>NC_136062.1:504850816-510744347 GCF_964261635.1 Lissotriton helveticus | reverse complement strand
GATTTGCGGCATGTGTGCTACCTCTTGTATTCCTAGTCCCAAGCCCCGTTCTAAATCCCGTTCCAAGACAATTCGAGATGAACAAATGGTACTGTATGAAATGATAGATGGTATCATGAATATTGATGTTTCCTGATGGAAACGTAGTGACAAGGAGGGAATGTGGAAAAGTAAATTTTGTCATGTTCTGTGTCCCTACGTGTCATCCATCATATGTTATGTGTGCATGACCAATATGCATATGTTATTCCCCATGTCCGATTAATGACGCAATTATAGTTGTGTCCTCCTCTAGTATGCCAGTTTCCAGTCCCCGTGAATACTACGAATATCAGGCCTATGTAAAGCTATGTTGCCACGTTTCTCAGTGTGCACGTTATTCTATTATAAAGTCCCCGTTTCCAGGCCTCAACAGGGCCCGGACATCAGATTCAGCTCCTGTCTCCTGAAGCCTCGCTAAGGAGCGATACAGCCCCCACCTGTATCCTCGACTTTTCACTTACTTCCTGCCTCGCAGTGCCCGGTGCAGCTTGGCTCTGCCTCTGAGTCTGCCAAGACTATGTTATAGTTCCAGTTATCAGTTCAGTCCTCCTTCTCTGCATTCCTAAGCTACTGAACTGCATCAATAGTTTCCGTCATTGTCTAGCCTATGCGGCTCCATGTTAAGAGAAATACTGTATTTAATGGTCATTTAATATTCTTCATCACGCACTACATGTAGAATAAATGCATGTTCCAGTCTTAGAGTCAGTTAGCCTTTCCCCTCATGACTTCTAGTTTATATCAACATGTTCTCTAAAACATTAGATACCAGATAGGGTTTAGGTACATGTCGCTCCGACCCTCCAGACTTTAGTCTCTGCTCCTAGCACAGAGTTCATAGCCCCCAGCTTCTCCTCGTAACACGTCATTACCAGTTTGCGCGCACCACCAGGTTAGAGGTCCCGGCTCCTTAGGTAGCCCCCTCCTATGTTTCCGCCCATTCATGACATATTCTGTTACGTTTGCATCACATGTCTGAGTTACACCTTCTTTTTACTCTTATCTTTCGCGACTGCTACGCGTCACACCTTCTGCTCCACCCACTGCTACGCCTACTACAATGTAATGCTATGTGTTTGCGCTATGTATATATACTCATGTATTGTTATTAAAAGTTAGCGCGCTCATCCCAGCCCCAGCAGCTGCTGGGCCCTGTCATCCTATTCCTATGCAGGTTGTCCTGTTCCTGTCCTTATGCTGTATTAAACCTGCAAAACTCCTACTACCTCGAATCTTGACTCTTATTTATTGAGCTATCTGTTATGATATATGTCTAGTCAAAAATAGGGTATTATTTATTTATTTACCACACTGCCACCAGTTTTTCTAGCCCCATCTGATTATCACAGAAACACACATCTAGTACACGTTAGACATAGAAGGGAGACTGAGTCCCCAATTGTCGATCAAACTGAAACTGCCCTAGAACAATATCAAGACTTCAATAAAGGTTTCTTTTTCTTTATAGGTCCTGTCCAGAATAGTAAGTTAATACGTAGGCTAACCAGAACCCTTGAAGCAGTAGTGAATGAGACTACTTCCGCTCTAGGTAATTTAACCGAAGAGCAATCTGCCATTAGATTTGTCGTGCTCCAAAATCGTCTCGTCCTTGACGTCATACTGGCCGATAGGGGAGGAGCTTGTAGAGTCATCGGATCTAGTTGCTGCATTTTCATTCCTAATAACGCGCCGTCTGTTTATTCAGCTATAACCAGACTTCATAAAATTGCCCATCAGTTACACCAGAATCCAGGCACCTGGACATGGTCCGGTCGGCTCTGGAGTATCATATCTGCCTGGGGATGGAAAGTATTGTCATTCCTAGGTATAGCAGTAATGATCATATTCAGTTGCTGCCTCTGTTTACAATGTGGCCCTGCGATTTGCGGCTTGTGTGCTACCTCTTGTATTCCTAGTCCTAAGTCCCGTTCCAAGACAATTCGAGACGAGCAAATGATGCTATATGAACAGATAGATGGTATCATGAATATTGATGTTTCCTGATGGAAACGTAGGGCACAAGGAGGGAATGAGGAAAATTGAATTTTGCCTTGTTATATGTGCCTACGTGTTCCCCATCCTATGTTATATGTGCATGATCGATATGCGTATATCCCCTTCTGATCGATTAAAGACGCAATTATAGTTGTGTCCAACTCTAGTATGCCAGTATCCAGTTCTCGTGAAAACAACGAGTATTAGGCCTATGTTGCCACGTTTCACAGTGTGCACGTTAATTCACCGCATTGTCCCCGTTTTCTAGGCCTCAAAGGGCCCGGACACCAGATTCAAGCTCCAGTCTCCTGAACCCACTCCGAGGAGCGATGCAGCCCCCACCTGCATCCCTGACCCTTCACTTACTTCCTGCCTCGCAGCGCGGTGCCCGGCCTGGCTCTGCCTGCCTGTCTGCCAAGAATATGTTATGCTTCCAGTTATCAGTCCAGCTTTCCTTCTCTGCATTCCTAAGCTACTGAACCGCATAAACAGTTCAGCTATAGTCTAGTCTTTCTGTCTCCATGTAAGAGAAATACTGTATTAATATTCATAGAATATTCCTAGCACACGCAATACATGTAGAATATATGCATGCACCAGCCTTAGTGTCAAGTAGCCTTTGCCCTGATAGCTTTTAGATTCTATCAACATGTACTCCAAACACCAGATACCAGATATGCTATAGGTACATGTCGTCCTGACACCGCAGACTTTAGTCTCCTCTTCTAGTGCAGAAGTCATAGCCCCCAGTTCTCCCTGGTAACACGTCATTGCCCGTTTGCGCGCACCACTAGGTTAAAGGTCCCAGCTGCTCAGGTAGCCCCTCCATGTTTCCGCCCATTCATGACCCTTCTGTGACGTTCACATCACATGTCTACGTGCACGCCCTGTGCACGCCTTCTTTTCACGCCCATGTCTTCTTATCTTACGCTTGTCACTAGTTACGCCTACTGTATGTAATGTAATAGAAATGTCTTACTATATATATGTTGAATTGTGATGAAACGGGTGCAGCTGCCTTCCTTCCTATTTTATTTCAGGCTGTCCCGTTCCAGTCCCTTCCTTTTTGCTTGAATAAAGCCTGTTCAACTCGGATACATCGGATCCTGCCTCTTATTTATTGAGCTATCTGTTATTGTTAATATATTCAAAAATAGTACCGGTAATTAATTATTTATTTACCACACCTTCCCTCTTGTCCTGCCAGGGCTGCTTTGCGCTCTCAACTCCCGCTGGAGTTCTGGGGCTCTGACACTGCTCTGGCCAGACCCTCTACTGGCAAGGCATGACCGGGTGGACTGAACTTAAGACCTGGCACTAGTGGTGTGCAAGTGTATCTAACTTGCATATCACTAGTGTCTTTCTGCAATGGCACAGTGTTATATCTAAGGTTTTTACCTTACATCTTCCCTGTTTCTCTGCCTCTGCTGTTCAGCCAGTGTGAGTGGAATGTTAGTGTGAATGTGATGTCACTGGAATGTTTGGTATGCTGTGACTGGACTGTCAGTTGGATCTTGGGCTGAGCAGCAGAGAGGATACTCCTGGTGGGGCTTTGATTACATATATACTGGAAAACCTATCTAACCATCTAAGAAGAATAAACTTATCATCTGTAATCTTCTGGAATTCCTTACTAGGATGCAACATAAATTTGGCGACGAGGTGGATCAAAACTACGCATGAGGACCTTCTACAAGCTTCTTAAGGACCTTCAACAAGCTTCTTAAAGGTACTTTTATTCAAGTTTCGACTTAAAACGAACCTACGTAAGGATTTTACGCCCTCCCGCCCCACCAGTGTCCAAATTTCACCGGACAGCCCATGGACAAGGCGTAATTTTCCTACTACCTGTTTCTTCCTGCTTGATTTCTGCTGGGCCAGTTTCTGACTGGGCACATGTTTCTGGTGTGTGCTAGTTATTGCACTTCTAGTCACCTGCGTGCTCACAGCAGTGTACCAGTTGCTGCTTCTTCATTTCTACTTACTGCTTTTCTGCCTAATTCAGCATTATGTTCCAGCTCCCCTGAATTCTGATGTTACTGCTGCTTTGGGAGTGTCTATCTACTTCATCTGTTTAAGAACTGCAGTGTTCATTAAGCCTGGGTATGATTAAGCGTGTCAGCCATAATCCTGCTAGTTCAATATTTCTACAGTGAGGTGGCAGTGTCAATTTCTGATCGGCTCCTGTGATTGTCGAGTTGCTTTTAATGCTCGTTACTGCCTGTTGTCAACTTGACACCTTGCTCACAATGAGTATATTTTCTGATATGCCGCATAAGCATTCCAGCAGTGATTTTTCAACTTCAAATAAAACGGAGATCGGCACACTCAGTTTCACATTAATTTTATTTACTGCGGTAGGACTTGGCTGTGTTCTTTCGGTAACTGTTTTAATGTATTTACTGACTTTCATTTCAGCCACTAGAGTGTCAGTTCAACCGCCGTACTTCCTTTTAAAAATGCTGGCACAAACACCATAGCGCACTCTCTCTTGCCTGTAGATTGGGCAGCTCCATGGAATCTTTCTGTGACGTTTGTCACAGGCAATGTCTGTATGCTAAGAAGTGCAGTGAACCATCCGCCTCAGCGTCACCCTGCGTGCCGCCATTTTGGGTTGTACTTTTCTTTATTATGTGGATTACTGTGGTCATCTAGACTTTTGAGAGTGCTGCCAACTGTCAACCACGTTTTTCTTGCAGTTTGCCTTCGATATTTTCATTTTTTCTTCTATAAATTGGTGACATACAATTCTTTTGTCACGATGGCAGAGAGTTAAGTTTTGGTATTTTATTGGCTATGCAACAGTGCCATCTAGCGGCCCACCATGACTGCACTTCTTCAAGGAAATAAAGTCTACTCATGTCACTTCTTCAAGGAAGATAAGTCCACTTGTTTCTAGACATGTAAATTCAACACCTCCAGTGTTTTCTTGCATCAAATGTTTCTGCAAATGTCAAATTTCACCAGGTACTGTTCCATTTACCTTTGATTCATCAGCTGCACGCCATGACAAAGGTGACACCTTTATTTGTGTTATCTTATTATTTTATTTATCTTTCCTAAAATGTACATTATGCTGGATCATTTTCAACGTATTTCATTCTCATTTTTAGCTTATATTTACTACGTTTTCTCTTATGCTTTTTAACACTATTTTTATAATTATACAATGTGTTTTTGCACTTCTTATTTTACTGTAGTACTGCCATTTTATTCTGAAGCATTTGTTAATGTATTTTGCTTGGCATTCAGGTTGGATACATTTTCTATTCTGTATTTTGATGTGGTGCATTTCTCCTTTTTCCTTGGTTCTGTACATGATTTTAGTTACAGTGCCTTTATTACATTGTGCGCAGGTTTTGTTGTGGTCTAACTTGAGGCGTGTCTGTATCTTCTTTGCTGTGTAGTTCAGTTCACCCAGATCGCACTTTTCCTGGAGCTATTATATTTTCATACTTGGTCTAACTTGAGGCGTGACTGAATTTCTTTGCAGTGTAGTTCAGTTTACCCAGATCGTATTTTCCTGCAGTTTTGTTAATGTATTTTGCTTGGCATGCAGGTTGTATACATTTTCTATTCTGTATTTTGATGTGGTGCATTTCTCCTTTTTCCTTGGTTCTGTACATGATTTTAGTTACAGTGCCTTTATTAAATTGTGCGCAGGTTTTGTATGTGGGTATAACGCAGGAATATAGACTGGATAATATCGACTAGCATAAATATCGAGGTAAGAATATCGAATTTAAAAAATATCGTTGAAGTAAATATCGTTGTTGTAAATATCGATTTTGTATAATGACAAAAATATCGTCAAAATAAAATATCGTTGTATAGAATATCGTTTAGAGAAATATCGTTGAATATAATATCGACAAAATAATTGAATGTGTTATATAAGTGTAGAAAAATTTGTTTTATGTTTAAATATTATTAATTAAATGTCTATTTTTATTATAGGGATCAAAATGTAAAAAAAATTAAATGTTTGTAAATATTTTAGGAGCGGGTTATTGGTATTATAGGGGATAAGGGTGGGTAGTAATTTAAAAAAGTAGTGTAAATAATATGTATAGAATGGTAAAAAATTAGAAAATTTTAATTTATTTTTTATTTTGAATGGCGAAATTTGAAATTTAATTTAAATAACAGAATTATTTATTTAATGGGTTTTTAAAAAGATTTAGTAGCGGGTTGTTGGTGATATAGGGGATAAGGGTGGGTAGTATATTAAAATATGTTTCATAAAATTTAAATTTAATTAAAAAAATTATACATTGAAATACGAAAAAATATTATATTTAATTGAAATTGAATGTATTATACAATAATTTTGTAATTAAGTGTGGGTTTTATTTATATAGTGTTTAATAAAAAATTAAATTGCTATAAAAAATACGAAATTTGAAATTTCAATATTTAAATTTGAAATTTGAAATTAGAAAATTGATTTTTAAATTATATTAAAAAAGGTCAAGTGTGTAATATTTTATGTTTGTGTATTTGTTATAATATATGCTAAGAATGATTCGAAAAACACAAAAACAAAGTTTGGGTTAAAAATTATAAAATTGTGAAAATTATGTAAAAATTTATAAAAAATTCGACATTTGAAATTTCAATATTTAAATTTGAAATTTGAAATTTGAAATTAATCCGATAAGAGTGTATGATAGTGTTTGGTAATGTTTATATTGGTATACAACCTTTACAACGCAACTTTTACAACGCACTACCATTACAACCAAACTTTTACAATGCAAAAACCATTACAATGCATGTATTTACAAGGCATGTTATTACAACGTAGTTACCTTTACAACGCATATCATTACAACGTAAGTATTGGTAAGTATATAATTATATTTAAAATGTAATATGTTTGGGGTTTTTTAAGGGATATTTTTAGGGTTCAGGGTCAGTTTTGGCTTTTAGGGTAAAGGGGTATTTTTAGGGTTCAGGGTCAGTTTTGTGTTTTGGGGAAAAGGGGTATTTTTAGGGTTCTGGGTCCGTTTTCAGTTTTTGGGTATAGGGGTATTTTTAGGGTTCAGGGTAAGTTTTCAGTTTTTGGGTAAAGGGGTATTTTTAGGGTTCAGGGTCAGTTTTCAGTTTTTGGGTAAAGGGGTATTTTTAGGGTTCAGGGTCAGTTTTCAGTTTTTGGGTAAAGGGGTATTTTTAGGGTTCAGGGTCAGTTTTCAGTTTTTGGGTAAAGGGGTATTTTTAGGGTTCAGGGTCAGTTTTCAGTTTTTGGGTAGAGGGGTATTTTTAGGGTTCAGGGTCAGTTTTCTGTTTTTGGGTAAAGGGGTATTTTTAGGGTTCAGGGTCAGTTTTCAGTTTTTGGTTAAAGGGGAATTTTTAGGGTTCAGGGTCAGTTTTCAGTTTTTGGGTAAAGGGTATTTTTAGGGTTCAGGGGCAGTTTTTACTTTTTGGGTAAAGGGGTATTTTAAGGGGTCAGGGTCAGTTTTTAGTTTTTGGGTAAAGGGGTATTTTTAGGGTTCAGGCTCAGTTTTGTGTTTTGGGGTACAGGGGTACAGGGTAAAAATATATATATATTAATTAAATAAATTAAATTAAATTAAATTAAATTTAATTAACATATATTCACTTTAATTAATTTATATTAAAAAAATGATTATATATTTACTAATACTTACGTTGTAATGGTATGCGTTGTAAAGGTACCTGTGTTGTAAAAACATGCATTGTAAATACATGCGTTGTAAAAATTTTGTTGTAAAGGTATGCGTTGTAAAATTATGCGTTGTAACGTCATACATACTTTATATTACACATGTTTTTTTTCCTATTATATATAAATAAATAATACATATTGTATATACATATATGTTAGAAAAGCTTTTTTTGAATTTAAATAACTATGAAAAAGTGAATAACAGAAAGGTAATGTGTATATAAGGTTATAAAGAAAATGACGATTTTTTTTATATTAATATAAGTAGAAAGGTAGTCGATATTAGTGTTGTCGATATTAGTGTAGAAGGTAATGTTATTTTAAATATTGTCGATAATGTAGTAGTCGATATTTATGTAGTCGATATAATTGTTAACGATATTAGAGTAGTCGATAAAAAAATATCGATATTTGTGTAAATCCTTGTTTAAGTATATGGTTACGATATTTTTGTAGACGATGTATTTGTGGCGATATTTTTGTAGGTCGATGTTTTAGTAATCGATATTTCATCATGGAACCTTGTATGTGGTCTAACTTGAGGCGTGTCTGTATCTTTTTTGCTGTGTAGTTCAGTTCACCCATATCGCACTTTTCCTGGAGCTATTACTTTTTCTTGTACCTCTGATGTTTTCATGATGATACTTACAGTGCATTTTCCATTTAGTGCGCAGGTTTTCATACATGGTCTAACTTGAGGCGTGACTGAATTTCTTTGCAGTGTAGTTCAGTTTACCCAGGGCCCGATTCACAGAAGTAACTTAAGACAGAATCCTAAACTTACTACTTTTGGTATTCACAGAAGTTAGGATTTTGTCTTAATTTTCTTAAGTCTGTCTTAAGTTTGTCTTAAGACAAGCTTACGACAAAATCCTAACTTCTGTGAATGCCAAAAGTAGTAAGTTTAAGATTTTGTCTTAAATTAGTTCTGTGAATCGGGCCCCCAGATCATATTTTCCTGCAGTTTCATATGTGGTCTAACTTGAGGCGTGAATGAACTTCTTTGATGTGTAGTTCAGTTTATCCAGATCGCATTTTCCTGGTGCATATTTTGTTCCTCTGATTCCTGACATGAGTACTTGATATTTACTGTTTAATTATTATTTTGTACGCAGGTTTACTTATGTGGTCTAATTTATGGTGTTACTGAATTTTCTTTGCTGTCTAGTTCAGTTTCCCAGACCGCACTTTCCCTGCAATTTTCACTTGTGGTCTAATTTTAGGTGTGACTGTACTCTTATCTTCGGTGTGGTACAGTTTACGCAGATTGCAGACGCTTTCTACATGTCTTCCTTTTTGGTTGATGTGTTAGGTGTACGTCACCTGTTTTCTTTAGTTTCATTTCTTTCTTTCTTTCCTTCTTCCTGTTGATGTGTTTAGTGGTTCCATACTTCTCACTAGCCTGGCCAGTTGGTGTAGTTGTGGTGGTCACACTCGTGTACTACTTCTTGTTAGTTTTCGTGGTATTATTACTTCTTGATTTTGTAATTTTCTCAGTTGCTTTCCGTTCTTTTACTTTTTCCTTCCTTTTGAAACTTCTTACTTCAATTTTCTCTGCTAAGGAAGGAGATGTGTGTCTGTTCTATTTTTGTATTACTTTCATGCTGTATTATTTGTCTTACTGTTGTCACTTTAAACTTTATTACATGTTTTCCTTCATTGCTTATTTTTACGTCACATTTCACCTTGCTTATTTTTTAGTATGTTTTTCATACTTATGTGCATTTGCAATCTTTCTACTGCAATTGTTATTGATTATTCTGTGATGTTATTGCAATGTTGCTATTTACATTTGCTTTCTCTTTGTTCATTTTGTAAAGAGGGAAGGTGTGTTATATCTAAGTTTTTTACCTTACATCTTCCCTGTTTCTCTGCCTCTGCTGTTCAGCCAGTGTGAGTGGAATGTTAGTGTGAATGTGATGTCACTGGAATGTTTGGTATGCTGTGACTGGACTGTCAGTTGGATCTTGGGCTGAGCAGCAGAGAGGATGCTCCTGGTGGGGCTTTGATTACATATATACTGGAAAACCTATCTAACCATCTAAGAAGAATAAACTTATCATCTGTAACCTATCTAAATCTTCTGGAATTCCTTACTAGGATGCAACACACAGACACAGAAGAAATGTTGGAAATTTGCCGTTAAGGTGTAAGGCTCTCAGCGACAATAATTTGGAAATCATGGCTCAAACATTTCTGTCCGATTTCACCAACTTCTGTTGCCAGAAATAAAGCTGACGTCCAAAGCAATCCCCTCTCCCATTGGCAAACTTAAAAATGTTTTCATTCGGGTAGAAGTATTTCTAGATTATATGTGTTTAGAAGCTGTATGATGACTGCACTCCCCCTCATTAAAACGAGTTCACTTTGTTTTTCCGTACAGATCTCAGGAGCTAGACTTAGTGAATATTGTCCAGCTGGCGTCCGTCTGAGGGTGTATTGTTTCAGTTCACTGTTCATCCAGAAGCTGTAAATTCACAGCGGCCTAGAGGGTGGTCCCTTACTACTAATGACTGTTGGCAAAAAAATGACCAGTTACCACATGTGTACCCTTACACAAAGGTGTCCAGTGCACAATTCAGTCCAATAAGATCTTTGTGTGGTGTTTGGAACTTTCCACAGAAAGGGGGAGAGGCTCCCACCCCCTTCCCGGCATGTCTCAGCCATGGAGCACATTGCCTCATCAAGAATAGGCAGGGTCTAATGTGACTGTTTTCACTCATGCTTACTTTCGTAAATGCTGTCTTGCTGCTGGTAGTCCTGACATGTCCTCCTTCAGCACATATTTCTTTATTCCCATGCAGTAGTTTTCAAGGTACTCCGGCCAGTTGAGTTGACGCACATCAAAGTTAAATGCCTGATGTTGGAAAAACAAAACAGACAAACAGTGTCTTAAGCACCTCGGTATTAAGCGACAGACAGATGTTATATGCAGATACAAACAAACCTTTGCTGCACATATGCCCTTAGATTCACAGGCACCAGTTAATAGCCAAGATCTTTCTAATCCGTGATGACATTGCCAGATCCCTTAAATCCATAAGTGTTTTCGGTTCCTTTAAGCCTGTTGTTACCTCCTTACCATCTCAAGAGTCTTACTGTCCAGACTGTACTGTGGATCCCCTCCTGCTGCATCAGTTTGAGTCACAGGCAGTGTTATGGCCACGGCCTGCCGGGGCAGGTATCGCTCATGGGTGCAAGAGCTGAAGTCAGCCGCATCTCAGGAACATTCAGGTGGCACATTACGAATGCTGGGACTTGTGTCTGGTCCCTCTACTCGGCTGAAGATAAGGAGGAGCCACTTCATAGCGAGCCATGGGGCCCAAACTATTTCTGGGGGGACGCTCCAATTGACAACATGCACTGTACAATTACTAATGCCGTAATTAATATAAAAATTATACAATTAAAAAACAAATAATCAGGCTCTTTTTTACAGATACATTTAAAGCTCCCTAGGTAGGGTACTGTTAGATCTGGGGGTCTCTAGTTTGCAGAGATAGGTACCAATATCCAAATACTGACACTTGCTTCTAGTCAGGATAAGGGGGATACACTCTTTGGATAACCCCTGCTCACCCTTTTGGTAGCTTGCCACGAGCAGACAGGCTTATCAAAGGCAATGTGTAAAATATTTGTACCAACACTCACAGTAACACAGTGAAACCACCACAAATGGACTCCACACCAATTTAGAAAAATAAAGTATCTTTATCTAAACTACACAAGACCAAAATGACAAAAACATACACAGTTCAAGAATATGAGTTTAAAAGAGTTCTAGGGTTTGCGTCAAAATAATCCACAGTTGCGTCACTTTTAGCTCAAAGTTCCTGTTGATGCGACAAAAGTTCCAAGTGGAAGCTGCAGCCTTGAAAAACAAGAGATGCGTCACTCCTGAGACCCTGGGGAGGCGATGTGACTTACCCGCTGCACGCAGCGGGCGTGTTGCAACGAACCCAGCCTGTATGGGGAGGGATGCGATATCTTGTATGTGTTCCGGTGCGCAGGTTCAGTAGGAAGCATCTCACATAGGCTCAATGCGACGATCTTCAGGATGGTGATGATCTCCGGTGTGGCAACAATGCACTGTGCAGCGTTGATCTTATCCTCTCGCGGCCCCTCAATGCGTTGGCTCTGCGAAGATGTTCGCTGCGACAAGATGCGATCCGCAAGCAAGAAATGCAACGGTTTTTCACAGCTATGACATGCTCTGCGACGATGCTCGCAGCAACAGGAATCTTCCCGCACTGGGGCGAAGTGCTCCGCCAGCGAACAATGCGCCAGCTCTTGCAGCGGCAACAGGCGCTGCGACGATCTTCGCAGCAATGAGAATTTTCTCGCACTGTCGACGAAGCGCTCCGCAAGCGAGCAATGCATGAAAATTGTGGATCTTCTATTCTTCTTCTTTTCCAGGTCCCCAAACAGCGGGCAACAACTTCCAGAGGCCCCACAAATAGATCAAGCACTCTAGGAAGGACAGAACTCACACAGCATTGTTCAGGGGGGACGCTGGGGGTGAAGTCATTTTGTTCCTGGGACTTCTTAACAGGAGGCCAGCTCTCCGCAGGCCCTTGTAGATCTCTTCAAGCAAGGGGACACAGCAATAGCAAAATCCTTCCCCTCTCCTTGGCAGCAAAGCAACTGCAGGTCAGCCCACAAACACGCAGCAGGACAGTCCTTCCTCTTCAGTCTTCCATCTTTCTCCTTGGCAGAGGTTCCTTCTTGATTCCAGGATGATTTAAAGTCTTGGGGTCTGGGCACCCCTTTTCATACCAATATTTTCTTTGTTCTCTGAAGGCAGAGAGGCCTTTGTCTAGTCCAAACCAGATCTCGTCAGTCCTGTTTACATGACTCCTTCTTTCCTTTGAGAGAGAGGGGCAGGTTGGTCAGCCGCCCAGCAGGAGGTGGAGCCAGCATTTTGGAAGGCAGGCACAGCCCTATTCAGGCCCAGGTGGTATCCCCTCCCACCACTCAAGATGCATGTGAAATTATTCAGCCTAGTGCTGACTCACCCAGCCTCCTGGAGCCACCCCAACCCCTGTCTTTCACAAACCAGACAGTCAATTTGCAAACAGGCAAAGGCACACAGAAAGGTCAGACAAGAAAACAGCCACTTTCTAAAAGTGCCGTTTTCAAACACAGAATTTAAAAAACAACCTTCCCAATAGATATGTGTTGGACTTGGCCCTTTTTGCAGGGTCATCCCTGAACTTTTTGCCTTCCTCCTGTATTTTGTATGACCTGTTTTTGTTGGTTTTATGACTCTGGGCACTTTCCCACTGCTGATCAGTGGTAAAGTGCATATGCTCTCCCTATTATAAATTAATGTATGAATTTGTGATTCCATAATTGGCTGATTTGATTTACTTGTCAGACCCTAGTACAGTGTACCAGGAGTGCCCAGGGTTTGTAAACCAAATGCTGCTGGTGGGCTTGCAGCACTGGTTATGCCACCCACAGGAGCAGACTGTAAAAGAGTATCTAAGGCTTGCCATTGCAGAGCCTGTGTGCAGTCTGGTACTGTCATGCTGACTGAGACACCCCTATGGTAGGCAGGGTGCATTGTAAGTATAATGCACGACATCCCCTGATGTGTGTGGCATGTCCTAATAGTGAATTACAGGCATTTTCATTTTTTCACTATTGCAAGGCTGCCTGTTCTCCATAGGCCAGAATGGGCAGTTAGATTATTACATCTTATAATCCTAACTAACTCAGGGAACACGGTAGAAATTCGACTTTATTATGCCTGAACTCGGAATGATAAAATACATCTTTTAGTGCAGTTGGTTTTAACATTATGTGTTTGAAAACACCACTTTTAGAACATAGGTATTTTCTTGTCTAACTATCCAGGCTTGCCTCTGCTAGCTTGTGTATTCGATGTCTGGAGTTTGAGTGACAGGGCTGGGGGATTCCAGGAGACAGAATGGGTCCGCCCAGTAGTGACTAGAGAAATCGGCATCTAGATGGGACGGAGGAGTTGCACCAGGCACCTGAATAGGACAGTGCCTGCCCCCACAGTGCTGACTCCACCCCCTGTGGTGCGTCTGATGTCTCTGCCCTGCACTGTGAAAGGAGAGAAGGAATCATGTCTACAAAGTTCTCCAGGGCTGTGATTTCCCTCCACAATGCTGACTCCACCTCCTGTGGGGCGTCTGATGTTTCTGCCCTGCACTATGAAAGGAAAGAAGGAGCCTTGTAAACAGAGTGCTTCAGAACTAGTTTGGACTGGGCAAAAGCCCCGCTACCCTCAGAGGACAAAGGATTTTGGGGTATAAATATTGGGACCCTGATCCCAAGAAATTAGATCACTTTGGACTACAAGAAGAAACCTTTAATGAGGAGAGGAACCTAAAGAAACTGAGGAGAGACTATTCCCAAGGGGGATTGGCCTGCAGTGGTTACCTTACTGCCAAAGGAAGGAGAAAGGAACTTTATTTACTTTACTTTCAACTTGTGAAGGATCTCCCAGGGCTTGGAAAAGAGTTTGCCTCCTGCTGAAGTCTCAGGGACAATAGACTTCAACCCCCAGCTCCCAGAGTTCTTTCTGCAATGAAGAGGAAGCGTGTCGCCGGCACTGCTGTCGCAACTCCAAAGGAGGGTGTCACTGCTATAGCTGTCGCATTGCACCGCATCGATAGAAGAGTCTCGCAACGAGGTCGGAGCGTGTCGCTGTGCCTGCCATTGCAACTCCAAGGGAGGTTGTCGCCGCTCGAACTGTTGCACTGCGCCACAAGAAAAGCGCCTCGCATCCCCGAGAAGCGTGCACCTTCGGAGCTGCTGCCGTTGCATTGTGGATTTCGCCCCTGTAGTTGTCGCATCGTGCGGAAGCTTTACGCATCATGGTAGAAGAGTGTCACACATTGAGCTGTTGCTTCGCTTGTCCGCCTGACACCGTGAGTTCTACGGGGAGTCCCACTGCAGCAGGAGACCGCGGCGGGAACAGCCGCTACCTTCTATCACCGGCTGGAGGTTGTTGTGGGGACACAAGAGGCACGTCAGCACGGGACTTCATTTCCCAGGAGTCCGTGCACCACCCACCTGTGCCTGAGGCCCGCCCACCCCCTACCTGTCTCTATAAACTGCTCGCGGTACCCGCTGGCGTGGGTCCCGCTGCGCTTGTCCGCCTGACACCGTGAGTTCTACGGGGAGTCGTACTGCAGCAGGAGACCGCGGCGGGAAGAGCCTCTACCTTCTATCACCGGCTGGAGGTTGTTGTGGGGACACAAGAGGCACGTCAGCACGGGACTCCATTTCCCAGGAGTCCGTGCACCACCCACCTGTGCCTGAGGCCCGCCCACCCCCCAATTGAACAACTATTTGACAACGACCCTTGACCGCTACGCGGAACGCGAGCAGGAACGCGCCCGGGAGACGACCGGGACAATGGCGGGACAGTATGCGACAGTCCGAGACAGAAAGAGACTGGGCTGGGCCAGAAACCCTGTTTGATGTTAGCTGGCTTTATATGCTGTGAGATTTTATTATTTTTCATTTTAATTAGTGACTATACCAGTTGGTGGTTTGTTTGTTATAACTGGTTTCATTTCTGTTTTAATTTCAAGAAGCTTTTTACCGGTTCTTTTAACTGTGAATTATGTGTAAATTAAAGGCTACCCAGGTGCCTCATACCCTAGATAAATATTTAGTGAAGGTCGTGAGCAAGATCAATAATGAGAGGCGCCAGTCATTGGGTTTAGCCAGTCCCCCCTCGCCATCCATTATGGAAGCAGTGCCGGTTTCATTGGTATTGGATGAAAGCAGTCGCACTAAAAATCCAGATGCCTTTGTTAAAGATATATCCGGGCAGGACATCTCTAACTCAGTTGATTCGGATGACTCTACTAATACCACAGTACAGCATCCACGTACTCCAGTCCCTAGAGTGGTAAGGGTATGCCTAAAAGCCCAAACTAAACGGGGAGGATCACGCCCTGTAAGGAAAAGAGCAGTCACCCCCTAATACTTTAGACAAGGATGATAACAGCACGGTTAAAGAAGATGCTGTTATACTGGATGCTGAATTAATTAAGAATCTAGTGGGTATTATTGACTCCAAGATTAAGTATAATGTTAAACCCCTCATTACTAAAATCGACCAGCTAACTGCTGAAGTCAATAGGTTAGGTGGACTGCTTAAAATATCTGTAGAAGTAGCGGGTAGTCAAATGACAATACCATTAAGTAATCGAGATGATCAGGATGTTATCCCTCAGAGAGATGTAGGCCCTAATGATAATGGTACATGTAATCCATCAACCTCTCAGAGAGATGTAGGCCCTAATGATAATGGTACATGTAATCCATCAACCTCTGCGCCTCCAGTCTGTAATGATAGTCAGGCTGAAACAAAGGCCGACGGTAATGAAGACTGGACTGAGGTAAGACATAGGCGCACTACTAATCGCCCGCCTGATTGTGCCCCGTACTTGGTAGTTTTAACAAACGTTCCCCCAGCTGAGAATGGCAAACACCAGGAAACACATGAGATCTTAAAAAATAAAACAGTGTCCTGGTTGCACAGATACTGTGGTTTCCCCACTGCATTCTCAGACCAAGTTTTGACTACCAGAAGGGTGAACTGGATTGGGAGTTCCAGGAAATGTTTTAGGGGTGACTGTGTTATAATACATTTTAAGTACCCACAACATGCAGCTACTGTACTTTTGAGAGCTGCATCCCTACTGTTTGCTGATGGAAATGTGTGTGCCCACTCACTTGGGTTTTTCTATAGCCCTCCTGGTATTTCCCCTCGTGATGGTAGAAGAGGTAATCCCTGGCTGGTTATTCAGAGGCCACATCCTGTGATGCAAAACCGATATCAGATTTTAAATTCTATGGATGCCAACGATTGACCCGACCGGATAGGGAAGCCCCGACCCCAGGAGCCTACTAGCCTTTCTGTGGTTGTTGATGAGGGTATTATTGTGGCCCCCGATTCTACAACTAGTTCAGATATCGATCAGGGGCTGGGTGAAAGTACCTCCCTGAATGTGGGGACCTAAGTAAAATGAACCAGAATGAGATTGGGGGGAGAAATAACAGTCAGGTGCATGACAGTGATAGTGCTAGGGATAAAGGCACAACAATTGTTAGCTGGAATGTGGCAGGGCTGAAATCAAAGGAGAGGGACTCGGGTTGGACAAAATGTATTAATGCCCACGATATATTATGTTTTCAGGAAACGTGGAGTACGAGTGAAGTCAATTTTAATGAATTTGTGTCCTATAATTTATTAGCGACGGGTGGGGGTCCAGGTAGACCTAAACGGGGTCTCCTCATACTTGTAACCATTTCACGTCCTATTGTGGTTAATAGGTATATACCTGTAAGTGATCTTGTACAGATCCTTTGGCTAATAGAGGGCAAAGAGCGCAATATTTTATTGATTAATTACTACAACAATATTTTCGATGGCACTAGGGCTAAATTAGTAATAGATTTGGCCGCCGCTATCGATAATTTGTGCCAGGAGGTGAATGTTGTCTTTGATTTTATCTGGGTGGGGGATTTTAATATTGCATTGTGCGAAATGTCAGCACAGAAGGTTTGTGGGGTTACCAATAATGCGGGGTGGGATATTTTGCATTTTTGTCACAGTGGGTATGGCGAAGCCCTGCATAAGCTCATGGGTTGTTATGATTTGGAAATAGTGGAGTGCGGTAAACATGCTGATGGATTGTCCATCCCTACCTTTAAAAATTGGCATGCCACTTCTATCATCGACCATGTGATTGTGTCGTCGAACATTATTCCTTACTGTGTCCCCCCACGAATTGAAGTTACTACATTAAGTGATCACAATCAAATTATTTTGAACACTATCCTTTGGGTAGGTTGCTCGACTGATGTAGGTAATATAATTACAAATGTGGAACCTCACAGGACCAATGGGGTAAGGCTAAGATGGGTAGGAGAAAAGGCTAATGAATTATCCAGCTCTATAATTAAGGAGAGCCTGCTGGACATTGTTTTTATTTTAGAAAATAAATTTGAGTCTGAAAAAGTATTATTACTCTTCAAGGTAATTAATAAAGCGATTGATGCCAAATTTACGGGACGTAACAGTAGGCAATGTAGGAGTGGACCTGGTTGGTTCAACCACCACTGCACTGCCGCATTAACTAAACTCAAGCAGGCATTAGTAGTTAAGCCCAGGGACAAAAACTTAATATTTAATCAGAGGATGGAGTATAAACTTGTGCTCAAACAGAGGAAGTGCAAACTGCAGCAAATGGCTTGGGAATCCCTTAACCAACTGGCAGAGCTCTCAAATTGCACCCTATTTTGGGTCACTGTTAATTCCCCCTTCCTAAGGGAAGAAAAAACACCAGAGTTAACATCAAATGTATCGAGTGAAGGGTGGATTGTCCATTTCTCTTATATCTTTGATACCAACAGAATTTTAGAGACCTGTCCAAATCAGTGGGCTGTTTTACCGCTTGATATTTCTGTTCAGGAGGTTGAATGCGGAATACGTAATAGTAAAGGAGGGAAAGCCCAGGGCCCTGATGGGGTACTTATATATGTTTACAAGGCAGCACCAGAGGTATGGGGACCTCTTCTTACAACTGTTTTCAATGCAGCTGTGTGTACCGAGCCCCCCGCAACCTGGGGCGAATCGATCATAGTACCAATCTATAAAAAGGGTAGCAGGTCTGACGCAAAAAACTACCGCCCGATCTCTCTCCTTGACTCATCAGTCTAGGTGATGAGTAGAGTTATGCTTGTGAGATTAGAGGACTGGGCTGAGCAGAATGGTATACTGGCTGATAGCCAGTTTGGTTTTAGAAAAGGCCGGGGTACGCTTGATCAATGTGTCAATCTTGACCTATTGATCGGGAAGTACACTGAAGCTAAACCTGGTTCAATGTACCTCTGCTTTGCAGACCTGATTAGTCCTTTCGATAAGGTAGACCATGCACTTCTGTGGCCAACGCTGCTGAAGCTAGGCGCACCCGAAGGTATAATCTTCTTCCTCGCCAGGTTATATGAGAAGCTGAAAACTAGCGTGCGCTTTGGAACCAGAGGAGAATGTACCCTTAAATTTAGTGTTAGAAGAGGAATTAGACAGGGCTGTGTCCTGGCTCCCCTCCTATTTATTTTATTTATTAATTAAATTGATGCCATTTTAAAAAAAGTTAATGCTGATGCCCCTCAGATCAACGGTGTACCAGTGCCGATGTTACTATACGCCGATGACGCTGTCTTACTTTCTAGGACCACGGTGGGATTACAGCGACTAATGGATAGTTTTTCCACTTTTATTAAAGATATAAAATTGGTAATTAATAAAGGAAAAACTTACACCATGACCTGTGGAGCTAAAGCTAGAGTTTTAAATACTTTTTTTATAAATAGAGAGAAGGTGCAACAGGTGGAACAATTTTGCTCCTAGGAATTACTTTTTCTAATGATAAGAAATGGAAAAATGAATTTAATAACATCCGGTATAAAATGGCTAAAAATGCCCATGGCATTTACAGATTTGCTGCTAAGGTAGGGGATCGTCGACAAAGGGATATGCTTAAGATTTACCAGGCTAGATGTGCTCCTATAGCACTGTATGGGGCAGGAGTGTGGGGCCACAGCTGTGTTTCAGAACTGCAGCTGGAGGAAAATTTATTTTTAAAAAGGCTCCTTTGTTTGCCCACGTCAGTTTCGACTGAACTAATTCATCGAGAGCTAGCAGTCAATCACTTAGCTGATCTACTATGCCTTAGGCCGTTGATTACTTGGCGGTCTATATGGCTAGAGGAAGATAAGCAATTTAATAGATCTATTGTTGAGGATTGTTTATGCCTGGACAAATACCAAAATATTCCCTGGTTAAAATATGTTGTCGCCTGTTTTTCAGTCATTTATAATCTTAACGTTTTAGATAACTCCGGTGCAGCATCTATGATTTCCAAATCTGAAATGAAAAACACTTTTTTGACATTTATGGGGAGAAAGCGGGCAATTGCAGCCGGATCTTTGTCTACTGTTATATTTTATAATAGGTATATTACAGCAGAAGGTTTCCCTTCGTATCTAACTATGGTAACTAGGAACTCTCACAAATTTGTACTAACCAGGCTCCGATTCGGAATGGCCCATTATTTGGTAGCCCATCCGACAGGGCCTTGTAGGTGTGATGACGTATCCACCCAGAGCACTGTGCACTTTCTGTTGTTATATAAACTGTACACACACTTTCGTATTTTTTTTTGAAACCCCTATTTGTTAAATACGGTGTACGTACAGTTACACATGCTATGATTTTAATTTTTAACATGGAGTCGGCAGACATCTGTTTTTATACTGTGACGTTCTTAAATCAGTGCATCAACGCTAGGAAAAGTATGATTTTTAACTGAAATATTGACCGATTGGTTAGATATGTCTATTTTATTGTAAATAACTATTTCTGATATGATATGATGCTATGAAATATGTAACAATACTTGTATTACCTTTTGTAATATGTTGTATTCTGTCTGTGCTTTTATGGTCATCTATTTGAACCGAATAAAGCTTCATGAAATGAAATGATAGAAGAGTCTCGCAACGAGGTCGGAGCGTGTCGCTGTGCCTGCCATCGCAACTCCAGGGGAGGTTGTCGGCGCTCGAACTGTTGCACTGCGCCATATCGAAGAAAAGCGCCTCGCATCCCCTAGAAGCATGCACCTTCGGAGCTGCTGCCGTTGCATTGTGGATTTCACCCCTGTAGTTGTTGCATCGTGCGGAAGCTTTACGCATCATGGTAGAAGAGTGTCACAAGTTGAGCTGTTGCCATTGCATCGCGGAACAAGGGTGTCGCCACTGCAGTCCACACATCAAATCGAGAACTTCTCGCATTCCCAGAGAAGCGTGCCGCATCTGGGAGATCTTCACGTCTTTATTTCTTTGTACTTGAACTTTGCTGCATTTCCTTCGCTGCGATATTGCTTGTCGTGGAAGCGCAACGCAACCTAAGGTACATTGACGCAAAGTGTTGCATCTCAAGAACTGAACTTAACTAAGCTAAATCTACCATCTTAAAGTAACAGTATTGTGCATTTTTGTCGTTTATGGTCTTGTGGTAACTCTATATAAAGTATACTTATTTTTGATATACAACCTTGTGTGGTGTCCATCTGTAGTGTTGTCACTAGATTACTCTATGTGGTCACAAATGCTTTACACACTGCCTCTGAGCTAAGGCTGTGTGCTCATGCCAAGCTACCAAAGGGGTGAGCAGGGCTGATTTAGGAGTGTAATCCCCTTATCCTGACTAGAGGCAAGGGTCCCTATTTGTCACAAGTACCTACCTGTGCCAAATAGAGACCCACAAATCTAACAATGTGTTATTAAATTCCGAGTTCAGGGATACCAGACTTCAATTTCTATCTTGCTCTTATGGGAAGGATTGCAGGTAAACATTATACACAACATTCCCCATTCCAGCCTATGAACAAGATAGCCTTTCAATAGTGAAAAACGAAATTGGCAGTATTTCACTATCAGAGCATGTCACCCACACTAGTACATGCTCTACCTTTCATATACACTGCACCCTGCTCAGGGGGTACCTTGGGCCTTCCATAGGGGTGTCCAATGTGTACAGAAAGGGAACGGTTTGGGCTGGCCAGTGGGGACACTGGTCAGGTCAGCATGGCAGTTTGCAACTGTACACAGGTATTGCGGTGGCACACCTAAGACAACATTGTAGGGCTTCTCATGTGGGTGGCACAATCAGTGCTGCAGGCCCACTAGTAGCATTTGAATCACCAGCCATGGCACACTCAGTGCACTTTGCTAGGGACGTACCGATGAAACAAATCTGCCAATCATGTATAACCAATCATAATAGCAATTTATACAGAGAGCATATGCACTTTAGCACTGATCAGCAGTGGTTAAGTGCCCAGAGTCCTATTGCCAACAATCACAGGTCAGGAAAGACAAAGGAAATAGAATCACAAAGTGTGTGGCTAACCCTGCAAAAAGGGCCATTTCCAACAGGTACAAAGCATGATCTATCTATGGCTGGAGCTTTGGGTCCAAACTCAAGTAGTCATGGGATGGAGGCCTCCGTGGAGCTTGGACCCCTTCCGATTGAAACGGATCAAAAGCACTGATGCCACCTCTGGATCTGCGCATGTCTTGGCTAACAGCTCAGCTAAGATTTTTTCTTGATGGAGGGAGTGGGCTAGTCATCTGAGACTAGGTTCAAGGCCTGTCTGAAGAGTTTGTTTTTCACTTTCTTCCTTAATCTAAGTAACTCCAGGTCGTATCACATATTGTCTCCAGTCCTGCATATTTCATCTGCAAATAATTATTTTCAGGTGTGTTCATCTAATTATTTAAAGGGAAATAAAGCAAGACTACAATACCCAGAATGCCTTACGGGATAACCAAAAGTTCAGGACTGAAAACAATGAATATAATGGCCTGGAAGGTGGTGGTAACCTTAATTATTTAAGGTTATCTGCAGGATGTGGAGATAGCCGACTTGGCGGTGTCCGGTGTTGGATCAACTTTACTGACTGAACTCATTATGCCGTTCAACCCTGTTTTCTTTCTTCATATTAATTCATCGAGTGTGAGGTTCACCAGAGACCTGTACTGTCTCCATGCCTATGTAACAACTACACTGACCATCTGGCTAAACGCATCTCTGCTACATGCATGCCAACAACTCCCAACTCATCATTTGAATGGATGCAAAAGTGTCTTTGGCTGCCTCATAAGAGCTGTTCTTGAAGTTAGGGAAGGTGCAGACACTGTCTCAAGTAACACTCAGGTAAAACTGAGGTGATGGTGGTGAGAAGTCAAGCAAATCCCCAGGCACACCTGTATTGGTCGAGAGAGATGGGAACTCCATTGCTACGTTCTTAATTGTGCTGTCTGCTTTGATTCTGTTCTTACTGCGCCATCCCCTGCCTCGCCACAGGGGCGTGTTCGAGGCTTCAAGTTATAACATTGCATTGTGGTGGTGTTTTAAGGCAGCTGCCTAGTGTTATCTTAATGTAGCGCCTTAATATAGCGCATGGCCCACTGACAAGGCAGCAGTAAAAATATGACAGTGTTACTTGACTCGGTAAATAAATACATGGGGCTTTATATTGTCAGTGAAATTGCTCTAACATCCTCGCAGTTCCACCATCAAGTGAGGCCCTCCTGAGCCCTTGCACTCTTGAGTGTTGGTGTTCAAGGCCCTCCTCCACCCGCAGGCTATACCTGCACCTCATCCCTGGTGGTCCAGTGGACCTCTCAGTCTTTCTCCCACTCTGTTTTTCTGCTTGCTTTTTCCTTTCACCTTCATTTTTCACCCTTTTACTGTCACTCTCTTTCCATCCTTCTTCTCACTTTCACTCTGTTTTCACTCTACTCTTTATTCTGTGCGCCTCTCTCCTGTTTTTTTCCCACCGCTGCTGCCCCTGGGGCCCTCCCCCAGCGCGACCAATCCAAGCCAGTTTCCCTCCTGACACCTAGCTGTTCAGCCCTCCCCGACCACACTTAATGGCGGCCGCTGCGTGGGCACGCCGCAGGGGCTGCGAAGGCGCGCTAAACGCAAGCCCATCTGCGCTCGTCCGTGAGCTGAACGCGACCAGGGCCAGGAACCCTGGACCTCCGAACCGCCAACACTACAACCCAGCAGCACTCTACGGACTCAACCATGGTCACAACAACAACTGCAAGCTAGCATTACCAGCTGACAACCGCGGACCCTTCAGCTGTCACTGCTGCTGTCACTCCAGCAGCACCGCAAAGACCACCCCGGACATCGTATTCTTCACTGAAACCTGGACCAACACCACCTCGGGACCTGACACCGCCATCACCACTCCCCAAGGATTCAAGGTCTCCTAAAAGGATGGCCCCCCCACCCTGGAGGTGAGGTTCCATGACGATTTTACCCGTGTTAGTAACATTGTCGCAAATGCATAATTTTGGTATCAGTGAACCGCAAATGATCCATTTAGTATACCCTGGTGTTTTCGCTATGCTACGAGCAAGAGCACTCCTGTTACAAACACATTTCTGTTCTACCCGTGGCATCCATCTTAGAACAAGGAAGCCATTTTGTATTCCTTGCCCTCACATAGTCAATGGACACGCTATGACCTCTTTTTCAATTAAGGACACGTAGGCTTTAGCCAGCGATTCACCTTGCTAGTGACACGTGCACTTTAGGCCAGCAACGCTGTGGCAGCATGACTCGGCAAGAGCTGCCTCCTCAGCCTGAGGCCAGTCCTGCTATACTGGTTCTCGTGTTCATTGGCCTGATCATGATTAGGCGGCCGAAGCTGGTAACCGTGCCCATTTACGACCCACAAACATCTCTTATCCTACTGTTCTATCTTCTGCACCTGGCTCTGCTCCTTTCCTTCTGGGCCTTTATTAGGGGGAGGTAACGAAATTTACGATGAGGCGGTCCGGGTCTTGAATGGGAAGTTGACATGGGATTATGATGGACTAGTGGGAACCCCTCGTTCGTAATGTTTTGACATATTGTTGACGATTCCTGTGCAACGACAAATATTTATTGTACAAGATACAAAGGTTTTGGAATGTGCTAACATGTAAAGAATTTGCCTGAAGCCCAATATTCAGTATATAAGGAACAACCCTCTTTGTACAAATTGAACAGGCTCCTAGATACTGCCCATGTGTAGTTTCTGTGACTTCTGTGTCCCTGCAGTAATAAACCTTTGGTCTTTGACGCCACCATTGAGAAGCCCGTGTTTCTGTTTGTTTGTGCACCGAGACAGGTTGAACTCCGGGGTCTTCGGGTGTTTTCCCTGACACCTCTGGACGGAACCAAAAAGTCCAGAACTCCAATTGGCGCCCAACGTGGGGCGACGTCATTCGGTACCGGTCCAAAAGCCTGAAGAGTTCGAGAAGCTTCGTGTGAAGATTTCAGAGGGAGGCGCCCCACTTCATCGATCCCGGCATATCGCAAAAGTGGCCCGACGTTCTCTTCCACGAGGGTTCCCGTTCAGACGGCTGCAGTGGTTCGTTGCCTTGACCGTCGCCCTGTCTTGGACCCGAGGTGCAGTCCTTAGTACGGCGAGACGTGACGGGTTTCTCCTTGGTGACGTCTTCAGTGCCTCAGTTAAGTATTAAGTGGTTGATAGTTGGTTACTTCGTAAGGGTTGCTCCTGTTTGGATAATCCTTTTAGTTTTTTGGTTTGGTTCGGTTTTATAAGATTGTCGCTGGTTATTCTGGTTACGATAATCATTCAGTTCAGTTCGGGTATCGATACGTTTGTCTGTTCTGGTAGGCCTAAGTTCTTGGTTCGAGTGCGCACCTTTTTTAATTTGTGTTTCGTCTGTTTTGTGTTCCGGGTTATAAAATGGTAAGTCGGAAAAATTGTATGTTGTCTTGTTTTAGTTGCAACAGTGATTCCCAGTTGGAGGACTCGTGTTTGGTTCCTCCGATTGGAACTCCCCTTTATGATCTATATTGCAAATTTGGTGTGGGCCCTATCTCTTATAACGAGGTATGGATCCACTACACTAAGAAAGATGGTGTCCTTAGTTGGCCACTGCATGGTAGTTTTGAACCTCAAGTTCTTGATAATTTAGAAACGAAATTATTCAAGAAGAAAGCCCGGCCGGCAATGTTTGATTCTTTCCGTTATTGGCGAAAAGAATCTAAACAGAGAGAAATTAAAAAGTTGAAAAAAGAACAGAAAGAGCAAGAGTTGACTTTAGAACAGTCTGCTAAGCAGCTGCAACTCAACGAGTCTGAGAAAGCGATGGAGGTGGCCAATAGAGAGCATAATTTAGCAATAGACAAGTGCTATCCTGCTTTGCCATCAAGTACAGCTAAGATAGTAGAGGACCCTGAAAAGGATCCCCTGTTATCTTACTTGTTACGATCACCCCCACCGTATGCACAGGGTGCTACGGCTCCACCTATACCGAATGTTCAATTACCGGTTGCTGGACAACCTGGTGTTCCCGCTCCTCTGAATCAAGTTCCTGTACCTCCTGTGGTTACTATTAATGTTCCTTCGGCACCCCCTCTTTCAGGGTTGCCGGCTTCTTTACCTATGCCTGTATCGCTCACACCTGCTAGTTCACAAGCTGTTTTGCCCGCTACTCCTACTGTTCCTGATCTATCTGACCCAACTGCTACTCTATTTACTGCTTCTGCTAATATTATGACTCCGCTTTCTGTTCGTCGGAGAATCACTGATTCTGTCTCTAATATTCTATCTCCCTTCTATAAAACTCTGATTAAGACTCCTACCTCTGACTCTGTGCAGAGACGTAGTCAGCTTCCCAGTACTGAAGAAAGAGGGATACTAGATTCCACTGCTCTTAGATGGATTTCGAAAGTTGGAAGATATAATGTACAAGATGTATTAGATACATTTATGCAATGGAATGAACCGACACAACGATATGTGTTCGATGAAATGTGTTTCCTTCTACGTGAGGAATTGGAAGAGGATGACCCTGAATCAAATCTAGGAGAATTAATTAATGTTCAGAAAGAATTTGCTGCAGGTATGATAGTTGGTCAAAATATAAAAGAAGCGATGGAACTGATTCTAAGTTATAGGAATGACCCATCCCTTCGTTCACCGAGGGAGTTAGAGAAACGTAGTACGAAACAAAATCGTCAATATCCAATGAGAGAGGTTCCACCAATTTGGCGTGAAGCTGTGCAAGCTAATGTCAACCTTGGTATTGCAGCCGCTCCAGCCCAATTCCAGAGAGTATGGATACATATTCCGTGGAAGCGAGCTGAAGTATTAGCAGTGAAACAGGCCTTGCCAGATCCGCGTAAAAATCCTGCAGGGTATTACAAAGAGTTGGCTCAGACAGTTGACGCTTGTGTATTAAATCTAGCTGACATAGATCTGCTGTTTGGTAATGTAGTACCGCAACCAATTTGGGCTAAAATTCGTAGAGAGAATCATCCAGTTGCCCTAGGTGGTGATTGGGCAGCTATAATTGCAGCGGATGGTCAACAAATAGGTGGTTCTAAACCTGAACCCTTAATTGCTAATTTGCCCGGTAGAATAATCGACTTAATGAAAACCCTAATGCCAGCATTACGCGTTAACTGGGACAAATTGTCCGCGTGCAAACAGAAGAAAGACGAAAGCGTCTCCGACTTTTTCACAAGATTCGAGGAGACTTTCGTGGATCACAGTGGTCAGGATATGAGCACAGAAGGAGGCCAGAGATTATTTGTTGATAAATTTGTGCACAATCTGTTGCCAGAACTTAGTGGTAAATTAAAGAATTCTGAAAGTGCGTGGGCTGTCTCTACGACTGCGCAAATACTTGCTACTGCTCAGTACTATGAAAATAGGGACAAAGAGGAGAAAGAAAAATCAGATAAAAAGACGAAAGATTTAAAAACTAAAGTTCTTTTACAGCAAGCATATCCGCCTCGCACCAATCAGACTAATACACAACAAGGGTCATATCAAAGAACGGAGTATAATTCTCAGAGGCCACAGTACCAATGGAATCAGTGTGCTTATTGCAAAATGGAAGGCCATTATAAGACTGAGTGTCCAGTACGGGCACAAAATAGTGCTGCGGCAGCTCAGAGAGGTCGTGGTGGTTATAAGCAAAACTCTAGAGGTCGAGGAAGAGGTGCTATGCCTCCACAGACGAGTGATCGCCCTTCTAATTATTTCGACCAACGAAATGGACAATCTGCCCAACAGAATAGGTCTCAACAGTATCATGTTGAAGATTACTATGAAGTTAGTGAGGAAGTTCAGCCAAGGGAGTACTAGGACAGCCATGGACAAAGAGAGGGAGTAGTATCAGTTCCAGTAGATCAGAGTGGGCCTTATGTCGCAGTAGCAACATCAGGTATAGTCGAACCGTTTCTGTTGGATACTGGTGCAGCAAAAAGTTCTATCATACATGCGAAACTCCCTGGCGCACCTTTGTCTGGCTCAACAAACGTTTCAGTAGGTTTTTCAGGCGCCCCTGTTCACAACCCTGTTTCTGGTCCTTTGTCTATTTCTATTGGACCCTGCCACTTGAAAGCCCCCCTAATTTTGACGACAGGTTGTAATGAAAATCTGCTTGGTTTAGACTTGTTAAAACGTCTATATGCAACATTGTACTGTTCTCCAGAAGGAGTACAGCTTACGTTGGGTAAAAGAATCATCTCTCCAATGTACTTGTCGATGGATGCACTCCCACCAGAGCTGCGTTCACTCCCTAATACTCTTTGGGCGACTGGTCCTAATGATGTAGGTCTTTTAGAAATTCCACCATATGTAGTAACTTTGAAAGCGAATGTAAAATTTCCACGAATTCCACAATACAGAATATCTAGTGAAGGTGAGCGTGCGCTCCTACTGATAGTACAAGATCTGATCAAGAAAGACGTTATAGAAGAAACTAGAGGTAATGTCTGTAATAGTCCTGTACTGCCCATTCTGAAACGAACTGACCCAACAAAACCTCCAGTATATAGGTTTGTAATTGATCTTAGAGAGGTTAATAAAATTGTGATTCCACAGTTTCCTGTGGTTCCAGACATCACTGCATTGTTAACGTTGATTCCTGCTACAGCAGCATGGTTTTCAGTTATCGACTTGAAGAATGCCTTTTTCAGCATTCCGATAGCCGAGGAAAGCAGAGATATCTTCGGTTTCTCTCTAGGAGGACGAAGCTTCAGGTTTAAACGCGCTCCACAAGGTTATTGTGAAAGCCCATCCATTTACAGTCAAGCATTAAAAAGCCAGTTAGACTCATTTGTACTTCCTCCTGGTTCTGCTTTGATACAATATGTCGATGATCTTCTAGTGGCTGCCGATGAGAAGGAAACTTGCAAAACAGCTACAATCTCTTTATTGCATCATTTGTCAAATTTGAATCACAAGGTGTCACCTTCAAAAATGCAATACTGTTGCCAAGAAGTGACCTACCTAGGTCATCTCTTGTCAAAGGAGGGAAGGAAGTTGACCCCAGAGAGAATAAAAGCAATTACACAGATGAATGTTCCTAGCACGCAGAGAGAAGTACGTGCCTTTTTAGGTATTACCTCATATTGTAGGCAATGGATCCCGAATTTTTCTCTTTTGGCAAAACCGTTGGTAGCTTTGACTGGGAAAAATGTTCCGAGTCCAGTACCATGGTCTGCCGAATGTCAGGAGAGTTTTTCTGAGTTACGAAATGCACTGTGTTCAGCTCCTGTATTGGGTACACCCGATTACAGTAAACCATTCACGCTCTATGTCCATGAGAGAGAAGGTTGCGCGTTGAGTGTTTTGACACAGAAATTTGGTGATAAACAACGCCCTTGTGCGTATTTTTCATCAACGTTAGATCCGGTAGCTAGAGCGTTGCCTAGTTGCTTGAGAGCTACAGCCGCAGCTGCAGCCTCCATTCGGCAATCTGCTGGTTTAGTAATGAACAACATGCTAGCGGTTATGGTTCCTCATGCTGTGGATACACTTATGAATCGAACCAAGACGCAACACCTTACCAGTGCTAGATTATCAGGTTACGAACTGACATTGTTAGCGAGTCATATTCAGATCAAAAGATGCAATGTATTGAATCCAGCAACATTGTTGCCGACTAGCCAAGAGTCGAGTGATTCCGAACCACACGACTGTTGTTTTAAAACTGAGGAAGAAACAAAAGGACGAATTGATTTAAAAGACACTCCATTATCAGATCCAGATGGCACGTTGTATGTTGACGGGTCTTGCTTCAAATTGGAGAATGGTGATGTAACTGCTGCCTATGCAGTAACGACTTTGAGTACGATTGTGGAGACTGCGAGAGTGAGTCAGAATTCTGCCCAGGCTGCAGAATTGATCGCGCTGACAAGAGCGTGCGTTTTAGCTAAGGGAAAGAGAGTGAATGTGTTCACAGATAGTCAGTACGCGTTCGGCGTGGCCCATAGTTTTGGCCGTTTGTGGAAAGAGAGAGGTTTCATTACGTCCCATGGGACTAAGATTCAACATGGCCAGCTAGTTAATGACTTGTTGGAATCTCTAACCTTGCCGACTGAAGTTGCGATTGTGAAATGCAGTGCTCATAAAGCAATCACGGATGATGTTGGTCGTGGGAATGCTTTTGCCGATGAGACTGCAAAACAGACAGCTAGAAATATGATGAGTAGAATGTATGTTGCAACGTCTGCAAGATGGATTTCTGAGTCTGGAATGTGTGAGGACACAGTGGAAAGCGTGAAAGAAATTCAGAAAGAGGCGACTGAGGAGGAAAAGCGTGCATGGAAAGAGAGCACGGGTAAATTGGACTCGAGTGGGTGTTGGATTGATTTGTCGGAACAACAGCGTTGGATGTTGCCTGATGCGTATGTGCTTGCAGTAGTAACGATGGCACATGGAGCAGCGCACATCAGTTCAAAAGGGATTTGTAAAATGTTGGCTCCAGTTTGGAAGAATGATGGGATTAGTAAGTGTGCAGAGAGAGTGGTGAGAAATTGTATGGTATGCTTGATGCATAATCCTGGCAAGGGAATCCCCACACCTGCAGGTCACTTCGCTCCTCCTTCCTGCCCCTTTGAAGTGATCCAGCTAGACTTCATTCACATGGATCGTTGTAATAATCTGAAATACGTCCTAGTCGTAGTTTGTGCGTTCTCCAGATGGATCGAAGCATACCCACTGAAGGACAATACTGCTTTGTCCACTGCCAAAATCCTTCTTAAAGAGTACTTCCCCAGATTCGGAATGCCACGGATTGTATGGTCAGATAACGGAAGTGAGTTCGTAGGGAAAGTTATGCAGAGTGTGTGTGCCGGCCTAGGGATTAGACAAAAGTTCCACAGTGCGAATCATCCCCAGTCCGCGGGTTTAGTTGAGGGTTACAATGGCACCCTTAAACTGAAACTTGCTAAGATACAAGCATCCACGAATTTGTCCTGGCCAGATGCACTGCCTTTGGCTTTGTTATCAACAAGAGCAACTGTACATTCTAGAGTAGGGCTTAGTCCATATGAAATAATTTTTGGTCGTCCTGCAAATGTTTGGGGGGTACCTAGACCGAAAGAATTTAAGCAGCTGGAATACCCAATGTTAATTGATTATCTTTTCGACTTGACTGCTAAATTGAGCCTTATTCACCAACAGGTTTTCGATGCATTGCCAAAGCCACCGGAGAGTCCAGGTCATCAGCTGAAACCAGGTGACCAGGTGGTCAATAGGAATTTTGGTCGGACAAGGAATCTCCAACCCAGATTTGTCGGACCATTCCAGGTCTTGTTGGCAACGAGGACTGCTATTCGAGTGGCCGGAAGGAAGAACTGGATCCATACGACACATGTCAAACGTGTGCCTCTGCCACTTCCTTACGACAACTGGGTAAAGAAAGGAATCGGTGCCTCTGAAACAGAACAAGTCCCCAGGTTCATACCTTTCAGTGATGCAGAACTGATCACAGATACATCAAACTCTGACTCTCCTCCTGAAACTGCTCTTTTGAACCCTGAACATTTGCCATCTGCGAACGTGAACATTGTAACGTCAGCTGAAAATACATTGTTTCCAGATCAGACAGTTCCTGCAAAACTGAGATACAACTTGCGACCTCGCAATATGGACAAATAAAGCAGGAAACTGCCTATTTTCAGATTTGAATTTTCTATACATTGCCTCCAGCCAGGAAGTTTGCTATTATTTTGTTGTTTTAAATTTTGCCTTGCCGTCTGGGTAGCCGTAGGGTCGTGGCTGTGTGCCTAGTTGAATCTGCGGGGGTCAGACATAAGGTCGATCTTTCTGTTAGTTCTGGGAACTCCCAGGGCTGATAGAGGCATTTTTATCTACGTACACATCATCAGTGTTCACGAGCGGATTGTAGAAGATGGAGCTTCCTGAGCTGCAACGAAAGAATGTAATTTATGGGCGCAGAAATAGACTGAACAGAATACTTCACAGCAAATGCTTTCTAATGCAATGTGCAGTTACATTTTTAATTGTTTTGATAACGTTGGTGGGTGGAATCATCTTTGGTGTACATTTGATTTTTATGCCGGTAACTACAGTACCTCCCCTTGATCCTACTACTTCTACGGTTTCTTCTATGCATTCTTTTCACTCATTTCCCGAACACGAACAAGCTCGACGTTCAGAATTTATTAACAATACATTTGTACAGCTCTTGCATCAACACCAACTGGTAGTTAATACTACAGACTGCTGGGTGTGTGGCTTGATACCTCACACTATGGATAAAGGCATTCCCTATCTAGTCTTGCCTTTCAGCTATAATGGATCATTTCAGGCCTTTCAGACCATTTTTTCATATGCCCTTGAGACCTATCCTCCGCGTCCACCACGGTCCACTAAATACAACTCAGCCAACAAAGGTTTAGTCCAGGGGATTATTGACATGATTAAAGACGTCAATAATACTCCATCATACCCTAGAGATGAATTACGGGTGTATTTGAGTTGGAACTCTACAGAGTATCGCCTTAGTTTGGGAGAAAGCAAGCGTAAAAGCTCCACTTCAGTTTGGGTCATGCCTCACCGAGGTCAGGTCTGTTTGCAAGGAAATGGGAGAAATCTGAGAGCTCAGCTAGGGAGGAGTGAGTGCGTTGAGACTTACATATTTCCGTCTAACTCCTCCCCTGCCTTCCTTACTGCTAGGGGTACTTACTTCATCTGTCAAGACAGAGCGTATACATGGCTGCCTGCTGACTTCTCAGGTTCATGTTATATTGCTCGATTGTTACCTCCGACATACACTGCTTCTTCAGATTATCACAAGACCAGAGTAGCAAGAGGTGTCTTCAGCAAGGAAGATACCGCTGGTCAGGAAGCTGGAGACTTCTTCAAATGTTTCCTTCCGTTTTGGGGGCCTATGGCCAATAGTAGAAATCTACGTCAACTAACACGGGTAGTTGAATCTACTATTACAGAAACTGCTGGTGCCCTTAGTAACTTAACAGCTGAGCTTCAGGCGGATCGTCTCATGACGTTGCAGAACCGTATGGTTCTAGACGTAATACTTGCAGATCGAGGTGGGGTATGCAGAATGATCCAATCGAGCTGCTGTGTTTTTATTCCCAATAATGCTCCAACTGTCTATGAAGCGATCTCTAAGCTACACAAGATTTCCGACTCCATACACGTAGACAAGGGAAACTGGTCCTTCATGGAGTGATTTTGGACTCTGGTATCAGCGTGGGGATGGAAGGTTCTGATGGTCATTGGTGTCATCCTAGTATTTCTGTTCTCATGCTGCCTTATTATCCAATGTGGTCCCGCGTTGTGTAGCCTCTGTGCTGCAACCTGTTTCAGAAAACCACCTGCATTAGGAGAAAAGGCACGAGACAGAATGATGATGCAACAACATGTCACTGACCTAATGAGCATAGAGTTAGATTCAGACATAGACTGAGTAATTGCCTATGTAAGGGCAAAAGGAGGGTCTGAGGTTCCGTGACGATTTTACCCGTGTTAGTAACATTGTCGCAAATGCATAATTTTGGTATCAGTGAACCGCAAATGATCCATTTAGTATACCCTGGTGTTTTCGCTATGCTACGAGCAAGAGCACTCCTGTTACAAACACATTTATGTTCTACCCGTGGCATCCATCTTAGAACAAGGAAGCCATTTTGTATTCCTTGCCCTCACATAGTCAATGGACACGCTATGACCTCTTTTTCAATTAAGGACACGTAGGCTTTAGCCAGCGATTCACCTTGCTAGTGACACGTGCAGTTTAGGCCAGCAACGCTGTGGCAGCATGACTCGGCAAGAGCTGCCTCCTCAGCCTGAGGCCAGTCCTGCTATACTGGTTCTCGTGTTCATTGGCCTGATCATGATTAGGCGGCCGAATCTGGTAACCGTGCCCATTTACGACCCACAAACATCTCTTATCCTACTGTTCTATCTTCTGCACCTGGCTCTGCTCCTTTCCTTCTGGGCCTTTATTAGGGGGAGGTAACGAAATTTACGATGAGGCGGTCCGGGTCTTGAATGGGAAGTTGACATGGGATTATGATGGACTAGTGGGAACCCCTCGTTCGTAATGTTTTGACATATTGTTGACGATTCCTGTGCAACGACAAATATTTATTGTACAAGATACAAAGGTTTTGGAATGTGCTAACATGTAAAGAATTTGCCTGAAGCCCAATATTCAGTATATAAGGAACAACCCTCTTTGTACAAATTGAACAGGCTCCTAGATACTGCCCATGTGTAGTTTCTGTGACTTCTGTGTCCCTGCAGTAATAAACCTTTGGTCTTTGACGCCACCATTGAGAAGCCCGTGTTTCTGTTTGTTTGTGCACCGAGACAGGTTGAACTCCGGGGTCTTCGGGTGTTTTCCCTGACACCTCTGGACAGAACCAAAAAGTCCAGAACTCCAGAGGGGGAATTGCCATCATCCACAAATCCACTCTCCGACTGAGCACACTTTCCGACAAGTCCACAGACCACATGGAACATCTACACTTCAAGATACAGGCCAGCCTTGCCACCAACCTCTGGGGAACCCTCATCTACCAACCCCCTGGACCCTGTGGACCATTCACCAACTCCATCACAAACAGCATCACCCCGCAGGCCATTGCGTCCACCAACTACACCTTGCTGGGAGACATCAACTTCCACCTCGACAATCAGCGAGACCACAACACCACATCCCTCCTGGACAACCTCCACAATATAGGACTCCGCAAGATCGTGACTGAGCTCACGCACTCAGCAGGACACACCGTCGACCCCATCTTCACCACAGGAAACTCCATCACTCTCAGCCACACCCCCAGACTGTTGTGGACAGGCCATCACTGCATTTATTTCACCTTCAGAACACCCACCATCCACAGAACCCAGCAATTGCTCCCACTCAGAAATTGGGCTAAAACCACCGATGACCAGCTCACCACCTCACTCGGCAACTCCACCCCAACCATTGCGCACAACAACGACCCCAACACCGCAGCCCGAACCTTGCACAGATTGATCTCCGACTGTGTCAACACCGTAGCCATCCTCAAGAAGAACAACAAAACACACATGTCAGGAAAGCCAGCTGGTTTACCACGGAACTCTGAGAGTCCAAACGCCCATGCTGCCGCCGCGTAAAGGCCTGGAGGAACTCCAAATCTACAGAAGCCCATAACAACTTCAGAGCCACCACCAACACCAGCCACCAACTCATCCGAGATACAAGAAAGAAAGCGATCAAAGACAGAATCTCCATGCACGTGCGCAACAGCAAAGAACTCTTCAGCATCATCAATCAGTTTGCCCAACCCATCAGTGAGTCTACAGACATCCCTCCCACACAAGACCTGTGCAACAAACTCAGCACCTTCTTCCACCACAAAATCAAGAACATTTACGACAATTTTGTTGAAGACAGCCAACACACAGAACCTTCACCAACCACCCAAAACCTTGAAGACAACGATTGACAGCTGGACTGCCTTCACCACCGCAGACACATTGAAGACGATGAAGTCAATCCATTCCGGGGGCCCCAAGGGCCCTGCCCCACCACATCTTCAACAGAGCCATCAACACCATCGCCCTCATGCTTCGCCACACCATCAACCCCTCACTCGCGAATGCCACCTTCCCCCACAGCTGGAAGCATGCTGAGATCAACCCCCTCCTGAAGAAACCCTTGGAGGACTCCACTGACCTCAAGATCTACAGACCCATCTCCCTGCTCCTGTTCCCAGTGAAAGTTCCCCAAGGATCCTCCCTCAGCCCCACGTTGTTCAACATCTACATGGCTCCGCTCTTCCCCATCGTCAGAACCCACAGACTCAACATTGTTTCATATGCAGACAACACCCAACTCATCCTCTCCCTATCCAACGAACCCAAAGCTGCCAAACACAACCATCAAGAAGGCAATGAAGCAGTTGCCAAATGGATGAAGAGCAGCTGTCTACAACTCAACACGGACAAAACAGAAGTACTCATCACTCATCCCGACACCTGGAACGACAAGTGGAGGCCCCCCACCCTCAGAAGCCTACCCACCCCCACGGACCAGCCACGCAACCTCGGAATCATCCTGGAATCTGAACTCAAAATGGACTACCAGATCAACTCTGTTGCATCCTCCTGCTTCCACACCCTACGCCTCCTATGCAAGACCTTCAAATGGATCCCCCTTGAACACAGAAAGACCGTTCCACATGCCCACATCACCAGCAGACTTGACTACGGAAACAAACTCTACACCGGAATCAACAAAAACCTCACTCGCAAACTTCAAAACATCCAGAACGCCGCCGCCAGTCTAATCCTCAACCTGTCACGACTCTGCCACATCACTCAGCACCTGCGCACACTCCACTGGCTCCCCATCATGGCAAAAGTCACCTTCAGGATTCTCACCTATGTACACAAAGCCCTACACAACACCAGACCAGCATACCTGAATCACTGACTCACATTCCACACACCCCAAAAGACCTTAAGGTCAGCCCAGCTCTCCCACGCCATGGTCCCGCGCACCATGAAGTCCAGATTGGGAGGCCGCTCCTTCTCCTTCCTCGCGGTCAGAGCCTGGAACGCCAGCCCGCTCCTCCTCAGACTGACAGCATCTCTCCCCAACTTCAGGAGGGACCTCAAAACATGGCTCTTCGATAGACCTCCTCCTTGATGGATAGGACCCTGCGCTTCCTCCCCCTCACAGTGCCTTGAGACCCTTATGGGTGAGTAATCGTGCTAAAATAAAACATGATTGATCATGATTGACTCTGAAATCTCAAGTATCATCTGTTATTTCTAGCTGCTCATTTTATCTAAGCTGTTTGAGAAAAGTACCTTCTTTTCTCAGTGATGTTAGAAAAGGTCTCACAGCATCAGCTATAAAAGGTTCAGCTCTGGATTATTTGTACTTGTCTATAGAGGCTTCAAATGCTTCAAACTTAATTTGCCCAGGTGCAGGTTGCTCCAGCTATGCTCTTCTTACTGCTTTTCATTGGCATGTTGTAGCTTTCAAGGTCTTCTGTTTGTTTTACTGCACTAGTTTTCACATCCTTGTGAGTCCTCTTCATTCTCATGAAGCTGTCCATCCCCAAATTTAAGAAGACTGATTTGAGTAGGTCTAGGCTCTCCGGTATTGCATCAGTGTTTAGAACTCATTGTCTCTCTATCCTCAATTTACTGCAGGTATGCTTTTGCCATAAAGACCTCGCTCTTCTCAAATTCCTTCCTCTTAATTAATTTTTTTTTGATGTACCACATGCCCCAACAGCACAAAACATTAATAGGAGTATGAATTCTAGAAACTAATATTATAACGTAACATAGCACAACTTTTACACTAGCTTAAAATTGATTTTTGTCCTTTTGCTTGCATTTGAAGGAAGTGTAGAAGTTCCACATTAGATGGCCAAATGAACGTGTTTAACATCCAAGTGGGGGCAGGGGGAGCAATGAATGTTGTCTTCTTGATGCTGGACTTTGAAGTGGACTAGGATCTAAGACAAATACTTTAGCGAATCTTGGTGATATTGGAATATTTCTCTGGTTTTAGAGAAAACAAAATCAGAACTTGAAAAACAGCACTCTAGTTACATAAAGTCAATGCTTAACCATATGTGCAGAGGATTTCAGGGTACGTATCTTGTTCAATTTTGAGAAAAGTGGGCATTATGACTTAAAATAATTGAATTGTGATTCTAGAATGTGTAATTTCCTCCATCCTCAAGGTATTCGTTGGATAGACACCTGCTGTTGTGTGGTTTTGAATGAGTACAGAGAGCAATGAATTTGTACTTCAGTGTGGCACTTGATGTACGTACAACGGAAAACTAGGGAGATACGTCCAGTAAAAAGAACTGCTTGTACAGTGCTGTTTTTGGTGTAGCGGAATATAACATTGGATGAGTAAAGAAGGGGATGGACAACATGGGTGAATGTCAAAGGTGGACAGCCTGGTGCCAGCAATCGCTTCTAATTTTGTGTGTGAACTGGACCAGAACTGCAAGTCCATCCAATACATTCTTGTAAGCGCAGGTGATCCAGTGGTGTATTGTGAGGTGGAGGTTAGCAGCGTGGACTGGGGGGCCCAAAGGGCCTAATCATAGTCTCAATGTGGCCTAGTCACTCCTGTGGGTGGCGTTCACCTGGTCTCTTGGCCACTTCGAAAAGTTCTTGATGGACCTTTAAGTGTACCCTAAGATGCAACGTCTAGTGTTGTAGCTATATTCAGGCTGAATGCGCCCGGTCATTGTGGTTCGCCTTACTGTGGATCTGCTGATTGGCAACTGATAGCCTTCTGAATGGGATCACTGACATAATATCGATTACAAAAATATAGACTTACCAAAATATTGGTAACAAAATATAGAATTCCTATCTACAAACAGGTAAGTACAAAAATATCGAATCTAAAATATCGTTAAAAAATAGTTAGTCAAAATATCGAATTTTCTTAAATGTCTTAAAAGCAATTTAAAATTAATGAAATAATGAATATAACTAACTAAAACATACTTAAAAATACTTAAATAACCTTAAAATTATAAATAATAATTTAATTTATAAAAAAAATAAAATTTTATTTTTAATACACACATATATATATGCCGGGTTGTGACGCGAACCTGTGGTGTGCTTAGGGCTATTTATCAAAACAGTCAAAAAACTTGCTAAATACATTTACAACGGGGGATCGCCCCACATGTGAACAAGTATAGCGTGCAAGTTTGTTGGTTACGTACATTTGACTCCACGAACCAGCGCCGTGGGCAATATCATTGTGGCATCAGGAACCACTTACAATAAGTGGGGATAGAGGGAAACTCACCACAAAAAGACACTTACTGCTCCGTAAGCTGGGCGCTTACGGTAGTGGTTTGCAGTGCTCTGCTATAACGTGCAATACAACAACAACACCAGCAACACGAGTATTTACCACAGACTTAAGTTATAACATCGAACTTACAACATGGAAGAAGATGGGGCTAGGCGTAAGGAGGCACTGGCGTTATTTGCCAGAGCACCTGGCAAAACAACAGGAGTGAAAGCAATATTAGAACAACCAGAAAGCGTTACTCTGACTGTGTCATTCAAACGATATGAAAAGTTGAAGAAACAAGAAACATCGAAATGGTGGGAAGCCATTTCGTTGCAAGATTATGTGGACAAGGAAATGGTCCCACGTGGCTTGCGAATTTACATCACCCCCTCACATGAAGCAATGAACCCCCAAATGCTACAAGATTGGGCGACCAACTCATCAAATAGCTCAAGGAATATGTTATGCATCTTGATAAAATATGCATGGGAGGATCGTGAAAAAATACTCTTGGAATTAAAGGAAATAGAAGAAGAGTGGAAAAAGAGCTCAGAGGGCGACAGGATCACAAAATTTCGGGAAGATTTATAAAACAAGTTAAAAAGATACGAAGATGACATAAAATACAGAAAACAAAGAAAACTACACAGAGACTGTGGAGATTTTGAGAGTGGGAGGATTCTCACATACAGCCCGAAATATGATCATTTGTACAAACAACAACAACAAGACAAAAATGATGAAGCCTCATCTGTAGGAAGTGGAGAAGATCGCCAAGAACGAATATCTGTCACAGATTCGGACACAGAGGGATCTATCCAAACTACAAGCACAATGTCTGATATAGTAGTCACCAAAAAGCAGGCTACTTTTTTAGACGAGTTCAGAGTTCTCAGGTCCCGTTGGAAAAAGGAACAGGCACAAACCAGGGACAATCCACCACAGAGAATGCAAGAACGGTGTCGAGCAAGGGGAAGACCAAGAGGCAGGGGCGTTCCAAAAAAAGACGCCTCAAAGCAAAGCAAAGAAACAACAAAGAAAAAGCCCGTGGGAAACGTACGTGGTGGCTCCAAAAAGGGAAAACAATGATGGATATCAATATGGTAAATAGAACAATCATTAATCTATCTGATAAACCTCTAAATGACTCTGAGAAAAGTACACTATGCTTGGGTTTAACATTTTGTCCGACGGAATTATTCAACTATTCTAATACCAGAGTTGACATCTTTAAATTTGTGAGAAAATTGAAATTGAAGAAGTGGCATTTGATGTTTAATAGAAAACCGCCAGATAGTGAATCTGAGCAATATGCATCAATACATCTTACTGTGGGGGACAATGAAATGTTACACACGGTATATGAGTTAGGTGATGTACTAGATGATGAAAGCAATAATTTGGAATTACACACCCCTAATGTATTGAGAACTGATATGGCAGCACATACACATTTTAGACCTAAATCTGTGTTTTATCCCATCATGCCCCATGATAGTATAGACACTTTTCATGAGGTTGTGACCAGAGAATTGATAAAACAGAAACACAAAAGTGCCAATAACAGTAAACATAATTTCAATTTAACAAAATCACAAAGAGATTTCATCTTAGCACTTGCAGAAGATGATACCATTGTTATCAGGCCCTCTGATAAGGGGGGTAACATAGTACTCTGGGGCAGTGATATGTACATTGCTGAAGCTGACAAACAGTTAAAGGATGTCAACTACTACTGTAAAAGTAACACTGCAGAATACAACCAGTGTATCACTAGCACATGGGAGAAGTTAGAGAAATGGCAGAATGAGGGACTCATCACATGGCATGAGTACTGCTATCTAAAAAAAGACTACCCGAAGTTACCCATTCTATACCTTCTGCCAAAGGTACACAAAGATCCGAGGAGACCACCGGGGAGACCCATAGTGTCCTCAATAAGCAGTGTAAACGAAAATATCTCGAAATATATTGACCATTTTTTACGAGATTATGTCAACACACTACCGTCACATATTGAGGACACTAAGGATTTTTTTTTTTTTACTTTTTATTGTTTTTAAAACAAGATAACAAAAGAACAATACAAAACAAGGCAACACAGTAAAACGGGCCATCACGTGGTTTGTGGGGGGGGGTACATAGAGAATCAAACGGTAGTGCAATCAATAATTGGGGGGGGGGAGAGGGAGGGGGGAAAGAGACCAAAATATACACAAAGCAACTATATTCCTGCGGAGGAAACGTCAGGTTGGGAGGAAGACAAATCATCATCAAATTTCGACATTGGGGGAGTACATATATCTCCACGGTATGCGTTCCATAGGGTCCACACTTTCCCCCACTTGCCCGGCTTGCCACGGGAAACATACACAGTTTTTTCTCGAAACATGCACCAATCCATGTTTTGTGTCCACCCCAGAAGTGTCGGAGGCCTCTGAGCGCCCCACAATTGGGCAATATCACGTTTGGCTACCATGTTGCCCAAGGTCGCCCAACGGAGCTGCGCTTGATTGTAGTCATTCGGCTCCCAAACGTTCAACAAACATCTTCGCGCTTCAGGCAGTAATCGCACTCCCGTGACCTCACTCATTACTTCATGCACGCGGTTCCAATAACGTAGCACAGCAGGGCATTCCCAGATAATATGAAGGAACGTAGCCACCATACTGCATCCGCGCCTGCACAATCCATCCATCGAAAATCCAATTCGAACCAGACGTGGGCCAGTCACATACACCCTGTGCAAAATGTTTAATTGAACGAACCGGAGACGTGCCGGGATAGCCACTTCCTTCGGGGAAGAAAGAGCGGACTGCCAGTCTTCATCATCGAGTTCTAGACCATCTCCGGTCCACAACCCTCGAAGACTATCTAGTAGATCAGTCCTGGTATTGATCAACTTTTTATAGATTAGCGAAATCGTGCTATCAGGAACGTGGCCATCCAGAATCCGATCCTCGAGTGGGGACGCCTCCGGCACGTCCGAGCCCAGTGGAAAAACAGACAAGACCGCATGCCGGACTTGCGCATATCTAAAAAATTCCTTATCATTCAGCCCATACTCAACTTTCAGTTCCTCAAACGTCTTGACCCTGTCCTTGATCCATACGTCACCTACCCTACTGATCCCGATCATGTCCCACCGATCAAATCCCTTCCATTGACAAAGGGAGCCCAGTTTATCCGAAGCATATAGTGGGGTAGCCCGGGTCGGCCTGTCAGCCCATCCCGTGGCCGCCGTAGCTCTACGCCACACCTACACTGCTGTTTTAGTGGGGCCAGTAAGAGGCCCGCCAGCTGATTTCGCATAGAGAGCCCTATTGTAGTCCCCACCGGGTAGCAACCATCTGTCCATAGCAAAGGCCGGGTTTAGTGGGGAAGTGTAGGTGCCATGGTTGATGGCCCCCAATTGAGAGGTCCAGTAATAGCGACGAATGTCCGGGAGAGCAATGCCACCGTCGTACCAAAGGAGTGTAAGCTTCGAGAGGGCGATGCGAGGACGGCCCCCCCATATCAATTGCCGCTGTAGACTCTCAATCTCACGGAAATAATCCGCTGGCACTACATCAAGCGTGTTTTGAAGCGCATAAAGGAATCGGGGGAGCGACATCATCTTAAACAATGCAGCTCGTCCCAAGGGAGAAAGGGGGAGTCCGCTCCAAGTCCCAACATCCGCCCGAAGGCGTCTGAAAGGGGGCAGCAGATTGCGCTCATACCGAAGTGTGGGGTCCAAGGAGACAAAGATTCCCAGATATTTGAAACCATCTAGTACCACCGGAATAGGACAATCACGGGGCAGGAGAGGAATATCACCGGAGAGAACATAAACGCAAGATTTAGACCAATTTATAACTAAGCCGGAATTTTTACGGAAAGAAGTCAAAACGTCGAAAAGGACGATTAACGACCTTCGGGGCGATGTGAGGTACAAAAGGATATCATCAGCATACAGAGATATACGGTCTTCAAATTCCGAAGACCATCGAATGCCCTTCATGGACGGTTCCCATCGCAGCCAAGCCGCCAGTGGCTCTAAAGCAAGGGCAAACAAGAGTGGGGACAGCGGACAGCCCTGGCGCGTACCTCTACCGAGAGCAAAGGAGGCCGAGACACGTCCATTCACCACCACCTGGGCTAAGGGATCAGCATAAAGCAATCGAACCCAACGGATAAAGGTGGGCCCAAACCCGAATTTGGAAAGGACCGCCCAAAGATAGGGCCATTCAATCGTGTCAAACGCCATGGTGGCGTCCAAAGACGCCAAGATGGCCGACTCTCTCAATGTCCCCGCTCGCGCGAGGACTCCATGCAAGCGTCGAAGATTAAGCGCCGTATTGCGATGAGGTATAAATCCGGACTGGTCCGGATGAACCAGATCGCCTATAACAGCCACCAGACGATTAGCAAGAACTTTGGCCAGGATCTTGGGTTCAGCGTTTATTAGGGAAATAGGCCTGTATGATTCGCAACGATCACGCGGTTTGCCCTCTTTATGAATAACCACTATGGAAGCCAATCTCTGGTCAGGGGGAAGAGACCCTTCCGCCAGTGATTCCAAAAACATAGATCGCATATATGGTGCCAGCACATCCGGACGGAGCTTGTAAAGTTCTATGGGGAGTCCATTAGGGCCCGAGGCCTTCCCGGAGCGGATCGAACGGATAGCGGTCGCAACCTCATCCGCCGTGGGCGGAGCCTCCAGCAGGTCCCTCTCAAAATCAGACAAGCATGGTAGCGAAATATCGCGTAAGGGCATGTGAGAGTCCTGTTCCGGTCTATCGGACACAGGGGAGTACACTGCCCGAAAGTGATCGGCGAACCTCTCAACAATCGCAGCAGGGTCCGTGATATTGGCACCATTCGCGTCAACTACAACAGGAACCACTCGACTCGCGCATTCTCTCCTGTCCAACCAAGCAAGCAACTTCCCAGCCTTATCTCCCACATCATACAGACGCCCCTGCTGTTCACGACTCATCTCCTTCGCTGCATCAGTCACCAGAGCTCTGTACTCATGTTGTTTTAGATCCAACAGATGAAGCCTTTCAGGGGAGACCCCAGCATCAAACTCTCCCTCAAGAACGGTAATTTCAGTCTCAAGGCGAACAACCTCCTCTCGTCTACATTTCTTAACATTGCCAATCGACGAGAGGGCCTGCCCCCGAATTACAGTTTTGTACGCCTCCCACAAGGAGACAGAAGAGGAGACTGACCCCACATTGTCAGCAAAGTATTGATCAACTGTCTTAAGTAGTTCCGCTCTTATCTTAGGATCACGGAGGTACCATGGGTTGATCGGGGCCACTCTACCCTCCGATCCCCCATGCGCGTTCACAACCAACCACAGTGGGGAATGGTCCGAAATACCCCTGGCAAGATGTTTCACCTCCCTTATACGGGAAGTCTGGGAGGAGGGCATCAAAACATAATCCAATCTCGAAAGGCTGCCGTGGGCCCCAGAGTGAAAAGTATACTGTTGTTGTCAGGATGATGCAAGCGCCAACAATCAGTCAGCCCCAGCGCCTCCATGCAGTCCCCAAGCCAGGATTGAGACTTAGCGAGGACTCGGGGAGGGTAACGATCACACATCCCAGACACTACTGAATTAAAGTCTCCCCCGACCACAAGCAAACCCTCGGGGACTCCCAGAATCACTCTTCCCAGATCTGCATAGGTCGTAGATTGAAGACCTGGGGGTATGTAGACAGATAATAATGTAACCACCCTACCCTCCCAACGCCCCACAATGGCGGCGTACCGCCCTCTATCGTCAAGTATAATGTCGTCAACAGCGAGGGGGAGGGAGGTCCGGATTAAAACGCCCACCCCTCTGGAGCCAGAAGTGAAACCTGAGTGTGCAATGAGTCAATAGCCACGCCTATTCATGGCGTGGCACGTATTACCCAGTAAGTGCGTCTCCTGAAGCAAAACCACATCAGGGGACAAGCGTCTCAGTAACTGCAAGACCACTCCCCGTTTAATTCTGTCTCCCAGACCATTTACATTCCAACACAGTATCCGTAGTCCCCTACCCCATTCCAGTGTCCACCCCAAGTCTCCCCCCACACCAGCCGCGACACCACAACACAGAAGATCATCAGTATTATGCCTTGAAAAAAACAACAAAGAAACACATCCCTGAACTTCCCTACCCCCCAGAACAACATCATACCCCGCACCCCTGCGTTAGACTCAAAAGCCACCCCAACTCGCAGCGTGCCTGTCGCCCCAACATACAACTAATCTACGAAAAGAACCCCAGAGGAGGAAGTCTCACCCACCACCCACCCACACCCCAGTAAGACAACGGAGTAGCAATCAGTATCAATATAGCAGCGAACCACTGCCGAAAGTCAAAACGTTGGTCCGGGGGCCGATGTCGCTCCCTATTCCTGCTCCGTCGGGCCGCCCTCCGCTCCACCGGAAGATTCCGATTGTTCAAATCGCCCTCGTCCCGTAGGCAGCGAGTCTAACCAGTCACTAGCCGCTGCAGGATGGTCAAAGAAAAATGTTCTATCATTATGGACGATGCGCAATCGAGCCGGGAAAAGCATGGCATATTTCATGTCCCTTTCTCTCAGTCTCTTCTTCACTCCTTGAAATCCCAGCCGCTGCCTCTGGACTTGTTGGGTGAAGTCCGGATAAAAGCTGACCGCAGCGTTCTCATATTCCGTGGGGCCTGATGTGCGGGAAGCCTGCAGTATCACATCTCTGTCACGAAAGTTGAAAATCTGCGCAATGATGGGGCGCGGAGAGGCACCCAGCTTGGGCGGACCACCCGGGACACGGTGGGCCCGTTCTACTGCAAAAAACTTGCTCAGGCCCTTGGGCGCTAAATGATTTAGGACAAGGTCCTCTACCAGTAGGTCCACAGCTGACGAGTCTGTCTTCTCCGGGACACCGACCAGTCGGACGTTGTTCCGTCGTGCTCGGCCCTCAAAATCGTCCAAGCGACGGGAGAGATAATCACGGGCGGATCTCAAATTACCGACCTCCGTCTGGAGGTCAGAGACGTCGGTGATAAGACTAGTAGTCTTCAGGTCGAGAGACTTGACCTTTTCGTTGGTTTTCGCAAGATCCGCCCTGATCAGATTGACGTCTATGGCAACAGTGTCCAGCTTGTGGGTTAGGGCCTCATACTGTTGTCCCATCGCGGCCTGCATCCCAGCAATGGCGCACATGACGTCTTTCAACGACGGGTCATCACCCAGCAGAGATTCGTCCACAAGGCCAGCCGGGGATTTAGCCATTCCGCTCGGAGAGCTCTTAGGGAGGGTATATCGGTCCATGATGTTGGATTGGACAGAACCTCCTCGAGCCGCCGGTCTGGTCTTGCGCCTCTCTGCTTCAGGCTTGGTGGCCATCTTAGGTCGCGCGCCCCGGAGGGTAGTTTGAGACCTAGTGAAAATGGCTACACTCAATGTGCCCGCAAAAACTCAGAGAATAAAGTGAGGACCAATCACTAGGCAAAGAGCAAGAAAGTCCGGAGCTCCAAGCGATGTTGCGAATAGTTGAATGAAGCAAGCAGCTAGGGCGACCAAGGCAAAGTCAATGACGTAGGGTCGTCAAAATCGAAACCGAAAGTAGAAGACCGGGCAAGGGAGGGTAGAGCAGGCCGTTGTTGTTCAATTACTACCCGGCTGGCAGAGTAGGCAAGCCCGGGGCAGTGCCATGGAGCAGGCCGCCAATATTCAAAAAGCCATATCTTCGGTTCCCGGTGACCAAATCGAAATTCGCAAACGGATAAAAGATCAGCAGGTTCTCAAACACAAAGACCCGTCATCCAAATCAGGATTAGTTGCAGGATAGTCGATGGAGGTGGCGAAGGTCCGGGAGCTCTGAGCTCACGCGACCATCTTGGGTACGCGCTAAGCTCCTCCTCCCACTAAGGATTTTTTGAACAAAATCGCCACAATAAATTGGGAGGATGGGCTCACCCTCATGACTATGGATGTGAGCTCACTCTACACTATAATTGATCATGAGCAAGGTATAACAGCATGCCTACATTTCATGCAGGAAAGAGACATATCATACCTTGACCACACGAACATGATTGTGGAGATGTTAAGAACATGTTTAAAAAATAACAATTTTATGTTTAATGGGGATCTCTTTAGACAGGTACGCGGGACCGCCATGGGTTCAAGCTTTGCGCCGAGCCTGGCAAATCTGTTCCTTGGAAAATGGGAGGAGGAGATTCGCAAAAATCACATGCTCAATGTAGAATTTAGCAAAGTTAGGCCCTGGATCCGTTACATAGACGATTTATTCGTAGTATAGAACGGATCCCAAGAGGAAGCCCAGAACTTTGTCAGGAAACTCAACAACAACCCATACAACATCAAACTCACTCTGAACACCAGTACTGAAAGTATTGAGTTTTTAGACACCAAGGTCACAGTACAAGATGGTCGTCTTGTAACCCAATTGTACAGAAAAGATACCGCAGGTAACAGCCTACTACACGCCCAGAGTGCCCACCCCGAGAATCTCAAATGGAGCATCCCCTATGGGGAACTCCTACGAGCCAAACGCAATTGCAGCAAAGAAAATCTTTACGAATTAGAAAAAACCACTATGCTCAATAGATTCCGAGAGAGAGGCTACCCAGAATGGGTTCTTAACAAGGCAGTAGCTAAAGTAAGTCAGAGAACCAGGGAAAGCACCCTAGAACCCAAAACACCTGAAGTTGATACTGAATCTATCACAAGACTTATCACCACCTTCAATGAAGATTCGAAAAAGGTGAACAAAGTATTGGTAGACAACTGGAATGTCTTGAAAAGTGACAATATCATTGGCACTAGAATAGCGGATCAACCTTCAGTAACCTACAGAAAGGGTAAAAGTCTGAGGGATATCCTGGTGAAAGGGGATATTAGCCCAAAAAACAGTGCCAGTCCACATAATCTCAACGGCTTTTATCCCTTATGTAGGAAGGTAGATCCCTGACTATGGTTGCCCCCAACTTTTTGCCTGGTGTTTTGCTGGTTTTCTGACTTAGTTGACCTGGGACCCTGCTATTCAGGACCCCAGGCCTACTGCTCTCTCTGTAAAATGGATTCCATGTACCTTAGGTACATATCTAATTGGATACTGAGTCACCTTATCAGTCCCTGTACAGTGTACCTTGGGTACCCAGGGCATAGGGGTACCCAGGGCCTACCAGGGGCTGCAGCATGTATTATGCCACCCCTGGCTGGCCATCCAAATCTGACACAACTGGCTGCACGACAGCTGGGGCAAGGTGGTGTAATCACCCTTTGCTTTAGATATAGTATACCTATATCTTACCCTAAAATGGACACATGTATTCCTATCAGTCACTCCTATGGCAGAGTGCTTGGAATAATGTGAGATGGTGCTCTGGCATGAGCTGAGCCCGTTTGCAGCTTGCGGAACCAAGTCCTAATAGCTGTTCCATGATAACGCATACCATATACTCTTAAGTGTATTATAATCCTCGCGGTTATATGCCAACTCTGGTATCGCTTTATCAAAACATGTCGAGTAAGGTGTCATACGAATTGGAATACTAACCCCTCGCCAATTCTGGCGACGGGGTTAGCATTCCACCCTTCTAGAGGGACAGGACATGTATGTAGCTGTAACCCCGGTTAAAGTTTACTCAAGCCTCAGCTCCACAAAATGGATGCTGCCACCGAGACACAAGTCTGCCCTCCTGCTGCTGGGAGTCCTTCCAGCAATGGAGGCCTGGACAAAGGGTTTCCTGTCAGGGGTGATGCCAGCACCATCCCAGACAGGGTTTTGTGTATCCCAGGTAGGCAGGGCTTTAGAGGAAGGTGCCTGCAAGTGGCACCCCGGTGCTCACTGTGCATAGGCCGGCTTGAACCAGTTCCAGGGGCACTCCAGCCCCTGATCTGGGGAAAAGCCCGCCAAAGGGGAGGGGTGTAACCACCCCCCTCCTAGTCCCACCCATAGGGCAGGACTTAGTCGTGTGCCAGCCCCCTTTCCCAGGATAAAGGTAGGAGCAGGCCCCCTTCCAAATTAGATCATCTTTGAATCCTGAACCGACTTTCCATGAAAGGAACTCAAGACTCTTCTCAAGATTTCTCCCTTGTGACTAAGCAGTAGTCACCCTGCAGCAGCAGGCAACAACCAAGCATCGCGGTCTGCTGTAAGTCTCTCCTCCGGATCAAGACTGCCCAGCTCGACGAGAACCGGCTTCCCTGGCACCTCTGAACTCTACCTGCATCATCAGCCCAGCTGAGATTCGTGGGTGTGACGAGACCTCGAGGGACCGGCCATCTTCAAGACTGCACGACGCTTGTCCAGCACGACCACCGAGTGACCCTTGCCTAAGTGCTTTGGGGTCCAAGAAGCCCCAACCCTGAGCAGCTCCAGCACCGAAGTCCAGCCCTCTTGCATCCACGAGATCTGCGTGGGGCCCTTCTGCTCTTTGCTGCTCACCGCGTTGTCCAGGTCACTTGCCGCTGGCTAGTGGCCCTTTTGACGACGAACCACGACGACAACACCACTGGACTGGTTGCTCCAGACTGGCCCTTGCTCCCCTCCAACAGAGGAGCACCCTGGACCCTCCTGGTCCACTCCAGACGCCATTTTAAGTCCACTGCGTGGGCTTGCATTTGCCAAGAGTTGTTGCCCCAATCCTGGGTCCAGCGACGTCGACAGCAGATACCACCGTGGGACAGCTCGCCCCTCCATCCTGGCCGCCGACAACGCCTCCTGGTCCGAGAGACTGCAGAGCCCAGCGTCACCCACTCACCTGGTCGAGGTGACTTCGTCCGGTGCCATCCTGGTGCCCACCTAATCACTGGCTAGTGATTCAGAACTTGGTCCCCTCTGCTTACAGGTATCCATCTTCATCAATCCAGGCTTGGATCACCACGAACTTCTTCACTGGTCGCCTGCCAGCAACTTCTTCCTTCAGGCTCCATAGACTGCAACGAGGATCTCCGACGTCTTTTCAGCCCTATGCAGCCGCAGCCCCTGGGCTAGGTAACCTGAGCATTTCGGTGCTCCAGCATAGTTTAACTATCTAAGTGTCAGGATCCTTTGTCGTTTCAGCTCTACCTAGTCGGGTTCGCCCGAGAACACTAACTTTGCTTTTACTAGCCTCCATAGACTTTTTCCCGCCTTACGCGTGAGAGTTCCCACTCTGCACACGACGTCCCTAGGCCTCCTGCTTGTAATCTAAAGGTTCAGTAGCCCAGTCCTAGCGATCCTAAAACCTATGAGAATAGTTACTTACCTGCTAGTAATTCGCATTCCACTTTTGTAGTATATGGTTTTTCGTGCCCCTCGGGCATTTGTGTAAATTGTGCGACTTTAAGTATTTCTTTAAGAGTTTTGTTGTGTGCTTAGCTCCCTGTCTCATAAAGAGACAGGGTAGTCCTGTTATAAATAAATATACTTTATTTTTCATAACAACTTGTGTGGTGTCCTTTCACTTGGTGTTCAAGGGGTAAATGTGATGGTAAAACAGCTGGCTTAACACGCCCTCTAGAGTTTAGCCTAAAGACTGCACGTGTCCATGCTACTAGGATAGCTGGTCTTGTCATGTATTCCTATCGGTTCTGAATCGATCCCCCTATTCCTGACCCTATTCTAGTTAAACAAACCAACAAGTTAACTAGCAGTCAGCCCATGAGGCAGAAAACCCCCATGATGCAGATACCGTTATCTGACGCAGTCACACTACGGCACAGGAACGTGTTATCTGATTAGGTCATAACGCTTGCGATCTAATTAGACAAGCGATATTCCTCCAGCCCCTGATAAGGCATACGGAGTTCTCATAACAAAGCAAACCTATGACAACCTGGGCAAAACCCTGCGGCCATTGTTTTGATTTCACCGAGAACTTTAGTAAAAGAATGTGCTAACGAGCAAGTCGTATGACATCTTTATTGACGTATCTATGTCCATCCTTACGTCAATCTCGGCACCTTAAAGGTATAAATATTACCAATCTTGCCATATGCAAACACACGCGTGGTGACGAGACGGAACAGCCATCCTTGCCGAAGCCGAGAGCAGAGCAGACCCCGCTGGCAGCAGCCCCGCCTTTCTGACGCGCTGAGAGACGCGCTGCTTTCTCCTGCCGAGAATCCAGCACCGGCGTTTCCGGGTAGCCCTCGCAGGCAGCCTGGAATATCGAGACCAGAGAGAGAGATACCATTCCTCATTCATCCTAACTTCCAGGTACAGAACTGAATAACCCCTCACAGAGAATTCTTTAGTTATTCACTTGGCAAAAACAAACTTAACTTAAACTGTAACTTTCTATTCCCGCCCACGTATTAGACTTAGGTCAGGTACACGGGGTAGGCGCATCTAGAAACACCAGTTGAGTACGTGTAGTCAAATGTATATGTGTATGTAATATATTTTATTCATTTTAAAACATCATATGGCTTAGAAACCATATCAATGTTTTTACAGTATTATTTTATACTATTGCTTTTAATGTATGCACTTTACTTAACTATAAGTATTGCAATAATATCGATCCATTTCTCTTGTATGAGAAAAGAGACTGATCAATAAATAACACCTTTTTATTGAACACGCCCGTCTCTTCCTTTTCTCTACATTCTGATGAGACTAAGAATGCACGTACTGACTGAGTAAAATAATTTGCCTTTTGTTCACACGACTCTCGAGATTGACTCTTGATTAGGGGAGAGCAAAGTTGTCATGTTCTATGGTTGTCAGAAACTAAATCCCTTCTTGTCTAATCAGGGAAGTTAAGTCCTCCTTGAACATTCGAGAAAGTTTCTAGCGAACTCTGAGCTACGCTGGCAAACCCAAAACTTTAAGTCTAGTATCGACAGTAGTAGACCTAGTTAACGTCTGGCCTAGGCCTTTACTGCTGTAGGTATTATTCCAATGCGCAGAGCCTATTGGGAAGATAGGAACTACACTACATGGCGCCCAACGCGTTTGGAAAGGGCGATAAAACTAACGTAAGACATTTAGAGTAACTCAGTCGTGCTTTCTCACTCAGACCCCTTTTCCCAAATACTCCAAAGACGTCTGGAGTGGGTGAAAGGTTATATCCGCCAGACCTCGCAGGAGGGAACTCCTATGTATGGTTCTTGGTATAGTCAATGTTGAAGGATAAACAGTACCAAAATATTGTGCATCTAATCTTTGTTTCCATAAGAAACCTGATCTGCAAACAAACAAAATAACCTTTTGGACAGTAAAATGTCAGAGAGTGATGATGAAAGAGAGGCAGTTAGATTAGCAACTGAACTCGCAGATGCTGATGCTACCATGCAAGCAGCAGACGCGGATATAATACTCATTCCGGTCATCAAAAGGAGATCTATAACCTTAAAACTTATAGAAAATGGACTGACACCTAGAGGTGGCACAGTCATATTCGTAATTGAGGCACACGAATATCGGCAGACAGAGGTATACTATTCATGGATACATTTTCCAGCAGCAAATGCTGTAACAAAGTACTTCCACTACTACAAAATAGAGGAACCTCCTGAAATGTACACTCCTTTCGAGGAGGTGGAAGTACCACTCAAATTCCAAGAGCATTTGCTCTTATTTGATGGCGCCCTAAAACATAATAATCACATCACCAGGCTCGGTCCTTTAGGTAGACCAGGAGCAACGTGGCCGGTCTTAGCCGGATACACACCACACCCAGACATCGAAGGGATGTCTACAGGAGAGCTGTTAATACAGCTAAAACAATTACTAAAAATTCATAGACAATTAGTCCAATATGTAATGTGGACTTCAACAATTCAGCCAGCGATTAAACTTCCACAGCTGACCCCTCACCAGGGGAACACAAATAAAATTACACCACAGAACATCCAATCCTGCCTAGGTAAAGTACCGGCTAAACGGGAACAAATACCATTCTGGTTGGCACAGAAAATTACCCAAATAGAGGCGGTGTTTCCTGACACCACCCCGCTAGAAAAACACAGGATTCTGACTATCTGTCTTCCAATGGGAATCGCACCACACATTGAGGACTGTGACACTTGGGGTACAGTCTTTGCTTCCATCTACACAAAAACGCACGGTGTTCCATCCATTTCGGTAATACCAGATGTGCTAAAACAAATTCAAGACGAATACGGTCCAGAACCTGCTTTGACTCTTGGTATGAAATTACTGAAAGACTTCAAGCAGGTCTCGGCTATATTATTAGCCAATATAAAAGGTGAAGCAGCAAACGTGGCGATCCGCCAGAGGTTAAAAGAGACAGATATAGCAGACCAACCAGCTGAAATTGCCAGAATCATAGAAAAATCCTATGAGGAACTAGGTAGAGATAGTTTAGGTGGAATACCAGTAAAACCGCAACTGACTGAAAGTCCTGAAAAAATATTTTTTAATAACAATTCACCAAAAAAGAACTGGGATGGAAACAAACAATCCAATCCTAAAGAAAAGAAATTCCAGTCCAGAGGAAGGTCTCCTAGGCGAAGAGAAAAATCTCCAAACCGAAGACAGAGGTCACCGCAGAGTGACCCCTCTGGGAATAGATATAACCTTAGAAATAGGGATAATATTAAAAAACCTGATAGATATCAAGACATTGATACACGTCCCTCTCAATCTTTTCAGAATTCCTCGCAGAAATCGGAAAGAAGAGGACGATCAGAACAAAGAGAAGAGCACGCCAAGTCCAAAGACAAGGAACCTGCTCAGCTAAAAAAGAAATTACAATTTCCAAAAAAGAAGGTAGCCAGTATCAAGGTAGTTAACAATGCCGAGAATACTGAGGACACAACTGAAAAACGGAGAGTGGGCTCAGACAATGCTAGACAGTGCAGCAGAAGTGAGCATAGCTCGCAAAGTCCTTATGAATCATCTGGAGACAGTGGACACGAATGAATATCTTCAAGTGGAAACTGCAGACACCAGGGTTAGCAAACCTCACAAGATATACGAGATAACATTATGTATAGAGGGAGATAAGACTAGGAAAATAAGGGGACTATTTTGGGATAACCTCTCCAAGGGTTATGACATCCTTCTAGCTGAAAAAGACTGGCCACCAGAGTTTGTCAGGGAGTGCCCTCATGGCGAAGAAGTAATTATGCCTGCCTTCTCAAATCAAATTCCAATTCATAAAAAATACACACTTGCTAGAAAGTGGGCAGTGGCTCTAGCACCTGCTTTATTTAAAAATCATGTAGGATGGGATGAGGATTCTCCTCCTCACAAAATCCAGTTAAAATCACAACCTACTGCACAAAGGCAGTACCCAATTAAGCAAGAAGCTAAAAAACAGGTAAATGAAATACTAGATCAGCTAGAATACCAGGGGGTGATTGAAACTTGCACCTCACAAATGAACAATCCTTTGTTTCCGGTCTTCAAACCAGACAATTCATATCGTCTAGTTTTGGATTACCGACACCTTAACACATGTTGCAAAACTTTTGCAGTGCAAAACTCACACAGTGCTGCACTAATGAATAACATAGTGCGCAAAAAATACAAAACAACCTTGGACATCTCCAATGGATTCTTTTGTCAAAACATAGCACCAGAGAGCAGATATTTAACTGCATTCTCAGTAAATGGCACTCAAAAACAATTCTGTCGGTTAGCCCAGGGGTACAAGAACAGCCCGGGGGTATTCTCAGCGAGAGTAACAGAATTACTTCAACTATATGATGATGAAGCATTATCTTATGTCGATGACATTTACTTAACAGATGATGACTTGGAGACTCACTTGAAAAGAGTGAACACCATAATACTTGGGTTCGCAGCAGAGGGTTACAAATTCAACTTTAAAAAGTCCAGAATTGCCCATCTGACGGTCCTATTCTTAGGATATGAGTTTTCAAGTGAAGGCAAAAGCCTGGCTGACAATTTCCTAGAGAAATGTGCCGTACTCCAAGCACCTAGAACACTAAAAAACTTACAGTCGGTTCTAGGCTTCCTAAATTTCGGAAGAACATACATTGCAAATTACGCAGAAAGGGTCAAACCCCTTTATGATCTAATTAAACCAGACTTTAAAAGATCCAGTTGGACTCAAATACACACAGAAATTTTGAGATCCTTACAAACAGACATGCTAATTAAAACAAAATTAGAAACACGTGATAACACACGCAATCTTGAGATTCGAGTCATCCCAGGGAGATGCGGATTCACATACCTGACCTCTAATGAGGGGGAAAAGGTACCAATTGCATTCAAATCACACTTGTACACTAAGGCTGAAATGAAATTTAGCCCAACGGAAAAAATTCTTACAGCAACACAGACAGCTATAGCAAAAGAACGAGCCCTGGCACAAGGTAAACGAATAATAATCGTGACACCAATACCAGCCCTAGAGGCGGTAACAAAGGCAAGCATTCCAAATGCTAAAGCACTCCATCCGAGATGGATACAATGGGCTAATTCTCTTGCTGCAACAGACGTGGTGTACGAATTTGATCCTTACTTAAAAACACAAGAATTTCTCCAATATGAATTTGAATGTCCTCCGCCAACCGAAATTCTGCCTCTAGACCACTACGGCTGTATAATATATACAGACGGATCAGCACAACCCGCAGTGGGGGGTAAGCAAGCTTACAGTGCTGCGTGCGCGATCGTAAAAGGCCGCTGGCACGAAGGAAAATTTAAACCAGCAATCACTAAAACACAATCTTTAGGAGATTGTACAGCTCAGCGAGCTGAACTACTGGCGTTCAAGATGGCGCTTGAAAATACCGATCGAGAATTCCCCACACTCATAGTGTGCGATTCGTATTATTGCGTTCAATCTTACAATGAATACTTGCAGATCTGGCTTCAGAATGGTTTCAAGGATGCGAAAGGTGGCACAATCAAGCATAAAATGCTCTGGGAACAAGTAGCTCTTTTACAAAAAGAACTACCAAAGACTCACGTGATACATACGCTGAGTCATCAACGTGATGGCGTTCACGTTGCAGGGAATTCATTGGCTGATGAGGCCGCGAAGGCAGCTGTGCAAACGGCTTCCGTAGCTGCCGTCACCCGGTCAAAAACAAAAATAGACAGCGAAATATTACAAGCTGTCAGCGCTTCAGAAAAGGATTCGATAGAACCACTCCCTAAAGGCTTTCCAGTAAAATACTCATACATAACTGATGCAAACAATGTTCCTTTTGCTCGAATCCCTGGAGTGGGGGATAGGGCAATTCCAAACATGGAACATAGGTTAGGACTAATAATAGCGGCACACGAAGGGCTTGCTTCTATCCATGCTGGCGTCTCAGCCACAGTATCATTATTAAAACAGAGATACTGGTGGCCACAAATGAGAAGACAAACAAGGAACTATGTTCTAGAATGTGAAATATGTCAAAGAATGAAAGTATCAACGGTGAGACGTCCAGCGCAGACGCCCCTTCTAATCTCGGATAAACCATTAGCCTGTGTTTATCTAGACCACTGCGGTCCCTTACAAAGGGATGGTAACTATAAATATATCTTGGTCGCAGTGGATTCATGTACGAGATTCATATGGATGTGGCCCCAGCGAACGGCTGACGCCAGAACTGTTATAAAAGATTTGCGAGTCTTTATCGGCACATACGCAATTGGCATGCTGCATTCAGACCACGGTCCTGCTTTTAGCTCTCGGGCTTATAAGGAGGCCATGGTCAGCATGGGCGTGCAATTGCGGTACTCTTGTCCATTTCACCCTGAGGGGAACGGAATTGTTGAAAGAAAAAACCGTGACATAAAGCAAACTATAACGGCAAAGGTATTAGGTTCGGGAGCTGGGTGGGTCAAACATCTAATAAGTGTCCAACGTAGTCTCAATAACTTGCCAAGAAATTCTCTGAAGGGATTCAGTGCGTACGAATTATTATTTGGAACTAGGATGATGATCTCTGACATTGATAGTCAGACTTCAGTGGTGAAAGAAAAAAGCTTTGATATCAAAGACCGGTTGGCTATTTTGCAGGACTTAAACAAAACAAGAAAAGACCTGAGCAACATAAAGTTGAAACAACAGCCAACAACCACTGAAGAACCACCACCTGTCCCAGCAAGACCTGTCTGGATTCCAAAAGTCGGGGATCTAGTCAGGGAAAAGATCGCGGTAAAGAAGGAATTTGGGCCTTCTTACAGAAAAGCAGTTCCTGTCTTGTCTGTCAACGGGACAAGATCAGTTGTACTACCGCCACTTGCTGGTAAAAAGGAGAACCGAGTTGTATCAATCGACCTGGTAAAACCAAAACATGTGGCCGATAACAAACAGTAGGCCAAGTGGACTCCCAATAAGTAGCAGAACACCAAGGTTTGCTACCAGTACAGAGGTCCTAACGAAGAGGCTCATCACATTCGAAACGCCTACAGAAGAACAACAAGGACTATGCAACAATGCAATAGAACTCAGACCTCTGAAAACCCAAATAAAAACATTTAGCAGAGACACACCTATCTATAATGAAGTACCAATTGAAAATGCAAGAAACAAAAATCCTGAACCAATTGGAACAATTGACAGAACTGCATCCGGCTACTTCATAAACTTCGATGATTCCTCTGAAAGCCTCAGTGAATCAAAGACACAGCCATCATCAAAATCCTTTAAAGACAAAGCTAAGGAACTTTTGAAACAACTGAAAGAAACATATCTGATTTCTCCATGGATTGAATTTTGGGTGGGTTTTGGTGCATTTATCCTCATACTTTGGCTCATCATGGTACTTACTTTGGGACGCTTCATTGAGGGAAAATATGCCAAAATGGACACAGCAAGTCAGAAAATCAACTTGATCCTCAAACCACACACATCTTCACACGTCGAGAAAAGAGAACTTTCTTCAGCCAACTTCACAGCCAATCCGATACCTGGTGGGGTAGCCTGGGACAACACTGACTATGAAATTTATGGTCCGGTCGAGATCCTGAAATATCCACACCAAATTAAGATCTCATTGAGTGACTTTGCAAAACCGAACTCATTTGCTGATGGTTGGGACTTCGAAAGCATTAATAATATGATGTCTGACATAGTAATGTCTGCTAAATTTACCAAACATGATTATTTGCAGGGTTCTACAAATTATGACAGTATGTATTGCTATAACCACTATGGTAACCACTTTTTACATAGATCTGCACAACCTAGAAATGTTTTAAATTATAATCAATGGGAACATTGTGCAACACCTCCAAAAGGGAGCTCAAGAACCGTTTACGACAAATATTCATATTTTTCAGGTTATAACACAAGTAATGCTGAAACATTTTATTTTAAATTGTCAAACAAGACAGGAACCAAAACCATGATAACCAACACAAAATTGTTATATTCAGACTCATTTTTTGAACAAATGAATACTTTTGGATTTGATTATTGGGACAAAAATGTTGAATTGAAAAGTGTTTGGGGCACAAAAGAATGGCAAGTACAGGGTATAGAAGCTTTGTTTAGAGCCTGCATGATCCCAGAACAAATGATATTTTTAAATGACACTGTTCAACAGACCACCTGTCTTGGCTTAGCCAAAATCAAAGATTTAAATAAACTGTCTATTCCAAAACCAACAATGTTTAGCAATAACTCTGATACAGATGAAGAGAACCAAAACAGAACACATCCTGATTGGAAACAGTGGTTGATCTGGCCCACAGATACTAATAACTGTCAAGACAGATTCCTGAACAAAACACAGGGTTTCAAAATGAACAGGCCAGACCCTAGATATCCTCAAAGACATCACCCAGGGATAATAACCACCTACAGTGTGGGCAAATTATGCCTTCAATGGCTACAAACTTCCACACTGGCAGAAATTAAGCAACACCTAACTTTACTTACTGATGGTGCTGACTTGCGTGATTTCACTTTGGGACCACGCAAACAGCGTCAAAAGCGTTTCATAGCAGCCTCTGTATATGCAGCATACAATGAGGCCTGGAAGGTTACTCAAATTGAAACAGCAGAGAGAATACGGGAAATTGACCGTATTAATTTGGAAAAATCACTTTCTGTAGTGGACAATGGGTTAATGACTCTGTCCTCCAGAATTTTTTCTTTGGACAGCATTGTGTCGTCAGCAATCGATATATTATCGCAAGACTTACTGTTATTACAACATGGTCAGTCACAATTGAGTTCTATTGTACAGCTTGGCTGGACGTTACAAAATCTGCGTTCAGGCTATGTGCCTTGGCGTTTAATCAACACAACGTCACTATTCCAAATCTTTAACCTTACTGATAGACAAATCGGTATGGCGCAAAAGGGTGCTGATTATACAATCTTGAGCATTGAAAAACTAGAAAGATTACCAATGACAAGGTCAGAACGACCTGTCAGTGAATGGATAATACACGGAATCATAAATATTCCAATCTCAACCTTCAGGTTTCAATACTGCCAAAAACATATACAGGCTGGCATGTACGAGAAATTGGGAAAGGGGTACCTTAAAACAACATGGAACTTGCCCTATTCACATGCATGTGTCAGTAATAAAGGACAGAAAGTGTTTCTTAGTGGCAACAATTGTGCGATGTCACTGAGTGGCACACTTCTGTGTAACGGAATTAGTTTGCATGGAGCCTGTGAAGGGAATTCATACAACCTTTCATGTCACCAGCAAGGCGCACCTGCAACTGAAATAGAACCATTCTTTCAAAGACTCTATAATGGGAGTTACATTCTTATTGTAGACCGCAGATGTTGTAGTCTTATGCCCGGGACTCCTTATCTAGTAACTACTACTGCGAAGGTCAAGTGCTGTGGACGCACATTGTTCCCCAGCTCCTTCCCAGACAGGGAGGCAAGGGCATGGCCCGATTTGAAAATTACTTCTATTCGAATAGATACTTTAAGCAGAATGAAAACAGTCCTTCTTCAGACGCCTACCAGGCTCTCGTCATCAAAAGAAACGTATGATCTACAAGTCGCAAGGACGACTGCAGAGATACATACATTATTATCAACTAATTCCCCCGTACATTTCGCGGAAATCCTGAATGAAATCTTAAATATTTCTGATACCAATGGGGTCTCAAAGGTATTTAAGACAGTATTTTCGATGGCATTAACACCATTCAAAGCCATACTGGGTATTTTTCCAGATTTCGTCCATTCGATTTTTGGCGGACTTCCCCTGATCCTGGGACTAATTGCAGGAATCCTATTCTTAGTCCTTATTTTTCGTTATGGCAACCCATGTCACAGACAAAACTCTTGCGACAAGGGAAGAAACAATCCTAGCCATTGGATACCGGGACCGGATATCAAAAATCCTGGGACTTTCCCGGCTTAGAGACCTGAACATGACTTGCAGCCTGATTCATGTACAGGCCGTTTTGCGTGGCCCTAATAGCGAATCATAGCGACTCGCTATTGAGGACACGCAAAACGGCATTCATGTAGGAATTGCTAATTAAATAGCGATTCCTACATGTTCCTTATTTGCAAATAGCAATTTGCTACTCGCAAATACTCTCCATTCATTCCTATGGGCCAAGAGGCCCATAGGAATGAATGGGGAGTATCCCTCATTTGCGAGTAGCAATTTGCTACTCGCAAATAAGATAGCGATTTTAAGGGTGCCAGGGGTGTCCAAAGGACGCCCTGTAGCACCCCTAAAATGCACATTTGAACAGGTGTTGCGCACACACATGTCCAAAGGACATGTGTGTGTGCAACATGCAACTTAGAAAAATGCTTTTAAAAGCATTTTTCTGAGTTTTTGCTATTTACCGACAGGTCTGACCTCTCGGTAAATAGCGGCCCCAAAAGTTCAAAATCGCTATTTCTTGATGTTTCATGAATAGCATTTGAGGAATCTCTATTAGAGATTCCTTAAATGCCATTCCTCGCAAATATGCGAATTCTTAAATAGCGATTTTTGCATTTGGGATTGTGAATACCAAATGCAAAAATCGCACTCGCAAAGGGCCAGATTCTCAGAATCTGGCCCTTTTGCGAGCGCTATTGCCTACATGAATCAGGCTGTTGGTTTCTATCATTTCGACCAATGTGGCAAAGATGTGTTTTACCTGTATTGAGGTGTCTGCTATGCGGAGAAGAATGCGTGTTAGACACCTGTCTGACGCTACAATCGGATGCGCCGATGGATGCAGAAACATTGTTGAGCCCGATCAAGGTTCATGCTTTGTGCTGCCCTCAAAGGCTACCAATCCTGATGACGGCATTCGTGGAAGCTTCACCACTGCGATTGATGGGTAGTGAAGTTCAAGATGAAAGCAGCATCGAACAGGTATGACCTTCTGTCAGTAATGCAAATCAGAATGTCAATGGAGACAATCAAGCGCAAGAATGCATGATTACACCTATTTCCGAGTTAGTGGAACTTTCCCAGGAAGCTGTTGACAGTTTTTTCGAAAGCCTAAATGATATGATGTTCTCACCCGAACAGAAATAGAGACTTTTGAGCAAGCTCGCACACGGCGTTCCCTGAATTCGGCCTTCAACTTTAAAAATAAAGTCACATGAACATTTTCGCTCCAGTTCACGGACAGCAGTTTTTTCAGCAGCCCCAAATATTTTTGCATATTTTTCGGGACACTATCTTCTGCTTAAAGTAAGAACTATTCTTAGAGAACTAAGGTTTCTACATTTTAGATAGCTTATAGACATTAGCTGCCCGCTGGCATGTTCATAAAGATATTTTATTCTGTGATGGAATGGTCTCGAAACTTTTTTCTGTCAGACACCATTTCATGTGTAATTCTCATATACCAAATAAGCAATAATGTATACAAATGCGATTACTTTGGCATTTTTTCTACAGCTTGAGTGCATACCATATATATATGTCTGCAATTTTTTTCAGTATATTTGAAAATTTCAAAATGCATTTATGTATTTTGGGGTGGTAAGGTATACACACTACTCTATAGTATGTTGTACTATGTTATACTATGCCTAGATTAGTAAATATGTCCATAGTTAGCGTGGAGTGGGTGTCATGTATTCCTATCGGTTCTGAATCGATCCCCCTATTCCTGACCCTATTCTAGTTAAACAAACCAACAAGTTAACTAGCAGTCAGCCCATGAGGCAGAAAACCCCCATGATGCAGATACCGTTTTCTGACGCAGTCACACTACGGCACAGGAACGTGTTATCTGATTAGGTCATAACGCTTGCGATCTAATTAGACAAGCGATATTCCTCCAGCCCCTGATAAGGCATACGGAGTTCTCATAACAAATCAAACCTATGACAACCTGGGCAAAACCCTGCGGCCATTGTTTTGATTTCACCGAGAACTTTAGTAAAAGAATGTGCTAACGAGCAAGTCGTATGACATCTTTATTGACGTATCTATGTCCATCCTTACGTCAATCTCGGCACCTTAAAGGTATAAATATTACCGATCTTGCCATATGCAAACACACGCGTGGTGACGAGACGGAGCAGCCATCCTTGCCGAAGCCGAGAGCAGAGCAGACCCCGCTGGCAGCAGCCCCGCCTTTCTGACGCGCTGAGAGACGCGCTGCTTTCTCCTGCCGAGAATCCAGCACCGGCGTTTCCGGGTAGCCCTCGCAGGCAGCCTGGAATATCGAGACCAGAGAGAGAGATACCATTCCTCATTCATCCTAACTTCCAGGTACAGAACTGAATAACCCCTCACAGAGAATTCTTTAGTTATTCACTTGGCAAAAACAAACTTAACTTAAACTGTAACTTTCTATTCCCGCCCACGTATTAGACTTAGGTCAGGTACACGGGGTAGGCGTATCTAGAAACACCAGTTGAGTAAGTTTAGTCAAATGTATATGTGTATGTAATATATTTTATTCATTTTAAAACATCATATGGCTTAGAAACCATATCAATGTTTTTACAGTATTATTTTATACTATTGCTTTTAATGTATGCACTTTACTTAACTATAAGTATTGCAATAATATCGATCCATTTCTCTTGTATGAGAAAAGAGACTGATCAATAAATAACACCTTTTTATTGAACACGCCCGTCTCTTCCTTTTCTCTACATTCTGATGAGACTAAGAATGCACGTACTGACTGAGTAAAATAATTTGCCTTTTGTTCACACGACTCTCGAGATTGACTCTTGATTAGGGGAGAGCAAAGTTGTCATGTTCTATGGTTGTCAGAAACTAAATCCCTTCTTGTCTAATCAGGGAAGTTAAGTCCTCCTTGAACATTCGAGAAAGTTTCTAGCGAACTCTGAGCTACGCTGGCAAACCCAAAACTTTAAGTCTAGTATCGACAGTAGTAGACCTAGTTAACGTCTGGCCTAGGCCTTTACTGCTGTAGGTATTATTCCAATGCGCAGAGCCTATTGTGAAGATAGGAACTACACTACAGTCTATCAGGTTGACTTACAACCAAACATCAATAAGGGTTGTTGGACTGATACAAAGTGTTCACTAGAATAGTGAACATTATATATCAGGCCAACTTCTCACATTGGTGAGCAGCGGTTGGGATTTGAGTTTGCTGTTGTTTTACCACACGTATCCTAAGAATATCATTTGAAAGATCACATAAGTACTAAGGTACATATAACTTAGCTTAGAATACTCTGAGTTCTACTGAACCAGCTGTTGTAGCTCCTAGGGCTTAGCACACCCTAAACTACAACTCTTAGCAAGGGATCAGTAGGCAAACAAATAGTGTAGGTAAGTGCACCACTTACACCTCACTAGAAAAGCATGTCTACCCATGGAGAGTCTTCAGAGACTCCCCTAGTGGCTAATGACCCTCCACAGGTCATCTAAAGATATGCAGCTCTCAATTTCCAGGAGTTGAGACACTTGTGTACCTCCAGGAAATTGAAACAGGGGTCTAACCCCACCACTCCCTTTCTGTTAGGTCTCTTGGAGACATATGATGCTAGTAAAGCTTCTCATACAGATGGGGACATGCCAGCCTTAGAGGGTGCCCTTGGTGATCCAGACCTCCTTGACACTGAACATGCAGTTGAGGAGGAGGAAGAAGAGGAACTCTCTGGGGATGAGGCAGACAAAAGGTCTGAGTTAGTCAGCAGACTTACTAGGGCCAACTTAGACCTACATAGGGGAGGATCTGGGGGACCCCCAGTACTGACCCTAATGAGGCCTAACCTTGGAGTTAGAAGAGATAGATCTCATTCTAGGGACTCCAATAGATCTCTGCACTCTAATGCCTCTTCTCAGAGGAGAAGGATTTCTCCCCAGAGGAGATTGACTTCCCCTCAGAGAAGGGAGCATGAAGCAAGGATGAAACAGGCTAATCTGAGGATTGAAAGGGAAGAACTTGCCCTGGCCAAAGAGAAGCTTGCCTTTGCTAGAGAGCAGCAGATGAGTGGGGTAGTCCCCACTGGTGGCAGCAATCTCCCTAGAGATAAGGAAAGGAGTTTAGATACTAAACACCTGAATAAGATAGTGCCCCCCTTTAAACAAGGGGATGACATCCACAAATGGATGACTGCTTTGGAGAGGGCCTGCACTGTCCAGTGCATCCCCCATAGTCAGTGGGCAGCTATACCGTGGCTCTCCTTTGAAGGCAAAGGTAGAGATAAGCTCCTCACTACTAGAGTTGAGGATGCTAACAATTACCAAGTCCTGAAGAATACACTGGTTGATGGGTTTGGCTTAACAACTGAACAGTACAGGTTGATGTTCAGAGACACCCAGAAAACTCAGTCTCAGGATTGGGCTGACTTTGTTGATTGTGCCACTAAGGCTTTTGAAGGCTGGCTACTGGGAAGTAAGGTTACTGATTTCAAAGGATTGTACAATCTAATTATGAGAGAGCAAGTCTTAAGTAATTGTCAGAACCAGTTATTACACCAGCACCTGGTAGACTCTGATCTGACCTCTCCACAAGAATTGGGTAAGAGGGCAGACAAATGGGTCAGAACCAGGATTAGGCCTAAGAACCAGGGTGGTGACCAAAAGAAGGAATCAACCAAGCCTCAAGAGAAGGGTGGGAATAAATCTTCTGATCAAACCCCAGGGCCCCAAAACTCCTCTGAAAAGGGTGGGTCCCAAAATCCTTCCAATGCCCAGAAGAAACCTTATTGCTATACCTGCAAACAGGTAGGCCACTTGAAAACTGACAGCAGTTGCCCAAAGGCCAACAACAATAAGGAGAACATACCCCCAAGTAAAACTTCCCAGCCTCCTGTTACTACTAGTAGTAATCCCCCAGGTGGTGGGAGTGCCCCTAAGAATTTGGGTGCATTTACTTTGGGAGTTCCTGGGGACTCTGGCCTAACCAGGTCCCCTGACTTAGATACTCTTGTCTGTGAAAATGGCATGGGGTTTGCCAACTTCACTGCTTGTCCCAACACTTTGAGCAAGTACAGACAGGAGCCCCTCGTCAATGGTATAAAAGTTGAGGCCTATAGAGATACAGGGGCTAGCATCACCATGGTGACTGAGAGTCTAGTCCCCTCAAGGCAACTTTTACCTGGTGCCACATACCAGGTGACCAATATTGATGGAGTACAGAGAGATCATCCCATGGCAGTGGTAAACCTCAGCTGGGGAGATGTCACTGGCCCCAAGAGAGTGGCAGTGTCATCAAACTTGCCTGTAGATTCCCTACTGGGGAATGATTTAGAGATCTCAGCCTGGGCTGAGGTAGAACAAGAAACCCATTTGAAAATGGTAAACCTCCATGGTAAGGTTAGTGGGGCAGTGATAGCCACAGCCCCAGTCCAAGATGTCCTCCCTGAACAGGTCAGGAGGGCTGTGCCAGTCACAGCCCTATCCCAGAAAGATGCCTTTCCTGAACAGGTTGGCAAGGCTGTGATGGTCACAGCCCATACCCAAACTGAGTCCCTTCCTGAAAAGGTTGGTGGAGTTGTGATGGCCACAGCTCAAACTCAGACAGATAATAGTGTTGTGAAGCCTGAAACTATGGATCACTCCACTCAGACAGAGAGAATTGAGGAGGAAGAGAAATCTCCCTCCCACCAGACTTTAGGAAAGGATCAGCCTCCTCAGGGAACTGATCTGACCCCTTGTGAAGAAACTGCCCCAGAGGTAGTCAGGCCTAGCCTGGCAGAGCCTCTGATGTCAGTGGACCCTTCCAAGGTGGGACCCAGTCTGGAGCAGGTGACCTGCCCCTCTCTACCCTGCCTCAGTCAGCCCAGGGCTGTAGAGGTCAGGGAGGCCAGTGTTGGACCCCAAAGGGCCCCCTGTCCAAAATAATCCCCCAATCAGCAGATTAAGGGCACTGAAGCTAGTAGTCCTAGCCAAGTGAAAATAAAACCAACTCCTGAGGGATCCCCCTTAAATTTAGTTAGGGACCTCCCACAGATGGACACTGTTGGGCACAGCCAAACCTGGGACCTAAGGGCCCCAAACCTGACCTGTCCCTCCAGTAAGCCAAACAGAGGGACCCAACCTCCAGCTGTAGGTAGCCAGAGGTTGACCCTGAGAGCTCAACACAACTCAGTCTTGGAAAGAAAGGCCTCTATGGTGGATAATGATTGGAGGAAGCTGAGCCCAAAATTAGTGGAGCCTCACTTCAGTATTCCATCTCAGCACCAGCCTTTTACTTTGCCAAAACACACCACATGTAGAGATTCCCTATGGTGGAGACCCTCAGACACCCTTAGGGTGAGGGATTGCTTAGTGGACCATGAGATAGGGGGTAACCATGCCAGTGCTGGTACTTCCTTATATGGCCAATTAGGCAATATAGGCTTACCTGTCAAGGATAGCCTTATCTCCTTTCGTTTGGGGGGGGGGGGGGGGTTATGTAGGAAGGTAGATCCCTGACTATGGTTGCCCCCAACTTTTTGCCTGGTGTTTTGCTGGTTTTCTGACTTAGTTGACCTGGGACCCTGCTATTCAGGACCCCAGGCATACTGCTCTCTCTGTAAAATGGATTCCATGTACCTTAGGTACATATCTAATTGGATACTGAGTCACCTTATCAGTCCCTGTAGAGTGTACCTTAGGTACCCAGGGCATAGGTGTACCCAGGGCCTACCAGGGGCTGCAACATGTATTATGCCACCCCTGGCTGGCCATCCAAATCTGACACAACTGGCTGCACGACAGCTGAGGCAAGGTGGTGTAATCACCCTTTGCTTTAGATATAGTATACCTATATCTAACCCTAAAATGGACACATGTATTCCTATCAGTCACTCCTATGGCAGAGTGCTTGGAATAATGTGAGATGGTGCTCTGGCATGAGCTGAGCCCGTTTGCAGCTTGCGGAACCAAGTCCTAATAGCTGTTCCATGATAACGCATACCATATACTCTTAAGTGCATTATAATCCTCGCGGTTATATGCCAACTCTGGTATCGCTTTATCAAAACATGTCGAGTAAGGTGTCATACGAATTGGAATACTAACCCCTCGCCAATTCTGGCGACGGGGTTAGCATTCCACCCTTCTAGAGGGACACGACATGTATGTAGCTGTAACCCCGGTTAAAGTTAACTCAGGCCTCAGCTCCACAAAATGGATGCTGCCACCGAGACACAAGTCTGCCCTCTTGCTGCTGGGAGTCCTTCCAGCAACGGAGGCCTGGACAAAGGGTTTCCTGTCAGGGGCGGTGCCAACACCATCCCAGAGAGGGTTTTGTGTATCCCAGGTAGGCAGGGCTTTAGAGGAAGGTGACTGCAAGTGGAACCCCGGTGCTCACTGTGCATAGGCCGGCTTGAACCAGTTCCAGGGGCACTCCAGCCCCTGATCTGGGGAAAAGCCCGCCAAAGGAGAGGATGTAACCACCCCCCTCCTAGTCCCACCCATAGGGCAGGACTTAGTCGTGTGCCAGCCCCCTTTCCCAGGATAAAGGTAGGAGCAGGCCCCCTTCCAAATTAGATCATCTTTGAATCCTAAACCGACTTTCCACGAAAGGAACTCAAGACTCTTCTCAAGATTTCTCCCTTGTGACTAAGAGTCACCCTGCAGCAGCAGGCACCAACCAAGCATCGCGGTCTGCTGTATGTCTCTTCTCCGGATCAAGACTGCCCAGCTCGACGAGAACCGGCTTCCCTGGCACCTCTGACCTCTACCTGCATCATCAGCCCAGCTGAGATTCGTGGGTGTGACAAGACCTCGAGGGACCGGCCATCTTCAAGACTGCACGACGCTTGTCCAGCACGACCACCGAGTGACCCTCGCCTAAGTGCTTTGGGGTCCGAGAAGCCCCAACCCTGAGCAGCTCCAGCACCAAAGTCCAGCCCTCTTGCATCCACGAGATCTGCGTGGGGCCCTTCTGCTCTTTGCTGCTCACCGCGTTGTCCAGGTCACTTGCCGCTCGCTAGTGGCCCTTTTGACGTCGAACCACGATGACAACACCGCTGGTCTGGTTGCTCCAGACTGGCCCTTGCTCCCCTCCAACAGAGGAGCACCCTGAACCCTCCTGGTCCACTCCAGACACCATTTTAAGTCCACCGCGTGGGCTTGCATTTGCCAAGAGTTGTTGCCCCAATCCTGGGTCCAGCGACGTCGACAGCAGATACCACCGTGGGACAGCTCGCCCCTCCATCCTGGTCGCCGACAATGCCTCCTGGTCCGAGAGACTGCAGAGCCCAGCGTCGCCCACTCACCTGGTCGAGGTGACTTCGTCCGGTGCCATCCTGGTGCCCACCTAATCACTGGCTAGTGATTCAGAACTTGGTCCCCTCTGCTTACAGGTATCCATCTTCATCGATCCAGGCTTGGATCACCACGAACTTCTTCACTGGTCGCCTGCCAGCAACTTCTTCCTTCAGGCTCCATAGACTGCAACGAGGATCTCCGACGTCTTTTCAGCCCTATGCAGCCGCAGCCCCTGGGCTAGGTAACCTGAGCATTTCGGTGCTCCAGCATAGTTTAACTATCTAAGTGTCAGGATCCTTTGTCGTTTCAGCTCTACCTAGTCGGGTTCGCCCGAGAACACTAACATTGCTTTTACTAGCCTCCATAGACTTTTTCCCGCCTTACGCGTGAGAGTTCCCACTCTGCACACGACGTCCCTAGGCCTCCTGCTTGTAATCTAAACGTTCAGTAGCCCAGTCCTAGCGATCATAAAACCTATGAGAATAGTTACTTACCTGCTAGTAATTCGCATTCCACTTTTGTAGTATATGGTTTTTCGTGCCCCTCGGGCATTTGTGTAAATTGTGCGACTTTAAGTATTTCTTTAAGAGTTTTGTTGTGTGCTTAGCTCCCTGTCTCATAAAGAGACAGGGTAGTCTTGTTATAAATAAATATACTTTATTTTTCATAACAACTTGTGTGGTGTCCTTTCACTTGGTGTTCAAGGGGTAAATGTGATGGTAAAACAGCTGGCTTAACACGCCCTCTAGAGTTTAGCCTAAAGACTGCACATGTCCATGCTACTAGGATAGCTGGTCTATCAGGTTGACTTACAACCAAACATCAATAAGGGTTGTTGGACTGATACAAAGTGTTCACTAGAATAGTGAACATTATATATCAGGCCAACTTCTCACACCTGTGGACACTGTTGTGCATGTAAATCCAGTACCATGGTAAAAGAAGTTGAGATACCAGGCTCCAGTAGGAAATATAATATCAAACAATTCCTTACATGTAGCAGTAACTATGTGGTATATGTTTTAGAGTGCCCTTGTAAATTAAAATACGTGGGCAGCACCATATGCATGGCAAAAAAATGAGTCCAAGAACACCTACGGACGATTACCCATGTTGACAAAAATTACCCCATTGCACGGCATTTTCAGACACATCATCAGTCCAATAATGCCCTACTAAAATACTTTGCTTTAGAACAAGTACACACAAGTGGTAGAGGGGGCAACCGACTCATTGCCTTGAGGAAAAGAGAATCTAGCTGGATAATGCAACTCGAGACAAAATTTCCGGGTGGGCACAATCTTGATGAAGAGCTAGCAACCCATCTACATGATACATGATGAAAGTCCAATTCTTGTTGTTAGAAAGAAGTCTGTTTGATAGGAAAATTGATGATTTGTATGATGACTTATGGTTTTAATATGGTTTTAACTGTTTTTGTCATTCTGTTTAATTTACAGGAGGAAAAGGAAGGGGCCTTTTACAACTCACTTTTATAAAGATGCACAGCTTCCTACCCTTTTTCTTCATAAGAATAGACCTGCGGAAAATCACAGGACATGAAGTTAAGGGATATAATTTCGTACACTTTAAAATCCTCCTTTTTTTCTCCTTTTTTTCACACAATTATGGTTATTGTGAAAGAATATATTATACGGTGTCTCACAAGGTGCTTCTCCATCGCCTGAAGGAGGTAGGAATAGAGGGAGAGGCTTTGGCATGGTTGGAGAGTTTTCTGTCCGGGCGTTCCCAAGAGGTTAGGCTGGGCTCCCACAAGTCCACCTATCGGGAGCTCAATAAGGGGGTGCCACAGGGCTCCTGTTTGAGCCCGACACTCTTCAACATATATGTGGCCCCCCTTGCCAACCTAGCAAGATCTTTCGGGTTCACCCCTGTATCCTACGCTGACGACACCCAACTTCTTTTTCCCTTCAAAACTCTCACACCTGCAATAAAAAGATCTTTTGCAGAGGGGATGAGAGCCATTGCAGACTGGATGTCATCGAATTGTCTGCAGTGCAATGTCGGGAAAACAGAGGTTGTGTTGTTCGGCCAAGCAACAACACACTGGTCCTCTGACTGGTGGCCTCTGGAACTTGGCCCTGTTCCTACCCCCAAGACTAAGGTCAAGAACCTGGGAGTTTTGTTTGACCAACAACTCATTTTTAAGGACCATGTTAATCAAGTAGCCGGCACCTGCTTCCGGGCTATAGGGATGCTCAGACGTGTCTTTCCCTATCTCCCGGATCACCACAGGAAAACTCTGGTGCAGGCTCTTGTTATTAGTAGGATCGACTACTGCAACGGATTGCTCCAAGGAGCTAATGAAGAGCAAATCAAGAAATTGCAGGTCATTCAAAATACAGCCGCAAGGATTATCATGAATGCTCCTCCTAGGACTCCATCATGTCCCCTATTGTCTCAGCTTCACTGGCTTCCTGTGAAGAAGCGTGTTCATTTTAAGACTCTGTGCACCATACACAAGAGTCTAATGGGGATGGGCCCTAAGTATTTCATAGATATTTTTAAGCCTTACACCCCAGGACGCTCCTTGCGTTCTAGCGACCAACTATTACTTAAAGTACCTAGAATTAAGAAAGCCAGGCAAGGTGGACGTGCACTGGCCCACACCGGACCTGTTTTATGGAACTCATTGCCGCTCGGACTGAGGTCAATCACCAATCACATGATGTTTAGGAAAAACCTCAAGACCCATCTGTTTCCCTGCTACTAACTGCCCTCCCATCCTTGGACACAGTCTCTTACTCTCTCTATACCTGCAGTTATAGCGCAGAGATACCCCTTCGGGGGTCTAGTCTGGCGCTCTATAAGCATATAAAATAAATAAATAAATAAATAAAAATCACAAAATCATCACAATTTTGGTAAAGCGGTAAATTCTATGGGTGTATTTCTACATTGTTAACATAGTATAAGAGGCTGATGGTATCACCTATCACGAAAGGATATACAGTATTGCTCTTACCAGCGAGCCTAAAGTTATTAATGTATCATAGGGCACTAGTCCGAATAAAAGGAATATTGGTTTCTCTTAATAGAATAGAAGGTGGAGTCGTAGCGCTAGCAAGCAGACTATGCCACAATTGCGCGAACTTAATGGATCCAATGTGGTCAAAATAAGTAATTGGAGTATTTATTGTTTATTACATTGCATGATTGAAATGTATGAAATATGGACACTTGTCGATTTAGGTACTGTTATGTACATAGTTTTCAAAACAAATAATGCTATACTCGCGCAAACCAGAGGCAATGATCGTAATAATAATTACAAGTATCAATTTGTTACTGCACTGTGTGGCCGATAAGTAATAATTACGGACACTGGTCGATATAGGCATGAAGTTCCAGATATGATAAATAATATTTGGAATATAATAAGACAATCAGTTAAATGTATGAAATGGGTTAACATTATAACTGGCAAATAGCGCAAGGAATACTCCACTACAAGATGGCTGCCACGGTTTTGAGCTTACATCAAATGACTGTTAATGCCTCGTTTATGTCTATGTTTACTTACTCACTTTGAAACTTTATTTATGCATGTAGTGGTAGACACAAAAAAGTATCGTGTGATCAAGAGACCGGTGGGTCTCGAAACGCGTAGCGACTACTGAAAATAAAACTTGGTGTTTTTCTACCCTCTATCTGAGTGCGCATCAAATCCTTTCGCAAAGGAATCTGGTAATAATACAAAATTTGCCGGCATAATGGATCCTGCCGGAATGTGCGCCACCTGACTATGGGAACCATTCAGGAAGGATCCTTTCCTGTGTTTCGGATATATATATATATATATATATATATATATATATTCACTGAAAAAACCATAGGTTATAGACCATATATAGTTAGGAATTAGCATTTACAAAACCTTGAAAATTCACTGAAAAAACCATAGGTTATAGACCATATATAGTTAGGAATTAGCATTTAAAAAACCTTATTTTACTCACACAAAACCATTGAAATTCCATATATAGTTAGTTGCACTAACTATATATGGCGCACCCGCAATCCACTGCTGATCATGTCACATATTACATCATTCATGACATGGTCAGTGACATCACTGATGACATCACTGATGACATCTCAAATGACATCACTGATGACATCACTGATGACAACATCCAGTGACTGTATTTTTCTGTAAAGTTAAAATATGTCTTGAGTGGATGTATAAGTGTCTGGATGAAGGATTTAGTAGGTGCATGACTGACTGTATGAGTGAGTGATTAAATGTGTCTCACTGAATGCATGGGTTAGTGACTAAACTGTCTTAATTTGTGCATCATTATGTCTGTTGTTCTGTAAACTGCTGCATGTGTTGATCATTAGCTATACGAGAGGCTATATGTGTTATTAATTGGTTGCCCAAGTATTTCTATGGGAGATTGAGTTTGTGTGGGGGTGGCTGGAAGGTGTGAGACTCTATGCATAGATGTGTGAGCAGTTTATTCACTAGGTGTATGAGTTCAAGAGTGCATGTGGAAACAGCTACATGGGCAGTTGACTGTGTGCATGAGTGTATTGATGAGTGAATGGATATCTCAATGCTACATGTCATAGTAAGTACATATGTAAAACACAGTACATGTGAGAGTTGGCATATATAAATAACTGTGCATGAGAGCCACTGAATGAGTGAGTGGTTGTATCGATCATTGTGAACTTGTATCAGGGATTGTATAAGAGAGTAAATATGTGTTAGTATATGTTTCAATAAGTAAGGTGTGTTTAACTGTATAGTTGAAGAAATGGAGGTGAGATTGTTTCTTTGCATGACTGACTGGGTGTGTGAGTAACTCCATGGATGAGTGGCAGTGTGTGAGTGTCTGTATACACTGAGTGTATCTAAGGTTATATTAGAGTCTGAAGAGGTTTATCGTATTAGCACAAGAATGATGTCAAATGAGATGTCATCAGTGATGTCATCAGTGATGTCATTTGAGATGTCATCAGTGATGTCATCAGTGATGTCACTGACCATGTCATGAATGATGTAATATGTGACATGATCAGCAGTGGATTGCGGGTGCGCCATATATAGTTAGTGCAACTAACTATATATGGAATTTCAATGGTTTTGTGTGAGTAAAATAAGGTTTTTTAAATGCTAATTCCTAACTATATATGGTCTATAACCTATGGTTTTTTCAGTGAATTTTCAAGGTTTTGTAAATGCTAATTCCTAACTATATATGGTCTATAACCTATGGTTTTTTCAGTGAATTTCAATGGTTTTTTAATAGCAAATATCATAAGCTGTCGAATGTCAAGTACGTGGTAAGTAAAAACATTTTCGTGTTTATGCACACTGATCTGCTTTGAATGCTGCCCCCCACCCCTCATTTCTATTAGGAGTACTCTCTCTTTGCAGATAGTGAAGGGTAGTTAACGCAGCCCTTTGCCCCCTTTGTAATCCGTCGTGCCTGCTTCTCTCTCCATTTGATTGATTGTTCTCTTTGGTTCATTCTCTATTTACAAACAAGCACAGAGTCGCAATACTCTGTTTAGTCTTTGCAGATAGCGAAAAATCGTGTAAAAAAACAAAAGGAATCGAGCAAAATCAGTAGGCCACTAATGGGATCTCTTTTTGACCTCGCTAAAATAGAAACATTAGGAACAACCTGTTGAAAATAGCAATGCGTATGTACATAAGCGGCGTTCATTTGTGTTCACAGTACCCCTTGTTGATTGTTTCAATCGAGCATTGAATTGTTCGATGTTAATTCTCTTAAGGATCTTCTCTACCTGCAAACGAGGAAGAATAGGAATATTCTCTCTCCCTTTGCAGATAGTGAAGGGTAGGTAACGCAAGCCTTTAACACGTCGTACCTATTTCATTCCTCATTGATTGATTGATTGTCCGAACATTGACTGTTTGGGAATTAGTTCTTTTTGGAGGTATTCCCTGTTTGCAAATAAACGTAGGAAAATCTTTGCAAGTAGTGAAAGGGTACGTAATGCGGACCTTTCTCCCCCGTTGTAATCTGTCATGCCTATCTACTCCCCACTGATTGATGCACCTGTTTCACCCGGACCATTTACTAGACATACGTCATCTGGCCCGACCAGAGAGCACCCCTAGTGAAAAGGACATATGCAATAATAACGAAGTGATCACTGTATCCTGTTAACAGAAACTTTAGCATGAAACAACCTGGAAAGAAAAGAATAGGAAAACGAAAATCAGTAGGCCACTGATGAACATGAACTTTTATTAAACAACGAACAAAGAAACGATAACATAACGTAATGATAAAACCTATTAATGTCCTAGAAACAAGAAAACGTTAAAATATGCCAGTGGTGAGAGACCAGAAAAACAGTAAGAGAAACCAAATCACCCCTCGCTGTCCCACCGCCTGCCACGCCAAAAAAATCGATAGACTAGGGAAAATGCAAGTCAGTAGAACATCCGCCCCCACTCTGGAAACTTCCAAGGTGGGGCAGGGTTCCGGCTACGCCCAGCCGGGAGCAGCCCATATAAGGCAGGTCCTGCTGCCACGCCTCGGCCAGGAGATCCTAACGTAGGGTGTAGCCGGAGGAGAGGCCGAGACCAACGGGACCCGGCCAGGGGATTGCCTTTACAACGCTGAACAGTTGCAGGGGGGGGGAATGTCTCCTCGACCCTCCCCTCTCTCTCCCAGTCCGGCCGCGGTGGCCCTTGAGAGTTGCAGGTAGTCCCGCCACATGCTCTTCCGGTCCGGCCACCAACGGTCGGGGGGCCGAGGCCGACGGAATCCGGCTGCAGCCGATAAACCAAGAAACCCGTTCATGGGGCCAGAGCCAGGGGCGTCCGGCCGACATCTACCGGAAGCCCGGCCCGAAGACGGACGGGACACTTCTTCTTTCTTGTATAATTGCTGCAACAACCCTGGGGGGGGATGTCTTGCACATGCCTCCGACCCCCCCCCCTCGTCCTCATCGCCTGGTCCGGCCATAACAAATCTCAAGCGAGACGCCGTGGGGTGCACTGGGAGGGAGAGACGGTGCGAACAGGCCTCTCCCGCCTCCCCAGTGGAGGCTTCCCAGCTGCACCCTCAGCGGTCCAGGCGCCCGGAAAAGAGTTCTTCCACTGTGGCCATGCTGCAACGTCTCGCCCGGCAGGGTGGAGCCCGTCCGCTCATTTGACCCCGCGATCGCCAGTAGCTACCGAACTCTCAAAATGGCGGTCGACCTGGCAAGAGCGGGCCCAGCATAAAGAAATGGCCCGGTCACTGGTTGACTCCACCACCGTAGTCCTCCACGACCTTGAAGATTCTAGAGGAGCCGCGGGAGTCTCCGACCCCCGATGGGGAATGACTGCCATGATCACCCGTGGAGTGACGAAACTGTATCCGCGGGACGTCGGCGCCAGCCTCACTTTGAATTACTAGAATCCTGCAGACCTCACTTCCGGTGAAAGCACAGTGTGACCCGGTAGGAAAAATTGTTGCACCCCCTCCCCTTTTTGACTGATAGTTCAAACCACCGATCCTTTCCTTTGCCCTTTTAACGGAACTTTGGACTGCCTCCCCCTCTTTTACATTTTCTAGAGAAAACAAAACATTAACCACTACATTAGCATAGCAGTTGACACCAGAACTGTTTTCAAATTGAAAACCAACAACATCTTCAACAGAATCCTTTTTGTTTCTGCTGTGACCCTGCTCCAGCACAGGCATTGTCCCCAGCAGTAATTCTGCAATGCCGGTAAGAATAGCTGTGGTGCCTACTGGACTCACTCACCCCCGCGGCGCCCCACGCCGTTATTTGCTGGGCGGCAACTTGCTAGACATCACCTTCGTGACATCCAGATTTCAGCGCGTTCTGCTGCCTTGGAACTATTCGCACAACAGACCGCTACTGACAAGAATATTTCATTATTGGTGCTGTCAATTTCAATAAATCTATTGGATAATTCAAAAGAAATTGCCACGGTCTCTTCGTTGTTTAAATGTTTTTACTGTTTTTGTTTTGTTGTATATATTTATATGTTATTAAAGTTTTATATTCCTACTACTTTGTTGGAGTGCTATATATTTTTTATGTGACACATAATTGTAAAAACTTTGATGTACAAAGAGTCATTCCTGGAATCTTCCGCTTCAGGCTCGGTCCCCTCCCCAATCACAATACAGGATAGTTTTCAGATAGTAGGAACACGTGTGGTGTGACGGATCTCATCGGGTGTGGGCCTTGATCTACTATAACTCCTTTGAAGAGGGGTGATTCTTTACAGCTGGGGCCATAAACTACATCTGCAGGGCTAGCTGATAGCCTGGACAATCGGACACAGAGGAAGAGGAGTGTCACAGGGTGCGGTAGTGAATAGGGCGAAAGGGAGGTGTCGGGCGGGCACAGTGTGATTCTCAGGGAAGAGCAGCGCAGATGGGGGGAGGTTTATTGCCCATGCATAAGACAGAGAGCGGGGGTGACCAGTGCCTGGGGAAGATGCTTGCGAGGGTGAGGAGCCATGCTACGAATCGACAGCGTGCAGAGAGTGGGTCTGGTCAAGACATCTAAAATGGCTGCCGTGCACGACAAAAGTGTGGCATTTCAAAAAAGGCAAGATGGCGCAGACAATGTTTTTCAACACTTCCTCATTTCCTTCGAATCGAACGTTAACAGACGTTGGGGCATATTACCAAAGTTAAGCGATATTTATCGCTAACGATGCTTACCAACCAATTTTTTACCACTAAGCATCGTCAGAAATTATCGAAGATAAACCTTACTATTATCAAGGTTTATCGCAAATGCGATAATAAACGGCCGCAATGCATGAATATCGCTAAAAACTCAGCGATATTCATGCATTACCGAGCTAATACTCTTAGCCATGTTATCCACCTCCCATTGGATAACATGGCTAAGAACTGCTCAGGGCAGGTGTTACTTTTTGGAGATATTCGCGCTTAGCGCGAATATCTCCAAAAGTTGGTAATAGGAGATAGATATCTTGCATGTTGTAATGCAAGTTATTGTGGTATATGGAACTCATACCATAATCTCTCAGGAAAGCAGAAACTGATCCTTTTGGGACCGCCTAAAAAGGCCTAGGGGGTGAGGAGTACTCTACTTTGCCCCCTTTTCACGTTCCGAACTATTTTATTTTACTCTCTTCTGTAATTACACAAAATACCAGCGATAAGATGCATCGGAGACACACAGTGAGAGAAAGGAGGCCGGAGATGAAGAAGACATGTCAAATACACATTGGAGATAATATAGTGGCAGAAGGGAAGTAAATATGAGTAAACTTACCATGTAACATAAAAATGTTGCACTCTATACTATAAGTCTCATTTTATACTACAATCACTTCGCTACAACCTCATAAATTAAAAATAAAAATAAATAATGTCTCAAACAATTTTTGATTTCTAAATATAAATTTATTCTTCAGAATTTTCTAAATTTGAAACAACTAGTAACATGTCCTCATCAGTAATTTCCTCTTCAATCATCTCATCTGGAATCTCCTCATTAAAAGTCTGCAATGATGATTCTTGTAACTCTATGGTCTCCAAACACTCGATAAATTCGCCATCAAGAGATTGATCAAAAAAATCATTCAAGTCATCTCCTCCTTCTGACAATATTTCATTATTGGTGCTGTCCATTTCAATCAATGTAGTGGAATCATTCAAGTCATCTCCTCGTGACAATATTTCATTATTGGTGCTCTCAATTTCAATCAATGTAGTGGAATCATTCAAGTCATCTCCTCCTTGTGACAATATTTCATTATTGGTGCTGTCCATTTCAATCAATCTAATGGAATCATACAAGCCATCTCCTCCTTGTGACAATATTTCATTATTGGTGCTCTCAATTTCAATCAATGTAGTGGAATCATTCAAGTCATCTCCTTGTGACAATATTTCATTCTTGGTGCTGTCCATTTCAATCAATCTAATGGAATCATACAAGTCATGTCCTCCTTGTGACAATATTTCATTATTGGTGCTCTCAATTTCAATCAATGTAGTGGACAATTCAAAAGAAATTGCCACGGTCTCTTCATTGTGAGCCATTTTATTTTGAAATTGCTTGCTGTAAATTGCAGAAAAAAATAATCACTTTCATTTATCGTTTTTAGTAATACATAATATAAAACTAACTTCATCAAGTATTTAGTATAACAGAAGGACTGCAAATAAATAACAGAAAACATTTTTCAAATTATCTTCAAGTGTACAACATAGTTCCCCTTACAAATTAACAACTCACCTTTTTAAAAGTAGCAGAAGTGTTAGTACTGTGTAAATCAAACACCAGAAATTCACCACCAAAAATTCCTCACAAATGTACCTCAGACAGTAGTATCACAAAATGGCTGTGGTTTCCTCTCATTTGACATATATACATAACCAATTAACTTTCATCACACACAAATACAAAACCAAAGTAACATTTTAATTGGTTCTAAATTTCAACACTTTCAAATGTGTTTTCCCCATGCAATTTTCCATAGGACATTTACATACGTCTACAGCCTGAATGGCTGAACGGAATTACACCAAACTTGGCAAAATGGTACATCAAACCTAAGAGGTCAGGAAGGATCTACTATGCCCCCTTATGGTCATTTCCCCCTTCGCTTTGGCCTCCTCTTGTCTCTCAATCCTACCGAGAGACAAGATGGCGGCCGCTACGGACTGTTTGGAATGTTGACAGACGCCGGAGAACCAATCAGCTTCGCAAAGCTCCGTAACGCGAAAAGTACGCGAAGCGGAGCGCTGTTACAGATATATATCTTTTTTTGAACGTTAATTTCTCAAAATCCACTGGAGCACATATATTGAGACCTAGCAAAGGCACATCGGGCTACCAGTCCCTAATATTTTACCAAGTTTCGTGCAAATCCATTCAGCCGTTCGATTATTATTATTATTATTTTTTTTTGCCCCGCGGGGCCCTTTTAAAACCTCCACATCAAACCTAGGGGGTCAGCGAGGATCTACTATTCCCCCTTATGGTCATTTGCCCCTTCGCTTTCGCCTCCTCTTGTCTCTCGATCCTACCGAGAGACAAGATGGCGGCCGCTACGGACTGTTTGGAATGTTGACAGACGCCGGAGAACCAATCAGCTTCGCTTCACAAAGCTCCGTTGCGCGAAAAGTACGCGTCCTGGGACGCTGCCCGGTCCGCTGTTACAGATATATATCTTTTTTTAAACGTTAATTTCTCAAAATCCACTGGAGCACATATATTGAGACCTACAAAAGGCACATCGGGCTACCAGTCCCTACAATTTTGCCAAGTTTCGTGCAAATCCATTCAGCCGTTCGGGCTAAAAGTGAGGCCAACCGCCCTATGGAAAACTCAATGTTAAAAACACGTTTTGGGACCCCCCTTTTTTCTCGGCCCCCACTGGACGAACCCCCCCCAAATTTTCAAGGGCTGCTCAGAAACAAAATGTGCCATTTTCCTGAAAATTTCAGCCAATTCCGTCCACAAACGCCAAAGTTATTAGACATAGAATTTTCAAAAAACCCATAGAGAAAAAATCCTAACTATATATACCTACTGGCGACCGCCAGTAGGTAATATATATATATATATATATATATATATATATATATATTTGAACGTAATATTAATAAAAAAAATACAATATTTTTACCGTAGGATAGCGGGAGGGTAAAATTTACTATTCCCACTCCAAAGAGTGCAACAGTAGGGAAAGCGTTGGATAGCGTAGGGGTAAAAATTACTATTCCCACTCCAGAGAGTGCAACCGTAGGAAAAGCATTGAATAGCGTAGGGGTAAAAATTACTATTCACACTCCAGAAAGTGCAACAGTAGGGAAAGCGTTGGATAGCGTAGGGGTAAAAATTACTATTCCCCTCCAGAGAGTGCAACAGTAGGGAAACCGTTGGATGGCGTAGGGGTAAAAAATAAAATTCCCACTCCAGAGATTGCAACAGTAGGGAAAGCGTTGGATAGCGGGAGGTTAAAATAACTATTCCCACTCCAGAGACTGCAACCGTAGGGAAAGCATTGGATAGCGTAGGGGTAAAAATTACTATTCCCACTCCAGAGAGTGCAACAGTAGGGAAAGCGTTGGATAGCGTAGAGGTAAAAAATACAATTCCCACTCCAGAGAGTGCAACAGTAGGGAAAGCGTTGGATAGCGGGAGGTTAAAAATAACTATTCCCACTCCAGAGAGTGCAACCGTAGGGAAAGCGTGGGATAGCGTAGGGGTAAAAAGTACAATTCCCACTCCAGAGAGTGCAACCGTAGGAAAAGCATTGAATAGCGTAGGGGTAAAAATTAATATTCACACTCCAGAAAGTGCAACAGTAGGGAAAGCGTTGGATAGCGTAGGGGTAAAAATTACAATTCCCACTCCAGAGATTGCAACAGTAGGGAAAGCGTTGGATAGCGGGAGGTTAAAATAACTATTCCCACTCCAGAGACTGCAACCGTAGGGAAAGCATTGGATAGCATAAGGGTAAAAATTACTATTCCCACTCCAGAGAGTGCAACAGTAGGGAAAGCGTTGGATAGCGTAGAGGTAAAAAATAAAATTCCCACTCCAGAGAGTGCAACAGTAGGAAAAGCGTTGGATAGCGGGAGGTTAAAAATACCTATTCCCACTCCAGAGAGTGACAACCGTATGGAAAGCGTGGGATAGCGTAGGGGTAAAAAGTACAATTCCCACTCCAGAGAGTGCAACAGTAGGAAAAGCGTTGGATAGCGTAGGGGTAAAAAATACTATTCCCACTCCAGAGAGTGCAACAGTAGGGAAAGCGTTGGATAGCGTAGGGTAAACATAACTATTCCCACTCCAGAGAGTCCAACCATAGGGAAAGCGTTGGATAGGGTAGGGGTAAACATTTCTAATCCCACTCCAGAGAGTGCAACAGTAGGTAAAGCGTTGGATAGCGGGAGGGTAAAATTACTATTCCCACTCCAGAGAGTGCAACAGTAGGGAAAGCGTTGGATAGCGTAGGGTAAACATAACTATTCCCACTCCAGAGAGTCCAACCATAGGGAAAGCGTTGGATAGGGTAGGGGTAAACATTTCTAATCCCACTCCAGAGAGTGCAACAGTAGGAAAAGCGTTGGATAGCGTAGGGCTAGAAAATACTATTCCCACTCCAGAGAGTGCAACAGTAGGGAAAGCGTTGGATAGCGTAGGGGTAAATAATACTATTCCCACTCCAGAGAATGCAACAGTAGGGAAAGCGTTGGTTAGCGGGAGGGTACAAATTACTATTCCCACTCCAGAGAGTGCAACCGGAGGGAAAGCGTTGGATAGGGTAGGGGTAAATATTTCTATTCCCACACCAAAGAGTGTAACAGTAGGGAAAGCGTTGGATAGCCTAGGGGTAAAAATTACTATTCCCACTCTAGTGAGTTTAATAGTAGGGAAAGTAATAATTCAATATAATAATAAAACTAAATTAAACATCAATACCAATAAAAAATTAAACATTAATTACCTATTCATAATTAATTAGCAATGAATTAATTTTCAATAACAAAAACTAATTAATATTAAAAATTAATACCAATTAATAATTAATTAACAGTAAATTAATTATCAATACACAAAATGTATTTTTAATATGTAATTAATTTCAATTAAATTACTTCCCACCCTATTCCCCTATAAACCCACAATCCGCTACAGAAAATAAATGAATACAATTATTGCAATTATCAATTAATCAATTAATGCAAATTAATTACCAATTAATGCAAATGAATTACCAATTAAAAATTAATAAACAATAAATAAAAATTCAATACCAATAAATAAATAAAAATTATTAAATGAATTACAATTAAATTACTTCCCTCCCTATTCCCCTATAAACCCACAACCCGCTACGAAAAAAAACCTACATAATTATCAATTAATCAATTAATAAAAATGATTGACCAATTAGAAATTAATTAACAATAAATTCAAAATGAATACCAATAAATCAATACAAATATTTAATTAATTACAATTAAATTACTTCCCACCCTATTCCCCTATAAACCCACAATCCGCTACAGAACTAAAACGCAAAATTAAATTAAAAATAATTAGTAATTTCTAAAAATTAATATTTAATTTAATATAATTAAATTACTTCCCACCATATTCCCCTATAAACCCACAACCTGCTACAGAATTTAATTACGCAAAAATTAAATAACATAAAATTCTTTACTTAAAATGAATTACAAAAATAATATACACTTTTCACACATATACTAACAAACAAAACACTTTAAAATATTTGATATTATTAAAAATTCAATATATATTAATACCTATATTATATACTTCAATATTTTGACTTTCTATATTTTAAAAATCGATATTATGTTACTTACCATCAATTCGATATTTTTCATCACTATATTGTGTCCATTCGAAATTTTGCCCTTTCTATATTTTGTAGTCGCTATTATGGCTATTCGATATTTTGAAGTCGATATTATATCTAGTTACCTTCTGAATGCATCTGAATGTGGTACTAATCATGGATGCAAACAGTTTTGTTTATCCTTCAGCACAGTGAGTGCGTTATCTGCTCAGCTCCCATTGCTTCAGACTCTTTCTCACCAGTACCGACTGACCAAAAATAGTGTGGCTCTTCTTGTGTATTGTTACTCCCTCTACCGTGCCTATCAGGACCCAGTCGCCACACTTGGAGGAGCTGCAGTGTAGGTTGACGCAGTGCTTAGTTCAGAATCATTTAAGATGAAATATCAGAAAGACAACTGTGTTTGTTCACTCTCAGTGAGATGTACCCTATGTAAGCATACTGCTACGTCTTCTCACCACTATTGACTGGCCAAAGGAAGCACACCCCTTCCTTTGGCCTGTGTGTATTTGGGACACCCCGTATTATGCCTTTCAGGATCTCTCACTGGAGGGACAGGCTGTGCAGCTGTGAGAGTGAGGTGGCGCATAATAATTGGTCATGTGTGGATAAATAAGGAGGTGTTTCTGGAATAAAAAGCCAAGTTCCAGGCTCCAGAGACACCGATCAGTGAGCTGTGTTTTTCTAATCAGCCCTTGGGGTGTCCTGCTGTAAGATGTCTGGGTGGTAGGACATGAATCTATGGTTTTCTACAGTTAATTTAATTTTACTTATAATTATTTTTATAGATTTTAATTTGAAGTGAGTATTTGGCTACTCATTTTTAATTATAATGAAATTGTAGCCATCATCACAGACCGTAACCACTGTTACAAATACCATGGAGATAGTGGAAATACTGCATGGAACCACTGATGGTAAAAAAAAACAGGAAATGAGGATAAGGGCCAGTCAGTCCAAAAAGGTTTTGATTTTTGTTTACTAAAAAAGAGGTCTTGTTCTGTGAACAAGATAAAGGAGCTGGTAATATGTAATGTATGAAATCATGAAGGACATGGAGGAGAGAGGCTGGGAATAGCACAAATGGCAAATACTCTACTTGTCTACTTGAATATGATTCAATATAAGGCAATGATAAAGGAAGACAATAGCATTCATAACACAAGAGCTTCAACTATCAATTGTGAAACAATGAATTATTTTGACTTTTATAGAGGATCCAAATAAGGGAGGCTAGTCAGTGTACTGAATAAAACAAATTAAAAAAATGTACATTTCTTTTCACCTAATGGACTGTCCGACATTGCCAGCAATTAATGTTATTTTAGGGAGCCTAACAATGATTCACAATAAATTGATTAGCTAGTTGTATACACATGAAATCCAGCTTCAGACGCAAAAACTGTGGCTTATTCTTTGTTCCCCCTGAATAGCTCATCACGTTTTGAAAACTCAAACCATTAGAAGAAATATTTCAAGAGACGGATCCTTCCGCCAGGTTACATGAATTTGTTAGATATCACTGATCCCCCAGTAGAAAGAACTTTAAAAGATGCCAGAAATATGCATATTAATTCCTTATTTCTGCAGTTTTGCAGAAATTCGCTAAAGAAAGACACCAGACCTATAGTATTCTGATAAGACTCATAATTTCAGTGGTGCTGGTAAAATACCTTTTATCGGGACTCGTCTGAATTAAAAGTCTATTCGAATGAGGGCCATCTTTGAAGTCACTCAGAAGTTATGTTTTGACTTTTTTCACCACTATAAACAGGGGTTACCCACTAGGAAAAGATTATTGAAATAAACTGTGAAATTCATATTTTGATTCAAAACACGTGAGATTTCACAGAGCGCTGACCTTCTTGTCCTCCGGGCTGAGCGCGCCCATTAACATGTTCACGTTGTCTGAGCTCCACTCCCATGACTGGCTGCCGAAGTACTCAAAGAGCGTCATAAACTTGTGAAGTCGATTAAAGATCTTCATCATCCTAAAATTATGGCCAGAAAGGCAAAGCATTGAGAGCTGCACAGACATGATCCTCCTTGGCCACAGATTAGAGATTATCGAGTAAGTACAATAGTGCTACACATTTAGTATTTAACTAAGAATTCATGATAATTAAATATGCTTTAGAAGGTACTGTACAAGGACTTCCTTAAATGTACTTACATTTTGCAGTCATTATTCTGTTAAGCATATCAATACTAGTAACCTCACAAGCTGATAACTTTTGCCTTTAAAGGCACAGGTTGACTTATTGTCTTTGTCGATGCTTATTTGCACTTGCATTCCAACAGACTTTATTTAAAATCTTTAATTTACTGTTCCAAAATGTCTGACCACCAAGATGGATTAGTAAAATAAAAATGCATAATGGTTGCCAGGAAACGAGGATATACAGGATTAAAGAAGGTGAGGGATGGAAAATGCAGGAGGTGTATGAGGAGGGATGACGAACACATATAAATATCATCTAAAAATCGTTTTAGTGCTTCCTGCTACCTCTCAACATAATCCTGTGGCCCTCTGGGGCAATACAACTCCAAAATATAACCTCTGCATTAGCGCATCATTATGATACGTAATTTGATACGGTTAGCCACGATATCTTAGTAGACCATATGCGCAGCCTAAGGATCGAGGATGCAGCACTAGAGCTCCTCAAATCCTTCCTGGCATAGAGACTGCATACGGTGTCAATGGGCAATTTTACACCTAAAGCCTTTCTACTTACCCTGCGGAGTCCCTCAGGGATCAGCCCTGAGCCCAACACTTTTTAACCTTTACGTGGCTCCACTTACAACAATTATCAAAAGTGCAGGCTTTCACCGAACGTCCTATGCCGATGCCACCCAAATTGTGGTGTCTTTGGCAAAGCCCCAAAACAACTCAGGTATGGTACTCAAAAACAAACTGTATGACCAGTGTAAGTAAGTGGATGGATTACAACTACCTCAAACTAAGTGCCACCAAAACAGAGGTCATCCTCTTTGGTAACAACCCCTCACTTTGAACGCTAGAATGGTGGCCACCTAACTGGACTCCCTAAACCAGTAAAAAAGTAGAAAATCTGGGCGTGTTGATAGATAAAGAACTGAAGTTCAGGGATCAAGTCAACAAAATCACATCAGTCTCCTTCTTTTCGCTAAAGATTATAAAGAAGATTGAAAGATTTCTGCCCCTGAAACTCCTGAGAACGGCCATCAGCGAATTGGTTCTTACGAAGATAGATTACTGTAATAGCCTCTAACTCACTCTCGCAGCTGGCCTTGAAAAGAAGCTCCAGACCTTGCAAAACGCTGCTGCTCGTTTCCTTATCAAAATTTCCAAATATGAATCAGCAAGAGGAGCCATCAGGAAACTGCACTGGCAGTCGCTTAAACAACGCTGCAAATTTACGGCTCTTTGCCTGGCCTACAAGTCACTGCATGGACTGTAAAGAGAGACTCAAATGGTGCATCCCAGCCAGGACACTACGCTCTGGCTCTGCAATGAACTTGATTGTTCCCTCCTTTAGGAGAACGAACTGAGGAGAAAAGAGCTTCTTCAGGGCCACAGCAGTGCTCTGGAACAGTCTCCCAATGACACTGAAAGCTGCGCCCTCTTTCCTCACTTTCAGAAAGGCCCTAAAAACCTGGCTGCTCCATCAGGAGACTTGAGGCCACCCGGCCCAAGCTAAACTTGATGAGGACAACTTTTTCAGGTCCTGCAGCGCCAAGACGCCTAACGGCATGAGTTGCGCTTTACAAATTAATTAAAAAAATAAATAAAATGAAACTGCTACATCAGCAGATGCCCTAATGTCTTCTAAAGTACCTGGATCTGTCTCTTTGGGGGAAAATGCAGGGCTAGCCGTTCCTCAACACCTTTATCTGCGCCAGGTCTCATTTAGAAGATCTACCCTTCAAACCCAGTGGTTCTTATCTCCTTGTCTAGAGTTTTTTTTTATCTTGTGCCACTGATCTGAGATCCAGAAACAGGAGGATCCTGCTACTTTCCATTTCGGGAGAGATTGCAAAATAAATGTATTGTTTTTACAACTTTGCTGTCTAACAAATACAACTTTTAATAGTAGAGTATTATGGAGATCTAATAACCAGATATGCAAAAGGTACACTAAAAATTTCCTTATGGACTAAACGTGTCGATAAATAAGTCAAGTTGGATATCAAAAACACAAAGAATTGCTCCTATGACTGAGCTACAACAATGGGAACTTTAATAGATGCACCCACAACATTGAAGCTCGGTCCCTTCAAGTCAGTCCAGAGACCAGATACATGTGAGGCTGCTACTCACCTGGGTTTCCTTCCCGTCACCCGCAGGTAACAATCATACAGGAGCGCCGGGGCTTTGTGACTAACCACAGTCCAAAACTGGTTCGACAAGTGGTTTGAAGTAACGTTAGTTTTGGGTCTCCTAAAGGTCTGCTCAAGTGGATTCCTCTTGAAGGAAGATGTGACATGGTGTCCTGAAAAAAACAGATGAAATGTACGAATTTGGTTGACTCTTTATTAACAAAAGATTACTCTCGCTTAAGATGCAGTTCCCTCCAAAACATTTAATTTAATCTGCAAGGGAACAATTTATTTTATGATAATTGAAGAAGGAATATTTTTTATGCATGTTTTGCTTTTTGAAATTTTTTAAGATGATTGCACGCATATATTGATAAAGGAATATAGTTTATTGAGATGTAGGTACAGCAACCCCCAACTGCTGCCATCCACAACTAACAGTCCATTCTTCTCCCCGTTGTTAAGGTCCCATCATAGAACTACATTGCATCACAGGAACATTTGAAATCTTAAAGGAATCTTACATTAAAGAACACAACATCATATGAAGATACAGCATATCCTCTTTTCTTAAAAAAAAAAAAATACACCTCAAGGATATTCAATTGCAAATGTAATCATGCAATTTAACAGGTGGTCTTGTTACACGATTACTCATTCTTACACCATTGCACAAGCAACCTTGTCAGGAAATAAAGCACCAACAGACCTTACGGTTTGGTCATACAAATCAGAAGAATTGGATTTCAACCAATCTTGTACTTCTGTCTCATTACACTTTGTTATCTTGTTGGAGTTCCACCATTTCCCATCATCTAATTTGATCAAATTACCCTTGACAGTACTGATCTTAATAGGATCTGAACATTTAGAAAAAACCTTAGGATGAAAAGAATTCGATTTTACTCTCACAAACAGCCCTGCTTCAAAATTCCTAGGATGCTTGACCAACTTGTCATTATGCCTATGCGCATACTGAACTTGACACTTATCCACTTTCATTCTTACAGCATCCTCATCAATTATCTTCCTCCTGTTTCTTCCCATCCAAGCAGGAACTGCTACAGAACAAGGTACCCTGCCCTTTAATAAACAAAAAGGAGTCTCACCCATAACCAAGTGCGGAGTTGTTCAATAACTCCACAGCATGTTCTTCACCTCAGTCTTTCAACAACTATTATTCTGAACAGCCATCTGTATGCATTCATCAATCACTCGATTAAAATGCTCAATTAAACCATTTTCCCTGGGATGATAAATAGGAGTCCTTGAATGATTAATACCCCATTTCATAAGAAAATCAACAAACTCTTTAGAAATAAATTGTGGACCATTGTCAGTCAGCACTTCGGCTGGACAACCTTCTCTACGGAATATCTCTTCACAAAATTCAACAACATTACTGGTTTTAACCTCCCACACAAAGGTCAATTCTGGCCACTTAGAATAAAAGTACATTAAAACAATGGCAAATCTATTCCCAACACCCAATATTTCAAATGGGCCACATATATCCATTGCAACTTTTGTCCATGCTTGATCAGGAAAGTTAACATGGTGAATGGAACTTTCTTGTACAACATGAGACTCGTCACTTTGAGAACATGCAAAAAAATCCCTGACAAACCTCTAAATTTGCTTATCCATTCCTGGCCACCAAAAATCTTCCCTAGCTTTCCTCTTCAACGCAGTCATCCCACCATGACCTTCCTGCAATATGTCCAACAACCTAGACCTCAAAGACATTGGAACCACTAATCTGTCACTTCTTCTTAAAATACCATTGACCATAGAGAGTACTTCCCAAACTTCTTTATATTGCACACTGTCTACATGAAATTTCCAACCGTCAGGCACTGACAAATTACGAATCACCATGTTCATACCAATATCATTCATCATGGCCAATGTTCATTCACTCTCCTCAATAGCACAGCAAACATCTGACAAATCAGCTACAATCCAATCATCTGATTAATTAATCAAATCATCATCTCCACACTTAGTGACAGGAAGACGGGATACAAATTCTGCATTAACATTCCTCACGCCAGGAACATACTTTATACAAAAGTTATATTCCTGCAAACAATGGATCCGTTTCGCTATACGAGGTGTGGCCCTACCCAGCCCCTGAAGTAGAAAATATATCAACTAGGGGTTTATGATCCGTTTGTAACTCAAAACTTGTACCCAAATAAAATTCCTGAAATGTTGTGACCCCCACCAACACGCGAATGCCTCCTCTTCTATCGTTGAGTACGTACTTTCAGCACCCTTGAGTGTACGTGAAGCAAAAGCTATAACACGTTCCTTGCCCTCATGAATTTGCATCAATACTGCACCTAACCCATACCCACAAGCATCAGTCACTATAATAGACTTATCACTTGGGTTGAAAGGTTTCAATGCTACGGCATTTGCAACTGCAATCTTCACATTATCAAAGGCATGTTGACACTCCTTAGACCATATAAAATTAACGTTCTTTTTCATAAGTTCCCCTAAAGGACTAACAAAGGTGGAAAAATTGGGGACAAATCTAGAATAGTATTCGGCAAGACCAAGGAAAGATCTTAATTGGTCTTTGTCCTGTGGTGACGGTGCTTTCTCTAAATCCTCAAGCAACTTAAACTTAGGTTTGATCCCTTCCGAGGATAAAGAATATCCCAAATATTCCACTTCTTCCTTACAAAACTTAAATTTTTGCAAACTTATGGTTAAGCCAGATTGTTCCAAATTACACAAGGTCGTCTCCAAAATTTCATCATGCTCTACTTTATCTTTACCCCATACTAATATGTCATACTGGAACACTAACAAGTTAGGTATACCATTCACAATGCTCTGCATGACCCTCTGAAATACAGCTGAAGCAGAAGCCAGACCGAAGGGCATACGAATAAAACGAAATACCCCTTCAGGTGTTATAAAAGATGTCAAGTGTTTAGATTCAGGGTGTAACAAGATTTGGTGGTACGCACTTGATAAATCCAGGGTGGAAAAAATATTTGCATTGTCTATTATAGCCAACATCTCGTTAATATGGGCAGAGGATAACCATCAACCCAAATACACTGGTTACGGTCCCTTAAATCCACACACATGCGGATACAGCCATTGGGTTTTCGTGCTATAACAATGGGACTTAACCACTCAGATGCCTCTATAGGCTCAATTATGCCATCCTTGCACAATCTGTCTAATTCCACTTTTAGTGGGTTTCTTAACGCCAAAGGAACATTCCTTACTTTATGTTCTTTGGGAACAGTACCTTCCTTAAGAATTATTTGATGTCTAAACTTCTTTAAGCAACCCAATTCATTTTTAAACAAGTTAGGAAACTTCATCGTCCAAATATCACTGCTCTGCGAGTCAGTGAGCAAAACCTGTGACGGATGATTAGGATTAAGAACAATCTTCAAATTATTTTAATCCTTCCATCCTAGTAGCGACTTCCCTTTTTCCACCACATAAATGTTAGCATCAGATTCTCTTTCATGAAACTTAATCCTGGCTGAGAAATAACCCACTACAGGTCATTTCTGTCCACAGTACCCAACCGGATTCACATCAGTATACTGTAAGGTAATTGAACCCAACCTCGCCCATACTTGTTTATCAATTAATGTAAATGGCGAACACGAATCCGCCCACATAGAAATTGAAATACCATTTACACAAATATCACATTTAGGTGGATTGTATTTATCATCAATTTTCATGCCAACATCATTGACATCTTCAATGACATAAATTTCCACATCACTGTCGACTATCTCAATATCAGGTTCATCACAGATCACATTCACATTCGATTTGAACTGTCCAATTACAGATCCCTTACATACTCTTGAAAAATGCCCAATTTTTTTGCATTTGTAACACCTACTCTTGGCTGCTGGACAATGCATAGTGTCAGAAGCATGTCTGTTTCTACCACAACTAAAGCATACTTTATTGACAACCGAAAATGGTTGTTGTTTCTTCTTGTCCATTTTTCCATCTAATTTCTTAGATGATTTGTTAATATTGCTCACTTCGCACACCTTAGACGAAGAGGCATCGCATGAAATTATTCCCGGGTTGGTCAATTCCTTCACATATTGAGAAGTGTTCTCAATGCGTTTAGCTATTTGTGTCGCTTTATCCAATGTGGGATCAATTAAATCTAAACGTTTTTCTTGAACCTTCTTATTACTGGTGGCATTTATCAATAGATCTCTCATTATTTCATCATGTAAGTCTTTAAACTTACACGTTGTTGCCAATTTCCTTAAGGCTGCAACATACTGCTCAATTTTCTCACCTTGCGCCTGTTTCCTAGAGAAAAACTTGTGCCTCTCTACAACTATACTCGTTTTTTTTACCATCATTTTCTTCCAACATGAGCATAGCATCTTCATAAACATCCTCCTCATCCACGGACAGAGGAATGCTATTTTCACCCTCTGAATTAGAGTCATTTCTTCCATGGCTGCTTACAGTAGAAACACGTTTAGGTAATGTCTTTAAAACATTCCTGCCTTCAACACCTAAGTGATGTTTTAATATTGCCAATTTCCTGCAAGAGACATAGATTTCAGCACCTATAGCTTCCAAATATGTGATGAAAGACTCCTTCCAGTCTTCCCATAACATACAAGGAGTTCCAGGTTCTTGCAAGAATGTGGGAGGAAGAGAAATAATTTGACTAGACATGGTACAATCATAAGAAACCCACCTGAAAAAAAAACAAGTACTTATATCCTTGACAATAACTACAACAATAAGTTTACTACAGTCACAGTAATATAAACGAGGTACTGTTCCTTCTGTTGATGCCAATCACAAAGGTCTGTTACAGCCGATGCTGAAGAGTGGTATAAGCAAAACGCTCATCCGACGCTGAAGGAAGCAGTATGTGTAAAACGCTCACCGCAGTTAAGTAGTCGCAGCGTTACAACACTTGAAATTCTTCATCGACATCCCCTTCGGTAAAGTAATGACAAACAAAATGGCGGCACGCACTAAGTGACCTTTAAACTCACGCGGTCACGTACGGCGCGCAAAGACTCATGGGAACCCTCAGGTTCTTCAGAGTTCCACATCAACGTTGTCTTGGATCTGTACTCGTGACCACTCGAACGTAAACATGGCTAACGCTGCGGGCTGTGATGATTTGAAACCATCATCCGTTGCCGTTGATGTGACCAACACCAGTAAGTACACACTATTGATGATATAAACCTCCAGAAAGCCCAAAAACAATGTCAAAAGTCACACACTGCACAGTAAATTCCGCCGTCAATCTGTCCTTATTGTTGACAACAGCACTTCAACGAGTTAACCGATTTCTTCAGGCGACACTGTTAGGAACTTCAACAGCACAACCAAAGACACAAATCGATCTCTCCAGACAACACCAACTTCGAAACGTTGAGCATAGGTATCTCCAACGCATATTCACTTCCAGAGCGTACGATGATGATTCAACATCCTCCACAGTGTCCACGATGAGCTTGATTTCTTCTAGTTACTCACGATTGGCAGCACTTCCCTCGATACAAGAATAAAGAGTAACTCTCCACAACACTCCAAGTTTGTTGTAAAATGGAAAAAAATAAATATCTCGTTGAGGGTCTCCGACGTTTTAATTATAAAAACATCCAGGTGTACTCCTTCAACATCCATTAAATGTTTCCTTGTCTTCCATCCCGTCCTCGTCGCCACTTTTAAAGATGATTGCACGCATATATTGATAAAGGAAGATAGTTTATTGAGATGTAGGTACAGCAACCACCAACTGCAGCCATCCACAACTAACAGTCCATTCTTCTCCCCGTTGCTAAGGTCCCATCATAGAACTACATTGCATCACAGGAACATTTGGAATCTTAAAGTAATCTTACATTAAAGAACACAACATCATATGAAGATACAACATAAATAAAACTTTTTACTTTTTTCATTTTAAATATAAATATAATCCGAGTTCATCATGAGGGGTATTATGAACTTGAAATCAACCTGCTGCCTGATCAGTCAGTCAGTCAATAAACTTTATTTCGGTTTTTGTTCAAACCATAAAAGTACATATACAGTAATACCACAATTAAAAATACATTTGTTATAAACACATATCTGATAAAGTGCAAAAAGTGCAAAAATGTGCTATCTTCATTACATAGGAATCAAGAGATTAGAAAATTCATTGCAAGTATCCACTACTGATCCAAACATTTTTTAAATTTAACACTTAATTTTAAAAATTCAGTAATTTGGAGAATACTATCACTATGCAAAAGTTGTAAATACATTAAAGCTGGTCTGATCTGAGTAAAATAATTTTTTTTAAAAGAATCACCAAATAGCGCTTGCGGGGGTCTTCATAAAACCTACAAAAAAAATAAAAAATACAGCATGTCCTGCGGAGACTTTCCGTCGCAGCTGCAGGATACGGCATTCTTATTAAAATTAACAGTTTGTGGCCTAACCAGCAGATGATGAAAAAGATTCAACCTGAACCTTGTTAACAGGAACTTTTCATGAGAGGTCAGGGAGCCCAATAAATATGGCTCGGTGGTTACACACGTTTTCAACATGACATAATTTCTCACACTTTGTTTCTGGAGCTCCACTCCTTCCCTCTGGATCTTCCTATCCATAAGGAAGGCCCGTTTGATTGCCTCCAGGTCCCCCTTGACAATCTGCCTTGGATGTTCAAACAAATCAAGACGCCCCAGCCTGGCAAAGCTGGATTTCAGGTATTTTATCCATGGGATACCCGATGCATTGTCCTGGAACAAACAGTTCCTCACAATCAAGTATCTTCCGTCCTGCCCGCCCCGGTCCGACTCGGCAACCAGTGCCGTTGAGCGGAGGGCGGGTCAGGCAGAGCCAGGTTACTTCCGCATTCACAGAGCGGTCAGCGCTCTAGTTGCTGCACCTTTGAGGGGTATTTAGGCAGCGAGGAGCAGGCGGCGAATCGCGGTAGGGAGGACGGTGAGAGTGTCTCCCCGACCCGCTGACGCCAAGGTATCCAGCAATTGACTAGTGTTGCATATGTTTTAAAAACTGTGATTACTACAGTAAAATTGAATTGATGTTTGATTTTTAAATTGCGCCGTATTTTAAACGCTACATTAGCCCTTGCTAAAAGCTAAAAGCGCTACACGCTACAAGCCTAAAAGTAACACTCATCTGACCTGGGCTCGATCTTCCGTCCTGCCTGCCCCGGTCCGACTCGGCAACCAGTGCCGTTGAGCGGAGGGCGGGTCAGGCAGAGCCAGGTTACTTCCGCATTCACAGAGCGGTCAGCGCTCTAGTTGCTGCACCTTTGAGGGGTATTTAGCCCCCTCGTCACAGCAGGCGTGCAGCGGTCGCGCGCAGCGAAGCGCCTGAGACGCGCCAGAGAGAAGCCCGTCTGCGCCCGTCCGCGACAGGACGGGGCTAGGGGCAATGGAAGCACCATCAATGGTTACTAAGGTATTTAGACGGTCTTACTCCCCGCAGTCTCTACTGCGCCTACGCTCTAAATTGTTAACATCTGACTGCAAGTTACCACTCTATTGTCTCCCAGAAGGGCCATTCTCATGCAGATCCTGCCAAACACAATTTCTGACAGAAAAACTTTCCCTTCAGCAGTGCCCTAGTAATACTCCTATAGCTCCTATTCAGGGAGGAAAGATTCTACTGTGCAATGTTAGATTTCTAGTCAAACACTCTTTTGAGGTTTGGGATCTTATTTCCACACATAAAGCAGATCTTTGTTTTTTGACAGAGACCTGGCTTAAACCCCACTCCACCCCCGCCATTACCCTTGGAATACCGGGGGGTTACAAAATTGTCAGATTAGATCGACCTAAAAAAATTGGTGGGGGTATAGCAATTGTATTTAAAAAGGAGATCTCCATTTCGGTCATTGATCAATGTTGTAATTCGACCTTTGAAATGTTGATTTTCAGGATTGGCTCATCCACTAAATATAGTAGGAAAGGAGCTTTGGTCTACCGTCCGCCAGGCCCCTTAAAAAACATGTCCAAACAGTTAGTGGAAGCACTAGCTCCCCATGTGTGCCAAGATAAAGAATTCCTGCTACTTGGTGACTTTAATATTCATAGTGAGGAGAAGACTAATAGTGAGATACAGTCCTTCCTAACTGATGTATCCCTTCTAGGACTAAATCAATGTAATAGCGGATCAACACACCAAGCAGGACACACCTTGGATATGATAATATCTAACTTCCCTGGTATCAAATGCTGTGCACCTAAACAATATCCTTGGACTGACCATTTTGTGCTTGAGTTCTCCATGCCGATGAATGACCTCCGACCTATTTCTCACATTCAAATTCCACCCAAACGTAGACAGTGGCACAAAATAACCAATGTTAATTTTGTACAAAAATACCTCCCTCCTCCAATTGTTTGTACAGATGATATTAACATTGCTCTTTCAAATTGGGATCTTGCAGTTGATGCTGCAGTACAACACATTGCCCCGATAAAGACTTTTAAAACTAGCCTTGCCAGGAAACAAGAGGTCTGGTATTCAGAGGAACTACGCAGTCTCAAACGCCTGGCTAGAAAGTCTGAAAAGACATGGAGAAAATCTTCCAGGGAGGAAGATAAAATCTATTACAGAAATAATCTCAACATCTATCATAAAGCCATACGATCAGCACGGAAAAATCATGTTACTGCTCAGTTAGAAGCAGCTGGCAATGATTCAAAAGTTTTATATCAGATTGTCAACACATTTCTGAAACCAACAGCTTGTGAAAGTGCTGATATGGCCTCACAACATCTCTGTGATAGCATTTCCTGTTTCTTTTCAGAAAAAATTGATGCCATCTACAACAAAATAGAGGCACTTAGCCCTGATATAATTAACCAAGATAACCACACTTTGATACAGACAGCACCCATCAATATCTACTCTTTTAATGATTTTCCCGAAATATCGCTGATAGAGGTTCAGAAACTGTTCTCTGATATCAAAAGTGGAAGCCCGGCAGACCTGCTCCCAGCCAGACTCATGGGTCCGCTAGGGAGCACACTAGGTCCTGATGTTCAGAGACTGGTGAACCTATCACTTACATCTGGAGTTGTTCCACTGTGCTGGAAAAAAGCCCTGGTTAGACCCATTAGGAAGAATACATCTATTCCTTGGACCAACATGTCTAACCTGAGGCCCATTTCCCTTTTGCCATTTCTAGGAAAAATCATTGAAAAGCACACCAACAAGCACCTATCCACCTACCTAGAACAATCTGGTAGTCTCGATCCCTCGCAGTCAGGTTTTAGGCCTAAATTCAGCACTGAAACGGCCTTGCTGTCGATAACAGACGACCTACGGCTGTACCAGGACGGGGGTTACTCTGTTGTCCTGGTGCTGCTAGACTTATCGGCAGCATTCGATACGATTTCCCACACCATCTTGGTCGAACGACTGTCTGTGAGTGGAATCGGCGGTAGGGCACTGGACTGGATCAAAAGCTTTCTCTCCAACCGCACCCAATCTGTCACCATGGGTGAGTTCAAGTCGGAGGAAGTTAACATTACCAAGGGGGTCCCGCAGGGTTCCTGTCTGAGCCCCACCTTATTTAATACCTATGTGGCTCCCTTGGCAGATGTTACTAGAGCTTTCGGATTCTGCCCAGTGTCCTACGCTGATGATACGCAGCTGCTCTTCCCTTTTAAACAACTTACCCCGGAAATTATACAATCTTTTTCCGATGGGATGAAGGCAGTTGCAAGGTGGATGTCTGCCAACTTTCTTCAATGTAATGTTGGAAAGACAGAGGTGATGCTCTTCGGGGAAGCCAGGGTCCAATGGTCCCCAGATTGGTGGCGTCCTGATTTGGGCCCAGTTCCTAAGCCTAAAACAATAATCAAGAACTTGGGAGTTAGACTAGAGCCGGAGCTGACCATGAAGCAAAATGTCAATACTACTGTGGGATCTTGCTTCCATGTGATTGGTCTCCTACGTAGAATCTTTCCCTTCCTCCCTGACTCCCATAGGAAAACCTTAGTTCAGGCTCTGGTTATCAGCCGGCTTGATTATTGTAATGGTCTTCTGGCAGGTGCAAGTGAGGAGGTTTTGGATCGTCTACAGGTGGTGCAAAATACAGCAGCTAGGTTGGTGCTAAATGCACCCCCCATATCCTCCTCCAAACCGTTACTTCATAAACTTCACTGGTTACCAATACGCCAACGAGTGAAGTTTAAGACCTGCTGCATTATTCACAAAGGCCTCAATCAATTAGGACCAGAGTATTTGGTGAACAAATTTGTTCCTTATGTCCCCACTCGTGCCCTTAGATCCAGCGACCAGTTGCTATTGAGTGTCCCAAAGATAACTAAATCTAGGCTAGGTGGCAGTGCTCTGTCTGTAGTAGGTCCCAACCTCTGGAACTCACTCCCGCTTTCATTGAGGCAATGCCATAACCACCTTCAATTCAGAAAATACTTGAAAACTTTTCTGTTTAGTTTAATTTAACTAGCACCTCTGTAGGCTTATAGGAGCTTCACAGCACTTTTTAACTTCATTGCTTCTTTTATCAGTTTCTGTACCGGTTGTCTGCAGCGCGGAGATACTCCTATGGGAGTTTATTCATAGCGCTATATAAACATGCAAATAAAATAAAATAAGTGTGTCAATGGAATATCCGGATTCAACCACAGTTTTATCAAGCAAGTCAACGGGCGTAAGGAGAAAATGTCACATAAATATTGCGTCCCCAATTCTTCGTGTATTGCAAGATTGGACGTGCCTGCGGGGACACACAGGAGACGCTACAAAAAAAAATTTTCAACAATCTGCAACTGCTCACCTCCGACATATCCCCATATTTCACTACCGTATGTAGCCGTTGCCACGGATTTAGCATTATAAAGTTTCAACATGGCACCAGTAGTTTTTTTCCCCAGTTTCGAGGCAAAATTAAAAATGGAGGCATTCACCCTGACCAATTCACCTTTCTTTTTAGCAAGATGCGGGCCCCAATTTAGTTTAGTATGAAAAAGAACCCCAAGATAGAAGAACGTTTTTGATATTGGGATTACCGCTTCATCAATTTTAAATAAAAAGTTCCTTCTTGGTTGTTGGCCAACTTGCATGACAAATGATTTCGAGTTATTAATCATAAGGTCTCTATCTGTCATGAAGGACTTAAAAGCATTTAATAAAGCTTGGAGGCCCCTTTCAGTTCTGGATATTAAACCTGCATCATCTGCATATAAAAGTACTGGAATTCCCCGCCTGCCGACTCTAGGGCAGTCAGCCGGTACCTTCTGCAAAACACTGTCTAGATCATTAATATAAAAATTTAAAAGAAAGGGGTCCAAAATGCATCCTTGACGGACACCCTTTCTAATGTCAAAATTATTTGTTACGCTCAGATCTTGAGAGTATCTGACATTAGCTCTGGTGTTGCTGTGAAGATCTATAAGAAAATCAACAATACCACTGTCCACCCCCTTCGCCCTCATGAACTGCCACAACTTCCCCCTGTTCACACAGTCGAAAGCTGCGGACAAGTCCATGAAGGGGAGGTGGATGGTACCCCCATGAGCCACTGTGTACTTGCTTAAAATTAAAAATAGGTTAAGGCATTGGGTTATTGTTGAGCGACCACTGCAGAATCCATACTGGGAGATGGACATGATGTTGTTTTCCACCACCCAGTCTGAGAGTCTCTGCAGTAATATCCTTCCTATTATTTTAACCATAGAGTCTATTAGTAAAATAGGTCTGTAACAGTGTGGGCTACACTTGCCACCCTTTTTGAAAACCGGGACAATCGTAGAAACCCCCCACGATTGTGGGCAACCACTTTTCACTGCAGCGTTAAAAACAGACTGTAGTATAGGAGCCCAGAAGGTTGGTTCAGACTTAAATAAATCTGGAGGGATCCCATCAGGACCGGGTGCTTTCCCGGCTGTTACTCCCATAATACCCTCAATGACTTCACCCCTATCGATGCTAAGCTGCTCCCCAGTAATGCAAGGTGGTAGGTTAGAAGCTTTATCCATCGGGCAGCAGTATAATTGCTTGAAGTGTGCTTCGCACTTCCCCTTTGGTATGTAACATGCTAAGCCATCACCGGGTTCTTGAACCAAAAAAGGTTTTTTCATTACAGCCCAGAATCAAGAGCTGCACCTCCAAATGGTGGGATCAAGGATCTCATTCCAGGCCTCTTCCCTTAGGAGTTCCTTGCGTTTGGCAATAGTAGCCTTATATTCTTTTTGACACAGTTAAACAATCGCCTGTATTATTGGTTTAGCTACTAGAGCCAGCCTAAGGTTACTTGCTGCTTTGGAACAGTCATGGTTGAACCACCTCGGTCCCATATTGGCAAGGTTTTTTGCTGGTACCGACAGCAGCTGAGAGACCTTATCCGAGAGTCCTTGAAACGCACTAAGTACCTTACTCGGTTGTACGCCTTCTTGAGTACAGGTGGTGATTTCATCTGCACAAATGACTTTGATATCTTTATACAGCAGATCTGGGGTGATCTTGGACCATCTCAGTCGGTGTCTCCCATCAGTTGTGCTCACCCTACCGTGAATATGGTTCGGCCCTTCTGTGGCTATCCATGGTCCCAACAAGTGAACAGTGAGGGGATTATGGTCACTGAATTCACTGTCTTCAATGGTAAAAGAGTCCACAAAAGACTGCATTGATAAAGAAATTAATATGTAGTCAATGAAGGTTCCCCTCCCATGCCCCTTAAAAGTCGGGATCTCAAAACTCTTGGCAGGATCCATCAAGGCCATGGTCGGTGTCACATCCAGGTCATTCAATAAGTCATTAAGAAGTTCCCCCTCAATCGTATGTTCTAAATGTAAACCATTAGATCATACACAGTTCAGATCCAGAATACATTTAAAAAGGGGGTCACCACAGGGGTGGACATTAAAGTCGCCCATAATCATAAGATTATGAAGACTCTGTTTCATTGACGTACTAATAAAAACATTCAACGCAGATACTTGACTAGAATCTGAGCTTGGATTGACAGAATTATAAAAATTAACCAGACCAGCTATACAGTTTTCTCCGATTAAAATTAGACCAATAATTCCATGTTTGGCAGATGGTACTCTACGTACTTTACAAGTCAATGCAACAGAGATGTACGTAACCATCCCCCCCTTAGGTCTTCCCCTGGTGGTTGCAATGGCGGGGACGTAGAATGTCTTATACCCTTCTAAAAAATGATTGCATTCAATGGACCAGGTCTCCTGCAAACAAATTATATGATACTGTTTTATGTACCTAATCCAATTACAATCCTGCATCCTAGCACCCAAGCCCGCAATGTTCCAGGAAATTACATTGTTATGACTTCTCTTTTCCCGTGTGGCTTCTATACCTCCCAAGTCAGCCGGTCTCTCCCTACCCTGTTCCCCAGAGTCCTCGCGTCAATCACACGCCTCTAGGCCTGAGAGTAAGTCAAATCTATTTTGCATTGCAACATTAAACCCATTCCTACAGTAGTTATCAGGATTGTTAAGTTGTGTTACTTCAGAGGCAAGACGATGAATAGGAGTAAATGGTCTACTTCTACTAAGATCAGGAGGCGCTTTAATGAGATGAGTGTAGAAGTAGCCAAGTGGTCGCACACATACACTATTCACATCATAGACTAGGGAGGCTGCTCTTTGCAAGACTGTTGCAACGTTTTGCGGGTGTTTGAAATTAACAATTACGCAATCCCCACTACATGTCTTTCTAGACGGGCCAATCCAATTTACTCTTCTTGTGGACAATATTTGCTCAGAGTAGGTAATTGGAAAGCCACATCTCTTGTTCAGCAATGAAACTGTTTTATTTTTAAGTGAATCATGGGATTCCTCATGGGGCTGAGCAGGATGATGATCAATAGGTGGGACATTGGTTAGGACGACCACATAGGGTGCACAGTCAGGGGGAAGATTAATAAAGTGGCTTTTCTTTACCTCTCTAAAACCCAATTTACCCTCCGATACTGCTATAGCTTGTTTGTTATGACAAATTATTGGTGTTGGATCAGGCAAAGCAGTTTCAATTGCTGGTATTAGCCGGCTGGGTTGATGTGGAGGGCTTTTACTAGTACCCTGCCCCTCTCCAGCAGGACCCTTAGTGACAACCTTATTTCTTTCAGCCGAGGCCAGATGTGTTGCTAACAGGTCTCCTAGTCTGTTAACTTCTAGAGCAACAGTATCCAATTTAAGCACTAGAGGTTTAATGATCTCTTCCATCTTAGCCTCTATCTTGGCTTCTATGGCACTAACTAATAATTCAAATTGCTCAGGGTTTATATTTATGCTGGATACGCTTTTTCTTTCCCGTGGGTCAGTTCCATCAGAGGGCCTGTTTTGGGGTAATTGGGTTATTTCTGCTCTTTTTTTGCTACGATTCCCCCCACATTTAGTTTGTAGTTTCCTACAAGCCCTCACTGCTCTAGGGACTGGCGGACACTGCTCCGTTGCCTCAATAGATGTATCCGGGATATCCTGATAAAGCTCAGCGTGAACCTGTGCTTCAATCATTACGGGAACCCGATTACCCAGATCAAAGCTATCATCCACTCGTAGTTCCACCAGTGTGGTAGGAGTGACTGGGTGTAAAACAGGAGGGCTCCCCCTTCCTAGCGAGGCTCTCCGGTCATTATTAATTTTGTTGACCACTTTCACTAAGTAATTGTCTATGGTAGCCAACCCAGATGCAGTTTTATCAGATTTAGTTTTAGACATGATCAGGACTTTCGATAGGTACTTAAGTGTTTAAGAGAACAATACAAGCGTAAAATACAAATTACGTTAATACAAGGGTTACAAAAATATGTACTAAGATATTGACTGAAACAGGGCCCTGCCCAAAGTCAAAAGTTGGGGAATATGTATCCGCAACTCCAAGACCATAATCCGTGGCCCAGCCCAGCCTCGTCCGGCCCCGGACGGCCACAGATGGCCCGCCCTTTCCCCGGGCTTCTCCCGGTCGCTCCCGCACGCGACTTTCGGGGGGCGAGAAGTGCTCCTTACTCTTAAAGCACCTCCGGGTGCCTTGTTGCCATCAGCGCCGGTCCCCAGGGCAGATGGGAGTTGTAGTGTCCCGCTGGCGGTGGGACCGGCGTGTGCTGGGGCTTCTGGGTCCGCTGGAGCTGGTAGGGCCTTTGTCGATCCCCTTACAGCTGGATCGCGATATGCTGGCCGTTCCCCTCACGGCGTGCTGGAGATTCCTGGTGAGTGCCCCAGGAGCATTCGGCGCTCCTTACTCTTAAAGCGCCTCCAGGCGCCTTTTTGCCGTCAGCGATCCTGAGCCAGTCCCCAGGGCAGCTGGGAGTTGTAGTGTCCCGCTGGGGGTGGGACAGGCGTGTGCTGGGGCTGCTCGGTCCGCTGGAGCTGCTGGGGCCTTTGTCGATCCCCTTCCAGCATGGATCGCGATATGCTGGCCTTTCCCCTCACGGCGTGGACTGCAGTATGCTGCCCATTCCCCTCACGGCGTGCTGGAGATTCCAAGTGAGTGCCCCCACCTGCTGCCTGATGATGAGAACAGCATGCTCCTTCACTGATGTTTATTTTCATTATTATTATTTTTTTTTAAACATAAACATTAAATGAAAGCCTAAGCAAACCTGTTGCATTTCCAGTCTTAGGTTAAGTCCCATGTGTATAAAAGGACTAGGTGCACATATAAATACGTATTTCTGTAGAGAAATATTTCCTAAATTCAGCAGGATGCAGAGAAAAAGATATTTTTGGATTGGTTTTCAAAGCTAAAACAAGGCACCCTTGCATGCACACAAGTGGTAATACATTGCCATTCATGCCCTTGAATCCTGAGCACCATATGTTGTTTGCCTTGAAATAGAAGAATATATGCTTGTGGGAATATCTGAGATGGTGCTGTGAATGCGGGAGAGCAAGAACTAAAACATACAGAATCATAATGGATGCAATTTTTCCTTACTTATTTTTATGCCCTTCCTTTTTTACAGCTTAGTCCAGGGAAATGTCATCGAATGCCAAGCTCGAGCATCGTGCAGCGTGCACTTAGGACCTGGCCCCCCGGCCCCCGCCCCCTACCTCATCTCGTCTTAGGGGGCGGCCGGTCAGTCCTAATGGGCGACCGGCCGCCTAGTACTTCCGGGGCATAAGGTGATGCACTTCCGGTGGTGTGGAGGGCGGGGACTGGGAACCTATTTAGGTTCATGGGACAGGGACCCCAGTCTCTTCTTCCTCCACGACACCGGACCGGTTGCTGGCTCCCAGGAGCGTCTTCCCTCTTCACTCCATTGTTTAGTTTAACTTGCTCTCCCCGTGTGATTCGGAGGTCAACGGTCTTTCGCTCCAGCACAGCCGAGTCCGGTCCTCGTGGGCGACGACGAGTGCGGGCAGGACGACGCAGCGTCGGCTTTGGGAGGCATACATCTCGTCAGGTGAGGTGGGGGGCACGCTTGGGGGGGCCTGGGGGCAGCCGTGGATAACATAAGGGCTGGAATTGTTGCGGACTCCTAGTCTGTCCGGGACATCCAGATCCGATCAGGCGGGGGGGTGGACATCCAGGGCAACGATACAAAGGGAACTCCAGGGGACTTTAAGGGGACCCTGAAGAAATCAAAGGCAGGGAAAGGGGGTTAGAATACGGCGGGGTCCGGCTTGGCTAGAGGCCCGAAAGCGGTCATACTTGGCCAGGCGCCTGGGGTTTACTTGGAGCTTGGCGACAGTTTGGTACAGTACCAAGGTAGCTGTTTTATGGTGAGCATTAGCAGGACTGGGACTAGGTGCGTTAAGATATTCGTCCCACTTGGTCAGGACAGGTGCGGCGACGCTAGCTGTAGAAGCAGGCTTACCAAACAGCACCATGGAAAGGCCGAGCGATGGTTGTCCGAGGGTTATGAGAGACACATTCGGCCGGAATGGTTGGGACAAGAATGCTGATGATTTGCCAATAACCGTGCTTGACTTTTCTATTTCTCTCCTCTTCAGTAGTATGCCCGCAATGGTGGTATGGGTACCTGGGCACTCGTTCATGCGTCACGCTACGAGGCGGCTATGGCAGCGACGAGTGGTGAAGCCGGGGGGCCCGAAGGGGACAGACTTCCTATGGCGAGGTGGGCGGCCCCGGAAGGTGGGCAAGACCCTGGAATGTCTTGGTGAGGGGAATTGGCCAGGTTGAGCTCAGTGAAGGGCCGCACTTGGCACATTCCACCCGAATGGTCTTCAGGTGGGGTGATGTATCACGAGGATGGAGTGCGGCTATCGAACATGGTGATGCGGCTCAAGGGAGAATGGGCCAGGTTGTGTTCAGTGAAGGGCAGCTGGTTTCATATTCCACACTGAAGGGTTTCCGGTGAGGTGAGCTATCACAGGGACGGAGTACAGTTATCTGACATTGGTACAGATGCCTAGATTGGGCGATTGGGGTCTTTCATTCAGAGCGCAGTTGGGGAAGGTGACCTGTGGGCCCTAGTCACCTTTGTGGCGGTAAAAAGACCTTGGAACAGTAGAATTGACCGACGGAATGGACGGGAGTCTGCCTTGCGTACTCCCTAGGCCAGCACTGAGGGGGGGAGAGACGGTAAGCTCTCCGCTGTAAAATATGACCCCGGCTGGGGAGGCTAGGGCGACAGGTTACGAGCCTCCTGGGTCCTGGTCAGCCTGGTGGTCTGAGGGTGGGCCCCTGGAGAGGGCGGTCAAGGATCAGAGGTTTGGGGGCCCACTCCTCATGGGCGCAGGTGGGTTGCACCTTGCGTGGATGCTCTGCATCGAAGATGCGAGATGGAAGGCCCCTTAGTGCTGGAGGACTAGAGTCTCGCCGAAGAAGATCTGGAAAGTCAATAATAAATTTGTGTTGATAACTGTAAATAATGAATTTGAAATGCCTTGTCATGTTTATGAAATGTCAAATATTAAACATGGCCGTTTTACACCCACAAAAATCTCTGTCGATGATTTAATGTGGGTTGTCAAATTATCAGGAGGGAGCGGGGAGCATGCTGGGGGATCCAGGTCCTATGCCAAGCGCGAGCATCGTGAAGTGCGCACTTAGGACCTGGCCCCCCGGCCCCCGCCCCCTACCTCATCTAGTCTTAGGGGCGGCCGGTCAGCCCTAATGGGTGACTGGCCGCCTAGTACTTCCGGGGCATAAGGTGACGCACTTCCGGTGGTGTGGAGGGCGGGGACTGGGGACCTATTTAGGTTCATGGGACAGGGACCCCAGTCTCTTCTTCCTCCACGACACCGGACCGGTTGCGAGCTCCCAGGAGCGTCTTCCCTCTTCACTCCATTGTTTAGTTTAACTCCCACCCACCCGTCCCTTTAGCTCAGTAGGTTGGAGGGGCGTGTTGTGGTAGAAAGACCTCGGAACAGTAAAATTGACCGACGGAATGGACGGGAGTCCGCCTTGCGTACTCCCTAGGCCAGCACTGAGGGGGGGAGAGAGACGGTAAGCTCTCCGCTGTAAAATATGACCCCGGCTGGGGAGGCTAGGCCAACAGGTTACGAGCCTCCTGGGTCCCTGGTCAGCCTGGTGGTCTGAGGGTGGGCCCCTGGAGAGGGCGGACAAGGATCAGAGGTTTGGGGGCCCACTCCTCATTGGCGCAGGTGGGTTGCACCTTGCGTGGATGCTCTGCATGGAAGATGCGAGATGGAAGGCCCCTTAGTGCTGGAGGACTAGAGTCTCGCCGAAGAAGATCTGGAAAGTCAATAATAAATTTGTGTTGATAACTGTAAATAATGAATTTGAAATGATTTGTCATGTTTATGAAATGTCAAATATTAAACATGGCCGTTTTACACCCACAAAAATCTCTGTCGATGATTTAATGTGGGTTGTCAAATTATCAGGAGGGAGCGGAGAGCATGCTGGGGGAACCAGGTCCTATGAACATAAACAGCGAGAGTAAGACGCCATATGCAGGAGCCGGAATTGAAGCATCACTTTGCATTGGACATATGGACAAAAAATACAAAAGGCTCAAGGATTCACCCACGAGACTGCCATACATATGTCATTAATGGTCAGACTTTTCTAGAAAGACTAAATAAATTCTGGTGCTATAGGTAGAATGTCTGTTACTGACACACTAACGTTGTTAAACCTCAGAGATACAATAAATTAATGATATCTGGCTGTGGTTGCATGGCACCGCTGACCGCCCCCCTTAAGGGTTCCCAAAAGAAAGCATTTTTAAAGCAACATCTGTCTTTTAATGAGCGTGGGCCGCTTTTAAAAAATGTTCGCCGCCAACCACAGTCTCCAACCTTTACCATAATGAGAGCAACTTCAGATCACTGAACATTATCCTGAGCAGCTTCTAATAGAGTGATTGATAGGGCTACGAAAGCGTCAAGAAACGTGAACAGCACCACTGAAGAACCCCAATACTGCCCCTGTGAGCAAATAGAATTAAAGTCACAGGAGCTGCATCACAAACAGTGTACCCCGAAGCAGAAACAGCCAATTCCCATTACTCTGCTGAAACAGAGAGGGAGGAAAGAGACAGAGAGAAAGTAGCAGTGGGAGAAGGGAGAGAATGGCACATTCGGGAAAAGAAGGAAGCTGAAAATAAATCAGAGGAAGGAGAGAGAGAAAGAGAAGCACAAGGGAAGAAGAATAGAAACAAATAGTGAAAGAAATTAATAATGAGGAAGAAGGAAAAAGAAAAAAGAAGTACAAGGCAAAAAAGAAAAAAAGAAAGACACAGTAAATAAAGAGCAGAGAATGGAAGGTAAAAAAAGGGAAAGAAATAGGGGAAGAAAAAGAAAACAAGGAAATAGACGAGAAGAGAAAAGCAAGGAAGCAAAATAAGATAGGAGAAAATAAAGCTAAGATTTAGAATGCAAACATGAGAAATAGTAAGGAAGACAAATAAAAATGAGACAGGAAAAAGTCAAAACTGAAATAAAAGAGATGAAGAAGAACCGTATAGGAAAAAGCAGGCAGAGAAACAAGTAGTCAGTGAAAGAGCGAAAAAAGGTGCTGCAAGAATGATGCGAGAGAGAAAATTGAAATAAGAAAGGAGACAAAGACAGAAACAGGAGAAAAGAAGGAGAAGAAGAGAGAAAGAATTAGCGAAGAGAAGAAAAGAAGAGAAAAAAAGACAGGGAAAGAACAAAAGAAGAAAGAGAGACAGAAAGATGAGAAAAAAGGAAAGTGAGAGAAGTAGGGAAAGAAATGAGATAAAAAGAAAACATAGAAGATAGAATCATAGCAAGAGAGGAGGATGAAAGTACAGCAGAAGAAAGAGAAGGAAGCAGATAGAAGAGAAAGAATGAATTATAAAAAGAAAGAAAAAGAGAAGGAAAGAAAGAAGGAGACGCAACAAACATTTACAAGATGTGAGCAAAGGAAAACAAGAATGAATGAATGAAGGAAAGAAAATAAGAAAGAAAATTATTGTTTAGAAATGGGAACCATGAATCGCACTGCAGTGTCAGCTCCCAAGGCCTCACAGAAATGGGTGCATTATTTTGGAGCACAATGAATAAAATAGGCAGTGTGCAAGTAAGCAAGCCAGGAGAAACTCATATTCCAAATGGAACAATAAAAAACAATGCAAAAATCAGTTAAGGAAGCTCACAAAAAGAAGCCTGATCCCGGTTTGTCATTGAACTAGAGATGAACTCTCGTTCATTGAATGCGGGGGAGGTTAAACTGATTCTGTTACAGCTACAATGCAGGACACGTTAACATGAAATCTTCCTAAGAGCACAGAAGGCGCCGTAAGACTATATAACTAACTAGGCAACATCAAAGGCAATATGGTCTTTCAGCTAGAGAAGATGAGTAGTGTTGCACCTGGCCCTTTTTGTAGTGTCTGCCCCAGACTTTTGCCTTCTGTTGCTGAACCTGTTTTTGTTGGCATTGGGACTATCTACACTTTTTCTCTTCTAACATGTGGTAATGTGCTTGTGCTCTCCCCCTAAAACATGGTACAACTGGCATCTACCTGATTGCTACATTACTTAACTTGTAGGTCACTAGCACATGGCACTACATGTACCCAGGGCATGTAAATTAAATACTACTAGTGGGCTGCAACACTAGCTGTGCCACTCTCTAAAGTAGCATTTTAAAACCATGCCTTAGGCCTTCCACTGCCTGTAGTGCAGTTCAAAATGCCATTTCGACCTGACAAAATGAACCATTTGCCAGGCCAATAAGTTACACTTTAGATATGCCCTTAAGGCTAATAAGGTAAGATGTATAGTATTTAAAAAGCAGAACATATGTACTTAAGTTTAAACAGGCATTGGCAGTGATAAACATCAAAATAATTGTTTCACAGTTGTAAGGCCTATCCCTCACATTGACTAACACTGGGTTACCTTATTAAAGTTAATACGTGATAATTTTAGATTGGGAGCTCTTAAAGATATGCTGTTTGCACTCAAGGGAATTGTAATTTAAAATCTTCGTTAGCGGTAAAGCTGAATTCTCAGTCCCAATTCTGAAAATGCAACTTTTAGAAGGTTGGCATTTTCTTGCCCTCACCAGTTGTGTCTTTTGCTAGTGTCCTGGGTCAAAAGAAAAGCTCTGCTGTTGGTGTCTGTGTATTGCTTCCAGACAGTACACAAAAGGGACTTAGTTGGGGCCCGGATGGGCCATCCTGGCAGGAATACTGGGAGGGGCTCTACCCAGCCCCGCTTTGCATCCTTCACACACAAAGGAATCTGACACCATGCCTTCTCTGACTTCTGGAGTCTTGATAAGGAAGGGGAAGAACTTTCCAGAGCTAGATGTAGGGGAAAGACAGGGAGTCCCCCACACAAAGGCTGACGACATGTGTAAATATTGGACCTCCAGAGCCACTCTTTGGAACAGTCCTGGAACTTTGAACATTGCAGCAGAAGGACTGACCTGCTGCTGAGGACTACCTTGTAGTCTGAGAAGGAAAACTGGACTTTCTCACCTTCATCCTATTCTAGCCTAGCGACTGCAATCAATTAGAGAACGGTATGTAAAATTTTGACTGCGTGCTTGTTGGAAGTTGGTTTATTAGTATAGGTAAGTAGGTACCTACCACTACTAATAAGGACACAATCACAATAAGAGGTCCAGTCAAGGTCTCTATAAATTATTCCCTTTCTCACCATTAGGTAGCTGGCTGCAATCAGCAGCAGCGGCCAGCACAGGTAAGCGCGGCAGGGCGGTGTGGGGTGATAGGGGACGAGTCGTATAATTGAAAAATAAATAATACCTATTCTGTCGTCTGTCGACTTCCCCCTGCCGCGCCCTGCTCTGCCCCACTGCACTCACCTGTGCCGGCCCCTGCTGATGAACAGCCAGGTTTAACTTAGGAGATCGGTGTGTAAGGCATTTAAAAACACCAATACATTAAATAAGTAAACAAGCATTGGCATAGCCAATAGGTTTCACCTTTGGGACCTTATAAGTGTTTAGCCATGCAACAGGTGATGTTGTTGCACAAAGGATATTGTGCTGGATAACTAAACACTTATAAGGTCCCAAAGGTGAGACCTATTGGCTATGCCAATGCTTGTTTAGAATGTGGCTTCTAACACAATGTCAGCTGGATGATTTCCTGTCTGGGACCACCATGCAGAGCATGCTTGGTATTGCGGTCCGTCTTGGGAGAAAAGGCACACCAATTGTTCATATTAAGAAAATAAACCCTGCTTGTGTGGTATGATATTGGAAAATGAAGAAGATGCTGCCACACCACCATGGTGGGCCATCTGGCGATATGATGTTTTAGAAAAAGTGCTCTTTCCTCTTGGGCAGAAGCATGTTTTCACACAAAATTTCCACCGACCACATGGGGCCCTCTATGCTACTTTAGTGGTGTGGGAGAGATGTTGTCTCTGCTGCCTAAGCAGTTGAGTGGCTCTTCTCACCTCCAAAGAAGTCCTAAGAGAAGTAAAATCGCTTTGCATATTCTTAGCCTTTGTGTCGTCTTCAGGGTGTTCATTGTGTATGAAGGCATCTGCATTTTGGGTTTAATTGGTAAAGTGTAGGTTTGTAATCTAATCGTTGTGAGAGATGGTAGACTTCATGACCTGCTCCAAGCTCCATGAAGTCCACCAAGAATGTGCTACATGTTTAAGAGAAGAAAAAAAATTATAGTTAAAATGGCTGAGAATTTGAAGTTGTGTGAACAATATTCTCAAACGTTTGGCTGAAAAAAACTACGTTGGTCCTGTTTACTTACCCCAGTACAAACACAAAAAATGCACACAATACAAATGTAATCAACTGGTGTTTTCGTTCAGTGAAATGTTTGAGGCACCTCATCAACATTTTCACACAAAAAACACATTTAGAGAAAGTAAGTAATTTCCACTAGTATGGTGCGACCGTATTCTTACAGCGATCAGGTGATGCCACATCTGTTTGGTAAAAAGCTGTGCACCCTTGTGATCAGCATGTGTGTAATTTTTAGGGAGTTCTCAAAGAGTTCTTGAAGTGCTCCTGGACACAATCAGGACCACTCACTCACAGGCTGACATTTAGTTGTGTGACATTCACATGTAATTGAAACGTGTGCCTGCTGAACTGTAACAAAATACATTCAATGTCACATTTAACTCTTCTTTTTTGCTTTGGGGAACCCCTACATCAAACATTTTAATGAGCAAGGATGTTGCATTTGCATTTAAATAAATGTAGCCACCTTAGTTTGAGAATACCCACAGATCTATGTGTTTTAAAGGGCCTGATTTATAGTTTGGTGGACGGGTATTTCTCACAAGCACGACTGATATCCCAACCGCCATTGCGACATGCGTCACATTGCTAAGGAGTAACAACACCCAATAAAATCCAAAACTAACGTATAACAATAGGAAATATTTTTATGATTAAAATGCCACCAAAATGCCAAACATAAAGTATTTTAAAGAATTCTTAGGGATATCTGCTTGATCGTGACAAAGTCAAAGTTTCAGACCATCCACAATGGAGTGCTGGTCGGATACACTTAGCTGTAGGGCCCTGTCAACTTTTGACCTTCTGACTTAGTCATTTTTTTTAGAGCTTTTTCTCTCGATGTCGAGTGAGGCTCTTCTTCAGGCTGGGTTTCGAGTTCACAGCTGTGGCTTGGCTCTTCGCAATTTACTCAGCCAACTCCTAGAAGTCTTGTCACGATGACAAAAAGCTCTGGAGCTTCAGCATAGGAAACCTGGATCTCAGGCCGGATCGCAGTTCGAAGTCGCCAACTTGACTCTCACTGATGAGTCGGTCACCTTATGGAACGTTTTGACAAAAATTCTCCAAACGTCTGGATCCTCTTCCAGAAGGTCCTTTTGGGTTTCTAAAGTGTGCGCAAAACCAGTCCATGGGGATAGAAGCTCTGAGATGGTCTTTGGGATGTTGGAACTATATCTCCCAGAATGTGCTAGGCAAAATCATTAAAAGTCCATTGGATGATGTCTAGAATGGTCCTTTTTGGTGGAGATGATGAAGATGGAGCTCTTTTAAACTGTTGCTTTCAGGGAGTCCACTCATTCTCTTCTTGAACTGTGGCAATGTCGTTAGGGCTGTAGCTCTAAAGTGTGCAGCAAGTGCAGTCATTCAGAGTGCAGTCCTTTGGGTTGCAGGCCAAGGTTCCAGCAGGGCAGTTCTTTTCCTTGTAGTTTCAGGCAGGGATCTGAGTTTCTGGGCAGCTCTCCCATCTTTATTCAGTGTTCCTGGGTGACAAAATGGAGGACACACCTGAACAATGGGGTACAGGCTGACACCCAGAAGTATGATAACTTCCTCCAAAGTGGCATATTCTTGTCCCAGTAAGCACTATTCCTTTAAAACCCAAAATTGAGAAACTCCCTCCTGGAGTTTAGAATCTTGATTAGCCAACCTACTGGTGCTGCTAAGTTTCCCTAACACTCCCTTACAGCCCCTCTGCTTATTCAATTACTGGGACTCCTGTCTGGCTAGGGGTGCAGAACGTGGTGGTGAGCTTTTGTCCTGTCCAAATTTTCATTCCCCCTTTGAAGACCAGTTTGGCTACTCCACCCCATAGCTGCTTTTTGCTCTGCGGCTCTCAGATCTCCTCCCACCATATGTCCTTTATAGGTCGAGCCTAGTGCAGCGCGCATCCCCTGCTCTAGGAGATGACCCCGTGGAATCGATCTACATTTTTCAAGCACTCGTGCTTGTGGCGGCATCCACCTTGAGGGAGCGAGCAGCGGCACGCAGGGGCCAACTCTTTTCAATTATCGTGGCTGCACGTGCTTAGTCACATTTGCCTGCTAGTGTTCACTTTCAGTTTTCTTGCTCACGGTCGCTTTTACTTTCTTGCCGGCTGTCCATGTCTACGTGCTAATGTGGAAGGGCATGGCCCGGGGGAAGCCTGATGGCTAGGGAAATGAGAGCACAACACTCCCACCCAGCTATTGCTGGGCGCCTATGCCCACTCATCCGTGGCAACACACAAGCAGGCTAGCTCAGCGGGTGGCCGGATGCATCTTGTCCTACATGGATCCAGTAGCAGCAGGGATGTCCCACAGCAAAACCCCAGTACAGCGCTTCCCAAGGTAAAGCTCAATCCACAACGTAGCCCTCTGTAGAGGGGCTCAAAAGCACACCTTGCACATATGCATATTATGGCATGTTTGAATTTCACAAAAAACGTAGTTTCTTTGCATAATTTGGTCGGCCGCACAGCTTTTTTTTTATCACGATGGTGCTGTCGTCTTTTCTCATCTGCATGTCTAGGTGCATGCCTTTAACTTGTTTGTCATGTGTCAAAGCAAGATCATTGGCTACAGGCTACCTCAGCTGCCAATATTTTACTAGAATATTTTATGGGCATGGAGGTTTTTTTTGTTTAATATGCTGGTTGTCTTTGTTGGTTATTTTTGTTACGTCTCTACTTAAAGGATAACGATTCAAAAAACGCATGTCATAGACAAACCGACTAGCAGGCTTCATTTCAGATTTTAACACAGAAAAGTAACATAGGTGAGCCCACACACATGCTAACTTGCGAAGTTGTGTTTTTGATTTAGCATGAAAAGCAGGCCTTGTCCTGACCCCTCCATTGCAGTGAGCAGCAGGAGTAATTCACCAACTGTGGCTGCTTAGTTCAGATGACCCTCCCTCCCCCACAGCCACCTCTTTCCAGTTCTCCAGTGGTCTATAGCTCAGGCATGTTTGAACCAGCCTCAAAGCTGCATGTGACCTATAATTACCTGGAGGTAAATGTAGAATTCAACAAACAACGAGGGTCACATGTTGCCAGCGTCTGCCAGATTTTTCTGGGATTCCAAACATCTGACAAGTACAGTTAGGGGCAATTTAAGCAGCATGCTGTTACCATATACAGCCAGACATGGGTAAAATTAACTCCAGAAACCTATTCCACTTCTGACACCCGTCTGGCTATACCCTGTCTTCCCACTCCACCCCCCTCCCGCCCTCAACCTTTTTGTGAATAGCAGTAACTACCGTTTGTAAGGTTCCATAGTGCTCTTTAAATCAGAGCCCAGTTATCGGACCAAGCTAGAGGTTCACCGAGCCAAAATGGTCTGCTGATATTGGTAATTGGATACATTTCAGGCCTTTAGAGATTTGTAACTGTGGGTGGTGGTCAGAGAGGTGAGTATAGGCGGGAGTCTGAACAGTGGCTGGCCAGATTCTGATGTGAGTCGGTATGGTATATAATGTGTAGAGCAGCGTGTACTGAAAGGCCACTGTCACTTGATATGGGGCAGGGATTTGTTCCAAAGACAGTTATTTTATAGTGTCTTGGAGCTAAACATGCAGTGCCAGTGTGTCTACTAGAAATTAACGCAGGAGGGCAGGGTCTCAAATCTGATAAATCCTACTCTCCCAATCATCTACCCGATATATGCCAAAGTCACCCTACAACTCGAAATGCCTGTACTCTTCTCTGCTTAACAATGGAAACAGTTGAGAATCCTCCCACCGACTTCAGCACTGACCTTTGTGCTCAAGAAGCCCTTTTCCATAACTCCTGCCCTCTTTCCGATGCTTTAAACTGCTTAATGAATGCCGTATGGTAGTGTGAAAGGTTGGTATTTTAGTAAACGTTACGGGGCCCCTGCAATTAAGGATGAACCCTAGCAAGGAATAACTAGCTTAGAAAAAGTGAACAGAAGACACCGGGTTTTGTGCATGGATATATAAAACAATGCATACATTGAACACTTAAAACGCACAAAATAGATAGAGTAAAAATATAGAAAATATTCTTTTTATTTAATAAATTCTCTTTTTTTATATATATATATAAATATATGGCTTTTTTATCCTTTCTTATAACAAATATATATGTTCAGTGCATCTCGTGGTACATACAAATCATATCGGACACTCTCTACCATCTGATAAGTGATAACCAATCTCAAAATATCTGATAAATGCTCTTTTTTAAAATTATATTGTAAACCCCTGATTCTGCAAAGGACAATTAGTCACAATTACAAATTTGTTGGTTTATCACGCAGATTGATGACAATATCTCATTAGAATGGTTATAATCAAGATGATCTCTGGTAATATTATACAGAACCAATCATCAACGCGTTTCGGCCAATGCCTTCCTCATGAATTCTGTATTACCAGAAAGAGCTATGAGACAAGAGATGTGCATTAATTTTCTAAAGTGACATGTATTGCAAAGACAAATTTATATACAAGCTATTAATACATATGGGACATTAATAAGAGTGCGGGAGGTGAAACACAATAATGAGTATACATAGTGAAACAGTGCTGGGTCTATACCACATGATTCTTATTACATACCTAATAACATACAGTGCTATACAAATCATACTTCTGATTACATGCCTCATTCTATACAGTGCTATACAAATATTATATACATGATGAGGGCATGTAGAGGTCTTTTGTCCCTTACATTTATTTTCTAACAACTTCCAATACTATAAAATGTATACATAATCTATTAGCATTTATTGGAAGCAATTTTCGTGTTCTCCTTTATGTAGATGGTACGTCCCATAATTACCTTATTTGTCTATAACAAAAAAAAGAAGGTTACCTATACTAATCTAGAAGTTCTATATCCTCTGTTTTAAAGGTACTTCATGCCTAACAATTTAGATAATGAAATATATTCGCCTTTATAAATTGGTCTTGGTTGTACAATGAGTGAACTGTCATAGAGTCATGAAATTTGCTGATGGTGTAATGACCAGGAATTAGGGATAGAGGCAATTATTTATATGACTTATTCTTGTCTCCTGAACTGGATAACCTTGTTAACGTCCCAACTTCAAATTAAACTATACAGACACCCTCCAATTCCTCAGGGGTGTCTAAGTTTTGTAGAGTTTAATATAACAGTACTGCTCAGGCTCTACTACCATTTAGCCTGGGTTTAAAAGATGGACAAAAGGATTATTTCCTACTTAAACTTCTAAGGCGTAGGTTCCTATTGTAGGCGTAACACTTCTAGTGCGTAAGTTCCTATTTTAGGCATCCTGATATTCACGATATATTCACTCTCTGGTCTAGGGCACAAGTGGCATGGAGGTATCCTGCAGTACTGGGTTAAAGGGGGACAATATGTTGTTTATCTTGTTGCTACATTTTATCGCATGATAAGAATTAAATAGATCATAGGTTTATACATACCTAATATAAGTAGTTTAGTTCATTAGCATTTCGCACATCATAGTGTGGTACGTATTATGCCCAGTCCCTCCACTATGTTAGAGTTGGTTGGGGCGTGTGAGTTAGCGTCTTGTATATTCTAATAAGAGCGGAGACATAAACAATAAGCCCAATATGAATCTCCCCTGATTCACCAATCTACTTGCCGTTAGCCTGCCAATAACTTTCATATTCAGATAGCCCTTCTCAATAGATACCTGAATGAATTGCACGTTCGAATTTCAAATGGCGACCTTATAACTGATAGCCCATGTTCGCTGATGTTACGCTCCTCATAGGAATCAATTTTTGCGCTGAAAGACAAGGTATATCTACTAGTATATTTGTATGTAATAAGGCACATCAGACATATACATCATCCAGCAGTGCTTCTAACAGATATCTCTAGATATACATCTAGAGTGAATCGATGTTTACTAAATCTCACGCTTCCCTCTACATTATCGGAAAAGGATTACAGTTAACAGTTGTCCCGGGGATACTTCTATACCAACGCTTGAAGCGCTGCTTTCACAAGACCGGTGTACACTACACTTCGTGCTTCCCTCTCTATTCTCTGCAAAAGTACGGTGAACTAATTGCGGTTTACCGATATAACCTCTTTATCACTGCCTACTTACTTGGAATCAAGATAAGTTGTGTGTTCCCCGGTGTATCTTCACGCATCGAGAGAAACAGTTGCCCGGTATGCCAGCGCCATTTAAATCTATTTACCCCGCGAAATTACGTGGATAATGTCGCGAGAGCATGATGGTATGGCGGCGTTCTTAACTAACCCCGATTTCGCCCGTACTCCTAGCTCGCAGGCTCGACGCCATGATGGACTAGTGTATTTAGAGTTGTATTGTATAGAATAAGCACGATAAGGTCAGATTAATTGTTTGTGACCGACTTTCTCTGCTCTCTGAATATTTATTTTTCAGAGTCTATGGAATATAAGCGTGACCGCCAATGGTCTAATGGTGTATAAATTAGCTTCCATAATTATGCTAGTATGCGAACTATATACAAATAATTATATACGGGTAAATTCATGGGCATGGTTAATTGTCTAACAGCCGGTGAATCAGCTGGTGTTTACTTTCTGGGCTTATACTGTATTTATGGAAAGTGGCACTTGGACTGTCTATATGATTAGCCGCCATGCTGGATTGGTCTACTGGGGCTATGTGAAGTGTGATGAACGCATAGGGATCCTTGTGAATTTATACACCCGGCTTGCTCTGGGTTCTGAATGTGTATTTATTATATTCTGTGGGATAAGTATGGCTGTACATATTGCTAAATTGTACTTACTAGCTTCCATGATTTTAAATCAAAATTACCTTAATAATGAAAACTTGTATATATTAAATACATAGAAATTTTTGTGTCCACCAACCCCAATTGGATTTTGGTCGATAAATGAAAATCAATAAATCCTTTATTTTAACTCTTTAGATTCATCTTGTGTATATCAACGGGTGTCACTGAGTCTACCTTCGCTGATAGCTGCCGCTATCTGCAAATGGATATTGCTTTTGCTCATATATCAATATATATGATCGTCACTAGAATATACTAGCAGAGTATATTGGTCCAGTTAACCATGACTGTACCCCAGGAATCTTGTCTGTTAAATATAGACTAAGTGTTTTATAGATTTCTCTATTATCCACTAGATAGATAGCAGCCGCTATCTACCTGTGGGGATCAGTTAAGCCCCTATGGAAGATTGTCTGTTGATAAAGAACTCTAAGGAGTCACTATTTCTCATCTTGACTGGCCAATCATACTCGTATATTTGCTAATGGACATGAAGTCTTATATATGGTGACCCCAGGATACTATTTTATCGCCTGCTGCCATGGGATCTCCATGTTCAATCCTTTGATTGCTGTTTCTAAGATAAAGATCCAATAAACCTCGCGCATTTTCTTGTTCTTATCTGTATCTACTCCTTTTTTTTGGTGAATCCTTTCCAGGATGTACCATTTCATGTCTTCTGGCGCATGGTTATTGTCCAAAAAATGGCTAACCATGGGTGCCGCTGTTTTATGTGTTCTAATAGCTGACCGATGTTCAGTCAAACAAACATTCATAGCCCGCCCTCTCTGACCTACGTATCCTTTCTTGCATGGGCAAATAACCAGGTACACAACATTTGTACTTCAACAGTTATTTAAGTCTTCTGGGGTGATGACCTGATTATCAAAATGCAAGGTTGGGCCTTGAATGGCCGAAATCACATGATTTGCAATTTAAACATTTATATGTCCCTTGCACTGGTCGCATGGTGGTAATGTTAATTTACGGGGCACTTGTTTTTTGATTCATGCGGGACCTGACAATATGTTTTTTTTTTTATTTATAGCGTTTGTAGGCAAACATGGGCTTGGGTATTTTTTCTTCTTTTGGAGTATTTACATTCAGTATATGCCAACTGGCACATACTGTCTGCCTAATTCTGTCATTAATGAATGTTTGGTTATAAAAACTAGTCCTGGATTTGATTTATCTTTAGTGGACTCAAGGAGGTGCTGGCGATCATAAAAACGAGCCTGTTTATATGAATCTCGCACAATTGTTTTAGGATAATCTCTTGCTTGGAATTTCAATTTCATTGTTGCAGACCTGGTATCATAGTCTGAGATGTTAGTGCAATTACCTCCATGCCACATGTGCACTAGACCAGAGAGTGAATATATCGTGCATATCAGGATGCCTAAAATAGGAATCTACGACCTATAAGTGTTACGCCTACAATAGGAACCTACGCCTTAGAAGTGTAAGTAGGAAATAATCCTTGTGTCCATCTTTTAAACCCAGGCTAAATGGGAGTAGAGCCTGAGAAGTACTGTTATATTAAACTCTACAAAACTTAGACATCCCTGAGGAATTGGAGGGTGTCTGTATAGTTTAATTTGAAGTTGGGACGTTAACAAGGTTATCCAGTTCAGGAGACAAGAATAACTCATATAAATAATTGCCTCTATCCCTAATTCCTGGTCATTACACCATCAACAAATTTCATGACTCCATGACAGTTCACTCATTGTACAACCATGACCAATTTATAAAGGTGAATATATTTCATTATCTAAACTGTTAGGCATGAAGTACCTTTAAAACAGAGGATATAGAACTTCTAGATTAGTATAGCTAACCTATTTTGTTTTTTATAGACAAATAGGGATAATTAGGGGACGTACCATCTACATGAAGGAGAACACGAATATTGCTTCCAATAAATGTTAATAGATTATGTATAAATTGTATAGTATTGGAAGTTATTAAGAAATAAAAGTAAGGGTCAAAAGACCTCTACATGCCCCCATTATGTATATAATATTTGTATAGATAGCACTGTTTAGAATTAGGCATGTAATCAGAAGTATAATTTGTATAGCACTGTATGTTATTAGGTATGTAATAAGAATTATGTGGTATAGACCCAGCACTGTTTCTCTATGTATACTCATTATTGTGTTTCACCTCCCGCACTCTTATTAATGTCCCATATGTATTTATAGCTTGTATATAAATTTGTCTTTGCAATACGTTGTCACTTTAGAAAATGAATAGACATCTCTTGTCTCATAGCTCTTTCTGGTAATACAGAATTCCTGAGGAAGGCATTGGTCGAAATGCGTTGATGATTGGTTCTTTATATTATTACCAGCTATCATCTTGATTGTAACCATCCTAATGACATATTATCATCAATCTGCGTGATAAACCAACAAATTTGTAATTGTGACTAATTGTCCTTTGCAGAATCAGGGGTTTACAATATAATTGAAAAAATGAGCATGTATCAGATATTTTGAGATTGGTTGTAAGATGGTAGAGAGTGTCCGATATGATTTGTAACCCTGAGCGAAGGACTTCGCTACGCCCACGGAGTGGGCGTAATGTTGCCTACTTCGCCCTTTGCAAAGTAGGCGTAGCAGGCAACACTACGCCCACTCTGTGGGCGTAGCGAAGTTGCCCGCCTCCCTCCAGCTGTCCCCTACATACCTAATTTGTGCAAATACTAAAAGAAAAGTAAATAAAAGGCACTTACCTTGTCCGCTGCGTCCGGGGGCTCCCTCTTCTCGTTCGCGCCGCCGTCTTGGATTCCAATGCGCATGCGCTGCCGCACGCGCATGCGCATTGGTATCCAAGACGGCTGCGCGAACGAGAAGAGGGAGCTCCGAGACGCAGCGCACAAGGTAAGTGCTTTTTATTTACTTTTCTTTTAGTATTTACACAAATTAGGTATGTAGGGGAGGGGGGCAGGCGGCACGTAGTGGGGCTACGCGAAGTGCGTAGGTGGCCGTAGTTTCTCGCCCACATTGCGCAGCTTCGCGTAGCCCCACTACGCATACTACGCCCACCCTTAATGATTTGTATGTACCATGAGATGCACTGAACATATATATTTGATATGAGAAAGGATAAAAAAGCCATATATTTATATATATGTATGTTTAAAGTGTTCAACGTATGCATTGTTTATATATCCATGCACAAAACCCGGTGCCTTCTGTTCACTTTTTCTAAGCGAGAGTGAAAGGTTGGGTCATAGTGAAAATGAGATGATAATGGTTTAGGAGTTATGATGTGTTGTGCGAGCACAGACATCTTTGCTGTTTTACCTTACTTAAAGGTGCATGCCTTCAGAGGAGTGCCGTTCTCCTTGCCCTTCGCTGCTTGGGATTGGATGCCTCGCGACTTCCTCCTTCACAGGGGCCTGGAATAGAAGTGACAGGGCTTGTGAACTGGGCTGCCTCTAGGCGCATTGTGGAGGGACGATACACGAGGCTGCCTAGGTTGTGGTCTCACAACAGAGGGGCTGTGTATTTACTGGTTTGTTCACTAATTTGTCTATGTAGGAACCATTAAGATGCACGCATTCTTTTAAGGTACAGCCCCTTTGCTGTTTCTTACATGCACTCACCCTCCACCATTTTAATGCAAAAAAAATATTCACTCTCTCTTTCACACCCCGTGTAGAGTAAATGTAAACCTCTTCAATACCTAGTTGCACAGCACCCACGATAATGTTCTACATGGACAGACACTTATAAGGTCCAAAAGGCGAGATCTATTGGCTATGCCAATGCTTATTCACTATCCAGGCCACTGCACACCTCATCAAAGTAGCTTGGCTCACCCTGGCAAAGGTAGGCCAATCAAGAAAGGCCGCTGAAATGCTGAATCTTAGCACTGTAGAAAAGCAAGTTCTATAATTTATTTTCTGTGATAGTTATAATAAATCTAACTTTTGCAAGTTGTTGGATTTATCATTTTCATACTTTGAAGTATGTTTTTATGCTCTACATTCCACAGCACTGAATTGTCTATGGAACTTTCCGTACTCAGAAAGTGTGAAAAACACTTTGCATACTGGGGCATTGGGACAATTGGCCCAAATATTGTGTTACTTAACATACAGGGGCAGTGGGGACCACACTTACCACAGTGGGGACCACACTTACCACATTGCCCCACCACCAGCGATAGTGCATATCAATAAAACACTAACTGGTTCCAGACCCTGTAAGTTTACTGTACTGAGATGGCACCCTGGAGTTCTGGGGGCCAACAGCACTGTGGGGGCTGCAGGGGCTAATGTTGCGCCACTGTACATGGGCAGTGTAGACACTGATCCAGATAGAGGGCCGCTGTACACGTTAGTGCAGTGTGCAAACTGGCATGATGATGGAGTCTTATATACAGGAGCAATGTGTGTTAAAACTAGGTCAGGGACAATCGATATTTGCCCGGCGGTATCGCCTCTTTGACCCACGAAATATTAATCAATGAAGAGGCAGGCGCTGGAGACGGGAAGGCAGGAAACAAGGTTTATTCTCTCCGGAGGAGAACACATCAGTTCATACAGCAGGTATCGTCATGAGGTGCTCTAACCGCATCTCTGAGGCCTGGCCTCTTATACACAGGTTTATTGCTTTATTACATACAACACATTCTTGGCAATGCTTTGATGTACGGAGGGATATCCTCCGAATCTCCCCTTCCGGCCCGTTCCCACACACATTTACAGTTGAAGTCCTCACCCCGGTCACAACAGGTGATGACTACCGCGCAGCTGGATATTCCGCCGATTCATGGAATGTGGGGGTTTGGTCGGATCTCATAGGGTGAGGGCTTTGATCAACTCGGGGGTCCTTTGATGAGGGAAGCTTTCTACTGTACGGGGAGGGGCAAGGAACAGTATCGGCAGAGCTAGGTGTCGGCCTGGGAACGAGGAAGACAAACGGGCACACAGGAAAAGGGGATTTGTATCAAAAAGGGCCTGGGACCATGAAAGGAAGGAAGGGAGGTGTCGCGCTGGGGACAGGATGGGGTTCTGAGGCAGAGCTGCGCTGAAGAGGGGTTTATGACCCAAGGCATGTGCGAGCGGGGGTTGTCAGAGTGCGGGCTTTGTGAGGGAGGAGGGCTATGCTGGGGGCCAGTGGAATGCAAAAGGGTTGTTCTGATCGAGGCACCTAAAATGGCGGGTGCGCACGACAAAAAGTGTGGCATCAGGGGAAAAAGGCAAGATGGCGCAGATAATGTTTACCAGACCGTACTAATTTTCCAAAGTCCTCCCTTTAAAATATCCAAGACATCTTGCTGGCCTATTTCCAATTCATGTCGACTGTGGTGGTCATAGGAAAAGAAGTAGGTACCCAGGTGAAGGAGTTATAAACATTACATTTTAAAATCTTTCATCTTAGGAGGCGGGTCTATCGATAAAAACTCGTTTGCAGGAAAGTCATAGTAATGCAATAACAGACAAAAAATGATTCTGTAGTGAGAGCATTGAGTACATTTCATAGCTACTTATGGTCGTTCGGAATGTAAATTGATAGGTCATTACATATGTGAGTTCTGTTCATGTTTGGTTGGAGCATAATTAATACAATGGTGGCTGGGAGAGAAATGAGACGTAGTAGAAACGATAATTGAGGGTGTCAAGGTTCGAAGTTAATGAGTTCTCAGCATTCTTTGTCGTCTTTTGTTGGCGCTGTGGAGCACCGGCGGTGGAGCTACGGGTCCAGCTCTATTCTAGGTCCCGTGTTGCAGGGCACGACCTTTTCCTCGCGTTTCTGGTCAAAAAGGTCCTCTTCGCCCTGTGTCCTTCGAGTTGATTGTCAAAAAGGTTCAGATGGAAGAAATGTGCGTGTGAGCAGTCCTTTAGGGTAGGTCGGAGAAAAAGGGGGATGGAGCAGGGCCAGATCGGGAACAGACTAGGGAGACGGAAAATTTCAGGTAGGCGGGCTCATGACCGAGTTTAGAGAGCGGGGACTTTTCGGCATACGTTGAACATCGAGCAGGGGCATCAGGTCAGCCCTTTCCTCTCGTTTTGTCGAAAACAGTGCCTCGTCCTGCAGCTCCTTACTGTCGCGGTCTCGCCTTGGCCAATGTCGCAGATGTTCCATAGTCTGTAGTCAGGCCACGTGCTCCCACATCCGGTCCTTCTTTCCTCCGACAGTCGTACCCTTAAATGAGTTTGAAAAGACAGTCTTTAGAGAATTGGCAGAGGAAGGTAATCACATAAGTCTATTTCTCTCCCAGCTCCAGGCAAAAATGGAAACGTCCGTTATATTAGGGTTCACAACTAACATATAAATGATTGATGATGGGCCTGCTGGATTTACTATAACTTTCCTTCACAACTATTTCTTTGGTGTTTGTTGGTCGTGGGACGAGATCTGGTACCTTTTATCGCATTACAGTTACGTCAGTTCTTCTGACGGAGACCCACCTTCTTAATACGAGCCTTACAAAGCTATACCGTTCTCCAGGGCTTTATATTTAAAAAGGGTGCTGTGTGCTATCACCATGGTCTGACAGGTATCTTGCTGAGGGACGAACATAGGCTAAACATTTTTCATTCTATCAATGCATCCTGCCTTTCAACTAAACGCTTTCAACAGGGTTCATTGCAATGATTTCTTCGCTTCGGTCTAATCTTTAACTTTGTAAAACATCATTCTGGTTCCTACGTAGCCTCTTACGGCCTGACTACTTAATTAGAAAAGACAGGGGTCTTATGGGAAACAACTAGGGACATAGAAAACTGTGGTAAGGGCGTAAATCGACCCATCTCTTACAACCGGGGGTGAGGGACAGTTTTATAACTCTCGTCTGGGGCAGCTGATACGAAACAGGGGGCGTTCCGGGAACATGAGGATGTTTCGATCACCTTTACTGTTTGGGTATTGCGACAATTCGGGACGGGGAAGGTCGCGTTATCTGAGGCATCTTTTTATAACACAGGAGCCGCTGACATGTAGTTCCCTTATTTCGGGTCAGATTAGGGAACCTCAGTCGTCTTACCTGTCCTTTCCCTTATGGCCAAATCTCGGTTTCATCAATTTTTAGCAGAAAGGAGAGGTAGTGACACGGCGTCAGGGTGATTTTTATTTAGGATAAATTTTGAGCAAATACTTGTGGTATTTGGAGCCAATTGGGTGGTGCACTAGGGGTGGCGGTTTGCCAATTTAGGTGCTAGTCGTTCGGAAGAGCGAGAGAGAGGGAGAGAGAGAGAGAGAGAGAGAGAGAGAGAGAGAGAGAGAGAGAGAGAGAGATGTGCAACAACAGGCTAAATAGTACACGTGCGACATGGGGAGTGGCCGTGCATTAAGATAGGCTATTCAGCGCATTACACAACATAAGACATTACGGGTCTGTGTTAGAATTTTGAAAGCATGCAGTTTGGGATGGACGAGCATTAGGCCGGGTACAGGGGACATACATCGAGTAAAAAGGGCACCATTGTGTCGCATTTCTTGCATTCTCGGTCCTTTAACCAGTTAAGTCAACGCGTCAGTCATACACAAACATCATCTCATAGTTTCGGACATACGTGACAGGCGTCCATTCACGCAACACGGATTAAGGGTGATCGCTTTCATCATGTCATACAATTTATTGGCTCTTTTGGTACAAGAGCAGTTTGTGGGTGTGTTTAGGTGCCACCAGGCAGTGTTAGTCCGCTTCGTGTATCAGACATGGCGAGACTTCAGATCTTCACCATACCTCGGTCGTGATTCCGATGTGGCCTGCAGGGGGGGAAAAAGGAGCGGAGGGGAGGGGGACAACATTCGAGCATATCAAAAGCACGGGTACGAAAGTCTTTTACTTACCTCATACTCGTCTTATCTCTTCGGGATAGAATCCCTGGGGTTGTGGTTTCTGGAGCCAAGGGGGGGGGCAGTGTGTCCTCATAGGCTGTGAGTAGGAAAACGTTAGAGAATCAGAAGCACTTAGCGCGAGGTTTCTAGTTGGTAGGTGTATTTAGCTATCGGGGTCCTTAAATCTCTTTCAACGCTGTGATGTTTTAGGGTTTATCAGCTCTTCGGTCAACTCTGTTCCCTAGTACCTTTGAGTGTCGTATCTTTATAATATTCTATCATTTACATCGTTTCACTTTACCCATCCTTTATATTCCATCTTTTACACCGTTTCGCTTTTACCCATCCCCAGAAGTCGAGGTCTTTCTCCATGCGCGAGTCCCTGAGTCAGTCGCATATTTGACGGCAGAGTGTCGTGTCTTAGATTCGATCCTCCATCCGGGGCTGGGCAACCATCTTCTATTAACCTTAAAGAGAGAGCAGAGTAGGGTGCACAGAAAAAAACTCTCCCGCCGATCCCACATTTAAATAAAGCATGCAATACCCGTTCATAGTTTCGAAAACCTTTATTTTCACAATCGTTCAGCATGTTGATAGGACAGTGTGATCGGGGTTGGCCGGATACGGCAATGGCTAAAGTGCGTACAGTAGAGGGGGGGGGGCTATCTTGTAGGATTAAAAACATGTTTAAAAAGGTTCATTCATTCATTTGCAGGGAACTAAAAATGTCTATCGAATAGTTGAGGGACCAAGGGGCATTCATTTCATAATTGGAAACACAGTTGGACTAGTTGTAATCAAATTCCTATAGGTATACCATGGGAGTGTGTCATAAGCGAGGTTACATGTCAGACATGATAATATCATAATGAATCGTACATTGAAAAACATTTTTCACGGGGACCTTTTACATGTTCGTCGAGTGAATCCTCCCTCTTTTCCGTCAAGTGTACAAAGGATCATAACATATCTCGGAACATCGAGTCTTTTTAGCAAAAGAAAACACCACGAGGCGTTCGTAAGTTCCTATTGTTACCGGCGCCATTTTGGGCGGGGCCGGGTTAGTCCGGAAGTAGTATCAAGGAAAAAATGTTTCCTACAACCGGCAGTTGGACCAGAGTCCTTTTCGGCAGTTCGAGAATTCATGCTAACAGAAGGAGTGGCTATGTCATGCTTATTTCGTTAGCGATCAAGGCAGTTGTCCCTCACCGGACACCTGCAGGGGCCGAGGGCTCCTGGGACTTTTGTAGAATCTTCAAGGCTGTGGGGGTGCTGTCGGAGGTGGGGGCTCGTGCCCCGGTGGGCAAGCGCCCGAGTTACATTGCTGTTCAAAGTTACTCTAGCGGCCGAGAACCGCCTTCCAGGGGGGCCCAGACGCCATTTTGAGGCCTGCAGCAGCCGCCCTTCGTCGAGTCTGCAAGAGTGGAGGAGACCTTTTGGAGTGAACCCATGTCCAGTGCTGCGGAAGTATGGCCACCTGCGGTGCATGTTCAGTGCTGTGCGGGTATTGGCGCAGCCGTTGCATGTTCGGTGCTGCGCAAGTATCGGCACCGTTGCATGTTCGGTGCTGCGCAAGTACTGGGGCGCCACCATGGTATGTTCGGTGCTACGCAGGTATTGGCACCACCGCCTGGCTGGAGGAGTTCGGCGCTGGGCCGGGGGCTGGGAAACCTCCTATCCGTGGAGGTGGGAGAGGCCCGTCCGCGTCGCCTCTCCCTCCCAGCCCGACCTGGACTAATTTTCGCGGAGGTATGTACAAGACATCCCTCCCCCCAGAGTTGTCACAGCCATTATTCAAGTGGCACCGGGCGTGCTGCTGCGGCCATTACGGAGGAGAAAAGAAAGAAGTGTCCCGTCCTTCTCTGGGCCGGGCTTCCGGTGGATGTCGGCCGGACGCCCCTTGCTCTGGCCCCATGAACGGGTTCCTTGGCTCATCGGCTGCAGCCGGATCCAGTTGGCCCCAGTCCCTGGCCATTGGTGGCCGGACCGGGAAGACATGTGGCGGGACTACCTGAAACTCCCACGCGCCACCGTGGCCGGACTGGGGGAGAGAGAGAGGGGGGGTCGAGGACATAGACATCCCCCCCCCCTACAACTCTCCGGTGTGGTCAAGGTGATCCCCTGGCTGGGTCCCGCTGGCCCTTGTCTCTCCTCCGGCTCCACCCTATGTTACGATTTCCTGGCCGACTGTTGGCAGCAGGACCCGCCTTATATGGGTTGCTGCCGGCTGGGCGTAGCCGTAACCCTGCCCTACCTTGGAAGGTTCCAGAGTGGGGGGGGGGGCGAATGTTCTGCTGACTTTCATTTTCTAGTTTACCGTTCTTGTTTCAAACGTTTTCTGTTGTTAGGGCATTATTAGGTGTTATTATTACGTACTGTTATTTGTTTCTTGTTCGTTATGTTAAAATAAAAGTTCAAGTTCATCAGTGGCCTACGGATTTCGTTTTCCCATTCCTTTCTTTCCAGGTTGTTCCATGCTAAAGCTTCTGTTAACAGAAGTTTAAGTAACACGGAAACACAGGCAGAGGGATGACGCAGATTCATGCATCACGTACACACAAACTCAGACGGGGAGACAATACAAGTATGATATACAAAAGACCCAAGACAAACATAAAACAGTTATTGGCCATAATTATCTTTTTCTGTATGCTGCGCACACTTATCGTTAGAGCAATGGGGCAGGCTTTAGTTATATGCCTATAAGGATGCGGAAGAAAGGAGGTAGTAGGTTTTCAGACATTGGCAATATCCCTAGTCCTCTCGGCGAAGGATACTTGTGTAACCCTTACCTCGAAATACCCTAAACTTTTCCCTACTTGGCTAAACGTAAGGATGCTTGATCATGTGTGTACATTATTCTTTCTGCTTTATTCGGGGTTTGTCGTCTGTTAATTTTAGAGCTAGACTGGGTTTCCCGGCTTAGCGTTGTTTGATCTATGAGGACTCGAACATGTCGCAGAAATCGGCCTGGCGAAATCTGAGCCATCGGGCATAATCGAACGTGGTGGTTCTATCTGGCCTGTCCATGTCAGTCTGATTCATCTTTGTCTCGCGCCTTTTCCCTTTCTGCCGGCCTGTTATTCCTGTCGGCCCTCTGCTCCTACTCACGTTCAGTAGAGTCGGGCATTGGGCTTTCCAGTGCCCGGCATATCTACAAAAAGCACATTGGTTTTGCCCTAAGTCTGGCCGTCCTGTGCGTAGTGTCGGGGGATTACTTTCGGGACGTTGTGTCCTGGGGTCGTCCTGTCGATATGTTCCTTTACCTGCTCTGTCCTCGTCTCTTTTCTTTCGTTGCATTGCTTCTTTGGCCAACATACCGAGGCAGTCGAGCATAATAGGCGTTGTCTTATTATCAAGAAGGGCTATTTCTAACATTTCTATTTTACCAAGATCAAAGGATCCTATCAGTGGCCACTGTTTCTCTTGACTTTCTTTGGTATACCTGTGCCACAGTTTACTATAGGCTATGGTAACTAATCCATAGTTTATGAACATGTCTTTATTAGGGGTGCCTTCCAGCGGAGCTAGATGATCCACCTCTAATAAACGGTCCGGGCTGAACCAGCTATCGACCAGTGGGGAGAAGACAGACATGACAGCTCACAACGAGGGACAAAAAGTCAGCACTGCCTATCTTATCACTGTGTGCAAAGACTAGACAGAATATTTCTATTCTACGTTGTTTGCAGGCAGTGAATACCTCATGAACCAATATCAAAACAATAAATAAACGACCAGTGGGGAGAATAAGTAGATCCGCAAAGGTCTGCGTCCTCTACCCTTTCACTATCTGCAAAGGGGAACCTGTTCTTTCCTGTTTGTAGACAGAGAATCTCCAGAAAACAATCCGCGAACAGTAGTTCGAGGTCAAAAAACCGTTAATCAGTGTGGGAGGGGGAAATCTCCCGAAAATAATTCGTAAACAAATGAACGATCAGTGGGGGAGAAAGATAGGCACGCTGGCTGCGTTACTTATCCTTCACTGTTTGCAAAGAGAAAGAGCCTACTGTTTCTTCGTGTGCAGACAGTGAATCTCCAAATAGGTCAACAAAGAGTAATACTAGTATTTTCTGAACAATTAAACAATTATTTCGTGATTCGTCGTGTCTACACGACCTTACCTGGACCGTATGGACAGTTTCCTATCTTCCGAATCCAGCGCCCGATCGTCCTCTTTTCCTCGTATTCCTCGCAGCACTCCTGATGGTTCCCAGTCAGGACCGTAGATCACTCGGGAGAGGTCTGTTCGGAACCAGCAAAGTTCGGATGATCGGCTGCCAGACGAGGGTCTATTGGGCAAGAGCTCTCCCGATCGTTGCAGTCGTTCGCTCTGTCGTCAGGACCTCTCCCACTGGATCCACGAGTCGCTGTTGGGCCCCACGCTTGGGACGCCAATTGTTAAAACTAGGTCAAGGACAATCGATATTTGCCCGGCGGTATCGCCTCTTTGACCCACGAAATATTAATCAATGAAGAGGCAGGCGCTGGAGACGGGAAGGCAGGAAACAAGGTTTATTCTCTCCGGAGGAGAACACATCAGTTCAGACAGCAGGTATCGTCATGAGGTGCTCTAACCGCATCTCTGAGGCCTGGCCTCTTATACACAGGTTTATTGCTTTATTACATACAACACATTCTTGGCAATGCTTTGATTTACGGAGGGATATCCTCCGAATCTCCCCTTCAGGCCCGTTCCCACACACATTTACAGTTGAAGTCCTCACCCCGGTCACAACAGGTGATGACTACCGCGCAGCTGGACATTCCGCCGATTCATGGAATGTGGGGGTTTGGTCGGATCTCATAGGGTGAGGGCTTTGATCAACTCGGGGGTCCTTTGATGAGGGAAGCTTTCTACTGTACGGGGAGGGGCAAGGAACAGTATCGGCAGAGCTAGGTGTCGGCCTGGGAACGAGGAAGACAAACGGGCACACAGGAAAAGGGGATTTGTATCAAAAAGGGCCTGGGACCATGAAAGGAAGGAAGGGAGGTGTCGCGCTGGGGACAGGATGGGGTTCTGAGGCAGAGCTGCGCTGAAGAGGGGTTTATGACCCAAGGCATGTGCGAGCGGGGGTTGTCAGAGTGCGGGCTTTGTGAGGGAGGAGGGCTATGCTGGGGGCCAGTGGCATGCAAAAGGGTTGTTCTGATCGAGGCACCTAAAATGGCGGGTGCGCACGACAAAAAGTGTGGCATCAGGGGAAAAAGGCAAGATGGCGCAGATAATGTTTACCAGACCGTACTAATTTTCCACATGTGTACAATAGCCACGTGGCACAATGAGATGTTGCCTAACCGATTAATCACCCCTGATTTGTGTGGCAAATTTCTCCACAGTCAGAAACCATGGACTGAACATCGTCTCCTACACTGAATACACACAGCTCATCCTCACCAAGGAACGTAAAATCACCAGGGGCAATTTCCAATAACACCCTGTACGCCGGAGTCAACAAAAAACTTCTCTGCAAACTCCAGACCATCCAGAATGCTGTAGTCAGACTTATCCTCGACATCCCACAACATGACCACATCACCTAACAGCTCCGCAACCTCCACTGGCTCCCCGTCAAAAGAAGAATAAGATTCAAAGTGCTCTCACATGCCTACAAAGCGCTCTATAAACACCGGACCCCAATACTCCAAAGACTGAATATCCTTCTACCCCCCAAGAGGAACTTCCGCTTAGCCAACCTCAACTTAGCCACCATCCTTCGTTTGTACAGGACCAGAGCAGGTGGAAGATCCTTCTTCAACCTCGCAGCCAAGACATGGAAAGAACACCCCCTTCACCTCCGACAAAGCCCGACACTGCACCAATCCAGAAAGGACCTCAAGTCCTGGCTCTTCGGATGACCCCAACAAACCTGCTCACATCACCCCCAATCAGCACCTTGAGACCCTCATGGATGAGTAGTGTGCTCTAGAAAACCCTGATTGATTGATTATATTCAGATTTCCTCAATCCATAAAGCACCACTGGAAGGCCAGTTCCACATTGCCTTTCATGTAAAGCGCTAAAGTTAGACCTTGCTTTGCAGTGACTCTTAAATGTCAAGTTCCCTGCCTGGGCCAGAACCCCATTCTTCCAGATGGTAAAGCATCATAATATGGTAAGGCTTTATAAAACTTGAGGAAGAATAGTTTCATAGCCAGTACAGCTCTGCATGGACACCGCATGTAAAGCGCTATAAATGTGTTCATGTTCACCTTGTTGCTGGTTTGAGAGAGGTGCTATACATTCTAGTGATTTGTGGAATGAGGCTCCCTGCCACAGATTACAGAGCCAGGCATTGAGACATCTGAAGTTAGTATAGTGCTTTCTGGCCAGTTGGTTAAAGGGGCCGTCCCGTCGGTGCTTGACAAGATACTTCAGGAGGTGTTAGGAATGTGTTAATTTCCTAAAAGAGCACAGCTGGCATTGGAAATGTTCCTTCCTGGTGTCTTGGAGCAGTTTTGAGCTGTGTCTGCCTTTCTTTCTTGGTTTGCATTTCCAGTTTATGCCTTTCATCTCTCTTTGAAACCTGTGGAGCAGGCATTCCTCTCCGGCAAGCTGCTCTACAAATTCCTCAGTGCTGTCGCTCTCCTGCCTGAACTGAGAAAAATATTCTTTCTTTGTTTCTTACTGATTTTTTTAATGTTTTTGATGATTATATGTGTTGCTGCAATTACATAGTTAAAATACAAAAAACGATCGCAACGTTTGCTTGACGTCATTTGGGGATTCATGGAAAAACTTGAGTGGAAGTCTGGTTTGCTCCATAGGTTTCAACATAAAGGGCACACAACATACAAGCAAACAAACGTTAATGGGCAAAATACACTCAAAAGGTTTTCAGACACCAGTAAGGAGTAGACCCATTTGTTACACGGATTACCAGATGAAAAACATGTTGTTATCACTTTTCATAATACACAAGCTGGCAGTGGCGGCTGGTGGAGGTTGAATGTGGTGAAGCGTAGAACTAATCAAACAACTTTGTTGTGCGAGTGAGCATAGTGGGCGAGCTGGACTTTTCCTAGGGGGCTTCAGAGGATTCTCCCCATAAGAATCTTTTGTAAAAATGGTGAAAAAATGGTGCATTTCCTGCACCACTTCTGAAATAGATATATCAGCCACCCCTTCCACCAAGTAGTCTGGTCTTGGAGGAGTGGATCGAATCAACCGTACATGTTTTAGCTGCTCCAAAAATGTTTGTCTGAAGAGGAGCTTTGCTTTTCTGGTGACAAATGGAGTGCTGGCCGAGTTGGTGAAAAACAGGAACAACAGCACTAGTGACTCTTGTTGTTGTGGTTCCAGGAGCCCAAGCTCAAACATGCAATGCATGATGCACCCAGGTCCCATGCATTCACAGGTGGCCCCTTCAGCTCCCAGGAGTATATTCTGCTTCGTGGGGGCAAGAAGCAGGCTGGACACCTTGATGGCTCCACCAGCACTGCATTTGCCCTATTACTATTAGCTGCCCCGCCTTCAGACAAAGTAGGAGCAGCCCAGGCGGCTAAGCCTGATCCAATCAAAGTTACCCTTTCGAGTTGGTAACTAATCAACTGCACACACATGTTGCTTTGAAGTAGCAAGAACCCTGCGGAGCAGGCTTGCTTCTTCTTTACTTGTCTCTCCCTTGAACGTTCAAGAGACCCCCCCTCTGTACCTTGTGCAACCACATTTTGATGTAATGACTTGCATTATCATGGCGCTTCCACTCTCATGTTGGCAATACGAATAAATACACTAGTCACTCGTGTAATCCCCAATGTGTCAAAGATCCAATTGTGTGGCTGCAATGCACCTGGCGTCCAGGGGAGGGTTATGCCGCATTTCTAGTAAAAATCAGAAAGTAGTGAGGGTTATCTGAGAGTGTGATGCTGGACACGTACAGATGCCCTTTGAGCCGCAGGAAGTTGGGAGTTGCCCATGATAGAACAGCTTCCGTTATTAGCCTGCTGTAAAGGCCCTTCACACATGGACGGTGGTTATTCACTGCCAGCTGTCCATTTGGAATCCGTTGTCCACCCATTGACAGGCTCCTTTACTTGGCTGTCCGCTTACAGGCGTTTTACTTTATGACTTTTTGTCACTTTTTGCTTTCACACAGCGTTGCGTCATTTCTCATAAATGAGGCTCTAAGTTGTGCACCCAGCGTTAAAGAAGGCACAACATTGGTTAATCGAATACCTGTTTTTTTTTGTAACTGACTGCCTCATTGATAGAAAACGTGGCTTAGCCCTTCATATTGACCAGCTAAACATGTGGTAAAATCCAAGCACGCTCCTTACTTCAACCAAACATTTGAAATTAGAACCAGGAAGAGAGTGTTTGACCTTCACTTGGTTTAGGAGTCATTGGGTGGTCTCTGGCGATGAGCACTGCCTTCAGCAGTGCACATGTCTCTAAATGATGCTCTCAAATTATTGTATTTAATCTAACAGAAGCGCGCATTCCTGGAAATATCACGGTTGCTTCAGTTTCTCTGTCATTGCCCCAGGTGCCATCTGCACAGGATGGGATCATGGGGTGAAGGGCAGCAGAGCTCCTGGGAGCTCGGATCAATCACCCCCTCTTTTAGTAAAGTTGGTCCTGAGAGTAGGGTGTAAATAGCAGGGACTGCTTTCTGGAGGAGACTGAGCAGTATTGCCAGAGGCTACCATTAAAGAGTCTTACACAACTGAAGATTGCTGGCAATTATTTACTGTACACATTTATAAATAGACAATTTATGAAATGAGGATATATACAAACATGACAGGCTAGTTTTTCTAGGCCTTGTCAGAAACCAATTAGTCCCTCACTTAACAATGATAAAGGCTTTTCGTGGAAGTATACCTTAATTACTAGCAGATAATGACGTTACTATGCCAATAGAAAGTCTCTGCAGCTCACAAAACATAGATAGATGAGATTGTACTGCCTCAAGCTGTAGCCCCTCCTGCATCCTGGATGGAGGAGGCCCCTTTAGTATCTTTGAAACCAATTTAAACAAGCAGTGGCAGAGCCAATAGGTCTTGCCTTTGGGACCTTATACGTTTTTAGTGATGCAACAATTTATGTTATTGCACCAAGGATATTGTGCTGCATAACTAAATACTTATAAGGTTCCAAAAGCGAGACCTATTTGGCTATGCCAATGCCTGTTAGTTTTGGGAATCTGGTCAACCTAGTTTATTCCATCTGGCATTTGTTTTCCTGGTGGGCCGGAGCGACTGGGGTCTGGTTTCTGAAAGCAGGGGGCTGCTCCTCGGGCTCTTTATCTAGCAATGCAAGGTAATGATAGCAAGCACAACAGAGGAGAGAGAAGGAGAGAGAGAAAAGGGGAAGACACAGGGGAGAGAGGGAGAGAGAGAGAGAGAGGAAGAGAGAGAGAGAGAGAAAGAGAGAGTGGAGGAGAGGAGAGCGAGAAAGAAAGAGCGAGAGGGACAGAGAGAGAGAGAGAAAGAGAGCGGGGAGAGAGAGAGAAAGAAAGAATGAGAGGGAGAGAGAAAGAGAGAGATAGGCAGAGATAGAGGGGGAAGGAGAAAGAGAGAAAGAGGGAGAGCAGAGGAGAGAGGGGGGAAGAAGAAAGAGGAGGAGAGAGAGAAAAAGAGAACGAAAGAGAGAGAGAGAAAGGCAGGGAGAGAGAGGGGGAAGGAGAGAGAGAAGGAGGAAGAGATGAGGAGAGAGGGGGAAGAAAAGAGAGAGAAGACGAGAAATAGAGAAAGTGAGAACGAAAAAGAGAGAGAAAGAAAGAGAGAGATAGAGAAAGACAAGGAGGGAAGGTGAGAGAGAAAGGGAAAGAGAGAGAGGAGGAGAGAGATAGAAAGATAGAGAGAGAGAAAGAAAGGGAGAGAGAGAGAAAGAAAGGGAGAGAGAGAGAGAGAAAGAGAGAGAAAGAAAGAGAGAGAGAGAAAGATAGAGAGGAGGAGAGAGAGACAGTGGAGGAAAGAGAAAGAGATAGAGTGGCGGAAAGGGAGAGGGGAAAGAAAGAGGGAGAAAGAGGAGAGAGAGAAAGAGAGAGAGAGAGAGAAATAGAGAGAGAGGAGGAGAGAGAGATAGACAGGGGAGGAGAGAGAGAAAGATAGAGAAATATAGAGAGAGAATGAGAATGAGGGAAAGAAAGCAAGAGAAAGAGAGAGTGAACGAAAACGAGAGAGAGAAAGATAGATAAAGAAAGAGAGAGAAAGAGACCGAGAGGGGAGGAGAGAGAGAAAGAGAGAGAGAGAGGATGAGAGAGAGATAGACAGGGGAGGAGAGAGAGAAAGATAGAGAAAGAAAGATTGAGAAAGAGTAAGAGGTAAAGAAAGCAAGAGAAAGAGAGAGTGAACAAGAACGAGAGAAAAAGAGAGAAGTTTGAACGTATTTGCCAGGGATGCTTTGGTTCCTGTCCATCCCTGAGCAGCTGCAGTGGCACTGGGGCCCTGCGAGGTGAGGGCTTTCTGCACCAAATTACGGATGTATTTTACTGCTGAAAAGGACCACTATACTTAAATTCAGATAAACAATCATATGACCCTGCTACGTCACTGCTATTTACCCAGCGTCCCGAGCAAAGCAGATGTAACTCGTGCTAGAATTTTTATATCTGCATCATTTAATAACGCAGTTTATCTAGTAAATCCTTTGGTTCCCAGAGAGACGGTTTTTAGTGCCCTATTAAAATAGGTCTGGGGCAACAAGGACGAGAGTGTCTGCCTGAGCCGAGACTGCCGCCAGGCTGAAGAGACAGTGACAGGATTCAAGTGCCCGGCAACACGACGCAGGTCTGTGATTGGGAAATCAATCTGTGAGCGCTGCACAGTTCCCGTCTGGGCAAGTCTTCAGCAGTAACACAGCAAGGATGCCAACCATCGGCCCAAGGCGAGACATGGCGGGGAGAGGCGGAGGACAGATGGCGCATGATCGAGTGCTGAAAGCTGGTGGCTGCGCGCGTGCATGCACACATGACCGCAAAAGCTGGGGTAGCACCTTTAAAACCGCACTACTAAATGTCTTGCAGAGTAACGCATGCACTGGCTCAAGCGAAACCTAAAAAGCAGGTTTCAAATCCTTTAAGTGGCATAAATATTCAGCCAAAGAATATTTTGAGAGAAAGTCCTCTTGCAAAAATATTAGACCTGTGAATTGTCTTGTCAAGTGAAGGATGGAGCAATGTGCCTGCTATGTAACTTCATGAAGTGCAAACGCCATGTACTTAACCCAACGTCTCCAGTGAAATGATACTTTACACACCCTTAATAAATGCCACAATCACCCATGATCGATTCCCTGTAACTACCAAAGCCCATATACATTTTGTAAGTCATAGAAGACCCGAGACAATGAAGAGGGGATTGGACTAATGAGTATATCAAGACATTACGGGGCAGATTTACCATTTATTCAAGCAGGGCAACAGTTGTAAATGCTGCACTGCCCTGCGTGAGAAGTAGAGAGCCGGGGAGCACCAACTTAACGAAAATATGGCACTCCCCTCCCCTTTCCCTAGCACTGGGGCTGAAATCAGCTGCCGTGCACCACAGAGACACCTCTGTGCTATGGTGCAGGAAAGAACATTGGGAAAAAAAAGATTTTGTGCAGATTTCTGTCACTTTACAGTTGCAAACACAGCGCAAAATCTTAGTAAATCTCCACCTACGTGTTATAACATTTCCTCATCCTAGATTTTTTACTTTTTACCACCCCGGGTTTAACAAATGATCTGATTGCAGTAACTACTGAAAAGTGCCTCAGGATTGCCGTGGCTTTTGAATCCAGGCTCTTCACTTTACAGAGGGCTACAGCTCATAATGTTCTGAAGTCTGGAATTCTTAAGCTTGCCTCTACTTAACCTTACTTTGCTTACTATCTAAAGCAAAGTGTCTTTTGCACTGGAAAGGTGAAGATTTCACAGCGCACAATCTACTTTGCCTTGCTTTGTATCAAGGGGCAGTTACTGTGATGGATCAGCGCCAACACTCATGGATTTTAATGCTAAGCCTGATCTATAGCTAGATTTGAATTTGCATCAAAAACAACTATTTAAAGCAGGGACAACCCAGGGGAAATATGTTAATTTCTCAAGTAACACATTGCATGAGGAGTGCTGATTTGCACAGCACACATTCAATACATATATTGGAATTTGTACTGGAAGGATATGCCTCCAGTACAAGTGCTATGCTAGACAGCGTATGTACACCTCTGCCCCATGGTGCAAGCGTGTGTGTGAGCAAGGCAGCCATGTTTGGGCGGCAGCACAGGGAAGGCAACAGAAGCAGGCCAAGTTTTGTTGAGATGAGCCTCTGCTTGTTTTCTTCCTTGCACATTGTAGCACAGCAAATGTGGATGCGTTGCACGAAAACAAGTGATTTTGGGCTCTCCTAAGAAGGCAAGCTCTTTCAATGACCCTAAAACCTGTCTCTCTTAGATGGTGTGCAAATAAGAGTCAACCTCACTCCTTCTGTTTGTGTTCACTTGACTTTTATTGCAACAATCATTTCCATTGGTTCTCATGTGGGCTCTTAACCTTTTTTTTTAATCTTCTCATCAACAATTTCCATTGCTCTATTTTCTTGCAGTTTTTTGGGATATTTTATTAAAACTTGACTTGGATCTACTGTTGTGTTTCTATCTAGGACCCTAATTCGAAATTTCCTGATGTATGCCCTTATATGGCTATAATAAATAATAAAGAAAAACCAAAGGTGGTGATGGACGGAGCGTTGACAATACAAACACTCACCCCCAGTCAACTGATCTGGGTTTAATCCATCACCGTTCTTTAGCTTCAGCCACTTGTGGGACACCCCCGCGCCGCACGGCCACCAGCTGCTGCGTGTGCCCCTGCCCGCCCTCTGCCTCGCTACTGCCTCGTTTTGCCGGCTGCCGGCTGCCTCCGCAGTAGGGTTTGTTTTGTCAAGCATTTGTGCCTGTTTTTCCATAACTTCGTGCATCTCCTTTATTCTTTCCTTTTTTCCTTGTTTTGTCTAACAGTTGTGCCTGTTTAGTTTACTCCGTGTATCTTGGTATCTTTCCCCTTATATCCCTTGTTTTGTAGCAGATTTGTGCCTGTTTTGTTTATCCCCCTTTTCACCCGTGTTTCTGGCTCTCCTTCCGTGTTGTCCGCCGCCCTCCACCCTCCCTTCCCGCCACCGCCGCTTGTCCCCGCCCCTTTCTTCTCTTCTGTATCCCTCCCCGCTCCCGCCTCCCAGCTGCTCCGCCCACCCGCGCACTTGGCCTTAAATGGCGACCGTGCGACGCAGGTGAGTGTGACCCACTTGTGGGACACCCCCGCGCCGCACGGCCACCAGCTGCTGCGTGTGCCCCTGCCAGCCCTCTGCCTCGCTACTGCCTCGTTTTGCCGGCTGCCGGCTGCCTCCGCAGTAGGGTTTGTTTTGTCAAGCATTTGTGCCTGTTTTTCCATAACTTCGTGCATCTCCTTTATTCTTTCCTTTTTTCCTTGTTTTGTCTAACAGTTGTGCCTGTTTAGTTTACTCCGTGTATCTTGGTATCTTTCCCCTTATATCCCTTGTTTTGTAGCAGATTTGTGCCTGTTTTGTTTATCCCCCTTTTCACCCGTGTTTCTGGCTCTCCTTCCGTGTTGTCTGCCGCCCTCCACCCTCCCTTCCCGCCACCGCCGCTTGTCCCCGCCCCTTTCTTCTCTTCTGTATCCCTCCCCGCTCCCGCCTCCCAGCTGCTCCGCCCACCCGCGCACTTGGCCTTAAATGGCGACCGTGCGACGCAGGTGAGTGTGACCCACTTGTGGGACACCCCCGCGCCGCACGGCCACCAGCTGCTGCGTGTGCCCCTGCCCGCCCTCTGCCTCGCGACTGCCTCGTTTTGCCGGCTGCCGGCTGCCTCCGCAGTAGGGTTTGTTTTGTCAAGCATTTGTGCCTGTTTTTCCATAACTTCGTGCATCTCCTTTATTCTTTCCTTTTTTCCTTGTTTTGTCTAACAGTTGTGCCTGTTTAGTTTACTCCGTGTATCTTGGTATCTTTCCCCTTATATCCCTTGTTTTGTAGCAGATTTGTGCCTGTTTTGTTTATCCCCCTTTTCACCCGTGTTTCTGGCTCTCCTTCCGTGTTGTCCGCCGCCCTCCACCCTCCCTTCCCGCCACCGCCGCTTGTCCCCGCCCCTTTCTTCTCTTCTGTATCCCTCCCCGCTCCCGCCTCCCAGCTGCTCCGCCCACCCGCGCACTTCGCCTTAAATGGCGACCGTGCGAACGCGCAGCGTTGACGCGCAGCGGGCGCGCCGATTGTGCGCCGAAGGCGCGCCAAAGGTAAGCCCGTCTGCGCCCGTCCGCGCCTGGACCGCGCCCAGGGCCAGGACCCCTGGACCTCGACGATCCCGACCGACCCGCAGGACGTACTCCGCCGCCACCCTCAGCGCACTCAACACCGGCCGACGCCCAGAGTGCCACCAAGCCACTCCACGACGCACCCACGGACCTTTCAGCTGCCACGCCTGCAAGTTCGCCTGCATCCGGACCTGCCTCACACCAGCACCCGCCAAGTCGAACACCAGCAGCACACACCTCAAGTGCATCTTGCTCAACACCCGCTCCGTCCACAGACACGCCGTAGAACTCTGGAACCTCCTAGACGCCACAGCCCCTGACGTTGCCTTCCTCACAGAGACCTGGATGAACGCCTCTTCAGCTCCCGACATCGCCATCGCCATCCCAGAAGGCTACAAGATCGTCCGCAGGGACCGCAACGCCAACCAGATGGGAGGAGGCATCGCCATCATCCACAGGAACACCATCCGTCTCACGACCAGCACCGACAACACCCTGACCAGCGCCGAACACCTGCATTTCCAGATCCACACCAACCCGAACACCACCCTCAGAGGCACCCTGATCTACCGACCCCCCGGACCACGCACACATTTCAGCGAGGACATCGCCGACTTCGTCAGCCCGCATGCCCTCCCCTCCGCTGACTACATCCTCCTGGGAGACCTCAACTTCCATCTGGAAAACAACAACGACCGCAACTCCAGCACCCTGCTCGACAACCTCGCCAACCTGGGACTCAAGCAACTGGTGTCCACCCCCACCCACCGCGCCGGACACACACTCGACGCAGTCTTCTCCTCCAGCAAAGACGTCAGCTTCAGCCACGCCACTGAGCTTCAATGGACGGACCACAGCTGCGTCCACTTCACCTTCAAGAGAACGACGACCCACCACCACCAGCAACAGACCGCCCGCAGAAGCTGGAACAAGATCACAGCAGACCAGCTCGCCACGTCCCTGAGCCAGCACCCTCCTGCCAGCTCAGCAGACCCCATCCAGGCCGCCGACAACCTCACGAAGTGGATCAGCATCTGCGCGGACGAGCTCGCCCCTCTGAGGACCCCGCCTAGCAGACCCGGCAGCAAGAAGGCCCCATGGTTCACCGACGAACTCAAGAGCTCCAAGAAGAACTGCCGAGCCCTCGAGAAAGTCTGGAAAAGGGAACCGACACCGGACAACAGGACCTCCTTCAAACTCGCCACCCGGAAACACCACCAGCTGATCCGCGCCGCCAAGAAAACAGCATTCAAGGACCGGCTGGACAACAACGCACACAACTGCAAGGAACTCTTCAACATCGTGAAAGAGCTTTCCAACCCCAGCGCAGGAAACAACGACATCACCCCATCGCAAGACCTCTGCAACTCCCTCGCTTCATACTTCCACAACAAGATCGCGGACATACACAACAGCTTCAACAACCAACCAACGCACACCATGACCGAACAACCACCCCCCATCACCACCCTCCACACCTGGACCCCGATCAGCACCGAAGACACCATCCGCACGATGAACTCCATCCACTCCGGATCACCAACCGACCCCTGCCCTCACCACGTCTTCAACAAGGCCGACGCAGTCATCGCACCCCACCTGCGAGACATCATCAACACATCCTTCGACACCGCCACCTTCCCGGAGAGCTGGAAGCACGCCGAACTCAGCGCTCTACTCAAGAAACCAACAGCGGACCCCACCGACCTCAAGAATTACCGCCCCATCTCGCTCCTCTTGTTTCCAGCCAAAGTCATTGAGAAGAACGTCAACAAGCAGATGGCCGCCTTCCTCGAGACGAACGGATCCCTCGACCCCTCACAGTCCGGCTTCCGAGCCAATCACAGCACCGAGACCGCCCTCATCGCCGCCACCGATGACATCCGAGCCCTGATGGACAACGGAGAAACAGCGGCCCTCATCCTCCTTGACCTCTCCGCGGCCTTCGACACGGTCTGCCACCGCACCCTAGTGCAGCGCCTCGACAACGCCGGAGTCCAGGGGAAGGCACTGGAATGGATCATCTCCTTCCTCGACGGAAGAACACAGAGAGTCCGCCTACCACCGTACAAGTCAGAGGCCACCGAAGTCATCTGCGGCGTCCCCCAAGGATCCTCTCTGAGCCCAACCCTCTTCAACGTCTACATGAGCCCCCTCGCGGCCATCGTACGCAAACACAACCTCAACATTATCCCCTACGCCGACGACACCCAGCTGATCCTCTCCCTGACCAACAACCCCGCCGCCGCCAGAGCCAACCTGCACGAAGGGATGAAAGAGGTAGCCGAGTGGATGACGACCAGCCGCCTGAAACTGAACTCGAACAAGACGGAGGTCCTCATCCTGGGCTCCTCGCCCTCCGCCTGGGACGACTCCTGGTGGCCCCCCGCCCTGGGCACCGCACCCAAACCGAGGGACCACGCACGCAACCTGGGCCTCATCCTGGACTCCTCCCTCTCCATGACCAGGCAAGTCAACAACGTCTCCTCGGCGTGCTTCAACATCCTGCGCATGCTACGGAAGATCTTCTGGTGGATCCCCACCGAGACCAGGAAGACCGTCACCCAGGCCCTCGTCACCAGCCGGCTGGACTACGGCAACGCCCTCTACGCCGGGACCACCGCCAAGCTCCAGAAGAGACTCCAGCGGATCCAGAACGCCTCAGCCAGACTCATCCTCGACCTCCCACGAACCAGCCACATCTCCGGACATCTGAGAGACCTTCACTGGCTCCCCGTCAACAAAAGAATCACGTTCCGCCTCCTCACCCACGCACACAAAGCCCTACACGACCAAGGCCCGAGCTACCTCAACAGCCGAGTCAACTTCTACGCTCCCAAACGCCACCTCCGATCAGCCAACCACGCCCTCGCCGCCGTCCCCCGCATCCGAAGAGCGACATCAGGAGGAAGGTCCTTCTCCTACCTGGCCGCCAAGACCTGGAACTCCCTCCCGACCGACCTGCGCCTGACCCAAGACCACCTCTCCTTCAGGAAGTAGCTGAAGACCTGGCTGTTCGAGCAGTAGCGGCACCCCCTCCCCCCCCCCCCCCAGCGCCTTGAGACCCTTCGGGTAGGTAGCGCGCTCTATAAGTGTCACTGATTGATTGATTGAGCTCACTCCGCCACCCCAGTTCAGACATGACCATATGCAAATCAGTCTGACCCTGTGCCTCATGGGAACAGTCCAGCTCGAACTGCCAAGCCATGTCTTCCCTGGACCGGAATCAAGCTTCCCAGGACCGGTTTCTGGCATTACAGCCATCTTCAGCCAGGCTTGCTTGACTCCAGTGGCAAAGTGAGCAAGGGACTCACGTCTGAGCATACCCTGCCAACTTAGGGCGAACAAAGAAAAACCAAAGGTGGTGATGGACGGAGCGTTGACAATACAAACACTCACCCCCAGTATAATAAATAATATCCTTATAAAGGCATAAGAATCATATCCATATTTAGTAATAGCCCATGCAGTCCAAATACAGCAAGGCTACTCCCCTAGACTCCTAGAAAGTACAACGCGTTCTTTAAACAAACCAAGCCTCCAGCAGCCCGGGAAATCTCCCTGCTCTTGTTTTGATTGCACTTAAGACAGCTAATCCCAGATTTCCCAAAAAAAGGTGCCGTGATATATCTTCAAAATCCGGCTAAACTCAAAGTAATGTTTAAAGGACAGACTAAGTTCTTTCAGTCGGAAATTCAGGCGAAAGAATATCTGGAAACTCTATAAAATTTGGTGACAGCACATTATGTTGGTCAAATATATGAATCTCCGCCTGGGTCACTAATGTGAGACTTTAACTGTATTTACAGGTTAATTGCTAATTACATGATTATAAGACTCTTGGAGGAGAGGACACGACACTCCATCACTGCAGGGACCTATGGTCCTTGGGCCTCATGAGTTGGGAGTGTGGGGTGGGGGGAGGGTAGGATGGGGCGAAATGGGCGGGGGGGAAATAGGTGGGAAAGGAGGGGCACGGGGTATAGGTGAAGGGGGGTGAAAAAGGCACCAGCAGAAGATTTAACTGGAGTACTATTATTTGTTAACGACCGTGAAAAGGGGTATTTTCAGAAAACTAAAAAAAAATAAGAATGCTAAGAATGATAATGGAAATTAAATGCAATGATCAGAAAAATCAAGATATGTACATTAAATGTATGTGGCTTAAATGATCCACGGAAAAGACAAGGTTTGGCCAAAATTGTCCAGATGTTGGGTATGGATATACTCTGTTTACAAGAGACACACATCGCATGGGCTAAAAGAGAATATTTAAGAAATCTTGGAATGGAATTAGTCATCTGCTCCAAACAATCTGGAGTTAAGAGGGGGGTAGCAATATTAAAAAAGAGGGGTTGGCTGGATTGTATAAAAACGGCAGCTGATAGTTGGGGAAGATGGGTGTTAGCTGAATTTAAGGGAGGTCGGCAGGGGTTCACACTTTGCAATATTTATGGCCCAAACCTTGATGACCCAGAGGTATTTAAGTTTCTAAATTTAGAATTGGCACAGTGGGATACCCCAGTGATATTATCTGGCGATTATAACATTAATTTGGAGGCAAAGGCTGATATAAGATCTAATGCCGTATATAGTGGTAGGAAAAAACTTGTATATACTGCCCTACGCGGGCTACTCCTGGAAAATGGTCTCTTTGATGTTTGGCATGAGAAGAATCCGAATCTATCTGGGTTCACTTTTTTTTCGTCTCCCCATCAAAAATTTGTTAGGCTAGATTATTTTTTCACCTCACACTCTTTTTTATTACAATCAAAAATCCAGATTCACCCTAAATTAATATCGGATCACAATCCGGTAGTGCTGGAACTAAATGTGGAAACAGAGGGCAATATGGAATTACCACGATGGTCTTTTGAGCGCAAATTATTGGTAGAGACTGAATATTGTCAATATATGACTAAAGTAATAACCGAATTCTTTGCTTGTAATAAAGGTACTGCCCCTTACGAAATGGTTTGGGATACATTCAAAGCTATAGTTAGAGGGGAGACTCTGAGTTATTCCGGGTTTAAGCGTAAGCAACTTCTAAACGAACAGCGGAACGATTTTGAAGAAATTATAAAAGCAGAGGAGAAGCTGTCAGAGACCTTAAAACAGGGAAGGGAATCAGATGTGAGTAGATCAGCCCAAAAAGACCTATCGATCAAAAAAGCCAAAGTATATTCTAAATTAGCCGACTCAATAGCCATCAATTATATTCAACATAAGGAAATAGCATATGAGTTCGGTGAAAAAAGCGGCAGATTGTTAGCGAAAAGAGCAAGGGAGAAGCAGGTATTCAGCGACATCCAAAAAATTAAGGATTTAAAAGGGAACATGCAGGAAACAAAAGGAGGGATATTGACTGCTTTCCGAGAGTTTTATCAATGTCTATATAGTGAGGAAAGGGACTTTATCGATCCAGGTGAATATTTGAAGGAAACAAACTCTATGCCTCTATCGGAGGCTCAACATCTTAATCTTCTAGCACCCCCTGTCTGGGAAGAGATAGAAGCAGCAATTTTAGGGCTGGCCTCTGGCAAAGCCATGGGGCCTGATAATATACCGCTAGAATTTTTCAGAACATTTAGAGTTCAACTTAAAACCGAATTGGTTGAAATCTGTCAGCGAGCTTTTGAGGGTAAAGCCCCACCATCTTGGGCGGAAGCAATTATTGTCATTTTTCGGAAAAAGGGAAAGAATCCTGAGGAGATGGGGTCTTATAGGCCAATCTCTCTACTGAATTCAGATAGCAAAATCTATTCGAAGCTTATTGCAAATCGTCTAAATGATCTTATGAAAGGGCTCGTCTCTATAAGACAACATGGCTTTATACAGGGTAGAGGGACCACTGACCATATTAGGCGAATAATATCTTTGTTTGATTGGGCTCAGGGGACTGGATCTCCGGTTGGGGTGGCCCTGTTGGACGCTGAAAAAGCGTTCGACAGGGTCACGTGGACCTTTCTGTGGTCAGTGATGGAGAAGATGGGAATTCCTAAAAACTTTATTAAAGCTATAAGATCACTTTATAGTCATCCGACTGCGGTAATTCGGATCTCGGGCTCTTTGTCAGGCCCGGTGCGGATAGCAAGGGGGACGAGACAGGGATGTCCCTGTTCCCCCCTGCTATTCGCCCTATATAATGACCCCTTTATAAGAAAGTTGGAAAATAACCCTGCAGTTAAACCAGTATCATTAAATGGTTGGGAAATAAAAGTCTGCGCTTATGCTGACGACATAGCTGTGGCCACGGCAGACCTCAATATAGCCTTTCCTAACATTATAAAATTAGCAGAGGAATTCGGCCTGGTCTCTGGCTATAAACTAAATATTGACAAAACCCAGCTTATCCATTCGGCGGCGGGATACCCAGAGAACATGAAGATAGATAAGGAGGCTACATACCTTGGTATTAAAATTTCGGCTAATATTGAAGAAATTATTCCAATTAACTTGGAGCCAGTAATAGCATCTTCTAACAAGATTTTAGAAAGGGTTAATAATTTGAGACTATCTCTACTAGGTCGTAGCAATTTGATAAAAATGCTTATTTTCCCAAAATTTTTATATATTTTCCGAGCCATACCTCTGTTAATTCCATCCGGCTACTTTGTACGGCTGGATAGAATGAGCTCTAGTTTTTTATGGGGGTATCGTCGAGCCAGGAGAGCACTTAAAAGCTGTGAATTACCCCGAGAAAGAGGGGGATGGGCTGTGCCAAATTTTCAAATCTATCACTGGATGGCTATAATGCAATATATGGGTGTACTTCTATTACCAGAGGATCATTTAGAGGAATGCCTGATCCCTTCCATCTATGAAATGCTCTTGGGGACAGAGGCGAAACAATGTCTAAACAGGATCATAGAGCCCAGTTACTACAAAAAAACTAAGTTTAAGATATTTGATACAGCCTACTCTATCTGGCGAGTTGTTAAGAAGAAATGTTGCCTCAATAGAAATTGAACGAAATATACACCCTTGCAGAAAAGTTCCTTTTTGCCGGCGATATTTCAGGACGGGGTAATGCATAGGTGGAATGATTTAGGTGTTAATAAGCTAGGGGATCTGTTTATAGAACAAGACTTTGTTTCATTTGAACATTTGATAAACACTTATCATATACATCGATCTGATTTTTTTAAATACCTCCAGGTTCGAAGCTTCTGTCTACAAAAGCTTTCTCAGTCATTAATATTTTTGGAGAAAATTGAAATTTTAGAAGCAATAGAACACCGACAAAGAATCGGATTTTTGTATCAATTAATTTTGGAAAAAAGAGAGGACGATTTAGAGCCGGTGGCGAGCAAATGGCAACAGAAATTAAATATCCCCTTTATAAATTTAGAGAGAAGTTTAGCGATCGCTAGAAAGGTTTTAATGAATGGGTCATTAATCAGTCAGCACTATATGTCTATATTTGGACTGTATTATACACCGGGGAAGATAGCCAAATGGAGTGTTGGACGTGGGACGAGTTGTAATCGCTGTAATCTTTATGGAGCTGACGCTATTCATATGTTTTTTAATTGCCCAAGACTGGCAAAATTTTTTGTCGATGTGGAGCATTTTCTCACCACCGAATTGGGTATTTCAATTAAATTACCCCATCTTTGGTTTTGTTCGGGTGTGAAGAAAATGCTTCCAACTCAATTTCAGATTTAGTACCTGGGTTTGTGTTTATAAGTATCTCTGTTTTCCGTTTTTGCGTCTCGTCCGGCTGGCTTGATGAAGAACCACCAAATATTATTCTGTGGCGAAATAAGCTTCTCTCTTTGTATCATCTTGAAATGGCATTGTATAAACTGAAAGCTATAAGAAGGAAGACATTTGGCTGTAAATTATGGCTACCAGTTACTAATTGGATTGAAAAGTGAGAAATTATGGAAGTGAATCATACTATTATTTCTGCCTTTGACTCGATGTATATAAGTGTTTAATTTTTAGTTGTTCTTATTGCTCTTTTTTTTTTTTTTTTTGCTGATGCCTAATAAAATTCTTTATAAAAAAAAAAAAAAGGCTATGACTTCCTGTTAGCTGAGAAAGACTGGCCACCTGAGTTTATCAGGGAGTGCCCTCATGGCGAAGAAATGATTATGCCTGCCTTCTCAAATCACATTCCAATTCATAAAAAATATACATTAGCAAGAAAATCGGCAGTAGCCCAAGCTCCTGCATTATATAAAAATCATGTAGGATGGGATGAGGATTCTCCTCCTCACAAAATCCAGTTAAAAAATCAACCCACTCCACAAAGGCAGTACCCAGTAAAACAAGAAGCTAAAAAGCAAGTCAGGGAGATCTTAGATCATCTTGAATACCAGGGGGTGATTGAAACATGCACCTCACAAATGAACAATCCTGTGTTTCCTGTCTCTAAGCCGGACGATTCATATCGTCTAGTTTTGGACTACAGACACCTAAACTCCTGCTGCAAAACATTTGCAGTTCAAAACTCACACAGTGCAGCACTAATGAATAACATTGTGCGCAAAAAATATAAAACGAAATTAGACATCTCTAATGGATTCTTTTTTCAAAACATAGCACCTGAAAGTAAGTATTTGACTGCTTTCTCAATAATGGGGTCGCAAAAACACTTCTGTCGACTCCCACAGGGATTCAAGAATAGCCCAGGATTATTCTCAGCAAGAGTAACAGAGTTACTACAAATATATGATGATAAGGCATTATCGTATGTCGATGACATCTATCTCACAGATGATTACCTGGAGACCCACTTGAAAAGAGTGAACACCATAATACTTGGGTTTGCAGCTGAGGGTTACAAATTCAACTTTAAAAAGTCACAAATTGCCCATCTAACTGTCCTATTTTAAGGATATGAATTATCAAGTGAAGGCAAAAGCCTAGCAGACAACTTCTTAGAGAAGTGTGCTGTACTTCAAGCACCTAAAACGCTGAAGAACTTACAATCAATACTAGGTTTCCTGAATTTCAGAAGAGCAAACATTCTAAATTATGCACAGAGGGTTAAACCTCTCTATGAATTAATAAAACCTGATTTCAAACCAATCAATTGGACTCAGAAACACACAGAAATTTTAAGAACATTGCAAACAGACATGTTGCAAACTCGCGAAAACATACGCAACCTTTAATCCGAGTCATCCCAGGAAGATGCGGATTCACGTACCTAACCTCTAATGAGGGAGAAACGGTACCAATAGCTTACAAATCACACTTGTACACACAAGCTGAAATGAAATTCAGTTCTACTGAAAAATTTCTAACTGCGGTTCAGACTGCTGTAGCAAAAGAAGGAGCCCAAGCTCAAGACAGAAGAATAACTGTTTTAACAGCAGAATCAGCCCTTGAGGCATTAACAAGCCCACGCAATTTGCTGCAGAAGACGTGAAATACTATTTTGACCCTAAAATGAAAAAACTAGAAAACCTAGAATATGAAGAAGAATATCCTCTGCCAATCGAAATTCTGCCTCTCGAACAATACACATGTGTAATCTACATGGACAGATCTGCACAACACTACGATGTAGAAGAAAAATCCTACAACGCAGCGTGCGCGATTGTTAAAGGTCGCTGGCGCTTTGGTAAATTTAGACCAATAGTCACAAAGACTGAATCACTCAGAAACTGTTCAGCTCAGCGAGCTGAAATAAGATCTTTAAAGATGGCGCTTGAAAATGCCGATCATGAATTCCCGACACTAATAGTGTACGATTCGCATTTCTGCGTCAAGTCTTACAATAATGACTTGCAGAACTGGGTTCAAAACGATTACAAAGATGACACAGGTGCCACAATAAAGCATAAAAAGCTTTGGGAACAAGTAGTTCTTTTACAGAAAGAACTACAAAAGACTCATGTGATCCATACACTGAGTAATCAACGTGATGGCGTTCACGTTGCAGGGAATTCATTGGCTAACAGAGCCACAGCGAAAGCAGTTCAACCGGCTTCCGTAGCCACAAAAAAGCGTTCTAAAACATACATAGACGGAGAAACCATGCTTGCGGTAAAAGGGTCATTAAAAGGCGACTATGCAGCATTACCTCTCGGCTATCCACTCAGTTATACATACATAATTGATGCAAACTCCGTTCCTTTTGCTCAAATCCCTGGAGTGGGGGATAGAGTAATTCCAAAACACGAACAGGAGAGTCTTTTTAATAGCAGAGGCACACATGGAATTGGGTCTAAGGCACCAAGAGATAATGAAATCTCTAAAAGAATTACAATCAGAATATTGGTGGCCGGGGATGAGTTTGCAACATTACAAATTTGCAAAAAATTGTCCTGACTGCAACCGAGATCGCAGTCGTGAACCGGACCAGACTAGTGCCAGGACACCTCTATTAGAAAGCATAAGGCTATCTATACGCAAAAATCCAGCAGGAGAAACGCGATCCCATAAATATTAAGACTAGAATCACTTAAAATGCAGACCCCAGCGCTCGGCTGACGCAAGACCGTTATAAAAGATTTGCGAGTCTTTATCGGCATATATGCAATTGGCATGCTACATTCTGACCAGGGTCCTGCATTTAGCTATCGAGCTTACAAAGAGGACATGGCCAGCATGGGCATTGCATTGCGGTACTCTTCTCCCTTCCATCCTGACGGAAATGCGGTAGTGGAAAGAAAAATCGTGACATAAAGCAATCTATAACGGCGAGGGTATTAGGTTCGGGTGATGGGTGGGTCAAAAATTTAACAAGTGTCCAACGTAGTCTTAACAATCTGCCAAGAAATTCTCTAAAAGGTCTCACTCCCTACGAACTATTGTTCGGTACTAGAATGCACATTCAGTACTTAGATAGTCATACTTCAGTGGTAGAAGAAAAAGCCTTTGATATCAAAGACCGTTTGGCTGTTTTACAGGACTTAATAGAAACAAGAAGAAGTCTTAGTAACACAAAGTTAAAGCCAACAGCCACTGAAGAAAAACCTCCTGTCCCTGCAAGACCTGTCTGTATTCCAAAGATTGGGGATCTGGTCAGAGAGAAGATCGCGGTGAAGAAGGAATTTGGGCCTTCTTACAGAAAAGCAGAAGGCCTCTGTCAGCGGAACAAGATCAGTAGTACTACCGCCGCTTGCTGGTAAAAAAGGAGAACCGAGTTGTATCCATCGACATGGTAAAACCACAATCATGTGGCCAATAATAAGTAGTAGGCCCAGAGGACTCCATAGAAATAGCAGAAGACCAAATCTTGCTACAATCCAAGAGGTTCAAACTGAAAGACTAATCACTTTTGATAAAACTGCAGTGAATAAAAAAGGACTATGTAACAAAGCCATGGAACTTGCGCCTCTTGAAACCCAAATTTCAACAGTTCGTCAAGAAACTCCAGTCTACAACGACGTAGCCTCAGACTATGCTAGTGAAACAAAGAAAAATCCAAAAGCAAATGAAAATCCTGAAGCAATTCCAACCATTGACAGAACTGCATCTGGCTACTTCATCAATTTTGATGACTTTTCTGATGATCCAAGTGAACATGAAGAAACGCCAGCAACAAAAACTTTCAAAGACAAAGTAACTGAACTCTTTCATCAACTCAAAGAAACCTATCTGATTTCTCCATTGATTGAATTTTGGATTGTGTTAGGTGTACTTTTCCTCCTGCTTTGGTTCATCATGGTTCTTTGTTTGGGAAAATTCATTGATGGAACTTATAGTACAATGGACACATTAAGCCAGTACATCAACTTGGTCCTAAAGTCTCACACATCCTCTCACATCGAGAAAAGAGACCTGTCATCAGTGAATATCACAGCCAATCCAATACCCGGTGGGGTAGCATGGGACAAAACGGATTATGAAATTTATGGCCCGATTAAGCTCTTGAAATATCCACACCAGTTCAAGGTTTCATTAAGTGACTTTGTAAAACCAAGTAGTTTTTCTGATGATTGGGACTTTGAAAATATAAATAACATGATGTCAGATTTAGTAATGTCAGCTAAATTCACAGAACATGATTATTTACAAGGTTCATCAAATTATGAAGAGTTATATTGTTATATTGTTATAATCATTTTGGTAATCACTATTTGCATAAAACTGCTCAACCTAGAAATGTTTTTAATTATAACCAATGGGAACATTGTGCAACACCGCCTAAAGGCAGCTCAAAAACATTTTATGAAAAATTCCCATACTTCTCAGGTTTAAACAACAGTGATCCAGAAACGTTTTATTTTAAAATATTAAATAAGACAGGAATGAAAACAATGTTGACAAATACTAAATTGATTTATTCTGAAACATTTTATGAAAAAATGACTACATTTAGTTTTGAATTCTGGAAAAACAACATTGAAACAAAAACCATCTGTGGTACAAAAGAATGGCAGGTCCAAGGTTTAGAAGCGTTATTTAGAGCCTGCATGATCCCAGAACAATTAATATTCCTGAATGACACCATTCAGCAAACAACCTGTCTTGGTCTAGCCAAGATAAAAGACTTAAATAAACCGTCTATTCCGAAGCCCATACCTAATAGCAATAGCACTACAGATGTGGAGATAGACGTATCCCATATTTTACACCAAAACAGAACAAATCCTGAGTGGAAAAAAGGGTTGATCTGGCCCCCAGACCCAAATAACTGTCAAGATAGATTCCTGAACAAAATACAGGGGTTTAAACAGACCAGGCCAGACCCTAGATACTCCCAGAGACAACATCCAGGGATAGTTACAACATACAGTGTAGGGAAACTCTGCCTTGAATGGCTACAGAAATCCACACTGGCTGAAATTAAGCAACACTTGACTTTACTTAAAGAGGGTGCTGACTTGCGTGATTTCATACTGGGACCACGCAAACAGCGTCAAAAAACCTTTTCAACGAGGCTTGGAAAGTAACACAAATTGAAACAGCTGAAAAAATACGAGAAATTGATCGTATTAATTTGGAAAAATCACTTTCTGCAGTGGACAATGGGTTAACGACTCTGTCCTCCAGAATATATTCACTGGACAGCATTGTATCATCTGCTATTTTATATAATAGAGCAGGACTTACTAATGTTAGAACATGGTCAGTCCCAATTACGTTCTATTGTACAGCTTGGCTGGACGTTGCAAAATCTGCGTTCAGGCTACGTGCCCTGGCGTTTAATCAACACAACGTTATTATTATCTATCTTTAACCTTACTGATATACAAATCAGTTTGGCACAAAAAGGAGCAGACTATACGATTATGAGCATTGAAAAACTTGAGAGATTACCATTGACAATGTCAGAAAGACCTGTCATTGAATGGATAATACATGGAACGATTACAATCCCAATAACAACTTTCCAGTTTAAGTATTGCCAAAAATATATACCAGCAGGCCTGTATGAAAGGTTGGGTAAGGATACATCAAGTCAACATGGAGCTTACCTTATACACACAAATGTTATAGTGAAGGGAAAAAAGAGGTATTTCTTAGTGGTAACAATTGTAAAAAACCACTAAGCGGTACACTCCTGTGTCAAGGTATTAACTTGCATGGAGCATGTAAAGGGTCTTCAAATACCTTTTCATGTCACCTGCAGGGCACACCTGTCAATCAGATAGAGCAATTTTTCAGACAGCTTTCCAACAGCAGCTACCTTCTAATAAGTGACCACAGCTGTAATGGCATGGTGCCAGGAAAAGCCTATCTCCTGAGCGTTAGTTCCATGGTCACTTGCTGTATGCAAGTATTGTATCCAAACAGCAATCCAGACATGGAGGCGGCAATATGGCCTTATTTGAATATCTCTTCTATTCGAATTGATACTTTAAGCAGAATGAAATCCATTCTTTTACAGACAACTGTGCCTTTAACCTCGTCCAAAGAGACGTATGATCTGCAAGTTGCAAGGACAGCAGCAGAGATACATTCCCTATTATCAACAAATTGCCCCGTACATTTCATAGAAATGTTAAGCCAAATTTTAAACATGTCTGATACCAGTGGCATCGCACATGTATTTAAGACAATTTTTTCGGGACTGTTAACACCCTTTGAAACAGTTCTGGACATTATTCCGAATTTTGTCCATTCTGTCTTCGGCGGTCTGCCTCTACTTTTGGGACTCTTAGCAGGAATTTTATTTTTGATCCTCCTGCTCCGATATGGCAAGCCAAGCCACAGACAAAACTCCAGCAATGATGGGAGAAACGATCCTAGCTATACGCTACCGGGACCGCTAAGCATGGGCGGATCTAGCGGATCTCGCGTACGCGAATTTGCGTATTTACGGATTCGCAATCCGCAAAAATACGCGAACTCTCGCGGATTTGCGGATTTTTACGTTTTTTGTGTTGGTGCGCGTTCGCGAGGATTTGTGGACCATTTCGCAATTGCGAACTTACTTTTCGGCTCGGAACGGCCGCGACTATGTTGTTTCTACCTCTGGTTTATCATCAGAGGTTCACAGCACCCTCTGTTTCACCACTGCCACCCTCTGGTACACCCATGCCACCCTCTGGTACATCCTCACTGCCACCCATTAGGTTTGTTTATCACTGTATATTATGGGGGTAAAAAAAGCAACCACACCTGCCCTGCTTCAACTGCCATGAATTAATTTGGTGTTGATTAATGTGTCAGTAATTTTGAAACTTCCAGTCTGGCTGGCACCTGCTTCCTTCCTTATCTGTAATTTGCTTTCTGTTGCAGTGAAAGCAAGCACACCTGCCCTTCTTCAACTGCCATGAATTAATTTGGGGGTGATTAATGTGTCAGTAATTTTGAAACTTTCAGTCTGGCTGGCACCTGCTTCTTTCCTTATCTGTAATTTGCTTTCTGTTGCAGTGCTATTTTTTTTCACAGGACCTTTATGGTCTACTTGTAGCTATTCTATGAGCCTGCTGTTTGGGTCATAGCAGGGTCATAGAATAGTTGCAAATAGGCAACTGAACTCTGGAGGGGCCCCTCAGGAAGCACTAGAGTGAATGGTTACTAATGTTAAGTTTGAACTTTTGCACCTGGTGATTGCTTTCAGTTTAGCAAAAATCGTTTTTCTGCAATTTCGCGCTATTCGCGGGGCGCGAATCCGTGCGAGATCGATTTCGGAAGCCGCGAATGCGTGCAAATACATTCATTTTTTGTTTGCGGCGTGTATGTTCGCGTGATTTTTTGCATGTTCGCAAGGCGCTTGTAGTGATACGTTTGCGAACTCACCCACGCGGTCGTACACGGGCGCGGCCATCTTGTTTGCGTGACGTAATTCTGTTTCCGGCCGCTATGTGTAATCTCGCAAAGTGTGCTGCTCGCTAGTACAATTTCGCACGTGATCGCGAGGAAAATCTCGCGCGAACTTACCCACGCGGTCGTCAATGGGCGCGGCCATCTTGTTTCTCATTCATTGCTATGGTTCTGGGCATGCTTTCTGTATCCTCTCTGAATGTCTGCCATCCTTTGCTTGTTTGAAGTTTATTTGATCTATTTTACTTATTATCTATCCCTCTATTTTTCTAGCTCTATATTTTTGTGTTTTCTGCTACTTTTAGTTAATTTTAAACTACTATTTTAAACTCTTTTCTTTTCTTCTTCACTATTCTATTTCTTCTTTATCATTTAACTTTATTTCTGCCCAGACCATGGTAAAGGGAGCCCGGAAGCACCCTGAGAAGGGGAAGGGTCCCGCACCCCGTGCCCGGCTCCCGTGCGGGCGTTTGAGGGGGAAGCAAGTGGTGCCACGGGAGATCTTTAGCGCGGAGGAGGTGGCAGCACTAATCTTCTACGTCCAGCGCCGCCTCCCCAAGACCATCCTGGGAGGCGGCAAGATCGCAACCGGCTATGGCATCCGGGAGCGCCGGAAGCGGTGGGAGAAGGTGTGCCGGGCCATGTTTAAGCTCTCTGGGGTCCGGCGCACCTATAACCAGGCCACCCACCGCTGGACGGATGTCATGGACCGGGAACGGGACTTGCTGGACGCGCTCGGCGTAGAGGTCCCCGGGCTTGGTGAGTAGTAGTAGCTATTCATCACTACTCTGTTTTATCCGGCTCTGTTATTTGCAAATCTTTGTTCTTTACCAAGAGCAATAATGCTGCCGATTACATTAGGTAAATTATATTTCAAAATCTTCTATGCATTTCAGGTGCACTGCTCTCCTTCTCAGTAGCCTTGCTTGCTACTATGCCTATTTGTTTTGTATTTTGTGTTCATTTCATTGGCCTGAGAAATTATGTATGAGTGTAGTGTAAAGAACTGCGTAATGAGACACTAAGGGTCATATTTTCAATTACCGGAGCATCCCTGCAAAGTAGCAGGGATGCGGCAGTAATTGTGCGCCATGCCACCACCACCCATTGGCCCAAAACGTCACAGAAGCCTTACGCATCTGTGGTGTAAAGGCGGCGCATTGCTGGAGTTGCGTGCCAACGATGGCGCAGCTCCAGCAATGCTCTGGGGTGCCCTATCTCCCCAATGCTGCATCAAGCCGTACGTCGGCTTCAAGCAGGCGCAGGGTTTGAGTCACGCATCATTGTCCTAAAAGTGACTGATTGACATCTTGTAGATTTCCCTCAGCTACTTTTAGGATTCGTTACTGCGCAGGAACGCCCTCCCTTGCGCCGGAACGCCCCCTGATGGTGCAGGGCTTTACAACGTGATGCATCTCCCATATGCGTTTTTTTTTAATATATACGTCGCACCATGGCGACTCTTTCGTTCTGCCGCTGCGTCACAAAAGTCACGCAACAATGGAGGAAAATGAGCCGCAAGGGACTTCTAAATCAGCCCCAACAGACTGAAGTCCAGTCCTTCCTTTAGACACATGGCTATAAGAAGAAATAGTGGTGGTGGTCGGTGGATTGATAGTTTGAGTATTCACTGATCTGCAAGCAGGGTGGACTTTGTCTGTCACTTTGCGTGCTGCGGACTTCTGCCTGCCAGGCCTAGGCAAACCTTTTTAGTAGTCTGTTTATTGAGTTACATAGGAACTTTGAAAGTCAACGGTCCGCAAATCAGGCAATACGAATAACGTAGTATACCATATGAGATAGGTCAATATATCCCGTGGAATAGTTGTCTATCTATTTGCTATTTTGTGGTAAATAAATAATTAATTACCGGTACTATTTTTTAATATAATCAATAAAACAGGTAGCTCAATAAATAAGAGTCAGGATTCGAGGTATCTTGAGTCGACAGGCTTTAATCAGGCATAAAGGACAGGAACAGGACAGCCTGTACGGGAAAGGAATGAAGGCAGCTGCCGGGGGCAGGATCTGGGAATCAGGCGGGCTAATTGGCAACTTTTAATATGGGTGCACAATATATATACTTAAACAAATACATTACATTCAATACAGTAGGCGTAGCAGTAGGCGTGACTCGTAGCAGTCGCGAAAGATAAGGGCAAAATGGTGTAACAAGAAGGCGTGTACAGGGCGTATACATAGACATGTGATGTAAACGTAACAGAATATGTCATAAACGGGGCGGAAACATGGAGGGGGCTACCTGAGCAGCTGGGACCTCTAACCTAGTGGTGCGCGCAAACGGGCAATGACGTGTTACCAGGGAGAACTGGGGGCTATGACTTATGCGCTAGAAGAGGAGACTAAAGTCTGGAGTGTCAGAGCGACATGTACCCAAGGCATATCTAGTATCTGGTGTTTAGAGTACATGTTGATAGAATCCAAAAGTTATCAGGGCAAAGGCTAATAGACACTAAGGCTGGTGCATGCATAATTCTACATGTATTGCGTGTGCGAGGAATATTCTATGAATATTAATACAGTATTTCTCTTACATGGAGACATAAAGGCTAGACCATGACGGAAACTATTGATGCGATTCAGTAGCTTAGGAATGCAGAGAAGGAGGGCTGGACTGATAACTAGAAACATAACATACTCTTGGCAGACTGGGAGGCAGAGCCAGGCCGGGCCGGGCACTGCGAGGTAGGAAGTAAGCGAAGGGTCAGGGATGCAGGTGGGGGCTGTATCGCTTCTCGGAGAGGGTTCAGGAGACAGGAGCTGAATCTGGGTCCGGGCCCTTTTGAGGCCTAGTAACGGGAACAATTCAATGAATTAACGTGCACACTGTAAAATGTGGCAACGTAAGTTTACATAGGCCTAATATTCGTTGTTTTCACGAGGACTGGAAACTGGCATACTAGAGATGGACACAACTGTAATTGCGTCTTTAATCGATCAGAGGGGAATACATGCATCTCGATCATGCACATATAACATAAGATGGGGAACACGTAGGCACATACAACATGGCAAAATTTACTTTTCCACATTCCCTCCTTGTGCCCTACGTTTCCATCAGGAAACATCAATATTCATGATACCATCTATCATTTCATATAGCATCATTTGTTCATCTCGAATTGTCTTGGAACGGGATTTAAGACTAGGAATACAAGAGGTAGCGCACATGCCGCAAATCGCAGGGCCACATTGTATACAGAGGCAGCAACTGAATATGATCATTACTGCAATACCTAGGAATGACAATACTTTCCATCCCCAGGCAGATATAATACTCCAGAGCCAACCGGACCATGTCCAGGTGCCTGGATTCTGGTGTAACTCATGGGCAATTTTATGAAGTCTGGTTATAGCTGAATAAACAGACGGCGCGTTATTAGGAATGAAAATGCAGCAACTAGATCCGATGACTCTACATGCTCCTCCTCTATCGGCCAGTATGACGTCAAGAACGAGACGATTTTGGAGCACGACAAATCTCATAGCAGATTGCTCTTCCGTTAAGTTACCTAGAGCAGAAGTAGTCTCATTCACTACGGCTTCAAGGGTTCTGGTTAACCTACGTATTAACTTACTATTCTGGATAGGTCCTATAAAGAAGAAGAAACCTTTATTGAAGTCTGTATACTGCTCTAGAGTAGTTTCAGTTTGATCGACAATTGGGGACTCGATCTCCCTTCTAGGTCTGACGTGTACTAGATGTGTGTTTCTGTGATAATCAGATGGAGCTAGAAAAACTGGTGGCAGTAGGAAGGCAATATAACATGTTCCATCCCAATCGAGGGGCAGACGAACATATGCGGTCTGACCACAAACAAAATAAGAATGACGGGAGGCTTTGAAGATAGATTTCCCACTGTCACTATACTCGACAGTAGTAGTACAATCACTATGTCCTACATGTGCGGAACCATTCTTTCTGACACATAATTCGCCTTTGACTGGTAGTACTGAAATAGCAGGCAAATCTGGAGTAGTATCGGACTGAACATTCAAAACCATGAAATTCGAGGAATAATTACCTTAATCATATACTTCATTTTCTAGATCTAACCCTATTCTATGGGAGAGACCTTGCTTGTCTGGAAAACATGTTCTATTCAGAAGGGACATATCATTGGAAGATGATGTTAACGTGGACCATGCTCCAGATGAACCATTATGTGAAAACGGATAAGGAAAGAGTGGCAGAACTCCCCTCGGTGTCTGGAAAGGGGGGAGTCGACCACACACCCAACAATTAGTGGCATTGCTGGTCTGGTGTGAATAGTGCAACATTCGGATTAATGTATTATTTCGCATAGCAAGACGATAGGATAGCTCGTGAGAAGGCAGATCACTAAATGTGTGCTCTACTGTAGCATTAGAAAACATATGTACATGTGAAATTGGAAAACATAAATGTAAAGCATAACTTGTGCAGGTAACCATAAGACTCAAAAATAACAAGAAACTTAGAACAATAATACATCTTTTAGAGTTTTGACTAACTCTCTCACTGTGGAGGTCTATCTCATACATGTCAGGAACCTGTCTAACCGTTTCACCCGAGAGGGACTTAGACAATTAAACTGGCTGACTTATTTTACTAGACCTGAGTTTCTCTTTATACTCCTGTTGCGGAGTTTTCTCTAACAGGGGAACTTTGAGTTCAGAGTCTGTTTTTAGGCAGTCTTTAGGAATAAGGCAGTCCTTAGCAAAAGTCTTTTCTCGTAATCCATGGAACTTCTTTATATGGCTGAGGTGGACCCACCCCTTCCTGCCTTCAAGTTTCACGGCGGTCCTTGTGGTTAGCAAAACCATGCGAGGCTCCTTCCAGCGGGGCTCCAGCGGACTTGAACTATCAAAATTTCGGACGAACACAAGATCACCGGGAACGACTTCATGCGGTTTCACCTCGGTGTTGTCTGGAAATGCGGCGGCAACCTGTGAACGACAAGAGTGTAGGGCAGACATCAAGGAAGCTAGGTAATCTGTCAGCATATTACTGGAAACATCTGTAATACTGCGGGGTCTAGGTGTACCCCACATGTTTGGGGGGCGGCCGAATACGACCTCATACGGGGACAGACCTGATCTGGAATGTGCAACCATCCTCATATAGAACAGAGCAACTGGCAGAGCTACAAGCCAGTCTACACCTTTTTCTTTACATACTTTTGCAATGCGTATTTTCAACGTCTGATTATGTCTCTCTACGAGACCGGCTGCTTCAGGATGGCGTACACAATGGAACTTCCACTGGTACCCTAACAGAAGGGAAACATGTTTCATAAGCTCAGATGAGAATGGCTGGCCGTTATCTGAATACACGACCCTAGGGAGTCCATAGCGGGGAAAGAACTCACGAACCAACTGCCTGGCAGTGGTCGCAGCTGTGTAATCTGGAACTGGATATGCTTCTGTCCACCTGGACAAAGCGCATACAACTACGAGGACATACTTGAAACCTCGACATCGCTCCATCTGAATATAATCCATCTGGAGGACTTCAAAAGGGTGGTCAGGAGGTTGGAATCCACCTTGTTCCACCGGGACACTTTTCCCTGGATTGAACTGACAACATATCATACAGGTACGGACTTTCTGCTTGGCTGCAGCTCGTAAATGCTTGTTGAACCAAAGGTTCTGAATACTGTCTAACATAGCTTTTTCTCCTAGATGTGCTGGACTATGTGCGGTATTAATAATGACTTGAACCATAGAGTCGGGGAGAAACCATGTGGCTTTTCCCTTCGTCAACCATCCTTGATCGGTCTGGACCCCTCCTTGTTCGGACCATTTCTTGATTTCTACGGGAGTAGCATGTAACTGTATGTCTATGATATCTTGTGTAGGGTCCTTAACTGTCATACAAGTAGTCTGATCTGGAGTGAGTGTCTGTGTCGTGTTAACTGGAATGTCTGGGGTCTGAGCTGTAAGCTTGGCTGTTCGATCTGCTAGATCGTTACCTTGGGAAATGATGTCAGTAACTTTCGTATGTGCCTTGCACTTCATGATAGCGATAGCTGTCGGTAAATGTATTGCATCTAACAGAGCTTGAATGAGGAGACCATGCTGAATCTTGGTTCCATGAGAGGTCATGAAACCTCTCTCCTGCCAGAGCACTCCAAAGTCGTGTACGACTCCGAATGCGTAACGTGAATCTGTATATATGTTTACTTTCAGGTTCTTGGCACGTATGCAGGCTTGGGTCAGAGCTACTAGCTCTGCTGCTTGAGCAGACAGGGTGTCAATACGATGTGTTTCTATAACTTCAGTTTCAGTAGTCACTGCATACGCGGCTACTAGTTCTCCTGTACTCGTTCTCATACATGAACCATCCACATAAAGTGTCAGGTCGGGATTAGGTAATGCAATGTCTGTCAGGTCTTGTCTTGGCTTTGTCATAGTGTTAACAACTTCCACACAGTCATGTGTGGCCGGATTTGAAGTAACTGACGGTAACAGTGTAGCTGGATTTAGAATGTTGCAGCGTCTGATTTCTATGTGTGGCTGGAACAGTGTCAGTTCATAACCTGTTAAACGTGCAATGGTCAAGTGCTGAGTCTGTGTTCGGTTTAAAAGAACTTCCACGGAGTGTGGAACTTGTACTGTCAGGGAGTGTCCTAACACTATGGAATCACTTTGTCTGATAGCTAGAGCTGTGGCTGCAACTGACTTGAGGCACGCAGGCAGAGCCTGGGCTACTGGATCTAATGCGCTCGAAAAATAAGCACAGGGCTTGTATTGTCCTGCTTGATCTTGTGTGAGAACAGATAATGCAGTACCATCTTGTTCTGTGACAAAAAGTGTAAAAGGCTTACTGTAGTGCGGTGTTGCTAGAACAGGTGCTTGGCATAAGGCTTTCTTTAATTCATTAAAGACAAGTGTATGTTCCTGGGTCCAAGGGAGGACAGTCGATACGGCTGCCTCCTGTGTCGTTAACTGTATCAGTGGCTTGGCTAGAAATGCATACTGAGGAATCCATTGTCTGCAGTAAGAAGTGAGGCCAATAAAAGCTCGTACCTCCTTCTGTGTCTTGGGCTGTGGAAGACTCGCTATTAACTGGATACGGTCTGGTGTCAACTGCCTACCCCATTTGGACAGTAAGTGTCCTAAGTAGACCACTTGCTGGACACAGAATTGTAATTTGGAAGGGGACACCTTGTGCCCCTGCTCGGCCAGAAAATATAGAACCGTGAGTGACGCACGCTCGCAGTCACGTTCAGAACGGGCTGTGATCAGTAGATCATCGACATACTGGAGCAGGGCAGTGTCAGTTGGCATGCGGATATTGTCTAGTTGTCTCTTAAGTGCTTGACTGTAAATACTAGGACTTTCTGTGAAACCTTGAGGAGCTCGTGTGAATTTATAGCTCCTTCCATTTAAACAAAAAACGAAAAGGTACTGGCTGTCTGGATGAATGGGGACACTGAAAAATGCATTCTTGAGATCGATAACTGTGAAAAATGTAGCTTCAGAATCAATGGCTGTCAAGAGGGATGAAATATCTGGGACTACTGGATACTGGGGTATGATACATTTATTAAGCTCTCGAAGGTCAATCACTAATCGATATACTGGAGGTGCATTTGGATCAGTACGTTTCAGAACTGGAATGATAGGAGAATTACATACATTGGAGTCAGTTTCTACAACCACTCCTTGAGCAATAAGCTCGTCAATAATTTTGGATAAGGCTGCTACAGCCTCAGGTGGCAATCTGTACTGTCTGATTCGTGGCAAAACTATACCTTGTTTGAGAGTCACACGATGGGGTGTGATATGCATACAACCTACATCAGTTGGACCTTGCGCCCATAAATGCTGTGGTACATTCAATAATCTTGGATCAAAATCACGTAATACATAATGACCTTTAAAGTCTCTCAGAAACAATCGGACCCCTTCTGGGGAGCAGCAAATTACTGCACCTAATTCTTTCAATGTCTTGATGCCTAACAAATTTTCTGGACATGATTTCGTGAGTAACAAATCAGTAGTTCGGGACAATGGACCAACTTCTAGAGTAACTGGTTTCGAAATTTCATTAACAATTGGCTTTCCTGAAAATCCAAGGGAAACATTTTTAGAGCCTGAGAGCGGAGCCCCTGGAACCTCGTCATGACTGATAGTAGTCCTACTTGCCCCTGTATCAATCAAAAACTTTCTGTCTTTCCCTAATACTTGATTGTGTACATAGGGACCCTCTTGATCTACAGGTATCTCGATGAGAGGCAAGCCTGCCTCCCTCTCTAGGCTGTTTCATGAATACGGCTGATAATCTGGATACTCTGACTGTGCGTACTGGTACATCTGCTGTGTAACGTGTTGTGTTGCAGCGATAGGCCGCGGTGCTGGAACTGTCTATTGTGCATTCTGTGGTGGCTGAGAAGTCTGTGGAACTTGTTCTTGTCTAGGCGGACGTGGTCTTTCTTTAGTCTTACCAGTAGCTATGTTGTGTTTCAGAACTGCACACTCGTTTATAAAATGACCTGGCTGTTTACAGTAATTGCAAGTCCCTTTAACGGGACCTGCAGGATGACTGGCTTGATTCGGACCCCTCTTCTGACTGTCTTGTGGAACAGATTGTGCAACTAATACTTTCATTTTCGTGTCTTTCATACGTCTTCCTTCGTGTTCTTGCTCTTCCCTGATTCTATTCTGGTGATACTGGAGCATTTGTAACATTTGTGACGGAGTATTAGCTTGCCAACTACTTTCGACTTTCAATACTCGATTTTTAACTTGTGGACTTGAATTCTCGACTAGTTTGGTAACAAAAAGATGAGGGTACGATTCACTACTTGTTTTCAGACCACTGTTAATAATAAAACATTTTTCGAATCTAGAATAAAAATCACTAGTGTCTTCATCCTGTTTCTGTTTACAAGCTGAGATTGCATCCCAATCTTCCTTTTTCGTGGCTAGTAATCTTGGCAAAACCTGTATCAATAACTCGGGCAATTCTTTAACTTTACCCCCAAGACCGGTACCTGGTACTCGTGAAATATCTTCAGCTTCTAGAGCTGTCCAATCTATCTTTTTCTCTCCCACCTCCCATTCTTTTTCCTTGAGTTTTTCATATACCCCTGCGGGTAACAGGACCTTTAACATTTTAATGATATCAGGATACGTGTATTCTCCCATACGGAGCATGTCTTTTAATTCTCGATGGAACCCTGCTGGATCTTTGTCGTGACAGGGAATTAACTTTTTCATCTCTAAGAGTTCCATCTTTGTGATAGGGGTGTAAACAAATACTCGTTCTAGATCACCACCCGCTGTCCTAACTGGGTGTACTTCTCGTAACGGATGCTGTCTATCTATGTAAAATGATTTACTTTCTGGAGGTGGGACATGAACAAAATGCGGATTCAGAAACGTTCGATATTTGTGGCGCTGTCCTAGGATGATACTAATTAAATCGGTACCTAGACCTCTCCATCTATACTGGAGTAACTCGTTCAGAACATCATGTAACGGACCGGGATCAGAATGCTGTCCCTCATACAGTGTAATGAGGTGCTGGATCATATACATACCCACCAGTCGCTGCGCGGCTGGGGGCAGTTTCAGAAACATTTGTGCCACTATTTCGTCTGGAAAAGTGGTAGAATCAGTAGTCCATCGGACTGCTGATCGGGCTAGTTCTTGTTCATGCATGGTACTAAGTTCACTATAACCGATTCGTGATTTCAGAATGTGATCGGTAGCTTGAAATACCTGCTCAAGAGAACCTTGTTCTGGTGCTGGAGGAGGGAAAACTTTCTTGTGATCTAGGCGTGAATGTCGGTCGGGAAGTCTAGTTCTACCTACATACGCTATTCTGGAGGGATTCTCGTCGTCTACCTCTTCGGTATCAAAGTTGTCTTCTTTCTCGGTTACTTGTGCTGCTTCTCGTTTCTCGTGTAACTTTATTATTTCCCTACGGATTCTCTTGTACATACTCTCTATACAGTTCTGTGTCTTGTGTCATCCCTCGGCTATATGGTCACTCCACCTGGTCAGGACTTTCATTTCTTCTGGATCTTTATCCGGATAATCTTGTTCCCTTATTAAACAATTAATTAGAAACTTTAAAAGCATGAGCTGAATCTCGACTTTCCTTTGTACCATGGCGTCGCCAATACTTTCTGGATCTACTCCTGTACGGATGAAACAATATATTCTGTCTAGATAACCTTTCATATTCGGTAGGGTGTCCAAATATTCGGTCACCCGTCTTACACGTAATGAATACAGGACCATATCATCATCGCCTGGGACTGGATCATAACGGCATTCGGTAAGGGCTCGCTTGATATCTGCAACTGACTGAAGTTTGGGCGAACGCTGTAACGCTCGTTCATGTAGCTCGAGTAACGTTATACGTCTGGGTTGAGGCGGGGTTCCAGGAGGACTACCCCCCCGTGGCCCCTAGACTAGAATCGTCAACGGGTACTGTACGTGCTGGGAGAGTGACTGATGTAGCGGGTACATGTACTGTAGGCTGGACCGGGGGTACCGTAACAGGTGCTGTAACGGGTGCCCCGGTAACTGGAGGAACAGGAATTACATTATTTACGGGAGCAGGCGGAACAGGATTAGCATAGGCTGGGACTGTGTCGTCCAAATAGGACGAGAGAAATATATCAGCTGCGGTCGGTTTGTGACGTAGCTTAATCGGAACTAATGGCGGCGGAAAACTACATGGTGCTTCCGGGGTTGCTTTTGGCAAGCCCTCGGCAAGAAGAGGATACATACCCTTAATAAGGGCATTTCTCTGTCTGTCTGACTGTTCGGCTTTAACTCGTTCACCTACTTCGATCAATTCCCTTTCTTGGGCTCTTTCTGAGGATTCCCTACTTAATTCTGTTTTTCTGATTTCTTTTTCCGTTCTTCTATGAGATTCTTTGCGCCATAACTCGATGGCATCTTTCTGGGACTGTCTGGATTTCTTTTTCCATAATGCTTCTTCTACTCGTATGATGCACTCGGCATCCCACGTACCTGATACGGGCCATCTATATTTCTCTTCTAATTCCTTGGTGTACTCCACCCATAAGTCTAGATATAATATGGCACTTAAGCCATGCTTATGATACATAAAATGACCTGGACTGTCCCTAGGCGGGACAGGAACTGCTTCCTCGAGCAACCCTTTTCTAGTTTTTAACTGACGTAACTTTGAGAATAGAGGCATTCTTTAGGCTGGAGTCTGGACACAATACAATACACGATAAACACAATAATAACTGGAAAAACAAATCACTCATACCACGACATTGAAAACACATGAAATAACATTTAAAATAACAGTTCGGACAGAACACATGAATTTCTCGAGAACAGAACTTACTGGAATGACTAGATGCACTGCTAAAACAGCACGAAACTTACCGGTCCCATAAAGAGACACGTCAGGACCCGCGTCCACCTAGGTGAACACTTCGTGTTGGATCTGCGTACCCAAACCCACGGACCAGAGACAAATTAATTTGACCCTGTCTAGATACTACCCCAGCAACGGTAAAGGAATGAAGGCAGCTGCCGGGGGCAGGATCTGGGAATCAGGCGGGCTAATTGGCAACTTTTAATATGGGTGCACAATATATATACTTAAACAAATACATTACATTCAATACAGTAGGCGTAGCAGTAGGCGTGACTCGTAGCAGTCGCGAAAGATAAGGGCAAAATGGTGTAACAAGAAGGCGTGTACAGGGCGTATACATAGACATGTGATGTAAACGTAACAGAATATGTCATAAACGGGGCGGAAACATGGAGGGGGCTACCTGAGCAGCTGGGACCTCTAACCTAGTGGTGCGCGCAAACGGGCAATGACGTGTTACCTGGGAGAACTGGGGGCTATGACTTATGCGCTAGAAGAGGAGACTAAAGTCTGGAGTGTCAGAGCGACATGTACCCAAGGCATATCTAGTATCTGGTGTTTAGAGTACATGTTGATAGAATCCAAAAGTTATCAGGGCAAAGGCTAATAGACACTAAGGCTGGTGCATGCATAATTCTACATGTATTGCGTGTGCGAGGAATATTCTATGAATATTAATACAGTATTTCTCTTACATGGAGACATAAAGGCTAGACCATGACGGAAACTATTGATGCGATTCAGTAGCTTAGGAATGCAGAGAAGGAGGGCTGGACTGATAACTAGAAACATAACATACTCTTGGCAGACTGGGAGGCAGAGCCAGGCCGGGCCGGGCACTGCAAGGTAGGAAGTAAGCGAAGGGTCAGGGATGCAGGTGGGGGCTGTATCGCTCCTCGGAGAGGGTTCAGGAGACAGGAGCTGAATCTGGGTCCGGGCCCTTTTGAGGCCTAGTAACGGGAACAATTCAATGAATTAACGTGCACACTGTAAAATGTGGCAACATAAGTTTACATAGGCCTAATATTCGTTGTTTTCACGAGGACTGGAAACTGGCATACTAGAGATGGACACAACTGTAATTGCGTCTTTAATCGATCAGAGGGGAATACATGCATCTCGATCATGCACATATAACATAAGATGGGGAACACGTAGGCACATACAACATGGCAAAATTTACTTTTCCACAATTTCTCCAAAATATTTTGTTATAGTTCTTTTGAAATGTTTGATTTGGTTGACAAATCTCATCCATGTTTTCTGGTCTTTCTTTCTTTCATGTTGTACATCAGCTCCCCCCAAGGGCAAGAGGACACAGGAGGAGGGTGCTGTTCAGGAGGATGCAGGCCAGGATCGGGCAGGCGAGGGCTCCTTTGCTGGCCCCAGTAAGTTTTAATTTTAATAAAGAGTACCTATTTTTTCCTAGCGTTCCTCATTCGATTTTTTCTAAATCGTCTTTGATCTTCTTGTAGACTGGATCTAAATTCTTATCCTGCCTCGACTATGACTCCCTGTGGTATTACTAGATTATTCTTATTAGTCTGTTTGTGTAGCTAACTAAGATTGCACATTTGGCAATTCCATTGGACTCCCATTCTAGTCAGCAATAGCTCTATGCACTGAGTGCAGTCCTCTGGGATTGTCCATAATGTCTTTTCAAGTCTTCTAAATGTTTATGCTTTGACAATTGCCAACAATAAAAAGGTGAATGACCACCAAGAAAGAATAAGATACTACTTTACTTTTGTTTTGGATAGGGGGACAATCCATTCTACTACTGTTGCAGGGACAAATCTGCACAAACCGAACTATGAACACTAAATAGTGCATTGTTTATCAATTATAATAGGCGCAGGTAGACTTTCTTTCCACATACCTCAGTGATATCAGACTTTGAAGAACCCCCAATCTCCTTACTGACTAGATAGTGTGGCAGAGTCATTTAGCTCCCTAAGTCACCGATGATTGATCCCCAATGATCATTAGATTATCCTACGCAGGGCAAGAGTACGGAGTCACAGTCAAGAAGTGTCAGAGGCACTCATGCTTGCAAAAATTCCAAAACCTTTAGCTCATCCACTCTAGTCTGGAGGACCAAAAACCACAGAGTCTATTTAAGTTAGCCCGCCCCCATGATGCGCATAAGTGGTTCTCCAGCGACCTCAGATCGCTGAAATTAGAACTTAGGCGCTCTGAGCGTCGCTGGCGCCGCAACTACTGTCCTGATCTTCGCCTCACCTACAAAGCTCTTCTGAACAGCTACAAATTGGCCATCCTAGCGGCTAAATCCAAGTATTTCTCGGAGCGCGTAGCTCTTTCGGCCAATAAATCACGTGAGATCTTCTCACTGGTGCGTAGTCTTGCCACCTCCGATCGTGCTAGTTTGTCCCCCGCCCCCTCTCTATCTCTCTGTCACTCCCTTAATGATTATTTTATTAATAAAATAATCACCATCAAGTCCAACATTCCGACTGTACCTGAACCCAACCTCCCGGACCACTCTTTCTGTTGTTCTTCTGTTTTTGATCACTTTCAACCTATTTCACTTGAGCTCTTCCGTGACCTCCTTGTTAAGGTCAAGTCCGGTTCTCCGGCGGATTGTGCTCCTGCTCGGATCCTTAGATCCCTCTACACTTCCTGCCCCACTCCTCCCTTAACTCTTCTTAATTCTTGCCTGGCTTTGGGTTCTGTTCCTTCTCTCTTCAAAACTGCCATCGTGCTTCCTATCCTGAAGAAAGCTGGCCTGGACCCTTCCCTTCCATCGAACTTTAGGCCGATCTCCCTCCTCCCCTACCTCGGGAAGATTCTCGAGAGCTATGTTACTTCTTGTCTCTCGAGTTTCATCGAGGAGAATAACATCTTGGCCGCTCGCCAGGCTGGTTTTCGACCTGGCCACTCCACTGAGAGTGTGGTCCTTGCGGTCCTGGATGAACTGAAGGGGAAGGCTGACAGCAATCTCCCCCAGGCCTTAGTTCTCTTGGACTTGTCCGCTGCGTTTGACACGGTCGATCATACCATTCTTCTCGACCATGTCGGCGCAGCGGGCATCCAGGGAACCGCCTTCTCCTGGATCGCGTCCTTTCTTCAGGGCAGATCACAGGCAGTTCACCTCTCTGACTTTTCTGCCCCCTCTCTCCCGGTCACCTGTGGGGTTCCCCAAGGTTCTTCTCTGTCCCCTCTTCTATTCAACCTCTATATCCGCCCTCTTATCTCCTCCCTTCTCGAGCTGGGGGTCTCTGTGTACAATTACGCAGATGACCTCCAGCTCGTTTTTGATCTGTCCTCTCCTACTCACTCTCTTTCTAAGTTCAGTTCTACTCTACTCTTCATTTCCCAATGGATGAGCTTTAATCACTTAAAGCTCAATCCTGACAAGACTGAGCTTGTCCTCACTGGTGGCCCTTCTAACCCTTGGTCTGCTGTTCACTGGCCCCTTTCCTTTGGCCCCCCTCCCTCCCCAGTCTCCTCCGTCCGGACCTTGGGCATTAAGATCAGCAATGATCTTACTATGCATGCGCATATCAGCGCCGTCGTCTCCGCTTGTTTCCTTTCCCTCCGCCTCATTCGCAAGATTTCCCGTTTTTTTTCTGTTGATGCCCTTAAAACTATTATTTCTGCCCTTATCACCTCCCGCCTGGATTATGGCAATGGCCTGTTCGTAGGTATTCCGGCCTACGAAACTCGCCGCCTTCAGGCCATCCAGAACCAGGCAGCCCGTCTTGTTTTGCGTCTTCCTAAGTTTTCCCACATCACCCCTGCCCTTAAATCCCTCCACTGGCTCCCTGTTCACCTCAGATCTCACTTTAAACTCGCCTGCTTGGCTTTCCGGGCTCATGCCCGATCTGCTCCCCTCTTTATCAACTCTTTAGTTTCCTCTCATGCCCCTTGTCGCTCTCTTCGCTCGTCCTCCCTCTCTCTTCTTCACGTTCCCCGCTTCCGTAAATCCCGCACCGGAGGCACCCGCTTCTCGGTGCGAGCCCCCCAGATCTGGAATTCTCTTCCCCTCTCGATTCGCTCTATTCCTATTTTTTCCCATTTTCGTAAAGCTCTTAAAACTTTTCTCTTCCTTCAGGCTTTTCCTGTCTAACTTCCCCCCGGTTCTCTTCCAAATTATGGCTGTGTTCCTCAGCGCCAGGAAGCCGCTTGGCCGCAGTGCGCTCTTATAAATATTTGTTTCATTTCATTTCATTTCATTTCATTTCATTTCAAGTTTAAAAGCTTTATTAAAACTAAACACATTTATTAAAATCAACTTTGTCATAAAAGTAAACGTTTAACTGAAAATGGAAAAGTGCTTAGTGCTAACGATTAATTGGACACATTTCTTGTGGTCGAGCTGAGCTCTCACCTGGTTTGAACTTGAGCTTGACCCTGATCGTGTTCTTAGAAGTCAAGCTTCTGTTAGGAGAAAAAGTGTTGTGTGTTAAAAATAAAAAGCAAGCATTCATCAGTTGTGCCAAAAAGCGCAGCAAGACAACAGCCTTCCCTGGAAAAAGGGACATTTTTACTGTAGAGTATACAGTTACAAATTATTACATTGTATTTCGTTTTTTTTAACTTTCTTTATTCCTCCTAGACCAAATATTATACAGTAGTGAGTGGTGTATTCTAACATTCTAAAAATTTACTTTGTAGGTGGAACATCTGGTGGCGGGGCCAGTGCGGAGGTGGTGGATGAGGAGGACAACTCTTCTGGGGAGGAGGCGGTGCGAGTGGCGGACGACACCAATGTGCCTGTGAGGGTTGACACGGTGGTGGCGGGCACAGGTAAGCTATATATTCGAAAAGCGAAAGAAGGGTGTAAGTAAGTGTGGAAGGACGAGAAATTTTATGATGGCTGGCAAAGAAGAATGATATGTGTTTGTTTGGCCCCCGAGGTGGCTGGGAAGGAAAGAATATGGTATGGTGCATGGCTGGGTCAATGATGAAGGAAGGATGGGTGGAAGGACAACAGCCTGGGTGGGTGAAACATAAACTGTATGTGTGCATATACTTTGAATGGATGGATGCCTGGAGCATGGTATTATCTGACTCTTAGATAGCACATGTGTATCTAGAGAGAGTAGATGGTCACTGGATGAACTAAGTGTTACCTTGAAGAGCATGTAACACCGCACCCGCACGTCCGTTCCAGTGTAGGGAAGGCAAGGAAAAGAAATTGTAAATTTGTCCAATACTACCATGAATAGTAGCAATAGTTTGTATTGCAACTGCAAGCACAGCATATATCCGGTTATTACGGTGGACACTCCGTACCTCTCTTAATAACTTTAGTTTAGTAGTAGTACGTCATTCATGTGTGGGTGTATCACTGTTCACTCAATAATAAGCAAAGCACCTAAAGTCATCCCATATGTCATCAAATACATCCCATGTGAAGTGATAGATAATCTAATTATTTCGCTTCTACATTTTCCTTTTCTAGTACTTATTTGCACTGTAGGGTGAAAGGTAAATTAATTAAGCAGTAGCCCTTGTAACAGAGTATTCTCAGTGCCACCCGTAATAGAAAAGTAATAGCTTCACCACCTGCATGTACTGGACCGGTACAGTAACGCAAGTCTGTCTCACTCATCATGGTGTGCGTCTGTTTTTCTCGGGTGCAAATTTACTGCGCTGGCATTCTGCCGGCTTGCATAAGATAACGTACCAATTTTCCGAAACAAGAGAGAAGAAGAAGAATAAGACTGGTGTACTGTCATAGTCGACTGTAATGGAAGTCCATAGTGGTCGTAGAATTTGTTCATTAAACTACCACTAATGTTAGAGCAAGGATGCAGAAGTGGGAGGTTAGATAGATACTGTCCTCAATAGTTATGTACTGTGCTTTCAATTTGCTACTTGTACTGTGACACAACTTTCGGCTCAATCACTTTGTGTTATTAATGTTAAGGAGCATTGGTTACAGACTATGTCTTTCTTTCTTCCTATAGTTGCTCCTTCCAAATCGACATCCCGGAGGGAGCAGGCTCGAATGGCCCGGCAACGGAGGCTGGATGCCACTGTCGCGGAATATCGGCGGCTGGTGGCCCTGGAGGAGTCGGAGGACACGCAGTCGACCGGTGCTACCACAACATCCTCGACTGGGACAGCTGCATCCTCCTCCGTGACCCCACGGGCTGCCAGCCAGCGCAGTGCTCCAGCGGTACGGAGCCGGGCTAACAAAGCCAACCGCCACCGCCAAGCAGCAAAAAGACCAGCTGCCCCCCACAGGAGCTGAACGGCACGCCAGCCCCGCCTAGGAGTGAGAATGTCCTACCTGGAGCAGGAGGTCCATAGGTACAAGAACTTGGTGGAGGGCCTCCGCTACGAGCATGCCACCCTCCGCAAGGAGTATGATGCCCTGGCCGCAAAATTCACCAGCACCCTCCAGTAGTGGAGTGTCCCTTGCCCTTTTTTTAGAGACTTTTGGGGGGTGGGATTTGGGAGTTGGGTGCTTTTTGGGACTTTTCAAAGACAATCGTTGGGGTTAGGGAGGGTCTTGAGGGAGATTATTTTGTTAGGGCTACATAAATATACTTTTTTTAAACTTTATCTGACCATACCTGTTTTTTACTGCTTTTCAGTCTGGTGGGTGGGGGTGTAACAGTAAGTTTGTTTTCCTGAAGAGTCCTAGGACTTTAGTAGTACTACCGTCAATCTCTCGTCTAGTCCTAATACTCCATTATACTACCTCCCACCAAACGCTTATCTTACCTGAAATTTGTGTTAGAAATTAGGGCTAGGCCCAGGGCTGGCTCCACGTGAAATGGGGAATAAGGTTGGCGGATGAAATTTCCTCATTGCGGTGGTACTAGTGGTGTGACACAGTGGCAGTTGCATGCCTATGGAAAAAAAGAAAACGAAACCTGGTTTGTCCTTACTGTAGCATTACAACGGTTACGGTACGCTCGAGAATATAGCAGGGGACAGTACACTAGAACAGTGCCACAATGTTGCCTAACAAATGGTAAAGTATTGCAAGTATAACTAGTACTTGCGTTGAATTTATTTGACATTGGCTCCTACTACTACAAGAAATAGTACTAAAGCTGAGTAAGTCTAGAATATATCCTCGTATTCCTTCACCAGCCTGTTGCTATGACCTTATCCTCCCCAGCAAGTGTGTGGAATTATTGATGTCATTTAGTCAGACATCAAGCAAAACCACACAGCCCGGGGGAAGAGGGTTAGGGTTTGGAAAATGGATGGGAATGGGGGTTTCTTTTTGGGTAGGTTTTGTTGAGAGAAGGAAAAAAAAGCACAGCATGGACAAACAATAATTGAAGATAAAGAAATCTTTGGGTACAAACTAAAGCTAACCAAATGCAGTCACACTCATAGAAGAAAACAATTGATACTGTATCTGTATTCTGTATGTTGTTGGAGTTGTCCTGTTGAATTTGGTAAGTAAGTTGCATGCAGCAAACAATTCCTCTTATTAGCGGCACTCCTCCATTCCAGCTGACGCTTCGTCCATCAATGTTGGTGACCACTGACAGAAGACACCCTGTCCACTGCCTGCCTGGCAGATGTTGAATGAAACCCGGCCTGTAATTATTGAACGGAAAACAGGAAGTGCTATTACAATACCACTGATAAATAAATATAAGGTATGTACGCTGTGTGGTGCAAAAAGTCACACTTTGATTTCCCTAATAGACAGTACAATATTTTTGAAATTGCGTACTCTGTCAGAGTCACCTTTTTAAGGATAAATAAGTATGGCCAAAATATTATAGCGGATCTTTCCCCTCAAGGTAGGTGTACTGTAAACTGTGTTTTAGAACAAAATTTGACCTTCCCAGCAATGCTCCCACCAAGACCCTTACTAAAGCCAGTCGCAAATGTAGAAGACCCCCAATCAGATCTCAAAAAACGAGGCCTAGCAGAAAAATGGTGACAAAACGTACTTTAAAAATAAAAGTAGGCCCAAATACACCCTTACCCACCGTGGATTGTATTCAAACCACTTGCAAGCAAGCAAAAGTATCCATAGCCAGCATCGCTCCAAGAGGGCTCTAAAACCCCGGAACTGAGTTGCAATAGAACACCCCGAAACACATGCAATCCTGCTGCTAGGGCTAACCCTAACGAACCCTAAGTTACAAAAAGTGCCAAAAGGTTTTGCCTTATGGATTTTGTCCAAAACACTTCTATCCGTTATTAGACCTTCCCAGGAATGCCGTAAGACCCGCCAACCCACCCGCAAAAAAGCACGCGACAACACCCCCAAAGAGCCAAAAAGCAAAATCTCATACTTACAATATCTCTCGGCCTTCGGTCCAAACGCGCTGTGCAGCTAGGTCATCATCATCATAACTCCTGTTTTCCACCACGGATTTCCTGAAAAGGAAATGCAATCAAGATTAGACTGTCGCAGCAGTGCTTCGACAGAGACCCCGCAACCCACCCACAAACACCAGGAAGCCCCCCAAAACGCTACATTGAGCAAGATGTCAGAAGAAATAGCAAAAAAAAGGCTTTTCCTTATGGATTTTGTCCAAACCACTTCTATCCGGTATTAGACCTTCACAGGAATGCCCCAAGAGACCCGCCAACCCACCCGCAAAAAAGCACGCGACAACACCCCCAAACAGCCAAAAAGCAAAATCTCATACTTACAATATCTCTCAGCCTTCGGTCCAAACGCGCTGTGCAGCTAGGTCATCATCATCATAACTCCTGTTTTCCACCACGGATTTCCTGAAAAGGAAATGCAATCAAGATTAGACTGTCGCAGCAGTGCTCCCAGACCCCAAAACTCACCCACAAACACCCGGAACCCCGCCAAAGAGCACCTCAAAGGCAAGCAAGTCAGCAAAAACGGCAAGAAATTTCAGCCTCATATTTGGTCCTAAACACTTTTATCCGTTATTAGACCTTCACAGCAATGGGCCCAGAGCCGTCAACTCACCCGCAAAGAAGTAGAACACCCCCACAAGTGCTGAGTCTTTCTTCATTGGGCGTAATCCAGCCCTCTGCTTTGAGGGAAATAGGAGGAGGAGGATAGAGGAGCATGTTCTTCTGAACTTGTGAACCTGAGGAATGTAGACTGCGGCACCTTCAAATCAATAAGCAAACAAGTGAAGACAGTTCTGCTGATGGGCTTGTTTTTGGGATTAGGTGATTAAAGTTTGAATTAAATTAACTGTGGAAAACAAAGAAAGACAGACACACAGGAATAAAAGTGAATAAGGACGAAAAAGAAAGTTATTGATTCATTGTCTCATTTTCAGGGCTCGGTGTCAGGGAATAAGAAGAAGATTTCGTCATCATACTCTGCGAATTCAGGCAGGATGAGGTCAGTGTCACCGAACAGAGAACAAATCCCCTCATCTACGTTGCCTTCCTCCTCGTCTTCATGCGGCGTGCTTTCTCGTACTTTGTAATCTGGTGGTATGAGGTGCTGATTCATCTTGATCATTGTCAGCCGCTCCACATTTTTGGGCGAGAGGCGGCTCCATTTGGGAGTTACAATGCCACCAGCAGCACTGAAAACACGTTCAGAAGACACACTTGCGAGTGGGCAAGACAAATAGTTTATAGCCAGGTTGGAGAGCTGTGGCCACAATTGTTTTTTCCCATGCCAATACTGCAATGGCTCATCATTAAGAAAGACCTCTGTTGAGTCATTCAGATAGTCCTGCACCATCGACTCAAGGTCCTCAACGGTACCTCCACTTTGCTTACTTTTTGCTGTGCCTGTGACATTTTTTCGAGAACCATACCCAAGCAAAGTTAGCCAATCCTCTACAGCAGCCACTGTTACTGTTGTGTGTGGTGCAGATGATCCGGTTGCCGGTGTCATTAACGGCTGAGAGGTCACTTGTGCCACAGCCACAGGTGCAGAAGTGGATTATTTTGACTGGGGATGGCCTGCTGATGCTGATGCTGATGTACTGCCTTCTCCTTCAATATCCTGCCGTTCTTTTTCAAACCTCTTGGCTGACCAGGCTAGCCAACGTTTGTACTTTTTAACATCTTCATCAGCAAAAGGAAAGAATGCTTGGCCTGCCAGCGCCTTTTTGTATCGTGGATTCAGAATAGTAGCACAAATGTAATGCTGTTCTGAGTTGATCTTTTTAAGACGTTCATCACCACGTAGGCGGTCTAATAATTTCTCCGACAAAATAAAAGGGTCTTTTTTTTTTCCATCTTTTTCTAACTCAGAAGACACCGCCTTCAGTTGGTGCTCCAGCATGCACAACAATGGGATAGCTTGTCCCAAATTACAGTCCTCCTGGCTGACTGCACGCGTGAAGAACTCAAAAGGACGAAGCATGTCTGTCAGGCTTTTAACTATGTCCCATTGCGCCGCACCCATCCGCAGGTCCTTCTGAGCTGTACCCTCTGTTAAGAAATAGTGATCGAGTACCGTATACTGCTCATACAGACGCTCAAGCATGTAGAAGGTTGAGTTCCAACGTGTTGCCACCTCCTGGATGAGTGCTTTCACTGGCATTCGACGTTCAAGTAGCAGCCTCCTCAGATGCTTCCGGGCCTTAAAAGAATGGCTGAAATGGTTGCACATTTTGCGGCAGGTGGCCATTACCTCGAACGCTGTACTGTCTCTATCACTCAAGAATTTTTGAACTACCAGGTTGATACAGTGCGCCAAACACGGCACTCTGAAATATGCACCCATCGCCATGGCCTTAACTACATTGGCGCCATTATCCGTGGAAACATAACCAATCTGGCGTTTTTTTGGGGACAGCCAGTAAAAGACCTTTTTGTTAAACTCGTCCAAAATGTTTTCTGCTGTGTGACTTTTCTCCAAGCCAAACATGGCTAGTGTTGCATGTTTCCGAGCAGCTTTAAAAACTTGGTCCGGGTCAACACCTGCGTTTAGCTTTGCTTTAACACCTGAAAAAGAGACCCAGTGTGCAGTGATGCACATGTAATCAGCGCCTGCGCCACTGGTCCACATGTCTGTTGTCAGATGTATAGTGTGAACAGCACTCTTCTGCAAAGCTGCCCCAATCGCCTCCAGCACATCTTCATGTAGTGCTGGAACCGCAACTCTGGCAAAATAGAACCGGCTAGGAACCTTCCATTTAGGGCAGAGCGCTGCCACTAATTCTAGAAAACCTACCGCTTCTACAAAAGAAAAAGGGAGAAGGTCCACAGCTAGCATTTTAGCCAGCTTAGTGTTATACAGACGCGTCAGTGGGTGGTTGCGTTCATATGGCGCGTCTGAAGAAAACATGGTTCTAATGTTGCCCTGGACCAAGCATTTACGGGATGATAATGACTTCGTTGACGCAATTATGCTCGCTGGTGAACTTTTGCGCGTTGGTGTCTCACTCGCTCCAACACTCTTAGTGTGCCTCTCATGGGGTGTGCTGCTGACAGGGGTACTGGGTGTAAGTGAAGTGTTTGACACGTCTTCTTCCTCCTCGTCATCATCAGATGAAACATCAACGTTTTCTTGACTTCCAATTCGGGCTTCTTTGATCGCCTTTAGGTGCGCAAACCATTGGACAGTGTGCTGTCTCTTAAGATGACCTCTCTGGCCTCCGGTACCATAGTTGGTACCTGACTTACCACGACTAACTGCAACCTTACAAAGGGTACAAATGGCGAACTTTTCCCTTTTTGGGCAAACAGTAAAGAAGTCCCAAACTGGTGACTTGAAGTGTCTGTGGGGCCTGGAGGAGGCAGCGATACTGGTGGTGGTGGTCATGCTGCTAATGCCAGATGAAGTGGAGGATCTGGATTGCCCAACTTTTGTACGTTGTGCACTTTCACCGCCACTAATTAAGGTCGAGGTGGATGGAGGTCCCTTCTTGCCAGAAAGAAATATGGAAGCGGTACGAGTTGGTGTACTACTTAACTCCAATGATTGTGGTGGTGTTTCCACTGCCTCCTCGTCGACAACATCATCATCATCACGCTCCGCAGCTTTTCGGGCTAGGGTCAAAATGTCTGTTTGCTGCATGCCCGCTGGGGCTGCAGTGAACTTTATGATGACTGGGTCGTCGTTGTCAGAGTCTTCATCAGCAGCAGTATCCGCCACTTCTTGCTGAGCCTCATCATCACACTCCATAATTCTGAGACTTTGGACGAGCTTCCTTTTATGCTTAACTACCTTTGTCAGATCATGGTGTGCCTCACTCTCAGACGGCAGTGGTGCTGGTTCCCAATTTTGATCCGTATTATCAGAAGGAGGTGTGCTTGAAGAAGATGTAGACACCACCCTTGATCTCTTCCTTGCTAGGGGTGTGGAAGACAATGAATGATCATCAGGAGGAGTGTCTTCCTCAAATGATACCTCGCCTTGATTGTCGATTTCCTGATGTGCCCCTACTTCGGGAGGAACAACTATTGTGGGCACTTGTGACCCTCCATGCACCTCTGCTTGCGCATCTCCTTGCGCTGCCTCTCCTTCCACATGTACTTGGGCTTGTACTTGCACATGTGATAGTTGTTGCGGCTGTGGTTGTTCAACACTCGTCAGATGAGCTACAACAACCTGTGTTGATTGAGGGACATTGCTGCTGCTTTCTTGCGATGAGCCAACATCACTGGTCGATGGTGATTGAACAACTATACTGGCTGCCTCTGCAGCACTCAAGGGCTTGGACTTAAGTTGGCGTGGTGGTGGTGGTGGCACTGAGCCCAATGGAGCGGGGGTGCTGCTCCCAGCTTGGTCCCCAACAGATCCCGCTGCTGCTGCAGGCATACTTTTTTTTTACTCCCAAAAAAAGGGGCGGCCGGCACACCAGTCTCCTTGGTAACTTGCTTCTTCTGCTCCTTACTGGCACCTTTCTTGCTAGAGGAGCTACGGGTAACTTTTTTTGGGGCCATCTTCTTCAGAGCAGGTCAGAACAGCAGGCAGCATTTGCACGAGTTGCAGAGTTGTCTGTGTCCAGACGTGACGTCGCGTGACGTTATGCTGCACACACACACCGCTGCAGGACTTCTTCCTGGCACTGGTGGTTCTCTTGAGTCTTGTGCACCTAAAAGCAATGGAAGACAGAGGAACATCAGTTCAGTTATACACCCCAAAAAATCGACAAAACACAGAAAAATCAGCACAATCCCATGCCATCCATGATGTTTACATTGAAGACACCCCACAGAAAGACTAGGGCCATGCAAGTATGCAACACTCACTACCCCTGGGCATAATGAATGAAAAGTAGGCAAAATAAGTGCAGGCCTCAGACACTGCCTCTCTTCAAAATGGCCCCTTACACCCCAAGCCAGTCCACATCAACAGTACACCCCAAAAAAAACAGAAAAACAGCCAAAAATCACCACAATCCAATGCCATCCAGGATGTTTGCATTAAAGAGAGTGAGACCCTACAGGCACACTCAGTCCATGCATCACTACCCCTTGGCAAAAGGCCACACCAGCAGCCCCAAAAAAACGACAAAAAACACAAAAAAAAGTACAATCCCAGCCCATCCATGGCCTCAATGGTGTTTAACTTTAAGAGGACACCCCACAGAAAGACTAGGCCCATGCAACACTCACCACCCTTGGTCAAAGGGCCCCACCAGCAGCCCCAAAAAACGACAAAAACGACAAAATTCAGCACAATCCCAGCCCATCCATGGCCTCAATGGTGTTTAAATTCAAGAAGACACCCCAAGAAAGACTAGGCCCATGCAACACTCACTACCCCTGGGCATAATGGATGAAAAGTAGGCAAAATAAGTGCAGGCCTCAGACACTGCCTCTCTTCAAAATGGCCCCTTACACCCCAAGCCAGTCCACATCAACAGTACACCCCAAAAAAACAGAAAAACAGCCAAACATCACCACAATCCAATGCCATCCAGGATGTTTGCATTAAAGAGAGTGAGACCCCACAGGCACACTCAGTCCATGCATCACTACCCCTTGGCAAAAGGCCACACCAGCAGCCCCAAACAAACGACAAAAAACACAAAAAACAGCACAATCCCAGCCCATCCATGGCCTCAATGGTGTTTAACTTCAAGAGGACACCACACAGAAAGACTAGGCCCATGCAACACTCACCACCCCTGGTCAAAGGGCCCCACCAGCAGCCCCAAAAAACGACAAAAACGACAAAATTCAGCACAATCCCAGCCCATCCATGGCCTCAATGGTGTTTAAATTCAAGAAGACACCCCACAGAAAGACTAGGCCCATGCAACACTCACTACCCCTGGGCATAATGGATGAAAAGTAGGCAAAATAAGTGCAGGCCTCAGACACTGCCTCTCTTCAAAATGGCCCCTTACACCCCAAGCCAGTCCACATCAACAGTACACCCCAAAAAAACAGAAAAACAGCCAAAAATCACCACAATCCAATGCCATCCAGGATGTTTGCATTAAAGAGAGTGAGACCCCACAGGCACACTCAGTCCATGCATCACTACCCCTTGGCAAAAGGCCACACCAGCAGCCCCAAACAAACGACAAAAAACACAAAAAACAGCACAATCCCGGCCCATCCATGGCCTCAATGGTGTTTAACTTCAAGAGGACACCCCACAGAAAGACTAGGCCCATGCAACACTCACCACCCCTGGTCAAAGGGCCCCACCAGCAGCCCCAAAAAACGACAAAAACGACAAAATTCAGCACAATCCCAGCCCATCCATGGCCTCAATGGTGTTTAAATTCAAGAAGACACCCCTCAGAAACACTAGGCCCATGCAACACTCACTACCCCTGGGCATAATGGATGAAAAGTAGGCAAAATAAGGTCAGGCCTCAGACACTGCCTCTCTTCAAAATGGCCCCTTGCACCCCAAGCACATGTTGCCTGTACCAGCCAGCACTCAAGATGGCCACCACCACCACCCACATGGCCAGTCCACATCAACAGTACACCCCCAAAAAACAGAAAAACAGCCAGAAATCACCACAATCCAATGCCATCCATGATGTTTACATTAAAGAAAGTGAGACCACACCACAGGGACACTCAGTCCATGCACCACCACCCCTGGGCAAAAGGCCACACCAGCAGCCCCCAAAAAACGACAAAAAACAATAAAATAAGCACAATCCCAGCCCATCCATGGCCTCAATGATGTTTAAATTCAAGAAGACACCCCACAGAAAGACTAGGCCCATGCAACACCCACCACCCCTGGGCAAAGGGCCCCACCAGCAGCCCCAAAAAAACAACAACAAAAACAACAAAAATCAGCACAATCCCAGCCCATCCATGGCCTCAATGGTGTTTAAATTCAACAAAACAGTTGTATCATGCACCCATAACCAACCCTGGTCCTACTGGATACTGTGGCTACCCACAATATAATTTATTTAATGTTCTGAAAAAGTTCAAAAATTGTAGTTGCAGCAACTGTAATGCCCCAAACAAACTTACTTGTGAAAGTTGATTTCTAATCCAAAAGTGATCCAAAGAAAGTCAAAAAGGCCTCAAATCCAAATATCCAGCAGCACCCACAAAAAGTAATCCTTCCAGCTCCAGATCCAAATGAAAGTGACCAGGAGATGGACAAAGCACTGGGAGGAGCCTGCTGGACGGGAGCAGGAAGTTGGAGACTGTGGGGCACTTCCTTCCCTCCCCCCCCAAAAAATGGACTCCTTGCAAAAAAAAAGGCCATGCAAATGTCAACCTGAGGAGTGATTCTGATAAAAATCATCATTTTCTGAAGGTTTATCCTGTTTGCTGGTGGATTTCTTGTGCAGAATTGCAAAATCTCTATTTCGCGAGTGCGAGATTGTTCCTTTCCGCCGTAACTACGTGTTCGCAATTGCGAACTCTCGCGAGGTGTGCTGTGCAAGGTGGCAAGCCGCGATTACGTATTCGCGGGCGCCAAACTCCCGCGGGATCACGCAGCAAGATCCAAAATGGAGCGGCATTCGCAAAATATGATCGAGAAAAACAACTCTGCAAACGCTTAATGACGGAAAGTGAACGCCGTGCACCACGCTGGAGTTCTGGACTTTTTGGTTCCGTCCAGAGGTGTCAGGGATAACACCCGAAGACCCCGGAGTTCTACCTGCCTCGGTGCACAAACAAACAGAAACACGGGCTTCTCGATGGTGGCGTCAAAGACCAAAGGTTTATTACTGCAGGGACACAGAAGTCACAGAAACTACACATGGGCAGTATCTAGGAGCCTGTTCAATTTGTACAAAGAGGGTTGCTCCTTATATACTGAATATTGGGCTTCAGGCAAATTCTTTACATGTTAGCACATTCAAAAACCTTTGTATCTTAAACAATAAATATTTGGCGTTGCACAGGAATCGTCAACAATATCTGATGTCAAAACATTACGAACGAGGGGTTCCCACTATTCCATCATAATCCCATGTCAATTTCTCATTCAAGACCCGGACCGCCTCATCGTAAATTTCGTTACCTCCCCCTAATAAAGGCCCAGAAGGAAAGGAGCAGAGCCAGGTGCAGAAGATAGAACAGTAGGATAAGAGATGTTTGTGGGTCGTAAATGGGCAAGGCTACCAGCTTCGGCCGCCTAATCATGATCAGGCCAACGGACACGAGAACCAGTATAGCAGGACTGGCCTCAGGCTGGGGAGGCAGCTCTTGCTGAGTCATGCTGCCACAGCGTTGCTTGCCTAAGGTGCACGTGTCACTAGCAAGGTGAATTGCTTGCTAAAGCCTACGTGTCCTTAATTGAAAGAGGTTATTGCGTGTTCATTGACTATGTGAGGGCAAAGAATACAAAATGTCTGCCGTAATCTAAGATGGATGCCATGGGTAGAACAGAAATGTGTTTGTAACAGGAGTGCTCTTGCTCGTAACATAGCGAAAACACCAGGATATACTAGATGGATCATTTGCGGTTCACTGATACCAAAATTATGTATTTGCGACAATGTTAAAAACACGGGTTCAAATCGTCACGGAACCTCAGACCATCCTTTTGCCCTTACATAGGCAATTACTCAGTCTATGTCAGAATCTAACTCTATGCTCATTAGGTCAGTGACATGTTGTTGCATCATCATCTTGTCTCGTACCTTCTCCCTAAATGTAGGTGGTTTTCTGAAACAGGTTGCAGCACAGAGACTACACAAAGCGGGACCACATTGGATAATAAGGCAGCACGAGAACAGAAATACTAGGATGACACCAATGACCATCAGAACCTTCCATCCCCACGCTGATACCAGAGTCCAAAACCACTCCATGAAGGACCAGTTTCCCTTGTCTACGTGTATAGAGTCGGAAATCTTGTGTAGCTTAGAGATCGCTTCATAGACGGTTGGAGCATTATTGGGAATAAAAAAACAGCAGCTCGATTGGATCATTCTGCATACCCCACCTCGATCTGCAAGTATTACGTCTAGAACCATACGGTTCTGCAACGTCATGAGACGATCCGCCTGAAGCTCAGCTGTTAAGTTACTAAGGGCACCAGCAGTTTCTGTAATAGTAGATTCAACTACCCGTGTTAGTTGACGTAGATTTCTACTATTGGCCATAGGCCCCCAAAACGGAAGGAAACCTTTGAAGAAGTCTCCAGCTTCCTGACCAGCGGTATCTTCCTTGCTGAAGACACCTCTTGCTACTCTGGTCTTGTGATAATCTGAAGAAGCAGTGTATGTCGGAGGTAACAATCGAGCAATATAACATGAACCTGAGAAGTCAGCAGGCAGCCATGTATACGCTCTGTCTTGACAGATGAAGTAAGTACCCCTAGCAGTAAGGAAGGCAGGGGAGGAGTTAGACGGAAATACGTAAGTCTCAACGCACTCACTCCTCCCTAGCTGAGCTCTCAGATTTCTCCCATTTCCTTGCAAACAGACCTGACCTCGGTGAGGCACGACCCAGACTGAAGTGGAGCTTTTACGCTTGCTTTCTCCCAAACTAAAGCGATACTCTGTAGAGTTCCAACTCAAATACACCCGTAATTCATCTCTAGGGTAAGATGGAGTATTATTGACGTCTCTAATCATGTCAATAATTCCCTGGACTAAAGCTTTGTTGGCTGAGTTGTATTTAGTGGACCGTGGTGGACGCGAAGGATAGGTCTCAAGGGCATAGGAAAAAATGGTCTGAAAGGCCTGAAATGATCCATTATAGCTAAAAGGCAAGACTAGATAGGGAATGCCTTTATCCATAGTGTGAGGTATCATCCCACACACCCAGCAGTCTGTAGTATTAACTACCAGTTGGTGTTGATGCAAGAGCTGTACAAATGTATTGTTAATAAATTCTGAGCGTCGAGCTTGTTCGTGTTCAGGAAACGAGTGAAAAGAATGCATAGAAGAAACCGTAGAAGTAGTGGGATCAAGGGGAGGTACTGTAGTTACCGGCATAAAATTTAAATGCACACCAAAGATGATTCCACCCGCCAACGTTATTAAAACAATTAAAAACGTAACTGCACATTGCATTAGAAAGCATTTGCTGTGAAGTATTCGGTACAGTCTATTTCTGCGAACATAAATTACATTTTTTCGTTGCAGCTCAGGAAGCTCCATCTTCTACAATCCGTTCGTGACCACTGATGATGTGTACGTAGATGAAAATGCCTCTATCAGCCCTGGGAGTTCCCAGAACTAACAGAAAGATCGACCTTGTGTCTGACCCCCGCAGATTCAACTAAGCACACAGCCACGACCCTACGGCTACCCAGACGGCAAGGCAAAATTTAAAACAACAAAATAATAGCAAACTTCCTGGCTGGGGGCAATGTATCAAAAATTCAAATGTGAAAATAGGCAGTTTCCTGCTTTATTTGTCCATATTGCGAGATCGCAAGTTGTATCTCAGTTTTGCAGGAGCTGTCTGATCTGGAAACAATGTATTTTCAGCCGACGTTGCAATGTTCACGTTTGCAGATGGCAAATGTTCTTTTGGTGCAGATGGCAAATGTTCAGGGTTCAAAAGAGCAGTTTCAGGAGGAGAACCAGAGTTTGATGTATCAGTGATCAGTTCTGCATCACTGAAAGGGATGAAACTGGGTATTTGTTCTGCTTCAGAGGCACTGATTCCTTTCTTTACCCAGTTGTCGTAAGGAAGTGGCAGAGGCACACGTTTGACGTGTGTCGTGTGGATCCAATTCTTCCGTCCGGCCACACGAATAGCAGTTCTCGTCGCCAATAAGACTTGGAAGGGGCCAACGAATCTGGGCTGAAGATTTTTCGTTCTTGCAAAATTTCTAATGACTACTTGATCCCCAGGTTTCAGCTGATGACCTGGACTCTCCGGTGGCTTTGGCAATGCATCGAAAACCTGTTGGTGAATAAGGCTCAATTTAGCAGTCAAGTCGAAAAGGTAATCAATTAACATTGGGTATTCCAGCTGCTTAAATTCTTTCGGTCTAGGTACCCCCCAAACATTTGCAGGACGACCACAAATTATTTCATATGGACTAAGCCCTACTCTAGAATGTACAGTTGCTCTTGTTGATAACAAAGCCAAAGGCAGTGCATCTGGCCAGGGCAAACCCGTGGACGCTTGTATCTTAGCAAGTTTCAGTTTAAGGGTGCCATTGTAACCCTCAACTAAACCCGCGGACTGGGGATGATTCGCACTGTGAAACTTTTGTCTAATCCCTAGGCCGGCACACACACTCTGCATAACTTTCCCTACGAACTCACTTCCATTATCTGACCATACAATCCGTGGCATTCCGAATCTGGGGAAGTATTCTTTAAGAAGGATTTTGGCAGTGGACAAAGCAGTATTGTCCTTCAGTGGGTATGCTTCAATCCATCTGGAGAACGCGCAAACTACCACTAGGACATACTTTAGATTGTTGCAACGATCCATATGAATGAAGTCTAACTGAATCACTTCAAAGGGGCAGGAAGGAGGAGCGAAGTGACCTGCAGGTGTGGGGATTCCCTTGCCAGGATTATGCATCAAGCATACCATACAATTTCTCACCACTCTCTCTGCACACTTACTAATCCCATCATTCTTCCAAACTGGAGCCAACATCTTACAAATCCCTTTAGAACTGATGTGCGCTGCTCCATGTGCCATCGTTACTACTGCAAGCACATACGCATCAGGCAACATCCAACGCTGTTGTTCCGACAAGTCAATCCAACACCCACTCGGGTCCAATTTACCCGTGCTCTCTTTCCATGCAAGCTTTTCCTCCTCAGTCGCCTCTTTCTGAATTTCTTTCACGCTTTCCACTTTGTCCTCACACATTCCAGACTCAGAAATCCATCTTGCAGACGTTGCAACATACATTCTACTCATCATATTTCTAGCTGTCTGTTTTGCAGTCTCATCAGCAAAAGCATTCCCACGACCAACATCATCCGTGATTGCTTTATGAGCACTGCATTTCACAATCGCAACTTCAGTCGGCAAGGTTAGAGATTCCAACAAGTCATTAACTAGCTGACCATGTTGAATCTTAGTCCCATGGGACGTAATGAAACCTCTCTCTTTCCACAAACGGCCAAAACTATGGGCTACGCCGAACGCGTACTGGCTATCTGTGAACACATTCGCTCTCTTTCCCTTAGCTAAAACGCACGCTCTTGTTAGCGCGATCAATTCTGCAGCCTGGGCAGAATTCTGACTCACTCTTGCAGTCTCCACAATCGTACTCAAAGTCGTTACTGCATAGGCAGCAGTCACATCACCATTCTCCAATTTGAAGCAAGACCCATCAACATACAACGTGCCATCTGGATCTGATAACGGAGTGTCTTTTAAATCAATTCGTCCTTTTGTTTCTTCCTCAGTTCTGAAACAACAGTCGTGTGGTTCGGAATCACTCGACTCTTGACTAGTCGGCAACAATGTTGCTGGATTCAATACATTGCATCTTTTGATCTGAATATGACTCGCTAGCAATGTCAGTTCGTAACCTGATAATCTAGCACTGGTAAGGTGCTGCGTCTTGGTTCGGTTCATGAGTGTATCCACAGCATGAGGAACCATAACCACTAGCATGTTGTTCATTACTAAACCAGCAGATTGTCGAATGGAGGCTGCAGCTGCGGCTGTAGCTCTCAAGCAACTAGGCAACGCTCTAGCTACCGGATCTAATGTTGATGAAAAATACGCACAAGGGCGTTGTTTATCACCAAATTTCTGTGTCAAAACACTCAACGCACAACCTTCTCTCTCATGGACATAGAGCGTAAATGGCTTACTGTAATCGGGTGTACCCAATACAGGAGCTGAACACAGTGCATTTCGTAACTCAGAAAAACTCTCCTGACATTCGGCAGACCATGGCACTGGACTCGGAACATTTTTCCCAGTCAAAGCTACCAACGGTTTTGCCAAAAGAGAAAAATGTGGGATCCATTGCCTACAATATGAGGTAATACCTAAAAAGGCACGTACTTCTCTCTGCGTGCTAGGAACATTCATCTGTGTAATTGCTTTTATTCTCTCTGGGGTCAACTTCCTTCCCTCCTTTGACAAGAGATGACCTAGGTAGGTCACTTCTTGGCAACAGTATTGCATTTTTGAAGGTGACACCTTGTGATTCAAATTTGACAAATGATGCAATAAAGAAATTGTAGCTGTTTTGCAAGTTTCCTTGTCATCGGCAGCCACTAGAAGATCATCGACATATTGTACTAAAGCAGAATTAGGAGGAAGTACAAAGGAGTCTAACTGGCTTTTTAATGCTTGACTATAAATGGACGGGCTTTCACAATAACCTTGTGGAGCACGTTTAAACCTGAAGCTTCGTCCTCCTAGAGAGAAACCGAAGATATCTCTGCTTTCCTCGGCTATCGGAATGCTGAAAAAGGCATTTTTCAAGTCGATAACCGAAAACCATGTTGCTGTAGCAGGAATCAACGTTAACAATGCAGTAATGTCTGGAACCACAGGAAACTGTGGAATCACAATTTTATTAACCTCTCTAAGATCAATTACAAACCTATATACTGGAGGTTTTGTTGGGTCAGTTCGTTTAAAAATAGGCAGTACAGGACTATTACAGACATTACCTCTAGTTTCTTCTACAACGTCTTTCTCAATCAGATCTTGCACAATTAATAAAAGTGCGCGTTCACCTTCACTAGAGATTCTGTATTGTGGAATTCGTGGAAGTTTTACATTTGCTTTCAAAGTTACTACATATGGTGGAATTTCTAAAAGACCTACATCATTAGGACCAGTCGCCCAAAGAGTATCAGGGAGAGAACGCAGCTCTGGTGGAAGCGCATCCATCGACAAGTACATTGGAGAGGTGATTCTTTTACCCAACGTAAGCTGTACTCCTTCTGGAGAACAGTACAATGTCGCATATAGGCGTTTTAACAAGTCTAAACCAAGCAGATTTTCATTACAACCTGTCGTCAAAATCAGGGGTGCTTTCAAGTGGCGGGGTCCAACAGAAATAGACAAAGGACCAGAAACAGGGTTGTGAACAGGGGCGCCTGAAAAACCTACTGAAACGTTTGTTGAGCCAGACAAAAGTGCGCCAGGGAGTTTCGCATGTATGATAGAACTTTTTGCTGCACCAGTATCCAACAGAAACGGTTCGACTATACCTGATGTTGCTACTGCGACATAAGGCCCACTCTGATCTACTGGAACTGATACTACTCCCTCTCTTTGTCCATGGCTGTCCTAGTACTCTCTTGGCTGAACTTCCTCACTAGCTTCATAGTAGTCTTCAACATGATACTGTTGAGACCTATTTTGTTGGGCAGATTGTCCATTTCGCTGATCGAAATGATTAGAAGGGCGATCACTTGTCTGTGGAGGCATAGCACCTCGTCCTCGACCTCTAGAGTTTTGTATAGAGCTACCACGACCTCTCTGAGCTGTCGCAGCATTATTTTGCGCTAAGACTGGACACTCAGTCTTATAATGGCCTTCCATTTTGCAATAAGCACACTGATTCCATTGGTACTGTGGCCTCTGAGAATTATACTCCGTCCTTTGATATGACCCTTGCTGTGTATGAGTCTGATTCGTGCGAGGCGGATATGCTTGCTGTAAAAGAACTTTAGTTTTTAAATCTTTCGTCTTTTTATCTGATTTTTCTTTCTCCTCTTTATCCCTATTTTCATAGTACTGGGCAGTCGCAAGTATTTGCGCAGTCGTAGAGACAGCCCACGCACTTTCAGGATTCTTTAATTTACCACTAAGTTCTGGCAACAGATTGTGCACAAATTTATCAACAAATAATCTCTGGCCTCCTTCTGTGCTCATATCCTGACCACTATGATCCACGAAAGTCTCCTCGAATCTTGTGAAAAAGTCGGAGACGCTTTCGTCTTTCTTCTGTTTGCACGCGGACAATTTGTCCCAGTTAACGCGTAATGCAGGCATCAGGGTTTTCATTAAATCGATTATTCTACCAGGCAAATTAGCAATTAAGGGTTCAGGTTTAGAACCACCTATTTGTTGACCATCCGCTGCAATTATAGCTGCCCAATCACCACCTAGGGCAACTGGATGATTCTCTTTACGAATCTTAGCCCAAATTGGTTGCGGTACTACATTACCAAATAGCAGATCTATGTCAGCTAGATTCAATACACAAGCGTCAACTGTCTGAGCCAACTCTTTGTATCCTGCAGGATTTTTACGCGGATCTGGCAAGGCCTGTTTCACTGCTAATACTTCAGCTCGCTTCCATGGAATATGTATCCATACTCTCTGGAATTGGGCTGGAGCGGCTGCAATACCAAGGTTTACATTAGCTTGCACAGCTTCACGCCAAATTGGTGGAACCTCCCTCATTGGGTATTGACGATTTTGTTTCGTACTACGTTTCTCTAACTCCCTCGGTGAACGAAGGGATGGGTCATTCCTATAACTTAAAATCAGTTCCATCGCTTCTTTTATATTTTGACCAACTATCATACCTGCAGCAAACTCTTTCTGAACATTAATTAATTCTTCCCTATTTGATTCAGAGTCATCCTCTTCCAATTCCTCACGTAGAAGGAAGCACATTTCATCGAACACATATCGTTGTGTCGGTTCGTTCCATTGCATAAATGTATCTAATACATCTTGTACATTATATCTTCCAACTTTCGAAACCCATCTAAGAGCAGTGGAATCTAGTATTCCTCGCTCTTCAGTACTGGGAAGCTGACTACGTCTCTGCACAGAGTCAGAGGTAGGAGTCTTAATCAGAGTTTTATAGAAGGGAGATAGAATATTAGAGACAGAATCAGTGATTCTCCGACGAACAGAAAGTGGAGTCATAATATTAGCAGAAGCAGTAAATAGAGTAGCAGTTGGAACAGATAGAACAGGAACAGTAGGAGTAGCGGGCAAAATAGCCTGTGAACTAGCAGGTGTGAGCGATACAGGTATAGGTAAAGAAGCCGGCAACACTGGAAGAGGGGGTGTCGAAGGAACATTAATATTGACCACAGGAGGTACAGGAACTTGATTCAGAGGAGCAGGAACACCAGGTTGTCCAGCAACCGGTAATTGAACATTTGGTATAGGTGGAGCCGTAGCACCCTGTGCATACGGTGGGGGTGATCATAACAAGTAAGACAACAGGGGATCCTTTTCGGGGTCCTCTACTATCTTAGCTGTACTTGATGGCAAAACAGGATAGCACTTGTCTATCGCTAAATTACGCTTTCTATTGGCCACCTCCATCGCTTTCTCAGATTCGTTGAGTTGCAGCTGCTTAGCAGACTGTTCTAAAGTCAACTCTTGCTCTTTCTGTTCTTTCTTCAACTTTTTAATTTCTCTCTGTTTAGATTCTTTTCGCCAATAACGGAAAGAATCAAACATTGCCGGCCGGGCTTTCTTCTTGAACAATTTCGTTTCTAAATTATCAAGAACTTGGGGTTCAAAACTACCATGCAGTGGCCAACTAAGGACACCATCTTTCTCTGTATAGTGGATCCATACCTCGTTATAAGAGATAGGGCCCACACCAAATTTGCAATATAGATCATAAAGGGGAGTTCCAATCGGAGGAACCGAACACGAGTCCTCCAACTGGGAATCACTGTTGCAACTAAAACAAGACAACATACAATTTTTCCGACTTACCATTTTATAATCCGGAACACAGAACAGACAAACCACAAACAAAAGGTGCGCACTCGAACCAAGAACTTAGGCCTACCAAAGCGAACAAATGTATCGATACCCAAACTAAACCAAATGATTATCTTAACCAGAACAACCAGTGATAATCTTACGAAACCAAACCAAACCAAAAACTAAAAGGATTATCCAAACAGGAGCAACCCTTACGAAGTAACCAACTAGCAACCACTTAATACTTAACTGAGGCACTGAAGACGTCACCAAGGAGAAACCCGTCACGTCTCGCCGTACTAAGGACTGCACCTCGGGTCCAAGACAGGGCGACGGTCAAAGCAACGGACCACTGTAGCCATCCGAACGGGAACCCTCGTGGAAGAGAACGTCGGGCCACTTTTGCGATATGCCGGGATCGATGAAGTGGGGCGCCTCCCTCTGGAATCTTCACACGAAGCTTCTCGAACTCTTCAGGCTTTTGGACCGGTACCGAATGACGTCGCCCCACGTTGGGCGCCAATTGGAGTTCTGGACTTTTTGGTTCCGTCCAGAGGTGTCAGGGATAACACCCGAAGACCCCGGAGTTCTACCTGCCTCGGTGCACAAACAAACAGAAACACGGGCTTCTCGATGGTGGCGTCAAAGACCAAAGGTTTATTACTGCAGGGACACAGAAGTCACAGAAACTACACATGGGCAGTATCTAGGAGCCTGTTCAATTTGTACAAAGAGGGTTGCTCCTTATATACTGAATATTGGGCTTCAGGCAAACTCTTTACATGTTAGCACATTCAAAAACCTTTGTATCTTAAACAATAAATATTTGGCGTTGCACAGGAATCGTCAACAATATCTGATGTCAAAACATTACGAACGAGGGGTTCCCACTATTCCATCATAATCCCATGTCAATTTCTCATTCAAGACCCGGACCGCCTCATCGTAAATTTCGTTACCTCCCCCTAATAAAGGCCCAGAAGGAAAGGAGCAGAGCCAGGTGCAGAAGATAGAACAGTAGGATAAGAGATGTTTGTGGGTCGTAAATGGGCAAGGCTACCAGCTTCGGCCGCCTAATCATGATCAGGCCAACGGACACGAGAACCAGTATAGCAGGACTGGCCTCAGGCTGGGGAGGCAGCTCTTGCTGAGTCATGCTGCCACAGCGTTGCTTGCCTAAGGTGCACGTGTCACTAGCAAGGTGAATTGCCTGCTAAAGCCTACGTGTCCTTAATTGAAAGAGGTTATTGCGTGTTCATTGACTATGTGAGGGCAAAGAATACAAAATGTCTGCCGTAATCTAAGATGGATGCCATGGGTAGAACAGAAATGTGTTTGTAACAGGAGTGCTCTTGCTCGTAGCATAGCGAAAACACCAGGATATACTAGATGGATCATTTGCGGTTCACTGATACCAAAATTATGTATTTGCGACAATGTTAAAAACACGGGTTCAAATCGTCACGGAACCTCAACGCCGCGCGCCGCAACCAAGCAAAAAATCCGCCGCGAGCGGATTCACGGATTTTCGACAAATTCGCGAGAGTTCGCGGATTGCGAATTTGCCGAAAATCCGAAAAATCCACGAGCGGAGCGGATTTTACGCCCATGCTTAGGGACCGCATCACTAAAGTCCTCGGATTTGCCCGGGTAAGAGATCTAAGTGCAACCTCATTTCTTTCATTCAGACCTATCTGGCAAGATTGCATCTTACCTGTGCTTCGATGTCTGCTATGCGGAGAAGAATGCGTGTTGGACGTCTGTCTTACACTACCATCAGCAGTACCAATGGATATAGATACCTTGCTAGGTCCGGTAACGACTCATGCATCGTGTTGTCCCCATCGGTTACCTATTGTGATGACGGCATTCCTTGAGACTTCACCACTATGAGTAGGTGGCGGTGAGGTACGAGAGGAAAGCAGCACCAAACAGGTACAACCTTCTGTGAGCATTGCTGATCCTGACACCGATGATAGCAATCATTCTCACATATGCACAATTTCAGCATTTTCGTACTTGATTGAACTTTCACCTGATGTTGTAGACCAATTTTTTGCAAGCCTGTCTGAAATGATGTTCTCCTCTGAACAGAAAGAATAACTTTTTAAAACAACGAGCACTCAGCGTTCCCTGAACCCTGAATTCGGCCTTCAGTTTTGATAAACACAAGCTACTGAAAACAATTGGAACTATTTTTTTCCCCTTGAGAGCGAAATTATTTTTCTCACTTCCAAAATATTTACCCTTTTTCTGGCACAAAGTACTCTGCTTAAAGTAGACTATACTTAGAGAACAGAGCTTCTATTTAGGAACTCTAGAGACAATATTTTACCTCAGCCTCTAGCACATGTACAGCATTTGTATAAATATGTGATGGAATGGTCTCGACCTTCTTTTCTGTATACAGAGCCATTTCATGTGTAATTTTCGCAATTCATTCAGCTGATATATATATGCATTTAACTGAATGATAACACTGCTTGAAAAGCATACAGTACCAATACTCATTTTCGTGTATTTACCATATACCATTTCAAATGCGAAATTTGTATTTTGGGGTGGGTTGGAAAACACACATGCATCGATTATGTTAATATTGCTTAGTTTTTAAGTAATGATGGACATTAATTCGTGGAGTGCGTGTTGTGTTTCTATCTAGGACCCTAATTCGATATTCCCGATTTATGCCCTTATATGGCTATAATAAATAATATCCTTATAAAGGCATAAGAATCATATCCATATTTAGTAATAGCCCATGCAGTCCAAATACAGCAAGGCTACTCCCCTAGACTCCTAGAAAGTACAACGCGTTCTTTAAACAAACCAAGCCTCCAGCAGCCCGGGAAATCCCCTTGCTCTTGTTTTGATTTGCACAAGAACTCCTAGAGTCAGAAAGAACTGTTAGTTCTTGGTGACGTCTTATGTCCAACCTTACGTCAAACCCGGCACCTTTCAGGTATAAATATACCAATGTTGCCTTAAGCAAACACACGGTGGTTTGGAGCAGAGCGGCTATCTACTTGCCCGGAAGCCCAGCTGATGCGAGGAGCCGAAGGAAGCTGCCCCTCCCTTTTGTCGCACTGAGGAAGAAGCTGTCTTTTTCTCCAGCCGAGAAAATCCAGCTCCGGTGTTTCCAGCCACCCTTGCGGGTTGCTGGGATATCGAGTCCTGAGAGAGAGATACAAGACCTTCTTCATTCTAAGAACCAAGATACGGAGCTGACTAAACCCTTAAGAGAATTCTTGATTCAGATCCTTGGCAAAACCCAACTTAACTTAAACTGCAACTTACTTACTCCTTCCCACATATTAGGCTTAGGTCAGGTACACCGGGGTAGCCGTAGATTAGACCAGTTGAGTACGTTAGTTAATGTTTTCATGTATGTATATATTTTATCCATTTTAAAGTATCATATGGCTAAGAAACCATATCAATGCTTTTACAGTATTATTTCATAATACTCCTTTTACTGTACGCACTTTACTTCATGATAAGTATTGCAATTGTGGCAATTCATTTCTCTTGCATGAGAAAGAAGACTGCTCAATAAATAACACCTTTTATTGAAAACTCCCATCTCTCTATTTCTCTGCACTCTGGTGAAACTAAGTATGCACGATTGACTGAGTGAAATAGTTGTCTATTGTTTTCACACGACTCTAGATACACTCTTTATTCTGAGGGAGCAAAGTTGTCATGTTTATGGTTGTCAGAAGCTAATCCCTTCTTGTCTATCCAGGGAAGTTAAACTCCTCCTTGTTTACTCGAGAAAGTTTCTAGTGACCTCTGAGCTAGCTGGCAAAACTAATTAAGTCTAATATAGTCAGTAGAGACCTAGTCGACCTCAGTCCTATGTCTACACTGCTGTTTATATTATTCCAATGCGCAGAGCCTATTGGGAATATAGGAACTACGCTACACTTCAACTCCTTTAATGTTGTTTGAAGTAATATTGTCTCACACAAGCCTCAATTATCTTTGAAGAGTAGTGTTTTCAATAGGATACGTTAATACACAGTAAGCCAGAGGATACCTTGAAGTGAAAAATGCTTTTCCTATGTGTTTCCACGACCAGGTTGCCCGGTAGGTATGTTAGAGCTCAAATGAAACTGAATGAAGTAGCCAGCATGGAGATTTTACAATACCACTTTTTCCAAACATTAATAATGCGACCAACCCTGTTTTTCCTACTGCATGCAACCACATTTTCCCCTGCTTGACAATCAGGTTTTCCTGAAGTACCATGCTAGAAATGAATACTTTTTCCAAGATTTTTACATCCCTTGTTCACTTCTATTTTACTGACGTCTGTTACAATGGCAATATACAATATTTCCCGAGGGGGCAATTTGACTTTAGTGAAGCCCCTGACTAGCTTGAGGGGGTGGTAGGTCAAAGCTCACTAAGAGGTTATGACCTGCCTCCCCACCATTCACCTGCAGAGCTCATTACAGTGTCTTTTTACAAATACTAATACGATGCAAGATGTTACAGGGTACAGGTTTGAGGCGAAGACGTAAAGATATGAATTGATCACCAAACTTCAAGAGTAACGTTAAATCTGGAGGAGGGACCCCTATCTAAACTCATGACACCACCTTAACAAGTTAGTTACTTAAGAAAAATGTAAGGGCTTATTTACAAGCCCCTTGTGTCGCCAGTGTGTCACTTATTGTGATGCACCAGTGGAGCATTTTGCTGCCCCATATTTACAAGAACACGAAAAGCCACCCTTCGTGGTTTTTCCTGTCTTTGTAAATACAGCCCCTCTACATGCAGCACTTTGTGTGAAAGGGGCATTCCATTGGTGTTGCTTTGGGTGCTCCCTCCCAACACCCATTGAATGACACATTTCCAGATTCATGAGAAATCATAATTTCTTGAAATGCATCTGAATGCTACGCCTCCCAGGGGAGGCTTAGGGAGGAGCAACGGGGAGAAATGTATTTTCCTATTTCTATGCATTCTGCAGCACGCATAGTACCAGGAAATCACCTCTTGTGATTGTTTTTGTGCAGGAAGGTGTCCCTTCCTACACATAAACAATCATTAAAAATCAACAACGTTTGGCAGCTTCTATGTGTGCCACGGCAGCACCCATAGAAGTTGCAAAACGCAGTTTCAGATTGTTTATGTGCAGGAAGGGGCACCTTCCTGCACAGAAACAATTATCCCTGTGACGCACCATGATGCAAGGGTGCCTACATTGATGCATGGCAGCTAATTGTGTGCCATCGCACGGGAGAGCAAGGGAATCCATCATATCGTTGAGATATGATGCATCCCTTTGCTTCGGAAATAATGCAGTATGGCGCAGCCAAATGACTTGTGACACCACGATGCGCTAATTATTTGTAAATACGACCCTGATTGTTTTCTATAATTCCCTCATAGTGCGGAATTAAATGTTTACAGCTTAGCACAACTGTGAAAAATGTATTCTGAAGAACTGTGATCAGATGTTTAGTATAGGAATGTGCTGATTAGGTTGTCCATGCATGTTGTGTGTGGACCAGAAGAGGTATGCTTGAGTGTTGTTATGTTTACACATGTTGGAATGGGTGATCGACATGTATGCGTTTAACTGTAAATGTACATGAGTTTTTGGTAACGTGCCAAGAGATACTAGGGGGCATATTTATGACTTCTGTAGCACAGGGCAACATATTATGTCACCTTGCTGTTGTTAGAAAGGCGACCCCGGGGGAGGCAGAAGATATCTGACTGACCACCCCTAGGTCCACCTCTCCGTCAAGAAGTAGCCGAGCGTTACTGAGAGGCCTCCTGAGTGAGGGCCCTCTCCTAGGATCGCACAGCAGAGTAACCACACACTACAAAATGGACACCACACCAGAGGTCGAGTTCGTAAGCTTTATCAGGAAATAAAGGCCGCTGGTTCCCAGCGAGATGTACAAGTAGACCGAGGGGTCTGTAAAGTCTCGTAAAAGGGGGGTCAGGGAAGCGGGACAGTCTCGGTTGGGGTGTATGAAGGGATACCCTGCGCACAGCTCTCAATCCTCGAGCCGGGGGTTCCGAGAGGTTGAGCCGCGGCAGCGCCAGCCGGCTCTCAAGATGGTTCGGCAAAGGGGGGCCGCGGCAGCGCCAGCAGGCTCTCAAGATGATTCGGCAAAGGTGGGCCGCGGCAGCGCCAGCAGGCTCTCAAGATGGCTCGGCAAAGGTGGGCCGCGGCAGCGCCAGCAGGCTCTCAAGATGGTTCGGCACAGGTGGGCCGCGGCAGCACCAGCAGGCTCTCAAGATGGTTCGGCAAAGGTGGGCCGCGGCAGCGCCAGCAGGCTCTCAAGATGGTTCGGCAAAGGTGGGCCGTGGCAGCGCCAGCAGGCTCTCAAGGTGGTTCGGCAAAGGTGGGCCGCGGCAGCGCCAGCAGGCTCTCAGGATGGTTCGGCAAAGGTGGGCCGCGGCAGCGCCAGCAGGCTCTCAGGTTCTCTTCAGGTTACAGGAAATGAGTTCTTCTGGGGTCGGCCGTGACAGCGTCAGCAGGGCTTTCCAGTCCAGGATACAACTGCCGTCCTACTCCGGGGCTGGCCCAGATATAGGACTGGAGTCCTTTGATGTCCGGACCCTCGCGCCTGGGGGTCAGAGGGGCCGGGAAGATGGTGTCCAGACACCCAGCAGGGGGGTGGAGCCAGCACCCAGGGAGGCCGGGGGCGATCGATACCAGGCGTCCGGGGACGGTTGGAGGGTCATCGAAACTCCCCTCCTCCGGGATCTGTCGAGTGGCCACTCGACCACCTGGGTAGATCTTGGCGCCTCGATGTCTGGGCTTCGCTGGGCCTGGGCCGGGGCCGGAGCCACGTGGTCGTGACGTGGTGGGCTCAAGATGGAGTCGGGCGCGGCCTCGTGCTTAGGTCGTGAGGGGCCCACGATGGGGCCAGGCCGGCAAGGGGGGGGTCCGGGATGGTGACCGGACCAGCAATGTTGGGCGTGCAGTGTCGGGCAAAAGGGCTGCTCGATGCTGGGTGGAGGGCCGATGTCGTCCTGGGCCCGCCATGCGGGAGGGGTAGGACCACGCCATGAGGCCGGGTCCAACACGCGTCCCCCCCAGCTGAAGGCAGGGGAGAGTCACCCATCTTCTTGGGGATTCTCCTCGCCGAGGCGGAAGAATCTGGAGAGGCCGTCAGCATTGGCGTGGTCGTTGCCGGGGCGATGCTCCACAGTGAAGTCCATCCCTTGCAGGGAGATGGACCATCGCAACAGTTTCGGGTTTTCCCCCCGCATCTGCATCAACCACCGCAGGGGCCGTTGGTCGGTCTGGACCCAGAAGTGGGTGCCGAAGAGGTAGGGCCGGAGCTTCTTTAGGGCCCACACGACGGCGAAGGCTTCCCTCTCGATGGTGCTCCAGCGCTGTTCTCTGGCTAGCAGCCGCCGGCTGATGAAGGCAACGGGAAGGTCGATTCCCTCAGAGTTCACTTGTGAGAGGACCGCCCCAATGCCGTGCTCCGAGGCGTCGGTTTGGACCACAAACTCTCGGCTGTAGTCGGGGGCCTGGAGCACAGGGGCGGTGCACATGGCCGTCTTTAGAGTCTTGAAGGCTGCTTGGCACTCTGGGGTCCAGCACACCTTCTGGGGTAGCTTCTTGGAGGTCAGTTCTGTGAGGGGCCCCACAATGCTTCCATAGTTTTTGATGAAGCGCCGATAGTATCCTGTGAGCCCCAGGAAGGCTTGGACGGCTGTTTGGGTGATTGGGGGCTCCCAGGCCCGGATGGCGTCAATCTTTGGCTGGAGGGGAGCCACCAGGCCGCTCCCCACCTGGTGTCCCAGATACGTCACGGACCCTTGTCCTATCTGGCACTTGCTGGCCTTTATGGTCAGTCCGGCCTGATGGAGGGCCGTCAGGACCTCCCGGAGGTGGGTCAGGTGTGCATCCCAGCGGAGGCTGTACACCGCAATGTCGTCTAGGTAGGCGGCGCTGAACTCTTCTAGCCCGGCCAGCACTCTATTCACGAGTCTCTGGAAGGTGGCCGGGGCGTTTTTCATGCCGAAGGGCATCACCTTGAAATGGTAGTGGCCATCAGGGGTCGAGAAGGCTGATCGCTCTTGCGCTTCAGGGGTGAGGCCGATCTGCCAATACCCGGCCGTGAGATCGAAGGTGCTGAGATACTTCGCAGCCCCCAGGCGATCGATCAGTTCATCCGCCCGGGGGATGGGATGGGCGTCGGTCCTGGTGACGGCATTCAGCCCCCGGTAGTCAACACAGAACCGGAGCTCCGGGGGCGTGCCGGGGGCGGCGGCTTTAGGGACCAGGACAACTGGGCTGGCCCACCGACTGTCGGAGGGTTCGACTACTTCCAGCGCTAGCATCTTGGCCACCTCGGACTGGATGCAGGCCCGCACTCGGTCGGGCACTCGGAAAGCTCGGTGTCTTACAGGCGGGCTGTCTCCGGTGTCTACATCGTGGACACACCACCGGGTAACTCCAGGGGTGAGGGAAAACAGATCTGCAAACTGCCCCAGCAGCTGCCGGCAGTCATGGTGCTGTTCGGGGGTCAGGGTGGAGGAGAGCATGACCCCTTCGATGGAGCCGTCCTTCTCAGTGGTGCTCATGAGATCTGGCAACGGTTCGGAGTCGTCTTCAGCTCCGTCATCGCTCGCTAATAGCAGACTTAGTTCAGTGCGGGCAAAGTGCGGCTTGAGCCGGTTAGCGTGTAGAACCCGGAGGGGGTTCCTGGGGGACTCCATGTCCACCAGATAGGTGACGGGGCTCTTGCGCTCCACCACTTTGAAGGGCCCCGTCCACTTGTCAAGGAGGGCACAATGTTCAACCGGGGACATGACCCAGACCTGCTGGCCCGGTTCGAATTCAATGGACGAGGCGTTCTGGTCATACCAGCGTTTCATCTCCTCCTGACTGGCTTCAAGGTTGGCTTCGGCAAGTTCCCGGAACTTCCGAGTCTGGTTGCGGAGGGTCAGGAGGTACTGGTAGACATCTGGTGGAGCACCTCGGACAGCCGTCTCCCAGCCTTCTTTGATCAGGCTGAGGGGGCCTCGGACCGGGTGCCCATACAATAGTTCGAAGGGGCTGAACCCCAGGGACTTCTGGGGTACTTCACGATATGCAAACAGGAGGCAAGGCAGCAGAACATCCCATTTGCGTCGTAGTGGCTCCTCGAGGCCCTTGATCATTCCCTTCAGTGTTCGGTTAAACCGCTCCACAAGTCCATTTCCTTGGGGGTGATACGGGGTGGTGAACTTATATGTGACCCCGCACTGTTGCCACAGGGATCGCATATACTTGGAAATAAAGTTTGTGCCCCGATCACTCACGACTTCTCGGGGGAAGCCGACTCTGGAGAAGATCCCCATTAGGGCTCGGCCTACTACTGGGGCCGTGATGGTTCGGAGGGGGATGGCTTCAGGATAGCGGGTGGCATGGTCCACCAGCACGAGGATGAAGCGGTGCCCTTGAGAGGTGCGGGGGTCCAGGGGCCCCACGATGTCTATCCCCACTCACTCGAAGGGGGTGGTGACCACGGGAAATGGCTGGAGCGGGGCTTTGACTTTCCCCCCGCTCTTCCCGCTGGCTTGACAGGTCGGGCAGGATCTGCAGTGATTGTGCACATCGTTGCGCATTTTTGGCCAGTAGAAATGAGTCACCAGGCGGCTGTAAGTTTTGTCCTGCCCCAGGTGCCCGGCGAGGGGCACATCATGTGCTAAGTTCAAGAGGAAGTCTCTAAATCGAAGGGGAACGACCAGCACCCGGCTGGCCCCTAGTTCGGCAATCTTCTGTTCACTGTAGAGAAGGTCGTTGTCCCAATAGACCCAGTGGGACCCCGCAGGGTCTCCAGCGCCTTGAGTGGCGGCTTGCCGTCGAATTCCCTCGAGGGAGGGACAGGTGCTCTGTTCTTGTCGGAATTGTTCGCGGGTGGGGCCACCTTCTTGGCGCCACTGAGCTAGTTCTGGCAGGTGGCCGAGCTCGGTGATTTCCTCATGGCTGGGCCCCTGGGGGCCGGGTTCAGGGTCAGTGTCCTCGAGGACGGCGGGCGGTGGAGGTGCGGGCCACTCCGGCTCCTCGATCGGGGCTTCCTCCGTTGGGGGGGAGGCCCGGGCGGACATGGAGCGGGTGGTCGCACAAACCCACTCGGGAAGGCCTAGCATCCCCAGATGCTCTCTCCGCTCTACGCCGGCCCAGAGGGAACTTTCCAGGTCGTTCCCGAGGAGGCAGTCCATGGGGGCATCGTCTCGGACAGTCACCTTCAGCATGCCCGACACCCCTCCCCACTCGAAGGGGATGCGGGCCATCTGGCACAAACTTTCAGAGTTGTCCGCCGACCGCACTGGGCACAAGGCGATGGGAAGAATTTGTTCGGGGGTCACCAAGTGGCAGCGGACCGCCGTCACGCTGGCTCCAGTGTCCCGGAGGGCTTCGGCCCGGCGTCCATTGATGGTGACCCATTGGCGGTATTTCTGGGTGTTACCTGGGATCGGGTCCCGGGGGATCATGTCTCGATCACCCAGGCATGCTAATATCATGGCGGCGGGCTCCCACTCGGCCTGCTCGGTGTCGTCGCCCTCTTCTTCGCCTCCCTCTGCACTCAGGGCGGCGGCCGCGATCTGGTGGCTTGGGGGACCGGTGGTGCCGGGTCGCTGGTTCATCGGGCAGAGAGGGTCGTTCGCATAATGGCCCTGTCGCTGGCATCTGTGGCATGTAACATTCGGGCGGGGCCCGGGCCTTGCTGGGGGGCCTCCCCTCCAACCCAGGGATGGCGACGGGGAGGTAGGGGATGACCCCGCGGGGGTGTCTCGGCCCCTGCTCTGGCCACCTCCGCCGCCTCGGGGTCGGTGGTTCCCCGGGGATCCCCGGCCGTAGTCTCCCATCGGACTCCGGGGAACTCGGTTGCTCACCCATCTATCCGCCTCGACAGCGAGTTTTCGTGGCTCTGTCAATTTGCTGTCGAGGAGGTGCTGCCGGAGTTCGACGAAGCAATTATTGGAAAGATGCTCCCATAGGATGAGGTCGACCAACTGCTGGTAGGTGGTGACCTGGCAGCCTCTGATCCACCCTTCGAAGGCTCTGCTGTAAAAGTTCACGTACTCCACCCAAGTGGTACCGGGGATTTTTTTACAGTCTCGAAATCGCTGCCGGTACATTTCGGGGGTGAGTCCGTAGCGAGTGAGGAGGGCGGTCTTCATGTGTTCGTACGAGGTCATCTCGGCGTCGGGGAGCTCTAGCAGGGCGTCTCTCCCCTCGTTGATGAACTTTCCCCATAAGCCGGCGCCCCAGTCTTTGAGGGGTACTCGATGGGCGGTCATGGCGACCTCGTAGGCTTTGAACCACTGTTGGATGTCGTCCTTCTTATAGTATTCTTTGACGACCTCCTTGGGTATGTGCACCTTCGTGTCCACTGGCGGGGGTGAGGTCTTACCCCCGGCGGTACCGGTTTCTGTTGTCTTGGCCTTGATTTCCAGTTCTTTGAGGCCGCGCTCATGCTCGAGCATGAGTTTCTTTTCTTCGAGGTCTCGTTGTCTTCGCCTTTCCTCTAGGTCTCCTTCTAGCTGTAGTTGCTCGAGGGCTAATTTCCTTTCTGCCAGCTGTATCTCTCCTTCTTGTCGGAGTCGGACGAGCTCCAACTCGTGGAGATGGTTCCTCTCTTGTTCTCGGGCGTCTCCGTGGGGGAGGCCCGTGTCCAGGTTTGCTGGGTTCGCGTCGGTCTCTGGGCGCCCGTTCGGGCCCGGGTTATCCTCATTCTGGGGCGGCGCGTTATCGGCGTCCGCCCAGGCTTGCAGGGCGGATTTAAAGTCCTCTTTGGTGTTGAGGCCCGTGGTAGCGATGCCTAGGTCCTTGCAGAATTGTTTTAATTCCTTGTGGCTGTAATCTTCCATCTTTTCTTTCTGGAATTCTGCCGTCGGTCTGGTTTCCTGAGTTGTCATGGTCGATTTTTCTCGGTAGTGAGCGAATTACTCTCTGTACGATCTGCGTCGGCTCGGATCCCGTCGCCTGCCATCAATGTTAGAAAGGTGACCCCGGGGGAGGCAGAAGATATCTGACTGACCACCCCTAGGTCCACCTCTCCATCAAGAAGTAGCCGAGCGTTACTGAGAGGCCTCCTGAGTGAGGGCCCTCTCCTAGGATCGCACAGCAGAGTAACCACACACTACAAAATGGACAGCACACCATAGGTCGAGTTCGTAAGCTTTATCAGGAAATAAAGGCCGCTGCTTCCCAGCGAGATGTACAAGTAGACCGAGGGGTCTGAAAAAGTCTCGTAAAAGGGGGGTCAGGGAAGCGGGACAGTCTCGGTTGGGGTGTATGAAGGGATACCCTGCGCACAGCTCTCAATCCTCGAGCCGGGGGTTCCGAGGGGTTGAGCCGCAGCAGCGCCAGCCGGCTCTCAAGATGATTCGGCAAAGGTGGGCCGCGGCAGCGCCAGCAGGCTCTCAAGATGGCTCGGCAAAGGTGGGCCGCGGCAGCGCCAGCAGGCTCTCAAGATGGTTCGGCAAAGGTGGGCCGCGGCAGCGCCAGCAGGCTCTCAAGATGGTTCGGCAAAGGTGGGCCGCGGCAGCGCCAGCAGGCTCTCAAGATGGTTCGGCAAAGGTGGGCCGCGGCAGCGCCAGCAGGCTCTCAAGATGGTTCGGCGAAGGTGGGCCGCGGCAGTGCCAGCAGGCTCTCAAGGTGGTTCGGAAAAGGTGGGCCGCGGCAGCGCCAGCAGGCTCTCAGGATGGTTCGGCAAAGGTGGGCCGCGGCAGCGCCAGCAGGCTCTCAGGTTCTCTTCAGGTTACAGGAAATGAGTTCTTCTGGGGTCGGCCGTGACAGCGTCAGCAGGGCTTTCCAGTCCAGGATACAACTGCCGTCCTACTCCGGGGCTGGCCCAGATATAGGACTGGAGTCCTTTGATGTCCGGACCCTCGCGCCTGGGGGTCAGAGCGGCCGGGAAGATGGTGTCCAGACACCCAGCAGGGGGATGGGGCCAGCACCCAGGGAGGCCGGGGGCGATCGATACCAGGCGTCCGGGGACAGTTGGAGGGTCATCGAAACTCCCCTCCTCCGGGATCTGTCGAGTGGCCACTCGACCACCTGGGTAGATCTTGGCGCCTCGATGTCTGGGCTTCGCTGGGCCTGGGCCGGAGCCACGTGGTCGTGACATGGTGGGCCCAAGATGGAGTCGGGCGCGGCCTCGTGCTTAGGTCGTGAGGGGCCCACGATGGGGCCAGGCCGGCAAGGGGGGGGGGTCCGGGATGGTGACCGGACCAGCAATGTTAGGCGTGTAGTGTCAGGCAAAAGGGCTGCCCGATGCTGGGTGGAGGGCCGATGTTGTCCTGGGCCCGCCATGCGGGAGGGGTAGGACCACGCCATGAGGCCGGGTCCAACAGCTGTGCTGCCTGTATCACAGGAAAAGGACAGGAATGCATCGTATTTATACAAAACAGCACGATGATACAAGGGTGCCTGTGTTTTAGGCAGGATTGTTTTTGTGCAGGGGGGAACTGAGTGGTTTTTCCCTCTTTCTATGTTTGCTGAAGAATATAGCACACATATTCATATCACATATCCAAAGGGGCAACAACGTAAAGTGGGGTTTGCATGGCTCTGTACTGCTCCTGCTTCAACACTCCACTGAATGTGAATAAAACATTCCAATTCACACAGATGTGTCATGGCTATGATCAATGAAGTATGAAAGTATGGATTAATGTAGGAACTGTGATTCCACAAAAAGGTTCTCCCTGGGCAATGCTATCAATCCGCATGTATGGGCGTGAGCCAGATAGGCAGTGAGACACACATTGTCATTCAAATCAACACTCATCACAGTTGAATACAAGTGATGGTGCGTAGACTTTAATAGCATATGCATGTCAGTACGGGCAAGATAAGTGCCACAACATCCAGACCAATGCAGCAGTATGTCAGAATGAGGAAAGTTGCCAAGCACCGCTGTCCACTTTGGGGCAGTGCCTCACCTTTCACTGGTGTGTGTTAACCCACCTTGTTGTCCGCTCATATTTTCGGAGTCCAGGCGAATGCAGCCATGTCCACCGTTGTCGTGGGAAATGTGATCAAATCTCCAAGATGCAATAAGGTGTTGGGGCATGTGCAATGCGTTCCAATCTGTTGTGGCTGCATGTACGTAGTTACTTGTCCATGAAAGCGATAGCAGCTTTGTAAGCTATGATTTCCAACATGAGGTTGTTGTCGACTTCATCAAACAGGACAGTGAGGCAATCCATTGGCAGGTCTGGAGAGATGTTCTGCATCCGCCCCCTTTCACCAATAAGCACGACAGCCCAACAGGGGAGCGGTTCCATGTGGTCACTGCACATAAGGATCTGTGCAATCTCCCAGGTCCAGCTGCCAGCAAGTATGAAAGGTATCAAGGCATCTCATAAACGGGTATCACGGTAACACTCTTGGTCGTGGGCGAACAGGGGGCACACGCACACATGTGAAAATCCAGTACACATACCGTCTGGTTGGATAGGCAGATATTCATGGAACACTCGAATATGAATGATCAACAATGTAACACAGGCTGAACGCAGGTGATGGAGGCAAGGCGGAAGCTTAGCAGGCAACTGATCCGCAGCACTGCCAATGGCAGTGCCCCCAGTAAATGTAGTATACGTGCACAGTACAGTTCAGCGTGACAGGGGTTGTCTCTGTGTCCGGGATGTTCTGCCATTGCGTTAGTGGTTCTGGTTGAATCTGCACTGTTCTGACCTGCGCCAGTCCTGTGGATGAAATGCCACAGCTCGGATCTTTGAGGTTTTTTTGTGTGCAACGGTTGTACGCCTGGGATGATGTGGGAGTAAGTGTGAAGGTCATTTCATGCAAGTTCATTTTGAGCAAGGACTTCTGTCTGTGGGGTGTGTAGATGTTGATCTTTCATTGGTGTTGTGTAGTGTGGGAGTCGTCATCAGCTGCTATAGTATCTGTCAGAGGGTGCTGGGCCATGCAATTCTGAGGTAGGAGGTGCAGATGTACTACGCCTGATAGTTCAGACAAAGGAGCTTTCATCCCTAATGTTAGTTTGTCATCTGTGTGCATTCAGGAAATGTGAGGTGGCTTTTTGTGGGTGGGGTGGGATGTGAGCGATTTTGGGATTCATGTTTGACATGATTTGCATGTCGCAAATGAGCGGCATCACTGTGTGTTACATTGCCTCACAGCTGCTCCTCCCTCCCCCGAGCCAATTTACTTGTGTGCGCTGTTAGGTTGCATCACTTGCACTCCTACGGCCCACCATTGTCATGTCTATCTGCGCATGTTCACAATCCTGACAATGACACTGTGATGTTGGTTGTTGAAGGTGATGGGCCACGTGAGTGTAGGCCTATGATAAGGATAGGGCAGACACAGATGTAGGGTACATTCCTGGCTGAACTGGCGCTGTTAATGTGGCTATGCATTTGGTTTATGCTTCAGCAATACAGATACACACTACACTTGGCATGTATGATCCTGGACCCTGAGCACTCTTGCGCTCCTTCATTACTCTGTTCGTGCGAGACCGCTCTCTATGGGTACATGCTACATTGCAACATTGTCGCTTACAGGGGGGACTTAGCTACATGTCCAAATTCTTAGCCACTGCCTGAGGTGACATGGTTGCGTCCGCTGTCCACAGCACAATGTAATGTTGTAGGGCCCAAGCCATAATTCATACATAATGACCACACAGACACACTTGGATAGATAGGGGGACTGGCTACGGGTACGTGCACCTGGCCCCTTTTCATTACCAGGATCAACATATCCAGTGATGCCAGTGCTAGATGGGTGTGGGGTGAGGGTGAGTCAGCCCTCAGGGAATGCTTGGTGCTGGCAACAACATGAACAGTGGTCAATGTAGGAAGGTGGATATCTGACTATATGGTTACCCCAACTTTTTTCCTAGTCTATCAGCTCTCCCCAAAAAATGGACTCCATGTACTTTAGGTACATACCTGATTGGGTATTGGATCACCTTTGTGAGCCCCTGTATAATGTACCATAGGTACCCAGGGCATAGGTGCATCCAAGGCCTACCAGGGGCTGCAGCATGTATTATGCCCCCCCCTGGCTGGCCATCCAAACTGACACCACAGGCTGATCACTCAGCTTGGGTAAGGTGGTGTAATCACCCCTTACTTAGATACAGTATACCTATATCTACTCATATATATAGACACATATGCACCTATAAGTCACTCCTATGGTAGGCCTCGACAAACCTGGAGGCAGAGTGCTTGGTTTTATGTGAGAGGGTACCCTAGCACGAGCTGAGCCCCTCTGCAGCTTTCGGAACCATCTCCTTACAGCTGTACTATGATATAGCCATACCATATACTCTTAGGTGCATTATAATCCTCGCGGTTAATGCTAACTTTGGTTTGGCTTTACCAAAACATGTTGTGTAAGGTGTCAACACTTTGCAATACTACCCCCCCCACCGTCAGTCGTGGTGGCGGGGGTAGCAGTCCACCCTTCTAGTGGGAAATGACATGTAGTTACTGCTTTACCCGGTTAAAATCAAACAGAGCCTCAGCATCAACAAATGGATGATGCTGCCACAGACACAAGTCTGACCTCCTGCTGCTGGGGGAAATGGAGGAAAATGAAATGGACTCCAGAAATGGAGGCCTGGACAATAGGTTTCCTGTCGAGGGAGGCGCCAGCACCTCCCCAGACAGCCTGTAGTGTATTGGGGCAGGGTGGGTTGAATGGAAAGATGCTTTTCCAGACACTGCCTCGGGCACACAAGGTGCTCCGTACATAGCCCGGTTCAAACCTGTTGCTGGGGCACTCCAATACCGCTCTGGTGTGAAACTGGACAAAGGGAAATGGGGGTAACCACCCCTTTCCCAGGTCCACCCATAGAAGGGACCTAGAAGGTAATCCAGCCCATTTTCTTAGTATAAAGATAGGTGCTGTGTCCCCAGGACTTTAGATTATCCTGGAACAAAACTCTGATATGAAACTCTTGGACCTTCAATGTTCTATTCTGACTAGAAGACTGAAGACATCTCCCTTGTGGTCAAGGAGTGAAAACTCTGTGCAAACAGGCACCACCAGTAACTTGCCAGTCTGCTTTGTTGATGCTCCTGCTGGAACCTGAAGACTCAGTGACACAGGAACTGGACTCTCAGACTTCTCTGACTCTGACCAACATCCACAGTAAAGCTGAGACCCGTGGCGGACATGAGAGACGTGGAACTGGACACCCTGGACATCCTGCATTTTGCTAACTGCATCGACTCCTGAGGAAACTCGCAGTTGTGCATTGGGATAATAGAAGCCCCTGACTCTAGCGCCATTTGCACCGAAGATCTTTCCTCCAAACTCCACGAGTGCCACGTGGGGCCCGCTCTTGCATTTCAGCTCAATGCATCTTCCCAGTTACTAGCCTGCTGGCTAGTGAGCCCCCCTGAAGACAAACCCTTAAAGCCAAACTGCTTTCCAGGTTGCTCCAGGCTTGCTCCAGCTTTCCTGCAAAGAAGAAGCTCATTAGACCTTGCTGGTCTGCTCTGAAGCCAATCTTTACTTCCTGCGTGGATAGCCTTTGCCAAGGATTGTTGGGTCCAGACCGGATACTGACACTGCAGTCAACTAGATCCTTTGTGGGCCAGCTCGATTCCAGCTCCTGGGCATTGTTGATGCCTCCTGGTCCTCGTAGCTGCAGAGACAAGCTTCACCTCTTCACCTGAGATCATCGCGACTTCGCCTGGTTCCTTCCTGGTCACCGGCTAGTGACCTAGACTCTGTCCCCTCTGCTTTCAGGTACTTCGCATCTTCGATCCACCCTTGGATGTACCCGAGACACTTTTACTCTGGTCGCCTGCAGCACTTTTTTGCAGGTCTCCATAGAAAACATCAACGAAACCCGACACCAAAAGGCACCCATGCACCCGGCTTCCCTGGGTGAGGTAACACGAGAACTCCAGTGGTCGCGTGGGTCTTGACTCTTGAAATGTCGTAGTTTAAAGGTGTTTTGTCGTAGTCTATCTGGAAGTGCCCTTAAACAGTAACTTTGTAACTTCTTCGTTCTCCATTATAAGTCAATAGTAACTCGCGACCGTGTTTAGACACTGCACGCGTCTCCCGTGGGCCTCCTACTTCCTAATCTTTGGTTGTTTAGTGTAGCCCCAGCGATTTCCTAGGCCCTTGGCCTATTCACTGTTCCTGAAGTGGTTCTTATACCACTTACTTAGTATATGGTTTGTGCGGCCCCTAGGGCATAACTGTATTTGTGCAACTTATCGTATGCTAATTGAGTAACTTGTAATGTATTTCGATCTCTGACCTCATAAAGAATACAGAGGGGTTGTGTTAGAAATAAATACATATATATTTGATATATACCTTGTGTGGTGTCCTTTCATTTGGTATTCAAGGGATTATAATTGGTAAAACAGCTTGCTTCACATGCTCTCTGAAGTTTTAGCCTAAGGCTACTGGTCCATGCTACCTTTAGGATAGCTTGTCTATAAGGTTGACTTTACAACCACCATCAATAAGGGTAGTTTAGACTGGTGCAAGGTGCCCACTAGAATAGTGGACATCATATGCCAGACTAACTTCTCACAATCACTATTAAAGTGGAAATAGAAAACACCAACATAATACAAACAACTGCGAAGCATCATGGAGGTAGCCAGAGCAAGTACAGAGGTCACCCAATAGTCAATCAGAAGGGGCCATGACTTGTGGTGCACTGAGGTAGGGGTAGCAGATCTGAAATCATACACAAAAGATTCTATCATAGAGGGTCCGTGAGTTGTGGTGCACTGAGGTAGGGGCACCAGAGCTGAGCGTGCTCATGTGAAGAAATTATCAATGATTGTGTCCTTTCGGAATATTCCTGCTGCAGCTGCAGTGGGGTGTGTTACAGCTGCCTCATCTTCATCATCATCGTCCCAGTTCTTCCCCACTGCCTGAGGTGACATAGTTGAGTCAGCAGCCCACAGAACATAACTCAATCATAAAGTGTCCATGAGTTGTGGTGCACAGAGATAGTGGCACCTGTGGCACACAGCCTGCGATGATGCTTCATTCGGGCGGGCTGCCCTGGTAGCAATGAATTTTACCTACTGAAATCTGCCTCAATAAGCCACGTGGCATTGACTTGTGGTGCACAGAGTTAGTGCACCTGTGGTGCTCAGCGTGTGCGCAGCCTACGATGATGCGTGGCCACACTGGGAGAAATATCTTTTGCCTACTGAATTTTGCCTCAATAAGGCCACATGGTGTGGATTTATTGTGCACAGTGTTAGTATCACCTGTGGCGCACTGCCTGCGATGATGCGTGGTCCGGGCGGTCCGCACTGGGAGCAATGTCTTTTGCCTACTAGACTGCCTCATCTGCAATCGCGACTCGATCTGAATTGTGAGCCCTGCTGACCGCAGTGTAGGTCAAAGGCAGTAGTCAGCACAGACATAACTCCGCGGTGCTGTGCTGCTGGGGGTCTGTGTTGCAGATGCCAGGGATCGGCTGAGGAGGCTGGCGGCCTCGTGGCAAGGTGAGGGATGCTGACCTGGCAGATGTGTTGGCCATCCCCGAAGTGAACCACGCCCAGAGCCCCCGACTATTTATTCACAATCCTACGCTGGACTGGCCGACCCCGTACCAGCCCACTCCACTTCTGCTTACAGGGGGGGAGGACATAGCTACATGACTGAGGTCTTCCCCACTGCCTGAGGTAACATGGTTGCGTCCACTGTCCACAACATTACAAACACCAGCAGTATATGTCCACATGAACAGGTCTGTGCTCTGCATACTGAGGTATGTCCAGCACATCACCGCCACACTTGGCATTGTGTGCATTCTTATTCATGGGTGACTTGCCTCCTTCACACATACTTGGTTGCCACATCTCCCCGCATTCTGCTATTGTGTGGCTGAGGGCCATACCATTTTCGAAACGTCAGCTGTCCTGTTCAGCGCTGCGTTGGTGGTAATCGGGAGAGGGAGACCGGAGGGGGGACTGGGGATATGTGTTGCGGCCCTCTTGGGTCTCCGAGCTGCATGATCAGTAGCTCCATGACATATGTTGGTCTTCAGATGTGGCTCTGGGCTGGGCTCCCTTTCATACTGCAGTTTGTCATCCTGCTTAACACCAGTCAGAGGCAGGTGTTAAATCCCTGCTGCTAACGCGCCTTATAAACTTTTATCCCCATGTCTGGAAGGAATACACAAAATGCCTCAGAAGAACCATTCGCTGTCATGATTCTGGCAAGTGTCTCCCCATTCTCTTCTTTTCTTTTCTTTCCTTTCAATCACAATATCACCACATCAGTGCTGTTTTCATTTAAACTGATAGCACATGGCATATCAATCACAAAAAACATTATCTTTGTCACATACCACTCGGTGGTGGCTATGAGTGATTTTCTAAATATTGAATCATATATTTTTTATTAAATCTATTGCAACCTTGAGGAAGCCCTGGTCCAGATGACCATGTAAGGGTGAAACTCTTGTCGGCTGTTGAAATTTTCAAACCGAATATTGTAATATCTTTAAAATATGATGAAAACTCAAAAATAATAATAAAAGCAAAATAAAAAATCATCACTTGAAACCATGAAGCACTCCTTTTTTCGCGAACACTGAACAAGGAGGAGGAGGCATTCACATACTTTAAACTAGTTACAAATTGAGGCAAATAAGGTGCAATACATCGAGAGAGCATCCTCCCAACAAAAGAGAAAAGGCAATAACACCCAGGAGGAGAACCCTTGGACCTGTCTTCCGATAAAAGATTCTGGAAACTGACTGGAAGGCAAGTTTGATTTAAAAGTGGCATTTTCCGAATAGAAACTTAAAATCCTGATTTACCGTTTAAGTAGGGTTTTATTTAAAAGTTAATGGTGTTGAAGAAGCATCTCTATATCAGTTTTGAAAATTAACTTATTTGATGTAATAAGGTAACCCAGTGAAATTGTCCTGCAAGCCGTGAGGGGAACGGCTTTGGCAGCAAGGACTTCATTGCCCAGCAGCACCTGGAGTCTCCAATGACACCTCTTTCTGCGCCCAGAGGCACTTTAAAGCCGGCGGCGGGCTCCAGCAGTGTGGGAAGCCCATGAAATCGTCTATCAACCTGTGAGGGGAACTGCTTTGGCAGCAAGGACTTCATTGCCCAGCAGCACCTGGGGCAGCCAGTAACACCTCTTTCCGCACCCGGAGGTGCATTAAAGCCAACGGCAGGTTCCCGCAGCGCAGGAAGCCCTTGAAATCATCTTGCAAGTTGTGAGGGTAACGGTTTTGACAGCAAGGATTTTGTTACCCAGCAGCACCTGGGGCCGCCAGTGACATATCTTTCTGCGCCTGGAGGTACCTTAAAGCCGGCGGCGGGCTGTCGCAGTGCAGGAGGCTCACGGGTGTGCCCGGGCCAAGGGCGGGCCGATCTGTGCCCATCAGAGACTGGAGGAGGCTGGGCTGGGCTACCCCCGCTGACAGACTCCATCTACTAAGCCGTGCTGAGGTGAGTGCTGAAATATCGCGACATGGGAAAATGCACCATTATAACAAGCTCCCGCCTGCTACCTCCATAGACAGCATGTTAGCAAGATCAGTTAACATTGTCACAACTGAGATCGAGCTAACCGAGAGGAAAATATCCTTAGGACTGAAAGCTCCACTTACTGCTCCTTTGGTAGAGGAGGCACAAGACAATTGTATCAGTCCCCCCTAACGCCGACTTTTTTGTTCAGCACCACTAGGTACTCACCAATTCTGGAAAGTGGCTGTAACATGGAAAGTAACCAGGGTAATGAGGGCAATAGGGCCTTTGAGGATGTCCCAGCAGTGGCATGCAACAAGGATATCGTACCAAATATGGATGTCTCCCTGAACCCAATAATCAAAAAGAAAAAGAAAACTGTCTAAACCCACCAGCTCTAGGAGGAAACAACCACCCGTTTAAAACAACAATGCACTGCCCTGAGCTCATGGATTCAAGGTACGGTGAACCCTGTGGCCTCTGTGAATGTGGGGGCTGCTGATGTCAATATTGACCTAACTTCACTGGAAACATTAAATCCTTCCACCTACACACAGACCGTGCCCACGGTAGCTCCTTCAACTTGTTCTAGACTTGGTGACACTTCAATCGATATCATATTGGACACTGTACATGAACATATTAGAGACCTTGTGGACAAGAATTTCACTGCACTTTGGAAACACTTAGATCATTTGGAGTCATTAAAAAATAAAATAAATACACACACCAATATATCTAAATCTGCTGTCAAACAAGGGAGAGTCTCCAACTTGCAGTCCCCTAGTGCAGTGAACTTGAATCAACAACGGCAAGCTGACACCTACGCCCCTTCCCTCTATCAGTACCTGGGATACGTGCAGCAAAGATAAGGAATTTTCTTTATCCGAACTCATTCCTGCCCAGGAAAATTGATTAACTAGACGGTGCACTAATAGTCCAAAGGCCCTTACTCACCCAGCTAATCATGTTGCCACCGTAAACCCCACAAATAAAGCCACTTCAGCGTGTAACACTCAGAGTGCAACCAACACTATCATATACCATGCAAGCAGGACGTCTGCTGAGGCCAGTAGAGAAGTTATTAGCCTACCACTGGCAGCATGTCCCTATGTCTTAGTCTTCGCAGGTGTTCCCCCCCTAAGAAAAAATCATACAGAGATTTGGGACCAATTGTGAATCAAAAGCGCTGGTTGGTACCTGTTCCCAAAGAAGGCCGCCCATCTGGCTACATCAACTTTTATAATAATTATTTGTTAACTTTACCGAATATTAATTTTATTAATTTGTTTAATTGTATTTCTAATTTACAAAGTCAAAAGGCGTTTCGCAATTTAGCTGGAATCTGCCTAGGCGGGGAATTCAACACCAGGATCCCCAGGGAAAATGAATCAGTCACTGTTTATCCGGCGTACGAGCACCCATGCAAAAGGGGGACAGAAATGCTATATCGCTTGTCAAACCATAATTTATTAAACATGATGGAAATTGCGGCTGTATATTATGATGATAATTGTTCAATACTTACATAAAAGGGTTGTGGCTGTGCTTCAATCATTGATTATGTTTTTATATCTATCTCACTAGGAGATCTTTTAATCAAAGGCTGAGGTTATATCTAGTGTGCAGGGCACTATAACCCAGTTTAAACCACAATTAGATTAGCCTCTAGACCGGATTTTGTCAAAGAGCCTGGGGCTAGTAATTTAGCACCCTCAACTGACATCTTGAGAGTGATTTAGAAAGGCATTGATAACAACAATTTGTTTTCTAAAATTATTACAGAACATCCATCACTCATTGATATTTGTCTGTCATCTATTTATCCCAATCCAGAGGCCATTAAAACTTTCATCCAACTATGTGCTGGAATTAAACATTTGATTTCTAGGCCTGCATTAAATACTAATCAGAGCCCAAGATGGTTCAACAATGCTTGCTCGCAAGCAAACAGAGAACTCCGCGCAGCACTTGCAGCAACACCAAGGGATGCAATTCTTGTCAAGTTTCTGTGGCTGCACTACAAACAAGTGGCCAAGCAATGAAAGATGAGATCCTAAAAGAATGCTGGGACAGTCTAGCTTGTGCCACTAGTCTTAACAATGGAAACGTTTTTTGGGCAGCAGTCAAAGATTCGAGGTCTAAGGGTCTTTCACTCACCCCCTTACGCTGTAATATAACCAGTGAAGCCTGGGAAGTCCACTTCTCTAAGATTTATACAGCCCCATCCCGGAGCTTCGTGGATTTCGATATTTGTGTCGGAAGTGGAGGACGCCATTCATCAAAGCTTAGAAAGCCTGACGGGCTTTCCATTGACCTTATCAAGCATGAACCAGAATTTTGGGCGCCCCTTTTACTTAATATTTTTACTAATTTAAAAAAAATACTTTTAAACCTAGCACATTGTCTATCAGCATTCTCGTTCTGATTTTTAAAAAAGGAGACCGGTCCAACCCTAGTTGTTACAGACCGATCTCCCTGATTGACAATACAGTGAAGATTCGCGGGAGGATCATGTTTAATAAAAATCAGGTCTTGGGCTGAGGGGGAACACAGTTTAAATAAGTGCCAGATAGGTTTTAGAAGCAAATTGGGAACTGTGGAACAGTGCCTAAATCTTAATATGATTGTTGGCAAATACACTATAGCTCATAAGTTGCCCATTTACTTGGCTTTTATGGACCTCACTTCAGCCTTTGACTTTGTCAACAGGTCACACTTGTGGTGGGTCCTTTTAAAATATGGGTTGGATAAGGTTTTAGTTCATTTTTTAGCTTTTTTGCACAGGGATTTGAAGGCCTGGGTGAGGATCGGTAAGGACGGAGAGGTTTCAGGGGACATCAATATTGGCAGAGGGGTCAGGCAGGGGTGCGTACTGGGCCCTCTCCTATTTATTTTATACATCAATGATCTACATAATGTACTGTCCGAACTTACTAACGATGTACTTAGAATCAATGGTAATACACTCCCTGCTTACTGTATGAGAATGATGCGGTCCTAATGGGCCGCACACCGAACGCACTGGGCTCTTTAGTTAGGAGGTTTGCAGATCTTATGGCTGATTTAGATCTTTATACTAATTTAAAAAAAAATAATTCATAATGACCTCTGGCCCTAAAAAGTACTCACTAACAACAAGAGAGGGAGGGAAACAACACCCCTGAACCTACCTGTAAATCAATAAACAACAACAAAGGAGTGACTGAGGTCAAATCAGGAAACTCCTGATTAAAATCAACAAAACAGCTCAGAGCACAAACCCGTGTTTTTAAAAGAACCCTCACTTACCGACCTGGTCGCTGACATGCTTCATCATAAGGTTCCACCAGGAGGGCCTAATGCCTCCCTGGTGTGCTTCTATGCTTGATGTTATAGTGGAGCAGAAAAAACAAAGGTTATGTTTGTGTGAGAAAAAGTGAAGTTAAAAGGCCACTGGCTCTAGCCTAGCCACTACTTTATTCAAGGCTGGCCAATCGTCATTAAAAAGAGTGAAAGGATGCAGACTGAATCTATAAAGTAACCAGTGTCACCCGATTTCAAAATAAAAGATTGGTCGACATGTTTCTGCTTTTGTTTGCAAATCGCTAAGCATTCCTCAGGAACTATTCGTGGTTCCTTGGTGGTATAAACACCCTAACCTGAGGAACAGTTAGAGATATACAACTCACGGTTTATACCAATGTGATCTTTCTTGTATTCATTAGACCATTGGAGCCTGCAAGTGAAAAAGTGAAGAAAAACACTTATTCAGCATTAAATAAACGCAAACCTCAACAGCAGGCAAAGTTTTTTTTAGCAATATGGTGAGGCCCAGGCTGTGATTGTGCTCAGAAGAATAGTAAATGCATTAGTCAACTGATAAGCTGCTGTCAAAAAAGTTACCCCAAAACATTGGAAAGCTGTGTTTCGTTTTACCATAATTCACAGGTTTGGGGGTTTTCACTTGGTTAGCTAATCTAGTACAACTTGTGTATAGTGTTTACATTATGTTAGCTAATACAGTAAAGCTTACATATAGCATATCAAATTGTGAACATCCATTTTAGGATGAGTAGCTCATTTTCACAAGTGCTCCGATATTATTAGAAGAGCAACAAAACATTACAAAATACTCTACATAAAAATTATTATTATCCCGTCCGGTGAGACGGTATCTATAATGTATATCGCGTAAGGAGAATACACAGACAAACACAACATTATGGATACTGAGAAGAGCTTACATTCACTCGTATGGTAGAATCCTTCATGGGTCCAACAGGGAGGGGGAAACGTACACCTGGGTATCTAGGGCACTAAATGCAAAGATATTACGAGCCCATTCCTGTTTTAATGCCCGGGCAGGGAAGGGAATAGCAACCGCGTTCATACTCACTTCCCACTTAGTACGCTCCCGCTACGGACCTAGCTCGGTCCTCCCTGGCCCGAATATTAACGAGCACTTGGACTTCCTGTTACAAATACGCGAAGCACTGTCACATGATTACATGAAGTAACGTGTGACGTGCTTCCTGTCTGACTGATAGGATTTCCAACAGCTAGTTCGCTACCCGTTAATTGCGGCAGAGTAAAACTTTATTGTATCATGGGGAACAAAGACTGCAGTTAATAACCATTTCGTCTACTGTGTAAAAAAATTGTGTCCCCCACTAGTATTTATCTATGTATATACATAGTTACAGAATGGATTGAGATCGGATAGTATATGTCTGCATTCGAAATCATATACTATACGTATAATCCAGCAACACTTGGGGCAAAAGTACTGCCCATTGACGTGCCCGTTGTTTGAAGATACAGGACACCTTGATATTCCCCCAAAATTTTTGAGTACTAATGTGGCACAGTCAACGACAAACTGCTTCGGTGTAATATATTCCCAAGTGCTGGTTTCCAAAGTATCTCAATCACTCTGATAGAAGAGTCTTGAGGAATAGAAGTATAGAGGCTTTCTATATCCAATGTTACCCGGTAGGTGGAATCTCCTGTGATCACAATGTCTTGTAGTAAAGCCAACAAATTCTTTCTATCTTTCAGATACGTGCTTGTAGCTTGAATCAGAGGTTTGAAGAAAAAGTCGCAATACTGTGGTAACGGCTCAAGGAGGGAACCCATTCCCGAAACTATGGGTCTCCTTGGTGGTGGCAGCCTGTTCTTATGGGTCTTCTGCAGGGTATAGAAATAATGGATAATACCCTTACTAATCGTGAGAAAATCAGCTTCATGTTTGGTAATGTGCCCTTGACTTTCAGCCTCACTCACCAGCGAGAAAATTGTATCACGAATTGATTGTGTAGGATCCACCGCAAGCCGAGTATAGCTGACTTGATCCGATAAGAGGCAACTGCATTCAATATCATAGGCTTCAACATTCTGCACCACTATGCCACCACCTTTATTGGCAGGTTTTATTACAATGTTCTGATTGCTATTCAAGGATTCGATAGCACGAAATTCGCAGGTTTTCATGTTCTTGAATACATCTACTTCCTCAAAGGCTTCGATATCATTAAAAACAGCTTGCTCGAATGCCATAATCTCAGGAGGAATAGTGTGAGGTGGGGGTACAAAAGTAGATTTGACCCGAAAACTTTTGTCACCTCGATTGTCCTGGGTGCCTGAGTACCTTGTGTTTCTTGCTTCCCAAAAAAGCTCATTAGTTTTAGTTTGCGAAAAAATTCTGCAAGTTCGCAATGTAATTTTAAGCGATCTAGGTGTGCAGTGGGTATAAAGTCCAAACCCTTTTCCAGTAACGCTTGTTCATCCAGAAATAGAGTGACTGATGAAAGGTTAGTCACTAGGCTTTCATGTTGCTTGGGCCTGCACGCTGCTCCCGTGTTGCGCTCCTGGTGTTGTCTCCCACTACTTCTTCCTGCGCCCAATGCACTTGATTTGTACCTCGCCTTCGACCCTGTCCACTCCGACCACTCTCTAAAAAAGGGGGGTGGTACATATTTTGCTGGACCTGTGGGTGAGGAAGAAAGGTCGGGTGGGATTGTGGTGGTTGGAAGGTGTTGGGGTAGTTACCCCCCCCCCACTGTGGGGGAATGGTGGCCAAGCTTGTTGGTACTGCTGCTGCCTCCTATTCCTGCCCTTTCCGCGTTGAAGGGATCGATAGCTAGCCCCACTTGAACCACTAGCGGTGGAATTGTCATCTGAACCATCTGTGCTCTGATCATTTCTGGTAGGCGGACTATAGTCAGGACTCGTGTATGGATAAACCTTCCACTAGGACCATCTTGTAAGGTCTTTTTGAAACTTTTGAGCCTTTGATTGAGTAAGTGAATCTTTATATTCATTTACTTCTTTGTTCAATTCATCCAGGCTCTTTTTATAGCCCATCAGTGTGGTTCTGAAATGTGTCTCTGTCAATTGAATATCAACCAGCATTGCTTCTGAAAGTCCTAGTGAAGTTTTTATAATCAAAACTAACCAGTCGCGGGTGCAGTGCCACGAGATCTGGGCCGACTCCTTAATAAATTCTGCGTCATCTAAAAAGATGCGGGGAGCATTAGTTACCAAAAGACCTTTGGGTGCTATATTATTTCTCAGATACGAGGTTAAAATTGTGCCATGCAAGATGGTTTGTATGCGACTTCTTTTTGGTCAGTCAATTTGTCCCACTCGGTAGTCTGTGAGATAATTTGAGCAATTGAAGAGTCTGCGAAAAGTGAGGGATCTGCCAATAAAGCATCCACCTCCTCATCAGAATACGACAAATGTAAGTTCCCCATAATGTTGTGAATGTTGTGGCTCAAAGAGAAAAGAGAGAAGAATGAAAAGATCAAAAGACTGAGTGTGCATACACAGAAAAATTCTCTCGCAGCTGTATGCTGCTGAAAATACTCAATAACGACAAGAGAGGGAGGGAAAGGACACTCCTGAACACCCTGTAAATCAATAAACAACAACAAAGGAGTGACTGAGGTCAAATCAGGAAACTCCTGATTAAACACAACAAAACAGCTCGGAGCGCAAACCCGTGTTTTTAAAAGAACCCTCACTCACCGACCTGGTCGGTGACATGCTTCATCATAGGGTTCCACCAGGAGGGCCTAATGTCTCCCTGGTGTGCTTCTACGCTTGATGTTATAGCGGAGCAGAAAAAACAAATGTTATGTTTGTGTGGGAAAAAGTGAAGTTAAAAGGCCTCTGGCTCTAGCCTAGCCACTACTTTATTCAAGGCTGGACAATCTTCATTAAAAAGAGTGAACGGATGCAGACTGAATCTATAAAGTAACCAGTGTCAACCGTTTTGAATATGAAAGATTGGTCGACATGTTTCTGCTTTTGTTTGCAAATCGCTAAGCACCTATTTGTGGTTCCTCGGCGGTATGTGCACCCTAAGGTGCACCCTAACCCGAGGAAAAGTTAGTGATATACAACTCACAGTTTATAACGATGTGATCTTTCTTGTATTCATTAGACCATTGGAGCGTGCAAGTGAAAATTTAAGAAAAACACTTATTCAGCATTAAATAAACGCAAACCTCAACAGCAGGCAACCATTTTTTTTAGCAATATGGTGAGGCCCAGGCTGTGACTGTGTTCAGAAGAATAGTAATTGCATTAGTCAACTGATCAGCTGCTGTAAAAAATTTACCCAAAAACATTCAAAAGCTGTGTTTCGTTTTACCATAATTCACAGGATTGGGGGTTTTCACTTGGTCAGCTAATCTAGTACAACTTGTGTATAGCGTTTACATTATGTTAGCTAATACAGTAAAGCTTACATATAGCATATCAAATTGTGAACATCCATTTTAGAATGAGTAGCTCATTTTCACAAGTGCTCCGATATTATTAGAAGAGCAACAAAACATTCCAAAATACTCGACATAAAAATTAGTATTATCCCGTCCGGTGAGACGGTATCTATAACGTATATCGAGTAAGGAGAACACACAGACAAACACAACATTATGGATACTGAGGAGAGCTTACATTCGCTCGTATGGTAGAATTCTTCATGGGTCCAACAGGGAGGGGGAAATGTACACCCGGGTATCTAGGGCACAAACTGCAAAGATATTACAAGCCCATTCCTGTTACAATGCCCAGGCAGGGAAGGGAATAGCAACCGCGTTCATACTCACTTCCCACTTAGTACGCTCCCGCTATGGACCTAGCTCGGTCCTCCCTGGCCTGAATATTAGCGAGCACTTGGACTTCCTGTTACAAATACGCGAAGCACTGTCACATGATTACGTGAAGTAACGTGTGACGTGCTTCCTGTCTGACTGATAGGATTTCTAACAACTAGTGCGCTACCCGTTCATTGCGGCAGAGTACAACTTTATTGTTTCATGGGGAACAAAGACTGCAGATAATAACCATTTTGTCTACTGTGTAAAACAATTGTGTTCCCCGCTAATATTGCAGTAAAGATGGAAGCCACAAAACCGCAAAGCACCATCACATAGTTATGTGAAACTACGCGCAACATGCTTCTTGTTTAATCAATGCCTCCAACAACCAGAGCACCACTGCGGTAATGTGAAACCCCATTGTTTAAGGGGGAAAAAACGGTTGACGTGGCCAAACAATTCATCCATTATATAATAAAAATGTATGCCATATTCAGCCCACAGTAAACGTAAAGGCAAACTGCCACACATAATGCATTTAGTTATTACCTACATCGTGAACGGCAGCATTAGCATTCAGTTTATTTGCAGCAACACACTACTGCGAAGCCCCAATAATGCGGACTGTGGCAATGTCACAACAGTTGAAGTGATGTATAAAAACTAGCATTTGTTTCGAGAAAAGACTCATTGGTAAAGTTGTAAAAATGGAATCATGTCCCGACGTTGTATTCATTCTCTCAAGAGTGATGAGAGTTAATGTATAAAGTGAATACGTGATCCTTCATTCCAATTACGCAACAAATCAACAGAGTACACATTCAGAAATTACACAGCTGACTGCTGAGTTTAGGAAGAGATAAGCACTTTAAAACCGAACCCCATAGGATATTGTCATTTATTCCGGTATGGTTGGTGGACAGTTGGTAAATCCACCTCTGCTCTTTCTCAAAAAGAGATTGCTGGGAAGTTGTTCCAAGAGGTAACTGCTCTATCACTGTCCAATGTAAATCATTGGTGGTGTGCTGTAAGGAAAGAAAATGGTCTGTGAGTTTTGTGCTGTTTCTCTTGCAACGGATGTTGCTGCGATGCTCGTAAATCAGTTTTTTTTATTGTTCTCGTAGTCATCCCCACGTACCTTAAATTGTATGGACATGGACACGTGATCAGATTAACCACATATGTGGAATTACAGTTCGTGTGGGATTTTTGCTGCCATTGTTTGCCTTGTTCCAAGTCAAGATGTTTAGATGCTGATATTAAATGGCACACGCTACACGCGCCTCATTGAAAATGACCCACCACTGGAGGTAGGCCCCATGCGTTCAAAACAGTTGTTTGTCTGTCGGTGGTTTCATTCCTGGGTCGAGTATGGACTAGTGCGTCCCTTAGGCTCCTGGCACGTTTGTATGAAAACAAAGATTTTGCCCATTGATGAATATTAAGTATGGGCGAATTTTGCGAATTCGCGAATTTGCGTATTTACAAATTTGCAAACCGCAAAATTTGCAAACTTTCGCGAATTTGCGGACTTTTTTTGTGTTCGCAAGGGTTTCTGCCAGTACGCGAGGGTTTTTTACGACTTTGCAAACGCGAACTTACATGTCGGGTCGCAACGGTCACGACCATGTTGTTTCTACGTCTGGTTCATCACAGCACCCTCTGTTTCACTACTGCCACCCTCTGGTTCACCCATGCCACCCTCTGGTTCATCACTGCCACCCTCTGGTTCATCACTGTAGATTATGGGGGAAAAGCACACCTACCCTGCCTCAACTGACATGAATTAATTTGGGGCTGATTAATGTGTCACTGAATTTGAGCTGGCACCTGCTTCCTTAGCTGTAAGTGCTTCCTGATTTATGATGAGCTTGAACTTTTGCACCTGCTAAGTGCTTTCAGTTTTGCAAAATTCGTTAGCACACCTGCCATGCCTCAACTGACGTGAATGAATTAGGGGCTGATTAATGTGTCACTGAATTTGAACTTCCAGTCTGGCACCTGCTTCCTTATCTGTAATTGCTTTCTGTTGCAGTGTAAGTTTTTTTTTTAACAGGACCTTTGTGGCATACTTGTAGCTATTCTCTGAGCCTGCTGTGAGGGTCAGAGCAGGGTCATAGAATAGTTGCAAGTAGGCAACTGAACTCTGGAGGGGCCCCCCAGGAAGCACTACAGGGAATGGTTACTAATGATGAGCTTGAACTTTTGCACCTGCTGAGTGCTTTCAGTTTTGCAAAAATCTTTTTTCTGCAATTTTGCGCGATTCGCGGGGCGTGAATTTGCGCGAGATTGAATTCGGAAGCCGCAAATTCGTGCGAATATGCGATTTGTTTTTTGCTGCGTGTTAGTTCGCGTGGTTTTTTGCATTTTCGTGAGCCGCTTGTAGCGTAACGATGCGAAGTTACCCTAGCGGTCGTACATGGGCGCTGCCATCTTGTTTGCATGACGTATTTCCGTTTCCGGGCGCTATGTGTAATCTCGCGAAGTGTGCGGCTCGCTAGTACAAGTTTGCGTGTGATCGCGGGGGAAATCTCGCGCAAACTTACCCACGCGGTCGTGTACGGGCGCGGCTATCTTGTTTTTCATTCATTGCTATGGTTCTGGGCATCCTTTCTGTATACTCTCTCAATCTCTGCCATCCTTTGCTTGTTTGAATTTTTTTTTTATCTATTTTACTTATTATCTATCCCTATATTTTTCTAGCTCTATATTTTTGTGTTTTCTGCTATTTTTGGTTAATTTTAAACTACTTTTTTAAACACTTTTATTTTCTTCTTCCCTATTCTATTTCTTATTTCTTATTTACCTTCTTTTCTGCCCAGACCATGGTAAAGGGAGCCGGGAAGCATCCCGAGAAGGTGAAGGGTCCCGCACCCGGTGCCCGTCTCCCGTGCGGGCGTTTGAGGGGGGAGCTAGTGATGCCACAGGAGATCTTTAGCGCGAAGGAGGTGGCCGCACTAGTGTACTATTTACAGGCCCGCCTCGCCAGGACCATCGCGGCAGGCGGCAGAATCGCTAGTGGCTACGGGCTCCGGGAGTGCCGGAAGCGGTGGGAGAAGGTGTGCCGGGCCATGTATGAACACTCTCGGGTCCGGCGCACCTACAACCAGGCCACCCACCGTTGGACGGATCTCCTGGACCGGGAACGCGACCTGCTTGACCTGCTCGGCGTCGAGATCCCCGGGCTTGGTGAGTAGTAGTAGCTATTTCATCACTACTCTCTTTTCTCCTGCTCTGTGTGTTATTATATTGCAAATTTTTGTTTTTTACCAACAGCAATAATGCTGCCGATTACATTGTAGGTAAATTATATTTCAAAATCTTATGGGCATTTCAGGTGCACTGCTCTCCTTCTCAGTAGCGTTGCTACAATGCTTATTTGTTTTCGATTTTGTGTTCATTTCATTGGCCGGAGAAATTATGTATGAGTGTAGTTTACAGAACTGCGTAATGCTAGACACTAAGGGGCAGATATGCAATTACCGGCGCACCCCTGCAAAGTAGCAGGGATGCGCCAGTAATTGTGCGCCACGCCACCACCACCCATGGTGCGCCGTATTTATAATGCAACGCACCATGGGCCAAAAACGTCACCGAAGCATTACGTATCTGTGCCGTAAAGGCGGCGCATTGCTGGAGTTGGTTTGCAACGATGGCGCAGCTCCAGCAATGTTCTGGGGTGCCCTATCTCTCCAATGCTGCGTCAAGCCATACGTCTGCTTCAAGCAGGCGCAGGGTTTGAGTGACGCATCATTGTCCTAAAAGTGACTGATTGAAACCTTGTAGATTTTCCTCACCCACTATTAGGATGCGTTCCTGCGCAGGAACGCCCTCCCTTGCGCCGGAACACCCCCTGATGGCGCAGGGCTTTACAACGTGATGCATCTCCCATATGTGTCACATTGTTAATATACGCTGCACCATGGCGCCTCTTTTGTTCTGCCGCTGCGTCACAAAAGTCACGCAACAAAGGAGCAAAAGAGGCGCAAGGGGCTTGTAAATCTGCCCCTACAGACTCAAGTCCAGTTCTTCCTTTGTACACCTGGCAATAAGAAGAAATAGTGGTGGCGGATTGATAGTTTGAGTATTTTAATGACTGGTTAATGTAGTAGGAAACTTTTTAGTGTTGTCACTGATCTGCAATCACGATGGAGTTTGTCTGTCACTTCGCGTGCTGCTGCCTACCAGTCCTAGGCGAATCTTTTTAGTAGTTTGTTTAGTGATTACATAACTTTCCAAGTCGACGGTGCGCAAATCAAGAAATACTAATATCTTAGTAGACCACATGAGATAGGTCAATATATCCCGTGGAATAGTTGTCTATTTGCTATTTCTCCAAAATATTTTGTTATTGTTCTTTTGAAATGTTTGATTTGGTTGACAACAGTCATCCATGTTTTCGGGTTTTCTTTCTTTCAAGAAAAAAAAAGCACAGCATGGACCAACAATAATTGAAGATAAACAAATCTTTGGGTACAGAGCTATCCATAAATCTTTTAAGTGACATAAAGGAAGTGCATGCACTACTGCATGCTTGGTTACTGAAAAGTAAGTAATACTTTCGACAACCGTGAATGAAAGAATGCGACAGTACAGGGCTGCAGTAATTATGCGTTTTCACTTGCCTATCTCTGCACACAGAGAAACACTTCGTACATTAAATTAGGTTTGAAAAATAGCAGAAGTAAAACCTATGCAATGGCTGTAGGGATGAATTTAGAAGCAGAGATCAAAGAAATGCAGAGTCACACTCATAGAAGTTCACAGCAATAACATTACTTAAAAGATAATTAGAAAACAACGGATACTGTATCTGTATGTTGTTGTAGTTGTCCTGTTGAATTTGGGAAGTTGCATGCATCCAACCATTCCTCTTATTAGCGGGACTCCTCCATTCTATCTGACGCTCCATCCATCAATGTTGGTGACCAGAATACACCCTGTCCACTGCCTGCCTGGCGGATGCTGAATTGCGGCTCGCTAATGTGAAGCCTGACTTCATCGTTTTTTTCCCATTGCTAAGGCTGAAACCCGTCCTGTAATTATTGATGGAAAAACAGGAAGTGATATTAGAACACCACTGACAAATAAATATAAGGTATGTACGCTGTGTAGTGCAAAAAGTCACACTTTGAGTTTCCTAATAAACAGTACAATATTTTTGAAAGTGCGTACTCTGTCTGAGTCTCCTTTTGCAGGATAAATAAGTATGGGCAAATTAATTTAGCGGAACTTTCCCCTCAAACTAGGTGTACTGTAAACTGTGTTTTAGAACAAAATTAGACCTTCCCAGCAGTGCTCCCAGACCCTTACTAAACCCAGTCGCAAAAATGTAGAAGACCCCCAATCAGATCTCAAAAAACGTGCGATACTGCTACCTGTCAGAGGCCTAGTAGAAAATGGTGACAAAACGTACTTTGAAAGTAAAGTAGGCCCAAATCCCCCCGTACCCACCATGGATTGTATTCAAACCACTTGCAAGCAAGCAAAAGTATCCATACCCAGCATTGCTCCAAGACTCGCAAACCCCCCCACAAACATCAGGAACCCCCACAAACAGCCCCCCGAAAACGGTAGAGTGAGCGAAATCTCAGAAAATGCAAACCCTTTTCCCCCAGGGATTGTCTCGAAAACACTTTCTTTCGGGTATTAGACCTTCCCAGCAATGGCCCCAGAACTGTCAACCCGGGCAAAAACAAGTTTAACACCCCCAACAAGCCAAAAGGCAAAACCCAGGAAAAGTCACACTTAGAAAACTTTGGGCCTACCTGGAATTCATTCCAAATGCGCTCTGCAGCTAGGCCCCAACTCCCCTTTTCCACCATGGATTTCCTGTAAAACAAATGCAATCAACATTAGAATGTGCCAGCAGTGCTCACAGACCCCTAAACCCACCCCCAACAACCTAACAGCCCCCCAAACAGCACCCCAAAGACAGGCAAGTGATCAAAAGAGCAAAAACTTTTTCTGCTCCGATATTCTCCAAACCACTTTTAGCCGGTATTGCACCTTCCAAGCAAGGCCCCCAGACCCGTGAACCCGGGCAAAAACAAGTTTCACCCCCCCAAAAAGCCGAAAAGCAAAACCGGGTAAAGCCACACTTAGGAAACTTTGGGCCTACCTGGAATGCAGTCCAAATGAGCTCTGCAGCTAAGCCCTAACTCCCCTTTTCCACCACGGATTTTCTGAAAAACAAATGCAATCAAAATTAGACTGTGGCAGCAGTGCTCCCAGACCCCAAAACCCACTCCCAAAAACCTGGAAGCCCCCCAAACAGCACCCCAAAGACAGGCAAGTGAGCAAAAACGCAATATACTTTTTCACCTCTGATTTTCTCCAAAGCCAATTTTATCCGGTATTAGACCTTCACAGCAATGCCCCAGACCCGTCAACTCACCCGCAAAGAAGTAGAACACCCCCACAAGTGCAGAGTCTTTCTTCATTGGGTGTAATTCAGCCATCTGCTTTGAGGGAAATAGGAGTCTGGAGGAGGAGGATAGAGGAGCATGTTCTTGTGAACTAGTGAACCTGAGGAATGCAGACTGCGGCACCTTCAAATCAATAAGCAAATAAGTGAAGACAGTTCTGCTGATGGGTTTGTTTTTGTGATTAGGTGATTAAAGTTTTTTTTATATAGATTTTGCAAAACAAAGAAAGACAGACACACTGGAATAAAAGTGAATAAGGATGAAAAAGAAAGTTAGTGATTCATTGACTCATTTTCAGGGCTCGGTGTCAGGGAAGAAGAGCTCATCTCAAACTCTGCGAATTCAGACGGGAGTAGGTCAGTTAACAGAGAAGAACTTCCCTCATCTAAGTTGGTGTCCTCCTCGTCTTCTTCCTGCGTGCATTCTTGTATTTTGTAATCTGGTGGTAGGAAGTGCTAATTCATCTTGATCATTGTTAACCTCTACATTTTTGGGAGAGAGGCGGGTCCTTTTGGAAGTTACAATGCCACCAGCAGCACTGAAAACACGTTCAGAAGACACGCTTGCGAGTGGGCAAGACAAGTAATTTATAGCCAGGTTGGTGATCTCTGACCACACATCTCTTTTCCCATGCCAATACGCCAATGGGTCATGATGAACATAGACCTCTGTTGGGTCATTCAGATAGGCCTGCACCATCGACTCAAGGTTATCCAGGATTCCTCCACTTTGCTTACTTTTTTCTGGGACCTTTTGAGAAGCAAACCCAAGCTGAGTTAGCCAAAACTCTTCTTCACACAATATTACTGTTATGTCTGGTGCAGATGATACGGTTGCTGGTGTCGGTAAAGGCTGAGATGGAAAATCACTCACTTCTGCCACAGCCACAGATGCAGAAGTGGATGTTTTTGACACCGGATGGCCTGCTGATTCTGATGTACTGCCTTTTCCTTCAATTTCCTGCCATTCTCTTTCAAACCGAGTGGCTGACACAGCTAGCCAATGTTTGTACTTTGTAACATCTGCGTCATCAAAAGGAAAGAATACTATGCCTGCCACTACCTTTTTGTACCGTGGATCCAGAATAGTAGCAGAAATGTAATGCTGTTCTGTGTGGATCTTTTCAAGACGTTCATCGCGAAGTAGGTGCTGTAATAACTTCTCCGCCAACTCAAATGCTTCTTGCTTTCCATCTTTTTGAAACGTAGAAGACACCGCCTTCAGTTGGTGCTCTAGCATGCTCAACAATGGGATAGCTCTTCCCAAATTACAGTCCTCCCTGCTGACTGCACGCGTGAAGACCTCAAAAGGATGAAGCATGTCTGTCAGGCTTTTAACTAGCTCCCATTGCTCCACCTGTATCCTCAGGTCTATCATAAGTGTACCGAGTTTAAAGAAATACTGATCGACTACCGCATACTGCTCATACAGACGCTCAAGCATGTAGAAGGTTGAGTTACTACCTCCTGGATGAGTGCTTTCACTGGCACTTTACGTTCATGTTGCAGGCACATCAGCTGCTTCCGGGCCTTAAAAGAATGATTGAAATGTGTGCACATTCTTCGGCAGGTGGTCAGTAACTCGTAGACTGGACTTTCTTCACGCAAGAATTTTTTAACAACCAGGTTTATACAGTGCGCCAAACACAGCACTCTGAAATAGTTACCCTTATCCATGGCCTTTACTACATTGGCGCCATTATCCGTGGAAACATAACCAATCATGCGTTTTCTTGGGGACAGCCATTGAAAGACCTTTGTGTTAAACTCATGCAAAATGTTTTCCGCTGTATGAGTTTTCTCCATGGCAAACATGGCTACTGTTGCATGTTTCCGAGCAGCTTCATAAACTTTGTCCGTGTCAACACCTGCGTTTAGCTTTGCTTTAACCCCTGAAAAAGAGACCCAGGGTGCAGTGATGCACATGTAATCAAAGGCTTGGCAACTGGTCCACATGTCTGTTGTCAGATGTATAGTGTGAACAGCACTCTTCTACAAAGCTGCCCCAATCACCTCCAGCACATCTTCATGTAGTGCTGGAACCGCAACTCTGGCAAAATAGAACCGGCTAGGAACCTTCCATTTAGGGCAGAGCGTTGCCACCATTTCAAGAAAACCCCCCTTCCACAAAAGAAAAAGGGAGAAGGCCCAGCCCTAGCATTTTAGCCAGCTTAGTGTTATACAGACGCACCGTTGGGTGGTTGCGTTCAAATGGCGCATCTGAAAACAAAATGCTTCTAATGGTGGGCTGGACCATTTTACGGGATGATGATGACTTCTTCGACCCAGTTACGCTCAGTGATGATGATGAACTTTTTCGCATTGGTGTCTCACTCTCTCCCACACTCTTAGTGTGGCTCATATATCTTGCAGGGGGTGTGCTGCTGACAGGGGTACTGGGTGTAAATGAAGAAATGTTTGACGCTTCTTCCTCCTCGTCATCATCAGATGAAACATCACCGGATACAATTTGTTGACTTGCAATTCGGGCTGCCTTGATCTCCCTTACGTGTGCATGCCATTTGATGGTGTGCTGTCTTTCAAGATGACCTCTCTGGCCTCCGGTACCATAGTTGGTACCAAGCTTACCACGACTAACTCGAACCTTACAAATTGTACAAATGGCTATGTTTTCCCTTGTTGGGCTAACACTGAAGAAGTCCCAAACTGCGGACTTCAAATGTCTGTGGGGGCGGAGGAGGCGATACTGGGAATGCTAATGCCAGATGAAGTGGAGGATGTGTGTTGCCGAAATTTACTACGTTGTGCACTTACAGCACCACTAATTGAGAAATGGAGGTCGAGGTGGATGGAGGTCCTGTAGTGTGTTTATCTAGGTACCTATATTGATACTCCTATTTCTGACCCTTGTCCGGTTATTAATTCATTAATGTCCATACACCGGCACAGAAACCCGTCTTCAGATTAGGTCATAGCGCATGCTGTCACATTAAGCAAGCACTATCCCTTCAGCCCCCTAGAAAGCACACCGAGTTCTCAAAACAAATCAAACCTCCAACAGACCTGGGAAATTCCCCGCAGCTATTGTTTTGATTTCGCTCAAGAACTCCTGCAAAGAATGTAAGAACGACCAGTCCTTATGACATTCTTGCTGACGTCTTATGTCCATCCTTAAGTCAAACACGGCACCTTTCAGGTATAAATATACCGACGCTGCCCTAAGCTAAGACACGGTGGTGACGAGCTTGGAGCCGCGCTACTTGCCGGAGAGCCCAGCTGATGCAGAAAAGCCCACGGACGCTGCCCCTCCCTTTTGACGCGCTGAGAGAGACGCTGCCTTTTCTCCTGCCGAGAAATCCAGCCTCCGGCGTTTCCAGCCGCCCTCGCGGGTAACTGGGATATCGAGTCCTGAGACAGAGATACCAACCCTCCAGCCTTCTAAATCCCAGGTACTGAACTGACTAACCCCTTACAGAGAATTCTTGAGTCAGATTCTTGGCAAAACAAACTTAACTTAAACTGCTACTTACTTACTCCCTCCCAAGTATTAGGCTTAGGTCAGGTACACCGGGGTAGGCGTAGTTAGAAGCACCAGTTGAGTACGATTAGTCAATGTATATATGTATGTATATCTTTTATCCATTTTAAGTATCATATGGCTAAGAAACCATATAAATGCTTTTACAGTATTATTTTATAATTCTGTTTTTACTGTATGCACTTTACTTAACTATAAGTATTGCAATAATAGCGATTCATTTCTCTTGTATGAGAAAAGAGACTGATCAATAAATGACATCTTTTTATTGAAGCACGCCCATCTCTTATTTCTCTACAAACTGGTGAAACTAAGAATGCATGTACTGACTGAGTAAAATAGTTGTCTTTTGTTTTCACACAACTCTAGAGATATACTCTTGATTAGGGGAGAGCAAAGTTGTCATGTTCTATGGTTGTCAGAAACTAAATTCCTTCTTGTCTATCCAGGGAGGTTAAACTCCTCCTTGCCTATTCGAGAAAGTTTCTAGTGAACTCTGAGCTAGCTGGCACACATAACTTTAAGTCTAATATCGTCAGTAGAAGACCTAGTTAACCACAGTCCTACGTCTATACTATTGAAGATATTATTCCAATGCGCAGAGCCTATTGGGATAATCGGAACTACACTACATGGCGCCCAACGGTTTGGATAGGCGATAAATCTAACGCAAGACATTAGAGTAACTCAGTCGTGCTTTTTCACACAGACCCTTTTTTCCATAAAACTCCAAAGACGTCTGGAGTGGGTGAAAGGTTAAATCCGCCAAACTTAGTAGGAGGAGACTCCTATGTATGGTTTTTGGTTTATTCAACGTTGAAGGATACAGTGTTCCAAAATATTGTGCATCTAATCTTTGTTTCCTTGAAAACCTGATCTTCAACAAAAAACCTTCTTGTCAGTAAAATGTCAGACAATGAAGAAGAAAGGGAGGCAGCTAGAATAGCAGCTCAACTCCTAGCGGAAGACACAAGTCTCCTACAGCAAGACCCGGGTGCAATACTCATCCCGGTCAGCATAAGAAAAACTATAACTTTAAAACGTATAGAAAATGGACTAACACCGAGAGGTGGTACAGTCATATTCGTAATTGAGGCACACGAATATCGGCAGACAGAGGTATTCTATTCATGGATAAACTTTCCAGCAGCAAACGCTGTAACAAAGGAGTTCCATTATTACAAGATAGAGGAACCTCCGGATGAGTACACCCCTTTCGAGGAGGTGGAAATACCACTCAAATACCAAGAGCACCTGCTCTGGTTTAAAGGCGCCCTAAAACATAATGATCACATCACCAGGCTCGGTCCACTAGGTAGACCAGGAGCAACGTGGCCGGTTCTAGCCGGATACACACCACATCCAGACATTGAAAAAATGGCAATACCAGAACTTTTATCACAGTTAAAACAACTGATTAAAATACGCAGACAACTAGTCCAATATGTAATGCGGACTTCAACAGTCCAACCAGCTATTAAAATTCCACAGCTGACCCCTCATCAGGGGAACACAAGTAAAATCACACCACAGAACATACAGTCCTGTCTAGGTAAAGTACCCATTAAACGGGAACAAATTCCATTCTGGTTAGCACAGAAAATCACTCAAATAGAGGTGGTATTTCCAGATACCACCCCTGTTGAGAAACACAGAATTCTGACTATCTGTCTTCCAATGGGGATCGTACCACATGTGGAGGACTGTGACACTTGGGGTACAGTCTTTGCTTCCATTTACACAAAAACACATGGTGTTCCGTCCATGGCGGTAATACCAGAGGTGCTAAAACAGATTCAAAATGAATACGGTCCAGAACTTGCTTTAACTCTGGGTATGAAATTACTGAAAGACTTCAAGCAGGTCTCGGCAATATTACTAGCAAAAATTAAAGGGGAAGCAGCAAATGTGGCGATCCGCCAAAGATTGAAGGAAACAGATATAGCAGACCAACCATTTGAACTTGCCAGAATCATAGAAAAATCCTATGAAGAACTAGGAAGAGATAGTTTGGGTGGGAAACCAGTGAAACCCCAACTAATTGAAAATCCTGAAAAAGTATTTATTAAAAATAATCTAAACACTTCAAAAAAGAACTGGGATGGAAATAAACAATCCACTCCCAAAGAAAAAGATTCCAGTCCAGAGGAAGGTCTCCTCGGCGGAGAGAAAGATCTCCGGACCAAGGACACAAGTCTCCCCAGAGGGAGCCCTCTGAGAAAAAATACAACCTTAGAAATAGGGATAATTTGAAGAAACCTGATAGATATCAAGATATTGATACACGTCCCTCTCGATCTTTTCAGACTTCCTCGCAGAAATCGGAAAGAAGAGGACGGTCAGAACACAGGGAAGAGCACGTCAAGTCCAAAGACAAAGAACCTGCTCATCAAAGTAAAAAGTTACAATTTCCAAAGAAGAAGGTAGCCAGCATTAAAATAATCAAACATGCCGAGGATCCTGAGGACTCAGCTGAAAAACGGAGAGTGGGCTCAGACAATGTTAGACAGCGCAGCAGAAGTGAGCATAGCTCGCAAGATCCTGATGAATCATCTGGAGACAGTGGACACGAATGAGTACATTCAGGTGGAAACTGCAGATACCAGAGTTAGCAAACCTCATAAAATATATGAAATAACTTTACGTATAGAGGGAGATAAGACTAGGAAAATAAGGGGTCTATTTTGGGATAATCTCTCCAAGGGCTATGACATCCTTCTAGCTGAAAAAGACTGGCCACCGGAGTTTGTCAGGGAGTGCCCTCATGGCGAAGAAATGATTATGCCTGCCTTCTCAAATCATATTCCAATTCGTAAAAAATATACACTTGCAAGAAAGTGGGCAGTAGCCCAGGCTCCTGCATTATATAAAAATCATGTGGGATGGGACGAGGACTCTCCTCCTCACAAAATCCAGTTAAAATCTCAACCGACTGCACAGAGGCAGTACCCAATTAAGCAAGAAGCTAAAAAACAGTTCAGGGAGATTTAGATCAACTTGAATACCAGGGGGTGATTGAAACATGCACCTCACAAATGAACAATCCTTTGTTTCCTGTCTCCAAACCAGATGATTCATATCGTCTAGTTTTGGACTACAGACACCTTAACTCATGCTGCAAAACATTTGCAGTACAAAACTCACACAGTGCGGCACTAATGAATAGCATAGTGCGCAAAAAATACAAAACAACATTAGACATCTCTAATGGATTCTTTTGTCAAAATATAGCACCTGAAAGCACACCGCTTTCTCAATAAATGGCTCGCAGAAAAATTTCTATTGTTTGCCCCAAGGGTTCAAGAACAGCCCAGGATTATTCTCAGCAAGAGTAACAGAGTTACTACAAATGTATGATGATGAGGCATTATCTTATGTTGATGACATCTATCTAACAGACGATGACTTGGATACTCACTTGAAAAGAGTGAACACCATAATATTGGGGTTCGCAACAGAGGGTTACAAATTCAACTTCAAAAAGTCAAGAATTGCCCATCTGACTGTCCTATTTTTAGGATATGAATTATCAAGTGAAGGCAAAAGCCTGGCTAAAGATTTCCTAGAGAAATGTGCTGTAATCCAAGCACCTAGAACGCTAAAAAACTTACAATCAATTCTAGGTTTCCTAAATTTCGGAAGAACTTACATTATAAATTATGCAGAGAGGGTTAAACCCCTCTATGATCTAATAAAACCAGATTTTAAAAGAATCAACTGGACTCAAAAACACACAGACATTTTGAGATCTTTACAAACAGACATGTTAGTTAAAACAAAACTGCAAACACGCGATAACACACGCAACCTTGTGATTCGAGTCATCCCAGGAAGATGCGGATTCACATACCTAACCTCAAATGAGGGAGAAAAGGTACCAATAGCATACAAAACACATTTGTACACAGAAGCTGAAAAAACATTCAGCATTAAGGAAAACATTGTTCACGCGGTTCAAACAGCTGTAGCAAGAGAAAGATACCAAGCTGACGGCAGGCAGATTACAGTCAGAACAGCAGAATCAGCCTTTGAGGCATTAACAACCCCATGTAATTTACCTACTATGGCACTAAATCCAAGATGCATACAATGGGAAGATTCTCTTGCTACAGACAGAGTGAAATACTATTTTGATCCAGAATTGACAAAATTAAAAAATCTAGAATATGAAAGAGAATATCCTCTGCCAATCGACATTCTGCCCATACGACAGTACGCCTGTGTGATACATACAGACGGACATGCTCAGCCCTCAGTTTGGGGAGAACAAGCTTATAACGCCACATGCAAGATTACAAAAGACGTGTGGCGCGGAGGTAAATTAAAACCTCTGTTTTCAAAAACACACTCAGTGGAAAATAATTCAGAACAACAAACTGAAATAATAGCATTAAAAATGGCGCTAGATAATGCGGATCGCGAATTCCCGACACTTATAGTGTGCGATTCATATTACTGCGTCAAATCATATAATAACGACTTGCAGAAATGGGTTAAAAACGGGTACAAAGATGACACAGGTGCCACAATAAAGCAAAAATTGCTTTGGGAACAAGTAGTTCTTTTGCAGAAAGAACTACCAAAGACTCACGTGATACATACACTGAGTCATCAGCGTGATGGCGTTCACGTTGCAGGGAATTTATTGGCTGAGACAGCCACAGCGGAAACAACTAAATCGGCTTCCGTAGCTACAAAAAAGCGTTCAGTAAAATACATTGACGGAGAAACAATGCTGGCGGTGAAAACCTCATCAAAAGGCGACTGCTCAGCACTACCCCTCATGTATCCACTCAATTATACATTCATAATCGATGCAAACTCCGTTCCTTTTGCTCGAATTCCTGGAGTGGGGGATAGAGTGATTCCAAACATGGACAGGAGAGGCTTGTTAATAGCAGACGCACATATGGGTGAGGGTCTTAGACACCTTAAACTTAAGGATTCTCTAGAAAAATTACAATCAACATATTGGTGGCCAGGAATGAGCCTGCAACATCACATATTTACAAAAAACTGTCCAAACCGCAACAGACATCGCAGTGGTGACCGAGGCGGTGTACTGCCATGGCGTTTCACCCAATAAGGATTAGGCTATAGACATAAAATACCCAGTATGAATAAATCGTCATATTAACATATAGAGACTATTTTCACTTAAAATGTAGACCCCAGCTCTCGGCTGACGTCTGAACTGTTATACAAAGATTTGCGAGTCTATAATGGCATATACGCAATTGGCATGCTACATTCTGACCAGGGTCCTGCTTTTAGCTCTCGAGCTTATAAGGCGGACATGGCCGGCATGGGCATAGCATTGCGGTACTCTTGTCACCTCCTTCCTGAGGGAAACGGGATGGTGTAAAGAAAAAACCAGGGCATAGAGCAATCTATAACAGCAAAGATATTAGGTTCAGGAGCTGGGTGGGTCAAACATTTAATAAGTGTCCAACGTAGTCCTAGTAATCTGCCAAGAAATTCTCTGAGAGGTCTCAGTCCGTACGAACTATTGTTTGGGACTAGAATGTTAATCCAGGACCTTGATAGTCAAACTTCAGTGGTTAAAGAAAAACCTGAGCAACATAAAGTTGAAACAGCAGCCAATAACCACTGAAGAGAAACCACCTGTCCCAGCAAGGCCTGTCTGGATTCCAAAAATCGGGGATCTGGTCAGAGAAAAGATCGCGGTGAAGAAGGAATTTGGGCCTTCTTACAGAAAAGCAGTTCCTGTCTTGTCTGTCAACGGGACAAGATCAGTAGTACTACCGACCCTTGCTGGTAAAAAGGAGAACCGAGTTGTATCCATCGACCTGGTTAAACCACAATCATGTGGCCGATAACAAGTAGCAGGCCAAGTGGACTCCCAAGAAGTAGCAGAACACCAAAGTTTGCTACAAACACAGAGGTTCAAACTGAAAGACTAATCACAATTGATAAACCTACAGTAAAACAACAAGGACTATGCAGCAAAGCCATGGAACTTAAACCTCTTGAAACCCAAATTAAAATATTAAATCAAGAAACACCAGTCTATAATGATGTAACCACAGACTATGCTAATGAAACAAAGAAAATTCCAAAAACGAAAAGGAATCCAGAAGCAATTGAAACAATTGACAGAACAGCATCAGGCTACTTCATCAACTTCGATGATTTTTCTGAAGATCTGAGTGAACCAGAGGAACAGCGGACAACAAAAACTTTTAAAGATAAAGCAAAGGAACTCTTTCATCAACTAAAAGAAACCTATCTTATTTCTCCATGGATTGAACTTTGGGTGTCACTAGGAGTATTCATCCTCATACTTTGGCTCATCATGGTACTATGCTTGGGACATTTCATTGAGGGAAAATATGTTACAATGGACACAGCAAGTCAGAACATCAACTTGGTCCTGAAACCACACAAGTCTTCACACATCGAGAAAAGAGATCTTTCTTCAGTAAACTTCACAGCCAATCCTATACCCGGTGGGGTAGCATGGGACAAAACTGATTACGAAATATATGGTCCGGTTGAGCTCCTGAAGTATCCTCATCAATTCAAGATTTCATTAAGTGACTTTGTAAAACCAAGCACATTTGCTGATGATTGGGACTTTGAAAGTAATAATGATATGATGTCTGATCTAGTAATGTCAGCTAAATTTACAGAACATGATTATATGCAAGGTTCATCTAATTACGATCAAATGTTTTGTTGCAACCATTATGGTAACCATTATCTGCATAAATCTACTCAACCTAGAAATGTTTTAAATTTTAACCAATGGGAACATTGTGCAACTCCACCAAAAGGCAGTTCAAAGACATATTTTGATAAATATTCATACTTTTCAGGGTTCAACACAAGTAATGCAGAATCATTTTTTTCAAATTGTTAAATAAGACAGGAGTGAAAACCATGCTTACAAACACAAAATTAATATATTCAGACTCATTTTTTGAAAAAATTAATACATTCGGTTTTGATTTCTGGAATAATAACATTGAAAAGAAAACGATCTGGGGCACAAAAGATTGGCAAGTGCAAGGTATAGAATCATTATTTAGAGCCTGCATGATCCCAGAACAAATTATATTTTTGAATGATACAATTCAACAGACATCCTGTCTTGGCCTAGCCAAGATTAAAGACTTGAATAAACCGTCTATTCCAAAACCAACACCTAATAGTAATAGCACAACGGATGTTGAGATAGACGTATCTCATATTTTAAACCAAAACAGAACACATGCTGATTGGAAACAATGGTTGATCTGGCCCACAGACACAAATAACTGTCAAGACTGAACAAAACACAGGGGTTCACATTGACCAGGCCGAACCCAAGATACTCCCAGAGACAACATCCAGGGATTGTAACTACTTATAGTGTGGGGAAACTCTGCCTTCAATGGCTACATACATCCACACTGTCAGAAATTAAGCAACACTTAACTTTACTTAAAGAAGGTGCTGACTTGCGTGATTTCATCATGGGACCACGCAAACAGCGTCTAAAACGTTTCATAGCGGCCTCTATATATGCAGGTTACAACGAAGCTTGGAAAGTAACTCAAATTGAGACAGCAGAAAAATTACGGGAAATTGACCGTGTTAATTTGGAAAAATCACTTTCTGTTGTGGACAATGGGTTAATGACTCTGTCTTCCAGAATATATTCACTGGACAGTATTGTATCTTCTGCAATCGATATAATAGAACAAGACTTACTGATGTTGCAACACGGTTACTCTCAATTACGTTCTATTGTACAGCTTGGCTGGACGTTACAAAATCTGCGTTCAGGCTATGTGCCTTGGCGTTTAATCAACACAACGTCACTATTTAATATCTTTAACCTTACTGATAAACAAATCAGTTTGGCACAAAAGGGTGCTGACTATACAATTCTGAGCATTGAAAAACTTGAGAGATTACCATTGACAATGTCAGAACGACCTGTCATTTAATGGATAATACATGGGATAATAAATATTCCGATAACAACTTTCCAGTTTCAATACTGCCAAAAATATATACAGGCAGGCCAGTATGAAAGGTTGGGTAAAGGATACATTAAGTCCACATGGAACTTGCCCTATACACACACATGTGTCAGTAATAACGGACAGAGCGTATTTCTTAGTGGTAAAAATTGTGAAAAATCACTAAGTGGCATACTTCTGTGTCAGGGTATTAGTTTGCATGGGGCCTGTGAAGGGACTTCAAATAACCTTTCATGTCACCAGTTAGGCACACCTACAACACAAATAGAACCATTCTTTAGAAGACTTTTGAACGGGAGTTACATTCTAATTGTAGATCACAGATGTTGTGGCTTGCTGCCAGGAAAACCTTATCTTGTAAGCGTGACTTCCAGGGTCATGTGCAGTGAAAGAGTATTGTTCCCGAATGATGCTCCAGACAGGGAGGGAAGGTTATGGCCCAGTTTAAAAATCTCTTCGATTCGAATTGATACTTTAAGCAGAATGAAGACTGTGCTCCTACAGACGCCAACCCAGTTGACGTCATCAAAAGAAACGTATGATCTCCAAGTTGCAAGGACAACGGCAGAGATTCATTCAATGTTATCAACAAATTGCCCCCTACACTTCGCAGAAATGCTGAATTAAATCTTAAATATTTCTGATACAAGTGGTATCGCGAGTATATTTAAGACAGTTTTTTCAGGCGCTTTAACCCCATTCAAAGCGATCCTGGGTATTTTTCCAAATTTCGTCCATTCCATCTTTGGCAGACTTCCACTCCTGTTGGGACTCGTAGCAGGCATTTTATTCTTGCTACTATTGCTTCGTTATGGCAAGCCATGTCACAGACAAGACTCCAGCAACAATGGAAGAAACGATCCTAGCTATCCGCTAACGGGACCGCATAACTAAAGTCCTTGGCTTAGCCCGGCTACGAGATCTGAATATGACCTGGTTTCTTTCATTCAGACCCATCTGGCAGAATTGTGTTATGCCTGTATTAAGATGCATGCTATGCGGCGAAGAATGCGTGTTGGACACCTGTCTTACACTACAATCAGAAGTACCATTGGATGCAGATACTTTGTTGGGTCCAGTAAAGGCTCATGCATTGTGTTGTCCCCAGCGGCTACCTATCCTGATGACGGCATTCATGGAAACTTCACCACTACGATTGAAGGGTAGTGAAGTACAAGATGAAGGCAGCATCGACCAGGTACGACCTACTGTAAGCAGTTCTGATCAAACCATCATTGAAAGCAATCATGCGCATGACTGCATGGTAGCGACATTTTCTAACCTAGTCGAACTTTCACCAGAAGCTGTAGACTGTTTTTTCGAGAGTCTGTCTGAAATGATGTTTTCACCGGAACAGAGAGAAGGATTTTAAACAAACTTGCACACGGCGTTCCCTGAACTCTGAATTTGGCCTTCAGTCTTTTGAAAACAAAGTGACTGTGAACTATTTTTTCTCTTCTCCCCTGAATAGCGAAAACTTTTTTCCAATTCCAAAATATTTACCTTTTTGGCACTTATCTTCTGCTTAAAGTAAAACTATTCTTAGAGAACAGAACTTCTATTCTTAGGAATACTAGAGACATTACATTACCTCAACCTCTAGTTTATATGCAATTAATTGTGTTTATATGTGATGAGATGGTCTCGCAATTTTTTTTCTGTATCAAGAGCCATTTCATGTGTAATTTCGCAAATCATTCATGCTGATATAAAATATGCATCTCCTTATTGAATGATTATACTGCTTGAATGCATACAGTACCTATACTCATTTCGTGCATTTCGCATACACCATTTTTCAAATACGAAACAAAAATGTTTTTGGGGTGGTTCGGTATACACATGCACTGTTAGTTATGTTTACTATTGCTTAGGTTAGTAAATATGTACATAAAATCGTGGAGTGGGTGTAGTGTGTTTATCTAGGTACCTATATTGATACTCCTATTTCTGACCCTTGTCCGGTTATTAATTCATTAATGTCCATACACCGGCACAGAAACCCGTCTTCAGATTAGGTCATAGCGCATGCTGTCACATTAAGCAAGCACTATCCCTTCAGCACCCTAGAAAGCACACCGAGTTCTCAAAACAAATCAAACCTCCAACAGACCTGGGAAATCCCCCGCACCTATTGTTTTGATTTCGCTCAAGAACTCCTGCAAAGAATGTAAGAACGACCAGTCCTTATGACATTCTTGCTGACGTCTTATGTCCATCCTTACGTCAAACACGGCACCTTTCAGGTATAAATATACCGACGCTGCCCTAAGCTAAGACACGGTGGTGACGAGCTTGGAGCAGCGCTACTTGCCGGAGAGCCCAGCTGATGCAGAAAAGCCCACGGACGCTGCCCCTCCCTTTTGACACGCTGAGAGAGACGCTGCCTTTTCTCCTGCCGAGAAATCCAGCCTCCGGCGTTTCCAGCCGCCCTCGCGGGTAACTGGGATATCGAGTCCTGAGACAGAGATACCAACCCTCCAGCCTTCTAAATCCCAGGTACTGAACTGACTAACCCCTTACAGAGAATTCTTGAGTCAGATTCTTGGCAAAACAAACTTAACTTAAACTGCTACTTACTTACTCCCTCCCAAGTATTAGGCTTAGGTCAGGTACACCGGGGTAGGCGTAGTTAGAAGCACCAGTTGAGTACGATTAGTCAATGTATATATGTATGTATATCTTTTATCCATTTTAAGTATCATATGGCTAAGAAACCATATAAATGCTTTTACAGTATTATTTTATAATTCTGTTTTTACTGTATGCACTTTACTTAACTATAAGTATTGCAATAATAGCGATTCATTTCTCTTGTATGAGAAAAGAGACTGATCAATAAATAACATCTTTTTATTGAAGCACGCCCATCTCTTATTTCTCTACAAACTGGTGAAACTAAGAATGCACGTACTGACTGAGTAAAATAGTTGTCTTTTGTTTTCACACAACACTAGAGATATACTCTTGATTAGGGGAGAGCAAAGTTGTCATGTTCTATGGTTGTCAGAAACGAAATCCCTTCTTGTCTATCCAGGGAGGTTAAACTCCTCCTTGCCTATTCGAGAAAGTTTCTAGTGAACTCTGAGCTAGCTGGCACACATAACTTTAAGTCTAATATCGTCAGTAGAAGACCTAGTTAACCACAGTCCTACGTCTATACTATTGAAGATATTATTCCAATGCGCAGAGCCTATTGGGATAATAGGAACTACACTACAGTCCCTTCTGGTGAGAAAATATGGAAGCTGTAGGTGGTGGTGGTGTACTAGTTAACTGCATTGGTGTTGGTCCCATTGCCAAGTCGCCAACATCACGCTCAGCAGCATTTCGGACTAGGGTAAAAATGTCTGTTTGCTGCATGCCAGCTGAGGCTAGAGTAACGTCTATGATGATTGCGTCGTCGTCGTGAGAGTCTTCATCAGCAGGAGTATACGCCACTTTTTGTTCAGCGTCATCATCACACTCCATTACTATGAGACTTTCGGGGACCTTCCTTTTACGCTTAGCTACCTTTGTCAGATCATGGTGTGCCTCACTCTCAGACAGCACTGGTGGTTCCCAATTTTGATCCATATTGTAGGAGAGTAGGGTCTGCTATCCTATGGTCACCCCAAATTTTTGCTTTTTGCTCCACTGGTTTATGGCTTACTGTGGCTGTGGGCCTGCTAATCAGACCCACAGCCTGCTGTTCTCTCTCTAAATTAATGCCAATGCACATTAGGTGCATTACGAAATTGGAACTGGTTCACCTTATTGGCCCCTGTAACAGTGTACCCCAGGTACCCAGGGCATAGGTGCTTCCAAGGCCTACCAGGGGCTGCAGCACGTATTGTGCCACCCCTGGCCTGGCCTCCATATTTGACACAACTGGCTGATCACTCAGCTGGGGTAAGTCGGTGTAATCACCCCTTACTGAGGTATAGTATGCCTATATCTAACCTAAAATGGACACATATGTTTCTATCAGCCACTCCTATGGAAGGCCTCATCAATCCTGGAGGCAGAGTGCTTGGAAATATGTGAGATGGTGCTCTGGCATGAGCTGAGCCTGTCTGCAGCTTTCGAAACCAAGTCCTTTAGCTGTTTCATGATATTGCCATACCATATACTCTTAAGTGCATTATGAACATCGCGGTTAAATGCTATCTTTGGTTTGGCTTTATCAAAACATGTCGAGTAAGGTGTCATACGAATTGGAATACTACCCCCTCATCAGTTCTGGCGACGGGGGTAGCATTCCACCCTTTTAGAGGGACACGACATGTACCTAACCTGAAACCCGGTTAAAGTTAAACGTGAGCCTTAACATCGCAAAATGGATGCTGCCACCACAGACACAAGTCTGACCTCCTGCTGCTGGGAGTCCTTCCAGCGAGGGAGGCTTGGACAAAGGGTTTCCTGCCTTGGGAGGTGCTAGCACCACCCCAGACAGGATTTTGTGTATTGGGTAGGACAGGGCTGCATAGAATCAGACATGCCTGGGGCACACAAGGTGTCCCTGTGCATATGCCAGTTCAAACCGGTGCTAGGGCTCTCCAGCCCCAGTCTTGGCGCCAAGCTGGACAAAGGAAAGGGGGTGTAACCACCTCCCTTCCTGGTCCCACCCAGAGGAGGGACCTAGCAGGTAATCCGGCCCCTAGAATTGGAATAAGAGTAGGAGCTGTGTCCCAAGACTTCAGATCATCCTGAACTCGACTTGAAACTAAGAAGAAAACTGGACTTCGACATTCTGCTGCACAGAAGACTGAAGAGAATCTCCCTTGTGGCCAAGGACTGACCACCCTGTGAATACAGGCACCAACCAGCAACTCGATGTCTGCTTTGCCGCCACCTCCCGCCGGAGCCCGAGCCCAGAGCCTGACAAGACCTAGACTCCCAGACATCTCAGAGCCGGATCCACAGTCCCTGAAAAGAAGAGACCCGTTGAGGCACCGAGAGACGTGGGACCGGACCCCTTGAAAGACCCCCGAGAAGCTGACTGCACAGCACCCAAGGCACCCTCGATGCTGTGCTTTGGTGTTTGAGAAGCCCCACCACTGAGCAGCATTTGCACTGAAGATCAGCCCCCAGCATTTCCACGATCCTGTTGGGGCCCTTTTGCACTTTGCCACTCGACGCCCCATCCCGGCCACTTGCCACGTGGCTAGCGGCCATCTTGGCGATGAAAACTACAAACAACACTGCTGGTCTGGTTGCTCCAGACTGGCCCTCGCTCCCCTGAAAAGGAGCACCCGCTCTGACCTTGCTGGTCCGAGTGAGAAGCTTTCATCGATTTCTGTGTGGCTTGCATTACCAAGGCCTGTTTGTTCCGATCAAGAAGCTGACACCGCCAACAGCTAGAGCCTTTGTGGGACAGCTCGTGACCAACGCCTGGACGTCCTTGACCTCTTCGTGTCCACGTGGCTGCAGAGACAATCTTCACCTTTTCACCAGTTTGCACCCGACATCGCCTGGTTCCATCCTGGTTCCACAGTAGTCACTGGCTAGTGACTTTGAACATTGTCCCCTCTGCTTTCAGGTCTTCACATCCTCAGATCCATCCTTGGATCCACCGGAACTCTCCTCGACGACCCGCCTGCAGCATCTTCATCTCCAGGCACCATCGACCTGCGTGACGAAACCCGACACGATTGGCACCTGTGCACCCGCTTCCTGTGGGTGAGGTAACTCAGCAACGCCGGTGTTCCTACACTGGTACACACCTCTAGTGCCTAGATCTAAAGTTTTGTCCTTCTAGGTCAGTCGGAAGGTTCCTAAAACAGTAACTTTATAACTTTTACGCACCATTGACATTGCATTGGTGCATGCGTGTGCTTTAAGCGCTGCACCCGAGTCCAGCAGGCCTTTCCCGACTTCATCACTGTTAGTCCCGAACAGCTCCAGTGATTCCCCAGGCCCTAGGCCTCTTTCCTTTCCCATTGGTGGTTCTTATACCACTATTTTAATATATGGTTTAGGTGGCCCCTAGGGCTCATCCATATTGTGCAACTTTCGTGTATTTAAACTGTGTTTTGTTTTAACGCATTGGCTTCTGTGCTCATAAAGAGTATAGGGGATATTTGTAGTAAATAAATATATATATATTTTCAATATATATCTGTGTGGTGTCCTTTCATTTGGTATTCAAGGGGATTGTGTATGGTAAAACATCTTGCTTCACATGCCTTTACAGAGTTTAGCCTAAGACTGCTTTGCCCATGCTACCACTAGGATAGCTGGTCTATAAGGTTGACTTACAACCAATCATCATAAGGGTTGCTTGGCATGGTACAAGGTGATCACTAGAACTAGTGAGCAGCATATACCAGGCCAACTTCTCACATTGGTGGCAGCGGTGGGATTAGAGCTTGCTGTTGTTCTACCATTACAATCTTTGAAAATATCATTTGAAAGATCATACAGGTACCTGATAGGTACACTAAAACAAGACTAGTATACTTAAGTTCTACTGAACTTAGTTGTTGTAGAGGATAGGGAGTAGCACACCCTGACTACAACTACTAGATAGGTTTAGTAGTTAAACACCAGTGTAGGTAGATTGCAACATATCCACCCACACTAGAGAAATGTCTGGAGCAGAGGGGTCCACTGTACCTATCTCTGTTGAGAGTGACCCTCCAAGGGCACCATCCAGATGTGCTATATTCAACTTTAAAGAACTGAGGCAGCTGTGTACCTTAAGAGGTATCAAAACGGGTCCTACCCCTACAGCAGACCACCTCAGAGAGCTTTTAGAAAAGTCTGAAGCTCTAAAGACCTCCAAACCAGGCCCCTCAGGGAATGGAGATGGAGGCTCTCCTTCTGAAGATGATAACACTGATGCCCCTGTCCCTGTCATCCAGATAGATGAGGAAAACCAGAACACTGGAGATACTCAGCCTGAGGATGAGGAATAAGAGGAAGAGGAGGAGGAAGAAAGTAATTCTGATGATGGCAGAAATAGTCAGGTGTTAGTCAGCAGGCTTAACCAGGCTAACTTGAGCCTATTTGGGACTGAAAGTGGGTCCAACCCATTCAGACCCCCAAGTGGACTTAACCAGGAGCAAAGGAGGAGGAGGAATCACTCAGGTGAATCCAATACCTCCCAAGCTTCTAGAGACTCTCATGGCCACTCCAGAAGAGTGATGACTAGCCCTCAGAGAAGGGAACATGAGGCCAAAATGAGAGAGGCTGAACTTAGGATCCAGAAGCAAGAATTAGAAGTTGCCCTGGCCAAAGAGAAACTTGCTAGAGCAAGACAGCCTAGAGAGAGTGGATTAGGATCCACTGGTGGCAGCATTATCCCCAAGGATAAATTCAGGTCTTTTGATAACAGAAACCTGAGTAAGATTGTGCCCCCTACAAAGCTAGGGATCATATCCACAAATGGATGACTGCACTTGAGAGAGCCTGCAGAGTACAGCAGATCCCTCAGGAGCAGTGGGCAGCAATCTTGTGGCTCTCCTTTGAAGGTAGAGGCCGAGACAGACTCCTCACAGTTAGTGATGGGGATTCTAGAAACTACCTGGTCCTGAAGAGTCCTCTGATTGATAGGTTAGGCTTAACCACTGAACAGTACAGGTTAATGTTCAGAGACACCCAGAAGACACAGACTCAGGACTGGTCTTAATTTGTTGAATGTGCCACTAAGGCTCTGGAGGGCTGGTTGCTGGGAAGTAAGGTTACAGACTATGAAGGATTGTACAATTTGCTTATGAGAGAACACATTTTAACAGATATTTTTAACAACTTCACAGAAAAAAAAAAAATTCTGATGCTATAGTTGGCCCAACTGCTCCTCAGATATCTACCAGACCAATCCTGGATACATTCTCCTCGCTTCCTCAACCATCTATAGAGGAACTCATGAATGCGGTCAAATCAGGATCTCCTTTGGACCCTTGTCCCCCAAGTATACTTAAACTAGTATCTGATCAGGTAGCCCCGGTGCTTACCCACATCTGCAACACGATGTTCCAGACAGGAGATTACCCTAAAGTCTGGAAGAAAGTCATCGTGAAGCCCCTGTTAAAAAAATCAACACTAAACCCAGCAGAGTTAAAAAGCTATCGACCCATTGCCTCACTTCCCTATCCCTCTAAGGTATTTGAAAAAGCAATTAATGTACAACTCTCTAGCTTTATTGATGATAACAACCTACTAGACGAGAACCAATTTGGATTTAGAAAGGGTCATGGCACCGAGACCGCCTTGATAAAAGCAACCGAAGAAGTTAGAATAATTCTAGATCAAGGCGGTACAGCAATCCTGATACTCTTAGATCTCTCGGCTGCATTCGACACGGTCGATCATAACATCTTGATCGACCGTGTCGATGCCATGGGTATCCAGGGCAAAGCAAAGACTCTTCTGGCATCGTTTCTATCTGACAGAATACAGTCTGTGAAAATGGGTAGCTATTATTCGCCCAATTTCACCTTACCTTGTGGAGTTCCTCAAGGCTCCTCGCTAAGTCCGACGCTTTTTAATATCTATGTATCGGACTTAGCGAGGGTGATCAAGTCATTCGGCATAGGAATAACATCATACGCCGATGACACTCAATTGGTCCTGGCTATTCATAGGAACGGAGCTGCAGTGGCCGCTAACTTTCAGGAAGGAATGAGAGCAATTTGCACTTGGATGGACCAGAACTGCCTAAAATTAAACTCTGACAAGACGGAGGTCATGTTATTTGGTGATCTGACCCCGTCTTGGTCACCAGTTTGGTGGCCAGCAGAGCTGGGAAATCCTCCTCACCCTGTGCAAAAAGTCAGGAACCTTGGAGTTCTACTCGACAATAAGCTTACTTTCCATAGCCATGCTAATGCAGTGGTCTCGGCGTCCTTTTATACTCTGAGAATGGTAAAAAAGCTTCTTCCTTTTCTTCCTCCTAATTCAGGCAAAACCCTAATGTCTACATTAGTCCTTTCAAAGATTGATTACTGTAACGCACTATGGCTGAATGCACAGGAACAAGTCATGAATAAATTGCAATTAGTGCAAAATGCCGCAGCAAGAATTTTAACTGGCACACCTAAATTCTCATCCATATCGCCCATCATTCGCCAACTTCATTGGCTACCAGTGAGAAGCCGTACAAAGTTCAAGGCCTTGTGCATCATCTATAAAACATTGAACAACACCGGACCGGACTTTCTAAAAAAATCCATTATTCCATACAAACCCAAACGTTCTTTACGCTCTGAGGCATCCCAGCTACTCCATATTCCACGCACTAAGAAAGCAACATGGGGCGATAAGCGCTTCACAATTGCTGCTTCTAAATTGTGGAATGAGCTCCCTCTTAATATTAGATCAAGCTCCTCCCTACTCATATTTCGGAAGCACATCAAAACATGGCTTTTCAACCAGTAAGCTATGCAGGAGCTCTCTGCAATCTTAACGAACTCTAGCGCCGAGACACCGGAAGGTATTTGTGCGCTTTTAGAAATTTTATAAATAAATAAAATAAATAATTGTCAGAACCAGCAGTTGCATCAACATTTGGTTGACTCAGATCGGACCTCTCCCCAAGAATTGGGAAAGAGGGCAGACAAATGGGTTAGAACCAGAGTTAAGCAAAAGAACCAGAACCAGAACCAGGGTGGTGACCAAAAGAAAACAGACCAGAAGGGTGGGGAGCAGAAAGCTAAAGACCAGAAGTCTTCAACAGGGCCCCAAACTAATACTGAGGGTGGGTCCCAAACTTCCAAGAAGAAGAAGAAAGAAGGTCAAAGAAAACCCTGGTGTAGTATTTGTAAAAACACCTCTCACTGGACAATTGATTGTAAAAAGGGTGGAGCCCCCAACACTGCAGCCCCTAAGGCACCTGTACCCACTAGTACAGTTAGCAGTGTTGGTCCACAAACTAAGGGGGTAGTGGGTATCACCTTGGGAACTGAGGGAGATTCTGGCCTAGTCAGAACCCCTACACAGGCTGTTCTGATTTGTGAAGTGGAAATTGATTTGTCCAATACTGTCAGTCCCAGTAAACTGGGCAAGTACAGGCAGACGCCTTTGATTAATTAAAAAGTGGCTCAAGCATACAGGGACATATGTGCCAGTGTCGCTATGGTGACACCTAGCTTTGTGGACCCTGGACAATACATACCAGGTGATAATTACCTGGTGACCAATGCCAGCAATGTCACTACTATCCATAGTGTGGCAATTGCTAACTTTTCCTGGGGAGGGGTAACTGGCCTAAAAAGAGTTGTGGTTAGTGCAGATCTCCCAGTTGAATGTTTGTTGGGCAATGGCCTGGAGAGATCTCTATGGTCAGAAGTTGAGTACAGGACTCATGCAGAGATGTTAGGGATATCATCACATGTCCTTGCTGTGACCAGGTCACAGGCCAAAAAGTGCCTCTCTGAACCTCAGGTCTTGGATCCTGGAACAATGGACCAAGCACCTTCCAAGACAAGGAACAGGAGGGTAAAGGCTGTGCCTTCCCAACTACCTACAAGTGAGGATCAGCCTTCACAGGAAGATGATCTTGAGACCCCTGAAGGAACTGTCCCTGAAGAACTTGAGCCTGATCAGGTTGAGTTTCTGGGGACAGGGGGACCTTCTAGGGCAGACTTGGGGCAGGCTCAGTTAACCTGTCCTTCTCTTGAACCCCTCAGACAGCAGGCTGCTGCTGAGGCTGCTGGGAATGCTCAAGGTACCCATAAAGTATATTGTGATGATGCGCTCCTTTATTCAGAGGGTAGAGACCCCAAGCCTGGTACAATCAGGAGGTTGGTCATACCTCTGCAATTTAGGGGCTTCCTTCTTACCTCGGCCCATGATATTCCCTTAGCAGGACACCTAGGCCAGAATAAGACTTGGGACAGGCTTGTCTCTCACTTTCACTGGCCTCACATGTCTGAAGATACCAAGGAGTTTTGTCGCTCCTGTGTAACCTGCCAAGCCAGTGGCAAAGCAGGTGGTACCACAAAGGCCCCCTTGATACCACTACCTGTGGTGGAGGTGCCCTTTGAAAGAGTGGGGATTGATATTGTAGGTCCAATGGATCCCCCTACAGCATCTGGGCACAGATTCATACTGGTGGTGGTGGACAATGCCAACAGGTACCCAGAGGCAATTCCATTTAGGACCACAACAGCTCCTGTTGTGGCCAGGGCCTTACTTGGAGTTTTCTCCAGAGTGGGGTTTCCTAAGGAGGTAGTATCTGATAGAAATGCCAACTTCATGTCAGGATACTTAACAGCTATGTGGAAGGAATGTGGTGTCAACTACAAGTTCACCACTCCCTATCATCCACAATGCAATGGGCTTGTTGAAAGATTTAACAAGACCCTAAAGGGTATGATCAAAGGATTACCAGAAAAGCTCAGGCGAAAGATGGGACATCCTTCTACCCTGCCTTCTGTTTGCTTACAGAGAGGTCCCACAAAAGGGGGTTGGCTTCAGCCCCTTTGAATTGTTGTTTGGGCACCCTGTAAGAGGACCCCTGTGTTTGGTGAGGGAAGGATGGGAGTTACCTCTCAAAAAGCCCAAGCAAGACATAGTGGACTATGTACTTGGTCTCCGCTCCAGGATGGCTGAGTACATGGAGAAGGCATCAAAAAACCTTGAGGCTAGCCAAGAAGTACAGAAAGCTTGGCATGACTCAAAGTCATTCTGCTTGACTTTGCCTGCTGACCTGCTGACGCCTCATCCTTTGCCCTGCGTCTGCCATTTCCCCGAGGGAGGACTGGTGCTGGTGTTTCGCTTTCCCCTCGCCGCTGCGTGTCTCCAGCAGCCGCCGAGTAGGGGAGAGCGAGAGGGCTTGCAAACTACATTGCCCAGCAGCCCTTGCCCCAAAACCGGAAGGTCTAGCCCTCAGCAGTGCGCCAGGCGGCGCATTTAAATCAGGCTCCATACCGGTGGAGCAGGGGACACACCATTCTGCTTGACTTTGCCTGCTGACCTGCTGACGCCTCATCCTTTGTCCTGCGTCTGCCGTTTCCCCGAGGGAGGACTGGTGCTGGTGTTCCGCTTTCCCCTCGCCGCTGCATGTCACCAGCAGCCGCCGAGTAGGGGAGAGCAAGAGGGCTTGCAAACTACATTGCCCAGCAGCCCTTGCCCCAAAACCGGAAGGTCTAGCCCTCAGCAGCGCGCCAGGCGGCGCATTTAAATCAGGCTCCACACCCGCGTCGCGGGAGCGCCGGGCTAAGCCCGGGCAAAGGGCGGGCCGTCTGTGGCCGTCAGGGGACAGAAGAGGACGGGACGGGCCACCCCCCCTTTCATTTCCACTGAAGCATACGAAGGTACTGTTTCCATTCAGACTAAAGCTTTTTTGATGTATATAGTGCCCTAGCAACGTAGTGGGAGACCCTGAGGTGGGGCGTTTGATCGTTATATATATTCTAGTAACTACTGACCTTCAAACGTCCCACTTCCAAAATGACCAAAAGGGGAAACAAAACTATAGCCCCCGCGACACGATCACACACCAAGCTGTTGGCAGCTGAACCGCAACCTCTACCAACTTTGATGGCTATCAATAAAATGCTGCAACAGACTAATGGTGTTGTGGTTATTGCTATCGAGAACACAGAGAGGAGGCTATCGATAACCCCAACACTAGGCATGCAAAACCCGGGAAGAGACAGCTCAGCTACCACGATTGATGTCTTGGACACTAGCTCATTTTTGACGCCATCATATGTAGACTTGCCCTGCAGTCAGATGCCCATTGAGACTTCTATAGACGTGCAGGAGCACCCAATTACCCTGTCGCCCCCTTCCCCGGAGAAAAGGACAGCAGTACATAAACCATGCATGAGGAAAAAGAAAGGAAATATCTTAAATAAACTAGGCAATAATAAATCGGCAAACCATGACCTGGTGACACCGACTACCAGTATAATTGGCCCATCGCTAGGAATACCATGCTGGGTCACAAACATGGTTGCCGATTTACAAGCATCCTTGGAGCGGACTATTGTTGCCCAACTTAAGCCTCTGGTCTCAAATCTTCATAAACTCATTGCTGCCACAAATACAAAGGGGGAGGGATAATTGAGCCAGCCAAACAAGTGAGAAACTCTGTACCTCATGTTATTGATACTCCATCTCAAAGTGTCCCAAAAACTAGAGTAGTGGAAAATAAAAACCCCCTAGTACAGACCATCAATGCTGTAGCTCCACCAGTTCCCCAAAAGCCCACGCATGCTCCACCACAACACCTGCCAAGGATCAACGCTCAGAAGCAGATCTGCCAAGCAGCAGGAAACTCGGCAAATGCCATAGCGAAAGAGATGCCAAAGACAAGAGAGGGCGATAAGGGAATTAACAGCACTAGTTCGCCACCGAAACAAAGCCAATCATCAAGAACCTTTTCTCGGCAGCCACCAACAATTAACTTACCCCCCGAAGCCCAATCTTATGTAGTGGCACTTGTAGGAGTTCCTCCATTAACTGAGGGGAAAAGAGAAAGGGAGACTGAGTTGAAAAACAAGTGTATTCAGTGGCTTAGTGTAAATAGACCCCTCCCGGGGAATGTCTCAGGGGATATCCTGTCAGCCAGAAGAGTGGGCTGGATTGGGAGGAGTCCAAAGACAGTAGCTGGTGACGTGATAATTCTGAATTTTAGGGACGTCTCTGCTGTAGGGTATATTTGCAATGCCCCGCACTATAGTTCAGACACGCAAATATGTCCTCTGCACCTCTCGTATTTTTACCCCACTCCTAGCCTGGAACCTTGTCGCCCAAGATTCACACACAATAACAGGGGGGGTTTTCCCACATCACAAAGAACTTTAAATGGGGGAGTTTTTAGGGAGGGCATGTCTTCCTACAGTTCACTGCTCCCGATACAGTCACACTGGAATAGGTTCAGTGCTCTGGAAGATGTAGACTGACTTAGTCAAGGAGGAATGTCACCCTCAGAAGTCACAAATGTAATACACAGAGGCTCAGGGGCAACAGAGGAAAATATTCTGCCACAAATGCTGAGGGAGGCTCCAAAAGCTGTCAACATAGTAAGGGAAAGGATAAGCAATAGGGGGATTAGGGAAGTCGAAGGATCAGATAGCTCAGAAGAAGGATGCCTAAAGTTGGTCTCCTGGAATATAGTCGGGCTAAAAAATAAGCTGCTTACTCCCGAGTGGGACACCTTTATGGCAGCATATGACATCTGCCTGATGCAAGAGACCTGGGCATTAGAAGAGAGCTCGAGTGCGACCTTTGCAACGTTTGACACCTTGGCAGTATCTACAGGCAGAGGTCGCCCATCGGGCGGGCTATCAATTTGGATAGGAACTCACCTGGGAATCCAAGCAACCAAAATCCAAACAAACTCCCCGGACATCCAGTGTATCTTAATAGAACCCCCAAGTCAACCCTTAGTAGCAATAATAAACACCTACTCGAGGCCATCTAGGAATGGCCAGGAATCAGCTACATTTACAGCACTGAATTCTTTCATCCAAGGGCTAGACCCCTCTATCTCAATAATCCTTGGAGGTGATTTTAACTGCCAATTTGAACCTCTGGGTAGTCTAGAACTGGGTGACCAAGACGAGGTAGATGCATTATGGCATATCCCGGACCCGATAATTGCCCCAGTCAGGGCATGGACACCACTTGTGCTCCAAATAAAATGTTTCTCCCTTGCAACATCCCTGCGGGCGTGCAATGTGGGATTGGACCCTGACCGCCCAGCAATGGCAACTTTTAATCGGGCAAACAAAACAACCATCATTGACTATTTAATGGTGGATGCTAAAAATTGGGACAAGCTGAAAGAATTTAGGGTCATTCAAAGACAGGACAGCGATCACAATGCCCTGGTAGTAAATTTTAAACCAGGGTCATTTGGATTGACCACCCCTGATCGCATACCTGCCACAATGACACTTCCTCTCATGCTGACCAATAACAGAAGGAGGGTTAAGTGGCCCCACCTAGTAGATTCAACCTCGAAGCTTGCCAAAATTTACCAACTCGCTATCCCTTTTATAGAGCAGATGGGTGACTCACCTGGTTGGCATCAGGCACTAGATACGCAGTTGAGGTACTAGGGGATGTGTTTTACCCCATAAGTAGAATTAAGAAGCATGTCCCAAAAACACACCCATGGTTTAATGATGCATGCAGGAACTCAAAAAAGGAGCTCCTTGCGGCAATTAAGGCAAAGGACAGAGCGAATATTAGGGCAGCTAGACTGATTTACAAAAAGGAGCTGATAAGGGGCAAAAGAGAGTGGGAAGAAGACAGGTGGGAAGAACTCAGAGGTGCCCTTGTGACTAAAGATGCCAAACTATTCTGGGCATTAGTAAACTCCAATGCTAATGATGGTGGGGGACCCCTCTACCAAATACCCCCCCTCAGTGTGGGAGGTGTATTTCTCTGCACTCTACACTAGCCCTGTGACCGGCTACAGTGACTATTTAGATAAGTCTGGGATACTAGAGTTAGAAGGTCCCTCCTGGATCTCTCCTGCCCAAGACCCCCCCCACGAGTGTCGACTGCGGGGGGCCTCGGGCATGGGACACCGGATAGACCATAGGGACACCGAGGCGAGGATGGCCCCGAGAAGTGGTGAGAGTATCTCAGCTAAGGAGGTGGAGACTGCAATTATTAGACAACTCCCTAACAAAGCACCAGGCCTCGATAGGGTACCGGGTGATCTTTTCTGTTCTCAGCCAAAGATCTGGGCTCTGTACCTAACTGTATTGTTTAATGCAGTCCTACTGGGGGCAAAAATACCTGACACCTGGGCGGGAGCCGAGATCGTCCCCATTTTCAAGAAGGGGTGCCCTTTGGAGCCGGCAAACTATAGACCAATCAGTCTCTTGGATACTACCCAGAAACTGATGGGCTGGATACTCCTGGATAGAATATTGGGATGGGCGGAGGAGCATGAAGTAATGACTACTCTCCAGGCCGGCTTTAGATCAGGGATCTCGACCACGGACCAACTCTTTAGGCTGCAGGTCCTTTTCTGGAAGACCATAAGTGTCGAGGGTGGCAGCCTCTACCTGGTCTTCGTTGACCTGCGGGCCGCTTTCGACCTTGTGCCGAGGGAGAGTTTATGGAGGGTCCTAAAAGACCTTGGCCTTCCTCCCTACCTATTGGAGGTCTTGAAGCGGTTTCATGAAGGGAATTATGCCCGGGTGAGGTGCGGGAAGAACGGGGAACTATCTGCACGTTTCCCTGTAACCAGAGGCGTACGCCAGGGCTGCGCCCTGGCTCCTACGCTTTTTAGTCTCTATATAAATGGCCTGGTGGAGGAACTAGATAGAGTCAGGGATAGCGATGCCCCTTGGTTGGCATCAGGTCGGGTGCCTGCTCTGATGTTCGCAGACAACACCTTATTGTTGTCGCGAACATCAACAGGTATCCAGCGGGTTCTGAACGGTTTTGTTTCATTCTGCGACTTGCGGCGACTCGAGATTAATTTAGAGAAAATGAAATTTATGATCTTTAGTCCCCCGAAATGCACCCGCCCTAGCCCTACATTAAACGGCACCCCGCTAGAAAGGGTTAAAACCTTTGTATACCTGGGGGTCACTTTGAATGAGGACTTTGGTTGGGGCCCTCAGGTAGCCAAATCTACCCTAAAGCTCTCACAGATACTAGGGGGCATAGGCAAGTTCCAGCGGACAACGCAATTTAAGCCAGTCTCCCCAGCGCTTGAAATCTATAGTGTTCAAGCTAGACCTGCTGTAACCTACGGTGCAGAACTTTGGGGACATTCGAGCATAGCAAGCCTTCTCAGGGTTGAACGGGCCTTTATGAGGAACTTGATTGGTCTACCCCAAAGCACCCCGCTCATACCCTTGAGATTTGACCTAGGTGTGGAGCCCATCTCTGAACTATTAGCGGCCCGACCCCTCCTGTACTGGAGAAGGCTCTGGACAGTACCTGAGCTGGCGGACTACAGAGTGGAGTTCGCTGCTGTCTGGGGGTCATTGAAGAGTAAGAAAATACCCTGGTTGCTCCACATTAAAACTATTGCCTATCGAATAGGAATGCCCCAAATATGGGAGACCCCGGAGGAGAGTTGTCCAGTGCTGCGGAGAACTGAGCTGCTGGCCTCTTTGAGGCACTACAACCTAAGTCTGCTGCACCGCTTGCCAAGTATGGGCAGGTTATCTTCGGAATTTTTGCAGGTAAAACTCGTGCCCAGAAGGGAGGAATTTCTGGATCTAATAGAACCTCCGCCTGCAAGAAAACTATACACACAATTAAGGCACGGTTGCCTGCCACTTGGGACACTGACCTGCAAACGGGCAGGTCAAGAGGAGGGAATCTGCCCTGTCTGCAACAATAGCAAAGAAGACATTGCCCATGTTTTGTTCTTTTGCCCTGCTTATAGCGCAATCCGGAGAGCTTGGCTGGTACCACTATGTAGAAATTTGGGACTAAAACATTGTGCTCAAGCCGTTAGAATTTTAAAATATGATACATCCCCCCTCATCGTGTTTTCGGTCTCCCGCTTTTTGTACGGCATGTGGCTTAGAAGGTCCACTCTGATTAATTGTGTTTAATTTTAACGTTGGCCATTCTTTTCTGATAACTGATTGTTTAATAATGTTTTAGCTGCTGGTTCTTAATTATTTATGTATTTTATTGTATGTACAGATTTTATCTGTGCTTTTATGGTCGTTGACCGAAATAAAGTTATCAAGCAAAAGGCTGTCTTGACTGAGTACCAGCCTGGACAGAAAGTATGGGTGTTGGAGCCAGTGGCCCCAGTAGCACTCCAAGACAAATGGTCTGGACCCCATACTATCATTGAAAAGAAGGGAGAGGTTACCTACTTGGTGGACCTAGGAACTCCCAGGAGCCCCCACAGGGTGCTCCATGTTAACAGATTGAAGGCATATGTTGACAGGGCAGACATGGGCTTGCTCATGGCTACAGATGAGGGGCAGGAGGAAGAGAGTGACCCGCTCTCAGACCTGCTGACTCAGAACCCTGGGGATGGCTCAGTTGATGGTGTGGCCTTAGATGGCAGCCTCACTGAACATCAGCAACATGACTGTAGACAAGTTTTGCAGTCATATAGACATATGTTCTCCCTGACACACAGTCAGACTAACTGGTGTACCCATGTGGTGGACACTGGTGACAGTCTTCCTGTGAAAAACAGGATTTACAGGCAACCTGACCATGTCAGGGATTGTATCAAGACTGAGGTGCAAAAGATGCTGGAATTAGGTGTTATTGAGCCTTCAGAGAGCCCCTGGGCTAGCCCAGTGGTTCTGGTCCCCAAACCTCACACCAAAGATGGAAAGAGAGAGATGAGGTTCTGTGTGGATTACAGAGGACTCAATGCTGTCACCAGGACAGATGCACACCCTATTTCAAGGGCAGATGAGCTCATAGACAAATTGGCTTCTGCCAAGTATTTGAGCACATTTGACTTGACAGCTGGCTACTGGCAAATCAGGTTAGCTGAGGAGTCTAAAGCCAAGACTGCATTTTCTACCCCAGGTGGGCATTACCAATTTGTGGTGATGCCCTTTGGTTTGAAAAATGCACCTGCCACCTTCCAAAGGTTGGTGAATCAAGTCCTTACTGGGTTGGATGACTTTTGCGCAGCATATCTGGATGATATTGCTGTCTTCAGCTCCACCTGGGAGGATCACCTGGTTCACCTGAAGGAAGTGCTAGAGGCTCTGCAAAAGGCAGGCCTCACTATCAAGGCAACCAAGTGCCAGATAGGGCAGAGTAAAGTTGTATACTTGGGTCACCTTGTAGGTGGAGGCCAAGTTCAACCACTGGAGAGTAAGATCCAGACCATAAAGGACTGGACCCCTCCAACTACCCAGACTCAGGTCAGAGCTTTCTTGGGCCTGACTGGGTACTACAGGAAGTTTGTTAAGAACTATGGGTCCATTGTGACTCCTCTTAATGATCTGACATCCAAGAAGATGCCCAAAAAGGTTCAGTGGACAGTAAACTGTCAAAAGGCATTTGATGACCTGAAGAAGGCCATGTGCTCTGCACCTATCCTGAAGAGTCCTGACTACTCAAGAGAGTTCATTGTCCAAACAGATGCTTCTGAGTTGGGAGTGGGAGCTGTGCTTTCACAACTTAATGTAGATGGTCAAGACCAGCCCATTGCTTTTATTAGCAGAAGGCTGACCCCCAGAGAGAAACGTTGTTCAGCTATTGAGAGGGAGGCCTTTGTTGTGGTGTGGGCCCAGAAGAAGTTGAGACCATACTTGTTTGGCACTCACTTCAAGATTCAGACCGACCATAAGCCCCTCTTATGGCTTATTCAGATGAAGGGTGAAAACCCCAAACTGCTTAGGTGGTCCATTTCCCTACAGGGGATGGACTTTACAGTGGAGCACCGCCCAGGGACTGACCATGGTAATGCAGATGGTCTCTCCAGGTACTTCCACTTAGAACATGTAGACACAACTGGTCAAGGTTAGTCTAATGTCCCTGCGTTTGGGGGGGGGTTGTGTAGGAGAGTAGGGTCTGCTATCCTATGGTCACCCCAAATTTTTGCTTTTTGCTTCACTGGTTTATGACTTAGTGTGGCTGTGGGCCTGCTAATCAGACCCACAGCCTGCTGTTCTCTCTCTAAATAATGCCAATGCACATTAGGTGCATTACGAAATTGGAACTCGTTCACCTTATTGGCCCCTGTAACAGTGTACCCCAGGTACCCAGGCATAGGTGCTTCCAAGGCCTACCAGGGGCTGCAGCACGTATTGTGCCACCCCTGGCCTGGCCTCCATATTTGACACAACTGGCTGATCACTCAGCTGGGGTAAGTCGGTGTAATCACCCCTTACTTAGGTATAGTATGCCTATATCTAACCTAAAATGGACACATATGTTCCTATCAGCCACTCCTATGGAAGGCCTCATCAATCCTGGAGGCAAAGTGCTTGGAAGCATGTTTGAATAGAATCAGACATGCCTGGGGCACACAAGGTGTCCCTGTGCATATGCCAGTTCAAACCGGTGCTGGGGCTCTCCAGCCCCAGTCTTGACGCGAAGCTGGACAAAGGAAAGGGGGTGTAACCACCCCCCTTTCTGGTCCCACCCAGAGGAGGGACCTAGCAGGTAATCCGGCCCCTAGAATTGGAATACGAGTAGGAGCAGTGCCCCAAGACTTCAGATCATCCTGAACTCGACTTGAAACTAAGAAGAAAACTGGACTTCGACATTCTGCTGCACAGAAGACTGAAGAGAATCTCCCTTGTGGTCAAGGAGTGACCACCCTGTGAATACAGGCACCAACCAGCAACTTGACGTCTGCTTTGCCGCCGCCTCCCGCCGGAGTCCAAGCCCGAATGAACTAAAGAATGGTGGTGGATTAAACCCAGATCAGTTGACTGGGGGTGAGTGTTTGATTTGTTCAGATGCTCTGTCCATCATCCCCTTTTGTATCGCTTTGATTGCCCTAAGTGTGGCAGGGTATACTCAGACGTAAGTCCCTTGTTCACTTGGTCACTAGATTCAAGATAGCCTGGCTGATGAGGATTATGAATCCGAAACCGGTCTCAGGATGCTTGTTTCCGGTCCAGGGAAGACATGGCTTGGCAGTTCGGGCTGGACTGTTCCATAAGGCACAGGGTCAGACTGATTTGCATATAGCCATGTCTGAACTTGGGTGGCTGAGTGAACTAAAGAATGGTGATGGATTAAACCCAGATCAGTTGACTGGGGGTGAGTGTTTGATTTGTTCAGATGCTCCGTCCATCATCCCCTTTTGTATCGCTGTGTTCGCCCTAAGTGTGGCAGGGTATACTCAGACGTGAGTCCCTTGTTCACTTGGTCACTGGATTCAAGATAGCCTGGCTGATGAGAATTATGAATCTGAAACCGGTCTCAGGATGCTTGTTTCCGGTCCAGGGAACACATGGCTTGGCAGTTCGGGCTGGACTGTTCCCATAAGGCACAGGGTCAGACTGATTTGCATATAGCCATGTCTGAACTGGGGTGGCTGAGTGACCTAAAGAATGGTGATGGATTAAACCCAGATCAGTTGACTGGGGGTGAGTGTTTGATTTGTTCAGATGCTCCGTCCATCATCCCCTTTTGTATCGCTTTGTTCGCCCTAAGTGTGGCAGGGTATACTCAGACGCGAGTCCCTTGTTCACTTGGTCACTGGATTCAAGATAGCCTGGCTGATGAGGATTATGAATCCGAAACCGGTCTCAGGATGCTTGTTTCCGGTCCAGGGAAGACATGGCTTGGCAGTTCGGGCTGGACTGTTCCCATAAGTCAAAGGGTCAGACTGATTTGCATATAGCCATGTCTGTACTGGGGTGGCTGCATGAACTAAAGAATGGTGATGGATTAAACCCAGATCAGTTGACTGGGGGTGAGTGTTTGATTTGTTCAGATGCTCCGTCCATCATCCCCTTTTGTATCGCTGTGTTCACCCTAAGTGTGGCAGGGTATACTCAGACGTGAGTCCCTTGTTCACTTGGTCACTGGATTCAAGGTAGCCTGGCTGATGAGGATTATGAATCCGAAACCGGTCTCAGGATGTTTGTTTCCGGTCCAGGGAAGACATGGCTTGGCAGTTCGGGCTGGACTGTTCCCATAAGGCACAGGGTCAGACTGATTTGCATATAGCCATGTCTGAACTGGGGTGGCTGAGTGAACTAAAGAATGGTGATGGATTAAACCCAGATCAGTTGACTGGGGGTGAGTGTTTGATTTGTTCAGATGCTCCGTCCATCATCCCCTTTTGTATCGCTTTGTTCGCCCTAAGTGTGGCAGGGTATACTCAGACGTGAGTTCCTTGTTCACTTGGTCACTGGATTCAAGATAGCCTGGCTGATGAGGATTATGAATCCGAAACCGGTCTCAGGATGTTTGTTTCCGGTCCAGGGAAGACATGGCTTGGCAGTTCGGGCTGGACTGTTCCCAGAAGGCACAGGGTCAGACTGATTTGCATATAGCCATGTCTGAACTGGGGTGGCTGAGTGAACTAAAGAATGGTGATGGATTAAACCCAGATCAGTTGACTGGGGGTGACTGTTTGATTTGTTCAGATGCTCCGTCCATCATCCCCTTTTGTATCGCTGTGTTCGCCCTAAGTGTGGCAGGGTATACTCAGACGTGAGTCCCTTGTTCACTTGGTCACTGGATTCAAGATAGCCTGGCTGATGAGGATTATGAATCTGAAACCGGTCTCAGGATGCTTGTTTCCGGTCCAGGGAACACATGGCTTGGCAGTTCGGGCTGGACTGTTCCCATAAGGCACAGGGTCAGACTGATTTGCATATAGCCATGTCTGAACTGGGGTGGCTGAGTGAACTAAAGAATGGTGATGGATTAAACCCAGATTAGTTGACTGGGGGTGAGTGTTTGATTTGTTCAGATGCTCCATCCATCATCCCCTTTTGTATCGCTTTGTTCGCCCTAAGTGTGGCAGGGTATACTCAGACGTGAGTCCCTTGTTCACTTGGTCACTGGATTCAAGATAGCCTGGCTGATGACGATTATGAATCCGAAACCGGTCTCAGGATGCTTGTTTCCGGTCCAGGGAAGACATGGCTTGGCAGTTCGGGCTAGACTGTTCCCATAAGGCACAGGGTCAGACTGATTTGCATATAGCCATATCTGAACTGGGGTGGCTGAGTGAACTAAAGAATGGTGATGGATTAAACCCAGATCAGTTGACTGGGGGTGAGTGTTTGATTTGTTCAGATGCTCCGTCCATCATCCCCTTTTGTATCACCCTGTGAATACAGGCACCAACCAGCAACTCGACGTCTGCTTTGCCGCCGCCTCCCACCGGAGTCCGAGCCCAGAGCCTGACAAGACCCAGACTCCCAGACATCTCAGAGCTGGATCCACAGTCCCTGAAAAGAAGAGACCCGTGGAGGCACCGAGAGACGTGGGACCGGACCCCTTGAAAGACCCCCGAGAAGCTGACTGCGCAGCACTCGAGGCACCCTCGATGCTGTGCTTTGGGGTTTGAGAAGCCTCACCATCGAGCAGCATTTGCACCGAAGATCAGCCCCCAGCATCTCCATGATCTGCGTGGGGCCCTTTTGCACTTTGCCACTCGATGCGCCATCCTGGCCACTTGCCACGTGGCTAGCGGCCATCTTGGCGACAAAAACTGCAAACAACACCACTGGTCTGGTTGCTCTAGACTGGCCCTCGCTTCCCTGAAAAGGAGCACCCTATCTGACCTTGCTGGTCCGAGTGAGAAGCTTGCATCGATTTCTGCGTGGCTTGAATTAGCCAAGCCCTGTTTGCTCCGATCAAGAAGCCGACACCGCCAACAGCTAGAGCCTTTGTGGGACAGCTCGTGACCAATGCCTGGACGTCCTTGACCTCTTCGTGTCCACGTGGCTGCAGAGACAATCTTCACCTTTTCACCTGTTTGCACCCAACATCGCCTGGTTCCATCCTGGTTCCACGGTAGTCACTGGCTAGTGACTTTGAACATTGTCCCCTCTGCCTTCAGGTCTTCACTTCTTCAGATCCACCCTTGGATCCACCGGAACTCTCCTCGATGACCCGCCTGCAGCATCTTCATCTCCAGGCACCATCGACCTGCATGACGAAACACGACACTACTTCGCACCTGTGCACCCGCTTCCTGTGGGTGAGGTAACTCAGCAACGCCGGTGTTCCCACACTGGTATACACCTCTAGTGCCTAGGTCTAAAGTTTTGTCCTTCTAGGTCCATCGAAAGGTTCCTTAAACACTAACTTTGTAACTTTTACGCACCATTGACATTGCCTTGGTGCATGAGTGCGCTTTAAGCACTGCACCCGAGTCCCGCGGGCCTTTCCCGACTTCATCACTGTTAGTCCCGAACAGCTCCAGCGATGCCCTAGGCCTCTTTCCTTTCCCATTGGTGGTTCTTATACCACTATTTTAGTATATGGTTTAGGTGGCCCCTAGGGCTCATCCATATTGTGAAACTTTCGTGTATTTAAACTGTGTTTTGTTCTAATGCATTGGCTTCTGTGCTCATAAAGAGTATAGGGTATATTTGTAGTAAATAAATATATATATATTTTCAATATATATCTGTGTGGTGTCCTTTCATTTGGTATTCAAGGGTATTGTGTATGGTAAAACAGCTTGCTTCACATGCCTTTACAGAGTTTAGCCTAAGACTGCTTTGCCCATGCTACCACTAGGATAGCTGGTCTATAAGGTTGACTTACAACCAATCATCATAAGGGTTGCTTGGCATGGTACAACGTGATCACTAGAACTAGTGAGCAGCATATACCAGGTCAACTTCTCACATTGGTGGCAGCGGTGGGATTAGAGCTTGCTGTTCTTCTCACACATATCATCAGAAGGAAGGGGGCTTGAAGAAGATGTAGACACCATCCTTGATCTTTTCCTTGCTGGGGATCTGGAAGACAAAGAATCATCAGGAGGAGTGGCTTCCTCAGATGATACCTCGGCTTGAATGTCGATTTCCTGATGTGCCCCTACTTCGGGAGAAACAACCATTGTGGGCACTTGTGCCGCTCCATGCACCTCTGCTTGCGCCTCTCTTTGCGCCGCCTCTCCTTCCACATGTACTTGGGTTTGTACTTGCAGCACATGTGGTTGTTGTTGTGGCTGTGGTTGTTGAACACTCGTCAGATGAGTTACAACAACCTGTGTTGATTGAGGGACATTGCTGCTGCTTTCTTGCGATGAGCCAACATCACTGGTCGATGGTGATTGAACAACAATACTGGCTGCCTCTGCAGCAATCAAGGGCTTGGACCTAAGTTGGCGTGGTGGTGGTGGTGGCACTGAGCCCAATGGAGCGGAGGTGCTTCTCCCAGCTTGGTCCCCAGCAGACCCCGCTGCTGCTGCAGGCGTACTTTTTTTTTTTTTTAAATGTGGCGGTCGGCACACCAGTCTCCTTGGTAATTGCCGTCACTTGCTTCTTCTGCTCCTTACTGGCAACTTTCTTGCTAGAGGAGCTACGGGCAACTTTTTTTGGCGCCATCTTCTTCAGATGTCATAACAGCAGGCCGCAGTTGCGCAAGTTGTAGAGTTGTCTGTGGCCACACGTGACGTTGTGCTGCACACACCGCAGCAGGACTTCTTCCTGGCACTGATGAGGAACGATGAGGCTGATGATTCGTCTTTCTGCACCTAAAAGCAAACGAAGCCAGAGGAACATCAGTTAAATAAATGTTGCATATGTAGCGTTTCAATTAATAGTTTGCAAGTAAGCATTTTTAATATACCCACCCCCCAAAATGGAAAGACTAATACAATTCACAACTGACAGAGAACCCCTGGGCATAATGGATGAAAGCATGGCAGACTGGGTGCAGGCCTATGGCACAACAAAGCACACTGCCTGGCTTCAAAATGGCCCCTAGACCCCCACCCACATGGCCAGGCCCTGCCTCGACCAGGCCTCAAAATGGCCCCACCCACATGGACAGGCCCCAACACCAACCCAAAAAGTCGAAAAACACACAATAATCAACACAATCCAATGCCCTCCATGCCCTCCATGATGTTTACATTAAAGAGACCACACAGAAAGACTCAGTCCATGCACCACTGAGTACCCATGGGCAAAAGTCCCCTACAACAGCCAAAAAATCGAAAAACACACAAAAATCACCACAATCCAATGCCATCCATGCCCTAAATGATGTTGAAATTCAACAAAACAGTTGTATCATGCACCCATAACTAACCCTGGTCCTACTGGATACTGTGGCTACCCACAATATATTTTGTTTAATGTTCTGAAAAAGTTCCAAAATTGTAGTTGCAGCAACTGTAATGTAATGCCCCAAACAAACAACATCAACTTACTTGTGAAATTTCTAATCCAAAAGTGATCCAAAGAAAGTCAAAAAGGCCTCAAATCCAAATATCTAGCAGCATCCACAAAAAGTAATCCTTCCAGGTCAAGATCCAAATCAAAGTGACCAGGACATGAACAAAGCACTGGGAGGAGCCTACTGGACAGGAACAGGAAGTTGGAGACTGTGGGGCACTTCCTTCCTCCCACCCCACCCCCCCAAAATGGACTCCTTGCAAAAAAAAGTGCACGCAAATGTCTACCTGAGGAGTTATTCTGATAAAAATCATCATTTTCATAATGTTTATGCTGCCTGCTGGTGGATTTCTTGTGCAGAATTGCAAATTTTGCAATTTTGCGAACGCGAGATTGTTGCTGCCCGCCGCATCTACATGTTCACAATTGTTTACTCCCGCGATGCGTGATCGCGGGCCTTTATGACGTACTCGCGTTGACAAACTCTTGCTGTGCAAGGTGGCGGGCCACGATGACGTAATCGCGGTCGACAAACTTCCACGGGATCACGCAGCAAGATCCAAAATGGCGCAGCACACGCAAACATGGAGAAAAACGCTGAATGACGGTAAGTGCACGCCTCGCGCCGCAATATTGTATTTGTCAAGCGCGACCAAGCAAAAAAATCCGCTGCGTGCAAATTTGCAAATTTTCGGCAAATTCGCGAGAATTCGCGGATCCCGAAATTGCCGAAAATCCGCAAATTCCGCAAGCGGAACAGATTTTACGCCCATACTTAATGATTATTACTCTCCAGGATGTTCCAATGTTTTCGGATTGATTTACTCTCTGCCTTCGATGCAGCATTAAAGGTAGTCACACATGTTAACGGTGAGAGTTCTTCTACCCGGGAGATGTGGTCTTGCAATAATGCTTCACTGTTTTGATTGCGAGCTCTTTTGCAACTCTTCTTGAGAATCCTTTTGGGATAACCTCGATTTGGGAGTAACTTAGTTAGATCGTCGGCTTGACTTTTGAAGACTGAGATCTCACTACAGTTGCTTCTCAGCCGTAAATACTGACCAAAAGTGAGATTTTCCCGTAGGGGGCGAGGATGGTAGCTCCTGAAGTGGAGCAGATTATTCTTTGCTGTAGGTTTGTGATGCGTTCTTGTATGTAGTTCGTTGCCCACCTTGGAAATTGCTACAATCTCTGGATAGTATTTGCATTATTCACAGTAATTACAGGATGTTCACAAAAACAATCTCACACAATATGTAAGTATTCCATCCAGGAGATACAGAAGAAGACATCTAAATGTCTCTGGGCATTGTTACTAGTAGCAGTGTTGTAAGGTAGTCTGAACTTCTCCATCGGAACTTGAGGAGAAGTGGACTTTTCTTTCATCTTTTCCAGAAGTACATGAGCATTTTAATCAAGCTTTTGGAATGCCAATAGATCTGGCTTTGGCTACCAGCCCTTTGACTTTGTAAATGCTTGTTCTGTTTTGCCATAACGTTTGTAAACTTTATAATTAGATGACGTGCTTAGCCCATGTGAATATATAAAAAAAAACATTGTCTAAAAGCCAAAAATGTATTTTTTGTCTACAAAAGCACAGATTGATATAGTAGTTCCTGGTTTTGTGTGTAACTGCTTTGTGATGTTACTGAAGTGGGCTGACCCACTACCCCATGCGTTGTCTTGCAGTGGGCAGAAGAAATGCGAATGACAGAGCAGCAGACGAATGGATGAAGAAAGCTGGTTGGAAGCTCATGTAATACGAATATTATATATAATTTTAGTGAAGCCAACAGTTCAATGCTAATACCGAACCTTAAGTAGAAGATAAATTATTAATTTCACAGCACAATTTTCTAACCATTGTATGAAAATGGTAATTAGTCAGTGGAAACCAAACAATAACTTGAAACTGCTGTCACCTGAAACTTACTTATTTCTCCCCAGTAGAGAGGATTAACACCACCACTTGTACAATTGTACACTAATGCCGTTTTTGGTCTGTAGAAAAAGAGAGATAAAATGTATTAGGTAGTCTAGAAATATATATTGTGTTTGGAACAAAGGGGTCCTGAAAAATATTGCAGTTACATAAATAGCAATAAACACCAAATTAAATATAAGATGATACGAATACATTCATAGGTTTCTAGGTAGTATCTTTGTAAAGGGAAACAGCAATACCAATGACGGCTGAACCACAAGTTGCCTTTGCAACGCGAATAGAACAATGAATGTCCCTTCAGGAAGCATTCCTTTACTGCGCATGTCCTTACAACGACATGCCTTAGGTGAAACGGCATAAGACTTTAAAATCCAAGGTTTTCCCTTTCGTTGAGCCAGACTGGAGTTGAAATAGAAATGTATACTGCTCCAAAGTCCAGCGCTTTCCCTAAGGCAAGTTGTTGTAAAGACGTGGTAAAGGCGCATTTGTTGTTCTTACAGCGTTGTTAGGACACGCATGGTTTAGACATGTGTGGTTCTGTTATACAACCCTTTGTAAATAATAGTTTAGAAATAGTAGCCTACTTGGGTGTTGGGGGGGAGTTCAAATGAACACATATTAGTAAAATGGAGAAAGTATACTATCACATTTCTCTCTTTCACATCCTTGCCCTTATTGAGTGAAGTTGACACACCTGCTAGTTTCTGAAATACCTTTCAAAATTCACTGGTTCCCTCACATCCCTCTCAAATGTTTCCTTTCTTCTCGGGACAGGGGTCTATAGATAAAACCCCTGTAGGGCTGCGGCTCTGGGAGCATGCTTAATATCCTGCCTGGAATCCAAGGAATGTTCTGTCATCCCTGTAGGCTGGTTTGAAATTTAGGAGGTGGGGTTTATGAACAAGCTTTTGTCAGCAGAACAGGCAGCAGCGTTGCAAAGGACATCATTGATGAACAGCACCAATTGAATTTTACCTTTGTGGATGAAGCTGTGATTGCCGGGTTCAACATGCTCTTGTGGATTAGGGGATTCATTGACAAGGCAAATATTTAGGGATCAAAGGGGGCAACCCTGCTGTGTCCCTGTAGGCATCTATGTACTTTCTTAATAGTGAGATCTTAGCTTTGTGGGCGGGTGCGTCTCATATTAGTCTAGAGACTTTCTTAATATCACCCTCTGAGGCATGAGCATCTCATCAATTTAATGACAGTCCCATGGGAGTATCATGACATCAACTTAATGGCATTCTTAGGGCTCTATAAGTACCCAGGTGTTAGCCCCATGCAGTCACTCAATGACAGTTCCACAACTCCCCTCCACCCTCAGTCCCCTTCAATTTATTATGTCATTCATTTATGTCTCTCATGCACCTGCGGTTTCTGATAATGTGCTTGCAAGAGGGAGTGGAGAACTCTGGATGAGGCTAGCCATGGTTTGTGATACCGATCTGCTATTATGAACAAAAGCCTGAATTTGATGACATCCATTGACCATATTAAAGGTTTCATCCAGTCAAGCGGTTAGGCAAGTCAGTACCACCTAGCATAGGGTTGTTTGACATAGCTCCAGGAGTATTGAAACCATGGCATATGTTTAGGATTTGCACATACAATTGATATTTACACAATTAATTGCAATGAAACTTATTTATTTAGTGATTATCTTGAAATTCTGGCACGGTTGCACTCCCCCTAGCATATTTTGAACATGTAATGTCTAGAAGATGATGAATGCACCAGAGACTTATTAGAGAACAGTGAAATGTGAGCTCATTTCATGAAATGAAATAAAACTTATAACACGCAAATTTGCCCAGAGGCGTCAAGACGCCTACAAAAGAATCATAAAAGGCAGAACCCGATAACTAGGGGTACACTTTGGCAAAGAGCCATGTCTTCAGGGCCTTTCTGAAGGATTGTATAGAGGGCAGAGTCCTAATTTCATGGGGAACAGTATTCCACCATCTAGGAGCAAGACTGGAAAAGGCTCTACCTCCCCACTTGGCTCTTCGAACTCGGGGGACTGATAAAAAAAGCTTCTTTGAGGAGCAGAGATTTCTAGAGGGGACATAGGGAATCAGGAGATATTTTACTCCTCCAGTCTCTTTTCTGTTCAAGGCTCGGTAAACCAGACAAAGAACTTTAAAGGAAATCCTGGCATAAATTGGAAGCCAGTGCAAGGTTTTCCTGGCGAGAGTTGCTGATGACCACCGCATCACCTCAATACATAGCGTTTATGAGGGTTATCTTCATGACTGTGTATAACGCAGTTACAAGTGTCTTAGTCCACTGTTGATGAATGAGACCTCCTGGGTAGGTCAAGTACAAACTTGGCCGCGGCATTTTGCACAATTTGAAGTCTTTGCACCAAGCATTTAATAACTCCGGCGTATAAGGCATTGCAATAATCAAGCCGAGAGGCTATCAATGCAACCACAGTTTGTTTCCGGGCTTGAACGGACAAATAATGCTTAATTTTCCGCAAGATCTTAATAATGCCCCAGCAGGTGGAGATGGTCCTATTGACTTGATGACCCATGTCAAGGTCTGGGTCGATAAGGACCCCCAGGTTTCGTGCTACAAGGGTTGGAACCGGACAAATCCCCAGAGATGCGGGCCACCATTCCTTCGACCAGATGTCTTCCTTCTCACCGAACACAAGTTTCTCCGTCTTTTCGCCGTTTAGCCTCAATGAATTGTCAATCATCCATTGCGCGACTGCCTCCATACAGTGTCTGAACTTGGAGGCAGAAGAGCTGACAGGCTGGGCGAGAGACAGCAAGATCTGAGTGTCATCGGCGTAGGAAACTACCTCCATCCCAAAAGATCTAATAAGCCTGGCCAGGGGGGTCACGTAGATGTTGAACAGGGTCGGATTTAACGCCGACCCCTGTGGGACCCCACACTTTACCGGCAGGGATGGAGATAGGAACTCCCCCAGCTTCACTCTCTGTTCCCTCTGGTCCAAGAAGGAGGCCATCAGACTTAAAGCAGGCCCCTCCACCCCTATCTCCCTCAGTCGAGATGTTAGGACGAAGGGAGACAGGGTATCAAACGCAGCCGTGATATTTCATATTCTGCTTTCTTCCAGAGATTTTTGGATGCATGCAGTTGTGAATGTGGCTATCTAGATTATTATTTTGTCATTCTACAGACCATTGATATTTATTGGTCAGAGGAGGAAGAGTGCACTAGAGAAGACAGAACCCTCTGATCGCCAACACTTTGTAGCTCTAACTATTCCAACCTCTATCCTGTCCACCATTTTCAGTCTAGTTCACCTCTTATGCTTTAGATCTGCTTTCTCCATATTTCCAACATCCTAAAAAAGCAGCATTGCCACTTACATAACACATGTCTAGTCCACAGTTAGATTGTTTTTGTCCTTTACATTGTTTTATTATAAGGGCTCTTCACATTTTTCCGACCGTTCTTTAGTCAGAACAAACTTTGGGGCAATATGTACAAGGAGTCAACCCTGCCTTAGCAGCACTTTCTTGACAGTTTTGCGGCGATATTTACATCACCATATGTACATGCTGTCGCTAACCTCTGTTAGCTGCAGTTTTCTGGCGAAAATGTCCATAGAAAAGATCACCACTTCTGTTAGCAATAATGACATGCAAGGGAGGCGTTCCCATGCAAAAATGGCTGCTAACCCCACTTCGTGATATGTAGAAGAGAATCCTTGAAGGTAGGAGGACCCAAAAAACTGCCTCTAACAGCAGTTAGAGGCAGTTTTTTCAGAAAAGAAAATAGCTGGTCTTAAAAACGGAGATAGCACTTGGGGCCTCATTTCAGCAGGTTTTGGTGCTGGACAGCGCTGCAAGCAATGTTGCTGTGCTGCCCTGCAACAAAACTACAAGGTAGAAATGCACACTATCAATTCCTGGGCCTCAGTCATGCAAAGTGTTGCACAAATGAGACAAGACAGCGTCGCAACACTTTTCACTAAGCCCTTCATGCTACACCATGGATGCGCTTTATTCACTGGCCAGCGCTCCATGATGCAAGTAATGACAGATACGTCCAGAATCCTGACGTAGCTGTCTGAGCCGAAGTCACGCATTTCTGCAGTTGTGTCACAAGCATAACACAACACCAGCAATGTATGGCACCAGCCTATTCATGTGGCACTGCATCACGCTTTCGCATGCCATCAGGCAGGTGTAAGGCACTGACGCAGTGCCTTCCTACAATTGTCGCAGTGAAATCTGAGGGATTTCACTGTGCCACTCCTATGAGGCCTTGAAGCGTCGGAACACACACCCTGCGTACATCATACTTGATGTAGGTATGATGCGGCACAGGGATTCAGAAGGTCATGCATATGCCTACATGCGTCACTTTGCAAATACTGTGCAACGTGGTGCTAGTTTTGCCTGGTTCTTTCTTGAGGGGTGCCAGGGTTTCGGCTCAGTTGGAGATCCATCAGTGGGGGTTGCGCACTGTGGTGTCATTGTCTGTAAGTGTTGGTGGATTTTTAACACAAATTGTAATGGTTTTAACTAACTATATGCAATAATCCCAGGCGAACGTGGGATGTCTGTCACCAGAGCTCCCGTGGTTCAGAAGTCTGTCTCCTGATGCTAAGTTTTCTTCCTCACATAGCTGGCAAGTAGGCGCTATGCCTCCAAACTGGTGCTCCTCTAAGGAACCCTCCAGTCTCTGCATTGGGGTTGTGGGCCCCCACTGATGCAGCTCATTCTCCCTCCCTCTCATTTGAGACATGCACCCCCACTACTCTGGGACCTAACTGCTCTACTTGGCTTCTCTTTCCTCCCTAATGCCTCTTCAGGCCCTTGGTCCCTTGACCAGGGGTGTGGCTCTTGTGCAAGCTCCCGGGAATCAAAGTGCTCGGACCCTAAGTGTTGGTACAACCCTGAAAAATGATTACTGAGCCTAGGCTCCCTGAGGGCAAATTGAGCAACCCCTTCAAATCATTTGCCATGCTAACTATCCCCCAATCATCCAGTGCACGCATGTATGCATCCTCCCATTCACCCTTTAGGTAATCTTGCACTAAGCCTTTGGGAGTGTACCCCTTACCAGCTGGCACTGGTTGTGCACTGACTCCATTCGAACTGGACTCCACCTGTTTAGCCTTAATGTCCAGTTCCCTTATTTTTAACTCATGCTCCAAGGTGAGAGCATTCTTGCTCACCTCTGCTAGCTTTTCACTTTCAAGGAACAGCTTATTTTCATCTGCTTGATCCTTCAGTTTCAAAACTTCCAACTCATGCGCTCTGACCCTTTGGTTTTCCTCCAGCTCCTCTGGGAAAAAACTCTGCCCAGAATGGTCACTACCAACCCCTAAGGCTGGCCTTCCCACTGGCAAATCTTGTATGACAAATCCATTCCTGGGTCATCCTCATCCACCTCAGAATCACCTGTCTCCTGAGCCTCTTTGGCTTCCCACCAGGCCCTCAAGGCCATTTGCAGCTCCTCCTTCTTGGTGCTACTTTTAATGGAACATCCCAAAGTTCTTCAGAATTGACTCAATTGATCAATGCCTCAATGCCGAACTCCAATTCTGCAACCTCACTGGCTACTTGACTCTTCTGAGACATGATTTGTGGCATAAAGGTAGCTCAAAAATAGAACCAACAAACAAAAACACAATATGTAGTTGCGTCGTGGTGTGCGCTAAAACCAGTTATGTACACCAATCACTGTGAGTGAATTGCAGATTCACGTTCAAAGCCCCTACCGCTGACCACCAATGTTAGAACTAGGGCTCTCCAATTGGCTGATGCAGTTACCTTAGTCCAAATAGGGACCCTTGATTCTAGTCTTGGAAAAGAGGGACACCCTTTTTCGATAACCCCTGCTCACCCCCTAGTAGCTTGGCACAATCAGCTAGGCTTATCTTCAAGGCAATGTGTAAAGTATTTGCAACCACACTCCCAGTGACACAGTGATAACACCACAAATGGACACCACACTGATGTAAGAAAATAGTGGTATCTTTATCAAGGAGAAAAATACGGTAAGATCAAACAATAATAATCCAACGTATTTGTAATATTCCACTTTGTCGGTTATTAGACCAACAAACACATGTAGGTTCTTGCGGTATTAATGAGCAGTTCACGATGTTCAAATGCAGTCCCATTGTATTGCAGTTGGTAATCTAGTTCGTATTGCCAGACTATGGCAGTTCGGAAGGCAAAAATGATGCAATCCTCATTGCAAGTAATCAGGCAGTTCATAATGCAAGAATAATGCAATCCTCAATGCATGTAATCAGGCATTTCGTAATGCAAGTATAACGCACTCCTTAATGCAAGTAATAAGGCAGTACGTAATACGAGAATAATTCAATCCTCAATGCATGTAATCAGGCAGTTCGTAATGCAGAAATAATACAATCTCTAATGCAAGTAATAAGGCAGTTGGTAATGCAGGAATAATACCAGGCCAATCGGCGCGATTAGCGAACCCACTACTAGGCCCCAACCACAGACCGGACAGGTCTGGGACGCTTGAGGACTGAGAGACAGGAGCACTCCTGTACTCCTCCTGCACTACTCCCCAGGTCACAGACGCTTGTGGCTCCCGACCAGAGTCCAAGCCTTACCTGTGGGATGCAATGCCTCTCTCTCTCTCTCTCCCTGCTCGTCAGACATACTGCTGGGCACTCCCGATGACGACACAGCTCCGATACAAGGTGACACTGTAGCCGGGCATTCCTCCTGCGAACAACAATCACGATTAACCTCACGACTTCCTTGGCTTTACGAAATCCTTTAGCACATTGCAACTCAGGCCGGTTGTGGCGATCTTGATCCGCAGCCTCTTTTATAATGACGGCTTGGGCCACAAACAGCTACACAGCAGTGTGGACCATGATTCACGCTGCGGGAGCACTGCAGCCACCGGGCACTTTCCAACCAGCACTACAGACCAAATGGCAGTCTTAGTCTGTACACACACAAATCGTCACTGAGACTCGGGTGGGCTTCGGGCCACACAGTCCCAGGGCAATGCTTGCGAAGGTCTCAGGCTGCTGAAACACACTTGGAAACTTTGATGTTCCTGAGTTTTCACAACAGTGAACCAGCTCTCCTCGGGCCCTTGAAGACAAGTTACTTACAGCAAAGTCCTTTCAAGCACCTACAACAAACTAAGGCTTTTGGCTTTGTCAATGGTTCTTTGATGTTCTAAGGGACAGTTTTGCTGATCGGGCTGCACACAGGCTGGCAGGCCGGACCTGGCAACTACTATGTGCACCTAATAACCGGCAGTGATGAGGTGGCCAGCTGTGAGTAATCTCGCGCTGGTCTGGCAAGTTTCCTGTTTGGTTCAGGGTAGCGTGGTTCCAGTATAGTGACACAAGCTGGTGGTGCTGAGGCTGGTAGGGGTGATGGCTCTGGTTGACGTGCAGACTGGGTTTTCAGGTAATAAGGTGACCTGAGACTGCACCAGTATGCAGGCAGTGATAGTCTCTCACTGCATGGTATTGTCACGACTATCCAGGGAACTCAGGCAGAAGGGCTGTGGCACCCTAAACCACTGAGGACTACAGGGGGTGCTGCAGTCTGTCACTGCTCCATGCAGTAGTGGGATGCGGCCAATCAGGGTTCCAAGACTGCGTCAATGCTGCTTGTTAAGGCTGTATGATCGGTGTAACCGGTCATGGTTCTGTGAGCGTGGTGGAGCCGGCAGGAGAAAGATGCTGGTCACCCTCAGCATCTATCTAACTCCATTTGTAAGTAATTTGCAATACTTAAATTCCTATCATTTCAATAAAGCTGGGTTTGTATGCGGAGTGCCGCGTCAATGCTGCTGGTTGAGGCTGTATGATGATTGTAACCCTCAAGGTTTTATGAGGGTGGTGGAGTCGGAAGGAGAAAGATGCTGGCCAGGCTCTGAATCGGTGTCTATCTAACTCCATTTGTAAGTAATTGGCAATACTTGCATTCCAATCATGTCAATAAAGCTGGGATTGTGAGCGGAGTGAGAGGGAGGTAGGCAAGCGCAGAGGGCGCGAGATGGCAGCCGGCCACGTCTAGAGAGGCAATGCGAAGAAGGGAGACAAGAGAAATGCTCCCTTGACATCCAAATAATATCTCTGGTGTAGTACATGGAAGACACAGGTAGATTAAGTGATTTTCCCAGAATCACTGAAAGTTGAGCAGACGCCGAGATGCAGGACGGAAATGGCGGAGCGGGTGAGTGGCCGAGACGTACAAAGTGGGCGAGGAGAGAGGCGTGAGCGCGTGCTTCAGAGAGCAGTCTGCTCTTTTTGAAAGCACTTACTTGTGCTTGTAGCGTGCCCCTGCTTGCTTCCGCAAGGTGTATGCCGCCACAAACGCAAGTATGTGCTTCCAAAAAGATCAGAGCAATGGCTAAATGTCTTCCTAACAGCCCATGTACGCTGTGTAGACGAGACCTCAAAAAGGTCTAGGGGGGAAGGCAAACAATTTAGGGAGCTCTAGCCAAAAAATGGGCCAAGTCCAACAATGATGAAAAACATGCCATCGTGTAGATAGTGTGGAATGATGATGGAAACATGCCATAGTGCAAATTTAGGGGAAAACGTTATCATTTTTTTGTCATTGATTACTATGATTGAGGCACTTTACAGGAATGAGAAATATACAACCATACACAGAAGCACTTTTGGACATAACAGTACTCCTGTCAATCAGACCACGGTCAGAAGGACGCCCTTCTATTGGCAAGTGGCAGTAACCGTGCTTTACACTTGGCATACGATACTCTCCGCTTACTGCCAGACGCTGGCCCTTGCACAATTTTTACAATTTTTTACAGAGTTTTATTTAGCACGAACTTGACCCGAATCGGGTATCAGTGCACTTTACATAGCACCAGTTGTGTTATATGAGGACACATACATTCATTTTGGTTAGGCACGAGGAGATTACATGATTTGCTCAGAACACATGATGTTCAATGTCATTGCCGAGACTCGAACACAGTTCCCCGGATTCGAGGTCGACAGCCCTAGCCGTTAGAGCAACTCCTCTCCCCTAAAGGGTCTATTTTGCCATTAATTTTCTTTTTACAGGTCAGTGCTCTACATGAATATTTAAATGGACGAAAGAGTTTTATGATAGCTATCCCATGGCTTCCCTGGAGACTTATTTCTTTTTTAATAGTCCTACCAAAAAAAATGTGAGATGTCACATTATCTCAGTACACAAGGCAAACTCCTTCACAGAATCACGCTGCAGCACTCTCTCTCACTCAGTCACAAAGTAGGAAATTCACTGTGCTGCGCCCCGTGCCCATTTCCCACAATATTTGGGTTGAACTAATTCTGCAAGTGGCATTCAATAGGACACACTGAAAAAACAACAGTGTTTGACAATATACACATTGAACACAAGTCTGGTAATAGGCACTGGTTACTTGGCATTCTTTTGTGAAAAGTTGCAAAGAAAGCAGAAAGAGCTGGTTTTGTCTTCTTGTACTAAAAAACTAAAGTCGAGACAGACAGGTAGACAACAAGACACAACAAGTCACATTAATAGGATGTAACCAGGGTTTGGTTGTGCAAGAGACCTTGAGTAATTACAGCTGATTCTTTTATTGCCTTCATTTAGGAACTTTGAGGCAGAAAGATGAAACTGAAGAAGGCAATCATTTTTCCATAGCCTTCTCAACATTGATATACATGCTAAATTGAGGTATCTACTGGGCCTTTTCGACATTTCATGAGAGCTACCTGTGCACCGCCGCGTGCCAGCCTGCTGCCAGCGTGAGGTTCACCACCACGTCCACAGGTATGAGGTCTGCCACTGCGTTGTTCGACCCCTTAATTGTGCGCAGGATCCCTTTTCCAATCTGCAAAGCAAGACAAGGTTTTCGCTCATGCGAGGCTTTGTAGTAAAACAATTTTATTTGAATGATGAATGTAAAGTGGAAAGCTGGCGCCATCCATTGGTGTTAGAAACAGTAGTCACAAACCGATGACGTAGAAGGTAAAACAGACAAAATAAATTAATACTTTCCACAGACCTGTGACAACTACAGTAGGAACCAAAGAAAGACATTCCCCAAATTCCTGCGACAACACAGTGCCATCATTGGAGTGGCTTCTTCAGATGAAAATATATGCCGTTCATTTGAGTGTGGACTCTTTATCAGGAGACACTGGCATTCCTGTCACATTTGGGGACAGATTTACAAGCCCCGTGCACCACTTTTGCGCCACCGTTGTGTCACTTCTGTGACGCAGTGGCGGGGTAAAACTAGCGGCATGCTGCGGGGGATTTACAACGTGACACATCTAGGGAGATACGTTACGTTGTAAAGCCCTGTGTCACATGAAACCTGCGTTAGCTTTCATGTGGGTGTTCCTGCAAGGGGGGGGGGGGCGTTCTCTCGCAGGAACGCCTCGTAAAAGTGACGTAGTAAAATTTACGAGTCACTTTTACGTCCATGCTGCGTCAAAACCACGAGCCTGCTTGAAGCAGGCGTAAGGAGTGACACAGCGGCGGCGTAAAACTAGCGCCATGCTGCGGGGGATTTACAACGTGACACATCTAGGAAGATACGCACATTGGGCGACCCTGAGCATTGCTGGAACTGCGTTGTGCATTCGACATGACTCCAGCAATGTGCCTCCTTTACGCCACAGGATGTGAAACGGATCGCCGTATCCTTGCACCACGGTGCACCGCATTGTAAATGCGACGCATTTGTGGTGATGCAGGGTGGGAATTACATGTCGCATCTGTTCTGGTGCATCCCTCCTCATTTGCAGAGATGCACCAGAAGTCGTAAATCTGCCCCTTGGAGTCCTTGACATTCAGCTAAGGATGCATAAAATATGCCCTGCTCAGCCGCCCACCAATCATGCCCATTCCATTATTCTCTCTGGGTCAATCTTGATTAATGATGCCATCAGTGTATATTCGCAATAATCTATTTACCCAGACAGTCACTTCCGCGTGATAAGAGACTTCAGTGCACTTTCTCTACACTGAAGTAAATTACATTCGCGTTCTTCAAAGACGTAAACATTTTCAGTAGTGTTCAACTGACTCACAGCTCATAAATATCCGAGTGCCTTCATCGTTCCAGAGTCAAAAGAACTGTGAGGCATATTACCAACAAGTAGCGATATTTATCGCTAAATAGGCTGAGAGACGATTTTTTTATCGCTGGCTATCGCTGGATATGTTAGCAGAGAAAACATGCTATTAGCAACGTTTTTCTCCATTGTGCTAAAATATCCAGCGATAGCGGCGAAATGCGTGAATATCGCTGAGAATACAGCAATATTCACACATTAGAGACGAAATGCTCTTAGCCATGTTATCCACCTCCCATTGGATAACATGGCTAAAAACTGGTCTGATCAGGCGTTACTTTTTGGCGATAGCGGGAATATTTCCATCACTACGCCTGCCTTGCTAATAGGCGATAGCGACGTTAGCGACTGCTTTCAGTCGCTAACAGGTTGGGTACGCCCACTTTGCATGTCAATAACGATTAATGTCACTGACATGAAAAGCGGGCCCCAAATCGCTTGCTATCGCCTAAAAGATGTCGCTGAAGTCAGTTAGCGACAGCTTGCTAATAGAGCGATAGAATTATCGCCGCTTAGCGGCCGAAAACGGACGCTAAACCGGCGATAATTGCCTATTGCCACCCTTGGTAATATGCCCCTGTGTGCTATTACATGGACGGGGTACATGCACACCAGTGTCTTTGTAAATATAACTTAAAAGAAGGAGGGCAACTAGGCCAAGAATAAACCCACTTTCACAGCACTACCACACATTTAGTAGTGTCCGAAGCTTTTATTTCATTAGCCGAATTACTATTACTCGTTTCACCCTGTTCCCAATTTTCCCAATTTTAATACTGAATGCAATTGCGTTATTTTTTTTTGCTGCTTAAAATATGTCACCATTGTTGTTTAGCAGAGAGAATGGCTGCGCTGTTTTTTACTATCATCCAACTAGTAGACCCTTGAGATGAACTGTAGCCTTAGATTTCACCACCATAATGATGCTCATACTACAGATGGGATTGCACCAATAGCTTGCACAACGGCAATAACAAAGGGGCATATGACCAACAAGTAGCGATAATTATCGCTAAATAGACTTAGCGACAATTTTTATTTTCGCTGCCTATCGCTGGATATGTTCGCAAAGAAAACATGCTATTAGCAACGTTTTTCTCGATTGTTCTAAAATATCCAGCGATAGCGGCGAAATGAGTGAATATCGCTGAGAATACAGCGATATTCACGCATTAGCGAAGAAATGCTCTTAGCCATGTTATCCACCTCCCAATGAATAACATGGGTAAGAACTGGTCTGAGCAGGCGTTAGTTTTTGGCGATAGCGGGAATATTTCCATCGCTATGCCTGCCTTGCTAATAGGCGATAGCAACGTTAGCGACTGCTTTCAGTCGCTAACAGGTTGGGTACGCCCACTTTGCATGTCATTAGCGATAAATATCGATGACATGCAAAGCGGGCCCCAAACCGCTCGCTATCGCCTAAAAGCTGTCGCTAACATCAGTTAGCATCAGCTTGCTAATAGAGCGATAGAATTATCGCCGCTTAGCGGCAGAAAACGGCCGCTAAACCGGCGATAATTGCCTATCGCCACCCTTGGTAATATGCCCTAAAGTTTTATTTCTGCTCATTATGTGACCCCCTTTCAGTTCCTAGAAAGAAGAGGTGATTCAGAGCTTCGCAGACAGGGTGAACCATCATAAATTGATTATTCGCCCATCCAGACTAACTTGCGATTCCTTGCTCCAAATAATAGTTGGACTGTGGGGTCTTAATTGTGGTTGCCGGCCCAGTTTATTGTGTGCTGCATGTCACCAGATTTCCCTGCCTGAGGCTACCATTTTAACAACAACAAACTGGCCTTTGAGGCATACATTCTGCCAATTTTGTTGTCGCCAATAGTCTCTAAGGGGCATAAAATTATCGCCGCTTTTGCGGCCGTTTTCGTCCGAAAAGCGGCGATAATTCTAACGCCCTATTAGCAGCTACAAGCTAACCTGTGAATCCATGCTTCCCGGCCCTTTCCCCCAACACCCAGCTTTGCATCTCTAATAAGATGCAAAGTGGGCGTTCCTCCCCAGGATAACGGGAGAAATGTCGCTTAGCGACATTTCTCCTATTATCAAGCCTCACGCAAAGCAGCATAGTGATAAGAAAAGTAGTGATAACCTCTGTTGTCGCTACTGTCCTTACGCCTGCTTTGAAACTGACTTAGCTATGATATCCTATGGAAGGTGGATATCATGGCTAAGTATGTGAGGCCATATCAGCAAGCTATCGCCAACAGTTGTGTGATTATCACTGGATTTCCAGCGATAATCACACAGTTAGGCAACTTGCACTCTGAATTTTATCGCTGTGGAGAGAAGCGTTGCTGATAGCACGCTATCTCCACGATAAAATTCAGAGTTGGGTGGCAATAATTATTCTAGCGCTAAGTGCGCTTAGCGATAATTATCGCCCCCCTCTTGATGATATGCCCCTTGGTTACTATTGGACTTCATTTACTCATTTCAACATGTAGTTTTAATAATTGTTTCAAAAGAATACCAGAGATAGCTGTAACTCAGTTCTTTATTTCTCATTTTCATATTTCAAAATAATACAACTATCCATATCATTAAAATAACACACACACTTTTCTCATATACATTTTTTAACAAAAAAGTGGCGGACCACGTGTTGCTTTAGATGCTGTGTCCATCTTGTAAGTTGTCCACTTACATATCCACTCAACCACAAGTCTAATGTCCATTTACTATGCATATGATGTGCTTAGACGGGTGTTTCTTGTACCAGTACAACTTTGCATCTGTTGTGGACCCTTTTTAGGTCTCGCATAGCGTTGCAACGCAACGCGTTGCTCGCTTTGCGAGAATTGCAGTATACACTACGGTGGGGAGAAGCTCCGCCCACTTTCTGGCCATATTATTGATTGGGTTGACTCATAAATGCTGCCTTTTGATTTGTTTTCAACTTCTTAGTCCCTCCTCCTGACGGCCATGTTGTCATGTATATCCTTCCCTGGCTATGGGCCCCTTTTTTCCAAAACTATTTTTGCCCTGTGTTCCCCCCCACCCCATCCTGCAGTCTGTGACTTTTCAGTCTCCTCCCCTTATCCCCCCTCTCTCCCGTTCGTGTCTTCCTGGATCCCCACCCTCCCGTTTCCAATGCAATAGGACTCACATAAATACGACTCCTATTGCATTAAGAAATGCTTGTTTGTTGTGGGAATGGCTGGCTGAATGCACTCTTTTATGATGTCGCGCTGATGATGGCTTTTTTTGCCTGACTATAACACATGCGCAATACACACGGGAAGGAGCAGCAACGCCTACACAATCCTATCCCTGCATTTCCATTCCCAGGGGAGCGTGTGTCACCTGCATTGCTATTTTGTACCTTGCACTTTAGTGCCCCGGGGGCACAAGCAGGAGCTGACTACAGTGCTCCTGTACAAGCACGTAGTCTACGGTCCTCCCGGTGGCACAAGCAGATATACACTCCGGTGTGCTTTTCTTGTTGAAACTAGAACGTGAAAAAAGTGAGCTCGGAGGACGTGGACACCAGTAACATTTACTAGTTTAAGATTTACAGTTAGTTTATTTCCCGCCCTGCTTTGCAATTTCGGCATGATAACTTGTCTGTTTTGACTTATTACAATTCCGCTCCTTAGAGAAGTCTGTAGTCAGGCTGAGCAGTGGGAGGGGGCCTGCATGTGTGTGCATGCGTGTGTGTGCATGCGTGTATGTGCACGTGGTGCAAGAGTAACACATGAGATATGAAAGCCTGGCCCTTTACACAATTAAGGCACAAACAGAACATGAGCATTGGATTTGTAAGACATGCCCACTGGTAGCAGCTCGGTTTCCATCTGGACAATAGCATTAGTTCCCTATTGATCACCTTTAGTTCCCCTCGAGTGTGTAAGTTCCTGCAGTGTATTGGTATGTGCACGTGAATGGAAATGTCTTCCCCTGACAGTGTTACTAACGGCTGGAGAAAGGGAGTCTTTTGGTTCCATAAGGGAGATGTATTATAAAGTGTAAGTGGGGAGCAGCAATTACCATAGGGTGTCAGACTTTATTTATGGGTACGTCACAGAGCGTATCACACACATGCAAACATTTCAGAACAGGAAAGTAGTAGATTTAAAAACAAGAAATGAGGGGGGGTAATGTTTTTCTCCCAATGGGCTCCTGGGGGTGACACTCCCAGGGTGTTCACCCCCGGGCGATTTCGGGAGATGGTACGCCCGCTGCTATGTTAAGTCAGGGGGCCGCGGTGATTGGGCAAGAAGCACGAGAAGCGAGCGTTATGCTCCAGCGTTCTCTGTGTGGCGCACTTTCCTCAGCTAGGAAGGTAGGGAGGCAAAGAATTTTGTCGCACAGTTTTTTCCTTACTAAATTAAAGCATTTGTGTGTTGCGAGATGGAGCAAAACGCTTCTGTTAGAGAAGCGCTTCGCATGTTAGCAGAGGCAGGGCGGGAGGACATTCTTCAGACAGGCACGCTCTCTCAGGCGAGGGTCGGCCTTGAGAGGGGGAGCGCTAAGCAGCAGGTGGTGTGTTGGCGGCCACAGCAGCTTGCATATCAAGTGAGGGCTCGCCGACACGTCAATGAAAGGCAAACCCTCGCAAGGAATGAATTTGAATCATGAAAACTCACCACATGTTCAGGTGCCAGCTCCTGGGTCCCCACCTGCTTCCAATATGCCTCATACTTCGAGAGGAAGAAGGGGCAAGCGGCGAATGCGCGCAAGGCCCTCTTTACCTTTAAAGAGAAAGACAACAGGCAAGAGATCCACTTTACAGAGGCAGATTAAATCTAGAAAAGCCTCTAATGTTACAAGTCCACCACCTAGTGGTCAGAATGAGAATAGGCCCAGCTTGCCTGTTAAAGCAATTGCTTCCAGCAAAGACATTTGTATTTTGGGCAGGATTAAAAAAGATAATGCTGGTTTTTCATAGTCATTGCAGTTAGACAGGAGTTTATGCCCCGCTATATCTAATGAACATGGGGATTCCATTGTTTATAAAAATGTTTTTTCACCAAAATTCGATGTAGTACAACCTTTAACCATGCACAGTTCTTATGTTACTGATAAGGTTAATGCAGGTACAGGTCAAGAAAAAGTGGTTCCTCCTTTATTGGATATGGCTACTAAGATGGGAGCGGATCAAGGTTCCATTCCTAAGGGTGCTGAAGGGCCAGGTCAATGGGTATGGATTCCACAAGATATTACTGAGGAGTGCAGGTTGTTAGGATTAGGTCCCCAGTCCTCTTTTGTTGACCATGTCCAATACCATCACATGACACACCAGTAGCATAAAAAGGAGTCCTACCCTTATGTCCATGCTTGTTATTGCTATCTGTGGGTTCCTGTTTCCTGGCTCCAGGCTTTCCTGTTGATTGCAGCTGTCTCTGCACGGGCTCGTGCAGAGACTTGGTTATTCCCCTTTTTTCTGATACCTTTTTTCATCCCCTTCCTTGTTTAGTTCCTGTTTCTGAAGCCTTGTTTCATTTAAATACCCCGTTCCTGCCCGCCCCGTTTATTCTTGAATTACCTCTTCAGTTAGGGTCCTTTAGAAGACTTCCAGCCCTTCCCGCCCCCTTCACCCCCCTTTGTTATTGATTTTTTCCCTTGTCCGTGTTAGTAGCCGGCATTCAGGGGCTCCTGTTTGTTATTACCGCTCTCCTGTCACGGAGACGCGGTGAAAGTACCGGAGATTCGCGCGCATTGTTATTTGGAGCGCGATCTGTCCGCATCGTTGTATGCGGAAGTGACGTTATCGTCCATTCCGCGAGGAAACCCGGCTGGGTTTTTCCTCTGTTTAGGACGTTAAGGAGCGGAATTGACAAAGCGTCTGAGGAGCATTTTACCCCCCCTTTTCTCCGTGGTCACACAATACAGGGGTTTTTCATGCCTGACGAATAGGTGTGTTTTTTACCCTGTAAGTTCCTATTTTTTGTCCCAAACCAAACACCCTTTCAAGACGGACAGTCTTGCACATCAGTCACCTGAGAGAGGTTATCTTGGGTAAGAGTTTGACTGACTACTCCTTGAGGCGAAGCCTGCTCACGCTATTGGTAAGTGTATGTGAAATGGTAATAATTGGATTATGGTCATATGCTCAGAGGTAGGAGTGGGGACTGAGAAGCTATCATAGGGCATGTTTTGTGTTTCCCTTTGTATGCAGGTGCAGAAGAAGGAGGTGGGTGTACCTTGTACAGTACGTTCCCAGGGTGGAAGGTTTGGTTACCTTTTGATTTCCACCCTCTTTTCTGGGTCAGCAGCTTCCTCATTGTATCATTCCGTGAGTGGCTGGTGAGTCGGGGAAGTGGACTGGATTGATCCTCGTTCCTGCAGTGTGTGGGTTGGGCAGGAGCATAACAGAATAACAAGCCCACGTTATACTACACTGCCCGAACTTGGATGGACGTAGAGGGAGGAGGGGCCATGGCTGGGGCGGAAGCACCCTCCATGACTGATATAATGGGGGCCCTAGCGGCGTTACAGGCGCAAGTACAGGAATTGAGACAGGAGAACGTAGGGTTGAGACAAGAGCTGGTTGCAGTAAGGGCGCAGGCACAGGCACAACCCCGAGCTCAGAATCTCGTTATACATCCGGCGACTTTTCAGTATGGGGGGGCTGGACAGAGCAATCCTGGAGGAAGTACGCCTGTGGCGATTACCGTAAACTCCCCTGTTCCGGTTCCACTGGCTCCACCTGAACGGTTTTATGGAGACAGTGTGAAATACGGAATGTTCATGAACCAATGTCAGTTACACTTTATGTGTAAGCCTGGGGCATTTCCTGATGATGCTGCAAAGGTAGCCTTTACTCTTTCATATCTGGCTGGTACTGCTGCCCAGTGGGCTATCCCCTTAGTGGAGGGAAATGATCAGGTATTGAGGGATTACAATGCTTTCAAAGAGTTGATGAGGGGGTTGTTTGCCAAACACGCTTTCATGCAAGCTAGCGACTCAGAACTACTAAAACTACGACAGGGTCGACAGGATCTGCTGGCATTGAGGTTCCGTGACGATTTTACTCGTGTTTGTAACATTGTCGTAAATACGTAATTTTGGTATCAGTAGACCGCAAATGATCCATTTAGTATATCCTGGTGTTTTCGCTATGCTACGAGCAAGAGCACTCCTGTTACCAACACATTTGTGATTTACCCATGACATCCATCTTAGAACACGGAAGCCATTTTGTATTCCTTGCCCTCACATAGTCAATGGACACGCAATGACCTCTTTTTATTTAAGGATACGTAGGCCTTAACCGGCGATTCACCTTGCGAGTGACACGTGTACCTTAGGCCAGCAACGCTGTAGCAGCATGACTCGGCAAGAACTGCCTCCCCAGCCTGAGGCCAGTCCTGCTATACTGGTTCTTGTGTTCGTTGGCCTGATCATGATTAGGCGGCCGAAGCTGGTAACCGTGCCCATTTACGACCCACAAACATTTCTTATCCTGTCTTTCTATCTTCTGCACCTGGCTCTGCTCCTTTCCTTCTGGGCCTTTATTAGGGGGAGGTAACGAAATTTACGATGAGGCGGTCCGGGTCTTGAATGAAGAATTGACATGGGATTATGATGGACTAGTGGGAACCCCTCATTCGTAATGTTTTGACATCAGATACTGTTGACGATTCCTGTGCAACGCCAAATATTTATTGTTTAAGACACGAATGTTTAGAACTGTGGTAACATGTAAAGAATTTGCCTGAAGCCCAATATTTAGTATATAAGGAGCAACCCTCTTTGTACAAATTGAACAGGCTCCTAGATACTGCCCATGTGTAGTTTCTGTGACTTCTGTGTCCCTGCAGTAATAAACCTTTGGTCTTTGACGCCACCATCGAGAAGCCCGTGTTTCTGTTTGTTTGTGCACCGAGACAGGTGGAACTCCGGGGTCTTCGGGTGTTATCCCTGACACCTCTGGACGGAACCAAAAAGTCCAGAACTCCAATTGGCGCCCAACGTGGGGCGACGTCATTCGGTACCGGTCCAAAAGCCTGAAGAGTTCGAGGAGCTTCGTGTGAAGATTTCAGAGGGAGGCGCCCCACTTCATCGATCCCGGCATATCGCAAAAGTGGCCCCGACGTTCTCTTCCACGAGGGTTCCCGTTCAGACGGCTGCAGTGGTCCGTTGCCTTGACCGTCGCCCTGTCTTGGACCCGAGGTGCAGTCCTTAGTACGGCGAGACGTGACGGGTTTCTCCTTGGTGACGTCTTCAGTGCCTCAGTTAAGTATTCAGTGGTTGCTAGTTGGTTATTTTGTGAGGGTTGCTCCTATTTGGATAATCCTTTTAGTTCTCAGTTCAGTTCAGTTCTGTAAGATTATCACTGGTTATTCTGGTTACGATAATCATTCTGTTCAGTTCAGGTATCGATACATTTGTCAGTTCTGGTAGGCCTAAGTTCTTGGTTCGAGTGCGCATCTTTTCTGTTTGTGTCTTGTTTGTTTTGTGTTCCGGATTATAAAATGGTAAGTCGGAAAAATTGTATGTTGTCTTGTTTTAGTTGCAACAGTGATTCCCAGTTGGAGGACTCGTGTTTGGTTCCTCCGATTGGAACTCCCCTTTATGATCTATATTGCAAATTTGGTGTGGGCCCTATCTCTTATAATGAGGTATGGATCCGCTTCACAGAGAAAGATGGTGTCCTTAGTTGGCCACTACATGGTAGTTTTGAACCTGAAGTTCTCGATAATCTAGAAAGAAGGTTGTTTAAGAAGAAAGCCCGGCCGGCAATGTTTGATTCTTTTCGTTATTGGCGAAAAGAATCTAAACAGAGAGAAATTAAAAAGTTGAAGAAAGAACAGAAAGAGCAAGAGTTGACTTTAGAACAGTCTGCTAGGCAGCTGCAACTCAACGAGTCTGAGAAAGCGATGGAGGTGGCCGATAGAGAGCGTAATTTAGCGATAGACAAGTGCTATCCTGCTTTGCCATCGAGTACGGCTAAGATAGTAGAGGACCCTGAAAAGGATCCCCTGTTGTCTTACTTGTTACGATCACCCCCACCGTATGCACAGGGTGCTACGGCTCCACCTATACCGAATGTTCAATTACCGGTTGCTGGACAACCTGGTGTCCCTGTTCCCGCTCCCCTGAATCAAGTTCCTGTACCTCCTGTGGTCAATATTAATGTTCCTTCGACAACCCCTCTTCTAGGGTTGCCGGCTTCTTTACCTATGCCTGTGTCGCTTACACCTGCTACTTCACAAGCTATTTTGCCTGCTACTCCTACTGTTCCTGATCTATCTGTTCCAACTGCTACTCTATTTACTGCCTCTGCTAATATTATGACTCCGCTTTCCGTTCGTCGAAGAATCACTGATTCTGTCTCTAATATTCTATCTCCCTTCTATAAAACTCTGATTAAGACTCCTACCTCTGACTCTGTGCAGAGACGTAGTCAGCTTCCCAGTACTGAAGAAAGAGGAATACTAGATTCCACTGCTCTTAGATGGGTTTCGAAAGTTGGAAGATATAATGTACAAGATGTATTAGATACATTTATGCAATGGAACGAACCGACACAACGATATGTGTTCGATGAAATGTGTTTCCTTCTACGTGAGGAATTGGAAGAGGATGACCCTGAATCAAATCTAGGAGAATTAATTAATGTTCAGAAAGAGTTTGCTACAGGTATGATAGTTGGTCAAAATATAAAAGAAACGATGGAACTGATTTTAAGTTATAGGAATGACCCATCCCTTCGTTCACCAAGAGAGTTAGGGAAACGTAGTACGAAACAAAATCGTCAATATCCAATGAGAGAGGTTCCACCAATTTGGCGTGAAGCTGTGCAAGCTAATGTAAACCTTGGTATTGCAGCCGCTCCGGCCCAATTCCAGAGAGTATGGATACATATTCCATGGAAGCGAGCTGAAGTATTAGCAGTGAAACAGGCCTTGCCAGATCCGCGTAAAAATCCTGCAGGATACTACAAAGAGTTGGCTCAAACAGTTGACGCTTGTGTATTGAATCTTGCTGACATAGATCTGCTATTTGGTAATGTAGTACCGCAACCAATTTGGGCTAAAATTCATAAAGAGAATCATCCAGTTGCCCTAGGTGGTGATTGGGCAGCTATAATTACAGCGGATGGTCAACAAATAGGTGGTTCCAAACCTGAACCTTTAATTGCTAATTTGCCTGGTAGAATAATCGATTTAATGAAAACCTTGATGCCAGCATTGCGCGTTAACTGGGACAAATTGTCCGCGTGCAAACAAAAGAAAGACGAAAGCGTCTCCGACTTTTTCACAAGATTCGAGTAGACTTTCGTGGATCATAGTGGTCAGGATATGAGCACAGAAGGAGGTCAGAGATTATTTGTTGATAAATTCGTGCACAATCTGTTGCCAGAACTTAGTAGTAAATAAAAAAATTCTGAAAGTGCGTGGGCTGTCTCTACGACTGCGCAAATACTTGCGACTGCCCAGTACTATGAAAATAGGGATAAAGAAGAAAAGGAAAAATCAGATAAAAAGACGAAAGATTTAAAAACTAAAGTACTTTTACAGCAAGCTTATCCGCCTCGCATGAATCAGACTAACATGCAGCAAGGGTCATATCAAAGAACGGATTATAATTTTCAAAGGCCACAATACCAATGGAATCAATGTGCTTATTGCAAAGTGGAAGGTCATTACAAAAATGAGTGTCCAGTTCGGGCACAAAATAATGCTGCGGCAGCTCAGAGAGGTCGTGGTAGTTCTATGCAAAACTCTAGAGGTCGAGGACGAGGTGCTATGCCTCCACAGACAAGTGATCGCCCCTCTAATTATTTCGACCAGCGAAATGGACAATCTGCCCAACAGAATAGGTCTCCACAATATCATGTGGAAGACTATTATGAAGCTAGTGAGGAAGGTCAGCAAAGCGAGTACTAGGACAGCCATGGACAAAGAGAGGGAGTAGTATCAGTACCAGTAGATCAGAGTGGGCCTTATGTCGCAGTAGCAACATCAGGTATAGTCGAACCGTTTCTGTTGGATACTGGTGCAGCAAAAAGTTCTATCATACATGCGAAACTCCCTGGCGCACCTTTGTCTGGCTCAACAAACGTTTCAGTAGGTTTTTCGGGCGCCCCTGTTCACAACCCTGTTTCTGGTCCTTTGTCTATTTCTGTTGGACCCCGTCAATTGAAAGCACCCTTGATTTTGACGACAGGTTGTAACGAGAATCTGCTTGGTTTAGACTTGTTAAAACGCCTGTACGCGACATTGTACTGTTCTCCAGCAGGAGTACAGCTTACGTTGGGTAAAAGAATAATCTCTCCGATGTACTTGTCGATGGATGTGCTCCCACCAGAGCTGCGTTCACTCCCTGATACTCTTTGGGCGACTGGTCCTAATGATGTAGGTCTATTGGAAATTCCACCCTATGTAGTAACTTTGAAAGCAAATGTCAAACTTCCACGAATTCCACAATATAGAATCTCTAGTGAAGGTGAGCGTGCGCTCCTACTGATAGTACAAGACCTGATCAAGAAAGACGTTATAGAAGAAACTAGAGGTAATGTCTGTAATAGTCTTGTACTGCCTATTTTGAAACGAACTGACCCAACAAAGCCTCCAGTATATAGGTTCGTAATTGATCTTAGAGAGGTTAATAAAATTGTGATCCCACAGTTTCCTGTGGTACCAGACATTACTGCATTGTTAACGTTGATTCCTGCTACAGCAGCATGGTTTTCGGTTGTCGACTTGAAAAATGCCTTTTTCAGCATTCCGATAGCCTAGGAAAGCAGAGATATCTTCGGTTTCTCTCTAGGAGGACGAAGCTTTAGGTTTAAACGCGCTCCACAAGGCTATTGTGAAAGCCCATCCATTTACAGTCAAGCATTAAAAAGCCAGTTAGATTCCTTTGTACTTCCTCGTGGTTCTGCTTTAGTACAGTATGTCGATGATCTTCTAGTGGCTGCCGATGACAAGGAAACTTGCAAAACAGCTACGATTTCTTTATTGCATCACTTGTCAGATTTGAATCACAAGGTGTCACCTTCAAAAATGCAATACTGCTGCCAAGAAGTGACCTACCTAGGTCATCTCTTGTCAAAGGAGGGAAGGAAGTTGACCCCAGAGAGAATAAAAGCAATTACACAGATGAATGTTCCTAGCACGCAGAGAGAAGTACGTGCCTTTTTAGGTATTACCTCATATTGTAGGCAATGGATCCCAAATTTTTCTCTTTTAGCAAAACCATTGGTAGCCTTGACTGGGAAAGGTGTTCCGAGTCCGGTACCATGGTCTGCTGAATGTCAGCAGAGTTTTTCTGAGTTACGAAATGCACTGTGTTCAGCACCTGTATTGGGTACACCCGACTACAGTAAGCCATTCACGCTCTATGTCCACGAGAGAGAAGGTTGTGCATTGAGTGTTTTGACGCAGAAATTTGGTGATAAACAACGCCCTTGTGCGTATTTCTCATCAACGTTAGATCCGGTAGCCAGAGCGTTGCCTAGTTGCTTGAGAGCTACAGCCGCAGCTGCAGCTTCCATTCGACAATCTGCTGGTTTAGTAATGAACAACATGCTAGTAGTTATGGTTCCTCATGCTGTGGATACACTCATGAACCGAACCAAGACGCAACACCTTACCAGTGCTAGATTATCAGGTTATGAACTGACACTGTTAGCTAGTCATATTCAGATCAAAAGATGCAATGTATTGAATCCAGCAACATTGTTGCCGACTAGCCAAGAGTCGAGTGATTCCGAACCACACGACTGTTGTTTCAAAACTGAGGAAGAAACAAAAGGACGAATCGATCTAAAAGACACTCCGTTATCAGATCCAGATGGCACGTTGTATGTTGATGGGTCTTGCTTCAAATTGGAGAATGGTGATGTGACTGCTGCTTATGCAGTAACAACTTTGAGTACGATTGTGGAGACTGCAAGAGTGAGTCAGAATTCTGCCCAGGCTGCAGAATTGATCGCGCTAACAAGAGCGTGCGTTTTAGCTAAGGGAAAGAGAGTGAATGTGTTCACAGATAGTCAGTACGCGTTCGGCGTGGCCCATAGTTTTGGCCGTTTGTGGAAAGAAAGAGGTTTCATTACGTCCCATGGGACTAAGATTCAACATGGTCAGCTAGTTAATGACTTGTTGGAATCTCTAACCTGGCCGACTGAAGTTGCGATTGTGAAATGCAGTGCTCATAAAGCAATCACGGATGATGTTGGTCGTGGGAATGCTTTTGCTGATGAGACTGCAAAACAGACAGCTAGAAATATGATGAGTAGAATGTATGTTGCAACGTCTGCAAGATGGATTTCTGAGTCTGGAATGTGTGAGGACACAGTGGAAAGCGTGAAGGAAATTCAGAAAGAGGCGACTGAGGAGGAAAAACTTGCATGGAGAGAGAGCACGGGTAAATTGGACTCGAGTGGGTGTTGGATTGATTTGTCGGAACAACAGCGTTGGATGTTGCCTGATGCGTATGTGCTTGCAGTAGTAACGATGGCACATGGAACAGCGCACATCAGTTCAAAAGGGATTTGTAAGATGTTGGCTCCGGTCTGGAAGAATGACGGGATTAGTAAGTGTGCAGAGAGAGTGGTGAGGAATTGTATGGTATGCTTGATGCATAATCCTGGCAAGGGAATCCCCACACCTGCAGGTCACTTCGCTCCTCCTTCCTGCCCCTTTGAAGTGATCCAGCTAGACTTCATTCACATGGATCGTTGCAATAATCTGAAATACGTCCTAGTGGTAGTTTGTGCTTTCTCCAGATGGATCGAAGCATACCCACTGAAGGACAATACTGCCTTATCCACTGCCAAAATTCTTCTTAAAGAATACTTCCCTAGATACGGAATGCCACGGATTGTATGGTCAGATAACGGAAGTGAGTTCGTAGGGAAAGTTATGCAGAGTGTGTGTGTCGGCCTAGGGATTAGACAGAAGTTTCATAGTGCGAATCATCCCCAGTCCGCGGGTTTAGTCGAGGGTTACAATGGCACCCTCAAACTGAAACTTGCTAAGATACAAGCATCCACAGGTTTGTCCTGGCCAGACGCATTGCCTTTGGCTTTGCTATCAACAAGAGCAACCGTACATTCTAGAGTAGGGCTTAGTCCTTATGAAATAGTTTTTGGCCGTCCTGCAAATGTTTGGGGGGTACCTAGACCGAAAGAATTTAAGCAGCTGGAATACCCAATGTTAATTGATTACCTTTTCGACTTGACTGCTAAATTGAGTCTTATTCACCAACAGGTTTTCGATGCATTGCCAAAGCCACCGGAGAGTCCAGGCCATCAGCTGAAACCGGGTGATCAGGTGGTCATCAGAAATTTTGCAAGAACAAAAAATCTTCAGCCCAGATTCATTGGCCCTTTCCAAGTCCTGCTAGCAACGAGAACTGCTATTCGTGTGGCCGGAAGGAAAAACTGGATCCATACGACACATGCTAAACGTGTGCCTCTGCCACTTCCTTACGACAACTGGGTAAAGAAAGGAATCGGTACCTCTGAAACGGAACAAATCCCCAGGTTCATACCTTTCAGCGATGCAGAACTGATCACGGATTCACCAAATTCTGACTCTCCTCCTGAAACTGCTCTTTTGAACCCTGAACATTTGTCATCCACACCCAATGAACATTTGCCATCTGCACCAAAAGAACATTTGCCATCTGCGAACGTGAACATTACAACGTCAGCTGAAAATACATTGTTTCCAGATCAGACAGCTCCTGCAAAACTGAGATACAACTTACGTTCTCGCAATATGGACAAATAAAGCAGGAAACTGCCTATTTTCAGATTTGAATTTGCTATACATTGCCTCCAGCCAGGAAGTTTGCTAATACCTTGTATTGTTTCTTTTTATTTTAAAATTGCCTTGCCGTCTGGGTAGCCGTAGGGTCGTGGCTGTGTGCCTAGTTGAATCTGCGGGGGTCAGACACAAGGTCGATCTTTCTGTTAGTTCTGGGAACTCCCAGGGCTGATAGAGGCATTTTCATCTACGTACACATCATCAGTGGTCGCGAACGGTCGTAGAAGATGGAGCTTCCTGAGCTACAACGAGAAAATGTAATTTATGTTCGCAGAAATAGACTGTACAGAATACTTCACAGCAAATGCTTTCTAATGCAATGTGCAGTTACATTTTTAATTGTTTTGATAACGTTGGTGGGTGGAATCATCTTTGGTGTACATTTGATTTTTATGCCAGTAACTACAGTACCTCCCCTTGATCCTACTACTTCTACGGTTTCTTCTATGCATTCTTTTCACTCATTTCCTGAACACGAACAAGCTCGACGCTCAGAATTTATTAACAATACATTTGTACAGCTCTTGCATCAACACCAACTGATAGTTAATACTACAGACTGCTGGGTGTGTGGCTTGATACCTCACACTATGGATAAAGGCATTCCCTATCTAGTCTTGCCTTTCAGCTATAATGGATCATTTCAGGCCTTTCAGACCATTTTTTTCATATGCCCTTGAAACCTATCCTCCGCGTCCACCACGGTCCACTAAATACAACTCAGCCAACAAAGCTTTAGTCCAGGGAATTATTGACATGATTAAAGACGTCAATAATACTCCATCTTATCCTAGAGATGAATTATGGGTGTATTTGAGTTGGAACTCTACAGAGTATCGCCTTAGTTTGGGAGAAAGCAAGCGTAAAAGCTCCACTTCAGTTTGGGTCGTGCCTCACCGAGGTCAGGTCTGTTTGCAAGGAAATGGGAGAAATCTGAGAGCTCAGCTAGGGAGGAGTGAGTGCGTTGAGACTTACGTATTTCCGTCTAACTCCTCCCCAGCCTTTCTGACTGCTAGGGGTACCTACTTCATCTGTCAGGACAGAGCATATACATGGCTGCCTGCTGACTTTTCAGGTTCGTGTTATATTGCTCGATTGTTACCCCCGACATACACTGCTTCTTCAGATTATCACAAAACCAGAGTAGCAAGAGGTGTCTTCAGCAAGGAAGATACCGCTGGTCAAGAAGCTGGAGACTTTTTCAAAGGTTTCCTTCCGTTTTGGGGGCCTATGGCCAATAGTAGAAATCTTCGTCAACTAACACGGGTAGTTGAATCTACTATTACAGAAACTGCAGGTGCCCTTAGTAACTTAACAGCTGAGCTTCAGGCGGATCGTCTCATGACGTTGCAGAACCGTATGGTTCTAGACGTAATACTTGCAGATCGAGGTGGGGTATGCAGAATGATCCAATCGAGCTGCTGTGTCTTTATTCCAAATAATGCTCCAACAGTCTATGAAGCAATCTCTAAGCTACACAAGATTTCCGACTCTATACACGTAGACAAGGGAAACTGGTCCTTCATGGAGTGGTTTTGGACTCTGGTATCAGCGTGGGGATGGAAGGTTCTGATGGTCATTGGTGTCATCCTAGTATTTCTGTTCTCGTGCTGTCTTGTTATCCAATGTGGTCCCGCTCTGTGTAGTCTCTGTGCTGCAACCTGTTTCAGAAAACCACCTACATTAGGAGAAAAGGCACGAGACAGGATGATGACGCAACAACATGTTGCTGACCTAATGGGCATAGAATTAGACTCTGACTCTGATATAGACTGAGTAATTGCCTATGTAAGGGCAAAAGGAGGGTCTGAGGTTCCGTGACGATTTTACTCGTGTTTGTAACATTGTCGTAAATACGTAATTTTGGTATCAGTAGACCGCACATGATCCATTTAGTATATCCTGGTGTTTTCGCTATGCTACGAGCAAGAGCACTCCTGTTACCAACACATTTGTGATTTACCCATGACATCCATCTTAGAACACGGAAGCCATTTTGTATTCCTTGCCCTCACATAGTCAATGGACACGCAATGACCTCTTTTTATTTAAGGATACGTAGGCCTTAACCGGCGATTCACCTTGCGAGTGACACGTGTACCTTAGGCCAGCAACGCTGTAGCAGCATGACTCGGCAAGAACTGCCTCCCCAGCCTGAGGCCAGTCCTGCTATACTGGTTCTTGTGTTCGTTGGCCTGATCATGATTAGGCGGCCGAAGCTGGTAACCGTGCCCATTTACGACCCACAAACATTTCTTATCCTGTCTTTCTATCTTCTGCACCTGGCTCTGCTCCTTTCCTTCTGGGCCTTTATTAGGGGGAGGTAACGAAATTTACGATGAGGCGGTCCGGGTCTTGAATGAAGAATTGACATGGGATTATGATGGACTAGTGGGAACCCCTCATTCGTAATGTTTTGACATCAGATACTGTTGACGATTCCTGTGCAACGCCAAATATTTATTGTTTAAGACACGAATGTTTAGAACTGTGGTAACATGTAAAGAATTTGCCTGAAGCCCAATATTTAGTATATAAGGAGCAACCCTCTTTGTACAAATTGAACAGGCTCCTAGATACTGCCCATGTGTAGTTTCTGTGACTTCTGTGTCCCTGCAGTAATAAACCTTTGGTCTTTGACGCCACCATCGAGAAGCCCGTGTTTCTGTTTGTTTGTGCACCGAGACAGGTGGAACTCCGGGGTCTTCGGGTGTTATCCCTGACACCTCTGGACGGAACCAAAAAGTCCAGAACTCCAGCATATATAGCATCGTTTAACCGATTGATTGCAGAGACACATTGGCCTGCCGATAAGCGGACGTCTCTATTCTATCAGGGTCTTAATGACGATCTGAAGGATGTGGTGTCACAAGTAGTGGATCCCCCGGAAGAGTGCGCAGCTTTCATAGACTTGGTGGTTAAATTGAATCACAGGCTATCTGAGCGACGCGGGGATCGGTGTCGGTTCCAGGTTTCCCGAGGGAACTTCATAAAGCCCGAAGTGAAACAACAACCCGGGGAAGTAAAACCCGAACCAATGGAAATAGGAGGTGTAAGGGGGCCCCTTACTCCTGAGGAAAGAAAGAGACGGAGGGATAAGAACTTATGTCTCTATTGTGGACAAGGAGGCCATTTCGCAAGAGAGTGTCCCGTTAAACCGTCTGGAGCTGGTTATGGAAAAAAGGTGGCATATGTACAGGTGGAAAGGCTGCCCCTAACGGTGCATAAAAGAGACCATTATGAGGTGTTGGGGGCTGTGGATATGGCGCCCAGACATTTTGTGATTTCGGCACATCTTCTATTGGCAGAGTATCAAAGGGTGCCTGTTTCTGTGTTGTTGGATTCAGGGGCCACTGGCAATTTCATTGATATCTCCCTAGCAGAGAAACTAGGTGTACCTTGCCAGTATAAGAAACAGCCAGAGCCGGTACGTGCGATAGACGGGACTGAGTTGTCGTCAGGGTGTATTACTAGACAAACTATGCCGCTGCGGTTGTTATGTGACAATGGTCATTCTGAGTGCGTGGTGTTCGATCTGATAGACGCGCCTTCCTTTGGCTTGGTACTAGGGGTGCCTTGGCTCCAAGAACACAATCCCAGGATTGATTGGGTACAACGGCTTGTCACGCTTGATTCACATTATTGTTTGAAACATTGCTATAGCGAGGCCAGTGAGAAGGTCCCTCCCTTGTATTGTGCCACCACGGAAGAGAACGGGGTTCCGAAACAGTATGTGGAATACGCCGATGTGTTTGACAAGGGTCGTGCTCAGAGTCTGCCACCACATCGGTCTTTTGACTGTAGGATAGACCTAGTGGAGGGGGTTCCTTTACCTTGTAGTAGAGTTTATGCTCTGTCTGAACCAGAGGAAAGACATCTTAAAGAATATCTGGATGAGATGTTGGAGCTAGGTTTTATCCGTCCTTCTTCCTCGCCTGTCTCTTCAGCGATCTTTTTCATCCCTAAGAAGGAAGGCACTCTGAGGGCCTGTGTGGACTATCGGACATTAAATAAGGCCACTGTTAAGAACCGGTACCCTCTTCCGCTCATCCCCGTGTTGCTGGATCAGCTCCGCAAGGCCACGGTGTTCTCTAAATTAGACTTGCGTGGAGCGTATCATCTGATCAGGGTGCGGCCCGGTGATGAGTGGAAGACGGCTTTCAAAACGAAACATGGGTTATTCGAATACTGTGTGATGCTGTTCGGCTTGTGTAACGCGCCGGCGGCGTTCCAGTATTTCATAAACGAGGTCCTGAGCGAACATCTGGATAAGACAGTAATAGTTTACTTGGATGACATCCTTATCTTCTCAGAGACCGGAGCAGACCATCATACTCATGTCAAACAAGTGCTGCAGAAACTGCGGGAACATCGGCTTTATGCCAAACTTGAAAAGTGTCATTTTGATGCTAGGGAGGTGGAGTTTTTGGGTTTCCTCATTTCCTCTGAAGGGATACGAATGGATCCAAAAAAGATACAGGCTATATTATCCTGGCCAGTGCCCACTACGGTGAAGCACATACAGGTACTTTTAGGGTTCGCCAATTTCTACCGGCGCTTTATCTCTCACTTTTCAGATATTGTGGCACCCATGACCCGCCTGTTGAGAAAGGGGGTTTCGTTTGAGTGGTCTCCGGAGGCTCATGATGCCTTTCGGTTATTGTTGGAAACCTTTACGACCGCTCCAGTACTGGCTCACCCAGATCCGGCGTTCCCCTTCTTTGTGGAAACGGATGCTTCCGCAAGTGCAGTAGGCGGTGTTTTGTCCCAGAGGGAGGGGGGTACGGGAGATATGCACCCTATCGCCTATTTCTCGAAAACATTGTTGCCTGCCGAACGTAATTATACGGTGGCAGAGAGGGAACTTCTGGCGGTGAAATTGTCATTCGAAGAATGGCGCCATTATCTGTGGGGGGCCCGGCATACCGTCACGATCTACACAGATCACAAGAATCTGGAGTTCTTTAGATCAGCCAGGGCCTTGACACCCAGACAAATGCGATGGGTCTTGTTTTTTAATGAATACGATTTCATTATCACTTACAGACCTGCCGCTCAGCAGATTAAATCAGACGCCTTGTCCCGGATTCATGTTGATCCGGAGGAAGTGAAAGCAGGGAAGGAAAACAGGCCTATGCTGGATAGTAGGAGGATTGTGGGAGTAGCTTCGGTGGACGAATTCGCTGCGAAGATTAAAGATCTGCTGCGTAATATGGATTTGGCCCCTTGGTTACAAATGTCACAGGTGGTGCTTCGAGAGGGGTTGTTATATCAGGGGGATAGGTTGTTCGTTCCTCCCGAGTTGAGACAAAAGGTGGTGGAATGGTGTCACTCATCCTCTTTAGTTGCGCACCCAGGTATTGGGAAGACAAAGGAGTTGTGTTTGAGGTGGTTTTGGTGGGATACGGTGGCCCAGGATATCCATAAATACGTGACAGCTTGCCCTGTATGTGCCATCAATAAACCCTCACACAGTAAGCCCTCGGGTCTGTTACGGCCGTTGCCAGTACCCCCTTCCCCTTGGCACACCATCAGCATGGATTTTGTCACTGACCTCCCCCTGGTTTCCGGTTTTACTGCTATCTTAGTGGTCGTAGATTTGTTTACCAAAATGGCTCACTTTTTACCACTTCGAAACATCCCCACAGCAAAGGAAATGGCCTGGGAGTTTTTGGTGTCGATAGTGCGGTTGCATGGGTTACCCACAGCAGTCATATCAGACAGGGGGGCGCAATTTGTGTCTCATTTCTGGAGGGAGCTCTGTCTGGTGCTAAAGATGGACATACGTTTGTCATCTGCGTACCATCCCCAGTCAGATGGGCAGACAGAACGCACCAACCAGACAATGGAACAGTTTTTGAGGTGCTTGACTACGTCCCTTTCGTGTGACTGGGTGAGGGCATTGCCCATAGCGGAATTTGCATATAATAACAGTATACACTCGGCCTTGGGCATGACACCTTTCTTTTGCTCTATGGGTTTTCATCCTAGAGTCCTAGCCATCCAACCCACTGGGTACATGCCAGCCATTGATGAAGTCAGTAAACGGTTGGGAGACATCTGGGAAGTGGCAAGGAGCAGCTTGCAGGAAGCCAAGGCAGCTATGAAGGGGCAGGCAGATCGACATAGAATTCCAGCACCTGGGTATAAAGTGGGCGATCAAGTGTGATTGGTGTCACGTAATTTGAGACTACAGGGTTCTCGTAAACTACAGCCTCGATATGTAGGCCCTTTCCCAGTGGTTCAGGTTATCAACCCTGTGGCAATGAAGTTGTTATTGCCATCAGACTATAAGATCCACCCGGTGTTCCACACTTCATTGCTGAAGCCCTTTATCCCGTCAGATCAGGTCCTACCTCCTCCTGCCCCCGTATTAGTGGACGGCGAAGAGGAGTTCAGATTTCAATGGCATAACACTTTGGTCTTTGGACGAAGATTTTATCTGGCAAATGCAACTTTTTTCTGATGCTTCTGGTGCCCATGGTTTCGGCTTTTTCTGGGATGGTAAGTGGTGTGCTGAGAAATGGCCGGTTAATTGGGTTGCTGAAAAGAAGGGTATTGCTTTCTTGGAATTTTTCCCACTCATAGTAGCTCTTTCAGTATGGGGTCACAAAATGGCCAATAGAACAGTACTATTTAATGTTGACAACAAGACAGTAGTGGATTTAGTAAATGGGCAAAAGGCGAAAGACAAACAGATGTTGAGGTTGCTGCAGATATTTATGATTGAATGTATAAAGTTTAACATTGTCTTCAAGGTTAAACACATTGCAGGCATGGCAAATAATATCGCGGATGCCCTGTCTCGTTTTCAGTGGGAGAGATTCCGTGGTTTGGCGCCCGGAGCGGATTTGCAGAAGACTGCCATTCCCAGCGAGATATGGAATTTGGGGATATGAATGCTTATCAGCTCGTCGAGAACTCTCTAGCAAAGAGCACTAAATTGGCTTACAGAAGAGTTTGGCTGGAATTTTTAGACTCAGGTGCTACGTTTAGATTTTGCAATGGATTGGGTTTTCAACAGCGTAGAGAGGACGTGGTACGATTTATTATGCTTAATATCAAAAAGAATGTTTCTTCTACCACTATAGCTGGTAAATTGACAGGTATCTCTTTTTACGGGAAGTCATTTTGGGGATACGAACCATCAGCAGGCGAGATAGGGAACAGAATGCTACAGGGCTGGGCTAAGTCAAGGAAGAGGGGTTCATATCAGAGAGATCCTGTATCACTAAAATTGTTAGCCAAGATCATTATGATTTTGCCCCAGATTTGTTTTTTTGAATTTGAGTTCCATTTACACAAATTGTGCATGGTTTGGCTATTTTTTGGGGCTTTCAGGGTGTCGGTGCTGCTGGGTACTGCCATCAATGATGATTTGAAGACAATACATGTATCACGATTTTATTTTCACATTGACATTTTTCTAGAGCACTCAAAAACTGCTCAGATGGGTAGAGGTTCCAGGGTAAGCTTGCAGGTGGTGAGGGGTTTCCTTTGCCCTATACAAGCATGGTCTGAATTTTTAAACATTAGAGGTGCATTTTCCAGATTTCTTTTTCGTCATCAAGATGGCTGACAGCTTAAAGCATCGCAATTGTTAGCCATATTAAGAAAGTCCCTGAAGACCTCAGAAGCGGCCAAGTGGGTTTTTTCTGTTGGTGACATTAAAAAATTAGGGCGTTGGGCTTCAGATTGTTTTTTACGCTACATCAGACAACTGGAACAGAACGTTTAAGCTCAAGGATATTAATTGTTATTTCTTTCTAGGTGCGGAATCCTCGCCCAAGCTATTTTGGCTCCGGTGGAGGTGACGACCTCAAGATAAAGCACCTGCGCGCCTTAAGAGGTATCTGGACCTATGAATATTTTCGGCAGCCCACGCAGCAACCCCGTGCACACGCCTAATCCCTGCTGATGAGCGTTAATGAACGCGAAACACGTTTCCAGGGATGGCAAGCACACCAGTGAATACCCTCAAGACTCAACACTCGGGTAGAAGCGCACCCGCTGATACCGACTACATCGACCATCATGCTCCGGGGTCACACGCTGATGGGACGAGCAGTGTGCGACCTCATTCGGACATACTATTTTGGCTCATTGGCCATTCGTTCATCAAGTGGGCAGACACCCAGGCCGACAAACGGCATTTTGGCAGGAATCTGGGTTTTTCATCAGAGGCGGTTTCTTTATCATGGTGGGGGAAGAGCGGAATGAAATGGGGCCAGTTTTTACCGCTGAATAGTGAGTTTTCCTCCAAAAGAATGCCTGATGTGCTCTTGATTCACCTTGGGGAAAATGACCTGGTTCAGCTGTCAGGCTTGGGGCTGTTGATGGACATAAAGACTGATCTCAAACTTTTCTTGAAGACATGGCCAAGATGTCGACTCATCCTGACTTCTCTTCTGCCCCGGAGAGTATGGAGTGGGGCAGACAGTTTCACTGCTATAGAAAGGGCACGAAGGAAAGTAAATCGTGATTTGCAGCGTTTTTGTTTTATCAATCGTATTCATTGGTTGTCACATGATGAGATTGGTAGGGCGGATTTTCAGTTTTTTAGACATGACGGAGTCCATTTGTCTTTCATTGGAAACAAAATGTATCTGCTGAACATAAGGGAAATGATTGCTGGGATTTTGAGTATCAATCCATGGTGTTGAAAATGTACTGTTTTAGCGTCAGCATATTTGTTTTGTTGGATTAAAATAACTGTGCTCTTTTTGTACAACATTTTCACCCCCTTTTTGTTTTCCCATTCTCCACTGTCCTTTTTCTCCTTGTTTTCTCCCACATCACTTCCCCTCCACCTCCACCTCCCCCTTTTTTTCCTCTCTTTTTCTTGTCTTTCTTCCTCCCCTCCCCTTCCTCTCCCAGACGAATATATGATGATATCACGCATTCTTTCATCCCGCATACCATCACTCCGCATTTTTTACTCCAAAAGTACCATTACTCCGCAAGCCATAATTCCTCAAACTTTTACAATGCATATGACTTTATTACGCATGGCATTACAACGCAAATGCATTTGTGGTGAAGTCATATACTTTGTAAAAGTACTTTATTTAAATATATATATATGTATACCAATGAGGGAGCTGGAGGAGACTTATAAAGGCAGGGTTGGAATGGCGCTTCATGTGTGGAGGCATCTGACGAGGTGAAGGGTCGCTGAAATGCATAATAGTTGTATCTGGGAGTCGAAGCCCTGCTGACCTCGTCGCGGCTGATCCTGATAAGAACTCTTGTGCCTGGAACCTGGAACCTCTGAGCCCTGCTGACGCTGTCGCGGCTCCACCAAGCTGAACCATCCTCTGAGCCCTGCTGACGCTGTCGCGGCTCCACCAAGCTGAACCATCCTCTGAGCCCTGCTGACGCTGTTGAGGCTCCACCAAGCTGAACCATCCTCTGAGCCCTGCTGACGCTGTCGCGGCTCGACCAAGCTGAACCACCTTCGGAGCCCTGCTGACGCTGTCGCGGCTCGACCAAGCTGAACCACCTTCGGAGCCCTGCTGACGCTGTCGCGGCTCGACCAAGCTGAACCACCTTCGGAGCCCTGCTGACGTTGTCGCTGCCCGACCAAGTTGAACCATCTTCGGAGCCCTGCTGACGATGTCGCGGCTCCTTGCACCCCCCAGCTCGAGGATTGAGAGCTGTGCGCAGGGTATCCTAGTACCAGTGGGTACCAAGACTGTACCACTACTCCCTTCCCCTGATACTGAGACTTTTAGGGATCCCCCGATCCCCCTGTACATATTGCTGTGGAAACTTGCCATTATTTCTTTATATAAAGACTCTTAAATCTACTCTCGTGTGGTGTCCCTCTGTAGTTGTGTGATTGCTCGGCTGTACGATAGTAGGAGAGGAGCCTCGCCAAGGAGGCCTCTTGACGGCGCTCGGCCAATTCCATACGGAGAGGTGGGTCTCGGGGCGGGCAGTCAGACATCTTCTGTCTCCCCTGGGATCGTCTTGTGTGTCTTGTTGGACCCGGCCTCGTGGCGTGGTCCTACCCCTCCCGCATGGCGGGCCCTGGACGACATCGGCCCTCCATCGACCTGCTGTCGCCCCCCCGGACACCACCCTCAATGAACTCTCGACGAGAGCAGCCCCCCGGCTCACCCCCCTGGAACACGGCGACCCCTACTCGCCCCACTCTTCTGGTTTGGCCCTACCCCGGACCACCATTTCAGGCCCGACTCCATCTTGGGCCCATCACGTCCCAAGCACGTGGCCTCGGCCCGACCCCGGCCGCGGCCCCAGCGAAGCCCCGACATCGTGGCACCAAGATCAACCCAGGTGGTAAAGTGGCCACTTGACAGATCCGGGAGGAGAGGAGTTTCGATGGCCCTGCAGCCGTCCCCGGACGCCTGGTATCGATCGCCTCCGGCCTCCCTGGGCGCTGGCTCCAACCCCTGCTGGGTGTCTCGACACCTTCATCCCGGCCCCTCTGACCCCCAGGCGCGAGGGTCCGGACATCAAAGAACTCCAGTCCTATATCTGGGCCAGCCCTGGATCAGGACACCAGTTGTATCTGGGAGTCGAAGCCCTGCTGACCTCGTCGCGGCTGATCCTGATAAGAACTCTTGTGCCTGGAACCTGGAACCTCTGAGCCCTGCTGATGCTGTCGCGGCTCCACCAAGCTGAACCATCCTCTGAGCCCTGCTGACGCTGTCGCGGCTCCACCAAGCTGAACCATCCTCTGAGCCCTGCTGACGCTGTCGCAGCTCCACCAAGCTGAACCATCCTCTGAGCCCTGCTGACGCTTTCGCGGCTCGACCAAGCTGATCCACCTTCGGAGCCCTGCTGACGCTGTCGCGGCTCGACCAAGCTGTACCACCTTCGGAGCCCTGCTGACGCTGTCGCAGCTCGACCAAGCTGAACCACCTTCGGAGCCCTGCTGACGTTGTCGCGGCCCGACCAAGTTGAACCATCTTCGGAGCCCTGCTGACGACGTCGCGGCTCCTTACACCACCCAGCTCGAGGATTGAGAGCTGTGCGCAGGGTATCCTAGTACCAGTGGGTACCAAGACTGTCCCGCTACCCCCTTCCCCTGATACTGAGACTTTTAGGGATCCCCGATCCCCCTGTACATATTGCTGCGGAAATTTGCCTTTATTTCTTTATAGAAAGACTCTTAAATCTACTCTCGTGTGGTGTCCCTCTGTAGTGGTGTGATTGCTCAGCTGTATGATAGTAGGAGAGGAACCTCGCCAAGGAGGCCTCTCGACGGCGCTCGGCCAATTCCATACGGAGAAGTGGGTCTCGGGGCGGGCAGTCAGACATCTTCTGTCTCCCCTGGGATCGCCTTTCTAACATTGGTGGCAGGCGACGGGATCCGAGCCGACGCATATCGTACAGCGAGTAACTCGCCCACTACTAACAGAGACCCACAGCAACCATGAGCGCTAAGGAAGCCGGACCGACCACAGAGTTCCAGAAGGAACTATTGGAGGAGTACACACATAAAGAACTCAAACAATTTTGCAAAAACTTAGGTTTCGCTACCACCGGACTAAGTACCAAAGAAGATTTTAACGAAGCGCTGCAAACATGGGTGGAGGCCGGAGAGACACCACCCCCAACAGAAGGGGACACGGTCCCAGACGGGCACCGGGAGACCTCAGCATCCCCCGCAGAGGAAATCACCACCAACAGAGACACGGGCCTCTCCCACGAAGACGCCCAAGAACGAGAGAGAAGCTGGCTCCACGAGTTGGAGCTCGCCCGACTCCGGCTGGACGGAGAACTCCAGTTAGCAGAAAAGAAAATCGCCCTTGAGCAACTACGGCTGCAAGGAGACCTGGAGGAGAGATGGAGGCAAAGCGAATTGGAAGAAAAGAAACTCACGTTCGAGCACGAGCGTGGCCTCAAAGAATTGGAGATCAAGGCCAAGAGCGAAGAAGCTGGCGCCGCTATGAGCCGAAAACCCCCGCCTCCTGCCAACACGAAGGTCCACATTCCCAAGGATGTCGTCAAAGAGTACTACAAAAATGACGAGATCCAGCAGTGGTTTAAGGCCTACGAAGTTGCCATGGCCGCGCACCGCATACCCCGAAAAGATTGGGGTGCCGGCTTATGGGGGAAATTCGTCAGCGAAGGAAGAGACACCCTGCAGGAACTGGCCGACGACGTGATGTCCTCCTATGATCACATGAAGGACGCCCTGCTCACCCGGTATGGACTCACCCCTGAGATGTACCGGCAGAGATTCAGGGACTGTAAAAAGATCCCCGGTACTACATGGGTGGAGTACGTGAACTTCTATAGCAGAGCGCTAGAAGGGTGGATCAAGGGCAGCAAAGTGACCACCTACGAGCAGCTGTTCGACCTCATTGTATGGGAGCACCTCTCCAACAACTGCTTTGTCGAGCTCAGACAGCATCTACTCGACAGCAAACTGACCGAGCCACGGAAACTCGCCGTCGAGGCCGATCGATGGATGAGCACCCGGGTCCCCCGGGCCCTGATCGGAGAATCCGGACGGAACACGCAAGGGCACCCCCGCCAGCGAGGCAGCGGAGGAGGCCATAACCTGAGCTGAGACTTCTCGCCTGCGCCGCCCCGGAGTCCAACCCGGGGGTTGCCCCAGAACAACACTTCACCATCCCTGGCCAGTAGAGGGCCCCCCCAGCACGGCCGGGGCCCCGCCCGAATGCTACCTGCTACAAGTGCCAGCGGCCAGGTCACTTTGCCAGTGACCCCCACTGCCCCCTGAACCAGCGTCACGGACCTACCGGGACGACGCCCCCGTGGACTGCCTCCTCGGAAACGACCTCGAGAGTTCCCCCTGGGCCCAAGTCGAGCGAAGAGAGCATCTGGGGATGCTGGGACTACCCGAGTGGGTTTGCCCGACCACCCGATCCATGGCAGCCCGGGCCCCGGCGCCGACTGAGGCCGCCCCGACCGAAGAACAGGAGTGGCCCGCGCCTCCGCCGGCCGCCGTCGATGAAGAAACCGGCCTTGAGTCCGGGCCACCGGAACCCAACCGCAAAGACATCGCCAAGCTCGGCGACATCCCTGAACTAGGCCAATGGCGCCAGGTAGGTGGTCCCACCCGAGAACAATTCCGGCAGGAACAGAAGACCTGTCCCTCCCTCGAGGGGACCCGGCAGCAAGCCGCAGCTCAAGCCGCCGGGGACACACTGGGGTCCAACTGGGTCTACTGGGACCACGACCTCCTATACAGTGAACAGAAAATTGCCGAATTGGGGGCCAGCCGAGTGTTGGTGGTCCCCCTACGATTCAGAGACTTCCTCTTAAACCTGGCACACGACGTGCCCCTCGCAGGGCACCTGGGGCAGGACAAAACCTACAGCCACCTGGTGACCCATTTCTACTGGCCCAAAATGGGTAACGATGTGAGCAACCACTGCAGGACCTGTCCGACCTGTCAAGCTAGCAGAAAGAGCGGGGGAAAAGTCAAGGCCCCGCTCCAACCCTTTCCTGTGGTAACAACCCCCTTCGAACGAGTGGGGATCGATATCGTGGGGCCCCTGGACCCCCGTACCTCTCAGGGAAACCGCTTCATCCTCGTCCTGGTGGACCATGCCACCCGCTACCCAGAAGCCATCCCCCTCCAGACCATAACGGCCCCCGTGGTGGGCCGAGCACTAATGGAAATCTTCTCCTGAGTGGGATTCCCCCAAGAGGTCGTGAGTGATCGGGGCACAAACTTTATATCAAAATATATGCGGTCTCTGTGGCAACAGTGCGGGGTCACATATAAGTTCACCACCCCGTATCACCCCCAAGGGAATGGACTTGTGGAGCGGTTTAACCGAACACTCAAGGGGATGATTTAAGGGCCTAGAAGAGCCCCTACGCCGCAAATGGGACGTCCTGCTGCCCTGCCTCCTGTTTGCCTATCCGGAGGTGCCACAGAAATCCCTGGGGTTCAGCCCATTTGAACTATTGTACGGACACCCTGTCTGAGGTCCCCTCAGCCTGGTCAAAGAAGGCTGGGAGACTACAGTCCGAGATGCTCCGCCGGATGTCTACCGGTACCTCCTGACCCTTCGGAACCAGACTCGGAAGTTCTGGGAACTTGCCGAGGCCAACCTGGAGGCCAGTCAGGAGGAGATGAAACGCTGGTAAGACCAGAACGCCTCGTCCATCAAGTTCGAACCGGGCCAACAAGTCTGGGTCATGTCCCCGGTCGAACCCTGTGCCCTCCAGGACAAGTGGACGGGGCCCTTCAAAGTGGTGGAGCGCAAGAGCTCCATCACCTATCTGGTGGACATGGAGTCCCCCAGGAACCCCCTCAGGGTTCTGCACGCCAACCGGCTCAAGCCTCACTTTGCCCGCACGGAGCTGAGCCTGCTGCTAGCTACAGATGACAAAGCCGAAGACGTCTCCGAGCCCCTGCCTGACCTCCTGAAGTACTCTGAAAAAGATGGCTCCATCGAGGGAGTCCCCCTCTCCTCCGCCCTGACCTCCGAACAGCGCCAGGACTGCCAAGAGCTGTTGGGACAGTTTGCGTACCTGTTTTTGCTTACTCCCGGGGTCACACAGTGGTGTGTCTACGATGTCGACACCGGGGACAGCCCGCCCGTGCGACATTGGGCCTACCGAGTTCCCGACCGAGTCCGGGCCTGCATCCAGTCCGAAGTTGCCAAGATGCTAGCCCTGGGAGTGGTCGAGCCCTCAGACAGTCCCTGGGCCAGTCCAGTTGTCCTGGTCCCTAAAGCCGCGCCCCCGGCACACCTCCAGAACTCCGGTTTTGTGTCAACTACCGGGGACTGAATGCCGTTACCAGGACCGACGCCCATCCCATCCCCCGGGCTGATGAACTGATCGATCGCCTGGGGGCCGCCAGATACCTCAGCACCTTCGACCTCACGGCCGGATATTGGCAGATCGGCCTCACCCCTGGTGCCCAAGAGCGATCTGCCTTCTCGACCCCCGATGGCCACTTCCATTTCAAGGTGATGCCCTTCGGCATGAAAAACGCCCCAGCTACCTTCCAGAGACTGGTGAATAGGGTGCTAGCGGGGTTAGAAGAGTTCAGTTTCGCATACCTGGACGATATTGCGGTGTACAGCCTCCACTGGGACGAGCACTTGAGGCACCTCTGGGAGGTCCTGACGGCCCTCCGACGGGCCGGACTAACAGTGAAAGCGAGCAAGTGCCAGATAGGACAAGGATCTGTGACCTATCTGGGGCACCAAGTGGGGAGCGGCCATGTGGCTCCCCTCCAACCCAAGATTGACGCCATCGTGGCCTGGGAGCCCCCGGTCACCCAGACAGCAGTCCGAGCCTTCCTGGGGCTCACTGGATATTACCGGCGCTTCATAAAAGACTTACAGCCTGATTCATGAAACGAAAATCGGCTCGCAAAGGGCCAGATTCTGAGAATCTGGCCCTTTGCGAGCGCAATTATTGCATTTGGGATTCATCATCCCAAATGCAATATTCGCTATTACAGAATTCGCTATTGTGCGAAGAATTACATTTAAGGAATCTCTATTAGAGATTCCTTAAATGCAATTCATCAACCAATTTTAAATTGCAAATTCGCAATTTCGGGCCGCTATTTACCGAGAGGTCAGACCTCTCGGTAAATAGCAAAAACTTAGAAAAATGCTTTTAAAAGCATTTTTCTAAGTTGCATGTTGCACACACACATGTCCTTTGGACATGTGTGTGCGCAACACCTGTTCCAATTTGCATTTAAGGGGTGCTACAGGGTGTCCTTTGGACACCCCTGGCACCCTTTAAATCGCTATCTTATTTGCGAGTAGCAAATTGCTACTCGCAAATAAGGAATACTCCCCATTCATTCCTATGGGCCTTTTGGCCCATAGGAATGAATGGGGAGTTATTCCTTATTTGCGAGTAGCAATTTGCTACTCGCAAATAAGGAATGTGTAGGATTCGCTATTAATTTAGCAATTCCTACATGAATACCGTTTTGCGAGTCTCTAATAGCGATTCCTTATGAATCTCTATTAGAGACTCGCAAAACGGTACCTTGATGAATCAGGCTGTATGGGAGCATTGTGGGGCCCCTCACAGAACTGACCTCCAAAAGGCAACCACAGAAAGTACACTGGACCCCCGAGTGTCAGACGGCCTTCGAGACTCTGAAGGCTGCCATGTGCACCGCCCCTGTGCTCCAAGCCCCCGACTACAGCCGAGAGTTTGTAGTCCAAACCGACGCCTCGGAGCACGGCATCGGGGCGGTCCTGTCACAAGTTAACCCGAGGGGGTTGACTAACCTGTGGCCTTCATCAGCCGGCGGCTGCTGGCTCGAGAACAACGATGGAGCACCATCGAAAGAGAAGCCTTCGCCGTCGTGTGGGCCCTAAAGATACTCCGGCCCTACCTCTTCGGCACTCACTTCCGGGTCCAGACCGACCACCGGCCCCTGCGGTGGTTGATGCAGATGCGTGGCGAGAATCCAAAGCTGTTGCGATAGTTCATCTCCCTCCAAGGGATGGAATTCACTGTGGAACATCGCCCTGGCAACGACCACGCCAATGCTGACGGTCTGTCCCGCTTCTTCCGCCTCGACGAGGAGAATCCCCAAGAAGATGGGTGACTCTCCCCGCCTTCAGCTGGAGGGGACGTGTGTTGGCGTGGTCCTACCCCTCCCGAATGGCGGGCCCTGGACGACATCGGCCCTCCATCAACCCGCTGTCGCCCCCCCCGGACAGCACCCTCAACGAACTCTCGACGAGAGCAGCCCCCCGGCTCTCCCCCCTGGAACACGGTGACCCCTACACGCCCCACTTTGCTGGTCCGGCCAGTACCCCTGTACCCCAAAACTTAAACCTACCCCTGAACCCTAAAAATACCCCTGAACCCCATAACCCAAACCTAGCCCTGAACCCTAAAAATACCCCTGTACCCCAAAACCCAAACCTAGCCCTGAACCCTAAAAATACCCCTGTACCCCAAAACTTAAACCTACCCCTGAAACCTAAAAATACCCCTGTACCCCAAAACCCAAACCTAGCCCTGAACCCTAAAAATCCCCCTGCACCCTGTTAGAAATGGTATCCCTGGTTGGCCAAGGCTTGCGCCAAGGCCAGGCAGAAATCACCATTTCCAGTTAGGGTAGGGAAGTCACCCGCCAAGACAACCCCTGCTCACCCCCTTGGTAGCTTGGCACGAGCAGTCAGGCTTATCTCGGAGGTCATGTGTAAAGCATTTGCGCACGCACCCCCAGCAACAACCTTCCGGGCCCCCCACAAAAGGAACTCCACACAAGATATATATGAAAAATAGACTTTGTATTGAAAAACATACTTAGGGATAAATACACAATATACAAGGTGCCAGGGGCACGGGCAGGGTTTACAAGGGAATATATACAGGACAGGGCCATGGGACCACTGCCAGGAATATGCACATGATGGAACTGGTATTAGAACACATAACAACTGGGAGCTTCCTAGAACTAGTACTAGAACACATAACAGCCAGGAGCTAGCATTAGAACACATGACAACCCGGAGTTTCAGAGAACTAGCAGTAGAACTCACTCTAACCAGAAGCCACATACATGAGACCTAGGATATTTAGGAAGGAAGGAATGACCAAGCACTTAACGTAACAGAAGCACCTTCAGAGGTGCAAAACAGAATAACTCTCAGGAATCACATGAACATTAGCTTATAACTTTAAACCGGCCAGCTGGCCTTTCTGGGCTAGGACGCCCAAAGTCACGATGTTAGGACAGGCTGTAGGTAGTCAGATCAATAAACCTACACGTAGCAGCTGCCCACAAAGTGCTGGGCAGCTGTAGATAATAGGGCCATCGTGGGAGCCTCGCAGGTTCGAAGGAATAAATGGCAAGGATGGATCCTCTTGGGCTCGAGAACAAAGATGCTGGGCTGAGCCTCGCAGGCTCGAAAAGGACAAGGGACCAAGGTGGAGCCTCTCGGGGCTCGAGGTAGTAGGCAAGGCGGAGCCTCTCAGGGCTCGGAAAAGTAGGGCAACGTGGAGCCTCTCAGGGCTCAAGAACAAAGGTGGAGTCCCTCTCAGGGGACTCGATCTCACGGGGGGCCCCACGGGCCATGGCAACACAGCAGAAGGATCATTGGAGGGGAGGGGCGGGCACCGGCAATGTGCCCCGACGCCCCCTCCCCTTCCCTGCACTCACCGGGTCGGCGCTGGTCTTTCCTCGCTCTCCGGGGCTCCCTCCCGCTCCTGGGGGCTCCGGGGGGGGGGGAAATGGCAGCTCTTCTCGGCGAAAGCAGGGGCGCGGAGTCGGCTCCCGCCGCTCCCTGCATTCTCGGCTCTGTCATCCGCCTCACAAGCTCCTCGGGCCGCCGTCCAATCACAGCGCGGCCCGGGGAGACGTCAGCAACCAAGCCCGGGCCGGCAGCCAATCCCAGCGCGGCCCGGGGGAGGGCATTACGAAGGCTCCCTGGCCGGCGCGGTGCACTCGGGCGGTTGCGAGGAGTAGGCTCCCTCGTAAAGGCGCCGAATAAGGGGGTAGGCGAGGTAGGCACTCGCTGGGGCTCCAGGCACCTCAGTAGAACAGGGCAAATGCCGGGTGGGCACCGGCTTGTGGAATACAGCGCTCCAAGCGCTAGTAACCGGGATGAGGCACTCCCAAGCGCTAGAGGGGAAGAACCAGCGCTTCCATGCGCTAGGCAGGAGGAACAGCGCTCCCAAGCGCTGGGGGTCAAAGGAAAGCGCTCCCAAGCGTTAGGAGAAAATAGCAAAGTCATTCGGGGTTCCAGGACCTCTGTTGGAGCACAGCAGCTCCTAGAAAGGAAAGTCCACAGGAGTCCAGGAGCAGGGCAGGGCCCAGGGAGGCTAGCCAACCCTGGGCCCAAGCAGCAGCACGCCCCTGGTAGATTTAAGTTGGGAACAAGAACCTTTGAGAAGAGGTCACAGACTCTTTTTATACATGAAATTCCTTTGTCTAAAGGTGCTGGGTGGGGGAGAAACCAGTCGCAGCTGGTGTTGGGAGTATCTTGTTTTCCCCAGCCACCCTTTCCATTCATCAGGCAGGCCAGGGTCATCAGACGCACCCCAGGGGGGTGGAGCCAGCATTGTGGGGGAAAGTCCAGCCCCATACAGGATACAGGCACAGCCCCTCCCTCACATCAGCATGTTAATCTCTCCATTCACCACCGGGGCAGACCCACACAGACTCCTGGAGCCAGGCTCCCCAGCCGGCTTCAGCCAATCACGCGCCAGCACACCTACTGCACACACACACCCATGTCTAGAAGTGGCACTTCCGTTTTAGACACACACACGCCGCATACATCATCTTGCAGCATTCACTCACACGAGTCCACACATACCAGACTCGAGCCTGTACCCCCCACGCATCAGGAACTACCAGGGACACATACATTCCCCATGCGTTCCTATGGGAGGGCAGGTCTCTCTCATCTACACGCACTCAGAGTGGGAATCACCATCCCCAGGTCACATATAACAAGTAACAACTGCAGGGGTGGACCTGCCAGAAGGCCCAGTCCAACACCCCCCAAACCCAAACCTACCCCTGAACCCTAAAAATACCCCTGTACCCCAAAAACCCAACCCTAGCCATGAACCCTAAAATTACCCCTGTACCCCAAAACCCAAACCTAGCCCTGAACCCTAAAAATACCCCTATACCCCAGAACCCAAACCTAGCCCTATACCCTAAAAATACCCCTATACCCCAAAACCCAAACCTAGCCCTAAAGCCGAAAAATACCCCTATACCCCAATACCCAAACCTATCCCTTAAATACCCCTGTACCCCATAACCCAAAACCAACCTTAAAATACCCCTGAACCCCTAAAACATATACCCCAACACCCCCAAACTAAAACCATATACTTACCTTAAAACTTAAATATTAAAAACATATGCTTTTATCATTCATGCTTTTACAACGAATTTCGTTGTAAAAGCATGAGTGGTAAAAGCATATAAAATGTAATGGTATGTGTTGTAATATTTTGCGGAGTAAAGGTACTTGCGTTATAATGGTAAGAGGAGTGAAGATATGCTGAGTAAAATTTGCGGAATGAAGGTGCTTTACCCTCCCAGACAAATTCTGCAAACAGTTTCCATTAGTTTTCTCTTTCTAATTAAATTCAGAATTAGTTGGGTGGTGTTTTTTACTGTTTATATCTTTATTCGATATCGTTTATTACTGTTATGGAGACAGTATAGTCTTTTCATGGTTTTCTCACTATTGTTCAAATTTGAATAAAGAGATCTCCTGTTTGGCGGCAATGGCTATAGAAACTTTTTTTATCATTATGGCTGACAAACTGGACGGGGGAAAGTGGGAACAGGAAAAACACCTGTGATAGGGTTTTTCTTGGTGGCAGATTTGGAGGAAATCAAGACAGGTAGGAAGGGTTGGGGGCATTAGGCAGAGGGAAGCAGGGGAGAGAAGTTGCAGTCGAGAGGTAGGTAGGATATTGAGATAGGCGTTTGGGGAGGAGGGTTAGGACAAACAAGGTGGGGAAATAGTTGACAGGGGGTCATGGCTTAGGGGATGGGGGTGTTAGTTTGGGAAATGTTATAGTATGATCAGTTATGCATTTACATTGTACTGCCTACCTGTCCAATAAAGCGGCCTTTTACCCCATCTTGGTGTGAAGCGTGGTTATTGCCCGATGGGCACCTGGGGGTGACACTCGCAGAGTGTTCACCCCAGGCGATTTCAGGCAATGGTACGCCCCGCTGCTGTGTTGGGTCGGGGTGCCACGGTGATTGGGCAAGGAGCACGAGACGCAAGCGTTATGCTCTAGTGTTCTCTGTGTGGCGCACTTTCCTCAGCTAGGGAGGTAGGGAGGCAAAGAATTTTGTCCCGCCCTCCCACCCCCTTTTGTTCTAATTATGTATTGTTAAGATCTTTGTTTTTTCTATGCTCAGAATGTTTCTGTACTGTTGGTTGTCGCTACAAGACAGGTAGGAAGGGTTGGGGCATTAGGAATAGGTTCGGGCAGAGGGAAGCAGGGAAGAGAAGTTGGAGTCAAGAGGTAGACAGGAGATTGAGATAGGCATTTGGGGAGGAGGGCTTGGACGAACAAGGTGGGGAAATAGTTGACCGGGGGTCATGGCTTAGGGGATGGGGTGTTAGTTTGGGAAATGTTATAGTATGATCTGTTATGCATTTACATTGTACTGCCTACCTGTCCAATAAAGCGGCCTTTTACCCCATCTTGGTGTGAGGCGTGGTTATTGCCCGATGACTTCTATTAAAGCAGAGGCTCCTTCAGGCGTGAGACAACAATCGTGAGCCTCCCACCTGAAACGGGTCTAATGGTATTCATAGCAATACTGAGTTTGGTATTCCTGAAGTCCAGCTCTGGCATTGGTGCCACAAAAGCAATTTTCTTTGCAGGTCTCTTGTGTTATTGAAATGTTTGCTTTTGTCTCGCTGCAGAATCGATACACACCTAAAGCACAAAGTCATTATGATTATGGAAATACTAAAGCAGTCATCCTTCTTCCCGCATCACACTCACAGTACCTGAGCTGAAACAACTTTAATGCTTTTTCTGGAATCTTACGGTAAAAACATTGAGCTAGCTGTTCTCTGTCACTTAGAATGTCACACACATGATACTGAAATGTCACACATAAAATATCTGCAGCTATATCAATGTTACACATAGGCAATCGGAAAACTTGGCAGCCCTGTACATCCTGTTCTGATGACGCTGCTAATGGGAGACACAGGATGATTATGAATAAGGCATCCTGTTTTCTCTTTTTGTGGCTAACTACAGATGGAAACCAGTTGACTTTCTTTCCGCATATTTATAAGACGGTAAAAATCGAATAAAAGTTAAAACAAGCAAGCCCCATATCTGTGTAACAAGGAACAGATATTAGCAAAACGGATTACAATCTTTGAACCATTTTTCACAGGCTATTAGTCAGTTGACGAGGACATTTATAAAACATTTTAAGCCATTCATTCAGTGTTAGTCGATGTCTTTAACTGAAGGAGAGTGTTGTCATTGCGGGGACCAGTTTGGTACTGAGTGTTTGGGACCGGAAGCAGGGCTCCGCCCACAACCACCGCCACACAACCACACATACACAACCACAAGCACACAGACAAGCACACACACAACCACACACACAACCACTCACACAACCATACACAACAAGACACAACCACACATAACTACACACACAACCACACACACAACCACACACACAACCACACATACAAACAAACACACATACACAACCACAACCACACACACAACCAAACACTCACACACACACAACCCCACATGCACACACAACCACAAACACAACCACACACAACCACACACACAACCTCCAAACACACACACACAACCCCACAACTGAAACCACACACACAACACACACAACCACAACCACACCCAAAACCACACACACAAACACAACCACACACATACACACAACGACATACACACAAAAACACACAACCACAACCACACACAACCAGACCCAACTACACACACACACACACACAACCACAACCACACAAACAACCACATGCACAAAACCATACACACAACCACGCACACAACACACAACCACATACAACCACACACAGAACCACACACACACTCACACACACAACCACACACACACAACTACACACACACAACCACACACACAACCACACACAACCACACACACAACTCCCCACACACACAACCACACACACAACTACACACACAACCACATACAACCACGTTCACAACCACACACACAACCACACACACACACACAACCACACACACAACCACACACACAACTAAACACAACCAGACACACCACACATAACCACACACACAACCACACACAACCACACACAAACACACATACAACCACACACACACACAACCAAAACCACACAGACAACCACACACACAATCAAACGCACACACACAACCACACACACAGAACCACAACCACACACACAACCACACACACACAACCACACACACAACTAAACACAACCACACATAACCATACACACAACAACACACAACCACACACCACCACACAAACAACCAAACACACAACCACAGATACAACCCATAATCAGACACACAACAACATATACAACAACACACACACAACCACACACAATGACACACACAACCAAACACACAACCACAACCACAGACACAACCACACACACAACCACACAGAAAACCACACACACAACCACATACACACACAGCCACACACACACAGCCATGCACAAACAACCACACCCAACCACACAAATACAACCACACACACAACCACACACACACATCCACGTACAACCACACATAACTACACACACAACCACACATAACCACACTCACAATCACACACACAACCACAGACAACCAAAAACACAACCACACACACATCCACACACACAACCACACAAACAACCACACACACAATCACACACACACAACCACACGCACAACCACACACACAACCACAATCACACACACAGCCACAAACACACACATCCACACACACACACACACACCCACACAACCACACACACACAACCACACACACAACTAAACATGACCAGACACAACCACACATAACCACATACACAACCATACACAACCACACACACAACCACACACACAACCACACACCCAACCACACACAACCACACATACAAACACACACACACAACCACAAACACAACCAAACGCACACCCACACACAACCCCACACACACACACACACAATGGCACACAACCACACACACAACCACACACAACCCTCCAAACACACACACAACCCCCCCACACAACAACACAAAACCACACACACAACCATATATACAACCACACACACACGACCACAATCACACAGCCACAACCACACACACAATGACACACACAACCACACACACAACCACAACCACAGACACAACCACACACACAAACACACACACAACCACACACATACAACCACACACATCCACACACACAACCACACACACAAAACCACACCCAACCACACAAATACAACCATAACCACACACACAACTACACACCCAACCACACACACAACCACACAAACACAACCACATACAGAACCACACACACAACAACACACAGAACCACACACACAACCACACACACACAACCACACACACAACCACACACAACCACACATACACATCCATGCACAACCACACATAACCACACACACAACCACACATAACCACACTCACAATCACACACACAACCACACACAACCACAAACACAACCACACACACATCCACACCCACAACCACACAAACAACCACACACACACAACCACACACACAACCACACACAAAACCATAACAGCACAACCACACACAACCTACATACAACCACATACACACACACACACACAATACCACAACCACACACACACCAACATGCACACACACACACAACCACACACACACACAACCACAACCACACACACAACCACACACACGCAACCACACACAACCACACACACAACTAAACACAACCAGACACAACCATACAAAACCACACACACAACCACATTCACACAACCACAACCACACACAACCAAACGCGTACCCACACACACACAACAACACACAACCCCCCAAACACACAGACAACCCTACACACACAACCACACACAACCACACAAAACTACACACACAACCACACACACAACCACATGTACAATCACACACACAACCACAATCACACAGCCACAACCACACACACAATGCCACACACAACCACACACACACAACCACAACCACAGACACAACAACACACACAACCACACACACAACTACACACACAAACACACACACACAACCACACACACACACAACCATACACATCCACACACACACAACCACACACACACAACCACACACACAACCACACCCAACCACACAAATACAACCATAACCACACACACAACCACACACAACCCCACACACAACCCCACACACAACCACACACACAATCACACACACACACACAACCACACACACACACACAACTACACACACAAACACACACACAACCACAACCACACACACAGCCACAAAGACACACATACACACACACACACACAACCACAACCACACACACAACCACACACACACACACACACACACACACACACAACCACACACAACTAAACACGACCAGACACAACCACACAAAACCACACACACAACCACACACAACCACACACAACCACACACACAACCACACACCCAACCACACACAACCACACATACAACCACACACACACACACACAACCAAAAACACAAACAAACGCGCACCCACACACAACCCCACACACACACACAACCACACAAACACAATGGCACATAACCACACACACAACCACACACAAGCCCCCAAACACACACACAACCCCCCACACACAACAACACACAACCACACAAAACCACACACACAACCTGTTGGACTTGGCCCTTCTGGCAGGTTCACCCCTAAACTTTTTGCTTTTAATGGTGACCTAGTGACGGTGATTTTTGGTTCCTGCACACTTTCACTGTGTCCCAGTGGAAAGTGCATGCGCACTCTGAGTGCATGTGGTGAGATAGGCCTGCCCTCCCATAGGAATGCATGGGGAATGTATGTGTCCCTGGTAGTTCCTGATGCATGGGGTGTACAGGCTCAAGTCTGGTATGTGCGGACTCATGTGATTGAATGCTGCGAAATGATGTATGCGGCGTGTATGTGTCTAGTGTGGAAGTGCCACTTCTAGACATGGCTGAGTGTGTGCTGTAAAGGTGCTGGCGTGTGATTGGCTGTAGTTGGCTGGGATGCCAGGCTCCATGAGTCATGATGGGTCTGCCCGGTGGTGAGTGTGGAGATTAGCATGATGATGGCTGGGGAGGAGTCACCTGGGTCCTAAATAGGGCTCGGCTTTCCCCACACAAATGCTGGCTCCGCCCCCTGTGGTGCGTCTAATGACCCTATCCTCGCTATTGAATAGAAAGGGTGGTTGAGCACATCATGGGTGCTCCAAAACCAGCTGCGACTGGTTTCTCCCCCACCCTGCACCTAAGACAAAGGATTCACTGTATAAAAAGGGGCTGTGTCCCCTTACAAGTTGTTCTCTTCCAGGATCCTTTTGCTGAGGGGGGCTGTTGCTGTTGAGCACCAGGAGGACCGCCACTTGGATTGCCTCCGTGCCTGGAGGCCCAGTGAGCTGGCTCTGGGCCCAGCCTTGCCTCCCTGCCTGCCTAAAAGAACTTTGCTGGACTTTGGTTCCTTATAGCGCTAGGGAGCGCTGTTTATTTCCTTCTAGCGCTTGGGAGCACTTCATTTCTGCCCTAGCACTGAGAGCGCTTTGTTTGCCAAGCCGGTGCCCGCCCGGCATTGGCCCAGGATTGCTGAGCCTATCGAGTGCCCACCTCGATTTATTGGTTTTTTAAACAAGCCGGTGCCCACCCGGCATTTGCTGCTCTGTCCCCCCCGCCGGGCCGCCGCACTGCCTGCGACGACCCAGTAGCGCCCTCCAGAAACCTGGAAGTCCCGCTCTCGGGACCGCGGCGCGAGGAGCAGAGTGGCTGTAGCGCAGGTGGGGCTCCGGTGTCGTGGAGAACCCCACGCTGCCCAAAGGAGAGCCCAGCAGCGAGAAGAGAGGCGGCGGAAGGTGCAGGCGGGGCTCCGTTGTCAGAAGGAGCGCCCCGCCGCCCAGGAGCGAGAGCCGCCGCAGAGCACTGAGACAAGACCGGTGAGTGCGTTCAAACGAAAGGGGGGAAGTCGGGGAACATTGCCTGTGCCCGCCCCTCCCCTCCTTGCGAGGCCAGTGGTGCTGAGAGGCCCGTGGGGCCTCCCTTGATTCCGAGTCCCCCGTGCGGGACTCCAACGACCTAAGGGCACTCTTGGTTGGCCCACCAGGGCCCGGGGAGCATATCTTGGTTTACTAGTCCCCCGAGAGGGACTTCCCCCCACCAAGGCGGCAATCCGTTCTTTAGAGCCTCAGAGGCTTCAACGCAAAGGGGCATTTCTTGGTGATTGCGAGCCAGCGAGGCTCTGGGGGGCAATCAGCTTGTTGTGTACGAGCCCTGAGAGGCTCACGGCCCCCATTGTTCGTTTAGAGCCCAGCGAGGCTCTGGGGGGCCACATTCATTTCTTAGAGCCCGGAGAGAGGCTCAGAGTGCTATTCTGTTATTTAGAGCCACGAGGCTCTTGGAGGACACAGTCAGTTGGTTCAGAGCCTGTGAGGCTCCCACATGGCCCCCTCATTGTTGCCCCAGCTGCCCAGCACTTCGTGGGCAGCTGCCACTTTCAGGACCCTGACTTTGGGACACAGGGCGTCCTAGCCCCAACAAGGCCAGAGGGCCTAGGGACATTCACCGGTGGTGAGTAATGTGAGTTTGGTGCAACTGTGTTTTCCTGCATGTTAGAAGAGTTGATCCTCGAGGGTCAGGATATGATCTCCCGACCACTCCTCGACCCACCACTCCTAATAATACTGCTGAGTCTTAACGTGAGGTCCTCGCCGGGGAGGACTTCAGGTCTAGGATCGTACACACTGAGCTCACACAACACTTATGAATGGACACCACACCGTGGACTTCAGTAAGAAAGTTCTTTATCACACAGTAGAGTTTTAGGCAAAATGACATATTTACAAGCGATCGAGGGATCGTAAAGTCTCAGTGGTAAGGAGTAGGGAAGCGGGACCGTCTCAGTATTAGGCCAGTACGTAGCGTACCTGTTGTAATCTCTATGCTTCTCCTGCCTCTCTCCATGGAATGTGGAATCTGGAATCATGCATTGCATGCAGTGCATTCCAGATTCCCTTCATTCCGACCTGGCGGTTGCTGAGGCAGGAGGCTGTATACATATGTTGTAATATCTATGCTTCTCCTGCCTCTCTCCAATGGTACTGTTAATGAACAAGGCGAAGTTTTTTAGTAGACTAGACCTCCGTTCAGCATATCACCAAGTAGTTCTTCATCCTAAGTCCAGGGAACTCACTGCTTTTGTCACTGTTGAAGGAGTATTCCAATTTAAAAGATTGCCCTTTGGGTTAGCTTCCGCTGCAAGCGTTTTCCAACGAATGATGCATTCCTTGTTTGGAAGCCTGACACAAGTTCATTATTTCCAAGATGATGTTTTAGTGACAGGGATTAAGAAATCTGAACACAACGATAACTTAACCAAAGTGTTACATATCTTTTCTGATGCAGGGCTTACCCTTAGGAAAGATAAATGCCAATTTATGCTAACGGAAATAGATTACCTAGGTTACACTATATCACATGCTGGAGTCAAACCCAAAGAAGATTTATTGAAAGCCATCAGATGTGCTCCCATTCCCTTGAACAAAGAACAGTTGAAATCATTTCTAGGGCTAGTGGAATATTATTCTAAGTTTGTCCACAATTTTTCTCACAAAACTGAAGCGTTGAGATTGCTCCTTAAGAAAGGTGTTCAATTTGAATGGGGTCCTCTACAATCTGACTCCTTTGAAACAATCAAGTTGGAGATCGTCAATGCAGGTATTCTCTCCACGTATGAACCAGGCAGAGATACGTTTGTGACCGTGGATGCAAGTGCTTATGGCATTGGTGCTGTACTTTCTCAAAAGAAAGGTGACACAGAGAAGACGGTAGCTTTCGCTTCACGCACATTGACAGTTTCAGAACGTAATTATGCGGTCATAGAGCGTGAACCGTTGGCTGCTGTTTGGGGTGTGTCGCACTTTCGTACTTATGTATGGGGCTCACACTTTTCTTTGAGAACAGACCACAAGCCTCTTCTCAAAATACTGTCACCTGGGGGAGCCAGTAAAGGCTCTCCTAGGCTCATGAGATTTGCTGCAAGGTTACAGGAGTATGATTATTCTCTGCAGCACATCTCTGGTTGGAAGAACGTTCAAGCAGATTGCTTGTCCCGACTCCCTGTTGATTGTGGGAAATCATATGATTTTGATGATGAAACTGTATGCTTGGTTGATGATTTCTGTGATGTTTGCTCAAATGGTTTCGATTCTGTTTCTAGAGAAGAGTGGCATCATGCTGTTTTAGCTGATTCTGAATTTTCTGAATTGGTGAGTGCCATCCGGTTGGGGTGGAAACGTGAGGGTGACATTAAACCTTCTTTACGCAGTTTTATACAGGTACAGGAGGAACTTAGCGTAGGTAGTTCTGATGACTTTGTTTTGCGAGGTGAAAGGTTGGTACCTCCTACTCCACTAAAGAAGAGATTATTTACCTTGGCACATGAAGGTCATCTCGGTCAGAGTATGACTGGTAAACGCCTCAAGACCAACTTTTGGTGGCCGGGTCTAGATGATGATGTAAGGCGTTGGGTAGAGAACTGTATGATGTGTAAGGAGAGTGAAAAAAGATTAAAAGTACATTCACGTCCATTAGGGTCTATCTCCAGCTGCGAAGATTTACCGTGGAGCAAGGTTTGTTTGGACTTTATCGGTCCCATGGACTACTTATCTGCTGAGTGTCGCTTTGCAACAGTCCTAGTAGATGTTTGTTCTCGTTGGTTGAGTGTTGAGTTCATGAAGAATATAACCACAGAAAGTGTGATTGGGTATCTCAGGTCGGTTTTTATGAGAGAAAGTTTTCCTTGCATATTGTTGACAGACAACGGTACACAATTGACGTCCTCTTCCATGCAAGCTTTTCTTTCCAACCATGGTATTAGACACATGCATACATCCTTGTATAACCCACAGGGGAACGGCATTGTAGAGCGCATGAATAGACTTATTAAGGGCGTCATTCAACTAGCTTTGCAAGGTAAACGGAATGTTCGTACAGCTGTGGAAGAAGCTGTATGGTCCTACAATACCACGATTCATAGTGTGACTAATGAAGTTCCCTTTGTGACCATGCGAGGTAGAATTCCCAAGACTAAGATCATTCCTCAGTGGTTGTTAGAACTTAAGTCTCAGAGGTTTGAGTGCCCCCCTAATGTTAGTTCCATGCAAGACAATTGTTCCTTCAAAGGGAAGGTTGGTAAAGTTGATGTTGGTGATTATGTTAAAATTAAGTTAGGCAGAAAGGAGTCTGGAGCGAACAAGTTTTCTGATCCTTTCAAAGTCAGAGAGGTGCACAGGTGGCATGTTGTACTTGAGAATGGCCAGAGATGGAATTTTAGAAGGATTGCTCTGTTTGCGAAAGGGAGTGGTGGTGTTGCCAAGAATGACTCCGGTGATTCTGCTAAGAATGACTCCGGTGATTCTGAATATTCTTCCTGTCCAAATGGTCCTGGCGTCACGGCTATTCCCAAATCCGTCCCTAGTGGATCAGGGCGAGTTAACGAGCAGGTCAGTCTGCCTGCACAAGCAGTTCCACACTCCTTGAGACAGCGTAATACTCCCAGGAAATTTGATAACTTTGTATTGTATTAATTCTTATGCTAACTTTTCCCTTACTTCCATTTACTCTTCTTGTTTAATTGTTACATGATACACTGTAAAGTAAGATTGAGCAATGTAAATTCATGTAGTACAAGTTTCACCCTTTTGTGTAAGGATTCTATTTCATTCTTTATTAATAGCAATAATCTCATGGTTTGGTTATGTTCTTTGCTTAAGTAGTGTAAATATTACATGATCGGTTATGTTTTGGTTCGTGATTATATGACTCATACTTTGTTCATTAAGAAGAGAAGATATGTTGTAATCTCTATGCTTCTCCTGCCTCTCTCCATGGAATGTGGAATCTGGAATCATGCATTGCATGCAGTGCATTCCAGATTCCCTTCATTCCGACCTGGCGGTTGCTGAGGCAGGAGGCTGTATACTTATATCAAGCTGAATAAAACGCTACCTTGATTACTCACCTGTGTCCTGGAGTACACTTCAACTACAATAGTACCCTGCACACAGCTCTCAATACTCGAGCCGGGGATACGGACGATGGAGGTCATACTGGCTGCTCCACTCACTTCTTCTTGAACCAGGTCGTGTTGGTAGCGTCGATGGTCCAGCCGGACCAGAGTACTCCTCGAGCTGCGACGAGGTCAGCAGGGCTCGATCCGGAGTGAACAGAGTGTCTGTCAGTTCTTGAGGAGCCGCGACCACGTCAGCAGGGCTCAGGGTGTTCATCGAATGTCCGTAGAGGTCAAAGATGAGCTGCGACGAGGTCAGCAGGGCTCTGAGGTTCCAGTTCCTCCTTCACGAGGATCAGCCGCGACAGCGTCAGCAGGGCTCAGGGTGTTCACCGAATGTTCTAAGAGTTCAAGGATGAGCCGCGACGAGGTAATAATAATAATCCACATTTGTAAAGCGCACAATCACCCGTAAGGGTCTCTAGGCGCTGGGGGACGTCGGGAAGATTAAGCGAGCTATTGCCCAGAGTCACATGGTGCTGGGCTAACCTGCCGTCGGAGCCGGGGATCGAACCCTGATCCCCAGATTCCAGCGTCGGTCGCCCTGGCCGTGGCGCCACACCTGTACCCTGATCAGGTCAGCAGGGCTCCGAGAATCCAGTTCCTTCTTCACGAGGATAAGCCGCGATCAGATCAGCAGGGCTCTTTTGTCCAGGATACAACTGCCCGCTAGTTCTGGGGCGGGCCTTGATATAGTACCGTGGCCCTTTGATGTCCGGACCCTCGCAGGCGAGATCTCATGCCTCGGGGCTGGTCGTCGGAGTGTTCCGTAGGCTGGCCCTTTGATCCTTTCGAAGATGCGTCCGGGAATTCCCAGACGCCCAGCAGGGTCTGGAGCCAGCTCTCGGGGAGGCCAGGGGTGCGATCGAAACCAGCCCACCGGGGAAGGCCAGATTTGTGAGAGAAACCAGTCTCCCAGGGGAGGCCAGAGGTGCAATCGAAACTCCTTAGTCTTATCTCACTGAGGAAGCCCTCTACCCCCCATTCGGGCATGGTGCGTCTGAAGCCTAAGTTTGGCTGGGGCCGGGGTCAGGCAAGGCCTAGGGAGTCAGTGACCTCAGGATGGGTAACGGCGGCCGGTGGCCTTGTGGGGTGATGCAGGTTCTGGGTGTCCGGTGCCGGGAAGTGGGATGGCGCAATTCGGAGATGGTTGTCCATTGGTTGGGTCGTGTAGGGAGCGGGGCGCACACGGGACGGGACGACCAGTTATTTCTGGGTGCAGGGCTATGCTAACGGGGTGCTGAGGAACGGGGGGAACCACGCCACGAGGTCAGGTCCAACACGCGTCCCCCCCAGCTGAAAGGCAGAGAGAACTACCCATCCCCTTGGGGGTTCTTTTCACTGAGGCGGAAGTACCGGGACAGGCCGCATATGCGTGGTCAGCACCATGCCGATGCTCAACAGTGAAATCTATCCCCTGGAGGGAGATGGACCAGCGTAACAGTTTGGGGTTCTATCCTCTCATTTGCATTAGCCACCGGAGGGGCCGGTGGTCGGTTTGGACCCGGAAGTGAGTACCGAACAGGTAGGGCCTCAACTTCTTCAGGGCCCAAACCACTGCGAAGGCCTCCTGCTCGATGGTGCTCCACCTTTGCTCTCGAGGGAGTAACCTCCAGCTAATGAAGGCCACTGGCTGGTCTAGGCCCTTTTCATTCATCTGAGACAGGACTGCTCCGATGCCATGCTCGGACGCGTCCGTTTGGACCACAAACTCTCGGGAGTAGTCGGGGGCCTGCAGTACGGGGGCAGTGCACATGGCGACTTTCAATGCTTCAAACACCTCCTGGCAGGCGGGGGGCCAGCTAACTCTCTTTGGCTGCTTTTTGGAGGTCAATTCTGTGAGGGGGCCCATGATGCTGCAATACCCCTTTATGAATCTTCGGTAGTACCCCGTGAGCCCCAGGAAAGCCCATACTTCCGTCTGGGTCGTGGGGGCCTCCCAGGCAACGATCGCATGGATCTTGGGTTGGAGGGGGGTCACCAGGCCGCTCCCGACCTGGTGCCCCAGGTAGACCACTGACCATTGTCCGATCTGACATTTACTGGCTTTGATGGTGAGGCCCGGTCGACGCAGGGCCATCAACACCTCCCAGAACTGTTGGAGGTGTTCGGTCCAATGGGAGCTGAATACCGCGATATCATCTAGATAGGCGGCGCTGAATCCCTCCAACCCAGCCAGTACCTGGTTAACCAGCCTCTGGAAGGTGGCCGGGGGAATTTTTCATTCCGAAGGGCATCACCCGGAAGTGGTAGTGGCCATCCGGGGTGGAGAAAGCGGATCTCTCCCTGGCCCCATCCGTGAGGGCGATTTGCCAGTATCCGCAGGTCAAGTCGAAGGTGCTGAGATAGTGAGCAGACCCTAGGTGGTCAATGAGCTCATCTGCACGGGGAATGGGGTGTGCGTCGGTTCTGGTGACTGCGTTGAGCCCGCGGTTGCCAACACAGAACCTCAGCTCGGGAACAGCGCCGGGGGCGGCCGCCTTCAGAACCAGGACCACGGGGCTGGCCCATGGACTGTCAGAGGCCTCGACCACTCCCAGGGCTAGCATCTTGGAGACTTCGGCCTTGATGCAGGCACGGACCCGGTCTGGGACGCGGTAGGCTTAGTGCCATACCGGAGGGCTGTCCCCGGTGTCCACATCATAGACGCACCAATTGGTGACGCCAGGGACGAGAGAAAAAAGGTCCGAGAACTGTCCCAGTAACTGGCAACAGTCCTCGAGTTGCTCGGGGGTGAGCGAGGAGGAGAGACTTACTCCCTCTACGGAGCCATCTTTTTCCTTCGCACACAGGAGATCGGGGAGAGGCTCCGTGTCCTCTTCCGCTCCGTCAGCGGTGGCGAGGAGCAAACTCAACTCGGACTGCACGAAGTGGGGTTTGAGGTGGTTCACATGGAGGACCCTCAAGGAGTTCCTGGGGGACTGCACATCTATGAGATAGGTAACTTGGCTCTTGCGTTCCACCACTTTGAAGGGCCCGGTCCACTTGTCCTGAAGGGCACAAGGTTCTACCGGGGCCATCTCCCAACCCTGCTGGCCGGGCTGAAACTCAACCAGAGTGGCATTCTGGTCATACCAACGTTTCATTTCTTCTTGGCTCGGCTCGAGGTTTGCCTCGGCAAGCTCCCGGAACCTCCGAGTCTGGTTCCGGAGGGCCAGAATGTATCGAAACACATCTGGGGGTAGATCCTGGGGTGCCGCTTCCCAACCTTCCTTGACCAGGCTGAGGGGTCCCCGGACAGGGTGCCCGTAGAGCAGCTCAAATGGGCTGAACCCCAAGGATTTCTGGGGGACCTCCTGGTAGGCGAACAGGAGGCAGGGTAGGAGGATGTCCCACTTGCGCCTCAGGGGCTCCTCGAGACCCATGATCATTCCCTTGAGGGTGCGGTTGAATCGCGCAACCAGGCCGTTACCTTAAGGGTGGGAGGGGGTGGTGACCTTGTACGTCACCCCACACTGTTGCCACAGGGACTTCATGTATTTGGAGATAAAGTTCGTTCCTCGGTCGCTCACCACTTCTCGCAGGAATCCCACCCGGGAGAAGATACCCAGGAGGGCCCGCCCTACTACGGGGGCCGTCACCGTTTGGAGGGGAATGGCCTCGGGGTACCGGGTGGCATGATCCACCAGGATGAGGATGAACCGGTGGCCTAAGGAGGTCTGGGGGTCCAGGGGCCCCACGATGTCTATTCCCACCCATTCAAATGGGGTACTGACAACGGGGAAGGGTTGGAGAGAAGCCTTGCGCTTCCCTCCGCTCTTCCCGCTGGCCTGGCACATGGGGCAAGACTTGCAGTGGGACTCCACATCGGCACGCATGCGGGGCCAATAGAAATGAGAGACTAGACGATGATAGGTTTTGTCTTGTCCCAGGTGTCCCGCCAGGGGCACATCATGGACCAGGTTCAGAAGGAAGCCGCGGAAACGTAGGGGTACCACCAGCACCCGGGCTGACCCTAGTTCGGCGGACTTCTGTTCACTATATAAAAGGCCGTTTTCCCAATAGACAAAGTGGGAGCCGGACTGGTCACCGGCAGCCTGGGCGGCGGCCTGCTGCCGCGGTCCGACTAGAGAAGGACAGGAGGTCTGTTCCAGGCAGAATTCCTCTCGGGAAGGTCCTCCTTCCTGGCGCCACTGGGCTAACTCAGGGAGGTCGTCCAAGTCTGGGGTCTGTTCGACGGGAGGGCCTAGGGGACCTGCGTTGGAGCAATTTCCTCGCCGAGGGGTAGTTCAAGGACCTCGGGTCACTCGCTGCCCTCCAGGTCATCAGAGACCGGGCTAGGGGTCTCTGGTTCCACCCCCCGGGTTCAGACATTCTGGCTGTCATGGCTCGTGTGCTTACGCAGGCCCATTCGGGTAGGCCCACCATCTCTAGGTGAGTCCTTCGCTCCACCTGCTTCCATGGGGAGCTCTCCAGAACGTTGCCCAGGTGACAGTCCACGGGCATGTCGGTGCAGACATCTACCCATAAGTCACCGGAGACTCCCCCCCACTCAAATGGGACCTGAGCTATTCGGCAGGTGCGGACGGAATTGTTGGCTGAGATCACCCTGTGGGGTATAATTTGGTCTTCTGTGACCAGGTGACAGCGCACTGCAGTGATGCTGGCTCCTGTGTCTCAGAGGGCCCCTATGCGGTGCCCGTTGACGGTCACCTGTTGTCGGTACTTCTCAGTGTTGTCGGGCAGGGGGGCTCCCGGGACCATTTCCCTATCCCCCAGGGAGACTAATGACATAGCTGCTGGTTCCCACCCCTCGCTGTCTTCTATCTCTTCCTCTTCTAGGGCCACTGTGGCTATCTGGCACGCGGGGGGACACGCAGCAGCGGGTTTCTTGTTCATGGGGCAATGGGCATCACTGGCATAATGCCCTGGTTGCTGACATCTGTAGCAGGCTGTGCTGACTCGGGGTCCCTGTCTACCTGAGGGGGGCCCTGCTCTAGTCCCGGGAGAGGAACTTCTGGACTGATTTTGGGGGGGGCTATGCTGGGGCCCGGACTGGGACCCCCGCTGCCTGCCTTGACCTCCCCCTCCTCTCCGGCAGGAGGATCCTTGTTCATTTCGGCCATATTCTCCCACGGCCCCCCGAGGGACTCGGGTGGTCACCCAATGATCCGCCTCGACAGCAAGCTTCCGGGGGTCTGCCAATTTGCTGTCCAGAAGGTGCTGTCTCAGTTCCACAAAGCAGTTTGTGGATAGGTGTTCATAGGCGATGAGGTCGAATAGTCCTTCAAAGGTGGTCACCTGGCTGCCCTTGATCCACCCTTCCAAGACCCGGCTGTAGAAATTCACGTATTCTACACATATGGTGCCGGGGAGCTTTTTGCAGTCTCGGAACCGCTGCCGATACATCTCCGGAGTGAGCCCATATCGGGATAGCAGAGTGTCCTTCAGATGGGTGTAAGAATTCATGACGGTGGAGGGCAGGTCTAGCATGGTATCTCTTCCCTCACTGAGGAAGCGCCCCCACAATCCGGCTCCCCAATCTTTCTCGGGAACTCGGTGGGAGGTCATGGCAACCTCGTACGCTTTGAACCACTGCTGGATGTCGTCTCTCTTGTAGTACTCTTTCACCATATCCTTGGGGATGTGTACTTTGTCCTCCACCGGGGAAGGGGCTTCTCGGTTCCCGGGGGTCGGGTCTCTTCACTTCTTGCTTTCAGTTCAAGTTCCTTTAGGCTACGCTCATGCTCGAGGTGGAGTTTCTTCCCTTCATGCTCCCTCTGGAGCTTCTTCTCTACTAGTTCCCCTTCCACCCGTAATTGTTCGACGGCCAACTTCTTCTCGGCCAGCTTGAGCTCTCCTTCTATCTTAAGGCGTGCTAGCTCTAGCTCGTGGATTCGGGTTCGCTCTCGGTCTTCTTATCTTATCTTATCTTAAGGGGAATTTCAATAGCGCTCTGACACCATGAGTTTCCTGGTGCTGATTGGATGCTCGGAGATACGAGGGAGGGGGTCTAACCGGACTGTGTGAAGAGACTAGTTTTCAGGAGTTTTCTGAATTCAAGAAGGGATGTAGAAGATTTAAGCAGGGGGACAGCGGGTTCCAGAGTTTGGGGACCAAGTGAGCAAATCTAAGGCCGCCAAATTTTTTGAGTTTGATTGGGGGGGGGCGACTAAAAGCTGACGATGAGAAGACCGTAGGTTGCGTGCCGGACAGTAGAGGGTGATCAGGGATTTAAGGAAGGAGGGAGAGGTCCCGAGCATAGCTTTAAATGTAAGGCAGCCGATCTTAAAAGCAGCCCTCTGTTCAACCGGCAACCAGTGGAGTTTGCGAAGTAACGGTTTCGCAGACTGCCACTTCGGGATTTTATAGGCCTGTCTGGCCACCTGGTTCTGCACAATTTGGAGCCTATGGATAAGGAATTTGGGTAGGCCATGGTACAGAGAGTTTGAGAAGTCCAGGCGGGAGAGAACCAGGGCAATCAAGACTTGTATCAAGGCCTCAGATGTAAGGAGGTGGGCGACTTTCCTGATTTTTCTTAGCTGGAACATACATGATGACTCAACAGCACCCACCTGGGGCTTGAGGGAGAGCTCAGTGTCAATGATAACCCTGAGACTCTTTGCCGACCTAGCCGGAACAGGCGGGGAGCCAAGCTCCACCGGCCAAAACTATGGGCCCGAGTGAATGGGGCTGTTACCCGGGAGGATTAGCTCTGTTTTCCCCGGGTTCAGCTTGAGCTGGTTATGATTCATCCATTGCTGGATGTGTAACATAACCGCTTGACAATCGAGAGCTGCATTGGGGGTGTTGAGGGGGAAGATAATTTGCAGATCGTCCGCATAGTTGAAAACGATGATGTCCCACCTCTTCAGAGAATGGATGAGCGGTTGGAGATAAAGATTAAAAGGCAGAGGGGACATGGATAATCCCTGGGGCACTCCGCAGGTGGATGGTTCCTTAGCGGCCGTGAAGGGGCCTAAACGAACCGCCTGGGTTCTGCCAGACAAGAAGGATTTAATCCAGCCAGAGGCCAGGCCCCGAATGCCGGCCTGATCGACACAGTGGAGAAGGATGTTATGGTCCACTGTGTCGAACGCAGCCAACAAGTCCAATAGGACGAGCGCCTGGGGCGCCCCTCTGTCGGCATTACCCCTCAGAGAGTCCATAACTGCCAGGATCACAGCCTCGGTGGAGTGGGCTGGTCTAAACCCGGCTTGATTAGGTTCGAGGTAGTTGGAACACTCGATAAATTGAGAGAGGCAGCTGGTGACATGTGCCTCCAGGAGTTTGGACAGATAGGGCAGAAGGGAAATAGGCCGATAGTTGGCAAGGTCCGCCGGGTCGGCTCCAGGTTTTTTCAACAGAGGCACCAAGACAGCCTCATTAAAGGAGTTAGGCACTGTGCCCGCCTCGAGAGAGGTATTTAACAGAGGCAGAATGCAATTCGGCAAAGCGAGGCAGATGTCGTGGAAGACAGAAGGGGGACAACAGTCATTGGGCGAGCCAGATTTGACTCGGGCAGCGAGTTTGGCCAGAGTGTCAGGGTCAAGGACGGGGAGATATGACAGTGAAAATGGGTTTCCAGGGGAGGAGGCTGATATGGCGGCGGGAGAGAAGGGAGGAATAGTGTTCTTGATCTTGATAATTTTTTCAATGAAAAAAATATTTAAGGCGTTGCAGGACTCTTGGGTAGGGGCCTGAGAAGGAAGGGTTCTGGCATCAGACGTGAGCTCACTCATGATTCTGAAAATCTCCTTGGACTTGTTCGCGGCAAAAAGGATCCTTTCAGAAATATGTGAGGATTTCGCTGCTATAATTGCACTTTTATATTTTTTCCGTGCAGCGACGTATACCTCTCTATCGATGGAAGAGTAATTACGTCTCCACCTACGCTCCATCTGGCGCAGTTCTGTGGTACTGAAAATTCTGGACTCGTGTAATAAACTTTGTCGTAGCATGACGATTTTTATATCAAAAGACCGAGAATGGCTAGTACACTATGTACAAGCATTTTCGTCATATTCCAGTAACGATTTTACCTCGAAATCGTCATTTTCGTCCTGAACCCTTGGCTTCCATTTTGTGTACAGCAGCCATTTTGTGAGTTGCCCTCACATAGGCTTATAACTACAGCCAAATTTGATTCCAAAGGACACTTACACCTTAATTGACTTCTCTGGGACCTGGGCAAGCTGAAACCATTGCCCCAGGCCGAACCGGCCCGGCCAGTTACTTTCCCAGTGGCCGAGCGAGATAGCATCAAGGCACAACATGCCATAAACCTTTTCATCGCACACACACCCTGTCTTATCTTACTCACACCTGTCTCTGGTCCCTTCTTTATGGCCTGTTTACGATGGGGATGTGCCGGGTTTTTATTATGGGTTTCTGCAGCTTGTGTAAGAAGGAATGTTGGGTTATTGCATGTTTGCAAAAGCTAGAACTGCCCCTTTCTTTTTTGTACTGAGTCATGTAACGCTAAAAACATATAAAAGGCCTCTGTCCTCTGTGTTCCTCAGACTACCTCATTCACTTGCTACGGCTTCTGGGTGACGTGGCCTCACTATGTTAAATTTAATAAAGATGTCTTTTCATATTTTCAGAGTCTGTGCCAAGTTCTTGTTATATTAGTAAGTATTCCTGAGAGCGAAAATTACCAAGTTCTTCAGTTGGCGCCCACGTGGGGCTCATCAGAGAAGTGACTTTCTGTGGGAGTGATCGTGCCAGGAGACTGAAATAAACTGAGGAGGACAGAACAACAGGATTCTAGTAAGAAGGTACTCTGTGCACGGGGATTCTAAAGATTCTTTGATTCTGCGGCCCAGTATATTTCTGATCTTCCTGATTTTTGATCCTTCACATGATGTCACTCCTGACTGATAACCTTTTTGCGTGAGTATTCTTAAAAAGACCATTAGGTCATGTAGAACTTGACAGTTAGAATCTGGATAACATTTTGATTAGTAAAAGTAAGAGTTAAGTATAAGTTGGTCGCTCCCAGTCCTTTGTTCTTTGATTTTTTGGTTTTGATTGGTTCTTAGTTTGATTGTCCTTAGTTTTATTTGAAGATTGCAATTTTTGAAAACCGCGGGTCTTGTATATTTACGAGTGTATCGATAGAGATAGCCCCTTGAAGTTTGAAGCTAGATTAGTGAGCTATAAGATGCCTGATCTGAGCAAATTTGGAGCTTTGTGTTGGCCAACTTTGTATACGTTTGTATTAGCCGGCTTCCCCTAAAGGGGATATCTAAATAGGTTTAGTTTTAAAAACATGTTTCTTCCTTGGTGATTTGGTATCCCCAGGGAATTAAAATATGACATAATACAAAACAAGGATCCTTTGTTCTGCGCAATTTTATGAATGGAGATATGCAGAACGATGTTGGGTGTTCTGCCAGCCAAAGCTAGTGAATTAAGTGTATTGTGGCTTCGTGCACATACAGCACTCTGTTGGGCTGTGTTTTTTGCAGTCTTTTGGAACCCTATTGCGACGTGCTTCTTGTAAATATGACTTACAGCTAGTATTTATAAATGGCTTTGTTTTCGTTTAGAGTGTCGATTTGTGGGTTCAATGTGTGTTTCAATGTCTATGTGGTTTTTCTCATTAGTGTAACTTCAGTAAAAGCTACAGCGCTGTATTGTGTGTCCCGAGTGTTTGAATTCTTTCTCTTTATGTCTGCAATGAGCTCTCAATGTGTGTTTGTGGGTTTCTTGATGTTTTCAGTTTGTTAAGTAAAATGTCAGATTAATTAATATATAGTAGAAATTAAATAACACTCCAGCAATTTACTATGTCACATGCTAAAATCGTATATGTTGCTATTTAATTTACAGACTAAGAAAAAACGCATATGTGCAAACTGTTAAATGCTTAAAATAGATAAGTTAAAATTCACATTCTCTAGGAATATGAAGAAGGCCTCAAAAATAATTGTGCCTTTTATAGCAAAACAAATTTGTAGCGTTTTTTTTTTACTTACATGCATTGTAGTACGTGTAAAAGGCAAACACATTAGCTAAAGTGAATTTTTTCTTGCTAGATTTAAATGCATCTTTTTGCACGCGCATTTTTAAAACTTGAAATGTCTGTTTTCAGTAAAACTGAAAGCGTGCTCAGGTTTCAGCACTCTTTCAGGTTTCAGCCTTTCCTGCCTTAAGGCAGCAGATGTTGTTTTTCGAAGGCCATAATAGCATTGGAATGTTTATTTAGCCCAGGACTTAGCCGTTAGTTAATCACAGTTGGATTTTTTTCATTTCAAAATAGTGTTTTAGAGGGTTACAAAGATAAGGTTCATCACTTTGTATCACTGAAAGACATTCCAATTGCGATTTTCCTCTCTTTAAGCAATCTTTTTAAAGTATATTTTTGGTTCTTTTGCTAAATACTGATTGCCCTTTAAAAATGGCATGAAAAATGTCATGTTTTAAGTTAGGCTTTTTGTGCGTAGGCGCATAAATGAATGCATCTAAAAATTATAGGCAAGGGATGCAGCTTACCTTTATATGTGGAGTTATCATAAAAACAGATAATTGGTTTCATTGAACAAAAAATGATTAATTATGGAAAAATTATTTGTGAAAAAAATAAGTGTTTTTTAAAATCGTTTTTTGATATTTATAAAACTTAATACTCATACTATGACCTCCTAGTATTAAAATTTGATTTAAGTTATGTGTTACAGTGTAATTAGGTAATTTGCATGTTGGTTTTCACTTGGCGCAGGCGTAAAAAAACTCATTTTTCCAAGGATTTACATGAGATATGACTAATGTCTAATATCTGTAATGTGTAAAGAACATCCTGAGGATGATTAATATGTAAAACAATTATAGGATATTTGTTTTTAAGTGCCCCAAAGATAAAAGTAGAAATTGAGTTAAATGGGATTTTAACACAGATTCTTGTCATTTACCATAGCTTGAAAGTGTCTCTGGCTTCAGTAAATGCATACATTTGTGTATAATACAATTTGCAGGTTGTCTGGGTTTACTTTTAAATGGCCCAGTGAGATCCAATTAAATTTGCTGAAATGAGTACCATTACAACAAACATTTGTTCTAAAAACTGGTCTGTCTTTGTCAGCCTAAAAAAAATGAGCAGAAACTGTGGGCTAGGAGAACAGGTTGCTCCGGTTGCGCTAAGATGCTATCTTTAGTTTTCTGTAAACAATGGATGAGGCTGTCATGTTGACATTTGTGACCTTTTGAATTCGAGCCTTGTCTCTGTGAAATGCAGAATGACTTTGCTAAACAGGCCTCTGAAAGGTGGAATTTCTGGTTTCTCCATAAGAACATCAATAAAATTACAGAACTTAATTCCAAAGGGAAATATAACAAAGGTTTCTTTAAAAGTCCCAACATCATGACATTTGTATTTTTGCTCTAAAAAATAATGTCTGCTAGTCGTTTTTATTTGACAAAAAACGAAGTGTTGCATTACATCTTAGACAAAAAAATAGGATGCAGCCTTTTACTAAAATGTTGAAGCCTACATAATAAGTAAGAACGATTTGCCAATTAAGAAGTTTTTTTTTTTATCATGGAGATTGTGGCATAAGGCTAATTTTAGGTGTCAGGGAAAGGATTTTACCTCTAAAAGTTAAAAAGGCTTCATGTTGCAAGGTGACTGACAAGATGGTAACAGTTAAGTAATGGAAATTTATTTTTGTATTTGTTAATGTGTATCATGTTTTGTCTTCCGCTTAAAAGTTACAATTGATGTCTGTTTATTATCAAAAATGTCTTTTGTGTGCTGGGTATTTTTTTTTCCTTTTCGCTTCTGCTCACAGATCATTTATGATTTGCTCTGGGGGATTTTAAGACTAACAAGACACGTGAGTTTGGTTGGTTGAAATGAGATGTTTTTTTTTTACGCAACTGCTTTGAAAAGAAATGTCCATGCGTTTTTCATGTTTGTGTATTTTGTTCTATCATGAATTTTTCTTGCTGGTTCTGTGTGTCCGAAAGTTGTATTTGACAGCAGATACCCACTATTGGTGATCTACTGTCAAACAGGAGGGTATCCTTACACGGTATTATGCGTCACCGCTCATTTATATATGCTAACGTTTTACAGCGAGTATATCTGATGGCTTGACGTCCGTTTTGTGCGTTTTTGCATGTTTTATGTTTTATGTTGCTGCTAAAGAAATTATTACAAATTCACCCGTGTCGTTGTGAGGGGACATGTATGACGATACGTGTCGCTGTCAACAGTTGGGTAAAATTTTCGCTGATACTAAAATTCACAGATATGATTTTTTTTTTCATATTGTGAACGAGACAGACAACACTTCACCAGTGTATGTCAAATTTGGCTATAAGTATTGAAGAAAAATAAACAGCAGATTGTGTCATTTGTAGTCACGATACTGCCCTTTCCTGTAAGGAACAGGCAGCCCTAAAATTATATATCCTGATTGGACGTAAGGATAAATGATAGATTTGTGACTCTTGTACATGGTGACCTAATTTCTATATCACATTAGTCGGTTTTATTCTGCTTCCTAAGTGGCCTTCCTATGGCTCTGGACCATAAAAGAAACCAGGTTTCATTTTTTCCTGAAGAAGGTACTGGAACATTAGCTGAGATTACCGTATCTGGTGCAGAGGGCCAGCGGTAGAGTTAAAATTGTAAACTATTGTGATTTTTTTTTGTGTATCATCCATACTCTTGGTATTGTGTCACATGCCTGACTATCACCCAAGCACATCAGGCCTAGTTTTTGGGGATTTTAGCTGTGTCCTATTCTCTTTTCCGTATTCCTTTCACCAGTCAGCTTTTATTATTATCAGTGTATTGTTCAGGTTCGCACTTTCAGATTGCAGTAATGTACCATGGACCCCCATTTTATGTATAATTCCCTGTTGCATATTTAGACTGGTTTCTAAGAATTTTCTTTAGGCCTATTATGATGTTTTTCCAGTCTGACTGTTAGGACTGTTAGGACTGATTAACTGACTCAATACTATAGTAAGATAAGCTTTCCACCCCAATAGGAGACACATTAAGTTTTTTTAATATGACAAATTCAATGCCTATTCTAACATTGGTTTTTAGTTCCTTTTTACTGCTTTAATTTTTGATGGACCAGATGTATTATAAATAATGGAAATACCAGGACTCTCTAGTTCTTGTCTTTTGTTTCCACATCTTGATAATTAGCTTTTGTATTGCATAGTCCACCTGATGCACAATTAGTAGAAGAAAGTATCTACATGTCCATGATAATATGTATGTGATCTCTCTTTTGAGATGTGCTAGATGAGGAATTTAGGAACACCTATATGAAATAATTGAGATAAAATGTGTTTACCCAATTAGACGATGCCACTATGTGTGAGGACATCCATTCAGATAGAATTCCCATGTTGCTATGATGATGAAAGATATGCTCTCACACGGAAACCCAATTGAAGAGCCTAGAGGCACTGTTTTACCTATTTGCTTTGTTTTTGTATTGCCTTTGAGAATGACAGTGTATTTCAACGCAGAATTGTCCCATGGCGAGTGGCCACTCCTTTGAAGATCGCAGGCCACCTTTTTGCAGTCCCCCTGTTGTACAATGAACTGTTTAAAGCATCGCACTTGCTTCATCAGAAGGCGTTCAACATTAGAAAAGAAGAAGGAGCTGGTTTTGCCACAGTCCCTTGAGATTTCAGTGCAAAAGAGCGCCTGTCATGTGCTGGTTAACCTCTGACAGTGTGCAGTCCCTTGAGATTTCAGTGCAAAAGAGCGCCTGTCATGTGCTGGTTAACCTCTGACAGTGTGCAGTCCCTTGAGCCCCTTGGCCTGAGTTTTGGCCACGCACCCCCCTTTTTCCTTTGCTTCAACGGAAAGTGCAGTGCACCGGAGGATCCAAGAGTGGCAAAAGGCACTCCATTCTGGTGCCCATGAAAGAGCGGCCTGAGCGTCCTCTGACACTGAATGATGAGTGTTGGAGTCTGAGAATGGTCCCGGGTCTGCACGAGAAGACCACAATATCTGTAGTGTCTGCAGCAGAGGAGAGATACGGTGCACTGCCTTGAGACATTGAGACTTTTTGAATGAGCTATGAGTGTTTGCCAGGAGGGCACTCCAACAGATACTGAGCATCAGAGCATGGGAGGCCTGAATCCAAAGGCCCATGCAACAATGGGAGCAGACTTGATTGGACAATAGAAGCCTGCCAGAGAGGCTTTTTGAACAGACTCTGGGCATAGTTGGTTTCACAAGAGGTTTCCGTGTGATTGTATAGACTAAGTGTTAGGAGAATGATTTTATTGTTCAACTGGCATTATTTTTAAGTAGTATTCTGTTTATTAAAAGCAGAATAAAGTCCATTTCCTGTGGAAGAGTATCCCCTTTTCACCTCAGAGCATTAATGAGGGTCACCACTGTTTCACTTGAACATATAATAAATTACAGAAAATGCATAGGAAGACCTCCAATGTTACTAGATAATTTTAGGATTTACCTTTTGCTTAGGGTTGTGAAAAATTATGATTTCATTTGTAATAGCGGTCACTACTTTGTCTATATGTTCTTAATGACGTGTTTTCTAGTGTTTTATAAACATGGCATTGTCTTTTATGGGTGGGATTGTTTTTGCTGCCCAATTCACATCTGTACCCACCTCCCAACGTATGTCTCTTCCTACTTCTACTTCTTTGCATTCTTTCCAGATTTTACCTGAACATGGACTAGTTAGGAGGTCAGAGTTTACTGATAATTCCTTTTGTACAGTTTCTGCATCAACACCAGTTAGTAGTGAACATCACTAATTGTTGGGTGTGTGGTCTTATACCACATACTACAGATAGAGGCATTCCCTATTTGGTCCTGCCATATATGGCCTTTGTGCTACTGCGTGTGTAAGGAGACCTGTCCCGAGAGAGTCGCTACGTAATAGGATTATGCTTCAGCAACATCTTGATGATTTGATAAATATAGACCTGGACTCAGACTAGCGTGAGTATAAGTTATTGCCTATGTAAGGGCAAAAGGAGCGTCTGTGGTACTGAAAATTCTGGACTCGTGTAATAAACTTTGTCGTAGCATGACGATTTTGATATCAAAAGACCGAGAATGGCTAGTACACTATGTACAAGCATTTTCGGTATATTCCAGTAACGATTTCACCTCGAAATCGTCATTTTCGTCCTGAACCCTTGGCTTCCATTTTGTGTACAGCAGCCATTTTGTGAGTTGCCCTCACATAGGCTTATAACTACAGCCAAATTCGATTCCAAAGGACACGTACACCTTAATTGACTTCTCTGTGACCTGGGCAAGCTGAAACCATTGCCCCAGGCCAAACCTGCCCGGCCAGTTCCTTTCCCAGTGGCCGAGCGAGATAGCATCAAGGCACAACATGCCACAAACCTTTTCATCGCACACACACCCTGTCTTATCTTACTCACACCTGTCTCTGGTCCCTTCTTTATGGCCTGTTTACGATGGGGATGTGCCTTGTTTTTATTATGGGTTTCTGCAGCTTGTGTAAGAAGGAATGTTGGGTTTTTGCATGTTTGCAAAAGCTAGAACTGCCCCTTTCTTTTTTGTACTGTCATGCAACGCTAAAAACATATAAAAGGCCTCTGTCCTCTGTGTTCCTCAGACTACCTCATTCACTTGCTACGGCTTCTGGGTGACGTGGCCTCACTATGTTAAATTTAATAAAGATGTCTTTTCATATTTTCAGAGTCTGTGCCAAGTTCTTGTTATATTAGTAAGTATTCCTGAGAGCGAAAATTACCAAGTTCTTCAGTTCGAGTTGCTGCATTTTCAGTGTGGTATTAAACCACTTATGTGACTTGCTGTGCTGGGAGCGAGGGAATCTGGAGAGGGGGGCGAAGTGGTCGCTGGCTTTGGTGACCCAACTGGAGAAATCATCCTCCAGTGTGTGGACAGTCGCGACACTACGCGGCTGGGGTCGAGTCTTAGCCAGGAAGGAAGGAAAGCCTTGGGAATCAAGGGCGCTCCATTTACGAGCGACCCCACCCACCAGAGGAGGGACCTTTACACGACCCCTGACTATGATCGACGTCTCGATCATGTAATGGTCCGACCAGATACAAGGAGTGATCACAGGATAGGAAAGCGTGAGGTTGTGGGTCCAAATATGATCTAGGATGTGGCCCCTGATATGGGTAGGAGAAGTAACCAGTTGGGTCAGATTAAGGTTGGAAAGAACTTCAAACAGCTTGGACGCATGAGGGCCGGCGTCGCTATCATTGTACCAGTAGTTGAAGTCGCCGAGCATAGCGACTCGGGCAGATGAAGTAATCAAATTGGCTAGCTGTTCACTAAAGGCGACAGGAAACAGAGGCATAGGATGAGGGGGGCGATAGAGAACAATAAGGGTAAGAGCTCCCTCCCCAGTTTCTAGACTGATGATAAGGTTATCCACATCGACAAGGGTAAAAGAGGATGTGGAGATGAATTTAAGCTCCTTTCGTATGACAGCTGCTACCCCACCACCAGCGCGACCCGAGGGTCGGTTCATATTGAGCATGTAGTAGTCGGGGGGCAATGCTGCCAGGATGTCAGGGAGAGAATCATCAGTCAGCCAGGTCTCAGTGATTAGAAGGATGTCAGGGCTTTTATCAATAAGAAGAAGAACGAGATCAGCCTGGTGTTTTACAAATGAGCGTGTATTTAAATATAATAAGCGGATGCGCGTATCGCTAGTGCTGGGGCAGGCGGAGGGCTTACAGCTGGGACGTGGGAGAGATCCTTTACGCGCGATACTGAGTGATGAGATACGATAATGGCTCTCCGGAGGTAATACGCAATGTGCATATTGTAGATTCCTGTGGGCAGAGGGTGAATAGGTAAGGGGAGTAACAACATCCCTGGCCCCTAGCTCCGTCCCGCCGAGGACGGGCGCAGACGGGCTGGACTTAGGCACGACTTTGGCGCGCTGACGGCGTGCCCGCTGCGCCCGTCCGCTGCGCTCCCTGGGGGGGGGGTGGACCATTTTGTAGGGCTGAGGGCGGGAGGGGCTGAGCGCTAGTCCGCTCGCCTGCTCCTCACCCAAGATGGCGGGTGCACCGATTCCAGATCCCAGGCAGCACCTTGATCCGCTGCAGTGGGACGGACCGGGAGGCGGGGTCAAAGGTGAGTGAGCGCGGCGCTTCTAAGTCCCAGCGCGCGCTCCAACACTCGGGCAGCAAATGAAAGTGAATAACTGGCGCAAATCAGCTAAAAGGATGACACTGCTCGGGGGGGGGGGTACCTGCACAATTTAAAAAGCAAGTTAAGCACAAAATCACAGCATTCAATAAATGCACAAACAGATACGAATTAAAACACAGGTCCCGGTAGCACCTCAGGGCACACCACGGACACCCAATCAATTGGGCTTGCCGTCTGGACTGGGGTTTTTGTAGGGCTGAGGGCGGGAGGGGCTGAGCGCTAGTCCGCTCGCATGCTCCTCACCCAAGATGGCGGGTGCACCGAGTCCAGATCCCAGGCAGCACCTTGATCGGCTGCAGTGGGACGGTCCGGAAGGCGGGGTCAAAGGTGAGTGAGCGTGGCGCTTCTAAGTCCCAGCGCGCGCTCCAACCCTCGGGCAGCAAATGAAAGTGAATAACTGGCGCAAATCAGCTAAAAAGGATGACACTGCTCAGGGGGGGGTACCTGCACAATTTAAAAAGCAAGTTAAGCACAAAATCACAGAATTCAATAAATGCATAAACAGATACGAATTAAAACACAGGTCCCGTTAGCACCTCAGGGCACACCACGGACACCCAATAAATAGGTCTGTCATCTCCTCTTGTGACAGACCCCTTTCCGTGCTGGGACTCCGTGCCAGGGAGACGGTTCTCTCACCTTCCTGGGCGCTGGGTTTGGTCTGCGGGCCTCCCTCTCCACCGACTCCTTCTGGTGGGGGAGGGGGGCCCAGAGTCTACCCAGGCTGTCAGGGCTTTCTGGAAGTCTTCTTTGGTGCTTAAACCAGTGGTAGCGATGTAAAGATCATTGCAGAATTGTTACAGTTCGCTGTGGGTATAATCCTCCAAAAGGTCCTTTTGGAAGGTGGGCTCCTCGATTGTTCCGGTGGAACTCATTATTGCTCTTTTTCTTTTTGTCGTTCTTGTGTTCTTCGTTCAGGTAGTGTGTTAGTTGTTGACTTGTACGATCTCTAGGCGTAGGTTTTAATCCTGTCGCTTGCCACCAATGTTAGAAGGGCTGATCCCCGAGGGTCAGGATATGCTCTCCTGACCACTCCGTGACCCACCACTCCCAAGAATACTGCTGAGTCTTAACGTGAGGTCCTCGCTGGGGAGGACTTCGGGTCTAGGATCGTACACACTGAGCTCACACCACACTTATGAAAGGACACCACACCGTGGACTTCAGTAAGCAAGTTCTCACACAGTAGAGTGTTAGGCAAAATGACACGTATTTACAAGCGATCGAAGGATCATAAAGTCTCAGTGGTAAGGAGTATGGAAGCGGGACAGTCTCAGTATTAGGCCAGTACGTAGCGTACCCTGCGCACAGCTCTCAATCCTCGAGTCGGGGGATACGAATGATGGCGGTCGCACTGGCTGCTCCACTCACTTCTTCTCGAACCAGGTCGTGTTCGTAGCGTCGATGGTCCAGCCGGACCAGAGTACTCCTCGAGCCACGACGAGGTCAGCAGGGCTCGATCCGGAGTGAACAGAGTGTCTGTCAGTTCTTGAGGAGCCGCGACGACGTCAGCAGGGCTCAGGGTGTTCAACGAATGTCCTTAGAGGTCAAAGATGAGTCGTGACGAGGTCAGCAGGGCTCCGAGGTTCCTGTTCCTCCTTCACGAGGATGAGCCGCGACAGCGTCAGCAGGGCTCAGGGTGTTCACCGAATGTTCCTAGAGTTCAAGGATGAGCTGCGAAGAGGTCAGCAGGGCTCCGAGATTCCAGTTCCTTCTTCACGAGGATGAGCCGCGATCAGATCAGCAGGGCTCTCTTGTCCAGGATACAACTGCCCGCTAGTTCTGGGGCGGGCCTTCATATAGTACATTGGCCCTTTGATGTCCAGACCCTCGCAGGCGGAGATCTCATGCCTCGGGCTGGTTGTTGGAGTGTTCCATCTGAGTGATCCTTTAGAAGATGCATCCGGGAATTCACAGACGCCCAGCAGGGTCTGGAGCCAGCTCTCGGGGAGGCCAGGGGTGTGATCGAAACCAGCCCACCGGGGAAGGCCAGAGGTGTGAGAGAAACCAGTCTCCCAGGGTGGGCCAGGGGTGCAATCGAAACTCCTTAGTCTTATCTCACTCAGGAAGCCCTCTACCCCCCAGCCGGGCATGGCGTGTCTGAAGCCTAACTTTCGCTGGGGCCGGGGTCACGCGAGGCCTAGGGAGTCAGGGACCTCGGGATGGGTAATGGCAGCCGGTGGCCCTGTGGGGTGATGCAGGTTCTGGGCGCCTGGTGCTGGGAAGTGGGATGGCGGAATGGAGGGATGGTCGGCTGTTGGTAGGGTCATGTAGGGAGCAGGGCGGACAGGGGACGGGACGACCAGGGGTTTCTGGGTGCAGGGCTATGCTAACGGGGTGCTGAGGAACGGGAGGAACCACGCCACGAGGCCAGGTCCAACACTGCACCTCTGAATGTGTTGTTCATGCATCATGTGTTTTCCTTCCCTACACCTCTGAATGTTTATGCATCATGTGTAATGTTCCTATGCTTATACCCCTAAATGTATGGTGATACTTAGGTGGTTGTTTTCTCCTTGGGCAGGTGTTGCTAGTGAGGTCCTGGTTCCCTGCGCAATATTTTCCTAAGGTGGTTAGGGTTGCGTAGGTGGTACTTACCTGTTACCAGTAGTTACAGATTGTGTGCTAATTTGTGCTACAGTGATTTTATACTCTATGTTCCAAGTGCTAGTTCTAAAAGTGCTGATTCCTGAAAGTGGTCCAGGTGGCCCTGTCTTGTACATATCCCCTGTAAATTCTGCCCGTGCCTGTTGGCACATTGTAAAGTGTGTGTTTTAATCTAATGTGTTTTGGTGTAATACAAAGGCTATTTTTATACATAACCTTATGTGGAGTTTCTTTTGTGGTGGGCCTTGGGTGTTGTTGCTGGGGGTGCGTGCGCAAACACTTAACTCACATTGCCTCCGAGTTTAGCCTTTTTTTTTTTTGTCCTCATTTACCTTCCCTTTTCCGAAAAGGGTCATACCAACCACCTTACACGGCTCAATGCCGATTTGATTTTTTCGATGGTGTAGATGTCCCAAAATTGAGAAGGAATATATTTAGCTCTATCTAGGTATTTTTCAACCTGTAAGACCAAATCGATTCTGAGCTGGCCCAGGTCCAAGAGCATTGATGGCATAATCATCGGACCCGGGAAAAAAAAAAAAAAAAAAAAACCCCGGGTTCACTTCCAGTTAACCAAAAGATCCCAAAAGGCCAGATTACGTTTACTAGCAGTTCTTTGGAGATCCATTGTAGATGTTTCATATAAAGAAGACAGCCACCGAGAATGTAGAGGGGGAGTTTTTTCTGTCTACTGAATACAGATCTGTCTTCTTGCCAATAAGATCACATAAAAAAGGAAAGATTTCTCCCTACCCCTAATATTGTCTTCTATTCCAAAGATAACAAGTGGAAGAGTGATTGACAAAGATGTTTGTAGGATAGAGTTCAAAGTGTTCTTCACCTCTTCCCAGAAATTCAGTAGATCTGGACATTCTAGGAACATATGTATGTCATCGGCATCTACCATGTTACACTTGTTACATTTTTTGTCTGGGAGAAATTTAGACAATTTTAGTGGTGTTATATAGGCGCGGTGAATTGAAAAAAGATGGTTACGTCTTAGCCATGGGGGTTTTACCGTTTTATAGAGTAAGCCACAAGATTGTTGCCATTTCTCATCACATGGAGTGTCAATCACTGTCCCCCATAACTCATCTGGTAATTTAAACTCCCCATCATTTTCTTCTAGCATCTGCCAATACCAGGTGGCTACTACTTTGCCTCCGCTGGGTCGCTCTACCAGCATTTGTTCAAGCGCGTTAATTTTCCCAATGTTAGAGTCTGTACTGCTTTGTGATCTCACCCAGCTATCTGGTTGGATATATTTAAATCTAGATATTTCTATTCCTACTAGTTCTTGTAATTCATTCCAGGCTATTAGTTTCCCGTCTCTGATCAGTTGACCCCACCTAGTAATCCCTGCTTGTTTTATGGTAATTGATAGCCTATCTTTCAAGAATACTGGTAAGCTAGGTGAGTCCGAAATTGGAGAATACGTAGAATAGTATGACAAGCCTATTTTTTTCCTTATGTTATACCAATTTTTAGCCCATGATTGTGCCATCTTAAGTTTAATTTTTTTAAAAATTTATAATTTCCAAATTTAAACATAAATCCTTCAGGTGTTAAGTTTGCCCCCAATATTATTGCTTTGTACATGGAATTAGAAGTTAAATTAGATGGTGTTTTCAATAACATTCTCGAATGTGACATCTGAAAAGCCCATGAATAATAGACCAGGTCTGGGAGTGCAAGCCCCCCCTTTTCCCTTCTTCTTCTTAATTTCTTCCATGATATTCTTGTTGTTTTATAATTCCAAATAAACAAATTAATTTCTCTTTGTGACTTTTCCAATTGTTTCAGCTCAAATGCCAATGGGATTGTATTAAAAATAAAAGTAAACTTGGGGAGGATACACATTTTAACAAGATTCACTCTACCAGTTATAGAAAGTGGTAGGTGTGACCAAGATTTTAAAAGTTTCTTACTTTCCGAGTGTATTCTCTCTAGATTGTTTGATCCTATTTTATCCACTTCCTGTGTTATTCTTACTCCTAAATAGTGCATGGATGTTGAAATCTTTGCCTCTAACTGGATATTTGGAAGGTTCCATACCATTACCTCTGTCTTGCTAGAGTTTATATCATATCCCGATATTTGCCCGAATTCTTTTGCACATGCGATAATAGCTGGAAATGCCTTAATGGCGCCGCCATTTCGGATACTAATGCGCATGCGCGGGTGGCCGCGCATGCGCATTTCTCATGAGAAATGCGCATGCGCGGGCGCCCGCGCATGCGCATTAGTATCTGAATCGGTGGCGGCGCGAATCCAGGGACGGCGAGAGGGAGCCCCGGGGACGCGGCGGACAAGGTAAGTGTTTTTAAAAGCTTTCTATTCTTTTATTTAAGTATTTAGGGAGGGCGGGCGGCGCGTAGTGGGGCTACGCGGAGTGCGCGGGTGGGCGTAGTTTTGTGCCCACTTCGCGTAGCTCCGCGGAGCCCCACTCCGCACACTACGCCCAGGGTTAGTATATTGCCATTTAGTAAGATTCCATTAAAGAGTGCCGTAAGTTCTGGGACTATAATCTGTTCAATGGATCTATATATTTCTCCTGGCAGGCCATCCGGCCCTGCTGCTTATCCCTTTTTTGAATGACGGATTGCTTATATGACTTCTTCCTCTGAGATCTCTTTCTCTAGGGATAGATTTTGATTTATTGTTAGAGTTGGAAGTATAATGGAATCTAACCACCTATCTCTTGCCTGTTGATCATTAGAGAGGTCTTCTTTATAGATCTCCTCAAAAAATTCATAAAATGCCCTTCCTATATCTTGATTAGTAAATCTAGTCTCTGTCTCCCCTGCAACCTTAATTTCTCTTATATAGTTAAGGGCTTTATCACTTTTTGTTTTCCACCCAAGATTTTACCTGAAGCTTCTGCAAACTCAAAGTGGGAAGATTTACTAGCTTCCCACCTCTTATTTACTCTTTCTTGCAAAATATTTTCTAACTGATTTTTCAATTCGGCCAGCTTTTCATGATCTGAAGATGTTACTACTATCGGATCCAGTCTTAATTCTAAAAGTTTCATGTCCTCTTCAATTTTGCTAATTTTCTCATTATAAATCCTTCGTCTATAAGAGGCTCTGTTTGTGATCTGCCCCCTTAAGAAGGCCTTAAATGTCTCCCAGACTATTGTGGGGGTAGCAGAAAATGTATTAATATCGAAAAAAGATATAGCTGCGTCTGACAAAAAATTGACCTCTTCCTGCTCTAACAAAATAGTCCGATCAAAAGACCAGGAATGATGTTTAACTAAATTATCTCTTCTTAAGGTGAATACTATCGCTGAGTGGTCTGATATGTGTGATGGTAAATAATTTATTGATATTAGGGTATCCTTCAGATAATAGCTAAAGAAAACATAATCAATTCTAGATTTGTGTTTAAAACGGCTGTTTCTGAAGGATACTCCCGGCTTATTGCCCACCTTTTCTCTCCACAGATCCACCAATCCTAGATGTTTCATGATTAATTTAAGAGTCTCTCTTGATTTTACCATACTAGGAACTCTGGATTTATTCGATTTATCCAAAATTAGATCAAGAAAAATATTAAAATCTCCCATCCAGATTATTGGATCCTGAGTTGATATTAATTGGTTTCTTACGGCATCCAGATGTGATGGATCCCCTGTAAATTCTGCCCGTGCCTGTTGGCACATTATAAAGTGTGTGTTTTTATCTAATGTGTTTTGGTGTAATACAAAGGCTATTTTTATACATAACCTTGTGTGGAGTTTCCTTTGTGGTGGGCCTTGGGTGTTGTTGCTGAGGGTGCGTGCGCAAACACTTAACTCACATTGCCTCCGAGTTTAGCCTTACTGCTCGTGCTACGTTACCAAGGGGGTGAGCGGGGGTTATCTTGCCGTGTAACTCCCTTGCCCTGATGTGGAAGTTGTGGTCTCTGACTGACTTTGGCACAAGCCTGGCCAGCCAGGGATCCCATTTCTAACATTGGCAGCAGTGGGAGGATAAGGATTTGTGTTTTTCCGTTGTACCACAGTAGCTGCTGGCTGCACCACAAAACTCTGCATTTTAGATGACCACATTTTGGGGATTATTGTTTTTTTGAAGTTCCATATTTCTTCTCCTGAAGGTATCATTGTGTAATTGTGTCCAGTATATTTGTTCCCCGTCCTGCGCCCAGAGTCGGTACCTGTGTCATGTGTGGTCAGGTTGAGGAATCAGGGGTGGTAGAAACTGCCTTACCAGTCTGAGGGCGAGGTTGTGTGTGGATGAATGGTGCGTTGCACTGGACAAGTGAGGATGAGTTCTCTAGGATAGGGAGCTTTCTGAATACCTTTGTGAATTGTGTACTCCTGTGTTAAGCTCAGACCCCTAGGTTCACTTATGTAATCTTTTCTGTAGAACGTCCGCCAAAATGGAACCTGCTTTTGATCTCAGTGATCTAGCTTGGTACAGTATGCAGGAGTTGGAAAGGTTCTGTAGAGAGAGAGACATAGGGGTGGGAGAGTCAGCCACTCTGTACGAACTTAGGGGCCACCTGATCCTATGGTATAGGGATCAAAGGGATTTTGAGCTCAGTAGGATAAGGGCCCGGGCCTCACACCAGGAGGGTGGTGGGTTTGTGGGGAGCCCTGAAGATTCAGAAGGGGAGGAAGAAGATGACAGTAGATGGGCGCCAGTAGAGAGTGAGGACCCCATAGATAGGGAGTCCATTGCTGGGTCCAGTGTAGGGGGCAGCGCCCATCCCTTTCCCGGTCCCTGTCCCCAGAGGAGTTGGAAGATAGGAGGGAAGAGAGGGAGCACCAGCTGGCTTTGGAGAAGCTCAGGTTAGAACATGCCAAGGAGATAGCGCAGCTGGGTGTGCAGGAGAGGATGGTGGAGGCAGAGAGGGCCTTTGCCAGAGAGAGATTAGCTCAGGAGGGTAGATTGTCCCCTGAGCGCAGTTTTAATTTTCTGGACTCCCCAGGGAGGGTTCAGTCTAGTGGTGGCAGCTATATAGGCATTAGTGCAAGAAGTCCCACTCCCAGTTCCCAGAGTATGGTACATGTTTCCCCAGAATAGGAGCATAGGTTGAAGTTCAGGGACAGTAGGAAACTGTCTCACCAGTCTTGGAAGGAGTTTGCAGGGGACTGTCAGTGTGCATTGATTGAGTGGTTAGAGTTTCCCACGGGACCTGATTTTGACAAACTGTTTGATCTTATTCTCAAGGAGCAAACGCTCAGTCGTTGTTGGTCGGAGTTGCGCCAGGTGTGGAACAATGGATCCTTGGGAGCTTGCAAGTGAAGCAGACTGCTGGGAGAGTGCCAGACTGCTGGGAGAGTGCCAGAGGTTCTCTAGAGTCATTGAGTGACTCCAATAGTAGTGGTTCAGGTATCTTCCAGCCCAGCGTGATGGAAGAGGCTCAGTGTAGCCCAGCTAGGTCCCAGGATAGCGAGGAGGGTGTAGGGGCTTACTGCCTGGCTCAGTGGAGCAGTAGTAAGAGGGTGACCGAGGGTCCCCAGACGCACGAAGCCCTGCCTCAGGACTTGGATGGTTTCTTGAGGGAACACCAGGTTGGGGACCTAGGCTGTCCTGTTAGCCCATTTGAGGAAGATCTCCTAGTAAGTAGAGGACCTGGAGCGTCTGTAAACAGAGCTCCTGTGGTTCTGGAGTCTGGCAGTACCACTCCGGTAGGGAGGGTACAGGAGTCCAGCATGAGGAGTGATTGGGGGATGAGTTCTCCAGTGGAAGAACCAGTGGGTCAGGGACTACCCGGTTGGGCGAGGTTCCCATGTAGTGACCATGGTGATGCCACTTCTGTTCTGGGGGATCTTCGCGCACTGTCAGGTGGACAGGGGACGGGAGATCTGCGCCATACAGACAGTCACACAACATATGTGTCGTTTGTTAGCTTCAGGGAGATGGTGTGCAAATCCCCAGAAGTCCTGGAGCGCCAGGCAATTATTCCACCAAAGGTTTTAGACCAGAGGTTGGGAGGCCAGGTTCAGGATCAGCCTGACCTGAAGGGTAGGACGACTGTAACCAGTGACCTGACCAGTACTTCTTCCAGAGGAACCTCTCCAGTTGGGTGAGTGCAGACCTCTGGAAGGGGGTGCAGAGGGGGGGAGAGCCCACCTCTGACCCCGGTGCAACCTGAGGGGTTAAACCCTGGGTTGAAATGGTGTTCTAGGTGTACCCCTCGTCGGAGGTGGAGGAACTCTAGAAGAAGAGGTAGGGGGAGGAGAGCCTTCCCTGAGACTCCTGGTCCACCTAAGGGTGTAGATCCTAGGCTGGAGAACCAGTGGCAGTGCTCAACCACCCTTTCTATTCACTAGGGAGGCTAGGGTCATTAGACACACCACAGGGGGCGGAGCAAGCATTGTGTGGGGAAAGCCCAGCCATATTCAGGAACCAGGTGCACTCCTCCCCAGCCATCAGCATGCTAATCTCCACACTCACCACCGGGCAGACCCATCATGACTCATGGAGCCAGGCTCCCCAGCCAGCTTCAGCCAATCACACTCCAGCACTCTCACAGCACACGCACAGCCATGACTAGAAGTGGCACTTCCACACTAGACACATACACGCCGCATACATCATTTCGCAGCACACGAGTCCGTACTTACCAGACTTGAGCCTGTACACCCCATGCATCAGGAACTACCAGGGACACATATATTGCCCATGCATTCCTATGGGAGGGCAGGCCAACCTCACCACATGCACTCAGAGTGCGCACGCACTTTCCACTGGGACACAGTGAAAGTGCGCAGAAACCAAAAATCACCATCACCAGATCACCATTAAAAGCAAAAAGTTTAGGGGTGAACCTGCCAGAAGAGCCAAGACCAACACAACCCCCTTACAGCCAAAACGCAGGGGAGACCAATCACCATCGTGATGGACTTCCCTGCTTGGGGCGATAGAACACGGACGCGGGCCCGCAACTACAGGGACACCCTTCGGTTCTACGCCACAGTGATCCCATGGGATTCTTTCCAAAACCATTGTCTGGAACAACTGGGCTACCCCACTGGTACTCCCAAGCTGTCCGCAGCCAGGACCAGACCCTGGGCCACCCAGGTGCCACCGGTCCTTGTCTATTCACAGAGTGGGGGTAGTAACCCCTGGCACATAGTAGCCATTCTCCACTCTTCCTGTCTGCAAGACAGGACTAGACTGCCACTGGTTCTCCAGCCTAGGGTCTACACCCTCAGGCGGACCAGGATCCTCAGGGAAGGCTCTCCTCCCCCTACCTCTTCTCCTAGGGTTCCTCCTCCTCCGGCGAGGGGTACACCTAGAACGCTATTCCAACCCAGGGTTCAACCCCTCAGGTTGCACTGGGGTCAGAGGTGGGCTCTCCCACCCTCTGCACCCCTTTCCAGAGGTCTGCACTCCCCCAACTGGAGATGTTCCTCTGGAAGAAGAACCGGTCAGGACACTGGTTACATTCGTCCTACCCTTCAGGTCAGGCTGATCCTGAACCTGGCCTCCCAACCTCTGGTCTAAAACCTTTGGTGGAATAATTGCCTGGCACTCCAAGACTTCTGGGGATTCACACACTATCCCCCTGAGGCTAACAAATGACACATATATTGTGTGACTGTCTGTCTGGCGCAGATCTCCCGTCCCCTGTCCACCTGACAGTGCGTGAAGATCCCCCAGAACAGAAGTGGCGCCACCTGGGTCCCCCCAAGAAGATCTAGCCCAACTGGCTAGTCCCTGGTCCACTGGTGCATCCACTGGGAAACTCATCCCCCAATCACTCCTCACTCTGGACTCCTGTACCCTCCCTACCGGAGCGGTACTGCCAGACTCCAGAACCACAGGAGCTCTGTTTACAGACGCTCCAGGTCCTCTACTCACTAGGAGATCTTCCTCAAATGGACTAACAGGACAGCCTAGGTCCCCAACCTGGTGTTCCCTACAGAAACCATCCAAGTCCTGAGGCAGGGCTTCGTGCGTCTGGGGACCCTCGGTCTCCCACTCACTCCTGCTCCACTGAGCCAGGCAGTGAGCCCCTACACCCTCCTCGCTATCCTGGGACCTATCTGGGCTACACTGAGGCTCCTCCATCACGCTGGGCTGGAGGATACCTGAACCAATACTTTTGGAGTCACTCCCTAATGACTCTAGAGAACCTCTAGCACTTTCCAATCTGTCTGCTTCCTTTGCAATCTCCCAAGGATCAAAGGTCTCCAACCTCAACAGGTGTTGTCGCAACTCCGGCCAACAACGACTGAGCACCTGCTCCTTGAGAATAAGATCAAACAGTTTGTCAAAATCAGGTCCCGTGGGAACCTCTAACCACTCAATCAGTGCACACTGACAGTCCCCTGCAAACTCCTGCCAAGACTGGTGAGACAGTTTCCTACTGTCCCTGAACTTCAACCTATACTCCTCTTCTGGGGAAACAGGTACCAGACTGTGGGAACTGGGGGTGGGACTTCTTGCACTGGGCTCTATATAGCTGCCACCACTGGACTCAACCTGCCCTGGGGAGTCCAGAAAATTAACACTGCACGCAGGGAATAGTTTACCCTCCAGAGCTACTTTGCCTCTCGTGAGGGCACTCTCAGCCTCTATCCTCTCCTGCGCTAAGACCCTCTCAGTCTCTAGCTGTTGCTTCTTAACCTCCAGCTGCGCCATAGCCTGGGCATGCTCTAACCTGAGCTTTTCTAAGGCCAGCTGGTGCTCCCTTTCTTTCCTCCTATCCTCCCACTCCTCTGGGGACAGGGAAAGGGATGAGGCGCTGCCTCCTACGCTGGACCCAGCAAGGGACTCCCTACCTATGGGGTCTTCACTCTCTACTGGCGCCCAGGTACTGACATATTCTTCCTCCTCTCCTGAATCTTCAGGGCTCCCCACAGACCCACCACCCTCCTGGTGTGAGGCCCGGGCCCTTATCCTAATGCGCTCAAGATCCCTTTGATCCCTATACCATAGGATCAGGTGGCCCCTAAGGTTGTCCAGAGTGTCTGACTCACCCACCCCTATGTCTCTCTATCTACAGAACCTTTCCAACTCCTGCATACTGTACCAAGCTAGATCACAGAGATCAAAAGCAGGTTCCATTTTGGCGGACGTTCTTGGGGAAAGTTTAACACAGGGAACCTAGGGGGTCTGAGCTAACTGTCGTAATCCAAGACATGAGTAGACTAACCTCTTATAAACCGGATACAGCAGGAGCGATGCCAGATGCCTGATTCCAACCTCCCCTGTATGTAATACCTCCCGTGAGTAACTGTATAACTCCAACAAAGGATATCACAACAGGGTAAGGGGAAAAGTGGATAAATAAACCATAAAGTTGCAGCAGTGTAAATCTGCAGGTCCGATATGACATAGAGGTACAAGAATCGCTTCTTCCTAGCCAAGGACCATTAAACACTGCCGCAGGTTCTGTCAATCAAAAAAGGCACAAAAGAGAAAAATAAAGTAAAGCAAAAATAACAGAAAAGTTCACAGAGGTAATCACTAATCTCTTAAAGGCAGAGAGTAATTACTAAAGTGGAATTGCAATCTCCACACAATCGACAATTAGTACTTATCTGCTCCAAATGAGCGTCTGTTCAAATGCGTATGTCCAACAGTTCAGTAGTATTCCCTTCTACAGTTTTTTTCCGTTCTATTCAATAGTAAGAGCCTAGCTACTCCAGCGCGGCAAGCGCTACACTAGCTATTAATAGTTACAAGTCCAGCGCGTCCTGCGCTTCTCTGTAAAGAGGGTTTCCTCACGCATCCAGGTTCTGCCAAATACGAATGTTTTCCGCTCAGCGCGGCAAACACGGATGCAATTCAATCCTCGGTCTTTGCAGTATCAATCCTGCGCGTCTATGCGCTACCGCATACAAGGGTGGGAACAATCTCTCGGTAACAGGCTCCAGGAACGAGTATCTTCACGAAGGACTCAGACACTAACCATCAGGTGACAAGCACCCGAGAACAGGAAAAGGAATGCCTAAGAAGTCAAGAGAAAGAGAGAAAGGCCAGCTCACTCAGCCCTAAGCATTCTGGGACTTGTAGTCCAGCAGTCACACCACGTCAGTTAAAGGTACAACCATAAAGCTGAATCGTGACACTAACATAGGAGTACACAATTCACAAAGGTATTCAGCAAGTTTCCTATCCCAGAGAACTCACACTCACTTGTCTAGTGCCACGCACCATTCATCCACACACAACCCCCCTCGGACTAGTAAGGCAGTTTCTACCACCCCTGATTCCTCAACCTGACCACACGTGACACAGGTAGCAAACTCTGGGCGCAGGGCGGGGAACAAATGTACTTGACACAATTACACAATGATACCTTTAGGAGAAGAAATATGGAACTTAAAAAAATACAATAATCCCCAAAATGTGGTCATCTACAATGCAGAGTTTTGTAGTGTGGCCAGTTGCCACTGTGGTACAACGCAAACACAAATCCGGATCCCTTACGCTGCCAGACAATGTTAGAAATGGGATCCCTGGCTGGCCAGAGCTTGCGCCAAAGGCAGTCAGAGACCATCACCTCCACGTCAGGGCAAGGGAGTTACACGCCAAGATAACCCCTGCTCACCCCTTTGGTAACGTAGCACGAGCAGTAAGGCTAAACTCGGAGGCAATGTGAGTTAAGTGTTTGCGCACGCACCCCCAGCAACAACACCCAAGGCCCACCACAAAGGAAACTACACACAAGGTTATGTATAAAAATAGCCTTTGTATTACACCAAAACACATTAGATAAAAACACACACTTTACAATGTGCCAACAGGCACGGGCAGAATTTACAGGGGATATGTACAAGACAGGGCCACCTGGACCACTCTCAGGAATCAGCACTTTTAGAACTTAGCACTTCGTAGAATTAGCACTTGCACATAGAATAATAATCACTTTAGCATCAAATAGAACATCAAGCACACAACCAGTAATCACTGGTAACCAGTAGTACCACCTACGCAACCCTAACCACCTTAGGAGAATATTGCGCAGGGAACCAGGACCTCACTAGCACCACCTGCACTAGGAGAAAAACAACCACCTAAGTATCACAATCTCTGTAGGAGTATAAGCATAGGAACATTACACATGATGCATAAACATTCAGAGGTGTAGGGGAGGAAAACACATGATGCATAAACATACATTCAGAGGTGTAAGAACAAGGCACATGACGCATAAAAAATTCAGAGGTGCAGGAAAAGAACACAAAGCGTAGAAATTACATTAGCCTGTGACTGTCCCTAGGCCAACTGGCCTCTCTATGGCTAGGATGCCCTGTGTCTCAAAGTCAGGGGCCTAAACGTAGCAGTTGCCCACAAAGTGCTTGGCAACTGGTGCAAACAATGGGGCCACACGTTGGAGCCTCGTGGGCACAAGAATCAAACAGTGTGGCACTCCAGAGCCTCTCTGGGGCTCTAAATCAAATATGGGCTGTGAGCCTCTCTGGACTCTTAAACCAAAGAACTGGCACTCGACTCTCACTGGGCTCGTAAGACAACTGCGGGCGTGGAGCTTCGTGGGCTCAAAAACAGGAATGCCCTGAGCCTCTCGGTCTCTCAAGGAATGTGCCGGAACGTCGGAGTCCCTACTCTGGGGACTTGGTATCGCAAATGCCCCTCAGAGCCTATCTAGGCTCTACACATAACTTCGGCGTGGTTGGAGTCCTTCTTGGACTCAAGAACAAGTGATACCACACACACAACCACACACACACACAACCACGCACATTCACACACACAACCACACACACAACCACACACACACAACCACACACAACCACACAAATACAGCCATAACTACACACACAACTACACAAACAACCACACACACAACAGCACACACAACCACACACACACAACCACACGCACAACCACACACACAATCACACACACACAACCACACACATAACCACCCACAAACATACACAACCACAACCACACACACACATTACACACAACCACACACACACACAGCCACACACACAACCACAACAGCACAACCACACACAACCACACATACAACTACACAAACACAACTACAACAACACACACAACCACACACAACCAAACACGCAGACACACAACCACACACACATAACCACAACCACACACACAACCACACACACACACACAACCACACACACACAACCACACAGACACAACCACAACCACACACACAACTAAACACAACCAGACACAACCACATATAAAATGACAATACATAAAATATTATGTTTCTGTGCTAAATAGTGCAAGGTTATCAATATGATTCGTTTGAACAACTTCGCCAGTGTTTTTTGATACACAAACTTGATGATCCGCATGACATGTTCATTCTATTATCTTAGAAACTATAGCATTTCTAAAACATGGTACAAATTGACCACAGATCATTTCATCATATTAAAAGTGACATGATTTTAAGCCATGAAAAATATTTTTTACAGCACATAATTTGATTACTATATATGGTAATTTGCACTTGTAAGTGCAAATTACCATATGTAGTAATCAAATCATGGCTTAAAATCATGCACAGCAACATAATATTTTATGTATTGCCAATTTCACTTTCAGTGACAAGATGGAAGTGTCCCGAGGAAGACACTTATACTGTGTCGAAACGCGTAGACGGAACCATCTCCACACTGTATCACCTGACTAAAGAAATCAAAATATATCTTTGTATTATAATTGAGAAACTTTTATATTCCTTTTCTTTTTTAATCTATATATCAATGAATCTGTTCATGATATTTTTATACAATTTATTACATTGAAATCATTGTGCTAATTGTAGTGTCTCACCATTTTTCATTCATTTGTTGTCTGATACTTTGCCAGTGTATATTTGTTGCCTGGGTGTTTTATTTCTCATAATTCATTGCCCTGACCCAGGAACTGTATCCTTATCAGGGGTTCCTTGTTTTTTGCTATGATTCCTAGAAAATAAGCAGCGTCATCTCGCCTTACCCCTATATTTGAGGGGGAAAAGGGTGTATATCAAAAGTAATAAAGAGGAAAACGGACACCTTTTTCTTCTGAACAATACTATTCACCTTTTATCCTTTGGGATGTTTTATCTATGAAAGATTACCCAGCCATACCTACCACTCTGGTTGGATGGACTATGGATAACTCAAAAGTAGAAAAATGTTACGCCAATCTATGTTGCCCTGCCTAATTCCCAAAGCTTTCAAGTGGGCATGTGAATTTAGGTAAATTATGCTTCTTAAACCAATGGCTATAGACCCAGTGGCTTTCTTGTATATCTTGCAAAGGAATTGGTCATAACAAAGCAGCAGTGGCTGCTATGCCCCTGGTAGAATGGTGATAATTCCTTTAGACAGAGTCCACTTGGCTGCATCCTAGCACTTGCAAAGCATGCACTTGTAAGATGCATACTGTAATTACCCTATGCATCTTATAAATGCATGACCATAAAACTACCTGCAAAGATAACAAAAGGCAACATGTATATTTCGAAATGTGCCTACTCTGTGCAACATCTTCACTTTTTATGGACGTGGAAGCAAGAATAAAAGCTTGCAATGAAATTATAGTTTTTTTAAATTAAATGAATGCTAAGACATTATGAGGGAGAGATGAAACAATATCCTTTGAGAGTACAGTACTTAGGATTTATCCTTAGAGATGATGAACATACTGCTGGCCTAGGTTCCATTGTACTGCAACTTTAACATCTTGTTCTCTGTTCTCGGTTGTAAAACCTAGTGTAAAAGCCTCATTACAGGTGCGATCAGTTACTAGCTGCATCAGGACCATTGACCAACAACTGTACTGCTGTACAAAATGATTTTAGAGCTTCAACTTAGGATCCCTACGACTAAACCATAAAAACTGTTGGATGGAAATTTTGCCTGTAAAAAGTCACTGCAAAACTTGCCATTTTTTTAATGTTGATTTACATTTTTGAACAATAGACAACTCTCCCTAATAAAAGTCTCCAATGAAGAGGTACATACCGCAATAAAAACTCCACTTACAGAATTAAAATTATCAATCCAACCCTGGAAGAAAAAAAACAGGGATTTATTAACGAATAAATGTCTATGTACATTGACAAATCTACAGATAAACACATTAATAAAACATTTAAAAACGTCCAAAAATCAAACAAAGGTTCCTTGAATTGACACTAACTCAAACATTCCAGTCCCTTAGGTCTGCTTGTCCTTTGTGCTTTATGAACACTAAAGTATTTTACTCATTCTAGCATTCAATGAAGTCCTGACTGAGGGTGATGGCTTACATGTTTGGTGGGAGTTGGTTAAAGGCACTTCAGTTAGCTTCACCCTGAAAATTCATACGGTCCCCAGATGCTCATCATTAATGCCTATGCGTTTCGACCTCCAATGTGCTTGGAAAACTGTTGTGGGAGATAATTGTCAGGGTCCAACCTTTTGTTGGAGTAAGTCCCTCTGGTAAGATACAATCACCGGGAGAAGGTCCAGGGTTTAAGGGTAGACCGTAAGACAGGAAGTGCACCTTGAAGAGGTGTGTCTTTAGCTTTGTTCTGTGCTGTTAGCCTTTCAAGGAAAAGCAAACTATAAGAAATTAAACATTATTGACTGAATGATGACAAGCTGATTCGATCTATACATGAAAATTACATACACATTTCAGCAGCATGTGCCTAATCCTATGTTATTCAATTTCCCAAATGACCTGTTTAATAACGTTGTAAAAATGCTATTCTGCACCAATGACCTTCCTTCATAAATAACAGTAAATCTGAAATACAGCTGCACACCTTGGCAAGGAAAGCATAAGTAAGAGCTATATCCTTGCAATCCTATGTCCCCATACCTGAGACCCCATGCATGCAGAGAGATATCCAATGATTAATGTTAATGAGGATACTTTGAAGAGAGCACTTTAACCAATGTATATGTCATGTAAACCCCCAGGTAGGCTGCTAATATATAGGGCACATTACATGTTGGTGTTAATTTGTCATCACGGTGAAAAACACAAAGGATAGTTCAATGCATAGGCCTTGGCAGACTTTTCTCAGAACAGGCTTGAATGTGATTAAAATCTTTAGTACTATGTCCACTGGGAAAAATGCAAGAAAATTCATTCAAAGAAAACTAGCCTTCTCTGAGCTCAGGAAGAGCAAATGGGACTTAACTGCTGATCACGGAGCAGGGATTAGCTATCTGGAATTGGAGAAGGAACGCATCTTTGGTGTTGGACTTGGAGATGCTAAGGAGGGCAATCACAGGATCCCCCCACATAGCCATTCCCCAGTCACATTAGAGGAGAACACATGTTTGAACCTGTCACAATGGAGAAGAGCTTATCTAAATAGGAGAATGTCTAAGATACTGGAACTGACTGTGCCTGGTGCAGCTGGGTCCTGCCATTTTGGAACAGGGGCTCCTAGATTAATTGCAGAGTAAGACAAAAAGGAAGATCTGCAAAAGGAAATGGGGGACTGCTAGAAAATAGTTAGGATTAGGTGATAGTATTTCTCCAATCGCTGGCTGGTACAGAGGATAAACCAAGCACCTGAACCAATAATGTCATTGAACATTCCTGGAACTGGGATGGTTCCAGCTGAAGAAGATGGCCATTATGGAAGCACATTATTCATGACACCTGCTGGAAGAATAGAACGTACTCCTGGACCCAAGGGCTCCTGATACCTGTTGGTGCCCTGGGACTGGAACTGCTCTTCAAGTGTCTCCCTGTTTAGCTTCCCAGTTGATCACAGAAGACTAGAACCTGCAGTAGACCTGGCTGGAGAGAGACCTTCTGCCCAGAAGCCTGCCCTGAGGAGCTAAAGAACTGACCAGAAGGAACTTTCCCTGTAGTTACAGACCAAGAATATTATTTAAAGTTTGGCAAATGGGATGCTCTGTAAAAACGTGGAAGGTATGCTGTCTGCCATGTTACAAGTGCCATAGGTATTAATAATGCACTTGTAATATGGTGGATGAAACATCTGCCACATTTGTGAAGGAGTATCCTGCCCACTGAAATCTATATTAGGGCCAATGTCTGAAGTTGACATCTGACTGGGACAAAAACTTTGCGTTTTCTATCTCCACTTCATTGAAGTCGGTTTAAAATTATGCCTAGTTTCCCGTCCACCATGAACTAGTGTTTATAAATGGAGTTATACATTTAAATGTTAATATCTCCATTTTGCTTTAAGCTATTTTAATGATATTCATGTCTTTTTGCTAATTAAGGTTTTCATTATTGCATTGTTTTTAGTGTGTTGTTTTCCTGGTTTTAAAATAGATGGAACTGCCTGAACTGAGCACATACTTCTCTGGGGGATGCTGGCTGCTTGTAACATAACTACCAGGGGTTGAACAGAGATTCCTTCAAAACTATATTGACGTTGTTCTGTTTATTGAGTTGATAGGGGTTTCCACCCTCCCAAATTATTAACCCAATTACTGATACATGATGGTGAAAAAATACTTGAACCATTATAGCTTAGATGATTGTGGCAATGTGGAATGCATATGCAGGCAGTGAAGAACCTGGTAAGATATGTCACAGACAACTTTGTTGCGTACACCCAACTCTCCAGTAAAGATTGCAAAGAAAAGAGCTTGCATCACAAGTAGGTTTCTGAAGTGAGTATAAACATTAGGATAAATACATGCCTATGCAAAGTAATAGCAGCTCATACTTACTGCAAAGGGCTCTTCCCAGCTGGCTCCTACAATGGACGGTCTAACTATGGCAACTGGAATGCTACCGCTTTCTTGTTGAACCACATATTCTGCCAAGGATTTGGTGTATGTGTACGTGTTGGGCCTGTCGCCAATCACCTTAGGTGTGATTTCACGAATGATGGAGTCATCCATCCAGCTAAAAAAACAAGAATACAGATATACATGGTAGAATAAAACACATCTTGGAATAAGCCAAACATTGGACTGGAACCAGAGAGTCTAGGAGGGCCGAGAGAATTAATGAGAGCAGAGCTTGTCAGCCTAAATTAGTATATCAAAGTCAAAAGAGCAATAATGAATGCTGGCCCTTGTTCTGTCAAATGTTTCTGTACCCCCTCAGATGGCAGAGGCTGACTGAGCTTGTGTGTTCTTGGCCCTAGAACCCATTCTATAGTCTCTGAAGAGTAGGGTTATTCTGAGTCTAAATTAGCTTTGGTTGAGGCAGCATAAGGTACATTTTTATAAAGTTGTTTTCCCATTGAAGTTCTCGAAAATATGGTTAGACAATTACATTAGATTTTCAAAACTGAGTGAATCATAACATAATCGCTTTGCTGGCATTGTCCCAGGCAAAGATGTAAATTAAGAGTTTTAATGTGATCTAGCCTAGTCTTAATGTAGGATTTAGCTGACTCTACACAGTGAAAACAGATTTTGGACTTTTACTCACTGTGAAGACGCATTAGTCCCAGCCTGATGGGCTTACAATGCACATTTTAGTGGTGATATATAGTATATACAAATATGTTTCCTATATGGCAAAGGAACTTTTCGTGTCCTTGTGTTGAAGCACGGCTTTTGAACTACAGCTCAGCCAGCACAAAGTGTTGCTTCTGGAAGCCATGCATTTTTGTAATATATGTGGGTTTGTAAATGCACTCTATATGTCACATATGCTATTTAATAATCATTTAATAATCATGCCATGGTGCATTTTCTTCTCTATCTACTATGGCCTTACAGAAAATTTAAATAAGCCAATTAAGTAAATTAGTTCTATCCTGTGCACAGTACAAGTTTTAGGAAGAAAACACAGGTGTTATTCTACTGTTTAGCAGTGGTATTGCACACAGAGTGGTAAAGCCTCCAAAACTCAACAAGAAAAAATAAGGGAGTGGGCCATTACAAATTATGTATTTTCTTACATCCTTGAAATATTTCAAGAGGTTAGCTGTGCCATAATATAGTAATGTGCCTTTTGATAACCATGAATAAAATATTTAAACCTAGAAACTCCATTTTCAGAGATATGTAAAATGAGGCAAAAGGTGCTGGAAGAAAAAAGTGCAAACAAGCATGATTCTAGGGATCTTTGGGCCGGATGTATATTAGAAATAGTGATCACTTAATTGCGATTATCTGCAAATCACACTTAGGTTATATTGATTCCTAGTTGCAAATCAACTTACCTCATGATATCAATGAGGTAGGTACCAATTTGCGACCCATTAGGAATCGCTAAAATCACAGGGATGGTGGCCTGCTGTGGTCAGCAAACCACCATATCTGGGATTGCTTTTGAATAAAGCAAATATTTATTTTAAATGCAGCCCATTTTTGCATTCAAAAAAGAAAATTGAAAAGTTTTCTTTTCATTTTGTAAGAGTAGACAGTGGTCCGTAGGACCTCTGAATGCTCTTTAAAAAAGTTTTTACGAACATTCACAAAGGGGAAGGGGTCTCCCGTTTGAAAATGAGTTACCACCTACTTGAAGTAGGTGGTAAAATGCAAATGTTTAGCAACTGCATTTTGGTTTCTAACCATTCTTACATACCACTGTGATTCAGTGTTAGGAATGGATGCCATAAATATGCCACTTCCTCATACACAATCGGTATGGATTAGCAATTCCAAACTGCGGTTCGGTAACATGTTACTGAATAGTCATTTGGAAATGATACATGCTAAAATGCATTTTTCTGGTCACAAGCAGCCGGATTTTGCAAATCGGAAAAAAGCTTCGTACATCTGGCCCATTGTGCTATATTTGATATTAAGGCTTTAAATCATACCTGTTAATTAGTATTCCCTTTCATTCTTAATACTTTGTACATATTTATTTAGCACTAGCTGTACCCGGCCACGTGTTGCTGTGGCTCAGTCTGGTTAAATGGAAGAGAAAGAAAAGAGTAAGCGCACGTTTCTAATATGTTTAATTTCAGAATGCTTGTTGGTATACAATATGTTTTTATCTATCCTAATATATGTAGACTATTGTCTATATGTGTCCATTGTACCTGTTGCGCAGCAACCAAATCAATAGGGTCTGTTCGGGTTGCAAAGTGAACCAACTCCTCCCCCCTCCCTCCACCCACTTCCCGGCATGCCACCTCGACACCAACTGTCCATCCTAATATATGTAGACTATTGTCTATATGCATCCCTTGTATTTGTTGCGCAGCAACCAAATCGATAGGGTCTGTGCGGCCTTTTGATTAAAAACACGCGTGTATTGGACACACGCGCATTCGAATCCAACGTTGTGTATATAAAAACACGTGCTAATGTTGCAAAGTGAACCAACTCCTCTCCCTCCCTCCACCCACTTCCCGGTCTGCCATCCTGACACCAACTGTCCATCCTAATATATGTAGACTATTGTCTCTATGCGTCCATTCTTAATGTTGCCAAGTAAACCAACTCCTCCTCCCTCCCTCCACCCACTTCCTGGTCTGACGCGCTAATGATGCAAAGTGAAGCAACTCCTCTTCCCTCCCTCCATCTACTTCCCGGTATGCCATCCTGACACCAACTGTCCATCCTAATATATGTAGACTATTGTCTGTATGCGTCCCATATATTGGTTGTGCAGCAACCAAATCGATAGAGTCTGTTCGGGTTGCAGAGTGAACCAACTCCTCCCTCCTCCCTCCACCCACTTCTGGTCTGACATCTTGACACCAACTGTCCATCCCAATATATGTAGACTATTGTCTATATGTGTCCCTTGTATTTGTTACGCAGCAACAAAATCGATAGGGTCTATTCAGCATTTCGATTAAAAACACGCGTGTATTTGACACACACGTATTGAAAACCAAGGTTGTGTATATATAAACATGCGCTAATGTTACAAAGTGAACCAACTCCTCCCCCCTCCCTCCACCCACTTCCCGGTCTGTCAGCCTGACACCAACTGTCCATCCTAATATATGTAGACTATTGTCTCTATGTGTCCTTTCTTAATGTTGCCAAGTGAACCAACTCCTCCCCCTTCCCTCCACCCACTTCCCGGTCTGCCATCTTGACAGCAACTGTCCATCCTAATATTTGTAGACTATTGTCTCTATGCGTTTATTGTAGTTGTTGCGCAGCAACCTAATCAATAGGGTCTGTTCGTCCTTTAGATTAAAAACACGCGCATATTTGACACGCGGGTATTCAAATCCAACGTTTTGTATATAAACACACGCTTATTCGAATTCAACGTTGTGTCAACATTTTAAATCAATCTGTCAAGAACTTTCGTAGATGTAAGATTTTTATCAAACGCACATTGATATTTTTATGTGTTTGTTTGTGCATTCGATGAAAAACACGCGTGTATTCGACACACGCGTATTTGAATCCAATGTTGTGTATATAAAACACTTGCGTATTCGAATGCCACGTTGTGTCCAAATTTCAAAGCAATCGGTGAAGAACTTTCGGAGGTTTGAGATATTGAACAAACGAACAGTTACATTTTTATTTATATAGATTTATCTGTAGGACAAACTACAACTAAAAAGCAGAACAATTGTAGGTTGCAACTGAAACATTCTGAAAATGTTGCATAGAATATATTATGCTTTCAAACTTTTAGTAACTGAATACAAATATTTAGGGCGCATGAAAAGATTAGGCTTAGAAAAAAGGATTAGTTCATGTGAGAGTCAAAAATATGCATATGTGGCAGTTTCCTGAAAGAAAGGAAGCTTGGTTGGGGTCTTAGCAGGCGATGAAGAAGAATTGAGAGGATGAAGGTTACATCTGTCTATCACAGTTTCAGCGCCATTGAAAAATTGGAAATGACTGTTATTATTATTCTTCCCCTTCATTTATTTTGCACCTCAAATCTCTTCTAGTGGAGTTTTAGAAACAAACTGCTAATATTGCACCTCTAAATCCCTTACAGTGTTTTAATTTAGTTGCAAGTAGTATTCCTGTAAAGAAACAAGTGAAAATATTTACTATCCTCCTTTGATTAAATAGTCCTCATGTTACTTTTAATTCTAACTCTCACATCTCCATGCTAGTCCTTGTAATCTCATGTTGGGACTTGATTTGTGTGTATTCCCTTAATGCAGGGGTCTTAAAACAGTGGGGCGCACCCCCTGAGGTTCCCTGGAGGCATTCCCAGGGGGGTAAGCACTTGTAGATTTGGATGGACTAGAAACACCTAGTACCTAGTGCAAAGTAGTAGAGGAGCTGGGAAAATCCATGGATAGCATCAAAGAGATGGCCTAAAGAAGAGGACAAGGGTCTAATCTTTACATTTACAGATGGATAGAGACAGCTTCCCGACTTCCTCAAAGAGATGCCCTGAAGAAGGCGTTGAAAAATGCAGTTTTTGCCTTTTAAGTCCCATAACATAACATAGTTATTTGAAAAGTGCACATTCACCCAAGGGAATCTTAGCCCTGAGAACAGGAGTTTATTGTTACCCAACTCAATGGTACTAATCTCTTCCATTAGTGCAGCAGGTGCCTTTGCACTGATTCACTGGCGTGAGGGACTGCTGCACCCCAATTAAGGAAATTCTACTAGGAAAAAGGGATTGTGGGATAGTGAGCTATGTAAACTATATACGTCCCTCTTGCTGCACAGGGAACAGATCCCAATCACTGAGGGTGTGAGATGTGGGGCTTTTTCTCAATTTTGACACAAAGAGGCAGACAGCCTGCTTTGGGCCTCAGGCCGAGAAGTGATGGCTCAAATAGTCTGGGCTGAATAGTAGGTATTATTGATGCTGCTAGTGAAGTGGCACCAGGGTCGAGGGTTATGAAGTCCCAACTAAACTACTATTATGGCTCATTTACCATCATTCCTTGCTTATACTATGGCTAAATACACCCTTGCTGTGGCAGTGCTGCACTGAGCATTGGACCAATGGCCCAATAAAGGAGAACAATGAAGCAGAGGAGGCTACTTTATTTTATTTTTTATTTTTATTCATGAAGTTTAATATAGCATGAACAAGATCCCAAGGAATATCAGAGGCTTCACAATAAGGATGGTTAGGAATTTACAGGCATCAAATACAAATCAACAAGACAGTTAAAAAGGGTGCCAAGTTACAGCTGATCAGGGATGTACAGGCGTCAAATACAAATCAACAAGACAGTTACAAGGGTGCATAAAAGCAAAACAGTGGGTAAATATAGCAGATCTGGGAGGGGAAGAAACAATTAAATATTTTTTTTAATAATAAATCAGTACAAGACATGAAGGTATAAGTCCAGTATCTTATAGTAGAAGATCCAAACCAATTAAGTTAAGAGCTTTCTCATTAGGAACCTTTTTACTTCCAGTTTGAAAGCAACCGTAGAGGTGAGTCTGCGAACTTAAGGAGGGAGAGAGTTCCAGACCCTCAGGCAGAGCCTGAGGGTCTGTGAAAGCTCTGTGACAAGTTCTCTTTTTGCAAAATATCTGTGGTTTCAGGAGGAAGGAGTTAGCACTTCTTGAGGGTCTACCACCTCCAGATAATTCTGAATCTGTGACATAATATCGACAGACAGAATATCTACATACAAAAATATCGACACAAAAATATCGAAATCAAAAATATCGGAGTCCTATCTTCATAAAGGTAAGTACAAAAATATCGAAAAATTAATATCGTAGTACAAAAATATCGAAAATAAAAATATCGTTTTTTGAAATATATTAATAATAATGTAAAAATAATTTTAAAATACATATAAATTTAGAATTATTAAATAAAAACATTAAAACATAATTTAAATATTAAAACTAATACATATACATTTAAAATAAATTAAAAACTCTACATATAAATTAACGCAAAAACTATTTAAACGCATGTATTTACAACGCATGCTTTTTTACAACGCAGGTACCTTTACAACGCATACCATTACAACGTAAGTATTCGTAAGTATATATTACTTTTTTTAATTTAAAAAAATTGAAAATTATATAATTTAATTTAATATAATTTAATGTAATTTAATTTTATTAATTTCATTTAATTGATTTAATTTAAATTTTATTTTATTTTATTTTTACCCTGTACCGCTGTACCCCAAAAACCCAAAACTGACCCTGAACCCTAAAAATACCCCTTTACCCAAAAGCCCAAAACTGACCCTGAACCCTAAAAATACCCTTTTACCCAAAAACCCCAAACTGACCCTGAACCCTAAAAATACCCCTTTACCCAAAAACCCAAAACTGACCCTGAACCCTAAAAATTTACCTTTACCCAAAAAACTGAAAACTGACCCTGAGCCCTAAAAATACCCATTTACCCAAAAACCCCAAACTGACCCGGAACCCTAAAAATACCCCTTTTCCCAAAAACTGAAAACTGACCCTGAACCCTAAAAATACCCCTTTACCCAAAAACTGAAAACTGACCCTGAACCCTAAAAATACCCCTTTACCCAAAAAATAAAAACTGACCCTGAACCCTAAAAATACCCCTTCACCCAAAAACAGAAAACTGAACCTGAACCCTAAAAATACCCCTTTACCCAAAAACTGAAAACTGACCCTGAACCTTAAATATACCCCTTTACCCAAAAACTGAAAACTGACCCTGAACCCTAAAAATACCCCTTTACCCAAAAACTGAAAACTGACCCTGAACACTAAAAATACCCCTTTACCCAAAAACTAAAAACTGACCCTGAACCCTAAAAATACCCCTTTACCCAAAAACTGAAAACTGACCCTGAACCCTAAAAATACCAAAAACCCTAAACTGACCCTGAACCCTAAAAATACCCCTTTACCCAAAAACAGAAAACTGACCCTGAACCCTAAAAATACCCCTTTATCCAAAAACTGAAAACTGACCCTGAACCCTAAAAATACCCCTTTACCCAAAAACTGAAAACTGACCCTGAACCCTAAAAATACCCCTTTACCCAAAAACTGAAAACTGACCCTGAACACTAAAAATACCCCTTTACCCAAAAACTGAAAACTGACCCTGAACACTAAAAATACCCTTTTACCCAAAAACTGAAAACTGACCCAGAACCCTAACAAAAAATTAAATATATTAGCACATTAACTCTAAATAATTTAATTACATAATTAATATTATTTAATTACCAATTAATTATTAATTAACAATAACAATAAAGTAAATATATTAGCACATTAACTCTAATTAATTTAATTACATAATTAATATTATTTAATTAACAATTAAGTATTAATTAACAATAACAATAAAGTAAATATATTAGCACATTAGCTGTAATTAATTTAATTTACTAATTAATATTATTTTTCCCCAATTAATTAATTAACAATAACAAAAAATTATATATATATTAAAAAATTACTCTAATTAATGTAACTAACTAATTCATATTAATTAATTACCAATTAATTATTAATAACAAATATGTACAAAATTATATTAATTAATTAACTAATTAATATTAATTAATTACCAATTAATTATTAATTAAAAATATTTACAAACATATATTAATTAATTAATTATTATTAAATTACTTCCCACCCTATTCCCCTATAAACCCACAACCCGCTCTGATACTAAAACGCAAAATGTAAACAAATTTACAAATTTTCAAACATACATTACAAAACATGTTTAACAAACATACAACATAATAAAATACATACCACTAAACAAAATTTCGATATTAGTAAAATTCGATATTAGTAAGATACATACCTTAAAAAAACGATATTCTGTCTGTCGATATTTTGGACATCGATATTCTATACTATCGAAATTAAAACATCGATATTATTGTATATCGATATTTTAATTTCGATATTTTGTCTCACTACCGATAATTCTAGCTTTTGAACAAGATACTTTGGGTTTGGAAACAGAGAGCTTTGTGGGAAAGGCAGGCAATCTTTAGCTGTATTCTTGCTTCAAAAGGCAGACTATTTAGAGATTTTAATACTGAGGAAATGTGCACATTTCTTTTTGTGCCCTAGGTTAGTCTGGCCGCAGCATTTAATGTAGGCCTAAGTGGGGCCAAGGTATATTTAGTGAGGCCACATAGCATAGCACTGCCATAGTCTAGCCTCGGCAAAACCGGCGCTTGGAGCACGTGCTTGAAGTCAGCTAGTGGAAGAAAGCGTTTGAGATTCCTGAGTATTCTCATCTGGTGGTTCGCTCCCTTGCACACCTTGCTAATATGATTCTTCATATTTAAAAGTTTGTTCAGGGTGATTCTGAGAGATTTGGCAGTCAATAATGTGGGGGGAGCAGGTGAAGGCAGTGAGATGGTTCATGCAGAGGTCTAGCTTAGGAGTATGATTCGGAGGAGAAATTAGCAGATATTCGGTTTTGGAGGGGTTGAGTAGAAGGTGGTTCTTGGTTAGCCAGTTTTGAGTGTTCATGAAGGTAGTGTTGAGTGTTATAAGATTTTCCAGGGAGGAGCTTTTCAGCTAGCATTGCATTTCATCCGCGTACATATGGAAAAAAATGTTCATTGAGTTTAGTGCATTAGCCAGTGGTTCCAATAGTAAGTTGAATAGTATGGGGGATAAGGCGGACCCTTGTAGAACCCCCATGGATACTGGCGTGGGCTGGGATAGGGAGTGGTTCACCTATATTCTTTGTGATCTGTGGTGGAGGAACGACAAAAACAATTGCAATACCAGACAAGATAGGGCGCATCCTGTGCTCCAAAATAGATAAGAGGTTGTTGTGATTTACAGTGTCAAACGCAGAGGAAAGGTCAAGTAGGATTAGGAGGCAGGATTAATTGTGGTCGAGCATTTTTAAAATGTCATCAATAATGTGAACGAAAACCGATTCCATGCTGTGTCCACTCTGAAAGCCAGATTGGTGTTGGTCTAGGAGCTGGAAATTCTCAATGTGAGAGCAGAATTGACATTGGGCGCATTTTTCAAGGAGTTTGGCCAGAGTACTGATGTTGGAGAAAGGACTTACACAGAGCCTCAGAGAGATGGCAGAAAGGAAGATGGGGATCAAATTAGCAAGGGACAGAGGTGCATGCCTGCTTCATTAGGAATTAGCTCTCATTTGTCAGGCAGGTGCAGTGGCACTGGGGCCCAAGAGTGTGGAGGGCCCACTGATCACAATTATGACTGTCTTACTTTACAATGGAGGCAAGGCGATTATCATCAGGGTTGAGAGCACCCATACTGCAAAAAGACGGCAAAAAATAGGAGCTCATTTTTATTTTGACAAGGGCAGTCTGTTTGAAGATCAATGTGTTGTCCAGGCTTGGTGGAGTGAGGGTGAATAGGCAGAGGTGATAGCCTGCAACTCAGGGCTGCAGCTATCATTAGTGCAGAAGATGCAGTTGCGTTGGGACCCAGGAAGGTGAGGGGTTCATATGACCCCAAATAACAGGAGTAGTGTTTTTTGTCTGTTTCAGATTTTTTTTATGTATATACTCATTCATAAGTCACACATTTAGTGTGACTTATGAGATACTGAAGATTACCCCAGAATGAACTCAAGTGCTCCACCCTCTGCAGTAAGCCCTAGGACCCTACCCCCCAAGTCTTTCCATAATATTTTGGAGAAGGCAAAACTCCAAATATTTGGGTAGAGGGGCTCAGAGTAAAACTATTTAAAGACCTCTGCCTTAAGGTAATCAAATATATGTCATACAAACCCTTTTCCTCTTTTATTCTTTGTAAATGTGCCCAAATGATGAAACAATTTCTGCAGGCAAGTGTGACCTATAAGCAGAAAATACTTGTGACTCCATATGCTGATTCACAATTGAAGGATCTGCATATTTTTAGGTGTGCAAATATCACACAAGACTGTGACAAAATACATACATTTTGCAAGTTTTACTACAGTTACTAGCAGGGGACAGAAAAGCAGGTGTTTCCTAGGAACAAACATGGAAATAGGATCTGCAAAATTGTAGGCTTGGTATCGTGGGGAGATGATGGGTTCAAACCAGATCTCTGACTGGGGGGAGTGTCTGAAAAGTTTCAGCATTCAGTCCATCATCTCCTTGTGTTTGCTTTGTTCATCCTAAGTTAGCAGGGTATGCCCAGACGTGGGTCCCTTGCTCACTTTGCCACTCGATTAAAGATAGCCTGGCTGATGAGGGCTGTTAGCCTGACACCTGTCCCAGGATGCTAATTTCTGGTCTATGGAAGACTTGTCTAGGCAGTTCGGGCTGGACTGTTCTCATGAGGCACATGGTCAAGACTGATTTACAAATAGCTGTGTCTGAAATGTGGTGGCGGAGAGAGCTAAAGAATGATGATGGATTCAACCCAGATCTGTGACTGGGGGTGAATGTCTGAAAAGTTTTAGCGCTCTGTCCATCATGTACTTGTGCTTGCTTTGTTCGCCCTAAGTTGGCAGGGTATGCCCAGACGTGGGTCCCTTGTTCACTTTGCCACTGGATTCAAGGTAGCCTGGCTAATGATGGATGTTAGGCCAAACCTGTCCCAGGATGCTTGTATCCGGTACAGGGAAGACATGGCTTGGCAGTTAGAGCTTGACTGTTCCCATGAAGCACAGCATCAAGACTGATTTGTATATAGCTGTGTCTGAACTGGGGTAGCGGAGTGAGTCAAAGAATGATGATGGATTTAACCCAGATCTGGGACAGGGGGTGAGTATCTGAAAAGTTTCAGCACTCCCTCCATCATCTCCTTGTGTATGCTTTGTTTGCCCTAAGTTGGCAGGGTATGCCCAGATGTGGTCCCTTGCTCACTTTGCCACGAGATTGAAGCTAGCCTTGCGGATGAAGGCTGTTAGCCCGAACCCAGTCCCAGGATGTTTGTTTCGGGTCCAGGAAAGACATGGCTTAGCAGTTCGTGCTGGATTGTCCCCATGAGGCATAGGGTCAAGACTTATTTGCACATAGCTGTGTTTGAACTGGGGTGGCAGAGTGAGCTAAAGAATGATGATGGATTCAACCCAGATCTGTGAGGGTGGGTGTGTGTCTGAAAAGTTTCACAGCTCCATCCATCATCTCCTTGTGTTCGCTTTGTTTGCCCTAAGTTGGCAGGGTATGCCCAGACATGGGTCCTTGGCTCACTTTGCCACTGCATTCAAGCTAGCCTGGCTGATGAGGGTTATTAGCCCAAAACCGGTCCCAGGACGCTTGTTTTTGGTCCAAGGAAGACATGGCTTGGCAGTTCGGCCAGGACTGTTCCCATGAGGCATAGGGTCAATACTTTTTTGCACATAGCTGTATTTGAACTGGGGTGGCAGAGTGAGCTAAAGAATGATGATGGATTCAACCCAGATCTGTGAGGGTGGGTGACTGTCAGAAATGTTTCCGCTCTCTGTCCATCATCTCCTTGTGTTTGCTTTGTTCACCCTAAGTTGGCATGGAATGCCCAGACGTGGGTCCCTCGTTCACTTTGCCACTGTATTCAAGCTAGCCTGGCTGATGAGGGCTGTTAGCCCAAAACAGGTCCCAGGATGGTTGCTTCCGGTCCAGGGAAGACATGGCTTGACAGTTCGGGCTGGACTGTTCCCATGAGGCACATGGTCAAGACTGATTTACAAATAGCTGTGTCTGAAATGTGGTGGCGGAGAGAGCTAAAGAATGATGATGGATTCAACCCAGATCTGTGACTGGGGGTGAATGTCTGAAAAGTTTTAGCGCTCTGTCCATCATGTACTTGTGCTTGCTTTGTTCGCCCTAAGTTGGCAGGGTATGCCCAGACGTGGGTCCCTTGTTCACTTTGCCACTGGATTCAAGGTAGCCTGGCTAATGATGGATGTTAGGCCAAACCTGTCCCAGGATGCTTGTATCCGGTACAGGGAAGACATGGCTTGGCAGTTAGAGCTTGACTGTTCCCATGAAGCACAGCATCAAGACTGATTTGTATATAGCTGTGTCTGAACTGGGGTAGCGGAGTGAGTCAAAGAATGATGATGGATTTAACCCAGATCTGGGACAGGGGGTGAGTATCTGAAAAGTTTCAGCACTCCCTCCATCATCTCCTTGTGTATGCTTTGTTTGCCCTAAGTTGGCAGGGTATGCCCAGATGTGGTCCCTTGCTCACTTTGCCACGAGATTGAAGCTAGCCTTGCGGATGAAGGCTGTTAGCCCGAACCCAGTCCCAGGATGTTTGTTTCGGGTCCAGGAAAGACATGGCTTAGCAGTTCGTGCTGGATTGTCCCCATGAGGCATAGGGTCAAGACTTATTTGCACATAGCTGTGTTTGAACTGGGGTGGCAGAGTGAGCTAAAGAATGATGATGGATTCAACCCAGATCTGTGAGGGTGGGTGTGTGTCTGAAAAGTTTCACAGCTCCGTCCATCATCTCCTTGTGTTCGCTTTGTTTGCCCTAAGTTGGCAGGGTATGCCCAGACATGGGTCCTTGGCTCACTTTGCTACTGCATTCAAGCTAGCCTGGTTGATGAGGGTTATTATCCCAAAACCGGTCCCAGGACGCTTGTTTTTGGTCCAAGGAAGACATGGCTTGGCAGTTCGGCCAGGACTGTTCCCATGAGGCATAGGGTCAAGACTTATTTGCACATAGCTGTATTTGAACTGGGGTGGCAGAGTGAGCTAAAGAATGATGATGGATTCAACCCAGATCTGTGAGGGTGGGTGACTGTCAGAAATGTTTCCGCTCTCTGTCCATCATCTCCTTGTGTTTGCTTTGTTCACCCTAAGTTGGCATGGAATGCCCAGACGTGGGTCCCTCGTTCACTTTGCCACTGTATTCAAGCTAGCCTGGCTGATGAGGGCTGTTAGCCCAAAACAGGTCCCAGGATGGTTGCTTCCGGTCCAGGGAAGACATGGCTTGACAGTTCGGGCTGGACTGTTCCCATGAGGCACGGGTTCAAGACTGATTTGCGTATAGCTGTGTCTGAACTGGGGTAGGGGAATGAGCTAAAGAATGATGCTGGATACAACCAGGATCTGTGACGGGGGCTAGTGTAAGAAAAGTTTCAGCACTCCGTCCATCATCTCCTTGTGTTTACTTTGTTCGTCCTAAGTTGGCAGAGTTTCCCCAGACGTGGGTCACTTGCTCACTTTGCCACTGGATTCAAGCTGGCCTGGCTGAGGAGGGCTGTTAGCCTGAAACCGGTCACAGGATGCTAGTTTTCAGTCCAGGGAAGACATGGCTTGGCAGTTCGGGCTGGACTGTTCCCATGAGGCACAGGGTCAAGTCTGATTTGCATTTAACTGTGTATCAACTGGGGTGGTGAAGTGGGCTAAAGACTGATGAAGGATTCAACCCTAATCTGCGACTGGCGGTGAGTGTCTGAAAAGTTTAAGTGCTTCATCCATCATCTCCTTGTATTTGCATTGTTCGCCCTAAGTTTGCTGAGTATGCCCAGACGTGGTACCCTTGCCACTGGAATCAAGCTAGCCTAGCTGATGAGGGCTGTTAGTCTGAAACCAGTCCCAGTATACTTGTTACCAGTCCAGGGAAGACATGGCTTGGCAGTTCAGGATGTACTGTTCCCTCGAGGCAAAGGGTCAGGATTTATTTGCATATAGCTGTGTCTAAACTGCGATGGCAGAGTGAGCTAAAGTATGATGATGGATTCAACCCAGATCTGTGACTAGGGGGTAAGTAACTGGAAAGTTTCAGCGCTCCATCCATCATCTCCTTGTGTTTTCTTTGTTCAGCCAGGGTATGCCCAGACGTGGGTCCCTACTCACTTTGCCACTGGATTCAAGCTAGCCTGGCTGATGAGGGCTGTTAGCCCAAAACCAGTCCAAGGATGCTTGTATCCAATCCAGGGAAGACATGGCTTGGCAGTTCGGGCTGGACTGCTCCCATAAGGCACAGTGTCAAAACTGATTTGCATATAGCTGTGTCTGAATTGGGATGACACAGTGAGCTAAAGAATGATGATGGATTCAACCCAGATCTGTAACTGGGGTAGTGTCTGAAAAGTTTTAGTGCTCTGTCCATCATCTCCTTGAATTTGCTTTGTTTGCCCTAAGTTGGCAGAGGATGTCCAGACGTGGGTCCCTTGCTCACTTTGCAACTGGATTGAAGCTAACCTGGCTCATGAGGGCTGTTAGCCCAAAACCGGTCCCAGGATACTTGTTTCCAGTCCAGGAAAGCCAAGGTTTGGCAGTTCGGGCTGGACTGTACCCATAAGGTACAGGGTCAAGACTGATTTGCATATAGCTGTGCCTGAACTGGAGAAGCCAACTGAGCTAGGGAATGATGATGGACTCAACCCGGATAAGTGACTGGCAATGAGTGTCTGAAAAGTTTTAGCACTCTCTCCATCATCTCGTTGTGTTTGGTTTGTTTGCCCTAAATTGGCAGCGTATGCCCAGACATGGGTCCTTGGCTCACTTTGCCAGTGGATTCAACCTAGCCTGGCTGATGAGGGCTGTTAGCCTGAAACCTGTCCCAGGATACTTGTTTCCAGTCCAGGTAAGACATGGCTTGGCAGTGGGGGCTGGACTATACCCATGAGGCACAGGGTTAAGTCTGATTTGCATATAGCTGTGCCTGAACTGGAGTTGAAGAGCTAAAGAATGATGATGATTCAACCGAGATCTGTGACTGGGGTTGAGTGTCCAAAAAGTTTCAACGCTCCATTCATCATCTTCTTGTGTTTGATTTGTTCGCTATAAGTTGGTAAGGTTTGCTCAGACGTGAGTCCCTTGCTCATTTTGCCACTGGATTGAAGCCAGCATGGCTGATGAGGGCTGTTAGCCCAAAACTGATCCCAGGATGCTTGTTTCCAGTCCAGGGAAGACATGGCTTGGCAATTCAGGCTGGACTGTTCCCATGAGTCACAGGGTCTAGACTTATTTGCATTTAGCTGTATCTGAACTGTGGTGGCAGAGTGAGCTAAAGAATGATGATGGATTCAACCCAGATCGGGGAGGGTGGGTGTGTGTCTGAAAAGTTTCAGCGCTCCGTCCATCATCTCCTTGTGTTTGCTTTGTTCGCCCTAAGTTGCCATGAAATGCCCAGACGTGGGTCATTTGCTCACTTTGCCACTGGATTCAAGCTAGCCTGGCTGATGACAGCTCTTATCCCAAAACTGATCCCAGGATGCTTGTATCCAGTCGAGGGAAGACATGGCTTGGCACTTCGGGCTGAACTGTTTCCATGAGGCACAGGGTAAAGTCTCAAGAGCGTTTAGCTGTACCTGTACTGGGGTTGCGGAGAGAGCTAAAGAACGATGATGATTCAACCGAGATCTGCGACTGGAGGTGAGTGTCCGAAAAGTTTCAACGCTCCATCCATCATCTTCTTGTGTTTGATTCGTTCGCTATAAGTTGGCAGGGTTTGCCCAGACGTGGGTCCCTTGCTAACTTTGCCACTGGATTCATGCTAGCCTGGCTGATGAGGGCTGTTTGCCCAAAACTGATCCCAGGATGCTTGTTTCCGGTCCAGGGAAGACATGGCTTGGCAGTTCGGACTGGAGTGTTCCCATGAGGCACAGGGTAAAGTCTCATTAGCGTATAGCTGTACCTCAACTGGGGTAGCGGAGTGAGTTAAAGAATGATGTTGGATTCAACCCAGATCTGTGACTGGGGGTGAGTGGTTGAAAAGTTTCAACGCTCCATCTATCATCTCCTTGTGTTTAATTTGTTCGCCATAATTTGGCAGGGTTTGCCCAGGCATGAGTCCCTTGTCATTTTGCTACTGGATTCAAGCTAGCCTGGCTAATGAGGGCTGTTAGCCCAAAGCTGATCCCAGGATGCTTGTTTCCGGTCACGGCAAGACAAGGCTTGGCAGTTCATGCTGGAAAGTTCCCATGAGGCACAGGGTCAAGACTGATTTGCATATCGCTGTGCCTGAACTGGGGTTGCGATTAAACCCAGCTCTGTTGACTTGGTGTGAGTGTTTGATTGGTTCAGATGCTCCGTCCATCGCCACCCCCTTTTGTACCGCTTTGTTCGCCAAAGGTTGGCAGGGTATGCTCAGACGCGAGTCCCTTGCTCACTTTGCCTCTGGATTCAAGCAAGCATGGCTGAAGACGGCTGTAATGCCAGAAACCGGTCCTAGGAAGCTTGAATCTGTTCCAGGGAAGGCATGGCTTGGCAGTTCGGGCTGATCTGTTCCCATGAGGTACAGGGTCAGACTGATTTGCATATGGTCATGTCTGAACTGGGGTGGCAGAGTGGGCTAAAGAACGGTGATGTATTAAACCCAGATCTGTTGACTGGGAGTGAGTGTTTGACTGGTTCAGATGCTACGTCCATCACCACCCCCTTTTGTACCGCCGTGAACTGGGGTTGCGGAGTGAGCTAAAGAATGATGTTGAATTCAACCCAGATCTGTGACTGGGGGTGAGTGTCTGAAAAGTTTCAAAGGTCCATCCATCATCACCTTGTGTTTGATTTGTTCGCCATAAGTTGGCAGGGTTTGCCCAGACATGGGTCCCTTGCTCACTTTGCCAATGTATTTAATCTAGCCTGGCTGATGAGGTCTGTTATCCCAAAACTGATCCCAGGATGCTTGTATCCAGTCCAGGGAAGACATGGCTTGGCACTTCGGGCTGGACTGTTTGCATGAGGCACAGGGTCAAGTCTCATTAGCGTATAGCGGTGCCTGAACTGGGGTAGCGGAGTGAGCTAAAGAATGATGATGGATTCAACCCAGATCTGTGACTGGGGGTGAGTGCCTGAAAAGTTTCAACGCTACATCTATCATCTCCTTGTGTTTGATTTGTTTGCCATAAGTTGGCAGGGTTTGCCCAGACGTTAGTCCCTTGCTCATTTTGCCACTGGATCCAAGCTAGCCTGGCTGATGAGGGTTGTTAGCCCAAAGCTGATAACAGGATGCTTGATTATTGGCCAGGAGGTGAAAAGTATTTGCACTCCATCCATCATCTCCTTGTGTTTGATTTGTTTGCCATAAGTTGGAAGGGTTTGCCAAGACGTGGGTCCCTTGCTCACATTGCCACTGGATTCAAGCTAGCCTGGCTGATGAGGGCTGTTAGCCCAAAACCAGTCCAAGGATGGTAATTTCCGGTCCAGGGAAGACATGCCTTGGCAGTTCAGGCTGGACTGTTCCTATGAGGCAGAGGGTCTAGACTGATTTGCGTATACCTGTGCCTGAACTGGGATGGCAAAGTGAGCCAAAGAATAATGATGGATTTAACCCAGATCTGTGACTGGGGGGTGAGTACCTGAAAAGATGTAGCGCTCCGTCCATCATCTCCTTGTGTTTGCTTTGTTCGCCCTCAGTTGGCGGGGTATGCCCAGACGTGGGTCCCTTGCTCACTTTGCCACTGGATTCAAGCTAGCCTGGCTGATGAAGGCTGTTTGCCCAAAACCTGTCCCAGGATGCTTGTTTCTGGTCCGGGGAAGACATGGCTTGGCAGTTGGGACTGGACTGTTCCCATGAGGCACAGGGTCAAGACTGATTTATATATATCTGTCTCTGAACTGTGGTGGCGGAGTGTGCTAAAGAATGATGAAGAATTCAACCCAGATCTGTGAGGGTGGGTGAATGTCTGAAAAGTTTCAGTGCTCCGTCCATCATCTCCTTTTTTTTGTTTTGTTCGCCCTAAGTTGGCGGGGTATGCCCAGATGTGTGTCACCTGCTTACTTTGCCACTGGATTCAAGCTGGCCTGGCTGATGAGGGCTGTTAGCCTGAAACCGGTCCCAGGATGGTTATTTCCGGTCCAGGGAAAACATGGCTTGGCAGTTCAGGCTGGACTTTTCCAATGAGGTAAGGGGTCAAGACTGATTTGCATATAGCTTTGTCTGAAATGAGGTGGCAGAGTGAGCCAAAGAATGATGATGGATTTAACACAGTTCTGTGACTGGGGATGAGTATCTGAAAAGATTCAGCGCTCTGTCCTTCATCTCCTTGTGTTTGCTTTGTTCGCCCTAAGTTGGCAGGGTATGCCCATACGTCGGTTCCTTGCTCACTTTGCCACTAGATTGAAGCTAGCCTGCCTGACAAGGGCTGTTAGCCCGAAACCGGTCCCAGGATGTTTGTTTCCAGTCCAGGAAAGACATGGATTGCCAGTTCAGGCTGGACTGTTCCCATGAGGCTCAGGGTCAAGGCTTATTTGCATATAGCTGTGTCTGAACTGGGGTGGCAGAGTGGGCTAAAGATTGATGATGAATTAAACCCAGATCTGTGACTGGGGGTGAGTGTCTAAAAAGTTTCAACACTATGTTCATCATCTCCTTGTGTTTGCTTTGTTTGCCCTAATTTGGTAGGGTATGCCCATACGTGGGTCCCTTGCTCACTTTTAAACTAGATTCAGGCTAGCCTGGCTGATGAGGTCTGTTAGCCCGAAACCTGTCCCAAGATGCTTGTTTTTGGTCCTTGGAAGACATGGCTTGGCATTTCGGGCTGGACTTTACCCATAAGACTGATTTGTATATAGCTGTATCTGAACTGGGGTAGCGAACTGAGCGAAAGAATGATGAGGGATTTAACCCAGATCTGTGATTGGGGGTGAGAACCTGAAAAGATTTAGCGCTCCCTTCATCATCTCCTTGTGATTGCTTTATTCGCCCTAAGTTGGCAGGGTATGCCCAGACGTGGGTCCCTTGCTCACTTTGCCACTAGATTGAAGCAAGCCTGGCTGATCCGGGCTGTTATCCTGAAACTGGTCCCAGGATGCTTGCTTCCGGGCCAGGGAAGACATGGCTTGGCACTTCGGGCTCGACTGTTCCCATAATTTTTTTATCAGAACAAAGGTCCTCAGCAATTAGGGAGATCTGAGACAAGATAGTATATAGACCACAATAGGCTGCTATATGGTTCCAATGCCCAGCCAGACATGGATTTTATTTCATGAAAGTTTTAAGAAATAGAAAAATGAATATCAGGAACAAGAACAGTTGTCGTAGGGCACAAGCCTGTACCCTACTAAGGGGAGGTGGTGATAAACAACATAGGGTTTTTTCAGGCAAAAACTGAGCGAATATGGCTACTTGTTAATCAGTATTCCAGTAAGTATAGCCAAAAGTGGAATAACAAAACAATTTATATACAATGGTTGGTTGTGAAACCACTAGAAAAGGTCGACGTTTCGATCCCTTGCTCAAAATTATACGGAATCATCATCAGGGCATAATTATAACAATTGCCTGGAGTTAAAAATTACGGCCTGTTGGGAGAAAACAGGAGGGAAGGGAGAAGAAAAACTGGATCATTAACAAACAATGAGAGTGTTAAGAGGGGAGCACGAATGGTTTTCGACAACCACAGTACTTGGATTCGAACAGTGTTGTGCAAAAGTGTAAACATTGGTGCGAAAGATTAAGACTCGAAAATGGTGACAGTTGTGACCTGCGACCTGTGGCATACATTCAAAAACATTTGATTAGCAATAATTACGATGATGCTTTAAAAGCTTAATGCTATGATGCAGGCATTAACAGAAATAAGAACAACCAATCGGTACGGTATGCATGGTGGGAATTGTGACCGTTATGGTGGAAAAACTGTGAGCTCATAGGGTTTTCTAGCGGTAGCATGCAGGTGGAACATCCTGTACATAAGGCTATACACTTGCAGTACCATTCTAAGATGGCGGCCGTTCTCAGTCCCGGGAATTGAAACCCCTCTTCTATGTCAATCGTCACATGACCACTGCCCGATATAAGCACTTCCCTCGAGCCTAACGAAATTGTGCCTGCCATTACGCGGAGTACCGAGTCTCCTCCCCTGACTCCTCGCTGACAGTACATTGTTGCTGCTCCTCGCATTTTCACAAGGTAAGAGCCGCAGCGCTCAGGCCAATATAGTGAGCGTTCTCTGACACCGGCCCTTTGCTACATCTTTACTTAATGTCTCCTAACAGCGTCCCTGTTTTACTGATGATTCAGTCACACCCAGGAGACCCGCCCAACGGCCAGCCATAGCTGGCTACACAAAACCGCGATTTTCGCATCCATAATAAGCTGTAAACATTGCACGTACAGGAGGTAACGAGTTTTGCCACTAAGCATGTAATTTATAAACGCGGTTCCCCACGTGCATACTAATGCCGGTCCACTTTTCACTGCACGTGTTGATGCAATTACGGCCCGATCCGCTCTATTATCTGAGACGTACAGCAGTGCCTCTCAATTGCTGGTAAGCGCTCTAAAAACACTTTTAGGCTCTAATATTCACTCACCCCTTCTCCTTGCTCCTGTGTGCCGTAACCACCTTTGACCTTGCCTCAGAGCCGGTCATTCACTTAAGTTTTCACGGAAATGTTCCACCTGCATGCTACCGCTAGACAACCCTATGAGCTCACAGTTTTTCCACCATAACGGTCACAATTCCCACCATGCATACCGTACCGATTGGTTGTTCTTATTTCTGTTAATGCCCGCATCATAGCATTAAGCTTTTAAAGCATCATCGCAATTATTGCTAATCAAATGTTTTCGAATGTATGCCACAGGTCACAACTGTCACCATTTTCGAGTCTTAATCTTTCGCACCAATGTTTACATTTTGCACAACACTGCTCGAATCTAAGTACTGTGGTTGTCTAAAACCATTTGTGCGCCCCTCTTAACACTCTCATTGTTTATTAATGATCCAGTTTTCTTCTCCCTTCCCTCCTGTTTTCTCCCAACAGGCCGTAATTGTTAACTCCAGGCAAATGTTATAATGATGTCCTGATGATGATCCCGTATAATTTTGAGCAAGGGATCGAAACGTTGACCTTTTCTAGTGGTTTCACAACCAACCATTGTATATAAATTGTTGTGTTATTCCACTTTTGGCTATACTTACTGGAATACTGATTAACAAGTAGCCATTTTTCGCTCAGTCTTTGCCTGAAAAAACCCGATTTGTTGTTTGTCACCCCCCCTTAGTAAGGTACAGGCTTGTGCCCTACGACAACTATTGTTGTTCCTGATATTCATTTTTCTATTTCTTAAAACTTTCATAAAATAAAATCCATGTCCGGGTAGGCATTGGAACCATATAGCAGCATATTGTGGTCTATATGCTATCTTGTCTCAGATCTACCTAATTGCTGAGGGCCTTTGTTCTGATAAAATATTGTAAACCGTGGTCCTAAGCCAACATTAGGGTCCCCTTGGTTATAATTAAAGTACGACTGTTCCCATAAGGCACAGGGTCAAGACTGATTTGCATATAGCTGTGTTTGAACTGGGGTAGCAGATTGAGCTAAAGAATGATGATGGATTCAACACGGATCTTTGACTGGGGATGAGTGTCTGAAAAGTTTTAGCGCTCTGTCCATCATCTCCTTGTATTTGCTTTGTTCGCCCTAAATTGGCAGAGTATGCCCAGACATGGGTCCCTGGTTCACTTTGCCACTGGATTCAAGATAGCCTGGCTGATGCGGACTGTTAGCCTGAAACCGGTCCCAGGATGCTTGTATCCGGTACAGGGAATACATGGCTTTGTAGTTTGGACTGGACTGTTCCCATAGTGCACAGGGTCTAGACTGATTTGTATATAGCTGTGTCTGAACTGGGGTAGCATAGTGAGCTAAAGAATGATGGTGTATTCAACCCAGATCTGTGACTGGGGATGGGTGTCTGAAAAGTTTTATTGCTCTGTCCATCATCTCCTTGTGTTTGCTTTGTTTGACCTAAATTGGCGGGATATGCCCAGACGTGGGTCCCTTGCTCACATAGGCACTGGATTAATGCTAGCCTGGCTGATGAGGGCTGTTAGCCCAAAGCCGGTCACAGTATGCTTGTTTCCTGTCCAGGGAAGACATGGATTGGCAGTTCAGACTGGACTCTTCCCATGAGGCACATGGTCAAGACTGATTTGCATATACCTGTGCCTGAACTGGGGTGGCAGAGTGAGCTAAAGAATGATGATTGATTCAGCCCAGATCTGTGAGGGGGGTGAGTGTCTGAAAAGTTCCAACGTTCCATCTATCATCTCCTTGTGTTTGATTTGTTTTCCAGAAGTTGGCAGGGTTTGCCCAGACGTGAGTACCTTGCTCATTTTACCACTGGATTCAAGCAAGCCTGGCTGATGAGGGCTCTTAGCCGAAAACTGATAACAGGATGCTTGTTTCTGGTGCAGGCAAGGCATCACTTGGCACTTCAGGCTCGACTGATCCCATGAGGCACAGGGTCAAGTCTGATTTGCATATAGCTGTGTCTGAACTGGGGTAGCGGAGTGAGCTAAAGATTGATGATGGATTCGACCCACATCTGTGACTGGAGGTGAGTGTCTAAAAAGTTTCAATGCTCATCCATCATCTCCTTGTGTTGGATTTGTTCACCATTAGTTGATAGGGTTTGCCCAGATGTGGGTCCCTTACTCACTTTGCCACTAGATTGAAGTTAGCCTGGCTGATGCGGTCTGTTAGCCCAAAACTGGTACCAGGATACTTGCTTCCGGTCCAGGGTAGACATAGCTTGGCTCTTCGGGCTGGACTGTTCCAATAAGGCATAAGGTCAAGACTGATTTGCATATACCTGAGCCTGAACTGGGGTGGCAGAGTGAGCCAAAGAATGATGATGGATTTAACACAGATCTGTGACTGGGGGTGAGTACCTGGAAAGATTTAGTGCTCCATCGATCATCTCCTGGTGTTTGCTTTGTTCACCCTAAGTTGGAAGGGTATGCCCAGATGTGGGTCCCTTACTCACTTTGCCACTAGATTGAAGCTAGCCTGGCTGATGCGGTCTATTAGCCCATAACTGGTACCTGGATACTTGCTTCCAGTCCATGGAAGACATGGCTTGGCTCTTCGGGCTGGATTGTTCCAATAAGGCATAGGGTCAAGACTGATTTGCATATAGCTGTGTCTGAACTGAGGTAGCGGAGTGAGCTAAAGAATGATGATGGATTCAACCCGGATCTGTGACTGGGGGTGAGTGTCTGAAAAGTATCAGCACTCTGTCCATCATCTCCTTGTGTTTCCTTTGTTCACCCTAAGTTGACATGGAATGCCCAGACGTGGGTCCCTTGCTCACTTTGCCACTGGATTCAAGCTAGCCTGGCTGATGTGGACTGTTATCCTGAAACCGGTCCCAGGATGCTTGTATCCGGTACATGGAAGACATGGCTTGGCAGTTAGGACTGGAGTGTTCCTATAAGGCACAGGGTCAAGACTGATTTGCATATAGCTGTGTCTGAACTAAGTATGGGCGAAATTTGCGATTTCGCGGTCCGCAAATTGGTGCGAAATTGCAAAAAAAGTCAGGGAGTTTGCGAATTTTCCCACAAACTCGCGGATTTTTGTGCCATTTGCACAAATATGTAACCACGTGTGCCTGTAGCTTTGCCAGCACGACAAAAGGCACCGAGGTCTCTTGAATGAGCTGGCCATTATAGTGGAGACGGGCAGGAAGATGTTTCATACCGCTAGCGTGTGGTGGATGGGGCCAAACGGGCAGCGCTTCTAAGCGAGTTCACATGCATCTTGTTTAGAAAGGGTCAAAGACCGAGCAGAGCAGCAGATGAGGAGAAAGCAGCCTCCTGGTCACAGGAGCTACACAGGGATAGCGTTCGGGAAACTCATGGATGCAAAAATACGTTTGGCACAGGACCCCAGAATCCTTCAGATGTCCAAGATAGCTCTGCTGCGCGTGTTGGTACAAAGCCATTCTGAACCTACTCAGTGGGTTCAGGCGCATGCAGCTGCTGCTGCTGGACAATGTCCCATCTCATACTAAACTGCCCCATACAGGCATATGCTGGCACTGGACAGTAGGGTGCAGTGGCATGCGGGTGCTCCATGCCTGGTACATGTGCATACTCGTGCCAGGGGGGAAAGTGTTTATTGGTGCTGTGTAGCAAGTTATGACTTTACATTTTTGTGGAAAAGTAAATTTTGCCATGTTCTGTGTCCCTACGTGTCCTCCATCTTATGTTATGTGTGCATGATTAAATATGCATATGTATCCCCATGTTTGATTAAAGACGCAATTACAGTTGTGTCCATCACTAGTATGCCAGTTTCCAGTTCTCATGAAAGCTACGAGTATCAGGCCTATGTAAAGTTACGTTGCCACGTTTCTCAGTGTGCACGTTATTTCATTGTAAAGTCCCCGTTTCTAGGCCTCAAAAGGGCCCGGACACCAGATTCAGCTCCTGTCTCCTGAGCCTCGCTGAGGAGCGATACAGCCCCCACCTGTATCCTCGACCCTTCACTTACTTCCTGCCTCACAGTGCCCGGCTCAGCCTGGCTCTGCCTCTGAGTCTGCCAAGAGTATGTTATGATTCTAGTTATCAGTCCAGCCCTCCTTCTCTGCATTCCTAAGCTACTGAATCGCATCAATAGTTTCCGTCATTGTCTAGCCTTTACGTCTCCATGTAAGAGAAATACTGCATTTAATGGTCATTTAATATTCTTCATCACGCACTACATGTAGAATAATGCATGCACCATTCTTAGAGTCTGTTAGCCTTTACCCCGATAACTTTTGGATTCTATCAACATGTTCTCTAAACATCAGATACTAGATACTGTTTAGGTACATGTCGCCCTGACTCTCCAGACTTCAGTCTCTGCTCCTAGCACAGAGTTCATAGCCCCCAGCTTCTCCTAGTAACACGTCATTGTCAGTTTGCGCGCACCATTAGGTTAGAGGTCCCGGCTCCTTAGGTAGCCCCCTCCATGTTTCCGCCCCATTTATGACATATTCTGTTACGTTTGCATCACATGTCTATGTATACGCCCCTGTTACACCCATTTTCACCCTTATCTTTCGCGACTGCTATTGACCACACCCACTGCTCCGCCTACTGTAATTCATTGTAATGTAACTGTTTTAGTATATATATTTGTGCACTGTTATTAAATGTTACACCGATTCTGATCCTGCCCCCGGCAGCGCTGCCATCCTGTTCCCGTGCAGGTTGTCCTGTTCCTGTCCTTTATGCTGTATTAAAACCTGCAAACTCCTACTACCTCGAATCTTGGCTCTTATTTATTGAGCTATCTGTTATTGCTATGTCCAGTAAAACCTAGATCCGGTATTATTTATTTATATACCACATAATGGCGCCCGAATAGGGACTTGCCCTTTCCCCACGCGCCGGTGAAGCCACGCCGGCCCCCTGACCCTCTGCAGCCGTGACGGAACCATACCGTGCACGTGCAGATATTTCTGCTTCAAGTATCCCTCAGGCCCACGGAGGAGACGGAGGTGGCGGTCCAGCATCCAGACGAGGCGGTGGAGGAACGCGGCGAGTCCCGACCAGAGCCCAAGCCGAGAGTCCAAGGTCCGAGGTATCCGGAGGCCCACCCGTAACAGAAGTCCGAAGTTCGTCCGTCCGGCGTCGAAGCAGTCCAGTCCAGTCCGAGGCCTTCCGTTCTTGCTGCCCGGTGAGTACCATTGCTGGGGTAGTATCTAAACAGGGTCAATCTAATTGACTCTGGTCCGTGGGTTGGTGGTACACAGACCCAAAACGAAGTGTCCACTTCGGTGGATGCGGGTCCTGACGTGTCTCTTTATGAGACCGGTAAGTTTCGTACTGTTTCAGCAGTGCATCTAGTTTCTGTTCTAGTCAGTTCTGTTCTCGAGAAAATTCATGTATTCTGTTTTCAGTATTCCAGGTAGTATTCTGTTCGAACTGTTATTTTAAATATTCTTCATGTATTTTAATGTCGTGGTATGAATGTGAAGTAATTATCGTGTTCATTGTGTATTGTATTGTGTCTAGATTACAGTTCAGTCATGCCCTTATTCTCGAAATTACGTCAGTTAAAAACTAGAAAAGGTCTGCTAGAAGCAGCAGTTCCTGTCCCGCCTAGGGACAGTCCAGGTCATTTTATGTATCAGAAGCATGGCATAAGTGCCATATTATATCTAGATTTATGGGTAGAGTATACCAAAGAGTTAGAGGAAAAGTATAGATGGCCCGTATCAGGTACGTGGGATGCCGAGTGCATCATGAGAGTAGAAGAAGCATTATGGAAAAAGAAAGCCAGACAGTCACAGAAAGATGCCATCGAGTTATGGCGCAAAGAATCTCATAAAAGAACCGAAAAAGAAATCAGAAAGTCAGAACTAAGTAGAGAATCCTTGGAACGAGCCCAGGAAAGGGAACTAATCGAGATAGGTGAACGAGTTAAAACAGAACAGTCAGACAGACAGAGGAATGCCCTTATTAAGGGTATGTATCCTCTTCTTGCCGAGGGCTTGCCAAAAGCGACCCCGGAGGCATCCAGTAATTTTCCGCCACCATTAGTTCCGACCAAGCTACGTCACAAACCGACCGCAGCTGATATTTTCATCTCGTCCTATTTGGACGACACAGTCCCGGAATATGCAAATCCTGTTCCGCCAGTCCCTGTAAATCAGGCAATTCCTGCTCCCCCAGACACCGGGGCACCTCTTGCAGTACCTGCTACGGTACCCCCGGTCCAGCCTACATTACAATTTCCCGCCGCGCTGGTACGAAGAGTATCAGTCGACGATTCCAGTTTAGGGGCCGCAGGAGGAGGTCCTCCTGGTACCCCGCCACCGTACCAACGTAGAACGTTGGCCGAGTTACATGAATGTGCGTTACAGCGTACGCCCAAATTTAAGTCCGTTGCAGAAATCCGACGAGCTCTCACTGAATGCCGCTATGATCCAGTTGCAGGTGATGATAGTACAGTAATATATTCCATCCGTGTAAGACGGGTGACCGGGTATTTAGACACCCTACCAGATATGAAAGGAGATCTAGACAGAATATATCGTTTCATCCGTACAGGGGATGATCCAGAAAGTATTGGCGAAGCCATGTCTCAAAGGAAAGCTGAGATCCAGCTCATGATATTAAAGTTTCTGATTAATTGTCTAATAAGAGAACAAGATTACCCGACTAAAGATCCGGCCGAAATGAAGATCCTGACAAGGTGGAGTGATAATATATCCGAGGGTAAACACAAGACTATCAGTAGTATAGAGAGTATGTACAAGAAAATTCGTAAGGAAATACTAAAGTTACACGAACAACGTAAAGCAGCACAAGTAAGCGAGAAAGAAAATGACTCTACTGAAGAGGTAGAGGACGAGAATCCCACTAGAATAGCGTATGTAGGAAAATCTAGATTTCCAGATCGCCATTTGCGCCTAGAACACAAGTCAGTTTTACATCATCCAGCACCAGAACAAGGTTCTCTGGAACAAGTATTTCAAGCTACCGATCACATTCTGAAATCACGAATCGGTTACAGTGAGTTAAGTACTATGCATGAACAAGAACTAGTCCGATCAGCAGTCCGATGGATTACTGATTCTACCACTTTTCCAGATGAAATAGTGGCACAAATGTTCCTGAAATTGCCCCCAGCCGAGCAGCGACTGGTGGGTATGTATATGATCCAGCACCTCATTACATTGTATGAGGGTCAACATTCTGATCCAGGTCCGTTACACGATGTCCTGAACGAGTTACTCCAGTATAGATGGAAAGGTTTAGGTACCGATTTAATTAGTGTCATTCTAGAACAGCGCCACAAATATAGTATGTTTTTGAACCCGCATTTTGTTCATGTCTCACCTCCAGAAAGTAAACCGTTTTACATAGACAGACAGAATCCGTTACGAGAAGTACACCCAGTTAGGACAACAGATGGTGAAATGCAACGAGTGTTTGTTTACACTCCGATTACAAAGATGGAACTCTTAGAGATGAAGAAATTAATTCCCTGTCATGACAAAGATCCAGCAGGGTTCCACCGAGAATTAAAAGACATGCTCCGTATGGGAGAATACACGTATCCAGATATAATTAAAATGTTAAAAGTCCTGTTGCCCGCAGGGGTATACGAAAAACTCAAGGAAAAAGATTGGGAGGTGGGAGAGAAAAAGATCGATTGGGCAGTTCTCGAAGCTGAAGATAAGATACGAGTACCAGGTACCGGTCTAGGAGAGAAATGTAAAGAATTACCAGAACTGTTAATACAAGTTTTGCCAAGATTATTAGCCACTAAAAAGGAAGACTGGGATGCAATCTCAGCCTGTAAACAGAAACAAGACGAAGACACTAGTGATTTTTATTCTAGATTCGAGAAATGTTTTAGTATAAACAGTGGCCTCAAGACAAGTAGCGAGTCATACCCTCATCTTTTTGTTACTAAATTAGTCGAGAATTCAAGTCCACAAGTTAAGAATCGAGTTTTGAAAGTCGAAAGTACCTGGCAAGCTAATACCCCGTCCCAGATGTTACAGATGCTTCAATACCACCAGAATAGAATCAGAGAAGAACAAGATCATGAAAGGAAACGTATGAAAGACACGAAAATGAAAGTGCTGGTTGCACAATCTATTCCACAAGACAGTCAGAAGAGGGGTCCGAATCAAGCCAGTCATCCTGCAGTTCCCGTTAAAGGGACATGCAATTATTGTAAACAGCCAGGTCATTTTATAAACGAGTGTGCAGTTCTGAAACATAATATAGCTACCGGTAAGACTAAAGAAAGACCACGTCCGTTTAGACAAGAACAAGTTTCACAGACTTCTCAGCCACAGAATGCACAACAGACAGTTCCAGTACCGCAGCCTATTGCTGCAACACAGCATGTTACACAACAGATGTACCAGTATGCACAGTCCGAGTATCCAGAGTATCAGCCATATTCATGAAACAGCCTAGAGAGGGAGGTAGGCTTGCCTCTCATCGAGATTCCTGTAGATCAAGAGGGTCCCTATGTTCATAGTCAAGTATTAGGGAAAGACAGAAAGTTTCTGATTGATACAGGGGCAAGTAGGACCACCATTAGTCATGCCGAAGTTCCAGGGGCTCCGCTCTCAGGCTCTAGAAATGTTTCCCTTGGATTTTCAGGAAAGCCTATTATAAACGAGATATCTAAGCCAGTTACTCTAGAAGTAGGTCCATTGTCCCGCACTACTGATCTGTTACTTACGAAGTCATGTCCAGAAAATCTGTTAGGCATTAAGACACTGAAAGAATTAGGTGCAGTCATATGCTGCTCCCCAGAGGGAATACGATTGTTCCTACGTGACTTCAAGGGTCACTATGTATTACGAGATTTTGATCCAAGATTGTCCAATGTTCCGCAGCATTTATGGGCACAAGGTCCTACTGATGTTGGTTATATGCAAATCACACCCCATCGTGTGACTCTCAAGCCAGGTGTAGTGTTACCACGAATCAGACAGTACAGATTGCCACCTGAGGCTGTAGCAGCCTTATCCAAAATTATTGACGAGCTCATCGCTCAAGGAGTAGTTGTAGAAACTGACTCCAATGAATGTAATTCTCCGATCATTCCAGTCATGAAACGTACAGATCCAAATGCACCCCCAGTATATCGATTAGTGATTGACCTCCGAGAGCTTAACAAATGTATTATTCCCCAGTACCCAGTTGTCCCAGATATCTCTTCCCTATTGACAGCCATTGATTCTGAAGCCTCATTTTTTTTCAGTCATAGACCTCAAGAACGCATTTTTTAGTGTCCCCATTCATCCAGACAGCCAGTTCCTTTTCGGTTGTTGTTTAAATGGAAGGAGCTATATGTTCACACGAGCTCCTCAAGGTTTCACAGAAAGTCCTAGTATTTACAGTCAAGCACTCAAAAGACAACTAGACAATATTCACATGCCAACTGACACTGCCCTGCTCCAGTATGTCGATGATCTACTGATCACAGCCCGTTCTGAACGTGCTTGCGAGCGAGCATCCCTTACAGTCTTGTATTTCCTAGCAGAGATGGGGCACAAGGTGTCCCCTTCTAAGCTTCAATTCTGTGTCCAGCAAGTGATCTATTTAGGCCACTTACTGTCCAAGAGGGGTAGGCAGTTGACACCTGACCGTATCCAGTTAATAGCGAGTCTTCCTCAGCCCAAGACCCAGAAGGAGGTACGTGCTTTTATCGGCCTCACTTCTTACTGCAGACAATGGATTCCTCAGTATGCATTTCTAGCTAAGCCACTGATACAGTTAACGACACAGGAGGCAGCCGTATCGACTGTCCTCCCTTGGACAGCTGAACATACACTTAGTTTCAATGAGTTAAAGAAAGCTCTATGCCAAGCTCCAGTTCTAGCTACACCGAACTACAGTAAGCCTTTTACACTTTTCGTCACTGAACGCGAAGGTACAGCATTATCTGTTCTCACACAAGATCAAGCAGGACAATACAAGCCCTGTGCTTATTTTTCGAGCACATTAGATCCTGTAGCCCAGGCTCTGCCTGCGTGCCTCAAGTCAGTTGCAGCCACAGCACTAGCTATCAGACAAAGTGATTCCATAGTATTAGGACATTCCTTGACAGTACAAGTCCCACACTCCGTGGAAGTTCTTTTAAACCGAACACAGACTCAGCACTTGACAATTGCACGTTTAACAGGTTATGAATTGACACTGTTCCAGCCACACATAGAAATCAGACGCTGCAACGTTCTAAATCCTGCCACACTGTTACCGTCAGTTACTTCGAATCCTGTCACACACGACTGTGTGGAAGTAGTTAACACTATGACAAAGCCAAGACAAGATCTGACAGATATTCCATTACCAGATCCCGACCTGACACTTTATGTGGATGGTTCATGTATGAGAACAATTACAGGAGAACTAGTAGCCGCGTATGCAGTGACTACTGACACTGAAGTTATTGAAACACACCGTATTGACACCCTGTCTGCTCAAGCAGCAGAGCTAGTTGCTCTGACACAAGCCTGCATACACGCCAAGAACCTGAAAGTTAATGTTTACACAGATTCACGTTACGCATTTGGAGTCGTACACGACTTTGGAGTGCTCTGGCAGGAGAGAGGTTTCATGACTTCTCATGGAACCAAGATTCAGCATGGTCTCCTTATTCAAGCTCTGTTAGATGCCATACACTTACCGACATCTATTGCTATCATGAAATGCAAAGCACATACGAAAGTTACTGACACTATTTCTCAAGGTAATGATCTAGCAGATCGCACCGCCAAGCTTACAGCACAGACTCCAGACATTCCAGTTAATCCGACACAGACACATACTCCAGATCTGACTACCTGTATGACAGTTAAGGACCCCACTCAAGATGTCATAGATATCCAGTTACATGCTACTCCCGATGAAATCAAGAAATGGTCCGAACAAGGAGGGGTCCAGACAGATCAGGGATGGGTGACGAAGGGTAAAGCCACATGGTTTCTCCCCGACTCTATGGTTCAAGTCATTATCAATACCGCACATAGTCCAGCACATTTAGGAGAAAAAGCTATGTTAGACAGTATCCAGAACATTTGGTTCAACAAGCATTTACGAGCTGCAGCCAAGCAGAAAGTCCGTACCTGTATGATATGTTGCCAGTTTAATCCAGGTAAAAGTGTCCCGGTGGAACAAGGTGGATTCCAACCCCCTGACCACCCTTTTGAAGTCCTCCAGATGGATTATATTCAGATGGAGCGATGTCGAGGTTTCAAGTATGTCCTTGTAGTTATATGTGCTTTGTCCAGGTGGACAGAAGTATATCCAGTCCCAGATTACACAGCCGCGACCACTGCCAAGCAGTTGGTTCGTGAATTCTTCCCCCGTTATGGACTCCCTAGGGTCGTGTATTCAGACAACGGCCAACCATTCTCATCCGAGCTTATGAAACATATTTCCCTTTTGTTAGGGTACCAGTGGAAGTTCCATTGTGTACGCCATCCAGAAGCAGCCGGTCTCGTAGAGAGACATAATCAGACCCTGAAAATCCGAATTGCAAAAGTATGTAAAGAGAAAGGTGTGGACTGGCTAGTAGCTCTGCCAGTTGCCTTATTTTATATGCGCATGGTCGCACATTCCAGATCAGGTCTGTCCCCTTATGAGGTCGTATTCGGCCGCCCCCCTAACATGTGGGGTACACCTAGACCTCGAAGTATTACCGATGTTTCAAGTAATATGCTGACAGATTACCTAGCTTCCTTGATGTCTGCCCTCAACTCTTGTCGTTCACAGGTTGCTGCCGCATTTCCAGACAATACCGAGGTGGCACCGCATGAAATCGTTCCCGGATCCATGGTTCTTGTCCGGAATTTTGATCGTTCAAGTCCGCTGGAGCCTCGCTGGAAGGAACCCCGACAGGTCCTCCTCACCACCCGTACTGCTGTCAAGTTGGAAGGCAGGAAGGGCTGGGTCCATTTGTCACATGTGAAAAGATTTTTTGGACTGAAGCCTGTTTCAAAGAACATTTCCGAGGATCTTAAAGACTGCCAAAGTACTATTCTTAAGGACTGTCCCGCAAAAGACATTGCTACGAACCCTTCCCTGTTAGAGAAAACTCCGCAACAGGAGTATAAGCTTAAATTAAGGTCTAGTAAAATAAGTCAGCCAGTTTGATTGTCTAAGTCCTCCCCTAGGTGAAACGGTTAGACCGGTTTCTGACATGTATATAATAGACCCCCACAGAGAGAGAGTTAGTGAGAACTCTAGAAATTGCACTATTATTTTATGTTTTCTGCTATATTTTAGCATTATGATTTCCTGCACCAGTTATGCATTTTATTTGTGTTTTTCAGTTTCCCATGTAAATAAGTCTGCTAATGTTACAGTAGAGCACACGTTTAGTGATCTGCCTCCTCATGAACTCTCATATCGTCTTGCTATGCGTAATAACTCCTTTATCCGCATGTTACATTATTCACACCAGACCAGCAATGCCACTAATTGTTGGGTGTGTGGTCGACTCCCCCCTTTCCAGACACCGAAGGGAGTTCTGCCACTCTTTCCCTATCCATTTTCACATAACGGTTCGTGTGGAGCATGGTCCACGTTAACGTCATCCTCAACAGATATGTCTTTTCTGAACAGTACATGTTTCCCAGACAAGCAAGGTCTTCCCCACAGAACAGGGTTAGATCTAGAAAATGAAGTTTATAATTTGGGTAATTATTCTTCGAATTTTATGGTCCTGAATGTTCAGTCTGATTCTACTCCAGACTTATCTGTTATGTCAGTATTACCAGTCAAAGGTGAATTATGTGTCCGAAATAATGGTTCCGTACATATAGGCCATAGTGATTGTACTACTATTGTCAAGTATAGTGACAGTAGGAAATCTATTTTCAAAGCTTCACGTCATTCTTATTTTGTTTGTGGTCAGACCGCATATGTTCGTCTGCCCCTTGATTGGGATGGTACATGTTACATTGCCTTCCTACTGCCACCAGTTTTCCTAGCCCCACCTGACTATCATAGGAATTCCCACCTAGTACATACTAGACACAAGAGAAATTTCCCGATTGTCGATTATACTGAAACTGCTCTAGAACAATACATAGATAGTTTTCTTCATTTCTAGCCGACCGCCGACAAACGGTCTGGACCACGCCGGATTCTGCTGTGATGCCGCCTCTGGGTGTTGGGGTCCCTCAGGGCTCTATTTTGAGCCCGACCCTATTTAACATCTTCATGACCCCTTTGGCGGCTCTGGCGGAGTCTTGCGGGGCCCGGATCGTGTCCTACGCTGACGACACTCAGCTCCTCTTCTCCTGTGAGAGGGGAGGAGATTTTAATGGGGAGAGCATCCGGGAGTGCCTTGGGGCTGTCTTCAGATGGTTTAATCTGGGTGGCCTCAAGTGCAACCCCGAGAAATCTGAGGTGCTCTTCTTCGGGTGTACGTCTGAGCCTGACTGGCATGACTGGTGGCCTATAGGCATGTCTCCCCCTTCTGCTCCATCTGCAGTGGCCAAGAATCTGGGTGTCAAGATGGACAAGGGTCTGTCAATGAGAGCCCAGATTCTGGGGGTGACGGGCACCTGCTTTGGTCTCCTGAAGGTATTAAGGAAGTTTCTACCCCTGTTATCGGAAGAACACCGGAAACTGACTGTGCAGGCTCTGATCGGGTCCAGGTTGGACTATGCCAACGTCCTATACCTGGGCCTGCCGGAGTATCTGCTACAGCGCCTTCAGGTGACGCAAAATGCGGCGGCGAGAGCCATCTATGGTCTTAATAGGCGAGCTAGGGCGTCATGCCTCTTGCAGGCCTTGCACTGGCTGCCTATTCGTAAGCGCATTATCTTTAAGACGCTGACTCTGACCTATAAGGCCCTACACTCTGGAGGTGCGAAGTACCTCCAAAGGAGAGTGTCCTTTTATCAACCGGCACGGGCACTTAGATCAGAGTCACAGTTTCTGGCAGTTGTACCGCGTATTCAAAAAGCCCGCATTGGGGGTCACTCCTTTGGTCTGCGTGCCCCCCAGCTGTGGAATGCTCTGCCACTGACACTTCGTGGTGCCACGAGTTTACTGGCTTTCAGGAAAGGTCTTAAAACCTGGCTGTTTACTTTATAGGTTTCTTTTTTGGTTTATCACATCTTTGTTTTGCTTTGTTGTCGTGTTGTGTTACCTACTGTAGGTCTCGCTGTGAAAGCGCCAGGATACTCTTTTTGAGTCGCTGTGCGCTATAAAAATAAAATGTAACATAACATAACATAACAATAAAGGTGTCTTCCCCTACTTAGGTACTGTTGTAAATAGTAAACTGATACGTAGATTAACCAGAACACTTGAAGCAGTAGTGATTGAGACTACTTCTGCTCTAGGTAACTTAACCGAAGAACAATCCTTTATGAGAATTGTCGTGCTCCAGAATCGTCTCGTCCTTGACGTCATACTGGCCGATAGGGGCGGGGCATGTAGAGTCATCGGATCTAGTTGCTGCATTTTCATTCCTAATAACGCACCGTCTGTTTATTCAGCTATTACCAGACTCCATAAAATTGCCCATATGTTACACCAAGATCCAGGCACCTGGACATGGTCCGGTTGGTTCTGGAATATAATTTCCGCCTGGGGATGGAAAGTATTGTCATTTCTGGGTATTGCAGTAGCGATCATATTTAGTTGCTGCCTCTGTTTACAATGTGGCCCTGCGATTTGCGGCATTTGTGCTACATCTTGTATTCCTAGTCCCAAGTCCCGTCCTAAATCCCGTTCCAAGAAAATTCGAGACGAGCAAATGATACTGTATGAAATGATAGATGGTATCATGAATATTGATGTTTCCTGATGGAAACGTAGTGACAAGGAGGGAATGTGGAAAAGTAAATTTTGCCATGTTCTGTGTCCCTACGTGTCCTCCATCTTATGTTATGTGTGCATGATTAAATATGCATATGTATCCCCATGTTTGATTAAAGACGCAATTACAGTTGTGTCCATCACTAGTATGCCAGTTTCCAGTTCTCATGAAAGCTACGAGTATCAGGCCTATGTAAAGTTACGTTGCCACGTTTCTCAGTGTGCACGTTATTTCATTGTAAAGTCCCCGTTTCTAGGCCTCAAAAGGGCCCGGACACCAGATTCAGCTCCTGTCTCCTGAGCCTCGCTGAGGAGCGATACAGCCCCCACCTGTATCCTCGACCCTTCACTTACTTCCTGCCTCACAGTGCCCGGCTCAGCCTGGCTCTGCCTCTGAGTCTGCCAAGAGTATGTTATGATTCTAGTTATCAGTCCAGCCCTCCTTCTCTGCATTCCTAAGCTACTGAATCGCATCAATAGTTTCCGTCATTGTCTAGCCTTTACGTCTCCATGTAAGAGAAATACTGCATTTAATGGTCATTTAATATTCTTCATCACGCACTACATGTAGAATAATGCATGCACCATTCTTAGAGTCTGTTAGCCTTTACCCCGATAACTTTTGGATTCTATCAACATGTTCTCTAAACATCAGATACTAGATACTGTTTAGGTACATGTCGCCCTGACTCTCCAGACTTCAGTCTCTGCTCCTAGCACAGAGTTCATAGCCCCCAGCTTCTCCTAGTAACACGTCATTGTCAGTTTGCGCGCACCATTAGGTTAGAGGTCCCGGCTCCTTAGGTAGCCCCCTCCATGTTTCCGCCCCATTTATGACATATTCTGTTACGTTTGCATCACATGTCTATGTATACGCCCCTGTTACACCCATTTTCACCCTTATCTTTCGCGACTGCTATTGACCACACCCACTGCTCCGCCTACTGTAATTCATTGTAATGTAACTGTTTTAGTATATATATTTGTGCACTGTTATTAAATGTTACACCGATTCTGATCCTGCCCCCGGCAGCGCTGCCATCCTGTTCCCGTGCAGGTTGTCCTGTTCCTGTCCTTTATGCTGTATTAAAACCTGCAAACTCCTACTACCTCGAATCTTGGCTCTTATTTATTGAGCTATCTGTTATTGCTATGTCCAGTAAAACCTAGATCCGGTATTATTTATTTATATACCACATTTTGACTGCACCAGACGGGGGTACCACCTACATGGATCAGGAGCATCCAGGCACCAGACTTCATGGTGCAAGAGCATAATGGTGCTGTGTGGTTCGGGTATATGTACTGGGGGCAGGGGGACACTTAGCAAAATGTGTGCTCCCACCCAGAGGGGTCCCAGGCAATTGAGCAAGAATGATTTTCACACTGAGAGGGCTGTGGGGCAGTTCAGCAGCACGGCAGCTCACAATCACTGGGCCCTGGGGCAGTTCAGTAGCACGTGGGCTCACAACCCCTGGGCAGCTCAGCAGCACAGGGGCTCACACCCACAGGGCTCCCGGGCAGTTTAGCAGCACCGCCTTTTGGTTCATCCCTGCCACCCTCTGGTTCATCACTGCCACCCTCTGGTTCACCACTTCCACCCTCTGGTTCACCACTGCCACCCTCTGGTTCACCACTGGTACCCTCTGGTTCACCACTGTCACTCTCTGGTTCATCACTGTCACCCTCTGGTTCATCACTGCCACCCTCTGGTTCATAACAGCACCCTCTGGTTCACCACTGCCACCCTCTGGTTCATCACTGCCACCCTCTGGTTCATTACTGCCACCCTCTGGTTCATCACTGCCACCCTCTGGTTCATCACTGCCACCATCTGGTTCATCACAGCATCCTCTGGTTCACCAGTGCCACCCTCTGGTTCATCACTGCCACCCTCTGGTTGATCACTGCCTGCCTCTGGTTCACGAATGCCACCCTCTGGTTGATCACTGCCATCCTCTGGTTCATCACAGCACCCTCTGGTTCACCACTGCCACCCTCTGGTTCATAACTGCCACCCTCTGGTTCATCACAGCTCCCTCTGGTTCACCACTGCCACCCTCTGGTTCATCACTGCAATCCTCTGGTTCACCACAGCACCCTCTGGTTCACCACTGCCACCCTCTGGTTCATCACTGCCACCCTCTATTTCATCACTGCCACCCTCTGGTTCACCACTGCTACCCTCTGGATCATCACTGTCACCCTCTGGTTCATCACTGCCACCCTCTGGTTCACCACTGCCACCCTCTGGTTCACCACTAACACCCTCTGGTTCATCACAGCACCCTCTGGTTCACCCCTGCCACCCTCTGGTTCACCCCTGGTTCATCACTGCCACCCTTTGGCTCATCACTGCCACCCTCTGGTTCACCACTGCCACCCTCCGGTTCACCAGTGCCACCCTCTGGTTCATCACAGCACCCTCAGGCTCATACCTGCTACCCTCTGGTTCACCAATGTCACCCTCTGGTTCATCACTGCCACCCTCTGGTTCATCACTGTCACCCTCTGGTTCACCCTGCCACCCTCTGGTTCATCACTGTCACCCTCTGGTTCACCCCTGCCACCCTCTGGTTCATCACTGCCACCCTCTGGTTCATCACTGCCACCCTCTGCTTCATCACTGCCACCCTCTGGTTCACCATTGCCACCCTCTGGTTCACCACTGCCACCCTCTGGTTCATCACAGCACCCTCTGGTTCACCAGTGCCACCCTCTGGTTCATCACTGCCACCCTCTGGTTTATCACTGCCTGCCTCTGGTTCACGAATGCCACCCTCTGGTTGATCACTACCATCCTCTGGTTCATCACAGCACCCTCTGGTTCACCACTGCCACCCTCTGGATCATCACAGTTCCCTCTGGTTCACCACTGCCACCCTCTGATTCATCACTGCAATCCTCTGGTTCACCACAGCACCCTCTGGTTCACCACTGCCACCCTCTGGTTCATCACTGCCACCCTCTATTTCATCTCTGCCACCCTATGGTTCACCACTGCCACCCTCTGGATCATCACTGTCACCCTCTGGTTCATCACTGCCACCCTCTGGTTCACCACTGCCACCCTCTGGTTCACCACTACCACCCTCTGGTTCATCACAGCACCCTCTGGTTCACCCCTGCCACCCTCTGGTTCAACACTCCAACCCCTGGTTCATCACTGCCACCCTCTGGTTCATCACTGCCACCCTCTGGTTCACCACTGCCACCCTCCGGTTCACCACTGCCACCCTCTGGTTCATCACAGCACCCTCAGGCTCATCCCTGCCACCCTCTGGTTCACCAATGTCACCCTCTGGTTCATCACTGCCACCCTCTGGTTCATCACTGTCACCCTCTGGTTCTCCCCTGCCACCCTCTGGTTCATCACTGTCACCCTCTGGTTCACCCCTGCCACCCTCTGGTTCATCACTGCCACCCTCTGCTTCATCACTGCCACCCTCTGGTCGACCCCTGCCACCATCTGTTTCATCACATCTGTTCACCAATGTCACCCTCTGGTTCACCAATGTCACTCTATGGTTCATCACTGCCACCCTCTGGTTCATCACTGCCGCCCTCTGGTTCACCCCTGTCACCCTCTGGTTCACCCCTGCCACCCTCTGGTTCATCACTGTCACCCTCTGGTTCACCCCTGCCACCCTCTGGTTCATCACTGCCACCCTCTGCTTCATCACTGCCACCCTCTGGTCGACCCCTGCCACCATCTGTTTCATCACATCTGTTCACCAATGTCACCCTCTGGTTCACCACTGTCACTCTATGGTTCATCACTGCCACCCTCTGGTTCATCACTGCCACCCTCTGGTTCATCCCTGCCACCCTCTGGTTCACCCCTGCCACCCTCTGGTTAATCACTGTCACCCTCTGGTTCACCCCTGCCACCCTCTGGTTCATCACTGCCACCCTCTGGCTCATCACTGCCACCTTCTGATTCACCATTGCCACCCTCTGGTTCACCATTGCCACCCTCTGGTTCACCACTACCACCATCTGGTTCACCCCTGCCACCATCTGGTTCATCACTGCCACCCTCTGGTTAACCACTGCCACCCTCTGGTTCACCACTGCCACCCTCTGGTTCATCACTGCCACTCTCTGGTTCACCACTGCCACCCTCTGGTTCATCACTGTCACCCTCTGGTTCACCACTGCCACCCCTGGTTCATCGCTGCCACTCTCTGGTTCACCACTGCCACCCTCTGGTTCATCACTGTCACCCTCTGGTTCATCACTGCCACCCTCTGGTTCATCACAGCACCCTCGGGTTCACCACTGCCACCCTCTGGTTCTCCACTGACACCCTTTGGTTCACCACTGCCACCCTCTGGTTCATCACTGCCACCCTCTGGATCACCACTGCCACCCTCTGGTTCAACACTGTCACCCTCTGGTTCATCACTGTCACCCTCTGGTTCATCACTGCCACCCTTAGGTTCATCAGAGCACCCTCTGGTTCATCACTGCCACCCTCTGGTTCATCACTGCCACCCTCTATTTCACCACTGCCACCCTCTAGTTCATCACTGTCACCCTCTGGTTCACCCCTGCCACCCTCTGGTTCATCACTGCCACCCTCTGGCTCATCACTGCCACCTTCTGATTCACCATTGCCACCCTCTGGCTCACCATTGCCACCCTCTGGTTCACCACTACCACCATCTGGTTCACCCCTGCCACCATCTGGTTCATCACAGCACCCTCTGGTTCACCAGTGCCACCCTCTGGTTCATCACTGCCACCCTCTGGTTCATCACTGCCACCCTTTGGTTCATCACTGCCACCCTCTGCTTCATCACTGCCACCCTCTGGTTCACCATTGCCACCCTCTGGTTCACCACTGCCACCCTTTGGTTCATCACATCCACCCTCTGGTTCATCACTGCCATCCTCTGGTTCATCACAGCACCCTCTGGTTCACCACTGCCACCCTCTGGTTCATCACTGCCACCCTCTAGTTCATCACTGCCACCCTCTGGTTCACCATTGCCACACTCTGGTTCATCACTGCCACCCTCTGGTTCATCACTGCCACCCTCTGGTTCACCCCTGCCACCCTCTGGTTGAACCCTGCCACACTCTGGTTCAACACTCTCACACTCTGGTACACCCCTGCCACCCTCTGTTTCATCATTGCCACCCTCTGGTTCATCACTGCCACCCTCTGGTCCCCCATTTCCACCCTCTGGTTCACCATTGCCACCCTCTGGTTCACCATTGCCACCCCCGGGTACACCACTGCCACCCTCTGGTTCACCCCTGCCACCATCTGGTTCATCACTGCCACCTTCTGGTACATCACTGTCACCCTCTGGTTCACCACTGCCACCCTCTGGTTCATCACTGCCACCATCTGGTTCAATACTGCCACCCTCTGGTTCATCACTGTCACCCTCTGGTTCACCACTGCCACCCTCTGGTTCATCACTGCCACCCTCTGGTTCATCACAGCACCCTCTGGTTCACCAGTGCCACCCTCTGGTTCCTCACTGCCACCCTCTGGTTCATCACTGCCACCCTCTGGTTCATCAGTGCCACCCTCTGGTTGATCACTGCCACCCTCTGGTTCATCACTGCCTGCCTCCGGTTCACGAATGCCACCCTCTGGTTGATCACTGCCATCCTCTGGTTCATCACAGCACCCTCTGGTTCACCACTGCCACCCTCTGGTTCATAACTGCCACCCTCTGGTTCATCACAGCTCCCTCTGGTTCACCACTGCCACCCTCTGGTTCATCACTGCAATCCTCTAGTTCACAACAGAACCCTCTGGTTCACCACTGCCACCCTCTGGTTCATCACTGCCACCCTCTATTTCATCACTGCCACCCTCTGGTTCACCACTGCCACCCTCTGGATCATCACTGTCACCCTCTGGTTCATCACTGCCACCCTCTGGTTCACCACTGCCACCCTCTGGTTCACCACTACCACCCTCTGGTTCATCACAGCACCCTCTGGTTCACCCCTGCCACCCTCTGGTTCACCCCTGCCACCCCTGGTTCATCACTGCCACCCTTTGGTTCATCACTGCCACCCTCTGGGTCACCACTGTCACCCTCCGGTTCACCACTGCCACCCTCTGGTTCATCACAGCACCCTCAGGCTCATCCCTGCCACCCTCTGGTTCACCAATGTCACCCTCTGGTTCATCACTGCCACCCTCTGGTTCATCACTGTCACCCTCTGGTTCACCCCTGCCACCCTCTGGTTCATCACTGTCACCCTCTGGTTCACCCCTGCCACCCTCTGGTTCATCACTGCCACCCTCTGGTTCATCACTGCCACCCTCTGCTTCATCACTGCCACCCTCTGGTTCACCATTGCCACCCTCTGGTTCACCACTGCCACCCTCTGGTTCATCACAGCACCCTCTGGTTCACCAGTGCCACCCTCTGGTTCATCACTGCCACCCTCTGGTTTATCACTGCCTGCCTCTGGTTCACGAATGCCACCCTCTGATTGATCACTGCCATCCTCTGGTTCATCACAGCACCCTCTGGTTCACCACTGCCACCCTCTGGTTCATCACAGCTCCCTCTGGTTCACCACTGCCACCCTCTTATTAATCACTGCAATCCTCTGGTTCACCACAGCACCCTCTGGTTCACCACTGCCACCTCTGGTTCATCACTGCCACCCTCTATTTCATCACTGCCACCCTCTAGTTCACCACTGCCACCTTCTGGATCATCACTGTCACCCTCTGGTTCATCACTGCCACCCTCTGGTTCACCACTGCCACCCTCTGGTTCACCACTACCACCCTCTGGTTCATCACAGCACCCTCTGGTACACCCCTGCCACCCTCTGGTTCACCCCTGCCACCCCTGGTTCATCACTGCCACCCTCTGGTTCATCACTGCCACCCTCTGGTACACCACTGCCACCCTCCGGTTTACCACTGCCACCCTCTGGTTCATCACAGCACCCTCAGGCTCATCCCTGCCACCCTCTGGTTCACCAATGTCACCCTCTGGTTCATCACTGCCACCCTCTGGTTCATCACTGTCACCCTCTGGTTCACCCCTGCCACCCTCTGGTTCATCACTGCCACCCTCTGCTTCATCACTGCCACCCTCTGGTCGACCCCTGCCACCATCTTTTTCATCACATCTGTTCACCAATGTCACCCTCTGGTTCACCACTGTCACTTTATGGTTCATCACTGCCACCCTCTGGTTCATCACTGCCGCCCTCTGGTTCACCCCTGCCACCCTCTGGGTCACCCCTGCCACCCTCTGGTTCATCACTGTCACCCTCTGGTTCACCCCTGCCACCCTCTGGTTCATCACTGGCACCCTCTGGCTCATCACTGCCACCTTCTGATTCACTATTGCCACCCTATGGTTCACCATTGCCACCCTCTGGTTCACCACTACCACCATCTGGTTCACCCCTGCCACCATCTGGTTCATCACTGCCACCCTCTGGTTAACCACTGCCACCCTCTGGTTCACCACTGCCACCCTCTGGTTCATCACTGCCATCCTCTGGTTGAACCCTGCCATACTCTTGTTCAACACTGTCACCCTCTGGTACACCCCTGCCACCCTCTGGTTCATCATTGCCACCCTCAGGTTCATCACTGCCACCCTCTGGTCCACCATTTCCACCCTCTGGTTCACCATTGCCACCCTCAGGTTCACCATTGCCACCCCCGGGTACACCACTGCCACCCTCTGGTTCACCCCTGCCACCATCTGGTTCATCACTGTCACCCTCTGGTTCACCACTGCCACCCTCTGGTTCATCACTGCCACCATCTGGTTCAATACTGCCACCCTCTGGTTCATCACTGTCACCCTCTGGTTCACCACTGCCACCCTCTGGTTCATCACTGCCACCCTCTGGTTCATCACAGCACCCTCTGGTTCACCATTGCCACCCTCTGGTTCACCACTACCACCATCTGGTTCACCCCTGCCACCATCTGGTTCATCACAGCACCATCTGGTTCACCAGTACCACCCTCTGGTTCATCACTGCCACCCTCTTCTTCATCACTGCCACCCTCTGGTTCACCATTGCCACCCTCTGGTTCACCACTCACCACTGCCACCCTCTAGTTCATCACTGCCACCCTCTGGTTCACCATTGCCACACTCTGGTTCATCACTGCCACCCTCTGGTTCATCACTGCCACCCTCTGGTTCACCCCTGCCACCCTCTGGTTGAACCCTGCCACACTCTGGTTCAACACTGTCACCCTCTGGTACACCCCTGCCACCCTCTGGTTCATCATTGCCACCCTCTGGTTCATCACTTCCACCCTCTGGTCCACCATTTCCACCCTCTGGTTCACCATTGCCACCTTCTGGTTCACCATTGCCACCCCCGGGTACACCACTGCCACCCTCTGGTTCACCCCTGCCACCATCTGGTTCATCACTGCCACCTTCTGGTACATCACTGTCACCCTCTGGTTCACCACTGCCACCCTCTGGTTCATCACTGCCACCATCTGGTTCAATACTGCCACCCTCTGGTTCATCACTGTCACCCTCTGGTTCACCACTGCCACCCTCTGGTTCATCACTGCCACCCTCTGGTTCATCACAGCACCCTCTGGTTCACCAGTGCCACCCTCTGGTTCCTCACTGCCACCCTCTGGTTCATCACTGCCACCCTCTGGTTCACGACTGCCACCCTCTGGTTGATCACTGCCATCCTCTGGTTCATCACAGCACCCTCTGGTTCACCACTGCCACCCTCTGGTTCATAACTGCCACCCTCTGGTTCATCACAGCACCCTCTGGTTCACCACTGTCAACCTCTGGTTCATCACTGCCACCCTCTAGGTCATCACTGCCACCCTCTGGTTCACCACTGCCACCCTCTGGATCATCACTGTCACCTCTGGTTCATCACTGCCACCATCTGTTTCACCACTGCCACTCTCTGGTTCATCACTACCACCCTCTGGTTCATCACAGCACCCTCTGGTTCACCCCTGCCACCCTTTGGTTCACCCCTGCCACCCCCTGGTTCATCACTGCCACCCTCTGGTTCACCATGGCCACCCTCTTGTTCACCACTGCCACCCTCTGGTTCATCACAGCACCCTATGGTTCACCACTGCCACCCTCTGGATCACCACTGCCACCCTCTGGTCGACCCCTGCCACCATCTGTTTCATCACAGCACCCTCTGGTTCACCAATGTCACCCTCTGGTTCACCACTGTCAATCTATGGTTCATCACTGCCACCCTCTGGTTCATCACTGCCGCCCTCTGGTTCACCCCTGCGACCCTCTGGTTCACCCCTGCCACCCTCTGATTCATCACTGTCACCATCTGGTTCACCCCTGCCACCCTCTGGTTCATCACTGCCACCCTCTGGCTCATCACTGCCACCTTCTGATTCACCATTGCCACCCTCTGGTTCACCATTGCCACCCTCTGGTTCACCACTACCACCATCTGGTTCACCCCTGCCACCATCTGGTTCATCACTGTCACCCTCTGGTTCACCACTGCCACCCTCTGGTTCATCACTGCCACCCTCTGGTTCACCACTGCCACCCTCTGGTTCATCACTGTCACCCTCTGGTTCACCACTGCCACCCCTGGTTCATCACTGCCACCCTCTGGTTCACCACTGCCACCCTCTGGTTCATCACTGTCACCCTCTGGTTCATCACTGCCACCCTCTGGTTCATCACAGCACCCTCTGGTTCACCACTGCCACCCTCTGGTTCTCCACTGACACCCTTTGGTTCACCACTGCCACCCTCTGGGTTATCACTGCCACCCTCTGGATCACCACTGCGACCCTCTGGTTCAACACTGTCACCCTCTGGTTCATCACTGTCACCCTCTGGTTCATCACTGCCACCCTTAGGTTCATCAGAGCACCCTCTGGTTCATCACTGCCACCCTCTGGTTCATCACTGCCACCCTCTATTTCACCACTGCCACCCTCTAGTTCATCACTGTCACCCTCTGGTTCATCACTGCCACCGTCTGGTTCATCACTGCCACCCTCTGTATCATCACAGCACCCTCTGGATCACCACTGCCACCCTCTGGTTCACCACTGCCACCCTCTGGTTCATCACAGCACCCTCTGGTCCACAACTGCACCTTCTGGTTCATCACAGCACCCTCTGGTTCACCACTGTAGATTATGGGGAGATAGCACACCTGCCCAGCCTCAACCAGAGGCTGGTCAATGTGTTACTGAATTTGAGCTTCAAGTCCGGCACCTGCTTCCTTATCTGTAAGTCTTTCCTGTTGTGGTTTAATTTTTGTGACAGCCTGGAGCATTGTGCCATACTTGTAACTATTCTCTGACCCTGCATCGAGGGTCAGAGCAGGGTCAGAGAATAGTTGCAAGTAGGCAACAAGGCACCTCAGGAAGCACTTAAAGGGTTACAGCAGGTGCCCAAGTTGAAGTTAATTTCTTTGTAACCATTTTGTAAATGGTTACAAAGAAATTAGCTTCAACTTGGGCACCTGCTGTAACCCTGTAAGTGCTTCATGTACTTCAGATTTTGAAAATCCGTCATAAACGCGATTTTGTGGATTTTTCTGCAATTTCGCGAGATTCGCGGACCGCAAAATTGCAGAAAATCCGCAAATTTCACGAACGGAACGGATTTTACGCCCATACTTAGTCTGAACTGGGATAGCATAGTGAGATAAAGAATGATGATGGATGCAACCCGGATCTGTGACTGGGGATGGGTGTCTAAAAAGTTTTAGTGCTCTGTCCATCATGTCCTTATGTTTGCTTTGTTTGCCCAAAATTGGCAGAGTATGCCCAGACATGGGTCCCTGGCTCACTTTGCCACTGGATTCAAGCAAGCCTGGCTGATGCGGACTGTTGGCCTGAAAGTGGTCCCTGGATGTTTGTATCCGGTAAAGGGAAGACATGGCCTGGCAGTTCGGACTGGACTGTTCCCATAAGGAACAGGGTCAAGACTGATTTTCAGGCTGATTCAAGCTAGCCTGGCTGATGAGGGCTGTTCACCCGAAACATGTACAGGATGCTTGTTTCCGGTGCAGGGAAGACATGGCTTGGCAGTTCGGACTGGACTGTTCCCATGAGGCACAGGATCAAGACTGATTTGTATTGGACTTGGCCCTTCTGGCAGGTTCACCCCTAAACTTTTTGCTTTGTGAACATGAATTGGAGGTAGTGATTTTTTGGTTTCTGCGCACTTTCACTGTGTCCCAGTGGAAAGTGCGTGCGCACTCTGAGTGCGTGGAGTAAGGTAGGCCTGCCCTCCCATAGGAATGCATGGGGAATGTATGTGTCCCTGGTAGTTGTTGATGCGTGGGGTGTACAGGCTCGAGTCTGGTATGTGCGGACTCGTGTGATTGAATGCTTCGCAATGATGTATGTGGCATGATTGTGTCGTGTTTGGAAGTGCCACTTCTAGGAGTTGGCATATTAGTGTAAAATGTGTCCGGCGTGTGATTGGCTGGAGCTGGCTGGGATGCCAGGTTCCATGAGTCATGATGGGTCTGCCCAGTCGTAAGGGTGGAGATTAGCATGCTGATGGCTGGGGAGGAGTGCACCTGGTTCCGGCATGGGGCTGGGTTTTCCCCACACAATGCTGGGTCCACCCCCTGTGGTGCGTCTAATGACCCTAGAAGATTGTTGATGGATTCAACCCAGATCTGCGACTGGAGGTGAGTGTCTAAAAAGTTTCAACACTCCATTCATCATCTCCTTGTGTTTGCTTTGTTTGCCCTAAGTTGGCTGGGTATGCCCAGACGTGGGTCCCTTGCTCACTTAGGCACTGGATTAAGGCTAGCCTGGCTGATGAGGGCTGTTAGCCCAAAACCGGTCCCAGGATGCTTGTTTCCTGTCCAGGGAAGACATGGATTGGCAGGTCAGACTGGACTGTTCCCATGAGGCACATGGTCAAGACTGATTTGCATATACCTGTGCCTGAACTGGGGTGGCAGAGTGAGCTAAAGAATGATGATTGATTCAGCCCAGATCTGTGAGGGGGGTGAGTGTCTGAAAAGTTCCAACGCTCCATCTATCATCTCCTTGTGCTTGATTTGTTCGCCAGAAGTTGGCAGGGTTTGCCCAGACGTAAGTACCTTGCTCATTTTACCTCTGGATTCAAGCTAGCCTGGCTTATGAGGGCTCTTAGCCGAAAACTGATAACAGGATGCTTGTTTCTGGTCCAGGCAAGACATGACTTGGCAGTTCAGGCTCGACTGATCCCATGAGGCACAGGGTCAAGACTGATTTGCATATAGCTGTGTCTGAACTGGGGTAGCGGAGTGAGCTGAAGAATGATGATGGATTCAACTCAGATCTGTGACTGGGGAGATTGTCTGAAAAGTTTCAGTGCTCAATCCATCATCTCCTTGTGTTTGATTTGTTTGCCATAAGTTGGCTGGGTTTGCCCAGATGTGAGTCCCTTGATCATTTTGCCACTGGGTTGAAGCTCGCCTGGCTGATGAGGGCTGTTAGCCGAAAACTGATCCCATGATGTTTGTTTCCGGTCCAGGGAAGACATGGCTTGGCAGTTCAGGCTGGACTGTTCCCATGAGTCAGTGAGTCAAGACTTATTAGCATATAGCTGTATCTGAACTGGGGTGGCAGAGTGAGCTAAAGAATGATGATGAATTCAACCCAGATCTGTGAGGGTGGGTGAGTGTCTGAAAAGTTTCAGCGCTCCGTCCATCATCATCAAGATTTAGCTTTGTTCGCCCTAAGTTGGCAGGGTATGCCAAGATGTGAGTCACTTGCTCACTTTGCCACTGGACTCAAGCTGGCCTGTCTGATGAGGGCTGTTAGCCAAAAATCGGTCTCAGGATGGTTATTTCCCGTCCACCAAAGACATGGCTTGGCAGTTCAGGCTGGACTGTACCAATGAGGCACTGGGTCAAGACTGATTTGCATATAGCTGTGCCTGAACTGGGGTGGCAGAGTGAGCCAAAGAATGATGATGGATTTAGCACAGATCTGTGACTGGGGATGAGTATCTGAAAATATTCAGAGCTTTGTCCATCATCTCCTTGTGTTTGCTTTGTTCGCCCTAAGTTGGCAGGGTATGCCCAGACGTGTGTTCCTTGCTCACTTTGCGACTAGATTGAAGCTAGCCTGCCTGATGAGGGCTGTCAGTCCGAATCCAGTGTCAGGATGTTTGTTTCCAGTCCAGGAAAGACATGACTCAGCAGTTCAGGATGGACTGTTCCCATGAAGCCCGGGGTCAAGACTTATTCGCATATAGCTGTGTCTAAACTGGGGTGGCAGATTGGGCTAAAGATTGTTGATGAATTCAACCCAGATCCGTGACTGGAGTTGAGTGTCTAAAAAGTTTCAACACTCCGTTCATCATCTCCTTGTTTTTGCTTTGTTTGCCCTAAGTTGGCAGGGTATGCCCAGACGTGGGTCCCTTGCTCACTTAGGCACTGGATTAAGGCTAGCTGATGAGGACTGTTAGCCCAAAACTGGTCCGAGGATGCTTGTTTCTGGTCCAGGGAAGACAAGGCTTTGCAGTTCAGACTGGACTGTTCCCATGAGGCACATGGTCAAGACTGATTTGCCTATACCTGTGCCTGAACTGGGGTGGCAGAGTGAGCTAAAGAATGATGATGGATTCAGCCCAGATCTGTGAGGGGGTGAGTGTCTGAAAAGTTCCAACGCTCAATCTATCATCTCCTTGTGTTTTATTTGTTCACCAGAAGTTGGCAGGGTTTGCCCAGACGTGAGTCCCTTGCTCATTTTACCACTGGATTCAAGCTAGCCTGGCTGATGAGGGCTCTTAGCCAAAAACTGATAACAGGATGCTTGTTTCTGGTCCAGGCAAGACATGACTTGGCAGTTCATGCTGGACTGATCCCATGAGGCACAGGGTCAAGACTGATTTGCATACAGCTGTGTCTGAACTGGGGTAGCGGAGTGAGCTAAAGATTGATGATGGATTCGACCCAGATCTGTGACTGGAGGTGAGTGTCTAAAAAGTTTCAATGCTACATCCATCATCTCCTTGTGTTTGATATGTTTGCCATTAGTTGAGAGGGTTTGCCCAGATGTGGGTGACTTGCACACTTTGCCACTGGATTCAAGCTAGCCTGGCTGATGAGGGCTGTTAGCCCGAAACCGGTCCCAGGATGGTAATTTCCGGTCCAGGGAAGACATGGCTTGGCTGTTCAGGCTGGACTGTTCCCATGAAGCACATGGTCAAGACTGATTTGAATATACCTGTGCCTGAACTGGGGTGGCAGAGTGAGCCAAAGAGTGTTGATGGATTTAATCCAGATCTGTGACTGGGGTGTGTACCTGAAAAGATTTAGTGCTCCGTCGATCATCTCCTTGTGTTTGCTTTGTTCGCCCTAAGTTGGAAGGGTATGCCCAAACGTGGGTCCCTTACTCACTTTGCCACTAGATTGAAGCTAGCCTGGCTCTTGCAGTCTGTTAGCCAAAAACTGGTACCAGGATACTTGCTTCCGGTCCAGGAAAGACATATCTTGGCTCTTTGGGCTGGGCTGTTCCCATAAGGCATAGGGTCAAGACTGATTTGCATATAGCTGTGTCTGAACTGAGGTAGTGGAGTGAGCTAAAGAATGATGATGGCTTCAACCCGGATCTGTAACTGGGGGTGAGTGTCTGAAAAATGTCAGCGCTCTGTCCATCATCTCCTTGTGTTTGCTTTGTTCATCCTAAGTTGACATGGAATGCCCAGACGTGGGTCCCTTGCTCACTTTGCCACTGGATTCAAGCTAGCCTGGCTGATACGGACTGTTAGCCTGAAACCGGTCCCAGGATGCTTGTATCCGGTAAAGGGAAGACATGGCTTGGCAGTTTGGACTGGAGAGGTCCCATAAGGCGCAGGGTCAAGACTGATTTGCATATAGCTGTGTCTGAACTGGGGTAGCATAGTGAGATAAAGAATGATGATGGATGCAACCCGGATCTGTGACTGGGGATGGGTGTCTGAAAAGTTTTAGTGCTCTGTCCATCATCTACTTGTGTTTGCTTTGTTTGCCCAAAATTGGCAGGGTATGCCCAGACATGGGTCCCTGGCTCATTTTGCCACTGGATTCAAGCTAGCCTGGCTGATGAGGGCTGTTCACCCGAAACCTGTTCAGGATGCTTGTTTCCGGTCCAGGGAAGACATGGCTTGGCAGTTTGCACTGGACTGTTCTCATGAGGCATAGGATCAAGACTGTTTTGTATATAGCTGTGTCTGAACTGGGGTAGCGCGGAGTGATCCATAGAATGATGATTGATTAAACCCAGATCTGTGACTATGGGTGAGTATCTTAAAAGTTTCAGCGCCCTGTCCATCATCGCCTTATGTTTGCTTTGTTCACCCTAAGTTGGCAGGGGATGCCCAGACGTGGGTCCCTTCCTCACTTTGCCACTGGATTGAACCTAGTTGGGCTCATGAGGGCTGTTAGCCCAAAACCTGTCCCAGGGTGTTTGTTTCCAGTTCAGGAAAGCCATGGCTTGGCAGTACCCGCTGGACTGTTCCCATGAGGCACAGGGACAAGACTGATTTCTATATAGCTGTGCCTGAACTGGTGTGTTAGAATGAGCTAAAGAATGATGATGGATTCAACCTAGATCTGTGACTGGGGATGAGTGTCTGAAAAGTTTCAGCGCTCCGTACACCATGTCCTTCTGTTTTCTTTGTTTGCCCTAAGTTGGCAGGGTATGCCCAGATGTGGGTCCCTTGCTCACTTTGCCATTAGATTGAAGGTAGCCTGGCTGATGCGGTCTGTTAGCCCAAAACTGGTACCAGGATACTTGCTTACGGTCCAGGGCAGACATGGCTTGGCTCTTCGGGCTGGACTGTTCCCATAGGCATAGGGTCAAGACTGATTTGCATATAGCTGTGTCTGAACTGAGATAGCGGAGTGAGCTAAAGAATGATGATGGATTCAACCCGGATCTGCGACTGGGGGTGAGTGTTTGAAAAGTTTCATCGCTCTGTCCATCGTATCCTTGTGTTTGCTTTGTTCACCCTAAGTTGATGTGGAATGCCCAGACGTGGGTCCCTTGCTCACTTTGCCACTGGATTCGAGCTAGCCTGGCTAATGCGGACTGTTAGCCTGAAACCGGTCCTAGGATGCTTGTATCTGGTACAGGGAAGACTTGGCTTGGCAGTTCGGACTGGAGAGTTCCCATAATGCACAGGGTCAAGACTGATTTGAATATAGCTGTGTCTGAACTGGGGTAGCATAGTGAGATAAAGAATGATGATGGATTCAACCCGGCTCTGTGACTGGGGATGGGTGTTTGAAAAGTTTTAGTGCTCTGTCCATCATCTCCTTGTGTTTGCTTTGTTTGCACTAAATTGGCAGGGTATGCCCAGACATGGGTCCCTGGCTCACTTTGCCACTGGATTCAAGCTAGCATGGCTGATGAGGGCTGTTAACCCGAAACCTGTTCAGGATGCTATTTTCCGGTCCAGGGAAGACATGGCTTGGCAGTTCAGACTGGACTGTTGCCATGAGGCACAGGATCAAGACTGATTTGTATATAGCTGTGTCTGAACTGGGGTAGCGGAGGGAACCATAGAATGATGATTGATCAAACCCAGAACTGTGACTTTGGGTGAGTATCCTAAAAGTTTTAGCGCCCTGTCCATCATCGCCTTATGTTTGCTTTGATTGCCCTAAGTTGGCAGGGGATGCCCAGACGTGGGTCCCTTCCTCACTTTGCCACTGGATTGAACCTAGTTGGGCTTATGAGGGGTATTAGCCCAAAAACTGTCCCAGGGTGTTTGTTTCCAGTTCAGGAAAGCTATGGCTTGGCAGTACCCGCTGGACTGTTCCCATAAGGCGCAGGGACAAGATTGATTTGCATAAAGCTGTGCCTGAACTGGGGTAGCGGAGTGAGCTAAAGAATGATGATGGATTCAAACTAGATCTGTGAGGGGGGTGAGTGTTTGAAAAGTTTCAGCGCTCTGTCCATCATCTCCTTGTGTATGCTTTGTTTACCCTAAGTTGGCATGGAATGCCCAGACGTGGGACCCTTGCTCACTTTGCCACTGGATTCAAGCTAGCCTGGCTGAAGAGGGATGTTAGCCCGAAACTGATCCCAAGATGCTAGTTTCCGGTCCAGGGTAGACATGGCTTGGCACTTCGGCTGGACTGTTCCCATGAGGCACAGGGTCAAGTCTGATTTGCATAAAGCTGTGCCGGAACTGGGGTGGCGGAGAGAGCTAAAGAATGATGATGGATTCAACCACGATCTGAAAGGGTGGGTGAGTGTCTGAAAGTGTCAGTGCTCCGTCCATCATCTCCTTGTGTTTGCTTTGTTCGGCTTAAGTTGGCAGGTTGTGCCCAGACGTGGGTTTGTGACTCACTATGCCACTGGATTTAAGCTAGACTGGCTGATGAGGGCTGTTAGCCCAAAACCGGTCCCAGGATGCTTGTTTCTGGTCCAGGGAAGACATGGCTTGGCAGTTCCTACTGGACTGTTCCCATGAGGCACAGGGTCAAGACTGATTTGCATATAGCTGTGTCTGAACTGGGGTAGCGGAGTGAGCTGAAGAATGATGATGGATTCAACCCAGATCTGTGACTGGGGGTAAGTGTCTGAAAAGTTTCAACGCTCCATCCATCATCTCCTTGTGTTTTATTTGTTCGCCATAAGTTGGCAGGGTTTGCCCAGACGTGGGTCCCTTGCTTACTTTGCCACTGGATTCAAGCTAGCCTGGCTGATGAGGGCTGTTAGCCCAAAACCGGTCCCACAATGCTTGTTTCCGGTCCATGGAAGACATGGCTTGGCAGTTCGGACTGGACTGTTCCCATGAGGCACAGTGTCAAGACCTATTTACATATATCTGTTTCTGAACTGGGGTGTCAGAGTGAGCTAAAGAAAAATTATGGACTCAGCCCAGATCTGTGAGGGTGGGTGTGTGTCTGAAAAGTTTAGGCGCTCCGTCCATCTTCTCCTTGCATTTGCTTTGTTCACCCTAAGTTGGCATGGCATGCCCAGATGTGGGTCCCTTGCTCACTTCACCACTGGATTCCAGCTAGCCTATCTGATAAGTGCTGTTATCCCAAAACTGATCCCATGATGTTTTTATCCAGTCCAGGGAAGACATAGCTTGGCACTTCGGGCTCGACTGTTTGCATGAGGCACAGGGTCAAGTCTCATTAGCGTATAGCTGTACCTGAACTGGAGTTGCAGAGTGAGCTAAAGAATGATGATGGATTCAACCCAGATCTGTGACTGAGGGTGAGTGACTGAAAAGTTTCAATGGTCCATCTATCATCTCCTTGTGTTTGATTTGTTTGCCATAAGTTGGCAGGGTTTTCCCAGACGTGAGTCTCTTGCTCATTTTGCAACTGGATTGAAGCTAGCCTTGCTGATGAGTGCTGTTAGCCCAAAACTGATCGTAGAATGCTTGTTTCCGGTCCAGGGAAGACATGGCTTGGCAGTTCAGGCTGGACTATTCCCATGAGTCACAGGGTCAGGACTTATTTGCATATAGCTGTATCTGAACTGGGGTCGCGGAGTGAGCTAAAGAATGATGATGAATTCAACCCATATTCATGAGGGTGGGTGAGTGTCTGAAAAGTTTCAGTGCTCCGTCCATCATCTCCTTGTTTTTGCTTTGTTCGGCCTAAGTTGGCAGGGTATACCCAGATGTGGATCACTTGCTCGCTTTGCCACTGGATTCAAGCTGGCCTGGCTGATGAGGGCTGTTAGCCTGAAACCCGTCCCTGGAGGGTTATTTCCGGTCCAGGGAAGATATGGCTTGGCAGTTCAGGCTGGACTGTTCCAATAAGGCACTGGGTCAAGACTGATTTGCATATGGCTGTGCCTGAAATGGGGTGGCAGAGTGAGCCAAAGAATGATGATGGATTTAACACATTCTATGACTGGGGGTGAGTATCTTAAAAGATTCAGTGCTCTGTCCATCATCTCCTTGTGTTTGCTTTGTTCGCCATAAGTTGGCAGGATTTGCCCAGACGTGGGTCCCTTGCTTACTTTGCCACTGGATTCAAGCTAGCATGGCTGATGAGGGCTGTTAGCCCGAAACCGGTCCCAGTATGTTTGTTTCCGGTCCAGGGTCCGTAGAATGTCTGGGCCTAAAACTTGATTGTAAATGGTGCTCATGTGAAGTGTTCCAATACCTTTGGGTTGAGTTTGCACTATGTAAGACTGCAAAAAACCCTCATTTAAGCAAAGAACCATGGGAATGCAGTTTTTCTTGATCTTCAGAGTGCCTCATCGAATCACACACAACTACTCCAATTCATGGCCGCACAGCTATTTCTCGGCCTCTTATTGCATGCTTATATCTGAGCTCATTGTCTCTCTTTTGGCTCCCTATTAAATAGTGACTTTTTTTCAAAACCCTCAGCATTTGTCATACTCACTCTGGTCCTTTGTTCATCATCACATGATTCTATAGATATCAGACCCGTGACTGTGGAGATTTATTTTCCCCAAAGCTCCAAAAGATACCCTGCTAATGCCTGGAACAATCTTTCATCATACAACATCACTATCACAATTTTTTTGAAGTGCACTACAGACATTTCTCGTAAATCTGGAAATGCATTAGTGGACATGGGTGTTGCGTGGGAACACCCAGAGTAACACCCTGTAACTCCCCTAACACGCAAGGTGTTGCATGAACAGGGGCGATATTTACAAGCAAAGGTTAAGTCATGCAGGGGGACTTGACCAGTTCTTGTAAATATCACTTAGCAGGCTGTGCCACCGGTGCGTCACACAACGTGATGCAACGGTTGAACAAGGGGCTTGTAAATCTGCCCCCGGGTGTCAATTGTTACTATGGAAACTGGAAATGTGATTGACAGCCTATGAGAATGGCATAATTGCTCTAGAGATTTTTTTTATTCTTAATTTAATTGTACCAACTGCTGTAGGATTTATTGACTACTAGCTGTACCCTGCCACGCGATGCTGTGGCTCAGTCTGGTTAAATGGAAGAGAAAGAAAAGAGTACACGCACATTTCTAATATGTTTAATTTCACAATGCTTGTGGGCACACAATATGTTTTTGTGACAATAGTCTTTTATTTATTTTTTATTTTTTATTGACAAACAAGCCAAGGTGATTAACAATCTCATTTTGAAAAAAATATAATGCAGATACTTATCAATATACAAAAGAAAAAACAAAGTATTAACATTTCCTATAATCATTATTTAGCCACAAATGAGCACCCCAAATGACAAGAGAAAAAGAAAAAAAGGCTTGTAGCCCTAACAGGTCGGTAAAAACATCATCCCCTCAAAACATCCATAGTCTGTAGCACTTGCAAATTTTACAGAAAATTATCCCAAATCTTAACAAACTTCGCCACCCTCTGGTTCACCAGTGCCACCCTCTGGTTCATCACTGCCACCCTCTGGTTTATCACAGCACCCTCTGGTTCACCAGTGCCACCCTCTGGTTCATCACTGCCACCCTCTGGTTTATCACTGCCACCCTCTGGTTCACCATTGCCACCCTCTGGTTCACCCCTGCCACCCTCTGGTTCATCACTGTCACCCTCTGGTTCACCCCTGCCACCCTCTGGTTCATCACTGCCACCCTCTGGTTCACCACTGCCACCCTCTGGATCATCACTGTCACCCTCTGGTTCATCACTGCCACCCTCTGGTTCATCACTGCCACCCTCTGGTCCCCCATTTCCACCCTCTGGTTCACCATTGCCACCCTCTGGTTCACCATTGCCACCCCCGGGTACACCACTGCCACCCTCTGGTTCACCCCTGCCACCATCTGGTTCATCACTGCCACCTTCTGGTACATCACTGTCACCCTCTGGTTCACCACTGCCACCCTCTGGTTCATCACTGCCACCATCTGGTTCAATACTGCCACCCTCTGGTTCATCACTGTCACCCTCTGGTTCACCACTGCCACCCTCTGGTTCATCACTGCCACCCTCTGGTTCATCACAGCACCCTCTGGTTCACCAGTGCCACCCTCTGGTTCCTCACTGCCACCCTCTGGTTCATCACTGCCACCCTCTGGTTCATCAGTGCCACCCTCTGGTTGATCACTGCCACCCTCTGGTTCATCACTGCCTGCCTCCGGTTCACGAATGCCACCCTCTGGTTGATCACTGCCATCCTCTGGTTCATCACAGCACCCTCTGGTTCACCACTGCCACCCTCTGGTTCATAACTGCCACCCTCTGGTTCATCACAGCTCCCTCTGGTTCACCACTGCCACCCTCTGGTTCATCACTGCAATCCTCTAGTTCACAACAGAACCCTCTGGTTCACCACTGCCACCCTCTGGTTCATCACTGCCACCCTCTATTTCATCACTGCCACCCTCTGGTTCACCACTGCCACCCTCTGGATCATCACTGTCACCCTCTGGTTCATCACTGCCACCCTCTGGTTCACCACTGCCACCCTCTGGTTCACCACTACCACCCTCTGGTTCATCACAGCACCCTCTGGTTCACCCCTGCCACCCTCTGGTTCACCCCTGCCACCCCTGGTTCATCACTGCCACCCTTTGGTTCATCACTGCCACCCTCTGGGTCACCACTGTCACCCTCCGGTTCACCACTGCCACCCTCTGGTTCATCACAGCACCCTCAGGCTCATCCCTGCCACCCTCTGGTTCACCAATGTCACCCTCTGGTTCATCACTGCCACCCTCTGGTTCATCACTGTCACCCTCTGGTTCACCCCTGCCACCCTCTGGTTCATCACTGTCACCCTCTGGTTCACCCCTGCCACCCTCTGGTTCATCACTGCCACCCTCTGGTTCATCACTGCCACCCTCTGCTTCATCACTGCCACCCTCTGGTTCACCATTGCCACCCTCTGGTTCACCACTGCCACCCTCTGGTTCATCACAGCACCCTCTGGTTCACCAGTGCCACCCTCTGGTTCATCACTGCCACCCTCTGGTTTATCACTGCCTGCCTCTGGTTCACGAATGCCACCCTCTGATTGATCACTGCCATCCTCTGGTTCATCACAGCACCCTCTGGTTCACCACTGCCACCCTCTGGTTCATCACAGCTCCCTCTGGTTCACCACTGCCACCCTCTTATTAATCACTGCAATCCTCTGGTTCACCACAGCACCCTCTGGTTCACCACTGCCACCTCTGGTTCATCACTGCCACCCTCTATTTCATCACTGCCACCCTCTAGTTCACCACTGCCACCTTCTGGATCATCACTGTCACCCTCTGGTTCATCACTGCCACCCTCTGGTTCACCACTGCCACCCTCTGGTTCACCACTACCACCCTCTGGTTCATCACAGCACCCTCTGGTACACCCCTGCCACCCTCTGGTTCACCCCTGCCACCCCTGGTTCATCACTGCCACCCTCTGGTTCATCACTGCCACCCTCTGGTACACCACTGCCACCCTCCGGTTTACCACTGCCACCCTCTGGTTCATCACAGCACCCTCAGGCTCATCCCTGCCACCCTCTGGTTCACCAATGTCACCCTCTGGTTCATCACTGCCACCCTCTGGTTCATCACTGTCACCCTCTGGTTCACCCCTGCCACCCTCTGGTTCATCACTGCCACCCTCTGCTTCATCACTGCCACCCTCTGGTCGACCCCTGCCACCATCTTTTTCATCACATCTGTTCACCAATGTCACCCTCTGGTTCACCACTGTCACTTTATGGTTCATCACTGCCACCCTCTGGTTCATCACTGCCGCCCTCTGGTTCACCCCTGCCACCCTCTGGGTCACCCCTGCCACCCTCTGGTTCATCACTGTCACCCTCTGGTTCACCCCTGCCACCCTCTGGTTCATCACTGGCACCCTCTGGCTCATCACTGCCACCTTCTGATTCACTATTGCCACCCTATGGTTCACCATTGCCACCCTCTGGTTCACCACTACCACCATCTGGTTCACCCCTGCCACCATCTGGTTCATCACTGCCACCCTCTGGTTAACCACTGCCACCCTCTGGTTCACCACTGCCACCCTCTGGTTCATCACTGCCATCCTCTGGTTGAACCCTGCCATACTCTTGTTCAACACTGTCACCCTCTGGTACACCCCTGCCACCCTCTGGTTCATCATTGCCACCCTCAGGTTCATCACTGCCACCCTCTGGTCCACCATTTCCACCCTCTGGTTCACCATTGCCACCCTCAGGTTCACCATTGCCACCCCCGGGTACACCACTGCCACCCTCTGGTTCACCCCTGCCACCATCTGGTTCATCACTGTCACCCTCTGGTTCACCACTGCCACCCTCTGGTTCATCACTGCCACCATCTGGTTCAATACTGCCACCCTCTGGTTCATCACTGTCACCCTCTGGTTCACCACTGCCACCCTCTGGTTCATCACTGCCACCCTCTGGTTCATCACAGCACCCTCTGGTTCACCATTGCCACCCTCTGGTTCACCACTACCACCATCTGGTTCACCCCTGCCACCATCTGGTTCATCACAGCACCATCTGGTTCACCAGTACCACCCTCTGGTTCATCACTGCCACCCTCTTCTTCATCACTGCCACCCTCTGGTTCACCATTGCCACCCTCTGGTTCACCACTCACCACTGCCACCCTCTAGTTCATCACTGCCACCCTCTGGTTCACCATTGCCACACTCTGGTTCATCACTGCCACCCTCTGGTTCATCACTGCCACCCTCTGGTTCACCCCTGCCACCCTCTGGTTGAACCCTGCCACACTCTGGTTCAACACTGTCACCCTCTGGTACACCCCTGCCACCCTCTGGTTCATCATTGCCACCCTCTGGTTCATCACTTCCACCCTCTGGTCCACCATTTCCACCCTCTGGTTCACCATTGCCACCTTCTGGTTCACCATTGCCACCCCCGGGTACACCACTGCCACCCTCTGGTTCACCCCTGCCACCATCTGGTTCATCACTGCCACCTTCTGGTACATCACTGTCACCCTCTGGTTCACCACTGCCACCCTCTGGTTCATCACTGCCACCATCTGGTTCAATACTGCCACCCTCTGGTTCATCACTGTCACCCTCTGGTTCACCACTGCCACCCTCTGGTTCATCACTGCCACCCTCTGGTTCATCACAGCACCCTCTGGTTCACCAGTGCCACCCTCTGGTTCCTCACTGCCACCCTCTGGTTCATCACTGCCACCCTCTGGTTCACGACTGCCACCCTCTGGTTGATCACTGCCATCCTCTGGTTCATCACAGCACCCTCTGGTTCACCACTGCCACCCTCTGGTTCATAACTGCCACCCTCTGGTTCATCACAGCACCCTCTGGTTCACCACTGTCAACCTCTGGTTCATCACTGCCACCCTCTAGGTCATCACTGCCACCCTCTGGTTCACCACTGCCACCCTCTGGATCATCACTGTCACCTCTGGTTCATCACTGCCACCATCTGTTTCACCACTGCCACTCTCTGGTTCATCACTACCACCCTCTGGTTCATCACAGCACCCTCTGGTTCACCCCTGCCACCCTTTGGTTCACCCCTGCCACCCCCTGGTTCATCACTGCCACCCTCTGGTTCACCATGGCCACCCTCTTGTTCACCACTGCCACCCTCTGGTTCATCACAGCACCCTATGGTTCACCACTGCCACCCTCTGGATCACCACTGCCACCCTCTGGTCGACCCCTGCCACCATCTGTTTCATCACAGCACCCTCTGGTTCACCAATGTCACCCTCTGGTTCACCACTGTCAATCTATGGTTCATCACTGCCACCCTCTGGTTCATCACTGCCGCCCTCTGGTTCACCCCTGCGACCCTCTGGTTCACCCCTGCCACCCTCTGATTCATCACTGTCACCATCTGGTTCACCCCTGCCACCCTCTGGTTCATCACTGCCACCCTCTGGCTCATCACTGCCACCTTCTGATTCACCATTGCCACCCTCTGGTTCACCATTGCCACCCTCTGGTTCACCACTACCACCATCTGGTTCACCCCTGCCACCATCTGGTTCATCACTGTCACCCTCTGGTTCACCACTGCCACCCTCTGGTTCATCACTGCCACCCTCTGGTTCACCACTGCCACCCTCTGGTTCATCACTGTCACCCTCTGGTTCACCACTGCCACCCCTGGTTCATCACTGCCACCCTCTGGTTCACCACTGCCACCCTCTGGTTCATCACTGTCACCCTCTGGTTCATCACTGCCACCCTCTGGTTCATCACAGCACCCTCTGGTTCACCACTGCCACCCTCTGGTTCTCCACTGACACCCTTTGGTTCACCACTGCCACCCTCTGGGTTATCACTGCCACCCTCTGGATCACCACTGCGACCCTCTGGTTCAACACTGTCACCCTCTGGTTCATCACTGTCACCCTCTGGTTCATCACTGCCACCCTTAGGTTCATCAGAGCACCCTCTGGTTCATCACTGCCACCCTCTGGTTCATCACTGCCACCCTCTATTTCACCACTGCCACCCTCTAGTTCATCACTGTCACCCTCTGGTTCATCACTGCCACCGTCTGGTTCATCACTGCCACCCTCTGTATCATCACAGCACCCTCTGGATCACCACTGCCACCCTCTGGTTCACCACTGCCACCCTCTGGTTCATCACAGCACCCTCTGGTCCACAACTGCACCTTCTGGTTCATCACAGCACCCTCTGGTTCACCACTGTAGATTATGGGGAGATAGCACACCTGCCCAGCCTCAACCAGAGGCTGGTCAATGTGTTACTGAATTTGAGCTTCAAGTCCGGCACCTGCTTCCTTATCTGTAAGTCTTTCCTGTTGTGGTTTAATTTTTGTGACAGCCTGGAGCATTGTGCCATACTTGTAACTATTCTCTGACCCTGCATCGAGGGTCAGAGCAGGGTCAGAGAATAGTTGCAAGTAGGCAACAAGGCACCTCAGGAAGCACTTAAAGGGTTACAGCAGGTGCCCAAGTTGAAGTTAATTTCTTTGTAACCATTTTGTAAATGGTTACAAAGAAATTAGCTTCAACTTGGGCACCTGCTGTAACCCTGTAAGTGCTTCATGTACTTCAGATTTTGAAAATCCGTCATAAACGCGATTTTGTGGATTTTTCTGCAATTTCGCGAGATTCGCGGACCGCAAAATTGCAGAAAATCCGCAAATTTCACGAACGGAACGGATTTTACGCCCATACTTAGTCTGAACTGGGATAGCATAGTGAGATAAAGAATGATGATGGATGCAACCCGGATCTGTGACTGGGGATGGGTGTCTAAAAAGTTTTAGTGCTCTGTCCATCATGTCCTTATGTTTGCTTTGTTTGCCCAAAATTGGCAGAGTATGCCCAGACATGGGTCCCTGGCTCACTTTGCCACTGGATTCAAGCAAGCCTGGCTGATGCGGACTGTTGGCCTGAAAGTGGTCCCTGGATGTTTGTATCCGGTAAAGGGAAGACATGGCCTGGCAGTTCGGACTGGACTGTTCCCATAAGGAACAGGGTCAAGACTGATTTTCAGGCTGATTCAAGCTAGCCTGGCTGATGAGGGCTGTTCACCCGAAACATGTACAGGATGCTTGTTTCCGGTGCAGGGAAGACATGGCTTGGCAGTTCGGACTGGACTGTTCCCATGAGGCACAGGATCAAGACTGATTTGTATTGGACTTGGCCCTTCTGGCAGGTTCACCCCTAAACTTTTTGCTTTGTGAACATGAATTGGAGGTAGTGATTTTTTGGTTTCTGCGCACTTTCACTGTGTCCCAGTGGAAAGTGCGTGCGCACTCTGAGTGCGTGGAGTAAGGTAGGCCTGCCCTCCCATAGGAATGCATGGGGAATGTATGTGTCCCTGGTAGTTGTTGATGCGTGGGGTGTACAGGCTCGAGTCTGGTATGTGCGGACTCGTGTGATTGAATGCTTCGCAATGATGTATGTGGCATGATTGTGTCGTGTTTGGAAGTGCCACTTCTAGGAGTTGGCATATTAGTGTAAAATGTGTCCGGCGTGTGATTGGCTGGAGCTGGCTGGGATGCCAGGTTCCATGAGTCATGATGGGTCTGCCCAGTCGTAAGGGTGGAGATTAGCATGCTGATGGCTGGGGAGGAGTGCACCTGGTTCCGGCATGGGGCTGGGTTTTCCCCACACAATGCTGGGTCCACCCCCTGTGGTGCGTCTAATGACCCTAGAAGATTGTTGATGGATTCAACCCAGATCTGCGACTGGAGGTGAGTGTCTAAAAAGTTTCAACACTCCATTCATCATCTCCTTGTGTTTGCTTTGTTTGCCCTAAGTTGGCTGGGTATGCCCAGACGTGGGTCCCTTGCTCACTTAGGCACTGGATTAAGGCTAGCCTGGCTGATGAGGGCTGTTAGCCCAAAACCGGTCCCAGGATGCTTGTTTCCTGTCCAGGGAAGACATGGATTGGCAGGTCAGACTGGACTGTTCCCATGAGGCACATGGTCAAGACTGATTTGCATATACCTGTGCCTGAACTGGGGTGGCAGAGTGAGCTAAAGAATGATGATTGATTCAGCCCAGATCTGTGAGGGGGGTGAGTGTCTGAAAAGTTCCAACGCTCCATCTATCATCTCCTTGTGCTTGATTTGTTCGCCAGAAGTTGGCAGGGTTTGCCCAGACGTAAGTACCTTGCTCATTTTACCTCTGGATTCAAGCTAGCCTGGCTTATGAGGGCTCTTAGCCGAAAACTGATAACAGGATGCTTGTTTCTGGTCCAGGCAAGACATGACTTGGCAGTTCAGGCTCGACTGATCCCATGAGGCACAGGGTCAAGACTGATTTGCATATAGCTGTGTCTGAACTGGGGTAGCGGAGTGAGCTGAAGAATGATGATGGATTCAACTCAGATCTGTGACTGGGGAGATTGTCTGAAAAGTTTCAGTGCTCAATCCATCATCTCCTTGTGTTTGATTTGTTTGCCATAAGTTGGCTGGGTTTGCCCAGATGTGAGTCCCTTGATCATTTTGCCACTGGGTTGAAGCTCGCCTGGCTGATGAGGGCTGTTAGCCGAAAACTGATCCCATGATGTTTGTTTCCGGTCCAGGGAAGACATGGCTTGGCAGTTCAGGCTGGACTGTTCCCATGAGTCAGTGAGTCAAGACTTATTAGCATATAGCTGTATCTGAACTGGGGTGGCAGAGTGAGCTAAAGAATGATGATGAATTCAACCCAGATCTGTGAGGGTGGGTGAGTGTCTGAAAAGTTTCAGCGCTCCGTCCATCATCATCAAGATTTAGCTTTGTTCGCCCTAAGTTGGCAGGGTATGCCAAGATGTGAGTCACTTGCTCACTTTGCCACTGGACTCAAGCTGGCCTGTCTGATGAGGGCTGTTAGCCAAAAATCGGTCTCAGGATGGTTATTTCCCGTCCACCAAAGACATGGCTTGGCAGTTCAGGCTGGACTGTACCAATGAGGCACTGGGTCAAGACTGATTTGCATATAGCTGTGCCTGAACTGGGGTGGCAGAGTGAGCCAAAGAATGATGATGGATTTAGCACAGATCTGTGACTGGGGATGAGTATCTGAAAATATTCAGAGCTTTGTCCATCATCTCCTTGTGTTTGCTTTGTTCGCCCTAAGTTGGCAGGGTATGCCCAGACGTGTGTTCCTTGCTCACTTTGCGACTAGATTGAAGCTAGCCTGCCTGATGAGGGCTGTCAGTCCGAATCCAGTGTCAGGATGTTTGTTTCCAGTCCAGGAAAGACATGACTCAGCAGTTCAGGATGGACTGTTCCCATGAAGCCCGGGGTCAAGACTTATTCGCATATAGCTGTGTCTAAACTGGGGTGGCAGATTGGGCTAAAGATTGTTGATGAATTCAACCCAGATCCGTGACTGGAGTTGAGTGTCTAAAAAGTTTCAACACTCCGTTCATCATCTCCTTGTGTTTGCTTTGTTTGCCCTAAGTTGGCAGGGTATGCCCAGACGTGGGTCCCTTGCTCACTTAGGCACTGGATTAAGGCTAGCTGATGAGGACTGTTAGCCCAAAACTGGTCCGAGGATGCTTGTTTCTGGTCCAGGGAAGACAAGGCTTTGCAGTTCAGACTGGACTGTTCCCATGAGGCACATGGTCAAGACTGATTTGCCTATACCTGTGCCTGAACTGGGGTGGCAGAGTGAGCTAAAGAATGATGATGGATTCAGCCCAGATCTGTGAGGGGGTGAGTGTCTGAAAAGTTCCAACGCTCAATCTATCATCTCCTTGTGTTTTATTTGTTCACCAGAAGTTGGCAGGGTTTGCCCAGACGTGAGTCCCTTGCTCATTTTACCACTGGATTCAAGCTAGCCTGGCTGATGAGGGCTCTTAGCCAAAAACTGATAACAGGATGCTTGTTTCTGGTCCAGGCAAGACATGACTTGGCAGTTCATGCTGGACTGATCCCATGAGGCACAGGGTCAAGACTGATTTGCATACAGCTGTGTCTGAACTGGGGTAGCGGAGTGAGCTAAAGATTGATGATGGATTCGACCCAGATCTGTGACTGGAGGTGAGTGTCTAAAAAGTTTCAATGCTACATCCATCATCTCCTTGTGTTTGATATGTTTGCCATTAGTTGAGAGGGTTTGCCCAGATGTGGGTGACTTGCACACTTTGCCACTGGATTCAAGCTAGCCTGGCTGATGAGGGCTGTTAGCCCGAAACCGGTCCCAGGATGGTAATTTCCGGTCCAGGGAAGACATGGCTTGGCTGTTCAGGCTGGACTGTTCCCATGAAGCACATGGTCAAGACTGATTTGAATATACCTGTGCCTGAACTGGGGTGGCAGAGTGAGCCAAAGAGTGTTGATGGATTTAATCCAGATCTGTGACTGGGGTGTGTACCTGAAAAGATTTAGTGCTCCGTCGATCATCTCCTTGTGTTTGCTTTGTTCGCCCTAAGTTGGAAGGGTATGCCCAAACGTGGGTCCCTTACTCACTTTGCCACTAGATTGAAGCTAGCCTGGCTCTTGCAGTCTGTTAGCCAAAAACTGGTACCAGGATACTTGCTTCCGGTCCAGGAAAGACATATCTTGGCTCTTTGGGCTGGGCTGTTCCCATAAGGCATAGGGTCAAGACTGATTTGCATATAGCTGTGTCTGAACTGAGGTAGTGGAGTGAGCTAAAGAATGATGATGGCTTCAACCCGGATCTGTAACTGGGGGTGAGTGTCTGAAAAATGTCAGCGCTCTGTCCATCATCTCCTTGTGTTTGCTTTGTTCATCCTAAGTTGACATGGAATGCCCAGACGTGGGTCCCTTGCTCACTTTGCCACTGGATTCAAGCTAGCCTGGCTGATACGGACTGTTAGCCTGAAACCGGTCCCAGGATGCTTGTATCCGGTAAAGGGAAGACATGGCTTGGCAGTTTGGACTGGAGAGGTCCCATAAGGCGCAGGGTCAAGACTGATTTGCATATAGCTGTGTCTGAACTGGGGTAGCATAGTGAGATAAAGAATGATGATGGATGCAACCCGGATCTGTGACTGGGGATGGGTGTCTGAAAAGTTTTAGTGCTCTGTCCATCATCTACTTGTGTTTGCTTTGTTTGCCCAAAATTGGCAGGGTATGCCCAGACATGGGTCCCTGGCTCATTTTGCCACTGGATTCAAGCTAGCCTGGCTGATGAGGGCTGTTCACCCGAAACCTGTTCAGGATGCTTGTTTCCGGTCCAGGGAAGACATGGCTTGGCAGTTTGCACTGGACTGTTCTCATGAGGCATAGGATCAAGACTGTTTTGTATATAGCTGTGTCTGAACTGGGGTAGCGCGGAGTGATCCATAGAATGATGATTGATTAAACCCAGATCTGTGACTATGGGTGAGTATCTTAAAAGTTTCAGCGCCCTGTCCATCATCGCCTTATGTTTGCTTTGTTCACCCTAAGTTGGCAGGGGATGCCCAGACGTGGGTCCCTTCCTCACTTTGCCACTGGATTGAACCTAGTTGGGCTCATGAGGGCTGTTAGCCCAAAACCTGTCCCAGGGTGTTTGTTTCCAGTTCAGGAAAGCCATGGCTTGGCAGTACCCGCTGGACTGTTCCCATGAGGCACAGGGACAAGACTGATTTCTATATAGCTGTGCCTGAACTGGTGTGTTAGAATGAGCTAAAGAATGATGATGGATTCAACCTAGATCTGTGACTGGGGATGAGTGTCTGAAAAGTTTCAGCGCTCCGTACACCATGTCCTTCTGTTTTCTTTGTTTGCCCTAAGTTGGCAGGGTATGCCCAGATGTGGGTCCCTTGCTCACTTTGCCATTAGATTGAAGGTAGCCTGGCTGATGCGGTCTGTTAGCCCAAAACTGGTACCAGGATACTTGCTTACGGTCCAGGGCAGACATGGCTTGGCTCTTCGGGCTGGACTGTTCCCATAGGCATAGGGTCAAGACTGATTTGCATATAGCTGTGTCTGAACTGAGATAGCGGAGTGAGCTAAAGAATGATGATGGATTCAACCCGGATCTGCGACTGGGGGTGAGTGTTTGAAAAGTTTCATCGCTCTGTCCATCGTATCCTTGTGTTTGCTTTGTTCACCCTAAGTTGATGTGGAATGCCCAGACGTGGGTCCCTTGCTCACTTTGCCACTGGATTCGAGCTAGCCTGGCTAATGCGGACTGTTAGCCTGAAACCGGTCCTAGGATGCTTGTATCTGGTACAGGGAAGACTTGGCTTGGCAGTTCGGACTGGAGAGTTCCCATAATGCACAGGGTCAAGACTGATTTGAATATAGCTGTGTCTGAACTGGGGTAGCATAGTGAGATAAAGAATGATGATGGATTCAACCCGGCTCTGTGACTGGGGATGGGTGTTTGAAAAGTTTTAGTGCTCTGTCCATCATCTCCTTGTGTTTGCTTTGTTTGCACTAAATTGGCAGGGTATGCCCAGACATGGGTCCCTGGCTCACTTTGCCACTGGATTCAAGCTAGCATGGCTGATGAGGGCTGTTAACCCGAAACCTGTTCAGGATGCTATTTTCCGGTCCAGGGAAGACATGGCTTGGCAGTTCAGACTGGACTGTTGCCATGAGGCACAGGATCAAGACTGATTTGTATATAGCTGTGTCTGAACTGGGGTAGCGGAGGGAACCATAGAATGATGATTGATCAAACCCAGAACTGTGACTTTGGGTGAGTATCCTAAAAGTTTTAGCGCCCTGTCCATCATCGCCTTATGTTTGCTTTGATTGCCCTAAGTTGGCAGGGGATGCCCAGACGTGGGTCCCTTCCTCACTTTGCCACTGGATTGAACCTAGTTGGGCTTATGAGGGGTATTAGCCCAAAAACTGTCCCAGGGTGTTTGTTTCCAGTTCAGGAAAGCTATGGCTTGGCAGTACCCGCTGGACTGTTCCCATAAGGCGCAGGGACAAGATTGATTTGCATAAAGCTGTGCCTGAACTGGGGTAGCGGAGTGAGCTAAAGAATGATGATGGATTCAAACTAGATCTGTGAGGGGGGTGAGTGTTTGAAAAGTTTCAGCGCTCTGTCCATCATCTCCTTGTGTATGCTTTGTTTACCCTAAGTTGGCATGGAATGCCCAGACGTGGGACCCTTGCTCACTTTGCCACTGGATTCAAGCTAGCCTGGCTGAAGAGGGATGTTAGCCCGAAACTGATCCCAAGATGCTAGTTTCCGGTCCAGGGTAGACATGGCTTGGCACTTCGGCTGGACTGTTCCCATGAGGCACAGGGTCAAGTCTGATTTGCATAAAGCTGTGCCGGAACTGGGGTGGCGGAGAGAGCTAAAGAATGATGATGGATTCAACCACGATCTGAAAGGGTGGGTGAGTGTCTGAAAGTGTCAGTGCTCCGTCCATCATCTCCTTGTGTTTGCTTTGTTCGGCTTAAGTTGGCAGGTTGTGCCCAGACGTGGGTTTGTGACTCACTATGCCACTGGATTTAAGCTAGACTGGCTGATGAGGGCTGTTAGCCCAAAACCGGTCCCAGGATGCTTGTTTCTGGTCCAGGGAAGACATGGCTTGGCAGTTCCTACTGGACTGTTCCCATGAGGCACAGGGTCAAGACTGATTTGCATATAGCTGTGTCTGAACTGGGGTAGCGGAGTGAGCTGAAGAATGATGATGGATTCAACCCAGATCTGTGACTGGGGGTAAGTGTCTGAAAAGTTTCAACGCTCCATCCATCATCTCCTTGTGTTTTATTTGTTCGCCATAAGTTGGCAGGGTTTGCCCAGACGTGGGTCCCTTGCTTACTTTGCCACTGGATTCAAGCTAGCCTGGCTGATGAGGGCTGTTAGCCCAAAACCGGTCCCACAATGCTTGTTTCCGGTCCATGGAAGACATGGCTTGGCAGTTCGGACTGGACTGTTCCCATGAGGCACAGTGTCAAGACCTATTTACATATATCTGTTTCTGAACTGGGGTGTCAGAGTGAGCTAAAGAAAAATTATGGACTCAGCCCAGATCTGTGAGGGTGGGTGTGTGTCTGAAAAGTTTAGGCGCTCCGTCCATCTTCTCCTTGCATTTGCTTTGTTCACCCTAAGTTGGCATGGCATGCCCAGATGTGGGTCCCTTGCTCACTTCACCACTGGATTCCAGCTAGCCTATCTGATAAGTGCTGTTATCCCAAAACTGATCCCATGATGTTTTTATCCAGTCCAGGGAAGACATAGCTTGGCACTTCGGGCTCGACTGTTTGCATGAGGCACAGGGTCAAGTCTCATTAGCGTATAGCTGTACCTGAACTGGAGTTGCAGAGTGAGCTAAAGAATGATGATGGATTCAACCCAGATCTGTGACTGAGGGTGAGTGACTGAAAAGTTTCAATGGTCCATCTATCATCTCCTTGTGTTTGATTTGTTTGCCATAAGTTGGCAGGGTTTTCCCAGACGTGAGTCTCTTGCTCATTTTGCAACTGGATTGAAGCTAGCCTTGCTGATGAGTGCTGTTAGCCCAAAACTGATCGTAGAATGCTTGTTTCCGGTCCAGGGAAGACATGGCTTGGCAGTTCAGGCTGGACTATTCCCATGAGTCACAGGGTCAGGACTTATTTGCATATAGCTGTATCTGAACTGGGGTCGCGGAGTGAGCTAAAGAATGATGATGAATTCAACCCATATTCATGAGGGTGGGTGAGTGTCTGAAAAGTTTCAGTGCTCCGTCCATCATCTCCTTGTTTTTGCTTTGTTCGGCCTAAGTTGGCAGGGTATACCCAGATGTGGATCACTTGCTCGCTTTGCCACTGGATTCAAGCTGGCCTGGCTGATGAGGGCTGTTAGCCTGAAACCCGTCCCTGGAGGGTTATTTCCGGTCCAGGGAAGATATGGCTTGGCAGTTCAGGCTGGACTGTTCCAATAAGGCACTGGGTCAAGACTGATTTGCATATGGCTGTGCCTGAAATGGGGTGGCAGAGTGAGCCAAAGAATGATGATGGATTTAACACATTCTATGACTGGGGGTGAGTATCTTAAAAGATTCAGTGCTCTGTCCATCATCTCCTTGTGTTTGCTTTGTTCGCCATAAGTTGGCAGGATTTGCCCAGACGTGGGTCCCTTGCTTACTTTGCCACTGGATTCAAGCTAGCATGGCTGATGAGGGCTGTTAGCCCGAAACCGGTCCCAGTATGTTTGTTTCCGGTCCAGGGTCCGTAGAATGTCTGGGCCTAAAACTTGATTGTAAATGGTGCTCATGTGAAGTGTTCCAATACCTTTGGGTTGAGTTTGCACTATGTAAGACTGCAAAAAACCCTCATTTAAGCAAAGAACCATGGGAATGCAGTTTTTCTTGATCTTCAGAGTGCCTCATCGAATCACACACAACTACTCCAATTCATGGCCGCACAGCTATTTCTCGGCCTCTTATTGCATGCTTATATCTGAGCTCATTGTCTCTCTTTTGGCTCCCTATTAAATAGTGACTTTTTTTCAAAACCCTCAGCATTTGTCATACTCACTCTGGTCCTTTGTTCATCATCACATGATTCTATAGATATCAGACCCGTGACTGTGGAGATTTATTTTCCCCAAAGCTCCAAAAGATACCCTGCTAATGCCTGGAACAATCTTTCATCATACAACATCACTATCACAATTTTTTTGAAGTGCACTACAGACATTTCTCGTAAATCTGGAAATGCATTAGTGGACATGGGTGTTGCGTGGGAACACCCAGAGTAACACCCTGTAACTCCCCTAACACGCAAGGTGTTGCATGAACAGGGGCGATATTTACAAGCAAAGGTTAAGTCATGCAGGGGGACTTGACCAGTTCTTGTAAATATCACTTAGCAGGCTGTGCCACCGGTGCGTCACACAACGTGATGCAACGGTTGAACAAGGGGCTTGTAAATCTGCCCCCGGGTGTCAATTGTTACTATGGAAACTGGAAATGTGATTGACAGCCTATGAGAATGGCATAATTGCTCTAGAGATTTTTTTTATTCTTAATTTAATTGTACCAACTGCTGTAGGATTTATTGACTACTAGCTGTACCCTGCCACGCGATGCTGTGGCTCAGTCTGGTTAAATGGAAGAGAAAGAAAAGAGTACACGCACATTTCTAATATGTTTAATTTCACAATGCTTGTGGGCACACAATATGTTTTTGTGACAATAGTCTTTTATTTATTTTTTATTTTTTATTGACAAACAAGCCAAGGTGATTAACAATCTCATTTTGAAAAAAATATAATGCAGATACTTATCAATATACAAAAGAAAAAACAAAGTATTAACATTTCCTATAATCATTATTTAGCCACAAATGAGCACCCCAAATGACAAGAGAAAAAGAAAAAAAGGCTTGTAGCCCTAACAGGTCGGTAAAAACATCATCCCCTCAAAACATCCATAGTCTGTAGCACTTGCAAATTTTACAGAAAATTATCCCAAATCTTAACAAACTTCGCCATTGCTTTCGTTCCTCTAATCTTGGCAAGTGAGCCTTCCATAGTATGAATTTCATTAACAAGAGCCCACAACTCAATCATATGAGGAGGATTCTGAGAGATCCAAGCTCTCGCTACAACCAATCTAGCACAGGACATGATAATATTTAACAGATCTTTATTAGTGCTGTTGGTGGAATGTATAGCCAATAGAACAGAAACTGCAGATATTGCAGAGTCGATCACTTGTTTTTGAAGTAAGATATTTTCTATTGCTGACCAATACTTAGTTAATGATGGGCAAGAATAAATCATATGTATGAGGTCTGCTGCCACCAGGCCACATTTAGGACATTTAGTGCTATCACTACTTAAGTTATTTTGTGACCATTTGGAAATTCTTAATGGAGTATAATATAGGTGACATATAGTCTTGTAAGATTGAAGCTTTAAGCTTGAAGAGTGAACCGCTTTATTAACGTTCACTAAAGCAGACGAAATATTCTGGGCTGCTACATTAAATCCTAATCTAGTAGTCCATTTTAAAGCAAGTTTAGGACAATCATCCGTTCCATTTTGGCTGAGACACTTGTCTCCCACACTAATTAATGATTTCCTATTCACCGAGCAAAGACAGGTCCATAAATCTGAACTGCTCACTTCTTTCAAACTCATCTTACGTATTAAATAATCCTTTATTTGAATGTATTTATATCGCATAGTTTCTGGTAATTTATACAAGAGTTTCAGTGTTTCAAATTGTAGAAAGCCACCTGTGCCATATAAGTCTCCTAGTGTCTTGATACTGTAATTAGCCCAGTCACGCCCGGATTTATCACCGAAAATACCAGAAAGTCCTGGATTGTCCCAAAGTGGCAGATCACTGAGAAAGAAAGAATTGCCGTTTTTGTTACTATAGTCATGTTGTGTATATATAAACATGCGCTAATGTTGCAAAGTGTACCAACTTCTCCCCGCTCCCTCCACCCACTTCCCGGTCTGCCAACCTGACACCAACTGTTCATCCTAATATATGTAGACTATTGTCTCTATGCGTCCTTTCTTAATGTTACAAAGTGAACCAACTCCTCCCCCCTCCCTCCACCCACTTCCCGGTCTGCCATCCTGTCACCAACTGTCCATCCTAATATATGTAGACTATTGTCTCTATGCGCTCCTTCTAGTTGTTGCGCAGCAACAAAATCAATAGGGTCTGTTTGGTCTTTCGATTAAACACACGTGTATTGGACACGCGCGTATTCGAATCCAACATTGTGTATATATAAACACGCCCTAATGTTGCAAAGTGAACTAATTCCTCCCCCCTCCCTCCACCCACTTCCCGGTCTGCCATCCTGACACCAACTGTTCATCCTAACATATGTAGACTATTGTCTCTATGCGTCCTTTCTTAATGTTACAAAGTGAACCAACTCCTCTCCCCTCCCCCCTCCCTCCACCCACTTCCCGGTCTGCCATCCTGACACCAACTGTCCATCCTAATATATGTAGACTAGTGTCTTTATGCGTCCCTTCTAGTTGTTGCGCAGCAACGAAATTGATAGGGTCTGTTTGGCCTTTTGATTAAACACACACGTGTATTGGACAAGCGCATATTCGAAACCAACGTTGTGTATATATAAACACGCGCTAATGTTGCAAAGTGAGCCAACTCCTCCCCCTCCCTCCACCCACTTCCCGGTCTGCAATTGCGATTTTCCTATTACCATGCATAGAGAATCTGGATTTCATTAAAGACACGGAGGATGACATTATGCAAAGTCTTTTATTGCAGTTTCCAAGCAGCTGCATGTGTCATAATACAAAGGTTCTAAAAAGAACATTGAAACAAGCTAAGAGTTATGAGATGACAACAATCTGCCTCTTTTAAATCAAGCGATGAGAAAAATAAGGAAGATCAAATGCATTTAGCACGGATGAAGAACTTGAAGGCTTCCAAGGGATCCAAAAGGAGATGTGAAGAAGGTAACCAGACAAGGAGGCATCCAGAAAACCTTACGCCATGAAGAAGGGTTATCTGAAAAGAAAGAGAGTGATGAAAATCTTGTATCCAAAAAACTTTTCAAAGACAAGACAAAAAGAAATAAGAATTAAATTAAAGCATCACATGTGAATGAGAAACAAAAGAGAAACATTAGAGCTATAAATGTGAATAAACAAGAAGTCACAAATCACCAAACACAAGGGAATGGGATGGGTGGGATAATGTCAGCCTCCGTGTCTTTAATGAAATCCAGATTCTCTAGGCATGGTAATAGGAGAATAGCAATTTCATTACAAGAACGGAGACTACATTATGCATGTTGTTAACCTTGTAAAACGACATTAGACATGTGTTCAATTGGTTTACAATAATGTCTAGCAAAAGTACGACCATTAGACCAGTCTGCAGCTTTAAGAATATTATCCAACTTACCTCCAGACCATAGAGATTTACTTGCCAGCCATAGCACCTCTAAGAGAATGAGCTTGAAATTCGGCCACATTAATACCTGCTAAGTTCACAACAGTCTTAACCCATCGAGCAATGGAAGTAGAGGATATGGCTTTATGAGGCTTAATAAAGGAAATAAGGAGTTGATTCTCATTAATAGGACGGAGGCTAGACATTTTCTGATCATATATTTTCATGCATTCAACTACACAAAGTTTTAGACAAGGGTTGAAATGAGGATAGATGATTGAGTCAGACATGGTTTTGGTTCTTCTGTAAACCTCACATTTTACTCCAAATAAGTTGTAAGATCTGTTAGAGATCTCTACAGCTTTCACGTCAGAAACTCTACGACAAGATATAAGGCAAAGTAAAGTAGCAAGTTTAATGGAGAGAAGTTTTCTATTTAGAAGAGAATTATCAGGCCAGGAGATGAAAAGATCTAGAATCAAGTTTACATCCCATAGGGTATCATATTTGGGTTTCGGGGGTCTTTTTAGACAAATGCTCTGCATTACTCTACAAACAATAACATTTTTACCAACTGTTTTCCCGTTGACAAGAACATGACCTGCGGAGAAGGCAGATCTATAAAGTTCGACCAGAAAGTTCACCACATCAACGATAGGTGCCTGTAGGGAATCCAAATTCCTTTCCAAGCACCAACAAACCCACGATTTCCAAAATGTTATTGTATCTGTAGTGAGTTCCTGATGCCCATGACTCTCTAAGGAGAGTAGCAGCTGATTGTGAAAGTCCTGAGACTTCCTTGGATCTCCTGACACTCTCCTAGCAAGAAGGTTCAAACTCTCTTTCTGGGTCAGGAGTTGGGAATCTCCTGTTACATCTGTAAGGCGATTCTCTAGAGAAGGTATCAGGAAGGGAAGATCGTATGTCAGCTCTAGAGTTGTGGGGAACCATGCATGGCCATCAGGGAGTTATTAGGACTAGTGAACATTGGTCTTGTCTCACTTTCTGCAAAACTCTCTGGATCATTGCAAAGGGAGAAAGGCATATGCATTGATCCCTGACCAGGGTTGAAGAAATGAGTTCACTGCTAGAGTGCCAGGGTCCGGCATCTAGCTGAAGTAATGTTCCAGTTGAGAAGTGAGACGGCTCGCAAAAAGGTCTATCTCGAAAGGACCCCAAATCGAATTCAGCGAGTCGAAAACAGCGATGTTGAGTTTCCAGTCGCTGAAGTCCGAAAGGAATCTTGAATTCCAATCGGCAGAGACTTTTGATTTCCCTGGGAAGTATTCTGCTCTGAGGGCAATTTTGTGTTCTAGACAGAACATCCATAGTCTCTTGGCTAGGTTGGAAAGGTTGGCAGACTTCGTCCCTCCTAAACGATTGATGTAGGCCACTGCGGAAATATTGTCCATCTTCAAAATGACCGACCTCCCTTGGAGGAAATGTTTGAAGCTCATAAGAGCATAAAGGCCAGCTGTAAGTTCGAGGAAATGTATGTGGTGGGATGATTCCTCCCAAGACCAGACCTTTCCTGGGTCCAGAAGGCAGTCACCCCAACCATGAAGGGAAGCACCCGACTCCAAAAACAAAATCTGTTTCTGAACCAAAAATTGCTTTCCCATTCCATGCTTCCAAGTTGTCCAGCCACCAAATTAGTTCTGATTTGGCATCCAAATATAGGGTGATTCGATCTTCGTACCAGAGACCGGATTTTAGAGCTCTCCCTTTTATTCTTTGCAAGGCCCGATAATCGAGAGGGCCTGGAAAAATCGCCCGGATAGAGGAAGATAGAAGACCTAGTAGTCTGGCTAGTTCCCTCAAGGGAGATCCGTTTGTTTTAAGACATGTCTTATCTCTTTCTTGATCTTTGATATTTTGGAGGGAGGTAGGAGAAGGAGACACTTGGAAGTGTCCAGGGTGAAACCCAGAAACTACAGAGATTTTGAGGGGTTAGGATGGACTTCTCTTTGTTGATAATGAATCCTAGACTTTCTAGAAGATTCATGACCTTTTCAAGATCTAGACAAATTTGTTGGAGGTCTTGAGACATTATCAGAATGTCGTCGAGATAAATGATAAGACGGATACCACGTTCTCTTAGGAAGGATGCTACCGCCCTCAGGAACTTGGTAAAGCACTATGGGGCAGAAGAAAGACAGAAGGGAAGGGCCTGGAACAGGTAAAGGTGATTTTTCCACATAAATTGGAGGAATGGTTGATGAATCAAGGCCATAGGAATGGTGAAATATGCTACCTTTAACACCTTCGCTGCGGCGACAATTCCGCCGCAGTGCTAGGGGGGCCGCGCGGTGCTCCCATGCTCGTGACGGAACCGCTCCGTCACGAGCCTCGGGCGTGCTGTGTTTGTGACGGAGCGGTTCCGTCATAGCCCCACCCGCTCAATAGAACGTGCTGCGTAGGCGCGAAATCAGCGCCGCGCAGGCGCGCCGAGCGGGCCGTGACGGAACCGGTCCGTCACCAGCACAGCGTGACCGAGGCTGATGACGGAGCGGTTCTGTCACCAGCATGGAAGGAGTTAAATCTAATTATTTTACCAGCCAGTCTTCTTTCAAGAGAAGGTCTCTCAGGAGGTGGATACCCTCCATCTTTAAATGCCTGTAAACAAGAAATTTGTTGAGGTTTTTCAAATTTATTACAGGTCTCCAACCTTTCCCTTTTTTTTCTACGAGGAATAAAGTACTTATGAAAGTTAAGGAATCCAAGGGAACCTCTATTATTGCACCTTTCTGCAATACGGAGGAGATTTATTCCTCTACTATTTTTTCCTTCTCCAAGGAAATAGGGATGTCTCTTGGTAAGGTGGTTTGAAAGGGAGTTTGAACAAAATCTATCATAAATCCCTTTACGGTGGAAAGGATCCAAGGATCTTGAGTTATTAGTTTCCAATTTTTTTAAAAAAGTTTGAGTCTGCCTCCCACCTTTAAGGGGATAGAAGGGGGAGGGGGTAAGGGTGGAGAACTTACTTGGAGGATTGGAGCTGAATGAAGCACAAGATCTTGATCCTCTCGGGCGGTTTCCTCTTCCACATTGGGAGTAGAAGTTAGTGGATTTGTATTGTTGATAACTTCTTCCGAAGCCACAGGTTCTCTGATAGGGCCTCCGGTTAAATCGGCCGGAAGAAAGGCCCCTTCTTCCAGCCATTCAAAAAGGTTTTTATTAAAGACCCTTTTCATGTTTTGTTGGGTCTTATCAAGGGCTGTAAAAGTAGAAACGTACTTTCCAAGTGACATTATAAGCTCTTCTCCGAAAAGGAGCTCTTTAGGATTGGAAGAAGGCTCTTTCTCAGCCATATCAGAAAGTTTGGGGTCGACCTTGTAGAGAATTAGTCTACTCCTTTCGGCGTTAATGCTCGCATTAGCATTCCCCAAGAGAATCAGGGCCCTCTGGCTCCACCCTCTGATAAGATCGATATTAAGGGGAGTACCATTGAGGTGGCATTCTTTAGCAGAGTCAAGGATCCTAGTAAGGGGGCCAAGCACATCCAAAAGACGGTCTTAGCAGCCCTTGAATGATTTTTCTAGCCCTTTCCTAGGGTCACGTTCGAGCTTGAAAAGAAATTTTATAAGCTCAGGATCCAGAATGGGCGTTTGGCAAGTTTTTTCTTCAATAGAAGGCCTTGAGTATTCTGCCCTGAATATATTTCTAGTCTCCCTTTCAAGGGGAAAACAAATCCACTTTTTAATACATTTTGAAACATGATCCTGTAGGGACCATTGAGAAGATCGTGGATGCTTTAAGTTTAGGGGAGAAAACATCTCTTCCCCTAAGGGGTCCAGAATATTATCTTTTGATGACGTAGGAAGTTCATCCTCTGTGTCAAAAAGGCCAACATCATCATCATCTAAGTCTAGTATGTATTCATCAGGTACATCTGAATTATCATCGTTGAAGTTAGAGTGGAAATCTCCCATGACTTGCTGAGCACTGTGAGATAACGTGCCGCTAAGGGAATCCAAATTATTTGGGCCATGATGGGCACCCGTAGATGATGTGTCGCTAAGGACAATCTTCGGGATCGAGGTGCGAGGACCTCCAATGTGCTTTGAGGTACTAAGACCTCCCATATCTGAAGAGGTGCTAGGACCTCCAGTGCTCACAGGGGTAGTAAATTCAATATTATTACATTTTTTACTTCTCTTACCCCTTAAATGTAGATCATCATAGGTAGGGAGCTCATTAAATTCCTCCTCTTGGGAAGTGAGAGGTCTTTTATGGGGTATGACCTGACCACGGGTCTCTAACATACATGACCTCATTTCCCTTTGCAGTAGTAGTCTAAAACTCTCCTTATGAAAATTAGGAAGAGTAGTGCTTGCCTGCTCTGAATCGGAGTCGGACAACTGTTCCATCTCACCTTTTTTCTTTTTTATACAATGATATATATAGATTCAATAGCAGGTGATTTTCCCCTTGATTCTCTTTTTGCCCCCTTTTTTTGGGATTAATAACTATAACTAAATGTACTAATGTACTAATGTACTAATGGCCAGGTTTTCTATAAACTGTAACTCACACCGAGGCATGAAAAAAAAAACAGCTGATCGACAACTGACGATCAAGAGGAGAGAGAGTTGAGGAGAGACCCTTGCGAACAAAAGCGTGCTTGCTCCTAAGGCCTATTCCTCTCATTTCGACGTGTCCTAGTACGCGTCTAAAATCAAAATTATCAGCCCAGTGAGAAAGGATCTACCGCGGTATGCGCGTCGCGGTAGACCCAACTTCAGGGACGCAGACAATGGCCATAAAGCTGCCGGTACGAGCGGGGAGCAAGTGGAAAGCTCTCATCTCGCTCGCGTCTAAGTTTTGAAACTGCCGCCAGCGGGGGAGTAAGGCACAGGTTCGTCTATCGGCAGTGCGAGCGGTGAAACGAGGAAGGCACTCGTGAGTCCGCGGAGAGGTGCAGCAGGATAGCGGTATGTACCAAAAAGGTCATTCTATTCATAAACTTTCCCAGAGATGAAAGGGAAGATGGTTAGCAAGCGTGAAATATATCAAAAACGCATAGGGTGAATAAAAGGAAGATCTCTATAAATTGCAGATCGTTGGGGGGAGGGGTGTGGAGGTGGGGATTAGGCCACCAATAACCATTAACAGTAAAAAGAACTAAATTTCAACAAGAGAGATAGAGGTTACTTATCTGCTCGAAGCCGCATTTAAAAGAGGCAGATTGTTGTCATCTCATATCTCTTAGCATGTTTCAATGTTCTTTTTTGACACATGCAGCTGCTTGGAGACTGCAATAAAAGACTTTGCATAATGTAGCCTCCGTTCATGTAATGAAATCCTGACACCAACTGTCCATCCAAATATATGTTGACTATTGTCTCTATGCGTCCTTTCTTAATGTTGCAAAGTGAACCAACTCCTTCCCTCTCCCTCCACCCACTACCCGGTCTGCCATCCTGACACCAACTGTCCATCCTAATATATGTAGACTATTGTCTCTATGCGTCCCTTGTAGTTTTTGCGCAGCAACCAAATTGATAGGGTCAGATTGGCCTTTCGATTAAAAACACGCGCGTATTGGACACGCGCATATTCTAATCCCACGCTGTGTATATATAAATACGCGCTTAATCGAATCCAACGTTGTGTCAAAATTTCTAATCAATCGGTGAAGAACTTTTAGAGATTTAAGATTTTGAACAAACGAACATTGACAATTTTATGTGTCTGTTCGGGCTTTCGATTAAAAACATGCGCATATTTGAAAAGCACGCCCGTATTGGAATCCAACGTTGTGTCAAAATTTCAAAGCAATCGGTGAAGAACTTTTGGAGATTTGCAATTTTGAACAAACAAACATTTACATTTTTATTTATATTGAAATATAGAAAGGTTAAGGAGATTCCAGTCTCTTCAGTAGTGCAACCCAGATTGTATAGACTTAGGAAAAGGGATTTTTATTATGTCTGGGAGTTCTGATGATATCTGGATCACCCTAAGTACAACATTAACTCATGTAGATTATTCCAGATGATACACAAAATATTTTTGTTAACCAGAGATGCACAATGAAAAAACAACTTACTTCACTGATTCGATAAGCTTTTTGGGCTCAACTGGCGGAGGATAAACAACCTCATTGATGTGCGTTCGGTTGCAGTTTGCATAGGCTGTTGATATATAGATGAAGGCCTCAAGGTTTTCCATCAGGCGAGCCAGACTCAGAAGCTGCTGAATGGCTGTGACATTGAGCTCCAAAGCATGCCTATGAAAGAACAGAGCGAGACATAATGAGCTCGAGCACAATAACAATAGAGAAGGAGACTTTCAATGTCCTATTTCATTATAATACTTGCAATGTTTCCACACAGTTCCTTTTCCTGCAACACAAGCAGAAATCGCCTTATGATATCATATCACTACATAGTTAACAAGAAATAAGGCCTGATTCACAAAGTTAAACTTACACCTTTGTGAAAGTTTACAATTTTTTGGGTATTCACCAACTACAAGTTTAGTTTTACTACAAGTAATTTTACAAGTGCTGAGACCACACTCATGGGGGAGACTCCGAACATAAAAAGATATGCTTAATCTATCTTTTTATGTACAGTGTTCTATGCCAGGACTGCGACGTCTCTGCAGTTGTAAAATTACTACTAGTAAAATAAAACTCGTAGGGCCCAATTCACATAGGGAAACTTTCCCTTTTTGTGTAAGTTTACTGTTTTTTCGTATTCACAAACTACAAGTTTAATTCCTAATAGTAGTTTTATGACTGCAGAGACTTTGCAGTTGGGGTGGAAACATACGCACATAAAAAGAAAGGGCAGGCCTATCTTTCTATGAGGAGAGTCTCTGCCACGTGTGCAAAGTTGTTATATTCTCATGTAATGTGTACCTCTTTTAGTAATATTGTTATGGTCGCATGCCATTGCATGCGACATGTTTTTATTTAATGGTGTTCTACATTCCACATGTTGGTGGAACTGTAATGTTGCTCTTCTGAGAGTCAGTTACAGCTGGACTCTGATGCATGATGATGGATAGCCGTGCTGCCAATAAAGATACATCATATTTCTTCTATTTTCTCCTGATTATTCAACAAAATATGGCGACGAGGGAAATCACCACTAAGCAGCACGGAATTTGGTGGTGTTGAACCCATATTTTTCGTATTTTTTAAACTTTTATGAAAGCCTTGGAAGATTTTATGGAAATCTTGGTATGTATTTTAAATACATTTCTACTTAATGTACTATGATTGTACCTGCGGCCGAGAGGAATTTCACTGTGCTTTGATTGCACCTGCGGCTGTCTTTTTTTATTTATTTTAAACAGACTTTGCCTACATTTTTCTTTCTCAACGTTTTTCACCATGTTATAAATGAACATTATTTTTCTTGTTTTCCTTTCCATACCCATTGCGCAACACTCGCTTAACATTTCTTTTCATTTTCGAAGTGTATTTACCTGGATATTGACTTGCTGACACGCGAGGACACGCGAGGACTTTCAAATGTAAATGCTTTTCTCACGTTCGTTTTCGAGCGTCTCAGTCTACAATTGCGCATACGCTAGGATTGCTGATGACGCATAGCGTTTACCGCGTCCCCACGTCCATCACGTCATACGTCAGCGGCCATTTTAGTTTATTGGTTACCTTGGTAACGCGGCGTTGTTTCTTTTTCCAATTTAAAAGACTTGCACACTTCGTTTTTGGACATAATTTCTACACAACGCTGGGAAGTAAGTGATAATTCTGTTTATCATTTTTCTGGAAATTTTCGAAAATTATTTTATTAAGACTTTCTACACCATATACTTTATCCAGCTCCTGGCAAAGTACTGTTCTATATTTTATGTTATAACTTCTGTTATAATTTACAAATCAACATGCAATTCGATCCTCCTGCCAAATTTTTACAACTTAAGGGAGATCCACCCATGCCTTGGACAAGGTGGAAAGAGGAGTTCATGACTTACATGAAAGCTATTAATGGTGAAAGAATGGGCTCTGAAAGGAAGAAAAGCATTCTTTTACATTGTCTTGGTTCTGAAGGACAGGTCATTTTTAGATCTTTACCCCAAATAATTTCTCAGACTGATGGAGGAGGAGATTCCATGAATGTTTATACTGAAGCCTTAGCAAGACTTGAGAAAAGATTTAAACCCAATGTCAGTATTGCATTGAACCGATTCAAATTTTATACTAGGAAACACAAGGAAGACAAATCTTTTGATGACTTTTTAACATCTTTAAGATCCTTAAGTTTACATTGCAATTTTGGTATGATGACAGATGAAATGATACGAGACCAGATAATTGTACATGTTAAATGCAAAAAGATACAAGACAAACTGTGGGTTATGGGTGATCCCAATCTTACAGAGACAATTACAATAGCTAAAGCTCAAGAACAATCTGACTTATGGATGAAAACTATTAGAAATAATACAGAAAAGAAAGTTACTGAAGAAGAAGTTTGTGTTGTTAAAAATAGATATGATAATAAGTCAATTGCTAATCAATTTTCCACGAAATATACTCCTTCATCCAAAACTAAACAAGTTTTTGCACAAAGATCTAATGAATTTGGTAGTGTTCAAGGAATGTGTTTTAGATGTGGAAACAAATCTCACTATGCTTCTTTTCCAGGTTGCCCAGCACTAAAGAAGGAGTGCAATTTTTGTAAGAGAATTGGTCATTTTAGCCATAAGTGTAGAGACAGATGTACTCAAACTTTAAATAAGGGCTCTGTTTCTCTAGTAGCAGAAGAAAATGTAAATGCTGTTCATGATTTTGAGTTACAAACGAATGGTTTTGTAGTTTCTATTATTGATGACCAAGCATTACTACACTTTAAATCACCTAACTGTACTTTCAAAATTTGTGAAATCGAATTGTCTCTCATGGTGGATTCGGGTTCACCATTGACTATTATAACACAAGAATATTTCAGCGACACTTTAGCCAATTCTAAAATGCTAGATGAAATTAAAGAGTCTGCCATATCTGCAAAAAAATTTCTGGTACAAAAATTGATATTATTGGATTCTTTCAAGTTAGAATTCAATTTAAGAATAGGAAAGCTGACATAAAACTGTACATTTCCCTTAAAGGTGTTAATGTTTTAGGATGGCTTGATCAATGGAAATTAGGAATTCAGTTAAATCCATGTGCCAAAGATCCCATTTCTCTTTGTGATGAAAGTCTTATGGGAACTGTTTCTACAATTGGTCAATCTAATGTAAACCGTACCAATGTTGAAAAAGGCTGTAATTTAGTTAAAACTTTTAGCTCTGTTTCTTGTGAAAAGTTAGGTAAGCTGAAAAACTTTTCACATAACATTGTTCTCAAAAGGAATCATACACCAGTTGTACAAAAACGTAGAGGTGTACCTATCAACATCAGGGATGAACTTAAGAGCATGTTGAAAGATTTACTTGATGAAGGAATTATTGAACCAATAGAGTCATCGGAATGGGTTTCTCCCATAGTTTTGGTAAGAAAACCAGATCAAAAATTAAGACTGTGTGTGGATTTAAGGGCACTAAATGCCAACATCGCGATTGACTGTCATCCTTTTCCTAATATTAATGAATTGGTGTCAATTTTTTCAACTTTAGATTTAAGATCAGCCTACCACCAAATTGAATTAACAGAAACATCTAGGAAACTCACAGCATTCATAACAGCTCAGGGTTTATTCCAATACATACGCATGCCGTTTGGTCTTGCATCAGCGGCATCCGTTTTCCAAAGGATTATGTTTCATATTTTCAGAGATTTGGACATGTTTGTAAAATGTTTTCAGGACGACATTTTAGTATTTTCAAAGAATGTGAGTGAACATGAAACACATTTACAAGAAGTATGCAGAAGATTAGAGTCAAATGGTTTAACACTTAAAGCACATAAATGTAAATTGTTTCAGGAGTCAGTTGAATATTTAGGACACACACTTTCGGGAGAGGGTGTTATTCCAAAAAGATCGAATGTTGATGCAATCATTAAGGCGCCCGCTCCAACGAATAAGGATCAACTGTTATCGTTTGCTGGAATGTGCGAATATTACAGCAAATTTGTATTGAACTTTGCAACTAACATGGAACCTCTAAGACAATTATTAGGGCAAGGAGAAGAGTTCGAATGGTCTGTTGCACAACAACAAGCTTTTGAGACGATTAAAAATGATATTATACATTCACCTACACTTAAACCATTTCGTATGAACAAGGAATGTATAATTACAGTGGATGCAAGTTTATATGGTTTAGGTAGTGTGTTGTCACAGAAAGAAGGTAATAGTGAGTGGATTGTAGCATTCGCATCTAGAACTCTCAATGAGTGTGAGAGAAAGTATACGGTGATAGAAAGAGAACTCCTTGCTTGTGTTTGGGCAATTGAACACTTTAGGTTATACATTTGGGGTTCTAAATTTACTTTGAGGACAGACCACAAACCGTTGATCAATATTTTATCGGTTGGTGGTGGATGGAATTCAACAGCTAGAATAGCCAGACTTTCCTCAAAGTTACAGGAATATAATTTTGTCACCAATTATGTTCCTGGCAAAAAGAATGTTATGGCTGATTGTTTATCGCGTCTACCGTGTGAACAGGATGTAGTTGGTGCATTAAACGAAGGGGATTTTGTGGTTACTGTTCAAGATGTTTTGCAAGATAAATTTCAAGATATTTCTGAATCTTTGTGGTTTGATTGTGTACAGAAGGACACTAAATGGGAGGAACTCAAAAGTTATATCAGTGAAGGATGGCCAAGTAAAGATAGAATTAGAGCGGAGCTTTTGCCATTTTATAGTGTGGAAGAGGAATTGGAATTAGAATCTGGTTTTATTTTTAAGTCTGGTAAGTGCGTTCCACCGGAGGGTATGCAGGATGTCATACTTAAGGTTGCACATAAAACTCACCCTGGCATTTCTTCTATGAAGAGGTTGGTTAGGTCGTAATTTTGGTGGCCTGGAGTTGATAAGTTTATTGATAGAACTGTCAGAGAGTGTCAAGATTGTGCATCTAGTGATAGAATGTTGAAAACGGTTACTCCACCTCTTAAAACGATAAAATGGCCATCTGAACCGTGGGAGAAGGTTGCATTCGACATTTCCGGACCTTTCCACATGTTACCAGAGTCCTCAAGGTATGCTTTGGTCATGATAGATTATCACTCCAAGTGGCCCGAGGTTAAGTTTGTTCACAAAGCTACCACTGAAGCAGTAATAGGGTTTTTCAAAGAAATTTTTACCAGAGAAGGGTGTCCTTCAGTAATGGTCACAGATAACGGTGTGCAGTTAACATCTGTGGAAATGTCTGTATTTCTTAAAGAATGCAATGTTGTTCACAGGTTAACTTCTTTATACGAACCACATGAGAATGGTCAAGTGGAGAGATTTAATCGTGTGCTGAAGAATTTTATTGTTGAGTCCATCAAGTGTGGGAAAAATTGGGTAAGTGCATTAAGAGAGAGGTTGTGGATTTATCGTATTACGCCCCACTCTACCACAGAGGTGAGTCCTTTTAAACTATTCAAGGGTCGCAACCCAGCTTCAAGTGTCTTACCATAGTGGTTAAAAGAGAAATACAACAAGTTTTCTGGGTTTGATGAGGAGAATGTTATTGATGTTGCCAAGCGTGTGGAAGATAAACAGTTGAAAACCAAGTTATGGTATGACAGGAAATGGAATACCAAAAGACAATCCTTTCAGGTGGGTGAATGGGTTAGAATTCTTAAACCAGGTTTATAGGCCAAGGGTTCCAGTAAATTTAGTGATCCTATTGAAATTAGAAAAGTGTTTACCAATAGTGTCATGACCCAAGATGGTAGAATCTGGAATATGGGAAGGTTGGCTAAATGTTCTAGACCTTATAATGTTTACAGTAATTGCTCTGACAAGAATCATAAAGTTGACAAAAAAGACTCTGTAGCTGTTAGAGTCAAGGATGCAAAACGTGTCATCATTTTACCCAAACGATTTTCTGATTAAATGTAATGTTACAGTTTTGTTTTTCTAATGTTGTACATGTTACCTTTTGTTTTTTTTGTTGTTTTCTTTATTTTCTTTTGGAAAGGGAAGATGTGTTATATTCTCATGTAATGTGTACCTCTTTAAGTAATATTGTTATGGTCGCATGCCATTGCATGCGACATGTTTTTATTTAATGGTGTTCTACATTCCACATGTTGGTGGAACTGTAATGTTGCTCTTCTGAGAGTCAGTTACAGCTGGACTCTGATGCATGATGATGGATAGCCGTGCTGCCAATAAAGATACATCATATTTCTTCTATTTTCTCCTGATTATTCAACAAAAGTCTTTTTTTTTAAATTACAGAAAAGTGCACGTTTATGTTGAATCAGGTCCATAGTTTGTGAATACCAAACAAAGTGTAAACTTAGACAACGGTGTAAGTTAACCTTTGTGACTGAGGCCTAAGGTGTTTTTTTATCTAAGAAAGCTTGCAATTTACTTTCTCAATTGATTCACTCAATCTAAAGGTAATTCCAGTCTGAAACATTTTCCTTGATTTTTAAGTCTCTAATTTTCATGAGCATATGTGATTTCTTTAAAAAGAAATCATTTTCCAGAAATAAGAACTTGATAACTCCTAAACATAACATGGCAACTACTTCAGCAGACTACCAGGATCCTGACCGAAAATAAGATAGGGCACGATTCACAGAATGAATTTAAGACTCAATCCTAAACTTACTACTATTTTGGTATTCACAGAATGCACTTACTACTTTTTGCATTCACAGAATGAACTTACTACTTTTGGTATTCACAGAAGTTAGGATTTTGTCTTAAGTTTGTATTAAGACAAACTTAAGACAGACTTAAGACAAAATCCTAACTTCTGTGAATACCAAAAGTAGTAAGTTCATTCTGTGAATTCCAAAATAGTAGTAAGTTCAGGATTGAGTCTTAAGTTCATTCTGTGAATCGGGCCCTAAGTATTTATAAACGCAGTAGGTATGGCCTTGCCCGGCCCTCTCTTCAGCCCTTGGGCATGGGGAAAGACATTTGGATTTTTCGGATACAAGATTGGTAAGGCACCTACACTTGGACATGTTACATATATTTATATTTCACTCACTTCTACTAGTCTCTGACAATCCAAGGAGCAATAAAGATCATTGTTGTCAGACAGTATTGTGCCATTGCCTCTAAAAGAAACATGCATCAATTGGCAGTAACATGAATCAGTGGGGCCATACAGCATATGCAACATTCTAATAAGCTCTATAGAGTAGTATTGTATGGAAATACATTCTATGTGGATATCCTGAAATTCTGGTATGGATCAGGTCTTTCTGGGAACTACATTGGATACTAATATCGTAGGCAATATGGGCATCAATTGCCTCAAGTATTTTATACTTTGGTGACCCACAACAATAATTGCCTCAATGACTCCTTAAATTAAATGTGCATTAAAGGCCTTTCACTATTACTAGCATTAATAAACTCACTGTATGTATGTATGTATGTATGTATGTATGTATGTATGTATGTATTCATGTATGTATGTTTGTATGTATGTATGTATGTATGTATGTGGTATTTCTGTAGCGCAAACCTAGGTAAAAGGCAGTGGAGGCTGTACATGGTAAAAGGTGAGTTTAAACTCAGAGAGTAATAGGAAAGGAACCTGAGTTGTGGATGCCTAATGAATTGTTATATAGTGTTCTTTAAAGAGATGAGTCTTCAACTGTTTCCTAAAGTTGATCAGTGTCAGGATACAGGAGTCATCCTCATCTGTGATCAAGAGGGCATTATCTACGATGTGTAAGGTGGGGGTCTGTATGCTGCAGCATGATTGGAAGCCAGACAGTCAGTTGTGCAAGACATGTTAGCACTGATGTGATCCTGGAGTTGAACATAGACTACTTTTTCACTGATCGTGCTGATGAAAAGTAGGTGAGTGATAGGCCGGTAGTTGACGAGTTCATTAGAGTCTAGTGTAGGTTCTTTAAGAAAGGGAATGCTCTGTATTGAGCTTAAACACCCCCACTCAGTAACTAACTTTAATTAACCACGCTGTACAGTAACTAGAGCCAATGGCTGCACAATGTCATGAGTATTAACAGACTAACCCAGTAACTAGCATTAAATCCCGCATTAATGGCCCAACACAGTAACGAGCTTTAAGTCCCCTATATAGCAGTAAACATTAATAGCCCCACATAGTAACCCTACGGATCGAGCATTGCCGCCTCACTTTTACAGCAGGTCCACAATATCAATGCAGAATGTTAGTCGCAAGTGCCGTGCCTAAAAGAGTATGAGTGCCCCAAAATACTGCACACACATCCCAGCAGCTCAGCAAGTGGCCCCATCATCAGACTGGCTTGAGTCACATGCACCCAGGCCAACTGTACAAAACCACTTGAGCAAAATTGGCCAACCAGGCTGGGCCAAGCATGTAGCCAAAGTCTTTTTTTCATACAATGCCAATTGAAGGATTTTCTATTGTGCATGCATGACAAATTTACTTTGTTTCAGAGAAAACATCTACATCATTTTGCCACTGACTGCACCGTATGGCATCATGGTTTACCCTGAAATGGTGGAGCACGAATTTAAGGTAAAAAGTATAGCAAGATTTTGCTAAAAACAGCATTGTCAGAATGGAAATAAAATATTGTTAAAATAGTGATACTAATTCTTTTGTCACATTAGGGGACCTGGAGATGAAAGGCTGGGACTACGCTAACCCAAGGGAGTGGGAAGGATGAATCACTGCTGGCATCACAGTGTTGTTATGTGGAGGGTGATGTCACTGAAGTTAAAGAAGTCTGATGCCACTGAAGTCTGTGGAGGCACACTTTTAGTGAGCAGGTGATGTGGTTTTGTAAGAAGAAAATGCCATGCCATTAGAGTCAACGGAGCAGTATTACTCTTGAAAGGGTAAAGAAGACATTTGATCTCTTGAAGTCCTGTAGGGAAGATATTGCTGGGAGGGCTATGCTCTCTCATTAGAAATGAATGTCAATCAAATAAGTGTAAGGTTTGGTGATTTGATCACCCGCCTGATTTAGAGTGGGCAGTTGAGTGGTCAGGTTTTACTCTCCCATATCTCTGTGTAAAAAAGTGTCAGTAAGAGGACCATATGGCAGATATGGCAAGCAGTAATGAAGATCTTATGAGTTGTGCCAGCAGGGCATTAGCAAGTATTTGTAGAACAGATGGAAGAGCAGAGGGATTACAAGATGTTTTATTTTAATTATTAGTTGGAGGTGAAAATAGATGCTTTAAGCAAAATGAGTGGAGGTGGCAAGTGTGGTGACAATGTTGAAAGTCGGGGATTTGAAATTTGGACCAGGAAGGAGGGATTACAGCTTCATATAGGCCAGCAGTGGAAACATGGTTTTGGGTGGTGATTAATATAGTGGCTGGACAGCCATCTTTGGTGGATGGATAAGTAATGCAGTGATGGATGTCAAACTCCGTTCGAGGAAGGAGAGGTAGGTCTCACAGCGTACGGAACTTCGTGTGCGAGGCGCAAACAGGCGTTAGCTATCAAGCTTATGGAGTCTGAGTGAAACCCTATTAAGATTTTCTCATGCATGTTAAGGTACAATAATACTGTTTTGACCTGTTGGTCGACTGATTACTCTAATACAATGCACCATTTATTGAATCTAGTCAGAATGTAGTGTAGGTTTCTTATGTTAGGTCTTACGAATCGCCACATGATACATTTTGACAGATATATGTGAGAAACATGTTGGCCTTATTTCAGACCAACTCACTCTTCATGCTACTTTGGACCATTATGTCTAAACATAGCATGATATTTTTAATTAGGCTAGTGAGCACAATCATTAAATAGTTTGACACTGAGCATCACTACACCTATTTTAACCCACTCTTTAACACCTCTCTACATACACCACTTGAGCCCACACCCCCCCACTTCACCAGAAGGCTATAAAAAGGTCTCTGGCAAAGAGCTCCCTGGTAGGTGCCCGTTGGACATTGCAGTGCCGGCCTGAAAAGGTGCTAGCCAATGATGAAGCATGAGACCCATCTGGGTGGGTAAGCCCCCCCTCCCCCCTTTTAGAGCATACTCCTTCCTGTGGAACTCAAGTTTCTCTTAGGTCTTCTAGTCTTGAGGAACTGCACAGAATGATGGATGTCAAAGGCAGTGGATACTTTCAGCCAGCTTATCACTGAGCAGAGACAACCATGTCCTGGAGGACAGAGTGCAGTGGCTACATGTAAGGCTTAAAGAGGTAGGTGGCAGAATAGAACTGTGAAGTACTTCGCTGAGTAACAATATGAGCCTGAACCAGGAGGTTTCAAATTTAACCAACTCAAACCTATTTGAGATGAAGGACTTTATTTCCATCAAAGATGTTCCCAATGACGTCAGCACTGATGTTATTACAGATCTGTAATCAGTGGTACTGACAACCACTAAGAGGTGAAGAAAAACAAGCATTTGCAATGCAATCGGTCTTGCTTTTGGGACCTTATATGTATTTAGCTGTGCAGCACATTAGCCTGGGTGCTAAAACATATACTGTTCTTTAACATGGAGGGAAAGTAAGCACCAAGCCGCTTGACACACGAGGTATGGGAGCACATGGAGAGAAATATTGCCTTTCAGCTGGGAATGGTATAGTCCAAAGCTCTGATTTTGATATAAAATCAGGGCCTTCTGTGGTCATATGAATGAAAATACAAGATTTGAAAAAAAATGTTGCTGTCTATGTGTGATCGTGGAAGACAATTTCTAAGGACTGGAACCAAGAGAATGCTAAAGTGATTCTGGTATTTTACTGACTTCTGCTGGTCGTTTTCTATCAAGAAAGTTAAATAGGGGCAGTTGTCAAAAAAAATAATAAAAGAAAGAACCTCAGCAGAAAGCAATTCTGGTATTTTACTGACCTCTACTGGTTGTTTACTTTCAAGACAGTTAAATAGAGGCAGTTGAAGAGAAAAAAGTCCCTAAGTAGGAGCAGACAAGTCCAAAGGCTGATCTCCAGAGCCCACCAAGTACATACACATGTAAGTATATACTAAAGTATATACAAGAGATTTTGAATGCTCAACCTAATGCGGAGCCTGTCTCTCTGGGGCATACCACCAAGGGCTTTATCGCCGCCTTAGCGGCACTTTTTGATGCTAAAGCGGCGATATTTTTATCTCCCTATTAGCCTATCAGCAAGCTGTTGCAAACAGCAGTTAGCGACAGCTTTCTGACGAAAGCGACCGGTTTGGGTGCCGCTTTGCATGTCAGTGATATTTATCGCTAATGACATGCAAAGTAGGCGTTCCCGACCAACAGACCTGAGGAACAGCCGCTAACAGGCCTAACACCGATTAGCAAGGAGGCCCTGGCCCTGGTTAGCGACGTAAAAAGTTGCGCTAACCGGGGTCATCGCCTTTTTTTTAACACCTGCTAATATCAGGAGTTAGCAATACTTAACTCGGGGGTGGATTATGCTGATACGACCACAGGGTCGTATCAGCAAGGTTTTCCACCTTCCCCATGCAGCATCGCTGGTTTTCTCGCAATTTTGGCCCTTCCCTCCTGCTATCGCTGGAATATATATCACCATGGCGCTAATTGTTGCTAATACAACGTTTGCGTGGTGATATATTCCAGCGATAGCTGGCGATGGAAATATTTGCGCTAAGCGCGTTCTCTGCGATATTTCTTGCAGCTTCTTGCTAATATGCCCTTCTGTTTCTTTGGAAATATTTGGTAACCAGCATTCGATGGAAGCTATTTTGTAGTGATGAAGCAAAGCTTCGCATTTGCGACTTGCTTTTGTCATGAACCTCGTTCATGTGTAACAACGTAATAAGTTGTACGTCTTACTAACGTTTATTTTATGTTTAAACCGAGGTCCACGAAGCTTGCCTATGTGTTTTACTAAAACGAATAACTTGAGTCTTTAAAATGGCCGCTGCTTTGAAATAAGTGTCTGCGCATGCGTCAGTCACACTCACGTGTCCTGATGTGTTTGCAGGTTTGGAGGGAAATAGTTGCGCATGCGTAATGCATAGCTTTGCCAGTAACGTGGTACTGCTCGTGCCACTGCTCTTGTACTCGTATGTATGTAGCTAACATTTAGACTGCATAAGTATATTTCTTAGTGATAAGTTGAAAGTACAAACCCTGTGATGTGTTTTCATAATGTTATTTCTATGTATTAATTTGTTCTCGCTTACTTTTCATGTACCGCGGGGAATGGGGGTCTGACTGAGCAGAAAGCCATCTTGGAGTGTACTTGTGCGCAGACTCGCCAGAAGCCATCTTGGCATTGAATTGCTGCCAAAGAAGGTTGATACCAGAAGCCACCCTGGGAAGCAGCACCTTCGCCCCGCAGCATCACGATATTGTTCTATTATGTTGCTAAAATGTATTCTTTGCCTGTATTCTGCGCAACTTTCTCATGGGAACCCCAATCTTGCTAGGCGGTGCCCTGAGATGTAAATAAGGCCTCCAAATAGTGTATTCTGATTGGTGTGTTACCCAAATCCTATCTTAGGACCAATCCAAATTGAGGGATTCTGACACTTTGCAACATTGGGGGGTGGTACACCGTCCCCAAACTGTATATCTACCCTGGGTTCACCTAGGGAAATTGTCCGACTTGTCTGGTTTAGCTGACCTGTCACTGACCCATCGCACTCAATAGGTGACTGAAGAATACAGAGTACTGCAGAGCACTCTGTCCGAAATTGACCATAGACTAAGGTTCTACTGAACCTTAAAGTGCTGGCGAAGCACTTTGCTGGGAGTTCGCTGACCCAATCGGGGTCTTGATCGATAACTGCAGAGAGGGTGGAGCGCAGGCGTTGCTTCCGAACTGCGGGTGCTGGTCCTGTCCTGAGGGTTTCCTGTCCTGTCCTGGGTGTCCATTCTGCACCTGCTGTCCTTTGAGGGGTATCCTTCCTTGAGGGTTTCCTGTCCTTAACTGACCCGTGGCCAGGGTTTGGTTTCCACACCAGTCTAGGTAGTTATTGCTCTAAGTTCTTTAAACTTGCACCTTTCTATTTTTCTGTCTTTGCTTCAATAAAGAGACACCTTTGCATATGTTGATTTTTCCATGCTTTTGCCACAACTATTGAATCATAAAGTCATTTGCATATTTCCATAACGTGTTCCCATGTTACCCTACCTGTTAGAAATCATATTTTGCATTGCAGTTTGTCATTTCCTGATATGGTCTAGAACGGCCTTACTTAAACTGTCTAAAGAACTTTTACCCTAAATGCATAGCGTTTCCTGTTGCATCTCATATTAGCATTTCCATGATTACCCTGACTTTATTTCTCTATAGTTATGTACTTTTTGTTATCTTGATTATTGATTGTCTTATTCTTGTAAACTTAATGCTCAACGAAAACGAACTTTAGATAAAGATTTTAAAACTTCCAGTTGTCCGTGGTCATTTACAACAGTATTAAATGTCATTTTGAGTTTGTATTTTGCTGCCTTTCCTTTTACAGCTAGCTCCCTGATCCGTTGTGGTCCTAGGTACCCGTGTCGGTGGATGGTAAGTCGGGTACGCTGAGTAATAACAGTAGGGAATTCACACAAATTGGTAGCAGCCCGTGAAGTCACCCGGTCAATGTATATGGTGAATTGAAATATATGGGCCCGAAGCCGGAAGCGGTGAAATTATTGGTTGGGTGACCTCACGCGCTCTATCAGTTTTTCTGGCTAGCAAAGGATGGTTAGGGACTAGTTGAAGGTTAGGCAGGATTAGTTAGGCTAGCTAAGTCGGTAGCTGCTAGTACATTAATGCTGCTACAAGAGCGGCCATTCTGAGGGAACTGATCACTCTCTTGAAAGGGGTTGCTTTTTGAAATTCATGAATTGTTTTATCATTGTTATTCTTGTTCTTATATTGTTATATGTATTAATCCATGCGTTTGTAAACCGTATCGTTCATTGTTGTCCGAACTCCCCGGGGAATTGAAAAGGCAAGTGGTGAATAGAATCCATTGCCTTGAGGTCGCAGGCTTAAGGAAAGTTAGGTGCAGGTTAGGATAACCGGGAAGCACTAACTAGGGTTTTTCTGAATACGTGTGTGAATAAATGTCAGTAACGAGGTTCATTGGCAAAATTCCAATAGTGGCGTAACCTAGTAAGGGTCACATCGGAAGAGTAGCAGGTTCTTCGGAGCTAGGGTGAAAGCAGAGGGGTCCGCTGGGAAACCTTAGACTCGGATATATCCCGGAGAAGTGGATGAGTTTAGGGGAATAACAGGTTCACCGATGCTAGAGTGAAGGGTGGGCGGAAGAGATCTACCCGCAGCGTGTGAAAAGTAAATGGAAGTAGTTTACTTGCAGTAAAAGAAATCTTTCCTGTCTAGACACTTGAGCACTGTGGCGAATGTGTATTCGTTGTAAAATAACCAAGCACTAGCACTTTAAAAAGAAAGAAAGTTTCCGTTACCTTGTGAAGGGAGGGAGTCAGCCGCGAAGCGTCTCTGACGTCACTCCGTGCCGCGCTGGGATTGGTAGAAGCAGCGGGCGGGTAGCGGGGCTGGAATTGTAAAGGAGGGGTGAAGCGCCGGAGCGTGAGGACAGTCTCACGAAGGGGCCGCGCACCCATTGGTCGAAACTATTTGAACGCGCGCACCCCATTGGTCGCACAGAATTTCAAGACGCGTTCTGATTGGAGGTGACTTTGTAAACAGAGTTAAGCGTAGAAATCGTATGTGGCACTCGTATTGTCCAGAGACTAGACCCGATCCAAGAAGCCAAGGGTTTGAAAGGGATCAGTGGAAAGCCAATAGATACGATATTATGTACGGAACTAAGAGAAAAATGTCCCTTGTAAATAGGGTAAAGAATTATTTCAAAACGGACAAAGCAATTAAGTCCAGAGAGGGCGTTATTGTCCCGCCACCGAATACTCCCGCCTCGTTCATGATGTTTGACCGAGGGTACAATACCTGTGTGTGGTTGAAAAATTGGGTAAATTACACAAAAGATGACAGAATATTGGCTTTTCCGTTAGACGGTACTTTCAATGGCAGGATTTTATTTAATTTAAGAACCCGAATGAACGAATTGCATCCCAGACCGAGACTAACGCAGTATGAGGCATTAGAGGAGTGGGAGATTGAGGCTTTTGAAAGCGAGAAACCCCGAATGGACAAAGGTCTGACCAAAAGGTACCCAATGCTGAAACAAGAGACCAGGGACAAAAGGATGAAACAGTGGAGACAGAGCATGATTGTTGAGGGTCTGTTTCCCATGATGCCAGCATGTACCCCTTCTGCGGGAGAGAAAAAGACAGAAAAGAGTAAGCATTGGGGAACGCTTGGGAAGTCAGACGATGAATTATTAGATGACATTTTTACGCGAAGCCCGCCCCCTTATAATGAGGGAGCCCGACCTTCTAGTACAGGCGAGAATCCCCAGCGTCCATCTATTAAGGAGGAGGACAGATCCCTAAGTAGGGGGGGAGGTGGCCAGGTACTGCCCTATTTTGAGAATCCCGGACCCGCGGAGGTACGAGATATATATCCTAGAATGCCCGTGAGCCCGGAGGAAAAATATTCCCGTGAAAGAGCCTTTTTCCCCAGACCTCTTTATGAAAACAAAGAAAAGCCATTAAGTTCAGGAATGCCCTTTTTGCAGCCTCCATATGGGGAGGAGCGCAGGTCATTTGGCACAGGAACTTTGTTCCCAAAACCAAATTATGGTGGAGGACCAAGTGAGACGCATCCTACTGCCCCGAGTTTTACCCCACACCTGACCCCACAGATAATACCTGACCGAACCTTAGGAAGAGTACTAGATGAAAGGGAGCAAGAAGCCATAGCTAGACAGAGAACAGAAATAATTCAGAAAATCTCCCAGTTAAATGCCAGTCCTGAGGCTTTGACTATTCCGGTAACAATCGGACCAGTGGTTCCGTTGTATGGGAATAATCAAGGAAGTCCAAACCCTCCAGTTATGAACCCAATCATTGCCCCGCCGAGGCAAGAGCCCCTACTGATAGACGATCAGTCCAGTGAGTGCGAGTCCGAAGTTGTGTTCTTGGACCTGCCAAACAAACAGACCGGGAAGGGAGTGCAGAAGAGGCATAATCCTTTTAATACGAAAGAAATTAAATTAGAATCAACGTCAGGTACTAGGAGTGTCTATCTGGTAACTCCGGAAGAAATTGAAAATTGGAGTCGTGAATTAGAAAAACAGACTCCGCAAACGAAACCTTTAGACCTCTACAAACTGAGGGTAGAAATAGAGGAATTAATGGCAGGAAATGTGGGATTAGACAGATTAAATACCTACTCTGAAGAAGAGTTGCTGTTTATGTGTAAAAGCCTTACCCGAAGTACCAGAGTGCTCCATGAAAAGCTGACAGACACGGCAGCTAGTATGGGGATAGATATTTCCAGATCCAAGCCCTTGCAGAAACCATACCGAGCTGAATTCTCAGACAAAGATATAGAGAACTTGAATGTGTCAGGGAAAAAGTTGCAGATTAAAGAGTTGTTAGCAATTTTGCAGAAATGGGGAGATGTGGAAAAATGGAAAAGCAGGTGGGCACGAAAGAAAGATGAGGCTCGATCCAGACAAGCCACCCCTGAGTTCCCTTTGAGAGAAGTAGACACGCCCGAAACATTATGCCCCATGCGTGAAGTGCCAGGTGGGAGGTATGTGCACGTTCCATGGTCCAGACAGGATATTGTGTCCTTTACTAACGATTTCCCGAAACTGCGCGAAAAACCAGTTGACTGGTACCGGCAGGTGGAAAGGTTCGTAAAGGTGCAAAAATGCCTGTGGAAAGACCTGGATGAATTTTTCGACATTGTGGTCCCGGTAGATCTATGGACCGAGTGTAAAATAGCCATAGGCTGGCCCAGTGAGGAGTACCCGAGGGACTCTAACACAGGGGAGCCGTCGATTGAAGTAATGAAGAAATACGAACAAGTAATGCTGCATTTGAAAAATAAGGTGCCCGCAAAGGAAACTGATTGGACCAGGATAGATAGAACCACGCAGGAGAGAGACGAGACAGTGCACTCCTATTATGAAAGGCTGTTGCAGGTGTTTAAAACATACAGTGGTATAGATAACATCGAGATGAAGGATATGATGCATTTCATTTACAGGTTTGTAAACGGTTTAAGGCCTGAAATTTGTCAATGGATAAAAGATAACAAAATTTGTTGGCACTCAAAAAAGATAGACGAGGTCCTGCGGTACGCAAAGTACTGCGAGGACGAGATGGCAGAAAAGAAAAAGGCTCTCAAGGAGAAGGTCATGTGGGCTCAAGTGAAGCTCGCAGAACAGCAGGAAAAACAGTTGAGTAATATGGTCAAAAACACTCAGAACCAAGGTCCTGGGGGTGGGGGAGGAGGTAAGCCCCGGCCCAAAATGAGCAGGGAAGAGGCTATGAAGAAATTTCCCTGTCACCAGTGCGGAGAAATTGGACACTGGCGTAACGAGTGTCCTTATTTGCCTGACGATAACCCCAAAACACCTGATTTAACTCCACAGACGCAGAAAGAAAGACCAAGAAAGACTCAGCCACAGGTAAAAACGATTCAGGTGCCCCGAGCTCCAAAGCAAGTACATAGGGGAAAAGCGACAGAGGGTGATGAAATAGAAGTCTGGGAAAGCAATGAGAACAGAAATGCAGCAACTTCGCAGTATTTGTTAAACGATACCTTCCTTTGTGATGACCAGTACTGACGGGGCCTGAGAGGGGAGGACGAGGAGTGCGTACTTGGCGCCTCCTTGCCGGTAGACCAGTCCGGACCATACATTGAAGGAAAGGTTGACGGAAATGATGTCACTTTTCTGTTGGACACTGGCGCTACCCGTTCTACTGTGAGAACAGTGGACGTTCCAAACCTACCCCTCTCTGGAGAAGCCATCCAAGTAGTGGGTGTATCTAATCAGTTGATTAGTACTCCTGTTACCAAGCCCATGGAGATCTCAATTGGAAACTTTAAGGAAATGCATAGATTTGTCGTTTGTGACACCAGTCCAGTGAACTTACTGGGACGTGATTTGCTGTGCAAAATGAACTGTACCATCTTTTGCACACCAAAGGGTGTTGAAATTCAGACTCCAGATGAAGACGGCATTTATAAATTAATGTTAATTAGACCTGACTCAGAAATTAAACGAATGACCATGCAGGATTTGCCCAAAGAACTCCAAGAAGCAGTGAAGCCAAAAGTATGGGACTTTACTGGGAAAGATGTAGGGTTAATGAAAAACGTAGACCCCATACAGATAGCCATCAAGGACAATGCAGTATACCCTAATACTAAACCCTACAGAATGAATGCAGAAGTAAGAGCAGGTGTCACTCTGGAAATACAGAAATTGCTAGAAGGAAACATCATACAGGAAGTAATGAGTAGCCCATGTAACTCACCGATTATGGGTATCAAGAAGCCTAGTGGCAAGTACAGAGTAGTGCAGGACCTACGAAAAGTCAACAAGATAGTAGTCCCCTGCTGCCCTATTGTCCCGAACCCAGCAGTGATTCTGTATCAGATTCCCTGGGATGCTGAGTGGTTCACTGTGATAGACCTATGTCATGCATTCTTTTCCATTCCCTTGCATCCAGATAGCAAATTTATTTTCTCATTTGCCTTCAATGGTCACGTGTATGTCTGGAACAGGGTCCCTCAAGGGTACACAGAGAGCCCCTCTATCTTTAATCAGATCTTGAAAAAATGTTTGGAAACTTTGGTTTTACCTGGGAACTCTGTCCTAGTGCAATACATAGACGACCTCTTGGTGGCGTCTAAAAGTCATAGGGATTGTGTGATTGACACCATTGCCCTACTGAATCACCTGAGTGAGAAGGGACATAAAGTGGCCCCTGACAAATTACAGTTCTGTGCAAAATCAGTGAAATATCTGGGGCACCAGATAGAGAAAGGTGTCAGGAAAGTAACATCAGAAAGAGTGAGGATAATTCAAAAGATGCAGTTACCCCGTACTCAGAAAGAGATCAGAATGTTCCTGGGAGTGATAGGATACTGCAGGCAGTGGATTCTGGGATTTGCAGTCCTAGCTAGGCCCTTGATAAAAATGACCAAGAGAGGAACACCAGATATTGTAGAATGGGATGATGAAAGCTTAACAGCCTTCACAAAACTACGGGATTGTCTGTGTACAGCCCCTGCGTTGGGAATGCCAGACTATTCCAAAGAATTTGCCCTATTCTGTGACACTCGCGATAATTGCGCGTTGTCAGTCCTGACACAAGATCATGGCACAACGAGAAGGCCTGTGGCATATTTTTCTGCCACCCTGGATCCAGTGGCTGCTGGATTACCAGGTTGTCTGAAAGCAGTAGCTGCTACCTGCGCAAGTTTAGAGCAGAGTGAGTCCATTGTCATGGGACATCCTGTAACTGTGTATGTTCCACATGGAGTGGTAATTTTACTGACCATAACCAAAACTCAGTATCTCACCCCTAGTCGGCTGACTAAATACGAGAGGATTCTTGTGGGTGCTGCAAATGTAAACATTGTTAGGTGCAGTATTCTGAACCCCGCCACGTTGCTCCCCGACCCAATGGATATGGAAGGTGGGGTGGATGATGAGCATGATTGCATTGATTTAACAGAATTCAACCCTAAGCCACGCCCAGACATTAAAGAAACACCATTGCCTGTGCATGATAAGGAACTATTTGTGGATGGTTCATGTCTAAGACATGAACAAGGAGGCCTGAGTGCTGCCTATGCGGTAGTCTCCTTAACAAAAATTGAAGAAGCAGGTTATCTATTTGACGTAAAGTCTGCACAAGTAGCCAAATTGATCGCTATGATAAAAGCTTGCAAAATTGGGAAAAACCTACGTATAACAGTGTATACTGACAGTCAGTACTGTTATGGGGTTGTGCATGACTTTGGCCAGTTGTGGCTGCAGAGGGAGTTCCTGACTTCATCAGGTACCCCTATTCGAAATGGGAAAGTGGTTCAAGACCTTTTAGAGGCAATCCAGTTACCAAAGGAACTGGCAGTGGTAAAGTGTGTCGCCCATAAGAAGGACATGGACACTGTATCACTGGGAAATGATTTTGCTGATCGAGTGGCCCAATGGTGCGCCAGAGATCGGTATATCGTAAATCCAAAACAAGGGGGGCCAGGAACCAGCTGCCAACTTCAGGTGTTTGAAGAAGTGCCTACATGGGATGAAGTGAAAGAGTGGCAGCAGGCGGCACCTTGGCAAGAGAGAGAGAAGTGGAAGGAAGATGGGTGTAGACCAAGACGTGTGGATGGTGTCATCTTAGGTCCAACTGGTATGCCTGTGTTACCTAGACACTTACTTAGTACAATGGCGAGATTGATACATGAAGGATCACACATTGGTAGGGACGCCATGATTCTAGTGTTCCAACAGACTTGGTACAGTAAAAAGTTCAGGAAAGTAGCAGAGTCCCTCTGCCAGAGGTGCCTGTCATGTCAAAAGATGAACCCAGGGAAGAAAACTGTGGTGGAACTGGGAAAAATTGGGAGGTCCGGGGGTCCCTTTGTGAGAATACAGGTTGATTTCATCACCATGCCCCGTTGTGAAGGGAAGCGATATGTCCTTGTCATGGTCTGTTTATTTTTAAAGTGGGTGGAAGCTTTCCCTACTCCCCAAAATGACGCAAAAACAGTAGCTAAGTGTTTACTAAAAGAACTGATGCCTAGGTTCGGGGTTCCAGTCACTATTGAATCAGATCAAGGCTCACATTTTCAGAATGAGGTGATCGCCGAACTCTGTAAGGCCTTTGGAATATCACAAAAGCTTCACTGCGCATACCGTCCAGAGGCTTCTGGAATAGTGGAACAAATAAATGGAACTATCAAAAACAGACTAGCAAAACTGTGTGATGCATCTAGGATGACCTGGGTGAAGGCCCTGCCCCTGGTCCTGATGGGACTCAGAAGTGTTCCTGACCGCAAGACAGGCCTAAGTCCCCATGAAATCATTATGGGAAGAGTGATGAGACAAGCATGGGTGCCAGGAAGCAAACTGTTGAGTATTACTGATGATTTGGTGCTTGAATACTGCAAGAGATTGGGTGACCAAGTGCGTTCTATCTCTCGCCAGATCGGAGAAGACGCCATCCTCAATCCAACGACTCCTCTCCACAAACTGGTCCCGGGAGATTGGGTCAAGATAAAGAAGCATACTCGGAAGAGCTGCCTGGAGCCAAGGTGGGGAGAGAAACGTCAGGTGATCCTGGTAACTACCACAGCAGTAAAGTGTGCAGGGGTTCCACGCTGGATACACGCCAGCCACACCCAGAAGGTATTACCAGAAGAGGAGCCTGAAGAAGAAGGGCGTCCAGCGGAGGACTCTGCAGGAGCCAGACCAGAAGTAGCTGACGACGTACAGCCCAGTACCAGTCGAGCTGCAGAATCAGCAGACGTTGGCCCAAGAATAGTTGATAACGAACTACCAAGAGCCCAGCCTGCTGAAGGGGTCCAAGAAGCTGAGCCAGAAGTAGCTGAAGACGAGCTGCCGAGCATATGGCCAGAGGAGTGGATTCCATTGATTGATCTTACTGAAGACCCCATTCGAACAAGTGAGAGAATTTGGGAAGGTAGAGAGTGGACTAGAGAGGAAAAGAAAGGCACAGGCGAAGAACCTCAGAATCTTGAGATTCACATCAAAACTGAGGAAGGAGAAGGTCAGACAGGGACAGAACAACTGAATGATACAGAGCAAGTGATTGATACTCCTCCACTGACTCCGGATGTCGGGAAGGGACAGACTAGACATAGCGTAATAGTTCGAGCAGAAGAAAGTCCAGAGATCGAAGTGCTTGAACAGGATCAGATAGGATTAGAAGAACGTGTTCAGGAAACAGAAACAGAGACTTTTGAAAAACAAACGCAAAACTGTCCTGAACAAGGCCAGATTAGTAACCAGGCAGAAGAAATAGATGCTAGCCCTGGAATTAGTCAGATAGAAGGGGAAGAAACTGAAACAGAATTACCACCGACTAATGAAAACAAGAGGGCAAGAGAAGAAAGCGAAGTCCAAGTGCCAACTAAAAGACTTAAGAAAAGAAAGCACATTGAGCCTGGATACATAAAGAAATTGAGACTGAGAATAAAAACGGTAGAAGAAAAACGTGCAGAAGAAAGGAGAAGTGCTCGCATAGCAGAACAACCAGAAGACACTTCCAAAAGAAGGAGTGATCGAATAAAGAGACAAAACAAAAAGTACAAGTCACCTGAATGGACACTTGTTTTGGAAGAATTTGAAGATCTTGATCTAACTGACGAGAGCGACGGAGAACCCGTCCCTGAGTACTCTGCCGAAGAAGAAGACGAGCCACCGTGAATTTGCACAAAGTAAGCTACTCGTGTAAAGTCACAAAGAGGGTCGAGAAACTTCTTCTGAGCTAAAATGTCTGATTCAAACGTGAATGGTAGACCTAGTTGCAGTCGTTGCAAAACATGCTGCAAGGTATGTGTATGTAGTATAGTTATACTGATATTACTCTGGATAGGACTAACAGTTTTCATTCCTTTTGCGGTGAGCAAAAATACTAATATTGTCCCTACTGAAATTGTAAATACTGACAGTGAGGAGCTGACAACACAGAGCGTAGCAAGACATGAGAGAGCACTTAGACAAACAAATCGAGACTTAGAAGCATCAGATGAGGGAGAACTACATTATCATGGAGTAAAGAATAAGACACATTTAAATGTTTTCGCAAACCTGTTAATACACTATGTAGAGACTATGGAAATTGAAGATTGCTATGTCTGCATGAAGCTACCTACCTCTGTAGCTGAAGGCGTGACATACCATCACCTGCCCTTGACCTATGGAATTTCCTGTAGCATTTTAGCTAGTTTATTTTACAAAAGAGGACCGTTACAGTACTATTACTCAAACAGTGACGTGATCTTTTCTGAACTCCCTATACGTGGGAACTTGAATCCTGTACATACCAAAAGTGACGTTACTCGCTATATGGGCGAATACTTTCTGACTATAGGTAATATAGACCTAGGTGACGCACACAGAGATAACTTGACCTGTTCTTTGCGTGAGCAGGAAAAGATGTTCCTGAACATGGCAGAGAAAAGGAGAATAAAAATTAAAAGAAAGGCAGATGACGAAACACAGAAAAGGCCAAAATGGGCTGAGAACATGGAAGGCACCTCTAATGGTGGAGCGGGTCCTGCTCTGTTGCTGGATTTTGAAAAGAAAGGCAAGCTATGTCTTCACCGCGAGAAGACTAGCTATTATAATAACATTTTCATTGGTTCCAGTGAATGCGAACATAATTACAAGGTAATTGGAGGATGGGGTTTCAAAAATGGGTCAGAGCCTGTGTTTCCTGGAATTTATTATATATGTGGGGACAAGGCTTATTTCAAATTGCCGGATCACTGGTATGGAAGCTGCTACTTTGGCATTGTCTTCCCGAAAATATATCATGTGAACAAAGTTGCTGGAAGCAGTGAAAATACTAATGGCTTAGTGCGTAGTAAAAGAGAAAGCATAGGTGAAATAATGGGTAGTATTTTCAGTGCACTGATACCTGGAGTGGGAGTGGTTCTGAACACTCACAGAATTTGCAAATTGTCCACTATAGTGGATGTGTTGTCTACTGACACAGCTCATGGATTTCTGCTGGTCAATACCGAACTGGTTGCGATCAGATCAATGGTTTTGCAGAACAGACTTGCTCTTGATACCTTATTAGCAAAGGAGGGCGGAGTCTGCCGGATGTTGAAGGCGCAACATTGTTGCACTTATATTCCGGACAAAAGTGTGCAGCTCAAAAGATATGTGAAAAACCTTACTAATTTGGAAAGGGAACTCAAACCACTCGAGGTTGACAGTGCCTGGAAGAGACTGGTAGATGGTCTCTCAAATGTAGGTCATTGGTTTGCTGGCTTAGGTAAAGGCTTATTGTTTAAGGTACTGATGCCAATTGGAATTATAGGGCTTATCCTATTTTTCATATTTGTCTGTTGCAAGTGTCGTAAACACACCGGAAAACATCAAGTGAATGCCAGAGGAGTGAAACGAAGTGTGGATGAGCTTGAATTAGAGGAAATGAATAATCAGATATACAAAAGGGTGAAGAATTCTCACCCTACTAAAGATGAGAAAGAAAAGTTGAACAAATTGTTGGAAGAGATAGAGATGTATAAGGTGTGAGAAGTTGGCATCTGGGTCCATTTATTTTGTGATGATAGTAAATATCATCAAAGAGGGGATTGATGAAGCAAAGCTTCGCATTTGCGACTTGCTTTTGTCATGAACCTCGTTCATGTGTAACAACGTAATAAGTTGTACGTCTTACTAACGTTTATTTTATGTTTAAACCGAGGTCCACGAAGCTTGCCTATGTGTTTTACTAAAACGAATAACTTGAGTCTTTAAAATGGCCGCTGCTTTGAAATAAGTGTCTGCGTATGCGTCAGTCACACTCACGTGTCCTGATGTGTTTGCAGGTTTGGAGGGAAATAGTTGCGCATGCGTAATGCATAGCTTTGCCAGTAACGTGGTACTGCTCGTGCCACTGCTCTTGTACTCGTATGTATGTAGCTAACATTTAGACTGCATAAGTATATTTCTTAGTGATAAGTTGAAAGTACAAACCCTGTGATGTGTTTTCATAATGTTATTTCTATGTATTAATTTGTTCTCGCTTACTTTTCATGTACCGCGGGGAATGGGGGTCTGACTGAGCCGAAAGCCATCTTGGAGTGTACTTGTGCGCAGACTCGCCAGAAGCCATCTTGGCATTGAATTGCTGCCAAAGAAGGTTGATACCAGAAGCCACCCTGGGAAGCAGCACCTTCGCCCCGCAGCATCACGATATTGTTCTATTATGTTGCTAAAATGTATTCTTTGCCTGTATTCTGCGCAACTTTCTCATGGGAACCCCAATCTTGCTAGGCGGTGCCCTGAGATGTAAATAAGGCCTCCAAATAGTGTATTCTGATTGGTGTGTTACCCAAATCCTATCTTAGGACCAATCCAAATTGAGGGATTCTGACACTTTGCAACATTGGGGGGGTGGTACACCGTCCCCAAACTGTATATCTACCCTGGGTTCACCTAGGGAAATTGTCCGACTTGTCTGGTTTAGCTGACCTGTCACTGACCCATCGCACTCAATAGGTGACTGAAGAATACAGAGTACTGCAGAGCACTCTGTCCGAAATTGACCATAGACTAAGGTTCTACTGAACCTTAAAGTGCTGGCGAAGCACTTTGCTGGGAGTTCGCTGACCCAATCGGGGTCTTGATCGATAACTGCAGAGAGGGTGGAGCGCAGGCGTTGCTTCCGAACTGCGGGTGCTGGTCCTGTCCTGAGGGTTTCCTGTCCTGTCCTGGGTGTCCATTCTGCACCTGCTGTCCTTTGAGGGGTATCCTTCCTTGAGGGTTTCCTGTCCTTAACTGACCCGTGGCCAGGGTTTGGTTTCCACACCAGTCTAGGTAATTATTGCTCTAAGTTCTTTAAACTTGCACCTTTCTATTTTTCTGTCTTTGCTTCAATAAAGAGACACCTTTGCATATGTTGATTTTTCCATGCTTTTGCCACAACTATTGAATCATAAAGTCATTTGCATATTTCCATAACGTGTTCCCATGTTACCCTACCTGTTAGAAATCATATTTTGCATTGCAGTTTGTCATTTCCTGATATGGTCTAGAACGGCCTTACTTAAACTGTCTAAAGAACTTTTACCCTAAATGCATAGCGTTTCCTGTTGCATCTCATATTAGCATTTCCATGATTACCCTGACTTTATTTCTCTATAGTTATGTACTTTTTGTTATCTTGATTATTGATTGTCTTATTCTTGTAAACTTAATGCTCAACGAAAACGAACTTTAGATAAAGATTTTAAAACTTCCAGTTGTCCGTGGTCATTTACAACAGTATTAAATGTCATTTTGAGTTTGTATTTTGCTGCCTTTCCTTTTACAGCTAGCTCCCTGATCCGTTGTGGTCCTAGGTACCCGTGTCGGTGGATGGTAAGTCGGGTACGCTGAGTAATAACAGTAGGGAATTCACACAAATTGGTAGCAGCCCGTGAAGTCACCCGGTCAATGTATATGGTGAATTGAAATATATGGGCCCGAAGCCGGAAGCGGCGAAATTATTGGTTGGGTGACCTCGCGCGCTCTATCAGTAGTGTCTTACATAGGACACCAGTTAAGCTGAAAGAGGACCGGTGGTATGGAAAACATTAGATACATCACTCCTCCCCATTCACATAGGCCTCTCAACACATTTCTCTGTTATAATTTAGGGACGTCAACATCAGTGCCAAGCAGGGGCGCAATCAGCACTAATGTAAGTAAGGGAAATGGCCTGTCATAGCCTAATTGAGTACTAAAGGCATTCATAAATGGGGAGCAGTGGGTCCTTCATGCGCTGTGTCCTGGTGGCAATAAACAAATAATAGCTGCAACCCTGTAAAAAATATTACACTGTTTCTTACCAAAGTGGTCAAAGAAATGCAGCATGAATTCCTGTACTGGGTTTGGGATGAGATTACATGACTACTTATTTATCTAATAAGCATTTGTATGAAGTGTTGTGCATTGCTTTCTGCTTATTTAACAATGTTGTAAACTCGAAACTATAAATGCAGTTTAATGGTGTGGTTGGATTCCAGTCATCTGCCTACAGGACCCCTGTTTGACATCCCTCTCGATAGCACCAATTCAGTTGTCTAGATAAAGGTCAGTAGGAATATTACTGTGATCCGGAGGTTCCTGATGGTTGCACTATGCCCGCATAGTCAGGGTAAATGCATCCGTAAAGTATAAGGCATAAACGCCTAGCTGTCTGCTTCTGTACTGTAATCTCCTTCAGGTTTTTTGATACTGAAGATCCATGTAGCTGACTGGATATTCCTTCTTGCTTTGTATTAGGGGGCATATAGACCAAATGTTTCTGCCAATACATTTCTATACACTACAAAGGATTCTGAACGTTATCATTTACCGGATATTTTGAATGCTGACTTCACATGTTCATACTTTTAAAGACTCCGGCGCAGTCTGGCTGTGTAATTCAATCATTATTACTTTTTGGTCTGCTTTTGGAAGTGCTGTATGCACTGTAAAGTAGTAGTCCAGCCAAGCCATTGCCAACTATATTGCCAGTTCACCCATGATCACAATGTTCAGTGGTTAGGGTTTAAAAAGAATAGATGACATTGGGCAGATTGCACCTTTTGCCTAAATAGTAGTCGGTAGTCATTTCCCAGATACAGTGGATCTCAATCTTCAGGCAAGGATAATTTTCTTGTAGGCAGAAATAATCTAATCAATCCAGTGACTCACCACATCAATATGCATCTGGGTGCTGTCTGCCTTCATTTGAATATCTACTGCATGTTTTTTCAGGACATGGTCAAAGGGATGCATACATTAATTGAACAGTAGTGGTAATCTTGCTGAGCCTTGTTGATTTCGTTGGGATACTTGGAGCAGATGGTTGTGCGTGACACTGTAGTGCTTGTTGTCCATAACTTAAGGTGAAGTAGTGGATCCAATCTAGAGTTCTCCCATGTTTCCTGCCCTGTGTGGGGTGTTTAGGTCTCACCTGGCAAAATCAGCGCATGCGCTGTTCTCGCCAGAGAGGACCTTTTCCAATTGATTCTCCCAAAGTCTTACATGTACGCGTAGAGATGGATAAAGATGGCAGCTCTCGCCATTTATACAAACCTAACAGCATGCGCTTGCATGTAAGGACAGTGGACAGTCCACCACCATTTAAACACGGCGTGCTTTCACTTTAAACACGGTGTGCTTTCACTTTAAACCCAGTTTACAGTGAAAGCACGCCACCATGCGCGCCAGCCTGGAAGACCTCCCTTGTTGTAGTATGCCACTATTCCTAAAATGTCTAGCTTTGTTTTCAGATATTTAGAGCCAAATTCAGTTAAGAGAGTTCCTTCTATGAAGCCGAGGTATGTGGACATATGTATGTGTGGCATTTTACTACTCTGAGCATTGCAAGATATTCTGAAAAAGATGCTAAGCAGTGATAACAAAATCCCGCCAGTGTGCCTAGTAGATGGCTTAGAAAATCTTTGCCTTGTGGGTGCCGATAAGGATGTCTGTGGTGCGCTGTGACAGGTGTTTTGTCATTCAATACCTATGAGCCTTATGTATCCCTTGTACTGGGCTCCTGAAAAGTAGGTTACCTTTCGGCTGCGGTAATCCCAGGGCTTTAAGGGGGCCCGGTCTGTCCGGGTCGGAGCACCTGCAGTTATTTTTAGGGGTCCTCAAAACGGGTCTCTATTGGGCTCTTTTTTCAGGTCTCACAGAGGGAGTCCATTTTTTTTTCTCTTGGACTATTGTTGCACACATACATAAGCAAATGAAGCTAATGCACTCCCAGTACCCCTGGCATCCCCACACCAGCTCGATCAGAGGCGCTACTAGAGTGCCCACAAGTCCTTGTTAGTGTGCTTTCATTGCTGCATTGTGTCGATCAATGGTAACTCAAATGGGATCATTTAGCAGCTTAAACCACTTCATGTGAGAAACTGCCTACATCTTGATATCTCTTCTTTACTTCTGATCATGGGAAACTTGCTTGTAAAACTCCAGTCAACCAAAAGTTAGAAGTGAAATAATACAAACGTTCTTGCACAGAAGGACATTTTATTGGACCACATCATAACGAGAATGTGACAGCTCTATTTTGCAAGTGTGAGAACAGGAGGCTGACTTTGTGGGCTGCGACGCTGGCATGCAGCATCACCCAGTTGTTTGGAACACCACAAGCCTCTCGGAGTGTTTACCGCCAGAATAGGATGGTGGGTGATGTGCACTTTTGCACCAGGTGGGATGTAGCAGGTAGCTGCTTTCTTGTGCATGCCATCCGGAAGGCCGGGGCTGGGTTTCCATAAGAATCTGAGACATGTCTTGAATGTGACACTAGTGGACATGGAAGGAAGGGAGAGCTCAAATCTAGCACACGCCTATATGTCCTGCTCTTACAGCGCACAGCCACTCTTATAACGACCAACACTAAAAACACAATGGGAAGGTGAAGTGGGTGAGGAGCTGAGTGAGCGTGAATGGGTCTCCGTGTTAGCCAATTGCAGAAGGATGACTCGTATCGTATCAAAACATTTATTCGATTATCACATAACAGAGCCATAAAAAGTACATAAATACAATTGCAATACATGTTTAAATCACAATGTTATGAAGCAGATAAAAACTGTTAAGCATTTAAAAACATTTAGTAAAAAAATGATTGTTAAAAATGGTGTGCAAGGAAGCGTGGCATCGTATAATCAGTAGCTCACACTTTACAGCGAATTTTTAAACACGATTTTAAGAAGCAGGCTACACATTTGGCGGTGTTTTGAGAATCTAGTAACTGCAGGGCCAAGTAAGTAGGCCGACAAGTTCTCAAGCCCATTTCACGAAGAAGGGGAATAATCCAGCGCTTGCGGGGTTGCTCGTAATATCGGCAGAACAAGGTTACGTGCATTGTGGACAGGGATGATATTCCGTCGCAAGGACATTTAATCAAATCATGCGACCAGTTCAGTTCATTGGGGAAAGTAACAAGGCGAAAAAAAGAATTAAAACGATACCTGGTCAAAACATATTTTTCATGGTTGGTTAAGAAGAAAGTTAAATATGGCTGAATACCAGGAGAGGATTGAACCATTAGGATCTGCACATTAGATGGTTTAATTACTTCTTGGGAATGACGCAAATCTCTGAGGTGGTTTAAACAGAGATTTTTCAGGGCCTTCCTTGTGATGTCTGATATTGAAGTAGGCTCAAAGAAGTAGGATGTGCAGTTCAAATCCTTGAGGAAATGGGAAACGTAAAATAACCAGGGAATTTTACGCCAATTTGCCAGGGATAAGCAATCGGTTATTAGTGAACGGGTTAGATGGCATTGCGGTTTATTCCAAATACGGTGCCATAAAAGGATCGGCTGGCATCTGATGTTATCTGTCAGGTAGTCGATGCCCAGCTCGATATGGCAACCGTATATTGGGGCACTTTGAGGAAGTGCCAAAATGTATTTTAAGAACCCGTTTTGAACCTTTTGTAAGTTATCTAAAGGGGCGTAGCCCCAGACACCTGCGCCATAAGTTGCTACGCTATGGCATTGGCGTGATAGATTTTAAGCTACTCAGCTGGGGCAGGTTTGCCCAATTTTCTTGAGAAGGAAACAAGAGCTGAAGTTGCTCTCTGATAGAGCAACTTTTTACTTATCATAGCTTGTTTCCAGGATAATTGGTCGTCCATTAAAATTCCTAAATAGGGATATTCCCTGGTACGTTCCAATCTAACTTGTTCTATAAAAACAGGTTTTGGGTTCTTCGCCTTGGGGCCAATGTGCATAGCAAAGGTTTTATTTTTATTTACTTTCAACCCCAGGGAAAACATAAACTGACAGTATTTATCCAACTGTCTTTGTAACTGCACTAGTGTTCTTGCTAGGATTACAGAGTTGTCCTCGTAGAGTAACGCGGGAATAGGGCGGTGATTGATAGATGGAAGGTCCTGGCTCCCAGCTAACATGACCGATTCCAGCCCATTGGTGTAAAGATTAAATAAGAAGGGAGCCAGGACACAGCCCTGTCTAACTCCTTTGTTTACTGGGAAGGATGGGGATAGTTCGCCGCCAATCCCATATCTCACGCAAGCAGTAGCATTGGTATAGAGTTCGCGGAGAAATTGGATAAGAGGAGGATCTATCCCCAATTCACTAAGAATGGACCACAGCCTAGAATGTATCACGCAGTCAAATGCTGCGCTAAGATCAACATAAACTAGATACAAATTACCCCCTTTTGCCCCTACGTATTTGCCTATAAGAAGGGTTAAATTCAGTGCCTGCTCAACAGCACCAAGTCCCTACTGGAATGCATACTGGAGGTCTGTGAGAATATTATTCCCAGACGCCCAGTCCTGGGGACGTTCCAAGATCAGTCGGCCAGCGACTTTCCCCAGGGAGTCCAGGAGGGAGATGGGCCTGTAACAGGCTGGGTTATTGCGTTCACCCTTCTTAAAGATTGGGAGCAGGATAGAAGAAGACCAAGAATCTATTAGGCCTATCTTAGTAACTGCTGCCATTACCTGGGTGACGAGGGGTGACCAGAGTTCCATATTGCTTACAAAGAAATCTAGTGGAACCCCGTCAGGGCCGGGTGCCTTACCAGTATTGGAAGATGATAGTGCGTTAATGACCTCGTTATGGTCAAAACAGAGGTCAATCGGAAATGTTCGGTCCCCAATACGTTCGCTTTCCATCTGAGCCATAGTTATAGTGTCGACGGAGGAACCTCCAAATATCCTTGAATAGTGAGCCACCCACTCATCGGCCGTCACTGCCACATCTAGGTGTTGAGAAGCTGTGGTGTCTACCAAAAAGGGTGATTTGACTGTGCGCCAAAACAAGGAGCTGCCTTTGCGTAGGCAGCTCTCATGCAGTTGAGCCCATAGATTTTTCTTTATTTCCTTTTTGCGATTATGTTGTGCCAATTTGTAAACCCTTCTAAGTTTGGCTATCTCATCGGTGTCTCTGTCTTGACTGTGAAGGGCTCTTTTTAGGGCGGATAAGGCTTTACGACAGGTTGAGTTAAACCAACCTTTGGATTCCTGTTTCCGAGGTTTGTGGTGACGAAATAATTCTGCCCGTATAATTTTTAAGATCTCCATAAAACTGGATATGATCAACTGGGGTGAGGAATCTTCTGCCAGACAGTTATTCAACCATGGAAGGGCTTTAGGAATAACTCTGCCAGTAATTACTTCTGGGTCAACTTTAGACCATTTTACAGAAAAGCCATTTACTTTGTTCATGGACAAAGATTGTTGGTTTAATAAGCTGACCCTAGTAAGATGAGGTAGAGCAGTATTGATTGACAGGATGACACTATTTGGAAAGTGGTCACTTATATCAGAACCTGTTTTAAATGAATGCAGTTGACCCTTAAGTATTTGGGAGCATAGAATAAAGTCAATGAGACTTGACAGACCCCTACCGTAAAATGTAGGTTTGGGTGGATCCACAAGGTCATTTGCATAATCCAGCTCCAAAGAGAAAAGACACTCATTCAGGTTATTACCTAGATACGAATGTGTAAAGTGGGTCAAAGAGCAACCATTTTCATCTAGGAGACCACAGATGCCATTCTTTTAATTATTGCACAGTGGAACGTTAAAATCCCTCCCCCCAAATCACATAACAGGTAAGAGAGGGGTACTTGTTTTGTTGTTCTTTTATAAAAGATGTGATTTCAATTAAAGTTTTGACACATTCAACCGGCTGAAGATTGTTATAAAAATGAATAAATAAGTGCAAGGTGCACTTGTTAAATGAAACCATTATAATTTGAAAGTTCAAGCTGGTAAGGAGGACAGTTACGTTCGTTGATGGTAAATTATTTGAAAAGTATACTACAAGGCCTCCCTTGAATCTACCATGAGTTGTAGTACTAGCTGGGACATAGTATGTTTTGTAATCCTGGATGTGTATGGGCTCAGTGGCCCAGGTTTCCTGTAAGCATACTATTTGGTGTGCATTTATTGTGTCTAGCCATGGTTTGTGGTTTATCTTGGAGCGGAGACCTGCTACGTTCCAGAATAAAACAGAAAGCATCCGTTTAGGGTTTGCCGGATTACTTGTATTAGAGGGGGCATCAGAAGCTAGAATACCTGGCCATGGGGGTGAGTGTGGTAATGAGGCGATGGAGTGTGATTCAGAATGGTTGTCACAGTTGATAGAATTATCAAGCGATAGATCTGCTCTGTTGGCCTTGGGAGAACTGCATGCCTGGAAATACCAGGGGGTTCGGTAGATGTTGAGGACATTAATGATTCATGGGCCATTTCTGCAGAAAAGGATGATGATATTGATCTGGATTCTGCCGTTGTAACTAAAATACCGTTTGTATGATGTAATCCCAAAGAGCAGATGGCTGGTTGCAATAATTTGGGCTCGAGGAGGGAGAGATCTGTACTATCCTGGCTATTAAGGACTGGTGGTCAATCCACCATTTCCAGGCAGTCAAATCTATTAGCTAGTGGAACACCTCTCCATCCCAAAGATGGAGCAACTTCTCTACCTCCGTAGCTTGGCCAGTCAACCCAGTCTCTTCTTCTGTCCCAATTTCCTACTTGAGTCCAGTTCCATTCTGGTCCTTCAATAAATCGGGGTATTGGCGGATAGAAGTAAGAATGTTTTTTAGTATCTATCCCGTCGTTTGTTGCTTGCGTGCCCCAGGAGCAAATATGCTCAACTGTGTGTGGGTCGTCAAAATTAACAATGACGCTGTCTGCCTGGATTCTTTTCGGCTCTTTGCCTATCCAAGGGACCCTGCGGACCATTGATACTCTACTGGCTGCGTAAGGTGGAAGAGGTCTGTTGACAGATAGCCAGTGCAATACTTTGTTTCTTAGAGACCAGCCTGGTTCTTCCATATTTGTACTCAGCTCAGGAACCCCGGTCATAATCACCACGTATGGACTTGCTTCTGGTGGTAAGTGAATAGGATGACCACCCCTCCCCCTGGCCCTAGAGATAGTATTTTGTACCCCTGGAGGCTTAGCTTGAACAGACGCCTGAGTTATTTGAGGAGCTGGAATTTTTGTTGTAACAGCACCCTTCTTCGCCACTGTAACAGGGGGCTTTTGTTGTACGGCTGAAACTACAGTGGACGGTTTTGTGGCTACCGCCCCTTCCTTGGTGATTTTGGGATTAGATTTTTGCACCACAGTTTGACCAGGACCCATACCCTTTTGGGTTTTTGAAACTGTGCTCAAGGCTGCTATCTGCTTTTCAATTTTTAGGAGGGTCTGTTCAATGGGTTGCACATAAGATTTGATTAATTCCCCTAATCTAGTCAGCAGTTGGTTATTTATACCACAGATTTTACATCCTCTTCCCACGTTACTGTTGACACTAAGGTTTGCAGCATTTGTGGAAAGGTTAATTGTTTCAGGGGATGTGGGGTTTAACTCTTGCTGTATCGAAACAGCTTGACTTGAAGACTGAATGGTGGGTAAAACTTTATTCTTAGGTTGTTCCCTGGAATGGGTCGGTTTGTGCGATTTTTTTGATTTCTTGTATTTGGGTATCGCTCCCTCCCTTAATCCCCTATTTTGTGCTATAATGAAGTCCTCTCTGTTCGGGCTCGCAAAGAGAACCGGGGTTTTCTCCAATAGCAAAGATGACTGTGAGTCTGAAAACTCTAAAGATGCAGACAGATCAACAGTACATGGGACAGTGTGTGTTTCAACATGCACTTCCAATAGTGAGCCAGGTTCCAGGGGGCGTGAGGGTGTTTTCGCAACAGCAAGAGAGCCCAACGAGGATCGTTTGGCCTTGGCCAAATCCTGCGAAACCCTTCGTTCCAGCAGGATTATGCCCTGGTCAATTGCCTCGTTAGCCCTGGAAATAAATTGGTCAATTGGGCCAGTTATCTGAGCAGCACCTTGTGCTGTTTTACTTCTAGTACCTCTGGTTGTCATGGTCAGATTGCGAAACTATCAAGGATGGTACAATATATCAACAGATATAGGAATGGTATTAGTCCGATAGTAATAGACAGAATGTGTTCGCAATGCAAATATTAATAAGGTGGCCCAGTCCAGTCTTACCCGGTCTTTAACGGGCTTAAACGTGCACGCCCTTGGCCCGGGCTTCGCCCGGCGTCCCGCGAGACGGGGATGACTATGTTTTTTTTTTTTAAAAGCTATCTCTGGGTGCCGCTAGGGCTGCTGGGAATTGTAGTCTTTTGCCCTGCCCACACTCCACTCAGCGGCCCGACTCCACGATGGTGCAAGGAGTAAGGCGGCGGGAGGCGGGCAGGCAAGTCCCCAGTACGCAGTACTTCCCTGGGCAGAAGTCACTATCAGGTAAAGGACAAAAACCAAGCAGGAATCCCGCGCTCGACCGGGATGACGATGTTTTTAAGCGCCTCCTGGCGCGAAAAGCTGTCTCTGGGTGCCGCTAGGGCTGCTGGGAATTGTAGTCTTTTGCCCCGCCCACACTCCGCTCAGCGGCCCGACTCCACGATGGTGCAAGGAGTAAGGCGGCGGGAGGCGGGCAGGCAAGTCCCCAGTACGCGGTACTTCCCTGGGCAGAAGTCACTATCAGGTAAAGAACAAAAACCAAGCAGGAAGGATGACTCATAATGCACTTTTGAAGTTGATTCTTTACAAGTGTGTGCACAAGGTTTATATCACGCCGCAGTGGCTGCACAGGTTGGACCAGACTAAACAGGAGCACTGCCCCAGATGTCAATTAACTATTGTAACCTTTATTCATATGTAACAGACATGCCTGGGTGTGGGGGCTTTTTGCAACAAATTAATCTGGGCACAGGGGGCGCTGACAGAGCTGTCGCTGCTGCCAACGATTCAGCCATGTCTTTTAGGCCCTGTTTCTTGCTCTAAATACACTAAATCTGTTGATGAGGTGTTTTAACCAGGTCTAGCTGGGGCAAAGAAATGCATAGAGTTAAGATGAATGACTAAACAACCACCCACTAGGAAACAATGGCTGTGGGAACTAATGAGATGGGTACAGGCAAAATGTGGGGTGAGACAGAGATTAGTGTATAGCGTGGCTGACCAAGGGGGGGGTGGAATTGGACAAAGTGGAGGTTCGCCTGCAGCAGGAACTTGAGGAACCTGTTGTGGAACAGGAGGTTGACCCTGAAGAGGAGTGATCTGTAAATATGCCTGGGGGTTTAAAGGGGTGTGTGATAGCTGGGAGATAACACTTCTTTGTGTAATTTGTACAGCCTATTTACATTACCTTTGCCATAGAGGGGCCTATTCAGTGTCGGGTGACAAGCACCCACTGGCATACCCATGCGGTGATGAAGGGGAGGAGGGAGCCTTTCCACTGTTGAACAAAACGCCTGTGGGCACAGTAGTAGGAAGTGTGGAGAAGCAGGGGCTCTAAGAAGGGGTGAAGAACCAACAAAGACTCATTAACAAGCAAATGGTCTTTTAAAGACCTGTGAAGTGCTCTGGTGCGGCTGTGTGTGTTTTCGGGAAGCTGTCTCAGCCCCGGCTGCTACACACAACGGCGGGGATCTCTGAGGAGTCCCAGAGCTAACGGCGTGTCAGAGCAGGGGATACTGCTACACTAGTTTTCTTTATTTTGACCACGCCCCCTACTTAGATAGGCCACACTCCGTTGAGGTTTGCCCCATCCCTTTTAGAGCACCCCAGTTTTTGTTCCCACTTAAAGCCCTGGGTAATCCTGCACTTTGATGTGCTCCTCACAGAAGTGACAGTTTCGAGGTGAAAGGAGGTGCTGTTTCTGATATCAGTTTGAAGGATAAATTTTGATATTAATTCAAATGGTGGCACATGAAAACCCAGAACACTGCGGTGGGTCTGAGCATCATGCGCTCGTGCACTTGTGTGTTTCTGGCACACAGCCCCCACCTCCCCCAATGCCTCCCTGCATGATGAACTCTGTGGTTTCATCGGAATCATTTCTGAAACCCTAGATTAAGTTTAAGGGGATATGACATCCTGTAGTTTACACGAGGCGGCTCCCCGTCTCATCCACCTAGCAGTGATCGGATAATTGACCAATGGGTTGCGAGTCAAAGCGCCACAGCTGGTGAGCCTTCGTGTCCTACCTAAAGGTGCCTTGTTGTCCTTCGTGTGGTGTCGGTTTTAGGATTAGTTGCTCTTTGGTCTAGCTGTCACTCCGAGCACTGCCCAAGATGGCACTGCTGATATGCAAAAGAGTTCCTTTCACACCTGAAGGGCAATAGGCTTGTAAGGTTTCACTGTTCTTTTTTCTGCAGGCACGCCCCATCAATTACATGAAGCTAATATTACACAGTTTGTCACGTCGACTACCAAAATCTGTTATTGTTATAGCAGATGTCAGAGCTTTGAAGAGGGGATTTTCTTCCATGTCCTGTTAGTTGAATTAAGACTTAAGATCACCTTCAAGAACAAAAGCCACTTTCGAAAATGAGAACATTGGGCTACTTCCCTATGCTGTCCTTTTAATGTCAGATTTCGAACAATTGTTAGTTAAAGATCACCCCTTTTGTCATGGTTAGAGCACTGTGAAAGTGGTTTTTCTCTTGATGAGCGATTTGACGATAATATTTCTTGATCTTGCAAGTGTGTGGGGCACACTTGTGTGCTTAAGTTAGTTTGTAGGCTGGATCAGACAAGTTCATTACTGGGTAACCTCATGTAGAAATAACCGTGCTTTGTTCCTCCAGCTAAAGAACACTTTCAGTGAACATCTTCTCATTCTAATGGCTACAGTGACTAAGGAATGGTGGTAGGGCACAGAAATAAAAGTGCACTTTTTCCCTTTCTACAAAGCAATAAGGGGCATTTTATCAAGACAGGAGATAAAATTATCGCCGCTTTATCGGCAGAAAACTGCTGATAAAGTGGCGATAATTTTATCTCCTGTCTTGATAATATGCCCCCTGTTTCGTAAGAATTATCGTAAACCATAAATGGGTATGAAAAGGAAAGGTATTCAAATATTTTTCGACCGAGTTTACTGCTCCATAGGGAAACCAGGGGATATTCAGACATATGAGTGCGTATGAAAGGCCAGTAGGAATGGGGTGGAGTCAGCCACATCAAGATTATGAAGAAACCTGAATGGTTCCACACACGATTAATTAAACGTCACTATTCCACAATTGCTTTTTAATTAGAGAGTATAAAACCAAGATTTTGGTCATTTCTCAGTAAATTTCAGAACATTGTGGCACGTTGCACAAAAAATAGGGAATAATTACTAATCAGTGTGAATCCAGGCATGGAAACCTTTGAACAAAGAAAAGGCCATTCGTTGTGTCTTCAGAAAGGAGAGCTGATCTTAGTAGCAGTTCAGTATTCAATGAAAAATAGAATGAGCAAGATACGAAACGCATTTTGGTTTGCAAACAAATAATAAATAATGCTTTTGGGCTAATGGAATTAATTTTTTTTAGAGAGGGATCAGGTTCTGGTTTTTCAACTCCATCATTTAAACCCTTTCTATAAAAGAAACACTGTCAAATCTCTAGAGGTAACCAAAACATTTATTAAGGGGGGTGTTTCTCGAAGAGTTTACATCATGTCTTCACTGCGAGAGGTATTCCTTTCTCAGACATCTTATGATTAGGTATGGGTGAAAAGCGCGAATTTGCGGTACGCGAATTTGTGCGAATGCAAATTTGCGTTCCGCATAATCCGGGAATTTGTGCGAATTTGCAGATTTATTTTTTTTGCGTGTTCGCAGGGTGCTTTGCGTGTTCGTGGGCCTCTTGCAGCGCATCGACCGCGAAGTTACCCATGCGGTCGTACATGGGCGCGGCCATCTTGTCTGCGTTGCGTATTTCCATTTCCGGGTGCTAGTTGCATGCTCACGTTGTGCGCGTGGTCGCGGGCGTTTTTGCATGCTCGCGGGGGAAATATAGCGCAAACTTACCCACGCAGTCCTATATGGGCGCGACCATCTTGTTTTTCATTCATTGCTATGGTTCTGGGCATGCTTTTTCAATCCTTCCCTAATCTTTGCAATCCTTTGTTTCTTTGAACTTGTTTTTGATCTTTTTTACTGATTATCTATCCCTCTCTTTTTCTACATCTATATTTTGTGTTTTTTTTCTACATTTGGTGACTTTAAACTACTTTTTTTAACTCTTTTCTTTTATTTACTTTTTCCCTATTCTTTCCTATTTTGTATTTAACTTTCCTGTCCAGGACCATGGCAAAGGGAGCCGGGAAGAGAAAGGGGAAGGGTCCTGCACCCCGTACCCGGCTCCCTTGCGGGCGATTAAGGGGGGTGCAAGTTTTAGCCCGGGAGATATTTAGCGCGGCGGAGGTGGCCGCACTGATTTTCTATGTCCAGCGCCACCTCCCCAAGACCGTGGCAGCAGGGGGCAGGCCCGGTGCAGGATATGGCCTCCGGGAGCGTCGCCTGCTCTGGGAGAAGGTGTGCCGGGCCATGCGTAGGGAGTCGACGGTCCGGCGCACCTACGATCAGGCGACGCACCGATGGGCTTACCTCCTTGACCGGGAGCAGGACCTGCTCCACCTGCTAGGCATGGAGATTCCGGGCCTTGGTACTTTATTTTCTTCTGCTCTGTGTTATTTGCTAATATATGTTTTTCCCGAAGAGTAAGAATGCTGCCAATTCGATTACATTGCAGGTAAATTAATGTTTAAATAGCTTCTGTGATTGCAGGTGCTCGCCTGCTCAGTGGCGTTGCTCCATTGCTTATTTGTTTGCAATTTTGTGCTCATTTGAGCAGAACTGCGTAATGCTAGAGAGACTAGAGACTCAAGTCTAGTCCTTCCTTTGTACTCCTGCTGCTACTAAAAAGAGATAGTGCTGGATTAATAGGTTGAGTATATTATGACTTGTTATTTAGTAGTAGGAAATCTGCAATCATGATGACAGACTGTGTCTGTCACGTCGCATGCTGCTGAGTGCTAAACTAAACCAACAACAAAGAGTAGAACCTTTTTGTTGTTGGTTTAGTTAGTGATTTACATAACTTTCCAAGTAGACGGTCTGAGAATCCAGCAATATTGTACTATCTATCCTAGTTGACCAGATCAGATAGGTCAATCAATACATGTAGTGCAATTGTTTGGTAATTTGTTTCCCCAACATAATTTTAGATTGTAGTCAAATATAAAAAAAAAATCATCCATGTTTGTGTTTATTTCATGATCATCAGCACTAAGCATGGGCGTAAAATCCGCTCCGCTCGCGGATTTTTCGGATTTTCGGCAAATTCGCAATCCGCGAACGCTCGCGAATTTGTCGAAAATCCGTGAATCCGCTCGCGGCGGATTTTTTGCTTGGTTGCGGCGCGCGGCGTGGTGCACGGCGTTCACTTTCCGTCATTTTAGCGTTTGCCGAGTTGTTTTTCTTTGCGAGTGACGCGCCATTTTAGATCTTGCTGCGTGTTCCCGCGGGAGTTTGTCGCCCGCGAATACGTACTCGCGGCTTGCCACCTTGCACAGCACACCTCGCGAGAGTTCGCAATTGCGAACACGTAGTTGCGGCGGAAAGGAACAATCTCGCACTTGCGAAATAGAGATTTTGCAATTTCGCACAAGAAAATCACCAGCAAACAGGATAAACCTTCAGAAAATTATGATTTTTATCAGAATCACTCCTCAGGTTGACATTTGCATGGCCTTTTTTTTTGCAAGGAGTCCATTTTGGGGGGGGGAGTAAGGAAGTGCCCCACAGTCTCCAACTTCCTGTTCCTGTCCAGCAGGCTCCTCCCAGTGCTTTGTCCATCTCCTGGTCACTTTCATTTGGATCTGGAGCTGGAAGGATTACTTTTTGTGGGTGCTGCTGGATATTTGGATTTGAGGCCTTTTTGACTGTCTTTGGATCACTTTTGGATTAGAAATCAACTTTCACAAGTAAGTTTGTTTGGGGCATTACAGTTGCTGCAAGTACAATTTTTGAACTTTTTCAGAAAATTAAATAAATTATATTGTGGGTAGCCACAGTATCCAGTAGGACGAGGGTTGGTTATGGGTGCATGATACAACTGTTTTGTTGAATTTAAACACCATTGAGGCCATGGATGGGCTGGGATTGTGCTTATTTTATTGTTTTTTGTCGTTTTTGGGGGGCTGCTGGTGTGGCCTTTTGCTTGCCCAGGGGTGGTGGTGGTGCATGGACTGAGTGTGCCTGTGGTGTGGTCTCACTCTCTTTGATGTAAACATCATGGATGGCATTGGATTGTGGTGATTTCTGGCTGTTTTTCTGTTTTTTGGGGGTGTACTGTTGATGTGGACTGGCCATGTGGGTGGTGGTGGTGGCCATCTTGAGTGCTGGCTGGTACAGGCAACATGTGCTTGGGGTGTAAGGGGGCCATTTTGAGGAGAGGCAGTGTCTGAGGCCTGCACTTATTTTGCCTACTTTTCATCCCTTATGCCCAGGGATAGTGAGTGTTGCATGGGCCTAGTGTTTCTGAGGGGTGTCTTCTTGAATTTAAACTCTATTGAGGCCATGGATGGGCTGGGATTGTGCAGATTTTATTGTTTTTTGTCGTTTTTTTGGGCCTGCTGGTGTGGCCCTTTGCCCAGGGGTGGTGAGTGTTGCATGGGCCTAGTCTTTCTGTGGGGTGTCTTCTTGAATTTAAACATAATTGAGGCCATGGATGGGCTGGGATTGTGCTTATTTTATTGTTTTTTGTCGTTTTTGGGGGGCTGCTGGTGTGGCCTTTTGCTTGCCCAGGGGTGGTGGTGGTGCATGGACTGAGTGTGCCTGTGGTGTGGTCTCACTCTCTTTGATGTAAACATCATGGATGGCATTGGATTGTGGTGATTTCTGGCTGTTTTTCTGTTTTTTGGGGGTGTACTGTTGATGTGGACTGGCCATGTGGGTGGTGGTGGTGGCCATCTTGAGTGCTGGCTGGTACAGGCAACATGTGCTTGGGGTGTAAGGGGGCCATTTTGAGGAGAGGCAGTGTCTGAGGCCTGCACTTATTTTGCCTATTTTTCATCCCTTATGCCCAGGGGTAGTGAGTGTTGCATGGGCCTAGTGTTTCTGAGGGGTGTCTTCTTGAATTTAAACTCTATTGAGGCCATGGATGGGCTGGGATTGTGCAGATTTTATTGTTTTTTGTCGTTGTTTTGGGCCTGCTGGTGTGGCCCTTTGCCCAGGGGTGGTGGTGAGTGTTGCATGGGCCTAGTCTTTCTGTGGGGTGTCTTCTTGAATTTAAACATAATTGAGGCCATGGATGGGCTGGGATTGTGCTTATTTTATTGTTTTTTGTCGTTTTTGGGGGGCTGCTGGTTTGGCCTTTTGCTTGCCCAGGGGTGGTGGTGGTGCATGGACTGAGTGTGCCTGTGGTGTGGTCTCACTCTCTTTGATGTAAACATCATGGATGGCATTGGATTGTGGTGATTTCTGGCTGTTTTTCTGTTTTTTGGGGGTGTACTGTTGATGTGGACTGGCCATGTGGGTGGTGGTGGTGGCCATCTTGAGTGCTGGCTGGTACAGGCAACATGTGCTTGGGGTGTAAGGGGGCCATTTTGATGAGAGGCAGTGTCTGAGGCCTGCACTTATTTTGCCTATTTTTCATCCCTTATGCCCAGGGGTAGTGAGTGTTGCATGGGCCTAGTGTTTCTGAGGGGTGTCTTCTTGAATTTAAACTCTATTGAGGCCATGGATGGGCTGGGATTGTGCAGATTTTATTGTTTTTTGTCGTTTTTTTGGGCCTGCTGGTGTGGCCCTTTGCCCAGGGGTGGTGGTGAGTGTTGCATGGGCCTAGTCTTTCTGTGTGGTGTCTTCTTGAATTTAAACATAATTGAGGCCATGGATGGGCTGGGATTGTGCTTATTTTATTGTTTTTTGTCGTTTTTGGGGGGCTGCTGGTGTGGCCTTTTGCTTGCCCAGGGGTGGTGGTGGTGCATGGACTGAGTGTGCCTGTGGTGTGGTCTCACTCTCTTTGATGTAAACATCATGGATGGCATTGGATTGTGGTGATTTCTGGCTGTTTTTCTGTTTTTTGGGGGTGTACTGTTGATGTGGACTGGCCATGTGGGTGGTGGTGGTGGCCATCTTGAGTGCTGGCTGGTACAGGCAACATGTGCTTGGGGTGTAAGGGGGCCATTTTGATGAGAGGCAGTTTCTGAGGCCTGCACTTATTTTGCCTATTTTTCATCCCTTATGCCCAGGGGTAGTGAGTGTTGCATGGGCCTAGTGTTTCTGAGGGGTGTCTTCTTGAATTTAAACTCTATTGAGGCCATGGATGGGCTGGGATTGTGCAGATTTTATTGTTTTTTGTCGTTTTTTTGGGCCTGCTGGTGTGGCCCTTTGCCCAGGGGTGGTGGTGAGTGTTGCATGGGCCTAGTCTTTCTGTGTGGTGTCTTCTTGAATGTAAACATAATTGAGGCCATGGATGGGCTGGGATTGTGCTTATTTTATTGTTTTTTGTCGTTTTTGGGGGGCTGCTGGTGTGGCCTTTTGCTTGCCCAGGGGTGGTGGTGGTGCATGGACTGAGTGTGCCTGTGGTGTGGTCTCACTCTCTTTGATGTAAACATCATGGATGGCATTGGATTGTGGTGATTTCTGGCTGTTTTTCTGTTTTTTGGGGGTGTACTGTTGATGTGGACTGGCCATGTGGGTGGTGGTGGTGGCCATCTTGAGTGCTGGCTGGTACAGGCAACATGTGCTTGGGGTGTAAGGGGGCCATTTTGAGGAGAGGCAGTGTCTGAGGCCTGCACTTATTTTGCCTACTTTTCATCCATTATGCCCAGGGGTAGTGAGTGTTGCATACTTGCATGTCCGTAGTCTTTCTGTGGGGTGTCTTCAATGTAAACATCAAGGATGGCATGGGATTGTGCTCATTTTTCTGTGTTTTGTCGATTTTTTGGGGTGTATAACTGAACTGATGTTCCTCTGTCTTCCATTGCTTTTAGGTGCACAAGAAGACTCAAGAGAACCACCAGTGCCAGGAAGAAGTCCTGCAGCGGTGTGTGCAGCATAACGTCACGCGACGTCACGTCTGGACACAGAACCCTCTGCAACTCGTGCAACTGCTGCCTGCTGAAAGAGGATGGCCCCAAAAAAAGTAACCCGTAGCTCCTCTAGCAAGAAAGGTGCCAGTAAGGAGCAGAAGAAGCAAGTTACCAAGGAGACTGGTGTGCCGCCCGCCCCTTTTTTTGGGAGTAAAAAAAAAAGTATGCCTGCAGCAGCAGCAGCGGGATCTGCTGGGGACCAAGCTGGCAGCAGCACCCCCGCTCCATTGGGCTCAGTGCCACCACCACCACCACGCCAACTTAAGTCCAAGCCCTTGAGTGCTGCAGAGGCAGCCAGTATAGTTCTTCAATCACCATCGACCAGTGATGTTGGCTCATCGCAAGAAAGCAGCAGCAATGTCCCTCAATCAACACAGGTTGTTGTAGCTCATCTGACGAGTGTTGAACAACCACAGCCGCAACAACAATCACATGTGCAAGTACAAGCCCAAGTACATGTGGAAGGAGAGGCAGCGCAAGGAGATGCGCAAGCAGAGGTGCATGGAGGGTCACAAGTGCCCACAATAGTTGTTCCTCCCGAAGTAGGGGCACATCAGGAAATCGACAATCAAGGCGAGGTATCATTTGAGGAAGCCACTCCTCCTGATGATCCTTCATTGTCTTCCACACCCCTAGCAAGGAAGAGATCAAGGGTGGTGTCTACATCCTCTTCAAGCACACCTCCTTCTGATGATACGGATCAAACTTGGGAACCAGCACCACAGCCGTCTGAGAGTGAGGCACACCATGATCCAACAAAGGTAGTTAAGCGTAAAGGGAAGCTCGTCCAAAGTCTCAGAGTTATGGAGTGTGATGAGGCTCAACAAGAAGTGGCGGATACTGCTGCTGATGAAGACTCTGCCAACGACGACCCAGTCATCATAAAGGTCACTGCAGCCCCAGCGGGCATGCAGCAAACAGACATTTTGACCCTAGCCCGAAGAGCTGCTGCGCGTGATGATGATGATGATGATGTTGTCGATGAGGAGGCAGTGGAAACACCACAATCATTGGAGTTAAGTAGTACACCAACTCGTCCCACTTCCATATTTCTTTCTGGCAAGAAGAGACCTCCGTCAACCTCGACCTTAATTAGTGGCGGTGAAAGTGCAAGACGTACAAATGTTGGGCAATCCAGATCCTCCACTTCATCTGGCATTAGCTTCATGACCACCACCACCAGTATCGCCGCCTCCTCCAGGTCCCACAGACACTTCAAGTCCCCAGTTTGGGACTTCTTTACTGTTTGTCCCAAAAATCCAAAGTTTGCCATTTGTACCCTTTGTAAGCTTGCAGTTAGTCGTGGTAAGTCAGGTACCAACTATGGTACCGGCGGCCAGAGTGGTCATCTTGAGAGAAAGCACGCTGTCAAATGGTTTGCGCACCTAGATGCGATCAAGAAAGGCCAAAATCAAGGAAACGTTGATGTTTCATCTGATGATGACGAGCAGGAAGAAGACGTGTCAAACACGTCCCTTACACCCAGTACCCCTGTCAGCAGCACACCCAATGTGAGGCACACTAAGAGTGTTGGAGCGAGTGAGACACCAACGCACAAAAGTTCACCAGCGAGCAAAATTGGGTCAACGAAGTCATCATCAGCCCGTAAATGCTTGGTCCAGGCCAACATTAGAACAATGCTTACTTCAGACGTGCCATATGAACCCAACCACCCACTGACGCGTCTGTATAACACTAAGCTGGCTAAAATGCTAGCTGTGGACCTTCTACCTTTTTCTTTTGTAGAAGCGGTAGGTTTTCTTGAATTAGTGGCAACGCTCTGCCCTAAATGGAAAGTTCCGAGCCGGTTCTATTTTGCCAGAGTTGCGGTTCCAGCACTACATGAAGATGTGCTGCAGGCGATTGGGGCAGCTTTGCAGAAGAGTGCTGTTCACACAATACATCTGACAACAGACATGTGGACCAGTGGCCCAGGCCATGATTACATGTGCATCACTGCACACTGGGTCTCTTTTTCAGGTGTTAAAGCAAAGCTAAACGCAGGTGTTGACCCGGACCAAGTTTTCAAAGCTGCTCGGAAACATGCAACACTAGCCATGTTTGGCTTGGAGAAAAGTCACACAGCAGAAAACCTTTTGCAAGAGTTTAACAAAAAGGTCTTGACAATGCTATCCCCCCTAAAACGCAAGATTGGTTATGTTTCCACGGATAATGGCTCCAATGTAGTTAAGGCCATGTCGGAGGGTGGCTATTTCAGAGTGCCATGTTTGGCGCACTGTATCAACCTGGTAGTTCAAAAATTCTTGAGTGATAGAGACAGTGCAGCGTTCGCGGTAATGGCCACCTGCCGCAAAATGTGCAACCATTTCAGCCATTCTTTTAAGGCCCGGAAGCATCTGCGGAGACTGCTACTTCAACGTAGAATGCCAGTGAAAGCACTCATCCAGGAGGTGGCAACACGTTGGAACTCAACCTTCTACATGCTTGAGCGTCTGTATGAGCAGTATACGGTACTCGATCACTATTTCTTCACAGAGGGTACATCTCAGAAGGAGGACCTGCGGATGAGTGCGGCGCAATGGGACATAGTTAAAAGCCTGACAGACATGCTTCGTCCTTTTGAGTTCTTCACGCGTGCAGTCAGCCAGGAGGACTGTAATTTGGGAAAAGCTATCCCATTGTTGTGCATGCTGGAGCACCAACTGATGGCGGTGTCTTCTGAGTTTGAAAAAGAAGATGAAGAAAAAAAAACCATTTCATTTTGTCAGAGAAATTATTAGAGCGCCTACGTGGTGATGAACGTCTTCAAAAGATCAAGTCAGATCAGCATTACATTTGTGCTACTATTCTGGATCCACGCTACAAAAAGGCGCTGGCAGGCGAAGCATTCTTTCCTTTTGATGATGCAGATGTTCAAAAGTACAAACATTGGTTAGCCTTGTCAGCCAAGAGATTTGAAAAAGAACTGCAGGTTATTGAAGGAGAAGCCAGTACATCAGCATCAGCATCAGCAGGCCATCCCCAGTCACAAGAATCCACTTCTGCACCTGTGGCTGGGGCACAAGTGACCTCTCAGCCGTTAAAGACACCGGCAACTGGATCATCTGCACCACACACAACAAAAACAGTGGCTGTTGTAGAGGATTGGCTAAGTTTGCTTGGGTATGGTTCTCGAAAAAATGTCACAGCCACAGCAAAAAGTAAGCAAAGTGGAGGAACCGTTGATGACCTTGAGTTGATGGTGCAGGACTATATGAATGACTCAACAGTGGTCTTTCTTAATGAGGAGCCATTGCAGTATTGGCATGGCAAAAAACAATTGTGGCCACAGCTCTACAACCTGGCTATAAACTATTTGTCTTGCCCACTCGCAAGTGTGTCTTCTGAACGTGTTTTCAGTGCTGCTGGTGGCATTGTAACTCCCAAACGGAGCCGCCTCTCGCCCAAAAATGTGGAGCGGCTGACAATGATCAAGATGAATCAGCACCTCATACCACCAGATTACAAAGTACGAGAAAGCACGCCGCATGAAGACGAGGAGGACGGCAACGTAGATGAGGGGATTTTTTCTCTGTTCGGTGGCACTGACCTCATCCAGCCTGAATTCGCAGAGTATGATGACGAAATCTTGTTCTTATTCCCTGACACCGAGCCCTGAAAATGAGACAATCAATCAAGAACTTTCTTTTTCGTCCTTATTCACTTTTATTCCTGTGTGCTTTGTGTCTCTCTTTCTTTGTTTTGCACAGTTAATTAAATTCAAACTTTAATCACCTAATCCCAAAAACAAGACCATCATCAGAACTGTCTTCACTTGTTTGCTTATTGCTTTGAAGGTCCCGCAGTCTACATTCCTCAGGTTCACAAGTTCCGAAGAACATGCTCCTCTATCCTCCTCCTCCAGACTGCGATTTCCCTCCAAGCAGAGTGCTGGATTACGCCCAATGAAGAAAGACTCAGCACTTGTGGGGGTGTTGTACTTCTTTGCGGGTGAGTTGACGGATTTGGGCCCATTGCTGTGAAGCTCTAATAATGGACAAAAGTGTTTTGGACCAAATATGAGGTGGAAATTTCTTGCCGTTTTTGCTGACTTGCTTGCCTTTGAGGTGCTCTTTGGCGGGGTTCCGGGGGTTTGTGGGTAATTTTTGGTGTCTGTCGAAGCACTGCTGCGACAGTCTAATCTTGATTGCATTTGCTTTTCAGGAAATCCGTGGTGGAAAACAGGAGTTATGATGATTGATGATGATGACCTAGCTGAACAGCGCCGCATTTGGACCGAAGGCCGAGAGATATTGTAAGTATGAGATTTAGCTTTTTCGCTGTTTGGGGGTGTTGTCGGGTGGTTTTTTGCGGGTGGGTTGGCGCCGGCGGGTCTTGCCTGGGGCATTCCTGGGAAGGTCTAATACCGGATAGAAGTGTTTTAGACAAAATCCATAAGGAACAGCCTTTTTTTTGCTATTTCTTCTGACATCTTGCTCAATGTAGCGTTTTGGGGGGCTTCCTGCTGTTCGTGGGTGGGTTGCGGCCGGGGTCTCTGTCGAAGCACTGCTGCGACAGTCTAATCTTGATTGCATTTGCTTTTCAGGAAATCCGTGGTGGAAAACAGGAGTTATGATGATTGATGATGATGACCTAGCTGAACAGCGCCGCATTTGGACAGAAGGCCGAGAGATTTTGTAAGTATGAGATTTAGCTTTTTCGCTGTTTGGGGGTGTTGTCGGGTGGTTTTTTGCGGGTGGGTTGGCGCCGGCGGGTCTTGCCTGGGGCATTCCTGGGAAGGTCTAATACCGGATAGAAGTGTTTTGGACAAAATCCATAAGGAACAGCCTTTTTTTTGCTATTTCTTCTGACATCTTGCTCAATGTAGCGTTTTGGGGGGCTTCCTGCTGTTCGTGGGTGGGTTGCGGCCGGGGTCTCTGTCGAAGCACTGCTGCGACAGTCTAATCTTGATTGCATTTGCTTTTCAGGAAATCCGTGGTGGAAAACAGGAGTTATGATGATTGATGATGATGACCTAGCTGAACAGCGCCGCATTTGGACAGAAGGCCGAGAGATATTGTAAGTATGAGATTTAGCTTTTTCGCTGTTTGGGGGTGTTGTCGGGTGGTTTTTTGCGGGTGGGTTGGCGCCGGCGGGTCTTGCCTGGGGCATTCCTGGGAAGGTCTAATACCGGATAGAAGTGTTTTGGACAAAATCCATAAGGAACAGCCTTTTTTTTGCTATTTCTTCTGACATCTTGCTCAATGTAGCGTTTTGGGGGGCTTCCTGCTGTTCGTGGGTGGGTTGCGGCCGGGGTCTCTGTCGAAGCACTGCTGCGACAGTCTAATCTTGATTGCATTTGCTTTTCAGGAAATCCGTGGTGGAAAACAGGAGTTATGATGATTGATGATGATGACCTAGCTGAACAGCGCCGCATTTGGACAGAAGGCCGAGAGATATTGTAAGTATGAGATTTAGCTTTTTCGCTGTTTGGGGGTGTTGTCGGGTGGTTTTTTGCGGGTGGGTTGGCGGGTCTTGCCTGGGGCATTCCTGGGAAGGTCTAATACCGGATAGAAGTGTTTTGGACAAAATCCATAAGGAACAGCCTTTTTTTCAAGGTCAAATTTTGTTCTAAAATACAGTAGTACACCTACCTTGAGGGGAAAGATCCGCTATAATATTTTGGCCATACTTATTGATCCTTAAAAAGGTGACTCAGACAGAGCACGCAATTTCAAAAATATTGTACTGTCTATTAGGGAAGTCAAAGTGTGACTTTTTGCACCACACAGCATACATACCTTTTATTTATTTATCAGTGGTATTGTAACAGCACTTCCTGTTTTCCGTTCAATAATTACAGGCCGGGTTTCAGTCAACATCCGCCAGGCAGGCAGTGGACAGGGTGTCTTCTGTCAGTGGTCACCACATTGATGGACGAAGCGTCAGCTGGAATGGAGGAGTGCCGCCAATAAGAGGAATTGTTTGCTGCATGCTTATTACTTACCAAATTCAACAGGACAACTCCAACAACATACGCAATACAGATACAGTATCCATTGTTGTCTTTTATTCTATGAGTGTGACTGCATGTGCTTACCTTTAGTTTGTAACCAAAGATTGTCTGTATCTTCAATTATTGTTTGTACATGCTCTGCTTTTTTTTTCTTCTCTCAACAAAACCTACCCAAAAAGAAACCCCCATTCCCATCCATTTTACAAACCCTAACCCTCTTCCCCCGGGCTGTGTTGTTTTGCTTGATGTCTGACTAAAATGACATCAATAATTCCACACACTTGCTGGGGAGGATAAGGTCATAGCAGCAACAGGCTGGTGAAGGAATACGAGGATATCTTCTAGACTTACTCAGCTTCAGTACTATATCTTCTAGTAGTAGTAGCCAATGTCAAATAAATTCAACGCAAGTACTAGTTATACTTGCAAGCAAATACTTTACCATTTGTTAGGCTACATTATGGCACTGTTCTAGTGTACTGTCACCTGCTATTTTCTCGATCGTACCGTAACCATTGTAATGCTACAGTAAGGAGGACAAACAAGGTTTCGTTTTCTTTTTTTCCATAGGCATGCAACTGCCACTGTGTCACACCACTAGTACCACCGCAATGAGGAAATGTCACCCGCCCAGGATTGACAACGTTAATCCCCATTTCACCTGGAGCCAGCCCTGGGCCTAGCCCTAATTTCTAACACAAATTACAGGTAAGATAAGCGTTTGGTGGGAGGTAGTATAATGGAGTATTATTTCAGAGTAGACAAGAGATTGACGGTTGTACTACTAAAGTCCTACGACTGTTCAGGAAAACAAAGTTACTGTTACACCCCCGCCCCCCACCCACCAGACTGAAAAGCAGTAAAAAACAGGTATGGTCAGATAAAGTTGAAAAATATATTTATTTAGCCCTAACAAAATAATCTCCCTCACCCACCCTAACCCCAACGATTGTCTCTGAAACGTCCCAAAACGATCCCAACTCCCAAATCCCACCCCCCAAAAGTCTATAAAAAAAGGGCAAGGGACACTCCACTACTGGAGGGTGCTGGTGCTGGTGCATGATGCGGCATGGGCATCATACTCCTTGCGGAGGGTGGCAAGCTCGGAGCGGAGGCCCTTAACCAAGTTCTTATACCTCAGGACCTCCTGCTCCAGGTTGGACATGCGGACTCGTAGGCGGCGTTGGCGGTCCTTGCAGCTCCTGTGGGGGGCAGCTGGTATTTCGGTTGCTTGGCGGTGGCGGTCGTCTTTCTTAACCCGGCTCGGTCCCGCTGGCTTAGTCACAGAGGAGGATGCAGTGGTCACAGTCGAGGATGTCGTTGTTGCACCCCCGCTCGACTGCGTTTCCTCCTCCTCCTCCAGGGCCACCAGCCGCCGATATTCGGCGACTGTGGCCTCCAGCCTCCGTTGCCGGGCCAATCTAGCCTGCTCCCTCCTTGTTGTTGATTTGGAAGGAGCAACTATATGAAGAAAGAAAGACATAGTCTGTAACCAATGCTCCTTATTAATAACACAAAGTGATTGAGCCGAAAGTTGGGTCACAGAGTACAAGTAGCAAATTGAAAGCACAGTACATAACTATTGAGGACAGTATCTATGTAACCTCCCACTTCTGCATCCTTGCTCTAACAGTAGTGGTAGTTTAATGAACTAATTCTACGACCACTATGGACTTCCATTACAGTCGACTATGACAGTACACCAGTCTTATTCTTCTTCTTCTCTCTTGTTTAGGGAAATGGGTACGTTATCTTATGCAAGCCGGCAGAATGACATGGACAGCACAGTGAACTTGCACCCGAGAAAAAAAGTTGCACACCATGATGAGTGAGACAGACTTGCGTTACTGTACCGGTCCAGTACATGCAGGTGGTGAAGCTATTACTTTTCTCTTACGGGTGGCACTGAGAATACTCTGTTACAAGGGCTACTGCTTAATTAATTTACCTTTCACCCTACAGTGCAAATGAGTACTAGAAAAGGAAAATGAAGAAGCTAACTAATTTGATTATCTATCACTTCACATGGGACGTATTTAATGACAGATGAGATGACTTTAGGTGCTTTGCTTAATATTGAGTGAACAGTGATACACCCACACATGAATGACGTACTACAAGTAAACTAAAGTTATTAAGAGAGGTACGAAGTGTCCACCGTAATAACCAGATATATGCTGTGAATGCAAACGCAATACAAAGTACTGCTACTATTCATGGTAGTATTGGACACATTTACAATTTCTTTTCCTTGCCTTCCCTGCACTGGAACGGACGTGCGGGTGCGGTGGTACATGCTCTTCAAGGTAACACTTACTTCACCTGGCGACCATCTACTCTCTCTAGATACACATGTGCTATCTAAGAGTCAGAGAATACCATGCTCCAGGCATCCATTCAGTCAAAGTATACGCACACATACAGTTTCTGTTTCACCCACCCAGGCTGCTGTCCTTCCACCCATCCTTGCTTCATCATTGACCCAGCCATGCACCATACCATATTCTTTCCTTCCCAGCCACCTCGGGGGCCAAGCAAACACATATCGTTCTTCTTTGCCAGCCATCATACAAGTTCGCGTCCCACTTACTTACACCCTTCTTTCGCTTTTCGTTCATCCCATCCATCACGTTCGTCTAAGAACTTATTGGGATTCTTCTCACCAAAAACTTCACAGCTAAGTCGAAGTACATTTCGAGGAGGCTACTACCTGGTTGATTTGTAATTGTAATACACCCGTGCAGAAAGCACACTATGCAGTCTTCAATCTCAATAAGTAAGGAATATATAGCTTACCTGTTTCCGCCACCACCGTTTGATCCCCCACTGGAACGTCCGCCGGCTCTTGTACCGCCTCCTCCCCAGAGGCCTCCGAGTCCTGGTCCAACACAGCCACCTCCGCGCTGGCCCCGTCACCAGATGTTACACCTACAAAGTACATTTAAGAATGTTAGAATACACCGCTCACTACTATATAATATTTGGTCTAGGAGAAATGTTAAAAAAACAGAATACAATGTAATAATTTGTGACTGTCTACTCCATAGTAAAAATGTCCCATTTTCCAGGGAAGGCTGTTGTCTTGCTGCACTTTTATGCACAACTGATGAATGCTTGCTTTTGATTTTTAACACGCACCACTTTTTCTCCTAACAGACAGAAGCTTGACTCCTGAGTCCTAAGAACACGACCAGGATCAAGTTCAAACCAGGTGAGAGCTCGGCTCGACCACAAGAAATGTGTCCAATTAATCGTCAGCACTAACCACTTTTCCGTTTTCAGTTAAATAGTTTTATGACAAAGTAGATTTTAATAAATGTGTTTACTTTTAATAAAGCTTTTAAACTTAAATAGACTCTGTGGTTTTTGTTCCTCTAGACTAGAGTGGATGAGCTAAAGGTTTTGGAATTTTTGCAAGCATGAGTGCCTCTGACACTTCTTGACTGTGCTGTGACTCCGTACTACTCTCTTGTCCTGCTTACGATAATCTAGAGATCATTGGGGATCTATAATCGGTGACTTCGGGAGCTGAATGACTCTGCCACACTATCTAGTCAGTAAGGAGACAGTGCATAGAGGTATTGCTGAATATAATGGGAGTCCAATGGAATTGCCAAATGTCCAATCTTAGTTAGCTACACAGACAGACTAATAAGAATAGTCTAGTAATACCACAGGGAGTCATATTCGAGGCAGGATAAGAATTTATATCCAGTCTACAAGAAGATCAAAGACGATTTAGAAAAAATCGAATGAGGAACGCTAGGAAAAAATAGGTACTGTTTATTAAAATGTAAACTTACTGGGGCCAGCAAAGGAGCCCTCGCCTGCCCGATCCTGGCCTGCATCCTCAGCACCCTCCTCCTGTGTCCTCTTGCCCTTGGGGGGAGCTGATGTACAACATGAAAGAAAGAAAAAACAGAAAACATGGATGAGATTTTTCAACCAAATCAAACATTTCAAAAGAACAATAACAACATATTTTGGAAAAATAGGAAATAGATAGACAACTATTCCACGGGATCTATCTCATGTGGTATACTACGTTATTCGTATTGCCTGATTTGCGGAACGTTGACTTAGAAAGTTCCTATGTAACTCAATAAACAGACTACTAAAGAGGTTTGCCTAGGCCTGGCACTGCAGGCAGCAGTGCGCAACACGTGACAGACAAAGTCCATCCTGCTTGCAGATCAGTGAATACTCAAACTATCAATCCACCCGCCACCACCGCCACTATTTCTTCTTATAGCCATGTGTCTTAAGGAAGGACTGGACTTCAGTCTGTTGGGGCTGATAGAAGTCCCTTGCGGAAGTTGCGGCTCATTTTCCTCCATTGTTGCGTGCCTTTTCTGACGCAGCGGCAGAACAAAAGACTCGCCATGGTGTTGGTGCGGCGTATATATTAAAAAAAAACACATATGGGCATATGGGCGATGCATCACGTTGTAAAGCCCTGCGCCATCAGGGGGCGTTCCGGCGCAAGGGAGGGCGTACCTGCGCAGGAACGAATCCTAAAAGTGGCTGAGGGAAATCTACAAGATGTCAATCAGTCACTTTTAGGACAATGATGCATGACTCAAACCCTGCGCGCTTGAAGCCGACGTACGGCTTGATGCAGCATTGGGGAGATAGGGTACCCCAGAGCATTGCTGGAGCTGCGCCATCGTTGGCACGCAACTCCAGCAATGCGCTGCCTTTACGGCACAGATGCGTAAGGCTTCTGTGACGTTTTGGGCCAATGGGTGGTGGTGGCATGGCACACAATTACTGCCGCATCCCTGCTACTTTGCAGGGATGTGCCGGTAATTGAAAATATGACCCTTACTGTCTAGCATTACGCAGTTCTTTTCTTTACACTACACTCATACATAATTTCTCAGGCCAATGAAATGCTTCTGAACACAACATACAAAACAAAGAAGCATAGTAGCAAGCAAGGCTACTGAGAAGGAGAGCAGTGCACCTGAAATGCATAGAAGATTTTGAAATATAATTTACCTCAATGTAATCGGCAGCATTATTGCTCTTGGTAAAGAACAAAGATTTGCAAATAACAGAGCAGGATAAAACAGAGTAGTAAATGTACTACTACTACTACTCACCAAGCCCGGGGACCTCTACGCCGAGCGCGTCCAGCAAGTCCCGCTCCCGGTCCATGACATCGGTCCAGCGGTGGGTGGCCTGGTTATATGTGCGCCGGACCCCAGAGATCTTGTACATGGCCCGGCACACCTTCTCCCACCGCTTGCGACGCTCCCGGATGCCATAGCCGGTCGCGATCTTGCCGCCTCCCAGGATCGTCTTGGGGAGGCGGCGCTGGACATGGAAGATCAGTGCCGCCACTTCCTCCGCGCTGAAGATCTCCCTCGGGACCACTTGCTCCCCCCTTAAACGCCCGCACGGGAGCCGGGCACGGGGTGCGGGACCCTTCCCCTTCTCAGGGTGCTTCCCGGCTCCCTTTACCATGGTCTGGGCAGAAATAGAGTTAAATGATAAACAAGAAATAGAATAGTGAAGAAGAAAAGAAAAGAGTTTAAAAAAGTAGTTTAAAAGTAACTAAAAGCTGCAGAAAACACAAAAATATAGAGCTAGAAAAATAGAGGGATAGATAATAAGTAAAATTAGATCAAAAAAACTTAAAACAAGCAAAGGATGGCAGAGATTGAGAGAGGATAGAGAAAGCATGCCCAGAACCATAGCAATGAATGAGAAACAAGATGGTCGCGCCCGTTCACGACCGCGTGGGTAAGTTCGCGCGAGATTTTCCTTGCGAGTACGCGCGAAATTGTACTAGCGAGCAGCACACTTTGCGAGATTACACATAGCGGGCGGAAACGGAATTACGTCACGCCAACAAGATGGCCGCGCCCGTGTACGACCGATAGGGTAACTTGGCAAACGTATAGCTAGAAGCGCCTCGCGAACACGCGCAAGATCACGCGAACATACACGTCGCAAAAAAAACAATTTTGTATTTGCACGTATTCGCGGCTTCCGAAATCGATCTCGCACGGATTCGCGCCCCAAAAAACGCGCGAAATTGCAGAAAAAAACGATTTTAGCTAAACTGAAAGCAATGAGCAGGTGCAAAAGTTCAAACTTAACATTAGTAACATTCAAGGTAGTGCTTCCTGATGGGCCCCTCCAAAGTTTGCAACTATTCTATGACCCTGCTATGACCCAAACAGCAGGCTCATAGAATAGCTACACGTAGACCATAAAGGTCCTGTGAAAAAAAAATTTCACTGCAACAAAAAGCAAATTACAGATAAGGAAGGAAGCAGGTGCCAGCCAGACTGGAACTTTCTAAATAACTGACACATTAATGAAACACAAATTAATTGATGGCAGTTGAAGAAGGGCAGGTGTGCTTGCTTTTTTCAACCACCATAATCTACAGTGATAAATAAACCTAATGGGTGGCAGTGAGGATGTACCAGAGGGTGGCATGGGTGTCCCAGAGGGTGGCAGTGGTGAAACAGAGGGTGCTGTGAACCTGTGATGATAAACCAGACGTTGAAACAACATAGTCGCGGCCGTTGCGAGCCGAAAAGTAAGTTCGCAATTGCGAACTTGTCCCAAAATCGGCGCGAACGCGCGCCAACACAAAAAACGGGAAAATCCGCAAATCCGCTAGAGTTCGCGGATCTTCGCGGATTGCGAATCCGTAAATCCGCAAGTTCGCGTACGCGAGATCCGCTAGATCCGCCCATTCCCAGGGGCAAGAAGAGCACACCAGAGGCTCCGGCGGAACAAAGTGGACAGGATCGGTCCTCTTCAGGCTCTTCTGCTGGCCCCAGTAAGTTGTTCTGTTGAAAATATAAATAATTATACTTCCCTAACTTTTACAGCTCCTATTCATTCCAAACTGTTCCCTAATTCTATTTTTTACAAAATAGTCTTTGATCTTCTTGTAGACTGTTTCTACATTCTTATTCTGCCTCTACCATCACTCTCTGTGCAACTGCTATTTACTATTGTCATTATGAGTTGGTCTGTGTAGGTAGCTAAGCTTGCCCAGTCGGCAAACGCTGTTAAAAAAACTCTGATCCAGCAATAGCTCTAGAGGCACTGAGTGCAGTCCTCTGGGTTGCCCTTGCTGTCTATTCCAGTCTTCTTAATGTTAGTGCTTTGACAATTTCCAACAACAAAATGTCAATGTCCACCAAGAAAAGCTAGTAGTTGGCTTTTTGGTTTGATAGTAGCACATACCATACCTCTAGTGTTTCAGGGACTATTCTGCACATGCACATGCAGAAGTATGGATAAGAAAAAAAGGACATTGTTGATGATAGGTGCAGTTCGACTTTCCACATACCTCAGTCCGAAGCAACTGTGCGGGACTCAGGAGCCCTCACCTTGTTGAAACTTCAAGTCCTCCTGGTGGTGATGAGGAGTAGGTGGTTCTGTCTGTAATTAGAAAAATGTTGCATGTTAGAAAGCAAGCATTCATCAGTTGTGCCAAAAAGTGTAGCATGTTATGGCTAAACATATAAGTTAACACCTCCCAAAAAACGTGACTTTTTTTCAGTCCCAATATTTAAAAATTGTTTACGGGTTAACATTTTGTCTTTCATTGCGAGACGAAATAGGGGGTGGTGTATGGCATCTAAAAATATGACGTTTTTTTTCGAGGCGTCATCACAACATCGAATGCCGCGCTTCCCACAACCAGTGCCGGGGCCAGCAGTGCGGAGGGGTCCACTCCAGGGGCGGATACGGCAGCGGCACAAGTGCCACCAGGAGGAGCTGAGGGGGATGGCTCAGCAGCAGCGGACGGTGCTAAGTTATTATACTCCTTACTTATTGACATTTTAGAGTAGGCTCGCAAAGGGGTGTATGATGTACTATACAGTAGACAGTACACTAGTAGAAGTATACTGTACTGTTATGAACAGTTACTAATTTAGAACTACATTTTTGCCAATCACGGAGAAGACACCCTTGACTTAGCCATAGCATTAGCGGCAGTAGTTCTCGAGTAAGCAATGGCCCCCTCTATTTCACTTCAACTCAGCTGTTAAACTTTTATCGTGAAGCCAAATCAGATCAGATGAACTTGAGGGATGTGATGAACTAAAAGGGTAAGAAGGGTGTAAGGAAGGACGAGCGAGTCGTAACAGAATGATACGTGTTTTTGAATGCATGCAGAGGTGGCTGATAGGAAGGAATCAGATGCATGGCTGCTTGAAGCAAGGATGGTTGGAGGAGAAAGAAGAGATGACTGCCTGTGTGGGTGAATCAGAAAATGCATGTGTGGTGTGCATTGCAATATATCATTTGGGTGAAAGTGAAATGCAAGTCAAGATGGTGGTTTACCAAATAAAATGAAAAGGGTGTTAGTTGGATGTTGAGAAAAAGTAAAGTTGGTACAGTTGAGACATTGAGAAGAATGATAGACGTTTACTTTGGAAGCAGGGATGGTATCTTCTTCCTCATAGATAGCAGTGGTGTATGTAGAGCAGACGCTCAGTGGATGAAGAGTGTTACTTTGTTTGAACAGCATGTCTGTGCCAGAGTAGCAAAGCAGAGGAAATCCAAATACTAGAAGTTGTGATTGTTCAGAAACTCTCCCTTGCCTAAAGTAACAGTACAGTAGTTTACTTTGCAAGCACATCATATATTGTGTATGTATTGTATAGTTGACAATTATATCAAGTCAATTCCTCCGGCAATTATGGTTACCACACTCACTCCCTATGTTAATAATTTTCTTTCAGCTGTGTCAATCATGGGTGGACTATCGCTGTTGTTAACACAATCTATCACAACAAAGCACCTAAAGTCATCCATCATATAAGCAAAGATCATGTGATCGGCTGGATACATGATCAGAAATGAATAATCTTCATTTTCCTTTTGTAGTACTGAAGGCCCGGGGGGGCAGTGCGAAATATAAATTACATTGAGCAGTAGCCCTTGATGTAACCGAGTATGGCCAGTTCAACCCCTATAGAAAAGTAAGAGCTTCCCTATCCCCACCTGCATGTACGTACAAGTAATTTATTTCGCAAAATTCGAGAAAATAAGAGGAAGACTGGTTTACTCTCTGACTCTCTGACTATGTAGTGAGTCCATAGTGCTGCTAGTAGAATTCCTGAAACTCCCACTAATGTTACAGGCCTACAAAGACGGCGGAAAGATACATGCCAAAATGTTATACTGTGCTTGCAAATTGCTAGTGTTACTGTGAGACCACTTTCTTTTGAATTATTTTGTGGTATTGTTAGAGTATTGGTTACAATATTTTTCTTTCTTTCTTCGCATAGATGCTCCAAAAAAGCTCACCAGCATGAAGATGGCTGTCTGGGCCAGGGCCCCGAAGCTGGAGGCCATTTGTGCCGAATACCGCCGTCTGTGGGCTCGGGAACAGGAGGAGGAGGCGGCAACAGCTTCATCCTCCTGCAGTGCCCCCGGGTCTACCAGCCAGTAGCCTCCAGCATGGCGCCGTGGTCCGACAGCCTCCCGCTGCCACCGCTCAGCTGCAAGAACACCAGCAGCTGCCCCTCCCCAAGCCTGGATGGCACGCCTGCGCCGGCTACGCCGCCGAGTGGACTTCCTGGAGCGCAAGGTGGAGAGGCAGCAGCACCAGCTCCGGGACCTCCGCAGAGAGCTGCGGGACCACCTGTCCACAGGACACCGCCAGAAGTGACTGTGTCCCTTGCCTCTTTTTTATAGACTGTTGGGGGGTGTGAATTGGGAGTTGGGGATTCTATTTCTGAGGGTTTTTTTGCAGGATATTTGAAATGGACAATTGTTGGGGTTAGGTAGGGGGGTGGTTTGGGTCTATGGACAACTTTATTTTTGTTAGGGTAAATATATATGTATTTACTTTACATACGTCAACATAGTGTACGCATTCATATTATTTTGTGGGGTTGTGGGTGGGGGTTACTGCACGTTTGGTTTCCTCAAACTTACCAGCATGAATTATCTAAAACGTCCAAAAATGTACAAAAGAGCCACTAACAGAGTTAGTGAATTCAATTGGCCTACTAGTACGTATTATTCTACCTCCCCCAAATGCTTATCTTACCTGTGATTCGTGTTTGAGAATAGAGCTAGGCACAGCGCTGGCTGCATGGCAAATGGCGATAACGGCTGCCCATGAAATCCATCCAGGACAGAAATTCCATTGTTGTGGTGGTAGTAGGAGTGGCACCACACTAGCAGTAGCAGCATATGAAAAACAAAGGGAAAAAATGAGACATTGAGTGGCCTGAGAGGAGTATTAGAAGGAACAGTATATTTGCAGCCTAAGCAATGCTGAAGATAAGTATGGGGAAAGAAAATTGCACGGATGATTATGGCTACAAGAAGAACAGTGATACAGCAGCTTAACAAGTCTTCTTGACATGTAGGAGGATGATGTTGACGATGGATCCAATCGATGGTGGGCATGAAATTCAGAATTGTTTATAAAATACTAATTGTTTTTTTTAAGCAGAATTACAATATCTTAGGTTTCATCCAGCTGCCTTAAAATTGATTTGAGGAGGATGCTTGCACCATATCTTCCCCAGCAAGTGTGTGGAATTATTGTTGTCATTTATTCACACCTCAATGAAAACCACATAGCCCGGGGGAAGAGGGTTAGGGTTTAAAAATTGGATGGGAATGGGGTTTTTTGGGAAAGTTTTGTGGAGAGAGGAAAAAAAAACACAGCATGGAGATACAACAAATGAAGATAAACAAATCTTTGGATACGAAGATATCCATAAATCTTATAAGGGACATAAAGGAAGTGCATGCACTACTGCATGCATGAAGTTGTTTGCTAAATGGATGGTTAGGTTACTTAAACTGAGTAGTACTTTCTACAACTTACTAACTATGTAGAAACAATGTGACAGAGAGAGCAAACAAATGCACAGAGTCACACTCATGGAAGTTCACAACAATAACATTATTTAAAAGATAAGGAGAAGTTAAGAGGATACTGTAACTGTATGTTGTAGTTGTCCTGTTAAATTTTGGAAGTTGCGTGCATCCAGCCATTCCTCATATTCGCGGTACTCCTCCATTCCATCCGTCGATCAATCTTGGTGACCAGACACACTGTCCACTGTCTGCCTGGCGGATGCGGAATTGCGGATCGCTAATGGTAATCCTGAGTTAATAGTTTTTCCAATCACACAGGGTAAAATCCGGCCTGTAATTGTTGATGGAAAAACAGGAAGTGATATTAAAACAACATGGAGAAAAAAATATTAGGTACGCTGTGCTGTGCAAAATTAACACTTTCAGTTTCAGAGGCGACAGTATTACATACAAACATCATTTCGAAAGTGGGTACTCTGAGTCTCCTTTTCAAGGATAGTAGTAAGTATGGGCGAATTGTGCGGATCTGCGGTCCGCGAATTTGTGAGAAATCGCAAAAAAAAACGCGAATTTGTGGATTTTTCCACATACACGCGGATTTTTTTGCGAATTTCATAACTATTATTGGAGTACTTTCTATTGGCTAATCCAGTAAGTGCTACCTCGGTGGGTAAATGTATAGTGCTTTTCCTACTCTACAGCTGCATAAAGTGCCAGAAGAGTGGTCTCCAGTGACATCTGCAATAACGCATTACCGGCAATGTTAGCCTATTGGCCGAAATGCACCTTATAAACAGGGCCAAATCACCTTTCCCCTCAACCTACGACCAAACTGCTGTTTGGACACACAATTAGATCTTCCCAGCAGTGCTCGCAGACCCCTAAACCCACTCCCAGAAATCTAGAACATCCCACATTACCCTCCCAAAAACATGCAATACTGCTACGTCGCAGAGGCCTAAGTTAAAATCGTGCCACAACACACTCTGAAACTAGGCCCAAAACACCCCTTTTCCACCATGGGTTTTCTTGAAACCACTTGCAATCAAAATTAGACCTTCCCAGCAGTTCTCCCAGACCTCTAAACCCACTCCCAAAAATGTAGAACACCCCACATTACCCTCCCAAAAACATGCAATACTGCTACGTCGCAGAGGCCTGTTGAAATCGTGCCAAAACGCACTCTGAAACTAGGCCCAAAACACCCCTTTTCCACCATGGATTTTCTTCAAACCACTTGCAATCAAAATTAGACCTTCCCAGCAGTGCTGCCAGACCCCTAAACCCACTCCCTAAAATCTAGAACACCCCCAAATATCTCTTCAAAAACATGCAATACTGCTATCTTGCAGGCCGCCAATGTTAGCCTATGGGCAGAAATGCACCTACGAAACAGGGCCAAATCACCTTTCCCCTCAACCTACGACCAAACTGCTATTTGGACACAAAATTAGACCTTCCCAGCAGTGCTCCCAGACCCTCTAAACCCACTCCCAAAAATCTAGAACCCCCCACATTACCCTCCAAAAACATGCATTACCGCGACCTTGCACAGGCCTTAAAATCGTGCCAAAACGCACTCTGAAACTAGGCCCAAAACACCCCTTTTCCACCATGGATTTTCTTCAAACCACTTGCAATCAAAACTAGATATTCCCAACTCTAATCCCAGCTAAGCAAATCCCCTAAGAACCACCTACAACACACTCCAATCGCACCCTAAAAACACGCACTAATCAAAAATAACATGGTCGCCTATGGCAGCGGTTCCCCTTCCTCGACTTTGCCTAAACACACCCTTCCCATCAATCGATTCCTCCCAAATTTCCTGCACAACCACCAATTCCCCCTCCCTACCACTCACAGATGCCCCGATCCCCTAGCTCAACTGGAAAACTCCAAACACACTATCTCCTTGCGCCCCCAAACCGCCCATTGGATAACATGGCAAATCGAGCCTTGACAAAAAATTGTTGTTTTCAGCACTTCCACTACTTCGATCCTCTTGAAACTTACCAGGACACTTGTTCCAGCGATTCCCAAGAATCTCAGCAAGGCAGAAAAAATCGATCTACTGGAGGTTGTACAACTTTTCACCCAAACACACGCACCCGCAAAACACCAAAAAAAGGCCAAAATTCAGCCAATTTTGCACCATAAAATGCCAAACCCCCCTAAAACCTAGCCAACATCATTATGAACGAGCCTGCACCCCCAAAACAGCCCTAAACCCTAAAAAAACACCCAAATACCTTCAAACTTAGCCCTCAACCCTACACTGAGCTGGCCTAAAAAGTAAATATCTGCCCGCTTACGAATTTGCGAATTTTTGCCAATTTTGCGAGATTCGCGGATTGCATATTTGCCAGCGAAAATCCGCAAATTTTGCGAGCGGAACGGATTTTTGGCCCATGCTTGCGGCAGGGCCATGCAGACGGTCAAGGCAGGCACCACTGAGTGAAGCAACCTGATGTAGCATACCTAGGCTCTTTGACACAGAAAGACAAAGTATATCTAATTGTATGCAGCAAGCCACATAGCCCCAATTTTACATGAACTGCTGTCTGGACTCTGCCTGGCATACTAACACTACACTGCCTCGACCACTCCACACCACGACTAGACAGACATGTAGTTCTGCTGTAGTAGTTGTTGTAGACTGGTAAACCTGTTTGCCACTCACAAATGGGCCATTGTTCTTCCGTAAACCGACGATGATGATCCATCCATCCCAGTGAGTGACTGTAAAGAAAAAATAAATATTATTTAACTTTGATCATCAACACTCATCATCAATCACATGGTATATTGGCAAACAGTGAGTCCAAGCACATTTTGCATATTGAAAAATGCAACGTAATGGCCCTTGCAGTTGAAGTACAATTTGAATTAAACAAGGTAAAAGAAGCAGAGTAGACTTGAGTTATATTTATTGTGTAAAAGATTAAATATCAACAGAAGCCATAGGATTAATTTCATGCATAACAAACAAATAGCAATTGCTTTCATCAGAGCCAGACAGCCATTGCTGTGCACTGAATGCCATCTTCTCATTATTCATTACCTGTCCCACTTTTTGTCCCCATCTTCTTCTGAAAGTGAAGGCCCACAGGGCAGCCTCTCCTGTCAATTTCAGAAGTAACTGTCAGCAATCAGCAAGCATGTAGTCAGTAATTCAAGTCCCACTTGAGGGGACTCGTCTACGAAGACAAAGTTTCTTGATTCTGCGTAATCCAGCCATCTGCCTTGAGGGAAATGGATAGGGGGAGTCTGGAGGAGGAAGATAGAGGAGCATGATTGAGTTGTGAACTTGTGAACCTCAGGAATGCAGACTGCGGCACCTTCAAATCAATAAGGAAATACGATGAAGACAGTGCTGCTGATGGACTTGCTGTGATTAGGTGATTAGAGTTTTGTTGTGGTACAAGTAGCGAAACAAAGAAAAACACACAGGATTAAAAGTGAATAAGGAAGGAGAAAAAAAGGAAGTCATTTTCAGGCCTCGGTGTCAGGGAAGTAGAGCTCGTCCTCAAACTCTGTGAATTGAGATGGGAGTAGGTCAGCTAACAGAGAAGAACTTCCATCACCTAAGTCGGTGTCCTCTTCTTCCTGCGTGCATTCACGTATGTTGTAATCTGGTGGTATGAAGTGCTGATTCATCTTGATCATTGTTAACCTCTCCACATTTTTGGGCGAGAGGCGGGTTCTTTTTGAAGTTACAATGGCACCAGCAGCACTGAAAACACGTTCAGAAGACACACTTGCGAGTGGGCAAGACAAATAATTTAGAGCCAGGTTGGTGATCAGTCTCCATAGAGGCCTTTTCCCATACCAATACAGCAATGGGTTCTGATTAACAAAGACCTATGTTGGGTCATCCAGATAGGCCTGCACCATCGACTCAAGGTTCTCCAGGGTTGCTCCACTTTCTATGTACCATCTCTGGCCTTTGCATCACTGGAACGAGCAAACCCTTGACGAGTTAGCCAATCAGCTTCCGACAATATTATGGCTGGGCCTGATGCAGGTGAGGATGATGATACGGTTGCTGGTGTCGTTAACGACTGTGAGGGAAAGTGACGCCGGATGGCCTGCTGATTCAGTAGTACTTCTGCCGGTTCCTTCAATTTTCTGCCGCTCTTTTTCTAACCGAATGGCTGACAGAGCTAGGCAATGTTTGTACTTTGAAACATCTGCTTCATTAAAAGGAATGAATGCTTTGCTGGCCATGGCCTTTTTTGTACCGTGGATCCAGAATAGTGGCACAAATTTAATGTTGTTCTGTATGTATTTTTTTAAGCCTTTCATTGACAACTAGGCAGCTTAATAACCTCTCCGCCAACTGATATGCGTCTTGCTTTTCAGCATCATCTTGGAACGTTGAAGACACCGCCTTCAGTTGGTGCTCTAGCATGCGCAACAATGGGATAGCTTTGCCCAAAGTACAGTCCTCCCTGCTGACTTCACGCGTGAAGACCTCAAAAGGACGAAGCATGTCTGTCAGGCTTTTAACTAGCTTCCATTCCTCCAACTCTAGCCACATGTCTTTCATAGTAGAACCCAGATGCAAAGACATACTGTTTGATTACCACCCACTGATCAGACTGACGCTCAAGCATGTAGAAGGTTGAGTTCCAACGTGTTACCACCTCCTGGATGAGCCCTGTGACTGGCAGTCTACGTTCACGTTGCATGTTCTTCAGCTGTTTCCGGGCCTTAAAAGAATGGCTGAAATGTGTGCAAATTCTTCGGCAGGTGGTCAGTAACTTGCTGACTGTGTTTTCTTTTTTCAAGAAATCTTGCACAACAATGTTAATACTGTGCGCCAAACACGGCACTCTGAAATAGCCACCCTCATGCATGGCCTTAACTATATTACTGCCATTATCCGTGGAAACATAACCAATCATGCGCTTTCTTGGATGCAGCCATTCCTAGACCTTACTCTGAAACTCATCCAAAATGTTTTGTGCAGTATGAGATTTTTCCATGGGAAACATTACTACTGTTTCCGGGTAGCTTGAAAAACTGTGTCCGGGTCAACACCTGCATTTAACTTGTCTCTAACCCCTGCAAAAGATACCCAATGTGCAGTGATGCACATGTAATCAAGGGCTTGGCAACTGGTCCACATGCCTGTTGTCAGGTGGATAGTGTGAACAGCACTCTTCTGCAAACCTGCCCCAATCACCTCCAGCACATCTTGATATAGTGCTGGAACCGCAACTCTGGCAAAATAGGACCGGCTAGGAACCTTCCATTTAGGGCAGACTGTTGCCACAGATTCTATAAAACCCACCCCTTCCACAAAAGAAAAAGGGAGAAGGTCCATCGCTAGCATTTTAGCCAGCTTTGCGTTATACAGTTGGGTGGTTGCGTTTAAATGGCGCCTCCGACCAAAACATGCTTCTAATGGTGGTCTGGACCGTTTTATGTGATGATGATGATTATGATGCAGACTTGTTCAAACCAGTTAGGCTCATTGATGTACTTTTTCGCATTGGTGTCTCTCCCAGACTCTTAGTGTGGCTCATACGTGTTGCTGGGGTAGAGGGTGTGGGCGCTACCACTGCAGTGCTGCTGCCAGGGGTACTGGGTGTACCAGAAAAAATGTCTGTCGCTTCTTCACTTCCCCCCTGCACGATCAGCCCCTCGTCATCATCAGATGCAATATGAATGGATACATTTGGATTTGTTGTACTTTTGTATTCCCGGATCTTCCTTAGGTGCGCCTCCCAAATGATAGTGTGGTGTTTTTTGAGATGACCTCTCTGGCCTTCGGTACCATAGTTGGTACCAAGCTTACCCCGACTAACTGCACTTTTACAAATCGAACAAACAACCATGTTTACCGCCTTTTTGCTAACACTAAAGAAGTCCCAAACTGGGGACTGGAGATGTCTGATGGTGGTGGAGGTGCTACTTTCAATGGCAGATGAAGTGGAGGATGGGCGTGGATGAATTTGACTCTGTTGTGTACTTACAGCACCCCTACTTGAGGTAATGTAGGTCGAGCTGGATGGCGGTCCCTGCCAGCCCTTCTGACGAGAAAATATGGAAGCTGTAGGTCGTGTTGGTGTAGTAGTTAACTGCTCTGGTGGTGGTACCAGTGCCATGCCGCCCACATCCCGCTCATCAGCAATTTGGGATAGGGTAAAAATGTCTGTCTGCTGCATGCCCGCTGGGGCTGGAGTGACGTCTGTGATGACTGGGTCGTCGTCAGACTGTTCATCAGCAGGAGAATACACCATTTCTTGCTCCTCGTCATCATCACCCATTAGTGAAAACCTTGCGTGAACCTTCCTTTCAGGGTTAGCTACCTATGTCGGCTCATGGCGTGCCTCACTCTCAGACTGCATTGATGGGTTCCAATCAACATAAAGGTCATCAGAAGGAAGGGGGCTTGAAGAAGAACTTGTGGTAGTGGCCCTCCTTGACCTTTTTCTTGCTGGGGATCTGGAAGACAATGCATCATCATCAGGAGGAGTGGCTTCCTCGGATGATACATCTGCTTGAATCTCGATTTCCTGATGTGCCCCTACTTCTGGAGGAACAAACATTGTGGGCAGTTGTACCGCTCTATGCGCCTCTAGTTGCGCCTCTCCTTGCGCCTCTCCTTGCGCCTCTCCTTGTGCCTCTCCTTGTGCCTCTCCTTGCGGTTCTCCTTCCGCTTGTACTAGTTGCACCTGTGGTTGTCGTTACGGCTGTGGTTGTTGAACACTCGTCAGATGAGTTACACCATGCATTGATTGGATGCTACTTTCTTGCGATGAGCCAACATCACTGGTCGATGTTGCTTGAGCAATTACAGTGGCTGCCTCTGCAGCACTCATGGGCGTGGACCTAACTTGGCGTGGTGGCACTGAGCCCAATGAAGCGGAGGTGCTGCTCCCAGCTTGGTCCCCCGCGGACACCGCTGCTGCTGCAGGCGGATTTTTTTTCTCCAAAAATAGGTGTCTGTGGGCACACCAGTCTCCTTGGTAGGTGGTGCCACCTGCTTCTTTTGCTCCTTCTTACTGGCAGTGGCACTGGTAAAATTTTTGTAGAGGGGCAACGGCCACCTTTCTTTGGGCCCATCTTCTTCAGATGTCAGAACAGCAGGCTGCAGTTGCACGAGTTGCAGAGTTGTCTGTGGCCACACGTGACGTCACGTGACGTTGTGCTGCACACATCGCTGCAGGACTTCTTCCTGGCACTGATGATGAACGATGACTGATGTGATTCTCTAATAGTAGAGAGACCACACAGAGAAAGTTGGTCCATGCACCACTTAGTACCCCTGGGCATAATGGATGAAAGGCAAACAAGGCAAACTGGGTGCAGGCTTGAGCACCTTGCCTGGCTTCAAAATGGCCCCTTGATCCCCAGCCACATGGCCAGGCCCTGCCTGTAACAGGCCTCAAAATGACACCCACCCACATGGCTAGGCACCAACACCACCCCCAAAAAGTCGAAAAACACACATAAATCACCACAATCCAATGACATCCATGCCCTCAATGATGTTTAAATTCAAGACACTCCACAGAAAGACTTGGTCCATGCACCACTGAGTACCCCTGGGCCTAATGGATGAAAGCAAGGCAAACTGGAAGCAGGCCTGAGCACACTGCCTGGCTTCAAAATGGCCCCTTGACCCGAAGCCACATGGCTACGCCCTGCCTGGACCAGGCCTCAAAACGGCACTCACCCACATGGCCAGGCCCCAACACCACCCCAAAAAGTAAATAAACACACACAAATCACCATAATCCAATGCCATGCATGCCCTCAATGATGTTTAAATTCAAGACACCCCACAGAAAGACTTGGTCCATGCACCACTGAGTACCCCTGGGCCTTATGGATGAAAGCAAGGCAAACTGGGTGCAGGCCTGAGCACACTGCCTGGCTTCAAAATGGTCCCTTGACCCCCACCCACATGGCCAGGCCCTGCCTGGACCAGGCCTCAAAATGGCCCCCACCTACATGGCCAGGCCCCAAGAACACCCCAAAAAGTCGAAAAACACATACAAATCACCACAATCCAATGCCATCCATGCCCTAAATGATGTTTAAATTCAAGACACCCCACAGAAAGACTTGGTCCATGCACCACTGAGTACACCTGTGCATAATGTATGAAAGCAAAGCAAAGTGGGTGCAGGCCTGAGCTCACTGCCTGGCTTCAAAATGGCCCCTTGACCTCCACCACATGGCCAGGCCCTACCTGTAGCAGGCCTCAAAATGGCCCCCACCCACATGGCCAGCCCCCAAGAACACCCCAAAAAGTCTAAAAACACACAAAAACACCACAATCCAATGCCATCCATGCCCTCAATGATGTTTAAATTCAAGACACCCCACAGAAAGACTTGGTCCATGCACCACTGAGTACCCCTGGGCATAATGGATGAAAGCAAGGCAAACTGGGTGCAGGCCTGAGGACACTGCCTGGCTTCAAAATGGCCCCTTGACCCTCAACCACATTGCCAGGCCCGGCCTGGACCAGGCCTCAAAATGGCCCCCACCCACATGGCCAGGCCCCAAGAACACCCCAAAAAGTAAAAAAAACACACAAAAATCACCACAATCCAATGCCATCCAAGCCCTCAATGATGTCTATATTCAAGACACCCCACAGAAAGACTTGGCCCATGCACCACTGAGTACACCTGGGCATTATGGATGAAAGCAAGGCAAACTTGGTGCAGGCCTGAGCACACTGCCTGGCTTCAAAATGGCCCCTTGACCCCCTCCACATGGCCAGGACCTGCCTGTAGCAGGCCTCAAAATGGCCCCCACCCACATGGCCAGGCCCCAAGAACACCCCAAAAAGTCAATAAATACACAAAAATTACCACAATCCAATGTCATCCATGCCCTCAATGATATTTAAATTCAAGACACCCCACAGAAAGACTTGGTCCATGCACCACTGAGTACATCTGGGCAAAATGGATGAAAGCAAGGCAAACTGGGTGCAGGCCTGAGCACACTGCCTGGCTTCAAAATGGCCCCTTGACCCCCACCCACATGGCCAGGCCCTGCCTGGACCAGGCCTCAAAATGGCCCCCACCCACATGGCCAGGCCCCAAGAACATCCCAAAAAGTCGAAAAACACACACAAATCACCACAATCCAATGCCATCCATGCCCTCAATGATGTTTAAATTCAAGACACCCCACAGAAAGACTTGGTCCATGCACCGCGGAGTACACCTGTGCATAATGGATGAAAGCAAGGCAAAGTGGGTGCAGGCCTGAGCTCACTGCCTGGCTTCAAAATGGCCCCTTGACCTCCACCACATGCCCAGGCCCTGCCTGTAGCAGGCCTCAAAATGGCCCCCACCCACATGGCCAGGCCCCAAGAACACCCCAAAAAGTCTAAAAACACACAAAAACACCACAATCCAATGCCATCCATGCCCTCAATGATGTTTAAATTCAAGACACCCCACAGAAAGACTTGGTCCATGCACCACTGAGTACCCCTGGGCATAATGGATCAAAGCAAGGCAAACTGGGTGCAGGCCTGAGGACACTGCCTGGCTTCAAAATGGCCCCTTGACCCTCAACCACATTGCCAGGCCCGGCCTGGACCAGGCCTCAAAATGGCCCCCACCCACATGGCCAGGCCCCAAGAACACCCCAAAAAGTAAAATAACACACACAAATCACCACAATCCAATGCCATCCAAGCCCTCAATGATGTCTAAATTCAAGACACCCCACAGAAAGACTTGGCCCATGCACCACTGAGTACACCTGGGCATTATGGATGAAAGCAAGGCAAACTGGGTGCAGGCCTGAGCACACTGCCTGGCTTCAAAATGGCCCCTTGATCTCCTCCACATGGCCAGGACCTGCCTGTAGCAGGCCTCAAAATGGCCCCCACCCACATGGCCAGGCCCCAAGAACACCCCAAAAAGTCAAAAAACACACAAAAATCACCACAATCCAATGCCATCCCTGCCCTCAATGATATTTAAATTCAAGACACCCCACAGAAAGACTTGGTCCATGTACCACTGAGTACATCTGGGCATAATGGATGAAAGCAAGGCAAACTGGGTGCAGGCCTGAGCACACTGCCTGGCTTCAAAATAGCCCCTTGACCCCCACCCACATGGCCAGGCCCTGCCTGGACCAGGCCTCAAAATGGCCCCCACCCACATGGCCAGGCCCCAAGAACATCCCAAAAAGTCGAAAAACACACACAAATCACCACAATCCAATGCCATCCATGCCCTCAATAATGTTTAAATTCAAGACACCCCACAGAAAGACTTGGTCCATGCACCACTGAGTACATCTGGGCATAATGGATGAAAGCAAGGCAAACTGGGTGCCGGCCTGAGCACACTGCCTAGCTTCAAAATGGCCCCTTGACCCCCACCACATGGCCAGGCCCTGCATGGACCAGGCCTCAAAATGGCCCCCTCCCACATGGCCAGGCCCCAAGAACACCCCACAATCCAATGTATCCATGCCCCCAATGATGTTTAAATTCAAGACACCTCACAGAAAGACTTGGTCCATTCACCACTCACTACTCCTGGGCCTACTGGCAAGTGTGGCTTTACAGGCACCGCAAAATAAAAAAAAAATACACATATAGTGAGCTAAAATTATTCAATGACATAAATGAGATTTAAGTTCAACAAAACTCACAGAAACAGTTGTATCATGCACCCATGACTAACCCTGGGCATACTGGATACTGTGGCTACCCACAATATATTTTTTTAAAGTTGTGAAAAAGTTTTAAAATTGTAGTTGCAGCAACTGTAATGCCCCAAACAAACCACACCAACTTACTTGTAAAATCTCAAATCCAAAAGTGATCCAAAGTCCAAAAAGTCCTCAAATACAAATATCCAGCAGCAGCTACAAAGAGTAATCCTTCCAGCTCCAGATCCAAATGAAAAGTGACCAGGACATGGACAAAGCACTGGGAGGAGCCTGCTGGACAGGAACAGGAAGTTGGAGACTCTGGGGCACTTCCTTTCCCCCCCTCCCCAAAAACGGACTCCTTGCACCAAAAAGTGCAGTCAAATGTCAATCTGAAGAGCTATTCTGATCAAAATAATCATTTTCAGAAGGTTTATGCTGCCTGCGGTGGATATCTTGTGCAGAATTGCAATTTTTGCAAGTTCGAGAAAGCGAGCTGTTCAAATCTCCCACCGGAAGTCAGCTGTGCGCCTCATCTACGTGTTCGCAATTGTTTACTCCCGCGAAACGTGATCGCTGGCCCTTATGACGTACTCGCGTTGTCAAACTCTCGCTGTGCAAAGATAGCGGGCCGCGATGACGTACACGTGGTTGAAAAACTCTTGCCCGAGCACGCAGCAAGATCCAAAATGGCGCAGCACACGCAAAACGGGAGAAAAACAACTCGGCGGACTCAGAATCACAGTAAGTCAACACAGCGCGTGCGATATTGTATTTTTCAAGATTAACCAAGCCAAAAAATCCGCCAGCTTGCGAATTGCGGATTTTTGTGCAAATTCGCGTGATTAGCAGACCGCAAATTTGCCAAAAATCCACAAATTCCGCAAACGGAACGGATTTTACGCCCAATGTTAATAATGATTAACGCAATTTCTGAATTAATGCTGTCCTAATTGAAGTTGTCTCCATCCATAGAGATTACTAATAGTGTATTTGTCCTGCTCAGAGACCTACGTGGCACAAGTCAGGAAGCTCTGGAATGGATGGAGCAAGAGCGATCAATGACAAATGCTTCTGTGTACAAATTCTATTTTGTTTGTGTTGTTCTTAAAACCCATTGGTCACTAAAACATTTGAACAACAAAATTAGGAGCATGCCATACTGGTTTATGTACTTCCACATTTTGAGAACATAACTTTGTTCATAATCACAGGTCAGCACTGTTTATGAGCCTGAAATTAAATTGGTTGCTACAGTATTTTTATAGTAAACCTTCTAGCTTGCTGCTGATTGAGGCATCCTGCAGTTGAGGTGTGCAAGATTGCTGCTGATTGAGGCATCCTGCAGTTGAGGTTTGCAAGACTGCTGCTGATTGAGGCATCCTGCACTTGAGGTGTGCAAGATCGCTGCTGATTGAGGCATCCTGCAGTTGAGGTGTGCAGGATTGCTGCTGATTGAGGCATCCTGCAGATAAGGTGTGCAAGATTGCTGCAAAATGAGGCATCCTGCAGTTGAGGTTTGCACGAATGCTGCTGATTGAGGCATCTTGCCCAGTCGGTCTTTAGACAGACTTCCTTTCGTCTCTCCTGTCGTCTCTTTCCGCATCCTTCTTTTCTACCTCCCCTGCCCCCTCCGCTACCTTTCTCTCCTCTCCTAATGTATTGCCTGTTGTTTAATGTATTGTATAATTGTTGATCTTTTTCTGTTACATTGTTGATTCTCATGTAAAGCGCTCTGATACCTTCGAGTCTAGCCAGTGCTATGTAAAACTCTTTAAATACAAAATAAAAAATTTAAAATTCCTGCAGTTGAGGTGTGCAAGATTGCAGCTGATTGAGGCATCCTGCAGTTGAGGTGTGCAGGATTGCTGCTGATTGAGGTATCCTGCAGTTGAGGTGTGCAAGATTGCTGCTAAATGAGGCATCCTGCAGTTGAGGTTTGCACGAATGCAGCTGATTAGGGCATCCTGCAGTTGAGGTGTGCAAGATTGCTGCTGATTGAGGCATCCTGCAGATGAGGTGTGCAAGATTGCTGCTGATTGAGGCATCCTGCAGATGAGGTGTGCAGGATTGTTGCTGATTGAGGCATCCTGCAGTTGAGATGTGCAAGATTGCTGCTGATTGAGGCATCCTGCAGATGAGGTGTGCAGGATTGCTGCTGATTGAGGCATCCAGCAGTTGAGGATCGCTGCTGATTGAGGCATCCTGCAGTTGAGGTGTGCAAGATTGCTGCTGATTGAGGCATCCTGTGTTTGAGGTGTGCAGGAATGTTGCTGATTGGGTCATCCTGCAGTTGAGTTTTGCAGTATTGCTGATGATTGAGGCATCCTGCAGTTGAGGTGTGCACTATTGCTGCTGATTGAGGCATCCTGCAGTTGAGGTTTGCAGGATTACTGCTGATTGAGGCATCCTGCAGTTGAGGTGTGCAAGATTGCTGCTGATTGAGGCATCCTGCAGTTGAGGTGTGCAAGATTGCTGCTGATTGAGGCATCCTGTAGTTGAGGTGTGCAAGATTGCTGCTGATTGAGGCATACTGCAGTTAAGGAGTGCAAGATTGCTGCTGATTGAGGCATCCTGCAGTTGAGGTGTGCAAGATTGCTGCTGATTGAGGAATCATGCAGTTGAGGTCTGCGAGATTGCTGATGATTGAGGCATCCTGCAGTTGAGGTGTGCATGATTGCTGCTGATTGAGGCATCCTGCAGTTGTGGTTTGCAGGATTGCTGCTGATTGAGGCATCCTGCACTTGAGGTGTGCAAGATTGCTGCTGATTGAGGCATCCTGTAGTTGAGGTGTGCAAGATTGCTGTGATTGAGGCATCATGCAGTTGAGGTGTGCAAGATTGCTGCTGATTGGGGCATCTTGCAGTTGAGGTGTGCAGGATTGCTGCTGATTGAGGCATCCTGTAGTTGAGGTGTGCAAGATTGCTGCTGATTGAGGCATGTTGCAGTTGAGGTTTGCATGATTGCTGCTGATTGAGGCATCCAGCGGTTGAGGTGTGCAAGATTGCTGCTGATTGAAGCATCCTGCAGTTGAGGTGTTCAAGATTGCTGCTGATTGAGGCATCCTGCAGTTGAGGTTTGCAGGATTGCTGCTGATTGAGGCATCCTGCAGTTGAGGTGGTCAAGATTGCTGCTGATTGAGGCATCCTGCAGTTGAGGTGTGCAAGATTGCTGCTGATTGAGGCATCCTGCAGTTGAGGTTTGCATGATTGCTTATGATTGAGGCATCCTGCAGTTGAGGTTTGCAGGATTGCTTCTGATTGAGGCATCCTGCAGTTGAGGTGTGCAAGATTGCTGCTGATTGAGGCATCCTGCAGTTAAGGTTTGCAAGATTGCTGCTGATTGAGGCATCCTACAGTTGAGGTGTGCAAGATTGCTGCTGATTGAGGCATCATGCAGTTGAGGTGTGCAAAATTGCTGCTGATTGAGGCATCCTGCAGTTGAGGTGTGCAAGATTGCTGCGGATTGAGGCATCCTGCAGTTGAGGTGTCCAAGATTGCTGCTGATAGAGGCAAAATTGCTGCTGATTGAGGCATCCTGCAGTTGATGTGTGCAAGATTGCTGCGGATTGAGGCATCCTGCAGTTGAGGTGTCCAAGATTGCAGCTGATGGAGGCATCCTGCAGTTGAGGTTTGCAGGATTGCTTCTGATTGAGGCATCCTGCAGATGAGGTGTGCAAGATTGCTACTGATTGAGGCATCCTGCAGATGAGGTGTGCAGGATTGCTGCTGATTGAGGCATCCAGCAGTTGAGGATTGCTACTGATTGAGGCATACTGCAGTAGAGGTATGCAAGATTGATGCTAATTGAGGCATCCTGCAGTTGAGGTGTGCACTATTGCTGCTGATTGTGGCATCCTGCAGTTGAGGTTTGCAGGATTACTGCTGATTGAGGCATCCTGCAGTTGAGGTGTGCAAGATTGCTTCTGATTGAGGCATCCTGCAGTTGAGGTGGGCAAGATTGCTGCTGATTGAGGCATCCTGTAGTTGAGGTTTGCAGGATTGCTGGTGATTGAGGCATCCTGCAGTTAAGGTGTGCAAGATTGCTGCTGATTGAGGCATACTGCAGTTGAGGAGTGCAAGATTGCTGCTGATTGAGGCATAGTGCAGATGAGGTGTGCAAGATTGCTGCTGATTGAGGCATCATGCAGTTGAGGATTGCTACTGATTGAGGCATACTGCAATTGAGGTATGCACGATTGCTGCTTATTGAGGCATCCTGCGGTTGAGGTGTGCAGGATTGTTGCTGATTGAGACATCCTGCAGTTGAGTTTTGCAGGATTGCTGCTGATTGAGGCATCCTGCAGTTGAGGTGTGCACTATTGCTGCTTATTGAGGCATCCTGCAGTTGAGGTTTGCAGGATTACTGCTGATTGAGGCATCCTGCAGTTGAGGTGTGCATGATTGCTGCTGATTGAGGCATCCTGCAGTTGAGGTGTGCAAGAATGCTGCTGATTGAGGCATCCTGTAGTTGCGGTTTGAAGGATTGCTGCAAATTGAGGAATCCTGCAGTTGAGGTGTGCAAGATTGCTGCTGATTGAGGCATACTGCAGTTGAGGAGTGCAAGATTGCTGCTGAATGAGGCATTCTGCAGTTGAGGTGTGCAAGAGTACTGCTGATTGAGGCATCATGCAGTTGAGGTCTGAACGATTGCTGATGATTGAGGCATCCTGCAGTTGAAGTGCACACGATTTTTGCTGATTGAGGCATCCTGCAGTTGAGATGTGCATGATTGCTGCTGATTGAGGCATCCTGCCGTTGAGGTGTGCACGATTGCTGCTGATTGAGGCATCCTGCAGTTGAGGTCTGCAGGATTGCTGCTGATTGAGACATCCTGCAGTTGAGGTGTGCAAGATTGCTGCTGATTGAGGCATCCTATAGTTGAGGTGTGCAACATTGCTGTGATTGAGGCATCCTGCAGTTGAGGTGTGCAAGGTTGCTGCTGATTGAGGCATATTGCAGTTGAGGTTTGCATGATTGCTGCTGATTGAGGCATCCTGCAGTTAAGGTGTGCAAGATTGCTGCTGATTGAAGCATCCTGCAGTTGAGGTGTGCAAAATTGCTGCTGATTGAGGCATTCTGCAGTTGAGGTTTGCAGGATTGCTGCTGATTGAGGCATCCTGCAGTTGAGGTGGGCACGATTGCTGCTGATTGAGTCATCCTGCAGTTGAGGTGTGCAAGATTGCTGCTGATTGAGGCATCCTGCAGTTGAGGTTTGCATGATTGTTGCTGATTGAGGCATCCTGCAGTTGAGGTTTTCAGGATTGCTGCTGATTGAGACATCCTGCAGTTGAGGTGTGCAAGATTGCTTCTGATTGAGGCATCCAGCAGTTGAGGATTGCTACTGATTGAGGCATACTGCAGTAGAGGTATGCAAGATTGCTGCTGATTGAGGCATCCTGCAGTTGAGGTGTGCACTATTGCTGCTGATTGCGGCATCCTGCAGTTGAGGTTTGCAGGATTACTGCTGATTGAGGCATCCTGCAGTTGAGGTGTGCAAGATTGCTTCTGATTGAGGCATCCTGCAGTTGAGGTGTGCAATATTGCTGCTGATTGAGGCATCCTGTAGTTGAGGTTTGCAGGATTGCTGCTGATTGAGGCATCCTGCAGTTGAGGTGTGCCAGATTGCTGCTGATTGAGGCCTACTGCAGTTGAGGAGTGCAAGATTGCTGCTGATTGAGGCATCCTGCAGATAAGGTGTGCAAGATTGCTACTGATTGAGGCATCATGCAGTTGAGGATTGCTACTGATTGAGGCATACTGCAGTTGAGGTATGCACGATTGCTGCTTATTGAGGCATCCTGCGGTTGAGGTGTGCAGGATTGCTGCTGATTGAGGCATCCTGCAGTTGAGGTGTGCACTATTGCTGCTGATTGAGGCATCCTGCAGTTGAGGTTTGCAGGATTACTACTGATTGAGGCATCCTGCAGTTGAGGTCTGCATGATTGCTGCTGATTGAGGCATCCTGCAGTTGAGGTGTGCAAGATTGCTGCTGATTGAGGCATCCTGTAGTTGCGGTTTGCAGGATTGCTGCTGATTGAGGAATCCTGCAGTTGAGGTGTGCAAGATTGCTGCTGATTGAGGCATCCTATAGTTGAGGTGTGCAACATTGCTGTGATTGAGGCATCCTGCAGTTGAGGTGTGCAAGATTGCTGCTGATTGAGGCATATTGCAGTTGAGGTTTGCATGATTGCTGCTGATTGAGGCATCCTGCAGTTAAGGTGTGCAAGATTGCTGCTGATTGAAGCATCCTGCAGTTGAGGTGTGCAAGATTGCTGCTGATTGAGGCATTCTGCAGTTGAGGTTTGCAGGATTGCTGCTGATTGAGGCATCCTGCAGTTGAGGTGGGCACGATTGCTGCTGATTGAGTCATCCTGCAGTTGAGGTGTGCAAGATTGCTGCTGATTGAGGCATCCTGCAGTTGAGGTTTGCATGATTGTTGCTGATTGAGGCATCCTGCAGTTGAGGTTTTCAGGATTGCTGCTGATTGAGACATCCTGCAGTTGAGGTGTGCAAGATTGCTTCTGATTGAGGCATCCAGCAGTTGAGGATTGCTACTGATTGAGGCATACTGCAGTAGAGGTATGCAAGATTGCTGCTGATTGAGGCATCCTGCAGTTGAGGTGTGCACTATTGCTGCTGATTGCGGCATCCTGCAGTTGAGGTTTGCAGGATTACTGCTGATTGAGGCATCCTGCAGTTGAGGTGTGCAAGATTGCTTCTGATTGAGGCATCCTGCAGTTGAGGTGTGCAAGATTGCTGCTGATTGAGGCATCCTGTAGTTGAGGTTTGCAGGATTGCTGCTGATTGAGGCATCCTGCAGTTGAGGTGTGCCAGATTGCTGCTGATTGAGGCCTACTGCAGTTGAGGAGTGCAAGATTGCTGCTGATTGAGGCATCCTGCAGATAAGGTGTGCAAGATTGCTACTGATTGAGGCATCATGCAGTTGAGGATTGCTACTGATTGAGGCATACTGCAGTTGAGGTATGCACGATTGCTGCTTATTGAGGCATCCTGCGGTTGAGGTGTGCAGGATTGCTGCTGATTGAGGCATCCTGCAGTTGAGGTGTGCACTATTGCTGCTGATTGAGGCATCCTGCAGTTGAGGTTTGCAGGATTACTACTGATTGAGGCATCCTGCAGTTGAGGTCTGCATGATTGCTGCTGATTGAGGCATCCTGCAGTTGAGGTGTGCAAGATTGCTGCTGATTGAGGCATCCTGTAGTTGCGGTTTGCAGGATTGCTGCTGATTGAGGAATCCTGCAGTTGAGGTGTGCAAGATTGCTGCTGATTGAGGCATCCTATAGTTGAGGTGTGCAACATTGCTGTGATTGAGGCATCCTGCAGTTGAGGTGTGCAAGATTGCTGCTGATTGAGGCATATTGCAGTTGAGGTTTGCATGATTGCTGCTGATTGAGGCATCCTGCAGTTAAGGTGTGCAAGATTGCTGCTGATTGAAGCATCCTGCAGTTGAGGTGTGCAAGATTGCTGCTGATTGAGGCATTCTGCAGTTGAGGTTTGCAGGATTGCTGCTGATTGAGGCATCCTGCAGTTGAGGTGGGCACGATTGCTGCTGATTGAGTCATCCTGCAGTTGAGGTGTGCAAGATTGCTGCTGATTGAGGCATCCTGCAGTCGAGGTTTGCATGATTGTTGCTGATTGAGGCATCCTGCAGTTGAGGTTTTCAGGATTGCTGCTGATTGAGACATCCTGCAGTTGAGGTGTGCAAGATTGCTTCTGATTGAGGCATCCAGCAGTTGAGGATTGCTACTGATTGAGGCATACTGCAGTAGAGGTATGCAAGATTGCTGCTGATTGAGGCATCCTGCAGTTGAGGTGTGCACTATTGCTGCTGATTGCGGCATCCTGCAGTTGAGGTTTGCAGGATTACTGCTGATTGAGGCATCCTGCAGTTGAGGTGTGCAAGATTGCTTCTGATTGAGGCATCCTGCAGTTGAGGTGTGCAAGATTGCTGCTGATTGAGGCATCCTGTAGTTGAGGTTTGCAGGATTGCTGCTGATTGAGGCATCCTGCAGTTTAGGTGTGCCAGATTGCTGCTGATTGAGGCCTACTGCAGTTGAGGAGTGCAAGATTGCTGCTGATTGAGGCATCCTGCAGATGAGGTGTGCAAGATTGCTACTGATTGAGGCATCATGCAGTTGAGGATTGCTACTGATTGAGGCATACTGCAGTTGAGGTATGCACGATTGCTGCTTATTGAGGCATCCTGCGGTTGAGGTGTGCAGGATTGCTGCTGATTGAGGCATCCTGCAGTTGAGGTGTGCACTATTGCTGCTGATTGAGGCATCCTGCAGTTGAGGTTTGCAGGATTACTACTGATTGAGGCATCCTGCAGTTGAGGTCTGCATGATTGCTGCTGATTGAGGCATCCTGCAGTTGAGGTGTGCAAGATTGCTGCTGATTGAGGCATCCTGTAGTTGCGGTTTGCAGGATTGCTGCTGATTGAGGAATCCTGCAGTTGAGGTGTGCAAGATTGCTGCTGATTGAGGCATACTGCAGTTGAGGAGTGCAAGATTGCTGCTGATTGAGGCATCCTGCAGTTGAGGTGTGCAAGATTACTGCTGATTGAGGCATCATGCAGTTGAGGTCTGCACGATTGCTGATGATTGAGGCATCCTGCAGTTGAGGTGCATAAGAGTTTTGCTGATTGAGGCATCCTGCAGTTGAGGTGTGCACGATTGCTGCTGATTGAGGCATCCTGCAGTTGAGGTGTGCACGATTGCTGCTGATTGAGGCATCCTGCAGTTGAGGTCTGCAGGATTGCTGCTGATTGAGACATCCTGCAGTTGAGGTGTGCAAGATTGCTGCTGATTGAGGCATCCTGTAGTTGAGGTGTGCAACATTGCTGTGATTGAGGCATTCTGCAGTTGAGGTTTTCAAGATTGCTGCTGATTGGGGCATCCTGCAGTTGAGGTGTGCAAGATTGCTGCTGATTGAGGCATACTGCAGTTGAGGAGTGCAAGATTGCTGCTGATTGAGGCATCCTGCAGTTGAGGTGTGCAAGAGTACTGCTGATTGAGGCATCCTGCAGTTGAGGTTTGCAAGATTGCTGCTGATTGAGGCATCCTGCAGTTAAGGTTTGCAGGATTGCTGCTGATTGAGGCATCCTGCAGTTGAGGTTTGCAGGATTGCTTCTGATTGAGGCATCCTGCAGTTGAGGTTTGCAGGATTGCTTCTGATTGAGGCATCCTGCAGTTGAGGTGTGCAAGATTGCTGCTGATTGAGGCATCCTGCAGTTAAGGTTTGCAAGATTGCTGCTGATTGAGGCATCCTACAGTTGAGGTGTGCAAGATTGCTGCTGATTGAGGCATCATGCAGTTGAGGTTTGCAGGAGTGCTGCTGATTGAGGCATCCTGCAGTTGAGGTGTGCAAAATTGCTGCTGATTGAGGCATCCTGCAGTTGATGTGTGCAAGATTGCTGCGGATTGAGGCATCCTGCAGTTGAGGTGTCCAAGATTGCTGCTGATGGAGGCATCCTGCAGTTGAGGTTTGCAGGATTGCTTCTGATTGAGGCATCCTGCAGTTGAGGTGTGCAAGATTGCTACTGATTGAGGCATCCTGCAGATGAGGTGTGCAGGATTGCTGATGATTGAGGCATCCAGCAGTTGAGGATTGCTACTGATTGAGGCATACTGCAGTAGAGGTATGCAAGATTGCTGCTAATTGAGGCATCCTGCAGTTGAGGTGTGCACTATTGCTGCTGATTGTGGCATCCTGCAGTTGAGGTTTGCAGGATTACTGCTGATTGAGGCATCCTGCAGTTGAGGTGTTCAAGATTGCTTCTGATTGAGGCATCCTGCAGTTGAGGTGTGCAAGATTGCTGCTGATTGAGGCATCCTCTAGTTGAGGTTTGCAGGATTGCTGCTGATTGAGGCATCCTGCAGTTGAGGTGTGCAAGATTGCTGCTGATTGAGGCATACTGCAGTTGAGGAGTGCAAGATTGCTGCTGATTGAGGCATCCTGCAGATGAGGTGTGCAAGATTGCTGCTGATTGAGGCATCATGTAGTTGAGGATTGCTACTGATTGAGGCATACTGCAATTGAGGTATGCACGATTGCTGCTTATTGAGGTATCCTGCGGTTGAAGTGTGCAGGATTGTTGCTGATTGAGACATCCTGCAGTTGAGTTTTGCAGGGTTGCTGCTGATTGAGGCATCCTGCAGTTGAGGTGTGCACTATTGCTGCTGATTGAGGCATCCTGCAGTTGAGGTTTGCAGGATTACTGCTGATTGAGGCATCCTGCAGTTGAGGTGTGCATGATTGCTGCTGATTGAGGCATCCTGCAGTTGAGGTGTGCAAGAATGCTGCTGATTGAGGCATCCTGTAGTTGCGGTTTGCAGGATTGCTGCTGATTGAGGAATCCTGCAGTTGAGGTGTGCAAGATTGCTGATGATTGAGGCATACTGCAGTTGAGGAGTGCAAGATTGCTGCTGATTGAGCCATCCTGCAGTTGAGGTGTGCAAGAGTACTGCTGATTGAGGCATCATGCAGTTGAGGTCTGCACGATTGCTGCTGATTGAGGCATCCTGCAGTTGAGGTGCGCACGATTTTTGCTGATTGAGGCATCCTGCAGTTGAGGTGTGCACGATTGCTGCTGATTGAGGCATCCTGCAGTTGAGGTGTGCACGATTGCTGCTGATTGAGGCATCCTGCAGTTGAGGTGTGCACGATTGCTGCTGATTGAGGCATCCTGCAGTTGAGGTCTGCAGGATTGCTGCTGATTGAGACATCCTGCAGTTGAGGTGTGCAAGATTGCTGCTGATTGAGGCATCCTGTAGTTGAGGTGTGCAACATTGCTGTGATTGAGGCATCCTGCAGTTGAGGTGTGCAAGATTGCTGCTGATTGAGGCATATTGCAGTTGAGGTTTGCATGATTGCTGCTGATTGAGGCATCCTGCAGTTAAGGTGTGCAAGATTGCTGCTGATTGAAGCATCCTGCAGTTGAGGTGTGCAAGATTGCTGCTGATTGAGGCATTCTGCAGTTGAGGTTTGCAGGATTGCTGCTGATTGAGGCATCCTGCAGTTGAGGTGGGCACGATTGCTGCTGATTGAGTCATCCTGCAGTTGAGGTGTGCAAGATTGCTGCTGATTGAGGCATCCTGCAGTTGAGGTTTGCATGATTGTTGCTGATTGAGGCATCCTGCAGTTGAGGTTTTCAGGATTGCTGCTGATTGAGGCATCCTGCAGTTGAGGTGTGCAAGATTGCTGCTGATTGAGGCATCCTGCAGTTGAGGTGTGCAAGATTGCTGCTGATTGAGGCATCCTGTAGTTAAGGTTTGCAGGATTACTGCTGATTGAGGCATCCTGCGGGTGAGGTGTGCAAGATTGCTTCTGATTGAGGCATACTGCAGTAGAGGTATGCAAGATTGCTGCTGATTGAGGCATCCTGCAGTTGAGGTGTGCACTATTGCTGCTGATTGCGGCATCCTGCAGTTGAGGTTTGCAGGATTACTGCTGATTGAGGCATCCTGCAGTTGAGGTGTGCAAGATTGCTTCTGATTGAGGCATCCTGCAGTTGAGGTGTGCAAGATTGCTGCTGATTGAGGCATCCTGTAGTTGAGGTTTGCAGGATTGCTGCTGATTGAGGCATCCTGCAGTTGAGGTGTGCAAGATTGCTGCTGATTGAGGCCTACTGCAGTTGAGGAGTGCAAGATTGCGACTGATTGAGGCATCCTGCAGATGAGGTGTGCAAGATTGCTGCTGATTGAGGCTTCATGCAGTTGAGGATTGCTACTGATTGAGGCATATTGCAGTTGAGGTATGCACGATTGCTGCTTATTGAGGCATCCTGCGGTTGAGGTGTGCAGGATTGTTGCTGATTGAGGCATCCTGCAGTTGAGTTTTGCAGGATTGCTGCTGATTGAGGCATCCTGCAGTTGAGGTGTGCACTATTGCTGCTGATTGAGGCATCCTGCAGTTGAGGTTTGCAGGATTACTACTGATTGAGGCATCCTGCAGTTGAGGTGTGCATGATTGATGCTGATTGAGGCATCCTGCAGTTGAGGTGTGCCAGATTGCTGCTGATTGAGGCATCCTGTAGTTGCGGTTTGCAGGATTGCTGCTGATTGAGGAATCCTGCAGTTGAGGTGTGCAAGATTGCTGCTGATTGAGGCATACTGCAGTTGAGGAGTGCACGATTGCTGCTGATTGAGGCATCCTGCAGTTGAGGTGTGCAAGAATATTGCTGATTGAGGCATCATGCAGTTGAGGTCTGCACGATTGCTGATGATTGAGGCATCCTGCAGTTGAGGTGCACAAGATTTTTGCTGATTGAGGCATCCTGCAGTTGAGGTGTGCACGATTGCTGCTGATTGAGGCATCCTGCAGTTGAGGTGTGCACGATTGCTGCTGATTGAGGCATCCTGCAGTTGAGGTCTGCAGGATTGCTGCTGATTGAGACATCCTGCAGTTGAGGTGTGCTATATTGCTGCTGATTGAGGCATCCTGTAGTTGAGGTGTGCAACATTGCTGTGATTGAGGCATTCTGCAGTTGAGGTTTTCAAGATTGCTGCTGATTGGGGCATCCTGCAGTTGAGGTGTGCAGGATTGCTGCTGATTGAGGCATATTGGAATTGAGGTTTGCATGATTGCTGCTGATTGAGGCATCATGCAGTTGAGGTGTGCAGGATTGCTGCTGATTGAGGCATCCTGCAGTTGAGGTGTGCAAGATTGCTGCTGATTGAGGCATATTGCAGTTGAGGTTTGCATGATTGCTGCTGATTGAGGCATCCTGCAGTTAAGGTGTGCAAGATTGCTGCTGATTGAAGCATCCTGCAGTTGAGGTGTGCAAGATTGCTGCTGATTGAGGCATCCTGCTATTGAGGTGATTTACAACAAGGGGTGGTGATGGACAGAGTCTCTGAATTAAGCAGAGTACTCTCACCCAGTCAAGAGATCAGGGCTAGATCCAACACCGTTTTTTAGCTCATTGCACCATCCCAGTTTCAGAACCTGGCTGTATGCAAATTAGTCTGTCCCTGGCCCAGTGCATCATGGGAACAGGGCAGACCAGACTACAAAAGCCAATTCTTACACTGGGAAGGAAACAAGCTTCCGGGGACCGGTTTCTGCCATTTCAGGCGTCTTCGGCCCGGCTTGCTTGAATCCTGATGGTGCAATGAGCAAGGGACTCACATCTGAGTATACCCTTCCACGCTTAGGGTGGACAAAATAATTTACAACAAGGGGTGGTGATGGACAGAGTCTCTGAATTAAGCAGAGTACTCCCACCCAGTCAAGAGATCAGGGCTAGATCCAACACCGTTTTTTAGCTCATTGCACCATCCCAGTTTCAGAACCTGGCTGTATGCAAATTAGTCTGTCCCTGGCCCAGTGCATCATGGGAACAGGGCAGACCAGACTACAAAAGCCAATTCTTACACTGGGAAGGAAACAAGCTTCCGGGGACCGGTTTCTGCCATTTCAGGCGTCTTCGGCCCGGCTTGCTTGAATCCTGATGGTGCAATGAGCAAGGGACTCACATCTGAGTATACCCTTCCACGCTTAGGGTGGACAAAATAATTTACAACAAGGGGTGGTGATGGACAGAGTCTCTGAATTAAGCAGAGTACTCTCACCCAGTCAAGAGATCAGGGCTAGATCCAACACCGTTTTTTAGCTCATTGCACCATCCCAGTTTCAGAACCTGGCTGTATGCAAATTAGTCTGTCCCTGGCCCAGTGCATCATGGGAACAGGGCAGACCAGACTACAAAAGCCAATTCTTACACTGGGAAGGAAACAAGCTTCCGGGGACCGGTTTCTGCCATTTCAGGCGTCTTCGGCCCGGCTTGCTTGAATCCTGATGGTGCAATGAGCAAGGGACTCACATCTGAGTATACCCTTCCACGCTTAGGGTGGACAAAATAATTTACAACAAGGGGTGGTGATGGACAGAGTCTCTGAATTAAGCAGAGTACTCTCACCGAGTCAAGAGATCAGGGCTAGATCCAACACCGTTTTTTAGCTCATTGCACCATCCCAGTTTCAGAACCTGGCTGTATGCAAATTAGTCTGTCCCTGGCCCAGTGCATCATGGGAACAGGGCAGACCAGACTACAAAAGCCAATTCTTACACTGGGAAGGAAACAAGCTTCCGGGGACCGGTTTCTGCCATTTCAGGCGTCTTCGGCCCGGCTTGCTTGAATCCTGATGGTGCAATGAGCAAGGGACTCACATCTGAGTATACCCTTCCACGCTTAGGGTGGACAAAATAATTTACAACAAGGGGTGGTGATGGACAGAGTCTCTGAATTAAGCAGAGTACTCTCACCCAGTCAAGAGATCAGGGCTAGATCCAACACCGTTTTTTAGCTCATTGCACCATCCCAGTTTCAGAACCTGGCTGTATGCAAATTAGTCTGTCCCTGGCCCAGTGCATCATGGGAACAGGGCAGACCAGACTACAAAAGCCAATTCTTACACTGGGAAGGAAACAAGCTTCCGGGGACCGGTTTCTGCCATTTCAGGCGTCTTCGGCCCGGCTTGCTTGAATCCTGATGGTGCAATGAGCAAGGGACTCACATCTGAGTATACCCTTCCACGCTTAGGGTGGACAAAATAATTTACACTGCTCCATCAGGATTCAAGCAAGCTGGGCCGAAGAGGCTGAAATGCCAGAAACCGGTCCCCGGTAGCTTGTCTCCTTTCTGGTGAAGAATTGGCTTGGTAGTTTGGTCTGCCCTGTTCCCATGATGCACTGGGCCAGGGACAGACTAATTTGCATATAGCCAGGTTCTGAGCTTGGATGGGGCAGTGAGATAAATAACGGTGATGGATCAAGCCCTGATCTTTGGACTGGGTAAGAGTGGTCTGCTTAATTCAGACACTCTGTTCATCACCACCCCCTTTTCTGAATCGTTTTTGGCCACTATAGGTGTGGCAGGGTATACTCAGACATGACTCCCTTTCTCACTGCTCCATCAGGATTCAAGCAAGCCGGGCCAAAGAGGCTGAAATGCCAGAAACCGGTCCCCGGTAGCTTGTCTCCTTTCTGGTGAAGAATTGGCTTGGTAGTTTGGTCTGCCCTGTTCCCATGATGCACTGGGCCAGGGACAGACTAATTTGCATATAGCCAGGTTCTGAGCTGGGATGGGGCAGTGAGATAAATAACGGTGATGGATCAAGCCCTGATCTTTGGACTGGGTAAGAGTGGTCTGCTTAATTCAGACACTCTTTTCATCACCACCCCCTTTTCTGAATCGTTTTTGGCCACTATAGGTGTGGCAGGGTATACTCAGACATGAGTCCCTTTCTCACTGCTCCATCAGGATTCAAGCAAGCTGGGCCGAAGAGGCTGAAATGCCAGAAACCGGTCCCCGGTAGCTTGTCTCCTTTCTGGTGAAGAATTGGCTTGGTAGTTTGGTCTGCCCTGTTCCCATGATGCACTGGGCCAGGGACAGACTAATTTGCATATAGCCAGGTTCTGAGCTGGGATGGGGCAGTGAGATAAATAACGGTGATGGATCAAGCCCTGATCTTTGGACTGGGTAAGAGTGGTCTGCTTAATTCAGACACTCTGTTCATCACCACCCCCTTTTCTGAATCGTTTTTGGCCACTATAGGTGTGGCAGGGTATACTCAGACATGAGTCCCTTTCTCACTGCTCCATCAGGATTCAAGCAAGCTGGGCCGAAGAGGCTGAAATGCCAGAAACCGGTCCCCAGTAGCTTGTCTCCTTTCTGGTGAAGAATTGGCTTGGTAGTTTGGTCTGCCCTGTTCCCATGATGCACTGGGCCAGGGATAGACTAATTTGCATATAGCCAGGTTCTGAGCTGGGATGGGGCAGTGAGATAAATAACGGTGATGGATCAAGCCCTGATCTTTGGACTGGGTAAGAGTGGTCTGCTTAATTCAGACACTCTGTTCATCACCACCCCCTTTTCTGAATCGTTTTTGGCCACTATAGGTGTGGCAGGGTATACTCAGACATGAGTCCCTTTCTCACTGCTCCATCAGGATTCAAGCAAGCTGGGCCGAAGAGGCTGAAATGCCAGAAACCGGTCCCCGGTAGCTTGTCTCCTTTCTGGTGAAGAATTGGCTTGGTAGTTTGGTCTGCCCTGTTCCCATGATGCACTGGGCCAGGGACAGACTAATTTGCATATAGCCAGGTTCTGAGCTGGGATGGGGCAGTGAGATAAATAACGGTGATGGATCAAGCCCTGATCTTTGGACTGGGTAAGAGTGGTCTGCTTAATTCAGACACTCTGTTCATCACCACCCCCTTTTCTGAATCGTTTTTGGCCACTATAGGTGTGGCAGGGTATACTCAGACATGAGTCCCTTTCTCACTGCTCCATCAGGATTCAAGCAAGCTGGGCCGAAGAGGCTGAAATGCCAGAAACCGGTCCCCGGTAGCTTGTCTCCTTTCTGGTGAAGAATTGGCTTGGTAGTTTGGTCTGCCCTGTTCCCATGATGCACTGGGCCAGGGACAGACTAATTTGCATATAGCCAGGTTCTGAGCTGGGATGGGGCAGTGAGATAAATAACGGTGATGGATCAAGCCCTGATCTTTGGACTGGGTAAGAGTGGTCTGCTTAATTCAGACACTCTGTTCATCACCACCCCCTTTTCTGAATCGTTTTTGGCCACTATAGGTGTGGCAGGGTATACTCAGACATGAGTCCCTTTCTCACTGCTCCATCAGGATTCAAGCAAGCTGGGCCGAAGAGGCTGAAATGCCAGAAACCGGTCCCCGGTAGCTTGTCTCCTTTCTGGTGAAGAATTGGCTTGGTAGTTTGGTCTGCCCTGTTCCCATGATGCACTGGGCCAGGGACAGACTAATTTGCATATAGCCAGGTTCTGAGCTGGGATGGGGCAGTGAGATAAATAACGGTGATGGATCAAGCCCTGATCTTTGGACTGGGTAAGAGTGGTCTGCTTAATTCAGACACTCTGTTCATCACCACCCCCTTTTCTGAACTGCTATTGAGGTGGGCACGATTGCTGCTGATTGAGTCATCCTGCAGTTGAGGTGTGCAAAATTGCTGCTGATTGAGGCATCCTGCAGTTAAGGTTTGGATGATTGTTGCTGATTGAGGCATCCTGCAGTTGAGGTGTGCAAGATTGCTGCTGATTGAGGCATCCTGCAGTTAAGGTTTGCAGGATTGCTGCTGATTGAGGCATCTTGCAGTTGAGGTTTGCAGGATTGCTTCTGATTGAGGCATCTTGCAGTTGAGGTGTGCAAGATTGCTGCTGATTGAGGCATTCTGCAGTTGAGGTTTGCACGATTGCTGTTGATTGAGGCATTCTGCAGTTGAGGTTTGCACGATTGCTGTTGATTGAGGCATCCTGCAGTTGAGGTCTGCAAGTGGGGTGTGAAATTCACTATGACTTGTACTTTGTAGTGTACTCACAAACCTGCAGGTGTTACTTTGGAGCTTCCTGTATCTTAGTTTGAAGCTACGCCTGATGTGGAGCCTGCTCACCTACCACTTTATCGCAGGTGGCACAACTCTTTCCATTTGTATTGCCCTGCCAACCCTCAGCTGATAAAAAGGCACTGGCACTACAAGGTATTCATTTTGGCGATTTTGTGTTTCTTGATTATCGCTTACAATTCCCTCTGTCCTTCTTTTTATTAGTCCTAGGAAGCACCCAGGTTGTGTCTTCGCACACCACGTAATGTCGTGACTTATAGCGGTCTTAATTTGGTTTGACAAGAGCCATTGACTTTGGAACTCCATTGGCAAAGATACAGAACAAGACATGCTTATACCTAACTCAAAGACGTGTTTGGTGTGTCTTACAATATTATTTATCATCTGTGCCTCATAATTGGTGGGCAACTTGTGTGGCATCCCTTGCTATGCTGTGAGAATGATCAGGCTCTTGCCTAAGTTAGCACACAACTTGACGCATTACTCTGATTGTGCGGATTGATATAGAAGTGAGCACCTTGTGGATTTTAAAAGACACTTCACGATTTTCAATCTTTGCCCCACAAGAAAACGTCAAACTATGGATTTTCAAAGCTGCAGCTGTACGCTATACATTTCAGCGCTTCCTGACTTGATTTCCAGTTTTGCTCCCTGGTCTTGGCACTTAATCTCCCCATGCCTAATGTAATTGAGTGCTTATGTAAAGCGCTGTAATGCTCTTGGTCCAAGTTCGTGCTATATATAACAAGAAACAAAGATAGGTAATCAGTAGTTGGTCATGCATATCAGTAGGTTCAAGCATATTGTATTCCTCCCGAAATAAACACACAAAATGCCAAAGCTTTAGATACAAATGTATTGCCCACTTTCCGTCCCCAACCCCCCAAGTCCCCTAAGTAAGTTGGCAAGTGGAGGACAATAACCAAAGCTATACATTCATACTTGCAAATAAAGTCATGGGCATCCTTTATAAGCAACGAGGAAACTAAGAAAACAGCATAAATATGTGGAAAAACATTTAAATTATTGCAGCATTATGAAACAATCATCGAGTGCTTCTCTGTAGTGGAGTAGTCAGGAATTTAGTGTAGCTCTGTATTGGAAAGCCATGAACAGATTGCAGTATTGCAAACATTGTGTATGCAGTGTGGCACAGTGTGGAGAAATCATGAATAGGTAGCAGCATTGTAGGGTAAGATTTGATATAGTGCAACCACATTGAGTTGTTTGACAATCCTGACTCCATGCTTCATATCTCGAGGAAGTACTTAAAAACATTATGTTTTAATCATCTGGAGATGATCAGGCTGTCTTCTAACATTACGTGTTGAAATTTTTTATTAAAAGATTTTTAGATGAAGATACAGAAATACATACATATGTAAATAGATAATAAAATAAAATATGAAAATGATATAATTATACATAGGATATTTTAAATGTGGAAAAGCAAAAATAGCAATTATTCTATAAGCTATAAAGCGAAAAATAGCAGAAAAGAAGAAAGCGAAAGAATGAAAGGAAAGAAGAAAAGAAAAGAAAAGAAAAAGGAACAAAGAATCCCAGAGTAACAAGAGAAAGAAGAGAAGAAGAGGAGACCTAGACAAATGAAAAGGAATAAGGAGCAGGATAAAACCAGGAGGAGTACACAAACGTAAAATAAAAATTAAAATAATTAAGAAGGGATAGCAGACGTTGGGGCAGAAGGAATGGAAACCGAGTCACTATCCATCGTGGCTTCTATGAATGGGGACCATGTTTTGAAGGAAAACAGAAGCCTGATCTTGCAAATTATAAATTACACGTTCATAAGAGGCTGTTTGTATCATGGCCACCAGCCACTCTTCCTGAGAAGGAGATGAGGAAGACTTCCAATGGCGTAACATACAGATTTTGGCCGTAGCCAAAGCAGTATGAAGAAGACGAGTCTGTGGTTTTGACAATGACGGGAGACCTCGGAAATCATGTAAAATAATATTTGCAGAAGTAAAGGTTAAAGGTAATGACATGATAGATGCCAGAGTCTTTCTAATAAAAAGCCAAAATGATCTAGTACGGGGGCATTCACAAATAATGTGTGTAATATCACAGCCAGAAGCAGAACATCTCCAGCACAAAGAGTGTGTTATCAATTTAGCATGATGTATTTTAGATGGAGACCAGTGCCATTCATGGATGATTTTGAAAATGCAAAATTTGAGACGAGCCTCTCGGACTCCTTTCTGTAAACCTTCCAGAATTTGATCCCATTGAGTAATGGAATATGTAACTGATAAGCGAGATTGCCACTTTAATTGAGGAGCTTTCTAGAGGGGTTGCGAAAAGAGAGGATGCAGGAAAGTTTTGTAAAGACCAGAAGTCACACCTTTATGATTTCCCCGCAAATGTAAATAAGATAAAATAAGACATACAGCCAACAAATCGCGTGGAGAACCTAAATGTTTTGTGATGGCTTGTTGAAGTTGAGTATATTGACGGGATTGTGTGGATGGTAAATGGAATTCCTCACTGATTCGAGAAAAGGATTTAAATTAATTGTCATGGAACAATTGTTCCAAAGAGTGAACACCAGCCTCCTGCCACAGAGGCCATGATATCATGCAACCATGAACACGAATAGCCGAATTGGACCATAAAGGAGCTTTGACGTGAAGCCGTGGGTTAGATTTAAGTAAGCAATGGCTTCTTTGCCAAGATTTATGCATAGCAGATATGATAGGATTTTTAGGCTTGGAAGAACTGGAACCTTTACCATATAAAAGGGACAAGCCAAGACTAGAAGATAATAAGCGACGTTCAAGTGGGACCCATTGAGGTATGTCTTTAGACTTGGGCAAAAAAAAGGAAAGTTGTGAAAGATGGAGGAGGGCGAGTGAGTAAAACTTGAGGCGAGGAACCGCCGGCGGTCAGCCTGGACAAGGTGACCCTGCCTGGCGCAGTCTACACCACTTAGCGCTCGCGTGATAGCACTTGCTTGCTTTTAAAAATTCCTGTTCGGATATTTGATTTAGAATTTCATTTGTTTTACCTTGCTTTTAGCTGCGCTCCCCCCTGGCCCATTACTTGCATTTAAATGAGTAACCACATCGCTGTTTAGCGGATCCGGGATCACGGGGCCGCCATCTTGAGGAGGACGCTCCCTCTATCGCCAGGTCAGCGCTCTAGCGCTTCATTTTCATTGAGCCACACGCCTACTTGAAGCTCATCACTTAGCGCAGCGGTTACGCGCAGCGGGCGCGCATTCGCAGCGCCTGAGTCCAGCCAGAGTCCTGCCCATCTGCGCTCGTCCGCGCTGGGCCGGGCTCCGGGCTTGGCACACTCTTCTCCTGGTGAGTAAATCTATTATATTCATCATGATTCTTACATACTCATATGAAGAGTTGTATGCGCTACGCGGTGCTCTTAATAATAACTGCTCTATCTGCCCTTTCCCGCCTCACAAGTTCAGCTGTACTCGCTGCAGCTTCTCATTAAGAACCCCTACTAAATGCAGATCCCTTCAACACCAAGGTAGACGAAAGAGGCAGGCATGCTCCAGGACAGCTTCCACTCGTCCCCCTTTAAGATTTTGGAGCATCAACTGCAGATCCTTGCCACAACACAGATATAATATCCATGATTTTCTTGTTGAAAATCAACCTGATGCGGTATTCCTGACTGAGACGTGGCTCCGGGATTGCTCAGGTCCGGACATTGCAGATGCAATTCCTTCCAATTATGCCATTCTTCGTCAGGATAGGGTTTCTGGCAGGGGTGGCGGAATTGCAATTGTCTACAGGAATGTATACACTTGTAAACTGGTAGATGCCACTCAAAAAGATTGTGAATCAGCCCTATTTAAACTGACCATTAACCCCCAATTTACGTTGTCAGGATTATTGGTATACCGTCCCCCTGGGACAGCGAGCTCATGGATAACATCATTACTGGATTTTTTAGCTCCAGTACTGCTCAAAGCGTCAAATTTTACGATCTTAGGGGACCTAAATATACATCTAGAAGACCACGAGTGTCCTTATAGAAATCAGTTTCTCTCCATTCTGGAAGCTTTTAATCTTCAACTTCAAAACACAGGTCCCACACATTGTGCCGGTCATTTATTAGACCCGATTTTGTCCAATCTTTCTTTAGACTGCTCTCGAGAAGCCCTACATATTGCCTGGTCCGATCATTTAGCCGTCCCTTTCTCTTTAGATATGGCTGAAACAGCAATAAGACCTGAGGTGGAAACTGCTAGGCCAGCTCGGAATTGGGGGAAGATCAACATGCCAGAACTCAATAAGCTGTTGATCAAAACACTTCCGTGCACTGAACTACCAGTTGCTGCACTCAATTGTGCCACTGAACTCTGGCTAACTAATGCTGTTAATTTGGCGTTACCGATGACATCGAAGTCTGCTTCCTTACATCATCCCCCGGCTCCGTGGTACTCTGAACAACTTAAATGCCTCCGCGCACAATGTAAGACCTTGGAGCGTAAATGGAGACAAGGTTATTCCCCCTCACGTAAAGTCATCTATAAAGAAGCCTTGAAAAAGTACCACAATAGCTGTAAAACTGCTAAAGCAGATTTTACTAAAAAAACCTCCTTCGACACCGCCACCTTCCCTGAGAGCTGGAAGCACGCCGAACTCAGCGCTCTTCTCAAGAAACCCACAGCAGACCCCTCCGACCTCAAGAACTACCGTCCCATCTCGCTCCTCCCGTTCCCGGCCAAAGTCATCGAGAAGACCATCAACAAACAGCTGGCCGCCTTCCTCGAGACGAACGGATCCCTCGACCCCTCACAGTCTGGCTTCCGAGCGAACCACAGCACCGAGACCGCCCTCATCGCTGCCACCGATGACATACGAACCCTGATGGACAACGGAGAGACAGCGGCCCTCATCCTCCTGGACCTCTCCGCGGCTTTCGACACTGTCTGCCACCGCACCCTAGTACAGCGCCTCGGCAACATCGGAATCCAGGACAAGGCACTGGAATGGATCACCTCCTTCCTCGACGGAAGAACACAGAGAGTCCGCCTACCACCATACAAGTCAGAGGCCACCAAAGTCATCTGCGGCGTCCCTCAAGGATCCTCACTGAGCCCCACCCTCTTCAACGTCTACATGAGCCCCCTCGCGGCCATCGCACGCCAACACAACCTCAACATAATCTCCTACGCCGACGACACCCAGCTGATCCTCTCCCTGACCAACGACCCCGCCACCGCCAGAGCCAACCTGCACGAAGGGATGAGAGAGGTAGCCGAATGGATGACGACCAGCCGCCTGAAACTGAACTCGGACAAGACGGAGGTCCTCATCCTGGGCTCCTCGCCCTCCGCCTGGGACGACTCCTGGTGGCCCCCCGCCCTGGGCACCGCACCCAAACCGACGGACCACGCACGCAACCTGGGCTTCATCCTGGACTCCTCCCTCTCCATGACCAGACAAGTAAACGCCGTCTCCTCGTCTTGCTTCAACATCCTGCGCATGCTACGCAAGATCTTCCGGTGGATCCCCACCGAGACGAGGAAGACGGTCACCCAGGCCCTCGTCACCAGCCGACTGGACTACGGCAACGCCCTCTACGCCGGAACCACCGCCAAGCTCCAGAAGAGACTCCAGCGGATCCAGAACGCCTCGGCCAGACTCATCCTCGACATCCCCCGACGCAGCCACATCTCCGGACACCTGAGAGATCTGCATTGGCTCCCGGTCAACAAGAGAATCACCTTCCATCTCCTCACCCACGCACACAAAGCCCTACACGACCAAGGCCCGAGCTACCTCAACAACCGGATCAACTTCTACACCCCCAAGCGCCTCCTCAGATCAACCAGCCACGCCCTCGCCGCCGTCCCCCGCATCCGAAGAGCGACAACAGGAGGAAGGTCCTTCTCCTACCTGGCCGCCAAGACCTGGAACTCACTCCCAACCGACCTGCGCCTGACCCAAGACCACCTCTCCTTCAGGAAGAAGCTCAAGACCTGGCTGTTCGAGCAGTAACGGCACCCCCCCCCCCAAACCAGCGCCTTGAGACCCTACGGGTGAGTAGTGCGCTCTATAAATGACCTGATTGATTGATTGATTGATTGATTGACTGATGCACAAAATTGCCCAAAGGTACTATTCTCTGTTGTTAAAAAATTGACCGGTGCAAATTCTACTCCTCCCCCCCCCCGGAACTTGATGCCGCCCAGTGTCAATCCTTGGCAGATTACTTTATAAATAAAGTTGATCTTATCTACGACCATTTTACCACACTCCCAGGGACTACTTCTACTGTCCCTGATATGGTCCAGGAACCGGTGAACACCGCCATTGATGCAGTAATCACTACTTGGCAGCCTTTAGATGCCATCTCCTTTGTCTCCTGCTTAAATAGTGTGCGATCGGGCTCCCCACGGGATGCTCTCCCGGCCAAAATATTAAAACAATTAGATTCCCTCACACACCCTATTATTATCAAACTACTAAACGCTTCTCTGAGTGAGGCCCATGTCCCCCAACCTTGGAAACACGCCATGGTTGTACCTTTATTGAAAAAATTGGGTGCAGATTCTTCCAACTCTGCCAATTTCCGCCCTATATCATTGTTGCCTATCTTTTCGAAGATACTGGAGAGACATATCAATTCCCAGCTTTCCAAACTGGTCGAAAACACTGCTTTTCTCCATCCTTCGCAGTCGGGCTTTCGGCCGCGGCACTCAACTGAGACTGCCCTCCTGGGGGTAACAGAGAGTCTTAGGCACGGTGTCGATCAGGGAAACACCATGGCGCTCATCCTGCTGGATTTGAGCGCAGCCTTCGACACCGTGTCGCATTCCATCCTTATTGACTCTCTGAAATCTCTAGGTGTGGCAGGCCAGGCCCTGGCCTGGGTGGTGTCGTTCCTTAGCGACCGAACCTTTCAAGTGTTTTCCCCTAAAGCAGCTTCCACCATCTGCCCATCTACCCGCGGCGTTCCCCAAGGTTCAATTCTTAGCCCTTTATTATTTAATATTTATGTTAAACCCTTGGCGACCATAGTTGAACAGGCTGGGCTAACCTTGTTCTCCTATGCAGATGACACCCAGATTGTCTTCTCCCTATCAGGGAGAGATGAGAACAATACCTCCGCACTCAAGTCTGGCCTCATCCTTGTGGCCGACTGGATGCGGAGAAATTGTCTCAAGCTGAATGGGGAGAAGACCGAGGTGGTCATTCTGGGTCGGAACAAACATCTCTGGGGCCCCCGTCATTGGCCCATTGAACTGGGAAATGCACCGACACCATCCTCTGCAGTTCGTAACCTGGGCGTCATTATTGACGACAGGCTAACTATGAAGCAACAGGCCACTAAGGTTGCAGCCATTTGCTTCTCAACGCTGCGGTGGCTTCACAAGATTCTGTGGATGCTCCCCCTCTCCTCTCGCAGAACCGTAGTCCAGGCACTTGTAACATCACGCCTGGACTATGGCAATATTCTCTACCTGGGCGCAGATAAAGCTACCATACATGTGCTTCAGGTTGTACAAAATGCGTCTGCGCGCCTGCTAAAGAACGTCCCTAGACGCACTTCAGCCGCTGCCGCCTTGCGTGACCTTCATTGGCTGAGCGTCCCCGAACGTGTTAAATTCAAGGCACTCTGTTACATGTTCAAGACCAAGCAGGGTAGCGCTCCAGCTTATAGTCAAGGGTTGGTAAAACCTTACAGACCCTTGCGCTCACTACGGTCATCGGACACTGGCAATTTCACAGTGCCAAGATGTAAGCTGACAAAAATGGGAGGACGTTCCTTTTCTATTTTGGGCCCTAAATATAGGAACTCCCTCCCACTGGCACTAAAGTTAGAGACCAACTTACTTCGCTTCCGTAGGGCTCTGAAGACACTACTTTTCACTAAGCGTAGCCAATAGTTGGTTGTGGCCTCAAGTCAGGTGCTGCACCGTCCTTTCTTCTACAGTCTTCCCTGGCGCCGGGAAACCCACTGTGGGTAGCTGTGCGCGAAATAAATAAATAAATAAAATAAAGACCCAAGCCACCATGTAATTGGTGGGATTTGAGTTTGGCCAAGGTAATCCGCGGCTTAGCCGTACCCCAGATAAAAGATTTTATTTGGGAGTCAATGGACCTTAGAATAGTCAGGGGAATGTTTAAAGGGAGCATACCTAAAACATAAAGAAATCGCGGTAGGGTGACCATCTTAACTGCCTGAACCCGTCCCCAAAGAGATAAGCCGAGGACTTTCCATTTATCGAAATCTCGTTGCATTTGTGCAATCAGCGGTGTTAAATTGTCCATAACTATATTATCAAATCCGCGGTTAATGAATACTCCTAAATATTTAAGGCGGGAAGATTGCCAGTGAAATGGAAAACCGGAAATTGCAGCTTTTGTAGTACCAATGGACATAGGCAATGCTTCACTATTATCCCAGTTAATCTTATAACCGGAAAAAGAAGAATATCATACGCGTATAAATAAATGTTTGAATGACCAATTGGAAGAGGAACTCCAACCACTGCAGGTGATTGACGTATTGCAGGAGCCAAAGGTTCCATTGAGAGAAGGAAAAGAAGAGGGGAAAGAGGACAACCTTGATGAGTACCCCGTCTGATTGAAAATGGAGTAGAAAGGAAACCACCACAGTTAACTTGAGCTGAAGGACTATCATATAGCAGACGCACTTTAGCTATAAATTGGTCGCCTAAACCAAATCATTGCATTATGGTAAAAGATACTCCCATTCAATACGATCGAATGCTTTTTCGGCATCTAAAGAAAGGAGTATGGAATCACTAGCAAGATTTTTAGCTGACCATAAGGCATGGGAGAGAGTACGTAAATGATTTCGAGATGAACAACCAGGAACAAAGCCTACCTGTGAATTGTGGATTAAAGAATGTAAAACCTTACGCAGACGTGATGCGAGGATACTTGCAAGAATCTTAACATCAGAGTTTAAAAGAGAGATAGGGCGGTAACTACCACAAGCAAAGGATCCTTACCAGTTTTCGGTAAAACAGCTATGATGGCCTTATTGGAAATAGAACCAAGAGAGGAGTCCTCTGTCGCTTCTGCAAATGCGGCATGTAGAGTATAAACCATACTCTGACCAGTCCAATTGTAAAATTCAGGGGGAAAACCATCCTCACCTGGTGCTTTATGGTACGGTAAAGTAGCATTAGCTGAGGAAATTTCCTCCTTCGTAATAGGTCCGTCAAGTAGAGCTCTACCATTATCAAAGAGTAGTGGAAGATGTACCGTATCCCAAAAATTGGACATCTCTGACGTGTCAATGTGAGTGTTTGGTGATTAGAGAGATCTGTAAAATGAAGCAAATTCATCAACGATTTCTTGCGGTCGAGTAAGCATATCACCAGAACTGGATGTAATAGCGGGAATTGCCATAGCAGCCTCCCTCTGACGCAATTGCGCAGACAGTAGCCGGCCAGCTTTTTCACCTTGCTCGTAGTGACGCCCTTTCATCCTTTGTAAGGCATATTCGGCCTTAGAAGTAAAAAGACTGTTGAGAGACATGCGTGCCTGTTCCAACAATTTACGATTTTGAAGGGTTGGTTTTGAAACATATAATTGGGAAAGTCGGCCAATGTCTTTTTCCAAATCAGCCTGTTTGGCAGCATTCTTCTTGTTATATAGAGCAGCGTCCCACATAAGTTGGCCTCTGATAGTTGCCTTAGAAGCTGCCCATACCGTTCTTTTAGAGGGGATTGAGTCTCCATTATTCAAAAGGTAGTCCCGTAGGTGCGACTGTAAGAGAAGTTTACCAGATGGTGTCTTATATTTATTAATGTTTAAACGCCATGATTTGCGCCCCGGACTGGAAAGACCCAAATCAAGAGACAAGAAAACAGGGGAGTGATCAGAAATGGCTGCTTCTTGGACTTTCGATTCTGTAACTAGCCGGACTGTATGTTGCGAAAGAAGAAAGTAGTCGAGACGGGAGAATGTACTGTGAGTAGAAGAAAAGAATGTGTATTCTTTATCCTGAGGGTGACTGAGTCTCCAGTGATCAACCAGACCAGTATCAGTAAGAATGTCACGCAAAACGGCTCTATCGGATGCATTGACGGTATCAAGGCAATCTGTTCTGTCAAGGGCAGGATCTGGAGCCAAGTTCCAATTACCTCCAATGAGAAATTGGGTAGCATTTATTTCTGTGAGGAGGCGATTGAGTCGAAGGAAAAATTGCTTTTTGGAACCTAATGGAGGGTAGACAGAACCAAGACAAATGAAAGAATTTCCAAGTTTCAACTTAACAAATACATACCGATCATCCGGGTCAGTCCATGTCTTGATAATCGTAAAAGGAAGTGACTTTCGAAAAAGAATGGCAACGCCACATTTATGAACGGGGTTGGGATTAGTGGGGTCCGGTTTAGAAACACTGCTAGGAATGACTTTACCCACCCAAACCCTGCTAAGTTTACTAGATTCAATATCGTCCAAATGGGTTTCCTGCAGTAAGGTAACGTCTACATGTTTAGAATGCAAGTAAGAAAGAACCTTCTTTCGTTTAATATAGTGGGTGAGGCCATGAACATTCCAAGAAATCACTGACAACGGATGGGTAGAAGACATGACAGTAAAATTGAACAAAAAGATGAAAGAGGAAAGAGAAAATAAAGAAAGAGAAGAGGTGTGTTACTCTGGGCAAGGAAGAAGAAGAAAGAAGAAAAAGAAAAAGAAAAGGGAAAGTAGTTTATAAAGGCAGAGTGAAGAGTGGAACAGACAAATCAAATATGAATAGAGAAAGAGAAAGTATTAAAGATGCAAAGAAGAAAATGAAAAAGAAAGAAAAGAAAAGAAAGAGAAGAAAAAAGAAACCTAGACTGTTAACTACGGGTCTGGGTGCACCTACAGTAGCACCAAGGGAGGCCGGACCCTCTCCGAGTAAAGAAGAATGGGGATTCGGGGAACAAGTAATAGAACTGAATATGTAAAACGCAGTTAGAATATGATTACAACAAGAAAAATATGGAAAACCATATACCATTATCATGAAATATAGGCAGTAAAATGGAAAAAATCATGATATAAGAACCATACAATAAGAGAATAACAGGAGGAGAAAAAATAAAAGCAAGGGAAATGGAATAAAATGAGACATATTACATAATAAAGGAGGTGCGAAAGATAGAATGAAAGAAATATGAAAGTTAAATGAGAGAAATAGAAAAGTCCAGCACCATCATAAAGAGGGGGAGAAAAGGGAATAGAAAATACAGACAATAAAGCATGGGAATAAAATCACAGGAAAAGATAAGAAAGATATGAAAGTATCCAAAGCGAAGTGAGCACTGAAGGAAATGTATAATGTCACGTTAAGTAACGAGTACAATATCATAGGGAAGAAATACATTGGAAAAAGGACCACCATAGTAAAGATAACAGTTTTGAGGCAAGCCCACAAACAGAAATATACCTTGAGAAGGTCAAACGCATAGCATAAAACCATGAAAGAACATGGAGGTAAAAACACAATATGAAACAGAGAACAAAAGTTATCAAACCCCCTAAAAGAAAGACAGCGTCAGAATAGTACCTAGACGAGAACATTAGAATAAGGAAAAAATGGGAAGAAAAACACGAAAAGGATACAAAACAATAATGGCACCTAAAAAGAGGGAAAGAGATAACATGTAAAGACAAGGAGGGAAAACCATAAAATCATGCAATGGAAGGGAAACAGAAAGAAAATGAACAGAAACAGTCTAAAGAAGGAAAACAGTGAAACAAATAGACAACAATCAGAAGCGAGATGATCAATAAATGGAATATTGAGTGATTACCCGAACAACAATAACATCACTATAACAGGGAGAATGGATATGAAGAAAGAAAACTACCTGTGGAAAGGTAACAGCCTTATAGTATATAAGAAGCAAAACCTGAAAAATGATTGAATGACTGTAAAACTGAAAATCATAAGTTAATAGTAAATATAGAATAACAGTAAGGCATAAGGCATTATATAGAACACTAAGCATAAGGATCCATGTTATACCATGCATGAAAAGCTCAGTAGACTAAACAAACAGCAAAAGCATTATAAACAGCAAATACTGCTTATAAACTTATAGAATTAGAAAACTAGAACATAAAAGAAAATTCAGTCAGCATCAGAAGGCGCTGGACCCCCTTCGAGTAAAGAAGAATGGGGATCTAGAGGATGAATGGTAACATGGAGTATACAAAACACAATGGAATAAAATAACATCATCAACATTGCAAATCCCCCCCATAAAAGAGTGTCACGAAATATAATGAGGAAAATAACAAAGACATTAAAATCCTGCTGTAACCTGAAAACTATGTGAAAAGAGCATGAGAAGAAGAAAGAAAATCAAGGAAGATGAAGTAAAAGAGAGACAAGATACATAAGAGAAGAGGTGTGAAAAAAAGAGTTAAAGAAATAAAATAGAGGAGGGAATAGATCCAATAGTTCAAAAAAGGGGAAAGAAGGCAGATATGAAAAAAGCGTGAGAGGTGAAAGTGAAGAAAGAACAGAACCTGGTGTAAAATATATATGAAACAACAAAGTAAATATATACCGTACAAGTGCAGGATGTCCAATAAAACAATATATAATATCAAGCCTAGCAACAGGAAAAATACCATGGGGAGAGGGAGGAACAGGAAAAAGAACCTCCAGAAGGAAGGTAATAGCTATGAGTGGGAACTGTAAATTCAAAAATACTCTAAGGAGGGAACAATGAAACAAAATAGACAACAAGTAGGTACGGAACAACTAAAGAGTGAGACATAAAATGACGAACATAACAACAAAACAACATCCAAAGAAGGGAAGGCAATAACCATGCAATATGTAATAAGCAGATCCTAAAAATTGAATAAAAAACTTCAAAACAGAAAACAGCGCTCAAGTAGGAAATATAGAATAACAAGTAGGCAAAAAACATTATGTAAAACATGCAGTAGAAGTGACCACATTATATTGTGGTTTGGATTTTCGGCTGACAAATCAAGCAACAGGAGCATGACCAACAACAAGAATTGCTACTAACTTATGAAGTAAGGAAGAGAGAACAGTAGGGTATAAAACAAACAAAAAGGGGGGGAAATTCAGTCAGCATCAGAAGGCTTCTTGAGAGGCGATCTAGACTTGTCTCTCTGCTGTGTGTTAGTGAGAGAAGAGAAGGAACGTAGAGCTGAGTCCCTGTCCTCCTGAGAGCGAGGCAGACGGGTGAGATCCCTGCCACGGTGCCTGGAATCAGTAGGGTCATTCAAAGGAGATGTGGACAGGTTTGTAGATGAAGTCTTGGATTGAGAAGATTGAGCATGGGAAGAAGATTGAGTTTCCATATCATCGGACTTGAGATCATCCAGAAATTGCTGAAGAAGGGCAGGATCATAAAAGTTTTCAGACTCTCCATACCTGATAATACGAAAACGCGCAGGCTCAAATAATCCATACCTGATGTCCATTTAACATAGGTGGGGCCGTAAGGAGAGAAACGCCTTCCTTCGTTCATTTGTTTCTTTAGAGAAGTCTGCAGCCATGTGGATGGTATGACCTTGAAATATAATGGAGCCATGTGAGCGAGCCATCGATAAGATTTGTCTGGTCTGTTCATGTCGAAGAAAACAGGCAATAATTGGTCTGGGTCTTGCAGAGGCACCAGAACGAGGTGGACCCAATCTATGGGCACGTTGGATCTCAAGAGGGGGAGCAAAGGAAATTCCAGTCAAAGTGGGAAGAGCGTCACATAGAAAGGTCTTCATGTCTTGCTTTTCAATATTTTCCAAAAAACCAAAAAATCGGATATTGTCTCTACGACTGCGATCTTCCAAATCGATGATCTTACTGTGTAGAAAAAGTAGGTCTTGATCCGAACCTTGAACAGAATCCAGTCGACTTTCCATATCCATTATTTTAGAGTCAATGACATCAATCCTTGTATGAAAAGTGGTGAGTTCTTCCCTAATTGACTTAGTCTCCACAGCCAATGATGTCATGGTAATCTCCAGACCCTCCAGCCGACGGTTACCTCCAGAAAGCTCTTGTAAAATGCGTTGCATAGTATCAGACAAGGACTTGTCACTCTGAGGCGATGTAGTTTGCGGTAGAGGAGGCGACGGAGAGCCATTGCCTTTAGTTGTTGAAGTGGAGGATTGTTTTACCACTTCAGTAAAAAGTGTGTGCATAGGTCCACGACCACCATTTCTGTTAGTAGACATTTCAGTGCCCCGTTGTATAGACGGTCTACAATAGCGAATAGACGTAAAAATGGAATAAGAGGCAATGATGGAACCAATGACGTATCAAGCATTAAAGAGGCAAGAAAACATATGTGGCAAGTAAATGAGCACTACAACGAACATGGAGTTAGTGCTTAAAAGTAGAAAGCAGAACAACAGTGCCACAAAACACCAAGTATTGTTTCCCTAAATTAGCGCAAAACTGAAGTAACAAATGATGTGCACCAAAACTGCCTCAGGAAGAAGTCATGTGGATGTAGTAAATGAGAGCGGCACAGGCCAGTTATACCACTGTAATAAATTGGTCCGTACATAGGAAGTGGTTCTGTTGAGTTGAAGGCAATATATGGGAGAACAACAAAAATGGGGTGACAGAATCCAATGGAGAAGATAATTAATGTCACCAACTGTCATTTAGAGGCAGCATAACAAAGCACGCAAAGCTGATTTGGAGAAATGTAATAGGCAAAAATTCCCCTATGTGAGATGCTTCAAAGTTCTTCAGAGTAAGAAAAGGCGTCGTGAAAAATTAATCCTCATAGTGTTTCCTCACAATATTTTGAAGAAATCCTTTTAAGAATGCATTTTAGAAAGGACGCCGTGTGTTAAGAATACACACAATGTTAATCCCGGCGTGTGCATCGTTAGAGGAGCGCGATCTCTTCTGCTGAGGGGGTGCGACCTAAGGCAAGAGAAAGCCCGGCCCTAAAGTTGCAGGAGGCGCGGCTTACCCTGACAGGAAGTGCGGTCTCATCAAAGCGCAGATCCCCATGCGCGCACCGGAGTAGGCAGTCACGTCTTCATGGCACCAGAGAACGAAGGAAACCAGCGCTGCACCTCCAGAAAGACCGTCGCTACGTTCCACGTAAACTCCGCTGGCTCAGGAGCTCAGAAAGCGAATCAGAAAGCAGGATCCCGGCTGCAAGGTAAGAGAGGGGAGCTCGTTAGGGGTCCGTCCCTCGGCAGAGCTCTCCCCTCAGGCGGCCATCTTCCTGCGTGGCCAGACCACGCCCCCTTCTAACATTATGAAAGATACCGTCAGAGCCAATCAATTACTTTTGATTCGAACAGGAATACAACCGTATTAAGGGGCCGATTAGGATGGCGGACATCCGCCACCCCAGAGGTGGAGGGACTGTCCGCAGGGGCAGCGGCGGTCCCTCTGTGCAAATTAGGATGTGACCGCCACCCTGGCGGTCACATCCTGTATGTTTAACATTGCAGCGGGTGCTGCTTGAAGCAGCACCCGCCGCAATGTTAAAACTGCATGTATTACATTTACATGCACAAAGCGGCAGGCACCGTGCGGTGCCTGCCGCATTGTACTTGTAAAAGTTGGGGGGTACCTTAGGTACCCCCCATGTGCACCCCCCACCCCCGACACCCTGGGGGCCCGCAACAGGCCCCCAAACGCCAAAGGCCACATGCTTTTCCACGGCAGAAAAGCATATGTCCGTGAACATCCTAATTTGGCTGACGGTGTCTTGCAGAGACCGTCACCAAATAGCCCTCCCCACCCCGTGGATCAGCGGCGGACGGACCAGCCTTCCGCCGCTGGTCCAACCGCAATCCCACCGCCATCCTAATCTGGCGGTGGGTGTTGTCTGTGGCTGCGGCGGTTAAACTGCATCCTCCAGGCCGGTGGTGGCTTCCGCCGGCCTGGGGGATGCGGATTAACCGCCATCCTAATCGGCCCCTTAGTGTGTACCCCAAGTAATTATGATAGGTTCTTACTGACACGTCCACTATTAGGCAACTTTCACAACCTGGTTACATTTTCCCAATTAAACGACTGATCGCGTTCTCCCTGCCCCTGTCCTTGTAACAATTTATCTAAACAGTCGACAATCTACATTATGTTTTTTTGTAAATTTTATACTGTACTTAGGAAAAGATGGATTGTGCCTTGTTTGAAGATGCTACGCTTGAGGCAATGTTGACCCGCATTTATAAGGCTTCAATCTCTAGCGGATGAAAATGTCACTAGTCACATTGTAAAATATTTGAAAGGGGTGGTCAGAACAAGGTCATGGATACAAGGTTCAACACTTGTTGAAACGAACTGATTCACATGATGATTTTGTTACTACCTGAGCATGCGGCTAATACTTTGAAATCTGTCTGTTATTTCATATCTATGGTAATTGTAATGGATTTCAATCAGTTTTTAATTATGAATGCTTATTTTTAAATGGTAAATGATATTTCTTGTGCTTTTATGATTTAATACTTGAATCGAATAAAGCAAATGTGTATTGATTGACTATAGTGCAACAATTATAGGTAGAGTGCAACACTTCTGATGCTGGGCAAATAAAAAAGTCTTTATTACCTTTTATACATAAAAAGAGTAAACCTTTCAAAATGGCAACATAACAACTGTGCCCCAAATTACATAGGCAATATACAGCTGTCAGGGGAGGCCCAGCCCAAACCAGCCCGGGCCCTTCGGGTTGGGTAATAATCCACAATTTATCATATTGTCAATTATAATTTACATTCACCAACCAAACACATGGCATCCTACCACCTGCTGCAGGTTTCGGAGGAAGGAGAGGCGCATGCCGGAGCAACACGTAGCCACAGATGCGCTATTAACAGCAGCCAGATGGCCTGTTTCTGTATTGTAATAGGTTTCGCATTTGCCAAACTTTGACCTGTTGATATGCTAAATGAAAAAGCCTTTTATTATTCCACATTTTTTTAAATGAAAAAATAAAAGGCATTGTCATTTACAATGCCAATAGCTCAAAATCTCGCTATTGAGAGACCTTTAAATTGCATTGTACAACCTATTGTTTTATGTTGGACAGAGAGGTTGAGGACGGGTTCACTGTGCTAAGGGATTGCTGAAGGTCTTAATATATTTCAACATGTTGACTTGACCTTTACCTGTTCCATAGATACAGCAACAGCAATTCCTACTAATCACTATTGGCAAGCATGGTACCAGGGACCCAGATGCACCACCGCCCAAGAGCCGCATGTGAAGAAGGTAATACATACTTTAAGGGCTCATCAAAGCGAATCGTTGCCGCGCAGTGGAAGATGATGTTAACGCGGGCCAGGAGCTGCTCAGTGTCCTCGGAGCTGATGCCCAGGTTTGGATGTGTAAGTTCAGCTCTGATGGGGACGATCTTTTCCTCGAAGTCTGGATACATTTCCCGTACTGGATCAAAAAGCTGCAAGATAACAGAGAGAACGTCTCAGCATTAAGTAGCAGGGAAGGTGGGCAGTAAGAGTAGGGGGTTGATTAAATCATTATAATGAGCAAAATGATCTTCATCCGCTTAGACTGTAAAGGGTTGGTTATGCATTGAAGTTAATGTCAAAGAGTTGGGTTGTTTTGCTTTATAAATGTTTGAAAGGGTACTTGCCATCTCAGGTCTTCAGGAGTGAACTTTACAAAGATGACGCAACTTGGAACAATCATTCAGTTGCTGCTGAGTTAGATCTCCAATCAAAGAGTCTCTTTGCTTTTGAGGATTGATTACAAAAGCCCTCTAAACGTCTGATACGCACCACAGCAAATTTCAACATTCTGAATCTCTACTCTTTTCACATGTTAAATTTGCAGAGCACGCCCTGGAAAAATGTACTCAGGTCACTTTCTGCAGTTCAAACATTCTGAAGTTTACCAGGTGGAACATCCCAGTAAATACCAGTGTCTGCACATTTTGGTGCAGAATTCACCAATATATGCAAGTTGCTCCCCATTTGGGTGGGGGTAATTATGATAGGATTTTTCTAATGGTGACTGGTAAATTCTGAACTCCTGAATACAGATTGTATTGAATGTATTAAATATTGGCCCCAATCTAGGGTACTCGTAATCGGGGGCTAAGGGTTTTGATCCCTCCAGACTAGTCGAGGTAGAATTTTTTTTTAATCTAAAGCCTTGAAAGTGAGGCATGCATGCTGGAAATTGATTATTGCCTTTAGAGGTAGCTAGCGAATGTCCCTCAGCACTTTCTTTAATGGGAGCAAGCACATCTTCGATGTTAGATATAATTAAAACTTGTTTAATTGCATGGAGTTCAGATTGATTAAGAAAGCATTGAATCTTTTTACTGCAGATAATGCACCTCTGACTGGATTCACTGTGTGTTCTAAAGGTGAGGTCTGAGTTAATCCAAAAGTCAGGAGATTTTACTGCTGAGTGAAAAGCTGTTTGTTTGTAAGTAAGTGAGTAAGTATTTTTATTAGCATAGTTAATTAAAACCATTGAAATGAAAGAACAGAATAAAAGAAATATTTAAAATGACGTATATGTTAAAACCAGCATAGCATAGACATCGCTTCTCAGTTCATCCTAAATTCAAAATTGCTTCATGTTAAATTTAGGATTAAAGTTACTACAGTAATATAATAAAGTGTGATGTCCTTTCATTTTTCGCTCTAAAAGTGCATTGACAGTGGATACAGAGAAGCAAATCCTTACTTAGCTGAAAACAGGAGAAATGACAGTTTTTTTCCTGCATTCTGGGTTTGAAGAACCACTACCATATATTGTATGTACCACACATAAATGTTAACAGAGTTTATCTGTAATGAAAATGGCTATGCTGACGCTGTCTATATAGCTGAATACACTTCTTAAAAGGTTAAAGAAAGCCTCAATCTCACATCAGCATAGTTGGCAAAGACATTAACTTGTAATAGGGTAAATTAGTTATATCCATGGGTAAAACGTTCGGGTGCATCACAAATCTCACTATATTTAAATAGTAACATGTCCAAGTAGGCGTTGTAAAAATATAATAAGTATTTGTTGCCATGTGATACAACAATAAAGTTGATGGTTAATATTCCATGCTGCTTTACATTTGCTACCAGGTATTTACATTAAGAGTACTGGAGACTAAAAAATACATGGACAGAAAATTATAGCACACCTCAGGAAGCCCTGTGATTGCCCGCAGCTGCTCCTGCTGATTCGGGTGCTATGAAGTGCATTTGCTTTACCCGCTGCCAAGGGCGGGACTGTCTACCACCCGTCAAGAACCAAAAGAGGCTGGGCTGGGCCACCCTTCTAAGATCTGAGACCTGCCACCAATATGCGGTCATTTCTTTGCCTGTCCATTTGTTCCCCTTCTTTACCAGCAAATCTTCTAAACTAGATTGTGGGCTGTGCTGAAATAGGGAAGAGAAAGTCCACCTCTGTAAGGGAGAACCCACGGGCAGGCACCATATGAGCCTATCTCACCAACGCTATGGCCGCTCTGGAACAGGAGATTGGCTCAGCTGGAGAGCAGCTGTGCTCTGCCATGAAGTCCGCCATTGGGAAGGGCAATGGGGCAGAGTCTGGTGATCCAATAGAGCAGTGGTTCCCAAACTTTTGACTCCTGAGGACCCCTATTAAGTCACTACTGGAAGCCGAGGACCCCCAAACAATTTATACGATTTAAATTTCAAACATTAAAACAGTAGTTTGAAAAAAGAAAACACACTTGTGCACACCAAACAAATACTCGAATCTCTAAAGATCTTAATATTGTACTTAGGAAGAATTAGCAAAATCGAAAACTTTTAATGGAATGGTTAGTGCTGCATCTCAGCGACTATCTTTTCAATATTTGGTTCTAATTCGCAGAATGAGGCTCCTGCCAGGGCTAGACTGGAAATCCAATGCAGCCCTGGCAAATGTTGTCAGGCCAGTCCCAGTACTAATGGGCTGATTAGGATGGCGGACGGACTTTGCCCGCCCGCCCTCCATCCCTGTGGAAAACGGGACCGTCTGCCACGTGAGCGGCGGTCCCGCCATGCCAATTATGATGCACCCGCCACACTAACGGGCGCATCACAGCCGCAATGTTAAAAATGCAGGCATGCATTTGCATACACAAAGCGGCAGGCACCGCGCGGTGCCTGCCGCTTTGTGTATGCAAATGCAGGTGGGTACCACAGGTACCCCCATGTCCACCCCCTCTCGCCTTCACCATGGAGTCCTGCAGGGGGCCCCCAAAGTAAAGAGCGCATGCTGCCGCCATGGAAAGGCATCTGCATGAGGCCATCCTAATATGGATGGCGGTGTCTGGAAGACATCGCTAGCCATATGAACCCTTTTCCGCCCCGGCCGCAAGGCGACCGGGGTGGAAAAGCGGCGGACGGTGTTTCTGTCCGAGCGGGTCCCCCCGCCATTGTAATATGGCGGGGGGGAAATAGGTGGCGTAATGTCACGGATGTCGGGCGGATCGCCACCGCCTGCATGGCGGTGGTGATCCGTCCGCCATCCTAATCGGCCCCTGAGTGCAGTGAGTGAGCCTGGCCACTGTAAAGCACACTTTGAGGGGCGCCCCCACCAAGAAAATTTGGGGAAAAATGGTGCATTCTGCAACACATTTGTCATTATATATTGAATTGTATTTGCTTTTAAAGCATAGTAAATGATGACCTCACTATGCACCAATAGAACAATCTTTTTGGGGCTCTTCTATGAATCCTCACTATCACCCTCCAACAGTGCCTCTCTTCTCTCAATAGCCCCGCTGGCACATGTATTTCATTTGTTTTATAGCATCTCTCATACAAGTGTAGGTGTCACTTTACATCACACACATACAGTGACAATAAATCGTACCTGTGTAAATCAGTGTATAGAAAATGTTTTGTTACATAATGCAAAGGGGACATTCACATGTCATCCATACAGGTGAGCATTTTTTCAGAGTGCTTGGTCTGGAAAATCACAAAATCTTGATTCAGAATGTAACATAGTGGTTAGTTTTTACTTTAATTATAACACTTTAATTCTACCCAAACAAACCTTTTTGGCAATGTGAGAATTGTGAAATGCTGGGGAAAAAAGATAGCATACCAACGTGTGCCATGCAGTTTGCATGCTGCTGTTTGATGGCAGGTCATAGCTGAAGGTGCTGGATTATGATTGTAACTGATAGACTGCACAATAACATAAGAATCTCTGTGACAAAAGCAGTAACCCACTGAGCTATGCACATAAACAACTGTATATGGTACACGTTCTTTGCAGCAGGCATATTAACCGTCTGAGCTATCTTAGATGAGTTAAATCTGCTACTGAACAAAACACGCATCTCTCCCCAGTAGGTACATTAATCACTGGAGTTATCTTGACACTTTAATTGTTACCCCAAAACAACAGATTATTCAAGGAACTTGTAAGTGCTTTTAAAACTGCTGCTTGTGGACCCCCTGGGAATGTGTCACGGACCCCTGGGGGTCCGCGGACCACAGTTTGGGAAACACTGCAATAGAGGACAGCTGTAACACCAGCGCTCCTCAGCGGCACTCAGGTACTAGAGCGAGAAAACTGTCTGCAGTGAATATCCAGGATGAAACAACTATCTCAGATGCTGCACTCGATGTGCCTGCTGCACCAGTTCCATCCAATTCATACTGTTCATCGCCCTGGATAAGAAGAAGCACCCCCAGTGCAGGAAAGTGAAGGCCAAACTGGATGCCTGACTGATAGCTGGAGGGACTGCACTATATGCGACTGGGCCCCTGCACCCGTAATGGATATAGCTAGCAAAATCTCTTGCATGGAGACTAAATTAGCAAACTTAATTTCTGCCGTGATGGGTAGGCTGGACTCTACGGAGGCTTGTTTGCTGGAGTCCAAATACAGTGCACACCCGCCTAGGCTCCTAGTTACGGATCTAAGCACAGATACCAGAACAGATGGTTCCATGCAATATAATTGAGAGGCTGTTTATCTCCCCATCGGACCTCTCTGCAAACACTGGTGCTTCAACAGCGCCCTCAACCAGTTTGGGAGATACATGGTATAGAGGGAAGCTGCAAGGTGCTTCCAGGTGATAACCCAGCTCGATCATGTTTGCTGAGAAAACATCAACCTATACCACCAATAGCACCTTCTCAAACAGGCCTCCACATACTCCAGCTACCTCTTCAGGCCACTCCTTATGTGCTAGTTCTTAAAGGAGCCACTATTGAAGCCAGGCACTCAGGAAAACTATGACCAACTGTTGAACAAGATAGTGCAATCTCTAAACAGGAGGGGGGTCAGCTTAGGACAACTACATAATGAGATCAACCACATGCGGAGTGTTTCTTGGGTAGGTAATCCCCTTAAACCGGACAGCAACAATTGTATTGGTGTTCCTTTTAGGAATAAGCTACTGTCAAGTTTTTTCTGGGCAGACTCCATTATTCAACACCAAGCAACTCAGCCATTGATGCCCTTCCACTGGGTTATTTCTACAGACGAGCTATAAAACTTTATAAATAAATAAATAAATAAAATATTCCTAATCACCCATTTCCAAGTATTGCAAACCTTGTCACTACCATGAAGAGATTTCTACCCTTCACAGAGTTAGAACAAGTAGATTGACTTGCAGACAAGTCAACTGGCCCCAAAATCCCAGTGGACAAAGATACAAGCTGTATCATGCCTTTGTCTGCCCATTCCCATGAGGGAAATCCTTGTCACTATGGATACTGGATATAATGGAGGCAGAGATATAAGATTCAAATTTTGGAATGTAGCAAGACTGGGCACAAAACTGGAGAATTTAGACTGGTTAAAGTTTATTAAACCCTAGGCAGTTCTTTGTTTTGAAGAACCTGGTTCATAGATCTTGTTTTTTTATGGACTTGTTACTTACTCTACTCCTGCGATACCAGGAACTACGGGCAGAGCTAAAGAAGGTCAGGTTACATTGGTGGCCCTTACTTTCCCAGGCCATGTCATATGGACAAATCTTGCCTTGCCCTACTATCAGATCATACTTATAGACTGTAAAACATTGGTCCTTTTAAGGTCTCGCCTACGCAGCACACAAGCGCTGCTTAGAGAGACCTCTTGGCATCGCTCAGAACTTTTGCTAAAACGGGTGCATGTTTGTTCTACTCTCTATGGGCACTCATGCTTATTTGGTGTTTCCCTTATGGGAGCGAGCAGCAGGCCATCTGTTAGCAATTATCGTGCCTTGCTGCTCACTTCCACAACCGAAACGCCAGATATTGCTTCTCTCTCACGCAGCTGCCGTCGCTCTCTTGGTACAGGGCCGTGCGTTAGCAGCTGTTTCCCAGGCAATCACTCACTTCAGGCTAATCTGCTGGGGGATGTCATTGGGTTATGGAATATTTGTTGAGTTTCTTTTAGCTCCTGCTTTCTGCCCCTACTGTTGCGCGATTGCTTCTTTATTGGAGTTCCTTTCTCTTTTTCTATATTTTTTTTACGCTGCTAACTCCCGCAAGGCGGAGCACAAGCATGAGTGCTTGAAAAACTGGAATTAGCGTAGTCGCTTTCAACACGCTAATTCGAAACAGATGTTAATTAGCATGTTTGCGCACTGCTGTCTTTGGGGTGCCGGGAGCGTTGTGTGACCAGTACTTGTTTTACCATCCACCGCTCTCCCTTGCCTTTGATCTTCCCCTTGTTTTCTCTGTCCCTGCTCAGTGTTCAGTGTGGTGCCAGGGGCAGGGTAATTCACATGCTGCACCTAATAAGAACTTCATTTCTGCTGGGGAGGCGGAGTCAGTCAGCATGCATGACTGCTGAGGAGAAGTACCTAATACTACTCGGGAGGAGCACTCAACACATTCTTCAGTACGGTTGGAAAGGATCACCGGAACTTTGAATGACTGTTGGGGCATCAGGGTCACCTCAAGGAGAGCCGTTCTGCACCAGCCTCAAGTGTGGCAGCATGCCCCCTTTACTGAACAGTTTCACCCTCCATATAATCCAGTCCCCGGTACCATGCTGGCGGGCCCTAATTCCAGATAGTCTCTGTTTCTGCAGCATCTCAAAACTTATGGCCTGTTCCGGTCCGCTCCTATTCTGAAAGTTTCAGGGTGATTCAGCAGGGGGGGGTCAAGAGAAAAGGGGGGTCCCAAAATGTGTTTTCCCCATGCAATTTCCCATAAGAAACTTTAGACACGGCTACAGCCCGAACTGCTGAACAGAATTACACCAAATTTGGCAAAAAGGTAGCCCTTGGTTTAAAAAGATCTCTTTTTGTTCAATGGTGTAAATCCATTCAGTAGTTCCTGAGAAATTCAAAATGAAAAAAGTTTCAATATCCAAGGCCTCGCAGGATCCGCACACCCTCCCGATCATGAGCTTTATTGTAATTGGCTATCAACAGTCCAAACCAGGAATTATTGGCAGCCATCTCGTGCCTCGGTAGATGCAAGGCACCAGAAGTCAGTGAAAAAAAAGCGCAAAACGCAAAAAGGCGGCATGGTAGAAACAGTGTGACCCCCTAGGCCTATTTAGGTGGTCCCCCAAAGCCCCAGGGACCACCACGCCCAGGGTTTTTTTTAAAAATAAATATTCATGTGTGGGGGGCTTGGGCCCACCACACACCCCGGGGCCCACCACCTCCGATGGGGCACTAAGTATTTAAATATGGGGGTCAGTTAAGGACCCCAAAAGCTCCCCGGACCACCACCCCTGGAGCTTTGTAAATTTTGGAAGGGGGCCGTGCTGCCACATCCTGGAGCTTTTGATGGCCCTGGGGACTGCCACACCCCAGGGCCGGCTCCTGCAGTATCCCGGGGTGCCCACCCCCAGGACACTGTAATTTGCTAAGGCTGGGCGGGAGCGTTGCAGCTCCTGCCCTGCCATAGCAAACTGCTTTGGTATTTGGAAGAGAGAGCAGGAAACCTGCTCTCTATTCCAAATACCAGAGACGATTGCTTTTCCACACGGGGAGCTGCATCTTAGCAAATCCCTATGTGGAAAAGCAAGGCCAGCTCACGCAGGACGCGGGGAACCGGCGGGACTGTGGGGCGATTGGGGACCCCCACATGGTCCCCAACGGAGAGGGCCAGCCCCTGGGATGGGGTCCCTGGGGCTAGAAGTGGCCCAGGAGGGGAGCCACGAGGCCCTCCTACTCAAAAATGATTTTTTTAAAAAGGCCAGCACCGGGGGATTGGGTCCCCAGGGCCATAAGTGGCCTGAAGTGGGGGGCAACACAGCCCCGCTCCAAAACAATTTAAATAAATATGGCCATGCCCCCGGGGATGTGGTCCCCGGGCCCGATTATGGCCTCTGGAGAGGGGCCACGCTGCCCCCTTCCAAAGTTAAAAAATAAAAAATAAGGGGCAGGCCCTGGGGGATGGGATCCCCAGGGCCAATTAATTGGGAAAAGAAGGGGGCCGCACAGCCCCTTTTTTACATTTAAAAAAAAAAAAGACCGGCATCACACTAGAGGCCCCACCCCTTCCTTTCATCACTCTGCAAACGTGCCCCCTGGTGCTTTTGCAGATGGGGAACTAATTCCCCTTGAATACTGGAGGTCCCTTGGGGTCAACTAGCCCACCAGTAACCTCCAGTGTGTGCCAGGGAGCTGCGTTGCAGAGAGGTGTTCTGAGGCCACGCTCCTTTTTACACCTCTCTGCAAAGCAGCTCTGTGGCACTTAATAGAGGTACCTGAAGGACTAGTTGCACCCCAGGGACCCTCAGGATTCAAGGGAGTTAATCCCCCAACTTAAAATGGTGGTGAAGGAAGGGGGTGGGGCCAGAATTGACATGTGTTTAAACACACCCGGTGGAAAAGTTTAAGTTGAGGAATTAATTTCACTTCAATCCTGAGGGTCCCTGGGGGCCAACTAGCCCACCAGGTAGATCCAGTTAGCGCCAGAGAGGTGTTCGGAGGCCACGCGCCTTTTTATAACACTCTGCAATGCAGCTTCATGGCGGGTACCCAGTAGGCTAGTTGGCCCCCAGCGACCCTCAGGATTGAAGAGGAAATAATTCCCCAACTTAAAACGTGCCACCGGGCATGTTTGCAGACATGTCACCTCAGGCCATGCCCCTTCCTTCACCATTGTGCAAAGGAGCCCCCTTGCGAGTTGTAAGTTGGGGAATTAATTCCACTACAATACTGAGGGTCTCTGAAGGCCAACTAGACCACCAGGTACCTCCAGTATGCGCCAGGGAGTGGCATAGTTTGAAACAAGCATTTAAAAAACCTTAGAAATTTACTGAAAAACCCATAGATTTCAGGCATGTTATAGTTACAAATTAGCATTTAAAAAACCATTGAAATTCACAGAAAAAACCATAGGTTACAGGCATGTTATAGTTAGGAATTCGCATTTAAAAAACCTTAGACATTCACTGAAAAAACCATAGGTTTCTGGGGCCTTATACTTAGTTGGAAATTTCACTCAAACAAAACCATTGAAATTCCCCCATTATATTTAGTTTAGCTAACTATAACTTGCGCGCCTGCAATGCACTACTGAAGACATCACACATTACATCACTCATGACATCACTAATGACATCTAAAATTACATCACTGATGATATCATCCTTGTGATATAGTGGCTGACTTCCTCTCTCCCTAATATAACCTTTGATAATCAATCAATCAATCAAAGCATTTATATAGCGCACTACTCACCCGGAGGGTCTCAAGGCGCTGGGGGGAGGGGGTCCGCTACTGCTCGAACAGCCAGGTCTTGAGCTGCTTCCTGAAGGCGAGGTGGTCTTGGGTCAGGCGGAGGTAGGTCGGGAGGGAGTTCCAAGTCTTGGCGGCCAGGTAGGAGAAGGACCTTCCTCCTGTGGTGGCTCTTCGGATGCGGGGGACGGCGGCGAAGGCGTGGCTGGTCGATCGGAGCTGGCGTTTGGGAGCGTAGAAGTTGAGGCGGCTGTTGAGGTATCCTGGGCCTTGGTTGTGTAGGGCTTTGTGTGCGTGGGTGAGGAGACGGAAGGTGATTCTCTTGTTGACCGGGAGCCAGTGCAGGTCTCTCAGGTGTCCGGAGATGTGGCTGCGGCGGGGGATGTCAAGGATGAGTCGTGCTGAGGTGTTCTGGATCCGCTGGAGTCTCTTCTGGAGTTTGGCGGTGGTTCCGGCGTAGAGGGAGTTGCCGTAGTCCAGACGGCTGGTGACGAGGGCCTGGGTGACCGTCTTCCTGATCTCGGTGGGGATCCATCGGAAGATCTTACGTAGCATGCGCAGGATGTTGAAGCACGACGAGGAGACGGCGTTGACTTGTCTGGTCATGGAGAGGGATGAGTCCAGGATGAAACCCAGGTTGCGTGCGTGGTCTGTGGGTTTGGGTGCGCTGCCCAGGGCGGGGGGCCACCAGGAGTCGTCCCAGGCGGAAGGTGCAGATCCCAGGATGAGGACTTCCGTCTTGTCCGAGTTCAGTTTCAGGCGACTGTTCATCATCCACTTGGCAACGTCTTTGATACACACATTCAAAATAGAAACTAACATTTTCAAAATAATGGACATACAAATACCACTTACAACACACCTATATAGTAATTCCAAGATCTACACACACATCTTCTCATTCACCAACAGTCACTCATGCATGTACTCACTCATCGTATCACTCACTCATGCCCTCCCTCTGTCTTCAGGGACATTTGTTTGGCTCTGCCCAACTGCATCTTGCCTCTACTAAACACCTCTCTTGAGGCCGGCATCGTACCCAACTCCTTCAACGAAGCTGCCTTGGTACCATTGCTGAAAAAACCCGGAGCCGACCCAGAGGACCTTGCCAACTATCGGCCTATTTCTCTCCTGCCTTATTTTTCTAAGATCTTGGAGGCACATGTCACCTGCTGCCTCTCTCAGTTCATCGAGTCCTCCGGCTACCTTGAGCCTAACCAAGCTGGCTTCAGACCTGTCCACTCTACTGAGGCTGTGATCTTAGCGGTTATGGACTCTCTCAGGAGCAACGCCGACAAAGGGTCTCCTCAGGCCCTGATCCTTCTGGACTTGTCGGCAGCGTTCGACACGGTGGACCATAACATCCTTCTTCACCGTGTCGAACAAGCCGGTATCCGGGGTTCGGCTCTGGTTTGGATTAAATCCTTCTTGACAGGCAGAACCCAGGCTGTCCACCTGGGTCCTTTCATGGCTACTAGGGATCCATTCATCTGTGGAGTGCCTCAGGGGTCCTCTCTGTCTCCCCTGCTTTTCAATCTTTATCTTCGCCCGCTCATCCATTCCCTGAAGAGCTGGGACATTACCGTCTTTAATTATGCAGACGACCTGCAAATCATCTTCCCTCTTAACACCCCCAACGCAGCTCTCGACTGTCAGGCGGTCATGTTACATATCCAGCAATGGATGAACCTTAATCAGCTTAAGCTGAACCCAGGAAAGACTGAGCTAATTCTCCCTGGCAGTAGCTCCACTCATTGGGGCCCACAGTTTTGGCCCATAGAGCTGGGTTCCCCGCCCATCCCGGCTAAATCGGCAAAGAGCCTGGGAGTTATCATAGACCCAGAGCTCTCCCTCAAGCCTCAGGTTGGTGCAGTCGTATCCTCGTGTATGTTCCAGCTTCGGAGAATCAGGAAAGTTTCCCACCTACTCTCGCCTGAAGCCCTGATACAAGTGTTGATCGCCCTTGTGCTCTCTCGCCTGGACTTTTCCAACTCCTTGTATCATGGCCTACCGAAATACCTGCTACATAGGCTGCAAGTCGTGCAGAATCAGGTGGCCCGACTAGCCTTTAAGACCCCGAAGTGGCAGTCTGCAAAACCACTACTCTGTAAACTCCACTGGTTGCCGGTCGAACAGAGAGCGGCATTTAAGATCGGCTGCCTGACCTATAAAGCGTTGACTGGTACGTCCCCCGTCTTCCTGAGGTCACTAGTGACTCCTTACCGTCCGGCACGCAACCTTCGGTCCTCCCACCGTCAACTTCTGACCGCAGTCCCAATTAAACTAAAAAAATATGGTGGTTGCAGATTTGCTCATCTGGCTCCCAAACTCTGGAACCAGCTGCCGTTATCTCTCAAATCCTCCATGTCTCTGCTGGAATTCAGAAAACTTCTTAAAACCAATCTTTTTACACAGTCTGGCTAGCTCCCCCTCTCTACATCTCTCAGTACCACCCAGCGCCAGGAAACCTATGGTGACAGAGCGCTATATAAGCCCCTCTTAAGATAAGATAAGATAAGATCGTATGTACTCATACACCCATATATCCTGTAACACAATGACATTCATTCATAGAGTTACTCACACACATAGTCACACATGCAAACAAAGTATCAACCATCCATTTACTTGCATATAGTTATACACACACCACCACACTTACTGCTACAGAAAACTTACACATACTAACTCTCGTAAGCATTCACTTATAGAAACACATACTGCTGTAACTTTAATCTCCCAGTGGTACCTTCCGTCCTACCCTCCCCTCTATCCCAGTTGGTATCCCCTGCCCTGAAGTTCACAAGAGAATGTTGATGCACTCTCCAGTGAGGATAGTGGTTGGTTAATAAACAGGTCTTACTTCCACCGGAGTCCTTGTCTATGCATTTATAATTTTAACACTGGCGACGGAACTGCGCAGGGGGCAGTAATTAACCATTTCCCCTTTGATTGCTCTCTCCACACAAAAGAGAAGAAGAAGGAGGTCTTTTATCAGAGAATAAAGGAAGATAAGTAGAATTTTACGATTGAGGAAAAGCCACTGAAGATCTGCTATCCTGATCGTTAGACCTGCGGAAGGAAAATAACTAATCGGTAAGCAGTGGATTGGTTTGTCTACCGAGGAAGATCAAAGTTCAGGAAAGATTGAATTCCTATCGTAATCTGCGGGTATTCTATGAGACTTTGGTGGCATACTAGAGAATACATGTAAAGCTTAACCTCCACCTCCTCGGATGCAAGTCCGAAAGAGTTGTTAGACTGCGGCTCGCTTGTAGATATTAAGGCTAGCAGCGCTATCTGCAACTAAAAATGAGACTATGCTGTAAACAATCTGTTATATGTTGTGAACGGGCGTGAAGAATAAATAGGAAATCGTAACACGCACCTGTGCTTTGTTGGAGTATCGCTGCCTCGGAGTTGAGAGCCGAGTGATGTCCTGTGGTGACAGCTGAAGCCGAGCATGCCGAGGTGAGGAGCTCCGTGTGTCTTTGACTGAAGAGGTGATTGTCTGGAGGTGTCGGCGTGTCTAGGCATCGTGCTGCAGTCCCTTCGGGTCCAGTCTGCTTGGAAGGAGGCTTCCACCGTCATTGTCCTTCATCGGTGCTTTGGGTTTTGAGTCGGGGGCGGTCTGGCGCATGAGAAGAGTCGGGAGTGACTGCTCCATCGGGGGATCGTCGTTTGCCTGCAGCTAGAAGACGGAAGGAGAAATTCCTGTCAGGATGTTCAAGCGTCACCTGACTAAAGCTGGAAATCTATGACGCACCCAGCGCACCAGCAACTAAGCAACTAACCAGCCGTGTGTTCATGCTTGGAAGTTAACCCTTGCCGGGTATTTTGTTCGTTGAGTTAGCCGTCTTGAAAAGACTGCTTTGCGGGAGGTTTTGTCAAGAATCTCCTCACCCCACCTAAGGAGAACAGTGGACATGCAAGAGGTACAATCTTCCAGTTTGTGGTGGTGAGTGTTACGCATACAAACTGACTGGGCAGAACAGGAAGGACATCCAGCACTTCTCCACATTAAAACCGGATCCGTGATTTATTAGCAAATGTATCTGGTTTATCCTTGAAAATTTTGGTGGGGTAATTAATATTGCTGGTTTTGTTCTCTTCTTGTATCACCTAATTTAGGTGGGGGTTTGGGCAGTACAAATATCCTCATTGTCCAATTCCCCTGGTATATTGTAAGAATAACCATGGCAGCAGCAAGCATGAGTCAACCCCCACCCTTCTTAAATGATATAGGTGAACCTGAAATCAGTTGGAAGGAGTGGGTGAAATTATACCTAATAGCTGTCGGAGGTGAAAAATACAAGGCAAAAAGGAAAAAACATATATTGTTACACAATTTGGGTAGACAAGGGCGCAAGGTTTATGAGTCTCTACCTATGCTAGAACAGGAGGTAGAGGATGAAACTGATGTTGATGTGTATGAGCAAACCATGGGAAAGTTAGAGAAACATTTTGGGGACAGGATAAATGTGGTGTTAGAACGCCTAAGTTTTTCAAAAGATGCCAAGGTAAACAAGAGTCTGTGCAAAATTTCATTGCGGGTTTGACTCAGCTATGTGAGTTTGGTAGTTTAACTGATTCCCTCATAAGGGACCAACTTGTGAGATGCACGAATAACCCACGCATCCAGGAGAAATTACTAGCCAAAAACCCAGGGTTAAGAGAAGCTATTGAAATAGCCAAGTCAGTAGAACATACAGCAAGATGCATTAAAGAAATGAAACCCAATGGGGAGGAAGTAGCTTCTATAAAGGATGAGGAGGAATGTAATGAAGTGTGTAAGGTGAAGTCAAATGAAAATTACAGTGTAAGAGGAGAGTCTAAGGAGAAGGGTCCCAAATGCTTGGCAGCAATAACCATTTTGCAACTTTTTACCAATGCCCGGCAAGGTTTGTCACTCGTAAAAAATGTAATAGAAGAGGGCATTTCGCGAGAGTATGTAGAGATGGAGAAATGCACACTAGAAATGAGGGAAGGAATATGGAGAAGAGTGCAGCCAGGGAAGTAAAGTGTATAGAGCAAAGAGGCGAGAAAATTATTTTGCAAGTGAAAGACATAAATAGTACTGTAAACTCTATTTACCCCCAATTCGATGTTTTTCTTGATGACAAACGTGTGGAAATGTACGCAGATTCATGCTCTCCATACACCTTGCTTAACAAAGATGATTTTGTGTCTATGGAAAATTGTAATGTGAATCAATTGAAAAGGCCTGACATTTCTCCCACAGGATATAACAAAGGTAAAATACCTTTGGTAGGCATGAAATATATGCAGCTACGTTTTAAGGACAGGGAAACATATGGAACAGTGTATGTAGTGGAATCAGGGTTTAATTTACTGGGATGGGTTCACCAAAAGGAGCTGGGTATCATCTTAGATCCCAATAGTGCCGAACAAGTTTTGCTCACAGACAGGTCCCTGAGAAGTGACAACATTTGTGAAGAGTTTGGGCATTTATTTAAAGAGGAGCTAGGCTGTCTACACAAGTTCCAACACAGAATCAAGTTAAAGTATAATGCCAGGCCAGTTGTACATAAACTACGCCCAGTGCCACACAAGTTGAAAGTACCCCTGTAAGAGGAATTGCGCAAGCTATGTGAAGTAGACATAATCCAACCAATAAACTGCTCAGAATGGTTGGCACCGATTGTTATTGCAGCCAAAGCCAGCGGAGAAGGAATTTGTCTTTGTGTGGACCTGCCCAGCCTAAACGACAATATATGGGTGTAAAGACATCCTTTGCCCATAATAAACGAAATGCTGAGCACCATGGGCCCTGCCAAATACTTCAGCATGATAGACCTGTCCATGGCATATCACTAAATTGAACTCCATCCAGAGTCTAGACCCCTCACGGCATTCATCACCCCAGTCGGAGCATTCATGTTTAAACGGATGCCTTTTGGGCCGGCGTCCGCAGCTGCCATATTCCAGAAAGCTATGCAGAAGATCTTGGAAGGAGTCGAACGTACCATGTGTTTCCAGGACGACATACTCGTCTATGAACAGACGGAGGAAGAACATGACGGGGTCTTAAGACTAGTTTTCAGCAGACTCATGGAGGCCGGACTGACTGTGAAGAAAGAAAAATGTAAGTTAAAAGTGAAAGAAGTTGAGTACTTGGGCCGCAAGATAACAGAAGATGGGTTCAGACCTAAGAGCAGTTTAATCCAAGCGGTAAAGGAAGCTCCCAGCCCCAAGAACAAAGAAGAACTAAAGTCCTTCCTGGGGCTATTAGAGTATATGTCCAAGTATGTTGACAATTTCGCTGCCAAATGTGAACCTATGAGAGAGCTTATGAAGAAAAACAAAGATTTTTTATGGAACGAGGAACATGATGCAGTGGTGAAGTCATTAAAGGAGGAATTAATAACCTCTCCGGCATTAGGTACTTTTGACGCATCAAAAAAAACTATCCTGGCTACAGAGGCTTCCAACAAGGGCCTGGGCGCGACTTTGATACAGAAAGATGGGAAAGAGGAGAAGATTATTGCATTTGCATCCAGGAGCCTTACAAACCCTGAACGGAATTATTCCGTAATTGAAAGGGAGACCTTGGGCTGTTTCTGGGCTGTTAGACATTTCAAGTTTTTGTAACATCTTATCGCATTACAGAATGCCCTCTATCCCACAACTGTGGATCCTATCTTTTGTTCTGTGTCGCCCCTATGGAAGGGAGATTTTATTTTTTTATTTATTATTTATTATAGTGTTTTGTATAGCGCGAACAAGACCCGTGGGTATCAGAGCGCTTAACATCGAGGTCAGTTACAAATTGGCAGTACAATAACAATTATAAAAAACAAACAGATATGAGGTAGAGGAAATTATGGCTATGAGGGGGTGCATAAATATATATATTCCAAACGCATGTGCAATTAGCAATAAAAGGTAGGTAAGGCTTAGCTTATATCCCTATCTATATCGACCAATAAGAAGAGGTAGAGGTTATATAGTTTTCGGCTATAAAAACAGTTATAGGTTCACATAGTATGGTGATGTGTTGTAACTTTAATCTCCCAGTGGTACCTTCCGTCCACCCCTCCCCTGTATTCCAGTTGGTATCCCCTGCCCTGAAGCTCACAGTAGAATGTTGATGCACTCTCCAGTGAGGAGAGTGGATGGTTAATAAACAGGACTTACTTCCACCGGAGTCCTTGTCTATGCATTTATAATTTTACCACATACTAATTTATACAGGAACTCCTCCAATCTCTCACTCTCACATATACTCATTTATATACACCAATACTCACATACACTATTTTAAGACATATGTAGTTACTCATAAAGACACTATTGAGACAATCATTCACTCACTAACACACCCATACATACACTCATCCACCCGTACGGTCCTGCACACATGCTGTCTTCAACACATACAAACAGTGAGTCACTCATTCATGCATCTATGCGCTAAGTAATACCCCCACCAAACCATACAGACACTCATACTGATACTCAAAAAAACAACTAATAACCCATATAGACACTCATGTAGCTACTCACCAACCCATGCAGCCACTTATACACAAAGTGAGAGATTGATACTGATATTTACATATTTAAACATTATTTACTAACCAATGTATTCACTAAGATACACTTAATCAGTCAGTAATACAATAAATTTTACCACAAAAAATATCATCCACTTAGACACTTATATACCCATTTATTCTTCCATCGACCTTGAGATATACATATATAAAACATATTTCATTTTCAGAAAAACACACATTCACTGGATGACGTCTTCAGTGATGTCATTTGATATGTCATCAGTGATGTCATGAGTGATGCCACTGACCATGTCATGATTGATGTAATATGTGATGTCATCAACAGTGCATTGCGGGCGCGCAAGTTTAGTTAGCTGAACTAATTATAACGGGGGAATTTCAATGGTTTTGCACGAGTAAAATGACCAACAAACTGTTACGCCCCTGAAACCTATGTTTTTTTCAGTGAATTTCTAAGGTTTTTAGATGCTAATTCCTAACTATACCGTGCCTGTAACCTATGTTTTTTTCAGTGAATATATATTACCTATTGGTGGTCGCCAGTAGGTAGTTATAGTTAGGACCTAGTTTTCATAGGAAATCCGCAACATTCTATTTAGAATAACTTAGGCGCCGGTCGACGAATCTTCGTGAAATTATCCAAGAAAATGGCCTGCTCTGCTCCGCTCCTACCCTGAATGTTTCGGGGGATTTGTGAAGCGAGGGCCGAGAAAAAATGGGGGTCCCAAAACGTGTTTTCCCCATGCAATTTTCAATAGGGTTCTTTAAGTGAGGCTACAGCCTGAACTGCTGAACGGAATTACATCAAATTTGGCAAAAAGGTAGAGTTCGGTTGGCAGATTACGCTTTTTGTTAAATGGTGTAAATCCGTTCAGTAGTTTCTTAGATATATCTATAGACGAAGTACCGTACGCGTATAGTACGCGTACCTTCCTGAGCACGAGCTTTATGCTAATTGGCTGTCAACACTCCAAACCAGGAAGTGTTGGCAGACATCTTGCGCCTCGGTAGAACCGAGGCACAAGAAAGCAGCAAAAGAAACTCGAAAAACACGCAAATGGGGCAGGGTAGAAACACCATGACCCCCTAGGCCTGCTCAGGGGGTCCCATAAGGACCCCCAAGGCCTAAAATAAAATGTGTTTTTTTTAAATCACAGAATACGCGTAGGTACGTGTACCCCGTGAATTTTTTTTTTAAAGTCCGGTCTGCTTTTTTTTAATTAGCCCCTGGGGGGACCAAATCCCGGGGGCTTTATAAAAAAAAGTGTGGGGGGGCCCAATTCCCCCCCACACTGCCCCAGGGACCACCACCCCGGGGCAAAGTAAGTATAATAGCGAGCGGGGGGCACTCCCTCCCGCAGCCCCAGGGACCACCACCTCCCGGGGCTTAGATGTAAATAGCCCCGGGGACAGCCAGCCCCAGGGCTTTATTATATAGTATGCAGGAGGGCTCACGGCCCCCCCGCAGCCCCGGAGACTGCCACCCGCCGTTTCTTCCCCTCCCCGATCCCCGCCGCTGCTCCCCTGCGGCCCAGCCCCTTTCGTATTCTGTACCCCTCCCTCGACCGCCCATTGGCCACCCCGCTCCCTCCTCCCAGCTGCTCCTCCCTCCTACTTCGACATTTATGGAGGTTGCCGCACGTACACGCAGCGTTCATGCGCAGCGGGCGCGCCGATTGTGCGCCGAAGGCGCGCCAAAGGCAAGCCCGTCTGCGCCTGGACCGCACCCAGCGCCAGAACCCCTGGCCACCGAAGATACCAGCCCACACGATGGACTTACGACGCCTCCACCCTCAATGCACTCAATGCCGGCCGGAACCCCCCCTGCTACCGAGCCACACCGAAACGCACCCACGGACCCTTCACCTGTCAAGCCTGCAAGTTCACCTTCCTCCGGATCTGCACCGCACCCGCCAAGCCGAGCACCAGTAGCAACCACCTCAAGTGCATCCTGCTCAACACACGCTCTGTCCACAGACACGCCGAGGAACTCTGGAACCTGCTCGACACAACATCTCCAGACGTCGCCTTCCACATGGAAACCCGGATGAACGCCTCCTCAGCACCCGACATCGCCATAGCCATCCCGGACGGATACAAGATCACCCGGAGGGACCGCGACAACCAGACCGGAGGAGGCATCACCATTGTACACAAGAACACCATCCGCATCTCGACCAACTCCAACGACACCTTCACCGCAGCCGAACACCTCCACTTCCAGATACACACCGACCCCAAGACGACCCTCAGAGGCACCCTCATCTACAGACCCCCGGGACCACGCAAACAATTCAGCGAAGACATTACAGACTTCATCAGCCCGCACGCCCTCGCCTACCCTGACTACATCCTCCTAGGGGACCTCAACTTCCACCTGGAGAACAACAAGGACAGCAACACCACCACCCTGCTGGACAACCTCACCAACCTCGGACTCAAGCAACTGGTGAACACCCCCACCCACTACGCCGGCCACACGCTTGACCCAGTCTTCTCCTCTAGCAAGCACATCTCTTTCAGCCACTCCACCGGACTTCACTGGACTTATCACAGCTGCGTCCACTTCATTTCATTTCAAAAATCTTTATTTCGATCACTGATCATAAAAGAATACATAACAATATATACAATTAAAAACTTATTAAACCAAAGTGATCCAATAGTTAAGATATTTAAATTTAAATACATATGAAACAATAGATACAAATCGATTTGATAGGGAGCATTATACCAGTCTTTTCATAGCTCGGCTGCGGGTGAACCAGAGTGATGTTAAAAATTTTGAAATTGCAAAAACCACAGTGGGAGAAAGATCTGTTTTTAAAACTCTGTAGGCAGTTTGGTAAGATCTAAAACCCAGGTTCCTGAGCAGCGGTACTAGCCAGTATTTCCTGCTCCGCTCGTAGCCCTTGCAGAAGAAGACAGCATGCGCGTCATCCTCCTTCGGGTGTGCACACATTGGGCAGGATGATACAGTGGAGCACGATTTCCAGGACGCTGTGAATGAAGCTAGTGGGAGGCAACCATATCGCCACTGTAGGAACAGTTTCCTCGTTAGTGGAGGAGCTATCTCGTCTAAAGTTTTTTCGAGGAAATATGAGTCTTTCACTTTCAGAAATAAATTTGTCAAGGACCCCTCTCGAGTGTTGTTAGTGGCTCTTGTGAGCATCAGAGCATAGTAAGCACTCGCAATTACCTTTTTTGGAATCCTGGTACATGAGTTGGAAGGGTCCGTCCATAATTCCGGATAGCCCAATTCCTCGAACCTCCCCTTTACATACATTAACCACGGAATCTTCTTTATATTCCGTAGTTCCAGGAATTCCTGTAATTCCTCTCTATAGTTTACGAGATCTGGGCTGCTCCACAAACGCCTCCAAAAGGTTAAGGGTTTGAGTCCTAGCTCCTCTGTTATGGGTTTGATTCCCAGATCTAATCTAAGGGGTAGTAAAGGAGTGCTCTGGGGGAGGGCAGCTACCTGTCTCAAAAATTTATTTTCAGTGGACTGTAGCTTTGAATATTGGATATGGCCCCACAACTCACCCCCGTATATAACCCCCGCCCGGGCTTGTGTTTTGTATATATGAATAATTGGGGTAAATGGTCGATGGCGTGATTTGTTTGCCAGGCGCAGAGTGCCACCCGCCAACTGTGCCAGTTTGATGGTCACTTTGGCCTGGTGCGACGTCCAAGTTAGATGTTCATTTATAGTGATCCCCAAGTATTCAATATTATGCACTCGTTCTAACTGGGCGGTGCCTAGCATGGGTGGTGTTCGATTTCGGGATTTGGGATTTAAAATCATAAACTTTGTTTTTTGTGGGTTTATTTCCAATCCCCGGTCAGAGCAAAAATCTAAGAAGCCATCCAAGATGCGTTGGATCCCCATCGGGGATTTAGACAGCAACAGGGTGTCGTCTGCAAACATAATAGCAGGCACCCTGTTGCCAGTCAGCTTTGGAGCATCGGAATTGGCAATCCTATTTAGGTGAGCAACAACCCCGTTCACAAAGATGCAAAACAGGGTGGGTGCGAGCACGCACCCCTGTCTCACACCCCTGCGAACGGGGAACCTTTCGGTTAGTTTGCCACCTTTGCCACATCTTACGCGGGCATAGTTGTTGGAATGAAGTCTCATCAGGATTGCCAATATATCCGCAGGGACTTTCAATTCTTCCATGACTTTCCACAACCTTGCTCTGGGAACTAAATCGAAGGCGGCACGTAAGTCTACAAAGATGGTGTATAAACTGCCGCCCTCGATTACCGCTGTTCTCCAATAGAGAAGGTGTAGCCTAAAGATTTGGTCTGTGGTGGATACTCCCTCCCTAAATCCTGCCTGATACTGAGAAAGGATGTTCATCTCTTCAGTCCACGCCTGCAGACGATTCAGGATCAGTCTGCCAAAGAGTTTCTGCGATATGTCAATCAGGCTGATGGGCCGATAGTTGGAAGGGAGCAGGGGGGATCCCTTTTTGTAAATTGGGACTACCTCTGCTCCCCTCCAAGTATCAGGCACCGTCATCCCCCCCCAAATGGCATTGAATATTAATGTAAGGTACGGTGCCCATATCCCTGGTTCCTGTTTAAACAGGTCCCCCGGGACCCCGTCCAGGCCCGGTGCTTTTCCGGCAGCTAGCCCTTTAATGGCCTCCCTTACCTCCTTCTCAGTAATGGGGACATCTGGGGGGCAGGATATGGTTGAAGCTCCCACACTGTTTAATTCCCAACCACCCTCCGCGTACAATGCTTCAAAGTGGGCCTGCCATACAGGGGGGGCAATATTGGGCTCAATTGCGGAGGATAAGTCCTCCGTGCCATTCGCCACTATGCACCAAAATTTTCGTGAGTCTCTAGTTGCCAGTGCTTTAACGAGGTTCTCCCAGTAATCCGAGTCCCATTCCGCCCTCGCGTTTACCAAAAGGGATTTATACTTTTTCCTCCTAGCGCGGATTTCTTCCTTGCTAAGGTGTCCCTTAATAGCAGATAACAAGTGGGCCTTTGCCTCCCTACACGTGCCATTATACCAGGAGGTTTTCGGCTTGTGGGCATTCCTTTTCCCTGTGGTTATGAACAAATCCTGTTCTAGAGAGGCAAAAATGCTATTATGTATTTGTGCTAACTCTCCTCTGGTGTCTTCATCTTGGTCTTTGGTTCCTAGATGGAAGGCATTCTCCAACAGGGGAATTAACCTTTCGTATAGGCGGGGTATACTATCCGTGCTGTTCGCCAACTTCTCCCACTTCACTTTCCTGCGGTTGTGTTCAAGTAGGAGGCCCGTCTTTTCTTTGCCCGGTCCCTGCGATGTGTCCTCCCTCCCAGTAAGTGAGTATAACACTTCCAAGGAGTTGTGGTCGCTATCTGTTCTTGGGCAAACTTTAAAGTCGACTATTGCAGGCCACATAAACGTTTTGACCATAATATAATCGAGTCTGGACTCACTACCAACTTTATTGTAGGTAGGATTACTAGGTATGTCCGATTTGCAACGGCCATTGCACGCCCTAAAACCAAAATTGAGCGTAAATGCATTTATCTGCAGGGCTAGGGGAGTCCAAGCCCTTGGGGGTGGTGCCGCCGTCTCTGGTATAAACCAACATGAATCTTCGTCTAAAGAAGGACCATCGCGTAGTCCAGGCAGAGGTTCATAATGAGAGTTGAAATCGCCCCCAACCAGACAGGCAAGTTCAAATGGAATGCCCTCTAGGAAACTAGCTAACTCGTCCACAGTACTCGACTCTTTATGCATCTGTGTCGGCCTTGAATAGATATTAATCACTAATAGCTTCTTAGAGTCTGGCCATTCAAGTAGGACAGCCAGCAAATCGTCCGAAGCAGTCTCTGAGTAGGTAGCTTGGCAACCTAGGTCCGTTGCTACCGCTATCATTAGTCCCCCAGATGGCCTACCCCTACCCCCCCATTTGGCTGCTTTGAAGAAGGAGGCAAAACCCGGTAATTCTATCTCTTCACGCGCCCATGTTTCTTGAAGGAGTAATAGATTTTTGGATCCAATGTAAGAACCCCACTCAGGACAATCCAACTTGTTGGAGAGCCCTGCCACATTCCAGGAGATGGTTGTTATAACTGTCGATTGGTTGTGTAGAGGACTAGTAGGAACCAAGTTGATATCAGTAGACTCAGGGTGTACCCTTAAATTTAAGATAGGTTGGTTCTTACCCAGTAGTCTAATAGCAGGTGGTGGGAAGGGGTGCACCATGCTTGTGGTCGGGCTAAGTTCAACTATGCTAACTGCCCTAAGATCTGAATCGGGAGCTTTGGGTGATGGTAGCAGGTGAATGGTCTGGCGATGGTCTGGAGATGTAATGATGTCGAGTGGGGGAGTTGCACAGGCATCGTTCCCCGGTTCGACCACCTGTCAGTCTACCAATTCTAAGCTACTGTAGCGATTCTGTATGGGTAAATAGGCAGGGTAGTGAGTTCTATATGGCCTGGGAATTCCCCTCTTGTATCCACCACCCCCCCTCCTCCTCCTGGTAACGGTTTCCCAGCCAGCCTCATCCCCAGAGCTAGGGAAGTACTCTCTGGTTCTTTCCCTATGTGACGGATAGTTATTGGTCTCCCTCCTCGTGGTGGTACTTTCCCAACCGGCCTCGTCCCCCCTGCTAGGGAAGTACTCTCTGGATCTTTCCCTGTGTGACGGGTAATTATTTGTCTCCCTGGGGCAGTTTTCCCAACCCTCCAATAGCTCCTGGTGATGCCCCCATCTTAGATCCTCTGAGCTGTATGCGTCGGAGGGGTAAAAAAAGGCAAGTGGAAGTGTTTGTATAGTACTGCCAAAGTCCTCATCCGAAACATAAGAGCAGATGTATGCAGCTGAATTGGGGTCTCTAAAAGAAACCTGGATACAGTCTCCTCTTATAGATTTCCTGGTATGCCCCACCCAAGCTACTCTCTTGGTCGTGGCTATGTCACTCGCTGTTCCTCTCGGAAGTGGTCTATTAACCGAGAGCCAGTTTATCACTTTATTCTTAAGTGAGGTAATTGATTCGAATGTGGGGGGATTAAGTTCAGGCACCCCTGCCATAATTACGGTATAAGGAGAGGCTTCTGGGGGGAGGTTTACAAACTGTAATTTACGTTTAGTGTGTGGTTTCTCTCCATCCAGGGGAGGATCGTTCTTGGTTCTTGCCGGGGGCATGGAATTTTCTTTAGGCGGGGGAGGGGCTGGTTTTGGGGAGGCGATATTTAGTTGCTTCGCGAGCAACAAGGCCTTATCTGCAGCTGGGGATTGTGATGCATTCTTATTTGGGGGTGCAGTGGTTTTGGGTATTAAGTCTGAGGGTTTGTTATTAGAAGATGCCACATGACTATTATCTTTACTAGGTTCGGAACCTAGACCCTCCTTTGGTGTTTTAGTCCCACTAGTGGCAATTTTGCTTGCATCAGCACGTTGCACGGTTGCCTTTTCAATAGTGACTAATCTTGCCTCAATCTTGATCAGTCTCGCCTCGAGGGGACTTAGTAGTGACCTAAGCAGTGAACCTATGTCCTCTAATGTAATGTCATCCGAGGAGGTGTCTGCTTGCGTGTTGTTAGTACAATGTGAGGATGGAGGGTGTTTGGGTGGTCTAGAAGTAGCTATCAAACCCAGCCTCTCCACTACAGAGGCAGGTATAGCTGCTTTCCCCCCTATACCTCTAACTTGTTTGGATTGGGGAGTATTGGACCTGAGCTCTTCTAAATTTTGCAGCCCAAACTTCTTTTTTGGAATTGCCCCCTCTCTGGATCCCTTGTTGCTTTCTGTGTTAGCCTCTGTAATTGGAGCTATCTCTATATTCTCTATAGGCGTAGGGTGGACGGGTTGAATAGAAGGTAAACCCCTGAGACTCATATAATCTAAATCACTCTGCAGATCAAGAGTGACTTCCGGAGTATCGTTTATAGTATCCGGGGGGGGACATGGTGCCTGGTCTGAGCTGGAAGTAGTTGGTATTATGTAACTGTTATCTGGGGTTCTAGCTTGGGCCATTGGACCCAAAGAAGATCTCCTTACCCAGTCTATTTCTTGGGATATTCTGCGTTCCAAGACCTGGATTTCCTCGATCAGGAGGGAGCCCGCTTTGGCAAAGTAAGTGTCGATTGGGCCTTTGACCGCTCCAACCGCGGCAAGCAAGGATGTTTTGCTCCTGGTTTCCCGTGTGCACATTTCACAAATAATTCAGGGGTCTCAGAATAAAAGACAAAGAGATTGGGCCCGGACCGGACTCTCACGTACTCTAACGGCCTCAAACGGCCCAGTTTTTGCCCTGTCTTTGCCCGGGCTGCGTCCCGCGCTGCGGGAGGTGGAGGTTTTGATATAGGGGGCGTGGGGGGCGGGCCAGCAGGGAGAGCGGACCGGAAGCTCTTCCTTGGTCTTGCAGGGACTTCTGGGAGATGAAGTCCCCGCACACTCGTTCCCCGCTGACACCTCACACCCACTGCCGCCTTACCGCCACAAGATAGCCCCGCTGTGACAATGTCCACCACTCCCGTCGAAGCGGCACCCGCGGAGCGGGTTGCGGCGAGATGTAAGCTGAGAGCTGGGACGCTGGTATCAATTTCGCAAGAATGCCGCTGTGCCTTTGAACTCGGTGCAGGAACTGGTGCTCTGGCAAAAGTAAGTCTCCCACCCGTTAGAGGGCTAGTCGACTCTAAGAAGCCTCGTGTGGGGGGCGGGGGGCGGGCCAGCAGGGAGAGCGGACCGGAAGCTCTTCCTTGGTCTTGCAGGGACTTCTGGGAGATGAAGTCCCCGCACACTCGCAGCCCCGCTGACACCTCACACCCACTGCCGCCTTACCGCCACAAGATAGCCCCGCTGTGACAATGTCCACCACTCCCGTCGAAGCGGCACCCGCGGAGCGGGTGCGACGAGATGTAGGCTGAGAGCTGGGACGCTGGTATCAATTTCGCAAGAATGCCGCTGTGCCTTTGAACTCGGTGCAGGAACTGGTGCTCTGGCAAAAGTAAGTCTTCCACCCGTTAGAGGGCTAGTCGACTCTAAGAAGCCTCGTGTGGGGGGCGGGGGGCGGGCCAGCAGGGAGAGCGGACCGGAAGCTCTTCCTTGGTCTTGCAGGGACTTCTGGGAGATGAAGTCCCCGCACACTCGCAGCCCCGCTGACACCTCACACCCACTGCCGCCTTACCGCCACAAGATAGCCCCGCTGTGACAATGTCCACCACTCCCGTCGAAGCGGCACCCGCGGAGCGGGTGCGGCGAGATGTAGGCTGAGAGCTGGGACGCTGGTATCAATTTCGCAAGAATGCCGCTGTGCCTTTGAACTCGGTGCAGGAACTGGTGCTCTGGCAAAAGTAAGTCCACTTCAGCTTCAGGAGAAACACGAACCACCACCACCCACAACAGGTCCCCCGCCGGAGCTGGAGCAAGATCACCGCCGAACAGCTCACCACCTCCTTCTGCCAGAACCCTCCCGCCAGCACTACGGACCCCAACGAAGCAGCCAGCAACCTCACACAGAGGCTGACCGTCTGCGCCGATGACCTCGCACCACTAAAGAACCCTCCGAGCAGGCCCGGCAGCAAGAAAGCCCCCTGGTTCATCGATGAACTCAAGGACTCCAAGAAGAACTGCCGCACCCTCGAGAAAGCCTGGCGCCACGGCCAGACCTCAGATAACATGACCGCCCTCAAGCACGCCACCCGCAAGCACCACCAGCTGATCTGCACCACCAAGAAGACAGAATTCAGAGAACGATTGGACAACAACGCCCATGACAGCAAGGAACTCTTCAGCATCGTCAAAGAGCTCTCCAACCCCAGCGCCGGAAACAACGACCTCACTCCCTCGCAAGACCTCTGCAACTCTCTCACCTTGTTCTTCCATCGCAACATCGCCAACAAACACAAAAGCTTTGGCGCACCAACCATGCACCCAACCGCTGAACCAACGCCCCCCACCACCACCATCTGCAACTGGACTCCGGTCAGCACCGAAGACACCACCCGCACGATGAACACCATCCACTCCGAATCACCAACTGACGCCTGCCCCCACCACGTCTTCAACAAGGCCGACTCCATCATCGTACCCCAACTGCGGGACATCATCAACACATCCTTCCACACCGCCACCTTCCCGGAGAGCTGGAAGCACGCCGAGCTCAGCGCCCTCCTGAAGAAACCAACAGCGGACCCTACCGACCTCAAGAACTTCCGCCCAATCTCGCTCCTCCCTTTTGCTGCCAAAGCCATCGAGAAGACCATCAACAGACAGCTCACCGCCTTCCTCGAGGCGAATGGATCCCTCGACCCCTCGCAGTCCGGTTTTCCATTTACACCGAGACCGCCCTGATCGCAGCCACCGATGACATCAGATCCCTGCTCGACAACGGGGAAACAGCAGCCCTAATCCTCCTGGACCTCTCTGCAGCATTCGACACTGTCTGCCACCGTACCCTAATACAGCGCCTCAGCAACATCGGAATCCAAGAGAAGGCACTGGAGTGGATCATCTCGTTCCTCGCCGTAAGAACCCAGAGAGTCCGCCTCCTCCCGTTCAGATCCGAGGCCACCGAAGTCATTTGCGGCGTACCACATGGATCATCACTCAGCCCAACGCTCTTCAACGTCTACATGAGCCCTCTCGTGGCCATCGCACGCAAACACAACCTCAACATCATCTCTTACGCTGACAACACCCAGCTGATCCTCTCCCTTACCAACGACCCCGCCACCGCCACAACCAGCCTACACGAAGGGATGAAAGACGTCGCCGAATGGATGAAGAACAGCCGCCTGAAACTGAACTCAGACAAGATGGAAGTCCTCATACTGGGATCATCGCCCTCCGCCTGGGACGACTCCTGGTGGCCCCCCGCCCTGGGCACCACCGCCAAACCAACGGACCATCCATGCAACCTGGGCTTCATCCTGAACTCCTCCCTCTCGATGACCAGACAAGTCAGCGCCGTCTCGTCATCATGCTTCAACACCCTGCGCATGCTCCGTAAGATCTTCCAATGGATTCCCACCGAAACCAGGAACACGGTCACCCAGGCACTCGTCACCAGCTGACTGGACTACGGAAACACCCTCTACGCCGGAACCACAGCCAAACTTCAGAAAAGACTCCAACGCATCCAGAACGCCTCCGCAAGACTCGTCCTGGACATTCCCCAACATAGCCACATCTTCGGCCATCTGAGAGACCTGCACTGGCTCCTCATCAGCAAGAGGATCATGTTCAGGCTCCTCACCCACGCACACAAACCACTCCACGACCTGGGCCCCAAGTACCACAACAACCGCCTGACCTTCTACGCACCCACCCGCCAGCTACGATCGACCAGCCTCGCCCTCGCCGCCGTACCACGCATCCGCAAAGCCACCGCCGGGGCAAGATCCTTCTCCTACCTGGCAGCCAAGACATGGAACTCCCTCTCGATCCAACTCCGGCTGACCCAGGATCATCTCTCCTTCAGGAAGCTCCTCAAGACCTGGCTCTTCGAGCAGTAGCGGACCCCCTCCCCCCCAGCGCCTTGAGACCCTCTGGGTGAGTAGCGCGCTATACAAATGCCCTTGATTGATTGATTGATTAATATCACCTCAGGCCCCACCCCCTTCCTTCACTATTGAGCAAAATATTCCTCAAAAATCAGCCAAACTGCGAATTCCGAATTACTCACCTGTTATCAGGAGAGACTTCAGTGCTGCATATTTCAGCCCACTACTGATCCTAAAAAGTAATTCTAATCGTAGTTACAGTAACTTGAATTTCTTTCTGTAGGCTAACATTGACTGGTTTCCCTTGGAAATTTTTCTAAGTGTGGAGTTTTGGAACTTTAAAAAATTCCTCAAAAATCAGACGACCTACGAATTCCGATTTACTCACCTGTTAAGAGTAGAGACGTGAGTGCTGCATCTTTCAGCCCACTACTGATCCTGAGAATTAATTCTAACCATACTTACAGTAACTTGAATTTCCTTCTATAGGCTAACATTGACTAGTTTCCCTTGGAAGTGTGGAGTTTTGGAAGTTTAAAAAATTCCTCAAAAATCAGCCAAACTATGAATTCGGATGTACGAACCTGTTATCAGGAGAGACCTCAGTGCTGCATCTTTCAGCCCACTACTTTTCCTGAAAAGTAATTCTAATCGTAGTTACAGTAACATGAATGTCCTTCCACAGGCTAACATTGACTGGTTTCACTTGGAAATGTTTCTAATTGTGGAGTTTTGGAACTTTAAAAAATTCCTCCAAAATCAGCCGAACTACGAATTCCGATTTACTCACCTGTTATTTGGAGGGACTTCAGTGCTGCATCTTTCAGCTCACTACTGTTCCTGAAAAGTAAATTTAACTGTACTTACCAGTAACTTAAATTTATTTCCATAGGATATAATTGCCTGCTATATAAAATATATATAAATTAAAAAAATATAAAATAATACAAAAAATATTACAATTTCAATATTTTTAGAAACATTTTTTTTCAATTTATATTAAAAATATGTAATGTAATTAAAAAAATTAAATATCTAAAAATAAATACTTTAAAACAATGTAGTAAATTAGTATAAAAAATATAACAATTAATACATTTAAAACTTATCATTTACAAAACCTTTGAAATTCCATAGGTTTCAGCCACGTTATAATTAGGAATTAGCATTTAAAAAACCTTTGAAATTCACTGAAAAAACCATAGGGTTCACACATGCTATAGTTAGCTGGACATTTCACTCATACAAAACCATTGAAATTCCCCCGTTATAGTTAGTTCAGCTAACTATAACTTGCGCGCCCGCAATGCACTGCTGATGAAGTCACATATTACATCACTCATGACATGGTCAGTGATATCACTCATGACATCACTGATGACATCTCAAATTCTCCAATCTGTAATTACCTGTATATTTTAATAACATAATACATTTGGCTATGTGATATCTATGGCCAACATGGAATAATTACTAATACACTATTAGATATCAAAACGTTTGTCATAAAAAAAATGAAAACATATATAAAAATTAACAAATCACTATTAAGTATTTAAAATCAGTACTTATTATAATACAATGGTGAATGTATAATACATTGTGGAGCTGGGTGGCGGGCGGACCGGAATAACAGGCGGGGAGGCCGTATATATTGCGCTATGACAAGTGTTTTATTGCAGCAGAAGGACAAAGTCCAAATGAGGGAGGGAGGCAGTGTAGAGTCCAAGGGGTGTTTGGCTGATAGAAACGGCAGTGGACCAGGCTCGGCGAGGTTGTTGGGGATCAGGGTCTGCTTCTCCGTGTTCCGCCAGTAGTCTCCTCGGTGTGGTACTGGGGCTCCTTGGAGGCTTGAAAGAAAGGAGAGAAGCGTAGGGCTTTTAATCCGAGTACTCAATCAGTACACCCCACCACCTACACCGGGGAGTGAAGGGTATGGAGAAAAGCCAGTGAGGAGGGGACGGTAGGGGAATGGAACAGGCAAGAAAAAGGTGGGAGGGTTGAAGGCGGGATGGTGCAGGGCAGTGCTCGGTCTTTATACAGTGCGAGTGTGACAAACCTAACTATCCCTGTGCTCGTGCAGTCTAGGAATATATACAAGAGTATTTTACAATTAGCACTATATACACAGTAGGGGACACGGAGAAAGGGTAACAGGTACTCACGTGCCCTGCCGCAACTCTCGTCCGAGTTGCGGCCGCTCTCCAGCTTCCTCCTGAGGACGCCACCAGTCCTCCGTCCAGACGTCCTCTTCCTCGTCCTCGCTTCGGTCCTGCAGTACTGCTCCTCTCTCTCTCCGGGGTCCGTCGCTGTCCGCTGCCTCCTGCCACGAGTCGGTTGCTCCGAACGCCTCTTCTTCGTCCTCGGGGCTTTTTCTACCTTCCGGGCTCTGGTCTGGCCGTCCACTTCCGGGGTCAGGGTGGATCGCTTCCGGGTTGCTTGGGGTCGACCCGCCGTCACTTCCGGTGTTACGGGCGGGGGCTTCCGGTCCTTCGGGCTCCAGCGTCGGTACCTGCAGGGGACGAGAAAGAGAAGGTGCCCTGGGTGTCCGGGACGTTAAGTGACCGGGCGCGGGGGACGGGACCCCCGCGCTCGGACTGTGTTGCGCCGAGGTAGGTGCCGCTGCCGCTCCACATACATGTACATCGATAAAGTTGGATGGCATTTATATTTTGAAAAAACTCCCAATCAGATATAGGCATTCAAAGGGCAACGACATCCCCCAGAATGCATCAGGTATGGAGTTCTGTTTGTCAGTACTCACATGATGTGGGGAAAGTGTTTTTATTGGTTAATTTGTTTGCAACCATGTAACTGTGATCAAGTTATCGAGTATAGCGAAACGCGTCGGTTGTCTCCAGATACCTTTTCGAATTAAATATTGAAGATTGGGGAATTGAACAACTTGTGAGTGCGTTTCATTGAATCTTTGCAAGAAGATTGCTTGGGATAATATATATATATTATAAATTTCAAAAATAGCTGTACAAGAATGTGTTCTCCTTTCCTGTTACAAAAGTAACTGTCAAAGGTCTGACGGAAGACAGGAGGTAAACACAAATCACAGTGTTTTTGTGTGCCCTGCAGCAGGCACTTGCACCAGTATTTCCAAACCAAAACACTACAAGCAAACACAGGAGATGTCACATTCTGGTCAAATCCCTACATTATCCATGGAACTGTCTTTCGGAAAATACCTGTGGCTTTTTATTAAAGTCAATTATATCTGCCTTTTATGTCCATTTCAGTCACTCAAAGGACAAATCCACAATGTAGTTTTGCAAGCCTAATCCAACACCTCCTTCTGTCTCAACCAAGTTATGAAATATGATTTCCAAGAAATTCTGGACAGGTAGTAAAAAACACAATTTGGTTATAGACATTACTAGGCTTTGATTTGTGATCTCGGCTCTAGAGAGTGTGCATGCACTGTCTCAACCAGATCCTGGACCTCTATGGGAATTCTCTAGGGCATATTGTCAAGCCCCTTATCATCGCTTTAGCAGCAGTTTCCTGCCACTAAAGCTGTGATAATTGCATCACTGTTCTTGATAATATGGCCCTACTTTTGTATATTTATGAATGGGTGACTGATACTGTCACAGGTTACGAGCGCTGTTGTTCTAATTAGGGACAAGCGCCATGTCTCAAGGTGGATCAAACCAAAAGCCCACAAAGCACTTGCATATCATTTAAAAAAATTTACAATTTATATTCAGCAGTACATTTTTCTGTGGCATTAAAGTTTTGACCCCAAGTATGAAAAAGCATTGGCAAACCCAATAGGTCTCGCCTTTGGGACCTTATAAGTATTTAGTTATGCAGCACAATATCCTTGGTGCAACAACTTCAACTGTTGCATCGCTAAACACTTATAAGGTCTCAAATTTGGCATAAGTTAAGCCACAATTTAGGAACACTTTTACTGAATCCATTTTTAGTACATATGGCTCAAAATACTTTATTTTTTCTGGTTCTTCAATGAGGGCGTTAGGCATTTAAGCTGTCGACGAGTGCCGAACAGAAACAGCCCATACAAACTATTTTTGCTCGAAATTATTCTCTGACTAATATGTTTCTTAGTGTACAGGTTGGAAAAGGAAAGTTAGATATTACCGTACTGTTAGCAGGGATTGAGACCAGAGAATCTGTGGCTGAATAACAAGGATATTTTGTTTGAAGAAACTCCAAAATCTCTTGAAGGTGTTAAAAGACCAGAAGAGATGCAGGTGGAGCTGACGATACCCTGCAAAAAATCTCACTAAGGCACTACATCTGATTAAAATTGGAGTGCATAATGAGCTGTACCTTTCAGGGCATCCTTTGGAAGCTATTTTTAGGAGCAAAGCTGGGAAGGGTGAGAAAAGGAAGAAGAAAGTAGGAGGTGAGTTCTTGAAAGGACACTTTGAAGAAAACTAATGCTCTGGCCTATTCTTTCTGATGAAACTAGACCTGCTTGTGGCAGGACCACTTCGCAGAAGCACACCAGCATACTCAGTATTTAGTTATTCATTCATTTATTCATTCATCCATTCATTTTTGTTGTATTTTTTGGGTAAAGACACAGTATTAATCACTAATTAATTTGCCATCCTCCTTGTCACGCAAACTATGACAGAGATAAGTAAAACAATAAAATGCATTATTAACTCAGTCTCAGTTGAATTAGCACATTCTCTTAATATCTCAGTAAAAAGATGCAATACTCTGGAAAAATGGTGAAAAGAGTTTCTGCTAGGAAACAAACTTAATTGCTGTCTAGTGTTCCCTCTAGAGGAAACAGCCTCTGTGAGAAAGACTGTTCCCAGAAGGAAGGACAAAACTTTTCTTCTTGTCTAAATATCCCACCTGACTCGCCTGTGGTCACTCTCAATTTGATCAGACCCAGTCTTAGTGGCATAGATACACATACCTAAGGATGGCTATCAAATTTATATGTTATGGCAGGCAGTGTGGTCTATGATGGAGTACTTTGCCTCCCAAAGTTGTGGTCCTAACCTCAGTTTAGTGTTGGGGGAGCTGATAAGTTTTTGACTGCGGGGCTTATTCTGTCTCCACCGGCAGAAACCTTTTAGACCAGCTGACATTGGGTGGATGTCCATTGTAGTCAGACTACCTGCCCTATTGATGGTGAATATTGCAACATCATTTTTCCCCCTGTTTGAGAAAGCCTTCTCGCCAAAGCCAGAATTCTGTCTCAGTCTATAAGAACCTTCTAGTACTCCTTACCTCCAGGCATATATTCTTGCTGGCCACTGTTAAAGTATATGTAGGGCTTCGTATACCCATGCTAAACTGCCATTGAGCCTCTGTGGCAATCGAGGAAATCAAAACAACACAGCTGCAGTTTTAAGACAGTCTGAGATCTTATTCGTTCAACCTCTGCACATCATATATTACCAGCGAAGCGAAGGGGCTGTCTGCGCCTCTCCCTTGCAGATCAGGGCGAAGTGCCTGCCTGCAAGGTCCGACTTTGAGAGCTCCCAAACATCCAATAAAAGACTCAGGGCATATTACCAAGTCTGGCGATAGGCAATTATTGCCTGTTTAGCGGCAGTTTTCGGCCGCTCAGCGGCGATAATTCTATCGCTCTATTAACAAGCTGTCGCTAAGTGATGTTACCAAAAGCTTTTAGGCGATAGCAAGCGGGTCGGGGCCCACTTTGCATGTTAGCGATATTCATCGCTAATGACATGCAAAGTGGGCGTACCCAACCTGTTAGCGACTGAAAGCAGTCGCTAACGTCGCTAGCGCCTATTAGCAAGGCAGGCGTAGCGGTGGAAATATTCCCCCCATCGCCAAAAAACAACGCCTGCTCAGACCAGTTTTTAGCAATGTTATTTAATGGGAGGTGGATAACATGGCTAAGAGCATTTTGTCGCTAATGCGTGAATATCGCTGTATTCTCAGCGATATTCACGCATTTTGCCGCTATCGCTGGATATTTTAGCACAATGGAGAAAAACGTTGCATATAGCATGTTTTCTCTGCTAACATATCCAGTGATAGGCAGCGATAAAATCGTCGCTAAGCCTATTTAGCGATACTTATATATGCCCCTCGATGTTTATAATGGTATGTATGGCTGCGGAAAGTGAACAAAGCATTTGTGTAATATCTCCAACCTCCCATCCTCCAAAAATGTATACATTTAGGAAGAGCAACCCATAAAATAGGTAAATGCGTGTATGTATACTGTGTACAGAACTTCGACAACCTGCAGGTCACAGGTTTGAATCACACCCAATGAAGCCAATTTAGACTTCATCTTCAAGAGGTCTATGAAATAAGCATCGAACGTAGGTTGCTAAACCTTTATGAAGTACCTACTGTCTCAATGTGGAGCACGGTGAGCCATGTAACACAAGTATAGATATCAGAAATGATACAAAATGGGAAGAGTGTGCTTGTAATAAAGTGCTAATAAATCTCCACGAGGTAGACCATAATCTCACCCCGCCCATCGTCACCTATCAATGCTTGCCAGGATTAGATAAAAGGGACTCCGAATCTGAGGCCTACCTCTCTCAATGAACAATGTCACCTATCTCTCCGCCCTGCATACACCCACCACCCCCTGGACTCAAGACTTTCCTGAGCCTCATTCCTGTGCGATGGGAGAGAGATAAAGGAAGGGTCGCTAATAGCTGCACAGGCAGTAGGCAGCATTACCCTGCTAACCTCAGCAACTCCCCCCACCCGACTACTGTCTTTTTAGCCATCCTGTCCCCACCTGTGTTTGCTCAGCCACTTGGCCCCTGACTACCAGAACAGAGACAGGCAGGGCAGCTCCCTTGTCACAGACCGGTGAGAGATTTTTCACACAATCAACACAACCACATTCCACTGTTCTCCAAAGGCATTAGCTGCAGCCCCACTATCATCTAGTTCTGTCTTCATCCCCACCACTGCCAGTCCTTCCCGACTTTATTGGGCACCCTCTGGAAGGGCACTTGAGGGTAGAATGGAGACGGTGGTGAGGTGCAGAGCCAGGCAGAGATGGACCAGCAGCAGTCACGCAAAGAATAAGACGAATGAGCATACGCTCCTGCCACTGACTGGAGAGGGGTTAACAGTGAGTGGAAATGGGAGAGAAATGAAACATTCAATGGAAGGAACACAGCAGAAGCACAGGACAGCCAAATGAGCAGAGAACCAGCAGAAATGAGTAAATTAAGAAAAGAGACACAGCGGAAGTCAAGTAGATCAGATCAATAAACTGTATTAGGCAGAAAGGCCATAAAAGTAAAACAAAACAAGAGGGGTGTGGGGGGCCTGTGTGATTCCCTTGCGGGAGTGTGCAGCAAAGCTCGTTAATTGCGACCATATGGCACAATGGCGCCGGCGCTCCCGCAAGGGAATCGCCAGACGTGCACGCATTGCCATTGAAAGCAATGCAATGCATGCACATTTTTGTCCACAAAGCTGTGCCGATGGCTAAAGGTCTCTCTCCTTTGCACCACATGTGCGCTGCATAGGCGAGACCTAAAAGCCTTAATGAATTGCTTTTGAATAAAAGCTAGAATGGCTGCAATACTGCCAAATCCATTTCACTGCTTTCTTACGATCGGCGTAAGTTCTTCCTGGTCTGTGACCGCAGAGTGGAGAAAGCAGGCGTTCTTGGGCTGGTATGGCCCATATAATGCCATGAGCTGAAATGAGCAGTTTGGTTTGCTTTCTTGTTTCAAAGTGTCTTTTTACTGCAGCAGTAATATGTTTATGAGTTTTGAGTATAAAGCAGAGAGTGTGTAGCAGTGGGCTTTTGTTGAGACTTTATATACTGATGGCCTTCCAAGGTTTACATTGTGCTAGCAGTGTAATGTAGCTATATCAGTTTAGTGAGATAATATACTTGCGGATGAGCTCTGTGCTCGCAGGGCAAGTCTCTGGTTTGATTAGTGAGGACGAGATAGGCTTTCAATGTTCCTACGTAGTTAAAATTACTTCCCTTGAGTCCATTGACACCTGAGTTTTACAGACACTGTGCTGTTTGACTAGCCGTCAAGTATGCCCTGGACTTCCCCTTTCGTAAATGCATGGCAAGATTGCCAAATCAGTGTTGTTTTTAGCGCTGCTCGATAATACAGAAACTGGTTTGAGGAGCAGTGGGTATTTACTGTACTTCTCTGCATTCAAAACGCTGTTTGCTTTTCCTCATCGCTTGGTCGTGGTGGTGTTATGTGGGAATCTAGGACCCTAGTGTAATTTTTCCCGATTCATGCCCATATATAGGTGTAAACCATCCAGTCCTTATATAGGCATAAAGAATCATTACCTTAGTAAGTTATAGCCTGCGCAGCCCTAATACGGCATGGCTACTTCCACTAAACTCCTAGAATCCACATTGATTTTGTGGTAAAACCAGCCTTCAGCAGTCAGGAACCTCCCCCTGGATGAATACTAATTTATCCAAGAAATCCGGGAGTTTTTAAGGAACTAAGGCACTAGTGATGATATTATGTCCAATCTTACGTCAGACTCGCCGGTATATGGTCAAAATATCGATTCCAAAATATAGACTAACACAAATATCGACTCCAAAATATAGAATGGACAAAATATCGAATGGACAGAATATAGACATCAAAAATATTGTTTTTAAGGTAAGCAATGTAATATCCATTTTAAAAATATAGAAAGTCAAAATATCGAAGTACATAATATAAGCTATTGAAAATATCAAATTTTTAATAACATCAACTTTGTTTAAGTGTTTTGTATGTTAGTATATGTGTAAAAAGTGTATATTTTTTTGTAATTTATTTGAAGTAATTAATTTTATGTCATTTAATTTTTGCGTAATTCTTTTTTTTTTTTTTAAACTTTTATTTTTCCATTTCACATAAGGGTGAAAAAGAAGGAAATCAAACCAAATAACAATCATGAGACTGCAATGTATGTACATAGAATGACAAAATTAATGTTGTCGGATAAAGGAGAACAGCATAGTTATAAAAAATTAGAAATTAACCAATAAAAAATCACTGAGAGCAAGGAGACGTGATACATTTGCACCAACAATATTAATAAATATACAACGTGAAATGATCATGTGGAAAAGCTGACTTATACATCTAGAAACAAAGACAAAAACAAAAAAACGAAAAAACAATTAAATGTACAGCATACACCATTATCCTAAGCATTATGTGAGACAGAATGAGACTACCCTAATCCTGAGGGGGTTATGCCGGCCTGTGTCGGGGACTCACTTGTTAGCTGGCGTCGGGAAATGTAATCTCTGTATGGGCCCCAAATGTCGATGGGTCGGGAGGAAGTAGGAAGTAAAGTGCTATATTCCTCGCTATTCACGCTACAAAACGCCATACTATTTAACCAGGCGCGAAGAGTAGGGGCGCGTTTACTACCCCATAGCAGTGCAATCTCACGTTTAGCCAAAAGGAAGCCCAAGGCCGCCAGTCGGCGTACCTTCTTAGGGATATTTAGTACAAGCCCCAAAAGTGCGATTTCAGGCAAAGGAGAAAGGAGTATGGATATTATAACTCCTAAGGTGGAATGAATATCAAGCCAATAGTCGTGTATTTTAGGGCAGGTCCAGGTTAAGGTGGCAAAGTCTGCAAATGGGGCAAGACATTTGCGGCAGTGGTGAGGCCTAGAATTGTCAATCCGGTATGCATGGGCTGGGGTGAAATACACCCGCCGAAGCAATTTGAAATGGAGCAGCTTGTGACGGCTGTTCACAGAAATGTCAGATGTGGCCCTGCAGCAGAAAGCCCACTGATCGTCGGAGATGGGCCCACCCAGGTCACCTTCCCAAGCAGCGCGGAGCCTGGAGTCAAGCATCGGTTTGAGCGCACCGCACTGTTTATACAGTTTAGACATCAAATGTGCAATATTCGGGCTTTGAATCAATAAGGAGAGGGGAGGGAGCTCCGAAGGCGCCAATGGGAAAGAGGAATACACAGCCAGCAATGCCGACCGCAACCGGGTAAGTATGAAAGTGTCCATGAAGGACCGATCACTAAATCTGGCCTCCTCCGACAAAGCGAAGACGTGTCCATCTGGGAACAAGTCGCCAGTGGTACTAATATTAAATTTCGCCAGTGTGCGCATTAACAAAGTGTCACCAGTAATAGGAAACAGGGAGGAGTTGGGCAGAGGTAAAGCTGGGGAATATAACAGATCCAAACCCAGCAGTATACGCAATCTAATCCAAGCCCAACAGGTGGTGGAAACCGTCTGAATGTCCCGGGGGTCCCTAGGGAAGCCCGTTGGAAGAATCGTGAGAAGTTGTCTAGGTAAGACCAGATCGGCCTCTGGTCGCAAATAGGGGATGCGGGCATCTGGATGGAACCAGGCGTGTGCATAACAGCATTGAGCTACTAAATAATACAAATATAGATCTGGTACTCCCAGCCCTCCCCTCTCTAGGGGTAAAATTAAGACTTTCCAGCTGACTCGAGGAGTCTTGTCTCCCCAAATCAAGCGGATCAGGTGTGAGCGAAGTTGCGAAAAAAAGACTTTAGTCAACGGAATACGAATGTTGTTGAAAAGATATAAAAACCGGGGCAAAACAATCATTTTGATGATTGCAATTCTGCCCGCCTTGGACAGGGGTAAGCATAGCCATTAGGTGAACTGCGCCTCCAGCGCAGCAACCGCGGTGCCATAATTGAGACGAATGACCGAGGCAGTGTCAAGATGAATATGGATACCCAAATACTTAACAGAATCCGCACACCATTCTAACGGAAAGTCAAATGCCCAATGCACAGTGCTTGCCGTCAGTGGAAATATGACAGATTTGTACCAATTAATATGAAGTCCAGAAAAATTACTGAAACGTATGAGTTCCCGAATAAGAGGCAATAGGTTATCTTGAGGCAGGCGGACATACAATACCATATCGTCAGCGTACATCGAAAGCAGCAGAGGTCCCGTGCGAAACCTCAGGCCACGCTGGAGATGATTCTCTTGAAACTGTCTAGCTAGAGGGTCCATGGCTAAAATAAAAAGGAGAGGGAATAAGGGCCATCCCTGCCTCATGCCACGGTGCAGAGGGAAAGGGTCAGAGAGAGTGCCATTCAGACGCAACCGGGCCGTGGGCTTATTATATAAAAGGGCCACTGTAGCCACGAAGCACTCTGGCATGCCCTTTTGGCGCATTACCGATAGGAAAAAAGGCCACTCAAGAGAGTCAAAGGCCTTCTCGGCATCCAACAAAATGGCGGCGGCAGGCGTGGAGGGATGAATGCGATGAAAAACAGTGAACAGCGTGCGAAGGTTAAGCGAGGTAGACCTGTGTGGAACAAAGCCCGATTGCACCAGGGAAATTATGGACTCCATCAACAGTGAAAGTCTAATGGCAATGACTTTGGCCAGGATTTTATAATCTAAGTTTAATAGGGAAAGAGGCCGATATGAGCCGCACTGCATAGGATCCTTCCGCGGTTTGTGTAATAAGATGATCACCGCTTCGCGCAATGTCGGGGGAGGACTCCCACCTCAAGAGCCTCGGCATATACCTCTACTAATCTCGGAACCAACAGGTCTTTGTATGCTTTATAAAAGTCAGCAGAAAAGCGATCTAGCCCAGGAGCCGAAGAGGCGTGAAGGGCGTCTATCACCTCCACTATACTGTCCGATGTGATGGGGGTTAGAAGGAACTCTTGCATGTAACGTTCGAGGTAGACCAAGGCCACCTCAGATAAGTAATCTTCCTGCCCGCTGGAATCCCCGGAGAGATGAGAGGTATAAATATCTTTATAATAAGTTAGAAACAGGTCGCACACCCCGGGGGTGGAGTGGACTGGGGAGCTTTCCATTCTGGACATTGCAATGATGTACGTGGGGCCTCTGGGGGGATGCAGCATGTTAGCCAATAACCGGCCCGGTCACTCACCTTCCCTGTACCGCCAAGCCATGCATTGTTTAGTGAGGAAAAGCAATTCCCTCTAGGTGGCATCACGAAATTCGACACACAACTCCAGCCGGCGTGGAGGCAGGGAATCAGAAGTGGAGCTAAGCATTTCCCGGTCTAGTGCTACAATTTTCTCCTCAATTCTGTCCAAAGTGGAACGAAGATCCCGAAGTACCCCGGCATGTTTCGAGATGCAGACCCCTCTAATATATGCCTTAAAACCTTCCCACAGAACTGCCCAGGTGTCGACTGAGCCAGTGTTGAGATCAAAATAATCCTCTATGGCCTGCCTAACGTCCTCAGTGAAGACTGGGCCCAATAAGGCCCGACCGGGAAAGCGCCATTGCCTTTCATAACTCCCTCGCGGGGAATTGAAAGCTGAAGGCGAACCGGGAAATTATCAGAAAGAGTGCGTGGAAGAGTCTGGACTGCCCCCAACCAGCCAGCCACCACAGGAGAGACCAGCCAGTAGTCTAACCTTGTCCATGTGTTGTGAAAGCCTGAATAATGGGTGAAGGAAGGATGGTGTGCATTTAGATGGGCATCAACATCCACCAAGGAGTAGTGTGTGCAAATCTCACAAAGGGCCAGTCGGGAATGGGGCTTGGAGTCAGGTGTAGAGGCGGTGCTGTCTCTAGGATGATTCAAAAGGAGATTAAAGTCCCCACCAATGATCAGAAGCCCAGTATCTGCAGCTAGGAGATGGTTCGACAGGGAGAGATAAAAGGAAGGAGAATCAGTATTCGGACCATAAATACATACAAAGGAGACCCTATGACCCATCAATAAACCTGTTACAAACAAAAAAACGTCCCTCAGGGTCCCGGTGTGTAAAACAGTGTGCAAACTGAATTCTCTTATGTATCAAAATGGCAACACCCCTGGAATATGAGCTGTAATTAGAAAAAGATCTCTGCGGTCCCCAGGCAGAAGCCTTCAAGTCACCCCCCGAGCCAGCCAAATGGGTCTCCTGCATAAAAAGGACATCAGCATGATGACGCATAACATAATTTAAAACCTGCCTACGTTTCCTGTAATCATTCAATCCACGCACATTCCACGTTAATAACAAAAGCCCGGAAGGACCGGGCACACTTCCTAACCGTACCATCTATGGTATACCAAAAAACATAAATCAGTGCAAAAAAGCATTACATCACACAAAGCAAGTCTCATCTTTGGCAAATTGAAACATCCAATAAAAAAGGAAACAAAAACACCCCTCCACCCACCCCCCAACCTCTCATATACCCATAAGAGGAATATCCCTACATCACAACCCAAAAAATAAACCATAGAGGCATCCACCATGGGGCAAACCAGCCGTGAAATATAAAAGAAAAATCAGAATGTAATAGCATATGCAAAGAGCCTAAACCATACAGCAGTGCTACTTTCAATGAACAATCAAAGGAGCAGAAGAAAAAAGGAGAAAGCAAAGAGGCTGTTTTCAACCATTCCCAGTTGGGGAGAAAAGATCAATGCTGGATTGTGAAGCCTGCTTCTGTGGGGAATTGGGCAGGGATCCATTCGATGCCCCGCCCAAGTTGTTCTTAAAGTCACGGAAAAACTCCTGAGCCGCATTTGGAGTGTCAAAGATTTTGGGACAGCCATCAATGTCCACCTTGAGACGCGCAGGATAGAGCATGCCGTATCTAAGGCCCAGGTTTCTAAGCATGGCCTTGATACTTTGATATTTGTGCCGGGCCTCCTGGACCATGGCAGTAAAATCTGGGAAGAAGTAGAGGTTGCTGCCCTGCCACTGGATTTCACCCTTCTCACGTGCCGCTCGAAGGGCAGTGTCTCACTCTCTAAAATTCATAAGCCTGGCAACAATTGGTCTGGGAGGCAAGCCCGGTCTGGGGCGAGGCCCTAAGGATCGGTGTGCACGTTCAACAACGAAACCCTGGGTGAAAGATTCCCTGCCGAACAAATCAGAAAGGAGCTGCTCCACAAATGTGTCCAGTCTGCCAGTGGCTGTCGTCTCCGGCACACCAAGAATACGAATGTTATTGCGGTGCCCTCTGGCCTCCAAATCCTCGTTCTTTATAGCCACATCTTTAAGGATCTTTTCCATTCTTTCGAGTCGTTTAAGGGAGGAGGAGGCCCCGTCCTCGATATCTGACACCCTAGATTCCACCACATCAAGCCTGCGATCATGACCCTGGATCTTGGAGTTCATATCAGCAAGCTTTTTGTCCAGATCATCAAACCGATCGTCCAGGGCCTTGAAGCCCGTCCTCATTTGGGCGTGCATGGCGAGGGCCAGGGCCTCCGAGCTAGGCATCTCATGAGGAGGGTCAGCCTCCGCTGTTGAGCCTGCGGCGGGGTCCGCCTTGGCCCCAGGGGTCTTGTCAAATTGGAGCTTAGACCGTCGAGGGTCTTTCTTGACCATCGTGGCAGGATGGTCATAACGGCAATGAAGGTGACCAAACTATAGGATCTCACAGTGTGACTCCAGGACGTTGCCACACCAGGGCCGACCAGATGCCGCCAGAGGGGAGTAGCAAGGAGACGGGAGAGACGTGGTTCACTGGGTCAGGATCCACCAGCAAAGCAATGGCAGGACATCCAGGAGAAGCTCACATGGCAGCTCATGGTGGAAGACGGTGGTCAGCAGTCCCCCGGACACAAGACGACCAAGTCATGCAGCGGCCAGATCGGGAAGGCCCATCCATCTAGAAAAGACGGGACACACGCAGCGAAGGCCGTCGTCAGCTTGGCTGGGCGGGCAAGGCCTCAGGTGAACCTAGCGAGGCCCCAGGCCGGAAGGAAGGGGGCCCCGGAGAGTCCCCACAGTTCAGCTGGCCATGGAGCACCCACCAGGTGCCAAGGGGAGGGGGAGCCCAGTCACCCACCACCACCGAATCCCAACCCCACCCGCATTACCACTCACGACCAGCAACACCACCCCCAGGACCGGAGCACGAGGCCAGCCCACCCACTCTAGGCCCCGGCTTATAGCAGCGCGGTAGGCCCAAGGGCCAAAATACCCACGCCTGCAGTGGGGGCCGGGCTGGGGAGCGGCAAGCAATGAGCGGGTCACCGGGGCAGGCAACAGGCCGGGCGGGAGCGGGGAGGGAGATCGGGAAGGGGGTGGCAAGAGGCGCGGACTCACCTCAGCCTCAGCAACACCAGGATGGCGGATGGTAGGCCAGAGCCGAGCCCAGATGGTATCGGGCACCGGCGGCGGCTGGAGATGGACCCAGCGGCTATGGAGGCATCAGTTGCTGCAGAAGGGCTTCACGGTCTTTGGAAGCTGGAAGGCACCCCAGGAAAGGCTCTCACATCGCGGGATCGGGGCTGATGTATTCGCCCGATCTGCGGAGCTCTAAGAGGATGCGGCCATCTTGGTCGCCTCCGTAGCCACGCCCCAATGTTTGCATAATTTAATTCTGTAGCGGGTTGTGGGTTTATAGGGGAATATGGTGGGAAGTAATTTAATTATAATTAATTAAATATGTACATTTATTTATTGGTATTTATTTTGAATACATTGTTAATTCATTTTTAATTGGTAAGTAACTAATTCTTAATATATAATACATTTTTATTCATTGATTACTTGATAATTATGTGAATAATATTACTTTATTTACTGTAGCAGGTTGTGGGTTCATAGGGGAATTGGGTGGGAAGTAATTTAATCATAATTAACTAAATATGTTAATTTATTTATTGGTATTAATTTTGAATACATTGTTAATTAATTTGTAATTGGTAATTAATTAATTCTTAATTGGTAATTACATTTTTTAATTGATTAATTGATAATGATGTGAATTATATTAATTTATTTTCACTAGAGTGGGAATAGTAAAATTTACCGCTATGCTATCCAACGCTTTCCCTACTGTAGCACTCACTGGAGTGGGAATAGTAATGTTTAACCCTACGCTATCTAACGCTTTCCCTACTGTTGCACTCTCTGAAGTGGGAATAGTAATTTTTACCCCTACGCTATCCAAAGCTTTCCCTACTGTTGCACTCTCCGGAGTGGGAATAGTACTTGTTACCACTACGCTATTCCAACGCTTTCCCTACTGTTGCACTCTTTGGAGTGGGAATAGTAATTTTTACCCCTACGCTATCCAACGCTTTCCCTACTGTTGCACTCTCTGGAGTGGGAATAGTAATTTTTACCCCTACGCTATCCAACGCTTTCCTTACTGTTGCACTCACTGGAGTGGGAATAGTACTTGTTACCTCTACGCTATCCAACGCTTTCCCTACTGTTGCACTCTCTGGATTGGGAATAGTTATGTTTACCCTACGCTATCCAACGCTTTCCCTACTGTTGCACTCTCTGGAGTGGGAATAGTATTTTTTACCCCTATGCTATCCAACGCTTTCCCTAGTGTTGCACTCTCTGGAGTGGGAATTGTAATTTTTAATCTCCCGCTATCCAACGCTTTCCCTACTGTTGCACTCTCTGGAGTGGGAATTGTGTTTTTTACCCCTACGCTATCCAACGCTTTCCCTACTGTTGCACTCTCTGGAGTGGGAATAGTAAATTCTTACCCCTACGCTATTCAACGCTTTCCCTACGGTTGCAGTCTCTGGAGTGGGATTAGTTATTTTTACCCTCCCGCTATCCAACGCTTTCCCTACTGTTGCACTCTTTGGAGTGGGAATAGTAATTTTTACCCCTACGCTATCCAACGCTTTCCCTACTGTTGCACTTCCAGGATTGGGAATAGTAATTTTTACACTCCCGCTATACTACGGTAATAATATTGTGTATTGTTTTAATAATATTATGTTAATATATATATATGTTTTAACATATATGATTGTATGTTTTTTTTTATAAGTTAAATTAATTATTTAATAATGTTAAGGTAATGTAAGCATTTTTAAGTATATTTTAGCTATTTATTTTTAATATTTTTTTAATTTTACATTATTTTTAAAAAATGCGATATTTTTACAAAGTATATATTTTTAAACTATATTTTGTGTTCGATATTTTGGTACTTACCTGTTTGTAGATAGGAATTCGATATTTTGTCTGTCGATATTTTGCCATCTATATTTTGGGTAGTCTATATTTTGTCCCTCGATATTTAGTCAGTGATCCAGACTCGTCACCTTCAAGGGTACAAATATGCCTACATTTGCTCAGTCAAACACACGGCGGTTCCGGAGCAGATCGACTAACTCCTTGCCCGACGCCCTGCTGCTGAAAGTGCTGAAGGAAGCCGACCCTCCAACTGACGCAGTGAAAAGACGCTTTTCTCCTGCCGAGAAATCCAGCTTCATTGTTTCCAGGCTACCCTTGAGAGAGATACAAGACCTCTATCATTCTAAAAACCAAGGTACGGAGCTGATTAGATCCCTAGAGAATTCTTGAACAGATTATTGGCAGAGAAATACTACAATCTAAATTACTCCTCACTTATTCCTCCCTTCCCTACTGTTGCACTCTTTGGAGTGGGAATAGTAATTTTTACCCCTACGCTATCCAACGCTTTCCCTACTGTTGCACTTCCAGGATTGGGAATAGTAATTTTTACACTCCCGCTATACTACGGTAATAATATTGTGTATTGTTTTAATAAAATTATGTTAATATATATATATATGTTTTAACATATATGATTGTATGTTTTTTTTTTATAAGTTAAATTAATTATTTAATAATGTTAAGGTAATGTAAGCATTTTTAAGTATATTTTAGCTATTTATTTTTAATATTTTTTTAATTTTACATTATTTTTAAAAAATTCGATATTTTTACAAAGTATATATTTTTAAACTATATTTTGTGTTCGATATTTTGGTACTTACCTGTTTGTAGATAGGAATTCAATATTTTGTCTGTCGATATTTTGCCATCTATATTTTGGGTAGTCTATATTTTGTCCCTCGATATTTAGTCAGTGATCCAGACTCGGCACCTTCAAGGGTACAAATATGCCTACATTTGCTCAGTCAAACACACGGCGGTTCCGGAGCAGATCGACTAACTCCTTGCCCGACGCCCTGTGGCTGAAAGTGCTGAAGGAAGCCGACCCTCCAACTGACGCAGTGAAAAGACGTCTTTTCTCCTGCCGAGAAATCCAGCTTCATTGTTTCCAGGCTACCCTTGAGAGAGATACAAGACCTCTATCATTCTAAAAACCAAGGTACGGAGCTGATTAGATCCCTAGAGAATTCTTGAACAGATTATTGGCAGAGAAATACTACAATCTAAATTACTCCTCACTTATTCCTCCCTCGTACTCGGCTTAGGTTAGGTACACCGGCGTAGGCGTATGTTAAAAGCACCAGTTGAGTACTTTTAGCCGCTATTTTATCATTGTATGTATTTTATGCATTCTATATATTTTATATATAGGCTCAGAAACCATATAATGCTTTTACAGTACTATTTTATAATACAATTCCTATTATGTGCAGTGTACTTCTTAACTAGCATTTCAATTGTAGCAGTGCATTTCTTATGCTTAAGAAATAAGACTGATCAATAAATACTTTTATTGAAAACGCCTGTCTCTCTATTTCTAAGCAACTCTGGTGAAACAAAGCATGCACATCCTATTGTTTCCGCGACTCTAGAGATACGTTTCATTCTGGGGAAACAAAGTTGTCATGTTATATGGTTGTCAGAGACTAATCCCTTCTTGTTTATTCGAGAAAGTTTCTAGTGACCTCTGAGCTTGCTGACACTCACAATTAAGTCTAAACTATTCGGCAGAGACCTAGTCAACTTCAGTCCGACGCCTAAGCAGCAGGATATATTATTCCAATGCGCAGAGCCTATTGGGAATATAGGAACTACACTACATGGCGCCCAACGTTTGGTAAGGCGATAATTTAACGCTAGAGACTAGAGTAACTCAGTCGTGCTTTTCACACAGACACCTTTTTCCTGTAAAAACTCCAAAAGACGTCTGGAGTAGGTAAAAGGGTAATATCCGCCAAAACTGAGTAGGACGGAAAAATCCTATGTATTAGTTTTTTGGTTTATGCAACGTGGAAGGATACAGTGTTCCAAAATATTGTGCACCTAATCTTTGTTTCCTTGAAACTTATTCTGCAAACTTTCAGCTGACAAAAAATGCCGGATAGTGATATCGAATTAGAGAGAGCTACAGGAGCAGCTCAAGCAGCTTTAGATGACACTACTATCATAGAAAATGACAGGGATGCTATACTGCTCCCGGTAAATGTAAGAAAAAGTAAAATTTACAGATTCATAAATAATGGAGTATCATCAAAAGGTGGCAGAGTCATCTTTGTCATAGAGGCACATGAATATCGGCAGACAGAGGTATTCTATTCATGGATTCAGTTTCCAGCTGCAAATGCAGGAACACGAGAGTTTCACTACTACAAAGTGGCGGAACCTCCAGAGGAATACGTTCCTTCGAGGACATTGAAATTCCGTTAACTTACCAAGAGCATCAGCTCTGGTTTAAAGGCACCCTACAACATCAAAATCACGTTACCAGGCTCTTTCCACTAGGTAGACCAGGAGCTACATGGACGGTTCTAGCCAGCTATACACCTCATCCAGACATTGAAAGGATGTCAGATGTAGAATTATTAGCTCAGCTAAAACAATTAATTAAAATTATATGTCATGCGGACATTAACATCCAAACCAGCTGTAAGAATTCCACAGCACACCCCTCACCAGGGGAACACAAACAAAATTACACCACAGACTATACAGTCAGTCATTGGTAAACTACCAGCAAAATGAGAACAGATTCCGTTTTGGTTAGCACAAAAAAATACTCAAATAGAGGCAGTATTTCCTGATAGTACACCTCATGAGAAACATAGGATTCTGACAATCTGTTTACCTATGGGGATTGCACCACACGTAGAGGATTGTGATACTTTGGGCACAGTCTTTGCTTCAATCTACACTAAAACACATGGGGTTCCGTCCATGGTGGTAATACCAGATGTTCTAAGACAGATTCAAAATGAATACGGTCCAGAACCGACCTTAAATCTAGGTATGAAATTACTGAAAGATTTGAAACAGGTCTCGACTATACTATTAGCCAACATTAGAGGAGAAGCAGCATCAGTGGCAATCCACCAGAAATGAAAAGAAACAGGCATTACTGAGCAACCTCATGAAGAACTAGGTAGAGATAGTTTGGGTGGGAAACCACTAAAACCACAAATAACAGAGAATCCTGAAAAAATCTTTTATTAAAAATAATCTCACTACTCCTAAAAAGAAGTGGGAGAACACTAAACAGACACCTCCTAAAGAGAAATACTCTCAGTCCAGAGGAAGATCTCCTCAACAAGGAGGTAGGTCTCCCAACGGGAACCCTCTGAAAAAAGATACAACCTTAGAAATAGGGATACTTTAAGAAAACCTGATAGATATCAAGATAATGACACATGTCCCTCTCGATCTTTTCAGACTTCCTCGCAGAAATCTGAAAGAAGAGGACGGTCAGAACACAAAGAAGAACGCATCAAGTCCAAAGACAAAGAACCCATTCACCAAAGTAAAAAAGCTCAATTTTCAAACAAGAAGGTAGCAAGCATAAAGATGAGACATGCCGAGGATTCTGAGGACACAACTCAAGAACGGGGAGTGGGCCCAAACAATGCTAAACAGCGCAGCAGAAGTAACCATAGTTCGCAGAATCCTGAAGGATCATCTGGAGACAGTGGACTTGAAGGAGAACATTCAAGTTTAAACTGCTGACACCAGGGTTAGTGTACCCCCTAAGTTATATGAAGTAACACTGCGGAAGGAGGGGGACATAACTAGAAAAATAAAAGCTCTATTCTGGGATACGCTTTCCAAGGGTTATGACATACTTCTAGCTGAAAAAGACTGTCCTGCACTTGTTAGGGAGTGCCCACACGGCGAAGAGATAATTATGCCAGCCTTCTCAAATCACATTCCAAATTCATAAAAAATATACATATGCCAGGAAATGGGCTGTGGCCCAAGCTCCAGCATTATATAAACATCATGTAGGATGGGATGAGGATTCTCCTCACCACAAAATACAGTTAAAAAACAACCTACTGCTCAGAGGCAGTATCCAGTAAAGCAAGAAGCTAAAAAACAAGTCATGGAGATATTAGATCAACTTGAGTATCAAGGGGTGATTGAAACATGCACCTCATCTATGAACAATCCTTTGTTTCCTGTCTCCAAACCAGACAATCCATATTGTCTAGTTTTGGATTACAGACACCTCAACTCTTGTTGCAAAACTTTTGCAGTACAAAATTCACATAGTGCAGCACTGATGAATAACATTGTGCGCAAAAAATATAAAACCACATTAGACATTTCAAATGTGTTTTTCTGTCAAAACATTGCAGCAGAAAGCAGGCATTTGACCGCTTTCTCAATCTTGGGGTCACAGAGGCAATTTTGCCGTCCCCCCCAGGGATTTAAGAATAGTTTGGGGTTATTTTCAGCCAGAGTAGCAGAAATACTACAAATGTACAATGATGAGGCATTATCATATGTCAATGACATCTATCTTACAGATGACGATTTGGATGTACACTTGAAAAGAGTGAACACCATAATTCTTGGGTTTGCTTCTGAAGGGTATAAATTCAATTTTAAGAAATCACAAATTGCCCACCTCAAAGTCCTATTCTTAGGGCATGAGTTATCAAGTGAAGGGAAAAGCCTGGCAGCAAACTTTCTTGAGAAATGTACGCTGCTCCAACCTCCAAAAGACGTTGAAAAACCTACAGTCAATTCTAGGTTTCCTGAATTTTGGAAGAACATATGTTCTAAACTACGCAGAAAGGGTTAAACCTCTATACGAATTAATCAAACCTGATTTCAAACCAACTAATTGGACTCAAACAGACATGTTGACTAAAACAAAATTAGATACATGCAAAAATGTGCGAAATCTCGTGATCTGTGTCATCCCAGGGATATGCGGATTCAAATACCTGACCTTTAATGAAGGAGAAAAGGTACCAATTGCATTAAAATCACACTTGTACACACAAGCAGAAATGAAGTTCACTTCAACAGAAAAAATTATGACAGCGGTTCAAACTGTAGTAGCAAAAGAAAGAACTCTGGCGCAGGGTAAACGCATATTGATCGTTATACCTGTACCCGCCTTAGAGGCAGTAACAAAGGCAAGCATTCCTAATGCTAAGGCTTTACATCCAAGATGGATACAATGGGTTAATTCTCTTGCTGCGACAGACGTTGAATATGTCTTTGACCCTAAATTAAAGAAACAAGAATTCCTACAATACGAATACGAATGTCCTATGCCGACCGAAATTCTGCCTCTAGAACATTACGGATGTATGATACATACAGACGGATCAGCACAGTCCGCAATTGGGAGTTAACAAGCCTATAGTGCTGAGTGCGCGATCGTTAAAGGTCGTTGGCGCGAAGGTAAATTCAGACCTATGGTCACTAAAACTCAATCACTCGGGGACTGTACAGCTCAGCGAGCTGAACTACAGGCTTTCAAGATGGCGCTTGAAAATAACGATCGCGAATTCCCCAAACTAATAGTGTGCGATTCGTATTACTGCGTTCAATCTTACAATGAGTATCTGCTGAACTGGGTTCAAAATGGTTTCAAAGATGCAATAGGTGGCACAATCAAGCATAAAACGCTTTGGGAACAAGTAGTTCTTTTACAGAAAGGACTACAAAAGACTCACGTGATTCATACACTGAGTCATCAGCATGATGGCGTTCACGTTGCAGGGAATTAATTGGCTGATGAAGCCGCAAAGTCAGCTGTGCAAACGACTTCCATAGCAGCAATCACTAGGTCACAAACAAAAATAGACAGCGAAAGAATGCAATCTGTCACTGCTTAAGTTAACGACAGTGATAAGACACTCCCGAAAGGCTTTCCAATAAAGTACTCATATATAACTGATGCAAATAATGTTCCTTTTGCTCGAATCGCTGGAGTGGGGGAAAGGGTAATTCCAAACATGGAACATAGATTAGAACTGATCTTAGCAGCACATGAAGGACTGGCATCTACGCATTCAGGCATTTCCGCCAGAATATCTTTATTTAAACAAAGATATTGGTGGTCGCGCATGAGGAAACAAACTAGAAACTATGTTCTAGAACGTGAAATCTGCCAAAAAATGAAAGTTTCTACAGTGAAGCGTTTTCTCCCGTGGAGAGGTGAGGACATCAAAGTCGGGTTGCTGGGAGCACGATAGAGAAAAGTGGACAGCCCCAGCGAGGACCTTACAAAATCGTGTGAGCACGGATGTCACAATAAAATCCGAAAGAACACGCACAAGAGAACAATCCTCTCTATATTTTGAGATAACATATTTGCGATTATCCTGGGTGGAATGATTAAATCTAGAGAAATGCCACACACCTGAAAAGTATACAGGACACTCTCCCTACTGGCCACGACCATTTCTTAATGAGAAAAACTCCTACAGTCACCACCTTGTGGGATCTACAATCTGTATTCTTCGAATTCTGAAAATACATCTGTGATGCACAAAGATATATGCATACACCCCTTTTTATCTATTCTGGACCCCGCTGTTCCCCTTTTTCGGCCCTTATGAAGGTGATAATACCATTCCAATCACTGAAACGTACGTAGGCCAGTCATGCACATATGAAAAGCCTAGGATTAGAAAAGCCACCTAAAGCAGCAACAGTTGTGAACAATAAAGGGATGGACCAATGCTTTCTCATATGACCATAATTTATGTAAATCAATTTTTTGAACTTTCAGATGTGCTTTCCTCTTCTTTTTCTGATGTCTTTTTCTTGTTTGCAATAATTATGTTGTATCGTGTGTTAGTTAGTATGGATGAATAGTATGTCTGATGAAATAGTCTTTGTGAATATGCTATTTTGATTCCATCTATGTTTTATAATGAGTCATTTGCATTTGTGGTACTTTAGGGCCAGATGTAGGTAGGGTTTTACCGGTCGGTAACGGCCGAATTCGGCCGTTACCGACCGGTAAAAGGAATTTGAGATGTAGGGGGCAGAATCGGTAAATTTACCGTTCTGTAAATTTACCGATCTGTAATTTTACAGAATCTGTAAATATACCGGTCGGTAAATTTACAGAACGGTATATTTACAGATTCTGTAAAATCGATATGTAGGTGGGACTCTGATGAGTCCCACAAGGCCTAAGAAATCGGTATTTTACCATCAAATTCAATTTGATGGTGAAATACCGATTCAGGTGAGCATGCAAATGTGTGCATGCACACCTGTGCCATATGACAGGCAGACCTGCCCTTAGGGCAGGTATGCCTGCCATATGGCCCCCGAACCTTTTTTGGGGGTGCTAGAGGGTGTCAAAGTGACACCCCCTGCACCCTTGCCAAAAATCTGTATTTACCGATCGGTAAATACCGACCTGTAATGCCCCATTCATTCCTATGGGCTTCAAAGCCCATAGGAATGAATGGAGCATTACCAGTCGGTATTTACCGAATCGGTAAATACCGACTTTTAAAGAATCGGTAAATCCACATCTGGATTTACCTACATCTCGGTACATCTATTTTACCGACTCTTAAATACCGAATCGGTAAAATTCGGTATTTAAGGGTCGGTAAAATAGATTTACCTACATCTGGCCCTAAATCATTTATGTCTCATGAAAAATGTACATATGGATGACAATAATTGATTGTTTTGTCTTGTACGCTAAAATTAAAAAAAATGTTTTACACTTGCAAAAACAGAAATATACAGTAAATATGTTTTCTAAAAAAAGATGATGAATAAATTCATACTGAGAAAAATGAAATCTGTTTGGAAATTAAGGTTTCTGTTCACTATAAACGTTACGTTCTGTGCATTTAGGAAATAGTAGAGCGGCTGCCAGATTTAAAGTATATAGGTTAGATAAGAGGTTAGCTTTTGTATGCGACCTGCACAGACGCCCCTTCTGATTTCAGATAAACCTCTAGCGTGTGTTTATCTGGACCACTGTGGTCCCTTAACAAGGGATGGCAACTATAAATATATCATGGTCGCAGTGGATTCATGCACAAGATTCATTTGGATGTGGCCACGCTCGGCTGACGCCAAAACTGTTATAAAGGATTTGCGAGTCTTTATCGGCACAAATGCAATTGGCCCGCTACATTCTGACCAGGGTCCTGCGTTTAGCTCTAGAGCTTACAAGGAGGCCATGGCTAGCTTGGGCATTGCGGTACTCTAGTCCCTTCCATCCTGAGGGAAATGCTGTAGTGGAAAGAAAAAACCGTGACATAAAGCAATCCATAACAGCTACGGTATTAGGTTCGGGTGATGGGTGGGTCAAACATCTAACAAGTGTCCAATGTAGTCTTAATAATCTGCCAGGAAATTCTCTGGGTGGAGTCACTCCATATGAATTAATGTTTGGTACTAGAATGATAATCGAAGACCTCGATAGTCAGACTTCAGTGGTGGAACAAAAACCCTTTAATGTCAAAGATCGTTTGGCTGTTTTACAGGACTTAAATGAAACAAGAAGAAGTCTGAATAATACAATACAGAAGCAAACGCCCACTGAAGAGAAACCACCTGTCCCAGCAAGGCCTGTCTGGATTCCAAAGATTGGGGATCTGGTCAGGGAGAAGATCGCGGTAAAGAAGGAATTTGGGCCTTCTTACAGAAAAGCAGTGCCTGTCTTGGCCATCCAAGGAACAAGATCAGTAGTACTACCGCCCCTTGATGGTAAAAGGGAGAACAGAGTTGTATCTATTGACCTGGTCAAACCACAATCATGTGGCCAATAATAAGTAGTAGGCCCAGTGGACTCCCGAGAAGTAGCAGACAACCAAATCTTGCTACAATCCGAGAGGTTCAGACTGAAAGACTTATCACCTTTGATAAACCTGCAGTACGAAAAGAAGGACTATGTAACAAAGCCATGGAACTTGTGCCTCTTGAGACCCAAATAACAGTTCGTTAAGAAACACCTGTCTACAATGATGTACCGTCTGAGCATACAAATATGACAAAGAAAGAGACAGCTCCATTGATTTCGAGTAATCCTGATGCGATCCCAACAAATGACAGAACTGCTTCTGGCTACTTTATCAACTTTGATAACTTTTCTGAGGATCCCAGTGAACCTGAAAATGAGCCAGCTAAGACAAAGTTCAAGAAAATAGTAACAAAAGTCCTTCATCTACTAGAAAAAACATATCTGGTTTCACCATGGGTGGAATTTTGGATTGGATTGGGTGTACTTTTCCTCCTGCTCTGGCTCATGCTAGTATTGAGCTTGGGAAGTTTGATTGATGGAAAATACAGTACTATGGACACAGCAAGTAAGAAACTCAACTTGGTCGTGAAACCTTACAAATCATCTCATCGTGAAAAAAGAGGACTGTCAGCAGTGAACATCACAACCGTTCCTATACCTGGTGGTATAGCATGGGACAGAACTGATTATGACATCTATGGTCCAGTTGAGCTTCTGAAGCTTCCACACCAATTTAAGGTTTCTTTGAGGGACTTTGTCGTACCCAGAGAATTTTCTGATGATTGGGACTTTGAGACTATTAACAACATGATGAAAGATTTAGAAATATCAGCTAAATTTACAGAACATGACTACTTAGAAGTGTCATCAGATTATGAACAAAAGTATTGTTTTAATCAGTATGATCACCATTATTTGCATAAATCTGCAAGCCCTAGAAATGTATATTATTACAATCAATGGGAACATTGTCCTACACCGCCAAAAGGCAGTTCGAGAAAATTCTTTGAGAAATTTCCATACTTTACAGGGTTCAATGTTACAAATCCACAAATGTTTTATTTGAAAAATATAAATAACACAGGAATGAAAACAATGTTGACCAATACTAAACAAATGTATTCTGCAAAATGTTATGCTCCACTGTCTATTTTAGGATTTGACTATTGGAAAGACACCATAGAGACAAAAACTTTTTGGGGCACGAAAGATTGGCAGGTACAAGGTTTTGAAGCACTATTCAGAGCCTGCATTATACCAGAACAAATGTTGTTTTTAAATGACACTGTTCAACAGACTACTTGTCTTGGCTTAGCTAAGATAAAAGATTTGAATAAACCGTCTTTACCTAAACCTGCACCGGACAGTAATAACGCTTTGGATGAGGAGGTAGACATAACATATAAATTAAAACAGACCAGAACTGATCCTAACTGGAAAAAATGGTTAATCTGGCAAACAGACACTAATAACTGTCATGAAAGATTCCTGAACAAATCTCAAGGATTCAGATGGAATAGGCCAGATCCAAGATATTCCCAGAGACAACATCCAGGGATGGTAACTACTTACAGTGTAGGGAAGCTTTGCCTTGAATGGCTTCAAAAATCTACACTTTCCGAAATAAATCAACACTTGTCTTTACTTAAAGAAAGCAATAATTTGCGAGATTTCTTAATGGCACCTCGCAAGCCAAGGCAAAAACTTTTCATATACACCGGTATATATGCGGCTTATAATGAAGCTTGGATTGTGACGCAAATAGAAACTGCAGAAAAAATACGAGAAATTGATCGTATTAATTTGGAGAAAGCACTTTCTGTAGTGGACAATGGGTTAACGACTCTGTCCTCCAGAATATATTCTATGGACAGCATTGTGTCATCTGCTATAGACATCATAGAACAAGACTTACTAAAATTACAACATGGTCAGTCTCAATTGCGTTCTATCATGCTGTTAGGCTGGACGTTGCAAAATCTGCGTTCTGGCTATGTGCCACAGCGGTAAATGGTCAAAATATCGAATCCAAAATATAGACAAACCAAAATATCGAGTCCAAAATATAGAATGGAAAAAATATCGAATGGACAGAATATAGACATCAAAAATATCGTTTTGAAGGTAAGTAATGTAATATCGATTTTAAAAATATAGACAGTCAAAATATCGAAGTACATAATATAGTTTATTAAAATATCGAATTTTTAATAATGCAATTTTTTAAGTGTTTTTTTTTATGTTAGTATATGTGTGAAAAGTGTATATATTGTTGTAATTTATTTTAAGTAATTAATTTTATGTTATTTAATTATTGTGTAATTTAATTCTGTAGCGGGTTGTAGGGTTATAGGGGAATATGGTGGGAAATAATTTACTTATAATTAATTAAATATGTTAATTAATTAATTGGTATTTATTTAGAATAAATTGTTAATTAATTTTTATTTGGTAATTAATTAATTCTTAATTGATAATTATTTTTTATTAAATGATTAATTGATAATTATGTGAATTAAATTAATTTATTTTCTGTAATGGGTTGTGGGTATATAGGGGAATAGGGTGGGAAGTAATTTGATTATAATTAATTAAATATGTTAATTGATTAATTGGTATTTATTTAGAATACATTGTTAATTACTTTTTAATTGGTAATTAATTATTTCTTAATTAATAAATATTTTTTATTAATTGATTAACTGATAATTATGTGAATTAAATTAATTTATTTTCTGTAGCGGGTTGTGGGATTATAGGGGAATAGGGTGGGAAGTAATGTAATTATAATTAATTAAATATGTTAATTAATTAATTGGTATTTATTTTGAATAAATTGTTAATTAATTTTTAATTGGTAAATAATTAATTCTTAATTAATAATTCATTTTTAATAATTGATTAATTGATGATTATGTGAATTATATTAATTTATTTTCACTAGAGTGGGAATAGTCAAATTTACCCCTATGCTATCCAACGCTTTCCCTACTGTTGCACTTTTTGGAGTAGGAATAGTAATTTTTACCCCTACGCTATCCAACGCTTTCCTACTGTTGCACTCTCTGGAGTGGGAATAGTAATTTTTACCCCTACGCTATCCAATGCTTTCCCTACTGTTGCACTCTCAGGGGTCGATTCCGATTCGGGAAAAACCGCTCCGAATAGCCGTTCAGACCATTTTTCCCGTACAAATCGTACCCTGCAACGTCCCCCGTACGTATGACGAAGTACGATTTGTACCAAGAGCCGTACTCCGTACGAGTCGTACAAGACACCGTACGACTCTAATCTCCGTACGATTCTCCCTCGGAACCCGCTGTACACGACATCAGTACGGTTCGCGGCTTGTTTTTATGACCCAGCAAGTACGATACGTGTCGGGTACGCACCGTACAACCCTTTTTCTACTGGAGCTGATAACAGCCGTAAAAGCAGAGTTCGCGCCGAAACAGGTACTGAACGGCCCCTCCGGGTACGGTGTGTACCCCCCATGATCGCAGGGGTACACACCGTACCCCTGCGATCATGGGGTGTACGAGCCGTACCACCATTGTACGATCGGTGTATGAGCCGTACCCCCATTGTACGATCGGTGTATGAGCTGTACCCCCATTGTACGATCCGTGTACGAGCCGTACCCCCATTGTACAATTGGTGTACGGCTCCTACACCCATCGTACAATGGGGTAGGGCTCGTACACCCATCGTACAATGGGGGTACGGCTCGTACACCCCATGATCGCAGGGGTAGGGTGCGTACCTATGCGATCATGGGGGGTATGGACCGTACCGTGTGTATGTGTTTGTGTGCTTTTCCGTACGACTCGCCCTTACCTGACGTGGACCGTACAAATTGTGTCCTCATACCCCGGTCCGGATCATACTCGTCGGGTCGTACGGCATGTGTACGAGTCGTACGGTATGTGTACGAGTCGTACGGTACACGGTTTCAGCCTTGCAATACGTACGGATCGCGACGATTCGGACGGATTCACGGAATACGGATCGTACTTCGCGACTCGGACGGACGGGCACGATTCGTACGGAGAGGGCTCCGGATAAAAATCGTACGGACGTTTTTTTACCCGAATCGGAATCGACCCCTCTGTGTTGGGAATAGTAATTTTTACACCTACGCTATCCAACGTTTTCCCTACTGTTGCACTCTCTGGAGTAGGAATAGTAATTTTTTCCCCTACGCTACCCAACGCTTTCCCTACTGTTGCACTCTCTGGAGTAGGAATACTAATTGTTACCCCTACGCTATCCAATGTTTTCCCTACTGTTGCACTCTCTGGAGTGGGAATAGTACATTTTACCCCTACGCTATCAAATGCTTTCCCTACTGTTGCACTCTCTGGATTGGGAATAGTACTTTTTACCCCTACGCTATCCAACTTTTTCCCTACTGTTGCACTCTCTGGAGTAGGAATAGTAATTTTTACCCCTACGCTACCCAACGCTTTCCCTACTGTTGCACTCTCTGCAGTAGGAATACTAATTGTTACCCCTACGCTATCCAACGTTTTCCCTACTGTTGCACTCTCTGGAGTAGGAATAGTAATTTTTACCCCTACGCTATTCAACGCTTTCCCTACTATTGCACTCTCTGGAGTGGGAATAGTAATTTTTACCCCTACGCTATCCAACGCTTTCCCTACTGTTGCACTCTCTGGAGTGGGAGTAGTAATTTTTACTCCTACGCTATCCAACGCTTTCCCCACTGTTACACTGTGTGGAGTAGGAATAGTAATTTTAACCCCTACGCTATCCAACGTTTTCCCTACTGTTGCACTCTCTGGAGTGGGAATAGTACTTTTTACCCCTGCGCTATCCAACGCTTTCCCTACTGTTGCACTCTCTGGAGTGGGAATAGTAATTTTTACCCCTACGCTCTTCAACGCTTTCCCTACTGTTGCACTCTCTGGAGTGGGAATAGTAATTTTTACCCCTGCGCTATCCAATGCTTTCCCTACTGTTGCACTCTCTGGAGTGAGAATAGTAATTTTTACCCCTACGCTATCCAACGCTTTCCCTACTGTTGCACTCTCTGGAGTGAGAATAGTAATGTTTACCCCTACGCTATCCAACGCTTTCCCTACTGTTGCACTCTCTGGAGTAGGAATAATAATTTTTACCCCTACGCTATCCAACGTTTTCCCTACTGTTGCACTCTCTGGAGTGGGAATAGTAAATTTTACCCCTACGCTATCCAACGCTTTCCCTACTGTTGCACTCTCTGGATTGGGAATAGTAATTTTTACCCCTACGCTATCCAACTTTTTCCCTACTGTTGCACTCTCTGGAGTAGGAATAGTAATTTTTACCCCTACGCTACCCAACGTTTTCCCTACTGTTGCACTCTCTGGAGTAGGAATAGTAATTTTTACCCCTACGCTATTCAACGCTTTCCCTACTATTGCACTCTCTGGAGTGGGAATAGTAATTTTTACCCCTACGCTATCCAACGCTTTCCCTACTGTTGCACTCTCTGGAGTGGGAGTAGTAATTTTTACTCCTACGCTATCCAACGCTTTCCCCACTGTTACACTGTGTGGAGTAGGAATAGTAATTTTAACCCCTACGCTATCCAACGTTTTCCCTACTGTTGCACTCTCTGGAGTGGGAATAGTACTTTTTACCCCTGCGCTATCCAACGCTTTCCCTACTGTTGCACTCTCTGGAGTGGGAATAGTAATTTTTACCCCTACGCTATTCAACGCTTTCCCTATTGTTGCACTCTCTGGAGTGGGAATAGTAATTTTTACCCCTGCGCTATCCAATGCTTTCCCTACTGTTGCACTCTCTGGAGTGGGAGTAGTAATTTTTACTCCTACGCTATCCAACGCTTTCCCTACTGTTGCACTCTTTGGAGTGGGAGTAGTAATTTTTACCCCTACGCTATCCTACGGTAATAATATTGTGTATTTTTTATTAATAATATGTTAATATATATATATATGTTTCAACAGATATGATTGTATTTTTTTTTATATAAGTTAAATTAGTTATTTAATAATTTTAAGGTAATTTAAGTATTTTTAAGTATATTTTAGCTATTCATTTTTAATGTTTTTTTAATTTTACATTAATTTTAAGAAATTCGATATTTTTATAATGTATGTATATATATATTCACTGAAAAAAACATAGGTTATAGACCATATATAGTTAGGAATTAGCATTTACAAAACCTTGAAAATTCACTAAAAAAACCATAGGTTATAGACCATATATAGTTAGGAATAAGCATTTACAAAACCTTATTTTACTCACACAAAACCATTGAAATTCGCATATATAGTTAGTTGTACTAACTATATATCGCGCACCCACAATCCACTGCTGATCATGTCACATGTTACATCATTCATGACATGGTCAGTGACATCACTGATGACATCACTGATGACATCTCAAATGACATCACTGATGACATCACTGATGACATCTCAAATGACATCACTGATGACATCACTGATGACAACATCCAGTGACTGTATGTTTCTGTAAAGTTAAAATATGTCTTACATATTGAAGAATGAGTGGATGTATAAGTGTCTGGATGAAGGATTTAGTAGGTGCATGACTGACTGTATGAGTGAGTGATTAAATGTGTCTCACTGAGTGCATGGATTAGTGACTAAACTGTCTTAATTTGTGCATCATTATGTCTGTTGTTCTGTAAACTGCTGCATGTGTTGATCAGTAGCTATATGAGTAACTATATGGGTTATTGATTGGTTGCCCAAGTATTTGTATGGGAGACTGAGTGTGTATGTGGGTGGCTGGGAGGTGTATGACTCTGTGCATAGATGTGTGAGCAGTTGATTCACTAGATGTATGGGTTCAAAAGTGCATGTGGAAACAGCTGTATGGGCGGTTGACTGTGTGCATGAGTGTATTGGTGAGTGAATGGATAACTCAGTGCTACATGTCAAAGTAAGTACATATGTAAAACACAGTACATGTGAGAGTTGACATATATACATAACTGTGCATAAGAGCCAGTGAATGTGTGAGTGGCTGTATGGATCATTGTGAACTTGTATCAGGGATTGTATAAGAGAGTAAATATGTGTTAGTATATGTTTGAATAAGTAAGGTGTGTATAACTGTATAGTTGAGGAAATGGAGGTGTGATTGATTCTTTGCATGACTGACTAGGTGTGTGAGTAACTCCATGGATGAGTGACAGTCTGTGAGTGTCTGTTTACACTGAGTGTATCTAAGGTTATATTAGAGTCTGAAGAGGTTCATCGTATTATCACATGAATGATGTCATCAGTGATGTGATCAGTAATGTCAAATGAGATGTCATCAGTGATGTCATCAGTGATGTCATTTGAGATGTCATCAGTGATGTCATCAGTGATGTCATCAGTGATGTCATTTGATATGTCATCAGTGATGTCATCACTGATGTCATTTGAGATGTCATCACTGATGTCATCAGTGATGTCATTTGAGATGTCATCAGTGATGTCATCAGTGATGTCACTGACCATGTCATGAATGATGTAATATGTGACATGATCAGCAGTGGATTGCGGGTGCGCGATATATAGTTAGTACAACTAACTATATATGCGAATTTCAATGGTTTTGTGTGAGTAAAATAAGGTTTTGTAAATGCTAATTCCTAACTATATATGGTCTATAACCTATGGTTTTTTCAGTGAATTTTCAAGGTTTTGTAAATGCTAATTCCTAACTATATATGGTCTATAACCTATAGTTTTTTCAGTGAATTTCATAGGAAATATCTATATGTATGAAAGTAATAATTTTTATTAGAAATTTTAAAATGTGTAAATATTTTTTCTTATTATTTGCCCCGGTACGCCCCCCGGGGCGCTCCCGGGGCACGTACCGGTGAACGTACGGGTGAGCGTCCCGTGAGCGCTTTACCCGCGAACGAAAACAACATCATGACGTTTCGCGCAGTCGCGTGATGCACCGCGTAAACGTGACGCATCGTGTAACCGCGTGATGCGTTTCTTCGGCGTGCTCCGTAAACGTACCCGGAAGCGCTCCGTGGCACGACCCGGAGCGCGCAACGTAAGCGCTCCTGTGCGCGTAGCGTAAGCGCGTCGGGACATGTGACCTGAAAATAACACTTTTCATTGGTTCTCAACTTTTTTTTCTACAAATGATGAAAGCCCCCTCCTTTTTTCCTCATTCTTAATTTTTTCTTTGAGAAAGCAAGAGCTATTTGTGAGACATGGCTTCAGTAGTAGCTGCTGCTAGTGCACCCCCACCACCACCACCACCCAGAAAGGAAGGTCCACCACCCCAGATCCTTCCAGAAGTTGAAGAAGAGGAGGAAGAAGATGATGAGGACCAACAAACCATAACATACTTGCCTGAAGAACTAAGACAAAGCCATGTCAAAGTTCATTATATATGGCAGTATTTTTCCATCCCTGCTGGGCAAACAAAAGTGAATGCCCCGAAGGTGACATGCTTAATTTGCAACGAGGTCATGTCCAGGGGCAACCCAAATAAAAAATATTAATTTGGGAACTACACAATGATCCGCCACATGCAGAGGTGGCACCCTAACAATCTGGCACAAGCTGAGGTACGGGATCTGGCTCAGAAAAAAAGAGACCATCAGGCCAGCACCTCCTCAGGTGAATCTTCATTTGCAGCACCAGAAGGGCGCGAAACAGTACCACATATACAAAAAAAAATTGGTGTAATAAAAATGGTCTGCATTTTTTGCCGAAAGACCCTCTACTACGGGGAACTAAGCATTCACCTTATTAATGCTTCCATCGACAACCACAACTGCAGCAAGAGAAGAAAGCAGTAGTTTTTTTTTTTTTTTTTTGCTCCTCTCAAGCCACTGTTAATTCCCAGTTTTTTGTTTCTTGTTTTTTGTTGAGCCCTTTATAATGGCTGTTTTTTGTTGTTTCCCCCCAAAAAAAGAAAAAAAACATAAAATTGTTCAAAAAATACAAAAAAAACAAAAAATGTTCAGAAAAATAAAAAAAAATATAAAACAACAAAAACATTAAAAAAAGTTCTTTTCAGAACTACCTCCCATTTAAAAAAATTACTAAAATTTTTAGCACTCTTGACTTCATTTTTCTCATTGGTGCGCTTCCCGGTACGCGCACCGGTACGCGAACCGGAAGCGAACCAAAAAAAAAAAAAAAAAAGAAGAGTTAGTATAAGGGAAGGAAACAGAGAGTAATGTTAAAAGAAAGACAGCTAGAGGGAGTAACAGAGAGATACTGTTTAATAGATCTATTTACCGAAGAAAAGATGGAAGAGGGTATAATTGTGAAAAACAAAATAGACAAGGAAGTGAAAGAAAAAAAGGAGAGTAGAAGAATAATAAACAAGACTTTCTTAGAGAATGTGAGTGAATGTTCAAAATAAGAAGAAAAATAGTAAAGGACGTGGAATGAGAGGTGGGGATAGAACCGGACTAAAAGAACAATCCTGAGGGAAAGTGTTAAGAAAACAGTGAGCAAAAGTAAATAGGAATAAAACAAGATGTATGATAGTGACTAAGGTTAAAACATGTGGAATAACAGAGAGAAAAAACAGAAAGCCGAAAAGAAGAAGTGACAGAAAAAGAATGATTGAAACAGCAAAGAAATGTAATTAACATAGGAGCATATTATGAACACAGGCGATGAAATTATCGCTACTTTTATCGGCAGAAAACTGCCGCTAAAGCCGCTTTTGCGGCAGAAAACTGCTGCTAAAGCCGCTTTTGCGGCAGTTTTCTGCCGATAAAAGCAGCGATAATTTTATTGCCTGTGTTGATAATATGCCCCTTAGTGTGCTTGAACTACAGGGAGAAAGCATAATGAACAAGTAGTGAAAGAGTGATCAGTCAGAGACAGTGAGAGTAATAGAGACGGAGTGAGTGAACAGGAGTGAGGAACTATGAGAACAGAGGGACTGAGAAAAGGAGTGGAAGGAGTAGAGTAAGTAAGTAATAGAGAAAGGAATGAGGGAAGTAGCAAAGTCAGGAAACTGAGGGTTAAAGAAATGAAGCAGTGGAACTAATAGTAGTTAAATGTGATAGAACTGTAACGAAAAGAGTACAAAACATTTACCTTATAATTGTCGTTAACTTAGTCACTTGTTATTTTTATAGTTTCAATCTGTGAAAGAAAGAACGAAAATTTGAAAAATATTAAAACATGTATTTAAAAATTTGAAAAGACAAGGGAAAAGATTGAAGGACAAACAGTTTTTCAACAACTTTGACACTTACAGAAGCCTCTGCTTCTCCATGCCCCCTACACAGTCCTAAATGTATACATTGTAAACTAACAGTATCTTGCTGCAGATGAAGTGAGGCCTATCTTGCAACATGGTGCATCTTTTGCATCACTGCTGCATCACAAAAGTGACGCAACAGCGGCACAAAAGAGGCGCACGGCCATCATAAATCTGCCCCTAACATTTTAAATGATTAATTCAGGATGCCGATAAGGTGTGACCTATCCAGGGGTTTGTTTGAGGTGAGGCCTACTCAGGGTTACAGATGAAATTTAGACTTGTTGAAGAGTACAGAGGAGATAATACATGTGCATGCCTACCAATGAAGTGAGTCATGTCCACTGCACTCTTTAACAAAGGCCAGACCTCCTCTGTCTCCCTGGACAGGCCTAAACCTGATCTGCACAATGTGATTCGTAATGTTAGGAAACACAGGTGATGTAATTGAAAAACGTGCAATTTCTTTTGCTCATTTCACAATCACATCACTTGTGTTTCCTTTGCTTAGGTATCTCATTGTGCAGATGTAGTCCAGCATATGAAAGAGTACGCAGAAGTTCAGCATTGCATGCAACAACTTTGACACTTACTGAAGCCTCAGCTTCTCCATGCCCCCTACACAGTCCTAATTATATACATTTTAAACTGACGGTATCTTGTTGGAGATGAAGTGAGGCCTATCTTGCTACATGGTGCATCTTTTGCACTGCTGCTGCGTCACAAAAGTGACGGAACAGTGGCGCAAAAGAGGCGCACGGCCATCATAAATCTGCCCTTAACATTTTAAATGATTGTTTCTAGATGCTGATAAGGTGTGGCCTATCCACAGATTTGTTTCAGGTGAGTCCTACTCAGGGTTGCAGATGAAATTTAGGCTTGTTGAAGAGTACAGAGGAGATAATACATGTGCAGGCCTACCAACGAAGTGAATCATGTCCACTGCACTCTTGAACAAACGTCAGACCTCCTCTGTCTCCTGGAACAAGCCTAAACCTCATCTACACAATGTGATGCGTAATGTTAGGAAACACAGGTAATGTAATTGAAAAACGTGCAATTTTTTTGCTCATTCCACAATCACATCACCTGTGTTTCCTTTGCTTAGGTATGTCATTGTGCAGATGTAGTCTATCATATGAAAGACTACGCAGAAGGTGAGCACTGTATGCAACAACTTTGACACTTACAGAAGCCTCAGCTTCTCCATGCCTCCTACACAGTTCTAAATGTATATCATAAATACAAAAAGTACAGAATTAATTATACATGTTAAATGGTTTATTTTTGCTGTTCTCAGAATATATCAAATTTCACTAAAAACAGTGACTTGAAGGTATTCATCATATAACAGCGGGGGAAAAAAAACACAATCAAAATGATTGTGTTTAAAAAACCCATATAACATAACCAATCAAAAATCAGAACTCCTTAAAATTAACTTACTTTCCATGACGTCGAAGGATATCCTATGAACAGCTTACACTCTGTTGTGCTGTTATTATTTTCAGCCCGCCACTTTCTGAAAGAAAAGCTCCATCGTTTTGACAAATATGTTACATACAATAAATGACTTCTCGCTCTCTACCGCACTTTTCCACAAGGCTAAATCGTGTAAGAGCCATTTATAACTCTTGGAATTCTTCTAAGCAAATCCCGTCATTTTCTTTTTCCGCAACTTTCAGACAGAAAACGTTCAAGATCACTTTCACAATCCTGTACTAGTAATATCTCACCCTTCTTGCTCACTCATGTTCCACATTTCCTATGACACTGATACTGCTTACTATGAAGCAGACTTACACTACCTCTATGACTACTACAACTATTTAATTCTCTACATCACTTTTAATCACAAAGCAATTTAAAACAGTACATAAAATTATATCAACTCCTAGAATCATTATAGGCCAGTTACCTACCCTAAATTCTTTCTTCTGAAAACAGAAAGTAAGAATATTTTTAATAAGATGTGTAATAAGTGGATGTTGTCAAAGTACATCATGTCATATAATAGCTGCAGTTAGAAAAAAAATTCTAAAATCAACGAGTGTGTAGCCACAACATTTGTAATTAAAGTTGAAAACTTATTTTCATCAGGTTTATATAGTTGGAATTTTTAAATGACATTATAACCAAAAGTTTGTTCAAAATATGTCGACAGCATTGCAGACTTACATTACCTCTACTCCATGTTTTGATTGGCTGCTTGAATTAGCTTATTAAAAGAAACAGTTTTTCTGAACTCATTCAAAGTGCAGTTATTTTTCAATGACGTCAAGTGTTATGGTAAGAACACCGTTTGCTTTGGGAAATACTCTGTTGTCCTTTAACTAATCCGTGCCCACCACTTTCTGTAAGAAAACCTTCTTTTTTTTCAGGAACTACTTAAAACTGAAAAATAACTTTTGACTCTGTACTACACTTATCCTCAAGGCCAAATAGTGTAGGAGCCATTAGAACCTCTTGAAATTCCTCAGAGCAAATCCCGAGATTCTTTCCCTTAAATTTTGGTTGTAAAAACACCAGGTAAGAATTTTTAAGGTCAAAAGGCAATTTTTTTTTTAAAGTTAAAACAGAATCATTGCAGAATGACCAGCCGTTTCTAGACTTCAAATAAGCTGTGAAATGTCCTGATGTTGTTGAAGGACCGTCATGATATATAAATGCTGCAGTTACAAAAGTCCTTCCTGATATTGAAAACTGCGAAGCCACAATTTTTTTTATTAAAGTTGTCAATTTTGTTCCATCAGGCCTACATCGTTGGAACATTAAAATAACATACTGGCCATATGTTCGTATAAATAATGTCGATAACATTTCAGACTTACATTGGCTACACTCCATGTTGTGATCGGCTGCTTTTACTAGCTTATTAAAGGACACTGATTTACTGTCTGGCAAAGTTAAATATATAAATTTTTCTGAGTCTACACTAGTAGTACTTGATACCCTACAGTTCTCGCAGTCATGCTGCCATTGATAAGAAAGACCAAACAGGTGATCTACATCTACACCTTCATCTTGCAATACATCAAGCATATACATTAAAAACTCCTGACAATCTTGCTGAATATTTTGAGAGAATTGCGTTTGACCTGAACATTTGTCTAACAGATTTCGAATTTCAGACACACTTTCTATTTTTGTTCTATCAGTGCTACATTTCTCTAACACAGAATTCAACAAACTGCAAAATCTTTGATCCGAATTGACCACAATCTCTTCTTTTAAATTTTCTAGAGAAAACAAAACATTAACCACTACATTAGCATAGCAGTTGACACCAGAACTGTTTTCAAATTGAAAACCAACAACATCTTCAACAAAATCCTTTTTCTTTCTGCTTATAATTTCGGGTTCATCGACTTTTCGTCTTTTTGCTACAACCTCTCTACTATTGGTCACATTTCTTCGTTTCCGGCCTACCACACGTTTCTCAAACAAAGGATATTGAGGCTAATGTGGCGCATACTCTCTTCTTAACCTATTGTATTCCTTAACACAATCTAGATCCGCACAAATGTTTGTGACATCACACTCAATCAAGTACAATCCCGATAAAGTTCTGACTCGTGACAATGCCACATATGCCATACCCTCCTTGAACACGGAACTGCCAATATTCACCAATGCACTGTCTACACTTAAACCTTGCGATTTATGGATTGTCACCGCATATGCCAAGCAAACAGGAAACTGCTTACGACGAATATATAAGTCTTTTACAAGCAAAAACCTAGCAGAGCAACGACCAATTAGCTGTACTTCCTCAATGCCATCAAATTTAATTTTTAAAAATTCAATTCCATCTCTATTTCTGTATTTCTCAAAATCAACAACATTACCCATTGATCCATTTACCAGACCTCTTTCAACATGTAAATTCCTTCTTAAAATTATACGGCAATTTAAGCACACATTCAGAGTCTTTTCAAAACCAGCAGTTTTAGATATAGTCTTCTCTAATGAATCCAATTTTGATTTCAAATTCTCAGACAAAATAATTGTTGCTCCCATATGCTCTACTCTGTCAATAGCTTCCAGTTTCACAATCTCTTGGTTTTCCAAATGCAACATTTTGTTGTTGAAGATGGCACATTCTGCAAGAGTTGGCATCAAACATATTCCAGATTTCTTCTCAGTAATTTTCTGAAAAATATTCTCAGGCACAACGTCTTTTTCTGGATACAAATTTGACAGTAATCGTGCATGTAAAGCTTCTTTCCGATGCTCGGTCACTTTTCCGATTCTAACATCTTGTAGAATATTCTTATAATCTTCATCCTTCGCTTGACGCATATTTTCACGCAGTTCAGCATAATTGAAGTTTAACCATATATTGACGTTGCCAATACTCCCTAGGCACTTCCTGGTATCTTCATGCATGAGCATTTTGAACACAGGTTGTCCTTTCACTGGTGTCAGCTGCAGAAGATCACCGAAAACAATGATGTGTTTGCCACCAAATAACACATCATACTCTGTTTTGAGAACTTCTTGCATTCTCAAATGCACAAAGGCAAGCATGACATTGGAAACCATGCTTACTTCGTCAATGATAAGAAGTTTCATTTTCCTCAAGACTCTTGAAACTTCACAACAAGCATCTCCAGATAACTTGTGGTATTGTAATTTGTTATCATGCTCCACTGGCAGCATCAGTAGACGATGCAAAGTAATACCTTTAATGTTATGTGCTGCCAGTCCAGTTGGAGCGGTGACAACACAAGACAGCGATGACTCAGTCCCTTTCTGCAAATAACATGAAATTGCTTTAATGAGGAAACTTTTTCCAGTTCCCGCTTCTCCACTCACATACAGTCGGACAGGCTTCAACGACGTACATGAGCACTCTTTCTTCTCATGACTTAATCCATGATCTATTTGGTTGGTAACTTCGTCATATATTTTCCTCTGCTCAACGTTGAGTTGTCTTTCCAAGTCTTCTAAGTTAACCGCATCCTCCTGAGCATGTGCCATGGCTCTTTCCACTTCAATCATGGCAATGGCAGCTTCATTTTCGATAACTGGTCCTCCTAGTGGATCCTGACTCAATGAAACAGAACTCTGACTGTCCTGAGAACTGTCTCTAGCAATCTCGGCTGCAATCGTTGCTTCCTGCTCGATTTCCGCATTCAACATTTCTAGATATTTGGGAAAAACAGGACATTCTATGGTCTCCTTGGCGGCATTGAAAGAGTCTTCGTAACAGAGGAAATCTCCAAGGAGTTCCTCTTCTGCACGCCAAGGCTTGAAAAGTTGCAAAAGTGCTAAATAGAAAAACTCTTTTCTTTCAGGAGAGTCGCCACTCAATTTTCAATGGTTTACCAAGTGGCATTTTCTTTGCTTGACCAGACATCCCTCACTTCCAATTACAGCATACACTCCTTTATCAATATCTTCTTTGATGTTCCTCTTGAATATGTAATTTTGTAGAACCTCATACAGACAAACATTCTCGAGGTGACTGCTTCTATTTGGATAATATGTATCCAACATGTTGGTCTTCAAAATATCTGTACTGTTTGGCTCCTTTTACGCCAAATACTCAATTTCCCGTACAGGTTTCAGAACTCGATTACGCGTTGCAGCAAGACCAAGACTCGCCCAAATGATACTCCTGGATTTGGCATAGAGACTTGCTGAAGACAACCGTTCAGAACATTCGTAAGCTCCGATTTCTCGATGCGACAACATCTTCAGACTGAAACTTCTTACTGAGGCTCTTTTCATGGGAAATGTCCTCCCACATATCCTTCAATTCTGTCTTTTCTTTTTTGGTGATGTAAGATGTCACATACCGAGCCACAGCCATACAGTTATCAGCCACAAACTGTATATCCATGTTAGCATTCCACATGGACAAAATCACTGGGTTGTAGTCGTTGATGTACTTGGACTCTTCGTTCCTTTTCAAATTGTACGTATTTTTGGGTGATTTCTTCATCACATTATGTCGCAGTGAAGACATCAAACTGTTCACTCTTCCTTTAGAAATCACCGGTCGTGGAAAGGCGAAACGACATTTTGTGTAGAACTTGTCCTTGTTTCTGAATTTACGACGACAGTACTTTCCACAACGATGGCTTTGGAAGCGTAAAACTTGTTCTCTTAGGCTTTTGTCTTCCTTTGCCTTTGGAACAGCACATGTAGAATACTGTTCTATGAAACTCATCACTAAGTCATCCGGATCTGTTCCAAAATTGGGTGCATCTTTGATCCACAGCAGCATATGTATATGAGGAGCACCTCTTGCTTGGTACTCCTTTCTCCAGAAGAAATCCAACACCTATCCAAGAGGTGGATTTTTTTTGTTCATGATGAAAGACATCATAGCTTCAAATCTATGATTGAAGTACCTGCATACATTCACTGGATCCAAGGAGCACAATTCTCCGGGTGTCTTGAATTCGATATTTTCAATGTTTCCATTTGCCTCTCGTAGAAATTCAAGTAAGTCTTCCCAGCCATACTCGTCACAGCTGAGAGTGAGGAACCATGTGGGAGTTCCTAAGTTCCTCAGCATACATTTTAAATCACCATGACGATGGTACCAGTACTCATTAGTACCACGCTGACACGCCATGAGATTAATCAGGTGGGAATCCAAAATACTGTCTTGCACATTGACTTTATCCATAAAGTCAATTGCCGAGATATTTTGCATCTGTACACCACTTTTCAAGATGTGGTTCACTGCAAATGACAGTCCAGACAGATCGCTTTCAAACAGTAGATTAAACAAATAGGGAATGCATTGACGAAACCTAGGATCTTCTGCATACAATCGTAATGTCCGGTATTCAGAAGCAGGAATTTGATCAGGTCGCTCATCATATCTTCCTCCTTGACCTGTTGGAAATAGCTGTGGGAATCACCGAGCTTCCAAACTTTCCTCCCAAACACTAATGGGACTTCCTTTGGCTTGTTTCATTTGAAACAACTCAACAGCATTCCCCATGACTTCCTTGGAATGCAAAGGATGAACACTATAATGTTCATATATTTCTTCATTTTTAGAGGCTTCTACTTTCTCAATTTGACCAGCACACAAATCGCTATCCTCTTCTTCACTTACTTCCTCTTCTGCAACATATACATTCTTGTAGTACTTATTGCTTTTCTTCAAATACAATGTTGCCTTTTTGACTTTCCTAACATCCACTAAATCTTGCCAGATTTTCTTACTCTTTGTCGGAACCCCATTAACTAAGATAACCAAAGGTTCCTTTTCCACTTTCTCTACTCCAATTGTATTAATGTTTTTCTTCAAATCTAGAGGCAAATAAACAACTCTTCCCTTTAATCCTCTCTGTAAATCTGATGGAGGCAATTTCCCTGTCTTTGGCTCCATTCGTACAATAGCCTGAAAGGGATGGATACTTTGAATCAAAATAGATTCATAAGTATTTAAATCCTTCAATTCAGAAGGAATCTCAACCAATTCCAGATTATTATGAACCGCTCTAGCAGGCATCCGGTTTTGATTTAATTTGTTACAACAATAAGTACACACACGTTGATCCAATCCCAAATTAAAACAATTTTCTACCATCAAGTATGTTGCAAAATCCTTCCATTCACTATTATTTTCACTCTCACTTTTCGCATATAAATCCACTAACTTAGTCTAATTCTTATAATAAGTGCGTCGACAACACACACAAGTAAAATTAGGCCTCTCACTTGATTTCACCTGAAACGTGGCAATTTCTTTCTGAAAATTATCTGTACTGGAAACCTGTACACTATCTTCCACATTACCTTCTTCTTCTGGGTCAATTTCAACATTCTCCTCTTTACTTGCAAAGTAACAAAACTCAATTTCTACACAAATATTCTTCACATCTACTTCAGAACCATGCAAAAGAGCAGTGCATAATTGTTTAAGCATAATTGCTGGACTCTTAGCATAATACAACATTCTAACTATTTTCCTCACTTTATTATGATGCACTGCTAGCATCCTGAAATGATGAAAAACACTCTGGCATACTCTCCTGGAAAGACAAGCCAGTGAATGACCATGCAAACCTGTCACTTCTCTCACTCTGCAAGGATCTAATTCTTGCACCAACTTCATTTTCTGTTTTAAAGTTTTCTTATTAAATGTCCGTACAAAATCACAAAGCAAATTGATGGAATCCTGTCGCACACTGCAAATACTACTACACTTCCAGGTATACACTGGTCCCTTAGGACGTCTTCCTAAAACCTCATTACCTAACACCTCTTCTGCCTCTGTTGTCACAAGTTTTTCTTTTTCAACTGGACAACCATCTTTCACATCATAAGCTCGACCACTGGTGTCAACTGCATGCACCAAATCATTATCCTGGAAATAACTCTCCTCATTAAAAAATGCCTCACAACTTGAACTATGCATCCATTCTCCTGAAAAAACTTCACAAAAATTACTACGATTAACTGTTCTCTTCCATCTACTATTTCTTTTGAAATCATAAATTGCCTTGTTTAGCTTCCTAATTCTATTGATTATCAAAATAAATAACTTTCGCTTAATTTCAAATGCCTGATCAATAATTTTCTCAACTTTTTTTTTTCTCATAGAAAAAACCACTTTCTGTTGACCTTTCTTAATATTTTTTAACAAATTGCCAATTATCCTGTTGCGGAACATTCGTCTACGAATGTCCCTAAACTGATTTTTCCTTCTACTACCATGCACAGAGTTATCTCCTGCTCTAGCAGTAACATTTTTGATAGGCCTTTCCTTTCCGTTTAAATTGGTTCTCTTTTTCTGGACTAAAACATTTTCTGTAGTACTACTTTTTTTTCTACAAATGTTTCTTAGGAATGATTTTGTTGTCTTACCCGGAGCTTTCTTGGTGACTTGACGAGTTTTTATTGTAGAGGACTGCTGCAAGCATTTAGTAATCTGCTGTCTTTGACGTTTTGTAGCCTTTCGGGTTCTTTCTTTAGATGGCATTATGTAGTTTTGAAATGATCTGCAGTTGAATCTGTGGTAAAATATAATAAAAAATGTTATTAACCACTATTACCAAACAGTAAATCAATAACAGTCGTCAAAAAATTAACACACTACTTGTCAATTTTACATACAATAATTTTTAGTGCATTGGCAAATTTAGTAGTCACAAATAGTAGCAAAGAAATAGAATGCTTCTACATTTGACCTTTGCTGTTTAATATGTGAATCTGAACTAATTTTTATCAGCATATTTCCCTATTTTATTAAAGACACTTCACACAAGCTGTTTTTGAAGATGTGTTTAATTTTAAATGAAACGGTTAACATGTTTGCTTTTCATTTCCAGTAACTTTTAAAAATAAATGTTTATAGTTCCATAGGCTCAAGCAGGTCAGCTTCCCACCCTATGTCATACAATTCTGACAAATCGGCATCCTCATCATGTTCTTCATCATCCTCAGGATTTAAATCATCCAAGGGATCTACTTCCACTGATGTTTCAATCACAATTTCAATGATAATATCGAGATCAACAGATTGCTCATTATCACTCATGCTTGATGTTGTCGTTATCTTTAAAGAAAGAGAACAACAATGAGATGTTGCAGAGTAAGAGACAAATCTCAGAGACTATAATTGTAAAATTGTTTAACAAGAGTAACATTTTGCAGATATTATTTAACCATGTCCAGCGATGCTGAGGAGGTGAGGCCTATGTCCAATTTTTCAGTGAACAGGACTCATCTCTTCTTAACCTTGGATAAGCCTCACCAACACTGTGTCCCCTGCTAATACTTAAATTTAAAGGAGCAGATTTATGTTAACTGGCGCATCCCCAGGGATGCACCAGTTAACGTGCGCCACTGCTCTGCCACCCATGATGTGCCGCATTTACAATGCAGAGCACCATTGAGCAAAAACAGCACAGATGCGTCACGCATCTGTTCCACAAAAAAGGCGCATTGCACGAATCACGTCGTAAGTGCGACATGTCTACTGCAATGCACAGGGGCAAGCCACACATTGCATGGTGCATCACTCCTTATGCCTGTTTCAAACAGGCGTAAGGATTTGATTCAGCAATGCCATAAATGTGACTCAGTAAAATCTTCTTAATTTTACTGTGTTAGTTTTACAGGGCTTTCATGTAAATGACTGGCCACCCTACAACAAAACGCTCACATGAAATCTGACGCAGGTTTCATGTGGCACAGGACTTTACAGCATGACACATCTGCCTAGATGCATCAAGTTGTAAATATGTCGCAACATAGCAAATCTTTTGCACCGCCGCTGCTTCACAAAAGTGACGCACAGCGGCGCAAAAGAGGCACACGGCTATCATAAATCTGTCCCTAACATTTTAAATGATTGATTCAGGATGACGATAAGGTGTGGCCTATCCAGAGGTTTGTTTGAGGTGAGGCCTACTCAGGGTTGCAGTTGAAATTTAGGCTTGTTGAAGAGTACAGAGGAGATAATACATGTGCATGTGAGTCATGTCCACTTCACTCTTGAACAAAGGCCAGACCTCTTCTGTGTCCGTGGACAGGCCTAAACCTCATCTGCACAATGTGATTCGTAAAGTTAGGAAACACAGGTGATGTAATTGAAAAATGTGGAATTTATTTTCCTCATTTCACAATCACATCACCTGTGTTTCCTTTGCTTAGGTATCTCATTGTGCAGATGGAGTCTAGCATATCAAAGAGTACACAGAAGTTGAGCACTGTATAAAACAATTTTGACATTTACAGAAGATTCAGCTTCTCCATGCCCCCTACACAGTCCTAAATGTTTACAGTTAAAACTGACGGTATCTTGTTGGAGATGAAGTGAGGCCTGTCTTGCAACATGGTGCATCTTTTGCATCACTGCTGCATCACAAAAGTGACGCAACAGCGGCACAAAAGAGGTGCACGGCCATCATAAATCTGCCCCTAACATTTTAAATGATTGATTCAGGATGACGATAAGGTGTGGCCTATCCAGAGGTTTATTTGAGGTGAGGCCTACTCAGGGTTGCAGATGAAATTTAGGCTTGTTGAAGAGTACAGAGGAGATAAGACATGTGCAGGCCTACCAATGAAGTGAGTCATGTCCACTTCACTCTTGAACAAAGGCCAGACCTCTTCTGTGTCCCTGGACAGGCCTAAACCTCAACTGCACAATGTGATTCATAATGTTAGGAAACACAGGTGATGTAATTGAAAAATATGGAATTTATTTTCCTCATTTCAGAATCACATAACCTGTGTTTCCTCAGCTTAGTTATCTCATTGAGCAGATTTAGTCTAGCATATCCAAGAGTACGCAGAGGATGAGGACTGTATCCAACAGAGCAATGTACATTACTCACCTCCTTTGACACTTACAGAAGCCTCAGTTTAATATTTCTCAGTTCAATATTTATTTAAGGAAGCAGACATCAATATGACCTGCTCATAAATGTGAAAAGCGTTTTAAAAAAACCAAAACGATTTTCTGGTCATAATTTGAAAACACAACATAGGTCCTATGTAGAAGCACATCCTATCAGTACTTAAATTAGCCAAGCACACATGGGGGCGTATTTACAAGGACCTTGCACCACGGGGAAATGTCTTAAATTAAAATGGGAAAAATAATATCAAAGGGACTCAAAGGCCTTGTAAATATGCCCCAAGCAGCCTATGAAACTCTAGCAGTACATATCAAGAAACTTAAATGACTTCAATAAACGTTTTTAAACACATCAAGTAAAGCAGTTATTCAACTACATTCAAGGGGAAGTGACTTAAAATGCCCTAACACACATGAAAGCGTATTTTGAAGGCCCTTGCACCATTTTTCCATCACGGGGCGCGCACCGGGAAGCGCTCGCTCAAAAAAGGTGGGAAAGTAATTCACAGAAAAACCACTGGAGACACTTTCACCAAATATAGATTAGTACATACTACATACCAATCCCTACCATTTTCACAAATTTGGTTGGAATTCCATTTAGCCATTTAGCCTGTAGACCTCTCTAAATACCCTGAGGTAAATTACTTCACAAAACACATCTGAAGTGTTGGAATTGACAACCAATTAAAATATTACTTTCATTTTCTACTTTTTTTACCTGACATTTGATTGGTTATGTACCTGAATATATATAAAGAAAGAGAGAGAAACACAGCCATTTTGACTACTACTTCCTGAACTACATTGCAAGAGCATTTTCACTGACAACTTAAACTTGTTTTTAAAAGGTAAGATGTTATTTTATAAATTTGAAAACATTTTCAGATAGTTATATACTATCCCTCTGTAAGAGTTAGACATTGAGAAAGGCTTGTTTATTATAATTATGGATTGATTTAGGGTTCTGTGGTATAATTATGAATTTACTTAGGCTTTTTCACAGGCACTTTTTAATAGTACTACTTCACGCCTGAAAAGTACCTGTCTGAACTTAAACCCAACAGTGCCCTATCTCTACTGATATATTTATTTTTTTTGCAAATTCCAGCACAAAAATGGAAGGAGAACAGATTGTTTCCTTTGAAATTGTCCTAGAGATGAACAATGAGGAAATCATTGAACCCAGTGACTTGGAATTCATGGATGAATCACGAGACCATGAACTTCTACAATGTGTAGAATCTGTGGATTTCTTACTTCAATATGAGGACGGTCAAATGTGGGAAGTTATGTTCAGTCAAAAAGAAGACATATCGGACAGTCAAATGTTAGACGTTCTATTAAATTTTGAAAAAGAATCAGAAAAATAAATGTATATTTAATAGTCAAAAATTGTTCGAGTCTTTAATCATTTTTATATCTAATTCATAAACTAGTACCAAATTGATTATAATGTAAAGTCAGACTTATAGTATACTGTGCAACTTTATATTATCTCCAATGTGTATTTAACATCTCTTTATCATCTCCTGCCTCCATATTGTTTCTGCTTTCCTGACACACTATGGTATGAATTCCATATTCCACAATAACTTCTGAAACAACATGCAAGATATCTACAAAGGAGACGGTGTATATTAATTTTTTGACTCTGCATTGGTACCTACATATTGCTACTTAAATAAAAAAACGGAAAAAAAACAACAAAACGAACAATCAATAAACATACAATATTTAAAAAGTCTATCATTCTTTTTTCCTTATAATACGCTCCCCGGACCGCTTCCCGGTGCGCGTACCGGGCGCTCCCCACACGAAAAAAAACAACAATTTTTTTTTCTTTTCCCCGCGGGGCCCTTTTAAAGCCTCCACATCAAACCTAGGGGGTCAGGGAGGATCTGCTATGCCCCCTTATGGTCATTTACCCCTTTGTTTTGGCCTCCTCTTGTCTCTCGATCCTACCGAGAGACAATATGGCGGCCGCTCCGGACTGTTTAGAATGTTGACAGACACCGGAGAGCCAATCAGCTTCGCTTCGCGAAGTTCCGTTACGTGTCAGGTACGCGAACCGGGGCGCTGCCCGGAGCGCGCTTACAGATATATATATTTTTTTGAACGTTAATTTCTCAAAATCCACTGGAACACATATATTGAGACCTAGCAAAGGCACATCGGGCTACCAGTCCCTACAATTTTGCCAAGTTTCGTGGAAATCCATTCAGCCGTTCGAGCTAAAAGTGAGGCCAATCGCCCTATGGAAAATTGCATGGGAAAAACGCGTTTTGGTACCCCCCTTTTTTCTCGGCCCCCCTTGACGAAACCCCCCCAAATTTCCAGGGGCTGCTCAGGAACAAAATGTTCAATTTTCCTGAAAATTTCAACCAATTCCGTCCTCAAACGCCAAAGTTATTCGACATAGAATTTTCAAAAATCCCATAGAGAAAAAATCCTAACTATATATACCTACTGGCGACCGCCAGTAGGTAATAAACGATATTTTGGGGTCCATATTTTGGTACTTACCTGTTTGGAGATAGAAATTCGATATTTTGTCTGTCGATATTTTGGAATCTATAATTTGGGTAGTCTATATTTTGTCCCTCGATATAAAGTCAGTGATCCTGCCACGGCATCTAATCAATACAACGTCATTATTTGCTGTATTTAACCTTACAGATAAACAAATCTATTTGGCACAAAAAGGAGCATATTATACGGTGCTGAGCATTGAAAAACTAGATAGATTACAATTGACAGTTTCCGAGAAACCAGTGATTGAGTGGATAGTTCATGACTCCATTTCAATTCCAGTCAGGACATTCCAGTTTCTGTATTGTCTAAAGCATGTACCAGCGGGCCTGTATGGAAGGTTGGGTAAAGAATACATTAAGTCAACCTGGGTTTTACTATATACACACAAATGTCGGAATAGGGGACATGAAGTTTTCCTTAGTGGCAATAATTGCAAAAAAACACTAAGCGGGACACTTCTGTGCAATGAAGTTAATTTGCATGGAACTTGTGATGGTTCTGCAAATAACCTTTCATTCCACCTGCACGCTTCACCCTCTCCTACGATAATACCGGTTTCCAGGCAGCTATACAATAGCAGTTACGTTATGTTGAATGATCACAGCTGTTGTGGCATGTTGCCAGGAAAAAGTTATCTCGTAACCGTGTCGTCCACGGTCACTTGTTGTATGCAAGTATTGTATCCAAAAACAGAAACAGAAAGGGAGACGGCTATATGGCCTTCACTGAATATCTTCTCAACACGAATTGATACTTTAAGCAGAATGAAAGCCATTCTTTTACAAAAAAATGTGCGGGACATCATCAAAACATCCTTCCACACTGCCACCTTCCCGGAGAGCTGGAAGCACGCCGAGCTCAGCGCCCTCCTGAAGAAACCAACAGCGGACCCTACCGACCTCAAGAACTTCCGCCCCATCTCGCTCCTCCCTTTTGCTGCCAAAGTCATTGAGAAGACCGTCAACAGACAGCTCACCACCTTCCTCGAGGCAAATGGATCCCTCGACTCCTCGCAGTCCGGTTTTCCATTTTCACCGAGACCGCACTGATCGCAGCCACCGATGACATCAGATCCCTGCTCGACAACGGGGAAACAGCAGCCCTAATCCTCCTGGACCTCTCAGCAGCGTTCGACACTGTCTGCCACCGTACCCTAATACAGCGCCTCAGCAACATCGGAATCCAAGAGAAGGCACTGGAGTGGATCATCTCGTTCCTCGCCGTAAGAACCCAGAGAGTTCGCCTCCCCCCGTTCAGATCCGAGGCCACCGAAGTCATTTGCGGCGTACCACATGGATCATCACTCAGCCCAACGCTCTTCAACGTCTACATGAGCCCTCTCGTGGCCATCGCATGCAAACACAACCTCAACATCATCTCTTATGCTGACAACACCCAGCTGATCCTCTCCCTTACCAACGACCCCGCCACCGCCACAACCAGCCTACACGAAGGGATGAAAGACGTCGCCGAATGGATGAAGAACAGCCGCCTGAAACTGAACTCAGACAAGACGGATGTCCTCATACTGGGATCATCGCCCTCCGCCTGGAACGACTCCTGGTGGCCCCCCGCCCTGGGCACCACCCCCAAACCAACGGACCATGCACGCAACCTGGGCTTCATCCTGAACTCCTCCCTCTCGATGACCAGGCAAGTCAGCGCCGTCTCGTCATCATGCTTCAACACCCTGCGCATGCTCCGTAAGATCTTCCGATGGATTCCCACTGAAACCAGGAACACGGTCACCCAGGCGCTCGTCACCAGCTGATTGTACTACGGAAACACCCTCTACGCCAGAACCACAGCCAAACTGTGGTGCCGCTGCCGCTCCACATACATGTACATCGATAAAGTTGGATGGCATTTATATTTTGAAAAAACTCCCAATCAGATATAGGCATTCAAAGGGCAACGACATCCCCCAGAATGCATCAGGTATGGAGTTCTGTTTGTCAGTACTCACATGATGTGGGGAAAGTGTTTTTATTGGTTAATTTGTTTGCAACCATGTAACTGTGAACAAGTTATCGAGTATAGCGAAACGCGTCGGTTGTCTCCAGATACCTTTTCGAATTAAATATTGAAGATTGGGGAATTGAACAACTTGTGAGTGCGTTTCATTGAATCTTTGCAAGAAGATTGCTTGGGATAATATATATATATTATAAATTTCAAAAATAGCTGTACAAGAATGTGTTCTCCTTCCCTGTTACAAAGTAACTGTCAAAGGTCTGACGGAAGACAGGAGGTAAACACAAATCACAGTGTTTTTGTGTGCCCTGCAGCAGGCACTTGCACCAGTATTTCCAAACCAAAACACTACGAGCAAACACAGGAGATGTCACATTCTGGTCAAATCCCTACATTATCCATGGAACTGTCTTTCGGAAAATACCCTTGGCTTTTTGTTACAGTCAATTATATCTGCCTTTTATGTCCATTTCAGTCACTCAAAGGACAAATCCACAATGTAGTTTTGCAAGCCTAATCCAACACCTCCTTCTGCTCTCAACCAAGTTATGAAATATGATTTCCAAGAAATTCTGGACAGGTAGTAAAAAACACAATTTGGTTATAGACATTCCTAGGCTTTGATTTGTGATCTCGGCTCTAGAGAGTGTGCATGCACTGTCTCAACCAGATCCTGGACTTCTATGGGAATTCTCTAGGGCATATTGTCAAGCCCCTTATCATCGCTTTAGCAGCAGTTTCCTGCCACTAAAGCTGTGATAATTGCATCACTGTTCTTGATAATATGGCCCTACTTTTGTATATTTATGAATGGGTGACTGATACTGTCACAGGTTACGAGCGCTGTTGTTCTAATTAGGGACAAGCGCCATGTCTCAAGGTGGATCAAACCAAAAGCCCACAAAGCACTTGCATATCATTTAAAAAAAATTACAATTTATATTCAGCAGTACATTTTTCTGTGTCATTAAAGTTTTGACCCCAAGTATGAAAAAGCATTGGCATACCCAATAGGTCTCGCCTGTGGGACCTTATAAGTATTTAGTTATGCAGCACAATATCCTTGGTGCAACAACTTCAACTGTTGCATCGCTAAACACTTATAAGGTCTCAAATTTGGCATAAGTTAAGCCACAATTTAGGAACACTTTTACTGAATCCATTCTTAGTACATATGGCTCAAAATACTTTATTTTTTCTGGTTCTTCAATGAGGGCGTTGGGCATTTAAGCTGTCGACGAGTGCCGAACAGAAACAGCCCATACAAACTATTTTTGCTCGAAATTATTCTCTGACTAATATGTGTCTCAGTGTACAGGTTGGAAAAGGAAAGTTAGATATTACCGTACTGTTAGCAGGGATTGAGACCAGAGAATCTGTGGCTGAATAACAAGGATATTTTGTTTGAAGAAACTCCAAAATCTCTTGAAGGTGTTAAAAGACCAGAAGAGATGCAGGTGGAGCTGACGATACCCTGCAAAAAATCTCACTAAGGCACTACATCTGATTAAAATTGGAGTGGAGAATGAGCTGTACCTTTCAGGGCATCCTTTGGAAGCTATTTTAAGGAGCAAAGCTGGGAAGGGTGAGAAAAGGAAGAAGAAAGTAGGAGGTGAGTTCTTGAAAGAACACTTTGAAGAAAACTGATGCTCTGGCCTATTCTTTCTGATGAAACTGGAGTTCTGGACTTTTTGGTTCCGTCCAGAGGTGTCAGGGAAAACACCCGAAGACCCCGGAGTTCAACCTGTCTCGGTGCACAAACAAACAGAAACACGGGCTTCTCGATGGTGGCGTCAAAGACCAAAGGTTTATTACTGCAGGGACACAGAAGTCACAGAAACTGCACACGGGCAGTGTCTAGGAGCCTGTTCAATTTGTACAAAGAGGGTTGTTCCTTATATACTAAATATTCTGCTCGGGGCAAATTCTTTACATGTTACCACAGTTCTAAACATTCGTGTTTTAAACAATAAATATTTGGCGTTGCACAGGAATCGTCAACAGTATCTGATGTCAAAACATTACGAATGAGGGGTTCCCACTAGTCCATCATAATCCCATGTCAATTCTTCATTCAAGACCCGGACCGCCTCATCGTAAATTTCGTCACCTCCCCCTAATAAAGGCCCAGAAGGAAAGGAGCAGGGCCAGGTGTAGAAGATAGAAAGACAGGATAAGAGATGTTTGTGGATCGTAAATGGGCACGGTTACCAGCTTCGGCCGCCTAATCATGATCAGGCCAACGGACACAAGAACCAGTATAGCAGGACTGGCCTCAGGCTGGGGAGGCAGCTCTTGCCGAGTCATGCTGCTACAGCGTTGCTGGCCTAAGGTGCACGTGTCACTCGCAAGGTGAATCGCCGGCTAAAGCCTACGTGTCCTTAAATAAAAAGAGGTCATTGCGTGTCCATTGACTATGTGAGGGCAAGGAGTACAAAATGGCTTCCGTGTCTAAGATGGATGCCATGGGTAGAACAGAAATGTGTTTGTAACAGGAGTGCTCTTGCTCGTAGCATAGCGAAAACACCAGGATATACTAAATGGATCATTTGCGGTTCACTGATACCAAAATTATGTATTTACGACAATGTCACAAACACGAGTAAAATCGTTACGGAACCTCAGACCCTCCTTTTGCCCTTACATAGGCAATTACTCAGTCTATGTCAGAGTCAGAGTCTAATTCTATGCTCATTAGGTCAGTGACATGTTGTTGCACCATCATCTTGTCTCGTACCTTTTCTCCAAATGCAGGTGGTTTTCTGAAACAGGTTGCAGCACAGAGACTACACAAAGCGGGACCACATTGGATGATAAGGCAGCACGAGAACAGAAATACTAGGATGGCACCAATGACCATCAGAACCTTCCATCCCCACGCTGATACCAGAGTCCAAAACCACTCCATGAAGGACCAGTTTCCCTTGTCTACGTGTATGGAGTCGGAAATCTTGTGAAGCTTAGAGATCGCTTCATAGACTGTTGGAGCATTATTTGGAATAAAGACACAGCAGCTCGATTGGATCATTCTGCATACCCCACCTCGATCTGCAAGTATTACGTCTAGAACCATACGGTTCTGCAACGTCATGAGACGATCCGCCTGAAGCTCAGCTGTTAAGTTACTAAGGGCACCAGCAGTTTCTGTAATAGTAGATTCAACTACCCGTGTTAGTTGACGTAGATTTCTACTATTGGCCATAGGCCCCCAAAACGGAAGGAAACCTTTGAAAAAGTCTCCAGCTTCTTGACCAGCGGTATCTTCCTTGCTGAAGACACCTCTTGCTACTCTGGTCTTGTGATAATCTGAAGAAGCAGTGTATGTCGGAGGTAACAATCGAGCAATATAACATGAACCTGAAAAGTCAGCAGGCAGCCATGTATATGCTCTGTCCTGACAGATGAAGTAGGTACCCCTAGCAGTCAGGAAGGCAGGGGAGGAGTTAGACGGAAATACGTAAGTCTCAACGCACTCACTCCTCCCTAGCTGAGCTCTCAGATTTCTCCCATTTCCTTGCAAACAGACCTGACCTCGGTGAGGCACGACCCAAACTGAAGTGGAGCTTTTACGCTTGCTTTCTCCCAAACTAAGGCGATACTCTGTAGAGTTCCAACTCAAATACACCCGTAATTCATCTCTAGGGTAAGATGGAGTATTATTGACGTCTTTAATCATGTCAATAATTCCCTGGACTAAAGCTTTGTTGGCTGAGTTGTATTTAGTGGACCGTGGTGGACGCGGAGGATAGGTCTCAAGGGCATATGAAAAAATGGTCTGAAAGGCCTGAAATGATCCATTGTAGCTAAAAGGCAAGACTAGATAGGGAATGCCTTTATCCATAGTGTGAGGTATCAGGCCACACACCCAGCAGTCTGTAGTATTAACTACCAGTTGGTGTTGATGCAAGAGCTGTACAAATGTATTGTTAATAAATTCTGAGCGTCGAGCTTGTTCGTGTTCAGGAAATGAGTGAAAAGAATGCATAGAAGAAACCGTAGAAGTAGTAGGATCAAGGGGAGGTACTGTAGTTACTGGCATAAAAATCAAATGTACACCAAAGACGATTCCACCCACCAACGTTATCAAAACAATTAAAAATGTAACTGCACATTGCATTAGAAAGCATTTGCTGTGAAGTATTCTGTACAGTCTATTTCTGCGAACATAAATTAAATTTTCTCGTTGCAGCTCAGGAAGCTCCATCTTCTACGACCGTTCGCGACCACTGATGATGTGTACGTAGATGAAAATGCCTCTATCAGCCCTGGGAGTTCCCAGCACTAACAGAAAGATCGACCTTGTGTCTGACCCCCGCAGATTCAACTAGGCACACAGCCACGACCCTACGGCTACCCAGACGGCAAGGCAATTTTAAAACAAAAAGAAACAATACAAAGTATTAGCAAACTTCCTGGCTGGAGGCAATGTATAGAAAATTCAAATCTGAAAATAGGCAGTTTCCTGCTTTATTTGTCCATATTGCGAGGTCGCAAGTTGTATCTCAGTTTTGCAGGAGCTGTCTGATCTGGAAACAATGTATTTTCAGCTGACGTTGCAATGTTCACGTTTTCAGATGACAAATGTTCTTTTGGTGCAGATGGCAAATGTTCGTTGGGTGTGGATGACAAATGTTCAGGGTTCAAAAGAGCAGTTTCAGGAGGAGAGTCAGAATTTGGTGAATCCGTGATCAGTTCTGCATCGCTGAAAGGTATGAACCTGGGGACTTGTTCCGTTTCAGAGGCACCGATTCCTTTCTTTACCCAGTTGTCGTAAGGAAGTGGCAGAGGCACACGTTTGGCATGTGTCGTATGGATCCAGTTCTTCCTTCCGGCCACACGAATAGCAGTTCTCGTTGCTAGTAGGACTTGGAAAGGGCCAATGAATCTGGGTTGAAGATTTTTCGTTCTTGCAAAATTTCTAATGACCACCTGGTCACCTGGTTTCAGCTGATGGCCTGGACTCTCCGGTGGCTTTGGCAATGCATCGAAAACCTGTTGGTGAATAAGACTCAATTTAGCAGTCAAGTCGAAAAGGTAATCAATTAACATTGGGTATTCCAGCTGTTTGAATTCTTTTGGTCTAGGTACCCCCCAAACATTTGCAGGACGACCAAAAACTATTTCATAAGGACTAAGCCCTACTCTAGAATGTACAGTTGCTCTTGTTGATAGCAAAGCCAAAGGCAATGCGTCTGGCCAGGACAAACCCGTGGATGCTTGTATCTTAGCAAGTTTCAGTTTAAGGGTGCCATTGTAACCCTCGACTAAACCCGCGGACTGGGGATGATTCGCACTATGAAACTTCTGTCTAATCCCTAGGCCGGCACACACACTCTGCATAACTTTCCCTACGAACTCACTTCCGTTATCTGACCATACAATCCGTGGCATTCCGTATCTGGGGAAGTATTCTTTAAGAAGAATTTTGGCAGTGGATAAGGCAGTATTGTCCTTTAGCGGGTATGCTTCGATCCATCTGGAGAAAGCACAAACTACCACTAGGACGTATTTCAGATTATTACAACGATCCATGTGAATGAAGTCTAGCTGGATCACTTCGAAGGGGCAGGAAGGAGGAGCGAAGTGACCTGCAGGTGTGGGGATTCCCTTGCCAGGATTATGCATCAAGCATACCATACAATGTCTCACCACTCTCTCTGCACACTTACTAATCCCATCATTCTTCCAGACCGGAGCCAACATCTTACAAATCCCTTTTGAACTGATGTGTGCTGTTCCATGTGCCATCGTCACTACTGCAAGCACATACGCATCAGGCAACATCCAACGCTGTTGTTCCGACAAGTCAATCCAACATCCACTCGAGTCCAATTTACCCGTGCTCTCTCTCCATGCAAGTTTTTCCTCCTCAGTAGCCTCTTTCTGAATTTCTTTCACGCTTTCCACTGTGTCTTCACACATTCCAGACTCAGAAATCCATCTTGCAGACGTTGCAACATACATTCTACTCATCATATTTCTAGCTGTCTGTTTTGCAGTATCATCAGCAAAAGCATTCCCACGACCAACATCATCCGTGATTGCTTTATGAGCACTGCATTTCACAATTGCAACTTTAGACGGCAAGGTTAGAGATTCCAACAAGTCATTAACTAGCTGACCATGTTGAATCTTAGTCCCGTGGGACGTAATGAAACCTCTCTCTTTCCACAAACGGCCAAAACTATTGGCCACGCCGAACGCGTACTGGCTATCTGTGAACACATTCACTCTCTTTCCCTTAGCTAAAACGCACGCTCTTGTCAGCGCGATCAATTCTGCAAACTGGGCAGAATTCTGACTCACTCTTGCAGTCTCCACAATCGTACTCAAAGTCGTTACTGCATAGGCAGCAGTCACATCACCATTCTCTAATTTGAAGCAAGACCCGTCAACATACAACGTGCCATCTGGATCTGATAACGGAGTGTCTCTTAGATCAATTCGTCCTTTTGTTTCTTCCTCAGTTTTGAAATAACAGTCGTGTGGTTCGGAATCACTCGACTCTTGGCTAGTCGGCAACAATGTTGCTGGATTTAATACATTGCATCTTTTGATCTGAATATGACTAGCTAACAGTGTTAGTTCATAACCTGATAGTCTAGCACTGGTAAGGTGTTGCGTCTTGGTTCGGTTCATGAGTGTATCCACCGCATGAGGAACCATAACCACTAGCATGTTGTTCATTACTAAACCAGCAGATTGTCGAATGGAAGCTGCAGCTGCGGCTGTAGCTCTCAAGCAACTAGGCAACGCTCTAGCTACTGGATCTAATGTTGATGAAAAATACGCACAAGGGCGTTGTTTATCACCAAATTTCTGCGTCAACACACTCAATGCACAACCTTCTCTCTCGTGGACATAGAGCGTGAATGGCTTACTGTAGTCGGGTGTACCCAATACAGGTGCTGAACACAGTGCATTTCGCAATTCAGAAAAACTCTGTTGACATTCTGCAGACCATGGTACCGGACTCGGAACACCTTTCCCAGTCAAGGCTACCAATGGTTTTGCTAAAAGAGAAAAATTTGGGATCCATTGCCTACAATATGAGGTAATACCTAAAAAGGCACGTACTTCTCTCTGCGTGCTAGGAACATTCATCTGCGTAATTGCTTTTATTCTTTCTGGGGTCAACTTCCTTCCCTCCTTTGACAAGAGATGACCTAAGTAGGTCACTTTTTGGCAGCAGTATTGCATTTTTGAAGGTGACACCTTGTGATTCAAATTTGACAAATGATGCAATAAAGAAATCGTAGCTGTTTTGCAAGTTTCCTTGTCATCAGCAGCCACTAGAAGATCATCAACATATTGTATTAAAGCAGAACCAGGAGGAAGTACGAAGGAATCTAACTGGCTTTTTAATGCTTGACTGTAAATGGATGGGCTTTCACAATAGCCTTGTGGAGCGCGTTTAAACCTGAAGCTTCTTCCTCCTAGAGAGAAACCGAAGATATCTCTGCTTTCTTTGGCTATCGGAATGCTGAAAAAGGCATTTTTCAAGTCGACAACCGAAAACCATGCTGCTGTAGCAGGAATCAACGTTAACAATGCAGTAATGTCTGGAACCACAGGAAACTGTGGAATCACAATTTTATTAACCTCTCTGAGATCAATTACAAACCTATATACTGGAGGTTTTGTAGGGTCAGTTCGTTTCAAAATAGGCAGTACAGGACTATTACAGACATTACCTCTAGTTTCTTCTATAACGTCTTTCTCAATCAGATCATGCACTATCAGTAGGAGCGCACGCTCACCTTCACTAGAGATTCTGTATTGTGGAATTCGTGGAAGTTTGACATTTGCTTTCAAAGTTACTACATAAGGTGGAATTTCCAATAGACCTACATCATTAGGACCAGTCGCCCAAAGAGTATCAGGGAGTGAACGCAGCTCTGGTGGGAGCGCATCCATCGACAAGTACATCGGAGAGATTATTCTTTTACCCAACGTAAGCTGTACTCCTGCTGGAGAACAGTACAATGTCGCGTACAGGCGTTTTAACAAGTCTAAACCAAGCAGATTTTCATTACAACCTGTTGTCAAAATCAGGGGTGCTTTTAAGTGGCAGGGTCCAACAGAAATAGACAAAGGACCAGAAACAGGGTTATGAACAGGGGCGCCCGAAAAACCTACTGAAACGTTTGTTGAGCCAGACAAAGGTGCGCCAGGGAGTTTCGCATGTATGATAGAACTTTTTGCCTTGTGCCAATTATTATGAAGTCCAGAAAAATTACTGAAACGTATGAGTTCCCGAATAAGAGGCAATAGGTTATCTTGAGGCAGGCGGACATACAATACCATATCGTCAGTGTACATAGAAAGCAGCAGAGGTCCCGTGCGAAACTGCAGGCCACGCTGGAGATGATTCTCTTGAAACTGTCTAGCTAGAGGGTCCATGGCTAAAATAAAAAGGAGAGGGAATAAGGGGCATCCCTGCCTCATGCCACGGTGCAGAGGGAAAGGGTCAGAGAGAGTGCCATTCAGACGCAACCGGGCCGTGGGCTTATTATATAAAAGGGCCACTGTAGCCACGAGGCACTCTGGCATGCCCTTTTGGCGCATTACCGATTGGAAAAAAGGCCACTGAAGAGAGTCAAAGGCCTTCTCGGCGTCCAACAAAATGGCGGCGGCAGGCGTGGAGGGATGAATGCGATGAAAAACAGTGAACAGCGTGCGAAGGTTAAGCGAGGTAGACCTGTGTGGAACAAAGCCCGATTGCACCGGGGAAATTATGGACTCCATCAACAGTGAAAGTCTAATGGCAATGACTTTGGCCAGGATTTTATAATCTAAGTTTAATAGGGAAAGAGGCCGATACGAGCCGCACTGCATAGGATCCTTCCGCGGTTTTGGTAATAAGATGATCACTGCTTCGTGCAATGTCGGGGGGAGGACTCCCGCCTCAAGAGCCTCGGCATATACCTCTACTAATCTCGGAACCAACAGGTCTTTGTATGCTTTATAAAAGTCCGCAGAAAAGCCATCTAGCCCAGAAGCCGAAGAGGCGTGAAGGGCGTCTATCACCCCCACTATACTGTCCGACGTGATGGGGGTTAGAAGGAACTCTTGCATGTAACGTTCGAGGTAGACCAAGGCCACCTCAGATAAGTAATCTTCCTGCCCGCTGGAATCCCCGGAGAGATGAGAGGTATAAAGGTCTTTATAATAAGTTAGAAACAGGTCGCACACCGCAGGGGTGGAGTGGACTGGGGAGCTTTCCATTCCGGACATTGCAATGATGTACGTGGGGCCTCTGGGGGAATGCAGCATGTTAGCCAATAACCGGCCCGGTCACTCACCTTCCCTGTACCGCCAAGCCATGCATTGTTTAGTGAGGAAAAGCAATTCCCTCTCGGTGGCATCACGAAATTCGACGCACAACTCCATCAGAAGTGGAGCTAAGCATTTCTCGGTCTAGTGCTACAATTTTCTCCTCAACCCGGTCCAAAGTGGAACGAAGATCCCGAAGTACCCCGGCATGTTTCGAGATGCAGACCCCTCTAATATATGCCTTAAAACCTTCCCACAGAACTGCCAGGTGTCGACTGAGCCAGTGTTGAGATCAAAATAATCCTCTATGGCCTGCCTAACGTCCTCAGTGAAGACTGGGCCCAATAAGGCCCGACCGGGAAAGCGCCATTGCCTTTCATAACTCCCTTGCGGGGAATTGAAAGCTGAAGGCGAACCGGGGAATGATCAGAAAGAGTGCGTCGAAGAGTCTGGACTGCCCCCAACCAGCCAGCCACCTCAGGAGAGACCAGCCAGTAGTCTAACCTTGTCCATGTGTTGTGAAAGCCTGAATAATGGGTGAAGGAAGGATGGTGTGCATTTAGATGGGCATCAACATCCACCAAGGAGTAGTGTGTGCAAATCTCACGAAGGGCCAGTCGGGAATGGGGCTTGGAGTCAGGTGTAGAGGCGGTGCTGTCTCTAGGATGATTCAAAAGGAGATTAAAGTCCCCACCAATGATCAAAAGCCCAGTATCTGCAGCTAGGAGATGGTTCGACAGGGAGAGATAAAAGGAAGGAGAATCAGTATTCGGACCATAAATACATACAAAGGAGACCCTATGACCCATCAATAAACCTGTTTCAAACAAAAAAACGTCCCTCAGGGTCCCGGTGTGTAAAACAGTGTGCAAACTGAATTCTCTTATGTATCAAAATGGCAACACCCCTGGAATATGAGCTGTAATTAGAAAAAGATCTCTGCGGTCCCCAAGCAGAAGCCTTCAAGTCCCCCCCCGAGCCAGCCAAATGGGTCTCCTGCATAAAAAAGGACATCATCATGATGACGTATAACATAATTTAAAACCTGCCTACGTTTCCTGTAATCATTCAATCCACGCACATTCCACGTTAATAACAAAAGCCCGGAAGGACCGGGCACACTTCCTAACCGTACCATCTATGGTATACAAAAAACATAAATCAGTGCAAAAAAGCATTACATCACACAAAGCAAGTCTCATCTTTGGCAAATTGAAACATCCAATAAAAAAGGAAACAAAAACCCCCCTCCAATCGCCCCCCAACCTCTCATATACCCATAAGAGGAATATCCCTACATCACAACCCAAAAAATAAACCATAGAGGCATCCACCATGGGGCATGGCGACGCCAAGCCGGACGGGCAAACCAGCCGTGAAATATAAAAGAAAAATCAGAATGTAATAGCATATGCAAAGAGCCTAAACCATACAGCAGTGCAACTTTCAATGAACAATCAAAGGAGCGGAAGAAAAAAGGAGAAAGCAAAGAGGCTGTTTTCAACCATTCCCAGTTGGGGAGAAAAGATCAATGCTGGATTGTGAAGCCTGCTTCTGTGGAGAATTGGGCAGGGATCCGTTCGATGCCCCGCCCGAGTTGTTCTTAAAGTCACGGAAAAACTCCTGAGACGCATTTGGAGTGTCAAAGATTTTGGGACGGCCATCAATGTCCACCTTGAGACGTGCAGGATAGAGCATGCCATATCGAAGGCCCAGGTTTCTAAGCATGGCCTTGACACTTTGATATTTGTGCAGGGCCTCCTGGACCATGGCAGTAAAATCTGGGAAGAAGGAGAGGTTGCTGCCCTGCCACTGGATTTCACCCTTCTCACGTGCCGCTTGAAGGGCAGTGTCCCACTCTCTAAAATTCATAAGCCTGGCCACAATTGGTCTGGGAGGCAAGCCCGGTCTGGGGCGAGGCCCTAAGGATCGGTGTGCACGTTCAACAACGAAACCCTGGGTGAAAGATTCCCTGCCGAACAAATCAGAAAGGAGCTGCTCCACAAATGTGTCCCGTCTGCCAGTGGCTGTCGTCTCCGGCACACCAAGAATACGAATGTTATTGCGGTGCCCTCTGGCCTCCAAATCCTCGTTCTTTATAGCCACATCTTTAAGGATCTTTTCCATTCTTTCGAGTCGTTTAAGGGAGGAGGAGGCCCCGTCCTCGATATCTGACACCCTAGATTCCACCACATCAAGCCTGCGATCATGACCCTGGATCTTGGAGTTCATATCAGCAAGCTTTTTGTCCAGATCATCAAACCGATCGTCCAGGGCCTTGAAGCCTGCCCTCATTTGGGCGTGCATGGCGGCGGCCAGGGCCTCCGAGCTAGGCATCTCATGAGGAGGGTCAGCCTCCGCTGTTGAGCCTGCGGTGGGGTCCGCCTTGGCCCAAGGGGTCTTGTCAAATTGGAGCTTAGGCCGTCGAGGGTCTTTCTTGACCATCGTGGCAGGATGGTCATAACGGCAATGAAGGTGACCAAACTATAGGATCTCACAGTGTGACTCCAGGACGTTGCCACACCAGGGCCGACCAGATGCCGCCAGAGGGGAGTAGCAAGGAGACGGGAGAGACGTGGCTCACTGGGTCAGGATTCACCAGCAAAGCAATGGCAGGACATCCAGGAGAAGCTCACATGGCAGCTCATGGTGGAAGACGGTGGTCAGCAGTCCCCCGGACACAAGACGACCAAGTCATACAGCAAAATTAAAGGTGATGCTGCTAAATTGCAGATCAATGATAAAGCATAAAACAGAAATACAGGACTTATTAAAAAACAATGATTTCGATGTAATGTTTCTCACAGAAACATGGCTGGAGTATTCATCATCCCCTGACATCCTAGAAGCCATACCAGCGAACTACAGTCTTCTAAGAATAGATAGGCAAAAACAACGCGGTGGAGGACTCGCACTCATATGTAAAAAGGAGTTAGAATGTACCCTAACTAATAAGGCCATCATTAATAGTGAATGTGGCATATTCTCCATAAAACTGACATCTCTTACTACTATTACAGGCCTCCTGATATATCGTCCGCCTGGTACTCCAGGTCCGTTTTGCAACCAACTCATAGAAGTATCGACCTAGCTAGCTATAAGACATAAAAACCTTTTGATCTTAGGCGATCTGAATCTTCATTTTGAAGATAGCAACGCAAAGAATGCACAAATACTTAAGACAGCGCTTAACTCATTAGGTTTAAAACTGCTATTCACTAATTCGACCCACCAACTAGGACACCTCCTAGACCCGATTTTTGCCAGTTGGGAGGGAATTGAAATTTCTTCCCCCACCCCGCTAATTTGGTCTGATCACTACATGATTGCTTTTGAAATACCAAGTAATCTTAAAAACGCTCCTAACAAAACTTTCTCGCATAAGCGTCGCAACTGGAAGAATTACACCCCAGACCGGCTTATCAACGCATTAGATGAACAACCGCCCGCCACAGGTCAATCCTTACAAGAGGTGTGGAACAATTATGAAACGTGGCTAGGAAAGGCATTAGATAAAATCGCCCCTTGGACCAATAAACCCCCAGTTAGAAGAACCAAATCAGAGCCATGGTTTACTGAGAAACGTAAACTCGCAAAAGCCCAATGTAAATCGACAGAGCGCAAATGGAGAAAAAGTTACACTCCTGAACTCAAGAAAATTTACAGAACGGAACTAAAAAAATACCAAAAAATGGTAAGAGAGGAAAAAAGTGTCTTTTTCAAAAATAGAATTGAGAAGGCGGACAACCCCACGAAGGAACTGTTCTGTATTTATAAAGAATTAACGAATACCACACGCCTAGACACCCAAGACACATATTCCAACGATATATGTGAACAAATAGCAGATTTCTTCATTGAAAAAGTAGAGAAAATTCATGCTACCTTCCCCAAACCCAATAATTCAGTAAACAATGTAGTTACTAAAGCCTCCCCTACTCAAAATCCCATACTTACCACATTCACTACACCTGATAAAAAAGACCTACTCAGTATCATCAATGGTATTCATTCAGGATCTCCCAGTGATGTGTGCCCACTGGTAAAAAGTAAGGACATCATGGAAAACACCCTTATAGATCACATCAGAAACATGATTATTCTATCCTTTTATGAGTGTAATGTCCCAGAGGCTTGGAAAATAGCTCAAGTCATTCCCTTAAAAAAAAAAACTAATATTCCTATCACACAGTTTCAAAACCTTAGGCCTTTCTCTCTTCTTCCATACTGTGCCAAAATTATAGAAAAAATAGTTAATAAACAACTTATGGCATTCTTGGAAAAAGAAACCCTACTCCATTCCTCCCAATCGGGTTTTAGACCAGGCTATTCCACCGAATCAGCGGTCCTGTACTCTACGGAATGTATCCGCAAGATGGTGGACGAGGGCGAGACGGCAGCGTTGGTCATGCTTGACCTAAGTGCAGCATTTGCCACCGTGCTGCACTCAACGCTGCTGTCTCGTCTCTCAGATATAGGAGTGAAGGACCAGGCACTGGCATGGCTTGAATCTTTCCTTACCAAAAGATCGTTCCAGCTACACTGCCCACCCTTCAGATCATCTCCTCGAAGCGTGAGCCATGGGGTTCTACAGGGCTCCAGTTTGAGCCCTACTTTATTTAACATCTATATGGAACCCCTGGCTCACGTTGTAGAGGATTTCGGGGTGGGCATTGTCAGCTATGCTGACAACACTCAATTAATGTTCAAACTAACACCGGACAGCAAGGAATATGCCACCAATTTCTCAAGCTGCATGGCAGCTGTAGCTACTTGGATGGACAATAATTGTCTCCGTTTAAATGGAGACAAGACTGAGGTGCTGGTGGTGGGGAAAGAAACCTCGATATGGTCACATGCTTGGTGGCCCTCTGCACTGGGTGAACTACCCAGCCCTGTAGAAACGGTCAGAAACCTAGGGGTCATGTTAGATTCTGACCTCTCGGGCAAATCCCAAGTTAGCAAAATAACAGGAAAGTGCTTCGGCACATTAAAATTCCTTCGTAAAATCATTGACCTTATTCCCATCGGAGCCAGAAAAACAATAGTACATGCGCTAATAACACCCCATTTAGATTATGGAAATGCTCTCCTGATAGGCCTTAACAAGAAAGGCCTACACCAGCTGCAATGCATTCAAAATGCAGCCGCCCGAATGGTGCTGGGTCTTCCTAGAAGAACTTCCTCCAAAGCAGCCCTAGCCAAGCTGCACTGGCTTCCCGTCAGGGAAAGAGTCAGATTTCAAAGCCTCTGCTATGCCCATCGGATAGCCCACCATAAAGGACCCATCTACCTCAGAAGCCTCTTGACCATCCATTGCCCGATCAGAGACTTAAGATCATCTGGCATGATGCAACTTAAACTACCCCGTATCACCAGAGCGAAAATGGGAGGTAGATCCTTCCGCTTTTTGGCGGTTAAACACTGGAATGCCCTCCCACTCCATTTACGGATGGAACCTTCTGAAACACTATTCAGGGCAAAACTGAAAACTCACCTATTCCCGAAATATTTCTAAGATAGCACCTCCCTGCCCCTACTCCTTTTGAATATTTTGTAAGCAGTAAGCGCGGGGATACACAGTTTCGTGCAGCCAGGCGCTTTACAAATGTTTTATTATTATTATTATTATTATGCAGCGGCCAGATCGGGAAGGCCCATCCATCTGGAAAAGACGGGACACACGCAGGGAAGGCCGTCGTCAGCTTGGCTGGGCGGGCAAGGCCTCAGGTGAACCTAGCGAGGCCCCAGGCCGGAAGGAAGGGGGCCCCGGAGAGTCCCCACCGTTCAGCTGGCCATGGAGCACCCACCAGGTGCCAAGGGGAGGGGGAGCCCAGTCACCCACCACCACCGAATCCCAACCCCACCCGCATTACCACTCACGACCAGCAACACCACCCCCAGGACCGGAGCAAGAGGCCAGCCCACCCACTCTAGGCCCTGGCTTATAGCAGCGCGGTAGGCCCAAGGGCCAAAATACCCACGCCTGCAGTGGGCGCCGGGCTGGGGAGCGGCAAGCAACGAGCGGGTCACCGGGGCAGGCAACAGGCCGGGCGGGAGCTGGGAGGGAGATCGGGAAGGGGGTGGCAAGAGGCGCGGACTCACCTCAGCCTCAGCAACACCAGGATGGCGGATGGTAGGCCAGAGCCGGGCCCAGATGGTATCGGGCCCCGGCGGCGGCTGGAGATGGACCCAGCGGCTATGGAGGCATCAGTCGCTGCAGAAGGGCTTCACGGTCTTTGGAAGCTGGAAGGCACCCCAGGAAAGGCTCTCACATAGCGGGATCGGGGCTGATGTAATCGCCCGATCTGCGGAGCTCTAAGAGGATGCGGCCATCTTGGTCGCCTCCGTAGCCACGCCCCAATGTTTGCATGATTTAATTCTGTAGCGGGTTGTGGGTTTATAGGGGAATATGGTGGGAAGTAATTTAATTATAATTAATTAAATATGTAAATTTATTTATTGGTATTTATTTTGAATACATTGTTAATTCATTTTTAATTGGTAATTTACTAATTCTTAATTTATAATACATTTTTATTAATTGATTACTTGATAATTATGTGAATAATATTACTTTATTTACTGTAGCAGGTTGTGGGTTCATCGGGGAATTGGGTGGGAAGTAATTTAATCATAATTAAGTAAATATGTTAATTTATTTATTGGTATTAATTTTGAATAAATTGTTAATTAATTTGTAATTGATAATTAATTAATTCTTAATTGGTAATTAAATTTTTTAATTCATTAATTGAGATGTGAATTATATTAATTTATTTTCATGAGAGTGGGAATAGTAAAATTTACCGCTATGCTATCCAACGCTTTCCCTACTGTAGCACTCACTGGAGTGGGAATAGTAATGTTTAAACCTACCCTATCTAAGGCTTTCCCTACTGTTGCACTCTCTGAAATGGGAATAGTCATTTTTACCCCTACGCTATCCAAAGCTTTCCCTACAGTTGCACTCTCCGGAATGGGAATAGTACTTGTTACCACTACCCTATTCCAACGCTTTCCCTACTGTTGCACTCTCTGGAGTGGGAATAGTAATTTTTACCCCTAAGCTATCCAACGCTTTCCCTACTGTTGCACTCTCTGGAGTGGGAATAGTAATTTTTACCCCTACGCTATCCAACGCTTTCCTTAGTGTTGCACTCACTGGAGTGGGAATAGTACTTGTTACCCCTACGCTATTCCAACGCTTTCCCTACTGTTGCACTCACTGGAGTGGGGATAGTAATTTTTACCCCTACGCTATCCAACGCTTTCCTTACTGTTGCACTCACTGAAGTGGGAATAGTAATTTTTACCTCTACGCTATCCAACGCTTTCCCTACTGTTGCACTCTCTGGAGTGGGAATAGTTATGTTTACCCTACGCTATCCAACGCTTTCCCTACTGTTGCACTCTCTGGAGTGGGAATAGTATTTTTTACCCCTATGCTATCCAAAGCTTTCCCTAGTGTTGCACTCTCTGGAGTGGGAATTGTAATTTTTAACCTCCCGCTATCCAACGCTTTCCCTACTGTTGCACTCTCTGGAGTTGGAATTGTATTTTTTACCCCTACGCTATCCAACGCTTTCCCTACTGTTGCACTCTCTGGAGTGGGAATAGTAAATTTTTACCCCTACGCTATTCAACGCTTTCCCTACGGTTGCAGTCTCTGGAGTAGGATTAGTTATTTTTACCCTCCCGCTATCCAACGCTTTCCCTACTCTTACACTCTTTGGAGTGGGAATAGTAATTTTTACCCCTATGCTATCCAACGCTTTCCCTACTGTTGCACTTCCAGGATTGGGAATAGTAATTTTTACACTCCCGCTATACTACGGTAATAATATTGTGTATTGTTTTATTAATATTATGTTAATATATATATATGTTTTAACATATATGATTGTATGTTTTTCTTTATAAGTTAAATTAATTATTTAATAATTTTAAGGTAATGTAAGCATTTTTAAGTATATTTTAGCTATTTATTTTTAATATATTTTTAATTTTACATTATTTTAAAAAAATTCGATATTTTTACAAAGTATATATTTTTAAACTATATTTTGTGTTCGATATTTTGGTACTTACCTGTTTGTAGATAGGAATTCGATATTTTGTCTGTCGATATTTTGCCATCTATATTTTGGGTAGTCTATATTTTGTCCCTCGATATTTAGTCAGTGATCCAGACTCGGCACCTTCAAGGGTACAAATATGCCTACATTTGCCCAGTCAAACACACGGCGGTTCTGGAGCAGATCGACTAACTCCTTGCCCAACGCCCTGCTGCTGCAAGTGCTGAAGGAAGCCGACCCTCCAACTGACGCAGTGAAAAGACGCTGTCTTTTCTCCTGCCGAGAAATCCAGCTTCATTGTTTCCAGGCTACCCTTGAGAGAGATACAAGACCTCTATCATTCTAAAAACCAAGGTACGGAGCTGATTAGATCCCTAGAGAATTATTGAACAGATTATTGGCAGAGAAATACTACAATCTAAATTACTCCTCACTTATTCCTCCCTCGTACTCGGCTTAGGTTAGGTACACCGGGGTAGGCGTATGTTAAAAGCACCAGTTGAGTACTTTTAGCTGCTATTTTATCATTGTATGTATTTTATGCATTCTATATATTTTATATATAGGCTCAGAAACCATATAATGCTTTTACAGTACTATTTTATAATACTATTCCTATTATGTGCAGTGTACTTCTTAACTAGCATTTCAATTGTAGCAGTGCATTTCTTATGCTTAAGAAATAAGACTGATCAAAAAATACTTTTATTGAAAACGCATGTCTCTCTATTTCTAAGCAACTCTGGTGAAACAAAGCATGCACATCCTATTGTTTCCGCGACTCTAGAGATACGTTTCATTCTGGGGAAACAAAGTTGTCATTTTATATGGTTTTCAGAGACTAATCCCTTCTTGTTTATTCGAGAAAGTTTCTAGTGACCTCTGAGCTTGCTGACACTCACAATTAAGTCTAATCTATTCGGCAGAGACCTAGTCAACTTCAGTCCGACGTCTAAGCAGCAGGATATATTATTCCAATGCGCAGAGCCTATTGGGAATATAGGAACTACACTACATGGCGCCCAACGTTTGGTAAGGCGATAATTTAGCGCTAGAGACTAGAGTAACTCTGTCGTGCTTTTCACACAGACCCCTTTTTCCTGTAAAAACTCCAAAAGACGTCTGGAGTAGGTAAAAGGGTAATATCCGCCAAAACTGAGTAGGACGGTAAAATCCTATGTATTATTTTTTTGGTTTATTCAACATGGAAGGATTCAGTGTTCCAAAATATTGTGCACCTAATCTTTGTTTCCTTGAAACTTATTCTGCAAATTTTCAGCTGACAAAAAATGCCGGATAGTGATATCGAATTAGAGAGAGCTACAGGAGCAGCTCAAGCAGCTTTAGATGACACTACTATCATAGAAAATGACAGGGATGCTATACTGCTCCCGGTAAATGTAAGAAAAAGTAAAATTTACAGATTCATAAATAATGGAGTATCATCAAAAGGTGGCAGAGTCATCTTTGTCATAGAGGCACATGAATATCGGCAGACAGAGGTATTCTATTCATGGATTCAGTTTTCAGCAGCAAATGCAGGAACACGAGAGTTTCACTACTACAAAGTGGCGGAACCTCCAGAGGAATACGTTCCTTTCGAGGACATTGAAATTCCGTTAACTTACCAAGAGCATCAGCTCTGGTTTAAAGGCACCCTACAACATCAAAATCACGTTACCAGGCTCGGTCCACTAGGTAGACCAGGAGCTACATGGACGGTTCTAGCCAGCTATACACCTCATCCAGACATTGAAAGGATGTCAGATGTAGAATTATTAGCTCAGCTAAAACAATTAATTAAAATTATATGTCATGCAGACATTAACATCCAAACCAGCTGTAAGAATTCCACAGCACACCCCTCACCAGGGGAACACAAACAAAATTACACCACAGACTATACAGTCAGTCATTGGTAAACTACCAGCAAAATGAGAACAGATTCCGTTTTGGTTAGCACAAAAAAATACTCAAATAGAGGCAGTATTTCCTGATAGTTCACCTCATGAGAAACATAGGATTCTGACAATCTTTTTACCTATGGGGATTGTACCACACGTAGAGGATTGTGATACTTTGGGCACAGTCTTTGCTTCAATCTACACTAAAACTCATGGGGTTCCGTCCATGGTGGTAATACCAGATGTTCTAAGACAGATTCAAAATGAATACGGTCCAGAACCGGCCTTAAATCTAGGTATGAAATTACTGAAAGATTTCAAACAGGTCTCAACTATATTATTAGCCAACATTAGAGGAGAAGCAGCATCAGTGGCAATCCACCAGAAATGAAAAGAAACAGGCATTACTGAGCAACCTCATGAAGAACTAGGTAGAGATAGTTTGGGTGGGAAACCACTAAAACCACAAATAACAGAGAATCCTGAAAAAATCTTTTATTAAAAATAATCTCACTACTCCTAAAAAGAAGTGGGAGAACACTAAACAGACACCTCCTAAAGAGAAATACTCTCAGTCCAGAGGAAGATCTCCTCAACAAGGAGGTAGGTCTCCCAACGGGAATCATCCAAAAAAAGATACATCCTTAGAAATAGGGATACTTTAAGAAAACCTGATAGATATCAAGATAATGACACATGTCCCTCTCGATCTTTTCAGACTTCCTCGCAGAAATCTGAAAGAAGAGGACGGTCAGAACACAAAGAAGAACGCGTCAAGTCCAAAGACAAAGAACCCGTTCACCAAAGTAAAAAAGCTCAATTTTCAAACAAGTAGGTAGCAAGCATAAAGATGAGACATGCCGAGGATTCTGAGGACACAACTCAAGAACGGGGAGTGGGCCCAAACAATGCTAAACAGCGCAGCAGAAGTAACCATAGTTCGCAGAATCCAGAAGGATCATCTGGAGACAGTGGACTTGAAGGAGAACATTCAAGTTTAAACTGCAGACACCAGGGTTAGTGTACCCTATAAGTTATATGAAGTAACACTGCGGAAGGAGGGGGACATAACTAGAAAAATAAAAGCTCTATTCTGGGATACGCTTTCCAAGGGTTATGACATACTTCTAGCTGAAAAAGACTGTCCTGCAGTTGTTAGGGAGTGCCCACACGGCGATGATATAATTATGCCAGCCTTCTCAAATCACATTGCAATTCATAAAAAATATACATATGCCAGGAAATGGGCTGTGGCCCAAGCTCCAGCATTATTTAAACATCATGTAGGATGGGATGAGGATTCTCCACACCACAAAATACAGTTAAAAAAACAACCTACTGCTCAGAGGCAGTATCCAGTAAAGCAAGAAGCTAAAAAACAAGTCATGGAGATATTAGATCAACTTGAGTATCAAGGGGTGATTGAAACATGCACCTCATCTATGAACAATCCTTTGTTTCCTGTCTCCAAACTAGACAATACATATCGTCAAGTTTTGGATTACAGACACCTCAACTCTTGTTGCAAAACTTTTGCAGTACAAAATTTACATAGTGCAGCACTGATGAATAACATTGTGCGCAAAAAATATAAAACCACATTAGACATTTCAAATGGGTTTTTCTGTCAAAACATTGCAGCAGAAAGCAGGCATTTGACTGCTTTCTCAATCTTGGGGTCACAGCGGCAATTTTGCCGTCTCCCCAGGGATTTAAGAATAGTTCAGGGTTATTTTCAGCCAGAGTAGCAGAAATACTACAAATGTACGATGATGAGGCATTATCATATGTCGATGACATCTATCTTACAGATGACGATTTGGATGTACACTTGAAAAGAGTGAACACCATAATTCTTGGGTTTGCTTCTGAAGGGTATTAATTCAATTTTAAGAAATCACAAATTGCCCACCTCAACGTCCTATTCTTAGGGCATGAGTTATCAAGTGAAGGGAAAAGCCTGGCAGCAAACTTTCTTGAGAAATGTACGCTGCTCCAACCTCCAAAAGACGTTGAAAAACCTACAGTCAATTCTAGGTTTCTTGGATTTTGGAAGAACATATGTTCTAAACTACGCAGAAAGGGTTAAACCTCTATACGAATTAATCAAACCTGATTTCAAACCAACTAATTGGACTCAAACAGACATGTTGACTAAAACAAAATTAGATACATGCAAAAATGTGCGAAATCTCGTGATCTGTGTCATCCCAGGGATATGCGGATTCAAATACCTGACCTTTAATGAAGGAGAAAAGGTACCAATTGCATTAAAATCACACTTGTACACACAAGCAGAAATGAAGTTCACTTCAACAGAAAAAATTATGACAGCGGTTCAAACTGTAGTAGCAAAAGAAAGAACTCTGGCGCAGGGTAAACGCATATTGATCGTTATACCTGTACCCGCCTTAGAGGCAGTAACAAAGGCAAGCATTCCTAATGCTAAGGCTTTACATCCAAGATGGATACAATGGGTTAATTCTCTTGCTGCGACAGACGTTGAATATGTCTTTGACCCTAATTTAAAGAAACAAGAATTCCTACAATACGAATACGAATGTCCTATGCCGACCGAAATTCTGCCTCTAGAACATTACGGATGTATGATACATACAGACGGATCAGCACAGTCCGCAATTGGGGGTTAACAAGCCTATAGTGCTGAGTGCGCGATCGTTAAAGGTCGTTGGCGCGAAGGTAAATTCAGACCTATGGTCACTAAAACTCAATCACTCGGGGACTGTACAGCTCAGCGAGCTGAACTACAGGCTTTCAAGATGGCGCTTGAAAATAACGATCGCGAATTCCCCACACTAATAGTGTGCGATTCGTATTACTGCATTCAATCTTACAATGAGTATCTGCTGAACTGGGTTCAAAATGGTTTCAAAGATGCAATAGGTGGCACAATCAAGCATAAAAAGCTTTGGGAACAAGTAGTTTTTTTACAAAAAGGACTACAAAAGACTCACGTGATTCATACACTCAGTCATCAGCATGATGGCGTTCACGTTGCAGGGAATTCATTGGCTGATGAAGCCGCAAAGGCAGCTGTGCAAACCACTTCCATAGCAGCAATCACTAGGTCACAAACAAAAATAGACAGCGAAAGAATGCAATCTGTCACTGCTTCAGTTAACAACAGTGATAAGACACTCCCGAAAGGCTTTCCAATAAAGTACTCATATATAACTGATGCAAATAATGTTCCTTTTGCTCGAATCGCTGGAGTGGGGGAAAGGGTAATTCCAAACATGGAACATAGATTAGGACTGATCTTAGCAGCACATGAAGAACTGGCATCTTCGCATTCAGGCATTTCTGCCAGAGTATCTTTATTAAAACAAAGATATTGGTGGTCACGCATGAGGAAACAAACTAGAAACTATGTTCTAGAACGTGAAATCTGCCAAGAAATGAAAGTTTCTACAGTGAAGCGTTTTCTCCCGTGGAGAGGTGAGGACATCAAAGTCGGGTTGCTGGGAGCACGATAGAGAAAAGTGGACAGCCCCAGCGAGGACCTTACAAAATCGTGTGAGCACGGATGTCACAATAAAATCCGAAAGAACACGCACAAGAGAACAATCCTCTCTATATTTTGAGATAACATATTTGCTATTCTCCTGGGTGGAATGATTAAATCTAGAGAAATGCCACACACCTGAAAAGTATACAGGACACTCTCCCTACTGGCCACGATCATTTCTTAATGAGAAAAACTCCTACAATCACCACCTTGTGGGATCTACATTCTGTATTCTTCGAATTCTGAAAATACATCTGTGATACACAAAGATATATGCATACACCCCTTTTTAACTATTCTGGACCCCGCTGTTCCCCTTTTTCGGCCCTTATGAAGGTGATAATACCATTCCAATCACTGAAACGTACGTAGGCCAGTCATGCACATATGAAAAGCCTAGGATTAGAAAAGCCACCTAAAGCAGCAACAGTTGTGAACAATAAAGGGATGGACCAATGCTTTCTCATATGACCATAATTTATGCAAATCAATTTTTTGAACTTTCAGATGTGCTTTCCTCTTCTTTTTCTGATGTCTTTTTCTTGTTTGCAATAATTATGTTGTATCGTGTGTTAGTTAGTATGGATGAATAGTATGTCTGATGAAATAGTCTTTGTGAATATGCTATTTTGATTCCATCTATGTTTTATAATGGGTCATTTGCATTGGGGTACTTTAATCATTTAATATTTTTATGTCTCATGAAAAATGTACATATGGATGACAATAATTGATTGTTTTGTCTTGTACGCTAAAATTTAAAAAAATGTTTTACACTTGCAAAAACAGAAATATACAATAAATATGTTTTCTAAAAAAAGATGATGAATAAATTCATACTAAGAAAAATGAAATCTGTTTGGAAATTAAGGTTCTGTTCACTATAAACGTTACGTTCTGTGCATTTAGGAAATAGTAGAGCGGCTTCCAGATTTAAAGTATATAGGTTAGATAAGAGGTTAGCTTTTGTATGCGACCTGCACAGACGCCCCTTCTGATTTCAGATAGACCTCTAGCGTGTGTTTATCTGGACCACTGTGGTCCCTTAACAAGGGATGGCAACTATAAATATATCATGGTCGCAGTGGATTCATGCACAAGATTCATTTGGATGTGGCCACGCTCGGCTGACGCCAAAACTGTTATAAAGGATTTGCGAGTCTTTATCGGCACAAATGCAATTGGCATGCTACATTCTGACCAGGGTCCTGCATTTAGCTCTAGAGCTTACAAGAGGCCATGGCTAGCTTGGGCATTGCGGTACTCTAGTCCCTTCCATCCTGAGGGAAATGCGGTAGTGGAAAGAAAAAACCGTGACATAAAGCAATCCATAACAGCTACGGTATTAGGTTCGGGTGATGGGTGGGTCAAACATCTAACAAGTGTCCAATGTAGTCTTAATATTCTGCCAGGAAATTCTCTGGGTTTTGAGTCACTCCATATGATTTAATGTTTGGTACTAGAATGATAATCGAAGACCTCAATAGTCAGACTTCAGTGGTGGAACAAAAACCCTTTAATGTCAAAGATCGTTTGGCTGTTTTACAGGACTTAAATGAAACAAGAAGAAGTCTGAATAATACAATACAGAAGCAAACGCCCACTGAAGAGAAACCACCTGTCCCAGCAAGGCCTGTCTGGATTCCAAACATTGGGGATCTGGTCAGGGAGAAGATCGCGGTGAAGAAGGAATTTGGGCCTTCTTACAGAAAAGCAGTGCCTGTCTTGGCCATCCAAGGAACAAGATCAGTAGTACTACCGCCCCTTGATGGTAAAAGGGAGAACAGAGTTGTATCTATCGACCTGGTCAAACCACAATCATGTGGCCAATAATAAGTAGTAGGCCCAGTGGACTCCCGAGAAGGAGCAGACAACCAAATCTTGCTACAATCCAAGAGGTTCAGACTGAAAGACTTATCACCTTTGATAAACCTGCAGTACGAAAAGAAGGACTATGTAACAAAGCCATGGAACTTGTGCCTCTTGAGACCCAAATAACAGTTCGTTAAGAAACACCTGTCTACAATGATGTACCGTCTGAGTATACAAATATGACAAAGAAAGAGACAGCTCCAGTGATTTCGAGTAATCCTGATGCGATCCCAACAAATGACAGAACTGCTTCTGGCTACTTTATCAACTTCGATAACTTTTCTGAGGATCCCAGTGAACCTGAAAATGAGCCAGCTAAGACAAAGTTCAAGAAAATAGTAACAAAACTCCTTCATCTACTAGAAAAAACATATCTGGTTTCACCATGGGTGGAATTTTGGATTGGATTGGGTGTACTTTTCCTCCTGCTCTGGCTCATGCTAGTATTGAGCTTGGGAAGTTTGATTGATGGAAAATACAGTACTATGGAAACAGCAAGTAAGAAAATCAACTTGGTCGTGAAACCTTACAAATCATCTCATCGTGAAAAAAGAGGACTGTCAGCAGTGAACATCACAACCGTTCCTATACCTGGTGGTATAGCATGGGACAGAACTGATTATGACATCTATGGTAAAGTTGAGCTTCTGAAGCTTCCACACCAATTTAAGGTTTCTTTGATGGACTTTGTCGTACCCAGTGAATTTTCTGATGATTGGGACTTTGAGACTATTAACAACATGATGAAAGATTCAGAAATATCAGCTAAATTTACAGAACATGACTACTTAGAAGTGTCATCAGATTATGAACAAAAGTATTATTTTAATCAGTATGGTCACCATTATTTGCATAAATGTGCAAGCCCTAGAAATGTATATTATTGCAATCAATGGGAACATTGTCCTACACCGCCAAAAGGCAGTTCGAGAAAATTCTTTGAGAAATTTCCATACTTTACAGGGTTCAATGTTACAAATCCACAAATGTTTTATTTGAAAAATATAAATAACACAGGAATGAAAACAATGTTGACCAATACTAAACAAATGTATTCTGCAAAATGTTATGCTCAACTGTCTATTTTATGATTTGACTATTGGAAAGACACCATAGAGACAAAAACTTTTTGGGGCACGAAAGATTGGCAGGTACAAGGTTTTGAAGCACTATTCAGAGCCTGCATTATACCAGAACAAATGTTGTTTTTAAATGACACTGTTCAACAGACTACTTGTCTTGGCTTAGCTAAGATAAAAGATTTGAATAAACCGTCTTTACCTAAACCTGCACCGGACAGTAATAACGCTTTGGATGAGGAGGTAGACATAACATATAAATTAAAACAGAACAGAACTGATCCTAACTGGAAAAAATGGTTAATCTGGCAAACAGACACTAATAACTGTCATGAAAGATTCCTGAACAAATCTCAAGGATTCAGATGGAATAGGCCAGATCCAAGATATTCCCAGAGACAACATCCAGGGATGGTAACTACTTACAGTGTAGGGAAGCTTTGCCTTGAATGGCTTCAAAAATCTACACTTTCAGAAATAAAACAACACTTGTCTTTACTTAAAGAAAGCAATGATTTGCGAGATTTCTTAATGGCACCTCGCAAGCCAAGGCTAAAATGTTTCATATACACCGGTATATATGTGGCTTACAATGAAGCTTGGATTGTGACGCAAATAGAAACTGCAGAAAAAATACGAGAAATTGATCGTATTAATTTGGAGAAAGCACTTTCTGTAGTGGACAACGGGTTAACGACTCTGTCCTCCAGAATATATTCTATGGACAGCATCGTGTCATCTGCTATAGACATCATAGAACAAGACTTACTAAAATTACAACATGGTCAGTCTCAATTGCGTTCTATCATGCTGTTAGGCTGGACGTTGCAAAATCTGCGTTCTGGCTATGTGCCACAGCGGTAAATGGTCAAAAGATCGAATCCAAAATATAGACAAACCAAAATATCGAGTCCAAAATATAGAATGGAAAAAATATCGAATGGACAGAATATAGACATCAAAAATATCGTTTTGAAGGTAAGTAATGTAATATCGATTTAAAAAATATAGACAGTCAAAATATCGAAGTACATAATTTAGTTTATTAAAATATCGAATTTTTAATAATATTGCAATTTTTTAAGTGTTTTTTTAATGTTAGTATATGTGTGAAAAGTGTATATATTGTTGTAATTTATTTTAAGTAATTAATTTTATGTTATTTAATTATTGTGTAATTTAATTCTGTAGCGGGCTGTGGGGTTATAGGGGAATAGGGTGGGAAATAATTTACTTATAATTAATTAAATATGTTAATTAATTAATTGGTATTTATTTTGAATACATTGTTAATTAATTTTTAATTGGTAATTAATTATTTCTTAATTAATAATTCATTTTTAATAATTGATTAATTGATGATTATGTGAATTATATAAATTTATTTTCACTAGAGTGGGAATAGTAAAATGTACCCCTATGCTATCCAACGCTTTCCCTACTGTTGCACTCTCTGGAGTAGGAATAGTAATTTTTACCCGTACGCTATCCAACGCTTTCCTACTGTTGCACTCTCTGGAGTGGGAATAGTAATTTTTACCCCTACGCTATCCAATGCTTTCCCTACTGTTGCACTCTCAGGGGTCGATTCCGATTCGGGAAAAACTGCTCCGAATAACCGTTCAGACCATTTTTCCTGTGCAAATCGTACCCTGCAACGTCCCCCGTACGTATGACGAAGTACGATTTGTACCAGGAGCCGTACTCCGTACGAGTCGTACAAGACACCGTATGACTCTAATCTCCGTACGATTCTCCCTCGGAACCCGCTGTACACGACATCTGTACGATTCACGGCTTGTTTTTATGACCCAGCAAGTACGATACGTGTCGGGTACGCACCGTACAACCCTTTTTCTACGGCAGCTGATAACAGCCGTAAAAGCAGAGTTCGCACCGAAACAGGTACTGAACGGCCCCCCCAGGTACGGTGTGTACCCCCATGATCGCAGGGGTACACACCGTACCCCTGCGATCATGGGGTGTACGAGCCGTACCACCATTGTACGATCGCTGTATGAGCCGTACCCCCATTGTACGATCGGTGTATGAGCTGTACCCCCATTGTACGATCCGTGTACGAGCCGTACCCCCATTGTACGATTGGTGTACGGCTCGCACACCCATCGTACAATGGGGGTACGGCTCGTACACACATCGTACAATGGGGGTACGGCTCGTACACCCCATGATCGCAGGGGTAGGGTGCGTACCTATGCGATCATGGGGGGTATGGACCGTACGGTGTGTATGTGTTTGTGTGCTTTTCCGTACGACTTGCCCTTACTTGACGTGGACCGTACGAATCGTGTCCTCATACCCCGGTCCGGATCGTACTCGTCGGGTCGTACGGCATGTGTACGAGTCGTACGGTATGTGTACGAGTCGTACGGTTCACGGTTTCAGCCTTGCAATACGTACGGATCGCGACGATTCGGACGAATTCACGGAATACGGATCGTACTTCGCGACTCGGACGGACGGGCACGATTCATACGGAGAGGGCTCCGGATAAAAATCGTACGGACGGTTTTTTACCCGAATCGGAATCGACCCCTACGATTTTTACCCCTACGCTATCCAACGTTTTCCCTACTGTTGCACTCTGTGGAGTAGGAATAGTAATTTTTTCCCCTACGCTATCCAACGCTTTCCCTACTGTTGCACTCTCTGGAGTGGGAATAGTAATTTTTACCCCTACGCTATCCAACGTTTTCCCTACTGTTGCACTCTCTGGAGTAGGAATAGTAATTTTACCCCTACGCTATTCAACGCTTTCCCCACTGTTGCACTCTCTGGAGTGGGAATAGTAATTTTTACTCCTACGCTATCCAACGTTTTCCCTACTGTTGCACTCTCTGGAGTAGGAATAGTAATTTTTACCCCTACGCTACCCAACGCTTTCCCTACTGTTGCACTCTCTGGAGTAGGAATACTAATTTTTACCCCTACGCTATCCAACGTTTTCCCTACTGTTGCACTCTCTGGAGTAGGAATAGTAATTTTTACCCCTACGCTATTCAACGCTTTCCCTACTATTGCACTCTCTGGAGTGGGAATAGTAATTTTTACCCCTACGCTATCCAACGCTTTCCCTACTGTTGCACTCTCTGGAGTGGGAATAGTAATTTTTACTCCTACGCTATTCAACGCTTTCCCTAGTGTTGCACTCTCTGGAGTGGGAATAGTAATTTTTACCCCTGCGCTATCCAATGCTTTCCCTACTGTTGCACTCTCTGGAGTGGGAATAGTAATTTTTACCCCTACGCTATCCAACGCTTTCCCTACTGTTGCACTCTCTGGAGTGGGAATAGTAAATTTTACTCCTACGCTATCCAACACTTTCCCTACTGTTGCACTCTCTGGAGTGAGAATAGTAATTTTTACCCCTACGCTACCCAACGCTTTCCCTACTGTTGCACTCTCTGGAGTGGGAATAGTAATTTTTACCCCTACGCTATCCAACGCTTTCCCTACTGTTGCACTCTTTGGAGTGGGAATAGTAATTTTTACCCCTACGCTATCCTACGGTAATAATATTGTGTATTTTTAATTATAATATGTTAATGTATATATATATATGTTTCTACAGATATGATTGTATTTTTTTTTATATAAGTTAAATTAGTAAGTAAGTAAGTAAGTAAATAGCTTTATTTCGAAATGTTTCATTTCATAAAAGCATTACAATAAAACAAATACAAGATAAAAACAATTATTGACTTTAAAATCACAAGAAAAAATCATTTGAAAAGTGCAATATACAGTAATGCTAAAAGCGACCTTCATAGGGCAAGCATAGGGACACATACTTAATCGACCTTAAGGGATAGAATGAGACACAGCAGTAAGTAACTAGGCCGATGGATCCAAAAATGGAACCATTTACTGGAGGATCATCATCCTTGCAGATCTTATCCTCCAGACCCAGCCCAAATATTTCGCCAGGCCACATGCGAGCAAGGGTTGGGAATCTGATCTTAACAAATATAGGGCCTCCTGGTAAGACCGTGTACCCAGCCTCAAGCAAAGTGGTTTCAACCACCTACGGCGAGGACTAGAATACGCGGGACATACAAACATTAAATGGGAAATAGATTCGACACTGTTTGGACAGAAAGGGCAAGTTGATACAGTTTGCCAGGGGGGTTTCCAGTTTGCTGTCCATGATCCCACGGGCAGAACCCCGACCCTGAATTTAAAATACAACGCCCTATCTGTTGGGTTAGAAATCACATCCAAATAGTGCTCTCTATGAGGACGGCCTTTGAATGACAAAAACTCCACCGCAGATCTACATAGGTTGGTTTGTTTAGGTCTCTCGTTATCCACCCACGCCCAAAATAATTTCTTTAGTAATTGTTTGGGTGGTGAGGATCTGTTGGCCCAGGCGTCAACCAGGCCAAGTTCACAAAGCAGACGCTTTACTTCCAAGAGCCAACCGATCTTATACCAACCCGAGGTGGAGAGAAGCTCGCGGAGAGCATCCGCATAGCTCGCGAGTTCAGGAACATTCCAAATGCGCGCCCACAGGAGAAGGGGGCGTAACTTCGCCTGCTCAGCTATGGAACGTGTACCAGTATCCAATAAAAGTGGGAGAGTTGGGGAGCTATGGGGGAGCCTCATTAAATCTTTGTGGAATTTGTTCTCAAGATGGAATAGAGTGTCAAATTTCTGAGTACCCCACAACTCTGCCCCATATAAAGCCGCACTCACAGCTTTTGCCCTATAAATGTCGAGTATCACCCCAATGGGCTTGAGCGAGGAGGCACGATGTTCTTTCAGTAGGGCACCCGTGACCCTCCTATGAGCCAGAATGATCTTTTGGTGGTGCGCCTTCCAGCTCATAGAGTCACAAAGGCGGATTCCTAGATAATCGAATTCCCTTACCCTTTCTAAGGGAACTGAATCCAGGGATGGAGGGTGGACTGTCTTTCTAGGGGGATTCAACACCAGGAACTTAGTTTTGCTGATGTTAATAGCCAAGCCCCTGGTGTCACAGAAGCCCTGGAACCTAGTTAGCAAGGTTTGAAGGCCCACCGGGGATTTTGAAATCAGCAGGGTATCATCTGCAAACAGGAGTGTTGGTATCTTCCTGCCCGCCAGGGAAGGTGCGTCAGCTGGTAGCTGGAGCAGGTGCTCCACCACTCCGTTTAGATATAATGAAAACAGAGTGGGGGCTAGCACACACCCCTGGCGGACCCCCCTGTCTACAGAGATACGAGCTGTTTTTTCGCCCTGCGCACCCCATCTAATTCTGGCAAAATTTTCCTCATGGAATTTGATGATTAATGCCAGCAAATAAGCGGGCATGCCCAACCCCTCAAGAACGGCCCACAGTTGGTTACGTGGGACTAGGTCAAAGGCAGTCCGCAAATCTATAAAAGCAAGATACAGACTGCCCTTGCCCAGTTTGACCACCTTCCAATACAACATGAGGAAGCGGAATGTCTGCTCAATAGTGCCGGTACCAGATCTAAAGCCGGCCTGAAAGTCAGACAATACCTTTGCTTCCTCAGCCCATTGGAGAAGCCTCCCTAAAACCACCTTCCCTGCTACCTTCTGGGTGGAATCAAGCAGACTTATGGGTCGGTAGTTGGCAGGGTCATCCCTACACCCTTTTTTAAAAATTGGGACAACTTCTGCACCCCTCCAGGAATCCGGGAATCCTCCGCCCTCCATGGCCTCATTTAGGAGTTTGGCAATGAGTAGGCTCCACTCCTCTATATTTATACGCAGCAGGTCGCCCGGAACTCCATCTGGGCCCGCTGCCTTATTGGGCACAATACACCTAATTGCTACTTCTACCTCCTTGGCTGTAAAGGTAGAGTCAGAGTGTATGCTGTTAACCGATATTATGTGGCTTTCGCCCCTACAGTGGCCCCTAGCCCCCTGAGAATTAGTATAAAGTTTTGAAAAGTGGGCCAGCCAAGCATCCCCTGTGATATTGCAAGTCAGCAATGAATCAACCGGCCTGTCCCTACCTCTAAACAAGGCCCAAAAGGCCCTTGAGTCCTTCCTGGAACCCGCATCCATTAGTTCGCTCCAGAAGTTGGTTTCGTGAGTTGCCCTTGCTACCTCTTGGGCTTTTCTATATTCCTTCCTAGCAGAGGAGATCAACCCAGGATCTTTCAAGCCGACTGCTCGAATAAGGTTGCTTTTGGCCAGACGACAGGCAGGTGAATACCATTGATCTCTGCCCCTTAATACAGTTCTCCGCCTAGCCCCACCCCTTCCCTGGGGAACTAAAAACAGGTTACCAAGTAGTGCGATAATCTCCGTGAAGGTTGTTAAAACTGCTTCATCGGAGTCCAACGTACTCAAGGTACCCTTGGCTTCCAGCATTATGGTTCTTGCTTGGGCCATTCTTGATTCATCCAAAGCAACTTTGGCCCATTTCAGCCGTCTGCCACAGTTGGATGGGACAACTTCATTGGATGATTTCCAGGTGGAACGAGGCGATGCTAGATCCCCTGCCTCCCGTGGGAGAGCAAGTGATAAGACCAAGGGGTTATGGTCACTGTCCGCTGTTTGTTGGACCTCCATATCGAGAAAATACTCCCACAAATTGTGGTTCAACAATATATAATCTATTCTAGAGGTGTGGCCCACCCTATTATAGGTGTGCGCACCCCTAGTGTCTGATTTGGAACGGCCGTTTGTGGCTCTTAGGGCATATTCCAAGCAGAGAGAGTTGAAATCGATAGCCTTCTGTGACCATTTTTTAATGGGGTCAAGATCAAGCAAGGGAATACCTCTCTTGGCATCATCCTCCCACGTGTCCAAGATATCTTCAGAGGCCAGCGGTTCGAAGCAACAATTAAAATCGCCAGCCAAAAGGATGAAGGAATCAATCTCACAACCTCGAAGCTCCTCTTCAACTCCAGAAGAGGATAGAGGAGAAGAGTCCCCCCCCGACCCCCCCTGACGTACAGGTTAAGCAATTCCATAGTCCTACCCCCCGGGCACCGAATGGTGAGTCTCAGCAGGTCTGGCGATTGGGTGTTGATATGTTTTATAGTAAGCCCCAGAGAGATACTGGCCCAGACGAGAAGGCCACCAGAAGGGCGTCCTTTACTGCCTTTTGGCCTGGAGGCCGGCACATGGTACGTTGCAAAACCAACCCTGTGCTCGGGCTCCAGGCACCAGGTTTCCTGTAGGAGACAGATCCCAAAAGGCTCCACAAAAGAATGCCAATCAGGTTTATCTAGATTGCGCACTAGCCCCGCCACATTCCAACTTAAGATCTTAAGCGAGGACATGCCTACCAAGCTTATGCAAGGTTGGGCGGCAGTAGCTGGGTACACAACGTCGAAACCGTCAGGCTTGGGATGCTGAGAATGAGCCACAATTTCCAGCGAATCCTGGGCTAGCAAGATCGCTGCTGAGGAAGAACTAGCATTGCCATCGAGCGGCGGGCGATGCAGCAAACCCCAAGCAGGGGTGGCCAGGGGCGTGACCTGGGGCAGAGGACCAATGCCCCCCCTGTCCAAGGTAGTATACAGTGGTGAAGAGACAGCCTCCACCTGCGGGGTATTAGGTTTGAGAGATGGAGCCAGAACAGGGGGTGTTACACGTCAATCTACATCTTCAAGGCTGGCAAACCTGTTAAAGGTTGTGATACCAAGCCAGCCACTAGCTGTATTATGGGCCCTGGGAGCAAACCCCCAGCTGGGCTGCTGGGGAACCAGAGTCCAATTACCCCCCTGAGGGTGGACCATCCGGGGTGGATAAAAGAATGACAAGGGCCTCGGGGCAATAGAAGAGCCCTCATTCTGGCTCACCCAGGAGCAGATGTAATTGGCCGTAAAAACATCATCGAACGTTACGACTATGCAGTCCCCAGGGATTGATTTCATGGTTGTTCCCACCCACGGGACTCTGCGAACCATTGTGACTCTGCTCTTCCTACCATTTGGGATGGGTCTATGAGAATTGAGCCAATGCATGACTTTGTTATGGAGGGATTGCTGATGTTCATAGAGGCCATTCTGTATTTCAGGCACCCCCGTCAATACTGCCACGTAATCGTTGGCTTCAGGTGGAAGGTCGATATAACCCCCTCGGAAGTTGCTCCGAAGGCTTGGACCCCCCAAAGAACGAATGCTAAGTTTGTTTTGGGAGGTTTGCGCAGAACGAGAACTAAACCTAGTGGGATTCTGTGTTCTCGCATTGGCCGGGTTGGCACGAACATATGGTTGAGTAGTAGGGGCATTAGAGGTGTTGGCCCTAGGCTGGGGAGCCGGGGTTGCAATGTCAGCTCTCTTGGTCCGTGGTTTGGGAATGGGCTGAGTGGAACGAGGCGCAGTGAGGTTAGGCTGAGAACCCAAAACGACCGTGGGGGGGGGAATAGCTGCCTGGTCAACTCTATTGTTATCTATCAAACCCTGGTGTTCAAGGCCTCTCAGGCCAAGAGTGGCCAAGGCAATAATGCTTTTCTCCATCTCAAGGAGGTTGTTCTCTATTCGAGAGAGCCTTAAATCCAGGGGAGACAATAGGCCTTTAAGGGTGTCCCAGACTACTCCTATAAATTCTGATTCCCTCCCTTCTTGGTCGTTTGGGGCAGAGTCCGATCTCCTGCCAGATAGAGACCCACCAGATACCACAGAAGCAGTCCCCTCGTTATTAGCACACCAAGCAGTCTGGGGGGCAATGGAGGGCATCCCTGTGCTACCAATAACTGGTGTATTACCCATAACGGACGCATTACCTCCCCTCTTCAGAATCTTTTTATATGGGGGGGAAATGCTAGGTGAGCGTTTTCTTTTATTAGTGTTGCCAGGGATACTATCTAGTCCTCCATAGGTAGTGGAGGCAAAAGAAGAATCTGGCGAGTTTGGGGAAGAGGTAGAAGCAACAGAGAGGCTACCCACACCCGTTAGTTGATCCTCGGGCGAAGCATGCGGACACAAAGATGATAAGGGGGTAGGTGAAACTGGGATATCGTGGACATCAACCTTAACTTCAGTTCCCCCTATATTGTGAGCCCTAGTAGGAGTAATGGCAGATGCAATATGCCCAAGGGAGGATTTTTTAAGGGTGGCAAACTCCAAAGACAATTTTCTAGCAGCTTCTAGGTCCAGTGACACTCTAGACTGTAATTTAGTAATTTCATAGTCTATGGCAATGTTCGTTCGTGTAATAAAGTCATCCATAGGTCCATTCGGAGCTGGCCCCGCCTTGGCCGCCCTGTTGCGGGTTACCCGAGTGCACATGTGTGCTAACAGTGACGACCAAGTAGGACCTTGCTAAGAACAGTCCCAAATGGCAGCAGCAACCACAAGGAGGAGAAAACAAGGCGACAGGGAAAGGGCCCAGACCAGACCGCTCAGACCTCGAACGGCCTCAAACGGCCCGCTCTTAGCCCGGTCTTTGCTCCGGGCTGCGTCCCGCGCTGCGGGAGGAGTGGCCCCAGATATAGCAAAGACTGAGGGCGGTAGGCGGGCCGGCAGGGAGAGCGGACCGGAAGTGGTCAGCGGTCACTCAGGGACTCCTGGGATTTGGAGTCCCTGATACGCTCGCAGCCCTGCAGCCCTCTGGTGGTATTAGACTCCCACTCCTCCTCACTTGTCGGCGAAGCGGCACCCGCGAAGCGGGTGCGGCGAGTTGCTGGCTAAAAGTCTAAAAAAGTCCTCCTCGCAATAAGCAGCCAAAGGTGAGCGCGTCCCAACAAGTGCTGTGCAGAAAGGTTTCCCAAGAGTCTGTTCCGCTAGTGGGGCTTTAACAAACCCTCAGGTGGGCGGTGGGCGGGCCGGCAGGGAGAGCGGACCGGAAGTGGTCAGCGGTCACTCAGGGACTCCTGGGATTTGGAGTCCCTGATACGCTCGCAGCCCTGCAGCCCTCTGGTGGTATTAGACTCCCACTCCTCCTCACTTGTCGGCGAAGCGGCACCCGCGAAGCGGCACCCGCGAAGCGGGTGCGGCGAGTTGCTGGCTAAAAGTCTAAAAAAGTCCTCCTCGCAATAAGCAGCCAAAGGTGAGCGCGTCCCAACAAGTGCTGTGCAGAAAGGTTTCCCAAGAGTCTGTTCCGCTAGTGGGGCTTTAACAAACCCTCAGGTGGGCGGTGGGCGGGCCGGCAGGGAGAGCGGACCGGAAGTGGTCAGCGGTCACTCAGGGACTCCTGGGATTTGGAGTCCCTGATACGCTCGCAGCCCTGCAGCCCTCTGGTGGTATTAGACTCCCACTCCTCCTCACTTGTCGGCGAAGCGGCACCCGCGAAGCGGGTGCGGCGAGTTGCTGGCTAAAAGTCTAAAAAAGTCCTCCTCGCAATAAGCAGCCAAAGGTGAGCGCGTCCCAACAAGTGCTGTGCAGAAAGGTTTCCCAAGAGTCTGTTCCGCTAGTGGGGCTTTAACAAACCCTCAGGTGGGCGGTGGGCGGGCCGGCAGGGAGAGCGGACCGGAAGTGGTCAGCGGTCACTCAGGGACTCCTGGGATTTGGAGTCCCTGATACGCTCGCAGCCCTGCAGCCCTCTGGTGGTATTAGACTCCCACTCCTCCTCACTTGTCGGCGAAGCGGCACCCGCGAAGCGGGTGCGGCGAGTTGCTGGCTAAAAGTCTAAAAAAGTCCTCCTCGCAATAAGCAGCCAAAGGTGAGCGCGTCCCAACAAGTGCTGTGCAGAAAGGTTTCCCAAGAGTCTGTTCCGCTAGTGGGGCTTTAACAAACCCTCAGGTGGGCGGTGGGCGGGCCGGCAGGGAGAGCGGACCGGAAGTGGTCAGCGGTCACTCAGGGACTCCTGGGATTTGGAGTCCCTGATACGCTCGCAGCCCTGCAGCCCTCTGGTGGTATTAGACTCCCACTCCTCCTCACTTGTCGGCGAGTTGCTGGCTAAAAGTCTAAAAAAGTCCTCCTCGCAATAAGCAGCCAAAGGTGAGCGCGTCCCAACAAGTGCTGTGCAGAAAGGTTTTTTTAATAATTTTAAGGTAATTTAAGTATTTTGAAGTATATTTTAGCTATTCATTTTTAATGTTTTTTTAATTTTACATTAATTTTAAGAAATTTGATATTTTTATAATGTATATATATATATATATATAAACGATATTTTGGGGTCGATATTTTGGTACTTACCTGTTTGGAGATAGGAATTCGATATTTTGTCTGTCGATATTTTGGAATCTATATTTTGGGTAGTCTATATTTTGTCCCTCGATATAAAGTCAGTGATCCTGCCACGGCATCTAATCAATACAACGTCATTATTTGCTGTATTTAACCTTACAGATAAACAAATCTATTTGGCACAAAAAGGAGCATATTTTACGGTGCTGAGCATTGAAAAACTAGATAGATTACAATTGACAGTTTCCGAGAAACCAGTGATTGAGTGAATAGTTCATGGCTCCATTTCAATTCCAGTCACGACATTCCAGTTTCTGTATTGTCTAAAGCATGTACCAGCGGGCCTGTATGAAAGGTTGGGTAAAGAATACATTAAGTCAACCTGGGTTTTACTATATACACACAAATGTCGGAATAGGGGACATGAAGTTTTCCTTAGTGGCAATAATTGCAAAAAATCACTAAGTGGGACACTTCTGTGCAATGAAGTTAATTTGAATGGAACTTGTGATGGTTCTGCAAATAACCTTTCATTCCACCTGCACGCTTCGCCCTCTCCTACGATAATAACGGTTCCCAGGCAGCTATACAATAGCAGTTACGTTATGTTGAATGATCACAGCTGTTGTGGCATGTTGCCAGGAAAAAGTTATCTCGGAACTGTGTCGTCCACGGTCACTTGTTGTATGCAAGTATTGTATCCAAAAACAGAAACAGAAAGGGAGACGGCTATATGGCCTTCACTGAATATCTTCTCAATATGAATTGATACTTTAAGCAGAATGAAAGCCATTCTTTTACAAAAAAATGTGCCACTGACCTCGTCTAGAGAAACGTATGATCTGCAAGTAGCAAGGTCTTCAGCAGAGATACATGCATTATTATCAACATACTGCCCAGTGCATTTCGCAGAAATGTTAAGCCAAATCTTAAATATGTCTGATACCAATGGCATTGCACATGTATTTAAGACAATTTTTTGGGGACTGTTAACATCGTTTGAAGCAGTCCTCTGCATTTTTCCTTATTTCGTGCACTCTGTGTTCGGCGGCCTGCCTCTCGTCTTGGGACTAGTAGCAGGAATTCCATATGCTCCGATATGGCAAGTCCGGTCACCAGCAACACTGAAACAACCATGGAACAATGCCTCCTTGCAATGAGATATCGTGAAAGGATTTCACAGATTCTTCACTTGGCTCTTTTAAGAGATCTGAACACGACCTGGTTTCTTTCGTTCAGACCAGATTGGCAAGATTGCATCTTACCCGTTCTACGATGCCTGATTTGCGGACAGGAATGCATGTTGCACATGCCCTTGATGGTTCGGCTCTCGGGTTCAGCTTACTCCAGCATGTTCTCCCGTTTGGGGTTCTGTTATATCAAACAGCCAATAGCAGAGGTTATACTCCCCCAGGTGTGGCCAAGCCCACTATGCATGTATATTTTTTTAATAACAATTTGTAATAAAAGATCTTTTAAACACATGCCTTGTCAAGCCTAACCTAATGATTGCAGGTCATGTCAAATTGGATAACAAGATTAAAAACCTATGTGCTTTTAACCATTTTAGGGAAACTGTAGAGAAAACATGTAATTTTACCACGATCTTCTCAAACTTGTTTTTGGGGATAAACGTGCTTTTCAGAGACCCCTGTAGCGAGTTTGGCTTGCTTTGCAGATCATGAAACTATTTCAACATCACCAAAGTGTGTCTTCAAAACAGCCAGTAAAAACAGTGGCTTTTCAGCAATAATACTTAAAAATGATGCCTCTAATTTACATAAAATTGGCTTAGGTTAACGCCACAAGTCTTTTTGCTGCACTGCCACACGCCAATTTGAAAGGGCAGGATTGCACAATATTTACGAGATATGGTGCATTTCTGTCCTTCCAGCCAGTGCTGGAGTTCAATTTGGTGCTTAGCACCAACGCAGGAACCCTTACACCAGGGTGCAAGGGTGTCTGCCTTGTTTTAGTCCAGGAAGGGGCACATACCTGCACAAAAACAATCCCAAAAGGCTTTTTCCTCTTTCTGTGTGTGCTAAAAAATGCAGGAAAGAGGAAAAAACGAAGAGAAATGAAAACCTTTCTCCTAGTTATGCCTGCTCGGGGGATAAGTAAGGTGTTGGTGCTGCCCCAGGTTTACGTGATTTTGTAAATCTGGGGCAGCACCAAAATCCATGGGTGTTGCTTGGAAACACCCACTGCAACACCCATGGAACGCCTCCTTGATGCAGAGTAATGCAACGCATCCCTTCGCGCTGCCTCGCCTTACTCCATACCTCTGAGGTCAATCAAAGCCACGCAGGGTGGCTTTTCTTTGCCTCATAGATATGATTGAGAGGGTTGTGCCACAGGAGCGTCAAAAAAAGTGCAGGACTCTTGTAAATAAGTGCCTATAATTTTAAATGTATTGTTTTGCCACTTTTTCCCCGAAATGTTAGAAAGGAGAGTACCCCCTTCACCCAAACCTTCTCCTTGGGTGAGGCTCACTCGCTCCCTCTTTATAGTTTAGGTGGTAGGTATGTTTAATAATTACCAGCCGGGGTACTGCGCATGGTTGGTGCCTTATATTTTAAATATTCGTTCTGCATTATGCACTGTCTACAGTTAAAAGAAAATACGCTGCAGGCGGATTTTATTGCAATCAGGAGCCCAGTGTCACTGTGCAGCAACTTCAATTAAGGCTGCTACCTGTTCGCTGTGGACACGCGCTAGAACTTGGTTGTGCTAGCTGCTGCAGGTTGTGCTTCCTTTTACTCTCGCCCTCGTACTTTTAAAAACTGCTTTTAACTTGTAAATACCTTTTGTGTGCCTGATCTCCTCTGCTCACTCGTAACTCCAGCTACTCTGCCCCTACCCCGGTCCACCACGGGCTCGCCCCGATTTATGTGGAGGGTAGGGCTGCCAGTTGCTGGGAGGGTGGAGTCAGGGGTCAACGCGTCAGTCACTTAAGGAGATGCACTTCCGGATGTACAGCGGACGCGCCAAAGGCAAGCCTGTCTGCACCCATCCGCGTCTGTGCCGCGACCAGCGCCAGCCATGCTGCCGGTGGCCCTCCAACTCGGCGTACCTGCTGGTCGAGGTCTCAACTATTAGCTATGTGGAGTGAGACCAGTTGTGGCAACACCAAGTGCAACCCCTCTGGTCTGCTTAGCAAGCACTTCATGTGCAATGACTGCTCCTTCGTCCTCTCCCCTTTTCGCTGATAGCCCTCGAGTATGTAGCAATGTGGTGCCTCATCTAGTATTACCTAGAGAGATAAAAGCCTGTCTCCTTAAATGCCGGTCTCTACCACGGCACGCAGGCGATATCTGGCTATCCCTAACTTCGCATTCTTGGGACATGATATTCCTCACCAAGACTTGGATTAAAGTTACTTCCAACCCAGATATTATCCTGGTGATTCCTCTGGACTACCAAATTGTCGGGATCAGTCGGCCGGGCACGAAAGTAGGAGGAGGGATCTCCATAATATATCGGCCACAATGGAAGATAACTTCTAGGAAACTTGCTAACACTGGCCCTAATAAAGCAATGTATTTCAGTATTTCGGACTAAACACATCTGATTCTTGTGGGCGCACTGATCTACAACCCGCCAGGCACCATGCCTTCTTATCTCTTGGAGCTATTAGTGACCCTTGCAGACTTATCCTTGAAACACCCCCATTTCACCATCTTGGGCGATTTTAACCTACATGTTGATGACAAGTCCTATGCAAAAGCAAGGTCCCTGGTGGAAACTCTAGCTGGCATAAACCTAGACCAGAGTGTACATGGCCCTAACACAATGCGGGTCATACCCTGGACCTTGTATTCTCGAATTTGTCCGTCCTTACTACTTTATCGCCACTTCCCTTGACCTGATCAGACCACATCTTAATCCCTTTTAACCTGATCACCCTCCCTCCTCTGACTTCTCACAGTAGGACTAAGAACTTGGGGAGAAAGTGGTACAAGGTTATCTGTGACACGCTCAAACCCACGATAGCCAACCTGAATTAGCAACTCACGGACGACCTGAACGCCGATGTCAAGAAGTTTAATATGTACCTCTCCACAGCCATAGACACCATTGCCCGCCTACAATCCCTTTCATCGGCCCGACAAAAAACCTCCGCCCCCTGGTTCTCCCTGACTATGCGTGAAGAAAGAAGCAAATGTAAGTGGCTTGACCGTCTATGGCGACCCACCTATGACCCTTCTGCTAAAATCATATACGGAACTGCCTTAAAAAAATTCCACAAACTCAAACATGCCACCATGAAAGAATATGTTACCAATAAAATTAACACCGCGGACAATTCGTCCAAAACACTATATCAAATTTTGAAGGACTTCACTAAACCAGCAGCCTTACTCACCTTGCTAAACCCAGTCAAGAGCTCTGTGAAGGCCTCTCTGACTTTTTCCACAATAAAATTATTGATTTTTTCTCCTCCTTCAATCCCTCTGAGAAGTCCAAGGAGGAGATCCTACCCCAGCACCCTTCCCCTTCTAGCGAAAACATGTTCTGCGCCTTCAAGGCAATCCCTCTGGACATGGCCCTACTGAAAATACAGCGGTGCAAATCAGGTTCACCTCTTGACCCAGTCCCCACCCGTGTGTTTACTGCCCTGGCTCCAGTTATCATCCAACCACTAATTGCAATCTGGAATTCCTCTCTTCTCTCCGGCCACTTCCCTTCAGCATGGAAACAGGCCACAATGATCCCTATTCTAAAAAAGTCAGAGGCTGATCCGTCAGTATACAGTAACTATCGGCCCATATCGCTCCTTCCCAAACCTGCAAAGATTTGGGAAAAAGTTGTGCAAGAACAGCTGGCCGACTATTTGGAGTCCCGAAATCTCCTCCATGATTTGCAATCCGGATTTAGATCCGGATATAGGACGGAGAGAGCACTATTGGAGGTTACAGAGACGATTAGGGAGAGCGTGGGCAGAGGCAAGGTAGCCACGTTGGTGCTCCTCGATCTGTCCGCAGCTTTCGATGCTGTCTCTCACTCCATACTGCTGGATAGACTCCATAATATAGGGATACAAGACTTTCCTTTGGCCTGGATAAAATCTTTCCTAACTGATAGAACACAACAGGTGTGGTGTCGACCCTATCTGTCCAAAGATAAAAAAACCTTAGTTGTGGATTCCCGCATGGGTCGGCTCTCAGCCCCCTTTTTTCAATGTTTATCTGTCACCGTTAGCAAAGGTAATAGAGGCCTATGGAGTCAGAGTGGTCTCCTACGCTGATAATACTCAGCTTATCTTTTCTTTTAAAGACCACTCTGACAATGGACTCTCAAAGTTCAAAGTCTGCCTTTCTAACATTGTATCATGGATGACATCTAATACCTTGATGCTAAACACCGACAAAACTGAGGTGCTTTTCTTCAACAAAAAATCTCCTTTGCCGCCGTCTATGTGGTGGCAATCCGAGCTGAACCCTTGCCATCCCCTGTGAAAGTTGCTCGAAATCTGGGCTTTTAAATTGACGACGAACTATCACACAAAACCCAAATTCACAAAGTGACCTCCGCTTACTTTGGCTAAACTGCGTATGATAAAAAATATCTCCCCCTACTTGCCCATGGACTCAATGAAGACTATCGTACATGCCATCATTACCTCCCATCTGGACTACTCTAATAGCCTATATGTGGGAGCACCAGCATATCTCCTACAACAGTTGCAGATTGTTCAGAATGCTGCGACCAGGCTGATATGCAACATTCCCTACTGCCATTCTATCTCCCCTCAATTAAAAAGCCTTCACTGGCTCCCGATATCCTCCTGCATCCAGTTTAAAGGCCTGGTTCTTACTTTCAGTGCTCTGAATGGGAAAGGTCCAGGGTATCTCAGACGTAGGCTAAAGCTAGTCCACTCATCCCGAGCTCTCAGATCTAACCACCTCCGTCTCCTGCTCCCCCCCGCTTCCCGCTTCCATCGATATAGAAAAGGAGGCGGAGCTTTTGTGGGTGTCACTGCAAAGCTATGGAATTCCCTTCCGCTAAGCCTTCGACTGATCAAATCAGAATCTCAGTTCAGAATCAAACTGAAGACATGGCTGTTCTCCAGCTACTAGCTTCTAGGTTCTTTGGCGCTGCTGTCCACAGCGCCGGGACACCCCCGTTGGGGGTAGCCGGGCGCTTAATACATTTCATAAATAAATCAAAATAAATAAAACGAAGCTTTGCGCTGGAGCATCTGTGAAATGTGGGACAAAGACGTGGAGCGATGCTCAGAAGACTTCCAGAACAAACCCGGGGCGTTCTTCAATGAGCACTGCGCGCATCTGTTCGCTCAGCTCTAGCACTGTACCCACTTGCAATTAATGTTCCAATGTGTGGCCATTAATTATGACCTCATTTTATCCCATGTACAGAAGCACACAGGGGAGCCCATAACTTCCAGACAACGGTATGCAGGATTGTGTCTCACTACCTCTGGGTGGAGTAAAGGGTCAATTCAAGACTCTGTAACTGAGGAGGAAGAGGCGTCCCCCTGAACAGTAACATGGAGTCGAGTCATCATGGTAAAACAGTTACAATGTTACTGCTGACATTTAAAAGTTTCCACTGCAGTACTAGCTCACGGTTATATTAAGAGTGCCTATAATAAGGAATGAAAAACATTTTTTTCCTTATAAAAATCTGTTTCCAACCAGAGTAAGCAGAATTCTTGTGGCTTCTGTTTGGCTATGCAAGGAACAATGGGGCATATTACCAACAACTAGCGATAATTATCTCTATGTTGGCTTAGCGGCAATATTTTTTCCGCCGTTCTGCGGCGATATTTATCGCTTAGGAACCTTGCTATTATCAAGGTTTATCTCCTAAGCGATAAAAATCGGATGAAATGCATGAATATCGCTGAAAATTCAGCGATATTCATGCATTATCGAGCTAATGCTCTTAGCCATGTTATCCACCTACCATTGGATAACATGGCTAAGAACTGCTCAGGGGCAGGTGTTAGCTTTTGGAGATATTCGCGCTTAGCGTGAATATCTCCAAAAGTTGGTAATAGGAGATAGCGATGTTAGCGACTGTTTCCAGTCGCTAAAATCTTGGCACGCCCACTTAGCATGTCATTAGTGATAAATATCACTGACATGCAAAGCGGGGCCCAAGATGGTCGCTATCTCCTACTAGTTAGTGACAGCTAGGTAATAGGGAGATAATTTTATTTCTGCTTTCTTGGCTTTTAAAGTTAAAAAAGCGGAGATAAACCCACTTGATAATATGCCCCAATGTTCTTCTCTTTGCCTCATTGCTAGCCATACATAGACAGTGCTTGCAATGAAAAAAATTAGTGCAGGTACTCCGTACCACAATACCTGCTTGTTTCTGAGAAGTGCTGGTACTCTCCAATTAAAAGTATTGCATTTCTCTTGAAAAGTGCTGGTACTCTCCCAGTCAAAATAAAAAATTGCTGCTACACCGCACCTGAGAGTACCAGCCCATTTAAAGCACTGTACATAATACAAGGCATGTCAACGAGTTGTAAAAAAGACACACTGCAAGTGTATTGAAAGGGCCTGCCAACAATCACCCTCATGGTGCTTGACGCTTCTTAATTTCAGATAAAATCTTGAGATACAAATTATCAAGGAAAAGATGGCATGATGAAAATATAGGATTAAAAAAAATCAGACAGTAAACAAGTTAGTCAGTGTAAATTCAACGATTTATGTAGAAACTAAGGCAAGGGGGGCTGAAAGTCAAAGGAAGTGGGATGGATTAGATTAAGGGAAGGAACAACAGGAACCAATTCAGTTTAGAAAACAGACTGGTACATTTAACAAACCCAAGTATTTCTAGAAATAATAAAAAATATATTATTTGGCATATTATTTGAAATCAATTACCTGGAATTGAATCTCCCCAAATGCTTCTGAGAATCATTAATTGACTCTCTATCAGAGTAAGGACTCTGCATATTAAGCTGTGTTTGTTACCTGACAGTTTGATCTTACGTGCACGGTAAATGCTTCAAGGCCTCTTTGTTATTATCCATCAAACAAGGGTGGGCGTTGCCCCAGCCCAATTTGAGAAAAACAAGGACCCCCTGGGTAGTGATTACTAAAGACTCCTAGGGCAGGGTAGACAAAGTGTATGTACAAAATTCCTAGGCAATCTTAGTGGTAGACAACAAGTTATTAGACCCAATTGTGACTAGGAACGGGCAAACAATAAAAGATATAATCATTAATAAAAGACAAACATGTTTTTAATATACATAATAAAAATCATATAAAGAACTGAAAATGTTCAGGTTATATGACAGTACAATAAAATTATATGCAATTGTTACATAAAATGACACAATGTACAATCTTTATAAAGAATAAAAAGACACCATCTGTTATTCAACGGTGTCCACAAACAGAATGAAGGAAAAATACTCGACGCGCGTTTCGGCCCCAGCCCTGCTCCAGCAGCACTGGTGAGTGGGTGAGTTGAGTGAGCAGAGCTCAGAATCCTCTCTTGCTGCAGATGTTAACACCATGATCTTACCTTGCAGCGTAACATGTCCGTCAGCCTCTCCTCTATAGACCTTCCAGCTTTCGGTCTCACAAGAATGAGCACAGCCTCCACATCTGGACAGGCCCGCAGCAGCTTCTCCACCAACACTTTGCCTATGAAGCCAGTGGCACCTGTGACGAGGACCGCCTTGCCGGCATAATAAGCTGCAACAGAGGACATGGCGCTGCCTCTCTCCGGCCCTGGGGTCTGCTCGAAGAAGGGATCTGAGAAGGAGAAGATGAAAATCAGACATTGCATTGTGGCAGGAGCAGTCAAGAAGAACAACCATGCATGCAAGCAAGCACCGCCTTCAAGAAGTCAGAAATGCTGGAACCATCTTTTGGAACAGCGACTTTGTTGAAGAAAGTTTGAGAGTGTAAAAAACAAGAAAAAAGGACATTTCACAAAATCCACGACCTCACTGGATCACTTGATCACCTGGTGGCCTGGACTCGTATGTATTATCGCATTACAAGCCAGGCACCTGCAAGTGAACACTTGTCCACTGAGGTGCAAAGGAAAGAAACTATAACACAGCACGAAGAGCTGTAAAAAGGAAGAGTTACAACATATCTGATTACAAATGTGCCAACTTAAAAGAGAGCAAGATGGACATTTTAAACAAAATGTCTTGTGGCAAACACCTTCCAGTACCTAGAGAATACCCCACGTAATCTCGAACTATGGGGTATATTATTAAGGGGTTTATCTCCGCTTTTTTGGCTTTAAAAGCCAAGAAAGCGGAGATAAAATTATCTCCCTATTACCAAGCTGTCGCTAACACCAGTTAGTGACAGCTAATAGGAGATAGCGACCATCTTGGGCCCCGCTTTGCATGTCAGTGATATTTATCACTAATGACATGCAAAGTGGGCGTGCCAAGATGTTAGCGACTGGAAACAGTCGCTAACATCGCTATCTCCTATTACCAACTTTTGGAGATATTCGCGCTAAGCGCGAATATCTCCAAAAGCTAACACCTGCCCTGAGCAGTTCTTCACCATGTTATCCAATGGGAGGTGGATAACATGGCTAAGAGCATTTGCTCGATAATGCATGAATATCGCTGACTTTTCAGCGATATTCATGCATTGCGGCCGTTTTTTATCGCATTTGCGATAAACCTTGCTAATAGCAAGGTTTATCTGCGATAAAAATCGCCGATGTGCGGCGATAATTTTTGTCTCTAAACAAGTTAGAGACAAAAATTATCGCTAGTTGTTGGTAATATACCCCTATGGATGGAAGAAAAGGCCCTTTCAAGCCTTCGAAATGTACATCCTGCCCGCAGGAGAGTGCTGCGAATATTATCCAAATACTTGCAGCCCGAGTCTAGAAAGGTATCAGTTAAGGCCACAACATGTACTAGAAAGGCCTGCGGCTTTTCACGCTGACACACATTGCATGGCCATGAAACCTAAGTATGCTATGCATCCCCATTTCAAATGTCACATAATAATACAGGTTCCCCAAAGCAAATGTACTTATTTTTAGTAACAAAGAAAAAATAAAATGTGCCTGGAACCTACAGTTCACACAATAATTTCGGAGCCAGAGCTCAACCTACTGAGGTTACTGAAAGCTGTTTGTTTTTTCAATTGGATGAGTCTTTTTTTTAATTCTATATGATTAAATTTGTGCTAGTGTTACAGGAACCTCAATTTGTCTTTGTTGTTGTTCTTGAGGGCACAAATACATCCTTTAATGATTAGCACAGTGTTTGTCCTTGTTATGATAACAAGAGGTCAAAGGCCAGCGCAGCTTACTGGTTGTTTCAGTCGGTTCCTAAAAACCCAAGGCAGGAGCCTCGCGAGGAACCGAAAGAATGGTGGGGCATATTATCAAGGAGGGCGATAAGAGATTATCGCCGCTTTAGAGGCCGTTTTTGGCCGCTAAGCGGCGATAATTCTATCGCCCGATTAGCAAGCTGTCGCTAACAGCAGTTAGAGACAGCTTGTAGGCGATAGCGAGCGGTTTGGGGCACGCTTTGCATGTCAGCGATATTTATCGCTAATGACATGCAAAGTGGGCGTACCCAACCTGTTAGCGACTGAAAGCAGTCGCTAAAATCACTATCGCATATTCTCAACGCAGGCGTAGCGATGGAAATATTCGCGCTGAGCCCGAATATCTCCAAAACCTAACGCCTGCTCAGACCAGTTCTTAGCCATTTTATCCAATGGGAGGTCGATACTATGGCTAAGACCCTATTGGCGTTAATGCGTGAATATCGCTGTATTCTCAGCGATATTCACGCTTTCCGCCCCTATCGCCAGATATTTTATCGCTTTAGAGATAAAGGTTGCTAATAGTACGTTATCTCTGCGATAATATCCGGCGATGCTTGGCGATAAAAAAAACCTCACTAAGCCCATTTAGCGATAAATATCGCTAGTTGTTGGTAATATGCCCCGTTGTTCTTTAAAATTGTCTCTTTGTGCGCTCAAGCATGTTAGTAGGTTGTTTTCATTTAGAAATGTTACAGTTACTTAGTTGACGGTTAGCGGTTTTACCAGCTGATGAGATTGTAATCTGCACATGGAAGCTGCTGCCTGTTCGTCTGGTACTTTTTCAAATAAATTGAAGTGTAAAAATATTTACCTGTCAGTATTCACTACACGTTTTCTGGCGACGATCCTGCCAGACTAACAGAGAGCACATGCATTATTTCTACAGTTTCCTGATTTATTGAAGATTTACTTTCCAGCCAATTCGACGTTGCTGATTGGTTCGCATTTGGTTTAACCCGCCTTCTCTCCTGAGCAGTGTATCCTGAGTCGTAATTGGATATTCCCACCCTTCCTTCACCAATCACTTTTGATTTACATCAAGTTCTGTGTTTTCAACAGAATTTATCATTGTTGCAGCGAACATTGACGGTACCACGGAGGTACAGTACACTTTTAACTTTCACTGTGCTCAGCATAATTCAGAGGTATTATTCTTTGTGGCTATTTCTGATAGCCCAAGCAATTAGCTGTACACTCACAGCGTTTGTGGGTAAGGTGATGATTCATTTGAAGGTGAGACTCTTCATTTCAAATTTTCTTCTGTATTTGCTCTCTGCGCTGATTCACACAGCTTCCTGGGTGTGATTCTCTACGCTGATTCACACAGCTCTTCAAGTGACTTTCTATTTTTAATTTAATATTTCTGATATTCTGTAATTTTCTGCGCATGTATAACATTCTCATGTTTTCAGTGTAACAATTTTTATTTACAATGTCTGCTGCACTTACAAACATCACTGTTAATCCACCAAAAGAAATCCTATGTATTCCGGGCGACCAACCTGTTTCCTGGATACAATGGAAATAATATTTCATTAATTACCTTTTTACTATTGACCATGCTAACGAGCTATCTAATGAAAGGAAAAAAGGTTTACTAATGCACAGTCTAGGCCCAGAAGGATTACGAATTTACAATAAATTAAATAAGGATTCTACTGGGGGTGATACGATTGTTTCCAACGAAGCTATTCAGCATTTAGATAATTATTGTTCTCCTAAAGTATGCATTGGAGTTACACGTTTTAAATTCTTTAAGAGAAAACAACTTAAAAATGAGTCTAGTGATGACTATGCTATGGCCCTTCAAAAACTGGCCTTAGATTGTAGGTTTGGTGTAATTGAAGAGGAATTAATAAGGGACCAAATTGTTATGTATTCTTATGATTCCTCTATTCAGGATAGACTTTTGGTTAATGGAGCTGACCCCCTAAATGATGTTCTTGATCGAGCTCGAAAAGGTGAACTTTCTGGAAGGTGTGCAAAAGCACCCAAAGGATCTGAAGTTTCTCAACAAGAGACAACTTCTAAAGAGAATGTGGCTAGAGTTTTATCTAATAGAACCAAAAGCAATTTTTCTAACAAATTCAGTAGCAAAAAGGACAATACAATTAATAAAAAAGATTTACGTTGTTACAGGTGCGACAGTAAAAATCACTTAGCAAACGACAAGAAGTCTCCTGCAATTAAGAGTCGTTGTTCAATTTGTGGAAAGGTAGGTCATTTCAGCAAAGTTTGCCATGATAAAAAGACCAGTAAGGTCAAATGCATTGAAGAAAGGGAATTTAATTCTAACGATGATGACAGTGATGACGATGAATGTGATACATCTACATCTGGTGGTAGAGTTGTACTCAATAATTGAAGTTCTAAACAGTCAAACAAGTCCATGTGCTCTATGCTTTGGGTGGAGTAAGCATTCATATTGCTGCTGATTCTTGTTCTCCTTTTACAATTATCAATGAGTTTGTTTGGTTTGACAAATTTGTGAATAAAATAGGTTCTGATTTGTTACCTCCTGATATATCTCCAGAGAGTTTCAATGGAGATCCCATCGAATAATTAGGTTTTAGAAAACTTCTGTTCAGGTTTAAACACCGTAGTGCTCTTTGGAAAATGCATGTATCTGAGAAAAGACCATCTGTACTTGGTTGGAAAGATCAAAAGAAACGTAACATCATTTTAGATCCAAATGGGATTGAACAAGTTTTAAATTTAGATGAAGGTGATTTCTTAGGAAAAATTCTACGAAAGGATTTTCCAAATTTATTTTCAGGGACTCTAGGTAAAATTGATGGATTTGAACATTGCATCCGGTTGAAACCAGATGCTGTTTCTAAAATACACAAGTTAAGAAACATTCCCTTTGTAGTCAGGGAGGAAGTTGTTAGTGAGCTTAAGAGATTGGTCAATGATGGTGTTATTGAGCGAATTGATAGTTCTCAATGGATTTATCCATTGGTCGCAGCTAGGAAGGCCATTGGAAAAATTAGGCTCTGCATTGATTTACGCCATTTAAATGCTAATATTATAGTTGATCAATTTCCCCTTCCTAAAATGAACGAGATGATTTCTAAAACTAGAGATATGCAAGTTTTTTCAACCATAGATTTGTCACAGGCTTATCACCAGATTCCCCTGTCAGACTCTAGCAAATATCTAACTGCATTTGTGTCTCATATTGGATGTTTCAGATACACTAGGATGCCATTTGGCCAGACCTCAGCGGCCGCTGTATTCCAGCATCTTATGCACAACATTTTTGGTCATTTGGAGTATGTCCTTATATTTCAAGACCATATTCTAGTTATGGGAAAAAATAATGATGACCATAAAAATAAACTTTCCCATGTACTTTCCTTGCTAAACAAGTTTGGTCTAAATGTTGAGTATTCAAAGTATAAATTTGCTGCTTCTAGTGTAAACTATTTGGGACATGAAATTAGTGCAGTTGGAATCTGTCCCAAAGCAAAACTGGTTTATTCTATAACCGACGCGCTTAACCCAAAGAGTAAAGATGATGTCAAATTTTTCTTGGCATGGTGGAAGTTTTTCTAAATTTGTAAAAAAATTGTCAAGCAGAACCTTTCACATTAGACAACTCCTAAAAAGTAAAACAGAATTTCTGTGGAGCGATTCTTGCCAAGAAGAATTTAACAACATACAAATGCTATTGCCCAAGCCCCTGCTCTTCAAGGTTTTGATCCTTATGAAAAAAATATCATTACTACTGATGCAAGTGCCACAGGTATTGGGGCTGTCTTGTCTCAACTTGATGAGAATGGAAAAGAGCATATTGTAGCCTTTGCCTCAAGATCATTGTCTCCTGCAGAATGCAAATATGCAGTTATTGAACGTGAGGCACTTGCCGGTGCTTGGTCTCTGGAGCATTTCAGAACCTTTGTTTTGAGTAAGAATGTAATCATCAAATGTGATCATAAACCCCTGGTTAAGGTTTTATCCAATGTGGGTATGCTCAAGGTTACTGCCAGATTAGCGAGGATATCAATGAGGCTATTGGATTATATGTACAAAGTGGTCTATATTCCTGCTAAAGACAATGCCATTGCTGAATTTCTCTCAAGGATTCCTACTCAATTAATTGAAAATCAGAATGACCTCTGAGCAAGGTTTCACTCGTAAGACTTGCTTGGATTCAACCCTCTCGAAATAAACTGTAATACACTAATAAACATGTTTCGTATTACTAATAATGCACCACACGACATTTCTAGCATCCAGGGAAAGCTTTCCTATGTGCTTTTTACCAACCATAACTCGAGTGTCCTAATATGGCCGCCGCAACGCGGGAACTTTTCTGCGCATGCGTCTGTCACACTCATGTGATATGACGTACTTTCTGCTTTGGTGGAAAACTTTGCTTCAGCACACTAGAACTAAAGATGGCTGCTCTCAGGAACAGACTAATTTGCATACAGCCAGGTTCTGAAACTGGGATGGTGCAATGAGCTAAAAAAACGGTGTTGGATCTAGCCCTGATCTTTTGACTGGGTCAGAGTATTCTGCTTAATTCAGAGACTCTGTCCCTCACCACCCCTTGTTGTAAATATTTTTGTCCACCCTAAGCGTGGAAGGGTATACTCCGACATGAGTCCCTTGATCATTGCACCATCAGGATTCAAGCAAGCCGGGCCGAAGACGGCTGTAATGCCAGAAACCGGTCCCCGGAAGCTTGTTTCCTTCCCAGTGTAAGAATTGGCTTTTGTAGTTTGGTTTGCCCTGTTCCCATCATGCACTGGGACAGGAACAGACTAATTTGCATACAGCCAGGTTCTGAAACTGGGATGGTGCAATGAGCTAAAAACGGTGTTGGATCTAGCCCTGATCTTTTGACTGGGTGAGAGTATTCTGCTTAATTCAGAGACTCTGTCCCTCACCACCCCTTGTTGTAAATATTTTTGTCCACCCTAAGCGTGGAAGGGTATACTCAGACATGAGTCCCTTGCTCATTGCACCATCAGGATTCAAGCAAGCCGGGCCAAAAACGGCTGTAATGCCAGAAACCGGTCCCCGGAAGCTTGTTTCCTTCCCAGTGTAAGAATTGGCTTTTGTAGTTTGGTTTGCCCTGTTCCCATCATGCACTGGGACAGGAACAGACTAATATGCATACAGCCAGGTTCTGAAACTGGGATGGTGCAATGAGCTAAAAAACGGTGTTGGATCTAGCCCTGATCTTTTGACTGGGTGAGAGTATTCTGCTTAATTCAGAGACTCTGTCCCTCACCACCCCTTGTTGTAAATATTTTTGTCCACCCTAAGCGTGGAAGGGTATACTCAGACATGAGTCCCTTGCTCATTGCACCATCAGGAATCAAGCAAGCCGGGCCGAAGACGGCTGTAATGCCAGAAACCGGTCCCCGGAAGCTTGTTTCCTTCCCAGTGTAAGAATTGACTTTTGTAGTTTGGTTTGCCCTGTTCCCATCATGCACTGGGACAGGAACAGACTAATTTGCATACAGCCAGGTTCTGAAACTGGGATGGTGCAGTGAGCTAAAAACGGTGTTGGATCTAGCCCTGATCTTTTGACTGGGTGAGAGTATTCTGCTTAATTCAGAGACTCTGTCCCTCACCACCCCTTGTTGTAAATATTTTTGTCCACCCTAAGCGTGGAAGGGTATACTCAGACATGAGTCCCTTGCTCATTGCACCATCAGGATTCAAGCAAGCCGGGCCGAAGACGGCTGTAATGCCAGAAACCGGTCCCCGGAAGCTTGTTTCCTTCCCAGTGTAAGAATTGGCTTTTGTAGTTTGGTTTGCCCTGTTCCCATCATGCACTGGGACAGGAACAGACTAATTTGCATACAGCCAGGTTCTGAAACTGGGATGGTGCAATGAGCTAAAAAACGGTGTTGGATCTAGCCCTGATCTTTTGACTGGGTGAGAGTATTCTGCTTAATTCAGAGACTCTGTCCCTCACCACCCCTTGTTGTAAATATTTTTGTCCACCCTAAGCGTGGAAGGGTATATTCAGACATGAGTCCCTTGCTCATTGCACCATCAGGATTCAAGCAAGCCGGGCCGAATACGGCTGTAATGCCAGAAACCGGTCCCCGGAAGCTTGTTTCCTTCCCAGTGTAAGAATTGGCTTTTGTAGTTTGGTTTGCCCTGTTCCCATCATGCACTGGGACAGGAACAGACCAATTTGCATACAGCCAGGTTCTGAAACTGGGATGGTGCAATGAGCTAAAAAACGGTGTTGGATCTAGCCCTGATCTTTTGACTGGGTGAGAGTATTCTGCTTAATTCAGAGACTCTGTCCCTCACCACCCCTTGTTGTAAATATTTTTGTCCACCCTAAGCGTGGGAGGGTATACTCAGACATGAGTCCCTTGCTCATTGCACCATCAGGATTCAAGCAAGCCGGGCCGAAGACGGCTGTAATGCCAGAAACCGGTCCCCGGAAGCTTGTTTCCTTCCCAGTGTAAGAATTGACTTTTGTAGTTTGGTTTGCCCTGTTCCCATCATGCACTGGGACAGGAACATACTAATTTGCATACAGCCAGGTTCTGAAACTGGGATGGTGCAGTGAGCTAAAAACGGTGTTGGATCTAGCCCTGATCTTTTGACTGGGTGAGAGTATTCTGCTTAATTCAGAGACTCTGTCCCTCACCACCCCTTGTTGTAAATATTTTTGTCCACCCTAAGCGTGGAAGGGTATACTCAGACATGAGTCCCTTGCTCATTGCACCATCAGGATTCAAGCAAGCCGGGCCGAAGACGGCTGTAATGCCAGAAACCGGTCCCCGGAAGCTTGTTTCCTTCCCAGTGTAAGAATTGGCTTTTGTAGTTTGGTTTGCCCTGTTCCCATCATGCACTGGGACAGGAACAGACTAATTTGCATACAGCCAGGTTCTGAAACTGGGATGGTGCAATGAGCTAAAAAACGGTGTTGGATCTAGCCCTGATCTTTTGACTGGGTGAGAGTATTCTGCTTAATTCAGAGACTCTGTCCCTCACCACCCCTTGTTGTAAATATTTTTGTCCACCCTAAGCGTGGAAGGGTATACTCAGACATGAGTCCCTTGCTCATTGCACCATCAGGATTCAAGCAAGCCGGGCCGAAGACGGCTGTAATGCCAGAAACCGGTCCCCGGAAGCTTGTTTCCTTCCCAGTGTAAGAATTGGCTTTTGTAGTTTGGTTTGCCCTGTTCCCATCATGCACTGGGACAGGAACAGACTAATATGCATACAGCCAGGTTCTGAAACTGGGATGGTGCAATGAGCTAAAAAACGGTGTTGGATCTAGCCCTGATCTTTTGACTGGGTGAGAGTATTCTGCTTAATTCAGAGACTCTGTCCCTCACCACCCCTTGTTGTAAATATTTTTGTCCACCCTAAGCGTGGAAGGGTATACTCAGACATGAGTCCCTTGCTCATTGCACCATCAGGATTCAAGCAAGCCGGGCCGAAGACGGCTGTAATGCCAGAAACCGGTCCCCGGAAGCTTGTTTCCTTCCCAGTGTAAGAATTGACTTTTGTAGTTTGGTTTGCCCTGTTCCCATCATGCACTGGGACAGGAACAGACTAATTTGCATACAGCCAGGTTCTGAAACTGGGATGGTGCAGTGAGCTAAAAACGGTGTTGGATCTAGCCCTGATCTTTTGACTGGGTGAGAGTATTCTGCTTAATTCAGAGACTCTGTCCCTCACCACCCCTTGTTGTAAATATTTTTGTCCACCCTAAGCGTGGAAGGGTATACTCAGACATGAGTCCCTTGCTCATTGCACCATCAGGATTCAAGCAAGCCGGGACGAAGACGGCTGTAATGCCAGAAACCGGTCCCCGGAAGCTTGTTTCCTTCCCAGTGTAAGAATTGGCTTTTGTAGTTTGGTTTGCCCTGTTCCCATCATGCACTGGGACAGGAACAGACTAATTTGCATACAGCCAGGTTCTGAAACTGGGATGGTGCAATGAGCTAAAAAACGGTGTTGGATCTAGCCCTGATCTTTTGACTGGGTGAGAGTATTCTGCTTAATTCAGAGACTCTGTCCCTCACCACCCCTTGTTGTAAATATTTTTGTCCACCCTAAGCGTGGAAGGGTATACTCAGACATGAGTCCCTTGCTCATTGCACCATCAAGATTCAAGCAAGCCGGGCCGAAGACGGCTGTAATGCCAGAAACCGGTCCCCGGAAGCTTGTTTCCTTCCCAGTGTAAGAATTGGCTTTTGTAGTTTGGTTTGCCCTGTTCCCATCATGCACTGGGACAGGAACAGACTAATTTGCATACAGCCAGGTTCTGAAACTGGGATGGTGCAATGAGCTAAAAAACGGTGTTGGATCTAGCCCTGATCTTTTGACTGGGTGAGAGTATTCTGCTTAATTCAGAGACTCTGTCCCTCACCACCCCTTGTTGTAAATATTTTTGTCCACCCTAAGCGTGGAAGGGTATACTCAGACATGAGTCCCTTGCTCATTGCACCATCAGGATTCAAGCAAGCCGGGCCGAAGACGGCTGTAATGCCAGAAACCGGTCCTCGGAAGCTTGTTTCCTTCCCAGTGTAAGAATTGGCTTTTGTAGTTTGGTTTGCCCTGTTCCCATCATGCACTGGGACAGGAACAGACTAATATGCATACAGCCAGGTTCTGAAACTGGGATGGTGCAATGAGCTAAAAAACTGTGTTGGATCTAGCCCTGATCTTTTGACTGGGTGAGAGTATTCTGCTTAATTCAGAGACTCTGTCCCTCACCACCCCTTGTTGTAAATATTTTTGTCCACCCTAAGCGTGGAAGGGTATACTCAGACATGAGTCCCTTGCTCATTGCACCATCAGGATTCAAGCAAGCCGGTCCGAAGACGGCTGTAATGCCAGAAACCGGTCCCCGGAAGCTTGTTTCCTTCCCAGTGTAAGAATTGACTTTTGTAGTTTGGTTTGCCCTGTTCCCATCATGCACTGGGACAGGAACAGACTAATTTGCATACAGCCAGGTTCTGAAACTGGGATGGTGCAGTGAGCTAAAAACGGTGTTGGATCTAGCCCTGATCTTTTGACTGGGTGAGAGTATTCTGCTTAATTCAGAGACTCTGTCCCTCACCACCCCTTGTTGTAAATATTTTTGTCCACCCTAAGCGTGGAAGGGTATACTCAGACATGAGTCCCTTGCTCATTGCACCATCAGGATTCAAGCAAGCCGGGCCGAAGACGGCTGTAATGCCAGAAACCGGTCCCCGGAAGCTTGTTTCCTTCCCAGTGTAAGAATTGGCTTTTGTAGTTTGGTTTGCCCTGTTCCCATCATGCACTGGGACAGGAACAGACTAATTTGCATACAGCCAGGTTCTGAAACTGGGATGGCGCAATGAGCTAAAAAACGGTGTTGGATCTAGCCCTGATCTTTTGACTGGGTGAGAGTATTCTGCTTAATTCAGAGACTCTGTCCCTCACCACCCCTTGTTGTAAATATGTTTGTCCACCCTAAGCGTGGAAGGGTATACTCAGACATGAGTCCCTTGCTCATTGCACCATCAGGATTCAAGCAAGCCGGGCCGAATACGGCTGTAATGCCAGAAACCGGTCCCCGGAAGCTTGTTTCCTTCCCAGTGTAAGAATTGGCTTTTGTAGTTTGGTTTGCCCTGTTCCCATCATGCACTGGGACAGGAACAGACCAATTTGCATACAGCCAGGTTCTGAAACTGGGATGGTGCAATGAGCTAAAAAACGGTGTTGGATCTAGCCCTGATCTTTTGACTGGGTGAGAGTATTCTGCTTAATTCAGAGACTCTGTCCCTCACCACCCCTTGTTGTAAATATTTTTGTCCACCCTAAGCGTGGAAGGGTATACTCAGACATGAGTCCCTTGCTCATTGCACCATCAGGATTCAAGCAAGCCGGGCCGAAGACGGCTGTAATGCCAGAAACCGGTCCCCGGAAGCTTGTTTCCTTCCCAGTGTAAGAATTGACTTTTGTAGTTTGGTTTGCCCTGTTCCCATCATGCACTGGGACAGGAACAGACTAATTTGCATACAGCCAGGTTCTGAAACTGGGATGGTGCAGTGAGCTAAAAACGGTGTTGGATCTAGCCCTGATCTTTTGACTGGGTGAGAGTATTCTGCTTAATTCAGAGACTCTGTCCCTCACCACCCCTTGTTGTAAATATTTTTGTCCACCCTAAGCGTGGAAGGGTATACTCAGACATGAGTCCCTTGCTCATTGCACCATCAGGATTCAAGCAAGCCGGGCCGAAGACGGCTGTAATGCCAGAAACCGGTCCCCGGAAGCTTGTTTCCTTCCCAGTGTAAGAATTGGCTTTTGTAGTTTGGTTTGCCCTGTTCCCATCATGCACTGGGACAGGAACAGACTAATTTGCATACAGCCAGGTTCTGAAACTGGGATGGTGCAATGAGCTAAAAAACGGTGTTGGATCTAGCCCTGATCTTTTGACTGGGTGAGAGTATTCTGCTTAATTCAGAGACTCTGTCCCTCACCACCCCTTGTTGTAAATATTTTTGTCCACCCTAAGCGTGGAAGGGTATACTCAGACATGAGTCCCTTGCTCATTGCACCATCAGGATTCAAGCAAGCCGGGCCGAAGACGGCTGTAATGCCAGAAACCGGTCCCCGGAAGCTTGTTTCCTTCCCAGTGTAAGAATTGGCTTTTGTAGTTTGGTTTGCCCTGTTCCCATCATGCACTGGGACAGGAACAGACCAATTTGCATACAGCCAGGTTCTGAAACTGGGATGGTGCAATGAGCTAAAAAACGGTGTTGGATCTAGCCCTGATCTTTTGACTGGGTGAGAGTATTCTGCTTAATTCAGAGACTCTGTCCCTCACCACCCCTTGTTGTAAATATTTTTGTCCACCCTAAGCGTGGAAGGGTATACTCAGACATGAGTCCCTTGCTCATTGCACCATCAGGATTCAAGCAAGCCGGGCCAAAGACGGCTGTAATGCCAGAAACCGGTCCCCGGAAGCTTGTTTCCTTCCCAGTGTAAGAATTGGCTTTTGTAGTTTGGTTTGCCCTGTTCCCATCATGCACTGGGACAGGAACAGACTAATTTGCATACAGCCAGGTTCTGAAACTGGGATGGTGCAATGAGCTAAAAACGGTGTTGGATCTAGCCCTGATCTTTTGACTGGGTGAGAGTATTCTGCTTAATTCAGAGACTCTGTCCCTCACCACCCCTTGTTGTAAATATTTTTGTCCACCCTAAGCGTGGAAGGGTATACTCAGACATGAGTCCCTTGCTCATTGCACCATCAGGATTCAAGCAAGCCGGGCCGAAGACGGCTGTAATGCCAGAGACCGGTCCCCGGAAGCTTGTTTCCTTCCCAGTGTAAGAATTGGCTTTTGTAGTTTGGTTTGCCCTGTTCCCATCATACACTGGGACAGGAACAGACTAATTTGCATACAGCCAGGTTCTGAAACTGGGATGGTGCAATGAGCTAAAAAACGGTGTTGGATCTAGCCCTGATCTTTTGACTGGGTGAGAGTATTCTGCTTAATTCAGAGACTCTGTCCCTCTCCACCCTTTGTTGTAAATGCTTGTATTGCAGCTTTTACTAAATTGTTCGTTCTGCCTAAAACCTAACGCTGTAGTTAAAATTAAGTAATGGGACTAGAGTAGAGATAAGTAGTATACAGTGCATTCATTTATTCTTTGTTCTAAAACTGTTCTTCTTTGATTTTGCTATTAGCTCGTGTTTGGACAAATCAAGTACAATGTTACTCCATCTTGAGTCCAGCGACTGCACATGAATTGCATTTTCAAGAGTCCACAAGCCATGGCATTGAATCTATGCCAACGACAGTCTTGCCTGCGATACGCCTGGGAAAGTAAACTATTGACCCACAGAAAGGAAGACAACTTACCAATCTTTGTATACATTGTATTTGTTATTGAAACATCCATTATTGGGAGGAATAAAATAGCATGGGAAAAATAAATCATGGGAGGGAACATTAATTTTAATATTTGAATGAAACGACCTCACAACTAGTGTGGTGTGATGACCTTTCCTCGTCCTTTGACCAATCAAATTGAGGGAATAAACACATTTGCAACATTGGGGGGGTGGTACACAGCCCTGGAAAATGGTATAACTAAGGTAGGCTTAGCTAGTTAGATTGTAGGTTAGGAGATAGAGTGGGTAGATTTTGATTCACCAGGAATCTTTGCATTCTGTTGTCTAAGAAGGATTTAAACCATTTTAGGACTGTTCCTGATAAACCCATCCTGTTCTCAAGTCTCTCGAGAATGTTGCCATGGTTAACAGTGTTGCAAGTAGATGAGAGGCCAAGTAGTACAAGCAGACATGTTTCATTATGGTCTAATGCTAGTAGGGCATCATCTGCAATATGTAGCATTGCTGTTTTGGTGTTCAGCCCAGGTCCGAAACCTAATTGGCAGGAGTCAAGAAGCTTACATTCCATAATGTGTTGGTTAAGCTGTTGTTGAACACATTTTTCTATTACTTTGGCTAACATGGGAATGTTGGTTATTGCTCAGAAATTGTTTGAGTCTGAAGGGTTCTCTGTTTTTTTAGGATGGGGATGACTTAGACAGTTTTTAGGCAATCTGAGATGGATCTTTGAGAGAGCGATGCATTGATTATCTTGGTCCAAATGGGTATGATAGTATGGTTGATAGATGACAGGAAACTCGACGGGAGACGGTCATTGCAGTGGTTGTTCGGTTTTATAGACAATAGGATTTTGGTGATGTCTCTTTGGTCATAAAGTTTGAAGGAGGACCAATGAACTTTACTGTTGCATCCTGACAGAGTAGGTTGGGTTGGATGATTGGTTGGAGATTTTCTTGGGAAGTGGGTTTGTCATCTGCAGTCTTGAGTTCCTTCTCCAGGGAAGTGGCTTTAGCAGTAAAGAAGGAAGAGAATTCTTTGCTGCTTTAATGTAATTTAGAAGTCAAGAGTGTTTGGAAAATTTGTTTGATAGATCTTTCAGTATTTTAAATAGTTTCCTCGTTCTGTATTTGGCGTTGTCAAATTCTGACCATAAGAAGTTTTTTTAGATTTTAGGATACTTTTGTTGTAGGAGTTTCTGGACTTTCTTAGCAGTTTTAAGTGAGGGGATTAAGCATGTTATGTCCATTGCCATTGAGTTATTCTCAGTTGCATCTTTCTTCATTGAGAGAACCATTTAACCGAGGGTTTTTGTCTTTGTCCGGTATCCTTTTGAATTTAGGCAGGGCTAGAACATCAATAGATTTTGTCATCATGGAGTTGCAGTGTTCTGTAAGCTTGTTGACGTTCTCTATAATAATAGGAGGTAGAAGTTCTTTTTTGCATTGTGTTATTAGTATTTATAACTTTAGGTTTTTTGTGTCACGAACCCATTGTCTAGGTTTGGTAGATTGAGTGGTCAGTTTCTTTCTTGTAGGGATTATATGGAAGGTGATAATACAAAGACAAGGTCGACAGGGTCTCCAAATACTACACTTCACTTGGTTAATACAATGCAATAAAGGAGTTGGTAAATGGCCTCTGACCTGGTAATGTATAAGAAGGTACAGATTTATTCTGTGCCCTTGGCTAAAGTGGGTGGGTTTTTAATAGGAGCCAGGGCAACTACCCCCCCAACCTCTTCATAAACTTCCATAGGTAGTGAACATTACGGAATATATATTGTTCTTGTTCGTGTACACTGGTCATTCACTTTTTTACTTATCTCCAAAATATCTGAAAGAAAATTCACAAAACCACAAAAAATGATGGAAAAGTACCATGCCAATAAACTTGGTGTAGTGTCAGTCAATGGTTTAGGAGTTCTTTGCTCCCAAATGTTGCAATGAGAAATACCTTGTTAAATAAAAAAGTGAGGCGTATTGGAAGCAAATGACAACTTTTGAGCCACTCAACTAATCTGCTTCAAGGGTTAAAATTTGTTGGGTAATTCCTCCAAGTTTGGTGCAAGTTGGTCAAGGCGGGCAATAGTTATTATTGCTCCAAAATGGCATTCCCAGTCATTGGAGTTGTTAACGTGGTTCCCAATGCCGTACAATTGTGGCCCCATCCCCTGGTTTGGAAGTAAAACAACAATGACTATTATGGGTCAAATGGGCCCCTTACACCTCTGTGTCCTGGTGCAGCTGCATGTCCTGCACTCTTGATAGCTATGCCCCTATTTAGGAACAAATCCTGTCTTTCAATGCAAATGACATGTTATATTAATGACCCGCTTTTATCTCCCAATGAATCTTATTATAGAAGTCTGAACCCGGGAGGCTGAGCGCAGTCATCTTTTTAGCTTGCAATATCTTATCTTGGCCCACTGCCAAATGATTACTTTTCATTAAAAACAGCCTCCGGTAATATGAAAAAATAGAAAGTGTGATTGGAAACTGAAGCATGTTAGCATTGTTTTCTCTCAATACTACACACTACAGCAAGGCCAGATGTATGTCTACCCACAGTTTACAGTGTGTCACTGTGAAAACAACATAAGAGGGGACAAATATACCTGCCCTGTAATTCCCAGGGCATCTGGTGACTTCTGTTACTGAATGACCAGTCTTAGTATAAGTTTTTTAACTGGACAGTTTGCCTGCTTAAAGGACCAGCAAGCGGGGAATAGTAAGTGGTATATCAAGTGAAAATCAGTCCAGAAACATAGACAAACACAACAGCCCACCGAACCCCCCTGATTTGTATAAGGTAGATGAAATCCCCGGATGTACCAAAAGCCTGAACATCGTTGCTTCTCAGAGAGGAAATACTGATGCCGCATCCCCTCATCCCTTGTATAAGAGCGTTGCTGTTCTGCACCTCCATGAGAAATGTGTGGGAGCAATCTATTCCAGTGCAGGCCTCACCTCCTCCTTCCAGACTCAAATTAAAATAAGGATTGATTTCACCCACCTATCGTCCAAAATATATTTTAGGTAACAACCCATTTCGGTTTGAATTGATACAAGTAGCATCTGGTGCTCTCTGAAAGATAAATACCTGTGATGACTTCATCCATTTTTTCCGAAATCTGCCCCATATGTTCCCCATATGACAAGAATGACATTCATTCTGCCAATGGGAGCATTTTTTTATCAACACGAATTTAGGCCAAGAATTACATACAATAATCCAGCATTAATACTGCCCATAAAATAAGGGTGGCCCATACGTCAAAAATGTCCTCCAGTATTTCAGAGCCAGCATTTTTTCATGGTTTGCTTCCCCCAAACAGTCCTCTATGCCCCAATATCCCATGGCTGCCATTACTGTCAGCGTGCCCGCACCAATGCTAAGAATTTGCATTTTTCTTCAGTGTACCGCAAGAGACTGCATTTTGCCATGGGCACATTTCCTTATGCCAAGCATGATCTCAATGACTCTGGACCCTGGGATGGGTGTCATGAAAATCTGAAAATTTTGAAAAGTGTATCATATTCTTGTCGAAAGTAATGAGAAGTGCGACCAGTATGAAGTATTGATGGGAACCCAAAATAAGAAGATAGGAAAGTTTGTTGGGTTGATAAAAACTGACTGTCAAGAAAGTCAGATGTATTCAATAAAAAGGGCAGCATCAGAGAGGGCACTGTGCGGTTGGGTAGATGACGCTATAAGGTTGTAGATGGAATATAAGGTTGTGGATTGACTGAGGAAGATTTAGAACAACTTTGATAGATGTTATGATGGCTCTTGTGGAAGAATAACAGATACTTCCACAAAGTGAAAATCTGTGCATTGAGTCATAATCCCGAACTGCAAGTGAGTGAATAAAAATAAATATATAAATGTAAATGTAGTATACTTGTAAAGCGCACAGCTGCCCCAGCAACGGGGCGTCCCGGCGCTGTATAACTCTGGGGAACCCGTCCTGGCTTTCCCTGTGGGATGGTCCCTTGCTGGGAGTCCCCAAGGTGGAGCCAGGCATCCCCGGAATTGGTGGGGCCGTTGTGGAGATTAGGCAAGCTAATGCCCAGAGTTGCCGAGTGGAACCCCTGATTATAGTAAGCACCGAAGCGAGAATTATCGAGTCCGCTGACCAAGGTCCACGACCCTGCCGCGTCGGGACTTGAACCCTGGTCCCGGGCTGACTTCTGCTCTCAGGCCTGCCGCCTCTAACCAATGAGCCACACTACTCCACTAGTAGTGGACAAAGAGTAAGAAAGGCATGAGTTGTTTCAAGATCTAGAGTAAGTGGCTCAGCCTAATAAGTCCACACTACTGGCGTTCAAACATTGTTAGGGGTCTTCTCAGTTCATTAAACATTCATTTAATATGCCAAACAACTGTTTTCATTAAGTCACCCAACATTTGTGCTTTGGGCCAATTGGGAGGGAGAAGTCCAGGTTGGATAGTTACTTAAGGAACAGGTGGGACGTGACTCGGCTGACCGTTAGGAGCAATCAGAACGAGGGCGGTAGACGACCGTACACTAACCAAGCAGGTACGCAGCAGGGCGGGAGAAAGTGTTTTCGAGCAAGCATGAGAGGGAGAGAGCGAGGGATGTGCAATTAAATATGTGCGCGTTACGGATTAAGATGTAAAAAACACTGCGCATTGTGAAGAGTTTAAGTATTTGATGCACACTATGCAGAATAAGGATGGTGGCACCTAGATCACAATAGGTTAGTGGGAGAAGGAGTGAACATAGCGGCGAGGTAGAGAGAGTCACGGGTAGGAGCACCAAGATGGCTGTTAACGTGGGCACAATTCCTAAGTACAAAGGATTCAATGTTGGGTGACTTAATGAAAACAGTGCGAGATAAAGTGGGATAACATAGTACAGAGGATAGGTCATAGAAATGACGAAATGTTTATTGTATTGCAAGCATATTGAAACTCTGTTTTTTAGGATTGGAAGTGTTAATGATCTGTTTTTATTATTATTGATTTATAGAGACCCCCGAAGAAGGGCACGTAGAGGCCCGAAATGCATTGGGTTGTTTTATCTGGAAAATGAATAAAACTGCTTGTGATGGACTTCTTGCAACTTTCGCATTCTTTCTAGAAGGCCGGGATCGGCACTGTTTGAATGCAAGAAATTTGAAAATCAGCACTTGACCCGTTTGTGGATTTTTGGAATAAATGAGTGATTTTACATTTGAGAAATATGAGTTTGAAGAAGGTTAAACGTTGAAAAAATGAAGACTTTTGGAAAAACTTTGAATAAATGTGCACGCTAAAACGCAGCACGAAGCTGTGCATTCGGCAATAGGGGCTATTTAGTCCCTCATCTCACTAGTATCTTAACCAGTGGCAGTAGGGCATGCCTCACAAACTGATCTGCACGCAATTGTTACAAAGTTTGATTAAATGATAGAAAAATATTGATGCGGTTTAAAGAGAAAGGTGTGCATCCCTCTACTTACAAATACAAACAAAAAGAGAGGCAGGGAGAGTAGTGTGACTCTCTTATACCCAAGTATTAATCACTAAACAAAAAAAGAGTGTCCAATGGTAGTATTCACCCACCGTTAGGAGCAGGTAAAGGACTTCACTTAAGGCGTTAAAGAAAGCCCTCACTCACCACCTAGAGATGACATGCTTCATCATCGGGCCCCACAAAAGAGACCGAGTGTCTCTTTTGTGTGCTACAACGCCAGATCTACTACGGAGCGGGTTGGTGGGTTCAGGCAGTGTTGTGAAAAGAAAATTAGTGAGTGGTGGATAGTTAAAAATAGTCAGTAGTGTATCAAAATTAACTTTATTTTAATGATCACTAAGGACTTATAGATTAAAATTATGTGTTGGAAATTCATCCACAATTAGTTAAGTGGTAGTTTCCTAATTATCAGTCGACATGTTTCAGCCACGAAACGGTATGAATTTACCTGGCCTTCATCAGGACTCAGCGTGTATTAAACCCTGGTGGAATGGACTCTCTAAGGACCACCCTTACCTAGGGACGTGAAAGTGAAAATTAACAAAAAAGTGTAAAGCGCAAACAAATTAGGAGGAAATTATGTCTTCCTAATTACTCCTGGTTTAGGAGGCTTCCGAACTTACGGTTTCTGCACCTGTAGATAAAAAATGACAAGGACAAACATGTAGGACAGAACATACATGGACTCATGATGCTGATCACTTTATGTCAATCCATTGTGCTCCAGTTAGTGGTTTCAGAGACATTGTGTGGCAAAATAACAATATAGTTATCACCACCATGGTCCCCAAACTTTTGAACGCTAAAAGTGGGTAGTGCTGTGTACTATACGTGCTATAGAGAGGTAGTGTTATTTAAAAGGGGAAATAATTTCAGAATCGCTATCAAAATAAGATGTAGGCGCGATCGCGCTAACAGATTTAAAATTCTCACTTTTTTGGTGTCAAGGATTCACACCATGGGTCACAGGAGGGGGGTGGGAACGTAATTGGCACACCCTGCAAATTGCCGAAACAAAGGGGGTTGACGTACAGTCAATCGGATGTATGACGTTACATCGCGAACTTTTACAACGCACACTGTTACAACGCAATTTTTACAACGCAGATACATTTACAACGAATGCTTTTACAACGCATGCCATTACATAGCAGATGCAATTACAATGCATGCCATTACAACGTAAGTATATGTAAGTATATTATTTTTTTTAAAAATGTAATTTATTAAAATTTATTTAATTTAATAAATTAAATTATTTTTTAATAATTAATTTGTAAATATATATACTTTAAAAAATAGTTTATTTAAAAAAAACAATTATTATTACAGAACTAATATTAAAAAATAATAAAATTATTAAAATTATTTAAAATTATTTATTTAAAAAATGAACCCTAAAAATACCCGTTACCCTGAACCCTTAAAATACCCATGTACCCCATAACCCATACCTAGCCCTGAAACCTAAAAATACCCCTGTACCCCAAAACCCATACCTAGCCCTTAAACCTAAAAATACCCCTGTACCCCAAAACCCAAACCTATCCCTGAAACCTAAAAATACCCCTGTACCCCAAAACCCAAACCTAGCCCTGAAACCTAAAAATACCCCTGTACCCCAAAACCCAAACCTAACCATGAAACCTAAAAATACCCCTGTACCCCAAAACCCAAACCTAACCCTTAAACCTAAAAATACCCTTGTACCCCAAAACCCAAACCTAGCCCTGAAACCTAAAAATACCCCTGTACCCCAAAACCCAAACCTAGCCCTGAAACCTAAAAATACCCCTGTACACCAAAACCCAAACCTAGCCCTGAAACCTAAAAATACCCCTGTACCCCAAAATCCAAACCTAGCCCTGAAACCTAAAAATACCCCTGTACCCCAAAATTCATACCTAGCCCTGAAACCTAAAAATACCCCTTTACCCCAAAACCCAAACCTAGCCCTGAAACCTAAAAATACCCCTGTACCCCAAAACCCAAACCTAGCCCTGAAACCTAAAAATACCCCTGTACCCCAAAACCCATACCTAGCCCTGAAACCTAAAAATACCCCTGTACCCCATAATCCAAAATTAAATATATTCTATTACTTAAAATAATTTATTTAATTTACATTTAAAAAAAATGATTTAAAAAAATAACATACTTACCAATACTTACGTTGTAATGGCATGCGTTGTAATAGCATCTGCTATGTAATGTCATGCGTTGTAAAGGCATGCGTTGTAACGGATCCTGCGTTGTAATGGTGTGCGTTGTAACGGTGTGCGTTGTAATAGTTGCGTTGTAAGGGTTGTTTCCCCAGTCAATCATATAGCATTGGTTGAGTACTTAGCTTAGTGAAGTAACAGATGGGTGGTTTCTGCCTTTTTACTCACGCCCTCTACGCTCGGCACCCCCCGTATACCTGCATCAGCCCTCGACTGGACCCCGAAGATGTGAGCGCGAGGCCAAGGAAGCGTTAAGTAAATATGTCACGCTAGTCAGCTTCCGGGTAGGCGCGGTCGGGCCACATCGAAGCATAGATGTGGGCCAATCACCATGTTGAACCTGGGACTAACGCACTATGAGTCAGAGATAGCGGACATCCTGTCTGACTCTAATTTATTTGCTGACCCTGCAATCTCGCAGGCAATAGCCCACACCTCTGAATGGGAAAAGCTTACAGAAGTCAAATGCGAGAGGATACGTACCATCCTTCATGGTACTATACTTAAACAGTACCTTCTGAAGAACACCGCTCCTAGAGGGCTACTGGTCACAAATGCCCCTAGGATTTTCCTTAATGATGCCACCTTTAGGAAAGAATGGGCCATGATCGCGTTGCACTGTACCCGCGACTGGCTCGTCCTTATAATAAAAACAGCATTGAGACTTTCCGAGACCCTATTGATTGAAATCCAAGAGACTGAGGCCCGTTTTAAAACAACAATAACAGGTTTAAAAGAAAGCTGGACGAAATCAATAAAGATCTTAATGAGTATAAAGAGAACTTAATGCAAGCTAAAGTCACCAAGTTTCAAAAAATGTGAATTTGAAAAGATCTACCCTTATTCAGCGGCATCTTTCACACCGCCCATATTGAATCCGAGTAATAATGTTCAATTGGATGATGATTCACTTAATAGCAGTGGTTCCAGTACCGGCTCCTACAAGCAAGGAAGAAGGAGAGGTAATAGAGGAAACCGTAATAACAGAGGGCGACCTGCACATCACAACCAATCACAGAGATGGCCTGTACCTCCACAAATGGTGGATATGGGACTGCAATTCCCTTTCCATTATCCAATTGTGGGATGGAACCCGGGCTTCATGCCACCAACTAATTTCGCTCCCCAGTATCGCCAGCCTTTTTTAGATGTGGGCAGGAGAGGAAGAGGGAAGAGAAGAGGGTCCAACCAAGTGTCCTGGGAAGACACGGACACGGTGAGCAACCACACCCGCAACAAGGACCAACAGCCGGGAACGAGCGGCATCTGAGCCTGATAACCAACCTCTCGGACAAAATCCTATCACCAGTAGAAACCAAGGTTCTTGAAAGAGGATTAGGTTTCATTCCCACTTCCCGACCGGAAAAAGTTTAGACTCCACTGTGAGCTTGGGGCTTTCTTTAGGAAGTTGAAACTTAAGGCTTTCTTCGAGGGTAAGGAAGACCTCAATGAAGCCCTTCGGAACGGTGACACTGGACTTAGATTGAGTTCCACTTTCAACCCCCTGCCACATACAGTGCCGGCGGCCATCACAGCATTTGAACAGGCAGTCCTCCTGGACCTTGAAACCTGTCAAGATCCCAAATCTTTTAATAATTTCACCACTGCAGAATACCATGCATTACAGGATTTGCAAAACGACCAAAGTATTACAATCAAGCCAGCAGATAAGGGCGGAGGCCTTGTCATACAGAACACTGTTTATTATGATAAGGCATGTCGGCTACTTCTTGATGAGCAGAAAAACTACAAACCGTTGACGATCGATCCCACAGAGGATTTGAGAACACGGATCTCGACACTAGTAAGGAGAGCAGAAGAAGACAGACTAATTTCAAAGAATGAGGCGGTTTTTCTCAGTACTAATGAGAGTATAACCCCTTACTTCTATACCCTTCCCAAAACATATAAAAATCGGGTGCCGCCCCCCGGAAGTCCGATCGTGTCAGGGATTGGCTCCCTGCTGGAGCCTTTATCGCGCTTCTGCGACCATTACCTGAAGCCGATAGTACAGAGTACCCCTACCTATCTCAAGGACACCAAGAGCCTTCTCCAGCTACTGCAGAACCTGAGTTTCACTGAAAACACGGTAACATTAGTCACGCTTGACATAGAAAGCCTATATACTAGCATCCCCCAGGATGATACCATCAAGGTCCTGGGGGCGGCTCTAGATTCCATCATCTGGAACTACCAAGCCTCAAAGAACTTCATCTTGGAGTGTGCCACGTTGGCACTTAAAGAGAACTTATTTTTCTATGAAGGCAACCTCTACCTCCACTGTACTGGTACCTCTATGGGCAGTACATTTGCCCCTAGTGTGGCAGGCCTCTATGTAGCAGATTTCGAGGCAAAATACATCTTGCCGATGAACAGCCCTTTCTCGAAGTCTATCCAAATCTGGCGGCGCTACATAGACGATGTCCTGGTCGTATGGACCGGTGACGATGAACAGCTACAGGCCTTTCTCACAAGGGTCAATACTCTCGACCCCAATTTAAAATTCACGTATGTGACTAGTAAAACTGAGGCTACCTTCCTGGATGTAACAATCCAAGTTTCTGGAACTGGGTTTGATGGAGCAAGGATTCGCACGTTATGCGACTTGCTTGTACTCATGAACCTCGAATAGTGTTAATAAATCTAATCATGAACAAGAGAAAATGTTTCTAAACATGGCAGAGAAAAGAAGAGAAAGTTTCCAAAGAAAGGCGAATGATAAAAAGCAGAGAACTCCTAAGTGGGCTGAAAACATGGGAATCACCTCAAATGGTGGGGCTAATCCTGCTTTGTTGCTGGATTTCGAAAGAAAAGGGAAACTTTGACTTCACCGAGAAAAGACTAGTTTTTATAATACCATTTTCATTGGTTCCAGTCAATGCAAACACAATTACAAGGTAATTGGAGGTTGGGGTTTCAAAAATGGGTCAGAACCTGTGTTTCCCGGAATTTATTACATAAGTGGAAACAAGGCCTATTTCAAATTGCCGGATCACTGGTATGGAAGCTGCTATTTCGGTATTGTCTTCCCGAAAATATACCATGTGAATGAAATTGCTGGAAGCAGTAAAAGCACTAACGGTTTAGTACGTAGTAGAAGAGAAAGTATAGGGCAAATAGTGGGTAGTATAGTTAGTGCAATGATACCTGCAGTGGGAGTGGTTCTGAACACACACAGAATTTGCAAATTGTCAACAGTAGTGGATCGGTTATCTACTGACACTGCTGGTGGATTTCTGATGATCAATACCGAAATGGTTGCGATCCGATCCATGGTTTTGCAAAACAGACTTGCTCTTGACACTTTATTGGCAAAAGAGGGCGGAGTCTGTCGACTGTTGAAAGCGCAACATTGTTGCACTTACATACCTGACAAAAGTGTTGAACTGAAAAGGTATGTAAGGAACATTACAAATTTGGAAAAGAAACTCAAACCACTGGAGGTTGATAGTTCCTGGAAGAGACTTACTGATGGTCTCTCTGCTGTAGGACATTGGTTTTCCAATTTAGGTAAAGGTTTTTTATTTAAGGCACTGATGCCAATTGCAGGAATAGGTTTTGTCATATTCCTCATATTTGTCTGTTGCAAATGTCGCAAACACCAAAAGAAATATACTGTGAACAAGAGAGGCGTGAAACGGAATGTGGATGAACTTGAATTAGAGGAACTGAATAATCAAATTTATAAAAGGGTGAAAAATTCTCACCCTAACAAAGAAACTAAACGGAAATTGAATCGAATGTTGGAAGAGATTGAACTGGGAAAAATGTAAAAAAAGTTGGCATCTGGTTCCATTGTTTTGTGATGATAGTAAATATCTTCAAAGAGGGGATTGATGGAGCAAGGATTCGCACGTTATGCGACTTGCTTGTACTCATGAACCTCGAATAGTGTTAATAAATCTAATCAAAATGTTTGTCTTACTAATATTGCACTTTTACACTACACGGGGGTGTCCCAGAGACGCTTGCATATGTGTACTAAAACGTAATAACGCTTGCTACTAAAAATGGCCGCTGCTTCGCGGGAATTTAGTCTGCGCATGCGTCGATCATAATCATGTGATGTGACGCACTTGCAGTTCTGGTGGGAAACGCTTGCTCATGCGCAATATACTGCTAATATGGCCGCTTTGTCTCCTCATATGCTCCGTGCTTGCAAAGCTGCTATCGCAAAGGTACTTGTTATGCACTCACCCTAACGCTATAGTTATATTAGAGTAAAGGGGTATAGAGTAGCTATTCATGGTATACAGTGTATTCATTTTTTCTGTATTTCTAAATTGTTTTCGCTTACTTTTCATGTATTGTATTCTTTGGGGCCTGAGGAACACTCACGATTCCATATTGAACAGCCCTTCTGCGCATGAGAGTCTTCTGCCGGTGGCATTGAAAACTTCCCAACCCGAAGTCCCAGCCAAGATGTGCCTGGGAAGATGCACTTTCGCCTAGCAGAAGAAGCTGAACTGTTTTCAATGTATCATAATTCATAGATGTACTATTGTAATAAGAGAGTTAGGTCATGGGAACCCCAATTTCAAATAGGCGGTCCCAGATCATGCAAATGAAGTCTTGTAAAGGTGAAATGTGGTTGGTTTGTTGACCTATCCTACTTGAGGACCAATCGAAATTGGGGATTCTTATACTTGCAACATTTTGGGGGTGGTACACTGACCCGAAAACAGTATAACTAGCCTAGGTTTAGCTAGAGAAATCGTCCGACTTGTCCGAATAGCTGACCTGTCACTGACCCAACGCACTCAATAGGTGACTGATACAGACTGCTGCGGAGCACTCTGTCCCTAATTTCCAGAGACCCAAGCGGGGTTTTGAACCTGAAGTGCTGGCGGAGCACTTGGCTGGGGAATTCGATAACCCAATCGGGGTTTTGACTGATAGCTGCAGAGAGGGTGGAGCGCAGGCGTTGCTTCCAAACTGCGGGTGCTGGTCTTACCTTGGTGGTCCAGTCCTGATCCTAACTTGGTTTCCTTGTCCTATCCTGGGGTGTCCATTCTGCACCTGCTGGCCTACTGGCGACTGTCTTCCCTTGGGGTTCTTCCCGTCCTTAACTGACCCGTGGCCAGGGTTGGTCTTCACACCATACTAGGTAAATATAGTGCTGAAAGTCTACTCTGCATCTTCTATATTTCCTTTCTTTGCTTCAATAAAATCATACTCTTGCATATTTGATTTTTCCATGCTTTTACACCATTAAGTGAACAAGTCATACATGATTGTTGTTATTCTAGCATGTTCCATTTCTTACCCATCCTTTAAGTATATTCCTGTTTTCAGTTTATGATATATAGATGTTCCTTTTCTTTACCCTCCTTTAGCAAATTATAATAAATCTGCATTGAAATAGTAGCGTGTATGTGCCACTTCCACCCTTCCTAATAGTAACATGTTATTTTTCGAGTCTCCATAGACTGATAAAATCTTGTACTATTCTGGTATGTTCCTTATTCTCCCGGTTCTTTAGCTGTTCCATGCCTAGTCTAAATCTGAAAATTCTTACTAGCATGTTCCCTGTTCTTACCTTCCTTTAGACTCATCAAATGGTTGGTCTCATATACTTCCTTATGGATACGTGCTCTTTGTAATCTTGGTTATTGATTGCTTACTTATTGTAAATCTTAGGCTTACGGAATCTGATGAACTTTAGATAAAGGTTTTAAAACTTTCCTGAGTCTGTGGTCATTATATGAGTGCAAAGAAATTACAATAGTTGGTATTGTGTGTCTGGTTTTCTTTACAGCTAGCTCCCTGATCCATTGTGGTCATAGGTACCTGTAACTGTGGATTGGTAAGTCGGGTACACTGGAAATAAAATAGGAAGGAACTGGGATACTGGTAGTAGAAGTGTACGGTCACTTGATCAATAAATAGTGTAAATTGAATTTTTATGGGCCCGATACGTATATGGTAAAATAATAGTCGGGTGACCTGCGCGCTCTATCAGGTTCACCACCAAGACCTATTACAAGCCAACTGCCAAAAACAACCTCCTAGAGTACATTAGTTTCCATCCTCGCCCTTTAAAAGAAAACCTCCCTTACGGCCAATATTTACGGCTAAGGCGTAACTGCTCTGAACTACAGGATTTCAAAACTCAGTCTGCGGATTTATCAACAAAACTCAAGGCCAGAGGCTACCCAACCGCAATCCTGAACAAAGGCTACAAAAGAGCTAGCAACCAGCCAAGGGAGGCTCTCCTTGAGGACAGGGAGAACAATACGAAGGACATCCCATTGACATGTGTAACAACACATAGCACACTGTCAAATATCATGAAGAAATCAATAAACAAAAACAGGAGAATATTGTCCAGTACCAACAAAACTTGGGAGAAACCTCTTTTCTCCTTTTAGAAAGGCCGCAGTATAAAGGATGCACAGGTCCATACACGTCCAAGACCAAAAACTGCAGAGACATTGAGATCGGTAACTGACATCTGGGGCCTTCCAAAGGTGGTCGGCCACTACCCATGCTCTAACTGCAGCGTCTGCCACTTAACAACGCATTCAAAAATGTTGGAACTAGAACCGTGTAAGACTTGGACACAAAGAGACCACACTAACTGCAATACGCAGAACGTAATATACCTTATTACGTGTCCATGCGACCTGCGCTATGTAGGCATGACCAGCAGAAGGGTAAAGCAGAGAATCTGTGAACACCGGTCTAACATCAGACGACATGCAATGGACAGTCATCGAACACATTGGCAGTGGCAACAATGTCAATCACCGCCTCTTTGAAAAAGAACAGCGGTTGGTCTACAGGCTTGGGACCCATATACTTGGATTAAATGACGATATCCCTTGGAACTCTGTGATCAAGTGAATATTAGGGACCTTGTTTCTGTCACGGGGTCCCCTTACCAGTGGGACACTTCATCACAATTCTGTATTGTGCACTGCACACAAATCGTTCCACTTGCCACTTGTTATTTATGTCTACTTACACACTGACATATGGCAGTTAAGGGAACGCTCCACCTAGCGTTCAACCCCACCTCGTGTTTTGTACTAATATAACTAATGACTTCTTTGTAATTCTCCCGTGCACCGCGCAAACATCTGTAGCCACTATTTCTCTGGTACATACATTACATCTCTGTACTCCTGCCGCGCACCGTGCAGACATCTGACATTTCCAAGCGATAGTCAATGTCAACAAAACTCCTGGGCTCCTGATTGGAGCACTTGATAACTTCTGCATTGCACCACCGAGAATCAACCTCTCGGTGGCTGACTTGGTTGTCTCCCTAACAACGGACAACATCGCCCCAGATTGGCTCACATAACCACGTGATTACGTGACGGCAAGCGCCGGATGACAACACCATTCCCTGATTGGCCCACATCTATACTTCGATGTGGCCCGACCGCGCCTACCCGGAAGCTGACTAGCGCGACATATTTACTTAACGCTCCCTTGGCCTCGCTCTCACATCTTCGGGGTCCAGTCGAGGGCTGATGCAGGTATACGGTGGGTGCCGAGCATCGAGGGCGTGAGTAAAAAGGCAGAAACCAGCCATCTGTTACTTCACTAAGCTACGTACTCAACCAATGCTATATGATTGACTGTACATCTACCCCCTTTGTTTCGGCAATTTGCAGGGTGTGCCAATTACGTTCCCACCCCCCTCCCGTGACCCATGGTGTGAATCCTTGACACCAAAAAAGTGAGAATTTTAAATCTGTTAGCGCAATCGCGATCGTGCCTGCATCTTATTTTGATAGCGATTCTGAAATTATTTCCCCTTTTAAATAACACTACCTCTCTATAGCACGTATAGTACACAGCACTACCCACTTTTAGCGTTCAAAAGTTTGGGGACCATGGTGGTGATAACTATATTGTTATTTTGCCACACAATGTCTCTGAAACCACTAACTGGAGCACAATGGATTGACATAAAGTGATCAGCATCATGAGTCCATGTATGTTCTGTCCTACATGTCTGTCCTTGTCATTTTTTATCTACAGGTGAAGAAACCGTAAGTTCAGAAGCCTCCTAAACCAGGAGTAATTAGGAAGACATCACTTCCTCCTAATTTTTTTGCGCTTTACACTTTTTTGTTAATTTTCACTTTCACGTCCCTAGGTAAGGGTGGGCCTTAGAGAGTCCATACCACCAGGGTTTAATACACGCTGAGTCCTGATGAATGCCAGGTAAATTCATACCGTTTCATGGCTGAAACATGTCGACTGATAATTAGGAAACTACCACTTAACTAATTGTGGAAGAGTTTCCAACACATAATTTGAATTTATAAGTCCTTAGTGATCATTAAAATAAAGTTAATTTTGATACACTACTGACTATTTTTAACTATCCACCACTCACTAATTTTCTTTTCACAACACTGCCTGAACCCACCAACCCGCTCCACAGTAGATCTGGCGTTATAGCACACAAAAGAGATACTCGGTCTCTTTTGTGGGGCCCGATGATGAAGCATGTCATTACTAGGTGGTGAGTGAGGGCTTTCTTTAACGCCTTAAGTGAAGTCGTTTACCTGCTCCTAACGGTGGGTGAATACTACCATTGGACACTCTTTTTTTGTTTAGTGATTAATACTTGGGTATAAGAGAGTCACACTACTCTCCCTGCCTCTCTTTTTGTTTGGGCATTGCTGGAGTGTGTCACAAAAGTGACGCAACTCAAGCAATGCTTCCTTTCACATGGGGTAAGTCCCATGTGAAAGGGCCTGAGTCAGTATTACGCCTGCTGTGAAGCAGGTGCAAGATTTTGAAGCAACGGCGTCCTAGAAGTGACGCAGTGAAATCTCATAGATTTCACTGCATCACTTCTATGAGGCTTTTTGCGGGGGAACGCCCCCCCCCCGCATACATTATACCTGACGCAGGTATAATGTAGCGCAGGGGTTTACAAAGTGACGCATCTGCTTAGATGCGTCACTTTGTAAACAGTGCGGAACAGGAGGCATGTTTTACGCCGCTGATGCGTCACAAAAAGTGACGCATCAGAAGCGCAAAACTGACGCAAGGCCTCATAAATGAGGCCCCTTGTGTCTTTGGGCTTTCAGTTTCTTAAAGGCTGTTCCGGGCAAGAATCATGAAGGCTCCAACTGTGATCTCAGAGGTCTAGTCATGGCTGTGATCCTGAGCCAACAACGGACTTGTGCATGGTCATGACATCAACAGAAGATGGGCCTATGTATGTCTGCAATGCCAACAAAATATCAACTTGGGCTTGACTACATTGCCATAAGAAGATTGGCCTGTATGTAGCTGTATCACCAACAGATGTTTGACCTGTGCATACCTAGATTGCAAGCAGCAGATTGGCCTATGCATGGCCACACAAAGCCCAGCAAATTAACCTGGGTGTGGCCACACCAAGCCTAGAGATTCAGTCCATATAGGGCTCAACTTGCAAACAATCATCTGGGGCCGTCGATCCAGTCTGCTCAACACTTGCAGAAGATCACCATGAGGTACTGAAATTCTGAACCCGTTTCATAAAAGTCATCGTACCATGGCGATTTTGGTAGCATCAGACCAAAAATGTAAGGTGTACAAGTATTTTTGTCATATTCAAGTGACGAGATCACCGTGAAATCAGAGTTTCCGTTCTGAACCCTTGGGTTCAATCTTGCGTGCGGCAGCCATTTTGTGGTTGCCCTCACATAGGTCGATGATAATGGCCGAACGAGTCTCCAAGCACACGTACACTTTAGCTGACTTCAGAATGACCTGAGCGAGCAACCCTTTTGCCTGAAGCCAAACTTGTTAAGCCAGTTCCTTTCCCAGTAGCTGATCAAGATTGCTGATCAAGACACAAGACACCATCAAACCTTGTATTATGTCTTATCTTGCTCACACCTGTCTCTGCTCCTTTCTTTATGGTCCATTTACGATGGGGATGTGCCCGGTTTTATGGTGGGTTCGATCGACCTGTCTGATGAAGAATGTTGGGTTTGACTAAAATTGATTGTGGGCTGGACAAACTGAAAAATGGGCTTGTCATTCTGCGGTTTTATCGTGAAAACATGTGAATGGCCAACTGTAAAATCAGGAATGTTCGCCTGAAGCATAATATTTGGTATAAGAAAGGATGACTAGCTTTGTGAAGTTGAGCAGTCTCCTGAGAACATACACCGTGTTGTACTTCTAGGATACCTGTTACTGGCTGCAGCCAATAAATCTGATCTTTGACGTCACCAAGAAGTTTCCGTGTTTCTGTAGTCTGAGACAGGAGAATCCGAAGTCTTCGGGTGTGTCCCCTGGCACCGCTGGGTTCTAAATAACCCGGTACTTCAACCACTGACAGTGTTGAAGCAGGATCCCTAATCTGTGCTTCTGGAGGGCAGCACAGAGAGCCCAGACAAAGTAGCCATAATGTCACCTCCCCGAAGAGGGAGGAGGAAGTGGTTGCCTGATAAATAATCCAGATAGCTGCCTAAAGGATTGGTTGACAGTGGTATGATACTGTAAAGATTAAACTGTTTGAGGATATTAACTGAACTGAGAGTTTGAGCGCAAACATGTTAGAGGGTAGATCTGCACCTGAACCATAAAACGACTCGTAGCCTCTTGAAGGGGAGAGGAACTGCCTAGACCAGGAGGTGGTGATAGAGCAAGATTTCGCATATTACGCGACTTGCTTGAGTCAAGAACCTCGAATATCCCGTAATTCAAACTTGTACGTCTTACTAATTTCTTGTAGTTTGGATGTACATGTATAGTAGTGATGCTTGCCTATGTGTTTACTAATACGAATAACCCTTGTTCTTAATATGGCCGCCGCTTGGGGATTTTCTACTGCGCATGCGTTAGTCACACTCACGTGACGTGACGTAGTTGCAGTTCTGGTGGGAAAATGTGCGCATGCGTACTTGCGTCTAAAATGGCTGTCTGTGTTCTAGCGTGGTGAAGCTTGCGCAGTCTGTTGCACTAATTCGTAATCGCATAGTATACTTTTATAATAAGGAGTATAAAAGTAGCTATTCATAATATACAAATGAATTCATTTATTTCTATGTTTTAATTTGTTTTCGCTTTCTTTTCATGTACCGCGATAATTGGGGGGTCTGAATGAGACGAGAACCATCTTGAAGGTCCCTACTGCGCATGTCGCGCAGCCAGGGAGAAGTCAACCTTGAGCAGTGGAACTCAGCCAGCTGGCAGCCACGGTCAAGATGCTCCTGTGAACACAACCTCTGATCCAGAAGGATGGAGCTAAAATGTCCTTAATTCGATACAATTGTTATTTTCCATTGTATTCTGTGGAGTCTTCCGTGAGAACCCCAAACCTGCTAGGCGGTCTCATAAAATGTAAATTTAGGCTTGTAGAAGTTTGTTCTGATTGGTGTGTTTACCTATCCTACTCGGGGACCAATCGAAATTGGGTATTCTGACACTTGCAACATTTGGGGGGTGGTACACTGACCCGAAAACAGTATAACTAGCCTAGGTTTAGCTAGAGAAGTTGTCCGACTTGTCTGAATAGCTGACCTGTCACTGACCCAACGCACTCAATAGGTGACTGAATACAGAGCGCTGCGGAGCACTCTGTCCGAATTTGACCATAGACTAAAAGGTTTTACTAAACCTTAAGTGCTGGCGGAGCACTTTGCTAAGGAGTTCGCTAACCCAATCGGGGTTCTGACTGATAGCTGCAGAGAGGGTGGAGCGCAGGCGTTTGCTTCCGAACTGCGGGTGCTGGTCGTGCCTTGGTGATCCTGTCCTGATCCTAATCTGGTTTTCCTGTCCTGTCCTGGGGTGTCCATTCTGCACCTGCTGTCCCATTGATGACTGTCCTTCCTTGGTGTATTTCCTGTCCTTGACTGATCGGTGGCCAGGGTTGGTTTTCACACCTTTCTAGGTAAATATATATTGCTGAGAACCCTATTCTGCACCTTCTATTTTTCCTGTCTTTGCTTTAATAAAGACATACCTGGCATATGATAAACTTTCCATGCTTTCCGCAATCTACTATATGAAAAGTCAATGCATTTATTTCCTAGCATGTTCCTATGTTTCCCTACCTTTAGAGAACATTCTCTCCAAACTGTCTATGAACTATAGATATGGTTTATAACTTTTACCCTGCAAACTGATTGAAATAGCATTGTGTCAGAACTCAAATACCTGATAGTCTTGCTGATTCTTGCACAGGAGCAGAGATGCTAGAACCCAAATCCCTCTCAGCAATGCTGGTAGGTCTTTATTTAGAACCTCCCATCATTACCTGAAGGGACGGGGGAATTGGATAAAATAAAAAATAACAGAGAAGAGACTTGTCCAGCGTTGCTTCCTTCAATCCGCTACTCTTGGGTTACTGGTTTTGGAAACCTAAAACAACAACACAACATTAAGGTCTTCCCTATAGTTTACTATCTTGTTTTACTACAATTTCCTTGTCAACTCTCACCCACCCATGCGCTGCTGGACCTGAGCTCCTCTTCTGTTTTGGGATATAAACTCTCTTCACCTCTAATTAGTTGTGACTGTATTAAGAGATAAAAGAATTATTAATTTCGCCTTCTAGTAAATTGGGGAAAGACTGGTTTATCTAAAAACTTAATAAATACACTTAATTCACTAATCAGGGTGATTGTTTCTAAATGGGTGTCTGTTATCGGTTGTGCTTTTAAACAGTTCTTGAAGAGATTTAATCCGACCTTCCCTTGTTTGTTTTCAGGTTGTACCCTTCTCTCACAGGTCGTTTCTGGGTGAGTAGTATTCCATACTTAGTATTTATTTTTTCTTGCAGGACTGAGAATTATTTGGGTATGTCTCATAGAAGATCTTTACTCTCTCTATTTTTTGTTGCAGGATTCAGTGTTCGAATAATTCACTTCATGTCAGGTAAGTTATCAAGATACTTTTGTCAGTATTGTAAATATTCACTTAGCTTCTTGTTTACTGTGTCTGTGTTCCAGCGCTGCTTTTCACCTCAGGTTCTATTCTTCTACCTCCTCTCAGAATTCACTGCTCCTCCAGTGCGACTACAGCTCTAGCGATAAGGTCATTGGACTGACAGTAACATTACAGGAAAAACTCGCTCTTGACTTGCGCGCCGAGTTTTTGTTCCGCCACAATATAATTGTCAAAACTAGCGGAAGGTCCGCTTAAGAATTCTAAAGTTTCTTTTTTAAAGTTCTGTTGCGCCGCGAAGGAAACAAACCACCTCAGTCAGGGTTCTTGGTGAAGTGCGCGGTTTCTCGGGCGCTCGCGCTTGACGTTGATTCTTCAGTCGTGGCGGTCAGAAAGACTAGAACCTCTTCTGCCCACTGCTCTGGTGTTGACGGCGGCCATCTTTAGTCTCCACGCCAGTACTCTATTAGACCAAGTGTTTTCGATAGGTCGAGACCCAGAATGCTCCGCAGTTGGCCAGGTAAGTATGGAACCTACAGTTCGGGTTCTGACAGTACCCCCCAACAAGGCAGGTTCCTTCTTACCAGGTTTGGTAGGAAATCGTTGATGAAAGGATTTTATTAATCTTGGTGCATGGACATCCTTCTCTTGCTCCCAGGATCGTTCTTCTGGGCCATAGCCTTTCCAATCTATCAGGTAAAATAACTTGCCTCTGGATCTTTTTGAGTCCAAAATTTCTTTTACTACATACTCAGTTCCTGTTTCCAATTGGATGGGCTTCGGGGGCGATTGATTTCTTAGATTAGTAGAAGCCTTCTTTAACAGTGATACATGGAACACTGGGTGTATCTTTAACTTAGCTGGCAATTTTAGTTGAAAGGTAACCTGATTAATTTGTTCCTCAATAGAATAAGGACCGACAAACCTGGGTTGGAACTTTCTGTTTCCTTTTAGTCTTAAGTTCTTGGTGCTTAACCAGACCTTATCTCCAATAGTCAAGGGTGGACCTACTCATCTCTTTCGATCAGCGTATTTCTTGTACTTTTCTTTTGCTGCTTGTAGGTTCTCTCTGGTTCTTTGTTGGATTTCGAGCAGGTGTGACATGACTTCCTTAACAGCTGGAACTGCTGTTTCCATTTGTCGTATAGTAGCATTCGGGTGTCTGCCATAGTTTACAAAGAAAGGGGAAAACCCTGTCGAGCTATTCTTTGCATTATTGTGAGCAAATTCCGCTGTCCATAAATAATCTGACCAATTCCCTTCTTCTTTTAGAAGGAACAACCGCAAATACTGTTCCAACACTTGGTTCACTCTCTCTGTCTGCCCATCGGTCTCAGGATGATAACTAGTGGAGAACCTAACTTCTGTTCCCAAACCCTCCATAAAGGCCTTCCAAAAACGGGACACAAATTGGGAACCCCTGTCTGAAATGACAATTTTAGGAATTCCATGTATTTTCACAATTTGGGAACTGAAGTGGGCCGCTAACTGTTTTGCAGAAGGAACCCCTTTTAAAGCGGTGAAGTGAGCCATCTTTGAAAAGGCATCCACTACCACTAGGATGGTGTTGTGTCCTTGACTGTTGGGTAAATCTGTGATAAGTTCTAAAGTAACCGTGTGCCATGGATGGGGAGGTGTGGGTAGAGGTTGTGATAGCCCTTTTGGAGCCTGCCGTTCTGACTTGCCCTGCGCGCAAATCTCACAAGACTTAACATATCTCTCAATATCAGCTGCCATCTTCGGCCACCAATAATGTCTTTTGATCAACTCCTCTGTTTTGGCTTCTCCTTTGTGACCAGCTAATCTATCGTCATGACACTCTTGCATTACTTGTTGTTGCAATTCCGTTGTCGGTAGATACAGGGCATTTCGATAGTAGGGTAGTTCACAAATTATCTTCCTGTCCGCATCCTCCTCTGCCCAACTCTGCATGTCCTCAGGGCTCATTACATCTGCTATTGATTCCTGTAGTTGAAAGACTGTTGTGGCTCCTATGATCTTATCACTGGGAATGATGGGCTGAGTGTCTGTGGTGCTTCGTTGAAGCTCTGTTCCAATCCTGGATAGAGCATCTGCTTTCCCATTTTGAGCTCCCGGGCGAAAGGTAATCACGAAGTCATAATCTGCAAAATACAGAGACCACCTCAGTTGTTGTGGCGTAAGGGTCCTGGCTGTCTTTAAGAACTTCAAGTTTCGATGATCCGTGAACACTGTCACTTGATGTTGGGCTCCCATTAAATAGTGTCGCCACTCCTTAAAGGCGTCCTTGATCGCCAACAGTTCCTTCTCTGTGATCGTGTAGTTCACTTCCGCTTGAGATAGCTTCCTTGACCGATAGGCGACCGGGTGCAACTGACCAGTGGTCTTGTGTCTATGCGATAACACCCCTCCTACTGCTTGATCTGACGCATCGGTCTCTACGAAGAAAGGTTCCGAGGGATCTGCATGCAACAAAACTGGAGCTGTGGTGAAGTCTTCTTTTAACGATTGGAAGGCCTCCTTCGCCTCCCTAGGCCACTCAAACTTGATTCCTTTCCTCAGAATCTTGGTAAGGGGGAGTATCTTTCTGGAGAATTCACTGATAAATCTTCGATAAAAATTAGCGAAGCCAATGAAGCTTTGGACTTCCTTCACGCACTTCGGAGATTCCCAGTTCTTAACCGCTTCCACCTTGTGTTGATCCATCAAAATTCCAGAAGGTGATAGAACGAAGCCTAAGAATTCCACTCGTGAGAAATCAAAGGCGCATTTTTCTAGCTTCACGAACAGTTTATTCTCCTGTAATTTCCACAACACTCCTTTCACTTGTTCATGATGTCTTGCCATGTCAGAGGAGTAAATTAGAATATCATCTATGTACACGATTGCACATTGGTCAATAAACTCCTTCAGGACATCGTTGATGAAGTGTTGGAAGGCTGCTGGGGCATTACACAATCCATAGGGCATCACCTGATATTCAAAAAGCCCAAATCTAGTCCGAAATGCCGTCTTCCACTCATCCCCTTCACGCATTCTAACTAGATGATAGGCCCCCCTCAAGTCGAGCTTGGTATAGATTTGAGCCCCCTTCACTTGGTCCAGGAGCACCGAAATCAAGGGTAAAGGATACCGGTCCTTCTTAGTTATTTTATTGATGGCTCTGTAGTCGATGCACGTCCGCAAGTCTCCTTCCTTCTTCGGTACGAAAAATAAGGGAGATGAAACAGGTGACTGGGACGGGCGGATGAATCCATTGGCGAGGTATTTATCTAAATATTCTTTTAGGTGTTGGTGCTCCTTCTCGGTCAGGGCATAGACTCAGCTGCATGGCAAATTTGCCCCAGGCTCTAATTCTATCTTACAGTCATAGACTCGATGTGGCGGTAGATGTTCAGCTTCCACTTCATTGAACACTTCCATAAATTCTTTATATTCTTCAGGAACTTCTTGGACGTTGATTACACACATGGAGTGCTCGATGGTACACAAGGTTTGGGCCGGATTGTTCTTCACTAGTCTAGCCTCGGCACCAAAACAATGTTCGTGACAATAACTTGACTCCATAATGATGGTTCTGGAACTCCAATCGATTGTGGGGTTGTGCTCTGTAAGCCACGGAAGACCAAGGATTAGTTGGACCTGGGGGGCATCGATCAAATTAAACTGAAGTCTCTCTTGATGTCCATCGCTGGACGTCAATTGGATCATTTCAGTGTGACTCACAATTGGTCCTGAGGATAGGTTTGTCCCATCCACCGCCCGAACCGGCTCACTCTTTGTTTTACGTATGGCCTGTATTCCAGCTTGGGCGGCATACTTTAGATCGCAAAAATTCCCAGTGGCTCCCGAATTGATCATCACGGATACTTCCGTTAGAGTAGTCTGTCTGAATTTCACTTCCATAGTCAGAATCAAATGCGGAGCCGCTGATTGCAGCGTATTCGCCACTTGATGCTCGTGTGGAGTTATCTCTTGAGTCGCACTCACCCGCTCAACTCCTCCCACAGGCGGTGCCGTTAGTTTTCCTTCGGCTTGAATGGACCCTTTGGTTTCTTCGGACAATCTCGAACGAAATGACTTCCGGATCCACAATACATACATTGGTTATTTGCTCTTCTTTTCTCCTTTTCTTCCTTGGTCAATGGGCCTCTTATCGCTCCAATCTGCATCGGCTCGGTTCCGGCGTGAGTCTCCGAAGTTCTTGCACCATCTGATCGGGCCCGATCAAAACGCGGAGGTATCGTCTTAAAGTCTTTCTTCTTTTCTCCACGCCTCTCTCCTTGACGAAAATCAATCTCTAGCACCAGGTCTATGAGAGCCGAAATCTCAGTTGGGCGATTGGGGATCTGAGCCAGTGTGTCTTTTAATTCGTCTCTCAATCCTCGGTAAAATACTGCAGCTCTCTTGCTCTCTGGCCAATCGGTTTCCACCACCAACTTATTGAATTGGGCCAGATACGCAATTAAATCTCGATTTCCTTGCCGCAGGTCCAGCAGTTCGTTATCCACCACTTGAGATATTCTCCGTCGGTCAAATATCCGTAAGAACTCTCTTTTGAAATCATCAAAGTTCCTCAGTAACGGGTCGTCTCTTGAGACTAAGGGCATTGACCATGAAGCTGCGTCCCCACTTAGATATGAGAGTATGAAGGCCACTCTAGATTGCGCGTCTGGGAAGATAGAAGGGCGGCACATCAAATGTAACGAGCACTGAGAGAGGAAGATCTGTGCCTTCTGTGGGTCCCCATTAAATCTTTCTGGTGCAGCTAATGGTATGACTGGTGAAAGGGAGTGTATCACTTGTGTGGTAGCTCTATTAGTAGTTTCTAGTACTGGATTCATGGCCTCCCTCTCTAAACTACTAGGTTGGCGCAATCTTAGTGCTAATTCTGCAGTTTCCTTCCTGGCACTAATTACTTCTTGTCTTAGATTTCGATTTTCTTCTCTAACCGCTCCCAATTCCTTCTAAATAGCATCTAGGATGGTCCCTAAGGATTGGACATCAATTCCTTCTGCCATCTCTGCTCGGGTGCGAAGGCAACGTGGGCACTTCACTCTGTCAGAACTCAAATACCTGATAGTCTTGCTGATTCTTGCACAGGAGCAGAGATGCTAGAACCCAAATCCCTCTCAGCAATGCTGGTAGGTCTTTATTTAGAACCTCCCATCATTACCTGAAGGGACGGGGGAATTGGATAAAATAAAAAATAACAGAGAAGAGACTTGTCCAGCGTTGCTTCCTTCAATCCGCTACTCTTGGGTTACTGGTTTTGGAAACCTAAAACAACAACACAACATTAAGGTCTTCCCTATAGTTTACTATCTTGTTTTACTACAATTTCCTTGTCAACTCTCACCCACCCATGCGCTGCTGGACCTGAGCTCCTCTTCTGTTTTGGGATATAAACTCTCTTCACCTCTAATTAGTAGTGACTGTATTAAGAGATAAAAGAATTATTAATTTCGCCTTCTAGTAAATTGGGCAAAGACTGCTTTATCTAAAAACTTAATAAATACACTTACTTCACTAATCAGGGTGATTGTTTCTAAATGGGTGTCTGTTATCGGTTGTGCTTTTAAACAGTTCTTGAAGAGATTTAATCCGACCTTCCCTTGTTTGTTTTCAGGTTGAACCCTTCTCTCACAGGTCGTTTCTGGTTGAGTAGTATTCTATACTTAGTATTTATTTTTTCTTGCAGGACTGAGAAATATTTGGGTATGTCTCATAGAAGATCTTTACTCTCTCTATTTTTTGTTGCAGGATTCAGCGTTCGAATAACTCACTTCATGTCAGGTAAGTTATCAAGATACTTTTGTCAGTATTGTAAATATTCACTTAGCTTCTTGTTTACTGTATCTGTGTTCCAGCGCTGCTTTTTACCTCAGGTTCTATTCTTCTACCTCCTCTCAGAATTCACTGCTCCTCCAGTGCGACTACAGCTCTAGCAATAAGGTCATTGGACTGACAGTAACATTACAGGAAAAACTCGCGCTTGACTTGCGCGCCGAGTTTTCGTTCCGCCACAATATAATTGTCAAAACTAGCGGAAGGTCCGCTTAAGAATTCTAAAGTTTCTTTTTAAAGGTCTGTTGCGCCGCGAAGGAAACAAACCACCTCAGTCAGGGTTCTTGGTGAAGTGCACGGTTTCTCGGGCGCTCGCGCTTGACGTTGATTCTTCAGTCATGGCGGTCAGAAAGACTAGAACGTCTTCTGCCCACTGCTCTGGCGTTGACGGCGGCCATCTTTAGTCTCCACGGCAGTACTCTATTAGACCAAGTGTTTTCGATAGGTCGAGACCCAGAATGCTCCGCAGTTGGCCAGGTAAGTATGGAACCTACAGTTCGGGTTCTGACACATTGATAGATTTATAGCATGTTCCATTTTTACCCCTTCCTATAGATGTATAGGATTCCTAATTTTACTCATAACTCATGAAGTACGTCCCAAAAGTGTAATTCTAGTACGTTTATACACTTGCCCATTTATAGTTGTCCATTCTCAAGTTACCTTTCTGAATCTGCTTAGTATATTCCCTGTTCTCATCTCATATATTTAGAATTTATAAATGGTTGCCTTGATTTATTTTCTCTATGGTTATGTGCTGTTTGTTATCTTGATTATTGATTGTCTTTTGACTGTAAACCTAATGTTCTCCGAAACTGAATCTTAGATAAACCTTTAAAACTTCTCAGTTGTCAGTGGTCATTTTATGAATACAAAAGAGAATATAAAGTTGGTATTTGTGTTTGCCTGCCTTTTTCTTTCACAGCTAGCTCCCTGATCCGTTGTGGTCATAGGTACCCGTGACGGTGGATTGGTAAGTCGGGTACACTAGAATTATATAGGAAGGAACCCAGGGTAACTGGTAGTAGAGAGTGAAAGGTCACCCGATTAATGTGTATGAATAAATTAGAGAAAAACTACATGGGCCTGGTACGTGTATGTTGAAATTATTAGCCGGGTGACCCGCGATCTCTATCAGTAATTTTCTGGTAGCAGAGCTATGGTTAGGGACTAGTTAAAGTTAAGTAGGACTAGTTAAGCTAGATAGGTTGGATGCTGCTAACAAAATTTTACTGCTGATAAAAAGGTAAACGTTTTTGTGAACTGATCACTCACGTGAAATGATTGCTTTGAAAAATTATGAAATGTTTTAAATTGTTTTTCTTATTATTGTACTGATATATGTATTAACCCACTCGTTAGTAAACGTTTTGTGTTTGTTGGGAATCCCCGGGGAATAGAATAACAAGTGGTGAAGGTAATCCACTTGTTTTGAGGTCACTGATTCAAGGAAAATTAGTGCAGGTTAGGCAGAACTGGAAGCACTAATTAGGGTTTTTCTGAATGTATGTTTTGAATAAGTGATAGCAACGAGTTCGCTGGCAAAACTTCTAGCGTGATATAACCTAGGTAGGGTCACACCGGAAGGAGTAGCAGGTTCGTCGGAGCTTGGGTGATAGCAAAGGGGTTCACTGGTGAAACTTTAGGCTCTGTATATATCCCGAAAAGAAGTGGATGAGTCAAAGAAGTAGCAGGTTCCCTAATGCTTGTGTGAAGGGTAGGCAGAAGAGATCTATCCGTAGTGTGTGAAAAGTAGACAGAAGGAGTTACTTGCAGTGAAACAAATCTTTACTATCTAGACACTTGAGTACAGTGGCGAATGTGTATTCGTTGTTAAATAACAGAAGCACTTGCACTTTAGAGAGAAATAAAGTTTCCGTTACCTTGTGAGGGAGGGAGTCAGTTGTGGAGCTGCTCTGACGTCACTCTGTGCCGTGCTGGGATTGGTAGACCCAGCGGGTGTGTAGCAGAGCTGGAATTGTAAGGGAGGGGTGAGTGCCGAAGCGTGAGAACCTGTCTCGCGAAAAGGCCGCGCACCCATTGGTCCAGATTATTTGAATTCGTGCATTTCATTGGTCGCACGGAAATAAGAGACGCACTAGGATTGGAAGTGATTTGTAAACAAAGTCACTCGTAGAAATCGTATGTGGTACTCGTATAGACCGCATACCAGGCCCGATCCTCGATACTTAGGGTTTGAGAACGATCAGTGGAAAGGTCATAAAACCGACATTATGTACCGGAATAAGAGAAAATTATCCCTTGTAAATAAGGTAAAGAATTATTTCAAAAAGGACAAACCGATTAGAGCCAGAGAAGGTGTTGTCATTCCGCCACCTAATACACCCGCATCTTTCATGATGTTTGACAAAGGGTACCACTCATGTGTATGGTTGGAAAACTGGGCGGAATACACAAAGGATGATGGAATTCTGGCTTTTCCGTTAGAAGGTACATTTAACGGCAGGATTCTATTTAATTTGAGAACCCGAATGAATGATTTACATCCCAGACCTAGATTAACGCAGTACCAAGCATTAGAGGAATGGGAAATCGAGGCTTTCGAAAGAGATAAGCCCCGGATGGATAAAGGATTGATAAAATTTTATCCAAAATTGAAACAGTAGACCCGAGACAAAAAGATGAAACAATGGAGACAGAATATGATTGTAGAAGGACTGTTTCCAATTATGCCAATGGGTGGTCCTCCTGGGGGGGAGAAGAAAACAGAAAAATGCAAACATTGGGTGCCCATTGGGGAGTCGGATGATGAGCTGTTAGATGACATGTTTATAAGAAGTCCGCCTCCTTATAATGAAGGACACAGACCTTCTAGTGAAGGGGATAATTCTCGAAGACCTCCTCCCCAGGATGAGGCCAGATCTGCAAGTGTAGGGAGGGGGTTGTCAAATACCTCCCTATAACAAGGGTTTGGGACCCCTAGGTACGAGAGATATGTATCCCAGAATACCCGCTAGTGGAGAGGCAAGATACTCACGAGAAAGAGACTTTTGCTCTAGACTTCCCTACGAAGGTGAGATAAGACCTTCCATCTCAGGGATTCCGGTTTTAAAACCTCCGTATGAGGAAGAACCGAGATCCCTGGGCACAGGAAGTTTGTTCCCAAAACCTAATTATGGTGAAGGACCAAGTGAGACGCATCCCACTGCCCCGAGTTATGCTCCCACCTTGACCCCGCAGGTATTACATGAAAAATCATTAGACAGGTTACTGGAGGAAAAGGAGCGAGAAGCTCTAGCTAAACAGAGAGCTGAGATAATTCAGAAAATCTCCCAGTTAAATACCAGTCCTGAAGCCTTGACAATCCCAGTAACTATTGGACCAGTGGTTCCGTTATATGGGGACAGACAAGGGAGTCCAAAAACTCCAGTTATTACCCCAGTTATAGCACAGCCGAGACCAGAACCCTTAATCGTAGATGACCAGACAAGTGAATGCGAGTCTGAGGTCTCGCTAATGGATTTGCCCATCAGCAATGCAGGAAAAAGGTTACAGAAAAGACATAATCCTTTCAACACGAGGGAGATTCAAATGGAATCAACTTCGGGTACTAACAGTGTCACGTTAGTGACTCCTGAAGAAATCGAGAGATGGAGTCGAGAATTAGAAAAACAAGTTCCTCAGTCGAAACCTTTAGATCTCTACAAACTGAGAGTAGAAATAGAAGAATTAATGGCAGGAAATGTAGGATTAGATAGATTAAATACCTACTCTGAAGAAGAGCTTCTGTTTATCTGTAAGAGCCTTACCCGGAATGCAAGAGTACTCCATGAAAAACTGACAGACACTGCAGCTAGTAAGGGAATAGATATTTCAAAATCAAAACCATTGCGAAAACCGTACAGAGCAGATTTCTCAGACAAAGATCTGGAAAACCTGAATGTGTCAGGGAAAAAGGCACAGGTCAAAGAATTATTGACTGTATTGCAAAAATGGGGAGATGTAGAAAGATGGAAAGCCAGATGGGCCAAGAAGAAAGATGAGGCTAGATCCAAACAAGCGACTCCAGAATTTGTTCTAAAGGAAGCTGACAAGCCAGAGCAGTTATACCCTATGCGCGAAGTGCCAGGTGGAAAGTATGTGCACGTTCCGTGGTCCCGACAGGATATTGTGTCCTTTACAAATGACTTTCCAAAATTACGAGAAAAACCTGTGGACTGGTACAGGCTAGTGAAAAGGTTTGTAAAGGTGCAAAAATGCCTGTGGAAAGACTTAGATGGGTTCTTTGATATAGTGGTACCTGTGGATTTATGGACCGAGTGTAAGATTGCCATTGGTTGGCCTAGTGAGGAATACCCGAGGGACTCTAACACAGGAGCACCATCTGATGAGGTGATGAAAAAATATGACCAGGTAATATTACACCTGAAGGGAAAAGTGCCTGCAAAGGAAACCGATTGGACCAAGATAGATAGAACCACGCAGGAAAGGGACGAGACTGTGCATTCCTTTTATGAGAGACTGTTACAGGTGTTTAAAACTTACAGTGGTATAGATAACATCGAGATGAAGGACATGACCCACTTCATTTACAGGTTTGTAAATGGTTTAAGACCCGAAATTTGCCAGTGGATCAAAGATAATAAAATTTGTTGGCAGTCTAAGAAAATGGATGAGGTCTTACGGTATGCAAAGTACTGTGAGGACGAGTTGGCAGATAAGCGAAAGGCTTTGAAGGAGAAGGTCATGTGGGCACAAGTAAAGCTAGCAGAACAGCAGGAAAAGCAATTGAATAAAATGAATAAGAATACCCAAAATCAAGGCTCTGGGGGTGGAGGGAAGCCCAAAGTAAAAATGAGCAGAGAAGAATCTAAAAAGAAATTTCCCTGCCACCAGTGCGGAGAAATTGGGCACTGGAGAGACGAGTGTCCATATTTACAGCATGATAATACCCAAACCCCTGATTTAACACCACAGACGTAGAATGAAAAACCAAGAAAGACCCAGCAACAGGTAAAAGCAAGTCAATTGCCCCGAGCGCCAAAACCAAATTATAAGGGAAAATCACCGCAGGGTGACGACATAGAAATCTGGGGAGGAAATGAGAATAGAAATGCAGCAACTTCGCAGTTTCTGTTGAATGATACTTTTCTCTGTGACGACCAATACTGACGGGGCCTGAGAGGGGAGGACGAGGAGTGTGTACTTGGCGCCTCCTTGCCAGTAGACCAGTCAGGGCCATACATTGAAGGAAAGGTTGATGGAAATGATGTCACCTTTCTATTGGACACTGGTGCTACCCGTTCTACTGTGAGAACAGCGGACGTTCCAAACCTACCCCTCTCGGGAGAAGCAATCCAAGTAGTGGGTGTGTCTAATCAATTGATTAGTACCCCAGTTACTGAGCCCATGGAAATTACAATATGGAATTTCAAAGAAATGCATAGATTTGTAGTTTGTGATACCAGTCCAGTAAACCTACTGGGACGTGATTTATTGTGCAAAATGAACTGTACCATCTTTTGCTCCCCAAAGGGTGTCGAAATTCAAACCCCAGACGAAGATGGCATATACAAAGTAATGTTAATTAGACCTGACTCAGAAATTAAACAAATGACTATACAAGACTTACCCGAAGAATTACAAAAGACAGTGAAACCAGAAGTATGGGACTTTACTGGAAAAGATGTAGGATTAATGGCAAATGTGGACCCAATACAAATAGCCATGAAGGAAAATGCAGTTTACCCCAATACCAAGCCATACAAAATGAGTGCAGAAGTGAGAGCAGGAGTTGCCATTGAAATAAAAAGATTGCTAGAAGCAAACATCATACAGGAGGTGCTGAGTAGCCCATGTAACTCACCCATAATTGGAATCAAGAAACCTAGTGGGAAATACAGAGTAGTGCAGGACCTGAGAAAGGTAAACAAGATTGTAGTTCCTTGCTGTCCTATTGTCTCGAACCCAGCAGTGATCCTGTATCAGATTAAATGGGATGCTGAGTGGTTCACCGTGATAGACCTATGTCACGCATTCTTTTCGATCCCACTGCATCCAGACAGCAAATTTCTCTTCTCATTTTCTTTCGACAGTCACGTGTATGTTTGGAATCGTGTCCCTCAAGGGTACACAGAAAGCCCCTCGATCTTTAATCAGATTCTGAAAAAGTGCCTTGAATCTTTAGTGTTACCTGGAAAGTCTGTTTTAGTGCAATATATCGACGACCTCTTGGTTGCATCTAAAAGTCATAGAGATTGTGTTATTGACACCATTGCTTTACTGAATCACCTAGGTGAAAAGGGACATAAAGTGTCCCCTGACAAATTGCAGCTCTGTTCAAAGTCAGTGAAATATCTGGGGCACCAGATAGAAAAAGGCATCAGAAAAGTCACCTCAGAAAGAGTCAGAATAATTCAAAAGATGCAGTTACCCCGTACTCAGAAAGAACGCAGAATGTTCCTTGGAGTTGTAGGTTACTGCAGACAATGGATTGTGGGATTCGCAGTCCTGGCAACACCTTTGATAAAAATGACCAAGAAAGGAGCAAAAGACCCAGTGGAATGGGATGATGAAAGCTTAACAGCATTTACTAAATTACGAGATTGTCTGTGTACAGCACCTGCTTTAGGGATGCCTGACTATTCTAAAGAGTTTGCCCTGTTCTGTGACACACGAGACAATTGTGCATTGTCAGTCCTAACTCAGGAGCATGGGTTGACTAGACGTCCGGTGGCATATTTTTCTGCCACTTTGGATCCCGTGGCTGCTGGGTTACCTGGGTGTCTGAAAGCAGTAGCTGCAACTTGCACGAGCTTAGAACAGAGTGAATCCATTGTTATGGGACATCCTGTAACTGTGTATGTTCCACATGCAGTTGTAATTTTATTAACCCAAACTAAGACTCAGTATCTCACCCCTAGTCGGCTGACTAAATACGAGAGGATTCTCGTGGGTGCAGCAAATGTAGTTATTACCCGGTGTAGTATTCTGAACCCAGCCACCCTGCGCCCTGACTCAATGATTACAGAAGCCGCAGGAGAGGACGAGCATGATTGCATTGACCTGACAGACATTAAGGAAATGCCTTTACCAGTGGAGGATGAGGAGCTGTTCGTGGATGGCTCATGCATGAGACACGAACTTGTAGGCCTAAGTGCTGCTTATGCTGTAGTCTCTGTAGACAGCATTAAAGAGGCATCCTGTTTATTTGGAGTGAAGTCAGCCGACTTGATTGCATTGATAAGAGCCTGCAAAATTGGGAAACACAAAAGAATAACAGTATATACTGACAGTCAGTACTATTATGGGGTTGTGCATGACTTCGGCCAATTGTGGCTACAGAGGGAGTTTCTGACTTCTTCAGGTACTCCCATCAGAAATGGAAAAGTTGTACAAGACTTACTGGAGGCAATCCAGTTACCAAAAGAATTGGCAGTGGTCAAATGTGCGGCTCATAAATCTGGCTTTGATCATGTAACTTTGGGAAATCAATTCGCTGATGAGGTGGCCAAACATTGTGCCAGAAGTCGCATGTCTGTAAATATTACCACTGGGGGGACCTGGAAACAGCTGCCAACTTATGGTGTTTGAAGAGGTGCCTACCTGTGAAGAATTGAGAGATTGGCAGCATGCTGTGCCATCGAAAGAGAAGGAAAAATGGAGGAAACTTGGTTGTCGACAGAGAAGTGAGGATGGTGTCATTGTGGGCCCAAATGGTATGCCTGTGTTGCCTAGACATCTGCTTGCTTCTATGGCCAGACTGATACATGGAGATTCACACACTGGTAGGGATGCCATGGTTCTGGTTTTCCAACAAACATGGTACAATCCGAAGTTCAGGAAAGTAGCAGAGTCACTCTGCCAGAGGTGCTTAACATGTCAGCAATTCAACGCTGGGAAAAGGACAGTAGTTGAATTAGGGAAAATTGGGAAATCAGGGGGTCCCTTTGTAAGAGTACAGATTTACTTCATCACCATGCCTTGTTGTGAGGGAATGATATATGTCCTTGTCATTGTCTGCCTGTTTTCAAAGTGGGTGGAAGCCTACCCTGCCAAAAAGAATGACGCCATAACCGTAGCCAAATTGTTACTATGAGAATTAATACCTAGGTTTGGGGTTCCAGTCACAATTGAATCAGATAGAGGCGGACATTTTCAGAATGAAATAATCAAACAACTTTGTAAGGCATTCAAGATTAAACAGGTGCTGCACTGTGCATATCGTCCAGAGGCTTCTGGAGTGGTGGAGCAAATAAATGGCACTCTAAAATCAAGATTAGGAAAGATGTATGAATCTACAGGCATGAACTGGGTAAATGCCTTGCCTCTTGTTCTGATGGGACTCAGAAGCATTCCAGACCGAAAAACAGGACTGAGCCCTCATGAAATCCTGATGGGAAGAGAAATGAGACAGGCATGGGTACCAGGATACAAACTGTTAAACATTTCTGATGATTTGGTACTTGAGTACTGCAAGCAACTGGGTGACCAAGTGCGTTCTATCTCTCACCAGATTGGGGAAGACGCCGTCGTCAATCCAACAACTCCAGTACACAATTTGGTTCCTGGTGACTGGGTTGTACTCAAGAAACATACTCGTTCGAGTTGCCTTGCACCAAGGTGGGGAAAACAATGCCAAGTGATACTGGTGACCACGACAGCAGTGAAGTGTGCCAGCGTCCCAAAGTGGATCCATGCCAGCCATACACAGAAGGTGATCCCAGACGAGAAAACTGAAGCTGAAGGTTGTCCAGCTGAGGGGTCTGCAGACGTTGGTCCTGAAGTAGCTGATGACGAACAACCGAGCACCAGTCAAAATGATTGGATACCCATAATCGATCTGACTAATGACCCAATCAGAACAAGGAGTCAAACCTACGAAGATAGAGAGTGGAATAGAGAGGAAGAGATAGGCACAGGCGAAGATCCTCAGATTATTGAGATTCACGTCAAGTCTGAGGAAGAAGAAGGTCAGACAGGGACTCAGAAATAGAGACATTCAAAAGCCAAAACCAAAATTCACCTGAACCAGGCCAGCTTAGTAACCAGGCAGAAGAAATAGATACAAGACCTGGAACTAGTCAGACAGGAAGGGAAAAAACAGAAGCAGAAGTGCCACAAACAAACAAACGAAAATAAAAGAGCATTAGAAGAAAGCCAAATCACAGTGCCAGCTAAAAGACTCAAGAAAAAGAAACATATCGAACCAAGGTATATCAAGAGACTGAGACTGAGAATAAAAACAGTAGAAGAGAAACTTGCAGAAAGAAGGAAAAGTCCACGTATAACAGAGCAAGCTGGAGAAAGCTCCAAAAGAAGGAGTGATCGAATAAAAAGACTGAACGAAAAATACCAAGATCCTGAATGGACATACTTAGTTTTGGAGGAATTTGAGGATCTTGATATCTCTGACGAAAGTGACGAAGAACAGATTGCTGATCTGTCTGTTGAAGAAGACGAACCAACCTGAAGTTGCGCAGAGTAAGCTACCTGTGCAAAGTTACAAAGAGGGGTTGAAAACTTCTTCTGAGCGAAAATGTCTGATTCAAATGTGAATGGAAGGCCTAGACGCAGTTGTTGCAAAACATGCTGCAAAGTATGTATATGTAGTGTAGCTATAGTGATAATAGTTTGGATAGGACTAACAGTTTTCATTCCGTATATGGTAAGCAAAAATACTAATATTGACCCTACACAGACTATGACTACTGATACTGAAGAACTGACAACACGAAGTGTAGAAAGACGTGAAAAAGCACTCAGACGAACCAAACGAGACTTAGAAGCACCAGATGAGGAAGGACTACATTATCACGGAGTTATGAACCAGACTCATTTAAATGTTTTCGCAAACCTGTTAGTGCATTATGTAGAAACTATGGAAATAGAAGACTGCTATGTCTGCATGAAGCTACCTACTTCTGTAGCTGAAGGCGTGACTTATCATCACCTACCCTTGACTTATGGAATTTCCTGTAGTATTTTGGCAAGCTTATTTTACAAAAGAGGACCGTTACAGTGCTACTACTCTAATTCGGACGTAATATTTTCTGAACTTCCTATACGTGGAAATCTGAATCCTGTACATACCAAAAGTGACGTTACACTTTATATGGGAGAATACTTTCTGACTATTTGTATTTGTATTTCGATTTATATAGCGCACGAATCACCCAGGGGTCTCAAGGCGCTTGCTTAGGGAACCCGTCCTGGTATTCCCCTGTGAGATACCCCGGCAGGGTATTCACAAGGTGAAAGCCAGGCATCCCGCTGCGAGGGGCCGTAGTGGAGATTAAGCAAGCTATTGCCCAGAGTTGCAGAGTGTGACCCCGTGAGTCGAGTAGGCACCGGAGCGAGAATTGTCGAGTCCGTGGAATTTTTTAGCCCAAGACCCGCCGAGGCGGGGAATCGAACCCTGGTCCACAGCTGATCTCAGCTTCCGGGTCTGCCGCCTCTAACCATTGAGCCACGCTTCTCCACGACTATAGGTACCATAGACTTAAATGAAGCACACCGAGACAACTTGACCTGTTCATTACATGAACAAGAAAAAATGTTTCTAAACATGGCAGAGAAAAGAAGGGAGAGTTTCCAAAGAAAGGCAAATGACAAAAGACAGAAAACTCCTAAATGGGCTGAAAACATGGAAAGCACCTCAAATGGTGGGGCTGGTCCTGCTTTGTTGCTGGATTTCGAAAGGAAAGGGAAACTCTGTCTTCACCGCGAGAAGACTAGTTATTATAATAACATTTTCATTGGTTCCAGTCAATGTGAGCACAATTATAAGGTAATTGGAGGATGGGGTTTCAAAAATGGGTCAGAACCTGTGTTTCCTGGAATTTATTATATATGTGGAAACAAGGCTTATTTCAAAATACCGGATCACTGGTATGGAAGCTGCTACTTTGGCATTGTCTTCCCGAAAATATACCATGTGAATGAAATTGCTGGAAGCAATGAAAACACTAATGGCTTAGTGCGTAGTAAAAGAGAAAGCGTAGGTGAAATAATGGGTAGTATTTTTAGTGCACTGATACCTGGAGTGGGAGTGGTTCTGAACACACACAGAATTTGCAAATTATCCACAATAGTGGATGTGCTGTCTACTGACACAGCTCATGGATTTCTGATGGTCAATACCGAAATGGTTGCGATCAGATTAATGGTTTTGCAGAACAGACTTGCTCTTGACACCTTATTAGCAAAAGAGGGCGGAGTCTGCCGGATGTTGAAAGCACAACATTGTTGCACTTACATACCGGACAAAAGTGTACAGATCAAAAAGTATGTGAAAAACATTACTAATTTGGAAAAATAACTTAAACCACTGGAGGTTGATAGTGCCTGGAAGAGACTTACTGATGGTCTCTCCACTGTAGGTCATTGGTTTGCTAATTTAGGTAAAGGTTTATTGTTTAAGGTACTGATGCCAATTGGAGTGATAGGTTTCATCATATTCCTCATATTTGTCTGTTGCAAATGTCGCAAACACACAAAGTAATACACTGTGAATAGAAGAAGTGTGAAACGGAGTGTGGATGAGCTTGAATTGGAAGAAATGAATAATCAAATTTACAAAAAGGTGAAAAATTCTCACCCTAATAAAGATGTGAAAGAGAAGCTGAATCGCCTGTTGGAAGAGATTGAAATACACAAAGTGTGAGAAAAGTTGGCATCTGGTTCCATTTGTTTGTGATGATAGTAAATATCATCAAAGAGGGGATTGATAGAGCAAGATTTCGCATATTACGCGACTTGCTTGAGTCAAGAACCTCGAATAACTTATAATCCCGTAATTCAAACTTGTACGTCTTACTAATTTCTTGTATTTTGGATGTACATGTATAGTAGTGACGCTTGCCTATGTGTTTACTAATACGAATAACCCTTGTTCTTAATATGGCCGCCGCTTGGGGATTTTCTACTGCGCATGCGTTAGTCACACTCACGTGACGTGACGTAGTTGCAGTTCTGGTGGGAAAATGTGCACATGCGTACTTGCGTCTAAAATGGCTGTCTGTGTTCTAGCGTGGTGAAGCTGGCGCAGACGCTCTCGTGTTATTGTCTGTTGCACTAATTCGTAATCGCATAGTATACTTTTATAATAAGGAGTATAAAAGTAGCTATTCATAATATACAAATGAATTCATTTATTTCTATGTTTTAATTTGTTTTCGCTTACTTTTCATGTACCGCGATAATTGGGGGGTCTGAATGGGACGAGAACCATCTTGAAGGTCCCTACTGCGCATGTCGCGCAGCCAGGGAGAAGTCAACCTTGAGCAGTGGAACTCAGCCAGCTGGCAGCCACGGTCAAGATGCTCCTGTGAACACAACCTCTGACCCAGAAGGATGGAGCTAAAATGTCCTTAACTCAATACAATTGTTATTTTCCATTGTATTCTGTGGAGTCTTCTGTGAGAACCCCAAACCTGCTAGGCGGTCTCATAAAATGTAAATTTAGGCTTGTAGAAGTTTGTTCTGATTGGTGTGTTAACCTATCCTACTTGGGGACCAATCGAAATTGGGGAATCTGACACTTGCAACATTTGGGGGGTGGTACACTGACCCGAAAACAGTATAACTAGCCTAGGTTTAGCTAGAGAAGTTGTCCGACTTGTCTGAATAGCTGACCTGTCACTGACCCAACGCACTCAATAGGTGACTGAATACAGAGCGCTGTGGAGCACTCTGTCCGAATTTGACCATAGACTAAAAGGTTTTACTAAACCTTAAGTGCTGGCGGAGCACTTTGCTGAGGAGTTCGCTAACCCAATCGGGGTTCTGACTGATAGCTGCAGAGAGGGTGGAGCGCAGGCGTTTGCTTCCGAACTGCGGGTGCTGGTTGTGCCTTGGTGATCCTGTCCTGATCCTAATCTGGTTTTCCTGTCCTGTCCTGGGGTGTCCATTCTGCACCTGCTGTCCCATTGATGACTGTCCTTCCTTGGGGTATTTCCTGTCCTTGACTGATCCGTGGCCAGGGTTGGTTTTCACACCTTTCTAGGTATATATATATTGCTGAGAACCCTATTCTGCACCTTCTATTTTTCCAGTCTTTGCTTTAATAAAGACATACCAGGCATATGATAAACTTTCCATGCTTTCCGCAATCTACTATATGAAAAGTCAATGCATTTATTTCCTAGCATGTTCCTATGTTTCCCTACCTTTAGAGAACATTCTCTCCAAACTGTCTATGAACTATAGATATGGTTTATAATTGTATCCTGCAAACTGATTGAAATAGCATTGATAGATTTATAGCATGTTCCATTTTTACCCCTTCCTATAGATGTATAGGATTCCTAATTTTACTCATAACTCATGAAGTACGTCTCAATAGTGTAATTCTAGTACGTTTATAAGCTTACCCATTTATAGTTGTCCATTCTCAAGTTACCTTTCTGAATCTGCTTAGTATATTCCCTGTTCTCATCTCATATATTTAGAATAAATAAATGGTTGCCTTGATTTATTTTCTCTATGGTTATGTGCTGTTCGTTATCTTGATTATTGATTGTTTTTTGACTGTAAACCTAATGTTCTCCGAAACTGAATCTTAGATAAACCTTTAAAACTTCTCAGTTGTCAGTGGTCATTTTATGAATACAAAAGAGAATATAAAGTTGGTATTTGTGTTTGCCTGCCTTTTTCTTTCACAGCTAGCTCCCTGATCCGTTGTGGTCATAGGTACCCGTGACGGTGGATTGGTAAGTCGGGTACACTAGAATTATATAGGAAGGAACCCAGGGTTGCTGGTAGTAGAGAGTGAAAGGTCACCCGATTAATGTGTATGAATAAATTAGAGAAAAAGTACATGGGCCTGGTACGTGTATGGTGAAATTATTAGCCTGGTGACCCGCGATCTCTATCAGTGGAACCAAGCAATAATAACTGATAGAGGCGCATCCCTGCATAACATACCCCAGGACATCAGAGCTAAATGACCCCAACCACGACAGTTGAGGCCCAGTAGCCCCTGCTTGCCCGATGGCCCCCCAAATATGGTCTGACAGGCGCTCTATAAATACCAACCCATACATTTTCACATACATCCCATCTATTATAAAAAAGTTTTTTTATCAGGATAGTGGGTTTGCACTAATGTTCTCTTCTTGTGTCTTATGATGCAAAGTGATGCAGATTGATTAATTCTGCCCAACTTCCACCACTTCGTGCGTCCACTCTATGATTTCTCACTGTGCTTCTTTTAGGTCTTTCACTTTGAAGTGTTTGACGTGAGCCTGTGTCATCCATCAGTAAAGAGCATTCTGCCTGAAACCTGCTTCAACATGCCCTTGGCAAACATCAATGCGTCTCTTTTCCCTGACGTTTTTAGCCAATGTGGATAGTATTAAGTTACCGGCTGCATGATCCCATAATCTGAGAGTAATGATTGTTTTGGTGCCACAGGCACTTTGGGGCATATTATCAAGGGATTTATCTCTGCTTTTTTGGCTGTAAAAGCCAAGAAAGCGGAGATAAAATTATCTCCCTATCAGCAACAGGGTGCTAATACGCAAATTTGCATGTTAGCACCCTTTTTCTCCACGCTTCCTCTTGCATCTCTAATGAGATGCAAAGGGGACGTTCCGGAGAAAAATAATAGGAGAAATGTTGTTAAGCGAAATTTCTCCTATTATCAAGGATTTCGCTAACCGCAGTTAGCACTGCTTTTTTTAACCTGGTATTTTCCTGATTTAGCCATGATATCCTATGGAAGGTGGATATCATGGCTAAGTTTGTGAGCCCCTATCATCAAGCTAACGCCAAACTTCGAGAGATTATCATTGGTTTTCCAGCGATAATCTCTCATTTGGCAGTTAGCGCAAGGATTTTTATCACTTCTGAGATAAACCTTGCTAATAGCAAGTTATCTCTGCGATAATTTCCGGCAATGCTTAGCGTTAAAAAATTCGTTGCTAAGCCTCGTTAGTGATAAATATCGCTAATAGTTGGTAATATGCCCCTGAGTTTGTTTAGCACCAGCCAATAGTTCCTGTCCTCAAAGTGCAGGTGCGAATCTCATAAATCAAACAGATTTACAGCAATCTGAATCCAGCCATATAACAATGGTAATGTTTGGAAAAAAGAAAGCAGCACCTCATCTCACAAGAATCCCAGCCAGCATCTATATAACCCAAACTTACTCCTTCAGCAATGTATGTATTTATGTATGATCATTGTGTGTTTACTGTCATGGTTATGTTGAACATCCTCCACCCATTAAATCCAACACTTCCTCTTGTTCACACCACAAACTGCAAATGTACTTTGTAGCAGATGCCTTGTACAGCTTTTCCGATCAAAATGCTTCCTGTACCACATTAATAGATAACAAAAAATACACATTCAGAGTCTCTAATTTAAGAATTAATATTATCAGAGAGTGATCTAACATTTGTTTTAAGTAAGTGACAAAGGTTAAATATATTTTTGACATAAACCATCATTCCATCTCAAACTGGAGCTGGTATCTCACAATACAGGGTTCTTGATGGCTGTCAAAGACACGCCATAGTATGGCACTACTCTTCAACTCTGTTCTGTGGTTCGTCTTAAACCTCCCGCAACCGTATCTCTAATATTGAGTTCTGTAATCTACAATATGCTGCATTGGAGTTAGATTCTTTATACCAGCTAGTGACATCATGGAATTACATATGACCAGTTCTAAATAGTAAAGTCACTCAATTATCATCTATCACATTTCTCCCGCAGAGGTGGTGAAGCCCATGTCGAGTATACATATATAGATTTTCACTGGAAAAAAACATAGGTTTCACACTCGTTATAGTTAGGAATTAGCATTAAAAAAACCTTGCAAATTCACTGAAAAAACAATAGGTTTCACACATGTTATAGTTAGCTGGACATTTCACTCATACAAAACCATTGAAATTCCCCCGTTCTTGTTAGTTCAGCTAAATATAACTTGCACGCCCGCAATGCAATGCTGATTAAGTCACATACTACTTCACTCATGACATGGTCAGTGACATCACTCATGATATCACTGATGACATCTCAAATGACATCACTGATGGCATCATCCTTGTGAAAGAGTGGTAGACCTCCCTCGTACCCTAATATAACCTTTGATACACACATTCAAAAATAGAAACTAAAATTTTCAGAACAATGGAGACACCAATACTAGTTAGAACAACCTATTCAGTAATACCAAAATCTACATACATATCCGCCTATTCACCAACAGTTCTAAATAGTCACTCATACATGTACTCACTCATCATATGTACTCATACATCTCTGCATCCTGTTACCCCCCAGGGGGCGGTCCCCGGGGCGTGTGGGGGCTTGAGCCCCCCACAGAGGTTTTTTTTTTTAAATGAAGCACAGGGTAGGTGCCGGTCCCCAGGGCTGCGGGGGGCTGTGAGGCCCCCCAGCATACTTAGAAAAAAGCCCCTGGGGGTGGCGGTCCCCGGGGCTGAGGGGAGGCTCTGTGCCCCCCCGCAATCACAAATACTTTGCCCCGGGGGTGGCGGTCCCCAGGGCAGTGTGTGGGGGATTGAGACCCCCACACACTTTTTTAATCATTTTGCCCCCTTGATTTGGTCCCCCCGGGGACTAATGTTTAAAAAAGCAAACCGTTTTTTTTTTTTTGCAGGGTTCACATACGTACGCAGAACCTGCGATGTAAAAAAAAATTAAAAATGGGGGTCCTTGGGGGTCCTTGAGGGACCCCCTGAGCAGGCCTAGGGGGTCAGGGTGTTTCTACCCTGCCCCCTTTTTGCGTTTTCCATGTTTGTTTCTCTGCTTTCTTGTGCCTCGGTTCTGTGGTAAATAAATAATTAATTACCGGTACTATTTTTCAGGATATTCATACAAATAGATAGCTCAATAAATAAGAGTCAAGATACGAGGTAGCTAGAGTATACAGGCTTTAATTAAGCATAAAGGACTGGAACAGGACAGCCTGTACGGGGATGGGAGGGCAGCTGCCTGGGGCAGGGACAAAGGAATGGTAACTTTTAATAACAGTGCACAAGTATATATAGTTAAAACATTCACATGGCATTCAATACAATAGGCGTAGCAGTAGGCGGAGTTTGTAGCAGTCGCGAAAGATAAGGCAGTAAGTAGGTGTAACAAGAGGTGTGTACAGGGCGTATACATAGACATGTGATGCAAACGTAACAGAATATGTCATAAATGGGGCGGAAACATGGAGGGGGCTACCTGAGCAGCTGGGACCTCTAACCTAGTGGTGCGCGCAAACTGACAATGACGTGTTACCAGGAGGAGCTGGGGCTATGACTTCTGCACTAGAAGAGGAGACGAAAGTCTGGAGTGTCAGAGCGACATGTACCTAAAGCCTATCTAGTATCTCGTGTTTAGAGAACATGTTGATAGAATCCAAAAGTTATCAGGGCAAAGGCTAACAGACACTAAGACTGGTGCATGCATAATCCTATATGTAGTGTGTGTGCGAGGAATATTAAATAATACTAATACAGTATTTCTCTTACATGGAGACATAAAGGCTAGACCATGACGGAAACTATTGATGCGATTCAGTAGCTTAGGAATGCAGAGAAGGAGGGCTGGACTGATAACTAGAATCATAACATACTCTTGGCAGACTGGCAGGCAGAGCCAGGCCGAGCCGGGCACTGTGAGGCAGGAAGTAAGTGAAGGGTCAGGGATGCAGGTGGGGGCTGTATCGCTCCTCGGAGAGGGTTTCAGGAGACAGGAGCTGAATCTGAGTCCGGGCCCTTTTTGAGGCCTAGAAACGGGGACTTTTACTGAATTAACGTGCACACTGTAAAACGTGGCCACGTAGGTTTACATAGGCCTGATATTCGTTGTATTCACGAAAACTGGAAACTGGCATACTAGAGATGGACACAACTATAATTGTGTCTTTAATCGATCATAGGGAATACATGCATATCGATCATGCACATATAACATAACATGGGGAACACGTAGGCACATATAACATGGCAAAATTTACTTTTCCACATTCCCTCCTTGTGCCCTACGTTTCCATCAGGAAACATCTATATTCATGATACCATCTATCATTTCATACAGTATCATTTGCTCGTCTCGAATTGTCTTGGAACGGGATTTAGAACGGGACTTAGGACTAGGAATACATGATGTAGCACAAATGCCGCAAATCGCAGGGCCACATTGTATACAGAGGCAGCAACTGAATATGATCGCTACTGCAATACCTAGGAATGACAATACTTTCCATCCCCAGGCAGATATGATACTCCATAGCCAACCGGACCATGTCCAGGTGCCTGGATTCTGGTGTAACTGATGGGCAATTTTATGAAGTCTGGTTATAGCTGAATAAACAGACGGCGCGTTATTAGGAATGAAAATGCAGCAACTAGATCCGATGACTCTACATGCTCCTCCTCTATCGGCCAGTATGACGTCAAGAACGAGACGATTTTGGAGCACGACAAATCTCATAGCAGATTGCTCTTCGGTTAAGTTACCTAGAGCAGAAGTAGTCTCATTCACTACTGCTTCAAGGGTTCTGGTTAATCTACGTATTAGCTTACTATTCTGGATAGGTCCTATAAAGAAGAAGAAACCTTTATTGAAATCTTGATATTGTTCTAGAGTAATTTCAGTTTGATCGACAATTGGGGACTCAATCTCCCTTCTATGTCTGACGTGTACTAGATGTGTGTTTCTGTGATAATCAGATGGGGCTAGGAAAACTGGTGGCAGTAGGAAGGCAATGTAACATGTTCCATCCCAATCGAGGGGCAGACGAACATATGCGGTCTGACCACACACAAAATAAGAATGACGTGAGGCTTTGAAAATAGATTTCCCACTGTCACTATACTCGACAGTAGTAGTACATTCACTATGTCCTACATGTGTGGAACCATTCTTTCTGACACATAATTCGCCTTTGACTGGTAGTACTGAAATAGCAGGTAAGTCTGGAGTAGTATCAGACTGAACATTCAGGACCATAAAATTCGAAGAATAATTACCTAAATTATAAACTTCATTTTCTAGATCTAACCCTGTTCTATGGGAGAGACCTTGCTTGTCTGGAAAACATGTTCTATTCAGGAGGGACATATCATTGGAAGATGACGTTAACATGGACCATGCTTCCACACGAACCATTATGTGAAAACGGATAAGGAAAGAGTGGCAGAACTCCCTTCGGTGTCTGGAAAGGGGGAAGTCGACCACACACCCAACAATTAGTAGCATTGCTGGTCTGGTGTGAATAGTGTAACATTCTGATGAATGTGTTATTTCTCATAGCAAGACGATAGGATAACTCGTGAGGAGGCAGATCACTAAATGTGTGCTCTACTGTAGCATTAGAAAACTTATTTACATGAGAAATTGGAAAACATAAATGAAATGCATAACTTGTGCAGGTAACCATCAAACTTAGAAACAATAGAAAACTTAGAAAAACGATACATCGGATAGAGTTTTGACTAACTCTCTCACTATGGGGGTCTATCTCATACATGTCAGATACCTGTCTAACCGTTTCACCCGAGGGGGACTTAGACAATTAAACTGGCTGACTTATTTTACTAGACCGGAGCTTCTTTTTATACTCCTGCTGCGGAGTTTCCTCTAACAGGGGAGGCTTGGAATCAAAGTTTGTAGCGGGACAGTCCTTGAGAATAGGGCAGTCTTTAGAATTCTGGCAGTCCTTTAAAATGGAACAGTCCAATGTTTTTATGCGACATCCATGGAATTTCTTGACGTGGGACAGGTGCACCCAGCCTTTGCGGCCTTCCAACTTCACGGCCGTGCGGGTGGTCAGAAGGACTAGTTGAGGTTGCTTCCAACGGGGCTCCAGCGGACTTGAACGATCAAAGTTCCTCACAAGGACAAGACTTCCTGGAACGATTTCATGCGGTTTCACCTCGGTATTGTCTGGAAATGCGGCGGCAACCTGTGAACGACAAGAGCGTAGGGCAGACATCAAGGAAGCTAGGTAATCTGTCAGCATATTACTGGAAACATCTGTAATACTTCGGGGTCTAGGTGTACCCCACATGTTCGGGGGGCGGCCGAATACGACCTCATAAGGGGACAGACCTGATCTGGAGTGTGCGACCATGCGCATAAAGAATAAAGCAACTGGCAGGGCAACTAGCCAGTCTACACCTTTCTCTTGACATACTTTGGCAATACGGATTTTCAGGGTCTGATTATGTCTCTCTACGAGACCGGCTGCTTCTGGATGGCGTACACAATGGAACTTCCACTGGTACCCTAACAGAAGGGACACATGCTTCATTAACTCAGATGAGAATGGCTGGCCGTTTTCTGAATACACGACCCTAGGGAGTCCATAACGGGGGAAGAATTCACGAACCAACTGCCTGGCAGTGGTCGCTGCTGTGTAATCTGGAACTGGATATGCTTCTGTCCACCTGGACAAAGCGCATACAACTACAAGGACATACTTGAAACCTCGACATCGCTCCATCTGGATATAATCCATCTGGAGGACTTCAAAAGGGTGGTCAGGAAGCTGAAATCCCCCTTGTTCCACCGGAACACTTTTACCTGGATTGAACTGGCTACATATCATACAGGTACGGACTTTCTGCTTGGCTGCAGCTCGTAAATGCTTGTTGAACCAAAGGTTCTGGATACTGTCTAACATGGCTTTTTCTCCTAAATGTGCAGGACTATGTGCGGTATTAATAATGACTTGAACCATTGAGTCGGGGAGAAACCATGTGGCTTTTCCCTTCGTCACCCATCCCTGATCTGTCTGGACCCCTCCTTGTTCGGACCATTTCTTGATTTCTTCAGGAGTAGCATGTAACTGTATGTCTATGACATCTTGTGTAGGGTCCTTAACTGTCATACAAGTAATCGGATCTGGAGTGGATGTCTGTGTCTTGTTAACTGGAATGTCTGGTGTCTGAGCTGTAAGCTTGGCTGTTCGATCTGCTAGATCGTTACCTTGGGAAATAATGTCAGTAACTTTCGTATGTGCTTCATGATAGCGATAGCTGTCGGTAAATGTATTGCATCTAACAGAGCTTGAATGAGGAGACCATGCTGAATCTTGGTTCCATGAGAAGTCATGAAACCTCTCTCCTGCCAGAGCACTCCGAAGTCGTGTACAACTCCGAATGCGTAACGTGAATCTGTATATATGTTTACTTTCAGGTTCTTGGCACGTATGCAGGCTTGGGTCAGAGCAACTAGCTCTGCTGCTTGAGCAGACAGGGTGTCAATACGATGTGTTTCAATAACTTCAGTTTCAGTAGTCACTGCATACGCGGCTACTAGTTCTCCTGTACTTGTTCTCATACATGAACCATCCACATAAAGTGTCAGGTCGGGATTAGGTAATGCAATGTCTGTCAGGTCTTGTCTTGGCTTAGTCATGGTGTTAACAACTTCCACACAGTCATGTGTGGCAGAATGTGAAGTAACTGACGGTAACAGAGTAGCAGGATTTAAAACGTTGCAGCGTCTGATTTCTATGTGTGGCTGGAACAGTGTCAGTTCATAACCTGTTAAACGTGCAATGGTCAAGTGCTGAGTCTGTGTTCGGTTTAAAAGAACTTCCACGGAGTGTGGAACTTGTACTGTCAGGGAATGTCCTAATACTATGGAATCACTTTGTCTGATAGCTAGAGCTGTGGCTGCAACTGACTTGAGGCACGCAGGCAGAGCCTGGGCTACTGGATCTAATGTGCTCGAAAAATAAGCACAGGGCTTGTACTGTCCTGCTTGATCTTGTGTGAGAACAGATAATGCTGTACCTTCACGTTCTGTGACAAAAAGTGTAAAAGGCTTACTGTAGTTCGGTGTTGCTAGAACAGGTGCTTGGCATAAGGCTTTCTTTAATTCATTAAAACTAAGTGTATGTTCAGATGTCCAAGGGAGGACAGTCGATACGGCTGCCTCCTGTGTCGTTAACTGTATCAGTGGCTTAGCTAGAAATGCATAATGAGGAATCCATTGTCTGCAGTAAGAAGTGAGGCCAATAAAAGCACGTACCTCCTTCTGTGTCTTGGGCTGTGGAAGACTCGCTATTAACTGCATACGGTCTGGTGTCAACTGCCTACCCCACTTGGACAGTAAGTGGCCTAAGTAGATCACTTGCTGGACACAGAACTGGAGCTTCGAAGGGGACACCTTGTGCCCCATCTCGGCTAGGAAATACAGAACTGTAAGTGACGCTCGCTCGCAGTCACGCTCAGAACGGGCTGTGATCAGTAGATCATCGACATACTGGAGCAGGGCAGTGTCAGTTGGCATGTGAATATTGTCTAGTTGTCTTTTAAGTGCTTGACTGTAAATACTAGGACTCTCTGTGAAACCTTGAGGAGCTCGTGTGAATTTATAGCTCCTTCCATTTAAACAAAAAACGAAAAGGTACTGGCTATCTGGATGAATCGGGACACTGAAAAATGCATTCTTGAGGTCTATTACAGTAAAAAATACAGCTTCAGAATCAATAGCTGTCAATAGGGATGAAATATCTGGGACTACTGGATACTGGGGAATGATACATTTATTAAGTTCTCGAAGGTCAATCACTAATCGATATACTGGAGGTGCATTTGGATCAGTACGTTTCATGACTGGAATTATAGGAGAATTACATACATTGGAGTCAGTTTCTACAATCACTCCTTGAGCAATGAGCTTGTCAATAATTTTGGATAAGGCTGTTACAGCCTCAGGTGGCAATCTGTACTGTCTGATTCGTGGCAAGACTATACCTTGCTTGAGAGTCACACGATGGGGTGTGATTCGCATAAAACCTACATCAGTTGGACCTTGCGCCCATAAATGCTGCGGAACATTGAACAATCTGGGATCAAAATCACGTAATACATAGTGACCTTTGAAGTCACGCAAAACCAAACGAACTCCCTCTGGGGAGCAACATATTACTGCACCTAATTCCTTCAATGTTTTAATGCCTAACAAATTTTCTGGACATGATTTCGTAAGTAACAAATCAGTAGTTCGGGACAATGGACCAACTTCTAGAGTAACTGGCTTTGATATCTCGTTAACAATAGGCTTTCCTGAAAATCCAAGGGAAACATTTCTAGAGCCTGAGAGCGGAGCCCCTGGAACCTCGTCATGACTGATAGTAGTCCTACTTGCCCCTGTATCAATCAAAAACTTTCTGTCTTTCCCTAATACTTGACTATGAACATAGGGACCCTCTTGATCTACAGGTATCTCGATGAGAGGCAAGCCTACCTCCCTCTCTAGGCTGTTTCATGAATACGGTTGATAATCTGGATACTCTGACTGGGCATACTGGTACATCTGCTGTGTAACATGCTGTGTTGCAGCAATAGGCTGTGATACTGGAACTGGCTGTGGTGCATTCTGTGGTGACTGAGAAGTCTGTGAAACTTGTTCTTGTCTAGGCGGACGTGGTCTTTCTTTAGTTTTACCAGTGGCTATGTTGTGTTTCAGAACTGCACACTCGTTTATAAAATGACCTGGCTGTTTACAATAATTGCATGTCCCTTTAACGGGAGCTGCAGGATGACTGGCTTGATTCGGACCCCTCTTCTGACTGTCTTGTGGAACAGATTGTGCAACTAGTACTTTCATTTTCGTGTCTTTCATACGTCTCCTTTCGTGTTCTTGCTCTTCCCTGATTCTATTCTGGTGATACTGGAGCATCTGGAGCATCTGTGACGGGGTACTAGCTTGCCAGGTACTTTCGACTTTCAAAACTCGATTTTTAACTTGTGGACTTGAATTCTCGACTAGTTTAGTAACAAAAAGATGAGGGTATGACTCGCTACTCGTCTTCAAACCACTGTTGATGATAAAGCATTTCTCAAATCTAGAATAAAAATCACTAGTGTCTTCATCCTGTTTCTGTTTGCATGCTGAGATTGCATCCCAATCTTCCTTTTTCGTGGCTAATAACCTTGGCAAAACTTGAATCAATAACTCTGGCAATTCTTTACATTTGTCCCCAAGACCGGTACCTGGTACTCGTATTTTATCTTCAGCTTCTAGAGCTGTCCAATCAATCTTTTTCTCTCCCACCTCCCATTCTTTTTCCTTGAGTTTTTCATATACCCCTGCGGGCAACAGGACCTTTAACATTTTAATAATATCTGGATACGTGTATTCTCCCATACGGAGCATGTCTTTTAATTCTCGATGGAACCCTGCTGGATCTTTGTCGTGACAGGGAATTAATTTCTTCATCTCTAAGAGTTCCATCTTTGTGACAGGGGTGTAAACAAATACTCGTTGCATTTCACCATCCGGTGTCCTAACTGGGTGTACTTCTCGTAACGGATGCTGTCTATCTATGTAAAATGGTTTACTTTCTGGAGGTGAGACATGAACAAAATGCGGGTTCAGAAACGTTCTATATTTGTGGCGCTGTTCTAGAATGACACTAATTAAATCGGTACCTAAACCTTTCCATTTATACTGGAGTAACTCGTTCAGGATATCATGTAACGGACCTGGATCAGAATGTTGACCCTCATACAATGTAATGAGGTGCTGGATCATATACATACCCACCAGTCGCTGCTCGGCTGGGGGCAGTTTCAGAAACATTTGTGCCACTAGTTCGTCTGGAAAAGTGGTAGAATCAGTAATCCATCGGACTGCTGATCGGGCTAGTTCTTGTTCATGCATGGTATTAAGTTCACTATAACCGATACGTGATTTCAAAATGTGATCGGTAGCTTGAAATACTTGTTCCAGAGAACCTTGTTCTGGTGCTGGATGATGAATGACTTTCTTGTGTTCTAGGCGTAAATGTCGGTCTGGAAATCTAGATTTACCTACATACGCTATTCTGGCGGTATTCTCGTCGTCTACCTCTTCAGTAGAAGAGTCGTTTTCCTTCTCGCTTACTTGTGCTGTTTTGCGTTGCACGTTTAACCTTATTATTTCCTTGCGAATTTTCTTGTACATACTCTCTATACTACTGAGGGTCTTGTGTCTACCCTCGGCTATATTATCACTCCACCTTGTCAGAACTTTCATTTCGGTCGGATCTTTAGTCGGACAATCTTGTTCCCTTATTAAACAATTAATTAGAAACTTTAATAGCATGAGCTGGGTCTCAGCTTTCCTGAGAGACATGATTTCGCCAACACTTTCTGGATCTTCTCCAGTACGGATGAAACGATACATTCTGTCTAGATCTTCTTTCATATTCGGCAGGGTGGCCAGATACTCGGTCACCCGTCTTACACGCAATGAATATAAAACCATATTGTCTTTGCCTGGGACTGGATCATAACAGCATTCGGTAAGAGCTCGCCTGATGTCTGCAACGGACTGATATTTGGGCGTACGCTGTAACGCACGTTCATGTAACTCGACTAACCCTATACGTTTATTTGGCGGCGGGGTGCCAGGAGGACCTCCTCCCGCGGCCCCTAAACTGGAATCGTCGACTGATACTCTTCGTGCTGGTAGAGTGACTGATGTAGCGGGAACTTGTACTATGGGCTGGACCGGGGGTACCATAACAGGTGCTGTAACAGGTGCCCCGGTGGCTGGAGGAACAGGAATTACGTTATTTACAGGAGCTGGCGGAGCGGGATTTGCATATTCTGGAAATGTGTCGTCCAAATAGGACGAGAGAAAAATATCAGCTGCGGTCGGTTTGTGACGTAGCTTAATCGGAACTAATGGCGGCGGAAAATTACATGGTGCTTCCGGGGTTGCTTTTGGCAAGCCCTCGGCAAGAAGAGGATACATTCCCTTAATGAGGGCATTTCTCTGTCTGTCTGACTGTTCGGCTTTAACTCGTTCACCTATTTCGATTAATTCCCTTTCTTGGGCTCTTTCTAAGGATTCTCTACTTAATTCTGACTTTCTGATTTCTTTTTCGGTTCTTTTATGAGATTCTTTGCGCCATAACTCGATGGCATCTTTCTGGGACTGTCTGGCTTTCTTTTTCCATAATACTTCTTCTACTCGCATGATGCACTCGGCATCCCATGTACCTGATACGGGCCATCTATACTTTTCCTCTAATTCCTTGGTGTACTCCACCCATAAGTCTAGATATAATATGGCACTTATGCCATGCTTATGATACATAAAATGACCTGGACTGTCCCTAGGCGGGACAGGAACTGCTTCTTCGAGCAGACCTTTTCTAGTTCTTAGCTGACGTAATTTTGAGAACAGAGGCATGACTAGACTGGAGTCTGGACACAATACAATACACAATGAACACAATAATAACTGCAATACGAATCATTCATACCACGACGTTGAAAACACATGAAATAACATTTAGAATAACAGTTCGGACAAGATACTACCTGAAATACTGAGAACAGAACACATGAATTTCTCGAGAACAGAACTTACTAGAACAGACTAGATGCACTGCTGAAACAGTACGAAACTTACCGGTCCCATAAAGAGACACGTCAGGACCCGCATCCACCTAGGTGGACACTTCGTGTTGGATCTGTGTACCCAAACCCACGGACCAGAGACAAATTAATTGACCCTGTCTAGATACTACCCCAGCAACGGTACTCACCGGGCAGCAAGAACGGAAGGCCTCGGACTGGACTGGACTGCTACGACGACGGACGGACGAACTTCGGACTTCAGTTACAGGTGGGCCTCCGGATACCTCGGACCTTGGACTCTCGGCTTGGGCTCTGGTCGGGACTCGCCGCGTTCCTCCACCGCCTCGTCTGGATGCTGGACCGCAACCTCCGTCTCCTCCGTGGACCTGAGGGATACTTGAAGCAGAAATATCTGCCGCTGCGCAGGATGGTTCCGTCACAGCTGCAGAGGATCAGGGGGCTTGCGTGGCTTCTCCGGCGCGTGGGGAAAGGGCAAGTCCCTATTCGGGCGCCATTATGTGGTAAATAAATAATTAATTACCGGTACTATTTTTCTGGATATTCATACAAATAGATAGCTCAATAAATAAGAGTCAAGATACGAGGTAGCTAGAGTATACAGGCTTTGATTAAGCATAAAGGACTGGAACAGGACAGCCTGTACGGGGATGGGAGGGCAGCTGCCTGGGGCAGGGACAAAGGAATGGTAACTTTTAATAACAGTGCACAAGTATATATAGTTAAAACATTCACATGGCATTCAATACAATAGGCGTAGCAGTAGGCGGAGTTTGTAGCAGTCGCGAAAGATAAGGCAGTAAGTAGGTGTAACAAGAGGTGTGTACAGGGCGTATACATAGACATGTGATGCAAACGTAACAGAATATGTCATAAATGGGGCGGAAACATGGAGGGGGCTACCTGAGCAGCTGGGACCTCTAACCTAGTGGTGCGCGCAAACTGACAATGACGTGTTACCAGGAGGAGCTGGGGCTATGACTTCTGCACTAGAAGAGGAGACGAAAGTCTGGAGTGTCAGAGCGACATGTACCTAAAGCCTATCTAGTATCTCGTGTTTAGAGAACATGTTGATAGAATCCAAAAGTTATCAGGGCAAAGGCTAACAGACACTAAGACTGGTGCATGCATAATCCTATATGTAGTGTGTGTGCGAGGAATATTAAATAATACTAATACAGTATTTCTCTTACATGGAGACATAAAGGCTAGACCATGACGGAAACTATTGATGCGATTCAGTAGCTTAGGAATGCAGAGAAGGAGGGCTGGACTGATAACTAGAATCATAACATTATCTTGGCAGACTGGCAGGCAGAGCCAGGCAGAGCCGGGCACTGTGAGGCAGGAAGTAAGTGAAGGGTCAGGGATGCAGGTGGGGGCTGTATCGCTCCTCGGAGAGGGTTTCAGGAGACAGGAGCTGAATCTGAGTCGGGCCCTTTTTGAGGCCTAGAAACGGGGACTTTTACTAAATTAACGTGCACACTGTAAAACGTGGCCACGTAGGTTTACATAGGCCTGATATTCGTTGTATTCACGAAAACTGGAAACTGGCATACTAGAGATGGACATAACTATAATTGTGTCTTTAATCGATCATAGGGAATACATGCATATCGATCATGCACATATAACATAACATGGGGAACACGTAGGCACATATAACATGGCAAAATTTACTTTTCCACAGTTCTACCGAGGCACAAGATGACTACCAACACTTCCTGGTTTGGAGTGTTGACAGCCAATTAGCATTCAGCTTGTGCTGTGGAAGGTACAGAGTATAGTAAGCTTACACTATGCTGCTACTTACTGGCGGTCGCCAGTAGGTAGTTATAGTTAAGACCTAGTTACCATAGGAAATCCGCAACATTCTATTGGGAATAACTTTGGCACCGGTGGACGAATCTACGCAAATTTTTCAAAGAAAATGGCCTGCTCCACTCCGCTCCTTCCCTGAACGTTTGGGGGTGATTCATGAAGTGGGGGCCTAGAAAAAAGGGGGGTCCCAAAACATGTTTTCCCTATGCAATTTTCCATAGGACCTTTAGCCGGGGCTACAGCCCGAACGGCTGAGCGGAATTACAGCAAATTTGGCAAAACTTCACAAATCCCCCCGAAACTTTCAGGGAAGGAGCGGAGCGGAGCTGGCCAAAATTTCGGAAAATTACACGCAAATTCGTCCACCGGCTCCAGAGTTATTCCCAATAGAATGTTGCGGATTTCCTATGGTAACTAGGTCATAATTATAACTACCTACTGGCGACCGTCTGCTTCTAATATTTAACCGTCTCTACTGGCCAAAAACAGGCCAGCTATATATCAGCATATATATATATATACCAGACTTTTTAGCAGAAAACTTTTGCTATACTAAATCGTTTTTAACTCATCTTAAACACATAAACACCATGTTGCATGTAATTTACTATCTCTGTCTCTACAAACAGTGTGTGTAATTTTTTTGGCCAGTAGAGACGGTTAAATATTAGCAGCAGACACACATAGTGCTGGCAGAGACAGAGATGGTAAATTACACGGTAAACCAGTCTCAGGTTTCATGTGGGCATTTCCATGCAAGGATAAGAATTCTGTCACAAGAACTCCTTTGAAAAGAGATTCAGTAAAATCTACAAGATTTCACTGAGTCACTTCATCAACACTAATGTGTCAAAACATTGCATCTGTTGAAGCAGATGTAAAGGTTGACATAGCATGTTGCAGATAGAGGAAGTTGGAAAAGTGCTGGAGTTGCGTCCTGCATGCAACAGAATTTCAATACTGTGCAAACTTTCAGCCCTAGATGTGATGTACATCATGAGTGGTGCAAGGATTAATTTGTGTATCGCATCTTTCCTGGTGCATCTTTACTATTTAGCAGAGATGTATTGGGTAACATAAATCTAATCCCTCTGTTCCATTCCCTTTCTATGCTTTCCTAAGTCCCTTCATTCTCTTATACAATTTTGTAATCACTAATTTACCAATTCTCACTTTAACTTACCTCCCTTTTATCACCCTGAAATCCCCTTCCTTTATCATCTTTCCATTTCCTTTACCTTCACTCCCCTAACCCTACTCTATGTATTTCTCTTTTCCCCTTACTGTCTGTCCATATAGTCATCTTCACTTCCCTTCTGTGAGTCCTGCACCTTTACTTTCTTTTTCATACTGTTCTTCCCATAATTTTTAATTTCCTTTAACTCAATAACCTACCTTTAAACATGTTGGGGCTCATTTACAAGCCCTTTACGCATCTTTTGCACCGCTGTTGCGTCACGTTTGTGACACAGCAGTGGTGCAAAAGATGCACCATGGTGCATGTTATTTACAACGTGATGCATATGGGAGATGTGTCAGGTTGTAAAGCCCTGTGCCTTAATGAGGCATTATGGTGCAGGAGCGAAGCGTTCCTGCGCAGGAACGCCTGCTAAAAGTGGCTAAGTGAAATCTACAAGATTTCACTCAATCACTTGAAGGCCAATGCTACGTCAAAACCGTGCGCCTGATTAAAGCAGGCGTAAGGCTTGACACAGCATTAGTTGAATGGGCCCCGCAGGAGCATTGCTGGAGCTGCATCGCGCATGCAACGCAACTCTAGCAATACGACATCTTTACGGTACCGATGCGTCACACATCTGTGCCGTTTTTGTCCCATGGTGTGCCACATTATAAATGTGGAACATCAGTAGTGGCACTTGGGTGGTTTTGCTTGTCGTAGGTTACTTGGCGCATCGCTGCTGATTTGCAAAGATGCACCATGTAACATACATCTGCCTCATTGATTCAGTCATTCTTTTACTTCACTTTCTTCAGTCACTATACTTCCTTTACCTCACTCATTTGCTCAGTCCCTTACTCCATTTTTGTCATTCATTTCAGCTAGCCATTTATTCACTACACATTCATTCAAAAGAAAGATGACACAGCGCATAAGAAATAGAGCTCTTTTTTGAAATATGAGTTAGTTCTGAAAAGTTTTTTTTTTTATTTTGGTTTTCTTATTTTGTATTTTTTTTTTAAACAAAGTTTTGTATTTTTGGGGGTTTTTTTGAAACGCAAACTGAAATCCTGAACTTCAAAAATGTTCAACAGGAACAACAAAAAACTGAATTTTAAAAAAATGATCTCTTTTTTGTGCACACATGCTCATTGATGCGCTTTTCCACAAGCACAAGACTTTGTTCAGAATATACAAGAATTTCGTTGCACTTGTTGCACCTCATGTGCACCTTCTTCAAAAAAGGCCTCAGGTCCAGTTCAGCAGTTGAAGGAGATGGAGGTGGTGCCGATGAAGTGCTGGCCACAGCAGGTGGCCGTTGTGTGGCCAGGGCTCTAGTGGATGCCTTCGCAAACTGCGCAGGATGCACTTGCCTCACATGTCTCATCATTGTGTGAATTGAAAATGAATATTTTTTTGAAGGGTTTCCCCTAGAAAGGACAGTGTCACAAATTGTGCACGTGACTTTAGGTGCATTCACCTTCTTTAGCCCTTCAGGATATTAAAAAAATTGCCAGATAAAAGATTCTTTTACTCGCCATTGAGGAGGTCGATACTGTCCATCAGAATCAGATGGCGATGATTCCTGTCTGGCTGCTGTGAGAAGTTGGCCTGGTATATGATGCTCACTAGTTCTAGTGTTCACCTTGTACCATGCCAAGCAACCCTTATGATGATTGGTTGTAAGTCAACCTTATAGACCAGCTATCCTAGTAGCGTGGACAAAGCAGTCTTAGGCTAAACTCTGTAAAGGCATGTGAAGCAAGCTGTTTTACCATACACAATCCCCTGGAATACCAAATGAAAGGACACCACACAGATATATATTGAAAATATATATATATTTATTTACTACAAATATCCCCTATACTCTTTATGAGCACAGAAGCAAATGCGTTAAAACAAAACACAGTTTAAATACACAAAGGTTGCACAATATGGATGAGCCCTAGGGGCCACTTAAACCATATACTAAAATAGTGGTATAAGAACCACCAATGGGAAAGGAAAGAGACCTAGGGCCTGGGGAATCCCTGGAGCTGTTCGGGACTAGCAGTGATTAAGTCGGGAAAGGCGCGCGGGACTCGGGTGCAGTGCTTAAAGTGCACGCATGCACCAATCTTAAGTCAATGGTGCGTAAAAGCTACAAAGTTAGTGTTTAAGGAACCTTCCGATGGACCTAGAAGGACAAAACTTTAGAGCTAGGCACTAGAGGTGTGTACCAGTGTAGGAACACCGGCGTTGCTGAGTTACCTCACCCACAGGAAGCGGGTGCACAGGTGCCAATCGTGTCGGGTTTCGTCACGCAGGTCGATGGTGCCTGGAGATGAAGATGCTGCAGGCGGGTCGTCGAGGAGAGTTCCGGTGGATCCAAGGATGGATCTGAGGATGTGAAGACCTGAAAGCAGAGGGGACAATGTTCAAAGTCACGAGCCAGTGACTACCGTGGAACCAGGATGGAACCAGGCGATGTCGGGTGCAAACAGGTGAAGAGTTGCAGCTTGTCTCAGCAGCCACGTGGACACGAAGAGGTCAAGGATGTCCAGGAGTCAATCACGAGCTGACCCACAAAGGCTCTAGCTGATGGCGGTGTCGGCAACTTGATCGGAGCAAACAGGCCTTGGCTAATGCAAGCCACGCAGGAAGTGGAAAAAGCTTATTACTTGGACCAGCAAGGTCAGAGCGGGTGCTCCTTTTCAGGGGAGCAAGGGCCAGTCTGGAGCAACCAGATCAGCAGTGGCAAGTGACCGGGATGACACGTCAAGTGGCAAAGTGCAAAAGGGCCCCACGCAGATCGTGGAGATGCTGGGGGACTGATCTTCGGTGCAAATGATGCTCGGTGGTGGGGCTTCTCAAACCCCAAAGCACAGCATCGAGGGAGCCTCTGGTGCTGCGCAGCCAACTTCTTGGGGGTCTTTCAAGATGGCCGGTCCCACGTCTCTCGATGCCTCCACCTGTCTGTCTGACTGTTCGGCTTTAACTCGTTCACCTATTTCGATTAATTCCCTTTCTTGGGCTCTTTCTAAGGATTCTCTACTTAATTCTGACTTTCTGATTTCTTTTTCGGTTCTTTTATGAGATTCTTTGCGCCATAACTCGATGGCATCTTTCTGGGACTGTCTGGCTTTCTTTTTCCATAATACTTCTTCTACTCGCATGATGCACTCGGCATCCCATGTACCTGATACGGGCCATCTATACTTTTCCTCTAATTCCTTGGTGTACTCCACCCATAAGTCTAGATATAATATGGCACTTATGCCATGCTTATGATACATAAAATGACCTGGACTGTCCCTAGGCGGGACAGAAACTGCTTCTTCGAGCAGACCTTTTCTAGTTCTTAGCTGACGTAATTTTGAGAACAGAGGCATGACTAGACTGGAGTCTGGACACAATACAATACACAATGAACACAATAATAACTGCAATACGAATCATTCATACCACGACGTTGAAAACACATGAAATAACATTTAGAATAACAGTTCGGACAAGATACTACCTGAAATACTGAGAACAGAACACATGAATTTCTCGAGAACAGAACTTACTAGAACAGACTAGATGCACTGCTGAAACAGTACGAAACTTACCGGTCCCATAAAGAGACACGTCAGGACCCGCATCCACCTAGGTGGACACTTCGTGTTGGATCTGTGTACCCAAACCCACGGACCAGAGACAAATTAATTGACCCTGTCTAGATACTACCCCAGCAACGGTACTCACCGGGCAGCAAGAACGGAAGGCCTCGGACTGGACTGGACTGCTACGACGACGGACGGACGAACTTCGGACTTCAGTTACAGGTGGGCCTCCGGATACCTCGGACCTTGGACTCTCGGCTTGGGCTCTGGTCGGGACTCGCCGCGTTCCTCCACCGCCTCGTCTGGATGCTGGACCGCAACCTCTGTCTCCTCCGTGGACCTGAGGGATACTTGAAGCAGAAATATCTGCCGCTGCGCAGGATGGTTCCGTCACAGCTGCAGAGGATCAGGGGGCTTGCGTGGCTTCTCCGGCGCGTGGGGAAAGGGCAAGTCCCTATTCGGGCGCCATTATGTGGTAAATAAATAATTAATTACCGGTACTATTTTTCAGGATATTCATACAAATAGATAGCTCAATAAATAAGAGTCAAGATACGAGGTAGCTAGAGTCTACAGGCTTTAATTAAGCATAAAGGACTGGAACAGGACAGCCTGTACGGGGATGGGAGGGCAGCTGCCTGGGGCAGGGACAAAGGAATGGTAACTTTTAATAACAGTGCACAAGTATATATAGTTAAAACATTCACATGGCATTCAATACAATAGGCGTAGCAGTAGGCGGAGTTTGTAGCAGTCGCGAAAGATAAGGCAGTAAGTAGGTGTAACAAGAGGTGTGTACAGGGCGTATACATAGACATGTGATGCAAACGTAACAGAATATGTCATAAATGGGGCGGAAACATGGAGGGGGCTACCTGAGCAGCTGGGACCTCTAACCTAGTGGTGCGCGCAAACTGACAATGACGTGTTACCAGGAGGAGCTGGGGCTATGACTTCTGCACTAGAAGAGGAGACGAAAGTCTGGAGTGTCAGAGCGACATGTACCTAAAGCCTATCTAGTATCTCGTGTTTAGAGAACATGTTGATAGAATCCAAAAGTTATCAGGGCAAAGGCTAACAGACACTAAGACTGGTGCATGCATAATCCTATATGTAGTGTGTGTGCGAGGAATATTAAATAATACTAATACAGTATTTCTCTTACATGGAGACATAAAGGCTAGACCATGACGGAAACTATTGATGCGATTCAGTAGCTTAGGAATGCAGAGAAGGAGGGCTGGACTGATAACTAGAATCATAACATACTCTTGGCAGACTGGCAGGCAGAGCCAGGCAGAGCCGGGCACTGTGAGGCAGGAAGTAAGTGAAGGGTCAGGGATGCAGGTGGGGGCTGTATCGCTCCTCGGAGAGGGTTTCAGGAGACAGGAGCTGAATCTGAGTCCGGGCCCTTTTTGAGGCCTAGAAACGGGGACTTTTACTGAATTAACGTGCACACTGTAAAACGTGGCCACGTCGGTTTACATAGGCCTGATATTCGTTGTATTCACGAAAACTGGAAACTGGCATACTAGAGATGGACACAACTATAATTGTGTCTTTAATCGATCATAGGGAATACATGCATATCGATCATGCACATATAACATAACATGGGGAACACGTAGGCACATATAACATGGCAAAATTTACTTTTCCACAGTTCTACCGAGGCACAAGATGACTACCAACACTTCCTGGTTTGGAGTGTTGACAGCCAATTAGCATTCAGCTTGTGCTGTGGAAGGTACAGAGTATAGTAAGCTTACACTATGCTGCTACTTACTGGCGGTCGCCAGTAGGTAGTTATAGTTAAGACCTAGTTACCATAGGAAATCCGCAACATTCTATTGGGAATAACTTTGGCACCGGTGGACGAATCTACGCAAATTTTTCAAAGAAAATGGCCTGCTCCACTCCGCTCCTTCCCTGAACGTTTGGGGGTGATTCATGAAGTGGGGGCCTAGAAAAAAGGGGGGTCCCAAAACATGTTTTCCCTATGCAATTTTCCATAGGACCTTTAGCCGGGGCTACAGCCCGAACGGCTGAGCGGAATTACAGCAAATTTGGCAAAACTTCACAAATCCCCCCGAAACTTTCAGGGAAGGAGCGGAGCGGAGCTGGCCAAAATTTCGGAAAATTACACGCAAATTCGTCCACCGGCTCCAGAGTTATTCCTAATAGAATGTTGCGGATTTCCTATGGTAACTAGGTCATAATTATAACTACCTACTGGCGACCGTCTGCTTCTAATATTTAACCGTCTCTACTGGCCAAAAACAGGCCAGCTATATATCAGCATATATATATATATACCAGACTTTTTAGCAGAAAACTTTTGCTATACTAAATCGTTTTTAACTCATCTTAAACACATAAACACCATGTTGCATGTAATTTACTATCTCTGTCTCTACAAACAGTGTGTGTAATTTTTTTGGCCAGTAGAGACGGTTAAATATTAGCAGCAGACACACATAGTGCTGGCAGAGACAGAGATGGTAAATTACACGGTAAACCAGTCTCAGGTTTCATGTGGGCATTTCCACGCAAGGATAAGAATTCTGTCACAAGAACTCCTTTGAAAAGTGATTCAGTAAAATCTACAAGATTTCACTGAGTCACTTCATCAACACTAATGTGTCAAAACATTGCATCTGTTGAAGCAGATGTAAAGGTTGACATAGCATGTTGCAGATAGAGGAAGTTGGAAAAGTGCTGGAGTTGCGTCCTGCATGCAACAGAATTTCAATACTGTGCAAACTTTCAGCCCTAGATGTGATGTACATCATGAGTGGTGCAAGGATTAATTTGTGTATTGCATCTTTCCTGGTGCATCTTTACTATTTAGCAGAGATGTATTGGGTAACATAAATCTAATCCCTCTGTTCCATTCCCTTTCTATGCTTTCCTAAGTCCCTTCATTCTCTTATACAATTTTTTAATCACTAATTTACCAATTCTCACTTTAACTTACCTCCCTTTTATCACCCTGAAATCCCCTTCCTTTATCATCTTTCCATTTCCTTTACCTTCACTCCCCTAACCCTACTCTATGTATTTCTCTTTTCCCCTTACTGTCTGTCCATATAGTCATCTTCACTTCCCTTCTGTGAGTCCTGCACCTTTACTTTCTTTTTCATACTGTTCTTCCCATAATTTTTAATTTCCTTTAACTCAATAACCTACCTTTAAACATGTTGGGGCTCATTTACAAGCCCTTTACGCATCTTTTGCACCGCTGTTGCGTCACGTTTGTGACACAGCAGTGGTGCAAAAGATGCACCATGGTGCATGTTATTTACAACGTGATGCATATGGGAGATGTGTCAGGTTGTAAAGCCCTGTGCCTTAATGAGGCATTATGGTGCAGGAGCGAAGCGTTCCTGCGCAGGAACGCCTGCTAAAAGTGGCTAAGTGAAATCTACAAGATTTCACTCAATCACTTGAAGGCCAATGCTACGTCAAAACCGTGCGCCTGATTAAAGCAGGCGTAAGGCTTGACACAGCATTAGTTGAATGGGCCCCGCAGGAGCATTGCTGGAGCTGCATCGCGCATGCAACGCAACTCTAGCAATACGACATCTTTACGGTACCGATGCGTCACACATCTGTGCCGTTTTTGTCCCATGGTGTGCCACAATATAAATGTGGAACATCAGTGGTGGCGCTCGGGTGGTTTTGCTTGTCGCAGGTTACTTTGTGGCGGCGCATCGCTGCTGATTTGCAAAGATGCACCATGTAACGTACATCTGCCTCATTGATTCAGTCATTCTTTTACTTCACTTTCTTCAGTCACTATACTTCCTTTACCTCACTCATTTGCTCAGTCCCTTACTCCATTTTTGTCATTCATTTCAGCTAGCCATTTATTCACTACACATTCATTCAAAAGAAAGATGACACAGCGCATAAGAAATAGAGCTCTTTTTTGAAATATGAGTTAGTTCTGAAAAGTTTTTTTTTTTATTTTGGTTTTCTTATTTTGTATTTTTTTTTTTAAACAAAGTTTTGTATTTTTGGGGGTTTTTTTGAAACGCAAACTGAAATCCTGAACTTCAAAAATGTTCAAGACGAACAACAAAAAACTGAATTTTAAAAAAATGATCTCTTTTTAGTGCACACATGCTCATTGATGCGCTTTTCCACAAGCACAAGACTTTGTTCAGAATATACAAGGATTTCGTTGCACTTGTTGCACCTCATGTGCACCTTCTTCAAAAAAGGCCTCAGGTCCAGTTCAGCAGTTGAAGGAGATGGAGGTGGTGCCGATGAAGTGCTGGCCACAGCTGGTGGCCGTTGTGTGGCCAGGGCTCTAGTGGATGCCTTCGCAAACTGCGCAGGATGCACTTGCCTCACATGTCTCATCATTGTGTGAATTGAAAATGAATATTTTTTTGAAGGGTTTCCCCTAGAAAGGACAGTGTCACAAATTGTGCACGTGACTTTAGGTGCATTCACCTTCTTTAGTCCTTCAGGATATTAAAAAAATTGCCAGATAAAAGATTCTTTTACTCGCCATTGAGGAGGTCGATACTGTCCATCAGAATCAGATGACGATGATTCCTGTCTGGCTGCTGTGAGAAGTTGGCCTGGTATATGATGCTCACTAGTTCTAGTGTTCACCTTGTACCATGCCAAGCAACCCTTATGATGATTGGTTGTAAGTCAACCCTATAGACCAGCTATCCTAGTAGCGTGGACAAAGCAGTCTTAGGCTAAACTCTGTAAAGGCATGTGAAGCAAGCTGTTTTACCATACACAATCCCCTGGAATACCAAATGAAAGGACACCACACAGATATATATTGAAAATATATATATATTTATTTACTACAAATATCCCCTATACTCTTTATGAGCACAGAAGCAAATGCGTTAAAACAAAACACAGTTTAAATACACAAAGGTTGCACAATATGGATGAGCCCTAGGGGCCACTTAAACCATATACTAAAATAGTGGTATAAGAACCACCAATGGGAAAGGAAAGAGACCTAGGGCCTGGGGAATCCCTGGAGCTGTTCGGGACTAGCAGTGATTAAGTCGGGAAAGGCGCGCGGGACTCGGGTGCAGTGCTTAAAGTGCACGCATGCACCAATCTTAAGTCAATGGTGCGTAAAAGCTACAAAGTTAGTGTTTAAGGAACCTTCCGATGGACCTAGAAGGACAAAACTTTAGAGCTAGGCACTAGAGGTGTGTACCAGTGTAGGAACACCGGCGTTGCTGAGTTACCTCACCCACAGGAAGCGGGTGCACAGGTGCCAATCGTGTCGGGTTTCGTCACGCAGGTCGATGGTGCCTGGAGATGAAGATGCTGCAGGCGGGTCGTCGAGGAGAGTTCCGGTGGATCCAAGGATGGATCTGAGGATGTGAAGACCTGAAAGCAGAGGGGACAATGTTCAAAGTCACGAGCCAGTGACTACCGTGGAACCAGGATGGAACCAGGCGATGTCGGGTGCAAACAGGTGAAGAGTTGCAGCTTGTCTCAGCAGCCACGTGGACACGAAGAGGTCAAGGATGTCCAGGAGTCAATCACGAGCTGACCCACAAAGGCTCTAGCTGATGGCGGTGTCGGCAACTTGATCGGAGCAAACAGGCCTTGGCTAATGCAAGCCACGCAGGAAGTGGAAAAAGCTTATTACTTGGACCAGCAAGGTCAGAGTGGGTGCTCCTTTTCAGGGGAGCAAGGGCCAGTCTGGAGCAACCAGATCAGCAGTGGCAAGTGACCGGGATGACACGTCAAGTGGCAAAGTGCAAAAGGGCCCCACGCAGATCGTGGAGATGCTGGGGGACTGATCTTCGGTGCAAATGATGCTCGGTGGTGGGGCTTCTCAAACCCCAAAGCACAGCATCGAGGGAGCCTCTGGTGCTGCGCAGCCAACTTCTTGGGGGTCTTTCAAGATGGCCGGTCCCACGTCTCTCGATGCCTCCACCGGTCTCTTTTTTTCAGGGACTGTGGATAGGGGTGTGAGATGTCTGGGAATCTAGGTCTTGTCAGGCTCTGGGCTCGGGCTCCGGCGGGAGGCGGCGGCAAAGAAGACGTCGAGTTGCTGGTTGGTGCCTGTGTTCACAGGGTGGTCACTCCTTGACCACAAGGGAGATTCTCTTCAGTCTTCTGTGCAGCAGAATGTCAAAGTCCAGTTTTCTTCTTAGTTTCAAGTCGAGTTCAGGATGATCTGAAGTTTTGGGACACAGCTCCTACTCTTATTTCAAATCTAGGGGCCGGATTACCTGCTAGGTCCCTCCTCTGGGTGGGACCAGGAAGGGGGGTGGTTACACCCCCTTTCCTTTGTCCAGCTTCGCGCCAAGACTGGGGCTGGAGAGTCCCAGCACTGGTTTGAACTGGCATATGCACAGGGACACCTTGTGTGCCCCAGGCATGTCTGATTCTATTCAGCCCTGTCCTACCCAATACACAAAATCCTGTCTGGGGTGGTGCTAGCACCTCCCAAGGCAGAAAACCCTTTGTCCAAGCCTCCCTCGCTGGAAGGACTCCCAGCAGCAGGAGGTCAGACTTGTGTCTGTGGTGGCAGCATCCATTTTGTGATGCTGAGGCTCTAGTTTAACTTTAACCGGGGTTCAGGTTATGTACATGTCGTGTCCCTCTAGAAGGGTGGAATGCTACCCCCGTCGCCAGAACTGGCGAGGGGGTAGGATTTCAATTCGTATGACACCTTACTTGACATGTTTTGATAAAGCCAAACCAAAGTTAGCAAATAACCGCGAGGATTATAATGCACTTTAGAGTATATGGTATGGCAGTATCATGGAACAGCTACAGGAAATGGTTCCGAAAGCTGCAGACAGGCTCAGCTCATGCTAGAGCACCACCTCCCATATTTCCAAGCACTCTGCCTCCAGGATTGATGAGGCCTTCCATAGGAGTGGCTGATAGGAACATATGTGTCCATGTTAGGTTAGGTATATGCATACTATACCTAAGTAAGGGGTGATTACACCGACTTACCCCAGCTGAGTGATTAGCCAGTTGTGTCAAATATGGAGGCCAGGCCAGGGGTGGCACAATACGTGCTGCAGCCCCTGGTAGGCCTTGGTAACACCTATGCCCTGGGTACCCTGGGTACACTGTTACAGGGGCCTATAAGGTGAACCAGTTCCAATTCGTAATGCACCTAGAGTGCATTGGCATTAATTTAGAGAGAGAACAGCAGGCTGTGGGTCAGATTAGCAGGCCCACAGCCGCATTAAGTCATAAACCAGTGAAGCAAAAAGCAAAAATTTGAGGTGACCATAGGATAGCAGACCCTACTCTCCTACACAACCCCCCCCAAACGCAGGGACATTAGACTAACCTTGACCAGTTGTGTCTTCATGTTCTAAGTGGAAGTACCTGGAGAGACCATCTGCATTACCATGGTCAGTCCCTGGGCGGTGCTCCACTGTAAAGTCCATCCCCTGTAGGGAAATGTACCACCTGAGCAGTTTGTGGTTTTCACCCTTCATCTGATTAAGCCATAAGAGGGGCTTATGGTCGGTCTGAATCTTGAAGTGAGTGCCAAACAAGTATGGTCTCAACTTCTTCAGGACCCACTCCACAGCAAAGGCCTCCCTCTCAATGGCTGACCAACGTTTCTCTCTGGGGGTCAGCCTTCTGCTAATAAAAGCAATGGGCTGGTCTTGACCATCTACATTAAGTTGTGAAAGCACAGATCCCACTCCCAACTCAGAAGCATCTGTTTGGACAATGAACTCTCTTGAGTAGTCAGGACTCTTCAGGATAGGTGCAGAGCACATGGCCTTCTTCAGGTCATCAAATGCCTTTTGACAGTTTACTGTCCACTGAACCTTTTGGGGCATCTTCGTGGATGTCAGATCATTAAGAGGAGTCACAATGGACCCATAGTTCTTAACAAACTTCCTGTAGTACCCAGTCAGGCCCAAGAAAGCTCTGACCTGAGTCTGGGTGGTTGGAGGGGGCCAGTCCTTTATGGTCTGGATCTTACTCTCCAGTGGTTGAACTTGGCCTCCACCTACATGGTGGCCCAAGTATACAACTTTACTCTGCCCTATCTGGCACTTGGTGACCTTGATAGTGAGGCCTGCCTTTTGCAGGGCCTCTAGCACTTCCTTCAGGTGGACCAGGTGATCCTCCCAGGTGGAGCTGAAGACAGCAATATCATCCAGATATGCTGCGCAAAAGTCATCCAGCCCAGTAAGGACTTGATTCACCAACCTTTGGAAGGTGGCAGGTGCATTTTTCAAACCAAAGGGCATCACCACAAATTGGTAATGCCCACCTGGGGTAGAAAATGCTGTATTGGCTTTAGACTCCTCAGCTAACCTGATTTGCCAGTAGCCAGCTGTCAAGTGAAATGTGCTCAAATACTTGGCAGAAGCCAATTTGTCTATGACCTCATCTGCCCTTGGAATAGGGTGTGCATCTGTCCTGGTGACAGCATTGAGTCCTCTGTAATCCACACAGAACCTCATCCCTCTCTTTCCATCTTTGGTGTGAGGTTTGGGGACCAGAACCACTGGGCTAGCCCAGGGGCTCTCTGAAGGCTCAATGCAATGATACCTAATTCCAGCATCTTTTGCACCTCAGTCTTGATACAATCTTTGACATGGTCAGGTTGCCTGTAAATCGTGTTTTTCACAGGAAGACTGTCTCCAATGTCCACCACATGGGTACACCAGTTAGTCTGACTGGGTGTCAGGGAGAACATATGTCGATATGACTGCAAAACTTGTCTACAGTCATTTTGCTGATGTTCAGTGAGGCTGCCATCTAAGGCCACACCATCAACTGAGCCATCCCCAGGGTTCTGAGTCAGCAGGTCTGGGAGAGGGTCACTCTCTTCCTCCTGCCCCTCATCTGTAGCAATGAGCAAGCCCATATCTGCCCTGTCAACATATGCTTTCAGCCTGTTAACATGGAGCACCCTGTGGGGGCTCCTGGGAGTTCCTAGGTCCACCAAGTAGGTAACCTCTCCCTTCTTTTCAATGATAGTATGGGGTCCAGACCATTTGTCTTGGAGTGCTGCTGGGGACACTGGCTCCAACACCCATACTTTCTGTCCAGGCTGGTACTCAGTCAAGACAGCCTTTTGGTCATGCCAAGCTTTCTGTAATTCTTGGCTAGCCTCAAGGTTTTTTGATGCCTTCTCGATGTACTCAGCCATCCTGGAGCGGAGACCAAGGACATAGTCCAATATGTCTTGCTTGGGCTTTTTGAGAGGTAACTCCCATCCTTCCCTCACCAAACACAGGGATGTATGACGTTACAACGCATACTTTTACAACGACTACCATTACAACGCATTTTTTACAACGCAAAAACTTTTACAACGCATACCATTACAACGCAAGATTTTACAACACAAGTACCTTTACAACGCATACCATTACAACGTAAATATTGGTAAGTATATAATATTTTTTTAATATAAATTATTTTAAATTATTAAAATATAATTATTATTATTTTATTAATCGGGTTTTGTAAAGCGCAAACAACCCGGAGGCCTCGTAGCGCTGAGTACCGTCATACTGAAAAGGAAAGAGATTAAATAAACAGATGCGTTTTCAGAGCCTTCCGGAATTTTAGAAGGCTAGGTTCACTGCGAAGGGAGGTGGGCAGGGAGTTCCATTCCTTCGCGGCATTCCAGGAGAAGGAGCGTCCGCCCCATCTTGTCCGTCTGACTTTACTAACCGTAGCCAGAAAAGCAGTGCTGGATCTTAGGGATCTATGAGGAAGATAGGGTTTTGCCAAGGAGCAGATCATAGTAGGGGCATTCTTCCACATAGCTTTGTGCATAAAGCAAAGAGATTTAAATAGCACTCTAGCCTTGACAGGGAGCCAGTGCAGTTTCCTCAGGGCGGTGGTGGCTGACTCTCGTTTGTTGAGGCCCAGCAGGAGGCGAGCTGCAGCATTCTGGATCACCTGTAATTTTCTGGTTGTGAATGCGGGGGCACCCAGATATAGCGAGTTCCCGTAATCCAGACGGGACAGGATAATGGCTTGGACCATTATTCTGCGGGCTTCAAAAGGAAGAAGAGGCAACACTTTTCTCAACATGCGCATTAGCCCAAAGCATGTGGCAGAAAGAATGGTAGCCTGCTGCATAAAGCTAAGGTTGGAGTCCAGCCAAATGCCTAAGCTCTTTATGTGGCATTTCGGTTGGGGTATGGGCCCCATGCAAGGTGGCCAATCTGACAGAGGGCTGGGAATGGTTGGGTTACCCAGCACCATGAGCTCAGTTTTCGCACCATTTAATTTCAAATGTGAGGTGGCCATCCATTGAGCTACCGCTACCAAACAGTTACTTAGGTTGGACGGGGAAGGGTCTGCTTGATTCATGGATACAACTAACTGTGTATCATCGGCGTAGGTTATTATATCTATGCCGAAAGAGAGCACTATATCGGCTAGTGGCTGCATGTAAATATTGAAAAGGGTAGGGCTCAATGAAGAGCCCTGAGGTACGCCTTGGTCCAGGGGCCAAACTTTGGAATGAGTAGTACCCTCAGCTACCCTGAAAGATCGATTCTCCAGGAATGACTGGAGCCACTGCATGGCCTTCCCAGAAATTCCGATCTGATTGAGGCGGTGAAGAAGAATATTGGTGTTAACAGTATCAAAGGCGGCACTATGTAAAATTACATTTTATTTAATTTTATTTAATTAATTTAATTTAAATATAATTTTAATTTATTTTTACAAATTAACCCTGTACCCCAAAAACCAAAAACTGACCCTGAACCCTAAAAATATTTTTTTTAATTTAAATTAATTTAAATTATTAAAATATAATTAATTTGTATTTAATTACATTTAATTAATTTAATTTAAATATAATTTTATTTTATTTTTACAAATTAACCCTGTACCCCAAAAACCCAAAACTGTCCCTGAACCCTAAAAATACCCCTTTACCCAAAAACTGAAAACTGACCCTGAACCCTAAAAATACCCCTGTACCCAAAAACTGAAAACTGACCCTGAACCCTAAAAATACCCCTTTACCCAAAAACTGAAAACTTACCCTGAACCCTAAAAATATCCCTTTACCCAAAAACTGAAAACTGACCCTGAACCCTAAAAATACCCCTTTACCCAAAAACTGAAAATTGACCCTGAACCCTAAAAATACTCTTTTACCCAAAAACTGAAAACTGACCCTGAACCCTAAAAATACCCCTTTACCCAAAAACTGAAAATTGACCCTGAACCCTAAAAATACCCTTTTACCCAAAAACTGAAAACTGACCCTGAACCCTAAAAATACCCCTTTACCCAAAAACTGAAAACTGACCCTGAACCCTAAAAATACCCCTTTACCCAAAAACTGAAAACTGACCCTGAACCCTAAAAATACCCCTTTACCCAAAAACTGAAAACTGACCCTGAACCCTAAAAATACCCCTTTACCCAAAAACTGAAAACTTACCCTGAACCCTAAAAATACCCCTTTACCCAAAAACTGAAAACTGACCATGAACCCTAAAAATACCCCTTTACCCAAAAACCCAAACATATAATATTTTAAAAATAATTATATACTTACCAATACTTACGTTGTAATGGTACGCGTTGTAAAGGTACTTGCGTTGTAAAATCCTGCGTTGTAATGGTATGCGTTGTAAAAGTTTTTGCGTTGTAAAAGTTTCGTTGTAATGGTAGTTCGTTGTAAAAGTTGCGTTGTAAAGGTTGTTTCCCAAACACAGGGGTCCTCTTACAGGGTGCCCAAACAACAATTCAAAGGGGCTGAAGCCAACCCCCTTTTGTGGGACCTCTCTGTAAGCAAACAGAAGGCAGGGTAGAAGGATGTCCCATCTTCGCCTGAGCTTTTCTGGTAATCCTTTGATCATACCCTTTAGGGTCTTGTTAAATCTTACAACAAGCCCATTGCATTGTGGATTATAGGGAGTGGTGAACTTGTAGTTGACACCACATTCCTTCCACATAGCTGTTAAGTATCCTGACATGAAGTTGGCATCTCTATCAGATACTACCTCCTTAGGAAACCCCACTCTGGAGAAAACTCCAAGTAAGGCCCTGGCCACAACAGGAGCTGTTGTGGTCCTAAGTGGAATTGCCTCTGGGTACCTGGTGGCATGGTCCACCACCACCAGTATGAATCTGTGCCCAGATGCTGTAGGGGGATCCATTGGACCTACAATGTCAATCCCCACTCTTTCAAAGGGGACCCCCACCACAGGTAGTGGTATCAGGGGGGGCTTTGTTGTTCTACCTGCTTTGCCACTGGCTTGGAAGGTTACACAGGAGCGACAAAACTCCTTTGTATCTTCAGACATGTGAGGCCAGTGAAAGTGAGAGACAAGCCTGTCCCAAGTCTTATTCTGGCCTAGGTATCCTGCTACGGGAATATCATGGGCCAAGGTAAGAAGGAAGCCCCTAAATTGCAGAGGTATGACCAACCTCCTGGTTGTACCAGGCTTGGGGTCCCTACCCTCTGAATAAAGGAGCCCATCATCCCAATATACTTTATGGGTACCTTGAGCATTCCCAGCAGCCTCAGCAGCAGCCTGCTGTCTGAGGGGTTCAAGGGAAGGTCAGGTTAACTGAGCCTGCCCCAAGTCTGACCTAGAAGGTCCTCCTGTCCCCAGAAACTCAACCTGATCAGGTTCAAGATCTTCAGGGACAGTTCCTTCAGGGGTCTCAAGATCATCTTCCTGTGAAGGCTGATCCTCACTTGTAGGCAGTTGGGAAGGCACAGCCTTTACCCTCCTGTTCTTCTTCTTGGAAGGTACTTGGTCCATTGTTCCAGGATCCAAGACCTGAGGTTCAGAGAGGCACTTTTTGGCCTGTGACCTGGTCACAGCAAGGACATGTGATGATATCCCTAACATCTTTGCATGAGTCCTGTACTCAGCTTCTGACCATAGAGAGTTCTCCAGGTCATTGCCCAACAAACATTCTACTGGGAGATCAGCACTAACCACAACTCTTTTTAGGCCAGTAACCCCTCCCCAGGAAAAGTTAACAAGTGCCACACTATGTGTAGTGGTGACATTGCTGGAATTGGTCACCAGGTAATTATCACCTGGTAGGTATTGTCCAGGGTCCAGAAAGCCAGGTGTCACCATGGTGACACTGGCACATGTGTCCGTGTATGCTTGAGCCACTTTTTCATTAATCAAAGGCGTCTGCCTGTACTTGCCCAGATTACTGGGACTGACAGTGGTGGACAAATCAATCTCCACATCACAAATCAGAACTGCCTGTGTAGGGGTTCTGACTAGGCCAGAATCTCCCTCAGTTCCCAAGGTGATACCTACTACCCCCTTAGTTTGTGGACCAACACGGCTGACTGTACTATTGGGTGCAGGTGCTTTAGGGGCTGCAGTGTTGGGGGCTCCACCCTTTTTACACTCACTGGTCCAGTGAGAGGTGTTTTTACAAGTACTACACCAGGGTTTTCTTTGACCTTCTTTCTTCTTCTTCTTGGAAGTTTGGGACCCACCCTCAGTATTAGTTTGGGGCCATGTTGAAGACTTCTGGTCTTTAGCTTTCTGCTCCCCACCCTTCTGGTCTGTTTTCTTTTGGTCATCACCCTGGTTCTGGTTCTGGTTCTTTTGCTTAACTCTGGTTCTAACCCATTTGTCTGCCCTCTTTCCCAATTCTTGGGGAGAGGTTAGATCTGAGTCAACCAAATGTTGATGCAACTGCTGGTTCTGACAATTATTTAAAATGTATTCTCTCATAAGCAAATTGTACAATCCTTCATAGTCTGTAACCTTACTTCCCAGCAACCAGCCCTCCAGAGCCTTAGTGGCACATTCGACAAATTCAGACCATTCCTGAGTCTGTGTCTTCTGGGTGTCTCTGAACATTAACCTGTACTGTTCAGTGGTTAAGCCTAACCCATCAATCAGAGCACTCTTCAGGACCAGGTAGTTTCTAGAATCCCCATCACTAACTGTGAGGAGTCTGTCTCGGCCTCTACCTTCAAAGAAGAGCCACAAGATTGCTGCCCACAGCTCCTGAGGGATCTGCTGTACTCTGCAGGCTCTCTCAAGTGCAGTCATCCATTTGTGGATATCATCCCCAGCTTTGTAGGGGGGCACAATCTTACTCAGGTTTCTATTGTCATAGGACCTGTCTTTATCCTTTTGGATAATGCTGCCACCAGTGGATCCTAATACACTCTCTCTAGGCTGTCTTGCTCTAGCAAGCTTCTCTTTGGCCAGGGCAACTTCTAATTCTTGCTTTTGGATCCTAAGCTCAGTCTCTCTCATTTTGGCCTCATGCTCCTTTCTCTGAGGGCTAGTCAACCCCCTTCTGGAGTGACCATGAGAACCTCTAGAAGCTTGGGAGGTATTGGACTCACCTGAGTGATTCCTCCTCCTCCTTTGCTCCTGGTTAAGTCCACTTGGGGGTCTGAATGGGTTGGACCCACTTTCAGTCCCAAATAGGCTTAAGTTAGCCAGGTTAAGCCTACTGACTAACACCTGGCTATTTCTACCATCATCAGAATCACTTCCTTCCTCCCCCTCTTCCTCTTCTTCCTCATCCTCTGGCTGAGTATCTCCAGTGACCTGGTTTTCCTCATCTATCTGGATGATAGGGACAGGGGTGTCAGTGTTATCATCTTCAGTGGGAGAGCCTCCATCTCCATTCCCTGAGGGGCCTGGTTTGGAGGTCTTTAGAGCTTCAGACTTTTCTAACAGCTCTCTGAGGTGATCTGCTGTAGGGGTAGGACCCGTCTTGATTCCTCTCAAGGAACACAGCTGCCTCAGTTCTTTAAAGTTGAATATAGCAAATTTGGATGGTGCCTTTGGAGGGTCACTCTCAACAGGGATAGGTCCAGTGGACCCCTCTGCTCCAGACATTGCTCTAGTGTGGGTGGATGTGTTGCAATCTACCTACACTGGTGTTTACCTACTAAACCTATCTAGTAGTTGTAGTCAGGGTGTGCTACTCCCTATCCTCTACAACAACTAAGTTCAGTAGAACTTAAGTATACTAGTCTTGTTTTAATGTACCTATCAGGTACCTGTATGATCTTTCAAATGATACTCTCAAAGATTGTAATGGTAAAACAACAGCAAGCTCAAATCCCAACCGTTGCTCACCAATGTGAGAAGTTGGCCTGGTATATGATGCTCACTAGTTCTAGTGATCACCTTGTACCATGCCAAGCAACCCTTATGATGATTGGTTGTAAGTCAACCTTATAGACCAGCTATCCTAGTAGCGTGGACAAAGCAGTCTTAGGCTAAACTCTGTAAAGGCATGTGAAGCAAGCTGTTTTACCATACACAATCCCCTGGAATACCAAATGAAAGGACACCACACAGATATATATTGAAAATATATATGCATTTATTTACAAAAAATATCCCCTATACTCTTTATGAGCACAGAAGCAAATGCGTTAAAACAAAACACAGTTTAAATACACAAAAGTTGCACAATATGGATGAGCCCTAGGGGCCACTTAAACCATATACTAAAATAGTGGTATAAGAACCACCAATGGGAAAGGAAAGAGGCGTAGGGCCTGGGGAATCACTGGAGCTGTTCGGTACTAGCAGTGATGAAGTCGAGAAAGGCCCGCGGGACTCGGGTGCAGTGCTTAAAGTGCGCGCATGCACCAATGTTAAGTCAATGGTGCGTAAAAGTTACAAAGTTAGTGTTTAAGGAACCTTCCGATGGACCTAGAAAGACAAAACTTTAGAGCTAGGCACTAGAGGTGTGTACCAGTGTAGGAACACCGGCGTCGCTGAGTTACCTCACCCACAGGAAGTGGGTGCACAGGTGCCAAGTCGTGTCGGGTTTCGTCACGCAGGTCGATGGTGCCTGGAGATGAAGATGCTGCAGGCGGGTCATTGAGGAGAGTTCCGGTGGATCCAAGGATGGATATGAGGATGTGAAGACCTGAAAGCAGAGGGGACAATGTTCAAAGTCACTAACCAGTGACTACCGTGGAACCAGGATGGAACCCGGCGATGTCGGGTGCAAACAGGTGAAGAGGTGCAGCTTGTCTCCGCAGCCACGTGGACAAGAAGAGGTCAAGGACGTCCAGAAGTCAATCACAAGCTGTCCCATGAAGGCTCTAGCTGATGGCGGTGTCGGCAACTTGATCAGAGCAAACAGGTCTTGGCTAATACAAGCCATGCAGGCAGTGGAAAAAGCTTATTACTCGGACCAGCAAGGTCAGAGCGGGTGCTCCTTTTCAGGGGAGCAAGGGTCAGTCTCGAGCGACCAGACCAGTGGTGTAGTTTGTAGATTTTGTCGCCAAGATGGCCACTAGCCGCGTGGCAAGCGACCGGGATGACACGTCGAGTGGCAAAGTGCAAAAGGGCCCCACGCAGATCGTGGAGATGTTGGGGGGGCTGATCTTCGGTGCAAATGCTGCTTGGTAATAGGGCTTCCAAAAACCCCAAAGCACAGCATTGAGGGAGCCTCGGGTGCTGCGCAGTCAGCTTCTCGGGGGTCTTTCAAGATGGCCGGTCCCACATCTCTCGATGCCTCCACTGGTCTCTTCTTTTCAGGGACTGTGGATCGGGGTGTGCGATGTCTGGGAACCTAGGTCTTGTCAGGCTCTGGGCTTGGGCTCCGGCGGGAGGCAGCGGCAAAGCAGATGTCGAGTTGCTGGTTGGTGCCTGTGTTCACAGGATGGTCACTCCTTGACCACAAGGGAGATTCTCTTCAGTCTTCTGTGCAGCAGAATGTCGAAGTCCAGTTTTCTTCTTAGTTTAAAGTCGAGTTCAGGATGATCTGAAGTCTTGGGACAAAGCTCCTACTCTTATTCCAAATCTAGGGGCCGGATTACCTGCTAGGTCTCTCCTCTGGGTGGGACCAGGAAGGGGGGTGGTTACACCCTCTTTCCTTTGTCCAGCTTCGCACCAAGACTGGGGCTGGAGAGCCCCAGCACCGGTTTGAACTGGCATATGCACAGGGACGCCTTGTGTGCCCCAGGCATGTCTGATTCTATTCAGCCCTGTCCTACCAAATAAACAAAATCCTGTCTGTGGTGGTGCTAGCACCTCCCAAGGCAGGAAACCCTATGTCCAAGCCTCCCTTGCTGGAAGGACTCCCAGCAGCAGGAGGTCAGACTTGTGTCTGTGGTGGCAGCATCCATTTTGTGATGCTGAGGCTCTAGTTTAACTTTAACCGGAGTTCAGGTTATGTACATGTTGTGTCCCTCTAGAAGGGTGGAATGCTACCCCCGTCACCAGAACTGGTGAGGGGGTAGTATTCCAATTCGTATGACACCTTACTCGACATGTTTTGATAAAGCCAAACCAAAGTTAGCAAACAACCGCGAGGATTATAATGCACTTTAGAGTATATGGTATGGCAGTATCATGGAACAGCCACAGGAAGTGGTTCTGAAAGCTGCAGACAGGCTCAGCTCATGCTAGAGAACCACTTCACATATTTCCAAGCACTCTGCCTCCAGGATTGATGAGGAATTCCAAAGGAGTGGCTGATAGGAACATATGTGTCCATGTTAGGTTCGGTATAGGCATACTATACCTAAGTAAGGGGTGATTACACTGACTTACCCCAGCTGAGTGATCAGCCAGTTGTCTCAAATATGGAGGCCAGGGGTGGCACAATACGTGCTGCAGCCCCTGGTAGGCCTTGGTAACACCTATGCCCTGGGTACCCTGGGTACACTGTTACAGGGGCCTATAAGGTGAACCAGTTCTAATTCGTAATGCACCTAGAGTGCATTGGCATTAATTTAGAGAGAGAACAGCAGGCTGTGGGTCTGATTAGCAGGCCCACGGCCACATCATCATAAACCAGTGAAGCAAAAAGAAAAATGTTGGGGTGACCATAGGATAGCAGACCCTACTCTCCTACAGCTGCCATTTCAATAATTTCTCTGAGAAGCTGGAGAGGGTCCTTCTTCCACGAAAATGAAACAGATAAAGAGGGAAATGGGTGGGGGTTTTGAAGATTCTAGAACTAAAACTACTATGAACCAATGAAAAGTGTTGTTTTTGAGTCACATGACTTGACGTGCGCAACCGGCTGCGCGCACGTGGTGCGCGCACCCGGTCGCGTACGTCGCTTTAAAATGGCATTTTGGCCGATTTTCATAAAAGTTTCAAAACGTAAAAAGGAGGCAAGGTAGAGACACTCTGACCTCCTAGACCTTCTCAAGGTTTCCCAGAAGAATCTCGACGGGCCAAAAAAACGTTTTTTGGGCCTTGGGGGTCCTTAATGGACCCCCTGAGAATACCTAGGGGGTCAGGGAGTGTTTACCATGCCTCCTTCTTATGTTTTTAAACTTTTATGTAAATCGAGTTGAACGACATTTTGAGACGGGGTGCGCGACAGGGTGCGCGCACCCCGCTATTTTTCAACAAAAAAAAAATGTTTTTTTGGCCCATCGAGATTCTTCTGGGACCCCTTGAGAAGGTCTAGGAGGTCAGAGTGTCTCTACCTTGCCTCCTTTTTATGTTTTGAAACTTTTATGAAAATCGGGCAAAACGCCATTTTAAAGCGACGTGCGCGACCGGGTGCGCGCACCACGTGCACGCACCCAGTCGTGCACGTCAAGTCATGTGACTCAAAAACAACACTTTTCATTGGTTCATAGTAGTTTTAGTTTTAGAATCTTCAAAAATCCCACCCATTCCCTCTTTATTAGTTTCATTCTCGTGGAAGAAGGACCCTCTCCAGCTTCTCAGAGAAATTATTGAAATGGCAGCCAGACAGGAATCATCGTCTTCTGATTCTGATGGACAGTATCGACCTCCTCAACGGCGAGAAAAATAATCTTTTATCTGGCAATTTTTTAAATATCCTGAAGGACAATGCACCTAAAGTCATGTGCACAATTTGTGACACTGTCCTTTCTAGGGGAAACCCTTCAAAAAAATATTCATTTTCAATTCACACAATGATGAGACATGTGAGGCAAGTGCACCCTGCGCAGTTTGCGAAGGCATCCACTAGAGCCCTGGCCACACAACGGCCACCAGCTGTGGCCAGCACTTCATCGGCACCACCTCCATCTCCTTCAACTGCTGAACTGGACCTGAGGCCTTTTTTGAAGAAGGTGCACATGAGGTGCAACAAGTGCAACGAAATTCTTGTATATTCTGAACAAAGTCTTGTGCTTGTGGAAAAGCACATCAATGAGCATGTGTGCACAAGAAAGAGATCATTTTTTTTAAATTCAGTTTTTTGTTGTTCCTGTTGAACATTTTTGAAGTTCAGGATTTCAGTCTGCGTTTCAAAACCCCCCCCAAAAAATATAAAACTTTGTTAAAAAAAAATAATTAGAAAACCGAAAAAAAAAGTTCTTTTCAGAACTAACTCATTTTTCAAACAAGAGCTCTATTTATTATGCACTGTGTCATCTTTCTTTTGAATGAATGTGTAGTGTATAAATGGCTAGCTGAAATGAATGACAAAAATGGAGTAAGGGACTGAGCAAATGATTGAGGTAAAGGAAGTATAGTGACTGAAGAAAGTGAAGTAAAAGAATGACTGAATCAATGAGGCAGATGTACATTACATGGTGCATCTTTGCAAATTAGCAGCGATGCGCCAAGTAACCTACGACAAGCAAAACCACCCAAGTGCCACTACTGATGTTCCACATTTATAATGTGGCACACCATGGGACAAAAACGGCACAGATGTGTGACGCATCTGTACCATAAAGATGTCGTATTGCTAGAGTTGCGTCGCATGCGCGATGCCGCTCCAGCAATGCTCCTCGGGGGCCCATTCAACTAATGCTGTGTCAAGCCTTACGCCTGCTTTAATCAGACGCAGGGTTTTGACGTAGCATTGGCCTAAAAGTGATTGGGTGAAATCTTGGAGATTTCACTTAGCTACTTTTAGCAGGCGTTCCTGCACAGGAACGCTTCCGTCCTGCACCTTAATGCATCATTATGGCACAGGGCTTTACAACGTGACACATCTCCCAGATGCGTCACGTTGTAAATAACATGCACCATGGTGCATCTTTTGCACCACTGCTGTGTCACAAAAGTGACTCAACAGCGGTGCAAAAGATGCGTAAGGGGCTTGTAAATGAGCCCCAACATGTTTAAAGGTAGGTTAGTGAGTTAAAGGAAATTAAAAATTATGGGAAGAACAGTATGAAAAAGAAAGTAAAGGTGCAGGACTCACAGAAGGGGAGTGAGGATGAATATATGGACGGACAGTAGGGGACAAAGAGAGATACATAGAGTAGGGTCAGGGGAGTGAAGGTAACGGAAATGGAAAGATGATGAAGGAAGGGGATTTGAGGATGATAAAAGGGAGGTAAGTTAAAGTGAGGATTGGTAAATTAGTGATTAAAAAATTGAATAAGAGAATGAAGGGACTTAGGAAAGCATAGAAAGGGAATGGAACAGAGGGATAGATTTATGTTACCCAATACAGCTCTGCAAAATAGTAAAGATGCACCAGGAAAGATGCGATGCACAAATTAATCCTTGCACCACTCATGATGTACATCACATCTAGGGCTGAAAGTTTGCACAGTATTGAAATTCTGTTGCATGCAGGACGCAACTCCAGCACTTTTCCAACTTCCTCTATCTGTAACATGCTATGTCAACCTTTACATCTGCTTCAACAGATGCAATGTTTTGAAATATTAGTGTTGATGAAGTGACTCAGTGAAATCTTGTAGATTTTACTGAATCACTTTTCAAAGGAGTTCTTGTGACAGAATGCTTACCCTTTCGTGGAAATGCCCACATGAAACCTGAGACTGGTTTCATGTGGTGCAGGGTTTTACGTGATGCATCTCTCTGCACTATGGCACTTCTTTTGCACTGCCACAGTGTTAGAAAACGTATGTACAGGCAGTATAAAACAGGCGCAATGGGTTTTTTAAATTTGCCCCTAAGGAATTAAATGAGTGAAAGAGTGTGAGGGAGAGTAATGGAAAGAGAGAGGAAAAGAAAAAAGGGGTGAGATACAGACAGGAAGAGAAGTTAGACTGAGTTACACACAATAAAAGAAGGAGAAAAAAATATTCAAAATATGAGTGAGAGAGTTAATGAAAAGGAGGTAGCACAAGGGAATGGGAAAAATAAATTAGGGAGCAAGATTGACAAATGAAGTGAGGAAAAGAAAAAGACGGGTACTGAAGAAATTGGAGAAGAAGAAAAGGAATGGGAGTGATGCACAGAGAAGAGAACATGTAGTGGGATTAGACGAGTGAGATTCAGTAAAGGGCAGTGATAGTGATGCAAGGGATATAAGAGTGAGGGGAAAAGAGTAATGAAAAAAAACAAGGGAAACGTAGTGATAGTAGAAGATAGGAAAGACAAGTAAAGGACAGAGACAGAAAAAGGTAGTTAGACAAGGTGAGTGAGGCTCAAAAACACTATTAATAATGAAAGAAAGACTGTAAAGAAAAAAAGAAGGGGAATAATGGGAATAAGTAAAGGAAACTAAAGGAAAGTAAAAACAGTTAAGTAAGGTGAATAAGAGATAGATTTAACAATGACCAAGACACAAAGACAAGTAAGAGATTGATTGAAAAGTATTTCTGTTTTTCATACTTACTTTAGAAATAGTAACAAACATATAGTAAATTTCATTTAAAAAGACACTATCTGTGGAAGAAAAGAAAAAAGTTAAGTTATAATATACATTTCATAAAAGAAAAAAAAGTAGGACTGCAGGAAACAGAAAGTAAAAGAAAAGAAGAGAAAGGGAGACAGAGAAAGGAACAGAATGTGTAGTGTATAAATGAATGACTAAGATGACTGAGTGAAAGAGAGGAAGGGACTGAGGGAATGACTGTGGAAAGGAAAGTATGGTGAGGGAGGAAAGGTGTGATGAGAAAATGGAAGATGAGAGAAACAATGTGTAAAACAAAAGGACTAAGGGTATCGGAGTGAGTTAAGAAGAGTGTTAAGGCACTAAGAGAAATAGAGTTAAGAAGAGTGAGTAAGAGAAGGTGAATGGGGTAGAGATAGGGAAGGAATGTAGAGAATGAGGAAAAGTGAAGGAAGCAGAGTAAGAGAACAGGGTTGAGGTTGGATAAGAGAAGGGGATTGAGATTGAGGAAACAGGGGTGATAGAGGGTGGATAAAGGCGAGTGAGCATGAGACAAAGGGAGTGAGAAAGGAAAGAGACAGAGGGAGTGAATGAAACAGTGACAGAAGGGGACTCAGGGAAGGAGCAAAGAAAGGTAAATTGATGAAATGTAGGTGAGTTAAAGGGAGTGACCGTGAGAGAAGAGGACTGACAAAGTGAGGAGATGAAGGGAGTTAGGGTAACAGAGAGGGAGTGAGGAAAGTATAGGAAGAAACAGAAATAAAAAACTAATTTAAAAGTATTTTTTATTAGTCGTACTTACCTTATAAATGTAATATCTGTGGAAGAGAATAAGCAAAACAGTTATAATAAATATTTGTGAATAGAAAATACAAAATAAATTGTACAATATGTTATATGATTTATTTTTGCTATTCTCAGAATATATTGATTTTCACTATAAACAGTGAGCTCAATACTACTCATCATATAACAGCGGGGAAAAAAAAACACCATCAAAATGATTGTGTTTAAAAAACCCACACAACATTTGATTAGATAGTGTAAATATGAGAAAAAAACATGTCTTAAATGTTTTTCTCTAAATCGCAATTTCTTGTGGAATTTTGCTACATCTTCAACAATCACAAAGTAATAAAATAATATGACTTATTTTTAAATACCTCTCAATAAACTTCCGTATAAGCATGTTTTACCAACATTTATCTGAAGTAGTCATTTTGTTCTCAGATACTATTCCTCACGGCCAAATAGTATGAGTAAATTCCTTATTTTGCAAATTACTTAATTATATTCTTAACCATTCTTTTCCCGACCTTTAGAATAAAACGTTCCAACATGTTCTGTTCCATTAAACATTACTTAGACCTGTACCTGATACTCTCGCTATGCCAAATACAACTTTCAGTTTTTAAAGTCCATCACCCTCACTCGCATGATATTTCTGACCAACAGAGTATCTTTTCTTAACAGTAGTAATCTTCCTACGGCAAGTAATTTTACTGAAATTTGGGTTGCAAAAACACCAGATAAGAATTTGGTAAGTCAAAAGGCAAACGTTTTTTAAAAGTCAATTGACTATCATTACAGTGAGTCCAGCCTGTTGGAGATTTCAAATAAGCTGTGTAATGTCCTGATGTTGTTGAAGGACCATCATGGAAGATAATTGCTACAGTTACAAAAGTTCTTCCAGAAATTGATAGTTGAGAAGCCACAAAATTTTTAATTGAAGTTGTCAATTTTGTTCCATCAGGTCTGCACCGTTGGAACATTAAAATTACGTACTGTCCATATCTTCTGATAAATAATGTTGATAACATTTCTGAGTTACATTGAGAACAGGCCATGTTTTGATGCGCATCTCTAACTAGATTATTGAAAGACACTGCTTTACAGTCTGGTAAGGTTAAATATATAAATCTTTCAGTGTGTATATCAGTAAAACTTGAAAATGAACAATTGTCGCAGTTATGTTGCCATTTATAAGAAAGGCCAAAAAGACTATCAATATCTACACCTTCATCTTGTAAAACTGTAAGCATATACATAATAAATTCTTGACAATCTTGCTGAATATTCTGAGAAAATTGATTTAGTCCAGTACATCTGTCCACATTTCGAAGTTCAGAAACATTTCCTATTGGACTATTATCACTGTTACATTTCTGAAACACAGAATTTAGTGAACAACAAAATGTTTGGTCCCGATTTTCAACAATCTGTTGCTGTAAACTTTTAAGAAAAAAAACAACATTAACCACTACATTTGCATAGCAGTTGACACCAGAACTGTTTTCAAATTTAAATCCAACAATTTCTTCAGTACTAACTTTTTGCTTTTAGCTACCAATCACAGGTTCATTTTTTTTTTTTCGTTTCTCAACTACTTCAGTACATTTTTCCTCATATCTCCTTTTTCGACCTACCACACACTTTTCAATTAAAGGATATTGAGGTAATCTAGGAGCATATTCTCTTCTTAACCTGTTATACTCATTCACACAATTTAAATCTGCACTAATCTTTGTCTCATCAAAATCAATCAGATACAATCCAGATAAAGTTCTAACACGAGATAAAGCAACATAGGCAATACCCTCTTTGAACACAGTACTTCCAATATTTATCAAAGCACTATCTACACTTAAACCTTGAGATTTATTAATAGTCACCGCATATGCCAAACAAACAGGAAACTGTTCTTGTCGGACATATAAATCTTTTACAAGCAAAAATCGATTTGAACAACGACTGACTTGTTGTACCTCTTCAATTCCATCAAATTTGATTTTTAAAAATTCAATCTCATCTCTATTTGGGTAATTCACAAAACCAACAACATTACCCATTGCTCCATTCACCAAACCTCTTTCCACATGTAAATTTCTTCGTAAAATAATACGACATTTTAAACATACATACAGATTCTTTTCTAAACCAGCAGTTTTAGATACTGATTTCTCTAAAGAATCCAATTTTAACTTCAACCTTTCTGACAAAATAATAGTACTTCCTTCATGCTCTATTCTATCTTTAGCTTCCAGTTTTTTAATTTCTTCATTTTCTAACTTCAAAATTTTTTCATTGAACATAGAACATTCGTGTAGAGTTGGCATCTGGCATATAACTGATTTATCTTCTGCCTCTTTACTATATATTTTCTCTGCCACATTATTTTCATTTGGAAACAAATTGGAAAGTAATCCTGTTTGTAAAGTTTCTTTGGCATGTTCACTTAGTTTTCCAATTCTTATATCTTGGAGAATATTTCCATATTTAGTATCCTTTGCCTGTCGCATATTTTGAATAAGTTCAGTATATTTGAAATGCGACCATATATTAACATTTCCAATACTTCCCAGGCACTTTCTGGTGGCTTCATGTGTCACAGTTTTAAATACAGGTTGTCCTTTTACAGGAGTTAGCTGCAGTAGATCTCCAAAAACTATGATGTGTTTGCCTCCAAATACCACATCATACTCTGTTTTAAGAATCTGTTGCATTCTTAAATGCACAAAGGCAAGCATTAGATTTGATACCATGCTTACCTCATCAATAATGAGAAGTTTCATTTTTTTAAGGATTCTAGAAACTTCACAACAAGCTTCTCCAGATAGCTTGTGGTATTGTAATTTATTTTCATGTTCAACCAGCAGCATCAATAAACGATGTAAAGTAATCCCTTTAATATTGTGTGCTGCCAACCCAATTGGAGCAGTAACAGCACAAGAGAGTGATGAGTCCGTTCTTTGCTGTAGATATGTAGCAATTCCTTTAATTAGAAAACTTTTTCCAGTTCCAGCTTCTCCACTTCTCCACTCACATATAGTCGGACAGGTTGAAATGACATACATGAGCATTCTTTTTTCTCATGACGAAAACCATGCTCAATCTGCTCTGTCACTTCATCATATATCTGTTTTTGCTCCAGTTTAAGTTGCTTCTCCAATTCTTCTAAGTTTATTACATCCTCTTGAACTTGTTCCATTGCTCTTTCCACCTCATCCATGGCAGTGGCTGCTTCATTTTGGATAATTGGTTGTCCAAGTGGATCTTGACTCAACGATGCAGAACTTTGACTATCTTGAGAACTGTCTCTGGCAATCTCTGCTGCTATTGTTGCTTCTTGCTCTATTTCGTCCTTCAACATTTGCAGATAATTACTAAAAACAGGACATTCTATACTATTTTGAGATGCGTTGAATGAATCTTCATAACTGTCAAAGTCACCAAGTAGTTCCTCTTCTTTACGCCATGGTTTAAAGAGTTGCAAAAGAGCTAAATAGTAAAATTCAATTTTGTCAGGAGTTTCACTACTCAGCTTTCGGTGGTTAATCAGATATCCTTTTCTTTGTTTCACCAGACATCCTTCACATCCAATCACAGCATAAACACCTTTATAAATATCCTCTGTAATATTCCTTTTAAAAGTGTAGTTTTGTAGTATTTCATACAGACAAATGTTTTCAAGCAAATTACTTCTATTTGGATAGTATGTATCCAACATGTTTGTCTTCAGAATGTCTGTACTGTTTGGTTCTTTCTCTGCTAAATATTCAATTTGTCGAACAGTTTTCAAAACTCGGTTTCGTGATCTTGCCAGTCCTAAACTCACCCAAATGATTGTTCGAGATTTTGCGTAAAGACTTGCTGATGATAATCGATCACAACATTCATATGCTGTGCTCCAATTTCTCGATGAGATAACATCTTTAAACTGTAGGTATACAATTTCTTACTTAGGCTCTTTTCATGAGAAATATCTTCCCACATATCCTTTAGTTCCGTCTTTTCAGATTTGGTGATGTAAGATGTTACATATCGAGCCACAGCAATAGAGTTGTCTGAAACATATTGAATATCCATGTTAGCATTTCACATGGACAAAATGACTGGGTTATAGTCATTTATGTATTTTGACTCTTCATTTCTTCTTAAATTGTACGTATTTTTTGGTGATTTTCTTGTAACAGCATGTCGCAAAGACGACATAAAATTGTTCACTCTTCCTTTTGGAATTACTGCTCGTGGAAATCCAAAACGACATTTGGTATAGAATTTATCCTTTGATTTGAATTTTCGTCGACAATATTTGCCACAACGATGGCTTTGATATCGTAACACTTTCCCTCTTAAGTCCTTATCAATTGTACTTTTGGGTATATCACATGTTGCATATTCTTCAATGAAAGACAGTACAGTGTCATCTGAGTCTTTTCCAAATTTAGGAGCATCTTTGATCCACAATAGCATAAGAATATGAGGAGCACCTCTCGCTTGATACTCTTTTCTCTAAAAGAAATCCAGAACTTCGCCAAGAGGAGGATTTTTTTGTTTGTAATAAAAGACATCATAGCTTCAAATCTATGATTAAAATATCTGCAAACATTAACTGGATCCAAAGAGCACAGTTCTCTAGGTGTCTTGTACTCTATATTTTCGATGTTTGCATTTGCCTCTCGAAGAAATTCAAGTAAATCTTCCCAAGCATACTCAGCACAGCTTAGAGTTAGAAACCATGTAGGTGCTCCTAAGTTTCTTAGTATACATTTCAAATCTCCATGATGACGGTACCAATACTCATTTATCCATAAACTCCCTTGCTGAAACATTTTGCAGATGTACTCCACTTTTTAGTATATGGTTTACTGCATAAGAAAGTCCAGATAAGTCACTTTCAAACAGAAGATGAAACAAATATGGAATACATTGACGAAATCTCGCATCTTCTGCATATAATCTTGTTATCCGGTATTCAGATACAGGAATTTGCATGGGTCAGTCATCATATCGTGCACCTTGACCTGTTGGAAATAACTGAGGAAAACGACGAGCTTCCAAGCTCTCTTCCCATACACTAATGGGAGTTCCTTCTGCTTTTTTCATCTGAAATAATTCAATAGCATTCCCCATTGCTTCTTTGGAATGCAGAGGATGAACACTGTAATGTTCATACATTTCTTCACTTCTGGACACATCTACTTTTTCAATTTGTCCAGCAGGCAAACCATTTTCCTCTTCTTCATTTATTCCTTCTTCTCCTACATATACATTTTTATAGTATTTATTGTTTTTGACCAAATACAACGTTGCCCTTTTGACTTTTCTAACATCCACTAAATCTTGCCAGATTTTCTTACTCTTTGTAGGCACACCATTAACTAGAATAACTAAAGGTTCCTCTTGTACATTTTCAACACCAATTGTGTAAATGTTTTTCTTTAAATCAACAGGCAAATATACAACTCTTCCCTTTAATCCTCTCTGTAAATCTGAAGGAGGCAATTTCCCTGTCTTAGGCTCCATTGAACAATAGCCTGAAATGGAGGCACACACTGAATCAAAATAGTCTCATAGGTATTTAAATCCTTCAGTTCAGATGGAATACTCACCAACTCAAGATTATTATGTACAGCTCTAGCAGGCATTCTATTATCACTTAATTTATTATAACAATATTTACAAATACGTTGATCAGAACCCAAATCAAAACAATGTTCTACCAACAAATAGGTTGCAAAATGTTTCCACTCACTATTATTTTCTTCTTCACTTTTTAAATATAAATCAACTAACATGGTTTGATTTTTGTAATGAGTGCGTCAACAACACACACAAGAAAAAATTGGTTTTTCACCTGCAATAACCTTAAATTTTGTTACTTCCTGTTCAAAATTTTCAATATTAAAATTCCGGACATTTTCTACCACATTTCCATCTATTACTGTATCAGTTTCTGCACTGTCTTCTTCTGGACCAAAGTAACTAACCTCAATTTCTTCAGCTTAAGTGCTGGACTTTTTGCATAATACAACCTTCTCACTAATTTCCTTACTTCGGTATGATGCACTGCTAACATCCTGAAATAGTGAAAAACACTCTGGCATACTTTTTTAGAAAGACAAGCCAGAGAATGCCCTTGCAGACCTGTTTTTTCTCTTACTCTGCAAGGGTCTAATTCTTGTAACATTTTAACTTTTTGTTTAAGACTTTTCTTAGCATACTTACATAAGAAATTGCGAAAGAAATCAATTGACTCCTGTCGTACACTGCAAATACTACTACAATTCCAAGTGTACACAGGAGCCTTAGGACATCTGCCTAAAACTTCATCAGCTATCACCTCTTCTGTATTTCTAGACACAATTTTCTCTTTTTCAATAGGACAACCATCCTTTACCTCATATGCTCGACCACTGGTGTCAACTGCATGCAACAAATCATTAGTTTGAAAGTAACTCTCTTCATTAAAAAATGGCTCACAACTTGAACTATGCATCCATTTTCGAGAAAAAACATCACAGAAATTAGTCCGATTAATTACTCTTTTCCATTTACACTTAGCTTTTAAAACTTTGATTCCCTTATTCAGTGTATTTATTCTATTAATTACTAAAACAAATAACTTTTTTTTTGTCTGAAATGCGCATTCAACAACATTCTCGATATACTTTTTTTTCTTATAAAAAGCAGATTTCCTTTTAGGGATTTTTTTCATTTTTTAACAAATTCGAAACTACTCTATTATAAAACATACGTTTCCTGATTTCTGCAAAATGATTAGTACGTCTATTAATTTATTCACCGCAGAGTTGGGAAACATTTTCCTTTTTTCTCTGATTTGTCCTTGTAGATACTGCTAAATGTTTTTCCTTTCCCACATTATCTTTTTTTTTCTATTTTGACATTTTTTTTTTTTAGAAAATCCTTGGTTGTCTTACCAGGAGCACTCTTATTTTTGTCCGTCTTTTGTTGATTACGTAATTCTTCTAATTGTTTGCTCTTAGAATAGTATGTTTTTTTGTTTTTTCCTTTTTTCATTTTGGTTCGGCATGTTGATTTTTCTTTCTGTTCTTAATTATAATCGGTTATGAATAAAGAAAAAAAATAATATAGACCTATACTGACATATAACATAGAAATTATAACCACTAAATAATATAAACACTGGTTCAGTTTATAAGTAAAAATAAGGCATTGCAACAGTCTCTGAACAAAGTAGGAAATCATGTAGTGAGTGCTGTTTCTGACTTGACAGCAGAGCATTGATATGTCAAAATTATAGACGTACTTGCTAAGAATATTATTTTAGGGTTAAAAATAGTACAGTAGTTTTCAGGCGGTGTAGGGGGTCATAGTAGAATTAATGTTTGTGACCCTAATCTCTTACACATTTCATTAAAACATTTATTTTCATATTAATTAAAAACATGAATGATCAATACTACAAGAAGACTGACTCAAATTTTTTTTTATTATAAATAAAAAATGTATTTGTCAAACATTTCATAGTCCAATAAAACTTGCAACATGACATCATCTGGAATTTCATTTTGATCATAAGAAAAATGTTGATTTTCGAATTCAAATGCTTCTAGCACTTCAATAAAAGAACTGTCCAAACTCTCATCCATAAAATCATCAAATATAGTCTCATTTTCCTCCGGAAAAATTTCATCTTTCAGTTCGTCTAATATATCAGTTGAGATTTCGAAAGTTAAAGCAACATTTTCTTGATTGTCTTCCATTGTATATTGCAATATTATGTTGCTGGTCCTTCCAAAAAAATATAAAGACTTAATTATATCTTTTTCACAAATAGATAATTAAAAACTACCTTAACCAATTTTATAAGTACATATATTACCATACTTTTAAATACATTAAGTACACAAATTAATCTGCCACCTTCCTCTTTTTTGAAAACAGACTCACACTGTGATCCTAGTCACATAACACTGGGCTAGATGTAGGAAAGGAAATACCAGTCGGTATATATATATGCTGAGATATATAGGTGGCCTGTTTTTGGCCAGTAGAGACGGTTAAATATTAGCAGCAGACGAATGTATGACATTACAATGCATGCTTTTACATCGCATGCTTTTACAATGCAGTTTTTACAACGCATACCATTACAACGCATATTGTTTTTAGGCGCTGGATAGTGAATTGTTTAATTTACTAGTCCAACTCCAGTCCCCGTGGATAGTAGGGAAGATGTTGGATAGTGCATTAAACCCATTCCCTATCCTAGAACGCATCCCAGCACAATGGGTTGTAATGATTTGTGTTGTAAAAGTTGCATTGTAAAGGCACTGCGTGGTAAAAGTTGCGTTGTAAAGGTTGTTTACTATGTAAGGATGTATGACATTACAACACATGCTTTTACATTGCATGCTTTTACAACACGGTTTTTACAATGCATACCATTACAACGCATAGAGCTTTTAGGCGCTGGATAGTGAATTGTTTAATTTACTATTCCAACTCCAGTCCCCGTGGATAGTAGGGAAGATGTTGAATAGTACATTAAACCCATTCCCTATCCTAGAGCGCACCCCAGCGCAATGCGTTGTAATGGTTTGCGTTGTAAAAGTTGCGTTGTAAAGGCACTGCGTGGTAAAAATTGCGTAGTAAAGGTTGTTTACCGTGTAAGGATGTATGACATTACAACGCATGCTTTTATATCGCATGCTTTTACAACGCTGTTTTTACAACGCATACCATTACAAAGCATAGTGCTATTAGGCGCTGGATAGTGAATTGTTTAATTTACTATTCCAGCTCCAGTCCCCGTGGATAGTAGGGAAGATGTTGGATAGTATATTAAACCATTCCCTATCCTAGAGCGCACACCAGCGCAATGCGTTGTAATGGTTTGCGTTGTAAAAGTTGCGTTGTAAAGGCACTGCATGGTAAAAGTTGCGTTGTAAAGGTTGTTTACCGTGTAATTTAAAATCTCTGTCTCTGCCAGCACTATGTGTGTCTGCTCCTAACATTTAACCATCTGTACTGGCCAAAACCAGGCTACCTATACATAGGCATTTATATATATACCAGACTTTTTACCAGAAAACACAGAGCACAACCCATTTAAATGACCACTACAAACCAAAACAGAAACCTAATTCATTTCAAAAATCCTTTTCCAATATACACCATACAAAAGCACAATATGCTTCTTAATCTTCCCCATACTGCATACAGCAGTGTATCTTCATTAAATAAATCATATTTCAGATACCACAAATGCAGAGAGTAAGATGAGACACAGGCACAGAAAACCCTTTAAGCTAAAAGTGGCAAATTGTTACAAAGCACATGTGACATTATTGAAAATTATATAAATATAATTTCTGACTTTAAACAGACACTCAGAGTAATCCTTGACCAAAATTTAAACACTACACTTTTTACCAGAAAACTTTTCCACAGGAAATAGTTTTTGACACAGAGCACAGCTCATTTAAATTACCACTACAGAAACAAAGCAGAAACCTAACTCATTTTGTAAATACATTTCCAATATGAACCATTCTATTTTAAACAGCATTACAAAATAACATGACACAAAATACAAGAATAAATAAGCACAATAAGCTTCTAATCTTCCCCATAGTGCATACAGCACTCTATCTTTATTAAAATAATAATTACTCACCTTTTAAAATGCTTTGGAAGATCTAGATAGTGTCAATCACAGTCAACAGATTTTCTACAGCAGAATCTCTGAATAAAGCTTCTGACACTAGAGCCTGATAATAATGGCACAGATTCTTTTTCATTTCAAACCCATATGCGTGTACATAGCCAATAATAATTCTTCCCACACAAATTTAAAAGCAAACTGCACATTTTAATTTGGTTGTACATTAGAACACTTTGAAAGACACATAACATTCACCCATCCCCCCAGTGCTCATTCCCCTGTAACCATGGTAACTCCCTGCTAATCCAGCTCACAGTGCAAAAGTTCATCATACAATGTTGCAAAATATTCCATCAAGAGTGTTTGACCTCTCACTGTACTACCTAATCATGTGCCATGTTTCTTTAAATGACTTTTTCTCAACCATTGAAATGACTTCTTTAAAAAAAAAAAGCATGCACCCTAATTTTCAGTGCTGAATTTTAAGAAAGCACCAATCATTTCTTGTTTTTCAAGTGCACTGAATATTAACCTGTTTTTTTCATAACTCCCACTTTCAAACTTGCATTTCATTTCCACAACTCATCTGAATACAAGCACACCTACCTTGAAGATGCAAAAAATCTGGTTTGTGGGTCATAGCTATGTCCACTGGGCTCAAAACTACGCAGCTAACAGAGGTAATTACAACCTTGATTTACTAAATGTGGACATTGTATGGATTGGACACAGAGGACTGAGATGTCACAAATTGATACCATTGGTAAAATCCTTTATGCATTTACCACACCCTGACCTTTTAATAGTGCACTGTGGTGGCAATGACTTGGGCACTTTGACTGGGGTAGGTCTTGGAAATGCTTTTAAAGGACATTTTTGGGCAATTGATGACACTTTTTCCCAAAACTGCCTTGGTATATTCTAATATATGCCAAAGACAAAAATGGAACTGGTCCAACCAATTGTGTCCACAGATTGAGAAAGCAAGGAAATATGTAAATAAATCTGTTTCTGCGTACATGGGAGACTATGGAATGGGTAGTATATACCACAACAACTTGCGTTACAACATGCAAGGCATCTATAGGAAAGATGGTGTACATTTCACCGATGAGGGGAATAGAGTCTTCCTCTGTAACATAAGACTCTGCATCGGTACTTACTTGTAAGTACCAAAAACACCCAATAAACACAACGGCTCTTTTTAGAGCCATCTAACATCTTAACACTAACACGCAAACTTTTAAGCCGTACTTTTTGGCGAGAAGAAAACAAAAACGTTTTTTTTTGGCTTTGGGGGTCCTTAATGGCCCCCCTGAGAAAACCTAGGGGGTCCGTTAGTCCCCACCCTGCCCCCTTTCCACGTTCTCCAATATAGTTTCTAACAGTCTTGTAAATAGAGGTGCGCGACCGGGTGCGCGCACCTTGTAACTTTTTACAAAGAAAAAATGATTTTTGGGGCCTTGGGGTACCTTAATGGACCCCCTGACAATAACTAGGGGGTCAGGGACTGTCTACCAAGCCTCCTTCTCACGTTTTTCAAACTTTTAAAAGAATTGAGTAAAAAGCCATTTTGAGACGAGATTCGACCTGATGCGCGCACCCCGCAACATTGTTAGAAAAAAAAGGGTTTTTTCGGCCTTGGTGGTCCTTAATGGACCTCCTGAAATACCTAAGGGGTCAGGGAGTCTCCACCCTGCCCCATTTCCATGTTGTGCCCCTTTCTTATCTACAATATGTGGACTCGCACTGACAAAATGGCGGTCAACACTTCCTGATTTCCTCCAAATCGAATGTTGACAGACGTCAAACAGCAAATCAGAATTCAGCTCGCGCACGGGAAGGTGCGCGCACGGGTGCGCGCTTACAGATATATAATTGATTTTAACTTTAATTTTCTCAGACACTACTGGAGGGATTTACAATATTTATTTTGCCAAGTTTGGTGTAATTCCGTTCAACCGTTCGGGCTGTAGCCGTGTCTAAAGGTCCTATAGAAAATAACATGGGGAAAACACGTTTTGGGACCCCCCTTTGTTCTCAGCCCCCACTTCATGAATCCCCCCGAAACTTTAAGGGAAGGAGCGGAGCGGAGCTGGCCAAAATTTTGGAAAATTACACGCAAATTCATCCACCGGCGCCAGAGTCATTCCCAATAGAATGTTGCGGATTTCCTATGGTAACTAGGTCCTAACTATAACTACCTACTGGCGACCGCCAGTAGGTAATATATATATATATATTCACTGAAAAAACCATAGGTTATAGACCATATATAGTTAGGAATTAGCATTTAAAAAACCTTATTTTACTCACACAAAACCATTGAAATTCCATATATAGTTAGTTGCACTAACTATATATCGCGCACCCGCAATCCACTGCTGATGATGTCACATATTACATCATTCATGACATGGTCAGTGACATCACTGATGACATCACTGATGACATCTCAAATGACATCATTCTTGTGCTAATACGATAAATCTCTTCAGACTCTAATATAACCTTAGATACACTCAGTGTATACAGACACTCACACACTGCCACTCATCCATGGAGTTACTCACACACCCAGTCAGTCATGCAAAGAAACAATCTCACCTCCATTTCTTCAACTATACAGTTAAACACACCTTACTTATTGAAACATATACTAACACATATTTACTCTCTTATACAATCCCTGATACAAGTTCACAATGATCGATACAACCACTCACTCATTCAGTGGCTCTCATGCACAGTTATTTATATATGCCAACTCTCACATGTACTGTGTTTTACATATGTACTTACTATGACATGTAGCATTGAGATATCCATTCACTCATCAATACACTCATGCACACAGTCAACTGCCCATGTAGCTGTTTCCACATGCACTCTTGAACTCATACACCTAGTGAATAAACTGCTCACACATCTATGCACAGAGTCACACACCTTCCAGCCACCCCCACACAAACTCAATCTCCCATAGAAATACTTGGGCAACCAATTAATAACACATATAGCCTCTCGTATAGCTAATGATCAACACATGCAGCAGTTTACATCACAACAGACATACTGATGCACACATTCAGACAGTTTAGTCACTAACCCATGCATTTAGTACGACACAATTATTCACTCACTCATACAGTCAGTCACGCACCTACTAAATCCTTCATCCAGACACTTATACATCCACTCATTCTTCAATATGTAAGACATATTTTAACTTTACAGAAACATACAGTCACTGGATGTTGTCATCAGTGATGTCATCAGTGATGTCATTTGAGATGTCATCAGTGATGTCATCAGTGATGTCACTGACCATGTCATGAATGATGTAATATGTGACATCATCAGCAGTGGATTGCGGGTGCGCGATATATAGTTAGTGCAACTAACTATATATGGAATTTCAATGGTTTTGTGTGAGTAAAATAAGGTTTTTTAAATGCTAATTCCTAACTATATATGGTCTATAACCTATGGTTTTTTCAGTGAATTTTCAAGGTTTTGTAAATGCTAATTCCTAACTATATATGGTCTATAACCTATGGTTTTTTCAGTGAATTTCAATGGTTTTTTAATAGCAAATATCATAAGCTGTCGAATGTCAAGTACGTGGTAAGTGAAAACATTTTCGTGTTTATGCACACTGATCTGCTTTGAATGGTGCCCCCCCCCCCTCATTTCTATTAGGAGTACTCTCTCTTTGCAGATAGTGAAAGGTAGTTAACGCAGGCCTTTGCCCCCGTTGTAATCCGTCGTGCCTGCTTCTCTCTCCATTTGATTGATTGTTATCCAAGTATTTACTGTTTTAGAATTAGTTCTCTTTGGTTCATTCTCTATTTACAAACAAACACAGAGTCGCAATACTCTGTTTAGTCTTTGCAGATAACGAAAAATCGTGTAAAAAAAAAGAAAAGGAATCGAGCAAAATCAGTAGGCCACTAATGGGATCTCTTTTTGACCTCGCTAAAATAGAAACATTAGGAACAACCCCTCATGACAAATACAAAACTAGTGAGATGAACTGAACTCCACACAATGATGGCTGCAAAACAGCTCGGCTCCGCCACCCACCCCGCCCAAAATAACGATAAAGAGCGGCTGCCATGATTGGTTGCGGAATGACCACGACGGAGCTACGAAATGATGCTGCTCTCATGCTAACCCCAGCTTCAGTCTGAAACATCCAGAAACACTGTAGACTACCAATTCGATCAGTTCCGGTAGCGCCCCAATGTAACCCGGTAGAGAAGAACTAGCCCTCCCCTCTTTGACTGATGGTTCTTGTTGCCTGTCCCTTCTGTTGTCATTTAACAGAACTATTTAGCCTGCTGAAAGGGGTATTGTTCCGACCGCTGGTTGGTGGAGACATTTTGACTATATTCTGTACCTGCGTTGTCGCGTAATGCGTCATATGACGCGCCGCGTTAGCGCATCCGGAAGTCATCCGGGGCGCGCAGCGCGTAACGTAAGCATAACAAGTCATGTGACTTGTTAATAAAACTTTTCATTGGTTCATTTTACTTTTCTTATTGTAATGATGAAAGGCTTGGTCATATGACCTAAAAATTACGCTTTTCATTACTTCCGAACATTATTTTTTCTTAAATATATGTTATAATGTTCCAGGCTAATGTACTTTCCCGGAAATTTTACAACTGTCCTGCAAGTAAAATATATTCTTTTTTCGAGAAAAAGAGCGTTTCTTCGTCCCATGACGGAGCCGTTGAGCAAAAGAGGGTCGACCTACTGTCTTAGTCGCCGATACGCCTGAATATGAGATTCTTATCGATCACTTTATGTTGCAGGAATAGAAAACACAACAGCCCTTGACCATTTATCTTTACTGCGTTCCTTCGTATTATACCTTTTACCCTTCATGTAATTGGTCTGCTTTATTTCACTTGCCTTTTAATGATTCTAAAACAGTGACTATTATTAAAAACTTTACCAATGTATATACTACTACCATGTTTTCTTTTAAAAACCTTTATTGTGAAAATTTCATTATACAAATACGAGCCTATAACCACGTGGGCCGGCCACGGAGCAAACTGTAATCGTATATGATGAATAGACATTTACACTGTAGAGGAACGTAACGGGCGGGCCATTAGGTTGCAAGAACTAAGGTGTCTAACAGTTACGGAATCGGTGGACGTACATTTTATAATTAAAATACGACAGGGCCAGTTACAATAAAATTATCTAGATATACATTTGCGGGCAAGTACCATGGGTGACGTTAATTCGAACTTTCAACAGTACAGTAATCAATAACACATCAGAACTTAATATCAATAGGGATGTCGAAATATTCAATCAATTCTCGTCCCCGCCCGCCATGTGCTTCAAAACTGCATACGTATCTCGTGATTTCAAGGTTCTGCAACCAGTACACAACAAGGAGTTACGAGTCCCATTTATTCTGGCGCCATTTTGGGCGAGGACGGGCAGGTCCAGGATATAGTCAAAATGTCTCTACCAACCATCGACTATGATGATGTTCATATGCTGTATTTATTAGAGTAACACTCATCTGTCCACATGAAATTAATTTGCCACAATCTAAACATGTCATTTTAATCTTTCCAAAGTTCTTCTAAATATTTGGGACCGTTTCCCTTGCCTCTGAAGCTCTCAGTGCCACTTCTTTGATGAATGTACTAGCAGGTCAGGGGTTCTCCTCCAAATCTCTCTTTTATGCAGCACTATAATTAATTGGTGCCACCTCTCCATATGACGATGCATGGTATAGTTACCACAACTATATTTTTTTTCGGTTCCTCTGGAGAGTTCATCGTGGCAGATGAAGCGTGTAACGTACCGGGCATTTACCTTTTTTTGCATGTACAGGAAAGGAAAAAAAAATCGAGCGTCCGAGTTCTAAGGTGTCCCAGGGCCATTTTGGTGGACCAGGCCCAAATCCAAAGAACAGCTATCTCACAGGCTAATGGGGCGACCCACGCCGAGTTTCAGCATTGTAGGATGACCACACAAGTACAGCAACTTGCTAGACATCACCTCGGTGCCATCCGGATCTCGGCGCCCCACTGCAGATGAAGTGCCTCTCAACTATGAAACCACCACGGTGACATCCGGATCTTGGCGCGTTGTGCTGCCTTCGGCCTATTCGCACATCGGTCCGCTACTGACGCCATCTCACAGGCTAATGGGGCGACCCACGCCGAGTTTCAGCATTGTAGGATGACCACACCAGTACAGCAACTTGCTAGACATCACCTCGGTGCCATCCGGATCTCGGCGCCCCACTGCAGATGAAGTGCCTCTCAACTATGAAACCACCACGGTGACATCCGGATCTTGGCGCGTTGTGCTGCCTTCGGCCTATTCGCACATCGGTCCGCTACTGACGCCATCTCACAGGCTAATGGGGCGACCCACGCCGAGTTTCAGCATTGTAGGATGACCACACCAACTTGCTAGACATCACCTCAGTGCCATCCGAATCTTGGCATCTCAACGCCTAGTGGTATCTTCCATACAAAAAATATTGTTACGCTGCCTTTGGCCCCATTCGCACATCAGTCCGCAACTTAGACATCACCTCGGTGCCATCCGGATCTTGGCATCTCAGCGCCTTGTGGTGTCAGTCAGAAAATATTGTTGTGCTGCCTTCGGCCTATTCGCACATCGGTCCGCTACTGACGCCATCTCACACGCCAACGGGGCGCCCCACGCCGACTTTCAGCATTGTAGGATGGCCACACCAGTGCGGCAACTTGCTACACACCACCTCGGTGCCATCCGGATCTTGGCATCTCAGCACCTTGTGGTGTCTTCTACTCCGGAAATATAGTAGAAAATATTGTTGCGCTGCCTTTGACCCCATTCACACATCAGTCCGCTACTGACACCATCTCACAGGCCAACGGGGCGCCCCACGCCGACTTTCAACATTGTAGGATGGCCACAGAAGTGCGACAACTTACTAGACACCACCTCGGTGCCATCCGGATCTTGGCGCGTTGTGCTGCCTTCGGCCTATTCGCACATCGGTCCGCTACTGACGCAAACTCACAGGCCAACGGGGCGCCCCACGCCGACTTTCAGCATTGTAGGATGGCCACACCAGTGCGGCAACTTCCTACACACCACCTCGGTGCCATCCGGATCTTGGCGCGTAGTGAAGCTGCAGCAGCTGCAAATAAGCTTCAGACAGTGTTACAACCGCTGCTCAGAACTCTCAACTATGACACCACCTCGGTGCCATCCGGATCTTAGCGCGTTGTATTGCCTTCGGCCTATTCGCACATCGGTCCGCTACTGACGCCGCCTCACGTGCCAACGTATTTTCTCCGCATTTTATACCCTATGCCGCATAACAGGTCATGTGACTTGTTTATAAAACTTTTCATTGGTTCATTTTACTTTTGGTTTCCTAATGATGGAAGGCTTGATCATATGACCTAAAAACAACACTTTTCATTGGATGAAAACTTTTTTTTTCCCCCAAACGATGAAAGCCCCACCTTGTTTCTGGATGTTTCAGACTAAACTGGCGTCACCATGAGAGCACCACCATCTCGTAGCTCCGTCGTGGTCATTCCGCGAGCAATCATGGCAGCCGCTCCCCACCAGAAGCCTGCAGGACTCGGGGCCCCCAAAACTTTTGATGAATTCTCAAGGCGGAGGGGACGCTTTCGAGAATGGGGTCCAAGACCTAGCAGACAAGCGTCCGATTTCCAAGGTGTCCCAGGGCCATTTCAGTGGACCAGGCCCAAAAAGGAAACAGCCTGCCGCCATTTTGAGAGTCCTGTGACAGCCGCCTATCGCTGCACCGCAAGAGTGGGCGCAACTCAGCTGAATGGCGGATTTTGACACAGTGGACCAAAAGCGGACGGAATGACAACTGAAACGGTAAAGGGGCGCCCCACTAAAACAGATGAGACTCCACCTGGAGAGGCCCGTTCACGCCGCCTCCCCCGGGGCGCTCCACGCCGTTATTCGGAGCAGCATTGTAGGATACCAAAACCAGTGCGGCAACTTACTGGACATCACCTTGGTGCCATCGTTCTGCTGCCTTGGAACTATTCGCACAACAGTTTGCTACTGATGACCCACCCCCCGCGACGCCCCACGCCGTTATTTGCTGGGTGGCAACTTACTAGACATCACTTTCGTGTCATCTAGATTTCGGCGCGTTCTGCTGCCTTGGAACTATTCGCACAACAGTTTGCTACTGATGACCCACCCCCCGCGACGCCCCACGCCGGAAATCTGGACGTTGTGCTGCGTTGGGACTATTCGCACAGCCGACCGCTACTTCGTTGTTTTTCTCTAAAAATGTTTATATGTTATTACTATTTTTGTTTTCTTGTATATATTTATAAATTATTAAAGTTTTATAATCTTACTACTTTGTCGGAGGGCTATATATTTTTAATGTGACACATAATTGTAAAAACTTTGATGTACAAAGAGTCATCCCTGGAATCTTCCGCTTCACGCTCGGTCCCCTCCCCAATCACAATACAGGATGGTTTTCAGATAATAGCAACGCTTCTGCTGTGACGGATCTCATCGAGTGTGGGCCTTGATCTACTATAACTCCTTTGAAGACGGGTGATTCTTTACAGCTGTGGCCATAAACTACATCTGCAGGGCTAGCTGATAGCCTAGGACCGGCCTGGACAATCGGACACAGAGGAAAAGGAGTGTCAGAGGGTGCGGTAGTGAATAGGGCGAAAGGGAGGTGTCGGGCGGGCACAGGGTGTGATTCTCAGGGAAGAACAGCGCAGATGGGGGGAGGTTTATTACCCATGCATAAAACAGAGAGCGGGGGTGACCACTGCCTGGGGGAGATGCTTGCGAGGGTGGGGAGCCATGCTAAGGATCGACAGCGTGCACAGAGTGGATCTGGTCAAGGCATCTAAAATGGCTGCCGTGCACGACAAAAGTGTGGCATTTGAAAAAAGACAAGATGGCGCACACAATGTTTTTCAACAATTCCTGATTTCCTTCGAATCGAACGTTAACAGACGTTGGGGCATATTACCAAAGTTAAGCGATATTTATCCCTAACGATGCATTGCAAAGATTTTTTTACCGTCAGAAATTATTGCAGATAAACCTTGCTATTATCAAGGTTTATCGCAAATACGATAAAAAACGAGCGCAATGCATTAATATCGCTGAAAACTCCGCGATATTCATGCATTACCGAGCTAATGCTCTTAGCCATGTTATCCACCTCCCATTGGATAACATGGCTAAGAACTGCTCAGGGCAGCTGTTACTTTTTGGAGATATTCGCGCTTATCTCGAATATTTCCAAAAGTTGATAATAGGAGATAGCGATGTTAGCGACTGTTTCCAGTCGCTAACATCTTGGCATGCCCACTTTGCATGTCATTAGTGATAAATATCACTCACATGCAAAGTGGGACCCAAGATGGTCGCTATCTCCTACTAGCCGTCGCTAACTGGTGTTAGCAACAGCTAGGTAATACAGATATAATTTTATCTCCGCGAAGCGGAGCGCTGTTACAGATATATATCTTGTTTTTGAACGTTAATTTCTCAAAATGCACTGAAGCACATATATTGAGACATAGCAAAGGCACATCGGGCTACCAGTCCCTAATATTTTACCAAGTTTCGTGCAAATCCATTCAGCCGTTCGATTATTATTATTATTTTTTTTTTTTGCCCCGCGGGGCCCTTTTAAAACCTCCACATCAAACCTAGGGGGTCAGCGAGGATCTACTATGCCCCCTTATGGTCATCAGCCGTTCGATTATTATTATTATTTTTTTTTTTTGCCCCGCGGGGCCCTTTTAAAACCTCCACATCAAACCTAGGGGGTCAGCGAGGATCTACTATGCCCCCTTATGGTCATTTGCCCCTTCGCTTTGGCCTCCTCTTGTCTCTCGATCCTACCGAGAGACAAGATGGCGGCCGCTACGTACTGTTTGGAATGTTTACAGACACCGGAGAGCCAATCAGCTTCGCTTCGCAAAGCTCCGTAACGCGAAAAGTACGCGAAGCGGTGCGCTGTTACAGATATATATCTTTTTTTGAACGTTAATTTCTCAAAATCCACTGAAGCACATATATTGAGACCTAGCAAAGGCACATCGGGCTACCAGTCCCTACAATTTTGCCAAGTTTCGTGCAAATCCATTCAGCCGTTCGATTATTATTATTATTATTTTTTTTTGCCCCGCGGGGCCCTTTTAAAACCTCCACATCAAACCTAGGGGGTCAGCGAGGATCTACTATGCCCCCTTATAGTTATTTCCCCCTTTGTTTTGACCTCCTCTTGTCTCTCGATCCTACCGAGAGACAAGATGGCGGCCGCTACGGACTGTTTGGAATGTTGACAGACGCCGGAGAACCAATCAGCTTCGCTTCACAAAGCTCCGTTGCGCGAAAAGTCCGCGAACCAGAGCGCTGCCTGGTCCGCGCTTACAGATATATATCTTTTTTTAAACGTTAATTTCTCAAAATCCACTGGAGCACATATATTGAGACCTACAAAAGGCACATCGGGCTACCAGTCCCTACAATTTTGCCAAGTTTCGTGCAAATCCATTCAGCCGTTCGGGCTAAAAGTGAGGCCAACCGCCCTATGGAAAACTCAATGTTAAAAACACGTTTTGGGACCCCCCTTTTTTCTCGGCCCCCACTGAACGAACCCCCCCCAAATTTTCAAGGGCTGCTCAGAAACAAAATGTGCCATTTTCCTGAAAATTTCAGCCAATTCCGTCCACAAACGCCAAAGTTATTAGACATAGAATTTTCAAAAAACCCATAGAGAAAAAATCCTAACTATATATACCTACTGGCGACCGCCAGTAGGTAATTACCTACTGGCGGTCGCCAGTAGGTATATATAGTTAGGATTTTTTCTCTATGGGTTTTTTGAAAATTCTATGTCTAATAACTTTGCCGTTTGTGGACGGAATTGGCTGAAATTTTCAGGAAAATGGCACATTTTGTTTCTGAGCAGCCTTTGAAAATTTGGGGGGGGTTCGTCAAGGGGGGGCCGAGAAAAAAGGGGGGTCCCAAAACGCGTTTTTCCCATGTTAATTTCCATAGGGCGGTTGGCCTCACTTTTAGCCCGAACGGCTGAATGGATTTGCACGAAACTTGGCAAAATTGTAGGGACTGGTAGCCCGATGTGCCTTTTGTAGGTCTCAATATATGTGCTCCAGTGGATTTTGAGAAATTAACGTTTAAAAAAAGATATATATCTGTAAGCGCGGACCAGGCAGCGGTCTGGTTCGCGGACTTTTCGCGCAACGGAGCTTTGTGAAGCGAAGCTGATTGGTTCTCCGGCGTCTGTCAACATTCCAAACAGTCCGTAGCGGCCGCCATCTTGTCTCTCGGTAGGATCGAGAGACAAGAGGAGGCGAAAGCGAAGGGGCAAATGACCATAAGGGGGAATAGTAGATCCTCGCTGACCCCCTAGGTTTGATGTGGAGGTTTTAAAAGGGCCCCGCGGGGCAAAAAAAAAAATAATAATAATAATCGAACGGCTGAATGGATTTGCACGAAACTTGGCAAAATTGTAGGGACTGGTAGCCCGATGTGCCTTTGCTAGGTCTCAATATATGTGCTCCAGTGGATTTTGAGAAATTAACGTTCAAAAAAAGATATATATCTGTAACAGCGCTCCGCTTCGCGTACTTTTCGCGTTACGGAGGTTTGCGAAGCTGATTGGTTTTTCGGCGTCTGTAAACATTCCAAACAGTCCGTAGCGGCCGCCATCTTGTCTCTCGGTAGGATCGAGAGACAAGAGGAGGCCAAAGCGAAGGGGCAAATGACCATAAGGGGGCATAGTAGATCGTCCCTGACCCCCTAGGTTTGATGTGGAGGCTTTGAAAGGTTCTCGCAGGGCAAAAAAATATATACCGTTTTTTTAGTTTTTTTGCGTGGAGTGCGCTCGGTTCGCGAACCGGGAAGCGTTCTGGGGAGCGTACTTTCTTGAAAATTAGTGAAAAAAGTTAGAGTACAATAATAATTGTGAGTGATCAGATGTAGGGTAGCTCTGAGAAGAGCTTTTGGGTTTATGGTACATTTAGGTACTTATAAGTAGGTACCAATGCACATTCTTAAATTCAGAGTGAAAACTCTGTTGCCCTCATCTGAGAAGTGAACTCCATCTCCTCTGTAGATATCTTGCATGTAGTAACGCAAGTTATTGTTGTACAGGGAGCCCATTCCATGGTCTCTCATGTAAGCTGAAACAGATTTGTTTACATGCTTCCTCGATTTCTCAATTTGTGGACAAAATTGGTTCGACCACCTCCATTTCTGTCTTTGGCATATATTTGAATATACCAAGGCAGTCTGAGGAAAAAGTGCCATCAATTGCTCAAAGGTGTCCTTTAAAAGCATTTCCAGACCTACCCCAGTCAAAGTGCCCAAATCATTACCTCCACAGTGCACAATTAACAGGTCAGGTTTTGGCAAATGCATAAAGGTTTTCACCAATGGTATCAATTGGTGACATTTTAATCCTCTGTGGCCAAACCACTTAATTTCCACATCTTGTAAATTGAGGTTAGGTAAATTCCTGTTTTCAGCGTACCTTTGAGCCCAATAGATGTAGCTATGTCCAACAATCCAGACAGAAAACATGGCGAGAGAAGGTTCTCCTGCAGTCAGATGAAGTGTGGCAATGAAATGGCAGTTGAAAAAATGAGAGTGTAAAATGAAAAAAACTGAGGAGTTTCTGTGTTAATGAAGCAGTAAGAGTGATTGGTGGATTTTGATTGCTGAAAACAGAAAGTTAGTGTGCATGGATGAGTTCGTTGAAAGATGTATTTTGAGTGGCGAAGAAAAAATCATTAAATGAAAGAATGCTTTGGATATGCAGGTGCACTGAGAGTTCAGAGTTCAATTGCAACATTGTTGTGTGAGAGGTCTTGCAAGAGGTGGTTGCTATGCAGAAAAAGCAGAGAGGGGGCAGAGGGGGGAAGGGTTTTGCTTTGAAAAAAAGTGAGGGAAGAGTTTTGATTGGGTGACATGAGAGATCTGTGTGAGGAATTACAGCATTTCTGTGCTTTTGATAGCTGCAGACTCTGGAGTGCATACCTTTTGCTCTGCTGAAGACAAATTGGTGTGTTTCTGAGACTGTTTTGAAACTCAAAGTACTTGCTAAGGTGAGAAAAAATTTCTTTAATTTAGATAGAAAATAGTGTGCTTTAAGGAGAAAATTATGAAGAAAGTTGTGTTTTTCAAATGTTGCTTTGTCTCAAGTGTTTCACAAATAGATTTTGTTTGTTTGAGAAATTGTAATTGGAGAAAATGTGAAGTATTAGTACTGACAGGGCTTTTATGTGCATAGGAGCTGTGGAGTGTTTTCAAATTATGACTTGTAAATCGTTTTTGAGAAAAAGCAATGGTTTTAATATTGATGAGAAGGACATAATGGTGTCTGCTTCTTTATAAGGTAATTGAGAGTCTTTCCCATTTCAATGTAAGAAGTTTGTCTGTGGAGCAAATTGCTTGTAAATATGCTCCCACCTGTGCATGGCAAATTTAGATTTTGAATGTTTCCGTTACATAGGCATGTTAAAGGTGACTGAAACATGCTGCAAAGGCAATCAAAAAATGCTTTTATGTGTCTTAAGGACATTTTAAGTCATTTCCCCATGTGCAGTGTTTTCAAATTATGAGTTGAAAATCGTTTTTGAGGTAAAGGAATGTTTTCAAAATTTATGTGTGCCATATGACCCCAAATTTTTTTTTCAGGGGTGCAGCAGGGTGTTCTTGAGATACCCCTGCACCGTCGGAAAAATTCGTAATTTGCGATGAGGTAATTGCTAATCGCAAATTGCACCTTCATTCCTATGGGCCTCCTGCTGCATGGAAATGAATGGGTAATCTTGCTGAAATGCAAAGTCGAATCTGTATTTAAAAGGGTCTGCACCTCTGTACGGGTGTTCGCTATGTGAAGCACGAAAGTTTCACGGGCCGAACTCAAGGCCACCTCTCTCTGAGACAAAAGAGCTCTTATTCTTGCCATGCTGTTGAAATGTGCTCCCAAGGTTGGTATTTGTGGCCAGATTGAAAACTCCCTATGTTCATGTGTGGGAGGAAATAGAACATTTCTGCAGCAAATAACCCGTTCATTTACTGTTACGATAAAATTAATACTTTTAATTAACCCAGAACAATCTTCATTATTGAGCATCAAATAACTACCATTTTCCAAGAACTTGAACGTGGGGATGATAGCAGGAACTGGCGTGCCTTGCAACACGCAAGCCATATTTGGTCGGTGTTTGTTGCATGAACCGTGTAACTGTCTGTGCCTACACATTAGTGAATGATCTGGCGTCTCAGTGCATTCCTCTCCATTCAGATAAAGTTCTTGATCATCTTTGAAAATCTGTATGTGTATGGAAGCGACCAGACTTGATGAAGAAAACCACTACCTAAAGGTTAATAACGACCTATTGGTATATATTTCATACAATTTGAAAACTTATATAAAGCAAAAGGCAGCGTTATTAAACCGTGGATAAGGCACGTTGCCAAAGCAGTCAACCTTTTGGATTTATACTGGAAATGTTAAAGGAAGAATTACGGAGTAGGGCCTGTAAATCTTTAATAGACAACGAGTAAAATTACTCCAACCATCGTATTCCTCTAACTCCGGGATAGTAGGGGTGTTTAATTTTTTAGAAGTAGCCAATCCAAAGCATTTGGTCTGGGAAATTGTTTCATTCACAAACAACATATGTTTTGGGATGAGACATGCACGGTGGAAAGCCTCAGTGCCTTGTACCTGCCAGGTTCGTGAACCCCAAACTGATGTAGATCCTGGATATTTTTACTCTGTATTACGTTAGCATGGTCTCATTACTGGTTTAAACGCCATTTTTCCTTTTTTGTAACTTCTGCACACGACACTTAGTTGTTGCTTTAGCTTTCAGCCTACCTGCGTCAAGATCTATGCCTGCTTCAAGCAGGCGCAGGGTTTTGATGTAGCTTTGTCCTATCTGATTGTAAATGCGGCACACCGTGGGTGGCAGAGCAGCGGTGCACGTTAACTGGTGCATCCCTGGGGATGTGCTAGTTAATATAAATCTGCCCCTTTACATTTAATTATGTGCAGGGGACACAGAGTAGGTGAGGTTTATCCAAGGTTAAGAAGAGATGAGTCCTGTTCAGTGAAAAATTGAAGATAGGCTTCAGTATATTATATACTTAAGTAGTGTGTTAAGTTTTTGATGACTGTTATTAATTTACTGTTGGGTAATAGTGGTTAATAACATTTTTTATTATATTTTACCACAGATTCAACTGCACATTATTTCAAGATTTTAGGATGCCTAGCAAAGAAAGAGTAAGAAAGGCTGGAAAACGTCAAAGACAGCAGGAGCATGGAATATTGCAGCAGTCCTCTAACAAAAAGATTTGTCAAGTCACCAAGAAAGCACCGGGTAAGAGTCGAAAAACAGTCATAAGAAATATGTGTAGTAAAAAAAATATTACTACAGAAAATGTTTCACTCCAGAAAAGGAGACCGAATTCAAATGGTAAGGAAAGGCCAATGAGAAATGTTACTGCTAGAGTAAGAGATAACTCTATGCATGAAAGTAGAAGGAAACAACAGTTTAGGGATATTCGTAAACTAATGTTCCGCAACAGGATAATTGGGAATTTGTTAAAAAATATTAAGAAAGGTCAGCAGAAAGTGGTTTTTTATAAGAGAAAAAAAATAGTTGAGAAAGTTATTGATCAGGCCTTTGAAATTAAACGTAAGTTATTTATTTTGACAATCAATAGAATTAGGAAGCTAAACAAGGTAATTTATGATTTCAAAAGAAATAGTAGATGGAAGAGAATAGTTAATCGTAGTAATTTTTGTGAAGTTTTTTCTGGAGAATGGATGCATAGTTCAAGCTCTGAGGCATTTTTTAATGAGGAGAGTTATTTCCAGGATAATGATTTGGTGCATGCAGTTGACACCAGTGGTCGAGCTTATGAAGTGAAAGATGGTTGTCCAGTTGAAAAAGAAAAACTTGTGAGAACAGAGATAGAAGAGGTGTTAGGTAATGAGGTTTTAGGGAGACGTCCTAAGGGTCCTGTGTACACCTGGAAGTGTAGTAGTATTTGCAGTGTACGACAGGATTCCATCAATTTGCTTTGTGATTTTATACGGTCATTTAGTAAGAAAAGTTTGAAGCAGAAAATGAAGTTGTTGCAAGAATTAGATCCTTGCAGAGTGAGAGAAGTGATAGGTTTGCATGGTCATTCACTGGCTTGTCTTTCCAGGAGAGTATGCCAGAGTGTTTTTCATCATTTCAGGATGCTAGCAGTGCATCATAATAAAGTGAGGAAATTAGTTAGAATGTTGTATTATGCTAAGAGTCCAGCAATTATGCTAAAACAATTATGCGCTGCTCTTTTGCATGGTTCTGAAATAGATGTGAAAAATATATGTGAAGAAATTGAGTTTTGTTACTTTGGAAGTAAAGAGGAGAATGTTGAAATTGACCAAGAAGAAGAGAGTAATGTGGAAGATAGTGTACAGGTTTCCAGTACAGATAATTTCCAGAGGGAAATTGCGACGTTTGAGGTGAAATCAAGTGAGAGGCCAAATTTCACTTGTGTGTGTTGTCGACGCACTTATTATAAGAATCAGACTAAGTTAGTGGATTTATATGGAAAAAGTGAAAGGGAAAATAATAGTGAATGGAAGGATTTTACAACATACTTGATGGTAGAAAATTGTTTTGATTTGGGATTGGATCAACGTGTGTGTACTTATTGTTGTAACAAATTAAATCAAAACCAGATGCCTGCTAGAGCAGTTCATAATAATCTGGAATTGGTTGAAATTCCTTCTGAATTGAAGGATTTAAATACTTATGAATCTATTTTGATTCAAAGTATCCATCCCTTTCAGGCTATTGTAAGAATGGAGCCAAAGACAGGGAAATTGCCTCCATCAGATTTACAGAGAGGATTAAAGGGAAGAGTTGTTTATTTGCCTCTAGATTTGAAGAAAAACATTAACACAATTGGAGTAGAAAAAGTGGAAGAGGAACCTCTGGTTATCTTAGTTAATGGGGTTCCGACAAAGAATAAGAAAATATGGCAAGATTTAGTAGATGTTAGGAAAGTCAAAAGGGCAACATTGTATTTGAAAAAATATAATAAATACTATAAAAATGTATATGTTGCAGAAGAGGAAGTAAGTGAGGAAGAGGATAGCGATTTGTGTGCTGGTCAAATTGAGAAAGTAGAACCCTGTACTAGTGAAGAAATATATGAACATTATAGTGTTCATCCTTTGCATTCCAAGGAAGTCATGGGGAATGCTATTGAGTTGTTTCAAATGAAACAAGCGAAAGGGAGTCCCATTAGTGTTTGGGAGGAAAGTTTGGAAGCTCGGTGTTTCCCACAGCTTTTTCCAACAGGTCAGGGAGGAAGATATGATGAGCGACCTCATCAAATTCCTGCTTCTGAATACCGGACTTTGCGATTGTATGCAGGAGATCCTAGGTTTCGACAATGCATTCCTTATTTGTTTCATCTCCTGTTTGAAAGCGATCTGTCTGGACTGTCATATGCAGTGAACCACATCTTGAAAAGTGGTATACACATGCAAAACATCTCGGCAAGTGACTTTATGGATAAAGTCAATGTCCAAGACAGCATTTTGGATTCTCACCTGATTAATCTCATGGCGTGTCAGCGTGGTACTAATGAGTACTGGTACCGTCGTCATGGTGATTTAAAATGTATGCTGAGGAACTTAGGAACTCCCACATGGTTCCTCACTTTGAGCTGTGCTGAGTATGGCTGGGAAGACTTACTTGAATTTCTACGAGAGGCAAATGCTAATGTAGAAAACATCGAATTCAAGACACCCGGAGAACTGTGCTCTTTGGATCCAGTCAATGTATGTAGGTACTTCAATCATAGATTTGAAGGTATGATGTCTTTCATCATGAATAAGAAGAATCCACCTCTTGGAGAGGTGTTGGATTTCTTCTGGAGGAAGGAGTACCAAGCAAGAGGTGCTCCTCATATACATATGTTGCTGTGGATCAAGGATGCACCTAAATTTGGAACGGATGCAGACGACTCAGTGATGAGTTTCATAGAACAGTATTCTACGTGTGCTGTTCCAAACGCAAAGGAGAAAAAAAGCCTAAGAGAAAAAGTTCTACGTTTCCAAAGCCATCGATGTGGAAAGTACTGTCGTCGTAAATTCCGGAACAAAGACAAGTTCTACACCAAATGTCGTTTCGGCTTTCCACGATCGGTGATTTCTAAAGGAAGAGTGAACAGTTTGATGTCTTCGCTGCGACATAATGTGATGAAGAAATCACCTAAAAACACATACAATTTGAAGAGGAACGAAGAGTCTAAGTACATCAACGACTACAACCCGGTGATTTTGTCCATGTGGAATGCTAACATGGATATACAGTTTGTGGCTGATAACTGTATGGCTGTGGCTAGGTATGTGACATCTTACATCACCAAAAAAGAGAAGACAGAATTGAAGGATATGTGGGAGGACATTTCCCATGAAAAGAGCCTCAGCAAGAAGTTGTACAGTTTCAGTCTGAAGATGTTGTCGCATCGAGAAATCGGAGCTTACGAATGTTCTGACCGGTTGTCTTCAGCAAGTCTCTATGCCAAGTCCAGGAGTATCGTTTGGGCGAGTGTTGGTCTTGCTGCAACGCGTAATCGAGTTCTGAAACCTGTGCGGGAAATTGAGTATTTGGCGGAAAAGGAGCCAAACAGTACCGACATTTTGAAGAGCAACATGTTGGATACATATTATCCAAATCGAAGCAGTCACCTCGAGAATGTTTGTCTGTATGAGGTTCTGCAAAATTACATATTCAAGAGGAACATCAAAGAAGATACTGAGAAAGGAGTGTATGCTGTAATAGGAAGTGAGGGATGTCTGGTCAAGCAAAGAAAATGCCACTTGATAAACCATCGAAAATTGAGTGGCGAATCTCCTGAAAAAAAGGAGTTTTTCTATTTAGCACTTTTGCAACTTTTTAAGCCTTGGCGTGCAGAAGAGGAACTGCTTGGAGATTTCCTCTGTTACGAAGACTCTTTCAATGCTGCCAAGGAGACCATAGAATGTCCTGCTTTTCCCAAATATGTAGAAATGTTGAATGTGGAAATTGAGCAGGAAGCAACGATTGCAGCCGAGATTGCCAGAGACAGTTCTCAGGACAGTCAGAGTTCTGCTTCATTGAGTCAGGATCCACTAGGAGGACCTCTTATCGAAAATGAAGCTGCCACTGCTATGAATGAAGTGGAAAGAGCCATGGCACATGCTCAGGAGGATGCGGTTAACTTAGAAGAGTTGGAAAGACAACTCAACGTTGAGCAGAGGAAAATATATGACGAACTTACCATGCAAATTGATCATGGATTAGGTCATGATAAGAAAGAGTGCTCATGTACGTCGTTGAAGCCTGTCCGACTGTACGTGAGTGGAGAAGCGGGAACTGGAAAAAGTTTCCTTATTAAAGCAATTTCATGTTATTTGCAGGAAAGGACAGAGTCATCGCTGTCTTGTGTTGTCACCGCTCCAACTGGACTGGCAGCACATAACATTAAAGGGATTACTTTACATCGTTTACTGATGCTGCCAGTGGAGCATGACAACAAATTAGAATATCACAAGCTATCTGGAGATGCTTGTTTTGAAGTTTCAAGAGTCTTGAGGAAAATGAAACTTCTTATCATTGACGAAGTAAGCATGGTTTCCAATGTTATGCTTGCCTTTGTGCATTTGAGAATGCAAGAAGTTCTCAAAACAGAGTATGATGTGTTATTTGGTGGCAAACACATCATTGTTTTTGGAGATCTTCTGCAGCTGACACCAGTGAAAGGGCAACCTGTGTTCAAAATGCTCACGCATGAAGATACCAGGAAGTGCTTAGGGAGTATTGGCAACGTCAATATATGGTTAAACTTCAATTATGCTGAACTGCATGAAAATATGCGTCAGGCAAAGGATGAAGTTTACAAGACTATTCTACAAGATGTTAGAATTGGAAAAGTGACCGAGCATGGGAAAGAAGCTTTACATGCACGATTACTGACAAATTTATATCCAGACGAAGATGTTGTGCCTGAGAATATTTTTCAGAAAGTTACTGAGAAAAAATCTGGAATATGTTTGATGCCAACTCTTGCAGAATGTGCCAAATTCAACAACAAAATGTTGCATTTAGAAAAGCAAGAGATTGTGAAATTGGAAGCTATTGACAGAGTAGAGCATATGGGATCAACAATTATTTTGTCTGAGAATCTGAAAACAAAATTGGATTCATTAGAGAAGAGTATATCTAAAACTGCGGGTTTTGAAAAGACTCTGAATGTGTGCTTGAACTGCCGTATAATTTTAAGAAGGAATTTACATGTTGAAAGAGGTCTGGTAAATGGATCAATGGGTAATGTTGTTGATTTTGTGAAATACAGAAATAGAGATGGAATTGAATTTTTAAAAATTAAATTTGATGGCATTGAGGAAGTACAGCTAATTGCTCGTTGTTCTGCTAGATTTTTGCTTGTAAAAGACTTATATGTTCGTCGTAAGCAGTTTCCTGTTTGCTTGGCATATGCGGTGACAATCCATAAATCGCAAGGTTTAAGTGTAGACTGTGCATTGGTGAATATTGGCAGTTCTGTGTTCAAGGAGGGTATGGCATATGTGGCATTGTCACGAGTTAGGACTTTATCGGGATTGTACTTGATTGAGTGTGATGTCACAAACATTTGTGCGGATCTAGATTGTGTTAAGGAATACAATAGGTTGAGAAGAGAGTATGCGCCACATTTGCCTCAGTATCCTTTGTTTGAGAAACGTGTGGTAGGCCGGAAACGAAGAAATGTGACCAATACTGGGGAGGTTGTAGCAAAAAGACGAAAAGTTGATGAACCTGAAATTATAAGCAGAAACAAAAAGGATTCTGTTGAAGATGTTGTTGGTTTTCAATTTGAAAACAGTTCTGGTGTCAACTGCTATGCTAATGTAGTGGTTAATGTTGTCTTTTCTCTAGAAACTTTAAAAGAACAGATTGTGGTCAATTCGGATCAAAGATTTTGCAGTTTGTTAAATTCTGTGTTAGAGAAATGTAGCACTGATAGAACAAACATAGAAAGTGTGTCTGAAATTCGAAATCTGTTAGACAGATGTTCAGGCCAAACACAATTCTCTCAAAATAGTCAGCAAGATTGTCAGGAGTTTTTAATGTATATGCTTGATGTATTGCATGATGAAGGTGTAGATGTAGATCACCTGTTTGGGCTTTCTTATCAATGGCAGCATGACTGCGAGAACTGTAGGGTATCAGCTACTACTAGTGTAGACTCAGAAAGATTTATATATTTAACTTTGCCAGACAGTAAATCAGTCTCTTTTAATAAGCTAGTAAAAGCAGCTGATCACAACATGGAGTGTAGCCAATGTAAATCTGAAATGATGTCCACTTTATTTATACGAACATATGGCCAGTATGTCATTTTAATGTTCCAACGATGTAGGCCTGATGGAACAAAATTGACAACTTTAATTAAAAATTTTGTGGCTTCACAGTTGTCAATATCAGGAAGGACTTTTGTAACTGTAGCAATTATATATCATGATGGTCCTTCAATAACATCAGGACATTATACAGCTTATTTAAAGTGTAGAAATGGCTGGTCATTCTGCAATGATTCTGTTTTAATTTTCAAAAAAAAATTGCCATATGACCTTAAAAACTCTTACCTGGTGTTTTTAAAACCAAAATTTTAGGGAAAGAATCTCGGGATGTGCTCTGAGGAATTTCAAGAAGTTCTTATGGCTCCTACACTATTTGGCCTTGAGGATAAGTGTAGTACAGAGACATAACTTCTAACCATAAGACTGGACGTCATGGAAAAATAACTGCACTTTGAATGAGTTCAGAAAAACTATTTCTTTTTATAAGCTAATTGAAGCAGCGAATCAAAACATGGAGTAGAGGGAATGTAAGTCTGCAATGCTGTCTACTGTTTTACATTGCTTTGTGATTAAAAGTGATGTAGAGAATTAAATAATTGTACTAGTCATAAAGGTAGTGTAAGTCTGCTTCATAGTAAGCAGTATCAGTGTGATAGGAAATGTAGAACATGATTGAGCAAGAAGGGGAAGATATTACTAGTCCAGGATTGTGTAAATGATCTTCAACATTTTAATTCTGAAAGTTGCGGAAATGTGAAAAGACGGGATTGGCTTACAAGAAATCCAAGAGTTATACATGGCTCTGACACGATTTGGCCTTGTGGAATCGTGTGGTAGAGAGCGAGAAGTCATTTATTGTATGTAACATGTTTTTGAAAACGATGGAGGTTTTCTTTCAGAAAGTGGCGGGTTGAAAGTAATAACAGCACAACAGAGTGTAAGCTGTTCATAGGACATCCTTGGCCGTCATGGAAAGTAAGTTAACTTTAAGGAGTTCTGAATTCTGATTTGTAATGTATGGGTTTTTTAAACACAATCATTTTGATTGTGTTTTTTTTTCCCCGCTGTTATATGATGAATACCTTCAAGTCACTGTTTTAGTGAAATTTGATACATTCTGAGAACAGCAAAAATAAACCATTTAACATGTATAATTAATTCTGTTCTGTTTGCATTTATGATGTACATGTAGAACTGTGTAGGAGGCATGGAGAAGGTGAGGCTTCTGTCAGTGTCAAAGTTGTTGCATACAGTGCTCATATTCTACGTAGTCTTTTATATTTCATTACTTTAACTGTTTCTGACAGATCTAAAAAATTTTTTTTTAAAAGAACAGTAAGTATAAGGGAAGGAAACAGACAGTTATGTTAAAAGAAACACAGCTATAGGGAATAAACTAGGGATACTGTTACCCGCAATCCTCTGCTGATGATGTCACTGAGCATGTCATGAATGATGTAATATGTGACATCATCAGCAGTGGATTACGGGTAATAGTATCTCTAGTTTACTCCCCTATAGCTGTCTTTCTTTTAACATAACTGTCTGTTTCCTTCCCTTATACTTACTGTTCTTTTTTATAAAAAAAATTTTTTGGTTCGCTTCCGGTTCGCGTACCGGGGAGCGAACTGGGAAGCGAACTAAGAGAAATAGAGGTTGGCACAGTTGCAAATATTGTACCAATTTTTTTATAACGGGGAGGTAGTTCTGAAAAGAACTTTTTTTTAAATTGTTTTTGTTGTTTTATATTTTTTTTATTATTTTTCTGAACATTTTTTTTACTTTTTTTGAATTTTTCTGAACAGTTTTATATTTTTTTTGTTTTTTTTTCGGATGGGGCAACGAAAACGATTCATTGTAAAGGGCTCAACAGGAGGAAGAAAACAAAAAAAAGAATTTATTGTTTGGTGAGTTTCGGACAAACATGAGCATGATTGTTAATAGCTCTGTTGATCAGAGTGATGCTACTTTCTGCGTAGCAAATGATTCCACTGCAATGTACGCAGACTTGTTTTACTTCACGAAATCTCGTTTGTATATTTGGCACCATCTCCCTGCCCTCTGGTCCCGTTACTTCCGGTACAACAGATCTTCTGGCCATAATAGGGAGATTATCTAGGTCGTCCTGTTCCTCTTCTTCCTCTTCTTGCTGAATTATAACTTTAGCAGGTGGTCCACTCTTCCTTGGATGTGGTGGAGGTGGTGGGGAAGCACCAGCTGAAGCTAGTAAAGAAGCCATTGCTCACTGGTAACAAAGGGTCTTTCTCTCACAATGATGAAAGTCAGAGTGAGGAAAGAAGGAGGGATTTTCACCATTTGGGAAAAAAAATAGTTCTCAACCAATGAAAAGTGTTCATTTTAGATCATATGACCTAGTCTTACATCATTAGGAAACCGAAAGTGAAATGAACCAATGAAAAGTGTTATTACCAAGTCACATGACCTGCTGTGTTTACGTTACGCGCTTTGCAGGGCCTCCCGGTTTGCTTCCAGAAACCTGTGCTTTGCGACTCGGTAAGCGTACGAGTTCGCTAACGTAGCACGTCATATGACGTATCACGCGACAACGCGAAACGTCATGCGGACGGGAGGCGTCACGATGTTGTTTTCTAACGCGGCAGTTGCGGTAAAGAAACGTTTACCGGCTCGCGGTCTATTTCGCGGCATCAAGGTCAGCTAACGGGAAGCTTCCCGATTCGCGAAGCGGGAACGAAGAAAAAAAAATATTTAAAAAAAAAAATTATTCATAAACATATAAAATATATTTTTGGATTTAAAGAAGAATACATTTTACAGCTACAGATATTAGCTGTTAAAAAACCAATGAAATTCACTGAAAAAACCATAGGTTATAGACCATATATAGTTAGGAATTAGCATTTACAAAACCTTGAAAATTCACTGAAAAAACCATAGGTTATAGACCATATATAGTTAGGAATTAGCATTTAAAAAACCTTATTTTACTCACACAAAACCATTGAAATTCCATATATAGTTAGTTGCACTAACTATATATCGCGCACCCGTAATCCACTGCTGATGATGTCACATATTACATCATTCATGACATGGTCAGTGACATCACTGATGACATCACTGATGACATCTCAAATGACATCACTGATGATATCTCATTTGACATCAATGGTCACATCAATGATGATATCATTAATGTGACAATACAATGCATCTCCTCACACTTTAATATAACCTCTGTTACACCCAGTGTTAAATACAGAGTATAATTTTTGAAACCATTGACACACCAATACTAGTTACTACATACCCACTCACTGATTCCTACGTCTACACACACATTCACTCATTCACCCATACAATCATTCATACATACAATCACTCATCTTTACAACACTATCATATGCACTCATACACCTATACAGACACTCACACTCTGCCACTCATCCATGGAGTTACTCACACACCTAGTCAGTCCTGTAAAGAATCAATCACAGTTCCATTTTCTAATCTACACAGTTAAACATAGAGTACCTTACATTTTAAAACATATACTAACACATACTTACTCTCTTATAGAATCACTGATACAAGTACACATTGATCTGCACAGAGTCACACACCTCCCAGCCAGTCATACACACACTCAGTCTCCCATACAAATACTTGTGCAACCAATCAATAACCCATATAGCTACTTATATAGCTACTGATCAACACATGCAGCAGCTTGCACAACAACAGACATGCTGATGCACACTTTCAGACAGTTTAGTCACTAACCCGTGCATTTAGTAAGACGCATTTAATCACTCACTCATACAGTCAATCACGCACCTACTAAAACCTTCATTGAGACACTTATACATCCACTCATTCTTCAATATGTAAAACATATTTAAACTTTACAGAAACACATAATCACTGGATGTTGTCATCAGTGATGTCATTTGAGATGTCATCAGTGATGTCATCAGTGATGTCACTGACCATGTCATGAATGATGTAATATGTGACATCATCAGCAGTGGATTACGGGTGCGCGATATATAGTTAGTGCAACTAACTATATATGGAATTTCAATGGTTTTGTGTGAGTAAAATAAGGTTTTTTAAATGCTAATTCCTAACTATATATGGTCTATAACCTATGGTTTTTTCAGTGAATATATATATATATATATATATATATATATATATATATATATATTCACTGAAAAAACATAGGTTTTACAGACGTTATAGTTAGGAATTAGCATTTAAGAAACCTTAGAAATTCACTAAAAAACATAGGTTTCAAGGACATTATAGTTAGTTGAACATTTGTCTCATATAAAACTAGAGAAATTCACCTGTTATAGTTAGTTGAGCTAACTATAACTCGTGCGCCCGCTTTGCACTGCTGATGATGTAACCCATTACATCCCTCATGACATAGTCAGTGACATCACTGATGTTCTCACTGATGACATCTCAAATGACATCACTGATGACATCACTCATGACATCATCCACATGACAATCTCATGCACATACTGAAGCTCTAATATAGACTTTGATACACCCATTCTAAAATGCAGACTACTATTTTTGAAACCATACACAGAAGAATGCCATATACTACATAGCACTCACTATTTCCTAGGTCTACACACATATCCAGTGCATTGCGGGCGCTCAAGTTTAAAGTTAGCTCAACTAACTATAACAGGCGAATTTCTCTGGTTTTATATGAATCAAATGTTCAGCTAACTATAACGTCGCTGAAACCTATGGCTTTTTTAGTGAATTTCTAAGGTTTTTTAAATGCTAATTCCTAACTATAACGTGCCTGAAACCTGTGTTTTTTTCTGTGAATTTCTAAGGTGTTTTTTAAATGCTAATTCCTAACTATAACGTGTATAACGTATAACGTATAACGTGTACCGTTATAGTTAGGAATTAGCATGTAAAAAACCTTAGAAATTCACAGAAAAAAACATAGGTTGCACACATGTTATAGTTAGCTGGACATTTCACTCATACAAAACCTTTGAAATTCCCCCGTTATAGTTAGTTCAGCTAACTATTACTCGCGCGCCCGCAATGCACTGCTGATGACGTCATATATCACATCACTCATGACATGGTCAGTGACATCACTCATCATCCAGTGAATGTGTGTCTTTCTGAAAAATAATTAGTTTTTATATATGTATATCTAAAGGTCGTTGGAAGAATAAATGGGTAAATAAGTGTCTAAATGGATGTTTTTTTTGTAAAATTGATTGTATAACTGACTTATTAGGTGTATCTAAATGAATACATGTATTAGCCAGCAATGTTTAAATATGTAAATATCTGTATCAGTCTCTCACTTTGTCTATAAGTGGCTGCATGGATTGGTGAGTAGCTACATGAGTGTCTATATGGGTATTAGTTATTTTTTTGAGTATCAAAATGTGTGTCTGTATGGTTTGGTGGAGGTATTACTTAGCGCACAGATGCATGAATGACTGACTCACTGTTTGTATGTGTTTTGAAGACAGCATGTGTGCAGGACTGTATGGGTGGATGAGTGTGTCTATGGGTGTTAGTGAGTGAATGACTGTCTCAGTAGTATCTTTATGAGTAACTACATATGTTTTAAACTAGTATATGTGAGTATTGATGTATATAAGTGAGTATATGTGTGAATAACTCTATGTATAAGTGTAGGTGTGTAACAGGATGTATAGGTGTATGAGTACATATGATGAGTGAGTACATGTATGAGTGACTATATAGAACTATTGGTGAATAAGTGGATGTGTATGTAGATTTTGGAATTACTGAATAGGTTGTTCTAACTGGTATTGGTATCTCCATTTATTTGAAAATGTTAGGTTCTATTTCTGAATGTGTGTATCAAAGGTTATATTAGGGTGAGAGTAGGTCTGCCACTCTTTCACAAGGATGATGTCATCAGTGATGTCATCAATGATGTCATCAGTGATGTCACTGGCCATGGCATGAGTGATGTAATATGTGACGTCATCATCAGTGCAATGCAGGTGCGCGAGTTATAGTTAGCTGAACTAACTATAACGGGGGAATTTCAAAGGTTTTGTATCAGTGAAATGTCCAGCTAACTATAACATGTGTGAAACCTGTTTTTTTCGGTGAATTTCTGAGGTTTTTTAAATGCTAATTCCTAACTATAATGTGTGTGAAACCTCTGGTTTTTTTCAGTGAATTTCAAAGGTTTTGAAAAATAATAAGTTTTTAAATGTATTAATTCTTATATTTCTTTCTTTTTATACTAATTTCTTAAATTTTTAGTATATTTTTTTAAAGTTATATTTCATATTCCTAATGTAAAATAATAAAACTAAATTCAAATTTTTTTTGTCTATTAATTACATTTTTCTTTCAAAATATTAAAAACAAATTCTATATAATTCCTTTTTCATTGGTTTCTTAATTTGGGGGATAATCTTGCCATACGCGTACAATGATGGCACTATACTTTGTACAGTAATTTATACTCTGTGCATACATGTCACAAATGCGCTTTGACGTTACGCTTCGCATCTACACTTCCATGTGACGTTGTGTACGGTGTCCCGTACGTAAACGGCGCAAAAGTTTCTAATTGTTCAAAAACATACATTTATGTATTTAATGTACATATTAAGGAAAGACATTATCTGAGATAATCATGAAACTACTTTTTTTAACTTATAATAAGCGTATATATTACTTTTAAAAACAATTGCACAAATCACGGAAGTACATCTTTCGCACTCGCATCAAAAGAGCACTGTAAACGCACCGTAAGCATACGCAAAGGCATCTGACTTAAACGGAAGAGATTAGATTGCTTCATAACATTTCCTTTTCCAACTCTTGAAAGACCCCTCCTATTTAAATCATTCTACTTTGACTTTGTAAGAAGAGGTATCTCTTCTCTGAATCTGGTCAAATTAGAACGATGACACCACCTATGGACTCATCTTTCAGCCACTCCTCTAATGGAGAATTTACTGAAGGGGAAAAAAAAGGTCAATGCACCTCTTGTGACCTGGAAAATTTGCCAAACTACACTTTCCAGGAGCAATCCTGCAAAAAAATATTCATTTGCCTGTGCAAATATGGTACGGCACGTGAAGACCTTGCACCCCAACAATTTTGCAAGAACTGCAACACGAAGGTCGCAAGAGGACCCACCTGCTGCTGTAGCAAGTATATCAAGTGCACCACCTGTGGAAAGCAGTCCACAACCACACATCAAACATGATTTTAGTGAAGTTAAAATCCTCTGCATTTATTGTGATGAACTTTTATGTTACAGGGAACAGTCCATTGACCTCATAAAACGCAGGAAGCGTGAGCATCGCTCTCATCGTCATTGCTTTTTTTTTCACATTCCATTTGTTTCTGTTGGACACTTTTTGAGTTCCTATTCTTTTTTTTTAGCTTTCAAAAAAAAAAAACTTGTTAAAAAAATACAAAAAAAAGAAAGCTAAAAACGCAAAAAAACTGTTATTTTTAGAACAACCTACACTACTCAAAGAAAGAACTATATTCCAATGTTAGTCTGTAAAAGTTTGTCAGAATGAATGTGTAGTTCGTAAATGAATGAATGAATACATTACTAGTGTATGGTGAATGTGAAACTGCACAACTATAAGGAAGTGCTACAGCATAAATCTATAAGGTATTTACAGTATAGTGTAGTACTTCCGAAGCACTTGATTGTAAAATATCCATATGAATCTGTTACAAGTCTATGCTTCAAATTACACTGCTAGTGAAACTACCTTGGTGAATTTGTATGTGTTAGGAACAGATCTACAACGCCCTTGTGCCTCTTTTACACATTTATTGCATCACTTTCGTGATGCAGCAGTGGTGCAAAGTATGTGTCATAGTGTATGTTATTCACAATGACATGCATATGAAAGGTGCATCACATTCTAAAATCCTGCACCAGAAGGAGGTTTTCCTGTGCAGAGGGGGGTGGGGCAGGAACGCCTTCTAAAAGTAACTGAGTAAAATCATAAGATTTCATTCAGTCACTTTTATGCTTATGCTGCATCAAACCCATTTATCTGCTTGAAACAGGTGTAAGAATAGACACAGCATTGTAAGCATAGGGCCCCAAGAGAATTGCTGGAGATGCATTATGTTTCCAGCGCAAGTCAAACACACAAGATGATGGACGGAATGTTGCACAATGGCAAAACATTCATCCCCAGTCACAGATCTGGGTTTAATCCATCGTTATTTTGCTCACCAAGCCACCCCTGTTCAGACATGGCTATATGCAAATCAGTCTCAACCCTGTGCCTCACGGGAATAGTCCATCCCGAACTGCCAAGCCATGTCTTCCCTGGACCAGAATCAAGCATCCTAGGACCAGTTTCTGGCTATCAGCCATCTTCAGCAAGGATAGCTTGACTCCAGTGGCTTAGTGAGCACGGGGCCCACGTCTGGGCATACCCTTCCCACATAGGGTAAATAGCAAAACACACAAGATGATGGACGGAATGTTGCACAATGGCAAAAAATTCACCCCCAGTCACAGATCTGGGTTTAATCCATCGTTATTTTGCTCACCAAGCCACCCCAGTTCAGACATGGCTATATGCAAATCAGTCTCGACCCTGTGCCTCATGGGAACAGTCCAGCCCGAACTGGCAAGCCATATCTTACCCGGACCAGAATCAAGCATCCTAGGACCGGTTTCTGGCTATCAGCCGTCTTCAGCCAGGATAGCTTGACTCCAGTGGCTTAGTGAGCACGGGACCCACGTCTAGGCATACCCTTCCCACATAGGGTGAATAGCAAAATACTCAAGATGATGGACGGAATGTTGCACAATGGCAAAATATTCACCCCCAGTCACATATCTGGGTTTAATCCATCGTTATTTTGCTCACCAAGCCACCCCAGTTCAGACATGCTATATGCAAATCAGTCTCGACCCTGTGCCTCATGGGCACAGTCCAGCCCGAACTGCCAAGCCATGTCTTCCCTGGACCAGAATCAAGCATCCTAGGACCGGTTTCTGACTATCAGCTGTTTTCAGCCAGGATAGCTTTAATCCAGTGGCTTAGTGAGCACGGGACACACGTCTGGGCATACCCTTCCCACATAGGGTGAATAGCAAAACACACAAGATGAAGGACGGAATGTTGCACAATGGCAAAACATTCACCCCCAGTCACAGATCTGGGTTTAAACCATCGTTATTTTGCTCACCAAGCCACCCCAGTTCAGACATGGCTATATGCAAATCAGTCTCGACCCTGTGCCTCATGGGAACAGTCCAGCCCGAACTGAGAAGCCATGTCTTCCCTGGACCAGAATCAAGCATGCTAGGACCGGTTTCTCGCTATCAGCCGTCTTCAGCCAGGATAGCTTGACTCCAGTGGCTTAGTGAGCACGGGACTCACGTCTGGGCATACCCTTCCCACATAGGGTGAATAGCAAAACACACAAGCGCAAGTCAAGCAATGTGCCACCTTCACAACACAAATACATCACATATCTGTACCGTTTTTGCCCCATAATACTCCACATTGTAAATAGAGTGCATCCATGGAGGTGATGTCACAGTTCAAAAAAACTGGCATATCTCTGGGGATGTACCACTTATTGTCCATCTGATGATAACTATTTGAATGTAGTGAACGGATAACTACACACTGATTAATGAGTCACTGCAAAACTATAACAGGAATGACAGAGTGTTTTGTACAGGTGTAAGGATAAAGACTGGGGAATTGAACATATAAAAGATACATTTATAGGTGCATACAACAGTGCATGCATAGTCTATACAAGATTCAAGTAGTCCATGTCCTAAGGCCCACTTTGCAACAACAGTACTTAGGTACTGACTGAATTATTACAATTCAAAAAGCAGAGTGTGTGGCTGAATGCATAGCAGCTTTACTTTTACAACAATGTATAGATAAACACATACTAATATATGGTTCACTAAAATACTGAAACAGTAGTATGATAGTGTTTTCTGGAAGTGTAAGGATACACATTGAGGAATTGAAGGTACAAAAGATATGTTTGCTGGTGCATAGAACAGTGCATGCACAGTCTATGGAGGTTTGAAACAGTCTATGGGCTAAAGCCTGTTTTAATCCATAAGTATCTAGATAATGAGTGGATCATTACAGTTCTGCAAAGAAGGTTCCTCACAGAATTTATAACAGCTTCAGTTTTACCACAGTACAATGGAAAAGAACATACTGCTGACTAGCTCACTACAATACTAAAACAGCAGTGTCAGAGTGTTTGTTGCAAGTCTAAGGATACAGACTGGGGAATTGAAGGTATAAAACACAGGTTTGCAGGTGCATAGAAGACTGCATGTATACTCCATAGGTATTTTAAGCAATCCATACCCTCAGACCCTCTTTGCATATTTCAAATCAATACAAAAATGTAAACAATGCATAACTGAATCTATAAGTGCTTCACTTTTAGTACAATGAATACATTAGTAGATAGTGCTCAAACCTTTATTATTTTTAAACAATAAATGTATTTTTCTAACATCTCATAATTTAACAGACCCTCTAAAATAAGTTCATCAGGTATCTCATACACATCAGTTCCCTCATTAGCAGTTTCGGAATGAATTTTTTCTAATATTTCAACATAATTTAATACTTTCAGAAAATCTGCATCAAATCTTTCATCTCCGAAATCATAGCTAATGTCTGCACCACTAATTTCCCCTTCTTCACTCTCATTGCCTGTGACAGATACGATTAGTTCTTCAATTACACTCAAGGTAATATCCAAAATCTCCTCAGTATGAGGCTGTTCTCTTTCCATAATTTTTCCTTTATGTTGTTGCTCCTTGTATAAAAATATAAACAGTTCATTTGATCAGTTTTCGTAATATATAATACAAAACTAGTGTTTTCACCTATTTTGGCCTACAAAAAATATGATATAAATGCCATAGTCTAATAACATTCCATTAGTAGAGTTTTACTCCTTTACAAAGTTATATAAATATAATTACTTATAAGGATATCCTGTTCGTAGGTTTTCTTAAATTTTGAAACCAGTCACTCCGTATGACTATACAAAAAGACTAAGGCTGTTATAGTAAAATACAGTACTAAAAAATATAGAATATGTCTATTCACCTTACCCATTCCAAAATACTAAATCTGTTTTAGTAAAATGCAAGAGATTCTATTGATTGTCCAGAATAACACTGTGTATCTGTCTATATTTAGATATCATTATCACACTACTTTTTGAATACTTCATCTGTTTTCACACAAATAAACTCTTAAAGACCTATCCAGTACTCACTTTTTAACATAATTAGAAAGTAGTAATTCCTTATGTAAGTCAAAAATACTCAGAACAACAGGTATAGAACACTGGTATTGTCAGGAACAGTAAGCCCAGAAACTCTTACCGAATACTTGCACAGGAACAGATGACGCCACTTCCCAACTCCCCCTCCAGGATCCTCCAGAGACCAAACTTCTTAATCTAATCTCTAAAGAAACCCCACAGGAGAAGGCGGATGGGAAAAAATATTAAAGAAGAAGAGACTGGCTCGCGATCTCCGCATTTCCTCCTTGGCACCTTCTCTCTGGCTGTCTTCTTTTATTCACAGACAATCACTTGACTCGGATACATAACGGAAACTAACAAAGAACAATTATTTAATAACCTACCCTACTCTATCTCTATTCCTTATCTATAATTTAGTCTAACGCTACTAATTACCTACCCCTTAGTCTTTCAAAGTAGCCTTTCTTCTACTGTTTATCTGCAACCTTGTAGCTTGCCGTTCTTAATTTTTCTCACTGCTGATAACCTATAATTATATAACATTCATTAACCTAGGCCTCTCAGTTTATTGTCTAATTTTTATATTATTAATTTCCTTGTTTTCTTCTACCAACCTTTCTTTATGCAGATGCTTCTTATGTATTCTGTCAATCCTTGAATATCTTGTATTTTTTAGTAATGTTCCTTCTTAATTCTAGTTGCGGGCACGATAACTAAGGTAAGTTTAACCGGGAACCTTCTTTAACTCTCTCAGAAATATTTGTGCTTTCTCTTCAGGAATATCTATGGAGCAATTGAAAACAGATCTGAACTTGGTAACGTCTTAGGTGAAGTACGCACTCGTTAGGGAGCGCACGCCTCACCAAGTATTCCCCACAGGTGTGTGGTAAGTCACTAGATCGCCACCGCGTCTTTCCCCGATACGGCCATATTTGTATTCCTCTGTTGCACTAAAGCACTTCAAGTCTATTTCCTTGAGGATTCTCTCCTGCGCCAGCTAGGGTTTAAATAAGCCATTATCGTATCCACTGATTAATTACAGGTTCTGACAGGTACACTCACTATATAATTTTTTGAAATGTCTTTAAAAAATAGAAACCATCTTTACACACTAATTTTCTACAATTCTTGTTTTGTTACTTGAGCTCAGTTGAAGCACATTCCATCGACCATTTTCAACAGTTCTTTCTACTTATCTTAAGCATAATAAATATTTAAAAAAATTATATATTATAAAATTACCATCTATGGAAGACACAAAAAATACAGTTACAAAATATCTTTTACAATACAAAATAATTTTCTAAACTATTACAATTGCCTTTTTTGCGGTTCTCAGAATATATTGAATTTCACTAGAAACAGTGAGTTCAATAGTACTCATCACATTACAGCAGGCAAAAAAAAAGACAATCAATACGATTATCTTAAAAATTACCATTCAACAGTCTCAATAACAATCTAAGAAATAGAAATAAAACATATCTTAAATGTTTTTTTCTAGGATCAGTTTCTTACGTAAGTATGAAACATCTCAAAGAATCATACAATAACAAAGCATTATGATTAATTTCCATACATTGTAAATAATGTCAGTATATGCTGACAAAATATACAACAAAAAATTGTTATTGCTTTCACATACTTTTCCGCACGGCCAAATAGTATGTGTCAAATTCTTAGTTTGCAAACTGTTCAATAGTAATCCTGAAGATCTGCCTCCCAGCCTTCTGATCCAAAACCACCGAAATCAATTTCTCCGTCCGCCAGTCTTCATCCCTCAACCCAATGCTAATCAACATCAACATGGCCACCCTCACACAAGTAGCCCACCATCACAATTTAACAATATCTCCTATGCCAACAACACATAGCTCATCCTCTTCCTCACCAAAAAGCGACATACCACCAAAAGCAACCTCCACGACACAATGAAGGAAATCACCAACTACATAAAGAGCAGCTCTCTAAACATGAACTTAAAAAAAATTAAGGTACTGATCCTCAGACCCACCCCCTCAGCCTTGGACGACTCCTCCTACCTAACTACACTGTGGACAGTACCAACGCCTACCAACAATGTCCACAACATAGGATTCATCCTCCACTCCTCCCTCTCCATGTATAAGCAAGACTACTAAGCATGGGCGTAAAATCCGCTCCGATCGCGGATTTTTCGGATTTTCGGCAAATTCGCAATCCGCGAACTCTCGCGAATTTGTCGAAAATCCGTGAATCCGCTCGCGGCGGATTTTTTGCTTGGTTGCGGCGCGCGGCGTGGTGCACGGCGTTCACTTTCCGTCATTTAGCGTTTGCCGAGTTGTTTTTCTTTGCGAGTGCCGCGCCATTTTGGATCTTGCTGCGTGATCCCGCGGGAGTTTGGCGCCCGCGAATACGTAATCGCGGCTTGCCACCTTGCACAGCACACCTCGCGAGAGTTCGCAATTGCGAACACGTAGTTGCGGCGGAAAGGAACAATCTCGCACTCGCGAAATAGAGCTTTTGCAATTCTGCACAAGAAAATCACCAGCAAACAGGATAAACCTTCAGAAAATTATGATATTTATCAGAATCACTCCTCAGGTTGACATTTGCATGGTCTTTTTTTTTGCAAGGAGTCCATTTTTGGGGGGGGGGGAGGAAGGAAGTGCCCCACAGTCTCCAACTTCCTGTTCCTGTCCAGCAGGCTACTCCCAGTGCTTTGTCCATCTCCTGGTCACTTTCATTTGGATCTGGAGCTGGAAGGATTACTTTTTGTGGGTGCTGCTGGATATTTGGATTTGAGGCCTTTTTGACTGTCTTTGGATCACTTTTGGATTAGAAATCAACTTTCACAAGTAAGTTTGTTTGGGGCATTACAGTTGCTGCAAGTAAAATTTTGGAACTTTTTCAGAACATTAAATAAATTATATTGTGGGTAGCCACAGTATCCAGTAGGACCAGGGTTGGTTAGGGGTGCATGATACAACTGTTTTGTTGAATTTAAACACCATTGAGGCCATGGATGGGCTGGGATTGTGCTGATTTTTGTCCTTTTTTTGGGCCTGCTGGTGTGGCCCTTTGCCCAGGGGTGGTGAGTGTTGCATGGGCCTAGTCTTTCTGTGGGGTGTCTTCTTGAATTTAAACATAATTGAGGCCATGGATGGGCTGGGATTGTGCTTATTTTGTTGTTTTTTGTCGTTTTTGGGGGGCTGCTGGTGTGGCCTTTTGCCCAGGGGTGGTGGTGCATGGACTGAGTGTGCCTGTGGTGTGGTCCTCACTCTCTTTAATGTAAACATCATGGATGGCATTGGATTGTGGTGATTTCTGGCTGTTTTTCTGTTTTTTGGGGGTGTACTGTTGATGTGGACTGGCCATGTGGGTGGTGGTGGTGGCCATCTTGAGTGTTGGCTGGTACAGGCAACATGTGCTTGGGGTGTAAGGGGCCATTTTGAGGAGAGGCAGTGTCTGAGGCCTGCACTTATTTTGCCTACTTTTCATCCATTATGCCCAGGGGTAGTGAGTGTTGCATGGGCCTAGTGTTTCTGAGGGGTGTCTTCTTGAATTTAAACACCATTGAGGCCATGGATGGGCTGGGATTGTGCTGATTTTATTGGTTTTTGTCGTTTTTTTGGGCCTGCTGGTGGGGCCCTTTGCCCAGGGGTGGTGAGTGTTGCATGGGCCTAGTCTTTCTGTGGGGTGTCTTCTTGAATTTAAACATAATTGAGGCCATGGATGGGGTGGGATTGTGCTTATTTTATTGTTTTTTGTCGTTTTTGGGGGGCTGCTGGTGTGGCCTTTTGCCCAGGGGTGGTGGTGCATGGACTGAGTGTGCCTGTGGTGTGGTCTCACTCTCTTTAATGTAAACATCATGGATGGCATTGGATTGTGGTGATTTCTGGCTGTTTTTCTGTTTTTTGGGGGTGTACTGTTGATGTGGACTGGCCATGTGGGTGGTGGTGGTGGCCATCTTGAGTGCTGGCTGGTACAGGCAACATGTGCTTGGGGTGTAAGGGGCCATTTTGAGGAGAGGCAGTGTCTGAGGCCTGCACTTATTTTGCCTACTTTTCATCCATTATGCCCAGGGGTAGTGAGTGTTGCATGGGCCTAGTGTTTCTGAGGGGTGTCTTCTTGAATTTAAACACCATTGAGGCCATGGATGGGCTGGGATTGTGCTGATTTTATTGTTTTTTGTCTTTTTTTTGGGCCTGCTGGTGGGGCCCTTTGCCCAGGGGTGGTGAGTGTTGCATGGGCCTAGTCTTTCTGTGGGGTGTCTTCTTGAATTTAAACATAATTGAGGCCATGGATGGGCTGGGATTGTGCTTATTTTATTGTTTTTTGTCGTTTTTGGGGGGCTGCTGGTGTGGCCTTTTGCCCAGGGGTGGTGGTGCATGGACTGAGTGTGCCTGTGGTGTGGTCTCACTCTCTTTAATGTAAACATCATGGATGGCATTGGATTGTGGTGATTTCTGGCTGTTTTTCTGTTTTTTGGGGGTGTACTGTTGATGTGGACTGGCCATGTGGGTGGTGGTGGTGGCCATCTTGAGTGCTGGCTGGTACAGGCAACATGTGCTTGGGGTGTAAGGGGCCATTTTGAGGAGAGGCAGTGTCTGAGGCCTGCACTTATTTTGCCTACTTTTCATCCATTATGCCCAGGGGTAGTGAATGTTGCATGGGCCTAGTCTTTCTGTGGGGTGTCTTCTTGACTTTAAACATAATTGAGGCCATGGATGGCCTGGGATTGCGCTTATTTTATTGTTTTTTGTCGTTTTTTGGGGGCTGCTGGTGTGGCCTTTTGCCCAGGGGTGGTGGTGCATGGACTGAGTGTGCCTGTGGTGTGGTCTCACTCTCTTTAATGTAAACATCATGGATGGCATTGGATTGTGGTGATTTCTGGCTGTTTTTCTGTTTTTTGGGGGTGTACTGTTGATGTGGACTGGCTATGTGGGTGGTGGTGGTGGCCATCTTGAGTGCTGGCTGGTACAGGCAACATGTGCTTGGGGTGTAAGGGGCCATTTTGAGGAGAGGCAGTGTCTGAGGCCTGCACTTATTTTGCCTACTTTTCATCCATTATGCCCAGGGGTAGTGAGTGTTGCATGGGCCTAGTGTTTCTGAGGGGTGTCTTCTTGAATTTAAACACCATTGAGGCCATGGATGGGCTGGGATTGTGCTGATTTTATTGTTTTTTGTCATTTTTTTGGGCCTGCTGGTGGGGCCCTTTGCCCAGGGGTGGTGAGTGTTGCATGGGCCTAGTCTTTCTGTGGGGTGTCTTCAATGTAAACATCATGGATGGCATGGGATTGTGCTCATTTTTCTGTGTTTTGTCGATTTTTTGGGGTGTTTAACTGAACTGATGTGCCTCTGTCTTCCATTGCTTTTAGGTGCACAAGAAGACTCAAGAGAACCACCAGTGCCAGGAAGAAGTCCTGCAGCGGTGTGTGTGTGCAGCATAACGTCAGGCGACGTCACGTCTGGACACAGAACCCTCTGCAACTCGTGCAACTGCTGCCTGCTGACCTGCTCTGAAGAAGATGGCCCCCAAAAAAGTAACCCGTAGCTCCTCTAGCAAGAAAGGTGCCAGTAAGGAGCAGAAGAAGCAAGTTACCAAGGACACTGGTGTGCCGCCCGCCCCTTTTTTTGGGAGTAAAAAAAAAAGTATGCCTGCAGCAGCAGCGGGATCTGCTGGGGACCAAGCTGGCAGCAGCACCCCCGCATCCATTGGGCTCAGTGCCACCACCATCACCACGCCAACTTAAGTCCAAGCCCTTGAGTGCTGCAGAGGCAGCCAGTATAGTTCTTCGATCACCATCGACCAGTGATGTTGGCTCATCGCAAGAAAGCAGCAGCAATGTCCCTCAATCAACACAGGTTGTTGTAGCTCATCTGACGAGTGTTGAACAACCACAGCCGCAACAACAATCACATGTGCAAGTGCAAGCCCAAGTACATGTGGAAGGAGAGGCAGCGCAAGGAGATGTGCAAGCAGAGGTGCATGGAGGGTCACAAGTGCCCACAATAGTTGTTCCTCCCGAAGTAGGGGCACATCAGGAAATCGACAATCAAGGCGAGCTATCATTTGAGGAAGCCACTCCTCCTGATGATCCTTCATTGTCTTCCACACCCCTAGCAAGGAAGAGATCAAGGGTGGTGTCTACATCTTCTTCAAGCACACCTCCTTCTGATGATACGGATCAAACTTGGGAACCAGCACCACAGCCGTCTGAGAGTGAGGCACACCATGATCCGACAAAGGTAGTTAAGCGTAGAAGGAAGCTCGTCCAAAGTCTCAGAGTTATGGAGTGTGATGAGGCTCAACAAGAAGTGGCGGATACTGCTGCTGCTGAAGACTCTGCCAACGACGACCCAGTCATCATAAAGGTCACTGCAGCCCCAGCGGGCATGCAGCAAACAGACATTTTGACCCTAGCCCGAAGAGCTGCTGAGCGTGATGATGATGATGATGTTGTCGATGAGGAGGCAGTGGAAACACCACAATCATTGGAGTTAAGTAGTACACCAACTCGTCCCGCTTCCATATTTCTTTCTGGCAAGAAGAGACCTCCGTCAACCTCGACCTTAATTAGTGGCGGTGAAAGTGCAAAACGTACAAAAGTTGGGCAATCCAGATCCTCCACTTCATCTGGCATTAGCTTCATGACCACCACCACCAGTATCGCCGCCTCCTCCAGGTCCCACAGACACTTCAAGTCCCCAGTTTGGGACTTCTTTACTGTTTGTCAAAAAAATCCAAAGTTTGCCATTTGTACCCTTTGTAAGGATGCAGTTAGTCGTGGTAAGCCAGGTACCAACTATGGTACCGGAGGCCAGAGAGGTCATCTTAGGAGACAGCACACTGTCAAATGGTTTGCGCACCTAGATGCGATCAAGAAAGGCCGAATTCAAGGAAACGTTGATGTTTCATCTGATGATGACGAGGAGGAACAAGACGTGTCAAACACTTCCCTTACACCCAGTACCCCTGTCAGCAGCACACCCAATGGGAGGCACACTAAGAGTGTTGGAGCGAGTGAGACACCAACGCACAAAAGTTCACCAGCGAGCAAAATTTGGTCAACGAAGTCATTATCAGCCCGTAAATGCTTGGTCCAGGGCAACATTAGAACAATGCTTACTTCAGACGTGCCATATGAACGCAACCACCCACTGACGCGTCTGTATAACACTAAGCTGGCTAAAATGCTAGCTGTGGACCTTCTCCCTTTTTCTTTTGTAGAAGCGGTAGGTTTTCTAGAATTAGTGGCAACGCTCTGCCCTAAATGGAAGGTTCCTAGCCGGTTCTATTTTGCCAGAGTTGCGGTTCCAGCACTACATGAAGATGTGCTGGAGGCGATTGGGGCAGCTTTGCAGAAGAGTGCTGTTCACACAATACATCTGACAACAGACATGTGGACCAGTGGCGCAGGCGCTGATTACATGTGCATCACTGCACACTGGGTCTCTTTTTCAGGTGTTAAAGCAAAGCTAAACGCAGGTGTTGACCCGGACAAAGTTTTCAAAGCTGCTCGGAAACATGCAACACTAGCCATGTTTGGCTTGGAGAAAAGTCACACAGCAGAAAACCTTTTGGAAGAGTTTGACAAAAAGGTCTTGAAAATGCTATCCCCCCAAAAACGCAAGATTGGTTATGTTTCCACAGATAATGGCGCCAATGTAGTTAAGGCCATGTGGAAGGGTGACTATTTTAGAGTGCCGTGTTTGGCGCACTGTATCAACCTGGTAGTTCAAAAATTCTTGAGTGATAAACACAGTCCAGCGTTCGAGGTAATGGCCACCTGCCGCAAAATGTGCAACCATTTCAGTCATTCTTTTAAGGCCCGGAAGCATCTGAGGAGACTGCTATTTGAACGTCAAATGCCAGTGAAAGCACTCATCCAGGAGGTGGCAACACGTTGGAACTCAACCTTCTACATGCTTGAGCGTCTGTATGAGCAGTATACGGTACTCGATCACTATTTCTTCACAGAGGGTACATCTCAGAAGGAGGACATGCGGTTGGGTGCGGCGCAATGGGACATAGTTAAAAGCCTGACAGACATGCTTCGTCCTTTTGAGTTCTTCACGCGTGCAGTCAGCCAGGAGGACTGTAATTTGGGAAAAGCTATCCCATTGTTGTGCATGCTGGAGCACCAACTGATGGCGGTGTCTTCTGAGTTTGAAAAAGATGAAAAAAAAAAAGACCATTTTATTTTGTCTGAGAAATTATTAGAGCGCCTACGTGGTGATGAACGTCTTCAAAAAATCAAGTCAGAACAGCATTACATTTGTGCTACTATTCTGGATCCACGCTACAAAAAGGCGCTGGCAGGCGAAGCATTCTTTCCTTTTGCTGATGCAGATGTTCAAAAGTACAAACATTGGTTAGCCTTGTCAGCCAAGAGGTTTGAAAAAGAACGGCAGGTTATTGAAGGAGAAGACAGTACATCAGCATCAGCATCAGCAGGCCATCCCCAGTCACAAGAATCCACTTCTGCACCTGTGGCTGGGGCAAAAGTGACCTCTCAGCCGTTAAAGGCAACTGGATCATCTGCACCACACACAACAGTAACAGTGGCTGTTGTAGAGGATTGGCTAAGTTTGCTTGGGTATGGTTCTCGAAAAAATGTCAAAGGCACAGCAAAAAGTAAGCAAAGTGGAGGAACCGTTGATGACCTTGAGTCAATGGTGCAGGACTATATGAATGACTCAACAGAGGTCTTTCTTAATGATGAGCCATTGCAGTATTGGCATGGCAAAAAACAATTGTGGCCACAGCTCTCCAACCTGGCTATAAACTATTTGTCTTGCCCACTCGCAAGTGTGTCTTCTGAACGTGTTTTCAGTGCTGCTGGTGGCATTGTAACTCCCAAACGGAGCCGCCTCTCGCCCAAAAATGTGGAGCGGCTGACAATGATCAAGATGAATCAGCACCTCATACCACCAGATTACAAAGTACGAGAAAGCACGCCGCATGAAGACGAGGAGGACGGCAACGTAGATGAGGGGATTTGTTCTCTGTTCGGTGGCACTGACCTCATCCTGCCTGAATTCGCAGAGTATGATGACAAAATCTTCTTCTTATTCCCTGACACCGAGCCCTGAAAATGAGACAATGAATCAAGAACTTTCTTTTTCATCCTTATTCACTTTTATTCCTGTTTGTCTCTCTTTCTTTGGTTTGCACAGTTAATTTAATTCAAACTTTAATCACCTAATCCCAAAAACAAGACCATCAGCAGAACTGTCTTCACTTGTTTGCTTATTGATTTGAAGGTGCCGTAGTCTACATTCCTCAGGTTCACAAGTTCTGAAGAACATGCTCCTCTATCCTCCTCCTCCAGACTGCGATTTCCCTCAAAGCAGAGTGCTGGATTACGCCCAATGAAGAAAGACTCAGCACTTGTGGGGGTGTTGTACTTCTTTGCGGGTGAGTTGACGGATTTGGGCCCATTGCTGTGAAGCTCTAATAATGGACAAAAGTGTTTTGGACCAAATATGAGGTGGAAATTTCTTGCCGTTTTTGCTGACTTGCTTGCCTTTGGGGTGCTCTTTGGCGGGGTTCCGGGTGTTTGTGGGTGATTTTTGGTGTCTGGGAGCACTGCTGCGACAGTCTAATCTTGATTGCATTTGCTTTTCAGGAAATCCGTGGTGGAAAACAGGAGTTATGATGATTGATGATGATGACCTAGCTGCACAGCGGCGCGTTTGGACCGAAGGCCGAGAGATATTGTAAGTATGAGATTTAGCTTTTTCGCTGTTTGGGGGTGTTGTCGGGTGGTTTTTTCCGGGTGGGTTGGCGGGTCTTGCCTGGGGCATTCCTGGGAAGGTCTAATACCGGATAGAAGTGTTTTGGACAAAATCCTTAAGGAACAGCCTTTTTTTGCTATTTCTTCTGTCATCTTGCTCAATGTAGCGTTTTGGGGGGCTTCCTGCTGTTCGTGGGTGGGTTGCGGCCGGGGTCTCTGTCGAAGCACTGCTGCGACAATCTAATCTTGATTGCATTTGCTTTTCAGGAAATCCGTGGTGGAAAACAGGAGTTATGATGATTGATGATGATGACCTAGCTGCACAGCGGCGCGTTTGGACCGAAGGTCGAGAGATATTGTAAGTATGAGATTTAGCTTTTTCGCTGTTTGGGGGTGTTGTCGGGTGGTTTTTTCCGGGTGGGTTGGCGGGTCTTGCCTGGGGCATTCCTGGGAAGGTCTAATACCGAATAGAAGTGTTTTGGACAAAATCCATAAGGAAACACCAGTTTTGGCACTTTTTGTAAGTTAGGGTTCGTTAGGGTTAGCCCTAGCAGCAGGATTGCATGTGTTTCGGGGGTTCTTTTGCAACGCAGTTCTGGTGTTGTAGAGCACTGTTGGAGCGATGCTGGCTATGGATACTTTTGCTTGCTTGCAAGTGGTTTGAATACAATCCACGGTCTGTATTTGGGCCTACTGTTACTTTCAAAGTACGTTTTGTAACCATTTTTCTGCTAGGCATCGTTTTTGGAGATCTGATTGGGGTTCTTCTACATTTTTGCGACTGGCTTTAGTAAGGGTCTTGGTGGGAGCATTGCTGGGAAGGTCAAATTTTGTTCTAAAACACAGTTTACAGTACACCTACCTTGAGGGGAAAGATCCGCTATAATATTTTGGCCATACTTATTTATCCTTAAAAAGGTGACTCAGACAGAGCACGCAATTTCAAAAATATTGTACTGTCTATTAGGGAAATCAAAGTGTCACTTTTTGAACCACACAGCGTACATACCTTTTATTTATTTATCAGTGGTATTGTAATAGCACTTCCTGTTTTCCGTTCAATAATTACAGGCCGGGTTTCAGTCAACATCCGCCAGGCAGGCAGTGGACAGGGTGTCTTCTGTCAGTGGTCACCAACATTGATGGACGAAGCGTCAGCTGGAATGGAGGAGTGCCGCCAATAAGAGGAATTGTTTGCTGCATGCAACTTACTTACCAAATTCAACAGGACAACTCCAACAACATACGCAATACAGATACAGTATCCATTGTTTTATTCTATGAGTGTGACTGCATGTGCTTAGCTTTAGTTTGTAACCAAAGATTGTCTTTATCTTCAATTATTGTTTGTCCATGCTCTGCTTTTTTTTTCTTCTCTCAACAAAACCTACCCAAAAAGAAACCCCCATTCCCATCCATTTTACAAACCCTAACCCTCTTCCCCCGGGCTGTGTTGTTTTGCTTGATGTCTGACTAAAATGACATCAATAATTCCACACACTTGCTGGGGAGGATAAGGTCATAGCAACAGGCTGGTGAAGGAATACGAGGATATCTTCTAGACTTACTCAGCTTCAGTACTATATCTTCTAGTAGTAGTAGCCAATGTCAAATAAATTCAACGCAAGTACTAGTTATACTTGCAAGCAAATACTTTACCATTTGTTAGGCTACATTATGGCACTGTTCTAGTGTACTGTCACCTGCTATATTCTCGATCGTACCGTAACCGTTGTAATGCTACAGTAAGGACAAACAAGGTTTCGTTTTCTTTTTTTCCATAGGCATGCAACTGCCACTGTGTCACACCACTAGTACCACCGCAATGAGGAAATGTCACCCGCCCAGGATTGACAACGTTAATCCCCATTTCACGTGGAGCCAGCCCTGGGCCTAGCCCTAATTTCTAACACTAATTACAGGTAAGATAAGCGTTTGGTGGGAGGTAGTATAATGGAGTATTATTTCGGAGTAGACAAGAGATTGACGGTTGTACTACTAAAGTCCTACCACTGTTCAGGAAAACAAAGTTACTGTTACACCCCCGTCCCCCACCCACCAGACTGAAAAGCAGTAAAAAACAGGTATGGTCAGATAAAGTTTAAAAATGTATATTTATGTAGCCCTAACAAAATAATCTCCCTCAAGACCCACCCTAACCCCAACGATTGTCTTTGAAACGTCCCAAAACGATCCCAACTCCCAAATCCCACCCCCCAAAAGTCTATAAAAAAAGGGCAAGGGACACTCCACTACTGGAGGGTGCTGGTGCTGGTGCATTTTGCGGCATGGGCATCATACTCCTTGCGGAGGGTGGCAAGCTCGGAGCGGAGGCCCTTCACCAAGTTCTTATACTTCTGGACCTCCTGCTCCAGGTTGGACATTCGGACTCGTAGGCGGTGTTGGCGTTCCTTGAAGCTCCTGTGGGGGGCAGCTGGTTTTTCTGTTGCTTGGCGGTGGCGGTTGGCTTTGTTAGCCCGGCTCGGTCCCGCTGGAGCACTGCGCATGCTGGCGTCCCGTGGGGTCACGGAGGAGGATGCAGCGGTCCCAGCCGAGGATGTTGTTGTTGCACCGCTCGACTGCGTGTCCTCCTCCTCCTCCAGGGCCACCAGCCGCCGATATTCGGCGACAGTGGCCTCCAGCCTCCGTTGCCGGGCCATTCTAGCCTGCTCCCTCCGTGTTGTTGATTTGGAAGGAGCAACTATATGAAGAAAGAAAGACATAGTCTGAAACCAATGCTCCTTAGCATTAATAACACAAAGTGATTGAGCCGAAAGTTGGGTCACAGTACAAGTAGCAAATTGAAAGCACAGTACATAACTATTGAGGACAGTATCTATGTAACCTCCCACTTCTGCATCCTTGCTCTAACATTAGTGGTAGTTTAATGAACAAATTCTACGACCACTATGGACTTCCATTACAGTCGACTATGACAGTATGTTATGTTATGTTATGTTAATTGGGCTCTTCTATAGCGCAACGGCTACTCACAAAGGAGTGTCCCGGCGCTTTGGCGAAGAGGACCTTTATTGGAAAGAAAACATAACTGGGATTAAAAGACTTCACAATTCATAAGTAAAAAGCCAGGTTTTTAATGCCTTTCTAAAGGACATCAGACTAGGGGCCTGTCTAAGATCGAAAGGCAATTCATTCCAGGCACGTGGAGCCAGGTAGTGAAACGAGCGCCCCCCTTGTCGAGTGCGTTTGATGGATGGAACGCACATTTTGAGCAGGGAGGCAGAGCGAAGAGCTCTGCTCGGTATGTACAGAGCAAGCCGCTTTCTAATATACCTGGGGCCCAGGTCATGAAGAGCCTTATAGGTTAGAGTCAGGCTCTTGAACAGCACCCTTTTGGCTATAGGGAGCCAGTGCAATTCCTTAAGCAGGTTAGAAGTACTCGCTCGTCTAGGGAGACCGTAGATAGCCCGCGCAGCTGAATTTTGCACAACCTGAAGTCTCTTTACCAAATATTTAGGAAGACCTAAATAAAGGGCATTTACATAGTCCAAGCGAGACCCTACCAGTGCTTGGACGATAACCCTGCGATGGTTCACGGAAATCAAAGGAAGAAATTTCCTGAGCATCCTCAGGATACCGAAACATTTCCCTGCAAGACTGGCTATTTGGGGTCCAAAAGTCAACTCATTGTCTACAATGATACCAAGATTTGTACACCAGTCTTATTCTTCTTCTTCTCTCTTGTTTAGGAAAATTGGTACGTTATCTTATGCAAGCCGGCAGAATGACATGGACAGCACAGTGAACTTGCACCCGAGAAAAAAAGTTGCACACCATGATGAGTGAGACAGACTTGCGTTACTGTACCGGTCCAGTACATGCAGGTGGTGAAGCTATTACTTTTCTATTACGGGTGGCACTGAGAATACTCTGTTACAAGGGCTACTGCTTAATTAATTTACCTTTCACCCTACAGTGCAAATGAGTACTAGAAAAGGAAAATGAAGAAGCTAACTAATTTGATTATCTATCACTTCACATGGGACGTATTTGATGACATATGGGATGACTTTAGGTGCTTTGCTTAATATTGAGTGAACAGTGATACACCCCCACATGAATGACGTACTACAAGCAAACTAAAGTTATTAAGAGAGGTACGGAGTGTCCACCGTAATAACCAGATATATGCTGTGATTGCAGACGCAATACAAAGTACTGCTACTATTCATGGTAGTATTGGACACATTTACAATTCCTTTTCCTTTCTTTCCCTGCACTGGAACGGACGTGCGGGTGCGGTGGTACATGCTCTTCAAGGTAACACTTAGTTCATCTGGCGACCATCTACTCTCTCTAGATACACATGTGCTATCTAAGAGTCAGAGAATACCATGCTCCAGGCATCCATTCAGTCAAAGTATACGCACACATACAGTTTCTGTTTCACCCACCCAGGCTGCTGTCCTTCCACCCATCCTTGCTTCATCATTGACCCAGCCATGCACCATACCATATTCTTTCCTTCCAAGCCACCTCGGGGGCTAAGCAAACACATATCGTTCTTCTTTGCCAGCCATCATACAATTTCATGTCCCACTTACTTACACCCTTCTTTCGCTTTTCGTTCATCCCATCCATCACGTTCGTCTAAGAACTTATTGGGATTCTTCTCACCAAAAACTTCACAGCTAAGTCGAAGTACATTTCGAGGAGGCTACTACCTGGTTGATTTGTAATACACCCGTGCAGAAAGCACACTATGCAGTCTTCAATCTCAATAAGTAAGGAATATATAGCTTACCTGTTTCCGCCACCACCGTTTGAACCCCCACAGGACCGTCCGCCGCCTCTTGCACCGCCTCCTCCCCAGAGTCCTCCGAGTCCTCGCCCAACACAGCCACCTCCGCGCTGGCCCCGTCACCAGATGTTACACCTACAAAATACATTTAAGAATGTTAGAATACACCACTCACTACTATATAATATTTGGTCTAGGAGAAATGTTAAAAAAACTGAATACAATGTAATAATTTGTGACTGTCTACTCCAAAGTAAAAATGTCCCTTTTTCCAGGGAAGGCTGTTGTCTTGCTGCACTTTTATGCACAACTGATGAATGCTTGCTTTTTATTTTTAACACGCACCACTTTTTCTCCTAACAGACAGAAGCTTGACTCCTAAGAACACGACCAGGATCAAGTTCAAACCAGGTGAGAGCTCGGCTCGACCACAAGAAATGTGTCCAATTAATCGTCAGCACTAACCACTTTTCCGTTTTCAGTTAAATAGTTTTATGACAAAGTAGATTTTAATAAATGTGTTTACTTTTAATAAAGCTTTTAAACTTAAATAGACTCTGTGGTTTTTGGTCCTCCAGACTAGAGTGGATGAGCTAAAGGTTTTGGAATTTTTGCAAGCATGAGTGCCTCTGACACTTCTTGACTGTGCTGTGACTCCGTACTCTCTTGTCCTGCGTACGATAATCTAGAGATCATTGGGGATCAATAATCGGTGACTTCGGGAGCTGAATGACTCTGCCACACTATCTAGTCAGTAAGGAGACAGTGCATAGAGCTATTGCTGAATAGAATGGGAGTCCAATGGAATTGCCAAATGTCCAATCTTAGTTAGCTACACAGACAGACTAATAAGAATAATCTAGTAATACCACAGGGAGTCATATTAGAGCCAGGATAAGAATTTATATCCAGTCTACAAGAAGATCAAAGACGATTTAGAAAAAATCGAATGAGGAACGCTAGGAAAAAATAGGTACTCTTTATTACAATTAAAACTTACTGGGGCCAGCAAAGGAGCCCTCGCCTGCCCGATCCTGGCCTGCATCCTGAGCACCCTCCTCCTCCTGTGTCCTCTTGCCCTTGGGGGGAGCTGATGTACAACATGAAAGAAAGAAAGACCAGAAAACATGGATGAGATTTGTCAACCAAATCAACCATTTCAAAAGAACAATAACAACATTTTTTGGAGAAATAGCAAATAGATAGACAACTATTCCACGGGATCTATCTCATGTGGTATACTACGTTATTCGTATTGCCTGATTTGCGGAACGTTGACTTAGAAAGTTCCTATGTAACTCAATAAACAGGCTACTAAAGAGGTTTGCCTAGGCCTGGCAGGCAGCAGTCCGCAGCACGCGAAGTGACAGACAAAGTCCATCCTGCTTGCAGATCAGTAAATACTCAAACTATCAATCCACCCACCACCACCACTATTTCTTCTTATAGCCATGTGTCTAAAGGAAGGAGTGGACTTCAGTCTGTTGGGGCTGATTTAGAAGTCCCTTGCGGCTCATTTTCCTCCATTGTTGCGTGACTTTTGTGACGCTGCGGCAGAACAAAAGACTCGCCATGGTGTTGGTGCGGCGTATATATTAAAAAAAAAGAAATTATGGGCGATGCATCACGTTGTAAAGCCCTGCGCCATCAGGGGGCGTTCCGGCGCAAGGGAGGGCGTACCTGCGCAGGGACGAATCCTAAAAGTGGCTGAGGGAAATCTACAAGATGTCAATCAGTCACTTTTAAGACAATGATGCATGAGTCAAACCCTGCGCGCTTGAAGCCGACGTACGGCTTGATGCAGCATTGGGGAGATAGGGTACCCCAGAGCAATGCTGGAGCTGCGCCATCGTTGGCACGCAACTCCAGCAATGCGCCGCCTTTACGGCACAGATGCGTAAGGCTTCTGTGACGTTTTGGGCCAATGGGTGGTGGTGGTGGCATGGCACACAATTACTGCCGCATCCCTGCTACTTTGCAGGGATGCGCCGTTAATTGAAAATATGACCCTTAGTGTCTAGCATTACGCAGTTCTTATCTTTACACTACACTCATACATAATTTCTCAGGCCAATGAAATGAACACAATGTACAAAACAAATAAGCATAGTAGCAAGCAAGGCTACTGAGAAGGAGAGCAGTGCACCTGAAATGCATAGAAGATTTTGAAATATAATTTACCTACAATGTAATCGGCAGCATTATTGCTCTTGGTAAAGAACAAAGATTTGCAAATAACAGAGCCGGATAAAACAGAGTAGTGATGAATAGCTACTACTACTCACCAAGCCCGGGGACCTCTACGCCGAGCGCGTCCAGCAAGTCCCGCTCCCGGTCCATGACATCGGTCCAGCGGAGGGTGGCCTGGTTATATGTGCGCCGGACCCCAGAGAGCTTATACATGGCCCGGCACACCTTCTCCCACCGCTTCCGGCGCTCCCGGATGCCATAGCCAGTCGCGATCTTGCCGCCTCCCAGGATCGTCTTGGGGAGGCGGCGCTGGACGTGGAAGATGAGTGCCGCCACTTCCTCCGCGCTGAAGATCTCCCGCGGCACCACTTGCTCCCCCCTCAAACGCCCGCACGGGAGCCGGGCACGGGGTGCGGGACCCTTCCCCTTCTCAGGGTGCTTCCCGGCTCCCTTTACCATGGTCTGGGCAGAAATAAACTTAAATGATAAAGAAGAAATAGAATAGTGAAGAAGAAAAGAAAAGAGTTTAAAAAAGTAGTTTAAAAGTAACTAAAAGTAGCAGAAAACACAAAAATATACAGCTAGAAAAATAGAGGGATAGATAATAAGTAAAATAGATTAAATAAACTTCAAACAAGCAAAGGATGGCAGAGATTCAGAGAGGATACAGAAAGCATGCCCAGAACCATAGCAATGAATGAGAAACAAGATGGCCGCGCCTGTTCACAACCGCGTGGGTAAGTTCGCGCGAGATTTTCCTCGCGAGCACGCGCGAAATTGTACTAGTGAGCAGCACAGTTTGCGAGATTACACATAGCGGCCGGAAACGGAATTACGTCACGCAAACAAGATGGCCGCGCCCGTGTACGACCGCTAGGGTAACTTGGCAAACGTATAGCTACAAGCGCCTCGCGAACACGCGCAAAAGCCCGCGAACATACACGTCGCAAAAAAAAAAAAAAGTGTATTCGCAAGCATTCGCGGCTCCCGAAATCGATCTCGCACGGATTCGCCCCCCAAAAAACGCGCGAAATTGCAGAGAAAGACATAGTCTGAAACCAATGCTCCTTAGCATTAATAACACAAAGTGATTGAGCCGAAAGTTGGGTCACAGTACAAGTAGCAAATTGAAAGCACAGTACATAACTATTGAGGACAGTATCTATGTAACCTCCCACTTCTGCATCCTTGCTCTAACATTAGTGGTAGTTTAATGAACAAATTCTACGACCACTATGGACTTCCATTACAGTCGACTATGACAGTATGTTATGTTATGTTATGTTAATTGGGCTCTTCTATAGCGCAACGGCTACTCACAAAGGAGTGTCCCGGCGCTTTGGCGAAGAGGACCTTTATTGGAAAGAAAACATAACTGGGATTAAAAGACTTCACAATTCATAAGTAAAAAGCCAGGTTTTTAATGCCTTTCTAAAGGACATCAGACTAGGGGCCTGTCTAAGATCGAAAGGCAATTCATTCCAGGCACGTGGAGCCAGGTAGTGAAACGAGCGCCCCCCTTGTCGAGTGCGTTTGATGGATGGAACGCACATTTTGAGCAGGGAGGCAGAGCGAAGAGCTCTGCTCGGTATGTACAGAGCAAGCCGCTTTCTAATATACCTGGGGCCCAGGTCATGAAGAGCCTTATAGGTTAGAGTCAGGCTCTTGAACAGCACCCTTTTGGCTATAGGGAGCCAGTGCAATTCCTTAAGCAGGTTAGAAGTACTCGCTCGTCTAGGGAGACCGTAGATAGCCCGCGCAGCTGAATTTTGCACAACCTGAAGTCTCTTTACCAAATATTTAGGAAGACCTAAATAAAGGGCATTTACATAGTCCAAGCGAGACCCTACCAGTGCTTGGACGATAACCCTGCGATGGTTCACGGAAATCAAAGGAAGAAATTTCCTGAGCATCCTCAGGATACCGAAACATTTCCCTGCAAGACTGGCTATTTGGGGTCCAAAAGTCAACTCATTGTCTACAATGATACCAAGATTTGTACACCAGTCTTATTCTTCTTCTTCTCTCTTGTTTAGGAAAATTGGTACGTTATCTTATGCAAGCCGGCAGAATGACATGGACAGCACAGTGAACTTGCACCCGAGAAAAAAAGTTGCACACCATGATGAGTGAGACAGACTTGCGTTACTGTACCGGTCCAGTACATGCAGGTGGTGAAGCTATTACTTTTCTATTACGGGTGGCACTGAGAATACTCTGTTACAAGGGCTACTGCTTAATTAATTTACCTTTCACCCTACAGTGCAAATGAGTACTAGAAAAGGAAAATGAAGAAGCTAACTAATTTGATTATCTATCACTTCACATGGGACGTATTTGATGACATATGGGATGACTTTAGGTGCTTTGCTTAATATTGAGTGAACAGTGATACACCCCCACATGAATGACGTACTACAAGCAAACTAAAGTTATTAAGAGAGGTACGGAGTGTCCACCGTAATAACCAGATATATGCTGTGATTGCAGACGCAATACAAAGTACTGCTACTATTCATGGTAGTATTGGACACATTTACAATTCCTTTTCCTTTCTTTCCCTGCACTGGAACGGACGTGCGGGTGCGGTGGTACATGCTCTTCAAGGTAACACTTAGTTCATCTGGCGACCATCTACTCTCTCTAGATACACATGTGCTATCTAAGAGTCAGAGAATACCATGCTCCAGGCATCCATTCAGTCAAAGTATACGCACACATACAGTTTCTGTTTCACCCACCCAGGCTGCTGTCCTTCCACCCATCCTTGCTTCATCATTGACCCAGCCATGCACCATACCATATTCTTTCCTTCCAAGCCACCTCGGGGGCTAAGCAAACACATATCGTTCTTCTTTGCCAGCCATCATACAATTTCGTGTCCCACTTACTTACACCCTTCTTTCGCTTTTCGTTCATCCCATCCATCACGTTCGTCTAAGAACTTATTGGGATTCTTCTCACCAAAAACTTCACAGCTAAGTCGAAGTACATTTCGAGGAGGCTACTACCTGGTTGATTTGTAATACACCCGTGCAGAAAGCACACTATGCAGTCTTCAATCTCAATAAGTAAGGAATATATAGCTTACCTGTTTCCGCCACCACCGTTTGAACCCCCACAGGACCGTCCGCCGCCTCTTGCACCGCCTCCTCCCCAGAGTCCTCCGAGTCCTCGCCCAACACAGCCACCTCCGCGCTGGCCCCGTCACCAGATGTTACACCTACAAAATACATTTAAGAATGTTAGAATACACCACTCACTACTATATAATATTTGGTCTAGGAGAAATGTTAAAAAAACTGAATACAATGTAATAATTTGTGACTGTCTACTCCAAAGTAAAAATGTCCCTTTTTCCAGGGAAGGCTGTTGTCTTGCTGCACTTTTATGCACAACTGATGAATGCTTGCTTTTTATTTTTAACACGCACCACTTTTTCTCCTAACAGACAGAAGCTTGACTCCTAAGAACACGACCAGGATCAAGTTCAAACCAGGTGAGAGCTCGGCTCGACCACAAGAAATGTGTCCAATTAATCGTCAGCACTAACCACTTTTCCGTTTTCAGTTAAATAGTTTTATGACAAAGTAGATTTTAATAAATGTGTTTACTTTTAATAAAGCTTTTAAACTTAAATAGACTCTGTGGTTTTTGGTCCTCCAGACTAGAGTGGATGAGCTAAAGGTTTTGGAATTTTTGCAAGCATGAGTGCCTCTGACACTTCTTGACTGTGCTGTGACTCCGTACTCTCTTGTCCTGCGTACGATAATCTAGAGATCATTGGGGATCAATAATCGGTGACTTCGGGAGCTGAATGACTCTGCCACACTATCTAGTCAGTAAGGAGACAGTGCATAGAGCTATTGCTGAATAGAATGGGGGTCCAATGGAATTGCCAAATGTCCAATCTTAGTTAGCTACACAGACAGACTAATAAGAATAATCTAGTAATACCACAGGGAGTCATATTAGAGCCAGGATAAGAATTTATATCCAGTCTACAAGAAGATCAAAGACGATTTAGAAAAAATCGAATGAGGAACGCTAGGAAAAAATAGGTACTCTTTATTACAATTAAAACTTACTGGGGCCAGCAAAGGAGCCCTCGCCTGCCCGATCCTGGCCTGCATCCTGAGCACCCTCCTCCTCCTGTGTCCTCTTGCCCTTGGGGGGAGCTGATGTACAACATGAAAGAAAGAAAGACCAGAAAACATGGATGAGATTTGTCAACCAAATCAACCATTTCAAAAGAACAATAACAACATTTTTTGGAGAAATAGCAAATAGATAGACAACTATTCCACGGGATCTATCTCATGTGGTATACTACGTTATTCGTATTGCCTGATTTGCGGAACGTTGACTTAGAAAGTTCCTATGTAACTCAATAAACAGGCTACTAAAGAGGTTTGCCTAGGCCTGGCAGGCAGCAGTCCGCAGCACGCGAAGTGACAGACAAAGTCCATCCTGCTTGCAGATCAGTAAATACTCAAACTATCAATCCACCCACCACCACCACTATTTCTTCTTATAGCCATGTGTCTAAAGGAAGGAGTGGACTTCAGTCTGTTGGGGCTGATTTAGAAGTCCCTTGCGGCTCATTTTCCTCCATTGTTGCGTGACTTTTGTGACGCTGCGGCAGAACAAAAGACTCGCCATGGTGTTGGTGCGGCGTATATATTAAAAAAAAAGAAATTATGGGCGATGCATCACGTTGTAAAGCCCTGCGCCATCAGGGGGCGTTCCGGCGCAAGGGAGGGCGTACCTGCGCAGGGACGAATCCTAAAAGTGGCTGAGGGAAATCTACAAGATGTCAATCAGTCACTTTTAAGACAATGATGCATGAGTCAAACCCTGCGCGCTTGAAGCCGACGTACGGCTTGATGCAGCATTGGGGAGATAGGGTACCCCAGAGCAATGCTGGAGCTGCGCCATCGTTGGCACGCAACTCCAGCAATGCGCCGCCTTTACGGCACAGATGCGTAAGGCTTCTGTGACGTTTTGGGCCAATGGGTGGTGGTGGTGGCATGGCACACAATTACTGCCGCATCCCTGCTACTTTGCAGGGATGCGCCGTTAATTGAAAATATGACCCTTAGTGTCTAGCATTACGCAGTTCTTATCTTTACACTACACTCATACATAATTTCTCAGGCCAATGAAATGAACACAATGTACAAAACAAATAAGCATAGTAGCAAGCAAGGCTACTGAGAAGGAGAGCAGTGCACCTGAAATGCATAGAAGATTTTGAAATATAATTTACCTACAATGTAATCGGCAGCATTATTGCTCTTGGTAAAGAACAAAGATTTGCAAATAACAGAGCCGGATAAAACAGAGTAGTGATGAATAGCTACTACTACTCACCAAGCCCGGGGACCTCTACGCCGAGCGCGTCCAGCAAGTCCCGCTCCCGGTCCATGACATCAGTCCAGCGGAGGGTGGCCTGGTTATATGTGCGCCGGACCCCAGAGAGCTTATACATGGCCCGGCACACCTTCTCCCACCGCTTCCGGCGCTCCCGGATGCCATAGCCAGTCGCGATCTTGCCGCCTCCCAGGATCGTCTTGGGGAGGCGGCGCTGGACGTGGAAGATGAGTGCCGCCACTTCCTCCGCGCTGAAGATCTCCCGCGGCACCACTTGCTCCCCCCTCAAACGCCCGCACGGGAGCCGGGCACGGGGTGCGGGACCCTTCCCCTTCTCAGGGTGCTTCCCGGCTCCCTTTACCATGGTCTGGGCAGAAATAAACTTAAATGATAAAGAAGAAATAGAATAGTGAAGAAGAAAAGAAAAGAGTTTAAAAAAGTAGTTTAAAAGTAACTAAAAGTAGCAGAAAACACAAAAATATACAGCTAGAAAAATAGAGGGATAGATAATAAGTAAAATAGATTAAATAAACTTCAAACAAGCAAAGGATGGCAGAGATTCAGAGAGGATACAGAAAGCATGCCCAGAACCATAGCAATGAATGAGAAACAAGATGGCCGCGCCCGTTCACAACCGCGTGGGTAAGTTCGCGTGAGATTTTCCTCGCGAGCACGCGCGAAATTGTACTAGTGAGCAGCACAGTTTGCGAGATTACACATAGCGGCCGGAAACGGAATTACGTCACGCAAACAAGATGGCCGCGCCCGTGTACGACCGCTAGGGTAACTTGGCAAACGTATAGCTACAAGCGCCTCGCGAACACGCGCAAAAGCCCGCGAACATACACGTCGCAAAAAAAAAAAAGTGTATTCGCAAGCATTCGCGGCTCCCGAAATCGATCTCGCACGGATTCGCCCCCCAAAAAACGCGCGAAATTGCAGAAAAAAACGGTTTTTGCTAAACTGAAAGCAATGAGCAGGTGCAAAAGTTCAAACTTAACATTTGTAACATTCACTGTAGTGCTTCCTGAGGGGCCCCTCCAGAGTTTGCAACTATTCTATGACCCTGCTATGACCCAAACAGCAGGCTCATAGAATAGCTACAAGTAGACCATAAAGGTCCTGTGAAAAAAAAATTCACTGCAACAGAAAGCAAATTACAGATAAGGAAGGAAGCAGGTGCCAGCCAGACTGGAACTTTCTAAATAACTGACACATTAATCAACCCCCAATTAATTCATGGCAGTTGAAGTAGGGAAGGTGTGCTTGCTTTTTTCACCCCCCATAAACTACAGTGATAAACAAACCTAATGGGTGGCAGTGAGGATGTACCAGAGGGTGGCATGGGTGTCCCAGAGGGTGGCAGTGGGGAAGCAGAGGGTGCTGTGAACCTGTGATGATAAACCAGACGTAGAAACAACATAGTCGCAGCCGTTGCGTGCCGAAAAGTAAGTTCGCAATTGCGAAATTGTCCCAAAATCGTCGCGAACGCGCGCCAACACAAAAAACGGGAAAATCCGCAAATCCGCTAGAGTTTGCGTATCTTCGCGGATTGCGAATCCATAAATCCGCAATTTCGCGTACGCGAGATCCGCTAGATCCGCCCATGCTTAAAGACTACACCATCTCTTCGTACTGCTATAATACACTCCACATACTCCGCAATATTTACAAGTGGATCCTAACCAAAAGAAGAAGAACAGTGACACAGGCCCTCATCAGCAGCAGACTACACTGTGACAAAACACTATACACAGCAATTCCAGCCAAACACCTGCAACAACTACAACAAATCCAAAACACCTCCACCTGAGTGATCATCAATGTCCCCTGCTGCAGACATATCATCCACAACCTGATACAACTACACTGCCTCAATATCAACAAGACGATCACCTTCAAGCTCCTCACCCTCACTTACAAAATACTCTACAACACCAGACTAATGTACCTTAACAGCAGGAAGGCCAAATTTTGATCTTAAAATTTTGGCTTTAAAAATATTAGGTAAGAATTTGGTAACTCTTTAGGCAAACGTTGCTTAAAAAATAATTGACTATCATTACAATGTATCCAACCTTTCAGACATCTTAAATAAACAGTGTAATGTCCAGATGTTGTAGAAAGTCCATCATGAAAAATAATTGCAACAGCTCCAAAAGTTCTTCCTGATATTGAAACTTGACCAGCTACAATATTTTTAATTAAAGTTTCCAATTTTCTTCCATCACCTCTGCAACGTTGCAGCATTAACATTACATACTGTCCATATCTTTGTATAAATAATGTTGATGACATTTCTGATTTACATTGTCTACACTCCATGTTTTGACTTGCTTCTCTAATTAGATTGTTAAAAGACACTGATTCACAGTCAGGTAAAGTCAAATATAATAATTTTTCAGTGTCTATGTTAGTGTTACATGTAAACAAACACTTTTCACAGTCATGTTGCAAATTATAAGAAAGGCCAAAAGGTTTTCAATATCTATACCTTCATCTTCAAGTACAGCAAGCATAAACATTACAAATTCCTGACAATCTTGCTGAATATTCGGCGTAAAACGACTAGAACCAGAACATGTATCCAAAACATTTTGAATATCAGAAACACTTTGTATTTTACTTTTATCACTACTACATTTCTCTTAAACAGAATAATACAATGAACAGAATCTTTTGTCCCGATTTTCAATAATTTGCTGTTGCAAACTTTCAAGAACAAAAACAACATTAACAACTACATTAGCATAGCAGTTGACACCACAACTATTTTCAAACCGATTACCAACATTCTCTTCAACACTTTCCTTTTTCTTTTTGCTTGCAGACGCAACTTCATTTTGGTTTTTTTCTTTCTCTACATTTTCACTACAGATATTCTCAAATCGTCTTTTCCTACCTACCACACGCTTTTCAAATAATGGATATTGACCGAAATTGGGAGCATATTCTCTTCTTAACCTATTATACTCTTTCACACAATTTACATCTGCACTAACCTTTGTCTCATCAAAATCAATTAAGTACAATCCAGATAAAGTTCTGACTCAAGATAAAGCAACATATGCCATACCCTCTTTAAACACAGTACCTCCAATATTCACTAAAGCACTATCTACACTTAAACCTTGCGATTTATGAATGCTCACTGCATACGCCAAAGAAACAGGAAACTGTTTTGTGCAAACATACAAATCTTTTACAAGCAAAAAACGAGCTGAACAACGACTAAATTGTTGTACTTCTTCAATTTGATCAAATTGGATTTTCAAAAATTCAGCACCATCTCTATTTATGTAATTAACAAAATCAACAACTTTACCCATTGCTCCATTTACTAAACCTTTTTCCACATTCAAATTACGTCGTAAAATGACCCTACAGTTTACACATGCATACAAATTCTTTTCTAAACCAACAGTTTTACTTATCGTTTTCTGTAAAGAATTCAGGGGCATATTACCTAGCAATAGCAATATTTATCGCTAAGCAGGGTTAGCGGGAATAATTTTATCGCCGTGCTACGACGATTCCTATCGCTGAGATACCTTGCTATCATCAAGGTTTATCTTCGAAACGATAAAAATCATTCGAAATGCGTGAATATCACGGGAAATACAGCGATATTCACACATTATCGCGGACAATGCTCTTAGCCATGTTATCCACCTCCCATTGGAAAACATGGCTAAGAACTGCTCCGGGCAGGTGTTAGCTTTTGGAGATATTCGCGCTTAGCGCGAATATTTCCAAAACTACGCCTTTGTAGGTAATAGGAGATAGCGATGTTAGCGACTGTTTTCAGTCGCTAACATCTTGGCACACCCACTTTGCATGTCATTAGCGATAATTATTGCTGACATGCAAAGTGGGCCCCTAAATGCCCGCTATCGCCTACAAGCTGTCGCTAACTGGTGTTAGCGACAGCTTGTTAATAGGGCAATAAAATTATCACCGCATTAGCGGGAAAAAGTCCCGCTAAAGCGGTGATAATGGACCTTGGTAATATGCCCCTCATTTTCCAACTTCAACATTTCTTCATTGAATTTAGAACATGCACGTAGTGTTGGCATGAAGCAGATTACAGATTTATTTTCTGCAATTGTGTATATATATTTTCTCTGGTATAATATTTTAATTCGGAAACAAATTGGAAAGTAATCCTCTCTGTAAAGCTTGTTTGCCATGTGCAGTCATTTTTCCAATTCTTATGTCTTGAAGAATAGTTCCATAATCAACATCATTTGCTTGTCGCATATTTCTAATAAGTTCCTTATACTCAAAATATGACCAAATGTTTACATTTCCAATACTCCCCAAAGACTTTCTAGTATCTTCATGCAGCAGTGTTTTAAACACTAGTTGTCCTTTTACAGGAGTAAGTTGTAGAAGATCTCCAAAAACTATGACATGCTTTCCTCCAAATAATACGTCATACTCTCATTTAAGAATTTGCTGCATTCTTAAATGCACAAAAGCAAACATTAAGTTTGATACCATGCTTACCTCATCAATAATAAGAAGTTTAATTTTCCTCAAAACTCTTGAAACTTCACAACAAGCTTCTCCAGATAGTTTGTGGTATTCTAATTTGTTTTCATGCTCTACTGGTAGCATTAATAAACGATGTAAAGTAATTCCTTTAATATTGTGGGCTGCTAACCCAGTTTGAGCAGTGACAACACAAGAAAAATGTGACTCAGTTGTTTTGTGTAGAAAACTTCTTATTACTTTAATTAAAAAACGTTTGCCTGTTCCAGCTTGTCCATATCATTTCTTACTTAGACTCTTCTCATTGGAAATTACTTCCCAAATTTCCTTCACTTCTGTCTTTTCTGATTTTGTTATGTACGATGTTACATATCGAGCAACAGCAATGAAATTGTCTGCAACATATTGAATATCCATGTTAGCAGTCCGCATGGACAAAATGACTGGGTTGTAGTCATTTATGTATTTTGACTCTTCATTTCTTCTTAAGTTGTATGCATTTTTTGGAGACTTTCTTGTAATAGTATGTCGCAAAGATGACATAAAACTGTCCACTCTTCCTTTCGATATTACTGGACGTGCAAATGCAAAATGACATTTGGTGTAGAATTTGTCCTTATATTTGTTCTTTCGATGACAGTATTACCCACAACAATGGCTTTGGAATCGTAACACTTGTTGTCTTAAGTCCCTATCTTGTGTACTTTTGGGTATATCACATGTAGCATATTCTTCAATAAAAGACAAGACAGTATCATATGACTCTGTACCAAATTTGGGAGCATCTTTGATCCATATTAGCATGGTTATGTGAGGAGCACCTCTTGCTTGATACTCCTTTCTCCAAAAGAAGTCCAAAACCTCTCCAAGAGGAGGATTTTTTTATTAGTGATAAAAGACATCACAGCTTCAAATCTATGATTGAAATATTTTCATACATTAACTGGATCCAAAGAGCACAATTCTCCAGGTGTTTTGTATTCAATATTTAGTATATTTTGATTTGCCTCTCGAAGAAATTGAACTAAATCATCCCAAGCATATTCAGCACAGCTTAGAGCAAGGAACCATGTAGGAGTTCCTAGGTTCCTAAGCATACATTTGAGTTCTCTATGACGGCGGTACCAGTGCTCATTCGTACCACACTGACACGCCATGAGATTAATTAGCTGAGATTCCAAAACATTATCTTTCTGCACTACTTTATCCATAAATTCCTTTGCTGAAACATTTTGCAGATGTACACCAGTTTTCAATATATGGTTTACTGCATAAGAAAGTCCAGACAAATCACTCTCAAACAAAAGATGAAACAAATACGGAATACATTGTCGAAATCTTGGATCTTCTGCATATAATCTTGATGTCCGATATTCAGATGCAGGAATCTGCACAGGTCAGTCATCATATCGTCCTCCTTTCCTGTGGGAAACACTTGAGGGAAACAACAAGCTTCCAAGCTTTTTTTCCCATACACTAATGGGACTTCCTTTTGCTTCTTTCATTTGGAATAACTCTATAGTATTCCCCATCACTTCTTTAGAATGCAGTGGATGAACACTGTAATGTTCGTAGATTTCTTCAGTTCTGGACACATCCACTTTTTCAATTTGTCCAGATGGCAAGTCACTATCTTCTTCTACAGTTATTTCTTCCTCTTTCACATACACATTTCTCTGATATTCATTATTTTTTACCAGATACAACGTTGCCTTTTTCCCTTTCTTAACATCCACTAATTCTTGCCAGATTTTCCTACTCTTAGTAGGAATACCATTAACAAGAATAAATAAAGGCTCTTCCTCTACATTTTCTACACCAATTGTTTCAATATTTTTCTTTAAATCTAGAGGCAAATATACAACTCTTCCCTTTAATCCCCTCTGTAAATCTGAAGGAGGCAATTTTCCTGTCTTAGGCTCCATATGAACAATGGCCTGAAATGGATGCACACATTGAATAAAAATAGACTCATAGGTATTTAAATCCATCAGTTCAGAAGGAATAATTACAACTCAAGATTATTATGCACAGCTCTAGCAGGCATTTTGTTCTAGTCTAATTTGTTATAACAGTATTCACAAAAACGCTGATCAGAACCTAAATCAAAACAATTCTCTTCCAACAAATACGTTTCAAAATCCTTCCACTCATTATTATTGTGCTTTTCACTCTTTAAATACAAATCAACACTCCTGGTCTGATTTTTATAATGAGTTCGTCGACAACAGTCACAACAATAATTTGGGCTTTCACCTGAAATCACCCTAAACTTTGTAATTTCTTGCTCAAAATTATCCGCACTACAATTTTGAACATTCTCTTCTACATATCCTTCTATTAATATCTCAATTTCTGCACTGTCTTCCTCAGGACCAAAATAACTAACCTCAATCTCATCTCAAAAGTTCTTTACATTTGATGCAGATCCATGCAAAAGAGCACTGTTCAACTTTTTAACATTAGTGCTGGACTTTTTGCATAATATAATCTTCTGACTAATTTCCTCATTTCAGAATGATGTACTGCTAACATCCTGAAATGGTGAAAAACACTTTGACATACTTTTTTAGAAACACAAGCCAGAGAATGACCTTTCAAACCAGTATTTTCTCTTACTCTGCAAGGGTCTAGTCCTTGCAACATCTTAATCTTTTGTTTCACACTTTTCTTTGTATAGTTACGTAAGAAATTGTGTAAAAAATCAATAGATTCTTGCCAGACACTACAAATACTACTACAATTCCAAGTGTACACTGGAGCTAAAGGACTTCTCCCTAAAACCTCATCAGCTAACACTTCTTCATTTCTAAGAACAATTTTCTCTTTCTCAATAGGACAACCATTTCTAACCTCATAAGCACGACCACTAGTGTCAACTGTATGCAACAAATCATTACTCTGAAGATAATTTTCTTCATTAAAAAAAGGCTCAGAACTTGAACTATGTTTCCATTCACCCAAAAAAAACTCACAAAAATTACTTCTGTCAATTACTCTTCTCCACTTACTTTTGGCCTTCATTAAATAGATTGGTTTATCTAATTCTATTGATTACTAAAATAAACAATTTTGCTTTCAATTCGAAAGCTTTCTCAACTACATTTTCTATACCTTTCTTCTTCTTATAAAAAACTATTTTTTTACATCCCTTAATTTCTTTAATTAAATTTAACAGAACTCTATTAAAAACATTTTTTTCCTAATTTCCTTAAATTGATTTTTCCTCCATTTACTATACACTATTTTTTCTGCAGTTGACTTTCCATGATTGTTCTTTTTATTATTCTTTTTCTTTTGCGTTGCAGACACACTAATACCATTCTTTCCTTTGTGCACACTACTCTTAGTCTTTAATATTTTCCTCAGAAACGTGTTCCTTCTTTTACCAGGACTTTTTTTCTTTTTCTTAACACATGGTTCTTCATGTAAATCTTGTGGATGACTTCTCTTCAAATAAACACCTTTCTTTCGTTGTTTCTTCTGTTGATGTTTGGTAGGCATGATACTGTGATTTCAGTATTGATAAACAGAATCTATTTAAAAAAAAATATATACCATTACAAAAATAAATATATGAAATATTCTATAATATTACTTATAAGAACAGAGGGACGATTATGATGAGAAACATGAGACTATGAAAATAAAAGTACTTACAACAAGAGATGAAGAAGTATGAAACAAGGAAAAATATAACGAAAAAGGGGAGTATAAACAGACACTGCAATATAACCGGATGTAGGAAGTATGAATAAACTGAGACTATGAGGAGAAAGATGGAAATATGAGGAGAGAAGAAAGAGTATATAATAAGACAGAGAAAGACTCTAAAAAAAAGAAGGAATATGTGAAAAGACACGCAACTATAAGAACAAAGAACAAATACTAGCAAAGGACAGTGGGTATAAGGACAGACAAAACAGTACCAGAAGAAAGCACGAAGAATGTGGGGAAAATTGGAGCATAAGGAAAAAAGGGATGTACAAGAACAGAGAATACAGTCTGAGAAAACAAGGAGTACAAACAGATGGAATATTATGAAGAGTGAAAAGTGTATGAGGAAAGAGGCAGAAGTATGACAAGAGAAACAAATAAAAAGAGAGAGTTCAGTCTGAAAACACAAAGAATATGAGGAAAGTGCTTCAGAGTGTATACAGGGAGTCAAGGAGGAGTAAGAGAACATAGCAAACAATATCAACAGATTTAAGAAGTATAAATAGAGAACATAGAAAATAAAAAGAGAAAAGGAATATGAAGAAAAAGAAGAAAATATGAAGTATAGGACAAAAAGAAATATAAGAAAAACTCAATACTACAAGGAGACATGCACAAGTAAGAGAAAAGGGAAGAGAATATGAAAACAGCGGGGAGTATAAGAACAGCTGGGAAATTGAGGAGGCTAATATGACAAATAGAAAGCTGCAATATTAGTGGAGAATGCAAAGTATAAGAGAAGAGAGGAGAAATGTGAGTACAGAGAGAAGAGTATTGGAATAAAAAGAAAAGTGTGGGAAAACAATAGAGAGTACCTACAAAGAGCAGCAAGAATGTCAAGAAACAGAGAATATAAGAACAGAAGAGTATATATGAAGAAAGACAAAACACTGTAAAAAGACACAGACACAAAAATGTGGACAAAAGACATTTTATGAAGGAAGACTGACCATATAAGGAGAGAGGGAGTACTGTGAGAAGAAAATAAGAACTATGCCAACAGTAGTGAATATAAAGACAAGAGAGAATATAAAGAGGAGGACAAACATGCAAAAAGAGGAGCAAGTATGAAAAAAAAGTATAAAAAGAGAGCAGAGTATAAGAAAAATAAGATATAATGATAGAGGAAGGAGTAAGATGAGACAGGAGGGAGTATAACAAGAGAGTGTAGAAAATATGCAAAAATGTTCGAATATAGGGCCATATTATCAAGCATGGGCGATAAAATTATCGCCGGTTTATCGTCAGGAGACTGCCGCTAAAGTGCCGATAATGGGCTTGATAATAGGCTCTATGGAATTCCAATTGAAGCTCATTTTAGATGTCCTTCACATATATTATGGGCTTCGATTGGAATACCATAGGGCCTATAATCAAGCCCATTATCGCCACTTTAGTAGCAGTTTCCTGCCGAAAAAGAGACGATAATTTTATCACCCAGGCTTGATAATTTGGCCTATAATTCCTTAATATACACACATGCACAGTGTGATATTACCCAAAAAATTATAAGACCATACATTTGACCAAAACACATTCACTACTGTAAAATGTTTAAAAAGGTGTGAATATAACTCCTTAATGTACACACATGCACAGTGTGATATTAGACACAAAAAATGAGACCATGCATTTAACCATTTACTACTGAAAACGTTTAAATAACTATACATATTCCATATATATACTTACAACATTTCAGTGAACAGCACTGACTCATTTTCTAAATACATATACGATTGAACACATTTTTTCTGCCACTATCACATCAATAAAACTAAGGGGCATATTATCAAGGACCGGTGTTAAAATTATCGCCGTTTTATCGGCAGTTTCCTGACGATAAAACGACGATAATTTTAACACCGGTCCTCGATAACATGCTACTAACACAATACAACAACAAAGATGCACAAGAGGCTTATAAATCAACTCAGACTATATACAGAGGGAAAGAAACAAGAAAGAGGACAGAAACAGGAGTATCGAGAAAAAAATTAAATATGAAGAGAAAGGGAAGAAAATGAGGAGACAGAAGAAATAAGAGAAGAAACAGGAAAATATAAAGACAAACAAGGGCAATATGACCACAGCGGACAATATAAGAAAAACACAGTAGTACCGAGAGAGAGAAAACATTAACAAAAGAGAGAGGGAAGTATAAAAAGAAAGGCTAGAAATTAAGGAAAAAGGGACAAGTATAGGGCCATATTATGAAGAAAGGGCGACACATTATCGTCGCTTTTATCGGCTGGAAACTACTGCTGAAGCGGCGAAAATGGGTTTCATAATATGCCCTTGTGAATTCCCGTTGAAGCCCAGGTTAACACCATAACCTGGGCTTCAATCAGAATTCACAAGGGCATATTATCAAACCCATTATCGCCGCTTTAGCAGCAGTTTCCTGCCGATAAAAGCGGCGATAATGTATCGCCCTTCCTTGATAAAATCGCATATAATTACTTAATGAATACAGACGCACAATGTGATATTAAACAAAAAAACATAACAGCACGCATTATAGCAAAACACATTTACGACTATAAAACCTTTAACAAGGGACAAATATAGGGGCATATTATCAAGACAGGCATTACAATTATCACTGCTTTATCTGCAGAAAATTGCTGATAAAGCGGCGATAATGGCCTTGTTAACATGCTCTATGGAATACCAATCGAAGCCCATGTTAGATGTGAAGGACATCTAACATGGGCTTCGATTGGAATTCCATAGAGCATATTATGAATCCCATTATCGCAACATTATCGGCAGTTTTCTGCCGATAAAGCAGCGAAAATGTTATCACCTGTCTTGATAATATGTAAGGGTGGGCGTAGTTCGCGGAGTAGCGCTACGCGAAGCTACGCGAAGTGCACTTCGCACTACGCGAACTTCACGTAGCACTACGCGAGCTGCGTAGTAGCATGTTCGCACTGTGCAAGATGCGTTTTCAATGATTGCACAGTGCGGACAAGCATCCGGCACTGTGCAAGCATTGAAAACGGCATCTTGCACAGTGCGAGCTGTAGTTTTCTGCTGCTCGAGGAGATTATTACTCGAGAGGCAGCTTTCTCAACGCGAACAGGTAGTTTCTCATTGAGAGCGGTCGCGAGCATGCGCAACCACTCACAATGAGAAACCTGACCTCCTCGCGTTGAGAATCTCGCCGGGATGTCATTTTGCTTGCTCGCGGTCGCGAACATGAAGTTCAGGACCGCGAACAAGCAAAAAATGAGCGCTGCACTACTCTACGCTGCACTACGCATGTTCGCACTGTGCTACGTGCCGCTCGCGTAGTGCGAAGTTGCAAAAACTTCGCAAACTCCGCGAGCGGAGCGTAGTGCTTCGCCCAGGGTTAATAATATGCCCCATAATTCCTTAATGTACAAGGATGCACCACACACATTCCCATACAATTTATCAACTCACCTTTCAAATTGATTCCTACATTAAGAAGAATGCCACTCACGCAGTAGATATTCTTATACAGAATCTCTCTAGTTTATTGCTTGCACCAGAACCACGAAATGGAACATTTCCCTCTCATTTTACACATACATACATATATACAACCAATTAAAATCCTTCACACAATAATTTGAAATGAAACACACATTTCCATTGCTTTAACATTTCATACCTATCCAACTGACATAACTTTCCACCCTACCCCCAACAGATCATGCAAAAGTCACCTGTCAACAGAGGTGAAAAGATCAACACTGTATAAAACACTGCTCCTCAACAATTTTAGACTATGTATATTCACTTACTTATGAGTACCAATAAAGAGAAAAGGTCTCATTACAAGCAACCAACATATAAACACATAAACTTGATAGATATCTGAAAAATATATATTTTTTATAGATTTTTTCTTGCTTACGTACGCTTATGTGAAACGACTTTCAGAATTCACACAGTACACGTACACTAAATATACCGTAAAAAAAAATTACAAATAGCATCTATCACTATTTTTTTTCAATCCCCGGGAACCCCATCCTCAGTGCTCAAATATAACATTCAGTAACATGGGGAGAGCCCCATAACCCCCACGGTCTCAGCCGACTCAATGCGTCCTTCGGGAGCTAGCATTCCTTTATTGTCAGAGAGACCAGCTTACAGGCTGCTCTCTCAGATTAAAAGCAATCTGCTTTCCTACTTGAAAGAGAACTCTCGCCCTACCATAGCAAACAGCAGTGTCCCAGGGATAGGCACTCCATAACACTACAAGAGTTGGCCCTGTTAGGTGGTCGTCCCCACGGCCATCAAAGGCTCAACAAAGCCCATCCAAAACGTTGACCTTGCAGATCATTCTAAACTCTCCTAAGCAGTCCTAGGGGGACATGTAAGTCCTATAGCAAATAGCAAACTTTTCCTGTCAATCTACACACTCAATCTACACACATATACAAATAAATAAAAAATCACATTTATTCCCACATTAAATCAAAATGAAACACACTTTTATATTGCTTGAACTTTTGCACCCTTTCCAACTGACAACACTTTCAACCCTTGGCCTAATACACAATCTGCCAGTTACCATAGAAAAACTTCAGAAAACATCTAACTCAGCACACATGTGAAAAGTTCATCATACATTGTTGCAAACTAAAACAGCAAGCGTGCTTGACTTGAGAATATACCAACTTATCTTATGTAACGTTCTTTTCTATCAGTTTTTCTTAACCAATAAAAATCAGGTTTTTAAAAAACAGAAACATGCATCCTAGCTTAGTGTACAATATTGTCGAACAATAAATCATTTCTTTTCTTTTTCAAAACTGCATGTTGTCCATCATTTTAGAAAAATCTTACTTTTCAAACTGCCATTTCATTTACAGAGACCGTCAGAGTGCATCCAGATCTCTCTTCAAGATGTTTACAGTGTGGATTGTGGGACACAGCTATATTTTCTGGAGCCAAAGGTACGCACAACAGAAAAGAATTCACAAAGACCTACGTTTACCAAATGTAGACATTAAATGGATTTGACAGAGAGAATTAAAGTGGCATCAATTGATGCCATTGGTGAAATCCTTTTTACATCTCCAACACCCTGACCTCATAATTGTGCACTGTGGTGGCAATGACCTAGGCACTTTGACTGGGGTAGGTCTGGAAATGCTAATGAAGGACACCTTTCAACAATTGATGACACTGTTCCCCAAAACTGCCTTTGTATATTCTAATATATGCCAAAGGCAGAAATGGAAATAGTCCATCCACTATTGTCCAGAGATTGAAAAAACTAGGAAACATGTGAATACATTTGTGTCTGCCTTTTTCCGAGACTATAGAATGGGGTCCATCTACCACAACAATCTACGTTTCAATATGGGTGGCATCTATAGGAGAGACGGTGTACATTTTACAAATGAGGGAAACAGAGTATTCCTCTTGAACTTTAGACTCTGCATTGGTACTTACTTGTAGGTACTAAAATCTCCCAATAAACACAAGGGCTCTTTTTAGAGCCACCCAACATCTAAACACATACACTTCATAAATATCTGAACAATATTCTTCTTTTTCTTCCTTCAGTACGCTTATGGGACGACTTCCAATCTTCGCACTGTACGTCGTACATACGTGCTTGGTACGCGTACCATAAATCAACCATAAAAAAAACCTTGATCACTATTTTTTCATAATGCCCGGTGACCCCATCCCCCGGGGCTCAAATGTAACTTTGCAGACCGTGGGAAGACCCCAAGGCCTCCTCGGTCCCAGCTGGCTCCCTACTTCCTGCGAGAACCGTCATTGCTTTTCATCACAAACAGCAGCTGCCATGCTTCCATTCTACTTTCAAAGATGATTTCAACACTTATACATTTTATAAAATAATATAGTACTGCACGCTAAAGGAGAAAAGTGAGCACAACTATAATAGAATAAAAAATAGAAAAAAAAATACTTCCACACTCAACAAACTCGTAAGCTGACTTCACAGTATAATTTAAAAGCACGCTACCACAACTTGTTTTTGAAACGCATTATACAATAAAATACGTCACAAAATAGGCTACATACATGGTGACTGTATTGTAACATCACATACAAAAAAGAAAGCCACTCTTACGCTACCAGGAAAACACAACAACACCATAAAGCCCAAATTTCCATTGTAGTGATTTCTTAGTTGCAGTTCTAGTTTTCAGATTGACACACACTCCCTCATGACTGGTATACACCCACACCACACCCATTCAGCTTATCCGTCACTACACATGTGACCCTATGTATAAAAAATACGGAGAGCACGTGTTGTACGCCATTTTAGAGTTGTTCCCAAATCACCGAACAAGGGGCCCACTACTACATCCGTGGCCTCTTTGGTCACTGAGTTAGTGGTGCCTACAGCACTGAGCAGGTGAAGAGCCTGCGATGATGATAATTGGAGCACGAGTATGTCGTTCCCCATAGAGATATCAAGACTCGGCACCATATATGAGACTTCTTTACTGGAGATTGGGACTACATCATGCAGAAGGTGTCTTTTCCACGAAAAGGTGAGCAGTGAGGCTTGAGTATGCATCGGAAGAAGTCAAAAGGTTGTAGCTCACTACATACAAAAATGCGACTTAGTATATTACACAAACGCACTCCTACATAATGTATTAATTTGCATGTTTAACTTTTTTTTCCCAAATAGCAGTAATGTTTTTATAATCGCTGAAATGTCCGGAATATATTCACAATACAAACAGTTCGTAGAAATCTGACAATCAACGTCTATAAAAGCGCGATATTATCTTCCTCCAAATTAATATAGCAAAAATTACCAATCATAACATCTAATATCCTTTAGATGTACAGCTTCAGGATGGATTATGTAACACGGACACCGGCAATAGCACAAGGTGAGCAAAGAAGCTTGTTTCTGAAACAACGACAAGTTATCTGTCAAAGGAGAGAATATGTAGTATGCAGCAGGTGCAAAAACAAATTGGGCTAACGGGGCTTCACCTAGGACGAGATAGCTTCCTGAGCCCACACACAGTCACACCCGAGTACGTCACAGATCTTTTAAAGACATTTTGCTTGTTAATAAGGCTTTGATAATCCCCCCTCTTACAGTACCTGCAGCTCCTCTCTTCTATTTGCTTGAACTAAACACCCACCCCAAATTTTTTCTAGCCCCCCCATCCCCGATATTTTTCACTGTGATTGCGCCTCTGGCTTCACGTACCCCTCCCCTATCGTGTGTGTCTCTCCCATGTTTTAATGTCCTTTTTTCCTGTTCTCTTTCTTACTCTCTCACATCATTTCTCTTTCTTTTTTAAAGATTTGGACGCTGCTATCTCCCCTCTGCTGTATACAACATATCTGAATTGAAATGATTAACTCTCTTGATTACAGTGAAGGCTTCTACCACACGTAGAGCACCATCTTTCAATAATGCCAATGGCACTAGGTGACAAAGAATTTTGCTTCCGAAACAACAAATTATCTATGAAAGGAGTGTATGGGTAGTGTGCACCAGCTTTACTGTATAAAATATATAATTACCCCCCAGCAGTGACAACAGATAGGTTACAACAGTCTAACAAACAGATCTACAAGTTTATTACGCCACTTTTGTGTCACTTTTCACATAGGAAAAGTGACGCAAGCAGCTTGTAAATCTACGTCTAACTTTTCAAGAAAAAATCTCAACTCCATACTCTGCGAGACAGTTTTAATGTTGTTTTCTCTCTCTTTCTCTCTCTCACTCTCTGTGACATTATTTCTCCTTCTCTTTTAAACTTATAGAAAATGCTGTCTGCTTTGACCTGTAGAAGAAGATGTGTCTTCAAGTTGTGAATTCCACTGGCCACAGTGTTTGGCCGCAGTGTTTATACAACGGTAAGCATAGTGGCCTAGATATACAATGCCTTCATTACAATGCATTAGAAATAAGTCGGCATATTTACAATCCCGTTCTGCCACTTTTGTGTCAGTAAAGCAGTAGGCACTTCCATATAGACACCACTTGAATGCGGCACTATAACACAACTGAAATGTACCAGGCACACTGCATACGTAAAACTGTAGTGTTACCTTCATTTGTGAAAGGAGACAGTGGGTAGTGTGCAACAGCTTCACTGTCTAAAATGTATAATTACCTCCGAGCACTGACAACAGATAGGTTACAACAGTCTGACAAACAGATCTACAAGATTATTATGCCACTTTTGTATCACTTTTCACATGGGAAAAGTGCCGCAAGCAGCTTATAAATCTACGTCTAACTTTTCAACAAAAAAATCTCAACTCCAGACTCTGCGAGACAGTTTTAATGTTGTTTTCTCTCTTTCATTCTCTCTCTCACTCTCTGTGACATCATTTCTCTTTCTCTTTTAAACTCATAGACACTGCTGTCTGCTTTGACTTGTAGAACAACAGCTAAAGTGAAGTTGTGAATTCCACTGGCCGCAGTGTTTGGCCGCAATGTTTATACAACGGTAAGCACAGAGGCCTGGATATACAATGCCTTCACTACAATGCATTAGAAATAAGTCGCCATATTTACGATCCCGTTGTGCCACTTTTGTGTCAGTGACACAGTAGGCACGTCCATATAGACACCACTTGAACGCGGCACTATAACAGAAGTAAAATGTACCAGGCAACTGCACATGTAAAATCAAACAGTTACCTTGACTTCTAATACTTCATCTCATTTACTCACATCTACATAATTCTAAACTCTAATTTTCTTTTTTATTTTGCAGATTATCAATCCAACGTCCTTTGGAGTCCACTTCACAATTTGTTTATAATATTGTTTTTTTTAAAGTTATTTTTCTAGTTTTTTATAAAATAGTTATCATTAAGTTTCATTTACAGTTATTCTTTTAGTAAAAGTTAATAAAAAAAACAACATACTTCTTTTTTTTTGTGGGGGGGTTGACGGTCCACAATAAAAATACTATTTAGAATGTTAAACTTCTATAGTAAAATGTTCAAGAGTAAGATTGAAAAGTACTGACTTATATTTTCTATGGCTACACTACAACATGGTAAAGAAATCAAACTAATACGAAACAATGTGTAGCACATTTCATCATCATCAAATCACTTTATTCGATTAATTAAAATCATAAAAGTACACAGATAAATCACATTCATATATACAATATAAAAAAATCCATATGATAGTAAATACTTGTTTCATATATGTACAGAAAAAAAGGGCTACAGTAAAATTCATAGTTCAGTTATACTCCGGTCTCTTAATTTCTTGGATCATATGTCTGCAACAAGATAACTAGCAATATTAAAAATGTTCCATGTGTTATTTAACAATTGCAAATACATTAAGGCAGGTTTAGCCTGATGCAAACCCAAACCTCTAAAAAGTGGGATAATAAACCTTTTCCTAATCAATGAGTAATGTTTGCAAAAGAACATAAAGTGCATAGAATCTTTGAGTGAATAATTATCACAGTCACAGAATGCTGCCTTTTCAGGTACCGACCATCCCTGATACGAACCCAGTAAAAGATGTATCTGGTTGAACCGAAATTTGGTTAGCAACAAGCGATGGTAAGGCTTTGTTACCACTTTTAAATATGGTTCAATAGAGGGGGTGGTGACTAATAGGAAGTGGGATCTCACCGTGGGCTTTAGTAGTTCCTCCAACTCCCGCTCCTGGAGCATTAAGGTCAAAAAATGTTTTTTAACCCACGATATGTCACCTTTAACAATTTTTTCAGGGTAATCATAGATTTCAGGCCGCCCTAGTTTCACAAGCATTCTTTTGAGATATGAGAGCCACTTAATTTGATCTCCTCGATCTAGACTAATACAATCTTTTAAAATACGGTGGTTTAATGTTAGCTCTGGGTTAAGCCAAGTTTTAATCCAACAAATAAGAGGGGCTCAACCGATCAGATCACCAACAAACCCCATCCCCCATCTCCTGATGGACAGTAAAAGGGATAGATAAGAGACACCGAAACAATTTGTTTTCAGCCCTTTGCACATCATCCATCGGGATGTAACCCCATATCACGGCACCATAAAGAGTCAGTGCAAGACATTTGGCTTTATAAATAGCCAGCAATGTGTCAAATGGTCTCCCCCCGAGGCGGTGAGTCAAATTCAACAAGGCTGATCCTGCTCGTACCAGGGCATTCTTTTTCGCTAACCTCCGGGGAATCCAGCTACAGCTGTTGTCAAACAGGACCCCCAGATATGTAAAAACTCTTACTCCTTGGACCTCTACCTCTCTGCAATAAAATGTTTTTGGTTTGCTCCTTCGGGGGCCCATGGCCATGACATGGGACTTGGCGGAATTAACCACCAAGTCCAGCGAGGCCATGAATTCCCCGAAGGAGTTCAGCAGCCTCTGTAGTCCTAACGGGGTGCGTGCTAGTAATACAGCATCATCCGCGTATAGGAGGACTGGGATGGTACTGCCTCCTATATGCGGGACATCCAGGGTAGCGGTTTCCAGGCTTTTCTCTAGAGCATTAATATATAGTGTAAAAAGGAGAGGGGCCAGGATGCACCCTTGCCTAACCCCTCTCCCAGATTTAAAGTGCCTAGTGCAAATGCCATCTTGAGTCATCCTGACAGTAGTATATAAATACCGGTGGAGATCTGCCATAAAACAAACCAAACTGGGATCAATCCCCAAGTCCAGTAAAATTGTCCACAGCTTCGACCTATTTACTAGATCGAAGGCTGTGGACAGGTCCATAAAACCCAAGTAGACAGACCCCCTACTGGCCACTGTATATTTGTTAATTATTAAATACAGGTTAAGACACTGATCTACAGTGCTCCTGCCTGGCCTAAATCCATATTGGGATTCTATAAGGATATTCTTCTGTGTGACCCATTCAGACACTTTAGACAAAATAACTTTACCTAAGATTTTGACAGAGGAGTCTATAAGGGAAATGGGTCTGTAACATCTCGGGTCCCCTCTCTGTCCTTTTTTAAAAATGGGAATAATGGTGGAAAGGGCCCATGATGCAGGGAAGCCATGAGTAATAGTAGAATTAAAAACCTTTCTTAAAATTGCAGCTCAAAATTTGACATTACCCTTGTATAAATCTGCAGGGACACCGTCTGGGCCGGGGGCCTTATTTGCAGCAGTGTTAATTATTGCCTTTTCCACGTCCCCCTCTATAAACATTAGGTTGGATATGGGTGAGATGCCAGCAGGTGGAATAAAGGTATCAAATACTTTGTTACTGGGGTAAATTAATTCAAAATGTGACACCCAAATTTCCTCCGAAATGTTTATTTCAAGCTTTTCATTTTCTTCTCCTTGTAACAACGGACTGTTAACAATAGCCCAAAACTTTAGGACTGATTCAGACATAAGGCTCTCCCAAGCCTCTGACTTAATTTCGTTTTTGCGTATTTGGGTACATAGTTTGTATTCCTTTCTGCAGTTAGCTATCAAAATTTTATCTCTAGGTAAAACCTTCAATGATTCCATTAAAATACGATGGGCCCTAGAGCATTTAGGGCCCGATGTAGGTAGGATTGATTTACTGATTCATAATTACCGAATTTTACCGATTCGGTAATTATGAATCGGTAAATCAGAGGGGTGGGTATGTAGGTATTCCAGATGTGCTGGAATACGGAATCGGAGGAAAATCGGTATTTACCGATTCGGTAAATACCGATCGGTAATGCCCATTCATTCCTATGGGCTTTGAAGCCCATAGGAATGAATGGGCATTACCGATTCGGTATTTACCGAATCGGTAAATACCGAATTACACAAGGGTGCAGGGGGTGTCACTTTGACACCCTCTGGCCCCCCGAAAAGAGGCTCGGGTGCCATGTGGCAGGCATACCTGCCCTAAGGGCAGGTCTGCCTGTCATATGGCATAGGTGTGCATGCACACATGTGCATGCACACCGGAATCGGTATTTTACCATCAAAATGGATTTGATGGTAAAATACTGATTCGGTAAGGCTTGTGGGACTCAGAAGAGTCCCACCTACATATCAAATTTACCGAATCGGTAAAAATACCGATTCGGAATTTTACAGAATCGGTAAATTTACCGATCGGTAAATTTACCGATTCTGTAAAATTCAGTGCCCTACATACCATTTCTGCAATACCGGTCGGTAACGGCCGAAAATACCAATTTTTGGCCATTACCGACCGACCTACATCTAGCCCTTAGTATCAAACCATCTTTTTGCTTTTTTTCCTATTGGTCTAGCAGGAGCTGTTAGATCAATTGGAATTTGCTTACAAATTGCTTCGAAAGCTACAATATTTTCCCCGGCCGGGGTCGCATCGTCTGCACATTTTCCAAACTCAATGCTCATCTTTTGGCGGAGGGTGTCTAAAAATTGGCCAGGTACTATTTTTGCCCATTTCAACTTTCTCCCTTGATCACTACTGTTCACACTTACTTGGGATCTGGCACTATTAGCGTTAACAGAGCGGGAAAAACCTCGGTTCAGCACCAGTTTGACCGGGTTGTGGTCGCTAAAAGGAGAACTAACTGCGTTGTAGAAAATTACGTAACCCATCAGGGCTGGAGTTAAAAATATATAATCAATGATCGACTCACTTTCCCTGGATTTGAAGGTTACTACCCTCTCTCGACTATCAAAGAATGATGGCTCGTAAAGATCAACACGCGATAAAAGATCTCCAAGAGCCATTCCCCTCTGAAAGTGTTCAAAATGTGGGGGTGACGCAAATGAAGGGCAATACCCTTCGTTAAGTTGACAGTTAAGATTACAAAGTTGAATATTAAAATCGCCCATAAGGATAATATTGACTAAAGTGGTTTGTTGAGCTTTATAGTTTACAATAAACTGTTCTAAAAAACACTAGTGTTCATCACGAAAATCAGTCTCCCCTGAGTTTAAAAAATTTATTAGCAGGGTTTTCCCATTAGTCTCAGAGGAGATCTCAATGATCAGACAGTTGGGTGAAACAGAGTCCATGGTCTTAACTACTCCTTTGAGTTTAACTGAGAGCAGTAACAATAGACCTCCCCTGGCTCTCCCTGAGGCAGATGGTCATGCTGGTTGGAAAAAGGATGTAAAGCCATTTACCCAAAATTATTCTGCTGCTCCCATGTCTCTTGAAGAGCTACCACATCATTGGCTTTGATAAAACTCAGCCAGGATAGATCCTCCCGTTTTGACCTTAACCCAGCGATATTCCAGCTAAGTATCCTAAAATTGGGATCAGCCGTTGTGATAGGGTCGGGGTCATGAGAGTGTTGTGATATGGGTATGGCAGATGACCCTAGTCAATCAATCTCATTTAGGTGTGATATTGGAGAGAACCTGTTTGTTAAAATAAAACTACCCTTACTCCTAGTATCCCAGGCATTATGAGAGTTGTTTAAACTGTTGGCTGCTGGCATGTTTCCTGTTGTTAAAGGGGCTATTTTAAGGCCACCACAAGACAGCCATGCATGTCCTGCGTTAGGGTATTGTGGGGGGGTAAGGAATTTTTTATTTCAGATCCTAGGCATGGGTAGAAAAATCCCAAGGGGACTGCCCTGATGTTACCATCCTCATTAACTGACTGACTGACTGAATGAATTATTTTTAGAGCGCTCTTATGCCGAGGCGTCTTGGCGCTGTGGGACGGAGAGAGAGAAGTTGAAATTAGGGCAGCACAAAAAGCCAGGTCTTCAGTGCCTTTCTAAACGTAGCTATGCTCTTTTCGGAACGAAGCAAGGATGGTAAACTGTTCCAGAGCTTTGGGACTTGATAGGAGAAAGATCTGCCGCCCCAACGGACTCTCTTAGTCCTAGGAATGCACAGTGGATTTTGGGAACTGGATCTGAGTGAACGCTCAGGTATGTACGGGGAAAGGATATTAGAGAGCTGTTTGGAGGTCTGCCCATAAAGGGATTTGTCCTTGAATTGAATTCTTCTCCTGACCGGAAGCCAATGTAGTTCACTGATTGCTTTAGAAGTGGGATGTCGTTTAGGGAGGTTAAGCAGTACTCTGGCCGCAGCATTTTGAATTGACTGGAGGCGGTTAAGTTGTTTTTCTCCGGCCCCTATGTACAGGGCGTTACAGTAATCTACCCTGGACATGATCAGAGCTGCCACCACTGTCTTCCTCAGGGGGAAAGGGATGTAGGGCAGGATTTTTCGAAGGACCTTAAGTGTAAAGAAACAGGCCGAGGTGACCTGGTTTATTTGGGCTGTGCAGGAAAGGTCCTTATCCATTATGAAACCGAGGTTTCTGACCTTGTCGTGCCGGCGTCGGGCAGGTGCCAGCTTCAGAGGGCCACCAAAGATCGCTCCAAATGGAGGGTTTTTGGCCAAACTCGATGACCTCCGTTTTTCCAGTGTTAAGTTTGAGGAAATTAGCGTTCATCCATAACTTTACATCCGATAGACAGTTACTGAACATGGTGGCGGTGGCTTCTACTGTCTGCGCCAGTGAGACCACCAGTTGGATGTCGTCGGCATAAGAGACTAAATGCAGGCCATGGGTTTTTATCAGTGCAGCTAGGGGAGTGACATAGAGATTAAAAAGGGTTGGTGACAAAGCCGAACCCAGAGGGACTCCACATGGTAGAAGGAACTCCTTAGATAGGAGACCATCCCAGTGAATTTGATGAATGCGTGCCTCTAAAAAGGAATGAAGCAATTTTAGGGCGGTATGTGTAATGCCCATGATTGTTAGTCTATTTATAAGGACGTCATGATTAACGGTGTCAAACGCCGCTGTCAGATCCAATAAGATCAGAGCGGCTCTGCCTCCCTTGTCCATGGTTTGACGAATGTCATCAGATGCTATAATCAGAGCAGTTTCTGTTGAGTGACAGGCCCTGAAACCATGTTGTGTGAGGTCTAATAGGTGGTTGTCTTCAAGGTGTTTGGTAAGTTCTTGATTCATTGCAGTTTCAAGAATTTTAGCAGGAAGGGGCAAACACGATATAGGACGGTAATGTTTAGCTTCCTTAGGATCCAGGGTCTCCTTTTTAAGGATGGGCCTGATACACGCCTTCCTCCAACTGCTGGGAAATTGGCCGGAGTTAATTGCAGTGTTAAGGAGGGGAGTTAAGGCTAGGCTGATAGTTTCAAGGACCAAATGTAGGACATGAGGGGGACATGGGTCTAGCGGTGAGCCAGATTTAGTCTGCAGAAGCAAGGTGGCAACCTGATCGTAGCTAAGCTGGGAGAATTTGGGGAATTCTGGAACTGATAGCTGTTGGTCTATTTCATGGGGGACCTCTTCACAAGTGGGTAGCAAGCGAAGGTCATCATAGACTGTCTGGACTTTCTGCTGAAATAATTGTGCTATAGTTTCCACAAAATCTTGGTGAGGCTTAAAAATGGTTTCTCTGGGGCTTTTAGCTAGGTGTGTAATGGTTTTAAATAGTTCCTTTGAGGAGTTTGCGGACTCTTGGATTTTCTTTGTATAGAAAGCAGCCTTAGCTTGCTCTATAGCGAGCTTATAATCATGTAGAGTGGCCTTATACTCCTTTCTAGACTGGGAGCTATAGTCATTTCGCCACAGCCTCTCGGCCCTCCTGCATTTCAGTTTTATCAATATAACCTCAGGGGTGTACCATTGTGAGGTTGCTGAACGAATCTTAGTTTTTTTGGATTCTTCCGGGGCTAGTTTGTCCATTGCCTGTGTGAGCCAGGTGTTAAATTTGCGGGTTCCATCGTTACTGTCCGTGCTAGCTAAAGTGGATAGATCCCTGCTGAGGGTATTAGCTAGGGATGTAGCTTCTAATTTTTTCCATGGACGGGATTTAGTCGGAAGTACAAGGTCCTTTCTCCTTGCATTTGTCAACGTAAATGCAAGGGTGAAGTTTATTACAGCGTGATCGGACCAGGGGAGAGGCGTAGTGGAGGTGACCTGGATGTGGTGGTTATTGGTAAAAATGGAATCTAGCGTATGACCAGCTGTGTGGGTTGGACCAGCCCTTAGTTGGGTTAGTCCGTAGCTATGGAAGTTATCTATAAGGGTGGTGGTTTCATTGGAATTATTGTCTTCGAGGTGAAAATTAAAATCTCCCAGAACAGTAAAGGTGGGATGGTCTGATGTGGACTCCAGGAAGGTTAGAAGGGCATTGGTAAATGGACCTCTGGGTCCTGGGGGTCAGTATATCAGAAGTCCGGTAAATATAAGTTGGTTGTTATATTTGACCGTGAAAGATATAGCCTCTGCTTCTAGTCACGGCTGATGGAGAATGTGTATTTTAAAGATAGACCGGTGAATGATGGCTACCCCTCCACCAGTGGTACCCTGTCTGTCCCACATGTGCCACAGAATAATCTGTGGGTACTGCTATGTTCCAGTCTGGCCAAGATGAATCTGTGGCCCACGTTTCAGTCAGGAAGGCCAGATCGATCTCGTTGTTTGAGATGAGGGATTCAATTTCATATTTGTGTTTTGGCATTGACCTGACATTTAGAAGTATGTTTTTTAAGGATTTGATTTTCGGTTTAAAACGCCAGTGCGGGGGTGGAGCAGGGGGATAGAGAGAAGTTGCCCTGGGTATAGTATTGGGTTCGCTAGAAGCGAGATAAGGTATTGTGTAGCCGCACAGTCCGCATTTGCGAGTGTACGGCATGCCTCTGTCAGAGGGTTTAGCCAGATGTTCAAAATCGTTGCGTCTTAGGTTAATAAGCGTTTCTTTGGAGTAGACATGTTTCATATGAGCTAGTGGGTTTTGGGCAGGGGTTAGGGCCTTGGGCGCTGGCCCGGCGCGGACGGGCGCATTTGCCTTAGGCGCGCCTTCAGCGCGCTGCCGGCGCGCCCGCTGAGCTCGTCCGCTGCGTGTCCGGAAGAGCATAGGGATAAATAGGCTCGTAGGGCTCGTGAGGCGGAAGTCGCGACGCTAGAGCGCGTCCTACTAGTCACGCCACACCTAAGATGGCGGTTAAGTGACAGATGGATTCTTGAGCAACCCTATTATCCCTCCGCTTCAAACGGGACTTCCCGCGGCGGACCAGGGATTAGGGTGTCAGGTAAGACAAACGTACAATTCTGCAATCAATTGTGCGCGTTCGGGTTACAATCAAAATAGTGACAACATGTGCAAGTTAAATTTTAAAACAATGTAAAACGTTGTAGTCACGATTTTACAATTAAAATATTCGCAGTGTTTAGAAAGGCGCTAGCCGCTCTGCTTACTCCATCTTAGTGCCGAGCCGTCAGCCAAGTGCTGTCTAAATAGGCTCGTAGGGCACGTGGGGCGGAAGTCGCGACAGCTAGAGCGCGTCCTACTAGTCACGCCACACCTAAGATGGCGGTTAAGTGACAGATGGATTCTTGAGCAACCCTATTATCCCTCCGCTTCAAACGGGACTTCCCGCGGCGGACCAGGGATTAGGGTGTCAGGTAAGACAAACGTACAATTCTGCAAACAATTGTGCGCGTTCGGGTTACAATTAAAATAGTGACAACATGTGCGAGTTAAATTTTAAAACAATGTAAAACGTTGTAGTCACGATTTTACAATTCAAATATTCGCAGTGTTTAGAAAGGCGCTAGCCGCTCTGCTTACTCCGTCTCCGTCTTAGTGACTTATTAACCCTTTCCGAGCCATCCCATAACATCCGGGGGGCAGTGAGGGGATTGTCAAAATTAACAATAACACAATCCCCTTTAATACTTTTTGTTGTTCTCACGAGCCACCCCACACGCCTTGCCATAATAATATTCTGGGAGATATTACTACATCCAGAACAATTGGAATCACACCATTTCGTTGTAGTGGTCATAAGGGCCTCTGGTGTTTCCTTCTCTCCCAACTTTAGGGGAGGCACCCCAACAAGTACGGTCACCAGAGGAGCGGCCTCAGGAGGGAGATTAATTATAGGTTGGGCTAGTGTTTTACCTCCAGAGCGATCTCTACCTTCTAGCCCCCTTTGGGTATTGGGGGCCGGGACATTTTGGGGCTCAGGATAGCTTGATGAGCTAGAGTATAATTCCCTGCCCTCATTAGTATTTCGCTGTTCCCTGAGTTTATCGATATTAAGAAGTGAGGGTTTAACCAGCAGCGGGGCTCCTATCAGTGGCCTATGATCTGATACAACATTTCCTTTTGTGCATGCCACTGGAATTTTGTCTAATTGAGTAGGCAATCCTACTTGTCTGTCATTACACTCATGTTGCATTAAAAACGTGTTGATGCGATCACACTTCCCCAACAGATCAGAAACGCACAAGTTCATAGTGTCAATGATGTCCTTAGCCATGTTAGTCAGCGCTTTCTCTAGTCTGGTAGAAAATAGTTCTTCTATCAGGTCCCGGATATTCTGCTCTGATAGGTTAGTTAACGTTACCTCGACATTGGGTGCAGTTTTTTTATTATCCTTAGCAAGCTTCTGGATTTCCTTGGATAATTTCTTTGGAGCTGGGCTGGGTTTAATGGATGGTTTATTGGGAAGCGTTTGCCTCTTGTCTGATGCAACTTTCAGGCTGTGTCGCTTTGGGGCGATTGATAATAATCTCAGGTTCCAAGGGAATGTGGTGTTTCTGAACAACTAGATCCTGGATAGGGCCACCCTCAGTATTTCGTGTTCAAATCAAATCAAAAAGGCTTTATTCGATTTTAGGTTCAAAATCATAAAAGCATACAGACAAATAATACAATAAAAAATAAAAAATAAAAACGTTTTAAAATAAATCTCATAATGGCTTTAAATTGCACAGTTCTTTACACAACGTTTAGGCAACGTTGTTGGTAACAGTGTACTGAAAGATTTAGTAATTACAATACATAAAATTGTTGTACAACGGTTTGGGACAATTGAAAGCCACTGTAAAGCTACTGCCATTACTTAAATGGGTTCCTCTACCCACTTGGTTGTTGTCAATGCCCCAGGGGCTAGGGGAAAGCATGTGGGACGTATTAGGGTAAAAGTCATGTAGATTCCAGGTAGAAATAAGTCCATCGCCATTTTTAGATAGCCATGTCTGCATGTATGGGACAATGTGTCTGCTCCTAAAGCGTATCAGGATCAAATCGCCCAAGATGTCTTTTTTAAGGGGTCCAAGCCAGCCCACCCTCCGAACACTTATTATTCGGCCATCAAGATGGTAGGGCAAAGGTCTGTTTTTAGATAGCCAGAACTTGACCTTGTTCATAAGTTCATATTGTCTCTCAGGTTTACCTTTTGTTAGTTCAGGGACTCCCGAGAGGACAATTACAAAAGGCGCTGCTACTGGAGGTAAGTGGATATGGGTGGTGCGCACATGTTTAGATGGAATGTGACGTGCTGTTGTCAATTTCGGGGGGCTTTGGGATTGATAGGCAACAAGGAAGTGGGAGTTGACAATGAGTAGGCACTGCTTCATAGGAAGTGATCAGATTAGATAGGTTTGAAAGAGCGGTTGTCGGCGGGCATTGAGTTGTTACAACGTGGGTTGAGGATTTCAGGAGAGATTCAAGAGAGCTCTCCAACCCCGTCAGCTTCTCCCCCAACATAGTAATTTTGTCCATCAAGGGGTGTAGCAAAGATTTAATCAGATGCTCGATCATAGTGGAGAAGCGTGGCTCAATGGTTAGAGCGGCAGACCCTGATGCAGAGGTCTGGCCCGGGACCAGGGTTCAATTCCCGCCTCGGCGGCTCTTGGACTCAATTTCCCCGGACCTGATAATTCTCGCCTCGGTGCCTAGTCTAATCATGGGTCCCACTCTGTGACTCTGGGCAATAGCTTGCTTAATCTCCACAACGGCCCCCGCAGCGCTGTGGATGCCTGGCTTCACCTTGGGGGTGCCCAGGAGTGGGCATTTCACAGGAAAACCAGGATGGGTTCCACAGCGGTATGAATACAGCGCTACGAGGCCTCCGGGTAGAAGTGCGCTATATAAATACAATACATTTACATAGTCAGGAGAGCCTGATGGGAGGATGGTGATAGGTCGTCCAGGTTAACAACAGGAGGCGAAATAGAAGACGGTATAGAACTTAGAGAAGGTTTATCAAAATTTAGTGTTTTAGGGAGATTCCCATTGTCTTTGACCCCATCGTTCTTCCTTTTGGCAGGTGTAACCCTGGGCGGTATTTTATGGGTATCAGGAAAGGGTTTTAGCTCCCTTGGACATGGTGTTAAGCTGCAGCATTTTAACGTGGAGGAAAGTGCTGCTGGAACGTACTTAACTTTACACAGGCTGTTTAAGTCATCCAGCCATGGAAAACTAGATGGAGAATGAGCAAATATATCATCCGGAATTTTGTCTGAGATGTCCCCTATTTTGGGCGTAGGCATAGTTAAAGAAAGTACAAGTCAGAAATTACGCTCCCGCGCGCTCCCGCGCGCTCCCGCGACGCGGGTTTGCTGAGGGACTTAGTAGCGCCTCCTGGCGCGGAAGTTAGGTCTCGCGGCTTCCTGCCGCAAGGCAGGCTGGGGATTGTAGTCTCCCCCGCTCGGCGGCCGTAGCACGATGTCAGGGGCTGCGGCGGCGGGGGGAGACAGGTGGCAGGGTCCCGCTGGGAAATAGAGGTGATGCAAGCCACACCGGGCTTCTCTGTTCCGATTTCAAACGGCCCCCCATATTTCGTGTTAAGCCCAGTTCTTTCTCAGCAGATTCTATTTCCGAGGATAAAGCTCCTACTGCCGATGTCAAGTAGGAAATGATGGATGCCGATTTCAGAGGGATTTTTGCCTCACCTCCCCCTTGCTCTTGGGAAGTATATAATTTTCGCTTACCCATGATTCAGGAATCGGTTGTCAGGGGGGTGGCGCAGCCTGGCCTCCTCTGGCCCCTGATGGCCACAGATGGCCCGCCCTCTGCCCGGGGTCTGCCCGTCCCCGCGCGCATCCCGCGATGCAGGAGGGACTGCTCGGCTTTAGCCCCCTCAGGGCAGAAGTGGCTGGCGTGAGTCGGCGTCCGGTACTGGCAAAGGACGCTGGGGGATGTAGTCCGGTGGTCCGTCCCCTCACAGAGGCCGCAAAACAATGCGACGGCAGGGGAGAAAGATTGTAGCTGCGGACCCCCCAGTAGCACGCCCAGTGTACGCTCAGGTCCCACAAACGAGCAAGAGCCCCCACAGCACATTTACAAACCTCTTGCGACATTTTTCCATGCAAACCTACCACCCTACAAAATTAAGTGTGGGCCTCAATGACACCTTCAAACCACGGAAACAATCACCCCACAAAGATTTCTATATTGTATGAGAGCGGCTGCGTGCCCTCCACCTGGTGCCCTGGAGTCCACCACGCCCAGACCCAGTTCCTACAGTGTCCTGGGGGCAAACAGCCATTACAACGCGGTCATAACCACGCGTGATCGTCACCACAAAGCCATTAGCACGCATACGGCTTTACCACGCATGCCTTTACTACGCCTGCTTTTACAATTAGTAAACATTTACCATGCATGACAAACGCATAATCTTAATATTATCTTTGTGTTGACGAACACGCGTTGTAATGGCTCTGGCTTACGTCCTTCAAATCAGTTTTTAGGTATATGTGTGACCAACTCATAAGATCGGAGGCCAAGGACAAACACTATGTTCTCTCTGCCAAGATATCTCATGGATCTTAGAGAAGATAAGCAGAGAGTAAAATGAAAGTAATAGGTATAATAAAAATAACGGAGAAAAACTACTAAAATGGTGGTGGATGGATTATGTAATCAACGTTTGGCGTCTCGACACTACATTTCAAATAAACATAGATACAATATGTTTAATAATGTATTATGAAAGTATAGCAGCAGATGACACACACGGCCCGGGAAAATAAAGTGGCAAATTTAACACCTGAAATGAGGAGAGGTTTGCTTGGTGAACTTGAAGAAAAAGAAAAAAGGCTGTGCATGCGTATAGAGTACAACTGGTGCACAGAAAAATACTGAAAGTTTTACATACTATCTTAGAAATATAGTTCTTTTTTTGACCAGTAAAGTTAGTTCTTAAAAATAATTGTTATTATTTTTTTTTTAGCCCCAATGACCCCACGATTGCAAATGGCTCCCCGCATCCTTCGTGAGCCCGCATTGCTTTATCAGAGACATCACCTTATATGCTGCTCTCTCTTTCGAAAAACAATCTTCTTTCTTGAAAGAGAGTACAGATTAACTTGCTCTCTTTTTCAAATACGAAAATGGTTTCCTTTGGTAAAGTGAAAGCGGCGACGGTACCGCCCTACCATACCAAACAGCAGTGTCCCGGAGGTACGCACCCAGAGACACTGCAAGAACCGACCCTGGGAGATGGTGGACCCCAGGGCCACCAAGGGTTCCAATAGGGGGGCAGCCCGACCCTCTCCCAACATTAAAAAACCCCGGGGAGTGCAGGTACCTGGGATTGGAACATTATTTTAAATATTACTACCTCAGGAAGGTGGCGGTCCCCCCGACGTGTACGGGGAGAGTGAGAGGGAAAGCTGAAAACACACTTTTACTTTTTTTTTTTAAAAAGCCTCGTCAGGGTGGCGGTCCCCGAGACTGAGGGGAAGAGGACCATAACCCCCCGCTTACATAAAAAAAAAACAGAGGGGTGGCGTTCCCAGGTGCTCGGGAGACTGAGGGGAAGAGGACTGTAACCCCCCGCATATTTCAAAATAAAAGCACAGAGGGGTGGTGTTCCCCGGTCCTCGGGGCACCTTACAAGCCCCAACTATGAAAAAAATTACCCCCGAAATTTGCCCCCCCTGGACATAATGAATAAAACGGACTTCTATTTTTTATTTCCCTTTTCCACCGCGTACGTATACCATACACGTATCCCCCGATTTTTTATTTAAAAAAATTAAAACAGGCCATAAATAAGCATGGGCGTAAAATCCGTTCCGCTCGCGGATTTTGCGGATTTTCGGTAAATTCGCAATCCGCGAACTCTAGCGAACTTGCTGAAAATTCGTAAAATCCGTGCGAAGCGGATTTTTTGCTTGCCAACTAGAATACTATACAATTTCGCGGGAGTAAATACTTGCGAACACGTAGATGCGGCGGGCAGCGACAATCTCGCAATTGCGAGATTGCAAAATTTGCAATTTCGCACAAGAAATCCACCAGCAGGCAGCATAAACCTTGAAAATTATGATTTTTATCAGAATAACTCCTCAGGTTGACATTTGCCTGCACTTTTTCTTTGCAAGGAGTCCATTTTGGGGGGTGGGGGTGGGAGGAAGGAAGTGCCCCACAGTCTCCAACTTCCTGTTCCTGTCCACCAGGCTCCTCCCAGTGCTTTCTTCATGTGCTGGTCACTTTGATTTGGATCTTGACCTGGAAGGATTACTTTTGTGGATGCTGCTGGATATTTGGATTTTTGCAATACTGAAAGCACTCAGCAGGTGCAAAAGTTCAATCTTATCATTAGTAACCATTCCCTGTAGTGCTTCCTGAGGGGCCGCTTCAGAGTTCATTTGCCTACTTGCAACTATTCTATGACCCTGCTCTGACCCTCACAGCAGGCTCAGAGAATAGCTACAAGTATACAACAAAGGTCCTGTTAAAAAAATTACACTGCAACAGAAAGCAATTACAGACAATACTGAAAAAAATCAGCAGGTGCAAAAGTTCAATCTTATCATTAGTAACCATTCCCTGTAGTGCTTCCTGAGGGGCCCCTTCAGAGTTCAGCAAATTACAGATAAGGAAGCAGGTGCCAGCCAGACTGGAAGTTTAAATTCAGTGACACATTAATCAACCCCAAATTAATTCATGTCAGTTGAAGCAGGGCAGGTGTGCTTGCTTTTTTTCACCCCCATAATCTACAGTGATAAACCAACCAGAGGGTGGCAGGGATGTACCTGAGGGTGGCATGGGTGTACCAGAGGGTGGCAGTGGTGAAACAGAGGGTGCTGTGAACCTGTGATGATGAACCAGATGTAGAAACAACATAGTCGCGGTCGTTGCGAGCCGACAAGTAAGTTCGCAATTGCGAACTGGTACAGAATCCTCGCGAACTGGCAGAAATCCTTGCGAACACAAAAAAAATAAAAAAATCCGCAAATTCGCGAGAGTTCGCGGATTTTGCGGATTGCGAATCCGCAAATACGCAAGTTCGCGGATTGCCAATTCGCAAAATCCGCCCATGCTTAGCCATAAAGATCCATGTACGACCCCCTGAGCAAGCCTAGAGGGTCAGGATGTTTCTACCCTGCCCCCTTTTTTTGTTTTTGGTTTTTACTAGCGACGAACAAGATGGCTACCAACACTTCCTCGTTTGGAGTGTTCACGCACAGTTGACAGCTAATCAGCATGCAGCTCGTGCTCGTAATTGTACGGATTTCGGTACGCGTCCTGTACTCCGTCTCTAGATATCGCTATGATTTTACTTGCAATTTTCTAAGGAACCACAGAACAGATTTACACCATTTAAGAAAAAGCACAATCTGCTAACCGAACTCTACCTCTCTGCCAAATTTGGTGTAATTCCGTTCAGCCGTTCGGGCTGTAGCCCTGGCTAAAGGTCCCTATGGAAAATTGCATGGGGAAAACACGTTTCGGGACCCCCATTTTTTTTTTCAGCCCCCCCTTGACGAATCACCCCCAAAGTTTCAGGGAAGGAGCGGAACAAGCAGGCCATTTTCTTGGAGAAATTCACGAAGATTCATCCACCAGCGCCAAAGTTATTCCAAATATAATGTTGTGGATTTCCTATGGAAAGTAGGTCCTAACTATAATGACTGCCAGTAGGTAATACATATATATGTATGTATATGTCGCCAGTAGGTAGTTATAGTTAGGATTGGCTACCATAGGAAATCCGCAAAATTCTATTGGAAATAACTCTGGTGCCGGTTGAGGAATTTGTGTGTTATTTTCCAAAATTTTGGCCAGCTCCGCTCCGCTCCTTCCCTGGAAGTTTCGGGGGGATTCGTGAAGTGGGGGCTGAGAAAAAGGGGGGTCCCAAAACATGTTTTCCCCATGTTCATTTCCATGGGACGGTCTGACAAGTCTACAGCCCAAACCGCTGAATGGAATTACGCCATACTTGGCAAAATTGTAGGGACTGGTACGCAGATGTGCCTTTGCTATATTTGGTGAAAATTGCTCCAGTGTTTTTTTTTTAAATTAACTTAAAAAACACATATATATCTATAGGCGCGCTTAGAGTGCTCACTGGTACGCGTACCGGGGAGCGCACCCGGCGCGCTAAGGGAGTGCGCGAGCGGAAATCTGATTGGCTGTTGGGTGTGTGTCAACATTCTAAACAGTCCAGAGAGTCCGCCATCTTGTGTCTCAGTAGAATCGAGACACAATAGGTGAAAAAGGGGGCAGAGTAGATACCCCCTGACCCCCAAGGTTTTCTGAGGGGGGCCTAGAAGTACCCTGAAGGTCAAAAAAACATTGTTTTTGTTTTTTTTTGTTTTTCGCGGGGTAAGGGCTGGGTGCGTTCCCGGGTACGCTCTCCGGTACGCGCACCCTGAGGGCACCACAGGAAAAAACAGTGTAAAAAAATAGAGTAAAAAAATAATGTAGAGTGTTTAGAGGTAAGTTAGCTCTGAAAAGAGCTGTTGTGTTATGTGGGTGTTTTTTGTACCTACAAGTAGGTACCAATGCAGAGTCTTATATTCAAGAGGAAAACTCTATTCCCCTCATCTGTAAAATGCACACCATCTCTTCTATACATGCCTTGCATGTTGTAACGCAAGTTCTTGTGGTAAATGGAACCCATACCATAGTCTCTGAGGAAAGCAGAAACAGATGTATTTACATGTTTCCTTGCTTTTTCAATCTGTGGACAAAATTGGTTGGACCATTTCCATTTTTGCCTTTGGCATATATTAGAAAATACCAAAGGCAGTTTTTGGAAAAAGTGACATCAACTGCCCAAAGATGTCCTTTAAAAGCATTTCCAGACCTACCCCAGTCAGAGTGCCTAGGTCATTTCCACCACAGTGCACAATTATAAGGTCAGGGTGTGGTAAATGCATAAAGGATTTTACCAATGGTATCAATTGGTGACTCCTCAATCCTCTCTGTCCAATCCATACAATGTCCAGATTTGGTAAATCAAGATTGTAAATACCTCTGTTAGCTGCGTATTTTTGACTCCAGTGGACATAGCTATGACCCACAAACCAGACAATTTGCATGTTGAAGGTAGACGTGCTTCTAGTCAGATGAGTTGTGGAAATGAAATGGCAGTTTGATTATGAAAAAAAAGTGTTTGAGAATCAGTGCAGTTGAATAACCAGAAATGATTGGAGCTTTCTTAAAAATCTCCACTGAAAATTAGGATGAATGTTTTTTTTTTGTAAGAAGTCATTTCAATGGTTGAGAAAAAGTCATTTAAACAAACATTGCATTTCATTAGCTAGTAGATTGAGAGGTCTAACAGCATTGATGGATTTTTTTGCAACATAGTATGAGGAACTTGTGAACTGTGTGCTGGTTTAAGAGGGAGTACCATGGTTACTTGGTGAATGAGCACTGGGGAGAGGGGTGAATGTTATGTGAGTTTCAAAGTCTTGAAATGTACAACCAATTAAAATGTGCAGTTTGGTTTTGAATTTGTGTGGTAACAATTTTCATTGGTTAGGTACAAGAATATGGCTTTGAAATGAGAAAGAATCTATGCCATTATTCTCTGGCTCAAGTGAAGGAAGCATTGTTCAGAGATTCTGCTTAAGAATATCTGTTGACTGTGACTGACACTGTTTTATATCTTCAAAAGCATTTTTAAAGGTGAGTAATGATTCTTTTAGAAAAGATAGACAGCATAAAGATTTTTGACAAGTATCACAGTGAGTGTGTGTGTGAATTAGGAATTATATTTTTACACTTTTCCATAATGTTAGCTGTGTGTTTATAAGGTAGACTTCTTGTTAAAAAAAAATTTATGCTTGGATTCAATGCTGGTTTAGAAATTGTGTAATGGTTTCATTGGACTTGTAAATATGCTCCTTTTTTTGAAGCGCCTTGTGCAATCTTTAACATGGGTAGAAGCAGTGAATGTATGGAGAGGAATAGGAATAGCAGATAGAAAACCATATGAAATGGTGTGGGAGATGCATAAAGTATTTCAGTAATGGTATCAATTGAGATGGAATATAAGTTAAAGAGGGGCATATTTACAAGACTTGTGCGTACTGTTTGACATGGGTGTAAGCAGAAAATGCATGCAGAGTAACAAAATTGGCACCCAGACAAGAATATGAAATGCCGTGAGAGATGTTTAAAGGTTTTTTAATGGCATAAATTGAGATAGAATATACAAAAAAAGAGAGGCATAATTACAAGCTCCTTGTGCAATGTTTGACATTAATGCTGGTCCTGAGATACTGTATTGCTTTCATTGGCATATTTACAAGCCGCGTGCGCAATGTTTGGCATCAATGCTGGTCCAGAGATACTGTATTGGTTTCATTGGCATATTTACAAGCCGCTTGCGCAATGTTTGATATTAATGCTGGTCCAGAGATACTGTAATGGTTTCATTGGCATATTTACAAGCCGCGTGCGCAATGTTTGACATTAATGCTGGTCCAGAGATACTGTATTGGTTTAATTGGCATATTTACAAGCCGTGTGCGCAATGTTTGACATTAATGCTGGGCCAGAGATACTGTAATGGATTCATTGGCATATTTACAAGCCGCGGGCGCAATGTTTGACATTAATGCTGGTCCAGAGATAGTGTATTGATTTCATTGGCATATTTACAAGCCGTGTGCGCAATGTTTGACATTAATGCTGGTCCAGAGATACTGTATTGGTTTCATTGGCATATTTACAAGCCACGTGCGCAATGTTTGACATTAATTCTGGTCCAGAGACACTGTATTGGTTTCATTGGCATATTTACAAGCCGCGTGCGCAATGTTTGACACTAATGTTGGTCCAGAGATACAGTATTGGTTTAATTGGCATATTTGCAAGCCGCGTGCGCAATGTTTGACATTAATGCTGGTCCGGAGATACTGTATTGGTTTCATTGGCATATTTACAAGCCGCGTGCGCAATGTTTGACATTATTGTTGGTCCAGAGATACTGTATTGGTTTCATTGTCATATTTACAAGCCGCGTCACACATACTGTTGGCAGAGACAGACATGGTTAAATATATCTAACATTCTGATCATGTGCCTAAGATCACACTGTGACTGAATCTTGATTCACCCATCACTGTGATCTTACGGAGAGTCACACATACTGTTGGCAGAGACAGACATGGTACATTAGATCTAACATCCTGTTAATCTGCCTAAGATCACACTGTGACTGAAGCTTGATTCACCTATCACTGTGATCTTAGGCAGAATTACACATACTGTCGGCAGAGACAGACATGGTAAATTATATCTAACATTGCGCAAGCGGCTTGTAAATATGCCAATGAAAGCATTGAAAATGCAATAGATCTCGCCCTCTGTGTCACACATACTGTTGGCAGTGACAGCCATGGTACATTATATCTAAAATCCTATTAATCTGCCTAAGATCACACTGTGAGTGAAGCTTGATATAATGAGCAACTAGAGTGCTAACATTCTGAATTTATGACAAATGTGTGACACATCTGAATGCTTTCTTGATGGAACCAAAGTAAACAAGCATTGAAAATGCAATAGATTTGGTGTGATCTTAGGCACATGTCCACGATATTACATGTAATCTACCATCTCTGTCTCTGCAAGCAATATGTGTGTCTCTACCCAAATATTTCACTGCATCTACAGGCCAAAAACAGGCCACCTATATAAAAACAAGATATAACATTAATTAGTAAATCGTTTTTGACACAAAGCAAAGCACATGTAATGTAAATGAGCCTTTTGTTGTATACTAGTGTTTATATTGTTTACTTATTGTAATTGATATGTAATATGTTTGTAGTGGTCTATAATATGTTATTTTCTGTTTACCACAGATTATAATCATCTATACAAACAAACAAAAAGATGCCTTCTAAAGCAAGAAGAGAAAAAATGTATAAAAGAAAATTAAGATCTACGGAAAAAGAAAATCAAGAACCAACCAAAATAAAATCTTCAGAGAAAAAGAAAAATGCTCCTGGTAAGCAAACAAAATTTTTTCTCAGGAACTTATTGAAATGTCAAGAAAAAAAAAGTTTTTTTAGAAAGAACAATGAAACACCTGTAATTTCGAAGAAGACAGGATGTCCTTCTAAAAATGTTAGACCTGTACAAGGAGATAATATTGTGCATACCATACCCAAAGAAGAAGCAGACAATTTACAGAAATTCATAGACAAATGTTTTACAACAGAATTGTATCCAATTTATTAAAAAATTTAAAGAGGTATAAAAAAAGACCGCTTTTTACAAGAAAAAAAAATAGTTACGTTGGTGGGTGAAGCATTTAAAGTGAAAAATAAATTGTTTCGTTTAGTAATGAATAGAATTCGTACACTTGATAATGTAATCAATGTGTTCAAAACAAAATGTAAGTGGAGGAGAGTAATTAATCGAACTAATTTCTGTGATGTTTTTTCTGGAGAATGGAAGCATAGTTTAAGTTCTGAGCCATTTTTTAATGAAGAAAGTTAATTTCAGGATAATGATTTGGTGCATGCACTTGACACCAGTGGTCGAGCATATGAGGTGAAGGACAGTTGTCCGGTTGAAAAAGAAGAGATTGTGCCTAGAAATACAGAAGAGGTGTTACCTGATGAAGTTTTACGGAGGTGTCCTAAGGCTCCAGTGTATACATGGAATTGTAGTAGTATTTGTAGTATCTGACAGGAATCAATTGATTTGTTTCGCACTTTCCTACGGACATATACTAAGAAAAGTAAGAAACAAAAAATTAAAATTTTACAAGAGTTAGATCCTTGTAGAGTGAGAGAAAAAACAGGTGTGCAAGGGCATTCACTGGCTGGTCTTTCAAGAAAAGTATGTCAGAGTGTTTTTCACCATTTTAGGATGTTAGCAGTGCATCATAATAAGGTGAGGAAATTAGTGAGAAGGTTGTACTATGCAAAAAGTCCAGCACTTAAACTAAAACAGTTAAACAGTGCTCTTTTGCATGGAACTGAATTAGATGTCAAAAACATTTGTGATGACATTGAGTTTTGTTACTTTGGTGAAAAAGAGGGTAGTGCAGAAATTGATAGAGTAATAGAAGGTAATGTAGAAGAGAATGTAGAGATTTTAAGTACAGAAACATTTGAAAATGAAATTACAAAGTTTAAGGTCAATTCAAGTGAAAGGCCTAATTTTTCTTGTGTTTGTTGTCAACGAACTCATTATAAGCATCAGACTAGATTAGTTGATTTATATGTAAAAAGTGAAAAGATAAATAATAATGAGTGGAAGGATTTTGCAACTTATTTGTTGGTTGAAAATTGTTTTGATTTGGGCTATGATCAACGCATTTGTACATATTGGAGTTGGTAGACATTCCTTCTGAATTGATGGATTTAAATACCTCTGAGTCTATTCTGATTCAATGTGTGCATCCTTTTCAGGCTATTGTTCGCATGGAGCCTAAGACAGGGAAAATGCCTCCTTCAGATTTACAGAGAGGATTAAAGGGAAGAGTTGTTTATTTGCCTCTAGATTTTAAGAAAAATATTGATACAATTGGTGTCGAAAAAGTAGAAGAGGAACCTCTGGTTATTCTAGTTAATGGTGTTCCGACAAAAAGTAAGAAAATCTGGCAAGAATTAGTAGATGTTAGAAAAGTCAAAAAGGCAATGTTGTATTTGGTTAAAAAAATAATCAGTACTATAAAAATGTGTATGTGGGAGAAGAGGAAACAACTGTACGAGACAACACTGATGTTTCTGCTGGGCAAATAGAAACAGTTGATGTCTCTAGAAGTGAAGAAATTTATGAACATTTTAGTGTTCATCCATTGCATTCCAAAGAAGTAATGGGGAATGCTATTGACTTGTTTCAGATGAAAAAAGCCGAAGGAAGTCCCATTAGTGTATGGGAAGAAAGTTTGGAAGCTCGTTGTTTTCCACAGTTATTTCCAACAGGTGAAGGTGGACGATATGAACGACCGACCTGCTCAAATTCCTGCATCTGAATACCGGACTTCCAGATTATATGCAGAAGATCCAAGATTTCGTCAATGCATTCCATATTTGTTCCATCTACTATTTGAGAGTGACTTGTCTGGACTTTCCTATGCAGTAAACCATATACTCAAAAGTGGAACACATCTACAAAATGTTTCGGCAAGGGATTTCTAATTGTGCTGGGGATAGCAATGGCAGCCCAGGAGAGGTCAGATTATGCTGTATCAGTAGTACCGCACTTGAGGGAAACATTACTGGAAACATTCCAATGGAAGGAACAAGTATTATAACTTTTCCTCTAGATAGTACACCTATGCAAGATATATTGTTGGATGCAGTCCCACTCAGTCTTAAGGGAAATCTACCCGTAAGATTAATATCATGCAATATAGCAGGCTTAGCTAGAAATCTACGGGATATAGTTTGGTGCACCTACATTGAGGATTTTGATGTCATCCTCCTCCAGGAGACTTGGGCCTTAGAAACTCGGCATAGGCTCGGGTATGAAACTTTACATTGTGACGCAATTGCCTCAGTAAGAGGGAGAGCGTCGGGGGGGCTGGTGATCTGGGTAAGAGTTAATTTAGGAATAGAAGTTACTCCATTGTCCATTCCTTCCCCTGATTTATTGGGACTAAAGATGGTGACAAGGAAAAAAGAATCTGTATGTCTAATAAGCATATATAATAGACCACATCCATCCAATAAGGAATCTAAGGTAGTAGAGCTACTGGACTCCTTTTTAGATACACAAGGACCTGCGCTAGTGGTAGTAGGAGGGGACTTCAACTGTAAATATGAACCAGTGTTGGGCCTCAATAACCTACTCGATGAACAGGACATGGCAAATGATATCCAGATTTTGGAATCCACTTGGTCAGTTAAAAGTACCGTAGCAGCAATTCAAATTCTAGAGCTGACCGTGGGCCACAACTTGAGGGCATGTAATGGCCGCTTACAGTCTGATAGACCAGCAGCCCCAACTTTTTGTAAAGGTAACTGTAAGTCACATATACACTTTATACTGGTCTCTCTGAGTCTATGGTATTTAATTATTGACTTTAAAATAGATATTAGGACAGAGAGTGACCATCTTCCACTTCAACTATGGCTAAATCCTCAGCCTTTTATATCTAAATCAGCTGAAGAGGTCGCATTAAATAGTTCTTTTGGGTCACCTCGGGTATCAAATAATAGGCGTGCTCTGAGATGGCCCTACATCCTGGCTAAATATGCAACGATGGTAAATATTTATAATACTTTTTCCGACACCATTGCATCTTGCCAAAAGCCCTTATTGGGCACCCAGGGTGTTTTAGACCTACACTATCAACTGGCAGATGCTCTAACTCCCTTTTTGAGTAAAATTTGCAAAAGGGATAAGAACTCAAATGAAAGTCACTTAGAGTTAGCTAATCCTTGGTACAATAATGAATGTCGTGTAGCTAAGTCCCACTTGATTCAGGCTGTTAAAACCAAGAATTTCCAGTGCATAAGAGATAGCAGGCATGCATATAATAAAATCCTGACAAAGGCGAAAAAAGCGTGGGATGACGCATTATGGGATGATCTACCAACTGCAGCTAAATTGAGGGATCAGGGTACCTTTTGGAGTTTAATATCAATGGGGAATAGAAAGGGTAGATCATCTAAGGACCTCTACCTAGACGAAAAAACATGGTGTGACCATTTTACTAAACTTTATTCACACGATGAACAGTGGTTGCCCATACAAGACCAAGAGAGCAACTTAGCATTGAGTATTGTTCCCTTACGATTCAGCATAGAGGAGACCATACAGGCACTACAGGCCATCAAAGCAGGTAAAGCCCCAGGACCTGATAAGATCCCCGGCGACTTATTGAAGCACGACGTGGAAGTATGTGGGCCCTATATTAACTTTTTATGTAACTCTATAGTGGCTGGAACGCCAATCCCCGATAGTTGGAAAGGGGCAGAAATCGTAATAATTTTTAAAAAAGGGGATCGTTATGATCCGGGCAATTACCGCCCAATTAGTTTAATTGATCTTTTACAGAAGGTTTCTGCCAGACATATTTTAAATAGACTTTTAGAATGGATAGAGGGTACTCAGATACTGACTAAATATCAGGCAGATTTTAGATCAAAAACCAGTACGGTCAATCAAGTATTTAGGTTCACGTGCTTCTGCTGGAAGTACATTAATATAAGAAAGGGCAGTTTGTACGTGGCGTTTATAGACTTGAGGGCTGCCTTCGACCTCGTCCCACGAAATCTCCTGTGGACCACACTAAGAAATATGGGGGTCCCTGGTGAGCTACTCAACGGACTCATTAGACTACACACAGGGAACTACGCCAAAGTAAGATGGGGGAAGGGAGGTGAAGTTTCAAAGCCCATACCTGTGAGTCGAGGCATGCGCCAAGGCTGTGTGCTGGCGCCTACGCTCTTCTCATTATATGTTAGTGATATACCTACATGTCTAAGGGACTGCGACCATGACTCCCCGAAGCTAGGAAATGAGGCGATCACGGCATTACTTTTTGATGATGATACAATTCTCATCTCACAGAGTCCGAAGGGTCTCCAAAATCTGGTGAATTCATTCTATGGTTACTGTATAGAGAAGGGGTTAGAAATAAATTAATCTAAAACAAAATACATGTCCATAAAACCACAAAACAAAAGTCCTTTAGGAAAAATTTGGCCTTAAATAATCAAAAACTGGAGAATGTGGGGAGTTTCAATTATCTAGGTATTATGTTGGATAGTACCCTTTCATGGAAGGGGCATCTGGTAAAAAGTAGATTGTCCTTCAAACAAAACTCGATGCCCATCCTATTTGTGCATGGTGCAAGTCATTCTAAAGCTATCACGCCGGCACTTGAAGTATTTAAGGCAAAGGCCCAATCAGCGGCACTTTATGGCGCTGAGGTTTGGGGGCATTGCTGTAAAAGCAACTTTGAACGGGAAGAACATCACTTTATACGAAGTTTGCCCGGATTACCAACTAGAACTCCCCTAGTCCCAGTGTTCCTGGATATTGATCTCAAACGGACAGATTACCAAGCAATCTTAAGGCCATTGTTGTATTGGGTAAGGCTTTGGACAACCCCGGAGCTGTGTAACTATAAAAGTGGATTGATAGAAATTATTCAGATTGATGAGTATAAGAAAATTGCATGGTTAAAACATATTTCCTTTTGGTGTATCAGGCTAGGGTTGTCCCATTATTATGAAGAACCTCAGAATATGACACACCTGTGTAAAAAGCTCCTAAAGTCCACTTTCTGGTCTTATGTCAATGGTGAGCTACTCCATAGTTCATTCATTGGCATATTGACCCTGAAATTCCTGATTGTAAAGGATAATGCTGCATTTGAACCATTCATGGACGAGATAGGACCACCATTAGCAAAAACGTTATACTTGCAATTTAGATATGGGGTGCTCCAGACGAATGAAAATACCTGTGGGTGGGGGGGTAAAAAGGTTAGTGGCATTTGTATCCTCTGCTCTCTAAAGGCAAAAGAAGACAACATCCACTTAATGTTTTTTTGTCCGGTCTATAAGTCACCTAGGGACCGTTGGATTCGACCCCTCTGTAAAAATATGGGCTTTAGGTCCTACAAAGAGGCAGAGCGTATAATTAAGTCTAATACCTCACAATTGGTAGTGGTTTGCATAAGTAGGTTTTTATTTAACGTGTACCTAATTAGAAAACAGCTAGGTCACAAGCTGTAATGTAATAATGGAGTCCGTAGTCTTCTCCACCCTGCATAAGTTATCATAGAATGCATTGATCTTATCCTTTAAATGTGGTTTTTAAAGGTTTTAAAGTCTGGCTTTTAAATCATGAATCATAAATTATAATGTGAGATCTTGATTTTAATGTGGTACTTGTAAAATTATTGATATGGATCAATTGTTTGTTTGCCCCACTCTATTTATTGTAACCTGATCATGTGACTATTTGTTGGTATAGGGTACTGTATATACTTGTCTGTAAATGTTTTTCTTTTTTTGTACTTCCTGCATTTATGGCTACATTAGCCGAAATAAAGTTGAAACAAACAAACAAGTACAGAAAAATTTGAAAATGAAATTACAAAGTTTAAGGTCAATTCAAGTGAAAGGCCTAATTTTTCTTGTGTTTGTTGTCGACGAACTCCTTATATGCATCAGACTAGATTAGTTGATTTATATGTAAATAGCAAAAAGATAAATAATAATGAGTGGAAGGATTTTGCAACTTATTTGTTGGTTGACAATTGTTTTGATTTGGGCTCTGATCAACGTATTTGTACTTATTGTTATAATAAATTAAATGAAAACAGAATGCCTGCTAGAGCTATTCATAATAATATGGAGTTGGTAGACATTCCAAATGAATTGATGGATTTAAATACCTATGAGTCTATTCTGATTCAATGTGTGCATCCTTTTCAGGCTACTGTTCGCATGGAGCCTAAGACAGGGAAATTGCCTCCTTCAGATTTACAGAGAGGATTAAAGGGAAGACTTGTTTATTTGCCTCTAGATTTTAAGAAAAATATTGATACAATTGGTGTCGAAAAAGTAGAAGAGGAACCTCTGGTTATTCTAGTTAATGGTGTTCCGACAGAAAGTAAGAAAATCTGGCAAGAATTAGTAGATGTTAGGAAAGTCAAAAAGGCAACGTTGTATTTGGTAAAAAATAATCAGTACTATAAAAATGTGTATGTGGGAGAAGAGGAAACAACTGTACGAGACAACACTGAGGCTCCAGTGTATACATGGAATTGTAGTAGTATTTGTAGTATCTGACAGGAATCAATTGATTTGTTTCGCACTTTCCTACGGACATATACTAAGAAAAGTAAGAAACAAAAAATTTAAATTTTACAAGAGTTAGATCCTTGTAGAGTGAGAGAAAAAACAGGTGTGCAAGGGCATTCACTGGCTGGTCTTTTAAGAAAAGTATGTCAGAGTGTTTTTCACCATTTTAGGATGTTAGCAGTGCATCATAATAAGGTGAGGAAATTAGTGAGAAGGTTGTACTATGCAAAAAGTCCAGCACTTAAACTAAAACAGTTAAACAGTGCTCTTTTGCATGGAACTGAATTAGATGTCAAAAACATTTGTGATGACATTGAGTTTTGTTACTTTGGTGAAAAAGAGGGTAGTGCAGAAATTGATAGAGTAATAGAAGGTAATGTAGAAGAGAATGTAGAGATTTTAAGTACAGAAACATTTGAAAATGAAATTACAAAGTTTAAGGTCAATTCAAGTGAAAGGCCTAATTTTTCTTGTGTTTGTTGTCAACGAACTCATTATAAGCATCAGACTAGATTAGTTGATTTATATGTAAAAAGTGAAAAGATAAATAATAATGAGTGGAAGGATTTTGCAACTTATTTGTTGGTTGAAAATTGTTTTGATTTGGGCTATGATCAACGTATTTGTACATATTGGAGTTGGTAGACATTCCTTCTGAATTGATGGATTTAAATACCTCTGAGTCTATTCTGATTCAATGTGTGCATCCTTTTCAGGCTATTGTTCGCATGGAGCCTAAGACAGGGAAAATGCCTCCTTCAGATTTACAGAGAGGATTAAAGGGAAGAGTTGTTTATTTGCCTCTAGATTTTAAGAAAAATATTGATACAATTGGTGTCGAAAAAGTAGAAGAGGAACCTCTGGTTATTCTAGTTAATGGTGTTCCGACAAAAAGTAAGAAAATCTGGCAAGAATTAGTAGATGTTAGAAAAGTCAAAAAGGCAATGTTGTATTTGGTTAAAAAAATAATCAGTACTATAAAAATGTGTATGTGGGAGAAGAGGAAACAACTGTACGAGACAACACTGATGTTTCTGCTGGGCAAATAGAAACAGTTGATGTCTCTAGAAGTGAAGAAATTTATGAACATTTTAGTGTTCATCCATTGCATTCCAAAGAAGTAATGGGGAATGCTATTGACTTGTTTCAGATGAAAAAAGCCGAAGGAAGTCCCATTAGTGTATGGGAAGAAAGTTTGGAAGCTCGTTGTTTTCCACAGTTATTTCCAACAGGTGAAGGTGGACGATATGAACAACCGACCTGCTCAAATTCCTGCATCTGAATACCGGACTTCCAGATTATATGCAGAAGATCCAAGATTTCGTCAATGCATTCCATATTTGTTCCATCTACTATTTGAGAGTGACTTGTCTGGACTTTCCTATGCAGTAAACCATATACTCAAAAGTGGAACACATCTACAAAATGTTTCGGCAAGGGATTTCTAATTGTGCTGGGGATAGCAATGGCAGCCCAGGAGAGGTCAGATTATGCTGTATCAGTAGTACCGCACTTGAGGGAAACATTACTGGAAACATTCCAATGGAAGGAACAAGTATTATAACTTTTCCTCTAGATAGTACACCTATGCAAGATATATTGTTGGATGCAGTCCCACTCAGTCTTAAGGGAAATCTACCCGTAAGATTAATATCATGCAATATAGCAGGCTTAGCTAGAAATCTACGGGATATAGTTTGGTGCACCTACATTGAGGATTTTGATGTCATCCTCCTCCAGGAGACTTGGGCCTTAGAAACTCGGCATAGGCTCGGGTATGAAACTTTACATTGTGACGCAATTGCCTCAGTAAGAGGGAGAGCGTCGGGGGGGCTGGTGATCTGGGTAAGAGTTAATTTAGGAATAGAAGTTACTCCATTGTCCATTCCTTCCCCTGATTTATTGGGACTAAAGATGGTGACAAGGAAAAAAGAATCTGTATGTCTAATAAGCATATATAATAGACCACATCCATCCAATAAGGAATCTATGGTAGTAGAGCTACTGGACTCCTTTTTAGATACACAAGGACCTGCGCTAGTGGTAGTAGGAGGGGACTTCAACTGTAAATATGAACCAGTGTTGGGCCTCAATAACCTACTCGATGAACAGGACATGGCAAATGATATCCAGATTTTGGAATCCACTTGGTCAGTTAAAAGTACCGTAGCAGCAATTCAAATTCTATAGCTGACCGTGGGCCACAACTTGAGGGCATGTAATGGCCGCTTACAGTCTGATAGACCAGCAGCCCCAACTTTTTGTAAAGGTAACTGTAAGTCACATATACACTTTATACTGGTCTCTCTGAGTCTATGGTATTTAATTATTGACTTTAAAATAGATATTAGGACAGAGAGTGACCATCTTCCACTTCAACTATGGCTAAATCCTCAGCCTTTTATATCTAAATCAGCTGAAGAGGTCGCATTAAATAGTTCTTTTGGGTCACCTCGGGTATCAAATAATAGGCGTGCTCTGAGATGGCCCTACATCCTGGCTAAATATGCAACGATGGTAAATATTTATAATACTTTTTCCGACACCATTGCATCTTGCCAAAAGCCCTTATTGGGCACCCAGGGTGTTTTAGACCTACACTATCAACTGGCAGATGCTCTAACTCCCTTTTTGAGTAAAATTTGCAAAAGGGATAAGAACTCAAATGAAAGTCACTTAGAGTTAGCTAATCCTTGGTACAATAATGAATGTCGTGTAGCTAAGTCCCACTTGATTCAGGCTGTTAAAACCAAGAATTTCCAGTGCATAAGAGATAGCAGGCATGCATATAATAAAATCCTGACAAAGGCGAAAAAAGCGTGGGATGACGCATTATGGGATGATCTACCAACTGCAGCTAAATTGAGGGATCAGGGTACCTTTTGGAGTTTAATATCAATGGGGAATAGAAAGGGTAGATCATCTAAGGACCTCTACCTAGACGAAAAAACATGGTGTGACCATTTTACTAAACTTTATTCACACGATGAACAGTGGTTGCCCATACAAGACCAAGAGAGCAACTTAGCATTGAGTATTGTTCCCTAACGATTCAGCATAGAGGAGACCATACAGGCACTACAGGCCATCAAAGCAGGTAAAGCCCCAGGACCTGATAAGATCCCCGGCGACTTATTGAAGCACGATGTGGAAGTATGTGGGCCCTATATTAACTTTTTATGTAACTCTATAGTGGCTGGAACGCCAATCCCCGATAGTTGGAAAGGGGCAGAAATCGTAATAATTTTTAAAAAAGGGGATCGTTATGATCCGGGCAATTACCGCCCAATTAGTTTAATTGATCTTTTACAGAAGGTTTCTGCCAGACATATTTTAAATAGACTTTTAGAATGGATAGAGGGTACTCAGATACTGACTAAATATCAGGCAGATTTTAGATCAAAAACCAGTACGGTCAATCAAGTATTTAGGTTCACGTGCTTCTGCTGGAAGTACATTAATATAAGAAAGGGCAGTTTGTACGTGGCGTTTATAGACTTGAGGGCTGCCTTCGACCTCGTCCCACGAAATCTCCTGTGGACCACACTAAGAAATATGGGGGTCCCTGGTGAGCTACTCAACGGACTCATTAGACTACACACAGGGAACTATGCCAAAGTAAGATGGGGGAAGGGAGGTGAAGTTTCAAAGCCCATACCTGTGAGTCGAGGCATGCGCCAAGGCTGTGTGCTGGCGCCTACGCTCTTCTCATTATATGTTAGTGATATACCTACATGTCTAAGGGACTGCGACCATGACTCCCCGAAGCTAGGAAATGAGGCGATCACGGCATTACTTTTTGATGATGATACAATTCTCATCTCACAGAGTCCGAAGGGTCTCCAAAATCTGGTGAATTCATTCTATGGTTACTGTATAGAGAAGGGGTTAGAAATAAATTAATCTAAAACAAAATACATGTCCATAAAACCACAAAACAAAAGTCCTTTAGGAAAAATTTGGCCTTAAATAATCAAAAACTGGAGAATGTGGGGAGTTTCAATTATCTAGGTATTATGTTGGATAGTACCCTTTCATGGAAGGGGCATCTGGTAAAAAGTAGATTGTCCTTCAAACAAAACTCGATGCCCATCCTATTTGTGCATGGTGCAAGTCATTCTAAAGCTATCACGCCGGCACTTGAAGTATTTAAGGCAAAGGCCCAATCAGCGGCACTTTATGGCGCTGAGGTTTGGGGGCATTGCTGTAAAAGCAACTTTGAACGGGAAGAAAATCACTTTATACGAAGTTTGCCCGGATTACCAACTAGAACTCCCCTAGTCCCAGTGTTCCTGGATATTGATCTCAAACGGACAGATTACCAAGCAATCTTAAGGCCATTGTTGTATTGGGTAAGGCTTTGGACAACCCCGGAGCTGTGTAACTATAAAAGTGGATTGATAGAAATTATTCAGATTGATGAGTATAAGAAAATTGCATGGTTAAAACATATTTCCTTTTGGTGTATCAGGCTAGGGTTGTCCCATTATTATGAAGAACCTCAGAATATGACACACCTGTGTAAGAAGCTCCTAAAGTCCACTTTCTGGTCTTATGTCAATGGTGAGCTACTCCATAGTTCATCCATTGGCATATTGACCCTGAAATTCCTGATTGTAAAGGATAATGCTGCATTTGAACCATTCATGGACGAGATAGGACCACCATTAGCAAAAACGTTATACTTGCAATTTAGATATGGGGTGCTCCAGACGAATGAAAATACCTGTGGGTGGGGGGGTAAAAAGGTTAGTGGCATTTGTATCCTCTGCTCTCTAAAGGCAAAAGAAGACAACATCCACTTAATGTTTTTTTGTCCGGTCTATAAGTCACCTAGGGACCGTTGGATTCGACCCCTCTGTAAAAATATGGGCTTTAGGTCCTACAAAGAGGCAGAGCGTATAATTAAGTCTAATACCTCACAATTGGTAGTGGTTTGCATAAGTAGGTTTTTATTTAACGTGTACCTAATTAGAAAACAGCTAGGTCACAAGCTGTAATGTAATAATGGAGTCCGTAGTCTTCTCCACCCTGCATAAGTTATCATAGAATGCATTGATCTTATCCTTTAAATGTGGTTTTTAAAGGTTTTAAAGTCTGGCTTTTAAATCATGAATCATAAATTATAATGTGAGATCTTGATTTTAATGTGGTACTTGTAAAATTATTGATATGGATCAATTGTTTGTTTGCCCCACTCTATTTATTGTAACCTGATCATGTCACTATTTGTTGGTATAGGGTACTGTATATACTTGTCTGTAAATGTTTTTCTTTTTTTGTACTTCCTGCTTTTATGGCTACATTAGCCGAAATAAAGTTGAAACAAACAAACAAGTACAGAAAAATTTGAAAATGAAATTACAAAGTTTAAGGTCAATTCAAGTGAAAGGCCTAATTTTTCTTGTGTTTGTTGTCGACGAACTCATTATATGCATCAGACTAGATTAGTTGATTTATATGTAAATAGCAAAAAGATAAATAATAATGAGTGGAAGGATTTTGCAACTTATTTGTTGGTTGAAAATTGTTTTGATTTGGGCTCTGATCAACGTATTTGTACTTATTGTTATAATAAATTAAATGAAAACAGAATGCCTGCTAGAGCTATTCATAATAATATGGAGTTGGTAGACATTCCAAATGAATTGATGGATTTAAATACCTATGAGTCTATTCTGATTCAATGTGTGCATCCTTTTCAGGCTACTGTTCGCATGGAGCCTAAGACAGGGAAATTGCCTCCTTCAGATTTACAGAGAGGATTAAAGGGAAGACTTGTTTATTTGCCTCTAGATTTTAAGAAAAATATTGATACAATTGGTGTCGAAAAAGTAGAAGAGGAACCTCTGGTTATTCTAGTTAATGGTGTTCCGACAGAAAGTAAGAAAATCTGGCAAGAATTAGTAGATGTTAGGAAAGTCAAAAAGGCAACGTTGTATTTGGTAAAAAATAATCAGTACTATAAAAATGTGTATGTGGGAGAAGAGGAAACAACTGTACAAGACAACACTGATGTCTCTGCTGGGCAAATAGAAAAAGTTGATGTCTCAAGAAGTGAAGAAATTTATGAACATTATAGTGTACATCCATTGCATTCCAAAGAAGTAATGGGGAATGCTATTGACTTGTTTCAGATGAAAAAAGCCGAAGGAAGTCCCATTAGTGTATGGGAAGAAAGTTTGGAAGCTCGTTGTTTTCCACAGTTATTTCCAACAGGTGAAGGTGGACGATATGACAACCGACCTGTTCACATTCCTGCATCTGAATACTAGACTTCCAGATTATATGCAGAAGATCCAAGATTTCGTCAATGCATTCCATATTTGTTCTATCTACTATTTGAGAGTGACTTGTCTGGACTTTCCTATGCAGTAAACCATATACTCAAAAGTGGAACACATCTACAAAATGTTTCGGCAAGTAATTTCTAATTGTGCTGTGGATAGCAATGGCAGCCCAGGAGAGGTCAGATTATGCTGTATCAGTAGTACCGCGCTTGAGGGAAACATTACTAGAAACATTCCAATGGAAGGAACAAGTATTATAACTATTCCTCTAGATAGTACACCTATGCATGATATATTGTTGGATGCAGTCCCACTCAGTCTTAAGGAAAATCTACCCGTAAGATTAATATCATGGAATATAGCAGGTTTAGCTAGAAATCTACGGGATATAGTTTGGTGCACCTACATTGAGGATTATGATTAAGCATGGGCGTAAAATCTGTTCCGCTCGCGGAATTTGCAGATTTTCAGCAAATTCGCAATCCGCGAACTCTAGCGAATTTGCCGAAAATCCGTAAATTCGCACGCGGCGGATTTTTTTTCTTGGTGATACAATTTTGCGGCGAGTGGCGTTCACTTACCGTCATTCAGCGTTTGCCGACTTGTTTTTCTCGATATTTTGCTAGTGCTGCGCCATTTTGGATCTTGCTGCGGGATCCCGCGGGAGTTTGTTGACCGCGATTACGTCATCGCACCTTGCCACCTTGCACAGCAGCACGCATCGCGAGAGTACGCAATTGCGAACACGTAGGTGCGGCGGGCAGCAACAATCTCGCACTCGCAAAATACAGATTTTGCAATTTCGCACAAAAAATCCACCAGCGAACAGCATAAACCTTCAGAAAATGATGATTTTTATCAGAATCACTCCTCAGGTTGACATTTGCCTGCACTTTTTTTAGCAAGGAGTCCATTTTGGAAGGAAGTGCCCCACAGTCTCCAACTTCCTGTTCTGTACAGCAGGCTCCTCCCAGTGCTTTCTTCATGTGCTGGTCACTTTCATTTGGACCTTGACCTGGAAAGATTACTCTTTGTGGATGCTGCTGGATATTTGGATTAAAGGCCTTTTTGAATTTCTTTGGATCACTTTTGGATTAGAAATCAACTTTCACAAGTAAGTTTGTTTGGGGCATTACAGTTGCTGCAACTACAATTTTGGAACTTTTTCAGAACATTAAATAAAATATATTGTGGGTAGCCACAGTATCCAGTAGGACCAGGGTTAGTTATGGGTGCATGATACAACTGTTTTGTTGAATTTAAACATCATTGAGGCCATAGATGGGCTGGGATTGTGCTGAATTTTGTGTTTTTTGTCGATTTTTTTGGGGCTGCTGTTGTGACCTTTTGCCCAGGGGTAGTGAGTGGTGCATGGACTGAGTCTGCCTGTGGGGTCTCTTTAATGTAAACATCCTGGATGGCGTTGGATTGTGGTGATTTTTGTGTGTTTTTAGTTTTTTGGGGGTATTCTGTTGATGTTGACTGGCCATGTGGGTGGTGGTGGCCATTTTGAGTGCTTGTACAGGCAGGCCCTCCACATGTGCTTGGGGTGCAAGGGGCCATTTTGAAGACAGGCAGTGTCTGAGGCCTGCACCCATTTTGCCTAGCTTTCATCCATTATGCCCAGGGGTAGTGAGTGGTGCATGGGCCTAGTCTTTCTGTGGGGTGTCTTCTTGAATTTAAACATCATTGAGGCCATGGGTGGGCTGGGATTGTGCTGAAGTTTGTGGTTTTTGTTGATTTTTTGGGGCTGCTGGTGGGGCCTTTTGCCCAGGGGTAGTGAGTGGTGCATGGACTGAGTTTGCCTGTGGGCTCTCACTCTCTTCAATGTAAACATCCTGGATGGCATTGGATTGTGGTGATTTTTGTGTGTTTTTCGTTTTTTTGGGGGTGTACTGTTGATGTGGACTGGCCATGTGGGTGGTGGTGGCCATCTTAAATGCTGGTACAGGCAACATGTGCTTGGGGTGCACCCATTTTGCCTAGCTTTCATCCATTATACCCAGGGGTAGTGAGTGGTGCATGGGTCTAGTCTTTCTGTGGGTATACACCTGTTACAACGCATTTTTTACTCCGCACTACCATTACAACGCGACTTTTACTCCGCATACCATTACAACGCATTGCGCTGGGGGGCGCTCTAGGATAGGGAATAAGTATAATTTACTATCCAACACCTTCCCTAGGGTCCACGGGGACTGGAGTTAGAATAGTAAATTATACTTACCACTATCCAGCACCTCTAAGCGCTATGCGTTGTAACGGTATGCGGTGTAAAAGTCGCGTTGTAACGGTCTGCGGAATAAAAGTATGCATTGTAACGTCATACATCCCTTTCTGTGGGGTGTCTTCTTGAATTTAAACATCATTGAGGCCATGGGTGGGCTGGGATTGTGCTGAAGTTTGTGGTTTTTGTTGATTTTTTGGGGCTGCTGGTGGGGCCTTTTGCCCAGGGGTAGTGAGTGGTGCATGGACTGAGTCTGCCTGTGGGCTCTCACTCTCTTCAATGTAAACATCCTGGATGGCATGGATTGTGGTGATTTTTGTGTGTTTTTCGTTTTTTTTGGGGTGTACTGTTGATGTGGACTGGCCATGTGGGTGGTGGTGGCCATCTTGAGTGCTGGTACAGGCAACATGTGCTTGGGGTGCACCCATTTTGCCTAGCTTTCATCCATTATGCCCAGGGGTAGTGAGTGGTGCATGGGTCTAGTCTTTCTGTGGGGTGTCTTCTTGAATTTAAACATCATTGAGGCCATGGGTGGGCTGGGATTGTGCTGAATTTTGTGGTTTTTGTCGATTTTTTGGGGCTGCTGGTGGGGCCTTTTGCCCAGGGGTAGTGGGTGGTGCAGGGACTGAGTCTGCCTGTGGGGTCTCACTCTCTTTAATGTAAACATCCTGGATGGCATTAGATTGTGGTGATTTTTGTGTGTTTTTCGTTTTTTTGGGGTGTACTGTTGATGTGGACTGGCCATGTGGGTGGTGGTGGCCATCTTGAGTGCTGGTACAGGCAACATGTGCTTGGGGTGCACCCATTTTGCATAACTTTCATCCATTATGCCCAGGGGTAGTGAGTGGTGCATGGGCCTAGTCTTTCTGTGGGGTGTCTTCTTGAATTTAAACATCATTGAGGGCATTGGTGGGCTGGGATTGTGCTGAATTTTGTGTTTTTTGTCGATTTCTTGGGTTGTATAACTGATGTTCCTCTGTCTTCCATTGCTTTTAGGTGCACAAGAGAACCACCAGTGCCAGGAAGAAGTCCTGCTGCGGTGTGTGCAGCACAACGTTACGTGTGGCCACAGACAACTCTGACAACGTGTGCAACTGCGGCCTGCTGTTCTGAGTGACATCTGAAGAAGATGGCCCCAAAAAAAGCTCCTCTAGCAAGAAAGATGCCAGAAAGGAGCAGAAGAAGCAAGTTACCAAGCAAACTGGTGTGCCGCCCGCCACATTTTTTGGGAATAAAAAAAAAAATACGCCTGCAGCAGCAGCGGGATCTGCTGGGGACCAAGCTGGGAGCAGCACCCCCGCTCTATTGGGCTCAGTGCCACCACCCCCACGTCAACTTAAGTCCAAGCCCTTGAGTGCTGCAGGGGCAGCCAGTCTACTTGTTCAATCACCATCGACCAGTGATGTTGGCTCATCGCAAGAAAGTAGCAGCAATGTCCCTCAATCAACACAGGTTGTTGTAACTCATCTGACGAGTGTTGAACAACTACAGCCGCAACAACAACCACATGTGCAAGTACAAGCCCAAGTACATGTGGAAGGAGAGGCGGCGCAAGGAGAGGAGCAAGCAGAGGTGCATGGAGCGGCACAAGTGCCCACAATAGTTGTTCCTCCCGAAGTAGGGGCACATCTGGAAATCGACAATCCAGCTGAGGTATCATTCGAGGAAGCCTCTCCTCCTGATGATCATTCATTGTCTTCCCCATCCTGAGCAAGGAAAAGATCAAGGGTGGTGGTGTCTACATCTTCTTCAAGCCCACCTCCTTCTGATGATATGGATCCTACTTGGGAACCAGCACCACTGCCGTCTGAGAGTGAGGCTGAGGCACACCATGATCTGACAAAGGTAGCTAAGCGTAAAAGGAAGGTCGTCGAAACTCTCATAGTTATGGAGTGTGATGATGCTCAACAAGAAGTGGCGTATACTCCTGCTGCTGAAGACTCTCACGACGACGACGCAGTCACCATTAACGTCACTGAAGCCCCAGTGGGCATGCAGCAAACAGACATTTTGACCCTAGCCCGACAAGCTGCTGAGCGTGATGATGAAGTCGACGAGGAGGCAATGGGAACACCACAATCATTGAAGTTAACTAGTACACCACCACCTACCGCTTCCATATTTCTTCCTCGCCAGAAGGGACCTCCATCCACCTCGACCTCAATTAGTGGTGGGCAAAGTGCACAACGTAGTAAAGTTCAGCAATACGCATCCTCCACTTCATCTGGCATTAGCAGCATGACCACCACCAGTATCGCCTCCTCTGGCCCCCCCAGACATTTCAAGGCCGCAGTTTGGGACTTCTTTAGTATTTGCACAAAAAAGGAAAACCGAGCCATTTGTAGCATTTGTAAGCTTGCAGTTAGTCGTGGTAAGCTTGGTACCAACTATGGGACTGGAGGCCAGAGAGGTCATCTTGAGAGACAGCACACTGTCCAATGGTTTGCGCACCTAGAGGAGATCAAGAAAGCCCGAATTGCAAGTCGAGAAAACGTTGATGTTCCATCTGATGATGACGAGGAGGAAGAAGCGTCACACGCTTCACTTACACCCAGTACCCCTGTCAGCACACCCACTGTGAGCCACACTAAGAGTGTGGGACAGAGTGAGACACCAATGCGAAAAAGTATATCAGTGAGCGTAACTGGGTCGAAGAAGTCATCATCATCATCCCGTAAAATGGTCCAGGGCAACATTAGAACCATGTTGTTTTCAGACGCGCCGTATGAACGCAACCACCCAATGGTGCGTCTGTATAACACTAAGCTGGCTAAAATGCTAGCGCTGGATCTTCTCCCTTTTTCTTTTGTAGAAGGGGTTGGTTTTCTAGAATTAGTGGCAGCGCTCTGCCCTAAATGGAAGGTTCCTAGCCGGTTCTATTTTGGCCGAGTTTCGGTTCCAGCACTACATGAAGATGTGCTGAAGGTGATTGGGGCAGCTTTGCAGAAGAGTGCTGTTCACACTATACATCTGACAACAGACATGTGGACCAGTGGCGCAGGCACTGATTACATGTGCATCACTGTACACTGGATCTCTTTTTCAGGGGTTAAAGCAAAGGTAAACGCAGGTGCTGACCTGGACCAAGTTTTTAAAGCTGCTCGGAAACATGCAACACTAGCCATGTTTGGCTTGGAGAAACGTCATACAGCAGAAAACATTTTGAATGAGTTTAACACAAAGGTCTTTGACTGGCTGTCCCCAAAAAAATGCGAGATCGGTTATGTTTCCACGGATAATGGCGCCAATGTAGTTAAGGCCATGGATCTGGGTAACTATTTCAGAGTGCCGTGTTTGGCGCACTGTATCAACCTGGTTGTTAGAAAATTCTTGGATAAAGACAGTCCAGCATGCGAGTTAGTGGTCACCTGCCGAAAAATGTGCAACCATTTCAGCCATTCGTTTAAGGCCCGGAAGCATCTGAGGCGCCAGCTGCATGAACGTTGAATGCCAGTGAAAGCACTCATCCAGGAGGTGCCAACACGTTGGAACTCAACCTTCTACATGCTTGAGCGTCTGTATGAGCAGTTTACGGTACTCGATCAGTATTTCTTAACACTGGGTACAGCTCAGAAGGACCTGAGGCTAGATGCGGAGCAATGGGAGCAAGTTAAAAGCCTGACAGACATGCTTCGTCCTTTTGAGGTCTTCACACGTGCAGTCAGCAGGGAGGACTGTAATTTGGGAAAAGCTATCCCATTGTTGCGCATGCTGGAGCACAAACTGAAGGCGGTGTCTTCTAAGTTTCAAAAAGATGAAGAAAAGCAAAAAGCTTTTGTTTTGGCGGAGAAATTATTAGAGCGCCTACTTGGCGATGAACGTCTTCAAAATAACCACTCAGAACAGCATTACATTTGTGCTACTATTGTGCATCCACGCTACAAAAAGGCGCTGGCAGGCAGTGCATTATTTCCTTTTGGTGATGAAGATGTTACAAAGTACAAACATTGGCTAGCCTTGTCAGCCATGAGGTTTGAAAGAGAACGGCAGCAAATTCAAGGAAGAGGCAGTACATCAGCATCAGCAGGCCATCCCTAGTCAAAAGACTCCACTTCTGCACCTGTGGCTGTGGCAGAAGTGACCTCTCAGCCGTTAAAGACACCGGCAACCGGATCATCTGCACCAGACACAACAGAAATATCGAGTGATGAAGAGGATTGTCTAGCTGAGCTTGGGTTTGGTTCTCAAAAGGTCCGAGCAAACAGTAATCAAAGTGGAGGAAACGTGGAGAACCTTGAGTCGATGGTGCAGGACTATCTGAATGACTCAACAGAGGTCTATGTTAATGCAGACCCATTGGCATATTGGCATGGGAAAAAAGAATTGTGGCCAGTGATCACCAACCTGGCTATACATTACTTGTCTTGCCCACTTGCAAGTGTGTCTTCTGAACCTGTTTTCAGTGCTGCTGGTGGCATTGTAACTTGCAAACGGACCCGCCTCTCGCCCAAAAATGTGGCGAGGTTAACAATGATCAAGATGAATGAGCACCTCATACCACCAGATTACAAAGTACCAGATTGCACAACGGAAGAAGACGAGGAGGACAGCAACTTGGATGAGGGAAATTCTTCTGTGTTAGGTGACACTGACCTACTCCTGTCTGAATTTGCAGAGTATGAGGACGAAATCTTCTTCCCTGACACCGAGCCCTGAAAATGAGCCAATGATTCAGAAATGTTCTTTTTCGTACTTATTCACTTTTATTCCTGTGTTTCTGTCTTTCTTTGTTTTGCACAGTTAATATAATTAAAACTTTAATCACCTGTACTTTTGCTTTTTGGCTGTTTGGGTGTCTTCTACTTGTTTTCGCCTGGGTTAACGGCTCTGGGGCCATTGCTGGGAAGGTCTAATACCGGATAAAACTGGTTTGGACCAAATCCATTAGGAACATTTTTTTGCATTTTCTGACTTTTCGCTCAATGTAGCGTTTTCGGGGGCCTGTTTGGGGGGCTTCTTGGTGTTTGTGGGTGGGTTTCGGGGTCTGGGAGCACTGCTGGGTATGAATAGTGTTGATAGCAAGAGGTTTGAAGGAAATCCATGGAGGCAGAGGGGAGTTAGGGCCTAGCTGCAGAGCGCGCACTGAGTGATTTTGGAAATTTTCAGAAAAGTGACTAAGTCCACATTTTTGTACTTTTGCTTTTTGGCTGTTTGGGGGTCTTCTACTTGTTTTCGCCTGGGTTGACGGCTCTGGGGCCATTGCTGGGAAGGTTAATACCAGATAAAACTGGTTTGGACAACATCCATGCGGGAAAGCCTTTTGGCACTTTTTGTAACTTAGGGTTCGTTAGGATTAGCCCAAGCAGCAGGATTGCATGTGTTTCGGGGTGTTCTTGATTTTTGCAACTGAGTTCTGGGGTCTTAGAGCACTCGTGGGAATGTGTAATTTTGGTTGCAAGTGATTTGAAGAAAATCCATGGTGGGAAAGGGGGGATCACTTACTCTGTGAGAGGCACTTAGTGTTGAAAACATTTAGCCATTTACACTTAAAGGAAGAAAATGACACAGACTTAAGTTTCAGGAAAACAAACTTACTGTTAAACCCCCACCCACCAGACTCAAAAGCATTAAAAAACAGGTATGCTCAGATAAAGTTTCAAAAAGTATATTTGTATAGCCCTAACAAAATATTCTCCCGCAAGACCCTCCCTAACCCCAACGATTGTCCTTCAAAAGTCCCAAAAAGAACCCAACTCCCAAATCTCACCCCCCAAAAGTCTCTAAAAAAGGGGCAAGGGACACTACGGAATGATGCTGTTCACTGTAGCAGCCATCATACTCCTTGCGGAGGGTGGCATGGTCGGAGCGGAGGCCCTCCACCAAGTTCTTATAAGTTAAGACCTCCTGCTCCAAGTAGGACACTCTGAGGGATAAGCGGCGCAGGCGTGCCTTGCAACTCCTGTGGGGGGCAGCTGATGTCTTTGCTGCTCGGCGGTGGCGGTTGGCTTTGGTAGCCCGGCTCTGTACCGTTGGAGCACTGCGCTGGCTGGCTGCCCGTGTGGGCCTGGAGGAGGATGCAGCTGTCGCAGTAGATGTACTAGTAGACTGCGTGTCCTCCTCCTCCAGGGCCAGCAGCCGCCGATATTCTGCAACAGTGGCATCAAGCCTCCGTTGCCGGGCCATTCGAGCCTGCTCCTTCCTTGATGGTTTGTTGGATTTGGAAGGAGCAACTATATAAAGAAAGAAAGACAATGTCTGTAACCAATGCTCTTAAGATTAACACAAAATGATTGAGCAGAAAGTTGTGTCACAGTACAGCTAGCAACTTGAAAGCACAGTACATAACTATTGAGGCCAGTATCTATCTAACCTCCCACTTCTTCATCCTTGCTCTAACATTAGTGGGAGTTTAAGGAACAAATTATACGAGCACTATGGACTTCCATTACAGTTGACTATGACAGTACACCAGTCTTATTCTTCTTCTTCTCTCTTGTTTAGGAAAATTGGTACGTTATCTTCTGCAAGCCAGCATAATGCCAGCGCAGTGAACTTGCACCCGAGAAAAACAGACGCACACCATGATGAGTGAGACAGACTTGCGTTACTGTACCGGTACAGTACATGCAGGTGGTGAAGCTCATATTTTTCTATTACAGGTGGCACTGAGAATACTCTGTTAAAAGGGCTACTGCTTAATTAATTTAACTTTCACCCTACAGTGCAAATGAGTACTAGAGAAGGAAAAAGAAGAAACTAAATAATCTGATTATCTATCAATTCACATGGGATGTATTTGATTACATCTGGGATGACTTTAGGTGCTTTGCTTTTTATTGAGTGAACAGTGATACACCCACACATGAATGACGTACTACTACCAAACTAAAATTATTAAGAGAGGTAGGGAGTGTCCACCATAATACCCGGATATATGCTGTGCTTGTAGTTGCAATACAAACTACTGCTACTATTCATGGTAGTATTTGGACAAAATTACAACTTCTTTTCCTTGCCTTTCCTACACTGGAACGGACGTGCGGGTGCGGTGTTACATGATCTTCAAAGTAACACTTTGTTCATCTAGTGACCATCTACTCTCTCTAGATACACATATGCTATATAAGAGTCAGATAGTACCATGATCCAGGCATCCATCCATTCAAACTATATGCACACATACAGTTTCTGTTTCACCCACCAAGGCTGTTCTCCTTCCACCCATCCTTGCTTCATCATTCACCCAGCAATGCACCATACCATATTCTTTCCTTCCCAGCCACCTCGGGGACCAAGCAAACACATATCATTCTTCTTTGCCAGTCATCATTAAATTTCTCGTCCTTCCACACTTACTTACACCCTTCTTTCGCTTTTCGTTCATCCCATCCATCAAGTTAATCTCAGATCTGATTGGGATTCTTCTCGCCAAAAACTTCACAGCTAAGTCGAAGTACATTTAGAGGAGGCTACTACCTGGTTGATTTATAATACACCCGTGCAGAAAGCACACTCTGCAGTCTTCAATCTCAATAAGTAAGGAATATATAGCTTACCTCTGCCCGCCACCACCGTGTGAACCCTCACAGGCACATTGGTGTTGTCCGGCACTTGCACCGCCTCCTCCCCAGAAGTGTCCTCCTCATCCACTACCACCACCTCCGCGCTGGCCCCGCCACCAGATGTTCCACCTACAAAGTACATTTAAGATTGTTAGAATACACCACTCACTACTATATAATATTTGGTCTAGGAATAAAGAAATGTGAAAAAAACCAGAAAACAATGTAATAATTTGTGACTGTCTAATCTAAAGTAAAAATGTTCCTTTTTCCAGGGAAGGCTCAGTGCATAGAGCTATTGCTGACTAGAATGGGAGTCCAATGGAATTGCCAAATGTGCAATCTTAGTTAGCTACATAGACAGACTAATAAGAATAATCTAGTAATACCACAGGGAGTCATAGTCGAGGCAGGATAAGAATTTAGATACAGTCTACAAGAAGATCAAAGACAATTTAGAAAAAATCGAATGAGGAACGGTAGGAAAAAATAGGTACTCTATATTAAAATGAAAACTTACTGGGGCCAGCAAAGGAGCCCTCGCCTGGCCGATCCTGCCCTTCTACAGCAGCAGCAGCAACCACCTTCTCCTCTGTCCTCTTGCCCCTGGGGGGAGCTGATGTACAACATGAAAGAAAGAAAGACACGAAAACATGGATGATTGTTGTCAACCAAATCAAACATTTCAAAAGAACAATAACAAAATATTTTGGCAAAATAGCAAATAGACAACTATTCCACGGGATATATTGACCGATCCCATGTGGTCTACTACGTTATTAGTATTGCTTGATTTGCGGACCGTCGACTTAGAAAGTTCTTATGTAACTCACTAAACAAACTACTAAAAAGGTTCGCCTAGGACTGGCAGGCAGCAGTCCGCAGCACGCAAAGTGACAGACAAAGTCCATCGTGATTGCAGATCAGCGACAACACTAAAAGGTTTCCTACTACATTAACCAGTCATTAAAATACTCAAACTATCAATCCTCCACCACTATTTCTTCTTATCGCCATGTGTACAAAAGAAGGACTAAACTTGAGTCTGTAGGGGCTGATTTAGAAGCCCCTTGCGGCTCTTTTGCTCCATTGTTGCGTGACTTTTGTGACGCAGCGGCCGGACAAAAGAGGCGCCATGGTGCGGCGTATATTAACAACGTGACGCATATGGGAGATGCATCACGTTGTAAAGCCCTGCGCCATCAGGGGGCGTTCCGGAGCAAGGGAGGGCGTTCCTGCGCAGGAATGCATCCTAAAAGTGGCTGAGTGACATCTACAAGATTTTAATCGGTCACTTTGAGGACAATGATGCGTGACTCAACCCTGCACCTGCTTGAAGCAGACGTACGGCTTGACGCAGCATTGGGGAGGTAGAGCACCCCAGAGCATTGCTGGAGCTGCACCATCGTTGCGACGCAACTCCAGCAATGCGCCGCCTTTACGGCACAGAAGCGTAACGCTTCGTTGACGTTTTGGGCACATGGTGCGCTGCATTGTAAATACGGTGCACCATGGGTGGTGGTGGCGTGGCGCACAATTACTGGCGCATCCCTGCTACTTTGCAGGGATGCGCGGGTAATTAAATATCTGACCCTTAGTGTCTAGCATTACACAGTTCTTTAAACTACACTCATGCATAATTTCACAGGCCAATGAAATGAACACAAAATCGAAAACAAATAAGCATAGTAGCAGCGCTACTGAGAAGGAGAGCAGTGCACCTGAAATGCACAGAAGATTTTGAAACATAATTTACCTACAATGTAATCAGCAGCATTATTGCTCTTGGTAAAAAACAAAAATTGGCAAGATAATAACACACAGAGCAGGAGAAAACAGAGTAGTAAAGAAATAGCTACTACTACTCACCAAGCCCGGGGATCTCAAGGCCGAGCAGGTCCAGCAGATCGCGTTCCCGGTCCAGGATATCCGTTCAATGGTGGGTGACTTGGTTGTAGGTGCGCCGGACCCGAGATTGTTGGTACATGGACCGGCACACCTTCTCCCACCGCTTCCGGCGCTCCCGGAGCCCGTAGCCGCTAGCAATCTTGCCGCCTGCCATGATGGTCCTGGGGAGGCGGCGCTGAACATAAAAAACTAGTGCGGCCACCTCCTCCGCGCTGAAGATCTCCCGGGGCCCGACATTCTCCCCCCTCAAACGCCCGCACAGGAGCCGGGCACGGGGTGCGGGACCCTTCCCCTTCGCGGGCTGCTTCCCGACTCCCTTTACCATGGTCTGGGCAGAAAGGAAGCTAAATAATAAAGAAGAAATAGAATAGGGAAGAAGAAAAGAAAAGAGTTTAAAAAAGTAGTTTAAAATTAACAAAAAGTAGCAGAAAACACAAAAATATAGAGCTAGAAAAATAGAGGGATAGATAATAAGTAAAATAGATTAAAAAAAACTTCAAACAAGCAAAGGATGGCAGAGATTCAGAGAGGATACAGATTCAGAAAGCATGCCCAGAACCATAGGAATGAATGAGAAACAAGATGGACGCGCCCTGATGAGGGGTGAAAGGAAGCCCTCATCAGGGTGTGGTCACGAGTCACAAACCACAAACCACCCTACTGTGGTCATGAGCCGTGGTCACATGTCATCGACGCAACACTTCACTGAGGAATAAGGAACAATATGGCATTTGTCAGTTGAGCCATTTTCTTCGTTGTTGGAAATGTACAGCTCACTCCTTATCCAAAGGCATACTCTCCTCAGCATTACACGGAGAACTCCTGAGGCGGAAAGCCGGGAGCAACGATCTTTTTAAAACTTGTATTTTAAACAGTGTATCTTGTGTTTTTAATACCTGTTGCGCACTGAAAAAACCTTGGCATTGCGGCGATAGCGCTCGGCAGCAGACAGCTGTTGTTGGTGCCCTAGTCCCGCGTCTTGCCGCCACTTCCTGGTTGAGGGACCCGCCAGACACGCCCACCGCGGCTGGCCACGCCCCCCCCTCCCAGGCTCATATAAAAGCGCGCTGATCGAGCGTCGCCACCCATTACACGGAGAACTCCTGAGGCGGAAAGCCGGGAGCAACGATCTTTTTAAAACTTGTATTTTAAACAGTGTATCTTGTGTTTTTAATACCTGTTGCGCACTGAAAAAACCTTGGCATTGCGGCGATAGCGCTCGGCAGCAGACAGCTGTTGTTGGTGCCCTAGTCCCGCGTCTTGCCGCCACTTCCTGGTTGAGGGACCCGCCAGACACGCCCACCGCGGCTGGCCACGCCCCCCCCTCCCAGGCTCATATAAAAGCGCGCTGATCGAGCGTCGCCACCCATTACACGGAGAACTCCTGAGGCGGAAAGCCGGGAGCAACGATCTTTTTAAAACTTGTATTTTAAACAGTGTATCTTGTGTTTTTAATACCTGTTGCGCACTGAAAAAACCTTGGCATTGCGGCGATAGCGCTCGGCAGCAGACAGCTGTTGTTGGTGCCCTAGTCCCGCGTCTTGCCGCCACTTCCTGGTTGAGGGACCCGCCAGACACGCCCACCGCGGCTGGCCACGCACCCCCCTCCTACGCAGTCACTCTCTATTTAGTATGTGCCTTGGCAGGAAGCGCAGCGGACGAGCGCAGCGGGCGCGCCGAATGCGCGCCGAAGGCGCGCATAAGGCAAGCTCGTCTGCGCTCGTCCGCGCCTCGGCAGCGCCCGGTGCGCCACCCGCGGCCCCGATCTCCCCGTCCTTCAGTAGCTCCCCGCACTTGACGCGTGAGGCTCTACTTCTTCTTAGAGACTTCGCTCATGAAGGTCAATTGTCCTTCCAGGACACCGCCTATCCTCTGCTCGATTTTGCGCGCAAAGGCCTACTCACAGGCGGCCTGCTGAATGTCAGGTCCCTGCCCAAACACGCTCACGAAATCGCCCAGCTCATAGATAATCACCATCTAGATGCTTTATTCCTGACGGAAACATGGACCCACTCTGACTGCAATATAGAACTGGATTGGGCCTGCCCACAAGACTTTAAAATCCTGCATCTCCCTCGACCTAAGGGTCGGGGCGGTGGTGTCGGTTTAATCTATAGAGCTTCTTGGTCTGTAAAAACTATTGCTATGGACCCAGTGGTCGGGACCGAAATATTAGGCCTCTCCATCGACTGTCATCTTGGAACAACTTTCACGGCTGTGATTTGCTACCGCCCGCCGGGAGCTTTCAATCTCACTCAGCAGCAGTCGCTCCTCACCACCCTTACCAATATGGCGACCTCTCATAACAACCTGATTGTCTTGGGCGATTTTAATCTTTGGCCCAACGGCAGCCTAGATTCTGCCCTTAATAATCTCCTATTTTCCTGTGAAGGAATGGGACTCTCCCAGCTAGTGAACAAACCCACACACTCAGCGGGGCACCAGCTTGATTTAATCTTTTCCTCCCCTCAGCTAGCACTTCTAAGCGATATTTTGCCGATGTGCTGGACCGACCATGCACTTATTAAATTTCTTATAGCAGGCAGCAGGTCTCGTAGACCGGCACCCCGCCACGGCCTTGTACCCCCGTACAGAGACTGGAAGGCTCTGGATAAACACAGACTGAATGGCCCAGTATTTGAAGTGGAAGACAGTTTTTCCATTACTCAACCAGTTGAGGCTAACTATCTATCCCTCTGCACAAGGATCTCCAACATCTCGGAACGCCTCGTCCCTCAGAAAAAGGGCAAACCACAGAGACGAGTACCGGCCCCTTGGTTTGATGACTCTTTAAGAGCTCTCAAACTAGCATGTAGACAAGCAGAGAGAAAATGGAGGCAAGGCTATGCTGACACCCACAAAACTCTCTGGAAAGAAAACCTCCGGGAGTACAAAACTGCCATTGCCCACAATAAGGCCAAACATTACTGCTCCATCATTACCAACGCCACCAACAGCTCAAAGAGTATTTTTCAGATACTCAAAAACTTAACCAATCCAGACTGTGCCATCTCTACACAGCCCCCCACTCAAGCACTCTGCGACAATCTTGCAGTGTTCTTCATTAATAAAATAAACACCATTATTCATAACCTGGAAACTCCTCCCTCTTCGGGAACTTCCAACACGCAGGGACCGGACACCAGCTCTCAAAACTTGCCGCCTCCAGGCTCTGTCCTTCTGGCTAGATTACGGGAATTTCCCCCAATCCCGGCCTTCGAGTTTGAAAGACTGGCGCGTGGTATCACCTCGGGCTCTCCACTTGACCCCCTGCCTCCAAAAGTTTGGAATAATTTTGGAAACGAACTTTTTAGCACTATGTGCCTAATATGCAACCAGTCTTTGCACAGTGGCCTTGTTCCAACCCCGTGGAAACAGGCGTTAATCACCCCTCTTTTGAAGAAACCTTCGCTGAGCCCTGAGTGTCTATCAAACTACCGACCCATCTCCCTGCTGCCTTTCCCAGCGAAGGTCGCCGAACGATGGGTCAGTTTGTGTCTGTCCGCCCACCTAGAACAGAACAAACTTCTTGATGACTACCAGTTCGGGTTCCGTCCTGCCCACGGCACCGAAACAGCAGTCTTAACAGCCATGGAGGATCTTCGCATGCGTGCAGACAGGGGCCAGCCAGTGGCGCTGATACTGCTGGACCTGTCTGCCGCATTCGATACGGTCAACCATGGTACGCTGCTGCGGAGACTGGGTGAAGTGGGAGTGGAGGGCACTGCTCTGCTCTGGTTTCACTCCTACCTTCGGGACAGAAAACAGGCTGTCTCCCTTCCCCCATTCCAATCCTCCTTTGCACCAGTACCCCAGGGAGTCCCTCAGGGCTCCTCCATCAGCCCCATCCTTTTTAACGTGTACCTCATCCCGCTAGTCAAGCTAATCCAATCCTTTGGGATCAAAACAATAAATTATGCTGACGACACACAGCTCATCCTCTCTTGGGAAGGTGAAGATGCCATTCCTCTCTCCACCTTCCACGACTGCCTAAGAGAGACGGCTGGATGGCTACACAGATACTCCCTCCAGTTTAATTCCTCTAAGACGGAGGTCCTGTTTTGTTCAGGTACTAAGATACCCCGCCAGTTCCCGAACGAATTCTGGCCCCCAGAGATCGGAGACAAACCGCTGCCAGTTGCCTCGGTTCGCAACCTGGGAGCCATGCTTGACAACAAATTGAGTATGGAAACCCAGGTGACGAAAACTGTGGGGATTTGCACGGCCCTGCTTCGCTCGCTGCGGAAAATCATGCCACTCCTCCCGGCACAAGCTCGGGCGACGATAGTCAGGTGTACGATACTTAGTCGCCTTGACTATTGTAACGCCCTGCTCCTGGAGTCTCCAGTCACGGTGCTGGATCGACTACAGCGCATCCAATCGGCCGCCGCCAAGCTGGCTCTTGGCTGGACGAGGAGGGCTTCGGCCACAGCAGCTCTGGCCGAGCTACACTGGTTACCCCTAAAACAACGTGTGGCTTTCAAGTCCCTCTGCATTGTCTTCAAGGCTCTGCACGGACTTGGACCCAAACCTTTGCAAGCCCTGTTTCGGTGGTACATTCCTGCTAGAGATCTACGCTCATCCTCGACCTGTCTGGTAGAGGTACCCAGATTCTATAAAGCCAGAACAGGGGGCAGATCCTTCAGGGTTGCAGCGGCCAAGTTGTGGAACAGCCTGCCCACTGACATTCGTCAGATTTCACAGCTTCTCCCATTCAGAAGACGTATCAAGACCTGGCTCTTCCCCCAATAAATGTCTGTTGATTGGTCTTCCCGGTTATCTGTCAGTAGAGTATTCTCCAGCGCCAGGAAGCCTGCAAGGTATCAGTCGCGCTTTATAAATACTCAAAATAAATAAAATAAATAAGTGGCTATCTCCTATCTCCTATGACACCTCCTCCAGCAATCCATTTCTTTTCTATCTTGTTCAAGTTCATGCATCTTTAAATTGTCGTATAATTTTACGACGTAATTTACACGTGGAAAGAGGTTTAGTAAATGGAGCAATGGGTCATGTTGTGGATTTAGTGAATTATCGAAATAGAGATGGAATTGAATTTATAAAAATTAAATTTGATGGTATTGAAGAAATACAACAAATCAGTAATTGTTCTGCCCGATTTTTGCTTGTGAAAGATTTATATGTCCGCAGAAAACAGTTTCCTGTTTCTTTGGCATATGCATTGACTATTCATAAATCTCAAGGTTTAAGTGTGGATACTGCTTTGGGGAATATTGGAAGTTCTGTGTTCAGGGAGGGTATGGCATATGTTGCTTTATCTCGAGTCAGAACTTTATCAGGATTGTACTTGATTGATTTTGATGAGACAAAGATTAATGCAGATCTAAATTGTGTAAAAGAATATAATAGGTTAAGAAGAGAGTATGCTTCAAATTTACCTCAATATCCTCTGTTTGAAAAGCGTGTGGTAGGCCGAAAAAGAAGAAATGAGAAAAATTGTAATGAAGTTGTAGCAAAAAGAAACAAGCATTTACAATGCAATGGTCTCGGCATTATTAAAGGTAGAGCTAGTGGCATTGCTCATGACATTTTTTTTTAATCTTAAATAAATGGCATTGTCATTTACATTACCAATAGCTTAATCGTTAAATAAATGGCATTGTCATTTACAATGCCAGTAGGTTAATCGCTCGCAAAGGCATGATCTATTGCATTTACACCCACACAGAGCCACACCGAACCACACACACAAAGCCACCCACACACACAGAGCCACCCACACAGAGCCCCATACAGACACACGCCCACACACACACATCCACACCCACTCAGAGCCCCCCCACACACAGAGCACCACACACACACTTACTAAAAAGCACAAAGTCTTCATACAAATACAAATATAATCATGGTACATCAGCTATAAAATAGGTTTCTTTACCACAGTGTGTTGATTTATGCATTTTTGAAAATTCCTACAACCTACTGCCACTGTTCTGAGAAGGGCAGGGCCAAATAAATGACACTATTATGAAATCATGTGATATTGTTTAGCAAGGTATTCCCAACCTGAACCCTGTATTTTTTTAAATAGTAAATTGCACTTTAAAAACTAACTTCTTGCTTATTTTATGTAAAAAAAATATATAAAAATATAGCAGTTTTGATGAGATTTGTGCCTCATTAAACTCACTTAACAATGGCAGAGGTATTTATTTAAGTCCTGCTAAGTGTGACATTGCCGCCAAAGTACCACCGAGTGAAAATCCCGGACAACAAAAGCAGAAAATATAAGAACTGAAAGTTGTCCTGCAGTGAGCACTGCCACTAAAGTACAAAAAATAAACCAAGCTATGGCCATGCTTCGAATGACAAATTAAAATCTGGGACCAGGGCGACTTGCGGGATTGTCTTTCAGATGTGTAAACCATATGTATATGAAAACTTATTTTTTTTCAGGAAAACATAGCCTAAAAGCTGAAATAAATCGAGAGCCATCCACTTAAAAAAAAAACTGATGTGACAAGTGTCATTTCGCAGCAAAAATCTAAATCCGAAACCATTGATCATGGGCAAGCACTGTTGATAGCTGGCACTTGCTCTGTGCTGCTACATTACATTACTTTATGTCACCTGACGTGACTGGCACCTAAAAGTCACAGAGTGACCGGGTATTAGGGTGGAGTGAACATTATTTCTATGAAGTGCACTGAGGATGTGCTAGTTCGGTTCACACTTTCATACGAGGGGGAGGGGCGAGCCACTCCGGCCCTGCATGCAGCAGGCACCAGGCATGCTGCTGTGGCTCCAGATGGCACCTGCCTCCACAGCTCACTTGACACACTGGGTGGGGGTCAAACAGAAGCCATGCCTCTTCGCCGTAGGATCTTCCATCGGATGTCCACTAGTAGCTAGAGGAATGCATGTTGACAAGAGTGTATTCAGTAGATGTCAATCTAAACCATTGTTAGTCACGCAGATACGATGCCCGTGATCGCAACCCCTTTCAGAGGCCGCTCCATCACTACTCAACCGGAGTACAAAGTGTGGACAGAGCTATTCCAAACCACAAAAATGCTTGTAGTAAGGGGCAAGACCCAACGGAAGTATATCCGGTACACAACACGCAGCAACCACATATACCCACAAACTCCGCAATGGCTCTTGATTTCAAAAGTTGACATGTTCGATAATATTACATGTGTCCAATAAAGTAAGCTGTGTCCCTTACACGCCCTGAGTCTGGCAAAACTCATAATATCCCTGTGCCTTAAAAAAACACAACCTGGCCTTGTAATGCAACTGGTGCCCATGTAAAGCGGTCCAATACCGTCAGATTAAGTTTGCAGTGTATTAAACTGCAAAAAGAACGATACTTCAGGGACACACAGCTCCCAAGATTTTTTTAAATGAGGCAAGCCACTAAAAATGGTAGAATAAACGTAGGAGCGCGCTTTCCTGATTGAGTAACCTGCACCAAAGCTCCCAACTCCACGCGTGCAGGCAGGCGCACAGTGTGATTCCAGATTACATTCCAGAAGCTTTTATGTACAGCATAAACAATCAAAATCTGAACACACATTTAATTATTTTGTTGTAGGCAGCGCATAGTTTGGCGGACTCAGGCAAGTTCATACAGGGGTGGAGGAGGGGGCGTGATGTCCACAAGTAGCCTCACACAAAGAAAGAGGTGCCATGTCTGAAGAAATCGGTGGGGGTCTGATGAGCACAGCCTCTGGGGGGACAAGCTTTGATAAGAGCAACTATATCCTTGGCGAAGGGCAGGTACTAAATAAAGGGTACTCACCACACGCCCCCAGCGATTCCGATGTGAGCGAAACCGAAACCTTCCGTGGGACGGGACTTCCGGCTTTGGAAGCCCGTCACGCGCCCACGGAGAGAGGCAGTGCTGGTGACGCGGGGCTCCTATGCCCGCGGGAGAGCCCCGCAGTGGTGGCTGAAGTCCGGAGTGGCGGTAAGTGGGCCAGAGGGGGGAGGGGGAGGGGGTGCACAGTGCACTTGTGTGTGCACGTGTGTGTGTATGCGACGGCGGGGTGGGTTCTCTGTATGTGTGGGTGCGTGCGTGCATGGGCGCTCGTGTGTGTGTGTGTGTCAATTGCGCGCTCGTACTTGTGCGCTTGCTTACAGGTGCAAAGCCATAAAGTCTGATTTCCACTGAATTACAAATATAATAAATGATCAGTCTAATATATAAGGAATTGTTTTCAGATTTACATTCGAAGCCACACCATAAGAAATCTAAAGGCTTCTCAGTTCAGGAAAGTGCCAAGCTCTACATTGCAAAAATACCTCATAATACTAAACGTGCGGTGTAAACAAAAACAAAGGAGTTAAATGTCAATTATATTTTGTGGGCTGGAATATTTAGCGCCATGCGGTGAAATACATTTTGAAATAATATAAACTTAGGAATAGAGTTTGCCATTACATCAAGCAAGTCAGCATGATGGGGTAAAAAGCTGACTCTGGAGTACAGCAGCTAAATCCGTCAGGTTTTTTCATGGTCAAATAACCATTCCTAGCTACAAAACAACTTACTCCAGAGTTTTTATGGGCGGCAAGCTTTCTTACTGACGAGGTGGCATGGTATCTCGTTGGGTGCAAGGTGGTAGGTAGAGGCCTCTCCTCCAACCAAAATGCTCGATCCCCTACCCAGTGCCCTCCTACCCAAGAGGTTTGTAGCCCTGATATGGGGATTCTACTATCTCATTAGGAGTTGAGTGGATTGGGTTTTGAACGGCTCCTTTGCACTTTGATCATAGTCCTGCAGAACTGAGATATCTGGGGGGGGGCGCTTGGTGCACTTGTGTGTGTGTGTGTGTGTGTGTGTGTGTGCGCGCGTGTGTGTGTATGCGACGGCGGGTTCTCTGTATGTGTGGGTGCGTGCGTGCATGGGCGATCGTGTGTGTGTGTGTGTGTCAATTGAGCGCTCGTACTTGTGCGCGTGCCAGTTTGAAATTGCCTCCAAGGAGATGCGCGCGGCCAGGATTGTCTCCTGGAAAGCAGACATGGCGACGAAAGGTTCTCGGCGAGAACGCGCTTCCGCGCGCTTAGCCGAGACCTAAAAAGGTAGATGAACCAGTAATTGTAAGCAGAAACAAAATGGATTCAGTTAAAGATGTTGTTGGATTTCAGTTTGAAAATAGTTCTGGTGTCAACTGCTATGCTAATGTTGTGGTTAATGTTGTTTTCTTTCTACAAACTCTACAAGAACAGATTGCTGAAAATCATGATCAAACACTTTGTTGTTTATTAAATTCTGTATTTGAGAAACGTAGCATTGATAGAAAAAAAATATAACGTTTTTCTGAAATTCTAAAGGTTTTAGACATATGTTCTGGTCTAAATCAATTTACACAGAATATTCAACAAGATTGTCAGGAATTTCTAATGTATATGCTTATTGTTTTGCAAGATGAAGGTGTAGATGTAGAAAATCTTTTTGGCCTTTCTTATAAATGGCAACATGACCGCGACAATTGCTCCTTTTCAAGTAGTACTACAGTAGACACTGAAAGATTTATATATTTGACTTTACCCGACTGCAAATCAGTGTCTTTTATTAATCTAGTTAGAGCAGCAAATCAAAACATGGTCTGTACTCAATGTAAATCTGAAATGCTATCAACTTTATTTTTAAGAAGATATGGAAGGTATGTTATTTTAATGTTCCAATGATGTAGACCTGATGGTACTAAATTGACAACATTAATAAAAATGTTGTGGCTTCTCAATTATCAATTGCAGGAAGAACCTTTACAACTGTAGCAATTATTTACCATGATGGTTCTTCAACAACATCAGGCCATTACACATGTTATTTAAAATGTCACAAAGGCTGGAAGCTCTGTAATGATACTCAATTGACTTTCAATCCAACGCTTGCCTTCTGACTTACTAAATTCTTACCTAGTGTTCTTACAACCGAAATTTTAGGGACGGTAATTGGCCTATAAAGATTGCAGCAGTTAATATAACTTAGTTTGCTCTTCAAAATTACTTTCTGAATGAGAGTGATGAAGATGATAAAAACATGTAGGGGTATATTACCAACAACTAGCGATAATTTTTGTCTCTAACTTGTTTAGAGACAAAAATTATCGCCGCACATCGGCGATTTTTATCGCAGATAAACCTTGCTATTAGCAAGGTTTATCGCAAATGCGATAAAAACCTCCCGCAATGCATGAATATCGCTGAAAAGTCAGCGATATTCATGCATTATCGAGCAAATGCTCTTAGCCATGTTATCCACCTCCCATTGGATAACATGGCTAAGAACTGCTCAGGGCAGGTGTTAGCTTTTGGAGATATTCGCGCTTAGCGCGAATATCTCCAAAAGTTGGTAATAGGAGATAGCGATGTTAGCGACTGTTTCCAGTCGCTAACATCTTGGCACGCCCACTTTGCATGTCATTAGTGATAAATATCACTGACATGCAAAGCGGGGCCCAAGATGGTCGCTATCTCCTATTAGCTGTCGCTAACTGGTGTTAGCGACAGCTTGGTAATAGGGAGATAATTTTATCTCCGCTTTCTTGGCTTTTAAAGCCAAAAAGCGGAGATAAACCCCCTTGATAATATGCCCCGTAGTTCTCATAGAGATAGAATATGTATATCATGTAGTGTGTGCTGTGAGTATTATAGAAATTATTTATAAAAAGTAAGCTAGAGGTGGAAATTAAACTCTTGTTTCATAATGTAAAAGATGTTGGAGCTTTTCTTTCAGAAAGTTGGATAAATGAGAAATTACGAATACTCTGGACAATTTTCCAAAGAAAAGGACTTTCCATATACTATTTGGCCTCGTGGAAAAGTGGATGGATCAAAAGTGAGTTTAGATATGTTTTTTCAAAATTTTACATTATTTTAGAAAAGTTTTCATGTTTTTTTTAAACACAATCATTTTGATTGTGTTTTTTTTGCCCGCTGTTATATGATGAGTACTATTGAAGTCACTATTTTAAGCGAAATTCAATATATTCTGAGAACAGCAAAAATAAACCATATAACATGTTGTTGAAATTATTTTGTATTTGCTATTAATAAATATATATTATTTTCCCATTCTCTTATGCTCACTTACCTATTTTCACCCTCTAATACTCCTCTTAACTCACCCTCACTGGCCTTTTTCAGACTCCCTCACCTCCCTTCCCTTATTCCACTTTGCTCACTTATTCTCATTAACCATTACTTCACTGCCCTTTCCCTCTCTCCCATTCACTACTTTCCAGCTGTCAGTCACTCTACTTTACTCCCCATCCCCTTGTTTTCTTTCTTGGTTTTCTCAATAATTTCCCTTCTCTCACTCACCTTAGTACACTTCACTCACTCCTTCTCTCACTTCGTCTGTCCTCTCAGATCCTCAATTCCTTTCCCTCACTCCCTATGTCTTAGTTTCAGTCTCTCAATCCTCTTACTCTCTCACTCCTCTTCTGTCATCCTTACTCCCTAAAACTCATCCACACTCCCTTACTTATCTTTCTTTGCTCTCTTACTCAGTTTCTTTCTGCCAGTGTTTCCTTTTACTACCTCTATGTTCTCACTCTTTCACTTCCTTTGTATCAAGCTCATTTGCTTTTATCCTCTTTTTATTTTCCTTTTTTATCAACCTCACTCTCCTGTACTCACCCTCCCTCATCCTTGTTCCCTTACTTCAGTTCATACAGTTATCCTCAATCATCATCTTTAACTACCCTTCTTCTTTCTTTCATCACGTACTCACCTTTTTCCAGTCCCTTTGCTTCACTTTTCTTCCCTTCCTTTGCTCTCTCAGTCATTCTCCTTCCCTTACTCACCTTACTGCCCTTTACTCACTGTTTGTCTTACTCCCTGCATTCTCTCATATTACCTTTTATGACTTTTAATGTCGTACTTTGTCTCTTGTATTATAAAATATATATTATAAATACTCTAACTTTTTTTATCTTTCACAGATATAAATTTTAATGGAAATATGAAATTTAGTTTACATTAGATATAAGGTAAGTTTGATGTACAACATTTATTTTCTCTATACTCTTTTCCTTAACTTCACTACTCTTCTTTCATGCTCCCACACCTCTGTTCCCTTATTACACTTGCCTCACTTATTCTGAATCCCCACGTTTACTCCCCTTTTTGACACTCTTCTCTTACATTCACCTTCTTTCAGACCTTCTCCTTTACTTTTTTCCTCTCTCTTCTCTTACTTCATTGTTTTACTCTTTTCCCTTCCTTTACTCTCCTTACTCCACTTCACTTACTCCTTCTCTTTCTTTCTCTGTCCTCTTACTTCTACACTCCCCTTCCCTCAATCTCTTTCTGTTAGCCTTACTCTCTCCATCCCCTTAGTCTCTCACTCCTCTTCTGTCACGCTCACTGCCTATAACTCAGCCATACTCCCATACTCACTTTCTTTCAGACCTTCTCCTTTAGTTTGCTTCCTCTCTCTTTCCTTCCTTTGCTCTTTCACTCTTATCTCTTCCCTTACTTTCTTATTCCACTTTACTAACTCCTTATCTTACTCCCTCTGTCCTCTGAGTTCTACACTCCCTTTCTCTCATTCTCTCTCTGTTACCCCCATTCTCTCCGTCCTCTTAGTCTCTCACTCCTCTTCCATCACGCTCACTCTCTATAACTGAGCCATACTCCCAGACCTTCTTTCAGACCTTCTCCTTTAATTTTCTTCCTCTCTCTTCCCATCCTTTGCTCTTTCACTATTTTCCCTTCCCTTACTGTCCTTACTCCACTTCACTAATTCCTTCTCTTACTCCCTCTGTCCTCTTACTTCAACACTCCCCTTCCCTCATTCTTTCTCTGTTAGCCTCATTCTCTCTGACCCCTTAGTCTGTCACTCCTCTTCTATCACACTCACTCCCTATAACACAGCCACACTCCCTCACTTATGTTTCTTTCCTCTCTTACTCAGGGCCTCATTTATGAGAAATGACGCATCGCTGCGTGAAAGCAGCGATGCATGACTTCTCAGTGCGCTCTCCTTGCGACATTCCTGATGCGTCATATTTAATGTATGACGCATCATGTCGCAAGGAATTACAGATACGTCAGTATTTCTGACGTATCTGTAAGCGCAAAAGTGACGCATTGCTAGAGTGTGTCACAAAAGTGACACAACTCCAGCAATGCATCCTTTCTCATGGGGCCAGCCCCATGTGAAAGGGCCTGTGTCAGTCTTACGCCTGCTGTGAGGCAGGCGCAAGATTTTGACGCAACAGCGTCCTAAAAGTGACGCAGTGAAATCTCATAGATTTCACTGCATCACTTCTACGACCCTTCCTTGTGTCAATACGCCCCCTTTGCATACATTACACCTGGCGCAGGTATAATGTGGCGCAGGGGTTTATAAAGTGACACATCTACCTAGATGCGTCACTTTATAAATATGACTCAACAAGGTGCATTTTTTACAAAACTGGTGCCTCACAAAAAGTGACGCACCGGCAGCGTAAAAGTGACGCATGGCCTCATAAATGAGGCCCTCAGTCTTCTACTCTCACTTTTTCTTTCACTTTCTCTGTCTCTTCACTCCCTTAGTCACCTTGTCTCACACTCTCTTGTCTTTATCCAGTCTGTATATCCACTCTTTCCAATAACATCACTGCTCTTTTCTTACCCTTCCACACGCTCGTTCCTTTACTACATTTTCTTCACTTATCCTCATTCCCCATGTTCACTCTCCTACTCCTCACTCTCCTTCCCCACACTCACCTTCTGTCAGTCCCCCTACTTCACTTCCCTTCCCCTCTTGTTCCTTTCTTTGCTTTCTCACTCATTTTCCTCTCCTCTCTCACTGCACTCCACTTCAGTTACTCTTTTTCTTTTTTTTAAGAATAAAGCTCGTTTTTGAGAATTGGAGGTAGTTCTAAAAAGAACTTTTTTTTCACCTTTTTTCCTTTTTTTCAACAAAAACAAAAACAGGGAATGGCAAACTGCTCAACAGGAGCAAAAAAAAAATAATCAAAATTAGGGCTGAGGACGGCAGCGGTGGTTCTCTAAAGCTCGAACAATGTTCAAAATACTTTGTTCCCCGTAACAAAGTAGAGCATCACAATGTTTGCATTTGATTGTGGCCTCATTAAAAACAGGCTGAATATTTGGGATCAGCTGTTCTGGTCGCCCCCTCACCGATGCAGTTGCTCCTCCAGTTGATGTAGAAGCACCATCCCCTGGAGCCTCTCGTGCCAGAGCCCTGACACTCTCCCGGGCATAATTCTGAGGGTGCCTCCTCTGGACATGCCGAATCATGGTCGAATTTCCAAATGAATATTTTCTGGTAGGGTCACCCTGTGACAGGACAGTGTGACAAATTCGACACTCCACCTTTGGAGCATTTACTTTTTTTTTGTCTGCAGGTATGGAAAAAAAATTCCATATAAAATGCTCCTTAACTCTAGGCTGAGGAGCCTCTTCATCTAAAAATCCATCTGAGTCCTCACTGCTACTGGAGGGTCTAGCAGCCATGATAATCCAAAAAAGATTAAGCAGGAAAAAGATAGGTCTTGCAGTCACAAAAGTGAAAGAAGAAGTGAAGGAAATGGGTGAGGATTTCATTATTTGTAAAAAAAACTGTTAGCAATGAATGAAAAGTGTTATTTTAAGGTCACATGACTTGACACGCTTACGCTACGCGCACCGGAGCGCTTCCGGGGGCGCTTTCGCGGCACGAACGTAGGCGCTTCCGGGGGGCGCTTACGCGGTGCGCCTGAGTGACGTTTTGGTAGCTTTACGGAAATGCAAAATCATTTTCATTTCGTAAATCAAAAATACTGCTTTTATAAGTATGGTACTGAATGTCTTGCATTATTATTTACTTTTCATACATATTTTTTCTTACGAACGCATAAATAGTGCTCACGATGCGCTCTCGGGAGAGCTAACCGCTGCGTGCACCCTGAGCGCTCCAAGACAAAATGATACGGGTAAGCTTACCGGTGCACGCACCCTGAGCGCACCTGGAAAAAATTATTTAAAAAAATATATACATTGAACAAATAATTAAAAAAAAAATATATATATAATTAATAGTTATAAAAAACAGCTAATAAAAAAAATCGTAGGTTACAAAGTCGATATACAAAGGAATTAGCTTTTAAAAAAAACTATGAAATTCACTGAAAAAAACATAGGTTTCACATACGTTATAGTTAGGAATTAGCTTTTAAAAAACCTTTGAAATTCACTAAAAAAAACATAGGTTTCACAATCGTTATAGTTAGGAATTAGCATTTAAAAAACCTTTGAAATTCACTAAAAAAACATAGGTGTCACACTCGTTATAGTTAGGAATTAACATGTAAATAACCTTTCAAATTCACTGAAAAAACGATAGGTTTCACACCAGTTATAGTTAGCTGAAAATTTTACTCATACAAAACCATTAGAAATTCCCACGTTATAGTTAGTTGGACTCACTATAACTACCGCGCGCCTGCAATCCACTGCTGATGGTGTCACATATTACATCATTCATGACATGGTTAGTGACATCACTGATGACATCACTGATGACATCTCAAATGACATCACTGATGACATCATTGATGACATCCTCCATGTGATAATACGATGCACCTCCTCACACTCTAATCTAACCTTTGATACACCCAGTGTTAAATACAAACTACCATTCCTGAAATTATTGACACACCAATACCAGTAACTACATACGCACTCACTGATTTCTAGGTCTACACACACATCCACTCATTCACCATACAATCACTCATACATACAGTCACTCATCAATAGAACACTATCATATCTACTCATACACCTATACAGACACTCACACGCTGACACTCATCCATAGAGTTACTCACACACCTAGTCAGTTATGCAAAGAATCAATCACACTCCCATTTCCTCAACTACACAGTTATACACACTAAACCTTACTTATTCAAACATATACTAACACATACTTACTCTCTTTTACAATCACTGATACAAGTACACATTGATCCATACAGTCACTTACGCAATCACAGGCTCTCATGTATAGTCATTTATATATGCCAACTCTCACATGCACTGTGTTTTACATATGTACTTACTTGGACATGGAGCACTGAGATAGCCATTCACTCACCAACACACCCATGCAGACAGTCAACCACCCATACAGCTCTTTCCACATGCACTCTTGAACCCATATACCAAGTGAATCAACTGCTCACACATCTATGCACAGTCACACACCTCCCAGCCACCCACACACACACTCACCCTCACATACAAATACTTGGACAACCAATCAATAACCCATATAGCCATTCATATAGCTACTGATCAACACATGCAGCAGCTTACACAACAACAGACATACTGATGCACACATTGATACAGTTTAGTCACCAACCAATGCATTCAGTAAGACACATTTAATCACTCACTCATACAGTCAGTCACGCACCTACTAAATCCTTCATCCAGACACTCATACATCCACTCATTCTTCAATATATATAACATATTTTTTCTTTTTAGAAACACACATTCACTGGATGATGTCATCAGTGATGTCATCTGTGATGTCATTTGAGATGTCATCAGTGATGTCATCAGTGATGTCATTTGAGATGTCATCAGTGATGTCATCAGTGACGTTACTGACCATGTCATGAATGATGTAATATGTGACATCATCAGCAGTGGATTGCGGGCGCGCGAGTTATAGTGAGTCCAACTAACTGTAACGTGGAAATGTCAATATATTTGTATGAGTAAAATGTTCAGCTAACTATAACTGGTGTGAAACCTATGGTTTTTTCAGTGAATTTATATATATATATATATTACCTACTGGCGGTCGCCAGAAGGTAGTTATAGTTAGGACCTAGTTTCCGTAGGAAATCCGCAACATTCTATTGGGAATAACTTTCGCGCCGGTTTTTGAATCTTCGCGAATTTCTCAAAGAAGATGGCCCGTTCCACTCCGCTCCTTCGCTGAAAGTCTTGGGAAGATTCGTCAAGCGGGGGCCGAGAAAAAAGAGGTGTCCCAAATCGTGTTTTCCCCATGTTAATTTCCATAGGACGATTAGACACGGCTACAGCCCGAACCGCTGAACGGAATTACACCAAATTTGGGAAAATGGTAGGGTCTGGTACGCAGATCACCCTTTTGGTTAAATGGTGTAAATCCCTCCAGTAGTTCCTGAGAAAAAAAAAAATATATATATTACCTACTGGCGGTCGCCAGTAGGTATATATAGTTAGGATTTTTTCTCTATGGGTTTTTTGAAAATTCTATGTCTAATAACTTTGGCGTTTGTGGACGGAATCGGCTGAAATTTTCAGGAAAATGGCACATTTTGTTTCTGAGCAGCCCTTGAAAATTTGGGGGGGGTTCGTCCAGTGGGGGCCGAGAAAAAAGGGGGGTCCCAAAACGTGTTTTTAACATTGAGTTTTCCATAGGGCGGTTGGCCTCACTTTTAGCCCGAACGGCTGAATGGATTTGCACGAAACTTGGCAAAATTGTAGGGACTGGTAGCCCGATGTGCCTTTTGTAGGTCTCAATATATGTGCTCCAGTGGATTTTGAGAAATTAACGTTTAAAAAAAGATATATATCTGTAACAGCGGACCGGTTAGCGCTCTGGTTCGCGGACTTTTCGCGCAACGGAGCTTTGTGAAGCGAAGCTGATTGGTTCTCCGGCGTCTGTCAACATTCCAAACAGTCCGTAGCGGCCGCCATCTTGTCTCTCGGTAGGATCGAGAGACAAGAGGAGGTCAAAACAAAGGGGGAAATAACTATAAGGGGGCATAGTAGATCCTCGCTGACCCCCTAGGTTTGATGTGGAGGTTTTAAAAGGGCCCCGCGGGGCAAAAAAAAAACAAAATAATAATAATCGAACGGCTGAATGGATTTGCACGAAACTTGGCAAAATATTAGGGACTGGTAGCCCGATGTGCCTTTGCTAGGTCTCAATATATGTGCTCCAGTGGATTTTGAGAAATTAACGTTGAAAAAAAGATATATATCTGTAACAGCGCTCCGCTTCGCGTACTTTTCGCGTTACGGAGCTTTGCGAAGCTGATTGGTTCTCCGGCGTCTGTCAACATTCCAAACAGTCCGTAGCGGCCGCCATCTTGTCCCTCGGTAGGATTGAGAGACAAGAGGAGGCCAAAGCGAAGGGGGAAATGACCATAAGGGGGCATAGTAGATCATTCCTGACCTCTTAGGTTTGATGTACCATTTTGCCAAGTTTGGTGTAATTCCGTTCAGCCATTCAGGCTGTAGACGTATGTAAATGTCCTATGGAAAATTGCATGGGGAAAACACATTTGAAAGTGTTGAAATTTAGAACCAATTAAAATGTTACTTTGGTTTTGTATTTGTGTGTGATGAAAGTTAATTGGTTATGTATATATGTCAAATGAGAGGAAACCACAGCCATTTTGTGATACTACTGTCTGAGGTACATTTGTGAGGAATTTTTGGTGGTGAATTTCTGGTGTTTGATTTACACAGTACTAACACTTCTGCTACTTTTAAAAAGGTGAGTTGTTAATTTGTAAGGGGAACTATGTTGTACACTTGAAGATAATTTGAAAAATGTTTTCTGTTATTTATTTGCAGTCCTTCTGTTATACTAAATACTTGATGAAGTTAGTTTTATATTATGTATTACTAAAAACGATAAATGAAAGTGATTATTTTTTTCTGCAATTTACAGCAAGCAATTTCAAAATAAAATGGCTCACAATGAAGAGACCGTGGCAATTTCTTTTGAATTGTCCACTACATTGATTGAAATTGAGAGCACCAATAATGAAATATTGTCACAAGGAGGACATGACTTGTATGATTCCATTAGATTGATTGAAATGGACAGCACCAAGAATGAAATATTGTCACAAGGAGATGACTTGAATGATTCCACTACATTGATTGAAATTGAGAGCACCAATAATGAAATATTGTCACAAGGAGGAGATGGCTTGTATGATTCCATTAGATTGATTGAAATGGACAGCACCAATAATGAAATATTGTCACAAGGAGGAGATGACTTGAATGATTCCACTACATTGATTGAAATTGAGAGCACCAATAATGAAATATTGTCACGAGGAGATGACTTGAATGATTCCACTACATTGATTGAAATGGACAGCACCAATAATGAAATATTGTCAGAAGGAGGAGATGACTTGAATGATTTTTTTGATCAATCTCTTGATGGCGAATTTATCGAGTGTTTGGAGACCATAGAGTTACAAGAATCATCATTGCAGACTTTTAATGAGGAGATTCCAGATGAGATGATTGAAGAGGAAATTACTGATGAGGACATGTTACTAGTTGTTTCAAATTTAGAAAATTCTGAAGAATAAATTTATATTTAGAAATCAAAAATTGTTTGAGACATTATTTATTTTTATTTTTAATTTATGAGGTTGTAGCGAAGTGATTGTAGTATAAAATGAGACTTATAGTATAGAGTGCAACATTTTTATGTTACATGGTAAGTTTACTCATATTTACTTCCCTTCTGCCACTATATTATCTCCAATGTGTATTTGACATGTCTTCTTCATCTCCGGCCTCCTTTCTCTCACTGTGTGTCTCCGATGCATCTTATCGCTGGTATTTTGTGTAATTACAGAAGAGAGTAAAATAAAATAGTTCGGAACGTGAAAAGGGGGCAAAGTAGAGTACTCCTCACCCCCTAGGCCTTTTTAGGCGGTCCCAAAAGGATCAGTTTCTGCTTTCCTGAGAGATTATGGTATGAGTTCCATATACCACAATAACTTGCATTACAACATGCAAGATATCTATCTCCTATTACCAACTTTTGGAGATATTCGCGCTAAGCGCGAATATCTCCAAAAAGTAACACCTGCCCTGAGCAGTTCTTAGCCATGTTATCCAATGGGAGGTGGATAACATGGCTAAGAGTATTAGCTCGGTAATGCATGAATATCGCTGACTTTTTAGCGATATTCATGCATTGCGGCCGTTTATTATCGCATTTGCGATAAACCTTGATAATAGTAAGGTTTATCTTCGATAATTTCTGACGATGCTTAGTGGTAAAAAATTGGTTGGTAAGCATCGTTAGCGATAAATATCGCTTAACTTTGGTAATATGCCCCAACGTCTGTTAACGTTCGATTCGAAGGAAATGAGGAAGTGTTGAAAAACATTGTCTGCGCCATCTTGCCTTTTTTGAAATGCCACACTTTTGTCGTGCACGGCAGCCATTTTAGATGTCTTGACCAGACCCACTCTCTGCACGCTGTCGATTCGTAGCATGGCTCCTCACCCTCGTAAGCATCTCCCCCAGGCACTGGTCACCACCGCTCTCTGTCTTATGCATGGGCAATAAACCTTCCCCCATCTGCGCTGCTCTTCCCTGAGAATCACACTCTGTGCCCGCCCGACACCTCCCTTTCGCCCTATTCACTACCGCACCCTCTGACACTCCTCTTCCTCTGTGTCCGAATGTCCAGGCCGGTCCTAGGCTATCAGCTAGCCCTGCAGATGTAGTTTATGGCCCCAGCTGTAAAGAATCACCCCTCTTCAAAGGAGTTATAGTAGATCAAGGCCCACACCCGATGTGATCCGTCACAGCACACGCGTTCCTACTATCTGAAAACCATCCTGTATTGTGATTGGGGAGGGGACCGAGCCTGAAGCGGAAGATTCCAGGAATGACTCTTTGTACATCAAAGTTTTTACAATTATGTGTCACATTAAAAATATATAGCACTCCAACAAAGTAGTAGGAATATAAAACTTTAATAACATATAAATATATACAACAAAACAAAAACAGTAAAAACATTTAAACAACGAAGAGACCGTGGCAATTTCTTTTTAATTATCCAATAGATTTATTGAAATTGACAGCACCAATAATGAAATATTCTTGTCAGTAGCGGTCTGTTGTGCGAATAGTTCCAAGGCAGCAGAACGCGCTGAAATCTAGATGGCACGAAAGTGATGTCTAGTAAGTTGCCGCCCAGCAAAAAACGGCGTGGGGCGCCGCGGGGGTGAGTGAGTCCAGTAGGCACCACAGCTATTCTTACCGGCATTGCAGAATTACTGCTGGGGACAATGCCTGTGCTGTAGCAGGGTCACAGCAGAAACAAAAAGGATTCTGTTGAAGATGTTGTTGGTTTTCAATTTGAAAACAGTTCTGGTGTCAACTGCTATGCTAATGTAGTGGTTAATGTTTTGTTTTCTCTAGAAAATGTAAAAGAGGGGGAGGCAGTCCAAAGTTCCGTTAAAAGGGCAAAGGAAAGGATCGGTGGTTTGAACTATCAGTCAAAAAGGGGAGGGGGTGCAATAATTTTTCCTACCGGGTCACACTGTGCTTTCACCGGAAGTAAGGTCTGCAGGATTGTAGTAATTCAAAGTGAGGCTGGCGCCAGCATGGGAGCGCCGACGTCCCGCGGATACAGTTTCGTCACTCCACGGGCGATCATGGCAGTCATTCCCCATCGGGGGTCGGAGACTCCCGCGGCTCCTCTAGAATCTTCAAGGTCGTGGAGGACTACGGTGGTGGAGTCAACCAGTGACCGGGCCATTTCTTTATGTTGGGCCCGCTCTTGCCAGGTCGACCGCCATTTTGAGAGTTCGGCAGCTACCGGCGATCGCGGGGTCACATGAGCGGACGGGCTCCACCCTGCCGGGCGAGACGTTGCAGCATGGCCACAGTGGAAGAACCGTTATCTAGGTCGTTCCGAAACTGTGCAGCACTGTAGTTGTTAGGATGCCACCGCCTGGAGCGCTGAGGGTGCAGCTGGGAAGCCTCCACCTGGGGAGGCGGGAGAGGCCTGTTCGCACCGTCTCTCCCTCCCAGTGCACCCCACGGCGTCTCGCTTGAGATTTGTTATGGCCGGACCAGGCGATGAGGACGAGGGGGGGGTCGGAGGCATGTGCAAGACATCCCCCTCCAGTGTTGTCGCAGCCATTATAAAAGAAAGAAGTGTCCCGTCCGTCTTCGGGCCGGGCTTCCGGTGGATGTCGGCCGGACGCCCCTGGCTCTGGCCCCATGAACGGGTTTCTTGGTTTATCGGCTGCAGCCGGATCCCGTCGGCCTCGGCCCCCCGACCGTTGGTGGTCGGACCGGAAGAGCATGTGGCGGGACTACCTGCAACTCTCAAGGGCCACCGCGGCCGGACTGGGAGAGAGAGGGGAGGGTCGAGGAGACATTCCCCCCCCCTGCAACTGTTCAGCGTTGTAAAGGCAATCCCCTGGCCGGGTCCCGCTGGTCTCGGCCTCTCCTCCGGCTACACCCTACGTTAGGATCTCCTGGCCGAGGCGTGGCAGCAGGACCTGCCTTATATGGGCTGCTCCCGGCTGGGCGTAGCCGGAACCCTGCCCCACCTTGGAAGTTTCCAGAGTGGGGGTGGATGTTCTACTGACTTGCATTTTCCCTAGTCTATCGATTTTTTTGGCGTGGCAGGCGGTGGGACAGCGAGGGGTGATTTGGTTTCTCTTACTGTTTTTCTGGTCTCTCACCACTGGCATATTTTAACGTTTTCTTGTTTCTAGGACATTAATAGGTTTTATCATTACGTTATGTTATCGTTTCTTTGTTCGTTGTTTAATAAAAGTTCATGTTCATCAGTGGCCTACTGATTTTCGTTTTCCTATTTTTTTCTTTCCAGGTTGTTTCATGGTAAAGTTTCTGTTAACAGGATACAGTGATCACTTCGTTATTATTGCATATGTCCTTTTCACTAGGGGTGCTCTCTGGTCGGGCCAGATGACGTATCTCTAGTAAATGGTCCGGGTGAAAAAGGTGCATCAATCAGTGGGGAGTAGATAGGCATGACAGATTACAACGGGGGAGAACGGTCCGCATTACGTACCCTTTCACTACTTGCAAAGATTTTCCTACGTTTATTTGCAAACAGGGAATACCTCCAAAAAGAACTAATTCCCAAACAGTCAATGTTCGGACAATCAATCAATCAATGAGGAATGAAATAGGTACGACGTGTTAAAGGCTTGCGTTACCTACCCTTCACTATCTGCAAAGGGAGATAGAATATTCCTATTCTTCCTCGTTTGCAGGTAGAGAAGATCGTTAAGAGAATTAACTTCGAACAATTCAATGCTCGATTGAAACAATCAACAAGGGGTACTGTGAACACAAATGAACGCCGCTTATATACATACGCATTGCTATTTTCAACAGGTTGTTCCTAATGTTTCTATTTTAGCGAGGTCAAAAGAGATCCCATTAGTGGCCTACTGATTTTGCTCGATTCCTTTTGTTTTTTTACACGATTTTTCGCTATCTGCAAAGACTAAACAGAGTATTGCGACTCTGTGCTTGTTTGTAAATAGAGAATGAACCAAAGAGAACAATCAATCAAATGGAGAGAGAAGCAGGCACGACGGATTACAAAGGGGGAAAGGGCTGCGTTAACTACCCTTCACTATCTGCAAAGAGAGAGTACTCCTAATAGAAATGAGGGGTGGGGGGCAGCAATCAAAGCAGATCAGTGTGCATAAACACGAAAAAAAAAATTCTTACCACGTACTTGACATTCGACAGCTTATGATATTTGCTATTAAAAAACCATTGAAATTCACTGAAAAAACCATAGGTTATAGACCATATATAGTTAGGAATTAGCATTTACAAAACCTTGAAAATTCACTGAAAAAACCATAGGTTATAGACCATATATAGTTAGGAATTAGCATTTAAAAAACCTTATTTTACTCACACAAAACCATTGAAATTCCATATATAGTTAGTTGCACTAACTATATATTGCGCACCCGCAATCCACTGCTGATGATGTCACATATTACATCATTCATGACATGGTCAGTGACATCACTGATGACATCACTGATGACATCTCAAATGACATCACTGATGACATCACTGATGACAACATCCAGTGACTATGTTTCTGTAAAGTTAAAATATGTCTTACATATTGAAGAATGAGTGGATGTATAAGTGTCTGGACGAAGGATTTAGTAGGTGCATGACTGAATGTATGAGTGAGTGATTAAATGTGTCTCACTGAGTGCATGGGTTAGTGACTAAACTGTCTTAATTTGTGCATCATTATGTCTGTTGTTCTGTAAACTGCTGCATGTGTTGATCAGTAGCTATATGAGTAACTATATGGGTTATTGATTGATTGCCCAAGTATTTGCATGGGAGACTGAGTGTGTGTGTGGCTGGATGGGAGGTGTGTGACTCTGTACAGATCAATGTGTACTTGTATCAATGATTGTATAAGAGAGTAAGTATGTGTTAGTATATGGTTGAAAACGTAAGGTGCTCTATGTTTAACTGTATAGAGTAGAAAATGGAAGTGTGATTGATTCTTTACAGGACTGACTAGGTGTGTGAGTAACTCCATGGATGAGTGGCAGAGTGTGAGTGTCTGTATAGGTGTATGAGTGCATATGATTGTGTTGTAAACATGAGTGATTGTATGTATGAATGATTGTATGGGTGAATGAGTGAATGTGTGTGTAGACGTAGGAATCAGTGAGTACGTATGTAGTAACTAGTATTGGTGTGTCAATGGTTTCAAAAATTATACTCTGTTTTTAACACTGGGTGAAACAGAGGTTATATTAAAATGTGAGGAGATGCATTGTATTGTCACATGAATGATATCATCAGTGATGTGGTCATTGATGTCAAATGAGATGTCATCAGTGATGTCATCAGTGATGTCATTTGAGATGTCATCAGTGATGTCATCAGTGATGTCACTGACCATGTCATGAATGATGTAATATGTGACATCATCAGCAGTGGATTGCGGGTGCGCAATATATAGTTAGTGCAACTAACTATATATGGAATTTCAATGGTTTTGTGTGAGTAAAATAAGGTTTTTTAAATGCTAATTCCTAACTATATATGGTCTATAACCTATGGTTTTTTCAGTGAATATATATATATATATATATATATTCACTGAAAAAACCATAGGTTATAGACCATATATAGTTAGGAATTAGCATTTACAAAACCTTGAAAATTCACTGAAAAAACCATAGGTTATAGACCATATATAGTTAGGAATTAGCATTTACAAAACCTTATTTTACTCACACCAAACCATTGAAATTCCATATATAGTTAGTTGCACTAACTATATATCACGCACCCGCAATCCACTGCTGATGATGTCACATATTACATCATTCATGACATGGTCAGTGACATCACTGATGACATCACTGATGACATCTCAAATGACATCACTGATGACATCTCATTTGACATCAATGACCACATCACTGATGATATCATTCATGTGACAATACAATGCATCTCCTCACATTTTAATATAACCTCTGTTTCACCCAGTGTTAAATACAGAGTATAATTTTTGAAACCATTGACACACCAATACTAGTTACTACATACGCACTCACTGATTCCTATGTCTACACACACATTCACTCATTCACCCATACAATCATTCATACATACAATCACTCATCTTTACAACACTATCATATGCACTCATACACCTATACAGACACTCACAGTCTGCCACTCATCCGTGGAGTTACTCACACACCTAGTAAGTCCTGTAAAGAATCAATGACACTTCCATTTTCTTGTCTATACAGTTAAACATAGAGCACCTTACATTTTCAAACATATACTAACACATACTTACCTTCTTATATAATCATTGATACAAGTACACATTGATCTGCACAGAGTCACACACCTCCCAGCCAGCCACACACACACTCAGTCTCCCATACAAATACTTGGACAATCAATCAGTAACCCATATAGTTAATTGTTCAAGTTCAACGTTCAAGTTGTTGGAAAATGGTAGTTATTTGATGCTCAATAATGAAGATTGTTCTGGGTTAATTAAAAGTATTCCTTTTATCGTAACAGTAAGTGAACGGGTTATTTGCTGCAGAAATGTTCTATTTCCTCCCACACATGAACATAGGGAGTTTTCAATCTCGCCACAAATACCAACCTTGGGAGCAGATTTCAACGGCATCGCAAGAATAAGAGCTCTTTTGTCTCAGAGAGAGGTGGCCTTGAGTTCGGCCTGTGAAACTTTCGTGCTTCACATAGCGAACACCCGTACAGAGGTGCAGACCCTTTTCAATACAGATTTGCCTTTCCATTTCAGCAAGATGGTTCGGACTATCTTTAACGCGTCCTCCACAAAGGCCCTGGCGCACTTTTTTAAAGTTGTTACCAGTGGTCTCGTGACTTCATTTGAGAAAATCTTTGGAGTCATCCCTGCTTTCTTTCATTCTATTTTTTCCACTCTGCTTCGTGGATTCCCATTTTTACTTGCATTACCAGCGGACGCTCTTGTGCTTTTTTACATTTTTAAATATGGATGTCCCTCCTGTGCAAGCTCCCGCCCTGCAGCTGCTGACACTGTTCCGCAATCGCATGCTAGAATATTATGGCACAATGCCGTTGGCGATATTAAGCACGGCATATGGATTATCTTTTCGATTCTCCTACTTCACCTGTGTCCAGCCTGTATTTCACTGCCTGACCTGTGATTTCGATTGGGCCATTGATTTGTGTCTCTGCGGACCGGTTTCTCCTGACGTCGACTTTAATCAGCTGATGACTCCTATCATTACTCACGAGTTGGTTTGTCCTGGCGAAAGGATTATGGCTGTGGCATTGATGCATGGACTAATTGGTCCCTGGAATTTACTGGCGGCAACACAGTCTTTCTTGGAACAGAGCTTTCTTGAAAACCCACCGAGCTGTCCTCTGATGGTGATAGAGGATCCGGTGCTGGGAGAGCACGTATGTTCTTTTCCGCTTTTAAATTGGATGGCTGAACTCTTTTCGGATGAAGACGGTGACTTCCTATTGGAGGCTGTTGCAGCTTATTTTGCATACACAGTTATGTCATAGACCTTTTTTTGATATGCTGAGTACTAGCATTTCATTGACAATTCATTGACTTATTTGTCAAGTTTTTATTATTTAGCTTGCCTATTGGCTTAAGACTCGATAAAGTACTTGGCTGTTTTATTTTTCTTTAGAATTAAATTTTCCTAGTTTTTAATGCTTTACCTTGCGGACCGTCCACATATAAACTTGCAATCTGCTCTCATGAGATGGCACTTCTATTATCTTATTCAGTTCGTTTCCGGATCATGGGGAGGTGTCATCTAGGTCCTGGATATCTTTACACCGTGTTAAGTTAGCATGGGCTCATTACCGGTTTAAACGCCATTTTTCCTTTTTTGCAACTTCTGCACACGACACTTAGTTGTTGCTTTAGCTTTCAACCTAGTAGTTCATCGTGGTTTACATGAGAATAATATGTTCTTGCTCTACTATCTGCTTTGCTTGTTAAACTATATCTGTACAGCGAGTGCTGAAGTTTCAAGAACAACACGATACAGAATTGTTATGAGGTCTGATCTCCACGACTTCATACTCATAACATAAGTGCAACTTCTGCCAATTCTGGGCATGAGGCGGGTTTTATATTGCTTTGCCAAACACACATACACAACAGTTGATGCGGTTCACATGAAGAGAGAGCTGGTGTATGCTGATGTGATTCCTTCAAATCTAAGACACTAAAGTATGGGCACGCCCTAAACCAACACAAAGAGACCTTCTTAGCAAATAATATAATATGTGTATTAGGGAGGGTGAGATATAAGCAGCCGCGGGCCGTGGAGGGAGTTACGGTGGGGCAGGGAGGCGGGGAGGGGTAGAGGGGCAGGGTGGAGCCCTCTCCACCCTGCCCCTCCCCCTCCCCGCCTCCCTGCCCCACCGTAACTCCCTCCACGGCCCACGGCTGCTTATAAGTGTTGCTAACTCTTATTCATTTACAGCATGTTAACATACTGTCACCATTCGCTTTTTATGTACTAGTAACTATGCTGGTAATTTTGCTACTGATAATATGTGTACTTGTATTATCTAACATACTACGCCTGAGAAGACGGCATTAGTAAATAAACATTTCAAATACACATGTGTTCTTCTTAACTCCATGTTCTGGTTTCTAAGAAATATATAACGACCGACTGTTCATGAGTTCCACGTATCCTGAGGTACTATAAGTTCATATTCTGGATTGTGTAAACATTAAGAGTTTGTTATATCCAATGTGACACTGTACCTAGCTTGCTAAGGGGTTTTGATTACTAAGGTGAGTTCTGGGACACTTTAATTCGCCGAGGTTCCAATCCTCTGTCCACAGTTCTGTGTGAGAACAGAAACCCTGCGACAGGGGCACCCCTGAGCCTTGCTGGAGCTTCATCACACTTGCGATACAACTCCAGCAATGCGCCACCTTTACGGCACAGATACGTCACGCATCTGTGCTGTTTTTGCCCCATGATGCGCCGCATTGTAAATGCAGCACACCATAGGTGACGGAACAGCGGCACAGAATGACTAACACATCCCTGGTGATGCGCCAGTCATCATAAATCTATCCCTATGCTTCTTATCTTGTTAGAGATGAACCGCCATATGTATCATCAAAGTTTTTTGCATTTCCTAAATAGCGAACTTTAAGGAATAAATAGCGATTCTTTACCATTCCTAGTTTGCGATGACCTATTTGCTAATTACAAATTACCCATTCATTTCCATGCAGCAGGAGGCCCATAGGAATGAAGGTGCAATTTGCGATTAGCAATTACCTCATCGCAAATTACGAATTTTTCCGAGGGTGCAGGGGTGTCTCAAGAACACCCTGCTGCACCCCCGAAAAAGAAATTTAGGGGCATATGGCGCACATAAATTTTGAAAACATTCCTTTACCTCAAAAACGATTTTCTTTTTTTTTATATATTCATACTTTGAGTTTCAAAACAGTCTCAGAAACACACCAATTTGTCTTCAGCAGAGCAAAAGGTATGCACTCCAGAGTCTGCAGCTATCAAAAGCACAGAAATGCTGTAATTCCTCACACATATCTCTCATGTCACACCAATCAAAACTCTTCCCTCACTTTTTTTCAAAGCAAAACCCTGCCCCCTCTCTGCTTTTTCTGCATAGCAACCACCTCTTGCAAAACCTCTGGTGTTTCCAAGTTCACACAACAATGTTGCAATTGAACTCTGAACTCTCAGTGCACCTGCATATCCAGAGCATTCTTTCATTTAATGATTTTTTCTTCGCCACTCAAAATACATCTTTCAACGAACTCATCCATGCACACTAACTTTCTGTTTTCAGCAATCAAAATCCACCAATCACTCTTACTGCTTCATTAACACAGAAACTCCTCAGTTTTTTTCATTTTACACTCTCATTTTTTCAACTGCCATTTCATTGCCACACTTCATCTGACTGCAGCAGAACCTTCTCTCGCCATGTTTTCTGTCTGGATTGTTGGACATAGTTATATCTATTGGGCTCAAAGGTACGCTGAAAACTGGAATTTACCTAACCTCATTTTACAAGATGTGGAAATTAAGTGGTTTGGCCACAGAGGATTAAAATGTCACCAATTGATACCATTGGTGAAAACCTTTATGCATTTGCCAAAACCTGACCTGTTAATTGTGCACTGTGGAGGTAATGATTTGGGCACTTTGACTGGGGTAGGTCTGGAAATGCTTTTAAAGGACACCTTTGAGCAATTGATGGCACTTTTTCCTCAGACTGCCTTGGTATATTCAAATATATGCCAAAGACAAAAATGGAGGTGGTCGAACCAATTTTGTCCACAAATTGAGAAATCGAGGAAGCATGTAAACAAATGTGTTTCAGCTTACATGAGAGACCATGGAATGGGCTCCCTGTACAACAATAACTTGCGTTACTACATGCAAGATATCTACAGAGGAGATGGAGTTCACTTCTCATATGAGGGCAACAGAATTTTCACTCTAAATTTAAGACTGTGCATTGGTACCTACTTATAAGTACCTAAATGTACCATAAACCCAAAAGCTCTTCTCAGAGCTACCCTACATCTGATCACTCACAATTATTATTTTACTCCAACTTTTTTCACTAATTTTCAAGAAAGTACGCTCCCCAGAACGCTTCCCGGTTCGCGAACCGGGCGCACTCCACGCAAAAAAACAAAAAAAACGGTATATTTTTTTTTTGCCCTGCGAGACCCTTTCAAAGCCTCCACATCAAACCTAGGGGGTCAGGGACGATCTACTATGCCCCCTTATGGTCATTTGCCCCTTCGCTTTGGCCTCCTCTTGTCTCTCGATCCTACCGAGAGACAAGATGGCGGCCGCTACGGACTGTTTGGAATGTTTACAGACGCCGAAGAACCAATCAGCTTCGCAAACCTCCGTAACGCGAAAAGTACACGAAGCGGAGCGCTATTACAGATATATATCTTTTTTTGAACGTTAATTTCTCAAAATCCACTGGAGCACATATATTGAGACATAGCAAAGGCACATCGGGCTACCAGTCCCTAATATTTTACCAAGTTTCGTGCAAATCCATTCAGCCGTTCGATTATTATTATTATTTTTTTTTTTTGCCCCGCGGGGCCCTTTTAAAACCTCCACATCAAACCTAGGGGGTCAGCGAGGATCTACTATGCCCCCTTATGGTCATTTGCCCCTTCGCTTTGGCCTCCTCTTCTCTCTCGATCCTACCGAGAGACAAGATGGCGGCCGCTACGGACTGTTTGGAATGTTTACAGATGCCGGAGAACCAATCAGCTTCGCTTCACAAAGCTCTGTTGCGCGAAAAGTACGCGTCCTGGAGCGCTGCCCGGTCCGCTGTTACAGATATATATCTTTTTTTAAACGTTAATTTCTCAAAATCCACTGTAGCACATATATTGAGACCTACAAAAGGCACATCGGGCTACCAGTCCCTACAATTTTGCCAAGTTTCGTGCAAATCCATTCAGCCGTTCGGGCTAAAAGTGAGGCCAACCGCCCTATGGAAAACTCAATGTTAAAAACACGTTTTGGGACCCCCCTTTTTTCTCGGCCCCCCCTTGACGAACCCCCCCAAATTTTCAAGGGCTGCTCGGAAACAAAATGTGCCATTTTCCTGAAAATTTCAGCCAATTCCGTCCACAAACGCCAAAGTTATTAGACATAGAATTTTCAAAAATCCCATAGAGAAAAAATCCTAACTATATATACCTACTGGCGCCAGTAGGTAATATATATATATATATATATTCACTGAAAAAACCATAGGTTATAGACCATATATAGTTAGGAATTAGCATTTAGAAAACCTTATTTTACTCACACAAAACCATTGAAATTCCATATATAGTTAGTTGCACTAACTATATATCGCGCACCCGCAATCCACTGCTGATGATGTCACATATTACATCATTCATGACATGGTCAGTGACATCACTGATGACATCACTGATGACAACATCCAGTGATTATGTGTTTCTGTAAAGTTTAAATATGTTTTACATATTGAAGAATGAGTGGATGTATAAGTGTCTGAATGAAGGTTTTAGTAGGTGCGTGATTGACTGTATGAGTGAGTGATTAAATGCGTCTTACTGAATGCACGGGTTAGTGACTAAACTGTCTTAATTTGTGCATCATTATGTCTGTTGTGATGTAAACTGCTGCATGTGTTGATCATTAGCTATACGAGAGGCTATATGTGTTATTAATTGGTTGCCCAAGTATTTCTATGGGAGATTGAGTTTGTGTGGGGGTGGCTGGAAGGTGTGTGACTCTGTGCATAGATGTGTGAGCAGTTTATTCACTAGGTGTATGAGTTCAAGAGTGCATGTGGAAACAGCTACATGGGCAGTTGACTGTGTGCATGAGTGTATTGATGAGTGAATGGATATCTCAATGCTACATGTCATAGTAAGTACATATGTAAAACACAGTACATGTGAGAGTTGGCATATATAAATAACTGTGCATGAGAGCCACTGAGTGAGTGGTTGTATCGATCATTGTGAACTTGTATCAGGGATTGTATAAGAGAGTAAATATGTGTTAGTATATGTTTCAATAAGTAAGGTGTGTATAACTGTATAGTTGAAGAAATGGAGGTGAGATTGTTTCTTTGCATGACTGACTGGGTGTGTGAGTAACTCCATGGATGAGTGGCAGTGTGTGAGTGTCTGTATACACTGAGTGTATCTAAGGTTATATTAGAGTCTGAAGAAGTTTATCGTATTAGCACAAGAATGATGCCAAATGAGACGTCATCAGTGATGTCATCAGTGATGTCATTTGAGATGTCATCAGTGATGTCATCAGTGATGTCACTGACCATGTCATGAATGATGTAATATGTGACATCATCAGCAGTGGATTGCGGGTGCGCGATATATAGTTAGTGCAACTAACTATATATGGAATTTCAATGGTTTTGTGTGAGTAAAATAAGGTTTTCTAAATGCTAATTCCTAACTATATATGGTCTATAACCTATGGTTTTTTCAGTGAATTTTCAAGGTTTTGTAAATGCTAATTCCTAACTATATATGGTCTATAACCTATGGTTTTTTCTGTGAATTTCATTGGTTTTTTAACAGCTAATATCTGTAGCTGTAAAATGTATTCTTCTTTAAATCCAAAAATATATTTTATATGTTTATGAATAATTTTTTTTTTAAATATTTTTTTTTCTTCGTTCCCGCTTCGCGAATCGGGAAGCTTCCCGTTAGCTGACCTTGATGCCGCGAAATAGACCGCGAGCCGGTAAACGTTTCTTTACCGCAAGTGCCGCGTTAGAAAACAACATCGTGACGCCTCCCGTCCGCATGACGTTTCACGTTGTCGCGTGATACGTCATATGACGTGCTACGTTAGCGAACTGGTACGCGAAGCGAGTCGCAAAGCGCAGGTTTCTGGAAGCAAACCGGGAGGCCCTGCAAAGCGCTTAACGTAAACACAGCAAGTCATGTGACTTGGTAATAACACTTTTCATTGGTTCATTTCACTTTTGGTTTCCTAATGATGTAAGACTAGGTCATATAATCTAAAATGAACACTTTTGATTGGTTGAGAACTCTTGTTTTTCCCAAATGATGAAAATCCCTCCTTCTTTCCTCACTCTGACTTTCATCATTGTGAGAGAAAGACCCTTTGTGATCACTGAGCAATGGCTTCTTTAGTAGCTTCAGCTGGTGCTTCCCCACCACCTCCACCACATCCAAGGAAGAGTGGACCACCTGCTCAAGTTCTAATTCAACAAGAAGAAGAAGAAGAGGAACAGGAGGACGAGCACGAAGAGAGGCAGTTTTTGCCTGAGCAGCCCAGGACGTCTCACCGGAAAGAAAACTTCATTTGGCAATTTTTTAAAATTCCCAAAGGTCAGAAAAAAGTAAATGCAAGATACGTAACTTGCCTTATATGTCAAGATAGACTGTCCAGAGGGACCGACAAAAAATACAGTTTCGGAAACTACACAATGCATCGCCATATGACTAGGTGGCATCCTAACAACTACAGTGCTGCACAGTTTCGGAACGACCTAGATAATCTCCCTATTATGGCCAGAAGATCTGTTGTACCGGAAGTAACGGGACCAGAGGGCAGGGAGATGGTGCCAAATATACAAATGAGATTTGGTGATGTAAAACACATCTGCGCATTTTGCGATGGATTCATTTCCTACGGAGAAAAAAGCATCACTCTGATCAACAGAGCTATTGACTATCATATGCAAGTTTGTCCGAAACGCCCAAAATAATAAATACTTCTTTTTTTTGTTTTGTTGCTCCTGTTGAGCCCTTTACAATGAATCGTTTTCATTGCCCCCTCCAAGAAAAACCCAAAAAAATATAAAACTGTTCCGAAAAATTCAAAAACAGTAAAAAAATGTTCAGAAAAATAAAAAAAAAAGTTCTTTTCAGAACTACCTCCCCGTTATTAAAAAATTGGTACAATATTTGGAATTGTGCCAACCTCTATTTCTCTTAGTTCGCTTCCTAGTTCGCTCGCTGGTACGCGAACCGGAAGCGAACCAAAAACAGTAAGTATAAGGGAAGGAAACAGACACTTATGTTAAAAGAAACACAGCTATAAGGGAGTAAACTAGAGATACCATTACCCGTAATCCACTGCTGATGATGTCACATATTACATCATTCATGACATGCTCAGTGACATCATCAGCAGAGGATTGCGGGTTTTTTGGCAACATGCCTTATCCACGGTTTAATAACGCTGCCTTTTGCTTTATATAAGTTTTCAAATTGTATGAAATATATACCAATAGGTCGTTATGAACCTTTAGGTAGTGCTTTTCTTCATGAGGTCTGGTCGCTTCCATACACATACAGATGTTTCAAAGATGATCAAGAAGTTTATCTGAATGGAGAGGAATGCACTGAGACGCCAGATCATTCACTAATGTGTAGGCACATACAGTTACACGGTTCATGCAACAAACACCGACCAAATATGGCTTGCGTGTTGCAAGGCACGCCAGTTCCTGCTATCATCCCCACGTTCAAGTTGTTGGAAAATGGTAGTTATTTGATGCTCAATAATGAAGATTGTTCTGAGTTAATTAAAAGTATTCCTTTTATCGTAACAGTAAGTGAACGGGTTATTTGCTGCAGAAATGTTCTATTTCCTCCCACACATGAACATAGGGAGTTTTCAATCTGGCCACAAATACCAACCTTGGGACACGTTTCAACGGCATGGCAAGAATAAGAGCTCTTTTGTCTCAGAGAGAGGTGGCCTTGAGTTCGGCCCGTGAAACTTTCGTACTTCACATAGCGAACACCCATACAGAGGTGCACACCCTTTTCAATCAAGATTTGCCTTTCAATTTCAGCAACATGTTTCCGACTATCTTTAACGCATCCTCCACAAAGTCCCTGGCACACTTTTTTAAAGTTGTTACCAGTGGTCTCGTGACTTCATTTGAGAAAATCTTTGGAGTCATCCCTGCTTCCTTTCATTGTATTTTCTGCACTCTGGTTCGTAGATTGGCATTTTTACTTGCATTACCAGCGGACGCTCTTGTGCTTTTTTACATTTTTAAATATGGATGTCCCTCCTATGCAACCTCCGACCCTGCAGCTGCTGACACTGTTCCGCAATCGCATGCTAGAATATTATGGCACAATGCCGTTGGCGATATTAAGCACGGCATATGGATTATCTTTTCGGTTCTCCTACTTCACCTGTGTCCAGCCTGTATTTCACTGCCTGACCTGTGATTTCGATTGGGCCATTGATTTGTGTCTCTGCGGACCGGTTTCTCCTGACGTCGACTTTAATCAGCTGATGACTCCTATCATTACTCACGAGTTGGTTTGTCCTGGCGAAAGGATTATGGCTGTGGCATTGATGCATGGACTACTTGGTCCCTGGAATTTACTGGCGGCAGCACAGTCTTTCTTGGAACAGAGCTTTCTTGAAAACCCACCGAGCTGTCCTCTGATGGTGATAGAGGATCCGGTGCTGGGAGAGCACGTATGTTCTTTTCCGCTTTTAAATTGGATGGCTGAACTGTTTTCGGATGAAGACGGTGACTTCCTATTGGAGGCTGTTGCAGCTTATTTTGCATACACAGTTATGTCATAGACCTTTTTCATGTTTGATATGCTGAGTACTAGCATTTCATTGACAATTCATTGACTTATTTGTCAAGTTTTTATTATTTACCTTGCCTATTGGCTTAAGACTCGATAAAGTACTTGGCTGTTTTATTTTTCTTTAGCATTAAATTTTCCTAGTTTTTAATGCTTTACCTTGCGGACCGTCCACATATAAACTTGCAATCTGCTCTCATGAGATGGCACTTCTATTATCTTATTCAGTTCGTTTCCGGATCATGAGGAGGTGTCATCTAGGTCCTGGATATCTTTACACCGTGTTAAGTTAGCATGGGCTCATTACCGGTTTAAACGCCATTTTTCCTTTTTTGCAACTTCTGCACACGACACTTAGTTGTTGCTTTAGCTTTCCACCTAGTAGTTCATTGTGGTTTACATGAGAATAATATGTTATTGGTCTACTATCTGCTTTACTTGTTAAACTATATCTGTACAGCGAGTGCTAAAGTTTCAAGAACAACACGATACAGAATTGTTATGAGGTCTGATCTCCACGACTTCATACTCATAACATAAGTGCAACTTCTGCCAATTCTGGGCATGAGGCGGGTTTTATATTGCTTTGCCGAACACACATACACAACAGTTGATGCGGTTCACATGAAGAGAGAGCTGGTGTATGCTGATGTGATTCCTTCAAATCTAAGACACTAAAGTATGGGCACGCCCTAAACCAACACAAAGAGACCTTCTTAGCAAATAATATAATATGTGTATTAGGGAGGGTGAGATATAAGCAGCCGCGGGCCGTGGAGGGAGTTACGATGGGGCAGGGAGGCGGGGAGGGGGAGAAGCAGGGTGGAGCCCTCTCTACCTTGCCCCTCCCCCTCCCCGCCTCCCTGCCCCACCGTAACTCCCTCCACGGCCCGCGGCTGCTTATAAGTGTTGCTAACTCTTATTCATTTACAGCATGTTAACATACTCTCACCATTCGCTTTTTATGTACTAGTAACTATGCTGGTAATTTTGCTACTGATAATATGTGTACTTGTATTCTCCACCCTGCTTCTCCCCCTCCCCGCCTCCCTGCCTCACCGTAACTCCCTCCACGGCCCGCGGCTGCTTATAAGTGTTGCTAACTCTTATTCATTTACAGCATGTTAACATACTATCACCATTCACTTTTTATGTACTAGTAACTATGCTGGTAATTTTGCTACTGATAATATGTGTACTTTTATTATCTAAGGTACTACGCCTGAGAAGACGGCATTAGTAAATAAACATTTCAAATACACATCTGTTCTTCTTAACTCCATGTTCTGGTTTCTAAGAAATCTATAACGACCGACTGTTCATGAGTTCCACGTATCCTGAGGTACTATAAGTTCATATTCTGGATTGTCTAAACATTGAGAGTTTGTTATATCCAATGTGACACTGTACCTAGCTTGCTAAGGAGTTTTTGATTACTAACGTGAGTTTTGGGACACCCTAATTCGCCGAGGTTCCAATCCTCTGTCCACAGTTCTGTGTGAGAACAGAAACCCTGCGACAGGGGCACCCCCGACCCTTGCTGGAGCTTCATCACACTTGCGATACAACTCCAGCAATGCATTCGCCGAGGTTCCAATCCTCTGTCCACAGTTCTGTGTGAGAACAGAAACCCTGCGACAGGGGCACCCCCGACCCTTGCTGGAGCTTCATCACACTTGCGATACAACTCCAGCAATGCGCCACCTTTACGGCACAGATACATCACGCATCTGTGCTGTTTTTGCCCCATGATGCGCCGCATTGTAAATGCAGCACACCATAGGTGACGGAACAGCGGCACAAAATGACTAACACATCCCTGGTGATGCGCCAGTCATCATAAATGTATCCCTATGCTTCTTATCTTGTTAGAGATGAACCGCCATATGTATCATCAAAGTTATTTGCATTTCCTAAATAGCGAACTTTAAGGAATAAATAGCGATTCTTTACCATTCCTAGTTTGCGATGAGCTATTTGCTAATTAGCCGAATGTAGCCCAATGAAGCCCAATGTAGCCCAATGTAGCCCAAAGATGGCCGCCAGACACACAAAAAAACAAATGTAGCCCAAATATCAGCCAGATGTAGCCCAACTATAGCCCAGTGACAGAATGACCAATCAGCTTCGCAAACCTCCGTTACGCGAAGCGGAGCGCTGTTACAGATATATATCTTTTTTTGAACGTTAATTTCTCAAAATCCACTGGAGCACATATATTGAGACCTAGCAAAGGCACATCGGGCTACCAGTCCCTAATATTTTGCCAAGTTTCGTGCAAATCCATTCAGCCGTTCAATTATTATTATTATTATTATTTTTTGCCCCGCGGGGCCCTTTTAAAACCTCCACATCAAACCTAGGGGGTCAGCGAGGATCTACTATGCCCCCTTATAGTTATTTCCCCCTTTGTTTTGACCTCCTCTTGTCTCTCGATCCTACCGAGAGACAAGATGGCGGCCGCTACGGACTGTTTGGAATGTTGACAGACGCCGGAGAACCAATCAGCTTCGCTTCACAAAGCTCCGTTGCGCGAAAAGTCCGCGAACCAGTGCGCTGCCCGGTCCGCTGTTACAGATATATATCTTTTTTTAAACGTTAATTTCTCAAAATCCACTGGAGCACATATATTGAGACCTACAAAAGGCACATCGGGCTACCAGTCCCTACAATTTTGCCAAGTTTCGTGCAAATCCATTCAGCCGTTCGGGCTAAAAGTGAGGCCAACCGCCCTATGGAAAACTCAATGTTAAAAACACGTTTTGGGACCCCCCTTTTTTCTCGGCCCCCACTGGACGAACCCCCCCCAAATTTTCAAGGGCTGCTCAGAAACAAAATGTGCCATTTTCCTGAAAATTTCAGCCAATTCCGTCCACAAACGCCAAAGTTATTAGACATAGAATTTTCAAAAAACCCATAGAGAAAAAATCCTAACTATATATACCTACTGGCGACCGCCCATAGAGAAAAAATCCTAACTATATATACCTACTGGCGACCGCCAGTAGGTAATATATATATATATATATATTACCTACTGGCGGTCGCCAGTAGGTATATATAGTTAGGATTTTTTCTCTATGGGTTTTTTGAAAATTCTATGTTTAATAACTTTGCCGTTTGTGGACGGAATTGGCTGAAATTTTCAGGAAAATGGCACATATTGTTTCTGAGCAGCCTTTGAAAATTTGGGGGGGGTTCGTCAAGGGGGGGCCGAGAAAAAAGGGGGGTCCCAAAACGCGTTTTTCCCATGTTAATTTCCATAGGGCGGTTGGCCTCACTTTTAGCCCGAACGGCTGAATGGATTTGCACGAAACTTGGCAAAATTGTAGGGACTGGTAGCCCGATGTGCCTTTTGTAGGTCTCAATATATGTGCTCCAGTGGATTTGGAGAAATTAACGTTTAAAAAAAGATATATATCTGTAACAGCGGACCGGTTAGCGCTCTGGTTCGCGGACTTTTCGCGCAACGGAGCTTTGTGAAGCGAAGCTGATTGGTTCTCCGGCGTCTGTCAACATTCCAAACAGTCCGTAGCGGCCGCCATCTTGTCTCTCGGTAGGATCGAGAGACAAGAGGAGGTCAAAACAAAGGGGGAAATAACTATAAGGGGGCATAGTAGATCCTCGCTGACCCCCTAGGTTTGATGTGGAGGTTTTAAAAGGGCCCCGCGGGGCAAAAAATAAACAAAATAATAATAATCGAACGGCTGAATGGATTTGCACGAAACTTGGCAAAATATTAGGGACTGGTAGCCCGATGTGCCTTTGCTAGGTCTCAATATATGTGCTTCAGTGCATTTTGAGAAATTAACGTTCAAAAACAAGATATATATCTGTAACAGCGCTCCGCTTCGCAGAGATAAAATTATATCTGTATTACCTAGCTGTTGCTAACACCAGTTAGCGACGGCTAGTAGGAGATAGCGACCATCTTGGGTCCCACTTTGCATGTGAGTGATATTTATCACTAATGACATGCAAAGTGGGCATGTCAAGATGTTAGCGACTGGAAACAGTCGCTAACATCGCTATCTCCTATTATCAACTTTTGGAAATATTCGAGATAAGCGCGAATATCTCCAAAAAGTAACAGCTGCCCTGAGCAGTTCTTAGCCATGTTATCCAATGGGAGGTGGATAACATGGCTAAGAGCATTAGCTCGGTAATGCATGAATATCGCGGAGTTTTCAGCGATATTAATGCATTGCGCTCGTTTTTTATCGTATTTGCGATAAACCTTGATAATAGCAAGGTTTATCTGCGATAATTTCTGACGGTAAAAAAATCTTTGCAATGCATCGTTAGGGATAAATATCGCTTAACTTTGGTAATATGCCCCAACGTCTGTTAACGTTCGATTCGAAGGAAATCAGGAATTGTTGAAAAACATTGTGTGCGCCATCTTGTCTTTTTTCAAATGCCACACTTTTGTCGTGCACGGCAGCCATTTTAGATGCCTTGACCAGATCCACTCTGTGCACGCTGTCGATCCTTAGCATGGCTCCCCACCCTCGCAAGCATCTCCCCCAGGCAGTGGTCACCCCCGCTCTCTGTTTTATGCATGGGTAATAAACCTCCCCCCATCTGCGCTGTTCTTCCCTGAGAATCACACCCTGTGCCCGCCCGACACCTCCCTTTCGCCCTATTCACTACCGCACCCTCTGACACTCCTTTTCCTCTGTGTCCGATTGTCCAGGCCGGTCCTAGGCTATCAGCTAGCCCTGCAGATGTAGTTTATGGCCACAGCTGTAAAGAATCACCCGTCTTCAAAGGAGTTATAGTAGATCAAGGCCCACACTCGATGAGATCCGTCACAGCAGAAGCGTTGCTATTATCTGAAAACCATCCTGTATTGTGATTGGGGAGGGGACCGAGCGTGAAGCGGAAGATTCCAGGGATGACTCTTTGTACATCAAAGTTTTTACAATTATGTGTCACATTAAAAATATATAGCACTCCGACAAAGTAGTAAGATTATAAAACTTTAATAATTTATAAATATATACAAGAAAACAAAAATAGTAATAACATATAAACATTTTTAGAGAAAAACAACGAAGTAGCGGTCGGCTGTGCGAATAGTCCCAACGCAGCACAACGTCCAGATTTCCGGCGTGGGGCGTCGCGGGGGGTGGGTCATCAGTAGCAAACTGTTGTGCGAATAGTTCCAAGGCAGCAGAACGCGCCGAAATCTAGATGACAAGAAAGTGATGTCTAGTAAGTTGCCACCCAGCAAATAACGGCGTGGGGCGTCGCGGGGCGTGGGTCATCAGTAGCAAACTGTTGTGCGAATAGTTCCAAGGCAGCAGAACGATGGCACCAAGGTGATGTCCAGTAAGTTGCCGCACTGGTTTTGGTATCCTACAATGCTGCTCCGAATAACGGCGTGGAGCGCCCCGGGGGAGGCGGCGTGAACGGGCCTCTCCAGGTGGAGTCTCATCTGTTTTAGTGGGGCGCCCCTTTACCGTTTCAGTTGCCATTCCGTCCGCTTTTGGTCCACTGTGTCAAAATCCGCCATTCAGCTGAGTTGCGCCCACTCTTGCGGTGCAGCGATAGGCGGCTGTCACAGGACTCTCAAAATGGCGGCAGGCTGTTTCCTTTTTGGGCCTGGTCCACTGAAATGGCCCTGGGACACCTTGGAAATCGGACGCTTGTCTGCTAGGTCTTGGACCCCATTCTCGAAAGCGTCCCCTCCGCCTTGAGAATTCATCAAAAGTTTTGGGGGCCCCGAGTCCTGCAGGCTTCTGGTGGGGAGCGGCTGCCATGATTGCTCGCGGAATGACCACGACGGAGCTACGAGATGGTGGTGCTCTCATGGTGACGCCAGTTTAGTCTGAAACATCCAGAAACAAGGTGGGGCTTTCATCGTTTGGGGGAAAAAAAAAGTTTTCATCCAATGAAAAGTGTTGTTTTTAGGTCATATGATCAAGCCTTCCATCATTAGGAAACCAAAAGTAAAATGAACCAATGAAAAGTTTTATAAACAAGTCACATGACCTGTTATGCGGCATAGGGTATAAAATGCGGAGAAAATATGTTGGCACGTGAGGCGGCGTCAGTAGCGGACCGATGTGCGAATAGGCCGAAGGCAATACAACGCGCTAAGATCCGGATGGCACCGAGGTGGTGTCTAGTAAGTTGTCGCACTTCTGTGGCCATCCTACAATGCTGAAAGTCGGCGTGGGGCGCCCCGTTGGCCTGTGAGTTTGCGTCAGTAGCGGACCGATGTGCGAATAGGCCGAAGGCAGCACAACGCGCCAAGATCCGAATGGCACCGAGGTGGTGTCTAGTAAGTTGTCGCACTTCTGTGGCCATCCTACAATGTTGAAAGTCGGCGTGGGGCGCCCCGTTGGCCTGTGAGATGGTGTCAGTAGCGGACTGATGTGTGAATGGGGCCAAAGGCAGCGCAACAATATTTTCTACTATATTTCCGGAGTAGAAGACACCACAAGGCGCTGAGATGCCAAGATCCGGATGGCACCGAGGTGGTGTGTAGCAAGTTGCCGCACTGGTGTGGCCATCCTACAATGCTGAAAGTCGGCGTGGGGCGCCCCGTTGGCCTGTGAGATGGCGTCAGTAGCGGACCGATGTGCGAATAGGCCGAAGGCAGCACAACAATATTTTCTGACTGACACCACAAGGCGCTGAGATGCCAAGATCCGGATGGCACCGAGGTGATGTCTAAGTTGCGGACTGATGTGCGAATGGGGCCAAAGGCAGCGTAACAATATTTTTTGTATGGAAGATACCACTAGGCGTTGAGATGCCAAGATTCGGATGGCACTGAGGTGATGTCTAGCAAGTTGGTGTGGTCATCCTACAATGCTGAAACTCGGCGTGGGTCGCCCCATTAGCCTGTGAGATGGCGTCAGTAGCGGACCGATGTGCGAATAGGCCGAAGGCAGCACAACGCGCCAAGATCCGGATGTCACCGTGGTGGTTTCATAGTTGAGAGGCACTTCATCTGCAGTGGGGCGCCGAGATCCGGATGGCACCGAGGTGATGTCTAGCAAGTTGCTGTACTGGTGTGGTCATCCTACAATGCTGAAACTCGGCGTGGGTCGCCCCATTAGCCTGTGAGATGGCGTCAGTAGCGGACCGATGTGCGAATAGGCCGAAGGCAGCACAACGCGCCAAGATCCGGATGTCACCGTGGTGGTTTCATAGTTGAGAGGCACTTCATCTGCAGTGGGGCGCCGAGATCCGGATGGCACCGAGGTGATGTCTAGCAAGTTGCTGTACTTGTGTGGTCATCCTACAATGCTGAAACTCGGCGTGGGTCGCCCCATTAGCCTGTGAGATAGCTGTTCTTTGGATTTGGGCCTGGTCCACCAAAATGGCCCTGGGACACCTTAGAACTCGGACGAGCGATTTTTTTTTCCTTTCCTGTACATGCAAAAAAAGGTAAATGCCCGGTACGTTACACGCTTCATCTGCCACGATGAACTCTCCAGAGGAACCGAAAAAAAATATAGTTGTGGTAACTATACCATGCATCGTCATATGGAGAGGTGGCACCAATTAATTATAGTGCTGCATAAAAGAGAGATTTGGAGGAGAACCCCTGACCTGCTAGTACATTCATCAAAGAAGTGGCACTGAGAGCTTCAGAGGCAAGGGAAACGGTCCCAAATATTTAGAAGAACTTTGGAAAGATTAAAATGACATGTTTAGATTGTGGCAAATTAATTTCATGTGGACAGATGAGTGTTACTCTAATAAATACAGCATATGAACATCATCATAGTCGATGGTTGGTAGAGACATTTTGACTATATCCTGGACCTGCCCGTCCTCGCCCAAAATGGCGCCAGAATAAATGGGACTCGTAACTCCTTGTTGTGTACTGGTTGCAGAACCTTGAAATCACGAGATACGTATGCAGTTTTGAAGCACATGGCGGGCGGGGACGAGAATTGATTGAATATTTCGACATCCCTATTGATATTAAGTTCTGATGTGTTATTGATTACTGTACTGTTGAAAGTTCGAATTAACGTCACCCATGGTACTTGCCCGCAAATGTATATCTAGATAATTTTATTGTAACTGGCCCTGTCGTATTTTAATTATAAAATGTACGTCCACCGATTCCGTAACTGTTAGACACCTTAGTTCTTGCAACCTAATGGCCCGCCCGTTACGTTCCTCTACAGTGTAAATGTCTATTCATCATATACGATTACAGTTTGCTCCGTGGCCGGCCCACGTGGTTATAGGCTCGTATTTGTATAATGAAATTTTCACAATAAAGGTTTTTAAAAGAAAACATGGTAGTAGTATATACATTGGTAAAGTTTTTAATAATAGTCACTGTTTTAGAATCATTAAAAGGCAAGTGAAATAAAGCAGACCAATTACATGAAGGGTAAAAGGTATAATACGAAGGAACGCAGTAAAGATAAATGGTCAAGGGCTGTTGTGTTTTCTATTCCTGCAACATAAAGTGATCGATAAGAATCTCATATTCAGGCGTATCGGCGACTAAGACAGCAGGTCGACCCTCTTTTGCTCAACGGCTCCGTCATGGGACGAAGAAACGCTCTTTTTCTCGAAAAAAGAATATATTTTACTTGCAGGACAGTTGTAAAATTTCCGGGAAAGTACATTAGCCTGGAACATTATAACATATATTTAAGAAAAAATAATGTTCGGAAGTAATGAAAAGCGTAATTTTTAGGTCATATGACCAAGCCTTTCATCATTACAATAAGAAAAGTAAAATGAACCAATGAAAAGTTTTATTAACAAGTCACATGACTTGTTATGCTTACGTTACGCGCTGCGCGCCCCGGATGACTTCCGGATGCGCTAACGCGGCGCGTCATATGACGCATTACGCGACAACGCAGGTACAGAATATAGTCAAAATGTCTCCACCAACCAGCGGTCGGAACACAACCCCTTTCAGCAGGCTAAATAGTTCTGTTAAATGACAACAGAAGGGACAGGCAACAAGAACCATCAGTCAAAGAGGGGAGGGCTAGTTCTTCTCTACCGGGTTACATTGGGGCGCTACCGGAACTGATCGAATTGGTAGTCTACAGTGTTTCTGGATGTTTCAGACTGAAGCTGGGGTTAGCATGAGAGCAGCACCATTTCGTAGCTCCGTCGTGGTCATTCCGCAACCAATCATGGCAGCCGTTCTTTATCGTTATTTTGGGCGGGGTGGGTGGCGGAGCCGAGCTGTTTTGCAGCCATCATTGTGTGGAGTTCAGTTCATCTCACTAGTTTTGTATTTGTCATGAGGGGTTGTTCCTAATGTTTCTATTTTAGCGAGGTCAAAAAGAGATCCCATTAGTGGCCTACTGATTTTGCTCGATTCCTTTTCTTTTTTTTTACACGATTTTTCGTTATCTGCAAAGACTAAACAGAGTATTGCGACTCTGTGTTTGTTTGTAAATAGAGAATGAACCAAAGAGAACTAATTCTAAAACAGTAAATACTTGGATAACAATGAATCAAATGGAGAGAGAAGCAGGCACGATGGATTACAATGGGGGAAAAGACCTGCGTTAACTACCTTTCACTATCTGCAAAGAGAGAGTACTCCTAATAGAAATGAGGGGGGGGGGCACCATTCAAAGCAGATCAGTGTGCATAAACACGAAAATGTTTTCACTTACCACGTACTTGACATTCGACAGCTTATGATATTTGCTATTAAAAAACCATTGAAATTCACTGAAAAAACCATAGGTTATAGACCATATATAGTTAGGAATTAGCATTTACAAAACCTTGAAAATTCACTGAAAAAACCATAGGTTATAGACCATATATAGTTAGGAATTAGCATTTAAAAAACCTTATTTTACTCACACAAAACCATTGAAATTCCATATATAGTTAGTTGCACTAACTATATATCGCGCACCTGCAATCCACTGCTGATGATGTCACATATTACATCATTCATGACATGGTCAGTGACATCACTGATGACATCACTGATGACATCTCAAATGACATCACTGATGACATCACTAATGACATCTCATTTGACATCATTCTTGTGCTAATACGATAAACCTCTTCAGACTCTAATATAATCTTAGATACACTCAGTGTATACAGACACTCACACACTTCCACTCATCCATGGAGTTACTCACACACCCAGTCAGTCATGCAAAGAAACAATCTCATCTCCATTTCTTCAACTATACAGTTAAACACACCTTACTTATTGAAATATATACTAACACATATTTACTCTCTTATACAATCCCTGATACAAGTTCACAATGATCGATACAACCACTCACTCATTCGGTGGCTCTCATGCACAGTTATTTATATATGCCAACTCTCACATGTACTGTGTTTTACATATGTACTTACTATGACATGTAGCATTGAGATATCCATTTACTCATCAATACACTCATGCACACAGTCAACTGCCCATGTAGCTGTTTCCACATGCACTCTTGAACTCATACACCTAGTGAATAAACTGTTCACACATCTATGCATAGAGTCACACACCTTTCAGCCACCCCCACACAAACTCAATCTCCCATAGAAATACTTGGGCAAGCAATTAATAACACATATAGCCTCTCGTATAGCTAATAATCAACACATGCAGCAGTTTACAGAACAACAGACATAATGATGCACAAATTAAGACAGTTTAGTCACTAACCCATGCATTCAGTGAGACACATTTAATCACTCACTCATACAGTCAGTCACGCACCTACTAAATCCTTCATCCAGACACTTATACATCCACTCATTCTTCAATATGTAAGATATATTTTAACTTTACAGAAACATACAGTCACTGGATGTTGTCATCAGTGATGTCATCAGTGATGTCATTTGAGATGTCATCAGTGATGTCATCAGTGATGTCACTGACCATGTCATGAATGATGTAATATGTGACATCATCAGCAGTGGATTGCAGGTGCGCGATATATAGTTAGTGCAACTAACTATATATGGAATTTCAATGGTTTTGTGTGAGTAAAATAAGGTTTTTTAAATGCTAATTCCTAACTATATATGGTCTATAACCTATGGTTTTTTCAGTGAATTTTCAAGGTTTTGTAAATGCTAATTCCTAACTATATATGGTCTATAACCTATGGTTTTTTCAGTGAATATATATATATATATATTACCTACTGGCGGCTAAAAGTGAGGCCAACCACCCTATGGAAAACTCAATGTTAAAAACACGTTTTGGGACCCCCCTTTTTTCTCGGCCCCCACTGGACGAACCCCCCCCAAATTTTCAAGGGCTGCTCAGAAACAAAATGTGCCATTTTCCTGAAAATTTCAGCCAATTCCGTCCACAAACGCCAAAGTTATTAGACATAGAATTTTCAAAAAACCCATAGAGAAAAAATCCTAACTATATATACCTACTGGCGACCGCCAGTAGGTAATATATATATATATACCGCCAGTAGGTAATATATATATATATATATTACCTACTGGCGGTCGCCAGTAGGCATATATAGTTAGGATTTTTTCTCTATGGGTTTTTTGAAAATTCTATGTCTAATAACATTGGCGTTTGTGGACGGAATTGGCTGCAATTTTCAGGAAAATGGCACATTTTGTTTCTGAGCAGCCCTTGAAAATTTGGGGGGGGTTCGTCCAGTGGGGGCCGAGAAAAAAGGGGGGTCCCAAAACGTGTTTTTAACATTGAGTTTTCCATAGGGCGGTTGGCCTCACTTTTAGCCCGAACGGCTGAATGGGATTGCACGAAACTTGGCAAAATTGTAGGGACTGGTAGCCCGATGTGCCTTTTGTAGGTCTCAATATATGTGCTCCAGTGGATTTTGAGAAATGAACGTTTAAAAAAAGATATATATCTGTAACAGCGGACCGGGCAGCGCACTGGTTCGCGGACTTTTCGCGCAGCGGAGCTTTGTGAAGCGAAGCTGATTGGTTCTCCGGCGTCTGTCAACATTCCAAACAGTCCGTAGCGGCCGCCATCTTGTCTCTCGGTAGGATCGAGAGACAAGAGGAGGTCAAAACAAAGGGGGAAATAACAAAGGGGGAAATAACTATAAGGGGGCATAGTAGATCCTCGCTGACCCCCTAGGTTTGATGTGGAGGTTTTAAAAGGGCCCCGCGGGGCAAAAAAAAATAATAATAATAATAATTGAACGGCTGAATGGATTTGCACGAAACTTGGCAAAATATTAGGGACTGGTAGCCCGATGTGCCTTTGCTAGGTCTCAATATATGTGCTCCAGTGGATTTTGAGAAATTAACGTTCAAAAAAAGATATATATCTGTAACAGCGCTCCGCTTCGCGTAACGGAGGTTTGCGAAGCTGATTGGTCATTCTGTCACTGGGCTATAGTTGGGCTACATCTGGCTGATATTTGGGCTACATTTGTTTTTTTGTGTGTCTGGCGGCCATCTTTGGGCTACATTGGGCTACATTGGGCTTCATTGGGCTACATTCGGCTAATTAGCAAATAGCTCATCGCAAACTAGGAATGGTAAAGAATCGCTATTTATTCCTTAAAGTTCGCTATTTAGGAAATGCAAATAACTTTGATGATACATATGGCGGTTCATCTCTAACAAGATAAGAAGCATAGGGATACATTTATGATGACTGGCGCATCACCAGGGATGTGTTAGTCATTTTGTGCCGCTGTTCCGTCACCTATGGTGTGCTGCATTTACAATGCGGCGCATCATGGGGCAAAAACAGCACAGATGCGTGATGTATCTGTGCCGTAAAGGTGGCGCATTGCTGGAGTTGTATCGCAAGTGTGATGAAGCTCCAGCAAGGGTCGGGGGTGCCCCTGTCGCAGGGTTTCTGTTCTCACACAGAACTGTGGACAGAGGATTGGAACCTCGGCGAATTAGGGTGTCCCAAAACTCACGTTAGTAATCAAAAACTCCTTAGCAAGCTAGGTACAGTGTCACATTGGATATAACAAACTCTCAATGTTTAGACAATCCAGAATATGAACTTATAGTACCTCAGGATACGTGGAACTCATGAACAGTCGGTCGTTATAGATTTCTTAGAAACCAGAACATGGAGTTAAGAAGAACAGATGTGTATTTGAAATGTTTATTTACTAATGCCGTCTTCTCAGGCGTAGTACCTTAGATAATAAAAGTACACATATTATCAGTAGCAAAATTACCAGCATAGTTACTAGTACATAAAAAGTGAATGGTGATAGTATGTTAACATGCTGTAAATGAATAAGAGTTAGCAAAACTTATAAGCAGCCGCGGGCCGTGGAGGGAGTTACGGTCAGGCAGGGAGGCGGGGAGGGGGAGAAGCAGGGTGGAGAATACAAGTACACATATTATCAGTAGCAAAATTACCAGCATAGTTACTAGTACATAAAAAGCGAATGGTGACAGTATGTTAACATGCTGTAAATGAATAAGAGTTAGCAACACTTATAAGCAGCCGCGGGCCGTGGAGGGAGTTACGGTGGGGCAGGGAGGCGGGGAGGGGGAGGGGCAAGGTAGAGAGGGCTCCACCCTGCTTCTCCCCCTCCCCGCCTCCCTGCCCCATCGTAACTCCCTCCACGGCCCGCGGCTGCTTATATCTCACCCTCCCTAATACACATATTATATTATTTGCTAAGAAGGTCTCTTTGTGTTGGTTTAGGGCGTGCCCATACTTTAGTGTCTTAGATTTGAAGGAATCACATCAGCATACACCAGCTCTCTCTTCATGTGAACCGCATCAACTGTTGTGTATGTGTGTTCGGCAAAGCAATATAAAACCCGCCTCATGCCCAGAATTGGCAGAAGTTGCACTTATGTTATGAGTATGAAGTCGTGGAGATCAGACCTCATAACAATTCTGTATCGTGTTGTTCTTGAAACTTTAGCACTCGCTGTACAGATATAGTTTAACAAGTAAAGCAGATAGTAGACCAATAACATATTATTCTCATGTAAACCACGATGAACTACTAGGTGGAAAGCTAAAGCAACAACTAAGTGTCGTGTGCAGAAGTTGCAAAAAAGGAAAAATGGCGTTTAAACCGGTAATGAGCCCATGCTAACTTAACACGGTGTAAAGATATCCAGGACCTAGATGACACCTCCTCATGATCCGGAAACGAACTGAATAAGATAATAGAAGTGCCATCTCATGAGAGCAGATTGCAAGTTTATATGTGGACGGTCCGCAAGGTAAAGCATTAAAAACTAGGAAAATTTAATGCTAAAGAAAAATAAAACAGCCAAGTACTTTATCGAGTCTTAAGCCAATAGGCAAGGTAAATAATAAAAACTTGACAAATAAGTCAATGAATTGTCAATGAAATGCTAGTACTCAGCATATCAAACATGAAAAAGGTCTATGACATAACTGTGTATGCAAAATAAGCTGCAACAGCCTCCAATAGGAAGTCACCGTCTTCATCCGAAAACAGTTCAGCCATCCAATTTAAAAGCGGAAAAGAACATACGTGCTCTCCCAGCACCGGATCCTCTATCACCATCAGAGGACAGCTCGGTGGGTTTTCAAGAAAGCTCTGTTCCAAGAAAGACTGTGCTGCCGCCAGTAAATTCCAGGGACCAAGTAGTCCATGCATCAATGCCACAGCCATAATCCTTTCGCCAGGACAAACCAACTCGTGAGTAATGATAGGAGTCATCAGCTGATTAAAGTCGACGTCAGGAGAAACCGGTCCGCAGAGACACAAATCAATGGCCCAATCGAAATCACAGGTCAGGCAGTGAAATACAGGCTGGACACAGGTGAAGTAGGAGAACCGAAAAGATAATCCATATGCCGTGCTTAATATCGCCAACGGCATTGTGCCATAATATTCTAGCATGCGATTGCGGAACAGTGTCAGCAGCTGCAGGGTCGGAGGTTGCATAGGAGGGACATCCATATTTAAAAATGTAAAAAAGCACAAGAGCGTCCGCTGGTAATGCAAGTAAAAATGCCAATCTACGAACCAGAGTGCAGAAAATACAATGAAAGAAGCAGGGATGACTCCAAAGATTTTCTCAAATGAAGTCACGAGACCACTGGTAACAACTTTAAAAAAGTGTGCCAGGGACTTTGTGGAGGATGCGTTAAAGATAGTCGGAAACATGTTGCTGAAATTGAAAGGCAAATCTTAATTGAAAAGGGTGTGCACCTCTGTATGGGTGTTCGCTATGTGAAGTACGAAAGTTTCACGGGCCGAACTCAAGGCCACCTCTCTCTGGGGCAAAAGAGCTCTTATTCTTGCCATGCCGTTGAAACGTGTCCCAAGGTTGGTATTTGTGGCCAGATTGAAAACTCCCTATGTTCATGTGTGGGAGGAAATAGAACATTTCTGCAGCAAATAACCCGTTCACTTACTGTTACGATAAAAGGAATACTTTTAATTAACTCAGAACAATCTTCATTATTGAGCATCAAATAAATACCATTTTCCAACAACTTGAACGTGGGGATGATAGCAGGAACTGGCGTGCCTTGCAACACGCAAGCCATATTTGGTCGGTGTTTGTTGCATGAACCGTGTAACTGTATGTGCCTACACATTAGTGAATGATCTGGCGTCTCAGTGCATTCCTCTCCATTCAGATAAACTTCTTGATCATCTTTGAAACATCTGTATGTGTATGGAAGCGACCAGACCTCATGAAGAAAAGCACTACCTAAAGGTTCATAACGACCTATTGGTATATATTTCATACAATTTGAAAACTTATATAAAGCAAAAGGCAGCGTTATTAAACCGTGGATAAGGCATGTTGCCAAAAAACCCGCAATCCTCTGCTGATGATGTCACTGAGCATGTCATGAATGATGTAATATGTGACATCATCAGCAGTGGATTACGGGTAATGGTATCTCTAGTTTACTCCCTTATAGCTGTGTTTCTTTTAACATAAGTGTCTGTTTCCTTCCCTTATACTTACTGTTTTTGGTTCGCTTCCGGTTCGCGTACCAGCGAGCGAACTAGGAAGCGAACTAAGAGAAATAGAGGTTGGCACAATTCCAAATATTGTACCAATTTTTTAATAACGGGGAGGTAGTTCTGAAAAGAACTTTTTTTTTTATTTTTCTGAACATTTTTTTACTGTTTTTGAATTTTTCGGAACAGTTTTATATTTTTTTGGGTTTTTCTTGGAGGGGGCAATGAAAACGATTCATTGTAAAGGGCTCAACAGGAGCAACAAAACAAAAAAAAGAAGTATTTATTATTTTGGGCGTTTCGGACAAACTTGCATATGATAGTCAATAGCTCTGTTGATCAGAGTGATGCTTTTTTCTCCGTAGGAAATGAATCCATCGCAAAATGCGCAGATGTGTTTTACATCACCAAATCTCATTTGTATATTTGGCACCATCTCCCTGCCCTCTGGTCCCGTTACTTCCGGTACAACAGATCTTCTGGCCATAATAGGGAGATTATCTAGGTCGTTCCGAAACTGTGCAGCACTGTAGTTGTTAGGATGCCACCTAGTCATATGGCGATGCATTGTGTAGTTTCCGAAACTGTATTTTTTGTCGGTCCCTCTGGACAGTCTATCTTGACATATAAGGCAAGTTACGTATCTTGCATTTACTTTTTTCTGACCTTTGGGAATTTTAAAAAATTGCCAAATGAAGTTTTCTTTCCGGTGAGACGTCCTGGGCTGCTCAGGCAAAAACTGCCTCTCTTCGTGCTCGTCCTCCTGTTCCTCTTCTTCTTCTTCTTGTTGAATTAGAACTTGAGCAGGTGGTCCACTCTTCCTTGGATGTGGTGGAGGTGGTGGGGAAGCACCAGCTGAAGCTACTAAAGACGCCATTGCTCAGTGATCACAAAGGGTCTTTCTCTCACAATGATGAAAGTCAGAGTGAGGAAAGAAGGAGGGATTTTCATCATTTGGGAAAAACAAGAGTTCTCAACCAATAAAAAGTGTTCATTTTAGATTATATGACCTAGTCTTACATCATTAGGAAACCAAAAGTGAAATGAACCAATGAAAAGTGTTATTACCAAGTCACATGACTTGCTGTGTTTACGTTAAGCGCTTTGCAGGGCCTCCCGGTTTGCTTCCAGAAACCTGCGCTTTGCGACTCGCTTCGCGTACCAGTTCGCTAACGTAGCACGTCATATGACGTATCACGCGACAACGTGAAACGTCATGCGGACGGGAGGCGTCACGATGTTGTTTTCTAACGCGGCACTTGCGGTAAAGAAACGTTTACCGGCTCGCGGTCTATTTCGCGGCATCAAGGTCAGCTAACGGGAAGCTTCCCGATTCGCGAAGCGGGAACGAAGAAAAAAAAATATTTAAAAAAAAAATTATTCATAAACATATAAAATATATTTTTGGATTTAAAGAAGAATACATTTTACAGCTACAGATATTAGCTGTTAAAAAACCAATGAAATTCACAGAAAAAACCATAGGTTATAGACCATATATAGTTAGGAATTAGCATTTACAAAACCTTGAAAATTCACTGAAAAAACCATAGGTTATAGACCATATATAGTTAGGAATTAGCATTTAGAAAACCTTATTTTACTCACACAAAACCATTGAAATTCCATATATAGTTAGTTGCACTAACTATATATCGCGCACCCGCAATCCACTGCTGATGATGTCACATATTACATCATTCATGACATGGTCAGTGACATCACTGATGACATCACTGATGACATCTCAAATGACATCACTGATGACATCACTGATGACGTCTCATTTGGCATCATTCTTGTGCTAATACGATAAACTTCTTCAGACTCTAATATAACCTTAGATACACTCAGTGTATACAGACACTCACACACTGCCACTCATCCATGGAGTTACTCACACACCCAGTCAGTCATGCAAAGAAACAATCTCACCTCCATTTCTTCAACTATACAGTTATACACACCTTACTTATTGAAACATATACTAACACATATTTACTCTCTTATACAATCCCTGATACAAGTTCACAATGATCGATACAACCACTCACTCAGTGGCTCTCATGCATAGTTATTTATATATGCCAACTCTCACATGTACTGTGTTTTACATATGTACTTACTATGACATGTAGCATTGAGATATCCATTCACTCATCAATACACTCATGCACACAGTCAACTGCCCATGTAGCTGTTTCCACATGCACTCTTGAACTCATACACCTAGTGAATAAACTGCTCACACATCTATGCACAGAGTCACACACCTTCCAGCCACCCCCACACAAACTCAATCTCCCATAGAAATACTTGGGCAACCAATTAATAACACATATAGCCTCTCGTATAGCTAATGATCAACACATGCAGCAGTTTACATCACAACAGACATAATGATGCACAAATTAAGACAGTTTAGTCACTAACCCGTGCATTCAGTAAGACGCATTTAATCACTCACTCATACAGTCAATCACGCACCTACTAAAACCTTCATTCAGACACTTATACATCCACTCATTCTTCAATATGTAAAACATATTTAAACTTTACAGAAACACATAATCACTGGATGTTGTCATCAGTGATGTCATCAGTGATGTCACTGACCATGTCATGAATGATGTAATATGTGACATCATCAGCAGTGGATTGCGGGTGCGCGATATATAGTTAGTGCAACTAACTATATATGGAATTTCAATGGTTTTGTGTGAGTAAAATAAGGTTTTCTAAATGCTAATTCCTAACTATATATGGTCTATAACCTATGGTTTTTTCAGTGAATATATATATATATATATATATATTACCTACTGGCGGTCGCCAGTAGGTATATATAGTTAGGATTTTTTCTCTATGGGTTTTTTGAAAATTCTATGTCTAATAACTTTGGCGTTTGTGGACGGAATTGGCTGAAATTTTCAGGAAAATGGCACATTTTGTTTCTGAGCAGCCCTTGAAAATTTGGGGGGGGTTCGTCCAGTGGGGGCTGAGAAAAAAGGGGGGTCCTAAAACGTGTTTTTAACATTGAGTTTTCCATAGGGCGGTTGGCCTCACTTTTAGCCCGAACGGCTGAATGGATTTGCACGAAACTTGGCAAAATTGTAGGGACTGGTAGCCCGATGTGCCTTTTGTAGGTCTCAATATATGTGCTCCAGTGGATTTTGAGAAATTAACGTTTAAAAAAAGATATATATCTGTAACAGCGGACCGGGCAGCGCTCTGGTTCGCGGACTTTTCGCGCAACGGAGCTTTGTGAAGCGAAGCTGATTGGTTCTCCGGCGTCTGTCAACATTCCAAACAGTCCGTAGCGGCCGCCATCTTGTCTCTCGGTAGGATCGAGAGACAAGAGGAGGCCGAAGCGAAGGGGCAAATGACCATAAGGGGGCATAGTACATTGTCGCTCACCCCCTAGGTTTGATGTGGAGGTTTTAAAAGGGCCCCGCGGGGCAAAAAAAAATAAAAATAATAATAATCGAACAGCTGAATGGATTTGCACGAAACTTGGCAAAATTGTAGGGACTGGTAGCCCGATGTGCCTTTGCTAGATCTCAATATATGTGCTCCAGTGGATTTTGAGAAATTAACGTTCAAAAAAAGGTATATATCTGTAACAGCGCACCGCTTCGCGTACTTTTCGCGTTACGGAGCTTTGCGAAGCGAAGCTGATTGGCTCTCCGGTGTCTGTAAACATTCCAAACAGTCCGTAGCGGCCGCCATCTTGTCTCTCGGTAGGATCGAACAGCTGAATGGATTTGCACGAAACTTGGCAAAATTGTAGGGACTGGTAGCCCGATGTGCCTTTGCTAGGTCTCAATATATGTGCTTCAGTGCATTTTGAGAAATTAACGTTCAGAAACAAGATATATATCTGTAACAGCGCTCCGCTTCGCGGAGATAAAATTATATGTGTATTACCTAGCTGTTGCTAACACCAGTTAGCGACGGCTAGTAGAAGATAGCGACCATCTTGGGCCCCACTTTGCATGTGAGTGATATTTATCACTAATGACATGCAAAGTGGGCATGCCAAGATGTTAGCGACTGGAAACAGTCGCTAACATCGCTATCTCCTATTATCAACTTTTGGAAATATTCGAGATAAGGGCGAATATCTCTAAAAGCTACCACCTGCCCTGAGCAGTTCTTAGCCATGTTATCCAATGGGAGGTGGATAACATGGCTAAGAGCATTAGCTCGGTAATGCATGAATATCGCTGAGTTTTCAGCGATATTAATGCATTGCGGTCGTTTTTTATCGTATTTCCGATAAACCTTGATAATAGCAAGGTTTATCTGCGATAATTTCTGACGGTAAAAAAATCGTTGCTAAGCATCGTTAGGGATAAATATCGCTTAACTTTGGTAATATGCCCCAACGTCTGTTAACGTTCGATTCGATTGAAATCAGGAAGTGTTGAAAAACATTGTCTGCGCCATCTTGTCTTTTTTCAAATGCCACACTTTTGTCGTGCACGGCAGCCATTTTAGATGCCTTGACCAGACCCACTCTGTGCACGCTGTCGATCCTTAGCATGGCTCCCCACCCTCGCAAACATCTCCCCCAGGCAGTGGTCACCCCCGCTCTCTGTCTTATGCATGGGTAATAAACCTCCCCCATCTGCGCTGCTGTTCCCTGAGAATCACACCCTGTGCCCGCCCGACACCTCCCTTTCGCCCTATTCACTACCGCACCCTCTGACACTCCTTTTCCTCTGTGTCCGATTGTCCAGGCTGGTCCTAGGGTATCAGCTAGCCCTGCAGATGTAGTTTATGGCCACAGCTGTAAAGAATCACCCCTCTTCAAAGGAGTTATAGTAGATCAAGGCCCACACTCGATGAGATTCGTCACAGCAGAAGCGTTGCTATTATCTGAAAACCATCCTGTATTGTGATTGGGGAGGGGACCGAGCCTGAAGCGGAAGATTCCAGGGATGACTGTTTGTACATCAAAGTTTTTACAATTATGTGTCACATTAAAAATATATAGCACTCCGACAAAGTAGTAAGATTATAAAACTTTAATAATTTATAAATATATACAAGAAAACAAAAATAGTAATAACATATAAACATTTTTAGGGAAAAACAACGAAGTAGCGGTCGGCTGTGCGAATAGTCCCAACGCAGCACAACGTCCAGATTTCCGGCGTGGGGCGTCGCGGGGGGTGGGTCATCAGTAGCAAACTGTTGTGCGAATAGTTCCAAGGCAGCAGAACGCGTTGAAATCTAGATGACACGAAAGTGATGTCTAGTAAGTTGCCACCCAGCAAATAACGGCATGGGGCGTCGCGGGGGGTGGGTCATCAGTAGCAAACTGTTGCGCGAATAGTTCCAAGGCAGCAGAACGATGGCACCAAGGTGATGTCCAGTAAGTTGCCGCACTGGTTTTGGTATCCTACAATGCTGCTCCGAATAACGGCGTGGAGCGCCCCGGGGGAGGCGGCGTGAACGGGCCTCTCCAGGTGGAGTGTCATCTGTTGTAGTGGGGCGCCCCTTTACCGTTTCAGTTGCCATTCCGTCCGTTTTTGGTCCACTGTGTCAAAAGCCGCAATTCAGCTGAGTTGCGCCCACTCTTGCGGTGCAGCGATAGGCGGCTGTCACAGGACTCTCAAAATGGCGGCAGGCTCTTTCCTTTTTGGGCCTGGTCCACTGAAATGGCCCTGGGACACCTTGGAAATCGGACGCTTGTCTGCTAGGTCTTGGACCTCATTCTCGAAAGCGTCCCCTCCGCCTTGAGAATTCATCAAAAGTTTTGGGGGCTCCGACTCCTGCAGGCTTCTGGTGGGGAGCGGCTGCCATGATTGCTCGCGGAATGACCACGACTGAGCTACGAGATGGTGGTGCTTTCATGCTGACGCCAGCTTCAGTCTGAAACATCCAGAAACAAGGTGGGGCTTTCATCGTTTGGGGAAAAAAAAAAGTTTTCATCCTATGAAAAGTGTTGTTTTTAGGTCACATGATCAAGCCTTCCATCATTAGGAAACCAAAAGTAAAATGAACCAATGAAAACTTTTATAAACAAGTCACATGACCTGTTATGCGGCATAGGGTGTAAAATTAGGAGAAAATACGTTGGCACGTGAGGCGGCGTCAGTAGCGGACCGATGTGCGAATAGGCCGAAGGCAACACAACGCGCCAAGATCTGGATGGCACCGAGGTGGTGTCCAGCAAGTTGCAGCACTGGTGTGGCCATCCTACAATGCTGAAAGTCGGCGTGGGGCGCCCCGTTGGCCTGTGAGTTTGCGTCAGTAGCGGACCGATGTGCGAATAGGCCGAAGGCAGCACAACGCGCCAAGATCCGGATGGCACCGAGGTGGTGTCTAGTAAGTTGTCGCACTGGTGTGGCCATCCAACAATGCTGAAAGTCGGCGTGGGGCGCCCCGTTGGCCTGTGAGTTTGCGTCAGTAGCGGACCGATGTGCGAATAGGCCGAAGGCAGCACAACGCGCCAAGATCCGGATGGCACCGAGGTGGTGTCTAGTAAGTTGCCGCACTGGTGTGGCCATCCTACAATGCTGAAAGTCGGCGTGGGGCGCCCCGTTGGCCTGTGAGTTTGCGTCAGTAGCGGACCGATGTGCGAATAGGTCGAAGGCAGCACAACGCGCCAAGATCCGGATGGCACCGAGGTGGTGTCTAGTAAGTTGTCGCACTTCTGTGGCCATCCTACAATGTTGAAAGTCGTCGTGGGGCGCCCCGTTGGCCTGTGAGATGGCGTCAGTAGCGGACCGATGTGCGAATGGGGCCAAAGGCAGCGCAACAATATTTTTTGATTTGAAGACACCACAAGGCGCTGAGATGCCAAGATCCGGATGGCACCGAGGTGGTGTCTAGCAAGTTGTGGCACTGGTGTGGCCATCGTACAATGGTAAAAGTCGGCGTGGGGCGCCCTGTTGGCCTGTGAGATGGTGTCAGTAGCGGACTGATGTGTGAATGGGGCCAAAGGCAGCGCAACAATATTTTCTACTATATTTTCGGAGTAGAAGACACCACAAGGCGCTGAGATGCCAAGATCCGGATGGCACCGAGGTGATGTGTAAGTTGCGGACGGATGTGCGAATGGGGCCAAAGGCAGCTCAACAATATTTTCTGAAGAGAATACACCACAAGGCGCTGAGATGCCAAGATCCGGATGGCACCGAGGTGATGTCTAAGTTGCGGACCGATGTGCGAATGGGGCCAAAGGTAGCGTAACAAGATTTTCTGTATGGAAGATACCACTAGGCATTGAGATGCCAAGATTCGGATGGCACCGAGGTGATGTCTAGGAAGTTGTGCCACTGGTGTGGCCATCGTACAATGGTAAAAGTCGGCGTGGGGCGCCCTATTGGCCTGTGAGATGGTGTCAGTAGCGGACTGATGTGCGAATGGGGCCAAAGGCAGCGCAACAATATTTTCTGACTGACACCACAAGGCGCTGAGATGCCAAGATCCGGATGGCATCGAGGTGATGTCTAAGTTGCGGACTGATGTGCGAATGGGGCCAAAGGCAGCGTAACAATATTTTCTGTATGGAAGATACCACTAGGCGTTGAGATGCCAAGATTCGGATGGCACCGAGGTGATGTCTAGCAAGTTGGTGTGGTCATCCTACAATGCTGAAACTCGGCGTGGGTCACCCCATTAGCCTGTGAGATGGCGTCAGTAGCGGACCGATGTGCGAATAGGCCGAAGGCAGCACAACGCGCCAAGATCCGGATGTCACCGTGGTGGTTTCATAGTTGAGAGGCACTTCATCTGCAGTGGGGCGCCGAGATCCGGATGGCACCGAGGTGATGTCTAGCAAGTTGCTGTACTTGTGTGGTCATCCTACAATGCTGAAACTCGGCGTGGGTCGCCCCATTAGCCTGTGAGATAGCTGTTCTTTGGATTTGGGCCTGGTCCACTAAAATGGCCCTGGGACACCTAAGAACTCGAACGCTCGATTTTTTTTTCCTTTCCTGTACATGCAAAAAAAGGTAAATGCCCGGTATGTTACACGCTTCATCTGCCACGATGAACTCTCCAGAGGAACCGAAAAAATATATAGTTGTGGTAACTATACCATGCATCGTCATATGGAGAGGTGGCACCAATTAATTATAGTGCTGCATAAAAGAGAGATTTGGAGGAGAACCCCTGACCTGCTAGTACATTCATCAAAGAAGTGGCACTGAGAGCTTCAGAGGCAAGGGAAACGGTCCCAAATATTTAGAAGAACTTTGGAAAGATTAAAATGACATGTTTAGATTGTGGTAAATTAATTTCATGTGGGCAGATGAGTGTTACTCTAATAAATACAGCATATGAACATCATCATAGTCGATGGTTGGTAGAGACATTTTGACTATATCCTGGACCTGCCCGTCCTCGCCCAAAATGGCGCCGGAATAAATGGGACTCGTAACTCCTTGTTGTGTACTGGTTGCAGAACCTTGAAATCACGAGATACGTATGCAGTTTTGAAGCACATGGCGGGCGGGGACGAGAATTGATTGAATATTTCGACATCCCTATTGATATTAAGTTCTGATGTGTTATTGATTACTGTACTGTTGAAAATTCGAATTAACGTCACCCATGGTACTTGCCCGCAAATGTATATCTAGATAATTTTATTGTAACTGGCCCTGTCGTATTTTAATTATAAAATGTACGTCCACCGATTCCGTAACTGTTAGACACCTTAGTTTTTGCAACCTAATGGCCCGCCCGTTACGTTCCTCTACAGTGTAAATGTCTATTCATCATATACGATTACAGTTTGCTCCGTGGCAGGCCCACGTGGTTATAGGCTCGTATTTGTATAATGAAATTTTCACAATAAAGGTTTTTAAAAGAAAACATGGTAGTAGTGTATACATTGGTAAAGTTTTTAATAATAGTCACTGTTTTAGAATCATTAAAAGGCAAGTGAAATAAAGCAGACCAATTACATGAAGGGTAAAAGGTATAATACGAAGGAACGCAGTAAAGATAAATGGTCAAGGGCTGTTGTGTTTTCTATTCCTGCAACATAAAGTGATCGATAAGAATCTCATATTCAGGCGTATCGGCGACTAAGACAGCAGGTCGACCCTCTTTTGCTCAACGGCTCCGTCATGGGACGAAGAAACGCTCTTTTTCTCGAAAAAAGAATATATTTTACTTGCAGGACAGTTGTAAAATTTCCGGGAAAGTACATTAGCCTGGAACATTATAACATATATTTAAGAGAAAATAATGTTCGGAAGTAATTAAAAGCGTAATTTTTAGGTGATATGACCAAGGCTTTCATCATTAGAATAAGAAAAGTAAAATGAACCAATGAAAAGTTTTATTAACAAGTCACATGACTTGTTATGCTTACGTTACGCGCTGCGCGCCCCGGATGACTTCCGGATGCGCTAACGCGGCGCGTCATATGACGCATTACGCGACAACGCAGGTCCAGAATATAGTCAAAATGTCTCCACCAACCAGCGGTCGAAACACAACCCCTTTCAGCAGGCTAAATAGTTCTGTTAAATGACAACAGAAAGGACAGGCAACAAGAACCATCAGTCAAAGAGGGGAGGGCTAGTTCTTCTCTACCGGGTTACATTGGGGCGCTACCGGAACTGATCGAATTGGTAGTCTACAGTGTTTCTGGATGTTTCAGACCGAAGCTGGGGTTAGCATGAGAGCAGCACCATTTCGTAGCTCCGTTGTGGCCATTCCGCAACCAATCATGGCAGCCGCTCTTTATCGTTATTTTGGGCGGGGTGGGTGGCGGAGCCGAGCTGTTTTGCAGCCATCATTGTGTGGAGTTCAGTTCATCTCACTAGTTTTGTATTTGTCATGAGGGGTTGTTCCTAATGTTTCTATTTTAGCGAGGTCAAAAAGAGATCCCATTAGTGGCCTACTGATTTTGCTCGATTCCTTTTCTTTTTTTTTACACGATTTTTCGTTATCTGCAAAGACTAAACAGAGTATTGCGACTCTGTGTTTGTTTGTAAATAGAGAATGAACCAAAGAGAACTAATTCTAAAACAGTAAATACTTGGATAACAATCAATCAAATGGAGAGAGAAGCAGGCACGACGGATTACAACGGGGGCAAAGGCCTGCGTTAACTACCTTTCACTATCTGCAAAGAGAGAGTACTCCTAATAGAAATGAGGGGGGGGGCACCATTCAAAGCAGATCAGTGTGCATAAACACGAAAATGTTTTCACTTACCACGTACTTGACATTCGACAGCTTATGATATTTGCTATTAAAAAACCATTGAAATTCACTGAAAAAACCATAGGTTATAGACCATATATAGTTAGGAATTAGCATTTACAAAACCTTGAAAATTCACTGAAAAAACCATAGGTTATACACCATATATAGTTAGGAATTAGCATTTAAAAAACCTTATTTTACTCACACAAAACCATTGAAATTCCATATATAGTTAGTTGCACTAACTATATATCGCGCACCCGCAATCCACTGCTGATCATGTCACATATTACATCATTCATGACATGGTCAGTGACATCACTGATGACATCACTGATGACATCTCAAATGACATCACTGATGACATCTCAAATGACATCACTGATGACATCACTGATGACATCTCAAATGACATCACTGATGAGATCACTGATGACATCATCCAGTGACTGTGTGTTTCTGTAAAGTTTAAATATGTTTTACATATTGAAGAATGAGTAGATGTATAAGTGTCTGGGCGAAGGATTTAGTAGGTGCATGACTGAATGTATGAGTGAGTGATTAAATGTGTCTCACTGAGTGCATGGGTTAGTGAGTAAACTGTCTTAATTTGTGCATCATTATGTCTGTTGTTCTGTAAACTGCTGCATGTGTTGATCAGTAGCTATATGATTAACTATATGGGTTATTGATTGATTGTCCAAGTATTTGTATAGGAGACTGAGTGTGTGTGTGGCTGGCTGGGAGGTGTGTGACTCTGTGCAGATCAATGTGTACTTGTATCAATGATTGTATAAGAAAGTAAGTATGTGTTAGTATATGTTTGAAAATGTAAGGTGCTCTATGTTTAACTGTATAGACAAGAAAATGGAAGTGTGATTGATTCTTTACAGGACTGACTAGGTGTGTGAGTAACTCCATGGATGAGTGGCAGAGTGTAAGTGTCTGTATAGGTGTATGAGTGCATATGATAGTGTTGTAAAGATGAGTGATTGTATGTATGAATGATTGTATGGGTGAATGAGTGAATGTGTGTGTAGACGTAGGAATCAGTGAGTACGTATGTAGTAACTAGTATTGGTGTGTCAATGGTTTCAAAAATTATACTCTGTATTTAACACTGGGTGAAACAGAGGTTATATTAAAACGTGAGGAGATGCATTGTATTGTCACATGAATGATATCATCAGTGATGTGGTCATTGATGTCAAATGAGATGTCATCAGTGATCTCATCAGTGATGTCATTTGAGATGTCATCAGTGATGTCATCAGTGATGTCACTGACCATGTCATGAATGATGTAATATGTGACATGATCAGCAGTGGATTGCGGGTGCGCGATATATAGTTAGTGCAACTAACTATATATGGAATTTCAATGGTTTTGTGTGAGTAAAATAAGGTTTTTTAAATGCTAATTCCTAACTATATATGGTGTATAACCTATGGTTTTTTCAGTGAATTTTCAAGGTTTTGTAAATGCTAATTCCTAACTATATATGGTCTATAACCTATGGTTTTTTCAGTGAATATATATATATATATTACCTACTGGCGGTCGCCAGTAGGTATATATAGTTAGGATTTTTTCTCTATGGGTTTTTTGAAAATTCTATGTCTAATAACTTTGGCGTTTGTGGACGGAATTGGCTGAAATTTTCAGGAAAATGGCACATTTTGTTTCTGAGCAGCCCTTGAAAATTTGGGGGGGGTTCGTCCAGTGGGGGCCGAGAAAAAAGGGGGGTCCCAAAACGTGTTTTTAACATTGAGTTTTCCATAGGGCGGTTGGCCTCACTTTTAGCCCGAACGGCTGAATGGATTTGCACGAAACTTGGCAAAATTGTAGGGACTGGTAGCCCGATGTGCCTTTTGTAGGTCTCAATATATGTGCTCCAGTGGATTTTGAGAAATTAACGTTTAAAAAAAGATATATATCTGTAACAGCGGACCGGTTAGCGCTCCGCTACGCGGACTTTTCGCGCAACGGAGCTTTGTGAAGCGAAGCTGATTGGTTCTCCGGCGTCTGTCAACATTCCAAACAGTCCGTAGCGGCCGCCATCTTGTCTCTCGGTAGGATCGAGAGACAAGAGGAGGTCAAAACAAAGGGGGAAATAACTATAAGGGGGCATAGTAGATCCTCGCTGACCCCCTAGGTTTGATGTGGAGGTTTTAAAAGGGCCCCGCGGGGCAAAAAAAAATAATAAAAATAATAATCGAACGGCTGAATGGATTTGCACGAAACTTGGCAAAATATTAGGGACTGGTAGCCCGATGTGCCTTTGCTAGGTCTCAATATATGTGCTCCAGTGGATTTTGAGAAATTAACGTTCAAAAAAAGATATATATCTGTAACAGCGCACCGCTTCGCGTACTTTTCGCGTTACGGAGCTTTGCGAAGCGAAGCTGATTGGCTCTCCGGTGTCTGTAAACATTCCAAACAGTACGTAGCGGCCGCCATCTTGTCTCTCGGTAGGATCGAGAGACAAGAGGAGGCCAAAGCGAAGGGGCAAATGACCATAAGGGGGCATAGTAGATCCTCCCTGACCTCTTAGGTTTGATGTACCATTTTGCCAAGTTTGGTGTAATTCCGTTCAGCCATTCAGGCTGTAGACGTATCTAAATGTCAATAATCGAACGGCTGAATGGATTTGCACGAAACTTGGCAAAATATTAGGGACTGGTAGCCCGATGTGCCTTTGCTATGTCTCAATATATGTGCTTCAGTGCATTTTGAGAAATTAACGTTCAAAAACAAGATATATATCTGTAACAGCGCTCCGCTTCGCGGAGATAAAATTATATGTGTATTACCTAGCTGTTGCTAACACCAGTTAGCGACGGCTAGTAGGAGATAGCGACCATCTTGGGTCCCACTTTGCATGTGAGTGATATTTATCACTAATGACATGCAAAGTGGGCATGCCAAGATGTTAGCGACTGGAAACAGTCGCTAACATCGCTATCTCCTATTATCAACTTTTGGAAATATTCGAGATAAGCGCGAATATCTCCAAAAAGTAACAGCTGCCCTGAGCAGTTCTTAGCCATGTTATCCAATGGGAGGTGGATAACATGGCTAAGAGCATTAGCTCGGTAATGCATGAATATCGCGGAGTTTTCAGCGACATTAATGCATTGCGCTCGTTTTTTATCGTATTTGCGATAAACCTTGATAATAGCAAGGTTTATCTGCGATAATTTCTGACGGTAAAAAAATCTTTGCAATGCATCGTTAGGGATAAATATCGCTTAACTTTGGTAATATGCCCCAACGTCTGTTAACGTTCGATTCGAAGGAAATCAGGAATTGTTGAAAAACATTGTGTGCGCCATCTTGTCTTTTTTCAAATGCCACACTTTTGTCGTGCACGGCAGCCATTTTAGATGCCTTGACCAGATCCACTCTGTGAACGCTGTCGATCCTTAGCATGGCTCCCCACCCTCGCAAGCATCTCCCCCAGGCAGTGGTCACCCCCGCTCTCTGTTTTATGCATGGGTAATAAACCTCCCCCCATCTGCGCTGTTCTTCCCTGAGAATCACACCCTGTGCCCGCCCGACACCTCCCTTTCGCCCTATTCACTACCGCACCCTCTGACACTCCTTTTCCTCTGTGTCCGATTGTCCAGGCTGGTCCTAGGGTATCAGCTAGCCCTGCAGATGTAGTTTATGGCCACAGCTGTAAAGAATCACCCCTCTTCAAAGGAGTTATAGTAGATCAAGGCCCACACTCGATGAGATCCGTCACAGCAGAAGCGTTGCTATTATCTGAAAACCATCCTGTATTGTGATTGGGGAGGGGACCGAGCCTGAAGCGGAAGATTCCAGGGATGACTCTTTGTACATCAAAGTTTTTACAATTATGTGTCACATTAAAAATATATAGCACTCCGACAAAGTAGTAAGATTATAAAACTTTAATAATTTATAAATATATACAAGAAAACAAAAATAGTAATAACATATAAACATTTTTAGAGAAAAACAACGAAGTAGCGGTCGGCTGTGCGAATAGTCCCAACGCAGCACAACGTCCAGATTTCCGGCGTGGGGCGTCGCGGGGGGTGGGTGATCAGTAGCAAACTGTTGTGCGAATAGTTCCAAGGCAGCAGAACGCGCCGAAATCAAGATGACACAAAAGTGATGTCTAGTAAGTTGCCACCCAGCAAATAACGGCGTGGGGCGTCGCGGGGGGTGGGTCATCAGTAGCAAACTGTTGTGCGAATAGTTCCAAGGCAGCAGAACGATGGCACCAAGGTGATGTCCAGTAAGTTGCCGCACTGGTTTTGGTATCCTACAATGCTGCTCCGAATAACGGCGTGGAGCGCCCCGGGGGAGGCGGCGTGAACGGGCCTCTCCAGGTGGAGTCTCGTCTGTTGTAGTGGGGCGCCCCTTTACCGTTTCAGTTGCCATTCCGTCCGCTTTTGGTCCACTGTGTCAAAATCCGCCATTCAGCTGAGTTGCGCCCACTCTTGCGGTGCAGCGATAGGCGGCTGCCACAGGACTCTCAAAATGGCGGCAGGCTGTTTCCTTTTTGGGCCTGGTCCACTGAAATGGCCCTGGGACACCTTGGAAATCGGACGCTTGTCTGCTAGGTCTTGGACCCCATTCTCGAAAGCGTCCCCTCCGCCTTGAGAATTCATCAAAAGTTTTGGGGTCCCCGACTCCTGCAGGCTTCTGGTGGGGAGCGGCTGCCATGATTGCTCGCGGAATGACCACGACGGAGCTACGAGATGGTGGTGCTCTCATGGTGACGCCAGCTTCAGTCTGAAACATCCAGAAACAAGGTGGGGCTTTCATCGTTTGGGGGGGAAAAAAAGTTTTCATCCAATGAAAAGTGTTGTTTTTAGGTCATATGATCAAGCCTTCCATCATTAGGAAACCAAAAGTAAAATGAACCAATGAAAAGTTTTATAAACAAGTCACATGACCTGTTATGCGGCATAGGGTATAAAATGCGGAGAAAATACGTTGGCACGTGAGGCGGCGTCAGTAGCGGACCGATGTGCGAATAGGCCGAAGGCAATACAACGCGCCAAGATCCGGATGGCATCGAGGTGGTGTCATAGTTGAGAGTTCTGAGCAGCGGTTGTAACACTGTCTGAAGCTTATTTGCAGCTGCTGCAGCTTAACTACGCGCCAAGATCCGGATGGCACCGAGGTGGTGTGTAGGAAGTTGCCGCACTGGTGTGGCCATCCTACAATGCTGAAAGTCGGCGTGGGGCGCCCCGTTGGCCTGTGAGTTTGCGTCAGTAGCGGACCGATGTGCGAATAGGCCGAAGGCAGCACAACGCGCCAAGATCCGGATGGCACCGAGGTGGTGTCTAGTAAGTTGTCGCACTTCTGTGGCCATCCTACAATGTTGAAAGTCGGCGTGGGGCGCCCCGTTGGCCTGTGAGATGGTGTCAGTAGCGGACTGATGTGTGAATGGGGCCAAAGGCAGCGCAACAATATTTTCTACTATATTTCCGGTGTAGAAGAGACCACAAGGCGCTGAGATGCCAAGATCCGGATGGCACCGAGGTGGTGTCTTGCAAGTTGTGGTACTGGTGTGGCCATCCTACAATGCTGAAAGTCGGCGTGGGGCGCCCTGTTGGCCTGTGAGATGGCGTCAGTAGCGGACCGATGTGCGAATAGGCCGAAGGCAGCACAACAATATTTTCTGACTGACACCACAAGGCGCTGAGATGCCAAGATCCGGATGGCACCGAGGTGATGTCTAAGTTGCGGACTGATGTGCGAATGGGGCCAAAGGCAGCGTAACAATATTTTTTGTATGCAAGATACCACTAGGCGTTGAGATGCCAAGATTCGGATGGCACTGAGGTGATGTCTAGCAAGTTGGTGTGGTCATCCTACAATGCTGAAACTCGGCGTGGGTCACCCCATTAGCCTGTGAGATGGCGTCAGTAGCGGACCGATGTGCGAATAGGCCGAAGGCAGCACAACGCGCCAAGATCCGGATGTCACCGTGGTGGTTTCATAGTTGAGAGGCACTTCATCTGCAGTGGGGCGCCGAGATCCGGATGGCACCGAGGTGATGTCTAGCAAGTTGCTGTACTGGTGTGGTCATCCTACAATGCTGAAACTCGGCGTGGGTCGCCCCATTAGCCTGTGAGATGGCGTCAGTAGCGGACCGATGTGCGAATAGGCCGAAGGCAGCACAACGCGCCAAGATCCGGATGTCACCGTGGTGGTTTCATAGTTGAGAGGCACTTCATCTGCAGTGGGGCGCCGAGATCCGGATGGCACCGAGGTGATGTCTAGCAAGTTGCTGTACTGGTGTGGTCATCCTACAATGCTGAAACTCGGCGTGGGTCGCCCCATTAGCCTGTGAGATGGCGTCAGTAGCGGACCGATGTGCGAATAGGCCGAAGGCAGCACAACGCGCCAAGATCCGGATGTCACCGTGGTGGTTTCATAGTTGAGAGGCACTTCATCTGCAGTGGGGCGCCGAGATCCGGATGGCACCGAGGTGATGTCTAGCAAGTTGCTGTACTTGTGTGGTCATCCTACAATGCTGAAACTCGGCGTGGGTCGCCCCATTAGCCTGTGAGATAGCAGTTCTTTGGATTTGGGCCTGGCTCGTCTGCTGTAGTGGGGCGCCCCTTTACCGTTTCAGTTGCCATTCAGCTGAGTTTCGGCTGCTCTTGATGCTACAGCGACAGGCGGCTGCAACAGGACTCTCAAAATGGCGGCCTGTTCTTTGGATTTGGGCCTGGTCCACTAAAATGGCCCTGGGACACCTTAGAACTCGGACGCTCGATTTTTTTTTCCTTTCCTGTACATGCAAAAAAAGGTAAATGCCCGGTACGTTACACGCTTCATCTGCCACGATGAACTCTCTAGAGGAACCGAAAAAAAATATAGTTGTGGTAACTATACCATGCATCGTCATATGGAGAGGTGGCACCAATTAATTATAGTGCTGCATAAAAGAGAGATTTGGAGGAGAACCCCTGACCTGCTAGTACATTCATCAAAGAAGTGGCACTGAGAGCTTCAGAGGCAAGGGAAACGGTCCCAAATATTTAGAAGAACTTTGGAAAGATTAAAATGACATGTTTAGATTGTGGCAAATTTATTTCATGTGGACATCTGAGTGTTACTCTAATAAATACAGCATATGAACATCATCATAGTCGATGGTTGGTAGAGACATTTTGACTATATCCTGGACCTGCCCGTCCTCGCCCAAAATGGCGCCGGAATAAATGGGACTCGTAACTCCTTGTTGTGTACTGGTTGCAGAACCTTGAAATCACGAGATACGTATGCAGTTTTGAAGCATATGGCGGGCGGGGACGAGAATTGATTGAATATTTCGACATCCCTATTGATATTAAGTTCTGATGTGTTATTGATTACTGTACTGTTGAAAGTTCGAATTAACGTCACCCATGGTACTTGCCCGCAAATGTATATCTAGATAATTTTATTGTAACTGGCCCTGTCGTATTTTAATTATAAAATGTACGTCCACCGATTCCGTAACTGTTAGACACCTTAGTTCTTGCAACCTAATGGCCCGCCCGTTATGTTCCTCTACAGTGTAAATGTCTATTTATCATATACGATTACAGTTTGCTCCGTGGCAGGCCCACGTGGTTATAGGCTCGTATTTTTATAATGAAATTTTCACAATAAAGGTTTTTAAAAGAAAACATGGTAGTAGTATATACATTGGTAAAGTTTTTAATAATAGTGACTGTTTTAGAATCATTAAAAGGCAAGTGAAATAAAGCAGACCAATTACATGAAGGGTAAAAGGTATAATACGAAGGAACGCAGTAAAGATAAATGGTCAAGGGCTGTTGTGTTTTCTATTCCTGCAACATAAAGTGATCGATAAGAATCTCATATTCAGGCGTATCGGCGACTAAGACAGCAGGTCGACCCTCTTTTGCTCAACGGCTCCGTCATGGGACGAAGAAACGCTCTTTTTCTCGAAAAAAGAATATATTTTACTTGCAGGACAGTTGTAAAATTTCCGGGAAAGTACATTAGCCTGGAACATTATAACATATATTTAAGAAAAAATAATGTTCGGAAGTAATGAAAAGCGTAATTTTTAGGTCATATGACCAAGCCTTTCATCATTACAATAAGAAAAGTAAAATGAACCAATGAAAAGTTTTATTAACAAGTCACATGACTTGTTATGCTTACGTTACGCGCTGCGCGCCCCGGATGACTTCCGGATGCGCTAACGCGGCGCGTCATATGACGCATTACGCGACAACGCAGGTACAGAATATAGTCAAAATGTCTCCACCAACCAGCGGTCGGAACACAACCCCTTTCAGCAGGCTAAATAGTTCTGTTAAATGACAACAGAAGGGACAGGCAACAAGAACTATTAGTCAAAGAGGGGAGGGCTAGTTCTTCTCTACCGGGTTACATTGGGGCGGTATCGGAACTGATCGAATTGGTAGTCTACAGTGTTTCTGGATGTTTCAGACCGAAGCTGGGGTTAGCATGAGAGCAGCACCATTTCGTAGCTCCGTCGTGGTCATTCCGCAACCAATCATGGCAGCCGTTCTTTATCGTTATTTTGGGCGGGGTGGGTGGCGGAGCAGAGCTGTTTTGCAGCCATCATTGTGTGGAGTTCAGTTCATCTCACTAGTTTTGTATTTGTCATGAGGGGTTGTTCCTAATGTTTCTATTTTAGCGAGGTCAAAAAGAGATCCCATTAGTGGCCTACTGATTTTGCTCGATTCCTTTTCTTTTTTTTTACACGATTTTTCGTTATCTGCAAAGACTAAACAGAGTATTGCGACTCTGTGTTTGTTTGTAAATAGAGAATGAACCAAAGAGAACTAATTCTAAAACAGTAAATACTTGGATAACAATGAATCAAATGGAGAGAGAAGCAGGCACGACGGATTACAATGGGGGCAAAGACCTGCGTTAACTACCTTTCACTATCTGCAAAGAGAGAGTACTCCTAATAGAAATGAGGGGGGGGGGCACCATTCAAAGCAGATCAGTGTGCATAAACACGAAAATGTTTTCACTTACCACGTACTTGACATTCGACAGCTTATGATATTTGCTATTAAAAAACCATTGAAATTCACTGAAAAAACCATAGGTTATAGACCATATATAGTTAGGAATTAGCATTTACAAAACCTTGAAAATTCACTGAAAAAACCATAGGTTATAGACCATATATAGTTAGGAATTAGCATTTAAAAAACCTTATTTTACTCACACAAAACCATTGAAATTCCATATATAGTTAGTTGCACTAACTATATATCGCGCACCTGCAATCCACTGCTGATGATGTCACATATTACATCATTCATGACATGGTCAGTGACATCACTGATGACATCACTGATGACATCTCAAATGACATCACTGATGACATCACTGATGACAACATCCAGTGACTGTATGTTTCTGTAAAGTTAAAATGTGTCTTACATATTGAAGAATGAGTGGAAGTATAAGTGTCTGGACAAAGGATTTAGTAGGTGCATGACTGAATGCATGAGTGAGTGATTAAATGTGTCTCACTGAGTGCATGGGTTAGTGACTAAAGTGTCTTAATTTGTGCATCATTATGTCTGTTGTTCTGTAAACTGCTGCATGTTTTGATCAGTAGCTATATGATTAACTATATGGGTTATTGATTGATTGCCCAAGTATTTGCATGGGAGACTGAGTGTGTGTGTGGCTGGATGGGAGGTGTGTGACTCTGTACAGATCAATGTGTACTTGTATCAATGATTGTATAAGAGAGTAAGTATGTGTTAGTATATGGTTGAAAACGTAAGGTGCTCTATGTTTAACTGTATAGAGTAGAAAATGGAAGTGTGATTGATTCTTTACAGGACTGACTAGGTGTGTGAGTAACTCCATGGATGAGTGGCAGAGTGTGAGTGTCTGTATAGGTGTATGAGTGCATATGATTGTGTTGTAAACATGAGTGATTGTATGTATGAATGATTGTATGGGTGAATGAGTGAATGTGTGTGTAGACGTAGGAATCAGTGAGTACGTATGTAGTAACTAGTATTGGTGTGTCAATGGTTTCAAAAATTATACTCTGTTTTTAACACTGGGTGAAACAGAGGTTATATTAAAATGTGAGGAGATGCATTGTATTGTCACATGAATGATATCATCAGTGATGTGATCATTGATGTCAAGTGAGATGTCATCAGTGATGTCATTTGAGATGTCATCAGTGATGTCATCAGTGATGTCACTGACCATGTCATGAATGATGTAATATGTGACATCATCAGCAGTGGATTGCAGGTGCGCGATATATAGTTAGTGCAACTAACTATATATGGAATTTCAATGGTTTTGTGTGAGTAAAATAAGGTTTTTTAAATGCTAATTCCTAACTATATATGGTCTATAACCTATGGTTTTTTCAGTGAATTTTCAAGGTTTTGTAAATGCTAATTCCTAACTATATATGGTCTATAACCTATGGTTTTTTCAGTGAATATATATATATATATATTACCTACTGGCGGTCGCCAGTAGGTATATATAGTTAGGATTTTTTCTCTATGGGTTTTTTGAAAATTCTATGTCTAATAACTTTGGCGTTTGTGGACGGAATCGGCTGAAATTTTCAGGAAAATGGCACATTTTGTTTCTGAGCAGCCCTTGAAAATTTGGGGGGGGTTCGTCCAGTGGGGGCCGAGAAAAAAGGGGGGTCCCAAAACGTGTTTTTAACATTGAGTTTTCCATAGGGCGGTTGGCCTCACTTTTAGCCCGAACGGCTGAATGGATTTGCACGAAACTTGGCAAAATTGTAGGGACTGGTAGCCCGATGTGCCTTTTGTAGGTCTCAATATATGTGCTCCAGTGGATTTTGAGAAATTAACGTTTAAAAAAAGATATATATCTGTAACAGCGGACCGGTTAGCGCTCTGGTTCGCGGACTTTTCGCGCAACGGAGCTTTGTGAAGCGAAGCTGATTGGTTCTCCGGCGTCTGTCAACATTCCAAACAGTCCGTAGCCGCCGCCATCTTGTCTCTCGGTAGGATCGAGAGACAAGAGGAGGTCAAAACAAAGGGGGAAATAACTATAAGGGGGCATAGTAGATCCTCGCTGACCGCCTAGGTTTGATGTGGAGGTTTTAAAAGGGCCCCGCGGGGCAAAAAAAAAACAAAATAATAATAATCGAACGGCTGAATGGATTTGCACGAAACTTGGCAAAATATTAGGGACTGGTAGCCCGATGTGCCTTTGCTAGGTCTCAATATATGTGCTCCAGTGGATTTTGAGAAATTAACGTTGAAAAAAAGATATATATCTGTAACAGCGCTCCGCTTCGCGTACTTTTCGCGTTACGGAGCTTTGCGAAGCTGATTGGTTCTCCGGCGTCTGTCAACATTCCAAACAGTCCGTAGCGGCCGCCATCTTGTCCCTCGGTAGGATTGAGAGACAAGAGGAGGCCAAAGCGAAGGGGGAAATGACCATAAGGGGGCATAGTAGATCCTTCCTGACCTCTTAGGTTTGATGTACCATTTTGCCAAGTTTGGTGTAATTCCGTTCAGCCATTCAGGCTGTAGACGTATGTAAATGTCCTATGGAAAATTGCATGGGGAAAACACATTTGAAAGTGTTGAAATTTAGAACCAATTAAAATGTTACTTTGGTTTTGTATTTGTGTGTGATGAAAGTTAATTGGTTATGTATATATGTCAAATGAGAGGAAACCACAGCCATTTTGTGATACTACTGTCTGAGGTACATTTGTGAGGAATTTTTGGTGGTGAATTTCTGGTGTTTGATTTACACAGTACTAACACTTCTGCTACTTTTAAAAAGGTGAGTTGTTAATTTGTAAGGGGAACTATGTTGTACACTTGAAGATAATTTGAAAAATGTTTTCTGTTATTTATTTGCAGTCCTTCTGTTATACTAAATACTTGATGAAGTTAGTTTTATATTATGTATTACTAAAAACGATAAATGAAAGTGATTATTTTTTTCTGCAATTTACAGCAAGCAATTTCAAAATAAAATGGCTCACAATGAAGAGACCGTGGCAATTTCTTTTGAATTGTCCACTACATTGATTGAAATTGAGAGCACCAATAATGAAATATTGTCACAAGGAGGACATGACTTGTATGATTCCATTAGATTGATTGAAATGGACAGCACCAAGAATGAAATATTGTCACAAGGAGATGACTTGAATGATTCCACTACATTGATTGAAATTGAGAGCACCAATAATGAAATATTGTCACAAGGAGGAGATGGCTTGTATGATTCCATTAGATTGATTGAAATGGACAGCACCAATAATGAAATATTGTCACAAGGAGGAGATGACTTGAATGATTCCACTACATTGATTGAAATTGAGAGCACCAATAATGAAATATTGTCACGAGGAGATGACTTGAATGATTCCAGTACATTGATTGAAATGGACAGCACCAATAATGAAATATTGTCAGAAGGAGGAGATGACTTGAATGATTTTTTTGATCAATCTCTTGATGGCGAATTTATCGAGTGTTTGGAGACCATAGAGTTACAAGAATCATCATTGCAGACTTTTAATGAGGAGATTCCAGATGAGATGATTGAAGAGGAAATTACTGATGAGGACATGTTACTAGTTGTTTCAAATTTAGAAAATTCTGAAGAATAAATTTATATTTAGTAATCAAAAATTGTTTGAGACATTATTTATTTTTATTTTTAATTTATGAGGTTGTAGCGAAGTGATTGTAGTATAAAATGAGACTTATAGTATAGAGTGCAACATTTTTATGTTACATGGTAAGTTTACTCATATTTACTTCCCTTCTGCCACTATATTATCTCCAATGTGTATTTGACATGTCTTCTTCATCTCCGGCCTCCTTTCTCTCAGTGTGTGTCTCCGATGCATCTTATCGCTGGTATTTTGTGTAATTACAGAAGAGAGTAAAATAAAATAGTTCGGAACGTGAAAAGGGGGCAAAGTAGAGTACTCCTCACCCCCTAGGCCTTTTTAGGCGGTCCCAAAAGGATCAGTTTCTGCTTTCCTGAGAGATTATGGTATGAGTTCCATATACCACAATAACTTGCATTACAACATGCAAGATATCTATCTCCTATTACCAACTTTTGGAGATATTCGCGCTAAGCGCGAATATCTCCAAAAAGTAACACCTGCCCTGAGCAGTTCTTAGCCATGTTATCCAATGGGAGGTGGATAACATGGCTAAGAGTATTAGCTCGGTAATGCATGAATATCGCTGAGTTTTTAGCGATATTCATGCATTGCGGCCGTTTATTATCGCATTTGCGATAAACCTTGATAATAGTAAGGTTTATTTCTGACGATGCTTAGTGGTGAAAAATTGGTTGGTAAGCATCGTTAGCGATAAATATCGCTTAACTTTGGTAATATGCCCCAACGTCTGTTAACGTTCGATTCGAAGGAAATGAGGAAGTGTTGAAAAACATTGTCTGCGCCATCTTGCCTTTTTTGAAATGCCACACTTTTGTCGTGCACGGCAGCCATTTTAGATGTCTTGACCAGACCCACTCTCTGCACGCTGTCGATTCGTAGCATGGCTCCTCACCCTCGTAAGCATCTCCCCCAGGCACTGGTCACCACCGCTCTCTGTCTTATGCATGGGCAATAAACCTTCCCCCATCTGCGCTGCTCTTCCCTGAGAATCACACTCTGTGCCCGCCCGACACCTCCCTTTCGCCCTATTCACTACCGCACCCTCTGACACTCCTCTTCCTCTGTGTCCGAATGTCCAGGCCGGTCCTAGGCTATCAGCTAGCCCTGCAGATGTAGTTTATGGCCCCAGCTGTAAAGAATCACCCCTCTTCAAAGGAGTTATAGTAGATCAAGGCCCACACCCGATGTGATCCGTCACAGCACACGCGTTCCTACTATCTGAAAACCATCCTGTATTGTGATTGGGGAGGGGACCGAGCCTGAAGCGGAAGATTCCAGGAATGACTCTTTGTACATCAAAGTTTTTACAATTATGTGTCACATTAAAAATATATAGCACTCCAACAAAGTAGTAGGAATATAAAACTTTAATAACATATAAATATATACAACAAAACAAAAACAGTAAAAACATTTAAACAACGAAGAGACCGTGGCAATTTCTTTTTAATTATCCAATAGATTTATTGAAATTGACAGCACCAATAATGAAATATTCTTGTCAGTAGCGGTCTGTTGTGCGAATAGTTCCAAGGCAGCAGAACGCGCTGAAATCTAGATGGCACGAAAGTGATGTCTAGTAAGTTGCCGCCCAGCAAAAAACGGCGTGGGGCGCCGCGGGGGTGAGTGAGTCCAGTAGGCACCACAGCTATTCTTACCGGCATTGCAGAATTACTGCTGGGGACAATGCCTGTGCTGTAGCAGGGTCACAGCAGAAACAAAAAGGATTCTGTTGAAGATGTTGTTGGTTTTCAATTTGAAAACAGTTCTGGTGTCAACTGCTATGCTAATGTAGTGGTTAATGTTTTGTTTTCTCTAGAAAATGTAAAAGAGGGGGAGGCAGTCCAAAGTTCCGTTAAAAGGGCAAAGGAAAGGATCGGTGGTTTGAACTATCAGTCAAAAAGGGGAGGGGGTGCAATAATTTTTCCTACCGGGTCACACTGTGCTTTCACCGGAAGTGAGGTCTGCAGGATTGTAGTAATTCAAAGTGAGGCTGGCGCCAGCATGGGAGCGCCGACGTCCCGCGGATACAGTTTCGTCACTCCACGGGCGATCATGGCAGTCATTCCCCATCGGGGGTCGGAGACTCCCGCGGCTCCTCTAGAATCTTCAAGGTCGTGGAGGACTACGGTGGTGGAGTCAACCAGTGACCGGGCCATTTCTTTATGTTGGGCCCGCTCTTGCCAGGTCGACCGCCATTTTGAGAGTTCGGCAGCTACCGGCGATCGCGGGGTCACATGAGCGGACGGGCTCCACCCTGCCGGGCGAGACGTTGCAGCATGGCCACAGTGGAAGAACCGTTATCTAGGTCGTTCCGAAACTGTGCAGCACTGTAGTTGTTAGGATGCCACCGCCTGGAGCGCTGAGGGTGCAGCTGGGAAGCCTCCACCTGGGGAGGCGGGAGAGGCCTGTTCGCACCGTCTCTCCCTCTCAGTGCACCCCACGGCGTCTCGCTTGAGATTTGTTATGGCCGGACCAGGCGATGAGGACGAGGGGGGGGTCGGAGGCATGTGCAAGACATCCCCCTCCAGTGTTGTCGCAGCCATTATAAAAGAAAGAAGTGTCCCGTCCGTCTTCGGGCCGGGCTTCCGGTGGATGTCGGCCGGACGCCCCTGGCTCTGGCCCCATGAACGGGTTTCTTGGTTTATCGGCTGCAGCCGGATCCCGTCGGCCTCGGCCCCCCGACCGTTGGTGGTCGGCCCGGAAGAGCATGTGGCGGGACTACCTGCAACTCTCAAGGGCCACCGCGGCCGGACTGGGAGAGAGAGGGGAGGGTCGAGGAGACATTCCCCCCCCCCTGCAACTGTTCAGCGTTGTAAAGGCAATCCCCTGGCCGGGTCCCGCTGGTCTCGGCCTCTCCTCCGGCTACACCCTACGTTAGGATCTCCTGGCCGAGGCGTGGCAGCAGGACCTGCCTTATATGGGCTGCTCCCGGCTGGGCGTAGCCGGAACCCTGCCCCACCTTGGAAGTTTCCAGAGTGGGGGTGGATGTTCTACTGACTTGCATTTTCCCTAGTCTATCGATTTTTTTGGCGTGGCAGGCGGTGGGACAGCGAGGGGTGATTTGGTTTCTCTTACTGTTTTTCTGGTCTCTCACCACTGGCATATTTTAACGTTTTCTTGTTTCTAGGACATTAATAGGTTTTATCATTACGTTATGTTATCGTTTCTTTGTTCGTTGTTTAATAAAAGTTCATGTTCATCAGTGGCCTACTGATTTTCGTTTTCCTATTTTTTTCTTTCCAGGTTGTTTCATGGTAAAGTTTCTGTTAACAGGATACAGTGATCACTTCGTTATTATTGCATATGTCCTTTTCACTAGGGGTGCTCTCTGGTCGGGCCAGATGACGTATCTCTAGTAAATGGTCCGGGTGAAAAAGGTGCATCAATCAGTGGGGAGTAGATAGGCATGACAGATTACAACGGGGGAGAACGGTCCGCATTACGTACCCTTTCACTACTTGCAAAGATTTTCCTACGTTTATTTGCAAACAGGGAATACCTCCAAAAAGAACTAATTCCCAAACAGTCAATGTTCGGACAATCAATCAATCAATGAGGAATGAAATAGGTACGACGTGTTAAAGGCTTGCGTTACCTACCCTTCACTATCTGCAAAGGGAGATAGAATATTCCTATTCTTCCTCGTTTGCAGGTAGAGAAGATCGTTAAGAGAATTAACTTCGAACAATTCAATGCTCGATTGAAACAATCAACAAGGGGTACTGTGAACACAAATGAACGCCGCTTATATACATACGCATTGCTATTTTCAACAGGTTGTTCCTAATGTTTCTATTTTAGCGAGGTCAAAAGAGATCCCATTAGTGGCCTACTGATTTTGCTCGATTCCTTTTGTTTTTTTACACGATTTTTCGCTATCTGCAAAGACTAAACAGAGTATTGCGACTCTGTGCTTGTTTGTAAATAGAGAATGAACCAAAGAGAACAATCAATCAAATGGAGAGAGAAGCAGGCACGACGGATTACAAAGGGGGAAAGGGCTGCGTTAACTACCCTTCACTATCTGCAAAGAGAGAGTACTCCTAATAGAAATGAGGGGTGGGGGGCAGCAATCAAAGCAGATCAGTGTGCATAAACACGAAAAAAAAAATTCTTACCACGTACTTGACATTCGACAGCTTATGATATTTGCTATTAAAAAACCATTGAAATTCACTGAAAAAACCATAGGTTATAGACCATATATAGTTAGGAATTAGCATTTACAAAACCTTGAAAATTCACTGAAAAAACCATAGGTTATAGACCATATATAGTTAGGAATTAGCATTTAAAAAACCTTATTTTACTCACACAAAACCATTGAAATTCCATATATAGTTAGTTGCACTAACTATATATTGCGCACCCGCAATCCACTGCTGATGATGTCACATATTACATCATTCATGACATGGTCAGTGACATCACTGATGACATCACTGATGACATCTCAAATGACATCACTGATGACATCTCATTTGACATCAATGACCACATCACTGATGATATCATTCATGTGACAATACAATGCATCTCCTCACATTTTAATATAACCTCTGTTTCACCCAGTGTTAAAAACAGAGTATAATTTTGGAAACCATTGACACACCAATACTAGTTACTACATACGTACTCACTGATTCCTACGTCTACACACACATTCACTCATTCACCCATACAATCATTCATACATACAATCACTCATGTTTACAACACAATCATATGCACTCATACACCTATACAGACACTCACACTCTGCCACTCATCCATGGAGTTACTCACACACCTAGTCAGTCCTGTAAAGAATCAATCACACTTTCATTTTCTACTCTATACAGTTAAACATAGAGCACCTTACGTTTTCAACCATATACTAACACATACTTACTCTCTTATACAATCATTGATACAAGTACACATTGATCTGTACAGAGTCACACACCTCCCATCCAGCCACACACACACTCAGTCTCCCATGCAAATACTTGGGCAATCAATCAATAACCCATATAGTTACTCATATAGCTACTGATCAACACATGCAGCAGTTTACAGAACAACAGACATAATGATGCACAAATTAAGACAGTTTAGTCACTAACCCATGCACTCAGTGAGACACATTTAATCACTCACTCATACATTCAGTCATGCACCTACTAAATCCTTCGTCCAGACACTTATACATCCACTCATTCTTCAATATGTAAGACATATTTTAACTTTACAGAAACATAGTCACTGGATGTTGTCATCAGTGATGTCACTGACCATGTCATGAATGATGTAATATGTGACATCATCAGCAGTGGATTGCGGGTGCGCAATATATAGTTAGTGCAACTAACTATATATGGAATTTCAATGGTTTTGTGTGAGTAAAATAAGGATTTTTAAATGCTAATTCCTAACTATATATGGTCTATAACCTATGGTTTTTTCAGTGAATTTTCAAGGTTTTGTAAATGCTAATTCCTAACTATATATGGTCTATAACCTATGGTTTTTTCAGTGAATATATATATATATATATTACCTACTGGCGGTCGCCAGTAGGTATATATAGTTAGGATTTTTTCTCTATGGGTTTTTTGAAAATTCTATGTCTAATAACTTTGGCGTTTGTGGACGGAATTGGCTGAAATTTTCAGGAAAATGGCACATTTTGTTTCTGAGCAGCCCTTGAAAATTTGGGGGGGGTTCGTCCAGTGGGGGCCGAGAAAAAAGGGGGGTCCCAAAACGTGTTTTTAACATTGAGTTTTCCATAGGGCGGTTGGCCTCACTTTTAGCCCGAACGGCTGAATGGATTTGCACGAAACTTGGCAAAATTGTAGGGACTGGTAGCCCGATGTGCCTTTTGTAGGTCTCAATATATGTGCTCCAGTGGATTTTGAGAAATTAACGTTTAAAAAAAGATATATATCTGTAACAGCGGACCGGTTAGCGCTCTGGTTCGCGGACTTTTCGCGCAACGGAGCTTTGTGAAGCGAAGCTGATTGGTTCTCCGGCGTCTGTCAACATTCCAAACAGTCCGTAGCGGCCGCCATCTTGTCTCTCGGTAGGATCGAGAGACAAGAGGAGGTCAAAACAAAGGGGGAAATAACTATAAGGGGGCATAGTAGATCCTCGCTGACCCCCTAGGTTTGATGTGGAGGTTTTAAAAGGGCCCCGCGGGGCAAAAAAAAAAAAAATAATAATAATTGAACGGCTGAATGGATTTGCACGAAACTTGGCAAAATATTAGGGACTGGTAGCCCGATGTGCCTTTGCTAGGTCTCAATATATGTGCTCCAGTGGATTTTGAGAAATTAACGTTCAAAAAAAGATATATATCTGTAACAGCGCTCCGCTTCGCGTAACGGAGGTTTGCGAAGCTGATTGGTCATTCTGTCACTGGGCTATAGTTGGGCTACATCTGGCTGATATTTGGGCTACATTTGTTTTTTTGTGTGTCTGGCGGCCATCTTTGGGCTACATTGGGCTACATTGGGCTTCATTGGGCTACATTCGGCTAATTAGCAAATAGCTCATCGCAAACTAGGAATGGTAAAGAATCGCTATTTATTCCTTAAAGTTCGCTATTTAGGAAATGCAAATAACTTTGATGATACATATGGCGGTTCATCTCTAACAAGATAAGAAGCATAGGGATAGATTTATGATGACTGGCGCATCACCAGGGATGTGTTAGTCATTCTGTGCCGCTGTTCCGTCACCTATGGTGTGCTGCATTTACAATGCGGCGCATCATGGGGCAAAAACAGCACAGATGCGTGATGTATCTGTGCCGTAAAGGTGGCGCATTGCTGGAGTTGTATCGCAAGTGTGATGAAGGTCCAGCAAGGGTCGGGGGTGCCCCTGTCGCAGGGTTTCTGTTCTCACACAGAACTGTGGACAGAGGATTGGAACCTCGGCGAATTAGGGTGTCCCAAAACTCACGTTAGTAATCAAAAACTATTTAGCAAGCTAGGTACAGTGTCACATTGGATATAACAAACTCTCAATGTTTAGACAATCCAGAATATGAACTTATAGTACCTCAGGATACGTGGAACTCATGAACAGTCGGTCGTTATATATTTCTTAGAAACCAGAACATGGAGTTAAGAAGAACACATGTGTATTTGAAATGTTTATTTACTAATGCCGTCTTCTCAGGCGTAGTACCTTAGATAATAAAAGTACACATATTATCAGTAGCAAAATTACCAGCATAGTTACTAGTACATAAAAAGTGAATGGTGATAGTATGTTAACATGCTGTAAATGAATAAGAGTTAGCAACACTTATAAGCAGCCGCGGGCCGTGGAGGGAGTTACGGTGAGGCAGGGAGGCGGGGAGGGGGAGAAGCAGGGTGGAGAATACAAGTACACATATTATCAGTAGCAAAATTACCAGCATAGTTACTAGTACATAAAAAGCGAATGGTGACAGTATGTTAACATGCTGTAAATGAATAAGAGTTAGCAACACTTATAAGCAGCCGCGGGCCGTGGAGGGAGTTACGGTGGGGCAGGGAGGCGGGGAGGGGTAGGGGCAGGGTAGAGAGGGCTCCACCCTGCTTCTCCCCCTCCCCGCCTCCCTGCCTCACCGTAACTCCCTCCACGGCCCGCGGCTGCTTATATCTCACCCTCCCTAATACACATATTATATTATTTGCTAAGAAGGTCTCTTTGTGTTGGTTTAGGGCGTGCCCATACTTTAGTGTCTTAGATTTGAAGGAATCACATCAGCATACACCAGCTCTCTCTTCATGTGAACCGCATCAACTGTTGTGTATGTGTGTTCGGCAAAGCAATATAAAACCCGCCTCATGCCCAGAATTGGCAGAAGTTGCACTTATGTTATGAGTATGAAGTCGTGGAGATCAGACCTCATAACAATTCTGTATCGTGTTGTTCTTGAAACTTTAGCACTCGCTGTACAGATATAGTTTAACAAGTAAAGCAGATAGTAGACCAATAACATATTATTCTCATGTAAACCACGATGAACTACTAGGTGGAAAGCTAAAGCAACAACTAAGTGTCGTGTGCAGAAGTTGCAAAAAAGGAAAAATGGCGTTTAAACCGGTAATGAGCCCATGCTAACTTAACACGGTGTAAAGATATCCAGGACCTAGATGACACCTCCTCATGATCCGGAAACGAACTGAATAAGATAATAGAAGTGCCATCTCATGAGAGCAGATTGCAAGTTTATATGTGGACGGTCCGCAAGGTAAAGCATTAAAAACTAGGAAAATTCAATGCTAAAGAAAAATAAAACAGCCAAGTACTTTATCGAGTCTTAAGCCAATAGGCAAGGTAAATAATAAAAACTTGACAAATAAGTCAATGAATTGTCAATGAAATGCTAGTACTCAGCATATGAAACATGAAAAAGGTCTATGACATAACTGTGTATGCAAAATAAGCTGCAACAGCCTCCAATAGGAAGTCACCGTCTTCATCCGAAAACAGTTCAGCCATCCAATTTAAAAGCGGAAAAGAACATACGTGCTCTCCCAGCACCGGATCCTCTATCACCATCAGAGGACAGCTCGGTGGGTTTTCAAGAAAGCTGTGTTCCAAGAAAGACTGTGCTGCCGCCAGTAAATTCCAGGGACCAAGTAGTCCATGCATCAATGCCACAGCCATAATCCTTTCGCCAGGACAAATCAACTCGTGAGTAATGATAGGAGTCATCAGCTGATTAAAGTCGACGTCAGGAGAAACCGGTCCGCAGAGACACAAATCAATGGCCCAATCGAAATCACAGGTCAGGCAGTGAAATACAGGCTGGACACAGGTGAAGTAGGAGAACCGAAAAGATAATCCATATGCCGTGCTTAATATCGCCAACGGCATTGTGCCATAATATTCTAGCATGCGATTGCGGAACAGTGTCAGCAGCTGCAGGGTCGGAGGTTGCATAGGAGGGACATCCATATTTAAAAATGTAAAAAAGCACAAGAGCGTCCGCTGGTAATGCAAGTAAAAATGCAATCCACGAACCAGAGTGGAGAAAATGGAATGAAAGGGAGCAGGGATGACTCCAAAGATTTTCTCAAATGAAGTCACGAGACCACTGGTAACAACTTTAAAAAAGTGTGCCAGGGATTTTGTGGAGGATGCGTTAAAGATAGTCGGAAACATGTTGCTGAAATTGAAAGGCAAACCTGTGTACGGGTGTTCGCTATGTGAAGTACGAAAGTTTCACGGGCCGAACTCAAGGCCACCTCTCTCTGAGACAAAAGAGCTCTTATTCTTGTCATGCCGTTGAAACGTGTCCCAAGGTTGGTATTTGTGGCCAGATTGAAAACTCCCTATGTTCATGTGTGGGAGGAAATAGAACATTTCTGCAGCAAATAACCCGTTCACTTACTGTTACGATAAAAGGAATACTTTTAATTAACTCAGAACAATCTTCATTATTGAGCATCAAATAACTACCATTTTCCAACAACTTGAACGTGGGGATGATAGCAGGAACTGGCGTGCCTTGCAACACGCAAGCCATATTTGGTCGGTGTTTGTTGCATGAATCGTGTAACTGTATGTGCCTACACATTAGTGAATGATCTGGCGTCTCAGTGCATTCCTCTCCATTCAGATAAACTTCTTGATCATCTTTGAAACATCTGTATGTGTATGGAAGCGACCAGACCTCATGAACAAAAGCACTACCTAAAGGTTCATAAAGACCTATTGGTATATATTTCATACAATTTGAAAACTTATATAAAGCAAAAGGCAGCGTTATTAAACCGTGGATAAGGCATGTTGCCAAAAAACCCGCAATCCTCTGCTGATGATGTCACTGAGCATGTCATGAATGATGTAATATGTGACATCATCAGTAGTGGATTATGGGTAATAGTATCTCTAGTTTACTCCCCTATAGCTGTCTTTCTTTTAACATAAGTGTGTGTTTCCTTCCCTTATACTTACTGTTTTTGGTTCGCTTCCAGTTCGCGTACCAGCGAGCGAACTAGGAAGCGAACTAAGAGAAATAGAGGTTGGCACAGTTCCAAATATTGTACCAATTTTTTAATAACGGGGAGGTAGTTCTGAAAAGAACTTTTTTTTTTATTTTTCTGAACATTTTTTTACTGTTTTTGAATTTTTCGGAACAGTTTTATATTTTTTTGGGTTTTTCTTGGAGGGGGCAATGAAAACGATTCATTGTAAAGGGCTCAACAGGAGCAACAAAACAAAAAAAAGAAGTATTTATTATTTTGGGCGTTTCGGACAAACTTGCATATGATAGTCAATAGCTCTGTTGATCAGAGTGATGCTTCTTTCTCCGTAGGAAATGAATCCATCGCAAAATACGCAGGTGTGTTTTACTTCACCAAATCTCATTTGTATATTTGGCACCATCTCCCTGCCCTCTGGTCCCGTTACTTCCGGTACAACAGATCTTCTGGCCATAATAGGGAGATTATCTAGGTCGTTCCGAAACTGTGCAGCACTGTAGTTGTTAGGATGCCACCTAGTCATATGGCGATGCATTGTGTAGTTTCCGAAACTGTATTTTTTGTCGGTCCCTCTGGACAGTCTATCTTGACATATAAGGCAAGTTACGTATCTTGCATTTACTTTTTTCTGACCTTTGGGAATTTTAAAAAATTGCCAAATGAAGTTTTCTTTCCGGTGAGACGTCCTGGGCTGCTCAGGCAAAAACTGCCTCTCTTCGTGCTCGTCCTCCTGTTCCTCTTCTTCTTCTTCTTGTTGAATTACAACTTGAGCAGGTGGTCCACTCTTCCTTGGATGTGGTGGAGGTGGTGGGGAAGCACCAGCTGAAGCTACTAAAGAAGCCATTGCTCAGTGATCACAAAGGGTCTTTCTCTGACAATGATGAAAGTCAGAGTGAGGAAAGAAGGAGGGATTTTCATCATTTGGGAAAAACAAGAGTTCTCAACCAATCAAAAGTGTTCATTTTAGATTATATGACCTAGTCTTACATCATTAGGAAACCAAAAGTGAAATGAACCAATGAAAAGTGTTATTACCAAGTCACATGACTTGCTGTGTTTACGTTAAGCGCTTTGCAGGGCCTCCCTGTTTGCTTCCAGAAACCTGCGCTTTGGCACTCGCTTCGCGTACCAGTTCGCTAACGTAGCACGTCATATGACGTATCAAGCGACAACGTGGAACGTCATGCGGACGGGAGGCGTCACGATGTTGTTTTCTAACGCGGCACTTGCGGTAAAGAAACGTTTACCGGCTCGCGGTCTATTTCGCGGCATCAAGGTCAGCTAACGGGAAGCTTCCTGATTCGCGAAGCGGGAACGAAGAAAAAAAAATATATAGAGGGATTTTCATCATTTGGGAAAAACAAGAGTTCTCAACCAATCAAAAGTGTTCATTTTAGATTATATGACCTAGTCTTACATCATTAGGAAACCAAAAGTGAAATGAACCAATGAAAAGTGTTATTACCAAGTCACATGACTTGCTGTGTTTACGTTAAGCGCTTTGCAGGGCCTCCCTGTTTGCTTCCAGAAACCTGCGCTTTGGCACTCGCTTCGCGTACCAGTTCGCTAACGTAGCACGTCATATGACGTATCAAGCGACAACGTGGAACGTCATGCGGACGGGAGGCGTCACGATGTTGTTTTCTAACGCGGCACTTGCGGTAAAGAAACGTTTACCGGCTCGCGGTCTATTTCGCGGCATCAAGGTCAGCTAACGGGAAGCTTCCTGATTCGCGAAGCGGGAACGAAGAAAAAAAAATATTTAAAAAAAAAAATATTCATAAACATATAAAATATATTTTTGGATTTAAAGAAGAATACATTTTACAGCTACAGATATTAGCTGTTAAAAAACCAATGAAATTCACAGAAAAAACCATAGGTTATAGACCATATATAGTTAGGAATTAGCATTTACAAAACCTTGAAAATTCACTGAAAAAACCATAGGTTATAGACCATATATAGTTAGGAAATAGCATTTAGAAAACCTTATTTTACTCACACAAAACCATTGAAATTCCATATATAGTTAGTTGCACTAACTATATATCGCGCACCTGCAATCCACTGCTGATGATGTCACATATTACATCATTCATGACATGGTCAGTGACATCACTGATGACATCACTGATGACATCTCAAATGACATCACTGATGACATCACTGATGACAACATCCAGTGACTGTATGCTTCTGTAAAGTTAAAATATGTCTTACATATTGAAGAATGAGTGGATGTATAAGTGTCTGGATGAAGGATTTAGTAGGTGCATGACTGACTGTATAAGTGAGTGATTAAATGTGTCTCACTGAGTGCATGGGTTAGTGACTAAACTGTTTTAAATTGTGCATCATTGTGTCTGTTGTTTTGTAATCTGATGCATGTGTTGATCATTAGCTATATGACTAACTATATGGGTTATTGATTAGTTGCCCAAGTATTTGTATGGGAGACTGAGTGTGTGTGTGGGTGTCTGGGAGGTGTATGACTCTGTGCATAGATGTGTGAGCAGTTGATTCACTAGATGTATGGGTTCAAAAGTGCATGTGGAAACATCTGTATGGGCGGTTGACTGTGTGCATGAGTGTATTGGTGAGTGAATGGATATCTCAGTGCTACATGTCAAAGTAAGTACATATGTAAAACACAGTACATGTGATAGTTGACATATATAAATAACTGTGCATAAGAGCCAGTGAATGTGTGAGTGGCTGTATGGATTATTGTGAACTTGTATCAGGGATTGTATAACAGAGTAAATATGTGTTATTATATGTTCCAATAAGTAAGGTGTGTATAACTATATAGTTGAGGAAATCGAGGTGTGATTGATTCTTTGCAAGACTGACTAGGTGTGTGAGTAACTCCATGGATGAGTGACAGTCTGTGAGTGTCTGTTTACACTGAGTGTATCTAAGGTTATATTAGAGTCTGAAGAGGTTCATTGTATCATCACATGAATGATGTCATCAGTGATGTGATCAGTAATGTCAAATGAGATGTCATCAGTGATGTCATCAGTGATGTCATTTGAGATGTCATCAGTGATGTCATCAGTGATGTCACTGACCATGTCATGAATGATGTAATATGTGACATCATCAGCAGTGGATTGCAGGTGCGCGATATATAGTTAGTGCAACTAACTATATATGGAATTTCAATGGTTTTGTGTGAGTAAAATAAGGTTTTCTAAATGCTATTTCCTAACTATATATGGTCTATAACCTATGGTTTTTTCAGTGAATTTTTAAGGTTTTGTAAATGCTAATTCCTAACTATATATGGTCTATAACCTATGGTTTTTTCTGTGAATTACCTACTGGCGGTCGCCAGTAGGTATATATAGTTAGGATTTTTTCTCTATGGGTTTTTTGAAAATTCTATGTCTAATAACTTTGGCGTTTGTGGACGGAATTGGCTGAAATTTTCAGGAAAATGGCACATTTTGTTTCTGGGCATCCCTTGAAAATTTGGGGGGGGGTCGTCAAGGGGGGGCCGAGAAAAAAGGGGGGTCCCAAAACGTGTTTTTAACATTGAGTTTTCCATAGGGCGGTTGGCCTCACTTTTAGCCCGAACGGCTGAATGGATTTGCACGAAACTTGGCAAAATTGTAGGGACTGGTAGCCCGATGTGCCTTTTGTAGGTCTCAATATATGTGCTGCAGTGGATTTTGAGAAATTAACGTTTAAAAAAAGATATATATCTGTAACAGCGGACCGGGCAGCGCTCCAGTACGCGTACTTTTCGCGCAACGGAGCTTTGTGAAGCGAAGCTGATTGGTTCTCCGGCGTCTGTCAACATTCCAAACAGTCCGTAGCGGCCGCCATCTTGTCTCTCGGTAGGATCGAGAGACAAGAGGAGGCCAAAGCGAAGGGGCAAATGACCATAAGGGGGCATAGTACATTGTCGCTCACCCCCTAGGTTTGATGTGGAGGTTTTAAAAGGGCCCCGCGGGGCAAAAAAAAATAAAAATAATAATAATCGAACAGCTGAATGGATTTGCACGAAACTTGGCAAAATTGTAGGGACTGGTAGCCCGATGTGCCTTTGCTAGATCTCAATATATGTGCTCCAGTGGATTTTGAGAAATTAACGTTCAAAAAAAGATATATATCTGTAACAGCGCACCGCGTACTTTTCGCGTTACGGAGCTTTGCGAAGCGAAGCTGATTGGCTCTCCGGTGTCTGTAAACATTCCAAACAGTCAGTAGCGGCCGCCATCTTGTCTCTCGGTAGGATCGAACAGCTGAATGGATTTGCACGAAACTTGGCAAAATTGTAGGGACTGGTAGCCCGATGTGCCTTTGCTAGGTCTCAATATATGTGCTTCAGTGCATTTTGAGAAATTAACGTTCAGAAACAAGATAAAATTATATGTGTATTACCTAGCTGTTGCTAACACCAGTTAGCGACGGCTAGTAGAAGATAGCGACCATCTTGGGCCCCACTTTGCATGTGAGTGATATTTATCACTAATGACATGCAAAGTGGGCATGCCAAGATGTTAGCGACTGGAAACAGTCGCTAACATCGCTATCTCCTATTATCAACTTTTGGAAATATTCGAGATAAGCGCGAATATCTCCAAAAGCTACCACCTGCCCTGAGCAGTTCTTAGCCATGTTATCCAATGGGAGGTGGATAACATGGCTAAGAGCATTAGCTCGGTAATGCATGAATATCGCTGAGTTTTCAGCGATATTAATGCATTGCGGTCGTTTTTTATCGTATTTCCGATAAACCTTGATAATAGCAAGGTTTATCTGCGATAATTTCTGACGGTAAAAAAATCGTTGCTAAGCATCGTTAGGGATAAATATCGCTTAACTTTGGTAATATGCCCCAACGTCTGTTAACGTTCGATTCGAAGGAAATCAGGAAGTGTTGAAAAACATTGTCTGCGCCATCTTGTCTTTTTTCAAATGCCACACTTTTGTCGTGCACGGCAGCCATTTTAGATGCCTTGACCAGACCCACTCTGTGCACGCTGTCGATCCTTAGCATGGCTCCCCACCCTCGCAAGCATCTCCCCCAGGCAGTGGTCACCCCCGCTCTCTGTCTTATGCATGGGTAATAAACCTCCCCCATCTGCGCTGCTCTTCCCTGAGAATCACACCCTGTGCCCGCCCGACACCTCCCTTTCGCCCTATTCACTACCGCACCCTCTGATACTCCTTTTCCTCTGTGTCCGATTGTCCAGGCTGGTCCTAGGGTATCAGCTAGCCCTGCAGATGTAGTTTATGGCCACAGCTGTAAAGAATCACCCCTCTTCAAAGGAGTTATAGTAGATCAAGGCCCACACTCGATGAGATCCGTCACAGCAGAAGCGTTGCTATTATCTGAAAACCATCCTGTATTGTGATTGGGGAGGGGACCGAGCCTGAAGCGGAAGATTCCAGGGATGACTCTTTGTACATCAAAGTTTTTACAATTATGTGTCACATTAAAAATATATAGCACTCCGACAAAGTAGTAAGATTATAAAACTTTAATAATTTATAAATATATACAAGAAAACAAAAATAGTAATAACATATAAACATTTTTAGGGAAAAACAACGAAGTAGCGGTCGGCTGTGCGAATAGTCCCAACGCAGCACAACGTCCAGATTTCCGGCGTGGGGCGTCGCGGGGGGTGGGTCATCAGTAGCAAACTGTTGTGCGAATAGTTCCAAGGCAGCAGAACGCGCTGAAATCTAGATGACACTAAAGTGATGTCTAGTAAGTTGCCACCCAGCAAATAACGGCATGGGGCGTCGCGGGGGGTGGGTCATCAGTAGCAAACTGTTGCGCGAATAGTTCCAAGGCAGCAGAACGATGGCACCAAGGTGATGTCCAGTAAGTTGCCGCACTGGTTTTGGTATCCTACAATGCTGCTCCGAATAACGGCGCGGGGCGCCCCGGGGGAGGCGGTGAACGGGCCTGTCCAGGTGGAGTGTCATCTGTTGTAGTGGGGCGCCCCTTTACCGTTTCAGTTGCCATTCCGTCCGTTTTTGGTCCACTGTGTCAAAAGCCGCAATTCAGCTGAGTTGCGCCCACTCTTGCGGTGCAGCGATAGGCGGCTGTCACAGGACTCTCAAAATGGCGGCAGGCTGTTTCCTTTTTGGGCCTGGTCCACTGAAATGGCCCTGGGAGACCTTGGAAATCGGACGCTTGTCTGCTAGGTCTTGGACCCCATTCTCGAAAGCGTCCCCTCCGCCTTGAGAATTCATCAAAAGTTTTGGGGGCTCCGACTCCTGCAGGCTTCTGGTGGGGAGCGGCTGCCATGATTACTCGCGGAATGACCACGACTGAGCTACGAGATGGTGGTGCTTTCATGCTGACGCCAGCTTCAGTCTGAAACATCCAGAAACAAGGTGGGGCTTTCATCGTTTGGGGAAAAAAAAAAGTTTTCATCCTATGAAAAGTGTTGTTTTTAGGTCACATGATCATGCCTTCTATCATTAGGAAACCAAAAGTAAAATGAACCAATGAAAAGTTTTATAAACAAGTCACATGACCTGTTATGCGGCATAGGGTGTAAAATGCGGAGAAAATACGTTGGTACGTGAGGCGGCGTCAATGTGGAGGCTTTAAAAGGGCCCCGCGGGGCAAAAAAACAAAAATATTTTTTGTTTTTTTTGCGTGGGTAGCGCCCGGTACGCGTACCGGGAAGCGGTCGGAGGAGCGTACTATGAGGAGAAAAGAAAGACAGGGTATAAACATTTTGGCAATTTTGTTATAAATGGAAGGTAGTTCTGAAAAGAACTGTTTTTTTATTCTTTTTCTTTTTTTTTATTTTTTTTATGAATTTTCTGAACAATTTTTTGATTTTTTTTTGGATTTTTGAAAACTATTTTGTGTTTTTTTTGTGTTTTGTAAGGGGGAAATAACAAAAAAGCAGGGTTAGAACATGTCTCAACAGGAGCAAAAAAAAATAAAAAGGATTCATTGTTTTCTCATCTTGTAGCATTTATGATTTTCTCCAGCTCGGTTAATCAAAGTAATACTCTTCTCTCCATAAGCAATAGTTCCTCCACAATATATACAAACTATTTTGTAGTGTGCAAAAGGAGCTTGAATATTGGGGATTATTTCTCGGCCTTCTGGTCCGGCGAATGAGCTTTGACCCCTGTTGGTGCTGGGGATGACATCTGGGGGGTTGGCAGCAAGATCCCTTACTTGTGCTTGGGAAAGATTATTGGGATGCCATCGCTCCATGTGGCGAATCATTGTATGATTGCCAAAGCTGTATTTCTTGTTGGGGTTGCCACGAGAAAGTATATTTTTGCAAATCAAACAAGACACCTGGGGTGCATTGACCTTCTTTTGTCCAGGTGGAATTTTAAAGAATTGCCATATGTAGTGGTCTTTAATATGGCTCTGCCTTGGTGTTTCTGGCAGGAACTGCCTTACTTGCTCTTCCTCCTCCTCCTCCTCTTCGTCCTCATTATCTTCCTCTCTACCAAAGTCCAGTGTTGGTGGTGGTCCTTTTGGTGGTGGTGGTGGTGGTGGTTGCTGAGAAGCACCAGCTGCAGCTATTACAGAAGCCATTGTGAAAAATAGGTCTTGCTCTCTGGAAATAGAAAGTAAGAATGAGGTAAAAAGAAGGAGGGGTTTTCATCATTTGAGAAAAAAAAATAGTTCTAAACCAATGAAAAGTGTTATTTTTAGGTCACATGACCAAGCCTAACAACATTATGAAACCAAAAGTGAAATGAACCAATGAAAAGTGTTATTAACAAGTCACATGACCTCTCACGCTTATGTTACGCGCTGCGGAACACGCCCCGGATAGCTTCCGGGTCGCTGCGCTTCGCGCCTTGGTCCGCGCCCCGGAGCACTTCCGGGTGCGCTAACGCGGTACGTCATAAGACGCATTACGCGGTAACGCGATACGTCGCGCTTACGCGACGCGCCGTGGATCGCTTCCGGGGAGCTGCGTTTCGCGCATCGGTCCGCGCCCAGGAGCACTTCCGGGTGCGCTAACGCGGCGCGTCATAAGACGCATTACACGACAACGTGATACGTCACGCTTCCGCGACGCGTCACGATAATGATTTCTAACGTGGCAGTTGCGCTAACGGAACGTTTACCGGTTCGCGGACCGGGTCGCGGCATCAAATTGAGCTAACGGGAAGCTTCTTACATCATTAGGAAACCAAAAGTGAAATGAACCAATGAAAAGTGTTATTACCAAGTCACATGACCTGCTGTGTTTACGTTACGCGCTTTGCAGGGCCTCCCGGTTTGCTTCCAGAAACCTGTGCTTTGCGACTCGGTAAGCGTACCAGTTCGCTAACGTAGCACGTCATATGACGTATCACACGACAACGCGAAACGTCATGCGGACGGGAGGCGTGATGATGTTGTTTTCTAACGCGGCAGTTGCGGTAAAGAAACGTTTATATGCTCGCGGTCTATTTCGCGGCATCAAGGTCAGCTAACGGGAAGCTTCCCGATTCGCGAAGCGGGAACGAAGAAAAAAAAAATATTAAAAAAAAAAGTTATTAATAAACATATAAAATATATTTTTGGATTTAAAGAAGAATACATTTTACAGGTATAGATATTAGCTTTTAAAAAACCAATGAAATTCACTGAAAAAACCATAGGTTATAGACCATATATAGTTAGGAATTAGCATTTACAAAACCTTGAAAATTCACTGAAAAAACCATAGGTTATAGACCATATATAGTTAGGAATTAGCATTTACAAAACCTTATTTTACTCACACAAAACCATTGAAATTCCATATATAGTTAGTTGCACTAACTATATATCGCGCACCCGCAATCCACTGCTGATGATGTCACATATTACATCATTCATGACATGGTCAGTGACATCACTGATGACATCTCAAATGACATCACTGATGACAATACTGATGACATCTCATTTGACATCAATGACCACATCACTGATGATATCATTCATGTGACAATACAATGCATCTCCTCACATTTTAATATAACCTCTGTTACACCCAGTGTTAAATACAGAGTATAATTTTTGAAACCATTGACACACCAATACTAGTTACTACATACACACTCACTGATTCCTATGTCTACACACACATTCACTCATTCACCCATACAATCATTCATACATACAATCACTCATCTTTACAACACTATCATATGCACTCATACACCTATACAGACACTCACACTCTGCCACTCATCCATGGAGTTACTCACACACCTAGTCAGTCCTGTAAAGAATCAATCACACTTCCATTTTCTAATCTATACAGTTAAACATAGAGCACCTTACATTTTCAAACATATACTAACACATACTTACTCTCTTATACAATCATTGATACAAGTACACATTGATCTGCACAGAGTCACACACCTCCCAGCCAGCCACACACACACTCAGTCTCCCATACAAATACTTGGACAATCAATCAATAACCCATATAGTTACTCATATAGCTACTGATCAACACATGCAGCAGTTTACAGAACAACAGACATAATGATGCACAAATTAAGACAGTTTAGTCACTAACCCATGCACTCAGTGAGACACATTTAATCACTCACTCATACATTCAGTCATGCACCTACTAAATCCTTCGTCCAGACACTTATACTTCCACTCATTCTTCAATATGTAAGACATATTTTAACTTTACAGAAACATACAGTCACTGGATGTTGTCATCAGTGATGTCATTTGAGATGTCATCAGTGATGTCATCAGTGATGTCACTGACCATGTCATGAATGATGTAATATGTGACATCATCAGCAGTGGATTGCGGGTGCGCGATATATAGTTAGTGCAACTAACTATATATGGAATTTCAATGGTTTTGTGTGAGTAAAATAAGGTTTTGTAAATGCTAATTCCTAACTATATATGGTCTATAACCTATGGTTTTTTCAGTGAATTTTCAAGGTTTTGTAAATGCTAATTCCTAACTATATATGGTCTATAACCTATGGTTTTTTCAGTGAATATATATATATATATATCTGGGCCTAACCACACATCTCATCGTGAGATCTGATTGACGTCAGCACTTCATCCAAGAAGTGTTGGCAGCCATCTTGGAACCAATATACATGATAGCACCTCATTAAAAAGCATTGCAGTTAATAGAAGGTTTTAGGACTTTAGTTACATTATAAATAATTTGTTGATGGGACGATACTCATTTTAGGAATTGTGGTGTGTTCTAAGGTGATTTTACCATGTGAAAAAGCCTTCTGCTGGGATATCATGAATCATGTTTGAAAGAAAACTATTATCTCATGCTTTTCCCACAGTGGTTTGGAAGGGGATCTATATGCTAAACTGAAAGCATATTTTCTGTAAATTCACATTATTTTTCTCAGTCATGTGAGAATGAAGTCTGACATTCTCAGTAAAACATGTACATCCAACAAGGACAGAGACTGTCAGTTGAGTCGTTTATGTTCTACTGCAGCTTCCCAGAGTGTTCTAAAGAACCACTAGAGTGTAACAGTCCTACTTATTACAAAGGTATGGCACACCTGAAGCCATCTTAATTGGAATAAAGTGGTAACTCTTAAAACACTTAATTTAAAAAGTAACAAAATGAGGGGGTATAGTTTGCCATAGAAAGTATGATTAGTTCTGCAGAAAGAAAAATTAGGGCACATTTTGAGTGACTTCTCAAATCCTCTTCTATTTCATAAAAAAATTCTGACATGCAGTCTCCCAAGATGGCCACCAGAGACAAAAGAGCCCAAATGTAGCCCAAATATCACCCAGATGTAGCCCAAGAATAGCCCAATGACAGAATGTCCCAGAGTGTTCTAAAGAACAACTAGAGCGCTAACAGTCTTACTTATGACAAAAGTATGGCACACCAGAAGCCATCTTGATTGGAATGAAGTGGTAAGTCTGAATACATTCAATTTAAAAAGGAACAAAATGAGGGGGTTCATTTTGCCATAGAAAGTTTGATTAGTGCTTCAGAAAGAAAAATTAGGGCACATTTTGAGTGACTTCTCAAATCCTCTTCTATTTCATTAAAAAATTGCAGACTGAAACATGCACTTTCAATACCAGCAGCAGACTTCCCTGGTGAGCAGTAGCTTTACTACAGTGATCTAATAAGCAACTAGCGTGCTAACATTCTGAATTTATGGCAAATGTGTGTCACATCTGAATGCCTTCTTGATGGAATGAAAGTAGAAAACTGAAAGTATTTTCTACTGAGGAGACTGTAGTAAATGAGGAAATTAGGAAACTTCATAACAAATAAGTCTCCCAAGATGGCCACCAGAGAAAAAAGAGACCAAATGTAGCACAAATATGCCCCAGTTCTAGCCCAAGGATAGCCCAATGACAAAATGTCCCAGAGTGTTCTAAAGAACAATTAGAGTGCTAACAGTCTTACTTATGGCAAAAGTATGGCACACCTGAAGTCATCTTGATTGGAATAAAGTGGTAACACGTAAAACATTTATTTGCAAAGGAACAAAATGAGGGGGTTCATTTTGCCATAGAAATTATGATTAGTGCTGAAGAAAGAAAAATTAAGGCACATTTTGACTTCTCAAATCCTCTTCTATTGCATTAAAAAAAGAAATTCTGACATGCAGACTGAAACATGCACTTTGAATACCAGCAGCAGACTTCCCTGGTGAGCAGTAGCTTTACTACAGTGATCTAATGAGCAACTAGAGTGCTAACATTCAGAATTTATGACAAATGTGTGACACATCTTAATGCCTTCTTGTTGGAACATAAGTAAACAAGCATTGAAAATGCAGCAGATCTCGCCCTCGTTTAAGGTAAAGCCATTCTGTTTGTAATGAGGTGGCTTTTTAGCTTTGCTTTTATTAGTGTTTTTCAAACTTTCATGTAAATAACATGCATATGTATGCATATATGTATATATATGCATGCATTTATATTTTTATTTATAGAGGTATTTGCAGATTATATATGTTAATATATGTATGTATACATATATATACACATACATATATATAAATGCATATGCATATATATGTATATATATATTACCTATTGGCGATAGCCAGTAGGTATATATAGTTAGGATTGTTTTCCATAGGGAAATCGCAACATTCTATTGTGAACAACTTTGGCGCCGGTTGAGGAATCTTCCTGAAATTATCCTTAACTTTGCCTCGCGGCGCTCCGCTCCTTCCCTGAAAGTTTGGGGGGGATTCGTCAAGGGGGGGCCGAGATAAAAGGGGGGTCCCAAAACGTGTTTCCCCATGTTAATTTCCATAGGGTGGTTGGACTCACTTTTAGCCCGAACGGCTGAATGGTTTTCCACCAAACTTGGCAAAATTGTAGGGACTGGTAGCCCGATGTGCCTTTGCTATGTCTCAAGATATGTGCTCCAGTGGTTTTTACGAAAATTAACTTTGAAAAAATATATATTGGGCTACATTGGGCTATATACATGTTAGAGCCCACATGTAGCCCAATGTAGCCCAATGTAGCCCAATGTAGCCCAAAGATGGCCACCAGAGACAAAAAAAAACAAATGTACCCCAAATATCAGCCAGATGTAGCCCAATTATAGCCCAATGACAGCATGTCCCAGAGTGTTCTAAAGAACAACTAGAGTGCTAACAGTCTTACTTATGACAAAAGTATGACACACCTGAAGTCATCTTGATTGGAATAAAGTCTTAACACTTAAAACATTTAATTTGCAAAGGAACAAAATGAGGGGGTTCATTTTGCCATAGAAATTATGATTAGTGCTGAAGAAAGAAAAATTAGGGCACATTTTGAGTGACTTTTCAAATCCTCTTATATTTCATTAAAAAAATTCTGATATGCAGTCTCCCAAGATGGCCACCAGAGACAAAAGAGCATGTGCTTAAAAACTCTGTTAGCAAAGCAGGCATTTGAGATTTAAAAAACATTTTAATATATAAAAACGTCATCCGCTAATAGAATTAGCATTTAAAAAACTTTGCGAATTCAATGAAAAAACCATAGGTTTCAGGCCTTATATAGTTAGGAATTAGCATTTAAATAACCTTGCGAATTCACTGAAAAAAACATAGGTTTCAGGCCTTATATAGTTAGGAATTAGCATTTAAAAAACCTTTGAAATTCACTGAAAAAACCATAGGTTTCAGGCCTTATATAGTTAGGAATTAGCATTTAAAAAACCTTGCAAATTCACTGAAAAAAACATAGGTTTCAGGCCTTATATAGTTAGGAATTAGCATTTAAAAAACCTTTGAAATTCACTGAAAAAACCATAGGTTTCAGGAGTTATATAGTTAGGAATTAGCTTTTAAAAAACCTTTGAAATTCACTCAAAAAACTATAAGTTTTAGTGGTGTTATAGTTAGCTGGACATTTTACTCATACAAAACCATTGAAATTGCTCCTATATAGTTAGTTGTACTAACTATATTTCGCGCACCCGCAATCCACTGCTGATGATGTCACATATTAGATCATTCATGACATGGTCAGTGACATCACTGATGACATCTCAAATGATATCACTGATGACATCACTGATGACATCATCCACGTGACAATCAGATACGCCTTTTCATACACTATTACAATTTTTCATCACTCTTTGTAAAATACAGAGTATCATATTTAAATCCATTGTCACAGCAATACAAGTATCTAAAAATCCACTCAGTGATTCATAGATGTATTCACAAATCTAATCACTTACCTATGGATTCACTCATACATGCTGTCAATGAACAATAGAACACTATCAAAAATACTTATACATCTATATCGACATTAAACAACAGCACGCATCCTATTCACATATGAAGTCATCCTACTCACTTATGCAAACAATGGATCATACTTACATATTTACTTAGCAAAACACTTATAAAAACACCACTTCTTATATTCATTTAGATAGTAAGTCATACTTAGTAAATTATAAAATCATTATTACAAGTATACAGTTATCCATACAGTCACTCACACAATCATTGTGTCTTATGAATACTTATTTATATACAACAACTGACACATACACTGCCTTTTATTTTTCTAGTTTGTTGGACCTGTACCATTGAGAAATATATTTGCTCATCACCACACCCATAAAGATATTCACTCACCCAAACAACTGTTAGAACATGTAGTTTTAACTTCATATATCTACTGAATCAACTATTCACACATCTTTGGACAGTCACACACCCCCCACCGAACCATACACACTTTCACACTCCCATACAAATACTCAGTTAGCTAATCAATAACTATTATAGACTTTCACATAGCTAGTAACCAACTGTAGAATCAGTTTACACAACAACTGACAAAGTGATACAGATATTCACACAGTTTAGTCACTATCCACTATATTTAGTGAGACATTATAAATTGGTCAAGTAAACAGTCAATTACACTGCGACTAAATCCTCCATCCAAATATTTATTTATATATATCCACTTATTCTTCAATGCAAATTGCTGTATATATAATGCATATTTAAATAACGAAGCAAGCCACATTCACTGGATGATGTCATCAGTGATGTCATTTGAGATGTTATCAGTGATGTCACTGACCATGTCATGAATGATCTAATATGTGACATCATCAGCAGTGGATTGCGGGTGCGCGAAATATAGTTAGTACAACTAACTATATAGGAGCAATTTCAATGGTTTTGTATGAGTAAAATGTCCAGCTAACTATAACACCACTAAAACTTATAGTTTTTTGAGTGAATTTCAAAGGTTTTTTAAAAGCTAATTCCTAACTATATAACTCCTGATACCTATGGTTTTTTCAGTGAATTTCAAAGGTTTTTTAAATGCTAATCCCTAACTATATAAGGCCTGAAACCTATGGTTTTTTCAGTGAATATATATATGTGTATATGTGTGCCTGTAGAGAGAGGTAGAGGTGTAGAGGTAGAGGTAGAGAGGTAGAGGTAGAGAGGTAGAGACTAGTAGAGAGAGAAGTAGAGATAAGTAGAGAGAGGTAGAGAGTAGAGAGTGACTAATAGAGAGTAGAGAGTGAGTAGTAGAGAGTAGTAGAGAACAGTAGAGAGAGTATCAGAGAGTGAGTAGTAGAGAGTAGTAGAGTGAATAGTAGAGTGAGTAGTAGAGAGTGAGTAGTAGAGAGTGAGTAGTATAGAGTAGTAGAGAGTAAGTAGTAGAGTGAGTAGTAGAGAGCAGTAGAGAGTGAGTAGTAGAGAGTAGTAAAGAGTGAATAGTAGAGTGAGCAGTAGAGAGTAGTAGAGAGAGATTAGTAGAGAGTGAGTAGTAGAGAGTAGTAGAGAGTGAGTAGTAGAGAGTGAGTAGTAGAGTGAGTAGTAGAGTGAGTAGTAGAGAGTGAGTAGTAGAGAGTAGTAGAGAGAGAGTAGTAGAGAGTGAGTAGTAGAGAGTAGGAGAGAGTGAGAAGTAGAGAGTGAGAAGTAGAGAGTAGTAGAGAGTGAGTAGTAAAGAGTGAGTAGTAGAGAGAGAGTAGTAGAGAGTGAGTAGAGAGTGAGAAGTAGAGAGTGAGAAGTAGAGAGTAGTAGAGAGTGAGTAGTAAAGAGTGAGTAGTAGAGAGAGAGTAGTAGAGAGTGAGTAGTAGAGAGTAGTAGGGAGTGAGAAGTAGAGAGAGAGTAGTAGAGAGTACTAGAGTAGTAGAGAATGAGTAGTAGAGAGTGAGTATTAGAGAGTAGCGGAGTAGTAGAGAGTGAGTAGTAGAGAGTAGTAGAGAATATTCCAAAGTTTGGCACAGCACCACTTGCACAACAAGTCCAATCAAATCATATCACTTAGAGTCCCTATTGAAGCGCTGAATCTTGGAGTATATTCAAATGCTTTTATTTTCCTTAAGTTTATGTACCACAGCCAGCCGACGCGTTTCGTTCTGTACAACAGACCTTCTTCAGGGCGTTCTTATTTCCTTCAAGTTATGTTGGTATCCTGTTGTCATATAACTAGATATTTCTTCCAAATGTTAGACGAATCGTAAGTACATTCTTATTCAAAGTGACTAGGTATCAATTTTACCCACACAATTCGGGCAGTCTTGAGTAATTTATACCATACTCAAAGTCAGTCTTTCAAAAATTCCAAAGTATAGGACATGATAATCCAAATCCAAATGTTTCTCAAGAAATGTCATTTTCAATCGTTCTGAATATCGGCATTTGGGCAGATATGACCCACGGACACGGTTTATGACTATTCTTGAGAAACATTTGGATTTGGATTATCATGCCCTATACTTTGGAATTTTTGAAAGACTGACTTTGAGGATGCTATAAATTACTCAAATCCATGGATGCTGCTGGGAACACCCCCAGCAACACCCATTGCACGCCCCTTTAACGCAGGAAACTGCGTTAAAGGGACTAATATTTATCAGGCAGGATTACGCCACAAAAAATGGCTTAGTCCTGCCTGATAAATATCACTCAGTCTTTTGCGCCACCGGAACGTCACAAAAAGTGACGTTCCGGAGGCACAAGGGGCTCGTAAATAAGGCCCCATAGGTTTCACACTCGTTATAGTTAGGAATTAGCATTTAAAAAACCTTTGAAATTCACTGAAAAAACCATAGGTTTCACACCATTTATAGTTAGCAGGACATTTTACTCATACACAACCATTGAATTTCCCCCGTTATTGTTAGCTGTACTTATTTTAACTCGCGCGCCCACAATCCACTACTGATGTTGTCGCATATTACATCATTCATGACATGGTCAGTGACATCACTGATGACATCACTGATGACATCTCAAATAACATCACTGATGATATCACTGATGACATCATCCAGTGAATGTGGTTTGCTTTGATATTTAAATATGTATTATAAATACACTACTTTGCATTGAAGAATGAGTGGATATATAAATATAAATGTGTGGATGGTGGATTTAGTAACGTCATTGATTGTTTCCTTGACTAATTTGTAGAGTCTCACTATATATAATGTGTAGTTACTAAACTGTGTGAAAGTCTTTATTGCTTTGTCTTAATTGCTATGTTAAAGACTATATTTGTTATTGGTTTCATAACTGAGTATTTGTATGTGTAAATGAATGTCTATGTGGTTTGGTGGAGGGTGTGTGATTGCCAAAAAATGTGTGAATAGTTCATTCAGTAGGTATATGATGAGGTTAAGACTACATGTTATAACAGCTGTTTCAGTGAGTGTATATGTTTATGGGTGTGGTGGTGACGAAATATTTCTCTCAATGGTACATCTCCATTAAACTTGAAAAAAATGCAGTGTATGTGACAGTTATATCTAATTTAGTGTGCCTAAGACTTAGTGATTGTATGAGTCACTATATGGATAACTGTATACTTGTGATAGTGATTTTATAACACACTAAGTGTGAGTTACGATCTATATAAATAGATGAAGTGGTGTTTGTATAAGTGTGTAGGCGAGTAAATGTAAGTATAATAAATTGTTTGCATAAGTCAGAAGGATGTCTTTATAAGTGAATACAATATGTGCTGGTGTGTAATGTTGAAATAGGTGTATAAGTATATTTGATAGTGTTCTGTTGATTATTCACTGCATATAACACTGAATCTATAGGTAAGTGATTAGATGTGTGTATAGTTCTATGAATAACTGAGTAGGTGTTTAATCATTTCTATTGGTGTGTCAATGGTTTCAAATATGGCACTTTCTATTTTACAGTGAGTGATGAAAGATTATACTAGTGTATAATGAGGTGTATTTGATTGTCACGTGGATGATGTCATCAGTGATGTCATCAGTGATGTTACTGACCATGTCATGAATGATGTAATATGTGACATCATCAGCAGTGGATTGCGGGCGCGCGAGTTATAGTGAGTACAACTAACTATAACAGGGGAATTTCAATGGTTTTGTACGAGTAAAATGTCAAGCTAACTATAACTGGTGTGAAACCTATGGTTTTTTCAGTGAATATATATATATTTTTTTTACTGCACTCCCATACCGGTATGAATATACATACCGGTATGTACTGTTAAATCCCCTGAAGAGAAGCATATGGAGCTTCGAAACGCGTCGGGCAGATCCATTACGGAGCGGCATCTACAAGTGGATCCCAATCCTCACCTACACATAAATCAAGCTGCTTCTCGTGTGCTTCTCAAAGGTGGACAACCTTGGAGCGACAATTTATAGGCGGCCGTCCAGCCGCGGAGTATGCACCACCCCGTCATCCTTGGGGGTCACAGAAGTGAAAGAGCAGCCATACATGGGATCGAGGACGGGCCCACTTGCGGGGTCCATACAGGACTTGATTATGTGCTTTCCGCACCACACTTCCCATAATACACAGTCTCATTTGAGCCTCCCATTGTTGGGTGTGTCATATGGAAAATGGAGAAGTGGGTTAGCGGTCACGCACACCGCTTCCGTTAAAGCCCCTGAAGAGAAGCATATGGAGCTTCGAAAAGCGTCGTGCAGATCCATTACGGAGCGGCATCTACAAGCGGATCCCCATCCTCACCTACACATAAATCAAGCTGCTGCTCGTGTGCTACTCAAAGGTGGACAACCTTGGAGCGACAATATATATATATATATTCACTGAAAAAAAACATAGGTTTCAGGAGTTATATAGTTAGGAATTAGCTTTTAAAAAACCTTTGAAATTCACTCAAAAAACTATAAGTTTTAGTGGTGTTATAGTTAGCTGGACATTTTACTCATACAAAACCATTCAAATTGCTCCTATATAGTTAGTTGTACTAACTATATTTCGCGCACCCGCAATCCACTGCTGATGATGTCACATATTAGATCATTCATGACATGGTCAGTGACATCACTGATGACATGTCACATGACATCACTGATGACATCACTGATGACATCATCCAGTAAATGTGGTTTGCTTCGTTATTTAAATATGCATTATATATATAGCAATTTGCATTGAAGAATAAGTGGATATATATAAATAAATATTTGGATGGAGGATTTAGTAGCAGTGTAATTGGCTGTTTACTTGACCAATTTATAATGTCTCACTAAATATAGTGGATAGTGACTAAACTGTGTGAATATCTGTATCACTTTGTCAGTTGTTGTGTAAACTGATTCTACAGTTGGTTACTAGCTATGTGAAAATCTATATTAGTTATTGATTAGTTAACTGAGTATTTGTGTGGGAGTGTGAAAGTGTGTGTGGTTCGGTGGGGGGGTGTGACTGTCCAAAGATGTGTGAATAGTTGATTCAGTAGATATATGAAGTTAAAACTACATGTTCTAACAGTTGCTTGGGTGAGTGAATATCTTTATGGGTGTGGTGATGAGCAAATATATTTCTCAATGGTACAGGTCCAACAAACTAGAAAAATAAAAGGCAGTGTATGTGTCAGTTGTTGTATATAAATAAGTATACATAAGACACAATGAATGTGTGAGTGACTGTATGGATAACTGTATACTTGTAATAATGATTTTATAATTCACTAAGTATGACTTACTATCTAAATGAATAGAAGAAGTGGTGTTTGTATAAGTGTTTTGCTAAGTAAATATGTAAGTATGATCCATTGTTGGCATAAGTGAGTAGGATGACTTCATATGTGAATAGGATGCGTGCTGTTGTTTAATGTCGATATAGATGTATAAGTATTTTTGATAGTGTTCTATTGTTCATTGACAGCATGTATGAGTGAATCCATAGGTAAGTGATTAGATGTGTGTATACATCTATGAATCACTGAGTGGATTTTTAGATACTTGTATTGCTGTGACAATGGATTTAAATATGATACTCTGTATTTTACAAAGAGTGATGAAAAATTGTAATAGTGTATGAAAAGATGTATGTGATTGTCATGTGGATGATGTCATCAGTGATGTCATCAGTGATGTCATTTGAGATGTCATCATTGATGTCACTGACCATGTCATGAATGATCAAATATGTGACATCATCAGCAGTGGATTGCGGGTGCGCGAAATATAGTTAGTACAACTAACTATATAGGAGCAATTTCAATGGTTTTGTATGAGTAAAATGTCCAGCTAACTATAACACCACTAAAACTTATAGTTTTTTGAGTGAATTTCAAAGGTTTTTTAAAAGCTAATTCCTAACTATATAACTCCTGAAACCTATGGTTTTTTCAGTGAATTTCAAAGGTTTTTTAAATGCTAATTCCTAACTATATAAGGTCTGAAACCTATGGTTTTTTCAGGGAATTTGCAAGGTTTTTTAAATGCTAATTCCTAACTATATAAGACCTGAAACCTATGGTTTTTTCAGTGAATTTCAAAGGTTTTTTAAATGCTAATTCCTAACTATATAAGGACTGAAACCTATGGTTTTTTCAGTGAATTTGCAAGGTTTTTTTAAATGCTAATTCCTAACTATATTAGGCCTGAAACCTATGGTTTTTTCAGTGAATTTCAAAGGTTTTTTAAATGCTAATTCCTAACTACATAAGGCCTAAAACCTATGGTTTTTTCAGTGAATGCGCATGGTTTTTTAAATGCTAATTCCTAACTATATTAGGCCTGAAACCTATGGTTTTTTCAGTAAATTTCAAAGGTTTTTTAAATGCTAATTCCTAACTACATAAGGCCTAAAACCTATGGTTTTTTCAGTGAATGCGCAAGGTTTTTTAAATGCTAATTCCTAACTATATAAGGTCTGAAACCTATGTTTTTTTCAGGGAATTTGCAAGGTTTTTTAAATGCTAATTCCTAACTATATAAGGCCTGAAACCTATGTTTTTTTCAGTGTATTTCAAAGGTTTTTTAAATGCTAATTCCTAACTATATAAGGCCTGAAACCTATGGTTTTTTCAGTGAATTTGCAAGGTTTTTTTAAATGCTAATTCCTAACTATATAAGGCCTGAAACCTATAGTTTTTTGAGTGAATTTCAAAGGTTTTTTAAAAGCTAATTCCTAACTATATAACTCCTGAAACCTATGGTTTTTTCAATGAATTTCAAAGGTTTTTTAAATGCTAATTCCTAACTATATAAGGTCTGAAACCTATGGTTTCTTCAGGGAATTTGCAAGGTTTTTTAAATGCTTATTCCTAACTATATAAGGCCTGAAACCTATGTTTTTTTCAGTGAATTTCAAAGGTTTTTTAAATGCTAATTCCTAACTATATAAGGCCTGAAACCTATGGTTTTTTCATTGAATTCGCAAGGTTTTTTAAATGCTAATTCTATTAGCGGATAACGTTTTTATATATTAAAACGTTTTTTAAATCTCAAATGCCTGCTTTGCTAACAGAGTTTTTAAGCACAGGCTCTTTTGTCTCTGGTGGCCATCTTGGGAGACTGAAAATCAGAATTTCTTTAATGAAATATAGGAGGATTTGAGAAGTCACTCAAAATGTGCCCTAATTTTTCTTTCTTCAGCACTAATCATAATTTAACACTTTATTCCAATCAAGATGACTTCAGGTGTGCCATACTTTTGTCATAAGTAAGACTGTTAGCGCTCTAGTTGTTCTTTAGAACACTCTGGGACATTCTGTCATTGGGCTATAGTTGGGCTACATCCTGCTGATATTTGGGCTACATTTGTTTTTTTTGTCTCTGGTGGCCATCTTTGGGCTACATTGGGCTACATTGGGCTACATTTGGGCTCTAACATATATATATAGCCCAATGTAGCCCAATACATATTTTTTCAAAGTTAATTTTCATAAAATCCACTGGAGCACATATCTTGAAACATAGCAAAGGCACATCGGGCTACCAGTCCCTACAATTTTGCCAAGTTTGGTGGAAAACCATTCAGCCGTTCGGGCTAAAAGTGAGTCCAACCGCCCTATGGAAATTAACATGGGGAAAACATGTTTTGGGACCCCCTTTTATCTCAGCCCCCGCTTGACGAATCCCCCCCAAACTTTCAGGGAATGACCGGAGCGCCGCGAGGCAAAGTTAAGGAAATTTCCAGAAAGATTCATCAACCGGCGCCAAAGTTATTCCCAATAGAATGTTGCGATTTCCCTATGGAAAACAATCCTAACTATATATACCTACTGGCTATCGCCAGTAGGTAATGTATATATAATTTATATATAAATATATATATATATATATATATATATATATATTACCTACTGGCGGACGCCAGTAGGTAGTTATGGTTAGGATTGTCTACCATAGGAAATCTGCAACATTCTATTGGGAATAACTCTGGCGCCGGTTGAGGAATTTGTGTGTAATTTTCCAATATTTTGACCAGCTCCGCTCCACTCCTTCCCTGAAAGTTTCGCAGGGATTTGTGGAGTGGGGGCTGAGAAAAAAGGGGGTCCCAAAACGTGTTTTCCCCATGTTAATTTCCCTAGGACGGTCTGACAAGTCTACAGCCCAAACCGCTGAATGGAATTACGCCAAACGTGGCAAAATTGTAGGGGCTGGTATGCAGATATGCCTTTGCTATATTTGGTGGAAATTGCTACAGTGTTTTTTTTTTTAAATTAACTTCAAAACAACAATATATCTATAGGCGCTCTCCGAGTGCTCACCGGTACGCGTACCGGGGAGTGCACCCGGCGCGCTACAGGAGTGCACGAGCGGAAAGCTGATTGGCTGTCGGGTGTCTGTCAACATTCTAAACAGTCCGGAGAGTCCACAATCTTGTGTCTCGGTAGAATTGAGACACCTGAGGTAAAAAAGAAAGGGGGATATAATTAAAAGGGGGCAGAGTAGACACCCTCTGACCCCTTAGGTTTTCTGAGGGGTGCCTAGAAGGACCCTGAAGGGCAAAAACACTTTTTTTTTTTCTTTCGCTGGGTGAGCGCTGGGTAAGTTCCCGGGTACGCTCTCCCGTACGCCCACCCTGAGCGCACCACAGGGAAAAACAGTGTTAAAAAATTGAGTAAAAAAATAATGTATAGTGTTTAGAGGTAAGTTAGCTCTGAGAAGAGCTGTTGTGTTATGTGGGTGTTTTTTGTACCTACAAGTAGGTACCAATGCATAGTCTTATATTCAAGAAGAAAACTCTATTCCCCTCATCTGTAAAATGCACACCATCTCTCCTATACATGCCTTGCATGTTGTAACGCAAGTTGTTGTGGTAAATGGAACCCATACCATAGTCTCTGAGGAAAGCAGAAACAGTTTTATTTACATGTTTCCTTGCTTTCTCAATCTGTGGACAAAATTGGTTGGACCAGTTCCATGTTTACCTTTGGCATATATTAGAAAATACTAAGGCAGTTTTGGGAAAAAGTGACATCAATTGCCCAAAGATGTCCTTTAAAAGCATTTCCAGACCTACCCCAGTCAAAGTGCCTAAGTCATTTCCACCACAGTGCACAATTATAAGGTCAGGGTGTGGTAAATGCATAAAGGATTTTACCAATGGTATCAATTGGTGACTCCTCAATCCTCTCTGTCCAATCCATACAATGTCCACATTTGGTAAATCAAGGTTGTATATACCTCTGTTAGCTGCGTAATTTTGACTCCAGTGGACATAGCTATGACCCACAAACCAGACTTTTGGCATTTTGAAGGTAGATGTACTTCTAGTCAGATGAGTTGTGGAAATGAAATGGCAGTTTGATTATGAGAAAAAGTGTTTGAGAATCAGTGCAGTTGAATAACCAGAAATGATTGGAGCTTTCTTAAAAATCTCCACTGAAAATTAGGGTGCATGCTTTTTTTTGCTAAGAAGTCATTTCAATGGTTGAGAAAAAGTCATTTAAACAAACATTGCATTTCATTAGCTAGTAGATTGAGAGGTCAAACAGCCTTGATGGATTTTTTTGCAACATAGTATGATGATTTTGTGAACTGTGTGCTGGTTTAAGAGGGAGTTACCATGGTTACTTGGTGAATGAGCACTGGGGGGATGTGTGAATGTTATGTGAGTTTCAAAGTCTTGAAATGTACAATCAATTAAAATGTGCAGTTTGGTTTTGAATTTGTGTGGGAACAATTTTAATTGGTTAGGTACAAGAATATGGCTTTGAAATGAGAAATAATCTATGCCATTATTCTCTGGTTCAAGTGAAGGAAGCATTATTCAGAAAAAGCATTTTTAAGGTGAGTAATGATTCTTTTAGAAAAGATTCTTTTTAAATTGTTTTTAATGCTTGGATTCAATGCTGGTTTAGAAATTGTGTAATGGTTTCATTGGACTTGTAAATATGCTCCTTTTTTTGAAGCGCCTTGTGCAACCTTTAACATGGGTGGAAGCAGTGAATGTATGGAGAGGGATAGGAAAAGCAGATAGAAAACCATATGAAATGGTGTGGGAGATGCATAAAGTATTTCAGTAATGGTATCAATTGAGATGGAATATAAGATAAAGAGGGGCATATTTACAAGACTCTTGCGCAATGTTTGACATGGGTGCAAGCAGAAAATGCATGCAGAGTAATAAAATTGGCACCCAGACAAGAATATGAAATGCCGTGAGAGATGTTTAAAGGGTTTTTTTAATGGCATAAATTGAGATAGAATATAGAAAAAAGAGAGGCATATTTACAAGCCGTATGCGCAATGTTTCACATTAATGCTGGTCCAGAGATAGTGTAATGGTTTCATTGGCATATTTACAAGCCGCGTGCGCAATGTTTGACATTGATGCTGGTCCGGAGATAGTGTAATGGTTTCATTGGCATATTTACAAGCCGCGTGCGCAATGTTTGACATTGATGCTGGTCCAGAGATAGTGTAATGGTTTCATTGGCATATTTACAAGCCGCATGCTCAATGTTTGACATTAATGCTGGTCCAGAGATAGTGTAATGGTTTCATTGGCATATTTATAAGCCGCGTGCGCAATGTTTGGCATTAATGCTGGTCCAGAGATAGTGTAATGGTTTCATTGGCATATTTACAAGCCGCGTGCGCAATATTTGACATTAATGCTGGTCCAGAGATAGTGTAATGGTTTCATTGACATATTTACAAGCCGTGTGCGCAATGTTAGATATAATGTACCATGTCTGTCTCTGCCAACAGTATGTGTGACTCTGTCTAAGATCACAGTGATGGGTGAATCAAACTTCAGTCACAGTGTGATCTTAGGCACATGATCAGAATGTTAGATATATTGTACCATGTGTGTCTCTGCTAACAGTATGTGTGACTCTGCCTAAGATTACAATGATGGGTGAATCAAGCTTCACTTACAGTATGATCTTAGGCAGATTAATAGGATTTTAGATATAATGTACCATGTCTGTCTCTGCCAACAGTATGTGTGACACCGAGGGCGAGATATATTGCATTTTCAATGCTTGTTTACTTTGGTTCCATCAAGAAGGCATTCAGATGTGTCACACATTTGCCATAAATTCTGAATGTTAGCATTCTAGTTGCTCATTATATCACTGGAGTAAAGATACTGCTCATCACGGAAGTCTGCTGCTGGTATTCAAAGTGCATGTTTCAGTCTGCATGTCAGAATTTTTTTAATGAAATAGAAGAGGATTTGAGAAGTCACACAAAATGTGCCCTAATTTTTATTTCTGAAGCAGTAATCATACTTTCTATGGCCAAAGGAACCCAATAATTTTGTTCCTTTTTAAATTAAATGTTTTCAGACTTACCACTTCATTCCAATCAAGATGGCTTCATGTGTGCCATACTTTTGTCATAAGTAAGACTGTTAGCGCTCTAGTTGTTCTTTAGAACACTCTGGGACATTCTGTCATTGGGCTATACTTGGGCTACATCTGGGTGATATTTCGGCTACATTTGGGCTCTTTTGTCTTTGGTTGCCATCTTGGGAGACTGCATGTCAGAATTTTTTAAAGAAATAGATCTCAAATCCTTATCTGAAATATTTCTGTGAGTGAAGCTTGATTCACCGTTCATTGTATTCTTAGGCAGAGTCACACATACTGTTGGCAGAGACATACATGGTACATTATATCTAACATTCTGATCATGTGCCTAAGATCACACTGTGACTAAAGCTTGATTCACCTATCACTGTGATCTTACGAAGAGTCACACATACTGTTGGCAGAGACACACATGGTACATTATATCTAACATTCCGATCATGTGCCTAAGATTACACTGTGACTGAAGCTTGATTCACCCATCACTGTGATCCTAGGCAGAGTCACATATACTGTCGGCAGGGACAGACATGGTACATTATATCTAAATTCCTATTAATCTGCCTAAGATCACACTGTGAGTGAAGCTTGATAAAATGAGCAACTAGAGTGCTAACATTCAGAATTTATGGCAAATGTGTGACACATCTGAATGCCTTCCTGATGGAACCAAAGTAAACAATCATTGAAAATGCAATAGATTTGGTGTGATCTTAGGCACATGCCCATGATATTACATGTAATCGACCATCTCTTTCTCTGCAAGCAGTATGTGTGTGTCTGCTCATATTATTTCACTGTATCTACAGGCCAAAAACAGGCCACCTATATATAAACAAGACATAACATTAATTAGTAACTCGTTTTTGACACAAAGCAAATCATATGTAATGTAAATGAGCCTTTTGTTGTATACTAGTGTTTATATTGTTTACTTATTGTAATCGATATGTAATATGTTTGTATCGGTCTATAATATGTTATTTTTTCTTTACCACAGATTATAATCATCTATACAAACAAACAAAAAGATGCCTTCCAAAGCATGAAAAGAAAAAATGTATAAAAGAAAATTAAGGTCTAAGGAAAACGAAAATCAACAACCAACCAAAAAAAAATCTTCAGAGAAAAAGAAAAATGCTCCTGGTAAGCAAACTAAAAATTTTCTCAAGAACTTATTGAAATGTCAAGAAAAAAGACGTTTTTTCAGAAAGAACAATGAAACACCTGTAATTTCAAAGAAAACAGGATGTCCTTCTAAAAATGTTAGACCTGTACAAGGAGATGGTATTTTGCATACCAAAAGAAGAAGCAAGCAATTTACTCAAATTCGTAGACGAATGTTTTACAAAAGAATAGTATCAAATTTATTAAAAAATGTAAAGAGGTATAAATAAAAGACCGCTTTTTACAAGAAAAAAAACATAGTTAAGATTGTGGATGAAGCATTTAAAGTGAAAAAAAATTGTTTAGTTTAGTAATGAATAGAATTTGTACACTTGATAAGGTAATCAATGTGTTCAAAACAAAATGTAAGGGGAGGAGATTAATTAATCGAACTAATTTCTGTGATGTTTTTTCTGGAGAATGGAAGCATAGTTCAAGTTCTGAGCCATTTTTTAATAAAGAAAGTTACTTTCAGGATAATGATTTGGTGCATGCAGTTGACACCAGTGGTCGAGCATATGAGGTGAAGGACGGTTGTCCGGTTGAAAAAGAAGAGATTGTGCCTACAAATACAGAAGAGGTGTTACCAGATGAAGTTTTAGGGAGATGTCCTAAGGCTCCAGTGTATACATGGAATTGTAGTAGTATTTGCCGTGTCCGACAGGAATCAATTGATTTGTTTCACACTTTCTTACGGACATATACTAAGAAAAGTGTGAAACAAAAAATGAAAATTTTACAAGAGTTATATCCTTGTAGAGTGAGAGAAAAAACAGGTTTGCAAGGGCATTCACTGGCTTGTCTTTCAAGAAAAGTATGTCAGAGTGTTTTTCACCATTTTAGGATGTTAGCAGTGCATCATAATAAAGTGAGGAAATTAGTGAGAAGGTTGTACTATGCAAAAAGTCAAGCACTTAAACTAAAACAGTTAAACAGTGCTCTTTTGCATGGAACTGGATTAGATGTCAAAAACATTTGTGATGAAATTGAGTTTTGTTACTTTGGTGAAAAAGAGGTCAGTGCAGAAATTGATACAGTAATAGAAGGTAATGTAGAAGAGAATGTAGAGATTTTAAGTACAGAAAAATTTGAAAATGAAATTATAAAGTTTAAGGTCAATTCAAGTGAAAGGCCTAATTTTTCTTGTGTTTGTTGTCGACGAACTCATTATAAGCATCAGACTAGATTAGTTGATTTATATGTAAAAAGCGAAAAGATAAATAATAATGAGTGGAAGGATTTTGCAACTTATTTGTTGGTTGAAAATTGTTTTGATTTGGGCTCTGATCAACGTATTTGTACATATTGCTATAATAAATTAAATGAAAACAAAATGCCTGCTAGAGCTGTTCATAATAATGTGGAGTTGGTAGACATTCCTTCTGAATTGATGGATTTAAATACCTATGAGTCTATTCTGATTGAATGTGTGCATCCATTTCAGTCTATTGTTCGCATGGAGCCTAAGACAGGGAAATTGCCTCCTTCAGATTTACAGAGAGGATTAAAGGGAAGAGTTGTTTATTTGCCTCTAGATTGTAAGAAAAATATTGATACAATCGGTGTTGAAAAAGTAGAAGAGGAATCTCTGGTTATTCTAGTTAATGGTGTTCCGACAAAAAGTAAGAAAATCTGGCAAGAATTAGTAGATGTTAGGAAAGTCAAAAAGGCAACGTTGTATTTGGTAAAAAATAATCAGTACTGTAAAAATATGTATGTGGGAGAAGAGGAAACAACTGTAGAAGACGACACTGATGTCTCTGCTGGGCAAATAGAAAAAGTTGATGTCTCTAGAAGTGAAGAAATGTATGAACATTATAGTGTTCATCCATTGCATTCCAAAGAAGTAATGGGGAATGCTATTGACTTGTTTCAGATGAAAAAAGCCGAAGGAAGTCCCATTAGAGTATGGGAAGAAAGTTTGGAAGCTCGTTGTTTTCCACAGTTGTTTCCAACAGGTGAAGGTGGACGATATGACGACCGACCTGTTCAAATTCCTGCATCAGAATACCGGACTTCAAGATTATATGCAGAAGATCCAAGGTTTCGTCAAAGCATTACATATTTGTTCCATCTACTGTTTGAGAGTGACTTGTCTGGACTTTCCTATGCAGTACACCATTTACTGAAAAATGGAGCACATCTACAAAATGTTTCGGCAAGGGATTTTATGGATAAAGAGAAACTGCAAGACAGTGTTTTGGAATCTCAGCTAATTAATCTCATGGTATGTCAGCGTGCTACTAACGAGTATTGGTACCGTCGTCATGGGGAATTGAAATGTATGCTAAGAAACTTAGGAACTCCTACATGGTTCCTCACTCTTAGCTGTGCTGAGTATGCTTGGGAAGACTTACTTGAATTTCTACGAGAGGCAAATAAAAATATTGAATACAAGACACCTGGAGAACTGTGCTCTTTGGATCCAGTTCATGTATGCAGGTATTTCAATCATAGGTTTGAAGCTATGATGTCTTTTATTACAAACAAAAAAAATCCTCCGCTTGGAGAAGTGTTGGATTTCTTTTGGAGAAAAGAGTATCAAGCGAGAGGTGCTCCTCACATACATATGTTATTGTGGATTAAAGATGCACCCAAATTTGGAACAGATTCGGATGAAACAGTGATGAGTTTCATTGAAGAGTATTCAACATGTGCTGTTCCGAAAACTACCGAGGAAAACAGTTTAAGGCAACAAGTTTTACGCTTTCAATCCCATCGTTGTGGGAAGTATTGTCGTCGAAAATTCAAAAACAAGGAAAAGTTCTACACGAAATGTCGTTTTGCATTTCCACGTCCAGTAACATTGAAAGGAAGAGTCAACAATGTTATGTCTTCTCTGTGACATACTGTGACAAGGAAATCACCCAAAAATACATACAACCTAAGAAGAAATGAGGAATCCAAATTCATAAATGACTACAACCCAGTCATTTTGTCCATGTGGAATGCTAACATGGATATTCAATATGGGGCTGACAACTCTATTGCTGTAGCTCGATATGTGACGTCTTACATCACAAAATCAGAAAAGACGGAACTGAAGGAAATGTGGGAGGAAATTTCACATGAAAAGAGTCTAAGCAAGAAATTATACAGTTACAGTCTGAAGATGTTGTCGCATCGAGAAATTGGAGCATATGAATGTTCTGATCGGTTGTCATCAGCAAGTCTATATGCCAGCATCAGCAAGTCTATATGCCAAATCTATATGCCAAATCTAGAACCATCATTTGGGTGAGTCTAGGTCTAGAGTATTTGGCGGAGAAAGAACCGGACAGTACAGATATTTTGAAAACAAACATGTTGGATACATGCTATCCAAATAGAAGTACTCCCCTTGAGAACGCTTGTCTCTATGAAGTTCTGCAAACCTATATTTTTAAAAAGAACGTCAAAGAAGACATCAATAAAGGTGTATATGCTGTAATTGGTTGTGAAGGCTGTCTAGTAAAACAAAGAAAAGGCCATTTGATTAATCATCAAAAATTGAGTTGTGATTCTCCAGACAAAAGGGAATTTTATTACTTTGCTCTTTTGCATCTCTTTAAGCCTTGGCGTAAAGAAGAGGAACTACTTGGAGATTTTCTTACTTATGAAGATTCGTTCAATGCAACCAAAGATACGATAGAATGTCCTGTTTTTTCAAATTATCTGCAAATGTTGAACGAGGAAATACAGCAAGAAGCTACAATTGCAGCAGAGATTGCTAGAGACACTTCTCAAGATAGTCAGAGTTCTGCTTCATTGAGTCAGGGTCCACTAGGAGGACCAATTATACAAAATGAAGCTGCCACTGCCATGGATGAAGTTGAAAGACCCATGGAACAAGCTCAGGAGGACGGAGTTGACTTAGAAGATTTGGAAAAAGAACTAAACGTTGAGCAGAGACAAATATATGACGAAGTCACAGAACACATTGAGCATGGTTTATCTCATGAGAAAAAAGAGTGCCATGTACATCATTTGTACCTGTCCGACTGTATGTGAGTGGAGAAGCAGGAACTGGGAAAAGTTTCCTGATTAAAGCGATTGCAACATATTTGCAGAAAACAACGGAGTCATCGCTCTCTTGTGTTGTTACTGCTCCAACTGGGTTGGGCGCACACAACATTAAAGTGATTACTTTACATCGCTTATTGATGCTGCCAATGGAGCATGATAACAAATTACAATACCACAAGCTATCTGGAGAAGCTTGTTGTGAAGTTTCAAGAGTCCTAAAGAAAATGAAACTTCTTATCATTGATGAAGTAAGCATGTTATCAAATGTAATGCTTGCCTTTGTGCTTTTAAGAATGCAAGAAATTCTTAAAACAGACTATGATGTATTATTTGGAGGCAAACACATCATTGTTTTTGGAGATCTGCTGCAACTAACTCCAGTGAAAGGACAGCCAGTGTTTAAAATGCTTACGCATGAAGATACCAGGAAGTGCTTAGGAAGCATTGGAAATGTTAACATATGGCTAAATTTCAAATATGCAGAACTGCTTCAAAATATGCGACAGGCAAAGGATGAAGATTATAAAAATATTCTACAAGATGTAAGAATTGGAAAACTAACTGAGCATGGCAAAGAAGCTTTACATGGACGATTAATTTCAAATTTGTTTCCGAATGAAAATCTTCTTCCAGAGAATATTTTTAAGAAAATTCCTGAAAACAAATTTGTCATATGCTTGATGCCAACTCTGCAAGAATGTTCAATCTTCAACAACAAAATGTTAAAGATAGAAAATCAAGAGAGATTGTGAAACTGGAAGCTATTGATAAAATAGAACATGAAGGAGCAACTATTGTTTTGTCTGAAAAGTTGAAATCAAAATTGGATTCTTTAGAGAAGACAATATCTAAAACTGCTGGTATGGAAAAGTCTCTGTATGCATTCTTAAATTGTCGTATAATTTTACGACGTAATTTACATGTGGAAAGAGGTTTAGTAAATGGAGCAATGGGTCATGTTGTATATTTTGTGAATTACCGAAATAGAGATGGAATTGAATTTATAAAAATTAAATTTGATGGTATTGAAGAAGTACAACAAATCAGTCGTTGTTCTGCTCGATTTTTGCGTGTAAAAAATATGTATATGTGCGCAGAAAACAGTTTCCTGTTTCTTTGGCATATGCAGTGACTATTCATAAATCTCAAGGTTTAAGTGTGGATACAGATAACTTTTGAACCCTCCTGAGGCACAGCCGGGAGTAGCAAGGAAAACTGAGCATAACTTCTGTTTTAAAAACTGTAAAACTGTAAAATTTCAATTTGTTTTTAAAATCACTCACCTTCCCTGGCACACAACTACAGTGTGCAGGCACCCTTTCCTGCTGAAAAACGAGCACTGGTAAGGGCAAAATCACGGTTTTCCCGCCAACTTCATTCCCCTCTCCCTGACTGGGACACGCCCACTTCGAGGCCACGCCCCCCCTGCAAAGTTATAATAGACGCGCTGACTACTAGTGCTTTAGATAACTTTTGAACCCTCCTGAGGCACAACCGGGAGTAGCAAGGAAAACTGAGCATAACTTCTGTTTTAAAAACTGTAAAACTGTAAAATTTCACTTTGTTTTTAAAATCACTCACCTTCCCTGGCACACAACTACAGTGTGCAGGCACCCTTTCCTGCTGAAAAACGAGCACTGGTAAGGGCAAAATAGCCGTTTTCCCGCCAACTTCATTCCCCTCTCCCTGACTGGGACACGCCCACTTCGAGGCCACGCCCCCCCCATGCAAAGTTATAATAGACGCGCTGACTACTAGTGCTTTAGATAACTTTTGAACCCACCTGAGGCACAGCCGGGAGTAGCTAGGAAAACTGAGCATAACTTCTGTTTTAAAACCTGTAAAACTGTAAAATTTCATTTTGTTTTTAAAATCACTCACCTTCCCTGGCACACAACTACAGTGTGCAGGCACCCTTTCCTGCTGAAAAACGAGCACTGGTAAGGGCAAAATCACTGTTTTCCCGCCAACTTCATTCCCCTCTCCCTGACTGGCCACGCCCACTTCGAGGCCACGCCCCCCCTGCAAAGTTATAATAGACGTGCTGACTACTAGTGCTTTAGATAACTTTTGAACCCTCCTGAGGCACAGCCGGGAGTAGCAAGGAAAACTGAGCATAACTTCTGTTTTAAAAACTGTAAAACTGTAAAATTTCACTTTGTTTTTAAAATCACTCACCTTCCCTGGCACACAACTACAGTGTGCAGGCACCCTTTCCTGCTGAAAAACGAGCACTGGTAAGGGCAAAATCGCTGTTTTCCCGCCAACTTCATTCCCCTCTCCCTGACTGGGACTCGCCCACTTCGAGGCCACGCCCCCCCCTGCAAAGTTATAATAGACGCGCTGACTACTAGTACTTTAGATAACTTTTGAACCCTCCTGAGGCACAGCCGGGAGTAGCAAGGAAAACTGAGCATAACTTCTGTTTTAAAAACTGTAAAACTGTAAAATTTCACTTTGTTTTTAAAATCACTCACCTTCCCTGGCACACAACTATAGTGTGCAGGCACCCTTTCCTGCTGAAAAACGAGCACTGGTAAGGGCAAAATCGCCGTTTTCCCACCAACTTCATTCCCCTCTCCCTGACTGGGACACGCCCACTTCGAGGCCACGCCTCTTGCATTGTTCCCTCCCTACAAATATGTGCATGTTCCGGAAGCGCAGCGGACGAGCGCAGCGGGCGCGACGATTGCGCGCAGAAGGCGCGCATAAGGCAAGCTCGTCTGTGCTAGTCCGTGCCGAGACCGGGCCAAGGGCCAGAACCCCTGATCAATCCCCGCGACTGGCTCCCCACATCTACCCCAAATCCACATTGTTGGCATTACGCACGCCTAACACCGACTGCGCTCAATACAATCCACACCTATGGTCAGATGCCACAAAATTTACATGTCCTTACTGCAACGTTAAGTTACAGATAACCAATGAAAAAATCAAAACGCATGCTGTCACTGCATCTATGTCTACCGACATCACCGCTGCACTAATTAATGCACGATCCCTTGTCAAGCACCGGCAAGAAATACACGATCTTATTATCAATAACAACCTTGATTGTCTCTTTCTCACGGAGACATGGACGGATGGAGCATCCGATCCTGACATGGCAGTTGCGACCCCCCCAGCCTATAACTCCTATCGCCTAGATAGAATAGGGCAGCGCGGAGGAGGACTAGCCATCATCGCCCGCGACCACATAACGGTCAGAATATCTCACATCCACTCCACCTCCTGCGAAGCCCTTCTTTTCGATCTTAAACTCACCCCATTGTTTCATTTTAAAGGCATCCTCCTATACCGACCACCAGGCTCTCGCACCAACTTTCAAGCAAATCTGGGTGCAATACTAGAAGCTCCATCGCTGGAAGACTCATTTACATTATTGGGTGACTTGAACTTCCATCTTGAGAATACATCTGACAAAGACACCTGTTCCTTGATATCAGACATGCACACCATGAGTCTTCGGCAACTGGTAACCACCCCCACCCATATAGCCGGTCACACGTTAGATGGCATCTTTACTAATATGCAAGGCGTTAATATATTAAATACCTTACCAATGCCATGGACCGACCACTTCGCCATTTTATTAAAAATATCAGTCACATTAAATAGACTCAGACCACACTCTGTACTGAAACAACAAACCATCAAAGTTTGCAAGGACATTGATCACGCTGAGCTAACGACATTACTTGAAAAATCCCGTCCTGATTCAACATTTGATCCAAACTTGGCCACCCGACAATTTCAGGAGTGGATAGGTACCGCCACCCACTTCTTAGCCCCAACTAAAAAACTCTCTAGAAATAGAGCAACGCCATCAGCCCCATGGTTTACAGAGGAGCTCCGTATTAAGAGGCAATTCTGTAGAAACAGGGAGAGACACTGGCGCAGATCCTACAGCGCTGAAAGCAAGACCAGTTATAAGGAAGCACTCGGACAATACAAAGCCCTTATTGTCGAGACAAAAAAATCCTATTTCACTGAACAAATCAATTCTGCTAAAAACTCAAGTAAAAAACTTTTTGAGATAACTAAGGTCTTAACGGGAAACGCACCGGACCTGAACCTTCCACAATCCCAAGTCTTTTGTGATTCTCCGGCTGATTTCTTTTTCACAAAGGTGAATGATATATATCAAGCATTCTCAACAAAAACAGTAATCAGCTCCCCCACATCTAACAACGGGATCAATAATATCGAACTATCTCAGTTCTCAGACCTTGGAGAAACACAAATCAAGGAAATAACGGCCAAAATTAAATAAGGCTCAGCATTAGATCCCTGTCCTCTAAAAGTCATTTGTACGATCATGGACTATCTCTCCCCTGACATTGTATCAATCTGCAACACAATGTTCAGAACTGGGATATACCCAGACTCCCTTAAAAACACCTTGGTCAAACCCTTACTAAAGGAAGCTAATCTGGACAAGGACCAACCAAAAAACTACCGCCCCATAGCCAGTCTTCCCTTTTTAGCCAAGGTAGTGGAAAAGGCTATGAACTTACAACTCTCGGAGTTCATAGAAAAACATCAACTACTGGACAACACTCAATTTGGTTTCCGCAAGTTCCATGGAACCGAAACTGCCTTAATAAAAGCTACAGAGGACATAAGAGTGATACGGGACCAAGGAGGTACAGCAATACTCGTATTGCTCGATCGGTCGGCAGCCTTCGACACGGTCGACCACAAGATCTTGGTCGACCGTGCCGAAAACCTGGGCATCCGCCACATGGCTAGAAATCTGCTTTCCTCCTTCCTGGCCAGTAGATCACAGGTGGTCACACTGGGGCCCTTCCAATCGCACAAGCTGTCACTACCGTGTGGGGTTCCTCAAGGCTCATCCCTCAGTCTGACACTATTCAATATCTACGTGTCGGACCTGGCCTCTGTCATCAAGGCCTATGGGATGAGCCTTACCTCATACGCGGATGACACCCAGCTTGTGTTGGCCATCAACGGGAATGGAGACAAGGTAGCCGAAAACTTCCAAGAGGGCATGCGGGCGATCGGTGAGTGGATGGCCTCTAACTGCCTAAAGTTAAATGCTGAAAAAACAGAGGTCGTCATATTTGGACATCTCTCCCCCAGATGGTCAAACACCTGGTGGCCCCCTACGTACAGAACACCACCTACACCAGCCATCACCGTCAGAAATCTGGGGGTGATTTTTGACGATAAATTAAATTTCATGGCCCACTCAAATAAAATAACAGCAACAGCCCATCATAAACTCAGGCTGATCAAGAAAATCATGCCGTTTCTACCAACCTCAGCAGGTAAGACGCTGGTAAGCGCCCTCGTGTTGTCATCTCTTGACTACTGTAACGGCTTATTCATCAACGCCCAAGCAAGAGTGACCAACAAAATGCACACCATCCAGAATGCTGCAGCCCGTCTCCTGTCTGGAATCCCAAAGTTCTCACCAATCTCTGAGACTATAAGGGACCTGCATTGGCTCAAGATTCGAAACAGGATCAAGTTTAAAGCACTGTGCATACTCTATAAAGCATTGCACAACTGTGGCCCACATTTCCTTAAATCCCAACTCAGATACCAGTCCTCCATAAGATCGCTCCGATCTAACAACCTTAAAATCCTACAAATACCACGAACAAAAACAGTTAACTGGGGCGATAGACGCTTCCTTGTGGCAGCTCCCAGATTATGGAATTCCCTGCCGGCTTCCATCAAAGACAGCCCATCCCTGATGCATTTCCGCAGAAAGATAAAGACCTGGCTGTTTGATCAAGAATAGTTACCGGCCTAACCTCGGGAATACATTCAAAGTTTCTAGCGCCGAGATGCCTACGGGCAATTGCACGCGCTGTAAAAATCTCACAAATAAATAAATAAATACTGCTTTGGTGAATATTGGAAGTTCTGTGTTCAAGGAGGGTATGGCATATGTTGCTTTATCTCGAGTCAGAACTTTATCAGGATTGTACTTGATTGATTTTGATGAGACAAAGATTAATGCAGATCTAAATTGTGTAATAGAATATAATAGGTTAAGAAGAGAGTATGCTCCAAATTTACCTCTATATCCTCTGTTAAAAAAGGGTGTGGTAGGCCGAAAAAGAAGAAATGAGAAAAATTGTAGTGAAGTTCTAGCAAAAAGAAAAAAGGCAGATGAACCAGTAATTGTAAGCAGAAATGAAATGGATTCAGTTAAAGATGTTGTTGGATTTCAGTTTGAAAATAGTTCTGGTGTCAACTGCTATGCTAATGTTGTGGTTAATGTTGTTTTCTTTCTCCAAACTGTACAAGAACAGATTGCTGAAAATCGTGATCAAACACTTTGTTGTTTATTAAATTCTGTATTAGAGAAATGTAGCAGTGATAAAACAAAAATACAAAGTGTTTCTGAAATTCGAAAGGTTTTAGACATATGTTCTGGTCTAAATCAATTTACACAGAATATTCAGCAAGATTGTCAGGAATTTCTAATGTATATGCTTGTTGTTTTGTGAAGTACTTGGTTTTTAAGAACCCAGCGGTGCCAGGGAACACACCCTAAGACTTCGAGTCCTTCCTGTCCAAGACTACAGAAACACAGAGTCTTCTTGGTGAAGTCAAAGGTCGAATTTATTGGCTGCAGCCAGTAATAGGTATACTAGAAGTAAAACACGGTGTATATTCTCAGGAGACTGCTCAATCTTACAAAGCCAGCCTTCTCTTTTTATACAAAATATTATGCTTCAGGCAAACATTCCTTGTTTTACAGTTGACCATTCACATATTTTCACTACAAAGAAAAAGCAGCATCATGAAGACAAGCTTATTTTCAGTTTGTCCAACCCACAGTAAATCACACGGCAAGGCCCAACATTTTCATCAGATATCGATGAACCCCTAATAAATTTGGGCACCTCCTCCTCGTAAAGCAGGTCATAAAGTAAGGAACAGAGACAGGTGTGTGTAAGATTAGGAGTGGTTTGTGTGCGATGAAAGGTTTATGGCATGTTGTGCCTTGATACTAATCTTGATCGGCCACTGGGAGAGGAACTGACCGAACAGGTTTGGCCCCGGGCAGTGGAGTCAGCTTGCCCAGGTCGTGCAGAAGTCAGCAAAGGTGTACATGTCCTTCAGACTCGTTTTTGGCCTTAGTCACCGGCCTATGTGAGGGCAATCACAAAATGGCTGCCGTATACAAAATGGAACCTGAGGGTTCAGGACGGAATCTCTAATTAAAGGATGATTTTTGTCATTCGAATATGCCGAAAATGCTTGTGTATGATATACTAGTCATTCTCGGTCTGCTGGTATCAAAATCGTCATGATACGACGATGTTTATGGCACGGGTCCAGAATTTTCAGTACCACAGACCCTCCTTTTGCCCTTACATAGGCAATAACCTATACTTATGCTAATCTGAGTCCAGGTTTATATTCATAAAGTCATTGAGATGTTGCAGTAGCATCATCCTATTACTTAGCTCGTCCCTCGATACAGGTTTCCTTACACACGATGTAGCACAGAGGCCACATATAGCAGGAGCACACTGTACGCACAGACAGAACAGGAAAAGAATGGCTAAGATCATCCCAATGACCATCAGAATCTTCCATCCCCAGGCGGATAACAGTTCTCAGAACCACCCCATCAATGACCAATCTCCTTTATCCACATGAATGGATTCAGAGATCTTATGTAGTTTGGAGATGGCCTGGTACACTGTTGGAGCGTTATCTGGAATGAAAACACAGCAACTCGATTGGATCACTCTACATACCTCACCTCGGTCTGCAAGTATGACGTCTAACGCGACCCTGTTTTGAAAGGTCATAAGACGATCCGACTGGAGCTCAGCATTCAAGTTACTAAGGGCACCGGCAGTTTCAACTACGGTGGATTCAACCACTCTCGTCAATTGCCTTATGTTCCTGCTGTTAACCATGGGTCCCCAGAACGGCAGAAAACCCTTAAAGAAGTCTCCCAATTCTTGTCCTGCAGTGTCTTCTTTACTGAAGACACCTCTAACTATCCTTGTCTTATGGTAATCTGCCGCAGCTGTGTAGGTGGGAGGCAACAGGAATGAAACAAAACATGTGCCCGAGAAGTCAGGGGGCAACCATGTGTAGGCTCTATCATGACAGATGAAATAGGTACCCTTAGCTGCTAGGAACGAAGGGGAAGTCTGAGATGCAAAGACATATGTTTCCGTGCAGACACTTTTTCCTAACTGAGCTCTGGGTTTCTTGCCATTACCTTGCAGACATAGGTGACCCTGATGGGGTACAATCCAAATCGGGGAGGATCTCTTAGCTCGCTGTTTTTCACTCAGAGTAACTCCATATCCGGTCACGTTCCATCCAATATATGCTAGTGTCTCATCTCTCAGGATAGTCTCATAGGGAGTATCTTCCCTAATCATATCTACTATACCCTTAACTAGAGCACTATTCTTTGGATTATCTTTTACAGAACGTAGGGGATAGACTTCATGTGCGTAGATGAACATTGTTCTGTATGCCCACACAGAACCATTGAGGGTGAATATCAGGACCAGATAAGGGATACCTTTATCCGTTGTGTGAGGCATAAGACCACACACCCAACAGTTAGTCGTGTTCATTACTAATTGGTGTTGGTGCAAAAGCTGAACGAGGAGTTATTAATAAACTCTAATCTCCTAACTGACTCATGTTCATGAAAAGGGTGAAAAGAATGTGAGGAAACAGTAGAAGGAGGAGGTATGGGCTGTGTAGTGGGTGCAAATGTCACTCGAAAAGAGAATAAAACATATCCTATTAAAAACATCATTACACTGAACAACATAAAAATGCATAATATCAAAAAGCTTTTCTTGGTCATCATTCTACATATTTTAGCTTTAAAGTTCATCTCTATGGCAGGTCTCTCCATCTCGAAAAACTCCATCCTCTGTAATTGCTGCTCGCGATGGTAGAGTGTTCTATGCTAAGGAATGCTTCTGTCAGTCCAGGACAACTCCCTTAGACCAACCAGAACCGTCGACCTAACGTCTTCAGCTGCGCTCCAAAGACTTCGGCAACCGCGACCCTACAGCTGATTCCGGGTGGTGGTACAAAAAACAAAAATAAAAAAGTTTCTCAGATGAGAGAGCTGCACTTTTAAAAAATAGTAAAGAAAAATAAATCTTTTTATTTGTCCATAGTTCTCGGCCTCAGGTTATAGCGTCTTTTTCCAGGTAATGACTGATCCTGGAACAGAAGTTCAGGCTCTGTAGTGTCCAATCGGATTGACGGTGGCACAGCTTCTTGCAAAATATTGTCACTTTCACTTTCATAAATTGTTCCTTTTACACGTGCATCGCTGAAAGGCAGAAAACAAGGCACAGTCTCAGTCTTGGAGTCAGCAACACCCTCCTGGACCCACTAGTCGTACGGCAGAGGCAAAGGGACCCTCTTGCAGTGTATGCCGTGGATCCAGTTTTTCTTTCCTTCCACTCGAACGGCTGATCTTGTTGAGAGAAGAACTAGGTGGGGGCCGGTCCAACGGGGCTGGTCATTCTTTGTCCACTGAAAATTCTTGATCAGCACCCAGGATCCAGGAGTAATAGGATGTCCTGGAGCTTCAGAGACCTGAGGCAGAGTATCGTGAACGTGTTGGTGTAAAACACGCAATTTAGCCGTCAATTCATACAAATAATCAAGCAGTACAGGGTGTTCGATCTCACTGAATTTTGTCGGCCTTGGCACTCCCCATATGTTGGCCGGACGGCCGAACACAATTTCATAGGGACTAAGTCCCACTTGCGAATGCACAGTCATTCTGGTTGATAGGAGTGCTAAAGGCAGAGCGTCAGGCCATTTAAGACCAGAGCTCTGTTGGATTTTGGCCAATTTTAATTTTAGTGTGCCATTATAGCACTCTACTAGTCTAGCTGATTGGGGGTGATTTGCAGCGTGGAATTTTTGCTGGATACCTAGCCCTTCACATACTTTCTTCATCACTCGACCCACAAATTCACTTCCATTGTCACTCCAGACCATTCTTGGCATTCCAAACCTAGGGAAGAACTCTTTGACAAGGGCTTTAGCTGTGGACATGGCAGTGTTGTCCTTCAGGGGATATGCTTCTACCCATCTTGAAAAGGCACAAACAACAACGAGTACGTATTTCAAATTGTTGCACCTTTCCATGTGGATGAAATCTAGCTGCAAAACCTCGAACGGATACGTTGGAGGCGCAAAATGACCAGCTGGAGTTGGAATTCCCCTACCAGGATTGTATTTCAAGCACACCATGCAATTCTTGACCACATTCTCGGCACACTTAGGAATTCTAGGATTTCGCCATACTGGAGCCAACAACTTACAAATCCCTTTCACACTGATGTGAGCCATTCCATGGGCCATTGTAACCACTGCAAGCACATATGCATCGGGTAATAACCATCGCTGATGTTCTGACAATTCAATCCAACAACCATTTGCATCCAATTTTCCCATACTCTCTCTCCACACACTCAACTCTTTCTCTGTAGCTTCAGCTTGAATGGATTTCACACTCTCTATCGTATCTTCACACATTCCAACATCACCAATCCATCTTGCAGGGCCTGCAACAAACATTCGGCTCATCACATCCCTCGCTGTTTCTTTTGCGACTTCATCAGCAAATGCATTTCCACGACCAACATCATCAGTCACCTTCTTGTGTGCACTGCATTTTACAATCGCAACTTGCAAGGGCAACGTAAGTGACTCAAGAAGCTCATTCACCAACTGACCATGCTGAATCTTGGCTCCATGTGAAGTCAGGAACCCACGTTCTTTCCACAGTCGTCCAAAACTATGGGCCACACCAAACGCATACTGGCTGTGAGTATATATGGTCACTTTCATTCCTTCTGATAACACACACGCTCTTGTAAGTGCAATCAACTCTGCTGCTTGAGCTGAATTATGTGGGATACGTGCAGCTTCAACAATCGTATGCAAAGTCGTAACAGCATATGCTGCAGTCGTATCACCATTCGGAAACTTGAAGCATGAACCATCCACCCACAAGGTACCATCATACTTCACAAGAGGAGTGTCCCTAAGGTCTACTCTCCCTTTCGTTTCTTCTTCTGTCCTGAGAAAACAATCATGCTGTTCAGAAGCATCTGTCTCTGCTACAATCGGCAACAACGTAGCTGGATTCAACGTGTTGCATCTTTTTATGTGTACATGACTCGCTAACAGTGTCAACTCGTAACCTGACAATCGAGCACTAGTTAAGTGCTGTGTCTTGGTCCTATTTAACAAAGTGTCCACTGCATGTGGAACCATTACAATCAACGTATTATTCATTACTAAACCAGCAGACTGCCGAATAGAAACAGCTGCTGCTGCTGTGGCTCTTAAACAACTTGGCAATGCTTTAGCTACCGGACCCAAAGTCGACGAAAAATACGCGCATGGACGCTGCTTGTCTCCGAACAACTGTTTCAACACTGAGAATGCGCAACCTTCTTTCTCATGGACATAAAATGTAAAGGGCCTACTGTAGTCGGGGGTAACACAGGAGCCGAACACAGTACATCACGCAATTCAGAAAGACTTTTCTGACAATCTTCAGACCATGGAAGGGGATTCGGTGTATCTTTACAGGTCAATGCCACCAAGGGTTTGGCCAGTAAAGAAAAATTTGGTATCCATTGTCTGCAGTAGGATGTAATACCCAAGAAAGCGCACACTTCTCTCTGTGTCCTTGGCACACTCAATTTTGCAATTGCCTGAATTCTTTCTGGGGTCAGTTTCCTTCCCTCCTTCGATAAGAGATGACCTAAGTAGGTCACTTCTTGTCGACAATATTGTAATTTCGAAAGGGACACTTTGTGATGCAAATCGGACAAATGACGCAACAATGACAATTTTGCTTCCTTACAAATTTCCTCAGTATCTGCAGCGACTAGCAAATCGTCAACGTACTGAATAAGGGTAGCGCCATCAGGTAAAACAATTGTATCAAGCTGTGTTTTTAAAGCCTGACTATATATCGATGGACTCTCACAATAGCCCTGGGGAGTGCGTTTGAACCGGAAGCTTCGTCCTCCTAAACAGAAGCCAAAAATATCCCTACTCTCCTCGGCAATCGGGATGCTGAAAAAGGCATTTTTCAGGTCAATCACCGAGAACCAAGTCGCAGAAGCTGGAATCATAGTCAATAGGGCAGTGATATCTGGAACGACTGAAAATTGTGGCACAACGATTTTGTTCACCTCTCTAAGATCAATCACAAACCTGTAAACAGGTGGCTGAGAAGGGTCAGTACGCTTCAAAACAGGCAAAACCGGGCTATTGCAAACGTTGCCTCTTGTCTCCTCAATTACATCTTTTTCAATCAAATCATAAATGATCGCTAGCAACGCTTTTTCACCTTCACTAGAGATCTTGTATTGGGGAATACGTGGCATTTTAACATTCGCTTTTAATGTCACAACATATGGCGGTATTTCCAAAAGACCCACATCATTAGGACCAGTAGCCCAAAGAATATCAGGAAGAAGCGACAATTCTGTCAGAAGTTTATCCTTCGACAAATACATTGGGGAGACCACTTTCTTACCCAGTGTAAGCTGAACTCCTGAAGGAGAACAATACAAGGTTGCATATAACCTTTTCAACAGATCCAATCCTAACAAGTTCTCACCACAACCTGTCGTCAAAATGAGGGGTGCTTCTAATTCACAAGGTTCAACAGAAAGGGACATAGGACTAGAAATCGGGTTCCTAACCGGGGCGTCAGAAAAACCTACTGAAACATTCATTTCGCCAGACAAAGGTGCCCCAGGGAGTTTAGAGTGCATAATAGAACTCTTTGTAGCACCAGTATCCAACAGAAAAGGCTCTGACACACCTGATGTAATCACCTCAACATAAGGTCCACTCTGATCTACTGGAACTGAAACAACTCCCTCTCTTTGTCTATGGCTGTCCTAGCAATCATTACCTTCCATATTCTCATCTTCCACATAGTAGTCATCAGCATAGTACTGAGGTGTCCTACCAGACGCGTTATTCTGCTGATCAAAACTATTCACTGAATTCTGAGGCGGAAAGGAACGTGCATTCTGGGGGAAACCTCCACGTCCTCTACCTCTAGATGCTTGTGGAACACCTCGACCTCTCGCGCTAGAAACACCATTCATACGCTGTAACAAAGCAGGGCAACTACTTTTAAAATGACCTTCTTCTTTACAATATGCACACTGATTAGGGCCTACAGGAAAACGTGGTTGAGAAAACTCGAACCTTTGCGAGTTTCTCTGAAACTGCTGAGGTTGCTGAAAATCAAGCTGACCACCACGAGGCGGATAAGCTTGCTGTAAAAGAACCTTCGTTTTTAACTCTTTAGTTTTCTTGTCTGCTCTATCTTTTTCGTCCTTATCTCTATTTTCAAAATACTGTGCAGTAGCCAATATCTGTGCTGAAGAGGAAACGGCCCAAGAACTCTCTGAATCTTTCAATTTCTTACACAATTCGGGGAGCGAATTATGTACGAACTTGTCAACGAACAACCGTTGACCACCTTCTGTACTCATATCTTGACCACTGTGGTCGATAAATGTCTCCTCAAACCTGGTGAAGAAATCAGACACGGTTTCCTCTTTCTTCTGCTTACATGCAGACAATTTGTCCCAATTCACTGCATAGCAGGCATTAAAGTCTTCATGTTGGTAACGATTTTACCAGGGAGTTCGGCAACTAAAGGCTCAGGTTTAGCGCCACCAACTTGTCGGCCATCTGCAGTAGTAATATTAGCCCATGTATCACCTAACTCCGGCGCATGATCTGTATGACGAATTAACCCCCACAAAGGCTGTGGAACCACATTTCCAAACAACATGTCTATGTCAGCTAAATTCATAATACATGAGCCTGCGGTCTGTGATAGTTCCTTATAATACCCTGCAGGATTTTTACGGGGGTCAGGCAAAGTTTTCTTAAGGGCCAAAACTTCAGCTCGCTTCCATGGAACATGTACCCAAACACACTGAAAATGTGCTGGTACAGCATCGATATTATTAGGGACATCAGCTGCAACGGCTTCCTTCCATACCGGAGGAACCTCTCTCATGGGATACTGTCTCGCTTTCCTCCTAACAGAGGGATCAGGCTTAAACAACGACCGAGAGATAGTCTCCCTCCTAAATGATAACACGGTCGCAACTGCTCTTTCAACATCAGGACCCACAATCGTCCCTTTTGCAAACTTGAACCGTACATGACACAACTCAGGTGGATTGGGCTCCAAATCATTATTCTCCAAATCCTCACAAAGAAAAACACACATTTTATCAAAAACGTATCTTTGCTTCGGTGCTTCCCACTGCTGGAAGACATCCATAACAGACTCTAGCTCATATCTCGTGGGGTCTGTAACCCATTTATGTGCCAAATAATCCAATGTTTCCCGCTCTCTAGAGTCGGGCAGTTGACTGCGCAACTGTTTGTGCGTTTAAACAGGAGTCATACTCGCTGCCCCAAAAAGAGGAGATAGGAGACTAGCAACAGTGTCAGTCATTCTCTGTCGAACAGAAGGAGAAGTCGACGAAAGAACAGGATGAAAAGCAGAGTGAGGCAAGGCAGATGCAGATGCAGAAGCAGAGGCAGTAACAGGAGGAACATCAGAAGAGGTAGTTGATGCAGTAGGCAAAGTTGTAGGAAGTACAGAGGGAGCAGATAGCAAAGTCAGCGGCTAATGTAATTTATTTCTGTTTGGCTTCCTTTCGCCATAGGCGGAAAGAGTCAAACATCGCCGGATGGGCTTTCTTTTTGAAAAGTCTAACCTCTAGATTATCTAATATCTCTGTGTCAAAACTACCATATTGGGGCCATTTTAAAACACCATCCTTCCTGGTGTATCGGATCCATACTTCATTATACGTGATGGGGCCCACGCAATGCTTTACATTGAGTTCATAAGTTGGAGTTCCAATTGGAGGAACCGGAAACTAGTCCTCCAATCGGGAATCCCTAATACAACCAAGACAAAACAAATTTCCAAGTCTGCTAAGACCAGGCATCTTCGCTCACTAGTCTAGCTTCAAACTTCAAAGGATTATCGAAATGCGATAGTCTCGTGAATACACGAGTCCCTCGGCTTTGGTACTTGCAAGTTCCAAATCATAGATCCCAAGGGGATACCCAAACTAAGAACCAAACTAAGGACTGGGAGACGCTCCACTTATACTTAACTGAGGTATCGATGATGTCATCAGAAGACTTGTCTATCGTTTCACTCTACAAATCATCAAAGGGTCCAAGACAGGGCGATAGTCAGGGCAGCAGTCCTTCGTAGTCGTCGGGACGCGGGGAACTTCGCAGCAAAAACTTTCGGACCACGAACGACATACAGGGGTCGATGAAGTGGTTGGCCTTCCTCCAGAATTTTCACACGAAGCTCCTCACGAACCTCTGGCTTGGACTGGTACCGCTGAAATCGCCCCGCGTTGGGCACCAACTGAAGTACTGGGTTTTTAAGAACCCAGCGGTGCCAGAGAACACACCCTAAGACTTCGAGTCCTTCCTGTCCCAGACTACAGAAACACAGAGTCTTCTTGGTGAAGTCAAAGATCAAATTTATTGGCTGTAGCCAGTAACACGTATCCTAGAAGTACAACACAGTGTATATTCTCAGGAGACTGCTCAATCTTACAAAGCCAGCCTTCTCTTTTTATACAAAATATTATGCTTCAGGCAAACATTCCTTGTTTTACAGTTGACCATTCACATATTTTCACTACAAAGAAAAAGCAGCATCATGATGACAAGCTTATTTTCAGTTTGTCCAACCCACAGTAAATCACCTGGCAAGGCCCAACATTTTCATCAGATATCGACGGACCCCTAATAAATTCGGGTACCTCCTCCTCGTAAAGCAGGTCATAAAGTAAGGAACAGAGACAGGTGTGTGTAAGATTAGGCGTGGTTTGTGTGCGATGAAAGGTTTATGGCATGTTGTGCCTTGATACTAATCTTGATCGGCCACTGGGAGAGGAACTGACCGAACAGGTTTGGCCCCGGGCAGTGGAGTCAGCTTGCCCAGGTCGTGCAGAAGTCAGCAAAGGTGTACATGTCCTTCAGACTCGTTTTTTGGCCTTAGTCACCGGCCTATGTGAGGGCAATCACAAAATGGCTGCCTATACAAAATGGAACCTGAGGGTTCAGGACGGAATCTCTAATTAAAGGGTGATTTCGTCACTTGAATATGCCGAAAATGCTTGTGTATGATATACTAGTCATTCTCGGTCTGCTGGTATCAAAATCGTCATGATACGACGATGTTTATGGCACGGGTCCAGAATTTTCAGTACCACATTTGCAAGATGAAGGTGTAGATGTAGAAAATCTTTTTGGCCTTTCTTATAAATGGCAACATGACTGTGACAATTGCTCCTTTTCAAGTAGTACTACAGTTGACACTGAAAGATTTATATCTTTGACTTTACCAGACTGCAAATCAGTGACTTTTAATAATCTAGTTAGGGAAGCAAATCAAAACATGGTCTATACTCAATGTAAATCTGAAATGTTATCAACTTTATTTTTACAAAGATATGGACAGTATGTTATTTTAATGTTCCAATGATGTAGACCTGATGGAACTAAATTGACAACATTAACCGCATGCGTGATAGCGGTTTTCCCGCTGTGCGCGGCGGTTTTTAAAAAGCCGCGTTACATGACGAGCTCAGCTCGTCATGAGCGTACGAGCGTCGTAACTCATGACGAGCTCAGCTCGTCATGAGCGCGGAAGGGGTTAATAAAAAATGTTGTGGCTTCTCAATTATCAATTTCAGGAAGAACCTTTACAACTGCAGCAATTATTTATCATGATGGTCCTTCAACAACATCAGGACATTACACATGTTATTTAAAATGTCAAAAAGGCTGGAAGCTCTGTAATGATACTCAATTGACTTTCAAACAACGTTTGCCTTCTGACTTACTAAATTCTTACCTAGTATTCTTACAACCGAAATTTTATGGAAGTGAGGTAACGGGTTTTTAGGAACCCGCTTGGTGCCAGGGGATAACACCCGAAGACCTCTGAGTTCTCCCTGTTCCGGACCACAGAAACACGGAGTCTTCTAGTCGAGTCAGAGATCGAGTATTATTGATAGCTACCAAGTAACAGGTGTCCTAGAAGCACGACAAACACGGGTCATGTGTTCTCAGGAGACTGTTCGTTTTTACAGAACCAGCCTTCTCCTTATATACAGAAATAATAGCTTCAAGCAAGAATTCTTGAGTTTATGATATGGCTATACACATATTTCTACAATAATACGAAAGAGCGAAGTCATTTAGGTAAGCCCGTATTTTAGATGTCCAATGTGTGATAGATTACTCAGCCAAGCCCGGAACTCCCATCAGATATCGATGAAACCCCAATAAAGGAAGGCACCTCCTAGTCATAAAACTGGTCATAAACAGGGAACAGGACAGGTGTGTGTTTGTAGAAAACATGGTTTGTATGTAGTGAATGGTTTGAGGAATGTTATGTATCGATGCTATCGTATTTGGTCACTGGGCGAGGGGCTGCCCAGACAGGTTTGGCTAAAGGCGATGGAGTCAGTTGGGACAGGTCAGGGGGAAGTCAGGGAAGGAGGACGTGTCCTTTTAGATCAAGCTCGACCTTTAATTGACTTATCATGAGGGCAAGACATAAGATGGATGCCGTTCACAAAATGGAGTCTAAGGGGTTGGGACGGAAACTATGATTTGGGGGTGTTGGCGACCCTCGATTATGATGCAAATGCATGGGAATGATGCCCTAATCATTATCGGTTCGCTGACACCAAATTCGTCATGGTATGTTGATATTTTGTGACACGGGTATTGGACCTCAATATCGGGATGACAACAGGGTTCAAATTTTCAGTACCTTTTGCCCTTATGTAAGGCAATGATTCATCTTAATCAGAGTCCAAATCCGTATGAAGGAATTCGTGGAGATGCTGCTGTAACATCATTCTGTTGCTCAGTTCGTCTCTTGACACAGGCTTCCGTACACATGACGTAGCACAGAGGCCACAGAGTGCAGGAGCGCACTGTATACACAGGCAGAACATAAACAGAAGTGCTAAGATCATCCCAATGAAGATCAGTGTTTTCCATCCCCATGTAGCGATCAGTTCCCAGAACCACCCTAGTAAGGACCAATCCCCTTTTTCCACGTGGAGGGAATCAGATATTTCGTGTAGTTTAGAGATGGCTGGGTACACTGTCGGTGCGTTATCAGGGATGAAAATGCAACAACTAGATTGGATCACTCTACACACACCACCACGATCGGCGAGTATGATATCTAGGGCAACTCGGTTCTGAAGTGTCATAAGTCGATCCGACTGAAGTTCGGTCGTCAAATTTCCAAGGGCTCTGGCCGTTGTAGTCACGGCGGATTCAACTATCCTCGATAACTGGCGAATATTCCTGCTGTTTACCATAGGCCCCCAAAATGGCAGAAAACCCTTTGCGAAGTCAGTGAATTCCTGACCCGCGGTGTCGTCTTTACTCACGACACCTCTAGCTGTCCTTGTCCGATGGTAATCTGCTCTGGCCGTGTAAGTGGGAGGCAGCAGAAATGCGATAAAGCATGTACCGGAGAAGTCAGGAGGCAACCATGTATATGCTTGGTTGTGGCAGACGAAATACGTGCCTTTGGCTGCTAATAGTATAGGGGAAGTTCGGGAAGCGAACACATATGTTTCCGCGCATATACTCTTCCCTAATTGAGCTTTGGGATCCCTGCCGATACCCTGTAAACATAAGTGACCTCGGTTGGGTACTATCCAAACTGGGCGGGATTTCTTTGCTGTCTGGCTCTTACTCAGGTAGACCCCATATTTGGTTACGTTCCAACGAGTGTACGGAGTGAATTCATCTTTGGGAATCGTAAGATAGGTGTCGAACTCTCTACTCATATTTCTTATCCCTGCTATTAGTGCCTTGTTACTGGAATCACTTTCAGTAGAACGTGTCGGGTATGGTTCTAGGGCGAATAGGAACATTGTCTGGAAAGCCCACAGAGAACCATAGTAACTGAAAGGCAGGATAAAGTATGGGATACCCTTATCCGTCGTGTGTGGCATGAGTCCACATATCCAACAGTTCGATGTGTTCATGATGGACTGGTGTTGGTGTAGGAGTTGAATAAATGAGTTATTTACAAATTCGAGTCTTCGGGCAGACTCGTGTTCAGGTAGAGGGTGAAAGTAGTGTGGAGAAATAGTAGGAGGAGATGGTGGCTGGGTGTCATTCGAAAAGGTAACTTTAAACACGAATAGAGTATAACCAGTAAGAAACACAACTATGCTACATAACATTAAAATACATATTATCAGGAATCTTCTTTTGGACAGTATCGTGCATAACTGTTTTTCAAAGTTCGTGAGTCTGATAGGTCTCTCTACCCTAGGAAACTCCATCCTCTAGTTGCTGCCCGCGGCGGTAGATTGATTCTGCCAGGGAGCGCGCTCTGCTCAGTCCGGGGTAACTCCCGTGGACCAACCAGAACCGTGGACCTAAAACTTCCCAGTTGCACTCCCCAGACTTCAACCGCGACCCTAGCAGCAGAACCGGATGGCGGTTCGAAAATCAAAAATGAGCAAGTTTCCTGAGAGCGAGAGAGCTGAAAAATCAAAAAATAGTTCTTGGGGGAAGGAAAATCACATTCGTTTGTGTTTTTTTTTTTTATTAGTCTCTTTGTCTTGACCTTAGATTATACTGTTCTTTCCCAGGTACGGTGTGGTCTTCAAACAATGTCTCAGGTTCGGTAGTGTCCAACTGCATAGACGGTGGCACAAATCCTTGTAGAATACGATCACTCTCCTTTTCGGTACCAGTTTCTTTTAACCGCGCATCGCTGAAAGGGATGAAGTGAGGTATGGATTCTGTCTCGGAGTCAGCAATTCCTTCGTTGACCCACCGGTCATATGGAAGGGGCAGAGGGACCCGTTTGCAGTGGGTCCCATGCACCCAGTTCTTTTTGCCGTCCACCCGAACCGCTGATCTCGTGGAAAGAAGTACCAGGTAAGGTCCGGTCCACCTCGGCTGTCCGTTGTTGGTGCGCTGGAAATTTCGCACCAACACCCACGTTCAGGGTGTGATGGAGTGACCTGGATCGTCAGAGGCTGGTGGAGAGGAACTGTGAACCTGTTGGTGTAAAACACGCAATTTAGTTGTCAATTCGCACAAATAGTCAAGCAGTACGGGGTGCTCTATTTCGCTACGTTTCTTTGGTCTTGGCACGCCCCAGACGTTGGCTGGGCGGCCAAACACTATTTTGTGAGGGCTAAATCCTAATCTGGAATGGAATCCTAGTTGACAAGAGTGCTAGGGGCAAGGCGTCAGGCCATTTAAGACCTGTACTGGCTTGGATCTTGGCTAATTTGAGCTTTAAAGTGCCGTTGTAGCACTCTACCAATCCAGCTGATTGGGGGTGATTCGCGGAGTGGAATTTTTGCTGTATGCCTAAACATTCACACACTCTCTTCATCACGCATCCTACGAATTCACTTCCATTATCACTCCAGACAATTCTAGGCATGCCAAACCTCGGGAAGAACTCTTTGACAAGGGCTTTGGCGGTTGACAAGGCAGTATTGTCTTTAAGGGGGTACGCTTCCACCCACCTGGAGAAAGCGCAAACAACAACGAGCACATACTTCAGATTGTTGCATCTCTCCATGTGAATGAAATCGAGCTGCAAAACCTCGAACGGATACGTTAGAGGCGCAAAATGACCAGCTGGAGTTGGGGTTCCCCTACCGGGATTGTACTTCAAACACACCATACAGTTTCTGACCACATTCTCTGCATATTTCGGGATGTTTCTATTTTGCCATACTGGGGCCAATACTTTACAGATTCCTCTCGAACTGATGTGTGCAAATCCGTGAGCCATTGTTACTACTGCAAGTACATAGGCGTTAGGCAATAACCATCGCTGGTGTTCTGACAATTCGACCCAACAACCATTCGTATCTAATCTACCCTTACTTTCTCTCCATTCATTCACCTCTTTTTCAGTTGCCTTGGCTTGTATAGATTTCACGCTTTCAATGGTGTCCTCACACATTCCTACATCAATAATCCATCTAGCAGGACCTACAACATACATCCGACTCATTGTGTTCCTTGTAGTCTCTTTCGCAACCTCGTCTGCAAATGCATTCCCGTGGCCAACATCATCCTGAATCTTTTTGTGTGCACTACATTTTATAATGGCAACTTGTAGTGGCAAGGTCAGTGACTGGAGGAGCTCATTAACTAGCTGACCATGTTGTATCTTTGCACCATGTGACGTAAGAAACCCACGTTCACGCCACAATCTCCCAAAACTGTGAGCCACACCAAAAGCGTATTGGCTGTCAGTGTACACATTCACTCGTTTACCTTTCGCTAACACACATGCTCTGGTAAGCGCAATTAGTTCTGCAGCTTGTGCAGAATTATGGGAAATGCGCGCAGTTACTATAATGGTGTGTAATGTCGTTACGGCATATGCTGCAGTCGTATCACCATTCGGCAGCTTGAAACATGAACCATCAACCCATAAAGTATCATTGCATTCAGGAAGGGGAGTGTCCTGTAAGTCTACTCTCCCTTTTGTCTCTTCTTCTGTCCTAAAGCAGAAGTCATGTCTATCAATCTCGTCTGTTCCTGTCGGAATGGGTAATAACGTTGCGGGATTCAGTGTATCACACCTCTTTATGTGGATGTGACTTGCTAGCAACGTAAGTTCGGAACTGGATAGTCGAGCGCTAGTAAGGTGTTGTGTCTTCGTCCTGTTTAGTAAAATGTCTACTGCATGCGGAACCATAACGATCAGAGTATTATTCATGACTAATCCAGCGGATTGTCGAATGCAGACAGCTGCTGCGGCGGTAGCCCTCAGACAACTTGGTAGGGCTTTAGCCACAGGGTCTAGAGTTGCCGAAAAATACGTGCATGGGCGCTGTCTGTCCCCAAAATGTTGTGTTAAAACTGATAATGCACAACCTTCCTTCTCGTGGACATATAATGTAAAAGGCTTACTGTAGTTGGGGTTTCCCAACACAGGAGCCGAACATAATGCATCACGCAACTTGTGAAAACTCGTCTGGCAATCTTCAGACCAAGGCATAGGATTTGGCGTGTCTTTACAGAGTAGTGCCAGCAAGGGTTTAGCTAGTAGTGAGAAATTCGGTATCCATTGTCTACAGTACGATGTAATGCCCAAGAAGGCTCGAACCTCTCTCTGTGTCCTTGGGGCACTTAGTTCTGCGATTGCCTGTATTCTTTCTGGTGTCAGTCTCCTTCCCTCCTTCGACAAGATGTGACCTAAGTAGGTTACTTCTTGTCGGCAAAATTGTAGTTTGGAAAGAGAGACTTTGTGCTTCATGTCACATAAGTGATGCAATAATGATAACGTAGCTTTCTTGCAAATCTCTTCAGTGTCTGCAGCGATCAGTAGATCGTCTACATACTGAATCAGAGTTGAACCATTTGGTAGAACAATCGTGTCTAGTTGTGTTTTCAGGGCCTGACTGAATATTGATGGACTTTCGCAGTAGCCTTGAGGAGCGCACTTGAAGCGGAAACTTCGTCCTCCTAAATTAAATCCGAAAATATCTCTACTCTCCTCAGCAATCGGGATACTGAATAAAAGCGTTCTTCAGGTCAATCACCGAAAACCAATTTGCTGAAGCTGGAACCATCGTCAATAAAGCAGTAATGTCGGGGACAACTGGAAACTGTGGGATAACTATCTTGTTTACTTCTCTGAGGTCGATCACAAACCTATACACAGGGGGTTGTGAAGGATCAGTACGTTTTAAGACGGGCAAAACTGGACTGTTACAAACATTTCCTGTTGTTTCTTCGATGACGTCTTTATCAATCAGGTCATAAACAATCGTCAATAACGCCTTTTCACATTCGCTAGATATTTTGTATTGGGGAATACGTGGCAACCTAACGTTGGCTTTCAATGTTATGACATATCATATAGTGCTATCTCCAAATGACCTACATCATTAGAACCATTAGCCCAGAGTACATCAGGAAGACTCGATAATTCAGTTGCAATGTTTTCTTTCGACACATACATTGGGGACATGACTTTCTTACCGAAAGTAAGTTGTACTCCTATTGGTGAACAGTACAAAGTCGCATATAACCTTTTTAGCAAATCCAATCCACACAAATTTTCACCACAACCTGTTGTGAGAATGAGGGGTGCCTCTAATTCGCATGGGCCAATAGAAAGAGATACAGGACTGGAGATCGGGTTTCTAACAGGGGCGCCAGAGAAACCTACTGAGACATTCATTTCGCCAGACAAAGGTGCGCCAGGAAGTTTCGAGTGCATGATAGAACTTTTTGTAGCACCAGTATCCAGCAAAAATGGCTCTGACACTCCTGAGGCTATTACCTCGACATAAGGTCCATTCTGATCTACTGGAACTGAAACAACTCCCTCTCTTTGTCCATGGCTGTCCTAGCAATCGTTACCCTCGTATTCATGTTCGGTGTAATAGTCGTCAGCATAATACTGAGCTGACCTGGTCGACGCATTATTCTGTTGGTCGAAGCTGTTCATCGAATTCTGAGGCGTAAAAGAAGTTGTATTCTGTGTGGAATTTCCACGGCCCCTACCTCTAGGGGCATGTTGAACACCTCTTCCCCTTACACCCGAAGCACCGCTCAAATGTTGCGCAAGAGCCGGACAATTACTTTTAAAGTGACCCTCTTCCTTGCAATATGCACATTGATTCGGGCCATAAGCAATACGCTGGTGGGAAAACTCGTTTCCTTGCGCGTTTCTCGAATACTGATGTTGCGGTTGATAACTGGGCTGACTAGCCGTATGAGGCGGATAAGCTTGCTGGAGAAGAACTTTAGTTTTTAAATCCTTTGTCTTTCTATCTACTTTATCTAGCTCGTCTTTGCGCCTATTTTCATAGTACTGGGCTGTAGCTAAAATTTGAGCTGACGTAGAGACAGCCCAAGCACTCTCAGAGTCTTTCAATTTATTACATAGTTCAGGAATTAAATTATGCACGAACTTGTCTACAAACAATCTTTGGCCACCCTCGGTAGCCATATCTTGACCACTATGATCTGTGAAAGTCTCCTCGAATCTTGTGAAAAAGTCAGACACATTCTCATCTTTCTTCTGCTTGCATGCAGATAACTTGTCCCAGTTCACGCGTACTTCAGGCATTATTGTTTTCATGTATGCAATAATTCTACCGGGAAGTTCAGCTATTAACGGCTCAGGTTTAGAACCACCAATTTGTCTAGCGTCTATAGTGGCAATGTTCGTCCATGAGTCGCCTAGTTCTTGGGCATGGTTCGTATGACGTATTTTGCTCCATAGAGGATGCGGGACAACGTTCCCAAACAGCATATCTATGTCCGCTAAATTCATTATACATGAGCTTGCAGTTTGCGATAATTCCTTGTAATACCCAGTCGGGTTTTTACGAGGATCAGGCAATGTCTGCTTGAGCGCTAAGACATCGGATCTTTTCCAGGGGACATGTACCCATACACGCTGGAAATGAGGCAGAATCGGTGGATTCGCATTCGCATCACCTTCCCTCCAAACCGGAGGAACCTCTCTCATGGGGTACTGTCTCGCTCGTTTCCTATCTGATACGTCATCTTTGTACAATGATCTAGAGACATTTCCTTTACTGCTATAAGAGAGTAATAACTCTATTGCTTTCTCAACATCTCTGCCTGTAATCATACCTTCGTGGAACTTAAAGCGCGTACGCCATAGTTCGTCCATTGTGTATTTGGGATCATTTGTCTCCAAATCTTCGCCCAGATATACACACATTTCTTCGAATACAACAGTTGATAGACAGAATGCAGAACAATGTCATGCATTCACTCCAGTACAGAGATCTGGGCCTAAATCCATTGTTTTTTTGCCCACCACACCAACCCATTTCAGACATGGCCATATGCAAATCAGCCTTGACCCTGTGCGTCATGGGTACAGTCCAGCCCGAACTGCCTCGCCAATACTTCACTGGACCGGAATCAAGCATCCTAGGATCAGGATCAAGCATCAGCCAGGATAGCTTGACTCCAGTCATGTGGAGAGCATGGGACTCACGACTGAGCATACCCGTCCCACTCGGGGTGACAAATGCAAAAACAACATTTGATAGACAGTATGCAGAACAATGTCATACATTCACCCAAGTACAGAGAGTTGGGCCTAAATCCATAGTTTTTTTGCTCACCACTGTGAGAAGTTGGCCTGGTATATGATGCTCACTAGTTCTAGTGATCACCTTGTACCATGCCAAGCAACCCTTTATGGTGCAGGTTGTAAAGTCAACCTTATAGACAAGCTATCCTAGGGGTAGCATGGACTAAGCAGTCTTAGGCTAAACTCTGTAAAGGCATGTGAAGCAAGCTGTTTTACCATATACAATCCCTTGAATACCAAATGAAAGGACACCACACAGATATATATTGAAAATATATATGGATGTATTACTACAAATATCCCTGATACTCTTTATGAGCACAGGAGCAAATGCGTTAAAACAAAACACAGTTTAAAATACACAAAAGTTGCACAATTATAGATGAGCCCTAGGGGCCACCTAAACCATATACTAAGAAAGTGGTATAAGAGATGCCACTTGGCCAGGAAATAGGCCTAGGGCCTGGGGAATCGCTGGAGCTGTTTGGGACTAACAGTGAAGAAGTCGGGAAAGGCCCGCGGGACTCGGGTGCAGTGTTTAAAGTGCACGCACTCACCAATGCAAAGTCTATGGTGCGTAAAAAGTACAAAGTTAGTTAGAAAGGAACCTTCAGAGTGACCTAGAAGTTTGAAACTTCAGACACAGACACTAGAGGTGTGTACCAGTGTGAGAACACCGGCGGAGCTGAGTTACCTCACCCACAGGAAGCGGGTGCATAGGGTCGAAGTAGTGTCGGGTTTCGTCACGCAGGTCGATGGTGCTTGGAGCTGAAGAGGCTGCAGGCGGCTCGAGGTGAAGAGTTCCGGTGGATCCAAGGGTGGATCTGAAGAGGTGAAGACCCCGAGTGGGACGGGTATGCTAAGACGTGAGTCCCGTGCTCTCCACACCACTGGAGTCAAGCTATCCTGGCTGACGACGGCTGAGAGCCAGAAACCGGTCCTAGGATGTTTGATTCCAGTCCAGTGAAGACATGATTTGGCAGTTCGGGCTGGATTGTTACCATGAGACACAGGGTCAAGGCAGATTTGCATATGGCAATGTCTGACCGGGTTGGAGTGGTGAGCAAAAAAACAATGGATTTAGGTCCAGATCTCTGTACTGGAGTGAATGTATGACATTGTTCTGCATTCTGTCCATCAACTGTTATTTTTGCATTTATCACCCTGAGTGATACGGGTATGCTCAGTCGTGAGTCCCATGCTCTCCACACCACTGGAGGCAAGCTATCCTGGCTGATGTCGGCTGATAGCCAGAAACCGGTCCTAGGATGCTTGATTCCGGTCCAGTGAAGACATGGCTTGGCAGTTTGGGCTGGACTGTTCATTGCGGCACAGGGTCAAGGCTGATTTGCATATGGCCATGTCTGAACTGGGTTGGTGTGGTGAGCAAAAAAACTATGGATTTAGGCCCTGATCTCTGTACTGGGGTGAATGTATGACATTGTTCTGCATTCTGCCTATCAACTGTTGTTTTTGCATTTGTCACCCAGAGTGGGACGGGTATGCTAAGACGTGAGTCCCGTGCTCTCCACACCACTGGAGTCAACCTTTCCTGGCTGATGTCGGCCTTCGTAGAAGACGCCGCTCTGCGGTCCGCGCTACCACTCCCGAACCAGGTAATTAGAGCCAGAAACCGGTCCTAGGATGTTTGATTCCAGTCCAGTGAAGACATGATTTAGCAGTTCGGGCTGGATCGTTACCATGAGACACAGGGTCAAGGCCTATTTGCATATGGTAATGTCTGAACTGGGTTGGTGTGGTGAGCAGAAAAATGAGAGATTTAGGCCCAGATCTCTGTACTTGGGTGAATGTATGACATTGTTCTGCATACTGTCTATCAAATGTAGTTTTTGCATTTGTCACCCCGAGTGGGATGGGTATGCTCAGTCGTGAGTCCCATGCTCTCCACACCACTGGAGTCAAGCTATCTTGGCTGATGTCGGCCTTCGTAGAAGACACCGCTCTGCGGTCCGCGCTACCACTCTCGAACCAGGTAATTAGATCGCTCCCGCTATGCTGTGACCTTGACGTGAAGTATGCCGATTCATCCGGTTGAGCCTCGCTAACCCGATGTCCTTTTATATTTGGCAGGACCGCTCTTTGAATCTGTCCGTATCCCCTGCCATAATAGAATCGATTGCTCTGAGAGTCCGATTGCCCTACTACTTTGAGGTAAGAAACTCTCCGATAACCTACTGGCTCGTCATTACTGCACATGCCTAAACTCCCCCTGCCCTGGTGGAGACTAACTCATGCGCTCTTTCTACAGGGTCCCCTCATTCAGTCCCTCCCTGACGGGGAACAGACCCGACCCACAGAGCATGCGAAGACCCACCTTGAACTTTTGAGACCTCTGATCTGGACCCTCAAATCCTGTGAGTCCCTTTAGCAGCATTGTGATGTATTACTCACACTTCAATCATCTCTTGCCGACATATAGACCACTCTATCTGTGATACGTTCTTTACAATAAATCCTAGAAAGTCGCCATCATGTTAGTCTCAGTCTAATCTCGCCCCAGCCCCATCTATAATTATTGCAATGTATATATATGTTTTCTGCAGGGGGCGGCCCCTGGAATTAGAACGACTCACAGAAGGTAACTAAGAGCATCTACTCAGAACTGAACGTTTGTATAAGAAAGGAATCTCTCAGCCCGTGGAACACCTGGCTCCTATACCCCCTCAGGTACCTTTATTACTCTGGACTATAAATCTGAAACTGATTAACTAGTCCGCACGAGCGGAACAGATAGCTATGAGGTCATTTAACTTAATCCACTCCGTCCGTGCTCTCCTATGCGCCATTTCTGATCTGTACTTCTATTCTGTTAAGCCTAGGACCACCCATCTCACGGGCCCTCTGGAGATTGGAAGCGCCCCCCGGGAAAATAACCTACTGGAGGATGCACCACATATCTACGTAGTTATTTCCTTGAAGCAGAATCAGTTACTCCACGAACTCTGACCGTCCAAAGTAACCTTCCCACATAGTGTGAAAAAGTGGTAAGTTTCCTAGTTGATCACTATGTAGTTAGATTCACTCTCCCCCCATGTATTTCCTAGACCTTGCCATTAAACACCTCACTACCTCTCCTGTAGGGACTAAGAGTAAATGGCTCGTTGCCAATAGACATCGATTTCCCAATGTGATTGAATGGTCGAATGAATGTCTGATTGAGCCCCTGTGAACACACTTCCCTAGAGGAACCACAATATGTACTGAGTGACGACTACCTATCAGAGCGGTGACACACACATAGAGCTATTTTTATCAACTTAATGTGTAAGAAAACGAATTTCTTTTTTACCTCTATTGTATATAAACTGTTATTAAGAAACCAGACCGATGATGAGAAATGTCTGATGATTAATTAAAAGTATCATGTTGAAGAATGTTTTATGATCAATTTATATGAAAACGTCTTTTTAAATTAAACTTTCCTTCATCCACACTGTGCCTGTCCCTGCCCCCCCCCCCCATGGCCCTCCTCGCCCTGATGAAGGTGCAGCCTAATTAGGCTCAGCATCGAAAAGGGCGTTGGCGTGACCCACATGGATGGCATCTATGTAGCTCATGTTTTACCATCTTGTTTACTGTGTATTGCCTCCATGTTACAGTTTCAGCTCTAGCGGCTATTGGAAAACTTTTTTTGCAGGCTGTCATGTATCTCTTTAATGGTCTATGTATGATTGTGTAAATATTGTATTGCTTGAGGTTGTGAGTGAGAGTATCTGTAGTGGATGACTGTGGGAGTGTGTGGGACTTGAAGAAATGTACGTTACTCTAAAACTCTTATGGCACACTGCATATTAGATCCTAAATCAATTGGCGTTTTATATGTTTTTTCTAAGCACCTATGTGGAATCTTCTATATTTAGTCCAGCTTAATCAATGATAACTAAAATATATATTTTTTCAAAAAATATATATATTGACCCTATGTGAATCAATGTCAGCTCTGATATGTAACCTCTTGTCACCCTTTGTTTGAGTGTGAGGATCCCCTAGTGGGACCTTGAAATTGACCCTGGCAGGGTTTCCTTCGTTTCTATTCAGCTGATGTCGGCTGATAGCCAGAAACCGGTCCTAGGATGCTTGATTCTGGTCCAGAGAAGCATTGGCGAGGCAGTTCGGGCTGGACTGTTCTCATGAGGCACAGGGTCAGGGCTGATTTGCATATGGCCATGTCTGACCGGGTTGGAGTGGTGAGCAAAAAAACAATGGATTCAGGTCCAGATCTCTGTACTGGAGTGAATTTATGACATTGTTCTGCATTCTGTCCATCAACAGTTGTTTTTGCATTTGTCACCCCGGGTGGGAAGGGTATGCTAAGACGTGAGTCCCGTGCTCTCCACACAACTGGAGTCAAGCTATCCTGGCTGATGACGGCTGAGAGCCAGAAACCGATCCTAGGATGTTTGATTCCAGTCCAGTGAAGACATGGTTTGGCAGTTCGGGCTGGATTGTTACCATGAGACACAGGGTGAAGGCTGATTTGCATATGGCCATGTCTGAACTGGGTTGGTGTGGTGTGCAAAAAAACAATAGATTTAGGCCCTGATCTCTGTACTGGGGTGAATGTATGACATTGTTCTGCATTCTGTCCATCAACTATTGTTTTTGCATTTGTCAGCCCGAGTGGGCTGGGGATGCTCAGACGTGAGTCCCGTGCTCTCCACACCACTGGAGTCAAGCTATCCTAGCTGATGACGGCTGATAGCCAGAAACCAGTCCTAAAATGCTTCATTCTGGTCCAGTGAAGACGTGGCTTGGCAGTTCGGCTGGACTGTTCCCATGAGGCACAGAGTCAAGGCTGATTTGCATATGGCCATGTCTGAACGCGGTTGGTGAGCAAAAAAATGATGGATTTAGGCCCAGATCTCTGTACTGGGGTGAATGTATGACATTGTTCTGCATTCTGTCCATCAACTGTTATTTTTGCATTAGTCACCCTGAGTGGTAAGGGTATGCTCAGACGTGAGTCCCGTGCTCTCCACACCACTGGAGTCAAGCTATCCTGGCTGATGAAGGCTGATAGCCAGAAACCGGTCCCAGGATGCTTGATTCTGGTCCAGTGAAGACATGGCTTGGCAGTTCAGGCTGGACTGTTCCAGGCACAGGGTCAAGGCTGATTTGCATATGGCCACGTCTGAACTGAGTTGGTGTGGTGAGCAAAAAATCTATGGATTTAGGCCCAGATCTCTGTACTTGGGTGAATGTATGACATTGTTCTGCATTCTGTCCATCAACTGTTGTTTTTGCATTTGTCACCCCGAGTGGGACGGGTATGCTAAGACGTGAGTCCGGTGCTCTCCACACCACTGGAGTCAAGCTATCCTGGCTGATGACGGCTGAGAGACAGAAACCAGTCCTAGGATGTTTGATTCCAGTCCAGTGAAGACATGGTTTGGCAGTTCGGGCTGGATTGTTACCATGAGACACAGGGTGAAGGCTGATTTGCATATGGCCATGTCTGAACTGGGTTGGTGTGGTGTGCAAAAAAACAATAGATTTAGGCCCTGATCTCTGTACTGGGGTGAATGTATGACATTGTTCTGCATTCTGTCCATCAACTGTTGTTTTTGCATTTGTCACCCCGAGTGGGACGGGTATGCTAAGACGTGAGTCCCGTGCTCTCCACACCACTGAAGTCAAGCTATTCTGGCTGATGACGGCTGAGAGCCAGAAACCAGTCCTAGGATGTTTGATTCCAGTCCAGTGAAGACATGGTTTGGCAGTTCGGGCTGGATTGTTACCATGAGACACAGGGTCAAGGCTGATTTGCATATGGTCATGTCTGAACGGGGTTGGTGAGCAAAAAAACAATGGATTTAGGCCCAGATCTCTGTTCTGGGATGAATGTATGACATTGTTCTGCGTTCTGTCCATCAACTGTTGTTTTTGCATTTGTCACCCCGAGTGGGACGGGTATGCTCAGACGTGAGTCCCGTGCTCTCCACACCACTGTAGTCAAGCTATCCTGGCTGATAGCCAGAAACCGGTCCTAGGATGCTTGATTCCGGTCCAGTGAAAGCATTACTTGGCCAAACAGGCATTCTCAGTTGCCAAAACTGCCTACTTCTCTACAAAAATTCTTAACTCCGCGCAAAAATCTAAAGAAATTTTTGCCATTGTGGAGGAGCTCTCACACCCGGACAGGGTGACCATCAAACCCCTCCCATCTCAGGCACTATGTGATTCCCTCAATCAATTCTTCACAGATAAAATCAGCAAAATCAAAAACAGCATCTCCTTTGGATCCCCCGTGATGTCCCTCACAGAGGCTACTCCCTTTCTTAACCCCCACTCCCTGACCCAGCTTCCCCCCATACTAGAAGGAGACTTTCTCTCTCTGCTTAATAAAGTCTCATCTGGCTCCCCCACGGATTGTTGCCATCCTGTGATCCTCCGTGCTGCTTTTTCGGCATGCCCTGCCCCTCCGCTGGCCCTCCTGAACAATTCCCTCCTACTCGGTGAGGTCCCCAGCCAGTTTAAGAACGCTGAGGTGGTTCCCATACTAAAAAAACCCAACGCTGACCCCGCGGTCATGGGTAATTTCCGTCCCATTTCTCTTCTCCCTTACCTGAGTAAGGTACTCGAATCACATGTAACCAGAGTCCTCAGTTCTTTTATTGAGGATTCCAACTTCCTAGACTCCCAGCAAGCAGGGTTTAGACCTGCCCATTCTACGGAGGCTGTTATCCTCTCTGTCATGGAGGAACTCCGTAGAGGTGCCGACTCCAACATTAGTAAAGCCCTGATCCTCCTGGATCTGTCGGCGGCCTTTGACACAGTCGACCATACCATCTTAGTCGACCGTGTCAACGAGGCGGGCATCAGTGGGACGGCCCTTAACTGGGTCCTCTCATTCTTGACGAACCGCCACCAATCTGTCCGACTCTCCCAGTTCTCGGCTGATAGGATGAAGCTCACCTGCGGCGTCCCGCAGGGTTTGTCCCTGTCACCACTCCTATTTAACTTGTACCTCGCCCCCCTGATATGCTCGCTCCGGGGAAGGAATGTCACTGCATTTAACTATGCAGATGACATTCAGCTTGTCTTCAACCTCGACTCCTCGGACGAAGCGGTCCAGGACTTTCAGTCTACCCTCTGCCATATCAGTAATTGGATGGGTGCTCACCACCTTAAACTTAACCCCGACAAGACTGAGCTTGTTCTTGTCGGAGGCCCATCCAACCCCTGGAACTCCTCCTTTTGGCCCCTTTCCCTTGGCCCCTCTCCCTGCCCCGCGGACAAGGTGAAAAGCTTGGGAGTTTACATCTCCCATGATCTCTCTATGTAGCATCAGGTCAGTGCCACTGTGTCCTCCTGTTTTTTCCAGCTAAGGAAGATCCGGAAAATAGCCCATTTTCTGACCACCGAAGCCCTCACTTTGGCACTGCTGGCATTAGTCATCTCCCGGATTGACTATGCCAACGCCCTGTATGCAGGCATCCCACAATATCAAATCAAAAGATTACAGCTGGTACAGAACCAGGCAGCCCGCCTGATCTACCATCAACCCAAACATCACCATGTCCGCCCCCTGCTTAAAGCCCTCCACTGGCTTCCTGTATCGGAGCGCTGCAAGTTCAAACTAGGCTGCCTGACCCATAAATCTCTGGCCGGCATCGGCCCTTCCTTCATTTCTTCTCTTCTACATCCTTACGTCCCCTCCAGGCACCTCCGATCCTCTCACCATTCGCTCCTCCAGACGCCTAGGTTTAGGCGCAAAAAACATGGAGGTCTCAGATTTTCCTTCCTGGCTCCCTCATTCTGGAACTCACTCCCATCAGAACTCAGACTCTCTCCCTCCTACCCTCACTTTAGGTCTCTCCTCAAAACTCACCTCTTCCGCTGCATCTACACATAGGCGCTCATTTCCTCCCTGCTGTGCCTCTCCCCCAGCGCCAAGAAACCATCCGGTGTAAGTCGCGCTCTACAAGAATTTTTTACATTACATTACATTACAGTTCCGGCTGGACTGTCCCCATGAGGCACAGGGTCAAGGCTGATTTGCATATGGCCATGTCAGAACTGGGTTGGTGTGGTGAGCAACAAAATGATGGATTTAGGCCCGGATCTCTGTGATAGGGGTGAATGTATGACATTGTTCTGCATTATGTCCATTAGCTGTTGTTTTTGAATGTGTCATCCCGAGTGGGACGGGTATGCTCAGACGTGAGTCCCGTGCTCTCCACACCACTGGAGTCAAGCTATGCTGGATGACGACGGCTGAGAGCTAGAAACTGGTCCTAGGATGCTTGATTCCGGTCCAGTGAAGACTTGGCTTGGCAGTTAGGGCTGGACTGTTCCCATGAGGCACAGGGTCAAGGCTGATTTGCATATGGCCATGTCTGAAATGGGTTGGTGTGGTGAGCAAAAAAAGGATGGATTTATGCCCGGATCTCTGTACTGGAGTGAATGTATGACATTGTTCTGTATTCTGTCCATCAACTGTTGTTTTTGCATTTGTCACCCCGAGTGGGACGGGTATGCTCAGACATGAGTACCATGCTCTCCACACCACTGGAGTCAAGCTATCCTGGCTGACGACGGCTGATAGCCCAAAACCGGTCCTAGGATGCTCGATTCCGGTCCAGTGAATACATGGCTTGGCAGTTCTGTCTGGACTGTTCTCATGAGGCACAGGGTGAAGGCTGATTTGCATATGGCCATGTCTGAACTGGGTTGGTGTGGTGAGCAAAAAACTGATGGATATAGGCCCAGATCTCTGCACTGGGGTGAATGTATGACATTGTTCTGCATTCTGTCCATCAACTGTTGTTTTTGCATTTGTCAACCCGAATAGGACGGGTATCCTCAGACGTGAGTCCTGTGCTCTCCATACCACTGGAGTGAAGCTATCCTAGCTGATGATGGCTGATAGCCAGAAACCGGTCCTAGGATGCTTGATTCCGGTCCAATGAAGACATGGCTTGGAAGTTCGGGCTGGACTGTTCCCATGAGGCACGGGGTCAAGGCTGATTTGCATATCGCCATGTCTGAACTGGGTTAGTGTGATGAGCAAAAATATGATGGATTTAGGCCCAGATCTCTGTACTGGGGTGAATGTATGTCATTGTTCTGCATTCTGTCCATCAACTGTTGTTTTTGAATTTGTCATCCCGAGTGGGACGGGTATGCTCAGACGTGAGTCCCGTGCTCTCCACACCACTGGAGTCAAGCTATGCTGGATGACGACGGCTGATAGCCAGAAACTGGTCCTAGGATGCTTGATTCCGGTCCAGTGATGACTTGGCTTGGCAGTTAGGGCTGGACTGTTCCCATGAGGCACAGGGTCAAGCCTGATTTGCATATGCCCATGTCTGAAATGGGTTGGTGTGGTGAGCAAAAAAAGGATGGATTTATGCCCGGATCTCTGTACTGGAGTGAATGTATGACATTGTTCTGTATTCTGTCCATCAACTGTTGTTTTTGCATTTGTCACCCTGAGTGGGACGGGTATGCTCAGACGTGAGTCCCATGCTCTCCACACCACTGGAGTCAAGCTATCCTGGCTGACGACGGCTGATAGCCCGAAACCGGTCCTAGGATGCTCGATTCCGGTCCAGTGAAGACATCGCTTGGCAGTTCTGTCTGGACTGTTCTCATGAGGCACAGGGTGAAGGCTGATTTGCATATGGCCATGTCTGAACTGGGTTGGTGTGGTGAGCAAAAAACTGATGGATATAGGCCCAGATCTCTGTACTGGGGTGAATGTATGACATTGTTCTGAATTCTGTCCATCAACTGTTGTTTTTGCATTTGTCAACCCGAATAGGACGGGTATCCTCAGACGTGAGTCCTGTGCTCTCCACACCACTGGAGTGAAGCTATCCTAGCTGACGATGGCTGATAGCCAGAAACCGGTCCTAGGATGCTTGATTCCGGTCCAATGTAGACATGGCTTGGAAGTTCGGGCTGGACTGTTCCCATGAGGCACAGGGTCAAGGCTGATTTGCATATCGCCATGTCTGAACTGGGTTAGTGTGATGAGCAAAAATATGATGGATTTAGGCCCAGATCTCTGTACTGGGGTGAATGTATGACATTGTTCTGCATTCTGTCCATCAACTGTTGTTTTTGCATTTGTCATCCCGAGTCCGACAGGAATGCTCAGACATGAGTCCCGTGCTCTCCACAACACTGGAGTCAAGCTATCCTGGATGATGATGGCTGATAGCCAGAAACCGGTCCTAGGATGCTTGATTCCGGTCCAGTGAAGACATTACTTGGCAGTTGAGGCTGGACTGTTCCCATGAGGCACAGGGTCAAGGCTGATTTGCATATGGTCATGTCTGAACGGGGTTGGTGAGCAAATAAACAATGGATTTAGGCCCAGATCTCTGTACTGGGATGAATGTATGACATTGTTCTGCGTTCTGTCCATCAACTGTTGTTTTTGCATTTGTCACCCCGAGTGGGACGGCTATGCTCAGACGTGAGTCCCGTGCTCTACACACCACTCTAGTTAATCTATCCTGGCTGATGATGGCTGATAGCCAGAAACCGGTCCTAGGATGCTTGATTCCGGTCCAGTGACGACATTATTTGGCAGTTGAGGCTGGACTGTTCCCATGAGGCACAGGGTCAAGGCTGTTTTGCAAATGGCCATGTCTGAACTGGGTTGGTGTGGGGAGCAAAAAAACAATGGATCTAGGCCCAGATCTCTGTACTGGGGTTAATGTATGACATTGTTCTGCATTCTGTCCATCAACTGTTGTTTTTGCATTTGTCATCCCGAGTGGCACGGGTATGCTGAGACGTGAGTCCCGTGCTCTCCACACCACTGGAGTCAAGCTATCCTGGTTGATGACGGCTGATAGCCAGAAACGGTCCCAGGATGCTTGATTCCGGTCCAGTGAAGACATGGCTTGGCAGTTCAGGCTGGACTGTTCCATGCACAGGGTCAAGGCTGATTTGCATATGGCCACGTCTGAACTGAGTTGGTGTGGTGAGCAAAAAAACGATGGAGTTAGGCCCAGATCTCTGTACTGGGGTGAATGTATGATATTGTTCTGCATTCTGTCCATCAACTGTTGTTTTTGCATTTGTCACCCTGAGTAGGACGGGTATGCTCAGTCGTGAGTCCCATGCTCTCCACACCACTGGAGTCAAGCTATCCTGGCTGATATCAGCTATTAGCCAGAAACCGGTCCTAGGATGCTTGATTCCGATCCAGTGAAAACATGGTTTGGCAGTTCGGGCTGGACTGTTCCCATGAGGCACAGGGTCAAGGCTGATTTGCATATGGCCATGTCTGAAATGGGTTGGTGTGGTGAGCAAAAAAAAGATGGATTTAGGCCCAGATATCTGCACTGGGGTGAATGTATGACATTGTTCTGCATTCTGTCCATCAACTGTTGTTTTTGCATTTGTCACCCGAGTGGGACGGGTATGCTCAGACGTGAGTCCCGTGCTCTCCACACCACTGGAGTCAAGCTATCCTGGCTGATGACGTCTGATAGCCAGAAACCGGTCCTAGGATGCTTGATTCCGGTCCAGTGAAGACATGGCTTGGCAGTTCAGGCTGGACTGTTCCCATGAGCCACAGGGTTTTGCATATGGCCATGTCTGAACTGGGTTGGTGTGTTGAGCAAAAACAAGTTTTTTTAGGCCCAGATCTCTGTACTGGGGTGAATGTATGAAATTGTTCTGCATTCTGTCCATCAACTGTTGTTTTTGCATTTGTCCACCCGAGTAGGACGGATATGCTCAGACGTGAGTCCTGTGCTCTCCACACCACTGGAGTCAAGCTATCCTGGCTGATGACGGCTGATAGCCAGAAACTGGTCCTAGGATGCTTGATTCCGGTCCAGTGAAGAAATGGCTTGGCATTTCTGGCTGGACTGTTCCCATGAGGTACAGGGTCAAGGCTGATTTGCAAATGACCATGTCTGAACTGGGTTGGTGTGGTGAGCAAAAAAACTATGGATTTAGGCCCAGATCACTGTACTGGGGTGAATGTATGACATTGTTATGCATTCTGTCCATCAACTGTTGTTTATGCATTTGTCACCCCGAGTCGGCTGGGTATGCTCAGACGTGAGTCCCATGCTCTCCACACCACTGGAGTCAAGCTATCCTGGCTGATGACGTCTGATAGCCAGAAACCGGTCCTAGGATGCTTGATTCCGGTCCAGTGAAGACATGGCTTGGCAGTTCAGGCTGGACTGTTCCCATGAGGCAAAGGGTCAAGGCTAATTTGCAAAATGCCATGTCTGAACTGGGTTGGTGTGGTGAGCAAAAAAACAATGGATTTAGGCCCAGATCTCTGTACTGGGGTGAATGTATGACATTATTCTGCATTCTGTCCATCAACTGTTGTTTTTGCATTTGTCATCCCGAGTGCGACGGGTATGCTCAGACGTGAGTCCCGTGCTCTCCACACCACTGGAGTCAAGCTATCCTGGCTGATGACGGCTTATAGCCAAAAACCGGTCCTAGGATGCTTGATTCCGGTCGAGTGAAGACATGGCTTGGCTGTTCGGGCTGGACTGTTCCCATAAGGCACAGGGTGAAGGCTGATTTGCATATGGCCATGTCTGAACTGGGTTAGTGTGGTAAGCAAAAAAACAATGGATTTAGGCCCAGATCTCTGTACTGGGGTGAATGTATGACATTGTTCTGCATTCTGTCCATCAACTGTTGTTTTTGCATTTGTCATCCCGAGTGCGACGGGTATGCTCAGACGTGAGTCCCGTGCTCTCCACGCCACTGGAGTCAAGCTATCCTGAATGATGACGGCTGATAGCCAGAAACCGGTCCAAGGATGCTTGATTCCGGTCCAGTGAAGACATGGCAAGGCAGTTCGGGCTGGACAGTTCCCATGAGGCACAGGGTCAAGGCTGTTTTGCATATGGCCATGCCTGAACTGGGTTGGTGTGGTTAGCAAAGAAAACGATGGATTTAGGCCCAGATCTCTGCAATAGGGTGAATGTATGACATTGTTCTGCATTATGTCCATCAGCTGTTGTTTTTGAATTTGTCATCCCGAGTGGGACGGGTATGCTCAGACGTGAGTCCCGTGCTCTCTGCACCACTGGAGTCAAGCTATGCTGGATGACGACGGCTGATAGCCAGAAACTGGTCCTAGGATGCTTGATTCCGGTCCAGTGAAGACTTGGCTTGGCAGTTAGGGCTGGACTTTTCCCATGAGGCACAGGGTCAAGGCTGATTTGCATATGGCCATGTCTGAAATGGGTTGGTGTGGTGAGCAAAAAAAGGATGGATTTATGCCCGGATCTCTGTACTGGAGTGAATGTATGACATTGTTCTGTATTCTGTCCATCAACTGTTGTTTTTGCATTTGTCACCCCGAGTGGGACGGGTATGCTCAGACGTGAGTCCCATGCTCTCCACACCACTGGAGTCAAGCTATCCTGGCTGACGACGGCTGATAGCCCGAAACCGGTCCTAGGATGCTCGATTCCGGTCCAGTGAAGACATGGCTTGGCAGTTCTGTCTGGACTGTTCTCATGAGGCACAGGGTGAAGGCTGATTTGCATATGGCCATGTCTGAACTGGGTTGGTGTGGTGAGCAAAAAACTGATGGATATAGGCCCAGATCTCTGTACTGGGGTGAATGTATGACATTGTTCTGCATTCTGTCCATCAACTGTTGTTTTTGCATTTGTCAACCCGAATAGGACGGGTATCCTGAGACGTGAGTCCTGTGCTCTCCACACCACTGGAGTGAAGCTATCCTAGCTGACGATGGCTGATAGCCAGAAACCGGTCCTTGGATGCTTGATTCCGGTCCAATGTAGACATGGCTTGGAAGTTCGGGCTGGACTGTTCCCATGAGGCACAGGGTCAAGGCTGATTTGCATATCGCCATGTCTGAACTGGGTTAGTGTGATGAGCAAAAATATGATGGATTTAGGCCCAGATCTCTGTACTGGGGTGAATGTATGACATTGTTCTGCATTCTGTCCATCAACTGTTGTTTTTGCATTTGTCATCCCGAGTGCGACGGGAATGCTCAGACATGAGTCCCGTGCTCTCCACAACACTGGAGTCAAGCTATCCTGGATGATGATGGCTGATAGCCAGAAACCGGTCCTAGGATGCTTGATTCCGGTCCAGTGAAGACATTACTAGGCAGTTGAGGCTGGACTGTTCCCATGAGGCACAGGGTCAAGGCTGATTTGCATATGGTCATGTCTGAACGGGGTTGGTGAGCAAATAAACAATGGATTTAGGCCCAGATCTCTGTACTGGGATGAATGTATGACATTGTTCTGCGTTCTGTCCATCAACTGTTGTTTTTGCATTTGTCACCCCGAGTGGGACGGCTATGCTCAGACGTGAGTCCCGTGCTCTACACACCACTCTAGTTAATCTATCCTGGCTGATGATGGCTGATAGCCAGAAACCGGTCCTAGGATGCTTGATTCCGGTCCAGTGACGACATTATTTGGCAGTTGAGACTGGACTGTTCCCATGAGGCACAGGGTCAAGGCTGTTTTGCAAATGGCCATGTCTGAACTGGGTTGGTGTGGGGAGCAAAAAAACAATGGATCTAGGCCCAGATCTCTGTACTGGGGTGAATGTATGACATTGTTCTGCATTCTGTCCATCAACTGTTGTTTTTTCATTTGTCATCCCGAGTGGCACGGGTATGCTGAGACGTGAGTCCCGTGCTCTCCACACCACTGGAGTCAAGCTATCCTGGTTGATGACGGCTGATAGTCAGAAACGGTCCCAGGATGCTTGATTCCGGTCCAGTGAAGACATGGCTTGGCAGTTCAGGCTGGACTGTTCCATGCACAGGGTCAAGGCTGATTTGCATATGGCCACGTCTGGACTGAGTTGGTGTGGTGAGCAAAAAAACGATGGAGTTAGGCCCAGATCTCTGTACTGGGGTGAATGTATGATATTGTTCTGCATTCTGTCCATCAACTGTTGTTTTTGCATTTGTCACCCTGAGTAGGACGGGTATGCTCAGTCGTGAGTCCCATGCTCTCCACACCACTGGAGTCAAGCTATCCTGGCTGATATCAGCTATTAGCCAGAAACCGGTCCTAGGATGCTTGATTCCGATCCAGTGAAAACATGGTTTGGCAGTTCGGGCTGGACTGTTCCCATGAGGCACAGGGTCAAGGCTGATTTGCATATGGCCATGTCTGAAATGGGTTGGTGTGGTGAGCAAAAAAAAGATGGATTTAGGCCCAGATATCTGCACTGGGGTGAATGTATGACATTGTTCTGCATTCTGTCCATCAACTGTTGTTTTTGCATTTGTCACCCGAGTGGGACGGGTATGCTCAGACGTGAGTCCCGTGCTCTCCACACCACTGGAGTCAAGCTATCCTGGCTGATGACGTCTGATAGCCAGAAACCGGTCCTAGGATGCTTGATTCCGGTCCAGTGAAGACATGGCTTGGCAGTTCAGGCTGGACTGTTCCCATGAGCCACAGGGTTTTGCATATGGCCATGTCTGAACTGGGTTGGTGTGTTGAGCAAAAACACGTTTTTTTAGGCCCAGATCTCTGTACTGGGGTGAATGTATGAAATTGTTCTGCATTCTGTCCATCAACTGTTGTTTTTGCATTTGTCCACCCGAGTAGGACGGATATGCTCAGACGTGAGTCCTGTGCTCTCCACACCACTGGAGTCAAGCTATCCTGGCTGATGACGGCTGATAGCCAGAAACCGGTCCTAGGATGCTTGATTCCGGTCCAGTGAAGAAATGTCTTGGCATTTCTGGCTGGACTGTTCCCATGAGGTACAGGGTCAAGGCTGATTTGCAAATGACCATGTCTGAACTGGGTTGGTGTGGTGAGCAAAAAAACTATGGATTTAGGCCCAGATCACTGTACTGGGGTGAATGTATGACATTGTTATGCATTCTGTCCATCAACTGTTGTTTATGCATTTGTCACCCCGAGTGGGCTGGGTATGCTCAGACGTGAGTCCCATGCTCTTCACACCACTGGAGTCAAGCTATCCTGGCTGATGACGGTTGATAGCCAGAAACCGGTCCAAGGATGCTTGATTCTGGTCCAGTGAAGACATGGCTTGGCAGTTCGGGCTGGACTGTTTCCATGAAACACAGGGTCAAGGCTGATTTTCATATGGCCATGTCTGAAATGGGTTGGTGTCGTGAGCGAAAAAACGATGGATTTAGGCCCAGATCTCTGTACCGGTGTGAATGTATGACATTGTTCTGAATTCTGTCCATCAACTGTTGTTTTTGCATTTTTCACCCCGAGTGGGACGGGTATGCTCAGACTTGAGTCTTGTGCTCTCCACACCACTCTAGTCAAGCTATCCTGGCTGATGACGGTTGATAGCCAGATTCCGGTCCTAGGATGCTTGCTTCCGGTCCAGTGAAGACATGGCTTGGCAGTTTGGGCTGGACTGTTCCCATGAGGCACAGGGTGAAAGCTGATTTGCCTATGGCCATATCTGAACTGAGTTGGTGTTGTGAGCAAAAAAACGATGGATTCAGGCCCAGATCTCTGTACTGGGGTGAATGTATGACATTGTTCTGAATTCTGTCCATCAACTGTTGTTTTTGCATTTGTCACCCCGAGTGGGACGGGTATGCTCAGACGTGAGTCCCGTGCTCTCCACACCACTGGAGTCAAGCTATCCTTGCTGATGATGGCTGATAGCCAGAAACCGGTGCAAGGATGCTTGATTCCGGTCCAGTGAAGACATGGCTTTGCAGTTCGGGCTGGACTGTTCCCATGAGGCACAGGGTCAAGGCTGATTTGCATATGGCCATGTCTGAACTGGGTTAGTGTGGTGAGCAAAAAACTGATGGATTTAGGCCCAGATCTCTGTACTGGGTGATTGTATGACATTGTTCTACATTCTGTCCATCAACTGTGTTTTTGAATTTGTCATCCTGATGGCTGATAGCCAGAAACCGGTGCAAGGATGCTTGATTCCGGTCCAGTGAAGACATGGCTTGGCAGTTCGGGCTGGACTGTTCCCATGAGGCACAGGGTCAAGGCTGATTTGCATATGGCCATATCCGAACTGGGTTGGTGTGGTGAGAAAAAAAACGATGGATTTAGGCCCAGATATCTGTACTGGGGTGAATGTATGACATTGTTCTGCATTCTGTCCATTAACTGTTGTTTTTGCATTTGTCACCCCGAGTGGGACTGGTATGCTCAGACCTGAGTCCCATGCTCTCCACACCACTGCAGTCAAGCTATCCTGGCTGATGACGGCTTATAGCCAAAAACCGGTCCTAGGATGCTTGATTCCGGTCCAGTGAAGACATAGCTTAGCTGTTCGGGCTGGACTGTTCCCATGAGGCACAGGGTCAAGGCTGATTTGAATAAGGCCATGTTTGAACTGGGTTGGTGTGGTGTGCAAAAAAACAATGGATTTAGGCCCAGATCTCTGTACTGGGGTGAATGTATTACATTGTTCTGTATGCTGTCCATCAACTATTGTTTTTGCATTTGTCACCCCGAGTGGGACGGGTATGCTAAGACGTGAGTCCTATACTCTCCACACCACTGGAGTCAAGTTATCCTGGCTGATGATGGCCAATAGCCAGAAAGCGGTCCTAGGATGCTTGATTCCGGTCCAGTGCAGACATGGCTTGGCAGTTCAAGCTGGACTGTTCCCATGAGGCACAGGGTCAAGGCTGATTTGCATATGGCCATATCCGAACTGGGTTGGTGTGGTGAGAAAAAAACGATGGATTTAGGCCCAGATATCTGTGCTGGGGTGAATGTATGACATTGTTCTGCATTCTGTCCATTAACTGTTGTTTTTGCATTTGTCACCCCGAGTGGGACTTGTATGCTCAGACCTGAGTCCCATGCTCTCCACACCACTGCAGTCAAGCTATCCTGGCTGATGACGGCTTATAGCCAAAAACCGGTCCTAGGATGCTTGATTCCGGTCCAGTGAAGACATGGCTTGGCTGTTCGGGCTGGACTGTTCCCATGAGGCACAGGGTCAAGGCTGATTTGCATATCGCCATGTCTGAACTGGGTTAGTGTGGTGAACAAAAAGTGATGGATTTAGGCACAGATCTCTGTACTGAATGTATGACATTGTTCTGCATTCTGTCCATCAACTGTTGTTTTTGGATTTGTCATCCCGAGTGCGACGGGTATGCTCAGACGTGAGTCCCGTGCTCTCCACACCACTGGAGTCAAGCTATCCTGGATGATGACGGCTGATAGCCAGAAACCGGTCCTAGGATGCTTGATTCCGGTCCAGTGAAGACATGGCTTGGCAGTTCGGGCTGGACAGTTCCCATGAGGCACAGGGTCAAGGCTGATTTGCATATGGCCATGTCTTAACTGGGTTGGTGTGAAGAGCAAAAAAACAATGAATTTACGGCCAGATCTCTGTACTGGGGTGAATGTATGACATTGCTATGCATTCTGTCCATCAACTGTTGTTTATGCATTTGTCACCCAAAGCGGGGCGGGTGTGCTTAGACGTGAGTCCTGTGCTCTCCACACCACTGGAGTGAAGCTATCCTGGCTGATGACGGCTGAGAGCCAGCTTCCGGTCCTAGGATGCTTGATTCCGGTCCAGTGAAGACATGTCTTGGCAGTTCAGGCTGGACTGTTCCATGCACAGGGTCAAGGCGGATTTGCATATGGCCATGTCTGAACTGAGTTGGTGTGGTGAGCAAAAAAACAATGGATGTAGGCCCAGATCTCTGTACTGGGGTGAATGTATGACATTGTTCTGCATACTATCTATCAACTGTTGTTTTTGCATTTGTCACCCCGAATGGGACGGGTATGCTCAGTCGTGAGTCCCATGCCCTCCACACCACTGGAGTCAAGCTATCCTGGCTGATGTCGGCTGATAGCCAGAAACCGGTCCTAGGATGCTTGATTCCGGTCCAGTGAAGACATTACTTGGCAGTTCGGGCTGGACTGTTCCCATGAGGCACAGGGTCAAGGCTGATTTGCATATGGCCATGTGTGAACTGGGTTGGTGGTAAAATCCGCAAATCAGCGGGGTTGAATTTTCAGCCAAGCACTTACAGGGTTACAGCAGCAGGTGCAATAGTTGAAGCTAATTTTTTGTAACCTTTTACAAAAGGGTTACAAAGAAATTAACTTCAACTTGGGCACCTGCTGCTGTAAGCCTGTAAGTGCTTCCTGGCACCTCGTTGCCTACTTGCAACTATTCTCTGACCCTTGAAGCAGGGTCAGAGAATAGTTACAAGTACGCAATTAGGCGCCTGTCACGAAAATTAAACCTCAACTGGAAGCACTGACAGATATAAAAACAAGCATTTGCAATGCAATAGGTCTCGCATTAGGAAAGTTTGAGCTATTGGTCTTGTAAATGACAATTGTTTTTATTTATGTGTTGGTTTTGAAAATAGCAAATTAATAGCTTTGTCATTTACAATGCCAATAGTTATAACTTTCGCAAATGTGACACCTATAGCATTTGTAATGCAACATGTTTTGTATTTACGTGACTTAGCTGTATTGATATTACAAATTACAATGGCTTTTAATTTTTTTAAATAATTAACACTTAAATAAAAGTGATCTTAATTTATAATGGCAATAGCTTAAACTTTTGTAAATAACTTTTGGGAAGATTATGTTCAGTGTATTTTAATAATAATAAATTCTTTATTCGGAATTTCAGTATTAGAAATCCATAAAAGCAATGTTAGTACATAGTAAGTAAATCGTAAGAAATTTTTGAACATGAGTTTTAAAATGCAGAATAATTTCATAGAAAATGATAAGTTTCACGAAACTATTTACAATACTATGAATTAGAAAAAATTACTTTACAGATTTTTTCTGTGTCTGTATATGCATTTTAGAAAATTAAGAACATGATAGCAGGTAATTTCAGTATCCAAGAGCTGTAAACTCAACATAGCAGGACGACACTGCCTAAATCCCCAAGATTTTAACAGAGTCAATAACCAAAGTTTGCGATGTTCATGATAAAATTTGCAAAACAAGACTGTATGTAAAGTGGTTTGTAATGACTTTTCATCACAGGGACACAGGGGTAAAATCGTATCCCATGCATTTGCTACTGGGAAAGCTACTAGCCTGTGAAATAGATTTAATCTGAATCTTATCAGAAGAAAACGATCGAAAGCACTGATTTTAAGATTTAAGTAAGGCTGGATGGAAAGGGTGGATTGAACCATTACAGCATGTTGGACAGACGGTTTGCCTGCTTCAGTTTGTAGTCTCAGATTTTGCAAATGTCCCAGGGCTAGTGTTTGTAGTTGTTTTTTTGAGAGTTCACTGATTTTTTCGGGAGTCGAATAGTATTTTTCGGCCCCAAGGTCAATAAAAAAGTTCCTGATGTAAGCTAGCCACTTTATTTTTAGAGCATGGTCCAGTGTCATAGCATCTGCCACTATTGTCTTAGTGAGGGCATTTTTTTTCTGAGGTCCAAATACGGCGCCATAAGAGTAACGGTTGTATTCTTGCCAAGTCCTCAATGTACGGGACGCCTAGTTCAACATGACATGCATACGTAGAGGATCGCTTTGGGGCCATTAAAAGGAACCTCAGAAAATTATTTTCTGCAATTTGCAGTGTATTGTATTGTGATGAAAATCCAAGAACAGAAGTGAAATATTAACATCTTTTTGTGGCATTTGTAATAAAGTTTGAAACATTGAGAAAACATATTTGAACCAGTTGTTGTGGAATGGTTGCGCAGATTGATGCTGGGGTTGGCGCTGAGTGGTGCTGTGGTGGTGCTGAGTTGTGCTGTGGTGATGCTGAGTCATACTGTGATGGTGCTGAGTGATGCTGGGGTGGTGCTGAGTGGTGCTGTGGTGGTGCTGAGTGATGCTGTGGTGGTGCTGAGTGGTGCTGTGGTAGTGCTGATTGATAATGTGGTGGTGCTGAATGATGCTGTGGTGGTGCTGAGTGATGCTGTGGTGGCACTGAGTGGTGCTGTGGTGGTGCTGATTGGTGCTGTGGTGGTGCTGAGTGATGCTGTGGTGGTGCTGAGTGATGCTGTGGTGGTGCTGAGTGTTTCTGTGGTGGTGCTGAGTGAAAATGTGGTGGCGCTGAGTGATACTGTGGTGGAGCTGAGTGATGCTGTGGTGGAGCTGAGTGGTGCTGTGGTGGTGCTGAGTGGTGCTGTGGTGGTGCTGAGTGATGCTGTGGTGGTGCTGAGTGGTGCTGTGGTGGTGCTGAGTGATGCTGTGGTGGTGCTGAGTGATGCTGTGGTGGTGCTTAGTGATAATGTGGTGGTGCTGAGTGATGCTGTGGTGGTGCTGATTGGTGCTGTAGTGGCACTGAGTGGTGCTGTGGTGGTGCTGAGTGGTGATGTGGTGGTGCTGAGTGGTGCTGTGGTGGTGCTGAGTGGTGATGTGGTGGTGCTGAGTGATACTGTGGTGGTGATGAGTGATGCTGTGGTGGCGCTGAGTGGTGCTGTGGTGGCGCTGAGTGGTGCTGTGGTGGTGCTGATTGGTGCTGTGGTGGCACTGAGTGGTGCTGTGGTGGTGCTGAGTGGTGCTGTGGTGGTGCTGAGTGATGCTGTGGTGGTGCTGAGTGGTGCTGTGGTAGTGCTGATTGATAATGTGGTGGTGCTGAGTGATGCTGTGGTGGTGCTGAGTGATGCTGTGGTGGCGCTGAGTGGTGCTGTGGTGGTGCTGATTGGTGCTGTGGTGGCACTGAGTGGTGCTGTGGTGGTGCTTAGTGGTGCTGTGGTGGTGCTGATTGATGCTATGGTGGTGATGAGTGATGCTGTGGTGGTGATGAGTGATGCTGTGGTGGTGCTGAGTGGTGCTGTGATTGTGCTGAGTTATAATGTGGTGGTGCTGAGTTATAATGTGGTGGTGCTGAGTGATAATGTGGTGGTGCTGAGTGATGCTGGGGTAGCGCTGAGTGATGATGTGGTGATGCAGAGGGCAGAAAGGCACAAAAAGCAGTCTAACAAAGGGCAGAAGGGCAGAAAAACAAGGGAAAAACGAGTCTAACAGAGGGTAGAAGGGCACAAAAAACCAGTCTAACAGAGGACAGAAGGGCAGAAAAACAAGGGAAAAACGAGTCTAACAAAGGGCAGAAGGGCACAAAAAACCAGTCTAACGGGGCAGAAAGGCACAAAAACGAGTCTAACAGAGGGCAGAAGGGCACAAGAAAAGAGTCTAACAGAGGCCAGAAGGGCACAAAAAATGAGTCTAACAGAGGCCAGAAGAGCACAAAAACAAGGGAATAACAGAGGGCAGAAGGGCAGAAAAACAAGGGAACAATGAGTCTAACAGAGGGCACAAGGGCACAAAAAACGAGTCTAACAGGGGGCAGAAGGGCAGAAAATCAAGGAAAAAATTAGTCTAACAGAGGCAGAAGGGTAGAAAAACAAGGGAAAAACTAGACTAACAGAGGGCAGAAGGGCACAACAAACTAGTCTAACAGGGGGCAGAATGAATCCCGCCCTGCGTGTTTGTCCACGAAGATGCTACCTTTTTGTGCAATACCTCTACTCAACTGGAGTACTTTCTACTGTCGAATCAGTAAGTGCTCCCTCAGTGGCTAAATGTATAGGGGCAGATTAACAATAACTGGTGCATCCCCAGGGATGCGCCAGTTACTGTGCGCCACAGCTCCGCCACCCATGGTGCACCGCATTTACAATGCGGCGCACCATGTGGCAAAAACGGCACAGATGCGTCACGCATCTGTGCCGTAAAAGCACAGCCGTAAAAGCAACGCATTGCTGGAGCTGCGTCGTGCTTGCGACGCAGCTCCAGCAATGCTCTGGGGGGCCCTATCTCCCCAATATTGCATCAAGCATTTTGACGCCGCTTTGGCCTAAAAGTGACTGAGTGAAATCTTGTAGATTTCACTCAGCCACTTTTAGGAGGACCCACAGGAACACCGTCCCCTGCGCCAGAACGCCTCCTGATGGCGCAGGGCTTTACAACGTGACGCATATCTCAGATGCGTCACGTTGTTAATACCCAGCACCATGGCGCATCTTTTGTGCTGCCGCTGGATCACAAGCTGTCTCGGTAGAGGGTGGCAGTGGTGAACCAGAGGGTGGCTGTGATGAACCAGAGGGTGATATTGGTGAACCAGAGGGTGGCATGGGTGAACCAGAGGGTGGCAGGGGTGAACCAGAGGGTGGCAGTGATGAACCAGAGGGAGGCAGTGGTGAACCAGAGGGTGCTGTGCACATACACGACCACATGGGTAACTTCGCCATGCAAGCGGCCCCCGAACATGCAAAAAGCTCCGCGAACACGCAAAAAAACCTGCGAACAAGGAAAAAAACAAAAATCCAAAAATTTGCTCGAATTCACGGATTTTGCAGATTGCGAATTCGATTTTGCATGAATTCGTGGTACGTGAATTCGCAAATTTCGCCCATACTTAGTGTGGAGAGCACAGGACTAAGTATGGGCAAAATCTGCGCGAAAGCGAATTCGCGATCCGCATAATTCGTGGATTCGTGCGAAATTGCGAATTTTGGGGTTTTCGTGTGTTCGCGGGGCTTTTTGCATGTTCGCGGGGCTTTGTGCGTGTTCGTGAGCCGCTTGCACAGCGAAGTTACCCATGCAGCCGTGCATGGGCACAGCACCCTCTGGTTCACCACTGCCACCCTCTGGTTCAGCACTGACACCCTCTGGTTCACCACTGCCACTCTCTGCTTCACCCCTGCCACCCTCTGGTTCACCACTGCCACCCTCTGGTTCACCCCTGCCACCCTTTGGTTCAGCACTGTCACCTTCTGGTACAGCACTGTCACCCTCTGGTTCACCACTGTCACCCTCTGGTTCACCCCTGTCGCCCTCTGGTTCACCACTGCCACCCTCTGGTTCACCACTGCCACTCTCTGGATCACCACTGCCACCCTCTGGTTCATCACTGCCACCCTCTGGTTCATCACAGCACCCTCTGGTTCACCACTGCCACCCTCTGGTTCATCACTGCCACCCTCTGGTTCATTACTCCCACCCTCTGGTTCACTACTGCCAACCTCAGGATCATCACTGCCACCCTCTGGTTCATTACTGCCACCCTCTGGTTCATCCCTGTCACCCTCTGGTTCATCACTGCCACCCTCTGGTTTGCCACTGTCACCCTCTGGATCATCACGGCCCCCCTCTGGTTCATAACTTCCACCCTCTGGTTCATCACAGCATCCTCTGGTACACCACTGCCACCCTCTGGTTCATCACTGCCACCCTCTAGTTCATCACAGCACCCTCTGGTTCACCACTGCCGACCTCTGGTTCACCCCTGCCACCCTCAGGCTCAGCACTCACCACTGCCACCCTCTGGTTCATCACAGTACCCTCTGGTTCACCCCTGCTGCCACCCTCTGGTTCAGCACTCACCACTGCCACCCTCTGGTTGATCACAGCACCCTCTGGTTCACCACTGTCACCCTCTGGTTCATCACTGCCACCCTCTGGTTTGCCAGTGCAACCCTCTGGATCATCACTGCCCCCCTCTGGTTCACCACTGCCACTCTCTTGTTCATCACAGCATCCTCTGGTTCACCAGAGCCACCCTCTGGATCATCACTGTCCCCCTCTGGTTTATCACTGCCACCATCTGGTTCATCACTGCACCCTCTGGTTCACCACTGACACCCTCTGGTTCACGCCTGCCACCCTTAGGTTCAGCACTCACCACTGCCACCCTCTGGTTTATCACAGCACCCTCTGGTTCACCCCTGCTGCCACCCTCTGGTTCAGCACTCACCACTTCCACCCTCTGGTTCATCACAGCACCCTCTGGTTCAGCACTGTCACCCTCTGGTTCACCACTACCACCCTCTTGTTCACCACTGCCACCCTCTGGTTCATCACTGCCACCCTCTGGGTCATTACTGCCACCCTCTGGTTTGCCACTGCCACCATCAGGATCATCACTGCCACCCTCTGGTTCATCACTGCCACCCTCTGGTTCATCACAGCACCCTCTGGTTCACCAGTGCCACCCACTGGATCATCACTGTCCCCCTCTGGTTCATCACTGCCACCCTCTGGCTGATCACAATACACCCTCTGGTTCACAAGTGCCACCCTCTGGTTCATCACGGTAGGAGTCGGTGGCAGCTACTCCCCGCTGGGCGCCGAGCCTTGCACAAATTGAAAGCATTTCGCTTCAGAGCCATTTTATTTAGTTTTGGGGAATTTAGTTCTGTGGCACTCGAGCTGTAGTTCGAATTTTAATAGTCATTTTAAATTCATTGATGTGACTGTATGTTTTTTAGAATCACTCTGATAACTTGAGCACTTACTCGCACTCACCAGGGACTTCAAACAATCATCCGAGGACTTTTCTCGCTCTGTTTGAACGCAACCGGCACTCCAGCCAATCGCGGTTGTGGAGGGCGGGACAGGGGCGGCACCTTACGGAACGTCGAGCGGTTAGCGCTCTAGACCTCCGCTTCCTGGAGGGTATTTAGCCACTCGTCAGCCCCAGCGCGCAGGGATGGTGCGCAGGGTAGGCGCCTCTGACTGCGCCAAAGACGAGCCTAAGACCAGCCCGTCTGTGCCCGTCCGGGCCAGGCCGGGTCACTGGGCAGGAAACGCTGATACAGGTATGATCTCTGCGGATCAGCTAAGAGCTCTTCGCCCTAGTAGCAACAGAAAATGTACCATTTTAACACCTTCCCTAACAGGTACACAAGCATGTCCTCACTGTGATTTTACTCTATCCAATGTTCAGCCCCACCCAGAGGTTACACGTAGTCGTAAGCTACCTATTCAATCCTCTGATCAAACCCCCTGCGTTTTCACATTCTATACCGTCAACTGTAGATCTTTACACCAGCATAAATCAGATATTTTCCATCTATTAGCCGAGGAAAAACCATGTGCAGTGTTTTTAACGGAAACCTGGCTGCATGAAAGTGCAGGTCCGGATGTAGCCGCCGCCTTGCCTACGACCTATGCTATTGCTAGAGTAGATAGAGTGGGACATGTTGGAGGTGGCATTGCCGTGATTTTCAACAGGGAGTTTAAATGCAACCTTGAATTGGCTAATATTCCTGGATGCGAAGCAGCATTTTTTAAAATTTCACTTAACCCAAATTTTATGTTCTCTGGTTTTTTAATTTATCGCCCACCTGGAAATAGTAATGCTTGGGCTGCGAACTTGGCCAATTTCATTTCGCCTTATTTTCTCAACGCCCAAAACTTAACTATACTGGGTGATCTAAATCTCCACTTGGAGGACAAATCAAATAGTACAGCTATGAACCTCTTGGAGGATTTCACCGCTCTGAATATGACACTGCGCAATGAGGGCCCTACTCACAAAGCAGGACATTTGTTGGACCCTATTATATCAAACATACAGGAGTTAAAATGGCTTAAAACTGACCCCATTTGCTGGTCTGACCACTTTCTAACTCTCTTCAGCATTACCCTCAGAGAACCTACGCAGCTATGTTCCACCCGGCCCCCGATCCTCATGAGAAATTGGAAAAGGCTGGATCTGACTGAGCTGCAGAATGCACTGAAGAAATCCCCCCCTGTCATGGGTTGCGATATGGATAAAAATGCGTTTGAAACCCATACATGGTTGGAGAGGGCAGTTGACACTTGTCTACCTATTGCCAGGTGTAGAGGGAATGTACATCGCCCACCTGCTCCCTGGTACACTGAGGATCTTAAATTAGAAAAGACTAAATGTAAGGCACTTGAACGGAAATGGCGCAAACACTATGACCCTCTAAAAAAAGAGATCTACCGTAAGGCCAAAAACCTTTATCACTCGGCCTGTACGAGAGCCAAAGCCGGTTATGTAACGGAGACCATTAACACTGCTGCTAATAAAGCACGGACTCTCTTTAATACTGTTAAAGAACTAGCTGGAGCAAACTCTATGGCTGCTGCATGCCCCCTTACCACCCAAAAATGTCAAGACCTTGCCACCTATTTTGTGGAAAAGATTGAGACTATCATTGCCAATATCAATCCTCCTACGAGGGATGGCAGAGAGGATTCGCCTCCAGTTAGGTCAGTAGGGTGCCGGCTTGACTCCTGGCCACCCATTACTTTGGAAACTTTGAAATCCCTAGCTACCTCTATTAAGTCAGGCTCCCCATGTGACCCTCTCCCTATCAGCATTCTAAGCCAACTGGATGACTCTGCTCTGAAAATCATTTCTGAGACATTAAATGCCTCTATTCATCTGGCAAAAGTTCCAGCGTCCTGGAAACACGCCATGGTCAGCCCTCTGCTGAAGAAGCCTTCTGCTGATCCTGAGGTGTTGGCCAACTACCGCCCCATCTCCCTGCCGCCTGCTTTCTCAAAAATTCTAGAGAAACATATTCACGGTGTACTTACAACATTTACGGAGAACAACAACTTGCTCCATTTCTCCCAGTCAGGTTTCAGGGCTGGCCATTCCACCGAATCCGCCCTCCTGGGAGTCACCGAGAAGATTAGGGGGCTCATGGACAATGGGCAAACGGTTGCACTTGTCCTACTCGACCTGAGTGCGGCCTTCGACACCATCTCACACGACAGACTGCTTACCAGACTGAGTGAGGATGGTGTCGGAGGGGCAGCGCTGGACTGGATTGAATCCTATTTGTGCAACCGGACGTTTCAGTTCTCGTCTTCACAGGCCCAGTCAGACACCTTTTATTCGCCCCATGGCGTGCCTCAGGGCTCAATTTTGAGTCCGTTATTTTTTAATCTGTATCTCCGCCCTCTCGCCGATCTAGCGGAGCGAGTTGGTCTAGAACTAATGACCTATGCGGACGATTCGCAGATTATTTTTTCTCTTACTAATTCGGATCCTTCATCCCCTTCTGCGCTGAAACTAGGTCTTCATGAAGTCTTCAGCTGGATGTCTACGAACCAGCTGAAGCTCAATGGGGAGAAGACTGAGATCCTTCTCTTAGGTAAAAACAGAGACCTTTGGCAGGATACTCATTGGCCGCCATCCCTGGGCGCTTTCCCTATTCCAGCTACCCAGGTCAGAAACTTAGGGGTGCACATCGATGACACATTATCGATGAAACAACAGGTCAACAAAGTGGCTGGTACTTGCTTCACTATCCTCAAATGGCTGCGGAAGATTATCTGGATGTTGCCTGCTGATACCCAGAAGACCGTGGTCAATGCCCTCATTACATCTCGGCTTGACTACGGTAACATCCTCTCCCTGGGTTCCAACTTAGCCGTGATCAGACGGCTTCAGCTTGTCCAGAACTCCGCAGCCAGGTTGCTGTGTAAAATCCCCAGGACAGCGAGGATTTCTAAGTACCTTAAGGACCTGCATTGGCTCAGGGTGGAGAACCGGGTTCGGTTCAAAGCCCTGAGCTATATGTTCAAAATAAAGGCAGGAACCGCACCAAAGTATTTGGAAAAATTAGTCAGGCCCTACTTTCCCGCACGTAATCTCCGCTCTCTAAATGCAGCAAACTTTGCGGTACCCAGATTTAAACTGGCCAGAGTGGGAGGGAGATCCTTTTCCTATCTGGGACCAGTCCTCTGGAACTCCCTTCCCCCAGCTATACGAAAGGAGGAAAAATTTGCCAGCTTTAAGAAAAGCGTTAAAACCTGGCTTTTCAATAAATAATTTGGTCTCTGGCCGTCCTGTTTTCTGTGCTGTTTGGTTCTTAGTCCTGGCGCCGGGAAACCCTTTGTGGGTATCTGCGCGCATTACAAATGCAAAAAATAAATAAATAAATAATCACTGCCACCCTCTGGTTCATTACTGCCACCCTCTGGTTCACCACTGCCACCCTCAGGATCATCACTTCCACCCTCTGGTTCATTACTGACACCCTCTGGTTCACCACTGTCATCCTCTGGTTCATCACTGCCACCCTCTGGTTCACCCCTGCCACCCTCAGGTTCAGCACTCACCACTGCCACCCTCTGGTTCATCACAGCACCCTCTGGTTCACCCCTGCTGCCACCCTCTGAATCAGCACTCACCACTGTCACCCTCTGGTTCACCACTGACACCCTCTGGTTCACCCCTGCCACCCTCTGGTTCAGCACTCACCACTGCCACCCTCTGGTTCCTCACAGCACCCTCTGTTTCACCACTGTCACCCTCTGGTTCACCACTACCACCCTCTTGTTCAACCACTGTAGATTATGGTGGGGAAAGCACACCTTCCCAGCCTCAACTGAGATGAATTAATTTGGGGCTGGTTAATGTGTCACTGAATTTGAGCTTCAAGTCTGGCTCCTGCTACCTTAGCTGTAAGTGCTTCCTGTTGCAGTTTTTTTTTTTTACAGGAGCATTGTGCCATACTTGTAACTATTCTCTGACCCTGCTTTGAGGGTCAGAGCAGGGTCAGAGAATAGTTGCAAGTAGGCAACTGAACTCTGGAGGGGCCTCTCAGGAAGCACTACAGGGAATGGTTACAAATTAGCTTGAACTTTTGCACCTGCTAAGTGCTTTCAGTTTTCCAAAATTCGTTTTTCTGCCAATTCGCGAGATTCGTGGGACGCAAATTCATGCGAAATCCAACTTGCAATCCGCGTATTCGCGCAAATTTGCGGATTTCTATTTTTTTCCGTGTTTTCGCGTTTTTTTGCTTATTCGCGGACCGCTAGCAGTGCACCGACCCCGAGGTTGCCCATGTGGTCGTGTATGGGCACGGCCATCTTGTTTGTGTGACGTGTTTCCATTTCCGGGCGCTAGTTGCATGCTCGCGTCGTATGCCGCACGCGATTACGTGTTCGCAGGCGTTTTCGTGTGCTCGCAAGGGAAATATCGCGCAAACTTACCCACACGGTCCTCAATGGGCGCGGCCATCTTGTTTTTCATTCATTGCTATGGTTCTGTGCATGCTTTCTAATCCTCCTTTCATCTGTGCAATACTTTGTTTCTTTGGACTTTTCTACTCTATATCTATCCCTCTTTTTTTTCTAGATCTATATTTTGTGTTTTTCTCAACTTTTCGTTACTTTTAAAGCTACTTTTTAAAAAAAAAAAAAATTCTTTACTTTTTCCCTATTCTTTCCTTTTTTTTTCTTTCTGTTGTACAGGACCATGGCAAAGGGAGCCGGGAATGAGAAGGGGAAGGGTGCCGCACCCCGTACCCGGCTCCCATGCGGGCGATTGCGGGGGGAGAACGTCACAGTCTGGGAGATCTTTAACGCGAAGGAGGTGGCCGCACTGATTTTTTATTTCCAGCGCCGCCTCCCCAAGACCATCGCGGCAGGCGGCAGGATCGCTGGCGGGTACGGGCTCCGGAAGCATCGGAAGCTGTGGGAAAAGGTGTGCCGGGCCATGTACAAACACTCTCGGGTCCGGCGCACCTACAACCAGGCCACGCACTGGTGGTCCCACCTCCTGGACCGTGAACACGACCTGCTCAACCTACTAGGCATCGAGATCCCCGGGCTTGGTGAGTAGTAGTAGCTATTTAATCTCTACTCTGTTTTCTCCTGCTCTATGTGTTATCATAAAGCACATTTTTGTTTGTTTCCGAAGAGCAATAATGCTGCCGATTACATTGTAGGTAAATTATGTTTCAAAATGTTCTGTGATTGCATTTCAGGTGCACTGCTCTCCTGCTCACTGCTCTCCTGCTCAGTGGCGGTGCTACTATGCTTATTTATTTTTGATTTTTCGTGTTCATTTCATTGGCCTGAGTAATTATGTATGAGTGTACTTTACAGAACTGCGTAATGCTAGACACCAAGGGGCGAATATACAAATACTGGCGCATCCCTGCAAATTAGCAGTGATGCACCAGTAATTGTGCGCCACGCCTCCACCACCCATGGTGCTACTGCATTTACAATGCGGCGCACCATGGGGCAAAAACGACACAGAAGCGTCACCCATCTGTGCCCTAAAGTCAGCGCATCGCTGGAGTTGCGTCGCAACCACGACGCAGCTCCAGCAATGCTCTTGGGTGCCCTATCTCCCCAATGCTGCGTCAAGCCGTACGTCTGCTTCAAGCAGCCGCAGGGTTTAGAGTGACGCAGCATTGGCCTAAAAGTGACTGAGTGAAATCTTGTAGATTTCAATCAGCCACTTTTAGGATGCGTTCCTGCGCAGGAACGTCCTCCCTTGCGCCGGAACGTCCCCTGATGGCGCAGGGCTTTACAACATGATGCATCTCCCAGATGCGTCATGTTGTTAATACACCCCGCACCATGGCGCCTCTTTTGCGCTGCCGCTGCATCACAAAAGTCACACAACGAAGGAGCAAAAGAGCCGCAAAGGACTTGTAAATCTGCCCCTAGAGACTCATGTCCAGTCCTTCCTTTGTACTCATGCCACTAATAAGAGTGGTGGTGGATTGATAGTTTGAGTGTTTTAATGACTGGTTATGTAGTAGGAAACTTACTTTTTAGTGTTCTCACTGGTCTGCAATCACAATGGACTTTGTCCGTCACTTCGCGTGCTGCGGAGTGCTGCCTGCCTGTCCTAGTCAAACCTTTTTGTAGTTGGTTTAGTGAGTTACATAACTTTCCAAGTCGACGGTCCGCGAATCCAGCAATACTAATATCCTAGTAGACCACACCAGATAGGTCAATAAATGTAGTGCAATTGTTGTCTATTTGCTATTTCCCCAAAATAATTTGTTATTGTTCTTTTGAAATGTTTGATTTGGTTGACAACAATCATCCATGTTTGGGTCTTTCTTTCATGTTGTACATCAGCTCCCCCCAGGGGCAAGACGACAGAGGAGGAGGAGGTAGCGGTGCCGGCGGACGAGGACCAAGAAGGCCAGGATCAGTCCGGCGAGGGCTCCTCTGCTGGCCCCAGTAAGTTTTCATGTTAATATTAATAATTATACTTCCCTACCTTTTAGAGTACCTATTTTTTACTAACGTTCCTCATTCGATTTTTCCTACATCGTCTTTGATCTTCTTGTAGACTGTTTCTAAATTCTTATCCTGCCTCTACTATGACTCCCTGTGGTACTACTAGGTTATTATTATTAGTCTGTCTGTGTAGCTAACTAAGCTTGCACAATTGGCAAAAGGTGTTAAACGAAACTCCTATTCTATTCATCAATAGCTCTATGCACTCAGTGCAGTCCTCTGGGTTGTCTATAATGTCTTTTGAAGTCTTCTAAATGTTTATGCTTTGACAATTCCCAACAAGAAACTGTCAATGACCACCAAGAAAGAATAAGATACTAGTTTACTTTTTGATTGGATAGGAGGACAATCCATACTACTTTTGTTGCAGGGACAATTCTTCACAAACAGAACTATGGACACTAAATAGTGCATTGTTTATCAATTATAATAGGCTCAGTTAGATTTTCCACATACCTCAGTCATAACAGAATTTGAACCCCCCATCTCCTTACTGACTAGCTAGTGTGACAAAGTAATTTAGCTCCCTAATTCATCGATGATTGATCCCCAATGATGATTATCCAATCCAGGACATAAGACTATGGAGTCAGGGTCAAGAACTGTCAGAGCCACGGACTCATGCTTGCAAATTGCAAACCCTTTCGCTCACTCACTCATGACTAAAAACCACAGAGTCTATGTAAGTTTTAAAGCTTTATTAAAAGTAAAAATATTTATTAAAATCAAGTACATCATACAACATAAACGGTGGATTGAAAATGGAAAAGTGCTTAGTGATTTCACACATTAATTGTGGGCGAGCCCTCACCTGGTTGGAACTTCAAATCTTCTTTGTGGTGCTGAATCATTGACGACTCCGTCCTAGTGATGATGATCTGATGTTGCTCTTGTTCTTAGAAGGGAAGCTTCTGTCTGTTATGAGAAAAACGGTGCATGTTAAAAAGCAAGCATTCATCAGTTGTGCCAAAAACTGTAGCAAGACAAGCAACACCCTTCCCTGAAAAAAGTGCAACTTTTAGTTTTGACTAGACAGTCACAAATTATTACATTTGTTTGTGAAGTCGTAGTGACATTTTTTCATTCCTAGACAAAATACTAGGGAGTGGTGTATATGGCATCTAAGAATCTGAAATGTATTTTCTAGGCGGAACATCGGCACAACCATCCACCGGTGCCGGGGCCAGTGCGGACATGGGCACTCTTGGGGCAGAGGAGGTGCAACAGCCAGCGGAAGCTGCTGTGGGGGATGCCACGGAAGTGGCGGATGGTGGTAAGCTATTATATTCCTTACTTATTGAGATACGAGACTGCAGAGTGTGCTCTCTGCACGGGTGTATATGTTGTACAGTACAAGTATACTATTTGGTTAAGAAGACTTACAAATTTAGAACTAACTTTTTATTGACCAGGTAGTAGCCTCCTCTAAATTGACTTCAACTCAGCTGTGAAAGTTTTTTCGAGAATCCAAGTCAGATCAGAGATGAACTTAATGGATGGGATGATGGAAAAGGGAAAGAAGGGTGTAAGTAAGTGTGGAAGGATGAGCAAGTTAAAAGTAATGATGACTGGCAAAGAATGATACGTGTTTTTCAATGCTGCCGGAGGTGGCTGGGAATATGATGCATGGCCGATTGAAGGATGAAGCAAGGATGGGTGGAAGGAGAAAGGAAAGAGGACTGCCTGTGTGGGTGAAACAGAAACTGTATATGTGCGCAATATATGCTTTGGTTGAAATTCAAATGCAAGTCAAGCACGGATGTATGGCTTGCGGTTTCCCAAATAAAATGAAAAGGTTGTTTTCCTGTGAGAAAAAGTAAGGTTTGTCCACCTGAGACATTAAGAAGAATGATTGACATTTACTTTGAATGGATGGATGCCTGGATCATGGTACTATCTGACTCATAGATAGCATATGTGTATGTAGATAGAGTAGACAGTCACTGGATGAACTAAGTGTTACTTTGAAGAGCATGTAACACCGCACCCACACGTCCGTTCCAGTGTAGGAAAGGCAACAAAAAGAAGTTGTAATTTTTCCGAATACTACCATGAATAGTAGCATATATCCGGCGATTACGGGGGCCACTCACTACCTCTGTTAATAATTTTAGTACAACTCTGTCATTCATGCGTGGCCTATCAGTGTTCACTCAATAAAAAACAAAGCACCTAAAGTCATCCCATATGTAATCAAATACATATCCTGTCAAGGGATAGATAATCATATTATTTATCTTCCTCTTTTTCCTTTTCTAGTAGTCATTGGCACTGTAGGGTGAAAGTTAGATTAATTAAGCAGTAGCCCTTGTAACAGAGTATTCTCAGTGCCACCCGTAATAGAAAAGTAAGAGCTTCACCACCTGCATGTACTGGACTGGTACAGTAACGCAAGCCCGTGCCATCATGGCGTGCGTCTGTTTTTCCCGGGTGCAAGTTGACTGCGCTGGCATTATGCCGGCTTCCAGAAGTTTACGTACCAATTTCGCTAAACAAGAGAGACGAAGAAGAATAAGACTGGTGTACTGTCATAGTCGACTCTAATGTAGTGAGTCCATACTGCTCATAGAATTGATTCCTGAAACTCCCACTAATGTTAGAGCAAGGCTGAAGAAATGGGAGGTTAGATAGATACAGGCCACAAATGTTATGTACTGTGCTTGCAAGTTGCTAGTTCTACTGTGACACAACTTTCTGCTGAATTATTTTCTGCTAATCATAAAGAGCATTGGTTACAGACTATGTTTTTCTTTCTTCATATAGATGCTCCTTCCAAACTGTCACGGAAGGAGCTGGCTAGATGGGCCCGGCAAGGGAAACTGGAGGGGACTGTCGCCGAATATCGGCGGCTGGTGGCCCAGGAGGAGGAGGAAACGCAGTCGCAGACCACCACAACATCCACAGGGACAGCTGCATCCTCCTCCGCGCTCCCTGGGTCAGCCAGTCAGCGCAGGCCTCCAGCGGTACGGAGCCGTGGTACAGCAGCCACCCGCCACCGCCAAGCAGCCAAAAAATCAGTTGCCCCCCACAGCAGGTGCAAGGCACATGTGCACCGCCTCACCCTCAGGGTGTCCTACCTTGAGCAGGAGCAGAAGAAACTGAGAATCCTGCTCAAGAACCTCCGCAAGAAGCATGACTACCTGGCCCAAAAAGTACGCCGCCGGCAGCATTAGAGAAGGAGAGACTGTCTCTTGCCCCCTTTTTAAAGACTTTTGGGGGGTGGGAATTGGGAGTTGGGTTTTTTGGACTTTGGGGACTTTTTATTTCACGGACATTCTTTGGGGTTGGGGGGGTGGGTCGGGTCTTGCGGGATAGTTTATTTTTGTTAGGGATATAAATAATTATTACTTTCAACTTAAACATAGCATACGTGTTTTTACTGCTGTTGAGGCTGGAGGGGGGGTTAACTGTAAGTTTGTTTTCCTGAAACTTAGGTGGCTTCTTGATTCAAATTGTGTAAGTAATTGCCCAAATGTTTACAAAAGTAAGTGCCTCTCACAGAGTTATTGAATTCAATTGTCCTAGGACTTTCCTAGTACTACCGCCAGTCTCTCATCTCTCATGCTACTCCATTATTCTTACTCCCCCCAAACGCTTATCTTACCTGTAATTCGTGTTTGAAATTAGGGCTAGGCACAGGGCTGGCTGCATGGCAAATGGCGATTAAGGTTGGCAATCCTTGGCGGTTGAAATGGCATCATTGCAGTGGTATTAGTGGTGGTACACAGTGGCAGTTGCAGCATATGAAAAAAAAGAAATTGAAACCTTGATTGGCCTTAGCGGAGCATTAGAACGGTATGATAGATACTATAGCACGTGACAGTACACTAGAACAGTGCCAAAATGTAGCCTTACAATTGCTAAAGTATTGAAAGTATAACTACTACTTGCGTGGAATTTGACATTGGCTACTACTACAAGAAATAGTACTGAAGTTGAAGGACACAGCAGCGTAATCATTTGCCACGTGTAGGAGGAGGATGTTCTTCATGATCAATCCATTTCATGGCGCCCATGAAAATCTGCTTTGGATTGCCAATAGTCATGGGTCTGTGTCAAGCTGAGTAAGAATATATCTTTCTATTCCTTCACCAGCCTTGAAATGTAATTCATTTTCAGTTGCTATGACCTTATCCTCCCCAGCAAGTGTGTAGAATTATTGTTGTCATTTACTCACACATCAATGAAAACCACACAGCCCGGGAGAAGGGGGTTAGGGTTTGGAAATTGGATGGGGTTTTTTGGGAAAGTTTTGTTGAGAGAGGAAAAAAAAGCACAGCATGGACAAACAACAAATGAAGATAAACAAATCTTTGGATACGAAGATATCCATAAATATTTTAAGGGGCATAAAGGAAGTGCATGCACTTCTGCAGGCATGAAGTGGATTGCTAAATGGATGGTTAGGTTACTTTAACTAAGTAGTACTTTCTAATGAATGAAAGAATGCGACAGTACAGGGCTGCAGTAATTATGCGTTTTCACTTGCCTATCTCTGCACTCGGAGAAACACTTTGTTAATTAAATTAGTTTTAAAAATTGCAAAGTAAAACTATACAATGGCTAGAGGGATGAATTTAGAAGCGTAGAGCAAAGAAATGCAGAGCCACACTCATAGAAGTTCACAGCAATAACATTACTTAAAAGATAAGTAGAAATGAATGGATACTGTTACTGTATGTTGTTGTACTTGTCCTGTTGATTTTGGGAAGTTGCATGCATCAAGCCATTCCTCTTATTTGCGGTACTCCTCTGTTCCATCTGACGCTCCGTCGATCAATGTAGGTGATCAGAAGACACCCTGTCCACTGCCTGCCAGGTGGATGCTGAATTGCGGGTCGCTAATGTGAAGCCTGACTTCATCCTCTGTTCCATTGCACAGGGTGAAATCCGCCCTGTAAATGTTGATGGAAAAACAGGAAGTGATATTAAAACACCACCGAGAAAAAATATTAGGTACGTACACTGTGTAGTGCAAAAAGTCACACTTTCAGTTTCAGAATCGACAGTACTATAGTTTAGAAAGGGCATACTCTGAGTCTCCTTTTGAAGGATATATAAGTATGGGCGAATTTAGAGGATCTTTCCCCTCAAGTTAGGTGTAGTGTAAACTACGATTTTAGAACAAAATTAGACCTTCCCAGCAGTGCTTCCAGACCCTTAAACACAGATGCTAAAATGTAGAATACCCCCAATCAGACCCCAAAAACGTGCGATACTGCTACCTGTCTGAGGCCTAGTGGAAAATGATGCCTAAACGTACTTTGAAAGTAAAGTAGGCCCAAATCCCCCCTTTCCCACCATGGATGTTCTTCAAACCACTTGCAACCAAAATTAGACATTTCTCGACAAGTGCTCCAAGAGTAGACCCCAGAACCCAGTTGCCAAAATCTCGAACACCCCCAAACACATGCAATACTGCTAACCCTAAAGAGCCCTGAGTTAAAAATAGTGTCAAGCGCTTTCTTCAACTAGGCCCTAACTACCCTTTGCCGAAATGGATTTTCTCCAAACCACTTGCAATCAAAAGTATCCATACCCAGCGTTGCTCCAAGACCGCCCAACCGTCCTCCTAACACCAGGAACACCCCCAAGCAGGCCCCCGAAAACACGAAAGTGAGCAAAAACTCTGAAAAGTTAAAAACTTTTTCACCATGTATTTTATCCAAAACTTTTTTATCCAGTATTAGACCTTCCTAGCAATGCCCCCAGACCCGTCAACCCAGGCGGAAACTAGTTTAACACCCCCAAACAGCCAAAAAGCAAAAACTTAAAAAGTGAGACTTGGCAAATTTCGGGCCTACCTGGAATTCAGTCCAAATGCGCTGTGCAGCTAGGCCCTAACTCCCCTTTTCCACCATGGATTTCCTGAAAAACAAATGCAATCAAAATTAGACTATGCCAGCAGTGCTCCCTGACCCCAAAACCCACCCCAAACACCAGTAATCCCCCCAAACAGCACCCCAAAAACAGGCAAGTGAGCAAAAACAGAAAAACTTTTTCACCATGGATTTAGTCCAAACCACTTTTATCCGGTATTAGACCTTCCTAGCAATGCCCCCATACCCGTCAACCTAGGCGGAAACAAGTTTAACACCCCCAAACAGCCAAAAAGCAAAACCGCAAAAATTGAGACTGAATTATTTAGCCCTCAATCCCAAATCACTCCGTGCGAGCTCTGCAGCTAGGCCCTAACTCCCCTTTGCCACCATGGATTTTCTCCAAACCACTTGCAATCAAAACTACCCATACCCAGCATTGCTCCAAGACACCCCAACACCCCCAAACACCAGGAACACCCCCAAGCAGGCCCAAAAAAACACGAAAGTGAGCGAAAACTCTGAAAAGTTAAAAACTTTTTCACCATAGATTTTATCCAAAACACTTTTATCCGGTATTAGACCTTCCTAGCAATGCCCCCAGACCCGTCAACCCAGGCGGAAACAAGTTTAACCCCCCCAAACAGCCAAAAAGCAAAAATGGAAAAATGGGCACTTTGACAAATTTCTGCATAATTCCCAGATCACTCCGTGCGCGCTCTGCAGCTAGGCCCCAACTCCCCTTTGCCACCATGGATTTTCTTCAAACCTCTTGCAATCAAAAGTATCCATACCCAGCATTCCTCCAAGACCCCAAAACCCACCTACAAACACCAGGAACCCCCCCAAGCAGGCCACCGAAAACACGAAAGTGAGCGAAAACTCTGAAAAGTTAAAAACGTTTTCACCATGGATTTTATCCAAAACACTTTTATCCGGTATTAGACCTTACTAGCAATGCCCCCAGACCTGTCAACCTAGGCGAAAACAAGTTTAACCCCCCCCCCAAACAGCTAAAAAGCAAAAATGAAAAAATGGGCACTTTGACAAATTTCTGCGTAGCTCCCAGATCACTCTGTGCGCGCTCTGCAGCTAGACCCCAACTCCCCTTTTCCACCATGGATTTTCTTCAAACCTCTTGCAATCAAAAGTATCCATATCCAGCGTTGCTCCAAGACCCCAAAACCCACCCACAAACACCAGGAACCCCCCCAAGCAGGCCCCCAAAAACACAAAAGTTAGCGAAAACTCTGAAAAGTTAAAACTTTTTCACCATGTATTTTATCCAAAACACTTTTATCCGGTATTAGACCTTCCTAGCAATGCCCCCAGACCCGTCAACCTAGGCGAAAACAAGTTTAACTCCCCCAAACAGCCACAAAGCAAAAATGGAAAAATGGGCACTTTGAAAAATTTCTGCATAGTTCCCAGATCACTCCGTGCGCGCTCTGCAGCTAGGCAGTAACTCCCCTTTGTCACCATGGATTTGCTTCAAAAGTATCCATACCCAGCGTTGCTCCAAGACCCCAAAACCCACCCACAAACACCAGGAACCCCCCCAAACAGGCCCCCGAAAACGCTAAAGTGAGCGAAATGCCTGAAAATGGAAAAACTTTTTCACCTCCAATTTTCTCCAACCCACTCTTATCCGGTATTAGACATTCACAGCAATGCCCCCAGACCTGTCAACCCAGGCGGAAACAAGTTTAAAAACCCCAAAACAGCCAAAAAGCAAAACCACAAAAAGTGAGACTTAGCAAATTTCTGGCCTACCTGGAATTCAGTTCAAATGCACTGTGCAGCTAGGCCCTAACTCCCCTTTTCCACCATGGATTTCCTGAAAAACAAATGCAATCAACATTAAACTGTGCCAGCAGTGCTCCCAGACCCCAAAACCCACCCACAAAAACCTAGACGCCCCCCAAACAGCACCCCAAAGACAGGCAAGTGAGCAAAAATGCAAAAGCTTTTTCACCATGGATTTTATCCAAAACAATTTTATCCGATATTAGACATTCCGAGCTATGCCCCCAGACCCCTGCAGCCACCCGCCAAAAAGCAGAACACCCCCAAACAGGCAAAAAGCAAAAATGGGCCTACCTTCAATTCAGTCCAAATACTCTCTGCAGCTAGGCCCTAACTCCCCTTTTCCACCATGGATTTCCTGAAAAACAAATGCAATCAACATTAGACTGTGCCAGCAGTGCTCCCAGACCCCAAAACCCACTCACAGAAACCTAGAAGCCCCCCAAACAGTCCCCCAAAACATGCAATACTGGTATATTCAAAACATGGCAAATTGCGCTGTTCACAAAACATTGCTGTTTTCAGCACTTCCACTACTTCGATCCTCTTGAAACTCACCTGGACAGTCACTTGTTCCAGCGATTCACAAGAATCTCAGCAAGGCAGAACAAAATCGAACCACTGCGCTCTTTGAAGAAAAAGAAAAAGGTCTACGACAAGTTTTCACTTAGTTTTCACCCAAACACACGCGCCGGCAAAACACCCAAAAAGGCCAAAATTCTGCCAATTTTGGACCAAAGAACACCAAACCCGCCTAAAACATTGCCAACATCTTTATGAACGAACCTGCATCGGGACCAAGCCCTAGAATCAGCGTGAACCATACCAACCATACCAACTTAAACCCAAAAACCCTAGTAAATTGCATTGACTGAACCCTAAACTGTAGATATGCTTTGCCTGTCTGTGTCAAAGAGCCTAGGTATGCTACATCAGGAGGATGCTTCACTCAGTGGTGCCTGCCTTGACCGTCTGCATGGGCCTGCCGCAAGCATGGACCGAAAATCCGTTCCGCTCAAGAATTTGCGATTTTTCGATACTTTCGCGAGATTTGCGAAATACCAAAAAACAGCAAATTTTGCAAACATAACGGATGTTTGGCCCAAGCTTGAGGTAGTGCCATGCAGAGGGTCAAATCAACCACTGAGTGAAGCAACCTGATGTAGCATACCTAGGCTCTTTGTCAGACAGACAAAGCATATCTAATTGTATGCAGCAAGCCACATAGCCACAATTTTACATGAACTGCTGTCTGGAGTTGACTCTGCCTGGCATAACAACAACAGTACACTGCCTCGCCCTCGACCAATACATACCACAAATAGACGACATGTAGTCCTGCTGTAGTAGTTGTTGTAGACTAGTTTAACTGTTTGCTAATCAAGAATTGGCCATTGTTCTTCCGTAAAATGACGCTGATGATCCATCCATCCCAGTGAGTGACTGTAAAGAAAAAAAAGATATATTATTTAATCAAACATCATGGTATATTGGCAAGTGAGTCCGCTCCAAGGACATTTTGCAAATTTTGTGAAATGCAATATAGTGGCCCCTGAATTTGAAGTACAATTTTAATCAAACAAGGTAAAAAAAACCAGAGTTGTTGACATGAGGTACAATTACTGTGTGAAAGATTAAATATTAACTAAGACAAGACATATGAATCATCATTTCATGCACAAAAAACAAACAGCAATTGGTTTCATCAGACCCAGACAGCCATTGCTGCCCACTGCATGCCATCTTCTCAAATATTCATTACCTGTTCTACTTTTTGTCCGCATCTTCTTCGGAAAATGAGGGCCCACAGGGACGCCTCTCCTGTCAATATCAGAAGTAACTCTGTCAGCAATCAGCAAGCATGATAGTCAGTCAGTAATTTCAGTCCCACTTGAGGGGACTCGTCGTAATCCATCCATCTGCCTTCAGGGAAATGGATAGGGGGAGTCTGGAGGAGGAGTATAAAGGAACATGATTGAGTTGTAAACATGTGAACCTCAGGAATGCAGACTGAGGCACCTTCAAATCAATAAGGAATATAAGATGAAGACAGTGCTGCTGATGGACTTGTTGTGATTAGGTGATTAGAGTTTTGTTGTGGTAAAAGTTGCAAAACAAAGAAAGACACACAGGAATTACAGTGAATAAGGACGAAAAAAGGAAGTCATTTTCAGGGCTCGGTGTCAGGGAAGTAGAGCTCGTCCTCAAACTCCATGAATTGAGACGGGAGTAGGTCAGGTAACAGAGAAGAACTTCTGTCACCTAAGTCGGTGTCCTCTTCTTCCTGCGTGCATTCACATACTTTGTAATCTGGTGGTATCAAGTGCTGATTCATCTTGATCAGTGTTAACCTCTCCACATTTTTGGCCGAGAGGGGGGTACTTTTTGAAGTTACAATGACACCAGCAGCACTGAAAACACTTTCAGACAAGACAAATAATTTATAGCCAGGTTGGTGATCAGTGGCCATAGATCCATTTTCCTGTACCAATACAGCAATGGGTTTGTATTAACAAAGACCTGTGTTGGGTCATCCAGATAGGCCTGCACCATCAACTCAAGGTTCTCCATGGTTGCTCCACTTTGCGTACCATCTGTGGCCTTCTAAGCACTGGAACAAACAAACCCTTTATGAGTTAGCCAATCAGCTTCCGACAATATTATGGCTGGGCCTGGTTCAGGTGAGGATGATGATACGTTTGCTGCTGGTGTCGTTAACGGCTGTGAGGGAGAGTGACTCCCTTCGCCCACAGATTCAGAAGTGGAACTTGATGCTGGATGGCCTGCTGATTCAGTTGGACTTTTGACGGCTCCTTGAATTTTATGCCGATCTTTTTCGAACCGAATGGCTGACACAGCTAGCCAATGTTTGTTCTTTGAAACATCTTCTTCATCAAAAGCAATGAATGCTTTGCAAGCCACTGCCTTTTTGTACCATGGATCCAGAATAGTGGCACAAATGTAATGTTGTTCTGTATGTATGTTTTGAAGCCTTTCATTGGCAACTAGGCGTCTTAATAAGTTCTCCGCCAACCGATATGCATCTTGCTCTCCGGCATCATCTCTGAACGTTGAAGACACCGCCTTCAGTTGGTGCTCTAGCTTGACCAACAATGGGATAGCTTTGCTCAAAGAACAGTCCTCCCTGCTGACTTCACGCGTGAAGACCTCAAAAGGACGAAGCATGTCTGTCAGGCTTTTAACTAGCTTCCATTCCTCCAACTCTAGCCTCTTGTCTTTATGATCAGAACCTAGTTGAAAGACATAGTCATTGATTACCATGCACTGCTCAGACAGACGCTCAAGCATGTAAAAGGTTGAGTTCCAATGTGTTGCCACATCCTGGATGAGTCCTTTGACTGGCACTTTACGTTCATGTTGAATGCTCCTCAGCTCCTTCCGGGCCTTAAAAGAATGGCTGAAATGTGTGCAGATTCTTCGGCAGGTGGTCAGTAACTTTTTGACTGTGTTTTCAGTTTTCAAGAAATCTTGCACAACAGGGTTTATACAGTGCGCCAAACACGGCACTCTGAACCTCCTGCATGGCCTTAATTATATTACTGCCATTATCCGTGGAAACATAACCAACTATGCGATTTCTTGGTTGCAGCCATTCAGAGACCTTACTGTTAAACTTCTCCAAAATGTTTTTTGCAATATGAATTTTCTCCATGGCAAACATGGCTAATGTTGCATGTTTCCGAGTAGCTTGAAAAACTGTGTCCAGGTCAACAACTGCACTTGACTTGTCTCTAACCCCTGCAAAAGACCCTGCAAAAGAGACCCAGTGTGCAGTGATGCACATGTAATCAAGGGCTTGGCAACTGGTCCACATGTCTGTTGTCAAGTGGATAGTGTGAACAGCACTCTTCTGCAAAGCTGCCCCAATCACCTCCAGCCCATCTTGATGTAGTGCTGGAACCGCAACTCTGGCAAAATAGGACCGGCTAGGAACCTTCCATTTAGGGAAGACTGTTGCCACTAATTCTAGAAACCCTACCCCTTCCACGAACGAGAAAGGGAGAAGGTCCAGCGCTAGCATTTTAGTCAGCTTTGCGTTATACAGACGTACCGTTGGGTGGTTGCGTTCAAATGTCGCCTCCGACCACAACATTTGGCGAATGGTGGGCTGGATCATTTTACGTGATAATGATGATGATGACGTCTTCAAACCAGTTAGGCCCATTGATGTAGTTTTTGGCATAGGTGTCTCTCCCACGCTCTAAGTGTGCCTCATATATGTTGCAGGGGTAGAGGGTGTGGGTGATACCACTGCAGTGCTGCTACCAGCAGAACTGGGTGTACCAGAAAAAATGTCTGTCGCTTCTTCACTTCCCCCCTGCACGATCAGCCTCTCGTCATCATCAGATGCAATATCAAGGAATACATTTGGATTTGTTTTTCTTTTGCCTTCCTCGATCTTCCTCATGTGTGCTTCCTAAATGATAGTGTGGTGTTGCTTGAGATGACCTCTCTTGCCTCCGGTACCATAGTTGGTACCAAGCTTACCCCGACTAACTAATGTTTTACAAATCGAACAAACGACCATGTTTTCTGCCCTTTGGCTAACAGTAAAGAAGTCTCAAACTGGGGACTGGTGATGTCTGCTGAAGGTGGAGGTGCTACTTTGACTTTCAATGCCAGATGAAGTGGAGGATGGGCGTGGCTGAATTAGTTTCTGTTGTTCACTTACAGCACCACTACTTGAGGTCGAGCTGGATGGAGGTCGATGCCAGCCCTTCTGACTAAAAAAGATGAAAGCTGTAGGTCGTGTTGGTGTTGTAGTTAACGGTGGTGGTACCAGTGCCGCGCCGCCCATATCCCACTCAGCAGCCATTCGGGATAGGGTCAAAATGTGTGTCTGCTGCATGCCCGCTAGGGCTGGAGTGACGTCAGTGATGACTGGGTCATCGTCAGACTGTTCATCAGCAGCAGAAGACACCACTTCTTGTTCGTCGTCATCACCCATAGGTTGAAGCTTTGCGGGAGCCTTCCTTTAAGGCTTAGCTACCTTTGTCGGCTCATGGCGTGACTCACTCTCAGACTGCATGGCTGGGTTCCAATCATGATCAAGGTCATCAGAATGAAGGGGGCTTGAAGAAGAACTTGTAGTAGTAGTAGTATCCCTCCTTGACCTTTTTCTTGCTGGGGACCTGGAAGACAATGGATAATCATCATCAGGAGGAGTGGCTTCCTCGGATGATACCTCCTCTTGAATATCAATTTCCTGATGTGCCCCTACTTTTGGATGAACAAGCGTTGTAGGCAGTTGTGCCGCTCCATGAACCTCTAGTTGCACCTCTCCATGCACCTGTCCATGCGCCTCTCCTTGCGGCTCTACTTGCGCCTCTCCTTGCGGCTCTACTTCCGCCTCTCCTTGCGGCTCTACTTGTGCCTCTCCTTGCGGCTCTACTTGCGCCTCTCCTTGCGGCTCTACTTGCGCCTCTCCTTGCCCATGTACTTGCGCTTGTACTAGTTGCACGTGTGGTTGTCGTTGCGGCTGTGGTTGTTGAACACTCATCAGCTGAGTTACACCCGGCGTTGATTGGATAGTACTTTCTTGTGATGAGCCAACATCACTGGTCGATGGTGATTGAACAACCAAAGTGGCTGCCGCAGCAGCACTCATGGTCTTGGACCTAACTTGGCGTGGTGGCACTGAGCCCAATGAAGCGGAGGTGCTGCTTCCAGCTTGGTCCCCGGCGGACACCGCTGCTGCAGGCGTAGTTTTTTTTTCCCAAAAAAGGTGCCGGTGGGCACACCAGTCTCCTTGGTAGGTTGTGCCACTTGCTTCTTCTGCTCCTTCTTACTGGCAGTGGTACTGGCAACTTTTTTCGCTGAGGCGCTACGGGCAACTTTCTTTGGGGCCATCTTCTTGAGATGTCAGAACAGCAGGCAGCAGTTGCACGAGTTGCAGAGTTGTCTTGTCTGTGGCCACACGTGACTTCACATGACGTTGTGCTGCACACACCGCTGCAGGAGTTCTTCCTGGCACTGGTGGTTCTCTTGTGCACCTAAAAGCAATGGAAGCCAGAGGAACATCAGTTAAACACCCCAAAAAGTCAAAAAACACTCAAAAATCACCACAATCCCATGCCATCCATGCCCTCAATGACGTTTAAATTCAAGACACTCAACAGAAAGACTTGGTCCATGCACCACTGAGTACCCCATGGGCATAATGGATGAAAGCAAGGCAAACTGGGTGCAGGCCTGAGCACACTGCCTGGCTTCAAAATGGGCCCTTGACCCCCAGCCACATGGCCAGGCCCTGCCTGGACCAGCCCTCAAAATGGCCCCCACCCACATGGCCAGGCCCCAACAGCACCCAAAAAGTCGAAAAACACACAAAAATCACCACAATCCAATGCCATCCATGCCCTCAATGATGTTTAAATTCAAGAAATCCCACAGAAAGACTTGGTCCATGCACCACTGAGTACCCCTGGGCATAAGGGATGAAAGCAAGGCAAACTGGGTACAGACCTGAGCACAGTGCCTGCCTTCAAAATGGCCCCTTGACCCCGACCACATGGCCAGGCCCTACCGGTACCAGGGCTCAAAATGGCCCCCACCGACATGGCCAGGCCCCAACAACACCCCAAAAAGTAGAAAAACACATATAAATCACCACGATCCAATGCCATCCATGCCCTCAATGATGTTTAAATTCAAGACATCCCACAGAAAGACTTGGTCCATGCACCACTGAGTACCCCTGGGCATAATGGATGAAAGCAAGGCAAAATGGGTGCAGGTCTGAGCACACTGCCTGGCTTCAGAATGAGCCCCTGACCCCCAGCCACATGACCAGGCCCTGCCTGGACCAGCCCTCAAAAGGACCCCCACCCACATGGCCAGGCCCCAACAGCACCCAAAAAGTCAAAAAACACATATAAATCACCACAATCCAATGCCATCCATGCCCTCAATGATGTTTAAATTCAAGACACCCCACTGAAAGACTTAGTCCATGCACCACTGAGTACCCCTGGGCTTAATGGATGAAAGCAGGGCAAAATGGGTGCTGGCCTGAGCACACTGCCTGGCTTCAAAATGAGCCCCTGACCCCCAGCCACATGGCCAGGCCCTGCCTGGACCAGCCCTCAAAATGCCCCCCACCCACATGGCCAGGCCCCAACAGCACCCAAAAAGTCAAAAAACACACAAAAATCACCACATAATCAAATGCCATCCATGCCCTCAATGATGTGTAAATTCAAGACACTCCACAGAAAGACTAGGTCCATGCGCCACTGAGTACCCCTGGGCATAATGGTTGAAAACAAGGCAAACTGGGTGCAGGCCGGAGCACACTGCCTGGCTTCAAAATGGACCCTTGACCCTCAGCAACATGGCCAGGCCCTGTCTGGACCAGGCCTCAAAATGGTCCCCACCCACATGGCCAGGCCACAACAACACCCCCAAAACTCTAAAAACACACAGAAATCACCACAATCCAATGCCATCCATGCCCTCAATGATGTTTAAATTCAAGACACACCACAGAAAGACTTGGTCCATGCACCACTCACTACCCCTGGGCCTACTGGCTAGTGAGGCTTTACAGGCACCCCAAAATTAAAAAAAAAATCAACATATAACAGTGAGCTAAAATTCCATGACATAAATGAGAATTAAGTTAAAAAAAATCACAGAAACAGTTGTATCATGCACCCATGACTAACCCTGGGCCTACTGGATACTGTGGCTACCCACCACAATATATATTTTGTTAAAGTTGTGAAAAAAGTTTTAGAACTGGAGTTGTCTCAACTGCAATGTCCCAAACAAACACCAACTTACTTGTAAAATCTCAAGTCCAAAAGTGATCCAAACTCCAAAGTCCAAAAAGTCCTCAAATACAAATATCCAGCAGCAGCCACAAAAAGTAATCCTTCCAGCTCCACAGCCAAATGAAAAGTGACCAGGACATGGACAAAGCACTGGGAGGAGCCTGCTGGACAGGAACAGGAAGTTGGACACTCTGGGGCACTTCCTTCCTCCCACCCCACCCCACCCCAACCCACCCCAAAAAATGGACTCTTGCACCAAAATGTGCAGCCAAATGTCAATCTGAGGAGTTATTCTGATCAAGAATCATCATTTTCACAAGGTTTATGCTTCCTGCGGTGGATTTCTTGTGCAAAATTGCAATTTTTGCAATTTCGGGTACGCGAGCTGTTCAAATCTCCTGCCGAAAGTCAGCTGCGCGCAGCTTCTACGAGTTCGGCATTGTTTACTCCCGCAATGCGTGATCGCAGGCCTTTATGACGTACTCGCGTTGTCAAACTCTCGCTGTGCAAGATGGCAAGCCGCGATAACGTAATAGCGTTTGACAAACTCTTGCGCGATCACGCAGCAAGATCGAAAATGGCACAGCACACGCAAAACCGGGAAAAAAACAACTCGGCAGGCTCAGAGTCAACGCCGCGCGCGCGATATTGTATATTTCAAGCGCGACCAAGCAAAATAATTTGTAGCTTGCGAATTTGCGGATTATTGGGCAAATTCGCGCGATTCGAGGATTGCAAAACCGTCAAAAATCTGCAAATTGGCCCGCGAAACGGATTTTACGCCAAGCTTACAAACAGTGAGTCACTTATTCATGCATCTATACGCTAAGTAATATCGCCCACCGAACCATACAGACGCTCATACTGATACTCAAAAAACAAACTAATAACCCATATACACACTCATGTAGCTACTCGCCAACTCATGCAGCCACTTATACACAAAGTGCGACACTGATATAGATATTTAAATATTTAAACATTACTCGTTAATACATGTATTCACTAAGATACAATTAATAAGTCAGTTATACAATCTATTTTACAAAAAAAGAACCCATTTAGACACTTATTTACCCATTTATTCTTCCGTCGACCTTTAGATATACATATATAAAAAATATTTATTTTTATTTTTCAGAAAGACACACATTAACTGGATGATGTCATCAGTGATGTCATTGGAGATGTCATCAGTGATGTCATGAGTGATGTCACTGACCGTGTCATCAGTGATGTAATATGTGACATCATCAGCAGTGCATTGCGGGTGCGCGAGTTATAGTTAGCTGAACTAACTATAATGGGGGAATTTCAATGGTTTTGTATGAGTGAAATGTCCAGCTAACTATAACATGGGTCGAACCTATGTTTTTTTCAGTGAATTTGCAAGGTTTTTTAAATGCTAATTCCTAACTATAAAGTGGCTGAAACCTATGTTTTTCCAATGAATATATATATATATTACCTACTGGCGGTCGCCAGTAGGTATATATAGTTAGGATTTTTTCCCTATGGGATTTTTGAAAATTCTATGTCTAATAACTTTGGCGTTTGTGGACGGAATTGGCTGAAATTTTCAGGAAAATGACACATTTTGTTTCTGAGCAGCCCTTGAAAATTTGGGGGGGGTTCGTCAAGGGGGGCCGAGAAAAAAGGGAGGTCCCAAAACGTGTTTTTAACATTGAGTTTTCCATAGGGCGGTTGGCCTCACTTTTAGCCCGAACGGCTGAATGGATTTGCACGAAACTTGGCAAAATTGTAGGGACTGGTAGCCCGATGTGCCTTTTGTAGGTCTCAATATATGTGCTTCAGTGGATTTTGAGAAATTAACGTTCAAAAAAAGATATATATCTGTAACAGGGGACCGGGCAGCGCTCCAGTTCGCGTACTTTTCGCGCAACGGAGCTTTGTGAAGCGAAGCTGATTGGTTCTCCGGCGTCTGTAAACATTCCAAACAGTCCGTAGCGGCCGCCATCTTGTCTCTCGGTAGGATCGAGAGACAAGAGGAGGCCAAAGCGAAGGGGCAAATGACCATAAGGGGGCATAGTAGATCCTCGCTGACCCCCTAGGTTTGATGTGGAGGTTTTAAAAGGGCCCCGCGGGGCAAAAAAAAAAAAAATTATAATAATCGAACGGCTGAATGGATTTGCACGAAACTTGGTAAAATATTAGGGACTGGTAGCCCGATGTGCCTTTGCTAGGTCTCAATATATGTGCTCCAGTGGATTTTGAGAAATTAACGTTAAAAAAAAGATATATATCTGTAACAGCGCTCCGCTTCGCGTAACGGAGGTTTGCGAAGCTGATTGGTTCTCCGGCGTCTGTAAACATTCCAAACAGTCCGTAGTGGCCGCCATCTTGTCTCTCGGTAGGATCGAGAGACAAGAGGAGGCTAAAGCGAAGGGGCAAATGACCATAAGGGGGCATAGTAGATCCTCCTTGACCTCTTAGGTTTGATGTGGAGGTTTTAAAAGGGCCCCGCGAGGCAAAAAAAAAAAAAATAATAATAATCGAACGGCTGAATGGATTTGCACGAAACTTGGCAAAATTGTAGGGACTGGTAGTCCGATGTGCCTTTGCTAGGTCTCAATATATGTGCTCCAGTGGATTTTGAGAAATTAACGTTCAAAAAAAGATATATATCTGTAACAGCGCTCCGCTTCGCGGAGATAAAATTATATCTGTATTACCTAGCTGTTGCTAACACCAGTTAGCGACGGCTAGTAGGAGATAGCGACCATCTTGGGCCCCACTTTGCATGTGAGTGATATTTATCACTAATGACATGCAAAGTGGGCATGCCAAGATGTTAGCGACTGGAAACAGTCGCTAACATCGCTATCTCCTATTATCAACTTTTGGAAATATTCGCGATAAGCGCGAATATCTCCAAAAGCTAGCACCTGCCCTGAGCAGTTCTAAGGCATGTTATCCAATGGGAGGTGGATAACATGGCTAAGAGCATTAGCTCGGTAATGCATGAATATCGCTGAGTTTTCAGCGATATTAATGCATTGCGGTCGTTTTTTATCGTATTTGCGATAAACCTTGATAATAGCAAGGTTTATCTGCGATAATTTCTGACGATGCTTAGCGGTAAAAAAATCGTTGCTAAGCATCGTTAGGGATAAATATCGCTTAACTTTGGTAATATGCCCCAACGTCTGTTAACGTTCGATTCGAAGGAAATCAGGAAGTGTTGAAAAACATTGTCTGCGCCATCTTGCCTTTTTTCAAATGCCACACTTTTGTCGTGCACGGCAGTCATTTTAGATGCCTTGACCAGACCCACTCTGTGCACGCTGTCGATCCTTAGCATGACTCCCCCCCCTCGCAAGCATCTCCCCCAGGCAGTGGTCACCCCCGCTCTCTGTCTTATGCATGGGTAATAAACCACCCCCCATCTGCGCTGCTCTTCCCTGAGAATCACACCCTGTGCCCGCCCGACACCTCCCTTTCGCCCTATTCACTACCGCACCCTCTGACACTCCTTTTCCTCTGTGTCCGATTGTCCAGGCCGGTCCTAGGGTATCAGCTAGCCCTGCAGATGTAGTTTATGGCCCCAGCTGTAAAGAATCACCCCTCTTCAAAGGAGTTATAGTAGATCAAGGCCCACACTCGATGAGATCCGTCACAGCAGACGCGTTCCTATTATCTGAAAACCATCCTGTATTGTGATTGGGGAGGGGACCGAGCCTGAAGCGGAAGATTCCAGGGATGACTCTTTGTACATCAAAGTTTTTACAATTATGTGTCACATTAAAAATATATAGCACTCCAACAAAGTAGTAAGATTATAAAACTTTAATAACTTATAAATATATACAAGAAAACAAAAACAGTAATAACATATAAACATTTTTAGGGAAAAACAACGAAGTAGCGGTCGGCTGTGCGAATAGTCCCAACGCAGCACAACGTCCAGATTTCTGGCGTGGGGCGTCGCGGGGGGTGGGTTATTAGTAGCAAACTGTTGTGCGAATAGTTCCAAGGCAGCAGAACGATGGCACCAAGGTGATGTCCAGTAAGTTGCCGCACTGGTTTTGGTATCCTACAATGCTGCTCCGAATAACGGCGTGGGGCGCCCCGGGGGAGGCGGCGTGAACGGGCCTCTCCAGGTGGCGTGTCATCTGTTGTAGTGGGGCGCCCCTTTACCGTTTCAGTTGCCATTCCGTCCGTTTTTGGTCCACTGTGTCAAAAGCCGCAATTCAGCTGAGTTGCGCCCACTCTTGCGGTGCAGCGATAGGCGGCTGTCACAGGACTCTCAAAATGGCGGCAGGCTGTTTCCTTTTTGGGCCTGGTCCACTGAAATGGCCCTGGGACACCTTGGAAATCGGACGCTTGTCTGCTAGGTCTTGGACCCCATTCTCGAAAGCGTCCCCTCCGCCTTGAGGATTTATCAAAAGTTTTGGGGGCCCCCGACTCCTGTAGGCTTCTGGTGGGGAGCGGTTGCCATGATTGCTCGCGGAATGACCACGACGGAGCTACGAGATGGTGGTGCTCTCATGCTGAAGCCAGCTTCAGTCTGAAACATCCAGAAACAAGGTGGGGCTTTCATCGTTTGGGAAAAAAAAAAAGTTTTCATCCAATGAAAAGTGTTGTTTTTAGGTCATATGATCAAGCCTTCCATCATTAGGAAACCAAAAGTAAAATGAACCAATGAAAAGTTTTATAAACAAGTCACATGACCTGTTATGCGGCATAGGGTATAAAATGCGGAGAAAATACGTTGGCACGTGAGGCGGCGTCAGTAGCGGACCGATGTGCGAATAGGCCGAAGGCAATACAACGCGCCAAGATCCGGATGGCACCGAGGTGGTGTCCAGCAAGTTGCAGCACTGTTGTGGCCATCCTACAATGCTGAAAGTCGGCGTGGGGCGCCCCGTTGGCCTGTGAGTTTGCGTCAGTAGCGGACCGATGTGCGAATAGGTCGAAGGCAGCACAACGCGCCAAGATCCGGATGGCACCGAGGTGGTGTCTAGTAAGTTGCCGCACTGGTGTGGCCATCCTACAATGTTGAAAGTCGGCGTGGGGCGCCCCGTTGGCCTGTGAGATGGCGGCAGTAGCGGACCGATGTGCGAATGGGGCCAAAGGCAGCGCAACAATATTTTCGGAATAGAAGACACCACAAGGGGCTGAGATGCCAAGATCCGGATGGCACCGAGGTGGTGTCTAGCAAGTTGTGGCACTGGTGTGGCCATCCTACAATGGTAAAAGTCGGCGTGGGGCGCCCTGTTGGACCTGTGAGATGGTGTCAGTAGCGGACTGATGTGCGAATGGGGCCAAAGGCAGCGCAACAATATTTTCTGACTGACACCACAAGGCGCTGAGATGCCAAGATCCGGATGGCACCGAGGTGATGTCTAAGTTGCGGACCGATGTGCGAATGGGGTCAAAGGCAGCGCAACAATATTTTCTGTATGGAAGATACCACTAGGCGTTGAGATGCCAAGATCCGGATGGCACCGAGGTGATGTCTAGCAAGTTGCTGTACTGGTGTGGTCATCCTACAATGCTGAAAGTCGGCGTGGGGCGCCCCATTAGCCTGTGAGATGGCGTCAGTAGCGGACCGATGTGCGAATAGGCCGAAGGCAGCACAACGCGCCAAGATCCGGATGTCACCGTGGTGGTTTCATAGTTGAGAGGCACTTCATCTGCAGTGGGGCGCCGAGATCCGGATGGCACCGAGGTGATGTCTAGCAAGTTGCTGTACTGGTGTGGTCATCCTACAATGCTGAAAGTCGGCGTGGGGCGCCCCATTAGCCTGTGAGATGGCGTCAGTAGCGGACCGATGTGCGAATGGGGCCAAAGGCAGCGCAACAATATTTTCTGAAGAGAAGACACCAAAAGGCGCTGAGATTCCAAGATCCGGATGGCACCGAGGTGGTGTCTAGCAAGCTATGCAGTTGAGTTGTGTGCGCACTTGCGGCGAATAGGTCGAAGGCAGCATAACAATGTTTTCTGAATAGAAGACACCACAAGGCGTTGAGATTCGGTTACCACCGAGGTGATGTCTAGCAAGTTGCCGCACTGGTGTGGCCATCCTACAATACTGCTCCGAATAACGGCGTGGGGTGCCCGAAAGGGGGGGGGGGAGGCGGCGTGAACGGGCCTTCCTAGGTGGAGGCTCGTCTGCTGTAGTGGGGCACCCCTTTACCGTTTCAGTTGCCATTCAGCTGAGTTTCGGCTGCTCTTGATGCTACAGCGACAGGCGGCTGCAACAGGACTCTCAAAATGGCGGCCTGTTCTTTGGATTTGGGCCTGGTCCACTAAAATGGCCCTGGGACACCTTAGAACTCGGACGCTCGATTTTTTTTTTCCTTTCCTGTACATGCAAAAAAAGGTAAATGCCCGGTACGTTACACGCTTCATCTGCCACGATGAACTCTCCAGAGGAACCGAAAAAAAATATAGTTATGGTAACTATACCATGCATCGTCATATGGAGAGGTGGCACCAATTAATTATAGTGCTGCATAAAAGAGAGATTTGGAGGAGAACCCTTGACCTGCTAGTACATTCATCAAAGAAGTGGCACTGACAGCATCAGAGGCAAGGGAAACGGTCCCAAATATTTAGAAGAACTTTGGAAAGATTAAAATGACATGTTTAGATTGTGGCAAATTAATTTCATGTGGACAGATGAGTGTTACTCTAATAAATACAGCATATGAACATCATCATAGTCGATGGTTGGTAGAGACATTTTGACTATATCCTGGACCTGCCCGTCCTCGCCCAAAATGGCGCCGGAATAAATGGGACTCGTAACTCCTTGTTGTGTACTGGTTGCAGAACCTTGAAATCACGAGATACGTATGCAGTTTTGAAGCACATGGCGGGCGGGGACGAGAATTGATTGAGTATTTCGACATCCCTATTGATATTAAGTTCTGATGTGTTATTGATTACTGTACTATTGAAAGTTCGAATTAACGTCACCGATGGTACTTGCCCGCAAATGTATATCTAGATAATGTTATTGTAACTGGCCCTGTCGTATTTTAATTATAAAATGTACGTCCACCGATTCCGTAACTGTTAGACACCTTAGTTCTTGCAACCTAATGGCCCGCCCGTTACGTTCCTCTACAGTGTAAATGTCTACTCATCATATACGATTACAGTTTGCTCCGTGGCCGGCCCACGTGGTTATAGGCTCGTATTTGTATAATGAAATTTTCACAATAAAGGTTTTTAAAAGAAAACATGGTAGTAGTATATACATTGGTAAAGTTTTTAATAATAGTCACTGTTTTAGAATCAGTAAAAGGCAAGTGAAATAAAGCAGACCAATTACATGAAGGGTAAAAGGTATAATTCGAAGGAACGCAGTAAAGATAAATGGTCAAGGGCTGTTGTGTTTTCTACTCCTGCAACATAAAGTGATCGATAAGAATCTCATATTCAGGCGTATCGGCGACTAAGACAGCAGGTCGACCCTCTTTTGCTCAACGGCTCCGTCATGGGACGAAGAAACGCTCTTTTTCTCGAAAAAAGAATATATTTTACTTGCAGGACAGTTGTAAATTTTCCGGGAAAGTACATTAGCCTGGAACATTATAACATATATTTAAGAAAAAAGAATGTTCGGAAGTAATAAAAAGCGTAATTTTTAGGTCATATGACCAAGCCTTTCATCATTAGAATAAGAAAAGTAAAATGAACCAATGAAAAGTTTTATTAACAAGTCACATGACTTGTTATGCTTACGTTACGCGCTGCGCGCCCCGGATGACTTCCGGATGCGCTAACGCGGCGCGTCATATGACGCATTACGCAACAACGCAGGTCCAGAATATAGTCAAAATGTCTCCACCAACCAGCGGTTGGAACACAACCCCTTTCAGCAGGCTAAATAGTTCTGTTAAATGACAACAGAAGGGACAGGCAACAAGAACCATCAGTCAAAGAGGGGAGGGCTAGTTCTTCTCTACCGGGTTACATTGGGGCGCTACCGGAACTGATCGAATTGGTAGTCTACAGTGTTTCTGGATATTCAGACTGAAGCTGGGGTTAGCATGAGAGCAGCACCATTTCGTAGCTCCGTCGTGGCCATTCCGCAACCAATCATGGCAGCCGCTCTTTATCGTTATTTTGGGCGGGGTGGGTGGCGGAGCCAAGCTGTTTTGCAGCCATCATTGTGTGGAGTTCAGTTCATCTCACTAGTTTTGTATTTGTCATGAGGGGTTGTTCCTAATGTTTCTATTTTAGCGAGGTCAAAAAGAGATCCCATTAGTGGCCTACTGATTTTGCTCGATTCCTTTTCTTTTTTTTTTACACGATTTTTCGTTATCTGCGAAGACTAAACAGAGTATTGCGACTCTGTGTTTGTTTGTAAATAGAGAATGAACCAAAGAGAACCAATTCTAAAACAGTAAATACTTGGATAACAATCAATCAAATGGAGAGAGAAGCAGGCACGACGTATTACAACGGGGGCAAAGGCCTGCGTTAACTACCCTTCACTATGTGCAAAGAGAGAGTACTCCTAATAGAAATGAGGGGGGGGGGCACCATTCAAAGCAGATCAGTGTGCATAAACACGAAAATGTTTTCACTTACCACGTACTTGACATTCGACAGCTTATGATATTTGCTATTAAAAAAACATTGAAATTCACTGAAAAAACCATAGGTTATAGACCATATATAGTTAGGAATTAGCATTTACAAAACCTTGAAAATTCACTGAAAAAACCATAGGTTATAGACCATATATAGCTAGGAATTAGCATTTAAAAAACCTTATTTTACTCACACAAAACCATTGAAATTCCATATATAGTTAGTTGCACTAACTATATATCGCGCACCCGCAATCCACTGCTGATGATGTCACATATTACATCATTCATGACATGGTCAGTGACATCACTGATGACATCACTGATGACATCACTGATGACATCACTGATGACATCATCCAGTGACTGTGTGTTTCTGTAAAGTTTAAATATGTTTTACATATTGAAGAATGAGTAGATGTATAAGTGTCTGGACGAAGGATTTAGTAGGTGCATGACTGAATGTATGAGTGAGTGATTAAATGTGTCTCACTGAGTGCATGGGTTAGTGACTAAACTGTCTTAATTTGTGCATCATTATGTCTGTTGTTCTGTAAACTGCTGCATGTGTTGATCAGTAGCTATATGATTAACTATATGGGTTATTGATTGATTGTCCAAGTATTTGTATGGGAGACTGAGTGTGTGTGTGGCTGGCTGGGAGGTGTGTGACTCTCTGCAGATCAATGTGTACTTGTATCAATGATTGTATAAGAAAGTAAGTATGTGTTAGTATATGTTTGAAAATGTAAGGTGCTCTATGTTTAACTGTATAGACAAGAAAATGGAAGTGTGATTGATTCTTTACAGGACTGACTAGGTGTGTGAGTAACTCCATGGATGAGTGGCAGAGTGTGAGTGTCTGTATAGGTGTATGAGTGCATATGATAGTGTTGTAAAGATGAGTGATTGTATGTATGAATGATTGTATGGGTGAATGAGTGAATGTGTGTGTAGACGTAGGAATCAGTGAGTGCGTATGTAGTAACTAGTATTGGTGTGTCAATGGTTTCAAAAATTATACTCTGTATTTAACACTGGGTGAAACAGAGGTTATATTAAAATGTGAGGAGATGCATTGCATTGTCACATGAATGATATCATCAGTGATGTGGTCATTGATGTCAAATGAGATGTCATCAGTGATGTCATCAGTGATGTCATTTGAGATGTCATCAGTGATGTCACTGACCATGTCATGAATGATGTAATATGTGACATCATCAGCAGTGGATTGCGGGTGCGCGATATATAGTTAGTGCAACTAACTATATATCATATATAGTTAGTTGCACTAACTATATATCGTGTCACTGACCAAGTCATGAGTGATGTAATATGTGACGTCATCAGCAGTGCATTGCGGGCGCGCGAGTTATAGTTAGCTGAACTAACTATAATGGGGGAATTTCAATGGTTTTATATGAGTGAAATGTCCAGCTAACTATAACATGTGTCCAACCTACGGTTTTTTCAGTGAATTTCAAAGGTTTTGTAAATGCTACTTCCTAACTATAACGTGTGTAAAACCTACGTTTTTTTCAGTGAATTTCAAAGGTTTTTTAAATGCTAATTCCTAACTATAACGTGTGTAAAACCTATGTTTTTTTCAGTGAATTTCAAAGGTTTTTTAAATGCTAATTCCTAACTATAACGTGGCTGTAACCTATGGTTTTTTCAGTGAATTTCAATGGTTTTGTAAGTGAAAATTTTGTAATGTAATAATTGTTTTTTTTTTTATACTGATTTACTATATTATTATACATATTTTTATTTTTAGATATATTATTTTTTACATTACATTACATATTTTTAATATAAATTGATAAAAAATGTTTGTACACCTCTCTGCAACGCAGCCCCCTGACGCGTTTGCCGAGGGGGAACTAATTCCCCTTGCATACTGGGGGTCCCTAGGGGCCAACTAGCCCACCAGGAACTTCCAGTATTCCCCAGGGGGCTGCATTGCAGAGGGGTGTAATGAGTCCACACCCTTTTTTACACCTCTCTGCAGCGCAGCCCACGGGTGCGTTTGCAGAGGGGGAACTAATTCCCCTTTCATACTGGGGTCCCTGGGAGGCAACTAGCCCACCAAGAGCCTCCAGTATGCGCCAGGGGGCTGCGTTGCTTTGCCCCGGAGGGTGGCGGTCCCCGGGGCAGTGTGGGGGGGGATTGGGCACACCCCCACACTTCTTTATCACTATGCCCCCACAATTTGGTCCCCCTGGGGGGTCATTTTTAAATAAACATACCGGGTTTAAAAAAAAAAAAAATTGGCCTTGGGGGTCCTTGTGGGACCCCATGAGCAGGCCTCTGGGGTCATGGTGTTTCTACCCTGCCCCCTTTTTGGGTTCTACCCATTTGTTTTTCTGCTTTCTTGTGCCTCGGTCTACCGAGCACAAGATGGCTGCCAACACTTCCTGGTTTGAAGTGTTGAAAGCCAATGAGCATGCAGCTTGTGCTCGAGAAGTTTTAGAACTCAAAAAGGGGGCAGGGTAGAAGCACCCTGACCCCCTAGGCCTGCTCAGGGGTTCCCACAAGGACCCCGAAGGCAAAAAAAAATAATTTGCGGGGGGGGGGGAATCATGGGGTGCGCGCACCCCGCGATTTTTCGATTTTCTTGGGTTTTGTTTTCGCCTTGGGGGTCCCTGTGGGACCCCCTGAGCAGGCCTAGGGGGTCAGGGTGCTTCTACCCTGCCCCCTTTTTAAGTTCTACACTTTTTTTTCTGCTTTATTGTGCCTCAGTCTACTGAGGCACAAGATGGTTGCCATCCATTTCTGTTTTGGAGTGTTGACAGACAGTGGCAGCCAATCAGCATGAGCTCGTGCACGGCAAGGTGCGCGCACGGTGCGCGCACGGTGCGCGCACGTGCGCGCTTTTAGATATATAATTGATTTCAACTTGAATTTTCTCAGGCACTACTGGAGGGATATACACTATTTAACCAAAAGCGTGATCTGCGTACCAGACTCTACCATTTTTCCAAGTTTGGTGTAATTCCGTTCAGCGGTTCGGGGTGTAGCCGTGTCTAAAGGTCCTATGGAAATTAACATGGGGAAAACATGTTTTGGGACCCCCCTTTTTTCTCGGCCCCCGCTTGACGAATCTACCTGAGACTTTCAGGGAAGGAGCGGAGCGGAGCTGGCCAAAAGTTTGGAAAATTACACACAAATTCCTCTACCGGTGCCAGAGTTATTCCCAATAGAATGTTGTGGATTTCCTATGGAAACTAGGTCCTAACTATAACTACCTAATGGCGACCGCCAGTAGGTAATATATATATATATATATATATATATATATATATATATAAAAAACAATATTTTGTACAACTATATTTATGATGATTTTTTCCCCCTTATTTTTCTGTACGTACCATTATAAATATAGGATGTTGATATTTCTCACATCGATATTTATAACTCGATATTGTGGTATGGGGATATTTTAGGTGTCAATATCCTGTCAGTGAACCCTTGTAAACAGGGGTTTGTATCAAAATGGTGTGTCTACCTGATGCTGGTGTAACAAGGAAAAATATCTTTATTTGACTTCATTCTTTGCTCTTTGCATGTGAGGAAATACCCTCAAAGGATAGTCTTTGTGCAGGAAGACATTCCTTCCCGCACAAAAACCAACCTGACCACAATGCAAACACCTTTGGTCCATGATGAAAATTTGGTGCTGAAGGACGCTGGCTTTTTATGTCGTGATGCCAACCCTTTGCTAGATTTATCCTCAACCTTTAACACATCTCTCCCCTGCGATTGTTGCTACGACTGCATCATGGTGGGCTGAGGAGTTCTGCCCTAAATCTTTTAAAATCCTTTATGGCAAATAGTACCCACATAGTGAGTTGCATAGACTTCAGATCTAAATCTTTCCAGCATCCCTGTGGTGTCCCTTAGGGGCCCTCCCTCAGTCCCACATTGTTCCAATGTTATGTGGCCCCTTTGGCTAAACTAGTATGCACATTTAGCTTTCAGGTATTGTCCTATGAGGATGATACCCAAACCATTGTTTCAATATCAGGTGATTGTGCAGGAGTAGCTGACCCGTTTAGATTGTTCGTGTGGCAATTCAGCACCTGGATGCACTGGCTCAACATGAATGTCAATAAAATGAAGATTGCGGCCTTCAGAGCATAGAGTTCGGTTTGGTCTGACTGCGGGTGGCTGGAGACTTGTGGGTCACTAACTGTTCCTAGAATCTTTGCGAAAAACCTGGGAGTGATTATCGATAGTACTCAGACATTTGACCTCCAGGTTAATAGGACAATATGTTCGTAAGAAGAGCTTTCCCTTCCTTCCTTCCTTCCTGAGGAGCTAAGAGTATGAGTGGTCAATGCATGAATAACATCTTGCCTTGACTAATGTAATACTGTATTTGTATGCTCACCAGCATTCCCTTAATGAGCTGCAGGTTATTCAGATGCCGGCTGTGCAGCTGGTGTTGGGTGTTCCTAAACATCTTTCAGTGTGGGAGGGGCAGAGGACCCTCCACTGGCTCCCACTGAGGAAAAGGCTGATGTTCAAATCCCTATGCCTGGTTTTGAATGCCCTCAACCAACATGTATCTTACTATTTAAGAACCACTTTCAATTGGCATCATCCCAGCAGTCAGTTCAGATTGGCTGGTCAGAGGAAAGTGACTGTTCCTGATTATAGAAAGGTGAGATGGGGTGATATTGCATTTTTGAAGGCAGCTGCTAGGTTATGAAACACTCTCCCTGTACACATCACCAGTATTACCTCTTACTCTGTTTTCTGCAAGACTGTGAAGACTTGGCTTTTCTCACAATTTTAATTGCCTTGGTTGCTTCATCTTGTATGTTCCTGGCAGTTTAGTGCTTTGATGCCTTTGGTTAATGCGTTTTATACATTAAAACTACAAATTACAATTTAGGGGCACACCATACAAAAAGTCAGGATGACCTTTATTAGTTTACAGGGATAACTTAAATAATCCCAAGTGTTCTATTTGTAGTAGTGTGGTCGAGCAGGTAGGGCTTTTCAAGGGGGAGTGTTAAGCATGTGTTGTGCATACAGAGTCAATAAATGAATAATAAATAAGAAATTTAAGACCAATTTATCAAAAAAATAAAGCAGATTTTTATAAGAATTTAGACACCAAGGGTCTCATTAGGATGTCGGGCGGAGGAACAACCGCCATGGTGGTGGTGGCGGAAAATGCCCATTTCCACACTCCATCGGCGGTCATTGCGACCGTTGTAATATGATGGGTATTGATTACCCATTTTCCGCCCGCTGCGGTGTTTGTGGTACTGCCAGAAATCTCAGTCCGCACCGGTTGCGGACAGACACAATAGAGATTTACGGCAGTGCGGAATGCGGTAAAGACCGCTGGTCATATGAAAATGCCTCAAACAGCCCATCACACCCCAGTGGATATTCCGGCCAATCAGGGATGCCGTTGGCAATACAGCGGATAGCTCCATGTGTTCATGACCGCTGGATAAATGGCAGTCTTTGGCCGTACTGCAGGAAATCCGACCATCGCGGACGGATTTTCAGCTTTTCCGCCGGTGAATCCTGGAAACCAACCGCCGCGGTAGGGTGTTTCAGGCCGGACATCTTAATCCGAAAGTTCGGGATGCTTTTTCGCCCACCATTCTAATGAACCCCAAGTATTTTAGAAACACTTATGTAAAATAAGAGATATTGTTTTTGGCAGAAAATAAAAAATCGATCAAATAACAGCTTTGAGGCATGAGCCTCGAACACCATAATGTTATTATATGGGAGAAAAACAGGTACTTGAAGACAGAGTTCAGAGGTGTCCTTTGGGGCTTAAGGTGCTAGGGGGTCAAGGTCCAAAGTACCACCAGCAGTTTTACTTTAACTATCATGGGGTGTTTGGGTGCTGAGGGGCTAGTCTGGATGGTAGCTTTGAGCGCTACATCATTGAAGTCAATGGCACTCAACAGGGGAATTGTTGGCAAGTATGGATTAACCCAAAGGGGGGCTCAGGTCATGGGGACCCCAAGGCCAAGAGGATGCAGTCAGAAGTATTGGAACCGAGCTGGGGAGCTCGGGTGCAGAGGGTCTTGGCTGACTGGCAACTCGAGTTCGAGGCTCTCCCTGTGTATGTGTATACCTGCAAAGGAGAGAAAACAAAACAGCTGGGTCACTCTGGCCATGGGTTTCATCTGTCTTGATGTCTCTCAATATGAAGGAAGTTTTCCAAGGGAGTGGGGTCTGGGCAGGATGGGAAACAAGCCCTGGCTGGTGTAAGTGCCCTGGTGCTCAGGGTATTGGTGCTGGGTGCTCCTGGAGGGCCTAGTGCCTAAAACTCTGCTGAGTGATGGGACTGACATCCTAGAGTCATGAAGACCTCCGTCTGAAGTGGTGCTCCCTCGGTGGGCCCGATGGCCAGCAACACAATGAACATGGCAGATGTGGTTGGTGCCTGCAGATTCATGGGGATGGCTCCTTCACCCCAAGGGAGATGAAATATGGTTGTTGAAGTGCTGGACAGTCTTCTAAATGTTGGGGATGATGCACAGCTACATGACGAGTTGGGTCTTTGCAATTGTTAAGGAGCAAGCAGCAAGGTTGGGTTTGTTGCCAAGTTCTGTTGAGGTCCTTGGTTCTTGTGAAGTCGTCTCTTCTTTGTCCTTCTTCAGTTCCTAGGAAGTTGTATCTGTGGACCCGGTATCGGAGGGCCTCATAATACTCAATTCATGGGCTTTTAGGGAAGTACGAGGTAGTAGCCTATGGGCTACCTACCACTAGGGTGACTACACCCCTTATACATGACCACTTCCTGTGAAGAGTGGGTCTAACCCAGACCCTGAAATCCCCATTTCCCCAAAAACAACATAGTGAAACCCTTCTCTGGATGTTCATTTCGGGTAGCACATCTTAGGGGTGTGGCTAGACTGTGGGTGCAACACTCCTCATGAATAACTTTTTTCCCACCTTCTTTTGTGCCAAATGGGTCAGAGGGCAGTGGGTGGCACTCCCTCGGGTCTGAGGGGAAGCCGGGATGGCATGGCAAAGGCAGTAGTGGCTTTGAAGTTTTTGACCTTGATATGCTAAATTGCTAACAATCCTGCTGGGGAGGTGAGATCAACTTCTGTTGAGCAGGAATTGTTCCTGGCCTCTGAGAGCAAGGGCTCTCCCTTGCAAAGGGCCAGATATCCATATGTTATAGCTGGCTGGAAGATACCAGTCAGCCAAATTACTGAGAGACGAGCAGGGCTACAGGGGGCGCCTCTAAGGTGCCCTCTGAGTTCTGGTCACAATAAATCTAATACCATCATCAGTACAGATTTATTAAAACATTACTCTCAGTGACACCATTATGTAGCTGGGTAACTCATAATGACCAGTGCCCAGTACATGTCCTAAAAATGACTTCCTAAGGACTTGCAATGTCTAGCAATGGAACTAGGCATCACGGGGCATACTGGCTCGTGCAGATGTGCCCTCACATTTTATATAATGCACTCTGCCATAGGACTCTAAAGACCTGCTGTAGAGGTGACTTACATATAGTACATGGACATCGATCACACAAAGTGGGCAATGTAGTGTGTACAAAATGGCTTGTACCATTTCATGCATTCTGCATGTAGCTTATGTGTGGGTCACTTTGGGTGGCATAATATAAGCTGCAGCCTTTTGTGAACTCTTTAGCATGCATGCCCTTGGTACCAGGGGTACCATTTACCAGGGTTTTACAAGAGTGCTAAAGGTCTTGCCAAATGGTTTACAATTGACATGTGTGTAGCTTTTAGGGAACTAGCACTGACCCTGGTGCCTGGTTAGCAGGAACCCAGTGTACGTCCAATCAAAAGCATGAGTACCAGTGGGCGAAAATAGGGGGTGACCATGTCTAAAAATAGCACTTTCGTTCATGTGCCTGTGTTGGTGCTTGGCAGTCACAATTGTGTCATTGCTAGGAGGGAGTAGAACTTTGCCATATCTTTGAAAATGTGGCTTTGTTCTGCGCTCTCTCTTTCATATATCACAACCCAGCAAAGCAACATCACTTGCTGCACTGCATTGCCTGAATTGTTAGTAAATATGACCATTTACTCTTTTTGGGATCAAGAACCAGTGTTTTGTTTTATTACAGCTGTTGTGAAATGCATCATGGACATCATTTACGTGTTGCACCTGGGACACTTGGCTTGCCTCTCCCAACACTGACACTATAGTTGCAACCCCTGGCCCAAGAGGTGGCAAATCAGTAGAAAGTACACCAGGTCACCAAGCTCTTATTGGCATCAGGGTACCACACAGCTAATCTCAGTAAACGAAGACTGGGTGGATGTTACTACAGAGTGAGACTTTTTTTAAACAGCCAGGTTTCTTTTTTTTTTTATAATCAGCTTTATTGATTTTTGGAGAAACAAAAACAACAGTACAGCACATTTGATCATTGTCTCTTGGCACTTCAAAGCGTGCCTGTAGTTTTTATGTGTAGACATATCGGCCCAGCCGCACAATGTATAAAAAGTACTTTCAATGTATGTAAGTGGACATGAAACCCAATCATCCCAGTAGGTCCAACCATTTACCCCAGGTCCTTTTGTGTTTGGCTGGGCATCTCTGGGTCTCAAGAAAGGGTTTCTCCTGTGTGGCACACCAATCCAAGCCCCTGCGCCAGTTATTTACTTTTTGGAGGTTAGGCTTTGCCAATGTCGCAGCGATGTTACACTTTGCTACCATGGTAACCATTCCCAGACACATCTAAGCCGTCCATGACTCCCAAGATGAGGCGTAGGGAGTTATGGGGCACCTGCCAGCCCAGGACATGCGTGTGCTTGGATTCTATTTTCACAATAAGGGGTAAGGCCGGGGCAGGACCAGACCATGTGATAAAAGTCTGCCGGCTCGTGTCCACAGCGCATTCATTTTGGTAAAGGACGTAGGCCTGCTCTATAAAGGTGCTCCGGGGTGAGATAGGCAATGTGGAGATAGTATAATTGGATTACACTGAGTCTGGCTGAGGTATGGAGGATTTTAAAGGGCCATAAAGACATCGCGCAAGTCTTCATCCTCCAGGAGGCCCAGTCACCCCTCCCACTGGCACCTGAGCAGATCGAGCTTTGTCGGGCCACTATTAGTAAGGGTGCGGTATATGTGAGATACTCCTACCTTCCCCAGGTTCCCCATCATGACCTGAGCCTCAGGCAGACTAAATTTGGGGAGCGTGGCGCCTGTTGATATATTGGCGCTGAGGGCATGCCATAGCTGCAGGTATTTGTAGAACTGTGAAGTATGGAGGGTATAGCACCACTGCAGGTCCTGGAATGTCCTAATGTGATCACCCACAAATACATCTCCCAGTTGTGAGATGCCAATGTAGTTCCATCTTTTGAATCCTTCAAGTGCTGTCACCTCCCCCAGCCACACGCCATGCCAGAGAGGTGTTTGTTGACTCAGTTTACTGTCCCAATGTGTATGCCGTTGGGCTGAGCGGCAGGCCAGCAAGAACGCCCGGGTCACTGTTGGCATTGCTCCAGGTATTGGGTTTCCATATAGAAATGCTTGGATTTGGGGAAATTCAATGTTTTTTAATTCGGTTTTATAGGCTGGGTCGGACCAAACCCCATTGAACCAGTCTTGAAGGACGAGCAGTCGGCTGCCTTTGTAATACAGGTAAAGATCAGTCATACCCATGCCTCCATCGAAGGGCGGGATCCGGTATTGGATCCTCTTTGCCCTTCTTGACAAGTGGGGTAGGGATTAATGCCCATTTTAGTACGGAGAGCAGGGTGAACCATATTCTCAGGTATTTGAATGACTGCTGCCTGATGAGAATGGTTTATTGTCAATCAAAGCATTCCCTGGAGAGGCGGAAGGGTACCAAGTTTGATTTTTCCGTGTTGAGCCGGATGCCTGAGACGTTCTCAAAGGCTTGAAGGGCCTGAAGACACCAAGGGCCGGAGTGGGTCGGGTCTGCCAAAAAGAGCAGGACACTATCCGCATATAAGACAATTTTGTCGTGTGGTGGTTTCCCAGGACCAACCTTGGATTAAGTCATCAGTCCATAAGGCACACCAATGACTCTATCACTAGCATGAGTAGGAGGGGTGAGAGGAGACAGCCTTGTCTTGTACCTCTTTGGATTGGGAATGCCTCCAAGAGGGCCCCATTGGGGAGTACTCTGGCTCTGGGGTTGTAATACAAATCAGCCAAGTTTTAAGGTGTTTTTGAAAAATCAATTTAGAAGTCTGAACACATTTCTCTAAGATCTTTGCCAGGCCCGGTAGAAGGAAAATTAAACTGGAATTGCTATGGGAAAGAGGATCAAGTACTGTTTTTTTAACAAGTGGTGTAACCACCACATGTTTCCATTATGGGGTAACTTCCCCATTGAGGAGGGAGAGATTCAGCAACTCAACCAAAGTTGTGGCAATCCAATGGCAGGCGTAAGATGTGAAGAGGGCAGGTTCAAGGGGGAATCTAGTTTTACAGTTACTAAAAGATCAGTGAATAAACTCACCATAAGAGTAGCAAAGGCTGTGAGAAACAGTACCGACTGAATAGAAGGATGCACAATTACTGAAGGTTGCTCAGTGATGGGATCAGGAGAGAAACTCCAAACACCCCATTAGTATCTCAACGCTACCCTTTTGCTTAACCTGCCACCACTTATTTCCACCTATTGTTATCCTTCCCTGAACTCTAAAAACCTCTTACTACCGCTAACTATCTTTGAGCCCTCAAAGCTTCTCACTACACTTTTACAAAACTAATTCCTGAACTAAAAACCCCTTACTACCCCTTCATGTTGCCATTCCCTCAACCCTAAAAGCCCCCTTACTATCCTTAACACTAGGCCTGGGCGGTAAATTCCGTTCGGCTTGCGGAATTTGCGGAATTTGGGTAATTTTGCGTGCCGCGGAGAACGCGAAATTGGCCAAAATTCTGCATCGCACGACTTCGCAATTTTTTTTTATTTGTTCACGTTCTCAAAATTTGTGTTCACAAGATATTTCCCCCCGAGCACCCAAACAGCAATTGCGAACAGGAAAAAAGCATTGCGAACAAGCAATTCCACGTGTTTGCAGAATTTCTGCGTGTTCGCCGAGAACTTTTTACCGTTTCACGGAGATTTGCGTAACACGGTTACGCAAATTCCGCCCACCCCTACTTAACACTACCCTTTTCTGAGTCTAACACCCATTATTTGTCCTTATTTTTATCCTTCCTGAACCCTAAATAAAACCTACTACCCCTTAATGTTCCCCTTTCCTGAACCACAGAAGTCCCTTACTACCTTTTTATGCACTCATCCCTGAACCCTTACTATCTTTTAACACTACCCACCCATGATCCCCAAAACCCACTTATTACCCGTTCATGCTACTCTTTCGTGAACACTAAAACCCCATTTCAATTCCTTAACGCCACCCTTTCCTGAACCCTAAATCTCCCACACTATCCTCTTAGGACATCATCCCTAAAATCCCAAATCCTGAACTGTGCCTTCATGTTACCTTTCCCTTAACACTAACGCCCCTTATCATCCCTTAATGTCCCCTTTCCCTGATCCTAAATTACTTTTACACCCCCTTATTTCTACCCTTTCCAGACTCCTAAAAAAATCCTTATTAACTCTTAACATTAACCTTCCCTGAACTTTAAAAACCCCTTAATATCCCTTAACACTACTATTAAATTGATAGAAACGGAAATGTATCAAAATTGGATACATTTATTTAAAGTTAAAACAGGATGAGCACAGCACGTCTGGGGTAGACAAGGAGTCCAGTAAACTGTCTCTATAGAACATAGACCCAAGAGTGTAAGATGCAGGCACGCATCAATGTATTCCAGGCTCCATGCATGAGCAAACAGAAATAGACATAGAAGAAATAAATATAATAACATCAAGAATGTAACACATCTTATCCCTAAAGAAATAAGACATTAGTTTAAATATGTACAACATTTTGAGGATAATTCTTCAGATCATGTATTAACTTCCTATGGTTATCCTCCAAATAATCACTACACTTAGCCACTCTACGAACATTCCAAATTCTTCCATCTTGAGTGACCACACTATTTTTAAAAATGTTAACTACCTTGATGGAAGGAAAAAATTTAGACGATCCTTTAACAAGAAAACCAGGGGGTATATTATCAAGGGGTTTTATCTCCGCTTTTTTGGCTTTAAAAGCCAAGAAAGCGGAGATAAAATTATCTCCCTATTACCAAGCTGTCGCTAACACCAGTTAGCGACAGCTAATAGGAGATAGCGACCATCATGGGCCCCACTTTGCATGTCAGTGATATTTATCACTAATGACATGCAAAGTGGGCGTGCCAAGATGTTAGCGACTGGAAACAGTCGCTAACATCGCTATCTCCTATTACCAACTTTTGGAGATATTTGCGCTAAGCGCGAATATCTCCAAAAGCTAACACCTGCCCTGAGCAGTTCTTAGCCATGTTATCCAATGGGAGGTGGATAACATGGCTAAGAGCATTTGCTCGATAATGCATGAATATCGCTGACTTTTCAGCGATATTCATGCATTGCGGGCGTTTTTTATCGCATTTGCGATAAACCTTGCTAATAGCAAGGTTTATCTGCGATAAAAATCGCCGATGTGCGGCGATAATTTTTGTCTCTAAACAAGTTAGAGACAAAAATTATCGCTAGTTGTTGGTAATATGCCCCCAGGTTTTTTAATCCTCACCCACTCTCCCACCACAAACTCAGGAACCTTGACATTCATTTTAGAATCAAAAGACATTTTCATTTTCTGTTGTTTATTTTCAACACGTTTGGCAACATGTTCAAGATCAACCACAGAATTGTTCCTATTTAATTTTTTTATCCACCAGGGACAAATATCAGAAGAAGGTTCCCTCCCTCTAAGAAGCATAAATGGACTCACACCAGAGACAGAATGAGGTGTGATACGATACGTCCACAACCTCTTACTCACAACTTTCAACCAATCACCACCAGAAGAAATCACACTGCTAATACAATCCTTAAGTACTCGGTTGAAACGCTGGCCATTTTCCCTAGGTTCATATAAGGACGTAGTTTGATGTTTAATATTACAAGCTTTAAGAAATTCTTCAATGTCAGATGAAATAAGCTGCGTACCATTGTCCGTGACAAATGTTTCCGGAAATCCCTCCCTAGCAAAAATCTCTTTTAAGAATACAATGATCACCTGCGATGAAGCATTTCGAACAAACTTCACTTCAGGCCATTTCGAGTGGTAATCTACTAAGACCAAAGCATAACCAGCATTTACTGGCAAATGTTTGAATGGGCCTGAGATATCAAACGCCACTTTCTGCCAAGGAAAGTTCGGCCAACTCACTGGTTTCAGGGGAGCAGAGGACACATGAAGCATCTTGTCACTACTTATACATTGTGAACATTCTCTTACCATTTTGCCCACCATTTTATCAATGCCAGGCCACCAAAAGTTCTCCCCAATCAGGCGTTTCATAGAAGACATTCCAATGTGACCTTGGTGAGACAATAACACAATTTTCCTCTGTAATGAACAAGGAGGAATAATTTTGCCAACTTTAAAAAGTAAGCCACCGAGGGGCATATTATAAAGGGGGTTTATCTCCGCTTTTTTGGCTTTAAAAGCCAAGAAAGCGGAGATAAAATTATCTCCCTATTACCTAGCTGTCGCTAACACCAGTTAGCAACAGCTAGTAGGAGATAGCGACCATCTTGGGCCCCACTTTGCATGTCAGTGATATTTATCACTAATGACATGCAAAGTGGGCGTGCCAAGATGTTAGCGACTGGAAACAGTCGCTAACATCGCTATCTCCTATTACCAACTTATGGAGATATTCGCGCTAAGCGCGAATATCTCCAAAAGCTAACACATGCCTTGAGCAGTTCTTAGCCATGTTATCCAATGGGAGGTGGATAACATGGCTAAGAGCATTAGCTCGGTAATGCATGAATATCGCGGACTTTTCAGCGATATTCATGCATTGCGGCCGATTTTTATCGCATTTGCGATAAACCTTGGTAATACCAAGGTTTATCTGCGATAAAAATCGCCGCAGCTCAGCGGTAAATTTTTGTCTCTAACCAAGCAATAGCGATAATTATCGCTATTGCTTGGTAATATGCCCCCAAGTTCTTCAATCTCAGAAGAAACTTGCCAATAAGGTGCTAATTCTGCAGAAATACATCTGTTATTCGGCCATCCTTCCCTTACATATCCAAAAATCTGCTGGCACAACACATCTTTACTCAATTCTTCAAACCACTCTTCTTCACTTAGAGTTAAAAACTCCTTAGAAACACAACCACCATTAGAAGCAAGCACATCATCATCTTGCTCAACAACTGAAATATTATCATCAGTACAGGGTAACCTTGACAGAAAATCAGCCGTGACATTACTTTTCCCAGGTACATAAACAATCTCAAAATCATATTCTTGAAGACGAGATGACAACTGAGCTATCTGCGCAGTGAAATTCCATCCACCTCCAGGAGATAAAATCCCCACCAGCGGTTTATGATCCGTCCTCAGAATGATCCTATTTCCCCATACATCGTTCCTGAAGTGTTCCACTGCCCAAATGCACGCTAACAACTCTTTTTCAATCACTGAATTTCTTCTTTCTGTGGAGGACAAAGTTCTGGATGCAAACGCAACGCACCACTCCTCCTTACCAGAACACTGACTTAGCACTACCCCAACCCCATACACACTGGCATCCACAGTAATAATGCATTTTTTATTAATGCAGAATGATTTTAGAGTGGGGGCATTGATAATTTCATCTTTAATTTGTTTAAAAGCCAAATCTTGTTTGTCAGTCCAAATAAATTTAGTAGAATTTCTGGTCAACTCTCTAAGAGGTTCCATTTTGGTGGCAACATTTTGGATAAACTTACTGTAATATTCGCATAAACCAGCAAATTACAGTAGCTTTTCCTTATTATCAGGCACAGGTGCTTTCACAATGGCATCCACAAGGTTTTTTTTGGGTACCACACCTTCCCCAGAAAGAGTATGCCCCAAATACTCCACAGATTTACAAAAAAATTTACACTTACTAGCCTTGAGCGTTAACCCAGAATGTTCTAACCTGGAACACACCTCTTTAAGATGATTTCGATGATCATTGTCATTCTTTGAGAAAATAAGTATATCATCTTGAAAACACTTGACCAATAAACCCAGATCTTTAAAAATATGGTACATAGCTCTTTAAAAGACCAAAGCGGCCGAAGCCGAACCAAATGGCATTCTTCTGAATTGAAATAAACCATGAGGGGTGATAAAGGCTGTAAATTGTGTTGAATCTTCAGTAAGCTCGATCTGGTGATATGCAGACCCAAGATCTAACGTTGAAAACACACATGCACCGTCCAAATACACAGCATTTCATTAATGTTGGGAAGTTGGTTGCAGTCAGTAACTAAATTCTTGTTAAGTGCTCTTAAGTCCACACATACCCTAATACTTTTATCCGGTTTAATTGCCAAAACAATGGGCGAAACCCACTCTGAAGACTCCACCTCCTCAATAATATTATCCTTCACCATGGTATCTAACATATCCCTGAGTTCATTTCTAATACTAATGGGAACCCCTCTTAGCTTTTGTTTAATGGGAATAGTATTCCGTTTGACCTTGATCCTGTGACTGAAACCTTTCAATTTTCCAAGTTTGTCAGAAAATACCTTTAGAAACAACTGTGAAAATTCAGTGGACATAGTTAACATACTAGATTTCTCATTAGATACAGCGAGAACTGAAACAGGATGCTTTAGTCTGGAATTTAACGTAATTCCTAATTTAGCTTGATCCCTCCATCCCAAAACATTCATATCTTTCCGAGCTACATAAAGTTTGATAACAGCAGAATTACTTTTGATGGTAATAAGAACCTCATTAAAACCAATAAAATCGATTTTAGAACCATTAAAGTTATAGGTAATTATATCTGGTTTGCACAAGACATTAATATCTACTAACTTCCCAAATGATTCTATGCAATATTCACGAGTAATGATAGTCCACGGGGAACAAGAGTCCACCATAAGGTCTAAAACCTTCCCCAAAATATTTACAAGGCTTTTAGGAGAGGATAAACTATCAGCTTGTAAAACATCAAATGAATCCTGGATGGCTACAAAAATACCAGATTCCCTAATATCTGGGTCATTCCTACTACTCAGACTAGAGCTTTCTTTCCCCTGAGGCGGAAGCCGGGGGCGTTCTTTCTATCCCTCACTTGCTAAAATTGAATATTGTGTGAATTTGGCAAAATTGAAAACACTGTGCGCAATTGCATTTAATCAGGGCATTACTTTTAAAAACTGTAAATATCTTACTTGGCGCTATTTTATTGTTCCTGAAAACGCGACCCAGAAGGTGAGAATTACATCGCCTCCAGGGTCTTACTCTTCACATTAGCTTACCGGCGCAGCCGAATTGAGGTGCTGACGCCGGTAGTCACGGAATTGCCGCCGCCATATTGGGGAAGGCAGGATAGCGGTCCAGCTCTTGGACGATTCCCGCCCTCCCGCTTTACTTAAGGGCTGATTATCGCCCTGCCTGCAGACTAGAGCTTTCTTTCCCCTGAGGCGGAAGCCGGGGGCGTTCTTTCTATCCCTCACTTGCTAAAATTGAATATTGTGTGAATTTGGCAAAATTGAAAACTCTGTGCGCAATTGCATTTAATCAGGGCATTACTTTTAAAAACTGTAAATATCTTACTTGGCGCTATTTTATTGTTCCTGAAAACGCGACCCAGAAGGTGAGAATTACATCGCCTCCAGGGTCTTACTCTTCACATTAGCTTACCGGCGCAGCCGAATTGAGGTGCTGACGCCGGTAGTCACGGAATTGCCGCCGCCATATTGGGGAAGGCAGGATAGCGGTCCAGCTCTTGGACGATTCCCGCCCTCCCGCTTTACTTAAGGGTCGATTATCGCCCTGCCTGCAGACTAGAGCTTTCTTTCCCCTGAGGCGGAAGCCGGGGGCGTTCTTTCTATCCCTCACTTGCTAAAATTGAATATTGTGTGAATTTGGCAAAATTGAAAACTCTGTGCGCAATTGCATTTAATCAGGGCATTACTTTTAAAAACTGTAAATATCTTACTTGGCGCTATTTTATTGTTCCTGAAAACGCGACCCAGAAGGTGAGAATTACATCACCTCCAGGGTCTTACTCTTCACATTAGCTTACCAGCGCAGCCGAATTGAGGTGCTGACGCCGGTAGTCACGGAATTGCCGCCGCCATATTGGGGAAGGCAGGATAGCGGTCCAGCTCTTGGACGATTCCCGCCCTCCCGCTTTACTTAAGGGCTGATTATCGCCCTGCCTGCAGACTAGAGCTTTCTTTCCCCTGAGGCGGAAGCCGGGGGCGTTCTTTCTATCCCTCACTTGCTAAAATTGAATATTGTGTGAATTTGGCAAAATTGAAAACTCTGTGCGCAATTGTATTTAATCAGGGCATTACTTTTAAAAACTGTAAATATCTTACTTGGCGCTATTTTATTGTTCCTGAAAACGCGACCCAGAAGGTGAGAATTACATCGCCTCCAGGGTCTTACTCTTCACATTAGCTTACCGGCGCAGCCGAATTGAGGTGCTGACGCCGGTAGTCACGGAATTGCCGCCGCCATATTGGGGAAGGCAGGATAGCGGTCCAGCTCTTGGACGATTCCCACCCTCCTCGTTATGTATAAAGACAGACGGATTCCCCGTCCGCGCAGCGGGCGGGCGCAGCGGGCGCGCCGATGGCGAGCCCGTCTGTGCCCGTCCGCGCCTGGCCCGGGCCTAGGGCCAGTCCCCCTGCCCATTTGATCAATACTGGCCGAATAAGTTGGTCCAGAGAACAACTCCTACAATTGAGGTCTGGTTCCTGTGTTCTATCTGCCCGCTGTCCTCCAAGCAACTTAGACGGCTGTTCCTTCCATTGCACGTACTGCAACATGACTATCCCTCCCTGGAGCGAATGTACCTCTCCTCCTACTAGTACCTTACGGACCCCATTAAAAATAAAGGCCGGACTGGTCAACTGCCGATCACTTCCCCGTCATGCGAGCGAAATCTGGTCCACACTCGTCTCACATGACTGGGATATACTGTTCCTCACCGAATCTTGGGTAAAAGATACCTCAAACCCGGACATCTATTTAGCCACCCCTCCTGATTATCGCTTCATGGGTATCAACCGAGAAGGTAAAACAGGGGGCGGCCTTGCCATTATTTTTAAAACTCACCTCCGACTGACTATTAAAAAACTTACAAATATTGGGCTGATTGAAGCCATGTATTTCTCTATCTCAGACTCAGCAGCGGTCTTCCTGACTGGCATTTTAGTTTATAACCCGCCTAGGGTATCAGCCGCCTCATTAACGCAGCTGATCCATCTTATTGCGGACTTATCTCTTAAGCACCCGCACTTCATTGTATTAGGTGATTTCAACCTACATGTTGAAGATCCTTCATGCTCCCAGGCTAATCGTTTTTTGGAGACCCTACAGAGCCTAAGTTTGACGCAATTGATCCAGGGCCCGACGCATTCTGCTGGCCATACCTTAGATCTAATTTTTTCTAATCTCCCAGACATCACTACTTACCCTCCTCTTCCCCTTACCTGGACCGATCACTATCTTCTCATGTTCGATATTCTATTGCTACCCGCACCAAACCCGGTGGAACTGGGAAAGGACCATAGGAGAAAATGGCATAAAGTCACTTGTTCTGCCATTGAGCCTGTTTTTCAATGCCCCTTGGAACCCCATATGGGAGACATTGATACTTGTGTTAAAACGTTTAATACTGCCTTACTATCTGCTATCGATGTCACTGCCCCGTCATTACTAGTCTCGTCCGCAAGATCCCGTCCCTCAGCCCCGTGGTTCTCTGCAGCCCTGCGTGAGGAGAAAAGCCGCTGCAAAAAACTAGAGCGCAGCTGGCGACTATCTTATGATCTAAAAGCTAAAAGCATCTACAGAATGGCTTTAAAGAAATTTATTAAACTAAAAAAGTCGGCAATGAGAGAATTTTTTGCCTTACAAATCAAAAATTCAGACAACTCGGCAAAAATTCTGTTTAACATTGTCAAAGACTTTGTCAAGCCTCCCGCTATGACACCCAACAATCTCTCCAGTCAGACGCTATGTAATGGCTTATCAGATTATTTTCAAGATAAAATTGAGAATATCTCCTCCTCCTTTCCATCGGTCTTTATATCTGCACAATCCCCTTCCCTTGTCAAAAATAGGAATGATAATGGACCAGCCCTGAAAGCTTTTAAGGATCTTACTACGGACTCTGCACTTAAACTGCTTACTCAGTGTAAATCGGGTTCTCCTTTAGACCCAGCTCCCCCTAAAGTTATGAGTGACTTAGCTCCCCTCCTGATAGAGCCACTCATCTCTATCTGGAACGCCTCACTACAGTTGGGCCAATTTCCTTCCGCCTGGAAAGAAGCCATGCTAGTTCCTATCTTGAAAAAGACAAATGCAGACCCTACGCAATTTTGTAATTACCGCCCCATCTCCCTCCTTCCCAAACCAGCTAAGGTTTTAGAAAAGGCCGTTCAACTTCAGCTTGCAGAATATCTGGAGACTAATGTTATACTTCATGATTCCCAATCAGGTTTCCGCACTGGCTTTAGTACAGAAACGGCACTTCTGGAAGTATCGGAGACCATTCGAGAGTGTGTGGATAGGGGAGAGGAGGCCATGTTGGTCCTCCTCGACCTATCCGCCGCTTTCGATACGGTATCCCACAAGATACTTTTAGATCGATTGGAGCAGACTGGACTGGGCGGTTCTGCTCTGTCGTGGATTAGCTCCTTTCTGCAAGGTCGAACGCAGAGGGTTCTTCTTAGACCTTTCCAATCGGAATGTAAGCCCCTTGTCTGTGGAGTCCCGCAGGGCTCCGCTTTGAGCCCATTGTTTTTTAATGTTTATTTGGCCCCTCTGGCTAAGGTGGTCGAGTCATTTGGGGTCAGAGTGATCTCTTATGCTGATGACACACAGCTTATGTTTTCTTTTAGAGATCACTCTGACTCCAGCCTCGCCAATTTTCACCACTGCCTGGGCGAAGTATGTTCCTGGATGGCATTTCTGTCCATCTAATTTAATGTTCCTTATTCACTGACTGAGTTTCCTACTGCTGGCACAGCGCGGAGATACCCTTACGGGATTGATTCCTGCGCTCTAGAAGAATTTAAATAAATAAATAAATAAATAAATGGCGGCCAACCATCTCCGACTCAATACTGACAAGACGGAGGTTCTGTTTTTTAATCAAAAAATTACAATTCCCTCTTCCTTGTGGTGGCCGACTGTACTGAATCCTCCCCCCTTTCCTGTTCACACTGCTCGCAATCTGGGTTTCCAGTTTGACGATGCTCTGTCGTGTAGTCCCCAAATTAACAAGGTCACTGCTGCCTGTTTTGGGAAACTGCGGATGATGCGAAAGATCTTTCCTTTTTTGCCATTAGATGCTCGCAGAACGGTCACGCAGGCCTTAATCACATCACATCTGGACTATGCCAACAGCCTCTATGCCGGGGCCCCCCAATATCAAATTGAATGCCTACAGATCGTTCAGAACGCGGCAGCGAGGCTGATTGGCAATATCCCTTTTCGACATTCAGTTGCAGCCTACCGCAAAGAACTTCACTGGCTTCCAATCGCCAGTCGCATCAAGTTCAAAATGCTAACTCTTGCTTTTCGGGCCCTCAATGGGATAGGTCCGGACTACTTACGTAAGAGATTAGTATTATCCCAATCAGTCCGATCTTTGCGGTCCAACAATTTGCGCCTCATTGTTGTCCCGCGGTTCCGTCGCTCCAGAATGGGCGGCAGAGCCTTTGCAGTTATGACGGCTAAATTATGGAATAGCCTCCCCTTAGATCTAAGATTTGTTTCCTCTGAAACACTCTTTCGTAGCCGCCTCAAAACTTGGCTATTTTCATTGTCATAGGCTCAACTCCCTTTCTAGCTCACAGTCTTAGCGCCGGGACACCCCCTTTGGGGGTAGCCGTGCGCTCTACAAGTTCCAAAAAATAAAATAAAATAAATTCCTCCCTTCATCAGAAAGATATGAAACATTTCCACCAGAACGTTTAGAAATAGGAAATGATGATCTTTTATTATCCTGGTAAGGTTTGGCAGGAGTCTTGCACATTTTAGAAAAATGCCCTGTGTGCGCCCACATTTGTTGCACTATTTGTTAATGGCAGAACATTGCGGGAATGAAGCAATATGATCAGGATTGCCACATCTAAAGCAATAATATTGTTTGCTCTTACCATCACTCCTATTAACATAAAAATTCTTTGTTTCTTGATGTTTTACCGTACAAACCTCACTGCTAGTCGAAGAGGAAGAAGCAGGAGTAGTGGAAGAACTTGGAGTAGCTACCTTATCCAGAGATTTGATCCATTTATCCGACTGCTCAAGTACTTTCGCAGTACTAATTGCTGTCTCTAAATTAGGGTCACCTAAAATCCATAGCTGCTCTTGAACTTCACATGCACAACTATTTGGTCTCTAATCATCTCGTCAGTCATGAGACCGAAATTACAATGTAATGAAAGTGCACGTAAAGCAGTAAGAAAGTCATCAAAACACTCATTATGATTTTGAGCTCTAGTATAGAATTTAAATCTATTGAGTGCCACACTTGTAACAGGTTTGAATATACCCTGAATTCTTAAAACAGCTTCATCATATACATTGGTGTCTCCACCTGATCTGACAGGTGGTAAGGTTCTAAAGACTAATTGCTCCTCTGAACCAAGGCAATGTAAAAATATGTTCCTCTCTCTTTCCGCAGACATCCTTTCTCCATCCATTACTTTGAGGAACGTAACAAATTCCTCTTTCCACCTTGTCCATGGAATTGGTGGATCTCCCTTGGATTGCAAAAATTTTGATGGAGGATCAAACTATATAATTTTTATATAACAATTAACTAGTTAAGTGTAATAAAACAAATTGAATAACAATGCAGACTGCATAAGAATAGTAAAATTCGAATTGTGAAATACTAGCCTACAAAATAATTAAAATCGTTGAAATAGTCACTTAAAATTGAATTCATTTAAATAATCCCAGCATGTATCTTCTTCTAATGCAATATTCATCAACATCCACAAGATGGCACAAATGTAATACTGTTTGTATTAACATTCAGTTAAAGTCTTCCAAGAACGAGAGAGAAAAAACAAAAAAAATCGAAATAAGAGTGAAAAATAATCTCAGTCTGTAAGCTGGACCTTGTACAATGACTAATAATACAAAGCAGTAATTCATCTTCGTTTTCATTGTGTAATAAATTATATGTTCATTAGTTCAAAGGTGTTTCCAAGAGTTGTACAATTACATAAAACACGCAAGAAGAGAAAACGCGTGTAAAATTGTACCTTGTCACAGCGCTAAATAAAGCATGCGATGAGTTTAATATTCCGGTAACATTTCTCGAATGCGTTACCATTGAAACAAAAATGGCTGCTCGACGTCTTACGTGGTGACGCTGTTGCGTGGCAGATGTGTCAAACTAAAAGCCACTTTTTTATACATTCAGAGGTGATGATGTAACACGTTTGAAATAACGTGTTAGACGCACAGCCACACGGAATGACGTACCAAAGATGCGTTCTGTTTCAGCTCGAGCCCAACTCCGCTCAAAAGCCGAAAAATGTCAAAAATCCGGAAAAGTTGCTCCGAACGGCCTAGAATCGCCGAACAAGGACAGACATGCAGAATGGAACAACCACTTTGTCATCCCAGGTAGGAAATTTCATACCAGGCTTTTCTTCATGGATTCGAAAAATATTCTGCTCCTGTGCTCTTAAAAACGTGGCAGAAAAGATTACAGGTCCCTCGTCGCCAATATTAAATTGATAGAAACGGAATTGTATCAAAAATGGATACATTTATTTAAAGTTAAAACAGGATGAGCACAGCACGTCTGGGGTAGACAAGGAGTCCAGTAAACTGTCTCTATAAAACATAGAATCAAGAATGTAAGATGCAGGCACGCATCAATGTATTCCAGGCTCCATGCATGAGCAAACAGAAATAGACATAAAAGAAATAAATATAATAACATCAAGAATGTAACAACTACCTTTCCTTGAACCCTAAAAAACGCTTATCATCTTTTGACAGGACCTTTTCCTGAACCTAAAACCCCCTTACTTCGCTTATTGCTACCCCTCTACGAACCTTAAAAAAGTAAACTTCCTAATATCTGTTAACAGCTACTCTTCCCTGAACTCTACAAATCCCTTACTAAATGTTTACGCTACCGATCCCTGAACCCTAAAAACCTTGAAATATCCTTCAATGCTACTCTTCTCTGAACCTTAACCATTACTACTCCTTGAACGCTATCCTTCCCTAAACCCTAAAAATTCTTGCCTAGTTCTACCAACCCATAATACCTCCCCATCTCACTATAAATGTTCCTCTCTTTTGTATTAAGATGTCCTCTTTCCCCTGCTTACAGTACTCTTACTTTTGCTCTATAAGACACCATATTTTTAGATTTTTTGTATGTACAACTTTTTTTCATTTTATGTTTATCCCCAGTCCCGATTCTGGCTCATCTTTTTTTAGTTCAATGTTTTCCTACAATATTTTTTTTACTGAAAATCATTTTTTACATACAGGGGCACACATGGCACATTTAAAAAAAAGTGGGGTAGGCTCCCTTAGAGCATCAGGTTTCATTTGCTTGGCATACTACCATGAAACTACTTGAATTTTTAACAAGTGTCCTTTCAGAGCCTATTGCTGTTTAGCAAATTCATGTGAACATTGAGATTTAAATGACACCATTTTACCAATTAAAAAAAAAGTTTGAAGGTTCTAAAAGCGTAATCTCAACCCCCTACAAGAAGAGGGGTGACTCACTTGCTTCACTTTCTCACTGCAATTTAAGACAAGTATTACACCCCGGCGCTTTCAAAGATATGTGTGCACCTTTCAAATAGTTGAGATCTTAAACACCCTTTGGTCCCTGTTGTACTGGTATATCATTCATTCAGCTATTATGGAATTTCACTGATTTAAAATATTGAGTTCATCAGGGATAAGGCCAAGTGACATCACTTCCTAGGAAGATTCAGGGTAAATGGCCGTATGATGTCACTTATGTCATCAATGTCAAAGGGTATGAGATATCATTTTAGGATCACTGAAATAATATCGACTACCAAAATATCGACTACCCAAAATATCGATGAGAAAATATCTACAACCAAAATATCGAGTTTGTATGTACAAACAGGTAAGTACAAAAATATCGAGTACAAAATATCGTTAACAAAAATATAGTTGTAAAAAATATCGACTTTAATAAAAACAATGTTTAATTACATTAATATAAAAAATTAATTACTAAAATATAATTAACAATACTTAAAATAACTTTTAATAATTAAATAATTAATGAAAGTAAAAAAATAATATTTTTTAATCATATTTCTTAAAACATATATATATATAGTAACAAAATTTAATTAAATAATAGCCAATATTATTAACGTACAAATACAAAAGAGTAAAAATTACTATTCCCACTGCAAAGAGTGCAACAGTGGATATATGACGTTACAACGCAACTTTTACAACGCACTACCATTACAACGTAAGTATTGGTAAGTATATAATAATTTTTTTTAATTTAAATTATTTAAAATTATTTAAATATAATTTAATTTAATTTAATTTCATTAAATTAAATTAATGTAAATTTAATTTTACTTTATTTTTACACTGTACCCCTGTACCCCTGTACCCCAAAACTGACCCTGAACCCTAAAAAAACCCTTTACCCAAAAACCCAAAACTGACCCTGAACCCTAAAAATACCTTTACCCAAAAACTAAAAACTGACCCTGAACCCTAAAAATACCCCTTTACCCAAAAACTAAAAACTGACCCTGAACCCTAAAAATACCCCTTTACCCAAAAACCCAAAACTGACCCTGAACCCTAAAAATACCCCTTTACCCAAAAACTAAAAACTGACCCTGAACCCTAAAAATACCCCTTTACCCAAAAACTAAAAACTGACCCTGAACCCTTAAAATACCCCTTTACCCAAAAACTAAAAACTGACCCTGAACCCTAAAAATACCCCTTTACCCAAAAACTAAAAACTGACCCTGAACCCTAAAAATACCCCTTTACCCAAAAACTAAAAACTGACCCTGAACCCTTAAAATACCCCTTTACCCAAAAACTACAAACTGACCCTGAACCCTAAAAATACCCCTTTACCCAAAAACTAAAAACTGACCCAGAACCCTTAAAATACCCCTTTACCCAAAAACTAAAAACTGACCCTCAACCCTAAAAATACCCCTTTACCCAAAAACTAAAAACTGACCCTGAACCCTAAAAATACCCCTTTACCCAAAAAATAAAAACTGACCCTGAACCCTAAAAATACCCCTTTACCCAAAAACTAAAAACTGACCCTGAACCCTAAAAATACCCCTTTAATTTAACATATTTAGCAATTAATTAATTAAATTAAATTAATTACCAATTACATTTTAATTAATTAACAAATATTATTTAATTACCAATTAATTAAATATTACTACCAATTAATACATTTACATATTTAATAAATAATAATTAAATTACTTCCCACCCTATTCCCCTATAAACCCACAACCCGCTACAGGAAATACATTATTTTAATTTACATAATTAGCAATTAATCAATGAAATTAAATTAATTACCAATTAAATTTTAAATAATTAACATATAATATTTAATTACCAATTAATTAATTATTACTTCCAATTAATAAATTTACATATTTAATTAATTATAATTAAATTACTTCCCACCCTATTCCCCTATAAACCCACAACCCGCTACAGAATAAAATTACACAATAATTTTAAAAAAATCATTAATTAAAAATAATTATAACATAAAATGACACTTTTCACACATATTATAACATAAAAACACTATAAATAATTACATATTATATAAAAAACGCTATTTTTCACTTTCGATATTATTTACAGTCGATATTACTTCACTTACCTTAAAAACGATATTTTGGCTGTCGATATTCTGTCCTGTCGATATTTTCTCCAAACGATATTTAAAACTCGATATTCTATCCAAACAATATTTTGGAGTCGATATTATGTCTGTGCACCATCATTTTCTCCACTGGCATTTTGGTGAATCAACGTCCATGGCATTCATATTTCCTTGTCAAATGTTGCTTGAAATTTTCTGCATTTCACAGACTTGCCAACGTAAAAAAATGTAATTGTGTGTGAAGGGGTTGGACCTTTGGAGGGAAGGTGCTTCATTCCGAGATATCTCTGACAGGCACTTCTGCCACCTTCCCCTATTACCTTTCCCCGGCCCAACTGCTGCTGATTTCCCGGACTCTTTGCAAAACTCGAATGGACAATAGCTGCTGACAGTCTTCAAATATATTCTGAAACCTACTTAGTGCAATTATTTCCAGCTCACCTTACCTTCCACCATGTGAAATTGTATTTTCACTTTTTATTATTAGAAGTGAAAAAGAAAAAGTATATACAGAATAAAATGCACGCAAGAATAATCTTGCACTACATTCAACAACATTATTCAGTTAAAAAGCTTTAAAAAGGATCAAATATATAAATGAATCCTGAATTAAATCAAGTCACCTTTCAAGGGAGGTCCAAATCATTTGACCTCCTTTCCTAGTTATTTTACCTTTACATTTGAATAGAACATTTTCAGTATGAAAAGAGGCTACATATTTTATCCACCAATGTCAATATGTAGGGGAACCTGTCTCTATCCAAACTGAAGCTATATAAATCCGAGCAACGACAAGAGCCCCCAATATTAATTTAAAATATCCCCTGAGATGGTTATTGTTGGACTTGGCCCTCTCTGCTGGGTCATTCCCAAACTTTTTGCCTTTGCCCTCCTGTTTTGTTGAGTTTGTTTTTGTCGGTCTTAGGACGCTGTGCCCTTTACCACTGCTGAGTAGTGCTAACATGCTTGTGCTCCCTCCTTTAAACATGGCAAAATTGGCTTGTACCCAATTGGCACACATAATGTACTTGTAAGTTTCTAGTAAGATGGTCCTACATTTACCCAAGGCCTGTAAGTTAAATGTTACTGGTGGGCCTGCAGCACTTATGGTGCCACCCACTTAAGGAGCCTTTGAAATATGTCTCAGGCCTGCCATTGCAGCCTTTGTGTGCAGTTTTAAACGGCAATTTTGACCTGGCTAAAAAACCTTTTGCCAGGCTTAAACCTTCCTTTTCAATATATTTAAAATCACCCAAAAGGTAGGTCGCAGTGTATTTGTAAAGTATAACATATGCTTGTAAGTTTTATATGTCCTGGTAGTGAAAACTTTACATTTATGTTTTACTACTGGAAGGCCTACCTCGCCGATAGTTTACCTAGTTGTATTTAATACACTGTATTGTCCAAATGTGAGCAGGTAACCAGTTCATGTTTGGTGTCTGTGGAATTTTAATGAAAAATACTAACTTATGGTGAAGCTGGATTGTAAATTACATTTATAAAAATGCCACTTTTAGAAAGTTGGGGAATGGCATATCCAGATGTATTGAAATAATATTTAAACTTTCTGTTAACAATCATGGTGGAAAGGTTCTCGGATTAGTTGGAGAAGAGATGGGTCATTATAGAAAAAGCTATTCCATTCCCATGTATGCAAAAAAGACCATAAACCATGCTCAATTATGACACACTATATAATGTTTCTGGATGTATAGGATGAGGAGCTGGGCTGCGTGGGAGAGCTGGCCACCCTTCACCCCTTTCTGCTAATTCATTTGAAACAAGATTTAACTTTGTGCTCTGGTTGGGAAAATATTTGTCAAGTAGCAGAGATAGAGAGTTGCAGAATGATCAACAATTTTTTTATGAAAGGCAATATAAAGTATTTTGATATGTACAAACATCAGTGTAGGATAAGGAAACAGAGAGACTTCATACTTTTATATTAGTCATTGGTACTTATAACTGGGCATTGAAAACAGAGTGAAAAAAGAGCTGAAGGAATATAAGATGAGTATGTGCAGTCTTCCCAGCCCGAAAGGTCTTACATCAACTCTTGAAGGTGAAAATCCCTGGGAACAAAGTATAATAGGAAATAGACATCATAATGAGGAACATCACTGAGTTGTACTTATCCCACATGGTGGTTCACCATAGAGAGGGGGACCTAAAAGTATTTCATAGATGGTAATTCTCACGAGTGAATTCAACACTATCAGACGTGTGGTCCTAAGAAAGTTATGCTACATACATGGCAGTCATGTCCAAAGATCATTGACTATGGAAAGATGTTCGGGAGAGGATACAGGGTATAGATGGGTGAGGTATTTTCTGATGATCCGTAGGTCATATTACTGGGGGGAGGTGTGATGAGGAGTAAAGATGAGCCTGCACAGTGTATGGAAAAATATGTAAACAATTACTCATAGTGGTAATCTGTTGTAGCCGGTTTGTAGGGGACAAATCAGCAATTCATGGAATATATTTCGTTCAACAGTGAGACTGTACTCACATTGGGAAATACATAATATATAATTTCTGTAACACATCAAGAATATTCCTATGCAAATTGGGATTGTTCATACGACATATGACAAGGGATTTTCTTATAATGTCCAATTCTGCTTTGAGCCCTCAACCCTTTCAATGACTTTATGTAAATTATGTGAATCCCCTGAGGAGAGGGAGTACACTCTAGAATATCATACTATAATGTTTTGCAGGGCCTTTGTTTGGGATTGTATTTTTGCCCATAATTTTGCTTTGGGTGGTCCTAGGAGGATGGGACCACCACAATTGTTTAGAATGATATGCTCTTTATGTTCAAGGCATCAGCTTGCCCTCCCCGTAGGTTAGGGGTGACTCCCAAAATCATCACCTCTCTCATTGCTGGTATTTTTCAGAGTTCACTTTTATGCTTGTTAGCATGTAAAGGTAAAGTTGTTTTATCAAAGGGTTGTGGCTGCAGTAGCTATCTCTGTTTATATGCTAGGAAGGTGTCCCTTCCTGCACGTAAACAATGGCAATTTGTAACTTCTATGCATACTGCATTGTGCAGCCCGCATAGAAGTTGCTAATCCTCATTTATTTGTTGATTCATTCATGGTGCTTTGCTGTTTCTATGTGTGCTGCACAATGCAGCACTCATAGAAATCGCAAAAACGATGGGAAATAAAGCATTTCTCCTCGTTTCACCATATTAAGACCAGGTTGTCCCTGGTCTTAATTTTGGCGCTACCTACCTATGCCACCCTTGTAAAAAGGGGGTAGCGTCAGAATCCAGCTGTGTTGTGGTGGAACGCCCACCGCAACACCCATTGCCTAGCCATTTCACGCTAAGTATAGTGTGAAAGTGTGGCTTATTTACAAGACGGCGTTAAGGTGAAGCCCTTATCACTAAAAGGCATGTTCCTATGGTGATCGGGGCTTGTAAATATGCCCCATGGTTTTAACAATCCCATACAGGTCTCCAAGCCCTGATGATGCCCACAGCTAATAAGAGAAATAAGTCAGAGGTTTCTACTCTCGACAATAATAACCCTGAATATATGTTTGACTCTTATTTTATTCACGTTTCTACAAAAATGCACAGTATAGGTTTTCTTCTGTAACATTCCTTACACTTTCTATAGGCTTGGACCACATTTCAGTGAACAAAGATAACATTGAAAATGCTCATTCAATTATGCTGCTCTGATATTTAAAGAAACTGTACATACATTAACGAACTATATGCATGCGCCGCATGTGTGAACGAACAGTGCCCTTTCTCGCAGACTGTGCTCTCTTTCTCAGTACTCTTGCGGCCTGGAGCATTTTCTGGTAGATTTGATAATCTTGGGACAGTTGAAAAAAAAGCAAAGGAGGGAGAAGGTGACAGCATAGGCTCCTGCTGGCTTCTTGTTACAGTTCTTTATCAGCATGCTCTATCCCTGCAGGCTGCTTCAGGCATACAACTACTGCTCATGCTCCAGAAACAAAAGTCAGACAACTCTTCTGTCCTCGAAAGTAAATGCCATGAACATGTGCATAAGCAATAACGTAATATAATAAGTTAAAATAAATGAACTGATTAAGTTTGCGGATGGCAATGCTGTGTTTAATAAATGCCATTGGGTACTGTCATGCATAACCCACATATTAGGGACTATTAAAAGGATCATAGGGGCATACTTATCAAAGGTTTTGAGGCGCTCTTGTGCCACTCAAGGGGGCACAGAGCAATGCAAATGCTAAAATGAGATTTACTGGAGTAATACAAGGTAGCCAGTCAGTCAGACAGTCAAAAAACATTATTTCGGCAATACTGCCATAAATGCACAATAAAATATAACATACTTTTAAGAAAAGGCATAAGATAGCTTTTTACATGGTGTAAACGGTTACGATAATTATTTTTACACATTTAAACTCTTGGAAACAGAGGCTATGCAATTTAATAGGAAAAAGAAGAAGGCTCCCCAACTTAAATGTGCCCCTTGGGGACTTTTAGGGAGGAACAGATAGACGACAGTCTTTAAAATCAGCTTAAAATACTACCATCATAAAAATAGTATAAATTTAAATTTTCTTTAAAAAAAATAAATAAGCTGGGATAAAGGTAGAAAATTACAGCATCAATTAAAACCTTTAAATATCGGGAAATTCACCAATAGGAAGGCGACACACGCTAATTCCTAGTCCATACATTTCACTAACCATCTGCGCTTGCACCACATAGCAAATACATTTTTTGCTATGGCAACAACAACAACCGGATACGTTTCATATTTTAGTAATCTATAAACCTCTCTGTAGTTCCTTACTCCTAAATTCTTACAGAGTTGAAGAATCCATTTTGATCTGGACAGGTGGTAAGCTTGACAAAAAAAGATCACGTGGATCTCCTTCTCTTCTTTCTCGTTGCACCCGGGACATGAATGTTTAATAGCTCTCTCCCACTTGTTAGTACATGCAAAGAGGGGGAGCTTCCCGTGCCTGAATTGAACATACAATTTCTTGGCTACAAGGGGTTGCATCATATCTAAAGCTGGCTCCAAGGTATAATGCAATTTAACATCCAGAAATCTAGAGGTTAAGCTTGATGACTCAGTCGTTTGCATAATTGTTGTCAGTTTGCATTCCTTCAGGGCAGATGTTAATAATTCTTTGGAGATAGCAGTACAAGTCTCCTCTGGGGCATACCACAGGTCACTTCTCCCTATTTTACGGGCAGTTTCCCTAATGAATGACAGCCAGGGAATCTTACCCGCCCCCAAGGTTGACATGACCGACTTCAATTCTTCTCTATAGTCCACCAATTCCGGCGTACTCCATAACTGACGCCAATAGAGTAGTGGACGGGAGGCGATCAGGTCAGAGATGGGGCAAATTCCCAAATCCATCCTCAATGAGATTAAAGGAGTACCTTGGGGTAAGCCCAATAGATTCCTTAGGAGACGGTTTTCAGTGACAGTCAAACTATTAGTTGAGCAGTGGCCCCAAATAGATATGGAAGCATCCCTTATCTGAACCTTATATATTTCAGCTGGTGGGCCAATAACTTTAACCGCACAACTACTATACACTTTCAAAATCCCCCCACTGGCTTGAATTAATTTTAGATTTGCCTTAGAAATCTGTGGCCCCCATTCCATTCTCTCATTCTGAGTAAGACCTAAATAATCGAAAATGGGCACCCTTTCAAGGGATCTTAAATCCATTGTGGGATGGGGGCAGTTGGTGGAATCTGCATGAGAGACCATATACAGTGTTTTCGAGATGTTGACCTCCAAGATCCTTTTTTTACAGAACGCACTAAATTCATCTAACACACACTGCATCCCCATAGGTGTTTTAGACAGGAGCAGCGTGTCATCCGCAAACATTAGTGCAGGAATTCTATGGTTAGCAAGTTTGGGCGAGTCTATGTCTTTAACAGCTAAAAGGTCGTGAATGAGCCCATTTAGGAAGAGGGAGAAAAATGTTGGTGCAAGTACACAACTTTGTCTCACTCCCTTCTCTACTGGGAATGGGGCAGAAAGTTCCCAGCTTTTCCCAAATCCTATTTTAGCACATGACCCTTCGTGTAAATGTTTTTAGCTGTTGACAGAGATAGACTGGTGTCCCCATTTCAAGCAGAAGGTCCCACAGTTGGTCTCTATCTACCATATCAAATGCCAATTTGAGATCCACAAACATTAGATAGAGGGAACCTCCATCCAACAATATCGTTTTCCAGTAGATTTATTGGAGTCTAAACAACTGGTCTATAGTGGAGGTTCTGGACATAAAACCCACTTGCAAGGTAGTAAGTATTTTATGGTCGTCCATTCAACTCTGCAGTCTTCCCAGAAGGACCCGAGCAAAGATCTTTTGGGTTACATCAATGAGGCTGATTGGCCTATAGTTTACCGGATCTAGGGGAGAGCCTTTTTGTGGATGGGAATAATCTCTGCACTTGCCCACGTTTGCGGTAGTGTCAGGCCGCGAAGAATTGCATTAATTAGGCCCTGCAAATACGGACCTCATACCATCAATTCAGATTTAAACAGGTCTCCAGGGATCCTATCCAACACAGGAGCCTTATTTGGGAGAACATTCGACAGTGCCATTGTAACCTCAGCCAGTGAACAAGGGGGTATGTCTACCTGTGGGACAGAGATAAGATCAATGGTCAGCGGCCCCGTCGGAATAACTCCTACTCGAGGCTTGGAATAAAATGGTTCAAAATGAGAATGCCAAACCTCCTCCCCGAGGTTTGGTTCAATGGCATTCCTGCCATTGATCGTTCCATTTTTTACCAAGTTTCAAAATCCTCCAGTATCCTTATCTTCAAGGGCTTTCTGCATCGCCTGCCATCTATCAATTTCCCATTCTGCCTATGCTTCTAAAATATTTTTTTTTAAATACTCTAGCCTCCCTGATCGTACTTTGTCACCCAATCGCAAGTGGGTCAGGAGGGCCTTCTATGCCTCTTTACATGCCCTATTGTACCAAAGGTTATCAGTTCTATACCCCAAGTCAGGTCCTCATCACTCGTGACAGAGTCATAAGCAGTATTCAGGGGTTCATAGTGGCAATTAAAGTCCCCACCAATGATGGGAACAACTCCATCCGGTAACATAGAAAGAAAAGAAGAAAGGTGGTCTAACACCTGCGAAGTCTGACCAAACCTAACCGGACGAGAGTATACGTTAATAATAGCCACCTTTGGGAAGTTAGAGAGTGAGAGAATAATACAGAGAATATCAAGGCATTTAGTTTCAATTATCCTGACTGTACAATCTTGGTTTACACCAACCTAGATGCACAGCCCACCCGATGGCCTTCCTCTCAGACCCTGTACGACAGGTTTACAATATGTGACATACCCCACTCTATGCATGGGCTTAGATGCCCGTGTTTCCTGATAGAGACAAATCTCATGGATATCCATGAATTCACCCCAATCAGGAAGATCCATTTTGGCATTCAAGCCAGCAATATTCCAGGAAAGGATCTTTAGCCCTTGTGCTTTGGGTACCTTGTTACATTGGGGGGTCTAGAATAGAATTCCCTATCTCACGCTGCACAGGCAGGTCTTCATCGATGTCAGAGACAATAGTTTCGACAATATCCTCACACTGGGAAGAAAGAAACCTGTTAAGGTTCTCTATTGCGGCCATAGCATTGCCCAACTCCTCACCACATTCAGAAACCTTATTGGCCGGCTGACCGTGAACTTCTGAAACCTGTTTTAAAGTGGTGGAGTTCCCACCATAGATCCCAATAGAATTAGTCCTTACCTCACCTGACAATACAAAGCCTTGACCAATCAATCCCATAGACAATTTCTTATTTTCAACTTCCCTGATTATCATTAATGGTTGCTCATGAACCACAACCCCCTCCTCAGGGATATTGGGACATAGCTGGTGGACCGTGTGAGTTGAAAAATGACTTCTAGTGGATTGTCAATCAACCTGGTCAAGAACACTAAGGGGCATATTACCAAGCCCTCGATAAATGCGTTAGCGACTATTTAAAGTCGCTAACACATTTATTTTCATTTCGCACTATTCCCAATATGTCTCTAACCTGAGTTAGAGACGTATTCTTGATGTTATGTATCGCCCCGCGCTGGGGCGCGGTCCACGCTCGGACGGGCGAAGACGGGCTTGCCTTAGCAATGCTATTGGCGTGCCAGTGGTCCGCCCACCGCGCAGTGGCCACCATAAGAAGGGGAGGTGGGAGGGAGGAGCAGCTGGGAGGTGGGAATTAACAAATGGAAGATCGGGGTGGTGGGTCCGCAGGGGACGCAGCAGCAAGAAATGGGAGTGAGGAACAAAGAGGGGCACAGATGGCAAAAAAGGGCACAGGATGGCACAAGACAAATAACAGTGGCAACAAAAGCAATACAGTTATGCTAAGGCAATAGTGAAGCGAGCGGGGGCGGGCCGCATGGGATGCAGTGGCAGGAAGCTATGGACGGAATGGTGAGAAATGAGAGAGGGGCACAGGGGACAGAAGAGCTCAAGAGTGTAAATGGAGGAATGAAACAAAGAGAAAAAAAATAACAAAAACAACAAGTAATGCAATAACACTGAGCAACCTACGGCCTACCACTGGCCACCAGGGATGAGGCGCAGGTGGTGGCCTGCAGGTGGAGGAGGACCTCGACTTCCTTCAGCAGCAGTGGCAGCTGGGCTAGGGGCACAGGCACACAGGTGGTGCTGAGCCGACTGGGGAGTGACCTGCCTAAAGGTTCAAGGGTTGCTTCCCACAGCTCAGCAAGGTGTGTTGCTGTATTGCATGCAATAATGTTAAATATCGCTCATAGGGGCATATTCTCAAGAACGTGTGATAACCATAACAAATTTAGCTTAACGCAACTTTGCATATTGCAGTCCATCTCAAGAAAATAACACCATCGTCACGTCCAATTCCCAACCCGAACTCCACAAGCCCCACGGAGGACCAGCATGGCACCCCGTGTTCGGGGAAGGGCAAGGAGAAGATGAAGAGGAAGAGGGGGTTCAGTCCAAAGGAAGCCCTGATCATCGTCACGGAGGTGATAGAACACCATCATCAACTGTTCGTCACATCCACTGTGGCACTGACAACCCAAACGGAAATATGACAGTCCATCTTCACCAACGTCAATCCAGTCGGAGTGTCAAGGAGGTCAATGGGGGAGCTCAAGAGGCGCTGGTATTAAGTGCACAGCCAAACCAAGGAGAAACTTGCAGCCAACAGGAAGGCAGCAAGGGCAACTAGAGGTGGGAGTCCTGCGCCACAGGAGGAGCTGGATGAGCTGGAAGTAATGGTGGCCACAGTCATCAATGTGGAGACACTGACAGGAGTTGGGGGTTTGGACACAGCAACCAGGAAAAACAACTCCTGAGCAAGTGCTCCCTGATAATCAAATGGAACAGCCCTTCCCAATCGATCACCATGCCACACTCCATCCACTACTCACAGACTGATGGGACAGTTTCTTGCCGCCCCTAAATTCCAACCTGCCCCCCTCCTCCTGGGGATCAGGCACCATCTTACGGGCTCTGGGGGGTGGGACTTTCCACAATAGAATCACTCTCGCTGCCATACCTGGATCCCACCCTCACTGGTGAGTCCAGACTCCTGAAACCGCTCGTAGGGGACAACCTACCCTCCTGAGCTAGTCTCTCTCTAGCGAAGGAACTCTCTGCCTCCACAATCCTTTCCTGCGCTAGGACCTTCTCCGTCTCTAGCCCCTTTCTTCCCTCCTAACTACTCACTGGAAATGGATGGGGCAGTGCCCCCGGGACTGGACTCAGCACAGGACTCCCTGTCTATGGTGTCCTCATTAACTACTGCCGTCGCCGCCCTGTCATCTTCTTCCTCCTCAGTGTCACCACCCTCCAGGGTTATGGACTGGGCACCTTCACTCTCAGGGTCCTCCTTACGCCTGGAATCCTCCTCTGGGTGTCCCCTAATCCACCACTCAGATATGTGGAGGGGTAATCTGAAAGGTCCCCACAGAGCTCTACGGGTTCTCCCCTTTTAAAAACTTCAAAGAGAAACAATTTTCTGCAGAAGTCACCTTCTATTGTTATCCCCTCTCTCTGCAGAAATCCATCACTTCCTCCTCAGTGTACTCCCAAAGTTCGTCCTCGTCGTAGACCAACATCATCCTGGCGAGATACACCCAGGATACACAACCCACAGTGCAACAGGGGAACACACAGGAGGAAAGCACAATCAGGAAACATAATCCCCAAAACCTGTGGTTATTTTAAATGCTCAGTTTGCAGTGCAACCCGTTATCGCTGTGGTACTGCGCAAACACAAGTCCTATCCCACCGCTGAACACCAATGTTAGAAACGGGGTAGCGTGGTGTGGAGTGGGTAGGCCAAACTCGAGGGCATTGTGTAAAGCATCTGCGCAGCACACTCACAGTCAACACACTAGACACACTGCAAAAAGAGACCACACCAGGTTAGGTGAAAAAAACAGCATATGGATAAAATGTGTCAACCGGCACTGGGTAGCAATTTACACGGGGACTATTTAGAGGGCAGCACCAATCGGGCCGCTGCCTGAATCATCACAAGGTATAAAGATTAATGTAAAACCGACAGGATTAAATGTGCCCCAGCCAGTACTTACTAGTAAAATAATGAGGGCAGCAATACTGCTGTAACATCAGCCACATGAGCTCAGGCAAGAACATGTGAGCATAATTTCACATTAGCATAAAACTTAGCAACAATGCCCTAAGCATAAAAGCATTAGCATGAACACAGTAGACTAAACCAAGTGGCCCTAAACAGGAAGCTTTGGGCATAAACACATTAGGTCAGGCGTCAATCTAGAATCTAGAATATTTGAGCACCTTGTTAGGCATAAAACATATTATGTGTCCTCATTAGACCTAAACATATGCAGGTGGCATCTCAATAGGCATAAAAGCACCTCAGGCTCAACAATAGGCATAAACCTCATCAGCAGCCTGGGGCATGGCACATTATGTGGAACACCAACCTGGTAAGCGTTAGGGGAAAAGAAACCATTAACATTATAAACACATGCATTAGGCATAACACACGAGGCATGTCAATAGGCGTATGATCATGAAGAATAAACATCTTATGCATAATCTCAGCATCACATTGAATGGGAAACACATTATGCATGACAGTGGGCATAAAAACCTCATTAGCATAAGTGCAGTGTCATTAGGCATAAATCATGAGGCATCATAACCTGACATTAAGCTTAGGCCCAAACACGGAAACAGGCATGAGTCATGAGCATGGAGTATAATCATTAGGCAGAACACCAACAGTATAAGCTTTGGGGGAAAAAGAACATTGGCCTCAACCTTAGGTTTTGAAACACATTATGCATAGCATTAGTGTAGGAGAGTAGAGTCTGCTTCCTATGGTCACCCCCACTTTTTGCTCTGACATACTGTTTTTTCGACTCTAGTGTGGCTGTGGGCCTGCTAATTAGACCCCCAGCCCAGCTGTTCTCTCTCTAAATTCATACCATGTACTTTAGGTACATAACCAATTGGGTATTGGGTCACCTTTGTGAGCCCCTGTATAGTGTACCATAGGTACCTAGGGCATAGGTGCATCCAAGGCCTACCAGGGGCAGCAGCATGTATTATGCCACCCATGGCGGGGCATCCAAACTGACACAATGGGCTGTTCACCGAGCTCGGGCAAGGTCGTGTAATCACCCAACGCTTAGGTATAGTATCCCTAAACCTACCATTACATATATACACATATATACCTATAAGTCACTCCTATGGCAGGCCTTAACAATCCTGGACGCAGAGTGCTTGGTTTTATGTGAGATGGTGCTCTAGCATGAACTGAGCCTGTCTGCAGCTTTTGGAACCATGTCCTTATAGCTGTTCTATGATATAGCCATACCATATACTCTTAAGTGCATTATAATCCTCGCGGTTAAATGCTAACTTTGGTTTGGCTTTATCAAAACATGTTGTGTAAGGTGTCATACGCTTTGGAATACTACCCCCCTCGCCAGTCCTGGCGGCGGGGGTAGCATTCTACCCTTCTAGAGGGAGAAGAAATGTAGTTGTAGCTTTACCCGGTTAAGGTTAAACAGAGCCTCAGCATCACAAAATGGATGCTGCTGCCACAGACACGAGTCTGGCCTCCTGCTGCTGGAAGAAACTCCGGCCGGGGAAGCCTGGACAATAGGTTTACTGCATTGGGAGGTGCTAGCAGACAGGCTATAGTGTATTGGGGCAGGGTGGGTTGAATGAAATGAGACACTGCCTGGGGCACACAAGGTGCTCTATGCATAGCCCGGTTCAAACCAGTTGCTGGGGCACTCCAGCCCCAGCTATCGCGCGAAACTGGACAAAGGGAAAGGGGTGTAATCACCCCTTTTCCAGGTTCCACCCATAGGAGGGACCTAGCAGGTAATCCAGCCCTTTTAATTCGTATAAAGCTAGGAGCTAAGTTTAGAGACTTTAGATTATCCTGAACTGAAACTCTGAAACAAAACTCTGGACCTTCGACATTCTACTGCAACTAGAAGAGTGAAGAATCTCCCTTGTGGTCAAGGAGTGACCACCCTGTGCATACAGGCACCAAAAAGTGAATTGCCGGTTTGCTTTGTTGATGCTCCTGAAGGATCCCGATGACTCTGCTTCACAGGACTGGACATCCAGACTTCTCTGACTCCGACCCACACTTCCAGCAAAGCTGAGACCCGTGGCGACACAAGAGACATGGGACCGGACACCTGGCCATTTTGCTCTTTGCTAAACTGTGCACCTTCTGAGGCGTCCTTGAAGTTGTGCATTGGGGATTAAGAAGCCCCAACCCCGAGCCGTAAGTGCACTGAAGCTCCATGAGTGTCGCGTGGGGCCTGCTCTTGCATTTCTCCTCAACGCGTCGTTGCGGTTGCTAGCCCACTAGCTAGTGGCCATCCTGAAGACTCCATTTTAAAACAATGCTGCTTGCCTGGTTGCTCTGGGCTTGCTCTTGCTTTCCTGAAAAGGGGAAGCTCCACAGACCTTGCTGGTCTGTACAAGAGGCTGATCTTTACTTCCTGCGTGGGTTGCATTTGCCAAGGCTTGTTGACTCCAATATGGAAGCCGACAGCGAGAACCTTCATAGGACAGTCCGTATCCAGCTCCTGGTCATCATCGATGCCTCCTGGTCCACGTGGCTGCAAAGACAAGCATCACATCTTCACCTGATTGCAGCCAACATCACCTGGTTCCGTCCTGGTTCCATCCTGGTCACTGGCTAGTGACCCAGGCTCTGTCTCTTCTGCTTTCAGGTTCTTCACTTCTCTGGATCCATCTGGACATCTTCCTCCTGGTCGCCTGCAGCATCTTCTAGCAGCTTTCCATAGGAATCGACGACAAAACCCAACATGACTTCACACCTATGCACCCGGCTTCCCTGGGTGAGGTCACTCGAGTACTCCGGTGCTCCCGTGGGTAATAACTATCCAAGTGTCCTAATTTAACTGGGTTTCCCCGCAAGTCCACCCGGACTGTCGCAAATCAACTAGTTTCTAAACTTTACGTTCCCATTGAAAGTCTATGAGAACCCGCTTGTGTGTTTAAGCACTGCACACGCATCCTGTGGGACTCCTGCTTCCTAACATTTGGTTACTCTGTGTAGCCCCACCAATTTCCTAGGCCCTAGGCCTATTCCCCTGTTCTGAAGTGGCTCTTATACCACTTCTTTAGTATATGGTTCGTGAGGCCCCTAGGGCCGAATTGTATTTGTGCAACTTATAGTATGCTATTTGAGTAACTTGTGCTGTATCTCAAACTCTGACCTCATAAAGAGTGCAGAGGGGTTGAGTTAGAAATAAATACATATATATTTGATATATACCTGGTGTGGTGTCCTTTCATTTGGTATTCCAGGGGTTATTATTGGTAAAACAATTGGCTTCACATGCTCTCTGAAGTTTTAGCCTAAGACTGCTTTGTCCGTGCTACCATTAGGATAGCTGGTCTATAAGGTTGACTTTACAACCATCTCTATAAGGGTTGTTTGGACTGATACAGGGTGCACAGTAGAATAGTGGACATCACATATCAGGCCAACTTTTCACAATTAGCCTGCAGCCACCTTATGCAGTAAAACAGATGAGTCATAAATGCAATATCATTAGGGTAAAGACACGTTAGGCATTAGACATCATCAAATACATTAGGCACCAATCAGGCGTATAAACACCGTAGGCATGAATCTTTGCAGGTACAGTAGATATCATTAGGGCATTTCTCATTAGCATAAGAGCATGAACATCATGACAGGATTACACTGCGCGAAGAAATACATTAGGCCTCAAGTCAGAAGGGCGAACCTCATACATGCAAACACGTTGCAAAGATTGTCATCCCACCCTGGAAGTAGCTGTCTCTCAGGTGGGCAGTATAGATAAAGTGCTCTCCTTATGCAGAAGTAAAGTTACAGCGCTAAGTCCAGGAATGCAGGACTAAGAGTCCTGGAGGCTGGAAAACAGTTGTAGCACTTCATGGGGTGCTAGACAGCAAGCAGAGCACAGTCAATGCGAATATAGCACTCAGGCAGCACAGCGCTGCAGGACCCATGCACTTTCTTCTCTTGGGTAGTGGCTGGAGGCGGCGCGCATGAGGCGGTAGATGGCTCACAGTTCCAGGGGGCCCAGAATAAAGTAGCGCTCTGGCAGCACAGCGCTGCAGGCTTCAGCTCCTCACCTCCTTGAAGTACAGGCCACCAAATAAAGCGCTTTAACAGCACAGCGCTGCAGGCGTCACTCCTCCTATGGCAACCAAGAAAATAGTGCCTTCAAGGCACTAGGGAGCTGTTGAGGATCCAGAGTCCCACACAAGACAGTAGTGCCCACGAGGCGCTAGGTCCCAGGATTGCTGTCAGGGTCCCACAGAATCAAGCTGCAGCAAAAATGCGGGGAATTGCATATATAGTGCTTTAGCAGCACAGCGCTCTACTGACAATAACCAGCTCTCCCTGGCAGCACGCGCAGCAGGTCCCACCAAATATAGCTGCAGCCCTCACAAGGCGCTAGGGGGCTGGCGAGGATACAGAGTCCCACACAAGGAAGTAGTGCCCCCACTCCTCACCTCCTTGGAATACAGACTGTCAAAGTATAGCACTCACGAGGCGCCAGGGCAGCAGAGCAGGCAGGCAAGGCTGGGCAAGATCAGCAGACAGTGAGCACTCATCAGTACCCAACAGCAGCTCCTAGAAGCAGTTATCTCCCATAAAGTGGCACTCCTCCTGACACAGCAGTCTTCACTTCAGCAAAGGCTCCCACTGGCCCTGTGTACAGCAGAGGGGTACAGATGGGCTGAGGGGCCGGCACACAGGCCCTTGCGGGGGTACCTCCTGGCACAGTGTCCCCTCTCAATCAAGTCCACATTCAGTCTGAGCACATGGCATCTCTACTGCTCTACATATACACCCCTCCTCCCACCTACCAGAAAGGGCTGGAAGCTTCTAGAAAACCCCTGGCAGTTCCAGCCTCAACTGTCACTGTGGGGGAAGTGTAGAGCACCTTGTCACTTCAAACACTAGACCGCCAACCCACCTCAGGCAGGCGGCACAAGCAGACAGAAATGGCATTCATTTTAAAAGTGACATTTTACACAATGGTCAAAATAAACCTGCATACACCATTGCGCAGTATTTAACGTTTTCCATCTTAACATCAAACGTACATCCTTATTGTGTTTCCTTTCAAACCACCAATTCTAAGTTAGCAAAAACTAGGCGAAAAGGCAAAAAGTTTTGGGATGACCGTGCAAGCAGGGCCAAGTCCAACACCCGCTATTGGTTTCTTTGAGGTTTCGAAACTGGCCACAGCCTTGACAGCAAAACAAGCTTACGGGAAATATGTAAGCAGTTTTCAAGGGTGTAGATATCAGTTGTACACCACTCTATAGTATGCTTCTCTCTAATATGGCAGGGTAGTTCTTGGCTATATCTTGACATAAGTGTCACCCCTGGTTGTCTCCTTACCATTCCATTCCATAATGATTTACTTGGGGGTGTTTCTTTAGATTGGGCCTCCAGAAGCATCTTGACTAGAAGCCCCACAAGAAGCCCGTATCCCAGTCCAAGCCTAAACCAAAAGCCAAAAAGCTTAAGCTCCTGTGGAAAGCCGAAGCCGCTGCTGAGTAGAGGTCAAGGTAGGGAGCCTGCAATCAAGTCGAGGTGGACCGGTCTGAACCAGCGCCTGAGCCTGAGCACGAGCCTGTGCACGAGCCCGAGCCCGGGCCGGAGCCTGGACCGTGGTGGGCAAAGAGAAGGCAGCGGGCGGCCGTGAGGCAGGTTCAAAGGTGCTGCAGCTAAAGGAGGCTGAGTGTAGCTTTGCCGTAGCCGCACCCGCGAAAGAAGGCTGAGGTGGGGAAAGCGGAGCTGCGGCTCGGAGGCTTAGAGGTAAAAGCGAAAAACCTGGCAAAACGGCAAGCAGCGTACAGAACCCCCCTCCACGGCCGTGGTAGATTGCCGTGTAGATTTTGAGAGACGCAGTGGGAGTGACGCGAGAGACGCACAGCCAAGCCGCAAGCCGCAAGCCGCTGCTGTAAAGAAGTAAAATCCACCGTCGGTCCTTGAGGTCGCTCGGGAGTCGCAGTCAAGCCACAAGCTGCAAGTCGTGAGTGAGTGAGTACGGCTGTAACGAGAGAAGCGAATGCCGCGAGCGAGCCCTGAGTGAGCCGCGAGTGTGTACAGCCAGAGCGAGATACGAGGAAAGTTTACCTTCGGACCCGGGAAAGCCTCGTGCCCGGAGCTGCTGGGGATTTTTGTCCCCCGAGTACGTCATTGCAGTGGGAGTCTGCACGGTCATATCGGACCTTTTGGGAGTACCCTCGAAGCGGGCAGGAGTCTCAAGGTTCAGGCAACTAAGGCAGGCATCATATGTCAGAACAATGGGGGTGAATCTGGTGTGGCACTTCCTCCAAGAGAAATGGATCCATGCCAAGGAGAAAGGGAGGGTAATACCACGGAAATGGAAACCGCAACAGCTTTGTCGAGGGTGGAGGAAGATGGTAACCCTCGGGAGAAGATCGCCGAAAAAAAGGAAGTCACCTCCTTTTCCCCACTAGCAGATTTGGTATCTCTTTTGGACAATACAAAAATGACTCAGAGATCTGTGCCGGCCTGTCTGCCCATAAAAGAAACTGATCCTTTGTCCAGGATAGACTGGCGGTTAGAATCCAGCCTTAATTCCGGACAGGCAAAACTAGAGGATCTTACATTACCGGAAATTGCTATTCAATTAGAAAAGAATGTAGAACGAATGAAGCAGCTGGAAAAGTCTGGTACTTCGGAGATGGACTTAGAATTGTCTCTGGATATTCAAGTGTACCCGCCACCAATAGGAGCTCAAATACATATGCCAGCCATGTACAGTAGCACACCGACTAATCTGTCTTTGGCTGGTGACTTGTTAGATCTCTCAGTTGAAAAGATATTGGGAGTTTCGGTGGCTGAGGACAAAAGGGTAGTGAACTCCTTGAACTCTCTGAATATAAGTGAGAAGGTTTGGTCAGGGAGGATCATGGAGTTCTTTTTGAGATTGGAGAAAATCATGTCCGCAATTTTGTCTTTGTTGGAGAAAAGTACTTTAAGCTCTGATCACATACTGGAAGTCCTTTCACCTACATTGATAGGGGTTCAAGATCTTAAACAGCTTAAACAAGCCCCATTATTGCCGGAAATGGCCCCATCAGTACCCAGTCAAGCTGGTCAATTTCATAGTGTGACGCAAAATATTGGTACAAATACAGTGGTGGGGGGACAAAAAGAGCCTATTGATGACTCCGAAAGAGCTTCCCCTGAAAGTAACCCAATTTCAGGTTCACCTTATTCTAATGCTAAGGAATGTGACAAGGTTCCTAATTCTGGGGAAAAGATAAATATAGAGGTTCCCTCAGTTGTAAACCCATTATGTCGTTTCCCAATTTTTAATAAAATGAATTCAAAAGAACTAAGGGGTCCATTAGGATGGCGGGCGTATTGCCCCCGCCAGGCTGGCGGTAGCCACCGCCAGCTGGGGGGGACCACGGCGGAGCAAAACACCACCCGCTTTTCCACCCCGGTCGCATTGCGGCCGGGGCGGAAAATGATTAATATGGTGGTGTTGTCTATGAGACACCGCCAGCCATATTACAATAGCAAGAGTTCAATGCCTTTCCGCTGCGGTAATGCCGCCACGGAAAGGCAGGCGGTGTTCACCCTGGAAGCCCCCTGTGGGCCCCCAGAGTGAAGGCCCAAGGAGGGGTGGCACACGGGGGGTACCTGTGGTACCCCCTGCATTTGCATAATCAAAGCGGCAAGCACCGCGCGGTGCCTGCCGCTTTGATTATGTAAATGATGCAAAGCATTTTTAGTATTGTGGCGGGCGAAGCAGAGAGCTCCACCCGCCACAAGACTATAAATACAGGATGTGCCCGCCACTGTGGCGGGCACATCCTAATGGTGCGGGCGGTCCCGATTTCCGATAGGATGCCGCCATCCTAATTTGCCCCTAAGTCTTCAGCCATCTGACACATTAGGCAACTCCTCAGTTGGTCCACCTGTGGGGGAGGCCTCTCTAGCGAGGAAAGGAAATACTAAGAGTGGACGTAGGGGGAAGAAGAAGAAGATGAAGAACCGTCGGTTACCGAAACATAAGCAGAAAAAACTGCGGTTCCATCCTGAAAATGACATAGGAATTAGTTCCACATCCCCCTCCATCGGAAAGTATACAAGGTCCGTGGTGCAACCCACATTGGACGAGAGACAAAGTTATGGGCAGGAAAATGATCTTCAGTATAATAGCTCAATTATAGAATTGAATGCCCCTTTGACTCGAGAGGGTAAGGAAGCTAGTGAGCAAATTATCGGCTTAAACAGTGTCCTTGGTTCAGGAAGAAAATTGGTTAAATTAAACAGCCCCGTAATAGACCCTAATGTAGCCTCAGGAGGTGTACCCCATCACCCCAGTGGGCCTGTTCTGCCCTCAGCGAGCGCAGTACCTGGTCAGGGTATGGGTGGGGGTTTGAGAATAACGTTGGTTGATAACAATAGTAGGGGGAAAGCCAAAAGGTAATTCACCTACGGGTCAATTAGGCATGAATACAACTAGGAACACTGACATAGGTGCCAGGCAAGTGAACAATGTTCTAATCTTTAGTTCTCTTTTAGACGCTGAACCAATGATACTGAATAGAAGTGCCCTCCTTAGACTTATTTCTGAAATAGAGGATCTGGGGTTAATCACCACTAAAGATATCGAATTGGTATACTTAGATTGGAGGAGCTCCCCCCCAGTACTATAGCCACTTTTTCCTCAGGGATAGTGTCAGCACTTGTTTTAGCAAATATTGATAGCTTCAGGAAAAGAGGAATAGACATCTTACCAAGTGTTGGTCCGCATAGTACCCTGATCAAAAATTCTGGAGCATGTAATCAGGTGCAAGGGAGGGGTTTCACTGAGTATAAGGATGAAAATAAACACATAAAGTTGAAAGACATGGAAATAATGGTAGGAAGTAAAACGGGAGTAAGAGAAATTAAGTTTCCTACACCCGAGGTTCAGGAGGCCCCTAGAGTGGATGGGGATGATGAGATGACAAAATGGAGTTGGGTTGCTGGTACCTTGAATGGGGTAAAAACATCAAGTATAAAACCCGTGGAGCGGGTGTAGCCAACTGGGGAAAATTATATCATGGAACGTGGTGGGGCTAGGAAAATCTTGTTATAAACTCAAATCATTGGTTGATTTAAACCCCAGGATCATCTGTCTCCAAGAGACGTGGGCGGCGGAAGAGTTACAGATAAAGAATTATTATGTGTACTGTAGTATAGCAAAAAAATCCTCAAAAGGGCACGCAAGTGGAGGCCTAGCTATTGTACTTAGTTGCAATATAGCATGGGACCCCGTGATATACAAAAAACCCTCAAATTGCTGTATTTGTGCAAAACTGAAATTAGGAAATGATAACTTAGGGCATGCAAAGTTTTTGTTTTTGGTAAATGTGTAAATTCCCCCAGGGAGGGCATCTAACCCACTGGTAGACTCCATCAGCAGTTTCGTGCAAATACGGAAGAAAAAGCACGCATATTGATGGTAGGGGATTTTAACGCTAAGTTAAATAATAGTGCTGTTATGTCCTTCTCTAATACAGATTTGGAGGAGATGTGGGCTATTCCAGAGTCTGTACTTCCGGCCCAGTTAAAATCTGACAAACGCGGCCTTTCCCTCTTGCAAAATCTTAGGAATCTTGACGTAGTACTTTTAAATGGTAGATTTTCTGAGGATTCCCCTGCATCTTATACTTTTAATGGAACTTACGGTCAGACCCTTATTGATTACATGACAGTTTCCATTCAATTGTTCAGTGCGTGTACACAGTTTATGGTGGTCCACTCTAAGTTGAGTGACCATGATATTTTAGTGGTGAAGATGGTTATAAATATCAAGAAGCCTGAACTCTGGAATCAGAGGAAGGAAAATGTCACCTATTCTCGAAATAATGGCCGTACTTGTTGGTCATATAAGGCACTTCCGAACTTCCAGAGGGTATTTAAGAATATTGCATTTAGGCCAAGTCCGGAGACTTCGGTTGTGAGGTACGAGAGTGTTTTGGCAGCAATTAGAAAATTGGGAAGAAATAAACAAGATATGAGAACCTCCCCTATAGCATTAATTCAATGGGAAATCAAAAATCTGAATAAGGAGATTAACGGGTTGATCAGACTCCAATTTAGAGTTCCTAGCTTAAAAAATCAGAGAGAGATATACAGACTAAAACAGGTACGAAAAAGAAAAATAGTATCAGATTGGAGGAAAGTTGAAGATGAAAAATGGGTAACCCTTTGGGGTACTAGAAAGTATTGGGCATTGATAGCAAAGTTTTGTGATGGTGGAGAAAAATCACAACCCACTTTAATCTCCGAATCTGAATGGTCCACCTATATATCCCAACTGTATGCTCCTAATCAATTAGCAGATCAGTTTGAGGTTGTTCCTAAGAACTCAGAATTGGGGGTTGATGTAGAAGAACCAACAGAATCGGAAATTGTAGGTTATATTAAGGGGTCAAGATACTCTGGGGCAATGGGACCAGATGATGCTCCAGTAGCCATAAAAAAACAGGATTGTGAAGATTGGGCAAAATTTTTATATCCATTGTTTGCTCATTGTTATGACACTGGGAACATCCCGTATTCCTGGAAGGGAAGTATATTGGTCCCGTTATATAAGAAGGGCCAGTTTCAGACAAATCTCTCTTTTAGACTCAACGGGGAAACTGTTTGCGAAGAGTATCCTTGGCCACTTGCAAGAGTGGGCATTCGGAAATAATCACATACCTCTGGAACAAACAGGATTCGGCAAGAATAGTGGCACTCTGGATAACATTTCCGTCCTACAAACGTTAAATGAAAAATACCCTGTGGGCCAAGGGGTCCCGTTGTATACTGCCTTTATAGATTTCTCCACAGCGTTCCATAGGGTAGATAGGGGGACTCTGTGGAGAAAATTGGTTACAATGGGGATCCCAGGGAACCTTTTAAGATTAATAATTGCACTCCATTCCTTGACATGGACAAAAGTTTTGTTGGGGGATCTCAAGGCCTATCAAGGAAAATATGTACACACAACTGGCTGAAGCAGGGGTGCCTTTTGTCCCCTTTACTCTTTTCTATCTATATCAATGATCTGTCGAGTCGGATAGGACGGAGTAAAGGGGACCCTCCCCAATTAGGTATTCTTAAACTAAGTTGTCTGTTGTATGCAGATGATGCAATTATAATGGATTTTACACCAATTGGGCTGCAGAGAAGATTGAGAGAGCTGGTTAGGTACACAGACGAGCACTTTTTAAAAATAAACATTTTAAAGAGCAAAGTTATGATTTTTAGTTATCAAGGGTGTAAGGTTAGAAAAAATCTGAGTTGGTTTCTGGAAAGGGAAAAACTGGAAGTTGTGAAATTTTATCCATATTTAGGAAAAATATTTTCAAACAGGTGCTCTGCTAGCAGACATATCGACCATTGTAGAGGGAAAGCAATTTCACAAGCTTCGGCTATTAATCGCCTGTAGGCTGGTCCCATACTAAAAAGGGATTTGAAAACCAGACATAACAATTTGAAAATGGACCTCTTTCTGATAGAGAGCCAATGCAATAGGCGCAGGAGGGGTTGGGAGGGGGTCAGGGGCGGCTTGTTGAGGGCAAGGCGGCAGCCGTGTTTTGAACAACTTGTAATCTAGAAGCCAGATCCTTCCTCATCCCCACCAGCAGTGAGTTGCCATAATCCAGTTGACTAACCAAGAGCGACTGGATCAGAGTCTGTCTGGCCAAAAATGGAATCCACGGAAAGATCCTTCTATGCAGTCGCATGGTTCCAAAACAGGTCCCAGTCACTGCTTTTACCTGCACTTCCATTGATAAAGTATTATCAGTTGTTATGCCCAAGTTCTTGGCCCAACCTCTAGGAGCGGGTGCATCTCCTAGCTCAGGTGGCAACCAATCTGAAGACCACAACCCCTCCACTTTACCAAATAGCAGTATCTCCGACTCAGAGGAGTTGAGCTGGAGAAAGTTTTTCTTCATCCAGCTCGCTATACTGGTCATGCAGTGTCTAATTTAAGTTTAATTTGCGCCGGGGCCTTATCAATGGGAACTATCAGCTGGGTGTCATCCGTATAGGATATACAGCCTGATTCATCAACGGGCCGTTTTGCGAGCCCCTAATAGCGATTCATAGCGAATCGCTATTAAGGACTCGCAAAACGGTATTCATGTAGGAATTGCTAAATAAATAGCGATTCCTACACATTCCTTATTTGCGAGTAGCAAATTGCTAATCGCAAATAAGGAATAACTCCCCATTCATTCCTATGGGCCAAAAGGCCCATAGGAATGAATGGGGAGTATTCCTTATTTGCGATTAGCAATTTGCTACTCGCAAATAAGATAGCGATTTAAAGGGTGCCAGGGGTGTCCAAAGGACACCCTGTAGCACCCCTTAAATGCTAATTGAAACTGGTGTTGCGCACACACATGTCCAAAGGACATGTGTGTGTGCAACATGCAACTTAGAAAAATGCTTTTAAAAGCATTTTTCTAAGTTTTTGCTATTTACCGAGAGGTCTGACCTCTCGGTAAATAGCGGCCCGAAATTGCGAATTAGCAATTTAAAAATGGTTGATGAATTGCATTTAAGGAATCTCAAATAGAGATTCCTTAAATGTAATTCCTCGCAATTTAGCGAATTAGCAATTACCGAATTTTGCATTTGGGATGATGAATCCCAAATGCAAAAATTGCGCTCGCAATGGGCCAGATTCTCAGAATCTGGCCCTTTGCGAGCGCAATTCGGCTTGATGAATCAGGCTGATAGTTTCAAAGACACAGTTTCTAATAATTGAGGTTAGGGGGGCCACATATATATGAACAAAGTGGGGCTCAAAACTGAGCCCTGTGGGACCCCCTTATCCACACTGGTGGTTTGAGAGACGAATGAGCCCAGCTGTACACATTGTGTTCTGCCCGTCAGGAAACTCTGGATCCAATTGAAGGCCCAGGCTTTGACACCATTCTCTCACAGCCAGTCCAAAAGGATCCGGTGAGAGATGGTGTCGAAGGCCGCCGACAAATCCAGTAGAACCAACATAACGGGGGTGTCCCTATCCAGTACATGTACAATCAAAATCTATAATGAGTTACAGTGAAACCTCCTAGGAAGGGAAGAAGGCATATGGATAGCTGGCATATGATGAACATATATAGAGGTCAGAATTCATCAAGTTAACAGATGCAAGCATAGAAAGTCTAAAGAGAACAGAAAATAGTCAATCAATACCTAAAGATCAGGGTTGCTAGACAAGTAGCTAGAATAGAAAAAAGAAATTTCAACAGTGCCCTATTCCAGACGGGCAGGTGAGGTGTTAGTAGAGGCAGTAAGAATACTAACAAGACAGCCCGCCCATACGGTGGATCGTACCGGGAAGTAGAGTGGCAAGCATTGGAATCGGGACATCAGCTGGGCTTGGTAGTTAGCCTGTAGCAGCCAAGGGCTTAGTAGTTCAGGCCAGGAACGCAGTCCAAATCTTGTTAAATATTTGGACTCTCTCATTCAGTTTATATATCAGGTGTTCATGGGCTACCATTGTGGCCATAACATTCATCCAATCTTACTCACTGGGGGAGGTGGAGCAGGAGGGGTTTTTCATCAAAGAAGGCAAAGTTTTGCTGTTGCCAAGGCCGAGTCCATCCAACGCTTGTTGTATTCATTCAATCCGGGGATATCGCTTCTGCCATTTAGGATTGCTAGTGCCTATGTTGGGTGAAAGGTAGTCGGCTCATAGTTTTAATAGTTCCCCATTCATGGGACCAGTTTGACAGGATGTGAGAGCAGGACCATAGTATTTGTAGGATAACGCTGCCACGCATCTGGCAGCGCCAGCACTCATCTGTGGCATACATTGAAGCCCGATGAAGCTTATATGCTGTCCAGTGCTAGTCGTACAGGATTTAATAAAACTGAACTTGACTCGTGCCTCTTGGAGTTCTAGCTGTGTGTTTGAAGCAGTGTGAACAATCAGCATCAGAAAATGCGATCGTTGGCAATCTTGTCACTTTTTGTTATGCTATTATTTTTGTAGAGTGCTTGATTACCAAAAAGGTGTCATAGCCCTAGCTGAGATACAAAATGAGGATACCCTAAAGGAAGAATTTATGTTACAGAGAAGAACTCGGTTTTCAAGGCCTTTCTGAAGGCCAAAAGATTTGGCATGACTTTAAGATAAAGTGGAAGCACGTTCCAGACTTTAGCAGTTTCAAGCACAACGCTGGAGCGAGCATTCCGTTGATGCGATAAATAGTTTTGTGATCAAAAGATCATATAAACCAGTGACCAGTTTCTTATAAATATGCTATTCAGCCAGATTGTCATGCATGAAGACATAGGTAGAGTCCTGGCTTGCGGATCCAGTTGCGAATGAAGGCAGTGCCTCAGTTGAAGGTACTTCCAGAGATGGTGGTGAGGTAGTTGGAATTCAGACATCAAGTCATTGAATGGTCTGATAGTGTCAGCGATTAGGACTTGATCCAGTCCGGGTATGGAGGGCTTTCAATTCCCAGATCTGCCATTTGAAGGGAGAATTGTCAATCATCAATACCACGATCAGCCATGTGTTGATTTGGAGTGTAGAAATCCATTTTTCTCAAGCAATTTATGAGTTGAAAGCCAGACATTGTGCATTTCAAGCAGTAATGGATTAATAGGGTTGATTGACACATTATAGCCATTGTAGAGGGGTGTGGGGCATCTGGCTTCTTTATGTAGATGTCTTTCTAGCTTAACCCAAAACAGTGTCGCCTTGTGGTAAATTTGCATGTGGGGCTGGCGTAATCCCCCTGAGGTGTTGGCTGCTAAGAGTTTTTTTGTGGTCAATCTTTGTCTGTGATTTATTGAGGAGCCAATCAATTTTAGGGCAACTAAGGAACTCTTGAAAGGCAGCAAGCCAGAGACATAATTAAAACAAGGGTAATCACCATCTTGACAGTTTGAACTCTGCCTCAAAGGGAGGTTAAAGGGATTTCCACCTGTTAATGGCTGTTTTGGTTTTCTCAAGTAAGGTGAAAACATTCTCCCGTACCATAGAGAAGAAGTTGGTGCTCACTAGGTTTCTCAGGTAATTTTCGCCTGATGAGATCCATTTCGCAAAAATGGCCAGGGTAATTGATTTGTCCCCTCTATGCCTCAATTGGCAGTCACGGAGACTCCCTACTTTCTCCCTGCGTTCATATGTTTGCTTCCTAATGCGGGTGAGGGCCTTCGATGTGGTCTGTGCAAGGAGAGTATTAAGTTAAAACTTTTTGCCTATCCGTAAATGGTGGAGAGCTGAAGTAGGCCTCCGGTGATAAGCAGCTCGGGGCAGGAGAATTTCTGAGTCTAGACCTCTATGCTTGTCCATTGCTGTCTTACTAGAAATGTTTGAGTCCTGCAAGAGCATGCCTCTGAGATTGGTTTTGCCTGCCATCCATAGCAACCGGGGGGTGTCCACCGATAGATCATTGAGATCTAGGTAAGTGCAGAGTATATAATCAAGTTTTTTTTCCTCTCAGGGAATTTCAGGTTTAATACTTCAATCACCAAGTTTGAGTTGTGTGGCAGAGCACCCAAAGGTCCAAGGTGAGGCAGAGAGGTGCAATATCTGAAATTCTGCCTACACTAATTTCAAAGGGGCTGACTTTGGGAGGAGGGCAAAAGTTTGTGAGAAAGAAATGGATTTGTTCCATCATCAGAAGGAACAGACACCAATGTTCCAGAAGTGTATGTTCTGGCATTTTGTCTTTAAGGGTATCTCTATCACCGGAGTCTTAGGAAGATCGCATTCCAGTTTTATAATTTGTGGGTCAAGGACCATGTTTCAGTCACTTCCAAAAGTTATCTTGCCCTTGACAAACTCAGTGAGCAGACTAGGCAATCGCAGTCACACTTTGATCCTGCCAGGGCATAGATGGAGCTGAGGATGAGAATGTCATTCATAGGTTTCTGTCTCACAAAGTTGTACCATCTTGCAGCATCAGTCCACGTGGCATATTTATGTGGGGATTGCGCCACTTTTGCTCTGCCATTGCGTCACTTCTGTGATGCAGCAGCGGCGTAAATCCTGCGCCACATTGCGACATACTTACATCATGACGCATCTATGGAGATGCATCACGGTGTAAGGCCCTGCGCCACATGAAACCTGCGTCAGGTTTCATGAGGGAGTTTCCACGCAAGGGGGGGCATTCCGTCGCAGGAACTCCCCTGAAAAGTGACTCAGTGAATTCTACAAGATTTCACTGAGTCACTTTACCAACCCTGTGCCTGCTTGAAGCAGGCATAAGGCTTGACGCACCACGTTACAGATAGGGTAAGTTGGAAAAGTTCTGGAGTTGCGTGCCGCACGCAATACAACTGCAGCACTGCGCCAACTTCACGCCCTAGATACGACACGCATCTGTTTATTCCTGTGCCATGGTGCGCCGCATTGTAATTGCGGTACAAAAGGGGGTGGTAATGGACGGAGCATCTGAACCAATCAAACACTCACACCCAGTCAAAAGATCTGGGTTTGATCCATCACTGCTCTTTAGCCCACTCTGCCACCCAGTTCAGACATGGCTATATGCAAATCAGTCTGACCCTGTGCCTCATGGGAACAGTCCAGCCCGAACTGCCAAGCCATGCCTTCCCTGGACCGGAAACAAGCTTCCGAGGACAGCATTGTAAATGCGGTTCATCATGGGTGGCGCAAGGACAACAACGCCCACGACAGCAAAGAGCGCTTCACTATCGTCAAGGAGTTCTCCAACCCCAGCACCGCCACCAACGACATCACTCCGTCACAAAACCTCTGCGACTCCCTCGCCAGGTTCTTCCACCGCAAGATCGCCGACATCCACAACAGCTTCGGCGCCCCACCCACGCACCCAACCGTCGAACCAATACCCCCCACCGCCACCCTTCGCACCTAGACACAGCCCGCACGATGAACACCATCCACTCCGGATCACCGACCGACCCCTGCCCACACCACGTCTTCAACAAGGCCGACTCCACCATCGCACCCCAACTCCGGAACATCACCAACGCCTCCTTCAACACCGCCACCTTCCCGGAGAGCTGGAAGCACGCCGAGATCAGCGCCCTCCTGAAGAAACCTACAGCGGACCCCACCGATCTCAAAAACTTCCGCCCCATCTCGCTCCTCCCTTTTCCTGCTAAAGTCATCGAGAAGATCGTCCACAGACAGCTGACCGCCTTCCTCGAGACGAACGGATCCCTCGACCCCTCGCAGTCCGGCTTCAGAGCCAACCACAGCACCGAGACCGCCCTCATCGCAGCCACCGACGACATCCGGACCCTGCTCGACAAGGGGGAAACAGTGGCCCTCATCCTCCTGGACCTCTCCGCTGCGTTCGACACGGTCTGCCACCGCACCCTAGTCCAGCGCCTCAGCAACATCGGTATCCAAGAGAAGGCACTGGAGTGGATCATCTCGTTCCTCGCCGGAAGAACACAAAGAGTCCGCCTCCCCCCGTTTTGCTCCGAGGCCACCGAAGTCATCTGCGGCGTCCCACAAGGTTCTTCACTCAGCCCCACCCTCTTCAACATCTACATGAAACCTCTCGCAGCCATCGCACGCCAGCACAACCTCAACGGTGCACAGACATAATATCGACTCCAAAATATCGTTTGGACAGAATATCGAGGAAAAAATATCGTTTGGACAAAATATCGACTGGACAGAATATCGACAGCCAAAATATCGTTTTTAAGGTAAGTGCAGTAATATCGACTGTAAATAATATAGAAAGTGAAAATATGTAAGTATATACTATAGATAGTAAAATAAATTGTTTTTATTTTTAGGGTTCAGGGTCAGTTTTGGGTTTTTGGGTAAAGGGGTATTTTTAGGGTTCAGAGTCAGTTTTGGGTTTTTGGGTAAAGGGGTATTTTTAGGGTTCAGGGTCAGTTTTCAGTTTTTGGGTAAAGGGGTATTTTTAGGGTTCAGGGTCAGTTTTCAGTTTTTGGGTAAAGGGGTATTTTTAGGGTTCAGGGTCAGTTTTCAGTTTTTGGGTAAAGGGGTATTTTTAGGGTTCAGGGTCAGTTTTCAGTTTTTGGGTAAAGGGGTATTTTTAGGGTTCAGGGTCAGTTTTCAGTTTTTGGGTAAAGGGGTATTTTTAGGGTTCAGGGTCAGTTTTCTGTTTTTGGGTAAAGGGGTATTTTTAGGGTTCAGAGTCAGTTTTCAGTTTTTGGGTAAAGGGGTATTTTTAGGGTTCAGGGTCAGTTTTCAGTTTTTGGGTATTATTTTATTATATTTTATTACTATATATATATGTTTAATAAATATGAAATAAAAAAATATTTATTTAACTTTCATTAATTATTTAATTATTATAAGTTAATTTAAGTAATTTTAAGTATATTTTAGTAATTAATTATTAATATTAATTTAATTTAACACTGTTTTTAGTAAATACGATATTTTTTACAACTATATTTTTGTAAACGATATTTTGTACTCGATATTTTTGTACTTACCTGTTTGTACATACAAACTCGATATTTTTGCTGTAGATATTTTTTCCTCGATATTTTGGGTAGTCGATATTTTGGTAGTCGATATTCTTTCAGTGATCCAACCTCAACATCATCTCTTACGCCGACGACACCCAGCTGATCCTCTCCCTCACCAGAGATCCCGACACCGCCAGAACCAGCCTACACAAAGGGATGAAAGACGTCGCCGAGTGGATGAAGGACAGCCGCCTGAAACTGAACTCGGACAAGACGGAAGTCCTCATCCTGGGATCTTCGCCCTCCGCCTGGGACGACTCCTGGTGGCCCCCAGCCCTGGGCACCGCACCCAAGCCAACCGACCACGCACGCAACCTGGGCTTCATCCTGGACCCCTCCCTCTCGATGACCAGACAAGTCAACGCCGTCTCCTCATCGTGCTTCAACACCCTGCGTATGCTTCGCAAGATCTTCCACTGGATCCCGACCGAGACCAGGAAGACTGTCACCCAGGCACTCGTCACCAGCCGACTGGACTACGGAAACGCCCTCTACGCCGGAACCACAGCCAAGCTACAGAAAAGACTCCAGCGCATCCAGAACGCCTCCGCCCGACTCATCCTGGATGTCCCCCGACGCAGCCACATCTCCAGCCACCTGAGGAACCTACACTGACAAGAGGATCACGTTCCGGCTCCTCACCCAGGCACACAAGTCTCTCCACGACCTGGGCCCCAAGTACCTCAACGACCGCCTGACCTTCTACTCGCCCACCCGCCAGCTACGGTCCACCAGCCTCGCCCTCGCAGCCGTACCACGCATCCGAAGAGCCACCGCCGGAGGAAGATCCTTCTCTTACCTGGCTGCCAAGACTTGGAACTCCCTCCCCATCCACCTTCGGCTGACCCAGGACCATCTCGCCTTCAGGAAACAACTCAAGACCTGGCTGTTCGAGCAGTAGCATACCCCTCCCCGGAAGCGCCTTGAGACCCTCCCGGGTGAGTAGTGCGCTATACAAATGGCATGATTGATTGATTGAACGTGCGTGCCGTATCTTTCCTGGCCCCCACGTCTTTAGAACTTGTGTGGGATGCTGTTTATGAAAAAGAATGTCCCATAGGTTTTAGGGTAATTGCACACCTGGTAATGCTAACGTAGGTAAAATAAAACAGTGGGTAGGTGCAACCTGGTTAATCCTCCTGAGTGTGAGGGTAAAGGTATATCCTAAGACTCGCGTTATACCTCTCAGTGGGATCGTCCCCAGGGTGCACTCAAATGTGAAAATTCATTAAGGTTCAAAGAAGTATTTTTCAGTTTTTTTTTCAGTCTGAATTATTCAAATCTTTTTAACCTCAAATGATAATTATTTCCCTCAAATGTTTTGAATGTTATGCCCAATGCATTTCGGGCTGTGCTCTTCTTCAGGGGCCTTATTTTCTGCAATCATTAAACAAAAAGCAACAACTTTTTAGTTATATGCTGGTACCATCTTTGTACATGATTATCTGAATGTATCATTGTTGAATGAATGGTAAAATACCTTATAGCCCCAGTGCAATAACAAATGTCAAACTTGACGAGTACTCTGTGTGGTGAACATGTAAAGGATTTTAGTCTGAAAATTTAACAATTCTGAAAAATGTGTGCAAAAGACTCTCGGTGCTCAAGCCTCGTGAAACGTGCATAAACTTATGCAGGTGAATGACAAGGTGTGGAGGGAAAAAACGATCGATAGTGCAAAGTACTTAACTGTGGCAAAAATACTTGTTTGAACTATAATGATTTTTCACATTTGAGTGCACCCTGGGGATGTTTCCTCTGAGAGGGTTAACGTGAGTCTTGGAATATGAAAAAGAATGGACATCCTGGTGGTGGAAACTGTATCATGAGTAAGGTGTGCGCGTAAAGCCCACCCAGTCTCTTTTCAGCTTTATGGACTATGGACTTTTGAGGTGGGTCTCTTGTATGAAGGATATGTCAGGTCATTTTATCTCCAAATAGCTGAAAATCTTTTTCTTCTTGATGTGATGGGTCAGGCTGTTTACATTGAGTGACCAGATAGACAATTCCTTATCTCTGTATGGGGCATGACAACAATGGGCTTCAACTATAATGGGTGTAGAGAGGAATGTGGAAATAGGCCCAAAATGAATGTGTGCCAAGAGTGGCACTCCGTGTATGGGTCCGCTGTACTGTGATTTAAACCCAGAAGGGTTCAAGTATTGTGGTCCTAGAGGAGGACAAGAGGGTATGCCAGAAAATGATGAGTGGATCGGAGATACCAAACTTTGGTAAGGTGGTGAATCCTTACCCAGGTGATAAAATAAAAGGCAAGTGTTCCCATGGTACCATGGGAAAAAAGGGGTGGGGGCTTTGGATACAATAAGTAGTTGAAAGTAGCAGCTCATGTTGAGGGACCCTTGAGACTTCCAAAGGTGAGCATGATTTATCTCTAACTGCAAGTACTTGTTGGGATCCTTGCTTTGGTTCTTGTCCATTCCCCTGCATCTATGATCCACATCCTAGGTGGTGTAGCTGGTGGGCCTAGTATCTGAAGATACTAGCTGAAGAGTCAGCTAATCAGCAAATTATTTTGTCCTGCGTTAATTTTAACTGTCATGGGAGCTGGATCTAGTAGTCCATAGTGAAGGTCCAATTTCTTAAGGAGAGGCCGGAGAGCCAAGAATTTTCTCCGGGTGACATTAGTCTTGTAGAAGCAATCAGCTGACAGAGTGATTTTTCTGCCTTTATATGTGTAATGGCAGTGTTTCCTTGCCACAATGCCTGTATAGTATCTGTTCTTGGATGTCACTCAACACTCTGAAGCTCAACTCGGATAAAACAGAGATTCTTTTTTTATAAAACTTGCCCCCCTCCCCCCACGCTCTGGTGGTCTTCTAAATTTAATCCCCCTCCCAAGCCTGTGGACACAGAAAGGAACCTCGGCTTTCGGTTTGACAGCGACCTGTCTTCTAAATCTCAAATTAGTTAGGTATCCTCTTCCTGCTTTGGCAAAATTCATATGCTCCACAAATTTCTGCACTTTCTCCCCCTGGAGTCTCGTATGACCATCGTACATGCCTTAATTACTTCCCATTTTGACTATGCTAAAAGTCTCTACCTTGGATTACCTGTCTTCCTGATCAGACGCCTGCAGATCATCCAAAACGCGGTGCCAGGTTGATATGTAAAATCCCTTATTGCCATTCGATCACCCACCACCTTAGGAAGCTCCATTGGCTTTCAGTGATCAAGCGCATCCAGTTCAAGGCTCTTATAATAATTTTTCGAGCATTCCAAGGACGTGGCCCTGCCTACCATCAAGCTTTCCTTAAACACTCTCAATATAGTCGGAACCTCAGATCTAATCACCTTCGTCTTCTGACAAACCCCCGCTTCCTGGATTCTAGAATGGGTGGTAGAGCCTTTGCAATGACAACCGCCAAAGTGTGGAAAAGCCTGTCTTTCTCTCTTCGTTTGATTGAGTCAGAAGCCATCTTCCGACTTGCTCTGAAGACCTGGCTCATCACCAGCCTTTAGACCTCTGCTAGACCTTCTTCTGCCATCTGTTAGAGCACCGGGTCACCCCAGTTGGGGGTAGCTGTTGTGCTATATAAACTCCTAAATAAATAAACCATTGCTAGCGCTTGGTGGGAGTGTAGCAAGTTGGCTGTAATTGTTCATGGCAAGTCTCTCTTGAGTTGTGTTCACAAGGAGTTTCTGTGAGTTCATTGAAATTCCAGTAAAGGTATGCATTCCATCTGCAGTAAGTGTGGGAGAAATGTCAGGAGGATTGGGATGATATCCTGATTGTCCGGAGTTTCCAGAACTCCAAAGAGACGATATTGCCTCTGCAACTTCTGTCCCCTAACGGAGTAAACTTCTTCTGGGTGTTCTAGAGCTCACCTCACCAGTTAGCATCCAAGCGCCTGTCCATTATTTTTATGTAGGACTTAATAACGGCCAAGCAACTCATTATGAATTTGAGTTCCTGATTGGTGTTTGCTGTGGAGTGTTCCACTGTGGCAATAGACAGTTGCATATTTTTCAGGTCCACTATTATGGCGTCCAGCACGACTCCTGGCGCAGAGATGGAATCCAAATTAAGTGTTGGTTTCTTGAGGGATACTGCTTCGGAAAAGAGGAGCTGCCTGAATGCTAAGCTCCAGACATTTGGTGTGAGTTGTGTGGAGCCAAGAAAAAGGAGTCTGGTGTTGGAGAAGGGATTTAAAAAAAAGCAATATTCCTCCTAGCAAGCAGGCGCAGTATCTATGATATCCTTTCTCACTGTGACTCTGTGAGAAATGAGTGGATGGTGTGAGAACAAGAGTCACATAGGTGAAGGAGAGCGTGCACACACTTGCAGTGATAGAACAGCAGGTGGGAGTAGGCTCCTATCTCAGAAAAGCTGAGAAGAAGAAACAACATTAGGTCTTTCCTAGTAGTGAGCACATACATAAGGGTCAGGCCCAAGACAAGATGGCAGTGCCCCTAGTATGGAGGTTAAGAATTTGGGGCACAGATGTCAAAGCAGTGCAGCAGGTTTGAAGATGCCCTACCACAAGGTCCACTGAGAGGGTGGGTTTCCCTATCCACACTGCTCACTGTATGCTGCGCAGATTGTGTTCCTGGAGATGCCAGCATCCCCGGAAGAAGAAACTTGGCAGTACCAACACCCCATGTGCGTGCAGCAACTTTATAGAATCATGTTAACTGCAGAGGGCAAGCGCTGATTGCGGTGTGCTAGGGGGCCAGGTCCAGACTAAAATTAAATCAGTTTATCTGTTCGCAGGCCTAGCCGAGGAACTAGTCCCTCCGGTATGGTAGATTAGGACGCGAAGTACCCCATAGGTGTCACCAAGATATTGGGAAAGAAGCCATTTCCAGGATGATGTAGCTCTGCCTCACCCACTTGCTTATTCTGAAAGGTTCATCAATGATCAGATATCTGGTATAAAGAGATAGAGAGGAATTTCATACCAGAGGTTCGAGACAAAGGCCATACAGACTTTAATTTGCTGAAGGCTATCAAGTCGCATATTTAGCAATTGCTCAGTGGCCTTATCAGTTCGCCTGATGAAGTAGACAAAAAAAGATGATATTTTACTGGACATTGATTCTATTTTTTATATCAGGTATGTAGGCTTGAACTATCTTTGAAACACTAATTATGCCCTTTTCTTGGTTCTAAGTTACTTTAATTAGTTTAGTTTTGATATGCAGGTGAGGTTGAAAATATTAATATAAAGAAAGCTTTATGATTTTACAAATATGTTACAGTATCTGCTAGTCACTCTTCAGATAAACTTGGTTACTACAGTTTTGTTGATTTCATTACAAGACTGGAGGCTACCATTATGCATATTTATTTAGGGTGTACTTAAAGCAGCCACTTGAAAGCATGCATCATAAAAGGAACGTTAAGAACATACAATAGCCATGAGCACAATCAATCAATCATAGCATTTATAAAGCGCACTACTTACCCATGAGGATCTCAAGGCGCCTGGGGGGTGGGGAATGCTGCTACTCCTCGAAAAGCCAGGTCTTGAGGAGTTTTCTGAAGGTCAGCAGGTCTTGGGTTAGCCGTAGGTGGGTTGGGAGCGTGTTCTAGGTCTTGGCGGCGAGGTGGGAGAATGATCTGCTGTCGGAGGTTGCTCTTCGGATGCGGGGAACTGTGGCAAGGGCAAGGTCGGTAGAGCAGAGATGGCGGGTGGGGGTGTAGAAGCTGAGTCGTCGGTTGAGGTAGGCTGGTCCGGTGTCGTAGAGTGCCTTGTGTGCGTGGGCGAGGAGCTTGAAGGTTATCCTCTTGTTGACGGGGAGCCAGTGCAGGTCTCTCAGGTGGAGTGTGATGTGGCTACGGCAAGGGATGTAAAGGGTCAGGCGTGCAGAGGAGTTCTGGATGCGTTGAAGCCATTTCCGGAATTTGGCCGAGGCGCCTGCGTAGAGGGCATTTCCGTAGTCCAGCCTGCTGCTGACGAGGGCCTGGGCAACCGTTCTTTGCATTTTGGTGCGGATCCACTTGTAGATCTTGCAGAACATGTGGAGGGTGTTGAAGCAGGAGGTAGAGACAGCTTTGACCTGCTTAGTCATGGAAAGGGTGGAGTCGAGGATGACCCCTAGGTTGCGTGCATGGTTGGTGGGTGTTGGAGCTGTTCCCAGTGCGGTTGGCCACCAGTAGTTGTCCCAGGCCGAGGGGGTGGATCCGAGGATGAGGACCTCCATCTTGTCTGAATTCATCCTCAGCCATGTGTTCCTCATCCATTCGGCGATAGCCTTCATTCCTTCATGGAGGTTAGTTTTGGTGGTGTGGAGGCCTTGGGGAGGGAGAGGATCAGCTGGGTGTCATCAGCGTAAGAGATGATGTTGAGGTCGTGCAGTCGGGTGACGTAGGCGAGCAGTGCCATGTAGATGTTAAACAGCGTTGGGCTGAGGGATGAGCCCTGGGGTATGCCGCAGATGATCTCAGTGGTTTCAGAGCGGAAGGGGGGGAGGGAGATGCTCTGTGTTCTGCCGGAGAGGAAGGAGGTGGTCCAGTCCAGGGCCTTCACTTAGATCCCGGTGTCGGGGAGGCGTGTGCATAGTGTGTGGTGGCAGATTGTGTCAAAGGCGGCTGACAGGTCCAGGAGGACGAGGGCCGCAGTTTCTCCGTTGTCTAGCAGGGTCCTGATGTCATCAGTGCCGGCGATGAGGGCGGTTTCGGTGCTGTGGTTACTGTGGAACCTGGACTGAGATGGGTCCAGGATGCTGTTTTGCTCGAGGTAGCGGATCAGTTGTTTGTTGACGGCCTTCTCGATGACCTCCACCGGGAACGGGTGCAGTGAGATGGGCCGGGAGTTCTTGAGATCTTTGGGGTCTGCCTTGGGTTTTTTGAGTAGGGCATTGATCTCGTATGCTTCCAGCTCTCAGGGAAGGTAGCTGTCTCGAAGGAAATATTGATGGCCTTTCGGAGATGAGGTGTGATGGCGGTGCTAGCATTGTTGAAGATGTGGTGCGGGCAGGAGTCTGATGGAGAACCAGAGTGGACGGAGTTCATGATCTGGATGGTGTTGTTGTCGTTTATGTTGGTCAAAGAGAGCAGGCGGTTGGTACGGATGGTGGTCGTGGAGGTGGAGGTCTCAGTGGTTGTCGTGGCGTTGAAGCTGTCGTGGATGTCTGCGATCTTGAGATGGAAGAAGGAGGCGAGCGAGTCGCACAGGTCTTGCGAGGGTGGGATGTCGTTGGTGTTGGAGATGGGGTTGGATAGTTCTTTCACGATGTTGAAGAGCTCTTTGCTGTTGTGTGAATTGTTGTCTAGGCGGTCTTTGAAAGAGGCCTTTTTGGCGGATCTGATGAGGTGATGGGGTCTGCGGGTGAAATCCTTGTGGGCTGCATAGCTGTCCAGTGTTCCTCACGGTGCCAGCTTTTCTCTAGCTTTCTGCAGGTCTACTTGACTAGCCTATCCCATGCCCAGCGTTTGCATCTCATCTTATGTATTTTCTCCACTCCGACGCCTAGCACTCTAACACCACAGCCTGGTGTGCAGCAGAACAAGAGCTGACAGCCCCGCTCAATGTCACCGCGCGGAGGCTGCCAAACACAATATAAATGAAGTGTGAATTGTTCCTCGGCTGTGAGGCAGTATATCTCTAAGTGGGGGCCGCAAATCCCCTATGTTTGTATGGTAATTGCATCTTATGTCAAGCCATTGGTGGTTCTTTGCCTCCCCATGCCTGTCTGATGAGCTGGAATTGGAGCTGCATGAAAAGGCCCTTTTCAGCCATATCGCTATCTTTTGACAGTAATATAACAAACACACTGGACATAAGACCCATTTTCATGAGGCCCACTCTCCCAGCCACTGGCAGCGACAAGTTAACCCAGGACTCACCACTCACAGCGATCTCACTACCCCGCAAGCTTTCTAATGCCCAGATACACTTTCAACTTTCAGTGCCAGATTAAGCCCTGTGGGGGCCCCTACGCAGTTGACATTTCGGGCACCTCCCCCTTGCAAATTATCTCCCAGTACGTTTTTAACTTTACTAACCAACATTTTTTATTAACAAATTTGTGTACAAACTGGCAGCTCCCAGAAGATGAGATTTTAAGAGATAAACATGTATGTGAATCTGTCTCCTGTTTAAGTACTTTAAGTTGTCAATGGGTACATTACGTTTATGGAGCATTTTCTCTATGGAGTCTTTAATGTAAAGTTTTCATTTCTTTGAGTTGATTCATTTTTTTCTACTTGTTGGAAACAATGATTGTAATTTTCTTTCAAAATCAAATCAATATTATTTTGATCCGTGTCGCGAGTATCCTGCAAGAAGTGGGGCCCCTGGGCTGGGGCCTACTTTGCGTAGTTGGTAATTGGGGACTGTCAGCTTCCTTCACTCAAGGGCGGGTGCAAGCTTCACCATCATCCTCCACCTGGACCAAATTATAATGGTCTCAGTCACACCACCCTCAGCACACCGCTTCACGCAGGTGCAGTCAGCCCACTATTCCACAGGTACGATGGTGCGCAATCTGATTGGACACACTGACTGGTTGCTGGTTGGGGCCCTAAAACATAGAGGCACCAGTGCGTATGTAGGGAGTTTATTGACTAAAACATAACTAAAGAACTTACCTAACAGTGCCATGAGAAGGCTGCTTATAATCAATTTGGATAAAACTAGGAGTGTGGTGTGTGATGAAGTATGATTGGAGAATACCTAACCTAGACTTCAATATCCGCGTTGACTCCTCTCTCTCTTGACAGTCAAGGATAATTGGTAACCAGACTGTTTTTTATTTTTTATTTTTGTTCTCTCCCCCTCTGATGCACTGTTTACTTATTTTTTATGCTGTATTTTTTTTATCTCTGGTTTGCTTCCTTACTGCCCGCCTACTATGTAATGCAATTTCCTTCTGTTTTTTTACAGTGTGTATGTAAAGCGCTTTTATACCTATGGGTCAAACTAGTGCTATATACAACTTTTTAAAATTAAAATAAAAGAAATAAAAAATAATTGCCCGTTGCCCTAATATACACAATTATTGTTGAGCTGTTTATAGTACCAATATTCATTTTAATCCATTTGACTTATAGAAAAATTGTGAATGTTAAGTGATAGCATAGTAAAATGGCAACCATTGCTTGTGCATGCTGATTTTGCAGTTGCGATACGGGGCTCCAGATAAACAACCTGTAAATCACAGGTTCGCTGGCACTTTTGTCTAACTCTAAACACTCACTTCACCTCGAGCATAACTCAGTGGAGGCAGACTCAGTGACACCTGCCAGTTCTCGTTTTCTCCATAAAGGTATACCTGCCTTTCAGGGGTCCCCCACAAATCAAGAGTAACACAACAATGCTCAACTTTCTTAGAGTGAACCGCTTCTACGAGAGAAGCTAGAAATCAATACTTCAGTCTGGTGCTCGGAAGAAACGTTTCTCACTTGTTCTCATCAGTTATGGGAGCTAAACAGAAGCCACAATAGACAACTGAATTTTAGGGGAACCAATATTTGCAGAGGAAGTGGAGAATTTAGCTAAAGAAAAAACAGAAGGGGGGATTAGTGGAAATCTGACATTTTAACTATACTTCTGAGTAGCCACATCTAGACCTCGTAATTTAAAGATAATGCAATCAATGGAAGTCTTTAATTTTCTAGATGATAGTTATAGATGATAGTCATATATTGATACACACGTAAAACATGGTAAAAAGGACTTTGCTGAAGTTCTTGATGTTACACATTATTGTGTTATTTGCTGTTAACAAATTAAGGACAATCAAATTCCAACTGAATTCGAAAATGGGGTCCTTTCGGAAATTTGTTGTGAAATTTCCATGTATTTGATGGGTCGGAAGTCACATTTGTTTTACTGATTTAAATTGTGCTTGTCTACATAGATTTGTAGGGGCCTTGTTGCTTTTGGGTGATGCTTCTAGGTTAAAGGAAGTTTGCATTTGGCTTGTAGTTGGGCTGCTCTGCGATCATAATTTCTTCAGGAGCAGTGTAACGACTGCATACTTTAGGGGTTCATTGAATCTTACCTCTTGTTGTGATGTTCTTACCCTAATCTTGAAAATGTTGATCTTATTTGCTGGCTCTTTCCATTTCCTTGAGTTTGGAGACAGGAAATTGAGTTTTTGAAAAGCTGTGGTTCAATTAAGCTTATGGTGTATGATGTGATTGAATGTAACAGACTCTCCATCTTCATTATTTAAGTTTAAAGAATGCCAATGGGTTCTTTCATTGGTGTGGGTTTCCAAAAACGTTGTATTTGATGCCCCTTGGTCAGATCATGAACAATGTTGGCAGTTACCATTAATTCATAAGCTGTCAGTCAAAAATACTTTATTTCGGCTTTACAGCCATAAAAGCACATTAAAATTTACATTAATGGACTAAGACGAGAAAAATAAAACATGAAGAGAAATGTTGGACTGAAATCTAGAGAATGCTAAAGTGATTAGCTGGAGTTCCTCGTCAGAAAGCAATACACCAGGTAAACAAGCACCCTGGGGCACAAACGTGAATGAGGTGCCCTTAGCAAGTCCACCAAGAAAATCCAGACACTAGATCCATCTCCTGTTCAGGAAGACAAAAAACCACTTGTTACGGACTACGACTTGAGTTGGATCTCTTGAGTATTGAAAAAACCCATTTCACAACATTGAACCTCACCTGTAGCTGAAATTGCTTCTGCTGAAACGGGATATTTACAGGAATCACTGACAAAATATCGACGTTGAAAATATCGACCAACAGGAATATCGATGCAGAAATATCGAAGGCAAGAATATCGACATCCTATCTACAACATGGTAAACACAAAAATATCGGGAAAAAAAGATAGATGTTAAAAATATCCATGTTAAAAATAAAAACATTTTTCTGTAAAATTATAAATGTTAAATAAAGTAAATAACACTAATAAATAAAATAAACATAGTTAAAAATATCTAATAATGTTTAACATTAATAAATAATACATATATAATAATAAAACATTAATTAAACATATACAGAAAATATATAATATATACGCACTTAACAATAAGTTGTAATAATTATTTTAATAGTTTATACATTAATAAAAAATATTATAAATTACAAATACATTTACAAACATAAAACATAAACATAAATAAAAAGTAAAGAATGATGTTTAATAAGTTAAAAAATATATATATACCTTTAATACTTTAAATAAATTTATTAAAAAAATTAAATAACTAAATAAATAAAAATACTATTCAAAATCCATGAGTAAAAAACATACATTAATAAAAATGTTGGATAGCATAGAACTTAAAATTATCACTCACCACTCCCGCCACAGAGAGCACAATAGTAGAGAAACCACTCTATAAGCGTAGAGGTAAAAATTACTATTCCAACTCCAGATAGTGCAACAGTAGGGAAAACGTTGGATAGCATAGGGTAGCAATCACTATTCCAACTCCAGAGAGTGCAACAGTAGGGAAAACATTGGTTAGCGTAGGGGTAAAAATTACTATTGCAACTCCAAAGAGTGCAACAGTAGGGAAAACGTTGGATAGCGTAGGGGTAAAAATTGCTATTCCAACTCCAAACAGTGCAACAGTAGGGAAAACATTGGATAGCTAAGGGGTAAACATTACTATTCCAACTCCAGAGAGTACAACAGTGGGGAAAGTGTTGGATAGCGGGTGGGTAAAAATTACTATTCCCACTCCAGTGAGTGCAACAGTAGGGAAAACATTGGATAGCGTAGGGGTAAAGATTACTATTCCAACTCCAGAGAGTGCAACAGTAGGGAAAGCGTTAATAGCGTAGGGGTAAAAATGTATATTCCCACTCCAGTGAGTGCAACAGTAGAGAAAGCGTTGGATAGGGTAGGGGTAAAAATTACTATTCCCACTCCAGAAAGTGCAACAGTAGGGAAAACGTTGGATAGCGTAGGGTAAAAATTACTATTCCCACTCCAGAGAGTGAGAGAGTAGGGAAAAGTTGGATAGCATAGAGGTAAAAATTACTATTCCAACTCCAGAGAGTGCAACAGTAGGGAAAGTGTTGAATAACGTAGGGGTAAACATTAATATTCCAACTCCAGAGCGTGCAACACCAGGGAAAGCGTTGGATAGCGTAGGGGTAAAAATTACTATTCCAACTCCAGAGAGTGCAACAGTAGGGAAAGCATTGGATAGCGTAGAAGTTAAATATAACATACTTATAAATAATTGTTGTAAATAAAATATTTAAAATTTTAATTTTTAAATAACTCTACATCATTTGCAAATACCCATTAATAATTACTAAAATCATAATTACAATTGAATAATTAATTAACAATAAATACCACTAAATATTATTTAAAAAATATAAATTAACAAATAATAAATATTGAACACTAAAATATTTCTCAAAACAAAACACATATTAATAATTAAAAATTGATTAACAATTAGAAAATGGTAAACAAACATTTTTTTGTTATGAAAAATTATTTACCATTAATAAAATGAATTTCCAATTAATATAAAGTAGTTAACAATTAAAAATATCAATTACCAATTAAAAGACATAAATTACCAATTAATAAATGTAATTACCAATTACAAACCTTAATTACCAATTTAAAAAATGAATTGCCAATTAAAAGATGTAATTACCAATAACAAACCTTAATTACCAATTAAAAAAATTAATTAGCAATTAAAATAATGAATCACCAATTAATATTTAATTATAAATAAAATAATTATCAATATTAAATAAAAATAAATAATTACTTATTTACAATTAAATTACTTCCCACCCAATTCCCCTATCAACCCACAACCCGCTACAGAATTTAAACACAAAAATGAATTAAATTAATTTACAATTACTAAAAATTACTAATTATTTTACTAGAATTAAATTACTTCCCACCCTATTCCCCTATAAACCCACAACCCGCTCCAGTACTAAATATAACATTTTTAATATATAAAAAATAGTACACATATAATTTAAAACAAATAAAAAACTTAACAAAAAACATATAACACATACATATAAAACACATAATAAAATACATAACAACAAACAAATATCGATATTAGTAACATCGAAATTAGTAACATCGATATAATTGATATCAAATCAATCAAAACCTTCTGTATTCGATTTTCATAGAAACCCATAAAAACACAGTAAAAAACATAATTCATTATTAAAAGTTGTCAAAAAAGTTCATATGATTGACACAGAGTTCAATAAAAAATAGCAGTCAGTCGGAGTTAAGATAGGGATGGTGATTAACATAAAATTTTAAAAAGCAAACAATAAATTTGGCATACAGTTTATTTTCCAACATTTACAGGGCCAAAAAGGGTGGACGACAAGTTTGAAACCCCATTATTCTCAGTATTGGAATTATCCAACGTCTGCGTGGTATTACATAGTACTTACAAAACAATACAGTGTGCATTGTATTTTGACTGGAATTCGAATCGCAGGGGCAAGATGACAGAGTCCTCGACCAGTCATTCTGTTTAGGGAACGAGATCAACCGGAAATAATTATCCAATCTGAATCGTGTAAGTAGAAATTTTTCATATTGATTCAGATTATATTTTAAATATGGTTGTAGTGAGAAAGTAGTTTAAATTGCCAGGAGATGTTGAACTGAGCTTTTTCCCGCTTCTTGCACCAGTCGAAGATCTCCCAGATGGAGGAGACACAGCTTTTTTAGCTCCCTTCTTGAAACTTTAGAGATCGAACCTGGGTGAGTGTAATAACTCAGAAGACCCAGGTCAGTAAAAAAAGATTTTACGTACTCAAGCCATCTTATTTTGTGTGTGATATTTAGTGCCATACAGTCCTCGATGAGGGCGCGAGTTAGTAAACACTGCTCGTTGGTCCAAATGCGTCTCCACATCATTATTGGTTGGATCTTTAGAATGTCCGAGATATGATCCATAACACCCAACAGGAGGTTCAGGTAAGGAAGTCAGATAAACAACCGAACTTCAAGTATAGAGACAAAATTGTAAAATAGTAAAATAAGAAAACGAAAGAAAAGAAGCCTATAAATACACAAATACAAATTCCAAAAACAGTTATAATTTATTATATATCAATTTTTTTTTTTTTTAAGTTCACAAAAGAACAATAACGCTCAAGGAAAAATGTTGGCAGAACAAAAACAAACCATTACATGCCAATCTAGTGGCTCACACACACACATTACATGTAAAAAAGAGGAACAACAAAATTAAATTGATGTGTCCTTCACAAATTATGGCATTTCAACCGCTGGGTTACTGTGCGGTCATCATCAGGACAGAAGATTATTTGAGCGTTCATTTGCTTTGTATAAAAATGGGCCAGTCATAAATGGATTGGCTTGTTTGAAAGGAAATTCAGACTTTGGCATGGTCAAATAGTATGAGCATATCAATGCTTCAGTACAGAGGATGGCAACAAAGTTGCGACCACGAGTGTGTGCCCAATAGAAGAATTCAATGGGTGACGAGTCAATTACGCCCACGATTATGCCCAATAAATCGGCGCGATGGGGACCAGAGCTCGGCACACAGTGGAGATTCCCACACAGAGGTTCTAGTATACGATCCAGGCCTAATTCTAGGTGACACCCATATGTCGTGGTACTTTTGGGGACTGAGAGGAGATAACGGAGGAAGGAATTCTCTACTCTCTGTAAGTCATCTGTATTTGAAAACCCCCATACGCCCGAACCATAACTTGCAACACTGACGCATTTTGCTTGAAAGATCTTTAACATTTCCTCAGGAGGTCTCTTTCCTAGTTTTTGTGCAAACGCCGTCAGTGCCGATGTGGCCCTAAGGAAGGATAACTTCCTAACCTGAACAACTTTCGACCAATTTAATTTACTATCTACCACAATACCTAAATAGGGATAAGATGTTGTGGTCTCTAAGGTAGAGTTATTAACAAATATATCTTAGTTTTTTTCTATTTTGTCTCGGGCCCGCGTACATAGTAAAAGTCTTTTTTATGTTTACTTTTAAGTTCAGAGAAGTCATGTAGTTACAGTATCTGTTTACCGAGCGCTGAAGTTGGACCGGGGTTCTTGCCAGAATGACGGCGTCGTCAACATACAATAGTGCCGGAATTGGTCGACGACGAATTGCTGCCAGGTCTTGACTATCTTTAACCAATTCTGATTCAAGGCCATTGGTTTATAGGGTGAACAGGAAGGGGGCCAGAACGCACGCCTGTCTGACCCCCCTCTCTATCTTGAAGGGCTTGGTAAGGTCTCCATCAATCCCATACCTCACCCTTGCTGATGCATTTGAATATAGTTCTCACAAAACATTTACCAGCGAAGGTTCGTCTCACATATCCAAAATTTTTGCCCAGAGTTTAGAGTGACTTACGCAGTCGAACGCTGCTGTCAAGTCAACGTAGAACATATACAGTGACCCTCCCTTTGCTGAGACATATTTCTCCATTAACAAGGAGAGATTTAAGACTTGGTCAACTATACCCAGCCCTTCTCGGAAGCCTTATTGTAAATCTGATACTATGCTGTTTTCTACAGCCCAGCTATGGAGGCAGTCTAAAAGAATACGGCTGGCAACCTTGCTGAGAGAATCTAGAAGCGAGATGGGCCGATAGCAGGTCGGGCTGCTGCGGTCACCTTTTTTAAAAATTGGCACCAAAATTGACGTGGTCTAGGACTCGACAAGACCGGCCCTAGTAGCTGCTTCCAGAACTCTCGTCAAGGTAGGGGACCATAGGTCTAAATTTTGTTTAAAAAGGTCCACTGGGACCCCGTCTGGACCAGGGGCTTTGCCAGATTTTGACATTTTAAGGGCCGTAATAACTTCTTTGTGGGCAAAGTTTATCTTTATGGGATAAGTTGCTTGCTTGGGGGTCTCAACCAAGCCCAAAAAGAATTCTTCATCTTGTCTAAAAATGGTTGAGAAGTGATCGACCCAGGCATCAGCATCTACAGCTACTTCGAGTATTGAAAGGTTTCTCTTTATGCAGAGGAAGGGTGCTTTAACTGTTCTCCACAAGGTGATAGAATCTTTCGTGGAGCAGCTTTGATGTAGTTGGTTTCATAAGGAATATTTAATCTGAGTTTTGCAGTTCTTTTGCGCTAGATTATAAGCCTTCCTTAACTCGGCAACCTCATGTCTGTCCCTAATTTCCTTGGTTAATGCTACCTTTAATCTAGTATATGCTTTGGTGCATTCAGTATCAAACCACCCCCTCGTGATGGGCCTTTTGATTTCTTGGTACAAGATAACTCTTCTCTAATTATTTTGGTGATGGCCTCCTAACTACAAAGTACTTGTTCAGGGCTGGCATTCAGGTCTAGGCATGAGTACAAAGCAGGCAGGGCTTTCTTTAATACGTTGAACAATACTAGTTCTTGGTCTACCTTGCCCCATTTTAGGGTGAAGCCGTTAGGCCTATCTAAAATAAGGGATTGCTGGTCCAAGAGGCTCCAAAACACTTTCTCTATCATAGGAGAGGGAATACTTATTTGGACACTATTAGGAAAATGGTCACTACGTGCATTTGGAGTTGTTTCAAATTTGTATATTCTTGATGTGATACAGTTGGATACTAGTATATAGTCAATTATATGGTTTGCACCTCGCCCATTAAAGGTACTTGAAAAAGGAACTGGGGGGCTAACCAGCTTGTTCGCAAATCCCATATCTTTCATTATTTCATTCATATGGCCTCCCATGGCCGTATGTACAAAATGTGTTTGGTTGTTCCCATGCTCATCTTGTATGCCACAATTATTAGGACTGCTATTTTTACACAAATACAAATCAAAATCACCGCCCCATATTAGCGTTACGGACCTATTAGTGTACCTTGTACGCAGATTTTGAAAAAGTTCAGAAATATTATTTAAAACAGCAATTAAATCGACTGTGTCCAAATTATTATAAAAATTAATCACTATGTAGATAAACATCTTATTACATGTTATCATAAGTGCCTGATAGTTAGGTTCCAATCTCAAAACTTCAATTTTATCGAAAGGAAGAACGTTTGATATGTACAACATGAGGCCTCCTTTTAGTCTACCTGAGGGTGCAGGAACTGCTTCTGAAAAAAAGGTTTTGTACCCCAGAAGATGGAATGGTGTACGAAGCCATGTTTCCTGTAGGGCTATAATATTGTATGTTGTTACTACTGCTCTCCAATTATTGTCTGTAATTTTAGTTTGTAGCCCTGCCACGTTCCAAAAAATAATGTCTAGCGTTAAAGAGTTAGTACTTATGTTTGGTTTTGAGTTGGTATTCTGTGGGGGATTTTCCATCTGTGATTCTAAACCTAGGATGGGCTGTTCTACTTCTATGTCCTTATAAATCTGCCCCAAATCAGCTACAGATATTACATTGGTTATGTCTGATACAATGAGACAGGACTGAACAAGTGAAACTTGAGAATCATCATTCCCTTCTATTGTCGGTTCTATTGGGGCGGTGCTTTGGCTCTCTCGTAATGTGTCCCCTAATGGTATGGTCAGTCATTCGTTATCATCTAGAGCGGACAGTGCACTAAATCTGTTATGGGTGGGAACTATTTGCAGTGACCAGGATGGGTTGTGGGGCTTTTACAGGAGCCTGTGATCATAGATCTTGTTTTTCGGGCGGTAGAAATAGCCTAGTGGGAGTATGGTTATCCAGTCCATGGTTGAAATGCGGGTACCCTCAATATTTAGGATCTCCCTTACTAGGCGTGGTGTTCTAAATGTAATAACTATACAGTCCCCGTTCAAATCCTTCTCCCTGGCCCCTACCCGTTGCACTCGTCTGATCATCTTGAATTCATCAAATAGTTGGCTATAAAGCCCTGTCCTATTGCTTAGCCAATGTAATGACTTGTTCTTTAAAGCTGTCCAAGATTCTTCTCTGGGAAGATGGTTAAATGGGACATTTCCAAGTATTACCACATGGGGGTAGCCTCTGGTGGCAGATGTAAGTGTGAATCTATGGGCCTTTGTTCCACGGAGAATGGAACTGTTCTATGGTCTTGACTATGCTCCTTCGGGGGCAAAGGCATTTGTGATACGCTTCCCTGTAGAAGCGGGTTCAAATGTTTATTAATGTGTCTTGATGGGGTATATGTTGCCGTTTTTCCAGAATGATTTAGATGGATTTGTGCCCTGTTAGCTGGGGAAATGGTTACGGAAACTGCTGGGACTGTTTTTCTAGTCTCACGCCTAACATTTTTCGGTGCGTTTAGACTTGTCGGTTGGATGTTTGTAGCTGTGTTTAAGCACGTATCACCAATCGTAGCTAAATTTGAAGAATTGAGATTAGTCAGTAGAAGGGTTTCTATACTAGCCACTCTAGTAGTTAGTTGGTCCAGCCTGACTTAAATACGAGTCAAGTCTTTCCACTAATGCTGTTAGCTTCTGAGTGTCTAGATATGACTGACTAGTTATATTATCCTGTCTAGTTGGTTTTTGTTTAGCTTGTTGATTAGAAGGTTCGACATGTTTCCTTTTAAGTAGTGCGTTTGATTGATTTCTGGATTCGTCTTGGGCCGAGTGGACCATGACTAATTCAGATTCTTTTTGAGAGTTATGTACACCGGGGACTCATTGTCTAGGTTTTTGTTGCTTTTTCTGGGGGGGTTGAATTGGTGACTCACTGTCAATTGACTGAATGTCATCAATAGATGCTTGAATACATCCATTTACTGAGGTGATTTTTTCCCCCCCATGGTTTGATTTAACTGAGTCTTCGCTCGGGAGTGGTGGCTGGCTCGTCCCAGAGGAGGAGCCCGCAATGGATTCCTCCACTGAGTGAATCTTTTTATCCAGAACATCCACCGCTTCTGTTAGATAACTCAATAAGGTTTGCTGTTTTTCAGTCATTGGTCTGTTTCCCTTAGGGCTAGGTAGTTTCCTTTTTCCCATTTTCCACGTTGTAAACTATCTAGACGGTCGTAGCAGAGGGGACTTAGACCTAGCTGTTATTCACGGGGGAATACAGGTCCAGATTTGAAAGCCTTACTATGTTTCGGCACAAAGGACACAGGGCCAAGGGACCGGGCCCAGCCTGGCCTCCTCCGGCCACTGACGGGTAAGGACGGGCCAGCGCGCGTCCCGCGGGGCATTGCCACGGTCTGCTTTTAAGGGTCCCTGGGGGGGCGGGGCTTCTGCCTAGCACCTCATGCGAGAACGCGCTGCCCGCTGGATGTTGTGGTCAGGCAGCGCGCAGTCCATGGATGGATTGAGGCGCGTTTGGCAGGTCGAATCACCCTTGACAGAAGAACACTCCCCCAGCAGTACAAAGGGCAACAGGCAGCAACTCTGACGGGGTCCCAGCGGGATTTCAAAGTTCACGAGTCTCAGAGGTATTACGACGTCGATATTACTAACTTCGATATTACTTACATCGATATAAAAAAAAACGAGATTACTTACCTTAGGGTCGATATTCTGTCCAACGATATTCTTCACCTCGATATTCTTCACCTTCGATATTTTTAACTCGATATTAATGTTGGTCGATAATTTGGAATCGATATTTTGACTGTGCACCTATTTACAGATCTGCTCACGTTAGACCAATTTGATGATCGTGAGACCCTGGACTATCTAACAATGTTTCAGGTGATCCTGCCAAAGGAAAACCGGGAATAGGCTTTGCCAACAATTTTTGGCTACATTCATTTTTCTAAGCCTGAAACAAAGGATTCGCCTTATAGCCACCATAGTAAGGGACTGGCGATGTACATCTCTGCACCACTAAATGGAGTTTGTAAACCTTAAAAAAGTGTGTGCTCTGTGCGGTGTGGAATAGTGTGGTGTGGAGTGGATTTGTGTAGTAGAATTATATGGCATGGTGTGCAGTGGAATTATGTGGATAGTAATTATGTGGTATTGATTGTACTGCAATTTTGTAGAATGGGGTTGTGTGTTACAGGGTGTAATTATGTGGATTGTTATTTTGTGTTGTGTTATGTAGTGGAGTTCAATTATGTGGAGTGCTGTTAAATTTGTGGCATTATGTGAAATTTTGTGCTGTGGATGCATGCGGTGTGTTAGTGAATTGAGTATAATTTTGTGGTTTGTTGTCAAATTATGTGGCGTTGAATGGAAATGTGTGGAGCTGAATTGTGTGGTGTGGTACTGTGTGACATTGAGTGCAATTATGCTGATGGAATTATGTTGTGTGGAGGGAATTTATATGTAATTTTGCTATGTGGCAGAGTGGTTGTATGTGGGGTATATATATGTGGTATTAATTAGAGTGTAATTATGTGGTTGTGGCTACCTGTCGTTCATCATATTTTAGTGTCCTCATTAAATATGTATGTATGTATGTATGTATGTATGTATGTATGTATGTATTGCGACTTATATAGCGCACGTATCACCCGAAGGCATCAAGGCGCTTGCTTTGGGAACCCGTCCTGGCTTTTCCCTGTGAGATAACCCCTACTAGGTATCCTCAGGGTGAAAGCCAGGCATCCCGCCGCGGGGGCCGTAGTGGAGATTAGGCAACTATTGCCCAGAGTTGCAGCGTGGGACCCCATGATTAGAATAGGCACCGAGGCGAGAATTATCGAGTCCGCGGACATTTTGGGCTCAGGACCCTGCCGCGTCGGGAATTCAACCCTGGTCCCGGGCCAGACCTCTGCATCAGGCCCGGGACCAGGGTTCAGCAGCAGACCTCTGCATCAGGGTCTGCCGCTCTAATCAGTGAGCCACACTCCTCCATATATCTGCTTTAGGTGACTTATTTGCACATTCTGCTTCTAACGTTTCAAGGTATCACCAATACAAACATGTAAAAGAAATCACAGGCTGTAGTAAAAACAACTATAAAATGATACATAGAAACAGAAGGCTCCCTCAGTATCACTAACGGGTGATAAACAAATTCCCAGAGAGGTGACTTTAAAGTGATTGCCACACCAAAGAACTTCAGGTTACGCCTAAATGTGAGATTTGCTTATGCGTGCGATATTTCAGAGATGAATGGGCCTGTCTCAGAGGTCATGAAAGGTGAGTGTATCATCTCTACAAAAACAACTCTTGGCAAAGACAATATATCTCGGCTCTGGACCCATTGCCTTTGCTAACGTTTTGAGCTCTGCTGTACAGCATCTCCTTTAAAAAAAAGGCTACGATGTCTGCTGTGTAATTGTGCAGGCACAAGCCCCAAGCTTGCATGCACCTACACATTGACAGGCAGTTTTTTCAAAATAAAGTTTCTTTGCTGGTCTGAGTTGGACTGGTACAGAAATAGAAAAGGACAAAATAGCACTGGAGGGGAGATCAACAGGAAGTGGGGGTTGTGAGGAATCACAGAGGGTGGGAGGGTTAAATAATATGGAGGTGGGAGTGGGGGAAGGAACATGTCGGTGTGGTAGAACGCGGAGAAAGAGTAATGGGGTGAGATGTGGCACTCGACGTACTGGGCAAGAAGGCAAAATGAACGTGACCTTGTATAATATAAGGTTTGATTTTGTAAAGTGCTACGATACCTTCTGGTTGAGTTCAGACTACATAAATACTGAGAAAAAGTAGCAAACATCACCAGAAAATGGACTATAAACAGAATAGTTTGACATAGAAACGCCGGCTCTCTAGTGAGGTACTCATACCTGTATGTGACTTAAAAGTTGCTTTCTCTACCGTGCACAACAAGTCGCTCCAGCTCTAGGATAACAAAATACAAAATACAACTCTGATCTAATTTTCAGAATGCACCGACCCCACAGCTCCCTATCACGCGCTGCACTCGATTATTAAACAGCCAGCGAGGTTTACTGCGTGTCATGTAGATGTTTGTAGGCGGCAAACGGCTCCTCCGGCAAGGCAGTCTCTGGCTAATTGTGTGACATTCTTGCAGTGTACATTGCAGTTTGTTTAAGGCAGCTGCCCATAGCGTGCTTACCTGGGCTGTAGCTGCAGGGGACCAGGATGAGCGCAAAAAACATTCAAACTATTTGGCGGAAGAACTAGCTTCGATGGGGTGGGGGGCTCTAATTCTTCATACTGTGGAGTCAGAGCTTCTGCAGGTAGGAGACGGGGGGAAGCGCTGCTCACATGAGGCTAGAGTAGGGATGAAGAAGCTGCAGATCGTCTCTTGCCTCCGTCTCCTTCACGTACATTGGCAACAGGGTGTGGGCGGGGTCTCTGCATCGGCTCCGCGCTAAGAGAACCCGGATCAAGGAGAAGAGGATGCCTGCAGGCCACATGTATGAAATATGTGGACACACTTCTCAAAAACGATTCTGAGCTACTGTCTTAGTCCACAGTCCATTTAGGGACCGCGTATTGTAGACTTCTTAAGCAGAGTTTTGCACTATTAACACTTCCCTGATCGACCACTACGATTTCACCTGATAGTTCTATTTTGCACTGTTTGGGCCGTTTGCCTCCACACTGCGTGAACGTGGGCCCCATGCAGAAGCACCTTCCACTGGCATGTAGTTGCACCCCGAGCAAACGGCCCTTTCAACCCCTCAGTGTATTGCAACGTGTCTATCTGCAAACCGCACTCGGAAGGTTTCATGACACTATCAGACACGGAGACATCTCTTATTTCTATTCATACAGACATGCTCTGAAGCACACGCACACTGACAAGTAGAGACTGCCTACACGCAGAAACACAAAGGAACAGCCTGCAGGCTTCACATATACCAATAATAACTAAAAACAAGTTGAAATGGGGGAGGAGGTCGGGTTGCTTGCCGAAGCCTTAAACTGTCTGGAATTCACCGCAGCAACACCTGCCTGCGGTGGTAACAACACGCACTGCCCTCACAGTTCCCACACAATCAAAATAAATTTTTTTTTAAAGTTTGATTTTATTTGAGAAAAAAGAAAATCAGAAAGGAAGGGGGGGGGGAGAAGAAACAGGAAATGGGATATGAGAACAGTATACATCATGCAGAGAAAACAATTGCAATTGCAAGGGGGGAATGTATAATAAAGAAATATCACTGGGAATAAATTACAATAACAAAGAAATCAATGAGAAAATGTTTACAGCAAGCATAAAAAATTCAAATCCAGAAAATAAACAAGCAATGATATAAAATAACAGAATAAGAAAAAAGTTACCTATGATGGGAAAAAAGGCAAAGGGGAAAATTAAGGTGGCTTGCGTACTTCAGCTGAAGCAGGGTCTGGGGAAGCAATAGTGGGAGCAGGCGGGGAAAGATAATTTACCAGGGGAAGCCAAAGTAAGTCCCGTTTAATGGCTAGGGAGATGGGGGAAACATAATTAGTATCCAAGCGATGATGAAAACAGACCGCGTTCCACCAAGAGCAATATGAGACATTGGCAGCCTGCTTCCAATTAGAGGTGATGGTATGGAAAGCAACAGATAGCAGGAGATCCATGAGGAGATAATGATGGGAAGGGAGGGGGAGATCAGGGGAGAGAGAACCTAGAAAAATGCATGAAGGTGAAAAGGGTATTTGGAGATGGAGAATGCGTTGGATTTGAGTCCAAACTGAGTTCCAAAACTGGGAAACAGGAGGGCAATCAAATAACATGTGTTTAGGTCAGCAGAAGGGCAAGGGCAGGACCAGCAAGTAGGGGGGATATCAGGTGAAAAGGATGACAAAATAAGCGGAGTAAATAAAACCCTATTATATATGAAATAAAGAGTTTGAGTGGTATGAGCAACTCTAGAGGCCTTATGAAGTTTAGTCCAAATTCTATCCCAGAGAGGAACAGGCCAAACCTGACATAGATCAGATTCCCAGGCAAGTTCAACTTTAGTTTTTGATCTACCGGTATTGACGCGGAGAGAATCATAAAGGGAAGAGGCAGAGGGAGAAGAGTCCAATATTGAGGAGGTAGATCTAAAGGCAGCGGGGATGTCAGTAGAGGGAGGTAAGGACTGGAGATAAAGAGTAAGAACAGGGTACAGTGAATTGTATTGCGACCGAGTGCTGGATGGTAAAGAGAATTGAGATTGAAGATCTGAAAAGGAGATCGGAGAGTCTTGAGAAAGAAGTTGGGAAATCCAACGTAGACCACGAGAATGCCAAATTTTCCAGAAAACAGTATGGTTGCGGATATTGAGCTTTGTGTTATACCAAATGGGTTGTTCATGTAATGAAAGACGAGAAGGATAAGACGAAGATAGAAAAGGAAGAAGAAGTTTATGAGAAAAAGAGAGGATAGGATTACGAAGAGGAAGCAATTTAGATGTGAAAGACAAAAATTCGTGGAGATTTAAAGGAGAAACAAAGGAGGATTCCATAAGCAACCAGATGGGAGGGTAAAAAGGGAGGTCAGGTGAAAGCCAGCGGGCCGATTGTTTGAGAGAGTAGGCACGATGATAAACTCGAAAATCAGGTAAACGAACACCGGCTTGAGATTTGTCCTTCCATAAAGAAGCGAGGGCGATACGGGAACGCTTACCGTTCCATAAAAATTTTAATAATAAGGAATCAATGCGTTTGAAGTAAAAGTCCGGAATACGCATCGGAATCATAGAGATAGTATAAAGAAGAATGGGAGAGAGCATCATTTTTATAGAGCTTAGGCGACCCCACCAAGATAAAAAGAGTGGATTCCAACGAGTGATGGACGATTCCATCTTCTTAGAGATGTAGTCGAAGTTGATTTTAAGAGTGTCGGATAAAAGAGGCGCAAACCAAACACCTAGATATTTGATTTTGATGGGTTGCCAAGAAAAACCAGATTGGGAAAAAAGATGTTTTTGACACAAAGGATTCAGAGGGAGGATTTCACATTTATCAACATTTAAACGATAACCAGATACCGCGGAAAAGGAGGAAACCTGTTGAAGAAACGGAGGAAGAGAGGATAGAGGATCAGAACAATAGAAGAGAATATCATCCGCGTAGACTGAGAGTTTCACTTGATGAGAGCCAAAATGAAAGCCAGAAATGTTATCATCCTGACGGATTTTAGTTAAAAAGGGTTCTAAGGCTAAAACAAATAATAAGGGGGACAGTGGACAACCTTGTCGAACCCCTCTTTGGAGAGAGAAATAATCTGAAGTCTTACCGTTGACAAAAATGGAGGCTTGAGGCCCGGAATAAAGCAAAGAAATAATAGAAATGAACTTGGGGGGAAGTCCAGCCCATCGAAGCGCTTGAAACATAAAATCCCAGTCAATTCTGTCAAAAGCCTTTTCGGCGTCTAGGGAAATAGCGGCTAATGGAAGGTCCAAAGAAGCTGCCTTGTGAAGGATATTAAAAAAGACTTGAGAATTATCGGAGGAAAGGCGTCCTTTAATAAAACCCGATTGTTCGGGTCCAATCAGATCTGGCAAAAGAGGATCCATACGTAAAGCTAGAATCTTGGCTAAAATTTTATAATCTGTAATAACTAAAGAGATAGGTCGGTAATTTTTACAGAGAGAATGGTCTTTGTCTTCTTTAGGAATCAAGCATATCAAGGCTTGTTGAAAAGAGCCACTTGATGAACCGTTTTGCATAAATGATTGGAATAAAAGTAAGAGTTTCGGTAAAAGGAAAGAAGCAAAGTGTTTATAAAACTCGATAGTAAACCCATCCGGGCCTGGGGCCTTACCCTGACGCAGTTTAGAAACCGCCTGAGAGATTTCAGAGAGTGAGATATCTAAGTCAAGATCATGAAAGTTCACATGGGAGGAAGGAGGAGAAGGAAGAGAATGGAAATAAGAAAGAAGATCCGCCGGTGAAGGTATTTGTTCAGGGGTGTAAAGTGTCTTGTAGAAATTAACAAACTCATTGAGAATATCCGCATCTTTAAAACAAGAATCACCCGAGGAAGACTTAATTAAGTCAATCTTAGTGCGTTCCTTCCTAATCTTCAAATAATTAGCAAGAAGTTTCCCCATTTTGTTCCTGCCCCCATAGTAGCGAGAGTTACATTTCAAAAGGAGATTAGAGGCAGCCTCAGTTGTGAATTTATTGAAAGAGATTTTGGCATCAATTAGTTCTTTAAGGGAAGATTGCGAATTCGAAGAATGATAGGCAAGTTCCAAACGTTTGATATCGGCGAGTATTTGAGCTGATTTAGCCTCTCTAGATCTCTTCTTTCGTGAGACATAACTTATAATAAAACCCCTAGAGGCTGCTTTGAAAGAGTCCCAAACCATGACAAAGGGTGAGTCAGGAGTATGGTTAAGTAAGAAAAATTCCGTGGCAAAAGTAGTGAATTCAGAGAAAAAAATGGGATCGAGGAGTAAGGTATTATTGAATCTCCACCTGCCAGAGTGGGGAGAAAAGGGGAGAACGTCAACGAGAACAGGGGCATGGTCAGAGATCAAAATGGAGCCTATGTCAGAGCGAATGGCTTGTTGGGTCAAAGATTTACTGAGAAAAATATGGTCAATGCGGGATTGGGAGTGATGGGAGGGAGAAAAGAAACTGTATTCTCTGAGGTCGGGGTTACATAATCTCCAGATATCAACTAGGGCATTATTCTGAATTGTGTTAGTAAATTGGGAATGCATTCTGGAAGGGACAAATTTAACTTTTGAGTGACGGTCAAGGAAAGGGTCCATAATTTGGTTACAGTCACCACCAAGTATAATGTAATCCTCGGAGAGAGAGGCTAACTTATTGGATATTGAAGGCCAAAAGGATTTATCGATTCCAGTGGGAGCATAAACATTAAAAAACACAATAGGAACATTATCAATGAGAAGTTTAACAATGACCCATCGACCATTAACATCACAATCGTGAGAAATCGAGGAAACATTTAACTTTTTATGAAACAGAACTAGTACCCCATTTTTCTTTTCAACAGTAGGAGAACAAAAAACATGACCCACCCAACAACGTTTAAGCTTGAGTGACTCCTCCTCCGAAAGATGGGTTTCCTGGAGCAGGGCCACATCAGTTTTAAGTCTGGCTAGGTGTGATAACACCCGTTGCCTTTTAATTGGATTATTTAATCCTTTAACATTCCAAGTTGTAACACGGAGTGTATCGACAAAGCACAGCAAATATCGATATTATGCTTGCTGAAGTCAAAGAGAGAGAAACGTAAAGAGTAGTGCAGAATGAGTAATACAGATGAAGAGGAGAGCAGAGAGGAAAAAGAGGAATTAAAGAAAGAAAGAGGATAGAAAAGGGAGAAGGAAGAAAGAGAGATACAGATAAGAACAAAAAAGACAGTACAAGTCCGAGACAGACGACTGAAGGACATACTTACGAAAACAATACTTCAAAAACAAGACGAGGGAGGTGGGGTCGAGAGATGACGACGAGATCAAGAGCGGACACCGGCCTCCATAACAGCAAACCCAGAGAAGGCAATGGAACAGACACAAAAGGATGTGTAGGATGATAAGGGAGGTGAAGACATCTGCAAAAAGGAGAGGAGAAGATATGAGCTACCAAGAATAAAAAGAGAACAAGAGGATGATGAGACAAAAATTATCAGACAAAGGGTGCAAACAACCGAATGAGACAACAGCAATCAGAAACACAAATGGAGAACAGTATTAACAAAATTAGAAAACCAGCAAAAACCATCAAACAGGTCTAGTAACTTCCATGGTCTCGGCACTGTGTTGTCGAAGAAAAGCTTGCAGGACTTCAGGGTCGTCATAAGTGGTAGTTTTGTCCTTGTAGGTCACCTTAAAGAGGCATGGATGAAGAAGGCCATATCTAGCATTGAGGGCCCTCAGTTGAGGGCGCAAGTCCAGAAATTTCTTCCGTCGGTCTGCTGTGGCCTTGGAGACATCCTGCGATAGATAGAGGCGACGGCCCTCCCACATAATTTGTTTCTTGAGTTTGGCGGCTGAAAGAACCTGCAAAAGGTCAGTGTATTGAAGAAACAACATGATGACCCCTCTAGGTTTTGGTGAAATTTTTGGACCGAGGCAATGAGCTCTCTGGATGTTGACAGAGGCTAGTGCAGGAGTGTCTAAGATCTTTGGTAGAAAAGATTGGAAGAAAGTGGTGGTGTTAGACCCTTCTACAAGTTCAGGAAGACCGTATAAACGGAGGTTGTTCCTACGATTTCAGTTTTCTAAAGCCTCCGTCTGTTTCTTGAGTAGGAGTATCTCCGCCTCCATGGAAGGTATGTGAGAACAAGAAGACTTAAGAGAGTCAGTAGATTGTTCTAGAATGAGAATACGCGAGTCCAAAGAGGACCATTTGTCTTGCGTAGTCTGTAAAGTTTTGGTGGTAACTTCCATAAATGGCTTAAGAGCGCGCAACTCCTCCAGAATAAGGTCCATGGAAGAAGCAGAGGAAGAGCCCCCAGGGGACGGAGGATCTTTCTTGAGACGTTTAGAGGAAGCCAAGGTCGATGTAGCCTTGCCACCACCACTGGATTTAGGAATGGCACCATGCACTGTAGTAGACTTAGAAATTGCGCTGTCCTCCATGTCCTGAATGGGTGTGTCCGAATCCGAACAGGCGGATACCTTTGAGACTGTGGATAATTTTAAATTGCGCAATTTCCCCATGAAAGAGTCCAGTCAAGAAATGGTGAAAGTAAAGAGCCTGAACGACGCCAATCAGCAGTACAATCACAGCGTAGAATAACTGGAAGAAAAATGTTATGTTCTCTGTAGATAGATAACAGCACCAAGGCAACAACCAATGAATCCTCAAAGCAATTTCTTGGAAAATCCACTGATAGATGACACAACAATGGCTGTAATTAACAGAAGAAAGAGAAAATTCTAGGACCTCAATCACCAAGCAATCACCACTTATTAGTCATGGTTCACAATAAAGTGAGGTATATCTGGAATTATGACATTGCAGAAAGTAGGCATGTAAAGAAATCAATCCACATCCTCAGTTTTCATGAATTAATCTCCAATGTATTCAGGCAAATGGGCAGTAGGTGGCAGCAGAGCACTTGCAAACAGAGAAAATAAGTTCAAATATTAGGTTCCTGAAAGCTATTCAAATTGTTGCAAAGCGCTGAAAAAAAACAAACTTCATGAGGAAGTCGTCCTCGATATTGTAGACAGAATGCTTATAATTTTAGTAGAAGCCAGACAGAGAAGGAATTATGTGCCCATTGTGATAATAATACATTTTTCAGGCAGCTGAAGGTCATGACAGGGTCCAATGAACCGAACCTCTGTGAGTGCAATGTGCGGTAAAATTCCTCACATAGCGCAATTTGAAATGGCGGCCGTTTTCTGTGACAGAACTGCTCCGACGCGCAAACAAGGGAAAAGCGTCTCTTACATGATGCTGCCGCCGTTCAAAGGCACCTCTTCATGCGCAGCTTCTGTTCCGCCGATTAAGCATGCATTTGGGAGCCCGTGCAGGCAGTCATTAACGTGCCAGGTCAGTCGCTCTCTCCGTCGTCTCGGGAGAGTCAGGGACACACCGCCATTTTCCTTGGACGCTGGCCACGCCCCCCCAAAATAACATTTTTAAGGGCCATAAAAATAAGACTAACACTTCATATACAAAATTCAGTTAAACTACATGATAAAAAAATAAGTTAAGGGAGTAGAATAAAAATGTACATTCTTATCCAAATAAAAAAGACACTGTAATTGTCATCACATTGACGTACGTGCTAAATAACAGCAAGGGAAGTGGAGAAATGATGCGAACAACGACATCAACTATTACACTGTTCTTTTCTCTTTACAATTCCTCTAAGGGAACACCACATTGCAAAGAGGAATTTTGAGGTCGCGACTACAAATAGTGGTGATATTTCATATTTAAGTAGCCTAAAGAGCTCTTAATAGTTTCTTAGCCATAGATTTCTGCACAACTGGTAAACCCACTTCTATCTAGACCTATGGAATACAGGGAAGAAAAGCATTACATGGAGTTCTGTTTCTTCCGAGGCAGAACAACCAGGGCAAATTGATTAGATTGCACCTTTCCATTTAATAGTAAATCCACCTAATGGAAGGGCTCCATGTCTAAATTGAATAAACATTTTTTTACCATAAATGATTGAATGCTATCCAAGGTCTTTCCAGTTTATACTGCTGTTTGATATCGAGAAACCTCGATGTCAAGGAGCAAGAGGTCGTCACATTTATGCTTGATGTAGTTTTCATTTGTTTGCTGTTTTGAGAGGTCTCGCCTATCCTCACCTGTGCATTTGGTGTTGTGTCCACTTTGCTACTGAATTAACACCAAGAGGGTTTTTTTAAGTTTTTCATCACTTTTGGGGTTGGCAAATGCTGTTGTTTAACCATTTGTTGGATCATCTGAGCCCTTTGTTTGTTTTTTATTTTCATGGACAGTGGAGGAAATTCTGTCAAACGTCTAGCTGTAATGATTAGCCAGTGAATCAGTAGCTTCTGCTGGCTTTCTATACCTATTTATATGTGTTCTGGGTGACAGATGGTTTATTTTATTTTGTTGTGTGACCGAAATAGTTGAGGGATGTGACAGTCATCACGGTACACGCTGCATATGGGGGAGCTCAGGTATGCTGCAATGATGGTCCCTTTAATTTTATGCATGAAGAATCAGTCCATTGTGTGAACTAATGAGCTCGAAAGGTTAGCAGATACTTTGTGGTTATTTATTTAGTTTTATGAAGTTTGGCAGCAGCAGTGTCCACAATTGAACTAAAATATCCTTATCACCCCATTCACTCTCTCGTTTTAACTTCATCCTGTTTGGAGTCTTTATTCCTCACAGCTTAGAGTACAATACTTAACTTCATCCTGTGTGGAGTCTTTATACCTCACAGCTTAGAGTACAATACTTAACTTCATCCTGTTTGGAGTCTTTATACCTCACAGCTTAGAGTACAATACTTAACTTCATCCTGTGTGGAGTCTTTATACCTCACAGCTTAGAGTACAATACTTAACTTCATCCTGTGTGGAGTCGTTATACCTCACAGCTTAGAGTACAATACTTAACTTCATCCTGTGTGGAGTCTTTATTCCTCACAGCTTAGAGTACAATACTTAACTTCATCCTGTGTGGAGTCTTTATACCTCACAGCTTAGAGCACAATACTTAACTTCATCCTGTGTGGAGTCTTTATACCTCACAGCTTAGAGTACAATACTTAACTTCATCCTGTGTGGAGTCTTTATTCCTCACAGCTTAGAGTACAATACTTAACTTCATCCTGTGTGGAGTCTTTATACCTCACAGCTTAGAGCACAATACTTAACTTCATCCTGTGTGGAGTCTTTATACCTCACAGCTTAGAGCACAATACTTAACTTCATCTTGTATGGAGTCTTTATACCTCACAGCTTAGAGTACAATACTTAACTTCATCCTGTGTGGAGTCTTTATACCTCACAGCTTAGAGTACAATACTTAACTTCATCCTGTGTGGAGTTTTTATACCTCACAGCTTAGAGTACAATACTTAACTTCATCCTGTGTGGAGTCTTTATACCTCACAGCTTAGAGTACAATACTTAACTTCCTCCTGTGTGGAGTCTTTATACCTCACAGCTTAGAGTATAATACTTAACTTCATCCTGTTTGGAGTCTTTATACCTCACAGCTTAGAGTACAATACTTAACTTCATCCTGTTTGGAGTCTTTATACCTCACAGCTTAGAGCACAATACTTAACTTCATCCTGTGTGGAGTCTTTATACCTCACAGCTTAGAGTACAATACTTAACTTCATCCTGTTTGGAGTCTTTATACCTCACAGCTTAGAGTACAATACTTAACTTCATCCTGTTTGGAGTCTTTATACCTCATAGCTTAGAGCACAATACTTAACTTTATCTGTGGAAATTTGGCAGAGAACACTGTTAGCATTAAGCTGAAGCCATATTGTTTCCGGCAGCCATCTTTACTGACCATGTGCTCGCCATGTGCTCTTTCCTTCTTGGCTGGGGCTTGCCCTTGTGCTTTGCTCATGAACGGGCTATACTTAGCCTCTGCTACTCTGCACATGCTCAGAAGAGTCTTTAGGTGCCCATGCACATGTTTAGGTTTGTTTTTGTTAGGATGTCTATACTAAAGTCAGCAACTGTTGGCCCCTCCTTCTTTGTTGACTGTGCATTCTTTGTATGACCCTCTATGTATGTAACTCTTCCTATTTGTGCTGTAACCGCCTTCTTTTGAGCTCCTGTGTGGGTATAAAAGACCCACGGTTCTTCTACTCCTTGTGCTACTTCATACACTGCCGAAGGGTGTTGTGTGAATGTAGTTTCACCTCATTAGTTTTATTAAAGTGTTTGCTTGATATTTCAGCCTCTGTGCCAATCTCTACTAATTGGTATGAGAACTAGAGCACAGAAGGGCAAACCCCTAGCACTGGTAGGCCTTGCTGAGGTCTACTTCTACAAAATGGCGCCCAACCAGTGGGGCTCATGCGCGACTCGGATGCCCCAACGGAGTGGTCTTTGACGATGGATCGGAATCCCGCTACGGATGATCGCTGCCTGAGGAGTCCGTGTCTTGGCAGCCAAGGCATTTTTCTACTCTTCCCGAACTGACCCTCCAAGTGGTGCCGGACCTCAACTGAGATCCCTTCTGGTGTTCGCCGTGCAGTGACCATTTGGTCGATTCAACACTTGCCACTTGGAATCTGGAGACTCTTGCTTGGTAAGGTCATTTTATGCAACACTTCTTGTATGTAATTTGCCAATATCTTGGAACTTCCTTGGATATATATAGATTGCAATTTAAAAAGACAGGTAATGAGGAGATTTTTTTCTAGCTTTTTTAAAACTTGAACGGCACATATTGTGTTAAGTGCCACATTGCGTATAATATTGCATATGCTGCAATAATCTTGGCATGCCTGTTCTTAGCACACTTTGTGGAATGTGTTGCTTTCTTGGAGGTACCAATATGGAACTTGAATGGAATCAGCCAGCTCCCCCAGAGGGGACACCAAATAGGGACATGTATATTAAAAATGGTATGTCTTCTATAATGTACAGCACGTTATGGAATAAATATACTAATAAGGATCCTGAGTTGCGATGGCCTATAAATGGGTCATTTGATCTTAGAAAGATTCAGTATGTGGAACAATGTATGTTTAGTATTAAGTCTGTTTATTAACAAATAAAGTCAAAGAGAGCAATTCTGGTCCGACACACAAGGCAGGTAATCTACTTGACCCCATCTTTTCGAACCTCGATATCATCACCTGCCCCCCTCCCAAACCTATTATTTGGTCTGACCACTTCATTGTCGAATTTAACATCTCGATCAGTGCTACTGTTGGTCCACCAGTTCACATCCAGACCCTCAGACCTAATAGGAATTGGAAAAAACTCAATCTGCCACAACTGAATGGCCATCTTGTCTCAACCCTACCTTCTTTACCTAATAATATTACCACCGAAGATGAAAGTTTAATTAACACATGGCTTTCCTCAGCCATTGACATCTGTCTTCCAGTCCGAAATGGAAAACAAAACTTTACCCATCCCCCTGCCCCCTGGTTTAATGTCCAACTCAAATGCGCCAAATCCAAGTGCAAGAAACTTGAACGCATATGGAGATCTGAGTACTCCTCTAATGATAAAGAAATTTACAAAATGGAACTTCGACACTACCACTCCCTGTGCAAATCTGCCAGGGCAAACTATGTAAATATCTCTATTTTATCAGCCCAAAACCGTCCAAAAGCTCTTTTCAAAGCAGTCCAAGAACTTTCTGGTCAATCAAACTCGCCAAAAGCCCCTTGTTTGGACACTGCCCAATGTAATACACTGGCCGAATTTTTCACGGAGAAAATAGACCGCATTTATGCCGGTTTTAATGCCTCCCCTCGAGCACTGGACAACCCTCACAGTACAGACCCTGACACTACTTTTCCTCTGGATACTACTGCCTCCCTTGTCCCTCACACTTCCATCGACAAATGGGATCCGATCTCTTTAGAACTCTTTTGTAAACTCATGGCTCAAATCAAATCTGGCTCCCCACTTGATGCCATGCCCCCTCAAATTCTAAACACCCTTGACACTTCCGTTCTTTCACCTATCCTAGCCCTTCTGAATGCATCTTTGTCGGAAGCCATCGTTCCTGCAGCTTGGAAACACGCCATGGTGGTTCCTCTTTTAAAAAAAACTAACGCCGATCCCAACAATCCCTCTAATTTCCGACCCATATCTCTTCTCCCTGGCCTGTCCAAGGTATTAGAAAAACACATCAACCTCTGCCTCTCCTCACATATTGAGGACACGAAATTCCTACACCCATCCCAATCTGGTTTCAGGGCTGGATTCTCTACAGAATCGACCCTTTTAGGTGTCACAGAGGCTATCAGACAGCAGGTGGACAGAGGGGAGACGGTGGCGCTTATCCTGCTGGACCTAAGCGCCGCGTTCGATACCGTCTCCCATGACATCCTTCTCTCCACCCTAAAGGCCGCTAGTATCCATGGCACTGCTCTAGCCTGGATCGCTAGCTTTCTGTCCGCACGCACTTTTCAGGTTTTTTCTTCCACTTCTGCCTCCACTGCCCTTCCGTCCCTACACGGTGTACCCCAAGGTTCTATCCTAAGTCCCCTTTTCTTTAATATCTATGTTAGCCCTCTCGCCTCTCTGGCAGAACAATCTGGTCTTTCTATATTTTCATATGCGGACGACACCCAAATCATTTTTTCTCTCTCCTCCAATAAACACGACCCCAACTCATCTCTCCAATCTGGACTCACTAATATCGCCAATTGGATGCAGACCAATAAATTAAAATTAAACGGCGATAAAACCGAACTTCTTCTATTCGGTTCTGACACCTCTCTCTGGGGCCCTAAGCACTGGCCTCAGCAAATGGGTCCCCTGCCAGTTCCATCCACCAAGGCTCGCAACCTGGGTGTTACATTTGATAACCAACTGTCCATGAAACAGCATGTTGTGAAAGTCTCAGCCACCTGCATCAATATCTTGCGGTGGCTGAGAAAAATTGCATGGATGCTTCCGCCAGACACCCAAAAAACTGTGGTCCAGGCTTTAATAACCTCCAGGTTGGACTACGGTAACGTGCTCCTCCTTGGGGCTAGCAAGGAGGTAACACGTAAATTACAGGTGGTGCAAAATATGGCAGCTCGGCTGCTCTGTAATCTGCCCAGAACTGCCTCTGTCAGCGCTTCCCTGCGCAGCCTTCATTGGCTGCGCATTGAATCAAGAGCAAAATTCAAAGCCCTTTGTTATATGCATCGGATTAAAACAGGCAATTCCCCCTCCTATCTTTCCACTCTGGTTCAACCGTACTGTCCAGTGCGCACCCTCAGATCCTCCTCTCTCGGCACCTTCTCCGTGCCCCGTTTCAAACGCACCAGAGTTGGTGGTCGCTCCTTCTCCTATCTGGCGCCATCACTCTGGAACACACTCCCCATCTCTTTGCGTTTTGAAACATGCCACCTGAAATTCAGGAAAGGCCTAAAAACTTGGCTTTTCTCTGTTTGATCTTCTTCCATCTTGTGTCTCCCTGCTTCTTGTTCCTCTATCAGCGCCGGGAAACCCCTGGGTATCTGTGCGCTATACAAACCTAAATATAATAATAATATAATAATAATAATAGTACATATCCACAAGGCCTTGGCCACATAGCGCATCAAAAGTCATGCAATAAAGAGACTGACCATAGTGACTGTTGGGCCATACAGAAGTAATGGGCCAATGCCCCTGCTGAGACAGCTGCCTAAATGAACAATTATACAAAACCAGCAAAAAATAGAAATCCCCCCTCTCCCCCCACAGCCCAATTTCCCCCCAGACCACCTACCTCCCACCCCCGTTCCAGGTCCAACCCTCTTGTAGCAACACGACTGGCCACTCTGAAGCACCTCAACCTTCATCCTGGGAAAAACGCAGCAATCAAAGATATCTGGGGCAGGTGACCTCTCTAAATTCTGTGGCTAGTAGGGATAGAAAAGGCTGCCACAGTTTCGCATATTTAGCACCCTCTCCGGCTTTAATCAGAGACAGTTTTTCCATGCCCAGAACATTCCAAAGACGGTGCAACCACCCCTGAAATGTGGGGGCATGTGGGGTGCGCCAAAGGTATAGGATGTTGTAGTGCTGACACTAGGGCAATTGCAATCAGAGGAGCCCTGCGGGACCTCAACGGATAAGTAATGGGATTAGGCAAACCCAATAGTACGTATGAGGGAAACCTCTGGATCTCTGTATCAAAATGTGCATCTACCTCATCAAGGACAAACCTCGATTACCCCTGAGGCAGGGTGCATTCCCACAATAGATTTACCATTGTGCCCCTCTCACTGCACCCACGCCAACAAGTCGCCTCTTTCGTATGATCCATTTCGTGAAGTTTCTCTGGAGTGTAATACCAGTAGGACACAATTTTTGTTCGGGTGTCCGTCCCATATGGTATGCGGAGTGCCGCGCTCGGTAATAGATACCCTCCCAACCTTTATTGCTAAGTGTACGTCCCAAGTCCCTTTCCCGTCGCGCCCTCCCAGAGTTGTAGGCATGTGTGTAGCGGTCTAAGAGCACGCGGTACAGGTCCGATATGATTTTCTTATCCTCTGCCCGTGTGATTAGCCAGTACTCATAAGGCCGTAGTCGGCAATACGCCCCCTCTCGAACCCGGTGACTGAGCGCCCAGTCCCGGGCCTGGAGGTACCAAAGTCCTTCCGATTCCGGAATGCCATATTCCTGCCGGAAATCCACGAATGGACGGATCCCCTCCTGCGTGTAGAGATGGAACAGGAACCTACAGCATGCCGGACACCACCGCACAAAAGCCAAGATATTCTGTCTGGGGCTAAAATCCGGGTTCACGAGCAAGGGAGTAAGGGGCGATGGAAAGGTGGTCAACTCATGCTTCAGGTTGGTGCTATCCCACACTTCCAGCGGCACTATCTTTATGTGCGAGGCATAGAGATTAGGGGGCCAATGCTGTCTGCGAAGGAAGGGGACCTCCTGGAGAAAACGGCCGGCAACAGCCTGGTCCTGGAAGAACCAATGCTTTTCGGACTCCCACCTGCTCCACTCCACGAGGGTCCGCAGTTGGGCTGCCTGATAATACAGAAGCAGGTCCGGTAAACCTAGTCCACCCTTCTCAGGGGGCAGTGTCGCCAGCCTGAGCTTCATCCGAGGCCTTCTCCTGTTCCATATGAACTGGGCAAGTTCAGATTGAGTCTGATGGATCCAGCCATCTGGGGGCCGCAACGGTAGGGCACGGAATAGATAGAGAATCTGCGGCAGGATTGTCATTTTTATGGCAGCTACCTTACCCAACCACGACAGAGGAAGGTGCCTCCATCTACCCAGCTCAAGTCGGATTGTGTGGCAAAGTTGCGCATAATTGATACAGAAAGTGTCTTGAAGCGTAGGCGCCAACTGAATCCCCAGGTACGGGATGGCCTCCGAAGCCCAGCAAAATGGAAAATGGTCCTGAAGGGAGGCCCGTGTGTGCTCCCCAAGGGAAAGGTCCAGAGCCACCAATTTGGTCATGTTGACCCTGAATCCTGACACCCAAGAGAACGCATCCATGATATCAATACAAGCAGTTAGAGAGTCTCTGGGAGAAGATAAGGATAGCAGAACATTGTCTGCGTAAAGACTGATGGTGAAGAACTTGGTAATTTTCGCTCTCAGGGAATACTTCTAATATAACAAGAACTTGGCACAGACTCTGAAAATATGAAAAAGACATCTTTATTAAACACAATTAAGTGAGGCTACGTCACCCAACTGCCTTAGCAATTGAATGAGGCAGTCTGCTGAATGGTCTCAGCACAGACCTTTTATACCATTTATTATGCCCCAGGCACACATTTTCTCTTTGAAGTACATTATTGTTGGTCACTCCCAGGACGTGCACACAAAGCACTGTATGATGACAAACCCACTTTTCAGTTTGTCCAGCCCAAAATTAATCATCAAACAAACCCATAATAGACATTCTTCTTTAGACAAGCTGGACAAGACCCATAATGAAAAGGCCCGCAGCCCACATCATAAATAGACCATAAAGAAGGAACAGAAACAGATAAGAGCAAGATAAAGGGGTGTGTGCGTGTACAATAAACATTGCAATGTCCTGCTCTTTGATCTCTATCTGGCCAGCTGCCTAACAAGGAACTGGCTCAACGAGGTCAGCCTCGGGCAAGGGAGTCAGCTTTCGCCAGGTCATGCAGGAGTCAGCACAAACCCATGCTAAGGTTATGTCCTTAAATACTTGTTCTGCCACAGTGAGGGCCTACTGTAAGGGCAATCCACAAAATGGCTGCCGTTCACAAAATGGAACCTGAGGGTTTAAGACGAAAACTCTGATTTCAGGGTGATTCTGTCATTTGAATATGACGAAAATGCTTGTGCATAGTGTACTAGCCATTCTCGGTCTGCTGATATCAAAATCGTCATGATACGACGATGTTTATGACACAGGTCCAAAATTTTCAGTACCACAGACGCTCCTTTTGCCCTTACATAGGCAATAACCTATACTCACGCTAGTCTGAGTCCAGGTCTATATTTATCAAATCATCAAGATGTTGCTGAAGCATAATCCTATTACTTAGCGACTCTCTCGGGACAGGTCTCCTTACACACGCAGTAGCACAAAGGCCATATATGGCAGGACCAACAATTAGTGATGTTCACTACTAACTGGTGTCGATGCAGAAACTATACAAAAGGAATTATCAGTAAACTCTGACCTTCTATCTAGTCCATGTTTAGGTAAAATCTGGAAAGAATGCAAAGAAGTAGAAGTAGGAAGAGTCATAGGTTGGGAGGTGGGTACAGATGTGAATTGGGCAGCAAAAACAATCCCACCCATAAAAGACAATGCCATGTTTAAAAAAACACTAGAACACACGTCATTAAGAACATATAGACAAAGTATTGACCGCTATTACAAATTAATCATAATTTTCCACAACCATAAGCAAAAAGTAAATCCTAAAATTATCTAGTAACATTTTAGGTCTTCCTATGCCTTTCTGTAATTCATTATATTGTGGAAAAGTAAATTTTGCCATGTTATATGTGCCTACGTGTTCCCCATCCTATGTTATATGTACATGATTAATATGCATATGTATCCCCCTATGATCGATTAAAGACGCAATTATAGTTGTGTCCAACTCTAGTATGCCAGTATCCAGTTCTCGTGAAGGCAACGAGTATTAGGCCTATGTTACCACGATTTACAGTGTACACGTTAATTCATTGAATTGTCCCCGTTCCTAGGCCTCAAAAGGGCCCGGACGCCAGATTCAAGCTCCAGTCTCCTGAACCCTCTCCGAGGAGCGATACAGCCCCCACCTGCATCCCTGACCCTTCACTTACTTCCGCGCAGCGCGGTGCCCGGCCCGGCCTGGCTCTGCCTGCCTGTCTGCCAAGAGTATGTTATGCTTCTAGTTATCAGTCCAGCATTCCTCCTTTGCATTCCTAAGCTACTGAACCGTATAAACAGTTTCAGCTATGGTCTAGTCTTTCTGTCTCCATGCAGGAGAAATACTGTATTAATATTCCTAGCTCACGCAATACATGTAGAATAAATGCATGCACCAGCCTTAGAGTCAAGTAGCCTCTGCCCTGATAGCTTTTAGTTTCTATCAACATGTACTCCAAACACCAGATACCAGATATGCTATAGGTACATGTCGTCCTGACACCGTAGACTTTAGTCTCCTCTTCTAGTGTAGAAGTCATAGCCCCCGGTTCTCCCTGGTAACACGTCATTGCCCGTTTGCGCGCACCACTAGGTTAAAGGTCCCAGCTGCTCAGGTAGCCCCCTCAATGTTTCCGCCCACTCATGACATTTCTATGACGTTTCACATCACATGTCTCAGTGCACGCCCTGTACACGCCTTCTTCTTCCACCAATGTGTTCTTATCTTTCGCGACTGCTACGAGTTACGCCTACTGCTACGCCTACTGTATTGAATGTAATTGTAATGTATATATACCTTTTACTGTTACTTAGACGTGGCAGCTGCCATCCATTCTATTTCCGTGCAGGCTATCCCGTTCCTGTCCCTTCCCTTATGCCTGATTAAAGCCTGTTAGACTCAGATACCTCGAATCCTGTCTCTTATTTATTGAGCTATCTGTTTTATTCAATGTATTCAAAAATAGTACCGGTAATTAATTATTTATTTACCACATAATGGCGCCCGAATAGGGACTTGCCCTTTCCCCATGCGCCGGCGAAGCCACGCAGGCCCCCTGACCCTCTGCAGCCGTGACGGAACCATACCGTGCACGTGCAGATATTTCTGCTTCAAGTATCCCTCAGGCCCACGGAGGAGACGGAGACTGCGGTCCAGCATCCAGACGAGGCGGTGAGGAATGCGGCGAGTCCCGACCAGAGCCCAAGCCGAGAGTACAAGATCCGAGGTATCCGGAGGCCCACCTGTAACTGAAGTCCGAAGTTCGTAGTCCGACGTCGTAGCAGTCCAGTCCAGTCCGAGGCCTTCCAGTTTCTTGCTGCCCGGTGAGTACCGTTGCTGGGGTAGTATCTAGACAGGGTCAATTAATTTGTCTCTGGTCCGATGGGTTTGGGTACACAGATCCAGTCCGAAGTATTCACCTAGGTGGATACGGGTCCGACGTGTCTCTTTATGGGACCGGTATGTTCTGTACTGTTTTAGCAGTGCATCCTTTAATTCTAGTAAGTCTGTTCTCGAGAAATTCATCTGTTCTGTTTTCAGTGTATCAGGTAGTATTCTGTTCGAACTGTTATTAATGTTATTTAATGTGTTTTCAATGTCGTGGTATGAGTGATTTGTTTTGCTATTCATTACTGTGTTTATCGTGTATTGTATTGTGTTTGGATTCAAGTCTAGAATGCCTCTGTTTTCCAAGTTACGTCAGATAGGAACCCGGAAAGGGTTACTCGAAGAATCAGTTCCTGTCCCGCCTAGGGACAGTCCAGGACATTTTATGTATCATAAGCATGGCTTAAGTGCCATATTGTATTTAGATTTATGGGTCGACTATACCAAGGATCTAGAAGAGAAATATAGATGGCCTGTATCAGGTACATGGGATGCCGAGTGCATCATGCGAGTAGAAGAGGCATTATGGAAAAAGAAAGCCCGACAGTCCCAGAAAGATGCCATCGAGTTATGGCGCAAAGAATCTCATAGAAGAACCGAAAAAGAAATCAGAAAAACAGAGTTAAGTAGGGAATCCTCAGAGAGAGCCCAAGAAAGGGAACTTCTAGAAGAAGGTGAACGAGTTAGAGCAGAACAGTCAGACAGACAGAGAAATGCTCTTATAAGGGGCATGTATCCTCTTCTTGCCGAGGGCTTGCCGAAGGCAACCCCGGAAGCATCCAGTAATTTTCCGCCACCATTAGTCCCGACTAAGCTACGTCATAAACCGACCGCAGCTGAAATTTTTCTTTCGTCCTATTTGGACGATACAGTCCCAGAATATGCAAATCATATTCCGCCTGTTAATAATGTAATCCCTGTTCCTCCAGCCACTGGTCCCGGGGACCAAGTTAATGTACCCCCGGCCCAGCCTACAGTAAATGCACCCGTTTTACCAGTCACGTTACCAGCACCCGTACGTCCGGTATTACCTGACGACTCTAGCCCAGGAGGGGCGGCGGGAGGCGCTCCTACCACCCCGCCTCAAACAAAACGAATGACGCTGAGAGAAGCAGCGTTACAACGTACACCGAAAGTCTCTACGTACGCAGCGCTCAAGAAATACCTTACTGATTGCGTATATGATTCAGTACCAGGTGAAGATTACATGATACTGTATTCAGTACGTTTACGACGAGTTACCACCTTTTTGGTTACTCTGCCAGACATGAAGGACCATCTAGATAGAATATATCGTTTTATCCGTACAGGGGAGGATCCAGAAAGTATTCACGAAGCTATGGCACACAGAAAAGTCGAGACTCAACATCTGATTTTACAGTTTTTGATTAACTGTTTAATAAGAGAACAAGACTATCCTGAGAAAGATAAAGATAAGATGAAAGTCCTGACAAAGTGGAGTGATAATATAACCGAGGGAAAACACAAGACACAGAATTGTATAGACGCTATGTACAGAAAAATCCGTAAGGAAATTCTAGACATACACGAAAAAGAGAAAGCAAGAATAATAGCCGAGAAAGAGAATGACTCTTCAAGTGAAGAGGTAGACAGCGAGAATCCCGACAGAATAGCGTATGTAGGTAGAACTAGACTTTCCGACAGACATTCACGTCCAGATTACAAGAAAAGTTTTCCTCCTCCAGTGCCAGAACAATGTTCTCTTGAGCAAGTATTCCAAGCTACCGATAAAATTCTGAAATCACGAATAGGTTATAGTGAACTTAATACCATGCATGAACAAGAACTAGCCCGATCAGCAGTCCGATGGACTAGTGATTTTACCACGTTTCCAGATAAAATCGTGGCACAAATGTTCCTGAAACTGCCCCCAGCCGAGCAGCGTCTGGTGGGTATGTATATGATCCAGCACCTCATCACACTGTATGAGGTTCAGCATTCTGATCCAGGTCCTTTACATGATGTATTGAAAGAGTTACTCCAGTACAGATGGAAAGGTCTAGGTACCGATTTAATTAATGTCATTCTAGAACAGCGCCACAAATACCGAACGTTTCTGAATTCACATTTTGTTCACGTCTCACCCCCAGAAAGTAAATCATTCTACATAGATAGACAGAATCCGTTACGAGAAGTACATCCAGTTAGGACAACGGGGGGTGCTCTAGAACGAGTATTTGTTTACACCCCTATCACGAAAATAGAACTCTTGGAAATGAAAAAGTTAATCCCCTGTCACGACAAAGATCCAGCAGGGTTTCACCGTGAACTAAAAGACATGCTCCGTATGGGAGAATACACGTATCCTGATATCATTAAAATGTTAAAGGTCTTGTTGCCTGCGGGCATCTATGAAAAACTTAAAGAAAAAGAATGGGAGGTGGGAGAGAATAAGATAGATTGGTCCGCATTAAAAGCCGAAGATAACACACGAGTACCAGGTACCGGTCTTGGGGATAAAGCTAAAGTTTTGCCCGAACTGTTAATACAAGTCTTGCCAAGATTACTAGCCACGAAAAAGGAAGACTGGGATGCCATCTCAGCCTGTAAACAGAAACAAGACGAAGATACTAGTGATTTTTATTCTAGATTCGAGAAATGTTTCATTATTAATAGTGGTCTGAAAACAAGTAGTGAATCGTACCCTCATCTTTTTGTTACCAAACTAGTCGAGAATTCAAGTCCACAAGTTAAAAATCGAGTACTGAAAGTCGAGAGTTCTTGGCAAGCTAATACTCCGTCACAGATGCTCCAGATGCTCCAGTATCACCAGAACAGAATCAGGGAAGAGCAGGAACATGAAAGAAGACGTATGAAAGACACGAAAATGAAAGTACTAGTTGCACAATCTGTTCCGCAAGACAGTCAGAAGAGGGGTCCGAATCAAGCCAGTCATCCTACAGCTCCCGTTAAAGGGACATGCAATTATTGTAAACAACAAGGTCATTTTATAAACGAATGTGCAGTTCTGAAACACAACATAGCTACTGGTAAGACCAAAGAGAGACCGCGTCCGCCTAGACAAGAACAAGTTTTACAGACTTCCCAGCCACCGCAGAACGCACAACAGACAGTTACAGTACCGCAGCCTATCGCTGCAACACAGCATGTTACACAGCAGATGTACCAGTATGCACAGACAGAGTATCCAGATTATCAGCCGTATTCATGAAACAGCCTAGAGAGGGAGGTTGGCTTGCCTCTCATCGAGATTCCTGTAGATCAAGAGGGTCCCTATGTACACAGTCAAGTATTAGGGAAAGACAGAAAGTTTCTGATTGATACAGGGGCAAGTAGGACTACCATCAGTCATGACGAGGTTCCAGGGGCTCCGCTCTCAGGCTCAAGAAATGTTTCCCTTGGATTTTCAGGAAAGCCTATTGTTAATGAAATATCGAAACCAGTTACTCTAGAAGTTGGTCCATTGTCCCGAACTACAGATTTGTTACTCACGAAGTCATGTCCAGAAAATTTGTTAGGCATTAAGACACTGAAAGAATTAGGTGCCATAATTTGTTGCTCCCCAGAGGGAGTAAGACTGTTCCTGCGAGATTTTAAAGGTCATTATGTATTACGTGATTTTGATCCAAGATTATTGAATGTCCTACAGTGCAATGTCAACAAGACGGAAGTAATGCTGTTTGGAGACGCCAAATTACTGTGGACCCCTGACTGGTGGCCGTCTGATCTGGGTACTGTTCCAGAGCCCAAACAGATTGTCAAAAATCTGGGGATACGCCTTGATTACGATCTTTCTCTCAAACAGCACAGTAATATGGTAGCTGGCTCATGCTTCCATACCATCAGCATGATGCGCAGAATATTTCCACTGCTACCGGACTCCTTCAGAAAAACTTTGGTGCAAGCCCTTATACTGAGTCGTATTGACTACTGTAACGGGCTGCTCCTTTCTGCTAATGAAGGAGTTCTGGACAGGCTTCAGGTGGTCCAGAACACGGCAGCTCGCCTTGTCCTAAATGCTCCCCCAAGAACAGCATCAAAACCCCTATTACAGAAACTACACTGGTTGAGCGTTCGACAAAGAGCCAAGTTCAAGATATGCTGTATCATTCATAAATGCCTAAATGGAAATGGCCCCACATATCTGGAGCGGAAATTTACCTTCTACACCCCCTCCAGATCGCTGAGATCCAGTGAGAATTTTCTGTTGGCTGTACCTCGTGCAAAAAAAACCAGACTTGGAGGGAAAGCCCTATCTGTTGCGGGGCCTACACTGTGGAACAAACTGCCTCTGGCCCTCAGGCTCTGCACAGACCATTTAAAATTCAGGAAGCAACTGAAAACTCTGCTGTTCACTGATAAAATCTAGACCTTATCCCTCATCTGCATATTTGTTGGACTCTATTTGGTATCACAGCGCAGAGATACTCCGATTGGAGTCGATTCCAGCGCTATAGAAACCCATAAATAAATAAATAAATAAATAAATAAATAAATTTATGGGCGCAAGGTCCAACTGATGTAGGTTGTATGCACATTACACCCTATCGTGTCACTCTGAAACAAGGTGTTGTATTACCACGAATCAGACAGTACAAATTGCCACCTGAGGCTGTAGCAGCCTTATCCAAAATTATTGACGAGCTTATTGTTCAAGGAGTGGTTGTAGAAACTGACTCCAATGTATGTAATTCTCCTATCATTCCAGTCTTGAAACGTACTGATCCAAATGCACCTCCAGTGTATCGATTAGTGATTGACCTTCGAGAACTTAATAAATGTATCATACCACAGTACCCAGTAGTCCCAGATATTTCTTCCCTATTGACAGCCATTGATTCTGAAGCCACGTTCTTTACTGTAATTGATCTCAAGAACGCATTCTTTAGTGTCCCCATTCATCCAGACAGCCAGTTTCTTTTCGGATTCTGTTTAAATGGAAGAAGCTATAAATTTACACGAGCTCCTCAAGGTTTCACAGAAAGTCCTAGCATTTACAGTCAAGCACTTAAGAGACAACTAGACAATATTCACATGCCAACTGACACTGCCCTGCTCCAGTATGTCGATGATCTGTTAATTACGGCCCATTCTGAATGTGACTGCGAACGTGCGTCACTGACAGTCTTGTATTTTCTGGCCGAGATGGGGCACAAGGTGTCCCCTTCCAAATTGCAATTCTGTGTCCAGCAAGTGGTATACTTGGGACACTTACTGTCCAAGAGGGGTAGGCAGTTGACACCTGACCGTATCAGTTAATAGCGCATCTTCCACAGCCCAAGACTCAGAAGGAGGTACGAGCTTTTATCGGCCTCACTTCTTACTGTAGACAATGGATTCCTCAGTACGCATATCTAGCCAAACCACTGATACAGTTAACGACACAGGAGGCAGCCGTATCGACTGTCCTCCCTTGGACCCAGGAACATACACTTGTTTTTAATGAGTTAAAGAAAGCTTTATGTAATGCACCTGTTCTAGCAACACCAAACTACAGTAAGCCTTTTACACTTTTTGTTACTGAACGTGATGGTACTGCATTATCTGTTCTCACACAAGATCAAGCAGGACAAAACAAGCCCTGTGCTTATTTTTCTAGCACATTAGATCCAGTAGCCCAGGCTCTGCCTGCGTGCCTCAAGTCAGTTGCAGCCACAGCTCTAGCTATCAGACAGAGTGATTCCATAGTGTTAGGACACTCCCTGACAGTACAAGTCCCACACTCCGTGGAAGTTCTTTTAAACCGAACACAGACTCAGCACTTGACAATTGCACGTTTAACAGGTTATGAACTGACACTGTTCCAGCCACACATAGAAATCAGACGCTGCAATGTTTTAAATCCAGCTACACTGTTACCGTCAGTTACTTCAAATACTGCCACACATGACTGTGTGGAAATTGTTAACACCATGACAAAGCCAAGACAAGACTTGACAGATATTGCATTACCAGATCCCGACCTGACACTTTATGTGGATGGTTGATGTATGAGAACAAGTACAGGAGAACTAGTAGCCGCATATGCAGTGACTACTGACACCGAAGTTATAGAAACACATCGTATTGACACCCTGTCTGCTCAAGCAGCAGAGCTCATCGCTCTGACCCAAGCCTGTATACGTCATCAAAACAATAATGATCCAGACCAAGGGCACGCAATAAATTTCTTTAGACTTGGCTCCCTATTGTCATATTCTTTTAACAATGACCACCCATTCCATGCTGTGTAGGGTTGGCGGTATACCAGTCAATGGCCCATCTTAAAAAAGCCTGTCTCATTCTCTACAACAGTTCTAGTACCCACACCATAATATGTGAAAAAATGTATGAAACACGTGATAACACCTCACGGGTGCACCACCAATGGGACCCCTGGCTGGTACTCACCAGGATGGCCCTGTTATCATCATCGGTGTTATCACGCTGAACGGAAACGTGTCCAACCAAACCCGTGTTAGTGGTGATGTGTGCAGTGGAACAAACAGACAACACATACATATAGTGAGACAATACCACATATATAAAATCCACAACAAGCATGAACTGACCACTTTTATTCTTGTTCTAATCTGCTTGTTGTACTCAAGTTAAAAAGGTGAAAAAGGCTACTACCTATAGAGCCAATATCAACTTGCCGACATGTTTCATTGCCTTTGTAATTTCAGGCAATTTCTTCAGGGCATATCTTTAGTCGCCACTGCTTAGGACACCAGGGTTGTAGATACTGTTGTAAAGACAAACCACAAGAGAGCACAAAAAAGCGTCTCACTCAAATATCCTTTACGTGTGTAATTCTCTAAACACACCTCACTGCTCACACAATCATATTTTGTATATTTACCCTCAGTCGGCCAAAGTGTCTCCTACCAGCCACGAGGTATTTAAAAACAAAATACCCCCGAACTGCAGTCGTGAGTTCAAGAGGTTTCTCCTTGCGCGATGAATCACTGTAAACACACCGCAATTATGTTCAAAAATATGCCTTACGCATTAGTACAGACCTTTAGTTCGCCAAGTATTCCCTCTGTTTGTTTTAAGGAAAAATTACCGCTATACGGAGAGGCGCCGGCTTTCTCTCATCCCTCGAGCAACCTTCTGGCGTCTCCTTCCCTGTTTACATACTGATTCCCTCTGATTGGCTCCCATAGTCTCGCGGTAGCACGCGGCCATCTTGGATTGGGGCCGTTTCTATTCTAAGTTGTACTGCAGGTGTGAACTCCCGTCTTTTCACGCGAGATGATGGGGTGTGTTGCCCTGGTTACACGAATACTGGTGTAATATGCTGTCACCTCGTTAGTTGTTTTATCTACCAGATCGAACAAATGTAAACCTACTTCTGTAATCAGAACCCTGATTTACTTATTGGTGTATAATGAATGAATTGCATTTCGTATATTCCTATATGATTCATGTCCCACCACAGGCGAGTGTAGTCATTGCAGCTAATACTTTAGAAACCATAATCAAGGTTCTAATTAAGCACATTGACTATAGGATTTTAGAATATTAGGGTTCTCAATAACCCTTGTTTACTCCTATGTTTGTTTTTGTATTATTTAGCTATCAACAGACAGAATGTAGTATGTCTGGAGGGGCTTGATGCACAAGGGACGGTAATAAAACCTTTTGTAATGATCATATACAGTACTCCCAAACCGGCGGCCACATAGTGCATGATGCGAGTAAACCTATCGCAAGACTTTTGGACCACTGAGAAAATCACCGTAATCTATTCCATTCTAAGAGTTCGTTCAGTCCTCTTTCTTCACTTTTCTCATTGTAGATCCATCTTGCTTCTTTCATCATAAGCGATCTTTCAATCGTTTGTGGATCTCCTTTCACCTTTTCCAGTACCACCCATTTGAAAGTGTGTCTATTTCTGTGGCAATGTTGCACCAACTTTGTTGTTAGTCTACCAGTTCTAATTGTGCTTAGATGCTCCTGTATTCGTAGTTTTATTTTTCTTGTGGTTAGGCCAATATACTGAAGGCCACATTCGCATTGGAGTCTATATACCACATTTGTGGTATTGCAATTGCAATACCACATTTGTGGTATTGCAATTGCAATTGCAATAAGCTTGCTGGTGCAGCTCCTTCTTTATAGTATTCTGACATTAACGCCCCATGCAGGGCAATTCTGATGTGTTTCTTTTGTGAGGTACCATTTTTTTTCGGGAGACCTGGGGGAACGCTGGGTGGGTGGAAATGTGTTGATCCACGCAGATTCCAAAACTTTCCACCACAGAAATGTGAGGAAAATTAGTTTTTTTTGTCAAATTTTTAGGTTTGAATGGGATTCTGGGTAACAAAACCTGGGAGTAGGCAGACCAGTCACCCCATCCTGAATTCCCCTGGGTGTCTAGTTTTCAGAAATTTATAGTTTTTCTAGGTTTCCCTAGGTGCTGGCAGAGCTAGGGCTCAAAAACAAAAGGTAGTCTTTTTGTCCAAAAAGGGCAAGATTTCACTGGGAAATTGAGGTGCGACCATGTTGCGTTTTGCGCTGTTTCATGTCGCTGCTATTATGCCTACCCACGCAAGTGAGGTACCATTTTTTTTTGGGAGACCTGGGGAACGCTGGGTGGGTGGAAATTTGTTGATCCACGCAGATTCCAGAACTTTCCACCACAGAAATGTGAGGAAAATTTGTTTTTTTTGTCAAATTTTTAGGTTTGAATGGGATTCTGGGTAACCAAACCTAGGAGTAGGCAGACCAGTCACCCCATCCTGAATTCCCCTGGGTGTCTAGTTTTCAAAAATGTATAAGGCATGTGGGTAGGCATAATAGCTGCGACATGAAACAGCGCAAAACACAACATGGTCGCACCTCAATTTCCCAGTGAAATCTTGCCCGTTTTGGACAAAAAGACTACTTTTTGTTTTTGAGCCCTAGCTCTGCCAGCACCTAGGGAAACCTAGCAAACCTATACATTTTTGAAAACTAGACACCCAGGGGAATTCAGGATGGGGGTGACTCGTCAGCCTACCCCCAGGTTTTGTTACCCAGAATCCCTTGCAAACCTAAAAATTTGACAAAAAAACACATTTGCCTCACACTTCTGTCATTGAAAGTTCTGGAATCTGCGTGGATCAACAAATTTCCACCCACCCAGCGTTCCCACAGGTCTCCTGAAAAAAATGGTACCTCACTTGCGTGGGTAGGCATAGTGGCTGCGACATGAAACAGCGCAAAACGCAACATGGTCGCACCTCAATTTCCCAGTGAAATCTTGCCCTTTTTGGACAAAAAGACTACCTTTTATTTTTGAGCCCTAGCTCTGCCAACACCTAGGGAAACCTAGCAAACCTAAACATTTTTGAAAACTAGACACCCAGGGGAATTCAGGATGGGGTGACTGGTCAGCCTACCCCTAGGTTTTGTTACCCAGAATCCCATTCAAACTAAAAAATTTGACAAAAAAAACAAATTTTCCTCACATTTCTGTGGTGGAAAGTTCTGGAATCTGCGTGAATCAACAAATTTCCACCCACCCAGCGTTCCCCCAGGTCTCCCGAAAAAAATGGTACCTCACTTGCATGGGTAGGCATAGTGGCTGCGACATGAAACAGCGCAAAACGCAACATGGTCGCACCTCAATTTCCCAGTGAAATCTTGCCCTTTTTGGACAAAAAGACTACCTTTTGTTTTTGAGCCCTAGCTCTGCCAGCGCCTAGGGAAACCTAGCAAAACTATCAATTTTTGAAAACTAGACACCCAGGGGAATTCAGGATGGGGTGACTGGTGTGCCTACTCCCAGGTTTTGTTACCCAAAATCCCATTCAAACCTAAAAATTTGACAAAAAAAACAAATTTTCCTCACATTTCTGTGGTGGAAAGTTCTGGAATCTGCGTGGATCAACAAATTTCCACCCACCCAGCGTTCCCCCAGGTCTCCCAAAAAAAGTGGTACCTCACTTGCGTGGGTAGGCATAATAGCTGCGACATGAAACAGCGCAAAATGCAACATGGTCGCACCTCAATTTCCCAGTGAAATCTTGCCCTTTTTGGACAAAAAGACTACCTTTTGTTTTTGAGCCCTAGCTCTGCCAGCACCTAGGGAAACCTAGCAAACCTATACATTTTTGAAAACTAGACACCCAGGGGAATTTAGGATGGGGTGACTCGGCTGCCTACCCCCAGGTTTTGTTACCCAGAATCCCTTGCAAACCTAAAACGTTGACTAAAAAAACATTTTCCTCGCATTTCTGTGGTGGTAAGTTCTGGAATCTGCGTGGATCAACAAATTTCCTCCCACCCAGCGTTCCCTCAGGTTCCCAAAAAAAATGGTACCTCACTTGCGTTGTTAGGCATAGTGGCTGGGACATGAAACAGCGCAAAACGCAACGTGGTTGCACCTCAATTTCACAGTGAAATCTTGCGCTTTTTGGACAAAGAGACTACCTTTTGTTTTTGAGCCCTAGCTCTGCCAGCACCTAGGGAAACCTAGCAAACCTATACATTTTTGAAAAATAGACACCCGGGGAATACAGGATGGGGTGAGTCGACTGCCTACCATCAGGTTTTGTTACCCAGAATCCCTTGCAAAGCCAAGAATTTGACAAAAAAAACACATTTTCCTCACATTTCTGTGGTGGAAAGTTCTGGAATCTGCGTGGATCAACAAATTTCTACCCACCCAGTGTTCCCCCAGGTCTCCCAAAAAAAATGGTACCTCACTTGCATGGGTAGGCATAGTGGCTGCGACATAAACAGCGCAAAACGCAACATTGTCGCACCTCAATTTCCCAGTGAAATCTTGCCCTTTTTGGACAAAAAGACTACCTTTTGTTTTTTGCCCTAGCTCTGCCTGCACCTAGGGAAATGTTGTAATCAATAAGAAGATGGATACTTCATGTATCATTGATTAAGTTACTTTATTTAAGTTAATTGGTTAAGATAGAAAGGAAACCCCACATTCACAGCACAGTAACATTCTAATCATCCAATATTCTACATGACATGCATACCAGCTGAGCAGCAGGGAAACACAAGTTACAACATATCTTCCTTCGTTATAGGTACTATTGCAAATAGTAATAAATTAGTAGTCAATAAAATGCACTTAAGTACACATAGTTATAGATATTAAAATAGAGTACCATAGTATAAATTGACAACTCAATAAAATATTCAACACATCCCGTACACTACAGTCCAAGAAGGATTACGCATTATTTCCTGAAATGAATAACTATCTTCATCCTATATCCTTTTACCACTAATTATACAGGTTGGCCAGACCAGCATAACAAGGAAGGCACAAAGGAACATACTTAACTCAGCATATATCAGGAAAGAATACGCTCACCATAGACAATGAACAAAACGCTCGCACATCCATACCACGGAAAACCACAGACACATATGAAGTACATCTCAGTAACACACGTGCACTCAACAAGCTGGGTATATGCAGTGAACTACATTTTCACAAGCTAATAATTGGCTCAACAACCTGACGCCAACTCACATATAACACTAATTGGGAACAACACACCCAAGGGGTGACTATATACCACGTAGCCCCCACAAACATGAGGCATGTTCACACAACACCAATTGGGAACAACATACCCAAGGGTGACCATATACCACATAGTCCCCTCAAACATGAGGCACGTTCACACAACACCAATTGGGAACAACACACCCAAGGGTGACCATATACCACATAGCCCCTTCAAACATGAGGCAAGTTCACACAACACCAATTGGGAATTATCAACAACACCTAAACACAACCAAAAGGTGAAACATTCACCAATACCACAATTAATTAACCAGTGAGCGACCATATACAGCATAGCCCTCAAATAACCATGTGACTACATACCACGTAGTCACTACCTACATGAGTTAATGAGTCGCCTAACATCTAAGCACACTCATACATAACACTAGCTATGTAACAACTCTTGTTAAATTAGCAACAACACCCAAACTCAACCAAAGGGTGAAACAATCATCAACAGCACAACAAAATAACCAGTGAGCGACTATATACACAGCATAGCCCTCAATTAACCATGTGACCACATACCACGTAGCCACTACCAACATGAGTTAATGAGTTGCCTAACTTCTAAACACGACCCACACACAACACTAGTTGTGTAACAACTCTTGGCAAAACAATCATCAACATCGAAACTAGATGACTAACGAGTGACCATATACTGCATAGTCCTCTATTAACCATGTGACTACATACAACATAGTCACTTCAAACCCTAAAAAAATTACACGTATCAGTGAAACTAATGAATGGCTTGGTATCTTGACACAAGCTCACACACAAAATTAAATGAGAAACAGCTCCCAGATCACCACTCACACATAGTTATATGCAACACCCATCCTCAAGCATCCTTAGTATTGCACTGTTCGTCAAATTCGGTGACAATTGTTCCATCAGAGTGTCGGCATCGTTGATCCTCTTCCATCGTCAGGACAATTTCCTGCATCAGAGTGTCCGTAGTGTAGATCCTCTTCCATCACTAAGACATTTTCCATCGCCGCTTCCACTCTTGTTGTCTCTTTTAGTGTTAGTCCTCAGGTCGTACCTTATATACCATCTCTCGTTCACACACTTATAGTACTTTTGTAAACTGAAACTTCGATGTTTTTCTCCTTCCTTCTCCTTCTGCAGACGCTCCGCTCACTTAAATGGCACTTACTTCTTTTTGTCACCATCAATCACAAATTTCACCTTTACAAGTTCATTGTCTCATTCCTTCTCCTTCCGCAGACGCTCCGCTCACTTAAATGGCACTAACTTCCTTTTGTCACCATCAATCATAAATTTCACCTTTGCAAGTTCATTGTTTCATTTCTTCTCCAAGACGTGTTATATTCCCCAGACGTGTTGCCTAGTAACACAAAATTATTCCAAGATGGCCGCTACGTAGCGTGATTACGTCACTACTGCTTGTGACGTTTACCTCTGGTATTCCAACTTCTTCAGCGCTACCGTCTCGGTTAGAAAGATGCCGGTGTGCAGAAAATCCCAACGGTGAGTAAGAAGTCGGCTCGCGCCTCTCCGCTCGAGTCACTGCTGTTACAAATTTCAAAAGACGCTTCCGCTGTCCTAGACTCCACTACATACACCACTGCACGATGATCACAGACTGTTGTCAAAGTCCGACAATTAAACTTTACCATGAGTCATTTCACGTTACGGCTTCCAATCTCAAAGTGGCAATATCTTCTGCCTTGCATGAGTTCCAGTCATTCCTCTCGGTTTCTAACCCTAAAGCGGCAATATCCTCTGCTTTGCAAAAGTTCCTCTCGTTCTTCTCAGCTTTCAATTTCAAAGCGGCAATATCCTCTGCCTTTCAAATGTTGCTCTCTCTACAGTTACAGCGCCAATGCTTTCCGCTTTGTCAAGATGCTGTAAACCGACAACCATACAGACCACAGTGATACACTACTCTGCTGTTGGTAGTTTAAACTAGATTTTCTCTTTTCGCTCTGGCAAATCTTGGTTTCAGGGCGACCGATGTAGGGGTCACTGATGGGGTTAGTTTGCCAGTCAGCGTTACACACACACTTTACATCCAAACTTAAAGTGTTTTACCTCTAGTTTTCTTTTCTCCTCTTCAACAGTACTGGTGTGGTACCGGTTCTTTATCCTTTTCCTTCTCTCCTTGGTCACAATGAAGTCTTCCTTATATAGTATTTTTCCTTTATGTTGCACGCGTTGATTCTTTATAGAACAGTCCCCAAATGTCACCAAAAATGTTGTAATCAATAAGAAGATGGATACTTCATGTATCATTGATTAAGTTACTTTATTTAATTGGTTAAGATAGAAAGGAAACCCCATCAGGAGCAGCTGTCCTGCTGCTCATCCCTCACTCAACTGACATTCACAGCACAGCAACATTCTAATCATCCAATATTCTACATGACATGCATACCAGCTGAGCAGCAGGGAAACACAAGTTACAACAGGAAACCTAGCAAACCTATACATTTTTGAAAACTAGACACCCAGGGGAATTTAAGATGGGGTGACTCGCCTGCCTACCCCTAGGTTTTGTTACCCAGAATCCCATTCAAACCTAAACATTTGACAAAAAAAACACATTTTCCTCACATTTCTGTGGAGGAAAGTTCTGGAATCTGCGTGGATCAACAAATTTCTACCCACCCAGCGTTCCCCCAGGTCTCCCAAAAAAAATGGTACCTCACTTGCGTGGGTAGGCATAGTGGCTGCGACATGAAACAGCGCAAAACACAACATGGTCGCACCTCAATTTCCCAGTGAAATCTTGCCCTTTTTGGACAAAAAGACTACCTTTTGTTTTTGAGCCCTGGCTCTACCAGCACCTAGGGAAACCTAGCAAACCTATACATTTTTGAAAACTAGACACCCAGGGGAATTCAGGATAGGGTGACTCGTCTGCCTACCCCCAGGTTTTGTTACCCAGAATTCCTTGCAAATCTAGGAATTTGACAAAAAAACACATTTTCCGCACATTTCTGTAGTGGAAAGTTCTGGAATCTGCGTGGATCAACAAATTTCCACCCACCCAGCGTTCCCCCAGGTCTCCCAAAAAAATGGTACCTCACTTGCGTGGGTAGGCATAGTGGCTGCAACAGGAAACGGTTCAAATTGTACGGTGGTGAATTTACAATACCCTATTGCAAAACTACCTTGATTTTTTTGGGGGGGCACCTGAGTTTTTGGCCCGGGGCTCAGTCGCTATCTTTGGAAACTACCAAACCCGAACAGTTCTGAAAACTAGACACCCGGGGGAGTCCAGGGAGGTATGGCATGCGTGGGTCCCCCAATGTTTTCCTACCCAGAATTCCTTGCAAACCTTAAAATTAGGTAAAAATATCACTTTTCCAAACTTTTTTGCATTGGATCTCCGTGCCGGCAAAAATGTCCTACCACCCAGCGTTCCCCTTGTTCTCCCGAGTAAAAGGATACCTCACTTGTGTGGGTTCCCCAAAGAAGAACAGGCTAAAAATGAATTTTTTAAAAAGTCCTATGTAAGTTTGACAAATTAAGCCCCCCTACCTTAGCCACAGGCCTTTGGCCCACCCACACAAGTGAGGTATCATTTTACTTGGGAGAACAAGGGGAACGCTGGGTGGTAGGACATTTGTGCTGGCAGGGAAATCCCACCCAAACATGTATGGAAAAGTGGGTTTTTTAACCTAAATTTAAGGTTTGCAGGGGTTTCTGGGTAGGAAAACATTCGGGGACCCACGCATGCCATACCTCCCTGGACTCCCCCGAGTGTCTAATTTTCAGAACTGTTTGGGTTTGGTAGTTTCCAAAGATGCCCGCCAAGCCCCGGGCCAAAAACTCATGGGAACCCCCTTGCAAATCCAAATTGTTTTGAATGAATTAAGTTTTCAGTTGGAGAACGTGCGATTCAGGGTACAATATCGCATGAAAATTGTGACAGACAATTTCAAGTTTGCAAGAGATTGTGGACAAAAAACAACAATAGAATTCACCAGAAAGACATGACCATATACTACCATGAATTAACAATAATATCTAAATTTAGAAAGTTATTTATAGCTATAATATACACCATAACTGAGTTACTCAAAAGACAAAGAATCAAGCACGGCTATCTATTCCTCAAAGACACACACATACAGGTTGGATTTGGCACGAGGGCGAGTGATGGTTCAGTACATAAAATTTTATTAACATGATATTTCAAAAAAATGAAATGCTCTGTTAATAAATAATTGCATAAAAACCGAACCAGTGACTCGCAACTCGTGAGCTGTAAAGCCACGACAAGGCACCAACCGTTTTACAGGCCATTCACGCACCTTTCATACCTGATATAAACCAGACCACTGACACCATCTGGAAGGAAAAGCAACACATTACAACAATCACAATAAGGGACAAGGTAAACCCTACTGCAGAAAGAGAAAAAACCCAAATATTACTGCACAGCCATCTAATCCGCAAGCACACACACATACTGGTTGGATTTGGCACAAGGGTAAGTGATGATTCAGTACATACAATTGTATTCGCAAGTAATTTCACAAAAAAAGAAATACACTGCATATAATTGAAAGTATGATTAACTGAACCACTGACTCACAGCTCGTGAGCTGTAAAGCAACGTCAAGGCACCAACCTCTTTACAGGCCATTCATACACCTTTCGTACGTGTGACACATTCAAAACATTCACACCGCCAGCCGCGGACCCATCACATTTCAACACTCACACCAGCAAACAGCGCCATTCAAGGGCCCATCACTTTCACACGCCCACATTTCTGACACTGCAACTACACAAAATGATGGACTGCGTGGAGTGTCACTCAACTAGCAGTGTGTGTAGTGACCAACAGAAAGAAACTACTCACACACCTTCACCCGAGCGCCAGTCAACCCACACTACCATCAAAGCACCAGACCATGCACACCGCCATCCAAACACCACTCAGTGCACACAGACAGCCAAGCACAACTCCGTGCACAGACAGCCAAGTACCACTCCACACACACCACCAGCCAAGCACAACTCCGTGCACAGACAGCCAAGTACAACTCCACACACCGCCAGCCAAACACGACTCCACACACACCACCAGCCAAACACCACTCCATGCACAGACAGCCAAGTACCACGCCACGAACACCACCAGCCAAGCGCCACTCCACACACACTGCCAGCCAAGCACCACTCCGTGCACAGACAGCCAAGTATCACTCCACAAACACCACCAGCCAAGTGCCACTCTACACACACCGCCAGCCAAGCACCACTCCGTGCACAGACAGCCAAGTACCACTCCACACACACCACCAGCTAAGCGCCACTCCACACACACCACCAGCCAAGGACCACTCCGTACATAGACAGCCAAGTACCCCTCCACGCACACCACCAGCCAAGCGCAACTCCACACACACCGCCAGCCAAGCACCCGCCGGCACACACCACAAACACATTTAGAATTATTTTTTTCAAAATAACACTAAACAAATGGAAATACCTACAAATCAGCTAACACAAATTCTTAAACTAAACACTTTGCACTAATGCCAATCCTTGAAACAAACAAAAATTTTTTACAGAATGCAGACCAGCCAATTCACTTTACAGCTCATTAAAACTCCCAAAACTTATTTTGCGTGTGGTACGATTTAAAACAAGCTGACAGACACAATCCAGGCTTAGAAGGACAGTCAGGACAGTATATATGAGACTCCTTCCGCACGCCTCTTCGCCAACAGACTCTGCATCTTTTAGTCGGAAAGTCTCTTGCGGTAGTGGAAGGAATAGATTCAGGAAAGTGGCGACCTTTCAATCTAGCCACTTCCTCCACCACTCCAAATCTAGGAACACTTGCCTGCTCCACAAGTACAAGGCTGCCTATTATAGACTCCTGAAACTTAACAAAAGGCATCTTCGTCTCAGGACAAGACTTCTGGTACACAACAAAAGCATTAAAGGATGCCAAGTGGAACAGATGGATAGCCAACTTCTTGTACCAAACGTAAGCCTTTCGAAGAGCAGCATAAGGTTCCAACCTCTGATCTACTCTGTCAACACCACCCATGAACTTATTGTAAGCTAAAATGCACACAGGTTTGCGCACTTCAGCACCCTGACCCCAAACAGGCACAGGTTCTGTACTTTCATCGTGGTTAGTAGTCAGCATGTACACATCTCTCTTGTCTGAAAACTTCACAGCTAGAAGCTCCCCACATCGCAATGCCATAGACTGTCCCCGCACAAGCCTTTTGCAAACAAGTTCCTTTGGGAAACCTTTACGGTTACTGCGCATTGTGCCACAAGCAACAGTGCCCACTTTGGCCAACTCCTTGAACAACCGCACACCAGTGTAGAAGTTATCTACATATAAATGATGGCCTTTGTTAAATAATCCTCTACCTAGTTCCCACACAATTTTCTCAGTCACTCCAAAAGTAGAAGGACAACCAGGAGGGTTAATGCTGGACTCCTTACCAGTGTACAGCCTGAAATTGTAGACATATCCAGACTCACTGTCACACAGCATATACAGTTTGATTCCATAGCGTGCCCTCTTACTAGGAATGTATTGCCTAAAAACCAAGCGGCCCTTGAACAATAGCAAAGACTCATCCACTGCAATTTCTTTACCAGGGGCAAAGATCTCAGAAAAACGATCAACAAAGTGATCAAGGACAGGCCGAATTTTAAACAAACGGTCACAATCAGGGTGATCATGTGACAACGCTAAACTATTATCAACAAAATGCATCATCCGAAGCAGAAGCATATACCGATCACGACTTATGACTGCTGGAAATATAGCTGTTGCCATCAAGGGACTAGTGGACCAATATGAAGACATTGATGGTTTCCTTAGCAAGCCCATCAAAAAAGTTAATCCCAAAAACTTCTTCATCTCTTCAACATTTGTGGGAGTCCACCGGATTACTCTAGCATGGGGCTTAAGGCTGGCACTGTTGGCCCTCAAAAATAGTTCTGCATACAAATTACTTTGATCACCAATCTCTTGCAAAAACACATCGTCAAAAAACAACTGAAAAAAATGTATTGGCATAAAATTCTCAGTATTCACTCTACACCCAGGAACACCAGTGAACTCTGGCAATGCCGGCTGCACCATGCCAGGAGGAACCCAGAGGCCATCCCTATCAACGGGGGGAGCAGCCACCCCAGCCGGCAGTCCAGAAGCCTCTTGCTGCTGTTCACCAACGGGAAGCCTAACAGCCACAGGTACTTCTGACTGCACAACACCAGCAGAAGACATAGCATCCCCAGAGGGCTCTTCCTGCACTACACCAACGGGAAGCCCAGCAGCCTGAGATGCTTATTGCTGCACTACACCACTGGGAAACCAAGCAGGCCCAGATGCCGCTTGCCGCTCTACACCACTGGGAAGCCTAACAGCCCCAGATGCCTCTTGCTGCACTACACCAGCAGGAAGACGAAAAGCACCAGATGCCTCTTGGTGCACCACAGCAATGTGAAGCCTTTTGGGTGCAGGCTCCAGCCCACATGCCTCTTGCTGACGTAAAAAGAAAGGAAACCTTGCGGCCCTAGGCAGCAGCACAGGTGCCTCTTGGCCCCACTACCGGCACATCAATGTCCTCCTCTACCATAGGCCCTTCATCAGCACTAGAAGAAGATTCATCATCCGATGATGATGATTCCATGCGAAGAGAAAACTCACTGCCTGAATCTTCTGGCCCTACCTCTGAGTCCGAATCGGACTCAGTCTCTAAACCATGGTCAGAGGAAGACTCAAAAAGCAAACCAAGAACCTGCTGAGCAGTAATCCTGCGACTAGCCATTATCCTTACAAGGCAGGAAGACTGCACACACTAGTGAACAACAACCTACACTGTGCAAAGTAAGAAGAAAACAAGGTAAGGCTTTCACAAAAAGATAAATATAATCCAAAACAATTTCACTCTTACCAAATATAGCTACACTCACCAGCACCTACTCTGCTGAGACACAGCAAAAAGAAATGATATCCCACTAGAAAGAAAAAAAGAAATGACAGATTAGAAAACAAAGTGCACATCAAACACTAATGCTGAAAAAAAAAAACACAGAGCCACACAAACTGCTATAAGTACAACCTTTTTCAAAAAGACAAACATCAAGGGAAAGTAGTACAAAATACATTCACTTACCAAGCACAAGCAACTACACAAGCTGCAAACAGACCCGCAACCTACAACAATCCAAACAGCAAAAGCCTGTAACAAGACGAAAATAGAGAAGAAAAAATAATTACTACCACATTTTCACAAACAATATAACAATTAAAACAACAACACACAAATTTGCCCCCCAAATTTAAATTCGGCCAGATGGGCCATCAAATAGGGCTTAGACCAATTGGGATTAGATGAGGTTTAACATCAATACACTGGTTAATTTTGTGATTTTTTTTTACTGCCTGACCCCTTTGGTACCAGTCAGTCTTTTGCTCCTACCAGTACCCCCATCACACAGGGGCAGTAAGGACATTCATACACCTCTTGTGTGACATATATAAAACATTCACACCGCCATCCGCCAGCGCCATTCAAGGGCCCATCACTTTCACACACCCACATATCTGACACAGCACCTACAGAAAATGATGGACTGCGTAGAGTGTCACTCAACTAGCAGTGTGTGTAGTGATCAACAGAAAGTAACTACTTACACACCGCCAGCCGAGCACCAGACCATGCACACCGCCAGCCAAACACCACTCAGCGCACACCGACAGCCAAGTACCACTCCACGCACACCATCCAGCCAAGCGCCACTCCACACACACCGCCAGCCAAGTACCACTCCGTGCACAGAGAGCCAAGTACCACTCCACGCACACCACCAGCCAAGCGCCACTCCACACACACCGCCAGCCAAGCACCACTCCATGCACAGACAGCAAAGTACCACTCCATGCACACCACCAGCCAAGCGCCACTCCACACACACCGCCAGCCAAGCAGCACTCCGTGCACAGACAGCAAAGTAGCACTCCACTCACACCACCAGCCAAGCGCCAATCCACACACACCGCCAGCCAAGCACCACTCCGTGCACAGACAGCAAAGTAGCACTCCACGCACACCACCAGCCAAGCGCCACTCCACAAACACCACCAGCCAAGCACCACTCCGTGCACAGACAGCCAAGTACCACTCCACACACACCAGCAGCCAAGCACCACTCCACACACACCACCAGCCAAGCACCACTCCGTGCATAGATAGACAAGTACCCCTCCACGCACACCGCCAGCTAAACACCACTCAGCGCACAACGACAGCCAAGTACCACTCCACACACACCGCCAGCCAAGCACTACTCCACGCACACCGCAAGCCACGCACCACTCACCGCCAGCCAAGCACCGCTCCATGCACACCATCCAGCCAAGTACCACTCCACACACACCGCCAGCCAAACACCACTCCACACACACCACCAGCCAAATACCACTCCGTGCACAGACAACCAAGTACCACTCCACGCACACCACCAGCCAAGCACCACTCCACACACACCGCCAGCCAAGCAGCACTCCGTGCACAGACAGCAAAGTACCACTCCACACACACCACCAGCCAAGCGCCACTCCACACGCACCACCAGCCAAGCACCACTCCGTGCACAGACAGCAAAGTAGCACTCCATGCACACCACCAGCCAAGTGCCACTCCACAAACACCACCAGCCAAGCACCACTCCGTGCACAGACAGCCAAGTACCACTCCAAACACCACCAGCCAAGCTCCACTCCACACACACTGCCAGCCAATCACCACTCTGTGCACAGAGAGCCAAGCACCGCTCCACGCACACCATCCAGCCAAGTACCACTCAGCGCACACCGACAGCCAAGTACCACTCCACACACAACGCCAGCCAAGCACCACTCCACACACACCGCAAGCCAAGCGCCACTCACCGCCAGCCAAGCACCGTTCCACGCACACCATCCAGCCAAGTACCACTCCACACACACCGCCAGCCAAACACCACTCCACACACACCACCAGCCAAACAGCACTCCGTGCACAGACAACCAAGTACCACTCCACGCACACCATCCAGCCAAGCACCACTCCACACACACCGCCAGCAAAGCAGTACTCCGTGCACAGACAGCCAAGTACCACTGCACGCACACCATCCAGCCAAGAGCCCCTCCACACACACCGCCAGCCAAACACCACTCCACGCACACTGCAAGCCAAGCGCCACTCCACACACACCGCCAGCCAAGGACCACTCCGTGCACAGACAGCCAAGTACCACTCCACGCACACCACCAGCCAAGCGCCACTCCACACACACCGCCAGCCAAGCACCACTCCACACACACCGCCAGCGAAGGCAGTAAGGAGAAAATAGAGCAACCGGCACCAAGGGAGGCGGACAGTAAAAAAAACTAAATTAAAACCAACATTGAAACAAAACTCAAATCCTAGGGCATAGTGGGCCAAAAAACAGGAGGCAAAACGTTAAAAAAAATGGGCCGATTTGCCCCAAGGGTGGGCAGAAATTCAAAAACATAATTACTTGCCACCAGGAAGCGACCCTTGCCCAAGGGGTCGCTTCCTAAAAACTAAATTTAAATTCCCTGGTGCTAGTGGGCATTTTTTGCACCCCCCCCCGGGGGCAAAACGGCAAAAAAACAGGCCGATTTGCCCCCAGGGTGGACAGAAAAACAAAAACACAATCATGGCCACCTGGAAGCGACCCTTACCCAAGGGGTCGCTTCCCAAAACAAAAACACATTGCCCCAACAAAAATCCCTGGTGCTAGTGGGAAATTTCTGCCCCCCCGGGCGCAAAACGGACAAAAAACTGGCAAAAACCTGGAAGCGACCCTTGCCCAAGGGGTCGCTTCCTAAAAGCTAAAAACAAAGTCCCTGGTGCTAGTGGGCATTTTCTGCCCCCCCCCTGGGGGCAAAACAGCAAAAAAAAACAGGCCGATTTGCCCCCAGGGGGGACAGAAAAAAGTAAACAAAAAACATGCCCGCCATATTGCCACCAAAAAACACCCCTGGTGCTTGTGGGGAATTTCTGCCCCCCACCCCTGGGGGCAAAACGGCCGAAAAAACGGGCCGATTTGCCCCCATAGGTGGCAGAAAAACGAAAACATAATCATAGCCCGCCCTGAAGCGACCCTTGCCCAAGGGGTCGCTTCCTATAAACTAAATTTAAATCCCTGGTGCTAGTGGGGGCGTTTCCGCCGCACGATCGCGACGCTGTGTGCGATCGTGAGGCAGAAATGCCCTGCAAAGAGACATCAGGGGAGAGGAAAATCTCTTTCCTCTCCCTTGATGCCTCTTTGTGACCCCAAACCCCCCCCAGACACGAGAAACCCACCTTCTTTCCAAGTGCGCAGGAAGCAAATGGCTTCCCGAGCGCTGGGAATCCCTGATGATGTCAGCGCGCTGACGTCATCAGGTATTCCCATGGGGGGGCGGCAGCGGAAACTCTCGTCATCAGCCCCGAAGGGGTTAAGCAAAGCTTTTCACACTTCAAGGCTGCAAACAGGCCTGCTCCCTTGAGAACTGAATCGTGCAACATTTTCTCTTTGCACAGCAGCGTCACTGCCCGTGACTGTAAGGCTCCTACCTCTCTGGCCAGAACCCCTAACGCCTCTTCGTGCATCATAGACCAACGCCAGAAATGTTCACTGTTCTCCGGCGAACCTCTGCCCCATGAAAGAAACTCTTCGCTCAGCTTGAAACGGTAAAACTTTAGCGGGACCTTTTTGAAACTGTATACAACCTGCGCCCCATCGCGTCGCATTGTCTTTTCAGATTTACCGTTGTTTAATGCGACCTCAAGTAACCTTTTAGCACAATTGATTTCTAAGCTTTGTTTTTGCATTCATTCTTATAAATTAATATCTTGTGGTGTTTTCTTTGGATTACTGTACGGTATTTGATTCACAAATATTTAACACATTGCCTCTTAAGTTAAGCCTGACTGCTCTGTGCCAAACTACCAGAGGGTGAGCATGGATGTGTATGTGACTTTCCTTGATTCGGGTGTTGGTACCTACGTGGACAGAGTGCAAACCTCTTTCAGCTAGAAACCCATTTCTAACAAGCGACATGCAGTGAGATCATCAATTCTTGTTGTAAGAGCCATGTCTTTATTTTTTTTAACAGGGTGGTAGCCGCTTCAGAGCATAGCTCCAATGGGAGTTCACTTAAAACCACTGGTTCAAGATATGAAAAGGTCCTTCCACCCATTCTCACACGTTGGATCTTATGGATGCTTGCCAGGAGGAAATTAGCTGACCAATTTACTGGTGGGGACGTAGCCCCAAGATAACCTGCACCAAGGGCTCTAAGGACTAGGACTAAATAATGTTTTGCTTTGTCATCAGCCAGTAGAGAGCATGCAAGTGTAGAGACATGTGTGTTATTGGGGACAGGCTAAGTAAAATGTGGACTGCCGTCTTTTCACCACTTGAAGTTCGTTATTACACAAAAAGGGTAAACCCAATGGTCCTGGGACCTGGGTAAATAGTAGTACAATAGATAGTGGCCCCAGCAATTAAGGACTAGCTAGACTTTGTAAAATAGAATCATGTAAGCATAAGAATATTCTACAACAATGATTTTTCAGAAGCAAATGTTATTTAATCACATTGCCACACCAAAATTACTTTGCATATAGAGAAGGATAATTTCATATGTACAAAAGGTGCCCAGCAAGACAGAGAAATAAGGGGGATGGGTGAGTGAATTTAAGTGAGGATACGTGATCATGAGAAAAACATGGAAAAGAGGGTGAGATCATAAACCAATTCAAAAACAAAATCGGGCTTTCAGTAACAAGCCAATGGTACATACATTTTCATACATGTTATAGGCAGCTAGACCCCATTCTTGAAACACAATCAATATAGTCTCTGTTGTTTCAAGGGCTGGCATCAAGCAAAAGAAATGTCAACGTTTTGACCCAAAAATTTCAACGTAGGTCGGTTAACACCTTACACAGGGGTCTTCATCTGGACAGTGATGGGAGGAGGGCACCTAGTGTGAAAGTATAAGAACAAAATCGGTACTGTGGAACCATTTACATTATTTCACAAAAGAACCTAAAGTGTCCCTATGTATTTACCAAAATCCTTCAATGAAGACTCAATGAAGATAGATGGCCAAGTAGCTCCAGGGTATAGAGTGCGACAGCAACACCTGAAGAAAACATATAAGGTGTAATTAGAGCGCATCAGTCGCTCCTGGGTATGTAATTCTAATTTACTGAACAGGTCCGAAGAATCACTTACTCAAAATGCGGAACAAGCAGCGTGTCTCTTCTAAGCATAAATCACAACAATTAGTGGTATCTGGGTCAACCATATAGCTGTTGGACAAACTTTATTGTCAAGTAACTTAAAAAATGGTTGGGGAGGACATACAGTGAAGGAATCACTAAACGAACTAAACCAATAAACATAATCTGAAAGACAATGTCACGTAGTGTCTCATTACCTGATCTAGATTGTGTTGGGGATGCGTTGAATGTACCGTGACTGTGAAATAAATACACAAAGAATACAAAAGGCATCATCTATTGCCGAAAAAGGGGGGATAAGCAGCACTTTACAGGTGATTTGCAACAATTAAGAATCTCACCGTTTTTCGGTGCTGTATGCGGCAAAATAATCGAGCGGTGCTTAAATCTAGGTGAAATAACAGAGATTAGAGAACCCGCGTAAGCTACAACTGAACTGGCGTGTGCTTACGGACTAAACCAAATACAATATCAAAATAAAAAAAACCACAAGGGGGAGCCCCAATCCTTCTTACCGCTACTCGCTGATGCGGCCATCACTGTATGCTCGAGGGAAAAGAGCCGCCGAATACGATGTCTTTAAATACTGCCGTAATGCGGTCTGAGTCATTTTGTGGCAATTAGCAGATGCAGACGCTGAATGCATACTCTAGTGCGTCATCGCCAATACATGGTAGACAGTGACAATAGACTTACAAAATCTCTAAAAATGCAGTTTGTAAAGGAATACATTGTGTGTCTTAAAAGAACTAGGTTGTTAGCGAAGAATAAGCTAGGTTTCTTAGGAAAAAAACAATCTATCTGATCTGGTTCCACAGTATTGGGCACCGGGTGAAAGTCAGATTAGCATGTAGCAACAGGGATAGATAGGTGTTTGTCTATGATCACACACGCTTATGGTGCTGGGTTTGAGGTTGCCATTCAATGCACGTTATGTACTATAATGCCAGATTTGTATGGCGATTCATGTCAGTGACAGCCGATATATCACGGTATACGTCATAAACAGGTAACAAACCATCATTGTATTGCGAAGCTCAGAGTTGACAATGAACCATGATTAGGTCTGGGCGATACATTCTGTTCCACTCGCGGAATTTGCGGAATTTGGGTAATTTCGCGTTCCGCGGAGAATGTGAAATTGCCCAAAATTCTGCGTTCCGCGACTTCGCGAAATTTTTTGCTTGTTTGCATTCTCCAAATGCGTGTTCGCGAGATATCCCTCCGAGCACGCAAATAGCAATTGCGAACAGGAAAAAAGCATCGCGAACAAGCAATTCCGCGTGTTCGTGGAATTTCTGCGTGTTTGCAGAGGTTTTATACCGTTTCGCAGAGATTTGCATAACGCGATTACGCAAATTCTGCCCACCCCTAACCATAATACATAATTTCTGTACGAGTATTAGTTCAACATATTAGCTCGATGCCATTATACATAGATACAATAAAACACAATGGTTCAGCACTCCCACATAGTACACAGTAACAATGATAATCAAAAATAATGATTTAAGAGATCAGTTCAATAGGACTTAAAGTTTTCTTTTTCTTTTATTCAAAATCTTCATACAAAGTGTAGCCAACGCGTTTCGTCCAGAGGACTTCTTCAGGGCGAAAGATATGGAGATTATGTCAGATGTGTTTCAGGGATATAATATTCGGAACTTCCAGTATGCGTGACAATAATAGCCTTATTTTAAATAGAGCAGGTCAATCCTTCGATTAAAGTATTCTTCTTTATTGACAGTCAGGAAGGATAGTTTAGAATGGTGCCAATATACGCAACCAATCCTTATGGCATCCGTATTCGCTTGTTTATTTGCGGCGTATCAGCTCAATCCCTGTAACGGCTTCCATATCTTTCGCCCTGAAGAAGTCCTCTGGACGAAACTTGCTGGCTACGCTTTGTACACCGGTCAAGCGCGGATGACAAGGCCAGCTCGTCATGAGCCCCACCCTCAGGGGAAGTGCTGGTGCTCCCCCCGAGAGTCTCCGCTCGTTTTGCTGGGGGCAGCAGTTTCCGCTGCCGCCCCCGCCCCTCCCCATGGGAATCCCTGATGACGTCAGCGCGCACAGCGCGCGCTGACATCATCAGGGATTCCCAGCGCTCGGGAAGCCATTTGCTTCCTGAGCACCGTGCGGAAAGGTAGGTTTCTTGAGTCCTGCGGGGGTTTGGGGCTGCAAAGAGGCATCAGGGGAGAGGAAAGAGATTTTCCTCTCCCCTGATGTCTCTTTGCAGGGCATTTCTGCCTCACGATCGCGCACAGCGTCGCGATCGTGCGGCGGAAATGCCCCCACTAGCACCAGGGATTTAAATTTAGTTTATAGGAAGCGACCCCTTGGGCAAGGGTCGCTTCCAGGCGGGGTGTGATTATGTTTTCGTTTTTCTGCCCCCCCTGGGGGCAAATCGGCCCTTTTTTTGGCCGTTTTGCCCCCAGGGGGGGCAGAATGTAAATGTAAATGTAAATGTGGGATACTTGTAAAGCGCACTGTTACTCTACCCGAGTGTCCTGGCGCTGTAGACCGCTGGGGAACCCGTCCTGGTTTTTCCTGTGAGATGGTCCCTTTCTGGGTATCTCCAGGGTGAAACCAGGCATCCCCGACGTCTGTGGGAGGCCGTTGTAGAGATGAGGCAAGCTTAATGCCCAGAGTTACCGAGTGTGTTCCCTGGTTAGAGTAGGCACTGAGGCGAGAATTATCGAGTCCGTTGACCCTGGTCCAAGACCCTGCCGTGTCGGGAATTGAACCCTGGTCCCGGGCCGTTCTCTGCTTACAGGTCTGCCGCCTCTAACCAGTGAGCCACACCTCTCCACAGAAATTCCCCACTAGCACCTAGGATTTTTTTGTAAGACTATATGGCGTCCATCTTTATTGTTTACGTTTTTCTGTCCCCCCTGGGGGCAAATCGGCCCGTTTTTTTGCCGTTTTTCCCCCGGGGGGGGGGGGGAGAAAATGCCCACTAGCACCCAGGGATTTTGATTTGATTTGATCTTAGCTTTTAGGAAGCGACCCCTTGGGCAAGGGTCGCTTCCAGGTGGCCTCACAATTAACTTTTTGTTTTTCTGCCCCCCCTGGGGGCAAATCGGCCCGTTTTTCGGCAGTTTTGCCTCCAGGGGGGGCGGACATTTCCCACTAGCACAAGGGATTTCTGTTGGGGCAATGTGTTTGTTTTGGGAAGCGACCCCTTGGGTAAGGGTCGCTTCCAGGTGGCCATGATTGTGTTTTTGTTTTCTGTCCACCCTGGGGGCAAATCGGCCCGTTTTTTTTTGCCATTTTGCCCCCAGGGGGGGGGGCAGAAAATGCACAGTAGCACCAGGGAATTTAAATTTAGTTTTTAGGAAGCGACCCCTTGGGCAAGGGTCGCTTCCTGGTGGCAAGTAATTATGTTTTTGAATTTCTGCCCCCACCTTGGGGCAAATTGTTGACGTTTTGCCTCCTGTTTTTTGGCCCACTAGGCCCTAGGATTTGAATTTTGTTCCAATGGTGGTTATAATTTTGTTTGTTTTTTACTGTCCGCCTCCATTGGTGCTGGTTGGTCTTTTTTTTGTCCTTACTGCCTTGGCTGGCGGTGTGTGTGGAGTGGTACTTGGCTGTCTGTGCACGGAGTGGTGCTTGGGTGGCGGTGTGTGTGGAGTGGCGCTTGGCTTGCAGTGTGCGTGGAGTGGTGTTTGGCTGGCGGTGTGTGTGGAGTGGCGTTTGGCTGGATGGTGTGCGTGCAGTGGTACTTGGCTGTCTGTGCACGGAGTGCTGCTTGGCTGGCGGTGTGTGTGGAGTGGCGCTTGGCTGGATGGTGTGCGTGGAGTGGTACTTGGTTGTCTGTGCAAGGAGTGGTGTTTGGCTGGTGGTGTGTGTGGAGTGGTGTTTGGCTTGCGGTGTGTGTGGAGTGGTACTTGGCTGGATGGTGTGCGTGGAGCGGTGCTTGGCTGGCGGTGAGTGGTGCTTGGCTTGCGGTGTGCGTGGAGTGGTGCTTGGCTGGCGGTGTGTGTGGAAAGGTACTTGACTGTCGGTGTGTGCTGAGTGGTGTTTGGCTGGCGGTGTGCATGGTCTGGTGCTTGGATGGTGGTGTGGGTGGACTGGCGCTCGGCTGGCGGTGTGTGAGTAGTTACTTTCTGTTGGTCACTACACACACTGCTAGTTGAGTGACACTCTACGCAGTCCATCATTTTCTGTAGTTGCTGTGTCAGATATGTGGGCGTGTGAAAGTGATGGGCCCTTGAATGGCGCTGTCGGTGTGAATGTTTTGTATGTGTCACACGTACGAAAGGTGTATGAATGTCCTTACTGCCCCTGTGTGATGGGGGTACTGGTAGGAGCAATAGACCGACGGGCACCAAAGGGGTCAGGCAGTAAAAAAAATTCAAAAAATTAACCAGTGTCTTGATGTTAAACCTCATCTAATCCCAATTGGTCTAAGCCCTATTTGATGGCCCATCTGGGCAAATTTAAATTTGGGGGGCAAATTTGTGTGTTGTTTTTTGAATTGTTATATTGTTTGTGAAATTTGGTAGTCATTTTTTTTTCTTCTCTGTTTTTGTCTTGTTCCAGGCTTTTGCTGTTTGGATTGTTGTAGGTTGCGGGTCTGTTTGCAGCTTGTGTAGTTGCTTGTGCTTGGTAAGTGAATGTATTTTGTACTACTTTCCCTTGATGTTTGTCTTTTTGAAAAAGGTTGTACTTATAGCAGTTTGTGTGGCTCTGTGTTTTTTTTTCTATTTTTTTCAGCATTAGTGTTTCAATCAATCAATGAGGGGTTTGTTAAAGCACGTCTACTCACCCGTAAGGGTCTCAAGGCGCCAGGGATGGGGTGGGTGCAGGTTCCATTCCATCAAGGAGGGGGTCTGTCGAAGAGCCAGGTTTTGAGGTTTCTTGCGAAGATGGGGAGCGATGTTGTCTTTCTGAGGTGGAGCGGAAGGGCGTGCCATGCTTTGGCCGCGAGGAAGGAGAAGGAGCGGCCTCCTGATCTGGTTTTTCTGGTGCGGGGGACCACGGCGTAGGAGAGCTGGGCTGATCGTAGGGTCCTTTGGGGTGTGTGGAATTTTAGTCGGCTGTTTAGGTATGCTGGTCCGGTGCCGTGGAGGGCCTTGTGTGTGTGGGCTAGCATCTTAAAGGTGATTCTCACCTCGACGGGGAGCCAGTGGAGTGTGCGCAGGTGCTGGGAGATGTGGCATTGTTTTGGCAGGTTGAGGACCAGTCTTGCGGCGGCGTTCTGGATGTTCTATAGCTTGCGGATGAGGTTTTTGTTTATTCCGGCGTAGAGTGCGTTGCCGTAGTCGAGTCTGCTGGTGACCAGGGCGTGAGTGACTGTCTTTCGGTGTTCGAGGGGGATCCCTTTGAAGGTCTTACGAAGGAGGCGGAGGGTGTGGAAGCAGGAAGATGAGACAGAGTTGATCTGGCGGTCCATTTTGAGCTCGGAGTCCAGGATGATTCCCAGGTTGCGTGCGTGGTCTGTGGGGGTTGGTGGGTTTCCGAGGGCGGTTGGCCACCAGGTGTCGCTCCAGGCATCGGGGTTTGGGCCCATGATGAGTACTTCTCTTTTGTTGGTGTTTAGTTGTAGGCAGCTGTTTTTCATCCATTTGGCGACGGCTTCCATGCCTTCTCGAAAGTTGCGTCTGGCGGTGTTGGGCTCGTTGGATAGGGAGAGGATGAGCTGGGTGTCGTCTGCGTATGACACGATGTTGAGTCCGTAGGTTCTGACGATGGGGGCAAGTGGAGCCATATAGACGTTGAAGAGCGTCGGGCTGAGGGAGGAGCCCTGGGGGACTCCGCAGGTGGTAGGTGTGGGGTCCGAGAGGAATGGGGGGAGTCTGACCCGCTGCGTCCTGCAAGAGAGGAAGGAGCAGATCCAGTCGAGGGCCTTGTCCTGGATTCCTGCGTCATAGAGTCTGCGTATTAGGGTGCGGTGGGAGACTGTGTCGAACGCCGCTGATAGGTCGAGGAGGATGAGGGCTAATGTTTCTCCTTTGTCCAGTAGGGTGCGGATGTCGTCTGTTGCGGCGAGGAGGGCGGTTTCCGTACTGTGGTTTTTTCTGAAGCCGGATTGGGAGGAGTCGAGGATGTTGTGTTCTTCAATGAATGTGGCGAGTTGGCTGTTGATGGCTTTCTCGATGACTTTCGCTGGGAACGGGAGCAGGGAGATGGGTCTGTAGTTTTTGAGGTCGGTGGGGTCCGCTGAGGGTTTCTTTAGGAGGGGGTTCACCTCGGCGTGTTTCCAGTTGTCGGGGAATGAGGCAGTCGCCAGGGAGAGGTTGATGGTGTGGCGGAGCATATGTGCGATGGTTTCGGCGGCTCTGTTGAAGATGTGGTGGGGGCAGGGGTCCGTGGGGACCCCTGAGTGGATTGACTTCATTGTCTTCAGTGTGTCTTCGGTGGTGAGGGCTGTCCAGTCATCAATCGCTGGTTTCCGGGTATCGGGGGTGGTTGGTGAGGGTTCAGTGTGTTGGTTGTCTTCGTCGAAGTTGTCGTAGATGCTCTTGATTTTGTGGTGGAAAAAGGTGCTGAGTTTGTCGCAGAGGTCTTGTGAGGGAGGGATGTTGGTAGACTCACTGGTGGGTTGGGCGAACTCCTTGATGATGCTGAAGAGTTCCTTGCGGTTGAGTGCGTGGGTGGAGATTCTGTCTTCAATCGCTTTTTTCCTCGTTTCTCTGATGAGTTGATGGTGGGCGTTGGTGGCGGCTCTGAAGTTGTTGTGGGCTTCTGTGGATTTGGTGTTTCTCCAGGCCTTTTCGAGGTGGCGGCATGTGCGCCTGGATTCTCGAAGTTCGGTGGTAAACCATCTGGCTTTCTTGGCACGGGTATTGTTGTTTTTCTTGAGGGGGGCTATGGTGTTAGTGCTGTCCGAGATCCATCTATGCAGGGTTCGGGCTGCGGTGTTGGGGTCGTCATTTTCCGCAATGGTTGGGGTGGAGTTGTTGAGTGAGGAGGTGAGCTGGTCGTCAGTGATTTTGGTCCAGTTTCTTTGTGGAAGCAGGTGCTGGTGTCTGTGGATGGTGGGTGTTCTGAAGGTTAAGTGGACACAACAATGGTCGGTCCATGGGAGTTCGGTGGTGTGGCTGAAGGTGATGGAGTTTCCTGTAGTGAAGAGGGGGTCGAGGGTGTGTCCTGCTGAGTGTGTGGGCTCGGTCACGATCTGGCGGAGTCCAATGTTGTGGAGGTTGTCCAGGAGGCATGTGGTGTTGGGGTTCAGTTGATTGTCGAGGTGGAAGTTGAGGTCTCCCAGCAGGGTGTAGTTGGTGGATGCGATGGCCTGCGGGGAGATAATGTCCGTGATGGAGTTGGCGAAGGGTCCGCGGGGTCCAGGGGGTCGGTAGATGAGGGTTCCTCGGAGGGCGGCGGTAGGGCTGGCCAGTATCTTGAAGTGAAGGTGACCATCAGTTCTGTGGACTCGTCAGGGAGTGTGCTCAGGCGGAGGCTGGATTTTTGGACGATGGCGATTCTTCCTCCTGGGTGGGTGGGGCGGTCCTTCCTGAAGATCTTGTATCCTTGGGGGATGGCGATGGCGATGTCCGGTCCCGAGGTGGTGTTGGTCCAGGTTTCGGTGAAGAATGCTACGTCCGGTGTGGTGCTGTCAAGTAGGTCCCAGATTTCTGTGGCGTGTTTGTGGAGGGATCGGACGTTGAGGAGGATGCATTGCAGGGTCTTCGGTTCGGTTGTGTTCTTGTGGGCGGGTTGTGCTGGATCCGTGTTCTTGGCGGTGCTGCAGGCGTGCCGGCAGCGGTGATAGCTGAAGGGTCCATGGGTGTCGGCTGGTGATGCTAGCTTGCAGTTATTGTCGCAGCCTGGGTTGAGTGCGTGGAGTGTTTGATGTGCACTTTGTTTTCTAATCTGTCATTTCTTTTTTTCTTTCTAGTGGGATATCATTTCTTTTTGCTGTGTCTCAGCAGAGTAGGTGCTGGTGAGTGTAGCTATATTTGGTAAGAGTCAAATTGTTTTGGATTGTATTTATCTTTTTGTGAAAGCCTTACCTTGTTTTCTTCTTACTTTGCACAGTGTAGGTTGTTGTTCACTTGTGTGTGCAGTCTTCTTGCCTTGTAAGGATAATGGCTAGTCGCAGGATTACTGCTCAGCAGGTTCTTGGTTTGCTTTTTGAGTCTTCCTCTGACCATGGTTCAGAGACTGACTCCGATTCAGGTCCCAGAGGTAGGGGCAGAAAATTCAGGCAGTGAGTTTTCTCTTCGCATGGAATCATCATCATCGGATGATGAATCTTCTTCTAGTGCTGATGAAGGGCCTATGGTAGAGGAGGACATTGATGTGCCGGTAGTAGGCCAAGAGGCATCTGTACTGCTGCCTAGGGCCGCAAGGTTTCCTTTCTTTTTACGTCGGCAAGAGGCATGTGGGCTGCAGCCTGCGCCCAAAAGGCTTCACATTGCTGTGGTGCGCCAAGAGGCATCTGGTGCTGTTCGTCTTCCTGTTGGTGTAGTGCAGCAAGAGGCATCTGGGACTGCCGGCTGGGGTGGCTGCTCCCCCCGTTGATAGGGATGGCCTCTGGGTTCCTCCTGGCATGGTGCAGCCGGCATTGCCAGAGTTCACTGGTGTTCCTGGGTGTAGAGTGAATACTGAGAATTTTCTGCCAATACATTTGTTTCAGTTCTTTTTTGACGATGTATTTTTTGCAGAGATTGTTGAGCAAACTAATTTGTATGCAGAACAGTTTTTGAGGGACAACAGTGCCAGCCTTAAGCCCCATTCTAGAGCAACCCGGTGGACTCCCACAAATGTTGAAGAGATGAAGAAGTTTTTGGGATTAACTTTTTTGATGGGCTTGCTAAGGAAGCCATCAATGTGTTCATGTTGGTCCACTAGTCCCTTGATGGCAACAGCTATATTTCCAGCAGACATAAGTCGTGATCAGTATATGCTTCTTCTTCGGATGATGCATTTCGTTGATAATGGTTTAGCGTTGCCACGCGATCACCCTGATTGTGACCGTTTGTTTAAAATTCGGCCTGTCCTTGATCACTTTGTTGATCGTTTTTCTGAGACCTTTGCCCCTGGTAAAGAAATTGCAGTGGATGAGTCTTTGCTATTGTTCAAGGGCCTCTTGGTTTTTAGGCAATACATTCCTAGTAAGAGGACACGCTATGGAATCAAACTGTATATGCTGTGTGACAGTGAGATTGGATATGTCTACAATTTCAGGGTGTACACTGATAAGGAGTCCAGCATTAACCCTCCTGGTTGTCCTTCTACTTTTGAGTGACTGAGAAAATTGTGTGGGAACTAGGTAGAGGATTATTTAACAAAGGCCATCATTTATATGTAGATAACTTCTACACTGGTGTGCAGTTGTTCAAGGAGTTGGCCAAAGTGGGCACTGTTGCTTGTGGCACAATGCGCAGTAACCGTAAAGGTTTCCCAAAGGAACTTGTTTGCAAAAGGCTTGTGCGGGGACAGTCTATGGCATTGCGATGTGGGGAGCTTCTAGCTGTGAGCTTTTCAGACAAGAGAGATGTGTACATGCTGACTACTATCCACGATGAAAGTACAGAACCTGTGCCTGTTTGGAGTCAGGGTCCTGAAGTACGCAAACCTGTGTGCGTTTTAGCTTACAATAAGTTCATGGGTGGTGTTGACAGTGTAGATCAGAGGTTGGAACCTTATGCTGCTCTTCGAAAGGCTTACGTTTGGTACAAGAAGTTGGCTATCCATCTGTTCCACTTGGCATCCTTTAATGCTTTTGTTGTGTACCAGAAGTCTTGTCCTGAGACGAAGATGCCTTTTGTTAAGTTTCAGGAGTCTATAATAGGCAGCCTTGTACTTGTGGAGCAGGCAAGTGTTCCTAGATTTGGAGTGGTGGAGGATGTGGCTTGATTGAAAGATCGCCACTTTCCTGAATACAGTCCTCCCACTACCGCAAGAGACTTTCCAACTAGAAGATGCAGAGTCTGTTGGCGAAGAGGCGTGCGGAAGGAGTCTCGTATGTTCTGTCCTGACTGTCCTTCTAAGCCTGGATTGTTTCTGTCAGCTTGTTTTAAATCGTACCACACGCAAAAGAAGGTTTGGGAGTTTTAATGAGCCGTAAAGTGAATTGCCTTGTCTGCATTCTGTAAACATTTTTAGTTTGTTTCAAGGATTGGCATTAGTGCAAAGTGTTTAGTTTTAGAATTTGTGTTAGCTGATTTGTAGGTATTTCCATTTGTTTAGTGTTATTTTGAAAAAAATAATTCTAAATGTGTTTGTGGTGTGTGCCGGCGGGTGCTTGGCTGGCGGTGTGTGTGGAGATGCACTCGGCTGGATGTTGTGTGTGGAGTGGTACTTGGCTGTCTGTGCACGGAGTGGTGCTTGGCTGGCAGTGTGTGTGAAGTGGCGCTTGGCTGGTGGTGTGTGTGGAGGGGTACTTGGCTGTCTATGCACGGAGTGGTGCTTGGCTGGTGGTGTGTGTGGAGTGGCGCTTGGCTGGTGGTGTGCGTGGAGTGCTACTTTGCTGGCTGTGCACGGAGTGGTGCTTTGCTGGCGGTGTGTGTGGAGTGGCGCTTGGCTGGTGGTGTGCGTGGAGTGGTACTTTGCTGTCTGTGCACGGAGTGGTGCTTGGCTGGTGGTGTGTGTGGAGTGGCGCTTGGCTGGTGGTGTTCGTGGAGTGGTACTTGGCTGTCTGTGCATGGAGTGGTGCTTGGCTGGCGGTGTGTGTGGAGTGGCGTTTGGCTGGTGGTGTTCGTGGAGTGGTACTTGGCTGTCTGTGCACGGAGTGGTGCTTGGCTGGCGGTGTGTGTGGAGTGGCCCTTGGCTGGTGGTGTTCGTTGAGTGGTACTTGGCTGTCTGTGCATAAAGTGGTGCTTGGCTGGTGGTGTGTGAGGAGTGGCGCTTGGCTGGTCGTGTGTGTGGAGTGGTACTTGGCTGTCTGTGTACACGGAGTTGTGCTTGGCTGTCGGTGAGCGCTGAGTGGTGTTTGGCTGGCGGTGTGCATGGTCTGGTGCTTGGATGGTGGTGTGGGTGGACTGGCGCTCGGCTGGCAGTGTATGAGTAGTTACTTTCTGTTGGTCACTACACAAACTGCTAGTTGAGTGACACTCCACGCAGTCCATCATTTTGTGTAGTTGCAGTGTCAGAAATGTGGGCGTGTGTAAGTGATGGGCCCTTGAATGGCGCTGTTTGCTGGTGTGAGTGTTGAAATGTGAAGGGTCCGCGGCTGGCAGTGTGAATGTTTTGTATGTGTTACACGTACGAAAGGTGCTTGAATGGCCTGTAAAGAGGTTGGTGCCTTGACGTGGCTTAACAGCTCATGAGCTGTGAGTCAGTGGTTCAGTTAACATACTTTCAATTATACGCATTGTATTTCATTTTTTTGAAATTACTTGTGAATACAATTGTATGTACTGAATCATTACTCACCCTCGTGCCAAATCCAACCGGTATGTGTGTGTGCTTGTGGATTAGATGGCTGTGCAGTAATATTTGTTTTTTTTCTCTTTCTGCAGTAGGGTGTACTTTGTCCCTTATTGTGATTGTTGTAATGTGTTGCTTTTCCTTCCAGATGGTGTCGGTGGTCTGGTTTGTATCAGGTATGAGAGGTGCGTGAATGGCCTGTAAAACGGTATGTGCCTTGTCGTGGCTTTACAGCTCACGAGTTGCGAGTCACTGGTTCGGTTTTTATGCATTTATTTTTTGACAGAGTATTTCATTTTTTTGAAATATTATGTTAATAAAATGTTATGTACTGAACCATCACTCGCCCTCGTGCCAAATCCAACCTGTATGTGTGTGTCTTTGAGGAATAGATAGCGGTGCTTGAATCTTTGACTTTTGAGTAACTCAGTTATGGTGTCTATTATAGCTATAAATAACTTTCTACATTTAGATATTATTGGTAAATCATGGTAGTATATGGTCATGTCTTTCTGGTGAATTCTATTGTTGTTTTTTGTCCACAATCTCTTGCAAACTTGAAATTTTCTGTCACAATTTTCATGCGATATTGTCCCCTGAATCGCACGTTCTCCAATTGAAAACTTAATACATTCAAAACAATTTGGTTTTGCAAGGGGGTTCCCATGAGTTTTTGGCCCGGGGCTTGGCGGGCATCTTTGGAAACTACCAAACCCAAACAGTTCTGAAAACTACACACCCGGGGAGTCCAGGGAGGTATGGCATGCGTGGGTCCCCCAATGTTTTCCTTCTCAGAATTCCTTGTAAACCTTAAATTTAGGTTAAAAAACCCAGTTTTCCATACATTTTTGGGTGGGATCTCGCTGCTGGCACAAATGTCCTACCACCCAGCGTTTCCCTTGATCTCCCTAGTAAAATGATACCTTGCTTGTGTGGGTGGGCCAAAGCCCTGTGACTATGCTGGGGGGCTTAATTTGTGAAACCTAAATTCTAGATTTTTTAAGCCTCTTCTGCTTTGGGGCACCCACACAAGTGAGGTATCATTTTACTCTGGAGAACCTGGAGAATTCTGGGTGGTAGGACATTTTCGCCGGCACGGAGATCCCACGCAAAAAAGTGTGGAAAAGTTTTTCTTTTACCTAATTTTAAGGTTTGCAAGGAATTCTGGGTAGGAAAACATTGGGGGACCCACGCATGCCATACCTCCCTGGACTCCCCCAGGTGTGTAGTTTTCAGAACTGTTTGGGTTTGGTAGATTCCAAAGATGGCTGCCGAGCCCAGGGCCAAACACTCAGGTGCCCCCCCAAAAATCAACTTTTTTGCTAAGGGTATTTTAAATTCACCACCGTACGATTTGGACCTTTTCCTGTTGCAGCCACTATGCCTACCCACACAAGTGAGGTACCATTTTTATCAGGAGACCTTGGGGAACGCTGGGTGGGAGGAAATTTGTGTGAGCCCAGTAATGCCACGCTTTCTCACGCAAAAATGTGTGAAAAATCTGAATTTTTTGAGCTATAATCAAGATTTGCAGTGAATTCTGGGTAAAGGAACGTTGGAGGATCCACGCAAGCCATACCTCCTTGGAAGCCCCCGGGTGTCTACTTTTCAGAAATGTGTAGGTTTGGTAGGTTTCCCTAGATGGCCGACTAGCACGGGGCCAAAAACCCAGGTAACCCCTCTTGCAAAAGCTGGTGGTTTTGACAATGGTGACAATGTCAAAACCACCAGTTTTTAGAAGAGGGGTTACCTGGGTTTTTGGCCCCGTGGTAGACGGCCATCTAGGGAAACCTACCAAACGCACTGAAAAGTAGACACCCGGGGGCTTCCAAGGAGGTATGGCTTGCGTGGATCCTCCAATGTTCCTTTACCCAGAATCCCTTGCAAATCTCGTTTATAGTTCAAAAAAATTAGATTTTTCACACATTTTTGTGTGGGAAAACGTGGCATTACTGGACTAACACACATTTCCTCCCACCCAGCGTTCCCCAAGGTCTCCCGATAAAAATGGTATCTCACTTGCGTGGGTAGGCATTGTGGTTGCAACAGGAAAAGGTCCAAATCGTATGGTGGTGATTTTAAAATACCCATAGCGAAATAACCTTGATTTTTTGGGGGGGCACCTGAGTTTTTGGCCCTGGGCTCGGCAGCCATCTTTGGAAACTACCAAACCCAAACAGTTCTGAAAACTACACACCCGGTGGAGTCCAGGGAGGTATGTCATGCATGGGTCCCCCAATGTTTTCCTACCCAGAATTTCTTGCAAACCTTAAAATTAGGTAAAAAAACACTTTTCCAAATTTTTTTGCGTGGGATCTCCGTGCCGGCAAAAATGTCCTACCACCCAGCATTCCCCTTGTTCTCCTGAGTAAAATGATACCTCACTTGTGTGGGCGCCCCAAAGCAGAACAGGCTAAAAATGAATTTTTAAAAAATCTAGTATTTAGGTTTCACAAATTAAGCACCCCAGCATAGTCACAGGGCTTTGGCCGACCCACACAAGCGAGGTATCATTTTACTCAGGAGATCAAGGGGAACGCTGGGTGGTAGGACATTTGTGCCATACCTCCCTGAACTCCCCCGGGTGTCTAGTTTTTAGAACTGTTTGGGTTTGGTAGTTTCCAAAGATGGCCACTGAGCCCCGGGCCAAAAACTCATGTGACCCCCCAAAAAATCAAGGAAGTTTTGAACCGTTTCCTGTTGCAGCCACTATGCCTACCCACGCAAGTGAGGTACCATGTTTTTCGGGAGACCTGGGGGAATGCTGGGTGGGTGGAAATTTGTTGATCCACGCAGATTCCAGAGCTTTCCACCACAGAAATGTGAGGAAAATGTGTTTTTTGTCAAATTCTCAGCTTTGCAAGGGATTCTGGGTAACAAAACCTGGTGGTAGGCAGTCGAGTCACCCCATCCTGAATTCCCCTGGGTGTCTAGTTTAAAAAAATGTATAGGTTTGCTAGATTTCCCGAGGTGCTGGCAGAGCTAGGGCTCAAAAACAAAAGGTAGTCTCTTTGTCCAAAAATGGCAAGATTTCACTGGGAAATTGAGGTGCGACCACGTTGCGTTTTGCGCTATTTTATGTCGCAGCCACTATGCCTACCCACGCAAGTGAGGTTCCATTTTTTTTGGGAGACCTGGGGAAATGCTGGGTGGGTGGAAATTTGTTGATCCACGCAGATTCCAAAACTTTCCACCACAGAAATGTGAGTAAAAAGTGTTTTTTTCCGTCAAATTCTTAGCTTTGCAAGGGATTCTGGGTAACAAAACCTGGTGGTAGGCAGTCGAGTCACCCCATCCTGAATTTCCCTGGGTGTCTAGTTTTAAAAAATGTATAGGTTTGCTAGGTTTCCCTAGGTGCTGGCAGAGCTAGGGCTCAAAAACAAAAGGTAGTCTCTTTGTCCAAAAATGGCAAGATTTCACTGGGAAATTGAGGTACTACCACGTTGCGTTTTGCGCTATTTTATGTCGCAGCAAATATGCCTACCCACGCAAGTGAGGTTCCATTTTTTTTGGGAGACCTGGGGAAACGCTGGGTGGGTGGAAATTTGTTGATCCACGCAGATTCCAGAACTTTCCACCACAGAAATGTGAGGAAAATGTGTTTTTATTGGCATATTCTTAGTTTTGCAAGGGATTCTGGGTAACAAAACCTGGTGGTAGGCAGTCGAGTCACCCCATCCTGAATTTTCCTGGGTGTCTAGTTTTCAAAAATGTATAGGTTTGCTAGGTTTCCCTAGGTGCCGGCAGAGCTAGGGTGCAAAAACTACAGGTAGGCACTTAATTTTTAACTGCAAAATTGAGGTGTGACCACGTTACATTTTGCGCCGTTTCCTGTCGCAGGCACAACTCCGACCCACACAAGTGAGGTACAGTTTTTATCGGGAGACTTAGGGTAATTCAGATTTGTAAATCAACTGTTATTACCAATTGAGTTTTCATGCATTTCTCCCTTCCCAATGAAAGACATTATGTAAAAAATAAATCTTTTAAAAAAATGACCGATAATTCTCATGCTAGTATGAGTATTCCCAATTTTGAAAATGTGAAATTATATACTGTTTCTAGACTCTATAATTTGTACCCAATTCATAAATAAATAGGTGTCTTTCATACCGATTTTTCCACATATACATTTTCCAAGATTAAGTGCTCTATACCCAGTAAATAAAAAAAAATCATTGCAAGTTGCTGCTCAGTTTTTGGATCTGGGTTCGTCGGGTTCTTGGTGAAACTACAAGTCCTATATATCCCCAGAACCAGGAAAGTCTAGCGGATGTAACGGTATATTGATTTCCAAGAGCTGTCAAAATTAGAAAAAGTTATAGGTGAAAGCGTTGAGACAAAAGGCAGTTTTTTTCATCAAATTTTCAATTATTCCAATATTTAACTGTTCGTTTATACAAAGAAACCTTCATGGATTTAGACAAATGACCCCTTTTTGAATTCAGAATTGTGTCTACTTTTTAAAAATGTATAGCTTTCCAGGTTCCCTTATTGCTTTCATACTCATTTATACCATTAACTGGAAGGTGGTGAAAAGCTCTAAAAATAGCTATGTCCCAGAAAAGTGCCAAAACTGTGTGAAAAATGTTGGTTCTCTGACAAAAGACTGTCATTCCCTAAAAGCTGAGAAAATGGAGATTTCAGCCCCACAAACCCTTTTTTGATTCCATTTGCAGGGAAAAACCCAAAGCAGGCCATTTTTCCCATTTTTGTGAAAAAAACAAAAATGTCACTATATTTTGGTTAATTTCTGGGACCCCTCCAAGGGAATCCACAAACCGTGGGTACCTTTAGAATCCACATGATGTTGGAAAAAAAGAACGCAAAATTGGCATGGGTACCTTATGTGGTCAAAACGTTACAGGGGCCTAAGCGCGCACTACCCCAAATCGCCAAAAAAAGGCTTAGCACAGGAGGGTAAAAGGCCTAGCAGCGAAGGGGTTAAGTCCTATTGAACTGATCTCTTAAATCATTATTTTTGATTATCATTGTTACTGTGTACTATGTGGGAGTGCTGAACTATTGTGATTTATTGTAAAGCTTTTTGGGCATTGCCCTTTGGTTGTGTAGGGTTATATGACTTCAGGTTCTGGGCACCCAGAATTCTTTGAAAACAATTAGACCACAAAATATTGGATAACGTGCAGTCATTCTTTGCCCTATACCCCTGTTGCTTTAGTGTTGTTCTTTATACATAGATAGTAAACCAAGTAACAAGGTATCACAAAATACATGTTTTAAATAGTTCTAAAACCTAAAGTCGCTGTATACCGATATCAAGTATATTGGTATATCTGAAGTAAAGGATGTGACATGGTAGACATCAGTACACAGTGTACAGAAGTCCAGTGTATCATCTTTAAACCATAGCATAAGATACCTCCCAGAGGATAACAACACTGGGTACATTTGATTGAGGCATAATTATTCTATTGTTAAGCAAGCCAGTTGTGCATAGCTAGAATCAAGTTCATTTAAACCATTGTGTATGGAGTCAAAACGGCTCATCCATTTAGCTTCTTTGACATTAAGAATGGATACAATGTTACCACCCCGGGGCCCCAGGGTGGCTTTTTCAAGGACAATCTATTGGAGGTCCTTGGCCGTGTGTCCTGCACTTTTGTAATGCTTAACTAATGGCGCACCTTGTGTGTCACATCTTATTCTACTACAATGTTGTAGTATTCTTGCCTTAATTTTTTGTTGTGTTTAACCCACGTAGATGGAGCCACATTGGCAGATGATGCCATAAATCACATTGGTAGTATTGCAATTAGTGAATGCTAGTAACTCTATCTGATGGTGTTTAAAAATAAATTTATTTGTTTGGATAGTCAGTCTACATGCCTTACAGTTCCCACATCTGTAATGCCCCCTGTGTGTGGGGAGGTTCCAAAGTGTTTGTATAGATGGTAATGCTGGATTGTCCAGATAGGAGCGCACTACATGGTCTTTAACACATTTCACTCTCTTGAACGCATGCATCGGTGGGTTAGGTTGGGCAATGTCATCTGAGATTATGAACCAGTTTGGTTGATGATTTTCTTGATGGCATAACTTTGAGTATTGAATGTTGTCACGCATACCATTCTGCCCAACACACGTTCGCTCTTATCCTTAGTCACTAGTAGGGATTCACGTGGGCTATACCAGGCTCTCTTGGAGGCTCTTTTGACCAGACGCCGTGGGTAACCTCTCTCCAATAGTCGTTGACCTAAAACATCCACTTCTAACATGTAGTCACTTTTTATGGAACAGTTTCGGCGGATCCTAAAAAACTGGCAAACCGGTAAGTCGTCCCCAGGCTTCGTGGGTGGTGGCTGCTATAGCGCAGGAGTGAGTTTCGCACAGCAGGTTTACGATATAAGGTGGTTCATAATTTACCATCCTCGTGGTAGATCGTAATGTCTAGGAAGGCAACTTGATGACTGTCAGACTACATCGTAAACTGACTCCATACACAATGGTTTAAATGAACTTGATTCTAGCTATGCACAACTGGCTTGCTTAACAATAGAATAATTATGCCTCACTCAAATGTACCCAGTGTTTTTATCCTCTGGGAGGTATCTTATGCTATGGTTTAAAGATGATACACTGGACTTCTGTAGACTGTGTACTGATGTCTACCATGTCACATCCTTTTTCTACAGATATACCAATTAACTTGATATCGGTATACAGCGACTTTAGGTTTTAGAACTGTTTAAAACGTGTATTTTGTGATACCTTGTTACTTGGTTTACTATCAATGTATAATGGCATTGAGCTAATATGTTGAACTAATACTCGTACAGAAATGATGTATCATGGTTCATTGTCAACTCTGAGCTTCACAATACAATGATGGTTTGTTACCTGTTTATGAGGTATGCCGCGATACATTGGCTGTCACTGACATGAATCGCCGTAAAAATCCGGCATTATAGTACATAACGTGCATTGAATGACAACCTCAAACCCAGCACTATAAGCGTGTATGATCATAGAGAAACACCTTTCAATCCCTGTTGCTACATGCTAATCTGACTTTCACCCGGTGCCCAACACTGTGGAACCAGCTCAGACAGATTGTTTTTTTCCTAAGAAACCTAGCCTATTCTTCGCTAACAACCTAGTTCTTTTCAGACACACAATATATTACATTACAAACGGCATTTTTTAAAGACCGATACTCCCAATCTAGATAGAACTGTTTTGTAAGTCTATTGTCACTGTCTACTGTGTATTGGCGATGACGCGCTATAGTATGCATTCAGCGTCTGCTACTGCTATATGCCAGAAGATGACTCAGACCGCATGACGGCAGAATTTAAAGACATCGCATTTGCCGGCTCCTTTCCCTCAAGCATACAGTGATGGCCGCATCAGCGAGTAGCGGTAAGAAGGATTGGGGCTCCCCCATGTGGGTTTTTTGATTTTGATTTTGTATTTGGTTTAGTCCATAGGCCCACGCCAGTTCAGTTGCAGCTTACGCGAGTTCTCTTATCTCTGTTATTTCACCTAGATTTAAGCACCGCTCGATTATTTTGTCGCATACAGCACCAAAGATCGGTGAGTTTCTTAATTTTTGCAAATCGCCTGTAAAGTGCTATTTATCCCCCCTTTTTCGGCAATAGATGATGCTTTTTGTATTCTCTTTGTATTTATTTCCCAGTCACAGTACATTTAACGCATCCCCAACACGATCTAGATCAGGTAATGAGACACTACGTGACATTGTCTTTCAGATTAAGTTTATTGGTTTAGTTTGTTTAGTGATTCTTTCACTGTATGTCCTCCCCCACCATTTTTTCAGATACTTGACACGGAAGTTTGTCAAACAGCTATATGGTTGACACAGATGCGACTAATTGTTGTGATTTATCCGTAGAACGGACGCGCTGCTAGTTCCTCATTCTGAGTAAGTGATTCTTCAGACCTGTTCAGTAAATTAGAAATATATACCCAGGAGCGACTGATGCTCTCTAATTACACCTTATATGTTTTTTTTCAGGAGTTGCTGTCGCACTCTACACACAGGAGCTACTTGGCCCTCTATCTTCATTGAGTCTTCATTGAAGGATTTTGGTAAATACATAGGGACACTTTAGGTTCTTTTGTGAAATAATGTAAATGGTTCCACAGTACCGATTTTGTTCTTATACTTTCACACTAGGTGCCCTCCTCCCATCACTGTCCAGATGAAGACCCCTGTGTAAGGTGTTAAACCGACCTACATTGAGATTTTGGCGTCAAAACGTTGACATTTCTTTTGCTTGATGCCAGCCCTTGAAACAACAGAGACTATATTGATTGCTTTTCACGAATGGGGTCTAGTTGCCTATAACGTGTATGAAAATTCATGTACCATTGGCTTGTTACTGAAAGCCCGATTTTGTTTTTGAATTAGTTTAGATCTCACCCTTTTTCCATGTTTTTCACATGTTCACGTATCCTCACTTAAATTTACTCACCCATCCCCCTTATTTCTCTGTCCTGTTTGGCACCTTTTGTACAAATGAAATTATCCTTCTCTATATGCAAAGTAATTATAGTGTGGCAATGTGATTAAATAACATTTTCTTCTGAAAAATCAGTGTTGTAGAATATTCTTAGGCTTACATGATTCTATTTTACAAAGTCTAGCTAGTCCCTAATTGCTCGGGACACTATCTATTGTACTACTTGAAGTTTGTTAAGCACATAGTCCAAGTGTCCTAGTTATAGGACATTGCTGTAGTCCGCTGTGACGTTAGGAGTGCCTGGATGACCACCTTTCCTGCAGACAAGTAGAAAAAGTACAACCGATTTTTTTAATGTCCGCAGTGGCCCAAATTTTTTTTGATCAATGTCGAAATGTGTGGCTGAAAAAAGAAAGTATTGCCAAATGTAATGCTCACGTTATTGATTGTTCCAACCTGGGGATCTAGGGTTGGAGCATCATTGGACCACAAAGTCTGCAAATCTTAAGTATTGAGGCAGCAGAATAATATTTCAGTCTTATCTGCGTTGCATTTCAATTAATGTGAGGTCATACAGTGAAAGACAGAAGAAAGGCAGTTTTTATGAACTCTCCCTCAATATCCTCCCCTTTCCCACATGTAAACTACAGCTGGGTGACTGTTAACTGCGGGGCTCAGAGCTGACCCCTGCGGCATGCCCACCGTTAACTCAAATGCTACAGAAGAGTATGTGGAAAGCCACACTTCCTGCCCTCTGTCCTTCAGAAAAGAAGCTAGCCAATCTAAAGCCAATCCACCTACTCCAATCGATTAGAGGCATACTAGGGGCATAGAATGAGGGACCATAAAGAAGACTTCTGACAGATCTAACATAATCAGGACGGTCTTCCCCCGGCGTCCAATGTACCTCTAATATATTCAGTGACCTCAATCAATGCTGTCTCAGTACGTTAGCTAAAAAATACTGAGACATCTGTTGATTAACAGCTTTAACCATGACCTTGGACAATTTGGCACTAGGGAAATTGTCCTATAGCTAGACTACCCAGTGGGGAACAGCCACAATAGATCTAGCAATTTCAGGGGATACCTGGGCTAAACATTTCCCGGGCCTTTATAATAAGGTCACAGAAGATGAAAGTAACATGTGTAATCCAGCCACAAAATCTGAATATAATACTCTATCCAGGACGCATTACCTTGATATTGTATTTGAATATGAGGAGGTTATTAGAGCCATCAAAGAAAGTGCCTCAGGAAAAGCGCCAGGGCCGGACGGCTTTCCAATTGACGTCTATAAATTTAACATAGATCTATGGGCCCCACTGTTAACTAATGTGCTAAATTGTTTTAAGCAATATAAATTAAATTCAACCTGGTCTGAAGCCATCGTGATCCCCATCTTTAAAAAGGGAAACAGAATTGACCCAAACTGTTACCGCCCCATATCCCTACTGGATGCCTTAATGAAAGTGGCTGGTAGGATAATTTTAAACAGGATACAAGAATGGGCTGAGAAGAAGGGAGTTATCTCAAACTTTCAATATGGATTTCGGACAGAGAGAGTTACGATTGAACAGGGTCTTAACCTCTCACTGATAATAGGTAAATATGCATAGGCCAAGAAGGGGAACCTCTTCCTGACGTTTGCTGATTTAAGTTCAGCCTTTGACTGTGTAGATCACGAAAAATTGTGGAACACACTTAACGACATTGGCGTAGACCCTCAACTTCAATTGTTCATAAAGGAATTGTACATGGGAGCGGGAGCCAGGGTACGGTGTGGCAGGAGAGGTGAGTGTTCAACCAAATTTGGAATAAGGAGAGGGTTAAGACAAGGGTGCATACTAGCACCCTTTCTCTTTATCCTATATATAACTGCATAGGACACCACCTTTTAGCGAATTTCAGTACGACTATCCAACAGTCAGTGGTACCCCTACCCCACTTCTTCTGTATGCCGACGACGCTGTAATCATGTCGCTGACCAAGAGTGGTCTCCAGAGGGCTGTAATGAAATTTTCAGCATACTTGAAGGAGAGAGGGTTAAAAGTAAATGTTACATAGACCTATTCTATGACCTGTTGAATCAGGATAAAGAGCACTTGTGATATTTTCCTAGATAAGAATAAGATTGAGAGTACTAATACATTTTCCTATCTAGGAATTAACTTTGATAGGAAAGGAACCTGGCAGACGGCTATGATTGCGAGAAAATTAACCTTCTCCAGGGCAATAGGAGCTGTGATAAATTTCTCTAAGAAATCGGGTGGGAGACCTGTGCTTGAATTGCGGGAGATTTATAAAGCTAAGTGCATTTCTACTGGTACTTATTATGGGGCTGGAATTTGGGGGATTGATAATGTGGAAATGATACAACGATACGAAAATTACTTTGCCTGCTATTTATTAGCAGTACCTAGATCAACGGCTACTTACAGCTGTCATAGTGATTTGGGCTTAATTCACATTACCGACACCATCAAAATCTCACCCTTACTTTTGTGGCATAAAATATGGGTTACACCAGAGACAGGCCTAGATAGAGACATAATCACAGACTGCATTAATCTAGATATAGTTGCCAATATAAAATGGATCATGTATATAAAAAACACGATGCATGAGATTGGGCATCCAGAGTATTTCGAAACACCAACATCTATGGAATCAGCATCTAGAAAAACATTAAAAAAGTGGCCTTGGAATATCTGGAAAACAAAAGGTGGTTTTCCGAAAAGGTCAAATGCTCAGTTATGGAAAATCAGCTGATGATCACCTGTGAGGGGATTCAACCATATTCATTACTTGAAACAAGTAGCTATTCACGGATGCTATTGCATGCTTCCGTACTGACTCCTTTCATAGACTGATAACTTTCCCAGAAATCAATGACTGGTCAAAGGATCTGCCTAAGTGCCCATGTGATGATATATCCCACCCAGCTAACATGCACTGCATCCTGTTTTGTAAATTTTACTTGGTTCCAAGAAAAAGGTTTCTGATTCCTATTTTTAACAGTTGAGGGCTAAACAGATGCAGGGTCGCATTTTTAAATCTACAACAATTGGAGACTGAAATTGTAATCAAAGCAGTTTCTTCTTTTTTTAAGTTAGTTATTAGGTTCCGGAGTACAATGTGAATGGTTGTAAGCAGGGAACATACATTATTCCATACTTGTATCGAATATGTAAGTCTGATTATGAGGTCCCTTATCCGGAACACAATGTGAGTGGATATACGTAGTGAACATATACCATCTTGTATTTGAACTGATTTTGTAAACCAGTATAGGATGTATTTTCTTTTTCAAAGATGTTAAAGGCTTGTTCATGGTATATATCAATTAGGTAATGAATTTATCACTTGTTTTTTATATGAATGTGTTTTAACTTTGTAAAGAATCCTTTTTAACGTTTTTAATCTTTGCTTTTATGATTTTGCAATATAAAGTCAAATAAAGCATTATTGAATTGACTTGACTGCCCCTTGAGGTCTGCTGCAGACTTTTTTCAACATGGACAACATTTTTGCCTGCTTCCATGATACAGGAATTGTTGCTGAGGACAATGATGCACTAATCCCTATTTGTCACTGGATTAATGGTGGCTGCACCTTTGCTAATAGATTGGGGGTCAAGGGCCAGCTGGCAATCCTGATTTGAGAGCACGTAAGGCTGACAATGATTCCTCCAAATGGATAGGCAGAACATTTAAAGTGAGGCCAAAGTGAGAGGGACTAAGCTGGAGCAAACTGTCTCCCCTGACAGGATTCCTGACACTAGACTGACTTGAATAGTTGTGATTTTATCTTGAAAATAGGAGACCAACTGGTAGCACTATTCTACATTGGGTTGGTGCAATCCAGTGCAGGCCTCAGTGGATATTAACTTTTTGATGATGCTGAAGATCTCTTTGGATTTATTACCTGCCTCCTCTCTGCAAAGTATGCTTTCTTCTGTCCTAACCTCTACATAGTTTGTCTTTTTAGAGCTGCTTGATAGATAGATGACTTTGACATCAGTCCTGTAGTTTTTTGTCATTCCCTATCTAGAGTTTTATTTAAAACAGGGATTTATATCTGCAGGGGGTCTGTGAGAAGATCAGAGGTAGTTTATTGGAGGCATTACAAATCCAGCTGTTCAATGTGTCTTCATCCACTAGACTCAAGAGAGAGGGGGTACTCTCTTCAAGAGAGCAAATACTTTCTGAAGAGAGAATTTTATGAAATACTTTATTGACATATAAAAATTTTATTTGTCAGGGGTTGGATTCACCGAGGTTTATGTACTACAGTGAAGTGGTTTAAACAGGGTTGTAAGAGAAGGGGTCCCACTATGCTTAAATCACTGCAGATTAAAGTTTAATCTGCAGTGTTTTTTAATCTGGGAGAGATGGCTCCCTCCTCCATCCCTGCTTAAATACCAGCTACCAAACTGATTAATTCGGCTGCAGGAGCAATGAAATTAATTAGTAATTTAGCATTACTTAAGTAACGTGGGGTTACTAAGTTACTCCGATTCCGCTGGGGAATCAAAAATTCCGTCCACCACTGATATTTTGCTCACTTCGCATAATAAGAAGCCCTTTCTGCTTCAACCGTACCTAACCCATAATATTCTTAATTCATGCATAATGGAGCTGTCAATGGAGGTAGTTGCATTTCGTTGTTTCTCTTTTATTTGCTTTCTTGTACTGGTACTTTAAGTGCTGTTAATGAGTCCTCGGGGTAAATGTTAAGTACTATGTGGGACTGCAGATAGAATCAATTTGCAAAAGCACATTTATAGGACATCTTGCCACCCAGAGCTGGTCCATGATGCGTATGCCCTCAGGTGTAAACTTTTAATCAGGGACTGTTCGTAGTACAAGAAGCCCCATCTAAAAGGATAAGACCATAATTGACTAATTTTAAAAAACTGCAGAAGAAATCCCTGCAGCCTGTTCATAGTTTGTGCAAACTCCCAGGATCCATACATCTTCTCTGACTGAGGGTCTCATCACTTGAATAAATACTGATTTGGTATGCCTGGGTCTATTCTGGGGTGGCACGTGGCCTAAATATCCATGGATTGGAATACTACCTCAAGCCATTGCCAGTGGTTAAACCCATTGCAAGCATTTCTCCCATCACCTTGTGTGAGTTTGATATAACACCCTAAGTGGCCAAGAGAATGCCCAGATATGGGTACAGTGCCCACTGTGCCACTAGAACCAAGCAAAACCTGACTTATGAGCCTCAGTCTGGGCATACCTGGTCTTAAGTTCCTTGTGCTCCAGTTCAGGGAGAACCTGGCCTGGACGGTCGGGCTGGTCTGCTCCTATTAGAGCAGGACCGAGGCTGATTGTAAAGGGTCGACTCCAAACTGAGGGGCCATGGTGGGCAAAATAATGATGGGCTGGGATGCAGCACAAATAACTACCAGTGGCTGAGATTAATTCAAGCTTTCCACCCTTCACATAACCAAGGCACCTGGCAATGCTCTTCAAAGCAAATTCAGCAGAAGGGGAACCTTTGCGCCACACCTGCCTGCAGGGTCCTATTGCTGCTCCAGCAGGCTTGTGCTGCACACACGCTCCCCTGGTGGGAATGATCCTTGAAAAGGGCCGTAATGGTGCCTGGCCCAGGGTAATTAATTTGATGTACTGAAACTGTGGGAGAGTTGTGGCGCCGCGGCCAGGGCGACTGACGCTGGAATCTGGGGATCAGGGTTCGATCCCCGGCTCCGGCGGCAGGTTAGCCCAGCACCATGTGACTCTGGGCAATAGCTCGCTTAATATTCCCTACGGCCCCCAGCGCCTAGAGACCCTTACGGGTGTGCACTTTACAAATGTGGATTATTACAAATGTGGATTATTAAACTTAGGTTAATTACAGTCACAATGACTGGCCTCTGACAGTGCTGGGGACTGGGAGGGGGTTGGGGGTACAAGAGTCCCTAGATGCTTGAATTCCTCTTTTTCTAATATGAAGAACTGATAGCCTTTCACCAGCATTCCTGACCCTTTTTCAATCTGGGGTAGACAGGTGCAAAAAGAGAATATTTCCTTGCAGTTTTCCATCTACTTACCATGATTTGAATAAAAGGAATTGCAGTCATCCCTGTTGGGCACTCTATTTTAAAGGTATTGTCTGCCCCTTCCATAATTCAACCCAACATCACTCATTGTAAGAGTGGATAATATAGAGGCCTTTACATCACAAAAAAATGTAATCCAAAATTGATGTCTGTTAGAAATGGGATATCTGGTGTGCTGAGGCTTGCGCCAAAGTCAGGCAGAAACCACCACTCTAGATGGGGCAAGGAAATGACACTCCAAAGACAACCCCTGCTCACCCCCTTAGCAACGTTACACGAGCAGCAAGGCTGATCCCAGAGCAATGTAAGTTAAGTATTTTCGCACGCACCCACCAACAACAACATCCCAGGCCCTCCACAAAGGGAACTCCACACAAGGTTATATATAAAAATAGCCTTTGTATTACCAAACACATTAGATAGTAAACACACACTTTACAATGTGCCAGAGGCACGGGCAGAATTTACAGGGGATTATGTACACAGGACAGGGCCACATGGACCACTGTCAGGAATAAGCACTTTTAGAGCGAGCACTTGGTAGAATTAGAAATTCAGGTAAGGCGCACTGCATAAGCTGGTTTAAAGGTTCGGAATAGTTAGGATGGGGTTGATAAATGTTGCGGGTGCTCCAACAAGTGGCGTAACCATCCCGATACGCCAGACAATGGTGGCTGGTTGAGTGCGTTACTGCGAACGTAAACGCATCCTTGTGATTGGGCACACCATCAGGTTCATCGTGACATACGAATGACTCCGTAGTGATTTTAGAATTGGTTTATTTGAGGTTCAATTAATTCATCGTAAATTCATCAGTTCATTTAATTCATGCTTGAGCATATAATTGAGTGGATTTCACACTGTAACATTTCCAAGTGGAACATGTAGAACAAGGTGCTCCAATGCATTTCGGGCTGAGAAAAGCCCTTTTTCAAGGAGCTCTGAAAACATAAAGATACGCTCATTTTAGAATGTAGATCTATCTCTAAGTCAAACATAATGAAAGAAAACATTGTTTTTGAATTGCCGCATACAAAAACATATTAGCAAAACGAATGTAACCAGTATCGTGTCAACCTGTGAAGATGTGTCTATACGTTGCATTAAGTGGTCTAAGTGTTGACTTTAACCAAATGTGAAGGCCAGAGACGCCTGGGACTGTGAAAACGTGTACCTTATAACCCGTGGGGTCGGGTAGGGTGAGAAGTTGAAACATGCCGGGGTTGCTAAAAAATGCTCACGTGAAAGTCGCTAGTCAGTTGTTTTGGGAATCTGGAATGGAACCAATAAAATGTTATGAGCAAGCGTTCTCACCGAACGGTGAGGCTGCGGTTTAAGTGCCTGTCGGGGTCCCGACTTACTTGTAGAGTGTGTGAAGGCGTATACGAAGCTTCAGGTTCGTTCAGCGTGACTGGAGCAGAGTTGCTGCGAAGTTAATGCGGAGTTTAAACCCGTGGGATGAAGGGGCATGAAAATAGGACTAGCAGTGGAGAGGCTCGTGCGGGGGCCATGTTGGAGTGGGGAAAAGGGCTGCTATGGGAATGTATTAGGTTTGCAATAGGTTTGACCACTCACAACGGTATAGTGATGACGTGTTAAAACAATGCATGGATTATTAACAAGGCATAAAGAAAGCATCAGATAAACATAATTATAGGCTGATATAACAAAACTGATAATGGCATGCTAATAATAGCGTACAAGCCGGTGCTGTCAAGGAGCAATGTCTGGGTACGGGTACCCCACTGGGTACTATAAGAATGCACTTAATTCAATTCGATCGTTCAAACTAAAAGGCTTCATCGCCTGTAATCTGTAAATCCAGGCTGTTTCGCGTTGAAGAAGAACTTTACTGTTGTCTTTGCCTTCTTTTTTGTGGATGGTTTCAAGTATCATGTATTTAAGTTGGGACACATTATGTTTATGATCGTTGAAGTGAATTGCAACATTGGACTTCTGGTTTTTAGTGCGAATGTTTGATTTGTGTTCGTTTAAACGAACTTTGATTTTTCTTGTGGTTTTCCCACATGGGCATTTGAGAAGGTAGATCAAATTGGAAGAGTCACACGTAGCATCTACATTGAGCTTGATCTTGAAACCTCACATGGGGTGGTTGATGCTTTTTCCAGGAATAACATTGTTACAACTGTTGCAGTTGTGGCACGGACGTGTGCCAGAGTGTGATATCTGTTCCTTTGGTTGTTTGGATAGGAGTTCCTTGAAGTTTTCTGTCCTTGTGTATGCAAAAATGGGAGGTTCTTTAAAAAGGTTTCCAAAGTCAGGTTCTGATGATAGGATGCGCCAATGCTTGATGATAATACTTTTGAATGTTTTACTGGCGGTGGAATATCTCGATACCACTACCATTCTTTTGTTGTCTTTCTTCGCTGTGGTTCCTCTAAGGGCCTCCTCACGTGTAATGGTGGAAACTTTAGTGATTGCTTCGTTGAGGGTTGTTTGTGGGTAACCTCTGTTTTGAAACCTCTTGGCCATTTGTTTCAATTGTGTAACGCATGTGTCTGGATTTGATACAATACGGTTTACTCTTAGCATTTGACTGAAGGGTAGATGTCTTTTAAGGGAATCCTGATGGAAACTGGTGTGATGCAGCGTGTTATTGCGATCTGTTGTTTTTCGGTAAAGGTCCGTTTCTAGGCCTGTTTCTGTGAGTCTTATCAATACATCCAAGAATGTAATTTCCTTCTCGTTGATGTTCCAAGTGAGTATGATGCGGTTGTCTTTGGTGTTCAAAGTTTCTAGAGCCATCTTTAAATTGTCTGCGGTGTTTTTCAGATGAAAAAAAGATCGTCTATGTAACGGACGTATAACAAGAGGTTGTCAGTCCAGTTGGTTTCAGCAAATATGTGTTTTGACTCGAATTCACCCATGTACAAATTTGCGTAGGTCGGTGCGGCGCAATTGCCCATGGACATCCCGGGCATTTGAAGGTAACACTGTTGGTCATAAACGAAATAGCTATGGTAAAGTGTGTATATCATTAGTTCCATGAGGAAAGTTTGGAGCGGTTCCGTGATGTCACTATTCAAAAGGGTGTTTTCAATCGCCTCGATACCACCGCCATGGGGGATGGAGGTGTAGAGGCTTTTAACTTCTGCAGTGCAAAGGATCACAGGTTCATTGTTGGTGATGTTTAGCCCAGACAGTTTCCGCAGAAATTCTGTGGTGTCTTTGACATAACTCTTTAGTTTGGTTACGGATGGTTGCAGATACTGGTGGCGGTGGTATCGAGGCGATTGAAAACACCCTTTTGAATAGTGACATCACGGAACCGCTCCAAACTTTCCTCATGGAACTAATGATATACACACTTTACCATAGCTATTTCGTTCATGACCAACAGTGGTACCTTCAAATGTCTGGGATGTCCATGGGCAATTGCGCCGCACCGACCTACGCAAATTTGTACATGGGTGAATTCGAGTCAAAACACATATTTGCTGAAACCAACTGGACTGACAACCTCTTGTTATACGTCCGTTACATAGACGATCTTTTTTTCATCTGGAAAAACACCGCAGACAATTTAAAGATGGCTCTAGAAACTTTGAACACCAAAGACAACCGCATCATACTCACTTGGAACATCAACGAGAAGGACATTACATTCTTGGATGTATTGATAAGACTCACAGAAACAGGCCTAGAAACGGACCTTTACCGAAAAACAACAGATCGCAATAACACGCTGCATCACACCAGTTTCCATCAGGATTCCCTTAAAAGACATCTACCCTTCAGTCAAATGCTAAGAGTAAAACGTATTGTATCAAATCCAGACACATGCGTTACACAATTGAAACAAATGGCCAAGAGGTTTCAAAACAGAGGGTACCCACAAACAACCCTCAACGAAGCAATCACTAAAGTTTCCACCATTACACGTGAGGAGGCCCTTAGAGGAACCACAGCGAAGAAAGACAACAAAAGAATGGTAGTGGTATCGAGATATTCCACCGCCAGTAAAACATTCAAAAGTATTATCATCAAGCATTGGCGCATCCTCTCATCAGAACCTGACTTTGGAAACCTTTTTAAAGAACCTCCCATTTTTGCATACACAAGGACAGAAAACTTCAAGGAACTCCTATCCAAACAACCAAAGGAACAGATATCACACTCTGGCACACGTCCGTGCCACAACTGCAACAGTTGTAACAATGTTATTCCTGGAAACAGCATCAACCACCCCATGCGAGGTTTCAAGATCAAGCTCAATGTAGATGCTACGTGTGACTCTTCCAATTTGATCTACCTTCTCAAATGCCCATGTGGAATGATCTATGTGGGAAAAACCACAAGAAAAATCAAAGTTCGTTTAAACGAACACAAATCAAACATTCGTACTAAAAACCAGAAGTCCAATGTTGCAATTCACTTCAACGATCATAAACATAATGTGTCCCAACTTAAATACATGATACTTGAAACCATCCACAAAAAAGAAGGCAAAGACAACAATAAAGTTCTTCTTCAACGCGAAACAGCCTGGATTTACAGATTACAGGCGATGAAGCCTTTTGGTTTGAACGATCGAATTGAATTAAGTGCATTCTTATAGTACCCAGTGGGGTACCCGTACCCAGACATTGCTCCTTGACAGCACCGGCTTGTACGCTATTATTAGCATGCCATTATCAGTTTTGTTATATCAGCCTATAATTATGTTTATCTGATGCTTTCTTTATGCCTTGTTAATAATCCATGCATTGTTTTAACACGTCATCACTATACCGTTGTGAGTGGTCAAACCTATTGCAAACCTATTACATTCCCATAGCAGCCCTTTTCCCCACTCCAACATGGCCCCGCACGAGCCTCTCCACTGCTAGCCCTATTTTCATGCCCCTTCATCCCACGGGTTGAAACTCCGCATTAACTTCGCAGCAACTCCGCTCCAGTCACGCTGAACGAACCTGAAGCTTCGTATACGCCTTCACACACTCTACAAGTAAGTCGGGACCCCGACAGGCACTTAAACCGCAGCCTCACAGTTCGGTGAGAACGCTTGCTCATAACATTTTATTGGTTCCATTCCAGATTCCCAAAACAACGGACTAGCGACTTTCACGTGAGCATTTTTTAGCAACCCCGGCATGTTTCAACTTCTCACCCTACCCGACCCCACGGGTTATAAGGTACACGTTTTCACAGTCCCAGGCGTCTCTGGCCTTCACATTTGGTTAAAGTCAAAACTTAGACCACTTAATGCAACGTATAGACACATCTTCACAGGTTGACACGATACTGGTTACATTCGTTTTGCTAATATGTTTTTGTATGCAGCAATTCAAAAACAATGTTTTCTTTCATTATGTTTGACCTAGAGATAGATCTACATTCTAAAATGAGCGTATCTTTATGTTTTCAGAGCTCCTTGAAAAAGGGCTTTTCTCAGCCCGAAATGCATTGGAGCACCTTGTTCTACATGTTCCACTTGGAAATGTTACAGTGTGAAATCCACTCAATTATATGCGCAAGCATGAATTAAATGAACTGATGAATTTACGATGAATTAATTGAACCTCAAATAAACCATTTCTAAGATCACTAAGGAGTAATTCGTATGTCACGATGAACCTGATGGTGTGCCCAATCACAAGGATGCGTTTACGTTCGCAGTAACGCACTCAACCAGCCACTTGGTAGAATTAGCACTTTGTAGGAATAACGCTTAGCACATAGGACATATAATAACTGTAGCACCAAATAGCAAATGTAGCACACAACCAGTAATCACTGGTAAAAGGTAAGTACCACCTACGCAATCCTAAACACCTTAGGCCAATATCACGCAGGGAACCATGAACTCACTGGCATCACCTATACTAGGAAAAACAACCTTCCAAGTATGAAAAAACTTTCAGAGGTATAGGCAAGCAGCTTTGTACATGATGCATAAAAACACATTCAGCGGTGTAGGTAAGACACATGATGCATGAAGACACATTCAGAGGTGTAGGTAAGACACATGATGCATGAAGACACATTCAGAGGTGTAGGTAAGATACATGATGCATGAATACACATTGAGAGGTGTAGGTAAGACACATGATGCAAAATATCACGTAGGGCATGAACACGCAAGGGCACAACACCTGAACTGTCCCCCAGGCCAACTGGCCTCTCAGGGGCTGAAACACCCTATGTCCAGCAAAGTCAGGGCAGGCTGAGCAGGCAGCCAAAGGGAAGGAGCGAAAGGGGCCTAAACGTAGCAGCTGCCCACTAAGTGCTGGGCGGCTGGGGATCTCCTCTGGGCTTTCTGGAACAGTAGGGCCCAAGAACAACGTGGGAGCCTACAGGGCTCTGGCACAGCTGTGCCCCAACCATGCCCAAAACAAGATGCCCCTTGGAGCCTTGTGGGCTTGAGAAGAGATGCTGCCTATACTGGGGAGAGCGGCACGCTGCCAGCCGGGGCTGCTCTACCACCCTAAATGCCCCTGTCATTGGAGTCCCACTCGGGGGACTCAAGAGAAAAATGTCCCCTAAACATTGGTAGAGCCTCGGGGCTCTAAATGCACACAGTGCCCAGGAGCCTCTTGGGCCCTAAAATAAAGGCGCCCCTGGGACGTTGGAGTCCTGCACGAGGGACTTGGAATTAGCTAATGTGCCCGGGGGCCTCGTGGGCTTTAAAACAGAAATGCCCCTGTTGTTGGAGTCCCGCTCGGGGGACTCGGAATCCAACTGTGCCCGGAAGCCTCATGGGCTTTACACAGAAAGGCCCCTGTCATTGGAGTGGCCCGCTATCAAGTGGGGCCGCTCAGCGAACCAGCAAAGACAACCCCGAGACCCCTCCTTACCGGTCTCCTACCTCCGGGTGTCCTCGGCTGCTGCTCCGGCCGGGTCACTACTCTGCCTCTTCTTTGCACGCTACGGGGCTCTCCCACGCTACGGGGGGCCCTGGGTGCAGACCCCGCCCTTGTGCTCGCGGCGTGGTCAGGCAGGCCTCCTCTCAATTCCAGGAGCGTGGGGTGGGCTCCTGTCCACTTCCTGTGTTGCTTCCGCCTCCCCACCAATCACAGCGCGACGCTGAGGCCAATCCCAGCACGGTGCTAGTAGTGACGTTGCAGAGCTGTCCCGTTGCTTCCCGGGCCGGCGGAGACTTCGGGGGCAAATGGAGGGGTAGGCTCCCTCTAGAAAATCGGCGATTCTGTGGCAGGCAGGGCGGGGTGGAACCCGCTTAAATAAACAAATAAAACGAGGTGGGCTCCCATGAAGGTAATAAAAAAATAGCAGCAATGCTGCAGGGAGGGCACCTGCTCTGGAATAAGCAAAATTCGGAGCTCCCCTTGCCGGGGAATCCCTTGAGACAGAGAATGGCAGCTTGGGCTGCAGTTTAAAAGTATGGGGGCTCCCAGCACTCAGGACCTAGTGCTCCCCAGGCGCTTCTACAGGCAGAGTTCAGGAAAAGTCTAGCAAAAGTCCTTAGGCAGGCAGGGGGGCAAAGGCTGGGCCCAGGGGCCAGCTCACAGGGCCCTCCAGGCAGGGAGGCAGTCCCCAGTGGCGGTCCTCCTGGCGCCCAGCAGCAGCAGCAGCCCCCCTCAAAATAGGATCAGGAGAATAACACATTTATGGGGACACAGCCCCTTTATATACACAGAACTCCTTTTTCTGTGTCTGCAGGGTGGGAGGAAAACCAGTTGCAGCTGGTTTTGGAGCACTCTGATGTGCTCAGCCCATCTCACCATTCACTAGCCAGGCTAGGGTCATCAGTACCACCACAGAGGGCAGAGCCAGCATTGTGTGGGGAAAGCCCAGCCCTATTCAGGTCCCAGGTGCACTCCTCCCTCGCATCAATCATGCAGATCTCTCCACTCACCACCTGCGCAGACCCATCCTGCCTCCTGGAGCCAGGCTCACAAGCCAGCTCCAGCCAATCACAAGTCAGACAGGGAATTCACCTTTATTACACAGACAGGCCAACTTCTAGAAGTGGCACTTCCGCACTAGACACATTTACACCGCACACATCATCGTGCAGCATTTAATCGCGTGAGTCCGCACATATTAAACTCACACCTGCACTGCCCACGCATCATGAACTACTAGGGTCACATACATTCCCCATGCATTCCGATGGGAGGGCAGGCCAACCTCATCACACGCACGCACTTTACCCTGGGACACAGTGGTAAAGTGCGCAGAAGCCAAAAATAACTAGCACCAAGTCACATATCAAAAGCAAAAAGTTTAGGGGTGAACCTGCCGGAAGGGCCAAATCCAACAATGTCAAGAAACATGTGACTCTTGACAATCTTAAGTCATTTACATTTTATTTTATTTTAATAAAATTTTTCTAGTTCATGGCAGTAAAAAAAGCATGGAAAGTCTTAATGGAACTAGGAAGGCTATTCCAAGGTTTTGTGGCCCCGACTCTAAAACTTGTGCCACCCCAGTAGGCTTTCTGAAACCTGGGGAAAAGCATCAATTTCCGGGCAAAGGCATCTATTTGGGGAGTACCATTTCAATGTTCACTTCAGAAACTGATGTCCGGTACCATGGAGTGCTTTATATGTAATGCATAAAGCTTTGAAATTGCTGCAGTGTCTGACTGGAAGCCAACGAAGATTTTTAAGGAGCTACCCTATTGATTGAAACTTAGGGATCCCTAACGGTAGCCTTGCATGAGCATTCTGGATCATCTGGAGCGTTCGTTGGTGCCTCTCGAGTATGCTAAGATAAAGCCTGTTGCAATAATCTAGCTTGGAGAGAACTAAGGATGTAACTAAGATATTTCTACTATTTTGTGGAATAAAAGGTAGTATTCTCTCTATCACTTTAAGTAGATAGAAGCTGGATAAGGAAACCACAATAATTTTAAACCTCAAAGTTCAATTTCTCATCTATGATCACTCCCATATTTTTTGCTTTGGATACTGGAGTGGGTACCCCTTGTAGGAGAGTAGGGTCTGCTTCCTATGCTTACCCCCACTTGTTGCTGTGATTCTATGTTTTTTGTACTTTATTGTGGCTGTGGGCCTGCTAATCAGCTCAGATGTTCTCTCTCTAAATTGATACCATGTACTTTAGGTACATACCAGATTGGCTACTGGGTCACCCTTGTGAGCCCCTGTATAGTGTACCATAGGTACCCAGGGTATAGGTGCACCCTAGGCCTACCAGGGGCTGCAATATGTATTGTGCCACCCCTGGTTTGCCTTCCAAACTGACACCACAGGTCTGTTCTTACAGCCTGCGTAAGGTGGTGTAATCACCTCTTACTTAGATATAGTATACCTATATCTACATACTTATATAGACACATATACACCTATAAGCCACTCCTATGGCAGACCTCGACAATCCTAGAGGTAGAGTGATTGGTTTTTATGTCAGGGGGTGCCCTAGCATGAGCTGAGCCCCTCTGTAGCTTTCAAAACCATTTTTTAAAAGTTGTTCTATGATATAGCTATACCGTATACTCTTAAGTGCATTATAATCCTACCGGTTAAGGCTTACTTTGGTTTGGCTTTATCAAAACATGTCATGTAAGGTGTCAAACACTTTGGAATACTACCCCCTACCAGTTCTGGCTGCAGGGGTAGCATTCCACCCTCTAGAGGGAGAAGACATGTAGTTACTGGTTTACCGGGTTAAAGTTAAACAGAGCCTCAGCATCACAAAATGGATGCTGCTGCCACAGACAAGAGTCTGCCCTCCTGCTGCTGGATGAAACTCTGGCAGGGGAGGCCTGGATACTAGGTTTTCTGTCCAGGGAGGTGCTGGCACCTCTCCAGACAGGCTCTTTGTGTATTGGGTAAGCATGGGCGGATGTAGCGAATCTGGCGTACGCGAATTTGCATATTTACAGATTCGCAATCCGCAAAATCCGCGAACTCTCGCGAATTTGCGGATTTTTTTGTTTTTTTTGTGTTCGCAAGGGTTTCTGCCAGTTCGCGAGGTTTGTTTACCAGTTCTCAATTGCGAACTTACTTTTCGGCTCGCAACGGCCGCGACTATGTTGTTTCTACATCTGGGTCATCATCACAGGTTCACAGCACCCTCTGTTTCACCATTGCCACCCTCTGGTACACCCATGCCACCCTCTGGTACATCCTCACTGCCACCCTCTGGTTGGTTTATCACTGTAGATTATGGGGGTGAAAAAAAGCAAGCAAACCTGCCCTGCTTCAACTGCCGTGAATTCATTTGGGGTTGATTAATGTGTCACTGATTTTTAAACCTCCAGTCTGGCTGGCACCTGCTTCCTTCCTTATCTGTAATTTGCTTTCTGTTGCAGTGCAATTTTTTTCACAGGACCTTTATGGCCTACTTGTAGCTATTCTATGAGCCTGCTGTGAGGGTCAGAGCAGGGTCATAGAATAGTTGCAAATAGGCAACTGAACTCTGGAGGGGCCCCTCAGGAAGCACTAAAGTGAATGGTTACTAATGTTAAGATTGAACTTTTGCACCTGCTGATTGCTTTCAGTTTAGCAAAAATCGTTTTTCTGCAATTTCGCGCGATTTGCGGGGCGCAAATCCGTGCGAGATCGATTTCGGAAGCCGCGAATTCGTGTGAATACACGATTTGTTTTTTGCTTTATAATAAGGTCACAGAAGATGAAAGTAACATGTGTAATCCAGCCACAAAATCTGAATATAATACTCTATCCAGGACGCATTACCTTGATATTGTATTTGAATATGAGGAGGTTATTAGAGCCATCAAAGAAAGTGCCTCAGGAAAAGCGCCAGGGCCGGACGGCTTTCCAATTGACGTCTATAAATTTAACATAGATCTATGGGCCCCACTGTTAACTAATGTGCTAAATTGTTTTAAGCAATATAAATTAAATTCAACCTGGTCTGAAGCCATCGTGATCCCCATCTTTAAAAAGGGAAACAGAATTGACCCAAACTGTTACCGCCCCATATCCCTACTGGATGCCTTAATGAAAGTGGCTGGTAGGATAATTTTAAACAGGATACAAGAATGGGCTGAGAAGAAGGGAGTTATCTCAAACTTTCAATATGGATTTCGGACAGAGAGAGTTACGATTGAACAGGGTCTTAACCTCTCACTGATAATAGGTAAATATGCATAGGCCAAGAAGGGGAACCTCTTCCTGACGTTTGCTGATTTAAGTTCAGCCTTTGACTGTGTAGATCACGAAAAATTGTGGAACACACTTAACGACATTGGCGTAGACCCTCAACTTCAATTGTTCATAAAGGAATTGTACATGGGAGCGGGAGCCAGGGTACGGTGTGGCAGGAGAGGTGAGTGTTCAACCAAATTTGGAATAAGGAGAGGGTTAAGACAAGGGTGCATACTAGCACCCTTTCTCTTTACCCTATATATAACTGCATAGGACACCACCTTTTAGCGAATTTCAGTACGACTATCCAACAGTCAGTGGTACCCCTACCCCACTTCTTCTGTATGCCGACGACACTGTAATCATGTCGCTGACCAAGAGTGGTCTCCAGAGGGCTGTAATGAAATTTTCAGCATACTTGAAGGAGAGAGGGTTAAAAGTAAATGTTACATAGACCTATTCTATGACCTGTTGAATCAGGATAAAGAGCACTTGTGATATTTTCCTAGATAAGAATAAGATTGAGAGTACTAATACATTTTCCTATCTAGGAATTAACTTTGATAGGAAAGGAACCTGGCAGACGGCTATGATTGCGAGAAAATTAACCTTCTCCAGGGCAATAGGAGCTGTGATAAATTTCTCTAAGAAATCGGGTGGGAGACCTGTGCTTGAATTGCGGGAGATTTATAAAGCTAAGTGCATTTCTACTGGTACTTATTATGGGGCTGGAATTTGGGGGATTGATAATGTGGAAATGATACAACGATACAAAAATTACTTTGCCTGCTATTTATTAGCAGTACCTAGATCAACGGCTACTTACAGCTGTCATAGTGATTTGGGCTTAATTCACATTACCGACACCATCAAAATCTCACCCTTACTTTTGTGGCATAAAATATGGGTTACACCAGAGACAGGCCTAGATAGAGACATAATCACAGACTGCATTAATCTAGATATAGTTGCCAATATAAAATGGATCATGTATATAAAAAACACGATGCATGAGATTGGGCATCCAGAGTATTTCGAAACACCAACATCTATGGAATCAGTATCTAGAAAAACATTTAAAAAGTGGCCTTGGAATATCTGGAAAACAAAAGGTGGTTTTCCGAAAAGGTCAAATGCTCAGTTATGGAAAATCAGCTGATGATCACCTGTGAGGGGATTCAACCATATTCATTACTTGAAACAAGTAGCTATTCACGGATGCTATTGCACGCTTCCGTACTGACTCCTTTCATAGACTGATAACTTTCCCAGAAATCAATGACTGGTCAAAGGATCTGCCTAAGTGCCCATGTGATGATATATCCCACCCAGCTAACATGCACTGCATCCTGTTTTGTAAATTTTACTTGGTTCCAAGAAAAAGGTTTCTGATTCCTATTTTTAACAGTTGAGGGCTAAACAGATGCAGGGTCGCATTTTTAAATCTACAACAATTGGAGACTGAAATTGTAATCAAGGCAGTTTCTTCTTTTTTTAAGTTAGTTATTAGGTTCCGGAGTACAATGTGAATGGTTGTAAGCAGGGAACATACATTATTCCATACTTGTATCGAATATGTAAGTCTGATTATGATGTCCCTTATCCGGAACACAATGTGAGTGGATATACGTAGTGAACATATACCATCTTGTATTTGAACTGATTTTGTAAACCAGTATAGGATGTATTTTCTTTTTCAAAGATGTTAAAGGCTTGTTCATGGTATATATCAATTAGGTAATGAATGTATCACTTGTTTTTTATATGAATGCGTTTTAACTTTGTAAAGAATCCTTTTTAACGTTTTTAATCTTTGCTTTTATGATTTTGCAATATAAAGTCAAATAAAGCATTATTGAATTGACTTGACTGCCCCTTGAGGTCTGCTGCAGACTTTTTTCAACATGGACAACATTTTTGCCTGCTTCCATGATACAGGAATTGTTGCTGAGGACAATGATGCACTAATCCCTATTTGTCACTGGATTAATGGTGGCTGCACCTTTGCTAATAGATTGGGGGTCAAGGGCCAGCTGGCAATCCTGATTTGAGAGCACGTAAGGCTGACAATGATTCCTCCAAATGGATAGGCAGAACATTTAAAGTGAGGCCAAAGTGAGAGGGACTAAGCTGGAGCAAACTGTCTCCCCTGACAGGATTCCTGACACTAGACTGACTTGAATAGTTGTGATTTTATCTTGAAAATAGGAGACCAACTGGTAGCACTATTCTACATTGGGTTGGTGCAATCCAGTGCAGGCCTCAGTGGATATTAACTTTTTGATGATGCTGAAGATCTCTTTGGATTTATTACCTGCCTCCTCTCTGCAAAGTATGCTTTCTTCTGTCCTAACCTCTACATAGTTTGTCTTTTTAGAGCTGCTTGATAGATAGATGACTTTGACATCAGTCCTGTAGTTTTTTGTCATTCCCTATCTAGAGTTTTATTTAAAACAGGGATTTATATCTGCAGGGGGTCTGTGAGAAGATCAGAGGTAGTTTATTGGAGGCATTACAAATCCAGCTGTTCAATGTGTCTTCATCCACTAGACTCAAGAGAGAGGGGGTACTCTCTTCAAGAGAGCAAATACTTTCTGAAGAGACAATTTTATGAAATACTTTATTGACATATAAAATTTTTATTTGTCAGGGGTTGGATTCACCGAGGTTTATGTACTACAGTGAAGTGGTTTAAACAGGGTTGTAAGAGAAGGGGTCCCACTATGCTTAAATCACTGCAGATTAAAGTTTAATCTGCAGTGTTTTTTAATCTGGGAGAGATGGCTCCCTCCTCCATCCCTGCTTAAATACCAGCTACCAAACTGATTAATTCGGCTGCAGGAGCAATGAAATGAATTAGTAATTTAGCATTACTTAAGTAACGTGGGGTTACTAAGTTACTCCGATTCCGCTGGGGAATCAAAAATTCCGTCCACCACTGATATTTTGCTCACTTCGCATAATAAGAAGCCCTTTCTGCTTCAACCATACCTAACCCATAATATTCTTAATTCATGCATAATGGAGCTGTCAATGGAGGTAGTTGCATTTCGTTGTTTCTCTTTTATTTGCTTTCTTGTACTGGTACTTTAAGTGCTGTTAATGAGTCCTCGGGGTAAATGTTAAGTACTATGTGGGACTGCAGATAGAATCAATTTGCAAAAGCACATTTATAGGACATCTTGCCACCCAGAGCTGGTCCATGATGCGTATGCCCTCAGGTGTAAACTTTTAATCAGGGACTGTTCGTAGTACAAGAAGCCCCATCTAAAAGGATAAGACCATAATTGACTAATTTTAAAAAACTGCAGAAGAAATCCCTGCAGCCTGTTCATAGTTTGTGCAAACTCCCAGGATCCATACATCTTCTCTGACTGAGGGTCTCATCACTTGAATAAATACTGATTTGGTATGCCTGCATCTATTCTGGGGTGGCACGTGGCCTAAATATCCATGGATTGGAATACTACCTCAAGCCATTGCCAGTGGTTAAACCCATTGCAAGCATTTCTCCCATCACCTTGTGTGAGTTTGATATAACACCCTAAGTGGCCAAGAGAATGCCCAGATATGGGTACAGTGCCCACTGTGCCACTAGAACCAAGCAAAACCTGACTTATGAGCCTCAGTCTGGGCATACCTGGTCTTAAGTTCCTTGTGCTCCAGTTCAGGGAGAACCTGGCCTGGACGGTCGGGCTGGTCTGCTCCTATTAGAGCAGGACCGAGGCTGATTGTAAAGGGTCGACTCCAAACTGAGGGGCCATGGTGGGCAAAATAATGATGGGCTGGGATGCAGCACAAATAACTACCAGTGGCTGAGATTAATTCAAGCTTTCCACCCTTCACATAACCAAGGCACCTGGCAATGCTCTTCAAAGCAAATTCAGCAGAAGGGGAACCTTTGCGCCACACCTGCCTGCAGGGTCCTATTGCTGCTCCAGCAGGCTTGTGCTGCACACACGCTCCCCTGGTGGGAATGATCCTTGAAAAGGGCCGTAATGGTGCCTGGCCCAGGGTAATTAATTTGATGTACTGAAACTGTGGGAGAGTTGTGGCGCCGCGGCCAGGGCGACTGACGCTGGAATCTGGGGATCAGGGTTCGATCCCCGGCTCCGGCGGCAGGTTAGCCCAGCACCATGTGACTCTGGGCAATAGCTCGCTTAATATTCCCTACGGCCCCCAGCGCCTAGAGACCCTTACGGGTGTGCACTTTACAAATGTGGATTATTACAAATGTGGATTATTAAACTTAGGTTAATTACAGTCACAATGACTGGCCTCTGACAGTGCTGGGGACTGGGAGGGGTTGGGGGTACAAGAGTCCCTAGATGCTTGAATTCCTTTTTTTCTAATATGAAGAACTGATAGCCTTTCACCAGCATTCCTGACCCTTTTTCAATCTGGGGTAGACAGGTGCAAAAAGAGAATATTTCCTTGCAGTTTTCCATCTACTTACCATGATTTGAATAAAAGGAATTGCAGTCATCCCTGTTGGGCACTCTATTTTAAAGGTATTGTCTGCCCCTTCCATAATTCAACCCAACATCACTCATTGTAAGAGTGGATAATATAGAGGCCTTTACATCACAAAAAAATGTAATCCAAAATTGATGTCTGTTAGAAATGGGATATCTGGTGTGCTGAGGCTTGCGCCAAAGTCAGGCAGAAACCACCACTCTAGACGGGGCAAGGAAAGTACACTCCAAAGACAACCCCTGCTCACCCCCTTAGCAACGTTACACGAGCAGCAAGGCTGATCCCAGAGGCAATGTAAGTTAAGTATTTTCGCACGCACCCACCAACAACAACATCCCAGGCCCTCCACAAAGGGAACTCCACACAAGGTTATATATAAAAATAGCCTTTGTATTACCAAACACATTAGATAGTAAACACACACTTTACAATGTGCCAGAGGCACGGGCAGAATTTACAGGGGATTATGTACACAGGACAGGGCCACATGGACCACTGTCAGGAATAAGCACTTTTAGAACGAGCACTTGGTAGAATTAGAAATTCAGGTAAGGCGCACTGCATAAGCTGGTTTAAAGGTTCGGAATAGTTAGGATGGGGTTGATAAATGAAGCGGGTGCTCCAACAAGTGGCGTAACCGTCCCGATACGCCAGACAATGGTGGCTGGTTGAGTGCGTTACTGCGAACGTAAACGCATCCTTGTGATTGGGCACACCATCAGGTTCATCGTGACATACGAATGACTCCTTAGTGATTTTAGAATTGGTTTATTTGAGGTTCAATTAATTCATCGTAAATTCATCAGTTCATTTAATTCATGCTTGAGCATATAATTGAGTGGATTTCACACTGTAACATTTCCAAGTGGAACATGTAGAACAAGGTGCTCCAATGCATTTCGGGCTGAGAAAAGCCCTTTTTCAAGGAGCTCTGAAAACATAAAGATACGCTCATTTTAGAATGTAGATCTATCTCTAGGTCAAACATAATGAAAGAAAACATTGTTTTTGAATTGCCGCATACAAAAACATATTAGCAAAACGAATGTAACCAGTATCGTGTCAACCTGTGAAGATGTGTCTATACGTTGCATTAAGTGGTCTAAGTGTTGACTTTAACCAAATGTGAAGGCCAGAGACACCTGGGACTGTGAAAACGTGTACCTTATAACCCGTGGGGTCGGCTAGGGTGAGAAGTTGAAACATGCCGGGGTTACTAAAAAATGCTCACGTGAAAGTCGCTAGTCAGTTGTTTTGGGAATCTGGAATGGAACCAATAAAATGTTATGAGCAAGCGTTCTCACCGAACGGTGAGGCTGCGGTTTAAGTGCCTGTCGGGGTCCCGGCTTACTTGTAGAGTGTGTGAAGGCGTATACGAAGCTTCAGGTTCGTTCAGTGTGACTGGAGCGGAGTTGCTGCGAAGTTAATGCGGAGTTTAAACCCGTGGGATGAAGGGGCATGAAAATAGGACTAGCAGTGGAGAGGCTCGTGCGGGGGCCATGTTGGAGTGGGGAAAAGGGCTGCTATGGGAATGTATTAGGTTTGCAATAGGTTTGACCACTCACAACGGTATAGTGATGACGTGTTAAAACAATGCATGGATTATTAACAAGGCATAAAGAAAGCATCAGATAAACATAATTATAGGCTGATATAACAAAACTGATAATGGCATGCTAATAATAGCGTACAAGCCGGTGCTGTCAAGGAGCAATGTCTGGGTACGGGTACCCCACTGGGTACTATAAGAATGCACTTAATTCAATTCGATCGTTCAAACCAAAAGGCTTCATCGCCTGTAATCTGTAAATCCAGGCTGTTTCGCGTTGAAGAAGAACTTTATTGTTGTCTTTGCCTTCTTTTTTGTGGATGGTTTCAAGTATCATGTATTTAAGTTGGGACACATTATGTTTATGATCGTTGAAGTGAATTGCAACATTGGACTTCTGGTTTTTAGTACGAATGTTTGATTTGTGTTCGTTTAAACGAACTTTGATTTTTCTTGTGGTTTTTCCCACATAGATCATTCCACATGGGCATTTGAGAAGGTAGATCAAATTGGAAGAGTCACACGTAGCATCTACATTGAGCTTGATCTTGAAACCTCACATGGGGTGGTTGATGCTTTTTCCAGGAATAACATTGTTACAACTGTTGCAGTTGTGGCACGGACGTGTGCCAGAGTGTGATATCTGTTCCTTTGGTTGTTTGGATAGGAGTTCCTTGAAGTTTTCTGTCCTTGTGTATGCAAAAATGGGAGGTTCTTTAAAAAGGTTTCCAAAGTCAGGTTCTGATGATAGGATGCGCCAATGCTTGATGATAATACTTTTGAATGTTTTACTGGCGGTGGAATATCTCGATACCACTACCATTCTTTTGTTGTCTTTCTTCGCTGTGGTTCCTCTAAGGGCCTCCTCACGTGTAATGGTGGAAACTTTATTGATTGCTTCGTTGAGGGTTGTTTGTGGGTAACCTCTGTTTTGAAACCTCTTGGCCATTTGTTTCAATTGTGTAACGCATGTGTCTGGATTTGATACAATACGTTTTACTCTTAGCATTTGACTGAAGGGTAGATGTCTTTTAAGGGAATCCTGATGGAAACTGGTGTGATGCAGCGTGTTATTGCGATCTGTTGTTTTTCGGTAAAGGTCCGTTTCTAGGCCTGTTTCTGTGAGTCTTATCAATACATCCAAGAATGTAATTTCCTTCTCGTTGATGTTCCAAGTGAGTATGATGCGGTTGTCTTTGGTGTTCAAAGTTTCTAGAGCCATCTTTAAATTGTCTGCGGTGTTTTTTCAGATGAAAAAAAGATCGTCTATGTAACGGACGTATAACGAGAGGTTGTCAGTCCAGTTGGTTTCAGCAAATATGTGTTTTGACTCGAATTCACCCATGTACAAATTTGCGTAGGTCGGTGCGGCGCAATTGCCCATGGACATCCGGGACATTTGAAGGTACCACTGTTGGTCATAAACGAAATAGCTATGGTAAAGTGTGTGTATCATTAGTTCCATGAGGAAAGTTTGGAGCGGTTCCGTGATGTCACTATTCAAAAGGGTGTTTTCAATCGCCTCGATACCACCGCCATGGGGGATGGAGGTGTAGAGGCTTTTAACTTCTGCAGTGCAAAGGATCACAGGTTCATTGTTGGTGATGTTTAGCCCAGACAGTTTCCGCAGAAATTCTGTGGTGTCTTTGACATAACTCTTTAGTTTGGTTACGGATGGTTGCAGATACTGGTGGCGGTGGTATCGAGGCGATTGAAAACACCCTTTTGAATAGTGACATCACGGAACCGCTCCAAACTTTCCTCATGGAACTAATGATATACACACTTTACCATAGCTATTTCGTTCATGACCAACAGTGGTACCTTCAAATGTCCGGGATGTCCATGGGCAATTGCCCCGCACCGACCTACGCAAATTTGTACATGGGTGAATTCGAGTCAAAACACATATTTGCTGAAACCAACTGGACTGACAACCTCTTGTTATATGTCCGTTACATAGACGATCTTTTTTTCATCTGGAAAAACACCGCAGACAATTTAAAGATGGCTCTAGAAACGTTGAACACCAAAGACAACCGCATCATACTCACTTGGAACATCAACGAGAAGGACATTACATTCTTGGATGTATTGATAAGACTCACAGAAACAGGCCTAGAAACGGACCTTTACCGAAAAACAACAGATCGCAATAACACGCTGCATCACACCAGTTTCCATCAGGATTCCCTTAAAAGACATCTACCCTTCAGTCAAATGCTAAGAGTAAAACGTATTGTATCAAATCCAGATACATGCGTTACACAATTGAAACAAATGGCCAAGAGGTTTCAAAACAGAGGGTACCCACAAACAACCCTCAACGAAGCAATCACTAAAGTTTCCACCATTACACGTGAGGAGGCCCTTAGAGGAACCACAGCGAAGAAAGACAACAAAAGAATGGTAGTGGTATCGAGATATTCCACCGCCAGTAAAACATTCAAAAGTATTATCATCAAGCATTGGCGCATCCTCTCATCAGAACCTGACTTTGGAAACCTTTTTAAAGAACCTCCCATTTTTGCATACACAAGGACAGAAAACTTCAAGGAACTCCTATCCAAACAACCAAAGGAACAGATATCACACTCTGGCACACGTCCGTGCCACAACTGCAACAGTTGTAACAATGTTATTCCTGGAAACAGCATCAACCACCCCATGCGAGGTTTCAAGATCAAGCTCAATGTAGATGCTACGTGTGACTCTTCCAATTTGATCTACCTTCTCAAATGCCCATGTGGAATGATCTATGTGGGAAAAACCACAAGAAAAATCAAAGTTCGTTTAAACGAACACAAATCAAACATTCGTACTAAAAACCAGAAGTCCAATGTTGCAATTCACTTCAACGATCATAAACATAATGTGTCCCAACTTAAATACATGATACTTGAAACCATCCACAAAAAAGAAGGCAAAGACAACAATAAAGTTCTTCTTCAACGCGAAACAGCCTGGATTTACAGATTACAGGCGATGAAGCCTTTTGGTTTGAACGATCGAATTGAATTAAGTGCATTCTTATAGTACCCAGTGGGGTACCCGTACCCAGACATTGCTCCTTGACAGCACCGGCTTGTACGCTATTATTAGCATGCCATTATCAGTTTTGTTATATCAGCCTATAATTATGTTTATCTGATGCTTTCTTTATGCCTTGTTAATAATCCATGCATTGTTTTAACACGTCATCACTATACCGTTGTGAGTGGTCAAACCTATTGCAAACCTATTACATTCCCATAGCAGCCCTTTTCCCCACTCCAACATGGCCCCCGCACGAGCCTCTCCACTGCTAGCCCTATTTTCATGCCCCTTCATCCCACGGGTTGAAACTCCGCATTAACTTCGCAGCAACTCCGCTCCAGTCACGCTGAACGAACCTGAAGCTTCGTATACGCCTTCACACACTCTACAAGTAAGTCGGGACCCCGACAGGCACTTAAACCGCAGCCTCACAGTTCGGTGAGAACGCTTGCTCATAACATTTTATTGGTTCCATTCCAGATTCCCAAAACAACGGACTAGCGACTTTCACGTGAGCATTTTTTAGCAACCCCGGCATGTTTCAACTTCTCACCCTACCCGACCCCACGGGTTATAAGGTACATGTTTTCACAGTCCCAGGCGTCTCTGGCCTTCACATTTGGTTAAAGTCAACACTTAGACCACTTAATGCAACGTATAGACACATCTTCACAGGTTGACACGATACTGGTTACATTCGTTTTGCTAATATGTTTTTGTATGCGGCAATTCAAAAACAATGTTTTCTTTCATTATGTTTGACCTAGAGATAGATCTACATTCTAAAATGAGCGTATCTTTATGTTTTCAGAGCTCCTTGAAAAAGGGCTTTTCTCAGCCCGAAATGCATTGGAGCACCTTGTTCTACATGTTCCACTTGGAAATGTTACAGTGTGAAATCCACTCAATTATATGCGCAAGCATGAATTAAATGAACTGATGAATTTACGATGAATTAATTGAACCTCAAATAAACCAATTCTAAGATCACTAAGGAGTAATTCGTATGTCACGATGAACCTGATGGTGTGCCCAATCACAAGGATGCGTTTACGTTCGCAGTAACGCACTCAACCAGCCACTTGGTAGAATTAGCACTTTGTAGGAATAACGCTTAGCACATAGGACATATAATAACTGTAGCACCAAATAGCAAATGTAGCACACAACCAGTAATCACTGGTAAAAGGTAAGTACCACCTACGCAATCCTAAACACCTTAGGCCAATATCACGCAGGGAACCATGAACTCACTGGCATCACCTATACTAGGAAAAACAACCTTCCAAGTATGAAAAAACTTTCAGAGGTATAGGCAAGCAGCTTTGTACATGATGCATAAAAACACATTCAGCGGTGTAGGTAAGACACATGATGCATGAAGATACATTCAGAGGTGTAGGTAAGACACATGATGCATGAAGACACATTCAGAGGTGTAGGTAAGATACATGATGCATGAATACACATTGAGAGGTGTAGGTAAGACACATGATGCAAAATATCACGTAGGGCATGAACACGCAAGGGCACAACACCTGAACTGTCCCCCAGGCCAACTGGCCTCTCAGGGGCTGAAACACCCTATGTCCAGCAAAGTCAGGGCAGGCTGAGCAGGCAGCCAAAGGGAAGGAGCGAAAGGGGCCTAAACGTAGCAGCTGCCCACTAAGTGCTGGGCGGCTGGGGATCTCCTCTGGGCTTTCTGGAACAGTAGGGCCCATGAACAACGTGGGAGCCTACTGGGCTCTGGCACAGCTGTGCCCCAACCATGCCCAAAACAAGATGCCCCTTGGAGCCTTGTGGGCTTGAGAAGAGATGCTGCCTATACTGGGGAGAGCGGCACGCTGCCAGCCGGGGCTGCTCTACCACCCTAAATGCCCCTGTCATTGGAGTCTCACTCGGGGGACTCAAGAGAAAAATGTCCCCTAAACATTGGTAGAGCCTCGGGGCTCTAAATGCACACAGTGCCCAGGAGCCTCTTGGGCCCTAAAACAAAGGCGCCCCTGGGACGTTGGAGTCCTGCACGAGGGACTTGGAATTAGCTAATGTGCCCGGGGGCCTCGTGGGCTTTAAAACAGAAATGCCCCTGTTGTTGGAGTCCCGCTCGGGGGACTCGGAATCCAACTGTGCCCGGAAGCCTCATGGGCTTTACACAGAAAGGCCCCTGTCATTGGAGTGGCCCGCTATCAAGTGGGGCCGCTCAGCGAACCAGCCAAGACAACCCCGAGACCCCTCCTTACCGGTCTCCTACCTCCGGGTGTCCTCGGCTGCTGCTCCGGCCGGGTCACTACTCTGCCTCTTCTTTGCACACTACGGGGCTCTCCCACGCTACGGGGGGCCCTGGGTGCAGACCCCGCCCTTGTGCTCGCGGCGTGGTCAGGCAGGCCTCCTCTCAATTCCAGGAGCGTGGGGTGGGCTCCTGTCCACTTCCTGTGTTGCTTCCGCCTCCCCACCAATCACATCGCGACGCTGAGGCCAATCCCAGCACGGTGCTAGTAGTGACGTTGCAGAGCTGTCCCGTTGCTTCCTGGGCCGGCGGAGACTTCGGGGGCAAATGGAGGGGTAGGCTCCCTCTAGAAAATCGGCGATTCTGTGGCAGGCAGGGCGGGGTGGAACCCGCTTAAATAAACAAATAAAACGAGGTGGGCTCCCGTGAAGGTAATAAAAAAATAGCAGCAATGCTGCAGGGAGGGCACCTGCTCTGGAATAAGCAAAATTCGGAGCTCCCCATGCCGGGGAATCCCTTGAGACAGAGAATGGCAGCTTGGGCTGCAGTTTAAAAGTATGGGGGCTCCCAGCACTCAGGACCTAGTGCTCCCCAGGCGCTTCTACAGGCAGAGTTCAGGAAAAGTCTAGCAAAAGTCCTTAGGCAGGCAGGGGGGCAAAGGCTGGGCCCAGGGGCCAGCTCACAGGGCCCTCCAGGCAGGGAGGCAGTCCCCAGTGGCGGTCCTCCTGGCGCCCAGCAGCAGCAGCAGCCCCCCTCAAAATAGGATCAGGAGAATAACACATTTATGGGGACACAGCCCCTTTATATACACAGAACTCCTTTTTCTGTGTCTGCAGGGTGGGAGGAAAACCAGTTGCAGCTGGTTTTGGAGCACTCTGATGTGCTCAGCCCATCTCACCATTCACTAGCCAGGCTAGGGTCATCAGTACCACCACAGAGGGCAGAGCCAGCATTGTGTGGGGAAAGCCCAGCCCTATTCAGGTCCCAGGTGCACTCCTCCCTCGCATCAATCATGCAGATCTCTCCACTCACCACCTGCGCAGACCCATCCTGCCTCCTGGAGCCAGGCTCACAAGCCAGCTCCAGCCAATCACAAGTCAGACAGGTAATTCACCTTTATTACACAGACAGGCCAACTTCTAGAAGTGGCACTTCCGCACTAGACACATTTACACCGCACACATCATCGTGCAGCATTTAATCGCGCGAGTCCGCACATATTAAACTCACACCTGCACTGCCCACGCATCATGAACTACTAGGGTCACATACATTCCCCATGCATTCCGATGGGAGGGCAGGCCAACCTCATCACACGCACACACTTTACCTTGGGACACAGTGGTAAAGTGCGCAGAAGCCAAAAATAACTAGCACCAAGTCACATATCAAAAGCAGAAAGTTTAGGGGTGAACCTGCCGGAAGGGCCAAGTCCAACAATGTCAAGAAACATGTGACTCTTGACAATCTTAAGTCATTTACATTTTATTTTATTTTAATAACATTTTTCTAGTTCATGGCAGTAAAAAAAGCATGGAAAGTCTTAATGGAACTAGGAAGGCTATTCCAAGGTTTTGTGGCCCCGACTCTAAAACTTGTGCCACCCCAGTAGGCTTTCTGAAACCTAGGGAAAAGCATCAATTTCTGGGCAAAGGCATCTATTTGGGGAGTACCATTTCAATGTTCACTTCAGAAACTGATGTCCGGTACCATGGAGTGCTTTATATGTAATGCATAAAGCTTTGAAATTGATGCAGTGTCTGACTGGAAGCCAACGAAGATTTTTAAGGAGCTACCCTATTGATTGAAACTTAGGGATCCCTAACGGTAGCCTTGCATGAGCATTCTGGATCATCTGGAGCGTTCGTTGGTGCCTCTCGAGTATGCTAAGATAAAGCCTGTTGCAATAATCTAGCTTGGAGAGAACTAAGGATGTAACTAAGATATTTCTACTATTTTGTGGAATAAAAGGTAGTATTCTCTCTATCACTTTAAGTAGATAGAAGCTGGATAAGGAAACCACAATAATTTTAAACCTCAAAGTTCAATTTCTCATCTATGATCACTCCCATATTTTTTGCTTTGGATACTGGAGTGGGTACCCCTTGTAGGAGAGTAGGGTCTGCTTCCTATGCTTACCCCCACTTGTTGCTGTGATTCTATGTTTTTTGTACTTTATTGTGGCTGTGGGCCTGCTAATCAGCTCAGATGTTCTCTCTCTAAATTGATACCATGTACTTTAGGTACATACCAGATTGGCTACTGGGTCACCCTTGTGAGCCCCTGTATAGTGTACCATAGGTACCCAGGGTATAGGTGCACCCTAGGCCTACCAGGGGCTGCAATATGTATTGTGCCACCCCTGGTTTGCCTTCCAAACTGACACCACAGGTCTGTTCTTACAGCCTGCGTAAGGTGGTGTAATCACCTCTTACTTAGATATAGTATACCTATATCTACATACTTATATAGACACATATACACCTATAAGCCACTCCTATGGCAGACCTCGACAATCCTAGAGGTAGAGTGATTGATTTTTATGTCAGGGGGTGCCCTAGCATGAGCTGAGCCCCTCTGTAGCTTTCAAAACCATTTTTTAAAAGTTGTTCTATGATATAGCTATACCGTATACTCTTAAGTGCATTATAATCCTACCGGTTAAGGCTTACTTTGGTTTGGCTTTATCAAAACATGTCATGTAAGGTGTCAAACACTTTGGAATACTACCCCCTGCCAGTTCTGGCTGCAGGGGTAGCATTCCACCCTCTAGAGGGAGAAGACATGTAGTTACTGGTTTACCGGGTTAAAGTTAAACAGAGCCTCAGCATCACAAAATGGATGCTGCTGCCACAGACAAGAGTCTGCCCTCCTGCTGCTGGATGAAACTCTGGCAGGGGAGGCCTGGATACTAGGTTTTCTGTCCAGGGAGGTGCTGGCACCTCTCCAGACAGGCTCTTTGTGTATTGGGTAAGCATGGGCGGATGTAGCGAATCTGGCGTATGCGAATTTGCATATTTACGGATTCGCAATCCGCAAAATCCGCGAACTCTCGCGAATTTGCGGATTTTTTTGTTTTTTTTGTGTTCGCAAGGGTTTCTGCCAGTTCGCGAGGTTTGTTTACCAGTTCTCAATTGCGAACTTACTTTTCGGCTCGCAACGGCCGCGACTATGTTGTTTCTACGTCTGGTTTGAGGTTCCGTGACGATTTTGTTCGTGTTTGTAACATTGTCGTAAATACATAATTTCGGTATCAGTGAACCGCAAATGATCCATTTAGTATATCCTGATGTTTTCGCTATGCTACGAGCAAGAGCACTCCTGTTACAAACACATTTCTGTTCTACCCATGGCATCCATCTTAGACACGGAAGCCATTTTGTACTCCTTGCCCTCACATAGTCAATGGACACGCAATGACCTCTTTTTATTTAAGGACACGTAGGCTTTAGCCGGCGAATCACCTTGCGAGTGACACGTGCACCTTAGGCCAGCAACGCTGTGGCAGCATGACTCGGCAAGAGCTGCCTCCCCAGCCTGAGGCCAGTCCTGCTATACTGGTTCTTGTGTCCGTTGGCCTGATCATGATTAGGCGGCCGAAGCTGGTAACCGTGCCCATTTACGACCCACAAACATCTCTTATCCTGTCTTTCTATCTTCCACACCTGGCTCTGCTCCTTTCCTTCTGGGCCTTTATTAGGGGGAGGTAACGAAATTTACGATGAGGCGGTCCGGGTCTTGAATGAAGAATTGACATGGGATTATGATGGACTAGTTGGAACCCCTCATTCGTAATGTTTTGACATCAGATACTGTTGACGATTCCTGTGCAACGCCAAATATTTATTGTTTAAGACACGAATGTTTAGAACTGTAGTAACATGTAAAGAATTTGCCCCGAGCAGAATATTTAGTATATAAGGAACAACCCTCTTTGTACAAATTGAACAGGCTCCTAGACACTGCCCGTGTGCAGTTTCTGTGACTTCTGTGTCCCTGCAGTAATAAACCTTTGGTCTTTGACGCCACCATCGAGAAGCCCGTGTTTCTGTTTGTTTGTGCACCGAGACAGGTTGAACTCCGGGGTCTTCGGGTGTTTTCCCTGACACCTCTGGACGGAACCAAAAAGTCCAGAACTCCAATTGGCGCCCAACGTGGGGCGACGTCATTCGGTACCGGTCCAAATGCCTGAAGAGTTCGAGGAGCTTCGTGTGAAGATTTCAGAGGGAGGCGCCCCACTTCATCGATCCCGGCATATCGCAAAAGTGGCCCCGACGTTCTCTTCCGCGAGGGTTCCCGTTCAGACGGCTGCAGTGGTCCGTTGCCTTGACCGTCGCCCTGTCTTGGACCCGAGGTGCAGTCCTTAGTACGGCGAGACGTGACGGGTTTCTCCTTGGTGACGTCTTCAGTGCCTCAGTTAAGTATTTTGTGAGGGTTGCTCCTGTTTGGATAATCCTTTTAGTTCTCAGTTCAGTTCAGTTCTGTAAGATTATCACTGGTTATTCTGGTTACGATAATCATTCTGTTCAGTTCAGGTATCGATACGTTTATCAGTTCTGGTAGGCCTAAGTTCTTGGTTCGAGTGCGCATCTTTTTCTGTTTGTGTTTTGTTTGTTTTGTGTTCCGGATTATAAAATGGTAAGTCGGAAAAATTGTATGTTGTCTTGTTTTAGTTGCAACAGTGATTCCCAGTTGGAGGACTCGTGTTTGGTTCCTCCGATTGGAACTCCCCTTTATGATCTATATTGCAAATTTGGTGTGGGCCCTATCTCTTATAACGAGGTATGGATCTGCTTCACAGAGAAAGATGGTGTCCTTAGTTGGCCACTACATGGTAGTTTTGAACCTGACGTTCTCGATAATCTAGAAAGAAGGTTGTTTAAGAAGAAAGCCCGGCCGGCAATGTTTGATTCTTTCCGTTATTGGCGAAAAGAATCTAAACAGAGAGAAATTAAAAAGTTGAAGAAAGAACAGAAAGAGCAAGAGTTGACTTTAGAACAGTCTGCTAGGCAGCTGCAACTCAACGAGTCTGAGAAAGCGATGGAGGTGGCCAATAGAGAACGTAATTTAGCGATAGACAAGTGCTATCCTGCTTTACCATCGAGTACGGCTAAGATAGTAGAGGACCCTGAAAAGGATCCCCTGTTGTCTTACTTGTTACGATCACCCCCACCGTATGCACAGGGTGCTACGGCTCCACCTATACCGAATGTTCAATTACCGGTTGCTGGACAACCTGGTGTTCCCGCTCCCCTGAATCAAGTTCCTGTACCTCCTGTGGTCAATATTAATGTTCCTTCGACAACCCCTCTTCCAGGGTTGCCGGCTTATTTACCTATGCCTGTGTCGCTCACACCTGCTACTTCACAAGCTATTTTTCCTGCTACTCCTACTGTTCCTAATCTATCTGTTCCAACTGCTACTCTATTTACTGCCTCTGCTAATATTATGACTCCACTTTCTGTTCGTCGGAGAATCACTGATTCTGTCTCTAATATTCTATCTCCCTTCTATAAAACTCTGATTAAGACTCCTACCTCTGACTCTGTGCAGAGGCGTAGCCAGCTTCCTAGTACTGAAGAAAGAGGAATATTAGATTCCACTGCTCTTAGATGGGTTTCAAAAGTTGGAAGATATAATGTACAAGATGTATTAGATACATTTATGCAATGGAATGAACCGACACAACGATATGTGTTCGATGAAATGTGTTTCCTTCTACGTGAGGAATTGGAAGAGGATGACCCTGAATCAAATCTAGGAGAATTAATTAATGTTCAGAAAGAGTTTGCTGCAGGTATGATAGTTGGACAAAATATAAAAGAAGCGATGGAACTGGTTCTAAGTTATAGAACCGACTCATCCCTTCGTTCACCAAGAGAGTTAGAGAAACGTAGTACGAAACAAAATCGTCAATATCCAATGAGAGAGGTTCCACCAATTTGGCGTGAAGCTGTGCAAGCTAATGTAAACCTTGGTATTGCAGCCGCTCCGGCCCAATTCCAGAGAGTATGGATACATATTCCATGGAAGCGAGCTGAAGTATTAGCAGTGAAACAGGCCTTGCCAGATCCGCGTAAAAATCCTGCAGGGTACTACAAAGAGTTGGCTCAGACAGTTGACGCTTGTGTATTGAATCTTGCTGACATAGATCTGCTATTTGGTAATGTAGTACCGCAACCAATTTGGGCTAAAATTCGTAAAGAGAATCATCCAGTTGCTCTAGGTGGTGACTGGGCAGCTATAATTGCAGCGGATGGTCAACAAATAGGTGGTTCTAAACCCGAACCCCTAATTGCTAATTTGCCTGGTAGGATAATCGATTTAATGAAAACTTTGATGCCAGCATTGCGCGTTAACTGGGACAAATTGTCCGCGTGCAAACAAAAGAAAGACGAAAGCGTCTCCGACTTTTTCACAAGATTCGAGGAGACTTTCGTGGATCATAGTGGTCAGGATATGAGCACAGAAGGAGGCCAGAGATTATTTGTTGATAAATTTGTGCACAATCTGTTGCCAGAACTTAGTGGTAAATTAAAGAATTCTGAAAGTGCGTGGGCTGTCTCTACGACTGCGCAAATACTTGCGACTGCCCAGTACTATGAAAATAGGGATAAAGAAGAGAAGGAAAAATCAGATAAAAAGACGAAAGATTTAAAAACTAAAGTACTTTTACAGCAAGCTTATCCGCCTCGCACTAATCAGACTAATATGCAGCAAGGGTCATATCAAAGAACGGAATATAATTTTCAAAGACCACAATACCAATGGAATCAATGTGCTTATTGCAAAGTGGAAGGTCATTACAAAAATGAGTGTCCAGTTCGGGCACAAAATAATGCTGCGGCAGCTCAGAGAGGTCGTGGTAGTTCTATGCAAAACTCTAGAGGTCGAGGACGAGGTGCTATGCCTCCACAGACGAGTGATCGCCCTTCTAATTATTTCGACCAGCGAAATGGACAATCTGCCCAACAGAATAGGTCTCCACAGTATCATGTTGAAGACTATTATGAAGCTAGTGAGGAAGGTCAGCAAAGTGAGTACTAGGACAGCCATGGACAAAGAGAGGGAGTAGTATCAGTTCCAGTAGATCAGAGTGGGCCTTATGTCGCAGTAGCAACATCAGGTATAGTCGAACCGTTTCTGTTGGATACTGGTGCAGCAAAAAGTTCTATCATACATGCGAAACTCCCTGGCGCACCTTTGTCTGGCTCAACAAACGTTTCAGTAGGTTTTTCGGGCGCCCCTGTTCATAACCCTGTTTCTGGTCCTTTGTCTATTTCTGTTGGACCCTGCCACTTGAAAGCACCCCTGATTTTGACGACAGGCTGTAACGAAAATCTGCTTGGTTTAGACTTGTTAAAACGCCTGTACGCGACATTGTACTGTTCTCCAGCAGGAGTACAGCTTACGTTGGGTAAAAGAATAATCTCTCCGATGTACTTGTCGATGGATGCGCTCCCACCAGAGCTGCGTTCACTCCCTGATACTCTTTGGGCGACTGGTCCTAATGATGTAGGTCTGTTGGAAATTCCACCCTATGTAGTAACTTTGAAAGCAAATGTCAAACTTCCACGAATTCCACAATACAGAATCTATAGTGAAGGTGAGCGTGCGCTCCTACTGATAGTGCATGATCTGATTGAGAAAGACGTTATAGAAGAAACTAGAGGTAATGTCTGTAATAGTCCTGTACTGCCTATTTTGAAACGAACTGACCCTACAAAACCTCCAATATATAGGTTTGTAATTGATCTCAGAGAGGTTAATAAAATTGTGATTCCACAGTTTCCTGTGGTTCCAGACATTACTGCATTGTTAACGTTGATTCCTGCTACAGCAGCATGGTTTTCGGTTGTCGACTTGAAAAATGCCTTTTTCAGCATTCCGATAGCCGAAGAAAGCAGAGATATCTTCGGTTTCTCTCTAGGAGGACGAAGCTTCAGGTTTAAACGCGCTCCACAAGGCTATTGTGAAAGCCCATCCATTTACAGTCAAGCATTAAAAAGCCAGTTAGATTCCTTCGTACTTCCTCTTGGTTCTGCTTTAGTACAATATGTCGATGATCTTCTAGTGGCTGCTGATGACAAGGAAACTTGCAAAACAGCTACGATTTCTTTATTGCATCACTTGTCAGATTTGAATCACAAGGTGTCACCTTCAAAAATGCAATACTGCTGCCAAGAAGTGACCTACCTAGGTCATCTCTTGTCAAAGGAGGGAAGGAAGTTGACCCCAGAGAGAATAAAAGCAATTACACAGATGAATGTTCCTAGCACGCAGAGAGAAGTACGTGCCTTTTTAGGTATTACCTCATATTGTAGGCAATGGATCCCGAATTTTTCTCTTTTAGCAAAACCGTTGGTAGCTTTGACTGGGAAAAATGTTCCGAGTCCGGTACCATGGTCTGCTGAATGTCAGCAGAGTTTTTCTGAGTTACGAAATGCACTGTGTTCAGCACCTGTATTGGGTACACCCGACTACAGTAAGCCATTCACGCTCTATGTCCACGAGAGAGAAGGTTGTGCATTGAGTGTTTTGACGCAGAAATTTGGTGATAAACAACGCCCTTGTGCGTATTTTTCATCAACGTTAGATCCGGTAGCCAGAGCATTGCCTAGTTGCTTGAGAGCTACAGCCGCAGCTGCAGCTTCCATTCGACAATCTGCTGGTTTAGTAATGAACAACATGCTAGTAGTTATGGTTCCTCATGCTGTGGATACACTCATGAACCGAACCAAGACGCAACACCTTACCAGTGCTAGATTATCAGGTTATGAACTGACACTGTTAGCTAGTCATATTCAGATCAAAAGATGCAATGTATTGAATCCAGCAACATTGTTGCCGACTAGCCAAGAGTCGAGTGATTCCGAACCACACGACTGTTGTTTCAAAACTGAGGAAGAAACCAAAGGACGAATTGATCTAAAAAACACTCTGTTATCAGATCCAGATGGCACGCTGTATGTTGATGGGTCTTGCTTCAAATTGGAGAATGGTGATGTGACTGCTGCTTATGCAGTAACGACTTTGAGTACGATTGTGGAGACTGCGAGAGTGAGTCAGAATTCTGCCCAGGCTGCAGAATTGATCGCGCTAACAAGAGCGTGCGTTTTAGCTAAGGGAAAAAGAGTGAATGTGTTCACAGATAGTCAGTACGCGTTCGGCGTGGCCCATAGTTTTGGCTGTTTGTGGAAAGAGAGAGGTTTCATTACGTCCCATGGGACTAAGATTCAACATGGTCAGCTAGTTAATGACTTGTTGGAATCTCTAACCTTGCCGACTGAAGTTGCGATTATGAAATGCAGTGCTCATAAAGCAATCACGGATGATGTTGGTCGTGGGAATGCTTTTGCCGATGAGACTGCAAAACAGACAGCTAGAAATATGATGAGTAGAATGTATGTTGCAACGTCTGCAAGATGGATTTCTGAGTCTGGAATGTGTGAGGACACAGTGGAAAGCGTGAAGGAAATTCAGAAAGAGGCGACTGAGGAGGAAAAACTTGCATGGAGAGAGAGCACGGGTAAATTGGACTCGAGTGGGTGTTGGATTGACTTGTCGGAACAACAGCGTTGGATGTTGCCTGATGCGTATGTGCTTGCAGTAGTGACGATGGCACATGGAACAGCGCACATCAGTTCAAAAGGGATTTGTAAGATGTTGGCTCCGGTCTGGAAGAATGATGGGATTAGTAAGTGTGCAGAGAGAGTGGTGAGAAATTGTATGGTATGCTTGATGCATAATCCTGGCAAGGGAATCCCCACACCTGCAGGTCACTTCGCTCCTCCTTCCTGCCCCTTTGAAGTGATCCAGCTAGACTTCATTCACATGGATCGTTGTAATAACCTGAAATACGTCCTAGTGGTAGTTTGTGCTTTCTCCAGATGGATCGAAGCATACCCGCTAAAGGACAATACTGCCTTATCCACTGCCAAAATTCTTCTTAAAGAATACTTCCCCAGATACGGAATGCCACGGATTGTATGGTCAGATAACGGAAGTGAGTTCGTAGGGAAAGTTATGCAGAGTGTGTGTGCCGGCCTAGGGATTAGACAGAAGTTTCATAGTGCGAATCATCCCCAGTCCGCGGGTTTAGTCGAGGGTTACAATGGCACCCTTAAACTGAAACTTGCTAAGATACAAGCATCCACGGGTTTGTCCTGGCCAGACGCATTGCCTTTGGCTTTGCTATCAACAAGAGCAACCGTACATTCTAGAGTAGGGCTTAGTCCTTATGAAATAGTTTTTGGTCGTCCTGCAAATGTTTGGGGGGTACCTAGACCAAAAGAATTCAAGCAGCTGGAATACCCAATGTTAATTGATTACCTTTTCGACTTGACTGCTAAATTGAGTCTTATTCACCAACAGGTTTTCGATGCATTGCCAAAGCCACCGGAGAGTCCAGGCCATCAGCTGAAACCAGGTGACCAGGTGGTCATTAGAAATTTTGCAAGAACGAAAAATCTTCAGCCCAGATTCATTGGCCCTTTCCAAGTCCTACTAGCAACGAGAACTGCTATTCGTGTGGCCGGAAGGAAAAACTGGATCCATACGACACATGTCAAACGTGTGCCTCTGCCACTTCCTTACGACAACTGGGTAAAGAAAGGAATCGGTGCCTCTGAAACGGAACAAGTCCCCAGGTTCATACCTTTCAGCGATGCAGAACTGATCACGGATTCACCAAATTCTGACTCTCCTCCTGAAACTGCTCTTTTGAACGCTGAACATTTGCCATCTGCGAACGTGAACATTGCAACGTCAGTTGAAAATACATTGTTTCCAGATCAGACAGCTCCTGCAAAACTGAGATACAACTTACGTTCTCGCAATATGGACAAATAAAGCAGGAAACTGCCTATTTTCAGATTAGAATTTGCTATACATTGCCTCCAGCCAGGAAGTTTGCTAATACTTTGTATTGTTTCTTTTTGTTTTAAAATTGCCTTGCCGTCTGGGTAGCCGTAGGGTTGTGGCTGTGTGCCTAGTTGAATCTGCGGGGGTCAGACACAAGGTCGATCTTTCTGTTAGTTCTGGGAACTCCCAGGGCTGATAGAGGCATTTTCATCTACGTACACATCATCAGTGGTCGCGAACGGTCGTAGAAGATGGAGCTTCCTGAGCTGCAACGAGAAAATGTAATTTATGTTCGCAGAAATAGACTGTACAGAATACTTCACAGCAAATGCTTTCTAATGCAATGTGCAGTTACATTTTTAATTGTTTTGATAACGTTGGTGGGTGGAATCGTCTTTGGTGTACATTTGATTTTTATGCCAGTAACTACAGTACCTCCCCTTGATCCTACTACTTCTACGGTTTCTTCTATGCATTCTTTTCACTCATTTCCTGAACACGAACAAGCTCGACGCTCAGAATTTATTAACAATACATTTGTACAGCTCTTGCATCAACACCAACTGGTAGTTAATACTACAGACTGCTGGGTGTGTGGCTTGATACCTCACACTATGGATAAAGGCATTCCCTATCTAGTCTTGCCTTTTAGCTACAATGGATCATTTCAGGCCTTTCAGACCATTTTTTCATATGCCCTTGAGACCTATCCTCCGCGCCCACCACGGTCCACTAAATACAACTCAGCCAACAAAGCTTTAGTCCAGGGAATTATTGACATGATTAAAGACGTCAATAATACTCCATCTTACCCTAGAGATGAATTACGGGTGTATTTGAGTTGGAACTCTACAGAGTATCGCCTTAGTTTGGGAGAAAGCAAGCGTAAAAGCTCCACTTCAGTTTGGGTCGTGCCTCACCGAGGTCAGGTCTGTTTGCAAGGAAATGGGAGAAATCTGAGAGCTCAGCTAGGGAGGAGTGAGTGCGTTGAGACTTACGTATTTCCGTCTAACTCCTCCCCTGCCTTCCTGACTGCTAGGGGTACCTACTTCATCTGTCAGGACAGAGCATATACATGGCTGCCTGCTGACTTTTCAGGTTCATGTTATATTGCTCGATTGTTACCTCCGACATACACTGCTTCTTCAGATTATCACAAGACCAGAGTAGCAAGAGGTGTCTTCAGCAAGGAAGATACCGCTGGTCAAGAAGCTGGAGATTTTTTCAAAGGTTTCCTTCCGTTTTGGGGGCCTATGGCCAATAGTAGAAATCTACGTCAACTAACACGGGTAGTTGAATCTACTATTACAGAAACTGCTGGTGCCCTTAGTAACTTAACAGCTGAGCTTCAGGCGGATCGTCTCATGACGTTGCAGAACCGTATGGTTCTAGACGTAATACTTGCAGATCGAGGTGGGGTATGCAGAATGATCCAATCGAGCTGCTGTGTCTTTATTCCAAATAATGCTCCAACAGTCTATGAAGCAATCTCTAAGCTACACAAGATTTCCGACTCTATACACGTAGATAAGGGAAACTGGTCCTTCATGGAGTGGTTTTGGACTCTGGTATCAGCGTGGGGATGGAAGGTTCTGATGGTCATTGGTGTCATCCTAGTATTTCTGTTCTCGTGCTGTCTTATTATCCAATGTGGTCCCGCTCTGTGTAGTCTCTGTGCTGCAACCTGTTTCAGAAAACCACCTGCATTAGGAGAAAAGGCACGAGACAGGATGATGATACAACAACATGTCACTGACCTAATGAGCATAGAATTAGACTCTGACTCTGATATAGACTGAGTAATTGCCTATGTAAGGGCAAAAGGAGGGTCTGAGGTTCCGTGACGATTTTGTTCGTGTTTGTAACATTGTCGTAAATACATAATTTCGGTATCAGTGAACCGCAAATGATCCATTTAGTATATCCTGATGTTTTCGCTATGCTACGAGCAAGAGCACTCCTGTTACAAACACATTTCTGTTCTACCCATGGCATCCATCTTAGACACGGAAGCCATTTTGTACTCCTTGCCCTCACATAGTCAATGGACACGCAATGACCTCTTTTTATTTAAGGACACGTAGGCTTTAGCCGGCGATTCACCTTGCAAGTGACACGTGCACCTTAGGCCAGCAACGCTGTGGCAGCATGACTCGGCAAGAGCTGCCTCCCCAGCCTGAGGCCAGTCCTGCTATACTGGTTCTTGTGTCTGTTGGCCTGATCATGATTAGGCGGCCGAAGCTGGTAACCGTGCCCATTTACGACCCACAAACATCTCTTATCCTGTCTTTCTATCTTCCACACCTGGCTCTGCTCCTTTCCTTCTGGGCCTTTATTAGGGGGAGGTAACGAAATTTACGATGAGGCGGTCCGGGTCTTGAATGAAGAATTGACATGGGATTATGATGGACTAGTTGGAACCCCTCATTCGTAATGTTTTGACATCAGATACTGTTGACGATTCCTGTGCAACGCCAAATATTTATTGTTTAAGACACGAATGTTTAGAACTGTAGTAACATGTAAAGAATTTGCCCCGAGCAGAATATTTAGTATATAAGGAACAACCCTCTTTGTACAAATTGAACAGGCTCCTAGACACTGCCCGTGTGCAGTTTCTGTGACTTCTGTGTCCCTGCAGTAATAAACCTTTGGTCTTTGACGCCACCATCGAGAAGCCCGTGTTTCTGTTTGTTTGTGCACCGAGACAGGTTGAACTCCGGGGTCTTCGGGTGTTTTCCCTGACACCTCTGGACGGAACCAAAAAGTCCAGAACTCCAGGTTCATCATCACAGGTTCACAGCACCCTCTGTTTCACCACTGCCACCCTCTGGTACACCCATGCCACCCTCTGGTACATCCTCACTGCCACCCTCTGGTTGGTTTATCACTGTAGATTATGGGGGTGAAAAAAAGCAAGCACACCTGCCCTGCTTCAACTGCCGTGAATTAATTTGGGGTTGATTAATGTGTCACTGATTTTTAAACCTCCAGTCTGGCTGGCACCTGCTTCCTTCCTTATCTGTAATTTGCTTTCTGTTGCAGTGCAATTTTTTTCACAGGACCTTTATGGCCTACTTGTAGCTATTCTATGAGCCTGCTGTGAGGGTCAGAGCAGGGTCATAGAATAGTTGCAAATAGGCAACTGAACTCTGGAGGGGCCCCTCAGGAAGCACTAAAGTGAATGGTTACTAATGTTAAGATTGAACTTTTGCACCTGCTGATTGCTTTCAGTTTAGCAAAAATCGTTTTTCTGCAATTTCGCGCGATTTGCGGGGCGCAAATCCGTGCGAGATCGATTCGGAAGCCGCGAATTCGTGCGAATACACGATTTGTTTTTTGCTGCGTGTTTGTTCGCGTGATTTTTTGCATGTTCCCAAGCCGCTTTTAGCGCAACGTTTGCGAAGTTACCCTAGCGGTCGTACATGGGCTCGGCCATCTTGTTTGCGTGACGTAATTCCGTTTCCGGGCGCTATGTGTAATCTCGCAAAGTGTGCGGCTCGCTCGTACATGTTCGCGTGTGATCGCGAGGAAAATCTCGTGCGAACTTACCCACGCGGTCGTGAACGGGCGCGGCCATCTTGTTTCTCATTCATTGCTATGGTTCTGGGCATGCTCTCTGTATCCTTTCCTAATCTCTGCCATCCTTTGCTTGTTTGAAGTTTTTTTGATCTATTTTACTCATTATCTATCCCTCTATTTTTCTAGCTCTATATTTTTGTGTTTTCTGCTACTTTTTGTTCATTTTAAACTACTTTTTTTAAAAGCTTTTCTTTTCTTCTTCCCTGTTCTATTTCTTGTTTCTTATTTTGCTTCCTTTCTGCCCAGACCATGGCAAAGGGAGCCGGGAAGAAGCCCGCAAAGGGGAAGGGTCCCGCACCCCGTGCCCGGCTCCCATGCGGGCGTTTGAGGGGGGAGACAGTTGTAGCTCGGGAGATTTTTAGTGCGGAGGAGGTGGCCGCACTAGTCTTTCACGTCCAGCGCCGCCTCCCCAAGACCATCATGGGAGGCGGCAGGATCGCTACCGGCTACGGGATCCGGGAGCGCCGGAAGCAGTGGGAGAAGGTGTGCCGGGCCATGTTTGAACACTCTGGGGTCCGGCACACCTATAATCAGGCCACCCACCGCTGGACGGATCTCATGGACCGGGAACGCGACTTGCTGGACGTGCTCGGCGTAGAGATCCCCGGGCTTGGTGAGTAGTAGTAGCTATTTCTAGCTATTTCATCGCTACTCTGTTTTATCCCGCTCTGTGTGTTATTATATTGCAAATTTTTGTTTTTTACCAAGAGCAATAATGTTGCTGATTACATTGTAGGTAAATTATATTTCAAAATCTTCTATGTATTTCAGGTGCACTGCTCTCCTTCTCAGTAGCCTTGCTACTATGCTTATTTGTTTTCTATTTTGTGTTCATTTCATTGGCCTGAGAAATTATGTATGAGTGTAGTGTAAAGAACTGCGTAATGCCAGTAATTGTGCGCCATGCCACCACCACCCATGGTGCGCCGTATTTACAATGTGGCGCACCATGGGCCCAAAACGTCACAGAAGCCTTACTCATCTGTGCCGTAAAGGCGGCGCATTGCTGGAGTTGCGTGCCAACGATGGCGCAGCTCCAGCAATGCTCTGGGGTGCCCTATCTCCCCAATGCTGCATCAAGCCGTACGTCGGCTTCAAGCAGGCGCAGGGTTTGAGTCACGCATCATTGTCCTAAAAGTGACTGATTGACATCGTGTAGATTTCCCTCAGCCACTTTTAGGATTCGTTCCTGCGCAGGAATGCCCTCCCTTGCGCCGGAACGCCCCCTGATGGCGCAGGGCTTTACAACGTGATGCATCTCCCATATGCGTCACTTTGTTAATCAGACCCTCCAGGATATCGCGATTTCGCGGTTTGCCGCGAAATCGGCACTTTGGTAAAAATGCAGCGATTTTTACTAAAGTGCCAGCAAAATCGGCACTTTTGTAGAAATCGCGGCATCCGCTATATCCTGGGGGGTCTGATCAATTGGAGCAGGCTCATCTCCACTGCGCAGCAGACCTACTGTCCTGCTTATATGTGTCTCCCTTAAGATGCTAACACATTCTTGCAAGCACTGTGTTAAATATGACACAGAACGCACAGGGTAATGTTCGCTTCAGGGAGCAGATGAAACACCCGTGGCTTTATTAAGCCACAGCTTGCATGTGCGGGAGCCGTTAAAGAAGTTGAAATACACAAAAGACTCGCGACAGGTCTCGTGCACGTGCTGTGTGACGATTCATGACAAATGTTCAACTGTCTCCTAAAAGCGACAAGCTCCTTACTGGCAACAAAAAAGCAAAGTGACAGTTTTGCAGGTTCGTAATGGCAACTAACTAAATTGACGTGCTGCACTCTGGGCCTTCAGATAACACGAATTTCTGCTGCAGCTCCCCGAGATTTCAAACACACACCACGGGTGAGACAACCACCGTGTGGGGAGAATGTATTCAATTACCAAAAAGCTTAGCGTCACATGCTTGGTTTCTCGATGTTTCATCAGCCTCTCCTATGGCTGCTAACGCAGACAGCAATCACTAAAAATCACCAACTTAGTTATGAGCGTCTACACGACCAAATAAAGCAAGAAACAAATCTAAGGCCGACATTGTAAAAACACACATAAAGGTTACCGGTGCCTAGCAGGTAAGCAATAAGATGGGTTGTCAATCCAGGTATCTTGAGTCCATCAAGGAAGGTACAAGTGTCAATTTTTGGCACTTCCTCACAGCTACAGTACTGACACCGCTGGTACCAGCTAATTAATTGGCATCACTTCCCTCTGCACACAGCTGTCAGACAACAAGCAGAGGAATAAAAACCAGGAAGGCAGACAAGCGCCATTGTTAGAGGTACTTACTTCAACAGTGTTAATGATAACCTGTAAAACAAGCGTCTCTTTTGTACAGCACGTCACACCTCACTGTATGTATTCCACCACAGAAAGCTGCTTCTCCCAGCAGACAGTGGCATGAAAATACGACTCGCTTTCACATGTACCCTCTCAGAAAATCTAGCAGACTACATCGAAGCATGTTGTCTAAATATATCTATTGTATAGAGCGCTCTGACACCTTCGGGTAAAGTCTGCGCTATATAAAAACGCATAAATAAATAAATAAATAAAGCTCTGTACACAGGATATGTCTGTGTGGTGGAATACATACAGTTTGTATATATGATGTGATGCACAGGAAAACTGTGTGTAAGTAATGGCTGCAGTCAAGGGGCATTAGACCTGGATTTTTCAGCTGGTTTATTCCCAGACTTTTTGCTTTTGTGCCTCCTGTTTTTGACCATGTTTGTGTTGGCTGTATTATTCTGGGCACTTTACCACTGCTGATCAGTGCTAAAGTGCATATGCTCTCTGTGTAAATTGTTGTTATGGATTAGTGTTTCCATGACTAGCTTATTTGAATTACCTTTAAGTCCCAAATCCACTTCAACAGAGTGGGGTAACACAGCCCCCCCCCCGCAGTGGGGGCGGGGGGGGGGGGCAAGCTCCGGGAGCTAAAGCAAATGGAGAATTGCATTTCCATGGAATAACAGCCTTCACCTGTGGGCTGCTTCCTCTGTTCCATATTCCAGGTTGCCTATTCACAGTGGAATACTCTGCTAAAACAGTTTCAATTGATTTAAGGCTGAAAATGAATGATTATGAGTAAAATAAAGTGCCGCAAAAATGCCGCTAAATTTCCATATTTGTGCCGCTAAATTTCCATATTTGTGCCGCTAAATTTACGAATCCATGCCGCTATATCCTGGGGGGTCTGGTTAATATACGCCGCACCATGGCGCCTCTTTTGTTCTGCCGCTGCGTCACAAAAGTCACGCAACAATGGAGCAAAAGAGCCGCAAGGGGCTTCTAAATCAGCCCCTACAGACTCAAGTCCAGTCCTTCCTTTAGACACATGGCTATAAGAAGAAATAGTGGTGGTGGTCGGTGGATTGATAGTTTGAGTATTCACTGATCTGCAAGCACGATGGACTTTGTCTGTCACTTCGCGTGTTGCAGACTGCTGCCTGCCAGGCCTAGGCAAACCTTTTTAGTAGTTTGTTTAGTGAGTTACATAGGAACTTTCCAAGTCAACGGTCCGCAAATCAATAACGTAGTAGACCACATGAGATCGGTCAATATATCCCGTGGAATAGTTATCTATTTGCTATTTTGCCAAAATATTTTGTTATTGTTCTTTTGAAATGTTTGATTTGGTTGACAAATATCATTCATGTTTTCTGGTCTTTCTTTCTTTCATGTTGTACATCAGCTCCCCCCAGGGGCAAGAGGACATAGGAGGAGGAGGAGGGTGCTGTTCAGGATGCAGGCCAGGATCGGGCAGGCGAGGGCTCCTTTGCTGGCCCCAGTAAGTTTTAATTTTAATATAGAGTACCTATTTTTTCCCAGCGTTCCTCATTCGATTTTTTCTAAATCGTCTTTGATCTTCTTGTAGACTTTTGGTTTGGCTAGTAGGACAATCCATTCTACTACTGTTGCAGGGACAAATCTGCACAAACAGAACTATGGACACTAAATAATGCATTGCTTAGCTTATCAATTATAATAGGTGCTGTTAGACTTTCCACATACTTCAGTGATAACAGACTTTGTAGTTGAACCCCCAATCTCCTTACTGACTAGATAGTGTGGCAGAGTCATTTAGCTCCCAAAGTCACCGATGATTGATCCCCAATGATGATTAGATTATCCAACGCAGGACAAGAGTACGGAGTCAGAGTCAAGAAGTGTCAGAGGCACGGACTCATGCTGGCAAAAATTCCACAACCTTTAGCTCATCCACTCTAGTCTGGAGGATCAAAAACCACAGAGTCTATTTAAGTTTAAAAGCTTTATTAAAAGTAAACACATTTATAAAAATCAACTTTGTCATAAAACTAAACGTTTAACTGAAAATGGAAAAGTGCTTAGTGCTGATGATTAATTGGACACATTTCTTGTGGTCGAGCCGAGCTCTCACCTGGTTTGAACTTAATCCTGCTCGTGTTCTTAGAAGTCAAGCTTCTGTCTGTTAGGAGAAAAAGTGGTGCGTGTTAAAAATAAAAAGCAAGCATTCATCAGTTGTGCCAAAAAGTGCAGCAAGACAACAGCCTTCCCTGGAAAAAGGGACATTTTTACTTTAGAGTAGACAGACACAAATTATTACATTGTATTCTGTTTTTTTCACATTTCTTTATTCCTCCTAGACCAAATATTATATAGTAGTGAGTGGTGTATTCTAACATTCTTAAATGTACTTTGTAGGTGGAACATCTGGTGGCGGGGACAGCGCGGAGGTGGTGGTATTGGACGAGGGGGACAACTCTGGGGAGGAGGCGGTGCAAGTGCCGGACGTGCCTGTGAGGGTTCACACGGTGGTGGCGGGCAGAGGTAAGCTATATATTCCTTACTTATTGAGATTGAAGACTGCATAGTGTGCTTTCTGCATGGGTGTATTATAAATCAACCAGGTAGTAGCCTCCTCTAAATGTACTTCGACTTAGCTGTGAAGTTTTTGGCGAGAAGAATCCCAATAAGATCTGAGATTAACTTGATGGATGGGATGAACGAAAAGCGAAAGAAGGGTGTAAGTAAGTGTGGAAGGACGAGAAATTTAATGATGACTGGCAAAGGAGAATGATATGTGTTTGCTTTGTCCCCGAGGTGGCTGGGAAGGAAAGAATATGGTATGGTGCATGGCTGGGTGAATGATGAAGCAAGGATGGGTGGAAGGAGAACAGCCTGGGCGGGTGAAACAGAAACTGTATGTGTGCATATACTTTGAATGGATGGATGCCTGGATCATGGTATTATCTGACTCTTAGATAGCATATGTGAATCTAGAGAGAGTATACGGTCACTGGATGAACTAAGTGTTACTTTGAAGAGCATGTAACACCGCACCCGCACGTCCGTTCCAGTGTAGGAAAGGCAAGGAAAAGAAGTTGTAATTTTGTCCAAATACTACCATGAATAGTAGCAGTAGTTTGTATTGCAACTGCAAGCACAGCATATATCCGGTTATTACGGTGGACACTCCCTACCTCTCCTAATAACTTTAGTTTAGTAGTAGTACGTCATTTATGTGTGGGCACACTGTTCACTCAATAATAAGCAAAGCACCTAAAGTCATCCCATATGTCATCAAATACATCCCATGTGATGTGATAGATAATCAGATTATTTAGCTTCTTCATTTTCCTTTTCTAGTAGTCATTTGCACTGTAGGGTGAAAGCTAAATTAATTAAGCAGTAGCCCTTTTAACAGAGTATTCTCAGTGCCACCCGTAATAGAAAAGTAAGAGCTTCACCACCTGCATGTACTGGACCGGTACAGTAACGCAAGTCTGTCTCACTCATCATGTTGTGCGACTGTTTTTCTCGGGTGCAAGTTCTCTGCGCTGGCATTATGCCGGCTTGCATAAGATAACGTACTAATTTTCCTAAACAAGAGAGAAGAAGAAGAATAAGACTGGTGTACTGTCATAGTCGACTGTAATGGAAGTCCATAGTGCTCGTAGAATTTGTTCCTTAAACTCCCACTAATGTTAGAGCAAGGATGAAGAAGTTGGAGGTTAGATAGATACTGTCCTCAATAGTTATGTACTGTGTTTTCAATTTGCTACTTGTACTGTGACACAACTTTCTGATCAATCATTTTGTGTTAATCTTAAGGAGCATTGGTTACAGACTATGTCTTTCTTTCTTCATATAGTTGCTCCTTCCAAATCAACCAAAAGACCATCAAGGAGGGAGCTGGCTCAAATGGCCCGGCAACGGAGGCTGGATGCCACTGTCGCCGAATATCGGCGGCTGGTGGCCCTGGAGGAGGAGGAGACGCAGTCTACCGGTACAACAACAACATCCACTGGGACAGCTGCATCCTCCTCCGTGCACCCACGGGCTGCCAGCCAGCGCAGTGCTCCAGCAGTACGGAGCCGGCCTACCAAAGCCAACCGCCACCGCCGAGCAGCAAAGACAGCAGCTGCCCCCCACAGGAGTTGCAAGGCACACCAGCGCCGCTTATCCCTCAGAGTGTCCTACCTGGAGCAGGAGGTCTTAAGCTATAAGAACTTGGTGGAGGGCCTCGGCTTCGAACATGCCACCCTCCGCAAGGAGTATGATGCCCTGGCCGCTACAGTGAACAGCATCCTGCCGTAGTGTCCCTTGCCCCTTTTTTAGAGACTTTTGGGGGGTGGGATTTGGGAGTTGGGTTCTTTTTGGGACTTTTGAAAGACAATCGTTGGGGTTAGGGAGGGTCTTGAGGGAGATTATTTTGTTAGGGCTACAAAAATATACTTTTTGAAACTTTATCTGACCATACCTGTTTTTTACTGCTTTTGAGTCTGGTGGGTGGGGGTTTAACAGTAAGTTTGTTTTCCTGAAGAGTCCTAGGACTTTAGTAGTACTACCGTCAATCTCTGGTCTATTCCTAATACTCCATTATACTACCTCCCACCAAATGCTTATCTTACCTGTAATTTGTGTTTGAAAGTAGGGCTAGGCCCAGGGCTGGCTCCACGGGAAATGGCGATTAAGGTTGGCAATCCTGGGAGGATGAAATGTCCTCATTGCGGTGGTACTAGTGGTGTGACACAGTGGCAGTTGCATGCCTATGGAAAAAAAGAAAATGAAACCTGGGTTGTCCTTACTGTAGCATTACAACGGTACGATAGAGAATATAGCAGGTGACAGTACACTAGAACAGTGCCACACAGAGCCTAACAAATGGTAAAGTATTGAAAGTATAACTAGTACTTGCGTTGAATTTCTTTGACATTGGCTACTACTACAAGAAATAGTACTGAAGCTGAGTAAGTCTAGAATATATCCTCGGATTCCTTCACCAGCCTCTTGCTATGACCTTATCCTCCCCAGCAAGTGTGTGGAATTATTCATGTCATTTAGTCACACATCAAGTAAAACCACACAGCCCGGGGGAAGAGGGTTAGGGTTTGGAAAATGGATGGGAATGGGGGTTTCTTTTTGGGTAGGTTTTGTTGAGAGAAGAAAAAAAAAGCACAGCATGGTCAAACAATAATTGAAGATAAAGAAATCTGGTATCAATTTAGAAGCAGAGAGAGATCCAAGAAATGCAGTCACACTCATAGAAGAAAACAATGGATACTGTATCTGTATGTTGTTGGAGTTGTCCTGTTGAATTTGGTAAGTAAGTTGCATGCAGCAAACAATTCCTCTTATTAGCGGCACTCCTCCATTCCAGCTGACGCTTCGTCCATCAATGTTGGTGACCAGAAGACACCCTGTCCACTGCTTGCCTGGCGGATGCTGAATTGCGGCTCGCTAATGTGAAGCCTGACCCCATCCTTTTTTCCCCATTGCACAGACTGAAACACGGCCTGTAATTATTGAACGAAAAATAGGAAGTGCTATTACAACACCACTGATAAATAAATACAAGGTGTGTACGCTGTGTAGTGCAAAAAGTCACACTTTGATTTTCCAAATAGACAGTACAATATTTTTGAAAGTGCGTACTCTGTCTGAGTCACCTTTTGAAGGATAAATAAGTATGGGCAAATTAATTTAGCGGATCTTTCCCCTCAAGCTAGGTGTACTGTAAACTGTGTTTTAGATCAAAATTAGACCTTCCCAGCAGTGCTCCCACCTCCCACCCAGACCCTTACTAAAGCCAGTCGCAAAAATGTAGAAGACCCCCAATCAGATCTCAAAAAAAGGGGCCTAGCAGAAAACTGGTGACAAAACGTACTTTGAAAGTAAAAGTAGGCCCAAATACCCCCTTACCCACCGTGGATTGTATTTCCAAACCACTTGCAAGCAAGCAAAAGTATCCATAGCCAGCATCGCTCCAAGACTCGAAAGCCCCCCCACCCAAACACATGCAATAGAAATACTGCTAACCCTAACGAGCCCTAAGTTAAGAATAGTGGGAAAGGCTTTCTTCAACTATGCCAAATCCCCCCTTTCCCACCATACTACTGGTTTAGAGTCTGGTGGGTGGTGGTTTAACAGTAAGTTAGTTTTACTGAAACTTAAGTCTGTGTCATTTTCTTCCTTTAAGTGTAAATGGCTAAATGTTTTCAACAGTAAGTGCCTCTCACCGAGTAAGTGATCCCCCCTTTCCCACCATGGATTTTCTTCAAATCGCTTGCAACAAAAATTACACATTCCCACAAGTGCTCTAAAACCCCAGAACTCAGTTGCAAAAATCAAGAACACCCAAACACAGGCAATTCTGCTGCTGGGGCTAACCCTAACGAACCCTTAGTTACAAAAAGTGCCAAAACCTTTTTCCTCATGGATGTTGTTTAAACCAGTTTTATCCGGTATTAGACCTTCCCAGCAATGGCCCCAGAGCCGTCAACCCAGGCGAAAACTAGTAGAAGACCCCCAAACAGCCAAAAAGCAAAAGTACAAAAATGTGGACTTAGTCACTTTTGTGAAAATTTCCAAAATCACTCAGCGCGCGCTCTGCAGCTAGGCCCTAACTCCCCTCTGCCTCCATGGATTTTCTTCAAACCTCTTTCTATCTAAACTATCCATACCCAGTAGTGCTCCCAGACCCCGAAACCCACCCACAAACACCAGGAAGCCCCCCAAACAGGCCCCTGAAAACGCTACATTGAGCGAAAAGTCAGAAAAGGCAAAACCTTTTTTCCTCATGGATGTTGTTTAAACCAGTTTTATCCGGTATTAGACCTTCCTAGCAATGGCCCCAGAGCCGTCAACCCAGGCGAAAACAAGTAGAAGACCCCCAAACAGCCAAAAAACAAAAGTACAAAAATGTGGACTTAGTCACTTTTGTGAAAATTTCCAAAATCACTCAGCGCGCGCTCTGCAGCTAGGCCCTAACTCCCCTCCGACTCCATGGATTTCCTTCAAACCTCTTGCTATCTAAACTATCCATACCCAGTAGTGCTCCCAGACCCCGAAACCCACCCACAAACACCAGGAATAAGCTTAACCAGGAAGCCCCCCAAACAGGCCCCTGAAAACGCTACATTGAGCAAAAAGTCAGAAAAGGCAAAACCTTTTTTCCTCATGGATGTTGTTTAAATCAGTTTTATCCGGTATTAGACCTTCCCAGCAATGGCCCCAGAGCTGTCAACCCAGGCGAAAACAAGTAGAAGACCCCCAAACAGCCAAAAAGCAAAAGTACAGGTGATTAAAGTTTTAATTATATTAATTTGTGCAAAACAAAGAAAGACGGAAACACAGGAATAAAAGTCAATAAGTAGGAAAAAGAAAATGTCTGAATTCATTGGCTCATTTTCAGGCCTCGGTGTCAGGGAAGAAGAGTTCGTCCTCATACTCTGCGAAATCATCAGGCAGGAGTAGGTCAGTGTCACCTAACACAGAAGAAATTCCCTCATCTAAGTTGCTGTCCTCCTCGTCTTCTTGCGTCGTGCGATCTGGTACTTTGAAATCTGGTGGTATGAGGTGCTCATTCATCTTGATCATTGTCAATATCTCCACATTTTTGGGCGAGAGGCAGGTCCGTTTGCAAGTTACAATGCCACCAGCAGCACTGAAAACACGTTCAGAAGACACACTTGCAAGTGGGCAAGACAAGTAATGTATAGCCAGGCGGGGGATCTCTGGCCACAATTGTTTTTTCCCATGCCAATACGCCAATGGGTCAGCATTAACATAGACCTCTGTTGAGTCATTCAGATAGTCCTGCACCATCGACTCAAAGTTCTCCACGTTTCCTCCCCTTTGCTGAATTTTCGCTCAGACCTTTTCAGAACCATAACCAATCTCAGCTAGCCAATCCTCTTCATCACCCGATATTTCTGTTGTGTCTGGTGCAGATGATGCGGTTGCCGGTGTCTTTAACGGCTGAGAGGTCACTTCTGCCACAGCCACAGGTGCAGAAGTGGAGTCTTCTGACTGGGGATGGCCTGCTGATGCTGATGTACTGCCTTTACCTTCAATTTGCTTCCGTTCTCTTTCAAACCTGATGGCTGACCAGGCTACCCAACGTTTGTACTTTGTAGCATCTTCATCACTAAAAGGAAATAATGCAGAGCCTGCCAGCGCCTTTTTGTAGCGTGGATGCAGTGTGGTAAATAAAATATTACCCTGTCATAATTTCTATAAATAAACAAAGTGTCATGCATTAAATGAGAGGCAGAGTCCGTGGTGTCCGATTCAAAAGGGCTTTATTTCCATAACTCGAGTTAGGGGAGAATCGGTTCCATCACCACTAAGGTTCAGGAAGGGTCTTCTAAACCTTATTTACAGAGTACAATATTTATACTTTCAATCTCGTACATAGAGAGGAGCGCTCGAGGCAGAGCAAGAGAAAGAGAGATAAGAGCATGTGGGTGTGCATTTGAGGAGTCATAGGTGAGTCATAGGTGGGTGGATACATGGAGGGGGTTGCATGGCCAGCTGGAACTTTGCCCTACTTGTGTGCGCAACTTGATCATGACGTGCAACTGACGTGTAACTGGGGGGAGCTGACATTCAGTCTAGTAGGGAGGCCTTCAGTGTCAGGGCGTTCAGCACGTCTGGTATTATCTGATATCTTGAGTCCGGGGATGTATTATCTGAAGCAAAGGTCGCTCATCACTAAGAGCCAGAGAGGGCATATATTTCTTCGTTCATTGCGTGGGGGCTGTGGGCTTTCTACGGATGCAAGCTCTGTAATTCACTTAAACGGAGACAGAAAGGCTAGGCCCTATCTCTGCAGACGGGTTCTGTTTACCTTCTTCACCAGGCAGGAATGTGATTCTGTAGAGCAAGCAGATAACTGTTGTGCAAAATACTGTCTTGGCACCCCGTGCTGGGCCTCTTTCGGCTGAGCCAGAAGTATGCGAGGTCAGGGATACGTAACTGCAGCTCTCAGAGTGTCTGGAGCCATGAAACCCTAATTCAGAGACTGGCTCAGGCTGAGCCACAAAAATGGGTTCATCTTGATTTAAAAGTGCACAATGCAAACACATGGGCCTCAATGCAAAATTAACGTTTCTTACATGGGAGACTTGATGACTGGCATCCTAATGCAGGACGTAAATGCAGAGGCCTCGTTATTCAGGCCACTAAGGGAAAATGCATGGGTGACATGCACATACATTAAACATAGGGTACACGCAGGGGACATATTGGTCATGTAAAATTTAATTTTCCTCAGCAGAATAGTAGCACAAATGTAATGCTGTTCTGAGTGGATCTTTTGAAGACGTTCATCGCCACGTAGACGCTCTAATAATTTCTCCGCCAAAACAAAAGCTTCTTGCTTTTCTTCATCGTTTTGAAACTTTGAAGACACCGCCTTCAGTTTGTGCTCCAGCATGCGCAACAATGGGATAGCTTTTCCCAAATTACAGTCCTCGCTGCTGACTGCACGCGTGAAGAACTCAAAAGGACGAAGCATGTCTGTCAGGCTTTTAACTAGCTCCCATTGCGCCGCATTTAACCTCAGGTCCTCCTTCACAGCTGTACCCATTGTTAAGAAATACTGATCTTGTACCGTAAACTGCTCATACAGACCCTCAAGCATGTAGAAGGTTGAGTTCCAACGTGTTGGCACCTCCTGGATGAGTGCTTTCACTGGCATTCGACGTTCATGTAGCAGGCTCCTCAGATGCTTCCGGGCCTTAAAAGAATGGCTGAATTGGTTGCACATTTTTCGGCAGGTGACCACTAACTGGCATGCTGGACTTTCTTTATCCAAGAATTTTTTACCAACCAGGTTTATACAGTGCGCCAAACACGGCACTCTGAAATAGTCACCCAGTTCCATGGCCTTAACTACATTAGCGCCATTATCCGTGGAAACATAACCAATGCCGCGTTTTTTTGGAGACAGCCAGTGAAAGACCTTTGTGTTGAACTCATTCAAAATGTTTTGTGCTGTATGACGTTTCTCCAAGCCAAACATGGCTAGTGTTGCATGTTTCCGAGCAGCTTTAAAAACTTGGTCCAGGTCAGCACCTGCGTTTAGCTTTGCTTTAACCCCTGAAAAAGAGACCCAGTGTGCAGTGATGCACATGTAATCAGTGCCTGCGCCACTGGTCCACATGTCTGTTGTGAGATGTATAGTGTGAACAGCACTCTTCTGCAAAGCTGCCCCAATCACCTCCAGCACATCTTCATGTAGTGCTGGAACCGCAACTCGGGCAAAATAGGAACCTTCCATTTAGGGCAGAGCGCTGCCACTAATTCGAGAAAACCAACACCTTCTACAAAAGAAAAAGGGAGAAGATCCAGCGCTAGCATTTTAGCCAGCTTAGTGTTATACAGACGCACCATTGGGTGGTTGCGGTCATATGGCGCGTCTGAAAACAACATTGTTTTAATGTTGCCCTGGACCATTTTACGGGATGATGATGATGACTTCTTCGACCCAGTTACGCTCGCTGATGAACTTTTTCGCATTGGTGTCTCACTAGTCTGTCCCACACTCTTAGTGTGGCTCCTAGGGGTACTGGGTGTAAGTGAAGTGTGTGACACTTCTTCCTCCTCGTCATCATCAGATGGAACATCAACGTTTTCTCAACTTGCAATTCGGGCTTCCTTGATCGCCTTTAGGTGCGCCAACCATTGGACAGTGTGCTGTCTCTTAAGATGACCTCTCTGGCCTCAAGTCCCATAGTTGGTACCAAGCTTACCACGACTAACTGCAAGCTTACAAATGCTACAAATGGCTATGTTTTCACTTTTTGGGCAAACACTAAAGAAGTCCCAAACTGCGGACTTGAAATGTCTGTGGGGGCCGGAGGAGGCGATACTGGTGGTGGTCGAGCTGCTAATGCCATATGAAGTGGAGGATGTGTATTGCTGAACTTTACTACGTTGTGCACTTTCACCACCACTAATTGAGGTCGAGGTGGATGGAGGTCCCTTCTGGCGAGTAAGAAATATGGAAGCGGTAGGTTGTGGTGTACTAGTTAAGATCAATGATTCTGGTGTTCCCATTGCCTCCTCGTCGACTTCATCATCACGCTCAGCAGCCTGTCGGGCTAGGGTCAAAATGTCTGTTTGCTGAATGCCCGCTGGGGCTTAAGTGACGTTAGTGATGATGACTGCGTCGTCGTTGTGAGAGTCTTCAGCAGCAGGAGTATACGCCACTTCTTGTTGAGCGTCATCTCACTCCATAACTTTGAGAGTTTCGACGACCTTCCTTTTACGCTTAGCTACCTTTATCAGATCATTGTGTGCCTCCTCAACCTCACTCTCAGACGGCAGTGGTGCTGGTTCCCAAGTAAAATCCAGATCATCAGAAGGAGGTGGGCTTGAAGAAGATGTAGACACCAACACCCTTGATCTTTTCCTTGCTCGGGATGTGGAAGACAATGAATGATCATCAGGAGGAGTGGCTTCCTCGAATGATACCTCGGCTTGATTGTCGATTTCCAGATGTGCCCCTACTTCTGGAGGAACAACTATTGTGGCCACTTGTTGTGCCCCTCCATGCACCTCTGCTTGCTCCTCTCCTTGCGCCACCTCTCCTTCCACATGTACTTGGGCTTGTACTTGCACATGTGATTGTTGTTGCGGTTGTGGTTGTTCAACACTCGTCAGATGAGTTACAACAACCTGTGTTGATTGAGGGACATTGCTGCTACTTGCTTGCGATGAGCCAACATCACTGGTCGATGGTGATTGAACAACTATACTGGCTGCCTCTGCAGCACTCAAGGACTTGGACCTACGTTGGCGTGTTGGTGGTGGCACTGAGCCCAATGGAGCGGAGGTGCTGATCCCAGCTTGGTCCCCAGCTGACCCCGCTGCTGCAGCAGGCGTACTTTTGTTTCCCAAAAAATGTGGCGGTCGTCATCACACCAGTCTCCTTGGTAAGTGGCGCCACTTGCTTCTTCTGCTCCTTACTGGCAACTTTCTTGCTAGAGGAGCTACGGGCAACTTTTTTTGGGGCCATCTTCTTTAGATGTCACTCTGAACAGCAGGCTGCAGTTGCACAAGTTGCAGAGTTGTCTGTGGCCACACGTGACGCTGTGCTGCACACACCGCAGCAGGACTTCTTCCTGGCACTGGTGGTTCTCTTGTGCACCTACAAGCAATGGAAGACAGAGGAACATCAGTTATACACCCCAAAAAGTCGAAAAAACACACAAAAATCAGCACAATCCCAGCCCATCCAGGATGTTTACATTAAAGAGAGTGAGACCCCACAGGCAGACTCAGTCCATGCACCACTCACTACCCCTGGGCAAAAGGCCCCAACAGCAGCCCCAAATAAATCGACAAAAACCACAAAATTCAACACAATCCCAGCCCATCCATGGCCCCAATGGTGTTTAAATCTAAGAAGACACCCCACAGAAAGACTAGGCCCATGCACCACTCACTACCCCTGGGCAAAAGGGCCCACCAGCAGCCCCAAAAAAACGACAAAAACACAAAATTCAGCACAATCCCAGCCCATCCATGGCCTCAATGGTGTTTAAATTCAAGAAGACACCCCACAGAAAGACTAGGCCCATGCACCACTCACTAACCCTGGGCATAATGGATGAAAGCTAGGCAAAATAAGTGCAGGCGTCAGACACTGCCTCTCTTCAAAATGGCCCCTTGCACCCCAAGCACATGTTGCCTCTACCAGCACTCAAGATGGCCACCACCACCCACATGGCCAGTCCAAATCAACAGTAGCACCCCAAAAAAATGAAAAACAGACAAAAATCACCACAATCCAATGCCATCCAGGATGTTTACATTAAAGAGAGTGAGACCCCACAGGCAGACTCAGTCCATGCACCACTCACTACCCCTGGGCAAAAGGCCCCAACAGCAGCCCCCAAAAAATCGACAAAAACCACAAAATTCAGCACAATCCCAGCCCATCCATGGCCTCAATGGTGTTTAAATCCAAGAAGACACCCCACAGAAAGACTAGTCCCATGCACCACTCACTACCCCTGGGCAAAAGGCCCCACCAGCAGCCCCAAAAAAACGACAAAAAACACAAAATTCAGCACAATCCCAGCCCATCCATGGCCTCAATGGTGTTTAAATTCAAGAAGACACCCCACAGAAAGACTAGGCCCATGCACCACTCATTAACCGTGGGCATAATGGATGAAAGCTAGGCAAAATAAGTGCAGGCCTCAGACACTGCCTGTCTTCAAAATGGCCCCTTGCACCCCAAGCACATGTTGCCTCTACCAGCACTCAAGATGGCCACCACCACCACCCACATGGCCAGTCCAAATCAACAGTAGCACCCCAAAAAAAACAAAAAACACACAAAAATCACCACAATCCAATGCCATCCAGGATGTTTACATTAAAGAGAGTGAGACCCCACAGGCAGACTCAGTCCATGCACCACTCACTACCCCCGGGCAAAAGGCCCCAACAGCAGCCCCAAAAAAATCGACAAAAACCACAAAATTCAGCACAATCCCAGCCCATCCATGGCCTCAATGGTGTTTAAATCCAAGAAGACACCCCACAGAAAGACTAGGCCCATGCACCACTCACTACCCCTGGGCAAAATACTGGCTGCCTCTGCAGCACTCAGGACTTGGACCTAAGTTGGCGTGGTGGTGGTGGCACTGAGCCCAATGGAGCGGAGGTGCTGATCCCAGCTTGGTCCCCAGCAGACCCCGCTGCTGCAGCAGGCGTACTTTTTTTTCCCAAAAAATGTGGCGGTCGTCATCACACCAGTCTCCTTGGTAAGTGGCGCCACTTGCTTCTTCTGCTCCTTACTTGCAACTTTCTTGCTAGAGGAGCTACGGGCAACTTTTTTTGGGGCCATCTTCTTCAGATGTCACTCTGAACAGCAGGCCGCAGTTGCACAAGTTGCAGAGTTGTCTGTGGCCACACGTGACGCTGTGCTGCACACACCGCAGCAGGACTTCTTCCTGGCACTGGTGGTTCTCTTGTGCACCTACAAGCAATGGAAGACAGAGGAACATCAGTTATACACCCCAAAAAGTCGACAAAAACACACAAAAATCAGCACAATCCCAGCCCATCCAGGATGTTTACATTAAAGAGAGTGAGACCCCACAGGCAGACTCAGTCCATGCACCACTCACTACCCCTGGGCAAAAGGCCCCAACAGCAGCCCCAAAAAAACAACAAAAAACACAAAATTCAGCACAATCCCAGCCCATCCATGGCCTCAATGGTGTTTAAATTCAAGAAGACACCCCACAGAAAGACTAGGCCCATGCACCACTCACTAACCCTGGGCATAATGGATGAAAGCTAGGCAAAATAAGTGCAGGCCTCAGACACCGCCTCTCTTCAAAATGGCCCCTTGCACCCTAAGCACATGTTGCCTCTACCAGCACTCAAGATGGCCACCACCACCACCCACATGGCCAGTCCCCAACAGCAGCCCCAAAAAATCGACAAACAACACAAAATTAAGCACAATCCCAGCCCATCCATGGCCTCAATGATGTTTAAATTCAACAAAACAGTTGTATCATGCACCCATAACCAACCCTGGTCCTACTGGATACTGTGGCTACCCACAATATATTTTATTTAATGTTCTGAAAAAGTTCCAAAATTTTAGGTGCAGCAACTGTAATGCCCCAAACAAACTTACTTGTGAAAGTTGATTTCTAATCCAAAAGTGATCCAAAGAAAGTCAAAAATGCCTCAAATCCAAATATCCAGCAGCACCCACAAAAAGTAATCCTTCCAGGTCAAGGTCCAAATGAAAGTGACCAGCACATGAAGAAAGCACTGGGAGGAGCCTGCTGGACAGGAACAGGAAGTTGGAGACTGTGAGGCACTTACTTCCTCCCCCCCCCCAAAAATGGACTCCTTGCAAAATAAAGTGCAGGCAAATGTCAACCTGAGGAGTGATTCTGATAAAAATCATAATTTTCTGAAGGTTTATGCTGCTTGTTGGTGGATTTCTTGTGCAGAATTGCAAAATCTCTATTTCGCGAGTGCGAGATGGTTCCTGCCCGCCGCACCTACGTGTTCGCAATTGCGAACTCTCGCGATGCGTGCTGTGCAAGGTAAGGTGGCAAGCCGCGATTACGTATTTGCGGTGGCCAACTCCTGCGGGATCCCGCAGCAAGATCCAAAATGGCGCAGCACTCGCAAAATATCGAGAAAAACAACTCGGCAAACGCTGAATGACGGAAAGTGAACGCGTGCGCCACGCCACGCGCCGCAATATTGGATCACCAAGCAAAAAAATCCACCGCGTGCAAATTGACGGATTTTTGGCAAATTCGCTAGAGTTCGCGGATTGCGAATTTACAGAAAATCCGCAAATTCCGCGAGCGGAACGGATTTTACGCCCAAGCTTAGTATTGGGGCAGGGAGGGCTGCATTCAGTGAATGCTTTCCAGACACTGCCTGGGGCATACACGGTGCTCCATGCATTTCCCAGTTCAAAACAGTTGCTGAGGCACTCAGCCCCAGCTCTGGCAACAACCTGGACAAAGGGGAAGGGGTGGAATGACCCCCTCCCGAGGCCACCCATAGGAGGGACCTTAGAGTTAGTCCCACGCCTAAACTTACTATAAGTATAGAACCCCAGTCCCAAGGACATTAGATTAGCCTGGACGAAACTCTGCAACATATATCCTGGACCTTCGACATTCCATTTTGACTGTAAGATGGAAGAAATCTCCCTTGTGGTCAAGGAGTGACTACTCTATTCAAACTGGCACCAACAGCATCTTTGCTGGTCGGCATTTTTTAGGCTCCCACTGGACCCCGAAGAACCTGTGACACAGGACTTAGACTTCCAGACATCTCTGATCCTGACCTTCACTCCCAGCAAAGCGGAGACCTGTGGCAGACCCGAGAGGCGTGGGACCAGAACTCCTGCATTTTTCTACCTGTACCAATGTCCTGAGGTATCCCAAAGTTGTACATTGTGGCGCTTGCAGCCCCAATTTGGAGCACCTTTTTTTTGTTGCTGTTTTTTATAGCGCAAACTTGACCCGCAACTTAATCGGATATCAGAGCGCTTTACATAGCACCAGTTACGTTACATGAGGACCCACATTCATTTTTGTTAGGCACGGAGAGATTAAGTGATTTGTCCAGAATAACAGAATGTTTAGCATCATTAACTTGCTTTCCGGGTAGTCCTAGGCTTGCTCCAACTTCCCTGCAAAGGAGTATATCCACGGACCTTGCTGGTCTACACCGAAGCCAATCTTGACATCTTGTGTGGGTGGCGTTTGCCAAGCCTTGTTGGGTCCAATCCGGACACCAATACCGCAGTCAACTAGATTCTTTGGGGGACAGCTAGAATCCAGCTCTTGGTTGTCATCAACACCTCCTGTACCTGGTGGCTGAACTGACAAACATCACCTTTTTACCTAAAATCACCCGACATCTGGTGGCATCTTCCTATCGCCGCCCTGGTCACTGGCTAGTGGCCCAGACTTTGTCTTCTCTGTTTTCAGGTTCTTCACATCTCTGATCCACCCTTGGATCCACCCGGACACTTTTACTCTGGTAGCCAGCGGCATTTCTTTGCAGCTCTCCATTGGAATCGACGACGAAACCCGACTCGAAAAGACACTTTTAAACCCGGCTTCCCTGGGTGAGGTACAAAGGGGGGTGGTGATGAACGGAGCATCTGAACCAATCAAACACTCACACCCAGTCAATAGATCTGGGTTTGATCCATCACCGTTCTTTAGCCCAATCTTCAACCCCAGTTCAGACATGGCTATATGCAAATCAGTCTGACCCTGTTCCTCATGGGAACAGTCCAGCCCGAACTGCCAAGCCATGCCTTCCCTGGACCGGAAACAAGCTTCCGAGGACCGGTTTCTGGCATTACAGCTGTCTTTAGCCCGGCTTGCTTGAATCCTGTGGCAAAGTAAGCAAGGGACTCACGTCTGAGCATACCCTGCCACACTTATGGCGGCCAAAGCGGTACAAAAGGGGGTGGTGCTGGACGGAGCATCTGAACCAATCAAACACTCACACCCAGTCAAAAGATCTGGGTTTGATCCATCACCGTTCTTTAGCCCACTCTGCCACCCCAGTTCAGACATGGCTATATGCAAATCAGTCTGACCCTGTGCCTCATGGGAACAGTCCAGCCCGAACTGCCAAGCTTCGCCTTCCCTGGACCGGAAACAAGCTTCCGAGGACTGGTTTCTGGCATTACAGCCGTCTTCAGCCCGGCTTGCTTGAATCCAGTGGCAAAGTGAGCAAGGGACTCACGTCTGAGCATTCCCTGCCACACTTATGGCGAACAAAGCGATACAAAAGGGGATGGTGATGGGTGAGGTAGCATGAGTACTCCAGTGCTCCCGTGGGTATTGACTCTCCAAGTGTCCTAGTCTAAAAGGGTTCCATCGTAGTTCACCTCCTTGTACCCTTAATCTTTAAAATTGTAACTTGTTTGTTCTCCATAGAAAAGCAATGGTAACCCACAGCTGTGTTTAGACACTCCACGCATCTCCCATGGGCCTCCTTCATCCTAACATTTGGTTGTCCAGAGTATTCCCAGCAATTCCACAGGCCCCAGGACTGCTTTCTAATCCTCACGTGGTTCTTATACCACTATTTTAGTATATGGTTTGTGAGGCCCCTAGGGCAAAACGTATACTGTGCAACTTATCGTATGCTAATGAAGTTCCTTGTATTGTACTTTTACCTCTGACCTCATAAAGAGTGCAGAGGGGTTGTGTCTAAAATAAATACATATATATTTGATATATACATTGTGTGGTGTGCTTTAATTTGGTACTCAAGTGTTTATGAATGGTAAAACAACGTGCTTAACTCATCTCCAAGTCTAAGCCTGAAGGCTGCTCTCCACAGCTACCCCTAAGATAGCTTTCTATAAGGTTGACTTTATAACCTACCACCAATAAGGGTTGATTAGAATGGTGCAAGGTGCTCATTAGAATAGTGGAAATCATATATCAGGCTAACTTCTCACATTGGTGTGCAGCGGATGGGATAAGAGCTTGCAATTGTTTTACCAAATAATCTGGCGAATATCATTTGAAAAATCACATTAAGGTACCTGTAGGTACATGTAAATCAAGACTTATAACACATAAGTTCTTCTGAACTTAGCAGCTGTAGGTGGTAAGTGCTTAGCACATCCTGACTACAACTTCTAGAGAGGTTCTAGTAGGTAACAAGTAGTGTAGGTAGGTACACACACCACACCTCACTAGTCATGGCTTTAAAGTAAGCCTGGTCGTAGTTTGTGTAGCAGCACTACACGTAGCTTCACGTAGTATACTTTAAACTTTGCGTAGTACACGTAGTCTGCGTAGCGTAGCTGAAGACACTGTGTACTTGTCTGTACTGTGCTAAAATTGCAAAAATCTTCCTGTACATGGCCAGATATGATAAAATAAGCTTTTCTATCTTTATATGCTAAAGTGCATATAGTACTTTCACAATAGTGAAACTGAAAAATTGGCAAGCAGAGGGAGATGTGATGATTTTGGGATACTCCCTAACCTAGGGAAAGTACCAAACAGATGCCTTGAAAGCAAAAAAGCACATCTTATTGAACAATTTAGTTGTGGTCCCATCCTCTTAGGACAAACCCAAACACAGTTATTGGCAAAAAAATCATTCCCAACCAAAGGCCCTGCAAAGCATTATGGGATGAAATTAGCAGTGGGCGTGAATATTATATAGTATACAATATCAAAAGAATTCAACACTGGTCGTCCCTAGATGTCCCTCACGAGTCAAATGCAAATGCTTGATGAAAGGGTTTCAATGGTTTTGCATTTGACTCGTGAGGGACATCTAGGGACGACCAGTGGAACTGCAGCTTGTTGTAAGAATAATTTCAATGCTTTGCATTTGACTTGTGAGTAACCCTGGGCGAAGCACTACGCTACGCTCGCGGAGTTTGCGAAGTTTTCGCAACTTCGCAGTACGCGAGCTGCACGTAGCACAGTGCGAACATTCGTAGTGCTGCGTAGCGTAGTGCAGCGGTCATTTTTTGCTTGTTCGCGGTCCTGAACGTCATGTTCGCGACCGCGAGCAAGCAAAATGACATCCCGGCGAGATTCTCAACGCGAGGAGGTCAGGTTTCTCATTGTGAGTGGTTGCGCATGCTCGCGACCGCTCTCAATGAGAAACTACCTGTTCGCGTTGAGAAAGCTGCCGCTCGAGTAATAATCTACTCGAGCAGCAGAAAACTACAGCTCGCACTGTGCAAGATGCCGTTTTCAATGCTTGCACAGTGCCGGATGCTTGTCCGCACTGTGCAATCATTGAAAACGCATCTTGCACAGTGCGAACATGCTACTACGCAGCTCGCGTAGTGCTACGTGAAGTTCGTGTAGTGCGAAGTGCACTTCGCGTAGCTTTGCGTAGCGCTACTTCGCGAACTACGCCCACCCTTACTTGTGAGGGACATCTAGGGACGACCAGTGGAACTGCAGCTCTTTGTAGAATTATTTTGATATTGGATACTATAATATTCACTGCCAGTGCTAATCTTGTCCCATAATGCTTTGCAGGGCCTTTGGTTGGGATTGTTTTTTGCCAATAACTGTGCTTGGGGTGGTCCTAAAATGAAGGGATCACCACTGACGTTCAACAAAATATGCTTTTTGTTTATGCTCTTTGTCTTCAAGGCATCTGCTTGGTGCTCCCCCTAGGTTAGGGGGGACTCCAAAATCATCAGCTCTCTCATTATCTAATGTTTTCATTGTAAAAGTTCGTTATTGTGAATTGGTTGTATGCTGTTAAGCATGTAAAATTGCTTTTTCAAAGCATCTGAGAATATTGTTCATTTAGATGCTACGCTACATGATTAAGCACAGTTTTGGTACTGTACTAGTACTGTACTATTAGTACAAACTTTGCAAGCTCCGTCAGCGTAGTGACGTTTTAACCCATGGTTACTTTAAAGGTAGGAGCTAGAGCCTCCATTCCAGATGTCAGCAAGGATGAGACATCTAAATATAACACATTCACTTTCCAAGAATTGAGAGGATTGTGTGCCATAAGAAAATTAAAGCAAGGACTGAGTCCAACCACCCAACACCTTATAGATATCGTGGTTGCAGAGGACTTAGCAAAAGCATCAGATCCAGATACCCAAGGTAGTAGGCAGGGGGGCCACCCCTCATCTGAGGAGGATCCAAGTGGGGCACCCCACCAGGACTCTGAGGAGGAGGAGGGTGCAGACCAGGAAGTGGTTGATGAACCAGACCTAAGAGAAACAGGACTATCTGGAGATGGCCATAGTGGGCCTTCCTTCATCCTCTCAGGTAGGCCCGCTGGTATACCTAGAAGACAGGGATCTCTCAGAGGAGAATATCACCATTCTAGTTCATCAATAGGGTCCTCTGCTTCATCTCACAGGAGGAGAACATCCCCTGAGAGAAGAGAGCATGAAGCCAGAATGAGAGAAGCCAGAATGAGAGGCTTAGGATCAAGAGGCAAGAAGTTGTCCTTAAGAAAGAGACCCTGGCTCTTGAAAGAGAGAGAAAATTAGCAGGGCTAGAGCCCTCTGATGGCAGAAGAATACCTAGTGGTAGGGATAGGTCTTATGACCATAAAATCCTAAGCAAGATTGTCCCTCCCTATCAGAGTGGGGATGACATCCACAAATGGATAACTGCTTTGGAGAGGACCTGCAAAGTACAGCAGGTACCCCAGAGTCAGTGGGCAGCAATCTCGTGTCTTTCCTTTCCAGACAAAGGTAGAGACAAGCTCCTCACTGTTAGAGAAGAGGATGCGGCCAACTACAATGTCCTGAAGAGTGCTCTGATAGATGGGTTTGGCCTAAACACTGAACAGTATAAGTTGTTGTTCAGAGATACACAGAAGACACGGACTCAGGACTGGACAGACTGTGTAGGTAGTTTCAGACAGAGATGCAAACTTCATGTCAGTTACCTGACTGAAATTTGGATGGAGTGTGGAGTGAACTATAAGTTCACCACACCCTATCACCCACAGTTTAATGGTCTAGTTGAAAGGTTCAACAAGACCTTAAAGGGTATGATTAAGGGTCTCCCAGAAAAGCTCAGGCAGAGATGGGATATGCTGCTACCCTACCTTTTGTTTGCTTACAGAGAGGTTCTTCAGAAGGGGGTTGGCTACAGCCCTTTTGAACTTCTGTTTGGGCATCCTGTAAGAAGACCCCTTTGTCTGCTGAAGGAAGGATGGGAGTTACCTCTCAAACTTCCCAAACAAGACATTGTGGACAATGTACTTGGTCTCTGGTCCCGGATGGCTGAGTATATGAAAAAGGTTTCCAAAATCCTTGCGGCAAGTCAGGAATTGCAAAAGGCCCGGCATGACCAAAAGGCCGTACTGACTGTTTACCAGCCAGGACAGAAAGTGTGGGTGTTGGAGCCTGTGACCCCTGCAGGTCTCCAAGACAAATGGAGTAGACCCCACACTACTGTTGAGCAGAAGGGAGAAGTCACCTATTTGGTTGATCTTGGAACTCCCAGGAGCCCCCACAGGGTTCTACATGTCAACAGACTGAAACCGTATGTTGACAAGGCAGACATGGGCTTGCTTGTGGCTACTGATGAAGGACAGGAGGAAGAGAGTGATCCACTCCCTGACCTACTCTCACAGAACGCTGATGATGGTTCAGTTGATAGTGTAGCCTTGGCAGGCAGCCTCAGTGACCAGCAGCAGAGTGACTGCAGACATGTTCTGCAGGCATACAGACATATGTTTTCACTGACTCCCAGTCAGACTACCTGGTGCACTCAAGAAGTGGACACTGGGGACTGCCTGCCTGTTAAAAGTAAGACTTACAGGCAACCTGATCATGTCAGGGACTGTATCAGGGCAGAAGTCCAGAAAATGTTGGAATTGGGAGTTATTGAACCTTCTGATAGCCCTTGGGCTAGTCCAGTAGTCCTGGTGCCAAAACCTCACACCCAAGATTGTAAGAGAGAGATGACATTTTGTGGAGACTACAGAGGTCTCAATGCTGTCATTAAGACAGATGCCCATCCAATACCTAGAGCAGATGAACTCATAGATAAGTTGGCCTCTGCCACATATCTGAGCACATTTGATCTGACAGCTGGCTACTGGCAAATCAGGTTAGCTGGTGAGGCCAAGCCAAAGACAACATTTTCAACCCCTAGTGGGCATTATCAATTTGTGGTGATGCCCTTTGGTCTGAAAAACTGCAACTGCCACATTTCAAAGGTTGGTGAACAAAGTCCCCTTAAGCCTGGATGACTACTGTGCAGCTTATCTTGATGATATTGCTGTCTTTCTGTCTTTAGCACCACCTGGGAAGATCACCTGATTCACCTGAAAAATGTTTTGGAGGCCCTGCATAAGGCAGGCGTAACTATCAAAGCTACTAAGTGCCAGATAGGGCAGAGCAAGGTTGTGTACCTGGGCCACCTTGTAGGTGGAGGCCAGGTTCAACCATTGTTGAGCAAAATCCAGACCATAATGGACTGGGTTTCTCCAACCACCCAGACTCAGGTCAGAGCTTTCTTGGGCCTGACTTTGTACTATAGGAGATTTGTCAAGGGATATGGTTCCATTGTGACACCCCTGAATGACTTAACATCTAAGAGAATCCCTAAGAAAGTTCAGTGGACAGTCAGCAGTCAAAAGGCATTTGATGACCTGAAGCAGGCCATGTGCACTGCACCCATTCTGCAAAGTCCAAACTACTCCTAAGAATTCATTGTTTAAACAGATGCTTCTGAGTTGGGGGTAGGGGTTGTGGTATCACAATTGAATGAAGAAGGTCATGACCAGCCAGTAGCTATTATTGGTTGAAGGCTGACCCCTAGAGAGAAACCTCGGTCAGCTATTGAGAGGGAGGCCTTTGCTGTGGTTTTGTGAGTACCAAACAAGTATGGCCTCATACTTGTTTGGTACTCACTTCACAGTTCGGACAGACCATAAGCCCCTCTTGTGGCTAAAACAGATGAAGGGTGAAAATCCCAAACTGCTCAGGTGGTCCATTTCCCTACAGGGGATGGACTTTACAGTGGAACATAGACCTGGGAGTAACCATGCCAATGCAGATGGACTCTCCAGATATTTCCACTTAGAACATGAAGACTGAACAGGTCAAGGTTAGTTTAATGTCCCTGCGTTTTGAGGGGGTATATGAGAGCAGGGTCTGCTTCCTATGGTTACCCCCACTTTTTGCTGTGATTCTCTGGTTTTTGGACTTTAGTGTGGCTGTGGCCCTGCTAATCAGGCCCACAGCTCTGCTGTTCTCTCTCTAAATTGATACCATATACTTTAGGTACATACAAAATTGGCTACAGGGTCACTTTTGTGAGCCCCTATATAGTGTATGATAGGTACCCAGTGCATATGCGCACCCTAGGCCTACCAGGGGCTGCAGCATGTATTGTGCCACCCCTGGTTTGCCTTCTAAACTGACACCACAAGTCTGTTCTTACAGCCTGCGTAAGGTGGTGTAATCACCCCTTTCTTAGATATAGTAAACCTATATCTACATACTTATATAGACACATATACACCTAAAAAGCCACTCCTATGGAAGACCTCGACAATCCTGGAGGCAGAGTGCCTGGTTTGGTGTGAGAGGGTGCCCTAGCTTGAGCTGGGTCCCTCTGCTGCTTTCAGAACCATCTCCTTATAGCTGTTATATGATATAGCCATACCATATACTCTTAAGTGCATTTTAATCCTCGCAGGTAATGCTAACTTTGGTTTGGTTTTATCAAAACATGTTGTATAAGGTGTCAAACATTTTGGAATACTACCCCCCCCCCCCCCGCCAGTCCTGGCTGAGGGGGTAGCATTCCACCCTTCTAGAGGGAGAAGACATGTAGTTACAGGTTTACCCAGTTAAAGTTGAACAGAGCCTCAGCATCACAAAATGGATGCTGCTGCCACAGACACGAGTCTGCCCTTCTGCTGCTGGATGAAACTCCAGCAGGGGAGGCCTGGACAATAGGTTTCCTGTCCAAGGAGGTGCTGGCACCTCCCCAGACAGGCTCTTACAGGTACATGCATCATTATAGTCATTTGCGATTTCTTAATTGCGATTTTTAAGGAATCGCAATTAAGAATTCGCAAATGCCTATGCATGTAGAAATCTCAGAAAAATTTGCGATGTCTAAACATTCCTTAATTGTGACTCGCAAATTGCGAGTCGCAATTAAGGAATCCCTCCCCATTCATTCCTATGGGCCTAGAGGCCCATAGGAATGAATGGGAATACATTTTCAATCCGCGATTCGCAATTAGCGATTCGCAAACGGAGAATGCGAATTCAAGGGTGCAGGGGTGTCCAAAGTACACCCTGTTGCACCCCTGAAATTGATATGTGCACCCATGTTACGCACACACACCTATATGGAAATAAACCAAGATCCCACCAAAGAATATTCTGCCATTCTCCAGTCGATCATTGACAAAGCAGTTTCTTTTGGAACCATCACCACTAAAGACCGGAATTACCTCATCAAGACTCATCCCAACATTCCATACCTATACATGATTCCAAAAATTCACAAAGACCCCATCAAACCTCCGTTCAGACCCATTGTCAGCACATGCAACTCTATTCACGAACCCATTGGAACCTACATTGATCGTCACCTTCAACCCTCAGTCAGACAGATGGAAAGTTACCTACAGGATACAACAGATTTTCTATCTAAACTCAACAACATCACAATTGATCCACAAACACCCGTCCTGCTTTGCACCATTGATGTTAACTCTCTGTATACACCATTCCCCACAACCTTGGGATTCAGGCAATAGAAGCGACCCTACTCAAAACCAACAAACCATCTGATTTACAAGTGTTTCTTATGGAATTGGTTCAATTTACTTTACTGCACAGTTACTTCAAATATCAGGACAAATTTTTCATCCAACTGTCTGGCGTAGCGATGGGAAACTGTGCAGCCCCATCATACGCTAATCTTTTCATGCATGAGTTTGAAACGCAACACATTCTGTCTATTCCCCATTGGCAAGAACATCTCAAAATCTATTACCGGTACATAGATGACATTTTCCTGATTTGGACAGGTACCGAACAACAACTGATCTTTGCCATCAACCACCTAAACACCATTAACGACAGAATACAATTCACTCGTCAATACAACCAGACCAGAATCGCATTCCTTGACGTAGACATCACCATCAAAGACTCCAAACTAGAAAAATCCATTTACACCAAACCCACCGACCGCAACAACTACTTACATTACTCAAGTTTTCATCAACCCAGTCTCAAAAAACATTTGCCTTTTTCACAACTCATTCGAGCTAAGAGAATTGCTTCTTCTGCTGAAACATTTACACAAAACAGCACTATCATCATGAACAAATTTCGCAAAAGAGGTTACCCTCACAAAGTGATTCAAACAGCTCTTGCCAGAGTTACCACCCTAGATCGACTGAATTTACTCAAACCCAAAATCAAAACTTCTACTAAGGATCAACGGAATGTTTTTGTATCCAAATACTCCACAAAAAGCCATTTGATCAAAAAAAGCATTATCAATCATTGGCAAATACTACAACTTGAACCTGACTTCAATGCCATTTTCAATGAACTGCTGATCTTTGCCTACCAACGCTCTAAAAATCTAGGATCGATCATAAAATCCCGCAAGATCCAGCCAATTGTTTACAAAGGAACCATTCCCTGTCATAACTGTCAGAATTGTCATAACATCATACCAGGCAACAGCATAACTCATCCAAGCAAAGGCACACCCATTCCTCTACATGTAAATGCCACATGTGACACCATGAACATTGTGTACCTATTGAAGTGCCCTTGTGGACTACCCTATGTAGGGAAAACTGAGCACAAAATCAAAACTAGACTTAACGAACATCGAAGCAATGTTCGAAACAAAAACTTGAAATCCTGCGTTTCCGCACATTTCACTCAACAAAATCATAACAACAGCCAAATTTGTTTTCTCATCCTAGAGGTGGTCAACAAACCAGAGGGCATTGACCCAAAAAAATTCTTACTGCAACGGGAATTGTATTGGATATTCAAATTAGGAACCGCCCACCCGAAAGGACTCAATGAACGTCTGGAATTTAGCAGCTTTCTTTATTAGACTTTACAGACTTTACATTGCGTTATTGTTGGCGCTCTTTCTTTTGACTGCATTTATACCATGTATTTTTTCTTCGTCTTGGCTGCTTTCTCTGCAATTTGTTTACCTGTTGTATTTTATAATTTGTTCTTGTTCCTGATCTAGTTCTATTTATTCAGGGCATACATTCCACTTATTCTTTCCATTTTGCCCTATCCGCTACTCTCCACTATTCCACCACACATCCTCACTCTTTCTCCAGCTCCTGTTGGCACTTTCATAGTTCTCTTCACACTACCTTGCATGCTTCACTATTTCAGCTCAACCTGTTCCTTACCCCATAATGTTCTTTCTCATCCTTTTTCCCTGTCTCCATCCTCTTCAGCACATTTCCCTCTTACCATTTCGCACACCCTTAATCTTGTTTCCTTTTGTGTATCTCGGACCTTTTTCTTGACTAGTTCACTATCTCCCTCTATTTTTTTCATCCATTTTTTCATTTTATATACTTATTTTACATAGTATTATTATTTTTCGATTACCCAGCCGTTTCTTATTTTTCACTCACTTTACTGTCCCGGGATCCACCCGATTACCCACACTCTCTTTTTCAGTCCGTTTTTTTAGTCCGTTTTGACTGACCACAGAGTTGTACCATTCACTTTAGTCCCTCGTTTGTCTCTTCAAACGGGGATATTTTACGCATGCGTCCTTGTCACGTTTTACTTCCTGTTTTGTTCCCATGGCGTCTCACCGTATCAGAACTTGGTTACTCGCGCACACAGCTATTCGGTAAGTTTAGACGCAAAGCTTTACATGTTTTCTGGGTCACTAAACGCTCCGCTGTCGTTCACTTTTGTCTCACCACGATCTATACGACACGTATTGGGAATGTATTTGCGTCATCTCATGGCACGCACCGACTCCTTTTTTGCTTTCGCGTCCCAGCTTGCACTTTCGCATGTTGCCCCTTCTGCGCGTTCCACCGAGCAATTTTCAAGCATGTTGGTGTATTTCTTGTAATGCACTGGTACCTTCATATCTCTCGCTCGAGTTCACCTTTCCCATTTCTTTTACGCTTTTGTACGCACAAGCTCTATCACGGACAGTTTCCCTTTTGCTTCTCTAATGCCATTTTCTATTCTTTCTTCACAATATTCATCTACTTCTTATACCTTGATCTACACTCGGACCCTGATCATTAAAACAGTTTTTTTCTACTTTTCCTTAGAACATATTGACCCCCCTGAAGAAGAGCTTCACAGCTCGAAATGCATCGGGGATATTAATACTATATGTTTCGATATATGAATCTTTCAAAAAATCTTTGGAGTGATTCCTACATGTACATTTGAAGTTTTGATTTTTGAATGAATCACCATGGATTGATCTATATGAACTACATGCATCTGAACACAAAGTGAATAAAACTTTTAAAACTTTGACAACTTTAAGACTTTGAACCTTTGAAATAATTTTGTTCAAAATTGCTTCATTGCAAGCATAGAGGAGTGCTCAGAACACCCACCTTACGCCTGTAAGGTAGATTTCTTTCACGCACACACATGTCCCAGAGGCTTGTGTGTGCTTAACATGGGACTTTAAAAAATGCACTTTTATGCTTTTTTTAAAAAAAATCGCAATTTACCATCACCTTACATGTAATGGTAAATTGCGATTCTTAATTGCGAAATCACAATTCTTTTTACTTTCTTGCATTGCATTTAAGGAATCGTAAATTGCGATTCCTTAAATGCAATCGCAATTAAAAAAAGCGCATATTTTGCGATTTCTTAAATTGCGAGGGTCTACTTGTTTCATGCATTCCAAAAGCAATTTTTGCGATCGCAAACGGATGATTTTTGCGTTTCGCACCGTTTGCGATCGCAAAATGCTTTGATGCATGTGCCTGTTAGTGTATTGGGGCAGGGAGGGCTGCATTCAGTGAATGCTTTCCAGGCACAGCCTGGGGCACACAAGGTTCTCAATGCATTTCCCTGTTCAAACCGGTTGCTGGGGCACTCAGCCCCAGCTCTGGCACGAAACTGGACAAAGGGGAAGGGGTGTATCGACCCACTCCCAAGGTCCACCTATTGGAGGGACCTTAGAGTTAGTCCAACCCCTAAACTTACTATAAGTATAGAACCCCAGTCCCTAGGATGTAAGATTACCCTGGACAAAACTCTGCAACATATATCTTGGACCTTCGACATTCCATTTCGACTGTAAGATAGAAGAAATCTCCCTTGTGGTCAAGGAGTGACCACCCTGTTCAAACAGGCACCAACAGCATCTTTGCCGATCGGCATTTTTGAGGCTCCCACTGGACCCTGAAGAACCTGTTAACTGGGACTTGGACTTCCAGACATCTCTGATCCCGACCTTCGCTCCCAGCAAAGTTGAGACCCGTGGCGGACACGAGAGACGTGGGACCAGAACTCCTGGACATCCTGCATTTTGCTACCTGTACCAATGTCCTGAGGTATCCCAAAGTTGTGCAGTGGGGATCTTGAAGCCCCAACTTGGAGGAACTTTTGCACCAAAGCTCAGAGGACCACACTCCATGAGTGTCCCGTGGGCCTGCTTTATTCATTTCAGCTCAAGGTGTCTTCACGGTTCCAAGTCCGTTGGCTAGTGAGCCCCCAAGAAGACCAACCTTTGATTTAACTTGCTTTCCTGGTTATTCTAGGCTTGCTTTAACTTCCCTGCAAAGGAGAAGTACTACAGACCTTGCTGGTCTACACTGAAGCCAATCTTGACATCTTGCGTGGGTGGCGTTTGCCAAGGCTTGTTGGGTCCAATCCGATACTGCAGTCTACTAGATTATTTGTGGGACAGCTGGAATACAGCTCCTGGTTGTCCTCAACACATCCTCAACCTTGTGGCTGAATTGACAAACTTCACCTTTTTACCTGAAATCACCCGACATCTGGTGGCATCTTCCTATCGCCACTCAGGTCACTGGCTAGTGGCCCAGACTTTGTCTCCTCTGCTTTCAGGTTCTTTGCATCTCTGATCCACCCTTGGATCCACCCAGACACTTTTCCTCTGTTTGTCAGCAGCACTTCTTCACAGCTCTCCATTGGAATCAACGACGAAACCCGACACGAAAAGACACCTTTGAACCCGGCTTCCCTGGGTGAGGTAGCACGAGGACTCCAGTGCTCTCATGGGTATTGACACTCCAAGTGTCCTAGTCTAAAAGGGTTCCATCGTAGTTCACCTCATTGTACCCTTTATCTTTAAAATTGTAACTTGTTCGTTCTCCATAGAAAGGCAATGGAAACCCGCGGCTGTGTTTAGACACTCCACATGTCTCCCATGGGCCTCCTACATCCTAACTTTTGGTTGTACTGAGTATCCCCAGCGATTCCACAGGCCCCAGGCCTGCTTTCTAATCCTCACGTGGTTCTTATACCACTATTTTAGTATATGGTTTGTGAGGCCCCCAGGGCAAAACGTATACTGTGCAACTTATCGTATGCTAATTAAGTTCCTTGTATTGTACTTTTACCTCTGACCTCATAAAGAGTGCAGAGGGGTTGTGTTTAGAGTAAATACATATATATTTGATATATACATTGTGTGGTGTGCTATAATTTGGTACTCAAGTGATTATGAATGGTAAAACAATGTGCTTAACTCGTCTCCAAGTCTTAGCCTGAAGGCTGCTCTCCACAGCTACCACTAGGATACCTTTCTATAAGGTTGACTTTATAACCTACCATCAATAAGGGTCGATTAGACTGGGGCAAGGTGCCCACTAGAATAGTGGAAATCATATATCAGGCTAACTTCTCACATTGGTGAGCAGGGGATGGGATAAGAGCTTGCAATTGTTTTACCAAATAATCTGGCGAATATAATTTGAAAAATCACATTAAGGTACCTGTAGCTACATATAAATCAAGACTTAAAATACATAAGTTCTTCTGAACTTAGCAGTTGTAGGGGGTAAGGGCAAGCACACCCTGACTACAACTTCTAGAGAGGTTCTAGTAGGTAACAAATAGTATAGGTAGGTGCACACGCCACACCTCACTAGTCATGGCTTTAAAGGTAGGAGCTAGTGCCTCCATGCCAGATGTCAGCAAGGAGCAGACATCTAAAAATAACACATTCATCTTCCAAGAATTGAGAGGATTGTGTGCCACAAGAAAAATAAAGCAAGGACAAAGTCCAGCCACCAACACCTCATAGATATCCCGGTTGCAGATGACTTAGCAAAAGCATCAGATCCAGATACCCAAGGTAGTAGGGAGGGGGCCACCCCTCATCTGAGGAGGATCCAAGTGGGGCACCCCACCTGGAATCTGAGGAGGAGGAGGGTGCAGACCAGGAAGTGGTTGATGAACCAGACCTGGGAGACACAGGACTATTTGGAGATGGCCATAGTGGGCCTTCCTTCATCCCCTCAGGTAGGCCCACTGCCAGGTATACCTAGAAGACAGAGATCTCTCTGAGGAGAATCTTACCATTCTATTTCATCATAGGGTCCTCTGCGAGAAGAGAGCATGAAGCCAGAATGAGAGAAGCCAGAATGAGAGGCTTAGGATCAAGAGGCAGGAAGTTGACCTTGAGAAAGAGACCCTGGCTCTTGAAAGAGAGAGAGAAAAATAGCAGGGCTAGAGCCCTCTTATGGCAGAAGAATACCTAGAGGTAGGGATAGGTCTTATGACCATAAAAACCTAAGCAAGATTGTCCCTCCCTATCAGAGTGGGGATGACATCCACAAATGGATAACTGCTTTGGAGAGGACCTGCAAAGTACAGCAGGTACCCCAGAGTCAGTGGGCAGCAATCTCGTGTCTTTCCTTTGCAGACAAAGGTAGAGACAAGCTCCTCACTGTTAGAGAAGAGGATGCGGCCAACTACAATGTCCTGAAGAGTGCTCTAATAGATGGGTTTGGCCTAAACACTGAACAGTATAAGTTGTTGTTCAGAGATACACAGAAGACACGGACTCAGGACTGGACAGACTGTGTAGGTTGTATCAGACAGAGATGCAAACATCATGTCTAGTTCCCTGACTGTAATGTGGAAGGAGTGTGGAGTGAACTATAATTTCACCACACCCTATCACCCAGAGTTTAATGGTCTAGTTGAAAGGTTCAACAAGACCTTAAAGGGTATGATTGAGGGTCTCCCAGAAAAGCTCAGGCAGAGATGGGATATGCTGCTACCCTACCTTTTGTTTGCTTACAGAGAGGTTCTTCAGAAGGGGGTTGGCTACAGCCCTTTTGAACTTCTGTTTGGGCATCCTTTAGGAGGACCCCTTTGTCTGCCGAAGGAAGGATGGGAGTTACCTCTCAAACTTCCCAAACAAGACATTGTGGACAATGTACTTGGTCTCTGCTCTCGGATGGCTGAGTATACGAAAAAGGTTTCTAAAATCCTTGAGGCAAGTCAGGAATTGCAAAAGGCCCGGTGTTAGAATTGGGGGTCTCTGGTTGGCGCAAGTAGGTACTTGTGACAAGCAGGGACCCTCTCCTCTAAGTCAGGGCAAAGGATGACCCTTCAGAATTACCCTTGCTCACCCTTTAGGTGCGTGGCGTGAGCAGCCAAGGCGATTCTCCAGGCGTTAGTCAGTTAAGCATTTGTAGACACACACACAGTAAAATATACCAATCCCCCCACAAATGGACACCAGGCTGTGAGTATATAAAAATACGCTTCTTTATGTAAAATATATATATCTCTTAGGTCAGACTTATCACAAGATCAAATAACGTTTTTGTAGCACCACAGATTGTAAATAGGCACTTTTCTTCTTAGTTGCAGTTTCAAATGGAAATATCCTTGTTATATATTCCCACAATAGTTCTTTCTCCTTCTGCACAGTTCTCCTAGTTCTTTGGTCGTTTCTGACCAGATTGTGCACTTTGTCACCCCTCTAGGACCTTAGGGACTCGGTCCTGCACTTTGTAGCACTTCGCGGTGCTTCTGACAGGGGAAATCCCGACCCCCTTCCAAGTCTCACGCTTCCCGCGTGGGACGCGGTCGGCCCGGCCGGGTCTCTGGGAGCGTACGGCCCCCCCTGGTCTGCGGGACCCCCGCGGGGGAGAGCGCCGACCTCAGAGCTGCCAAGGGGGGAAGAAGGCCAAAGAACCCAGCGCAGCCCCGGTCAGTCGTGCAGGGGCTCGGCTTGCAGCCTGCAGCTTCCCGACGCTCAGAGGATTCCAGCGGGAGGGGCTGGAGCGCGCTCGCGGAGAGGCGCTGCAGGCAGGCACACAGAGCAGAGCGGTGCGAGTCTGGTGAAAGGAACGGCTCGCACCGCGGGGGGACAAGTACAGTACCTTGGTCACTTGTAGGCAGGAGCAGTCAGCAAGGGGAAAAACAAACGTTGCGGGCCCCGAGCCCGTTGACGGTCTCGGTGGCGGCTTTCCTCCGGGGACAAAGGCAAGGTGCCCAGCGGCTCAGGCAGAGCGAGGCTGGCACCCGAGGCGTCCGTCCAGTTCGGAGGTCTGTCCCCTGGGTCTGTTTGCGTCCGGTGGGGATTTCTGGCGGGAGGGTGAGGCACCGCAGCGGGCCCTCTTAGGCGGTCGACACAGCGATCCCCTCAGCGGGGGAAGAGCGGCTCAACGGAGCGGAGCTCTTCCTCGGCGGGGACGAGGAGACACAGTCGGTCACGGCCTCAGGGAGGGGCTGGGGGGCACCACAGCAGCGAGCCTTCCAGGCGGTCAACACAGCGATCTCCTCAGCGGGGGGAGAGCGGCTCAACGGAGCGGAGCTCTTCCTCGGCGGGGACGAGGAGACACAGTCGGTCACGGCCTCAGAGAGGGGCTGGGGGGCACCAAGGTCACAGCTCCGGCAGTAGTAGATATCCCGGTTAATTACCGGCAGACGAGCAGAGGCAGGTTGAGCCAGATGGTCCTGTGGCTCAGGTCAGGGGGCAAGCTCAGTCAAGCCCTTGGAGAATGTTTAAGCACAAAGCAGCAAAGTCTTTTCTCATCAAGTCTTTTCCTCTCCTTTCTCAGCAAGGCAAGCAGCAGGCCAGTTCTCCCAGCGTCTCTTCTCCTTCTAGTCGGGCAGAGGTCCTTCGTGGTGAAACAGGATTCTAATTTACAAGGAGCAGGGCTCCTACTTTTATACACAGTTTCTTTTGTTCTCACTGGCCAGGGGGGCCTCTGCATAACTGCTCTCAGCTCCTGAGCACTTGTGGTGGGTACTTCTGCTTCTGCATTCAGTGTGAGGGCAGGCACATCAGCCGCTCCCCAGGGGGGCGGAGCCGGCATTGTGAAGACAGGGGCAGCCTGAGCACTCTGTTGACAAGCTTCGGTCTTTCCTGGGCCAGGTGCAGGCTGAGTCATCAGTCGCTCCCCAGGAGGGCGGAGCCAGCATTGTGGTGGCAGTGCACAGCCTGATGCATCATTCAGGGGAAACTCCCACCACCCATTAAGGGGTCCTCCTGCTAATCACTAACTGGCAACTCTCAGCCCTGTCACTCACACACTCAGACAGTCAGATACACACAAAAGCAGAGGCGGGCTGAAATGGTTAGGCAAGCAAATGCTAACTTTCTAAAAGTAGCATTTGCAAACCCAGGATATTAAAATAAACTTTACTAAAAGAAGTATTTTATTATTCTGAGTTCAGGCATACTAAACATTAATTTCTACCATGTTCCCTGAGCCTGCTGGGATTATAGAGTGTAATACTTCCAGCAGCCCATCTGGCCTAGAAGGGAACTGGTAGCCTTACAATAGTGAAAAACGAATTTGGCAGTAATTCACTATTAGAACATGCCACACACATCAGGGCATGTTCTACCTTACACTTACAATGCACCCTGCCCTCAGGCCTACCATAGGGGTGACTAATATGAAGTTAAGGGAAGGTTTAGGGGCTGGCAAGTGTGTGCACTTGCCCAGCCAGCATGACAGTACCAGACTGTACGCAGGTTCTGCGATGGCAGACCCTAGACACATTTTAAGGCTGCTTCTGTGGGTGGCGCAACCAGCGCTGCAGGCCCACTAGCAGTATTGGCATTCACAAGCCCTGGCACTCCTGGTGCACTTTACTGGGGACTGACAGTAAATCCAATGAACCAATCAGGTATATCAATCACATGTACACTTTACAGTAGGGAGCACTTGCACTGCGGCACGGGTTGGCCGTGGCGCAGTGCCCTGAGTCGCGGACACCAGCAAAAACATCTGAGGCACAACAGCAAAAAGTGGAAGGGAAACTCACGCCAAGGTGCCAGGTCTAACACGTGTCCCCTCCAGCTGAAATGTGGGGGGAACTACCCTTCCCCAGGGAGTTCCACATCACTAAGGCGGAAAAACCTGGACAGACCGTCAGCGTTGGCGTGATCTGTGCCAGGGCGGTGTTCCACCGTAAAGTCCATACCCTGTAGGGAGATGGACCACCTCAACAGTTTTGGGTTCTCACCCCTCATTTGCATCAACCATCTGAGGGGCCTGTGGTCTGTCTGAACCCGGAAGTGAGACCCAAACAAGTAGGGTCTTAGCTTCTTCAGTGCCCAGACCACAGCAAATGCTTCACGCTCTATTGCACTCCACCTACTTTCCCGGGGAAGTAACCTCCTACTGATGAAGGCTACAGGGTGGTCCCAGCCCTCCTCAGTCATCTGTGAGAGAACAGCCCCTACACCATGCTCTGAAGCGTCTGTTTGCACTATGAATTCCTTGGAGAAATCAGGAGCCAGGAGCACGGGTGCCGTGCACATGGCAGTCTTCAGGGTGTCAAAAGCCTTCTGACAGGTGTCAGTCCACATCACATTCCTGGGCTGCTTCTTAGAAGTCAGCTCTGTCAAGGGGGTCACAATAGTGCCATAGCCCTTGACAAACCTCCTGTAATACCCAGTGAGCCCCAGGAAGGCTCTCACTGCAGTCTGGGTCTTGGGGGGTTCCCAAGCCAGGATGGTCTCAATTTTGGGTTGCAAGGGTGCCACCTTGCCACTCCCCACTTGGTGTCCCAAGTACACCACGGAACCCTGCCCAATCTGGCACTTGCTCGCCTTGATTGTGAGGCCTGCCTTGCGCAGGGCCATCAACACTTCCCAGAGGTGTCGCAGGTGTTCTGGCCAGGTACCACTGAACACTGCGATGTCATCCAGGTAGGCGGCACTGAACTCATCCAGTCCAACCAACACCTGGTTGACCAACCTCTGAAAGGTGGCAGGGGCATTCTTCATCCCAAATGGCATAACCCGGAACTGGAAATGCCCATCTGGTGTGGAGAATGCTGACCTCTCCTTTGCCCCATCGGTCAAGGCGATCTGCCAGTACCCAGACGTTAAATCAAACGTGCTGAGGAACCGGGCAGCCCCTAGCCGATCAATGAGCTCATCAGCTCTGGGGATAGGGTGCGCGTCAGTCTTGGTGACTGAATTGAGTCCTCTGTAGTCCACACAGAACCGGAGTTCAGGTGTGGCTCCCGGCGCAGCAGCCTTTGGGACCAAGACCACGGGGCTGGACCAAGGACTGCTGGAAGACTCAACCACCCTAAGAGCAAGCATCTTGGAGACCTCCTCCTTGATGCAGGCCCGGACCCTGTCAGTTACCCGGTAAGCCTTATGCTTCACAGGTAAGCTGTCTCCTGTGTCCACATCATGGACGCACCAATCTGTGACACTAGGAACCAGGGAGAACAGGTCTGGAAACTGCCCCAGCAACTGGCGGCAGTCTTCCTGTTGCTCAGGGGTCAGGGTGGGTGAGAGGTTAACTCCATCCACTGACCCATCTTTCTCACAGGCCACTAAGAGGTCAGGAAGAGGCTCAGACTCCTCTTCCATTCCATCATCAGTGGCCAACAGCATGCCCACTTCGGACCTTTTCAAGTGGGGCTTGAGGCGGTTGACATGTAAGACCCTTAAAGGATTCCTGGGCGTCTTCATGTCCACCAAGTATGTCACGGAGCTCTTGCGCTCCACAACCTCAAATGGGCCTGTCCACTTATCCTGAAGTGCACAGGGTTCCACTGGGGCCAAGACATACACCTCTTGTCCAGGCTGAAGCTCTACCAGAGTGGCATTCTGGTCGTACCACCGCTTCATCTCCTCCTGGCTAGCTTCCAGATTTGCCTCAGCAAGTTGTCTGAAGCGCCTGGTTTGGTTTCTGAAGGCCAGCATGTAGCTATATACATTCTGGGGAGGTTTCCTGGGAGATTGCTCCCAGCCTTCCTTTACCAAACTCAGTGGTCCTCTCACGGGGTGACCATACAGCAGCTCAAAGGGGCTGAACCCTAGAGACTTCTGTGGTACCTCGCGGTATGCAGAGAGCAGGCATGGTAAGAGGACGTCCCACTTACGCCTCATTGGACCTTCCAGGCCCATGATCATGCCCTTCAGGGTTCGGTTGAATCTTTCAACCAACCCGTTTCCTTGGGGATGGTAAGGTGTGGTGAACTTGTAGGTCACACCACACTCTTGCCAAAGGGACTTCATATACTTGGATATGAAGTTGGTCCCTCTGTCGCTCACCACCTCTAGAGGGAACCCCACTCTGGAGAAAATTCCCATTAGTGCACGCCCCACCACGGGGGCCGTCACTGTCCTCAGAGGGATGGCTTCAGGGTACCGGGTGGCATGATCCACCAAGACCAGGATGAACCTGTTGCCCATGGCTGTCTTGGGGTCCAGAGGCCCAACAATGTCAATACCCACTCGTTGGAATGGAGTACTGACCACAGGGAATGGTTGGAGTGGAGCCTTGTTCTTCCCTCCACTCTTCCCACTTGCCTGGCAAGTTGGACAGGTCCTACAATGAGCATCTGAGCTCTTGTGCATTTGGGGCCAGTAAAAGTGGGTGACAAGCCTGTCATAGGTCTTGTCCATCCCCAAATGTCCTGCTAACGGCACATCATGAGCCAGTCCCAGTAGGAAGGCTCTGAACTTCTGGGGTACCACCAGCACACGGGCTGACCCAGGTTCAGCAGTCTTAGGCTCGGAATACAGGAGGTCATTCTCCCAGTACACATAATGTGTTTTGGCCTGAACACCATTGGCCTGGTCTGCAGCCTGCTGCCGCATACCCACGAGAGAAGGGCATTCTTTCTGCTCCCTGCAGAATTCCTCCCTGGAGGGGCCTCCTTCTTGCTGCCAATGGGTCAGCTCAGGCAGGTCCCCCAGTTCAGCAATCTGTTCCCCTGTAGGCTCCAGGGCATCCCCCTCAAGGTCTGCTTCCTCCTGGACCGTGGGAACAGCAGGGGCCGGTTTCCCGCGCCCCCTGCGCCTTCTCTCTAAGGCCGGTTCCTGGGCCTCTCCTTCAGGTCCCAGGACTTCTTGATCACCCCTACTGGCTGCCATTGACCGGGTGGTCACGCACGCCCAGTCAGGCAGACCCACCATCTTCAGGTGAGTCGTTTTCTCCACCTTTTCCCAAGGGGAGTCCTCCAAGTCATTCCCTAGCAAACAGTCAACAGGCATGGCTTTCCTCACACAGACCTGCAGAGTACCAGAGACCCCCCCCCACTCGAAGGGAACTTGAGCCATCGGACACTGACTCTCTGAATTATCAGCATTGATAACCCTACAGTAGGCATGGGGTACAACCTGCTCTTGAGACACCAGGTGATGCCTCACTGCAGTCACACTGGCTCCTGTGTCTCTAAGAGCCTCAGCTTTCTTACCATTGATGGTAACCACCTGCCCATATTTTTTAGTGTTAGAGGGCAGGTAGTTTGTAGGGACCATCTCACTGTCTCCTAGTGAGACTAGGGTCATCTGAACAGGATCTCCACCCCCCGGGACCATCACTTCTTCTCCTAAGTGAACACTGGTCACTTGTCGGGGCGGAGCACCAGTGGGTGCTGGTTTTCCAAACAGGCGACACTTGGGGTCACTGGCTATGTGCCCCGGGTCACCACATTTGTAACAATTGAAGGGCCCCTTTGGAACAGGTCTACCTGTCGGGGCCCCATTCTGCTTTGGAGGTGGGGGAGGCTGAGAACCCTTCTGCTGGTTCCCTTGAGGATTACTTTGGGGGCCTTTAGGGAACCCTTTCTGTTTACCCCTGTCCCCCCCATTCTTCTGCTGGGGACCCTGCCCACCCTTGGCGGAGTCTCCCACTGGACCCTTGTGGACCCTGGTGCTGAGCCAGCGGTCCGCCTCCTCAGCAAGCTTCCTCGGGTTGGACAGCTTGCTATCAATCAGGTGCTGGCGTAACTCAGGAAAACAGTTGTCAGACAAGTGCTCCCATGCAATTAAATCAAAGAGACTTTGAAAATCATTCACCTTGTTACCCTTCACCCAACCATCCAGGGCTCTGCAAAAAAAATTCACATACTCCACATACGTAGTCCCAGGACGCTTTGCACACCCCCTGAACCTCTGTCTATATAATTCAGGGGTAAGCCCATACCTGGTCATTAAGGCCTCTTTCATGTGGGGATAGGAAATCTGTTCTGCAGTGGGCAAATCTAGCAGGGTGTCCCGCCCTTCGCTAAGGAACCTTCCCCACAACCCCGCTCCCCAATCTTTCTCAGGGACCCGGTGGGAGGACATGGCTACCTCATATGCCCTAAACCACTGTCCTATGTCATCCCCCCTAAAGAATTCTTTAACTATATCTTTGGGGATGTACACCTTGGACTCTACCTGCACCGGCGTTGTGCTGCCACCAGAAGGAGCTGTTCCCAAACCTCTTTGATCCAACTCCTTCATTCTCAGGTCATGGTCCAGCTGGCGTTGCTGTGCCTCCATGGCCAATCTTTGCTTGTCCATTTCCAGTTTTTGTTTTTCCATTTCCATTTGCCCAGCTAATCTTGCCATCTCCATTGCATGTGCCCTGTCTGCTGCCCTGTCTGCCAGCTCCTCTGGTGACAGGCCTCTGGGGGGCTCTACAGCGCCATCTGGTGGAATGATATCCACCGGGGTCTGTGGATCTCTTGACTCCCTCCAGGCTCTCAGCGCCGTCACGAGTTGGGTCTTGTTGCTCAATCCACTTTTGGCAATTCTGCATTTTGTGCAGAGATCTTTCAGCTGGTCATTGGTTAAGCTCCTCAAGGCTCCTTCCCTCCAATCTATGTCATCTGCTCCAGAGAAGGTAGAGAGCGCTCTTCCGACAGGAAGTGAGCCAGGCATGGCTTCAGTAATGGCAGATGTCTCAACAAAATTAACAAAAAGGAACTGGAAACCTGTGGCTGCGTTATAGATCTGCTCTCCCTATGTGGTGATCAGTAATTCACTGTATGCAAACTACAAATGCAAATTCGCAAATCCTCACCGCTGCGTCCAATGTTAGAATTGGGGGTCTCTGGTTGGCGCAAGTAGGTACTTGTGACAAGCAGGGACCCTCTCCTCTAAGTCAGGGCAAAGGATGACCCTTCAGAATTACCCTTGCTCACCCTTTAGGTGCGTGGCGTGAGCAGCCAAGGCGATTCTCCAGGCGTTAGTCAGTTAAGCATTTGTAGACACACACACAGTAAAATATACCAATCCCCCCACAAATGGACACCAGGCTGTGAGTATATAAAAATACGCTTCTTTATGTAAAATATATATATCTCTTAGGTCAGACTTATCACAAGATCAAATAACGTTTTTGTAGCACCACAGATTGCAAATAGGCACTTTTCTTCTTAGTTGCAGTTTCAAATGGAAATATCCTTGTTATATATTCCCACAATAGTTCTTTCTCCTTCTGCACAGTTCTCCTAGTTCTTTGGTCGTTTCTGACCAGATTGTGCACTTTGTCACCCCTCTAGGACCTTAGGGACTCGGTCCTGCACTTTGTAGCACTTCGCGGCGCTTCTGACAGGGGAAATCCCGACCCCCTTCCAAGTCTCACGCTTCCCGCGTGGGACGCGGTCGGCCCGGCCGGGTCTCTGGGAGCGTACGGCCCCCCCTGGTCTGCGGGACCCCCGCGGGGGAGAGCGCCGACCTCAGAGCTGCCAAGGGGGGAAGAAGGCCAAAGAACCCAGCGCAGCCCCGGTCAGTCGTGCAGGGGCTCGGCTTGCAGCCTGCAGCTTCCCGACGCTCAGAGGATTCCAGCGGGAGGGGCTGGAGCGCGCTCGCGGAGAGGCGCTGCAGGCAGGCACACAGAGCAGAGCGGTGCGAGTCTGGTGAAAGGAACGGCTCGCACCGCGGGGGGACAAGTACAGTACCTTGGTCACTTGTAGGCAGGAGCAGTCAGCAAGGGGAAAAACAAACGTTGCGGGCCCCGAGCCCGTTGACGGTCTCGGTGGCGGCTTTCCTCCGGGGACAAAGGCAAGGTGCCCAGCGGCTCAGGCAGAGCGAGGCTGGCACCCGAGGCGTCCGTCCAGTTCGGAGGTCTGTCCCCTGGGTCTGTTTGCGTCCGGTGGGGATTTCTGGCGGGAGGGTGAGGCACCGCAGCGGGCCCTCTTAGGCGGTCGACACAGCGATCCCCTCAGCGGGGGAAGAGCGGCTCAACGGAGCGGAGCTCTTCCTCGGCGGGGACGAGGAGACACAGTCGGTCACGGCCTCAGGGAGGGGCTGGGGGGCACCACAGCAGCGAGCCTTCCAGGCGGTCAACACAGCGATCTCCTCAGCGGGGGGAGAGCGGCTCAACGGAGCGGAGCTCTTCCTCGGCGGGGACGAGGAGACACAGTCGGTCACGGCCTCAGAGAGGGGCTGGGGGGCACCAAGGTCACAGCTCCGGCAGTAGTAGATATCCCGGTTAATTACCGGCAGACGAGCAGAGGCAGGTTGAGCCAGATGGTCCTGTGGCTCAGGTCAGGGGGCAAGCTCAGTCAAGCCCTTGGAGAATGTTTAAGCACAAAGCAGCAAAGTCTTTTCTCATCAAGTCTTTTCCTCTCCTTTCTCAGCAAGGCAAGCAGCAGGCCAGTTCTCCCAGCGTCTCTTCTCCTTCTAGTCGGGCAGAGGTCCTTCGTGGTGAAACAGGATTCTAATTTACAAGGAGCAGGGCTCCTACTTTTATACACAGTTTCTTTTGTTCTCACTGGCCAGGGGGGCCTCTACATAACTGCTCTCAGCTCCTGAGCACTTGTGGTGGGTACTTCTGCTTCTGCATTCAGTGTGAGGGCAGGCACATCAGCCGCTCCCCAGGGGGGCGGAGCCGGCATTGTGAAGACAGGGGCAGCCTGAGCACTCTGTTGACAAGCTTCGGTCTTTCCTGGGCCAGGTGCAGGCTGAGTCATCAGTCGCTCCCCAGGAGGGCGGAGCCAGCATTGTGGTGGCAGTGCACAGCCTGATGCATCATTCAGGGGAAACTCCCACCACCCATTAAGGGGTCCTCCTGCTAATCACTAACTGGCAACTCTCAGCCCTGTCACTCACACACTCAGACAGTCAGATACACACAAAAGCAGAGGCGGGCTGAAATGGTTAGGCAAGCAAATGCTAACTTTCTAAAAGTAGCATTTGCAAACCCAGGATATTAAAATAAACTTTACTAAAAGAAGTATTTTATTATTCTGAGTTCAGGCATACTAAACATTAATTTCTACCATGTTCCCTGAGCCTGCTGGGATTATAGAGTGTAATACTTCCAGCAGCCCATCTGGCCTAGAAGGGAACTGGTAGCCTTACAATAGTGAAAAACGAATTTGGCAGTAATTCACTATTAGAACATGCCACACACATCAGGGCATGTTCTACCTTACACTTACAATGCACCCTGCCCTCAGGCCTACCATAGGGGTAACTAATATGAAGTTAAGGGAAGGTTTAGGGGCTGGCAAGTGTGTGCACTTGCCCAGCCAGCATGACAGTACCAGACTGTACGCAGGTTCTGCGATGGCAGACCCTAGACACATTTTAAGGCTGCTTCTGTGGGTGGCGCAACCAGCGCTGCAGGCCCACTAGCAGTATTGGCATTCACAAGCCCTGGCACTCCTGGTGCACTTTACTGGGGACTGACAGTAAATCCAATGAACCAATCAGGTATATCAATCACATGTACACTTTACAGTAGGGAGCACTTGCACTGCGGCACGGGTTGGCCGTGGCGCAGTGCCCTGAGTCGCGGACACCAGCAAAAACATCTGAGGCACAACAGCAAAAAGTGGAAGGGAAACTCACGCCAAGGTGCCAGGTCTAACACCCGGCATGACCAAAAGGCTGTACTGACTGTTTACCAGCCAGGACAGAAAGTGTGGGTGTTGGAGCCTGTGACCCCTGCAGGTCTCCAAGACAAATGGAGTAGACCCCACAGAGTTAGACTACTCGGTGCACTCATGAAGTGGACACTGGGGACAGCCTGCCTTTTAAAAGTAAGATTTACAGGCAACCTGATCATGTCAGGGACTGTATCAGGGCAGAAGTCCAGAAAATGTTGGAATTGGGAGTTATTGAACCTTCTGATAGCCCTTGGGCTAGTCCAGTAGTCCTGGTGCCAAAACCTCTCACCCAAGATGGTAAGAGAGAGATGAGGTTTTGTGTAGGCTACAGAGGTCTCAATGCTGTCATTAAGACAGATGCCCATCCAATACCTAGAGCAGATGAACTCATAGATAAGTTGGCCTCTGCCAAATATCTGAGCACATTTGATCTGACAGCTGGCTACTGGCAAATCAGGTTAGCTGGTAAGGCCAAGCCAAAGACAACATTTTCAACCCCTAGTGGGCATTATCAATTTGTGGTGATGCCCTTTGGTCTGAAAAATGCAACTGCCACATTTCAAAGGTTGGTGAACAAAGTCCCCTTAAGCCTGGATGACTACTGTGCAGCTTATCTTGATGATATTGCTGTCTTTCTGTCTTTAGCACCACCTGGGAAGATCACCTGATTCCCCTGAAAAATGTTTTGGAGGCCCTGCAAAAGGCAGGCATAACTATCAAGGCTACTAAGTGCCAGATAGGGCAGCGTCAGGTTTGTGTACCTGGGCCACCTTGTACATGGAGGCCAGGTTCAACCATTGTTGAGCAAAATCCAGACCATAATGGACTGGGTTGCTCCAACCACCCAGACTCAGGTCAGAGCTTTCTTGGGCCTGACTTTGTACTATAGGAGATTTGTCAAGGGGTATGGTTCCATTGTGACACCCCTGAATGACTTAACATCTAAGAGAATGCCTAAGAACGTGCAGTGGACAGTCAGCAGTCAAAAGGCATTTGATGACCTGAAGCAGGCCATGTGCACTGCACCCATTCTGCAAAGTCCAAACTACTCCAAATAATTCATTGTTCAAACAGATGCTTCTGAGTTGGGGGTAGGGGATCTGGTATCACAATTGAATGAAGAAGGTCATGACCAGCCAGTAACTTTCATTAGCAGAAGGCTGACCCCTAGAGAGAAACCTCGGTCAGCTATTGAGAGGGAGGCCTTTGCTGTGGTTTTGTGAGTACCAAACAAGTATGGCCTCATACTTGTTTGGTACTCACTTCACAGATCGGACAGTCCATAAGCCCCTCTTGTGGCTAAAACAGATGAAGGGTGAAAATCCCAAACTGCGCAGGTGGTCCATTTCTCTACAGGGGATGGACTTTACAGTGGGACAAAGACCTGGGACTCACCATGCCAATGCAGATGGACTCTCCAGATATTTCCACATAGAACGTGAAGACCGAACAGGTCAAGGTTAGTTTAATGTCCCTGCATTTGGGGAGGGGGGGTGGGGGTTGTGTAAGAGAGTAGGATCTTCTTCCTATGGTTACCCCCACTTTTTCTGTGATTCTCTGGTTTTTCGATTTTAGTGTGGCTGTGGACCTGCTCATCAGGCCCACAGTTCAGCTGTTCTCTCTCTAAATTGATACCATGTACTTTAGGTACATACCAAATTGGCTACTGGGTCACCCTTGTGAGCCCCTGTATAGTGTACCATAGGTACCCAGGGCATAGGCGGACTCTAGGCCTTCCAGAGGCTGCAGCATGTATTGTGCCACCCCTGGTTTGCCTTCCAAACTGACACCACAGGTCTGTTCTTACAGCCTGGGCAAGGTGGTGTAATCACCCCTTACTTAGATATAGTATACCTATATCTACATACTTATATTGACATATATACACCTATAAGCCACTCCTATGGGAGACCTCGACAATCCTGGAGGTAGAGTGCTTGATTTTATCTGAGAGGGTGCCCTGGCATGAGCTGGGCCACTCTGCAGCTTTCAGAACCATTTCCTTATAGCTGTTCTATGATATAGCCATACCGTATACTCTTAAGTGCATTATAATCCTCGTGGGTAATGCTAACTTTGGTTTGGTTTTATCAAAACATGTTGTGTAAGGTGTCAAACACTTTGGAATACTACCCCCCCCCACCAGTCCTTGCTTCAGGGGTAGCATTCCACCATTCTAGAGGGAGAAGACATGTAGTTACTGGTTTACCCGGTTAAAAGTTAAACAGAGCCTCAGCATCACAAAATGGATGCTTCTGCCACAGACACGAGTCTGCCCTTCTGCTGCTGGACGAAACCCCGGCAGGGGGGGCCTGGACAATAGGTTTCCTGTCCAAGGACGTGCTGGCCCCTCCCCAGACAGGCTCTAGGTGTATTGGGGCAGGGAGGGCTGCATTCAGTGAATGCTTTCCAGACACTTCCTGGGGCACACAAGGTGCTCCATGCATTTCCCTGTTCAAACCGTTTGCTGGGGCACTCAGCCCCAGCTCTGGCGCGAAACTGGACAAAGGGGAAGGAGTGTAACCACCCCCACCCCAGGTCTACCAATATGTGGAAAAGTAAATTTTGCCATGTTCTGTGTCCCTACGTGTTCCCCATCTTATGTTATGTGTGCATGATTAATATGCATATGTATTCCCCATGTTCGATTAAAGACGCAATTATAGTTGTGTCCATCCCTAGTATGCCAGTTTCCAGTTCTCGTGAATACTACGAATATTAGGCCTATGTAAAGCTACGTTGCCACGTTTCCCAGTGTGCACGTTATTTTCATTGAAAAGTCCCCGTTTATAGGTCTCAAAAGGGCCCGGACACCAGATTCAGCTCCTGTCTCCTGAACCCTCGCTGAGGAGCGATACAGCCCCCACCTGTATCCTCGACCCTTCACTCACTTCCTGCCTCACAGTGCCCGGCTCGGCCTGGCTCTGCCTACGAGTCTGCCAAGAGTATGTTATGATTCTAGTTATCAGTCCAGCCCTCCTTTTCTGCATTCCTAAGCTACTGAATCGCATCAATAGTTTCCGTCATTGTCTAGCCTTTACGTCTCCATGTAGGAGAAATACTGTATTAATGGTCATTTAATATTCCTCAACACGTACTACATGTAAAATAATGCATGCTCCAGTCTTAGAGTCTGTTAGCCTCTCCCCTCCTGACTCTTAGTTTATATCAACATGTCCTCTAAACATTAGATACTAGATAGGGTTTAGGTACATGTCGCCCTGACTCTCCAGACTTCAGTCTTTACTCCTAGCGCAGAGTTCATAGCCCCCAGCTTCTCCTAGTAACACGTCATTGTCAGTTTGCGCGCACCATTAGGTTAGAGGTCCGGCTCCTTAGGTAGCCCCCTCCATGTTTCCGCCCCATTTATGACATATTCTGTTACGTTTACATCACATGTCCATGGATACGCCTCTTGTTACACCCACTTTCACCCTTATCTTTCGCGACTGCTATTGACCACACCCACTGCTCCGCCTACTGTATTCACTGTAATGCAACAGTTTTAGTATATATGCTTGTGCACTGTTATTAAATGTTACCCATTCCCTTACGCCAGTCCAATCCTGTCCCAGGCAGCGCTGCCATCCTATTCTTGTGCAGGTTGTCCTGTTCCTGTCCTTTATGCTGTATTAAACCTGCAAACTCCTACTACCTCGAATCTTGACTCTTATTTATTGAGCTATCTGTTATTGCTATGTCCAGTCAAACCTAGATCCGGTATTATTTATTTATATACCACATAATGGCGCCCGAATAGGGACTTGCCCTTTCCCCACGCGCCGGTGAAGCCACGCCGGCCCCCTGACCCTCTGCAGCCGTGACGGAACCATACCGTGCACGTGCAGATATTTCTGCTTCAAGTATCCCTCAGGCCTACGGAGGAGACGGAGGTGGCGGTCCAGCATCCAGACGAGGCGGTGGAGGAACGCGGCGAGTCCCGACCAGAGCCCAAGCCGAGAGTCCAAGGTCCGAGGTATCCGGAGGCCCACCCGTAACTGAAGTCCGAAGTTCGTCCGTCCGGCGTCGAAGCAGTCCAGTCCAGTCCGAGGCCTTCCGTTCTTGCTGCCCGGTGAGTACCGTTGCTGGGGTAGTATCTAGACAGGGTCAATCTAATTGACTCTGGTCCTTGGGTTTTGGTGGTACACAGACCCAAAACGAAGTGTCCACTTCGGTGGATGCGGGTCCTGACGTGTCTCTTTATGAGACCGGTAAGTTTCGTACTGTTTTAGCAGTGCATCTAGTTTCTGTTCTAGTCAGTTCTGTTCTCGAGAAGATTCATGTATTCTGTTTTCAGTATTCCAGGTAGTATTCTGTTCGAACTGTTATTTTAAAATGTTCTTCATGTATTTTAATGTCGTGGTATGAAAGTGGTGTAATTATCGTGTTCATTGTGTATTGTATTGTGTCTAGATTACAGTTCAGTCATGCCCCTATTTTCCAAACTACGTCAGTTAAAAACCAGAAAAGGTCTGTTAGAAGCAGCAGTTCCTGTCCCGCCTAGGGACAGTCCAGGTCATTTTATGTATCAGAAGCATGGCATAAGTGCCATATTATATCTAGATTTATGGGTAGAGTATACCAAACAGTTAGAAGAAAAGTATAGATGGCCCGTATCAGGCACATGGGATGCGGAGTGCATCATGCGAGTAGAAGAAGCATTATGGAAAAAGAAAGCCAGACAGTCACAGAAAGATGCCATCGAGTTATGGCGCAAAGAATCTCATAAAAGAACCGAAAAAGAAATCAGAAAGTCAGAACTAAGTAGAGAATCCTTAGAACGAGCCCAAGAAAGGGAAATAATCGAGATAGGTGAACGAGTTAAAACCGAACAGTCCGACAGACAGAGGAATGCCCTCATTAAGGGTATGTATCCTCTTCTTGCCGAGGGCTTGCCAAAAGCAACCCCGGAGGCATCTAGTAATTTTCCGCCACCATTAGTTCCGACCAAGCTACGTCACAAACCGACCGCAGCTGATATTTTCATTTCGTCCTACTTGGACGACACAGTCCCAGAATATGCAAATCCTGTTCCGCCAGCTCCTGTAAATAATGCAATTCCTGCTCCTCCAGACACCGGAGTACCTGCCACGGTACCCCCGGTCCAGCCTACATTACAATTTCCCACCGCGCCAGCACGAAGAGTATCAGTCGACGATTCTAGTTTAGGGGCCGCAGGAGGAGGTCCTCCTGGTACCCCGCCGCCACACCAACGTGTAACGTTAGTCGAGTTACATGAACGTGCGTTACAGCGTACGCCCAAATATAAGTCCGTTGCAGATATCCGACGAGCCCTTACTGAATGCCGCTATGATCCAGTTGCAGGTGATGATAGTACGGTTATATATTCCATCCGTGTAAGACGGGTGACCGGGTATTTGGACACCCTACCGAATATGAAAGAAGATCTAGACAGAATATATCGTTTCATCCGTACAGGGGATGATCCAGAAAGTATTGGCGAAGCCATGTCTCAAAGGAAAGCTGAGATCCAGCTCATGTTATTAAAGTTTCTGATTAATTGTTTAATAAGAGAACAAGATTATCCGACCAAAGATCCGGCCGAAATGAGAATCCTGACAAGGTGGAGTGATAATATAGCCGAGGGTAAACACAGAACTATCAGTAGTATAGAGAGTATGTACAAGAGAATCCGTAAGGAAATAATAAAGTTACACGAACAACGTAAAGCAGCACAAGTAAGCGAGAAAGAGAATGACTCTTCTACAGAAGAGGTAGAGGACGAGAATCCCGCCAGAATAGCGTATGTAGGTAGAACTAGACTTTCCGACCGACATTCACGTCTAGACTACAAGAAAACTGTTCCTCATCCAGCACCAGAGCAAGGTTCTCTAGAACAAGTATTTCAAGCTACCGATCATATTCTGAAATCACGAATCGGTTACAGTGAGTTAAGTACTATGCATGAACAAGAACTAGCCCGATCAGCAGTCCGATGGATTACTGATTCTACCACTTTTCCAGACGAAATAGTGGCACAAATGTTTCTGAAACTGCCCCCAGCCGAGCAACGACTGGTGGGTATGTATATGATCCAGCACCTCATTACTCTGTATGAGGGTCAACATTCTGATCCAGGTCCGTTACACGATGTCCTGAACGAGTTACTCCAGTATAGATGGAAAGGTTTAGGTACCGATTTAATTAGTGTCATTCTAGAACAGCGCCACAAATATAGAACGTTCCTGAACCCGCATTTTGTTCATGTTTCACCTCCAGAAAGTAAACCCTTTTACATAGATAGACAGAATCCGTTACGAGAAGTACACCCAGTCAGGACAGCAGATGGTGAAATGCAAAGAGTATTTGTTTACACACCGATTACAAAGATGGAACTCTTAGAAATGAAGAAATTAATTCCCTGTCATGACAAAGATCCAGCAGGGTTCCACCGAGAATTAAAAGACATGCTCCGTATGGGAGAATACACGTATCCAGATATAATTAAAATGTTAAAAGTCCTGTTGCCCGCAGGGGTATATGAAAAACTCAAGGAAAAAGAATGGGAGGTGGGAGAGAAAAAGATCGATTGGGCAGTTCTAGAAGCTGAAGATAAGATACGAGTACCAGGTACCGGTCTTGGAGAGAAATGTAAAGAATTACCAGAACTGTTAATACAAGTTTTGCCAAGATTGTTAGCCACTAAAAAGGAAGACTGGGATGCAATCTCAGCCTGTAAACAGAAACAAGACGAAGACACTAGTGATTTTTATTCTAGATTTGAAAAGTGTTTTATTATAAACAGTGGATTGAAGACAAGTAGCGAGTCATAGCCTCATCTTTTTGTTACTAAACTAGTCGAGAATTCAAGTCCACAAGTTAAGAATCGAGTTTTGAAAGTCGAAAGTACCTGGCAAGCTAGTACTCCGTCCCAGATGTTGCAGATGCTCCAGTATCACCAGAATAGAATCAGAGAAGAGCAAGATCACGAAAGAAAACGTATGAGAGACACGAAAATGAAAGTACTAGTTGCACAATCTGTTCCTCAAGACAGTCAGAAGAGGGGTACGAATCAAGCCAGTCATCCTGCCGTTCCCGTTAAAGGGACCTGCAATTATTGTAAACAGCCAGGTCATTTTATAAACGAGTGTGCAGTTCTGAAACACAATATAGCTACTGGTAAAACTAAAGAAAGACCACGTCCGCCTAGACAAGAACAAGTTTCACAGACTTCTCAGCCACAGAATGCACAACAGACAGTTCCAGCACCACAGTCTATTGCTGCAACACAGCATGTTACACAGCAGATGTACCAGTATGCACAGTCCGAGTATCCAGAGTATCAGCCATATTCATGAAACAGCCTAGAGAGGGAGGTAGGCTTGCCTCTCATCGAGATACCTGTAGATCAAGAGGGTCCCTATGTTCATAGTCAAGTACTAGGGAAAGACAGAAAGTTTCTGATTGATACAGGGGCAAGTAGGACGACCATCAGTCACGCCGAAGTTCCAGGGGCTCCGCTCTCAGGCTTTAGAAATGTTTCCCTTGGATTTTCAGGAAAGCCTATTGTAAACGAGATATCTAAGCCAGTTACTCTAGAAGTAGGTCCATTGTCCCGCACTACTGATCTGTTACTTACGAAGTCGTGTCCAGAAAATCTGTTAGGTATTAAAACACTGAAAGAATTAGGTGCAGTTATTTGCTGCTCCCCAGAGGGAATACGACTGTTTTTACGTGACTTCAAGGGTCACTATGTATTACGAGATTTTGATCCAAGATTGTCTAATGTTCCGCAGCATCTATGGGCGCAAGGTCCAACTGATGTAGGTTATATGCAAATCACACCCCATCGTGTGACTCTCAAGCCAGGTGTAGTGTTACCACGAATCAGACAGTACAGATTGCCACCTGAGGCTGTAACAGCCTTATCCAAAATTATTGACGAGCTCATCGCTCAAGGAGTAGTTGTAGAAACTGACTCCAATGTATGTAATTCTCCGATCATTCCAGTCATGAAACGTACTGATCCAAATGCACCCCCAGTATATCGATTAGTGATTGACCTTCGAGAACTCAATAAATGTATTATTCCCCAGTACCCAGTTGTCCCAGATATCTCTTCCCTACTCACAGCCATTGATTCCGAAGCCTCATTTTTTACAGTCATAGACCTCAAGAACGCGTTTTTCAGTGTTCCCATTCATCCAGACAGCCAGTTTCTTTTCGGATTTTGTTTAAATGGAAGGAGCTACCAATTCACACGAGCTCCTCAAGGTTTCACAGAAAGTCCTAGTATTTACAGTCAAGCACTTAAGAGACAACTAGACAACATTCACATGCCAACTGACACTGCCCTGCTCCAGTATGTCGATGATCTACTGATCACAGCCCGTTCTGAACGTGCTTGCGAGCGAGCATCACTTACAGTCTTGTATTTTCTCGCCGAGATGGGGCACAAGGTGTCCCCTTCGAAGCTTCAATTCTGTGTCCAGCAAGTGATCTATTTAGGCCACTTACTGTCCAAGTGGGGTAGGCAGTTGACACCAGACCGTATCCAGTTAATAGCGAGTCTTCCTCAGCCCAAGACCCAGAAGGAGGTACGTGCTTTTATCGGCCTTACTTCTTACTGCAGACAATGGATTCCTCAGTATGCATTTCTAGCCAAGCCACTGATACAGTTAACGACACAGGAGGCAGCCGTATCGACTGTCCTCCCTTGGACATCTGAACATACACTTAGTTTTAATGAGTTAAAGAAAGCCTTATGCCAAGCTCCAGTTCTAGCTACACCGAACTACAGTAAGCCTTTTACACTTTTCGTCACTGAACGCGAAGGTACAGCATTATCTGTTCTCACACAAGATCAAGCAGGACAATACAAGCCCTGTGCTTATTTTTTGAGCACATTAGATCCAGTAGCCCAGGCTCTGCCTGCGTGCCTCAAGTCAGTTGCAGCCACAGCACTAGCTATCAGACAAAGTGATTCCATAGTATTAGGACATTCCTTGACAGTACAAGTTCCACACTCCGTGGAAGTTCTTTTAAACGGAACCCAGACTCAGCACTTGACAATTGCACGTTTAACAGGTTATGAATTGACACTGTTCCAGCCACACATAGAAATCAGACGCTGCAACGTTCTAAATCCTGCTACACTGTTACCGTCAGTTAATTCGAATCCTGCCACACACGACTGTGTGGAAGTAGTTAATATTATGACAAAGCCAAGACAAGATCTGACAGATATTCCATTACCAGATCCCGACCTGACACTTTATGTGGATGGTTCATGTATGAGAACAAGTACAGGAGAACTAGTAGCCGCGTATGCAGTGACTACTGACACTGAAGTTATAGAAACACACCGTATTGACACCCTGTCTGCTCAAGCAGCAGAGCTAGTTGCTCTGACACAAGCCTGCATACACGCCAAGAACCTGAAAGTCAATGTTTACACAGATTCACGTTACGCATTTGGAGTCGTACACGACTTTGGAGTGCTCTGGCAGGAGAGAGGTTTCATGACTTCTCATGGAACCAAGATTCAGCATGGGTTCCTTATTCAAGCTCTGTTAGATGCCATACACTTACCGACATCTATTGCTATCATGAAATGCAAAGCACATACGAAAGTTACTGATACTATTTCTCAAGGTAATGATCTAGCAGATCGCACAGCCAAGCTTACAGCACAGACTCCAGACATTTCAGTTAATCCAACACAGACACATACTCCAGATCCGACTACCTGTATGACAGTTAAGGACCCCACTCAAGATGTCATAGATATCCAGTTACATGCTACTCCCGATGAAATCAAGAAATGGTCCGAACAAGGAGGGGTCCAGACAGATCAAGGATGGGTAACGAAGGGAAAAGCCACATGGTTTCTCCCCGACTCCATGGTTCAAGTCATTATCAATACCGCACATAGTCCAGCACATTTAGGAGAAAAAGCTATATTAGATAGTATCCAGAACATTTGGTTCAACAAGCATTTACGAGCTGCAGCCAAGCAGAAAGTCCGTACCTGTATGATATGTTGCCAGTTTAATCCAGGTAAAAGTGTCCCGGTGGAACAAGGTGGATTCCAGCCCCCTGACCACCCTTTTGAAGTCCTCCAGATGGATTATATTCAGATGGAGCGATGTCGAGGTTTCAAGTTTGTCCTTGTAGTTGTATGCGCTTTGTCCAGGTGGACAGAAGCATATCCAGTCCCAGATTACACAGCCACGACCACTGCCAAGCAGTTGGTTCGTGAATTCTTCCCCCGCTACAGACTCCCTAGGGTCGTATATTCTGACAACGGCCAACCATTCTCATCTGAATTGATGAAACACGTTTCCCTTTTGTTAGGGTACCAGTGGAAGTTCCATTGTGTACGCCATCCTGAAGCAGCCGGTCTCGTAGAGAGACATAACCAGACCCTGAAAATCCGCATCGCCAAAATATGTAAAGAGAAAGGTGTGGACTGGCTAGTAGCTCTGCCAGTCGCTTTGTTTTATATGCGCATGGTCGCACATTCCAGATCAGGTCTGTCCCCGTACGAGGTCGTATTCGGCCGCCCCCCTAATATGTGGGGTACACCTAGACCTCGAAGTATTACCGATGTTTCAAGTAATATGCTGACAGATTACCTAGCTTCCTTGATGTCTGCCCTACACTCTTGTCATTCACAGGTTGCCGCCGCATTTCCAGACAATACCGAGGTGGCACCGCATGAAATCGTTCCTGGATGCATGGTTCTTGTCCGGAATTTTGATCGTTCAAGTCCGCTGGAGCCTCGCTGGAAGGAGCCCAAGCAGGTCCTCCTGGCCACCCGTACTGCCGTCAAGCTGGAAGGCAGGAAGGGCTGGGTCCACCTGTCTCATGTGAAAAAATTTTACGGACTAAAGACTGTTTCCAAGAACATTTCCGAGGATTTTAAGGATTGCCAAAGTACTATTCTTAAGGACTGTCCCGCAAAAGACAATGATACAGATTCCTCCCTGTTAGAGAAAACTCCACAACAGGAGTACAAGCTAAAATTAAGGTCTAGTAAAATAAGTCAGCCAGTTTGATTGTCTAAGTCCTCCCCTAGGTGAAACGGTTAGACCGGTTTCTGACATGTATATAATAGACCCCCACAGAGAGAGAGTTAGTGAGAACTCTAAAAGTTGCACTATTATTTTATGTTTTCTGCTATATCTCAGCCTTATGATTACCTGCATAAGTTATGCATTTTATTTGTGTTTTCCAGTTTCTCATGTAAATAAGTCTGCTAATACTACAGTAGAGCACACGTTTAGTGATCTGCCTCCTCATGAACTCTCTTATCGTCTTGCTATGCGAAATAATTCCTTTATCCGCATGTTACATTATTCACACCAGACCAGCAATGCCACTAATTGTTGGGTGTGTGGTCGACTCCCCCCTTTCCAGACACCGAAGGGAGTTCTGCCACTCTTTCCTTATCCATTTTCACATAATGGTTCGTGTGGAGCATGGTCCACGTTAACGTCATCCTCAACAGATATGTCTTTTCTTAACAGTACATGTTTCCCAGGCAAGCAAGGTCTTCCCCACAGAACAGGGTTAGATCTAGAAAATGAAGTTTATAATTTGGGTAATTATTCTTCGAATTTCATGGTCCTGAATGTTCAGTCTGATACTACTCCAGACTTACCTGCTATGTCAGTATTACCAGTAAATGGTGAATTATGTGTCCGAAATAATGGTTCCGTACATGTAGGACATAGTGATTGTACTACTATTGTCAAGTATAGTGACAGTAGGAAATCTATTTTCAAAGCTTCACGTCATTCTTATTTTGTTTGTGGTCAGACCGCATATGTTCGTCTGCCCCTTGATTGGGAGGGTACCTGTTACATTGCCTTCCTACTGCCACCAGTTTTTCTAGCCCCACCTGACTATCATAGGAATTCCCACCTAGTACATACTAGACACAAGAGAGACCTCCCGATTGTCGATTATACTGAAACTGCTCTAGAACAATACATAGATATCAATAAAGGTGTCTTCCCCTATTTAGGTACTGTCGTGAATAGTAAACTGATACGTAGATTAACGAGAACCCTCGAAGCAGTAGTGATTGAGACTACTTCTGCTCTAGGTAATTTAACCGAAGAGCAATCCTTTATGAGAATTGTCGTGCTCCAGAATCGTCTCGTCCTTGACGTCATACTGGCCGATAGGGGCGGGGCATGTAGAGTCATCGGATCTAGTTGCTGCATTTTCATTCCTAATAACGCGCCGTCTGTTTATTCAGCTATAACCAGACTCCATAAAATTGCCCATATGTTACACCAAGATCCAGGCACCTGGACATGGTCCGGTTGGTTCTGGAATATAATTTCCGCCTGGGGATGGAAAGTATTGTCCTTTCTAGGTATTGCAGTAGCGATCATATTCAGTTGCTGCCTCTGTTTACAATGTGGCCCTGCGATTTGTGGCATTTGTGCTACCTCTTGTATTCCTAGTCCCAAGTCCCGTTCTAAATCCCGTTCCAAGAAAATTCGAGACGAACAAATGATACTGTATGAAATGATAGATGGTATCATGAATATTGATGTTTCCTGATGGAAACGTAGTGACAAGGAGGGAATGTGGAAAAGTAAATTTTGCCATGTTCTGTGTCCCTACGTGTTCCCCATCTTATGTTATGTGTGCATGATTAATATGCATATGTATTCCCCATGTTCGATTAAAGACACAATTATAGTTGTGTCCATCCCTAGTATGCCAGTTTCCAGTTCTCGTGAATACTACGAATATTAGGCCTATGTAAATCTACGTTGCCACGTTTCCCAGTGTGCACGTTATTTTCATTGAAAAGTCCCCGTTTATAGGTCTCAAAAGGGCCCGGACACCAGATTCAGCTCCTGTCTCCTGAACCCTCGCTGAGGAGCGATACAGCCCCCACCTGTATCCTCGACCCTTCACTCACTTCCTGCCTCACAGTGCCCGGCTCGGCCTGGCTCTGCCTACGAGTCTGCCAAGAGTATGTTATGATTCTAGTTATCAGTCCAGCCCTCCTTTTCTGCATTCCTAAGCTACTGAATCGCATCAATAGTTTCCGTCATTGTCTAGCCTTTACGTCTCCATGTAGGAGAAATACTGTATTAATGGTCATTTAATATTCCTCAACACGTACTACATGTAAAATAATGCATGCTCCAGTCTTAGAGTCTGTTAGCCTCTCCCCTCCTGACTCTTAGTTTATATCAACATGTCCTCTAAACATTAGATACTAGATAGGGTTTAGGTACATGTCGCCCTGACTCTCCAGACTTCAGTCTTTACTCCTAGCGCAGAGTTCATAGCCCCCAGCTTCTCCTAGTAACACGTCATTGTCAGTTTGCGCGCACCATTAGATTAGAGGTCCCGGCTCCTTAGGTAGCCCCCTCCATGTTTCCGCCCCATTTATGACATATTCTGTTACGTTTACATCACATGTCCATGTATACGCCTCTTGTTACACCCACTTTCACCCTTATCTTTCGCGACTGCTATTGACCACACCCACTGCTCCGCCTACTGTATTCACTGTAATGCAACAGTTTTAGTATATATGCTTGTGCACTGTTATTAAATGTTACCCATTCCCTTACGCCAGTCCAATCCTGTCCCAGGCAGCGCTGCCATCCTATTCTTGTGCAGGTTGTCCTGTTCCTGTCCTTTATGCTGTATTAAACCTGCAAACTCCTACTACCTCGAATCTTGACTCTTATTTATTGAGCTATCTGTTATTGCTATGTCCAGTCAAACCTAGATCCGGTATTATTTATTTATATACCACAAATAGGAGGGACCTTAGAGTTAGTCCAACCCCTAAACTTACTATAAGTATAGAACCCCAGTTCCTAGTACTTTAGATTACCCTGGACGAAACTCTGCAACATATATCCTTGATCTTCGACATTCCATTTCGACTGAAAGTCGGATGAAATCTCCCTTGTGGTCAAGGAGTGACCACCCTATTCAAACAGGCACCAACAACATCTTTGCCAGTCTGCATTTTTGAGGATCCCGCCGCATCCTGAAGAATCTGCAACACAGGACACAGACTTCCAGACAACGCTGACCTCGACCTTCGCTCTTAGCAAAGTTGAGACCCGTGACTGACCCAATATACATGGGACCGGAACTCCTGGACATCCTGTAATTTTCCTACCTGCGCCGACTTCTCGAGGTATCCCAAAGATGTTCATTGGGGTGCTTGAAGCCCCTGCCACGAGCACCTTTTGCTCCGAAACTCAGAGGCCCACACTCCACGAGTGTCCCGTGGGCCCGCTTTGTGCATTTCAGCTTGACGCGTCTTTGTGGTTCATAGTCCATTGGCTTTTTAACTTGCTTTTCTGTTTGCTCCAGGCTTATTCTAACTTCTCTGAAGATGAAAAGTTCCACAGACCTTGCTGGTCTGCACCAAAGCCAATCTTGACATCCTGCGTGGGTTGCGTTTTCCATGGCTTGTTGTGTCCAATCCGGATACCGACACTGCAGTCAACTAGATCCTTTATGGGACAGCTCGAATCCAGCTCCTGGACATTGTCGACACCACCTGGACCTTGTGGCTGAAGAGACAAACTTCACCTTTTTACCTGAAATCACCCGACATCTGGTGGCATCTTTCTATCGTCGCCCTGGTCACTGGCTAGTGGCCCAGACTCTGTCTCTTATGCTTTCAGGTTCTTCACATCTCTGATCCACCCTTGGATCCTCCCGGACACTTTTCCTCTTGTCGCCTGCAGCACTTCTTTGCAGCTCTCTTTTGGAATTGACGACGAAATCCGACATGAAAAGACACCTATGCACCCGGCTTCCCTGGGTGAGGTAACACAAGTACCCCAGTGCTCCCATGCGTATTGACTCTCCAAGTGTCCTAGTCTAAAAGGGTTCCATCGCAGTTAACCTCCTAGTGCCCTTTTTCTTTAACCCCTTCGCTGCTAGGCCTTTTCCCCTCCTGTGCTAAGCCTTTTTTTGGCGATTTGGGGTAGTGCACGCTTAGGCCCCTGAAACTTTTTGACCACATAAGGTATCCACGCCAAATTTGCGTCCTTTTCTTCCAACATCATGTGAATTCTAAAGGTGCCCAGGGTTTGTGGATTCCCTTGGAGGGGTCCCAGAAATTAACCAAAATATAGTGAATTTTTTGTTTTTTTCAGAAAAATGGGAAAAACGGGCTGCAAATGAAAGCCTCTGGGTTTTTCCCTGCAAATGGTATCAAAAAAGGGTTTGTGGGGCTAAAATCTCCATTTTCTCAGCTTTTAGGGAATGACAGTCTTTTGTCAGAGAACCAACATTTTTCACACAGTTTTGGCATTTTTCTGGGACATAGCCTATTTTTGCTATTTTTAGAGCTTTCCACCTCCTTCCAGTTAATAGTAGAAATGAGTTTCAAAGCAATAATGGATCCCGGTAAGCTATACATTTTTGAAAAGTAGACAAAATTTTGAATTCAGAAAGGGGTCATTTGTCTAAATCCATGAAGGGTTCTTTATAGAAACTAACAGTTAAATATTGGAATAATTTGAAAATGTGTTGAAAAAAACAGCCTTTTGTCTCAACGTTTTCACCTATAACTTCTTGTAATTTTGACAACTCTTGGAAAGAAATATACCGTTACATTTGTTAGACCTTCCTGGTTGTGGGGATATATAGGACTTGTAGTTTCACCAAGAACCCGACGAACCCAGATAAAAAAACTGAGCAGCAACTTTAAATGGTAATATTTATTTACTGGGTGTAGTGCACTTTTTCTTAGAAAATGTATACATGGAAAAATCTGTATAAAAGACACCTATGTATTTCTGAATTGGGTACAAATTATAGAGTTTAGAAACAGTATAATTGCACATTTTCAAAATTGGGAATACTCATACGAGCATGAGAATTATTGGTCATTTTTTAAAAGATTTTTTTTTTACGCAATGTCTTTCATTGGGAAGGGAGAAATGCATGAAAACTCAATTGGTAATAACAGTTGATTTACAAATCTGAATTACCCTAATTCTCCCAATAAAAACGGTACCTCACTTGTGTGGGTCGGCCTTGTGCCTGCGACAGGAAACGGTGCAAAATGCAATGTGGTCACACCTCAATTTTGCAGTTAAAAATTGACCCTTTTTGGGCAAAATGCCTAGCTGTAGTTTTTGTACCCTAGCTCTGCCAGCACCTAGGGAAACCTAGCAAACCAATACATTTTTGAAAACTAGACACCCAGGGGAATTCAGGATGGGGTGACTCGACTGCCTACCACCAGGTTCTGTTACCCAGAATCCCTTGCAAAACTAAGAAATTGACAAAATAAGCGCATTTTCCTCACATTTCTGAGGTGGAAAGTTCTGGAATCTGCGTGGTTCAACAATGTTCCACCCACCCAGCGTTCCCCCGGGTCTCCCCAAAAAAATGGTACGTCTCTTGCCTGGGTCTGCCTAGTGCCTGCGACAGGAAACAGCGCAAAACGCAACGTGGTCGCACCTCAATTTCGCGGTGAAATCGTGCCCTTTTTGGGGACAGAGACTACCTTTTGTTTTTGAATCCTAGCTCCGCCGGCACCTAGGGAAACCTAGCAAACCTATACATTTTTGAAAACTAGACACCCAGGGAAATTCAGGATGGGGTGACTCGACTGCCTACCACCAGGTTCTATTACCCAGAATCCCTTGCAAAACTTAGAAATTGACAAAATGAACGCATTTTCCTCACATTTCTGTGGTGGAAAGGTCTTGGAATCTGCGTGGTTCAACAATGTTCCACCCACCCAGCGTTCCCCCGGGTCTCCCAAAAGAAATGGTACGTCACTTGCCTGGGTCTGCCTAGTGCCTGCGACAGGAAACAGAGCAAAACGCAACGTGGTCGCACCTCAATTTCGCGGTGAAATCGTGCCCATTTTGGGGACAGAGACTACCTTTTGTTTTTGAATCCTAGCTCCGCTGGCACCTTGGGAAACCTAGCAAACCTATACATTTTTGAAAACTAGACACCCAGGGAAATTCAGGATGGGGTGACTCGACTGCCTACCATCAGGTTCTGTTACCCAGAATCCCCTGCAAAGCTAAGAAATTGACAAAAAAAGCGCATTTTCCTCTCTTTTCTGTGGTGGAAAGTTCTGGAATCTGTGTGGATCAACAAATTTCCACCCACCCAGCATTTCCCCAGGTCTCCCAAAAAAAATGATACCTCACTTGCCTGGGTCTGTCTAGTGCCTGCGACAGGAAACAGCGCAATACGCAACGTGGTCGCACCTCAATTTCGCTGTGAAATCGTGCTTTTTTTGGGCAAAGAGACTACCTTTTGTTTTTGAACCCTAGCTCTGCCGGCACCTAGGGAAACCTAGCAAACCTATACATTTTTGAAAACTAGACACCCAGGGAAATTCAGGATGGGGTGACTGGACTGCCTACCACCAGGTTCTGTTACCCAGAATCCTTTGCAAAGCTAAGAAATTGACAAAAAAACGCATTTTCCTCACATTTCTGTGGTGGAAAGGTCTGGAATCTGTGTGGATCTACAAATTTCCACCCACCCAGCGTTCCCCTGGGTCTCCCAATAAAAATGGTACCTCACTTACCTGGGTCTGCCTAGTGCCTGCGACAGGAAACAGTGCAAAACGCAATGTGGCCGCACCTTAATTTCGCCGTGAAATCGGGCCCTTTTTGGGCAAAGAGACTACCTTTTGTTTTTGAACCCTAGCTCTGCCAGCACCTAGGGAAACCTAGCAAACCTATACATTTTTGAAAACTAGACACCCAGGGAAATTTAGGACGGGGTGACTCAACTGCCTACCACCAGGTTCTGTTACCCAGAATCCCTTGCAAAGCTAAGAAATTGACAAATAAAATGCATTTTCCTCACATTTCTGTGGTGTAAAGTTCTAGAATCTGCGTGGATCAACAAATTTCCACCCACCCAACGTTTCCCCGGGTCTCCCAAAAAAATGGTACCTCACTTGCCTGGGTTTGCCTAGTGCCTGCGAATGGAAACAGCGCAAAACGCAACGTGGTCGCACCTCAATTTCGCGGTGAAATTGGGCCCTTTTTGGGCAAAGAGACTACCTTTGGTTTTTGAACCCTAGCTCTGCCGGCACCTATGGAAACCTAGCAAACCTATACATTTTTGAAAACTAGACACCCAGGGGAATTCAGGATGGGGTGAGTCGACTGCCTACCACCAGGTTCTGTTACCCAGAATCCCTTGCAAATCTAAGAAAATGACAAACAAAACGCATTTTCCTCACATTTCTGTGGAGTAAAGTTCTGGAATCTGCGTGGATCAACAAATTTCGACCCACCCAGCGTTTCCCCGTGTCTCCCAAAAAAAATGATACCTCACTTGCGTGGGTCTGCCTAGTGCCTGCGAATGGAAACAGCGCAAAACGCAACATGGTCGCACCTCAATTTCGCGGTGAAATCGGGCCCTTTTTGGGCAAAGAGACTACCTTTTGCTTTTGAACCCTAGCTCTGCCGGCACCTAGGGAAACCTAGCAAACCAATACATTTTTGAAAACTAGACACCCAGGGGAATTCAGGATGTAAGGTGACTCGACTGCCTACCACCAGGTTCTGTTACCCAGAATCCCTTGCAAAGCTAAGAAATTGACAAAAAAAACACATTTTCCTCACAATTCTGTGGTGGAAAGTTCTGGAATCTGCGTGGATCAACAATTTTTCAGCCACCCAGCGTTCCCCCGGGTCTCCCAAAAAAAATGGTACCTCACTTGCCTGGGTCTGCCTAGTGCCTGCGACAGGAAACAGCGCAAAACACAACGTGGTCGCACCTCAATTTCGTGGTGAAATCGGGCCCTTTTTGGGCAAAGAGACTACCTTTTGGTTTTGAACCCTAGCTCTGCCGACACCTAGGGAAACCTAGCAAACCTATACATTTTTGAAAACTAGACACCATGGGGAATTCAGGATGGGGTGACCCGACTGCCTACCACCAGGTTCTGTTACCCAGAATCCCTTGCAAATTTAAGAAATTGACAAAAAACGCATTTTCCTCACATTTCTGTGGTGGAAAGTTCTGGAATCTGCGTGGATCGACAATTTTCCACCCACCCAGCGTTCCCCCGGGTCTCCCGAAAAAAATGGTACCTCACTTGCGTGGGTAGGCATAGTGGCTGCAACAGGAAAAGGTCCAAATCGTACGGTGGAGAATTTACAATACCCTACAGCAAAACTACCTTGATATTTGGGGGGGGGACCTGAGTTTTTGGCCCTGGGCTCGGTTGCCATCTTTGGAAACTACCAAACCCAATCAGTTCTGAAAACTAGACATGGGAGTCCAGGGAGGTATGGCATGCATGGGTCCCCCAATGTTTTACTACCCAGAATTCCTTGCAAACCTTAAAATTTGGTAAAGAAATCACTTTTCCAAAGTTCTTTGCGTGGGTTTTCCGTGCCGGCAAAAATGTCCTACCACCCAGCGTTCTTCTTGTTCTCCAGAGTAAAATGATACCTCACTTGTGTGGGTGCCCCAAAGAAGAATAGGCTAAAAATAAATTTTAAAAAAAGTCCTATTTAAGTTTGACAAATTAAGCCCCCCTACCTTAGCCACAGGCCTTTGGCCCACCCACACGAGTGAGGTATCATTTTGCTCGGGAGAACAAGGGAAACGCTGGGTGGTAGGACATTTCTGCCGGCAGGGAGATCCCACCCAAAAATGTATGGAAAAGTGGGTTTTTTAACCTAAATTTAAGGTTAGCAGGGATTTCTGGGTAGGAAAACATTGGGGGACCCACGCATGCCATACCTCCCTGGACTCCCCCGGGTGTCTAGTTTTCAGAACTGTTTGGGTTTGGTAGTTTCCAAAGATTCCCGCCAAGCCCAGGGCCAAAAGCTCAGGTGACCCCTTCAAAAAATAAGATCGTTTTGCTAAAGGTAATTTTTAAGTCTCCACAGTATGAATTGGGCCTTTTCCTGTTGCAGCATGTTGGACAGGCCCCCCGAAGGCCTCGCTCCCTCCCCGCATGACAGGGCCCAGACACCGGCTCTCCGGGGCCTACCCGCAGAAGCAACCCACAACCCGTCCCCTCCGGGACGCCTGCTCCCGGATATCTCTGTGTCACGGGCCCGGGCCCCCGGCAGCCCCATTGCCCGGCCCAGCCGCCATCTTGGACACTGCACCACGCGGCCGTGTGGCCTCAGCTCAAACCCCAACCCTGGGCCCGGCCAGGCCCCGCCATCCCGGCACCACCATCCATCCAGGAGGCGAACGGACCACTTGGCAGGCTGATGGGAGAAAGAAGTGTCGATGGCTCTCCCCCGCAAGGTGCCGATCGCCCCCCAGCCTCCCCGGGTGCTGGCTCCACCCCCCTGCTGGGTGTCTGGACTCCCTCATCCCGGACCTCCCGACCTCCCAGTGCGAGGGTCCGGACATCAAAGGGCGCCAGACCTATAACTGAGGCAGCCCCAGAGCAGGAAGGCAGTTGTATCCTGGAGTCGAGAGACACCGAGAAGAACTCATCCTTGACGGACTGCTGGCGCTGCCGCAGCCCTGCCTTGTGAACTATTGTCCTGCCTGCTGGCGCTGCCGCGGCCTTCTGCAACCTTCATCCTCGTGGGACCAGCTGGCGCTGCCGTGGCCCATTGTAACCGTCATCCTCGTTGGGACCTGCTGGCGCTGCCGCAGCCCGTTGCCACCTACGACCTCTTCGGGACCTGCTGGCGCTGCCGCGGTCTGACCCGTCCGAACGCCGAGCTCGAGGATTGTGAGCTACCACCGTTTCACCTCAGTGCCTGTAGGTACCAAGACTGTCCCGCTACCCCCTTTCCCTAACAGAGACTAGAATTGAGAGGATCATCGTGTCCTGATCTCCTTGTATCGTACCACCTTACTCAAAGAATTGCCTATAAAAGGTGTTAAGCTGACCTTCGTGTGGTGTCCATCTGTGGGGGGGAAGTTACTTGTCTGTACGATCGCTGGAGACGGCCCTCACCGGAGGCCTCTCCCCTTGTGCTCGGCCGACCCTCCAGGTCCCCGTCTAACATTGGTGGCCAGCGCCGCGATCCGAACCAACGCGTAACCGTACAGAGAGTAACTCACCCTACGACTAATCCACAATGACGACCAGAGAGAGCGGATCTGCAGAGAAATTCCAGAGGGAAAAACTGGAAGAGTACAACCACCGAGAGCTAAAACAATTTTGCATAGAACTAGGCATTGCTACCACCGGTCTGAGCACGAAAGAGGACTTCAAACACGCCCTAGAATCCTGGGCAGAGACGAATACCGCCGAAGCCCCGGAACCAAACACCACTCTGACAGAAGAAAGGAGAACGGATCTCTCCCGGGAAGAGATCCGAGAACGAGAGAAAAATAGACTTCACGAGTTAGAGCTGGTACGGCTCAAATTAGACGGAGAATTGAAACTGGCAGAAAAAAAAATGAACTTAGAACACTTACGGCTCCAAGAAGAGCGAGAGGAGAAGCAGAGACAGAGAGAACTCGAAGAAAAAAGACTGGCATACGAACACGAGTGCAAGCTAGCGGAGATAGAGATGCGCAAACAGAACAAAGACCTAGGGGTGCCCGAACAACCACGCCCCCCAGGTACTACCGAACAGAAGGTCCACATCCCCAAAGATGTGGTCCGGGAATATTTTCGGAATGACGACATACAGCAGTGGTTCAAGGCCTACGAGATCGCCATGACTGCCCACCGGATCGCTCGAAGTGACTGGGGAGCCGGTCTATGGGGGAGATTCGTCAATGAAGGCTGTGATGCCCTGCTGCAGCTTCCGGACCATCAAATGACGTCCTATGACCACATGAAGGCCGCCCTCCTCAGTCGATATGGGCTGACGCCCGAGATGTACTGCCATAGGTTCCGCAACTGCACCCGCATCCCGGGTACAACCTGGATAGAATATGTGAACTATTTAAGCCGAGCCTTCGAGGGATGGATCAAGGGTAGCAACGTAACAACCTACGAACAGCTCTTTAACCTCATTGTGTGGGAGCACCTCTCCAACAACTGCTTCGTCGAGCTCAGGCAGCACCTCCTCGACAGTAAATTGACTGACCCCCGGCAGCTCGCCGCCGAGGCTGACCGATGGGAGAGCACCCGAGTGGCCCGAAGTGGGCCCAACGAGCAGAACAGAACCCACCAAGGTCATCATCGTCCCCGAGGAGGAGGAGGAGGCCCGGGCCGGGGGAGAGACGCCGTCCCAGCCGCTCCCGCAAACTACACCCCGCCCCCAGCCGGCCGGGGCAACCCCCCGATGCGCCCGGGGTTCCGAGCCAACGTTACGTGTCACCGATGCCAGCGGGTCGGCCACTATGCCAGTGACCCGACCTGCCCAAAGAACCAGACCCCCGGGCCCCGCCAGGTGGCTGCCGCCGCCCTAGGAGAAGAGCAAGTCTCCGAAGGATCTGAAGAGTACGAGCAGGAGCGGCCCGAGTGGGAACCTGCCGCCATGACCCTGGCCTGCCTAGGGGGGAGAGACCTGATCCCGCGGGCTCCCCTACCAGCCAACACCAGGAAGTACAGCCAGTGGGTGAACATAAATGGGCGTAAGGCCGAAGCCCTGCGTGACACAGGGGCCAGTGTGACGGCCGTCCGTTGTCACCTGGTGACCCCAGAACAAATCCTGCCAAATGTTCTTTGCCCCGTCCGATCGGCCGACAATTAGGAGAGCCTGTGTCGGATGGCCTGCGTCCCCTTCGAATGGGGAGGAGTGTCCGGGATGCTAAAAGTGACTGTCCGCGACGATGCCCCCGTGGACTGCCTCCTGGGGAACGATCTCGAGAGTTCCCCGTGGGCAGCCGTTGAAAGAAGAGAGCACCTGGGGATGTTAGGCCTCCCGGGCTGGGCGTGCGTAACAACCCGGTCCATGGCCGCCGACACCATCCCTAGATCTGAAGAACCCGCATGGCCAGCACCTCCTCCCCCGATCGCTCCGGAGGGAGACTCCATCCCTACCGACAACCCGGAACAATCCCAAGAAGAGCCCGCTCAGCCCCAAGACCTTCCGGACCTGGCTCAGTGGCGTCAGGAAGGGGGGCCCACCCAAGAACAATTCCGGCAAGAGCAAAAGACATGTCCCTCCCTCGAGGGACTGCGACAGCAAGCGCTCGCCCAGAGCGCAGGAGACACCGCAGGGGCCCACTGGATCTATTGGGACAATGACCTACTGTACAGCGAACAAAGAATAGCGGAGCTGGGGGCCAGTCGAGTGCTGGTGGTGCCCCTCCGTTTCAGAGACTTCCTTCTGAACTTGGCCCATGATGTCCCCCTGGCTGGACACTTGGGGCAAGACAAAACATACAACCGCCTGGTGACTCACTTTTACTGGCCGAAAATGAGAAATGACGTCTCCACCCACTGCCGGTCCTGCCCGACCTGCCAGGCCAGCGGGAAGAGCGGCCGCAAACTCAAGGCACCTCTGCAACCATTCCCCGTTGTGACCACCCCGTTCGAAAGGGTGGGAATAGACATTGTGGGGCCCCTGGACCCCCGAACAGCACAAGGGCATCGATTCATCCTGGTCCTGGTGGACCACGCCACCCGCTATCCTGAGGCGGTTCCCCTTCGAACTGTAACAGCACCAGTGGTAGGTCGAGCCTTAATGGGGATCTTCTCTCGAGTGGGCTTCCCCAGGGAGGTCGTCAGTGACAGGGGCACGAACTTTATTTCAAAATATATGAAATCCCTATTGCAACAGTGCGGAGTCACCTACCAATTCACAACCCCCTATCACCCGCAAGGAAACGGACTGGTCGAGCGATTCAACCGCACTCTCAAGGGGATGAACATGGGGCTAGAAGAACCCCTACGCCGCCAGTGGGACGTGCTACTACCGTGCCTCCTCTTCGCCTACCGAGAAGTCCCCCAGAAGTCCCTCGGCTTCAGCCCTTTCGAACTCCTGTACGGACACCCTGTTCGCGGGCCTCTCAGCCTCGTTAAAGAAGAGTGGGAAATGGCCCCCCTGAAGACCCCTCCAGACGTCTACAAGTACCTCCTGACCCTCCGTAATCAGACCCGGCGATTCAGCGAGCTCGCCAAAGCCAATCTTGAAGCCAGTCAGGAGGACATGAAGAAGTGGTACGATCAACATGCCTCCTCCATCGAATTCGAGCCTGGCCAGCAGGTATGGGTGATGTCCCCCATCGAACCTTGTGCCTTACAGGACAAATGGACGGGGCCCTTCAAGGTGATCGAGCGTAAGAGCCCCGTCACCTACCTCATCGACATGGAATCCCCCCGGAACCCCCTCCGGGTCCTCCACGCCAACCGACTCAAACCCCACTTCGTGCGTTCGGAGCTCAGCCTGCTGATGGCTACAGACAGTGGGGCGGAAGAGGACTCCGAGCCCCTCCCTGACCTACTGGGGGCCGGGGAAAAAGATGGTTCAGTGGACGGGGTCCAACTCTCCGAGGCTCTGACCCCGGAGCAGCGACAAGGCTGTCGGGCCCTCCTGCTGCAATTTGCAAACCTATTCTCCCTCACACCCGGGGTCACCCCCTGGTGTCTGCACGACGTGGACACTGGCGACAGTCCTCCTATCCGACACCGGCCGTACCGAGTACCAGATCGGGTACGCACCTGCATCCAAGAAGAAGTCTCCAAGATGCTCGCACTCGGAGTTATCGAACCCTCGGACAGCCCCTGGGCCAGCCCGGTTGTACTGGTCCCCAAAGCTGCGGCCCCGGGCACCACACCCAAGCTCCGGTTCTGCGTCGACTATCGGGGTCTGAACGCTGTCACCCGAACCGACGCTCACCCCATCCCCCGAGCCGACGAACTAGTTGACCGCATGGGGGCGGCCCGCTACCTAAGCATCTTCGACCTGACGGCGGGCTACTGGCAGATCGGCCTCACCCCCAGGGCACAAGAACGATCCACTTTCTCCACCCCAGATGGACACTACCATTTCAGAGTGATGCCATTCGGCATGAAAAACGCTCCAGCCACGTTTCAACGACTTGTGAACCAGGTATTGGCGGGCCTCGAAGAGTTCAGCGCCACATACCTGGACGACATCGCGGTGTATAGCCGCCACTGGTCAGACCACCTCCGCCACCTCCGAGGGGTCCTGCAGGCCCTCCAACGGGCCGGCCTCACAATCAAGGCCAGCAAGTGCCAAATCGGCCAGGGGTCCGTGACCTACCTCGGACACCAAGTGGGGAGCGGTCTGGTGGCCCCCCTCCAGCTCAAGATCGCTGCCATCCAGTCCTGGTGCCCCCCCGTAACCCAAACCGAGGTCCGAGCCTTCTTGGGGCTCACCGGATACTATCGGCGGTTCGTAAAGGACTATGGCAGCATTGTGGGGCCCCTCACGGAACTCACATCCAAGACCAACCCAAAAACAGTCAACTGGACTCCTGACAGTCAAGCGGCCTTCGAGAGGCTGAAGGCCGCCATGAGCACCGCTCCTGTGCTCCAGGCCCCCGACTACAGCCGTGAGTTCATCGTCCAGACTGATGCCTCAGACCATGGCATCGGGGCCGTCCTCTCCCAACTGAACCCCGAGGGAGTTGACCAACCAGTGGCCTTCATCAGCAGACGCCTCCTGCCCGAGAACAGTGCTGGAGCACCATTGAGCGAGAGGCCTTCGCAGTAGTATGGGCCCTCAAGAAGCTCCGGCCTTACCTCTTCGGAACCCACTTCCGGGTACAAACAGATCATCGGCCCCTGCAATGGCTAATGCAAATGCGGGGGGAGAACCCCAAACTATTGCGATGGTCCATCTCCCTGCAGGGGATGGACTTTACTGTGGAGCATCGCCCTGGCCAAGACCACGCCAACGCGGATGGCCTGTCCCGCTTTTTCCGCCTCGACGAGGAGAGTCCCCAAGAGGATGGGTGACTCTCCCCGCCTTCAGCTGGGGGGACGCATGTTGGACAGGCCCCCCGAAGGGCTCGCTCCCTCCCCGCATGACAGGGCCCAGACACCGGCTCTCCGGGGCCTACCCGCAGAAGCAACCCACAACCCGTCCCCTCCGGGACGCCTGCTCCCGGATATCTCTGTGTCACGGGCCCGGGCCCCCGGCAGCCCCATTGCCCGGCCCAGCCGCCATCTTGGACACTGCACCACGCGGCCGCGTGGCCTCAGCTCGACCCCAACCCTGGGCCCGGCCAGGCCCCGCCATCCCGGCACCACCATCCATCCAGGAGGCGAACGGACCACTTGGCAGGCTGATGGGAGAAAGAAGTGTCGATGGCTCTCCCCCGCCAGGTGCCGATCGCCCCCAGCCTCCCCGGGTGCTGGCTCCACCCCCCTGCTGGGTGTCTGGACTCCCTCATCCCGGACCTCCCGACCTCCCAGTGCGAGGGTCCGGACATCAAAGGGCGCCAGACCTATAACTGAGGCAGCCCCAGAGCAGGAAGGCAGTTGTATCCTGGAGTCGAGAGACACCGAGAAGAACTCATCCTTGACGGACTGCTGGCGCTGCCGCAGCCCTGCCTTGTGAACTATTGTCCTGCCTGCTGGCGCTGCCGCGGCCTTCTGCAACCTTCATCCTCGTGGGACCAGCTGGCGCTGCCGCGGCCCGTTGTAACTGTCATCCTCGTTGGGACCTGCTGGCGCTGACGCGGCCCGTTGCCACCTACGACCTCTTCGGGACCTGCTGGCGCTGCCGCGGTCTGACCCGTCCGAACGCCGAGCTCGAGGATTGTGAGCTACCACCGTTTCACCTCAGTGCCTGTAGGTACCAAGACTGTCCCGCTACCCCCTTTCCCTAACAGAGACTAGAATTGAGAGGATCATCGTGTCCTGATCTCCTTGTATCGTACCACCTTACTCAAAGAATTGCCTATAAAAGGTGTTAAGCTGACCTTCGTGTGGTGTCCATCTGTGGGGGGGAAGTTACTTGTCTGTACGATCGCTGGAGACGGCCCTCACCGGAGGCCTCTCCCCTTGTGCTCGGCCGACCCTCCAGGTCCCCGTCTAACACAGCCACTATGCCGACCCACACAAGTGAGGTACCATTTTTATTGGGAGACCTGGGGGAACGCTGGGTGGGAGGTAATTTGTGTGAGCCCAGTGATGCCACCCTTTCCCACACAAAAAAGTGTGAAAAATCTGATTTTTTTCAGCTAAAATGGAGGTTTGCAAGGGATTCTGGGTAAAGGAACGTTGGAGGATCCATGCAAGCCATACCTCCTTGGAAGCCCCCGGGTGTCTACTTTTCAGAAATGTGTGGGTTTGGTAGGTTTCCCTAGATGGCCGTCTAGCACGGGGCCTAAAACCCAGGTAACCCCTCTTGCAAAAGCTGGTGGATTTGACAAAGAATCAGGCAATTATATAGTGGGGTTTCTAAGTTCAAGTTAGCCCCAATACCCAACTTCTTCTTTACTTTCCTCCATATTTCAAAAGCTGAGATCACAACCTTAAATTTGTTTTTTTTGTAATAGCTGGGTTCTATTACTCGGTTAAGACATTGCCTTGCCTCAGCCCCTAATAACATCTCGTAAATTGAGGGGGCAGCGAAATCTTCTGTTGGATCTTCCTGAGATATTAGAAACCCCATGTGTTGCAGGATAGCAACCCAATGATATATTCGAAAGTTAGGCACTCCCCAGCCTCCTTTAGCTCTGGGCAGCATACACCACTTCAGAGCTCTCCTGGAGCGGTGGTAGCTCCATAGGAACCGCGCACACATTCTCTCAAATGCAGGAAAAATATGTAGAGGAAATAAGTAGAGGAATAGTCCGGAATATATACAAAGATTTTGGAAAGATTAACATTTTCAGAGCGTTACTACGTCCGCAAAGGGATAAATGTAGATTATTAATCCGTTCCAACTTTTATTAGAAGAGGTGATAATTGGGTCCAGATTCAGGGGAATAATATCCTCAACTATTGGAGATATCTTGATCCCTAGATAAGTTCCTACAGGTTCAAATTTTATCTCCATTGGGAGACCGGCCACAGAGTGAATCATCTGAGTTTTAGCCCAAAAACCTCGGCTGCGTTAATTATCTCTGGAACGGCTTTGCTAATGTCCGCTGTGACGACTGCGATATCATCTGCATAAGCAAATATTGTATATGACACGCCATTTATTTCTACCTGCTTTATCGCTTTGTTACTCTCCATAGTAGATATAAAGGGGTCAATATATAAAGAGAATAAAAGGGGGGAGCAAGGACAACCTTGCCTTGTCCCCCTCCCTATCACTATATCCCCTGACACAGTACCCGAAATACGGATAACAGCTGATGGATTAAGATATAACGTCTGTATAGCGACGATAATACTGGCCAGAAACCCCTTCCATGCTAGGACAGACCACAAGAACCTCCACGAGACCCTGTTGAACGATTTTTCACCGGCCAACATGGCCACTCCAACCGGGGCGTTAGTACCCTCTGACCAGTCCAGTATGGAAACAATCCTCTTAATATTATCCGTAGTATCTCTACATTGAATAAAACCATGTTGTCTGAGAGACACCAGCCCTGGCATCAGCTCGTTCAGCCTGTTCACAATTAGCTTCGAATAAATTTTACTATCTGCGTTGAGTAAGGAAATAGGTCTGTAGGACCCCAAATCCGTATCCTTTTTTCCTAAAAACAACTATCATCGCTTTAGATCATGAATCCGGAGGAGTGCCTAAAAAAGCCTGCTGACAAACCTCTAGAAGCTCAGTTTTAATTACATTCCTAAACGTTTGATAAAACTCCAGTCGGATTTTATCAGGGCCAATAGCCTTCCCTTGAGCTAATCCTAGTAAGGCCAGCTCAACTTCTTCCGAGACTAGTGGGGCGGATAATATGGCCTTCATCGCAGCCACTGACGACATCAGATCCCTGCTCGACAACGGGGAAACAGCGGCCCTCATCCTCCTGGACCTCTCTGCAGCGCCTCAACAACATCGGAGTCCAAGAGAAGGCACTGGAGTGGATCATCTCGTTCCTCGCTGGTAGAACCCAGAGAGTCCGCCTCCCCCCATTCGGATCCAAGGCCAACGTAGTCATCTGCGGCGTACCACAAGGATCATCACTCAGCCCAACCCTCTTCAACGTCTACATGAGCCCTCTCGCAGCCATCGCACGCAAACACAACCTCAACATCATCTCCTACGCTGACGACACCCAGCTGATCCTCTCCCTCACCAACGACCCCGCCACTGCCAGAACCAGCCTGCACAAAGGGATGAAAGACGTCGCAGAGTGGATGAAGACAGCCCCCTGAAACTGAACTCAGACAAGACGGAAGTCCTCATCCTGGGATCATTGCCCTCCGCCTGGGACGACTCCTGGTGGCCCCCTGCCCTGGGCACCGCTCCCAAGCCAACGGACCACGCACGCAACCTGGCCTTCATCCTGGACTCCTCCCTCTCGATGACAAGACAAGTCAACGCCGTCTCATCATCATGCTTCAACACCCTGCGCATGCTCCGCAAGATCTTCCGATGGATCCCCACTGAAACCAGGAAGACGGTCACACAGGCACTCGTCACCAGCAGGCTGGACTACGGAAACACCCTCTACGCCGGAACCACAGCCAAACTTCAGAAAAGACTCCAGCGCATCCAGAATGCCTCCGCACGACTCATCCTGGACATCCCCCGACACTGCCACATCTCCGGCCACCTGAGAGACCTGCACTGGCTCCCCGTCAGCAAGGGGATAACGTTCAGGCTCCTCACCCACGCACACAAGGCCCTCCACGACCTGGGCCCCAAGTACCTCAACAACCGCCTGACCTTCTACGCGCCCACCCGCCAGCTATGATTGACCAGCCACGCCCTCGCCGCCGTACCACGCATCCGCAAGGCCACCGCCGGGGGAAGATCCTTCTCCTACCTGGCAGCCAAGACATGGAACTCCCTCCCATCCACCTTCGACTGACCCAGGATCACCTCCCCTTCAGGAAGCTCCTCAAGACCTGGCTCTTCGAGCAGTAGCGGACCCCTGCCCCCAGTGCCTTGAGACCCTACCGGGTGAGTAACTGACTTAGAACCCTCCCGCTAAAACTTGAGGCGGATGTTGGGTCCGGATGTGCGGAGGCATTTATAACTGTTCTTCAGCTTTTTTTAGAAACTGTAACTTGCGCTGATTGCGAGCGCCTTTTAAAATAAACTTTTACTTTTGTGCTGCATTGGTGGGATTTCGCGCTGAATGCTAGCGCCTCTGACAGCTCACAACTAGTGCTGCATTGATTTGTTATCGCGCAGATTGTTAGCGCTTTTAGAATCTTCTAACGTTGTATTTCCCTTACCTGACTGTGTGCTTCCCTCTTCTCTCCTCATTTTCAACACCTGAGGCGGAAAGCCGGGTGTCTTCTCGATCTCTGCCTTTCTTTGCCTCAATCTTTGTTTCTCCGCTTTGCTGGGGGGCAACTGCATCACAGCGGACTTTTCCTTTACTTTCCCATACCCGCACGGCTGACGAGGTGCCGCAGGGTATTCTGGGACTAGTAGGCTGCCTACACTGTCAGCGGCCATCCTAGGAGGAGTCAGTCACGCTGGTCGGCGGACCAGTGAAGCGGTCTTCCTCACTTTCACCTGATAAGCTATAAAGCTAGAGGCACTCTCCTCCGCGCAGCGGACGCGCTGTGCGTGCGCCTCTTTCACACCAAAGGAGCGCCTAAGGTAAGCCCGTCTGCGCCCGTCAGCGTCCCGGAGGCGGACGGGTGTGGGCGGGGCCATTTCCTTTTTCAAGGCTACCAGACAGTATGCGTACAGATACCATTTCGGAGCTTTTCTCCTTAAGGGGTGATATGGGCAACTGTTGTAGCATCTTTCCAGGGAGGCATGCCCTGAAAAGGCGCTGTCCTGGCTGTGGCTGGTGCCTGGGCCTTACTCCTTTTGCACCTCCCTGTAACCGGCCTAAACATAGCACCTGTTTACTCCTTAATACAAGATCCCTAAGCAGGCACTCATTGGACATCTACAATCTCCTTTCAGAGGTAAATCCTCTGTGTCTTTTTCTTACGGAGACCTGGTTGGGTGAGAGCTCGGGCCCTGACATAGTGTCAGCCATCCCCTCCAACTATGTCATACTCAGGAAGGACAGAACAACGGGAAGGGGTGGAGGCATAGCCATGGCAGTGGACAAGCGCTTTCCCTGTGCCATTACTCCAACTGATGACATTTTGGGTTGTGAGTCCCTTGGGTTCACCCTATCCTTGACTCCTCACCGAGCATGTGCTGGGCTCTTAATATACAGACCCCCTGGACCCACAGGCTCTTTTTACGAAGAGCTCCAGGCTGTGGTCTCAGCACCATGTCTGAAAACGGAACATTGTTTGTTGTTGGGGGACTTTAACATACATATGGATTCAAGCATCGAGGCTGATGCCATTAAGATTCTGGATATTACATCCCCTCTAGGTCTGTCTCCTTTATTACTGCTCCCACGCATAATAAAGGCCATACATTTTACCAAGTGTTCTCGACCATCCCGATCGGAATGTCCCCCCTGGAACCTGTTTTATGGTCTGACCACTACCTAGTAAACTTTCAGATTCCTCTGATGGATAACATATTACCCAGGCCTTTAGAATTCTCTCGACAGGCTTCACGAGCTTTCCATCGAGTGTCCGCTGACATGCGGACGCATGCATTTTCCTCCCACCCTTGCCAGCTGTCAGGCAGCTTAGAGGCTGATCTTGACCTCCTGAATACTTGGCTGGTCGAAAGATTCAACGAGTTAGCTCAACAGACTGTCTCCCGTAAAGCCAGTAATCGGGCCTCTGCCCCATGGTTCTCTGCCTCCCTATCCGAGATGCGGAGAATGTGTAAGAAAGCTGAAAGGGCCTGGCGCCGGCACTATGATCTATCGGACAAAAATATGTATAGGGAATCCATCAAACTATACCATAGCAACATCCTGTCAGAGAAGAAAGCTTACTTTGCTAAAAGGATTGAGGCTGCCGTAGATACCAGCAAAGAAATTTTCCTCATTGTCAAGGAATTTACCTTACCTAGCGCAGTTCTGCCCACACATTCTCACTCTGAACCTTGGGTCTTTCAACTCGCAAATTATTTTGCTACCAAAATTAAGTCTATTCAAGACTCTTTCCCCCCTATTAGCTGGCTGACTTTGTCAGACACGAGTGGCCGTCTGTCCATGTCCCAGCCCCATGATGGTCCTATTTTTTCTACTTTTCCTCCTCTCTCTTCTTCTTCCTCACTTGACCTTCTTATTAAATTAAAATCTGGCTCCCCTCAGGATCCTTGCCGAGAGAAATGTCTTGGAAGAATGGCCCCAGTGATCAATTCCTTGGTTAACCCGGTGCTCAATCTCTCTCTCAGTACGGGAGTGGTTCCCCTGGGACTGGAAGCCCGCCCTGATCCTGCCGCTTTTGAAGAAGCCGAATCTGAACCCTCTGGTTCATGCCAACTACAGGCCCATCTCCCTCCTTCCGGCACTGGCTAAGGTGGTGGAGAAGCATGTCCACGTCTCTCTCTCCACTTTCCTATAAAATAATAACATCTTACACGACTCTCAGTCAGGTTTCCGTGACAACATGAGCACGGAGACCGCGCTATTAGAAGTCACTAATGCCATAAGAGAGGTGCTAGATGCGGGTGGTAAGGCTATGCTGGTAATGTTGGATCTGTCGGCGGCCTTTGACACCGTTCACCATGGCGGTCTCCTTGTAAGACTCAGAGAGATCGGGCTATGGGGAGCGTTGTTCAGATGGTTTGAGTCCTTCCTGTCGGGCCATCGTCAAATGATCTGGGCCCCTCCGTTCTCTGCCGAAGTGCCGCCTTTGGAGGTAGGGGTGCCTCAGGGCTCTATTTTAAGCCCTACTCTCTTTAAAATCTATATGGCACCTCTGGCGGCACTGGCGGAGTCTTTTGGCGCAGACATCATTGCTTACGCTGATGACACCCAGCTCCTCTTCACCTGCATGAAGGGCTCTGACTTCAATGGAGTGCAGATCAGAGGCTGTTTGGGGGCGGTGTTCGAATGGTTTGAACTTAACAGCCTCAAATGCAACTCCAACAAATCGGAGCTGCTGTTTTTCGGCTGTCCACCCGATCCTAGGTGGCGGTCGTGGTGGCCTCCAGCCATGTTTCCTCCTGCGGCCGCGTCCTCCAAGGCCAAGAATCTGGGAGTGTAGATCTACGATGGTCTCACCTTGAAGCCACAGATTCTTGGCCTTGTTGGGAAGTGTTTTGGCATCCTGAAAATGCTTAGAAAATTCCTTCCGTTGCTATCTCATGACCACAGGAAAGTTACCGTACTGGCCCTGATAGGCTCCCGTTTGGTATACGCAAACATGCTCTACCTGGGCCTGCCGGAATATCTCCAATCTCGCCTGCAGGTAGTGCAGAATTCTGCTGCCAGAGTCATTTACGGCCTCCACCGGAGATCCAGTGCCAGGGATCTATTAAAAAAATTGCATTGGCTCCCTATTAAAAAACGGATTGCTTTTAAGGCGCTTACGCTTGCTTTTAAAGCACTCCATGACTCAGGTGCGAATATATCAGGAAACAACTGACTTTCTACTTGCCATCAAGGGCGCTGAGGTCTGCCTCCCTGGCCTTGGCATCTGTTCCGCCAATCAGACAAGCCCGGATTGGAGGTCGCTCCTTTCGTCACCTGGCACCTCAACTCTGGAACTCCTTGCCAGTCCCTCTGAGAAAAAACTTAAATCTGATAGCTTTCACGAAGGAGCTGAAGTCTTGGCTGTTTGTTCAATAGTTGTTCTGCTCTGTTTCATTTGCTCCTGACTTCTGCATCGGGTTTCTTGAAGCGCCGGGACACTCCTTGAAGTAGCTGAGCGCTCTATAAAACCGATTTTAACATAACATAACAAATTACCGTGATTGATTGATTGATTGATTTTTGCACATCCGTCAATACCCCAGGTGCCAGATCTTTCAAATAGTCACCCCCACCGATTGAATGTATGGCTGTCCCATCTTCACTATATAGTGATTGATAAAACCCTTGAAATGCAGCCAAGACGCCCTCCTTCGTATCCTGCATCATTCCATCTAAATCAATAATCTTGGTGATCTCATTATAGGCTGCTTTTTCCCTTAATCTTTTAGCCACAGTTCTGCCAGTTTTCTCGCTGAATTCATACATGTCCTGCTTATGTTGTACATACGCTTCCGCAATATGCTCAGCTAAGTTAGCTTATACCGCTGCCCTTTTAATAGTGAGATCTCTTTGGGCCCCAGTCAGATCTAAACCCGACCCAATTACAGCAGCCAATTTCCTTTCTGCCCGTATGACTGAGTCAAAATCCTTTTCATATTTGGCCTGTAACTTTATGCGTTTAAAGTTAGTAAAGCTCCGTGTTTCCCCTCTGACCACAGATTTAAAAGTATCCCATACTATTTTCAAATCAGCTGTTCCTTTATTAAATTCGAAGTATTCCAGAATTACCTTCGTCATAAATTGACGATACTCTTCGTCCAATAATAGTTTTCTCTCAAACAACCAGATTTGGTTACCTTCTTTCGAATCGGGTCCCAATGATATCTGTAGGCTCACAGGATTATGGTCTGAAACCAATTTAGGATATATCTCAATGCTAACCTTCCCTAACAGAATAGATGAGACAAAAAAATAATCCAGCCTGACAAATTTGGAGTGAGGGACAGAATAAAAAGTAAACCCAGGGTCACCGGGGTGCAACCTATTCCAGACATCATGAAGGCCATGTTCTAAAATCAGGTCCCTCAATGACTTCAATACTTGTTTCTTTCTGCCTTTGTAAATACTACTAGTCCTCATATCCATCTGAGCTTCAATATGAATATTAAAATCGCCAAACGAAACCGTTGGTTGGGTCCATTTGGCCAGTTCTACATTCAGAAAATTCAATAGTTCAGTATCATCCAAATTAGGACCGTATGCATTGCACAAAGTCAACCTTCTTTGACTGATCCTGAATTCGCTAATTGCGCAGCGTCCCCACTTATCTGATGCCGACTTTATACAGATACCCAAGCCTCGTTTCAAAAAGATTGCCACACCCCTTTTAACCCCGGTTTGCTTAGAACACACCACTAATTCCAGCCCCATATCTTTCAGATACCCCCGATTGGCCCATGATATATGTGTTTCTTGCAAACAAAGTAAATCGATATGTAACAACTGTATAATCCTGGCTAGTACCCGTCTCTTCTTGATATCGTTGAGAACACAGATATTCAGATTGCAAATCCTTACTTTCCTATCTATTTTCCCTAATACAGAAAATGCACATCAAAACGTTAAGATGAACACAATAACAGAGGAATATATACAACAACGCAGTATCGTGTAACATAAAACATGCTCCATCCTTAAAAAAGATCTCCTGTCTCTTCCAAAGTCCACTAACCCGTGCCTTAGCTGTTGCTGATTTTTCACCCCCCACACATCTATACCCTACCCCCACCACCTTACCCCGCCTTCTCCCCCATCATGACTCTTCCCACCCGACCCTCCCCCATTCCCTTCCCACCATATGAGGCCCAGGGGCTAGCAGTCCCTGTATTATATGGAGTACCGTCCCGCCCCACCCCAGGGTAGACGAGAAATAAGAAAACAGCATAAGAAAACAACATATTAGCCTGACCTCTATATTGAAAGACCCCCTCATTACTAAATAATCGTAGTTGGCTACCCTAAAGACAAGCAAAAAAGAAGAAGAGGACACATTTTACAATAGGTTATAATTTCCACCTCCAACGACTAAGCTTTTGCTTATACTACAAAGAACCCAGATAATCTTTGGCTTCAATCTCTGAAAAAAAGAATCTGGTCTGGCCCTTTACAGTTACTTTAAGCTTAGCTGGATTCTGCAAAAAAATGATAGCCCCTTTATTCGGAAAACCAAGTATGAGCTGCCGCAGATGCCAACGCTTAGAAACTGTAGCCTGGCAGAAATCCGGCCGAACCAAAAAATTGCAGCCTTTTGCAACACCCTTCTTATCAGGCCTAGCAAGTAAGAATATATCTTCTCTAGCAAGAAAGTTATTAAAACAGACAAGGATCGCTCTTGGGCGCTCTTCTTCACCTTGCCGTGGTTTTTTCACTGCAAATGGAAATCTATGCGCCCTTTGTATTTCTCTTGGCCAGTCCCATGAAGACAACTCAGGAAAAGCTTCCGTTAAAAGTTCTGCAATAAATGTTCACACACCAGACCCCTCCTTCTTCTCCGGAATGCCTAAAAACGTAGGTTATTCCGACGTGCCTGATTCTCCAATTCGGACAATTTGTAACTAATATCGTCCCGATGTGCCTTAATGGCACTCAATTCGGCTTTGTGGGCAGCTGCTTCATCTTCTAAAGCCGTAATTCTAGTTTCTGCTTCCGTCACTCTTACCGTAGTATCTGAGCAGATTTTAATCACTCAGCACACGGCGTTCTTTACTTTACTGCATGTTGCTTGAGTTCTCTTATTTTCGACTTTTATCTCTGCTCTATGACATGTCATTGTTTCATAAATTGTAGCAAGAGTAATCTCATGAGACTGGTTCCCCTCGACTAGGGTCTCCTCCTGTTGTGGACACGATTTTTCTGGCAGTACAGTTTCTGGCATCCTTTCGTCTCTCCCCTGATTAGCCTCCCCACGTGGGTTTTCTTACATTGACTCCCTCTCTTCTTTACTCTTTTCACTGTAGCTGCGCTCGCATTTGGGGAGGCTGAGTTTGGTGTTATCTCACCCTCCGAGTTACTCCCCTCCTCATAGTCCGTCCAACCCTTACTCATATTTATACTCCCATCTGAGGAAGGGTCAGAAAGTGGAAAAATAAATTCAATCGCCTCCTGCAAGCCTCTAAGGTCTTGTAAAGAGGTTCCATCAGGTTTTCAGGTTTTTAAAGTCTTTATTTCGATTAAAAGAAATCATAAAAGACAAGTAGTAACAAACATTAATTAATAATAAGTACATATTCATTAACCATAACATAAGCATTAAACAATGTAAAGACAGTCCTGAAACAAGTTTTCCTTGTAGGGAAAAAGGTTTACAAATAAATTCCAAACAGTAATTTGTAGGGAAAGAAAAAAGGGACAATGCGATTAAAAAATATAGATTAAATCAGAGGCAATCATTATCAGGAGCAAATAGACAAACTTGCAGAAAGATTGCTCGAACCATCAGTACGTCAAAACAATCCAGGGTTGAACTATTGTTTTGCCCTGAGTATCCAGGCCCAGCCCAGGTATTTGGCCATGCTCACTGTGATAATTTCTAATGTATTAGTTTTTAATACATGAATGGCCTCTTCAGATTTTCTAATAGGCAGGCGCTGAAACAGTGGTTTTAGCCATTTGGCCCTTGGTGCCTGATATCTAGGACAGGCAAACAGAAAATGACCCACAGTTTCCTTGTGGCCTGGGCACCATTTGCAATGATCCGTGGTGCTTGATGGCCAATTTTTCGTAAAGGTGTTCAGTGGCAATGCTCCCACCCGGAACTGGTGGTAAAGTTTCCTGTCTAAGGATTTAGAAACTGTATCCCAATATTGTTCACGGGATGGGTCCAACTTAAAGGAAAGGAACCTACCCGTGAGATTAGTAGAGCTGGAGGCATTGACTCTATTCCGACGGAGCGTAGCCCAATACAGTTCTTTAAGTGCCAGTTTAGTTGGAAAGATACTGGTGGCGGGGGATGTCCAAAGCTGCTCTAAACCCATGTCCATCAGGATGGATTTTACCATTTGGAACCAGGGGATTTTCCCCGATCCCCTGATTAACCTAACTTCTGCTACCCCATTTGCAAATAAGGTGAGGTCAGGGGAGGTCCATAGGCGCCTCCAGAAGGCAACCAGTCTAAATCTGGCCATCTCATTAATCGGAGGACATCCCAGATCCAAGCAAAGGGGAATGGAAGGGGACGACTGTGGCAGGCCTACCAAGTTTCGGAAAAATTTACACTGTATTTTAAACAGACCCGTAAGATCCATATGGCCCCACAGATCTGCACCATATAAAATCGCTGGGTTGATTTTTGCATCATAGATTTTGAGTGCTGGGGTAACCCGCTTGGTGATAGATTTTCTTTGCTCACTAAGGAGGCAGCCAGTGAGTCGGGCGAGCTTGAGATGTTGAGCACCAACTTGGGCTTTCCATCTCAAGCGACTATCTAACGTGACCCCCAGGTAAATCATATTCTCCACTTGGTCCAATTTGACACCACCCATACTAACTGAACTCCGGACAGAGCAGTTCTTTGTTAACACCATAAAGTGGAAAAATAAATTCAATCGCCTCCTGCAAGCCTCTAAGGTCTTGTAAAGAGGTTCCATCACTTAGTGCCCAGGAATCTATTACTGTCACGAGATTATCCAGATTGCCAGATACAGCTTCCTTAGAAACGGGAACTACATCTACCATAATCCCTCTCTCAGCTCCTGAAGCCTCTGCAGCCGCTGTTACCTGCCTTGGTGAATGATGTCCAGTGTTGATACCATTGTACATACACCCTTCAACCCCTGCTCTATTTGCCCTAAGAGGGGTTTTTCCAGCGTTAGGTGTATCAGTGATATCGCCCGTTGAAGCGCCATAGACAGAGTGCTGTACCGCTCCTTTTGCCATTTGCCGTTCAAACAGTGCAGGTAAGGTGTTTGCTCCCTGCTTCGTGCCTCGGGCAGCCAGCTTGTCTATAGGATCACCCCGCCTCTTTACTTTGGGAGTAGGTGCTAATTGTTTGCTGTTCTCACCTTCTGCCAATTCGCCGGTGATAACTTCCTCAGCCGTGAGCTGCTATTTCCCTTTGCCGCTACGTGTTGCCACTTTTGGGAGCATTTCTTTTCCTTTTGCTCGGGAGCCTCCATGCCCACGTACAACACCGAGCTGGAAGCACCAAAAAAAGAATGGAAGCCGCCAAGCTGATAGTTTTTACCGACACAAGAGGAACCACACCGTCATCCGGACGCCGCCGAAAACGCTCTCAGCGGAGCTATAGGTGTGGTCGGTGAGCGGACGCGGACGCGAGTAACCGCAGGTGAGCTCTTCTTATTGCCTGCTGCAGCAGGCTCTTGTGAGGCTTCTTACGACGATTTATCCCGCCACCGCACCGATGCTCCTAGCAACATTCACCAGGGTCTCCGCCGACACAGCAGGAGCCCCACCACCATCCAAACGCCGAGCTACAGGCACGGACGGCAAGCAGACGCGAGCAGCCGCAGGTGAGCACTTCTTACTGCCTGCTTCTGCGGGTTCTTGCGGGGATCCTTACGACTGCACCGAGACTCCTTGCAGCATTCTCCATCGGGAAATAATCCCCTGTCCACGGCACTCTGTGTGCTGCTCCCAATATGCAGCTCGCTCTGCCCGGGGTCAAGCCGCTCACTCTCATCCACCACCGGAGTGCGAGGACTGAGCTGCTCACACAGCCCACGCCACGGACGCCATCTTGCTTCTGGCTGCACTTATAGCCGCTAGTTCTAATTGGTTGAAGGACCGAGTACAATGGTGTAAGCTAGACCTTTCCTATGGCAGAGGGGTGTTTTGAGTGCCTGCTTCTCAGCTGTATTTTTGAACTCCTCAGTTGCCCATCATTGGTATAATGCTTACCCCAACCCTACCCCAAAAGCCAGGGTGGACTTTGCACATCTAACATGGTCTGCATTCACATAGGGAAATACTGCCTGGAAGTTTTTAGCAGGTTCAATAATGGTAGAGGTTGAAATTTCACCAGAACCCTTTATGTCTCTGTTGCGATAAGGGCACAATATCCCAAAAAGGGTCTGCAGATTCACTTCTACAGCATTGCTGCTGGCACAACATGAAATTGCACTGCATTGGGGCACTAAATGTAGTTCAAGTGTCAATGCGTGTTTGAAAACCCTCACATACTGTGACACTACATGTGAAGAATACACTACGCTGCAAACCCATAAAGGATGGGCATAAGACATTTAGAAACCATTCAAAAGCTGCTTGTTTTCTATATAGACTCTAGGACTAGAGTGAACTGCAGGAACGTGCCCGACTGCTCCTATTAACATGTACTGGATGCCACCACCTGTATAAACAAACCCCTATGTTGTGCCTTATAATCAGATAGCAGTGGTCAAACCCTTTAGTTTTTTTTAGCTCTCCCATGGCTGTCTTTCTTTGATGCATGTTTAAGAAAGGTTTCCTCTGGTATTGGATAACATGAATGTACCATATGGGGAAGATAATGTACATGTTTGTATGAATGTAAGCAACAAGACGATAAAAAAGGTAAATTCAAAAAGAGCAGACTATCTCTGAATAATTGTAATAAGGCTGTAAAGACAATTAACCCATCCCCTGCTCAGCATGTGGAGTGATTTGTAGAAAGTACATGAGTAGGATAAAACGTTGCTACAGTGCAATCAGTCAGTCTTTGATATTCAGTGTTGGCATCGAAGGGTGTCTCCTGGGTCTGTGACTCATCAGCTCTGCTCTGTTATTGATGTTCCCCCCGAGACTCTGTGGGGGCCTCAGTGTCCCAGGAGCCCTGTTCTCACCATCTTGATTATGTGTGACACTTTGCCTCTGTAGGTCCCTTCAGTCCCTGAGCGATTGTCTTCCACCTCACAGGATCGGTCGGTGCAATAGGTTGCTGCTCCATAAACCATTCCCATGCTTCCTGTGGAGTATCAAAGAAGTACAACTTCAAATCATTAGGCACTGGCCACAGTGGGAGATAGAGGAGCATATGTGGGAGATTCATGTTCCATCGCTTCTGCTTAAATAGATCACACAGTTTTTGCTTTAATTAGACATGACGGGTGTTACCCAGGATGATAGGAATGTGTTCAGATTGATGCATTAGGTGACCCTTTGCTCTTGCCCCATTCAGAATGGCATCTTTGTCTCAGTAGTTCTAAAATCTGGCTATCATAGGACAAGGTGGGGCTCCCAGTGGAGATTTCTGAGCCAGTGACCTGTGGCACTCTCAGTGTCAAAGCGGGGGGACAGGCGAACATTGTACAAACAGGACTGGATCCACTGAAAATGTTTCTGGTGATGTGTCCTCGGCACCCTCCAGGAACCCAATAAACCAGAGATTGTATCGACAAGTCACTTTTCATCATCCTTTCTCCGTCATCAGATAGGCGAGATAATTCAGAGGAGAGTCCCAGTACTGTGTCTTCCAGCATGGAAATTGTAACCTTCGTATCTGTTACTCCGTCTACAGCTAGTCGGAGGTCATATCTCAATAGGGCCATGTCGACCTTGACCTCTCTAATCTTGGTGCCCAGAACTGACTGGTAGTCCAGAATGGCCTGCAGTATTAAAGAAGTGCTGTATCCACTGTGTAGTATTGCTTCTAGAGAGACTCCTCCCCTGGGGAATCCTTGCTCCCCCCTTGGGGGCAGTCTTTTTGTCCATTTTAATTTGTGCTTGGGGATCCATAGTGCCTGTATTTGTGTCAAGCGTGAAGCCCTGGTTGTTTCCAGCAAGCGCTCACCTTAGTGGTCCCACAGGGCTAATTTCTACTCATTCTGTCCCACCGATCAGTGGGACAGGTGATGGGTGAAGGTCTGACCCGTGTGCCCAAGTGAACCATAGTCAGGGGCAGCACCAGCAGTCTGAACCAAGAGTATAGAGAGTGGGCAGCATCACTTTAGTCCTGGGCCATCACTGGGATCCTCCGAAGTCAATTTAGTGCCAACTAGACCTCAGGAGGAAACCATATGCTGTCCCAACCAGGAGGCAGCTTGAAGATAGAAAGGAGGGAGGCCTTAGGTCAAGGGTCTTATTAAGTCCCTCAAAGGGTCCTTCCCTCAGTAGTCTGGGATTGGTCAGTGCCACACTCACCCTACACTCTTGTTGAGTTCTCAACAGGAATCCGTGCAGCCTTAGCACAATTTGGCTGAAGTCTTCTTTTAATTTGCTCTCCACGAAAGGGGGTAGTGGCCCCAGCTCAAAAGCTCATGTCAGCTCCTGCAGCCACACTTAAAATGGTTAAGAAGGGGCCTCCCAACTGTGCCAGCAGTGGGCTATGGGCTGTTTGTCTCCCCTTTTTCCTGGCAAGGCTCTAGTTGAGTGCTGGGTTTAGGCACTACTCTTACCTGACGCTCATGAGGAGCCACATCCAGTTGGATCCACGTGACCAGTCCGAACTCTAGCGGCCAACTCCCAGAGTCACCACATCTGCTTCTAGCAACTCCCGGGATGGTGGATCATCACCCATCAGATATCAAAGACACCACCAAGGCCACAAGGATCACTCTGGGCACGGGCCTCAGGATTGCTACCCGCTATGGAGGGCACAGAAGAAATGGAGTGATGTAGTTGTCTCACCTTAATGATCTTCTTAATCCACATGAGTGATCTTGTTTGCCTCTTAGGTTTTGAGATTGTTCTACAGTCTATTACTTAATCACTTCCTGTGAAGCTCTTTGGCTTTCTCATAGTTCACTGGCCACAGCATTGAAATTAACAGCCCTGGCAAAGACATAACATTAATTTCTACTGTCACATCAGAAAACTATAAAATAATTGTGCATAAAAGTTTCATGAGGAAGAAATGTGCATTTATTTATATGGCAGTCTTGTAGGTTGGAGAAACACAAATCTCCACACTGCTGAACAACGTGGGCCATCGTACAACTAAGCATTATGTTCAAGAGGCCACAGTCTAACTCATCTATCCACTTTACTTTGTGCACCTTACATCAAACTTTTGACCTCTCAGTCTGTCCTTTGACATTGTGATGGTACACTGGGTGCCCAGTATTCAATTCACAATGACGATGTGTACCCGGACAGTAGTCCAGATGCACTTTGAGGCGATCACGCACTAATATTAAGGGAACAAATTTCATCAATTGGCCTTAGGGGCATGAAGCTCTCTAAAGAATGACAAGAGTGCCTTTTAATTGCACCTATAAGGGCAGTTGTGATAGATGTCCTTGCAAAAGACAGAATATTATCACTTTGTAAACACTGTTCCTTCTTAACGCCTTTGCTGCTAGGCCTCCCCCCCCCCCTGTGCTAAGTCTCTTTTGGCTATTTGGGGTAGTTTGCGCTTAGGTCCTCTAATTTTTTGACCACATAAGGTATCCACGCCAAATTTGAGTCATTTTTTTCCAACATCAAGGGGATTTTAAAGGTACCCAGTGTTTGTGGATTCCCCTGGGGGGGACCGAGAAATGAGTCAAAATACAGCTACATTTTATTTTTGGGGGAAAAATTAGAAAAAAGGGCTACAGATGAAAGCGTCTGTTTTTTTTCCCTGACAATGGTATCAGAAAAGGGGTTGTGGACATAGCCTATTTTTGCTATATTTGTTACTTTCTACCTCCTTCCAGTTAATGGTAGAAATGGGTATAGGAGAAATAATGGATCCCGAAAAGCTATACATTTTAGAAAATTAGTCAACATTCTGAATTTGGCAAGTGGTCATTTGTGTAGATCCTTCAAGGTTTCTTTAAATAAACCAACCATTGAATATAGGACAAATTGAAAATTAGTTGAAAAAAACAACCATTTGTGTCAATTCTTTCACCTTAAGCTACTTCTAATTATTTCAGCTGTTTGAACGCATTATACCGTTACATCAGTGGAACCTTTCTGGTTGTGGGCATATATAGGAATTGTAGGTTCAGCAAGAACCCGATGAACCCAGAGCCAATAAATGAGCAGCGTCTTGCAATGGTGTTGTATTATGTACCGGGTATATAGCAATTAATTTGGGAAAACATATACTTGGAAAAATCAGTATGAGAGACACCTTTGTATTTCTGAAATTGGAACAAAAAAATAGAGTTTAGAAACAGTTGATATTTGCACATTTCCAAAACTGTGAGTACCCATATTAGCATGAGAATTATAGGTCATTTTTCAAAATGCCTTCTTTTTACCCATTGTCTTTCATTTGGAAGGCAGAAATGCATTGAAATTCAATAGGTAATCACAGTTGCTCCTCAATTCTGTTACCCTAAGTCTCCCGATAAAAATGGGACCTCACTTGTGTGGGTTGGCCTCGTGCCCGCAATAGGAAACGGCCCAAAATGAAATCAGGACACACCACATTTTCACAGTGAATCAGACCCTTTTTTTGAAAAGTGCCTAGCTGTAGATTTTGAACCGTAACTATGCCAGCACCTTGGGAAACCTTGCAAAACTATACATTTTTGAAAACTAGACGCCCAGGAGAATCCAGGATAGGGTGACTTGACTGCTTCTCACCAGGGTCAGTTACCCTGAATCCCTTGCAAACCTAAAATGTGTTAGTAAAACACAATTTTGGCACACTTCTGTGGTGGAAAGTTATGGAATCTGCGTGGATCCACAAAATTCAACCCAACCCGCATTCCCCAAAGTCTTCCAAGAAAAATAGGACCTCACTTGTGTGGGTAGGCCTAGTGCCCACTGTGAGAAGTTAGTCTGGTATATGATAAGTCCAAGTCCTGTGCACACATTTCAAAATGATAGGTTCGGATGTCAGAACTCAATGAGTGGAACAAGGTTCATGCAAATAACCGTAATGAAGGTCGAGATCCAGAGATGCCTAAAGGATAGTTTTATAGTTCAATCTTGATCAGTACATCTGAAAATAAACTATCCGACACGTGTTTCGTCACACCGTGTGAAGGATGTGACTCTTTAGGGCTGTATATTTGCTAAAGTTGAATGGTGAGACGCAAAATCGGTGATAATTCCAACCCGGCTGCGACACGTGGTTTGAGCGGACCATTATCCTTAGAGTGAATCGACTCCCCACTGGGTGGTGTGCGCCGGCTAAGAGGAAGACTAGGGACGGATACGTCCGAAGTATGTGGCCGCAATTAAAATCAAGAAATCTAATGGGTGAATGATCGGCACGGGTATGTGCAGTCATGAAGTTCGGCAAATCCAGCAAGCTCTTATCCCATCCGCTGCACACCAATCTGAGAAGTTGGCCTGGTATATGATGTCCACTATTCTAGTGGGCATATTGCACCAGTCTAATCGACCCTTATTGATGGTAGGTTATAAAGTCAACCTTATAGAAAGCTATCCTAGTGGTAGCTGTGGAGAGCAGCCTTCAGGCTATGACTTGGAGACGAGTTAAGCATGTTGTTTTACCATTTATAATCACTTGAGTACAAAATTAAAGCACACCACACAATGTATATCTCTAATATATATGTATTTATTCTAAACACAACCCCTCTGCACTCTTTATGAGGTCAGAGGTAAAAGTACAAAACAAGGAACTTAATTAGCATACGATAAGTTGCACAATATGCATTTGGCCCTAGGGGCCTCACAAACCATATACTAAAATAGAACCACGTGAGAAGTAGAAAGCAGGCCTGGGGCCTGTGGAATCGCTGGGGCTACTCAGGACAACCAAAGAGTAGGATGTAGGAGGCCCACAGGAGACACGTGCAGTGTCTAAACACAGCCGCAGGTTGCCATTTACTTTCTATGGGGAACGAACAAGTTACAATTTTAACCCCTTGTATGCTCATGACGAGCTGAGTTTATTATATACAACCGCGGTAAATGAATTCATCACACTTTACAACCCTACAAATAATTAAGCCACTATGGCGATTAAGATCTTGCTAATGGTAACCTAAACCCCATGAAATAACAAGACCAGCTTGTTTTTCAAAGTAAATTTTTATTAACTATTTATTTAGATTGTGCATTAGAAATCTTTATTAAAGCATTTTTATTAAAAATGTTTGCAAATGGTAATGACAGTTTCAAATTAAATCAGAAACATAATTCAAATAGAAAATAATAGTTTTAGCATCATCAAGCCCTAAGTCCCTAGCTCCACTTGCTATATTAAGGAATGAAGAGTAAAAAAGTCTTTTAGGTCTCTTACGTGCTCCAAGAGAAGTCCAACCGCACGTCACACTCATCCAAAGGTCAGCAAGAAGCAGCCTTCTCTTCCCCGGGGGAAGAGCTTTTATACCTTTCTACGCTAAACTAATCTAAGTAAAAGTATATTTTTCTGCTGAAATCGGAGTCCCATTGGCTGTCAAGTGACAGGCCATCGTGTCATTCCAATTTTTTAGAATATCAGTTCCGTCACTTTCTTAGTGTCCATTGTCTATAGTTTTCAAATTGCGAGGCTTCCTTCAATTTGCAACATTTGCTGAAAGAAAACATAACTTCCTCGATATTGTCAATTCCTCTGCCGGTTCCTGGCCTTGGCCTTGCTTGACTAAAGAACAGTCTGTAAGTATCAATGGGGGCCAGCTAACTTTAAGGGGAAGAAAAAGAGTGACTCAGGTACGTCAGACAATACAAGGAAAGCGCGATGTCTTCCTTTGAAAGCCCTCACCCACCGACCTAGTCGGTGGCATGCTTCATCATCGGGCCCACCACAGTGGCACCGAATGTGCCCCGGGTGTGCTGCAACGCCAGGAGACTGCGGAGCTGGTATATTGCTGCGTGTGCAGTGAAGGGGTGAGAAGTGAAAGTTTAAAAAGCTATACAAGCGGTCCCAGCACCCGAGGGTTAACAAGTGTTTAATGAACTGGGCCTCCGTTAGCTGTTTAAAAAGGCGAAAGGACAAAGTGGAGTGATTAATGATCTCCCTTGTCCTGTGTGGTCTACATGTTTCTGCCAGTGCCTTTTCTATTATAAGCTGGCTTTCCTCAGGACCAAAGAGTTAAGTGAAAAAGTGCAATTAAATAATAAACTAATAAACTATATTAAGTGATTGTGTTATTTGTTGGCTATGTGTTGCGCTCGCTAAGGCGCTGTAGCTGTTAGAGGGGGATTCCCTCAGGCTTGTCTACATAAAACACATAGGACAAAGACAGGACGTACAGGGGAGAGTCATGTTAGGTTGGCAGTTTTTAGAACTCATGGTGGCCGGCTCATAGGGTGGTGTTCGACATAAAACCGGCTAGGGTGAGCTCATAGCGATTGTATGAGGCTAGTGAGACTGTAAAAACAACCGTAGGTGGGTAGTGGTGGGCTAAAAAACGAAATCACAAGGTGAGGTACAGGAAAGTACTAGTTCTAGGTCCTCACTCTGTTATTTCTCTGTAAAAAGCCTCATGGGTCGCCTGGCAGAGAAAGAGACCCTGTGGAGATAAATGAGGTTCACAAGGCTGTCTAACCTGTAGGAAAGAAGAGTTTTGGCTTACCCCATGGTGTTGGACAAGCGGTTTTACTCACGAGTAGTTCGGTCTGGTTCCTCCTTGGACCTAAGCGTCCTTCCGCGGCGCCCGGTGTGAGCTGAGTGGGCTGCCTCGTTTTCTATTTATATGGTTTTGTAAACTCGGTACACCTGTTCAGGTTAGAAAGAGGGAGGGGTGCGCGGTAAACGCTGTCTCATGCCGAGACTGGCTGCGCATGTGCGGAGGAGTAGTGCGCGTTGGCAGCGCATGCGCGATAGACTGTTTTAGCGCATGCGCGGTAAATTGTTATAGCGCATGCGCAATAGACTGCTGTAGCGGTATTGTGCTTGCGCATGCGTGGTAGCGAGTAGTTCAATAGAACTGAGTCTGAGAAATGGCAAAATTAACTATATTAGTTACATTCATGTGGCTCAGTCAGCAAGGGTATGCTGCTGTCGATTGAGACAGGCATTAGAGGAGAAGAATGGGCTAGGGAGGGGGACGTTCATGTAGGAACATGGTGGCACTGGTACATCACAAGTTTTGCAGGAGTGTCTATGTGGCCAGACTGTTCCACGAGATGGAATCATTAAGGCCTTTGGTATGGGTGGAAAGACGGTAAATCCAGCGTTGTTCCTTATGTAGTAAGAGTTTCTCATCCCTGAGGTTGTCAAATTTCTCAATGACAGTCCATGTGAAGTCATTTGGTGTGTGGTTGTGGGTCAGAAAGTGGTCTGTAAGCTTACTGATGTTTTTCCCACATCTTATGGTGCTTCTGTGTTCAGTCATTCTAGTGCGCACTTTCCTGGTCGTCATACCAACGTACCGGAGGCCACATCTGCAGGTGATGAGGTAAACTAGGTTTGAAGAGTTACAGTTCGTAAACTGTCGTTGTGTCCAGGTCTTGCCTGGTTCCAAGGTCAGTGTTTTGGAAGGGGATGTCAGGTGGCATACACTGCAGTTGTTGCAGGGTTGGTGCAACTGCAGTGTATGCCACCTGACATCCCCTTCCAAAACACTGACAACCTCAGGGATTTTGCCATTTCTCAGACTCAGTTCTATTGAACTACTCGCTACCACGCATGCGCAAGCACAATACCGCTACAGCAGTCTATTGCGCATGCGCTATAACAATTTACCGCGCATGCGCTAAAACAGTCTATCGCGCATGCGCTGCCAACGCGCACTACTCCTCCGCACATGCGCAGCCAGTCTCGGCATGAGACAGCGTTTACCGCGCACCCCTCCCTCTTTCTAACCTGAACAGGTGTACCGAGTTTACAAAACCATATAAATAGAAAACGAGGCAGCCCACTCAGCTCACACCGGGCGCCGCGGAAGGACGCTTAGGTCCAAGGAGGAACCAGACCGAACTACTCGTGAGTAAAACCGCTTGTCCAACACCATGGGGTAAGCCAAAACTCTTCTTTCCTACAGGTTAGACAGCCTTGTGAACCTCATTTATCTCCACAGGGTCTCTTTCTCTGCCAGGCGACCCATGAGGCTTTTTACAGAGAAATAACAGAGTGAGGACCTAGAACTAGTACTTTCCTGTACCTCACCTTGTGATTTCGTTTTTTAGCCCACCACTACCCACCTACGGTTGTTTTTACAGTCTCACTAGCCTCATACAATCGCTATGAGCTCACCCTAGCCGGTTTTATGTCGAACACCACCCTATGAGCCGGCCACCATGAGTTCTAAAAACTGCCAACCTAACATGACTCTCCCCTGTACGTCCTGTCTTTGTCCTATGTGTTTTATGTAGACAAGCCTGAGGGAATCCCCCTCTAACAGCTACAGCGCCTTAGCGAGCGCAACACATAGCCAACAAAAACACAATCACTTAATATAGTTTATTAGTTTATTATTTAATTGCACTTTTTCACTTAACTCTTTGGTCCTGAGGAAAGCCAGCTTATAATAGAAAAGGCACTGGCAGAAACATGTAGACCACACAGGACAAGGGAGATCATTAATCACTCCACTTTGTCCTTTCGCCTTTTTAAACAGCTAACGGAGGCCCAGTTCATTAAACACTTGTTAACCCTCGGGTGCTGGGACCGCTTGTATAGCTTTTTAAACTTTCACTTCTCACCCCTTCACTGCACACGCAGCAATATACCAGCTCCGCAGTCTCCTGGCGTTGCAGCACACCCGGGGCACATTCGGTGCCACTGTGGTGGGCCCGATGATGAAGCATGCCACCGACTAGGTCGGTGGGTGAGGGCTTTCAAAGGAAGACATCGCGCTTTCCTTGTATTGTCTGACGTACCTGAGTCACTCTTTTTCTTCCCCTTAAAGTTAGCTAGCCCCCATTGATACTTACATATAAACCCAGGCGATACGGGCTAGCATATCTAGTCCTCTCTCTCTCTTTGATCTGAATAAAGAACAGTCTGCTCATCACGTTTTCTTTTCACATCACGTCAAACAAACTGGCAAAGGGAAACTTTTCCATGACGGACTTTTGTTTTTCTCCGAGCAGAATCTTTTCAAGCACGAATGCACTAGGCCCAAAACCACTCTACGATAACTATTATATAAACAAACTCAAAAGAATAATTAGTGATGAAATACAGTTTGTTCTGTTACCCTCTCACCATTGCTAATGATTAACCCATTACTCTCAATTACCTAGCTGAAGCACACAAATAAAGCAGCATTTATATTACCATTCTTCATTTAATCCAGCAGGATCCTCCATGCACCTGTAAAGAAATAAAAGACACCACGTAGACAAAAGGCATACATGAAATAAGCACATGCCATTAATTAAAACAGCCGCAATTAGTTATGACATGACAATAGACAAGATTAATTTATTATTCTCACATACATGAAAATGCAACACAATGCACATTTATGAGCACACATGTTATTTTTCCACATTTTGGTGTAAATGCATCCTTAAAACTGGGTTGAATTAATACACGCACAACACACATCATTAATATCGTTAATTCAGTTATGCAAGTGTAACTTCACGAGCTGAAATGAAAACATTTCTGAAACTCGTTTCATCAACTCCCTCATCTGGTGATTTCCAAATCACCACACTACACCAAAAATGTTGCAAATTTTATCTAGAATGAGTATGATTTGATTTCACTGTGTTAGTATTTCTAAAGACTTGTTTCAGAAGTTTCTTTGCAACTATCATATTGAGCTCTGCGTAACTCCTCCAGCTCTATCTCCCTCTTGTGTTCCTTTCTTATTTTGTAAATTCTTCTCTTTTCCTTCATGTACTTCTTCCTCTTGTGTAACATACAACTGACCTTCGTCAAAACGATCACAAAAATTATTACAAACAAAGATGTTAAAATCTTGCCAAGAACTGAACCACCAATCTCTTGAAACCAGGTTTTGATAGCCTGAAATCTTTTTGAAAGACGTTCTGAAAAATCGTCCTCTTCTAAGGGAACTATTTCTGAGTGTATCTCCGTCATGTTCCTAATGTACATTTCAATATTCTTACTTTCGTCTGGGATATATGTACAGCAATGCTGGACATGTAAAATGCCACAGACTCCTCCCTCTTTTGCTAGGAGTATGTCCAATGCAAGGCGATTCTGCATCACCATCGATCTGATTGCAATGACCTCGATATCTACTTACTGGAAACCACCAGCTGTGCCTGTTGATAATCTGTCAACAATCGTGGACAATTTCCTGATTCTTCCTGCATTCAGGGTTATACCTACTAAAGGTATCACAGCCTCAAAAATGTCTCCTAAAATTTCTGAGAAACTTTCTCTTTTATACCTGTTTACATGATTATTGATTTCAAATGAACCCTCTGCATTCCTGTCAACATGAAATATTTTTTGGAAAAACAAGACTAACAAAACATGTTCCATACCAATGGTCCGGAAGATTATAAAAAGCTTTATCTCCACAGATAATATAAATCCCAGGAAAAATTGGATCTTTACCACCTTTGAATCCCCAACCCCCCATGATTTGATAAGTGTCCTCACAATTGCTAGCACCCACAAAGTAATTATCAAAAAGTGTATTATCTCTCCTAATGCAAAGCTTGCCACTAATTGGTTTATCTATGTGAATTGAAACATTGTCAAACGACTTGCCATTAAGCTTCTCATCCTCTTTCTGCCAAAACTTGGATTTTGTCTGTTTGACCATCTCATTTCTTTTGTAAATTGCCCTCCTCTCTTCAACAAGATTTAGGAAAGTCTTTTCCTCAGCCCTCAATTTGCAGGTTAGATTACTTCTGTAAGCATACTCATAAGTGAGTTCATTAGTAACTAAAAAAAAATCCCTCATCTGTTTAGCTTGCTTGTGTTTATTTAAAGCCTTCTCAATTTTCAGATTAGCAAAAATCTCATAGTAGTTAGAATAATAATACTCCAAGCGACCAGTCTGATAAAATAAGCTAGCTATCACACTGCAGGTCATGCCATAAGTTAGAGGAAGCATATTGTATGTCACTCCCTCGGAAACAGAAGCAGGTAACTTCACACAAATGTAGCAATCTTTGACACCCATAACCTTAACATACTCTCCCAAAAGCCTTGAAAATGTATTGCTAGAAAAATCACCAACAGACCTATCTTGATGAACCTCTGGTCTGTGATCAATAACTTTGTTAGCACCATCTGTTGCACTATGTTTGTTTTGACTAACTGCAGCTTTGCTTGTCATATTGACTTTGTACATTTCCTTATCGATCCCGAAAGGAAAAATGACAGCTAAAACTAACCAAAGCAGAATTAATATGAGCATACACATCAGAGTCATCTTGCAGCAATTTTTAAAAATGGAACATTTCGAGGTACTACGTTTTAGAACTAAAGGCATTTTCACTAGCTTTATCACAGAAAAAGAAAACAAAAATTTGAAATATGTCTAAATGTAAAACCTACATTTTTTATTCAAACCCTCTAACAACTTTTCTTTGACCTTGCGTTGTGGTACTGAAAAATTTGGACCTGTGTCATAAACATCGTCGTATCATGGCGATTTTGATATCAAAAGACCGAGAATGGCTGGTACACTATGTACAAGCATTTTCGTCATATTCGAGTGAAGATTTCACCTCGAAATCGCCGTTTTCATTCTGAACCCTTGGCTTCTATTTTGTGTACAGCAGCCATTTTGTGAGTTGCCCTCACATAGGCTTGTAACACAGCTAAATTCGATTCCAAAGGACACGTTCACCTTAATTGACTTTTCTATGACCTGGGCAAGCTGAAACCATTGCCCCAGGCCGAACCTGTTTGGTCAGTTCCTCTCCCAGTGGCCGAGCGAGATAGCATCAAGGCACAACATGCCATAAACCTTTTCATCGCACACACACCCTGCCTATCTTATTTCCAATCTGTTCCTGCTCCTGCCTCCACAAGCTATTTATTACATGGGCTGTGATCTTACTGTTTTGGGTTTATCCGGCCTTGTCAGCTAGAGAATGTATGCATTATGTGGACATTGTTTATGGCCTGGACTTATCTTGAAAGTGGGTTTGTCATCATACAGTGCTTTGTGTGCACGTCCTGGGAATGACCAACAATAATGTACTTCAAAGAGAAAATGTGTGCCTAGGGCATAATAAATGGTATAAAAGGTCTGTGCTGAGACCGTTCAGGAGACTGCCTCATTCAATTGCTAAGGCAGTTGGGTGACGTAGCCACACTTAATTGTGTTTAATAAAGATGTCTTTTTCATATTTTCAGAGTCTGTGCCAAGTTCTTGTTATATTAGTAAGTATTCCCTGAGAGCGAAAATTACCAAGTTCTTCAGTTGGCGCCCACGTGGGGCTCATCAGAGAAGTGACTTTCTATGGGAGTGATCGTGCCAGGAGACTGAAATAAACTGAGGAGGACAGAGCAAGATTCTACTAAGAAGGTACTCTGTGCACGGGGATTCTGGAGATTCTTTGATTCTGCAGCCCAGTATATTTCGGACCTTCCTGATTTTTGATCCTCCACATGATGTCACTCCTGACTGATAACCTTTTTGCGTGAGTATTCTTGAAAAGACCATTAGGTCATGTAGAACTTGACAGTTAGAATCTGGATAATATTTTCATTAGTAAAAAGTAAGAGTTAAGTATAAGTGGGTCGCTCCCAGTCCTTTGTTCTTTGGTTCTTTGATTTTGATTGGTTCTTAGTTTGTTTGGTCCTTAGTTTTATTTGAATATTGCAATTTTCAAAAACCGAGGGTCTTGTATATTTACGAGTGTATCGATAGAGATAGCCCCTTGAAGTTTGAAGCTAGATTAGTGAGCTATAAGATGCCTGATCTTAGCGAATTTGGAGATTTGTGTTGGCCAACTTTGTATACGTTTGGATTAGCCGGTTTCCCCTAAAGGGGATATCTTCTAAATAGGCTTAGATTAAAAAAAAAAAAAAACATATTTCTTCCCTGGTGATTTTGTATCCCCAGGGAATTAAAATATGACATAATACACAATAGGGATCCTTTGTTCTGTGCAATTTTATGAATGGATATATGCAGAACGATTTTTGGTGTACTGCCAGCCAAAGCTAGTGAATTAAGTGTATTGTGGCTTCATGCACATACAGCAGTCTGTTGGGCTATGTTTTTTGCAGTCTTTTGGAACCCTAGTGCGACGTGCTTCTTGTAAATATGACTCACAGCTAGTATTTACAAATAGCTTTGTTTTCGTCCTGAGTGTCGATTTGTGGGTTCAATGTGTGTTTCAATGTCTATGTGGTTTTTCTCATTAGTGTAACTTCATTAAAAGCTACAGCGCTGTATTGTGTGTCCTGAGTGTTTAAATCTTTTCTCTTTATGTCTGCAATGAGCTAAATGTGTTTGTAGGTTTCTTGATGTTTCCAGTCTGTTAAGTAAAATGTCAGATTAATTAATATTAAGTAGAAATTAGATAACACTCCAGCAATTTTCTATGTCACATGCTAAAATTCGCTATGTGTTGCTATTTAATTTACAGACTAAGCAAAAACGAATATGTGCAAACTGTTAAATGCTTAAAATAGATAAGTTAAAATTCACATTCACTAGGAATACAAAGGGCCTCAAGAATAATTGTGTCTTTTGTAGCAAAACGAATTTGTAGCATTTTTACTTACATGCATTATAGCATATGTAAAAGGCAAACACCTCAGCTAAAGTAAATTTTTCTTGCTAGATTTAAATGCGTCTTTTTGCACGCGCATTTTTAAAAACTTGAAATGTCTGTTTTCAGTAAAACTGAAAGCGTGCTCAGGTTTCAGCACTCTTTCAGGTTTCAGCCTTTCCTGCCTTAAGGCAGCAGATGTTGTTTTTCGAAGGCCATAAATAGCATTGGAATGTTTATTTAGCCCAGGACTTAGCACAGTTGGATTTTTTTTTCATTTCAGAATAGTGTTTTAGAGGGTTACAAAATTAAGGTTCATCACTTTGTATCACTGGAAGACATTCCAAATGCGGTTTTCCTCTCTGAAAACAATTTTGAAGTATATTTTTGGTTCTGTCGCTAAATACTGATTGTCCTTTAAAAATGGCGCGAAAAAATGTCATGTTTTAAGTTAGGATTTTTGTGCGTAAGCGCATAAATGAATGCATCTAAAAATGATAGGCAAGGGATGCAGCTTAACTTTAAATGTGGAATTATCATAAAAACAGAAAATTGGTATCATTGAATGAAAAATTATTAATTATGAAAAAATTATTTTAAAAAAATAAGTGTTTTTTAAAATCGTTTTTTGATATTTATAAAGCTTAATACTCATACCATGACCTCCTAGTATTAAAATTGGATTTAAGTTATGTGTTACGGTGTAATTAGGTAATTTGCATGTTGGTTTTCACTTGGCGCAGGCGTGAAAAAACTCATTTTTCCAAGGATTTACATGAGATATGACTAATGTCTATATCTGTAACGTGTAAAGAACATCCTGAGGATGATTAATATGTAAAACAATTATAGGATATTTATTTTTAAGTTAAGATAAAAGTCGAAATTGAGTTAAATGTTTTTTTTTTAACACAGATTCTTGTTATTTAAAGTTAAAGTGTCTCTGGCTTCAGTAAATGCATACATTTGTGCATAATACAAACTTGTGGGTTGTTATTGAGGTTGTTTTTCATAGCTCGGTGAGCCAATGTGCCGGGTGCAGAACTTTGTGTTTAATATCAGGGTTGAAGGTTCTAAATTTAGCGGGGCCCATTTCAGAGGTTCATTAATGTTAGGTTGCTAAAGTGAGTACCATTGTATAGGGTGGTAGCAAACATTTGTTCTAAAAACTGGTATGTGTGAACCCTTCACAGTAAATGTAGTAGGCTTTCTGTCTTTGTCATGTTGACATTGTGACCTTTTAAATTCGAGCCTTGTCTCTGTGAAATGCAGAATAACCTTGCTAAACAGGCCTCTGAAAGGTGGAATTTTGGGTTTAAAGTTAAAAACTTAATTGCAAAGGAAAATATAAAAAAGGTTTCTTGAAAAGTTTCTTTAAAAGTCCCAACATCATGACATTTGTATTTCTGCTCTAAAAAATTAATGTCTGGTAGTACAGAAAACGAAGTGTTGCATTACGTCTTAGACAAAAAATAAGATGCAACTTTTACTAACATTTTGAAGCCTACATGAGAATAAGTAAGAACGATTTGCCAATTAAGAAGTTTTTTTTTTTATCATGGAGATTGTGACACAAGGCTAATTTTAGGTGTCAGGGAAAGGATTTTACCTCTAAAATCTGACAAGACTGACAAGATGGTAACAGTTAAGTAATGGAAATTTATTTTTGTGGTTTTTTAATGTGTATCATGTTTTGTCTTCTGCCTAAAAAGTCACAATTGGTGTCAGAAATGTCTCTCTTTTGGTGCTGTGTATTTTTTTTTCCTTTTCGCTTCTGCTCACAGATCATTCATGGATTGCTCCGGGGCTTTTAAGCATAACAAGACACGTGAGTTTGGTTGGTTGAAATAAGATGGGTTTTTTTTGCGCAACTCCTTTGAAAAGAAATGTCCATGCGTTTTTCATGTTTGTGTATTTTGATCTATCATGAATTGTTCTTGCTGGTTCTGGGTGTCCGAAAGTTGTATTTGACAGCAGATACCCACTATTGGGGATCTACTGTCAAAAAGGAGGGTATCCTTACACGGTATTATGTGTCACCGCTCATTTATGTATGCTATCGTTTTACAGCGAGTATATCTGATGGCTTGATGTCCGTTTTGTGCGTTTTTGCATGTTTTATGTTGTTGTATGTTGCTGCTTAAGAAATGATTACAAATTCACCCGTGTCGTTATCAGGGACATGTATGACGATACGTGTCGCTGTCAACAGTTGGGTAAAATTTTCGCTGATACTAAAATTCACAGATATGATTTCTTTTCATATTGTGAACCAGACAGACAACACTTCACCAGTGTAGGTCAAATTTGGCTATAAGTATTGAAGAAAAATAAACAGCAAATTGTGTTATTTGTAGTCACGATACTGGCCTTTCCTGTAAGGAACAGGCAGCCCTAAAATTATATATCCTGATTGGGTGTAAGGATAAATTATAGATTTGTGACTCTTGTACATGGTGACCTAATTTTTATTTCACATTAGTCAGTTTTATTCTGCTTCCTAAGTGGCTTTCCTATGGCTCTGGGCCGTAAAAGAAACCAGGTTTCATTTTTTCCCTGAAGAGGGAACTGGAACATTAGCTGAGATTACCGTATATGGTATAGTGGCCAACGGTAGAGTTAAATTTGTAGACTATTTTGATTTTTTTGTATCACCCATACTCTTGGTATTGTGTCACATGCCTGACTATCACCCAAGCACATCGTGCCTAGTTATTGGGGATTTTAGCTGTGTTCTACTCCCATTCCTCTTTTCCGTATTCCTTTCACCAGTTACTTTTTTATTATTATTAGCATATTGTTCAGGTTCACACTTTCAGATTGCAGTAATGTACCATGGACCCCATCTTATGTATGATTCCCTTTTTGCATAACTAGACTGGTTTCTAAGAATTTTCTTTAGGCTTATTCTGATGTTTTTTTTCCAGTCTGACTGTTAGGACTGTTAGGACTGATTAACTGACTCAATACTATAGTAAGATAAACCTTCCACCTCAATAGGAGACACATTACGTTTTTTTTTTATTCAATGCCTATTCTAAAATTGGTTTTTAGTTCCTTTTTACTGCTTTAATTTTTGATGGACCAGATGTATTATAAATAATGGAAATACCAGGACTCTCTAGTTCTTGTCTTTTGTTTCCACATCTTGATAATTAGCTTTTGTATTGCATAGTCCTACCTGATGCACAATTATTATGATAACATGTATGTGATCCCGCTTTTGAGATGTTCTAGATGAGGAATTTAGGAACACCTATGTGTATCATTGAGATAAAATGTGTTTACCCAATTAGACGATGCCACTATGTGTGAGGACATCCATTCAGATAGAATTTCTATGTCGCTATGATGATGAAAGATATGCTCTCAGACGGACACCCAATTGAAGAGCATAGAGGCACTGTTTTGCCTATTGCCTTTGTTTTTGTATTGCCTTTGAGAATGACAGTGTATTTCAACACAGAATTGTCCCATGGCGTGTGGCCACTCCTTTGAAGATCGCAGGCCACCTGTTTGCAGTCCCCTTGTGGTACAATGAACTGTTTAAAGCATCGCACTTGCTTCATCAGAAGGCGTTCAACGTCAGAAAAAAAAGAAGGAGCTGGTTTTGCCACAGTCCCTTGAGATTTCAGTGCAAAAGAGCGCCTGTTATGTGTTGGTTAACCTCTGACAGTGTGCAGTCCCTTGAGATTACAGTGCAAAATAGTGCCTGTTATGTGCTGGTTAACCTCTGACAGTGTGCAGTCCCTTGAGAATTCAGTGCAAAAGAGCGCCTGTCATGTGCTGGTTAACCTCTGACAGTGTGCAGTCCCTTGAGCCCCTTGGCCTGAATTTTGGCCACGCACCCCTTTTTCCCTTGCTTCAACGGAAGTGCAGTGCACCGGAGGATCCAAGAGCGGCAAAAGGCACTCCATTCTGGTGCCCATGAAAGAGCGGCCTGAGCGTCCGCTGACACTGAATGATGAGTGTTGGAGTCTGAGAATGGTCCCGAGTCTGCACGAGATGATCTGTGCCCATTGACCAATGAAGCGCACAATATATGTAGTGTCTGCCGCAGAGGAGAGATACGGTGCACTGCCTTGAGACATTGAGACTTTGTGAATGAGCTATGAGTGTTTGCCAGGAGGGCACTCCAACAGATACTGAGCATCAGAGCATGGAGGCCTGAATCCAAAGGCCCATGCAACAACGGGAGCAGACTTGATTGGACAATAGAAGCCTGCCAGAGAGGCTTATTGAACAGACTCTGGGCATAGTTGGTTTCACAAGAGGTTTCCGTATGATTGTATAGACTACGTGTTAGGAGAATGATTTTATTGTTCTGCTGGCATTATTTTAAAGTAGTATTCTGTTTAGTAAAAGCAGAATAAAGTCAATTTTCTGTGAAAGAGTATCCCCTTGTTACCTCAGAGCATTAATGAGGGTCACCACTGTTTCACTTGAACATATAATGGAATTACAGAAAGGCATAGGAAGACCTAAAATGTTACTAGATAATTTTAGGATTTACTTTTTTACTTAGGGTTGTGGAAAATTATGATTCATTGGTAATAGCGGTCAATATTTTGTCTATATGTTCTTAATGACATGTTTTCTAGTGTTTTTTAAACATGGCATTGTCTTTTATGGGTGGGATTGTTTTTGCTGCCCAATTCACATCTGTACCCACCTCCGAACCTATGTCTCTTCCTACTTCACTTCTACTTCTTTGCATTCTTTCCAGATTTTACCTAAACATGGACTAGTTAGGAGGTCAGAGTTTACTGATAATTCCTTTTGTACAGTTTCTGCATCGACACACCAGTTAGTAGTGAACATCACTAATTGTTGGGTGTGTGGTCTTATACCACTACTACAGATAGAGGCATTCCCTATTTGGTCCTGCCATATATGGCCTTTGTGCTACTGCGTGTGTAAGGAGACCTGTCCCGAGAGAGTCGTTAAGTAATAGGATTATGCTTCAGCAACATCTTGATGATTTGATAAATATAGACCTGGACTCAGACTAGTGTGAGTATAGGTTATTGCCTATGTAAGGGCAAAAGGAGCGTCTGTGGTACTGAAAATTTTGGACCTGTGTCATAAACATCGTCATATCATTTGGATATCAAAAGACCGAGAATGGCTAGTACACTTCGTCATATTCGAGTGAAGATTTCACCTCGAAATCGCTGTTTTCGTTCTGAACCCTTGGCTTCCATTTTGTGTACGGCAGCCATTTTGTGAGTTGCCCTCACATAGGCTTGTAATACAGGTACATTCGATTCCAAAGGACACGTACACCTTAATTGACTTTTCTCTGACCTGGGCAAGCTGAAACCATTGCCCCAGGCCGAACCTGTTTGGTCAGTTCCTCTCCCAGTGGCCGAACGAGATAGCATCAAGGCACAACATGCCATAAACCTTTTCATCGCACACACACCCTGCCTATCTTACTTCCAATCTGTTCCTGTTCCTGCCTCCACGAGCTATTTATGACATGGGCTGTGATCTTACTGTTTTGGGTTTATCCGGCCTTGTCAGCTAGAGAATGTATGCATTATGTGGACATTGTTTATGGCCTGGACTTATCTTGAAAGTGGGTTTGTCATCATACAGTGCTTTGTGTGCACGTCCTGGGAATGACCAACAATAATGTACTTCAAAGAGAAAATGTGTGCCTAGGGCATAATAAATGGTATAAAAGGTCTGTACTGAGACTATTCAGGAGATTGCCTCATTCAATTGCTAAGGCAGTTGGGTGACGTAGCCTCACTTAATTGTGTTTAATAAAGATGTCTTTTTCATATATTCAGAGTCTGTGCCAAGTTCTTGTTATATTAGTAGGTATTCCCTGAGAGCGAAAATTACCAAGTTCTTCAGTGTCACAAGTTATTTTCCAGCTAAACACAATTTCTTCGACTTTTTGTCACCTAACACAATTTCTTCAGCCTAATGCCAAAAACAGAAAACTAAATTCTAACAGATTAGTACTTCAATCATTGTCACTATTGTCTTCAATTTCTTCCTGACAGCTACTATTTATCTCAACTACAGGTGGGATAATTATGTAAGCCCATTCAGGAGACTTATACTTTTGGTTTGGTCTCAAAACTCTTTTTGTTTTTCTTGAGATAACTTCTATTTTCTTTCCTTTCTCTGCTTTCTTTTCAGGATCCTCCTGACTAGTTATCTCATTTACTTGTTCCTTTGATCTCTTTATTAACCTGACTCTCAGCTTTCCGTTTTCATTTGGCCAGGTATCACCTTTTCTTAGTAATTTTCTCTTTGGTTCAGTCACATTAGATTCTGTTTTCCATGATCTTTTTCTGAATTTCCTTATTTGAGATTCTTCATCACTTTCATCAATTTCACAGTCAGAAATTTCAATTCTAGACTCAGGTTCTTCTCTACTCGGCAGCCTCACTCCGTTAGGAACATTATTTCTATAACTGGTACTCGGCAATTCGTCTTCTTCCGCTTCTTCAATTACTTTCAACTTCCCAGTTTCAGATTTCTTGTTCCTGCTTTCAGAGCTTCTTTCCTGCTTTTCGATACTCTCCTGGTCTTGCTTCAGAACTTGATCAGACTGTTCTGTTATTTTCACTTCTTTTTTCCAACTCGTTCTGTTTCTTTTCCAAGCTCTTCTGTTGTTCCTTCGTCTAACTGATCTCCATCATTTTCAGAGTCTATTACAAAATTTCCAAATTTTCAGACAAATCTACATTCACAGATGTATTTTCCAGATGTCGACCTCTCTGTCGATCTTCTGAATCTGGATTTTCTTCAGTTTCTTCTTCAGAATCTGAATCCGCTGTTGTATCACTCTCTTCATCAGAGTTCTCAGGTGTTGGTATAGGAATAGTATGACTGGGATGAATCCACCTTTTTATTCCTCTACACTTTACTGCATTTGTTGTTACTAGTATCACCTGTCTCGGTTTCTGCCACCTTGGTACCAGACAGTTTCTTCTTCGGTGAACTTTCGTTCTCACCCAATCTCCAGGTCTCAGATCATGTGTTTACACTTTGTTTTTTGACTGTACTTCAGTTCCCACCTGATTAGACACAGAAGTCACGATGTCAGAAAGCTTCTTACAGTATTCCAAAATTGCACTGTCATTATTGCTCAACAGTTTTCCTACTGGTATAAATGCTTGTCTCATGAGTCTGCCCATAATGATATCATGAGAACTCAGACCTGTCTTTTTATCTGGAGTACTTCTTAGAGTCATCCGAACAAGTGGAAGAGCATCTGTCCACTTTATACCTGTAGCTAGACACATTTTCCCGATTCTGTTTTTAATCGTTGCATTTATTTGCTCTACAACTCCAGAAGCCTCTGGTCTGTATGCACAGTGCAACTTCTGCTCAATGTGTAATGCTTCACAAATCAATTTCAACAATTTGTTATCAAAATGTCCTCCTCTATCACTCTCTATAGTCACAGGGAATCCGTATCTTGGGATAATCTCTCATAAAAGCAATTTTGCTACAGTAATTGAATCACTGTGACGTGTAGGGAATGCCTCTACCCATCTTGAAAACAAACAGACAATCACCAAAACATATTGCAGTCTGTTGTGTTTGGGCATCTCAATGAAATCCATCTGTAACCTGGTGAAAGGACCACAAAGTTTATGATCTAATTGTCCATGTTGATGTTATAATTACGAGCACTTTTTTGATTTATATGTATTCACATGTTTACTGTTGCATTTTTTCACTGTAAATATTTACAAATTTGTGTTTCAAACCACATATGGCCATACATGAAGTTGATGGCGACCTTTGTTCTGTGTATATAAAGACAAAAAATTGTGATAACTGAAAAAAAACAAAAGACAAAATTAATAGTCGGGGTAAACGAATAAAGTTGTGTTTATCCGTCAAGTAACATTCATTGTTTCAATTAATTGCCAGAGGTTTAGGTAAAAATTCCTAAGTTTATATTATATTGTGGCCCTACCTACCCTCTTTCCCACGGGGCCCAACCACCCTTGTTTTTTTGAATAAACTACATCAGGCACAGAATCCCACAAGTCTAAATACATTAGATCCTAACCACATAAATTTAAATTACACTAGGGGCGTAAATCACACAGGGAGTATAATTTCCCTAACACAAACCTAAAGTAGTCAAAACAACCTCATATTCATAAACCATATCTAGAGGTATCAAACAGGGTGCGTAAAACATACTATACACAATACATTTCCTAGCACCAAAAACATTAGCACATAAATCACATTAGGGCCTGGCGCCATATCAATGTAGTAATCCCCCTGGCTAACTGGCCATCTAAAAAGAGGGGCTCAAACGCCCTATGTCCACAAAGTCAGGGCTGCTGCCTAGGCAGCAAAGGTCAAGGGCGCACCACTGCGCAAAACCTAAACGTAGCAGCTGCCCACTACTTGCTGGGCAGCTGAGAACAATAACAGGCTGACCTAAACGATGCAGCTGGCACTAAGTGCTGCACAGCTGTGGAAGGCCAGGCACCTCTGTGCCACTTCTGTCCCTCTTAGAGACTCTCACTCGAATTGTGCCTAAACGGTGCAGCTGCCCACTACTTGCTGGGCAGCTGTAAATAGGCAAAGGTAAATGGGGCATGGGCTATCACTGGCCCTCAAAAAAATTGCGCCCAAGGTTGAAGCCATCTCGCTAAAAAAATGAAAACATGTCCCTAGGAGCACTCTGACTCCTGAAAACAACTAGGGCCTTGTTGGAGCCCTCAGGCTCTAGGAATAATGGGGCCACAACATTGAAGAGAACACTGGACCTTAAAGTAAATATGCCTTTAGACGGTGGGGCCACGCACAGGCTCGGGGCACGCCTGGGGCCCTAAAACAAATGTCACCCATGTTGGAGTGATCTGGCCCTATGAACAAACATGTGCCTGGGAGCACTCAGGCTCCTGCAATAATGTGGCCAAATCAGAACTTGCTCCCTACATTGGAGAAGACCTCGGGCCCCTCTGGCCCTCTAAATAATGATGGCTAAATGGTGGAGCAGCCCGCAACGGTGGGTCTGCTCAGGATGCCCAGCAAGCACTGTCAGGGGGGCCTTGAAGGCACCGTTACAATGGAGGAAGCCCCCACTCACCGGTTCGCTCATGGAGGCGTCTCTGTGGCGTCCTCCTGGCGAGCTCTGCGGCTCCCTGCGCTGGTATGACTCGGGGGAGCCGAGCCTCTCTTCTGAGGTGCCTGGACTCCCAGCAGGTCAGGGGAGCCCCGGGCAGCGTCGGACCATTGCGCGGCTGGCTTTCTCCTTTGTGGGGCTTCAGCTGGAGTCTCCTCTCTTGCGGGCCTTCAATTCCTTCCTGGAAGTCCCGCCCACGCGAGACGTCACTTGGTTTGCCTTCTAGGACGCACTAGGCAGCGGCCCGGAGGGTATTCCTCTTGCGGGTCGGGTTGTGGCGTTGAGACACGGGGTCTGCATCCGTGTAAGTCAAATACCAACATCCGGGCAATAGTCACGGTGTGGGTACCTGCGCAGATAAATCAAAAACGGCACAAAGCGAAATGAGGGGTAGGCTCTCATCCAAATCTGGGCTATTAAGCAGGGTGGGCTCCTGCTATTTAAAATATACAAATAGCAGCCATAATTAAAGAAAACTAAGTGGGGTGCGCACCTGCCAGGCTGGCAGCATGAGGGAATCCCTATGCGAGGGGTTCCGTCCGCAGGGGCTGCAGCCCAGTGCTGCATGGCCCCCCAGGCTCTCCCTTGCTGTGGAAAAGTCCAAGAAGGGAAGCAAAGCACTCACAGGGCACTAGGGCAGCCTAAAATTCATAAGGCTAGATAAGGGGAGAACAACAAGGATCCAAGAAGCCCTCCAGGCATCCAGGGGCAGGGTAGGGCCAAGGGAGGCAAGCCTTCCCATTGGGCCCCAGCAGCAGCACTCCCCAGGTAGATTCAAGTAGTAAAAACCAGAACATTTTCATGTGTTCACAGCCCCTTCTTTTATACACAACACTACCTTTGTGACACAGCACAGGGCTAGAAGGGAACCAGTTACAACTGGTTCAGGAGCACTTGAGCACTTTGGGGCATATTATCAAGGGGGTTTATCTCTGCTTTATTGGCTTTAAAAGCCAAGAAAGTGGAGATAAAATTATCTCCCTATTACCTAGCTGTCGCTAACACCAGTTAGCGACAGCTAGTAGGAGATAGCGACCATCTTGGGCCCCACTTTGCATGTCAGTGATATTTATCACTAATGAGATGCAAAGTGGGCGTGCCAAGATGTTAGCGACTGGAAACATTCGCTAACATCGCTATCTCCTATTACCAACTTTTGGAGATATTCGCGCTAAGCGCGAATATCTCCAAAAGCTAACACCTGCCCTGAGCAGTTCTTAGCCATGTTATCCAATGGGAGGTGGATAACATGGCTAAGAGCATTAGCTCGGTAATGCATGAATATCGCTGACTTTTCAGCGATATTCATGCATTGCGGCCGTTTTTTATCGCATTTGCGATAAACCTTGGTAATACCAAGGTTTATCTGCGATTAAAATCGCCGCAGAACAGCGTTAAATTTTTAGCTCTAACCAAGCAATAGCGATAATTATCGCTATTGCTTGGTAATATGCCCCTTTGTTTTGCTCAGCTCCTCTCCTCTTTTCACAGGATGGGCCAAGGACATCAGATGTACCACAAGGGGGGAGCCAGCATTGTGGACGGAAGGCCCAGCCCTATTCAGGTCCCAGGTGCTACTCTTCCCTCCCATCTACATGCAGATCTCCCTATTCACCACCGGGCAGACCCATCCTGGCTCCTGGAGTCAAGCACACCAGCGAGCCCCTGTCACTCACAATCCAGACATACAATTCACATTCACTGCACACAGAAATGCCAACTTCTAAAAGTGGCACTTCTACACTAGACACATTAAATCTGCACACACCGTCGCACAGCATTTAATCTCACGAGTTTGCACATACCAAACTCTCCCCTGCACTCCTCTCACATCAGGAACTACCATGGACACTCATATCCCCCACGCATTCCGATGGGACGGCAGGCCAATCTCGCCACACACACTCCCTTTACACTGGGCCACAGTGCTAAAGTGCGCAGAGACCAGAAATTACTACTATTAGGTCATATTAAAAGGCAAAAAGTTCAGGGGTGAACCTGCCAAAAAGGCCAAGTCCAACACAACCCCATTCCAGCCAAAATGCAGGCAGACCAATCACCACTGTGAAGTGCTTCCCTGCTTGGGGCGATAGAACACGGACACGGGCCCGCACTGCAGGGACATACACCACATGGTTCCCCAAAACAAACACAGGAAAAAAAACTCAGGCCCAATTAGGCTACCCGACCAGTACTCTTTAGTTGTCCACAGCTAGGGCCAGGCCCTAAGCCAACCAGATACCACTGGTCCTTTCCAATCCAGAGACAAGCAGACTTTTATCAGGAAACCAAAATATTTTACACAGTTTCTGGAACATAGTCCATTTTTGCCATTTTTTTAACTTTCTATTTCCTTCCAGTTAATGGTAGAAATGTTATAAGAGCAATAATGGATCCTGAGAAGCTATACATTTTAGAAGAGTAGACAAAATTCGGAATTTGGCAAGTGGTTATTTGTGTAGATCCTTCAAGGTCTCTTTATAGAAACTAACCGTTGAATATTGGACAAATTGAAAATTAGTTGAAAAAACAGCTATTTCTGTCAACGTTTTCACCAGTACCTTCTTCTAGTAATGACAGCCGTTTGAAAGCAATATACCGTTACATCCACTGTAGCTTTCTGGTTGTGGGGATATATAGGAATTGTAAGTTCACCAAGAACCCGACGAACCCAGAGCAAATAACTGAGCAGCATCTTGCAATTGTGTTATATTATGTACCGGGTATATAGCAATTAATTTGGGAAAGTATACACATGGAAAAATCGGTATGAGAGACACCTTTGTATTTCTGAAATTAGAACAAAATATACAGTTTAGAAACAGTCGATATTTGCACATTTCCAAAATTGGGAGCACCCATGCTAGCATGAAAATTATAGGTCATTTTTCAAAATGCCTTCTTTCTTACACATTGTCTTTCATTTGGAAGGCAGAAATGCATCAAAACTCAATAGGCAATAACAATTGCTCTACAATTCTGTGTTACCCCAAGTCTCCTGATAAAAATGGGACCTCATTTGTGTGGGTAGGCCTCGTGCCCGCTATAGGAAACGGCAAAAAACGCAACATAGACACACGACATTTTCACAGTGAAAACGGACCCTTTTTTTGGCAAAGTGCCTAGTTGTAGATTTTGAACCCTAACTCTGCCAGCACCTAGGGGAACATAGAAAAATTATTAATTTTTGAAAACTAGACGCCAAGGGGAATCCAGAATGGGGTGCCATGTCTGGCTCTCACCAGGTTCTGTTACCCAGAATTCCTTGCTAACCTACAAAGGTATAAAAAACACATTTTCCTCACATTTCTGTGGTAGAAAGTTATGGAATCTGCGTGGATCCACAAAAGTTCACCCACCCCACCCCACCGTCTTCTGAGAAAAATGGTACATCACTTGTGTAGGTAGTCCTAGTGCCCACGACAGGAAACGATCCAAAACGCAATGTAGACACCCCACATTTTCACAGTGAAAACTGGCCCCTTTTTTTGCAAAGTGCCTAGCTGTAGATTTTGTACTCTAACTCTGCCCGCACTTAGGGAAACCTAGCAAACCTATTCATTTTTGAAAAGTAGACACGCAGGGGAATCCAGGATGGGGTGACTTCACTAGCAAGGTTCTGTTACCCTGAATTCCTTGCAAACCTAAAATGTGTCCAAAAAACACATTTTTGTCACATTTCTGTGGTGGAAAGTCTGGAATCTGCATGGATCCACAAAATTCACCCACCCCGCATTCCTCAAAGTCTTCCAAGAAAAATAGGACCTCACTTGTGTGGGTCGGTATAGTACCCGCGATAGGAAACAGCCCAAAACCCAACATAGACACACTACATTTTCACAGTGAAAACTGATGCTTTTTTTGCAGATTTTAAACCCAGCTCTGCCGGCACCTAGGGAAATCTTGCAAACCTATACATTTTTTTAAACTAGACACCCAGGGGAATCCAGGATGGGGTGACTTGCCTGGCTCTCAAGTTCAAGTTCAAGTTCAAGTTCAAGTTCAAGTTCAGGTATTTGTATAGCGCACTACTCACCCATAGGGTCTCAAGGCGCTTGTGGGAGGGGGTGCATTATTTATCGAAAAGCCAGGTTTTAAGTTCCTTTCTGAAGGAGATGTGGTTCTGTGTGAGGCGGAGGTGGGTGGGGAGAGAGTTCCAGGTCTTGGCCGCCAGGTAGGAGAAGGATCTTCCTCCCATGGTGGATCTGTGGATGCGCGGAACTGCCGCAAGCGCTTGGTTGGAGGATCTTAGTTGGCGGGAGGGTGTGTAGAAGGTCAGTCATGTGTTGAGGCATTCGGGTCCTAGTTTGTAGAGGGCTTTGTGAGCGTGGGTGAGGAGGCGGAATGTTATTCTCTTGTTGACGGGAAGCCAGTGGAGGTCTTTCAGGTGGCCGGTAATGTGAGCTTGGCGAGGGATGTCCAATATGAGTCTGGCAGATGCATTTTGGATGCGTTGGAGTTTTTTCTGTAATTTGGCTGTGGTTCCGGCGTAGAGGGTGTTTCCATAGTCTAGTCGGCTAGTGACCAGTGCGTGGGTGACAGTCTTTCTTGTTTCGGTGGGGATCCAAAGGAAGATTTTTTTGAGCATGCGGAGTACGTTGAAGCAGGAGGATGAGACGGCGTTAACTTGTCTGGTCATCGGGAGGGAGGAGTCTAGGATGAAGCCCAGGTTGCGTGCGTGGTCTGTGGGTATGGGTGCTATGCCCAGGGCTGATGGCCACCATGAGTCGTCCCAGGCAGAGGGGGAAGATCCTAGGATGAGAACTTCCGTTTTGTCTGAGTTAAGTTTAAGGCGGCTGTTTTTCATCCATTCGGCTACTTCTTTCATGCCTTCATGGAGATTAGTTTTCGCGGTGTTAGGGTCCTTGGTGAGGGAAAGGATCAGCTGGGTGTCGTCAGCGTAGGAGATGATGTTGAGGTTGTGTTGTCGCGCGATGGGAGCGAGGGGACTCATGTAAACATTGAAGAGGGTGGGACTGAGTGATGATCCTTGTGGGACTCCACAGATGACTTCGGTGGCCTCCGATTTGAATGGGGGGTGTCGGACTCTCTGGGTTCTACCGGCGAGGAACGAGATGATCCAGTCCAAGGCTTTTCCCTGTATTCCGATGTTGCTGAGTCGTTGTATGAGGGTGCTATGGCAGACTGTGTCGAAGGCGGCGGAGAGGTCGAGTAGGATTAGGGCAACTGTTTCTCCGTTGTCCAGCAGCGTTCGGATGTCATCTGTTGCTGCAATGAGGGCGGTTTCGGTGCTGTGTTTGGCTCGAAAGCCAGACTGTGAAGAGTCGAGGGAGTTGTTGGATTCAAGGAAGGCGGCGAGCTGGCTATTGACGGCTTTCTCAATGACCTTGGCAGGGAATGGGAGGAGGGAAATGGGGAGGTAGTTTTTAAGTTCAGAGGTGTCAGCTGTGGGTTTCTTCAGGAGGGCACTGAGTTCGGCATGTTTCCAGCTCTCCGGGAAGGTGGCGGAGTTGAAGGAGCAGTTGATGACATCACGGAGATGTGGTGCGATGATGGAGTCTGCTTTTTTGAAGATGTGGTGGGGACAGGGGTCCGTTGGCGAACCTGAATGGATGGAGTTCATTAGGCGGATGGTGTCTTCAGTGGTGATTGGGTTCCAGGCGCTAAGGTTGTTAGAAAGCGTTTCGGTTTTGGAAGTGGGTGGGGTGGGGTGGGCTGTTCTTTCGAACTGTTGTTAAAGCTGTTATGTATGTCGGCTATTTTGTTGTAGAAGAAGGAGGATAGCGAGTCGCAGACGTCTTGGGAGGGAGTGATGTCGTTTGAGGCTGCAGTGGGGTTGGTAAATTCTTTGACGATGTTGAATAGTTCCTTGCTGTTATGGGCGTTGTTGTCGAGTCGATCCTTGAATGCTGATTTCTCGGTGGATCGGATCAATTGGTGGTGTTTGCGGGTGGCTGCCTTGAAGGGGGTCAGGTTGTCAGTGGTTGGGTTTTATCTCCATGTTTTTTCGAGAGTACGGCAAAGTTTCTTTGACTTCTTAAGGTCATCGTTGAACCAGGGTGCCTTTTTGCTGCCTTGTTTGATCTGGTGGTTTTTTTAGGGGTGCTAATTCGTCAGCGCTGTGAGTGATCCATTGTTTGAGTTTGGTGGCAGCTTCGTTTGGATCCGATGAGAGGGCTGGAGGATTTTGGTTGAGCGATGTGAGGAGTTGGTCAGTGGTGATTTTGTTCCATTTTCTTCGAGGAATGGGTTGTGGGGGGTTGTGAGTTGTGGTCGTTTTGTAGCTGAACTGAACACAGCTGTGGTCCGTCCAATGGAGAGCTGTGGTATGGTTGAAGGAGATGTGTTTGCTGGAGGTGAAGATAGGGTCAAGCGTGTGTCCGGCAAGGTGGGTTGGGGTGTCAACAAGTTGTTTGAGTCCGAGATTGGCCAGGTTGTCCAGGAGGGTGGTGGTGTTGCTGTCATTTTTCTTTTCTAGGTGGAAGTTGAAATCTCCCAGTAGAATGTAGTTCTCGGAGGAGAGGACGTGTGGGCTGATGAAGTCAGTGATGTCTTCGCTGAATTGTTTGCGGGTTCCTGGTGGTCTGTAGATGAGGGTGCCTCTAAGTGTGGTCCTGGGGTCGGTGTGGATCTGGAAGTGGAGGTGTTCGGCGGTTGTAAGGTTATCGTCGGAGCAGGTCGTGATTCTGATGGTGTTCTTATGGACGATGGCGATGCCGCCTCCTGTTTGGTTGGAGCGGTCTTTTCGGATGATCTTGTAAGCATCCGGGATGGCTGTGGCGATGTCGGGCGCTGATGAAGCGTTCATCCAGGTTTCAGTGAGGAAGGCGATGTCCGGTGACGCAGTGTCGAGTAGGTCCCAGAGTTCTGTGGCGTGTTTGTGGATCGAGCGGGTGTTTAGCAGGATGCATTTCAGGTGGTTGGAATCGGAGCTGTGCTTGGAGGTTGTGGATTTGGTGTGGGTCTTGATGCAGGCGAATTTGCAGGAGTGGTAGGCGAAGGGACCGTGGGTATGTCCTGGGGCAGCTTCGTAGCATTGTGGGATGAATCCAGGGTTAAGGGCTAAGAGGGTGGCGGTGTCATAGGTTATGCGGGTGGAGTGGGGTTTGCGTGGACCAGGGGGTCTGGTGCTGGGCGCGGTCCAGGCGCGGACGGGCGTAGACAGGCCTACCTTTGGCGCGCCTTCGGCGCGCATGGGGCGCATCCGCTGCGCGTGAACGCTGCGCGCAAAGGCATCTGTCATATATTGATAGGGGAGGGGGGAGGGGCGAGGGAGGAGCAGCTGGGAGGCGGGTGCGTGCGTGGAGAGGGCGGGCTCCGAGGCAAAGCAACAACACAAATGGCGGCACAAGTGAAACCGGAACCGGTTGGGGAATATTTTGGGGAATATATATTTTTTAGCGCTTGGACGCCTCAGGGCAGCAATCGCGCTGTTATAAATTCACTTTCATTCATTCATTCATTCAATATAAGTAAATAGTGCTGTGGGCAGGGAGGCGCTAGCGAAATGGGGCACAATTTAAATTAAACAATTTGGTAATGCGAGCGCTATCAAAGCGGGCAAATGCTGGAGGTAGGGTGATGTCGACAGTCAAATGCGAGCAGGCACAGTGAGATGCAATCAATTCAGGGCAGCAGATCAGCGCTACGATATCCAGTCAGCAAAGCAGTCAACAGAGCAGCACAGCGTTGGTCAGGAAGCAGCGAGGCACAGCTGAAACCACAAGCACCAGGGGCCTTGGGGGAGCGACCGTTTCTGATGAAGTCAGGACGATCACAGCGCTTCAATTGGCAGAGAGAGCCTTGCCACTCAGTGGGAGGGAGGAGCAGCTGGGAGGCGGGTGTGTGCGTGGAGAGGGCGGGCTCCGAGGCAAAGCAACAACACAAATGGCGGCACAAGTGAAACCGGAACCGGTTGGGGAATATAAGTAAATAGCGCTGTGGGCAGGGAGGCGCTAGCGAAATGGGGCACAAATCAAATTAAACATTTTGGTAATGCGAGCGCTAGCAAAGCGGGCAAAAGCTGGAGGTAGGGTGATGTCGACAGTCAAATGCGAGCAGGCACAGTGAGATGCAATCAATTCAGGGCAGCAGATCAGCGCTACGATATCCAGGCAGCAAAGCAGTCAACAGAGCAGCACAGCGTTGGTCAGGAAGCAGCGAGGCACAGCTGAAACCACAAGCACCAGGGGCCTTGGGGGAGCGACCGAAACAGTCTCACCAGGTTCACCAGGTTCACCAGGTTCACCAGTCTCACCAGGTTCTTATACCCAGAATCCCTTAAAAACCTAAAAATGAGTAAAAAAAACACATTTCTCACATTTCTGTGGTGGATAGTTCTGAAATCTGTGTGGATCCACAAAATTCCACTCACGCTGCATTTCCCAAAGCCTTGTGAGAAAAATGGCACCTCACTGTGTGAGTCGGTCAAGTACCCACGACAGACAAGGGCCCAAAACCAATTGAGGCAACATCAAAATTACCTATCACAAAACAACCTGGTTTTTGCAAGGAGGTCCTTTGAGTTTTTGCGCCCAGGATCAGCGGCTATCTAGGGAAACCTACCAAACCCATACATTTCTGAAAACTAGATACCCAGGGGAGTTCAGAAAGGTAAGACTTGTGTGGGTCCCCCAACATTTCCCTACTCAGAATCCCCTGCAAAGCTCAAATTTTGTTGAAAATAAAAATATTTTTTTCTCACATTTCTGTGTGGGAATGTTTTGGAATCTGTGTGGGTCCACAAACTTCCTACCACCCAGTGATCCCACAAGTCTTGCTATAAAAATGGTACCTCACTCCTGTGATTGTGTCAAGTATCCGCGAAAGGCAAGGGCCCAAAACCTATTGAGGCAACATCAAACTTACCTATCACAAAACAACTTGGTTTTTCAAGGGGGGTCCCATGAGTTTTTGGCCCCAGGCTCGGCGGCCGACTAGGGAAACCTACCAAACCCACACATTTCTGAGCACTAGACACCCGGGGAATTCCAGCAAGGTATGGCTTGTGTGTGTCCCCCAACATTTCCCTACCCAGAATCCCTTGCAAAGCTCAAATTTAGTTGAAAAAAACCCTATTTTTTTCTCATATTTCTGTGTGGAAAGTTCTGGAATCTGCATGGTTCCATAAATGTCCTACCACCCAGTATTTCCCCCGGTCTCCCGATACAAATGGTACATCACATGTGTGGGTGGGTCAAGTACCTGTGACAGGCAAGAACCCAAAACCTATTGAGGTCACATCAAAATTACCTATCACAAAACAACCTGGTTGTTGCAAGGGGAACCCATGAGTTTTGGCCCTCGGCTCGGTAGCCATCTAGAGAAATCTACCAATGCCACACATTTCTGAAAATTAGACACCTGGGGGAGTACAGCAAGGTAGGGCTTGCGTAGGTCCCCTAATATTTCCCTACGCAGAATACCCTGCAAACCTCAAATTTTGTAGAATTTTTTTTTTTCCTCACATATCTGTGTGCGTAAGTTGTAGGATCACCGGGCTGTCACAAATTTCCTACTACCCAGCGTTCCTCCATGTAGGCATAGTGGCTGTAACAGGAAATGAACCAAATTGTACTGTGGAGGCTTCCAAATGACCTATAACAAAACTACCTGGTTTTGGGGGACACACCTGATTTTTTGGCCCGGGCTCGCCGCCATCAAGGAAAACTTGCCAAACCCACACATTTCTGAAAACTAGACACCGGGGGTTCAAGGAGGTATTACTTGCGTGGATCCCCCAATGTTTCCCTACCCAGAATCCCCTGCAAACCTCAAATTTAGCCGAACAAAACACATTTTCTACATATTTTTGTGTGGAATCACTGTGCCGTCACAAATGTCCTACCCCACAGCATTCTCCTTAGTGTCCCCAGTAAAATGATACCTCACTTGTGTGGGTGTCCAATGCAGAATTGGCTAAAAATGCATTTTTTTAAAAGTAGTGCTTAGAATTATCTGTGCTATACCCTAAATCACTTTGTTTTGGGCTCTTCCCGGTCACAGGCCCTTGCCTTACCCACACAAGTAAGATATCATTTTACTTGGGAGACTGAGAGTAAAGCTGTGGGGTAGGATATTGGTACTGGCATGGCGATTCCACCCACAAATATGTGGAAAGTTTTTTTTTTTTAGGTAAATTTGAGGTTTGCAGGTCATTCTGGGTAGGAAAACATTGTTGGATCCACTCATGCATACCTCGATGGACCCCATGGGTGTCTGAATTTCAGAAATGTGTGGGTTTGGTAGTTTCCCAAGATGTGATTTACAATGTGTAAAAAATATGTATGTGTGGAAGTGCGGTAACCTGTGTACCCTAAGTACATGTGAAAACAACCCACCAAATCAAGGAAAAAAGTGAGGGAAAGTTGGCAGTGCCTCACGGGAGCAACACCCGGGGAGGAACAAACATACTGGTACTCGCCTGTGTCCTCACGTTCTCATCATCAGCTACTGCCAACTGAAAACTAAATGGGGGATTTGTAGAAAACAGTGCAGATAAAGCAAAAATTACATACGTGCTTATGTGCTAGTGACCCAAAGGTGTGCCAAACTCTGTACATGGGATTTGGAGCACCTATCAATTAAAAAGAGCTAGGTTGCACTGGCTGTACTACTTTTATTCCTTGCTGTGAGCCCGCTATGTTAAAACCAACATGTTTCATTGCCTGTTTACATTTACTGGCAACTTCATCAGGGTTTGGGTCTGCGTCTTGTCTGCACCTTATTTCTCCATTTATTGTACCTGTGGTTACACACAAACAACAGATATACCACATGATTACATTACACATCTTGAATGACTCGACTAAAACACATTCACTGGTCACTTATACAGGGAGTAGACATCAACAAAATTGGTGTTAGTATGACAAATATCTGCCATATATAACCTCTTCATTATTTACCAGGTAGCTGCTGTTTGTGTGTGTACTGGCGCCCCAGTAGAAAAAATAAAAAACTCCGGTGTTTGTAGCAATCTTTGTTGCTACCGGAAACTGCCTTAGGTCAGTCTATAACATAAAACAACATACATGAGGTGATTATTAAAAGTTTACAAAAATATATTGAGTCGCAAGAGATCCTGCACAATCCATTTCCGTTTTCTGAAAAAGAACCAGCTTTTTATGCCATTTATACAGCATGTCTCTCTTTAACTGATGTAAATGCTTAAATCATCCCCCGCTCGTATGGGAGTTATTGTGGGCCCGCTGTAATGCCTTGCCCCGATCAGATTATCATTTCTTAACTCTGCTGCCTCATGAGGTTGCCCTAGTAGTTCTAAATAGTGTTTTAAGAAATACGGACTAGTAAGCCTTTCATCCGATATTCGTATCTCTCATATGCGGCGGGACACCGCTTGTATATCCAAAGTGAAATCCTCTGCCTCCTCAGACTCAAATGCAGTCCTACGCTAAGAAAAGTACTCCACTCTTACCGCTATGTGCAGGTATATGGCCTCCGCTCATCCGCCTGTGTTCTTTGTGAGTGCTGGTAACACTATTAAAGTTGTACGGCGCCCTCTCTGCAATCGGCGTTCATTGCCCCGCCCACTTCTGGCGTGCACAACGTTTTTGGGGGGCCTGGCTTCACATAAAGCAGTGGCCTTCTTAGAAGGGAGCTGTGTAGCTGTATTTCTAATGGTCAATGCTACCTAAAGTAGTGTGTTTTAACAGTAAACACACTCGAAACCCACCATTTAATTGCCAAATCTTTAAATGTACTAAGGTGGTTAGTGATATAAAAGCATTTAGATGTTTTAATTTTTTATCTACTTTTTCTTTTTACCTTTTCATCTTAGTTTATGATTATAAGGACGGTAGTAGATCGCGGCGCCCCTCGCTACAACCATGATGCAGGGAAGTATTGGCAGGGGGGGAGTCCAGTGAGGTATGGCTTTGCTGGATCCTCCAATGTTTCCCTAACAAGAATGCCCTGCAAACCTCTAATTTCGCTAAAAAAACAAAATGTCCACATATTTTTGGGTGGAATAACCATGCCGGCACAAATGTGCTACTCCACAGCATTCCTCTCAGTCTCCTGAGTAAAATGATACCTCACTTGTGTGGGTGGGGCAATGGTCTGTGACTGGGAAGAGCCTAAAACATAGGGATTTAGGATATATCACCAACAATTCTAGGCGCAATTTTTTTTTATACGTTTCAAGCCAATTCTGCATTGGACACCCTTACAAGTGAGGTATCATTGTACTTGGGACACTAAAGAGAATGCCGTGGGGTAAAACATATGTGTTGGCACAGTGATTTTACCGAAAGAGATGTGGCTTAGTGGGCTTTTTACCCCCTGGGGTGCATATCAGGTGCTATTGCCACATCTGCTTCCTGGTGGGGACAGAGAGTCTTTTGTTTTCTTTGGGGGTAGTGTGGGGGCATTTCTATTCCCATTCTGGGCAGCCCCTACCCCTGGCCTATAAAAAATATTCCCTTGCATCTACGGTGATTTCTGTCCCCCGGTGGGGGGGGCTGATTGGGTCTACCACACCCTGTCTGCCCCCTGAGGAGCAGAAATACTAGAATTTTTGGGGGGAGTACCAAGGGGGCTGAGATAGCCCCCTGAGCACATAGACGGCAAAATTGAAATGAGCCTCTTGGTTCATTTCAGTTTCTACTGAAATGACGTGAACGTGACATGCACGCTGATCTTCAGTTCAGGGAAACTGTGCTTGCAGCCTTGGGAGCTAGGGAAGATCTTCCCCAGCTCCTGAGGCTGTTGGGGGGCTAAGAGGATCCCTCTGGTGCCCTAACCAGAGGGATTCCCTGTGCCATGTGCGAGGACAGCTGGGGGCCATCCGACGCACATGTGCACTGGTGCGTCGGATGGCCCTTGGCCATCCAATACGCTGAAGTGGTTAGGATCTCCTATTCTCAGCCAATTATTTATAAATAGATGCTTTTAAAGTGCATACTCTTGATGCCCCCAAAATAGTACCCAATATTTAACCTTCATGAGAGTTAGAATAGTGAGTGTAGATACAAAGACAGTCTGTGTAATCTGTGAGTGATACTACCTTGTGTACGATGTATCATGATCTATCAAACTTGCTGAGTAGGGTACAAGGGAAGTCCACACTACATGCTGTTGGGACAGTAATGAGCTCTGTGCCCTGCATGGTAACAGGGACCCTTACCATCTTAGACAAGAAACCCAACACAAAACACAAAATCACTGCCTACATGTAGGAAGTTGCTAACTTGATGAAAGCCAACTGTCTGTAGCTCAAAACCAATAATACAGAAATAGCCATTTTCGGTAAGAGCACCTCACTATAGAACTCAAACTGGTGGCCATATAAACTCGGTTACACACCCAGAACCCACTCCAGGAATCTCATTATAATTGTCTGCACCAAATGGATATGACAGAAACATTTCAATGCCATCACTGTATCCTGCTTTCACACCCTGAAAATGCTGAGGAAGATCTTCAAATGACTCACAAGGAATAGTGGAAACAATGCCACTCATGCACTAGTCACCAGCAGATTTGTCTATGGGGACACTGTCTACATCAGATTACCATCCAACTCACTAGAAGACTACAAACCATCCAGAACTCAGTAATCAGAGTCATCTTTAATGTCCCTCCCAGCACCACCCTTTAGGGTACTACACTGTCTTCCCATGTATAAACTCATTACTTTCATCACATTCACATTCAATGCACTTCACTTCTGAATTCAACTCAAGTCCCACCTACCTGAACATTCAGCAAGAAGCTGAAGACCTGGCATCTCAATTGACCAACCAATAATATGCAGGAATAGGCACACACACCTGCTCAGCACCAGGATACCCTTGCAGGGTATAGTGCTTTTAACAGATTCACATAACATTAGATAGCAAAGCATCAGAGTAACAGAGCTGTGGTGTCTGTAGGTGAGCATCTTACCATTGAACCTAAACTGAGTATCAAGCATTCCATTAGCTTGAGGCTAGCACAGTCAAGCAGTTCAAAGGTTATTCAGGGAGGGTGTTTGGGTTAGAAACTCTGCAACGGCACAATAAAACTTAATAAATTAAAGCCCAGCCGGTACTTTCACTGTTCAAAAAGAATTGTACTTTCATTCACACACAACTGAATTGTAAACATAAAATTAAACTGTTATGCTCTACAAACTAGATTTCTCTAGCACTTCTAATACTAGAAATATTTGTGAGAACAATGTAAAGGCCCTACCTATTGCATTTGGCACCCTATGCAAAGTCTCTTCCAATCTTTTTGCCATACCTCCTAATGATCTTTTTAACACTATTTCCATAAGTCATGACCAGAGTCTGACATTCAATTAATTGAAAAGAAAATCAACAAAGGGGTGGAGTCAAAGCTCCTTCTGATATACTGCATGTTTTGGTCTCAGCCACAAGGCACTCCATAGCCTTGACCTTGGTTACCTCAAAGACAGGTTCAGATGGGACCATCTGGAATGGTCCCTCCGTTCCGCTAAGGACTCAGCAATGCCCACTCACAGTTTGGCCACTTGGGGTAGCAGGAGTATTGTCCTCTGTATGACTCAAAACTGGAATTGCATGCCATTGTAGATAAAAACAGCCACCAGGTTCAGGAAAGTGTTAACAACCTGGCTTTTCAGCAGCCCAATCATTGCTTCAATTTCTGGTTCCATTTACCTGTCATGAGCAGTGTCAAGATGTCCCCGTGGCAAATATATGTGCTCTATAAATATTAAATCAAATCAATAACCACCAGACAGCTTTACGAGGTTAGTTGTTGAAGATATATTGTGTAAAATAACAATGCTTAGAGTTGGCTTTTGGTCAGTTCATTGCTTTTTGTTTATTTATTTTAATTAGAACTTTTACAACAACAATCAAAAAAAGAGGATAAAAAGATAGGGAAAGCTGAGGGGAAACACAGGGGTGAGTATGCCTAGCGAGTCATGTAACCACATGCTACAGTAGGAAGGATGAGCAAAGAGTCAAGTTAAAGGTAACTGCGCATTATAAGTAACATTTCCAATCTCAGATATTCAGCCAGGGCCTGTATAAGGTGTAAGACGGGAGGGGGAGGCCGGGTCTCAGCATTGAGCCCCAGCACAGGTCTCCTCAATCAAAAGAAAGGTAGTGTCCAGGACTGGCATTGGTCGCCTACCCCATTGGGTGGCCACTATCCTCTTGGCCAGAAGAAGGAGCATGGCAATGCATCTCCGAGTCTCAGTAGCATCCCCTTTATGTACACCAAGGAGGGCGACGATGGTGTGCACTCCAGGAGATGACTAGTGATCTGGACCACCTCACTGAAGATGCCAGCCCGAGGCTCACCTCCTGAACGGCACATCACAGACAATGAGCATCTTCTCCAAGTCCCATTCTGCACAATTGAGCTGATGTGAGTTACAGTTGAATAAGAACTTAAAATGAATACATCTAAGTCAATAGTTTGGAGAGAAGGTGATAGATTGGGTGCAGCAGTATGATCATTGCTCTTTGGAAATAGCAGGAGCTGTATCCAATTCTCAGGCAGTCTGAGTACCAGGGATGCACATAGCGGCCTTTACCTGCCTCACATTATCTACGTGGGTTATAAGCCTCTGAGGAATGGAGGTTGTGAGTATAAGGTCTAGGGTGTGAAGTGTGGGGGCACTGGGACTGTAGCATACAGCATGCAGCAGGTGACATGGATTTGGTGATAGAAAAAGGCATGAAGCTCAGTGGACAGGGGGCAACTCTCCTCACCTTGGGTTATAATGAAATGCTCATTGAGTTAGAGATCATTGAACAAGAGAAGCCCCATGTGCGTGAATACTGACAGGACCCCCCCTTCCTCCAACAGAAGAAGCTGACGGCTCTGAGCAAGTGGCATTGTGGTTGAATAGAGGCAGTGGAGCTGGACCCATCTTCACAGGCTATCCCAGGCCCAGCGTACACAAGTCACAGTGTCTATTACAGTGAGCAAGGGTTTATATAGACTGAATCACATAGTGGCCAGGAGGCAGGGAGCCACTGAATCATGTCCCACTGCTGTGTGTGGCTGGAAGAGAGTGGGGTAGACCAAGAAATATACAAGCTGGACCTGATCATAGTAAGCATAGAGGCACAGATTAAGGGTGCTGAGGCTGCCTCGCTGGAAAAGCAAAGTTAAGTTTTCCCTTGGCACCATCAGTTGCTGGCCCGCGCAAACCAAGGACTCCAGGTTGGAGCGAAGGCACTTCAAGAAGTGTTCTGTAAGTGGGATTGGGATATTCATGAATAAACCTAGAAACCTGGGGAGGATAATCATTTTGACTATGGCAAATCTGCCTTGCAGTACAATTGCATTGTCCCAGAAGTGGAAAACATCCCCAAATGCCCTCTGAAATATAATTTCAAAAATGCTTCATTGACAATTTTGCAAAATGTTCCTTTAAATAAAGTTTTATTCACATTTTTCTTGAAATCTTCTGTTTCTCATGATATTCTTTATACATGAATAACTTTTTTTCACACATGTACAGCCCTTGCCCAATGCATTTTGGGCACTAGCCCTTCATCAGGGGCTACATATTCTGCCAAACAAATAGAATATACACAGCGTTGTAATAAACAATAAATAACATCCCTATGGGAATCAAATTTATACAAAAAACTGCTTCAAAAAGATTATTGTCCATGGATAAGCCCTATATCCCAAGGTGCTCCATAACGGAAAAGAGGTGAAAGTGTACCGGTAATGTGCGTATTATTCAAGATAGGAATGATGCTGACTGTGTGAATTCACGGTGAGTCAAGAGCAGGTGAAAATGTGCATTTGCGGTGTGTAAACGTGTGAACAATGAATAAACAGTGCACTAACGCCAAATAACATGCTGAGGTATACATGAATATAACAACGTGTTCACAAGATTGTACCTTCAACATGCAGATATGTATACGTATTCAAAATCAGGACTCGTTGTTATTACGAGTTTTGAAAACAGCGTATTCATCTAAAGAGTGTGGGAAAAATGAAATGATCAACAGGGTGACCAACACGTAATCTTGTTAGAGTGACAGAACACGCGTAAATAAACTCACAGGTATATCCGGCTTGATAATCCTTTCCCGGAGTAAATAAGCATCTTTTACTACAACGGAATAAAAAAGTAATAAATTCTGATGCACTATTTAATATTGGTGTGCCGCTAAGTGGCAGGCGTTTATAAAGCATGTTACCCCGTGTCCAACAGCCTGGTCCTCCTCCGGCGCTTCTGTGTTGTCACCGGAAGTCGAGGCTTCTCACCATTGTGATCAGCGCCTTAAGAGACACGTGATCGTAAGAACACCAATAGAAAAAATACTTAGAAAAACGATCAGCAAAGGAAAAAGAAACTTTCCCGTACTAGTGTGTCAAGTACCAATCCAGAATCTCTAGTTTCCACAGGAGCTGATGACTGTTCCTCAATTTCTTAAATCCATTACCAAAGCTATGTACAAACACTGGCAACAAAGAGGGGGAAAAGGGGATTGGGATAGAAAGAGTCACGCCACGTCTTCTTCTTGCTGGACGGTACTGCTTCAACTCTCCTGAGTATTTCCTGCAAAAGAACGACCATACAATTCCTGTAATAGATTATTCTACTGTAATTCTTCATTATAAGCAATGGTTACCTGTCCTTGCAATGTGGCTATCTGTCTCTTAGGTATGCTGTCTTGTCTTGCTTCACCATTCAGTAGTTTACCTGACTAGATAGAACAACACAGATCTATGGTTAACACTTCCTTCACCTCTAGTGTTCACCTATGTCTCCCCTTGACTATATATTATTCCCTGTACTTGGCTGTTGACTTTAACTCCTTCCATGCTCCTGACGGAGCCGCTCCGTCATGAGTCTCGGTTGAGCAGTGCTCATGACGGAGCGGTTCCGTCATGGCCCGCTTGGCGCGCCTGCGCGGCGCGAATTCCGCGCTTGCGCTGGACGTTCCATTGAGCGGGAGGGGCCATGATGGAACCGCTCCGTCATGAGCACAGCGCAACCGCGGCTCGTGACGGAGCGGCTCTGTCACGAGCATGCGAGCGCCGCTCGGCTCCCCCTCCCTCCTAGGGCTGCGGTGGAATTGCTGCCGCAGCAAAGGAGTTAAGTCTTTATCTTTTATTTCCTAGATCGTTTGACAACAAAGAACTTCAACTGCAAACTCCAATGAAGATGTACTTCGAGAGAGATTTGAGTTGTTGGTAAATATTTCTATACATATATATATATATATATATATATTACCTACAGGCGGTCGCCAGTAGGTAGTTATAGTTAAAACCTAGTTTCCATAGGAAATCCGCAACATTCTATTTGGAATAACCTTGGCGCCGGTGGACGAATCTTCGCGAATTTCTCCAAGAAAAGGGCCTGCTCCGCTCCGCTCCTTCCCTAAAAGTTTGGGGGCGATTCGTCAAGCGGGGGATGAGAAAAAAGGGGGGTCCCAAAACATGCTTTCCCCATGCAATTTCCCATAGGACCTTTAGCCGGGGCTACAGCCCGAACGGCTGAACGGAATTATACCAAATTTGGCAAAAAGGTACAGTTCTGTTCGCAGATGGGCCTTTTTGTTGAATTGTGTAAATCCGTTCAGTAGTTCCTGAGAAAATCAAAAGTAAAATCATAACTATATATTTGAGGTGTTACGGTAAGCTTACTCTAAGCTTACTGTTCTTTATACTTTCGCGAGCACGAGCTGAAAGCTAATTGGCTGTCAACTGTCTGTCAACACTCCAAACCAGAAAGTGTTGGCAGCCATCTTGTGCCTCGGTAGACAGAGGCATAAGAAAGCAGAAAAACATACGTGTAGAATGCAAAAAGGGGGCAGGGTAGAAACACCCTGACCCCCTAGGCCTGCTCGGGGGTCCCACAAGGACTCAAATTAGCCCATGGGGGACCAAATCCCGGGGGTACAGTGGAAAAAGTGGAAAAAGAAAAAGTAGTGTGGGGAGCCCCAACCTCCCCCCACCACATTGCCCCGGGGACCACCAACCCCGGGGCAAAGCAACGCAGCCCCCTGGCGCATACTGTAGGTTCCAGGTGGACTAGTTGGCCCCCATGGACCCCCAGTATACAAGGGGAATTAGTTCCACCTCTGCAAACACGCCCGGAGGCTGCAATGCAGAGAGGTGTAAAAAGGGGCGTGGCCTCATTACACCTCTCTGCAATGCAGCCCCCTGGCACATACTGGGGATTCCTGGTGGGGAGTTGGCCCCCAGTGATCCCCAGTATGCAAGGGGAATTAGTTCCCCCTCTACAAACGCGCCCCGGGACTGCGTTGCAGAGAGGTGTAAAAAGGGGCGTGGCCTCATTACACGTCTCTGCAACGCAGCCTCCTGGCGCATACTGGAGGTTCCCGGTGGGCTAGTTGGCCCCCAGGGACCCCCAGTATGCAAGGGGACCTTATCCTCCAACTTAGAACACTCTACAGGGTGAGTTAGCACAGTGGTGAAGGTAGGGGGCGGGGCTTGAGGTGATGTGAGTGCAAACATGCCCTGAGGCACGTTTTAAGTTGGAGAATTAATTCCTGTTCAATCCAGAGGTCCCCTAGTGGGCAAGTAGTCCAACAGGTATCTCCAGTAAGCGCCATGGAGCTGTGTTGCAGAGTGTTGTAAAAAGGGGGCGTGCCCTTTGAATGACTCTCTGCAACACAGCTGTCTGGCGAATACTGGAGGTCCCTGGTGGGCTAGTTGGCTCACAGGGGACCTCAGGATTGACGAGGAATTAATTCCCCAATCTAGCTCACTACTATTACTGAAAAGTACATTTAACTGTACTTACCAGTAACTTGAATTTCCTTCCATAGGAATATAATATAAAATATATATCAATTAAAAAAAATATTAAATAAAAAATATATATATTACAATTCAATATTAAAAAAAAAATCAATTTATATTAAAAATGTGTAATGTAATTTAAAAAATAAAATATCTAAAAATAAATAGTTTAAAATAATGTAGTAAATCAGTATAAAACAATATAACAATTAATACATTTAAAAATTATCATTTACAAAACCATTGAAATTCACAGCAAAAACCATAGGTTTCAGCCACGTTATAGTTAAAAATGAGCATTTAAACAAACCTTAGAAATTCACTGAAAAAACCATAGGTTTCACACACGTTATAGTTAGGAATTAGCATTTAAAAAACCTTAGAAATTCACTGAAAAAAACATAGGTTTCACACATGTTATAGTTAGCTGGACATTTCACTCATACAAAACCATTGAAATGCCCCCGTTATAGTTAATTCAGCTAACTTTAACTTGCGCGCCCGCAATGCACTGGTGATGACGTCACATATTATATCACTCATGACATGGTCAGTGACATCACTCATGACATCACTGATGACATCATCCTTGTGAAAGAGTGGCATACCTCCTCTCAGCGTAATATAACCCTTGATACACACATTCAAAACTAGAAACTAAAATTTAAAAAAATGGAGATACCAATTCCAATTAGAACAACCTATTCAGTAATTCCAAAATCTACATACACATCTAGTCATTCACTAACAGTTCTATATAGGCACTCATACATGTACTCACTCATCATATGTACTCATACACCTATACATCTTATTACACACGGACACTCATCTATAGAGTTACTCACACACAAACTCACCCAGGCAAATAAACTATCAAACATCCATTTACTTGCATATACAGCTATACACCCACCACTACACTTACTTATACAGAATCGTACACATACTTACTCTCTTAAACAATCACTTATAGAAACACATACTTTATTATACAGGAACTCGTACAATCTCTCGCTCTCACATATACTCACTTATATACATAAATACTCACGTATACTAGTTTAACACTTATGTAATTACTCATAAAGATACTATTGAGACAGTGATTCACTCACTTACACACCAATACACACACTCATCCACCCATACAATCCTGCACACATGCTGTCTTCAAAACACATATAAACAGTGAGTCACCCATTCATGCATCTATGCGGTAAGTAATACCTCCCACCAAACCATACAGACACTGATACTGATACTCTAAAAACCAACTAATAACCCATATCGACACTCATGTAGCTAGTCACCAACCCATGCAGCCACTTATACACAAAGTGAGACACTAATACAGACATTTTCATATTTAAACATTACTCGCTAATACATGTATTCACTAAGATACACTTAATAAGTCAGTTATACAATCATTTTTACAAAAAAAACATCCATTAAGACATTATTTACACATTTTTCCTCCATCGACCTTTAGATATACATATATAAAACATATTTATTTTTCAGAAAGACACACATTCACTGGATGATGTCATCCGTGATGTCACCAGTGATGTCATTTGAGTTGTCATCGGTGATGTCATGAGTGATGTCACTGACCATGTCATGAGTGATATAATATGTGACGTCATCAGCAGTGCATTGCGGGCGCGCGAGTTATAGTTAGCTGAATTAACTACAACGGGGGAATTTCAATGGTTTTGTATGAGTGAAATGTCCAGCTAACTATAACATGTGTGAAACCTATGTTTTTTTCAGTGAATATATATATATATATGCATAACTCTACCTACTTGTTGTTTTAAGAAGTTCATAACTTGCACAAAGTCTTTCAATTTTGAGATGTACTGCAATATTACATCATACTGCAGCTTCTATTGTCTCTTCACAGGTTGCGCTATTTATAGAAATCCAGTGTTTCAAATTAGTTGCTTTTATCGCTGGGAAAAAATATACAACAGTCTCTTGCGCTACTTGTGTCTTCAAGTGAGGCGCATATTCTGCTCTGGGGTCCTTAGAGAATTCTAGACTGACAAAAATGAATTGCAGAACTGCTTCCTCTACTAAAATTATAATGCCAAAAGTGCTTACCGCAGTCCACATGGGTTCGGAGACTAAGGACTTCTTCCCTGTACCCACAAAATTCTGAAATAAAGACTCTGGCAACGCCGCAGGAAACAGGTGACCAATTCTCAGAAATTTCTAGTTGAAGTGCGTATTTTGCCGCGATTGCAATCCTGCGCCTGAAACGAGGGTTGCAGACTAGACTGCTAACCTCGGAACCCCACCGGCAGCCATCTTGAAATTCCGCCACCTGGAATTCTTCATTTTGGGCAATAAATACGATGACCAACCATTAGGGAGCAGTCATACAGAGCGGAAATAGAGACCAAGAGACCCCCTACACCCTACAGGTAGGAACTCGAGCTCTACAGGGGAATTAATTGGACCAGTCCTAACAGTACCCCACACCAAAACTCTCCCTTCCACCTCCCTGTGTTTAAGAGGGTGCATCTTGTGGAATTCTCTGATCAAACAAGGAGAATTCAGATTACTTTTGGGCTTCTAAGTTCTCTCTTCTGGACCATAGCTCTTCCAATCAAACAAATAAAACAATTTCCCTTTCTTAAGCTTAGAGTCCACTATTCTCTTAACCTTAAATTCCTCTTCAGATTGCACTTGAATGGGCCTGGGAGGATCCTTCCTTCTCATATTGGGTGGACTCTTTCTTAGTAAGGAAACATGAAACACAGAATGAATCCTTAATCTTGGAGGTAATCGAATTCTTACACTAACTGGATTGACCATCCTCTCTACTTGAAAGGGTCCAATAAATTAAGGCTGAAATTTTCGATTTCCCTTCAAACGCAAATTACGAGTGTATAACCAAACATCTTCCCTAGCTTCATAAATAGGGCTAGAGCGTCTCTTTTTATCTGTCTGTTTCTTGTAAGAAACCTTAGCTTTGATTAGATTGTCTGAGGCTTGGTGATAAGCCTCTTGTAACTTCTGCACCACATTCTCTGTAGCCGGAACATTACTCTCTTGTCTGCCCACAAAGGTGTTTTGATGTCTGCCTGAGTTCAAATAGAAAGGGGTGAATCGCGTAGAAGAATGAACTGCATTATTGTAAGCAAACTCCACTGTCCAGATAATATTAGGCCACTCCCCCTCATGATCCATTAAAAACAGGCGAAAATACTGCTCAAGATCTTGATTAACTCTTTCTGTTTGGCCATCAGTCTCTGGATGGAAACTGGTAGACAAAAGTGAGAAACAAACTGAGGACCCCAATCTGAAATAACCACCCTTGGAATGCCATGGGCCCTGACTACATGTTGTGTGAATAAGGATGATAACTGAGTGGCACTGGGAATTGACTTCAAGGGAACAAAATGACTCATCTTTGTAAAATGATCCATCACCACCCACATGACTGAAAATCCTTGACTAAAGGGAAAATCTACAATGAAATCCATAGAATCTGTATGCCAAGGATATGGAGCTGGGGGCAGGTTTCCCCTTTAAGCACTGCTCACACGAGGCCACATGTTGTCCTACCTGAGCTTCCATTGTAGTGTAGTTCCTATTATCCCAATAGGCTCTGCGCATTGGAATAATATCTTCAATAGTATAGACCTAGGGCAGAGGTTAACTAGGTCTTCTACCGACGATATTAGACTTAAAGTTTTGCATTTGCCAGCTAGCTCAGAGTTCACTAGAAACTTTCTCGAATAGGCAAGGAGGATTTTAACCTCCCTGGATAGACAAGAAGGGATTTAGTTTCTGACAACCATAGAACATGACAACTTTGCTCTCCCCTAATCAAGAGTGTATCTCTAGAGTCGTGTGAAAACAAAAGACAACTTATTTTACTCAGTCAGTTCAGTGCATTCTTAGTTTCACCAGATTGTAGAGAAAAGGAAGAGACGGGCGTGTTCAATAAAAGATGGTATTTATTGATCAGTCTCCTTTCTCGTACAAGAGAAATGAATCGCTATTATTGCAATACTTATAGTTAAGTAAAGTGCATACAGTAAAGACAGAATTATAAAATAATACTGTAAAAGCATTGATATGGTTTCTGAGCCATATGATACTTTAAAATGGATAAAATAGATACATACATATATACATTTGACTAATCGTACTCAACTGGTGCTTCTAACCACGCCTACCCCAGTGTACCTGACCTAAGCCTAATACGTGGGCGGGAGTAGATAAGTAGCAGTTTAAGTTAAGTTTGTTTTGCCAAGGGACTGACTCAAGAATTCTCTGCAAGGGGTTATTCAGTTCTGTACCTGAGATCTAGAATGGTGGAGGGCTGGTATCTCTTATCCCAGGTCTTGATATTCCAGCTGCCTGCGAGGGCTGCGTGGAAACGCCGGAGCTGGATTTCTCGGCAGGAGAAAGGCAGCGTCTCGTTCTCAGCGCGTCAGGAAGGCGGGGCAGCGCCTGTGGGCTTCGCTCTCAGCTGGGCTCCTCGGCACGTCTCGCTGCTCCAATCTCGTCACCACCGCATGTGTTTGCTTAAGGCAATGTCGGTAATATTTATACCTGAAAGGTGCCGAGATTGACGTAAGGATGGACATATATACGTCAATAAGGATGTCATACGAACGGGTTCGTTCGCACATTCTTTTACTGAAGTTCTCGGTGAAATCAAAACAATGGCTATGGGAATTTCCCAGGTCGCTGTAGGTTTGATTTGTTTAGAGAACTCCGTATGCCTTATCAGGGACTGGAGGAATATCGCTTGTCTAATTAGATGGCATGCGTTATGACCTAATCAGATAACGCGCTTCTGTGCCGTGGTGTGGCTTAATCAGATAACGGTTTTTGCACCGTTGGATGGCTGCTAGTTAATTATTAACCAAACCAGGGTCTGGAATAGGGGAATCGATACAGTACCTATAGAAATACATCACACCCACTCCACGTAGACTATGTCCATATTTATAAATCTAGGCATAGTGAAACTAGTAGCGTTTGTGTATACCGTACCACCCCAAAATACATACATATGTATTCTGAAAATTGGAATTATGAAATATACGAAACACAATCACATGTACTATATGCACAAGCAGAGTAATAATGCTAAACATATAACGCATATTTTAAATTCAGCAGGAATAAACGCGAAAACTACACATGAAATGGCTCTTAATACAGAAAAAAAGTGCGAGACCATTTCATCACAATCATAAAGTTTTGTATGAAAATGCTAGAGGATAGCTAATGTATCTTGACTACCTAAAATAGAAATTCAGTTCTCTAAGAATAATGTCTACTTTAAGCAGAAGATAAGTGTCCCAAAAAATCGTAAATATTTTGGAATCGGGGAAAAAGGTTCTCGCTGTCTGAAAAACTGAGGAAAAAAATTTCCCATATCGTTTTTTTAAAAGTTGAAGGCCAAATTCAGGATGTAGGGAACTCCGAGTGCTAGCTTGCTCAAAGTCATTCCTTCTGCTCTGGTGAAAACATCATATCATTTAGACTGTCGAAAAAACTGTCAACAGCTTCTTGCGAAAGTTCCACTAACTCGGAAAAAGTTGTTACCATGCATTCATGAGCATGATTGCCTTCATTGATGTTTTGATCAGCATAGCTGACTGAAGGTCGTACCTGATCGATGCTGCTTTCATCTTGTACTTCACTACCCCTCAATCGTAGTGGTGAAGTCTCCACGAATGCCATCATCAGGATAGGTAGCCGCTGGGGACAGCACAATGTATGAGCCGTTACCGGACCCAACAAGGTTTCTGCGTCCATTGGCACATCCGATTGTAGTGCCAGACAGGTGTCCAACACGCATTCTTCGCCACATAGCAAGCACCTTAATACAGGCATAACACAACGTTGCCACATCGGTCTAAATGAAAGAAACCAAGTCATGTTCAGGTCCCGAAGCCGTGCTAGTCCAAGGACTTCAGTTATGCGGTCCCGGTAGCCAATGGCTAGGATCGTTTCTTCCCTTGTCGCAGGTGTTTTGTCTGTGACATGGTTTGCCATAGCGAAATAACAGGATCAAAAATAGGAAGCCTGCCACTAGTCCCAAAAGGAGAGGAAGTCCGCCAAAAGTGGAATGGACAAAGTCTGGAAAAATACCCAGGATGGCTTTGAATGGTGTTAAAGCTCCTGAAAACACTGTCTTAAATACACTTAAGACACCACTAGTATCAGAAATATTTAAGATTTCGTTCAGTATTTCTGCGAAATGTATGGGGGAATTAGTTGATAACAATGAATGAATCTCTGCCGTTGTCCTTGCAACTTGGAGATCATACGTTTCTTTTGATGACGTTAGCCTGGTCGGCGTCTGTAGGAGCACTGTCTTCATTCTGCTTAAAGTATCAATTCGAATTGAAGCAATTTTCAAACCGGGCCATAACCTTGCCTCCCTGTCTGGAGAATCGTTTGGGAACAATACTCGTTCACAGCACATGACCTTCCTAGTCACGGTTATGAGATAAGGTTTTCCGGGCAGCAAACTACAACATCTGCGATCTACTATTAGAATGTAACTCCCGTTCGAGAGTCTCCTAAAGAATGGTTCTATTTGTGTTGCAGGTGTGCCTAGCTGGTAACATGAAAGGTTATTTGAAGTCCCTTCACAGGCTCCATGCAAGCTAATACCCTGACACAGAAGTGTACCGCTTAGTGATCTTGCACAATTATTGCCACTAAGAAACACTTTCTGGCCTTTATTACTGACACATTCGTGTGTATAGGGCAAGTTCCATATTGACTTAATGTACCGTTTACCCAACCTTTCATACTGGCCTGCCTGTATATATTTTTGGCAGAATTGAAACTGGAAAGTTGTTATCGGAATATTTATTATCCCATGTATTATCCATTCAATGACAGGTCGTTCTGACATTGTCAATGGTAATCTCTCAAGTTTTTCAATGCTCAGAATTGTATAGTCAGCACCCTTCTGTGCCAAACTGATTTGTTTATCAGTAAGGTTAAAGATATTAAATAATGACGTTGTGTTGATTAAACGCCAAGGCACATAGCCTGAACGCAGATTTTGTAACGTCCAGCCAAGCTGTACAATAGAACGCAATTGGGACTGACCGTGTTGTAACATCAGTAAGTCTTCCGAAATTATATCGATTGCTGAAGACACAATGCTGTCCAGAGAATATATTCTGGAGGACAGAGTCATTAACCCATTGTCCACCACTGAAAGTCATTTTTCCAAATTAATACGGTCAATTTCCCGTATTTTTTCTGCTGTCTCAATTTGAGTTACTTTCCAAACTTCATTATAAGCTGCATATATAGAGGCCGCTATGAAACGTTTTTGATGCTGTTTGCGTGGTCCCATAATGAAATCAAGCAAGTCAGCACCTTCTGTAAGTAAAGTTAGGTGTTGCTTAATTTCAGCCAGTGTGGACGTTTGTAGCCATTGAAGGCAGATCTTGCCCACGCTGTAGGTGGTTACTATCCCTGGATGTTGTCTTTGGGAATATCTAGGGTCTGCCCTAGTCAATGTGAACCCCTGTATTTTGTTCAGGAATCTGTCTTGACAGTTATTTGTATCTGTGGGCCAGATCAACCATTTTTTCCATTCAGGATGTGTTCTGTTTTGGTTTAATATATGGTTTACGTCTATCTCAACATCTATAGAGCTATTACTGTTCACTGTTGGCTTTGGAATAGACGGTTTGTTCAAATCTTTGATTTTGGCTAAGCCAAGACAGGTAGTTTGTTGAATAGTGTCGTTCAAAAATATAATTTGGTTCTGGGATTATGCAGGCTCTAAACAATGATTCTATACCTTGTACTTGCCAATCTCTTGTACCCCAAACAGTTTTTGCTTCAATATTATTGTTCCAGAAATCAAAACCAAATGTATTCATTTGCTCAAAAAATGAATCTGAATATATCAATTTTGTGTTTGTAAGCATGGTCTTCATACCTGTCTTATTTGACAATTTGAAATAAAATGTTTCTGCATTACTTGTGTTAAACCCTGAAAAGTATGAATATTTATCATAAAATGTTTTCGAGCTACCTTTTGGAGGAGTAGCACAATGTTCCCATTGGTTATAATTTAAAACATTTGTAGGTTGTGCAGATTTATGTAGATAATGGTTACCATAGTGGTTGTAGCAGAACATCTGAACATAATTAGACGAACTCTGCAAATAATCATGTTCTGTAAATTTAGCAGACATCACAAGATCAGACATCATATCATTAATACTTTCAAAGTCCCAATCATCAGCAAATGTGCTTGGTTTTACAAAGTTGTTATATAGCTCCTATATATCCTTATGTTAGCGTAGGTACATTTGGGGTTTAAACGCCATTTTTCCTTTCTTGCAACTTCTGCACACGACCCTAAATTGTTGACTTAGCTTTCAACCTAGTGGTTTGCCGTGGTGTATGTGAGAATAATATGTTATTGCTCTGATATCAGCTTTGTTTAATAAACCATGTCTGCACGGAGAGTGCTGAAGTTTCAGGAGCAACACGATATGGAATTGTTATGAGGTCTGATCTCCACGCCTTCATAGTCATAACACAAGTGCAGCCTTTGCCAACTTGGGCTTGAGGCGGGATTGATATTGCTTTGCACAAGAATTGTTAAAACACTTGATGCGGTGCACATGCAGAGAGAGCTGGTGTATGCTGATGTGATTCCTTCATGCTAGGACACTAAGGTATGGGCCCGCCCTAAAACAACCCAAAGAGACCTTCTTAGCTAATAATATAATATATGTGTTAGGGAGGGTGAGATATAAGTGTTGTTAACTCTTATTCATTACAGCATGTTAACATGCTGTCACCATTCGCTTTTTATGTCTTAGTAACTATGCTGATAATTTTGATACTGATAATAAGTATACTTGTATTATCTAAGATACTGCGCCTGAGAAGACGGCATTAGTAAATAAACATTTCAAATGCACATGTGTCTTCTTTACTCCATGTTCTGGTTTGTAATGATAATATAACAAAAGAGTGTTCATGAGTTCCACGTACCCTGAGGTACTGTAAGTTCATGTTCTGGTTTGTCTAAACATTGGGAGTTCAGATATGTCCAATGAGACACTGTAGCTAGCTCGGTAAGGGGTGAGTTGGTTGCTAAGGTAAGTTTTGGGACACCCTAATTTACCGAGGTTCCACTCCTCTGTGCACAGTTCTGTGTGAGAACAGAAACCCTGCAACATGGCGCCCAACGGTTTCGGTGGTCTTATATCATGACACTCGAGTAGTATATCGTTCGAACCTTAACCCCTTCACATCCGTTTCCGGAGAACGGGGTGTCGGTGAAACCTACCTATTTTTTGAGATAGGTCTTTTTCAAGCTTGATTCTTTCTAAAACGGTTTCTTTGAATTACTACCCAGTTGTGCTACAAGGTATTCTTTGTGTTTTCTTGTTTCCAGTGTAGTCATGGCGGCGGTGGCCTTTGCGCAACATGGTCGCGTGGCGGTGCGCAACCATCTTCAGACGTACCAGGTACCGGTGGATGGGATGGCTGTGGTTTTAGTGGTGTGTGCAGTTCCGGCGTTCCCTTACGAGTTGTTTTACTCTTGGGTTACGTTTCCGGCAGTGGATGCAACTTCTGGGTTGTTCCACTCCTACACCGCCTCAGCTGTCCCGGCTGAATATACACCGTACAGGGCACTGGAAATACCTATTGATCATTGGCAGCATCGCGTTTGGTTTGATGGCGCCCTCCCCCACTCTTTGTCCGCTGCGAGGTTAGGTCCACTCTCGATTCCAGGTACTAACTGGCCTGCGTTGGGTGGTTTTACCCCGCACCCGAATCACGGTGCTTGTACCCTTCAGGAAATTCGAAGGTTACATGTTGTGTCTATTTCCGTGATTCGTGCACTAGTGCAATACATTGGTCGTCATCTCCCGGGTGGTCCCCCGGGGGGTCCGGCCGCTCAAACGGAACGTGGTGGTTTACGGCTTAATCCAGTTATGGTAAATTCTGTTTTTGGTCAACGCCCTGATAATAAAGATGATTTTCCTTTTTGGCTGGCCGAGAAATTTGACCAACTGGAGGCCGTGTTTCCCAATTCTTCTCCTGCTGACAAACATAGAATGTTGACGATTACTTTACCTAAGGATATCACTCCCGAACTCGTTGACTGTGAAAGCTGGGGTAAGACTTTTGCGGATGTTTATGCGAGGTGCTTCGGCACCCCATCTATGGCTGTACTGCCTACGATCATAAAACGTGTTCAGGATGATCACGGTCCTGAGGCAGCGGTTGAATTGGGTATGCGCCTGTGTGGTTCTTTTGAGATTGTGAGTGATCTCATACTCTCCAACATCAAGGGAGATGCAGTGAACTTCCAGGTTTTTAATGCATTGGCAGCTTTACCCGATGCCGAAAAGCCCCGCCAGTTAGCGAAGATTGTGGTGGCCGCTTACAAAACTATCGGTCGCACAAGTAAAGGTTTAAAGTACTTCGCGGTTAAGGATAAAAAACAACCACAAGTGCAATCTGCTGCGGCAGATGTACAACCGAAGTCCAAAAAGCAAAATTGGCCTCAGAAACAGAAACAGGGGAAGCAACAGCAGCAAACGCAGGAATCTTATCCTGCAACACAAGTCCCTGCGCCGTCTGAGAAAGTTTATGATTTGCGCGATCGCGCGATGATTAAATCACCTGATCGATTTCAGGTTTCTGATCAACGCTCTCCTCGTTCCTTACAGGACTCATCGGCCCAGAAGACCGGTGGAGGAGGAGGCGGACGGGGACGTGGTGGCCAACAGGGACGTGGCCAGCCCCGCCAGACAGAGGGCGCTTGGGAGCAGGAGGATTCTACGCCTAAGAGACCGCAGTTTGCGAAAAAGAAAGTCGCAGCCTTAACAGCGCATCGATATGCCACAGATAGTGAGAACGCGGCTTCGGAATCTGACGTGGGCTCTGACCTTGCTGGACAGGGCGGCGGAGATAACCATAGTCAGAGAGGCGCTGCGTCCACTACTGAGGGTGACAGCGACTGATGTCTACGTTGTGATAGAAACAGCGGATACGAGACTTGCTCCCCCTGAAAGACTATATGAAATTGTCCTGTTAATTGAAGGTGACATACAGCGTACCGTTAAAGGTGTATTTTGGGAGAATCTGTCTTCTACATATGATATTTTACTTTCGGAGGCTGACTGGCCCCCACCTTTTGTGCTCGCGGCGCCGCGAGGGGAGGAGGTGATCCTACCCAGTTTCGCGAACACTGTCTCGAAAGAGCATGCGCAGCATTTTGCAGAAGAGTGGGCTCGGGCTCTCGCGCCGGCTCTGTACCGTAACCAATGTGGTTGGGATAGATTGTCGCCTTGCCACGAAATTCCGTTGCGGTCTCAGCCGCAGCCTCAACCTCAATATCCCATTCGGCGTGAAGCTAAATCTTCCGTCGCGGAAATCCTTGAACAATTGGAATATCAGGGAGTTATTGAAACGTGTGTGTCACCGATGAATAATCCCCTTTTTACTGTGAACAAACCTGACGGATCATATCGTTTGGTTTTGGATTACCGGCATTTAAACTCGCATTGCCGTAACTGTGCTGTACAGAATACCCACGGCTCTGCCCTGGTGGATAGTCTCGTGCGTAAGCGTTTCAAGACAACGCTTGACATATCCAATGGTTTTTATGCCCACAGATTGGACAGCTTTAGCTCCCAATGGACCAGTTTTACGAGCGCTGGAGTCCAAAAGCAATTCCGGCGTCTTCCAATGGGCTATAAGAATAGTCCTGGTATATTTACCGCTCGCATTGTCTCTATTCTGGAGGCACTCGACCCTGATGCTTTTTCGTATGTGGATGACATATATCTCACAGACGACGATATTTGGGAGCATCTGTGTCGTGTAAATTCTGTTATTTGCAACTTCGCTGACATGGGTTACAAATTTAACTTTGCAAAATCGCACATTGCTGAACACACAGTGTTGTTTTTGGGCTATGAGCTCAACAATGAAGGTAGAGGTTTGGCTCCTCACTTCTTAGAGAAGTGCGCACAATTGCGCGCTCCTACAACACTGAAAAAATTACAATCTTTACTGGGCTTTTTGAATTTCGGCAGAACTTACATTCCGGAATATGCCCAGCGTATCAAGCCTTTGTATGCTTTGATACAACCAACTTTCTCAAAATCATGCTGGCTGCCTGAGCATTCAGCCATTTTGCAATCCTTGCAGGCTGATCTGCTCGCTTCTAAATATTTACTGACTCGTGATAACCACACCCACCTGGTAATAAGAATAATTCCTGGGACGGTGGGTTTCACATACCTCACTTTTAATGAAGGTGACACAGTACCTATTGCTTACAAGTCACACTTGTACACTTCGGCTGAGTTGCGGTTTCCCACAGTGGAAAAGGTTTTAACTGCTGTACAGATGGCAATTCTTAAGGAACGAGCACTGTCTCAGGGGAAACGCATGCTAGTGGTAACACCCTGTCCTCATTTGGAGGCAGTCACGAAAGCCAGTGTACCAAATTCAAAAGCTTTGCACCCTCGGTGGATTCAGTGGGCTGCGTCATTGTCATCCACGGATGTCATGTTTATTTTTGACGCCTCCTTACGGTCGCAAGAGTACTTGCAGTATGAATTCGTTCATCCTGCTCCTCTGGCTATGCGACCTTTGGAGGACTTCCATTGCATCATTTACACTGATGGGTCGGCGCAGGTTGCGCATGGCTCTAAACATGCCTACGTTTCCGCATGCGCCATTGTGGTCGGTGCTATGTTGAATGATGAGTTCATTTCCAGGGAGGTGCACACGATGCCCCTGGGCGATTGCACCGCACAATTGGCAGAGCTTCGTGCTCTATTACTAGCGTTAGAGTACGCGGATCCAAGTGTTACTACTCTGATTGTAAGTGATTCTTACTACTGTGTCCAGTCTTACAATGAAAACTTGTTCTTTTGGATTCAAAATGATTTTCATGATTCAAAGGGTAGCACAATAAAACATAAAATGATCTGGGTTCGAGTGGCAGAGCTTAAGGCTAAGTTGCCACTCGTTTTTGTTATTCATACTCTCGGTCATCAGCGCGTAGGAGTTCACGCTGTTGGCAACTCGCTTGCTGATGAAGCAGCGAAATCAGCAGTATCTACATACTTAGTTGCAGCGGTTACTAGGTCTAAAACCAAGATTGATAGCGACATCTTGGCAGCGATTGCTGCCTCTGAGAAGGGAAGTAAACATCCTGCGGGATTCCCTTCGAAGTATAAATACCACTTAAGTCCCGAAAAGGTTCCTTTTGTGACTATTCCTGATGTTGGGGAACGGCTGATTCCCAACTCGGATCGCAGAGCAGACTTGATTACAGCGGCTCATGAAGGTGTGGCGTCTGCGCATGCGGGCGTCTCGGCCACTGTAACGCAATTACAACAACGTTTCTGGTGGCGGGGACTGTACAAACAGACGCGTGATTATGTCCTTCTTTGTGACATATGCCAGCAGATTAAACCTTCAACTGCTACGCGTCCGCCACAGACTCAGTTGTACATTTCTAATAAACCGCTAGGCTGTGTTTATTTAGATCACTGCGGTCCTTTTTCATCTGATACTGCGTATAAGTACATCTTAGTAGCAGTTGACTCATGCACACGCTTTGTGTGGGTATGGCCACATCGCAGCGCTGATTCACGGACTGTCATTAGAGATTTGCGTGTCTTTATAGGGATTTTTGCCTGTGGTACCTTCCATTCGGATCAGGGTCCGGCTTTCGCCTCTAAGGCGTATAAGGATGCCATGACTTCGTTGGGGGTCCAAGTCAAGTTTTCGTCTCCCTACAGACCTGAGGGTAATAGTGTAGTTGAGCGAATGAACCGTGATTTAAAGCAATCTTTGACAGCCCGAGTTATAGGCACTGGCAGAAACTGGCTGGCTCACCTCTATGGCGTGCAGCGTGCTCTTAATAATCTCCCTAGAAGGTCTCTGGGTGGGCGGACCCCATACGAGATGCTCTTTGGCATCAAGATGTACGTCCCTGACCTTGACGGTCTAGACTTGGTGGTTCGCGCCACTTGCTTTGACGCAGATGAACATTGCAATGTTTTACAGAATCTACAAAAGACCAGAGACAGTCTTGCAAAGGAACATTTGCCCTCCACGTCGGATGATGCGTTGCAGATCCCGGTAGCTGGCTGGTTACCCCAAGTTGGTGAACTGGTTCGAGAGAAGATCGATAACAAGAAAGAATTTGGTCCTTCCTATCGAGCTCCGGTTCCCGTCCTTGGAGTGAAGGGCACAAGAACAGTCATTTTACCACCACTTCCTAGTCGTAAGGAAAACAGGTTTATTTCAATTGCCAATGTCAAGATACACAGAGTGGCCGATTCTTCTTAGCATGACACCGGCTGTTTCCTGTCCTTCCATTGTGAGAAATTCAGTTATGCCCACTGCTTCTAATATTGAACCTGAAGTGGCCATCGAATTACCTGCTGTTTCCAGTCCATTATTAAATAATTTACCCGGAACTAACGTTGATGAGTTGGACTATACATACCCCACTGATTTGTCCATGCCTGACCTGCAAGCTCGTTTAGCCACGGAATCCAGATTTTCATTTGACTCTGCTTCCCTTGCCTCGAAAAAACCCTCTCAAATTGCAGTTTATGCTAGCCTGTTTAAAAAACATTTTTTGATACCTCCTTGGACATACATTTGGCTGGTCCTTTTTTCAGTTTACCTTTTTATGTCAATTGGTTTTGTGTTTTATTTTTTTCGAATTATGAATGGACACTATGTCGAGGAGAGAACTTGCATTACTCATTTAAATGGAACTTTGGCCCCCCTTTCCTCTTCACATTCTACACACAGATTAAAAAGAGACTTGACTTTGGTTAACATCACAGCATGGCCTGTTCTGGATGGAATTGCGTGGGATGCAGTTCGGTTTCAAATTCATGGCCCAACGGAAGTCGTTAATGTTCCTAATGTACTTAGAGTGAATATGGGGGATGTGGTGAAACAAAACATTCGTTCTGATGATTGGGATGTTAATGCTGTGGAAAGTTTGTTTTCTGATTTGAAATACTATGCTGCTTTTGATGCTGAGGATTTATATTTAGAATCTGCTAATTATGGTGAATTGTTCTGTTACCAACATTATGGCAATCACTTCTTACACAAGACATCTTCCCAAAGGGATGCTGTTAATTTTACTCAGTGGGAACATTGCCCAGCACCTACACAAGGGAGTTCAGAAACGTTTCTTAAAAAGTATACTTATTTCACTGACTTTAATCAGTCCAATCCCGAGTCCTTTTATTTTAAATTTTACAAACAGCCACTGTCCAAGGTTAGACTTACCGATACAAAATTGTTGTATTCGAAGGCCTTCCTAGATCAATTAGTTACTGGAGGCTATGAGTTATGGAAGGAAACAATAGACCTTAAATCGGTTTGGGGTTCAAGGGCCTGGCAGGTACGAGGCACTGAGGCTTTGCACCGTGCATGTCTCATCCCGAATCATATGTTGTTTTTGAATGAAACCATTTCCCAGACCACATGCTTTGGATTGGCTACATCTAAAAGGTTAAACACCCCGTCTTTCCCGGAGTTGGAGGAATATGAGGATTGGAGTAATTTTACTCAATTGTCCATTAAAGATATACAGGCTCTGCTTCTTAATTCCTCCTTTAACATTTCCAGTATGAATCCTAAGGGTTGGCTGCTTTGGCACCGTAGTGCTGATTCTTGCCAAAAAAGATTTTTAAATATAACTGACGGTTTTAAGACTGTTAGATCTGATCCCCGGTTTGATTTGAGTCATACTGTCACCTCTTACTCTGTGGGCAAGTTGTGTCAAGTTTGGCTGAAACATTCAACTTTACCTGCGGTTAAGTATCACCTTTCCAAACTGAATGCAGACGTGGATTTAAATGATTTCATTAGAGGCCCAGCTAGTGGCAGGTCGAAAAGGTGGTTATATGGGGTTTACAATGAAATTTGGAAACTGTCACAGATTGAGGCTGCTACACGCCTTAGGGCTATTGATCAGGCGAATCTTGAGAAAGTGCTTGCAGTCGTTGACAATAGCATTAACGTGCTTTCCTCTAGAATTTACACATTGGATAATATTGTGTCGTCTGTTGTTGATATTGTGCATGATGAAGTGTCAGTATTATACCATGGTCAAAATCAATTACGGTCAATCATGCAGTTTGCATGGACACTTCAGACTCTGAAAATGGGTAAAGTTCCCTGGGGATACATGAACGTTTCCTCTTTATTTGCACCGTTTAATTTGACTGACAAACAACGCTTGCTTTCAATGCGTGATGCTTCCTTTTCTATGTTACATATTGAAAGGTTGGAATCTTTACCTTTTTCTGTGGCAGAAGCCACTGCTGCTACTTGGCTTATCCACGGTTTAATAACACTGCCTTTTGCTTTATATAAGTTTTCAAATTGTATGAAATATGTGCCAATAGGTCGTTTTGAACCCTTAGGTAGCGGTTTTCTTCATGAGGTCTGGTCACTCCCATACACATACAGATGTTTCAAGGATGAACAGGAGGTTTATCTAACAGGGGAGGAGTGTACTGAGACGCCAGATCATTCTTTAATGTGCAGACACATACAGTTACACGGTTCATGTAACAAGGACCGACCGAATATGGCTTGCGTTTTACAGGGCACGCCAGTTCCTGCTGTCATCCCCACGTTTAAATTGTTAGAAAATGGTAGTTATTTGATGCTCAATAATGAAAACTGTTGTGGGTTAATTAAAGGTATAGCTTTCATAGTAACAGTAAGTGAGCGAGTTATTTGCTGCAGAAATGTTCTTTATCCTCCCACACGTGAACATAGGGAGTCTTCCATGTGGCCACAGATACCGACCTTGGGAGCAGAATTCAGCGGCATGGCTAGAATAAGAGCTCTTTTGTCCCAGAAAGAGGTGGCCTTGAGCTCAGCCCGTGAAACTTTCGTGCTTCACATTGCTAACACCCGTACGGAGGTTCAGGCTCTTTTAAATACTGATTTGCCTTTGCATTTCGGAGCCATGGTTCGTTCTATCTTTAACGCATCCTCCACAACGGGCCTAGCACATTTTTTTAAAGTTGTTAGCAGTGGTCTCGTGACTTCCTTTGAGAAGATTTTTGGAGTCATCCCTGCCTTCTTCCATTCTATTTTTTCATCCTTATTTGGAGGGTTCCCGTTTTTTCTTGCATTAGCGGCTGGCGCTTTGGTGGTTTTCTGCCTTTTTAAATATGGATGCCCTTCCTGTGCAAGACCACGCGCAACTGCTACTGACGCGGTTTCGCAACCGCATGCTTGATTATTATGGCACACTGCCGTTGGCGACTCTAAGCACGGCGTTTGGATTATCTTTTCGGCTCTCCTATTTCACCTGTGTCCAGCCTGTATTTCGTTGCCTGACCTGTGATTTCCTTTGGGCCATTGATTTGTGTCTCTGCGGACCGATTTCTTCTGACGTCGATTTTAATCAGCTGATGAGTCCTATCATTGCTCACGAGTTGGTTTGTTCTGACGAGAGGATTATGGCCTTGGCGGTGGCGCATGGACTAATGGGTCCCTGGGATGTATTGTCGGCAGCGCAAAATTTCTTGGAACGAAGTTTTCTTGAAAACCCACCGAGCTGTCCTCTGATGGTTATAGAGGATCCGGTGCTGGGAGATCACGTATGTTCCTTTCATCTTTTAAATTGGATGGCTGAACTGTTTTCGGATGAGGACAGTGACTTCCTCCTGGAGGCTGTTGCAGCTTACTTTTCATATACAGTCTTATCATAAACACTGCCTCGAATTGACGTGCTGATTAATAGCATTTCCTTGGTTTTATTGACTTTTGGTCAAGACATTTTATTTTTGCTTGCCTATTGGCTTGAGCCACATTATACCTTTGGGCTATTTTTTAGCATTAGTTTTTATAATTGAATTTTTATTCATGCTCGTTTATTGTTGGATTCTGCTCTCATGTGATGGCACTTCTGTTATCTTATTTAGTCCGTTCTCGGATCATGGGGGGGTGTTATATAGCTCCTATATATCCTTATATCGTGTTAAGTTAGCGTAGGTACATTTGGGGTTTAAACGCCATTTTTCCTTTCTTGCAACTTCTGCACACAACCCTAAATTGTTGACTTAGCTTTCAACCTAGTGGTTTGCCGTGGTGTATGTGAGAATAATATGTTATTGCTCTGATATCAGCTTTGTTTAATAAACCATGTCTGCACGGAGAGTGCTGAAGTTTCAGGAGCAACACGATATGGAATTGTTATGAGGTCTGATCTCCACGCCTTCATAGTCATAACACAAGTGCAGCCTTTGCCAACTTGGGCTTGAGGCGGGATTGATATTGCTTTGCACAAGAATTGTTAAAACACTTGATGCGGTGCACATGCAGAGAGAGCTGGTGTATGCTGATGTGATTCCTTCATGCTAGGACACTAAGGTATGGGCCCGCCCTAAAACAACCCAAAGAGACCTTCTTAGCTAATAATATAATATATGTGTTAGGGAGGGTGAGATATAAGTGTTGTTAACTCTTATTCATTACAGCATGTTAACATGCTGTCACCATTCGCTTTTTATGTCTTAGTAACTATGCTGATAATTTTGATACTGATAATAAGTATACTTGTATTATCTAAGATACTGCGCCTGAGAAGACGGCATTAGTAAATAAACATTTCAAATGCACATGTGTCTTCTTTACTCCATGTTCTGGTTTGTAATGATAATATAACAAAAGAGTGTTCATGAGTTCCACGTACCCTGAGGTACTGTAAGTTCATGTTCTGGTTTGTCTAAACATTGGGAGTTCAGATATGTCCAATGAGACACTGTAGCTAGCTCGGTAAGGGGTGAGTTGGTTGCTAAGGTAAGTTTTGGGACACCCTAATTTACCGAGGTTCCACTCCTCTGTGCACAGTTCTGTGTGAGAACAGAAACCCTGCAACAAAGTCACTCAATGAGATCTTGAATTGGTGTGGATACTTCAGGATTTCAACCGGACCATAGATTTCATAATCAGTTTTGTCCCATGCTACACCGCCTGGTATAGGATTGGCTGTGAAGTTCACTGAAGAAAGTTCTCTTTTCTCGATGTGTGAAGATGTGTGTGATTTAAGGACCAAGTTGATTTTCTGGCTTGCTGTGTCCATTTTAGCATATTTTCCTTCAATGAAATGTCCCAAGCATAGTACCATGATGAGCCAAAGTATGAGGATAATTGCACTTAGGGCCACCCAAAATTCAATCCATGGAGAAATCAGATAGGTTTCTTTCAGCTGTTGAAAAAGTTCCTTAGCTTTATCTTTAAAAGTTTTTGTTGATGGCTGTTTCTTACATTCACTCAGATCTTCAGATGAATCATCGAAGTTGATGAAGTAGCCGGATGCTGTTCTGTCAATTGTTCCAATTGCTTCTGGATTACTTTTTGCTTTTGGATATTGCTTTGTTTCATTAGCAAAGTCTGTAGTTACATCATCATAGGTTGATGTTTCTTGATGAAAAGCTTTGATTTGGGTTTTAAGTGGTTCAAGTTCCATTGCTTTGTTGCATAGTCCTTGTTGTTTCACTGTAGGTATTTCGAATGTGATTAGCCTCTTAGTTTGAACCTCTGTATTTGTAGCAAACATTGGTGTTCTGCTACTTCTAGGGAGTCCACTTGGCCTACTGTTTGTTATCGGCCACATGATTGTGGTTTTACCAGGTCGATGAATATGACTCGGTTCTCCTTTTTACCAGCAAGGGGCGGTAGTACTAATGACCTTGTCCCGTTGATAGACAAGACAGGAACTTCTTTCCTGTAAGAAGGCCCAAATTCCTTCTTTACCGCGATCTTCTCTCTGACTAGATCCCCGACTTTTGGAATCCAGACAGGCCTTGCTGGGACAGGTGGTTTCTCTTCAGTGGTTGTTGGCTGTTGTTTCAACTTTATGTTGCTCAGGTCTTTTCTTGTTTCATTTAAGTCCTGCAAAATAGCCAAACGATCTTTGATATCAAAGCTTTTGTCTTTAACCACTGAAGTCTGACTATCAAGATCTTGGATCATCATTCTAGTCCCGAACAATAGTTTGTACGGACTGAACCCTTTCAGAGAATTCCTTGGCAGGTTATTTAGACTACGTTGGACACTTATTAAATGTTTGACCCACTCAGCTCCCGAACCTAATACCTTTTCCGTTATAGATAGCTTTATGCCTTGGTTTTTTCTTTACACCATCCCGTATCCCTCAGGAAGGAAGTGAGAAGAGTCCCGCTATGCAATGCTCATTTGGCCATGCTTCCCCATAAGCTTTAGGGCTAAAGGGAAAACATTAGTCAAAAGGTAGCATGCTCCTAGCGTATATGCCATTATAGACTCGCAAATCTTTTTATAACAGTTCAGACGTCAGCCGAGCGCTGGGGTCTACATTATAAGTGAAAGTTAGTCTTTTTGTGTTAATCTGACGCTTTTTTTTGTGTTGGTTTTATTGATTATTGTCTAGCCCTTCTGGAGTGAAACGCCATGTTAATACACCGTTTCTCTCGCCGCTGCGATCTCTGTTGCAGTTTGGGCAGTTTTTTACAAAAATGTGGTGATGCAGGCTCATGCCTGGCCACCAGTACACTGATTGTAATTCTTCCAGAGAATCTTTAAGCTTGAGGTGAGTAAGACCCTCACCCATGTGTGCGTCCGCTATTAACAAGCTTCTCCTGTCCGTGTTTGGAATTACTCTATCCCCCACTCCAGGGATTCGAGCAAAAGGAACGGAGTTTGCATCGATTATGTATGTATAGTTGAGTGGGTAATTGATCGGTAGCGCTGAGCAGTCGCTTTTTGATGACGTTTTCACCGCCAGCACTGTTTCACCGTCAATGTGTTTTACTGTACGCTTTTTTGTAGCTACGGAAGCCGGTTTATTTGCTACCGCTGTGGCTGTCTCAGCCAATGAATTCCCTGCAACGTGAACGCCATCACGTTGATGACTCACTGAATGTATCACGTGAGTTTTTGGTAGTTCTTTCTTTAAAAGAACTACTTGTTCCCAAAGTGCTTTCTGCTTTATTGTGGCACCTGTGTCATCTTTGTAACCATTCTGAATCCATTTCTGCAAATCGGTATTGTATGATTTGATGCAGTAATACGAATCGGACACTATAAGTGTCGGGAATTCGCGATCGGCATTATCTAGCGCCATTTTCAATGCTAATATTTCAGTCTGTTGTTCTGAATTAGTTTCTACTGAGTGTGTTTTTATTAATAGAGGTCTCATTTTTCCTCCACGCCATACTTCTTTTGTAATTTCACATGTGGGGTTGTACGCTTGTTCTCCCCACCCAGGTGGTTGAGCATGGCCGTCTGTATAAATTACACAGGCGTATTGTCGTAAGGGCAGAATGTCGATTGGCAGAGGGTATTGTCTCTCATATTCTAGATATTTTAATTCATTCAATTCTGGATCAAAATAGTATTTTACTTTGTCCGTAGCAATTGAATTTACCCATTGTATCCATTCTGGATTCAATGCTGTAGTCGGTAAATTACATGGGGTTGTTAATGCCTCAAAGGCTGATTCTGCTGTTCTGACTGTAATACGTCTACCGTCGGCTTGGTCTTTTTCTCTTGCTACAGCCGTTTGAACCGCATGAACAATGTTTTCTTTAATGCTGAACGTTTTTTCAGCTTCTGTGTACAAGTGTGATTTGTATGCTAATGGTACCTTCTCTCCCTCATTAGAGGTCAGGTATGTGAATCCGCATCTTCCTGGGATGACTCGAATCACAAGGTTGCGTGTGTTATCACGTGTTTGTAATTTTGTTTTAACTAACATGTCTGTTTGTAAAGATCTCAAAAGTTCTGTGTGTTTTTGAGTCCAATTGATTCTTTTAAAATCTGGTTTTATAAGATCATAGAGAGGTTTAACTCTCTCTGCATAATTTATAATGTAAGTTCTTCTGAAATTTAGGAAGCCTAGAATTGATTGTAAGTTTTAGGTGCTTGGATTACAGCACATTTCTCTAGGAAATTGTCAGCCAGGCTTTTGCCTTCACTTGATAATTCATATCCTAAAAACAGGACTGTTAGATGGGCAATTCTTGACTTTTTAAAGTTGAATTTGTAACCCTCTACTGCGAACCCAAGTATTATGGTGTTCACTCTCTTCAAGTGAGTATCCAAGTCATCATCTGTTAGATAGATGTCCTCGACATAAGATAATGCCTCGTCATGCATATGTTTGTAGTAATTCTGTTACTCTCGCTGAGAATAATCCTGGGCTGTTCTTGTACCCCTGGGCAAACAACAGAAATTTTTTTGCGCGCCATTTATTGAGAACGCGGTCAAATATCTGCTCTCTGGTGCTATATTTTGACAGAAGAATCCATTAGAGATGTCTAATGTGGTTTTGTATTTTTTGCGCACTATGTTATTCATTAGTGCAGCACTATGCGAGTTTTGTACTGCAAATGTTTTGCAACATGAGTTAAGGTGTCTGTAGTCCAAAACAAGACGATATGAATTGTCTGGCTTGGAGACAAGAAACAAAGGGTTGTTCATTTGTGAGGTGCAAGTTTCAATCACCCCCTGGTATTCAAGTCCACTGTCTCCAGATGATTCATAAGGACTTTGCGAGCTATGCTCACTTCTGCTGCGCTGTCTAGCATTGTCTGAGCCCATTCTCTGTTTTTCAGCTGTGTCCTCACTATTCTCGGCATTGTTGATTACTTTAATACTGGCTACCTTCTTTTTTGGAAATTGTATTTTTTATTCAGATGAGCAGGTTCTTTGTCCTTGGACTTGGCGTGCTCTTCCCTGTGTTCTGATCGTCCTCTTCTTTCCGATTTCTGCGAGAAAGTCTGAAAAGATTGAGAGGGACGTGTATCAATATCTTGATATCTATCAGGTTTTTTTATATTATCCCTATTTCTAAGGTTGTATTTTTTCACAGAGGGCTCCCTTTGGGGAGACTTACGTCCTTGGTCAAGAGATCTTTCTCTCCGCCGAGGAGACCTTCCTCTGGACTGGAATCTTTTTTCTTTAGGATTGGATTGTTTATTTCCATCCCAGCTCTTTTTTTGAGTGTTTAAATTATTTTTAATAAATACCTTTTCAGGACTTTCAACTAGTTGGGGTAAATTTTGCCATGTTCTGTGTCCCTACGCCTCATCCATCATATGTTATGTGTGCATGACCAATATGCATATGTTATTCCCCATGTCCGATTAATGACGCAATTACAGTTGTGTCCACCTCTGGTATGTCCTTTCCCAGTCCTCGTGAATACTACGAATATCAGGCCTATGTAAAGTTACGTTGCCACGTTTCCCAGTGTGCACGTTATTCCATTATAAAGTCCCCGTGTCCAGGCCTCAACAGGGCCCGGACATCAGATTCAGCTCCTGTCTCCTGAAAGCCTCGCTGAGGAGCGATACAGCCCCCACCTGTATCCTCGACCTTTCACTTACTTCCTGCCTCGCAGTGCCCGGTGCAGCTTGGCTCTGCCTCTGAGTCTGCCAAGAGTATGTTATGATTCCAGCTATCAGTTCAGTCCTTCTTCTCTGCATTCCTAAGCTACTGAACTGCATCAATAGTTTCCGTCATTGTCTAGCCTTCTCGTCTCTATGTTAGAGAAATACTGCATTTAAATGGTCATTTAATATTCTTCATCACGCACTACATGTAGAATAATGCATGGTCCAGTCTTAGAATCAAGTTAGCTTTTCCCCTCATGACTTCTAGTTTATATCAACATGTTCCCTAAATATCAGATACTAGATAGGGTTTAGGTACGTGTCGCTCCGACCCTCCAGACTCTAGTCTCTGCTCCTAGCACAGAGTTCGTAGCCCCCAGCTTCTCCTAGTAATACGTCATTGCCAGTTTTCGCGCACCATTAGGTTAGAGGTCCCAGCTCCTTAGGTAGCCCCCTCCTATGTTTCCGCCCCATTCATGACATATTCTGTTACGTTTGCACCACATGTCTATGTATACGCCCAGTTACACCTCTTTTACTGTTATCTCTCGCGACTGCTACGCGTCACGCCTTCTGCTCCACCCACTGCTACGCCTACTACAATGTAATACTATGTGTTTGCGTTATGTATATAAGTCAATGTATTGTTATTAAAAGTTAGCGCGCTCATCCTAGACCCGGCCCCAGCAGCTGCTGGGTCATCCTATGCAGGTTGTCCTGATCCTGTCCTTATGCTGTAATAAACCTGCAGAAACTCCTACTACCTCGAATCTTGACTCTTATTTTATTGAGCTATCTGTTATTCATTCATTCATCCAAAAATAGATCCGGTATTATTTATTTATATACCACATAATGGCGCCCGAATAGGGACTTGCCCTTTCCCCACGCGTCGGTGAAGCCACGCCGACCCCCTGACCCTCTGCAGTCGTGACGGAACCATACCGTGCACTGGCAGATATTTCTGCTCCAAGTATCCCTCAGGCCCACGGAGGAGACGGAGGAGGCGGTCCAGCATCCAAACGAGACGGTGGAGGAACGCGGCGAGTCCCGACCAGAGCCCAAGCCGAGAGTCCAAGGTCCGAGGTATCCGGAGGCCCACCCGTAACTGAAGTCCGAAGTTCGTCGTCGTAGAAATCCAGTCCAGTCCGAGGCCTTCCGTTCCGTGCTGCCCGGTGAGTACCATTGCTGGGGTAGTATCTAGACAGGACCAATCTAAATTGACTCCTGGTCCGTGGGTTGGTGGTGCCCAGACTCACAAACGAAGTGTTCACCTAGGTGGATACGGGTCTTGATGTGTCCCTTTATGGGACCGGTATGTTCCGTACTGTTATAGTAGTGCATCTAGTAACTCTAGTCTGTTCCGTTCTCGAGAAAATTCTTGTATTTCTGTTCTCAGTATTCCAGGTAATATTCTGTTCGAACTGTTATTTATAATGTTCTTCATGTATTTTACTGTCGTGGTATGAGTGCGATGTGATTTCGTGTTTTTATTGTGTATTGTATTGTGTCCAGATTACAGTTCAGTCATGCCTATATTTTCCAAGTTACGTCAGTTAAAAACTAGAAAGGGTCTGTTAGAGGAAGCGGTTCCTGTTCCGCCTAGGGACAGTCCAGGTCACTTTATGTATCAGAAACATGGCATAAGCGCCATATTATATCTAGATTTATGGGTAGAGTATACCAAACAGTTAGAAGAAAAGTATAGATGGCCCGTATCGGGTACATGGGATGCCGAATGTATCATGCGAGTAGAAGAAGCATTATGGAAAAAGAAAGCCAGACAGTCACAGAAAGATGCCATCGAGTTATGGCGTAAAGAAGCGCATAGAAGAACCGAAAAGGAAGTCAGAAAGTCAGAGTTAAGTAGAGAATCCCAAGAACGAGCCCAAGAAAGAGAATTAATCGAGATAGGTGAACAAGTCAAAGCCGAACAGTCAGACAGACAGAGGCATGCCCTTATAAAGGGTATGTATCCTCTTCTTGCCGAAGGTTTGCCAAAAGCGACCCCAGAGGCATCCAGTAATTTCCCGCCACCATTAGTTCCGACCAAGCTACGTCACAAACCGACCGCAGCTGATATTTTTATTTCGTCCTATTTGGACGACACAGTTCCCGAATATGCAAATCCTGTTCGCGCTCCGCCAGTCCCTGTAAACCAGGTAATTCATGCTCCTCCAGACACCGGGGTGCCCTTAACAGCTCCCCCGGCCCAGTCCGCCATACAAGTCCAGCCCACGTTACAATTACCGACCCTGCCAGGACGAAGAATGTCAGTCGACGATTCTAGTCTAGGGGCCGCAGGAGGAGGTCTTCCTCAAACCCCGCCGCCACACAAGCGTTCAACATTACTCGAATTACATGCTCAAGCGTTACAGCGCACGCCCAAACATCAGTCTGTTACAGAAATCAGGCAAACCCTTAACGAATGTGTCTATGATCCAGTCCCAGGCGAATATAATATGGTTTTATATTCCTTACGTGTAAGGAGAGTGACCGAGTATCTAGTCACCTTGCCGAATATGAAAGAAGATCTAGACAGAATATATCGTTTCATCCGTACAGGGGATGATCCAGAAAGTATTGGCGAGATTATGTCTCAAAGGAAAGCCGAGATTCAGCTCATGATATTAAAGTTCCTGATCAATTGTCTAATAAGAGAACAAGATTATCCGTCTAAAGATCCCGCCGAAATGAGAATCCTGACAAGGTGGAGTGATAATATAGCCGAGGGTAAGCACAAGACCGTCGGTGCCATGGAGAGTATGTACAAGAAAATTCGTAAAGAAATAATAAGGTTACACGACCAGCGTAAAGCAGCACAAGTAAGCGAGAAAGAAAGTATCTCTGATCCTGAAGAGGAAGACGAGAATTCCGCCAGAATAGCGTATGTAGGAAAATCTAGATTTCCAGATCGCCATTTACGCCTAGAACCCAAGTCTATTTTTCATCATTCAGCACCAGAACAAGGTTCTCTAGAACAAATATTCCAAGCTACCAATCATATCCTGAAATCACGAATCGGTTATAGTGAGTTAAGTACCATGCATGAACAAGAACTAGCCCGATCAGCAGTCCGATGGATTACTGATTCTACCACTTTTCCAGACGAAATAGTGGCACAAACGTTTCTGAAACTGCCCCCAGCCGAGCAACGACTGGTGGGTATGTATATGATTCAGCACCTCATTACTCTGTATGAGGGTCAACACTCTGATCCAGGTCCGTTACATGATATTCTGAACGAGTTACTCCAGTACAAATGGAGAGGTCTAGGTACCGATTTAATTAGTGTCATTCTAGAACAGCGTCACAAATATAGAACGTTCTTGAACCCGCATTTTGTTCATGTCTCACCTCCAGAAAATAAATCATTTTACATAGACAGACAGAATCCGTTACGAGAAGTCCACCCAGTCAGAGGGACGGGTGGCGAAATGCAACGAGTGTTCGTATACACTCCAATATCAAAGATGGAACTTCTTGAAATGAAGAAATTAATTCCCTGTCATGACAAAGATCCAGCAGGGTTCCATAGAGAATTAAAAGACATGCTCCGTATGGGAGAATACACTTACCCAGACATAATTAAAATGTTAAAGGTCCTGTTACCCGCAGGGGTGTATGAAAAGTTAAAGGAAAAGGAATGGGAGGTGGGAGAGAAAAAGATCGATTGGGCAGCTCTAGAAGCTGAAGACAAGGCACGAGTACCAGGTACCGGTCTTGGAGATAAATGTAAAGAATTACCAGAATTATTGATTCAAGTTTTACCCAGATTATTGACAACGAGAAAAGAAGACTGGGATGCAATCTCAGCCTGTAAACAGAAACAAGATGAAGATATTAGTGATTTTTATTCTAGATTTGAGAGATGTTTCAGTATCAATAGTGGTCTCAAGACAAGTAGTGAGTCATACCCTCACCTTTTTGTTACCAAATTAGTCGAGAATTCAAGTCCACAAATTAAAAATCGAGTTTTGAAAGTCGAAAGCACCTGGCAAGCAAATACTCCGTCCCAAATGCTCCAGATGCTCCAGTATCACCAGAATAGAATCAGGGAAGAGCAAGAACACGAAAGAAAACGTATGAAAGACACGAAAATGAAAGTGCTAGTTGCACAATCTATTCCTCAAGACAGTCAGAAGAGGGGTCCGAATCAAGCCAGTCATCCTGCAGCTCCCGTTAAAGGGAACTGCAATTATTGTAAACAGCCAGGTCATTTTATAAATGAGTGTGCAGTTCTGAAACATAACATAGCTACTGGTAAGACTAAAGAAAGACCACGTCCGCTTAGACAAGAACAAGTTTCACAGACTCCTCAGTCACAGAATGCACAACAGACAGTTACAGTACCGCAGCCTATTGCTGCAACACAGCATGTTACATCACAGATGTACCAGTATGCACAGTCTGAGTATCCAGAGTACCAGCCATATTCATGAAACAGCCTAGAGAGGGAGGTAGGCTTGCCTCTCATCGAGATACCTGTAGATCAGGAAGGTCCCTATGTTCACAGTCAAGTATTAGGGAAAGACAGAAAGTTTTTGATTGATACAGGGGCAAGTAGGACCACAATTAGTCATGCCGAAGTTCCAGGGGCTCCGCTCTCAGGCTCAAGAAATGTTTCCCTTGGATTTTCAGGAAAGCCAATAGTTAATGAGATATCTAAGCCAGTTACTCTAGAAGTAGGTCCATTGTCCCGTACTACTGATCTGTTACTTACTAAGTCATGTCCAGAAAATCTATTAGGCATTAAGACACTGAAAGAATTAGGTGCAGTTATTTGCTGTTCCCCAGAGGGAATACGTCTGTTCCTACGTGACTTCAAGGGTCACTATGTATTACGAGATTTTGATTCAAGATTGTCTAATGTTCCACAGCACTTATGGGCGCAAGGTCCAACTGATGTAGGTTACATGCAAATCACACCCCATCGTGTGACTCTCAAACCAGGTGTAGTGTTACCCCGAATCAGACAGTACAGATTGCCACCTGAGGCTGTAGCAGCCTTATCCAAAATTATTGACGAGCTCATGGCTCAAGGAGTAGTTGTAGAAACTGACTCCAATATATGCAATTCTCCGATCATTCCAGTCATGAAACGTACTGATCCAAATGCACCCCCAGTATATCGATTAGTGATTGATTTACGAGAGCTTAATAAATGTATTATTCCTCAGTACCCAGTTGTCCCAGATATCTCTTCCCTGTTAACAGCCATTGATTCCGAAGCCATGTTTTTCACTGTCATTGACCTCAAGAATGCATTTTTTAGTGTTCCCATTCATCCAGACAGCCAGTTTCTTTTCGGATTTTGTTTAAATGGAAGGAGCTATATGTTTACACGCGCTCCTCAAGGTTTCACAGAAAGTCCTAGTATTTATAGTCAAGCACTTAAGAGACAACTAGACAATATTCACATGCCAACTGACACTGCCCTACTCCAGTATGTCGATGATCTACTGATCACAGCCCGTTCTGAACGTGACTGCGAGCGAGCATCACTTACAGTTCTGTATTTCCTAGCCGAGATGGGGCACAAGGTGTCACCTTCGAAGCTTCAATTCTGTGTCCAGCAAGTGGTATACTTAGGACACTTGCTGTCCAAGAGGGGTAGGCAGTTGACACCCGACCGTATCCAGTTAATAGCGAGTCTTCCCCAGCCCAGAACCCAGAAGGAGGTACGTGCCTTTATCGGCCTTACTTCTTATTGTAGACAATGGATTCCCCAGTATGCATTTCTAGCCAAGCCACTGATACAGTTAACGACACAGGAGGCAGCCGTATCGACTGTCCTCCCTTGGACATCTGAACATACACTTAGTTTCAACGAGTTAAAGAAAGCCCTATGCCAAGCTCCAGTTCTAGCTACACCGAACTACAGTAAGCCTTTTACACTTTTCGTTACTGAACGTGAAGGTACAGCATTATCTGTTCTCACACAAGATCAAGCAGGACAATATAAGCCCTGTGCTTATTTTTCTAGCACATTAGATCCAGTCGCCCAGGCGTTGCCTGTGTGCCTCAAGTCAGTTGCAGCTACAGCACTAGCTATCAGACAAAGTGATTCCATAGTTTTAGGACATTCCCTGACAGTACAAGTTCCACACTCCGTAGAAGTTCTTTTAAACCGAACACAAACTCAGCACTTGACAATTGCACGTTTAACAGGTTATGAATTGACACTGTTCCAGCCACACATAGAAATTAGACGCTGCAACGTCCTGAATCCTGCTACACTGTTACCATCAGTTAGTTCAAATTCTGACCCACATGACTGTGTGGAAGTAATTAACATTACGACAAAGCCAAGACAAGATCTGACAGACATTCCGTTATCAGATCCTGACCTAACACTTTATGTGGATGGTTCATGTATGAGAACTAGTACAGGAGAACTAGTCGCCGCGTATGCAGTAACTACTGACACTGAAGTTATTGAAACCCACCGTATTGATACCCTGTCCGCTCAAGCAGCAGAGCTAGTCGCTCTGACACAAGCCTGTATACACGCCAAGAACCTGAAAGTTAATGTTTACACAGATTCACGTTACGCATTTGGAGTTGTACACGACTTCGGAGTGCTCTGGCAGGAGAGAGGTTTCATGACTTCTCATGGAACCAAGATTCAGCATGGTCTCCTTATTCAAGCCCTGTTAGATGCCATACATTTACCGACATCCATTGCTATCATGAAATGCAAAGCACATACGAAAATTACTGACATTATTTCCCAAGGTAATGATCTAGCAGATCGCACAGCCAAGCTTACAGCACAGACTCCAGACATTCCAGTTAACATGACACATACTCCAGATCCGACTACATGCATGACAGTTAAGGACCCTACTCAAGATGTCAAAGATATCCAGTTACATGCTACTCCCGAAGAAATCAAGAAATGGTCTGAACAAGGAGGGGTCCAGACAGATCAAGGATGGTTAACGAAGGGTAGAGCCACATGGTTTCTCCCCGACTCTATGGTTCAAGTCATTATCAATACCGCACATAGTCCAGCACATTTAGGAAAAAAAGCTATGTTAGACAGTATCCAGAATATTTGGTTCAACAAGCATTTACGAGCTGCAGCCAAGCAGAAAGTCCGCACCTGTATGATATGTTGTCAGTTTAACCCAGGTAAAAGTGTCCCGGTGGAACAAGGTGGTTTCCAGCCCCCTGACCACCCTTTTGAGGTCCTCCAGATGGATTATATTCAAATGGAGCGATGTCGAGGTTTCAAGTATGTCCTTGTAGTAGTATGCGCTTTGTCCAGGTGGACAGAAGCATATCCAGTCCCAGATTACACAGCCGCGACCACTGCCAAGCAGTTGGTTCGTGAATTTTTCCCTAGATACGGACTCCCTAGAGTCGTATATTCCGATAACGGTCAGCCATTCTCCTCAGAGTTAATGAAGCATGTTTCCCTTTTGTTAGGGTACCAGTGGAAGTTCCATTGTGTACGCCATCCTGAAGCAGCCGGACTCGTCGAGAGACATAATCAGACTCTGAAAATCCGTATCGCAAAAGTTTGTAAAGACAAAGGTGTGGACTGGCTAGTAGCTCTGCCAGTCGCTTTGTTTTATATGCGCATGGTCGCACATTCCAGATCAGGTCTGTCCCCGTATGAGGTCGTATTCGGCCGCCCCCCTAACATGTGGGGTACTCCTAGACCCCGAAGTATTACCGATGTTTCATGTAATATGTTGACAGATTACCTGGCTTCCTTGATGTCTGCCCTCAACTCATGTCGTTCACAGGTTGCTGCCGCCTTTCCAGACAATACCGAGGTGGCACCACATGAAATCGTTCCAGGCTCCCTAGTGATGGTCCGGAATTTCGACAGATCAAGTCCGCTGGAACCACGTTGGAAGGAGCCACGTCAGGTCCTCTTGACCACCCGTACTGCCGTCAAGTTGGAAGGCAGAAAAGGATGGATCCACCTGTCTCATGTTAAACTTTTTAAAGGACTGAAATCCGTTTCTAAAAACATTTCCCAGGATTTGAAGGACTGCCAGAATATTGCTCTTAAGGACTGTCCCGCACAAGACATTATTACAACCCCTCCCTTGTTAGAGAAAACTCCGCAACAGGAGTATAAGTTAAAGCTCAGGTCTAGTAAAATAAGTCAGTCAGTTTGATTGTATAAGTCCTCCCCTAGGTGAAACGGTTAGACTGTTTCTGACATGTATAAAATAGACCCCCATAGTGAGAGAGTCAGTCGAAGTTCAATTCAATGTATCGTTTTTCTGAGTTTCGTATTATTCATCAGCATAATGATTTCCTGCACCAGCTATGCGTTCTATCTGTATTTTCCAGTTCCTCATGTAAATATGTCTGCTAATACTACAGTAGAGCACACGTTTAGTGATCTGCCTCCTCACGAATATTCATACCGCCTCGCTATGCGCAACAACACATTTATCCGTATGTTACATTATTCACACCAGACCAGCAATGCCACTAATTGTTGGGTGTGTGGTCGACTCCCCCCTTTCCAGACACCGAAGGGAGTTCTGCCACTGTTTCCTTATCCATTCTCACATAATGGTTCGTGTGGAGCATGGTCCACGTTAACGTCATCCTCAACAGATATGTCTTTTCTTAACAGTACATGTTTTCCAGACAAGCAAGGTCTTCCCCACAGAACAGGTTTAGATCTAGAAAATGAAGTATATAATTTAGGTAATTATTCGTCGAATTTCATGGTCCTGAATGTTCAGTCTGATACTACTCCAGACTTACCTGCTATTTCAGTACTACCTGTCAAAGGCGAATTATGTGTCCGTAGTTATGGTTCCGTACACGTAGGACATAGTGATTGTACTACTGTTATCCAGTATAGTGACAGTGGGAAATCTGTTTTCAAAGCTTCACGTCATTCTTATTTTATTTGTGGTCAAACTGCATATGTCCGTCTGCCCCTCGATTGGGAGGGAACCTGTTACATTGCTTTCCTACTGCCACCTGTTTTCCTAGCCCCATCTGATTATCACAGAAACACACATCTAGTACATATTAGACATAGAAGGGAGTCCCCAATTGTCGATTATACTGAAACTACTCTAGAACAGTATACAGATTTCAATAAAGGTTTCTTCTTCTTTGTAGGACCTGTCCAGAATAGTAAACTGATCCGTAGGTTAACAAGAACCCTTGAAGCTGTAGTAAATGAGACTGCCTCTGCTCTAGGTAACCTAACCGAAGAACAATCTGCTATGAGATTTGTCGTTTTGCAAAATCGTCTCGTCCTTGACGTCATACTGGCCGATAGGGGCGGGGCCTGTAGAGTCATCGGATCTAGTTGCTGCATTTTCATTCCAAATAACGCGCCGTCTGTTTATTCAGCTATAACCAGACTTCATAAAATCGCCCATCTGTTACACCAAGACCCAGGCACCTGGACATGGTCCGGTTGGTTCTGGAATATAATTTCCGCATGGGGATGGAAAGTCCTGTCCTTTCTAAGTATAGCAGTAGCGATCATATTTAGCTGCTGCCTCTGTATACAATGTGGCCCTGCGATTGGCAGCATGTGTGCTACCTCTTGTATTCCTAGTCTTAAGCCCCGTTCTAAATCCCGTTCCAAGACAATTCGAGACGAACAAATGGTACTGTATGAAATGATAGACGGTATCATGAATATTGATGTTTCCTGATGGAAACGTAGTGACAAGGAGGGAATGTGGAAAAGTAAATTTTGCCATGTTCTGTGTCCCTACGCCTCATCCATCATATGTTATGTGTGCATGACCAATATGCATATGTTATTCCCCATGTCCGATTAATGACGCAATTACAGTTGTGTCCACCTCTGGTATGTCCTTTCCCAGTCCTCGTGAATACTACGAATATCAGGCCTATGTAAAGTTACGTTGCCACGTTTCCCAGTGTGCACGTTATTCCATTATAAAGTCCCCGTGTCCAGGCCTCAACAGGGCCCGGACATCAGATTCAGCTCCTGAGGAGCGATACAGCCCCCACCTGTATCCTCGACCTTTCACTTACTTCCTGCCTCGCAGTGCCCGGTGCAGCTTGGCTCTGCCTCTGAGTCTGCCAAGAGTATGTTATGATTCCAGCTATCAGTTCAGTCCTTCTTCTCTGCATTCCTAAGCTACTGAACTGCATCAATAGTTTCCGTCATTGTCTAGCCTTCTCGTCTCTATGTTAGAGAAATACTGCATTTAAATGGTCATTTAATATTCTTCATCACGCACTACATGTAGAATAATGCATGGTCCAGTCTTAGAATCAAGTTAGCTTTTCCCCTCATGACTTCTAGTTTATATCAACATGTTCCCTAAATATCAGATACTAGATAGGGTTTAGGTACGTGTCGCTCCGACCCTCCAGACTCTAGTCTCTGCTCCTAGCACAGAGTTCGTAGCCCCCAGCTTCTCCTAGTAATACGTCATTGCCAGTTTTCGCGCACCATTAGGTTAGAGGTCCCAGCTCCTTAGGTAGCCCCCTCCTATGTTTCCGCCCCATTCATGACATATTCTGTTACGTTTGCACCACATGTCTATGTATACGCCCAGTTACACCTCTTTTACTGTTATCTCTCGCGACTGCTACGCGTCACGCCTTCTGCTCCACCCACTGCTACGCCTACTACAATGTAATACTATGTGTTTGCGTTATGTATATAAGTCAATGTATTGTTATTAAAAGTTAGCGCGCTCATCCTAGACCCGGCCCCAGCAGCTGCTGGGTCATCCTATGCAGGTTGTCCTGATCCTGTCCTTATGCTGTAATAAACCTGCAGAAACTCCTACTACCTCGAATCTTGACTCTTATTTTATTGAGCTATCTGTTATTCATTCATTCATCCAAAAATAGATCCGGTATTATTTATTTATATACCACAGGGGTTTCACTGGTATTCCACCCAAACTATCTCTACCTAGTTCTTCATAGGATTTTTCTATGATTCTGGCAATTTCAGATGGTTGGTCTGCTATATTTGTCTCTTTTAACCTCTGGCGGATCGCCACATTTGCTGCTTCTCCCTTTATGTTGGCTAATAATATTGCCGAGACCTGCTTGAAGTCTTTCAGTAATTTCATACCGAGAGTTAAAGCGGGTTCTGGACCGTATTCATCTTGAATCTGTTTTAGCACATCTGGTATTACTGACATGGATGGTACACCATGTGTTTTTGTGTAAATGGAAGCAAAGACTGTTCCCCAAGTGTCACAGTCCTCCACATGTGGTGCGATTCCCATTGGAAGACTGTGGTATATAAATAAATAATACCGGATCTAGGTTTTACTGGACATAGTAATAACAGATAGCTCAATAAATAAGAGTCAATATTCGAGGTAGTAGGAGTTTGCAGGTTTAATACAGCATAAAGGACAGGAACAGGACAACCTGCACGGGAATAGGATGACAGGGCCTGACAGGGGGGCCCCGACAGCTGTCGGGCAGGATCTGGGATGAGCGCGCTAACTTTAATAACAGTACACAAGCATATATACTAAAACAGTTGCAATTGCAATACATACAATAGGCGGAGCAGTGGGTGTGGTCAATAGCAGTCGCGGAAGATAAGGGTGAAAGTGGGTGTAACAGGAGGCGTATACATAGACATGTGATGTAAACGTAACAGAATATGTCATAAATGGGGCGGAAACATGGAGGGGGCTACCTAAGGAGCCGGGACCTCTGACCTAATGGTGCGCGCAAACTAACAATGACGTGTTACTAGGAGAAGCTGGGGGCTATGAACTCTGTGCTAGGAGCAGAGACTGAAGTCTGGAGAGTCAGGGCGACATGTACCTAAACCCTATCTAGTATCTAATGTTTAGAGGACATGTTGATATAAACTAAGAGTCAGGAGGGGAGAGGCTAACAGACTCTAAGACTGGAGCATGCATTATTCTACATGTAGTGCGTGATGAAGAATATGAAATGACCATTAAATGCAATATTTCTCTTACATGGAGACGTAAAGGCTAGACGATGACGGAAACTATTGATGCGATTCAGTAGCTTAGGAATGCAGAGAAGGAGGGCTGGACTGATAACTAGAATCATAACATACTCTTGGCAGACTCGTAGGCAGAGCCAGGCCGAGCCGGGCACTGCGAGGCAGGAAGTAAGTGAAGGGTCGAGGATACAGGTGGGGGCTGTATCGCTCCTCAGCGAGGGTTCAGGAGACAGGAGCTGAATCTGGTGTCCGGGCCCTTTTGAGGCCTAGAAACGGGGACTTTACAATGAAATAATGTGCACACTGGGAAACGTGGCAACGTAGCTTTACATAGGCCTGATATTCGTAGCTTTCACGAGAACTGGAAACTGGCATACTAGAGATGGACACAACTGTAATTGCGTCTTTAATCAAACATGGGGAATACATATGCATATTAATCATGCACATATAACATAAGATGGAGGACACGTAGGGACACAGAACATGGCAAAATTTACTTTTCCACATTCCCTCCTTGTCACTACGTTTCCATCAGGAAACATCAATATTCATGATACCATCTATCATTTCATACAGTATCATTTGCTCGTCTCGGATTGTCTTGGAACGGGATTTAGAACGGGACTTAGGACTAGGAATACAAGAGGTAGCACAAATGCCGCAAATCGCAGGGCCACATTGTATACAGAGGCAGCAACTGAATATGATCGCTACTGCAATACCCAGAAATGACAATACTTTCCATCCCCAGGCGGAAATTATATTTCAGAACCAACCGGACCATGTCCAGGTGCCTGGATCTTGGTGTAACATATGGGCAATTTTATGGAGTCTGGTTATAGCTGAATAAACAGACGGCGCGTTATTAGGAATGAAAATGCAGCAACTAGATCCGATGACTCTACATGCCCCGCCCCTATCGGCCAGTATGACGTCAAGGACGAGACGATTCTGGAGCACGACAATTCTCATAAAGGATTGCTCCTCGGTTAAGTTACCTAGAGCAGAAGTAGTCTCAATCACTACTGCTTCAAGTGTTCTGGTTAATCTACGTATCAGTTTACTATTTACAACAGTGCCTAAGTAGGGGAAGACACCTTTATTGATATCTATGTATTGTTCTAGAGCAGTTTCAGTATAATCGACAATCGGGAGATTTCTCTTGTGTCTAGTATGTACTAGGTGGGAATTCCTATGATAGTCAGGTGGGGCTAGAAAAACTGGTGGCAGTAGGAAGGCAATGTAACAGGTTCCCTCCCAATCGAGGGGCAGACGAACATATGCGGTCTGACCACAAACAAAATAAGAATGACGTGAAGCTTTGAAAATAGATTTCCTACTGTCACTATACTTGACAATAGTAGTACAATCACTATGTCCTACGTGTATGGAACCATTATTTCGGACACATAATTCACCTTTAACTGGTAATACTGATATAGTAGATAGGTCTGGAGTAGAATCAGACTGAACATTCAGGACCATAAAATTCGAAGAATAATTACCTAAATTATAAACTTCATTTTCTAGATCTAACCCTGTTCTGTGGGGAAGACCTTGCTTGTCTGGAAAACATGTACTGTTAAGAAAAGACATATCTGTTGAGGATGACGTTAACGTGGACCATGCTCCACACGAACCGTTATGTGAAAATGGATAAGGAAAGAGTGGCAGAACTCCCTTCGGTGTCTGGAAAGGGGGGAGTCGACCACACACCCAACAATTAGTGGCATTGCTGGTCTGGTGTGAATAATGTAACATGCGGATAAAAGAATTATTTCGCATAGCGAGACGATATGAGAGTTCATGAGGAGGCAGATCACTAAACGTGTGTTCTACTGTAGCATTAGCAGACTTATTTACATGAGAAACTGGAAAATACAAATAAAATGCATAACATGTGCAGGTAATCATAAGGCTGAAAAACAATATGAAACTTAGAAAAACGATACATCGGATTGAGTTTTGACTAACTCTCTCACTATGGGGGTCTATTTTATACATGTCAGAAACCGGTCTAACCGTTTCACCTAGGGGAGGACTTAGACAATCAAACTGGCTGACTTATTTTACTAGACCTTAATTTGAGCTTATACTCCTGTTGCGGAGTTTTCTCTAACTGGGGGGGTTCAATATCATTGTCTTTTGCGGGACAGTCCTTAAGAATAGTACTTTGGCAGTCTTTAAGATCCTCGGAAATGTTCTTTGAAACAGGCTTTAGTCCAAAAAATCTTTTCACATGTGACAGGTGGACCCAGCCCTTCCTGCCTTCCAGCTTGACGGCAGTACGGGTGGCCAGGAGGACCTGTCGGGGTTCCTTCCAGCGAGGCTCCAGCGGACTTGAACGATCAAAATTCCGGACAAGAACCATGCATCCGGGAACGATGTCATGCGGTGCCACCTCGGTATTGTCTGGAAATGCGGCAGCAACCTGTGAACGACAAGAGTTGAGGGCAGACATCAAGGAAGCTAGGTAATCTGTCAGCATATTACTTGAAACATCGGTAATACTTCGAGGTCTAGGTGTACCCCACATATTAGGGGGGCGGCCGAATACGACCTCATATGGGGACAGACCTGATCTGGAATGTGCGACCATGCGCATATAAAATAAAGCGACTGGCAGAGCCACTATCCAGTCTACACCTTTCTCTTTACATACTTTGGCGATGCGGATTTTCAGGGTCTGATTATGTCTCTCTACTAGACCAGCTGCTTCAGGATGGCGTACACAATGGAACTTCCACTGGTACCCTAACAAAAGGGAAACATGTTTCATCAACTCAGATGAGAATGGCTGGCCGTTATCAGAATATACGACTCTAAGGAGTCCGTAGCGGGGGAAGAATTCACAAACCAACTGCTTGGCAGTGGTCGCGGCTGTGTAATCTGGGACTGGATATGCTTCTGTCCACCTGGACAAAGCGCATACCACTACAAGGACATACTTGAAACCTCGACATCGCTCCATCTGAATATAATCCATTTGGAGGACTTCAAAAGGGTGGTCAGGGGGCTGGAATCCACCTTGTTCCACCGGGACACTTTTACCTGGATTAAACTGGCAACATATCATACAGGTACGGACTTTCTGTTTGGCTGCAGCTCGTAAATGGTTGTTGAACCAAATGTTCTGGATACTGCCTAACATAGCTTTTTCTCCTAAATGTGCTGGACTATGTGCGGTATTGATAATGACTTGAACCATAGAGTCGGGGAGAAACCATGTGGCTCTACCCTTCGTTACCCATCCCTGATCTGTCTGGACCCCTCCTTGTTCGGACCATTTCTTGATTTCATCGGGAGTAGCATGTAACTGGATATCTATGACATCTTGAGTGGGGTCCTTAACTGTCATACATGTAGTCTGATCTGGAGTATGTGTCTGTGTCGGGTTAACTGAAATGTCTGGAGTCTGTGCTGTAAGCTTGGCTGTGCGATCTGCTAGATCATTACCTTGGGAAATAATGTCAGTAACTTTCGTATGTGCTTTGCACTTCATGATAGCAATAGCTGTCGGTAAATGTATGGCATCTAACAGAGCCTGAATAAGGAGACCATGCTGAATCTTGGTTCCATGAGAAGTCATGAAACCTCTCTCCTGCCAGAGCACTCCAAAGTCGTGTACGACTCCAAATGCGTAACGTGAATCTGTGTAAACATTAACTTTCAGGTTCTTAGCGTGTATGCAGGCTTGTGTCAGAGCAACTAGCTCTGCTGCTTGAGCAGACAGGGTGTCAATACGGTGTGTTTCTATAACTTCAGTGTCAGTAGTCACTGCATACGTGGCTACTAGTTCTCCTGTACTCGTTCTCATACATGAACCATCCACATAAAGTGTCAGGTCGGGATCTGGTAATGGAATATCTGTCAGATCGTGTCTTGGCTTAGTCATAATGTTAACTACTTCCACACAGTCGTGTGTGGCAGGATTTGAATTAACTGATGGTAACAGTGTAGCAGGATTTAGAACGTTGCAGCGTCTGATTTCTATGTGTGGCTGGAACAGTGTCAATTCATAACCTGTTAAACGTGCAATTGTCAAGTGCTGAGTTTGTGTTCGGTTTAAAAGAACTTCCACGGAGTGTGGAACTTGTACTGTCAAGGAATGTCCTAATACTATGGAATCACTTTGTCTGATAGCTAGTGCTGTGGCTGCAACTGACTTGAGGCACGCAGGCAGAGCCTGGGCTACAGGATCTAATGTGCTCGAAAAATAAGCACATGGCTTGTATTGTCCTGCTTGATCTTGTGTGAGAACAGATAATGCTGTACCTTCACGTTCTGTGACGAAAAGTGTAAAAGGCTTACTGTAGTTTGGTGTAGCTAGAACAGGAGCTTGGCATAGAGCTTTCTTTAACTCATTGAAACTAAGTGTATGTTCAGATGTCCAAGGGAGGACAGTCGATACGGCTGCCTCCTGTGTCGTTAACTGTATCAGTGGCTTGGCTAGAAATGCATACTGAGGAATCCATCGTCTGCAATAAGAAGTAAGGCCGATAAAAGCACGTACCTCCTTCTGTGTCTTGGGCTGAGGAAGACTCGCTATTAACTGGATACGGTCAGGTGTCAACTGCCTACCCCTCTTGGACAGTAAGTGGCCTAAATAGATCACTTGCTGTACACAGAATTGAAGCTTCGAAGGGGACACCTTGTGCCCCATCTCGGCAAGGAAATACAAGACTGTAAGTGATGCTCGCTCGCAAGCACGTTCAGAACGGGCTGTGATCAGTAGGTCATCGACATACTGGAGCAGGGCAGTGTCAGTTGGCATGTGAATGTTGTCTAGTTGTCTCTTAAGTGCTTGACTGTAAATACTAGGACTTTCTGTGAAACCTTGAGGAGCTCGTGTGAACATATAGCTCCTTCCATTTAAACAAAATCCGAAAAGAAACTGGCTGTCCGGATGAATGGGGACACTAAAAAACGCGTTCTTGAGGTCTATGACTGTGAAAAATGAGGCTTCGGAATCAATGGCTGTCAATAGGGAAGAGATATCTGGGACAACTGGGTACTGGGGAATAATACATTTATTAAGTTCTCGTAGGTCAATCACTAATCGATATACTGGGGGTGCATTCGGATCAGTACGTTTCATGACTGGAATGATCGGAGAATTACATACATTGGAGTCAGTTTCTACAACTACTCCTTGAGCCATGAGCTCGTCAATGATTTTGGATAAGGCTGCTACAGCCTCAGGTGGCAATCTGTACTGTCTGATTCGTGGCAGGACTACACCTGGCTTGAGAGTCACACGATGGGGTGTGATTTGCATATAACCAACATCAGTTGGACCTTGCGCCCATAGATGCTGCGGAACATTAGACAATCTCGGATCAAAATCTCGTAACACATAGTGACCCTTGAAGTCACGTAGAAACAGTCGTATTCCCTCGGGGGAACAGCAAATAACTGCACCTAATTCTTTCAGTGTTTTGATACCTAACAGATTTTCTGGACATGACTTCGTAAGTAACAGATCAGTAGTGCGGGACAATGGACCTACTTCTAGAGTAACTGGCTTAGATATCTCGTTTACAATAGGCTTTCCTGAAAATCCAAGGGAAACATTTCTAGAGCCTGAGAGCGGAGCCCCTGGAACTTCGGCGTGACTGATGGTCGTCCTACTTGCCCCTGTATCAATCAGAAACTTTCTGTCTTTCCCTAGTACTTGACTGTGAACATAGGGACCTTCTTGATCTACAGGAATCTCGATGAGAGGCAAGCCTACCTCCCTCTCTAGGCTGTTTCATGAATATGGCTGATACTCTGGATACTCGGACTGTGCATACTGGTACATCTGCTGTGTAACATGCTGTGTTGCAGCGATAGGCTGCGGTGCTGGAACTGTCTGTTGTGCATTCTGTGGCTGAGAAGTCTGTGAAACTTGTTCTTGTCTAGGCGGACGTGGTCTTTCTTTAGTCCTACCGGTAGCTATATTGTGTTTCAGAACTGCACACTCGTTTATATAATGACCTGGCTGTTTACAATAATTGCATGTCCCTTTAACGGGAACTGCAGGATGACTGGCTTGATTCGTACCCCTCTTCTGACTGTCTTGAGGAACAGATTGTGCAACTAGTACTTTCATTTTCGTGTCTTTCATACGTTTTCTCTCATGATCTTGCTCTTCTCTGATTCTATTCTGGTGGTACTGGAGCATCTGTAACATCTGGGACGGAGCACTAGCTTGCCAGGTACTTTCGACTTTCAAAACTCGATTCTTTACTTGGGGACTTGAATTCTCGACTAATTTAGTAACAAAAAGGTGAGGGTATGACTCGCTACTCGTTTTCAATCCACTGTTTATAATAAAACACTTTTCAAATCTAGAATAAAAATCACTAGTGTCTTCGTCTTGTTTCTGTTTACAGGCTGAGATTGCATCCCAGTCTTCCTTTTTAGTGGTTAATAATCTTGGCAAAACTTGTATTAACAGTTCTGGTAATTCTTTACATTTCTCTCCTAGACCGGTACCTGGTACTCGTATCTTATCTTCAGCTTCGAGAACTGCCCAATCGATCTTTTTCTCTCCCACCTCCCAATCTTTTTCCTTGAGTTTCTCGTATACCCCTGCGGGCAACAGGACCTTTAACATTTTAATTATATCTGGATATGTGTATTCTCCCATACGGAGCATGTCTTTTAATTCTCGGTGGAACCCTGCTGGATCTTTGTCGTGACAAGGAATTAATTTCTTCATCTCTAAGAGTTCCATCTTTGTAATCGGGGTGTAAACAAACACTCGTTGCATTTCACCATCCGTTGTCCTAACTGGGTGTACTTCTCGTAACGGGTTCTGTCTATCTATGTAAAAGGGTTTACTTTCTGGGGGTGAGACATGAACAAAATGCGGGTTCAAAAACGTTCTATATTTGTGGCGCTGTTCTAGAATGACGCTAATTAAATCGGTACCTAGACCTTTCCATCTATACTGGAGTAACTCGTTCAGGACATCGTGTAACGGACCTGGATCAGAATGTTGACCCTCATACAGAGTAATGAGGTGCTGGATCATATACATACCCACCAGTCGCTGCTCGGCTGGGGGCAGTTTCAGAAACATTTGTGCCACTATTTCATCTGGAAAAGTGGTAGAATCAGTAATCCATCGGACCGCTGATCGGACTAGTTCTTGTTCATGCATAGTACTTAACTCATTATAACCGATTCGTGACTTCAAAATGTGATCGGTAGCTTGAAATACTTGTTCTAGAGAACCTTGTTCTGGTGCTGGATGATGAAAAACTGTCTTGTGTTCTAGGCATAGATGGCGATCTGGAAATCTAGATTTTCCTACATACGCTATTCTAGTGGGATTCTCGTCGTCTACCTCTTCGGTAGAGTCATTTTCTTTCTCGCTTACTTGTGCTGCTTTACGTTGTTCGTGTAACTTTAGTATTTCTTTACGGATTTTCTTGTACATACTCTCTATACTACTGATAGTCTTGTGCTTACCCTCGGCTATATTATCACTCCACCTTGTCAGGATTCTCATTTCGGCCGGATCTTTAGTCGGGTAGTCTTGTTCTCTTATTAGACAATTAATCAGAAACTTTAATATCATGAGCTGGATCTCAGCTTTCCTTTGAGACATGGCTTCGCCAATACTTTCTGGATCATTCCCTGTACGGATGAAACGATATATTCTGTCTAGATCTCCTTTCATATCTGGTAGGGTGTCCAAATACCCGGTCACCCGTCTTACACGGATGGAATATATTACTGTACTATCATCACCTGCAACTGGATCATAGCGGCATTCAGTAAGGGCTCGTCGGATATCTGCAACGGACTTAAATTTGGGCGTACGTTGTAACGCACATTCATGTAACTCGGCCAACGTTCTACGTTGGTGTGGTGGCGGGGTACCAGGAGGACCTCCTCCTGCGGCCCCTAAACCGGAATCGTCGACTGACACTCTTCGTGCTGGCAGAGTGGGAAATTGTAATGCAGGCTGGACCGGGGGTACCGTAACAGGTACTCCGGTGACTGGAGGAGCAGGATTTACATTATTTACAGGAGCTGGCGGATTTGCATATTCTGGGACTGTGTCGTCCAAATAGGACGAGATGAAAATATCAGCTGCGGTCGGTTTGTGACGTAGCTTAGTCGGAACTAATGGTGGCGGAAAATTACTGGATGCCTCCGGGGTCGCTTTTGGCAAGCCCTCGGCAAGAAGAGGATACATACCCTTAATAAGGGCATGCCTCTGTCTGTCTGACTGTTCGGTTTTAACTCGTTCACCTATCTCGATTAGTTCCCTTTCTTGGGCTCGTTCTAAAGATTCTCTACTTAATTCTGACCTTCTGATTTCTTTTTCGGTTCTCTTATGAGATTCTTTGCGCCATAACTCGATGGCATCTTTCTGTGACTGTCTGGCTTTCTTTTTCCATAATGCTTCTTCTACTCGCATGATGCACTCGGCATCCCATGTGCCTGATACAGGCCATCTATACTTTTCCTCTAACTGTTTGATATACTCTACCCATAAATCTAGATATAATATGGCACTTATGCCATGCTTTTGATACATAAAATGACCTGGACTGTCCCTAGGCGGGACAGGAACTGCTGCTTCTAGCAGACCTTTTTTGGTTTTTAACTGACATAGTTTAGAAAATAAGGGCATGACTGAACTGTAACCTAGACACAATACGCAATTATAATACACAATGAACACGATAAATACTCCACATTCATACCACGACATTACAATACATGAGAAACTTTTAAAATAACAGTTCGAACAGAATACTACCTGGAATACTGGAAACAGAATACATGAATTTTCTCGAGAAACAGAACTGACTAGAACAGAAACTAGATGTACTGCTAAAACAGTACGAAACTCACCGGTCTCATAAAGAGACACGTTAGGACCCGCATCCACCAAAGTGGACACTTCGTTTTGGGTCTGTGTACCACCAACCCACGGACCAGAGTCAATTTAGATTGACCCTGTCTAGATACTACCCCAGCAATGGTACTCACCGGGCAGCAAGAACGGAAGGCCTCGGACTGGACTGGACTGCTTCGACGCCGGACGGACGAACTTCGGACTTCTGTTACGGGTGGGCCTCCGGATACCTCGGACCTTGGACTCTCGGCTTGGGCTCTGGTCGGGACTCGCCGCGTTCCTCCACCGCCTCGTCTGGATGCTGGACCGCCACCTCCGTCTCCTCCGTGGGCCTGAGGGATACTTGAAGCAGAAATATCTGCCGGTGCACAGAAGAGTTCCGTCACGGCTGCAGAGGGTCAGGGGGCCGGCGTGGCTTCGCCGGCGCGTGGGGAAAGGGCAAGTCCCTGTTCGGGCGCCATTATGTGGTATATAAATAAATAATACCAGATCTAGGTTTTACTGGACATAGTAATAACAGATAGCTCAATAAATAAGAGTCAAGATTCGAGGTAGTAGGAGTTTGCAGGTTTAATACAGCATAAAGGACAGGAACAGGACAACCTGCACGGGAATAGGATGACAGGGCCTGACAGGGGGGCCCCGACAGCTGTCGGGCAGGATCTGGGATGAGCGCGCTAACTTTAATAACAGTACACAAGCATTTATACTAAAACAGTTGCAATTGCAATACATACAATAGGCGGAGCAGTGGGTGTGGTCAATAGCAGTCGCGGAAGATAAGGGTGAAAGTGGGTGTAACAGGAGGCGTATACATAGACATGTGATGTAAACGTAACAGAATATGTCATAAATGGGGCGGAAACATGGAGGGGGCTACCTAAGGAGCCGGGACCTCTGACCTAATGGTGCGCGCAAACTAACAATGACGTGTTACTAGGAGAAGCTGGGGGCTATGAACTCTGTGCTAGGAGCAGAGACTGAAGTCTGGAGAGTCAGGGCGACATGTACCTAAACCCTATCTAGTATCTAATGTTTAGAGGACATGTTGATATAAACTAAGAGTCAGGAGGGGAGAGGCTAACAGACTCTAAGACTGGAGCATGCATTATTCTACATGTAGTGCGTGATGAAGAATATGAAATGACCATTAAATGCAGTATTTCTCTTACATGGAGACGTAAAGGCTAGACGATGACGGAAACTATTGATGCGATTCAGTAGCTTAGGAATGCAGAGAAGGAGGGCTGGACTGATAACTAGAATCATAACATACTCTTGGCAGACTCGTAGGCAGAGCCAGGCCGAGCCGGGCACTGCGAGGCAGGAAGTAAGTGAAGGGTCGAGGATACAGGTGGGGGCTGTATCGCTCCTCAGCGAGGGTTCAGGAGACAGGAGCTGAATCTGGTGTCCGGGCCCTTTTGAGGCCTAGAAACGGGGACTTTACAATGAAATAACGTGCACACTGGGAAACGTGGCAACGTAGCTTTACATAGGCCTGATATTCGTAGCTTTCACGAGAACTGGAAACTGGCATACTAGAGATGGACACAACTGTAATTGCGTCTTTAATCAAACATGGGGAATACATATGCATATTAATCATGCACATATAACATAAGATGGAGGACACGTAGGGACACAGAACATGGCAAAATTTACTTTTCCACAAGACAGATAGTCAGAATCCTGTGTTTCTCAACAGAGGTGGTATTTGGGAACACAGCCTCTATTTGAGTGATTTTTTGTGCTAGCCAGAAAGGTATTTGTTCCCGTTTTGCGGGTACTTTACCTAGACAGGACTGTATGTTCTGTGGTGTAATTTTATTTGTGTTCCCCTGATGAGGGGTCAGCTGTGGAATTTTAATTGCTGGTTGGACTGTTGAAGTCCGCATTACATATTGGACTAATTGTCTATGTATTTTTATTAATTGTTTTAGCTGTGCTAAAAGGTCTGCTGCAGGCATTTCTTCAATGTCTGGATGGGGTGTGTATCCGGCTAGGACCGGCCACGTCGCTCCTGGTCTACCTAGTGGACCGAGCCTGGTGATGTGATTATTATGTTTTAGGGCGCCATTAAACAAGAGCAGGTGCTCTTGGAATTTGAGTGGCATTTCCACCTCCTCGAAAGGAGTGTACTCATTAGGAGGTTCCTCTATTTTGTAATAGTGGAAGTCCTTTGTTACAGCGTTTGCTGCTGGAAAGTTTATCCATGAATAGAATACCTCTGTCTGCCGATATTCGTGTGCCTCAATTACGAATATGACTGTACCACCTCTTGGTGTCAGTCCATTTTCTATAAGTTTTAAGGTTATAGATTTTCTTATGTTGACCGGGATGAGTATTATATCCGGGTCATTTTCCTGCAGAGTGGTGTCAGCTGCTATGAGTTCAGCTGTTATTCTAGCTGTCTCCCTTTCTTCTTCACTTTCTGACATTCTACTGTCAAGAAGGGTATTTTATTTATTTGCAGATCAGGTTTCTATGGAAACAAAGATTAGATGCACAATATTTTGGAACAGTGTATCCTTCAACGTTGAATAAACCAAGAACCATACATAGGAGTCTCCTCCTGTGAAGTTTGGTGGATATGACCTTTCACCCACTTCAGACGTCTTTGGAGTATTATGGGAAAAAAGGGGCTCTGTGTGAAAAAGCACGACTGAGTTACTCTAATGTCTTGCGTTAATTTTATCGCCTATCCAAATGTTGGGCGCCATGTAGTGTAGTTCCTATTATCCCAATAGGCTCTGCGCATTGGAATAATATCTTCAATAGTATAGACCTAGGGCAGAGGTTAACTAGGTCTTCTACCGACGATATTAGACTTAAAGTTTTGTGTTTGCCAGCTAGCTCAGAGTTCACTTGAAACTTTCTCGAATAGGCAAGGAGGATTTTAACCTCCCTGGATAGACAAGAAGGGATTTAGTTTCTGACAACCATAGAACATGACAACTTTGCTCTCCCCTAATCAAGAGTGTATCTCTAGAGTCGTGTGAAAACAAAAGACAACTTATTTTACTCAGTCAGTTCAGTGCATTCTTAGTTTCACCAGATTGTAGAGAAAAGGAAGAGACGGGCGTGTTCAATAAAAGATGGTATTTATTGATCAGTCTCCTTTCTCGTACAAGAGAAATGAATCGCTATTATTGCAATACTTATAGTTAAGTAAAGTGCATACAGTAAAGACAGAATTATAAAATAATACTGTAAAAGCAGTGATATGGTTTCTGAGCCATATGATACTTTAAAATGGATAAAATAGAAACATACATATATACATTTGACTAACCGTACTCAACTGGTGCTTCTAACCACGCCTACCCCAGTGTACCTGACCTAAGCCTAATACGTGGGCGGGAGTAGATAAGTAGCAGTTTAAGTTAAGTTTGTTTTGCCAAGGGACTGACTCAAGAATTCTCTGCAAGGGGTTGTTCAGTTCTGTACCTGAGATCTAGAATGGTGGAGGGCTGGTATCTCTTATCCCAGGTCTTGATATTCCAGCTGCCTGCGAGGGCTGCGTGGAAACGCCGGAGATGGATTTCTCGGCAGGAGAAAGGCAGCGCCTCGTTCTCAGCGCGTCAGGAAAGCGGGGCAGCGCCTGTGGGCTTTGCTCTCAGCTGGGCTCCTCGGCACGTCTCGCTGCTCCAATCTCGTCACCACCGCATGTGTTTGCTTAAGGCAATGTCGGTAATATTTATACCTGAAAGGTGCCGAGATTGACATAAGGATGGACATATATACGTCAATAAGGATGTCATACGAACGGGTTCGTTCGCACATTCTTTTACTGAAGTTCTCGGTGAAATCAAAACAATGGCTATGGGAATTTCCCAGGTCGCTGTAGGTTTGATTTGTTTTGCTGGAGGAATATCGCTTGTCTAATTAGATGGCATGCGTTATGACCTAATCAGATAACGCGCTTCTGTGCCGTGGTGTGGCTTATTCAGATAACGGTTTTTGCACCGTTGGATGGCTGCTAGTTAATTATTAACCAAACCAGGGTCAGGAATAGGGGAATCGATACAGTACCTATAGAAATACGTCACACCATAGTCGGCCACCTGAATTCTTGTTGCACTAATTCCAAAGTCTTTTTAGATCCTTTATGTCCTGCTAGCAAGTCATCATTAAAATGTTGAATGATGGGAATTTGAAGTTCCTCTATAGGAATGAACAAATATACCCTGACATAAGGTTGACCATTAATAATTTCACGCTCATGATCTTGTTCACTACATTCTAAGAGATTTAAATACAAAAGAGCTTGATCCAACCTTTGTTCAAAATCCAGAAACAGGATTACACCTATTATCTTTTACTTTGGGATTATCAACTCCTTTTCCAACATCGGTGTCGCTTCTCCATCATCCAGACGAGATAAAGCATTCGCTTTACCATTGATGGAACCAGGTCTGTAAGTTAACACAAAGTCGTAATCTGCAAAAAACAATGACCAACGCAATTGTCTTAGGGTCAAAGTCCGGCCAGAATTTAAAAACTGGAGATTCCGATGATCAGTTAAGACTGTTACTTCATGCCAAGCCCCCAACAGGTAATGCCTCCACTCCTGAAAAGCATCTTTGACTGCCAATAGCTCCTTATCAGCAATGGAGTAATTCAACTCAGCCGGAGTCAGTTTGTGAGACTGACAAGCAACACGATGAAGCTGACCAGTAACCTTATCTCTTTGTGACAGAATTCCTCCAATCGCCAAATTGGAAGCATCAGCTTCAACAAAGAAGGGCTCTTCCGGATTAGGATGCAAGAGCACTGGCGCGTAAGTAAAGACTTTCTTTAATTCACAAAATGCCTCTTCAGTTGCTGCGGTCCAATCAAATTTCTCTCCTTTGCATAACAAATGAGTTAACGGAGAGACCTTCTCTGAAAAATTCTCAATGAAGTGTCTGTAGAAATTGACAAAGCCAATAAAACTCTGCACTTGTTTCACATTTCGTGGGGTCGGCCAATCCTTGATTGTCTTCACCTTAGCTTCATCCATGGCAACCCCTTCGGATGACAAAACAAATCCCAAAAATGTTACCTCAATGGAATTAAAAACACACTTCTCCAATTTCACAAAGAGTTGATGAGCCAATAACTTCTGCAGAATGACTCGAACATGCTGAATGTGTTCTTTCAGTTTTTCAGAGAAAACACGAATATCATCAATCTAAACTACCGCAAAGCAGTCCAAATTTGTCTCAAAACATCGTTTACAAAATGTTGGAAGGCAGCAGGGGCATTGCATAATCCAAAGGGCATGACCTGATATTCGAACAATCCGAAATCTTGTTCAGAAAGCCGTCTTCCATTCCTCTCCTTCGGCCATGCGGACTAAATGATATGCCCCTCTCAAATCCAGTTTTGTATTCACTTGTGCTCCCTTGACCTGATCCAATAATTCTGATATCAATGGCAATGGATACCAGTTTTTCTTAGTGACTGGATTGAAGGCTCTGTAATCGATGCACATTCTCAGTCTACCATCTTTCTTAGAGATAAAAAAAGAGGAGAAGAGACTGGGGACTGTGAAGGACGAATAAAACCATTAGAGAGATACGGGTCTAAATACTCCTTGAGATACAGGTTTTCTTTTTCTGAGGGAGCGTAACTACGACTGCATGGCAGGGGAGCACCGGGTTCCAATTCTATCCAGCAATCGTAATCACGATGTGAGGGCAACTTATTGGCCTCTCTTTCATCAAAAACAGCTGCTAAATATTCGCTGGGAATTTCTTGAGTCTCCAAAACACAAATTGATTTGCCGGAACTAGCCAAACATTTAGATGAAAATGCCTCCATGGATGGTTCTAAATTAAAATCATGACAATAAGCCTGGCAATACTCAGAATCCATTACAATAGTTCTCTTGGCCCAATCGATGGTTGGATTATGTTCAGTGAGCCAAGGTAGCCCTAATATGAGCTGAAATTGCGGGGCATCTATGAGGCTGAAACTCAATACACTTAAATGCCTACCAGGCCCAGATAGCCTGATTTCTTCTGTATCATGGACTGTAGGTCCAGGAGACAAATTTGTTCCATCCACTGCACGGACTGCTTCCGGTCTTGGTTTTTTGACAAACTTCAATCCAGTCAATTTAGCAAACCCTATGTCACAAAAATTGCCCATAGCGCCCGAGTCAATCATTACAGCAATGTCTTTCAACCTGGTACCACTAAATTCAATTGAACTTGCCACAATTAAGTGTGGTGCCGAAGATTGCAATGTATTAGCAATTAACTGAGAATCTGGAGTTGACTTTTCTTTAGCTTCCACCAGAGCAACCCCCTTACTGGTGGAGACTGTCTTTTACTGGAAAATTACTCCTTGGTTTCTTTGTGCATTCTTTTACAAAATGCCCCGACTCGCCACAATACATGCAGAGCTTACTCATTCGTCTTCTCTCTCTCTCTTCCTTTGTGAGAGGACATCAAACTGACCCAATCGGCATGGGTTTCTCTTTCAAAATTGTTTCCTTGTTCTTCGAATTATCTGGTCTGGATTGATCAAAACGAGGGGAAAAATATTTTACCTCTTTTCTACGTTCATTCTTTCTTTCGCTTTGGCGCTGATCAATCTGGCGAATTAAGTCGATTAACTCTGACACATCAGTTGGGTGCTTAGGTACCTGAGCCAAACCATCCTTCAGCTCATCCTTGAGTCCTCGGTAAAAAATGGAAGCCCTTTTTTCCTCTGGACAATTGGTCTCTACAATCAGCTTGTTAAATTGCACCAAATAGGCTACCAACTCTCTATTTCCCTGCTTTAAATCTAGTAATTCATTGTCTGTGATCTGGGAAAGAGATCTTCTATCGAAGTTTCTCAAAAATTCTTTCTGAAAAGCCTCAAAATCGTACAAAATGGCCTCATTATTTTTTACTAAAGGCATCGACCACACTGCTGCGTCTCCGCTCAGATAGGACAACATGAACGCCACCTTTGCCTGGTCTTCCTTGAATATAATTGGCCTACAAAGTTAATGTAAAGAGCATTGAGTGATGAAAATCTGTGCCTTGTGAGGATCCCCACTAAACCTTTCAGGGGCTGCTAAAGGAATGGTTGGAGAGATTGCGTGAATAACCTGAGTGGTGAGTTCTGCAGCTGAGGGAGCGGGTGCAAAAGATTGAGACCTTCTTTCAGCAGAACCTGAAACAGAACTCCCGGATAACTCATCTAACCTGTGTCGCAAAGACTGAGTTTCCCGACTAGACCTCCTAACTTCCTCTGTAAGGGACTTGTTCTCTGACATAGCGTCATTAAGTTGGGCCTGTATCCCTTCTAACACCGAGGCTAAAGATTTTAAATCAATACCCTCAACCATCTCGCCCAGGCGGAAATATTTTGGAGAGGGCACTTCAATCTGTCAAGTACCAATCCAGAATCTATGGTTTCCGCAGGAGCCAATGACTGTTCCTAAATTCCCAAACTCCATTATCAAAGCTATATACAAACTCTGGCAACAAAGAGGGGGAAAAGGGAATTGGGATAGAAATAGACACTTCTTGCTGGACGGTACTGCTTCAACTCTTATCAGTATTTCCTGCAAAAGAACAACCTTAGCAATTCCTGTAATAGATTATTCTACTGTAATTCTTCACATTAAGCAATGGTTACCTGTCCTTGCAATGTGGCTATCTGTCGCTTAGGTATGCTGTCTTGTCTTGCTTCACCATTCAGTAGTTTACCTGACTTGATAGAACAACACAGATCTATGGTTAACACTTCCTTCACCTCTAGTGATCACCTATGTCTCCCCTTCTCTATATATAATATTCCCTGTACCTGGCTGTTGACTTTAAGTCTTTATCTTTTATTTCCTAGATCGATTGACAACAAAGAACTTCAACTGCAAACTCCAACGAAGATGTACTTCCAGAGAGACTTGAGCTGTTGGTAAGTATTTCTATACATATATATGTGAACAAGGGCTTGTGAAGCCCGAAACACGTATTGCCCTCCTGTTTTATCAGCTGACACTGCAATAAAGAACCTGTGAACTTCAGTAGTCCGTCTCCTACCTTGCTTGCCTCGCCAAAACTGGGTGGATTTTGGAAGTGGAAGTGGCGTGCTTTGTGTTTCAAAGCATATTTATATTACCTACTGGCGGTCGCCAGTAGGTATATATAGTTAGGATTTTTTCTCTATGGGATTTTTGAAAATTCTATGTCTAATAACTTTGGCGTTTGTGGACGGAATTGGCTGAAATTTTCAGGAAAATGGCACATTTTGTTTCTGAGCAGCCCTTGAAAATTTGGGGGGGGTTTGTCAAGGGGGGGCCGAGAAAAAAGGGGGGTCCCAAAACGTGTTTTTAACATTGAGTTTTCCATAGGGCGGTTGGCCTCACTTTTAGCCCGAACGGCTGAATGGATTTGCACGAAACTTGGCAAAATTGTAGGGACTGGTAGCCCGATGTGCCTTTTGTAGGTCTCAATATATGTGCTACAGTGGATTTTGAGAAATTAACGTTTAAAAAAAGAAAAAAAGATATATATCTGTAACAGCGGACCGGGCAGCGCTCCAGGACGCGTACTTTTCGCGCAACGGAGCTTTGTGAAGCGAAGCTGATTGGTTCTCCGGCGTCTGTCAACATTCCAAACAGTCCGTAGCGGCTGCCATCTTGTCTCTCGGTAGGATCGAGAGACAAGAGGAGGCGAAAGCGAAGGGGCAAATGACCATAAGGGGGAATAGTAGATCCTCGCTGACCCCCTAGGTTTGATGTGGAGGTTTTAAAAGGGCCCCGCGGGGCAAAAAAAAATAATAATAATAATAATCAAACGGCTGAATGGATTTGCACGAAACTTGGTAAAATATTAGGGACTGGTAGCCCGATGTGCCTTTGCTAGGTCTCAATATATGTGCTCCAGTGGATTTTGAGAAATTAACGTTCAAAAAAAGATATATATCTGTAACAGCGCTCCGCTTCGCGTAACAGAGGTTTGCGAAGCTGATTGGTCATTCTGTCACTGGGCTATAGTTGGGCTACATCTGGCTGATATTTGGGCTACATTTGTTTTTTTTCGTCTCTGGCGGCCATCTTTGGGCTACATTGGGCTACATTGGGCTTCATTGGGCTTCATTGGGCTACATTGGGCTACATTTGGGCTCCAACATATATATTGGCCAATGTAGCCCAATATATATTTTTCAAAGTTAATTTTCGTAAAAACCACTGGAGCATATATCTTGAGACATAGCAAAGGCACATCGGGCTACCAGTCCCTACAATTTTGCCAAGTTTCGTGGAAATCCATTCAGCCGTTCGAGCTAAAAGTGAGTCCAACCGCCCTATGGAAATGAAGGAAATGAATGGGTAATTTGTAATTAGCAAATAGCTCATCGCAAACTAGGAATGGTAAAGAATCGCTATTTATTCCTTAAAGTTCGCTATTTAGGAAATGCAAAAAACTTTGATGATACATATGGCGGTTCATCTCTAACAAGATAAGAAGCATAGGGATAGATTTATGATGACTGGCGCATCACCAGGGATGTGTTAGTCATTCTGTGCCGCTGTTCCGTCACCTATGGTGTGCTGCATTTACAATGCGGCGCATCATGGGGCAAAAACAGCACAGATGCGTGATGTATCTGTGCCGTAAAGGTGGCGCATTGCTGGAGTTGTATCGCAAGTGTGATGAAGCTCCAGCAAGGGTCGGGGGTGCCCCTGTCGCAGGGTTTCTGTTCTCACACAGAACTGTGGACAGAGGATTGGAACCTCGGCGAATTAGGGTGTCCCAAAACTCACCTTAGTAATCAAAAACCCCTTAGCAAGCTAGGTACAGTGTCACATTGGATATAACAAACGCTCAATGTTTAGACAATCCAGAATATGAACTTATAGTACCTCAGGATACGTGAAACTCATGAACAGTCGGTCGTTATATATTTCTTAGAAACCAGAACATGGAGTTAAGAAGAACACATGTGTATTTGAAATGTTTATTTACTAATGCCGTCTTCTCAGGCGTAGTATCTTAGATAATACAAGTACACATATTATCAGTAGCAAAATTACCAGCATAGTTACTAGTACATAAAAAGCGAATGGTGACAGTATGTTAACATGCTGTAAATGAATAAGAGTTAGCAACACTTATAAGCAGCCGCGGGCCGTGGAGGGAGTTACGGTGGGGCAGGGAGGCGGGGAGGGGGAGGGGCAGGGTGGAGAGGGCTCCACCCTGCTTTTCCCCCTCCCCGCCTCCCTGCCTCACCGTAACTCCCTCCACGGCCCGCGGCTGCTTATATCTCACCCTCCCTAATACACATATTATATTATTTGCTAAGAAGGTCTCTTTGTGTTGGTTTAGGGCGTGCCCATACTTTAGTGTCTTAGATTTGAAGGAATCACATCAGCATACACCAGCTCTCTCTTCATGTGAACCGCATCAAGTGTTGTGTATGTGTGTTCGGCAAAGCAATATAAAACCCGCCTCATGCCCAGAATTGGCAGAAGTTGCACTTATGTTATGAGTATGAAGTCGTGGAGATCAGACCTCATAACAATTCTGTATCGTGTTGTTCTTGAAACTTTAGCACTCGCTGTACAGATATAGTTTAACAAGCAAAGCAGATAGTAGAGCAATAACATATTATTCTCATGTAAACCACGATGAACTACTAGGTTGAAAGCTAAAGCAACAACTAAGTGTCGTGTGCAGAAGTTGCAAAAAAGGAAAAATGGCGTTTAAACCGGTAATGAGCCCATGCTAACTTAACACGGTGTAAAGATATCCAGGACCTAGATGACACCTCCCCATGATCCGGAAACGAACTGAATAAGATAATAGAAGTGCCATCTCATGAGAGCAGATTGCAAGTTTATATGTGGACGGTCCGCAAGGTAAAGCATTAAAAACTAGGAAAATTTAATGCTAAAGAAAAATAAAACAGCCAAGTACTTTATCGAGTCTTAAGCCAATAGGCAAGGTAAATAATAAAAACTTGACAAATAAGTCAATGAATTTTCAATGAAATGCTAGTACTCAGCATATCAAACATGAAAAAGGTCTATGACATAACTGTGTATGCAAAATAAGCTGCAACAGCCTCCAATAGGAAGTCACCGTCTTCATCCGAAAACAGTTCAGCCATCCAATTTAAAAGCGGAAAAGAACATACGTGCTCTCCCAGCACCGGATCCTCTATCACCATCAGAGGACAGCTCGGTGGGTTTTCAAGAAAGCTCTGTTCCAAGAAAGACTGTGTTGCCGCCAGTAAATTCCAGGGACCAATTAGTCCATGCATCAATGCCACAGCCATAATCCTTTCGCCAGGACAAACCAACTCGTGAGTAATGATTGGAGTCATCAGCTGATTAAAGTCGACGTCAGAAGAAACCGGTCCGCAGAGACACAAATCAATGGCCCAATCGAAATCACAGGTCAGGCAGTGAAATACAGGCTGGACACAGGTGAAGTAGGAGAATCGAAAAGATAATCCATATGCCGTGCTTAATATCGTTAACGGCATTGTGCCATAATATTCTAGCATGCGATTGCGGAACAGCGTCAGCAGCTGCAGGGCGGGAGCTTGCACAGGAGGGACATCCATATTTAAAAATGTAAAAAAGCACAAGAGCGTCCGCTGGTAATGCAAGTAAAAATGGCAATCCACGAAGCAGAGTGGAAAAAATAGAATGAAAGAAAGCAGGGATGACTCCAAAGATTTTCTCAAATGAAGTCACGAGACCACTGGTAACAACTTTAAAAAAGTGCGCCAGGGCCTTTGTGGAGGATGCGTTAAAGATAGTCCGAACCATCTTGCTGAAATGGAAAGGCAAATCTGAATTGAAAAGGGTCTGCACCTCTGTACGGGTGTTCGCTATGTGAAGCACGAAAGTTTCACGGGCCGAACTCAAGGCCACCTCTCTCTGAGACAAAAGAGCTCTTATTCTTGCCATGCCGTTGAAATCTGCTCCCAAGGTTGGTATTTGTGGCGAGATTGAAAACTCTCTATGTTCATGTGTGGGAGGAAATAGAACATTTCTGCAGCAAATAACCCGTTCACTTACTGTTACGATAAAAGAAATACTTTTAATTAACCCAGAACAATCTTCATTATTGAGCATCAAATAACTACCATTTTCCAACAACTTGAACGTGGGGATGATAGCAGGAACTGGCGTGCCTTGCAACACGCAAGCCATATTTGGTCGGTGTTTGTTGCATGAACCGTGTAACTGTATGTGCCTACACATTAGTGAATGATCTGGCGTCTCAGTGCATTCCTCTCCATTCAGATAAACTTCTTGATCATCTTTGAAACATCTGTATGTGTATGGAAGCGACCAGACCTCATGAAGAAAAGCACTACCTAAAGGTTCATAACGACCTATTGGTATATATTTCATACAATTTGAAAACTTATATAAAGCAAAAGGCAGCGTTATTAAACCGTGGATAAGGCACGTTGCCAAAAAACCCGCAATCCTCTGCTGATGATGTCACTGAGCATGTCATGAATGATGTAATATGTGACATCATCAGCAGTGGATTACGGGTAATAGTATCTCTAGTTTACTCCCCTATAGCTGTCTTTCTTTTAACATAAGTGTCTGTTTCCTTCCCTTATACTTACTGTTTTTGGTTCGCTTCCGGTTCGCGTACCGGCGAGCGAACTGGGAAGCGAACTAAGAGAAATAGAGGTTGGCACAGTTCCAAATATTGTACCAATTTTTTAATAACGGGGAGGTAGTTCTGAAAAGAACTTTTTTTTTTATTGTTTTTGTTGTTTTATATTTTTTTTATTATTTTTCGGAACATTTTTTTACTTTTTTTGAATTTTTCTGAACAGTTTTATATTTTTTGGGGTTTTTCTTGGAGGGGGCAATGAAAACGATTCATTGTAAAGGGCTCAACAGGAGCAACAAAACAAAAAAAAAGTATTTATTATTTTGGGCGTTTCGTACAAACTTGCATATGATAGTCAATAGCTCTGTTGATCAGAGTGATGCTTCTTTCTCCGTAGCAAATGAATCCATCGCAAAATACGCAGATGTGTTTTACTTCACCAAATCTCATTTGTATATTTGGCACCATCTCCCTGCCCTCTGGTCCCGTTACTTCCGGTACAACAGATCTTCTGGCCATAATAGGGAAATTATCTAGGTCGTTCCGAAACTGTGCAGCACTGTAGTTGTTAGGATGCCACATAGTCATATGGCGATGCATTGTGTAGTTTCCGAAACTGTATTTTTTCTCGGTTCCTCTGGACAGTCTATCTTGACATATAAGGCAAGTTACGTATCTTGCATTTACTTTTTTCTGACCTTTGGGAATTTTAAAAAATTGCCAAATGAAGTTTTCTTTCCGGTGAGACGTCCTGGGCTCCTCAGGCAAAAACTGCCTCTCTTCGTGCTCGTCGTCCTGTTCCTCTTCTTCCTCTTCTTGTTGAATTATAACTTGAGCAGGTGGTCAACTCTTCCTTGGATGTGGTGGAGGTGGTGGGGAAGCACCAGCTGAAGCTACTAAAGAAGCCATTGCTCAGTGATCACAAAGGGTCTTTCTCTCACAATGATGAAAGTCAGAGTGAGGAAAGAAGGAGGGATTTTCATCATTTGGGAAAAACAAGAGTTCTCAACCAATGAAAAGTGTTCATTTTAGATTATATGACCTAGTCTTACATCATTAGGAAACCAAAAGTGAAATGAACCAATGAAAAGTGTTATTACCAAATCACATGACCTGCTGTGTTTACGTTAAGCGCTTTGCAGGGCCTCCCGGTTTGCTTCCAGAAACCTGCGCTTTGCGACTCGCTTCGCGTACCAGTTCGCTAACGTAGCACGTCATATGACGTATCACGCGACAACGTGAAACGTCATGCGGACGGGAGGCGTCACGATGTTGTTTTCTAACGCGGCAGTTGCGGTAAAGAAACGTTTACCGGCTCGCGGTCTATTTCGCGGCATCAAGGTCAGCTAACGGGAAGCTTCCCGATTCGCGAAGCGGGAACGAAGAAAAAAAAATATTTAAAAAAAAAATTATTCATAAACATATAAAATATATTTTTGGATTTAAAGAAGAATACATTTTACAGCTACAGATATTAGCTGTTAAAAAAACCAATGAAATTCACTGAAAAAACCATAGGTTATAGACCATATATAGTTAGGAATTAGCATTTACAAAACCTTGAAAATTCACTAAAAAAACCATAGGTTATAGACCATATATAGTTAGGAATTAGCATTTACAAAACCTTATTTTACTCACACAAAACCATTGAAATTCCATATATAGTTAGTTGCACTAACTATATATCTCGCACCCGCAATCCACTGCTGATGATGTCACATATTACATCATTCATGACATGGTCAGTGACATCACTGATGACATCACTGATGACATCTCAAATGACATCACTGATGACATCACTGATGACATCTCAAATGACATCACTGATGACATCATGACACACCAATACCAGTTACTACATACGCACTCACTGATTCCTACGTCTACACACACATTCACTCATTCACCCATACAATCACTCATACATACAGTCACTCATTATTACAACACTATCATATGCACTCATACACCTATGCAGACACTCACACACTGCCACTCATCCATGGAGTTACTCACACACCTAGTCAGTCCTGTAAAGAATCAATCACACTTCCATTTCCTCATCTATACAGTTAAACACAGAACACCATACTTCAGTGACATCACTGATGACATCACTGATGACACCTCAAATGACATCACTGATGACATCTCAAATGACATCACTGATGACATCATGACACACCAATACCAGTTACTACATACGCACTCACTGATTCCTACGTCTACACACACATTCACTCATTCACCCATACAATCACTCATACATACAGTCACTCATTATTACAACACTATCATATGCACTCATACACCTAGTCAGTCCTGTGAAGAATCAATCACACTTCGATTTCCTCATCTATACAGTTAAACACAGAACACCATACTTTTTCACACATATACTAACACATACTTACTCTCTTATACAATCACTGATACAAGTACACATTGATATGCACAGTCACACACCTCCCAGCCAGCCACACACACACTCAGTCTTCCATACATCCACTCATTCTTCAATATGTAAAACATATTTAAACTTTACAAAAACACACAGACACTAGATGATGTCATTTGAGATGTCATCAGTGATGTCATCAGTGATGTCATTTGAGATGTCATCAGTGATGTCATCAGTGATGTCACTGACCATGTCATGAATGATGTAATATGTGACATCATCAGCAGTGGATTGCGGGTGCGAGATATATAGTTAGTGCAACTAACTATATATGGAATTTCAATGGTTTTGTGTGAGTAAAATAAGGTTTTGTAAATGCTAATTCCTAACTATATATGGTCTATAACCTATGGTTTTTTCAGTGAATATATATATATATATATATATATATATATATTCACTGAAAAAACCATAGGTTATAGACCATATATAGTTAGGAATTAGCATTTACAAAACCTTGAAAATTCACTGAAAAAACCATAGGTTATAGACCATATATAGTTAGGAATTAGCATTTACAAAACCTTATTTTACTCACACAAAACCATTGAAATTCCATATATAGTTAGTTGCACTAACTATATATCGCGCACCCGCAATCCACTGCTGATGATGTCACATATTACATCATTCATGACATGGTCAGTGACATCACTGATGACATCACTGATGACATCTCAAATGACATCACTGATGACATCACTGATGACATCACTGATGACAACATACAGTGACTGTATGTTTCTGTAAAGTTAAAATGTGTCTTACATATTGAAGAATGAGTGGAAGTATAAGTGTCTGGACAAAGGATTTAGTAGGTGCATGACTGAATGTATGAGTGAGTGATTAAATGTGTCTCACTGAGTGCATGGGTTAGTGACTAAACTGTCTTAATTTGTGCATCATTATGTCTGTTGTTCTGTAAACTGCTGCATGTGTTGATCAGTAGCTATATGATTAACTATATGGGTTACTGATTGATTGTCCAAGTATTTGTATGGGAGACTGAGTGTGTGGCTGGCTGGGAGGTGTGTGACTCTGTGCAGATCAATGTGTACTTGTATCAATGATTGTATAAGAAGGTAAGTATGTGTTAGTATATGTTTGAAAATGTAAGGTGCTCTATGTTTAACTGTATAGACAAGAAAATGGAAGTGTCATTGATTCTTTACAGGACTGACTAGGTGTGTGAGTAACTCCATGGATGAGTGGCAGACTGTGAGTGTCTGTATAGGTGTATGAGTGCATATGATAGTGTTGTAAAGATGAGTGATTGTATGTATGAATGATTGTATGGGTGAATGAGTGAATGTGTGTGTAGACATAGGAATCAGTGAGTGCGTATGTAGTAACTAGTATTGGTGTGTCAATGGTTTCAAAAATTATACTCTGTATTTAACACTGGGTGAAACAGAGGTTATATTAAAATGTGAGGAGATGCATTGTATTGTCACATGAATGATATCATCAGTGATGTGGTCATTGATGTCAAATGAGATGTCATCAGTGATGTCATTTGAGATGTCATCAGTGATGTCATCAGTGATGTCACTAACCATGTCATGAATGATGTAATATGTGACATCATCAGCAGTGGATTGCGGGTGCGCGATATATAGTTAGTGCAACTAACTATATATGGAATTTCAATGGTTTTGTGTGAGTAAAATAAGGTTTTGTAAATGCTAATTCCTAACTATATATGGTCTATAACCTATGGTTTTTTCAGTGAATTTTCAAGGTTTTGTAAATGCTAATTCCTAACTATATATGGTCTATAACCTATGGTTTTTTCAGTGAATTTCATTGGTTTTTTAACAGCTAATATCTGTAGCTGTAAAATGTATTCTCTTTTAAATCCCCAAATATATTTTATATGTTTATGAATAATTTTTTTTTTAAATATTTTTTTTTCTTCGTTCCCGCTTCGCGAATCGGGAAGCTTCCCGTTAGCTGACCTTGATGCCGCGAAATAGACCGCGAGCTGGTAAACGTTTCTTTACCGCAACTGCCACGTTAGAAAACAACATCGTGACGCCTCCCGTCCGCATGACGTTTCACGTTGTCGCGTGATATGTCATATGACGTGCTACGTTAGCGAACTGGTACGCGAAGCGAGTCGCAAAGCGCAGGTTTCTGGAAGCAAACCGGGAGGCCCTGCAAAGCGCTTAACGTAAACACAGCAGGTCATGTGACTTGGTAATAACACTTTTCATTGGTTCATTTCACTTTTGGTTTCCTAATGATGTAAGACTAGGTCATATAATATAAAATGAACACTTTTCATTGGTTGAGAACTCTTGTTTTTCCCAAATGATGAAAATCCCTCCTTCTTTTCTCACTCTGACTTTCATCTTTGTGAGAGAAAGACCCTTTGTTACCAGTGAGCAATGGCTTCTTTAGTAGCTTCAGCTGGTGCTTCCCCACCACCTCCACCACATCCAAGGAAGAGTGGACCACCTGCTCAAGTTATAATTCAACAAGAAGAGGAAGAAGAGGAACAGGACGACGAGCACGAAGAGAGGCAGTTTTTGCCTGAGGAGCCCAGGACGTCTCACCGGAAAGAAAACTTCATTTGGCAATTTTTTTAAATTCCCAAAGGTCAGAAAAAAGTAAATGCAAGATACGTAACTTGCCTTATATGTCAAGATAGACTGTCCAGAGGGACCGAGAAAAAATACAGTTTCGGAAACTACACAATGCATCGCCATATGACTAGGTGGCATCCTAACAACTACGGTGCTACACAGTTTCGGAACGACCTAGATAATCTCCCTATTATGGCCAGAAGATCTGTTGTACCGGAAGTAACGGGACCAGAGGGCAGGGAGATGGTGCCAAATATACAAATGAGATTTGGTGAAGTAAAACACGTCTGCGTACATTGCGATGGATTCATTTGCTACGGAGAAAGAAGCATCACTCTGATCAACAGATCTATTGACTATCATATGCAAGTTTGTACGAAATGCCCAAAATAATAAATACTTTTTTTTTGTTTTGTTGCTCCTGTTGAGCCCTTTACAATGAATCGTTTTCATTGCCCCCTCCAAGAAAAACCCCAAAAAATATAAAACTGTTCAGAAAAATTCAAAAAAAGTAAAAAAATGTTCAGAAAAATAATAAAAAAAATATAAAACAACAAAAACAATAAAAAAAAAAGTTCTTTTCAGAACTACCTCCCCGTTATTAAAAAATTGGTACAATATTTGGAACTGTGCCAACCTCTATTTCTCGTAGTTCGCTTCCCAGTTCGCTCGCCGGTACGCGAACCGGAAGTGAACCAAAACATTTTTTTAAAAAAAGAACAGTAAGTATAAGGGAAGGAAACAGACACTTATGTTAAAAGAAAGACAGCTATAAGGGAGTAAACTAGAGATACTATTACCCGTAATCCACTGCTGATGATGTCACATATTACATCATTCATGACATGCTCAGTGACATCATCAGCAGAGGATTGCGGGTTTTTTGGCAACGTGCCTTATCCACTGTTTAATAACGCTGCCTTTTGCTTTATATAAGTTTTCAAATTGTATGAAATATATACCAATAGGTCGTTATGAACCTTTAGGTAGTGCTTTTCTTCATGAGGTCTGGTCGCTTCCATACACATACAGATGTTTCAAAGATGATCAAGAAGTTTATCTGAATGGAGAGGAATGCACTGAGACGCCACATCATTCACTAATGTGTAGGCACATACAGTTACACGGTTCATGCAACAAACACCGACCAAATATGGCTTGCGTGTTGCAAGGCACGCCAGTTCCTGCTATCATCCCCACGTTCAAGTTGTTGGAAAATGGTAGTTATTTGATGCTCAATAATGAAGATTGTTCTGGGTTAATTAAAAGTATTCCTTTTATCGTAACAGTAAGTGAACGGGTTATTTGCTGCAGAAATGTTCTATTTCCTCCCACACATGAACATAGGGAGTTTTCAATCTGGCCACAAATACCAACCTTGGGAGCAGATTTCAACGGCATGGCAAGAATAAGAGCTCTTTTGTCTCAGAGAGAGGTGGCCTTGAGTTCGGCCCATGAAACTTTCGTGCTTCACATAGCGAACACCCGTACAGAGGTGCAGACCCTTTTCAATACAGATTTGCCTTTCCATTTCAGCAAGATGGTTCGGACTATCTTTAACGCGTCCCCCACAAAGGCCCTGGCGCACTTTTTTAAAGTTGTTACCAGTGGTCTCGTGACTTCATTTGAGAAAATCTTTGGAGTCATCCCTGCTTTCTTTCATTCTATTTTTTCCACTCTGCTTCGTGGATTCCCATTTTTACTTGCATTACCAGCGGACGCTCTTGTGCTTTTTTACATTTTTAAATATGGATGTCCCTCCTGTGCAAGCTCCCGCCCTGCAGCTGCTGACACTGTTCCGCAATCGCATGCTAGAATATTATGGCACAATGCCGTTGGCGATATTAAGCACGGCATATGGATTATCTTTTCGATTCTCCTACTTCACCTGTGTCCAGCCTGTATTTCACTGCCTGACCTGTGATTTCGATTGGGCCATTGATTTGTGTCTCTGCGGACCGGTTTCTCCTGACGTCGACTTTAATCAGCTGATGACTCCTATCATTACTCACGAGTTGGTTTGTCCTGGAGAAAGGATTATGGCTGTGGCATTGATGCATGGACTAATTGGTCCCTGGAATTTACTGGCGGCAACACAGTCTTTCTTGGAACAGAGCTTTCTTGAAAACCCACCGAGCTGTCCTCTGATGGTGATAGAGGATCCGGTGCTGGGAGAGCACGTATGTTCTTTTCCGCTTTTAAATTGGATGGCTGAACTCTTTTCGGATGAAGACGGTGACTTCCTATTGGAGGCTGTTGCAGCTTATTTTGCATACACAGTTATGTCATAGACCTTTTTCATGTTTGATATGCTGAGTACTAGCATTTCATTGACAATTCATTGACTTATTTGTCAAGTTTTTAATATTTAGCTTGCCTATTGGCTTAAGACTCGATAAAGTACTTGGCTGTTTTATTTTTCTTTAGCATTAAATTTTCCTAGTTTTTAATGCTTTACCTTGCGGACCGTCCACATATAAACTTGCAATCTGCTCTCATGAGATGGCACTTCTATTATCTTATTCAGTTCGTTTCCGGATCATGGGGAGGTGTCATCTAGGTCCTGGATATCTTTACACCGTGTTAAGTTAGCATGGGCTCATTACCGGTTTAAACGCCATTTTTCCTTTTTTGCAACTTCTGCACACGACACTTAGTTGTTGCTTTAGCTTTCAACCTAGTAGTTCATCGTGGTTTACATGAGAATAATATGTTCTTGCTCTACTATCTGCTTTGCTTGTTAAACTATATCTGTACAGCGAGTGCTGAAGTTTCAAGAACAACACGATACAGAATTGTTATGAGGTCTGATCTCCACGACTTCATACTCATAACATAAGTGCAACTTCTGCCAATTCTGGGCATGAGGCGGGTTTTATATTGCTTTGCCGAACACACATACACAACAGTTGATGCGGTTCACATGAAGAGAGAGCTGGTGTATGCTGATGTGATTCCTTCAAATCTAAGACACTAAAGTATGGGCACGCCCTAAACCAACACAAAGAGACCTTCTTAGCAAATAATATAATATGTGTATTAGGGAGGGTGAGATATAAGCAGCCGCGGGCCGTGGAGGGAGTTACGGTGGGGCAGGGAGGCGGGGAGGGGGAGGGGCAGGGTGGAGCCCTCTCCACCCTGCCCCTCCCCCTCCCCGCCTCCCTGCCCCACCGTAACTCCCTCCACGGCCCGCGGCTGCTTATAAGTGTTGCTAACTCTTATTCATTTACAGCATGTTAACATACTGTCACCATTCGCTTTTTATGTACTAGTAACTATGCTGGTAATTTTGCTACTGATAATATGTGTACTTGTATTATCTAACATACTACGCCTGAGAAGACGGCATTAGTAAATAAACATTTCAAATACACATGTGTTCTTCTTAACTCCATGTTCTGGTTTCTAAGAAATATATAACGACCGACTGTTCATGAGTTTCACGTATCCTGAGGTACTATAAGTTCATATTCTGGATTGTCTAAACATTGAGAGTTTGTTATATCCAATGTGACACTGTACCTAGCTTGCTAAGGGGTTTTGATTACTAAGGTGAGTTCTGGGACACTTTAATTCGCCGAGGTTCCAATCCTCTGTCCACAGTTCTGTGTGAGAACAGAAACCCTGCGACAGGGGCACCCCTGAGCCTTGCTGGAGCTTCATCACACTTGCGATACAACTCCAGCAATGCGCCACCTTTACGGCACAGATACGTCACGCATCTGTGCTGTTTTTGCCCCATGATGCACCGCATTGTAAATGCAGCACACCATAGGTGACGGAACAGCGGCACAGAATGACTAACACATCCCTGGTGATGCGCCAGTCATCATAAATCTATCCCTATGCTTCTTATCTTGTTAGAGATGAACCGCCATATGTATCATCAAAGTTTTTTGCATTTCCTAAATAGCGAACTTTAAGGAATAAATAGCGATTCTTTACCATTCCTAGTTTGCGATGACCTATTTGCTAATTACAAATTACCCATTCATTTCCATGCAGCAGGAGGCCCATAGGAATGAAGGTGCAATTTGCGATTAGCAATTACCTCATCGCAAATTACGAATTTTTCCGAGGGTGCAGGGGTGTCTCAAGAACACCCTGCTGCACCCCCGAAAAAGAAATTTGGGGGCATATGGCGCACATAAATTTTGAAAACATTCCTTTACCTCAAAAACGATTTTCTTTTTTTTTTATATATTCATACTTTGAGTTTCAAAACAGTCTCAGAAACACACCAATTTGTCTTCAGCAGAGCAAAAGGTATGCACTCCAGAGTCTGCAGCTATCAAAAGCACAGAAATGCTGTAATTCCTCACACATATCTCTCATGTCACACCAATCAAAACTCTTCCCTCACTTTTTTTCAAAGCAAAACCCTGCCCCCTCTCTGCTTTTTCTGCATAGCAACCACCTCTTGCAAAACCTCTGGTGTTTCCAAGTTCACACAACAATGTTGCAATAGAACTCTGAACTCTCAGTGCACCTGCATATCCAGAGCATTCTTTCATTTAATGATTTTTTCTTCGCCACTCAAAATACATCTTTCAACGAACTCATCCATGCACACTAACTTTCTGTTTTCAGCAATCAAAATCCACCAATCACTCTTACTGCTTCATTAACACAGAAACTCCTCAGTTTTTTTCATTTTACACTCTCATTTTTTCAACTGCCATTTCATTGCCACACTTCATCTGACTGCAGCAGAACCTTCTCTCGCCATGTTTTCTGTCTGGATTGTTGGACATAGTTATATCTATTGGGCTCAAAGGTACGCTGAAAACAGGAATTTACCTAACCTCAATTTACAAGATGTGGAAATTAAGTGGTTTGGCCACAGAGGATTAAAATGTCACCAATTGATACCATTGGTGAAAACCTTTATGCATTTGCCAAAACCTGACCTGTTAATTGTGCACTGTGGAGGTAATGATTTGGGCACTTTGACTGGGGTAGGTCTGGAAATGCTTTTAAAGGACACCTTTGAGCAATTGATGGCACTTTTTCCTCAGACTGCCTTGGTATATTCAAATATATGCCAAAGACAAAAATGGAGGTGGTCGAACCAATTTTGTCCACAAATTGAGAAATCGAGGAAGCATGTAAACAAATGTGTTTCAGCTTACATGAGAGACCATGGAATGGGCTCCCTGTACAACAATGACTTGCGTTACTACATGCAAGATATCTACAGAGGAGATGGAGTTAACTTCTCAGATGAGGGCAACAGAATTTTCACTCTGAATTTAAGACTGTGCATTGTTACCTACTTCAGGTTTTAATGTCTTTATTTCGATATTAAAATCATAAAAGACAGATTTTCAACAGTCATTTAAAACAATTTCATCATCCCTACATAAAAGAGAGAATATTATAAAGTAGTTGCTTCTATATAACATCAACAATCTAGACTCTATTTAAAAACCATAATTTTTTAAAAAGTTATTAAACCTTGTTAGAAATACACAAGACATTACATTTTGACAATTCTTAAAAATTAATTTTATCAATTCTTAAAAAATATATTTGACAATTATTGGAAGGTATTAAACAATTTGCACACTATTATTTAATCATGTGGCGGATGAATTCGTTCTTGCCCTGATTACCCATGCCCATCCTAAGTATTTGGCCAAACATATCACAGTGAAATCAGATGTATTTGTTTTTAGGGCCCATATTGCATCCGAGGATTTTTTGCATTTCGTACGTTTAAAAATGGGTTTTAGCCATTTTAGACGGGGTTCTCTATATTGGGGGCAGGCGAATAAGAAATGACCCTCTGTTTCTTTACACCCGGGGCAACAAATACAACAATTGTTAGTATTATTGCACCAGGATGAAGTAAAGGAATTAAGAGGTAAAGAACCCACCCGAAATTGGTGGAACAATTTTCTGTCCAATGGTCTGGAGATAAGATCCCAATATGTCTCACGTACCGGATCCAATTTGAATCTTAAGAAACGCCCCGTTAAATCATCAAAGCTTGATGCACGTGCCAACGAGTGGCGTGTTGAGGCCCAAAATAAACTCTTAAATTCCTTTTTTGAGGGGAAATTGTGAGTACTTGGCGAGACCCATAGGTGACTAAGACCCATATCACAAAGGCTCTTTTTCACCGATTGAAGCCAGGGTATTCGCTCTGAGCGCCCAATTGCCTTCACCTCAGTTAGCTCCCTCGCAAAGAGTGCCAACTCCTCCGTAGTCCACAAACGCCTCCAGGTGGACACTACTCTAAACCTTGCCATGTCCGATATCGGCAGGCAACCCATGTCATGACAAAGAGGGGTCAGTGGGGTTGATTGGGGGAGCCCCACTAAGTTGCGAAGAAACCTACACTGGGTTTTATACAAGCTCGAGAGATCCATAAAACCCCATAACTCAGCCCCATAGAGTGTTGCAGCATTAATTTTAACATCATAAATTTGTAATGCGGGGGCGACCCTTTTGGTAATAGATTTCTTTTGCTCTCGCAGGAGGCAACCGGTCAGTTGGGCCAATTTTAGCTGCTGGGTCTCTATTTGTGGCTTCCAAGACAAACGGTAGTCCAGGGTGACCCCCAGATACGTCATCGTGTCAACCTGATCCAGGTTAACCCCGTTAAGTTGGACACTACTACGTATTGGTTTTTTCCTAGAGAAAACCATGAATTTAGTTTTCCCTACATTTATTTGGAGGTCATTTTGGTGACAGAATTCCTCAAAGTGGTTTAGAGCTCTCTGCAGGCCCCCCCTCGTCCTCGATAAGAGGAGGGTGTCGTCCGCGAAGATCAACATTGGGAATTTAGTCCCCGCCAAGGACGGTGCATCTGTATTGAAAGTCCCGAAGAATTTCACTACCTGATCTATGAAGAGTAAGAATAGGGTGGGTGCGAGAACGCACCCCTGGCGGACTCCTCGTGATACTCGAAATGGGTCCGTAACTTGCCCTTGTGTCCCCCATCTAACCCTAGCGAAATTATCTTCGTGTAGTCTAGTAATAATTTCCACTAGTTCCCCCGGCATTCCTAGGTCCCTTAATACCCGCCATAATTTTTCCCTCGGCACCAAATCAAAAGCCGATTTCAGGTCGATAAAAGCGGCAAAAAGGGTACCACCGCCAAGTGTGACAGTCTTCCAAAAGATCATACAAAACCTCAGGACCTGGTCAATGGTACTTATACCAGATCTGAAGCCCGCCTGTAATGGGGACAATATTCCTTCAAGCTCCATCCACCCCAGAACCCTCACCAGAATCATTCGAGCAAACACTTTTTGAAAACAGTCAATCAAACTGATTGGGCGGTAATTCCCAGGGTTTGATCTATCACCCTTTTTATGTATGGGGATGATCTCCGCCCCTTTCCAGGTATTGGGGATGCTAGCACCTCCTGCTATGGTATTGGCTATATTAGTTAGATAGGGTACCCAAAGGCCGGTGTTTACTTTGAAAAGGTCTACCGGGATTTGGTCCAACCCAGGTGCCTTCCCCCTCTTTGTTAACCCTAGCGCATACTCCACTTCAGCTTCGGTAAAAGACAGGGTCGTAGTACTTGGGATTATTACCGTCAGCATAGAAGGTCTGGGTAAGGGGTCTACGGCTACTGGGCAAAATTGGGTAGAATAATATTTAGTCCAGTCTTCCGGGGATACATGGTTGGACGGAGTGCGAAACTCACCATCCTTTCCACATTTAACTATATCCCAGAATTTAGTCTGGTCATTTGATTTACTGGCATCTAGTAGATCTGACCAGAACTCATCTTCCCAATCCTTTTTTGCCACCCATTGCACCCTTTTATACCTTTTCCTGGCCTCTTTAACTGCACCAGAATCTCTGGATTTAACTTGCTCAATGAGATGTCTATGGGCCTCTCTACATTCTCTATTGTACCATTTTGCTCTTTGGGGATTCGAGTGACCGCTGTTTAACTTACATGGCTTTGATAAAATCATTTTAAGTTTAGAAAAACATTCATCATGTAGGCGCATCATCGTATTTAATTCACCCTGACCCCGCTCAGCTGCAACGGACCTCATATTCTTTATGGTGTTAGTAACAACATTTTCAATGTCGGCCTGTATCATTGCATCGTTGGAAATTAGTGACCACTTCACTCTCCTCCGATCATTTGCCAAGGTTACAACCCCAGGCCCCCTTTGAACAGGTTCTCCTAGGCCTATCTGACCGGACATTTTAAATTTCAAGGACAAGGGATTATGGTCACTTTCTGGACGTACTTTAATTTCCATGTCATCAACTATACTCCAATATTCCATTTTTATAAAGATGTAATCTATCCGACTTTTCCTTGCACCATTGTCAAAAGTGGGTTTAGCTTCAATGTCCGATTTGGTGCGTCCATTCACTGCCCGAAGTCCCCATGTAAGACAAAAAGCTGTCCAGTTCAGGGCTGCATCCGTGGCTTTGACTGGAATTTTGTTGGAAAGTTCGGGGATCATCCATGTGGCGTCTTCCTCAAACCCCCAATTGTCCTCCGGCAGATACAATGGCTCAATCGTACAATTGATATCCCCTGCTATAACGATTAGTGAGGCTTTATTCCAGCCCGTTAGTAGCGTATCTAGAGCACCAATCAACCTGGGGCTTCGGCCACCCGGGAGACCTCTGGAATATATATTAATAATGAGCATGTCCTGCCCCCCTGCTATGCTCACCCTAATAGCCAGAATGTCAGGATTATCTATATACAATTCAGCAGCTGAGAAACACCAGGACTGTTTTACCCATGTGGTTAATCCCCCAGATGCCCGCCCCTTTGTACCTTTTATAGCAGGTTTAGAGAAGTTTAAATAACCAGCCAGATAAAATGGAGATGTAGCCCACGTCTCCTGCAACAACACAACCTCATAATTGCCTATAAACCCCAACCAATCCTCCGATTCCAAGCGCGACTTGGCTCCAGCAACATTCCAAGACACCATATGTGAGTTTAGTGGATCTATCTCTGCATGATTGTTACTAACAGGGATAGAAGAATGGGGGCTCAGTGAATCAGTGCCAATTGGCCCATTGGCTTCTATATTAGAGGTGGTGATGTTAGTCCCCCCATGCTCCCTCTGCGTCCTAGGATTATGGAGCGTAAGCAGTTGCTCCTTTGCTAGTTGTTGGATATGAGTGGGAGGGGTATACACTTCTTCAACTTCCATAGATCCTGAACTAGGTAGCTGGGTCGTTGCACATAGTCAGTCCACCCATTCTAGGTCTGACAGTGCCTCAAATTGGTTGTGGAGTGGAGGATAATATTGGGGGTGGTGTGTTGCAGGCTCTCGGTGTCTTCCCCCTTTAACTTTCCATGGGTTGTGACTCATGTTATGAGTTTGGTGTATATAGGGATAGAAGTAGCCAAGATTTAAGGTCTGAACGTCACCCAAACGGGCGAATCTTGGTTTCCTCTGGATTCTGTCTACCACCCAGTAATCTCTAAATGAAACCAAAATACAGTCCCCTTCCAGATCTTTTTCGCCCTTTCCTACCCATTCTACTCTCCTTACATAAAGGATTTCTGTAGGGGAGGAAGGGGGAAGTGGGCGATGTTTATTCAGCCAAAATGTGACCTTATTTCGCAGATCCATTTGGGATTCTTTGGAACCCTCTCTAAGGGGGGCCACGCCTGTTAGTACAATAGTATATTGTGACGCTTCTGGGGGCAGATTAACTCTCAATGGGTTTCGTGTGGATCTATTATTAGTCCTCTTATTCCTGTCGGTATATGGGGTTTTATTATCCCTTCCCAATGCAGGGGTGTAAACCGGGGTGTTTTCCCCCTGATTTGATGCACCATTCCCTCGTTCTTTTTTCCCCTGAACAGTATTGACTGCCAAAGGATATTTGGCCTTCGGTGTTTCTTTGACCGGGACTCTACTAACAGGTGGTATTTTTATCCCCGTTTGTTGTTTCTTGTTTGTATTAGTAGTTGGTGTCACCACTGGATTGATCTTGGTTATCCCCGTATTTACAGTTGTTCCCCCATTTGGGTTTGGGCCCCTCAGCTTTATACCAGTGGGTATTAGATTTTGTAAGAGGTCCATATTAATATTAATAGCTGCTTCTAAAACATCTATTTTAGCGGACATTATCCTAGTATTCTCAATAACTGGAAGCAATAGAGATTTAACCATTGCTTCCATTTTTGCCAACAGGGCATCGTCACTGCTAAAACAGGTTGGACATGTGTTTGACGACCCAGAGTGAGCCAGTGATGGACAATACACTACTGGGGGTCCTTGAATAGACTGGGAGTGGGAGGAGCTATCTGCAAGATCTAGTTTGATTTGTTTCTGCTCCATGACCCCCTGTGGGCTTGAAACGTGTTTTCTTTTTCGTGAAGCCTGCTTAGGAGTTACAGGTAACGGGACAGGAGTACTAGGTAGGGTAAGGATATGTACTTGCGGGTTTCCTGGCGAAGTACACTTATCATTCTCACTAATTACGCTATCCCCTTCTATACTAGTCGAACTGTAGTCGGGGTTCAAATCCATATTTTCTTGTGGCTTATGTGATATAGCTTCAACCCCGTCCTCATGAACTATTATGTCAGTGTTTGATATGGAGATACAGTTAAACGCTGCATTGGTTAATGGGCTTTTAGCACAGGCCAGAGCACCTAGTGAGGAGCGTTTCCCAGTGACTAAGTCCAGGGACAATCTATGCTCGACCTGTTGAATTTCTTTTTCTAATATTCCTGTAGCTCTGGTAATGAAAGCATCTAGGGGGCCTGAAACAACACCCTGTGTGGTTTGAATATGGACCAATCGTTGTTTACCTGATCTCAGGGCCATAATTATATGTAAGTGTTAGAGCCTCTGGGTACAGTTAGACAAAAGTATCTAAATATAATATAAAATTAAAAAAATTAAATGGACCAGGACTTTTGGCCCAACCCAACCTCGTCCGGCCCCGGACGGCCACAGACGGTCCCGCCCTTGTCCCGGGCTTCTCCCGGCGCTACCGCGCGCTACCGCGCAGCGGAAATGTCGGTGACAATTATATGCAACTGAAGGGGAGGGGGAGGAGCAGGCAGGGAGAGCGGCCCAGGTGATCTCTATTTGGGCAAGCAAGCGCTCCTGGGAGCTGTGGTCCTGCTCCAGCGCCTGCTTTCACTCGCAGCCCCGCCTGACTCACTCCTTCGCCAGACACCGACGTGAAGATCAGGGGTCCAGAATCCACCCCAGGCGCAGCGGGACCCGCGGAGCGGGTACCGCAAGAAGTAGGTTTTTACACAGGTTACACAGGTTAATACACCGTCCTCGCGCTAGCAGCCAAATGCACAAAATAAGGGCGTCCCGGTGCAGGTCCAGAACACAGGAGTTTTAAAGTCCAGAGGAGGGGGAGGAGCAGGCAGGGAGAGCGGCCCAGGTGATCTCTATTTGGGCAAGCAAGCGCTCCTGGGAGCTGTGGTCCTGCTCCAGCGCCTGCTTTCACTCGCAGCCCCGCCTGACTCACTCCTTCGCCAGACACCGACGTGAAGATCAGGGGTCCAGAATCCACCCCAGGCGCAGCGGGACCCGCGGAGCGGGTACCGCAAGAAGTAGGTTTTTACACAGGTTACACAGGTTAATACACCGTCCTCGCGCTAGCAGCCAAATGCACAAAATAAGGGCGTCCCGGTGCAGGTCCAGAACACAGGAGTTTTAAAGTCCAGAGGAGGGGGAGGAGCAGGCAGGGAGAGCGGCCCAGGTGATCTCTATTTGGGCAAGCAAGCGCTCCTGGGAGCTGTGGTCCTGCTCCAGCGCCTGCTTTCACTCGCAGCCCCGCCTGACTCACTCCTTCGCCAGACACCGACGTGAAGATCAGGGGTCCAGAATCCACCCCAGGCGCAGCGGGACCCGCGGAGCGGGTACCGCAAGAAGTAGGTTTTTACACAGGTTACACAGGTTAATACACCGTCCTCGCGCTAGCAGCCAAATGCACAAAATAAGGGCGTCCCGGTGCAGGTCCAGAACACAGGAGTTTTAAAGTCCAGAGGAGGGGGAGGAGCAGGCAGGGAGAGCGGCCCAGGTGATCTCTATTTGGGCAAGCAAGCGCTCCTGGGAGCTGTGGTCCTGCTCCAGCGCCTGCTTTCACTCGCAGCCCCGCCTGACTCACTCCTTCGCCAGACACCGACGTGAAGATCAGGGGTCCAGAATCCACCCCAGGCGCAGCGGGACCCGCGGAGCGGGTACCGCAAGAAGTAGGTTTTTACACAGGTTACACAGGTTAATACACCGTCCTCGCGCTAGCAGCCAAATGCACAAAATAAGGTACCTAAATGTACCATAAACCCAAAAGCTCTTCTCAGAGCTACCCTACATCTGATCACTCACAATTATTATTTTACTCTAACTTTTTTCACAAATTTTCAAGAAAGTACGCTCCCCAGAACGCTTCCCGGTTCGCGAACCGGGCGCACTCCACGCAAAAAAACTAAAAAAACGGTATCTTTTTTTTTTGCCCTGCGAGACCCTTTCAAAGCCTCCACATCAAACCTAGGGGGTCAGGGACGATCTACTATGCCCCCTTATGGTCATTTGCCCCTTCGCTTTGGCCTCCTCTTGTCTCTCGATCCTACCGAGAGACAAGATGGCGGCCGCTACGGACTGTTTGGAATGTTTACAGACGCCGAAGAACCAATCAGCTTCGCAAACCTCCGTAACGCGAAAAGTACACGAAGCGGAGCGCTATTACAGATATATATCTTTTTTTGAACGTTAATTTCTCAAAATCCACTGGAGCACATATATTGAGACCTAGCAAAGGCACATCGGGCTACCAGTCCCTAATATTTTACCAAGTTTCGTGCAAATCCATTCAGCCGTTCGATTATTATTATTATTTTTTTTTTTGCCCCGCGGGGCCCTTTTAACACCTCCACATCAAACCTAGGGGGTCAGCGAGGATCTACTATGCCCCCTTATGGTTATTTGCCCCTTCGCTTTGGCCTCCTCTTCTCTCTCGATCCTACCGAGAGACAAGATGGCGGCCGCTACGGACTGTTTGGAATGTTGACAGACGCCGGAGAACCAATCAGCTTCGCTTCACAAAGCTCCGTTGCGCGAAAAGTACGCGTCCTGGAGCGCTGCCCGGTCCGCTGTTACAGATATATATCTTTTTTTAAACGTTAATTTCTCAAAATCCACTGTAGCACATATATTGAGACCTACAAAAGGCACATCGGGCTACCAGTCCCAACAATTTTGCCAAGTTTCGTGCAAATCCATTCAGCCGTTCGGGCTAAAAGTGAGGCCAACCGCCCTATGGAAAACTCAATGTTAAAAACACGTTTTGGGACCCCCCTTTTTTTCTCGGCCCCCTCTTGACGAACCCCCCCCAAATTTTCAAGGGCTGCTCAGAAACAAAATGTGCAATTTTCCTGAAAATTTCAGCCGATTCCGTCCACAAACGCCAAAGTTATTAGACATAGAATTTTCAAAAATCCCATAGAGAAAAAATCCTAACTATATATACCTACTGGCGACCGCCAGTAGGTAATATATATATATATATATATTACCTACTGGCGGTCGCCAGTAGGTATATATAGTTAGGATTTTTTCTCTATGGGTTTTTTGAAAATTCTATGTCTAATAACTTTGGCGTTTGTGGACGGAATCGGCTGAAATTTTCAGGAAAATGGCACATTTTGTTTCTGAGCAGCCCTTGAAAATTTGGGGGGGGTTCGTCCAGTGGGGGCCGAGAAAAAAGGGGGGTCCCAAAACGTGTTTTTAACATTGAGTTTTCCATAGGGCGGTTGGCCTCACTTTTAGCCCGAACGGCTGAATGGATTTGCACGAAACTTGGCAAAATTGTAGGGACTGGTAGCCCGATGTGCCTTTTGTAGGTCTCAATATATGTGCTCCAGTGGATTTTGAGAAATTAACGTTTAAAAAAAGATATATATCTGTAACAGCGGACCGGTTAGCGCTCTGGTTCGCGGACTTTTCGCGCAACGGAGCTTTGTGAAGCGAAGCTGATTGGTTCTCCGGCGTCTGTCAACATTCCAAACAGTCCGTAGCGGCCGCCATCTTGTCTCTCGGTAGGATCGAGAGACAAGAGGAGGTCAAAACAAAGGGGGAAATAACTATAAGGGGGCATAGTAGATCCTCGCTGACCCCCTAGGTTTGATGTGGAGGTTTTAAAAGGGCCCCGCGGGGCAAAAAAAAAAAATAATAATAATAATCGAACGGCTGAATGGATTTGCACGAAACTTGGCAAAATTGTAGGGACTGGTAGCCCGATGTGCCTTTGCTAGGTCTCAATATATGTGCTTCAGTGGATTTTGAGAAATTAACGTTCAAAAAAAGATATATATCTGTAACAGCGCACCGCTTCGCGTACTTTTCGCGTTACGGAGCTTTGCGAAGCGAAGCTGATTGGCTCTCCGGTGTCTGTAAACATTCCAAACAGTACGTAGCGGCCGCCATCTTGTCTCTCGGTAGGATCGAGAGACAAGAGGAGGCCAAAGCGAAGGGGCAAATGACCATAAGGGGGCATAGTAGATCCTCGCTGACCCCCTAGGTTTGATGTGGAGGTTTTAAAAGGGCCCCGCGGGGCAAAAAAAATAATAATAATAATAATCGAACGGCTGATGACCATAAGGGGGCATAGTAGATCCTCGCTGACCCCCTAGGTTTGATGTGGAGGTTTTAAAAGGGCCCCGCGGGGCAAAAAAAAATAATAATAATAATAATCGAACGGCTGAATGGATTTGCACGAAACTTGGTAAAATATTAGGGACTGGTAGCCCGATGTGCCTTTGCTATGTCTCAATATATGTGCTTCAGTGCATTTTGAGAAATTAACGTTCAAAAACAAGATATATATCTGTAACAGCGCTCCGCTTCGCGGAGATAAAATTATATGTGTATTACCTAGCTGTTGCTAACACCAGTTAGCGACGGCTAGTAGGAGATAGCGACCATCTTGGGTCCCACTTTGCATGTGAGTGATATTTATCACTAATGACATGCAAAGTGGGCATGCCAAGATGTTAGCGACTGGAAACAGTCGCTAACATCGCTATCTCCTATTATCAACTTTTGGAAATATTCGAGATAAGCGCGAATATCTCCAAAAAGTAACAGCTGCCCTGAGCAGTTCTTAGCCATGTTATCCAATGGGAGGTGGATAACATGGCTAAGAGCATTAGCTCGGTAATGCATGAATATCGCGGAGTTTTCAGCGACATTAATGCATTGCGCTCGTTTTTTATCGTATTTGCGATAAACCTTGATAATAGCAAGGTTTATCTGCGATAATTTCTGACGGTAAAAAAATCTTTGCAATGCATCGTTAGGGATAAATATCGCTTAACTTTGGTAATATGCCCCAACGTCTGTTAACGTTCGATTCGAAGGAAATCAGGAATTGTTGAAAAACATTGTGTGCGCCATCTTGTCTTTTTTCAAATGCCACACTTTTGTCGTGCACGGCAGCCATTTTAGATGCCTTGACCAGATCCACTCTGTGAACGCTGTCGATCCTTAGCATGGCTCCCCACCCTCGCAAGCATCTCCCCCAGGCAGTGGTCACCCCCGCTCTCTGTTTTATGCATGGGTAATAAACCTCCCCCCATCTGCGCTGTTCTTCCCTGAGAATCACACCCTGTGCCCGCCCGACACCTCCCTTTCGCCCTATTCACTACCGCACCCTCTGACACTCCTTTTCCTCTGTGTCCGATTGTCCAGGCCGGTCCTAGGCTATCAGCTAGCCCTGCAGATGTAGTTTATGGCCACAGCTGTAAAGAATCACCCGTCTTCAAAGGAGTTATAGTAGATCAAGGCCCACACTCGATGAGATCCGTCACAGCAGAAGCGTTGCTATTATCTGAAAACCATTCTGTATTGTGATTGGGGAGGGGACCGAGCGTGAAGCGGAAGATTCCAGGGATGACTCTTTGTACATCAAAGTTTTTACAATTATGTGTCACATTAAAAATATATAGCACTCCGACAAAGTAGTAAGATTATAAAACTTTAATAATTTATAAATATATACAAGAAAACAAAAATAGTAATAACATATAAACATTTTTAGAGAAAAACAACGAAGTAGCGGTCGGCTGTGCGAATAGTCCCAACGCAGCACAACGTCCAGATTTCCGGCGTGGGGCGTCGCGGGGGGTGGGTGATCAGTAGCAAACTGTTGTGCGAATAGTTCCAAGGCAGCAGAACGCGCCGAAATCTAGATGACACAAAAGTGATGTCTAGTAAGTTGCCACCCAGCAAATAACGGCGTGGGGCGTCGCGGGGGGTGGGTCATCAGTAGCAAACTGTTGTGCGAATAGTTCCAAGGCAGCAGAACGATGGCACCAAGGTGATGTCCAGTAAGTTGCCGCACTGGTTTTGGTATCCTACAATGCTGCTCCGAATAACGGCGTGGAGCGCCCCGGGGGAGGCGGCGTGAACGGGCCTCTCCAGGTGGAGTCTCGTCTGTTGTAGTGGGGCGCCCCTTTACCGTTTCAGTTGCCATTCCGTCCGCTTTTGGTCCACTGTGTCAAAATCCGCCATTCAGCTGAGTTGCGCCCACTCTTGCGGTGCAGCGATAGGCGGCTGTCACAGGACTCTCAAAATGGCGGCAGGCTGTTTCCTTTTTGGGCCTGGTCCACTGAAATGGCCCTGGGACACCTTGGAAATCGGACGCTTGTCTGCTAGGTCTTGGACCCCATTCTCGAAAGCGTCCCCTCCGCCTTGAGAATTCATCAAAAGTTTTGGGGGCCCCGACTCCTGCAGGCTTCTGGTGGGGAGCGGCTGCCATGATTGCTCGCGGAATGACCACGACGGAGCTACGAGATGGTGGTGCTCTCATGGTGACGCCAGCTTCAGTCTGAAACATCCAGAAACAAGGTGGGGCTTTCATCGTTTGGGGGAAAAAAAAAGTTTTCATCCAATGAAAAGTGTTGTTTTTAGGTCATATGATCAAGCCTTCCATCATTAGGAAACCAAAAGTAAAATGAACCAATGAAAAGTTTTATAAACAAGTCACATGACCTGTTATGCGGCATAGGGTATAAAATGCGGAGAAAATACGTTGGCACGTGAGGCGGCGTCAGTAGCGGACCGATGTGCGAATAGGCCGAAGGCAATACAACGCGCCAAGATCCGGATGGCATCGAGGTGGTGTCATAGTTGAGAGTTCTGAGCAGCGGTTGTAACACTGTCTGAAGCTTATTTGCAGCTGCTGCAGCTTCACTACGCGCCAAGATCCGGATGGCACCGAGGTGGTGTGTAGGAAGTTGCCGCACTGGTGTGGCCATCCTACAATGCTGAAAGTCGGCGTGGGGCGCCCCGTTGGCCTGTGAGTTTGCGTCAGTAGCGGACCGATGTGCGAATAGGCCGAAGGCAGCACAACGCGCCAAGATCCGGATGGCACCGAGGTGGTGTCTAGTAAGTTGTCGCACTTCTGTGGCCATCCTACAATGTTGAAAGTCGGCGTGGGGCGCCCCGTTGGCCTGTGAGATGGTGTCAGTAGCGGACTGATGTGTGAATGGGGCCAAAGGCAGCGCAACAATATTTTCTACTATATTTCCGGTGTAGAAGAGACCACAAGGCGCTGAGATGCCAAGATCCGGATGGCACCGAGGTGGTGTGTAGCAAGTTGCCGCACTGGTGTGGCCATCCTACAATGCTGAAAGTCGGCGTGGGGCGCCCCGTTGGCCTGTGAGATGGCGTCAGTAGCGGACCGATGTGCGAATAGGCCGAAGGCAGCACAACAATATTTTCTGACTGACACCACAAGGCGCTGAGATGCCAAGATCCGGATGGCACCGAGGTGATGTCTAAGTTGCGGACTGATGTGCGAATGGGGCCAAAGGCAGCGTAACAATATTTTTTGTATGGAAGATACCACTAGGCGTTGAGATGCCAAGATTCGGATGGCACTGAGGTGATGTCTAGCAAGTTGGTGTGGTCATCCTACAATGCTGAAACTCGGCGTGGGTCACCCCATTAGCCTGTGAGATGGCGTCAGTAGCGGACCGATGTGCGAATAGGCCGAAGGCAGCACAACGCGCCAAGATCCGGATGTCACCGTGGTGGTTTCATAGTTGAGAGGCACTTCATCTGCAGTGGGGCGCCGAGATCCGGATGGCACCGAGGTGATGTCTAGCAAGTTGCTGTACTGGTGTGGTCATCCTACAATGCTGAAACTCGGCGTGGGTCGCCCCATTAGCCTGTGAGATGGCGTCAGTAGCGGACCGATGTGCGAATAGGCCGAAGGCAGCACAACGCGCCAAGATCCGGATGTCACCGTGGTGGTTTCATAGTTGAGAGGCACTTCATCTGCAGTGGGGCGCCGAGATCCGGATGGCACCGAGGTGATGTCTAGCAAGTTGCTGTACTGGTGTGGTCATCCTACAATGCTGAAACTCGGCGTGGGTCGCCCCATTAGCCTGTGAGATGGCGTCAGTAGCGGACCGATGTGCGAATAGGCCGAAGGCAGCACAACGCGCCAAGATCCGGATGTCACCGTGGTGGTTTCATAGTTGAGAGGCACTTCATCTGCAGTGGGGCGCCGAGATCCGGATGGCACCGAGGTGATGTCTAGCAAGTTGCTGTACTTGTGTGGTCATCCTACAATGCTGAAACTCGGCGTGGGTCGCCCCATTAGCCTGTGAGATAGCAGTTCTTTGGATTTGGGCCTGGCTCGTCTGCTGTAGTGGGGCGCCCCTTTACCGTTTCAGTTGCCATTCAGCTGAGTTTCGGCTGCTCTTGATGCTACAGCGACAGGCGGCTGCAACAGGACTCTCAAAATGGCGGCCTGTTCTTTGGATTTGGGCCTGGTCCACTAAAATGGCCCTGGGACACCTTAGAACTCGGACGCTCGATTTTTTTTTCCTTTCCTGTACATGCAAAAAAAGGTAAATGCCCGGTACGTTACACGCTTCATCTGCCACGATGAACTCTCTAGAGGAACCGAAAAAAAATATAGTTGTGGTAACTATACCATGCATCGTCATATGGAGAGGTGGCACCAATTAATTATAGTGCTGCATAAAAGAGAGATTTGGAGGAGAACCCCTGACCTGCTAGTACATTCATCAAAGAAGTGGCACTGAGAGCTTCAGAGGCAAGGGAAACGGTCCCAAATATTTAGAAGAACTTTGGAAAGATTAAAATGACATGTTTAGATTGTGGCAAATTTATTTCATGTGGACATCTGAGTGTTACTCTAATAAATACAGCATATGAACATCATCATAGTCGATGGTTGGTAGAGACATTTTGACTATATCCTGGACCTGCCCGTCCTCGCCCAAAATGGCGCCAGAATAAATGGGACTCGTAACTCCTTGTTGTGTACTGGTTGCAGAACCTTGAAATCACGAGATACGTATGCAGTTTTGAAGCACATGGCGGGCGGGGACGAGAATTGATTGAATATTTCGACATCCCTATTGATATTAAGTTCTGATGTGTTATTGATTACTGTACTGTTGAAAGTTCGAATTAACGTCACCCATGGTACTTGCCCGCAAATGTATATCTAGATAATTTTATTGTAACTGGCCCTGTCGTATTTTAATTATAAAATGTACGTCCACCGATTCCGTAACTGTTAGACACCTTAGTTCTTGCAACCTAATGGCCCGCCCGTTACGTTCCTCTACAGTGTAAATGTCTATTCATCATATACGATTACAGTTTGCTCCGTGGCCGGCCCACGTGGTTATAGGCTCGTATTTGTATAATGAAATTTTCACAATAAAGGTTTTTAAAAGAAAACATGGTAGTAGTATATACATTGGTAAAGTTTTTAATAATAGTCACTGTTTTAGAATCATTAAAAGGCAAGTGAAATAAAGCAGACCAATTACATGAAGGGTAAAAGGTATAATACGAAGGAACGCAGTAAAGATAAATGGTCAAGGGCTGTTGTGTTTTCTATTCCTGCAACATAAAGTGATCGATAAGAATCTCATATTCAGGCGTATCGGCGACTAAGACAGCAGGTCGACCCTCTTTTGCTCAACGGCTCCGTCATGGGACGAAGAAACGCTCTTTTTCTCGAAAAAAGAATATATTTTACTTGCAGGACAGTTGTAAAATTTCCGGGAAAGTACATTAGCCTGGAACATTATAACATATATTTAAGAAAAAATAATGTTCGGAAGTAATGAAAAGCGTAATTTTTAGGTCATATGACCAAGCCTTTCATCATTACAATAAGAAAAGTAAAATGAACCAATGAAAAGTTTTATTAACAAGTCACATGACTTGTTATGCTTACGTTACGCGCTGCGCGCCCCGGATGACTTCCGGATGCGCTAACGCGGCGCGTCATATGACGCATTACGCGACAACGCAGGTACAGAATATAGTCAAAATGTCTCCACCAACCAGCGGTCGGAACACAACCCCTTTCAGCAGGCTAAATAGTTCTGTTAAATGACAACAGAAGGGACAGGCAACAAGAACCATCAGTCAAAGAGGGGAGGGCTAGTTCTTCTCTACCGGGTTACATTGGGGCGCTACCGGAACTGATCGAATTGGTAGTCTACAGTGTTTCTGGATGTTTCAGACTGAAGCTGGGGTTAGCATGAGAGCAGCACCATTTCGTAGCTCCGTCGTGGTCATTCCGCAACCAATCATGGCAGCCGTTCTTTATCGTTATTTTGGGCGGGGTGGGTGGCGGAGCAGAGCTGTTTTGCAGCCATCATTGTGTGGAGTTCAGTTCATCTCACTAGTTTTGTATTTGTCATGAGGGGTTGTTCCTAATGTTTCTATTTTAGCGAGGTCAAAAAGAGATCCCATTAGTGGCCTACTGATTTTGCTCGATTCCTTTTCTTTTTTTTTACACGATTTTTCGTTATCTGCAAAGACTAAACAGAGTATTGCGACTCTGTGTTTGTTTGTAAATAGAGAATGAACCAAAGAGAACTAATTCTAAAACAGTAAATACTTGGATAACAATGAATCAAATGGAGAGAGAAGCAGGCACGACGGATTACAATGGGGGCAAAGACCTGCGTTAACTACCTTTCACTATCTGCAAAGAGAGAGTACTCCTAATAGAAATGAGGGGGGGGGGCACCATTCAAAGCAGATCAGTGTGCATAAACACGAAAATGTTTTCACTTACCACGTACTTGACATTCGACAGCTTATGATATTTGCTATTAAAAAACCATTGAAATTCACTGAAAAAACCATAGGTTATAGACCATATATAGTTAGGAATTAGCATTTACAAAACCTTGAAAATTCACTGAAAAAACCATAGGTTATAGACCATATATAGTTAGGAATTAGCATTTAAAAAACCTTATTTTACTCACACAAAACCATTGAAATTCCATATATAGTTAGTTGCACTAACTATATATTGCGCACCCGCAATCCACTGCTGATCATGTCACATATTACATCATTCATGACATGGTCAGTGACATCACTGATGACATCACTGATGACAACATCCAGTGATTATGTGTTTCTGTAAAGTTTAAATATGTTTTACATATTGAAGAATGAGTGGATGTATAAGTGTCTGAATGAAGGTTTTAGTAGGTGCGTGATTGACTGTATGAGTGAGTGATTAAATGCGTCTTACTGAATGCACGGGTTAGTGACTAAACTGTCTGAAAGTGTGCATCAGTATGTCTGTTGTTGTGCAAGCTGCTTCATGTGTTGATCAGTAGCTATATAAGTAGCTATATGGGTTATTGATTGGTTGCACAAGTATTTGTATGGGAGACTGAGTGTGTGTATGGCTGGCTGGGAGGTGTGTGACTCTGTGCAGATCAATGTGTACTTGTATCAGTGATTCTATAAGAGAGTAAGTATGTGTTAGTATATGTTTAAAAAATGTAAGGTGTTCTGTGTTTAACTGTATAGATGAGAAAATGGAAGTGTGATTGATTCTTTTCAGGACTGACTAGGTGTGTGAGTAACTCCATGGATGAGTGGCAGAGTGTGAGTGTCTGTATAGGTGTATGAGTGCATATGATAGTGTTGTCAAGATGAGTGATTGTATGTATGAATGATTGTATGAGTGAATGTGTGTGTAGACATAGGAATCAGTGAGTGCGTATGTAGTAACTAGTATTGGTGTGTCAATGGTTTCAAAAATTATACTCTGTATTTAACACTGGGTGTAACGGAGGTTATATTAGAGTGTGAGGAGATGCATTGTATTATCACATGAATGATATCATCAGTGATGTGATCATTGATGTCAAGTGAGATGTCATCAGTGATGTCATTTGAGATGTCATCAGTGATGTCATCAGTGATGTCACTGACCATGTCATGAATGATGTAATATGTGACATGATCAGCAGTGGATTGCGGGTGCGCAATATATAGTTAGTGCAACTAACTATATATGGAATTTCAATGGTTTTGTGTGAGTAAAATAAGGTTTTTTAAATGCTAATTCCTAACTATATATGGTCTATAACCTATTGTTTTTTCAGTGAATATATATATATATGATCAGCAGTGGATTGCGGGTGCGCAATATATAGTTAGTGCAACTAACTATATATGGAATTTCAATGGTTTTGTGTGAGTAAAATAAGGTTTTTTAAATGCTAATTCCTAACTATATATGGTCTATAACCTATTGTTTTTTCAGTGAATATATATATATATATATATATATATTCACTGAAAAAACAATAGGTTATAGACCATATATAGTTAGGAATTAGCATTTAAAAAACCTTATTTTACTCACACAAAACCATTGAAATTCCATATATAGTTAGTTGCACTAACTATATATCGCGCACCCGCAATCCACTGCTGATGATGTCACATATTACATCATTCATGACATGGTTAGTGACATCACTGATGACATCACTGATGACATCTCAAATGACATCACTGATGACATCACTGATGACATCACTGATGACATCACTGATGACAGGCTGGACAACAACGCACACAACAGCAAGGAACTCTTCAACATCGTGAAAGAGCTCTCCAACCCCAGCGCAGGAAACAACGACATCACCCCATCGCAAGACCTCTGCAACTCCCTCGCCTCATACTTCCACAACAAGATCGCGGACATACACAACAGCTTCAACAACCAACCAACGCACACCATGACCGAACTACCACCCCCCACCACCACCCTCCACGCCTGGACCCCGATCAGCACCGAAGACACCATCCGCACGATGAACTCCATCCACTCCGGATCGCCGACCGACCCCTGCCCTCACCACGTCTTCAACAAGGCCGACGCTGTCATCGCACCCCATCTGCGAGACATCATCAACACATCCTTCGACACCACCATCTTCCCTGAGAGCTGGAAGCACGCCGAACTCAGCGCTCTACTCAAGAAACCAACAGCGGACCCCACCGACCTCAAGAACTACCGCCCCATCTCGCTCCTCCCGTTTCCAGCCAAAGTCATCGAGAAGGCCGTCAACAAGCAGATGGCCGCATTCCTCGAGACGAACGGATCCCTCGACCCCTCACAGTCCGGCTTCCGAGCCAACCACAGCACCGAGACCGCCCTCATCGCCGCCACCGATGACATCCGAGCCCTGATGGACAATGGAGAAACAGCGGCCCTCATCCTCCTAGACCTCTCCGCGGCATTCGACACGGTCTGCCACCGCACCCTAGTGCAGCGCCTCAGCAACGTCGGAATCCAGGACAAGGCGCTGGAATGGATCATCTCCTTCCTCGACGGAAGAACACAGAGAGTCCGCCTACCACCGTACAAGTCAAAGGCCTCCGAAGTCATCTGCGGCGTCCCTCAAGGATCATCTCTGAGCCCCACCCTCTTCAACGTCTACATGAGCCCCCTCGCGGCCATCGTACGCAAACACAACCTCAGCATAATCTCCTACGCCGACGACACCCAGCTGATCCTCTCCCTGACCAACAACCCCGCCGCCGCCAGAGCCAACCTGCACGAAGGGATGAAGGAGGTAGCCGAGTGGATGACGACCAGCCGCCTGAAGCTGAACTCGGACAAGACGGAGGTCCTCATCCTGGGCTCCTCACCCTCCGCCTGGGACGACTCCTGGTGGCCTCCCGCCCTGGGCACCGCACCCAAACCGACAGACCATGCACGCAACCTGGGCTTCATCCTGGACTCCTCCCTCTCCATGACCAGGCAAGTCAACGCCGTCTCCTCGGCATGCTTCAACACCCTACGCATGCTACGGAAGATCTTCTGGTGGATCCCCACCGAGACCAGGAGGACCGTCACCCAGGCCCTCGTCACCAGCCGCCTGGACTACGGCAACGCCCTCTACGCCGGTACCACCGCCAAGCTCCAGAAGAGACTCCAGCGGATCCAGAACGCCTCAGCCAGACTCATCCTCGACATCCCACGAACCAGTCACATCTCCGGACATCTCAGAGACCTGCACTGGCTCCCCGTCAGCAAAAGAATCACCTTCCGCCTCCTCACCCACGCACACAAAGCCCTACACGACCAAGGCCCGAGCTACCTCAACAGCCGAGTCAACTTCTACGCTCCCAGACGCCACCTTCGATCAGCCAACCACGCCCTCGCCGCCGTCCCCCGCATCCGAAGAGCAACTACAGGAGGAAGGTCCTTCTCCTACCTGGCCGCCAAGACCTGGAACTCCCTCCCGACCGACCTGCGCCTGACCCAAGACCACCTCTCCTTCAGGAGGAAGCTGAAGACCTGGCTGTTCGAGCAGTAGCGGCACCCCCCCCCCCCCCAGCGCCTTGAGACCCTACGGGTCGGTAGCGCGCTTTACAAGTGTCATTGATTGATTGATTGATTGATCCAGTGACTGTGTGTTTCTGTAAAGTTTAAATATGTTTGATATATTGAAGAATGAGTGGATGTATAAGTGTCTGGATGAAGGATTTAGTAGGTGCGTGACTGACTGTATGAGTGAGTGAATAAATGTGTCGTACTAAATGCATGGGTTAGTGACTAAACTGTCTGAATGTGTGCATCAGTAAGTCTGTTGTGATGTAAACTGCTGCATGTGTTGATCATTAGCTATACGAGAGGCTATATGTGTTATTGATTGGTTGCCCAAGTATTTGTTTGGGAGATTGAGTTTGTGTGGGGGTGGCTGGGAGGTGTGTGACTCTGTGCATAGATGTGTGAGCAGTTGATTCACTAGGTGTATGAGTTCAAGAGTGCATGTGGAAACAGCTACATGGGCGGTTGACTGTGTGCATGAGTGTATTGATGAGTGAATGGATATCTCAATGCTACATGTCATAGTAAGTACATATGTAAAACACAGTACATGTGAGAGTTGGCATATATAAATAACTGTGCATGAGAGCCACTGAATGTGTGAGTGGCTGTATGGATCATTGTGAACTTGTATCAGGGATTGTATAAGAGAGTAAATATGTGTTAGTATATGTTTGAATAAGTAAGGTGTGTATAACTGTATAGTTGAGGAAATGGAGGTGAGATTGTTTCTTTGCATGACTGACTAGGTGTGTGAGTAACTCCATGGATGAGTGACAGTGTGTGAGTGTCTGTATACACTGAGTGTATCTAAGGTTATATTAGAGTCTGAAGAGATTTATCGTATTAGCACAAGAATGATGTCAAATGAGATGTCATCAGTGATGTCATCAGTGATGTCATTTGAGATGTCATCAGTGATGTCATCAGTGATGTCACTGACCATGTCATGAATGATGTAATATGTGACATCATCAGCAGTGGATTGCGGGTGCGCGATATATAGTTAGTGCAACTAACTATATATGGAATTTCAATGGTTTTGTGTGAGTAAAATAAGGTTTTTTAAATGCTAATTCCTAACTATATATGGTCTATAACCTATGGTTTTTTCAGTGAATTTTCAAGGTTTTTTAAATGCTAATTCCTAACTATATTTGGTCTCTAACCTATGGTTTTTTCAGTGAATTTCAATGGTTTTTTAATAGCAAATATCATAAGCTGTCGAATGTCAAGTATGTGGTAAGTAAAAACATTTTCGTGTTTATGCACACTGATCTGCTTTGAATGCTGCCCCCCCCTCATTTCTATTAGGAGTACTCTCTCTTTGCAGATAGTGAAGGGTAGTTAACGCAGGCCTTTGCCCCCGTTGTAATCCGTCGTGCCTGCTTCTCTCTCCATTTGATTGATTGTTATCCAAGCATTTACTGTTTTAGAATTGGTTCTCTTTGGTTCATTCTCTATTTACAAACAAGCACAGAGTCGCAAAACTCTGTTTAGTCTTTGCAGATAGTGAAAAATCGTGTAAAAAAACAAAAGGAATCGAGCAAAATCAGTAGGCCACTAATGGGATCTCTTTTTGACCTCGCTAAAATAGAAACATTAGGAACAACCCCTCATGAGAAATACGAAACTAGTGAGATGAACTGAGCTCCACACCATGATGGCTGCAAGACAGCTCGGCTCCGCCACCCACCCCGCCCAAAATAACGATAAACTCTATGCAAATATTACAAATATATACAACACACCAGCAAAGTAACAGGGTAAAACATTTTATTAAATAACTATTTACATAACTATTTTATACTTTTTGTTGCCCGATCCGGCTAGCTCAATCGATCAAGCATGAAACTCATGCACTCTGATAGTTCAAAGTTTTGAGGAGTGCTTGTTAGACTGTCTGAAGCTTATTTGCACCTGCTACAGCTTCACTATTCTCAATGTAAGTGGGGGCTGTTTGAGGACGTGACTGCATTTGAAAACAATGTGATGCGGTGCCTCCCTGAACCGCTTGACGGAGGCCCCCGAGGGATGGTGTGATGGCGCGGACTCGGAGGGGGCGCTTGGCTCCGGCCCCCTCCCCAAGTCGTGTTGCCCTGGTGTGGCCTGAGATCGCCCCCGACATAGGTGGCCGGCTCCCGGGGTCAAGCGGAACTTTTTGCCTTTTGGTGACTCTTCCATTCTTGACCTTGTCCCAAATCCGTTTGACCTAAAGACACGCTGTAGTGGGGCACCCCTTTACCGTTTCACTTGCCATTCCGCCCGCTTTTGCTACACTGTGCCTCTTCCGCTATTCAGCTGTTTACCGCCCGCTCTTGCGACTACAGCGTCTCGCTCACCATGTAGTTGAGTTGCTCCCGCTCTTGCGGTGCAGCGATAGGCGGCTGCCACAGGACTCTCAAAATGGCGGCCGGCTCTTCAGATTTGGGCGTGGTTCACTAAAATGGCCCTGCGACACCTTGGAACTCGGACGCTTGTCTGCTAGGGCTTGGACTCCATTCTCGAAAGCGTCCCCTCAGCCTTGAAGATTCTACAAAAGTCTTGGGGGCCCCCGACTCCCGCAGGCTTCTGGTGAGGAGCGGCTGCCATCATTGCTCGTGGAATGGCCATGACGGAGCTACGAGATGGTGGTGCTCTCATGCTTACGCCAGCTTCAGTCTGAAACATCCAGAAACACTGTAGACTACCAATTCGATCAGTTCCGGTAGCGCCCCAACGTGACCCGGTAGAGAAGAACTTGCCCTCCCCTCTTTGACTGATGGTTCTTGTTGCCTGTCCCTTCTGTTGTCATTTAACAGAACTATTTAGCCTGCTGAAATGGGTTGTGTTCCGACCGCTGGTTGGTGGAGACATGTTGACTATATTCTGGACCTGCGTTGTCGCGTAATGCGTCATATGACGCGCCGCGTTAGCGCATCCGAAAGTGCTCCGGTGCACGAAGCGCAGCTTCCCGGAAGCGATCCGGGGCGCGGCGCACAGCGCGTAACGTAAGCATAACAGGTCATGTGACTTGTTAATAAAACTTTTCATTGGTTCATTTTACTTTTCTTATTCTAATGATGAAAGGCTTGGTCATATGACCTAAAAATTACACTTTTTATTACTTTCGAACATTATTTTTTCTTAAACATATATTTTATAATGTTCCAAGCTAATGTACTTTCCCGGAAAATGTACAACTGTCCTGCAAGTAAAATATATTCCTTTTTCGAGAAAAAGGGCGTTTCTTCGTCCCATGACGGAGCCGTTGAGCAAAAGAGGCTCGGCCTGCTGTCTTAGTCGCCGATACGCCTGAATATCAGATTCTTATCGATCACTTTATGTTGCAGGAGTAGAAAACACAACAGCCCTTGACCATTTATCTTTACTGCGTTCCTGCGTATTATACCTTTTACTCTTCATGTAATTGGACTGCTTTATTTCACTTGCCTTTTACTGATTCGAAAACAGTGACTATTATTAAAAACTTTACCAATGTAAGTACTACTACCATGTTTTCTTTTAAAAACCTTTATTGTGAAAATGTCAGTATACAAATAATAATAATAATAATAATAAATGAGTTTATAAAGCGCCTGGTGACGCCTTCCCAGCGTGTCCCCGCGCTGTGGAGAGAGTAGCTGGATGCAGAGGCCAAAATCATAGGGTGTACAGGTGGGTTTTTAAGTTTTTCAACTGGTTTCTGTTTCAGCTAATCTGATGTGCGTGGGAAGGGTATTCCAGTGTTTGGCCGCCAGAGCGCGGAAAGAGCGACCACCCATCCTGGCCTTCTTTACGCGAGGAATTTTAAGGAGACCCTTCCCCATTGAGCGGAGAGCTCTATTTGGCTCATAGGGTATGGCTAAGTCTTTGAGATAATCAGGAGCTGTCCCGGAGATGATCCTGTAGCTAATGAGCAGTGCCTTAAAGAGAATTATTTTTCTTATGGGGAGCCAATGAAGGGCATCCAAGGCGGATTTAGAAGGAGCTCTCTTGGGTAGTTTAAGGACTAGCCGTGCTGCCGTATTCTGTAGGACTTGAAGCTTTTTCTTGTTCTTTTCAGTTGTCCCTAAAAGGAGCACATTGCCGTAATCAAAACGGGAGGTGACTAGTGATTGGGTCAGGGTACGTCTGGCCTCCAGCGGGAGAAGGTCTAGAGTGCGAATTAGAGTTTCTAACACCCCGAAACATTTCCCTACCACTTTGTGGACATGACTATCAAAGGAGGGTCTGGGGTCAACCCAAACCCCTAGGTTCTTGGCTTCCACGGCAGGGGTGGGTAAAGGTCCCAGGCAGGAAGGCCACCATTCCTGAGTCCAGCTGGTATCGCTACCACCTATCACAAGAACCTCTGTTTTGGAGCCGTTAAGTTTTAGGCAGTGTTGGTTCATCCAACCTGCCAGCTCCTGCATGCAGTTTTTGAAGTTAGTTGCAGCTAAGGTCGGGGCTTGGGATAGCGAGATGAGCAGTTGGGTATCGTCGGCATACGATACTAAATTTATGCCATACGATTGTACCACATCTGCAAGAGGAGCCATATACAAATTGAACAGGGTCGGACTCAGGGCAGAGCCCTGAGGTACCCCCTGTTCAAGAGCAATGCTGTCTGAAAGGAACGCACCTCTTTGGGCCTATAACCATGTGGGCCTGCCACGGAGCAAACTGTAATCGTATATGATGATGAGACATTTACACTGTAGAAGAACGTAACGGGCGGGCCATTAGGTTGCAAGAACTAAGGTGTCTAACAGTTGCGGAATCGGTGGACGTACATTTTATAATTAAAATACGACAGGGCCAGTTACAATAAAATTATCTAGATATACATTTGCGGGCAAGTACCATGGGTGACGTTAATTCGAACTTTCAATAGTACAGTAATCAATAACACATCAGAACTTAATATCAATAGGGATGTCAAAATATTCAATCAATTCTCGTCCCCGCCCGCCATGTGCTTCAAAACTGCATACGTATCTCGTGATATCAAGGTTGTGCAACCAGTACACAACAAGGAGTTACGAGTCCCATTTATTCCGGCGCCATTTTGGGCGAGGACGGGCAGGTCCAGGATATAGTCAAAATGTCTCCACCAACCATCGACTATGATGATGTTCATATGCTGTATTTATTGGAGTAACACTCATCTGTCCACATGAAATTAATTTGCCACAATTACCATAACTATATTTTTTTTCGGTTCCTCTGGAGAGTACATCGTGGCAGATGAGGCAGGTAACGTACCGGGCATTTACCTTTTTTGCATGTAGAGGAAAGGAAAAAAAATTCGAGCGTCCGAGTTCTAAGGTGTCCCAGGGCCATTTTAGTGGACCAGGCCCAAATCCAAAGAACAGGCCGCCATTTTGAGAGTCCTGTTGCAGCCGCCTGTCGTTGTAGCAGCAAGAGCGGGCGAAACTCAGCTAGACGGCGCTCCACTGAAGGAACATAGACTTGCTGTGGACCTTTCATCTTTTCAACACACACCAGTGCGGCAACTTGCTAGACACCACCTCGGTGCCATCCGGATCTCGGCGCCCCACTGCAGATGAAGTGCCTCCACATGGAGGGAGAGACTCGTTTGCGCCGCCTCCCCCCCGCTTCTCAGAACTCTCAACTATGACACCACCTCGGTGCCATCCGGATCTTGGCGCGTTGTGCTGGCTTCGGCCTATTCGCACATCGGTCCGCTACTGACGCCGCCTCACGTGCCAACGGATTTTCTACGCTTTTTATAGCCCTATGCCGCATAACAGGTCATGTGACTTGTTTATAAAACTTTTCATTGGTTCATTTTACTTTTGGTTTCCTAATGATGGAAGGCTTGATCATATGACCTAAAAATAACACTTTTCATTGGATTAAAACATTTTTTTCCCCAAACGATGAAAGCCCCACCTTGTTTCTGGATGTTTCAGACTGAAGCTGGCGTCAGCATGAGAGCACCACCATCTCGTGGCTCCGTCGTGGCCATTCCGCGAGCAATGATGGCAGCCGCTCCCCACCGGAAGCCTGCAGGTGTCGGGGGCCCCCAAGACTTTTGTAGAATCTTCAAGGCTGAGGGGACGCTTTCGAGAATGGGGTCCAAGACCTAGCAGACAAGCGTCCGAGTTCCAAGGTGTCCCAGGGCCATTTCAGTGGACCAGGCCCAAAAAGGAAAGAGCCTGCCGCCATTTTTGAGAGTCCTGTGGCAGCCACCTATCGCTGCACCGCAAGAGTGGGCGCAACTCAGCTGAATGGCGGATTTTGGCACAGTGTACCAAAAGCGGGCGGAATGGCAACTGAAACGGTAAAGGGGCGCCCCACTACAGCAGACGAGCCTCCACCTGGGGAGGCCCGTTCACGCCGCCTCACCCCCCCCCCCCCCCCCCGGGCGCCCCACGCCGTTATTCGGAGCAGCATTGTAGGATACCAAAACCAGTGCGGCAACTTACTGGACATCACCTGGGTGCCATCCACATCTCAGCGCGTTCTGCTGCCTTGGGACTATTCGCACAACAGACCGCTACTGACGAGGCCTCCCCCCGCACCCCCCGGGACGCCCCACGCCGTTTTTCGGAGCTGCATTGTAGGATACCAAAAACCAGTGCGGCACCCAGGTAACATCACCTAGGTGCCGTCCAGAACTCAGCACGTTGTGCTGCCTTGGGACTATTCGCACAAAACACAGCTACTGACCATTGTTGCTTCTTTTTCAAAAAAATGTTTAAATGTATTTACTGTTTTTGTTGCGTTGTATATATTTATAAGTTATTAAAGTTTTATAATCCTACTACTTTGTTGGAGTGCTATATATTTTTAATGTGACACATAATTGTAAAAACTTTGATGTACAAAGAGGCATCCCTGGAATCTTCCGCTTCAGGCTCTGTCCCCTCCCCAATCACAATACAGGATGGTTTTCAGATAGTAGGAACGCGTGTGGTGTGACGGATCTCATCGGGTGGGGGCCTTGATCTACTGTAACTCCTTTGAAGAGAGGTGATTCTTTACAGCTGGGGCCATAAACTACATCTGCAGGGCTAGGTGATAGCCTGGGACCGGCCTGGACAATCGGACACAGAGGAAGAGGAGTGTCAGAGGGTGCGGTAGTGAATAGGGTGAAAGGGAGGTGTCGGGCGGGCACAGGGTGTGATTCTCAAGGAAGAGCAGCGCAGATGGGGGGAGGTTTATTGCCCATGCATAAGACAGAGAGCGGGGGTGACCAGTGCCTGGGGGAGATGCTTGCGAGGGTGGGGAGCCATGCTAAGGATCGACAGCGTGCAGAGAGTGGGTCTGGTCAAGGCATCTAAAATGGCTGCCGTGCACGACAAAAGTGTGGCATTTGAAAAAAGGCAAGATGGCGTAGACAATGTTTTTCAACACTTCCTGATTTCCTTCGAATCGAACGTTAACAGACGTTATCTCTCCCACACTACCGGTCCCCCTGGGCTTAAACGCCGAGATGGTAGGGACTGCATCCCGTGGAGATAGGCCGAGACGTCACTCAGCAGAAAAAAAATAAAAAATAAAAAAAAGTCTATAAACATACAATAAGTTAAAAGTCAATCATTCTTGTTTCCTTGTAGTACGCTCCCAAGACCGCTTCCCGGTTCGCGAACCGGGCGCACCCCACGAAAAAAAACGAAGGCAAAATTGTAGGGACTGGTAGCCCGATGTGCCTTTGCTAGGTCTCAATATATGTGCTTCAGTGCATTTTGAGAAATTAACGTTCAGAAACAAGATATATATCTGTAACAGCGCTCCGCTTCGCGGAGATAAAATTATATGTGTATTACCTAGCTGTTGCTAATACCAGTTAGCGACGGCTAGTAGAAGATAGCGACCATCTTGGGCCCCACTTTGCATGTGAGTGATATTTATCACTAATGACATGCAAAGTGGGCATGCCAAGATGTTAGCGACTGGAAACAGTCGCTAACATCGCTATCTCCTATTATCAACTTTTGGAAATATTCGAGATAAGCGCGAATATCTCCAAAAGCTACCACCTGCCCTGAGCAGTTCTTAGCCATGTTATCCAATGGGAGGTGGATAACATGGCTAAGAGCATTAGCTCGGTAATGCATGAATATCGCTGAGTTTTCAGCGATATTAATGCATTGCGGTCGTTTTTTATCGTATTTCCGATAAACCTTGATAATAGCAAGGTTTATCTGCGATAATTTCTGACGGTAAAAAAATCGTTGCTAAGCATCGTTAGGGATAAATATCGCTTAACTTTGGTAATATGCCCCAACGTCTGTTAACGTTCGATTCGAAGGAAATCAGGAAGTGTTGAAAAACATTGTCTGCGCCATCTTGTCTTTTTTCAAATGCCACACTTTTGTCGTGCACGGCAGCCATTTTAGATGCCTTGACCAGACCCACTCTGTGCACGCTGTCGATCCTTAGCATGGCTCCCCACCCTCGCAAGATTCTCCCCCAGGCAGTGGTCACCCCCGCTCTCTGTCTTATGCATGGGTAATAAACCTCCCCCCATCTGCGCTGCTCTTCCCTGAGAATCACACCCTGTGCCCGCCCGACACCTCCCTTTCGCCCTATTCACTACCGCACCCTCTGATACTCCTTTTCCTCTGTGTCCGATTGTCCAGGCTGGTCCTAGGGTATCAGCTAGCCCTGCAGATGTAGTTTATGGCCACAGCTGTAAAGAATCATCCCTCTTCAAAGGAGTTATAGTAGATCAAGGCCCACACTCGATGAGATCCGTCACAGCAGAAGCGTTGCTATTATCTGAAAACCATCCTGTATTGTGATTGGGGAGGGGACCGAGCCTGAAGCGGAAGATTCCAGGGATGACTCTTTGTACATCAAAGTTTTTACAATTATGTGTCACATTAAAAATATATAGCACTCCGACAAAGTAGTAAGATTATAAAACTTTAATAATTTATAAATATATACAAGAAAACAAAAATAGTAATAACATATAAACATTTTTAGGGAAAAACAACGAAGTAGCGGTCGGCTGTGCGAATAGTCCCAACGCAGCACAACGTCCAGATTTCCGGCGTGGGGCGTCGCGGGGGGTGGGTCATCAGTAGCAAACTGTTGTGCGAATAGTTCCAAGGCAGCAGAACGCGCTGAAATCTAGATGACACTAAAGTGATGTCTAGTAAGTTGCCACCCAGCAAATAACGGCATGGGGCGTCGCGGGGGGTGGGTCATCAGTAGCAAACTGTTGCGCGAATAGTTCCAAGGCAGCAGAACGATGGCACCAAGGTGATGTCCAGTAAGTTGCCGCACTGGTTTTGGTATCCTACAATGCTGCTCCGAATAACGGCGCGGGGCGCCCCGGGGGAGGCGGTGAACGGGCCTGTCCAGGTGGAGTGTCATCTGTTGTAGTGGGGCGCCCCTTTACCGTTTCAGTTGCCATTCCGTCCGTTTTTGGTCCACTGTGTCAAAAGCCGCAATTCAGCTGAGTTGCGCCCACTCTTGCGGTGCAGCGATAGGCGGCTGTCACAGGACTCTCAAAATGGCGGCAGGCTGTTTCCTTTTTGGGCCTGGTCCACTGAAATGGCCCTGGGACACCTTGGAAATCGGACGCTTGTCTGCTAGGTCTTGGACCCCATTCTCGAAAGCGTCCCCTCCGCCTTGAGAATTCATCAAAAGTTTTGGGGGCTCCGACTCCTGCAGGCTTCTGGTGGGGAGCGGCTGCCATGATTGCTCGCGGAATGACCACGACTGAGCTACGAGATGGTGGTGCTCTCATGCTGACGCCAGCTTCAGTCTGAAACATCCAGAAACAAGGTGGGGCTTTCATCGTTTGGGGAAAAAAAAAAGTTTTCATCCAATGAAAAGTGTTGTTTTTAGGTCACATGATCAAGCCTTCCATCATTAGGAAACCAAAAGTAAAATGAACCAATGAAAAGTTTTATAAACAAGTCACATGACCTGTTATGCGGCATAGGGTGTAAAATGCGGAGAAAATACGTTGGCACGTGAGGCGGCGTCAGTAGCGGACCGATGTGCGAATAGGCCGAAGGCAACACAACGCGCCAAGATCCGGATGGCACCGAGGTGGTGTCCAGCAAGTTGCAGCACTGGTGTGGCCATCCTACAATGCTGAAAGTCGGCGTGGGGCGCCCCGTTGGCACGTGAGGCGGCGTCAGTAGCGGACCGATGTGCGAATAGGCCGAAGGCAACACAACGCGCCAAGATCCGGATGGCACCGAGGTGGTGTCCAGCAAGTTGCAGCACTGGTGTGGCCATCCTACAATGCTGAAAGTCGGCGTGGGGTGCCCCGTTGGCACGTGAGGCGGCGTCAGTAGCGGACCGATGTGCGAATAGGCCGAAGGCAACACAACGCGCCAAGATCCGGATGGCACCGAGGTGGTGTCCAGCAAGTTGCAGCACTGGTGTGGCCATCCTACAATGCTGAAAGTCGGCGTGGGGCGCCCCGTTGGCACGTGAGGCCGCGTCAGTAGCGGACCGATGTGCGAATAGGCCGAAGGCAACACAATGCGCCAAGATCCGGATGGCACCGAGGTGGTGTCCAGCAAGTTGCAGCACTGGTGTGGCCATCCTACAATGCTGAAAGTCGGCATGGGGCGCCCCGTTGGCCTGTGAGTTTGCGTCAGTAGCGGACCGATGTGCGAATAGGCCGAAGGCAGCACAACGCGCCAAGATCCGGATGGCACCGAGGTGGTGTCTAGTAAGTTGCCGCACTGGTGTGGCCATCCAACAATGCTGAAAGTCGGCGTGGGGCGCCCCGTTGGCCTGTGAGTTTGCGTCAGTAGCGGACCGATGTGCGAATAGGCCGAAGGCAGCACAACGCGCCAAGATCCGGATGGCACCGAGGTGGTGTCTAGTAAGTTGCCGCACTGGTGTGGCCATCCTACAATGTTGAAAGTCGGCGTGGGGCGCCCCGTTGGCCTGTGAGATGGCGTCAGTAGCGGACCGATGTGCGAATGGGGCCAAAGGCAGCGCAACAATATTTTCTGAATAGAAGACACCACAAGGCGCTGAGATGCCAAGATCCGGATGGCACCGAGGTGGTGTCTATTAAGTTGTCGCACTTCTGTGGCCATCCTACAATGTTGAAAGTCGGCGTAGGGCGCCCCGTTGGCCTGTGAGATGGCGTCAGTAGCGGACCGATGTGCGAATGGGGCCAAAGGCAGCGCAACAATATTTTCTGATTTGAAGACACCACAAGGCGCTCAGATGCCAAGATCCGGATGGCACCGAGGTGGTGTCTAGCAAGTTGTGGCACTGGTGTGGCCATCGTACAATGGTAAAAGTTGGCGTGGGGCGCCCTGTTGGCCTGTGAGATGGTGTCAGTAGCGGACTGATGTGTGAATGTGGCCAAAGGCAGCGCAACAATATTTTCTACAATATTTTCGGAGTAGAAGACACCACAAGGCACTGAGATGCCAAGATCCGGATGGCACCGAGGTGATGTCTAAGTTGCGGACCGATGTGCGAATGGGGCCAAAGGTAGCGTAACAAGATTTTCTGTATGGAAGATACCACTAGGCGTTGAGATGCCAAGATTCGGATGGCACCGAGGTGATGTCTAGCAAGTTGTGCCACTGGTGTGGCCATCGTACAATGGTAAAAGTCGGCGTGGGGCGCCCTATTGGCCTGTGAGATGGTGTCAGTAGCGGACTGATGTGCGAATGGGGCCAAAGGCAGCGCAACAATATTTTCTGACTGACACCACAAGGCGCTGAGATGCCAAGATCCGGATGGCACCGAGGTGATGTCTAAGTTGCGGACTGATGTGCGAATGGGGCCAAAGGCAGCGTAACAATATTTTCTGTATGGAAGATACCACTAGGCGTTGAGATGCCAAGATTCGGATGGCACCGAGGTGATGTCTAGCAAGTTGGTGTGGTCATCCTACAATGCTGAAACTCGGCGTGGGTCACCCCATTAGCCTGTGAGATGGCGTCAGTAGCGGACCGATGTGCGAATAGGCCGAAGGCAGCACAACGCGCCAAGATCCGGATGTCACCGTGGTGGTTTCATAGTTGAGAGGCTCTTCATCTGCAGTGGGGCGCCGAGATCCGGATGGCACCGAGGTGATGTCTAGCAAGTTGCTGTACTGGTGTGGTCATCCTACAATGCTGAAATGTAGTGGGGCGCCCATTTACCGTTTCAGTTGCCATTCAGCTGAGTTTCGGCTGCTCTTGATGCTACAGCGACAGGCGGCTGCAAGAGGACTCTCAAAATGGCGGGCTGTTCTTTGGATTTGGGCCTGGTCCACTAAAATGGCCCTGGGACACCTTAGAACTTGGACGCTCGATTTTTTTTTCCTTTCCTGTACATGCAAAAAAAGGTAAATGCCCGGTACGTTACACGCTTCATCTGCCACGATGAACTCTCCAGAGGAACCAAAAAAAAATATAGTTGTGGTAACTATACCATGCATCGTCATATGGAGAGGTGGCACCAATTAATTATAGTGCTGCATAAAAGAGAGATTTGGAGGAGAACCCCTGACCTGCTAGTACATTCATCAAAGAAGTGGCACTGAGAGCTTCAGAGGCAAGGGAAACGGTCCCAAATATTTAGAAGAACTTTGGAAAGATTAAAATGACATGTTTAGATTGTGGTAAATTAATTTCATGTGGACAGATGAGTGTTACTCTAATAAATACAGCATATGAACATCATCATAGTCGATGGTTGGTAGAGACATTTTGACTATATCCTGGACCTGCCCGTCCTCGCCCAAAATGGCGCCAGAATAAATGGGACTCGTAACTCCTTGTTGTGTACTGGTTGCAGAACCTTGAAATCACGAGATACGTATGCAGTTTTGAAGCACATGGCGGGCGGGGACGAGAATTGATTGAATATTTTGACATCCCTATTGATATTAAGTTCTGATGTGTTATTGATTACTGTACTGTTGAAAGTTCGAATTAACGTCACCCATGGTACTTGCCCGCAAATGTATATCTAGATAATTTTATTGTAACTGGCCCTGTCGTATTTTAATTATAAAATGTACGTCCACCGATTCCGTAACTGTTAGACACCTTAGTTCTTGCAACCTAATGGCCCGCCCGTTACGTTCCTCTACAGTGTAAATGTCTATTCATCATATACGATTACAGTTTGCTCCGTGGCAGGCCCACGTGGTTATAGGCTCGTATTTGTATAATGAAATTTTCACAATAAAGGTTTTTAAAAGAAAACATGGTAGTAGTATATACATTGGTAAAGTTTTTAATAATAGTCACTGTTTTAGAATCATTAAAAGGCAAGTGAAATAAAGCAGACCAATTACATGAAGGGTAAAAGGTATAATACGAAGGAACGCAGTAAAGATAAATGGTCAAGGGCTGTTGTGTTTTCTATTCCTGCAACATAAAGTGATCGATAAGAATCTCATATTCAGGCGTATCGGCGACTAAGACAGCAGGTCGACCCTCTTTTGCTCAACGGCTCCGTCATGGGACGAAGAAACGCTCTTTTTCTCGAAAAAAGAATATATTTTACTTGCAGGACAGTTGTAAAATTTCCGGGAAAGTACATTAGCCTGGAACATTATAACATATATTTAAGAAAAAATAATGTTCGGAAGTAATTAAAAGCGTAATTTTTAGGTGATATGACCAAGGCTTTCATCATTAGAATAAGAAAAGTAAAATGAACCAATGAAAAGTTTTATTAACAAGTCACATGACTTGTTATGCTTACGTTACGCGCTGCGCGCCCCGGATGACTTCCGGATGCGCTAACGCGGCGCGTCATATGACGCATTACGCGACAACGCAGGTCCAGAATATAGTCAAAATGTCTCCACCAACCAGCGGTCGAAACACAACCCCTTTCAGCAGGCTAAATAGTTCTGTTAAATGACAACAGAAGGGACAGGCAACAAGAACCATCAGTCAAAGAGGGGAGGGCTAGTTCTTCTCTACCGGGTTACATTGGGGCGCTACCGGAACTGATCGAATTGGTAGTCTACAGTGTTTCTGGATGTTTCAGACTGAAGCTGGGGTTAGCATGAGAGCAGCACCATTTCGTAGCTCCGTCGTGGCCATTCCGCAACCAATCATGGCAGCCGCTCTTTATCGTTATTTTGGGCGGGGTGGGTGGCGGAGCCGAGCTGTTTTGCAGCCATCATTGTGTGGAGTACAGTTCATCTCACTAGTTTTGTATTTGTCATGAGGGGTTGTTCCTAATGTTTCTATTTTAGCGAGGTCAAAAAGAGATCCCATTAGTGGCCTACTGATTTTGCTTGATTCCTTTTCTTTTTTTTTACACGATTTTTCGTTATCTGCAAAGACTAAACAGAGTATTGCGACTCTGTGTTTGTTTGTAAATAGAGAATGAACCAAAGAGAACTAATTCTAAAATAGTAAATACTTGGATAACAATCAATCAAATGGAGAGAGAAGCAGGCACGACGGATTACAACGGGGGCAAAGGCCTGCGTTAACTACCTTTCACTATCTGCAAAGAGAGAGTACTCCTAATAGAAATGAGGGGGGGGGCACCATTCAAAGCAGATCAGTGTGCATAAACACGAAAATGTTTTCACTTACCACGTACTTGACATTCGACAGCTTATGATATTTGCTATTAAAAAACCATTGAAATTCACTGAAAAAACCATAGGTTATAGACCATATATAGTTAGGAATTAGCATTTACAAAACCTTGAAAATTCACTGAAAAAACCATAGGTTATAGACCATATATAGTTAGGAATTAGCATTTAAAAAACCTTATTTTACTCACACAAAACCATTGAAATTCCATATATAGTTAGTTGCACTAACTATATATCGCGCACCCGCAATCCACTGCTGATCATGTCACATATTACATCATTCATGACATGGTCAGTGACATCACTGATGACATCACTGATGACATCTCAAATGACATCACTGATGACATCACTGATGACATCTCATTTGACATCATTCTTGTGCTAATACGATAAACCTCTTCAGACTCTAATATAACCTTAGATACACTCAGTGTATACAGACACTCACACACTGCCACTCATCCATGGAGTTACTCACACACCCAGTCAGTCATGCAAAGAAACAATCTCACCTCCATTTCTTCAACTATATAGTTAAACACACCTTACTTATTGAAACATATACTAACACATATTTACTCTCTTATACAATCCCTGATACAAGTTCACAATGATCGATACAACCACTCACTCATTCAGTGGCTCTCATGCACAGTTATTTATATATGCCAACTCTCACATGTACTGTGTTTTACATATGTACTTACTATGACATGTAGCATTGAGATATCCATTCACTCATCAATGCACTCATGCACACAGTCAACTGCCCATGTAGCTGTTTCCACATGCACTCTTGAACTCATACACCTAGTGAATAAACTGCTCACACATCTATGCATAGAGTCACACACCTTCCAGCCACCCCCACACAAACTCAATCTCCCATAGAAATACTTGGGCAACCAATTAATAACACATATAGCCTCTCGTATAGCTAATGATCAACACATGCAGCAGTTTACAGAACAACAGACATAATGATGCACAAATTAAGACAGTTTAGTCACTAACCCATGCATTCAGTGAGACACATTTAATCACTCACTCATACAGTCAGTCACGCACCTACTAAATCCTTCATCCAGACACTTATACATCCACTCATTCTTCAATATGTAAGACATATTTTAACTTTACAGAAACATACAGTCACTGGATGTTGTCATCAGTGATGTCATCAGTGATGTCATTTGAGATGTCATCAGTGATGTCATCAGTGATGTCACTGACCATGTCATGAATGATGTAATATGTGACATGATCAGCAGTGGATTGCGGGTGCGCGATATATAGTTAGTGCAACTAACTATATATGGAATTTCAATGGTTTTGTGTGAGTAAAATAAGGTTTTTTAAATGCTAATTCCTAACTATATATGGTCTATAACCTATGGTTTTTTCAGTGAATATATATATATATATATATATATATATATATATATATATATATATATTTCCGCACTTGTACTCCTGCATAGACGCCGCACCATCAATCCTCGGCTGGCAAACAACAAGAACACGGAAGACCCAGAGTGCTGGTGAGTTTTTTATTAACAGCACACCATGGCAGGATAACGTTTCGCCCTACACAGAGGGCTTGGTCACATGGTGCACCGAAAGAGTTGCGTGAATTTAAAGTGCTAGTGCAGTAACAACAACCTCATTGATTGGTTGCTCCTGAAACCATTGGAATATGCAACACAGCTGTTAAATTAATCATTTAAAGGTACATTGGCGGGCAACCAAGGCTATCTTAAGTAAGGTCTTAAAGAATATATGTCTGTTTGAATACAGTGCTAAAAATCCGGGTACATATGTAAGATGCTAGATTTAAGATTTTTGAAAAAGAGGGTTAAATGGGAATTCCCACAGTGCATGTTCATTCATTACAATGCGTGTTGCTGTTCGAAATTTCATGTATAATACAATTCAATCAAAATTACAACCACACCTAATGCACTAGCCCCTAGTTAACACTAAGACGGCCCTCTAACTTAATTGTAAAATATATACACAAATTTCATCTATATACATCTATATACAATAAGTATCTTACAAATTATTGCCAAAACTTGGACAGTTGTCTATAAATGTACACCGGATAACAAACGACCCAAAAAAGAAAAAACCACAGTGGCACTTATCTTAGATCAATGATGCCCTTAATGCCCAATATCGTTGTTACTGCTACTATAGTAAACAAGTGACTATTTAAAAAAAGGGAAGAACACAAGTCTTCCTAGTATTGATGTTTGTAAAATGCAGCTATATACCTAGTGAGGATTATTTTTACAGTAAAAAGGCATGACTAGACATATAAGAATGATCAGACTTCCTGGCCTATAATTCAGACACAAAAGGCAAAAAACAGGCAAGCACAAAGCAGTTTAGCTAATGGGGGGTATAAGTAAAAACTGGGAAGACAGACAGAAATTTGTACTATAAACATGTATAGAAGTCCTCCGTGGAATTAAGACCATTGGGACTTTTACTGTCCATCTCCAGAATATATCTGGTCTCAAGAGCCCTCAAGATCCCTTCTCTGTTACCTCCCCTCCTGAGTGGGCCAATGGCATCTATGGCATAGTATCTAAGGAGCCCACTGTTATTATTATGGAACTCCTTAAAATGCCTGGCTACAGGATATGTGGCATCGTTCGTATTGATAGCCCGTATGTGCTGGAGCACCCTCTTGTGGACCTGCAATTTGGTACTACCAATATATTGCAGGCCACATGGGCACTCCAGGACATACACCACATACTCAGATTTACAAGTTAACTGCTTATATATATGTATGTAAAACCTACTGGTGGTCGCCAGTAGGTAGTTATAGTTAGGGCCTAGTTTCCATAGGAAATCCACAACATTCTATTTTGAATAACTTTGGCGTCGGTGTACAAATCTTCGTGAATTTCTCCAAGAAAACTCACCGAAGACTCCTCTGACACTGAGTGAGCCCTGTTCCAACTAAGAGATCACAATCTCACTGAAGACTCCTCTGACACTGAGTGAGCCATGTTCCTTCCAAGAGATCACAAACTCAATGAAAACTCCTCTGACACGGAGTGAGCCCTGCTCCTTCCAGAGATTACAAACTCACTGAAGACTTCTCTGACACTGAGTGAGCCCTGCTCCTTCCAAGAGATTACAAACTCACTGAAGACTTCTCTGACACTGAGTGAGCCCTGCTCCAACTAAGAGATCACAAACTCACTGAAGACTCCTCTGACACTGAGTGAACCCTGCTCCAGCCAAAATATCTCAACCTCATTGAAGACTTTTCTGAACACTGAGTGAGCCCTGCTCCAATTAAGAGATCACAAACTCACTAAAGACTCCTCTGACACTGAGTGAGCCCTGCTCCTTCCAAGAGATCGCAAATTCACTGAAGACTCCTCTGACAATGGGTGAGCTCTGCTCCTTCCAAGAGATCACAAATTCACTGAAGACTCCTCTGACAATGGGTGAGCTCTGCTCCTTCCAAGAGATCTTAAACTCACTGAAGACTCCTCTGAAACTGAGTGAGCCCTGCTCCAACCAAGAGATCACAAACTAACTGAAGACTCCTCTGACACTGAGTGATCCCTGCTTCAACTTAGAGATCACAAACTCACTGAAGACTCCTCTGACACTGAGTGAGCCCTGCTCCTTCCAAGAGATCACAAACTTACTGAAGACTTCTCTGACACTGAGCGAGCCCTGCTCCTTCTAAGAGATCACAAACTCACTGAAGACTCATCTGACACTGAGTGCACGCTGCTCCTTCCAAGAGATCACAACCTCACTGAAGACTCCTCTGACACTGAGTGAGCCCTGCTCGTTCCAAGAGATCACAAACTCACTAAAGACTCCTCTGACAATGGGTGATCCCTGGTCATTCCAAGAGATCACAAACTCGCTGAAGACTCCTCTGACACTGAGTGAGCCCTGCTCCTTCCAAGAGATTGCAAACTCACTGAAGACTCCTCTGACACTGCGCGAGCCCTGCTCCAACCAAGAGGTCACAAACTCACTGAAGACTCCTCTGACACTGAGTGAGCCCTGCTCCAACTAAGAGATCACAAACTATTAGAAATGGGATCCCTGGCTGGCCAGGGTTTGCCCCAAAGTCAGTCAGAGAACACCATTCCCATGTCAGGGCAAGGGAGTTTCACGCCAAGATAACCCCTGCTCACCCCCTTGGTAACATAACACGAGGAGTAAGGCTAAACTCGGAGGCAATGTGAGTTAAGTGTTTGCGCACGCACCCCCTACAACAACAACCAATGCCCACCACAAAGGAAACTCCACACAAGGTTATGTATAAAAATAGCCTTTGTATTACACCAAACACATTAGATACAAACACACACTTTACAATGTGCCAACAGGCACGGGCAGAATTTACAGGGGATATATGTACAGGACAGGGCCACCTGGACCACTGTCAGGAATAAGCACTTTTAGAAATAACACTTTTAGACCATAGAACATATAATAACTGGCGGCGGATACGGACCGTACCTTCCGTTCTGGTTGCGCGGGATAATGCGAGTGATCTCCTCAGTAGGCCAGAGAGGGCGGTGGCGACCCGCGCGCTACAAGCGTCTGGTTGGGGCAACCAAGGTGTGGGCTCAGAGGAGGAGGGGGCAGGGTGCGGGCGGCCCAGCGAAGCGGACGCGGCTCAGAAGAGAGTGGCGCGGCTCGAGGCATGAGGGCGGCCCAGGCACAAGCTGCAGAGGTGCAGGATGCAGGCGGCCCAGGCGGAGCAGAGCACAGCTTCACAAGGAGCGGTGCGGCACTTGGCTGGGGCGGCTAGGCAAGCGCTGCAGGGGAGTGAGCGAGGCACACTTCAGGCGTGGCCCCAGCAGCCCAAGGAGATCAGACAAGTCCCAGCAATTTGTCAGGGAAGCCACAATAGAGTCCACTGGTCCTGGGACTCTGGTCAGGGGGCAAGCTCAGTATCAAGCCCTTGGAGATAGTTAAACACCAAATAATTATGCAGCACACAACCAGTAATTACTGGTAAGAGGTAAGTACCACCTACGCAACCCTAACCACTTTAGGAGAATGTCACGCAGGGAACCAGGACCTCACTAGAAACACCTGTACTAGGAGAAAGCAACCACCAAAGTATCACCATTAAGCATGGGCGGATCTAGCGGATCTCGCGTACGTGAATTTGCGTATTTACAGATTCGCAATCCGCAAAATCCGCGAACTCTCGCGGATTAGCGGATTTTTAAGTTTTTTGTGTTGGCGAGCGTTCGCGAGGATTTGTGGACCATTTCGCAATTGCGAACTTACTTTTTGGCTCGCAACGGCCGCGACTATGTTGTTTCTACGTCTGGTTTATCATCACAGGTTCACAGCACCCTCTGTTTCACCACTGCCACCCTCTGGTACACCCATGCCACCCTCTGGTACATCCTCACTGCCACCCATTAGGTTTGTTTATCACTGTAGATTATGGGGGTGAAAAAAAGCAAGCACACCTGCCCTGCTTCAACTGCCATGAATTAATTTGGGGTTGATTAATGTGTCACTTATTTTTAAACTTCCAGTCTGGCTGGCACCTGCTTCCTTCCTTATCTGTAATTTGCTTTCTGTTGCAGTGCAATTTTTTTTCACAGGACCTTTATGGTCTACTTGTAGCTATTCTATGAGCCTGCTGTTTGGGTCATAGCAGGGTCATGGAATAGTTGCAAATAGGCAACTGAACTCTGGAGGGGCCCCTCAGGAAGCACTAGAGTGAATGGTTACTAATGTTAAGTTTGAACTTTTGCACCTGCTGATTGCTTTCAGTTTAGCAAAAATCGTTTTTCTGCAATTTCGCGCGATTTGCGGGGCGCAAATCCGTGCGAGATCGATTTCGAAAGCCGCGAATGCGTGCGAATACACTATTTTTTTTTTTGCGGCGTGTATGTTCGAGTGATTTTTTTTGCGTGTTCGCAAGGCGCTTGTAGCTATAGGTTTGCGAAGTTACCCTAGCAGTCGACACGGGCGCGGCCAACTTGTTTGCGTGACGTAATTCCGTTTCCAGCCGCTATGCGTAATCTCGCAAAGTGTGCTGCTCGCTAGTACAATTTCGCACGTGATCGCGAGGAAAATCTCGCGCGAACTTACCCACGCGTTCGTGAATGGGCGCGGCCATCTTGTTTCTTCATTTCTTGCTGGACGCGCTCGGCATAGAGGTCCCCGAGCTTGGTGAGTAGTAGTAGCTATTTCTAGCTATTTCATCACTAATCTGTTTAATCCGGCTCTGTTATTTGCAAATCTTTGTTCTTTACCAAGAGCAAAAATGCTGCCGATTACATTGTAGGTAAATTATATTTCAAAATCTTCTATGCATTTAAGGTGCACTGCTCTCCTTCTCAGTAGCCTTGCTTGCTACTATGCTTATTTGTTTGTATTTTGTGTTCATTTCATTGGCCTGAGAAATTATGTATGAGTGTAGTGTAAAGAACTGCGTAATGCTAGACACTAAGGGTCATATTTTCAATTACCGGCGCATCCCTGCAAAGTAGCAGGGATGCGGCAGTAATTGTGCACCATGCCACCACCACCCATTGGCCCAAAACGTCACAGAAGCCTTACGCATCTGTGCCGTAAAGGCGGCACATTGCTGGAGTTGCGTGCCAACGATGGCGCAGCTCCAGCAATGCTCTGGGGTGCCCTATCTCCCCGATGCTGCATCAAGCCGTACGTCGGCTTCAAGCAGGCGTAGGGTTTGAGTCACGCATCATTGTCCTAAAAGTGACTGATTGACATCTTGTAGATTTCCCTCAGCCACTTTTAGGATTCGTTCCTGCGCAGGAATGCCCTCCCTTGCGCCGGAACGCCCCTGATGGCGCAGGGCTTTACAACGTGATGCATCTCCCATATGCGTTTTTTTTATATATACGCCGCACCATGGCGACTCTTTTGTTCTGCCGCTGCGTCACAAAAGTCACGCAACAATGGAGAAAAATGTGCCGCAAGGGACTTCTAAATCAGCCCCAACAGACTGAAGTCCAGTCCTTCCTTTAGACACATGGCTATAAGAAGAAATAGTGGTGGTGGTCGGTGGATTGATAGTTTGAGTATTCACTGATCTGCAAGAAGGATGGACTTTGTCTGTCACTTCGCGTGCTGCGGACTGCTGCCTGCCAGGCCTAGGCAAACCTTTTTAGTAGTCTGTTTAGTGAGTTACATAGGAACTTTCAAAGTCAACGGTCCGCAAATCAGGCAATACGAATAACGTAGTATACCACATGAGATAGGTCAATATATCCCGTGGAATAGTTGTCTATCTATTTGCTATTTCTCCAAAATATTTTGTTATTGTTCTTTTGAGATGTTTGATTTGGTTGACAAATCTCATCCATGTTTTCTGGTCTTTCTTTCTTTCATGTTGTACATCAGCTCCCCCCAAAGGCAAGAGGACACAGGAGGAGGAGGAGGAGGGTGCTGTTCAGGAGGATGCAGGCCAGGATCGGGCAGGGGAGGGCTCCTTTGCTGGCCCCAGTAAGTTTTAATTTTAATATAGAGTACCTATTTTTTCCTAGCGTTCCTCATTCGATTTTTTCTAAATCGTCTTTGATCTTCTTGTAGACTGGATCTAAATTCTTATCCTGCCTCGACTATGAGTCCCTGTGGTATTACTAGATTATTCTTATTAGTCTGTCTGTGTAGCTAACTAAGATTGCACATTTGGCAATTCCATTGGACTCCCATTCTAGTCAGCAATAGCTCTATGCACTGAGTGCAGTCCTCTGGGATTGTCCATAATGTCTTTTCAAGTCTTCTAAATGTTTATGCTTTGACAATTGACAACAATAAAAAGGTGAATGACCACCAAGAAAGAATAAGATACTACTTTACTTTTGGTTTGGATAGGAGGACAATCCATTCTACTACTGTTGCAGGGACAAATCTGCACAAACCGAACTATGAACACTAAATAGTGCATTGTTTATCAATTATAATAGGCGCAAGTAGACTTTCTTTCCACATACCTCAGTGATATCAGACTTTGAGGAACCCCCAATCTCCTTACTGACTAGATAGTGTGGCAGAGTCATTTAGCTCCCAAAGTCACAGATGATTGATCCCCAATGATCATTAGATTATCCAACGCAGGACAAGAGTACGGAGTCAGAGTCAAGAAGTGCCAGAGGCACTCATGCTTGCAAAAATTCCAAAACCTTTAGCTCATCCACTCTAGTCTGGAGGACCAAAAACCACAGAGTCTATTTAAGTTTAAAAGCTTTATTAAAAGTAAACACATTTATTAAAATCAAATTTGTCATAAAAGTAAACGTTTAACTGAAAATGGAAAAGTGCTTAGTGCTAACGATTAATTGGACACATTTCTTGTGGAAAAAGGGACATTTTTACTTTAGAGTAGACAGTTACAAATTATTACATTGTATTTCGTTTTTTTAACATTTGTTTATTCCTCCTAGACCAAATATTATATAGTAGTGAGTGGTGTATTCTAACATTCTTAAATGTACTTTGTAGGTGGAACATCTGGTGGCGAGGCCAGCGCGGAGGTGGTGGTGTTGGGCGAGGACTCTGGGGAGGAGGCGGTGCAAGTGCCGGACGTTCCTGTGAGGGTTCGCACGGTGGTGGCGGGAAGAGGTAAGCTATATATTCCTTACTTATTGAGATTGAAGACTGCATAGTGTGCTTTCTGCACGGGTGTATTATAAATCAACCAGGTAGTAGCCTCCTCTAAATGTACTTCGACTTAGCTGTGAAGTTTTTGGTGAGAAGAATCCCAATAAGATCTTTGATGAACTTGATGGATGGGATGAACGAAAAGTGAAAGAAGGGTGTAAGTAAGTGTGGAAGGACGAGAAATGTTATGATGGCTGGCAAAGAAGAATGATATGTGTTTGCTTGGCCCCCGAGGTGGCTGGGAAGGAAAGAATATGGTGTGGTGCATGGCTGGGTCAATGATGAAGCAAGGATGGGTGGAAGGACAACAGCCTGGGTGGGTGAAACAGAAACTGTATGTGTGCATATACTTTGTGTAACGTCCTGAACGTCTCAGGATCGTTAAACAAACACGATAATGAGGACGCAACCACTTGTATATGCTTAGATACTTTAATGAAGGCTCAAATGATACAAAGAGTAAACAAAAGTTATAGTCACTGGAGGTCTCCAGTCCATCTACGTTACCAGCCCACAGCACGGATGATGGTCCTCACCGTCCTCTGCAAATATACCGATCCCGGCGTATGCCAACAGAGGACAGGAAACGTAATGGCCGGCAATGCCACTCGGTATGCTGTGCGGGGCTCGAAGAGTGATGGGGGAAAACGAGGAGACAGGGAAACACCCAGCCGGGGTCTCTACCTGAAGGGAGCAGCCGCTCAACCTCTTCCTCTTACTGCACCGGGACGCGGAGTCACCTCCGGGTGATGCGTCACCGATACCCAAATCACAACAATGGGACAGAACCGAGAGCAGCCGCTCGATCGATCCTATGAACGTCCAAGCCTGTAACGCGGCAAACACCTCCGGGTGTGCGTTACAGCTGGTAGTCCTGTATCTCGGGTCGGGCTGGGAGCTACGACTCCTACCAGCTCAAACACCAATGCGCCTTGACTCAGCCGAGTCAGAGCGGAGCTCAATGGTTGTCCGGTAGAGCTTCCGGGTCAGTAACAGGTTGCCGTTGGACAAGACACGGCCCAGGGAGTAACGACTCAACCTACCTCCGTTCTTGTCTGACTGGAGCACCACTCCGGAACGCTGCCCTTCACGAAGCAGGTACGTCGGTGAAATCACAATATCCGACAGCGTTGTACCTCCAGGTTCCTCCCTTTATAGGGCGTGTTTTCCCTGAGTTTTGTAACGTGTCTCCTGATTACATAAGGGCGTGGTTTCCTTGAGTTATGTAACGGCTCTCCCGTTTACATAACCTCTCAACCGCTAAGCATCCTGGGAGATGTAGTTCGTTTCCGCTGGTTACCGTTTTCCTTCTCTCGTATGTCAGGAATTCTTGACAGTACATCCTCCCTCTCAGCGGCTACCCACGGGGCCAGCGCTGGCAGGAAAACGTCGATGGAACAAGGAAACCAAGCGCGGAGCATGAACCCCTTCAGCCGGTTCCCATGATTGCTCCTCCGGGCCATAGCCTTTCCACGCAACCAGGTACCACAGCTTCCCCATGCGCCATTTGGACGCCAGTATGCCCGACACTTCATACTCCACCTCCGACTTCACGCATACCGGCCTAGGTGTCCCAGACGGCTTGGAGGGTGCTGGTTTGAGCAGTGATACATGAAAGACAGGGTGTATCCGCAACGACTGGGGCAAGCATACCTTTACGTTCACTGGACCCATACACTTGGTAATTCGATAGGGACCCATGTACTTGGGATGGAACACACTGTTCTTTCGAAACCTCATGTTCCTTGTGGATATCCAGACGTAGTCTCCAGTGCGGTACAGAGGCCCGGGCCTTCTCTTCCTGTCTGCCGCAGCCTTGTATCTTCTCTTGGCCTCAATCAGGACAGCCCTTGAGCGCATCAACGTGTCTTTAATGTGTGCCACCCTGCCCGCTGTGGCGGGAATCCTGTCCTCTCTGAACGGATGTAAAAACGGCAAGAACCTGGGATGGTGGCCATAGTTGCTATAGAACGGAGATGACTGTGTGGAGCTGTGAGTGGCGTTGTTGTAGGCTATCTCCGCAACCCATAGCAAGTCGACCCATTCTTCCCTGCCCTGGTCCACAAAACAACGCAGATACTGTTTGAGCGTTTGGTTCAGGCGCTCGGTTTGGCCGTCCGTTTGAGGGTGGTAGCTGGTGGACAGGGCGGTCTTAACGTGCAGCACAGTGCACCATGTCTTCCAGAATTGCGCAGTAAACTGCGACCCCCGGTCCGACACGATCACCCCAGGTAATCCATGCAGTCGTACCACATTCTTTAGGAGTAGTGACGCCAATTCCCCGGCCGTAGGGACTCTCTTGCAGGGAATGAAGTGCCCCATTTTCGTCAAGTAGTCCACCACCACCAGTATCGCCGTCATCCCCTGGTCTACCGGTAGGCCCACCACGAAGTCCATTGATATGCTATCCCATGGTCTATCCGGGGTTGGAAGTGGATGTAAGAGCCCTTGGGTTCGCCCATGATCGGCCTTCATGGCAGCACACGTAGAACACTCCTGTCCCCACCTCCTGACATCCACTCTCATGGTTGGGCACCAGAAATATCCGTCCCATGCTAGCCACCGTCTTTTCAAAGCCCAAATGACCTGCGCACGGAGAGTCATGGCACCAGATGAATGCTTGTTTCCTTAGCCTAGGCGTGGGTATCAACAGGCACCTGCCCTTCAGGGGTATCCCGTCCTTCAGCTGCCATTCTCTGTGACTGAGGAGCCACCTCCGCCATGCAAATGACCTGATCCCTCTCCTTATTCCCCTCAGGAACGTGTCCGGCTGGATCACCCCCAATACCATTCTCGGGGAAATGATGGAATGCTCGTTCGCAGGCAATGGTTCCTTAACTGCCGATTGACGTGACAGGGCGTCTGCCTTCCTGTTTTCCGTCCCAGGCCGATAAGTGATGCGGAAGTTGAACCCCGCAAAGAAGATCATCCTCCTCAACTGCCTGGGAGACAGGTGTCTTGCGGCCGTCATGAACTGTAGGTTCCTATGGTCCGTATACACCGAAACCACATGTCGTGCCCCCATCAACCAATGCCTCCATTCGGTGAAGGCATCCTTGATTGCGAGAAGCTCCTTCTCTGCAATGTGGTAATTGCGTTCGGCGTCGTTGAGCTTGTGGGACATGTATGCAACGGGATGAAGCACCCCGGTGTCGTGGTTGCGTTGGGACAGAATAGCCCCCAGTGCCACATCCGAAGCGTCCGCTTCCACCACGTAGGGGAGATCCGGATCGGGGTGAGCCAACACCGGTGCTTTACCGAAGGCGCTTTTCAGGGCCTCAAAGGCTGTGTTCGCTTCAGGGGACCAGACAAACTCCTTAGACTTCCTCAGTAGCTGCGTGATCGGGGCCACCAATCCCGAAAATCCATCAATAAACCGCCTGTAGAAGTTGGCGAACCCAATGAAACTTTGGACGTCTTTCACGCTTTGAGGCACCGGCCACTCATTCACCGCCTTGATCTTGCGTTCCGCCATCTCCTGACCCTCCGGACTCAGCATCACTCCGAGGAACTCCACCGATGTGACGTGGAAGTCACACTTGCTGAGTTTACAAAACAGCATATTCTCCCTGAGTTTTTGGAGCACTGCCTTGACGTGGTGTACGTGCTCTTCCACACTGGACGAATAGATGAGGATGTCGTCGATATATACGACCACGTATATATCCAACACCTCTCTAAATACCTCATTCAGGAAGTACTGAAAGGCAGCCGGGGCGTTGCACAGTCCGAACGGCATGACGGGGTACTCAAAGAGGCCGAACCTGGTCTTAAAGGCGGTCTTCCACTCGTCTCCGTCTCTCATGCGCACCAGATGGTATGCCCCTTTCAAATCCAACTTGGTGTAGATACGTGCTTTCTTGACTTGTTCCAGAAGTACACTGATGAGAGGTAAGGGGTACCTGTTTTTTATTGTTATCGCATTTAACGCCCTAAAGTCCACACAGGCCCTCAGCTCCCCATTGGCTTACGGGATGAAGAAGAGCGGCGAGGCGGCCGGAGATTTGGACGGACGGATGAATCCTAGTTTGAGGAGTTTATCCAGATACCCCCGGAGATGCACGTTTTCAGGCTCTGTCAGGGCATACAGCCTGCCACTGGGAACGCTGGCCCCCGGTACCAGGTCGATCTGGCAGTCAAACTGTCTATGTGGCGGTAGCACTTCGGCCTTCACCTCATCAAACACATCCTCAAAACTGTGATAAGCCTGGGGGAGAGTCACATCTTTCTCTGCCGCTGTAGCCACCGTCTGACTCCCGCTATTTCCTGCGTCAATGGGTTCCGGTCGTATGCCACAATGCAGGGTGCAATATGGTGACGTCATTTCGATGCGATGCGTTGGCCAATCCACAGAGGGGTTGTGTTTCTGTAGCCACGGCAATCCCAATATGACCCCGTATTGGGGTGCTCGGATGATGTTAAAATCAATGTTTTCCAAATGGCTCCTCCCATATTTCACCGGGATGGCCCCCGTGTGCTGCCCGATGGGCCCTGTCACCAATCGCCTTCCGTCTACTGCATAGACGTCTTCGGGTACTGCTTTGGGAATAAGCACTAGTCCTAGCCTGCATGCCTCGTTGTAGTCCATAAACATGCCCGTGGCCCCTGAATCCACCATGGCCACAATGGGTATCCACTGGTCATGCACTCCCACGTGCACTGTGAGAAACAGGTGTCGTTGCCCCTTGGTGACCGAGTTTGAAAGAGAAGGGATTGATGAGTGACTCCGAGATGCCCCTTCATTGGTCTGGGAGTCCTCTAGTTTTCCGCCGGTACGTCCACTACGGCTGTTACCGACCGGTTGGTCCGATAACGTGACGTCTTCGGCTTGGCAGGGCATTCACGTACGTAGTGGCTTTTTTTGCCACAATATAGGCACAATCCTTGTTTACGGCGTGATTCTTTCTCTGTGGCTGTGAGACTCGCTCGTATAGCGCCAATGTCCATGGGTTCCCCCTTGGCTGTGGTGGAAGTTTCAGGACTTCCCACCGTCACATACGATGGAAGGGCTTTCCCTTTTTTCCCATGATCCCCCTTTCTTTCGTCTAGCCTATGGTCCAACTGTAATACCAGGTTGATAAGGCCTTCACATGTCTTGGATTGAGGGTCAATATGAGCCACGGCGTCCTTGAGGTCATCGCACAGCCCTTGATGGAAGAGCGCCGTTTGTTTAGCAACAGGCCACTTGGTTTCCGCAACCAACCTACGGAACGCGTTGAGATACTGTACCAGGTCGTTGGATCCCTGTCTTAACTCAAGCATTTCCCGGTCCGCCGTGTATGAGTCAGCCCTCCGGTCGAACACCTTCAGGAATTCTTCGCGGAAAGCACCCCAATCACACAAAATGGGGTCGTCCCTGCTCACCAGAGGTACGGCCCACTGTGCCGCGTTTCCAGCCAAGTAAGAAATAAGGAAAGCCACCCGAGACTGACTCGTGGGGAACGCCTTCGGTTTGCACGACAGATGCAGTGCCACTTGAGTGAGGAATACCTGCACTGTGTTGGGGTCCCCATTGTATCTTTCTGGTGTTGCCAAGGGTATGGCGACCGGCATTTCCACTACTACCGCAGGGTTTTGGTTCGTGAGGGAGGCGCTGGGCGTGAGCGGGTCCAACTGTATAGCATCCAGTCTGGCCTTAACATCGGCTGTTTCTTGTCTAGATGCAGCCAATTCAACATGCACGGCCGCCAATGCGGCCAGCACATCATCAAGGGTTGCCATGTTTGTTTATAGACCAGGAGACAGTTAGTGTATATAAAGGTCGGATATTTTGTAACGTCCTGAACGTCTCAGGATCGTTAAACAAACACGATAATGAGGACGCAACCACTTGTATATGCTTAGATACTTTAATGAAGGCTCAAATGATACAAAGAGTAAACAAAAGTTATAGTCACTGGAGGTCTCCAGTCCATCTACGTTACCAGCCCACAGCACGGATGATGGTCCTCACCGTCCTCTGCAAATATACCGATCCCGGCGTATGCCAACAGAGGACAGGAAACGTAATGGCCGGCAATGCCACTTGGTATGCTGTGCGGGGCTCGAAGAGTGATGGGGGAAAACGAGGAGACAGGGAAACACCCAGCCGGGGTCTCTACCTGAAGGGAGCAGCCGCTCAACCTCTTCCTCTTACTGCACCGGGACGCGGAGTCACCTCCGGGTGATGCGTCACCGATACCCAAATCACAACACTGGGACAGAACCGAGAGCAGCCGCTCGATCGATCCTATGAACGTCCAAGTCTGTAACGCGGCAAACACCTCCTGGTGTGCGTTACAGCTGGTAGTCCTGTATCTCGGGTCGGGCTGGGAGCTACGACTCCTACCAGCTCAAACACCAATGCGCCTTGACTCAGCCGAGTCAGAGCGGAGCTCAATGGTTGTCCGGTAGAGCTTCCGGGTCAGTAACAGGTTGCCGTTGGACAAGACACGGCCCAGGGAGTAACGACTCAAACTACCTCCGTTCTTGTCTGACTGGAGCACCACTCCGGAACGCTGCCCTTCACGAAGCAGGTACGTCGGTGAAATCACAATATCCGACAGCGTTGTACCTCCAGGTTCCTCCCTTTATAGGGCGTGTTTTCCCTGAGTTATGTAACGTGTCTCCTGATTACATAAGGGCGTGGTTTCCTTGAGTTATGTAACAGCTCTCCCGTTTACATAACCTCTCAACCGCTAAGCATCCTGGGAGATGTAGTTCGTTTCCGCTGGTTACCGTTTTCCTCCTCTCGTATGTCAGGAATTCTTGACACTTTGAATGGATGGATGCCTGGAGCATGGTATTATCTGACTCTTAGATAGCACATGTGTATCTAGAGAGAGTAGATGGTCACTGGATGAACTAAGTGTTACCTTGAAGAGCATGTAACACCGCACCCGCACGTCCGTTCCAGTGTAGGGAAGGCAAGGAAAAGAAATTGTAAATTTGTCCAATACTACCATGAATAGTAGCAGTAGTTTGTATTACAACTGCAAGCACAGCATATATCCGGTTATTACGGTGGACACTCCGTACCTCTCTTAATAACTTTAGTTTAGTAGGAGTACGTCATTCATGTGTGGGTGTATCACTGTTCACTCAATAATAAGCAAAGCACCTAAAGTCATCCATATGTCATCAAATACATCCCATGTGAAGTGATAGATAATCAAATTATTTAGCTTCTTCATTTTCGTTTTCTAGTACTCATTTGCACTGTAGGGTGAAAGGTAAATTAATTAAGCAGTAGCCCTTGTAACAGAGTATTCTCAGTGCCACCCGTAATAGAAAAGTAATAGCTTCACCACCTGCATGTACTGGACCGGTACAGTAACGCAAGTCTGTCTCACTCATCATGGTGTGCGTCTGTTTTTCTCGTGTGCAAGTTCACTGCGCTGGCATTCTGCCGGCTTGCATAAGATAACGTACCAATTTTCCTAAACAAGAGAGAAGAAGAAGAATAAGACTGGTGTACTGTCATAGTCGACTGTAATGGAAGTCCATAGTGGTCGTAGAATTTGTTCATTAAACTACCACTAATGTTAGAGCAAGGATGCAGAAGTGGGAGGTTAGATAGATACTGTCCTCAATAGTTATGTACTGTGCTTTCAATTTGCTACTTGTACTGTGACACAACTTTCGGCTCAATCACATTGTGTTATTAATGTTAAGGAGCATTGGTTACAGACTATGTCTTTCTTTCTTCATATAGTTGCTCCTTCCAAATCGACATCACGGAGGGAGCAGGCTCGAATGGCCCGGCAACGGAGGCTGGATGCCACTGTCGCCGAATATCGGCGGCTGGTGGCCCTGGAGGAGGAGGACACGCAGTCGAGCGGTGCAACCACAACATCCTCGACTGGGACAGCTGCATCCTCCTCCGAGACCCCACGGGCTGCCAGCCAGCGCAGTGCTCCAGCGGTACGGAGCCGGGCTAACAAAGCCAACCGCCAAGCAGCAAAAAGACCAGCTGCCCCCCACAGGAGTTGCAAGGCACGCCAGCGCCGCTTAGGACTCAGAGTGTCGTACCTGGAGCAGGAGGTCCATAACTATAAGAACTTGGTGGAGGGCCTCCGCTTCGACCATGCCACCCTCCGGAAGGAGTATGATGCCCTGGCCGCAAAATTCACCAGCACCCTCCAGTAGTGGAGTGCCCCTTGCCCTTTTTTTAGAGACTTTTGGGGGGTGGGATTTGGGAGTTGGGTTCTTTTTGGGACTTTTGAAAGACAATCGTTGGGGTTAGGGAGGGTCTTGAGGGAGATTATTTTGTTAGGGCTACATAAATATACGTTTTTAAACTTTATCTGACCATACCTGTTTTTTACTGCTTTTCAGTCTGGTGGGTGGGGGTTTAACAGTAAGTTTGTTTTCCTGAAGAGTCCTAGGACTTTAGTAGTACTACCGTCAATCTCTCGTCTAGTCCTAATACTCCATTATACTACCTCCCACCAAACGCTTATCTTACCTGTAATTTGTGTTAGAAATTAGGGCTAGGCCCAGGGCTGGCTCCACGGGAAATGGGGATTAAGGTTGGCAATCCTGGGTGGATGAAATTTCCTCGTTGCGGTGGTACTAGTGGTGTAACACAGTGGCAGTTGCATGCCTATGGAAAAAAAGAAAATGAAACCTGGTTTGTCCTTACTGTAGCATTACAACGGTTATGGTACGATAGAGAATATAGCAGGTGACAGTACACTAGAACAGTGCCACAATGTAGCCTAACAAATGGTAAAGTATTGCAAGTATAACTAGTACTTGCGTTGAATTTATTTGACATTGGCTCCTACTACTACAAGAAATAGTACTGAAGCTGAGTAAGTCTAGAATATATCCTCGTATTCCTTCACCAGCCTGTTGCTATGACCTTATCCTCCCCAGCAAGTGTGTGGAATTATTGATGTCATTTAGTCAGACATCAAGCAAAACCACACAGCCCGGGGGAAGAGGGTTAGGGTTTGGAAAATGGATGGGAATGGGGGTTTCTTTTTGGGTAGGTAAAAAGCACAGCATGGACAAACAATAATTGAAGATAAAGAAATCTTTGGGTACAAATTAAAGCTAACCACATGCAGTCACACTCATAGAAGAAAACAATGGATACTGTATCTGTATTCTGTATGTTGTTGGAGTTGTCCTGTTGAATTTGGTAAGTAAGTTGCATGCAGCAAACAATTCCTCTTATTAGCGGCACTCCTCCATTCCAGCTGACGCTTCGTCCATCAATGTTGGTGACCAGTGACCACTGACAGAAGACACCCTGTCCACTGCCTGCCTGGCGGATGTTGACTGAAACCCGGCCTGTAATTATTGAACGGAAAACAGGAAGTGCTATTACAATACCACTGATAAATAAATATAAGGTATGTACGCTGCGTGGTGCAAAAAGTCACACTTTGATTTTCCTAATAGACAGTACAATATTTTTGAAATTGCGTAATCTGTCTGAGTCACCTTTTTAAGGATAAATAAGTATGGCCAAATTAATTTAGCGGATCTTTCCCCTCAAGCTAGGTGTACTGTAAACTGTGTTTTAGAACAAAATTAGACCTTCCCAGCAATGCTCCCACCAAGACCCTTACTAAAGCCAGTCGCAAAAATGTAGAAGACCCCCAATCAGATCTCAAAAAACGAGGCCTAGCAGAAAAATGGTGACAAAACGTACTTTGAAAGTACAAGTAGGCCCAAATACACCCTTACCCACCGTGGATTGTATTCAAACCACTTGCAAGCAAGCAAAAGTATCCATAGCCAGCATCGCTCCAAGAGTGCTCTAAGACCCCAGAACTCAGTTGCAAAAATCTAGAACACCCCGAAACACATGCAATCTTGCTGCTAGGGCTAACCCTAACGAACCCTAAGTTACAAAAAGTGCCAAAAGGCTTTTCCTTATGGATTTTGTCCAAACCACTTCTATCCGGTATTAGACCTTCCCAGGAATGCCCCAAGAGACCCGCCAACCCACCCGCAAAAAAGCACGCGACAACACCCCCAAACAGCCAAAAAGCAAAATCTCATACTTACAATATCTCTCGGCCTTCGTTCCAAACGCGCTGTGCAGATAAGTCATCATCATAATTCCTGTTTTCCACCACGGATTTCCTGAAAAGCAAATGCAATCAAGATTAGACTGTCGCAGCAGTGCTTCGACAGAGACCCCGCAACCCACCCACAAACACCAGGAAGCCCCCCAAACAGGCCCCCGAAAACGCTACATTGAGCAAGATGTCAGAAGAAATAGCAAAAAAAAGGCTTTTCCTTATGGATTTTGTCCAAACCACTTCTATCCGGTATTAGACCTTCCCAGGAATGCCCCAAGAGACCAGCCAACCCACCCGCAAAAAAGCACGCGACAACACCCCCTAACAGCCAAAAAGCAAAATCTCATACTTACAATATCTCTCGGCCTTCGGTCCAAACGCGCTGTGCAGCTAGGTCATCATCATAACTCCTGTTTTCCACCACGGATTTCCTGAAAAGCGAATGCAATCAAGATTAGACTGTCGCAGCAGTGCTTCGACAGAGACCCCGCAACCCACCCACAAACACCAGGAAGCCCCCCAAACAGGCCCCCGAAAATGCTACATTGAGCAAGATGTCTGAAGAAATAGCAAAAAAAAGGCTTTTCCTTATGGATTTTGTCCAAACCACTTCTATCCGGTATTAGACCTTCCCAGGAATGCCCCAAGAGACCCGCCAACCCACCCGCAAATAAGCACACGACAACACCTCCAAACAGCCAAAAAGCAAAATCTCATACTTACAATATCTCTCGGCCTTCGGTCCAAACGCGCTGTGCAGCTAGGTCATCATCATAACTCCTGTTTTCCACCACGGATTTCCTGAAAAGCGAATGCAATCAAGATTAGACTGTCACAGCAGTGCTTCGACAGAGACCCCGCAACCCACCCACAAACACCAGGAAGCCCCCCAAACAGGCCCCCGAAAACGCTACATTGAGCAAGATGTCAGAAGAAATAGCAAAAAAAAGGCTTTTCCTTATGGATTTTGTCCAAACCACTTCTATCCGGTATTAGACCTTCCCAGGAATGCCCCAAGAGACCCGCCAACCCACCCGCAAAAAAGCACGCGACAACACCCCCAAACAGCCAAAAATCAAAATCTCATACTTACAATATCTCTCGGCCTTCGGTCCAAACGCGCTGTGCAGCTAGGTCATCATCATAACTTCTGTTTTCCACCACGGATTTCCTGAAAAGCACATGCAATCAAGATTAGACTGTTGCAGCAGTGCTCCCAGACCCCAAAACTCACCCACAAACACCCGGAACCCCGCCAAAGAGCACCTCAAAGACAAGCAAGTCAGCAAAAACGGCAAGAAATTTCCGCCTCATATTTGGTCCAAAACACTTTTATCCGTTATTAGAGCTTCACAGCAATGGGCCCAGAGCCGTCAACTCACCCGCAAAGAAGTAGAACACCCCCACAAGTGCTGAGTCTTTCTTCATTGGGCATAATCCAGCCCTCTGCTTTGAGGGAAATAGGAGGAGGAGTATAGAGGAGCATGTTCTTCTGAACTTGTGAACCTGAGGAATGTAGACTGCGGCACCTTCAAATCAATAAGCAAACAAGTGAAGACCGTTCTGCTGATGGGCTTGTTTTTGGGATTAGGTGATTAAAGTTTGAATTAAATTAACTGTGCAAAACAAAGAAAGACAGACACACAGGAATAAAAGTGAATAAGGACGAAAAAGAAAGTTATTGATTCATTGTCTCATTTTCAGGGCTCGGTGTCAGGGAATAAGAAGAAGATTTCGTCATCATACTCTGCGAATTCAGTCAGGATGAGGTCAGCGTCACCGAACAGAGAACAAATCCCCTCATCTACGTTGCCGTCCTCCTCGTCTTCATGCGGCGTGCTTTCTCGTACTTTGTAATCTGGTGGTATGAGGTGCTGATTCATCTTGATCATTGTTAGCCTCTCCACATTTTTGGGCGAGAGGCGGCTCCGTTTGGGAGTTACAATGCCACCAGCAGCACTGAAAACACGTTCAGAAGACACACTTGCGAGTGGGCAAGACAAATAGTTTATAGCCAGGTTGGAGAGCTGTGGCCACAATTGTTTTTTCCCATGCCAATACTGCAATGGCTCATCATTAAGAAAGACCTCTGTTGAGTCATTCCGATAGTCCTGCACCATCGACTCAAGGTCCTCAACGGTTCCTCCACTTTGCTTACATTTTGCTGTGCCTGTGACCTTTTTTTGAGAACCATACCCAAGCAAAGTTAGCCAATCCGCTTCAGCAGCCACTTTTACTCTTGTGTGTGGTGCAGATGATCTGGTTGCCGGTGTCTTTAACGGCTGAGAGGTCACTTGTGCCACAGCCACAGGTGCAGAAGTGGATTCTTTTGACTGGGGATGGCCTGCTGATGCTGATGCTGATGTACTGCCTTCTCCTTCAATATCCTGCCGTTCTTTTTCAAACCTCTTGGCTGACCAGGCTAGCCAACGTTTGTACTTTTTAACATCTTCATCAGCAAAAGGAAAGAATGCTTGGCCTGCCAGCGCCTTTTTGTAGCGTGGATCCAGAATAGTAGCACAAATGTCATGCTGTTCTGAGTTGATCTTTTTAAGACGTTCATCACCACGTAGGCGCTCTAATAATTTCTCCGACAAAAGAAAAGGGTCTTTGTTTTTTTCATCTTTTTCTAACTCAGAAGACACCGCCTTCAGTTGGTGCTCCAGCATGCACAACAATGGGATAGCTTTTCCCAAATTACAGTCCTCCTGGCTGACTGCACGCGTGAAGAACTCAAAAGGACGAAGCATGTCTGTCAGGCTTTTAACTATGTCCCATTGCGCCGCACCCATCCGCAGGTCCTTCTGAGCTGTACCCTCTTTTAAGAAATAGTGATCGAGTACCGTATACTGCTCATACAGACGCTCAAGCATGTAGAAGGTTGAGTTCCAACGTGTTGCCACCTCCTGGATGAGTGCTTTCACTGGCATTCGACGTTCAAGTAGCAGGCTCCTCAGATGCTTCCGGGCCTTAAAAGAATGGCTGAAATGGTTGCACATTTTGCGGCAGGTGGCCATTACCTCGCACGCTGGACTATCTTTATCACTCAAGAATTTTTGAACTACCAGGTTGATACAGTGCGCCAAACACTGCACTCTGAAATAGTCACCCAGCGCAATGGCCTTAACTACATTGGCGCCATTATCCGTGGAAACATAACCAATCTTGCGTTTTTTTGGGGACAGCCAGTGAAAGACCTTTTTGTTAAACTCGTCCAAAATGTTTTGTGATGTGTGACTTTTCTCCAAGCCAAACATGGCTAGTGTTGCATGTTTACGAGCAGCTTTGAAAACTTGGTCCGGGTCAACACCTGCGTTTAGCTTTGCTTTAACACCTGAAAAAGAGACCCAGTGTGCAGTGATGCACATGTAATCAGCGCCTGTGCCACTGGTCCACATGTCTGTTATCAGATGTATTGTGTGAACAGCACTCTTCTGCAAAGCTGCCCCAATCGCCTCCAGCACATCTTCATGTAGTGCTGGAACCACAACTCTAGCAAAATAGAACCGGCTAGGAACCTTCCATTTAGGGCAGAGCGTTGCCACTAATTCTAGAAAACCTACCGCTTCTACAAAAGAAAAAGGGAGAAGGTCCACAGCTAGCATTTTAGCCAGCTTAGTGTTATACAGACGCGTCAGTGGGTGGTTGCGTTCATATGGCGCGTCTGAAGAAAACATGGTTCTAATGTTGCCCTGGACCAAGCATTTACGGGATGATAATGACTTCGTTGACCCAATTATGCTCGCTGGTGAACTTTTGCGCGTTGGTGTCTCACTCGCTCCAACACTCTTAGTGTGCCTCACATGGGGTGTGCTGCTGACAGGGGTACTGGGTGTAAGTGAAGTGTTTGACACGTCTTCTTCCTCCTCGTCATCATCAGATGCAACATCAACGTTTTCTTGACTTCCAATTCGGGCTTCCTTGATCGCCTTTAGGTGCGCAAACCATTGGGCAGTGTGCTGTCTCCTAAGATGACCTCTCTGGCCTCCGGTACCATAGTTGGTACCAAACTTACCACGACTAACTGCAACCTTACAAATGGTACAAATGGCGAACTTTTCCCTTTTTGGGCAAACAGTAAAGAAGTCCCAAACTGGGGACTTGAAGTGTCTGTGGGGGCCGGAGGAGGCGGCGATACTGGTGGTGGTGGTCATGCTGCTAATGCCAGATGAAGTGGAGGATCTGGATTCCCCAACTTTTGTTCGTTGTGCACTTTCACCGCCACTAATTAAGGTCGAGGTGGATGGAGGTCCCTTCTTGTGAGAAAGAAATATGGAAGCGGTACGAGTTGGTGTACTACTTAACTCCAATGATTGTGGTGTTTCCACTGCCTCCTTGTCGACAACATCATCATCATCACGCTCAGCAGCTTTTCGGGCTAGGGTCAAAATGTCTGTTTGCTGCATGCCCGCTGGGGCTGCAGTGACCTTTATGATGACTGGGTCGTCGTTGTCAGAGTCTTCATCAGCAGCAGTATCCGCCACATCTTGTTGAGCCTCATCATCACACTCCATAACTCTGAGACTTTGGACGAGCTTCCTTTTACGCTTATCTACCTTTGTCAGATCATGTGCCTCACTCTCAGACGGCAGTGGTGCTGGTTCCCAATTTTGATCCGTATCATCAGAAGGAGCTGTGCTTGAAGAAGATGTAGACACCACCCTTGATCTCTTCCTTGCTAGGGGTGTGGAAGACAATGAATGATCATCAGGAGGAGTGTCTTCCTCAAATGATACCTCGCCTTGATTGTCGAATTCCTGATGTGCCCCTACTTCGGGAGGAACAACTATTGTGGGCTCTTGTGACCCTCCATGCACCTCTGCTTGCGCATCTCCTTGCGCTGCCTCTCCTTCCACATGTACTTGGGCTTGTACTTGCACATGTGGTTTTTGTTGCGGCTGTGGTTGTTCAACACTCGTCAGATGAGTTACAACAACCTGTGTTGATTGAGGGACATTGCTGCTACTTTCTTGCGATGAGCCAACATCACTGGTCGATGGTGATTGAACAACTAGACTAAGTGCCTCTGCAGCACTGAAGGGCTTGGACTTAAGTTGGCGTGGTGGTGGTGGCGGCACTGAGCCCAATGGAGCGGGGGTGCTGCTCCCAGCTTGGTCCCCAGCAGATCCCGCTGCTGCTGCAGGCATACTTTTTTTTTACTCCCAAAAAAAGGGGCGGCCGGCACACCAGTCTCCTTGGTAACTTGCTTCTTCTGCTCCTTACTGGCAACTTTCTTGCTAGAGGAGCTACGGGTAACTTTTTTTGGGGCCATCTTCTTCAGAACAGCAGGCAGCAGTTGCACGAGTTGCAGAGTTGTCTGTGTCCAGACGTGACGTCGCGTGACGTTATGCTGCACACACACACCGCTGCAGGACTTCTTCCTGGCACTGGTGGTTCTCTAGAGTCTTGTGCACCTAAAAGCAATGGAAGACAGAGGAACATCAGTTCAGTTATACACCCCAAAAAATGGAAAAACACAGTAAAATAATAAGCACAATCCCATGCCATCCATGATGTTTACATTCAAGACACCACACAGAAAGACTAGGCCCATGCAACACTCACTACCCCTGGGGATAATGGATGAAAAGTAGGCTAAATAAGTGCAGGCCTCAGACACTGCCTCTCTTCAAAATGGCCCCTTGCACCCCAAGCACATGTTGCCTGTACCAGCCAGCACTCAAGATGGCCACCACCACCACCCACATGGCCAGTCCACATCAACAGTACACCCCAAAAAAACAGAAAAACACCCAAAAATCACCACAATCCAATGCCATCCAGGATGTTTACCTTAAAGAGAGTGAGACCCCACAGGCACACTCAGTCCATGCACCACTTCCCCTGGGCAAAAGGCCACACCAGAAGCCCCAAAATAATGACAAAAACACAAAAAACAGCACAATCCCAGCCCATCCATGGCCTCAATGGTGTTTAAATTCAAGAGGACACCCCACAGAAAGACTGGGCCCATGCAACACTCACCACCCCTGGGCAAAGGGCCCCACCAGCAGCCCCAAAAAACGACAAAAACCACAAAATTCAGCACAATCCTAGCCCATCCATGCCCACAATGGTGTTTAAATTCAAGAAGACACCCCACAGAAAGACTAGGCCCATGCAACACTCACTACCCCTGGGGATAATGGATGAAAAGTAGGCTAAATAAGTGCAGGCCTCAGACACTGCCTCTCTTCAAAATGGCCCCTTGCACCCCAAGCATATGTTGCCTGTACCAGCCAGCACTCAAGATGGCCACCACCACCACCCACATGGCCAGTCCACATCAACAGTACACCCCAAAAAAACAGAAAAACACCCAAAAATCACCACAATCCAATGCCATCCAGGATGTTTACCTTAAAGAGAGTGAGACCCCACAGGCACACTCAGTCCATGCACCACTACCCCTGGGCAAAAGGCCACACCAGCAGCCCCAAAAAAACAACAAAAACACAAAAAACAGCACAATCCCAGCCCATCCATGGCCTCAATGGTGTTTAAATTCAAGAGGACACCCCACAGAAAGACTGGGCCCATGCAACACTCACCACCCCTGGGCAAAGGGCCCCACCAGCAGCCCCAAAAAACGACAAAAACAACAAAAATCAGCACAATCCAAGCCCATCCATGGCCTCAATGATGTTTAAATTCAAGAAGACACCCCACAGAAAGACTAGGCCCATGCAACACTCACCACCCCTGGGCAAAGGGCCCCACCAGCAGCCCCAAAAAAACAACAAAAACAACAAAAATCAGCACAATCCCAGCCCATCCATGGCCTCAATGGTGTTTAAATTCAACAAAACAGTTGTATCATGCACCCATAACCAACCCTGGTCCTACTGGATACTGTGGCTACCCACAATATAATTTATTTAATGTTCTGAAAAAGTTCAAAAATTGTAGTTGCAGCAACTGTAATGCCCCAAACAAACTTACTTGTGAAAGTTGATTTCTAATCCAAAAGTGATCCAAAGAAAGTCAAAAAGGCCTCAAATCCAAATATCCAGCAGCACCCACAAAAAGTAATCCTTCCAGCTCCAGATCCAAATGAAAGTGAGCAGGAGATGGACAAAGCACTGGGAGGAGCCTGCTGGACAGGAACAGGAAGTTGGAGACTGTGGGGCACTTCCTTCCCTCCCCCCCCAAAAAAATGGACTCCTTGCAAAAAAAAAGGCCATGCAAATGTCAACCTGAGGAGTGATTCTGATAAAAATCATCATTTTCTGAAGGTTTATCCTGTTTGCTGGTGGATTTCTTGTGCAGAATTGCTAAATCTCTATTTCGCAAGTGCGAGATTGTTCCTTTCCCCCGCAACTACGTGTTCGCAATTGCGAACTCTCGCGAGGCGTGCTGTGCAAGGTGGCAAGCCACGATTACGTATTCGCGGGCGCCAAACTCCCGCGGGATCCCGCAGCAAGATCCAAAATGGCGCAGCACTCGCAAAATATGATCGAGAAAAACAACTCGGCAAACGCTGAATGATGGAAAGTGAACGCCGTGAACCACGCCGCGCGCCGCAATATTGTATCAGCAAGCAAAAAATCCGCCGCGAGCGAATTCACGGATTTTCGACAAATTCGCGAGAGTTCGCGGATTGCGAATTTGCCGAAATTCCGATAAATCCGCGAGCGGAGCGGATTTTACGCCCATGCTTAATCACCATACATTTAGGGGTATAGGCATGGGAACAAAACACATGATGCATAAACAAACATTCAGCGGTGTAAGAACAAGGCACATGATGCATCAAAACACATTCAGAGGTGCAGCACAGGAGAACACATGATGCATTAACAACAAATTCAGAGGTGTAAGAACAAGGCACATGACGCATCAAAACACATTCAGAGGTGCAGCACAGAAGAACTTATGATGCATAAACAACACATTCAGAGGTGTAAGAACAAGGCACATGACGCATCAAAACACATTCAGAGGTGCAGCACAGGAGAACACATGATGCATAAACAACACATTCAAATGTGTAAGAACAAGGCACATGAGACATCAAAACACATTCAGAGGCGCAGCAAAGAACAATTTGCAGAAATTACAATAGCACAGAACTTACATCAAAGTCCAGGTTGCGCCACTGCGCCAACACCTAAATATAGCAGCTGCCCACTGCTTGCTGGGCAGCTGAGGACAGGGACAGAACAGGGCCTAAACGCTGCAGCTGGCACTAAGTGCTGCGCAGCTGGGGAAGGCCAGGGTAGGGATGAAGGAAGGCGACTCACTCCTAAGTCCAGAACATGTCCCCAGGAAGGAAAAACCAAAACGGTGCAGCTGCCCACTACCTGCTGGGCAGCTGGGAAGCAAATTGCGTCAGGGGCTCTCACTAGCCCCTCAGGATCTAAAATTGCGCAAACTGGGAGCTTTCTAGGCTCTATGGACCATGCTGCTGCACAAATCACGTGGGAGCCTCGCAGGCTTTAGCAACCAAAACAACTGTGGCCCACAACGTTGGAGTCCCTCTCGGGGGACTCGAGAACAACTGGGGCGATTGGGAGCCTCTCACAGCTCGTCCACAAATATGCCCCCACGAGCCTCGCAGGCTCGTAAATAAAAATGGGTGGCTTGAACCTCTCGGGGTTCGTAGCACAATTTGGCCGCTTGGAGCCTCTCAGGCTCTAAACGCTGTGATGCCCTTGGAGCCGTCGTGGCTCTGAAAGCAAACAATTGCCGCCTTGTGGGAGCCTCTCCAGGCTCAAGAATAATGGTGTGCCCCCTGAGCCTTTCAGGTTCGAAAGAAAAATGCGGCGTCGTTGGAGCACCTCCTCTGGGGCCTCGAGGAAATGCTGCACCTGTCGGAGTCCCTCCCTGGGGGATTCTGCATCAAGCGAGGCCCCACGGGCCTTCCAACACTGCGGCCCTTGCTATGGAGAGGAGGGGCGGGCACCGGCAATGTGCCCCGACGCCCACCTCTGTTTCCCAGGTATTCACCGGTTTAGCGGCGGCTGGGGTGCTGGAGGGCTCTCGCTCCTCCTGCTGATGGCTGGCTCTTGCTGCGGGACTTGGTGCGGCGGGCGGGGCTCTTCCTTCCAGCCGGGAGCCTCGCTGGCAGCCGCCTCTCTGCTCCTGCACTCCGGGGCTCTCACTCCTTCTGGGAGCCCCGGGGGAAGCATGGTTACTTCCTGTTGTGTCTCGGTCCCGCCCCCGGCTTGCCTGACTTCCTGCTGTGGGCCAGGCAGCTGCGTGGACAATCTCGGGGTTAGCACCCGATTAATTTAAGGAATATACAATGCCGGCAATGCCCCTGGCGGGGTGGCACCCGTCAGGGGCCAAACAAAGGGGGCAGGCACACGGCAACATGCGGCGTGGGCAGCCACAAAAGTGGGATAAAAGCGCTACTAGGTGCTATAATCGAAAATAAAGCGCTTCCAGGTGCTTAGAAGGGAATACAGCGCTCCCAAGCGCTGTAGGACAATTAAGAGCGCTCCCAGGCGATAGGGATACCATAAAGCGCTAGAAAAACACCAGTCCAGCACAAAGGTCAGCAAAAGTCCTATCAGGAGTCCAGGACATCAGCAGTCCAGGGGCTGGGCAGGGACCAGGGAGGCAAGCCTTCCCCTCGGCCCCAGGAGCAGCACGCCCCTGGTAGATTTGAGTGGGAAACAAGAACATTTTGTAAGGGGACACAGCCCCTTTTTATACAGGCAAAACCTTTGTCTCAGGGTGCAGGGGGAAAAACCAGTCGCAGCTGGTTTTGGAGTACTCTGTTTTCCTCAGCCACCCTTTCCATTAAACAGGCAGGCCAGGGTCATCAGTCGCACTACAGGGGGCGGAGCCAGTATTGTGTGGGGAAAGCCCAGCCTTATTTGGGACCCAGGTGCACCACTCCCTCACATCACACATGCTAATATCAACACTCACCACTGGGGCAGACCCATGGAGCCAGGCACACCAGCCAGCTCCAGCCAATCACAAGCCAGCACATTCACTGCACAGACAGGCACACTTCTAGAAGTGGCACTTCCATATTAGACACAAACACGCTGCACACACCATTGCGCAACATTCAATCACACAAGTCCGCACACACCAGACTCGAGCCTGCACACCCCACGCATCAGGAACTACCAGGGACACATACATTCCCCATGCATTCCTATGGGAGGGCAGGTCTATCTCACCACACACACTCAGAGTGCGCACGCACTTTCCACTGGGACACAGTGAAAGTGCGCAGAAACCAAGAATCACCATCCCCAGGTCACATATAGAAAGCAAAAAGTTCAGGGTTGAACCTGCCTGAAGGGCCAAGTCCAACACAACCCCCTTCCAGCCAAAATGCAGGGTAGACCAATCAACACTGTGATGGACTTCCCTGCTTAGGGCGAGAGAACCCGGACGCGGGCCCGCACTGCAGGGACACCCTCCGGTTCTACACCACGTTGATCCATAAGACAGGCACATACTTAAAAAAAAACAGGCCCAACCAGGCTACCCCACTGGTATTCCTTAGTTGTCCAAGGCTAGGACCAGGCCCTAGGCCACCCAGATACCACTGGTACTTGACAATCCACAGAGTGGGGAATGGTAACCCCTGGCATACCATAGCCATTCTCAACTCCCTTTCTCAGGGTAGTTCTAAACTACCACTGATTCTTCAACCTAAGGTCCGCACCCTCAGGCTGACCAGAGGTCACGGGCAAGAATGCCCTACCCTACCTCTACTTCTGAAGCACCCTCCTGAACACAACTCTCCCACCTGGGATCCAAATTCACCATATGCACAGGGGTCAGATTCCCTCTGACCCCCTTCCAAAATTCTGTACCCTCCCAACTAGAGTGGTACTGCCAGACACCAGAACAACTGAAACCCTGTTTACTGATGTTCTACGTTCTTCAAACACTCTGGGAGATCCTCCTCAAATGACCTATTGGTACAGCCTAGGCCCCCGACCTGACGTTCCCTTCAGAAACATTCCAGGCCCTGAGACTGGGTTTCGGGCACCTGGAGACACGCAGTCCCACCCACTCCTTCTCCTCTGAGACAGGACGTGAGCCCCTACACCGAGACCTAGCTGGGCTACACTGAACCTCTTTCACCACACTGGGCTGCAAGACACCTCAGCCACTCCTTTTGGAATCAATCCATCCCCTATGTCTCTCTCCTCCCAGAACCTTACCAACTCCAAAATTCTGTCACTAAACAGACCACAGAAATCAAAAGCAGGCTCCACTTCAGCAGACGTTCTTGGGAAAAGTTCAACACACGGGACTTAGGTATCTGAGCAAAACAAGAGTACACAATTATTCAACAAGATCCCCATCCAGAGAACTCACACCATTCATCCACCCCCCCCCAAACTGGTAAGGCAGTTTCTACCACCCCTGATTTCTCAACCTGACCACACGTGACACAGGTACCATTACTCGAGGACAGGGACGGGGGACACATGCACTGGACACATTTATGCTGCCACCACTGGATCCCACCCTTCTGGTGAATCCAGAAAACACACTGCACTTAGAGGGATGATCTACCCTCACGAGCTAGGGACACCTAACTCACAGTGCACAAGAAACACATTTCCACAGAAATGAAATTTTTAGCAAACTTAAAACAATAATCCCCAAAATGTGATTTATCTAAAATGCAGAGTTTTGTGGTGCAGCCAGCTGCTACAGTGGTACAGCGCAAACACAAATCCGGATCCCTTCCGCTGCCAGCCAATGTTAGAAATGGGATCCCTGGTTGGCCAGGGCTTGCGCCAAAGTCAGTCAGAGACCACCATTCCCACGTCAGGGCAAAGGAGTTACACGCCAAGATAAACCCTGCTCACCCCCTTGGTAACGTGACACGTGCAGTAAGGCTAAACTCGGAGGCAATGTGAGTTAAGTGTTTGCGCAAGCACCCCCAGCAACTACATTCAAGGCCCACCACAAAGGAAACTTCACACAAGGTTATGTATAAAAATAGCCTTTGTATTACACCAAACACAATAGATACAAAAACACAATTTACAATGTGGTAACAGGCACAGGCAGAATTTATAGGGGATATATGTACAGGACAGGGCCACCTAGACCACTGTCAGGAATAAGCACTTTTAGAAATAACACTTTTAGACCATAGAGCATATAATAACTGGCAGCGGATACGGACCGTACCTTCCATTCTGGTTGCGCAGGATAATGCGAGTGATCTCCTCTGAATGCCAGAGAGGGCGGTAGCGACCCGCGCGCTACTAGCGTTTGGTTGAGGCGACCAAGGTGAGGGCTCAGAGAAGGAGGGGGCAGGGTGCGGGGGACGCGGCTCAGAAGAGAGCGGGCGGCTCGAGGCATGAGGGCGGCCCAGGCACAAGCTGCCGAGGTGCAGGATGCGGGTGGCCCAGGCGGAGCAGAGCACGGCTTCACAAGGAGCGGTACAACTCTTGGCGGGGGCGGCTAGGCACGAGCTGCAAGGAAGTGAGCAAGGCACACTTCAGGCGAGGCCCCAGCGGCCCAAGGAGATCAGAGAAATCCCAGCCATTTGTCAGGGAAGTCATAATAGAGTCCACAGGTCCTGGGACTCTGGTCAGGGGGCAAGCTCAGTATCAAGCCCTTGGAGATAGTTAAACACCAAATAATCATGTAGCACACAACCAGTAATCACTAGTAAGAGGTAAGTACCACCTACGCAACCCTAACCACCTTAAGAGAATGTCACGCAGGGAACCAGGACCTCACTAGAAACACCTGTATTAGGAGAAAACAACCAGCTTAGTATCACCATACATTTAGGGGTATAGGCATGGGAATAAAACACATGATGCATAAACATACATTCAGCGGTGTAAGAACAAGGCACATGATGCAACAAAACACATTCAGAGGTGCAGCACAGGAGAAAACATGATGCATAAACAACACATTCAGAAGTGTAAGAACAAGGCACATGATGCATCAAAACACATTCAGAGGCGCAGCACAGAACAATTCGCAGCAATCACATTAGCACAGAACTTACATCAAAGTCCAGGTTGCGCCACTGCGCCAACACCTAAACGTAGCAGCTGCCCACTACTTGCTGGGCAGCTGAGTGCAGGGACAGAACAGGGCCTAAACGCTGCAGCTGACACTAAGTGCTGCGCAGCTGGGGAAGGCCAGGGTAGGGATGAAGGAGGGCGACTCACTCTTAGGTCCAGAACATGTCCCTACGAAAGAAAAACCTAAACGGTGCAGCTGCCCACTACTTGCTGGGCAGCTGGGAAGCAAATTGCACCAGGGGCTCTCACTAGCCACTCAGGATCTAAAACTGCGCAAACTGGGAGCCTTCTAGGCTCTAGGGACCATGCTGCTGCACAAATTACGTGGGAGCCTCGCAGGCTCTAGCAACCAAAACACCTGTGGCCCACAACGTTGGAGTCCCTCTCAGGGGACTCGAGAACAACTGGAGTGATTGGGAGCCTCTCAGGGCTCGTCCACAAATATGCCCCCACGAGCCTCGCAGGCTCGTAAATAAAAATGGGCGGGTTGAGCCTCTCGGGGCTCGTAGCACAATTTGGCCACTTGGAGCCTCTCAGGCTCTAAACGCTGTGATGCCCCTGGAGCCCTCGTTGCTCTGAAAGCAAACAATTGCCTCCTTGTGGGAGCCTCTCCGGGCTCAAGAATAATGGTGTGCCCCCTGAGCCTTTCAGGCTTGAAATAAAAATGCGGCGTCGTTGGAGCCCCCCCTCTGGGGCTTGAGAAAATGCCGCATCTGTCGTAGTCCCTCCCTGGGGGACTCTGCATCAAGTGAGGCCCCACGGGCCTTCCAACACTGCGGCCCTTGCTCTGGAGGGGAGGGGCGGGCACCGGCAAAGTTCCCCGACGCCCCCCTCTCCTTCCCGGGTACTCACTGGTCTCACGGTGGCTGGGGGGCTGGAGGTCTCTCGCTCCTCCTACTAACGGCTGGCTCTTGCTGTTGGGCTCGGTGTGGCGGGCGGGACTCTCCCTTCCAGCCGGGAGCCTTGCTGGCAGCTGCCTCTCTGCTCCTGCACTTTCCGGGGCTCTCCCTCCTCCTGGGAGCCCCTGGGGAAGCACGGTCACTTCCTGTTGTCCCTCGGTCCCGCCCCCGGCCTGCCTGACTTCCTGCTGCGGGGCCGGGCGGCGGCGGGGACAGTCTCGGGGTTGGCTCCCAATTAATTAAAGGAATATACAATGCCGGCAATGCACCTGGCGGGGTGGGCACCCGTCAGGGGCCAAAAAAAGGGGGCAGGCAAACTTACTGAAGACTCCTCTGACACTGAGTGAGCCTTGCTCTTTCCAAGGGATCACACTCTCAATGAATACTCATCTGACACTGAGTGAACCCTGCTCCTTCTAAGAGATCACAAACTCACTGAAGACTTATCTGACACTGAGTGAGCCCTGATCCTTCCAAGGGATCACACACTCAATGAAACTCTTCTGTCACTGAGTGAGCCTGCTCCTTCCAAGAGATCACAAACTCAATGAAAACTGCTCTGACACTGAGTTAGCCCTGCTCCTTCCAAGAGATCACAAACTCACTGAAGACTCCTCTGACATAGAGTGAACCCTGCTCCAACTAAGAGATCACAAACTCACTGAAGACTCATCTGACACTGAGTGAGCCCTGCTCCTTCCAAGAGATCACAAACTCACTGAAGACTCCTCTGACACTGAGTGAGCCCTGCTCCTTCCAAGAGATCACAAACTCACTGAAGACTCCTCTGACAATGGGTGAGCCCTGCTGCTTCCAAGAGATCTTAAACTCACTGAAGACTCCTCTGAAACTGAGTGAGCCCTGCTCCTTCCAAGAGATCACAAACTCACTGAAGACTCCTCTGACATTGAGTGAACCATGCTCCAACCAAGAGGTCACAAACTCACTGAAGACTCATCTGACACTGAGTGAGCTCTGCTCCTTCCTAGAGATCACAAACTCACTGAAGACTCCTCTGACACTGAGTGAGCCCTGATCCTTCCAAGAGATCACACACTCACTGAGAACTTCTCTGACACTGAGTGAGCCCTGCTCCTTCCAAGCGATTACAAACTCACTGAAGACTCCTCTGACACTGAGTGAGCCCTGCTCCAACTAAGAGATCACAAACTCACTGAAGACTCCTCTGACACTGAGTGAACCCTGCTCCAGCCAAAATATCTCAAACTCATTGAATAGTTTTCTGAACACTCAGTGAGCCCTGCTCCAATGAAGAGATCACCAACTCACTGAAGACTCGTCTGACACTGAGTGAGCCCTGCTCCTTCCAAGAGATCACAAACTCAAGAAAACTTCTCTGACAATGAGTGAGCCCTGCTCCTCCCAAGAGATCACAAACTTACTGAAGACTCCTCTGACACTGAGTGAGCTCTGCTCATTCCAAGAGATCACAAACTCACTAAAATGTAAATTGATACTTGTATAGCGCACAACTCACCCGCAAGGGTCTCAAGGCACTTGTACGAATACCACTGTGGAACCCATCCTGGCTTTCCCTGTGAGGTTTCCACTCCTGGGCACCCCCAAGGTGGAGGCCAGGCATCCTTAGGGTTGTGGGGGCCGTTGTGGAGATTAAGCAAGCTATTGCCCAGAGTTTCAGAGTGGGAATCTATGATTGGAATAGGCACCGAGGCGAGATTTATAAGGTCCATGGAATTTTGAGCCCAAGACCCGCCGAGGCGGGGAATTGAACCCTGGTCCCGGGCTACACCTCTGCATCAGGGTCTGCCGCTCTAACCATTGAGCCACAATTCTCCACTGAAGACTCCTCTGACACTGAGTGAGCCCTGCTCCTTCCAAGAGATCACAAACTCACTGAAGACTCGTCTGACACTGAGTGAACTCTGGTCCAGCAAAAATATCTCAAACTCATTGAAGACTTTTCTGAACACTAAGTGAGCCCTGCTCCAACGAAGAGATCAAAAACTCGCTAAAGACTCCTCTGAACACTGAGTGCACCCTGTTCCTTCCAAGAGATCACAAACTCACTGAAGACTCCTCTGACACTGAGTGAGCCCTGCTCCTTCCAAGAGATCACAAACTCACTAAATACTCCTCTGACAATGGGTGAGACCTGCTCCTTCTAAGAGATCTTAAACTCACTGAAGACTCCTCTGACACTGAGTGAGCCCTGCTCCTTCCAAGAGATCACACACTCACTGAAGACTCCTCTGACACTGAGTGAACCCTGCACCTTCCAAGAGATCACAAACTCACTGAAGACTCCTCTGACACTGAGTGAGCCCTACTCCTTCCAAGAGATTGCAAACTCACTGAAGACTCCTCTGACACTGCGCGAGCCCTGCTCCAACAAAGAGATCACAAACTCAATGAAGACTCCTCTGACACTGAGTGAGCCCTGCTCCAACTGAGAGATCACAAACTCACTAAAGATTACTCTGACACTGAGTAAGCCCTGCTCCTTCCAAGAGATCACAAACCCACTGCAAACTCTACTGATCACTGAGCGAGCCCAGCTCCAACTAAGAGATGACAAACTCACTGCAAACTCTTCTGAACACTGAGCGAGCCCTGCTCCTAAGAGATCACAAACTCACTGAAGACTCATCTGACACTGAGTGAGCCCTGCTCCTTCCAAGGGATCACACACTCAATAAAAACTCCTCTGACACAGAGTGAGCCCTGCTCCTTCCAAGAGATCACAAACTCATTGAAGACTCCTCTGACACTGAGTGAGCCCTGCTCCTTCCAAGAGATCACACACTCACTGAGAACTTCTCTGACACTGAGTGAGCCCTGCTCCTTCCAAGAGATTACAAACTCACTGAAGACTCCTCTGACACTGAGTGAGCTCTGCTCCTTCCTAGAGATCACAAACTCACTGAAGACTCCTCTGACACTGAGTGAGCCCTGATCCTTCCATGATATCACACACTCACTGAGAACTTCTCTGATACTGAGTGAGCCCTGCTCCTTCCAAGAGATTACAAACTCACTGAAGACTCATCTGACACTGAGTGAGCCCTGCTCCAACTAAGAGATCACAAACTCACTGAAGTCTCCTCTGACACTGAGTGAACCCTGCTCCAGCCAAAAAATCTCAAACTCATTGAATAGTTTTCTGAACACTGAGTGAGCCCTGCTCCAATGAAGAGATCACAAACTCACTGAAGACTCATCTGACACTGAGTGAGCCCTGCTCCTTCCAAGAGATCACAAACTCAAAGAAAACTTCTCTGACAATGAGTGAGCCCTACTCCTTCCAAGAGATCACAAACTTACTGAAGACTCATCTGACACTGAGTGAGCCCTGCTCCTTCCAAGAGATCACAAACTCAAAGAAAACTTCTCCGACACTGAGTGAGCTCTGCTCCTTCCAAGAGATCACAAACTCACTAAAATGTAAATTGATACTTGTATAGTGCACTTCTCACCCGCAAGGGTCTCAAGGCGCTTGTACGAATACCACTGTGGAACCCATCCTGGCTTTCCCTGTGAGGTGTCCACTCCTGGGCACCCCCAAGGTGGAGGCCAGGCATCCTTAGCATTGTGGGGGCCGTTGTGGAGATTAAGCAAGCTATTGCCCAGAGTTGCAGAGTGGGACTCCATGATTGGAATAGGCACCGAGGCGAAAATTATCAGGTCCGTAGAATTTTTTAGCCCAAAACCCGCTGAGGTGGGAATTGAACCCTGGTCCCGGGCTAGAACTCTGCATCAGGGTCTGCCGCTCTAACAATTGATTACAACAAGGGGTGGTGATGGACAGAGTCTCTGAATTAAGCAGAGTACTCTCACCCAGTCAAGAGATCAGGGCTAGATCCAACACCGTTTTTTAGCTCATTGCACCATCCCAGTTTCAGAACCTGGCTGTATGCAAATTAGTCTGTCCCTGGCCCAGTGCATCATGGGAACAGGGCAGACCAGACTACAAAAGCCAATTCTTACACTGGGAAGGAAACAAGCTTCCGGGGACCGGTTTCTGGCATTTCAGCCGTCTTCGGCCCGGCTTGCTTGAATCCTGATGGTGCAATGAGCAAGAGACTCACATCTGAGTATACCCTTCCACGCTTAGGGTGGACAAAGTTATTTACAACAAGGGGTGGTGATGGACAGAGTCTCTGAATTAAGCAGAGTACTCTCACCCAGTCAAGAGATCAGGGCTAGATCCAACACCGTTTTTTTGCTCATTGCACCGTCCCTTGCTCACTGCTCCATCAGGATTCAAGCAAGCCGGGCCGACGACGCCTGGAATGGCAGAAACCGGTCCCCGGAAGCTTGTCTCCTTTCTGGTGAAGAATTGGCTTGGTAGTTTGGTCTGCCCTGTTCCCTTGATGCACTGGGCCAGGGACAGACTAATTTGCATATAGCCAGGTTCTGAGCTGGAATGGGGCAGTGAGCTAAATAACGGTGATGGATCAAGCCCTGATCTTTGGACTGGGTAAGAGTGGTCTGCTTAATTCAGACACTCTGTTCATCACCACCCCCTTTTCTGAATCGCTCTAACAATTGAGCCACACTTCTCCACTGAAGACTCCTCTGACACTGAGTGAGCCCTGATCCTTCCAAGAGATCACAAACTCACTGAAGACTCGTCTGACACTGAGTGAACTCTGGTCCAGCCAAAATATCTCAAACTCATTGAAGACTTTTCTGAACACTGAGTGAACCCTGCTCCTTCCAAGAGATCACAAACTCACTAAAGACTCCTCTGACACTGAGTGAGCCCTGTTCCTTCCAAGAGATCACAAACTCACTAAAGACTCCTCTGACAATGGGTGAGCCCTGCTCCAACAAAGAGATCACAAACTCAATGAAGACTCCTCTGACACTGAGTGAGCCCTGCTCCCACCAAGAGATCACAAACTCACTGAAGACTCCTCTGACACTGAGTGAGCCCTGCTCCAAGTAAGAGATCACAAACTCACTAAAGATTACTCTGACACTGAGTAGGCCCTGCTCCTTCGAAGAGATCACAAACTCACTAAAGACTCCTCTGACAATGGGTGAGACCTGCTCCTTCTAAGAGATCTTAAACTCACTGAAGACTCCTCTGACACTGAGTGAGCCCTGCTCCTTCCAAGAGATTGCAAACTCACTGAAGACTCCTCTGACACTGCGCGAGCCCTGCTCCAACAAAGAGATCACAAACTCAATGAAGACTCATCTGACACTGAGTGAGCCCTGCTCCAACTAAGAGATCACAAACTCACTAAAGATTACTCTGACACTGAGTAAGCCCTGCTCCTTCGAAGAGATCACAAACTTACTGAAGACTCCTCTGACACTGAGTGAGCCCTGCTCTCACCAAGAGATCACAAACTCACTAAAGATTACTCTGACACTGAGTAAGCCCTGCTCCTTCGAAGAGATCACAAACTTACTGAAGACTCCTCTGACACTGAGTGAGCCCTGCTCCTTCCAAGAGATCACAAACCCACTGCAAACTCTACTGATCACTGAGCGAGCCCAGCTCAAACTAAGAGATGACAAACTCACTGCAAACTCTTCTGAACACTGAGTGAGCCCTGCTCCTTCGTAGGGATCACACACTCAATGAAAACTCATCTGACACAGAGTGAGCCCTGCTCCTTCCAAGAGATCACACACTCACTGAAGAATCTCTGAAAACTGAGAGAGCACTGCTCCAACTAAAAGATCGCAAAGTCACTGAAGTGTCCTTTGAACACTGAATGCGCACTGCTCCTTCCAAGAGATCACAAACTCACTGAAGACTCCTCTGACACTAAGTTAGCCCTGCTCCTTCCAAGAGATCATAATACCAATGAAAACTCCTCTGACACTGAGTGAGCCCTGCTCCTTCCAAGAGATCACAAACTCACTGAAGGCTCCTCTGACACTGAGTGAGCCCTGCTCCTTCCAAGAGATCACAAACTCACTGAAGACTCCTCTGACACTGATGAGCCCTGCTCCTTCCAAGAGATAACAAACTCACTGAAAACTCCTCTGACATTGAGTGAACCCTGCTCCAACTAAGATATTACAAACTCACTGAAGACTCCTCTGACACTGAGTGAGCTGTGCTCCTTCCTAAAGATCAAAAACTCACTAAAGACTCCTCTGACACTGAGTGAACCCTGCTCCAGCCAACATATCTCAAACTCATTGAATAGTTTTCTGAACACTGAGTGAGCCCTGCTCCAATGAAGAGATCACAAACTCACTGAAGACTCATCTGACACTGAGTGAGGCCTGCTCCTTCCAAGAGATCACACACTCAAAGAAAACTTCTCTGACAATGAGTGAGGCCTGCTCCTTCCAAGAGATCACAAACTTACTGAAGACTCCTCTGACACTGAGTGAGCTCTGCTCCTTCCAAGAGATCACAAACTCACTAAAATGTAAATTGATACTTGTATAGCGCACTACTCACCCGCAAGGGTCTCAAGGCGCTTGTACGAATACCACTGTGGAACCCATCCTGGCTTTCCCTGTGAGGTGTCCACTCCTGGGCATCCCCAAGGTGGAGGCCAGGCATCCTTAGCATTGTGGGGGCCGTTGTGGAGATTAAGCAAGCTATTGCCCAGAGTTGCAGAGTGGGACTCCATGATTGGAATAGGCACCGAGGCGAGAATTATCAGGTCCGTGGAATATTTTAGCCCAAATCCCGCCAAGGCGGGAATTGAACCCTGGTCCCGGGCTAGACCTCTGCATCAGGGTCTGCCGCTCTAACAATTGAGCCACACTTCTCCACTGAAGACTCATCTGACACCGAGTGAGCCCTGCTCCTTCCAAGAGATCACAAACTCCATGTAGACTCGTCTGACACTGAGTGAACTCTGGTCCAGCCAAAATATCTCAAACTCATTGAAGACTTTTCTGAACACTTAGTGAACCCTGCTCCAACGAAGAGATCACAAACTCGCTAAAGACTCCTCTGAACACTGAGTGCACCCTGTTCTTTCCAAGAGATCACAAACTCACTGAAGACTCCTCTGACAATGGGTGAGACCTGCTCCTTCTAAGAGATCTTAAACTCACTGAAGACTCCTCTGACACTGAGTGAGCCCTGCTCCTTCCAAGAGATCACACACTCACTGAAGACTCCTCTGACACTGAGTGAACCCTGCTCTTTCCAAGAGATCACAAACTCACCGAAGACTCCTCTGACACTGAGTGAGCCCTGCTCCTTCCAAGAGATTGCAAACTCACTGAAGACTCCTCTGACACTGGGCGAGCCCTGCTCCAACAAAGAGATCACAAACTCAATGAAGACTCCTCTGACACTGAGTGAGCCCTGCTCCCACCAAGAGTTCACAAACTCACTGAAGACTCCTCTGACACTGAGTGAGCCCTGCTCCAACTAAGAGATCACAAACTCACTAAAGATTTCTCTGACACTGAGTAAGCCCTGCTCCTTCGAAGAGATCACAAACTTACTGAAGACTCCTCTGACACTGAGTGAGCCCTGCTCCTTCCAAGAGATCACAAACCCACTGCAAACTCTACTGATCACTGAGCGAGCCCAGCTCCAACTAAGAGATGACAAACTCACTGCAAACTCTTCTGAACACTGAGCGAGCCCTGCTCCTTCTAAGAGATCACAAACTCACTGAAGACACATCTGACACTGAGTAAGCCCTGCTCCTTCTGAGAGATCACAAACTCACTGAAGACACATCTGACACTGAGTGAGCCCTGCTCCTTCCAAGAGATCACACACTCACTGAAGAATCTCTGAAAACTGAGAGAGCACTGCTCCAACTAAAAGATCACAAAGTCACTGCAGAGTCCTTTGAACACTGAATGCGCACTGCTCCTTCCAAGACATCACAAACTCACTGAAGACTCCTCTGACACTAAGTTAGCCCTGCTCCTCCCAAGAGATAACAAACTCACTGAAGACTCATCTGACACTGAGTGAGCCCTGCTCCTTCCAATACACCACAATACCAATGAAAACTCCTCTGACACTGAGTGAGCCCTGCTCCTTCCAAGAGATCACAAACTCACTGAAGGCTCCTCTGACACTGAGTGAGCCCTGCTCCTTCCAAGAGATCACAAACTCACTGAAGACTCCTCTGACACTGATGAGCCCTGCTCCTTCCAAGCGATAACAAACTCACTGAAGACTCCTCTGACATTGAGTGAACCGTGCTCCAAATAAGATATTACAAACTCACTGAAGACTCCTCTGACACTGAGTGAGCTGTGCTCCTTCCTAAAGATCAAAAACTCACAGAAGACTCCTCTGACACTGAGTGAGCCCTGATCTTTCCAAAAGATCACAAACTCACTGAAGACTTCTCTGACACTGAGTGAGCCCTGCTCCTTCCAAGAGATTACAAACTCACTGAAGACTCCTTTGACACTGAGTGAGCCCTGCTCCAACTAAGAGATCACAAGCTCACTGAAGTCTCCTCCGACACTGAGTGAACCATGCTCCAGCCAAAATATCTCAAACTCATTGATGACTTTTCTGAACACTGAGTGAGCCCTGCTCTAATGAAGAGATCAAAAACTCACTGAAGACTCATCTGACACTGAGTGAGCCCTGCTCCTTCCAAGAGATCACAAACTGAAAGAAAACTTATCTGACAATGAGTGAGCCCTGCTCCTTTCAAGAGATCACAAACTTACTGACGACTCCTCTGACACTGAGTGAGCTCTGCTCCTTCCAAGAGATCACAAACTCACTAAAATGTAAATTGATCCTTGTATAGCGCACTACTCACCCGCAAGGGTCTCAAGGCGCTTGTACGAATACCACTGAGGAACCCATCCTGTGAGGTGTCCACTCCTGGGCATCCCCAAGGTGGAGGCCAGGCATCCTTAGCATTTTGGGGGCCGTTGTGGACATTAAGCAAGCTATTGCCCAGAGTTGCAGAGTGGGACTCCATGATTGGAATAGGCACCGAGGCGAGAATTATCAGGTCCGTGGAAATTTTAAGCCCAAAACCCGCCGAGGCGGGGATTGAACCCTGGTCCCGGGCTAGACCTCTGCATCAGGGTCTGCCGCTCTAACAATTGAGCCACACTTCTCCACTGATGACTCCTCTGACACTGAGTGAGCCCTGCTCCTTCCAAGAGATCACAAACTCACTGAAGACTCGTCTGACACTGAGTGAACTCTGGTCCAGCCAAAATATTTCAAACTCATTGAAGACTTTTCTGAACACTGAGTGAACCCTGCTCCAACGAAGAGATCACAAACTCACTGAAGACTCCTCTGAACACTGAGTGCACCCTGCTCCTTCCAAGAGATCACAAACTCACTGAAGACTCCTCTGACACTGCTTGAGCCCTGCTCCTTCCAAGATGTAAATGTAAATGTAAATGTGTTGGATTTGTAAAGTGAACAGCTGCCCGTAAGCGTCCCGGCACTGGAGACCGCTGGGGAACCCTTCCTGGCTTTCCCTGTGAGATGGTCCCTTCTGGGTATCTCCAAGGTGAAACCAGGTATCCCCGGCATCTGTGGGGGGCCGTTGTAGAGATGAGGCAAGCTTAATGACCAGAGTTGCCGAGTGTGATCCCTGGTTAGAGTAGGCGCCGAGGCGAGAATTGTTGAGTCCGCTGACCATGGTCCACGACCCTGCCGCGTCGGGAATTGAACCCTGGTCCCGGGCCGTTCTCTGCATTCGGGTCTGCCGCCTCTAACCAGTGAGCCACACCACTCCACTATAGATCACACACTCACTGAAGACTCCTCTGTCACTGAGTGAGCCCTGCTCTTTAAAGAGATCACAAACTCACTGAAGACTCCTCTGACACTGAGTGAGCCCTGCTCCTTCCAAGAAGTCACAAACTCACTGAAGACTCCTCTGACACTGAGTGAACCCTGCTCCAGCTAAAAGATCTCAAACTCATTGAAGACTTTTCTGAACACTGAGTGAGCCAAGCTCCAACTAAGAGATTGAAAACTCACTGAAGACTCCTCTGACACTGAGTGAGCCCTGCTCCTTTCAGAAGAACACAAACTAACTGAAGACTCCTCTGACACTGAGTGAGCCCTGCTCCTTCCAAGAGATCACAAACTCACTGAAGACTCCTCTGACACTGAGTGAGCCCTGCTCCAACTAAGAGATCACAAACTCACTGGAGACTCCTCTGACACTGAGTGAGCCCTGCTCCTTCCAAGAGATCACAAACTCACTGAAGACTCTTCTTACACTGAGTGAGCCCTGCTCCTTCCAGTAGATCACAAATTCACTGAAGACTCCTCTGACACTGAGTGAGCCCTGCTCCTTCCAAGAGATCACAAACTCACTGAAGACTCCTCTGACACTGAGTGAGCTCTGCTTCTTCTAAGAGATCACAAACTCACTTAAGACTCCTCGGACACTGAGTGAGCCCTGCTCGAACCAAGAGGTCACACACTCACTGAAGAATCTCTGAAAACCGAGATAGCACTGCTCCTTCCAAGAGATCACAAACTCACTGATGACTCCTCTGACACTGATGAGCCCTGCTTCTTCCAAGATATCACAAACTTACTGAAGACTCCTCTGACATTGAGTGACCCTGCTCCAACTAAGATATTACAAACTCACAGAAGACTTCTCTGACACTGAGTGAGCCCTGCTGCAACTAAGAGATCACAAACTCACTGAAGACTCCTCTGACACTGAGTGAACCCTGCTCCAGCCAAAATATTTCAAACTCATTGAAGACTTTTCTGAACACTGAGTGAACCCTGCTCCAACGAAGAGATCACAAACTCACTGAAGACTCCTCTGAACACTGAGTGCACCCTGCTCCTTCCAAGAGATCACAAACTCACTGAAGACTCCTCTGACAATGGGTGAGTCCTGCTGCTTCCAATAGATCTTAAACTCACTGAAGACTCCTCTGACACTGCTTGAGCCCTGCTCCTTCCAAGATGTAAATGTAAATGTAAATGTGTTGGATTTGTAAAGCGAACAGCTGCCCGTAAGTGTCCCGGCACTGGAGACCGCTGGGGAACCCTTCCTGGCTTTCCCTGTGAGATGGTCCCTTCTGGGTATCTCCAAGGTGAAACCAGGTATCCCCGGCATCTGTGGGGGGGCGTTGTAGAGATGAGGCAAGCTTAATGACCAGAGTTGCCGAGTGTGATCCCTGGTTAGAGTAGGCGCCGAGGCGAGAATTGTCGAGTCCGCTGACCATAGTCCACGACCCTGCCGCGTCGGGAATTGAACCCTGGTCTAGGGCCGTTCTCTGTATTCGGGTCTGCCGCCTCTAACCAGTGAGCCACACCACTCCACTATAGATCACACACTCACTGAAGACTCCTCTGTCACTGAGTGAGCCCTGCTCTTTAAAGAGATCACAAACTCACTGAAGACTCCTCTGACACTGAGTGAGCCCTGCTCCTTCCAAGAAGTCACAAACTCACTGAAGACTCCTCTGACACTGAGTGAACCCTGCTCCAGCTAAAAGATTTCAAACTCATTGAAGACTTTTCTGAACACTGAGTGAGCCAAGCTCCAACTAAGAGATTGAAAACTCACTGAAGACTCCTCTGACACTGAGTGAGCCCTGCTCCTTTCAGAAGAACACAAACTAACTGAAGACTCCTCTGACACTGAGTGAGCCCTGCTCCAACTAAGAGATCACAAACTCACTGGAGACTCCTCTGACACTGAGTGAGCCCTGCTCCTTCCAAGAGATCACAAACTCACTGAAGACTCCTCTTACACTGAGTGAGCCCGGCTCCTTCCAGTAGATCACAAATACACTGAAGACTCCTCTGACACTGAGTGAGCCCTGCTCCTTCCAAGAGATCACAAACTCACTGAAGACTCCTCTGACACTGAGTGAGCTCTGCTTCTTCAAAGAGATCACAAACTCACTTAAGACTCCTCGGACACTGAGTGAGCCCTGCTCGAACCAAGAGGTCACACACTCTTTGAAGAATCTCTGAAAACCCAGATAGCACTGCTCCTTCCAAGAGATCACAAACTCACTGATGACTCCTCTGACACTGATGAGCCCTGCTTCTTCCAAGATATCACAAACATACTGAAGACTCCTCTGACATTGAGTGACCCTGCTCCAACTAAGATATCACAAACTCACAGAAGACTTCTCTGACACTGAGTGAGCCCTGGTCCTTCCAAGAGATTACAAACTCACTGAAGACTCCTCTGACACTGAGTGAGCCCTGCTGCAACTAAGAGATCACAAACTCACTGAAGACTCCTCTGACACTGAGTGAACCCTGCTCCAGCCAAAATATCTCAAACTCATTGAAGACTTTTCTGAACACTGAGTAAACCCTGCTCCAACTAAGATATCACAAACTCACAGAAGACTTCTCTGACACTGAGTGAGCCCTGGTCCTTGCAAGAGATTACAAACTCACTGAAGACTCCTCTGACACTGAGTGAGCCCTGCTCCAATGAAGAGATCTTAAACTCACTGAAGACTCCTCGGACACTGAGTGAGCCCTGGTCCTTCCAAGAGATTACAAACTCACTGAAGACTCCTCTGACACTGAGTGAGCCCTGCTGCAACTAAAAGATCACAAACTCACTGAAGACTCCTCTGACACTGAGTGAACCCTGCTCCAGCCAAAATATCTCAAACTCATTGAAGACTTTTCTGAACACTGAGTGAACCCTGCTCCAACTAAGATATCACAAACTCACAGAAGACTTCTCTGACACTGAGTGAGCCCTGGTCCTTCCAAGAGATCACAAACTCACTGAACACTCATCTGACACTGAGTGAGCCCTGCTCCTTCCAAGGGATCTGTTGGACCCGGCCTCATGGCGTGGTCCTACCCCTCCCGCATGGCGGGCCCAGAACGACATCGACCCTGCACGCCCCAACACTGCCGGTCCGGTTACCACCCTGGACCACCACTACCGGCCTAACTCCATCTGGGGCCCATCACGTCACGAACCACGTCCTGGGCACGAGGCCTCGCCCGACTCCATCTTGAGCCTACCACTTCACGACCACGTGGCCTCGGCCCCGACCAAGGCCCCAGCGAAGCCCCGACATCGAGGCACCAAGATCCACCCAGGTGGCCGAGTGGCCACTCCACAGATCCAAGAGGAGGGAAGTTTCGATAGGCCTCCAGCCGTCCCTGGACGCCTGGTATCGATCACCCTGCGGCCTCCCTGGGCGCTGGCTCCATCCCCCTGCTGGGTGTCTGGGCACCACCATCCCGGCCCCTCTGACCCCCAGGCGCGAGGGTCTGGACATCAAAGGACTCCAGTACTATATCTGGGCCCGCCCCGGAATAGGACGCCAGTTGTATCCTGGACTGGAGAGCCCTGCTGACGCTGTCGCGGCCGACACCAGAAGAACTCATTTTCCGGTAACCCGAAGCTACCCTGGGAGCCTGCTGGGTCTGCCGCGGCCCATCTCCGCTGAACCATCTTGAGAGCCTGCTGGCGCTGCCGCGGCCAATCTTCGCTGAACCATCTTAAGAGCCTGCTGCCGCTGCCGCGGCCTATCCTCGCTGAACTATCTTGAGAGCCTGCTGGCGCTGCCGCGGCCCATCTCCGCTGAACCATCTTGAGAGCCTGCTGGCGCTGCCGTGGCCCATCTTCGCTGAACCATCTTGGGAGCCTGCTGGCGCTGCCGCGGCCTATCCACGCTGAACCATCTTGCGAGCCTGCTGGCGCCGCCGCGGCTCGACCTCTCGGAACCCCCGGCTCGAGGATTGAGAGCTGTGCGCAAGGTATCCCTTCCTACACCCGTACTGAGACTGTCCCGCTACCCTGTCCCTTCTTTACGAGACTTTTCACATCCCTCGATCTTCCTGTACATAACGCTGAGAACAAGCAACCTTTATTCTGGATAAAGTCTAAGAACTTATCATTTTGTGTGGTGTCCGTTTGTAGTGTTGTGGTTACTCTACTGTGCGATCCTAGGAGAGGACCCTCACCCAGGAGGTCTCTCGATAACGCTCGGCTACTTCTCAACGGAGAGGTGGGACCAGGGGTGGTCAGTCAGACATCTTCTGCCTCCCCCGGGATCACCTTTCTAACATTGGTGGCAAGCGACGGGATCCGAGCCGACGCAGATCGTACAGGGAGTGATTCACCCACTACCGAGAAAAACACGCTACGACCATGACTACGGAATTCCAGAAAGAGAAAATGGAAGATTACAGTCATAAGGAACTAAGACAATTCTGCAAAGACCTGGGCATCGCTACCACTGGCCTAAGCACCAAGGAGGACTTTAAATCAGCCCTACAAGCCTGGGTGGAAGCCGGTGGCACGCCACCCCAGAATGAAGATAACCCGGGCCCGAGCGGACGCCCGTAGACCGACGCGCCCCCAGCGGGAGAAGGACCCACAAACCCAGACACGGGCCTCTCCCACGAAGACGCCCGGGAACGAGAGAGAATCAGGCTCCATGAATGGGAGCTCGTCCGACTCCGGCTAGACGGAGAACTACAGCTGACGACAAAAAAGATAGCCCTCGAACAACTACGGCTAGAAGGAGACCTGGAGGAGAAACGAAGACAAAGAGACCTCGAGGAAAAGAGACTCATGCTCGAGCATGAGCGTGGCTGTTGGACTTTGGCCCTTAGGGCAGGTTCACCCCTAAACTTTTTGCTTTAAATGGTGACCTAGCAATGTTGATTTTTGGGATTCTGCGCACTTTCACTGTGTCCCAGTGGAAAGTGCGTGCGCACTCTGAGTGCATGTGCTGAGCTAGGCCTGCCCGCCCATAGGAATGCATGGGGAATGTATGTGTCCCTGGTAGTTCCTGATGCGTGGGGTGTACAGGCTTGAGTCTGGTATGTGTGAACTCGTGAGAGTGAATGCTGCGAGATGGTGTATGCAGCATGTATGTGTCTAGTAGCGAAGCGCCATTTCTAGACATGGCTGTACGTGTGCTGTGAGGGTGCTGGCGTGTGATTGGCTGGAGCTGGCTGGCATGCCAGGCTCCAGAAAGTCTGGATGGGTCTGCCCGGTGGTGAGTGGGAGTTTAGCATGAGTGATGTGTGGGAGGAGTGTACCTGTGTCCTGGATGGGCTGGGTTTTCCCCACACAATGCTGGCTCCGCCCCCCTGTGGTGTGTCTAATGACCCAAGCCCTGCCAGTGAATAGAGAGGGTGGTTGAGGTAAATAGAGTACTCAAGAACCAGCTGCGACTGGTTCCGCCCCCACTCTGCACCCTTGAACAAAGGAATGCACTGTATAAAAATGGGGCTGTGTCCCCACAGATGTTGTTCTGCTTTTGGATCCTGCCAGAGGGGGCTGTTGCTGCTGCTGGGGCCAGGAGGACCGCCACTTGGGGTGTCTCCCTGCCTGGAGACCCAGTGTGCTGGCTCTGGCCCAGCCTTGCCCCCCTGCCTGCCTCCAGCCCCTGCTGGAGCTTGTGCTGTGCCTGCAGCACTGAGAGCGCTGCTCTCTGCCTTTCAGCGCTGGGGAGCGCTGGAATCCCTTGCCTAGCGCTTGAGAGCGCTGCATATGGCCCGGTGGCGCTTGGGAGCGCCTTTTCTTAGAGGCTAGCGCTGCTAGCGCTTTGAGAGCCAGCCGGTGCCCACCCGGCATCAGCCCGAAATTGCGGTGCCTAGCGAGTGCCTACCTCGCTTTATATTTGCTTTGGCGGCGCGGGTGCCACCCCGCTCCTTGCCGCTTTGTTTTGCCCGTGGATTTGTGAATCACGAGGGAGCCCACTCCTCGGATCACCTGGGAGCCCGCCTGCCTGCCTAAAAGTGAGCCGCCGCGCTGCCCGCGGCGACCCGGAAGTCCCGCCTCCCTACCCCCAGGGCCGCGCTGCCATTGTCAGCCCCGGAGGAAGTCAGGCGGATGGCTGCGTGACGAGGCCAGGCGGGAGACAGAGTAAGCAGCCGTCCGCGTCATAGCCCGGCCACGCTGGGATTGGCCCAGGCGGTCGAGCCCCCCTGCCGCGTCATCGGAGGAGCGGAGGGACAGGAGACGCAGGAAGCAGCCTGCAGCATCTCGGCGAGGCTCCAGAGTGAGGGGGAGCCCCGCCCGCGGCCCCTGCAGCGCCGCCCAGAGAGGGGCAGCACGAGAGGAGCCGTCCTGCAGCAGCCAGAGCCGGTGAGTGTTGCCAGAAGCGAAGGGAGGGGCGCCGGGACACGCTGTCGGTGTCCGCCCCCCCCCCCCTGCCCCCTCAGCAGCGCGACCTCGCGCCCTTGCGTTTAGAGCCAGAGAGGCTCTTAGGGGGCATTTCTGGGCAATTCGAGTCCCCAAGAGGGGGACTCCAACCCGAGCCAGAGATGCTCTTGCTGCCATTTGTCGTCCTGAGTCCCCAGAGGGGGGGACTCACCCCAGAAGCGCCCCACGTGCTCGAGGGTCCCCCGTGAGGGGCCCCCACAGCCCAGCGAGGCTGCACCTTTGTTGTTGGAGCCACGAGGCTCCAGGCGCTATTTGTTGAGGAGCCCAGAGAGGCTCCTGGGGCCCAATGGTTCTGGAAGGAAATGCCTGAGAGAGGCTCTGGTGCCCATATTCGTTTGGAGAGCCCTGAGAGGCTCTGAAGCCCCATTTCTTGTCCAGGAGCCCAGAGAGGCCCCACAGTGCCACAGTGGTGGTTCTTGAGCCAGAGAGACTCCAACGTTGCCCAAACTTTCCCTGCACCAGTTGCCCAGCACTTTGTGGGCAACTGCTACGTTTAGGCCCCCCTGACATTGGACACAGGGCGTCCTAGCCCCAGAGAGGCCAGTTGGCCTAGGGACAGTCACAGGTGGTGACTTACGTGAGTTTGGCGCAATTGTTATTGTTTTTACACCTCTGAATGTATTGTTAATGCATCATGTGTTTTCCTCCTTACACCTCTGAATGAATGTTATGCATTGCATCATGTGTTATGTGCTTCCACCCCTACAGGTAGTGTGATATGTAGGTGGTTGTTTTCTCCCTAGTACAGGTGGTGCTAGTGAGGTCCTGGTTACCAGTGATTACTGGTTGTGTGCTATTTTCTGCTAAAGTAATTTTACATTCAAAAGTGCTATTTTTGAAAGTGCTACTTCTGATTCCTGACAGTGGTCCAGGTGGCCCTGTCTTGTACAATATCCCTTGTAAATTCTGCCCGTGCCTCTGGCACATTGTAAAGTGTGTGTTTTATCTAATGTGTTTTGGTGTAATACAAAGGCTATTTTTATATAACCTTGTGTGGAGTTTCCTTTGTGGTGGGCCTTTGGTTGTTGTTGCTGGGGTGCATGCGCAAATACTTAACTTACATCGCCTCCAAGTTTAGCCTTGCTGCTCGCGCCACGTTACCTAGAGGGTGAGTAGGGGTTAGCTTGGCGTGTAACTCCCTTGCCCTGACTTGGGTGTGGTGGTCTCTGACTGACTTTGGCGAAAGCCCTGGCCAGCCGGGGATCCCATTTCCAACAGTGGCTTTAAGGAAATAGAACTCAAGGCCAAAATGAATGATGGCAACGCATCCGGGGGCAAGACCGCGGCCCCTCCTGCGGACACAAAGGTGCACATACCCAAGGATTTCGTTAAGAATACTACAAGAATGACGACATCCAACAGTGGTTCAAAGCCTACGAAGTAGCCATGATCGCCCATCGAGTACCCCTTATGGACTGGGGCGCCGGCCTGTGGGGGAAGTTTGTCAACGAGGGGAGAGACGCCCTGCTAGAGCTCCCCGATGCCGAGATGACCTTGTACGAGCACATGAAAACCGCCCTCCTCACTTGCTACGGACTCACCCCTGAAATGTACCGGCAGCGATTCTGAGACTGTAAAAAAAATCCCCGGTACCACATGGGTGGAGTACGTGAACTTTTTCAGCAGAGCCTTCGAGGGGTGGGTCAAAGGCAGCCAGGTCACCACCCACCAGCAGTTGGTCGACCTCATTATATGGGAACACCTTTCCAACAACTGCTTCATCGAACTCCGGCAACATCTCCTCGACAGCAAATTGACAGAGCCGCGCAAACTCGCTGTTGAGGCTGATAGATGGGAGAGCACTCGAGTCCCCCGGAGCCCGAGGGGAGACTACGGCTGGGGATTCACCGGAAACCACCGACCACGAGGCGGAGGAGGAGGCCAGAGCCGCGGCCGGGATCCCCCCACGGGGTTCTCCCCTACCTCCACTTTGCCATCCCTGGGCCGAAGGGGGGCCCCGCCAGCACGACCGGGGCCCCGCCCGAACGTTACTTGCCACAGATGCCAGCGACAGGGTCATTATGCGAATGACCCCCTCTGCCCGATGAACCAGCGGCCCGGCACCACCGGTCCTCCGAACCGTCAGATTGCGGCTGCCGCCCTGGGTACAGAAGGAGGCGAGGAAGAGGACAACGACACCGGGCAGGCCGAGTGGGAACCCGCCGCTATTGAGGTTCCGTGACGATTTTTCTCGTGTTTATAAGAATTGTCGTAAATACATAATTTTGGTATCAGTGAACCGCAAATGATCCATTTAGTATATCCTGGTGTTTTCGCTATGCTACGAGCAAGAGCACTCCTGTTACCAACACATTTGTGATCTACCCATGGCATCCATCTTAGAACACGGAAGCCATTTTGTATTCCTTGCCCTCACATAGTCAATGGACACGCAATGACCTCTTTTTATTAAAGGACACGTAGGCTTCGGCCGGCGATTCACCTTGCTAGTGACACGTGCACCTTAGGCCAGCAACGCTGTGGCAGCATGACTCGGCAAGAGCTGCCTCCCCAGCCTGAGGCCAGTCCTGCTATACTGGTTCTTGTGTTCGTTGGCCTGATCATGATTAGGCGGCCGAAGCTGGTAACCGTGCCCATTTACGACCCACAAACATTTCTTATCCTGTCTTTCTATCTTCCACACCTGGCTCTGCTCCTTTCCTTCTGGGCCTTTATTAGGGGGTGGTAACGAAATTTACGATGAGGCGGTCCGGGTCTTGAATGAAGAATTGACATGGGATTATGATGGACTAGTGGGAACCCCTCATTTGTAATGTTTTGACATCAGATACTGTTGACGATTCCTGTGCAACGCCAAATATTTATTGTATAAGACACGAATGTTTAGAACTGTGGTAACATGTAAAGAATTTGCCTGAAGCCCAATATTTAGTATATAAGGAACAACCCTCTTTGTACAAATCGAACAGGCTCCTAGATACTGCCCATGTGTAGTTTCTGTGACTTCTGTGTCCCTGCAGTAATAAACCTTTGGTCTTTGACGCCACCATCGAGAAGCCCGTGTTTCTGTTTATTTGTGTACCAAGACAGGTTGAACTCCGGGGTCTTCGGGTGTTGTCCCTGACACCTCTGGACGGAACCAAAAAGTCCAGAACTCCATTTGGCGCCCAACTCGGGGCGACGTCATTCGGTACCTGTCCAAAAGCCTGAAGAATTCGAGGAGCTTCGTGTGAAGATTTCAGAGGGAGGCGCCCCACTTCATCGATCCCGGCATATCGCAAAAGTGGCCCCGACGTCCTCTTCCACGAGGGTTCCCGTTCAGACGGCTGCAGTGGTCCGTTGCCTTGACCGTCGCCCTGTCTTGGACCCGAGGTGCAGTCCTCAGTACGGCGAAACGTGACGGGTTTCTCCTTGGTGACGTCTTCAGTGCCTCAGTTAAGTATTTAGTGGTTGCTAGTTGGTTATTTTGTGAGGGTTGCTCCTATTTGGATAATCCTTTTAGTTCTCAGTTCAGTTCAGTTCTGTAAGGTTATCACTGGTTATTCTAGTTACGATAATCATTCTGTTCAGTTCAGGTATCGATACAATTATCAGTTCTGGTAGGCCTAAGTTCTCGGTTCAAGTGCGCATCTTTTTGTGTTTTGTTTGTCTTGTGTTCCGGATTATAAAATGGTAAGTCGGAAAAATTGTATGTTGTCTTGTTTTAGTTGCAACAGTGATTCCCAGTTGGAGGACTCGTGTTTGGTTCCTCCGATTGGAACTCCCCTTTATGATCTATATTGCAAATTCGGTGTGGGCCCTATCTCTTATAACGAGATATGGATCCGCTATACAGAAAAAGATGGTGTCCTTAGTTGGCCACTACATGGTAGTTTTGAACCTGAAGTTCTCGATAATCTAGAAAGAAGGTTGTTTAAGAAGAAAGCCCGGCCGGCAATGTTTGATTCTTTCCGTTATTGGCGAAAAGAATCTAAACAGAGAGAAATTAAAAAGTTGAAGAAAGAACAGAAAGAGCAAGAGTTGACTTTAGAACAGTCTGCTAGGCAGCTGCAACTCAACGAGTCCGAGAAAGCGATGGAGGTGGCCGATAGAGAGCGTAATTTAGCGATAGACAAGTGCTATCCTGCTTTACCATCGAGTACGGCTAAGATAGTAGAGGACCCTGAAAAGGATCCCCTGTTGTCTTACTTGTTACGATCACCCCCACCGTATGCACAAGGTGCTACGGCTCCACCTATACCGAATGTTCAATTACCGGTTGCTGGACAACCTGGTGTCCCTGTTCTCGCTCCCCTGAATCAAGTTCCTGTACCTCCTGTGGTCAATATTAATGTTCCTTCGACAACCCCTCTTCTAGGGTTGCCGACTTCTTTACCTATGCCTGTGTCGCTCACACCTGCTACTTCACAAGCTAATTTTCCAGCTACTCCTACTGTTCCTGATCTATCTGTTCCAACTGCTACTCTATTCACTGCCTCTGCTAATATTATGACTCCGCTTTCTGTTCGTCGAAGAATCACTGATTCTGTCTCTAATATTCTATCTCCCTTCTATAAAACTCTGATTAAGACTCCTACCTCTGACTCTGTGCAGAGACGAAGTCAGCTTCCCAGTACTGAAGAAAGAGGAATACTAGATTCCACTGCTCTTAGATGGGTTTCGAAAGTTGGAAGATATAATGTACAAAATGTATTAGATACATTTATGCAATGGAACGAACCGACACAACGATATGTGTTCGATGAAATGTGTTTCCTTCTACGTGAGGAATTGGAAGAGGATGACCCTGAATCAAATCTAGGAGAATTAATTAATGTTCAGAAAGAGTTTGCTACAGGTATGATAGTTGGACAAAATATAAAAGAAGCGATGGAACTGGTTCTAAGTTATAGATCCGACTCATCCCTTCTTTCACCGAGAGAGTTAGAGAAACGTAGTACGAAACGAAATCGTCAATATCCAATGAGAGAGGTTCCACCAATTTGGCGCGAAGCTGTGCAAGCTAATGCACCGCTTGGTATTGCAGCCGCTCCGGCCCAATTCCAGAGAGTATGGATACATATTCCATGGAAGCGAGCTGAAGTATTAGCAGTAAAACAGGCTTTGCCAGATCCGCGTAAAAATCCTGCAGGGTACTACAAAGAGTTAGCTCAAACAGTTGACGCTTGTGTATTAAATTTAACTGACATAGATCTGCTGTTTGGTAATGTAGTACCGCAACCAATTTGGGCTAAAATTCGTAAAGAGAATCATCCAGTTGCCCTAGGTGGTGACTGGGCAGCTATAATTGCAGCGGATGGTCAACAAATAGGTGGTTCCAAACCAGAACCCCTAATTGCTAATTTGCCTGGTAGAATAATCGATTTAATGAAAACCTTGATGCCAGCATTGCGCGTTAACTGGGACAAATTGTCCGCGTGCAAACAAAAGAAAGACGAAAGCGTCTCCGACTTTTTCACAAGATTCGAGGAGACTTTCGTGGATCATAGTGGTCAGGATATGAGCACAGAAGGAGGCCAGAGATTATTTGTCGATAAATTTGTGCACAATCTGTTGCCAGAACTTAGTAGTAAATTAAAGAATTCTGAAAGTGCGTGGGCTGTCTCTACGACTGCGCAAATACTTGCGACTGCTCAGTACTATGAAAATAGGGATAAAGAAGAGAAGGAAAAATCAGATAAAAAGACGAAAGATTTAAAAACTAAAGTACTTTTACAACAAGCTTATCCGCCTCGCATGAATCAAACTAATATGCAGCAAGGGTCATATCAAAGAACGGATTATAATTTTCAAAGACCACAATACCAATGGAATCAATGTGCTTATTGCAAAAAGGAAGGTCATTACAAAAGTGAGTGTCCAGTTCGAACACAAAATAATGATGCGGCAGCTCAGAGAGGTCGTGGTAGTTCTATGCAAAACCCTAGAGGTCGAGGACGAGGTGCTATGCCTCCACAGACAAGTGATCGCCCCTCTAATTATTTCGACCAGCGAAATGGACAATCTGCCCAACAGAATAGGTCTCCACAGTATCATGTTGAAGGCTATTATGAAGCTAGTGAGGAAGGTCAGCAAAGTGAATACTAGGACAGCCATGGACAAAGAGAGGGAGTAGTATCAGTACCAGTAGATCAGAGTGGGCCTTATGTCGCAGTAGCAACATCAGGTTTAATCGAACCGTTTCTGTTGGATACTGGTGCAGCAAAAAGTTCTATCATACATGCGAAACTCCCTGGCGCACCTTTGTCTGGCTCAACAAACGTTTCAGTAGGTTTTTCGGGCGCCCCTGTTCACAACCCTGTTTCTGGTCCTTTGTCTATTTCTGTTGGACCCCGTCAATTGAAAGCACCCCTGATTTTGACGACAGGTTGTAACGAAAATCTGCTTGGTTTAGACTTGTTAAAACGCCTGTACGCGACATTGTACTGTTCTCCAGCGGGAGTACAGCTTACGTTGGGTAAAAGAATCATCTCCCCGATGTACTTGTCGATGGATGCGCTCCCACCAGAGCTGCGTTCACTCCCTGATACTCTTTGGGCGACTGGTCCTAATGATGTAGGTCTATTGGAAATTCCACCCTATGTAGTAACTTTGAAAGCAAATGTCAAACTTCCACGAATTCCACAATACAGAATCTCTAGTGAAGGTGAGCGTGCGCTCCTACTGATAGTACAAGACCTGATCAAGAAAGATGTTGTAGAAGAGACTAGAGGTAATGTCTGTAATAGTCCTGTACTGCCTATTTTGAAACGAACTGACCCTACAAAGCCTCCAGTATATAGGTTCGTAATTGATCTTAGAGAGGTTAATAAAATTGTGATCCCACAGTTTCCTGTGGTACCAGACATTACTGCATTGTTAACGTTGATTCCCGCTACAGCAGCATGGTTTTCAGTTGTCGACTTGAAAAATGCCTTTTTCAGCATTCCGATAGCCGAGGAAAGCAGAGATATTTTCGGTTTTTCTCTAGGAGGACGAAGTTTTAGATTTAAACGCGCTCCACAAGGTTATTGTGAAAGCCCATCCATTTACAGTCAAGCATTAAAAAGTCAGTTAGATTCCTTCGTACTTCCTCGTGGTTCTGCTTTAGTACAGTATGTCGATGATCTTCTAGTGGCTGCCGATGACAAGGAAACTTGCAAAACAGCTACGATTTCTTTATTGCATCACTTGTCAGATTTGAATCACAAGGTGTCACCTTCAAAAATGCAATACTGCTGCCAAGAAGTGACCTACCTAGGTCATCTCTTGTCAAAGGAGGGAAGGAAGTTGACCCCAGAGAGAATAAAAGCAATTACACAGATGAATGTTCCTAGCACGCAGAGAGAAGTGCGTGCCTTTTTGGGTATTACCTCCTATTGTAGGCAATGGATCCCAAATTTTTCACTTTTAGCAAAACCATTAGTAGCCTTGACTGGGAAAGGTGTTCCGAGTCCGGTACCATGGTCTGCTGAATGTCAGCAGAGTTTTTCTGAGTTACGAAATGCACTGTGTTCAGCACCTGTATTGGGTACACCCGACTACAGTAAGCCATTTACGCTCTATGTCCACGAGAGAGAAGGGTGTGCATTGAGTGTTTTGACGCAGAAATTTGGTGATAAACAACGCCCTTGTGCGTATTTTTCATCAACATTAGATCCAGTAGCTAGAGCGTTGCCTAGTTGCTTGAGAGCTACAGCCGCAGCTGCAGCTTCCATTCGACAATCTGCTGGTTTAGTCATGAACAACATGCTAGTAGTTATGGTTCCTCATGCTGTGGATACACTCATGAACCGAACCAAGACGCAACACCTTACCAGTGCTAGATTATCAGGCTATGAACTGACACTATTAGCTAGTCATATTCAGATCAAAAGATGCAATGTATTGAATCCAGCAACATTGTTGCCGACTAGCCAAGAGTCGAGTGATTCCGAACCACACGACTGTTGTTTCAGAACTGAGGAAGAAACAAAAGGACGAATCGATCTAAAAAATACTCCGTTGTCAGATCCAGATGGCACGTTGTATGTTGATGGGTCTTGCTTCAAATTGGAGAATGGTGATGTGACTGCTGCCTATGCCGTAACGACTTTGAGTACGATTGTAGAGACTGCAAGAGTGAGTCAGAATTCTGCCCAGGCTGCAGAATTGATCGCGCTAACAAGAGCGTGCGTTTTAGCTAAGGGAAAGAGAGTGAATGTGTTCACAGATAGTCAGTACGCGTTCGGCGTGGCCCATAGTTTTGGCCGCTTGTGGAAAGAGAGAGGTTTCATTACGTCCCATGGGACTAAGATTCAACATGGTCAGCTAGTTAATGACTTGTTGGAATCTCTAACCTTACCGACTGAAGTTGCGATTGTGAAATGCAGTGCTCATAAAGCAATCACGGATGATGTTGGTCGTGGGAATGCTTTTGCTGATGAGATCGCAAAACAAACAGCTAGAAATATGATGAGTAGAATGTATGTTGCAACGTCTGCAAGATGGATTTCTGAGTCTGGAATTTGTGAAGACACAGTGGAAAGCGTGAAGGAAATTCAGAAAGAGGCGACTGAGGAGGAAAAACGTGCATGGAGAGAGAGCACGGGTAAATTGGACTCGAGTGGGTGTTGGATTGATTTGTCGGAACAACAGCGTTGGATGTTGCCTGATGCGTATGTGCTTGCAGTAGTGACGATGGCGCATGGAACAGCGCACATCAGTTCAAAAGGGATTTGTAAGATGTTGGCTCCGGTCTGGAAGAATGACGGAATTAGTAAGTGTGCAGAGAGAGTGGTGAGAAATTGTATGGTATGCTTGATGCATAATCCTGGCAAGGGAATCCCCACACCCGCAGGTCACTTCGCTCCTCCTTCCTGCCCTTTTGAAGTGATCCAGCTAGACTTCATTCACATGGACCGCTGTAATAACCTGAAATACGTCCTAGTGGTAGTTTGTGCTTTTTCCAGATGGATCGAAGCATATCCACTGAAGGACAATACTGCCTTATCCACTGCCAAAATTCTTCTTAAAGAATACTTCCCCCGATACGGAATGCCACGGATTGTATGGTCAGATAACGGAAGTGAGTTCGTAGGGAAAGTTATGCAGAGTGTGTGTGCCGGCCTAGGGATTAGGCAAAAATTTCATAGTGCGAATCATCCCCAGTCCGCGGGTTTAGTCGAGGGTTACAATGGCACCCTTAAACTGAAACTCGCTAAAATACAAGCATCCACGGGTTTGTCCTGGCCAGACGCATTGCCTTTGGCTTTGCTATCAACAAGAGCAACTGTACATTCTAGAGTAGGGCGTAGTCCTTACGAAATAGTTTTCGGTCGTCCTGCAAATGTTTGGGGGGTACCTAGACCGAAAGAATTTAAGCAGCTGGAATACCCAATGTTAATTGATTACCTTTTCGACTTGACTGCTAAATTGAGTCTTATTCACCAACAGGTTTTCGACGCATTGCCAAAGCCACCGGAGAGTCCAGGCCATCAGCTGAAACCGGGTGATCAGGTGGTCATCCGAAATTTTGCAAGAACGAAAAATCTTCAGCCCAGATTTATTGGCCCTTTCCAGGTCCTGTTAGCAACGAGAACTGCTATTCGTGTGGCCGGAAGGAAACATTGGATCCACACGACACATGCTAAACGTGTGCCTCTGCCACTTCCTTACGACAACTGGGTAAAGAAAGGAATCGGTGCCTCTGAAACGGAACGAGTCCCCAGGTTCATACCTTTCAGCGATGCAGAACTGATCACGGATTCACCAAATTCTGACTCTCCTCCTGAAACTGCTCTTTTGAACCCTGAACATTTGCCATCTGCACCAAAAGAACATTTGCCATCTGCGAACGTGAACATTGCAACGCCAGCTGAAAATACATTGTTTCCAGATCAGACAGCTCCTGCAAAACTGAGATACAACTTACGTTCTCGCGATATGGACAAATAAAGCAGAAAACTGCCTATTTTTCAGATTTGCATTTTCTATACATTGCCTCCAGCCAGGAAGTTTGCTAATACTTTGTATTGTTTCTTTTTGTTTTGAAATTGCCTTGCCGTCTGGGTAGCCGTAGGGTCGTGGCTGTGTGCCTAGTTGAATCTGCAGGGGTCTGACACAAGGTCGATCTTTCTGTTAGTTCTGGGAACTCCCAGGGCTGATAGAGGCATTTTCATCTACGTACACATCATCAGTGGTCGCGAACGGTCGTAGAAGATGGAGCTTCCTGAGCTACAACGAGAAAATGTAATTTATGTTCGCAGAAATAGACTGTACAGAATACTACACAGCAAATGCTTTCTAATGCAATGTGCAGTTACATTTTTAATTGTTTTGATAACGCTGGTGGGTGGAATCGTCTTTGGCGTACATTTGATTTTTGTGCCAGTAGCTACAGTACCTCCCCTTGATCCTACTACTTCTACGGTTTCTTCTATGCATTCTTTTCACCCATTTCCTGAACACGAACAAGATCGACGCTCAGAATTTATTAACAATACATTTGTACAGCTCTTGCATCAACACCAACTGATAGTTAATACTACAAACTGCTGGGTGTGTGGCTTGATACCTCACACTATGGATAAAGGCATTCCCTATCTAGTCTTGCCTTTCAGCTACAATGGATCATTTTATGCCTTTCAGACCATTTTTCATATGCCCTTGAGACCTATCCTCCGCGTCCACCACGGTCCACTAAATACAACTCAGCCAACAAAGCTTTAGTCCAGGGAATTATTGATATGATTAAAGACGTCAATAATACTCCATCTTATCCTAGAGATGAATTACTGGTGTATCTGAGTTGGAACTCTACAGAGTATCGCCTTAGTTTGGGAGAAAGCAAGCGTAAAAGCTCCACTTCAGTTTGGGTCGTGCCTCACCGAGGTCAGGTCTGTTTGCAAGGAAATGGGAGAAATCCGAGAGCTCAGCTAGGGAAGAGTGAGTGCGTTGAGACTTACGTATTTCCGTCTAACTCCTCCCCTGCCTTTCTGACTGCTAGGGGTACCTACTTCATTTGTCAGGACAGAGCATATACATGGCTGCCTGCTGACTTTTCAGGTTCATGTTATATTGCTCGATTGTTACCCCCGACATACACTGCTTCTTCAGATTATCATAAAACCAGAGTAGCAAGAGGTGTCTTCAGCAAGGAAGATACCGCTGGTCAAGAAGCTGGAGACTTTTTCAAAGGTTTCCTTCCGTTTTGGGGGCCTATGGCTAATAGTAGAAATCTACGTCAACTAACACGGGTAGTTTAATCTACTATTACAGAAACTGCAGGTGCCCTTAGTAACTTAACAGCTGAGCTTCAGGCGGATCGTCTCATGACGTTGCAGAACCGAATGGTTCTAGACGTAATACTTGCAGATCGAGGTGGGGTATGCAGAATGATCCAATCGAGCTGCTGTGTCTTTATTCCTAATAATGCTCCAACAGTCTATGAAGCAATCTCTAAGCTACACAAGATTTCCGACTCTATACACGTAGATAAGGGAAACTGGTCCTTCATGGAGTGGTTTTGGACTCTGGTATCAGCGTGGGGATGGAAGGTTCTGATGGTTATTGGTGTCATCCTAGTACTTCTGTTCTCGTGCTGTCTTATTATCCAGTGTGGTCCCGCTCTGTGTAGTCTCTGCGCTGCAACCTGTTTCAGAAAACCACCTGCATTAGGAGAAAAGGCACGAGGCAGGATGATGACGCAACGACATGTCACTGACCTAATGAGCATAGAATTAGACTCTGACTCTGATATAGACTGAGTAATTGCCTATGTAAGGGCAAAAGGAGGGTCTGAGGTTCCGTGACGATTTTTCTCGTGTTTATAAGAATTGTCGTAAATACATAATTTTGGTATCAGTGAACCGCAAATGATCCATTTAGTATATCCTGGTGTTTTCGCTATGCTACGAGCAAGAGCACTCCTGTTACCAACACATTTGTGATCTACCCATGGCATCCATCTTAGAACACGGAAGCCATTTTGTATTCCTTGCCCTCACATAGTCAATGGACACGCAATGACCTCTTTTTATTAAAGGACACGTAGGCTTCGGCCGGCGATTCACCTTGCTAGTGACACGTGCACCTTAGGCCAGCAACGCTGTGGCAGCATGACTCGGCAAGAGCTGCCTCCCCAGCCTGAGGCCAGTCCTGCTATACTGGTTCTTGTGTTCGTTGGCCTGATCATGATTAGGCGGCCGAAGCTGGTAACCGTGCCCATTTACGACCCACAAACATTTCTTATCCTGTCTTTCTATCTTCCACACCTGGCTCTGCTCCTTTCCTTCTGGGCCTTTATTAGGGGGTGGTAACGAAATTTACGATGAGGCGGTCCGGGTCTTGAATGAAGAATTGACATGGGATTATGATGGACTAGTGGGAACCCCTCATTTGTAATGTTTTGACATCAGATACTGTTGACGATTCCTGTGCAACGCCAAATATTTATTGTATAAGACACGAATGTTTAGAACTGTGGTAACATGTAAAGAATTTGCCTGAAGCCCAATATTTAGTATATAAGGAACAACCCTCTTTGTACAAATCGAACAGGCTCCTAGATACTGCCCATGTGTAGTTTCTGTGACTTCTGTGTCCCTGCAGTAATAAACCTTTGGTCTTTGACGCCACCATCGAGAAGCCCGTGTTTCTGTTTATTTGTGTACCAAGACAGGTTGAACTCCGGGGTCTTCGGGTGTTGTCCCTGACACCTCTGGACGGAACCAAAAAGTCCAGAACTCCACTATGATCTTGGCATGCCTGGTTGAAAGAGACATGATCCCCCGAGACCCGATCCCAGGCAACACACAGAAATACCGCCAATGGGTCACCATCAATGGACGACGGGCCGAAGCCCTCCGTGACACTGGAGCCAGCATGACGGCGGTCCGCTGCCACTTGGTGACCCCAGAACAAATTCTACCAAATGTCCTGTGCCCGGTGCGGTCGGCGGACAACTCCGAGAGTTTGTGCCAGATGGCCCGCATCCCCTTCGAATGGGGAGGGGTGTCGGGTATGCTGAAGGTGACCGTCCGGGACGATGTCCCCGTGGACTGCCTCCTCGGGAACGACCTGGAAAGTTCCGCCTGGGCCCACGTCGAGCGGAGAGAGCATCTGGGGATGCTAGGCCTTCACGAGTGGGTCTGTGCGACCACTCGATCCATGACCGCCCGGGCCTCCGCCCCGATCGAGGATTCCCTGCCGGAAGAACTGGAGTGGCCCGCACCTCCACCGCCCGCCGTCCCCGGGGACGCCGATCCTGAACCCGGCCCCCAGGGGCCCAGCCATGAAGACCTCACCGAGCTCGGCCACCTTCCAGAACTAGCTCAATGGGGCCAAGAAGTTGGCCCCACCCGCGAACAATTCCGACAGGAACAGAAAACGTGCCCCTCCCTCGAGGGAATCCAACAACAAGCCGCCACTCAGGCCGCTGGAGACCCCTCGGGGTCCTACTGGGTCTATTGGGACCACGACCTTCTCTACAGCGAGCAGAAGATTGCCGAACTAGGGGCCAGCCGGGTGCTGGTCGTTCCCCTCCGATTCAGAGACTTCCTTTTGAACTTGGCACATGACGTGCCCCTCGCCGGGAACCTGGGGCAGGACAAAACTTACAGCCACCTGGTGACCCATTTCTACTGTCCGAAAATGCGCAACGATGTGAGTAACCACTGCCGATCCTGTCCGACCTGTCAAGCCAGCGGGAAGAGCGGGGGAAGAGTCAAAGCTCCACTCCAGCCTTTCCCCGTGGTCACCACCCCCTTCGAGCGAGTAGGGATCGACATAGTAGGACCCTTGGACCCCCGCACCTCTCAGGGGCACCGCTTCATCCTCGTTCTGGTGGACCATGCCACCCGCTATCCTGAAGCCATCCCACTCCGAACCATCACGGCCCCAGTAGTAGGTCGAGCCCTAATGGGGATCTTCTCCAGAGTCGGCTTCCCCCGAGAAGTCGTGAGTGATCGGGGCACAAACTTTATATCTAAATATATGCGGTCCCTGTGGCAACAGTGCGGGGTCACATATAAGTTCACCACTGCGTATCACCCCCAAGGAAATGGACTTGTAGAGCGGTTTAACCGAACACTGAAGGGGATGATCGAGGGCCTAGAAGAGCCACTACGACGCAAATGGGATGTCCTGCTGCCCTGCCTCCTGTTTGCCTATCGCGAGGTACCCCAGAAGTCCCTGGGGTTCAGCCCCTTCGAACTATTGTATGGGCACCCGGTCCGAGGCCCACTCAGCCTGGTCAAGGAAGGCTGGGAGACAGCTGTCCAAGGTGCTCCACCAGATGTCTATCAGTACCTCCTGACCCTCCGCAACCAGACTCTGAAGTTCCGGGAACTTGCCGAGGCCAACCTGGAGGCCAGTCAGGAGGAGATGAAACGCTGGTATGACCAGAACGCCTCGTCCATCGAATTCGAGCCGGGCCAGCAGGTCTGGGTCATGTCCCCGGTTGAACCTTGTGCCCTCCAGGACAAATGGACAGAGCCCTTCAAAGTGGTGGAGCGCAAGAGCCCCGTCACCTATCTGGTGGACATGGAGTCCCCCAGGAACCCCCTCCGGGTTCTACACGCTAACCGGCTCAAGCCGCACTTTGCACGCACTGAACTAAGTCTGCTGCTAGCGACCGATGACGGAGCTGAGGACGACTCCGAAAATCTACCAGATCTCCTGAGCACCACCGAGAAAGACGGCTCCGTCGAAGGGATCACGCTCTCCCCTACCCTGACCCCAGAACAGCACCAAGACTGCCGGAAGCTGATGGGGCAATTTTCAGATCTATTTTCCCTCACTCCCGGGGTCACCTGGTGGTGTGTCCACGATGTAGACACCGGAGACAGCCCGCCTGTAAGACACCGAGCTTTCCGAGTGCCCGACAGAGTTCGGGCCTGCATTCAATCTGAAGTGGCCAAGATGCTAGCTCTGGGGGTAGTCGAACCCTCCGACAGTCCCTGGGCCAGTCCTGTTGTCCTGGTCCCTAAGGCCGCCGCCCTCGGCACGCCACCGGAGCTCCGGTTCTGTGTTGACTACCGGGGGCTGAATGCAGTCACCAGGACCGACGCCAGGACCCATCCCCTGGGCGGATGAACTGATCGATCGCCTGGGGGCCGCCAAGTATCTCAGCACCTTCGACCTCACGGCCGGATATTGGCAGATCGGCCTCACCCCTGGAGCGCAAGAACGATCTGCCTTCTCGACCCCTGATGGCCACTACCACTTCAAAGTGATGCCCTTCGGCATGAAAAACGCCCCGGCCACCTTCCAGAGACTCGTGAACAGGGTGCTGGCCGGGCTGGAAGAGTTCAGTACCGCCTATCTGGACGACATTGCGGTGTACAGCCTCCACTGGGATGAGCACCTGACCCACCTCTGGGAGGTCCTGACGGCCCTCCGACGGGCCGGACTGACAATAAAACACTGACACTGAGTGAGCCCTGCTTCTTCTAAGAGATCACAGACTCACTGAAGACTCCTCTGACACTGAGTGAGCCCTGCTCCTTCCAAGAGATCACAAACTCACTGCAAACACTTCTGAACACTGAGCGAGCCCTGCTCCTTCCAAGAGATCACAAACTCACTGAAGACTCCTCTGACACTGAGTGAGCCCTGCTCCTTCCAATAGATCACAAACTCACTGAAGACTCCTCTGACACTGAGTGAGCCCTGCTCCTTCCAAGAGATCACAAACTCACAGAAGACTCCTCTGACATTGAGTGAACCCTGCTCCAACTAAGAGATCACAAACTCACTGAAGACTCCTCTGACACTGAGAGAGCACTGCTCCATGTAAGAGATCACAAACTCACTGAAGGCTCCTCTGACACTGAGTGAGCCCTGCTTCTTCTCAGAGATCACAAACTCACATAAGACTCCTCGGACACTGAGTGAGCCCTGCTCGAACCAAGAGGTCACACACTCACTGAAGAATCTCTGAAAACTGAGATAGCACTGCTCCAACTAAGAGATCACAAACTCACTGAAGACTCCTCTGACTCTGAGTGAGCCCTGCTCCTTCCAAGAGATCACAAACTCACTGATGACTCCTCTGACACTGATGAGCACTGCTTCTTGCAAGAGATCACAAACTTACTGAAGACTCCTCTGAAAGTGAGTGAACTCTGCTCCAACTAAGTTATCACAAACTCACTGAAGACTTCTCTGACACTGAGTGAGCCCTGGTCCTTCCAAGAGATTACAAACTCACTGAAGACTCCTCTCACACTGAGTGAGCCCTGCTGCAACTAAGAGATCACAAACTCACTGAAGACTCCTCTGACACCGAGTGAACCCTGCTCCAGCCAAAATATCTCAAGCTCATTGAAGACTTTTCTGAACACTGAGTGAGCCCTGCTCCAATGAAGAGATCACAAACTCACTGAAGACTCATCTGACACTGAGTGAGCCCTGCTCCTTCCAAGAGATCACAAACTCAATGAAAGCTCGTCTGACACTGAGTGAGCCCTGCTGCAACTAAGAGATCACAAACTCACTGAAGACTCCTCTGACAATGAGTGAGCTCTACTTTTTCCAAGAGATCACAAACTCACTGAAGACTCCTCTGACATTGAGTGATCCCTGCTCCAACTAAGAGATCACAAACTCACTGAAGACACCTCTGACACTGAGTGAGCTCTGCTCCTTCCTAAAGATCACAACCTCACTGAAGACTCGTCTGACACTAAGTGAACTCTGCTCCAGGCAAAATATCTCAAACTCATTGAAGACTTTTCTGAACACTGAGTGAGCCCTGCTCCAACGAAGAGATCACAAACTCACTGAAGACTCCTCTGACATTGAGTGAACTGTGGAAAAGTAAATTTTGCCATGTTCTGTGTCCCTACGTGTTCCCCATCCTATGTTGTATGTGCATGATTAATATGCATATGTATTCCCTTATGATCGATTAAAGATGCAATTACAGTTGTGTCCATCTCTAGTATGCCCGTTTCCAGTTCTCGTGAAAGCTGCGAGTATTAGGCCTATGTAAAGTTACGTTGCCACGTTTCACAGTGTGCACGTTATTTCATTGTAAAGTCCCCGTTTCTAGGCCTCAAAAGGGCCCGGACTCAGATTCAGCTCCTGTCTCCTGAACCCTCTCCGAGGAGCGATACAGCCCCCACCTGTATCCCTGACCCTTCACTTACTTCATGCCTCACAGTGCCCGGCTCGGCCTGGCTCTGCCTGCCAGTCTGCCAAGAGTATGTTATGATTCTAGTTATCAGTCCAGCTCTCCTTCTCTGCATTCCTAAGCTACTGAATCGCATCAATAGTTTCCGTCATGGTCTAGCCTTTATGTCTCCATGTATGAGAAATACTGTATTAATGGTCATTTAATATTCCTCAACACGCACTACATGTAGAATGATGCATGCACCAGTCTTAGAGTCTGTTAGCCTTTACCCTGATAACTTTTAGATTCTATCAACATGTTCTCTAAACATCAGATACTAGATAGTGTTTAGGTACATGTCGCTCTGACTCTCCAGACTTCAGTCTCTTCTTCTAGCGCAGAAGTCATAGCCCCCAGTTCCTCCTAGTAACACGTCATTGCCAGCTTGCGCGCACCACTAGGTTAGAGGTCCCGGCTCCTTAGGTAGCCCCCTCCATGTTTCCGCCCCATTTATGACATAATCTGTTACGTTTACATCACATGTCTATGTATACGCCCTGTTCACGCCTCCTGTTACACCTACTTTATGCCTTATCTTTCGCGACTGCTACAGGCCCTGCCCACTGCTACGCCTATTGTATTGAACATCATGTATTTTGTTTAACTATATATGCTTGTGCACTGTTATTAAAAGTTGCTAGCCATCCCAGATCTTGCCCGTGCAGGTTGTCCTGTTCCTGTCCTTTATGCTGTATTAAACCTGCAAACTCCAGCTACCTCGAATCTTGACTCTTATTTATTGAGCTATCTGTTATTGTATATCTAGTCAAAAATAGAGGTATTATTTATTTATTTACCACATAATGGCGCCCGAATAGGGACTTGCCCTTTCCCCACGCGCCGGAGAAGCCATGCAGGCCCCCTGATCCTCTGCAGCCGTGACGGAACCATACCGTGCACGTGCAGATATTTCTGCTTCAAGTATCCCTCAGGCCCACGGAGGAGACGGAGGTTGCGGTCCAGCATCCAGACGAGGCGGTGGAGGAACGCGGCGAGTCCCGACCAGAGCCCAAGCCGAGAGTCCAAGGTCCGAGGTATCCGGAGGCCCACCCGTAACAGAAGTCCGAAGTTCGTCCGTCCGTCGTCGTAGCAGTCCAGTCCAGTCCGAGGCCTTCCGTTCTTGCTGCCCGGTGAGTACCGTTGCTGGGGTAGTATCTAGACAGGGTCAATTGTATTGTCTCTGGTCCGTGGGTTTGGGTACAAAGATCCAACACGAAGTGTCCACTTGGGTGGATGCGGGTCCTGACGTGTCTCTTTATGAGACCGGTAAGTTTCGTACTGTTTTAGCAGTGCATCTAGTTTCTGTTCTAGCCCGTTCTGTTCTCGAGAAATTCATGTATTCTGTTTTCAGTATTCCAGGTAGTATTTTGTCCGAACTGTTATCCTAAATGTCATTCATGTATTTCAATGTCGTGGTATGAAAGTGGTGTTTCTTCAGTAATTATCGTGTTCATTGTGTATTGTATTGTGTCTAGACTCCAGCCCAGTCATGCCATTGTTTTCCAAGTTACGTCAGTTAAAAACTAGAAAAGGTCTGTTAGAAGAAGCAGTTCCTGTCCCGCCTAGGGACAGTCCAGGTCATTTTATGTATCAAAAGCATGGCATAAGTGCCATATTGTATCTAGATTTGTGGGTGGAGTACACCAAACAGTTAGAAGAAAAGTATAGATGGCCCGTATCGGGTACATGGGATGCCGAGTGCATCATGCGAGTAGAAGAAGCATTATGGAAAAAGAAAGCCAGACAGTCACAGAAAGATGCCATCGAGTTATGGCGCAAAGAATCTCATAAAAGAACCGAAAAAGAAATCAGAAAGTCAGAATTAAGTAGAGAATCCTTAGAAAGAGCCCAAGAAAGGGAACTAATCGAAATAGGTGAACGAGTTAAAACCGAACAGTCAGACAGACAGAGAAATGCCCTCATTAAGGGTATGTACCCTCTTCTTGCCGAGGGCTTGCCAAAAGCAACCCCGGAGGCATCCAGTAATTTTCCGCCACCCTTAGTTCCGATTAAGCTACGTCACAAACCGACCGCAGCTGATATTTTTCTCTCGTCCTATTTGGACGACACAGTTCCAGAATATGTAAATCCCGCTCCGTCAGCTCCTGTAAATAATGTAAATCCTGCTCCTCCAGTCACCGGGGCACCTGTTGCAGTATCTGTTACGGTACCCCCGGTCCAGCCCGTAGTACAAATTCCCGCTACTTCAGTCACTCTGCCAGCTCGAAGAGTATCAGTCGACGATTCCAGTTTAGGGGCCGCGGGAGGAGGTCCTCCTGGTACCCCGCCACCATATAGACGTCTAGGGCCAGTCGAGTTACATGAACGTGCGTTACAGCGTACGCCTAAATATAAGTCCATTGCAGAAATCAGGCGAGCTCTTACTGAATGCTGTTATGATCCAGTCCCAGGCGAGGATAGTATGGTTATATATTCCGTACGTATAAGGCAGGTGTCCGAGTATTTGGTCACCCTACCGAATATGAAAGAAGATCTAGACAGAATGTATCGTTTCATCCGTACAGGACAAGATCCAGAAAGTATTGGTGAAGTCATGTCTCTCAGGAAATCGAGATCCAGTTTATGCTATTAAAGTTTCTGATCAATTGTTTAATACGGGAACAAGATTCCCCGACTAAAGATCCGACCGAAATGAAAGTTCTGACAAGGTGGAGTGATAATATAGCCGAGGGTAAGCACAAGACCCTCAATAGTATAGAGAGTATGTACAAGAAAATTCGTAAAGAAATAATAAGGTTACACGAACAACGCAAAGAAGCTCTAGGAAGCGAGAAAGAAAATGACTCTTCTAGTGAAGAGGTAAACGACGAGAACCCCGCCAGAATAGCGTATGTAGGTAAATCTAGAATTCCAGACCGACATTTACGCCTAGAACACGAGAAAGTTTTTCATCTTCCAGCACCGGAACAAGGTTCTCTAGAACAAGTATTTCAAGCTACCGATCAAATTCTGAAATCACGAATCGGTTATAGTGAATTAAGTACTATGCATGAACAAGAACTAGCCCGATCAGCAGTCCGATGGATTACTGATTCTACCACTTTTCCAGACGAAATAGTGGCACAAATGTTTCTGAAACTGCCCCCAGCCGAGCAGCGACTGGTGGGTATGTATATGATCCAGCACCTCATTACTCTGTATGAGGGTCAACATTCTGATCCAGGTCCGTTACATGATGTCCTGAATGAGTTACTCCAGTATAGATGGAAAGGTTTAGGTACTGATATAATTAGTGTCATTCTAGAACAGCGCCACAAATATAGAACGTTTCTGAACCCACATTTTGTTCATGTCTCACCTCCAGAAAGTAAACCGTTTTACATAGATAGACAGCATCCGTTACGAGAAGTACACCCAGTTAGGACAACGGGTGGTGAAATGCAACGAGTATTTGTTTACACCCCAGTTACCAAGATGGAACTCTTAGAAATGAAGAAATTAATTCCCTGTCATGACAAAGATCCAGCAGGGTTCCACCGAGAATTAAAAGACATGCTCCGTATGGGAGAATACACGTATCCAGATATTATTAAAATGTTAAAAGTCCTGTTGCCTGCGGGCATATATGAAAAACTCAAGGAAAAGGATTGGGAGGTGGGAGAGAAAAAGATCGATTGGACAGCTCTAGAAGCTGAAGATAAGATACGAGTACCAGGTACCGGTCTTGGAGACAAATGTAAAGAATTACCAGAATTATTGATACAAGTTTTGCCTAGATTATTAGCCACTAAAAAGGAAGACTGGGATGCAATCTCAGCCTGTAAACAGAAACAAGACGAAGACACTAGTGATTTTTATTCCAGATTTGAGAAATGTTTTATCATAAACAGTGGTTTGAAGACGAGTAGTGAGTCATACCCTCATCTTTTTGTTACTAAATTAGTCGAGAATTCAAGCCCACAAGTTAAGAATCGAGTTTTGAAAGTCGAAATAACCTGGCAAGCTAATACTCCGTCCCAGATGCTCCAGATGCTTCAGTATCACCAGAATAGAATCAGAGAAGAGCAAGAACACGAGAGAAGACGTATGAAAGACACGAAAATGAAAGTATTAGTTGCACAATCTGTTCCACAGGACAGTCAGAAGAGGGGTCCAAATCAAGCCAGTCATCCTGCAGTTCCTGTTAAAGGGACCTGCAATTATTGTAAACAGCCAGGTCATTTTATAAACGAGTGTGCAGTTCTGAAACACAATATAGCCACTGGTAAAACTAAAGAAAGACCACGTCCGCCTAGACAAGAACAAGTTTCACAGACTTCTCAGCCACAGAATGCACAACAGACAGTTCCAGCACCGCAGCCTATTGCTGCAACACAGCATGTTACACAGCAGATGTACCAGTATGCTCAGACAGAGTATCCAGAGTATCAAGCGTATTCATGAAACAGCCTAGAGAGGGAGGTAGGCTTGCCTCTCATCGAGATTCCTGTAGATCAAGAAGGTCCCTATGTTCATAGTCAAGTATTAGGGAAAGACAGAAAGTTTCTGATTGATACAGGGGCAAGTAGGACTACTATAAGTCATGACGAGGTTCCAGGGGCTCCGCTCTCAGGCTCTAGAAATGTTTCCCTTGGATTTTCAGGAAAACCAATAGTTAACGAGATTTCCAAACCAGTTACTCTAGAAGTAGGTCCATTGTCCCGAACTACTGATCTATTGCTTACGAAGTCCTGTCCAGAAAATTTGTTAGGTATTAAGACACTGAAAGAATTAGGTGCAGTTATTTGCTGTTCCCCAGAGGGAATACGTTTGTTTTTACGTGACTTCAAGGGTCACTATGTTTTGCGTGATTTTGATCCAAGATTGTCTAATGTTCCGCAGCATCTATGGGCGCAAGGTCCAACTGATGTTGGCTTTATGCAAATCACACCCCATCGTGTGACTCTCAAGCAAGGTGTAGTGTTACCACGAATCAGACAGTACAGATTGCCACCTGAGGCTGTAGCAGCCTTATCCAAAATTATTGATGAGCTCATTGTTCAAGGAGTAGTTGTAGAAACTGACTCCAATGTATGTAATTCTCCTATTATTCCAGTCATGAAACGTACTGATCCAAATGCACCTCCAGTATATCGATTAGTGATTGACCTTCGAGAACTTAATAAATGTATTATCCCCCAGTATCCAGTGGTCCCAGACATCTCATCTCTATTGACAGCTATTGATTCTGAGGCAATATTTTTCACAGTAATCGACCTCAAGAATGCATTTTTCAGTGTTCCAATTCATCCAGACAGCCAGTACCTTTTCGGTTTTTGTTTAAATGGAAGGAGCTATAAATTTACACGAGCTCCTCAAGGTTTCACAGAAAGTCCTAGTATTTACAGTCAAGCACTTAAGAGACAACTAGACAACATTCACATGCCAGCTGACACTGCCCTGCTCCAATATGTCGATGATCTACTGATCACAGCCCGTTCTGAACGTGCTTGCGAGCGAGCATCACTTACAGTCCTGTATTTCCTAGCCGAGATGGGGCACAAGGTGTCCCCTTCAAAGCTTCAATTCTGTGTCCAGCAAGTGATCTACTTAGGCCTCTTGCTGTCCAAGTGGGGTAGGCAGTTGACACCTGACCGTATCCAGTTAATAGCGAGTCTTCCACAGCCCAAGACACAGAAGGAGGTACGTGCTTTTATCGGCCTCACTTCTTATTGCCGACAATGGATTCCTCAGTATGCATTTCTAGCCAAACCACTGATACAGTTAACGACACAGGAGGCAGCCGTATCGACTGTTCTCCCTTGGACATCTGAACATACACTTAGTTTTAATGAGTTAAAGAAAGCTTTATGCCAAGCACCTGTTCTAGCTACACCGAACTACAGTAAGCCTTTTACACTTTTTGTCACAGAACGTGATGGTACAGCATTATCTGTTCTCACACAAGATCAAGCAGGACAATACAAGCCCTGTGCTTATTTTTCTAGCACATTAGATCCAGTAGCCCAGGCTCTGCCTGCGTGCCTCAAGTCAGTTGCAGCCACAGCACTAGCTATCAGACAAAGTGATTCCATAGTATTAGGTCATTCCTTGACAGTACAAGTTCCACACTCCGTGGAAGTTCTTTTAAACCGAACACAGACTCAACACTTGACAATTGCACGTTTGACAGGTTATGAACTGACACTGTTCCAGCCACACATAGAAATCAGACGCTGCAACATTCTAAATCCTGCTACACTGTTACCGTCAGTTACTTCAAATCCTGCCACACATGACTGTGTGGAAGTTGTTAACACTATGACAAAGCCAAGACAAGATCTGACAGATATTCCATTACCAGATCCCGACCTGACACTTTATGTGGATGGTTCATGTATGAGAACAAGTACAGGAGAACTAGTAGCCGCGTATGCAGTGACTACTGACACTGAAGTTATTGAAACACACCGTATTGACACCCTGTCTGCTCAAGCAGCAGAGCTAGTCGCTCTGACACAAGCCTGTATACACGCCAAGAACCTGAAAGTTAATATTTACACAGATTCACGTTATGCATTCGGAGTCGTACACGACTTTGGAGTGCTCTGGCAGGAGAGAGGTTTCATGACTTCTCATGGAACCAAGATTCAGCATGGTTTCCTTATTCAAGCTCTGTTAGATGCAATACATTTACCGACATCTATTGCTATCATGAAGTGCAAAGCACACACTAAAGTTACTGACATTATTTCCCAAGGTAATGATCTAGCGGATCGAACAGCCAAGCTTACAGCACAGACACCAGACATACCCGTTAACAAGACACCGACATCCACTCTAGAACAGACTACTTGTATGACAGTTAAGGACCCTACTCAAGATGTCATAGATATCCAGTCACATGCTACTCCTGAAGAAATTAAGAAATGGTCCGAACAAGGAGGGGTCCAGACAGATCAGGGATGGGTGACGAAGGGAAAAGCCACATGGTTTCTCCCCGACTCAATGGTTCAAGTCATTATCAATACCGCACATAGTCCAGCACACTTAGGAGAAAAAGCCATGATAGACAGTATCCAGAACATTTGGTTTAACAAGCATTTACGAGCTGCAGCCAAGCAGAAAGTCCGTACCTGTATGATATGTTGCCAGTTCAATCCAGGTAAAAGTGTCCCGGTGGAACAAGGTGGGTTCCAACCCCCTGACCACCCTTTTGAGGTCCTCCAGATGGATTATATTCAGATGGAGCGATGTCGAGGTTTCAAGTATGTCCTTGTAGTTATATGCGCTTTGTCCAGGTGGACAGAAGCATATCCAGTCCCAGATTACACAGCCGCGACCACTGCCAAGCAGTTGGTTCGTGAATTTTTCCCCCGCTATGGACTCCCTAGGGTCGTGTATTCTGATAACGGCCAGCCATTCTCATCTGAACTAATGAAGCACGTTTCCCTTTTGTTAGGGTACCAGTGGAAGTTCCATTGTGTACGCCATCCAGAAGCAGCCGGTCTCGTAGAGAGACATAATCAAACCTTGAAAATCCGTATTGCCAAAGTCTGTCAAGAAAAAGGTGTAGACTGGTTAGTTGCTTTGCCAGTCGCCTTGTTTTATATGCGCATGGTCGCACATTCTAGATCAGGCCTGTCCCCTTATGAGGTCGTATTCGGCCGCCCCCCGAACATGTGGGGTACACCCAGACCCCGAAGTATTACAGATGTTTCCAGTAATATGCTGACAGATTACCTAGCTTCCTTGATGTCTGCCCTACACTCTTGTCGTTCACAGGTTGCCGCTGCATTTCCCGACAATACTGAAGTCAAGCCACACGAGGTCCTTCCCGGCACCCTGGTTTTAATCCGGAATTTCGATCGTTCAAGTCCGCTGGAGCCTCGCTGGAAGGAGCCGAAGTTAGTTCTTCTGACCACCCGTACTGCCGTCAAGTTGGAAGGCAGGAAGGGGTGGGTGCACCTGTCGCATGTCAAGAAATTTCACGGACTCCGACTAAAAACTGTTTCCAAGAACATTTCCAAGGATTGTCAAGATTTTAAAGACTGCCAAGATACTATTCTTAAGGACTGTCCCGCTAATGACTTTGATTCAAAGCCTCCCCTGTTAGAGAAAACTCCGCAGCAGGAGTATAAAAGTAAGCTTCGGTCTAGTAAAATAAGTCAGCCAGTTTAATTGTCTAAGTCCCCCTGGGTGAAACGGTTAGACAGGTATCTGACATGTATGAGATAGACCCCCATAGTGAGAGAGTTAGTCAAAACTCAATCCGATGTATCGCTTTTCTAAGTTTTATTTTGTTCTTAACTTTGATGGTTGCCTGCACGAGTTATGCATTTCATTTATGTTTTCCAATTTCTCATGTAAATAAGTTTTCTAATGCTACAGTAGAGCACACGTTTAGTGATCTGCCTCCTCACGAACTATCCTATCGTCTTGCTATGCGCAACAATACATTTATCCGTATGTTACATTATTCACACCAGACCAGCAATGCCACTAATTGTTGGGTGTGTGGTCGACTCCCCCCTTTCCAGACACCGAAGGGAGTTCTGCCACTGTTTCCTTATCCGTTTTCACATAATGGTTCATGTGGAGCCTGGTCCATGTTAACGTCATCCTCAAATGATATGTCCTTTCTGAACAGTACATGTTTTCCAGACAAGAAAGGTCTTCCCCACAGAACAGGGTTAGATCTAGAAAATGAAGTTTATAATTTGGGTAATTATTCTTCGAATTTTATGGTCTTGAATGTTCAGTCTGATCCTACTCCAGACTTACCTGCTATTTCAGTACTACCAGTCAAAGGCGAATTATGTGTCAGAAAGAATGGTTCCGCACATGTAGGACATAGTGATTGTACTACTATTGTCAAGTATAGTGACAGTGGGAAATCTATTTTCAAAGCTTCACGTCATTCTTATTTTGTTTGTGGTCAGACCGTATATGTTCGTCTGCCCCTCGATTGGGATGGAACCTGTTACATTGCCTTCCTACTGCCACCAGTTTTCCTAGCCCCATCTGATTATCATAGAAACACACATCTAGTACACATGAGACATAGAAGGGAGATCGAGTCCCCAATTGTCGATCAAACTGAAACTACTCTAGAACAGTATACAGACTTCAATAAAGGTTTCTTTTTCTTTATAGGACCTATCCAGAATAGCAAGTTAATACGTAGATTGACCAGAACCCTTGAAGCAGTAGTGAATGAGACTGCCTCTGCTCTAGGTAACTTAACCGAAGAGCAATCTGCTATGAGATTTGTCGTGCTCCAAAATCGTCTCGTTCTTGACGTCATACTGGCCGATAGAGGAGGAGCATGTAGAGTCATCGGATCTAGTTGCTGCATTTTCATTCCTAATAACGCGCCGTCTGTTTATTCAGCTATAACCAGACTTCATAAAATTGCCCATCAGTTACACCAGAATCCAGGCACCTGGACATGGTCCGGTTGGTTTTGGAGTATAATTTCTGCTTGGGGATGGAAAGTATTGTCATTTCTAGGTATTGCAGTAGCGATCATATTCAGTTGCTGCCTCTGTATACAATGTGGCCCTGCGATTTGCGGCATTTGTGCTACCTCTTGTATTCCTAGTCCCAAGTCCCGTCCTAAATCCCGTTCCAAGAAAATTCGAGATGAGCAAATGATACTGTATGAAATGATAGATGGTATCATGAATATTGATGTTTCCTGATGGAAACGTAGTGACAAGGAGGGAATGTGGAAAAGTAAATTTTGCCATGTTCTGTGTCCCTACGTGTTCCCCATCCTATGTTGTATGTGCATGATTAATATGCATATGTATTCCCTTATGATCGATTAAAGACGCAATTACAGTTGTGTCCATCTCTAGTATGCCCGTTTCCAGTTCTCGTGAAAGCTGCGAGTATTAGGCCTATGTAAAGTTACGTTGCCACGTTTCACAGTGTGCACGTTATTTCATTGTAAAGTCCTCGTTTCTAGGCCTCAAAAGGGCCCGGACTCAGATTCAGCTCCTGTCTCCTGAACCCTCTCCGAGGAGCGATACAGCCCCCACCTGTATCCCTGACCCTTCACTTACTTCATGCCTCACAGTGCCCGGCTCGGCCTGGCTCTGCCTGCCAGTCTGCCAAGAGTATGTTATGATTCTAGTTATCAGTCCAGCTCTCCTTCTCTGCATTCCTAAGCTACTAAATCGCATCAATAGTTTCCGTCATGGTCTAGCCTTTATGTCTCCATGTATGAGAAATACTGTATTAATGGTCATTTAATATTCCTCAACACGCACTACATGTAGAATGATGCATGCACCAGTCTTAGAGTCTGTTAGCCTTTACCCTGATAACTTTTAGATTCTATCAACATGTTCTCTAAACATCAGATACTAGATAGTGTTTAGGTACATGTCGCTCTGACTCTCCAGACTTCAGTCTCTTCTTCTAGCGCAGAAGTCATAGCCCCCAGTTCCTCCTAGTAACACGTCATTGCCAGCTTGCGCGCACCACTAGGTTAGAGGTTCCGGCTCCTTAGGTAGCCCCCTCCATGTTTCCGCCCCATTTATGACATAATCTGTTACGTTTACATCACATGTCTATGTATACGCCCTGTTCACGCCTCCTGTTACACCTACTTTATGCCTTATCTTTCGCGACTGCTACAGGCCCTGCCCACTGCTACGCCTATTGTATTGAACATCATGTATTTTGTTTAACTATATATGCTTGTGCACTGTTATTAAAAGTTGCTAGCCATTCCAGATCTTGCCCGTGCAGGTTGTCCTGTTCCTGTCCTTTATGCTGTATTAAACCTGCAAACTCCAGCTACCTCGAATCTTGACTCTTATTTATTGAGCTATCTGTTATTGTATATCTAGTCAAAAATAGAGGTATTATTTATTTATTTACCACAGAACCCTGCTCCAAATAAGAGATCACAAACTCACTGAAGACTCCTCTGACACTGAGTGAGCTCTGCTCCTTCCTAGAGATCACAAACTCACTGCAAACACTTCTGAACACTGAGCGAGCCCTGCTCCTTCCAAGAGATTACAAACTCATAGAAGACTCCTCTGACACTGAGTGAGCCCTGCTCCTTCTAAGAGAACACAAACTCACTGAAAACTCCTCTGACACTGAGTGATCCCTGCTCCTTCCAAGAGAACGCAAACTCACTGAAGACTCCTCTGACATTGAGTGAACCCTGCTCCAAATAAGAGATCACAAACTCACTGAAGACTCCTCTGACACTGAGTGAGCTCTGCTCCTTCCTAGAGATCACAAACTCACTGAAGACTCCTCTGACACTGAGTGAGCCCTGCTCCTTCCAAGAGATCACAAACTCACTGAAGACTCCTCTGACACTGAGTGAGCCCTGCTCCAACTAAGAGATCACAAACTCACTGAAGACTCCTCTGACACTGAGTGAACCCTGCTCCAGCCAAAATATCTCAAACTCATTGAAGACTTTTCTGAACACTGAGTGAGCCCTGCTCTAACCAAGAGATCACAAACTCACTGAAGTCTCCTCTGACGCTGAGTGAGCCCTGCTCCAACTAAAAGATCACAAACTCACTAGAGACTACTTTGACACTGAGTAAGCCCTGCTCCAACTAAGAGATCACAAACTTACTGAAGACTCCTCTGAACACTGAGTGCACCCTGCTCCTTTCAGAAGAACACAAACTCACTGAAGACTCTTCTGATGCTGAGTGAGCCCTGCTCCAACTAAGCGATCACAAACTCACTGAAGACTCCTCTGACACTGAGTGAGCCCTGCTCCTTCCAAGAGATCACAAACTCACTGAAGACTCCTCTGTGTTAGGAATTAACATTGACTTGTGTGCTTCATTCTGGTTCTTGCACTTTACTGTGACCCCTTACTTTCCTGACGCTCCCTAAGGGGAATAAGGAGGAGCAGAGCCCTCCCATCTTTGCTTGGCTTACTTTCCGGTGACCACGCCCCCTTCCCACTTCCTGGTTCCTGTTCGAGTTGTTTGCTGGCGTCTGAGGGCTCTGCTGGAGCTCTGTCTTCTTGACGCTCTGTTACCTGATTCCTGACCCTCTGCCACTAGAATTCTACTCTGTGAGTGTGCGTGTGGAGTCTGAATGTAAAGCGGTATTCTTCGCCGCTTCTTTTTTCAGTGAACGCGACGCCCTGCTATTCCTCACGCATTTTGCGGGCGTATTCGGTTCACTCTCTGCTTTAACCTGGTTTTACTGCCACTGGTACCTCCTTTGTTTATTCCTTTCTTTACTGGGCTTCCTCTTGAGAGTGAGCGCTCCGCCCTATCCTCCTAGGGGCCGGGTGTCTCACCTCCTGAGTGGGTGCTGCTCCGCTGTACTCGCCCCCTGTGCAGCCGGTCGGTGCCCCTCACTCCTTTTCTGTTTGTTGTTAGCTTTGTTTGGTGTTGGTGGAACTGCGCCGCTGGTCTGGGCCCCCTTTAGTCAGCTGGCCGGTTCTCCTCACCTACCCTTGCCCTTTGGTTTGCGTCCGAAGGGTGTTGTGTCCTTCGTGAGTCCTTCCTTGGAACCCTCCCAGACTCCTGGACTCATCGTTGACGCTTGCCCGATCTACACCTGGGGTAAGATCCATGATTGATCCCACTTGTCAATGTTGTATGGTGTCTACAGTAAGCATAGGGATTGTGTCTATTCATAACCTGCTCTTTGTTTCCTAGCCTGGACCATCCCCGGAGACGCCTTTTTCTACTATTCTGTTACCCCTCGTATGAGGAGAGTGGTGGACACTCCTTGGGTAAATTCCCTCATACTTTTAGGAGACAGCAGATAGGAGTGTCGTATAACTTGTTAACGCATTCCTGCTGCTGTGTCTTGGAGGTGTGGGGATTCTTCTTCGCTCCCGTGGAAGTTGGCCCTTCTCCTAACAGAAAGCCAAGCCCACGAATTATCCTTCCCCTGAGCGAGGATGAATTCCGACACATCTATGGAGGCGGCGGGCCAGGTCCCCCAGACCCTTACCATGGAGGATTTAATGGCAGCTTTTGTGGCCCTACAGACAGAAGTAGGAAGATTAGGTACCGAAAACCAGAGGCTAGTTGCAGAAGTCCATCAATTGAGAACAGGCACCATCCCTAAAGTCCGCAAAAGTTATATCCAGCCTGCCAAATTTACACTATCTCCAACAGAACAAGACCCGTGAGCTAGCACTGATCCTACGGCCTCCCCTGTGCAAGTCACGGTAAACACCCCTAACCCTGTGCCCTTAGCTATGCCCGAGAGATTCACAGGGGATAGCTCCAAATTCGAAGTTTTCATGAACCAATGCCAACTCCAGTTCTTGTGCAAAGCTGCGTCCTTTCCGGACGATTCTGCTAAGGTAGCGTTCATCATATCCTATCTAGTCGGGAATGCAGCAGAATGGGCGGTGCCGCTTGAAAAAGAATAACGATCCCTTGTTATATGACCTTGATCAGTTTAAAGAAAAAATGAGGAGTCTTTTTGCCAAGCATGCCTACATGCAAGCCAGTGACACTGAGTTACTAAATCTGCGTCAAGGTTCGAAGGATTTGCTGTCTTATATAACGCAATTCAACCGCTTGGTAGCCGAAACCCACTGGCCCGAAGACAAGAGAACCTCTTTGTTTTACAGGGGGCTGTGTGATGAAATAAAAGATCTACACTCCCAGATAGTAGATCCACCAGAGGATTGTGCTTCCTTTATCGATCTTGTTGTAAAATTAGACCATAGATTGCATGAAAGAAAAGGAGAAAGGCATCGCACTGTTGCGCCCAAAATGGTTTTCCACAGAACTGAGAAACCCATATCCAAAGACGCCCCTGAACCCATGCAAATAGGGGGAATACGCGGGCCGCTATCCTCGGAGGAAAAAGAGAAAAGAAGGAAACTAAATCTTTGTCTATACTGTGGCAAAGGAGGGCATTTCGCCCGGGAATGTCCAGTGCGTCCTAAAACCCCAAGGCAATCAGTAAGCAGTCTTACTAGTTCGGAAAACTCGAAAGCTTGAGGAACAGAGAGATCGATTCCTTAAGCTCAAAACATCCACAGATCTACTCCAAACCCGTCCTAGTGGTTAAGCATTTTATCGTACCCATTACTCTCACGTATTTAGCTAAAGGGCAATACACCATGTCAGTTCTCTTAGATTCCGGTGCTACGGGTAATTTTTTTGACATCCAACTAGCCAAACAATTGGGGCTTGCCTTTGTAGCTAAACCTCAGCCTTGTGGTAAATAAATAATTAATTACCGGTACTATTTTTCAGGATACTCTTACAAATAGATAGCTCAATAAATAAGAGTCAAGATACGAGGTAGCTAGAGTTGACAGGCTTTAATTAAGCATAAAGGACTGGAACAGGACAGCCTGTACGGGGATGGGATGGCAGCTGCCTGGGGCAGGATCTGGGAGCATAAGGGTAACTTTTAATAACAGTGCACAAATATATATAGTTAAAACATTTTCATGGCATTCAATACAATAGGCGTAGCAGTAGGCGGAGTTTGTAGCAGTCGCGAAAGATAAGGGCAGAAATTATGTAACAAGAAGGCGTGTACAGGGCGTATACATAGACATGTGATGTAAACGTAACAGAATATGTCATAAAAAGGGGCGGAAACATGGAGGGGGCTACCTGAGCAGCTGGGACCTCTAACCTAGTGGTGCGCGCAAACTGGCAATGACGTGTTACCAGGAGGACTGGGGGCTATGACTTCTGCGCTAGAAGAAGAGACGAAAAGTCTGGAGTGTCAGGGCGACATGTACCTAAAGCCTATCTAGTATCTAGTGTTTAGAGAACATGTTGATAGAATCCAAAAGTTATCAGGGCAAAGGCTAACAGACATTAAGACTGGTGCATGCATTATTCTACATGTAGTGTGTGTGCGAGGAATATTCTATGAATATTAATACAGTATTTCTCTTACATGGAGACATAAAGGCTAGACCATGACGGAAACTATTGATGCGATTCAGTAGCTTAGGAATGCAGAGAAGGAGGGCTGGACTGATAACTAGAATCATAACATACTCTTGGCAGACTGAGAGGCAGAGCCAGGCCGAGCCGGGCACTGTGAGGCATGAAAGTAAGCTAAGGGTCAGGGATACAGGTGGGGGCTGTATTGCTCCTCGGAGAGGGTTCAGGAAACAGGAGCTGAATCTGAGTCCGGGCCCTTTTGAGGCCTAGAAACGGGGATAATTCAATGAATTAACGTGCACACTGTAAAATGTGGCAACGTAGCTTTACATAGGCCTGATATTCGTTGTATTCACGAGAACTGGAAACTGACATACTAGAGATGGACACAACTGTAATTGAGTCTTTAATCGATCAGAGGGGAATACATGCATATCGATCATGCACATATGACATAACATGGGGAACACGTAGGCACATATAACATGGCAAAATTTACTTTTCCACATTCCCTCCTTGTGCCCTACGTTTCCATCAGGAAACATCTATATTCATGATACCATCTATCATTTCATATAGCATCATTTGCTCGTCTCGAATTGTCTTGGAACGGGACTTAGGACTAGGAATACAAGAGGTAGCACAAATGCCGCAAATCGCAGGGCCACATTGTATACAGAGGCAGCGACTGAATATGATCGCTACTGCAATACCTAGAAATGACAATACTTTCCATCCCCAGGCAGATATAATACTCCAGAGCCAACTGGACCATGTCCAGGTGCCTGGATTCTGGTGTAACTGATGGGCAATTTTATGAAGTCTGGTTATAGCTGAATAAACAGACGGCGCGTTATTAGGAATGAAAATGCAGCAACTAGATCCGATGACTCTACATGCTCCTCCTCTATCGGCCAGTATGACGTCAAGAACGAGACGATTTTGGAGCACGACAAATCTCATAGCAGATTGCTCTTCGGTTAAGTTACCTAGAGCAGAAGTAGTCTCATTCACTACTGCTTCAAGGGTTCTGGTTAATCTACGTATTAACTTGCTATTCTGGATAGGGCCTATAAAGAAGAAGAAACCTTTATTAAAATCTTGATATTGTTCTAGAGTAGTTTCAGTTTGATCGACAATTGGGGACTCAATCTCCCTTCTATGTCTGACGTGTACTAGATGTGTGTTTCTGTGATAATCAGATGGGGCTAGAAAAACTGGTGGCAGTAGGAAGGCAATGTAACATGTTCCATCCCAATCGAGGGGCAGACGAACATATGCGGTCTGACCACAAACAAAATAAGAATGACGTGAAGCTTTGAAAATAGATTTCCCACTGTCACTATACTCGACAGTAGTAATACAATCACTATGTCCTACATGTGCGGAACCATTATTTCTGACACATAATTCGCATTTGACTGGTAGTACTGAAATAGCAGGTAAGTCTGGAGTATTATCAGACTGAACATTCAGGACCATAACATTCGAAGAATAATTACCTAAATTATAAACTTCATTTTCTAGATCTTACCCTGTTCTATGGGGGAAACCTTGCTTGTCTGGAAAACATGTTCTATTCAGAAGGGACATATCATTTGAGGATGACGTTAACATGGACCATGCTCCACACGAACCATTATGTGAAAACGGATAAGGAAAGAGTGGCAGAACTCCCTTCGGTGTCTGGAAAGGGGGGAGTCGACCACACACCCAACAATTAGTAGCATTGCTGGTCTGGTGTGAATAGTGTAACATTCTGATGAATGTGTTATTGCGCATAGCAAGACGATAGGATAACTCGTGAGGAGGCAGATCACTAAACGTGTGCTCTACTGTAGCATTAGAAAACTTATTTACATGAGAATTGGAAAACATAAATGAAATGCATAACTTGTGCAGGTAACCATCAAACTTAGAAACAATAGAAAACTTAGAAAAACGATACATCGGATAGAGTTTTGACTAACTCTCTCACTATGGGGGTCTATCTCATACATGTCAGATACCTGTCTAACCGTTTCACCCGAGGGGGACTTAGACAATTAAACTGGCTGACTTATTTTACTAGACCGTAGTTTGGATTTATACTCCTGCTGCGGAGTTTTCTCTAACAGGGAGGGCTTGATTTCAAAGTCAGTAGCGGGACAGTCCTTGAGAATAGGGCAGTCTTTCGAAATGGAACAATCCTTTGAAAAAGTTTTAGTTCGTAATTCATGGAACTTCTTGATGTGGGACAGGTGGACCCATCCCTTACGGCCTTCCAACTTCACGGCCGTACGGGTGGTCAAGAGGACTAGTTGAGGTTGCTTCCAGCGGGGCTCCAGCGGACTTGAATGATCAAAGTTCCTGACCAACACGAGGTCGCCTGGAATGACCTCATGTGGTTTCACTTCAGTATTGTCTGGAAATGCGGCGGCAACCTGTGAACGACAAGAGTGTAGGGCAGACATCAAGGAAGCTAGGTAATCTGTCAACATATTACTGGAAACATCTGTAATACTGCGGGGTCTAGGTGTACCCCACATATTTGGGGGGCGGCCGAATATGACCTCATAAGGAGACAGACCTGATCTGGAGTGTGCGACCATTCGCATGAAGAATAGAGCAACTGGCAGGGCAACTAGCCAGTCTACACCTTTCTCTTTACATGTCTTGGCAATACGGACTTTCAGGGTCTGATTATGTCTCTCTACGAGACCGGCTGCTTCAGGATGGCGCACACAATGGAACTTCCACTGGTACCCTAACAAAAGGGAAACATGCTTCATTAACTCAGATGAGAATGGCTGGCCGTTATCAGAATACACGACCCTAGGGAGTCCATAACGGGGGAAGAATTCACGAACCAACTGCTTGGCAGTGGTCGCTGCTGTGTAATCTGGAACTGGATATGCTTCTGTCCACCTGGACAAAGCGCATACAACTACGAGGACATACTTGAAACCTCGACATCGCTCCATCTGAATATAATCCATCTGGAGGACTTCAAAAGGGTGGTCATGAGGCTGGAATCCACCTTGTTCCACCGGGACACTTTTACCTGGATTGAATTGACAACATATCATACAAGTACGGACTTTCTGCTTGGCTGCAGCTCGTAAGTGCTTGTTAAACCAAAGGTTCTGGATACTGTCTAACATAGCTTTTTCTCCTAGATGTGCTGGACTATGTGCGGTATTGATAATGACTTGAACCATAGAGTCGGGGAGAAACCATGTGGCTTTTCCCTTCGTCACCCATCCCTGATCTGTCTGGACCCCTCCTTGTTCGGACCATTTCTTAATTTCTTCAGAAGTAGCATGTAACTGTATGTCTATGACATCTTGTGTAGGGTCCTTAACTGTCATACAAGTAGTCTGTTCTGGAGTGGATGTTTGTGTCTTGTTAACTGGAATGTCTGGTGTCTGAACTGTAAGCTTGGCTGTTCGATCTGCTAGATCGTTACCTTGGGAAATAATGTCAGTAACTTTCGTATGTGCTTTGCACTTCATGATAGCGATAGCTGTCGGTAAATGTATCGCATCTAACAGAGCTTGAATGAGGAGACCATGCTGAATCTTGGTTCCATGAGAAGTCATGAAACCTCTTTCCTGCCAGAGCACTCCGAAGTCGTGTACAACTCCGAATGCGTAACGTGAATCTGTATATATGTTTACTTTCAGGTTCTTGGCACGTATGCAGGCTTGGGTCAGAGCGACTATCTCTGCTGCTTGAGCAGACAGGGTGTCAATACGGTGTGTTTCAATAACTTCAGTGTCAGTAGTCACTGCATACGCGGCTACTAGTTCTCCTGTACTAGTTCTCATACATGAACCATCCACATAAAGTGTCAGGTCGGGATTAGGTAAAGCAATGTCTGTCAGGTCTTGTCTTGGCTTAGTCATAGTGTTAATGACTTCCACACAGTCATGTGTGGCAGGATTTGAAGTAACTGACGGTAACAGTGTAGCAGGATTTAAAACGTTGCAGCGTCTGATTTCTATGTGTGGCTGGAACAGTGTCAGTTCATAACCTGTTAAACGTGCAATTGTCAAGTGCTGAGTCTGTGTTCGGTTTAAAAGAACTTCCACGGAGTGTGGAACTTGTACTGTCAGGGAATGTCCTAACACTATGGAATCACTTTGTCTGATAGCTAGTGCTGTGGCTGCAACTGACTTGAGGCACGCAGGCAGAGCCTGGGCTACTGGATCTAATGTGCTCGAAAAATAAGCACAAGGCTTGTATTGTCCTGCTTGATCTTGTGTGAGAACAGATAATGCAGTACCATTACGTTCTGTGACAAAAAGTGTAAAAGGCTTACTGTAGTTCGGTGTAGCTAGAACAGGTGCTTGGCATAAGGCTTTCTTTAACTCATTAAAACTAAGTGTATGTTCAGATGTCCAAGGGAGAACAGTCGATACGGCTGCCTCCTGTGTCGTTAACTGTATCAGTGGCTTAGCTAGAAATGCATACTGAGGAATCCATTGTCTGCAGTAAGAAGTAAGGCCGATAAAAGCACGTACCTCCTTCTGTGTCTTGGGCTGTGGAAGACTCGCTATTAACTGGATACGGTCTGGTGTCAACTGCCTACCCCACTTGGACAGTAAGTGGCCTAAGTAGATCACTTGCTGGACACAGAACTGGAGCTTCGAAGGGGACACCTTGTGCCCCATCTCGGCTAGGAAATACAGAACTGTAAGTGACGCTCGCTCGCAGTCACGTTCAGAACGGGCTGTGATCAATAGATCATCGACATACTGGAGCAGGGCAGTGTCAGTTGGCATGTGAATATTGTCTAGTTGTCTTTTAAGTGCTTGACTGTAAATACTAGGACTTTCTGTGAAACCTTGAGGAGCTCGTGTGAATTTATAGCTCCTTCCATTTAAACAAAAACCGAAAAGGTACTGGCTGTCTGGATGAATGGGGACACTGAAAAATGCATTCTTGAGGTCTATTACAGTAAAAAATGTAGCTTCAGAATCAATAGCTGTTAATAGGGATGAAATATCTGGGACTACTGGATACTGGGGTATGATACATTTATTAAGTTCTCGAAGGTCAATCACTAATCGATATACTGGAGGTGCATTTGGATCAGTACGTTTCATGACTGGAATGATAGGAGAATTACATACATTGGAGTCAGTTTCTACAACCACTCCTTGAGCAATGAGCTCGTCAATAATTTTGGATAAGGCTGCTACAGCCTCAGGTGGCAATCTGTACTGTCTGATTCGTGGCAAGACTATACCTTGCTTGAGAGTCACACGATGGGGTGTGATTCGCATAAACCCTACATCAGTTGGACCTTGCGCCCATAAATGCTGCGGTACATTTGACAATCTTGGATCAAAATCTCGTAATACATAGTGACCTTTAAAGTCACGCAAAAAGATACGTATTCCTTCTGGGGAACAGCAAATTACTGCACCTAATTCTTTCAATGTCTTGATGCCTAACAAATTTTCTGGACATGATTTCGTAAGTAATAAATCAGTAGTTCGGGACAATGGACCAACTTCTAGAGAAACTGGTTTGGAAATCTCGTTAACAATGGGTTTTCCTGAAAATCCAAGGGAAACATTTTTAGAGCCTGAGAGCGGAGCCCCTGGAACCTCGTCATGACTGATAGTAGTCCTACTTGCCCCTGTATCAATCAAAAACTTTCTGTCTTTCCCTAATACTTGACTGTGTACATAGGGACCCTCTTGATCTACAGGTATCTCGATGAGAGGCAAGCCTACCTCCCTCTCTAGGCTGTTTCATGAATACTGTTGATACTCTGGATACTCTGACTGAGCATACTGGTACATCTGCTGTGTAACATGCTGTGTTGCAGCGATAGGCTGCGGTGCTGGAGCTGTCTGTTGTGCATTATGTGGTGACTGAGAAGTCTGCGAAACTTGTTCTTGTCTAGGCGGACGTGGTCTTTCTTTAGTTTTACCAGTGGCTATGTTGTGTTTCAGAACTGCACATTCGTTTATGAAATGACCTGGCTGTTTACAATAGTTGCATGTCCCTTTAACGGGAGCTGCAGGATGACTGGCTTGATTCGGACCCCTCTTCTGACTGTCTTGTGGAACAGATTGGGCAACTAATACTTTCATTTTCGTGTCTTTCATACGTCTCTTTTCGTGTTCTTGCTCTTCTCTGATTCTGTTCTGGTGATACTGGAGCATCTGGAGCATTTGTGACGGGGTATTAGCTTGCCAAGTACTTTCGACTTTCAAAACTCGATTTTTAACTTGTGGGCTTGAATTCTCGACTAGTTTAGTAACAAAAAGATGAGGGTATGACTCGCTACTCGTCCTGAGACCACTGTTGATACTAAAACATTTCTCGAATCTAGAATAAAAATCACTAGTGTCTTCATCCTGTTTCTGTTTGCATGCTGAGATTGCATCCCAATCTTCCTTTTTCGTGGCTAATAATCTTGGCAAAACCTGAATCAATAACTCGGGCAATTCTTTACATTTGTCCCCAAGACCGGTACCTGGTACTCGTATTTTATCTTCAGCTTCTAGAGCTGTCCAATCTATCTTTTTCTCTCCCTCCTCCCATTCTTTTTCCTTGAGTTTTTCATATACCCCTGCGGGCAACAGGACCTTTAACATTTTAATAATATCTGGATACGTGTATTCTCCCATACGGAGCATGTCTTTTAATTCACGGTGGAACCCTGCTGGATCTTTGTCGTGACAGGGAATTAATTTTTTCATCTCTAAGAGTTCCATCTTTGTGATCGGGGTGTAAACAAATACTCGTTCTAGATCGCCACCCGGTGTCCTAACTGGGTGTACTTCTCGTAACGGATGCTGTCTATCTATGTAAAATGGTTTACTTTCTGGAGGTGAGACGTGAACAAAATGCGGGTTCAGAAACGTTCTATATTTGTGGCGTTGTTCTAGAATGACACTAATTAAATCGGTACCTAAACCTTTCCATTTATACTGGAGTAACTCGTTCAGGACATCATGTAACGGACCTGGATCAGAATGCTGACCCTCATACAGTGTAATGAGGTGCTGGATCATATACATACCCACCAGTCGCTGCTCGGCTGGGGGCAGTTTCAGAAACATTTGTGCCACTATTTCGTCTGGAAAAGTGGTAGAATCAGTAATCCATCGGACTGCTGATCGGGCTAGTTCTTGTTCATGCATGGTACTAAGTTCACTATAACCGATACGTGATTTCAAAATGTGATCGGTAGCTTGAAATAATTGTTCCAGAGAACCTTGTTCTGGTGCTGGATGATGAATGACTTTCTTGTGTTCTAGGCGTAAATGTCGGTCTGGAAATCTAGATTTACCTACATACGCTATTCTGGCGGTATTCTCGTCGTCTACCTCTTCAGTAGAAGAGTCGTTTTCCTTCTCGCTTACTTGTGCTGTTTTACGTTGCACGTGTAACCTTATTATTTCTTTACGTATTTTCTTGTACATACTCTCTATACTACTGATGGTCCTGTGTTTACCCTCGGCTATATTATCACTCCACCTTGTCAGAACTTTCATTTCGGTCGGATCTTTAGTCGGACAATCTTGTTCCCTTATTAAACAATTAATTAGAAACTTCAATAGCATGAGCTGGGTCTCAGCTTTCCTTAGAGACATGATTTCACCAATACTTTCTGGATCGTCTCCTGTACGGATGAAACGATATATTCTGTCTAGATCTTCTTTCATATTCGGTAGGGTGTCCAAATACTCGGTCACCCGTCTTACACGCAATGAATATATAACCATATTATCATCGCCTGGGACTGGATCATAACGGCATTCGGTAAGAGCTCGTCTGATATCTGCAACGGACTGATATTTGGGCGTACGCTGTAACGCACGTTCATGTAACTCGACTAATGTTACACGTTTGTGTGGCGGCGGGGTACCAGGAGGACCTCCCCCCGCGGCCCCTAAACTGGAATCGTCGACGGATACTCTTCGTGCTGGCAGAGTGACCGATGTAGCGGGTACTTGTACTGTAGGCTGGACCGGGGGTACCGTAACAAGTGCTGTAACAGGTGCCCCGGTGGCTGGAAGAACAGGAATTACATTATTTACAGGAGCTGGCGGAGCGGGATTTGCATATTCTGGGACTGTGTCGTCCAAATAGGACGAGAGAAAAATATCAGCTGCGGTCGGTTTGTGACGTAGCTTAATCGGAACTAATGGCGGCGAAAAATTACATGGTGCTTCCGGGGTTGCTTTTAGCAAGCCCTCGGCAAGAAGAGGATACATACCCTTAATGAGGGCATTTCTCTGTCTGTCTGACTGTTCGGCTTTAACTCGTTCACCTACTTCGATCAATTCCCTTTCTTGGGCTCTTTCAGAGGATTCTCTACTTAATTCTGACTTTCTGATTTCTTTCTCTGTTCTTTTATGAGATTCTTTGCGCCATAACTCGATGGCATCTTTCTGGGACTGTCTGGCTTTCTTTTTCCATAATACTTCTTCTATTCGCATGATGCACTCGGCATCCCATGTACCTGATACGGGCCATCTATACTTTTCCTCTAATTCCTTGGTGTACTCCACCCATAAGTCTAGATATAATATGGCACTTATGCCATGCTTATGATACATAAAATGACCTGGACTGTCCCTAGGCGGGACAGGAACTGCTTCTTCGAGCAGACCTTTTCTAGTTCTTAGCTGACGTAATTTTGAGAACAGAGGCATGACTAGACTGGAGTCTGGACACAATACAATACACAATGAACACAATAATAACTGCAATACGAATCATTCATACCACGACGTTGAAAACACATGAAATAACATTTAGAATAACAGTTCGGACAAGATACTACCTGAAATACTGAGAACAGAACACATGAATTTCTCGAGAACAGAACTTACTAGAACAGACTAGATGCACTGCTGAAACAGTACGAAACTTACCGGTCCCATAAAGAGACACGTCAGGACCCGCATCCACCTAAGTGGACACTTCGTGTTGGATCTGTGTACCCAAACCCACGGACCAGAGACAAATTAATTGACCCTGTCTAGATACTACCCCAGCAACGGTACTCACCGGGCAGCAAGAACGGAAGGCCTCGGACTGGACTGGACTGCTACGACGACGGACGGACGAACTTCGGACTTCAGTTACAGGTGGGCCTCCGGATACCTCGGACCTTGGACTCTCGGCTTGGGCTCTGGTCGGGACTCGCCGCGTTCCTCCACTGCCTCGTCTGGATGCTGGACCGCAACCTCCGTCTCCTCCGTGGACCTGAGGGATACTTGAAGCAGAAATATCTGCCGCTGCGCAGGATGGTTCCGTCATGGCTGCAGAGGATCAGGGGGCCTGCGTGGCTTCTCCGGCGCGTGGGGAAAGGGCAAGTTCCTGTTCGGGCGCCATTATGTGGTAAATAAATAATTAATTACCGGTTCTATTTTTGACTGGATACAATATAACAGATAGCTCAATAAATAAGAGTCAAGATTCGAGGTAGCTAGAGTTGACAGGCTTTAATTAAGCATAAAGGACTGGAACAGGACAGCCTGTACGGGGATGGGATGGCAGCTGCCTGGGGCAGGATCTGGGAGCATAAGGGTAACTTTTAATAACAGTGCACAAATATATATAGTTAAAACATTTTCATGGCATTCAATACAATAGGCGTAGCAGTAGGCGGAGTTTGTAGCAGTCGCGAAAGATAAGGGCAGAAATGATGTAACAAGAAGGCGTGTACAGGGCGTATACATAGACATGTGATGTAAACGTAACAGAATATGTCATAAAAAGGGGCGGAAACATGGAGGGGGCTACCTGAGCAGCTGGGACCTCTAACCTAGTGGTGCGCGCAAACTGGCAATGACGTGTTACCAGGAGGACTGGGGGCTATGACTTCTGCGCTAGAAGAAGAGACGAAAAGTCTGGAGTATCAGGGCAACATGTACCTAAAGCCTATCTAGTATCTAGTGTTTAGAGAACATGTTGATAGAATCCAAAAGTTATCAGGGCAAAGGCTAACAGACATTAAGACTGGTGCATGCATTATTCTACATGTAGTGTGTGTGCGAGGAATATTCTATGAATATTAATACAGTATTTCTCTTACATGGAGACATAAAGGCTAGACCATGACGGAAACTATTGATGCGATTCAGTAGCTTAGGAATGCAGAGAAGGAGGGCTGGACTGATAACTAGAATCATAACATACTCTTGGCAGACTGAGAGGCAGAGCCAGGCCGAGCCGGGCACTGTGAGGCATGAAAGTAAGCTAAGGGTCAGGGATACAGGTGGGGGCTGTATTGCTCCTCGGAGAGGGTTCAGGAAACAGGAGCTGAATCTGAGTCCGGGCCCTTTTGAGGCCTAGAAACGGGGATAATTCAATGAATTAACGTGCACACTGTAAAATGTGGCAACGTAGCTTTACATAGGCCTGATATTCGTTGTATTCACGAGAACTGGAAACTGACATACTAGAGATGGACACAACTGTAATTGAGTCTTTAATCGATCAGAGGGGAATACATGCATATCGATCATGCACATATGACATAACATGGGGAACACGTAGGCACATATAACATGGCAAAATTTACTTTTCCACAGCCTGAAGCCATTTGGGCAGTGGACGGTTCGGAGTTATCCTCCGGAATGATTAGTTACCAAACTCCTCCACTGACTATTGTGTTCAATAACGGACATTCCGAGTCACTTGTGTTTGACCTAATTGATGCTCCCAATTTTGGTGTCATCTTGGGTGTCCCTTGGTTGCAGATCCACAACCCTGCGATAGATTGGGAAAAAAGAACGGTTACGTTGGGTTCTTCTTTCTGTAGGCAACACTGTTACCAAGAAGCCCGAGAACCAGACTTGCCACTATGTTGTGCAGTACAAGCAGGGGTGGACTCATGTTTGCCTGACCAGTATGCCGAATACTCTAATGTATTTAGTGAGCAGGAAGCCACCAAATTGCCTCCACACAGGAGCTATGATTGTAGGATCGACCTGATACCCGGTGCTGACTTACCCTGCAGTCGCATTTATGCCTTGACTCCCTCAGAAAACGAATATCTTAAAAATTATCTGGAGGAAATGCTTGCAAAAGGATTCATTCGTCCTTCCTCGTCACCTGTTTCTTCCCCTTTGTTTTTTATCGATAAGAAGGAAGGCGGGCTCAGGGCGTGCCTGGACTATAGAGCCCTGAACAAGATCACCATAAAAAACAAGTATCCCCTTCCTCTTATTCCTGTCCTTCTAGACCAGATAAAAGGGGCGAAAATATTCACTAAAATCGATCTCAGGGGTGCCTACCATTTGATTAGGATAAAACATGGCGACGAATGGAAAACTGCCTTTCGCACAAAATATGGTCTCTATGAATATTGTGTAATGCCGTTCGGGTTATGCAATGCCCCGGCGGCATTCCAATATTTTATTAACAACATTCTGAGAGAGTACATCGATGTTTTCGTCATAGTTTATATCGATGATATTCTTATATTCTCCCAAAACGAAGCAGAACATGTAGAGCATGTCCAAAAAATCTTACATAAGTTACAGGAGAATCAGTTATATGCCAAACTGGACAAAAGCACCTTTCATACCTCAGAAGTAGATTTCTTGGGTTTTACCATTAAACCTGGTGGCCTTCAAATGGACCCCAAAAAAGTAGAGGCATTGACGCAATGGAAAAGTCCCACTTCAGTCCGGGAAATACAATCCTTTCTAGGATTCGCCAATTTTTATCGGCGCTTTATTGATCGGTTTTCTGACACGGTTTCCCCCATCACAAGACTATTGAAAAAAGGGGTACCGTTTGTTTGGACATTGGAGGCAGAACAAGCATTTTGTGCCTTAAAAGAGAAGTTCACTTCAGCTCCTATTCTCCGGCACGCAGACAACTCTCAACCTTTTTATGTGGAGGCTGACGCCTCACAATATGCTGTAGGAGGTATTCTATCCCAGCGAGACACAGATACCGGTCAAATGCATCCCATAGCCTATTTTTCCAAGACCTTGCTGCCTGCAGAAAGAAATTACACAATAGGGGAGCGTGAACTGTTGGCCATCAAATTGTCCTTTCAAGAATGGCGACATCATTTGTTAGGGTCTCCTCATGTGGTCACCATTTATTCAGACCATAAAAATCTGCAATTCTTCAAATCATCCAGAGCGCTCACACCCAGACAGATGAGGTGGTTATTGTTCTTTAGTGAATATGATTGTGTGATCACTTACAGGCCCGGCACACAACAGGGGAAAGCAGACGCATTATCCCGGCTAGGACTAGATGACCATCCCAACCGAGAACAACCGCTTCCCATCATCCCTGAAAATAAGATCCTTGGGGTGGGAGAGAAAGATCATACACTTCTGGAAGACCTCAAAAGCCTACTACTCACCATCCCATCGGATGAATGGTTACAAAACCCTCTTCACACCATCAAGGAAGGGATTTATTACCATGATAATAGGATGTTTGTGCCTGCTTCACCCTTGAGACAAAAGATCATTGTATGGTGTCATAGTAGCCCTTTGGCCGGCCATACTGGTGGGCGGAAGACTCTTGAATTGTGCCGCCGATGGTTTTGGTGGGATTCATTGTCTCAAGATGTCTTGGAATACGTACACGCTTGCGCCATATGTTCCCGCCAAAAGGCTTCTCATTGTGCTCCCACAGGGCTGTTAAAGCATATAGCCATACCCCCTGTACCCTGGCATACTATCAGTATGGACTTTATGACTGATTTACCACCATGTCAGGGCTATACCACCATTTACGTAGTGGTGGATCTAATGTCTAAGATGAGTCATTTCGTCCCTCTCAAGAAAGTACCTTCCTCTAAAGAACTAATGGCTGTTTTTTTGGACTCAGTGGTGAAACTACATGGGCTGCCCACAGTTATCATTTCAGACCGCGGTCCCCAATTTGTCTCTAAGTTCTGGAGAGGAATGTGTGAGGTGTTGGGAATTGATCACAGGCTTTCTACCGCATATCACCCCCAAACAGATGGGCAAACCGAAAGAACTAACCAAACGTTAGAGCAGTTTCTGAGGTGTTTGTTAACCACTATTCCATCCACATGGGTTCAAGCCCTCCCTTTAGCTGAATTTGCTTATAACAATTCCTGTCATGCAGCCACCAAGGTCTCTCCCTTTTACTTCGTTCAAGCTCAACACCCTAGAATGCTCCCCATTGTCCTCCCCCCTGATGACACAATACCCGCTTTAGAGGAACAACATGCCCGCATACAGAGCACATGGGAAGCAGCCAAGACAGAGCTAGAAAAAGCTAAAGAAGCTATGAAAAGACAAGCAGATAAACACCGTAGAACAGAACCAGCATACGTGATAGGAGAGAAGGTGTGGCTGTCCACAAAAAACCTCAGAATGGAAGGGTCGAAAAAGTTCCAACCACGCTTCATAGGACCCTATACCATAGAGAAAATACTTTCCCCTGTCACACTAAAACTCCAGCTCCCCCCATGTATGAAGATCCATCCTGTGTTCCACAGTTCCTTGATCAAAAAATACATACCTTCCCTTGTCCCTGAAATCCCTCCCCCTCCAGTACAGATAGAAGGAGAGACAGAATATGAAGTAAGCAAAATATTGAACTCCAGACAAATCCGAGGCAAACTACAGTACTTCATTGATTGGGTGGGATATCCCCCGGAAGAAAGGTCTTGGGAACCTGCAGAAAACATACATGCAGTGCGGTTGATCCGACAGTTCCACAGATTGCATCCCGCGAAGCCAGGTCCTGTGAATAGATCTTTAAGGAGGGGTACTGTTAGGAATTAACATTGACTTGTGTGCTTCATTCTGGTTCTTGCACTTTACTGTGACCCCTTAGCGTCAAAACCCGTACTTTCCTGACGCTCCCTAAGGGGAATAAGGAGGAGCAGAGCCCTCCCATCTTTGCTTGGCTTACTTTCCGGTGACCACGCCCCCTTCCCACTTCCTGGTTCCTGTTCGAGTTGTTTGCTGGCGTCTGAGGGCTCTGCTGGAGCTCTGTCTTCTTGACGCTCTGTTACCTGATTCCTGACCCTCTGCCACTAGAATTCTACTCTGTGAGTGTGCGTGTGGAGTCTGAATGTAAAGCGGTATTCTTCGCCGCTTCTTTTTTCAGTGAACGCGACGCCCTGCTATTCCTCACGCATTTTGCGGGCGTATTCGGTTCACTCTCTGCTTTAACCTGGTTTTACTGCCACTGGTACCTCCTTTGTTTATTCCTTTCTTTACTGGGCTTCCTCTTGAGAGTGAGCGCTCCGCCCTATCCTCCTAGGGGCCGGGTGTCTCACCTCCTGAGTGGTTGCTGCTCCGCTGTACTCGCCCCCTGTGCAGCCGGTCGGTGCCCCTCACTCCTTTTCTGTTTGTTGTTAGTTTTGTTTGGTGTTGGTGGAACTGCGCCGCTGGTCTGGGCCCCCTTTAGTCAGCTGGCCGGTTCTCCTCACCTACCCTTGCCCTTGGGTTTGCGTCCGAAGGGTGTTGTGTCCTTCGTGAGTCCTTCCTTGGAACCCTCCCAGACTCCTGGACTCATCGTTGACGCTTGCCCGATCTACACCTGGGGTAAGATCCATGATTGATCCCACTTGTCAATGTTGTATGGTGTCTACAGTAAGCATAGGGATTGTGTCTATTCATAACCTGCTCTTTGTTTCCTAGCCTGGACATTCCCGGAGACGCCTTTTTCTACTATTCTGTTACCCCTCGTATGAGGAGAGTGGTGGACACTCCTTGGGTAAATTCCCTCATACTTTTAGGGGACAGCAGATAGGAGTGTCGTATAACTTGTTAACGCATTCCTGCTGCTGTGTCTTGGAGGTGTGGGGATTCTTCTTCGCTCCCGTGGAAGTTGGCCCTTCTCCTAACACTCTGATGCTGAGTGAGCCCTGCTCCAACTAAGCGATCACAAACTCACTGAAGACTCCTCTGACACTGAGTGAGCCCTGCTCCTTCCAAGAGATCACAAACTCACTGAAGACTCCTCTGACACTGAGTGAGCCCTGATCCTTCCAATAGATCACAAACTCACTGAAGATTCCTCTGAGACTGAGTGAGCCCTGGTCCTTCCAATAGATCACAAACTCACTGAAGACTCCTCTGAGACTGAGTGAGCCCTGCTCCTTCCAAGAGATTACAAACTCACTGAAGACTCCTATCACACTGAGTGAGCCCTGCTGCAACTAAGAGATCACAAACTCATTGAAGACTTTTCTGAACACTGAGTGAGCCCTGCTCCAATGAAGAGATCACAAACTCACTGAAGACTCATCTGACACTGAGTGAGCCCTGCTCCTTCCAAGAGATCACAAACTCAATGAAAACTCGTCTGACACTGAGTGAGCCCTGCTGCAACTAAGAGATCACAAACTCACTGAAGACTCCTCTGACAATGAGTGAGCTCTGCTTTTTCCAAGAGATCACAAACTCACTGAAGACTCCTCTGACATTGAGTGATCCCTGCTCCAACTAACAGATCACAAACTCACTGAAGACGCCTCTGACACTGAGTGAGTTCTGCTCCTTCCTAAAGATCACAACCTCACTGAAGACTCCTCTGACACTGAGTGAACCCTGCTCCAGCCAAAATATCTCAAACTCATTGTAGACTTTTCTGAACATTGAGTGAGCCCTGCTCTAACCAAGAGGTCACAAACTCACTGAAGACTCCTCTGACACTGAGTGAGCCCTGCTCCTTCCAATAGATCACAAACTCACTGAAGACTCCTCTGAGACTGAGTGAGCCCTGGTCCTTCCAAGAGATCACAAACTCACTGAAGACTCCTCTGACAGTGAGTGAACCCTGCTCCAACTAAGATATCACAAACTCACTGAAGACTTCTCTGACACTGAGTGAGCCCTGGTCCTTCCAAGAGATTACAAACTCACTGAAGACTCCTCTGACACTGAGTGAGCTCTGCTCCTTCCTAAAGATCACAACCTCACTGAAGACTCGTCTGACACTGAGTGAACTCTGCTCCAGCCAAAATATCTCAAACTCATTGAAGACTTTTCTGAACACTGAGTGAGCCCTGCTCCAACGAAGAGATCACAAACTCACTAAAGACTCCTCTGAACACTGAGAGCACCCTGCTCCTTCCAGGAGATCACAAACTCACTGCAAACCCTTCTGAACACTGAGCGAGCCCTGCTCCTTCTAAGAGATCACAAACTCAATGAAAACTCCTCTGACACTGAGTGAGCCCTGCTCCTTCCAAGAGATTAGAAAATCACTGAAGACTCCTCTGAAACTGAGTGAGCCCTGCTCCTTCTAAGAGATCACAAACTCACTGAAGACTCCTCTGGCACTGAGTGAGCCCTGCTCCTTCCAAGAGATCACAAACTCACTGAAGACTCCTCTGACATTGAGTGAACCCTGCTCCAAATAAGAGATCACAAACTCACTGAAGACTCCTCTGACACTGAGTGAGCTCTGCTCCTTCCTAGAGATCACAAACTCACTGAAGACTCCTCTGACACTGAGTGAGCCCTGCTCCTTCCAAGAGATCACAAACTCACTGAAGACTCCTCTGACACTGAGTGAGCCCTGCTCCAACTAAGAGATCACAAACTCACTGAAGACTCCTCTGACACTGAGTGAGCCCTGCTCCAACTAAGAGATCACAAACTCACTGAAGACTCCTCTGACACTGAGTGAACCCTGCTCCAGCCAAAATAGCTCAAACTCATTGAAGACTTTTCGGAACACTGAGTGAGCCCTGCTCCAACCAAGAGATCACAAACTCACTGAAGACTCCTCTGACGCTGAGTGAGCCCTGCTCCAACTAAGAGATCACAAACTCACTAAAGACTACTCTGACAACACTGAGTAAGCCCTGCTCCAACTAAGAGATCACAAACTCACTGAAGACTCTTTTGACACTGAGTGAACCCTGCTCCAGCCGAAAGATCTCAAACTCATTGTAGAATTTTCTGAACACTGAGTGAACCCTGCTACTTTCAGAAGAACACAAACTCACTGAAGACTCCTCTGATGCTGAGTGAGCCCTGCTCCAACTAAGCGATCACAAACTCACTGAAGACTCCTCTGACACTGAGTGAGCCCTGCTCCTTCCAAGAGATCAAAAACTCACTGAAGACTCCTCTGACACTGAGTGAGCCCTGCTCCTTCCAATAGATCACAAACTCACTGAAGACTCCTCTGACACTGAGTGAGCCCTGCTCCTTCCAATAGATCACAAACTCACTGAAGACTCCTCTGAGACTGAGTGAGCCCTGCTCTTACCAAGAGATCACAAACTCACTGAAGACTCCTCTGACACAGAGTGAGCTCTGCTCCATCTAAGAGATCACAAACTCACTGAAGGCTCCTCTGACACTGAGTGAGCCCTGCTCATTCCTAGAGATCACAAACTCACTGAAAACTCCCCGGACACTGAGTGAGCCCTGCTCCAACCAAGAGATCACAAACTCACTGAAGACTCCTTTGACATTGAGTGAACCCTGCTCCAAATAAGAGATCACAAACTCACTGAAGACTCCTCTGACACTGAGTGAGCTCTGCTCCTTCCTAGTAATCACACACTCACTGAAGACTCCTCTGACACTGAATGAGCCCTGCTCCTTCCAAGAGATCACAAACTCACTGAAGACTCCTCTGACACTGAGTGAGCCCTGCTCCAACTAAGAGATCACAAACTCACTGAAGACTCCTCTGACACTGAGTGAACCCTGCTCCAGCCAAAATATCTCAAACTCATTGAAGACTTTTCTGAACACTGAGTGAGCCCTGCTCTAACCAAGAGATCACAAACTCACTGAAGTCTCCTCTGACGCTGAGTGAGCCCTGCTCCAACTAAAAGATCACAAACTCACTAAAGACTACTTTGACACTGAGTAAGCCCTGCTCCAACTAAGAGATCACAAACTTACTGAAGACTCCTCCGAACACTGAGTGCACCCTGCTCCTTTCAGAAGAACACAAACTCACTGAAGACTCTTCTGATGCTGAGTGAGCCCTGCTCCTTCCAAGAGATTGCAAACTCACTGAAGACTCCTCTGACACTGGGCGAGCCCTGCTCCAACTAAGAGATCACAAACTCACTGAAGACTCCTCTGACACTGAGTGAACCCTGCTCCAGCCAAAATATCTCAAACTCATTGAAGACTTTTCTGAACACTTAGTGAACCCTGCTCCAACGAAGAGATCACAAACTCGCTAAAGACTCCTCTGAACACTGAGTGCACCCTGTTCCTTCCAAGAGATCACAAACTCACTGAAGACTCCTCTGACAATGGGTGAGACCTGCTCCTTCTAAGAGATCTTAAACTCACTGAAGACTCCTCTGACACTGAGTGATCCTGCTCCTTCCAAGAGATCACACACTCACTGAAGACTCCTCTGACACTGAGTGAACCCTGCTCTTTCCAAGAGATCACAAACTCACTGAAGACTCCTCTGACACTGAGTGAGCCCTGCTCCTTCCAAGAGATTGCAAACTCACTGAAGACTCCTCTGACACTGGGCGAGCCCTGCTCCAACAAAGAGATCACAAACTCAATGAAGACTCCTCTGACACTGAGTGAGCCCTCCTCCCACCAAGAGATCACAAACTCACTGAAGACTCCTCTGACACTGAGTGAGCCCTGCTCCAACTAAGAGATCACAAACTCACTAAAGATTACTCTGACACTGAGTAAGCCCTGCTCCTTCGAAGAGATCACAAACTTACTGAAGACTCCTCTGACACTGAGTGACCCCTGCTCCTTCCAAGAGATCACAAACCCACTGCAAACTCTACTGATCACTGAGCGAGCCCAGCTCCAACTAAGAGATGACAAACTCACTGCAAACTCTTCTGAACACTGAGCGAGCCCTGCTCCTTCTAAGAGATCACAAACTCACTGAAGACACATCTGACACTGAGTAAGCCCTGCTCCTTCTGAGAGATCACAAACTCACTGAAGACACATCTGACACTGAGTGAGCCCTGCTCCTTCGTAGGGATCACACACTCAATGAAAACTCATCTGACACAGAGTGAGCCCTGCTCCTTCCAAGAGATCACACACTCACTGAAGAATCTCTGAAAACTGAGAGAGCACTGCTCCAACTAAAAGATCACAAAGTCACTGCAGAGTCCTTTGAACACTGAATGCGCACTGCTCCTTCCAAGACATCACAAACTCACTGAAGACTCCTCTGACACTAAGTTAGCCCTGCTCCTCCCAAGAGATAACAAACTCACTGAAGACTCATCTGACACTGAGTGAGCCCTGCTCCTTCCAATACACCACAATACCAATGAAAACTCCTCTGACACCGAGTGAGCCCTGCTCCTTCAAAGAGATCACAAACTCACTGAAGGCTCCTCTGACTCTGAGTGAGCCCTGCTCCTTCCAAGAGATCACAAACTCACTGAAGACTCCTCTGACACTGATGAGCCCTGCTCCTTCCAAGCGATAACAAACTCACTGAAGACTCCTCTGACATTGAGTGAACCGTGCTCCAAATAAGATATTACAAACTCACTGAAGACTCCTCTGACACTGAGTGAGCTGTGCTCCTTCCTAAAGATCAAAAACTCACAGAAGACTCCTCTGACACTGAGTGAGCCCTGATCTTTCCAAAAGATCACAAACTCACTGAAGACTTCTCTGACACTGAGTGAGCCCTGCTCCTTCCAAGAGATTACAAACTCACTGAAGACTCCTTTGACACTGAGTGAGCCCTGCTCCAACTAAGAGATCACAAGCTCACTGAAGTCTCCTCCGACACTGAGTGAACCATGCTCCAGCCAAAATATCTCAAACTTATTGATGACTTTTCTGAACACTGAGTGAGCCCTGCTCTAATGAAGAGATCAAAAACTCACTGAAGACTCATCTGACACTGAGTGAGCCCTGCTCCTTCCAAGAGATCACAAACTGAAAGAAAACTTATCTGACAATGAGTGAGCCCTGCTCCTTTCAAGAAATCACAAACTTACTGAAGACTCCTCTGACACTGAGTGAGCTCTGCTCCTTCCAAGAGATCACAAACTCACTAAAATGTAAATTGATCCTTGTACAGCGCACTACTCACCCGCAAGGGTCTCAAGGCGCTTGTACGAATACCACTGAGGAACCCTTCCTGTGAGGTGTCCACTCCTGGGCATCCCCATGGTGGAGGCCAGGCATCCTTAGCATTTTGGGGGCCGTTGTGGAGATTAAGCAAGCTATTGCCCAGAGTTGCAGAGTGGGACTCCATGATTGGAATAGGCACCGAGGCGAGAATTATCAGGTCCGTGGAAATTTTTAGCCCAAAACCCGCCGAGGCGGGAATTGAACCCAGGTCCCGGGCTAGACCTCTGCATCAGGGTCTGCCGCTCTAACAATTGAGCCACACTTCTCCACTGATGACTCCTCTGACACTGAGTGAGCCCTGCTCCTTCCAAGAGATCACAAACTCACTGAAGACTCGTCTGACACTGAGTGAACTCTGGTCCAGCCAAAATATTTCAAACTCATTGAAGACTTTTCTGAACACTGAGTGAACCCTGCTCCAACGAAGAGATCACAAACTCACTGAAGACTCCTCTGAACACTGAGTGCACCCTGCTCCTTCCAAGAGATCACAAACTCACTGAAGACTCCTCTGACAATGGGTGAGTCCTGCTGCTTCCAATAGATCTTAAACTCACTGAAGACTCCTCTGACACTGCTTGAGCCCTGCTCCTTCCAAGATGTAAATGTAAATGTAAATGTGTTGGATTTGTAAAGCGAACAGCTGCCCGTAAGCGTCCCGGCACTGGAGACCGCTGGGGAACCCTTCCTGGCTTTCCCAGTGAGATGGTCCCTTCTGGGTATCTGCAAGGTGAAACCAGGTATCCCCGGCATCTGTGGGGGGCCGTTGTAGAGATGAGGCAAGCTTAATGACCAGAGTTGCCGAGTGTGATCCCTGGTTAGAGTAGGCGCCGAGGCGAGAATTGTCGAGTCCGCTGACCATGGTCCACGACCCTGCCGCGTCGGGAATTGAACCCTGGTCCCGGGCCGTTCTCTGCATTCGGGTCTGCCGCCTCTAACCAGTAAGCCACACCACTCCACTATAGATCACACACTCACTGAAGACTCCTCTGTCACTGAGTGAGCCCTGCTCTTTAAAGAGATCACAAACTCACTTTAGACTCCTCTGACACTGAGTGAGCCCTGCTCCTTCCAAGAAGTCACAAACTCACTGAAGACTCCTCTGACACTGAGTGAACCCTGCTCCAGCTAAAAGATCTCAAACTCATTGAAGACTTTTCTGAACACTGAGTGAGCAAAGCTCCAACTAAGAGATTGAAAACTCACTGAAGACTCCTCTGACACTGAGTGAGCCCTGCTCCTTTCAGAAGAACACAAACTAACTGAAGACTCCTCTGACACTGAGTGAGCCCTGCTCCTTCCAAGAGATCACAAACTCACTGAAGACTCCTCTGACACTGAGTGAGCCCTGCTCCAACTAAGAGATCACAAACTCACTGGAGACTCCTCTGACACTGAGTGAGCCCTGCTCCTTCCAAGAGATCACAAACTCACTGAAGACTCCTCTTACACTGAGTGAGCCCTGCTCCTTCCAGTAGATCACAAATTCACTGAAGACTCCTCTGACACTGAGTGAGCCCTGCTCCTTCCAAGAGTTCACAAACTCACTGAAGACTCCTCTGACACTGAGTGAGCTCTGCTTCTTCTAAGAGATCACAAACTCACTTAAGACTCCTCGGACACTGACTGAGCCCTGCTCGAACCAAGAGGTCACACACTCACTGAAGAATCTCTGAAAACCGAGATAGCACTGCTCCTTCCAAGAGATCACAAACTCACTGATGACTCCTCTGACACTGATGAGCCCTGCTTCTTCCAAGATATCACAAACTTACTGAAGACTCCTCTGACATTGAGTGACCCTGCTCCAACTAAGATATCACAAACTCACAGAAGACTTCTCTGACACTGAGTGAGCCATGGTCCTTCCAAGAGATTACAAACTCACTGAAGACTCCTCTGACACTGAGTGAGCCTGCTGCAACTAAGAGATCACAAACTCAGTGAAGACTCCTCTGACACTGAGTGAACCCTGCTCCAGCCAAAATATCTCAAACTCATTGAAGACTTTTCTGAACACTGAGTAAACCCTGCTCCAACTAAGATATCACAAACTCACAGAAGACTTCTCTGACACTTAGTGAGCCCTGGTCCTTCCAAGAGATTACAAACTCACTGAAGACTCCTCTGACACTGAGTGAGCCCTGCTCCAATGAAGAGATCTTAAACTCACTGAAGGCTCCTCGGACACTGAGTGAGCCCTGGTCCTTCCAAGAGATTACAAACTCACTGAAGACTCCTCTGACACTGAGTGAGCCCTGCTGCAACTAAGAGATCACAAACTCACTGAAGACTCCTCTGACACTGAGTGAACCCTGCTCCAGCCAAAATATCTCAAACTCATTGAAGACTTTTCTGAACACTGAGTGAACCCTGCTCCAACTAAGATATCACAAACTCACAGAAGAGTTCTCTGACACTGAGTGAGCCCTGGTCCTTCCAAGAGATCACAAACTCACTGAAGACTCATCTGACACTGAGTGAGCCCTGCTCCTTCCAAGGGATCTGTTGGACCCGGCCTCATGGCGTGGTCCTACCCCTCCCGCATGGCGGGCCCAGAACGACATCGACCCTGCACGCCCCAACACTGCCGGTCCGGTTACCACCCCGGACCACCACTACCGGCCTAACTCCATCTGGGGCCCATCACGTCACGAACCACGTCCTGGGCACGAGGCCTCGCCCGACTCCATCTTGAGACTACCACTTCACGACCACGTGGCCTCGGCCCCGACCAAGGCCCCAGCGAAGCCCCGACATCGAGGCACCAAGATCCACCCAGGTGGCCGAGTGGCCACTCCACAGATCCAAGAGGAGGGAAGTTTCGATAGGCCTCCAGCCGTCCCTGGACGCCTGGTATCGATCACCCTGCGGCCTCCCTGGGCGCTGGCTCCACCCCCCTGCTGGGTGTCTGGGCACCACCATCCCGGCCCCTCTGACCCCCAGGCGCGAGGGTCTGGACATCAAAGGACTCCAGTACTATATCTGGGCCCGCCCCGGAATAGGACGCCAGTTGTATCCTGGACTGGAGAGCCCTGCTGACGCTGTCGCGGCCGACACCAGAAGAACTCATTTTCCGGTAACCCAAAGCTACCCTGGGAGCCTGCTGGCGCTGCCGCGGCCCATCTCCGCTGAACCATCTTGAGAGCCTGCTGGCGCTGCCGCGGCCAATCTTCGCTGAACCATCTTAAGACCCTGCTGCCGCGGCCTATCCTCGCTGAACTATCTTGAGAGCCTGTTGGCGCTGCCGCGGCCCATCTCCGCTGAACCATCTTGAGAGCCTGCTGGCGCTGCCGTGGCCCATCTTCGCTGAACCATCTTGGGAGCCTGCTGGCGCTGCCGCGGCCTATCCACGCTGAACCATCTTGCGAGCCTGCTGGCGCCGCCGCGGCTCGACCTCTCGGAACCCCCGGCTCGAGGATTGAGAGCTGTGCGCAAGGTATCCCTTCCTACACCCGTACTGAGACTGTCCCGCTACCCTGTCCCTTCTTTACGAGACTTTTCAGATCCCTCGATCTTCCTGTACATAACGCTGAGAACAAGCAACCTTTATTCTGGATAAAGTCTAAGAACTTATCATTTTGTGTGGTGTCCGTTTGTAGTGTTGTGGTTACTCTACTGTGCGATCCTAGGAGAGGACCCTCACCCAGGAGGTCTCTCGATAACGCTCGGCTACTTCTCAACGGAGAGGTGGGACCAGGGGTGGTCAGTCAGACATCTTCTGCCTCCCCCGGGATCACCTTTCTAACATTGGTGGCAAGCGACGTGATCCGAGCCGACGCAGATCGTACAGGGAGTGATTCACCCACTACCGAGAAAAACACGCTACGACCATGACTACGGAATTCCAGAAAGAGAAAATGGAAGATTACAGTCATAAGGAATTAAGACAATTCTGCAAAGACCTGGGCATCGCTACCACTGGCCTAAGCACCAAGGAGGACTTTAAATCAGCCCTACAAGCCTGGGTGGAAGCCGGTGGCACGCCACCCCAGAACGAAGATAACCCGGGCCCGAGCGGACGCCCGGAGACCGACGCACCCCCAGCGGGAGAAGGACCCACAAACCCAGACACGGGCCTCTCCCACGAAGACGCCCGGGAACGAGAGAGAATCAGGCTCCATGAATGGGAGCTCGTCCGACTCCGGCTAGACGGAGAACTACAGCTGACGACAAAAAAGATAGCCCTCGAACAACTACGGCTAGAAGGAGACCTGGAGGAGAAACGAAGACAAAGAGACCTCGAGGAAAAGAGACTCATGCTCGAGCATGAGCGTGGCTTTAAGGAAATAGAACTCAAGGCCAAAATGAACGATGGCAACGCATCCGGGGGCAAGACCGCGGCCCCTCCTGCGGACACAAAGGTGCACATACCCAAGGATGTCGTTAAGAATACTACAAGAATGACGACATCCAACAGTGGTTCAAAGCCTACGAAGTAGCCATGATCGCCCATCGAGTACCCCTTAAGGACTGGGGCGCCGGCCTGTGGGGGAAGTTTGTCAACGAGGGGAGAGACGCCCTGCTAGAGCTCCCCGATGCCGAGATGACCTCGTACGAGCACATGAAAACCGCCCTCCTCACTCGCTACGGACTCACCCCTGAAATGTACCGGCAGCGATTCCGAGACTGTAAAAAAAATCCCCGGTACCACATGGGTGGAGTACGTGAACTTTTTCAGCAGAGCCTTCGAGGGGTGGGTCAAAGGCAGCCAGGTCACCACCTACCAGCAGTTGGTCGACCTCATTATATGGGAACACCTTTCCAACAACTGCTTCATCGAACTCCGGCAACATCTCCTCGACAGCAAATTGACAGAGCCGCGCAAACTCGCTGTCGAGGCTGATAGATGGGAGAGCACTCGAGTCCCCCGGAGCCCGAGGGGAGACTACGGCCGGGGATTCCCCGGAAACCACCGACCACGAGGCGGAGGAGGAGGCCAGAGCCGCGGCCGGGATCCCCCCACGGGGTTCTCCCCTACCTCCACTTTGCCATCCCTGGGCCGAAGGGGGGCCCCGCCAGCACGACTGGGGCCCCGCCCGAACGTTTCTTGCCACAGATGCCAGCGACAGGGTCATTATGCGAATGACCGATGAACCAGCGGCCCGGCACCACCGGTCCTCCGAACCGTCAGATCGCGGCTGCCGCCCTGGGTACAGAAGGAGGCGAGGAAGAGGACAAGGACACCGGGCAGGCCGAGTGGGAACCCGCCGCTATGATCTTGGCATGCCTGGGTGAAAGAGACATGATCCCCCGAGACCCGATCCCAGGCAACACACAGAAATACCGCCAATGGGTCACCATCAATGGACGACGGGCCGAAGCCCTCCGTGACACTGGAGCCAGCATGACGGCGGTCCGCTGCCACTTGGTGACCCCAGAACAAATTCTACCAAATGTCCTGTGCCCGGTGCGGTCGGCGGACAACTCCGAGAGTTTGTGCCAGATGGCCCGCATCCCCTTCGAATGGGGAGGGGTGTCGGGTATGCTGAAGGTGACCGTCCGGGACGATGTACCCGTGGACTGCCTCCTCGGGAACGACCTGGAAAGTTCCGCCTGGGCCCACGTCGAGCGGAGAGAGCATCTGGGGATGCTAGGCCTTCCCGAGTGGGTCTGTGCGACCACTCGATCCATGACCGCCCGGGCCTCCGCCCCGATCGAGGATTCCCTGCCAGAAGAACTGGAGTGGCCCGCACCTCCACCGCCCGCCGTCCCCGGGGACGCCGATCCTGAACCCGGCCCCCAGGGGCCCAGCCATGAAGACCTCACCGAGCTCGGCCACCTTCCAGAACTAGCTCAATGGGGCCAAGAAGTTGGCCCCACCCGCGAACAATTCCGACAGGAACAGAAAACGTGCCCCTCCCTCGAGGGAATCCAACAATAAGCCGCCACTCAGGCCGCTGGAGACCCCTCGGGGTCCCACTGGGTCTATTGGGACCACGACCTTCTCTACAGCGAGCAGAAGATTGCCAAACTAGGGGCCAGCCGGGTGCTGGTCGTTCCCCTCCGATTCAGAGACTTCCTTTTGAACTTGGCACATGACGTGCCCCTCGCCGGGAACCTGGGGCAGGACAAAACTTACAGCCAGCTGGTGACCCATTTCTACTGTCCGAAAATGCGCAACGATGTGAGTAACCACTGCCGATCCTGTCCGACCTGTCAAGCCAGCGGGAAGAGCGGGGGAAGAGTCAAAGCTCCACTCCAGCCTTTCCCCGTGGTCACCACCCCCTTCGAGCGAGTAGGGATCGACATAGTAGGACCCTTGGACCCCCGCACCTGTGGAAAAGTAAATTTTGCCATGTTCTGTGTCCCTACGTGTTCCCCATCCTATGTTGTATGTGCATGATTAATATGCATATGTATTCCCCATGATCGATTAAAGACGCAATTACAGTTGTGTCCATCTCTAGTATGCCAGTTTCCAGTTCTCGTGAAAGCTACGAGTATTAGGCCTATGTAAAGTTACGTTGCCACGTTTCTCAGTGTGCACGTTATTTCATTGTAAAGTCCCCGTTTCTAGGCCTCAAAAGGGCCCGGACACCAGATTCAGCTCCTGTCTCCTGAGCCCTCGCTGAGGAGCGATACAGCCCCCACCTGTATTCCTGACCCTTCACTTACTTCCTGCCTCACGGTGCCCGGCTCGGCCTGGCTCTGCCTGCCAGTCTGCCAAGAGTATGTTATGATTCCAGTTATCAGTCCAGCCCTCCTTCTCTGCATTCCTAAAGTTACTGAATCGCATCAATAGTTTCCGTCATCGTCTAGCCTTTACGTCTCCATGTAAGAGAAATACTGTATTAATGGTCATTTAATATTCCTCAACACGCACTACATGTAGAATAATGCATGCACCAGTCTTAGTGTCCGTTAGCCTTTACCTCGATAACTTTTGGATTCTATCAACATGTTCTCTAAACATCAGATACTAGATAGTGTTTAGGTACATGTCGCCCTGACTCTCCAGACTTCAGTCTCTGCTCCTAGCGCAGAAGTCATAGCCCCCAGCTTCTCCTAGTAACACGTCATTGTCAGTTTGCGCGCACCACTAGGTTAGAGGTCCCGGCTCCTCAGGTAGCCCCCTCCATGTTCCCGCCCCATTTTATGACATATTCTGTTACGTTTACATCACATGTCTATGTTCACGCCTCTTGTTACACCTACTTTCACCCTTATCTTTCGCGACTGCTATTGACCACACCCACTGCTCCGCCTATTGTATGTACTGTAATGCAATTGTTTTAGTATATATGCTTGTGCACTGTTATTAAAAGTTACGCCGTCGTCGCCGATTCCGATCCTGCCCCTGGCAGCGCTGCCATCCTAGTCCTGTGCAGGTTGTCCTGTTCCTGTCCTTTATGCTGTATTAAAACCTGCAAACTCCTACTACCTCGAATCTTGACTCTTATTTATTGAGCTATCTGTTATTACTATATCCAGTCAAAAATAGATCCGGTATTATTTATTTATATACCACATACCGCATTATTATTATTATGTAACAAGCGCTGCCATCCTAGTCCTGTGCAGGTTGTCCTGTTCCTGTCCTTTATGCTGTATTAAAACCTGCAAACTCCTACTACCTCGAATCTTGACTCTTATTTATTGAGCTATCTGTTATTACTATATCCAGTCAAAAATAGATCCGGTATTATTTATTTATATACCACACACCTCTCAGGGGCACCGCTTCATCCTCGTTCTGGTGGACCATGCCACCCGCTATCCTGAAGCCATCCCACTCCAAACCATCACGGCCCCAGTAGTAGGTCGAGCCCTAATGGGGATCTTCTCCAGAGTCGGCTTCCCCCGAGAAGTCATGAGTGATCGGGGCACAAACTTTATATCTAAATATATGCGGTCCCTGTGGCAACAGTGCGGGGTCACATATAAGTTCACCACCCCGTATCACCCCCAAGGAAATGGACTTGTAGAGCGGTTTAACCGAACACTGAAGGGGATGATCGAGGGCCTAGAAGAGCCACTACCATGCAAATGGGATGTCCTGCTGCCCTGCCTCCTGTTTGCCTATCGCGAGGTACCCCAGAAGTCCCTGGGGTTCAGCCCCTTCGAACTATTGTATGGGCACCCGGTCCGAGGCCCACTCAGCCTGGTCAAGGAAGGCTGGAGGACAGCTGTCCAAGGTGCTCCACCAGATGTCTATCAGTACCTCCTGACCCTCCGCAACCAGACTCTGAAGTTCCGGGAACTTGCCGAGGCCAACCTGGAGGCCAGTCAGGAGGAGATGAAACGCTGGTATGACCAGAATGCCTCGTCCATCGAATTCGAGCCGGGCCAGCAGGTCTGGGTCATGTCCCCGGTTGAACCTTGTGCCCTCCAGGACAAATGGACGGAGCCCTTCAAAGTGGTGGAGCGCAAGAGCCCCGTCACCTATCTGGTGGACATGGAGTCCCCCAGGAACCCCCTCCGGGTTCTACACGCTAACCGGCTCAAGCCGCACTTTGCACGCACTGAACTAAGTCTGCTGCTAGCGACCGATGACGGAGCTGAGGACGACTCCGAAAATCTACCAGATCTCCTGAGCACCACCGAGAAAGACGGCTCCGTCGAAGGGATCACACTCTCCCCTACCCTGACCCCAGAACAGCACCAAGACTGCCGGAAGCTGATGGGGCAATTTTCAGATCTATTTTCCCTCACTCCCGGGGTCACCTGGTGGTGTGTCCACGATGTAGACACCGGAGACAGCCCGCCTGTAAGACACCAAGCTTTCCGAGTGCCCGACAGAGTTCGGGCCTGCATTCAATCTGAAGTGGCCAAGATGCTAGCTCTGGGGGTAGTCGAACCCTCCGACAGTCCCTGGGCCAGTCCTGTTGTCCTGGTCCCTAAGGCCGCCGCCCTCGGCACGCCACCGGAGCTCCGGTTCTGTGTTGACTACCGGGGGCTGAATGCAGTCACCAGGACCGACGCCAGGACCCATCCCCTGGGCGGATGAACTGATCGATCGCCTGGGGGCCGCCAAGTATCTGAGCACCTTCGACCTCACGGCCGGATATTGGCAGATCGGCCTTACCCCTGGAGCGCAAGAACGATCTGCCTTCTCGACCACTGATGGCCACTACCACTTCAAAGTGATGCCCTTCGGCATGAAAAACGCCCCGGCCACCTTCCAGAGACTCGTGAACAGGGTGCTGGCCGGGCTGGAAGAGTTCAGTACCGCCTATCTGGACGACATTGCGGTGTACAGCCTCCACTGGGATGAGCACCTGACCCACCTCTGGGAGGTCCTGACGGCCCTCCGACGGGCCGGACTGACAATAAAACACTGACACTGAGTGAGCCCTGCTTCTTCTAAGAGATCACAGACTCACTGAAGACTCCTCTGACACTGAGTGAGCCCTGCTCCTTCCAAGAGATCACAAACTCACTGCAAACACTTCTGAACACTGAGCGAGCCCTGCTCCTTCCAAGAGATCACAAACTCACTGAAGACTCCTCTGACACTGAGTGAGCCCTGCTCCTTCCAATAGATCACAAACTCACTGAAGACTCCTCTGACACTGAGTGAGCCCTGCTCCTTCCAAGAGATCACAAACTCACGGAAGACTCCTCTGACATTGAGTGAACCCTGCTCCAACTAAGAGATCACAAACTCACTGAAGACTCCTCTGACACTGAGAGAGCTCTGCTCCATGTAAGAGATCACAAACTCACTGAAGGCTCCTCTGACACTGAGTGAGCCCTGCTTCTTCTCAGAGATCACAAACTCACGTAAGACTCCTCGGACACTGAGTGAGCCCTGCTCGAACCAAGAGGTCACACACTCACTGAAGAATCTCTGAAAACTGAGATAGCACTGCTCCAACTAAGAGATCACAAACTCACTGAAGACTCCTCTGACTCTGAGTGAGCCCTGCTCCTTCCAAGAGATCACAAACTCAATGATGACTCCTCTGACACTGATGAGCACTGCTTCTTGCAAGAGATCACAAACTTACTGAAGACTCCTCTGAAAGTGAGTGAACTCTGCTCCAACTAAGTTATCACAAACTCACTGAAGACTTCTCTGACACTGAGTGAGCCCTGGTCCTTCCAAGAGATTACAAACTCACTGAAGACTCCTCTCACACTGAGTGAGTCCTGCTGCAACTAAGAGATCACAAACTCACTGAAGACTCCTCTGACACCGAGTGAACCCTGCTCCAGCCGAAATATCTCAAGCTCATTGAAGACTTTTCTGAACACTGAGTGAGCCCTGCTCCAATGAAGAGATCACAAACTCACTGAAGACTCATCTGACACTGAGTGAGCCCTGCTCCTTCCAAGAGATCGCAAACTCAATGAAAGCTCGTCTGACACTGAGGGAGCCCTGCTGCAACTAAGAGATCACAAACTCACTGAAGACTCCTCTGACAATGAGTGAGCTCTACTTTTTCCAAGAGATCACAAACTCACTGAAGACTCCTCTGACATTGAGTGATCCCTGCTCCAACTAAGAGATCACAAACTCACTGAAGACACCTCTGACACTGAGTGAGCTCTGCTCCTTCCTAAAGATCACAACCTAACTGAAGACTCGTCTGACACTAAGTGAACTCTGCTCCAGGCAAAATATCTCAAACTCATTGAAGACTTTTCTGAACACTGAGTGAGCCCTGCTCCAACGAAGAGATCACAAACTCACTGAAGACTCCTCTGACATTGAGTGAACCCTGCTCCAAATAAGAGATCACAAACTCACTGAAGACTCCTCTGACACTGAGTGAGCTCTGCTCCTTCCTAGAGATCACAAACTCACTGCAAACACTTCTGAACACTGAGCGAGCCCTGCTCCTTCCAAGAGATTACAAACTCATAGAAGACTCCTCTGACACTGAGTGAGCCCTGCTCCTTCTAAGAGATCACAAACTCACTGAAAACTCTGCTGACACTGAGTGAGCCCTGCTCCTTCCAAGAGATTACAAACTCATTGAAGACTCCTCTGACACTGAGTGAGCCCTCCTCCTTCTAAGAGATCACAAACTCACTGAAGACTCCTCTGACACTGAGTGATCCCTGCTCCTTCCAAGAGATCACAAACTCACTGAAGACTCCTCTGACATTGAGTGAACCCTGCTCCTTCCTAGAGATCACAAACTCACTGAAGACTCCTCTGACACTGAGTGAGCCCTGCTCCTTCCAAGAGATCACAAACTCACTGAAGACTCCTCTGACACTGAGTGAGCCCTGCTCCAACTAAGAGATCACAAACTCACTGAAGACTCCTCTGACACTGAGTGAACCCTGCTCCAGCCAAAATATCTCAAACTCATTGAAGACTTTTCTGAACACTGAGTGAGCCCTGCTCTAACCAAGAGATCACAAACTCACTGAAGTCTCCTCTGACGCTGAGTGAGCCCTGCTCCAACTAAAAGATCACAAACTCACTAAAGACTACTTTGACACTGAGTAAGCCCTGCTCCAACTAAGAGATCACAAACTTACTGAAGACTCCTCTGAACACTGAGTGCACCCTGCTCCTTTCAGAAGAACACAAACTCACTGAAGACTCTTCTGACACTGAGTGAGCCCTCCTCCTTCTAAGAGATCACAAACTCACTGAAGACTCCTCTGACACTGAGTGAGCTCTGCTCCTTCCTAGAGATCACAAACTCACTGAAGACTCCTCTGACACTGAGTGAGCCCTGCTCCTTCCAAGAGATCACAAACTCACTGAAGACTCCTCTGACACTGAGTGAGCCCTGCTCCAACTAAGAGATCACAAACTCACTGAAGACTCCTCTGACACTGAGTGAACCCTGCTCCAGCCAAAATATCTCAAACTCATTGAAGACTTTTCTGAACACTGAGTGAGCCCTGCTCTAACCAAGAGATCACAAACTCACTGAAGTCTCCTCTGACGCTGAGTGAGCCCTGCTCCAACTAAAAGATCACAAACTCACTAAAGACTACTTTGACACTGAGTAAGCCCTGCTCCAACTAAGAGATCACAAACTTACTGAAGACTCCTCTGAACACTGAGTGCACCCTGCTCCTTTCAGAAGAACACAAACTCACTGAAGACTCTTCTGATGCTGAGTGAGCCCTGCTCCAACTAAGCGATCACAAACTCACTGAAGACTCCTCTGACACTGAGTGAGCCCTGCTCCTTCCAAGAGATCACAAACTCACTGAAGACTGATGCTGAGTGAGCCCTGCTCCAACTAAGCGATCACAAACTCACTGAAGACTCCTCTGACACTGAGTGAGCCCTGCTCCTTCCAAGAGATCACAAACTCACTGAAGACTCCTCTGACACTGAGTGAGCCCTGATCCTTCCAATAGATCACAAACTCACTGAAGACTCCTCTGAGACTGAGTGAGCCCTGGTCCTTCCAATAGATCACAAACTCACTGAAGACTCCTCTGAGACTGAGTGAGCCCTGCTCCTTCCAAGAGATTACAAACTCACTGAAGACTCCTATCACACTGAGTGAGCCCTGCTGCAACTAAGAGATCACAAACTCACTGAAGACTCCTCTGACAGTGAGTAAACCCTGCTCCAACTAAGATATCACAAACTCACTGAAGACTTCTCTGACACTGAGTGAGCCCTGGTCCTTCCAAGAGATTACAAACTCACTGAAGACTCCTCTCACACTGAGTGAGCCCTGCTGCAACTAAGAGATCACAAACTCACTGAAGACTCCTCTCACACCGAGTGAACCCTGCTCCAGCCAAAATATCTCAAACTCATTGAAGACTTTTCTGAACACTGAGTGAGCCCTGCTCCAATGAAGAGATCACAAACTCACTGAAGACTCATCTGACACTGAGTGAGCCCTGCTCCTTCCAAGAGATCACAAACTCAATGAAAACTTGTCTGACACTGAGTGAGCCCTGCTGCAACTAAGAGATCACAAACTCACTGAAGACTCCTCTGACAATGAGTGAGCTCTGCTTTTTCCAAGAGATCACAAACTCACTGAAGACTCCTCTGACATTGAGTGATCCCTGCTCCAACTAACAGATCACAAACTCACTGAAGACGCCTCTGACACTGAGTGAGTTCTGCTCCTTCCTAAAGATCACAACCTCACTGAAGACTCCTCTGACACTGAGTGAACCCTGCTCCAACCAAAATATCTCAAACTCATTGTAGACTTTTCTGAACATTGAGTGAGCCCTGCTCTAACCAAGAGATCACAAACTCACTGAAGACTCCTCTGACGCTGAGTGAGCCCTGCTCCAACTAAGAGATCACAAACTCACTAAAGACTACTTTGACACTGAGTAAGCCCTGCTCCAACTAAGAGATCACAAACTCACTGAAGACTCCTCTGACACTGAGTGAACCCTGCTCCAGCCAAAAGATCTCAAACTCATTGTAGAATTTTCTGAACACTGAGTGAGCCCAGCTCCATCTAAGAGATCACAAACTCACTGAAGACTCCTCTGAACACTGAGTGCACCCTGCTCCTTTCAGAAGAACACAAACTCACTGAAGACTCTTCTGATGCTGAGTGAGCCCTGCTCCAACTAAGCGATCACAAACTCACTGAAGACTCCTCTGACACTGAGTGAGCCCTGCTCCTTCCAAGAGATCACAAACTCACTGAAGACTCCTCTGACACTGAGTGAGCCCTGCTCCTTCCAATAGATCACAAACTCACTGAAGACTCCTCTGAGACTGAGTGAGCCCTGGTCCTTCCAAGAGATCACAAACTCACTGAAGACTCCTCTGACAATGAGTGAACCCTGCTCCAACTAAGATATCACAAACTCACTGAAGACTTCTCTGACACTGAGTGAGCCCTGGTCCTTCCAAGAGATTACAAACTCACTGAAGACTCCTCTCACACTGAGTGAGCCCTGCTGCAACTAAGAAATCAAAACTCACTGAAGACTCCTCAGACACTGAGTGAACCCTGCTCCAACTAAGAGATCACAAACTCGCTGAAGACTCCTTTGACACTGAGTGAACCCTGCTCCAGCCAAAAGATCTCAAACTCATTGAAGACTTTTCTGAACACTGAGTGAGCCCTGCTCCAATGAAGAGATCACAAACTCACTAAAGACTCATCTGACACTGAGTGAGCCCTGCTCCTTTCAAGAGATCACAAACTCAATAAAAACTCGTCTGACACTGAGTGAGCCCTGCTGCAACTAAGAGATCACAAACTCACTGAAGACTACTCTGACAATGAGTGAGCTCTGCTTTTTCCAAGAGATCACAAACTCACTGAAGACTCCTCTGACATTGAGTGATCCCGGCTCCAACTAAGAGATCACAAACTCACTGAAGACGCCTCTGACACTGAGTGAGCTCTGCTCCTTCCTAAAGATCACAACCTCACTGAAGACCCGTCTGACACTGAGTGAACTCTGCTCCAGCCAAAATATCTCAAACTCATTGAAGACTTTTCTGAACACTGAGTGAGCCCTGCTCCAACGAAGAGATCACAAACTCACTAAAGACTCCTCTGAACACTGAGAGCACCCTGCTCCTTCCAGGAGATCACAAACTCACTGCAAACACTTCTGAACACTGAGCGAGCCCTGCTTCTTCTAAGAGATCACAAACTCAATGAAAACTCCTCTGACACTGAGTGAGCCCTGCTCCTTCCAAGAGATTAGAAAATCACTGAAGACTCCTCTGAAACTGAGTGAGCCCTGCTCCTTCTAAGAGATCACAAACTCACTGAAGACTCCTCTGACACTGAGTGAGCCCTGCTCCTTCCAAGAGATCACAAACTCACTGAAGACTCCTCTGACATTGAGTGAACCCTGCTCCAAATAAGAGATCACAAACTCACTGAAGACTCCTCTGACACTGAGTGAGCCCTGCTCCTTCCAAGAGATCACAAACTCACTGAAGACTCCTCTGACACTGAGTGAGCCCTGCTCCAACTAAGAGATCACAAACTCACTGAAGACTCCTCTGACACTGAGTGAGCCCTGCTCCTTCCAAGAGATCACAAACTCACTGAAGACTCCTCTGACACTGAGTGAGCCCTGCTCCAACTAAGAGATCACAAACTCACTGAAGACTCCTCTGACACTGAGTGAGCCCTGCTCCAACTAAGAGATCACAAACTCACTGAAGACTCCTCTGACACTGAGTGAACCCTGCTCCAGCCAAAATAGCTCAAACTCACTAAAGACTACTCTGACAACACTGAGTAAGCCCTGCTCCAACTAAGAGATCACAAACTCACTGAAGACTCTTCTGACACTGAGTGAACCCTGCTCCAGCCGAAAGATCTCAAACTCATTGTAGAATTTTCTGAACACTGAGTGAACCCTGCTACTTTCAGAAGAACACAAACTCACTGAAGACTCCTCTGATGCTGAGTGAGCCCTGCTCCAACTAAGCGATCACAAACTCACTGAAGACTCCTCTGACACTGAGTGAGCCCTGCTCCTTCCAAGAGATCACAAACTCACTGAAGACTCCTCTGACACTGAGTGAGCCCTGCTCCTTCCAATAGATCACAAACTCACTGAAGACTCATCTGACACTGAGTGAGCCCTGCTCCTTCCAATAGATCACAAACTCACTGAAGACTCCTCTGAGACTGAGTGAGCCCTGCTCCTACCAAGAGATCACAAACTCACTGAAGACTCCTCTGACACAGAGTGAGCTCTGCTCCATCTAAGAGATCACAAACTCACTGAAGGCTCCTCTGACACTGAGTGAGCCCTGCTCATTCCTAGAGATCACAAACTCACTGAAAACTCCCCGGACACTGAGTGAGCCCTGCTCCAACCAAGAGATCACAAACTCACTGAAGACTCCTTTGACATTGAGTGAACCCTGCTCCAAATAAGAGATCACAAACTCACTGAAGACTCCTCTGACACTGAGTGAGCTCTGCTCCTTCCTAGTAATCACAAACTCACTGAAGACTCCTCTGACACTGAATGAGCCCTGCTCCTTTCAAGAGATCACAAACTCAATAAAAACTCGTCTGACACTGAGTGAGCCCTGCTGCAACTAAGAGATCACAAACTCACTGAAGACTACTCTGACAATGAGTGAGCTCTGCTTTTTCCAAGAGATCACAAACTCACTGAAGACTCCTCTGACATTGAGTGATCCCGGCTCCAACTAAGAGATCACAAACTCACTGAAGACGCCTCTGACACTGAGTGAGCTCTGCTCCTTCCTAAAGATCACAACCTCACTGAAGACCCGTCTGACACTGAGTGAACTCTGCTCCAGCCAAAATATCTCAAACTCATTGAAGACTTTTCTGAACACTGAGTGAGCCCTGCTCCAACGAAGAGATCACAAACTCACTAAAGACTCCTCTGAACACTGAGAGCACCCTGCTCCTTCCAGGAGATCACAAACTCACTGCAAACACTTCTGAACACTGAGCGAGCCCTGCTTCTTCTAAGAGATCACAAACTCAATGAAAACTCCTCTGACACTGAGTGAGCCCTGCTCCTTCCAAGAGATTAGAAAATCACTGAAGACTCCTCTGAAACTGAGTGAGCCCTGCTCCTTCTAAGAGATCACAAACTCACTGAAGACTCCTCTGACACTGAGTGAGCCCTGCTCCTTCCAAGAGATCACAAACTCACTGAAGACTCCTCTGACATTGAGTGAACCCTGCTCCAAATAAGAGATCACAAACTCACTGAAGACTCCTCTGACACTGAGTGAGCCCTGCTCCTTCCAAGAGATCACAAACTCACTGAAGACTCCTCTGACACTGAGTGAGCCCTGCTCCAACTAAGAGATCACAAACTCACTGAAGACTCCTCTGACACTGAGTGAGCCCTGCTCCTTCCAAGAGATCACAAACTCACTGAAGACTCCTCTGACACTGAGTGAGCCCTGCTCCAACTAAGAGATCACAAACTCACTGAAGACTCCTCTGACACTGAGTGAGCCCTGCTCCAACTAAGAGATCACAAACTCACTGAAGACTCCTCTGACACTGAGTGAACCCTGCTCCAGCCAAAATAGCTCAAACTCACTAAAGACTACTCTGACAACACTGAGTAAGCCCTGCTCCAACTAAGATATCACAAACTCACTGAAGACTCTTCTGACACTGAGTGAACCCTGCTCCAGCCGAAAGATCTCAAACTCATTGTAGAATTTTCTGAACACTGAGTGAACCCTGCTACTTTCAGAAGAACACAAACTCACTGAAGACTCCTCTGATGCTGAGTGAGCCCTGCTCCAACTAAGCGATCACAAACTCACTGAAGACTCCTCTGACACTGAGTGAGCCCTGCTCCTTCCAAGAGATCACAAACTCACTGAAGACTCCTCTGACACTGAGTGAGCCCTGCTCCTTCCAATAGATCACAAACTCACTGAAGACTCATCTGACACTGAGTGAGCCCTGCTCCTTCCAATAGATCACAAACTCACTGAAGACTCCTCTGAGACTGAGTGAGCCCTGCTCCTACCAAGAGATCACAAACTCACTGAAGACTCCTCTGACACAGAGTGAGCTCTGCTCCATCTAAGAGATCACAAACTCACTGAAGGCTCCTCTGACACTGAGTGAGCCCTGCTCATTCCTAGAGATCACAAACTCACTGAAAACTCCCCGGACACTGAGTGAGCCCTGCTCCAACCAAGAGATCACAAACTCACTGAAGACTCCTTTGACATTGAGTGAACCCTGCTCCAAATAAGAGATCACAAACTCACTGAAGACTCCTCTGACACTGAGTGAGCTCTGCTCCTTCCTAGTAATCACAAACTCACTGAAGACTCCTCTGACACTGAATGAGCCCTGCTCCTTCCAAGAGATCACAAACTCACTGAAGACTCCTCTGACACTGAGTGAGCCCTGCTCCAACTAAGAGATCACAAACTCACTGAAGACTCCTCTGACACTGAGTGAACCCTGCTCCAGCCAAAATATCTCAAACTCATTGAAGACTTTTCTGAACACTGTGTGGTATATAAATAAATAATACCGGATCTAGGTTTTACTGGACATAGTAATAACAGATAGCTCAATAAATAAGAGTCAAGATTCGAGGTAGTAGGAGTTTGCAGGTTTAATACAGCATAAAGGACAGGAACAGGACAACCTGCACAGGAATAGGATGACAGGGCCCGGCAGGGGGGCCCCGACAGCTGTCGGGCAGGATCTGGAATGAGCGCGCTAACTTTAATAACAGTACACAAGCATATATACTAAAACAGTTGCATTACAGCGAATACAATAGGCGGAGCAGTGGGTGTGGTCAATAGCAGTAGCGAAAGATAAGAGTAAAAGTGGGTGTAACAAGAGGCGTGTACATAGACATGTGATGTAAACGTAACAGAATATGTCATAAATGGGGCGGAAACATGGAGGGGGCTACCTAAGGAGCCGGGACCTCTGACCTAATGGTGCGTGCAAACTGACAATGACGTGTTACTAGGAGAAACTGGGGGCTATGAACTCTGTGCTAGGAGCAGAGACTGAAGTCTGGAGAGTCAGGGCGACATGTACCTAAACCCTATCTAGTATCTAATGTTTAGAGGACATGTTGATATAAACTAAGAGTCAGGAGGGGAGAGGCTAACAGACTCTAAGACTGGAGCATGCATTATTCTACATGTAGTGCGTGATGAAGAATATTAAATGACCATTAATACAGTATTTCTCTTACATGGAGACGTAAAGGCTAGACAATGACGGAAACTATTGATGCGATTCAGTAGCTTAGGAATGCAGAGAAGGAGGGCTGGACTGATAACTAGAATCATAACATACTCTTGGCAGACTCAGAGGCAGAGCCAGGCCGAGCCGGGCACTGCGAGGCAGGAAGTAAGTGAAGGGTCGAGGATACAGGTGGGGGCTGTATCGCTCCTCAGCGAGGGTTCAGGAGACAGGAGCTGAATCTGGTGTCCGGGCCCATTTGAGGCCTAGAAAACGGGGACTTTAAAATGAAATAACGTGCACACTGAGAAACGTGGCAACGTAACTTTACATAGGCCTAATATTCGTAGTATTCACGAGAACTGGAAACTGGCATACTAGAGATGGACACAACTATAATTGCATCTTAAATCGAACAGGGGGAATACATATGCATATTAATCATGCACACATAACATAAGATGGAGAACACGTAGGGACACAGAACATGGCAAAATTTACTTTTCCACATTCCCTCCTTGTCACTACGTTTCCATCAGGAAACATCAATATTCATGATACCATCTATCATTTCATACAGTATCATTTGCTCGTCTCGAATTTTCTTGGAACTGGATTTAGAACGGGACTTAGGACTAGGAATACAAGAGGTAGCACAAATGCCGCAAATCGCAGGGCCACATTGTATACAGAGGCAGCAACTGAATATGATCGCTACTGCAATACCTAGAAAGGACAATACTTTCCATCCCCAGGCGGAAATTATATTCCAGAACCAACCGGACCATGTCCAGGTTCCTGGATCTTGGTGTAACATATGGGCAATTTTATGGAGTCTGGTTATGGCTGAATAAACAGACGGCGCGTTATTAGGAATGAAAATGCAGCAACTAGATCCGATGACTCTACATGCCCCGCCCCTATCGGCCAGTATGACGTCAAGGACGAGACGATTCTGGAGCACGACAATTCTCATAAAGGATTGCTCTTCGGTTAAGTTACCTAGAGCAGAAGTAGTCTCAATCACTACTGCTTCAAGTGTTCTGGTTAATCTACGTATCAGTTTACTATTTACAACAGTGCCTAAGTAGGGGAAGACACCTTTATTGATATCTATGTATTGTTCTAGAGCAGTTTCAGTATAATCGACAATCGGGAGGTCTCTTTTGTGTCTAGTATGTACTAGGTGGGAATTCCTATGGTAGTCAGGTGGGGCTAGAAAAACTGGTGGCAGTAGAAAGGCAATATAACAGGTTCCCTCCCAATCGAGGGGCAGACGAACATATGCGGTCTGACCACAAACAAAATAAGAATGACGTGAAGCTTTGAAAATAGATTTCCTACTGTCACTATACTTGACAATAGTAGTACAATCACTATGGCCTACATGTACGGAACCATTATTTCGGACACATAATTCACCTTTAACTGGTAGTACTGACATAGCAGGTAAGTCTGGAGTAGAATCAGACTGAACATTCAGGACCATGAAATTCGAAGAATAATTACCTAAATTATAAACTTGATTTTCTAGATCTAACCCTGTTCTGTGGGGAAGACCTTGTTTGTCTGGAAAACATGTACTGTTAAGAAAAGACATATCTGTTGAGGATGACGTTAACGTGGACCATGCTCCACACAAACCATTATGTGAAAATGGATAAGGAAAGAGTGGCAGAACTCCCTTCGGTGTCTGGAAAGGGGGGAGTCGACCACACACCCAACAATTAGTGGTATTGCTGGTCTGGTGTGAATAATGTAACATGCGGATAAAAGAATTATTTCGCATAGCGAGACGATATGAGAGTTCATGAGGAGGCAGATCACTAAACGTGTGCTCTACTGTAGCATTAGCAGACTTATTTACATGAGAAACTGGAAAATACAAATAAAATGCATAACATGTGCAGGTAATCATAAGGCTGAAAAACAATATGAAACTTAGAAAAACGATACATCGGATTGAGTTTTGACTAACTCTCTCACTATGGGGGTCTATTATATACATGTCAGAAACCGGTCTAACCGTTTCACCTAGGGGAGGACTTAGACAATCAAACTGGCTGACTTATTTTACTAGACCTTATTTTGAGCTTATACTCCTGTTGCGGAGTTTTCTCTAACAGGGAGGGTTCAGTATCATTGTCTTTTGCGGGACAGTCCTTAAGAATAGTACTTTGGCAGTCTTTAAGATCCTCGGAAATGTTCTTTGAAACAGGCTTTAGTCCAAAAAATCTTTTCACATGTGACAGGTGGACCCAGCCCTTCCTGCCTTCCAGCTTGACGGCAGTACGGGTGGCCAGGAGGACCTGTCGGGGTTCCTTCCAGCGAGGCTCCAGCGGACTTGAACGATCAAAATTCCGGACAAGAACCATGCATCCGGGAACGATGTCATGCGGTGCCACCTCGGTATTGTCTGGAAATGCGGCAGCAACCTGTGAACGACAAGAGTTGAGGGCAGACATCAAGGAAGCTAGGTAATCTGTCAGCATATTACTTGAAACATCTGTAATACTTCGAGGTCTAGGTGTACCCCACATGTTAGGGGGGCGGCCGAATACGACCTCATACGGGGACAGACCTGATCTGGAATGTGCGACCATGCGCATATAAAATAAAGCGACTGGCAGAGCTACTAGCCAGTCCACACCTTTCTCTTTACAAATCTTGGCAATACGGATTTTCAGGGTCTGATTATGTCTCTCTACTAGACCAGCTGCTTCAGGATGGCGTACACAATGGAACTTCCACTGGTACCCTAACAACAGGGAAACATGTTTCATAAGCTCGGATGAGAATGGCTGGCCGTTATCAGAATATACGACTCTAGGGAGTCCGTAGCGGGGGAAGAATTCACGAACCAACTGCTTGGCAGTGGTCGCGGCTGTGTAATCTGGGACTGGATATGCTTCTGTCCACCTGGACAAAGCGCATACAACTACAAGGACATACTTGAAACCTCGACATCGCTCCATCTGAATATAATCCATCTGGAGGACTTCAAAAGGGTGGTCAGGGGGCTGGAATCCACCTTGTTCCACCGGGACACTTTTACCTGGATTAAACTGACAACATATCATACAGGTACGGACTTTCTGTTTGGCTGCAGCCCGTAAATGCTTGTTGAACCAAATGTTCTGGATACTGTCTAACATAGCTTTTTCTCCTAAATGTGCTGGACTATGTGCGGTATTGATAATGACTTGAACCATAGAGTCGGGGAGAAACCATGTGGCTTTACCCTTCGTTACCCATCCCTGATCTGTCTGGACCCCTCCTTGTTCGGACCATTTCTTGATTTCATCGGGAGTAGCATGTAACTGAATATCTATGACATCTTGAGTGGGGTCCTTAACTGTCATACATGTAGTCTGATCTGGAGTATGTGTCTGTGTCGGGTTAACTGAAATGTCTGGAGTCTGTGCTGTAAACTTGGCTGTGCGATCTGCTAGATCATTACCTTGAGAAATAGTGTCAGTAACTTTCGTATGTGCTTTGCACTTCATGATAGCAATAGATGTCGGTAAATGTATGGCATCTAACAGAGCCTGAATAAGGAGACCATGCTGAATCTTGGTTCCATGAGAAGTCATGAAACCTCTCTCCTGCCAGAGCACTCCAAAGTCGTGTACGACTCCAAATGCGTAACGTGAATCTGTGTAAACATTAACTTTCAGGTTCTTAGTGTGTATGCAGGCTTGAGTCAGAGCAACTAGCTCTGCTGCTTGAGCAGACAGGGTGTCAATATGGTGTGTTTCTATAACTTCAGTGTCAGTAGTCACTGCATACGCGGCTACTAGTTCTCCTGTACTCGTTCTCATACATGAACCATCCACATAAAGTGTCAGGTCGGGATCTGGTAATGGAATATCTGTCAGATCTTGTCTTGGCTTAGTCATAATGTTAACTACTTCCACACAGTCGTGTGTGGCAGGATTTGAATTAACTGATGGTAACAGTGTAGCAGGATTTAGAACGTTGCAGCGTCTGATTTCTATGTGTGGCTGGAACAGTGTCAATTCATAACCTGTTAAACGTGCAATTGTCAAGTGCTGAGTCTGTGTTCGGTTTAAAAGAACTTCCACGGAGTGTGGAACTTGTACTGTCAAGGAATGTCCTAATACTATGGAATCACTTTGTCTGATAGCTAGTGCTGTGGCTGCAACTGACTTGAGGCACGCAGGCAGAGCCTGGGCTACAGGATCTAGTGGGCTCGAGAAATAAGCACATGGCTTGTATTGTCCTGCTTGATCTTGTGTGAGAACAGATAATGCTGTACCTTCACGTTCTGTGACGAAAAGTGTAAAAGGCTTACTGTAGTTCGGTGTAGCTAGAACAGGAGCTTGGCATAAAGCTTTCTTTAACTCATTAAAACTAAGTGTATGTTCAGATGTCCAAGGTAGGACAGTCGATACGGCTGCCTCCTGTGTCGTTAACTGTATCAGTGGCTTGGCTAGGAATGCATACTGAGGAATCCATTGTCTGCAGTAAGAAGTAAGGCCAATAAAAGCACGTACCTCCTTCTGGGTCTTGGGCTGAGGAAGACTCGCTATTAACTGGATACGGTCTGGTGTCAACTGCCTACCCCTCTTGGACAGCAAGTGGCCTAAATAGATCACTTGCTGGACACAGAATTGAAGCTTCGAAGGGGACACCTTGTGCCCCATCTCTGCCAAGAAATACAAGACTGTAAGTGATGCTCGCTCGCAAGCACGTTCAGAACGGGCTGTGATCAGTAGATCATCGACATACTGGAGCAGGGCAGTGTCAGTTGGCATGTGAATGTTGTCTAGTTGTCTCTTAAGTGCTTGACTGTAAATACTAGGACTTTCTGTGAAACCTTGAGGAGCTCGTGTGAACATATAGCTCCTTCCATTTAAACAAAATCCGAAAAGAAACTGGCTGTCTGGATGAATGGGGACACTGAAAAACGCGTTCTTGAGGTCTATGACTGTAAAAAATGAGGCTTCGGAATCAATGGTTGTCAATAGGGAAGAGATATCTGGGACAACTGGGTACTGGGGAATAATACATTTATTAAGTTCTCGAAGGTCAATCACTAATCGATATACTGGGGGTGCATTTGGATCAGTACGTTTCATGACTGGAATGATCGGAGAATTACATACATTGGAGTCAGTTTCTACAACTACTCCTTGAGCCATGAGCTCGTCAATAATTTTGGATAAGGCTGCTACAGCCTCAGGTGGCAATCTGTACTGTCTGATTCGTGGTAACACTACACCTGGCTTGAGAGTCACACGATGGGGTGTGATTTGCATATAACCAACATCAGTTGGACCTTGCGCCCATAGATGCTGCGGGACATTAGACAATCTCGGATCAAAATCTCGTAACACATAGTGACCCTTGAAGTCACGTAGAAACAGTCGTATTCCCTCGGGGGAACAGCAAATAACTGCACCTAATTCTTTCAGTGTTTTAATACCTAACAGATTTTCTGGACATGACTTCGTAAGTAATAGATCAGTAGTGCGGGACAATGGACCTACTTCTAGAGTAACTGGCTTAGATATCTCGTTTACAATAGGCTTTCCTGAAAATCCAAGGGAAACATTTCTAGAGCCTGAGAGCAGAGCCCCTGGAACTTCGGCGTGGCTGATGGTGGTCCTACTTGCCCCTGTATCAATCAGAAACTTTCTGTCTTTCCCTAGTACTTGACTATGAACATAGGGACCTTCTTGATCTACAGGTATCTCGATGAGAGGCAAGCCTACCTCCCTCTCTAGGCTGTTTCATGAATATGGCTGATACTCTGGATACTGGGACTGTGCATACTGGTACATCTGCTGTGTAACATGCTGTGTTGCAGCGATAGGCTGCGGTGCTGGAACTGTCTGTTGTGCATTCTGTGGCTGAGAAGTCTGTGAAACTTGTTCTTGTCTAGGCGGACGTGTTCTTTCTTTAGTCTTACCAGTAGCTATATTGTGTTTCAGAACTGCACACTCGTTTATATAATGACCTGGCTGTTTACAATAATTGCATGTCCCTTTAACGGGAACTGCAGGATGACTTGCTTGATTCGGACCCCTCTTCTGACTGTCTTGAGGAACAGATTGTGCAACTAGTACTTTCATTTTCGTGTCTTTCATACGTTTTCTTTCATGATCTTGCTCTTCTCTGATTCTATTCTGGTGGTACTGGAGCATCTGTAACATCTGGGACGGAGTATTAGCTTGCCAGGTACTTCCGACTTTCAAAACTCGATTCTTTACTTGGGGACTTGAATTCTCGACTAATTTAGTAACAAAAAGATGAGGGTATGACTCGCTACTCGTTTTCAATCCACTGTTTATAATAAAACACTTTTCAAATCTAGAATAAAAATCACTAGTATCTTCGTCTGGTTTCTGTTTACAGGCTGAGATTGCATCCCAGTCTTCCTTTTTAGTGGTTAATAATCTGGGCAAAACTTGTATTAACAGTTCTGGTAATTCTTTACATTTATCTCCAAGACCGGTACCTGGTACTCGTATCTTATCTTCAGCTTCTAGAACTGCCCAATCGATCTTTTTCTCTCCCACCTCCCAATCTTTTTCCTTGAGTTTCTCGTATACCCCTGCGGGCAACAGGACTTTTAACATTTTAATAATATCTGGATACGTGTATTCTCCCATACGGAGCATGTCTTTTAATTCTCGGTGGAACCCTGCTGGATCTTTGTCATGACAGGGAATTAATTTCTTCATCTCTAAGAGTTCCATCTTTGTAATCGGGGTGTAAACAAACACTCGTTGCATTTCACCATCTGTTGTCCTAACTGGGTGTACTTCTCGTAACGGGTTCTGTCTATCTATGTAAAACGGTTTACTTTCTGGGGGTGAGACATGAACAAAATGCGGGTTCAAAAACATACTATATTTATGGCGCTGTTCTAGAATGATACTAATTAAATCGGTACCTAGACCTTTCCATCTATACTGGAGTAACTCGTTCAGGACATCGTGTAACGGACCTGGATCAGAGTGTTGACCCTCATACAGAGTAATGAGATGCTGGATCATATACATACCCACCAGTCGTTGCTCGGCTGGGGGCAATTTCAGAAACATTTGTGCCACTATTTCATCTGGAAAAGTGGTAGAATCAGTAATCCATCGGACTGCTGATCGGGCTAGTTCTTGTTCATGCATATTACTTAATTCACTATAACCGATTCGTGATTTCAGAATGTGATCGGTAGCTTGAAATACTTGTTCTAGAGAACCTTGTTCTGGTGCTGGATGAGGAACAGTTTTCTTGTGCTCTAGGCGTAAATGGCGGTCTGGAAATCTAGATTTTCCTACATACGCTATTCTGGCGGGATTCTCGTCGTCTACCTCTTCGGTAGAGTCATTTTCTTTCTCGCTTACTTGTGCTGCTTTACGTTGTTCGTGTAACTTTAGTATTTCTTTACGAATTTTCTTGTACATACTCTCTATACTACTGATAGTCTTGTGCTTACCCTCGGCTATATTATCACTCCACCTTGTCAGGATTCTCATTTCGGCCGGATCTTTAGTCGGGTAGTATTGTTCTGTTATTAGACTATTAATCAGAAACTTTAATATCATGAGCTGGATCTCAGCTTTCCTTTGAGACATGGCTTCGCCAATACTTTCTGGATCATCCCCTGTACGGATGAAACGATATATTCTGTCTAGATCTCCTTTCATATCTGGTAGGGTGTCTAAATACCCGGTCACCCGTCTTACACGGATGGAATATATTACTGTACTATCATCACCTGCAACCGGATCATAACGGCATTCAGTAAGAGCTAGTCGGATATCTGCAACGGACTTATATTTGGGCGTACGCTGTAACGCACATTCATGTAACTCGGCCAACGTTCTACGTTGGTGTGGTGGCGGGGTACCAGGAGGACCTCCTCCTGCGGCCCCTAAACTAGAATCGTCGACTGATACTCTTCGTGCTGGCAGAGTGGGAAATTGTAATGTGGCCTGGACCGGGGGTACCGTAGCAGGTACTGCAAGAGGTGCCCCGGTGTCTGGAGGAGCAGGAATTGCCTGATTTACAGGGACTGGCGGAACAGGATTTGCATATTCCGGGACTGTGTCGTCCAAATAGGACGAGATGAAAATATCAGCTGCGGTCGGTTTGTGACGTAGCTTAGTCGGAACTAATGGTGGCGGAAAATTACTGGATGCCTCCGGGGTCGCTTTTGGCAAGCCCTCGGCAAGAAGAGGATACATACCCTTAATAAGGGCATGCCTCTGTCTGTCTGACTGTTCGGTTTTGACTCGTTCACCTATCACGATTAATTCCCTTTCTTGGGCTCGTTCTAAAGATTCTCTACTTAATTCTGACTTTCTGATTTCTTTTTCGGTTCTCTTATGAGATTCTTTGCGCCATAACTCGATGGCATCTTTCTGTGACTGTCTGGCTTTCTTTTTCCATAATGCTTCTTCTACTCGCATGATGCACTCGGCATCCCATGTGCCTGATACAGGCCATCTATACTTTTCCTCTAACTGTTTGGTATACTCTACCCATAAATCTAGATATAATATGGCACTTATGCCATGCTTTTGATACATAAAATGACCTGGACTGTCCCTAGGCGGGACAGGAACTGCTGCTTCTAGCAGACCTTTTCTGGTTTTTAACTGACGTAGTTTAGAAAATAAGGGCATGACTGAACTGTAACCTAGACACAATACGCAATTACAATACACAATGAACACGATAAATACTCCACATTCATACCACGACATTACAATACATGAAAAACATTTAAAATAACAGTTCGAACAGAATACTACCTGGAATACTGGAAACAGAATACATGAATTTTCTCGAGAAACAGAACTGACTAGAACAGAAACTAGATGTACTGCTAAAACAGTACGAAACTCACCGGTCTCATAAAGAGACACGTTAGGACCCGCATCCACCAAAGTGGACACTTCGTTTTGGGTTTGTGTACCACCAACCCACGGACCAGAGTCAATTAGATTGACCCTGTCTAGATACTACCCCAGCAATGGTACTCACCGGGCAGCAAGAACGGAAGGCCTCGGACTGGACTGGACTGCTTCGACGCCGGACGGACGAACTTCGGACTTCTGTTACGGGTGGGCCTCCGGATACCTCGGACCTTGGACTCTCGGCTTGGGCTCTGGTCGGGACTCGCCGCGTTCCTCCACCGCCTCGTCTGGATGCTGGACCGCCACCTCCGTCTCCTCCGTGGGCCTGAGGGATACTTGAAGCAGAAATATCTGCCGGTGCGCAGAAGAGTTCCGTCACGGCTGCAGAGGGTCAGGGGGCCGGCGTGGCTTCGCCGGCGCGTGGGGAAAGGGCAAGTCCCTGTTCGGGCGCCATTATGTGGTATATAAATAAATAATACCGGATCTAGGTTTTACTGGACATAGTAATAACAGATAGCTCAATAAATAAGAGTCAAGATTCGAGGTAGTAGGAGTTTGCAGGTTTAATACAGCATAAAGGACAGGAACAGGACAACCTGCACAGGAATAGGATGACAGGGCCCGGCAGGGGGGCCCCGACAGCTGTCGGGCAGGATCTGGAATGAGCGCGCTAACTTTAATAACAGTACACAAGCATATATACTAAAACAGTTGCATTACAGCGAATACAATAGGCGGAGCAGTGGGTGTGGTCAATAGCAGTCGCGAAAGATAAGAGTGAAAGTGGGTGTAACAAGAGGCGTGTACATAGACATGTGATGTAAACGTAACAGAATATGTCATAAATGGGGCGGAAACATGGAGGGGGCTACCTAAGGAGCCGGGACCTCTCACCTAATGGTGCGTGCAAACTGACAATGACGTGTTACTAGGAGAAACTGGGGGCTATGAACTCTGTGCTAGGAGCAGAGACTGAAGTCTGGAGAGTCAGGGCGACATGTACCTAAACCCTATCTAGTATCTAATGTTTAGAGGACATGTTGATATAAACTAAGAGTCAGGAGGGGAGAGGCTAACAGACTCTAAGACTGGAGCATGCATTATTCTACATGTAGTGCGTGATGAAGAATATTAAATGACCATTAATACAGTATTTCTCTTACATGGAGACGTAAAGGCTAGACAATGACGGAAACTATTGATGCGATTCAGTAGCTTAGGAATGCAGAGAAGGAGGGCTGGACTGATAACTAGAATCATAACATACTCTTGGCAGACTCAGAGGCAGAGCCAGGCCGAGCCGGGCACTGCGAGGCAGGAAGTAAGTGAAGGGTCGAGGATACAGGTGGGGGCTGTATCGCTCCTCAGCGAGGGTTCAGGAGACAGGAGCTGAATCTGGTGTCCGGGCCCATTTGAGGCCTAGAAAACGGGGACTTTAAAATGAAATAACGTGCACACTGAGAAACGTGGCAACGTAACTTTACATAGGCCTAATATTCGTAGTATTCACGAGAACTGGAAACTGGCATACTAGAGATGGACACAACTATAATTGCATCTTAAATCGAACAGGGGGAATACATATGCATATTAATCATGCACACATAACATAAGATGGAGAACACGTAGGGACACAGAACATGGCAAAATTTACTTTTCCACAACTGAGTGAGCCCTGCTCTAACCAAGAGATCACAAACTCACTGAAGTCTCCTCTGACGCTGAGTGAGCCCTGCTCCAACTAAAAGATCACAAACTCACTAAAGACTACTTTGACACTGAGTAAGCCCTGCTCCAACTAAGAGATCACAAACTTACTGAAGACTCCTCTGAACACTGAGTGCACCCTGCTCCTTTCAGAAGAACACAAACTCACTGAAGACTCTTCTGATGCTGAGTGAGCCCTGCTCCAACTAAGCGATCACAAACTCACTGAAGACTCCTCTGACACTGAGTGAGCCCTGCTCCTTCCAAGAGATCACAAACTCACTGAAGACTCCTCTGATGCTGAGTGAGCCCTGCTCCAACTAAGCGATCACAAACTCACTGAAGACTCCTCTGACACTGAGTGAGCCCTGCTCCTTCCAAGAGATCACAAACTCACTGAAGACTCCTCTGACACTGAGGGGCATATTACCAACAACTAGCGATAATTTTTGTCTCTAACTTGTTTAGAGACAAAAATTATCGCCGCACATCGGCGATTTTTATCGCAGATAAACCTTGCTATTAGCAAGGTTTATCTCAAATGCGATAAAAAACGGCCGCAATGCATGAATATCGCTGAAAAGTCGGCGATATTCATGCATTATCGAGCAAATGCTCTTAGCCATGTTATCCACCTCCCATTGGATAACATGGCTAAGAACTGCTCAGGGCAGGTGTTAGCTTTTGGAGATATTCACGCTTAGCGCGAATATCTCCAAAAGTTGGTAATAGGAGATAGCGATGTTAGCGACTGTTTCCAGTCGCTAACATCTTGGCACGCCCACTTTGCATGTCATTAGTGATAAATATCACTGACATGCAAAGCGGGGCCCAAGATGGTCGCTATCTCCTATTAGCTGTCACTAACTGGTGTTAGCGACAGCTTGGTAATAGGGAGATCATTTTATCTCCGCTTTCTTGGCTTTTAAAGCCAAAAAAGCGGAGATAAACCCCCTTGATAATATGCCCCTGAGTGAGCCCTGATCCTTCCAATAGATCACAAACTCACTGAAGACTCCTCTGCGACTGAGTGAGCCCTGGTCCTTCCAATAGATCACAAACTCACTGAAGACTCCTCTGAGACTGAGTGAGCCCTGCTCCTTCCAAGAGATTACAAACTCACTGAAGACTCCTATCACACTGAGTGAGCCCTGCTGCAACTAAGAGATCACAAACTCACTGAAGACTCCTCTGACAGTGAGTGAACCCTGCTCCAACTAAGATATCACAAACTCACTGAAGACTTCTCTGACACTGAGTGAGCCCTGGTCCTTCCAAGAGATTACAAACTCACTGAAGACTCCTCTCACACTGAGTGAGCCCTGCTGCAACTAAGAGATCACAAACTCACTGAAGACTCCTCTCACACCGAGTGAACCCTGCTCCAGCCAAAATATCTCAAACTCATTGAAGACTTTTCTGAACACTGAGTGAGCCCTGCTCCAATGAAGAGATCACAAACTCACTGAAGACTCATCTGACACTGAGTGAGCCCTGCTCCTTCCAAGAGATCACAAACTCAATGAAAACTCGTCTGACACTGAGTGAGCCCTGCTGCAACTAAGAGATCACAAACTCACTGAAGACTCCCCTGACAATGAGTGAGCTCTGCTTTTTCCAAGAGATCACAAACTCACTGAAGACTCCTCTGACATTGAGTGATCCCTGCTCCAACTAACAGATCACAAACTCACTGAAGACGCCTCTGACACTGAGTGAGTTCTGCTCCTTCCTAAAGATCACAACCTCACTGAAGACTCCTCTGACACTGAGTGAACCCTGCTCCAGCCAAAATATCTCAAACTCATTGTAGACTTTTCTGAACATTGAGTGAGCCCTGCTCTAACCAAGAGATCACAAACTCACTGAAGACTCCTCTGATGCTGAGTGAGCCCTGCTCCAACTAAGAGATCACAAACTCACTAAAGACTACTTTGACACTGAGTAAGCCCTGCTCCAACTAAGAGATCACAAACTCACTGAAGACTCCTCTGACACTGAGTGAACCCTGCTCCAGCCAAAAGATCTCAAACTCATTGTAGGATTTTCTGAACACTGAGTGAGCCCAGCTCCATCTAAGAGATCACAAACTCACTGAAGACTCCTCTGAACACTGAGTGCACCCTGCTCCTTTCAGAAGAACACAAACTCACTGAAGACTCTTCTGATGCTGAGTGAGCCCTGCTCCAACTAAGCGATCACAAACTCACTGAAGACTCCTCTGACACTGAGTGAGCTCTGCTCCTTCGAAGAGATCACAAACTCACTGAAGACTCCTCTGACACTGAGTGAGCCCTGCTCCTTCCAATAGATCACAAACTCACTGAATACTCCTCTGAACACTGAGTGCACCCTGCTCCTTTCAGAAGAACACAAACTCACTGAAGACTCTTCTGATGCTGAGTGAGCCCTGCTCCAACTAAGCGATCACAAACTCACTGAAGACTCCTCTGACACTGAGTGAGCTCTGCTCCTTCCAAGAGATCTCAAACTCATTGAAGACTTTTCTGAACACTGAGTGAGCCCTGCTCCAACGAAGAGATCACAAACTCACTAAAGACTCCTCTGAACACTGAGAGCACCCTGCTCCTTCCAGGAGTTCACAAACTCACTGCAAACACTTCTGAACACTGAGCGAGCCCTGCTCCTTCTAAGAGATCACAAGCTCAATGAAAACTCCTCTGACACTAAGTGAGCCCTGCTCCAACCAAGAGATCACAAACTCGCTGAAGACTCCTCTGAAACTGAGTGAGCCCTGCTCCTTCTAAGAGATCACAAACTCACTGAAGACTCCTCTGACACTGAGTGAGCCCTGCTCCTTCCAAGAGATCACAAACTCACTGAAGACTCCTCTGACATTGAGTGAACCCTGCTCCAAATAAGAGATCACAAACTCAATGAAGACTCCTCTGACACTGAGTGAGCTCTGCTCCTTCCTAGAGATCACAAACTCACTGAAGACTCCTCTGACACTGAGTGAGCCCTGCTCCTTCCAAGAGATCACAAACTCACTGAAGACTCCTCTGACACTGAGTGAGCCCTGCTCCAACTAAGAGATCACAAACTCACTGAAGACTCCTCTGACACTGAGTGAGCCCTGCTCCAACTAAGAGATCACAAACTCACTGAAGACTCATCTGACACTGAGTGAACCCTGCTCCAGCCAAAATAGCTCAAACTCATTGAAGACTTTTCTGAACACTGAGTGAGCCCTGCTCCAACCAAGAGATCACAAACTCACTGAAGACTCCTCTGACGCTGAGTGAGCCCTGCTCTAACTAAGAGATCACAAACTCACTAAAGACTACTCTGACAACACTGAGTAAGCCCTGCTCCAACTAAGAGATCACAAACTCACTGAAGACTCTTCTGACACTGAGTGAACCCTGCTCCAGCCGAAAGATCTCAAACTCATTGTAGAATTTTCTGAACACTGAGTGAACCCTGCTACTTTCAGAAGAACACAAACTCACTGAAGACTCCTCTGATGCTGAGTGAGCCCTGCTCCAACTAAGCGATCACAAACTCACTGAAGACTCCTCTGACACTGAGTGAGCCCTGCTCCTTCCAAGAGATCACAAACTCACTGAAGACTCCTCTGACACTGAGTGAGCCCTGCTCCTTCCAATAGATCACAAACTAACTGAAGACTCCTCTGACACTGAGTGAGCCCTGCTCCTTCCAATAGATCACAAACTCACTGAAGACTCCTCTGACACAGAGTGAGCTCTGCTCCATCTAAGAGATCACAAACTCACTGAAGGCTCCTCTGACACTGAGTGAGCCCTGCTCATTCCTAGAGATCACAAACTCACTGAAAACTCCCCGGACACTGAGTGAGCCCTGCTCCAACCAAGAGATCACAAACTCACTGAAGACTCCTTTGACATTGAGTGAACCCTGCTCCAAATAAGAGATCACAAACTCACTGAAGACTCCTCTGACACTGAGTGAGCTCTGCTCCTTCCTAGTGATCACAAACTCACTGAAGACTCCTCTGACAATGAGTGAGCTCTGCTTTTTCCAAGAGATCACAAACTCACTGAAGACTCCTCTGACATTGAGTGATCCCTGCTCCAACTAACAGATCACAAACTCACTGAAGACGCCTCTGACACTGAGTGAGTTCTGCTCCTTCCTAAAGATCACAACCTCACTGAAGACTCCTCTGACACTGAGTGAACCCTGCTCCAGCCAAAATATCTCAAACTCATTGTAGACTTTTCTGAACATTGAGTGAGCCCTGCTCTAACCAAGAGATCACAAACTCACTGAAGACTCCTCTGACGCTGAGTGAGCCCTGCTCCAACTAAGAGATCACAAACTCACTAAAGACTACTTTGACACTGAGTAAGCCCTGCTCCAACTAAGAGATCACAAACTCACTGAAGACTCCTCTGACACTGAGTGAACCCTGCTCCAGCCAAAAGATCTCAAACTCATTGTAGGATTTTCTGAACACTGAGTGAGCCCAGCTCCATCTAAGAGATCACAAACTCACTGAAGACTCCTCTGAACACTGAGTGCACCCTGCTCCTTTCAGAAGAACACAAACTCACTGAAGACTCTTCTGATGCTGAGTGAGCCCTGCTCCAACTAAGCGATCACAAACTCACTGAAGACTCCTCTGACACTGAGTGAGCTCTGCTCCTTCCAAGAGATCACAAACTCACTGAAGACTCCTCTGACACTGAGTGAGCCCTGCTCCTTCCAATAGATCACAAACTCACTGAATACTCCTCTGAGACTGAGTGAGCCCTGGTCCTTCCAAGAGATCACAAACTCACTGAAGACTCCTCTGACAGTGAGTGAACCCTGCTCCAACTAAGATATCACAAACTCACTGAAGACTTCTCTGACACTGAGTGAGCCCTGGTCCTTCCAAGAGATTACAAACTCACTGAAGACTCCTCTCACACTGAGTGAGCCCTGCTGCAACTAAGAAATCACAAACTCACTGAAGAGTCCTCAGACACTGAGTGAGCCCTGCTCCAACTAAGAGATCACAAACTCGCTGAAGACTCCTTTGACACTGAGTGAACCCTGCTCCAGCCAAAAGATCTCAAACTCAATGAAGACTTTTCTGAACACTGAGTGAGCCCTGCTCCAATGAAGAGATCACAAACTCACTAAAGACTCATCTGACACTGAGTGAGCCCTGCTCCTTCCAAGAGATCACAAACTCAATGAAAACTCGTCTGACACTAAGTGAGCCCTGCTGCAACTAAGAGATCACAAACTCACTGAAGACTCCTCTGACAATGAGTGAGCTCTGCTTTTTCCAAGAGATCACAAACTCACTGAAGACTCCTCTGACATTGAGTGATCCCTGCTCCAACTAAGAGATCACAAACTCACTGAAGACGCCTCTGACACTGAGTGAGCTCTGCTCCTTCCTAAAGATCACAACCTCACTGAAGACTCGTCTGACACTGAGTGAACTCTGCTCCAGCCAAAATATCTCAAACTCATTGAAGACTTTTCTGAACACTGAGTGAGCCCTGCTCCAACGAAGAGATCACAAACTCACTAAAGACTCCTCTGAACACTGAGAGCACCCTGCTCCTTCCAGGAGATCACAAACTCACTGCAAACACTTCTGAACACTGAGCGAGCCCTGCTCCTTCTAAGAGATCACAAACTCAATGAAAACTCCTCTGACACTAAGTGAGCCCTGCTCCAACCAAGAGATCACAAACTCGCTGAAGACTCCTCTGAAACTGAGTGAGCCCTACTCCTTCTAAGAGATCACAAACTCACTGAAGACTCCTCTGACACTGAGTGAGCCCTGCTCCTTCCAAGAGATCACAAACTCACTGAAGACTCCTCTGACATTGAGTGAACCCTGCTCCAAATAAGAGATCACAAACTCACTGAAGACTCCTCTGACACTGAGTGAGCTCTGCTCCTTCCTAGAGATCACAAACTCACTGAAGACTCCTCTGACACTGAGTGAGCCCTGCTCCTTCCAAGAGATCACAAACTCACTGAAGACTACTCTGACACTGAGTGAGCCCTGCTCCAACTAAGAGATCACAAACTCACTGAAGACTCCTCTGATACTGAGAGATGCCCTGCTCCAACTAAGAGATCACAAACTCACTGAAGACTCATCTGACACTGAGTGAACCCTGCTCCAGCCAAAATAGCTCAAACTCATTGAAGACTTTTCTGAACACTGAGTGAGCCCTGCTCCAACCAAGAGATCACAAACTCACTGAAGACTCCTCTGACGCTGAGTGAGCCCTGCTCCAACTAAGAGATCACAAACTCACTAAAGACTACTCTGACAACACTGAGTAAGCCCTGCTCCAACTAAGAGATCACAAACTCACTGAAGACTCTTCTGACACTGAGTGAACCCTGCTCCAGCCGAAAGATCTCAAACTCATTGTAGAATTTTCTGAACACTGAGTGAACCCTGCTACTTTCAGAAGAACACAAACTCACTGAAGACTCCTCTGATGCTGAGTGAGCCCTGCTCCAACTAAGCGATCACAAACTCACTGAAGACTCCTCTGACACTGAGTGAGCCCTGCTCCTTCCAAGAGATCACAAACTCACTGAAAACTCCTCTGACAATGAGTGAGCTCTGCTTTTTCCAAGAGATCACAAACTCACTGAAGACTCCTCTGACATTGAGTGATCCCTGCTCCAACTAACAGATCACAAACTCACTGAAGACGCCTCTGACACTGAGTGAGTTCAGCTCCTTCCTAAAGATCACAACCTCACTGAAGACTCCTCTGACACTGAGTGAACCCTGCTCCAGCCAAAATATCTCAAACTCATTGTAGACTTTTCTGAACATTGAGTGAGCCCTGCTCTAACCAAGAGATCACAAACTCACTGAAGACTCCTCTGACGCTGAGTGAGCCCTGCTCCAACTAAGAGATCACAAACTCACTAAAGACTACTTTGACACTGAGTAAGCCCTGCTCCAACTAAGAGATCACAAACTCACTGAAGACTCCTCTGACACTGAGTGAACCCTGCTCCAGCCAAAAGATCTCAAACTCATTGTAGGATTTTCTGAACACTGAGTGAGCCCAGCTCCATCTAAGAGATCACAAACTCACTGAAGACTCCTCTGAACACTGAGTGCACCCTGCTCCTTTCAGAAGAACACAAACTCACTGAAGACTCTTCTGATGCTGAGTGAGCCCTGCTCCAACTAAGCGATCACAAACTCACTGAAGACTCCTCTGACACTGAGTGAGCTCTGCTCCTTCCAAGAGATCACAAACTCACTAAAGACTCCTCTGACACTGAGTGAGCCCTGCTCCTTCCAATAGATCACAAACTCACTGAATACTCCTCTGAGACTGAGTGAGCCCTGGTCCTTCCAAGAGATCACAAACTCACTGAAGACTCCTCTGACAGTGAGTGAACCCTGCTCCAACTAAGATATCACAAACTCACTGAAGACTTCTCTGACACTGAGTGAGCCCTGGTCCTTCCAAGAGATTACAAACTCACTGAAGACTCCTCTCACACTGAGTGAGCCCTGCTGCAACTAAGAAATCACAAACTCACTGAAGACTCCTCAGACACTGAGTGAGCCCTGCTCCAACTAAGAGATCACAAACTCGCTGAAGACTCCTTTGACACTGAGTGAACCCTGCTCCAGCCAAAAGATCTCAAACTCAATGAAGACTTTTCTGAACACTGAGTGAGCCCTGCTCCAATGAAGAGATCACAAACTCACTAAAGACTCATCTGACACTGAGTGAGCCCTGCTCCTTCCAAGAGATCACAAACTCAATGAAAACTCGTCTGACACTAAGTGAGCCCTGCTGCAACTAAGAGATCACAAACTCACTGAAGACTCCTCTGACAATGAGTGAGCTCTGCTTTTTCCAAGAGATCACAAACTCACTGAAGACTCCTCTGACATTGAGTGATCCCTGCTCCAACTAAGAGATCACAAACTCACTGAAGACGCCTCTGACACTGAGTGAGCTCTGCTCCTTCCTAAAGATCACAACCTCACTGAAGACTCGTCTGACACTGAGTGAACTCTGCTCCAGCCAAAATATCTCAAACTCATTGAAGACTTTTCTGAACACTGAGTGAGCCCTGCTCCAATGAAGAGATCACAAACTCACTAAAGACTCCTCTGAACACTGAGAGCACCCTGCTCCTTCCAGGAGATCACAAACTCACTGCAAACACTTCTGAACACTGAGCGAGCCCTGCTCCTTCTAAGAGATCACAAACTCAATGAAAACTCCTCTGACACTAAGTGAGCCCTGCTCCAACCAAGAGATCACAAACTCACTGAAGACTCCTCTGAAACTGAGTGAGCCCTACTCCTTCTAAGAGATCACAAACTCACTGAAGACTCCTCTGACACTGAGTGAGCCCTGCTCCTTCCAAGAGATCACAAACTCACTGAAGACTCCTCTGACATTGAGTGAACCCTGCTCCAAATAAGAGATCACAAACTCATTGAAGACTCCTCTGACATTGAGTGAGCTCTGCTCCTTCCTAGAGATCACAAACTCACTGAAGACTCCTCTGACACTGAGTGAGCCCTGCTCCTTCCAAGAGATCACAAACTCACTGAAGACTACTCTGACACTGAGTGAGCCCTGCTCCAACTAAGAGATCACAAACTCACTGAAGACTCATCTGACACTGAGTGAACCCTGCTCCAGCCAAAATAGCTCAAACTCATTGAAGACTTTTCTGAACACTGAGTGAGCCCTGCTCCAACCAAGAGATCACAAACTCACTGAAGACTCCTCTGACGCTGAGTGAGCCCTGCTCCAACTAAGAGATCACAAACTCACTAAAGACTACTCTGACAACACTGAGTAAGCCCTGCTCCACCAAAGAGATCACAAACTCACTGAAGACTCTTCTGACACTGAGTGAACCCTGCTCCAGCCGAAAGATCTCAAACTCATTGTAGAATTTTCTGAACACTGAGTGAACCCTGCTACTTTCAGAAGAACACAAACTCACTGAAGACTCCTCTGATGCTGAGTGAGCCCTGCTCCAACTAAGCGATCACAAACTCACTGAAGACTCCTCTGACACTGAGTGAGCCCTGCTCCTTCCAAGAGATCACAAACTCACGGAAGACTCCTCTGACACTGAGTGAGCCCTGCTCCTTCCAATAGATCACAAACTCACTGAAGACTCCTCTGACACTGAGTGAGCCCTGCTCCTTCCAATAGATCACAAACTCACTGAAGACTCCTCTGAGACTGAGTGAGCCCTGCTCCTACCAAGAGATCACAAACTCACTGAAGACTCCTCTGACACAGAGTGAGCTCTGCTCCATCTAAGAGATCACAAACTCACTGAAGGCTCCTCTGACACTGAGTGAGCCCTGCTCATTCCTAGAGATCACAAACTCACTGAAAACTCCCCGGACACTGAGTGAGCCCTGCTCCAACCAAGAGATCACAAACTCACTGAAGACTCCTTTGACATTGAGTGAACCCTGCTCCAAATAAGAGATCACAAACTCACTGAAGACTCCTCTGACACTGAGTGAGCTCTGCTCCTTCCTAGTGATCACAAACTCACTGAAGACTCCTCTGACACTGAGTGAGCCCTGCTCCTTCCAAGAGATCACAAACTCACTGAAGACTCCTCTGACACTGAGTGAGCCCTGCTCCAACTAAGAGATCACAAACTCACTGAAGACTCCTCTGACACTGAGTGAACCCTGCTCCAGCCAAAATATCTCAAACTCATTGAAGACTTTTCTGAACACTGAGTGAGCCCTGCTCCAACCAAGAGATCACAAACTCACTGAAGACTCCTCTGATGCTGAGTGAGCCCTGCTTCAACTAAGCGATCACAAACTCACTGAAGACCCCTCTGACACTGAGTGAGCCCAGCTCCTTCCAAGAGATCACAAACTCACTGAAGACTCCTCTGATGCTGAGTGAGCCCTGCTTCAACTAAGCGATCACAAACTCACTGAAGACCCCTCTGACACTGAGTGAGCCCAGCTCCTTCCAAGAGATCACAAACTCACTGAAGACTCCTCTGACACTGAGTGAACCCTGCTCCAGCCAAAATATCTCAAACTCATTGAAGACTTTTCTGAACACTGAGTGAGCCCTGCTCCAATGAAGAGATCACAAACTCACTGAAGACTCATCTGACACTGAGTGAGCGCTGCTCCTTCCAAGAGATCACAAACTCAATGAAAACTCGTCTGACACTGAGTGAGCCCTGCTGCAACTAAGAGATCACAAACTCACTGAAGACTCCTCTGACAATGAGTGAGCTCTGCTTTTTCCAAGAGATCACAAACTCACTGAAGACTCCTCTGACATTGAGTGATCCCTGCTCCAACTAAGAGAACACGAACTCACTGAAGACGCCTCTGACACTGAGTGAGCTCTGCTCCTTCCTAAAGATCACAACCTCACTGAAGACTCGTCTGACACTGAGTGAACTCTGCTCCAGCCAAAATATCTCAAACTCATTGAAGACTTTTCTGAACACTGAGTGAGCCCTGCTCCAACGAAGAGATCACAAACTCACTAAAGACTCCTCTGAACACTGAGAGCACCCTGCTCCTTCCAAGAGATCACAAACTCACTGCAAACACTTCTGAACACTGAGCGAGCCCTGCTCCTTCCAAGAGATTAAAAAATCACTGAAGACTCCTCTGACACTGAGTGAGCTCTGCTCCTTCCTAGAGATCACAAACTCACTGAAGACTCCTCTGACACTGAGTGAGCCCTGCTCCTTCCAAGAGATAACAAACTCACTGAAGACTCCTCTGACACTGAGTGAGCCCTGCTCCAACTAAGAGATCACAAAATCACTGAAGACTCCTCTGACACTGAGTGAGCCCTGCTCCAACTAAGAGATCACAAACTCACTGAAGACTCCTCTGACACTGAGTGAGCCCTGCTCCAACTAAGAGATCACAAACTCACTGAAGACTCCTCTGACACTGAGTGAGCCCTGCTCCAACTAAGAGATCACAAACTCACTAAAGACTTCTCTGACACTGAGTAAGCCCTGCTCCAACTAAGAGATCACAAACTCACTGTAGACTCTTCTGACACTGAGTGAACCCTGCTCGAAGCCGAAAGATCTCAAACTCATTGTAGAATTTTCTGAACACTGAGTGAACCCCGCTACTTTCAGAAGAACACAAACTCACTGAAGACTCCTCTGATGCTGAGTGAGCCCTGCTCCAACTAAGCGATCACAAACTCACTGAAGACTCCTCTGACACTGAGTGAGCCCTGCTCCTTCCAATAGATCACAAACTCACTGAAGACTCCTCTGACACTGAATGAGCCCTGCTCCTTCCAATAGATCACAAACTCACTGAAGACTCCTCTGAGACTGAGTGAGCCCTGCTCCTTCCACGAGATTACAAACTCATAGAAGACTCCTCTGACACTGAGTGAGCCCTGCTCCTTCTAAGAGATCACAAACTCACTGAAAACTCCTCTGACACTGAGTGAGCCCTGCTCCTTCCAAGAGATTACAAACTCATTGAAGACTCCTCTGACACTGAGTGAGCCCTCCTCCTTCTAAGAGATCACAAACTCACTGAAGACTCCTCTGACACTGAGTGATCCCTGCTCCTTCCAAGAGATCACAAACTCACTGAAGACTCCTCTGACATTGAGTGAACCCTGCTCCAAATAAGAGATCACAAACTCACTGAAGACTCCTCTGACACTGAGTGAGCTCTGCTCCTTCCTAGAGATCACAAACTCACTGAAGACTCCTCTGACACTGAGTGAGCCCTGCTCCTTCCAAGAGATCACAAACTCACTGAAGACTCATCTGACACTGAGTGAGCCCTGCTCCAACTAAGAGATCACAAACTCACTGAAGACTCCTCTGACACTGAGTGAACCCTGCTCCAGCCAAAATATCTCAAACTCATTGAAGACTTTTCTGAACACTGAGTGAGCCCTGCTCTAACCAAGAGATCACAAACTCACTGAAGTCTCCTCTGACGCTGAGTGAGCCCTGCTCCAACTAAAAGATCACAAACTCACTAAAGACTACTTTGACACTGAGTAAGCCCTGCTCCAACTAAGAGATCACAAACTTACTGAAGACTCCTCTGAACACTGAGTGCACCCTGCTCCTTTCAGAAGAACACAAACTCACTGAAGACTCTTCTGATGCTGAGTGAGCCCTGCTCCAACTAAGCGATCACAAACTCACTGAAGACTCCTCTGACACTGAGGGAGCCCTGCTCCTTCCAAGAGATCACAAACTCACTGAAGACTCCTCTGATGCTGAGTGAGCCCTGCTCCAACTAAGCGATCACAAACTCACTGAAGACTCCTCTGACACTGAGTGAGCCCTGCTCCTTCCAAGAGATCACAAACTCACTGAAGACTCCTCTGACACTGAGTGAGCCCTGATCCTTCCAATAGATCACAAACTCACTGAAGACTCCTCTGAGACTGAGTGAGCCCTGGTCCTTCCAATAGATCACAAACTCACTGAAGACTCCTCTGAGACTGAGTGAGCCCTGCTCCTTCCAAGAGATTACAAACTCACTGAAGACTCCTATCACACTGAGTGAGCCCTGCTGCAACTAAGAGATCACAAACTCACTGAAGACTCCTCTGACAGTGAGTGAACCCTGCTCCAACTAAGATATCACAAACTCACTGAAGACTTCTCTGACACTGAGTGAGCCCTGGTCCTTCCAAGAGATTACAAACTCACTGAAGACTCCTCTCACACTGAGTGAGCCCTGCTGCAACTAAGAGATCACAAACTCACTGAAGACTCCTCTCACACCGAGTGAACCCTGCTCCAGCCAAAATATCTCAAACTCATTGAAGACTTTTCTGAATACTGAGTGAGCCCTGCTCCAATGAAGAGATCACAAACTCACTGAAGACTCATCTGACACTGAGTGAGCCCTGCTCCTTCCAAGAGATCACAAACTCAATGAAAACTCGTCTGACACTGAGTGAGCCCTGCTTCAACTAAGAGATCACAAACTCACTGAAGACTCCTCTGACAATGAGTGAGCTCTGCTTTTTCCAAGAGATCACAAACTCACTGAAGACTCCTCTGACATTGAGTGATCCCTGCTCCAACTAACAGATCACAAACTCACTGAAGACGCCTCTGACACTGAGTGAGTTCTGCTCCTTCCTAAAGATCACAACCTCACTGAAGACTCCTCTGACACTGAGTGAACCCTGCTCCAGCCAAAATATCTCAAACTCATTGTAGACTTTTCTGAACATTGAGTGAGCCCTGCTCTAACCAAGAGATCACAAACTCACTGAAGACTCCTCTGACGCTGAGTGAGCCCTGCTCCAACTAAGAGATCACAAACTCACTAAAGACTACTTTGACACTGAGTGAGCCCTGCTCCAACTAAGAGATCACAAACTCACTGAAGACTCCTCTGACACTGAGTGAACCCTGCTCCAGCCAAAAGATCTTAAACTCATTGTAGAATTTTCTGAACACTGAGTGAGCCCAGCTCCATCTAAGAGATCACAAACTCACTGAAGACTCCTCTGAACACTGAGTGCACCCTGCTCCTTTCAGAAGAACACAAACTCACTGAAGACTCTTCTGATGCTGAGTGAGCCCTGCTCCAACTAAGCGATCACAAACTCACTGAAGACTCCTCTGACACTGAGTGAGCCCTGCTCCTTCCAAGAGATCACAAACTCACTGAAGACTCCTATGACACTGAGTGAGCCCTGCTCCTTCCAATAGATCACAAACTCACTGAAGACTCCTCTGAGACTGAGTGAGCCCTGGTCCTTCCAAGAGATCACAAACTCACTGAAGACTCATCTGACAGTGAGTGAACCCTGCTCCAACTAAGATATCACAAACTCACTGAAGACTTCTCTGACACTGAGTGAGCCCTGGTCCTTCCAAGAGATTACAAACTCACTGAAGACTCCTCTCACACTGAGTGAGCCCTGCTCCTTCCAATAGATCACAAACTCACTGAAGACTCCTCTGAGACTGAGTGAGCCCTGCTCCTACCAAGAGATCACAAACTCACTGAAGACTCCTCTGACACTGAGTGAGCCCTGATCCTTCCAATAGATCACAAACTCACTGAAGACTCCTCTGATGCTGAGTGAGCCCTGCTCCAACTAAGCGATCACAAACTCACTGAAGACTCCTCTGACACTGAGTGAGCCCTGCTCCTTCCAAGAGATCACAAACTCACTGAAGACTCCTCTGACACTGAGTGAGCCCTGATCCTTCCAATAGATCACAAACTCACTGAAGACTCCTCTGAGACTGAGTGAGCCCTGGTCCTTCCAATAGATCACAAACTCACTGAAGACTCCTCTGAGACTGAGTGAGCCCTGCTCCTTCCAAGAGATTACAAACTCACTGAAGACTCCTATCACACTGAGTGAGCCCTGCTGCAACTAGGAGATCACAAACTCACTGAAGACTCCTCTGACAGTGAGTGAACCCTGCTCCAACTAAGATATCACAAACTCACTGAAGACTTCTCTGACACTGAGTGAGCCCTGGTCCTTCCAAGAGATTACAAACTCACTGAAGACTCCTCTCACACTGAGTGAGCCCTGCTGCAACTAAGAGATCACAAACTCACTGAAGACTCCTCTCACACCGAGTGAACCCTGCTCCAGCCAAAATATCTCAAACTCATTGAAGACTTTTCTGAACACTGAGTGAGCCCTGCTCCAATGAAGAGATCACAAACTCACTGAAGACTCATCTGACACTGAGTGAGCCCTGCTCCAACTAAGAGATCACAAACTCACTGAAGACTCCTCTGACACTGAGTGAACCCTGCTCCAGCCAAAATATCTCAAACTCATTGAAGACTTTTCTGAACACTGAGTGAGCCCTGCTCTAACCAAGAGATCACAAACTCACTGAAGTCTCCTCTGACGCTGAGTGAGCCCTGCTCCAACTAAAAGATCACAAACTCACTAAAGACTACTTTGACACTGAGTAAGCCCTGCTCCAACTAAGAGATCACAAACTTACTGAAGACTCCTCTGAACACTGAGTGCACCCTGCTCCTTTCAGAAGAACACAAACTCACTGAAGACTCTTCTGATGCTGAGTGAGCCCTGCTCCAACTAAGCGATCACAAACTCACTGAAGACTCCTCTGACACTGAGTGAGCCCTGCTCCTTCCAAGAGATCACAAACTCACTGAAGACTCCTCTGATGCTGAGTGAGCCCTGCTCCAACTAAGCGATCACAAACTCACTGAAGACTCCTCTGACACTGAGTGAGCCCTGCTCCTTCCAAGAGATCACAAACTCACTGAAGACTCCTCTGACACTGAGTGAGCCCTGATCCTTCTAATAGATCACAAACTCACTGAAGACTCCTCTGAGACTGAGTGAGCCCTGGTCCTTCCAATAGATCACAAACTCACTGAAGACTCCTCTGAGACTGAGTGAGCCCTGCTCCTTCCAAGAGATTACAAACTCACTGAAGACTCCTATCACACTGAGTGAGCCCTGCTGCAACTAAGAGATCACAAACTCACTGAAGACTCCTCTGACAGTGAGTGAACCCTGCTCCAACTAAGATATCACAAACTCACTGAAGACTTCTCTGACACTGAGTGAGCCCTGGTCCTTCCAAGAGATTACAAACTCACTGAAGACTCCTCTCACACTGAGTGAGCCCTGCTGCAACTAAGAGATCACAAACTCACTGAAGACTCCTCTCACACCGAGTGAACCCTGCTCCAGCCAAAATATCTCAAACTCATTGAAGACTTTTCTGAATACTGAGTGAGCCCTGCTCCAATGAAGAGATCACAAACTCACTGAAGACTCATCTGACACTGAGTGAGCCCTGCTCCTTCCAAGAGATCACAAACTCAATGAAAACTCGTCTGACACTGAGTGAGCCCTGCTGCAACTAAGAGATCACAAACTCACTGAAGACTCCTCTGACAATGAGTGAGCTCTGCTTTTTCCAAGAGATCACAAACTCACTGAAGACTCCTCTGACATTGAGTGATCCCTGCTCCAACTAACAGATCACAAACTCACTGAAGACGCCTCTGACACTGAGTGAGTTCTGCTCCTTCCTAAAGATCACAACCTCACTGAAGACTCCTCTGACACTGAGTGAACCCTGCTCCAGCCAAAATATCTCAAACTCATTGTAGACTTTTCTGAACATTGAGTGAGCCCTGCTCTAACCAAGAGATCACAAACTCACTGAAGACTCCTCTGACGCTGAGTGAGCCCTGCTCCAACTAAGAGATCACAAACTCACTAAAGACTACTTTGACACTGAGTGAGCCCTGCTCCAACTAAGAGATCACAAACTCATTGAAGACTCCTCTGACACTGAGTGAACCCTGCTCCAGCCAAAAGATCTTAAACTCATTGTAGAATTTTCTGAACACTGAGTGAGCCCAGCTCCATCTAAGAGATCACAAACTCACTGAAGACTCCTCTGAACACTGAGTGCACCCTGCTCCTTTCAGAAGAACACAAACTCACTGAAGACTCTTCTGATGCTGAGTGAGCCCTGCTCCAACTAAGCGATCACAAACTCACTGAAGACTCCTCTGACACTGAGTGAGCCCTGCTCCTTCCAAGAGATCACAAACTCACTGAAGACTCCTATGACACTGAGTGAGCCCTGCTCCTTCCAATAGATCACAAACTCACTGAAGACTCCTCTGAGACTGAGTGAGCCCTGGTCCTTCCAAGAGATCACAAACTCACTGAAGACTCATCTGACAGTGAGTGAACCCTGCTCCAACTAAGATATCACAAACTCACTGAAGACTTCTCTGACACTGAGTGAGCCCTGGTCCTTCCAAGAGATTACAAACTCACTGAAGACTCCTCTCACACTGAGTGAGCCCTGCTGCAACTAAGAAATCATAAACTGACTGAAGACTCCTCAGACACTGAGTGAGCCCTGCTCCAACTAAGAGATCACAAACTCGCTGAAGACTCCTTTGACACTGAGTGAACTCTGCTCCAGCCAAAAGATCTCAAACTCATTGAAGACTTTTCTGAACACTGAGTGAGCCCTGCTCCAATGAAGAGATCACAAACTCACTAAAGACTCATCTGACACTGAGTGAGCCCTGCTCCTTTCAAGAGATCACAAACTCAATGAAAACTCGTCTGACACTGAGTGAGCCCTGCTGCAACTAAGAGATCACAAACTCACTGAAGACTCCTCTGACAATGAGTGAGCTCTGCTTTTTCCAAGAGATCACAAACTCACTGAAGACTCCTCTGACATTGAGTGATCCCTGCTCCAACTAAGAGATCACAAACTCACTGAAGACGCCTCTGACACTGAGTGAGCTCTGCTCCTTCCTAAAGATCACAACCTCACTGAAGACTCGTCTGACACTGAGTGAACTCTTCTCCAGCCAAAATATCTCAAACTCATTGAAGACTTTTCTGAACACTGAGTGAGCCCTGCTCCAACGAAGAGATCACAAACTCACTAAAGACTCCTCTGAACACTGAGAGCACCCTGCTCCTTCCAGGAGATCACAAACTCACTGCAAACACTTCTGAACACTGAGCGAGCCCTGCTCCTTCTAAGAGATCACAAACTCAATGAAAACTCCTCTGACACTGAGTGAGCCCTGCTCCTTCCAAGAGATTAGAAAATCACTGAAGACTCCTCTGAAACTGAGTGAGCCCTGCTCCTTCTAAGAGATCACAAACTCACTGAAGACTCCTCTGACACTGAGTGAGCCCTGCTCCTTCCAAGAGATCACAAACTCACTGAAGACTCCTCTGACATTGAGTGAACCCTGCTCCAAATAAGAGATCACAAACTCACTGAAGACTCCTCTGACACTGAGTGAGCCCTGCTCCTTCCAAGAGATCACAAACTCACTGAAGACTCCTCTGACACTGAGTGAGCCCTGCTCCAACTAAGAGATCACAAACTCACTGAAGACTCCTCTGACACTGAGTGAGCCCTGCTCCAACTAAGAGATCACAAACTCACTGAAGACTCCTCTGACACTGAGTGAACCCTGCTCCAGCCAAAATAGCTCAAACTCATTGAAGACTTTTCTGAACACTGAGTGAGCCCTGCTCCAACCAAGAGATCACAAACTCACTGAAGACTCCTCTGACGCTGAGTGAGCCCTGCTCCAACTAAGAGATCACAAACTCACTAAAGACTACTCTGACAACACTGAGTAAGCCCTGCTCCAACTAAAAGATCACAAACTCACTGAAGACTCTTCTGACACTGAGTGAACCCTGCTCCAGCCGAAAGATCTCAAACTCATTGTAGAATTTTCTAAACACTGAGTGAACCCTGCTACTTTCAGAAGAACACAAACTCACTGAAGACTCCTCTGATGCTGAGTGAGCCCTGCTCCAACTAAGCGATCACAAACTCACTGAAGACTCCTCTGACACTGAGTGAGCCCTGCTCCTTCTAAGAGATCACAAACTCACTGAAAACTCCTCTGACACTGAGTGAGCCCTGCTCCTTCCAATAGATCACAAACTCGCTGAAGACTCCTCTGACACTGAGTGAGCCCTGCTCCTTCCAATAGATCACAAACTCACTGAAGACTCCTTTGAGACTGAGTGAGCCCTGCTCCTACCAAGAGATCACAAACTCACTGAAGACTCCTCTGACACAGAGTGAGCTCTGCTCCATCTAAGAGATCACAAACTCACTGAAGGCTCCTCTGACACTGAGTGAGCCCTGCTCATTCCTAGAGATCACAAACTCACTGAAAACTCCCCGGACACTGAGTGAGCCCTGCTCCAACCAAGAGATCACAAACTCACTGAAGACTCCTTTGACATTGAGTGAACCCTGCTCCAAATAAGAGATCACAAACTCACTGAAGACTCCTCTGACACTGAGTGAGCTCTGCTCCTTCCTAGTAATCACAAACTCACTGAAGACTCCTCTGACACTGAATGAGCCCTGCTCCTTCCAAGAGATCACAAACTCACTGAAGACTCCTCTGACACTGAGTGAGCCCTGCTCCAACTAAGAGATCACAAACTCACTGAAGACTCCTCTGACACTGAGTGAACCCTGCTCCAGCCAACATATCTCAAACTCATTGAAGACTTTTCTGAACACTGAGTGAGCCCTGCTCTAACCAAGAGATCACAAACTCACTGAAGTCTCCTCTGACGCTGAGTGAGCCCTGCTCCAACTAAAAGATCACAAACTCACTAAAGACTACTTTGACACTGAGTAAGCCCTGCTCCAACTAAGAGATCACAAACTTACTGAAGACTCCTCTGAACACTGAGTGCACCCTGCTCCTTTCAGAAGAACACAAACTCACTGAAGACTCTTCTGATGCTGAGTGAGCCCTGCTCCAACTAAGCGATCACAAACTCACTGAAGACTCCTCTGACACTGAGTGAGCCCTGCTCCTTCCAATAGATCAAAAACTCACTGAAGACTCCTCTGACACTGAATGAGCCCTGCTCCTTCCAATAGATCACAAACTCACTGAAGACTCCTCTGAGACTGAGTGAGCCCTGCTCCTACCAAGAGATCACAAACTCACTGAAGACTCCTCTGACACTGAGTGAGCCCTGATCCTTCCAATAGATCACAAACTCACTGAAGACTCCTCTGATGCTGAGTGAGCCCTGCTCCAACTAAGCGATCACAAACTCACTGAAGACTCCTCTGACACTGAGTGAGCCCTGCTCCTTCCAAGAGATCACAAACTCACTGAAGACTCCTCTGACACTGAGTGAGCCCTGATCCTTCCAATAGATCACAAACTCACTGAAGACTCCTCTGAGACTGAGTGAGCCCTGGTCCTTCCAATAGATCACAAACTCACTGAAGACTCCTCTGAGACTGAGTGAGCCCTGCTCCTTCCAAGAGATTACAAACTCACTGAAGACTCCTATCACACTGAGTGAGCCCTGCTGCAACTAGGAGATCACAAACTCACTGAAGACTCCTCTGACAGTGAGTGAACCCTGCTCCAACTAAGATATCACAAACTCACTGAAGACTTCTCAGACACTGAGTGAGCCCTGGTCCTTCCAAGAGATTACAAACTCACTGAAGACTCCTCTCACACTGAGTGAGCCCTGCTGCAACTAAGAGATCACAAACTCACTGAAGACTCCTCTCACACCGAGTGAACCCTGCTCCAGCCAAGAGATCACAAACTCAATGAAAACTCGTCTGACACTGAGTGAGCCCTGCTGCAACTAAGAGATCACAAACTCACTGAAGACTCCTCTGACAATGAGTGAGCTCTGCTTTTTCCAAGAGATCACAAACTCACTGAAGACTCCTCTGACATTGAGTGATCCCTGCTCCAACTAACAGATCACAAACTCACTGAAGACGCCTCTGACACTGAGTGAGTTCTGCTCCTTCCTAAAGATCACAACCTCACTGAAGACTCCTCTGACACTGAGTGAACCCTGCTCCAGCCAAAATATCTCAAACTCATTGTAGACTTTTCTGAACATTGAGTGAGCCCTGCTCTAACCAAGAGATCACAAACTCACTGAAGACTCCTCTGACGCTGAGTGAGCCCTGCTCCAACTAAGAGATCACAAACTCACTAAAGACTACTTTGACACTGAGTAAGCCCTGCTCCAACTAAGAGATCACAAACTCACTGAAGACTCCTCTGACACTGAGTGAACCCTGCTCCAGCCAAAAGATCTCAAACTCATTGTAGAATTTTCTGAACACTGAGTGAGCCCAGCTCCATCTAAGAGATCATAAACTCACTGAAGACTCCTCTGAACACTGAGTGCACCCTGCTCCTTTCAGAAGAACACAAACTCACTGAAGACTCTTCTGATGCTGAGTGAGCCCTGCTCCAACTAAGCGATCACAAACTCACTGAATACTCCTCTGAGACTGAGTGAGCCCTGGTCCTTCCAAGAGATCACAAACTCACTGAAGACTCCTCTGACAGTGAGTGAACCCTGCTCCAACTAAGATATCACAAACTCACTGAAGACTTCTCTGACACTGAGTGAGCCCTGGTCCTTCCAAGAGATTACAAACTCACTGAAGACTCCTCTCACACTGAGTGAGCCCTGCTGCAACTAAGAAATCACAAACTCACTGAAGACTCCTCAGACACTGAGTGAGCCCTGCTCCAACTAAGAGATCACAAACTCGCTGAAGACTCCTTTGACACTGAGTGAACCCTGCTCCAGCCAAAAGATCTTAAACTCATTGAAGACTTTTCTGAACACTGAGTGAGCCCTGCTCCAATGAAGAGATCACAAACTCACTGAAGACTCCTCTGACACTGAGTGAGCCCTGCTCCAACTAAGAGATCACAAACTCACTGAAGACTCATCTGACACTGAGTGAACCCTGCTCCAGCCAAAATAGCTCAAACTCATTGAAGACTTTTCTGAACACTGAGTGAGCCCTGCCCCAACCAAGAGATCACAAACTCACTGAAGACTCCTCTGACGCTGAGTGAGCCCTGCTCCAACTAAGAGATCACAAACTCACTAAAGACTACTCTGACAACACTGAGTAAGCCCTGCTCCAACTAAGAGATCACAAACTCACTGAAGACTCTTCTGACACTGAGTGAACCCTGCTCCAACCGAAAGATCTCAAACTCATTGTAGAATTTTCTGAACACTGAGTGAACCCTGCTACTTTCAGAAGAACACAAACTCACTGAAGACTCCTCTGATGCTGAGTGAGCCCTGCTCCAACTAAGCGATCACAAACTCACTGAAGACTCCTCTGACACTGAGTGAGCCCTGCTCCTTCCAAGAGATCACAAACTCACTGAAGACTCCTCTGACACTGAGTGAGCCCTGCTCCTTCCAATAGATCACAAACTCACTGAAGACTCCTCTGACACTGAGTGAGCCCTGCTCCTTCCAATAGATCACAAACTCACTGAAGACTCCTCTGAGACTGAGTGAGCCCTGCTCCTACCAAGAGATCACAAACTCACTGAAGACTCCTCTGACACAGAGTGAGCTCTGCTCCATCTAAGAGATCACAAACTCACTGAAGGCTCCTCTGACACTGAGTGAGCCCTGCTCATTCCTAGAGATCACAAACTCACTGAAAACTCCCCGGACACTGAGTGAGCCCTGCTCCAACCAAGAGATCACAAACTCACTGAAGACTCCTTTGACATTGAGTGAACCCTGCTCCAAATAAGAGATCACAAACTCACTGAAGACTCCTCTGACACTGAGTGAGCTCTGCTCCTTCCTAGTGATCACAAACTCACTGAAGACTCCTCTGACACTGAGTGAGCCCTGCTCCTTCCAAGAGTTCACAAACTCACTGAAGACTCCTCTGACACTGAGTGAGCCCTGCTCCAACTAAGAGATCACAAACTCACTGAAGACTCCTCTGACACTGAGTGAACCCTGCTCCAGCCAAAATATCTCAAACTCATTGAAGACTTTTCTGAACACTGAGTGAGCCCTGCTCCAACCAAGAGATCACAAACTCACTGAAGACTCCTCTGACGCTGAGTGAGCCCTGCTCCAACTAAGAGATCACAAACTCACTAAAGACTACTCTGACACTGAGTAAGCCCATCTCCAACTAAGAGATCACAAACTCACTGAAGACTCTTCTGACACTGAGTGAACCCTGCTCCAGCCAAAAGATCTCAAACTCATTGTAGAATTTTCTGAACACTGAGTGAGCCCAGCTCCATCTCAGAGATCACAAACTCACTGAAGACTCCTCTGAACACTGAGTGCACCCTGCTCCTTTCAGAAGAACACAAACTCACTGAAGACTCCTCTGATGCTGAGTGAGCCCTGCTTCAACTAAGCGATCACAAACTCACTGAAGACCCCTCTGACACTGAGTGAGCCCAGCTCCTTCCAAGAGATCACAAACTCAATGAAGACTCCTCTGACACTGAGTGAACCCTGCTCCAGCCAAAATATCTCAAACTCACTGAAGACTTTTCTGAACACTGAGTGAGCCCTGCTCCAATGAAGAGATCACAAACTCAATTAAGACTCATCTGACACTGAGTGAGCCCTGCTCCTTCCAAGAGATCACAAACTCAATGAAAACTCGTCTGACACTGAGTGAGTCCTGCTGCAACTAAGAGATCACAAACTCACTGAAGACTCCTCTGACAATGAGTGAGCTCTGCTTTTTCCAAGAGATCACAAACTCACTGAAGACTCCTCTGACATTGAGTGATCCCTGCTCCAACTAAGAGATCACGAACTCACTGAAGACGCCTCTGACACTGAGTGAGCTCTGCTCCTTCCTAAAGATCACAACCTCACTGAAGACTCGTCTGACACTGAGTGAACTCTTCTCCAGCCAAAATATCTCAAACTCATTGAAGACTTTTCTGAACACTGAGTGAGCCCTGCTCCAACGAAGAGATCACAAACTCACTAAAGACTCCTCTGAACACTGAGAGCACCCTGCTCCTTCCAAGAGATCACAAACTCACTGCAAACACTTCTGAACACTGAGCGAGCCCTGCTCCTTCCAAGAGATTAGAAAATCACTGAAGACTCCTCTGACACTGAGTGAGCTCTGCTCCTTCCTAGAGATCACAAACTCACTGAAGACTCCTCTGACACTGAGTGAGCCCTGCTCCAACTAAGAGATCACAAACTCACTGAAGACTCCTCTGACACTGAGTGAGCCCTGCTCCAACTAAGAGACCACAAACTCACTGAAGACTCCTCTGACACTGAGTGAGCCCTGCTCCTGTGGTAAATAAATAAATAATACCTCTCTTTTTGAATGCATAAATGAATAACAGATAGCTCAATAAATAAGAGTCAAGATTCGAGGTAGTAGGAGTTTTTGCAGGTTTATTACAGCATAAAGGACAGGAGCGGGACAACCTGCATAGGAATAGGATGGCAGGGCCCAGCAGCTGCTGGGGCTGGATCTGGGATGAGCGCGCTAACATTTAATAACAATACACGATCATATATACTAAAACAGTTGCATTACAATACATACGATAGGCGGAGCAGTGGGTGTGATCAATAGCAGTCGCGAAAGATAAGGGTGAAAGTAGGTGTAACAGAGGCGTATACATAGACATGTGATGCAAACGTAACAGAATATGTCATGAATGGGGCGGAAACATGGAGGGGGCTACCTAAGGAGCCGGGACCTCTGACCTAATGGTGCGCGCAAACTGGCAATGACGTGTTACTAGGAGAAGCTGGGGGCTTCGAACTCTGTGCTAGGAGCAGAGACTGAAGTCTGGAGAGTCAGGGCGACATGTACCTAAGCAGTATCTAGTATCTGATGTTTAGAGAACATGTTGATGGAATCCAAAAGTTATCGGGGTAAAGGCGAACAGACTCTAAGACTGGAGCATGCATTATTCTACATGTAGTGCGTGATGAAGAATATTAAATGACCATTAGATGCAGTATTTCTCTAACGTGGAGACGTAAAGGCTAGACAATGATGGAAACTATTGATGCGATTCAGTAGCTTTAGGAATGCAGAGAAGGAGGACTGAACTGATAACTGGAATCATAACATACTCTTGGCAGACTCAGACGCAGAGCTAGGCTGAGCCGGGCACTGCGAGGCAGGAAGTAAGTGAAGGGTCGAGGATACAGGTGGGGGCTGTATCGCTCCTCAGCGAGGGCTTCAGGAGACAGGAGCTGAAATCTGGTGTCCGGGCCCTTTTGAGGCCTAGGAACGGGGGCTTTACAATGAAATAACGTGCACACTGAGAAACGTGGCAACGTAGCTTTACACAGGCCTGATATTCGTAGTATTCACGAGAACTGGAAACTGACATACTAGGGGTGGACACAACTGTAATTGCGTCATTAATCGAACATAGGGAATACATATGCATATTAATCATGCACAGATAACATATGATGGATGACGCGTAGGGACACAGAACATGGCAAAATTTACTTTTCCACATTCCCTCCTTGTCACTACGTTTCCATCAGGAAACATCAATATTCATGATACCATCTATCATTTCATACAGTATCATTTGCTCGTCTCGAATTTTCTGGGAACGTGTTTTAGAACGGGGCTTGGGACTAGGAATACAAGAGGTAGCACAAATGCCGCAAATCGCAGGGCCACATTGTATACAGAGGCAGCAGCTGAATATGATCGCTACTGCAATACCTAGAAAGGACAAGACTTTCCATCCCCAAGCGGAAATTATAGTCCAGAACCAACCGGACCATGTCCAGGTGCCTGGATCTTGGTGTAACAGATGGGCAATTTTATGGAGTCTGGTTATAGCTGAATAAACAGACGGCGCGTTATTTGGAATGAAAATGCAGCAACTAGATCCGATGACTCTACAGGCCCCGCCCCTATCGGCCAATATGACGTCAAGCACGAGACGATTCTGGAGCACGACAATTCTCATAAAGGATTGTTCTTCGGTTAAATTACTTAGAGCAGAGGTAGTCTCAATTACTACTGCTTCGAGTGTTCTGGTTAATCTACGTATCAGTTTACTATTCACAACTGTACCTAAATAAGGAAAGACACCTTTATTGATATCTATATATTGTTCTAGAGTAGTTTCAGTATAATCGACAATCGGGAGGTTTCTCTTGTGTCTAGTATGTACTAGGTGGGAATTCCTATGGTAGTCGGGTGGGGCTAGAAAAACCGGTGGCAGTAGGAAGGCAATGTAACAGGTTCCCTCCCAATCGAGGGGCAGACGAATATATGCGGTCTGACCACAAATAAAATAAGAATGACGTGAAGCTTTGAAAATAGATTTCCCACTGTCACTATACTTGACAATAGTAGTACAATCACTATGTCCTACATGTACGGAACCATTATTTCGGACACATAATTCACCTTTGACTGGTAGTACTGAAATAGTAGGTAAGTCTGGAGTAGTATCAGACTGAACATTCAGGACCATGAAATTCGAAGAATAATTACCTAAATTGTAAACTTCGTTTTCTAGATCTAACCCTGTTCTGTGGGGAAGACCTTGCTTGTCTGGAAAACATGTACTGTTAAGAAAAGACATATCTGTTGAGGATGACGTTAACGTGGACCATGCTCCACACGAACCATTATGTGAAAATAGATAAGGAAAGAGTGGCAGAACTCCCTTCGGTGTCTGGAAAGGGGGGAGTCGACCACACACCCAACAATTAGTGGCATTGCTGGTCTGGTGTGAATAATGTAACATGCGGATAAAAGAATTATTACGCATAGCGAGACGATAAGATAGTTCATGAGGAGGCAGATCACTAAACGTGTGCTCTACTGTAGCATTAGAAGACTTATTTACATGAGAAACTGGAAAATACAGATAAAATGCATAACTGGTGCAGGAAATCATAATGCTGAGAAATAATGTGAAACTTAGAAAAACGATACATCGGATTGAGTTTTGACTAACTCTCTCACTATGGGGGTCTATTTTATACATGTCAGAAACCGGTCTAACCGTTTCACCTAGGGGAGGACTTAGACAATCAAACTGGCTGACTTATTTTACTAGACCTTAACTTGAGTTTATACTCCTGTTGCGGAGTTTTCTCTAACAGGGAGGGTGCAGTATCAGTGTCTTTTGCGGGACAGTCCTTAAGAATAGTACTTTGGCAGTCTTCAGAATCCTGGGAAATGTTCTTTGAGACTGGTTTCAGTCCATAAAATTTTTTAATATGCGAAAGATGCACCCAGCCTTTGCGTCCCTCCAACTTCACGGCTGTACGGGTGGCCAGGAGGACCTGTCGGGGCTCCTTCCAGCGAGGCTCTAGCGGACTTGAGCGGTCAAAATTTCTCACTAAAACCAGGGATCCGGGAACGATTTCATGCGGTGCCACCTCGGTATTGTCTGGAAATGCGGCGGCAACCTGTGAACGACAAGAGTTGAGGGCAGACATCAAGGAAGCTAGGTAATCTGTCAGCATATTACTTGAAACATCGGTAATACTTCGGGGTCTGGGTGTACCCCACATGTTAGGGGGGCGGCCGAAAACGACCTCATACGGGGACAGACCTGATCTGGAATGTGCGACCATGCGCATATAGAACAAAGCGACTGGCAGAGCTACTAGCCAGTCCACACCTTTCTCTTGACAAACCTTTGCAATTCGGATTTTCAGGGTCTGATTATGTCTCTCTACGAGACCGGCTGCTTCAGGATGGCGTACACAATGGAACTTCCACTGGTACCCTAACAAAAGGGACACATGCTTCATGAGTTCAGATGAGAATGGCTGGCCGTTGTCAGAATATACGACTCTAGGAAGTCCATAACGGGGGAAGAACTCACGAACCAACTGCTTGGCAGTGGTCGCGGCTGTGTAATCTGGAACTGGATATGCCTCCGTCCACCTGGACAAAGCGCATACAACTACAAGGACATACTTGAAACCTCGACATCGCTCCATCTGAATGTAATCCATCTGGAGGACTTCAAAAGGGTGGTCAGGGGGCTGGAATCCACCTTGTTCCACCGGGACACTTTTACCTGGATTAAACTGACAACATATCATACAGGTACGGACTTTCTGCTTGGCTGCAGCTCGTAAATGCTTGTTGAACCAAAGGTTCTGGATACTGTCTAACATGGCTTTTTCTCCTAAATGTGCTGGACTATGTGCGGTATTAATAATGACTTGAACCATAGAGTCGGGGAGAAACCATGTGGCTCTACCCTTCGTTAACCATCCTTGATCTGTCTGGACCCCTCCTTGTTCGGACCATTTCTTGATTTCCTCGGGAGTAGCATGTAACTGGATATCTATGACATCTTGAGTAGGGTCTTTAACTGTCATGCATGTAGTCGGATCTAGAGTGTGTGTCATGTTAACTGGAATGTCTGGAGTCTGAGCTGTAAGCTTGGCTGTGCGATCTGCTAGATCATTACCCTGGGAAATGGTGTCAGTAACTTTCGTATGTGCTTTGCACTTCATGATAGCAATGGATGTTGGTAAATGTATTGCATCTAACAGAGCTTGAATGAGGAGACCATGCTGAATCTTGGTTCCATGAGAAGTCATGAAACCTCTCTCTTGCCAGAGCACTCCAAAGTCGTGTACGACTCCAAATGCGTAGCGTGAATCTGTGTAAAGATTAACTTTCAGGTTCTTGGCGTGTATGCAGGCTTGTGTCAGAGCAACTAGCTCTGCTGCTTGAGCGGACAGGGTGTCAATACGGTGTGTCTCAATAACTTCAGTGTCAGTGGTCACTGCATACGCGGCGACTAGTTCTCCTGTACTTGTTCTCATGCATGAACCATCCACATAAAGTGTCAGGTCAGGGTCTGGTAACGGAATATCGGTCAGGTCTTGTCTTGGCTTTGTCGTAATGTTGACTACTTCCACACAGTCATGTGTGGCAGAATTCGAAGTAACTGATGGTAACAATGTAGCAGGATTTAAAACGTTGCAGCGTCTGATTTCTATGTGTGGCTGGAACAGTGTCAATTCATAACCTGTTAAACGTGCAATTGTCAAGTGCTGAGTCTGTGTTCGGTTTAAAAGAACTTCCACGGAGTGTGGGACTTGTACTGTCAGGGAGTGTCCTAATACTATGGAATCACTTTGTCTGATAGCAAGTGCTGTGGCTGCAACTGACTTGAGGCACGCAGGCAGAGCCTGGGCTACAGGATCTAATGTGCTCGAAAAATAAGCACAGGGCTTGTACTGTCCTGCTTGATCTTGTGTGAGGACAGATAATGCTGTACCTTCGCGTTCTGTGACGAAAAGTGTAAAAGGCTTACTGTAGTTCGGTGTTGCTAGAACTGGAGCTTGGCATAGGGCTTTCTTTAACTCATTGAAACTAAGTGTATGTTCAGATGTCCAAGGGAGGACAGTCGACACGGCTGCCTCCTGTGTCGTTAACTGTATCAGTGGCTTGGCTAGAAATGCATACTGAGGAATCCATTGTCTGCAGTAAGAAGTGAGGCCAATAAAAGCACGTACCTCCTTCTGGGTCTTGGGCTGAGGAAGACTCGCTATTAACTGGATACGGTCAGGTGTCAACTGCCTACCCCTCTTGGACAGTAAGTGTCCTAAGTAGACCACTTGCTGGACACAGAATTGAAGCTTCGAAGGGGACACCTTGTGTCCCATCTCGGCTAGGAAATACAAGACTGTAAGGGATGCTCGCTCGCAAGCACATTCAGAACGGGCTGTGATCAGTAGATCATCGACATACTGGAGCAGGGCAGTGTCAGTTGGCATGTGAATGTTATCTAGTTGTCTCTTAAGTGCTTGACTGTAAATACTAGGACTTTCTGTGAAACCTTGAGGAGCTCGTGTGAACATATAGCTCCTTCCATTTAAACAAAATCCGAAAAGGAACTGGCTGTCTGGATGAATGGGGACACTAAAAAATGCGTTCTTGAGGTCTATGACTGTAAAAAATGAGGCTTCTGAATCAATGGCTGTCAATAGGGAAGAGATATCTGGGACAACTGGGTACTGGGGAATAATACATTTATTAAGTTCTCGGAGATCAATCACTAATCGATATACTGGAGGTGCATTTGGATCAGTACGTTTCATGACTGGAATGATCGGAGAGTTGCATACATTGGAGTCAGTTTCTACAACTACTCCTTGAGCCATGAGCTCGTCAATAATTTTGGATAAGGCTGCTACAGCCTCAGGTGGCAATCTGTACTGCCTGATTCGTGGTAACACTACACCTGGCTTGAGAGTCACACGATGGGGTGTGATTTGCATGTAACCTACATCAGTTGGACCTTGCGCCCATAAATGCTGCGGGACATTGGACAATCTTGGATCAAAATCTCGTAATACATAGTGACCCTTAAAGTCACGCAGGAACAGACGTATTCCCTCTGGGGAACAGCATATAACTGCACCTAACTCTTTCAGTGTTTTAATGCCTAATAGATTTTCTGGACATGACTTAGTGAGTAACAGATCAGTAGTGCGGGACAATGGACCTACTTCTAGAGTAACTGGCTTTGAAATTTCATTTACAATAGGTTTTCCTGAAAATCCAAGGGAAACATTTCTTGAGCCTGAGAGCAGAGCCCCTGGAACTTCGGCGTGGCTAATAGTGGTCCTACTTGCCCCTGTATCAATCAGAAACTTTCTGTCTTTCCCTAATACTTGACTGTGAACATAGGGACCTTCTTGATCTACAGGTATCTCGATGAGAGGCAAGCCTACCTCCCTCTCTAGGCTGTTTCATGAGTATGGCTGATACTCTGGATACTCAGACTGTGCATACTGGTACATCTGCTGTGTAACATGCTGTGTTGCAGCGATAGGCTGCGGAGCGGTAACTGTCTGTGGTGCAATCTGTGACTGAGGAGTCTGTGAAACTTGCTCTTGTCTCGGCGGACGTGGTCTTTCTTTAGTCTTACCGGTAGCTATGTTGTGTTTCAGAACTGCACACTCGTTTATAAAATGACCTGGCTGTTTACAATAATTGCAGTTTCCTTTAACGGGAGCTGCAGGATGACTGGCTTGATTCGGACCCCTCTTCTGACTGTCTTGTGGGACAGATTGTGCAACTAGTACCTTCATTTTCGTATCTTTCATACGCTTTCTCTCGTGTTCTTGTTCTTCCCTGATTCTATTCTGGTGGTATTGGAGCATCTGTAACATCTGGGACGGGGTATTAGCTTGCCAGGTACTTTCGACTTTCAAAACTCGGTTTTTAATTTGGGGACTTGAATTCTCGACTAATTTAGTAACAAAAAGATGAGGGTATGACTCGCTACTCGTCTTGAGGCCACTGTTTATGGTAAAACATTTCTCAAATCTGGAATAATAATCACTAATATCTTCGTCTTGTTTCTGTTTACAGGCTGAGATTGCATCCCAGTCTTCTTTTCTAGTTGTCAATAACCTAGGCAAAACTTGTATTAACAATTCTGGTAATTCTTTACATTTATCTCCAAGACCGGTACCTGGTACTCGTGCCTTATCTTCGGCTTCTAGAACTGCCCAATCGATCTTTTTCTCTCCCACCTCCCATTCTTTTTCTTTGAGTTTCTCATATACCCCTGCGGGCAACAGGACTTTTAACATTTTAATTATATCTGGATACGTGTATTCTCCCATACGGAGCATGTCTTTTAATTCTCGGTGGAACCCTGCTGGATCTTTATCATGACAGGGAATTAACTTTTTCATCTCTAAGAGTTCCATCTTTGTGATAGGGGTGTAAACAAACACTCGTTGCATTTCACCACCGTCTGTCTTAACTGGATGCACTTCTCGTAACAGATTCTGTCTGTCTATGTAAAAGGGTTTACTTTCTGGGGGTGAGACATGAACAAAATGCGGGTTCAAAAACGTTCTATATTTGTGACGCTGTTCTAGAATGACACTAATTAAATCGGTACCTAGACCTTTCCATCTATACTGGAGTAACTCGTTCAGGATATCATGTAACGGGCCTGGATCAGAATGTTGACCCTCATACAATGTAATGAGGTGCTGGATCATATACATACCCGCCAGTCGCTGCTCGGCTGGGGGCAATTTCAGAAACATTTGTGCCACTATTTCGTCTGGAAAAGTGGTAGAGTCAGTAATCCATCGGACTGCTGATCGGACTAGTTCTTGTTCATGCATGGTACTTAACTCGCTATAACCGATTCGTGATTTTAGAATGTGATCGGTAGCTTGAAATACTTGTTCCAGAGAACCTTGTTCTGGTGCTGGATGCTGAAAAATTGACTTGTGTTCTAGGCGCAAATGGCGATCTGGAAATCTAGATTTTCCTACATACGCTATTCTGTCGGGATTCTCGTCCTCTACCTCTTCCGCAGAGTCATTTTCCTTTTCGCTTACTTGTGCTTCTTTACGTTGTTCGTGTACCCTTATTATTTCTTTACGAATCTTCTTGTACATACTCTCTATACTACCGATAGTCTTGTGCTTACCCTCGGCTATATTATCACTCCACCTTGTCAGGACTTTCATTTCGGCTCGATCTTTGGTCGGATAATCTTGTTCCCTTATTAGACAATTAATCAGAAACTTTAATATCATGAGCTGGACTTCAACTTTTCTTTGGCACATGACGTCACTAATACTTTCTGGATCATTCCCTGTACGGATAAAACTATATATTCTGTCTAGATCTTCTTTCATATCTGGTAGGGTAACTAGATACTCGGTCACCTTTCTTACGCGTAATGAATATAAAACCATACTATCCTCGCCTGGGACTGGATCATAGCCACATTCATTAAGGGCTTTTCTTATTTCTGCAACAGACTGATACCTGGGCGTACGCTGTGACGCTTGTGCATGTAATTCGGCTAACGTTAAACGCTTGTGTGGCGGCGGGGTTTGAGGAGGACCTCCTCCTGCGGCCCCTAAACTAGAGTCGTCTACTGATGCTCTTCGTCCTGGCAGAGTGGGAAATGGAAATGCAGGCTGGACTTGTATGGCGGGCTGGACCGGGGGTACCGTAACAGGTACTCCGGTGTCTGGAGGAGCGGGAAGTGCCTGATTTACAGGGACTGGCGGAGCGGGATTTGCATATTCTGGGACTGTGTCGTCCAAATAGGACGAGATAAAAATATCAGCTGCGGTCGGTTTGTGACGTAGCTTGGTCGGGACTAATGGTGGCGGAAAATTACTGGATGCCTCTGGGGTTGCTTTTGGCAAGTCCTCGGCAAGAAGAGGATACATACCCTTAATAAGAGCATGCCTCTGTCTGTCTGACTGTTCGGTTTTAACTCGTTCACCAATCTCGATTAATTCCCTTTCTTGGGCTCGTTCTAAGGATTCTCTACTTAATTCTGACTTTCTGATTTCTTTTTCGGTTCTTTTATGAGATTCTTTGCGCCATAACTCGATGGCATCTTTCTGTGACTGTCTGGCTTTCTTTTTCCATAATGCTTCTTCTACTCGCATGATGCACTCGGCATCCCATGTGCCTGATACAGGCCATCTATACTTTTCCTCTAACTGTTTGGTATACTCGACCCATAAATCTAGATACAATATGGCGCTTATGCCATGCTTCTGATACATAAAATGACCTGGACTGTCCCTAGGCGGGACAGGAACTGCTGCTTCTAGCAGACCTTTTCTAGTTTTTAACTGACGCAGTTTTGAAAAGAGCGGCATGACTGAACTATGATCTGGACCCAATACAATACACAATAAACACGAGAATCACTTCGCACTCATACCACGACATTAAAATACATGAAGAACATTCAGAATAACAGTTCGAACAGAATACTACCTGGAATACGGAAAACAGAATACATGAATTTTCTCGAGAACAGAACTGACTAGAACAGGAACTAGATGCACTGCTGAAACAGTACGAAACTTACCGGTCTCATACAGAGACACGTCAGGACCCGCATCCACCGAAGTGGACACTTCGTTTGTGGGACTGTGTACCACCAACCCACAGACCAGAGTCAATTAGATTGACCCTGTCTAGATACTACCCCAGCAACGGTACTCACCGGGCAGCAAGAACGGAAGGCCTCAGACTGGACTGGACTGCTTCGACGCCGGACGGACGAACTTCGGACTTCTGTTACAGGTGGGCCTCCGGATACCTCGGACCTTGGACTCTCGGCTTGGGCTCTGGTCGGGACTCGCCGCGTTCCTCCACCGTCTCGTCTGGATGCTGGACCGCCACCTCCGTCTCCTCCGTGGGCCTGAGGGATACTTGAAGCAGAAATATCTGCACGTGCACGGTATGGTTCCGTCACGGCTGCAGAGGGTCAGGGGGCCGGCGTGGCTTCACCGACGCGTGGGGAAAGGGCAAGTCCCTGTTCGGGCGCCATTATGTGGTAAATAAATAAATAATACCTCTCTTTTTGAATGCATAAATGAATAACAGATAGCTCAATAAATAAGAGTCAAGATTCGAGGTAGTAGGAGTTTTTGCAGGTTTATTACAGCATAAAGGACAGGAGCGGGACAACCTGCATAGGAATAGGATGGCAGGGCCCAGCAGCTGCTGGGGCTGGATCTGGGATGAGCGCGCTAACATTTAATAACAATACACGATCATATATACTAAAACAGTTGCATTACAATACATACGATAGGCGGAGCAGTGGGTGTGATCAATAGCAGTCGCGAAAGATAAGGGTGAAAGTAGGTGTAACAGAGGCGTATACATAGACATGTGATGCAAACGTAACAGAATATGTCATGAATGGGGCGGAAACATGGAGGGGGCTACCTAAGGAGCCGGGACCTCTGACCTAATGGTGCGCGCAAACTGGCAATGACGTGTTACTAGGAGAAGCTGGGGGCTTCGAACTCTGTGCTAGGAGCAGAGACTGAAGTCTGGAGAGTCAGGGCGACATGTACCTAAGCAGTATCTAGTATCTGATGTTTAGAGAACATGTTGATGGAATCCAAAAGTTATCGGGGTAAAGGCGAACAGACTCTAAGACTGGAGCATGCATTATTCTACATGTAGTGCGTGATGAAGAATATTAAATGACCATTAGATGCAGTATTTCTCTAACGTGGAGACGTAAAGGCTAGACAATGACGGAAACTATTGATGCGATTCAGTAGCTTTAGGAATGCAGAGAAGGAGGACTGAACTGATAACTGGAATCATAACATACTCTTGGCAGACTCAGAGGCAGAGCTAGGCTGAGCCGGGCACTGCGAGGCAGGAAGTAAGTGAAGGGTCGAGGATACAGGTGGGGGCTGTATCGCTCCTCAGCGAGGGCTTCAGGAGACAGGAGCTGAAATCTGGTGTCCGGGCCCTTTTGAGGCCTAGGAACGGGGGCTTTACAATGAAATAACGTGCACACTGAGAAACGTGGCAACGTAGCTTTACATAGGCCTGATATTCGTAGTATTCACGAGAACTGGAAACTGACATACTAGGGGTGGACACAACTGTAATTGCGTCATTAATCGAACATAGGGAATACATATGCATATTAATCATGCACAGATAACATATGATGGATGACGCGTAGGGACACAGAACATGGCAAAATTTACTTTTCCACACTCCAACTAAGAGATCACAAACTCACTGAAGACTCCTCTGACACTGAGTGAGCCCTGCTCCAACTAAGAGATCACAAACTCACTAAAGACTACTCTGACACTGAGTAAGCCCTGCTCCAACTAAGAGATCACAAACTCACTGTAGACTCTTCTGACACTGAGTGAACCCTGCTCCAGCCGAAAGATCTCAAACTCATTGTAGAATTTTCTGAACACTGAGTGAACCCTGCTACTTTCAGAAGAACACAAACTCACTGAAGACTCCTCTGATGCTGAGTGAGCCCTGCTCCAACTAAGCGATCACAAACTCACTGAAGACTGCTCTGACACTGAGTGAGCCCTGCTCCTTCCAATATATCACAAACTCACTGAAGACTCCTCTGACACTGAATGAGCCCTGCTCCTTCCAATAGATCACAAACTCACTGAAGACTCCTCTGAGACTGAGTGAGCCCTGCTCCTACCAAGAGATCACAAACTCACTGAAGACTCCTCTGACACAGAGTGAGCTCTGCTCCATCTAAGAGATCACAAACTCACTGAAGGCTCATCTGACACTGAGTGAGCCCTGCTCATTCCAAGAGATCACAAACTCACTGAAGACTCCTCGGACACTGAGTGAGCCCTGCTCCAACCAAGAGATCACAAACTCACTGAAGACTCCTCTGACATTGAGTGAACCCTGCTCCAAATAAGAGATCACAAACTCACTGAAGACTCCTCTGACACTGAGTGAGCTCTGCTCCTTCCTAGTGATCACAAACTCACTGAAGACTCCTCTGACACTGAGTGAGCCCTGCTCCTTCCAAGAGATCACAAACTCACTGAAGACTCCTCTGACACTGAGTGAGCCCTGCTCCAACTAAGAGATCACAAACTCACTGAAGACTTCTCTGACACTGAGTGAACCCTGCTCCAGCCAAAATATCTCAAACTCATTGAAGACTTTTCTGAACACTGAGTGAGCCCTGCTCCAACCAAGAGATCACAAACTCACTGAAGACTCCTCTGACGCTGAGTGAGCCCTGCTCCAACTAAGAGATCACAAACTCACTAAAGACTACTTTGACACTGAGTAAGCCCTGCTCCAACTAAGAGAACACAAACTCAATGAAGAGTCCTCTGAACACTGAGTGCACCCTGCTCCTTTCAGAAGAACACAAACTCTGTTGGACTGGGCCCTTCTGGCAGGTCCACCCCTGAAGTTGTGCTTGTTATATGTGACCTGGGGATGGTGATTCCCACTCTGAGTGCGTGTAGATGAGAGAAGCCTGCCCTCCCATAGGACTGCATGGGGAATGGGTGTGTCCCTGATAGTTCCTGGTGCGTGGGGGGTACAGGCTCGAGTCTGGTATGTATGGACTCGTGTGATTGAATGCTGTAGGATGATGTATGCGACGTGTGTGGGTCTAAAAGAGAAGTTTGTGTTACAAAAAGAGAGTCAGGGAGAGTATAGAGACACTCTTGTTCCCCGGTCAGTATTTTATCAACAAAAGAAGAGTGTCCATGTAGAAAGGACTGAGCCAATCACGGGAGCATCAGAACAACCTCACTGGGATGTTAAGGAAGGCCCTCACTCTCCACCTAGTGATGACATGCTTCATCATCGGGCCCCACCAAAGAGACCGAGTGTCTCTTTGGTGTGCTGCAACGCCAGAATTACTGCGGAGCGGGATGGTGAGGAGAGGGCGTGTTGCGTGCAAACTTAAACTAGTGAGTGATGGAGGATTAAAAAACGTCAGTAGTGTATCAAAGAAATTTTTTTATTAAATGATCACTAAAGACAATGGAGTTAAAAGTATGTGAGGGACCAGTCCACTTTTAATTGAGTGGTGGGTTCCTACAATGTTGTCGACATGTTTCTTGCCATAGAAACGGTGTTAATTTACCCGGCAATTCTTCAGGACTGGGTGTGCAAAAAACCCCGGCGGTATGGGCACGCTAAGGCCCACCCTGACCAAGGGACATGAATGTGAAAAGATTAAATTAAAGAGTGTAAAAAGTGCAAAAAAATTAGGAATAGAGACTTATCCCTAATTACTCCTGGTTTAGGAGGCTTCTGCTGATCGTTTCTGCACCTAGGAGAAAGAAGGACAGAGACAATCCCAGTGAGGTTGTTCTGATGCTCCCGTGATTGGCTCAGTCCTTTCTAAAAGAGAAGTGCCACTTCTAGACATCGGTGTGTGTGTGCAGTAAGTATGCTGGCGCTTGATTGGCTGAAGTGAGGGAGGGGCTGTGCCTGTATCCTGTATGGGTCTGGGCGGTCCCCCACAATGATGGCTCCACCCACCTGGGGTGCGTTTGGTGTCCTAGCCTGGCCAGTAACAAGAAATTCCTTATAACCAGTTCTAGCTGGTTCTCATCCTGCCTGCCCCTTTTCAGAAAAAGGGATCTCATGTATAAAAGGAGGGTGTGCCCTCTTCTCTCTCTCTTTTCCTGCTTGTCCTGACTGGAACCCTGCCAGGGGCGTGCTGCTGCTTGGGCTCAGGGTTGGCTTGCCTCCCTGGGCCCTGCCCAGCTCCTGGATTCCTAATGGCCTTTTTCTGCTAGGAGCTGCAGTGCTCCACCTGAGTCTTGGACTCTACCAAGAAGCTACTGCTTTTTGATCCCCTAGCGCCTCGGAGCGCTTGACTTTGTTGCCACTTGCTGCCTAGCGCTTGGGAAGTGCTTTCTTCCACCCCCCCTCGCAGCTGTTCTCGATGTTGCTTGCCGATCGTGAGCACCCCCTGACCGGTGCATGTCTTGCCCCGGGGATTCTGCCCTACCCCCATCGAGTGGCCACCTCGATTTATGGCCCTTTGTTAACTAGCCGGTGCCCACCCGGCAGTTCCTGAGATCGTCACTGCCGCAGCCCGGAGTTAGCCAGGGAGGCGCTGCTCCCGCCTTCCTACCCGGGGCCGCTGTTAGACGGGGACCCTGAGGGTCGGCCGTCTACTGAGGGAGAGGTCCCCGATGAGGACCACCTCCGGCGATTGTACAGATATGTCACCTCCCTCCCCACAAACAGCCACCACACCAGGTTGAGTTCAATACTTTTATATAAGGTTTGTAGAGCACGGATATTGGCGATACAGGATATCTCAGACCCGAGGGTCCTCTCACTTCTAGTCTCTGTAGGGAAAAGGGGGTAGCGGGACAGTCTTGGTACCGGGTCGGTACAGGAGGTGGCAAGAGGTGAGCTCACAATCCTCGAGCTGGCGAGTCTGCAAGTCGGGCTGCGGCAGCGCCAGCAGGCCAAGACGATGGTTTCACAAGGCAGAGGGCCGCGGCAGCGCCAGCAGGCCAAGACGATGGTTTCACGAGGCAGAGGGCCGCGGCAGCGCCAGCAGGCCAAGACGATGGTTTCACGAGGCAGAGGGCCGCGGCAGCGCCAGCAGGGCAAGACGATGGTTTCACGAGGCAGAGGGCCGCGGCAGCGCCAGCAGGCCAAGACGATGGTTTCACGAGGCAGAGGGCCGCGGCAGCGCCAGCAGGCCAGTCGCGGATGAGTTCTTCTCGGGTCTCTCGACTCCAGGATACAACTGCCTTCCTGGTCTGGCCCTGCCCCAGTTATAGGTCTGGTCCCCTTTGATGTCCGGACCCTCGCGCCTGGGGGCCGGGAGGTCCGGGATGAGGGAGTCCAGACACCCAGCAGGGGGGTGGAGCCAGCGCCCAGGGCGGCCTGGGGTGATCGACACCTGGCGGAGGAGAGCCGTTGACGATTCCTTCTCCCATTGACTCGCCAAGTGGTCACTCTGCCTCCTGGGAGGAGGTTGGTGCCTCGATGTCGGGGCCGGCTGGGCCCAGGGTTAGGGTCGAGTTGAGGCCACGCGGCCTCGTGCTGTAGTACCCCAAAATGGCGGCTGGGCCGAGGCCGGGGTGCGGATGATGACCCGGGCCAGCTGGGTCCGGAGCTGGTGTCTTGTGGTGGAGGGATTGCAGGTTACTTCGGGTGGTCGCCGGGGACTCTGGTTGGGGATTCAGGGAGAGCCAGGGTCCAGGTCCCGTTGCGGGGAGGGGGGACAGCCCGACCATGCGGCCTGTCCAACATGCGTCCCCCCCAGCTGAAGGCGGGGAGAGTCAGCCATCTTCCTGGGGACTCTCCTCGCTGAGGCGGAAAAAGCGTGACAGGCCGTCTGCGTTGGCGTGGTCCTGGCCTGGACGATGTTCCACCGTGAAGTCCATCCCCTGTAGGGAGATGGACCAGCGCAACAGCTTCGGGTTCTCCCCCCGCATTTGCATCAGCCATTGCAGGGGTCGGTGGTCTGTTTGCACCCGGAAATGGGTGCCGAAGAGGTAGGGCCGGAGCTTCTTGAGTGCCCAGACTACGGCGAAGGCCTCCCTCTCAATGGTGCTCCAGCGCTGTTCTCGGGGCAGTAGGCGTCTGCTGATGAAGGCCACTGGTTGGTCGACCCCTTCGGGGTTGAGTTGGGAGAGGACGGCCCCCACACCATGATCGGAGGCGTCCGTCTGCACAATGAATTCCCGGCTGTAGTCGGGAGCCTGGAGCACGGGGGCCATGCACATGGCGGTCTTCAATTTCTCGAAGGCCGATTGGCAGTCCGGGGTCCAGTTGACTGTCTTGGGGCTCTTCTTGGAGGTGAGCTCTGTGAGGGGCCCCACGATGCTGCCATAGTCCTTCACGAACCGCCGGTAGTATCCGGTGAGCCCCAGGAAGGCCCGGACCTCCGTTTGGGTCGTAGGGGGTTGCCAGGCCTGGATGGCAGCAATCTTGAGCTGGAGGGGGGCCACCAGCCCGCTTCCCACTTGGTGTCCCAGGTAGGTCACGGACCCTTGGCCAACCTGGCACTTGCTGGCCTTGATGGTGAGCCCGGCTTGCTGGAGGGCGTGTAGAACCTCCCGCAGGTGGCGGAGGTGGTCGGTCCAATGATGGCTGTACACAGCAATGTCGTCCAGGTAGGCGGCGCTGAAGTCTTCCAGGCCCGCCAGTACCTGGTTCACCAGCCGTTGGAACGTTGCCGGAGCGTTTTTCATGCCGAAGGGCATTACTTTAAAGTGGTAGTGCCCGTCCGGGGTAGAGAAGGCGGAACGTTCTTGGGCCCTAGGGGTGAGGGCGATCTGCCAGTAGCCCGCCGTTAGGTCGAAGATGCTCAGGTAGCGGGCGGCCCCCATCCGGTCAATTAGCTCATCTGCCCTGGGGATGGGGTGAGCGTCGGTCCTGGTAACTGCATTCAGCCCCCGATAGTCCACGCAGAACCGGAGCTCAGGGGCAACGCCCGGGGCGGCCGCCTTGGGAACCAGGACGACTGGGCTTGCCCAGGGGCTGTCTGAGGGTTCGATCACTCCTAGGGCCAGCATTTTGGACACCTCGGTCTGGATGCAGGCTCGCACCCGGTCTGGTACGCGGTACGCCCGGTGTCGAATAGGAGGGCTGTCCCCGGTGTCCACATCGTGAAGGCACCAGGGGGTGACTCCGGGTGTGAGGGAGAACAGGGAGGCGAACCGCCTCAGGAGGGCTTGACAGTCTTGGCGTTGCTCCGGGGACAGGGCCTCGGAGAGCTGGACCCCTTCCACTGAGCCATCCCGCTCGAGGGTCCTCAGTAAGTCCGGAAGGGGTTCGGAGTCTTCTTCCGTCCCGTTATCGGTAGCCATCAGGAGGCTGAGTTCGGATCGCACAAAATGGGGTTTGAGCCTGTTGGCATGGAGGACCCGTAGAGGGTTCCGGGCAGTCTCCATGTCGATTAAATAGGTGACGGGCCCCTTGCGTTCGATCACCTTGAAGGGTCCGGACCATTTGTCTTGGAGTGCACAGGGTTCAACCGGGGACATCACCCAGACCCGTTGTCCCGTTTCGAACTCAATGGAGGATGCGTGCTGATCGTACCATCTCTTCATGTCCTCCTGACTGGCCTCGAGATTGGCTTTGGCAGTTTCTCGGAACCGCCGGGTCTGGTTGCGAAGAGCCAGGAGATACCTGTAGATGTCTGGGGGAGTTTTCTGGGGAGGCTGCTCCCAACCTTCCTTGACTAGGCTGAGGGGGCCCCGGACGGGGTGCCCGTACAGGAGTTCAAATGGGCTGAAGCCGAGGGATTTCTGCGGGACCTCCCGATAGGCAAACAGGAGGCATGGAAGTAGCACGTCCCACTGGTGTCGAAGGGGTTCCTCTAGGCCCATAATCATTCCCTTGAGGGTGCGGTTGAACCTCTCGACCAGTCCGTTTCCTTGCGGGTGATAGGGGGTCGTGAATTTGTAGGTGACCCCGCATTGTTGCCAGAAAGACTTCATATATCTGGAGATAAAGTTCGTGCCCCTGTCGCTGACGACCTCCCGGGGGAACCCCACCCGGGAGAAGATCCCCATCAGGGCTCGGCCCACCACGGGGGCCGTCACAGTCCGAAGAGGGATGGCCTCGGGATAGCGGGTGGCGTGGTCTACTAGGACCAGGATGAACCGGTGTCCTTGGGCTGTTCGGGGGTCGAGGGGCCCCACAATGTCTATTCCCACTCGTTCGAACGGGGTGGTGACGACAGGAAAAGGTTGTAAAGGTGCTTTGATTTTTCGGCCACTTTTTCCGCTGGCCTGGCAGGTGGGGCAGGCCCTGCAGTGGTTGGTGACATCCTTTCGCATTTGGGGCCAGAAAAAATGGGTCACCAGGCGGTCGTAGGTTTTATCCTGTCCCAGGTGTCCGGCAAGGGGGACATCGTGGGCTAAGTTCAGGAGAAAGTCTCGGAAGCGAAGGGGCACCACCAGCACCCGACTGGCTCCTAGTTCTGCAATTTTCTGCTCGCTGTAGAGCAGGTCTTGGTCCCAGTAGATCCAGTGGGCCCCCGAGGTATCCCCTGTGCTCTGGGCCAGGGCTTGCTGCCGGAGTCCTTCGAGAGAGGGACATGTTTTCTGTTCGGCCCGGAATTGTTCCTGAGTGGGGCCTCCCTCCTGACGCCATTGTGCCAGGTCAGGGACATCCCGAAGCTGGTCGGATCCTTCCTCTGTTTGGGTCGAGGGACTGGCTTCTGGGGCGGCCTCCTCTGGGACGAGCGCGGGAGGAGGTTCCGGCCACTCGGGCTCTTCTAGACTGGGGACCGCGCGGGCGGTCATGGACCGGGTCGTGACGCAGACCCATTCGGGGAGGCCGAGCATCCCCAGGTGTTCTCTCCGTTCGACGGCTGCCCAGGGAGAGCTTTCAAGGTCGTTTCCTAGGAGGCAATCCACGGGGGCATCATCGCGGACAGTTACCTTTAACATCCCTGTTACTCCTCCCCACTCGAAGGGGACGCAGGCCATGCGACACAGACTTTCGGAGTTGTCTGCTGATCGGACAGGGCAAAGAATGTTCGGCAGGATTTGGTCTGGAGTGACAAGGTGGCGTCGGACCGCCGTTACACTGGCCCCGGTGTCGCGGAGGGCTTCCGCCCGGCGGCCATTAATGTTGACCCACTGGCTGTACTTCTGCGTGTTGGCGGGAAGGGGGGCCCGCGGAATCATCTCTCTCTCCCCCAAGCAGACCAGCGCCATGGCGGCTGGTGCCCACTCAGAGGGGTCGGTCTCGTACTCTTCTTGGTCGTCCGGGATTAGTTCTTCCCCTAGGGCGGCCGCTGCGACCTGGCGGGGGGTAGTGTTCGGATTCTTTGGGCAGTTGGGATCACTGGCGTAGTGGCCGGGTCGCTGGCATCTGTGGCACATAACGTTGGCCCGGAAACCGGCCCGGATGGCCGGGCTCCCTCGGCCGGCCGGGGTCGAGGGGCTGCTTGTGGGCAACAAGGGGCCGGGGTCTCTCCCCCGACCCTGGCCCCCTCCTCCTCCTCCCCGGGGGCGATGGGGCCCTGGGTACGGTCTGGATGATTCGCTGGGTCCGTTCCGGCTAACTCGGGTGCTTTCCCACCGGTCGGCTTCGGCGGCGAGTTGCCGAGGTTCGGTTAGTTTACTGTCCAAGAGGTGTTGCCGGAGTTCCACGAAGCAGTTGTTAGACAGGTGCTCCCATACGATAAGGTCAAAAAGTTGTTCGTAGGTGGTCACTTTGTTGCCCTTGATCCACCCTTCGAAGGCTCGACTAAAGAAGTTCACGTACTCCACCCAAGTCGTACCCGGAATCCGTTTGCAGTCGCGGAACCGCTGGCGGTACATCTCGGGTGTGAGCCCGTATCGAGTGAGGAGGGCGGCCTTCATGTGGTCGTAGGATGTCATCAGATGGTCCGGGAGTTGCAGCAGGGCGTCCCGCCCTTCGTTGACAAACCTCCCCCATAACCCGGCTCCCCAGTCGCTCCGTGGAATCCGGTGGGAGGTCATGGCCACCTCATAGGCTTTAAACCACTGCTGTATATCATCGTTCTTGTGGTATTCCCGGATGACATCTTTGGGGATGTGAACCTTGGGCTCGGTAGAGGCAGGCAGGGTCGGTCGTTCGGGGAACCCGAGTTCTTTATTCTGTTTCTGGATTTCCAGTTCCTTGAGATTGCGCTCATGTTCGTACGCTAGTTTCTTTTCCTCTAGCTCTCTCTGTTTTTGCTTCTCTTCTCGCTCCTCTCGGAGCCGTAAGTGTTCCAGAGTTATTTTTTGTTCCGCCAGTTTGAGCTCTCCATCCAAGCGAAGTCGGGCCAGTTCTAATTCGTGGAGTCTGCTTTTTTCTCTTTCTTGGATCTCTTCCAGGGAGAGACCCGCTCTTCTTTCTTCAATTGGTGCGGGGCCCGTCTCGGTTGTTCGTGTTCGGGGTACGGCCGTACCCGTTTCTGCCGAAGCTTCTAGGGCTCGTTTGAAGTCTTCCTTTGTGCTCAGACCTGTGGTTGGAAGGCCAAGTTCTATGCAATATTGCTTCAGTTCCCGGTGGTTGTAGTCTTCCAATTTTTCCATCTGGAATTTTTCCGTTGTTCCGCTCTCTGTTGTCATGGTGGTTGTGTGTCGTGGGGAGAGTGACTCTCTGTACTATTATGCGTAGGTTCGGATCGCGCCGCTGGCCACCAATGTTAGACGGGGACCCTGAGGGTCGGCCGTCTACTGAGGGAGAGGTCCCCGATGAGGACCACCTCCGGCGATTGTACAGATATGTCACCTCCCTCCCCACAAACAGCCACCACACCAGGTTGAGTTCAATACTTTTATATAAGGTTTGTAGAGCACGGATATTGGCGATACAGGATATCTCGGACCCGAGGGTCCTCTCACTTCTAGTATCTGTAGGGAAAAGGGGGTAGCGGGACAGTCTTGGTACCGGGTCGGTACAGGAGGTGGCAAGAGGTGAGCTCACAATCCTCGAGCTGGCGAGTCTGCAAGTCGGGCCGCGGCAGCGCCAGCAGGCCAAGACGATGGTTTCACGAGGCAGAGGGCCGCGGCAGCGCCAGCAGGCCAAGACGATGGTTTCACGAGGCAGAGGGCCGCGGCAGCGCCAGCAGGCCAAGACGATGGTTTCACGAGGCAGAGGGCCGCGGCAGCGCCAGCAGGCCAAGACGATGGTTTCACGAGGCAGAGGGCCGCGGCAGCGCCAGCAGGCCAAGACGATGGTTTCACGAGGCAGAGGGCCGCGGCAGCGCCAGCAGGCCAGTCGCGGTGAGTTCTTCTCGGGTCTTTCGACTCCAGGATACAACTGCCTTCCTGGTCTGGCCCTGCCCCAGTTATAGGTCTGGTCCCCTTTGATGTCCGGACCCTCGCGCCTGGGGGCCGGGAGGTCCGGGATGAGGGAGTCCAGACACCCAGCAGGGGGGTGGAGCCAGCGCCCAGGGCGGCCTGGGGTGATCGACACCTGGCGGAGGAGAGCCGTTGACGATTCCTTCTCCCATTGACTCGCCAAGTGGTCACTCTGCCTCCTGGGAGGAGGTTGGTGCCTCGATGTCGGGGCCGGCCGGGCCCAGGGTTAGGGTCGAGTTGAGGCCACGCGGCCTCGTGCTGTAGTACCCCAAAATGGCGGCTGGGCCGAGGCCGGGGTGCGGATGATGACCCGGGCCAGCTGGGTCCGGAGCTGGTGTCTTGTGGTGGAGGGATTGCAGGTTACTTCGGGTGGTCGCCGGGGACTCTGGTTGGGGATTCAGGGAGAGCCAGGGTCCGGGTCCCGTTGCGGGGAGGGGGGACAGCCCGACCATGCGGCCTGTCCAACAGCCGCGCTACCATTGGCGGCCCCGGAGAGAGCATTGCTGTCTGCTGATTGGTCCTGGCCGCCGGGACTCCCGGGATGTCACCACGGGGCCGCGCCGGGATTGGCCCGACTCTGAGGGTGTCCCCCACGCCCCCGGAGGCCGGGGGAGTTCGGCCGCCTGACTACTGGGAGGTGGGGGGCTGTTCTGCAGCGAGGCTTCCCCCGAGGAGGGAGAGCCCCTGCCACCGTCCCGCCGAGTAGAAGCCGACGGGAGCTGATGCCACGAGGAGCCGCCGCACGTTGAGATCGGTGAGTGCGGACGGGCTCCGTGGCGCTCCTCTGTCCCGGGGGGTGCCGTGTGCCCACGAGGCCCCCGAGGGCCCCTCCCTTGGCCCACGAGTCCGGGAAGGACTCCAACGATGTCCCCCCACAGATGGAATGAGCCCTGAGAGGCTCCACCTTTGGCCCCTGCATTTCTTGAGCCTTGAGAGGCTCTGTCACACCTCACCCCTGCGAGCCCTGAAAGGCTCCGCCAGTCACCCCCTTCCTTGAGCCCCGAGTGGCTCCTTCATGGCCCGTGGGGCCCCAGTGAGATCAGGTCCCCCGAGAGGGACTACCCCATTACTCATGAGCCCGAGTAGGCTCCACCGCGTCCCAGTACCCCTGAGCCCCGAGAGGCTCCACAGTGGTCCCTGTTCCTATGAGCCTGCAAGGCTCCGCCCGCCATTTTGTTCTCGAGCCCCGAGGTGGCTCCCACGTGGCCCTTGCCCATTTGGCGCATTCCAAGCATCTTTGTTTCCGAGCCTGCGAACCTCCAACATGATGCCCCCATCCTCTACGGCTGCCCAGCACTTCGTGGGCAGCTGCCACGTTTAGGCTTATTGTAGGCTACATGCAGCCTACCCTGACATTGAGACTTTGGGCGTCCTAGCCCCCGAAGGCCAGTTGGCCTGTTGACAGTACTCGCTAAAGGTTAACTGTGCTCCTTGAGAGTTATTCTGTGTTTCCTTCCTATAGGTACGTCTGTGGTGTTATGTACCTTGCCATTCCCTTCCTCTTGTATAACCTTGCCTCATGTATGTCGATACTGGTTAGAGTGAGTTCTATTGCTAGTCCTATGAAACCCCGGGGCGTGACGTATTCTAATGCTAAGCTCCTGGTGATTATGTGTTCTAGTCCTAGTTCGAGGAAGCTCCCAGTTGTTATATGTTCTAAATGCCAACTCCATCATGTGCATATTCCTGTCAGTGGTCCCATGGCCCTGTCCTGTATACTTTCCCTTGTAAATCCTGCCCGTGCCTCTGGCACCCTGTAAAGTATGTGTTCCTATGTGTCCTTTTTAATACAAAGACTATTTTCATATATACCTGGTGTGGAGTTCCTTTTGTGGGGGGCCCGGGAGGTTGTTGCTGGGGGTGCGGGCGCAAATGCTTTACACATGACCTCCAAGATAGGCCTGGCTGCTCGCGCCACGTTACCTAGAGGGCGAGTAGGGGTTGTCTTGGTGGGTGACCCCCTGGCCCTGACGGGGGAGTGGTGGTCTCTGACTGACTCTGGCGCAAGCTCTGGGCGGCCGGGGATCCCATTTCCTACATTGGTGGCAGCGGTGGGATCCGGACTTGTGTTTGCGCAGTACTACAGCGATAACCGGCCCCACTACAACACTCTGCAGTTTAGATTGTCGCAAAGAAAATAAACTATTGGTGCGCGTTGCTAAAAATATCTGTTCTGGTGGAAAATTTAGTTCTGGTGCACTTTGCTAAAGATGTCTGTTTTTGTGAAAAATGTGGTTCTGGTGCCCTGTGAGTTAGGTGTCCCTAGCTTGGGAGGGTCGATCATCCCCCTAAGTGCAATGTGTTTTCTGAACTCACCAGAAGGGTGGGATCCAGTGGTGGCAGCAAAATTGTGTCCAATATGTGCGGTCCTTGTCCCTTCCCTAGAGTAATGGTCCCTGTGCCACATGCGTCAGGTTGAGGAATCAGGGACGGTAAAAACTGTCTTACCAGTCCAGGGGAGGGTGTGTGGATGAATGTTGATGTGTGCTGATTAATGGAGTGTAAGTTCTCCTTCCAAGAGATGACAAACTCAATGAAAACTCGTCTGACACTGAGTGAGCCCTGCTGCCACTAAGAGATCACAAACTCACTGCAGACTCCTCTGACAATGAGTGAGCTCTGCTTTTTCCAAGAGATCACAAACTCACTGAAGACTCCTCTGACATTGAGTGATCCCTGCTCCAACTAAGAGATCACAAACTCACTGAAGACGCCTCTGACACTGAGTGAGCTCTGCTCCTTCCTAAAGATCACAACCTCACTGAAGACTCGTCTGACACTGAGTGAACTCTGCTCCAGCCAAAATATCTCAAACTCATTGAAGACTTTTCTGAACACTGAGTGAGCCCTGCTCCAACGAAGAGATCACAAACTCATTAAAGACTCCTCTGAACACTGAGAGCACCCTGCTCCTTCCAGGAGATCACAAACTCACTGCAAACACTTCTGAACACTGAGCGAGCCCTGCTCCTTCTAAGAGATCACAAACTCAATGAAAACTCCTCTGACACTGAGTGAGCCCTGCTCCTTCCAAGAGATTAGAAAATCACTGAAGACTCCTCTGAAACTGAGTGAGCCCTGCTCCTTCTAAGAGATCACAAACTCACTGAAGACTCCTCTGACACTGAGTGAGCCCTGCTCCTTCCAAGAGATCACAAACTCACTGAAGACTCCTCTGACATTGAGTGAACCCTGCTCCAAATAAGAGATCACAAACTCACTGAAGACTCCTCTGACACTGAGTGAGCTCTGCTCCTTCCTAGAGATCACAAACTCACTGAAGACTCCTCTGACACTGAGTGAGCCCTGCTCCTTCCAAGAGATCACAAACTCACTGAAGACTCCTCTGACACTGAGTGAGCCCTGCTCCAACTAAGAGATCACAAACTCACTGAAGACTCCTCTGACACTGAGTGAGCCCTGCTCCAACTAAGAGATCACAAACTCACTGAAGACTCCTCTGACACTGAGTGAACCCTGCTCCAGCCAAAATAGCTCAAACTCATTGAAGACTTTTCTGAACACTGAGTGAGCCCTGCTCCAACCAAGAGATCACAAACTCACTGAAGACTCCTCTGACGCTGAGTGAGCCCTGCTCCAACTAAGAGATCACAAACTCACTAAAGACTACTCTGACAACACTGAGTAAGCCCTGCTCCAACTAAGAGATCAAAAACTCACTGAAGACTCTTCTGACACTGAGTGAACCCTGCTCCAGCCGAAAGATCTCAAACTCATTGTAGAATTTTCTGAACACTGAGTGAACCCTGCTACTTTCAGAAGAACACAAACTCACTGAAGACTCCTCTGATGCTGAGTGAGCCCTGCTCCAACTAAGCGATCACAAACTCACTGAAGACTCCTCTGACACTGAGTGAGCCCTGCTTCTTCCAAGAGATCACAAACTCACTGAAGACTCCTCTGACACTGAGTGAGCCCTGCTCCTTCCAATAGATCACAAACTCACTGAAGACTCCTCTGACACTGAGTGAGCCCTGCTCCTTCCAATAGATCACAAACTCACTGAAGACTCCTCTGAGACTGAGTGAGCCCTGCTCCTACCAAGAGATCACAAACTCACTGAAGACTCCTCTGACACAGAGTGAGCTCTGCTCCATCTAAGAGATCACAAACTCACTGAAGGCTCCTCTGACACTGAGTGAGCCCTGCTCATTCCTAGAGATCACAAACTCACTGAAAACTCCCCGGACACTGAGTGAGCCCTGCTCCAACCAAGAGATCACAAACTCACTGAAGACTCCTCTGACATTGAGTGAACCCTGCTCCAAATAAGAGATCACAAACTCACTGAAGACTCCTCTGACACTGAGTGAGCTCTGCTCCTTCCTAGAGATCACAAACTCACTGAAGACTCCTCTGACACTGAGTGAGCCCTGCTCCTTCCAAGAGATCACAAACTCACTGAAGACTCCTCTGACACTGAGGGAGCCCTGCTCCAACTAAGAGATCACAAACTTACTGAAGACTCCTCTGACACTGAGTGAGCCCTGCTCCAACTAAGAGATCACAAACTCACTGAAGACTCCTCTGACACTGAGTGAACCCTGCTCCAGCCAAAATAGCTCAAACTCATTGAAGACTTTTCTGAACACTGAGTGAGCCCTGCTCCAACCAAGAGATCACAAACTCACTGAAGACTCCTCTGACGCTGAGTGAGCCCTGCTCCAACTAAGAGATCACAAACTCACTAAAGACTACTCTGACAACACTGAGTAAGCCCTGCTCCAACTAAGAGATCACAAACTCACTGAAGACTCTTCTGACACTGAGTGAACCCTGCTCCAGCCGAAAGATCTCAAACTCATTGTAGAATTTTCTGAACACTGAGTGAACCCTGCTACTTTCAGAAGAACACAAACTCACTGAAGACTCCTCTGATGCTGAGTGAGCCCTGCTCCAACTAAGCGATCACAAACTCACTGAAGACTCCTCTGACACTGAGTGAGCCCTGCTCCTTCCAAGAGATCACAAACTCACTGAAGACTCCTCTGACACTGAGTGAGCCCTGCTCCTTCCAATAGATCACAAACTCACTGAAGACTCCTCTGAAACTGAGTGAGCCCTGCTCCTTCCAATAGATCACAAACTCACTGAAGACTCCTCTGAGACTGAGTGAGCCCTGCTCCTACCAAGAGATCACAAACTCACTGAAGACTCCTCTGACACAGAGTGAGCTCTGCTCCATCTAAGAGATCACAAACTCACTGAAGGCTCCTCTGACACTGAGTGAGCCCTGCTCATTCCTAGAGATCACAAACTCACTGAAAACTCCCCGGACACTGAGTGAGCCCTGCTCCAACCAAGAGATCACTAACTCACTGAAGACTCCTTTGACATTGAGTGAACCCTGCTCCAAATAAGAGATCACAAACTCACTGAAGACTCCTCTGACACTGAGTGAGCTCTGCTCCTTCCTAGTGATCACAAACTCACTGAAGACTCCTCTGACACTGAGTGAGCCCTGCTCCTTCCAAGAGATCACAAACTCACTGAAGACTCCTCTGACACTGAGTGAGCCCTGCTCCAACTAAGAGATCACAAACTCACTGAAGACTCCTCTGACACTGAGTGAACCCTGCTCCAGCCAAAATATCTCAAATTCATTGAAGACTTTTCTGAACACTGAGTGAGCCCTGCTCCAACCAAGAGATCACAAACTCACTGAAGACTCCTCTGACGCTGAGTGAGCCCTGCTCCAACTAAGAGATCACAAACTCACTAAAGACTACTCTGACAACACTGAGTAAGCCCTGCTCCAACTAAGAGATCACAAACTCACTGAAGACTCTTCTGACACTGAGTGAACCCTGCTCCAGCCAAAAGATCTCAAACTCATTGTAGAATTTTCTGAACACTGAGTGAGCCCAGCTCCATCTAAGAGATCACAAACTCACTGAAGACTCCTCTGAACACTGAGTGCACCCTGCTCCTTTCAGAAGAACACAAACTCACTGAAGACTCCTCTGATGCTGAGTGAGCCCTGCTTCAACTAAGCGATCACAAACTCACTGAAGACCCCTCTGACACTGAGTGAGCCCAGCTCCTTCCAAGAGATCACAAACTCACTGAAGACTCCTCTGACACTGAGTGAACCCTGCTCCAGCCAAAATATCTCAAACTCATTGAAGACTTTTCTGAACACTGAGTGAGCCCTGCTCCAACCAAGAGATCACAAACTCACTGAAGACTCCTCTGACGCTGAGTGAGCCCTGCTCCAACTAAGAGATCACAAACTCACGAAAGACTACTCTGACACTGAGTAAGCCCATCTCCAACTAAGAGATCACAACCTCACTGAAGACTCTTCTGACACTGAGTGAACCCTGCTCCAGCCAAAAGATCTCAAACTCATTGTAGAATTTTCTGAACACTGAGTGAGCCCAGCTCCATCTAAGAGATCACAAACTCACTGAAGACTCCTCTGAACACTGAGTGCACCCTGCTCCTTTCAGAAGAACACAAACTCACTGAAGACTCCTCTGATGCTGAGTGAGCCCTGCTTCAACTAAGCGATCACAAACTCACTGAAGACTCCTCTGACACTGAGTGAGCCCTGCTCCTTCCAAGAGATCACAAACTCACTGAAGACTCCTCTGACACTGAGTGAACCCTGCTCCAGCCAAAATATCTCAAACTCATTGAAGACTTTTCTGAACACTGAGTGAGCCCTGCTCCAATGAAGAGATCACAAACTCACTGAAGACTCCTCTGACAATGAGTGATCCCTGCTCCAACTAAGAGATCACAAACTCACTGAAGACGCCTCTGACACTGAGTGAGCTCTGCCCCTTCCTAAAGATCACAACCTCACTGAAGACTCGTCTGACACTGAGTGAACTCTGCTCCAGCCAAAATATCTCAAACTTATTGAAGACTTTTCTGAACACTGAGTGAGCCCTGCTCCAACGAAGAGATCACAAACTCACTAAAGACTCCTCTGAACACTGAGAGCACCCTGCTCCTTCCAAGAGATCACAAACTCACTGCAAACACTTCTGAACACTGAGCGAGCCCTGCTCCTTCCAAGAGATTAGAAAATCACTGAAGACTCCTCTGACACTGAGTGAGCTCTGCTCCTTCCTAGAGATCACAAACTCACTGAAGACTCCTCTGACACTGAGTGAGCCCAGCTCCTTCCAAGAGATAACAAACTCACTGAAGACTCCTCTGACACTGAGTGAGCCCTGCTCCAACTAAGAGATCACAAACTCACTGAAGACTCCTCTGACACTGAGTGAGCCCTGCTCCTTCCAAGAGATCACAAACTCACTGCAAACACTTCTGAACACTGAGCGAGCCCTGCTCCTTCTAAGAGATCACAAACTCAATGAAAACTCCTCTGACACTGAGTGAGCCCTGCTCCTTCCAAGAGATTAGAAAATCACTGAAGACTCCTCTGAAACTGAGTGAGCCCTGCTCCTTCTAAGAGATCACAAACTCACTGAAGACTCCTCTGACACTGAGTGAGCCCTGCTCCTTCCAAGAGATCACAAACTCACTGAAGACTCCTCTGACATTGAGTGAACCCTGCTCCAAATAAGAGATCACAAACTCACTGAAGACTCCTCTGACACTGAGTGAGCTCTGCTCCTTCCTAGAGATCACAAACTCACTGAAGACTCCTCTGACACTGAGTGAGCCCTGCTCCTTCCAAGAGATCACAAACTCACTGAAGACTCCTCTGACACTGAGTGAGCCCTGCTCCAACTAAGAGATCACAAACTTACTGAAGACTCCTCTGACACTGAGTGAGCCCTGCTCCAACTAAGAGATCACAAACTCACTGAAGACTCCTCTGACACTGAGTGAACCCTGCTCCAGCCAAAATAGCTCAAACTCATTGAAGACTTTTCTGAACACTGAGTGAGCCCTGCTCCAACCAAGAGATCACAAACTCACTGAAGACTCCTCTGACGCTGAGTGAGCCCTGCTCCAACTAAGAGATCACAAACTCACTAAAGACTACTCTGACAACACTGAGTAAGCCCTGCTCCAACTAAGAGATCACAAACTCACTGAAGACTCTTCTGACACTGAGTGAACCCTGCTCCAGCCGAAAGATCTCAAACTCATTGTAGAATTTTCTGAACACTGAGTGAACCCTGCTACTTTCAGAAGAACACAAACTCACTGAAGACTCCTCTGATGCTGAGTGAGCCCTGCTCCAACTAAGCGATCACAAACTCACTGAAGACTCCTCTGACACTGAGTGAGCCCTGCTCCTTCCAAGAGATCACAAACTCACTGAAGACTCCTCTGACACTGAGTGAGCCCTGCTCCTTCCAATAGATCACAAACTCACTGAAGACTCCTCTGACACTGAGTGAGCCCTGCTCCTTCCAATAGATCACAAACTCACTGAAGACTCCTCTGAGACTGAGTGAGCCCTGCTCCTACCAAGAGATCACAAACTCACTGAAGACTCCTCTGACACAGAGTGAGCTCTGCTCCATCTAAGAGATCACAAACTCACTGAAGGCTCCTCTGACACTGAGTGAGCCCTGCTCATTCCTAGAGATCACAAACTCACTGAAAACTCCCCGGACACTGAGTGAGCCCTGCTCCAACCAAGAGATCACTAACTCACTGAAGACTCCTTTGACATTGAGTGAACCCTGCTCCAAATAAGAGATCACAAACTCACTGAAGACTCCTCTGACACTGAGTGAGCTCTGCTCCTTCCTAGTGATCACAAACTCACTGAAGACTCCTCTGACACTGAGTGAGCCCTGCTCCTTCCAAGAGATCACAAACTCACTGAAGACTCCTCTGACACTGAGTGAGCCCTGCTCCAACTAAGAGATCACAAACTCACTGAAGACTCCTCTGACACTGAGTGAACCCTGCTCCAGCCAAAATATCTCAAACTCATTGAAGACTTTTCTGAACACTGAGTGAGCCCTGCTCCAACCAAGAGATCACAAACTCACTGAAGACTCCTCTGACGCTGAGTGAGCCCTGCTCCAACTAAGAGATCACAAACTCACTAAAGACTACTCTGACACTGAGTAAGCCCATCTCCAACTAAGAGATCACAAACTCACTGAAGACTCTTCTGACACTGAGTGAACCCTGCTCCAGCCAAAAGATCTCAAACTCATTGTAGAATTTTCTGAACACTGAGTGAGCCCAGCTCCATCTAAGAGATCACAAACTCACTGAAGACTCCTCTGAACACTGAGTGCACCCTGCTCCTTTCAGAAGAACACAAACTTACTGAAGACTCCTCTGATGCTGAGTGAGCCCTGCTTCAACTAAGCGATCACAAACTCACTGAAGACTCCTCTGACACTGAGTGAGCCCAGCTCCTTCCAAGAGATCACAAACTCACTGAAGACTCCTCTGACACTGAGTGAACCCTGCTCCAGCCAAAATATCTCAAACTCATTGAAGACTTTTCTGAACACTGAGTGAGCCCTGCTCCAACCAAGAGATCACAAACTCACTGAAGACTCCTCTGACGCTGAGTGAGCCCTGCTCCAACTAAGAGATCACAAACTCACTAAAGACTACTCTGACACTGAGTAAGCCCATCTCCAACTAAGAGATCACAACCTCACTGAAGACTCTTCTGACACTGAGTGAACCCTGCTCCAGCCAAAAGATCTCAAACTCATTGTAGAATTTTCTGAACACTGAGTGAGCCCAGCTCCATCTAAGAGATCACAAACTCACTGAAGACTCCTCTGAACACTGAGTGCACCCTGCTCCTTTGCGAAGAACACAAACTCACTGAAGACTCCTCTGATGCTGAGTGAGCCCTGCTTCAACTAAGCGATCACAAACTCACTGAAGACTCCTCTGACGCTGAGTGAGCCCAGCTCCTTCCAAGAGATCACAAACTCACTGAAGACTCCTCTGACACTGAGTGAACCCTGCTCCAGCCAAAAGATCTCAAACTCATTGTAGAATTTTCTGAACACTGAGTGAGCCCAGCTCCATCTAAGAGATCACAAACTCACTGAAGACTCCTCTGAACACTGAGTGCACCCTGCTCCTTTCAGAAGAACACAAACTCACTGAAGACTCCTCTGATGCTGAGTGAGCCTTGCTTCAACTAAGCGATCACAAACTCACTGAAGACCCCTCTGACACTGAGTGAGCCCTGCTCCAATGAAGAGATCACAATCTCACTGAAGACCCCTCTGACACTGAGTGAGCCCAGCTCCTTCCAAGAGATCACAAACTCACTGAAGACTCCTCTGACACTGAGTGAACCCTGCTCCAGCCAAAATATCTCAAACTCATTGAAGACTTTTCTGAACACTGAGTGAGCCCTGCTCCAATGAAGAGATCACAATCTCACTGAAGACTCATCTGACACTGAGTGAGCCCTGCTCCTTCCAAGAGATCACAAACTCAATGAAAACTTGTCTGACACTGAGTGAGCCCTGCTGCAACTAAGAGATCACAAACTCACTGAAGACTCCTCTGACAATGAGTGAGCTCTGCTTTTTCCAAGAGATCACAAACTCACTGAAGACTCCTCTGACATTGAGTGATCCCTGCTCCAACTAAGAGATCACAAACTCACTGAAGACGCCTCTGACACTGAGTGAGCTCTGCTCCTTCCTAAAGATCACAACCTCACTGAAGACTCGTCTGACACTGAGTGAACTCTGCTCCAGCCAAAATATCTCAAACTCATTGAAGACTTTTCTGAACACTGAGTGAGCCCTGCTCCAACGAAGAGATCACAAACTCACTAAAGACTCCTCTGAACACTGAGAGCACCCTGCTCCTTACAAGAGATCACAAACTCACTGCAAACACTTCTGAACACTGAGCGAGCCCTGCTCCTTCCAAGAGATTAGAAAATCACTGAAGACTCCTCTGACACTGAGTGAGCTCTGCTCCTTCCTAAAGATCACAAACTCACTGAAGACTCCTCTGACACTGAGTGAGCCCTGCTCCTTCCAAGAGATAACAAACTCACTGAAGACTCCTCTGACACTGAGTGAGCCCTGCTCCAACTAAGAGATCACAAACTCACTGAAGACTCCTCTGACACTGAGTGAGCCCTTGTAGGAAGGGGGAGTCTCTAGTTGGCGCAGTGCAGCACTGGCGACAAGCAGGGACTCTCTCTTCCCCGTCAGGGCTGAGGGTTACCTTCAAGACAACCTCTGCTTACCCTCTAGGTAGTGTGGCTTAAGCAGTCTTAGGCTAATCTCTGGGGCACATAGGGTTAAACATTTGCAATATTACACCATCACCACCAACCCACCACACAATGACACCAAACTGTATTTTGTAAAAACATATACTCTTTATATAATTTCAAGCAGGCTTGTAAATACAGTCTTGGTTACTTCTTCAATGCAGGTTCCAGTATTCTTTATCAAAGTCACAGTTCGTGAAATAAATACACTCTTTTGGGCCTTCTGCCCAGGTTTAAAAAGGTTCCAGTGTCTTATGGCGCTCCGAGGCGCTTCCTGCTGTCTCCGTGCTAGAACTGAGTCACCCTTCGGGGCTCGACTCGGGGAGCGGGGGGCGTGGGCCACAGGGAGCGTCAGGCGGGGCCTCGGGGGCCAGGAGCACAGCGAGCCTCTGACTCGAGGGCGGCTCGCGCTGCCAAGCAGACAGCAGCTGCGAGGCTCCCGGGGCGCCCGAGGTCACAGAGCGCGGTGCGGGCTCGGATTGCAGAGCGCTCGCACCGTGAAGGCAGGGACACAGTACCTTTATAAATTCTTGCGGTGATCTTCGAAGAGGACGGCTGAAGGGGGAGCTGTCCCACGTTGCGTTGCTTCCTTGACGGGCGAGGCGAGCGGCGGCTCGAGGCAGCAGGTCACGGGTCACCCGGGGGCGGCGGTGCTCGATGGGGGCTCAGGTCCTTTTACTCAGTCTTCTCTTTTGTCCTGACGGCGGCGGCTGGGTGTGGCGCAGTGGCAGTACGATCCCCAAGTGCGGGACGTACCCAGCCAAAGTGCCGGTCGCGGTGATGTCCCTTCAGCGGGGCAGCAGGCAGGACGCTGATAGCGGGGGAGGACAGAAGGGCGGCAGTCCGTCTTTGCGGGGGAGTCTACGGCGCTGGGGCCCAGTAGACCTCGATGCTTGGACCGGACGGGTCCTCCGTTACTTTGTTCGTGTGGGGCAGAAGGCAGACGCCGTCACGATGCTCGGGCCAGCGGCGGCTGGGCCTCACGGTGCTAGGGCGACTGGCTGACCCCACGGTCACGGTGTGCAGGGGGATGGATGCCCTCGTCCTCCTCAATCAGCGCTGCAGCGATAAGCAGCACACACAGCAGATGCCTTGGTCAGGGGTTAGCGCTCACTGTTCCTGGAGCGCTGGTCAGGGGGCAAGTTCAACAGCAAGCCCTTGGAGATCTTTCAGCAGAGTTTGGCACAAAGTTCAAAATAAAAGCAAAAGTCTCTTGTAGTCTTTTCTCTTCCTCTCCTTTGGCAGCAAGGCACCAGACACAGGCCAGAGTCAGTACTCCTCCTTGTAGTCCTTCCAGGTCCTTCTCTTCAGGCAGAGTTTCTTCTGTAGCACAAACAGGATCTAATTTACAAGGAGCAGGGTTCCTTCTTTTATACCCAGTTTCTTTTGTTCTAGCAAGCCAGGGGGGCCTCTGCATAACTGCTCCAGTCTCTGAGCACTTGTTGTGGGTACTTCTGGCTTCTGCATGCAGTGTGAGGGCAGGCACATCAGCCGCTCCCCAGGGGGGCGGAGCCGGCATTGTGAAGACAGAGGCAGCTTGAGCACTTTGTTGACAAGCTTCGGTCCTTCCTGGGCCAGGTGCAGGCTGAGTCATCAGTCGCTCCCCAGGAGGGCGGAGCCAGCATTGTGGAGGCAGGGGCACAGCCTGATGTATCATTCAGGGGAAACTCCCACCACCCACTAAGGTGTCATCTGGCTATTCACTACCTGTCAACTCCCAGCCCTGTCACTCACACACACCAGACAGTCAGATCCACATCCAAGCAGAGGCGGGCTGAAATGGTTAGGCCAGCAAATGCTAACTTTCTAAAAGTAGCATTTGCAAACACAGGATATTAAAATAAACTTTATTAAAAGAAGTACTTTATTATTCTGAGTTCAGGCATACTAAACATTAATTTCTACCATGTTCCCTGAGCCTGCTGGGATTATAGAGTGTAATAATTCCAGCAGCCCATCTGGCCTAAAGGGAACTGGTAGCCTTACAATAGTGAAACACGAATTTGGCAGTAATTCACTATTAGAACATGCCACACACATCAGGGCATGTTCTACCTTACACTTACAGTGCACCCTGCCCTTAGGCCTACCATAGGGGTGACTAATATGAAGTTAAGGGAAGGTTTAGGGGCTGGCAAGTGTGTGCACTTGCCCAGCCAGCATGACAGTACCAGACTGCCCGCAGGTTCTGCAATGGCAGACCCTAGACACATTTTAAGGCTGCTTCTGTGGGTGGCGCAACCAGCGCTGCAGGCCCACTAGCAGTATTGGCATTCACAAGCCCTGGCACTCCTGGTGCACTTTACTAGGGACTAACAGTAAATCCAATGAACCAATCATGGACATCAATCACAGGTACACTTTACAGTAGGGAGCACTTGCACTGTGGCACGGGTTGGCCGTGGCGCAGTGCCCTGAGTAGCAGACACCAGCAAAACATTTGAGGCACAACAGCAAAAAGTGGAAGGGAAACTCACGCCAAGGTGCCAGGTCTAACACGTGTCCCCTCCAGCTGAAATGTGGGGGGAACTACCCTTCCCCAGGGAGTTCCTCATCACTAAGGCGGAAAAATCTGGACAGACCATCAGCGTTGGCGTGATCTGTGCCAGGGCGGTGTTCCACCGTGAAGTCCATACCCTGTAGGGAGATGGACCACCTCAACAGTTTTGGGTTCTCACCCCTCATTTGCATCAACCATCTGAGGGGCCTGTGGTCTGTCTGAACCCGGAAGTGAGACCCAAACAAGTAGGGTCTTAGCTTCTTCAGCGCCCAGACCACAGCAAATGCTTCTCGCTCTATTGCACTCCACCTACTTTCCCGTGGAAGTAACCTCCTACTGATGAAGGCTACGGGTTGGTCCCAGCCCTCCTCAGTCATCTGTGAGAGAACAGCCCCTACACCATGCTCTGAAGCGTCTGTTTGCACTATGAATTCCTTGGAGAAATCAGGAGCCAGGAGCACGGGCGCCGTGCACATGGCAGTCTTCAGGGTGTCAAAAGCCTTCTGACAGGTGTCAGTCCAAATCACATTCCTGGGCTGCTTCTTAGAAATCAGCTCTGTCAAGGGGGTCACAATAGTGCCATAGCCCTTGACAAACCTCCTGTAATACCCAGTGAGCCCCAGGAAGGCTCTCACTGCAGTCTGGGTCTTGGGGGGTTCCCAAGCCAGGGTGGTTGCAATTTTGGGTTGCAAGGGTGCCACCTTGCCACTCCCCACTTGGTGTCCCAAGTACACCACTGAACCCTGCCCAATCTGGCACTTGCTTGCCTTGATTGTGAGGCCTGCCTTGCGCAGCGCCATCAACACTTCCCAGAGGTGCCGCAGGTGTTCGGGCCAGGTACCACTGAACACTGCGATGTCATCCAGGTAGGCGGCACTGAACTCATCCAGTCCAACCAACACCTGGTTGACCAACCTCTGAAAGGTGGCAGGGGCATTTTTCATCCCAAATGGCATAACCCGGAACTGGAAATGCCCATCTGGTGTGGAGAATGCGGACCTCTCCTTTGCCCCATCGGTCAAGGCGATCTGCCTGTACCCAGACGTTAAATCAAACGTGCTGAGGAACCGGGCAGCCCCTAGCCGATCAATGAGCTCATCAGCTCTGGGGATAGGGTGCGCGTCAGTCTTGGTGACTGAATTGAGTCCTCTGTAGTCCACACAGAACCGGAGTTCAGGTGTGGCTCCCGGCGCAGCAGCCTTTGGGACCAAGACCACGGGGCTGGACCAAGGACTGCTGGAAGACTCAACCACCCTAAGAGCAAGCATCTTGGAGACCTCCTCCTTGATGCAGGCCCTGACCCTGTCAGTCACTCTGTAAGCTTTATGCTTCACAGGTAAGCTGTCTCCTGTGTCCACATCATGGACGCACCAATCTGTGACACTAGGAACCAGGGAGAACAGATCTGGAAACTGCCCCAGCAATTGGCGGCAGTCTTCCTGTTGCTCAGGGGTCAGGGTGGGTGAGAGGTTAACTCCATCCACTGACCCATCTTTCTCACAGGCCACTAAGAGGTCAAGAAGAGGCTCAGACTCCTCTTCCATTCCATCATCAGTGGCCAACAGCATGCCCACTTCGGACCTTTTCAAGTGGGGCTTGAGGCGGTTGACATGTAAGACCCTTAAAGGGTTCCTGGGCGTCTTCATGTCCACCAAGTATGTCACTGAGCTCTTGCGCTCCACAACCTCAAATGGGCCTGTCCACTTATCCTGAAGTGCACAGGGTTCCACTGGGGCCAAGACATACACCTCCTGTCCAGGCTGAAGCTCTACCAGAGTGGCATTCTGGTCGTACCACCGCTTCATCTCCTCCTGGCTAGCTTCCAGATTTGCCTCAGCAAGTTGTCTGAAGCGCCTGGTTTGGTTTCTGAAGGCCAGCATGTAGCTATATACATTCTGGGGAGGTTTCCTGGGAGATTGCTCCCAGCCTTCCTTTACCAAACTCAGTGGTCCTCTCACGGGGTGACCATACAGCAGTTCAAAGGGGCTGAACCCTAGGGACTTCTGTGGCACCTCGCGGTATGCAAAGAGCAGGCATGGTAAGAGGACGTCCCACTTACGCCTCATTGGACCTTCCAGGCCCATGATCATGCCCTTCAGGGTTCGGTTGAATCTTTCAACCAACCCATTTCCTTGGGGATGGTAAGGTGTGGTGAACTTGTAGGTTACACCACACTCTTGCCAAAGGGACTTCATATACTTGGATATAAAGTTGGTCCCCCTGTCGCTCACCACCTCTAGAGGGAATCCCACTCTGGAGAAAATTCCCATCAGTGCACGCCCCACCACCGGGGCCGTCACTGTCCTCAGAGGGATGGCTTCAGGGTACCGGGTGGCATGATCCACCAAGACCAGGATGAACCTGTTGCCCATGGCTGTCTTGGGGTCCAGAGGCCCAACAATGTCAATACCCACTCGTTGGAATGGAGTACTGACCACAGCGAAGGGTTGGAGGGGAGCCTTGTTCTTCCCTCCGCTCTTCCCACTTGCCTGGCAAGTTGGACAGGTCCTACAATGAGCATCTGAGCTCTTGTGCATTTGGGGCCAGTAGAAGTGGGTGACAAGCCTGTCATAGGTCTTGTCCATCCCCAAATGGCCTGCTAAAGGCACATCATGAGCCAGTCCCAGTAGGAAGGCTCTGAACTTCTGGGGTACCACCAGCACACGGGCTGACCCAGGTTCAGCAGCCTTAGGCTCTGAATACAGGAGGTCATTCTCCCAGTACACATAATGTGTTTTGGCCTGAACACCATTGGCCTGGTCTGCAGCCTGCTGCCGCATACCCACGAGAGAAGGGCATTCTTTCTGCTCCCTGCAGAATTCCTCCCTGGAGGGGCCTCCTTCTTGCTGCCAATGGGTCAGCTCAGGCAGGTCACCCAGTTCGGCAATCTGTTCCCCAGTAGGCTCCAGGGCATCCCCCTCAAGGTCTGCTTCCTCCTGGACCGTGGGAACTTCAGGGGCCGGATTCCCGCGCACCCTGCGCCTTCTCCCTAATGCCGGTTCCTGGGCCTCTCCTTCAGGCCCCAGGACCTCTTGATCACCCCTACTGGCTGCCATTGACCGGGTGGTCATGCACGCCCAGTCAGGTAGACCCACCATCTTCAGGTGAGTCGTCTTCTCCACCTTTTCCCAAGGGGAGTCCTCCAAGTCGTTCCCTAGCAAACAGTCAACAGGCATGGCTTTCCTCACACAGACCTGCAGAGTACCAGAGACCCCCCCCACTCGAAGGGAACTTGAGCCATTGGACATTGGCTCTCAGAGTTGTCAGCATTGACAACCCTACAATAGGCATGGGGTACAACCTGCTCTTGAGACACCAGGTGATACCTCACTGCAGTCACACTGGCTCCTGTGTCTCTAAGAGCCTCAGCTTTCTTACCATTGATGGTAACCACCTGCCCATATTTTTTGGTGTTAGAGGGCAGGTAGTTTGTAGGGACCATCTCACTGTCTCCTAGTGAGACTAGGGTCATCTGAACAGGATCTCCACCCCCCGGGACCATCACTTCTTCTCCTAAGTGAACACTGGTCACTTGCCGGGGCGGAGCACCAGTGGGTGCTGGTTTTCCAAACAGGCGACACTTGGGGTCACTGGCTATGTGCCCCGGGTCACCACATTTGAAACAATTGAAGGGCCCCTTTGGAACAGGTCTACCTGTCGGGGCCCCATTCTGCTTTGGGGGTGGGGGAGGCTGAGAACCTTTCTGCTGGTCCCCTTGGGGATTACTTTGGGGGCCTTTTTGGAACCCTTTCTGTTTTCCCTTGTCCCCCCCACTCTTCTGCTGGGGACCCTGCCCACCCTTGGCGGAGTCTCCCACTGGACCCTTGTGGACCCTGGTGCTGAGCCAGCGGTCCGCCTCCTCAGCAAGCTTCCTCGGGTTGGACAGCTTGCTATCAATCAGGTGCTGGCGTAACTCAGGAAAACATTGTTCAGACAAGTGCTCCCATGCAATTAAATCAAAGAGACCCTGAAAATCATTCACTTTGTTACCCTTCACCCAACCATCCAGTGCTCTGCAAAAAAAAGTCACAAACTCCACATATGTATTCCCAGGCCGCTTATTACACACCCTAAACTTCTGCCTATACATTTCAGGGGTAAGCCCATACCTGGTCATTAAAGCTTCTTTCATATGGGGATAGGATCTCTGGTCTTCAGTGGGCAAATCTAGCAGGGTGTCCCGCCCTTCGCTAAGGAACCTTCCCCATAACCCCGCTCCCCATTCCTTCTCAGAGACCCGGTGGGAAAACATGGCTACCTCATATGCCCTAAACCACTGTCCTATGTCATCCCCCTTAAAGAACTCCTTAACTACATCTTTGGGGATGTGCACTCTTGACTCTACCTGCACCGGCGTTGCGCTGCCACCAGAGGGAGGATGATCCAAGGTTTTCTCTTTTAGACTCATCTCCCTCATCTTCACATCATACTCCAATTGGAGTTTTCGCTCTTCCAGAGCCATTCTTTTGCTTTCAAGCTCCATTTGGCCCTTTAAATTCAATTCTGCCAGCTTTATCTCATGATCCCTGGTTGCCTGTCTGTCTGCCAGCTCCTCTGGCGACAGGCCTCTGCCAAAGCTAATGACGCTGTCTGGTTTTTCCAGACTCACAGGATCCACAGGTGCACCCTGATCCTCAGGTGCCTTCCTAGATTCCATCCAGGCCTTCAGGGCTTTGTAGAACTCGGGTTTGTTCTTGCACCCTGCGTGTGGAACCTTGAGTTTCCTGCAAAAAAAACTCAGTTGCTTCTTTGTGTAGTCATCCAGCTTTGATGCATCCCATTCTAGCTCCTGCGCACCAGAGGCTATGGATTCTCCTCCATCAATGCTGTTTGTGCCAGGCATGACTTCAACACTAGGGATCTTCTTCTTTAGCAAAATTTAAAAATCAAAAAGTCTGTGGCTAAGTTACTGGACTGTAATCACTATGCAATGGTCAGTAGCTAAGGTAAAACACTGCAAATGTAAATTCGCGAATCCTCACCGCTGCGTCCAATGTAGGAAGGGGGAGTCTCTAGTTGGCGCAGTGCAGCACTGGCGACAAGCAGGGACTCTCTCTTCCCCGTCAGGGCTGAGGGTTACCTTCAAGACAACCTCTGCTTACCCTCTAGGTAGTGTGGCTTAAGCAGTCTTAGGCTAATCTCTGGGGCACATAGGGTTAAACATTTGCAATATTACACCATCACCACCAACCCACCACACAATGACACCAAACTGTATTTTGTAAAAACATATACTCTTTATATAATTTCAAGCAGGCTTGTAAATACAGTCTTGGTTACTTCTTCAATGCAGGTTCCAGTATTCTTTATCAAAGTCACAGTTCGTGAAATAAATGCACTCTTTTGGGCCTTCTGGCCAGGTTTAAAAAGGTTCCAGTGTCTTATGGCGCTCCGAGGCGCTTCCTGCTGTCTCCGCGCTAGAACTGAGTCACCCTTCGGGGCTCGACTCGGGGAGCGGGGGCCGTGGGCCACAGGGAGCGTCAGGCGGGGCCTCGGGGGCCAGGAGCAGAGCGAGCCTCTGACTCGAGGGCGGCTCGCGCTGCCAAGCAGACAGCAGCTGCGAGGCTCCCGGGGCGCCCGAGGTCACAGAGCGCGGTGTGGGCTCGGATTGCAGAGCGCTCGCACCGTGAAGTCAGGGACACAGTACCTTTCTAAATTCTTGCGGTGATCTTCGAAGAGGACGGCTGAAGGGGGAGCTGTCCCACGTCGCGTTGCTTCCTTGACGGGCGAGGCGAGCGGCGGCTCGAGGCAGCAAGTCACGGGTCACCCGGGGGCGGCGGTGCTCGATGGGGGCTCAGGTCCTTTTACTCAGTCTTCTCTTTCGTCCTGACGGCGGCGGCTGGGTGTGGCGCAGTGGCAGTACGATCCCCAAGTGCGGGACGTACCCAGCCAAAGTGCCGGTCGCGGTGATGTCCCTTCAGCGGGGCAGCAGGCAGGACGCTGATAGCGGGGGAGGACAGAAGGGCGGCAGTCCGTCTTTGCGGGGGCCCAGTAGACCTCGATGCTTGGACCGGACGGGTCCTCCGTTACTTTGTTCGTGTGGGGCAGAAGGCAGACGCCGTCACGATGCTCGGGCCAGCGGCGGCTGGGCCTCACGGTGCTAGGGCGACTGGCTGACCCCACGGTCACGGTGTTCAGGGGGATGGATGCCCTCGTCCTCCTCAATCAGCGATGCAGCGATAAGCAGCACACACAGCAGATGCCTTGGTCAGGGGTTAGCGCTCACTGTTCCTGGAGCGCTGGTCAGGGGGCAAGTTCAACAGCAAGCCCTTGGAGATCTTTCAGCAGAGTTTGGCACAAAGTTCAAAATAAAAGCAAAAGTCTCTTGTAGTCTTTTCTCTTCCTCTCCTTTGGCAGCAAGGCACCAGACACAGGCCAGAGTCAGTACTCCTCCTTGTAGTCCTTCCAGGTCCTTCTCTTCGGGCAGAGTTTCTTCTGTAGCACAAACAGGATCTAATTTACAAGGAGCAGGGCTCCTTCTTTTATACCCAGTTTCTTTTGTTCTAGCAAGCCAGGGGGGCCCCTGCATAACTGCTCCAGTCTCTGAGCACTTGTTGTGGGTACTTCTGGCTTCTGCATGCAGTGTGAGGGCAGGCACATCAGCCGCTCCCCAGGGGGGCGGAGCCGGCATTGTGAAGACAGAGGCAGCTTGAGCACTTTGTTGACAAGCTTCGGTCCTTCCTGGGCCAGGTGCAGGCTGAGTCATCAGTCGCTCCCCAGGAGGGCGGAGCCAGCATTGTGGAGGCAGGGGCACAGCCTGATGCATCATTCAGGGGAAACTCCCACCACCCACTAAGGTGTCATCTGGCTATTCACTACCTGTCAACTCCCAGCCCTGTCACTCACACACACCAGACAGTCAGATCCACATCCAAGCAGAGGCGGGCTGAAAATGGTTAGGCCAGCAAATGCTAACTTTCTAAAAGTAGCATTTGCAAACACAGGATATTAAAATAAACTTTACTAAAAGAAGTACTTTATTATTCTGAGTTCAGGCATACTAAACATTAATTTCTACCATGTTCCCTGAGCCTGCTGGGATTATAGAGTGTAATAATTCCAGCAGCCCATCTGGCCTAAAGGGAACTGGTAGCCTTACAATAGTGAAACACGAATTTGGCAGTAATTCACTATTAGAACATGCCACACACATCAGGGCATGTTCTACCTTACACTTACAGTGCACCCTGCCCTTAGGCCTACCATAGGGGTGACTAATATGAAGTTAAGGGAAGGTTTAGGGGCTGGCAAGTGTGTGCACTTGCCCAGCCAGCATGACAGTACCAGACTGCCCGCAGGTTCTGCAATGGCAGACCCTAGACACATTTTAAGGCTGCTTCTGTGGGTGGCGCAACCAGCGCTGCAGGCCCACTAGCAGTATTGGCATTCACAAGCCCTGGCACTCCTGGTGCACTTTACTAGGGACTAACAGTAAATCCAATGAACCAATCATGGACATCAATCACAGGTACACTTTACAGTAGGGAGCACTTGCACTGCGGCACGGGTTGGCCGTGGCGCAGTGCCCTGAGTAGCAGACACCAGCAAAACATTTGAGGCACAACAGCAAAAAGTGGAAGGGAAACTCACGCCAAGGTGCCAGGTCTAACAGCCCTGCTCCAACTAAGAGATCACAAACTCACTGAAGACTCCTCTGACACTGAGTGAGCCCTGCTCCTTCCAATAGATCAAAAACTCACTGAAGACTCCTCTGACACTGAATGAGCCCTGCTCCTTCCAATAGATCACAAACTCACTGAAGACTCCTCTGAGACTGAGTGAGCCCTGCTCCTACCAAGAGATCACAAACTCACTGAAGACTCCTCTGACACAGAGTGAGCTCTGCTCCATCTAAGAGATCACAAACTCACTGCAGGCTCATCTGACACTGAGTGAGCCCTGCTCATTCCAAGAGATCACAAACTCACTGAAGACTCCTCGGACACTGAGTGAGCCCTGCTCCAACCAAGAGATCACAAACTCACTGAAGACTCCTCGGACATTGAGTGAACCCTGCTCCAAATAAGAGATCACAAACTCACTGAAGACTCCTCTGACACTGAGTGAGCTCTGCTCCTTCCTAGTGATCACAAACTCACTGAAGACTCCTCTGACACTGAGTGAGCCCTGCTCCTTCCAAGAGATCACAAACTCACTGAAGACTCCTCTGACACTGAGTGAGCCCTGCTCCAACTAAGAGATCACAAACTCACTGAAGACTCCTCTGACACTGAGTGAACCCTGCTCCAGCCAAAATATCTCAAACTCATTGAAGACTTTTCTGAACACTGAGTGAGCCCTGCTCCAACCAAGAGATCACAAACTCACTGAAGACTCCTCTGACGCTGAGTGAGCCCTGCTCCAACTAAGAGATCACAAACTCACTAAAGACTACTTTGACACTGAGTAAGCCCTGCTCCAACTAAGAGAACACAAACTCACTGAAGAGTCCTCTGAACACTGAGTGCACCCTGCTCCTTTCAGAAGAACACAAACTCTGTTGGACTGGGCCCTTCTGGCAGGTCCACCCCTGAAGTTGTGCTTGTTATATGTGACCTGGGGATGGTGATTCCCACTCTGAGTGCGTGTAGATGAGAGAAGCCTGCCCTCCCATAGGACTGCATGGGGAATGGGTGTGTCCCTGATAGTTCCTGGTGCGTGGGGGGTACAGGCTCGAGTCTGGTATGTATGGACTCGTGTGATTGAAGGCTGTAGGATGATGTATGCGACGTGTGTGGGTCTAAAAGAGAAGTGCCACTTCTAGACATCGGTGTGTGTGTGCAGTAAGTATGCTAGCGCGTGATTGGCTGAAGTGAGGGAGGGGCTGTGCCTGTATCCTGTATGGGTCTGGGCGGTCCCCCACAATGATGGCTCCACCCACCTGGGGTGCGTTTGGTGTCCTAGCCTGGCCAGTAACAAGAAATTCCTTATAACCAGTTCTAGCTGGTTCTCATCCTGCCTGCCCCTTTTCAGACAAAGGGATCTCATGTATAAAAGGAGGGTGTGCCCTCTTCTCTCTCTCTTTTCCTGCTTGTCCTGACTGGTACCCTGCCAGGGGCGTGCTGCTGCTTGGGCTCAGGGTTGGCTTGCCTCCCTGGGCCCTGCCCAGCTCCTGGATTCCTAATGGCCTTTTTCTGCTAGGAGCTGCAGTGCTCCGCCTGAGTCTTGGACTCTACCAAGAAGCTACTGCTTTTTGATCCCCTAGCGCCTCGGAGCGCTTGACTTTGTTGCCACTTGCTGCCTAGCGCTTGGGAAGTGCTTTCTTCCACCCCCCCTTGCAGCTGTTCTCGATGTTGCTTGCCGATCGTGAGCACCCCCTGACCGGTGCATGTCTTGCCCCGGGGATTCTGCCCTACCCCCATCGAGTGGCCACCTCGATTTATGGCCCTTTGTTAACTAGCCGGTGCCCACCCGGCAGTTCCTGAGATCGTCACTGCCGCAGCCCGGAGTTAGCCAGGGAGGCGCTGCTCCCGCCTTCCTACCCGGGGCCGCGCTACCATTGGCGGCCCCGGAGAGAGCATTGCTGTCTGCTGATTGGTCCTGGCCGCCGGGACTCCCGGGATGTCACCACGGGGCCGTCCCGGGATTGGCCCGACTCTGAGGGTGTCCCCCGCGCCCCCGGAGGCCGGGGGAGTTCGGCTGCCTGACTACTGGGAGGTGGGGGGCTGTTCTGCAGCGAGGCTTCCCCCGAGGAGGGAGAGCCCCCGCCACCGTCCCGCCGAGTAGAAGCCGACGGGAGCTGATGCCACGAGGAGCCGCCGCACGTTGAGGTCGGTGAGTGCGGACGGGCTCCGTGGCGCTCCTCTGTCCCGGGGGGTGCCGTGTGCCCACGAGGCCCCCGAGGGCCCCTCCCTTGGCCCACGAGTCCGGGAAGGACTCCAACGATGTCCCCCCACAGATGGAATGAGCCCTGAGAGGCTCCACCTTTGGCCCCTGCATTTCTTGAGCCTTGAGAGGCTCTGTCACACCTCACCCCTGCGAGCCCTGAAAGGCTCCGCCAGTCACCCCCTTCCTTGAGCCCCGAGTGGCTCCTTCATGGCCCGTGGGGCCCCAGTGAGATCGGGTCCCCCGAGAGGGACTACCCCATTACTCATGAGCCCGAGTAGGCTCCACCGCGTCCCAGTACCCCTGAGCCCCGAGAGGCTCCACAGTGGTCCCTGTTCCTATGAGCCTGCAAGGCTCCGCCCGCCATTTTGTTCTCAAGCCCCGAGGTGGCTCCCACGTGGCCCTTGCCCATTTGGCGCATTCCAAGCATCTTTGTTTCCGAGCCTGCGAACCTCCAACATGATGCCCCCATCCTCTACGGCTGCCCAGCACTTCGTGGGCAGCTGCCACGTTTAGGCTTATTGTAGGCTACCTGCAGCCTACCCTGACATTGAGACTTTGGGCGTCCTAGCCCCCGAAGGCCAGTTGGCCTGTTGACAGTACTCGCTAAAGGTTAACTGTGCTCCTTGAGAGTTATTCTGTGTTTCCTTCCTATAGGTACGTCTGTGGTGTTATGTACCTTGCCATTCCCTTCCTCTTGTATAACCTTGCCTCATGTATGTCGATACTGGTTAGAGTGAGTTCTATTGCTAGTCCTATGAAACCCCGGGGCGTGACGTATTCTAATGCTAAGCTCCTGGTGATTATGTGTTCTAGTCCTAGTTCGAGGAAGCTCCCAGTTGTTATATGTTCTAAATGCCAACTCCATCATGTGCATATTCCTGGCAGTGGTCCCATGGCCCTGTCCTGTATACTTTCCCTTGTAAATCCTGCCCGTGCCTCTGGCACCCTGTAAAGTATGTGTTCCTATGTGTCCTTTTTAATACAAAGACTATTTTCATATATACCTGGTGTGGAGTTCCTTTTGTGGGGGGCCCGGGAGGTTGTTGCTGGGGGTGCGGGCGCAAATGCTTTACACATGACCTCCAAGATAGGCCTGGCTGCTCGCGCCACGTTACCTAGAGGGCGAGTAGGGGTTGTCTTGGTGGGTGACCCCCTGGCCCTGACGGGGGAGTGGTGGTCTCTGACTGACTCTGGCGCAAGCTCTGGGCGGCCGGGGATCCCATTTCCTACATTGGTGGCAGCGGTGGGATCCGGACTTGTGTTTGCGCAGTACTACAGCGATAACCGGCCCCACTACAACACTCTGCAGTTTAGATTGTCGCAAAGAAAAGAAACTATTGGTGCGCGTTGCCAAAAATATCTGTTCTGGTGGAAAATTTAGTTCTGGTGCACTTTGCTAAAGATGTCTGTTTTTGTGAAAAATGTGGTTCTGGTGCCCTGTGAGTTAGGTGTCCCTAGCTTGGGAGGGTCGATCATCCCCCTAAGTGCAATGTGTTTTCTGAACTCACCAGAATGGTGGGATCCAGTGGTGGCAGCAAAATTGTGTCCAATATGTGCGGTCCTTGTCCCTTCCCTAGAGTAATGGTACCTGTGCCACATGCGTCAGGTTGAGGAATCAGGGACGGTAAAAACTGTCTTACCAGTCCAGGGGAGGGTGTCTGGATGAATGTTGATGTGTGCTGATTAATGGAGTGTAAGTTCTCTGGGATGGGGAGCTTGCTGAAGCAACGATAATTGTATCCTACCTACCCCACTGGATGTGTTTGATGCATCATGTGTTCCGTACACCGCTGAATGTGTTTTATGCGTCAGGTGTCCTACCTACCCCGCTGAATGTGTTTGATGCATCATGGGTTCCGTACCCCGCTGAATGTGTTTTATGCGTCAGGTGTCCTACCTTCCCCGCTGAATGTGTTTGGTGCATCATGTGTTCCGTACACCGCTGAATGTGTTTTATGCGTCAGGTGTCCCCCTTGCTGAATGAATGTTAAGTTGTATCCCGGACAAGGAAGACCTGCTGGCGCTGCCGCGGCTTGCCTTGGGGAGAGCTGAACACTGAGACCTGCTGGCGCTGCCGCGGCTCATCTTGTTGAATGAATGTTGAGTTGTATCCCGGACAAGGAAGACCTGCTGGCGCTGCCGCGGCTTGCCTTGGGGAGAGCTGAACACTGAGACCTGCTGGCGCTGCCGCGGCTCATCTTGTTGAATGAATGTTGAGTTGTATCCCGGACAAGGAAGACCTGCTGGCGCTGCCGCGGCTTGCCTTGGGGAGAGCTGAACACTGAGACCTGCTGGCGCTGCCGCGGCTCATCTTGTTGAATGAATGTTGAGTTGTATCCCGGACAAGGAAGACCTGCTGGCGCTGCCACGGCTTGCCTTGGGGAGAGCTGAACACTGAGACCTGCTGGCGCTGCCGCGGCTCATCTTGTTGTATGTATGTTAAGTTGTATCCCGGACAAGGAAGACCTGCTGGCGCAGCCGCGGCTTGCCTTGGGGAGAGCTGAACACTGGGCCTGCTGGCGCTGCCGCGGCTTGCCTTGGGGAGAGCTGAACACTGAGACCTGCTGACGCTGCCGCGGCTCATCTTGTTGAATGTATGTTAAGTTGTATCCCGGACAAGGAAGACCTGCTGGCGCTGCCGCGGCTTGCCTTGGGGAGAGCTGAACACTGGGCCTGCTGGCGCTGCCGCGGCTCATCTTGCTGAATGAATGTTAGGTGCGGAACTGGACGGGGGTCAGAGGGAGTCTGACTCCTGGGCATCCGGTGAACTTAGTTCCCAGGTGGTAGACCAGTGGAGGGAGGAAGTTATGAAACTGGTAGGAGAGCGTGTTCTGAGGGTGCTTCTCCTGGGAGAGCGTGGAACTTCAGAAGTAGAGGTAGGGTGGGGCATTCTTGCCCGTGACCTCTGGCCAGCCTGAGGGTGCGGACCCTAGGTGGGAGAGAAAGTGGTAAAGTGGAACTACACAAAGAAGGGGAGTGGAGAGTGGCAGTCGTGGGCCAGGGGTTACCACCCCCCACTCCGGGTTGGCATGGACCAGTGGTATCTGGGTGGCCTAGGGCCTGGTCCTAGCCGTGGTCAACTAAGGAGTACCAGTGGGGTAGCCTAGTTGGGCCTATGTTTTCTATTTTTTTTTCTCTCTGTAATTTTTTAATTTTTTATTTTTAAGTATGTGTGTGTCGATAAGATCAAAGTGGCGTAGAACTGGAAGGGGGCCCTGCAGTGCGGGCCTGCGTCCATGTTTTTTTTTCGCCCAAAGCAGGGAAGACCATCACGGTGGTGATTGGCCTACCCTGCGTTTTGGCTGGAAGGGGGCCGTGTTGGACTGGGCCCTTCTGGCAGGTCCACCCCTGAAGTTGTGCTTGTTATATGTGACCTGGGGATGGTGATTCCCACTCTGAGTGCGTGTAGATGAGAGAAGCCTGCCCTCCCATAGGACTGCATGGGGAATGGGTGTGTCCCTGATAGTTCCTGGTGCGTGGGGGGTACAGGCTCGAGTCTGGTATGTATGGACTCGTGTGATTGAATGCTGTAAGATGATGTATGCGACGTGTGTGGGTCTAAAAGAGAAGTGCCACTTCTAGACATCGGTGTGTGTTTGCAGTAAGTATGCTGGCGCGTGATTGGCTGAAGTGAGGGAGGGGCTGTGCCTGCATCCTGTATGGGTCTGGGCTGTCCCCCACAATGCTGGCTCCACCCACCTGGGGTGCGTCTGGTGTCCTAGCCTGGCCAGTAACAAGAAATTCCTTATAACCAGTTCTAGCTGGTTCTCATCCTGCCTGCCCCTTTTCAGACAAAGGGATCTCATGTATAAAAGGAGGGTGTGCCCTCTTCTCTCTCTCTTTTCCTGCTTGTCCTGACTGGAACCCTGCCAGGGGCGTGCTTCTGCTTGGGCTCAGGGTTGGCTTGCCTCCCTGGGCCCTGCCCAGCTCCTGGATTCCTAATGGCCTTTTTCTGCTAGGAGCTGCAGTGCTCCACCTGAGTCTTGGACTCTACCAAGAAGCTACTGCTTTTTGATCCCCTAGCGCCTCGGAGCGCTTGACTTTGTTGCCACTTGCTGCCTAGCGATTGGGAAGCGCTTTCTTCCACCCCCCCTCGCAGCTGTTCTCGATGCTGCTTGCCGATCGTGAGCACCCCCTGACCGGTGCATGTCTTGCCCCGGGGATTCTGCCCTACCCCCATCGAGTGGCCACCTCGATTTATGGCCCTTTGTTAACTAACTGGTGCCCACCCGGCAGTTCCTGAGATCGTCACCGCCGCAGCCCGGAGTTAGCCGGGGAGGCGCTGCTCCCGCCTTCCTACCGGGGGCCGCGCTACCATTGGCGGCCCCGGAGAGAGCATTGCTGTCTGCTGATTGGTCCTGGCCGCCGGGACTCCCAGGACGTCACCACGGGGCCGCGCCAGGACGTCACCACGGGGCCGCGCCGGGATTGGCCCGACTCTGAGGGCGTCCCCCGCGCCCCCGGAGGCCGGGGGAGTTCGGCCGCCTGACTACTGGGAGGTGGGGGGCTGTTCTTCAGCGAGGCTTCCCCCGAGGAGGGAGAGCCCCCGCCACCGTCCCGCCGAGTAGAAGCCGACGGGAGCTGATGCCACTAGGAGCCGCCGCACGTTGAGATCGGTGAGTGCGGACGGGCTCCGTGGCGCTCCTCTGTCCCGGGGGGTGCCGTGTGCCCACGAGGCCCCCGAGGGCCCCTCCCCTGGCCCACGAGTCTGGGAAGGACTCCAACGATGTCCCCCCACAGATGGAATGAGCCCTGAGAGACTCCACCTTTGGCCCCTGCATTTCTTGAGCCTTGAGAGGCTCTGTCGCACCTCACCCCTGTGAGCCCTGAAAGGCTCCGACAGTCACCCCCTTCCTTGAGCCCCGAGTGGCTCCTTCATGGCCCGTGGGGCCCCAGCGAGATCGGGTCCCCCGAGAGGGACTCCCCCGTTACTCATGAGCCCGAGTAGGCTCCACCGCGTCCCAGTACCCCTGAGCCCCGAGAGGCTCCACAGTGGTCCCTGTTCCTATGAGCCTGCAAGGCTCCGCCCACCATTTTGTTCTCGAGCCCCGAGGTGGCTCCCACGTGGCCCTTGCCCATTTGGCGCATTCCAAGCATTTTTGTTTCCGAGCCTGCGAAGCTCCAACGTGATGCCCCCATCCTCTACGGCTGCCCAGCACTTCGTGGGCAGCTGCCACGTTTAGGCTTATTGTAGGCTACCTGCAGCCTACCCTGACATTGAGAGTTTGGGCGTCCTAGCCGCCGAAGGCCAGTTGGCCTGTTGACAGTACTCGCTAAAGGTTAACTGTGCTCCTTGAGAGTTATTCTGTGTTCCCTTCCTATAGGTACGTCTGTGGTGTTATGTACCTTGCCATTCCCTTCCTCTTGTATAACCTTGCCTCATGTATGTCGATACTGGTTAGAGTGAGTTCTATTGCTAGTCCTATGAAACCCCGGGGCGTGACGTTTTCTAATGCTAAGCTCCTGGTGATTATGTGTTCTAAATGCCAACTCCATCATGTGCATATTCCTGGCAGTGGTCCCATGGCCCTGTCCTGTATACTTTCCCTTGTAAATCCTGCCCGTGCCTCTGGCACCCTGTAAAGTATGTGTTCCTATGTGTCCTTTTTAATACAAAGACTATTTTCATATATACCTGGTGTGGAGTTCCTTTTGTGGGGGGCCCAGGAGGTTGTTGCTGGGGGTGCGGGCGCAAATGCTTTACACATGACCTCCAAGATAGGCCTTGCTGCTCGCGCCACGTTACCTAGAGGGCGAGTAGGGGTTGTCTTGGTGGGTGACCCCCTGGCCCTGACGGGGGAGTGGTGGTCTCTGACTGACTCTGGCGCAAGCTCTGGGCGGCCGGGGATCCCATTTCCTACAAACTCACTGAAGACTCTTCTGATGCTGAGTGAGCCCTGCTCCAACAAAGCGATCACAAACTCACTGAAGACTCCTCTGACACTGAGTGAGCCCTGCTCCTTCCAAGAGATCACAAACTCACTGAAGACTCCTCTGATGCTGAGTGAGCCCTGCTCCAACTAAGCGATCACAAACTCACTGAAGACTCCTCTGACACTGAGTGAGCCCTGCTCCTTCCAAGAGATCACAAACTCACTGAAGACTCCTCTGACACTGAGTGAGCCCTGCTCCTTCCAATATATCACAAACTCACTGAAGACTCCTCTGAGACTGAGTGAGCCCTGGTCCTTCCAAGAGATTACAAACTCACTGAAGACTCCTATCACACTGAGTGAGCCCTGCTGCAACTAAGAGATCACAAACTCACTGAAGACTCCTCTGACAGTGAGTGAACCCTGCTCCAACTAAGATATCACAAACTCACTGAAGACTTCTCTGACACTGAGTGAGCCCTGGTCCTTCCAAGAGATTACAAACTCACTGAAGACTCCTCTCACACTGAGGGAGCCCTGCTGCAACTAAGAGATCACAAACTCACTGAAGACTCCTCTCACACCGAGTGAACCCTGCTCCAGCCAAAATATCTCAAACTCATTGAAGACTTTTCTGAACACTGAGTGAGCCCTGCTCCAATGTAGAGATCACAAACTCACTGAAGACTCATCTGACACTGAGTGAGCCCTGCTCCTTCCAAGAGATCACAAACTCAATGAAAACTCGTCTGACACTGAGTGAGCCCTGCTGCAACTAAGAGATCACAAACTCACTGAAGACTCCTCTGACAATGAGTGAGCTCTGCTTTTTCCAAGAGATCACAAACTCACTGAAGACTCCTCTGACATTGAGTGATCCCTGCTCCAACTAAGAGATCACAAACTCACTGGAGACGCCTCTGACACAGAGTGAGTTCTGCTCCTTCCTAAAGATCACAACCTCACTGAAGACTCCTCTGACACTGAGTGAACCCTGCTCCAGCCAAAATATCTCAAACTCATTGAAGACTTTTCTGAACACTGAGTGAGCCCTGCTCCAATGTAGAGATCACAAACTCACTGAAGACTCATCTGACACTGAGTGAGCCCTGCTCCTTCCAAGAGATCACAAACTCAATGAAAACTCGTCTGACACTGAGTGAGCCCTGCTGCAACTAAGAGATCACAAACTCACTGAAGACTCCTCTGACAATGAGTGAGCTCTGCTTTTTCCAAGAGATCACAAACTCACTGAAGACTCCTCTGACGCTGAGTGAGCCCTGCTCCAACTAAGAGATCACAAACTCACTAAAGACTACTTTGACACTGTGTAAGCCCTGCTCCAACTAAGAGATCACAAACTCACTGAAGACTCTTCTGACACTGAGTGAACCCTGCTCCAGCCAAAAGAGCTCAAACTCATTGTAGAATTTTCTGAACACTGAGTGAGGCCAGCTCCATCTAAGAGATCACAAACTCACTGAAGACTCCTCTGAACACTGAGTGCACCCTGCTCCTTTCAGAAGAACACAACTCACTGAAGACTCTTCTGATGCTGAGTGAGCCCTGCTCCAACTAAGCGATCACAAACTCACTGAAGACTCCTCTGACACTGAGTGATCCCTGCTCCTTCCAAGAGATCACAAACTCACTGAAGACTCCTCTGATGCTGAGTGAGCCCTGCTCCAACTAAGCGATCACAAACTCACTGAAGACTCCTCTGACACTGAGTGAGCCCTGCTCCTTCCAAGAGATCACAAACTCACTGAAGACTCCTCTGACACTGAGTGAGCCCTGCTCCTTCCAATATATCACAAACTCACTGAAGCCTCCTCTGAGACTGAGTGAGCCATGGTCCTTCCAAGAGATCACAAACTCACTGAAGACTCCTATCACACTGAGTGAGCCCTGCTGCAACTAAGAGATCACAAACTCACTGAAGACTCCTCTGACAGTGAGTGAACCCTGCTCCAACTAAGATATCACAAACTCACTGAAGACTTCGCTGACACTGAGTGAGCCCTGGTCCTTCCAAGAGATTACAAACTCACTGAAGACTCCTTTCACACTGAGTGAGCCCTGCTGCAACTAAGAGATCACAAACTCACTGAAGACTCCTCAGACACTGAGTGAGCCCTGCTCCAACTAAGAGATAACAAACTCGCTGAATACTCCTTTGACACTGAGTGAACCCTGCTCCAGCCAAAAGATCTCAAACTCATTGAAGACTTTTCTGAACACTGAGTGAGCCCTGCTCCAATGAAGAGATCACAAACTCACTGAAGACTCATCTGACACTGAGTGAGCCCTGCTCCTTCCAAGAGATCACAAACTCAATGAAAACTCGTCTGACACTGAGTGAGCCCTGCTGCAACTAAGAGATCACAAACTCACTGAAGACTCCTCTGACAATGAGTGAGCTCTGCTTTTTCGAAGAGATCACAAACTCACTGAAGACGCCTCTGACACTGAGTGAGTTCTGCTCCTTCCTAAAGATCACAACCTCACTGAAGACTCGTCTGACACTGAGTGAACTCTGCTCCAGCCAAAATATCTCAAACTCATTGAAGACTTTTCTGAACACTGAGTGAGCCCTGCTCCAACGAAGAGATCACAAACTCACTAAAGACTCCTCTGAACACTGAGAGCACCCTGCTCCTTCCAAGAGATCACAAACTCACTGCAAACACTTCTGAACACTGAGCGAGCCCTGCTCCTTCTAAGAGATCACAAACTCAATGAAAACTCCTCTGACACTGAGTGAGCCCTTCTCCTTCCAAGAGATTAGAAAATCAATGAAGACTCCTCTAAAACTGAGTGAGCCCTGCTCCTTCTAAGAGATCACAAACTCACTGAAGACTCCTCTGACACTGAGTGAGCCCTGCTCCTTCCAAGAGATCACAAACTCACTGAAGACTCCTCTGACATTGAGTGAACCCTGCTCCAAATAAGAGATCACAAACTCACTGAAGACTCCTCTGACACTGAGTGAGCTCTGCTCCTTCCTAGAGATCACAAACTCACTGAAGACTCCCCTGACACTGAGTGAGCCCAGCTCCTTCCAAGAGATCACAAACTCACTGAAGACTCCTCTGACACTGAGTGAGCCCTGCTCCAACTAAGAGATCACAAACTCACCGAAGACTCCTCTGACACTGAGTGAACCCTGCTCCAGCCAAAAGATCTCAAACTCATTGTAGAATTTTCTGAACACTGAGTGAGCCCAGCTCCATCTAAGAGGTCACAAACTCACTGAAGACTCCTCTGAACACTGAGTGCACCCTGCTCCTTTCAGAAGAACACAAACTCACTGGAGACTCCTCTGATGCTGAGTGAGCCCTGCTCCAAGTAAGCGATCACAAACTCACTGAAGACTCCTCTGACACTGAGTGAGCCCTGCTCCTTCCAATAGATCACAAACTCACTGAAGACTCCTCTGACACTGAGTGAGCCCTGCTCCTTCCAATAGATCACACACTCACTGAAGACTCCTCTGACACTGAGTGAGCCCTGCTCCTTCCAATAGATCACAAACTCACTGAAGACTCCTCTGAGACTGAGTGAGCCCTGCTCCTACCAAGAGATCACAAACTCACTTAAGACTTCTCTGACACAGAGTGAGCTCTGCTCTATCTAAGAGATCACAAACTCACTGAAGGCTCCTCTGACACTGAGTGAGCCCTGCTCCATCCAAGAGATCACAAACTCACTGAAGACTCCTCGGACACTGAGTGAGCCCTGCTCCAACCAAGAGGTCACACACTCATTGAAGAATCTCTGAAAACTGAGATATCACTGCTCCAACTAAGAGATCACAAAGTCACTGAAGAGTCCTTTGAACACTGAATGAGCACTGCTCCTTCCAAGAGATCACAAACTTACTGAAGACTCCTCTGACTGTGGAAAAGTAAATTTTACCATGTCATATGTGCCTACGTGTTCCCCATGTTATGTCATATGTGCATGATCGATATGCATGTATCCCCTTTCTGATCGATTAAAGACGCAATTACAGTTGTGTCCATCTCTAGTATGCCAGTTTCCAGTCCTCGTGAAAACAACGAATATTAGGCCTATGTAAACCTACGTTGCCACGTTTTACAGTGTGCACGTTAATTCATTGAATTGTCCCCGTTTCTAGGCCTCAAAAGGGCCCGGACTCAGATTCAGCTCCTGTCTCCTGAACCCTCTCCGAGGAGCAATACAGCCCCCACCTGTATCCCTGACCCTTCACTTACTTCATGCCTCGCAGTGCCCGGCCCGGCCTGGCTCTGCCTCCCAGTCTGCCAAGAGTATGTTATGTTTCTAGTTATCAGTCCAGCCCTCCTTCTCTGCATTCCTAAGCTACTGAATCACATCAATAGTTTCCATCATGGTCTAGCCTTTATGTCTCCATGTAAGAGAAATACTGTATTAATATTCATAGAATATTCCTCGCACACGCAGTACATATAGAATTATGCATGCACCAGTCTTAGTGTCTGTTAGCCTTTGCCCTGATAACTTTTGGATTCTATCAACATGTACTCTAAACACCAGATACTAGATATGCCTGGGTACATGTCGCTCTGACCCTCCAGACTTTAGTCTCCTCTTCTAGGGCAGAAGTCATAGCCCCCAGTTCTCCCTGGTAACACGTCATTGCCAGTTTGCGCGCACCACTAGGTTAGAGGTCCCAGCTGCTCAGGTAGCCCCCTCCATGTTTCCGCCCCTTTTTATGACATATTCTGTTACGTTTACATCACATGTCTATGTATACGCCCTGTACACGCCTTCTTGTTACATCATTTATGCCTTATCTTTCGCGACTGCTACAAACTCCGCCTACTGCCCGCCTACTGTATTGAATGTAATGTATTTGTTTAACTATAAATATTGTGCACTGTTATTAAAAGCCAGCCAATTCCCGGATCCTGCCCCCGGCAGCTGCCATCCTATTCCCATGCAGGCTGTCCTGTTCCTGTCCTTTATGTCTGATTAAAGCCTGTAAACTCCAGCTACCTCGAATCTTGACTCTTATTTATTGAGCTATCTGTTTATAGAGTATCCTGAAAAAGAGAACCGGTAATTAATTATTTATTTACCACATAATGGCGCCCGAACAGGGACTTGCCCTTTCCCCACGCGCCGGAGAAGCCACTCAGGCCCCCTGATCCTCTGCAGCCGTGACGGAACCATACCGGCCACGTGCAGATATTTCTGCTTCAAGTATCCCTCAGGCCCACGGAGGAGACGGAGGTTGCGGTCCAGCGTCCAGACGAGGCGGTGGAGGAACGCGGCGAGTCCCGACCAGAGCCCAAGCCGAGAGTCCAAGGTCCGAGGTATCCGGAGGCCCACCTGTAACTGAAGTCCGAAGTTCGTCCGTCCGTCGTCGTAGCAGTCCAGTCCAGTCCGAGGCTTTCCGTTCTTGCTGCCCGGTGAGTACCATTGCTGGGGTAGTATCTAGACAGGGTCAATTAATTTGTCTCTGGTCCGTGGGTTTGGGTACACAGATCCAACACGAAGTGTCCACCTAGGTGGATGCGGGTCCTGACGTGTCTCTTTATGAGACCGGTAAGTTTCGTACTGTTTTAGCAGTGCATCTAGTCATTCCAGTAAGTTCTGTTCTGTTCTCGAGAAATTCATGTGTTCTGTTCTCAGTATTCCAGGTGATATTCTGTCCGAACTGTTAAATGTCAATTCATGTGTTTTCAGTGTCGTGGTATGAGTGATTTGTTTTTCAAGTTATTATTGTGTTTATTGTGTATTGTATTGTGTCCAGATTCCAGTCTAAGTCATGCCTCTGTTCTCGAAATTACGTCAGTTAAAAACCAGAAAAGGTCTGCTCGAAGAAGCAGTTCCTGTCCCGCCTAGGGACAGTCCAGGTCATTTTATGTATCATAAACATGGCATAAGTGCCATATTATATCTAGACTTATGGGTCGAGTATACTAAAGATCTAGAAGAGAAATATAGATGGCCTGTATCAGGTACATGGGATGCCGAGTGCATCATGCGAGTAGAAGAAGCATTATGGAAAAAGAAATCCAGACAGTCCCAGAAAGATGCCATCGAGTTATGGCGCAAAGAATCTCATAAAAGAACCGAAAAAGAAATCAGAAAGTTAGAATTAAGTAGGGAATCCTCAGAAAGAGCCCAAGAAAGGGAATTAATCGAAATAGGTGAACGAGTAAAAGCCGAACAGTCAGACAGACAGAGAAATGCCCTTATTAAGGGTATGTATCCTCTTCTTGCCGAGGGCTTGTCGAAAGCAACCCCGGAAGCACCATGTAATTTCCCGCCGCCATTAGTTCCGATTAAGCTACGTCACAAACCGACCGCAGCTGATATTTTTCTCTCGTCCTATTTGGACGACACAGTCCCAGAATATGCAAATACAGTCCCGCCAGCTCCTGTAAATAATGTAATTCCTGTTCCTCCAGCCACCGGGGCACCTGTTACAGCACCTGTTACGGTACCCCGGTCCAGCCTACAGTACAAGTACCCGCTACATCGGTCACTCTGCCAGCACGAAGAGTATCAGTCGAGGATTCCAGTTTAGGGGCCGCGGGGGGAGGTCCTCCTGGTACCCCGCCGTCACACAAACGTGTAACGTTAGTCGAGTTACATGAACGTGCGTTACAGCGTACGCCCAAACATCAGTCTGTTGCAGATATCAAGCGAGCTCTTACCGAATGCCGTTATGATCCAGTCCCAGGCGATGATAATATGGTTATATATTCATTGCGTGTAAGACGGGTGACCGAGTATTTGGACACCCTACCGAATATGAAAGAAGATCTAGACAGAATATATCGTTTCATCCGTACAGGAGACGATCCAGAAAGTATTGGCGAAATCATGTCTCTAAGGAAAGCTGAGACTCAGCTCATGCTATTAAAGTTTCTAATTAATTGTTTAATAAGGGAACAAGATTATCCGACTAAAGATCCGACCGAAATGAGAGTCCTGACAAAGTGGAGTGATAATATAGCCGAGGGAAGACACAGGACATTAAGTTGTATAGAGAGTATGTACAAGAAAATTCGTAAGGAAATAATAAGGTTGCACGAGAAACGCAAAGCAGCACAAGTAAGCGAGAAAGAAGACAACACTGATACTGAAGAGGTAGACGACGAGAATCCTGCCAGAATAGCGTATGTAGGTAAATCTAGACTTCTAGACCGACATTCACGCCTAGAACACAAGAACGTTTTTCCTCCTCTAGCACCAGAACAAGGTTCTCTTGAGCAAGTATTTCAAGTTACCGATCACATTCTGAAATCACGAATCGGTTATAGTGAACTTAGTACCATGCATGAACTAGAACTAGCCCGATCAGCAGTCCGATGGACTACTGATTCTACCACTTTTCCAGATGAAATAGTGGCACAAATGTTTCTGAAACTGTCCCCAGCCGAGCAGCGACTGGTGGGTATGTATATGATCCAGCACCTCATTACACTGTATGAGGGACAACATTCTGATCCAGGTCCGTTACATGATGTTCTGAACGAGTTGCTCCAGTATAGATGGAAAGGTTTAGGTACCGATTTAATTAGTGTCATTCTAGAACAGCACCACAAATATAGAACGTTTCTGAATCCGCATTTTGTTCACGTCTCACCTTCAGAAAGTAAACCATTTTACATAGATAGACAACATCCGTTACGAGAAGTACACCCAGTTAGGACGACGGGTGGTGAAATGCAACGAGTATTTGTTTACACCCCTATCACAAAGATGGAACTCTTAGAGATGAAAAAGTTAATTCCCTGTCACGACAAAGACCCAGCAGGGTTCCATCGAGAATTAAAAGACATGCTCCGTATGGGAGAATACACGTATCCAGATATAATTAAAATGCTAAAGGTCCTGTTGCCCGCAGGGGTATATGAAAAACTCAAGGAAAAAGAATGGGAGGTGGGAGAGAAAAAGATAGATTGGACAGCTCTAGAAGCTGAAGATAATATACGAGTACCAGGTACCGGTCTTGGGGACAAATGTAAAGAATTGCCTGAGTTATTGATACAAGTTTTGCCAAGGTTACTAGCCACGAAAAAGGAAGATTGGGATGCAATCTCAGCATGTAAACAGAAACAGGATGAAGACACTAGTGATTTTTATTCTAGATTTGAGAAATGTTTTATTATTAACAGTGGTCTGAAGACAGGTAGTGAGTCGTACCCTCATCTTTTTGTTTCTAAACTAGTCGAGAATTCAAGTCCACAAGTTAAAAATCGAGTTTTGAAAGTCGAAAGTAGTTGGCAAGCTAATACCCCGTCACAAATGCTTCAGATGCTCCAGTATCACCAGAATAGAATCAGGGAAGAGCAAGAACACGAAAAGAGACGTATGAAAGACACGAAAATGAAAGTATTAGTTGCACAATCTGTTCCACAAGACAGTCAGAAGAGGGGTCCGAATCAAGCCAGTCATCTTGCAGCTCCCGTTAAAGGGACATGCAATTATTGTAAACAGCCAGGTCATTTTATAAACTGGTAAGACTAAAGAAAGACCACGTCCGCCTAGACAAGAACAAGTTTCACAGACTTCTCAGTCACCACAGAATGCACAACAGACAGTTCCAGCACCGCAGCCTATCGCTGCAACACAGCATGTTACACAGCAGATGTACCAGTATGCCCAGACAGAGTATCCAGAGTATCAACAGTATTCACGAAACAGCCTAGAGAGGGAGGTAGGCTTGCCTCTCATCGAGATACCTGTAGATCAAGAGGGTCCCTATGTACACAGTCAAGTATTAGGGAAAGACAGAAAGATTTTGATTGATACAGGGGCAAGTAGGACTACTATCAGTCATGACGAAGTTCCAGGGGCTCCGCTCTCAGGCTCTAGAAATGTTTCCCTTGGATTTTCAGGAAAGCCTATTGTTAACGAGATTTCAAAACCAGTTTCCCTAGAAGTTGGTCCATTGTCCCGAACTACTGATTTGTTACTCACGAAAGCATGTCCAGAAAATTTATTAGGCATTAAAATATTGAAAGAATTAGGTGCAGTGATATGCTGTTCCCCAGAAGGAGTCCGATTGTTTTTGCGTGACTTTAAAGGTCACTATGTATTGCGTGATTTTGATCCAAGACTATCAAATGTACCGCAGCATTTATGGGCGCAAGGTCCAACTGATGTAGGTTTTATGCACATCACACCCCATCGTGTGACTCTCAAGCAAGGTATAGTCTTGCCACGAATCAGACAGTACAGATTGCCACCTGAGGCTGTAGCAGCCTTATCCAAAATTATTGATGAGCTCATTTCTCAAGGAGTGGTTGTAGAAACTGACTCCAATATATGTAATTCTCCTATCATTCCAGTCATGAAACGTACTGATCCAAATGCACTTCCAGTATATCGATTAGTGATTGACCTTCGAGAACTTAATAAATGTATCATACCCCAGTACCCAGTAGTCCCAGATATTTCATCCCTATTGACAGCTATTGATTCTGAAGCTACGTTTTTCACTGTTATCGACCTCAAGAACGCATTTTTCAGTGTTCCCATTCATCCAGACAGCCAGTACCTTTTCGGATTCTGTTTAAATGGAAGGAGCTATAAATTCACACGAGCTCCTCAAGGTTTCACAGAAAGTCCTAGTATTTACAGTCAAACACTTAAAAGACAGCTAGACAATATTCACATGCCAACTGACACTGCCCTGCTCCAGTATGTCGATGATCTATTGATCACAGCCCGTTCTGAACGTGACTGCGAGCATGCGTCACTTACAGTCCTGTATTTTCTGGCCGAGCAGGGGCACAAGGTGTCCCCTTCCAAATTACAATTCTGTGTCCAGCAAGTGATCTACTTAGGCCACTTACTGTCCAAGTGGGGTAGGCAGTTGACACCAGATCGTATCCAGTTAATAGCGAGTCTTCCACAGCCCAAGACACAGAAGGAGGTACGAGCTTTTATTGGCCTCACTTCTTACTGCAGACAATGGATTCCTCAGTATGCATTTCTAGCTAAGCCACTGATACAGTTAACGACACAGGAGGCAGCCGTATAGACTGTCCTCCCTTGGACATCTGAACATACACTTGTTTTTAATGAATTAAAGAAAGCCTTATGCCAAGCACCTGTTCTAGCTACACCGAACTACAGTAAGCCTTTTACACTTTTTGTCACAGAACGTGATGGTACTGCATTATCTGTTCTCACACAAGATCAAGCAGGACAGTACAAGCCCTGTGCTTATTTTTCGAGCACACTAGATCCAGTAGCCCGGGCTTTGCCTGCGTGCCTCAAGTCAGTTGCAGCTACAGCTCTAGCTATCAGACAAAGTGATTCCATAGTATTAGGACACTCCCTGACAGTACAAGTTCCACATTCCGTGGAAGTTCTTTTAAACCGAACACAGACTCAGCACTTGACAATTGCACGTTTAACAGGTTATGAACTGACACTGTTCCAGCCACACATAGAAATCAGACGCTGCAACATTCTAAATCCTGCTACACTGTTACCGTCAGTTACTTCAAATCCTGCCACACATAACTGTGTGGAAGTCATTAACACTATGACTAAGCCAAGACAAGACCTGACAGACATTGCATTACCTAATCCCGACCTTACACTTTATGTGGATGGTTCATGTATGAGAACTAGTACAGGAGAACTAGTAGCCGCATATGCAGTGACTACTGACACCGAAGTTATTGAAACACACCGTATTGACACCCTGTCTGCTCAAGCAGCAGAGCTAGTTGCTCTGACCCAAGCCTGCATACGTGCCAAGGACCTGAAAGTAAACATATATACAGATTCACGTTACGCATTCGGAGTTGTACACGACTTCGGAGTGCTCTGGCAGGAGAGAGGTTTCATGACTTCTCATGGAACCAAGATTCAGCATGGTCTCCTCATTCAAGCTCTGTTAGATGCAATACATTTACCGACAGCTATCGCTATCATGAAGTGCAAGGCACATACGAAAGTTACTGACATCATTTCCCAAGGTAACGATCTAGCAGATCGAACAGCCAAGCTCACAGCTCAGACCCCAGACATTCCAGCTAACACGACACGGACACTCACTCTAGATCCGACTACTTGTATGATAGTTAAGGACCCTACACAAGATGTCATAGACATACAGTTACATGCTACTCCCGAAGAAATCAAGAAATGGTCCGAACAAGGAGGGGTCCAGACAGATCAAGGATGGGTGACGAAGGGAAAAGCCACATGGTTTCTCCCCGACTCTATGGTTCAAGTCATTATCAATACCGTACATAGTCCAGCACATCTAGGAGAAAAAGCCCTGTTAGACAGTATACAGAACGTTTGGTTCAACAAGCACCTACGAGCTGCAGCCAAGCAGAAAGTCCGTACTTGTATGATATGTTGTCAATTCAATCCAGGTAAAAGTGTCCCGGTGGAACAAGGTGGATTCCAACCCCCTGACCACCCTTTTGAAGTCCTCCAGATGGATTATATTCAGATGGAGCGATGTCGAGGTTTCAAGTATGTCCTCGTAGTTGTATGCGCTTTGTCCAGGTGGACAGAAGCATATCCAGTTCCAGATTACACAGCTGCGACCACTGCCAGGCAGTTGGTTCGTGAATTCTTTCCCCGTTATGGACTCCCTAGGGTCGTGTATTCAGATAACGGCCAGCCATTCTCATCCGAGTTAATGAAACATGTTTCCCTTCTGTTAGGGTACCAGTGGAAGTTCCATTGTGTGCGCCATCCTGAAGCAGCCGGTCTTGTAGAGAGACATAATCAGACCCTGAAAATCCGTATTGCTAAGATATGCAAAGAGAAAGGTTAGACTGGCTAGTTGCCCTGCCAGTTGCTTTATTCTTCATGAGGATGGTTGCACATTCCAGATCAGGTCTGTCCCCTTATGAGGTCGTATTCGGCCGCCCCCCAAACATGTGGGGTACACCTAGACCCCGCAGTATTACAGATGTTTCCAGTAATATGCTGACAGATTACCTAGCTTCCTTGATGTCTGCCCTACACTCTTGTCGTTCACAGGTTGCCGCTGCATTTCCAGACAATACTGAAGTGAAACCGCACGAGGTCATTCCAGGGGACCTCGTTCTCGTAAGGAACTTTGATCGTTCAAGTCCGCTGGAACCTCGTTGGAAGGAGCCGAGACTTGTCCTTCTGACCACCCGTACGGCCGTGAAGTTGGAAGGCCGCAAGGGATGGGTCCATCTGTCCCATATCAAGAAATTCCATGGAGTCCGGAAAAGGACATTTTTAAAGGACGTTTCTAAAGACTGTTCCATTTCTAAAGACTGCCTGAAACCAGACATTGATCTAAATCCTAAACTGAAAGTTCCTCTGTTAGAGAAAACTCCACAGCAGGAGTATAAATTGAAGCTCCGGTCTAGTAAATTAAGTCAGCCAGTTTAATTGTCTAAGTCCCTCTCGGGTGAAACGGTTAGACAGGTATCTGACATGTATGAGATAGACCCCCATAGTGAGAGAGTTAGTCAAAACTCTATACGATGTATCGTCATTTTAAGTTTCTTACTGTTTCTAAGTTTGATGGTTACCTGCACAAGTTATGCATTACATTTATGTTTTCCAAGTTCACATGTAAATAAGTTTTCTAATACTACAGTAGAGCACACATTCAGTGATCTGCCTCCTCACGAGTTATCCTATCGTCTTGCTATGCGTAATAATACATTCATCCGAATGTTACACTATTCACACCAGACCAGCAATGCCACTAATTGTTGGGTGTGTGGTTGACTCCCCCCTTTCCAGACACCGAAGGGAGTTCTGCCACTCTTTCCTTATCCGTTTTCACATAATGGTTCGTGTGGAGCATGGTCCACGTTAACGTCATCCTCCAATGATATGTCCCTTCTGAATAGAACATGTTTTCCAGACAAGCAAGGTCTCCCCCATAGAACAGGGTTAGATCTAGAAAATGAAGTTTATAATTTAGGTAATTATTCTTCGAATTTTATGGTCCTGAATGTTCAGTCTGATACTACTCCAGATTTGCCTGCTATTTCAGTACTACCAGTCAAAGGCGAATTATGTGTCAGAAAGAATGGTTCCGCATATGTAGGACATAGTGATTGTACTACTACTGTCGAGTATAGTGACAGTGGGAAATCTATTTTCAAAGCCTCACGTCATTCTTATTTTGTTTGTGGTCAGACCGCATATATTCGTCTGCCCCTCGATTGGGATGGAACATGTTACATTGCCTTCCTACTGCCACCAGTTTTTCTAGCCCCATCTGATTATCATAGAAACACACATCTAGTACACGTCAGACATAGAAGGGAGATTGAGTCCCCGATTGTCGATCAAACTGAAACTACACTAGAACAATATCAAGACTTTAATAAAGGTTTCTTCTTCTTTATAGGACCTATCCAGAATAGTAAGTTAATACGTAGACTAACCAGAACCCTTGAAGCAGTAGTGAATGAGACTACTTCTGCTCTAGGTAACTTAACTGAAGAGCAATCTGCTATGAGATTTGTCGTGCTCCAAAATCGTCTCGTTCTTGACGTCATACTGGCCGATAGAGGAGGAGCATGTAGAGTCATCGGATCTAGTTGCTGCATTTTCATTCCTAATAACGCGCCGTCTGTTTATTCAGCTATAACCAGACTTCATAATATTGCCCATCAGTTACACCAGAATCCAGGCACCTGGACATGGTCCAGTTGGCTCTGGAGTATTATATCTGCCTGGGGATAGAAAGTATTGTCATTCCTAGGTATTGCAGTAATGATCATATTCAGTTGCTGCCTCTGTATACAATGTGGCCCTGCGATTTGCGGCATGTGCGCTACCTCTTGTATTCCTAGTCCTAAATCCCGTTCCAAGACAATTCGAGACGAGCAAATGATGCTATATGAAATGATAGATGGTATCATGAATATAGATGTTTCCTGATGGAAACGTAGGGCACAAGGAGGGAATGTGGAAAAGTAAATTTTACCATGTCATATGTGCCTACGTGTTCCCCATGTTATGTCATATGTGCATGATCGATATGCATGTATCCCCTTTCTGATCGATTAAAGACGCAATTACAGTTGTGTCCATCTCTAGTATGCCAGTTTCCAGTCCTCGTGAAAACAACGAATATTAGGCCTATGTAAACCTACGTTGCCACGTTTTACAGTGTGCACGTTAATTCATTGAATTGTCCCCGTTTCTAGGCCTCAAAAGGGCCCGGACTCAGATTCAGCTCCTGTCTCCTGAACCCTCTCTGAGGAGCAATACAGCCCCCACCTGTATCCCTGACCCTTCACTTACTTCATGCCTCGCAGTGCCCGGCCCGGCCTGGCTCTGCCTCCCAGTCTGCCAAGAGTATGTTATGTTTCTAGTTATCAGTCCAGCCCTCCTTCTCTGCATTCCTAAGCTACTGAATCACATCAATAGTTTCCGTCATGGTCTAGCCTTTATGTCTCCATGTAAGAGAAATACTGTATTAATATTCATAGAATATTCCTCGCACACGCACTACATATAGAATTATGCATGCACCAGTCTTAGTGTCTGTTAGCCTTTGCCCTGATAACTTTTGGATTCTATCAACATGTACTCTAAACACCAGATACTAGATATGCCTGGGTACATGTCGCTCTGATCCTCCAGACTTTAGTCTCCTCTTCTAGGGCAGAAGTCATAGCCCCCAGTTCTCCCTGGTAACACGTCATTGCCAGTTTGCGCGCACCACTAGTTTAGAGGTCCCAGCTGCTCAGGTAGCCCCCTCCATGTTTCCGCCCCTTTTTATGACATATTCTGTTACGTTTACATCACATGTCTATGTATACGCCCTGTACACGCCTTCTTGTTACATCATTTATGCCTTATCTTTCGCGACTGCTACAAACTCCGCCTACTGCCCGCCTACTGCATTGAATGTAATGTATTTGTTTAACTATAAATATTGTGCACTGTTATTAAAAGCCAGCCAATTCCCGGATCCTGCCCCCCGCAGCTGCCATCCTATTCCCATGCAGGCTGTCCTGTTCCTGTCCTTTATGTCTGATTAAAGCCTGTAAACTCCAGCTACCTCGAATCTTGACTCTTATTTATTGAGCTATCTGTTTATAGAGTATCCTGAAAAAGGGAACCGGTAATTAATTACCTCTGACAGTGAGTGAGCCCTGCTCCTTCCAAGAGATCACAAACTCACTGAAGACTCCTCTGACACTGATGAGCCCTGCTCCTTCCAAGAGATCACAAACTCACGGTAAACTCCTCTGACATTGAGTGAACCCTGCTCCAACTAAGATATCACAAACTCACTGAAGACTCCGCTGACACTGAGTGAGCCCTGCTCCGACTAAGAGATCACTAACTCACTGAAGACTCCTCTGACACTGAGTGAACCCTGCTCCAACTAAGAGATCACAAACTCACTGAAGACTCCTCTGACACTGAGTGAACCCTGCTCCAGCCAAAATATCGCAAACTCATTGAAGACTTTTCTGAACACTGAGTGAGCCCTTCTCCAACCAAGAGATCACAATCTCACTGAAGACTTGAGGAAAAGTAGAAAATGACTCACTCTCCCCACCAGGGATCTATCCAGCAGTTTGCATAATAAAGCAGCAAAGGAATTGACAGCCAATCTGTAAAATCAAAAGACATCTTTATTATAATTAATTATGAGGCTTTGTCGTCCAACCGTAGTTTTACAACTGAAAGAGGGAGCCTGCCTGAGCTTTCTCAGACAGGCTTTTTATACAAAAAGTTTGGCCCTAGGCTCACATTCTTGCTTTGAAACACATCATTGTGAGTCACTCCCATGTTACTAACAAAGCATGTTATAATTACAAATACCAGTTTGCTTGCCCAAACTGTCCAACCCATCTTCCATCATGAACATATGTCAAACTTCACATATTTTCCTGTGCAGGCCGGAGAAAATCACAATAGCACTGGTTTCCTCCCCATCATATAAACGGTCAACTCCCCATTGTAAAAGCCCAGAAGCAGAGAAACAGAGCCAGGTGTGGAAGTTAGAAATGTAGGATAAGGGATGCTTGTGGGTCATAAACAGGCATGGCTACTGTATTCGGCCTTCTAATCTTGCTCAGGCCAATGTACACAACAAGTTGCTCAGATCTTTAATATAGATTGACTAGAGGGCATGGACTGGTTTGGTGAGGCCAACATCACGTAGGCAGATTCAGCCTGATCAGGTCAAATGGGAGTCAGGAAGAACTCAAGCTAAGGGGTACGTGTCTTTTTAATACTTGCTCTACTAGAATCATTGGCTCATGTATATGCCTATGTAAAGGGCAACACCTAAGATGGCTGCTGTTCACAACCTGGGGCCTGTGGGCTCAGAATGAATTTGCCAATAACTCCTGCATGCATCATTGTATTGTGATGAAAATACACACACATATAAAACTTGCCATTTTCGTTTCTCTGATATCAAAATCATAGCAGAATAATGATATTTTAAACACAGGTTCAGATTTCAAAGAACCTCAGACGCCCCTTTTGCCCTTACATAGGCAATAACCTATACTCATGCTAAATCTGAGTCCATGTCTATCTTCATCACTAGCTGGTGTTGATGTAGAAATTGTACAAAAGGAATTATCAGTAAACTCTGACTTAACCAGTTCATGTTCAGGTAAAATATGAAACTCATGTGAAGAAACAGTAGAAAAAGAAAGAGTATGTTGGGAAGTTGGTGCAGACGTCAATTGTGTAGAAGAAACAAACCAAAATATAGTAGCCAATAAAATACATAAAAGTATTAAAATAGATAGAGCTATACCGCACTTAGAGAACAATATTCTATAATGTCTGTTTTTCATCTCTTGCTTTTTATCGTCATTCCTCAATACAATCTCCATTTTCTAATGTCGCTCACGCAATCTTGGTAGAGTACTTCAGCTGTGATTATTAGCAGGTCATAGGGACACTGCAAGTCCTGCAGGCCTACTGCCACTACTCAGGTCACAAACTGAACCGTTTGTACTCCTACGTGACCCTGCAACTGGCAAATGGTAACCAATCAAAAATTTAACAACAAAAAAAAACATAATACAATTTCAGAAAAAACAAGAGAAAAATAAAAACAAAAGTCAAATGCAAAATACTTGCACAATCCTAAACAGAAAGCAAATCCTAGAATTATCTAATAACATTTTATATAGCTTCCTATGCATTTCAGTAATTCATTATATGTTTAAGTGAAACAATGGTGTTCCTGATCAATGCTCTCAGATGAAAAGGTATACTGTTCCACAGAGAGTGGACTTTATTCTGCTTCTACTAAACAGAATAGTACTTTAAAACACTGCCAGAAAAGCAGCAAAAATTAGTTTCCAAACTTCAAGTCTATACAAGCTCACAGAAAATACCCAAAGTCCGTCAAAGCCTCTCCTGGCAGGCTTCTATTATCCATCAAATCCGCTTCCAGTGTTTTCTTCGCGTTGGGCCTCTTCAAGTCAGGCTTTTCATGAGAAAACAATACTGTTTAGTTGGAGTGCTCTCCGGGCAAAACACTCACAGCTCACTCGAAAGTCTCAATGTCTCAAAACAATGCACCAGTGTCTGTTCTTTGTGGCAGACGCTACAAATGATGTGCTGTTCATTGATCAAGGGCACAAAGCATCTCGTGCAGATCCAAGCACTACTTAGCAAGATCAGCAGCATCTTCAGACTCCAACACTCATCATTTAGTGTCAGAGGACGCTCAAGCTGCTCTCTCATGGGCACCAAAATGTAGTGCCTTTTTCCAAACGTGGATGCTTGGGTGTACTGCCGTTCCACTGGTGCAAAGCAAAAGAGGTGTGAATGTGGCCAAAACTCGGGCCAAGGGCTCAAGGGAATGTACACTGACAGAGGTTTCCAGCACATAACAGGTACAGAGCCCAAACAACAAATAAAAGAACCAGCTCCTCCTTTCTTCTGCAACGCCTTTCGCAAATCAAATGCCTTGCTTTGGAGGTACCACTGATGTCGCGCTGATGATCGCTGTTAAGCTTCGCGACTTTCTTGTTGCACGAATTGTAGAGCCAGGAAATCTATTCATCTCAGAGCGGTCACTGATGGGGAGTGAGCTTAGTGTTGATCACAGGTCTACAGGGAATCACTCTTCCTTTAACTCTGGAAGGTCTAGCAGAGCCTAGTGATGCAGGGAATGTAACACAATTGTTAGTTTCCTTCAAATCAAGCACAAGAAGTAGTTCATGTGTTTTAACAAGGGGACTGGTAAGCATGTGGCCTGTAATTCTGCAAGGGAGTGACAATGTGCCATTGGCATAAAATACAAGAGCAAAGGCAAAAGGGCAAAACAGTATCTTTAGAATCTTCAGTTATGTTCTTTTCATTATTCTCTGTCATCTATAGCTACACAGGAATTCTATCCAAATTAATTTCCTCACACAGTGGCATTGTCTAATGGGGTAAATACATGTGTTCCCTCAATGACTAAGCCTAGGTGTTCCTAAATTCCTTATCTAGAACATCTCGAATAGAAAAATAACATGATTCAGATTATCAAGGACATGAAGAAAAGTCCCTTAAAAATGTGCATTAAGAGCGCTATGCAACACAAAGGCTAATGATCACATGTGAAGACAAAGAACAAACACTAGAAAGTCCTGGTATTTGCATGATTAGAACACATCTAATTAAAAAAATTGAAACAGCAGAAACAGAAGAGAACTGAAAAATTAAAAATAGACATTAAAAATATGTCGTACTAAAAAGAATGTAAACTTGAGATATCTCCTATTGAGATGGAAAACTTGTATTGGGTCAATTAACCAGGCTATCACTATCCTGACAGTCAGTCTGAAAAGACATTTGAAGTGGGCCTAAAGAACATTCTTGAAAACTAGTCTGATCAATCAAAAGGGAATGTATGTGGCATAAGGGGGGTTCCTACCACATCACTGCAGTCTAAAAGTGTGAACATGAACAATACACCCATAATAATAAATGGGCTGACTGGTGAAAGGAAGATGGAGAAGGGAAAATGGAAGTAGAACACAACTAAAATCTTCAATAACTAAACATGATGCAACATTGGTCAGGTAAGGAGCAAAAAGAAAAATCTATAGGAAGGACAAGAGTTTGCTTGGGTGGCCTAAGGCGTGTGACGCAGCACCAAGAGCACGGGGATACATGAAAGACCAATGTTACAGAAATTTAACTCTACCGCTGACAATCTATACCCTACACGGTAATTCCAACTAATGTTCAGTTGTCTCTTCAGGGAAAGAAAAAAATGAATCCATAGGCTAATCAAAAAATGCGATCAAAAAATGCGATATCGAAATTAGGCCACCTTTAGTCACGGATCTATAATTCCATCCTTAGGCCCAATCAAGGATACATAAATGCAGAGCTGCCTGTCCTTAAGGGAAAAGGGCAGTAAGTGACTAACAACGGGTGGCACACTTTGATCCAGTATATCATTTTAGTTTTCTTAAATATCATTACAGCCAAATTTAGGCATGCACTGGAAAAACTGCTGCCTTACTCGCTCACAGTAATAAGAACTTTCGGGATGGAGGTAGTATCCTATGCTGACGACACCCAAATACTCGTCTCTCTCTCCCATTCAGATGTGCAGACCGTCTCCAAATTTAGATCTTGTATGGAGGCGGTCGGACACTGGATGATTCAGAACTCCCTCAAACTGAATGGGGAGAAGACTGAGGTGATGGTGTTTGGTGGGAACGAAAATATCTGGTCCTCCAGTTGGTGGCCTGACTCGCTAGGTGTATGTCCCTCCCCCACTACATCTGCAAAAAATCTTGGGGTGATGATAGACCCTGCCCTGGATATGGGCAGACAGGTGAGTAGGACCATCTCCACCTGTTGGGGCCTTATCCATACCCTGCGAAGGATCAGGAAATATCTTTCTGTGCAGTCCAGAAAGCAAATTGCGGTTGCGCTCATCGGTTCACGCCTGGACTACTGCAATGCGCTGTATGCGGGGCTAAATAAGACCCTCCTGCAGCGCTTGCAGGTTGTCCAGAATGCTGTGGCCAGATTTGTTCTGGATGTTCCCAGACGTTCCTCGGCCACTTTAGCCAGAAAAATGTTGCACTGGCTTCCTGTGGAGTACCGAGTACGGTTTAAAGTCCTGTGCATGACATATAGAGCCATCGCAGGGAACAGTGACTCTGGAGTGGGTTCTATCATCTCCCACTACATCCCCGGAAGGAATTTGCGTTCCTCCGGGAAATTGCTTCTCTCAGCCCCTCGTGTGCGAAAGGCTAGATGGGGTGGCAGGGCTTTCTCCACGTTAGCCCCCAAATGGTGGAATGATCTTCCTTTGGATCTTAAGTCCCTGCCTTCCCTGCAGACCTTTCGCGGTGCTTTAAAAACCCGCCTTTTCTTACAGGCCTATGTGTAATGATGATTGACTCAGACTTCTGATGTTATTGTTAGGCGCCTTGATACCTTCGGGTTACTGTCTTGCGCAATATAAATTTTTTATCAATCAATCAGTATGAGGTCCATATCTGTGAAATTTATCTTAATACAATATTCATCCAATTTATTGTGAAATAACACATATCGTCATATGTGTTCCTTCACAGCACAGGGGATTAAAAAAAATACACATATCAAGCCATCTCAAGCCATAAGATATACTTGCTGTATATCAAGCACAAGGAAAAAAAAACAGCCCAGACAAACAAACAGCATATATGAATAAGCGGTCATGCATAATACCATGGCACATGTACTGTATACTATAAACCTGCAGCCCAATCTCAATTGTCAAGTCTAAAATCCTATACCCTTCTTTTGACAGCAGGGCATCAGGTAATTGATACTCTGCTGTAAAATACGCGTTTCAGTGGACCAACTGTATAAATGAAACATAAATACACACATTTTTTCTTAAAGAAATTACGCAAAAAAAATTCTCTTCAACCAGCCAACTCACGTGTCTTGTGAATTAATCCATGAATCATCTGTAGGAAGAAGCAGAAAAAGATACACGACACACACATTTTTCATAACACAACATCAATTATAACCCTTTTTATCAGACTACAGAACATGACACAATGTGACATACAAAAAACTTCTCATTATTTACCTGTAACTTTTTGTCCATGTACCTTGCAAAAACGCCCATTCTCACTCAGGCCCAAGGCCTTTAAGTTGCAGAATTTTGGGGAAGGGCTTCTACTTATCGCCTATCTAAAACTTAATGTAACACTTCGTTTTTCTTTTTGTCAAATAAACTTAACTAAAAAAAAATAGTTCCTAGCATGGAGACACGCATATACCAGTTCTACAGATCATTTAGCAGAATGTTTGATATATTTTTTTTTCAAAGAAATCACTTTTGCATTTGCCCTTTTTAAATCATGTTCCCTCATTTTACACAGTGCTTAATTTGTAAGACATGAAGTGCAGGTGCTACAATTTTGCATGAGGAATACCTTTCCTATTTGTTTATTATCTCAGATGTGCGCTTTTAACGCAGATGTAATGTGAATGCGGCAAATGAGAACAAGCCAGCCTGCAATGAATGAAGGTTACAGATTTAAATCATATACAATCAACTACATCTCATATAAAGCGCTTGTGTGCAGCATTTTGAAAGCAACTGGGAGCTATGCAAACCGCGTGTGGGCTCTAGAATCCTTCAGGGTACTGACAAATGAGGCTGCAGTTTTTCAAATTAAATAGTGTTCCTTTTATTATTATTAGCGGGATGCAATGCTGTGTCAGCCCCGCCGTATTTCTGATTTGAGATAAATGTGTTGATGACATAATTTACCGAACAACAAGCGTTTTGTGGGAACATGCTGGAGCTATTATTTATTCTTTGGCTAAAATGCAATCATCATTTGCTGTACATGTGCCCTGCATCCTCTGCTCATTTTAGTTCAAAAACAGAAACCCCATCCCAGCTAATGTCAAATTTGTAACGCTTTAAGAAGACACTTTTAAATTATGGACATGAGCAGGAATTAAATTTATCGGAGCAAGTCAGGCTATTCAAGTGACCTCAGGTCAGGACCGTGGCAGGGGCAGGGATTTAAATACAAAGAGGCAGCTGAAGTTAGCATCAGATGCATGTTTAACCGTGTCATGCTGCATTCCACAGGCGAGGCCCAAATTAAAAGGTCACAAATGTCAACAAGACAGCCTTGCAAGATAACATCTCGGCCGCTACACGTTATACAGGTTCTGCCAGTCCCCTGCTCTTGGTAACTGAAGCTGACAAGGCCAGTAGGTTTAACCACTTCCACATAACCTGCAATATTTCACTATATTTAAAACAATTTCATGACACATTGACTCGCTGAATCATAAGAAGGCACAACCTGCAAACATATATTATGACCTAAATGTATGCATTTTACTGAAGTGACGCTTTAAAAAGGGGCCCTGTAACCATTCAAAACAGTCTATTTATCGGAAAATCGACTTTTGCATTCTGGATACTAAGAGATAAATATCCTATAATTTTATTGCATAATGGGTATTACTAGAATGCCTACTACCTAATTTATGAGTCATACATTTGAAAATACTAAGTTATACCTTATAGAAATGAGCTTGTTTGCGCCTAGGGTAAGGGAAATTGCGCACAGAAGTGTTTGGTCATTTTCGTGGTACAACATAACTTAAATCAAACATTTTAATGCTAGGGGGTCATAGTATGAGTGTTAAGCTTCACAAATATTAAAAAACGATTTTTGTAGCACTTGTTTTTAATTAATATTTTTCATAATTAATAATTTTTTTCTCCTAATGAAGCCTAATTATTGCTATTTGTGACTGTTCTACATATAAAATGCTCACTACATCCCTTGCCTATTATTTAGATACATATTAACACACAAGCCTAGGCGCAGCTGCCTAACTGGGACTGCGTGAGATTACTGCGCCACATATTTTTAAAAAGGACTGTTTGCAAAATTCCACCACCCGTGTTTAACTAGAGAGGTGCTGGCTGAATGAACATTCTTATTAGATATACTGCAGCTGAAAAGACTTGGCTGTGAACATCTAACTCCGTGCGTCTAAAGAACAGGCAATTTCGTTTTTTCATTTTTTTTCTTTGGAGCCTTATTTACATCTATTGAACGTGACCCATACACATACATACATTGAGCTCATTCCAGACACAAAACAGAAGGGGAGTCAAACACTCAGGCCACACAAAACAGCGTGCTCTAACCATTTCTTGTAAATAGCGCCGTCGCAATTTACAAAAAAAAAACCCACAAACAACATAGACATTTAAACACACATTTTAACCCATAGGTCAACACTTAGGACAGAAACAAGGAACAGCCTACAGACTGTGCTCAAAAATAACCTGCCAATACTAGTTGTAAACCATATTTACAACAAAAACGTTTTAGTTCCTATTTTTTTTGTTTTTTTTTATATTCTTCAACAGATTTCCAGAAGGCTGCAAAAAGGGACAGCCTCACAGACCTTTAGAGAGAGCTCATAAATTGGAGTTCCAACCGGAGGTATCAGACGCGAATCCTCCAACCGGGAATCCTTTGTTGCAACCTAGTCAGTACTAATACAAAACAAAATACCGCGACCAGGCATCTGCGCTCACTAGTCGGGTTTCAAACTTCATGGGGCTATCTCCAACGATATACACGCAAATGTACGTGACCACGGTTTTTGAATACTGCAGTTTTCAAATAATACTAAGGAACCAATACTGAGGAAGATTATCCAACTAAAGCAACCTGCGATAATCTGAACCACAGCAACCAAAGGCCTACCAAATGAACCAAATGTACCGGTACTCAAACCAAAGATTATCTTAACAAAAGCAACCAGTGATAATCTACAAAAACAACCAAGAGTATCAATAAATACTAAGGACCGCGTCACATTTCTGCGACCAATAAATAACTAAGGACTCAGAACCACAAAGAACTGGGAGCGACCCACTTTTATTCTTCAACTAAAACAGATGGAGAAAATATCTCTTCATTAACTGCCTATACAAATTGCAATTTGCATATACACAAATATTTGTCCAAATTATAACTGTCAATTCCCCACTGCACTAACAGTCTGTTAAAAAATACTTACAGCAAAAAAAAGAATGGGTTCCTTAGTCAGGAGTGGCAACTTCAGGAGAGTTTTAAGTCAGAAAAATCAAAAAACATACTGGGCCACAGAGACAGATAATCCCCCAGAAAACCCTGTGCCCAGAGTACCTCTTTTTGGTAGAATTCTGTCTTGTCTTCCCCAGTAGTTTTTCCATCCTTTGACAAAACACTCCTGTAGATAACCACTCCATGATAAGGCCCACAGTTGGATGCGCCATTTGAGGAAAAGTAGAAAATGACTCACTCTCCCCACCAGGGATCTATCCAGCAGTTTGCATAATAAAGCAGCAAAGGAATTGACAGCCAGTCTGTAAAATCAAAAGACATCTTTATTATAATTAATTATGAGGCTTCGTCGTCCAACCGTAGTTTTACAACTGAAAGAGGGAGCCTGCCTCAGCTTTCTCAGACAGGCTTTTTATACAAAAAGTTTGGCCCTAGGCTCACATTCTTGCTTTGAAACACATCATTGTGAGTCACTCCCATGTTACTAACAAAGCATGTTATAATTACAAATACCAGTTTGCTTGCCCAAACTGTCCAACCCATCTTCCATCATGAACATATGTCAAACTTCACATATTTTCCTGTGCAGGCCGGAGAAAATCACAATAGCACTGGTTTCCTCCCCATCATATAAACGGTCAACTCCCCATTGTAAAAGCCCAGAAGCAGAGAAACAGAGCCAGGTGTGGAAGTTAGAAATGTAGGATAAGGGATGCTTGTGGGTCATAAACAGGCATGGCTACTGTATTCGGCCTTCTAATCTTGCTCAGGCCAATGTACACAACAAGTTGCTCAGATCTTTAATATAGATTGACTAGAGGGCATGGACTGGTTTGGTGAGGCCAACATCACGTAGGCAGATTCAGCCTGTTCAGGTCAAATGGGAGTCAGGAAGAACTCAAGCTAAGGGGTACGTGTCTTTTTAATACTTGCTCTACTAGAATCATTGGCTCATGTATATGCCTATGTAAAGGGCAACACCTAAGATGGCTGCTGTTCACAACCTGGGGCCTGTGGGCTCAGAATGAATTTGCCAATAACTCCTGCATGCATCATTGTATCGTGATGAAAATACACACACATATAAAACTTGCCATTTTCGTTTCTCTGATATCAAAATCATAGCAGAATAATGATATTTTAAACACAGGTTCAGATTTCAAAGAACCTCAGACTCCTCTGACACTGAGTAAGCCCTGCTCCAACTAAGAGATCACAAACTCACTGAAGACTCCTCTGAACACTGAGTGCACCCTGCTCCTTTCAGAAGAACAGAAACTCACTAAAGACTCCTCTGATGCTGAGTGAGCCCTGCTTCAACTAAGCGATCACAAACTCACTGAAGACTCCTCTGACACTGAGTGAGCCCAGCTCCTTCCAAGAGATCACAAACTCACTGAAGACTCCTCTGACACTGAGTGAGCCCTGCTCCTTCCAATAGATCACAAACTCACTGAAGACTCCTCTGACACTGAGTGAGCCCTGCTCCTTCTAATAGATCACAAACTCACTGAAGACTCCTCTGAGAGTGAGTGAGCCCTGGTCCTTCCAAGAGATTACAAACTCACTGAAGACTCCTCTCACACTGAGTGAGCCCTGCTGCAACTAAGATATCACAAACTCACTGAAGACTCCTCTGACAGTGAGTGAACCCTGCTCCAACTAAGATATCACAAACTCACTGAAGACTTCTCTGACACTGAGTGAGCCCTGGTCCTTCCAAGAGATTACAAACTCACTGAAGACTCCTCTCACACTGAGTGAGCCCTGCTGCAACTAAGAGATCACTAACTAACTGAAGACTCTTCTGATACTGAGTGAACCCTGCTCCAGCCAAAATATCTCAAACTCATTGAAGACTTTTCTGAACACTGAGTGAGCCCTGCTCCAATGAAGAGATCACAAACTCACTGAAGACTCATCTGACACTGAGTGAGCCCTGCTCCTTCCAAGAGATCACAAACTCAATGAAAACTCGTCTGACACGGAGTGAGCCCTGCTGCAACTAAGAGATCACAAACTCACTGAAGACTCCTCTGACAATGAGTGAGCTCTGCTTTTTCCAAGAGATCACAAACTCACTGAAGACTCCTCTGACATTGAGTGATCCCTGCTCCAACTAAGAGATCACAAACTCACTGAAGACGCCTCTGACACTGAGTGAGCTCTGCTCCTTCCTAAAGATCACAACCTCACTGAAGACTCGTCTGACACTCAGTGAACTCTGCTCCAGCCAAAATATCTCAAACTCATTGAAGACTTTTCTGAACACTGAGTGAGCCCTGCTCCAACGAAGAGATCACAAACTCACTAAAGACTCCTCTGAACACTGAGAGCACCCTGCTCCTTCCAAGAGATCACAAACTCACTGCAAACACTTCTGAACACTGAGCGAGCCCAGCTCCTTCTAAGAGATCACAAACTCAATGAAAACTCCTCTGACACTGAGTGAGCCCTGCTCCTTCCAAGAGATTAGAAAATCACTGAAGACTCCTCTGACTCTGAGTGAGCCCTGCTCCTTCTAAGAGATCACAAACTCACTGAAGACTCCTCCGACACTGAGTGAGCCCAGCTCCTTCCAAGAGATCACAAACTCATTGAAGACTCCTCTGACACTGAGTGAGCCCTGCTCCTTCCAATAGATCACAAACTCACTGAAGACTCCTCTGACACTGAGTGAGCTCTGCTCCTTCTAATAGATCACAAACTCACTGAAGACTCCTCTGAGACTGAGTGAGCCCTGGTCCTTCCAAGAGATTACAAACTCACTGAAGACTCCTCTCACACTGAGTGAGCCCTGCTGCAACTAAGATATCACAAACTCACTGAAGACTCCTCTGACAGTGAGTGAACCCTGCTCCAACTAAGATATCACAAACTCACTGAAGACTTCTCTGACACTGAGTGAGCCCTGGTCCTTCCAAGAGATTACAAACTCACTGAAGACTCCTCTCACACTGAGTGAGCCCTGCTGCAACTAAGAGATCACAAACTAACTGAAGACTCCTCTGATACTGAGTGAACCCTGCTCCAGCCAAAATATCTCAAACTCATTGAAGACTTTTCTGAACACTGAGTGAGCCCTGCTCCAATGAAGAGATCACAAACTCACTGAAGACTCATCTGACACTGAGTGAGCCCTGCTCCTTCCAAGAGATCACAAACTCAATGAAAACTCGTCTGACACTGAGTGAGCCCTGCTGCAACTAAGAGATCACAAACTCACTGAAGACTCCTCTGACAATGAGTGAGCTCTGCTTTTTCCAAGAGATCACAAACTCACTGAAGACTAATCTGACATTGAGTGATCCCTGCTCCAACTAAGAGATCACAAACTCACTGAAGACGCCTCTGACACTGAGTGAGCTCTGCTCCTTCCAAAGATCACAACCTCACTGAAGACTCGTCTGACACTCAGTGAACTCTGCTCCAGCCAAAATATCTCAAACTCATTGAAGACTTTTCTGAACACTGAGTGAGCCCTGCTCCAACGAAGAGATCACAAACTCACTAAAGACTCCTCTGAACACTGAGAGCACCCTGCTCCTTCCAAGAGATCACAAACTCACTGCAAACACTTCTGAACACTGAGCGAGCCCAGCTCCTTCTAAGAGATCACAAACTCAATGAAAACTCCTCTGACACTGAGTGAGCCCTGCTCCTTCCAAGAGATTAGAAAATCACTGAAGACTCCTCTGACACTGAGTGAGCCCTGCTCCTTCTAAGAGATCACAAACTCACTGAAGACTCCTCTGACACTGAGTGAGCCCTGCTCCTTCCAAGAGATCACAAACTCACTGAAGACTCCTCTGACATTGAGTGAACAAATGCTCCAAATAAGAGATCACAAACTCACTGAAGACTCCTCTGACACTGAGTGAGCTCTGCTCCTTCCTAGAGATCGCAAACTCACTGAAGACTCCTCTGACACTGAGTGAGCCCTGCTCCTTCCAAGAGATCACAAAATCACTGAAGACTCCTCTGACACTGAGTGAGCCCTGCTCCAACTAAGAGATCACAAACTCACTGAAGATTCCTCTGACACTGAGTGAACCCTGCTCCAGCCAAAATAGCTCAAACTCATTGAAGACTTTTCTGAACACTGAGTGAGCCCTGCTCCAACCAAGAGATCACAAACTCACTGAAGACTCCTCTGATGCTGAGTGAGCCCTGCTCCAACTAAGAGATCACAAACTCACTAAAGACTACTCTGACACTGAGTAAGCCCTGCTCCAACTAAGAGATCACAAACTCACTGTAGACTCTTCTGACACTGAGTGAACCCTGCTCCAGCCGAAAGATCTCAAACTCATTGTAGAATTTTCTGAACACTGAGTGAACCCTGCTACTTTCAGAAGAACACAAACTCACTGAAGACTCCTCTGACACTGAGTGAGCCCTGCTCCTTCCAATAGATCACAAACTCACTGAAGACTCCTCTGAGACTGAGTGAGCCCTGCTCCTACCAAGAGATCACAAACTCACTGAAGACTCCTCTGACACAGAGTGAGCTCTGCTCCATCTAAGAGTTCACAAACTCACTGAAGGCTCCTCTGACACTGAGTGAGCCCTGCTCATTCCAAGAGATCACAAACTCACTGAAGACTCCTCGGACACTGAGTGAGCCCTGCTCCAACCAAGAGATCACAAACTCACTGAAGACTCCTCTGACATTGAGTGAACCCTGCTCCAAATAAGAGATAACAAACTCACTGAAGACTCCTCTGACACTGAGTGAGCTCTGTCCTTCCTAGTGATCACAAACTCACTGAAGACTCCTCTGACACTGAGTGAGCCCTGCTCCTTCCAAGAGATCACAAACTCACTGAAGACTCCTCTGACACTGAGTGAGCCCTGCTCCAACTAAGAGATCACAAACTCACTGAAGACTCCTCTGACACTGAGTGAACCCTGCCTCAGCCAAAATATCTCAAACTCATTGAAGACTTTTCTGAACACTGAGTGAGCCCTGCTCCAACCAAGAGATCACAAACTCACTGAAGACTCGTCTGACGCTGAGTGAGCCCTGCTCCAACTAAGAGATCACAAACTCACTAAAGACTACTCTGACACTGAGTGAGCCCTGCTCCAACCAAGAGATCACAAACTCACTGAAGACTCCTCTGACGCTGAGTGAGCCCTGCTCCAACTAAGAGATCACAAACTCACTGAAGACTCTTCTGATACTGAGTGAACCCTGCTCCAGCCAAAAGATCTCAAACTCATTGTAGAATTTTCTGAACACTGAGTGAGCCCAGCTCAATCTAAGGGATCACAAACTCACTGAAGACTCCTCTGAACACTGAGTGCACCCTGCTCCTTTCAGAAGAACACAAACTCACTGAAGACTCCTCTGATGCTGAGTGAGCCCTGCTCCAACTAAGCGATCACAAACTCACTGAAGACTCCTCTGACACTGAGTGAGCCCTGCTCCTTCCAAGAGATCACAAACTCACTGAAGACTCCTCTGACACTGAGTGAGCCCTGCTCCAACTAAGAGATCACAAACTCACTAAAGACTACTCTGACACTGAGTAAGCCCTGCTCCAACTAAGAGATCACAAACTCACTGTAGACTCTTCTGACACTGAGTGAACCCTGCTCCAGCCGAAAGATCTCAAACTCATTGTAGAATTTTCTGAACACTGAGTGAACCCTGCTACTTTCAGAAGAACACAAACTCACTGAAGACTCCTCTGATGCTGAGTGAGCCCTGCTCCAACTAAGCGATCACAAACTCACTGGACTCCTCTGACACTGAGTGAGCCCTGCTCCTTCCAAGAGATCACAAACTCACTGAAGACTCCTCTGACACTGAGTGAGCCCTGCTCCTTCCAATAGATCACAAACTCACTGAAGACTCCTCTGACACTGAGTGAGCCCTGCTCCTTCCAATAGATCACAAACTCACTGAAGACTCCTCTGAGACTGAGTGAGCCCTGCTCCTACCAAGAGATCACAAACTCACTGAAGACTCCTCTGACACAGAGTGAGCTCTGCTCCATCTAAGAGATCACAAACTCACTGAAGGCTCCTCTGACACTGAGTGAGCCCTGCTCATTCCAAGAGATCATAAACTCACTGAAGACTCCTCGGACACTGAGTGAGCCCTGCTCCAACCAAGAGATCACAAACTCACTGAAGACTCCTCTGACATTGAGTGAACCCTGCTCCAAATAAGAGATCACAAACTCACTGAAGACTCCTCTGACACTGAGTGAGCTCTGCTCCTTCCTAGTGATCACAAACTCACTGAAGACTCCTCTGACACTGAGTGAGCCCTGATCCTTCCAAGAGATCACAAACTCACTGAAGACTCCTCTGACACTGAGTGAGCCCTGCTCCAACTAAGAGATCACAAACTCACTGAAGACTCCTCTGACACTGCGTGAACCCTGCTCCAGCCAAAATATCTCAAACTCATTGAAGACTTTTCTGAACACTGAGTGAGCCCTGCTCCAACCAAGAGATCACAAACTCACTGAAGACTCCTCTGACGCTGAGTGAGCCCTGCTCCAACTAAGAGATCACAAACTCACTAAAGACTACTCTGACACTGAGTGAGCCCTGCTCCAACCAAGAGATCACAAACTCACTGAAGACTCCTCTGACGCTGAGTGAGCCCTGCTCCAACTAAGAGATCACAAACTCACTGAAGACTCTTCTGATACTGAGTGAACCCTGCTCCTGCCAAAAGATCTCAAACTCATTGTAGAATTTTCTGAACACTGAGTGAGCCCAGCTCCAACCAAGAGATCACAAACTCACTGAAGACTCCTCTGACACTGAGTGAGCCCTGCTCCTTCCAAGAGATCACAAACTCACTGAAGACTCCTCTGACACTGAGTGAGCCCTGCTCCTTCCAATAGATCACAAACTCACTGAAGACTCCTCTGACACTGAGTGAGCCCTGCTCCTTCTAATAGATCACAAACTCACTGAAGACTCCTCTGAGACTGAGTGAGCCCTGGTCCTTCCAAGAGATTACAAACTCACTGAAGACTCCTCTCACACTGAGTGAGCCCTGCTGCAACTAAGATATCACAAACTCACTGAAGACTCCTCTGACAGTGAGTGAACCCTGCTCCAACTAAGATATCACAAACTCACTGAATACTTCTCTGACACTGAGTGAGCCCTGGTCCTTCCAAGAGATTATAAACTCACTGAAGACTCCTCTCACACTGAGTGAGCCCTGCTGCAACTAAGAGATCACAAACTCACTGAAAACTCTTCTGACACTGAGTGAACCCTGCTCCAGCCAAAATATCTCAAACTCATTGAAGACTTTTCTGAACACTGAGTGTGCCCTGCTCCAATGAAGAGATCACAAACTCACTGAAGACTCATCTGACACTGAGTGAGCCCTGCTCCTTCCAAGAGATCACAAACTCAATGAAAACTAGTCTGACACTGAGTGAGCCCTGCTGCAACTAAGAGATCACAAACTCACTGAAGACTCCTCTGACAATGAGTGAGCTCTGCTTTTTCCAAGAGATCACAAACTCACTGAAAACTCGTCTGACACTATTGTATACAGAGGCAGCAACTGAATATGATCGCTACTGCAATACCTAGAAAAGACAATACTTTCCATCCCCAGGCGGAAATCATATTCCAGAACCAACCGGACCATGTCCAGGTGCCTGGATCTTGGTGTAACATATGGGCAATTTTATGGAGTCTGGTTATAGCTGAATAAACAGACGGCGCGTTATTAGGAATGAAAATGCAGCAACTAGATCCGATGACTCTACATGCCCCGCCCCTATCGGCCAGTATGACGTCAAGGACGAGACGATTCTGGAGCACGACAATTCTCATAAAGGATTGCTCTTCGGTTAAGTTACTTAGAGCAGAAGTAGTCTCAATCACTACTGCTTCGAGGGTTCTGGTTAATCTACGTATCAGTTTACTATTCACGACAGTACCTAAATAAGGGAAGACACCTTTATTGATATCTATATATTGTTCTAGAGCAGTTTCAGTATAATCGACAATCGGGAGGTCTCTTTTGTGTCTAGTATGTACTAGGTGGGAATTCCTATGATAGTCAGGTGGGGCTAGGAAAACTGGTGGCAGTAGGAAGGCAATGTAACAGGTTCCCTCCCAATCGAGGGGCAGATGGACATATGCGGTCTGACCACAAACAAAATAAGAATGACGTGAAGCTTTGAAAATAGATTTCCTACTGTCACTATACTTGACAATAGTAGTACAATCACTATGTCCTACATGTACGGAACCATTCTTTCGGACACATAATTCACCTTTGATTGGTAATACTGACATAGCAGGTAAGTCTGGAGTAGAATCAGACTGAACATTCAGGACCATGAAATTCGAAGAATAATTACCCAAATTATAAACTTCATTCTCTAGATCTAACCCTGTTCTGTGGGGAAGACCTTGCTTGTCTGGAAAACATGTACTGTTAAGAAAAGACATATCTGTTGAGGATGACATTAACGTGGACCATGCTCCGCACGAACCATTATGTGAAAATGGATAAGGAAAGAGTGGCAGAACTCCCTTCGGTGTCTGGAAAGGGGGGAGTCGACCACACACCCAACAATTAGTGGCATTGCTGGTCTGGTGTGAATAATGTAACATGCGGATAAAGGAATTATTACGCATAGCAAGACGATATGAGAGTTCATGAGGAGGCAGATCACTAAACGTGTGCTCTACTGTAGCAATAGAAGACGTATTTACATGAGGAACTGGAAAATACAAATAAAATGCATAACCTGTGCAGGTAAACATAAGGCTGAAAAACAATATGAAACTTAGAAAAACGATACATCGGATTGAGTTTTGACTAACTCTCTCACTATGGGGGTCTATTTTATACATGTCAGAAACCGGTCTAACCGTTTCACCTAGGGGAGGACTTAGACAATCAAACTGGCTGACTTATTTTACTAGACCTTAATTTTAGCTTATACTCCTGTTGCGGAGTTTTCTCTAACAGGGAGGGATTCGTATCATAGTCTTTTGCGGGACAGTCCTTAAGAATAGTACTTTGGCAGTCTTTCAAATCCTCGGTAATGTTCTTGGTAACAGACTTCAATCCAAAAAATCTTTTCACATGTGACAAATGGACCCAGCCCTTCCTGCCTTCCAGCTTGACGGCAGTACGGGTGGCCAGGAGGACCTGTTTGGGTTCCTTCCAGCGAGGCTCCAGCGGACTTGAACGATCAAAGTTCCTCACAAGAACCATGCATCCGGGAACGATTTCATGCGGTGCCACCTCGGTATTGTCTGGAAATGCGGCAGCAACCTGTGAACGACAAGAGTGTAGGGCAGACATCAAGGAAGCTAGGTAATCTGTCAGCATATTACTTGAAACATCGGTAATACTTCGGGGTCTAGGTGTACCCCACATGTTAGGGGGGCGGCCGAATACGACCTCGTACGGAGACAGACCTGATCTGGAATGTGCGACCATGCGCATATAAAACAAAGCGACTGGCAGAGCTACTAGCCAGTCTACACCTTTCTCTTTACATACTTTTGCAATTCGAATTTTCAGGGTCTGATTATGTCTCTCTACTAGACCAGCTGCTTCTGGATGGCGTACACAATGGAACTTCCACTGGTACCCTAACAACAGGGAAATATGTTTCATAAGCTCGGATGAGAATGGCTGGCCGTTATCAGAATATACGACTCTAGGGAGTCCGTAGCGGGGGAAGAATTCATGAACCAACTGCTTGGCAGTGGTCGCGGCTGTGTAATCTGGGACTGGATATGCCTCTGTCCACCTGGACAAAGCGCATACAACTACGAGGACATACTTGAAACCTCGACATCGCTCCATCTGAATATAATCCATCTGGAGGACTTCAAAAGGGTGGTCAGGGGGCTGGAATCCACCTTGTTCCACCGGGACACTTTTACTTGGATTAAACTGGCAACATATCATACAGGTACGGACCTTCTGCTTAGCTGCAGCTCGTAAATGCTTGTTGAACCAAATGTTCTGGATACTATCTAACATAGCTTTTTCTCCTAAATGTGCTGGACTATGTGCGGTATTGATAATGACTTGAACCATAGAGTCGGGGAGAAACCATGTGGCTCTACCCTTCGTTACCCATCCCTGATCTGTCTGGACCCCTCCTTGTTCGGACCATTTCTTGATTTCATCGGGAGTAGCATGTGACTGGATATCTATGACGTCTTGAGTAGGGTCCTTAACTGTCATACATGTAGTCGGATCTGGAATATGTGTCTGTGTCGGGTTAACTGAAATGTCTGGAGTCTGAGCTGTAAGCTTGGCTGTGCGATCTGCTAGATCATTACCTTGGGAAATAGTGTCAGTAACTTTCGTATGTGCTTTGCATTTCATGATAGCAATAGATGTCGGTAAATGTATGGCATCTAACAGAGCTTGAATAAGGAGACCATGCTGAATCTTGGTTCCATGAGAAGTCATGAAACCTCTCTCCTGCCAGAGCACTCCGAAGTCGTGTACAACTCCGAATGCGTAACGTGAATCTGTGTAAACATTAACTTTCAGGTTCTTAGCGTGTATGCAGGCTTGGGTCAGAGCGACTAGCTCTGCTGCTTGAGCGGACAGAGTGTCAATACGGTGTGTTTCTATAACTTCAGTGTCAGTAGTCACTGCATACGCGGCTACTAGTTCTCCTGTACTTGTTCTCATACATGAACCATCCACATAAAGTGTCAGGTCGGGATCTGGTAATGGAATATCTGTCAGATCTTGTCTTGGCTTTGTCATAGTGTTAACTACTTCCACACAGTCGTGTGTGGCAGAATTCGAAATAACTGATGGTAACAGTGTAGCAGGATTTAGAACGTTGCAGCGTCTGATTTCTATGTGTGGCTGGAACAGTGTCAGTTCATAACCTGTTAAACGTGCAATTGTCAAGTGCTGAGTCTGTGTTCGGTTTAAAAGAACTTCCACAGTGTGTGGAACTTGTACTGTCAAGGAATGTCCTAACACTATGGAATCACTTTGTCTGATAGCTAGTGCTGTGGCTGCAAATGACTTGAGGCACGCAGGCAGAGCCTGGGCTACAGGATCTAGTGTGCTCGAAAAATAAGCACAGGGCTTGTATTGTCCTGCTTGATCTTGTGTGAGAACAGATAATGCTGTACCTTCCCGTTCTGTGACAAAAAGTGTAAAAGGCTTACTGTAGTTCGGTGTAGCTAGAACAGGAGCTTGACATAAAGCTTTCTTTAACTCATTGAAACTAAGTGTATGTTCAGATGTCCAAGGGAGGACAGTCGATAGGGCTGCCTCCTGTGTCGTTAACTGTATCAGTGGCTTGGCTAGAAATGCATACTGAGGAATCCATTGTCTGCAGTAAGAAGTAAGGCCGATAAAAGCACGTACCTCCTTCTGGGTCTTGGGCTGAGGAAGACTCGCTATTAACTGGATACGGTCGGGTGTCAACTGCCTACCCCTGTTGGACAGTAAGTGGCCTAAATAGATCACTTGCTGGACACAGAATTGAAGCTTCGAAGGGGACACCTTGTGCCCCATCTCGGCAAGGAAATACAAGACTGTAAGTGATGCTCGCTCGCAAGCACGTTCAGAACGGGCTGTGATCAGTAGATCATCGACATACTGGAGCAGGGCAGTGTCAGTTGGCATGTGAATGTTGTCTAGTTGTCTCTTAAGTGCTTGACTGTAAATACTAGGACTTTCTGTGAATCCTTGAGGAGCTCGTGTGAACATATAGCTCCTTCCATTTAAACAAAATCCGAAAAGAAACTGGCTGTCTGGATGAATGGGGACACTGAAAAACGCGTTCTTGAGGTCTATGACTGTAAAAAATGAGGCTTCGGAATCAATGGCTGTCAATAGGGAAGAAATATCTGGGACAACTGGGTACTGGGGAATAATACATTTATTGAGTTCTCGAAGGTCAATCAATAATCGATATACTGGGGGTGCATTTGGATCAGTACGTTTCATGACTGGAATGATCGGAGAATTACATACATTGGAGTCAGTTTCTACAACTACTCCTTGAGCGATGAGCTCGTCAATAATTTTGGACAAGGCTGCTACAGCCTCAGGTGGCAATCTGTACTGTCTGATTCGTGGCAGGACTACACCTGGCTTGAGAGTCACACGATGGGGTGTGATTTGCATATAACCAACATCAGTTGGACCTTGCGCCCATAGATGCTGCGGAACATTAGACAATCTCGGATCAAAATCTCGTAATACATAGTGACCCTTGAAGTCACGTAGGAACAATCGTATTCCCTCTGGGGAGCAGCAAATAACTGCACCTAATTCTTTCAGTGTTTTAATACCTAACAGATTTTCTGGACATGACTTCATAAGTAACAGATCAGTAGTGCGGGACAATGGACCTACTTCTAGAGTAACTGGCTTAGATATCTCGTTTACAATAGGCTTTCCTGAAAAACCAAGGGAAACATTTCTAGAGCCTGAGAGCGGAGCCCCTGGAACTTCGGCGTGACTGATGGTCGTCCTACTTGCCCCTGTATCAATCAGAAACTTTCTGTCTTTCCCTAGTACTTGACTATGCACATAGGGACCCTCTTGATCTACAGGTATCTCGATGAGAGGCAAGCCTACCTCCCTCTCTAGGCTGTTTCATGAATACGGTTGATACTCTGGATACTCAGACTGGGCATACTGGTACATCTGCTGTGTAACATGCTGTGTTGCAGCTATAGGCTGCGGTGCTGGAACTGTCTGTTGTGCATTCTGTGGCTGAGAAGTCTGTGAAACTTGTTCTTGTCTAGGCGGACGTGGTCTTTCTTTAGTCTTACCAGTAGCTATATTATGTTTCAGAACTGCACACTCGTTTATATAATGACCTGGCTGTTTACAATAATTGCATGTCCCTTTAACGGGAACTGCAGGATGACTGGCTTGATTCGTACCCCTCTTCTGACTGTCTTGAGGAACAGATTGTGCAACTAGTACTTTCATTTTCGTGTCTTTAATACGTTTTCTCTCGTGTTCTTGCTCTTCTCTGATTCTATTCTGGTGGTACTGAAGCATCTGTAACATCTGGGACGGAGTACTAGCTTGCCATGTGCTTTCGACTTTCAAAACTCGGTTCTTAACTTGTGGACTTGAGTTCTCGACTAATTTAGTAACAAAAAGATGAGGGTATGACTCGCTACTCGTCTTGAGGCCACTGTTTATAATAAAGCATTTCTCAAATCTAGAATAAAAATCACTAGTGTCTTCGTCTTGTTTCTGTTTACAGGCTGAGATTGCATCCCAGTCTTCCTTTTTAGTGGCTAGTAATCTAGGCAAAACTTGTATTAGCAGTTCTGGTAATTCTTTACATTTCTCTCCAAGACCGGTACCTGGTACTCGTATCTTATCTTTAGCTTCTAGAACTGCCCAATCGATCTTTTTCTCTCCCACCTCCCATTCTTTTTCCTTGAGTTTTTCATATACCCCTGCGGGCAACAGGACCTTTAGCATTTTAATAATATCTGGATACGTGTATTCTCCCATACGGAGCATGTCTTTTAATTCTCGGTGGAACCCTGCTGGATCTTTGTCGTGACAAGGAATTAATTTCTTCATCTCTAAGAGTTCCATCTTTGTAATCGGGGTGTAAACAAACACTCGTTGCATTTCACCATCTGCTGTCCTGACTGGGTGTACTTCTCGTAACGGATTCTGTCTATCTATGTAAAAGGGTTTACTTTCTGGGGGTGAAACATGAACAAAATGCGGGTTCAGGAACGTTCTATATTTGTGGCGCTGTTCTAGAATGACACTAATTAAATCGGTACCTAGACCCTTCCACCTATACTGGAGTAACTCGTTCAGGACATCATGTAACGGACCTGGATCAGAATGTTGACCCTCATACAGAGTAATGAGGTGCTGGATCATATACATACCCACCAGTCGTTGCTCGGCTGGGGGCAATTTCAGAAACATTTGTGCCACTATTTCGTCTGGAAAAGTGGTAGAATCAGTAATCCATCGGACTGCTGATCGGGCTAGTTCTTGTTCATGCATAGTACTTAATTCACTATAACCGATTCGTGATTTCAGAATGTGATCGGTAGCTTGAAATGCTTGTTCTAGAGAACCTTGTTCTGGTGCTGGATGATGAAAAACTGTCTTGTGTTCTAGGCGTAAATGGCGATCTGGAAATCTAGATTTTCCTACATACGCTATTCTGGCGGGATTCTCGTCCTCTACCTCTTCAGGAGAAGAGTCATTCTCTTTCTCGCTTACTTGTGCTTCTTTACGTTGTTCGTGTAACTTTATTATTTCTTTACGAATTTTCTTGTACATACTCTCTATACTACTGATAGTTCTGTGTTTACCCTCGGCTATATTATCACTCCACCTTGTCAGGATTCTCATTTCGGCCTGATCTTTGGTCGGGGAATCTTGTTCTCTTATTAAACAATTAATCAGAAATTTTAATATCATGAGCTGGATCTCAGCTTTCCTTTGAGACATGGCTTCGCCAATACTTTCTGGATCATTCCCTGTACGGATGAAACGATATATTCTGTCTAGATCTTCTTTCATGTCCGGTAGGGTGTCCAAATACCCGGTCACCCGTCTTACACGGATGGAATATATAACTGTATTATCATCACCTGCAACTGGATCATAACGGCATTCAGTAAGAGCTCGTCGGATGTCTGCAACGGACTTATATTTGGGCGTACGCTGTAACGCACATTCATGTAACTCGGCCAACGTTCTACGTTGGTGTGGTGGCGGGGTACCAGGAGGACCTCCTCCTGCGGCCTCTAAACCGGAATCGTCGACTGATACTCGTCGTACCGGTGGGAAATTGTAATGTAGGCTGGACCGGGGGTACCGTAACAGGTACTCCGGTGACTGGAGGAGCAGGATTTACATTATTTACAGGAGCTGGCGGAACAGGATTTGCATATTCTGGGACTCTGTCGTCCAAGTAGGACGAAATAAAAATATCAGCTGCGGTCGGTTTGTGACGTAGCTTGATCGGAACTAATGATGGCGGAAAATTACTGGATGCCTCCGGGGTTGCTTTTGGCAAGCCCTCGGCAAGAAGAGGATACATACCCTTAATAAGGGCATGCCTCTGTCTGTCTGACTGTTCGGTTTTGACTCGTTCACCTATCTCGATTAATTCCCTTTCTTGGGCTCGTTCTAAGGATTCTCTACTTAATTCTGACTTTCTGATTTCTTTTTCGGTTCTTTTATGAGATTCTTTGCGCCATAACTCGATGGCATCTTTCTGTGACTGTCTGGCTTTCTTTTTCCATAATGCTTCTTCTACTCGCATGATGCACTCGGCATCCCACGTGCCTGATACGGGCCATCTATACTTTTCCTCTAACTGTTTGGTATACTCTACCCATAAATCTAGATATAATATGGCACTTATGCCATGCTTTTGATACATAAAATGACCTGGACTGTCCCTAGGCGGGACAGGAACTGCTGCTTCTAGCAGACCTTTTCTGGTTTTTAACTGACGTAATTTAGAAAATAAGGGCATGACTGAACTGTAACCTAGACACAATACGCAATTACAATACACAATGAACACAGTAATTACTCCACATTCATACCACGACATTACAATACATGAAAAACATTTAAAATAACAGTTCGAACAGAATACTACCTGGAATACTGAAAACAAAATACATGAATTTTCTCGAGAAACAGAACTGACTAGAACAGAAACTAGATGCACTGCTAAAACAGTACGAAACTCACCGGTCTCAAAAAGAGACACGTCAGGACCCGCATCCACCGAAGTGGACACTTCGTTTTGGGATCTGTGTACCACCAAACCCCACGGACCAGAGACAATAAGATTGACCCTGTCTAGATACTCCCCAGCAACGGTACTCACCGGGCAGCAAGAACGGAAGGCCTCGGACTGGACTGGATTGGACTGCTTCGACGCCGGACGGACGAACTTCGGACTTCTGTTACGGGTGGGCCTCCGGATACCTCGGACCTTGGACTCTCGGCTTGGGCTCTGGTCGGGACTCGCCGCGTTCCTCCACCGCCTCGTCTGGATGCTGGACCGCCACCTCCGTCTCCTCCGTGGGCCTGAGGGATACTTGGAGCAGAAATATCTGCACGTGGCCGGTATGGTTCCGTCACGGCTGCAGAGGGTCAGGGGGCCGGCGTGGCTTCACCGGCGCGTGGGGAAAGGGCAAGTCCCTATTCGGGCGCCATTATGTGGTATATAAATAAATAATACCGGATCTAGGTTTGACTGGACATAATAATAACAGATAGCTCAATAAATAAGAGTCAAGATTCGAGGTAGTAGGAGTTTGCAGGTTTAATACAGCATAAAGGACAGGAACAGGACAACCTGCACGGGAACAGGATGGCAGGGCCCTGCAGGGGGGACAGGGAATGAGCGTGCTAACTTTAATAACAGTACACAAGCATATATACTAAAACAGTTGCATTTCAGTGAATACAATAGGCGGAGCAGTGGGTGTGGTCAATAGCAGTCGCGAAAGATAAGGGTGAAAGTGGGTGTAACAAGGCGTATACATAGACATGTGATGTAAACGTAATAGAATATGTCATTAATGGGGCGGAAACATGGAGGGGGCTACCTAAGGAGCCGGGACCTCTAACCTAATGGTGCGCGCAAACTGACAATGACGTGTTACTAGGAGAAGCTGGGGGCTATGAACTCTGTGCTAGGAGCAGAGACTGAAGTCTGGAGAGTCAGGGCGACATGTACCTAAACCCTATCTAGTATCTAATGTTTAGAGGACATGTTGATATAAACTAAGAGTCAGGAGGGGAGAGGCTAACAGACTCTAAGACTGGAGCATGCATTATTCTACATGTAGTGCGTGATGAAGAATATTAAATGACCATTAATACAGTATTTCTCCTACATGGAGACGTAAAGACTAGACAATGACGGAAACTATTGATGCGATTCAGTAGCTTAGGAATGCAGAGAAGGAGGGCTGGACTGATAACTAGAATCATAACATACTCTTGGCAGACTCGGGGGCAGAGCCAGGCTGAGCCGGGCACTGTGAGGCAGGAAGTAAGTGAAGGGTCGAGGATACAGGTGGGGGCTGTATCGCTCCTCAGCGAGGGTTCAGGAGACAGAAGCTGAATCTGGTGTCCGGGCCCTTTTGAGGCCTAGAAACGGGGACTTTTCAATGAAATAACGTGCACACTGAGAAACGTGGCAACGTAACTTTACATAGGCCTAATACTCGTAGCTTTCACGAGAACTGGAAACTGGCATACTAGAGATGGACACAACTGTAATTGCGTCTTTAATCAAACATGGGGAATACATATGCATATTAATCATGCATACATAACATAAGATGGGGAACACGTAGGGACACAGAACATGGCAAAATTTACTTTTCCACAAGATCACAAACTCACTGAAGGCTCCTCTGACACTGAGTGAGCCCTGCTCATTCCAAGAGATCACAAACTCACTGAAGACTCCTCGGACACTGAGTGAGCCCTGCTCCAACCAAGAGATCACAAACTCACTGAAGACTCCTCTGACATTGAGTGAACCCTGCTCCAAATAAGAGATCACAAACTCACTGAAGACTCCTCTGACACTGAGTGAGCTCTGCTCCTTCCTAGTGATCACAAACTCACTGAAGACTCCTCTGACACTGAGTGAGCCCTGATCCTTCCAAGAGATCACAAACTCACTGAAGACTCCTCTGACACTGAGTGAGCCCTGCTCCAACTAAGAGATCACAAACTCACTGAAGACTCCTCTGACACTGCGTGAACCCTGCTCCAGCCAAAATATCTCAAACTCATTGAAGACTTTTCTGAACACTGAGTGAGCCCTGCTCCAACCAAGAGATCACAAACTCACTGAAGACTCCTCTGACGCTGAGTGAGCCCTGCTCCAACTAAGAGATCACAAACTCACTAAAGACTACTCTGACACTGAGTGAGCCCTGCTCCAACCAAGAGATCACAAACTCACTGAAGACTCCTCTGACGCTGAGTGAGCCCTGCTCCAACTAAGAGATCACAAACTCACTGAAGACTCTTCTGACAGTGAGTGAACCCTGCTCCAGCCAAAAGATCTCAAACTCATTGTAGAATTTTCTGAACACTGAGTGAGCCCAGCTCCAACCAAGAGATCACAAACTCACTGAAGACTCCTCTGACACTGAGTGAGCCCTGCTCCTTCCAAGAGATCACAAACTCACTGAAGACTCCTCTGACACTGAGTGAGCCCTGCTCCTTCCAATAGATCACAAACTCACTGAATACTCCTCTGACACTGAGTGAGCCCTGCTCCTTCTAATAGATCACAAACTCACTGAAGACTCCTCTGAGACTGAGTGAGCCCTGGTCCTTCCAAGAGATTACAAACTCACTGAAGACTCCTCTCACACTGAGTGAGCCCTGCTGCAACTAAGATATCACAAACTCACTGAAGACTCCTCTGACAGTGAGTGAACCCTGCTCCAACTAAGATATCACAAACTCACTGAAGACTTCTCTGACACTGAGTGAGCCCTGGTCCTTCCAAGAGATTATAAACTCACTGAAGACTCCTCTCACACTGAGTGAACCCTGCTCCAGCCAAAATATCTCAAACTCATTGAAGACTTTTCTGAACACTGAGTGTGCCCTGCTCCAATGAAGAGATCACAAACTCACTGAAGACTCATCTGACACTGAGTGAGCCCTGCTCCTTCCAAGAGATCACAAACTCAATGAAAACTAGTCTGACACTGAGTGAGTCCTGCTGCAACTAAGAGATCACAAACTCACTGAAGACTCCTCTGACAATGAGTGAGCTCTGCTTTTTCCAAGAGATCACAAACTCACTGAAAACTCGTCTGACACTGAGTGAGCCCTGCTGCAACTAAGAGATCACAAACTCACTGAAGACTCCTCTGACAATGAGTGAGCTCTGCTTTTTCCAAGAGATCACAAACTCACTGAAGACACCTCTGACACTGAGTGAGTTCTGCTCCTTCCTAAAGATCACAACCTCACTGAAGACTCGCCTGACACTGAGTGAACTCTGCTCCAGCCAAAATATCTCAAACTCATTGAAGACTTTTCTGAACACTGAGTGAGCCCTGCTCCAATGAAGAGATCACAAACTCACTAAAGACTCCTCTGAACACTGAGAGCACCCTGCTCCTTCCAAGAGATCACAAACTCACTGCAAACACTTCTGAACACTGAGCGAGCCCTGCTCCTTCTAAGAGATCACAAACTCAATGAAAACTCCTCTGACACTGAGTGAGCCCTTCTCCTTCCAAGAGATTAGAAAATCAATGAAGACTCCTCTAAAACTGAGTGAGCCCTGCTCCTTCTAAGAGATCACAAACTCACTGAAGACTCCTCTGACACTGAGTGAGCCCTGCTCCTTCCAAGAGATCACAAACTCACTGAAGACTCCTCTGACATTGAGTGAACCCTGCTCCAAATACGAGATCACAAACTCACTGAAGACTCCTCTGACACTGAGTGAGCTCTGCTCCTTCCTAGAGATCACAAACTCACTGAAGACTCCTCTGACACTGAGTGAGCCCAGCTCCTTCCAAGAGATCACAAACTCACTGAAGACTCCTCTGACACTGAGTGAGCCCTGCTCCAACTAAGAGATCACAAACTCACTGAAGACTCCTCTGACACTGAGTGAACCCTGCTCCAGCCAAAATATCTCAAACTCATTGAAGACTTTTCTGAACACTGAGTGAGCCCTGCTCCAACCAAGAGATCACAAACTAACTGAAGACTCCTCTGACGCTGAGTGAGCCCTGCTCCAACTAAGAGATCACAAACTCACTAAAGACTACTCTGACACTGAGTGAACCCTGCTCCAGCCAAAAGATCTCAAACTCATTGTAGAATTTTCTGAACACTGAGTGAGCCCAGCTCCATCTAAGAGATCACAAACTCACTGAAGACTCCTCTGAACACTGAGTGCACCCTGCTCCAGCCAAAATATCTCAAACTCACAGAAGGCTCCTCTGACACTGAGTGAGCCCTGCTCCAACCAAGAGATCACAAACTAACTGAAGACTCCTCTGACGCTGAGTGAGCCCTGCTCCAACTAAGAGATCACAAACTCACTAAAGACTACTCTGACACTGAGTAAGCCCTGCTCCAACCAAAAGATCTCAAACTCATTGTAGAATTTTCTGAACACTGAGTGAGCCCAGCTCCATCTAAGAGATCACAAACTCACTGAAGACTCCTCTGAAGCCGAGTGAGCCCTGCTCCAAGTAAGCGATCACAAACTCACTGAAGACTCCTCTGACACTGAGTGAGCCCTGCTCTATCTAAGAGATCACAAACTCACTGAAGACTCCTCTGACACTGAGTGATCCCTGCTCCATCCAAGAGATCACAAACTCACTGAAGACACCTCGGACACTGAGTGAGCCCTGCTCCAACCAAGAAGTCACACACTCATTGAAAAATCTCTGAAAACTGAGATATCACTGCTCCAACTAAGAGATCACAAAGTCACTGATAAGTCCTTTGAACACTGAATGAGCACTGCTCCTTCCAAGAGATCACAAACTTACTGAAGACTCCTCTGACACTGAGTTAGCCCTGCTCCTCCCAAGAGATCGCAAACTCACTGAAGACTCCTCTGACACTGAGTGAGCCCTGCTCCTTCCAAGAGATCACAAACTCACTGAAGACTCCTCTGACACTGATGAGCCCTGCTCCTTCCAAGAGATCACAAACTCACGGTAAACTCCTCTGACATTGAGTGAACCCTGCTCCGACTAAGAGATCACTAACTCACTGAAGACTCCTCTGACACTGAGTGAACCCTGCACCAACTAAAAAATCACAAACTCACTAAAGACTACTCTGACACTGAGTAAGCCCTGCTCCAACTAAGAGATCACAAACTCACTGAAGAATGAATGAATGAAAAGGCATTTGTAATGCGCAGCTATGCCCAGTGGGCGTCAAGGCGCCTAAGTCAAATAAGAGGCTGTTAGCAGACAGAAACAGAGCTTACTTGTATGCATTAATAAAAAGCCAAGTTTTCAACGACTTCCTAAAGAGGTCGAGGGAAGGCAGTGACTTGATCTCCAGGGGGAGTGAAGACTCTTCTGACACTGAGTGAACCCTGCTTCAGCCAAAAGATCTCAAACTAATTGAAGAATTTTATGAACACTGAGTGAGCCCAGCTCCATCTGAGAGATCACAAACTCACTGAAGACTCCTCTGAACACTGAGTGCACCCTGCTCCTTTCAGAAGAACACAAACTCACTAAAGACTCCTCTGATGCTGAGTGAGCCCTGCTCCAACTAAGCGATTACAAACTCACTGAAGACTCCTCTGACACTGAGTGAGCCCAGCTCCTTCCAAGAGATCACAAACTCACTGAAGACTCCTTTGACACTGAGTGAGCCCTGCTCCTTCCAATAGATCACAAACTCACTGAAGACTCCTCTGACACTGAGTGAGCCCTGCCCATTCTAATAGATCACAAACTCACTGAAGACTCCTCTGAGACTGAGTGAGCCCTGGTCCTTCCAAGAGATTACAAACTCACTGAAGACTCCTCTCACACTGAGTGAGCCCTGCTGCAACTAAGATATCACAAACTCACTGAAGACTCCTCTGACAGTGAGTGACCCCTGCTCCAACTAAGATATCACAAACTCACTGAAGACTTCTCTGACACTGAGTGAGCCCTGGTCCTTCCAAGAGATTACAAACTCACTGAAGACTCCTCTCACATTGAGTGAGCCCTGCTGCAACTAAGAGATCACAAACTCACTGAAGACTCCTCTGACACTGAGTGAACCCTGCTCCAGCCAAAATATCTCAAACTCATTGAAGACTTTTCTGAACACTGAGTGAGCCCTGCTCCAATGAAGAGATCACAAACTCAATGAAGACTCATCTGACACTGAGTGAGCCCTGCTCCTTTCAAGAGATCACAAATTCAATGAAAACTCGTCTGACACTGAGTGAGCCCTGCTGCAACTAAGAGATCACAAACTCACTGAAGACTCCTCTGACAATGAGTGAGCTCTGCTTTTTCCAAGAGATCACAAACTCACTGAAGACTCCTCTGACATTGAGTGATCCCTGCTCCAACTAAGAGATCAGAAACTCACTGAAGACGCCTCTGACACTGAGTGAGCTCTGCTCCTTCCTAAAGATCACAACCTCACTGAAGACTCGTCTGACACTGAGTGAACTCTGCTCCAGCCAAAATATCTCAAACTCATTGAAGACTTTTCTGAACACTGAGTGATCCCTGCTCCAACGAAGAGATCACAAACTCACTAAAGACTACTCTGAACACTGAGACCACCCTGCTCCTTCCAAGAGATCACAAACTCACTGCAAACACTTCTGAACACTGAGCAAGCCCAGCTCCTTCTAAGAGATCACAAACTCAATGAAAACTCCTCTGACACTGAGTGAGCCCTGCTCCTTCCAAGAGATTAGAAAATCACTGAAGACTCCTCTGACACTGAGTGAGCCCTGCTCCTTCTAAGAGATCACAAACTCACTGAAGACTCCTCTGACACTGAATGAGCCCTGCTCCTTCCAAGAGATCACAAACTCACTGAAGACTCCTCTGACATTGAGTGAACCCTGCTCCAAATAAGAGATCACAAACTCACTGAAGACTCCTCTGACACTGAGTGAGCTCTGCTCCTTCCTAGAGATCACAAACTCACTGAAGACTCCTCTGACACTGAGTGAGCCCTGCTCCTTCCAAGAGATCACAAACTCACTGAAGACTCCTCTGACACTGAGTGAGCCCTGCTCCAACTAAGAGATCACAAACTCACTGAAGACTCCTCTGACACTGAGTGAGCCCTGCTCCAACTAAGAGATCACAAACTCACTGAAGACTCCTCTGACACTGAGTGAACCCTGCTCCAGCCAAAATAGCTCAAACTCATTGAAGACTTTTCTGAACACTGAGTGAGCCCTGCTCCAACCAAGAGATCACAAACTCACTGAAGACTCCTCTGACGCTGAGTGAGCCCTGCTCCAACTAAGAGATCACAAACTCACTAAAGACTACTCTGACACTGAGTAAGCCCTGCTCCAACTAAGAGATCACAAACTCACTGTAGACTCTTCTGACACTGAGTGAACCCTGCTCCAGCCGAAAGATCTCAAACTCATTGTAGAATTTTCTGAACACTGAGTGAACCCTGCTACTTTCAGAAGAACACAAACTCACTGAAGACTCCTCTGATGCTGAGTGAGCCCTGCTCCAACTAAGCGATCACAAACTCACTGAAGACTCCTCTGACACTGAGTGAGCCCTGCTCCTTCCAAGAGATCACAAACTCACTGAAGACTCCTCTGACACTGATTGAGCCCTGCTCCTTCCAATAGATCACAAACTCACTGAAGACTCCTCTGACACTGAGTGAGCCCTGCTCCTTCCAATAGATCACAAACTCACTGAAGACTACTCTGAGACTGAGTGAGCCCTGCTCCTACCAAGAGATCACAAACTCACTGAAGACTCCTCTGACACAGAGTGAGCTCTGCTCCATCTAAGAGATCACAAACTCACTGAAGGCTCCTCTGACACTGAGTGAGCCCTGCTCATTCCAAGAGATCACAAACTCACTGAAGACTCCTCGGACACTGAGTGAGCCCTGCTCCAACCAAGAGATCACAAACTCACTGAAGACTCCTCTGACATTGAGTGAACCCTGCTTCAAATAAGAGATCACAAACTCACTGAAGACTCCTCTGACACTGAGTGAACTCTGCTTCTTCCTAGTGATCACAAACTCACTGAAGACTCCTCTGACACTAAGTGAGCCCTGCTCCTTCCAAGAGATCACAAACTCACTGAAGACTCCTCTGACACTGAGTGAGCCCTGCTCCAACTAAGAGATCACAAACTCACTGAAGACTCCTCTGACACTGAGTGAACCCTGCTCCAGCCAAAATATCTCAAACTCATTGAAGACTTTTCTGAATACTGAGTGAGCCCTGCTCCAACCAAGAGATCACAAACTCACTGAAGACTCCTCTGACGCTGAGTGAGCCCTGCTCCAACTAAGAGATCACAAACTCACTAAAGACTACTCCGACACTGAGTGAGCCCTGCTCCAACCAAGAGATCAAAAACTCACTGAAGACTCCTCTGACGCTGAGTGAGCCCTGCTCCAACTAAGAGATCACAAACTCACTGAAGACTCTTCTGACACTGAGTGAACCCTGCTCCAGCCAAAAGATCTCAAACTCATTGTAGAATTTTCTGAACACTGAGTGAGCCCAGCTCAATCTAAGAGATCACAAACTCACTGAAGACTCCTCTGAACACTGAGTGCACCCTGCTCCTTTCAGAAGAACACAAACTCACTGAAGACTCCTCTGATGCTGAGTGAGCCCTGCTCCAACTAAGCGATCACAAACTCACTGAAGACTCCTCTGACACTGAGTGAGCGCTGCTCCTTCCAAGAGATCACAAACTCACTGAAGACTCCTCTGACACTGAGTGAGCCCTGCTCCTTCTAATAGATCACAAACTCACTGAAGACTCCTCTGAGACTGAGTGAGCCCTGGTCCTTCCAAGAGATTACAAACTCACTGAAGACTCCTCTCAAACTGAGTGAGCCCTGCTGCAACTAAGATATCACAAACTCACTGAAGACTCCTCTGACAGTTAGTGAACCCTGCTCCAACTAAGATATCACAAACACACTGAAGATTTCTCTGACACTGAGTGAGTTCTGGTCCTTCCAAGAGATTACAAACTCACTGAAGACTCCTCTCACACTGAGTGAGCCCTGCTGCAACTAAGAGATCACAAACTCACTGAAGACTCCTCTGACACTGAGTGAACCCTGCTCCAGCCAAAATATCTCAAATTCATTGAAGACTTTTCTGAACACTGAGTGAGCCCTGCTCCAATGAAGAGATCACAAACTCACTGAAGACTCATCTGACACTGAGTGAGCCCTGCTCCTTCCACGAGATCACAAACTCAATGAAAACTCGTCTGACACTGAGTGAGCCCTGCTGCAACTAAGAGATCACAAACTCACTGAAGACTCCTCTGGCAATGAGTGAGCTCTGCTTTTTCCAAGAGATCACAAACTCACTGAAGACTCCTCTGACATTGAGTGATCCCTGCTCCAACTAAGAGATCACAAACTCACTGAAGACTCATCTGACACTGAGTGAGCCCTGCTCCTTCCAAGAGATCACAAACTCAATGAAAACTCGTCTGACACTGAGTGAGCCCTGCTGCAACTAAGAGATCACAAACTCACTGAAGACTCCTCTGACAATGAGTGAGCTCTGCTTTTTCCAAGAGATCACAAACTCACTGAAGACGCCTCTGACACTGAGTGAGTTCTGCTCCTTCCTAAAGATCACAACCTCACTGAAGACTCGTCTGACACTGAGTGAACTCTGCTCCAGCCAAAATATCTCAAACTCATTGAAGACTTTTCTGAACACTGAGTGAGCCCTGCTCCAACGAAGAGATCACAAACTCACTTAAGACTCCTCTGAACACTGAGAGCACCATGCTCCTTCCAAGAGATCACAAACTCACTGCAAACACTTCTGAACACTAAGCGAGCCCTGCTCCTTCTAAGAGATCACAAAGTCAATGAAAACTCCTCTGACACTGAGTGAGCCCTTCTCCTTCCAAGAGATTAGAAAATCAATGAAGACTCCTCTGACACTGAGTGAGCCCTGCTCCTTCCAAGAGATCACAAACTCACTGAAGACTCCTCTGACATTGAGTGAACCCTGCTCCAAATAAGAGATCACAAACTCACTGAAGACTCCTCTGACACTGAGTGAGCTCTGCTCCTTCGTAGAGATCACAAACTCACTGAAGACTCCTCTGACACTGAGTGAGCCCAGCTCCTTCCAAGAGATCACAAACTCACTGAAGACTCCTCTGAAACTGAGTGAGCCCTGCTCCAACTAAGAGATCACAAACTCACTGAAGACTCCTCTGACACTGAGTGAACCCTGCTCCAGCCAAAATATCTCAAACTCATTGAAGACTTTTCTGAACACTGAGTGAGCCCTGCTCCAACCAAGAGATCACAAACTAACTGAAGACTCCTCTGACGCTGAGTGAGCCCTGCTCCAATTAAGAGATCACAAACTCACTAAAGACTACTCTGACACTGAGTAAGCCCTGCTCCAACTAAGAGATCACAAACTCACTAAAGACTACTCTGACACTGAGTGAACCCTGCTCCAACCAAAAGATCTCAAACTCATTGTAGAATTTTCTGAACACTGAGTGAGCCCAGCTCCATCTAAGAGATCACAAACTCACTGAAGACTCCTCTGAACACTGAGTGCACCCTGCTCCTTTGCGAAGAACACAAACTCACTGAAGACTCCTCTGATGCTGAGTGAGCCCTGCTCCAAGTAAGCGATCACAAACTCACTGAAGACTCCTCTGACACTGAGTGAGCCCTGCTCCTTCCAATAGATCACAAACTCACTTAAGACTCCTCTGACACGGAGTGAGCCCTGCTCCTTCCAATAGATCACAAACTCACTGAAGACTCCTCTGACACTGAGTGAGCCCTGCTCCTTCCAATAGATCACAAACTCACTGAAGACTCCTCTGAGACTGAGTGAGCCCTGCTCCTACCAAGAGATCACAAACTCACTTAAGACTCCTCTGATACAGAGTGAGCTCTGCTCTATCTAAGAGATCACAAACTCACTGAAGGCTCCTCTGACACTGAGTGAGCCCTGCTCCATCCAAGAGATCACAAACTCACTGAAGACTCCTCGGACACTGAGTGAGCCCTGCTCCAACCAAGAGGTCACACACTCATTGAAGAATCTCTGAAAACTGAGATATCACTGCTCCAACTAAGAGATCACAAAGTCACTGAAGAGTCCTTTGAACACTGAATGAGCACTGCTCCTTCCAAGAGATCACAAACTTACTGAAGACTCCTCTGACACTGAGTTAGCCCTGCTCCTCCCAAGAGATCGCAAACTCACTGAAGACTCCTCTGACACTGAGTGAGCCCTGCTCCTACCAAGAGATCACAAACTCACTGAAGACTCCTCTGACACTGATGAGCCCTGCTCCTTCCAAGAGATCACAAACTCACGGTAAACTCCTCTGACATTGAGTGAACCCTGCTCCAACTAAGATATCACAAACTCACTGAAGACTCCGCTGACACTGAGTGAGCCCTGCTCCGACTAAGAGATCACTAACTCACTGAAGACTCCTCTGACACTGAGTGAACCCTGCTCCAACTAAGAGATCACAAACTCACTGAAGACTCCTCTGACACTGAGTGAACGCTGCTCCAGCCAAAATATCGCAAACTCATTGAAGACTTTTCTGAACACTGAGTGAGCCCTTCTCCAACCAAGAGATCACAATCTCACTGAAGACTCCTCTGACGCTGAGTGAGCCCTGCTCCAACTAAGAGATCACAAACTCACTAAAGACTACTCTGACACTGAGTAAGCCCTGCTCCAACTAAGAGATCACAAACTCACTGAAGACTCTTCTGACACTGAGTGAACCCTGCTCCAGCCAAAAGATCTCAAACTCATTGAAGAATTTTATGAACACTGAGTGAGCCCAGCTCCATCTGAGAGATCACAAACTCACTGAAGACTCCTCTGAACACTGAGTGCACCCTGCTCCTTTCAGAAGAACACAAACTCACTGAAGACTCCTCTGATGCTGAGTGAGCCCTGTTCCTTCCAAGAGATCACAAACTCACTGAAGACTCCTCTGACACTGAGTGAGCCCTGCTCCTTCCAATAGATCAAAAACTCACTGAAGACTCCTCTGACACTGAGTGAGCCCTGCTCCTTCCAATAGATCACAAACTCACTGAAGACTCCTCTGACACTGAGTGAGTCCTGCTCCTTCCAATAGATCACAAACTCACTGAAGACTCCTCTGACACTGAGTGAGCCCTGCTCCTTCCAATAGATCACAAACTCACTGAAGACTCCTCTGACACTGAGTGAGCCCTGCTCCTTCCAAGAGATAACAAACTCACTGAAGACTCTTTGGACACTGCGTGAGCCCTGCTCCTTCTAAGAGATCACAAACTCACTGAAGACTCCTCTGACACAGAGTGAGCTCTGCTCCATCTAAGAGATAACAAACTCACTGAAGGCTCCTCTGACACTGAGTGAGCCCTGCTCCTTCCAAGAGATCACAAACTCACTGAAGACTCCTCGGACACTGAGTGAGCCCTGCTCCAACCAAGAGGTCACACACTCACTGAAGAATCTCTGAAAACTGAATGAGCACTGCTCCAACTAAGAGAACACAAACTCACTGAAGACTCCTCTGACACTGAGTTAGCCCTGCTCCTCCCAAGAGATCGCAAACTCACTGATGACTCATCTGACCCTGAGTGAGCCCTGCTCCTTAAAAGAGATCACAAACTCAATGAAAACTCCTCTGACACTGATGAGCCCTGCTACTTCCAAGAGATCACAAACTCACGGAAAAGTACTCTGACATTGAGTGAACCCTGCTCCAACTAAGATATCACAAACTCACTGAACACTCCTCTGACACTGAGTGAGCCCTGATCCTACCAAGAGATCACAAACTCACTGAAGACTTCTCTGACACTGAGTGAGCCCTGCTCCTTCCAAGAGATTACAAACTCACTGAAGACTCCTCTGACACTGAGTGAGCCCTGCTCCAACTAAGAGATCACAACCTCACTGAAGACTCCTCTGACACTGAGTGAACCCTGCTCCAACCAAAATATCTCAAACTCATTGAAGACTTTTCTGAGCACTGAGTGAGCCCTGCTCCAAAGGAGAGATCACAAACTCACTGAAGACTCCTCTGACACTGAGTGAGCCCTGCTCCTTCCAAGAGATCACAAACTCAATGAAAACTCCTCTGACACTGAGTGAGCCCTGCTCCTTCAAAGAGATCACAAACTCCCTGAAGACTCCTCTGACATTGAGTGAACCCTGCACCAACTAAGAGATCACAAACTCACTGAAGACTTCTCTGACACTGAGTGACCTCTGCTCCTTCCTAGAGTTCACAAACTCACTGAAGACTCGTCTGACACTGAGTGAACTCTGCTCCAGTCAAAATATCTCAAACTCATTGAAGACTTTTCCGAACACTGAGTGAGCCCTGCTCCAACTGTGGTAAATAAATAATTAAATACCTGATCTATTTTTCGGAATAATTAATTAACAGATAGCTCAATAAATAAGAGTCAGGATTCGAGGTATCTTGAGTTTGCAGGTTTAATACAGCATAAAGGACAGGAACAGGACAACCTGCATGGGAATAGGATGGCAGGGCCCGGCAGCTGCCGGGGCAGGATCTGGGATGAGCGCGCTAACTTTAATAACAGTGCACAACATATATACTAAAACAGTTGCATTACAGTGAATACAGTAGGCGTAGCAGTGGGCGGGGTTTGTAGCAGTCGCGAAAGATAAGGCATAAAGTGGGTGTAACAAGAGGCGTGTACATAGACATGTGATGTAAACGTAACAGAATATGTCATAAATGGGGCGGAAACATGGAGGGGGCTACCTAAGGAGCCGGGACCTCTAACCTAGTGGTGCGCGCAAACTGACAATGACGTGTTACTAGGGAGAAGCTGGGGGCTATGACTTCTGCGCTAGAAGAAGAGACTGAATCTGGAGAGTCAGAGCGACATGTACCTAAACACTATCTAGTATCTGATGTTTAGAGAACATGTTGATAGAATCCAAAAGTTATCAGGGTAAAGGCTAACAGACTCTAAGACTGGTGCATGCATTATTCTACATGTAGTGCGTGTTGAGGAATATTAAATGACCATTAATACAGTATTTCTCTTACATGGAGACGTAAAGGCTAGACCATGACGGAAACTATTGATGCGATTCAGTAGCTTAGGAATGCAGAGAAGGAGGGCTGGACTGATAACTAGAATCATAACATACTCTTGGCAGACTGGCAGGCAGAGCCAGGCCGAGCCGGGCACTGTGAGGCAGGAAGTAAGTGAAGGGTCAGGGATACAGGTGGGGGCTGTATCGCTCCTCCGCGAGGGTTCAGGAGACAGGAGCTGAATCTAAGTCCGGGCCCTTTTGAGGCCTAGAAACGGGGATTTTACAATGAATTAACGTGCACACTGAGAAACGTGGCAACGTAACTTTACATAGGCCTAATACTCGTAGCTTTCACGAGAACTGGAAACTGGCATACTAGAGTTGGACACAACTGTAATTGCGTCTTTAATCGATCATAAGGGATATATATGCATATTAATCATGCACATATAACATAAGATAGGGAACACGTAGGGACACAGAACATGGCAAAATTTACTTTTCCACATTCCCTCCTTGTCACTACGTTTCCATCAGGAAACATCAATATTCATGATACCATCTATCATTTCATACAGTATCATTTGCTCGTCTCGAATTGTCTTGGAACGGGATCTAGGACGGGACTTGGGACTAGGAATACAAGAGGTAGCACAAATGCCGCAAATCGCAGGGCCACATTGTATGCAGAGGCAGCAACTGAATATGATCGCTACTGCAATACCTAGAAATGACAATACTTTCCATCCCCAGGCAGAAATTATACTCCAAAACCAACCGGACCATGTCCAGGTGCCTGGATTCTGGTGTAACTGATGGGCAATTTTATGAAGTCTGGTTATAGCTGAATAAACAGACGGCGCGTTATTAGGAATGAAAATGCAGCAACTAGATCCGATGACTCTACATGCTCCTCCTCTATCGGCCAGTATGACGTCAAGAACGAGACGATTTTGGAGCACGACAAATCTCATAGCAGATTGCTCTTCCGTTAAGTTACCTAGGGCAGAGGCAGTCTCATTCACTACTGCTTCAAGGGTTCTGGTCAATCTACGTATTAACTTACTATTCTGGATAGGTCCTATAAAGAAGAAGAAACCTTTATTGAAATCTGTATACTGTTCTAGAGTAGTTTCAGTTTGATCGACAATTGGGGACTCGATCTCCCTTCTATGTCTAATGTGTACTAGATGTGTGTTTCTGTGATAATCGGATGGGGCTAGGAAAACTGGTGGCAGTAGGAAGGCAATGTAACATGTTCCCTCCCAATCGAGGGGCAGACGAACATATGCTGTCTGACCACAAACAAAATAAGAATGACGTGAAGCTTTGAAAATAGATTTCCCACTGTCACTATACTTGACAATAGTAGTACAATCACTATGTCCTACATGTGTGGAACCATTCTTTCGGACACATAATTCGCCCTTGACTGGTAGTACTGAAATTGCAGGTAAGTCTGGAGTAGGATCAGACTGAACATTCAGGACCATGAAATTCTAAGAATAATTACCCAAATTGTAAACTTCATTTTCTAGATCTAACCCTGTTCTGTGGGGAAGACCTTGCTTGTCTGGAAAACATGTACTATTCAGAAGGGACATATCATTTGAAGATGACGTTAACATGGACCAGGCTCCACATGAACCATTATGTGAAAACGGATAAGGAAACAGTGGCAGAACTCCCTTCGGTGTCTGGAAAGGGGGGAGTCGACCACACACCCAACAATTAGTGGCATTGCTGGTCTGGTGTGAATAATGTAACATACGGATAAATGTATTGTTGCGCATAGCAAGACGATAGGATAGTTCGTGAGGAGGCAGATCACTAAACGTGTGCTCTACTGTAGCATTAGAAAATTTAACATGAGAAATTGGAAAACATAAATGAAATGCATAACTTGTGGAGGTAATCATCAAACTCAAAAACAATATAAAACTTAGAAAGACGATACATCGGATTGAGTTTTGACTAACTCTCTCACTATGGGGGTCTATCTCATACATGTCAGATACCTGTCTAACCGTTTCACCCGCGGGGGACTTAGACAATTAAACTGGCTGACTTATTTTACTAGACCGAAGCTTCTGTTTATACTCCTGCTGCGGAGTTTTCTCTAACAGGGAGGGCTTTGAGTCAAAATCAATAGCGGGACAGTCCTTGATAATAGGGCAATGTTTGGACTCGGAAGTGTCTGTAGAAGTGTCAATAAACGTTTTAGTTCTTAGTCCGTGAAATTTCTTGACATGAGACAGATGCACCCAGCCTTTTCTGCCTTCCAACTTCACGGCCGTACGGGTGGTCAGAAGGACTAACTTCGGCTCCTTCCAGCGAGGCTCCAGCGGACTTGAACGATCAAAATTCCGGATTAAAACCAGGGTGCCGGGAAGGACCTCGTGTGGCTTGACTTCAGTATTGTCGGGAAATGCAGCGGCAACCTGTGAACGACAAGAGTGTAGGGCAGACATCAAGGAAGCTAGGTAATCTGTCAGCATATTACTGGAAACATCTGTAATACTTCGGGGTCTGGGTGTACCCCACATGTTCGGGGGGCGGCCGAATACGACCTCATAAGGGGACAGACCTGATCTGGAATGTGCGACCATGCGCATATAGAACAAAGCAACTGGCAGGGCAACTAACCAGTCTACACCTTTTTCTTGACAGACTTTGGCAATACGGATTTTCAAGGTTTGATTATGTCTCTCTACGAGACCGGCTGCTTCTGGATGGCGTACACAATGGAACTTCCACTGGTACCCTAACAAAAGTGAAACGTGCTTCATGAGTTCAGATGAGAATGGCTGACCGTTGTCTGAATACACGACCCTAGGGAGTCCATAACGAGGGAAAAATTCACGAACCAACTGCTTGGCAGTGGTCGCGGCTGTATAATCTGGGACTGGATATGCTTCTGTCCACCTGGACAAAGCGCATACAACTACAAGGACATACTTGAAACCTCGACATCGCTCCATCTGAATATAATCCATCTGGAGGACTTCAAAAGGGTGGTCAGGAGGCTGGAATCCACCTTGTTCCACCGGGACACTTTTACCTGGATTGAACTGGCAACATATCATACAGGTACGGACTTTCTGCTTGGCTGCAGCTCGTAAATGCTTGTTGAACCAAATGTTCTGGATACTGTCTAACATGGCTTTTTCTCCTAAGTGTACTGGACTATGTGCAGTATTGATAATGACTTGAACCATTGAGTCGGGGAGAAACCATGTGGCTCTACCCTTCGTCAACCATCCCTGATCTGTCTGGACCCCTCCTTGTTCGGACCATTTCTTGATTTCTTCAGGAGTAGCATGTGACTGGATATCTATGACATCTTGAGTAGGGTCCTTAACTGTCATACAAGTAGTCTGTTCTAGAGCGGATGTCGGTGTCTTGTTAACTGGTATGTCTGGTGTCTGTGCTGTAAGCTTGGCTGTTCGATCTGCTAGATCATTACCTTGGGAAATAATGTCAGTAACTTTAGTGTGTGCTTTGCACTTCATGATAGCGATAGATGTCGGTAAATGTATTGCATCTAACAGAGCTTGAATAAGGAGACCATGCTGAATCTTGGTTCCATGAGAAGTCATGAAACCTCTCTCCTGCCAGAGCACTCCGAAGTCGTGTACGACTCCGAATGCGTAGCGTGAATCTGTGTAAATATTAACTTTCAGGTTCTTGGCGTGTATACAGGCTTGTGTCAGAGCGACTAGCTCTGCTGCTTGAGCAGACAGGGTGTCAATACGGTGTGTTTCAATAACGTCAGTGTCAGTAGTCACTGCATACGCGGCTACTAGTTCTCCTGTACTCGTTCTCATACATGAACCATCCACATAAAGTGTCAGGTCGGGATCTGGTAATGGAATATCTGTCAGATCTTGTCTTGGCTTTGTCATGGTGTTAACTACTTCCACACAGTCATGTGTGGCAGGATGTGAAGTAACTGACAGTAACAGTGTAGCAGGATTAAGAACGTTGCAGCGTCTGATTTCTATGTGTGGCTGGAACAGTGTCAGTTCATAACCTGTCAAACGTGCAATTGTCAAGTGCTGAGTCTGTGTTCGGTTTAAAAGAACTTCCACGGAGTGTGGAACTTGTACTGTCAAGGAGTGTCCTAATACTATGGAATCACTTTGTCTGATAGCTAGAGCTGTGGCTGCAACTGACTTGAGGCACGCAGGCAGCGCCTGGGCTACTGGATCTAGTGTGCTCGAAAAATAAGCACAGGGCTTGTATTGTCCTGCTTGATCTTGTGTAAGAACAGATAATGCTGTACCATCACGTTCTGTGACAAAAAGTGTAAAAGGCTTACTGTAGTTCGGTGTAGCTAGAACAGGAGCTTGGCATAAAGCTTTCTTTAATTCATTAAAACTAAGTGTATGTTCAGATGTCCAAGGGGGAACAGTCGATACGGCTGCCTCCTGTGTCGTTAACTGTATCAGTGGCTTGGCTAGAAATGCACACTGAGGAATCCATTGTCTGCAGTAAGAAGTGAGGCCAATAAAAGCTCGTACCTCCTTCTGTGTCTTGGGCTGTGGAAGACTCGCTATTAACTGGATACGATCGGGTGTCAACTGCCTACCCCACTTGGACAGTAAGTGGCCTAAGTAGATCACTTGCTGGACACAGAATTGAAGCTTCGAAGGGGACACCTTGTGCCCCATCTCGGCTAGGAAATACAGAACTGTAAGTGACGCTCGCTCAGAATCACGTTCAGAACGGGCTGTGATCAGTAGATCATCGACATACTGGAGCAGGGCAGTGTCAGTTGGCATGTGAATATTGTCTAGTTGTCTCTTAAGTGCTTGACTGTAAATACTAGGACTTTCTGTGAAACCTTGAGGAGCTCGTGTGAATTTATAGCTCCTTCCATTTAAACAAAAACCGAAAAGGTACTGGCTGTCTGGATGAATTGGAACACTGAAAAATGCGTTTTTGAGGTCTATGACTGTGAAAAATGTAGCCTCAGAATCAATGGCTGTCAATAGGGATGAAATATCTGGAACAACTGGGTACTGGGGAATGATACATTTATTAAGTTCTCGAAGGTCAATCACTAATCGATATACTGGGGGTGCATTTGGATCAGTACGTTTCATGACTGGAATGATAGGAGAATTACATACATTGGAGTCAGTTTCTACAACTACTCCTTGAGCAATGAGCTCGTCAATAATTTTGGATAAGGCTGCTACAGCCTCAGGTGGCAATCTGTACTGTCTGATTCGTGGCAAAACAATACCTGGTTTGAGAGTCACACGATGGGGTGTGATTTGCATAAAACCAACATCAGTTGGACCTTGCGCCCATAGATGCTGCGGAACATTTAACAATCTTGGATCAAAATCACGTAATACATAGTGACCCTTAAAGTCACGTAAAAACAAACGTATTCCCTCTGGGGAACAACATATAACTGCACCTAATTCTTTCAATGTCTTAATACCCAACAAATTTTCTGGACATGACTTCGTAAGCAATAGATCAGTAGTTCGGGACAATGGACCAACTTCTAGAGTAACTGGCTTTGATATCTCGTTTACAATTGGCTTTCCTGAAAATCCAAGGGAAACATTTCTAGAGCCTGAGAGCGGAGCCCCTGGAACCTCGTCATGACTGATAGTAGTCCTACTTGCCCCTGTATCAATCAAAAACTTTCTGTCTTTCCCTAATACTTGACTATGTACATAGGGACCTTCTTGATCTACAGGAATCTCGATGAGAGGCAAACCTACCTCCCTCTCTAGGCTGTTTCATGAATACGGCTGGTACTCTGGATACTCGGATTGTGCATACTGGTACATCTGCTGTGTAACATGCTGTGTTGCAGCTATAGGCTGCGGTGCTGTAACTGTCTGTGGTGTATTCTGTGGTAACTGGGAAGTCTGTGAAACTTGTTCTTGTCTAGGCGGACGTGGTCTTTCTTTGGTTTTACCAGTGGCTATATTGTGTTTCAGAACTGCACACTCGTTTATAAAATGACCTGGCTGTTTACAATAATTGCATGTCCCTTTAACGGGAGCTACAGGATGACTGGCTTGATTCGGACCCCTCTTCTGACTGTCTTGAGGAACAGATTGTGCAACTAGTACTTTCATTTTCGTGTCTTTCATACGTCTTCTCTCGTGTTCTTGCTCTTCTCTGATTCTATTCTGGTGGTACTGAAGCATCTGTAACATCTAGGACGGGGTACTAGCTTGCCATGTACTTTCGACTTTCAAAACTCGATTCTTAACTTGTGGGCTTGAATTCTCGACTAATTTAGTAACAAAAAGATGAGGGTATGACTCACTACTCGTCTTTAAACCACTGTTTATTATAAAACATTTCTCAAATCTAGAATAAAAATCACTAGTGTCTTTGTCTTGTTTCTGTTTACAGGCTGAGATTGCATCCCAGTCTTCCTTTTTAGTGGCTAATAATCTAGGCAAAACTTGTATTAACAGTTTAGGTAATTCTTTACATTTATCTCCAAGACCGGTACCTGGTACTCGTATCTTATCTTCAGCTTCTAGAGCTGTCCAATCGATCTTTTTCTCTCCCACCTCCCAATCCTTTTCCTTGAGTTTTTCATATATGCCTGCAGGCAACAGGACTTTTAGCATTTTAATAATATCTGGATACGTGTATTCTCCCATACGGAGCATGTCTTTTAATTCTCGGTGGAACCCTGCTGGATCTTTGTCGTGACAGGGAATTAATTTCTTCATTTCTAAGAGTTCCATCTTGGTAACTGGGGTGTAAACAAATACTCGTTGCATTTCACCACCCGCTGTCCTAATTGGGTGTACTTCTCGTAACGGATGCTGTCTGTCTATGTAAAACGGTTTACTTTCTGGAGGTGAGACATGAACAAAATGTGGGTTCAAAAACGTTCTATATTTTTGGCGCTGTTCTAGAATGACACTAATTAAATCGGTACCTAAACCTTTCCATCTATACTGGAGTAACTCGTTCAGGACATCATGTAACGGACCTGGATCAGAATGTTGACCCTCATACAATGTAATGAGGTGCTGAATCATATACATACCCACCAGTCGCTGCTCGGCTGGGGGTAGTTTCAGAAACATTTGTGCCACTATTTCGTCTGAAAAAGTGGTAGAATCAGTAATCCATCGGACTGCTGATCGGGCTAGTTCTTGTTCATGCATGGTACTTAACTCATTATAACCGATTCGTGATTTCAGAATTTGATCGGTAGCTTGAAATACTTGTTCTAGAGAACCTTGTTCTGGTGCTGGAAGATGAAAGACTTCCTTGCGTTCTAGGCGTGACTGTCGGTCTGGAAATCTAGGTTTACCTACATACGCTATTCTGGCGGTATTCTCGTCGTCTACCTCTTCAGTAGAAGAGTCATTTTCTTTCTCGCTTCCTAGAGCTTCTTTGCGTTGTTCGTGAAACCTTATTATTTCTTTACGAATTTTCTTGTACATACTCTCTATACTATTGAGTGTCTTGTGCTTACCCTCGGCTATATTATCACTCCACCTTGTCAGAATTTTCATTTCGTTCGGATCTTTAGTCGGGGAATCTTGTTCCCTAATTAAACAATTGATCAGAAACTTTAATAACATGAACTGGATCTCAGATTTCCTGAGAGACATGACTTCACCAATACTTTCTGGATCTTGTCCTGTACGAATGAAACGATACATTCTGTCTAGATCCTCTTTCATATTCGGTAGGGTGACCAAATACTCGGACACCTGTCTTATACGTACGGAATATATAACCATACTATCCTCGCCTGGGACTGGATCATAACAGCATTCAGTAAGAGCTCGCCTGATTTCTGCAATGGACTGATATTTAGGCGTATGCTGTAACGCACGTTCATGTAACTCGACTGCCCCTAGACGTCTATTTGGCGGCGGGGTACCAGGAGGACCTCCTCCCGCGGCCCCTAAACTGGAATCGTCGACTGATACTCTTCGTGCTGGCAGAGTGACTGATGTAGCGGGAATTTGTACTACGGGCTGGACCGGGGGTACCGTAACAGGTGCTGTAACAGGTGCCCCGGTGGCTGGAGGACCATGAATTACATTATTTACAGGAGCTGGTGGAACAGGATTTGCATATTCTGGGACTGTGTCGTCCAAATAGGACGAGAGAAAAATATCAGCTGCGGTCGGTTTGTGACGTAGCTTGGTCGGAACTAAGGGTGGCGGAAAATTACTGGATGCCTCCGGGGTTGCTTTTGGCAAGCCCTCGGCAAGAAGAGGATACATACCCTTAATGAGGGCATTTCTCTGTCTGTCTGATTGTTCGGTTTTAACTCGTTCACCTATTTCGATTAGTTCCCTTTCTTGGGCTTTTTCTAAGGATTCTCGACTTAATTCTGACTTTCTGATTTCTTTTTCGGTTCTTTTATGAGATTCTTTGCGCCATAACTCGATGGCATCTTTCTGTGACTGTCTGGATTTCTTTTTCCATAATGCTTCTTCTACTCGCATGATGCACTCGGCATCCCATGTACCTGATACAGGCCATCTATATTTCTCTTCTAATTCCTTGGTGTACTCTACCCATAAGTCTAGATATAATATGGCACTTATGCCATGCTTATGATACATAAAATGACCTGGACTGTCCCTAGGTGGGACAGGAACTGCTTCCTCGAGCAGACCTTTTCTAGTTCTTAACTGACGTAATTTTGAGAACAGAGGCATGACGTGAACTGGGATCTAGACACAATACAATACACAATGAACACGATGATTACTGAAAAACAACACATTCATGCCACGACATTGAAACCACATTGAAATGACATTTAAAATAACAGTTCGAACAGAAACATTACCTGGAATACTTGAGAACAGAAACACATGAATTTCTCGAGACTAGAACTTACTAGAATTACTAGATGCACTGCTGAAACAGTACGAAACATACCGGTCTCATAAAGAGACACGTCAGGACCCGCATCCACCTAAGTGAACACTTCGTGTTGGATCTGTGTACCCAAACCCACGGACCAGAGACAATGCAATTGACCCTGTCTAGATACTACCCCAGCAACGGTACTCACTGGGCAGCAAGAACGGAAGGCCTCGGACTGGACTGGACTGCAACGACGACGGACGGACGAACTTCGGACTTCTGTTACGGGTGGGCCTCCGGATACCTCGGACCTTGGACTCTCGGCTTTGGCTCTGGTCGGGACTCGCCGCGTTCCTCCACCGCCTCGTCTGGATGCTGGACCGCAACCTCCGTCTCCTCCGTGGGCCTGAGGGATACTTGAAGCAGAAATATCTGCACGTGCACGGTATGGTTCCGTCACGGCTGCAGAGGATCAGGGGGCTTGCGTGGCTTCACCGGCGCGTGGGGAAAGGGCAAGTCCATATTCGGGCGCCATTATGTGGTAAATAAATAATTAAATACCTGATCTATTTTTCGGAATAATTAATTAACAGATAGCTCAATAAATAAGAGTCAGGATTCGAGGTATCTTGAGTTTGCAGGTTTAATACAGCATAAAGGACAGGAACAGGACAACCTGCACGGGAATAGGATGGCAGGGCCCGGCAGCTGCCGGGGCAGGATCTGGGAGGAGCGCGCTAACTTTAATAACAGTGCACAACATATATATACTAAAACAATTGCATTAGAGTTCATACAGTAGGCGTAGCAGTGGACGGGGTTTGTAGCAGTCGCGAAAGATAAGGCATAAAGTGGGTGTAACAAGAGGCGTGTACATAGACATGTGATGTAAACGTAACAGAATATGTCATAAATGGGGCGGAAACATGGAGGGGGCTACCTAAGGAGCCGGGACCTCTAACCTAGTGGTGCGCGCAAACTGACAATGACGTGTTACTAGGGAGAAGCTGGGGGCTATGACTTCTGCGCTAGAAGAAGAGACTGAAGTCTGGAGAGTCAGAGCGACATGTACCTAAACACTATCTAGTATCTGATGTTTAGAGAACATGTTGATAGAATCCAAAAGTTATCAGGGTAAAGGCTAACAGACTCTAAGACTGGTGCATGCATTATTCTACATGTAGTGCGTGTTGAGGAATATTAAATGACCATTAATACAGTATTTCTCTTACATGGAGACGTAAAGGCTAGACCATGATGGAAACTATTGATGCGATTCAGTAGCTTAGGAATGCAGAGAAGGAGGGCTGGACTGATAACTAGAATCATAACATACTCTTGGCAGACTGGCAGGCAGAGCCAGGCCGAGCCGGGCACTGTGAGGCAGGAAGTAAGTGAAGGGTCAGGGATACAGGTGGGGGCTGTATCGCTCCTCAGCGAGGGTTCAGGAGACAGGAGCTGAATCTAAGTCCGGGCCCTTTTGAGGCCTAGAAACGGGGATTTTACAATGAATTAACGTGCACACTGAGAAACGTGGCAACGTAACTTTACATAGGCCTAATACTCGTAGCTTTCACGAGAACTGGAAACTGGCATACTAGAGTTGGACACAACTGTAATTGCGTCTTTAATCGATCATAAGGGATATATATGCATATTAATCATGCACATATAACATAAGATGGGGAACACGTAGGGACACAGAACATGGCAAATTTTACTTTTCCACAATCAGACAGACAGAGAAATGCCCTCATTAAGGGTATGTATCCTCTTCTTGCCGAGGGCTTGCCAAAAGCAACCCCGGAGGCATCCAGTAATTTTCCGCCACCCTTAGTTCCGACCAAGCTACGTCACAAACCGACCGCAGCTGATATTTTTCTCTCGTCCTATTTGGACGACACAGTCCCAAAATATGCAAATCCTGTTCCACCAGCTCCTGTAAATAATGTAATTCATGGTCCTCCAGCCACCGGGGCACCTGTTACAACACCTGTTACGGTACCCCCGGTCCAGCCCGTAGTACAAATTCCCGCTACATCAGTCACTCTGCCAGCACGAAGAGTATCAGTCGACGATTCCAGTTTAGGGGCCGCGGGAGGAGGTCCTCCTGGTACCCCGCCGCCAAATAGACGTCTAGGGGCAGTCGAGTTACATGAACGTGCGTTACAGCGTACGCCTAAATATCAGTCCATTGCAGAAATCAGGCGAGCTCTTACTGAATGCTGTTATGATCCAGTCCCAGGCGAGGATAGTATGGTTATATATTCCGTACGTATAAGACAGGTGTCCGAGTATTTGGTCACCCTACCGAATATGAAAGAGGATCTAGACAGAATGTATCGTTTCATTCGTACAGGACAAGATCCAGAAAGTATTGGTGAAGTCATGTCTCTCAGGAAATCTGAGATCCAGTTCATGTTATTAAAGTTTCTGATCAATTGTTTAATTAGGGAACAAGATTCCCCGACTAAAGATCCGAACGAAATGAAAATTCTGACAAGGTGGAGTGATAATATAGCCGAGGGTAAGCACAAGACACTCAATAGTATAGAGAGTATGTACAAGAAAATTCGTAAAGAAATAATAAGGTTACACGAACAACGCAAAGAAGCTCTAGGAAGCGAGAAAGAAAATGACTCTTCTACTGAAGAGGTAGACGACGAGAATACCGCCAGAATAGCGTATGTAGGTAAACCTAGATTTCCAGACCGACAGTCACGCCTAGAACGCAAGGAAGTCTTTCATCTTCCAGCACCAGAACAAGGTTCTCTAGAACAAGTATTTCAAGCTACCGATCAAATTCTGAAATCACGAATCGGTTATAATGAGTTAAGTACCATGCATGAACAAGAACTAGCCCGATCAGCAGTCCGATGGATTACTGATTCTACCACTTTTTCAGACGAAATAGTGGCACAAATGTTTCTGAAACTACCCCCAGCCGAGCAGCGACTGGTGGGTATGTATATGATTCAGCACCTCATTACATTGTATGAGGGTCAACATTCTGATCCAGGTCCGTTACATGATGTCCTGAACGAGTTACTCCAGTATAGATGGAAAGGTTTAGGTACCGATTTAATTAGTGTCATTCTAGAACAGCGCCACAAATATAGAACGTTTTTGAACCCACATTTTGTTCATGTCTCACCTCCAGAAAGTAAACCGTTTTACATAGACAGACAGCATCCGTTACGAGAAGTACACCCAGTTAGGACAGCGGGTGGTGAAATGCAACGAGTATTTGTTTACACCCCAGTTACCAAGATGGAACTCTTAGAAATGAAGAAATTAATTCCCTGTCACGACAAAGATCCAGCAGGGTTCCACCGAGAATTAAAAGACATGCTCCGTATGGGAGAATACACGTATCCAGATATTATTAAAATGCTAAAAGTCCTGTTGCCTGCAGGCATATATGAAAAACTCAAGGAAAAGGATTGGGAGGTGGTAGAGAAAAAGATCGATTGGACAGCTCTAGAAGCTGAAGATAAGATACGAGTACCAGGTACCGGTCTTGGAGATAAATGTAAAGAATTACCTGAACTGTTAATACAAGTTTTGCCTAGATTATTAGCCACTAAAAAGGAAGACTGGGATGCAATCTCAGCCTGTAAACAGAAACAAGACGAAGACACTAGTGATTTTTATTCTAGATTTGAGAAATGTTTTATAATAAACAGTGGTTTAAAGACGAGTAGTGAGTCATACCCTCATCTTTTTGTTACTAAATTAGTCGAGAATTCAAGCCCACAAGTTAAGAATCGAGTTTTGAAAGTCGAAAGTACATGGCAAGCTAGTACCCCGTCCCAGATGTTACAGATGCTTCAGTACCACCAGAATAGAATCAGAGAAGAGCAAGAACACGAGAGAAGACGTATGAAAGACACGAAAATGAAAGTACTAGTTGCACAATCTGTTCCTCAAGACAGTCAGAAGAGGGGTCCGAATCAAGCCAGTCATCCTGTAGCTCCCGTTAAAGGGACATGCAATTATTGTAAACAGCCAGGTCATTTTATAAACGAGTGTGCAGTTCTGAAACACAATATAGCCACTGGTAAAACCAAAGAAAGACCACGTCCGCCTAGACAAGAACAAGTTTCACAGACTTCCCAGTTACCACAGAATACACCACAGACAGTTACAGCACCGCAGCCTATAGCTGCAACACAGCATGTTACACAGCAGATGTACCAGTATGCACAATCCGAGTATCCAGAGTACCAGCCGTATTCATGAAACAGCCTAGAGAGGGAGGTAGGTTTGCCTCTCATCGAAATTCCTGTAGATCAAGAAGGTCCCTATGTACATAGTCAAGTATTAGGGAAAGACAGAAAGTTTTTGATTGATACAGGGGCAAGTAGGACTACTATCAGTCATGACGAGGTTCCAGGGGCTCCGCTCTCAGGCTCTAGAAATGTTTCCCTTGGATTTTCAGGAAAGCCAATTGTAAACGAGATATCAAAGCCAGTTACTCTAGACGTTGGTCCATTGTCCCGAACTACTGATCTATTGCTTACGAAGTCATGTCCCGAAAATTTGTTGGGTATTAAGACATTGAAAGAATTAGGTGCAGTTATATGTTGTTCCCCAGAGGGAATACGTTTGTTTTTACGTGACTTTAAGGGTCACTATGTATTACGTGATTGTGATCCAAGATTGTTAAATGTTCCGCAGCATCTATGGGCGCAAGGTCCAACTGATGTTGGTTTTATGCAAATCACACCCCATCGTGTGACTCTCAAACCAGGTATTGTTTTGCCACGAATCAGACAGTACAGATTGCCACCTGAGGCTGTAGCAGCCTTATCCAAAATTATTGACGAGCTCATTGCTCAAGGAGTAGTTGTAGAAACTGACTCCAATGTATGTAATTCTCCTATCATTCCAGTCATGAAACGTACTGATCCAAATGCACCCCCAGTATATCGATTAGTGATTGACCTTCGAGAACTTAATAAATGTATCATTCCCCAGTACCCAGTTGTTCCAGATATTTCATCCCTATTGACAGCCATTGATTCTGAGGCTACATTTTTCACAGTCATAGACCTCAAAAACGCATTTTTCAGTGTTCCAATTCATCCAGACAGCCAGTACCTTTTCGGTTTTTGTTTAAATGGAAGGAGCTATAAATTCACACGAGCTCCTCAAGGTTTCACAGAAAGTCCTAGTATTTACAGTCAAGCACTTAAGAGACAACTAGACAATATTCACATGCCAACTGACACTTCCCTGCTCCAGTATGTCGATGATCTACTGATCACAGCCCGTTCTGAACGTGATTGTGAGCGAGCGTCACTTACAGTTCTGTATTTCCTAGCCGAGATGGGGCACAAGGTGTCCCCTTCGAAGCTTCAATTCTGTGTCCAGCAAGTGATCTACTTAGGCCACTTACTGTCCAAGTGGGTTAGGCAGTTGACACCCGATCGTATCCAGTTAATAGCGAGTCTTCCACAGCCCAAGACACAGAAGGAGGTACGAGCTTTTATTGGCCTCACTTCTTACTGCAGACAATGGATTCCTCAGTATGCATTTCTATCCAAGCCACTGATACAGTTAACGACACAGGAGGCAGCCGTATCGACTGTTCTCCCTTGGACATCTGAACATACACTTAGTTTTAATGAATTAAAGAAAGCTTTATGCCAAGCTCCTGTTCTAGCTACACCGAACTACAGTTGGAAAAGTAAATTTTGCCATGTTCTGTGTCCCTACGTGTTCCCCATCTTATGTTATATGTGCATGATTAATATGCATATATATCCCTTATGATCGATTAAAGACGCAATTACAGTTGTGTCCAACTCTAGTATGCCAGTTTCCAGTTCTCGTGAAAGCTACGAGTATTAGGCCTATGTAAAGTTACGTTGCCACGTTTCTCAGTGTGCACGTTAATTCATTGTAAAATCCCCGTTTCTAGGCCTCAAAAGGGCCCGGACTTAGATTCAGCTCCTGTCTCCTGAACCCTCGCTGAGGAGCGATACAGCCCCCACCTGTATCCCTGACCCTTCACTTACTTCCTGCCTCACAGTGCCCGGCTCGGCCTGGCTCTGCCTGCCAGTCTGCCAAGAGTATGTTATGATTCTAGTTATCAGTCCAGCCCTCCTTCTCTGCATTCCTAAGCTACTGAATCGCATCAATAGTTTCCGTCATGGTCTAGCCTTTACGTCTCCATGTAAGAGAAATACTGTATTAATGGTCATTTAATATTCCTCAACACGCACTACATGTAGAATAATGCATGCACCAGTCTTAGAGTCTGTTAGCCTTTACCCTGATAACTTTTGGATTCTATCAACATGTTCTCTAAACATCAGATACTAGATAGTGTTTAGGTACATGTCGCTCTGACTCTCCAGACTTCAGTCTCTTCTTCTAGCGCAGAAGTCATAGCCCCCAGCTTCTCCCTAGTAACACGTCATTGTCAGTTTGCGCGCACCACTAGGTTAGAGGTCCCGGCTCCTTAGGTAGCCCCCTCCATGTTTCCGCCCCATTTATGACATATTCTGTTACGTTTACATCACATGTCTATGTACACGCCTCTTGTTACACCCACTTTATGCCTTATCTTTCGCGACTGCTACAAACCCCGCCCACTGCTACGCCTACTGTATGAACTCTAATGCAATTGTTTTAGTACATATATGTTGTGCACTGTTATTAAAGTTAGCGCGCTCATCCCAGATCCTGCCCCGGCAGCTGCCGGGCCCTGCCATCCTATTCCCGTGCAGGTTGTCCTGTTCCTGTCCTTTATGCTGTATTAAACCTGCAAACTCAAGATACCTCGAATCCTGACTCTTATTTATTGAGCTATCTGTTAATTAATTATTCCGAAAAATAGATCAGGTATTTAATTATTTATTTACCACATAATGGCGCCCGAATAGGGACTTGCCCTTTCCCCACGCGCCGGTGAAGCCACGCAAGCCCCCTGATCCTCTGCAGCCGTGACGGAACCATACCGTGCACGTGCATATATTTCTGCTTCAAGTATCCCTCAGGCCCACGGAGGAGACGGAGGTTGCGGTCCAGCATCCAGACGAGGCGGTGGAGGAACGCGGCGAGTCCCGACCAGAGCCCAAGCCGAGAGTCCAAGGTCCGAGGTGTCCGGAGGCCCACCCGTAACAGAAGTCCGAAGTTCGTCCGTCCGTCGTCGTTGCAGTCCAGTCCAGTCCGAGGCCTTCCGTTCTTGCTGCCCGGTGAGTACCGTTGCTGGGGTAGTATCTAGACAGGGTCAATTGCATTGTCTCTGGTCCGTGGGTTTGGGTACACAGATCCAACACGAAGTGTTCACTTAGGTGGATGCGGGTCCTGACGTGTCTCTTTATGAGACCGGTATGTTTCGTACTGTTTCAGCAGTGCATCTAGTAATTCTAGTAAGTTCTAGTCTCGAGAAATTCATGTGTTTCTGTTCTCAAGTATTCCAGGTAATGTTTCTGTTCGAACTGTTATTTTAAATGTCATTTCAATGTGGTTTCAATGTCGTGGCATGAATGTGTTGTTTTTCAGTAATCATCGTGTTCATTGTGTATTGTATTGTGTCTAGATCCCAGTTCACGTCATGCCTCTGTTCTCAAAATTACGTCAGTTAAGAACTAGAAAAGGTCTGCTCGAGGAAGCAGTTCCTGTCCCACCTAGGGACAGTCCAGGTCATTTTATGTATCATAAGCATGGCATAAGTGCCATATTATATCTAGACTTATGGGTAGAGTACACCAAGGAATTAGAAGAGAAATATAGATGGCCTGTATCAGGTACATGGGATGCCGAGTGCATCATGCGAGTAGAAGAAGCATTATGGAAAACGAAATCCAGACAGTCACAGAAAGATGCCATCGAGTTATGGCGCAAAGAATCTCATAAAAGAACCGAAAAAGAAATCAGAAAGTCAGAATTAAGTCGAGAATCCTTAGAAAAAGCCCAAGAAAGGGAACTAATCGAAATAGGTGAACGAGTTAAAACCGAACAATCAGACAGACAGAGAAATGCCCTCATTAAGGGTATGTATCCTCTTCTTGCCGAGGGCTTGCCAAAAGCAACCCCGGAGGCATCCAGTAATTTTCCGCCACCCTTAGTTCCGACCAAGCTACGTCACAAACCGACCGCAGCTGATATTTTTCTCTCGTCCTATTTGGACGACACAGTCCCAGAATATGCTAATCCTGTTCCACCAGCTCCTGTAAATAATGTAATTCATGGTCCTCCAGCCACCGGGGCACCTGTTACAGCACCTGTTACGGTACCCCCGGTCCAGCCCGTAGTACAAATTCCCGCTACATCAGTCACTCTGCCAGCACGAAGAGTATCAGTCGACGATTCCAGTTTAGGGGCCGCGGGAGGAGGTCCTCCTGGTACCCCGCCGCCAAATAGACGTCTAGGGGCAGTCGAGTTACATGAACGTGCGTTACAGCGTACGCCTAAATATCAGTCCATTGCAGAAATCAGGCGAGCTCTTACTGAATGCTGTTATGATCCAGTCCCAGGCGAGGATAGTATGGTTATATATTCCGTACGTATAAGACAGGTGTCCGAGTATTTGGTCACCCTACCGAATATGAAAGAGGATCTAGACAGAATGTATCGTTTCATTCGTACAGGACAAGATCCAGAAAGTATTGGTGAAGTCATGTCTCTCAGGAAATCTGAGATCCAGTTCATGTTATTAAAGTTTCTGATCAATTGTTTAATTAGGGAACAAGATTCCCCGACTAAAGATCCGAACGAAATGAAAATTCTGACAAGGTGGAGTGATAATATAGCCGAGGGTAAGCACAAGACACTCAATAGTATAGAGAGTATGTACAAGAAAATTCGTAAAGAAATAATAAGGTTACACGAACAACGCAAAGAAGCTCTAGGAAGCGAGAAAGAAAATGACTCTTCTACTGAAGAGGTAGACGACGAGAATACCGCCAGAATAGCGTATGTAGGTAAACCTAGATTTCCAGACCGACAGTCACGCCTAGAACGCAAGGAAGTCTTTCATCTTCCAGCACCAGAACAAGGTTCTCTAGAACAAGTATTTCAAGCTACCGATCAAATTCTGAAATCACGAATCGGTTATAATGAGTTAAGTACCATGCATGAACAAGAACTAGCCCGATCAGCAGTCCGATGGATTACTGATTCTACCACTTTTTCAGACGAAATAGTGGCACAAATGTTTCTGAAACTACCCCCAGCCGAGCAGCGACTGGTGGGTATGTATATGATTCAGCACCTCATTACATTGTATGAGGGTCAACATTCTGATCCAGGTCCGTTACATGATGTCCTGAACGAGTTACTCCAGTATAGATGGAAAGGTTTAGGTACCGATTTAATTAGTGTCATTCTAGAACAGCGCCACAAATATAGAACGTTTTTGAACCCACATTTTGTTCATGTCTCACCTCCAGAAAGTAAACCGTTTTACATAGACAGACAGCATCCGTTACGAGAAGTACACCCAGTTAGGACAGCGGGTGGTGAAATGCAACGAGTATTTGTTTACACCCCAGTTACCAAGATGGAACTCTTAGAAATGAAGAAATTAATTCCCTGTCACGACAAAGATCCAGCAGGGTTCCACCGAGAATTAAAAGACATGCTCCGTATGGGAGAATACACGTATCCAGATATTATTAAAATGCTAAAAGTCCTGTTGCCTGCAGGCATATATGAAAAACTCAAGGAAAAGGATTGGGAGGTGGTAGAGAAAAAGATCGATTGGACAGCTCTAGAAGCTGAAGATAAGATACGAGTACCAGGTACCGGTCTTGGAGATAAATGTAAAGAATTACCTGAACTGTTAATACAAGTTTTGCCTAGATTATTAGCCACTAAAAAGGAAGACTGGGATGCAATCTCAGCCTGTAAACAGAAACAAGACGAAGACACTAGTGATTTTTATTCTAGATTTGAGAAATGTTTTATAATAAACAGTGGTTTAAAGACGAGTAGTGAGTCATACCCTCATCTTTTTGTTACTAAATTAGTCGAGAATTCAAGCCCACAAGTTAAGAATCGAGTTTTGAAAGTCGAAAGTACATGGCAAGCTAGTACCCCGTCCCAGATGTTACAGATGCTTCAGTACCACCAGAATAGAATCAGAGAAGAGCAAGAACACGAGAGAAGACGTATGAAAGACACGAAAATGAAAGTACTAGTTGCACAATCTGTTCCTCAAGACAGTCAGAAGAGGGGTCCGAATCAAGCCAGTCATCCTGTAGCTCCCGTTAAAGGGACATGCAATTATTGTAAACAGCCAGGTCATTTTATAAATGAGTGTGCAGTTCTGAAACACAATATAGCCACTGGTAAAACCAAAGAAAGACCACGTCCGCCTAGACAAGAACAAGTTTCACAGACTTCCCAGTTACCACAGAATACACCACAGACAGTTACAGCACCGCAGCCTATAGCTGCAACACAGCATGTTACACAGCAGATGTACCAGTATGCACAATCCGAGTATCCAGAGTACCAGCCGTATTCATGAAACAGCCTAGAGAGGGAGGTAGGTTTGCCTCTCATCGAAATTCCTGTAGATCAAGAAGGTCCCTATGTACATAGTCAAGTATTAGGGAAAGACAGAAAGTTTTTGATTGATACAGGGGCAAGTAGGACTACTATCAGTCATGACGAGGTTCCAGGGGCTCCGCTCTCAGGCTCTAGAAATGTTTCCCTTGGATTTTCAGGAAAGCCAATTGTAAACGAGATATCAAAGCCAGTTACTCTAGACGTTGGTCCATTGTCCCGAACTACTGATCTATTGCTTACGAAGTCATGTCCAGAAAATTTGTTGGGTATTAAGACATTGAAAGAATTAGGTGCAGTTATATGTTGTTCCCCAGAGGGAATACGTTTGTTTTTACGTGACTTTAAGGGTCACTATGTATTACGTGATTGTGATCCAAGATTGTTAAATGTTCCGCAGCATCTATGGGCGCAAGGTCCAACTGATGTTGGTTTTATGCAAATCACACCCCATCGTGTGACTCTCAAACCAGGTATTGTTTTGCCACGAATCAGACAGTACAGATTGCCACCTGAGGCTGTAGCAGCCTTATCCAAAATTATTGACGAGCTCATTGCTCAAGGAGTAGTTGTAGAAACTGACTCCAATGTATGTAATTCTCCTATCATTCCAGTCATGAAACGTACTGATCCAAATGCACCCCCAGTATATCGATTAGTGATTGACCTTCGAGAACTTAATAAATGTATCATTCCCCAGTACCCAGTTGTTCCAGATATTTCATCCCTATTGACAGCCATTGATTCTGAGGCTACATTTTTCACAGTCATAGACCTCAAAAACGCATTTTTCAGTGTTCCAATTCATCCAGACAGCCAGTACCTTTTCGGTTTTTGTTTAAATGGAAGGAGCTATAAATTCACACGAGCTCCTCAAGGTTTCACAGAAAGTCCTAGTATTTACAGTCAAGCACTTAAGAGACAACTAGACAATATTCACATGCCAACTGACACTTCCCTGCTCCAGTATGTCGATGATCTACTGATCACAGCCCGTTCTGAACGTGATTGTGAGCGAGCGTCACTTACAGTTCTGTATTTCCTAGCCGAGATGGGGCACAAGGTGTCCCCTTCGAAGCTTCAATTCTGTGTCCAGCAAGTGATCTACTTAGGCCACTTACTGTCCAAGTGGGGTAGGCAGTTGACACCCGATCGTATCCAGTTAATAGCGAGTCTTCCACAGCCCAAGACACAGAAGGAGGTACGAGCTTTTATTGGCCTCACTTCTTACTGCAGACAATGGATTCCTCAGTATGCATTTCTATCCAAGCCACTGATACAGTTAACGACACAGGAGGCAGCCGTATCGACTGTTCTCCCTTGGACATCTGAACATACACTTAGTTTTAATGAATTAAAGAAAGCTTTATGCCAAGCTCCTGTTCTAGCTACACCGAACTACAGTTGGAAAAGTAAATTTTGCCATGTTCTGTGTCCCTACGTGTTCCCCATCTTATGTTATATGTGCATGATTAATATTCATATATATCCCTTATGATCGATTAAAGACGCAATTACAGTTGTGTCCAACTCTAGTATGCCAGTTTCCAGTTCTCGTGAAAGCTACGAGTATTAGGCCTATGTAAAGTTACGTTGCCACGTTTCTCAGTGTGCACGTTAATTCATTGTAAAATCCCCGTTTCTAGGCCTCAAAAGGGCCCGGACTTAGATTCAGCTCCTGTCTCCTGAACCCTCGCTGAGGAGCGATACAGCCCCCACCTGTATCCCTGACCCTTCACTTACTTCCTGCCTCACAGTGCCCGGCTCGGCCTGGCTCTGCCTGCCAGTCTGCCAAGAGTATGTTATGATTCTAGTTATCAGTCCAGCCCTCCTTCTCTGCATTCCTAAGCTACTGAATCGCATCAATAGTTTCCGTCATGGTCTAGCCTTTACGTCTCCATGTAAGAGAAATACTGTATTAATGGTCATTTAATATTCCTCAACACGCACTACATGTAGAATAATGCATGCACCAGTCTTAGAGTCTGTTAGCCTTTACCCTGATAACTTTTGGATTCTATCAACATGTTCTCTAAACATCAGATACTAGATAGTGTTTAGGTACATGTCGCTCTGACTCTCCAGACTTCAGTCTCTTCTTCTAGCGCAGAAGTCATAGCCCCCAGCTTCTCCCTAGTAACACGTCATTGTCAGTTTGCGCGCACCACTAGGTTAGAGGTCCCGGCTCCTTAGGTAGCCCCCTCCATGTTTCCGCCCCATTTATGACATATTCTGTTACGTTTACATCACATGTCTATGTACACGCCTCTTGTTACACCCACTTTATGCCTTATCTTTCGCGACTGCTACAAACCCCGCCCACTGCTACGCCTACTGTATGAACTCTAATGCAATTGTTTTAGTACATATATGTTGTGCACTGTTATTAAAGTTAGCGCGCTCATCCCAGATCCTGCCCCGGCAGCTGCCGGGCCCTGCCATCCTATTCCCGTGCAGGTTGTCCTGTTCCTGTCCTTTATGCTGTATTAAACCTGCAAACTCAAGATACCTCGAATCCTGACTCTTATTTATTGAGCTATCTGTTAATTAATTATTCCGAAAAATAGATCAGGTATTTAATTATTTATTTACCACATAATGGCGCCCGAATAGGGACTTGCCCTTTCCCCACGCGCCGGTGAAGCCACGCAAGCCCCCTGATCCTCTGCAGCCGTGACGGAACCATACCGTGCACGTGCAGATATTTCTGCTTCAAGTATCCCTCAGGCCCACGGAGGAGACGGAGGTAGCGCTCCAGCATCCAGACGAGGCGGTGGAGGAACGCGGCGAGTCCCGACCAGAGCCCAAGCCGAGAGTCCAAGGTCCGAGGTGTCCGGAGGCCCACCCGTAACAGAAGTCCGAAGTTCGTCCGTCCGTCGTCGTTGCAGTCCAGTCCAGTCCGAGGCCTTCCGTTCTTGCTGCCCGGTGAGTACCGTTGCTGGGGTAGTATCTAGACAGGGTCAATTGCATTGTCTCTGGTCCGTGGGTTTGGGTACACAGATCCAACACGAAGTGTTCACTTAGGTGGATGCGGGTCCTGACGTGTCTCTTTATGAGACCGGTATGTTTCGTACTGTTTCAGCAGTGCATCTAGTAATTCTAGTAAGTTCTAGTCTCGAGAAATTCATGTGTTTCTGTTCTCAAGTATTCCAGGTAATGTTTCTGTTCGAACTGTTATTTTAAATGTCATTTCAATGTGGTTTCAATGTCGTGGCATGAATGTGTTGTTTTTCAGTAATCATCGTGTTCATTGTGTATTGTATTGTGTCTAGATCCCAGTTCACGTCATGCCTCTGTTCTCAAAATTACGTCAGTTAAGAACTAGAAAAGGTCTGCTCGAGGAAGCAGTTCCTGTCCCACCTAGGGACAGTCCAGGTCATTTTATGTATCATAAGCATGGCATAAGTGCCATATTATATCTAGACTTATGGGTAGAGTACACCAAGGAATTAGAAGAGAAATATAGATGGCCTGTATCAGGTACATGGGATGCCGAGTGCATCATGCGAGTAGAAGAAGCATTATGGAAAACGAAATCCAGACAGTCACAGAAAGATGCCATCGAGTTATGGCGCAAAGAATCTCATAAAAGAACCGAAAAAGAAATCAGAAAGTCAGAATTAAGTCGAGAATCCTTAGAAAAAGCCCAAGAAAGGGAACTAATCGAAATAGGTGAACGAGTTAAAACCGAACAATCAGACAGACAGAGAAATGCCCTCATTAAGGGTATGTATCCTCTTCTTGCCGAGGGCTTGCCAAAAGCAACCCCGGAGGCATCCAGTAATTTTCCGCCACCCTTAGTTCCGACCAAGCTACGTCACAAACCGACCGCAGCTGATATTTTTCTCTCGTCCTATTTGGACGACACAGTCCCAGAATATGCTAATCCTGTTCCACCAGCTCCTGTAAATAATGTAATTCATGGTCCTCCAGCCACCGGGGCACCTGTTACAGCACCTGTTACGGTACCCCCGGTCCAGCCCGTAGTACAAATTCCCGCTACATCAGTCACTCTGCCAGCACGAAGAGTATCAGTCGACGATTCCAGTTTAGGGGCCGCGGGAGGAGGTCCTCCTGGTACCCCGCCGCCAAATAGACGTCTAGGGGCAGTCGAGTTACATGAACGTGCGTTACAGCGTACGCCTAAATATCAGTCCATTGCAGAAATCAGGCGAGCTCTTACTGAATGCTGTTATGATCCAGTCCCAGGCGAGGATAGTATGGTTATATATTCCGTACGTATAAGACAGGTGTCCGAGTATTTGGTCACCCTACCGAATATGAAAGAGGATCTAGACAGAATGTATCGTTTCATTCGTACAGGACAAGATCCAGAAAGTATTGGTGAAGTCATGTCTCTCAGGAAATCTGAGATCCAGTTCATGTTATTAAAGTTTCTGATCAATTGTTTAATTAGGGAACAAGATTCCCCGACTAAAGATCCGAACGAAATGAAAATTCTGACAAGGTGGAGTGATAATATAGCCGAGGGTAAGCACAAGACACTCAATAGTATAGAGAGTATGTACAAGAAAATTCGTAAAGAAATAATAAGGTTACACGAACAACGCAAAGAAGCTCTAGGAAGCGAGAAAGAAAATGACTCTTCTACTGAAGAGGTAGACGACGAGAATACCGCCAGAATAGCGTATGTAGGTAAACCTAGATTTCCAGACCGACAGTCACGCCTAGAACGCAAGGAAGTCTTTCATCTTCCAGCACCAGAACAAGGTTCTCTAGAACAAGTATTTCAAGCTACCGATCAAATTCTGAAATCACGAATCGGTTATAATGAGTTAAGTACCATGCATGAACAAGAACTAGCCCGATCAGCAGTCCGATGGATTACTGATTCTACCACTTTTTCAGACGAAATAGTGGCACAAATGTTTCTGAAACTACCCCCAGCCGAGCAGCGACTGGTGGGTATGTATATGATTCAGCACCTCATTACATTGTATGAGGGTCAACATTCTGATCCAGGTCCGTTACATGATGTCCTGAACGAGTTACTCCAGTATAGATGGAAAGGTTTAGGTACCGATTTAATTAGTGTCATTCTAGAACAGCGCCACAAATATAGAACGTTTTTGAACCCACATTTTGTTCATGTCTCACCTCCAGAAAGTAAACCGTTTTACATAGACAGACAGCATCCGTTACGAGAAGTACACCCTGTTAGGACAGCGGGTGGTGAAATGCAACGAGTATTTGTTTACACCCCAGTTACCAAGATGGAACTCTTAGAAATGAAGAAATTAATTCCCTGTCACGACAAAGATCCAGCAGGGTTCCACCGAGAATTAAAAGACATGCTCCGTATGGGAGAATACACGTATCCAGATATTATTAAAATGCTAAAAGTCCTGTTGCCTGCAGGCATATATGAAAAACTCAAGGAAAAGGATTGGGAGGTGGGAGAGAAAAAGATCGATTGGACAGCTCTAGAAGCTGAAGATAAGATACGAGTACCAGGTACCGGTCTTGGAGATAAATGTAAAGAATTACCTAAACTGTTAATACAAGTTTTGCCTAGATTATTAGCCACTAAAAAGGAAGACTGGGATGCAATCTCAGCCTGTAAACAGAAACAAGACGAAGACACTAGTGATTTTTATTCTAGATTTGAGAAATGTTTTATAATAAACAGTGGTTTAAAGACGAGTAGTGAGTCATACCCTCATCTTTTTGTTACTAAATTAGTCGAGAATTCAAGCCCACAAGTTAAGAATCGAGTTTTGAAAGTCGAAAGTACATGGCAAGCTAGTACCCCGTCCCAGATGTTACAGATGCTTCAGTACCACCAGAATAGAATCAGAGAAGAGCAAGAACACGAGAGAAGACGTATGAAAGACACGAAAATGAAAGTACTAGTTGCACAATCTGTTCCTCAAGACAGTCAGAAGAGGGGTCCGAATCAAGCCAGTCATCCTGTAGCTCCCGTTAAAGGGACATGCAATTATTGTAAACAGCCAGGTCATTTTATAAACGAGTGTGCAGTTCTGAAACACAATATAGCCACTGGTAAAACCAAAGAAAGACCACGTCCGCCTAGACAAGAACAAGTTTCACAGACTTCCCAGTTACCACAGAATACACCACAGACAGTTACAGCACCGCAGCCTATAGCTGCAACACAGCATGTTACACAGCAGATGTACCAGTATGCACAATCCGAGTATCCAGAGTACCAGCCGTATTCATGAAACAGCCTAGAGAGGGAGGTAGGTTTGCCTCTCATCGAGATTCCTGTAGATCAAGAAGGTCCCGATGTACATAGTCAAGTATTAGGGAAAGACAGAAAGTTTTTGATTGATACAGGGGCAAGTAGGACTACTATCAGTCATGACGAGGTTCCAGGGGCTCCGCTCTCAGGCTCTAGAAATGTTTCCCTTGGATTTTCAGGAAAGCCAATTGTAAACGAGATATCAAAGCCAGTTACTCTAGAAGTTGGTCCATTGTCCCGAACTACTGATCTATTGCTTACGAAGTCATGTCCAGAAAATTTGTTGGGTATTAAGACATTGAAAGAATTAGGTGCAGTTATATGTTGTTCCCCAGAGGGAATACGTTTGTTTTTACGTGACTTTAAGGGTCACTATGTATTACGTGATTTTGATCCAAGATTGTTAAATGTTCCGCAGCATCTATGGGCGCAAGGTCCAACTGATGTTGGTTTTATGCAAATCACACCCCATCGTGTGACTCTCAAACCAGGTATTGTTTTGCCACGAATCAGACAGTACAGATTGCCACCTGAGGCTGTAGCAGCCTTATCCAAAATTATTGACGAGCTCATTGCTCAAGGAGTAGTTGTAGAAACTGACTCCAATGTATGTAATTCTCCTATCATTCCAGTCATGAAACGTACTGATCCAAATGCACCCCCAGTATATCGATTAGTGATTGACCTTCGAGAACTTAATAAATGTATCATTCCCCAGTACCCAGTTGTTCCAGATATTTCATCCCTATTGACAGCCATTGATTCTGAGGCTACATTTTTCACAGTCATAGACCTCAAAAACGCATTTTTCAGTGTTCCAATTCATCCAGACAGCCAGTACCTTTTCGGTTTTTGTTTAAATGGAAGGAGCTATAAATTCACACGAGCTCCTCAAGGTTTCACAGAAAGTCCTAGTATTTACAGTCAAGCACTTAAGAGACAACTAGACAATATTCACATGCCAACTGACACTGCCCTGCTCCAGTATGTCGATGATCTACTGATCACAGCCCGTTCTGAACGTGATTGTGAGCGAGCGTCACTTACAGTTCTGTATTTCCTAGCCGAGATGGGGCACAAGGTGTCCCCTTCGAAGCTTCAATTCTGTGTCCAGCAGGTGATCTACTTAGGCCACTTACTGTCCAAGTGGGGTAGGCAGTTGACACCCGATCGTATCCAGTTAATAGCGAATCTTCCACAGCCCAAGACACAGAAGGAGGTACGAGCTTTTATTGGCCTCACTTCTTACTGCAGACAATGGATTCCTCAGTATGCATTTCTAGCCAAGCCACTGATACAGTTAACGACACAGGAGGCAGCCGTATCGACTGTTCTCCCTTGGACATCTGAACATACACTTAGTTTTAATGAATTAAAGAAAGCTTTATGCCAAGCTCCTGTTCTAGCTACACCGAACTACAGTAAGCCTTTTACACTTTTTGTCACAGAACGTGATGGTACAGCATTATCTGTTCTTACACAAGATCAAGCAGGACAATACAAGCCCTGTGCTTATTTTTCGAGCACACTAGATCCAGTAGCCCAGGCGCTGCCTGCGTGCCTCAAGTCAGTTGCAGCCACAGCTCTAGCTATCAGACAAAGTGATTCCATAGTATTAGGACACTCCTTGACAGTACAAGTTCCACACTCCGTGGAAGTTCTTTTAAACCGAACACAGACTCAGCACTTGACAATTGCACGTTTGACAGGTTATGAACTGACACTGTTCCAGCCACACATAGAAATCAGACGCTGCAACGTTCTTAATCCTGCTACACTGTTACCGTCAGTTACTTCACATCCTGCCACACATGACTGTGTGGAAGTAGTTAACACCATGACAAAGCCAAGACAAGATCTGACAGATATTCCATTACCAGATCCCGACCTGACACTTTATGTGGATGGTTCATGTATGAGAACGAGTACAGGAGAACTAGTAGCCGCGTATGCAGTGACTACTGACACTGAAGTTATTGAAACACACCGTATTGACACCCTGTCTGCTCAAGCAGCAGAGCTAGTCGCTCTGACACAAGCCTGTATACACGCCAAGAACCTGAAAGTTAATATTTACACAGATTCACGCTGCGCATTCGGAGTCGTACACGACTTCGGAGTGCTCTGGCAGGAGAGAGGTTTCATGACTTCTCATGGAACCAAGATTCAGCATGGTCTCCTTATTCAAGCTCTGTTAGATGCGATACATTTACCGACATCTATCGCTATCATGAAGTGCAAAGCACACACTAAAGTTACTGACATTATTTCCCAAGGTAATGATCTAGCAGATCGAACAGCCAAGCTTACAGCACAGACACCAGACATACCAGTTAACAAGACACCGACATCCGCTCTAGAACAGACTACTTGTATGACAGTTAAGGACCCTACTCAAGATGTCATAGATATCCAGTCACATGCTACTCCTGAAGAAATCAAGAAATGGTCCGAACAAGGAGGGGTCCAGACAGATCAGGGATGGTTGACGAAGGGTAGAGCCACATGGTTTCTCCCCGACTCAATGGTTCAAGTCATTATCAATACTGCACATAGTCCAGTACACTTAGGAGAAAAAGCCATGTTAGACAGTATCCAGAACATTTGGTTCAACAAGCATTTACGAGCTGCAGCCAAGCAGAAAGTCCGTACCTGTATGATATGTTGCCAGTTCAATCCAGGTAAAAGTGTCCCGGTGGAACAAGGTGGATTCCAGCCTCCTGACCACCCTTTTGAAGTCCTCCAGATGGATTATATTCAGATGGAGCGATGTCGAGGTTTCAAGTATGTCCTTGTAGTTGTATGCGCTTTGTCCAGGTGGACAGAAGCATATCCAGTCCCAGATTATACAGCCGCGACCACTGCCAAGCAGTTGGTTCGTGAATTTTTCCCTCGTTATGGACTCCCTAGGGTCGTGTATTCAGACAACGGTCAGCCATTCTCATCTGAACTCATGAAGCACGTTTCACTTTTGTTAGGGTACCAGTGGAAGTTCCATTGTGTACGCCATCCAGAAGCAGCCGGTCTCGTAGAGAGACATAATCAAACCTTGAAAATCCGTATTGCCAAAGTCTGTCAAGAAAAAGGTGTAGACTGGTTAGTTGCCCTGCCAGTTGCTTTGTTCTATATGCGCATGGTCGCACATTCCAGATCAGGTCTGTCCCCTTATGAGGTCGTATTCGGCCGCCCCCCGAACATGTGGGGTACACCCAGACCCCGAAGTATTACAGATGTTTCCAGTAATATGCTGACAGATTACCTAGCTTCCTTGATGTCTGCCCTACACTCTTGTCGTTCACAGGTTGCCGCTGCATTTCCCGACAATACTGAAGTCAAGCCACACGAGGTCCTTCCCGGCACCCTGGTTTTAATCCGGAATTTTGATCGTTCAAGTCCGCTGGAGCCTCGCTGGAAGGAGCCGAAGTTAGTCCTTCTGACCACCCGTACGGCCGTGAAGTTGGAAGGCAGAAAAGGCTGGGTGCATCTGTCTCATGTCAAGAAATTTCACGGACTAAGAACTAAAACGTTTATTGACACTTCTACAGACACTTCCGAGTCCAAACATTGCCCTATTATCAAGGACTGTCCCGCTATTGATTTTGACTCAAAGCCCTCCCTGTTAGAGAAAACTCCAGGAGATCACAAACTCACTAAAGACTCCTCTGAACACTGAGAGCACCCTACTCCTTCCAAGAGATCACAAACTCACTGCAAACTCTTCTGAACACTGTGCAAGCACTTGTTAGACATGGGATCCCTGGTTGGCAAAGGCTTGCGCCAAGGCCAGGCAGAAATCACCATTACTAGTTAGGGTAGGGAAGTCACCCGCCAAGACAACCCCTGCCCACCCCCTTGGTAGCTTGGCACGAGCAGTCAGGCCTATCTCGGAGGTCATGTGTAAAGCATTTGCACACGCACCCCCAGCAACAACATCCCAGGCCCCCCACAAAAGGAACTCCACACAAGATATTTATGAAAATAGCTTTTGTATTGAAGAACACACTTAGATATGAATACGCAATTTACAAGGTGCCAGGGGCACGGGCAGGGTTTACAAGGGACTATATACAGGGCAGGGCCATGGGACCACCGCCAGGAATATGCACATGATGGAACTGGCATGAGAACACATAACAACTGGGAGCTTCCTAGAACTAGTACTAGAACACATAACAACCAGGAGCTTCATGGAACTAGCAGTAGAACTCACTCTAACCAGGAACAACATACATGGGACATCGGATATTCAGGAGGGAAGGAAGGACAAGGTACGTAGCACAACAGAGGCCCCATCAGAAGGGCAACACGTAATAACTCTCAGAATCACATTAATATTAGCCAATAGCGTTCACGGGCCATCTGGCCTTCCTGGGGCTAGGACGCCCAATGTCACGATGTCCAGGGCAGGCTGCAGGTAGCCAGGGGCCAACCTACACGTGGCAGCTGCCCACGAAGTGCTGGGCAGCTGAGGGCATCGGGGGAGACTCGCAGGCTCGGGGGAATAATGGCACCGTGATGGAGCCACTAGGGCTCAAGAACATAGGGACACGTGGGAGCCTTCTCGGGGCTCGGCGACAGAGGGGCCAATGGTGGAGCCTCTCGGGGCTCGAGTAACAAAGGGGCCAATGGTGGAGCCTCTCGGGGCTCGAGAACCGGCTGGTCTGCCACTGAGTCTCTCGGGCTCAGGAATACACTGGCAGAGTCCCTTTCGGGGGACTCGATAGCACTGGGGGGGCCCCACGGGCCTCGGAGCACAACGATCGATTCACTGGAGGTGAGGGGCGGGCACCGGCAATGTGCCCGACGCCCCTCCCCTTCTCTGCACTCACCGGGTTCAGCCCCGGTCTCTCCTCGCTCTCCGGGGCAACCTCTCGCTCCTGGGGGCCCCGTGGGGGGGACGGTAGTTCTTCTCGGGGTAGGAGGGGAGCGGAGAAGACTCCCGCCGCCCCCTGCCTTCTCTGCTCTCTCCAGTCGCCTCACCAGCTCCTTGGGCCGCCGGCCAATCACAGCGCGGCCCGGGGAGACGTCAGCAGCCAAGCCCGGGCAGGCAACCAATCCCAGCGCGGCCCGGGGGAGGGCATCACGGAGGGTCCCGGGTTAGTTGTGGTGAACTACGGGGGGTTAGCGAGGGGTAGGCTCCCTCGTAAATATGGCGCCTAAGGGGATAGGCGAGGTAGGCACTCGCTGGGGCTTCAGGAACCTCTGTGGAACAGGGCAAATGCCGGGTGGACACCGGCTTGTTGAATACAGCGCTCCCAGCACTAGTAACAGGGATGAAGCGCTCCCAAGCGCTAGAGGGGAAGAACCAACGCTCCCAGGCGTTAGGTAGGAGGAACAGCGCTCCCAAGCGCTGGGGGTCAAAGGAAAGCGCTCCCAAGCGCTGGATGAAAATAGCAAAGTCCTTAGGAAGTCCTGGACCTCAAGTGGAGCGCAACAGCTCCTAGAAGGGAAAAGGCCATCAGAAGTACAGGAGTAGGGCAGGGCCCAGGGAGGCAAGCCAACCCTGAGCCCATGCAGCAGCACGCCCCTGGCAGGATTCCAGTCAGGACAAGAAGAAAAGAGAGAGAGAAGAGGTCCCACCCTCCTTTTATACATGAGATTCCTTTGTCTAAAGTGGCAGGCAGGGTGAGAACCAGCTAGAACTGGTTATAAGGAATTCCTTTTTACTGGCCAGGCTAGGGACACCAGACGCACCCCAGGGGGTGGAGCCAGCCTTGTGGGGGAAAGCCCAGCCCCATACAGGATACAGGCGCAGCCCCTCCCTCACTTCAGCATGTTAATCTCTCCATTCACCACCGGGGCAGACCCACACAGACTCCTGGAGCCAGGCTCCTCAGCCAATCACGCGCCAGCACTCCTACTGCACACACACACACCAATGTCTAGAAGTGGCACTTCCCTTCTAGGCACACACACGCCGCATACATCATCTTGTAGCATTCAATCACACGAGTCCACACATACCAGACTCGAGCCTGTACCCCCCACGCATCAGGAACTATCAGGGACACACACATTCCCCATGCATTCCTATGGGAGGGCAGCCCTCTCCCATCTACACGCTCAGAGTGGGAATCACCATCCCCAGGTCACATATAGCAAGCAAAAACTTCAGGGGTGGACCTGCCAGAAGGGCCCAGTCCAACACGACCCCCTTCCAGCCAAAACGCAGGGTAGGCCAATCACCACAGTGATGGACTTCCCTGCTTTGGGCGATTAAACATGGACGCAGTCCCGCACTGCAGGGACACCCTCCAGTTCTACGCCACGTTGATATCTAGACACACACAGACTAAAAAAAGAAAGAGAGGAGAAAAAAACAAAAAAAAAACATAGGTCCAACCAGGCTACCCCACTGGCACTCCTTAGTTGACCACGGCTAGGACCAGGCCCTAGGCCACCCAGATACCACCGTTCCATGCCAACCCGGAGTGGGGGGTGGTAACCCCTGGCCCACGACAGCCATTCTCAACTCCCTTTCTTCGTGTAGTTCCACTTTACCACTTTCTCTTCCACCTAGGGTCCGCACCCTCAGGCTGGCCAGAGGTCACGGGCAAGAATGCCCCACCCTACCTCTACTTCTGAGGTTCCGCGCTCTCCCAGGAGAAGCACCCTCAGAACACGCTCTCCTACCGGTTTCAGAACTTCCTCCCTCCACTGGACTCCCTCCTGGGAACTTAGTTCACCAGATGCCCAGGGGTCAGACTCCCTCTGACCCACTTCCAGTTCCGCACCTAACATTCATTCAGCAAGATGAGCCGCGGCAGCGCCAGTAGGCCCAGTGTTCAGCTCTCCCCAAGGCAAGCCACGGCCGAGCCAGCAGGTCTTCCTTGTCCGGGATACAGCTTAACATTCATTCAACCAGATGAGCCGCGGCAGCGCCAGCATGCCCAGTGTTCAGCTCTCCCCAAGGCAAGCCGCAGCCGAGCCAGCAGGTCTTCCTTGTCCGGGATACAACTTAACACTCATTCAGCAAGCTCCCCCTCTCAGAGAACTTACACTCCATTATTCAGCAAGCTCCCCCTCTCAGAGAACTTACACTCCATTAATCAGCACACCTCAACATTCATCCACACACCCTCCCCCGGACAGGTAAGACAGTTTCTACCGCCCCTGATTCCTCAACCCGACCCATGTGGCACAGGTACCATTACTCTAGGGAAGGGACAAGGACCACGCACATTGGACACAATTTCGCTGCCACCACTGGATCCCAACCTTTCTGGTGAATCCAGAAAACATATTGCACTTAGGGGGATGATCTACCCTCCCGAGCTAGGGACACCTAACTCACAGTGCACCAGAATCACATTTTCCACAAAAACAGATATTTTTAGCAACCTCAAACAATAATTCCTTTTCTTTGCGTCCATCTAAACTGCAGAGTTTTGTAGTGAGGCCAGTTATCGCTGTGGTACCGCGCAAACACAAGTCCAAAACCCACCGCTAGCCAACAATGTTAGAAATGGGATCCCTGGTTGGCCAAGGCTTGCGCCAAGGCCAGGCAGAAATCACCATTTCTAGTTAGGGTAGGGAAGTCACCCGCCAAGACAACCCCTGCTCACCCCCTTGGTAGCTTGGTACGAGCAGTCAGGCCTATCTCGGAGGTCATGTGTAAAGCATTTGCGCACGCACCCCCAGCAACAACCTCCCGGGCCCCCCACAAAAGAAACTCCACACAAGATATTTATGAAAATAGCTTTTGTATTGAAGAACACACTTAGATATGAATACGCAATTTACAAGGTGCCAGGGGCACGGGCAGGGTTTACAAGGGACTATATACAGGGCAGGGCCATGGGACCACTGCCAGGGATATGCACATGATGGAACTGGCATTAGAACAAATAACAACTGGGAGCTTCCTAGAACTAGTACTAGAACACCTAACAACCAGGAGCTTCATGGAACTAGCAGTAGAACTCACTCTAACCAGGATCAACATACATGGGACATCGGATATTCAGGAGGGAAGGAAGGACAAGGTACATAGCACAACAGAGGCCCCATCAGAAGGGCAACACGTAATAACTCTCAGAATCACATTAATATTAGCCAATAGTGTTCACGGGCCATCTAGCCTTCCTGGGGCTAGGACGCCCAATGTCACGATGTCCAGGGCAGGCTGCAGGTAGCCAGGGGCCAACCTACACGTGGCATCTGTCCACGAAGTGCTGGGCAGCTGAGGGCATCGGGGGAGCCTCGCAGGCTCGGGGGAATAATGGTGCCATGATGGAGCCTCTAGGGCTCAAGAACAAAGAGACACGTGGGAGCCTTCTCGGGGCTCGGGACAGAGGGGCCAATGGTGGAGCCTCTCGGGGCTCAGGAAACGAAGGGGCCAATGGTGGAGCCTCTCGGGGCTCAAGAACCGGCTGGTCTGCCACTGAGGCTCTCGGGCTCAGGAATACAATGGCGGAGTCCCTCTCGGGGGACTCAATAGCACTGGGGGGGGCCCCACGGGCCTCAGAGCACAACAATCGATTCACTGGAGGGGAGGGGCGGGCACCGGCAATGTGCCCCGACGCCCCCTCCCCTTCTCTGCACTCACCGGGTTCAGCGCCGGTCTCTCCTCGCTCTCCGGGGCTCCCTCTCGCTCCTGGGGGCCCCGGGGGGGGAAGCGGCAGTTCTTCTCGGGGGACGCAGGGGCGCAGAGACGGCTCCCGCTGCCCCCTGCCTTCTCGGCTCTCTCCAGTCGCCTCCACAGCTCCTCGGTCCGCCGGCCAATCACAGCGCGGCCCGGGGAGAAGTCAGCAGCCAAGCCCGGGCCGGCAGCCAATCCCAGCGTGGTACGGGGGAGGGCATCACAGAGGGTCCCGGGCCAGTGGAGGTGAACTACGGGGGGTTAGCGAGGGGTAGGCTCCCTCGTAAATATGGCGCCTAAGGGGATAGGCGAGGTAGGCACTCGCTGGGGCTTCAGGAACCTCTGTGGAACAGGGCAAATGCCGGGTGGACACCGGCTTGTTGAATACAGCGCTCCCAGCACTAGTAACAGGGATGAAGCGCTCCCAAGCGCTAGAGGGGAAGAACCAATGCTCCCAGGCGCTAGGTAGAAGGAACAGCGCTCCCAAGTGCTGGGGGTCAAAGGAAAGCGCTCCCAAGCGCTGGATGAAAATAGCAAAGTCCTTAGGAAGGCCAGGACCTCAAGTGGAGCGCAGCAGCTCCTAGAAGGGAAAAGGCCATCAGAAGTACAGGAGTAGGGCAGGGCCCAGGGAGGCAAGCCAACCCTGAGCCCAAGCAGCAGCACGCCCCTGGCAGGATTCCAGTCAGGACAAGAAGAAAAGAGAGAGAGAAGAGGTCCCACCCTCCTTTTATACATGAGATTCCTTTGTCTAAAGTGGCAGGCAGGGTGAGAACCAGCTAGAACTGGTTATAAGGAATTCCTTTTTACTGGCCAGGCTAGGGACACCAGACGCACCCCAGGGGGGTGGAGCCAGCCTTGTGGGGGAAAGCCCAGCCCCATACAGGATACAGGTGCAGCCCCTCCCTCACTTCAGCATGTTAATCTCTCCATTCACCACCGGGGCAGACCCACACAGACTCCTGGAGCCAGCCTCCTCAGCCAATCACGCACCAGCACACCTACTGCACACACACACCAATGTCTAGAAGTGGCACTTCCCTTCTAGGCACACACACGCCGCATACATCATCTTGTAGCATTCAATCACACGAGTCCACACATACCAGACTCGAGCCTGTACCCCCACGCATCAGGAACTATCAGGGACACACACATTTCTCATGCATTCCTATGGGAGGGCAGGCCTCTCCCATCTACACGCACTCAGAGTGGGAATCACCATCCCCAGGTCACATATAGCAAGCAAAAACTTCGGGGGTGGACCTGCCAGAAGGGCCCAGTCCAACACGACCCCCTTCCAGCCAAAACGCAGGGTAGGCCAATCACCACCGTGATGGACTTCCCTGCTTTGGGCGATTAAACATGGACGCGGGCCCGCACTGCAGGGACACCCTCCAGTTCTACGCCACGTTGATATCTAGACACACACAGACTAAAAAAAGAAAGAGAAGAGCAAAAAAAAAAAAAAACATAGGTCCAACCAGGCTACCCCACTGGCACTCCTTAGTTGACCACGGCTAGGACCAGGCCCTAGGCCACCCAGATACCACAGTTCCATGCCAACCCGGAGTGGGGGGTGGTAACCCCTGGCCCACGACAGCCATTCTCAACTCCCTTTCTTCGTGTAGTTCCACTTTACCACTTTCTCTTCCACCTAGGGTCCGCACCCTCAGGCTGGCCAGAGGTCACGGGCAAGAATGCCCCACCCTACCTCGACTTCTGAGGTTCGGCGCTCTCCCAGGAGAAGCACCCTCAGAACACGCTCTCCTACCAGTTTCAGAACTTCCTCCCTCCACTGGACTCCCTCCTGGGAACTTAGTTCACCGGATGCCCAGGGGTCAGACTCCCTCTGACCCCCGTCCAGTGCCGCACCTAACATTCATTCAGCAAGATGAGCCGCGGCAGCGCCAGCAGGCCCAGTGTTCAGCTCTCCCCAAGGCAAGCCGCGGCAGCGCCAGCAGGTCTTTCTTGTCCGGGATACAACTTAACATACATTCAGCAAGATGAGCCATGGCAGCGCCAGCAGGCCCAGTGTTCATCTCTCCCCAAGGCAAGCCACGGCCGAGCCAGCAGGTCTTCCTTGTCCGGGATACAACTTAACACTCATTCAGCAAGCTCCCCCTCTCAGAGAACTTACACTCCATTATTCAGCAAGCTCCCCCTCTCAGAGAACTTACACTCCATTAATCAGCACACCTCAACATTCATCCACACACCCTCCCCCGGACAGGTAAGACAGTTTCTACCGCCCCTGATTCCTCAACCCGACCCATGTGGCACAGGTACCATTACTCTAGGGAAGGGACAAGGACCACACACATTGGACACAATTTCGCTGCCACCACTGGGTCCCAACCTTTCTGGTGAATCCAGAAAACATATTGCACTTAGGGGGATGATCTACCCTCCCGAGCTAGGGACACCTAACTCACAGTGCACCAGAACCACATTTTCCACAAAAACAGATATTTTTAGCAACCTCAAACAATAATTCCTTGTCTTTGCGTCCATCTAAACTGCAGAGTTTTGTAGTGAGGGCAGTTATCACTGTGGTACCGCGCAAACACAAGTCCAAAACCCACCGCTAGCCAACAATGTTAGAAATGGGATCCCTGGTTGGCCAAGGCTTGCGCCAAGGCCAGGCAGAAATCACCATTTCTAGTTAGGGTAGGGAAGTCACCCGCCAAGACAACCCCTGCTCACCCCCTTGGTAGCTTGGCACGAGCAGTCAGGCCTATCTCGGAGGTCATGTGTAAAGCATTTGCGCACGCACCCCCAGCAACAACCTCCCGGGCCCCCCACAAAGGAAACTCCACACAAGATATTTATGACAATAGATTTTGTATTCAAGAACACACTTAGATATGAATACGCAATTTACAAGGTGCCAGGGGCACGGGCAGGGTTTACAAGGGACTATATACAGGGCAGGGCCATGGGACCACTGCCAGGGATATGCACATGATGGAACTGGCATTAGAACAAAAAACAACTGGGAGCTTCCTAGAACTAGTACTAGAACACCTAACAACCAGGAGCTTCATGGAACTAGCAGTAGAACTCACTCTAACCAGGATCAACATACATGGGACATCGGATATTCAGGAGGGAAGGAAGGACAAGGTACGTAGCACAACAGAGGCCCCATCAGAAGGGCAACACGTAATAACGCTCAGAATCACATTAATATTAGCCAATAGCGTTCACGGGCCATCTGGCCTTCCTGGGGCTAGGATGCCCAATGTCACGATGTCCAGGGCAGGCTGCAGGTAGCCAGGGGCCAACCTACACGTGGCAGCTGCCCACGAAGTGCTGGGCAGCTGAGGGCATCGGGGAAGCCTTGCAGGCTCGGGGGAATAATGGCGCCATGATGGAGCCTCTAGGGCTCAAGAACAAAGGGACACGTGGGAGCCTTCTCGGGGCTCGGGACAGAGGGGCCAATGGTGGAGCCTCTCGGGGCTCAGGAAACGAAGGGGCCAATGGTGGAGCCTCTCGGGGCTCAAGAACCGGCTGGTCTGCCACTGAGGCTCTCGGGCTCAGGAATACAATGGCGGAGTCCCTCTCAGGGGACTCAATAGCACTGGGGGGGGGCCCCACGGGCCTCAGAGCACAACAATCGATTCACTGGAGGGGAGGGGCGGGCACCGGCAATGTGCCCCGACGCCCCCTCCCCTTCTCTGCACTCACCGGGTTCAACGCCGGTCTCTCCTCGCTCTCCGGGGCTCCCTCTCGCTCCTGGGGGCCCCGGGGGGGGGAAGCGGCAGTTCTTCTCGCGGGATGCAGGGGCGCGGAGATGGCCCCCGCCGCCCCCTGCCTTCTCGGCTCTCTCCAGTCGCCTCCACAGCTCCTCGGTCCGCCGGCCAATCACAGCGCGGCCCGGGGAGAAGTCAGCAGCCAAGCCCGGGCCGGCAGCCAATCCCAGCGCGGCACGGGGGAGGGCATCACAGAGGGTCCCGGGCCAGTGGCGGTGAACTACGGGGGGTTAGCGAGGGGTAGGCTCCCTCGTAAATATGGCGCCTAAGGGGATAGGCGAGGTAGGCACTCGCTGGGGCTTCAGGAACCTCTGTGGAACAGGGCAAATGCCGGGTGGACACCGGCTTGTTGAATACAGCGCTCCCAGCACTAGTAACAGGGATGAAGTGCTCCCAAGCGCTAGAGGGGAAGAACCAATGCTCCCAGGTGCTAGGTAGGAGGAACAGCGCTCCCAAGTGCTGGGGGTCAAAGGAAAGCGCTCCCAAGCGCTGGATGAAAATAGCAAAGTCCTTAGGAAGGCCAGGACCTCAAGTGGAGCGCAACAGCTCCTAGAAGGGAAAAGGCCATCAGAAGTACAGGAGTAGGGCAGGGCCCAGGGAGGCAAGCCAACCCTGAGCCCAAGCAGCAGCACGCCCCTGGCAGGATTCCAGTCAGGACAAGAAGAAAAGAGAGAGAGAAGAGGTCCCACCCTCCTTTTATACATGAGATTCCTTTGTCTAAAGTGGCAGGCAGGGTGAGAACCAGCTAGAACTGGTTATAAGGAATTCCTTTTTACTGGCCAGGCTAGGGACACCAGACGCACCCCAGGGGGGTGGAGCCAGCCTTGTGGGGGAAAGCCCAGCCCCATACAGGATACAGGCGCAGCCCCTCCCTCACTTCAGCATGTTAATCTCTCCATTCACCACCGGGGCAGACCCACACAGACTCCTGGAGCCAGGCTCCTCAGCCAATCACGCACCAGCACACCTACTGCACACACACACCAATGTCTAGAAGTGGCACTTCCCTTCTAGGCACACACACGCCGCATACATCATCTTGTAGCATTCAATCACACGAGTCCACACATACCAGACTCGAGCCTGTACCCCCACGCATCAGGAACTATCAGGGACACACACATTTCCCATGCATTCCTATGGGAGGGCAGGCCTCTCCCATCTACACGCACTCAGAGTGGGAATCACCATCCCCAGGTCACATATAGCAAGCAAAAACTTCGGGGGTGGACCTGCCAGAAGGGCCCAGTCCAACACGACCCCATTCCAGCCAAAATGCAGGGTAGGCCAATCACCACCGTGATGGACTTCCCTGCTTTGGGCGATTAAACATGGACGCGGGCCCGCACTGCAGGGACACCCTCCAGTTCTACGCCACGTTGATATCTAGACACACACAGACTAAAAAAAGAAAGAGAAGAGCAAAAAAAAAAAAAAACATAGGTCCAACCAGGCTACCCCACTGGCACTCCTTAGTTGACCACGGCTAGGACCAGGCCCTAGGCCACCCAGATACCACAGTTCCATGCCAACCCGGAGTGGGGGGTGGTAACCCCTGGCCCACGACAGCCATTCTCAACTCCCTTTCTTCGTGTAGTTCCACTTTACCACTTTCTCTTCCACCTAGGGTCCGCACCCTCAGGCTGGCCAGAGGTCACGGGCAAGAATGCCCCACCCTACCTCGACTTCTGAGGTTCGGCGCTCTCCCAGGAGAAGCACCCTCAGAACACGCTCTCCTACCAGTTTCAGAACTTCCTCCCTCCACTGGACTCCCTCCTGGGAACTTAGTTCACCGGATGCCCAGGGGTCAGACTCCCTCTGACCCCCGTCCAGTGCCGCACCTAACATTCATTCAGCAAGATGAGCCGCGGCAGCGCCAGCAGGCCCAGTGTTCAGCTCTCCCCAAGGCAAGCCGCGGCAGCGCCAGCAGGTCTTTCTTGTCCGGGATACAACTTAACATACATTCAGCAAGATGAGCCATGGCAGCGCCAGCAGGCCCAGTGTTCAGCTCTCCCCAAGGCAAGCCACGGCCGAGCCAGCAGGTCTTCCTTGTCCGGGATACAACTTAACACTCATTCAGCAAGCTCCCCCTCTCAGAGACCTTACACTCCATTAATCAGCACACCTCAACATTCATCCACACACCCTCCCCCGGACAGGTAAGACAGTTTCTACCGCCCCTGATTCCTCAACCCGACCCATGTGGCACAGGTACCATTACTCTAGGGAAGGGACAAGGACCAAACACATTGGACACAATTTCGCTGCCACCACTGGGTCCCAACCTTTCTGGTGAATCCAGAAAACATATTGCACTTAGGGGGATGATCTACCCTCCCGAGCTAGGGACACCTAACTCACAGTGCACCAGAACCACATTTTCCACAAAAACAGATATTTTTAGCAACCTCAAACAATAATTCCTTTTCTTTGCGTCCATCTAAACTGCAGAGTTTTGTAGTGAGGGCAGTTATCACTGTGGTACCGCGCAAACACAAGTCCAAAACCCACCGCTAGCCAACAATGTTAGAAATGGGATCCCTGGTTGGCCAAGGCTTGCGCCAAGGCCAGGCAGAAATCACCATTTCTAGTTAGGGTAGGGAAGTCACCCGCCAAGACAACCCCTGCTCACCCCCTTGGTAGCTTGGCACGAGCAGTCAGGCCTATCTCGGAGGTCATGTGTAAAGCATTTGCGCACGCACCCCCAGCAACAACCTCCCGGGCCCCCCACAAAAGAAACTCCACACAAGATATTTATGGCAATAGCTTTTGTATTCAAGAACACACTTAGATATGAATACGCAATTTACAAGGTGCCAGGGGCACGGGCAGGGTTTACAAGGGACTATATACAGGGCAGGGCCATGGGACCACTGCCAGGGATATGCACATGATGGAACTGGCATTAGAACAAAAAACAACTGGGAGCTTCCTAGAACTAGTACTAGAACACCTAACAACCAGGAGCTTCATGGAACTAGCAGTAGAACTCACTCTAACCAGGATCAACATACATGGGACATCGGATATTCAGGAGGGAAGGAAGGACAAGGTACGTAGCACAACAGAGGCCCCATCAGAAGGGCAACACGTAATAACTCTCAGAATCACATTAATATTAGCCAATAGCGTTCACGGGCCATCTGGCCTTCCTGGGGCTAGGACGCCCAATGTCACGATGTCCAGGGCAGGCTGCAGGTAGCCAGGGGCCAACCTACACGTGGCAGCTGCCCACGAAGTGCTGGGCAGCTGAGGGCATCGGGGGAGCCTCGCAGGCTCGGGGGAATAATGGCGCCATGATGGAGCCTCTAGGGCTCAAGAACAAAGGGACACGTGGGAGCCTTCTCGGGGCTCGGGGACAGAGGGGCCAATGGTGGAGCCTCTCGGGGCTCAGGAAACGAAGGGGCCAATGGTGGAGCCTCTCGGGGCTCAAGAACCGGCTGGTCTGCCACTGAGGCTCTCGGGCTCAGGAATACACTGGCGGAGTCCCTCTCGGGGGACTCAATAGCACTGGGGGGGGCCCACGGGCCTCAGAGCACAACAATCGATTCACTGGAGGGGAGGGGCGGGCACCGGCAATGTGCCCCGACGCCCCCTCCCCTTCTCTGCACTCACCGGGTTCAGCGCCGGTCTCTCCTCGCTCTCCGGGGCTCCCTCTCGCACCTGGGGGCCCCGGGGGGGGGAAGCGGCAGTTCTTCTCGGGGGACGCAGGGGCGCGGAGACGGCTCCCGCCGCCCCCTGCCTTCTCGGCTCTCTCCAGTCGCCTCCACAGCTCCTCGGTCCGCCGGCCAATCACAGCGCGGCCCGGGGAGACGTCAGCAGCCAAGCCCGGGCCGGCAGCCAATCCCAGCACGGCCCGGGGGAGGGCATCACGGAGGGTCCCGGGCCAGCGGTGGTGAAATCGGGGGGTTAGCGAGGGGTAGGCTCCCTCGTAAATATGGCGCCTAAGGGGATAGGCGAGGTAGGCACTCGCTGGGGCTTCAGGAACCTCTGTGGGACAGGGCAAATGCCGGGTGGGCACCGGCTTGTTGAATACAGCGCTCCCAGCGCTAGTAAGAGGGATGAAGCGCTCCCAAGCGCTAGAGGGGAAGAACCAGCACTCCCAGGCGCTAGGTAGGAGGAACAGAGCTCCCAAGTGCTGGGGGTCAAAGGAAAGCGCTCCCAAGCACTGGATGAAAATAGCAAAGTCCTTAGGAAGTCCAGGACCTCAGGTAGAGCGCAGCAGCTCCTAGAAGGGAAAAGGCCATCAGAAGTCCAGGAGTAGGGCAGGGCCCAGGGAGGCAAGCCAACCCTGAGCCCAAGCAGCAGCACGCCCCTGGCAGGGTTCCAGTCAGGACAAGAAGAAAAGAGAGAGAGAAGAGGTCCCACCCTCCTTTTATACATGAGATTCCTTTGTCTAAAGGGGCAGGCAGGGTGAGAACCAGCTAGAACTGGTTATAAGGAATTCCTTTTTACTGGCCAGGCTAGGGACACCAGACGCACCCCAGGGGGGTGGAGCCAGCCTTGTGGGGGAAAGCCCAGCCCCATACAGGATACAGGCACAGCCCCTCCCTCACATCAGCATGTTAATCTCTCCATTCACCACCGGGGCAGACCCACACAGACTCCTGGAGCCAGGCTCTCCAGCCGGCTTCAGCCAATCACGTGCCAGCACACCTACTGCACACACACACCAATGTCTAGAAGTGGAAACTCCCTTCTAGACACACACACGCCGCATACATCATCTTGTAGCATTCAATCACACGAGTCCACACATACCAGACTCGAGCCTGTACCCCCCACGCATCAGGAACTATCAGGGACCCACACATTCCCCATGCATTCCTATCGGAGGGCAGGCACTCAGAGTGGGAATCACCATCCCCAGGTCACATATAGCAAGCAAAAACTTCAGGGGTGGACCTGCCAGAAGGGCCCAGTCCAACAGCCCTGCTCCTTCTAAGAGATCACAAACTCACTGAAGACTCATCTGACACTCAGTGAGCCCTGCTCCTTCCAAGAGATCAAAAAACTCAATGAAGACTCATCTGATACTGAGTGAGCCCTGCTCCTTCCAAGAGATCAGCAACTCAGTGAAGACTCCTTTGACACTGATGAGCCCTGCTCCTTCCAAGAGATCACAAACTCACTGAAGACTCCTCGGACACTGAGTGAGCCCTGCTCCAACTAAGTGATCACAAACTCACTGAAGACTCCTCTGACACTGAGTGAACCCTGCTCCAGCCAAAACACCTCAAACTCATTGAAGACTCCTCTGACACTGAGTGCACCCTGCTCCTTCCAAGAGATCACAAACTCACTGAAGACTCCTCTGACACTGAGTGAGCTCTGCTCCTTCCTAGAAATCACAAACTCACTGAAGACTCCTGTTGGAAAGGCGATCCCAGGGGGGACAGAAGATGTCTGACTGCCCGCCCCGAGACCCACCTCTCTCTATAGAAGAGGCCGAGCGCCGTAGGGAGGCCTCCTTGGCGAGGCTCCTTCCTACCATCGTACAGTTGAGCAATCACCCTACCACAGACGGACACCACACGCAGGGATATTCTCAAGAATCTTTATATAAGAAATCAAGGCACGCTCTCGTAAGATTGTGACACAGGGATCGGGGGATCCGTAACGTCTTGGCTTCGGGAAAGAGGGGGGTAGCGGAGCAGTCTTGGCACCAACTGGTGCGTTGATAGTTCCAGGGGTCAGGCCGCGACAGCGTCAGCAGGGCCTCGGTATAGTTCAGCGTGGTTCAGGCCGCGACAGCGTCAGCAGGGCCTCGCATGTGGTTCAGCTTGGTCAGGCCGCGACAGCGTCAGCAGGGCCTCGAAGGTGGTTCAGCTTGGTCAAGCCGCGACAGCGTCAGCAGGGCCTCGAAGGTGGTTCAGCTTGGTCAGGCCGCGACAGCGTCAGCAGGGCCTCGAAGGTGGTTCAGCTTGGTCAGGCCGCGACAGCGTCAGCAGGGCCTCGAAGGTGGTTCAGCTTGGTCAGGCCGCGGCAGCGTGAGCAGGGCCTCGAAGGTGGTTCAGCTTGGTCAGGCCGCGACAGCGTCAGCAGGGCCTCGAAGGTGGTTCAACTTGGTTAGGCCGCGACAGTGTCAGCAGGGCCTCGAAGGTTCCAGGTGCATGAGTTCGGATCGGGATCAGCCGCGACAAGGTCAGCAGGGCTTCGACTCCAAGATACAACTGAAGTCCTAATTCAGGGCTGGCCCAGATATAGGGCTGGAGTCCTTTGATGTCCGGACCCTCGCGCCTGGGGGTCAGAGGGGCCGGGATGAAGGTGTCCAGACACCCAGCAGGAGGGTGGAGCCAGCGCCCAGGGAGGCCGGAGGGCGATCGATACCAGGCATGCGGGGACGGCTGGAGGGCCATCGAAACTCCCCTCCTCCGGGATCCGCCAAGTGGCCACTCTACCACCTGGGAGGATCTTGGTGCCTCGATGTCGGGGCTTCGCTGAGGCCGGGGCCAGGGATGGCTGCGGCAACGTGCTCGGGACGTGATGGGCCCAAGATGGAGTCGGGCCGGAAATGGTGGCCTGGCATGGTCGCCAGACCGGCAGGGTTGGCGAGCAGGGTCCGCCTGGGGGGAGAGCCGTGGGTTGCCAGGGGGGCCGCTCTCGTCGGTGGTTCGTGTTCAGGGAGGTCGACAGCGGGTCGACGGAGGGCCTATGTAGTCCCGGGCCCGCCACGCGGGAGGGTCGGACCACGCCACGAGGCCGGGTCCAACACACGTCCCCTCCAGCTGAAGGCGGGGAGAATCACCCATCTTCCTGGGGATTCTCCTCGTCGAGGCGGAAGAAGCGGGACAGGCCATCAGCGTTGGCGTGGTCGTTGCCAGGGCGATGCTCCACAGTGAAGTCCATCCCTTGGAGGGAGATGGACCATCGCAGCAGCTTGGGGTTTTCGCCACGCATCTGCATCAGCCACCGCAGGGGCCGGTGGTCAGTCTGGACCCGGAAGTGGGTGCCGAAGAGGTAGGGCCTGAGGTTCTTGAGGGCCCACACGACGGCGAAGGCCTCTCTCTCAATGGTGCTCCATCGCTGCTCTCTGGCCAGCAGCTGTCGACTGATGAAGGCCACAGGATGGTCAATCCCTCCGGGGCCAATCTGAGATAGGACCGCCCCGATGCCATGCTCCGAGGCGTCGGTCTGGACTACGAACTCCCGGCTGTAGTCAGGGGCTTGGAGCACAGGGGCGGTGCACATGGCTGCTTTCAAAGTCTCGAATGCCACCTGACACGCGGGTGTCCATTGTACTTTCTGGGGCCGGTTCTTCGAGGTCAGCTCAGTGAGGGGCCCCACAATGCTCCCATAGTTCTTTATGAAGCACCGATAATATCCAGTGAGCCCCAGGAAGGCTCGGACGGCTGTCTGGGTTACCGGGGGCTCCCAGGCGACGATGGCGTCAATCTTGGGTCGGAGGGGAGCCACATGGCCGCTCCCCACTTGGTGTCCCAGGTAGGTCACGGACCCTTGACCTATCTGGAACTTGCTGGCTTTCACAGTTAGTCCGGCCCGCCGGAGGGCCGTCAGGACCTCCCAGAGGTGCCTCAGGTGCTCGGCCCAGTGGAGGCTGTACACTGCAATGTCGTCTAGATAGGCGGCACTGAATTCTTCTAGCCCCGCCAGCACTTTGTTCACCAGTCTCTGGAAGGTTGCTGGGGCGTTTTTCATACTGAAGGGCATCACCTTGAATTGGAAGTGGCCATCGGGTGTTGAGAAGGCCGATCGCTCCTGGGCGCCAGGGGTGAGGCCGATCTGCCAATACCCGGCTGTGAGGTCGAAGGTACTGAGGTACTTGGCGGCTCCCAAGCGGTCGATTAGTTCATCGGCCCGGGGGATGGGATGCGCGTCGGTTCTGGTAACAGCATTCAGTCCCCGGTAGTCGACACAAAACCTGAGTTCTGGAGGGGTGCCCGGTGCGGCGGCTTTGGGGACCAGGACAACTGGGCTGGCCCAGGGACTGTCGGAGGGTTCGACCACCCCCAGGGCCAGCATTTTGGTAACTTCTGTCTGGATGCAGGCCCGAACTCGGTCGGGAACTCGGTAGGCCCGGTGTCGCACTGGCTGGCTGTCCCCGGTGTCGACATCGTGGACACACCACTGGGTAACTCCGGGGGTGAGGGAGAACAGGTCCGTGAATTGCCCCAACAGCTCTTGGCAGTCCCGGCGCTGTACGGGGGTCAGGTCGGAGGAGAGAGAGATTCCCTCGATGGAGCCGTCTTTCTCAGCGTACCCTAGGAGGTCGGGCGGGGCTCGGAGTCATCCTCGGCCCCATCATCTGTAGCTAGCAGTAGGCTCAGTTCGCTGCGGGCAAAATGAGGCTTGAGCCGATTGGCGTGCAGAACCTGGAGGGGGTTCCGGGGTGACTCCATGTCCACGAGATATGTGACGGGGCTCTTGCGCTCGATCACCTTGAAGGGGCACGACCATTTGTCCTGGAGGGCACAAGGTTCGACCGGGGACATGACCCAGACCTGCTGGCCCGGCTCGAACTCGATGGATGAAGAGTTCTGGTCATACCAGCGTTTCATGTCCTCCTGACTGGCCTCAAGGTTGGCCTCGGCAAGGGCTCGGAACTTCCGAGTCTGGCTTCGGAGGGTCAGGAGGTACCGGTAGACATCCGGCGGTGCGTCTTGGACTGTAGTTTCCCAGTCTTCTTTGACCAGGCTGAGGGGATCTCGGACAGGGTGCCCGTACAAGAGTTCAAAGGGGCTGAACCCTAGGGACTTCTGTGGTACCTCCTGATAGGCAAACAAGAGGCAGGGCAGCAGGACGTCCCATTTGCGGCGGAGGGGCTCTTCTAGGCCCTGGATCATCCCCTTGAATGTCCGGTTAAACCGCTCCACCAGTCCATTCCCTTGGGGGTGATATGGGGTGGTGAACTTATACGTGACCCCGCACTGTTGCCACAGGGACCGCATATACCTCGATATAAAGTTTGTGCCCCGATCGCTCACGACTTCTCGGGGGAACCCAACCCTGGAGAAGATCCCCATCAGTGCTCGGCCCACCACGGGAGCTGTTATGGTTCTGTGGAAAAGTAAATTTTGCCATGTTCTGTGTCCCTACGTGTCATCCATCATATGTTATGTGTGCATGATTAAATATGCATATGCATTCCCCATGTTTGATTAAAGACGCAATTACAGTTGTGTCCACCTCTAGTATGCCAGTTTCCAGTCCTCGTGAACACTACGTATATCAGGCCTATGTAAAGCTACGTTGCCACGTTTCTCAGTGTGCACGTTATTCCATTGTAAAGTTCCCGTTTCTAGGCCTCAAAAGGGCCTGGACACCAGATTCAGCTCCTGTCTCCTGAAGCCTCGCTGAGGAGCGATACAGCCCCCACCTGTATCCTCGACCCTTCACTTACTTCCTGCCTCGCAGTGCCCGGCCCAGCCTGGCTCAGTCTCTGAGTCTGCCAAAAGTATGTTATAGTTCCAGTTATCAGTTCAGTCCTCCTTCTCTGCATTCCTAAGCTACTGAACTGCATCAATAGTTTCCGTCATTGTCTAGCCTTCACGTCTCCACGTTAGAGAAATACTGCATTTAATGGTCATTTAATATTCTTCATCACGCACTACATGTAGAATAATGCATGGTCCAGTCTTAGAATCAAGTTAACCTTTCCTCTCCTGACTTCTAGTTTATATCAACATGTTCTCTAAACATCAGATACTAGATACTGTTTAGGTACATGTCGCCCTGACTCTCCAGACTTCAGTCTCTGCTCCTAGCACAGAGTTCATAGCCCCCAGCTTCTCCTAGTGATACGTCATTGCTAGTTTGCGCGCACCATCAGGTTAGAGGTCCCGGCTCCTTAGGTAGCCCCCTCCATGGTTTCCGCCCCATTCATGACATATTCTGTTACGTTTGCATCACATGTCCATGTATACGCCCAGTTACACCTACTTTCGCCCTTATCTTTCGCGACTGCTACGCGTCACGCCTTCTGCTCCACCCACTGCTACGCCTACTGCAATGTAATGCTATGTGTTTGCGTTATGTATATATGCTCATGTATTGTTATTAAAAGTCAGCGCGCTCATCCCAGACCCAGCCCCAGCAGCTGCTGGGCCCTGTCATCCTATTCCTATGCAGGTTGTCCTGTTCCTGTCCTTATGCTGTATTAAACCTGCAAAAACTCCTACTACCTCGAATCTTGACTCTTATTTATTGAGCTATCTGTTATGATATATGTCTAGTCAAAAAGAGAGGTATTATTTATTTATTTACCACATAATGGCGCCCGAACAGGGACTTGCCCTTTCCCCACGCGTCGGTGAAGCCACGCCGACCCCCTGACCCTCTGCAGTCGTGACGGAACTCTTCTGTGCACCGGCAGATATTTCTGCTTCAAGTATCCCTCAGGCCCACGGAGGAGACGGAGGAGGCGGTCCAGCATCCAAACGAGACGGTGGAGGAACGCGGCGAGTCCCGACCAGAGCCCAAGCCGAGAGTCCAAGGTCCGAGGTATCCGGAGGCCCACCCGTAACTGAAGTCCGAAGTTCGTCGTCCGTCGTCGTAGCAGTCCAGTCCAGTCCGAGGCTTTCCGTTCTTGCTGCCCGGTGAGTACCATTACTGGGGTAGTATCTAGACAGGGTCAATCTAAATTGACTCTGGTCCGTGGGTTGGTGGTACACAGACTCACAAACGAAGTGTTCACCTAGGTGGATACGGGTCTTGATGCGTCCCTTTATGGGACCGGTATGTTCCGTACTGTTTCAGCAGTGCATCCAGTAACTCTAGTCTGTTCCGTTCTCGAGAAATTCTTGTGTTTCTGTTCTCAGTATTCCAGGTAATATTCTGTCCGAACTGTTATGTTATGATGTTGTTCAATGTATTTCCAATGTCGTGGTATGCCTGAATTGTTCTCCAAATTGTTATTGTTTCTCGTGTATTGTATTGTGTTCCGATTCAAGTTTACAATGTCTCTCTTTTCGAGATTACGTCAGCTAAAAACTAGAAAGGGTTTGTTAGAAGAAGCAGTTCCTGTTCCGCCGAGGGACAGTCCAGGTCATTTTATGTATCAGAAGCATGGCATAAGCGCCATATTGTATCTAGATTTATGGGTAGAGTATACCAAACAGTTAGAAGAGAAGTATAGATGGCCCGTATCGGGTACATGGGATGCCGAGTGCATCATGCGAGTAGAAGAAGCATTATGGAAAAAGAAAGCCAGACAATCACAGAAAGATGCCATCGAGTTATGGCGTAAAGAAGCTCATAAAAGAACCGAAAAAGAAATCAGAAAGACAGAATTAAGTAGAGAATCCTTAGAACGAGCACAAGAAAAAGAACTAATCGAGATAGGTGAACAAGTCAAAGCCGAACAGTCAGACAGACAGAGGCATGCACTTATTAGGGGTATGTATCCTCTTCTTGCCGAGGGCTTGCCAAAAGCGACCCCAGAGGCATCCAGTAATTTCCCGCCACCATTAGTTCCGATCAAGCTACGTCACAAACAGACCGCAGCTGATATTTTTATTTCGTCCTATTTGGATGACACAATCCCAGAATATGTAAATCCTGTTCGCGCTCCGCCAGTCCCTGTAAATCAGGCACTTCCCGCTCCTCCAGACACCGGAGTACCTGTTACGGTACCCCCGGTCCAGCCCGCCATACAAGTCCAGCCTGCATTTCCATTTCCCACTCTGCCAGGACGAAGAGCCTCAGTAGACGACTCCAGTTTAGGGGCCGCAGGGGGAGGTACTCCTCAAACCCCGCCGCCACACAAGCGTTTAACGACAGCCGAATTACATGCACAAGCGTCACAGCGTACGCCCAGACATCAGACTGTAGCAGAAATAAGAAAATCCCTTGCCGAATGCGGCTATGATCCAGTACCAGGCGAGGATAATATGGTTTTATATTCATTCCGCGTAAGAAAGGTGGCCGAGTATCTAGTCACCTTACCGAATATGAAAGAAGATCTAGACAGAATATATCGTTTCATCCGTACAGGGGATGATCCAGAAAGTATTAGCGAGGCCATGTCTCAAAGGAAAGCCGAGATCCAGCTCATGATATTAAAGTTTCTGATCAATTGTCTAATAAGAGAACAAGATTACCCGTCTAAAGATCCGGCTGAAATGAGAACCCTGACAAGGTGGAGTGATAATATAGCCGAGGGTAAGCACAAGACCGTCGGTGCTATGGAGAGTATGTACAAGAAAATCCGTAGAGAAATAATAAAGATACACGAACAACGTAAAGCGGCACAAGTAAGCGAGAAAGAAAGTAACTCTGATACTGAAGAGGTAGAGGACGAGAATCCCGCCAGAATAGCGTATGTAGGAAAATCTAGATTTCCAGACCGCCATTTACGCCTAGAACACAAGTCTACTTTCCATCATCCAGCACCAGAACAAGGTTCTCTAGAACAAGTGTTTCAAGCTACCGATCACATTCTGAAATCACGAATCGGTTACAGTGAGTTAAGTACCATGCATGAACAAGAACTAGCCCGATCAGCAGTCCGATGGATTACTGATTCTATCACTTTTCCAGACGAAATAGTGACACAAATGTTTCTGAAAATGCCCCCAGCCGAGCAACGACTGGCGGGTATGTATATGATTCAGCACCTCATTACATTGTATGAGGGTCAGCACTCTGATCCAGGCCCGTTACATGATATCCTGAACGAGTTACTCCAGTATAGATGGAAAGGTCTAGGTACCGATTTAATTAGTGTCATTCTAGAACAGCGTCACAAATATAGAACGTTTCTGAACCCGCATTTTGTTCATGTCTCACCCCCAGAAAGTAAACCATTTTACATGGAGAGACAGAATCCGTTACGAGAAGTCCACCCAGTTAAAGGAACGGGTGGCGAAATGCAGCGAGTGTTTGTTTACACTCCGATTACAAAGATGGAACTCCTCGAGATGAAGAAATTAATTCCCTGTCATGACAAAGATCCAGCAGGGTTCCATAGAGAATTAAAAGACATGCTCCGTATGGGAGAATACACGTACCCAGATATAATTAAAATGCTAAAGGTTCTGTTGCCCGCAGGGGTGTATGAAAAGCTAAAGGAAAAAGAATGGGAGGTGGGAGAGAAAAAGATCGATTGGGCAGTTCTAGAAGCTGAAGACAAGGCACGAGTACCAGGTACCGGTCTTGGAGATAAATGTAAAGAATTACCAGAATTATTGATTCAAGTTTTACCTAGATTATTGACAACTAGAAAAGAAGACTGGGATGCAATCTCAGCCTGTAAACAAAAGCAAGATGAGGATATTAGTGATTTTTATTCTAGATTTGAAAAATGTTTCAGCATCAACAGTGGCCTCAAGACAAGTAGTGAGTCATACCCTCACCTTTTTGTTACTAAATTAGTCGAGAATTCAAGCCCACCAATTAAAAATCGAGTTCTGAAAGTCGAAAGTACCTGGCAAGCTAATACCCCGTCCCAGATGTTGCAAATGCTCCAATACCACCAGAATAGAATCAGAGAAGAGCAAGAACACGAACGAAAACGTATGAAAGACACGAAAATGAAAGTACTAGTTGCACAATCTGTTCCTCAAGACAGTCAGAAGAGGGGTCCGAATCAAGCCAGTCATCCTGCAGCTCCCGTTAAAGGGAATTGCAATTATTGTAAACAGCCAGGTCATTTCATAAATGAGTGTGCAGTTCTGAAACACAACATAGCTACTGGTAAGACTAAAGAAAGACCACGTCCGCCTAGACAAGAACAAGTTTCACAGATTCCTCAGCCACAGAATGCACAACAGACAGTTACAGCACCGCAGCCTATTGCTGCAACACAGCACGTTACATCGCAGATGTACCAGTATGCACAGTCTGAGTATCCAGAGTACCAGCAGTATTCATGAAACAGCCTAGAGAGGGAGGTAGGCTTGCCTCTCATCGAGATACCTGTAGATCAAGAAGGTCCCTATGTTCACAGTCAAGTATTAGGGAAAGACAGAAAGTTTTTGATTGATACAGGGGCAAGTAGGACCACAATTAGTCACGCCGAAGTTCCAGGGGCTCCGCTCTCAGGCTCAAGAAATGTTTCCCTTGGATTTTCAGGAAAACCTATCGTAAATGAGATTTCAAAGCCAGTTACTCTAGAAGTAGGTCCATTGTCCCGTACTACTGATCTGTTACTTACTAAGTCATGTCCAGAAAACCTATTAGGCATTAAGACACTGAAAGAGTTAGGTGCAGTTATATGCTGTTCCCCAGAGGGAATACGATTGTTCCTACGTGACTTCAAGGGTCACTATGTATTACGAGATTTTGATCCAAGATTGTCTAATGTTCCGCAGCACTTATGGGCGCAAGGTCCAACTGATGTAGGTTACATGCAAATCACACCCTATCGTGTGACTCTCAAGCCAGGTGTAGTGTTACCACGAATCAGACAGTACAGATTGCCACCTGAGGCTGTAGCAGCCTTATCCAAAATTATTGACGAGCTCATGGCTCAAGGAGTGGTTGTAGAAACTGACTCCAATGTATGTAATTCTCCGATCATTCCAGTCATGAAACGTACTGATCCAAATGCACCCCCAGTATATCGATTAGTGATTGACCTACGAGAGCTTAATAAATGTATTATTCCGCAGTACCCAGTTGTCCCAGATATCTCTTCCCTATTAACGGCCATTGATTCCGAAGCCACGTTCTTCACTGTCATAGACCTCAAGAACGCATTTTTCAGTGTTCCTATTCATCCAGACAGCCAGTTCCTTTTCGGATTTTGTTTAAATGGAAGGAGCTATATGTTTACACGAGCTCCTCAAGGTTTCACAGAAAGTCCTAGTATTTACAGTCAAGCACTCAAAAGACAACTAGACAACATTCATATGCCAACTGACACTGCCCTGCTCCAGTATGTCGATGATCTACTGATCACAGCCCGTTCTGAACGTGCTTGCGAGCGAGCATCCCTTACAGTTTTGTATTTCCTAGCCGAGATGGGGCACAAGGTGTCCCCTTCTAAGCTTCAATTCTGTGTCCAGCAAGTGGTCTACTTAGGACACTTACTGTCCAAGAGGGGTAGGCAGTTGACACCAGACCGTATCCAGTTAATAGCGAGTCTTCCTCAGCCCAAGACCCAGAAGGAGGTACGTGCTTTTATCGGCCTTACTTCTTACTGCAGACAATGGATTCCCCAGTATGCATTTCTAGCCAAGCCACTGATACAGTTAACGACACAGGAGGCAGCCGTATCGACTGTCCTCCCTTGGACATCTGAACATACACTTAGTTTCAATGAGTTAAAGAAAGCCCTATGCCAAGCTCCAGTTCTAGCAACACCGAACTACAGTAAGCCTTTTACACTTTTCGTTACTGAACGTGAAGGTACAGCATTATCTGTTCTCACACAAGATCAAGCAGGACAATACAAGCCCTGTGCTTATTTTTCGAGCACATTAGATCCTGTAGCCCAGGCCCTGCCTGCGTGCCTCAAGTCAGTTGCAGCCACAGCCCTAGCTATCAGACAAAGTGATTCCATAGTCTTAGGACATACCTTGACAGTACAAGTTCCACACTCTGTGGAAGTTCTTTTAAACCGAACACAAACTCAGCATTTGACAATTGCACGTTTAACAGGTTATGAATTGACACTGTTCCAGCCTCACATAGAAATCAGACGCTGCAACATTTTAAATCCTGCTACACTGTTACCATCAGTTACTTCGAATCCTGACCCACATGACTGTGTGGAAGTAGTTAACATTACGACAAAGCCAAGACAAGATCTGACAGATATTCCGTTACCAGATCCCGACCTGACACTTTATGTGGATGGTTCATGTATGAGAACTAGTACAGGAGAACTAGTCGCTGCGTATGCAGTGACTACTGACACCGAAGTTATTGAAACACACCGTATTGATACCCTGTCCGCTCAAGCAGCAGAGCTAGTTGCTCTGACACAAGCCTGTATACATGCCAAGAACCAGAGAGTTAATGTTTACACAGATTCACGTTACGCATTCGGAGTTGTACACGACTTCGGAGTGCTCTGGCAGGAGAGAGGTTTCATGACTTCTCATGGAACCAAGATTCAGCATGGTCTCCTTATTCAAGCTCTGTTAGATGCCATACACTTACCGACATCTATTGCTATCATGAAGTGCAAAGCACATACGAAAGTTACTGACATTATTTCCCAAGGTAATGATCTAGCAGATCGCACAGCCAAGCTTACAGCACAGACTCCAGACATTCAAGTTAATCAGACACATACTCCAGATCCGATTACATGCATGACAGTTAAGGACCCTACACAAGATGTCATAGATATCCAGTTACATGCTACTCCCGAAGAAATCAAGAAATGGTCCGAACAAGGAGGGGTCCAGACAGATCAAGGATGGTTAACGAAGGGTAAAGCCACATGGTTTCTCCCCGACTCTATGGTTCAAGTCATTATTAATACCGCACATAGTCCAGCACATTTAGGAGAAAAAGCTATGTTAGACAGTATCCAGAACATTTGGTTTAACAAGCATTTACGAGCTGCAGCCAAGCAGAAAGTCCGTACCTGTATGATATGTTGTCAGTTTAATCCAGGTAAAAGTGTCCCGGTGGAACAAGGTGGATTCCAGCCCCCTGACCACCCTTTTGAAGTCCTCCAGATGGATTATATTCAGATGGAGCGATGTCGAGGTTTCAAGTATGTCCTTGTAGTTGTATGCGCTTTGTCCAGGTGGACAGAAGCATATCCAGTCCCAGATTACACAGCCGCGACCACTGCCAAGCAGTTGGTTCGTGAGTTTTTCCCTCGTTATGGACTCCCTAGAGTCATATATTCTGACAACGGCCAGCCATTCTCATCTGAACTCATGAAGCATGTTTCCCTTTTGTTAGGGTACCAGTGGAAGTTTCATTGTGTACGCCATCCTGAAGCAGCCGGTCTCGTAGAGAGACATAACCAGACCCTGAAAATCTGTATTGCAAAAGTGTGTAAAGAAAAAGGTGTGGACTGGCTAGTAGCTCTGCCAGTCGCTTTGTTTTATATGCGCATGGTCGCACATTCCAGATCAGGTCTGTCCCCGTATGAGGTCGTTTTCGGCCGCCCCCCTAATATGTGGGGTACTCCTAGACCCCGAAGTATTACCGATGTTTCAAGTAATATGCTGACAGATTACCTAGCTTCCTTGATGTCTGCCCTCAACTCATGTCGTTCACAGGTTGCCGCCGCATTTCCAGACAATACCGAGGTGGCACCGCATGAAATCGTTCCAGGATCCATGGTGATGGTCCGCAACTTTGACAGATCAAGTCCGCTGGAGCCTCGTTGGAAAGAGCCCCGACAGGTCCTCCTCACCACCCGTACAGCCGTGAAGTTGGAAGGACGCAAAGGCTGGGTACACCTTTCTCATGTCAAACTTTTTAATGGACTGAAACCCGTCTTAAAGAACATTTCCCAGGATTTGAAGGATTGCCAAAATATTGTTCTCAAGGACTGTCCCGCAAAAGACATTGCTACAACCCCTCCCCTGTTAGAGAAAACTCCACAACAGGAGTACAAGCTAAAACTCCGGTCTAGTAAAATAAGTCAGTCAGTTTGATTGTCTAAGTCCTCCCCTAGGTGAAACGGTTAGACTGTTTCTGACATGTATAAAATAGACCCCCATAGTGAGAGAGTTAGTCAAAACTCAATCCGATGTATCGTTTTTCTATGTTTCATATTGTTTTCCAGCCTTATGATTTCCTGCACCAGTTATGCATTTTACCTATGTTTCCCAGTTTCACATGTAAATAAGTCTGCTAATGCTACAGTAGAGCACACGTTTAGTGATCTGCCTCCTCATGAACTCTCTTACCGCCTCGCCATGCGAAATAACTCATTTATCCGCATGTTACATTACTCACACCAGTCCAGCAATACCACTAATTGTTGGGTGTGTGGTCGACTCCCCCCTTTCCAGACCCCGAAGGGAGTTCTGCCACTTTTTCCTTATCCATTTTCACATAATGGTTCGTGTGGAGCATGGTCCACGTTAACGTCATCCTCAACAGATATGTCTTTTCTTAACAGTACATGTTTTCCAGACAAGCAAGGTCTTCCCCACAGAACAGGTTTAGATCTAGAAAATGAAGTATATAATCTAGGAAACTATTCTTCGAATTTTATGGTCCTGAATGTTCAGTCTTATACTACTCCAGACTTACCTGCTATTTCAGTACTGCCAGTCAAAGGCGAATTATGTGTCCGAAATAATGGTTCCGTACATGTAGGACATAGTGATTGTACTACTATTGTCAAGTATAGTGACAGTGGGAAATCTATCTTCAAAGCTTCACGTCATTCTTATTTTATTTGTGGTCAAACCGCATATGTTCGTCTGCCCCTCGATTGGGAGGGAACCTGTTACATTGCCTTCCTACTGCCACCAGTTTTTCTAGCCCCACCTGATTATCATAGAAATACACATCTAGTACACATTAGACATAGAAGGGAGTACCCAATTGTCGATTATACTGAAACTGCTCTAGAACAGTATACAGATTTCAACAGAGGTTTCTTCTTCTTTATAGGACCTATCCAGAATAGTAAACTGATCCGTAGGTTAACCAGAACCCTCGAAGCTGTAATAAATGAGACTGCCTCTGCTCTAGGTAACTTAACTGAAGAGCAATCTGCTATGAGATTTGTCGTTTTACAGAATCGTCTCGTCCTTGACGTCATACTGGCCGATAGGGGCGGGGCTTGTAGAGTCATCGGATCTAGTTGCTGCATTTTCATTCCAAATAACGCGCCGTCTGTTTATTCAGCTATAACCAGACTCCATAAAATTGCCCATCTGATACACCAAGATCCAGGCACCTGGACATGGTCCGGTTGGTTCTGGAATATAATTTCCGCATGGGGATGGAAAATATTGTCCTTTCTAGGTATTGCAGTAGCGATCATATTCAGCTGCTGCCTCTGTATACAATGTGGCCCTGCGATTTGCGGCATTTGTGCTACCTCTTGTATTCCTAGTCCCAAGCCCCGTTCTAAATCCCGTTCCAGGATAATTCGAGACGAGCAAATGATACTGTATGAAATGATAGATGGTATCATGAATATTGATGTTTCCTGATGGAAACGTAGTGACAAGGAGGGAATGTGGAAAAGTAAATTTTGCCATGTTCTGTGTCCCTACGTGTCATCCATCATATGTTATGTGTGCATGATTAAATATGCATATGCATTCCCCATGTTTGATTAAAGACGCAATTACAGTTGTGTCCACCTCTAGTATGCCAGTTTCCAGTCCTCGTGAATACTACGTATATCAGGCCTATGTAAAGCTACGTTGCCACGTTTCTCAGTGTGCACGTTATTCCATTGTAAAGTTCCCGTTTCTAGGCCTCAAAAGGGCCTGGACACCAGATTCAGCTCCTGTCTCCTGAAGCCTCGCTGAGGAGCGATACAGCCCCCACCTGTATCCTCGACCCTTCACTTACTTCCTGCCTCGCAGTGCCCGGCCCAGCCTGGCTCAGTCTCTGAGTCTGCCAAAAGTATGTTATAGTTCCAGTTATCAGTTCAGTCCTCCTTCTCTGCATTCCTAAGCTACTGAACTGCATCAATAGTTTCCGTCATTGTCTAGCCTTCACGTCTCCACGTTAGAGAAATACTGCATTTAATGGTCATTTAATATTCTTCATCACGCACTACATGTAGAATAATGCATGGTCCAGTCTTAGAATCAAGTTAACCTTTCCTCTCCTGACTTCTAGTTTATATCAACATGTTCTCTAAACATCAGATACTAGATACTGTTTAGGTACATGTCGCCCTGACTCTCCAGACTTCAGTCTCTGCTCCTAGCACAGAGTTCATAGCCCCCAGCTTCTCCTAGTGATACGTCATTGCTAGTTTGCGCGCACCATCAGGTTAGAGGTCCCGGCTCCTTAGGTAGCCCCCTCCATGGTTTCCGCCCCATTCATGACATATTCTGTTACGTTTGCATCACATGTCCATGTATACGCCCAGTTACACCTACTTTCGCCCTTATCTTTCGCGACTGCTACGCGTCACGCCTTCTGCTCCACCCACTGCTACGCCTACTGCAATGTAATGCTATGTGTTTGCGTTATGTATATATGCTCATGTATTGTTATTAAAAGTCAGCGCGCTCATCCCAGACCCAGCCCCAGCAGCTGCTGGGCCCTGTCATCCTATTCCTATGCAGGTTGTCCTGTTCCTGTCCTTATGCTGTATTAAACCTGCAAAACTCCTACTACCTCGAATCTTGACTCTTATTTATTGAGCTATCTGTTATGATATATGTCTAGTCAAAAAGAGAGGTATTATTTATTTATTTACCACAGTTCGTAGGGGGATGGCTTCGGGATAGCGGGTGGCATGATCCACCAGGACGAGGATGAAGCGATGCCCTTGCGAGGTTCGAGGGTCCAGGGGCCCCACGATGTCGATCCCTACTCGCTCGAAGGGGGTGGTCACTACTGGAAAGGGTTGGAGCGGGGCCTTCACCTTCCCCCCGCTCTTTCCGCTGGCTTGGCATGTCCGGCAGGTACGGCAGTGGTTATGCACATCGTTGCGCATTTTCGGCCAGTAAAAATGGGTCACCAGGCGGCTGTAAGTTTTGTCCTGCCCCAGGTGCCCGGCAAGGGGCACATCGTGGGCCAGGTTCAAGAGAAAGTCTCTGAATCGTAGGGGGACCACCAACACCCGGCTGGCCCCCAGCTCGGCAATTTTCTGTTCACTGTATAGGAGGTCATGGTCCCAGTAGACCCAGTGGGACCCCGAGGTGTCACCGGCAGCTTGGGCTGTGGCTTGCTGCCGGGTCCCCTCGAGGGAGGAGCAGGCCTTCTGTTCCTGCCGGAATTGCTCTCGGGTGGGACCACCCTCCTGGCGCCATTGGGCTAGTTCGGGTATGGCGCTGAGTTCGGCGCTGCCTTCCCGGTCGTGTTCCGATGGCTCGGGCTCGGATTCTTCATCGACCGTGGCCGGTGGTGGCACGGGCCACTCTGGCTCTTCCGTCGGGGTGGCCTCGGTTGCCGCCGGGGCCCGGGCAGTCATAGATCGGGTCGTAGCGCAGACCCACTCTGGTAGTCCCATCATTCCTAGATGTTCTCTCCGCTCGACTTGGGCCCAGGGAGAGCTCTCGAGGTCGTTTCCGAGGAGGCAGTCCACGGGGGCGTCGTCCCGGACGGTCACCTTGAGGGTGCCCGACACCCCCCCCCCACTCGAAGGGGATTCGGGCCATCTGACACAGAGTCTCGGAGTTGTCGGCGGCCCGCACGGGGCATCGCACGTTTGGTATGATCTGTTCGGGGGTCACCAAGTGGCAGCGGACGGCCGTCACACTGGCTCCCGTGTCTCGGAGGGCTTCGGTCCGTCGTCCATTGATGTGGACCCACTGACGGTATTTTTGAGTGTTGCTCGGTAGCGGGGCTTGGGGGACCATGTCTCTTTCGCCCAGGCAGGCTAGGACCATGGCGGCCGGTTCATACTCGGTTTGATCTTCATTGTAGATCTCTTCGTCTCCTTCTCCCCCTTCTCCCAGGGCTGCAGCAGCGAACTGGCGGGTCGGAGGCCCGGTGGTGCCGGGACGCTGGTTCATGGGGCAGAGGCGGTCACTGGCATAGTGACCGGGCCGCTGGCATCTGTGGCACATAATGTTCGGGCGGGGCCCCGGCCGTGCGGGAGGGGTCCCTCTTCTGATCAGGGATGGCGAAGTGTTATTCTGGGGGGACCCCTGCGGGGGACTCCGTCCCGTGGCCGGCGGAAAGTCCCGGCTCCTGTTCTGCCCTCCTCCGCCGCCACGCTGGCGGGGGTGCCCCTGGCCGTTCCGTCCCGGTTCTCCTATCGGGGTCCGGAAGACCCGGGTGCTCACCCATCGATCGGCCTCGACGGCGAGTCTTCGGGGCTTGGTCAGCTTGCTGTCGAGGAGATGTTGTCTGAGCTCGACAAAGCAGTTGTTGGAGAGGTGCTCCCAAACGATGAGGTCGAACAGCTGCTGGTAGGTGGACACTTTGCTGCCCTTGATCCATCCTTCCAGGGCCCGGCTATAAAAGTTTACGTACTCCACCCAGGTGGTACCGGGGATCTTTTTGCAATCTCTGAACCTCTGTCGGTACATCTCGGGGGTGAGGCCATACCGGGTGAGCAGGGCGTCCTTCATGTGGTCATAGGAGGACATCACGTCCTCGGCCAGCTCTAGCAGGGTGTCTCTTCCTTAGCTGACAAATCTCCCCCATAAGCCGGCCCCCCAATCTTTTCGCGGGATGCGGTGCGCGGTCATGGCAACTTCATACACCTTGAACTATTGCTGGATATCGTCATTCTTGTAATATTCCTTGACGATGTCCTTGGGAATGTGGACCTTCGGGTCGGCAGGAGGTGGAGGGTCCCGGGTCACCGCGGCGCCAGCCCCTTCGATCTTGGCTTTGATCTCTAGTTCTTTGAGGCCACGCTCGTGTTCGTACGTGAGTTTTTTTTCTTCCAACTCCCTTTGTCTCCGCCTCTCTACCAGATCTCCCTCTAATCGTAGTTGCTCAATGGCCATTTTCTTTTCTGCTAATTGAAGTTCTCCATCCAGCCGGAGTCGGGTGAGCTCTAGTTCATGGAGCCGACTCCTCTCTCGCTCCCGGGCGTCTTCGTGGGAGAGGCCCGTTTCTCTGTTGGCGGTTCTCTCTTCTACTGGGGTTATGCCTGTACTCAGGGGTACTTCTAGGACAATGTCATCGTCAGTTTGGGGTGGAGTCACTCCGGTCTCCACCCATGTTTGCAGCGCTTCTTTGAAATCGTCTTTTGTGCTTAGTCCGGTGGTAGCGATACCCAGGGCTTTGCAGAATTGTTTGAGTTCTTTATGGGTGTATTCCTCTAATCGTTCCTTCTGGAATTCTGTGGTCGTTCCGGCTTCCTTAGTATTCATGGTTGTTGTGTGTTTCAGTTAGTAGTGGCGAGTTACTCGCTGTACGATTTGCGCGAGCTCGGATCCCCTTGCTTGCCACCAATGTTGGAAAGGCGATCCCAGGGGGGACAGAAGATGTCTGACTGCCCGCCCCGAGACCCACCTCTCTCTATAGAAGAGGCCGAGCGCCGTAGGGAGGCCTCCTTGGCGAGGCTCCTTCCTACTATCGTACAGTTGAGCAATCACCCTACCACAGACGGACACCACACGCAGGGATATTCTCAAGAATCTTTATATAAGAAATCAAGGCACGCTCTCGTAAGATTGTGACACAGGGATCGGGGGATCCGTAAAGTCTTGGCTTCGGGAAAGAGGGGGGTAGCGGGGCAGTCTTGGCACCAACTGGTGCGTTGATAGTTCCAGGGGTCAGGCCGCGACAGCGTCAGCAGGGCCTCGCAGGTGGTTCAGCTTGGTCAGGCCGCGACAGCGTCAGCAGGGCCTCGAAGGTGGTTCAGCTTGGTCAGGCCGCGACAGCGTCAGCAGGGCCTCGAAGGTGGTTCAGCCTGGTCAGGCCGCGACAGCGTCAGCAGGGCCTCGAAGGTGGTTCAGCTTGGTCAGGCCGCGACAGCGTCAGCAGGGCCTCGAAGGTGGTTCAGCTTGGTCAGGCCGCGACAGCGTCAGCAGGGCCTTGAAGGTGGTTCAGCTTGGTCAGGCCGCGACAGCGTCAGCAGGGCCTCGAAGGTGGTTCAACTTGGTCAGGCCGCGACAGCGTCAGCAGGGCCTCGAAGGTTCCAGGTGCATGAGTTCGGATCGGGATCAGCCGCGACAAGGTCAGCAGGGCTTCGACTATAAGATACAACTGAAATCCTAATTCAGGGCTGGTCAGATATAGGGCTGGAGTCCTTTGATGTCCGGACCCTCGCGCCTGGGGGTCAGAGGGGCCGGGATGAAGGTGTCCAGACACCCAGCAGGAGGGTGGAGCCAGCGCCCAGGGAGGCCCGAGGGCGATCGATACCAGGCGTCCGGGGACGGCTGGAGGGCCATCGAAACTCCCCTCCTCCGGGATCCGCCAAGTGGCCACTCTACCACCTGGGAGGATCTTGGTGCCTCGATGTCGGGGCTTCGCTGAGGCCGGGGCCAGGGATGGCTGCGGCCACGTGCTCGGGACGTGATGGGCCCAAGCTGGAGTCGGGCCGGAAATGGTGGCCTGGCATGGTCGCCAGACCGGCAGGGTTGGCGAGCAGGGTCCGCCTGGGGGGGGAGCCGTGGGTTGCCAGGCAGGGGGGCCGCTCTCGTCGGTGGTTCGTGTTCAGGGAGGTTGATAGTGGGTCGACAGAGGGCCTATGTCGTCCCGGGCCCGCCACGCGGGAGGGGTCAGACCACGCCACGAGGCCGGGTCCAACAACTCCTCTGACACTGAGTGAGCCCTGCTCCTTTCAAGAGATCACAAACTCACTGAAGACTCCTCTGACACTGAGTGAGCCTTGCTCCAACTAAGAGATCACAAACTCACTGAAGACTCCTCTGACACTGAGTGAACCCTGCTCCAGCCAAAATATCTCAATCTCATTGAAGACTCCTCTGACACTGAGTGCACCCTGCTCCTACCAAGAGATCACAAACTCACTGAAGACTCCTCTGACACTGAGTGAGCCCTGCTCCTTCCAAGAGATCACAAACTCACTGAAGACTCCTCGGACACTGAGTGAGCCCTGCTCCAACCAAGAGATCACAAACTCGCTGAAGACTCCTTTGACACTGAGTGAACCCTGCTCCAGCCAAAAGATCTCAAACTCATTGAAGACTTTTCTGAACACTGAGTGAGCCCTGCTCCTTCCAAGAGATCACAAACTCACTGAAGACTCCTCGGACACTGAGTGAGCCCTGCTCCAACCAAGAGCTCACAAACTCACTGAAGACTCCTCTGACACTGAGTGAGCCCTGCTCCTTTCAAGACATTACAAACTCACAGAAGACTCCTCTGACACTGAGTGAGCCCTGCTCCTTCCAAGAGATCACAAACTCACTGAAGACTCCTCGGACACTGAGTGAGCCCTGCTCCAACTAAGAGATCACAAACTCACTGAAGACTCCTCTGACACTGAGTGAACCCTGCTCCAGCCAAAATACCTCAAACTCATTGAAGACTCCTCTGACACTGAGTGAGCCCTGCTCCTTCCAAGAGATCACAAACTCACTGAAGACTCCTCTGACACTGAGTGAGCCCTGCTCCTTCCAAGAGATCAAAAACTCACTGAAGACTCCTCGGACACTGAGTGAGCCCTGCTCCAACCAAGAGATCACAAACTCGCTGAAGACTCCTTTGACACTGAGTGAACCCTGCTCCAGCCAAAAGATCTCAAACTCATTGAAGACTTTTCTGAACACTGAGTGAGCCCAGCTCCAACTAAGAGATCACAAACTCACTGAAGACTCCTCTGACACTGAGTGAGCCCTGCTCCAACTAAGAGATCACAAACTCACTGAAGACTCCTCTGACACCGAGTGAGCTCTCCTCCTTACAAGACATTACAAACTCACAGAAGACTCCTCGGACACTGAGTGAGCCCTGATCCTTCCAAGATATCTCAAACTTACTGAAGACTCCTCTGGCACTGAGTGAGCCCTGCTCCTTTAAGAGATCACAAACTCACTGAAGACCCCTCTGACAATGCCAAGCCCTGCTCCAACCAAGAGATCACAAACGTAATGAATACTCCTCTGACACTGAGTGAGCCCTGCTCCTTTCAAGAGATCACAAACTCACTGCAAACTCTACTGAACACTAAGCGAGCCCAGCTCCAACTAAGAGATAACAAATTCACTGCAAACTCTTCTGAACACTGAGTGAGCCCTGCTCCTTCCAAGAGATCACAAACTCATTGAAGACTCCTCTGACACTGAGTGAGCCCTGCTCCTTCCAAGAGATCAAAAACTCACTGAAGACTCCTCGGACACTGAGTGAGCCCTGCTCCAACCAAGAGATCACAAACTCACTGAAGACTCCTCTGACACTGAGTGAGCCCTGCTCCTTTCAAGACATTACAAACTCACAGAAGACTCCACTGACACTGAGTGAGCCCTGCTCCGTCCAAGAGATCAGAAACTCGCTGAAGACTCCTCTGACACTGAGTGAACCCTGCTCCAGCCAAAATATCTCAAACTCATTGAAGACTTTTCTGAACACTGAGCGAGCCCAGCTTCAACTAAGAGATCACAAACTCACTGAAGCCTCCTCTGACACTGAGTGAGCCCTGCTCCAACTAAGAGATCACAAACTCACTGAAGACTCCTCTGACACTGAGTGAGCCCTGCTCCTTCCAAGAGATCACAAACTCACTGATGACTCCTCTGACACTGAGTGAGCCCTGCTCCTTCCAATAGATCACAACCTCACTGAAGACTCCTCTGACACTGAGTGAGCCCTGCTCCTTCCAAGAGATCACAAACTCACTGAAGACTCCTCTGACACTGAGTGAGCCCTGCTCCTTCCAAGAGATCACAAACCCACTGCAAACTCTACTGAACACTGAGCGAGCCCAGCTCCAACTAAGAGATCACAAACTCAATGCAAACTCTTCTGAACACTGAGCGAGCCGTGCTCCTTCCAAGAGATCACACACTCTCTGAATACTCCTCTGACACTAAGTGAACCCTGCTCCAGCCAAAAGATCTCAAACTCATTGAAGACTTTTCTGAACACTGAGTGCGCCCAGTTCCAACTAAGAGATCACAAACTGACTGAAGACTCCTCTGACACTGAGTGAGCCCTGCTCCAACTAAGAGATCACAAACTGACTTAAGACTCCTCTGACACTGATTGAGCCCTGCTCCTTCCAAGAGATCACAAACTCACTGAAGACTCCTCTGACACTGAGTGAGCCCTGCTCCTTCCAAGAGATCACAAACTCACTGAAGACTCCTCGGACACTGAGTGAGCCCTGCTCCAGCCAAGAGATCACAAACTCGCTGAAGACTCCTTTGACACTGAGTGAACCCTGCTCCTTCCAAAAGATCTCAAACTCACTGAAGACTCCTTTGACACTGAGTGAACCCTGCTCCAGCCAAAAGATCTCAAACTCATTGAAGACTTTTCTGAACACTGAGTGAGCCCAGCTCCAACTAAGAGATCACAAACTCACTGAAGACTCCTCTGACACTGAGTGAGCCCTGCTCCAACTAAGAGATCACAAACTCACTGAAGACTCCTCTGACACTGAGTGAGCTCTGCTCCTTTCAAGACATTACAAACTCACAGAAGACTCCTCGGACACTGAGTGAGCCCTGGTCCTTCCAAGATATCTCAAACTTACTGAAGACTCCTCTGGCACTGAGTGAGCCCTGCTCCTTCCAAGAGATCACAAACTCACTGCAAACTCTACTGAACAATAAGCGAGCCCAGCTCTAACTAAGAGATAACAAATTCACTGCAAACTCTTCTGAACACTGAGTGAGCCCTGCTCCTTCTAAGAAATCACAAACTCATTGAAGACTCCTTTGACACTGAGTGCACTCTGCTCCTTCCAAGAGATCACAAACTCACTGAAGACTCCTCTGACACTGAGTGAGCCCTGCTCCTTCCAAGAGATCACAAACTCACTGAAGACTCCTCGGACACTGAGTGAGCCCTGCTCCAACCAAGAGATCACAAACTCACTGAAGACTCCTCTGACACTGAGTGAGCCCTGCTCCTTTCAAAACATTACAAACTCACAGAAGACTCCTCTGACACTGTGTGAGCCCTGCTCCTTCCAAGAGATCACAAACTCACTGAAGACACCTCGGACACTGAGTGAGCCCTGCTCCAACTAAGAGATCACAAACTCACTGAAGACTCCTCTGACACTGAGTGAACCCTGCTCCAGCCAAAATACCTCAAACTCATTGAAGACTCCTCTGACACTGAGTGAGCCCTGCTCCTTCCAAGAGATCACAAACTCACTGAAGACTCCTCTGACACTGAGTGAGCCCTGCTCATTCCAAGAGATCACAAACTCACTGAAGACTCCTCGGACACTGAGTGAGCCCTGCTCCAACCAAGAGATCACAAACTCGCTGAAGACTCCTTTGACACTGAGTGAACCCTGCTCCAGCCAAAAGATCTCAAACTCATTGAAGACTTTTCTGACACCGAGTGAGCTCTGCTCCTTTCAAGACATTATAAACTCACAGAAGACTCATCTGACACTGAGTGAGCTCTGCTCCTTTCAAGACATTACAAACTCACAGAAGACTCCTCGGACACTGAGTGAGCCCTGATCCTTCCAAGATATCTCAAACTTACTGAAGACTCCCCTGGCACTGAGTGAGCCCTGCTCCAACCAAGAGATCACAAACTTAATGAATACTCCTCTGACACTGAGTGAGCCCTGCTCCTTTCAAGAGATCACAAACTCGCTGAATACTCCTTTGACACTGAGTGAACCCTGCTCCAGCCAAAAGATCTCAAACTCATTGAAGACTTTTCTGAACACTGAGTGAGCCCTGCTCCAATGAAGAGATCACAAACTCACTGAAGACTCATCTGACACTGAGTGAGCCCTGCTCTTTCCAAGAGATCACAAACTCAATGAAAACTCGTCTGACACTGAGTGAGCCCTGCTGCAACTAAGAGATCACAAACTCACTGAAGACTCCTCTGACAATGAGTGAGCTCTGCTTTTTCGAAGAGATCACAAACTCACTGAAGACGCCTCTGACACTGAGTGAGTTCTGCTCCTTCCTAAAGATCACAACCTCACTGAAGACTCGTCTGACACTGAGTGAACTCTGCTCCAGCCAAAATATCTCAAACTCATTGAAGACTTTTCTGAACACTGAGTGAGCCCTGCTCCAACGAAGAGATCACAAACTCACTGCAAACTCTACTGAACACAAAAGCGAGCCCAGCTCCAACTAAGAGATAACAAATTCACTGCAAACTCTTCTGAACACTGAGTGAGCCCTGCTCCTTCTAAGAAATCACAAACTCATTGAAGACTCCTTTGACACTGAGTGCACTCTGCTCCTTCCAAGAGATCACAAACTCACTGAAGACTCCTCTGACACTGAGTGAGCCCTGCTCCTTCCAAGAGATCACAAACTCACTGAAGACTCCTCGGACACTGAGTGAGCCCTGCTCCAACCAAGAGATCACAAACTCACTGAAGACTCCTCTGACACTGAGTGAGCCCTGCTCCTTTCAAGACATTACAAACTCACAGAAGACTCCTCTGACACTGTGTGAGCCCTGCTCCTTCCAAGAGATCACAAACTCACTGAAGACACCTCGGACACTGAGTGAGCCCTGCTCCAACTAAGAGATCACAAACTCACTGAAGACTCCTCTGACACTGAGTGAACCCTGCTCCAGCCAAAATACCTCAAACTCATTGAAGACTCCTCTGACACTGAGTGAGCCCTGCTCCTTCCAAGAGATCACAAACTCACTGAAGACTCCTCTGACACTGAGTGAGCCCTGCTCCTTCCAAGAGATCACAAACTCACTGAAGACTCCTCGGACACTGAGTGAGCCCTGCTCCAACCAAGAGATCACAAACTCGCTGAAGACTCCTTTGACACTGAGTGAACCCTGCTCCAGCCAAAAGATCTCAAACTCATTGAAGACTTTTCTGAACACTGAGTGAGCCCAGCTCCAACTAAGAGATCACAAACTCACTGAAGACTCCTCTGACACTGAGTGAGCCCTGCTCCAACTAAGAGATCACAAACTCACTGAAGACTCCTCTGACACCGAGTGAGCTCTGCTCCTTTCAAGACATTATAAACTCACAGAAGACTCATCTGACACTGAGTGAGCCCTGCTCCTTCCAAGAGATCACAAACTCACTGAATACTCCTCTGACACTGAGTGAGCCCTGCTCCTTTCAAGACATTATAAACTCACAGAAGACTCATCTGACACTGAGTGAGCCCTGCTCCTTCCAAGAGATCACAAACTCACTGAAGACTCCTCTGACACCGAGTGAGCTCTGCTCCTTTCAAGACATTATAAACTCACAGAAGACTCATCTGACACTGAGTGAGCCCTGCTCCAACCAAGAGATCACAAACTTAATGAATACTCCTCTGACACTGAGTGAGCCCTGCTCCTTTCAAGAGATCAAAAACTCACTGAAGACTCCTCGGACACTGAGTGAGCCCTGCTCCAACTAAGAGATCACAAACTCGCTGAATACTCCTTTGACACTGAGTGAACCCTGCTCCAGCCAAAAGATCTCAAACTCATTGAAGACTTTTCTGAACACTGAGTGAGCCCTGCTCCAACCAAGAGATCACAAACTCAATGAAAACTCGTCTGACACTGAGTGAGCCCTGCTGCAACTAAGAGATCACAAACTCACTGAAGACTCCTCTGACAATGAGTGAGCTCTGCTTTTTCGAAGAGATCACAAACTCACTGAAGACGCCTCTGACACTGAGTGAGTTCTGCTCCTTCCTAAAGATCACAACCTCACTGAAGACTCGTCTGACACTGAGTGAACTCTGCTCCAGCCAAAATATCTCAAACTCATTGAAGACTTTTCTGAACACTGAGTGAGCCCTGCTCCAACGAAGAGATCACAAACTCACTGCAAACTCTACTGAACACTAAGCGAGCCCAGCTCCAACTAAGAGATAACAAATTCACTGCAAACTCTTCTGAACACTGAGTGAGCCCTGCTCCTTCAAAGAAATCACAAACTCATTGAAGACTCCTCTGACACTGAGTGCACCCTGCTCCTTCCAAGAGATCAAAAACTCACTGAAGACTCCTCTGACACTGAGTGAGCCCTGCTCCTTCCAAGAGATCAAAAACTCACTGAAGACTCCTCGGACACTGAGTGAGCCCTGCTCCAACCAAAAGATCACAAACTCACTGAAGACTCCTCTGACACTGAGTGAGCCCTGTTCCTTTCAAGACATTACAAACTCACAGAAGACTCCACTGACACTGAGTGAGCCCTGCTCCGTCCAAGAGATCAGAAACTCGCTGAAGACTCCTCTGACACTGAGTGAACCCTGCTCCAGCCAAAAGATCTCAAACTCATTGAAGACTTTTCTGAATACTGAGTGAGCCCAGCTTCAACTAAGAGATCACAAACTCACTGAAGCTTCCTCTGACACTGAGTGAGCCCTGCTCCAACTAAGAGATCACAAACTCACTGAAGACTCCTCTGACACTGAGTGAGCCCTGCTCCTTCCAAGAGATCAAAAACTCACTGACGACTCCTCTGACACTGAGTGAGCCCTGCTCCTTCCAATAGATCACAAACTCACTGAAGACTCCTCTGACACTGAGTGTGCCCTGCTCCTTCCAAGAGATCACAAACTCACTGAAGACTCCTCTGACACTGAGTGAGCCCTGCTCATTCCAAGAGATCACAAACCCCCTGCAAACTCTACTGAACACTGAGCGAGCCCAGCTCCAACTAAGAGATCACAAACTCAATGCAAACTCTTCTGAACACTGAGCGAGCCCTGCTCCTTCCAAGAGATCACACACTCTCTGAATACTCCTCTGACACTAAGTGAACCCTGCTCCAGCCAAAAGATCTCAAACTCATTGAAGACTTTTCTGAACACTGAGTGCGCCCAGTTCCAACTAAGAGATCACAAACTGACTGAAGACTCCTCTGACACTGAGTGAGCCCTGCTCCAACTAAGAGATCACAAACTGACTTAAGACTCCTCTGACACTGATTGAGCCCTGCTCCTTCCAAGAGATCACAAACTCACTGAAGACTCCTCTGACACTGAGTGAGCCCTGCTCCTTCCAAGAGATCACAAACTCACTGAAGACTCCTCGGACACTGAGTGAACCCTGCTCCAGCCAAGAGATCACAAACTTGCTGAAGACTCCTTTGACACTGAGTGAACCCTGCTCCAGCCAAAAGATCTCAAACTCATTGAAGACTTTTCTGAACACTGAGTGAGCCCAGCTCCAACTAAGAGATCACAAACTCACTGAAGACTCCTCTGACACTGAGTGAGCCCTGCTCCAACTAAGAGATCACAAACTCACTGAAGACTTCTCTGACACTGAGTGAGCTCTGCTCCTTTCAAGACATTACAAACTCACAGAAGACTCCTCGGACACTGAGTGAGCCCTGGTCCTTCCAAGATATCTCAAACTTACTGAAGACTCCTCTGGCACTGAGTGAGCCCTGCTCCTTCCAAGAGATCACAAACTCACTGCAAACTCTACTGAACAATAAGCGAGCCCAGCTCTAACTAAGAGATAACAAATTCACTGCAAACTCTTCTGAACACTGAGTGAGCCCTGCTCCTTCTAAGAAATCACAAACTCATTGAAGACTCCTTTGACACTGAGTGCACCATGCTCCTTCCAAGAGATCACAAACTCACTGAAGACTCCTCTGACACTGAGTGAGCCCTGCTCCTTCCAAGAGATCACAAACTCACTGAAGACTCCTCGGACACTTAGTGAGCCCTGCTCCAACCAAGAGATCACAAACTCACTGAAGACTCCTCTGACACTGAGTGAGCCCTGCTCCTTTCAAGACATTACAAACTCACAGAAGACTCCTCTGACACTGTGTGAGCCCTGCTCCTTCCAAGAGATCACACACTCACTAAAGACTCCTCTGACACTGAGTGAGCCATGCTCCTTTCAAGAGATTACAAACTCACAGAAGACTCCACTGACACTGAGTGAGCCCTGCTTCGTCCAAGAGATCAGAAACTCGCTGAAGACTCCTCTGACACTGAGTGAACCCTGCTCCAACCAAAAGATCTCAAACTCATTGAAGACTTTTCTGAATACTGAGTGAGCCCAGCTTCAACTAAGAGATCACAAACTCACTGAAGCCTCCTCTGACACTGAGTGAGCCCTGCTCCAACTAAGAGATCACAAACTCACTGAAGACTCCTCTGACACTGAGTGAGCCCTGCTCCTTCCAAGAGATCACAAACTCACTGACGACTCCTCTGACACTGAGTGAGCCCTGCTCCTTCCAATAGATCACAAACTCACTGAAGACTCCTCTGACACTGAGTGAGCCCTGCTCCTTCCAAGAGATCACAAACTCACTGAAGACTCCTCTGACACTGAGTGAGCCCTGCTCCTTCCAAGAGATCACAAACCCACTGCAAACTCTACTGAACACTGAGCGAGCCCAGCTCCAACTAAGAGATCACAAACTCACTGCAAACTCTTCTGAACACTGAGCGAGCCCTGCTCCTTCCAAGGGATCACAAACTCTCTAAAGACTTCTCTGACACTGTGTTAGAAGCGGCTGTCTCTAGTTGGCAGAGGTATACACTTCTGACAAATAGGGACACACCTTTTCTAGTCAGGGCAAGGAGATCACACACTTAGATAACCCCTGCTCACCCCCTTGGTAGCTTGGCAAAGCAGACAGGCTTATCTCAGAGGCAGTGCGTTAAGCATTTATGACCACATACAGTAATAAAGTGAATACACTACAAATGGACACGACACAGTAGTATTATAAAAATAAGTATTTTTATATAAGGTTTAGCACAAGACCAAATAACGACAAAAATATACCACAGTCTTAATAAATACTCTTGGAAGGAAAAATAATAGTTCAAGCACGGTTTCTTCTTAGCACAAAGTCTTTAGTATCAAAAGCAACTCTTCTTCTCTAAAACACAGTTCTTGGCAACAATGTAACCCACACGGGAGTCACACGACGTCGAGGCAAAGTTAATCCAAAGGTTCGGCGTCGACCGCGAGGAGCGCTACGTCGAGCCCGGAGTCGCACAGACCCCAACAACACAGTACCTTGGAAAAAGTGAAGCACTCGATGATCAGCAACGTCGAGATGTCCGGCGTCGCGTCTTCGGCGTCGATCGGGCCTCGGAGTCGGGGCGATCTGCAGCGGCGTCGACCGAAGTCAGGCGGGAGCAGCGCTCACGGGATGAAGCAGGATACGGCGTCGTCGATGTCGATGTTGCAAGAGGGAGCAGCGCTCACGGCGTCGAGAGGGCTCGAAGTCGATGCGATCAGCGGCGGTGCAGACACGGGGTCACTTGGAGCTGGAGCCGAACTCACTACTCACTGGCGTTGCTGCTGGCGTCGATCGGGCCCGGCGGCCGGCGTCGAGGAAGCGGGACACTGGAGCCGTTACTCACGAGGTCGAGCTGGATTCGGCGGCGTCCGTCGGCGTCGAGATTGCTGGATTCTTTCAGAGGTGCTGGATTCACAAATCCCAGCAAATAGCACTTTAAGCAGATGAAGTCCTTTAGCCCTGTGACTTCAACAGGAGACTGGCACTCTTCCAGTCCTTGGAGATTTTCTCAGCAAAGAGTGAGAGTACACACAAAGTTCCTCTCTCCTGGTTCCTTGGCAAAAATAAAGAAGCAATGCAGGATTCCCCCAACAAACAGCACTCTGGCAGAAGGGGTAGGCAGTCCTTAGATCAGCAGGCTTCTTGTCCTTGGTTCAGGTTTCCTTGTCAGAAGTGATCTGAATTCTTGGTTCAGGGGTCCTTCTCTTATACCCCTTTTTGGCTTTGATCCCTTTGTCCATGCAGGGGAATTTCCCCCCATCCTGGGTTTGTTGTGGGTGTTGCCAGGCCAGAGCACCTGGCCTATTCACTGGGCAGGGCAGAGTCCTCAGCCGCTCAGCAGGAGCGGAGCCAGCATTGTTACTGGCAGGGGCAGGGCCATCAGCTGCCCGGCAGGAGGCGGGCCAGGAAAGTCCCAGGCAAGCACAGAGTCATCAGTCGCCTGGCAGGGGGGCGGAGCCAACATTGTATCAGGCAGGGCAGGCTATCAAGAGCTACTCTTCCCCTACTCTCAATGCAAATGCCCCACTCATCCCACACTGACTCATTCAGACTCTCTGGAGCCACCCAGCTCCTGTCACACACACACCAGAACCAGCAGAGACCGGTAGACAGTTAGACAAGAAAATAGCTACTTTCTAAAAGTGCTATTTTCAAACACAGAGTCCAAAAACCATCCACACAAACGGATGCGTTATTAAACCCTGAGTTCAGGGATACCAAACTCGACATTGCACCATGCTCCCCGAGCCCGCTAGGATTATAACCTTAATAATCCTGGCAGCCCATTCTAACTGATGGAGAGCAGGCTACCTTACAATAGTGAAAAACGACTATGGATGTAATTCACTATTAGGACATGCCAACCTTGTCAGGCTTGTCCTACCTTATGCTTACAATGCACCCTGCCCGTGGGCCTACCATAGGGGTGACTAACATGAAGTTAAGGGAAGGTTTAGGGACTGGCAAGTAGGTGTACTTGCGCAGTCCTCGTGGCAGTCAGACTGCACGTGGTCTGGCAATGGCAGACCTTCAGACATACTTTTACTAGGCCGCTCTTGTGGGTGGCACAACATGTGCTGCAGGCCCACTAGCAGCATTTGTATTTACAAGCCCTGGCACCCCTGGTGCACTCTACTAGGGACTGATAGTAAACCAAATAAGCCAAACATGGAAGTCAATCAATACAGCAATTTCACATAGGGAGCACTTGCACTGTGGCACTGATCAGCAGTGGCACAGTGCCCAAAGCATATACCAGCAAAAACATCGTAAACAGAGGAGGCAAACAGAAAAAATGGAGGAGAGACTCATGCCAATGATGCCAGGTCTAACACGTGTCCCCTCCAGCTGAAATGTGGGGAGAACTACCCTTACCCTAGGGAGTCCTCATCACTAAGGCGGAAAAATCTGGACAGACCATCAGCATTGGCGTGATCTGTGCCAGGGCGGTGTTCGACCGTGAAGTCCATCCCCTGTAGGGAAATGGACCACCTCAACAGCTTTGGATTCTCACCCCTCATCTGCATCAACCATCTGAGGGGCCTGTGGTCTGTCTGCACCCGGAAGTGAGTTCCAAACAGGTAGGGTCTTAGCTTCTTTAGCGCCCAGACCACAGCAAATGCTTCTCTCTCTATCGCACTCCACCTCTGTTCCCTGGGAAGTAACCTCCTGCTGATGAAGGCTACAGGTAAGTCTCGGCCCTCTTCATTCACCTGAGCTAGAACAGCCCCCACGCCATGCTCTGAAGCGTCCGTCTGGACAACAAATTCTTTAGAAAAGTCGGGTGCCTGGAGTATGGGTGCGGTGCACATTGCAGTTTTCAGGGTGTCAAAGGCCGTCTGACAGGCGTCAGTCCAGTTCACAAGTCGTGGCTGCTTCCTGGAAGTCAGCAAAGTCAAGGGGTGCACAATGTTACCATAATCCTTGACAAACCTCCTGTAGTAACCCGTGAGACCCAGGAAGGCTCTCACCTGAGTCTGGGTTTTGGGCGGTGCCCATGCCAGGATGGTATCAATCTTGGGTTGCAGGGGGGCCACCTTGCCGCTCCCTACTTGGTGCCCCAAGTACACCACTGAACCCTGCCCAATCTGGCACTTACTGGCCTTGATTGTGAGGCCTGCTCTGCGCAGGGCCAACAACACTTCCTGGAGGTGGCACAAGTGTTCTTCCCAGCTGGCGCTGAACACTGCGATGTCGTCCAGGTAGGCGGCACTGAAAGCCTCCAGCCCAGCCAAGACCTGGTTGACCAACCTCTGGAAGGTGGCAGGGGCATTCTTCATCCCAAAGGGCATAACCCGGAACTGGTAGTGCCCATCTGGTGTGGAGAATGCTGACCTCTCTTTTGCCCCATCGGTCAAGGCGATCTGCCAGTACCCAGACGTTAGATCAAACGTACTAAGGTACTGGGCAGCCCCTAACCGATCGATGAGCTCATCAGCTCTGGGGATGGGGTGCGCGTCAGTCTTGGTGACTGAATTGAGTCCTCGGTAATCCACACAGAACCGAAGTTCCGGTGAAGCACCAGGCGCTGCAGCCTTCGGAACCAAGACCACGGGGCTGGCCCAAGGACTGCTAGAGGACTCAACCACCCCTAGGGCAAACATCTTGGAGACCTCCTCCTTGATGTATGCTCTGACCTTGTCAGTCACTCTGTAAGCCTTGTGCTTGACAGGAGTGCTGTCCCCGGTGTCTACATCATGGACACACCACTGAGTAACACCAGGAATCAAGGAAAACAGATCAGGGAATTGCCCCAACAAATGGCGACAATCCTGCTGCTGTTCAGGGGTCAGTGTGTCAGAGAGGACAACACCATCCACTGACCCATCTTGCTCTTTTGCATACAGGAGGTCAGGAAGAGGCTCACTCTCCTCCTCTATTCCAGCATCTGTAGCTAGGAGCATGCCCACTTCGGACCTTTCTAAGTGGGGCTTCAAACGGTTGACATGCAGGACCCGCAAGGGGTTCCTGGGAGACTTTAAATCCACCAGGTAGGTGACATCGCTCTTCTTCTCCACAACCTCAAATGGTCCAGTCCACCTGTCCTTGAGCGCACAAGGTTCCACAGGGGACATGACCCAAACTTTCTGTCCAGGCTGAAGCTCTACCAGAGTGGCCCTCTGGTCGTACCACCGCTTCATCTCCTCCTGGCTGGCCTCCAGATTTGCCTGAGCAAGATCCCTGAAGCGCCTAGTCTGGTTCCTAAAGGCCAGCATGTAACTGTATACATCCTGGGGAGGTTTCCTGGGAGATTGCTCCCAGCCTTCTTTGACCAGACTTAAAGGTCCTCTTACCGGGTGACCATACAAAAGCTCAAAGGGGCTGAACCCTAGAGACTTCTGTGGCACCTCACGGTAAGCAAACAACAGGCATGGCAAGAGGACGTCCCATTTACGCCTCATTGGTTCTTCAAGACCCATGATCATGCCTTTAAGGGTACGGTTGAACCTTTCAACCAACCCATTACCTTGAGGGTGGTAAGGAGTGGTGAACTTATAAGTTACCCCACACTCTTTCCACAGAGACTTCATATAGTTGGAAATGAAGTTGGTGCCCCGGTCTGACACCACCTCTCTGGGGAACCCCATTCGGGAGAAAACACCCATCAGTGCCCGTCCCACCACGGGGGCAGTCACTGTTCTGAGAGGGATGGCTTCCGGGTACCGTGTGGCATGGTCCACCAAGACCAGGATGAACCTGTTGCCCAGGGCTGTCTTGGGGTCCAGTGGCCCAACAATGTCAATCCCCACCCGGTCAAAGGGGGTACTGACCACGGGAAAAGGTTGGAGGGGAGCCTTCTGCTTCCGCCCGCTTTTCCCACTTGCCTGGCAAGTCTGACAGGTCTTGCACTGGATGTCTACATCCCTTCGCATCTGAGGCCAATAGAAATGGGTGACAAGCCTGTCATAGGTCTTGTCCTGCCCCAGATGTCCAGCTAAAGGAACGTCATGAGCCAAACCCAGTAGGAAGGCTCTGAAGCGCTGGGGTACCACCAGCACACGGGCTGACCCGGGCTCAGCAGCCTTAGGCTCGCTATACAGGAGGTCGTTCTCCCAGTACACAAAATGTGACCCTGACTGATCACCTGAGGTTTGGGCTGAGGCCTGCTGCCTCATGCCCACAAGAGAAGGGCACACTTTCTGTTCTGCACAGAATTCCTCCCTGGAGGGACCACCATCCTGCTGCCAATGGGTCAGCTCGGGCAGGTCTCCCAGTTCGGCAACTTGTTCACCTGTGGGTTCCAGGGCATCCCCCTCGAGGTCTGCCTCCTCCTGGACCACGGGAACTACGGGGGACGGTTTCCCGCGCCCCCTGCCTCTTCTCTTCACAGCTGGGTTCTGGGCCATACTTTCAGGCTCCAGAACCCCATCAACACCCTTACTTGCTGTCATGGATCGAGTGGTTGCACACACCCACTCTGGCACACCCAACATTTTCAAATGTGTCTCCCTCTCCACCTTAGCCCAAGGGGAGTCTTCCAAATCATTGCCCAGGAGACAATCAACAGGCATGGCGGGCCTCACAGCAACCTGAAGAGTACCCGAAACTCCCCCCCATTCAAAGGAAACTTGAGCTACCTCACACTCTTTCTGGGAGTTGTCAGCAGCTATCACAGGGTAGAATGCGTGGGGAACAACCTGCTCTCTGGACACCAAGTGACACTTGACAGCTGTCACACTCGCTCCGGTGTCTCTGAGAGCCTCAACTCTATGGCCATTAATGGTCACCCACTGCCTATATTTTTTAGTGTTACTAGGCAGAGGGGGTGGCGGGACCAATTCCATGTCTCCTAGAGAGACCAGGGACATCTCTGCGGGACCCTCCCCACCATGGGCAACCATCTCCTCCCCTCCCAGAGCTACACTAGCCAACTGACGGGGTGGTGCACTGGGTAGTGCACCAGACTTCTTCAAGGGACACTGAGGGTCATAAAAACGGTGTCCTACCTGCTTACAAACGAAGCAGGTCAGTGGGCCCCTATGACCAGGTTTACCTGGCGGGGCCTCTGATTTCTTCACAGGGGGAGGCTGGGAACCTTTCCCTTGGTTCCCTTGGGGATTACTTTGGGGCCCTTTCTGGGACTCCTTCTGTTTACCCTTGTCCCCCCCACTCTTCTGCTGGGGACCCTGCCCACCTTTGGCTGAGTCTCCCACTGGACCCTTGTGGACCCTGGTACTGACCCAGCGGTCCGCCTCTTCAGCAAGTTTTCTAGGGTTAGATATCTTGCTATCAATAAGGTGCTGGCGCAGCTCTGGAAAACAGTTATTAGACAAGTGCTCCCAAGCAAACAAATCATAAAGAGCATCATAACTTTCCACTTTGCTGCCCTTTACCCAACCATCCATGGCTCTGCAAAAATATGACACATACTCCACCCACGTGGTACCAGGCAACTTCTTACATTCTCTAAAGGCCTGTCTGTACTTTTCTGGGGTTAGGCCATACCTTAACATTAAAGCATCTTTCATATGAGCATAAGACGTCCTATTCTCAACAGGCATGTCTAACAGGGTATCTCTTCCCTCATTCACAAAGCGACCCCACAACCCCGCTCCCCAATCCTTCCCAGGGACCCGGTGGGCCAACAATGCTAACTCATATGCTTTAAACCACTGACCAATATCCTCATTCTTCTGAAAATCTTTGATCACATCTTTGGGAAAATAAAACCTACTTTCTGCAGGCACAGATGGGACGCTGCCACCAGAGGGATTCAATTCTAACTCCTTAGCTTTGAGCTCCATGTCCCTCACCATTTTCTCACGCTCAAAAGCTAACTTCTCTCTTTCAAACTCTAATATTTTGATCTCCAAATCAGCTTCTCTCCTGCCTCTTGCATTCTCTATCTCCAACTGCCCATTTATCTTAAGTTTTGCCATTTCCACGTTGTAGGCTCGCTCCTTCGCCCTTTCTTCTCTTTCTTCAGGGGAAAGACCTTTGGAGGAAACACTGCTGCCAGGAGGGGATACAGGCCCAGTCACGGGCACTTCCTCCTCCCCTTCCTCTGTCGGTACCACCGCCGGGGCAGAGGGATTCCTGGCCTCTAACCAGGCTTCCAATGCTTTGCGAAATTCTGGTTTGTTTTTGCAGCCTGTGGTAGGAACTTTAAACTGCTTGCAAAGGGATTTCAGCTCCCTTAAGGAATAATCACTTATCTTACTCCTATCAAATTCCTCCTCAACAACAACAAGGGGAGTGACTCCGGCGTCACTCATGGTCAAAACTGGCAGTGTTCAAAAAATCAAGCTTCAGGAAAAGCGGAGAACAAAAATAGAATATCCAACCAAAACAGATTGTGGCTGCGCTATGGTCTGCTTTCACTATGTAGCGCACACTAATCACTGCACATGGGTCATAAATGCAAAGTTCAAAATCCCACCGCTGACCCACCAATGTTAGAAGCGGCTGTCTCTAGTTGGCAGAGGTATACACTTCTGACAAATAGGGACACACCTTTTCTAGTCAGGGCAAGGAGATCACACACTTAGATAACCCCTGCTCACCCCCTTGGTAGCTTGGCAAAGCAGACAGGCTTATCTCAGAGGCAGTGCGTTAAGCATTTATGACCACATACAGTAATAAAGTGAATACACTACAAATGGACACGACACAGTAGTATTATAAAAATAAGTATTTTTATATAAGGTTTAGCACAAGACCAAATAACGACAAAAATATACCACAGTCTTAATAAATACTCTTGGAAGGAAAAATAATAGTTCAAGCACGGTTTCTTCTTAGCACAAAGTCTTTAGTATCAAAAGCAACTCTTCTTCTCTAAAACACAGTTCTTGGCAACAATGTAACCCACACGGGAGTCACACGACGTCGAGGCAAAGTTAATCCAAAGGTTCGGCGTCGACCGCGAGGAGCGCTACGTCGAGCCCGGAGTCGCACAGACCCCAACAACACAGTACCTTGGAAAAAGTGAAGCACTCGATGATCAGCAACGTCGAGATGTCCGGCGTCGCGTCTTCGGCGTCGATCGGGCCTCGGAGTCGGGGCGATCTGCAGCGGCGTCGACCGAAGTCAGGCGGGAGCAGCGCTCACGGGATGAAGCAGGATACGGCGTCGTCGATGTCGATGTTGCAAGAGGGAGCAGCGCTCACGGCGTCGAGAGGGCTCGAAGTCGATGCGATCAGCGGCGGTGCAGACACGGGGTCACTTGGAGCTGGAGCCGAACTCACTACTCACTGGCGTTGCTGCTGGCGTCGATCGGGCCCGGCGGCCGGCGTCGAGGAAGCGGGACACTGGAGCCGTTACTCACGAGGTCGAGCTGGATTCGGCGGCGTCCGTCGGCGTCGAGATTGCTGGATTCTTTCAGAGGTGCTGGATTCACAAATCCCAGCAAATAGCACTTTAAGCAGATGAAGTCCTTTAGCCCTGTGACTTCAACAGGAGACTGGCACTCTTCCAGTCCTTGGAGATTTTCTCAGCAAAGAGTGAGAGTACACACAAAGTTCCTCTCTCCTGGTTCCTTGGCAAAAATAAAGAAGCAATGCAGGATTCCCCCAACAAACAGCACTCTGGCAGAAGGGGTAGGCAGTCCTTAGATCAGCAGGCTTCTTGTCCTTGGTTCAGGTTTCCTTGTCAGAAGTGATCTGAATTCTTGGTTCAGGGGTCCTTCTCTTATACCCCTTTTTGGCTTTGATCCCTTTGTCCATGCAGGGGAATTTCCCCCCATCCTGGGTTTGTTGTGGGTGTTGCCAGGCCAGAGCACCTGGCCTATTCACTGGGCAGGGCAGAGTCCTCAGCCGCTCAGCAGGAGCGGAGCCAGCATTGTTACTGGCAGGGGCAGGGCCATCAGCTGCCCGGCAGGAGGCGGGCCAGGAAAGTCCCAGGCAAGCACAGAGTCATCAGTCGCCTGGCAGGGGGGCGGAGCCAACATTGTATCAGGCAGGGCAGGCTATCAAGAGCTACTCTTCCCCTACTCTCAATGCAAATGCCCCACTCATCCCACACTGACTCATTCAGACTCTCTGGAGCCACCCAGCTCCTGTCACACACACACCAGAACCAGCAGAGACCGGTAGACAGTTAGACAAGAAAATAGCTACTTTCTAAAAGTGCTATTTTCAAACACAGAGTCCAAAAACCATCCACACAAACGGATGCGTTATTAAACCCTGAGTTCAGGGATACCAAACTCGACATTGCACCATGCTCCCCGAGCCCGCTAGGATTATAACCTTAATAATCCTGGCAGCCCATTCTAACTGATGGAGAGCAGGCTACCTTACAATAGTGAAAAACGACTATGGATGTAATTCACTATTAGGACATGCCAACCTTGTCAGGCTTGTCCTACCTTATGCTTACAATGCACCCTGCCCGTGGGCCTACCATAGGGGTGACTAACATGAAGTTAAGGGAAGGTTTAGGGACTGGCAAGTAGGTGTACTTGCGCAGTCCTCGTGGCAGTCAGACTGCACGTGGTCTGGCAATGGCAGACCTTCAGACATACTTTTACTAGGCCGCTCTTGTGGGTGGCACAACATGTGCTGCAGGCCCACTAGCAGCATTTGTATTTACAAGCCCTGGCACCCCTGGTGCACTCTACTAGGGACTGATAGTAAACCAAATAAGCCAAACATGGAAGTCAATCAATACAGCAATTTCACATAGGGAGCACTTGCACTGTGGCACTGATCAGCAGTGGCACAGTGCCCAAAGCATATACCAGCAAAAACATCGTAAACAGAGGAGGCAAACAGAAAAAATGGAGGAGAGACTCATGCCAATGATGCCAGGTCTAACACACTGAGTGAGCCCTGCTCCAACTAAGAGATCACAAACTCACTGAAGACTCCTCTGACACTGAGTGAACCCTGCTCCAGCCAAAATACCTCAAACTCATTGAAGACTCCTCTGACACTGAGTGCACCTTGCTCCTTCCAAGAGATTACAAAGTCACTGAAGACTCCTCCGACACTAAGTGAACCCTGCTCCAGCCAAAAGATCTCAAACTCATTGAAGACTTTTCTGAACACTGAGTGTGCCCAGTTCACACTAAGAGATCACAAACTGACTGAAGACTCCTCTGACACTGAGTGAGCCCTGGTCCTTCAAATAGATCACAAACTAACTGAAGACTCCTCTGACACTGAGTGAGCCCTGCTCCTTCCAAGAGATCAGAAACTAACTGAAGACTCCTCTGACACTGAGTGAGCCCTGCTCCTTTCAATAGATCACAAACTCCCTGAAGACTCCTCTGACACTGAGTGAGCCCTGCTCCTCTCAAGACATTACAAACTCACTGAAGACTTCTCTGACACTGAGTGAGCCCTGCTCCAACTAAGAGATCACAAACTCACTGAAGACTCCTGTGACACTGAGTGAGCCCTGCTCCTGCCAAGATATCACAAACTCACTGAAGACTCCTCTGACACTGAGTGAGCCCTGGTCCTTCAAATAGATCACAAACTAACTGAAGACTCCTCTGACACTGAGTGAGCCCTGCTCCTTTCAATAGATCACAAACTCACTGACGACTCCTCTGACACTGAGTGAGCCCTGCTCCTCTCAAGACATTACAAACTCACTGAAGACTTCTCTGACACTGAGTGAGCCCTGCTCCAACTAAGAGATCACAAACTCACTGAAGACTCCTCTGACACTGAGTGAACCCTGCTCCAGCCAAAATACCTCAAACTCATTGAAGACTCCTCTGACACTGAGTGCACCTTGCTCCATCCAAGAGATTACAAACTCACTGAAGACTCCTCTGACACTGAGTGAGCTCTGCTCCTTCCTAGAAATCACAAACTCACTGAAGACTCCTCTGACACTGAGTGAGACCTGCTCCTTCCAAGTGATCACAAACTCACTGAAGACTCCTCTGACACTGAGTGAGCCTTGCTCCAACTAAGAGATCACAAACTCACTGAAGACTCCTCTGACACTGAGTGAACCCTGCTCCAGCCAAAATATCTCAAACTCATTGAAGACTACTCTGACACTGAGTGCACCCTGCTCCTTCCAAGAGATCACAAATTCACTGAAGACTCCTCTGACACTGAGTGATCCCTGCTCCTTCCAAGATATCACAAACTCACTGAGAACTCCTCTGACACTGAGTGAGCCCTGCTCCTTCCACTAGATCACAAACTCACTGAAGACTCCTCTGACACTGAGTGAGCCCTGCTCCTTCCAAGATATCACAGACTCACTGACGACTCCTCCGACACTGAGTGAGCCCTGCTCCTTCCAAGAGATCACAAACCGACCGCAAACTCTACTGAACACTGAGCGAGCCCAGCTCCAACTAAGAGATCACAAACTCACTGAAGACTCCTCTGACACTAAGTGAGCCCTGCTCCAACTAAGAGATCCCAAACTCACTGAAGACTCCTCTGACACTAAGTGAGCCCTGCTCCAACTAAGAGATCCCAAACTCGCTGAAGACTCCTCTGACACTGAGTGAACCCTGCTCCAGCCAAAAGATCTCAAACTCATTGAAGACTTTTCTGAACACTGAGTGTGCCCAGCTCCAACTAAGAGATCACAAACTCACTGAAGACTCCTCGGACACTGAGTAAGCCCTGCTCAAACCAAGATATCACAAACTCACTGAAGACTCCTCTGACACTGAGTGAGCCCTGCTCCTTCCAAGAGATTACAAACTCACCGAAGACTCCTCTGACAATGGGTGAGCCCTGCTCCAACCAAGAAATCACAAACTTAATGAATACTCCTCTGACACTGAGTGAGCCCTGCTCCAACCAAGAGATCACAAACTCACTGAAGACTCCTCGGACACTGAGTGAGCCCTGCTCCTTCCAAGAGATCACAAACCCACTGCAAACTCTACTGAACACTAAGCGAGCCCAGCTCCAACTAAGAGATGACAAACTCACTGCAAACTCTTCTGAACACTGAGCAAGCCCTGCTCCTTCCAAGAGATCACAAACTCACTGAAGACTCCTCGGATACTGAGTGACCCCTGCTCCAACCAAGAGATCACAAACTCACTGAAGACTCCTCTGACAGTGAGTGAGCCCTGCTCCTTTCAAGACATTACAAACTCAAAGAAGACTCCTCTGACACTGAGTGAGCCCTGCTCCTTCCAAGAGATCACAAACTCACTGAAGACTCCTCGGACACTGAGTGAGCCCTGCTCCAACTAAGAGATTGCAAACTCACTGAAGACTCCTCTGACACTGAGTGAACCCTGCTGCAGCCAAAATACCTCAAACTCATTGAAGACTCCTCTGACACTGAGTGCACCCTGCTCCTTCCAAGAGATCACAAACTCACTGAAGACTCCTCTGACACTGAGTGAGCTCTGCTCCTTCCTAGAAATCAAAAACTCACTGAAGACTCCTCTGACACTGAGTGAGCCCTGCTCCTTCCAAGAGATCACACACTCACTGAAGACTCCTCCCTCTGACACTGAGTGAACCCTGCTCCAGCCAAAATATCTCATACTCATTGAAGACTCCTCTGACACTGAGTGCACACTGCTCCTTCCAAGAGATCACAAACTCACTGAAGACTCCTATGACACTGAGTGAGCCCTGCTCCTTCCAAGAGATCACAAACTCACTGAAGACTCCTCGGACACTGAGTGAACCCTGCTCCAACCAAGAGATCACAAACTCGCTGAAGACTCCTTTGACACTGAGTGAATGTGAGAAGTTGGCCTGGTAGGGGATGTTTCCAATTCTGGAACCACCTACTACCTGACCAAACAATCCCTTATGGTGTCTGGTTGTAAGTCAACCTTATTAGACAAGCTATCCTAGGGGTAGCATGGACTAAGCAGCCTAAAGGCTTAACTTAAGAGGTCGTGTTAAGCGAGCTGTTTTACCACATACAATCCTGTAATACCAAATGAAAGGACACCACACAAGTATATATTATAAAAATATATGTGTTTATTACTAAAAACAATCCCCAGTATTCTTTATGAATAAAGGGGCACAAGCGTTAAATCAAAAGCACTGTTTAAACATACAAGTTGCACAATTATGGATGAGGGCGGGTGGCCACTCAAACCATATACTAAACAAGTGGTATAAGAGAGGCCACTCGAACAGTGGTTAGGCCTAGGGCCTAGGGAATCGCTGGGAGCAGTCAGGACAAGCAATGCTGAAGTCGGGAATGGCCCTCGGGATTCGGGAGATGTGCGGAAAGTGCACGCATGCACCAATGTTAACCAATGGTGCGTAAAAGTCAAAGAGTTAAAGTTTAAGGACACTTCCGCTGAACCTAGAGGAACAAAACTTAACACACAGACCCTAGAGGTGTGCACCGGTGTGGGAACACCGGCGGAGCAAAGTTACCTCACCCACAGGAAGTGGGTGCACAGGGTCGAAGTGGCGTCGGGTTTTGACACGCAGGCTCTTGGTGCTTGGAGCTGAAAGGGCTGCAGGCGGGTTAAAGATGAAGTGTCCGGTGGAGTCCAAGGGTGGACTCAAGTTGTAGAGTACCTGAAAGCAGAGGGGACAGAGTCTGGGTCACTCAGCAGTGACCAGGGTGGAACCAGGACGGAACCAGGCAATGTCGGGCGCAATCAGGTGGTCGTCGAGGAGCTTCTCTCCGCTGTCACTTGGGCTCTGGGGCATCTGCGACGTCCAGGAGCAGGTCACGATCTGTTCCACGCAGGCTCTCACCGTCGGTGCAGTCGGCTTCAAGTTTGGAGCAAACAAGCCTTGGTAAGAGCAATCCACGCGGGATCGGAAGATTGCTTCTCACTCGGACCAGGAAGGTCAGAGTCGGGGCTCCTTTTCAGGGGAGCTGGTGTGGATCTGGAGCAACCAGAATCACAAGTCTTCTTAGGTAGTTCGTCGGCACAGGGACCACAAGCCAGCTGGCAAGTGACCGGGCCAACGCGTTGAGCCAAATTGTGCCAAAGGGCCCCACGCAGCACTCGTCGAGTGTGGAGGGCTGAACTTCGGCTCAGGAGTAGCTCAGGGTGGGGGCTTCTCAAACCCCGGTGCACAGCTTCGAGGGTCACTCGTGGGCTGCACGGTCAGCGTCTCGTGGTCAATTCAAGATGGCGTGCCCCACGCTTCCGGTCGCCTCCACGGGTCTCAGCCTTGCAGGGACTGTGGATCGGGCTGTTAGAAGCTGGGCAGGCTTGATCTCGTCGATCTCAGTTGCTCGAGTTCCGGCGGGAACTGCAACTAAGTAGACGTCGAGGGCTGGATGGTGCCTGCGGCTGCAGGGTGGTCACTCCTTGACCACAAGGGAGATTCTTCGGGCTTCCACGTTGAAATGGAGGGCGAAGGGTCCAGAATATCGTTTCAAATGTTTCTTCCAGGAAATCTGATGTGCCTTGGCACTGCTCCCACTCTTATTCGAATCTGGTGGGCGTGATTACCTGCTAGGTCCCCTCCTATGGGTGGGACCCAGGAAGTGGGTGGATACACCCCCTTCCTTTGATCCAGGCCGCCCTGGCACGAGGGCTGGAGTGCCCCAGAACCGGTTTGGCCGGATTATGCAAGGGGCAGCCTTGTGCGCCCCAAGCAGTGTCTGGTTTCTTTCAAACCTCCCTGCTACAATACACTATCTCCTGTCTGGAGGGCGGTGACACCCTCCTGTGACAGGAAACCCTTTGTCCAGGACCCCCTTGACTGAGTTTCGGTCAGCTCCAGGGGTCCAGACATTTGTCTGTGGCAGAGGCATCCATTTTGTGGATCTTAAGGTCTTTGGAGAAATCAACCGCATTAAAGTAAAGTAACATGTCTTACCCCTCTAGAGGGGTGGAATGCCATCCCCGTCGCCAGAACTGGCGAGGGGATGGTATTCCAAAGCGTATGACACCTTACACGACATGTTTTGATAAAGCCAAACCAAAGTTGCTAAATAACCGCGAGGATTATAAGGCACTTAATAGTATATGGTATGGCATTATCCTGAAACAGCTTAGGGATTTGTTCCCGACGGCTGCAGACAGGCTCAGCTCATGCTAGAGCTCCATCTCACATAAAACCACGCACTCAGCCTCCAGGATTGATGAGGCCTTTCTATAGGAGTGGCTCACAGGTTTACATGTGTCCAGATATAGGTTTAGACATAGGTATACTATATCTAAGCAAGGGGTGTGTACACCACCTTACCCCAGCTGAGTGATCAGCCAGTTGTGTCAATTTAAGAACCAGCCAGGGGTGGCAAAAGATATGCTGCAGCCCCTGGTAGGCCTTAGTGGCTCCTATGCCCTGTGCACCTATAGTGCATTATACAGGGGCTGACAAGGAGTCCAATTCCAATTGGTATGTGCCTATAGCACATGTGTCATTAATTTAGTGAGAGAACAGCAGGCTGGGGGTCTGATCAGCAGGCCCACAGCCTCAGTAGTCGAAAACCAGTGAAGCAAAAAGCAAAAATTTGGGGTGACCATAGGATAGCAGACCCTACTCTCCTACACAACCCCCCCCAAACGCAGGGACATTAAACTAACCTTGACCAGATAAGTCTTCATGTTCTAAGTGGAAGTACCTGGAGAGACCATCTGCATTACCATGGTCAGTCCCTGGGCGGTGCTCCACTGTAAAGTCCATCCCCTGTAGGGAAATGGACCACCTGAGCAGTTTGGGATTTTCACCCTTCATCTGATTAAGCCACAAGAGGGGCTTATGGTCTGTTTGCACCAGGAAGTGAGTTCCAAACAAGTAGGACCTCAACTTCTTTAATGCCCAAACCACAGCAAAGGCCTCCCTCTCAATGGCTGACCAACGTTTTTCTCTTGGGGTTAGCCTCCTGCTAATGAAAGCAATTGGCTGGTCTTGACCATCTTGATTAAGTTGTGAGAGTACAGCTCCCACCCCCAACTCAGAAGCATCTGTCTGAACAATGAACTGTTTGGAGTAGTCAGGACTCTTTAGGATAGGTGCAGAGCACATGGCCTTCTTCAGGTCTTCAAATGCCTTCTGACAGCTAACTGTCCACTGAACCTTTTTTTGCATCTTCTTGGATGTCAAGTCATTTAATGGTGTCACTATAGACCCATAGTTCTTCACAAACTTCCTGTAATACCCAGTCAGGCCCAAGAAGGCTCTGACTTGTGTCTGGGTAACTGGAGGAGCCCAGTCCTGTATGGCCTGGATTTTGCTCTCCAGTGGCTGAACCTGGCCTCCACCAACTAGGTGGCCCAGGTATACAACCTTATATACCCTATCTGGCACAACCTTATATGCCCTATCTGGCACTTAGTGGCCTTGATAGTTAGGCCTGCCTTTTGCAGGGCCTCCAAAACTCTCTTCAGGTGGATCAGGTGATCCTCCCAGGTGGAGCTAAAGACAGCAATATCATCCAGATAAGCTGCACAAAAGTCATCCAACCCAGTAAGGACTTGGTTCACCAACCTTTGGAAAGTGGCAGGTGCATTCTTCAAACCAAAGGGCATTACCACAAACTGATAATGTCCACTAGGGGTAGAGAATGCTGTCTTGGCCTTTGACTCCTCAGCTAGTCTGATTTGCCAGTAGCCAGCTGTCAGATCGAATGTGCTCAGAAACTTGGCAGAAGCCAATCTGTCAATGAGCTCATCTGCTCTTGGAATGGGGTGAGCATCTGTCCTAGTGACAGCATTGAGACCCCTGTAATCCACGCAAAACCTCATTTCTCTCTTACCATCTTGGGTATGAGGTTTTGGCACCAGGACTACTGGGCTGGCCCATGGGCTCTCTGATGGCTCAATCACTCCAAGCTCCAACATCTTTTGCACCTCAGCCTTGATGCAGTCTCTGACATGGTCAGGTTGCCTGTAGATCTTATTCTTGACAGGCAGACTGTCACCAGTGTCCACAACATGGGTACACCAGTCAGTCTGGCTGGGTGTGAGTGAAAACAAATGCCTGTGGGCCTGCAAAACTTGTCTGCAGTCCATCTGTTGCTGGTCAGTGAGGCTGCCTGCCAAGGCTACTCCATCAACTGAACCATCATCAGGGTTCTGAGAAAGCAGGTCTGGGAGAGGGTCACTCTCTTCCTCCTGTTCCCCATCTGTGGCCATGAGCAAGCTCATGTCCTCCCTGTCCACAAATGCTTTCAAGCGATTCACATGGATTACCCTGTGAGGGCTCCTGGGTGTTCCAAAGTCTACCAAGTAGGTGACTTCCCCTTTCTTCTCAATAATAGGATAGGGTCCACTCCATTTGTCTTGGAGTGCTGCTGGAGCCACTGGCTCCAGTACCCACACCTTCTGTCCTGGTTGGAACTCTACCAGCACAGCCTTTTGGTCATGCCAAGCTTTCTGCAATTCTTGGCTGGCCTCCAGGTTTTTGGATGCTCTTTCCATGTACTCAGCCATCCTGGAGCGGAGACCAAGTACATAGTCCACTATGTCTAGTTTGGGCTTTTTGAGAGGTAACTCCCATCCTTCCTTCACCAAACACAATGGACCTCTCACAGGGTGGCCAAACAAAAGTTCAAAAGGGCTGTAGCCAACCCCCTTCTGTGGGACCTCTCTGTAAGCAAAGAGCAGGCAGGGTAAAAGAATGTCCCAATTCCGCCTGAGCTTCTCTGGTAATCCTTTTATCATGCCTTTAAGGGTCTTGTTAAATCTCTCCACAAGCCCATTGCACTGTGGATGATATGGGGTGGTAAACTTATAGTTTACTCCACATTCCTTCCACATTGCTTTCAGATAGCTGGACATAAAATTCGTCCCTCTATCTGATAGTACCTCCTTAGGAAAGCCCACTCTTGAGAAAACTGCAATGAGGGCCTTTGCCACCACAGGTGCTGTGGTGGTCCTTAGGGGAATAGCCTCTGGGTACCTGGTGGCATGATCCACTACCACCAGTATGAATCTGTTCCCAGATGCTGTTTGGGGGTCCATTGGACCCACAATATCAATTCCAACTCTCTCAAAGGGGACCCCCACCACAGGTAGTGGTATTAGGGGGGCCTTTGTTGTGCCACCTGACTTACCACTGGCTTGGCAAGTGACACAGGAGCGACAAAACTCCTTGACATCCTCTGACATGTGAGGCCAGTGAAAGTGTGGAACAAGCCTGTCCCACGTCTTGTTCTGGCCTAAGTGTCCTGCAAGGGGAATATCATGGGCCAAGGTAAGGAGGAATCCCCTAAACTGCAGAGGTATCACCAACCTCCTGGTCATGCCAGGCTTGGGGGCTCTAGCCTCTGAGTAAAGGAGTCCCTCATCCCAATACACAGTATGGGTACCTTGGGCATCCCCAGCAGCCTCAGCAGCAGCCTGCTGTCTGAGGGGTTCAAGGGAAGGGCAATCTAATTGAGCCTGCCTCAGGTCTGCCCTTGTGGGTCCCCCTGTCCCCAGAAACTCAACCTGGTCAGGTTCAAGCTCCTCAGAGACAGTCTCCTCTTGGACTGCAGAATCAGTTTCCTCTGAAACCTGATCCTCAACCTGGGGCAAGGTGGAAGGCGAGGCCTTTCCTCTCTTGCTCCTTCTCTTGGGTTGTGGCTGGTCTATTGTCTCAAGATCCACCACTGGTTCAGGAAGGCACTTCTTAGCCTGAGCCCTTGTCATGGCAAGGACATGCTCTGAAATCCCTAGCATTTCTGCATGAGTCCTGTACTCCACTTCTGACCATGCTGAGCTTTCAAGGTCATTGCCTAACAGACAGTCCACTGGTAGGTCTGCACTCACCACAACTTTCTTTAGGCCATCAACCCCTCCCCAGGAGAAGTTCACAACTGCCACACTATGGGAGGTAGTGGAGTTGCTTGCATTGGTTACTAGGTAGCTCTCTCCTAGTACAATCTGTCCAGGGTCCACAAAGCCAGGGGTCACCATGGTGACACTAGCACATGTGTCCCTGTAAGCTTGAGCCAGTTTCTCATTTATTAAGGGAGTCTGCCTGTATTTGCCCAGGTTAGTGGGGCTTACTGCAGTGGGCAACTCAATGTCCACATCATACAGGAGAACTGCCTGTGTAGGGATTCTGACTAGGCCAGATCCTACTTCAATACCCAGGGTCAACCCAGCTACACCCTTGGACTGTGTTCCACCACTGCTTACTGTACTTGGGGTTGCAGTTGCTTTAGGAGCTGTAGTGGTGGGAACTGGATTTGCCTTGGTGCACTCACTGCCCCAGTGTGAAACTGATTTGCAGGTATTACACCAAGGTGTCTTTGGACCTTTGTTCTTCTTCTTCTTGTTACCATTTTGGGAACCACCCTCCTTACTATTAGTTTGGGGGCCTGAAGACTTCTGGTCTTTTTCTTTATCTTTCTGATTCTGATTACCACCCTTCTGGTCTGTTTTCTTCTGGTCACCACCTTGGTTCTGGGGTTTCTGCTTAATCCTTGTTCTGACCCATTTGTCTGCCTTCTTTCCCAATTCTTGGGGAGAGGTCAGATCAGAGTCAATAAGGTATTGATGCAACAGCTGGTTTGTACAGTTATTAAGGATCTGTTCTCTCATCATAAGATTGTACAATCCTGTATAGTCTGAAACTTTACTTCCCTGCAACCAACCCTCCAAAGCCTTAGTGGCACACTCAACGAAATCAGTCCAGTCTTGAGTCTGTGCTTTCTGGGTGTCTCTGAACAACAACCTGTATTGCTCAGTGGTTAGGCCATACCCTTCAATGAGAGCACTCTTCAAAACAGAGTAGTTTTTGGCATCCTCAGGTCTAACTGTGAGGAGCCTGTCCCTCCCTTTCTCAGAAAAGGAGTACCACAAAATTGCAGCCCACTGATTCTCAGGAACCTGCTGTACCATGCAGGCTCTCTCAAGAGCAGTCATCCATTTGTGGATGTCATCCCCTTCTTTAAAGGGGGGCACAATTTTGGTCAGGTTTCTATTGTCATAGGCCCTGTCTTTTTCTCTTGGAAAATTGCTGCCACCAGTGACATCTAAGCCACTTAATTTCTGCTCTCTTGCCAAGGCAAGTCTAGCTTGAGCCAAGGCTACCTCCTCCCTCTCTATCTGGAGTTTGACAGCCCTCATTCTGGCCCTATGCTCTAGCTTTTGAGAAGCATTCATGCCTCTCTGTGATTCTCTGGAGGCACTAGAAATATGAGAGTCCCCTGAGGGGGATCTCACTCTTCTGTTGCCTGGGAGAATAACATGTTGGGTTCTGGGGAGGTGCTGGCCCTCTCCATTCCCCAGTAGGTCCAAGTTGGCCTGGCTAAGCCTACCAACTGGAACCTGGCTACCCTGATCCTGTACTTCTAAGTCCTCAACCTCTGAGTCCTCATCCAAGTCATCATCATCCTCCTCTTCAGGGGGATCAACTGCAGGGGGGTTCCCTCCAGTTCCTGTGTCTAGGGAAGCTGCTTTTGCCTTCTCTAAGTCATCCTGTTCTAGGATTTCTACCAGGATTAGGCAGGTGGGGCTTCTGCCCCTTTTTAACCCTCTTGCTTTGCACAAGGCAATCAAGTCTCTGCGGGTTAGTTTGTCATATCCAAAAGTTGCCTGGGTAGGGTCAACTGTCACAGGACTAGACCCTGAGGCCTTTCCTGTGTCAGACATGGTTACTAGTGAGGTGTAAGTGGTGCACTTACCTACACTAAGTGTTTTCCTACTGGACCTTGCTAGTGAGTTGTAGTCAGGGGTGTGCTACTCCCTTCAACCTACAACTACTAAGTTCAGTAGAACTTAATATGCTAAGCTTTTGATTTATATGTACCTAGAGGTACTTGATGTGATCTTTCAATTTGATATAAAGATTGCAATGGTAAAACAACAGCAAGCTCAAATCCGCACCGCTGCTCACCAATGTGAGAAGTTGGCCTGGTAGGGGATGTTTCCAATTCTGGAACCACCTACTACCTGACCAAACAATCCCTTATGGTGTCTGGTTGTAAGTCAACCTTATTAGACAAGCTATCCTAGGGGTAGCATGGACTAAGCAGCCTAAAGGCTTAACTTAAGAGGTCGTGTTAAGCGAGCTGTTTTACCACATACAATCCTGTAATACCAAATGAAAGGACACCACACAAGTATATATTATAAAAATATATGTGTTTATTACTAAAAACAATCCCCAGTATTCTTTATGAATAAAGGGGCACAAGCGTTAAATCAAAAGCACTGTTTAAACATACAAGTTGCACAATTATGGATGAGGGCGGGTGGCCACTCAAACCATATACTAAACAAGTGGTATAAGAGAGGCCACTCGAACAGTGGTTAGGCCTAGGGCCTAGGGAATCGCTGGGAGCAGTCAGGACAAGCAATGCTGAAGTCGGGAATGGCCCTCGGGATTCGGGAGATGTGCGGAAAGCGCACGCATGCACCAATGTTAACCAATGGTGCGTAAAAGTCAAAGAGTTAAAGTTTAAGGACACTTCCGCTGAACCTAGAGGAACAAAACTTAACACACAGACCCTAGAGGTGTGCACCAGTGTGGGAACACCGGCGGAGCAAAGTTACCTCACCCACAGGAAGTGGGTGCACAGGGTCGAAGTGGCGTCGGGTTTTGACACGCAGGCTCTTGGTGCTTGGAGCTGAAAGGGCTGCAGGCGGGTTAAAGATGAAGTGTCCGGTGGAGTCCAAGGGTGGACTCAAGTTGTAGAGTACCTGAAAGCAGAGGGGACAGAGTCTGGGTCACTCAGCAGTGACCAGGGTGGAACCAGGACGGAACCAGGCAATGTCGGGCGCAATCAGGTGGTCGTTGAGGAGCTTCTCTCCGCTGTCACGTGGGCTCTGGGGCATCTGCGACGTCCAGGAGCAGGTCACGATCTGTCCCACGCAGGCTCTCACCGTCGGCGCTGTCGGCTTCAAGTTTGGAGCAAACAAGCCTTGGCAAGAGCAATCCACGCGGGATCGGAAGATTGCTTCTCACTCGGACCAGGAAGGTCAGAGTCGGGGCTCCTTTTCAGGGGAGCTGGTGTGGATCTGGAGCAACCAGAATCACAAGTCTTCTTAGGTAGTTCGTCGGCACAGGGACCACAAGCCAGCTGGCAAGTGACCGGGCCAACGCGTTGAGCCAAATCGTGCCAAAGGGCCCCACGCAGCACTCGTCGAGTGTGGAGGGCTGAACTTCGGCTCAGGAGTAGCTCAGGGTGGGGGCTTCTCAAACCCCGGTGCACAGCTTCGAGGGTCACTCGTGAGCTGCACGGTCAGCGTCTCGTGGTCAATTCAAGATGGCGTGCCCCACGCTTCCGGTCGCCTCCACGGGTCTCAGCCTTGCAGGGACTGTGGATCGGGCTGTTAGAAGCTGGGCAGGCTTGATCTCGTCGATCTCAGTCGCTTGAGTTCCGGCGGGAACTGCAACTAAGTAGACGTCGAGGGCTGGATGGTGCCTGCGGCTGCAGGGTGGTCACTCCTTGACCACAAGGGAGATTCTTCGGGCTTCCACGTTGAAATGGAGGGCGAAGGGTCCAGAATATCATTTCAAATGTTTCTTCCAGGAAATCTGATGTGCCTTGGCACTGCTCCCACTCTTATTCGAATCTGGTGGGCGTGATTACCTGCTAGGTCCCCTCCTATGGGTGGGACCCAGGAAGTGGGTGGATACACCCCCTTCCTTTGATCCAGGCCGCCCTGGCATGAGGGCTGGAGTGCCCCAGAACCGGTTTGGCCGGATTATGCAAGGGGCAGCCTTGTGCGCCCCAAGCAGTGTCTGGTTTCTTTCAAACCTCCCTGCTACAATACACTATCTCCTGTCTGGAGGGCGGTGACACCCTCCTGTGACAGGAAACCCTTTGTCCAGGACCCCCTTGACTGAGTTTCGGTCAGCTCCAGGGGTCCAGACATTTGTCTGTGGCAGAGGCATCCATTTTGTGGATCTTAAGGTCTTTGGAGAAATCAACCGCATTAAAGTAAAGTAACATGTCTTACCCCTCTAGAGGGGTGGAATGCCATCCCCGTCGCCAGAACTGGCGAGGGGATGGTATTCCAAAGCGTATGACACCTTACACGACATGTTTTGATAAAGCCAAACCAAAGTTGCTAAATAACCGCGAGGATTATAAGGCACTTAATAGTATATGGTATGGCATTATCCTGAAACAGCTTAGGGATTTGTTCCCGACGGCTGCAGACAGGCTTAGCTCATGCTAGAGCTCCATCTCACATAAAACCACGCACTCAGCCTCCAGGATTGATGAGGCCTTTCTATAGGAGTGGCTCACAGGTTTACATGTGTCCAGATATAGGTTTAGACATAGGTATACTATATCTAAGCAAGGGGTGTGTACACCACCTTACCCCAGCTGAGTGATCAGCCAGTTGTGTCAATTTAAGAACCAGCCAGGGGTGGCAAAAGATATGCTGCAGCCCCTGGTAGGCCTTAGTGGCTCCTATGCCCTGTGCACCTATAGTGCATTATACAGGGGCTGACAAGGAGTCCATTTCCAATTGGTATGTGCCTATAGCACATGTGTCATTAATTTAGTGAGAGAACAGCAGGCTGGGGGTCTGATCAGCAGGCCCACAGCCTCAGTAGTCGAAAACCAGTGAAGCAAAAAGCAAAAATTTGGGGTGACCATAGGATAGCAGACCCTACTCTCCTACAGTGAACCCTGCTCCTTCCAAGAGATCACAAACTCACTGAATACTCTTCTGACACTGAGTGAGCCCTACTCCTTCCAAGAGATTACAAACTCACCGAAGACTCCTCTGACCCTGAGTGAGCCCTGCTCCAACTAAGAGATCACAACTCACTGAAGACTCCTCTGACACTGAGTGAACCCTGCTGCAGCCAAAATACCTCAAACTCATTGAAGACTCCTCTGACACTGAGTGCACCCTGCATCTTCCAAGAGATCACAAACTCACTGAAGACTCCTCTGACACTGAATGAGCCCTGCTACTTCCAAGAGATCACAAACTCACTGAAGACTCCCCGGACACTGAGTGAGCCCTGCTCCTTCCAATAGATCACAAACTCACTTAAGACTCCTCTGACACTGAGTGAGCTTTGCTGCGTCCTAGAAATCACAAACTCACTGAAGACTCCTCTGACACTGAGTGAACCCTGCTCCAGCCAAAATATCTCAAACTCATTGAAGACTCCTCTGACACTGAGTGCACCCTGCTCCTTCCAAGAGATCACAAACTCACTGAAGACTCCTCTGACACTGAGTGAGCCCTGCTCCTTCCAAGAGATCACAAACTCACTGAAGACTCCCCGGACACTGAGTGAGCCCTGCTCCTTCCAAGAGATCACAAACTCACTGAAGACTCCTCTGACACTGAGTGAGCCCTGCTCCAACTAAGAGATCACAAACTCACTGAAGACTCCCCTGACACTAAGTGAGCCCTGCTCCTTTGAAGACATTACAAACTCACAGAAGACTCCTCGGACACTGAGTGAGCCCTGCTCCTTCCAAGAGATCACAAACTCACTGAAGACTCCTCGGACACTGAGTGAGCCCTGCTCCAACCAAGAGATCACAAACCCACTGCAAACTCTTCTGAACACTGAGCGAGCCCTGCTCCTTCCAAGAGATCACAAACTCTCTGAAGACTCCTCTGACACTGAGTGAACCCTGCTCCAGCCAAAATACCTCAAACTCATTGAAGACTTCTCTGACACTGAGTGCACCCTGCTCCTTCCAAGAGATCACAAACTCACTGAAGACTCCTCTGACACTGAGTGAGCTCTGCTCCTTCCTAGAAATCACAAACTCACTGAAGACTCCTCTGACACTGAGTGAGCCCTGCTCCTTCCAAGAGATCACAAACTCACTGAAGACTCCATTGACACTGAGTGAGCCTTGCTCCAACTAAGAGATAACAAACTCACTGAAGACTCCTCTGACACTGAGTGAACCCTGCTCCAGCCAAAATATCTCAAACTCATTGAAGACTCCTCTGACACTGAGTGCACCCTGCTCCTTCCAAGAGATCACAAACTCACTGAAGACTCCTCTGACACTGAGTGAGCCCTGCTCCTTCCAAAAGATCACAAACTCAGTGGAGACTCCTCGGACACTGAGTGAGCCCTGCTCCTTCCAAGAGATCACAAACTCACTGAAGACTCCATTGACACTGAGTGAGCCTTGCTCCAACTAAGAGATAACAAACTCACTGAAGACTCCTCTGACGCTGAGTGAACCCTGCTCCAGCCAAAATATCTCAAACTCATTGAAGACTCCTCTGACACTGAGTGCACCCTGCTCCTTCCAAGAGATCACAAACTCACTGAAGACTCCTCTGACACTGAGTGAACCCTGCTCCAGCCAAAAGATCTCAAACTCATTGAAGACTTTTCTGAACACTGAGTGAGCCCAGCTCCAACTAAGAGATCACAAACTCACTGAAGACTCCCCTTACACTGAGTGAGCCCTGGTCCTTCCAAGATATCTCAAACTTACTCAAGACTCCTCTGGCACTGAGTGAGCCCTGCTCCAACTAAGAGATCACAAACTCACTGAAGACTCCTCTGACACTGAGTGAGCCCTGCTCCTTCCAAGAGATCACAAACTCACTGACGACTCCTCTGACACTGAGTGACCCTGCTCCTTCCAATAGATCACAAACTCACTGAAGACTCCTCTGACACTGAGTGAGCCTTGCTCCTTCCAAGAGATCACAAACTCACTGAAGACTCCTCTGACACTGAGTGAGCCCTGCTCCTTCCAAGAGATCACAAACCCACTGCAAACTCTACTGAACACTGAGCGAGCCCAGCTCCAACTAAGAGATCACAAACTCACTGCAAACTCTTCTGAACACTGAGCGAGCCCTGCTCCTTCCAAGAGATCACAAACTCTCTAAAGACTTCTCTGACACTGAGTGAGCCCTGCTCCAACTAAGAGATCACAAACTCACTGAAGACTCCTCTGACACTGAGTGAACCCTGCTCCAGCCAAAATACCTCAAACACATTGAAGACTCCTCTGACACTGAGTGCACCTTGCTCCTTCCAAGAGATTACGAAATCACTGAAGACTCCTCCGACACTATGTGAACCCTGCTCCAGCCAAAAGATCTCAAACTCATTGAAGACTTTTCTGAACACTGAGTGTGCCCAGTTCCAACTAAGAGATCACAAACTGACTGAAGACTCCTCTGACACTGAGTGAGCCCTGCTCCAACTAAGAGATCACAAACTGACTTAAGACTCCTCTGACACTGATTGAGCCCTGCTCCTTCCAAGATATCACAAACCCACTGAAGACTCCTCTGACACTGAGTGAGCCCTAGTCCTTCAAAGAGATCACAAACTAACTGAAGACTCCTCTGACACTGAGTGAGCCCTGCTCCTTTCAATAGATCACAAACTCACTGAAGACTCCTCTGACACTGAGTGAGCCCTGCTCCTCTCAAGACATTACAAACTCACTGAAGACTTCTCTGACACTGAGTGAGCCCTGCTCCAACTAAGAGATCACAAACTCACTGAAGACTCCTCTGACACTGAGTGAACCCTGCTCCAGCCAAAATACCTCAAACTCATTGAAGACTCCTCTGACACTGAGTGCACCTTGCTCCTTCCAAGAGATTACAAACTCACTGTAGACTCCTCTGACACTGAGTGAGCTCTGCTCCTTCCTAGAAATCACAAACTCACTGAAGACTCCTCTGACACTGAGTGAGACCTGCTCCTTCCAAGTGATCACAAACTCACTGAAGACTCCTCTGACACTGAGTGAGCCTTGCTCCAACTAAGAGATCACAAACTCACTGAAGACTCCTCTGACACTGAGTGAACCCTGCTCCAGCCAAAATATCTCAAACTCATTGAAGACTACTCTGACACTGAGTGCACCCTGCTCCTTCCAAGAGATCACAAATTCACTGAATACTCCTCTGACACTGAGTGAGCCCTGCTCCTTCCAAGAGATCACAAACCCACCGCAAACCCTACTGAACACTGAGCGAGCCCAGCTCCAACTAAGAGATCACAAACTCAATGAAGACTTTTCTAAACACTGAGTGTGCCCAGATCCAACTAAGAGATCACAAACTCACTGAAGACTCCTCTGACACTAAGTGAGCCCTGCTCCAACTAAGAGATCCCAAACTCGCTGAAGACTCCTCTGACACTGAGTGAACCCTGCTCCAGCCAAAAGATCTCAAACTCATTGAAGACTTTTCTGAACACTGAGTGCGCCCTGCTCCAACTAAGAGATCACAAACTCACTGAAGACTCCTCGGACACTGAGTAAGCCCTGCTCAAACCAAGAGATCACAAACTCACTGAAGACTCCTCTGACACTGAGTGAGCCCTGCTCCTTCCAAGAGATTACAAACTCACCGAAGACTCCTCTGACAATGGGTGAGCCCTGCTCCAACCAAGAGATCACAAACTTAATGAAGACTCCTCTGACACTGTGAGAAGTTGGCCTGATAGGTGATGTTTCCAATTCTGGAACCACCTATTATCAGACCAAACAATCCCTTATGGTGTCTGGTTGTAAGTCAACCTTATTAGACAAGCTATCCTAGGGGTAGCATGGACTAAGCAGCCTAAAGGCTTAACTTCAGAGGTCGTGTTAAGCGAGCTGTTTTACCACATACAATCCTGTAATATCAAATGAAAGGACACCACACAAGTATATATTATAAAAATATATGTGTTTATTACTAAAAACAATCCCCAGTATTCTTTATGAATAAAGGGGCACAAGCGTTAAATCAAAAGCACTGTTTAAACATACAAGTTGCACAATTATGGATGAGGGCGGGTGGCCACTCAAACCATATACTAAACAAGTGGTATAAGAGATACCAATCGAGCAGTGGTTAGGCCTAGGGCCTAGGGAATCGCTGGGAGCAGTCAGGACAAGCAGTGCTGAAGTCGGGAGAGGCCCACGGGATTCGGGAGCAGTGCGGAAAGCGCACGTATGCACCAATGTTAACCAATGGTGCGTAAAAATGACAAAGTTAGAGTTTAAGGACACTTCCGCTGAACCTAGAGGAACAAAACTTAAGACACAGACCCTAGAGATGTGCACCAGTGTGGGAACACCGGCGGAGCAAAGTTACCTCACCCACAGGAAGTGGGTGCACAGGGTCGAAGTGGCGTCGGGTTTTGACACGCAGGCTCTTGGTGCTTGAAGCTGAAAGGGCTGCAGGCGGGTTGAAGATGAAGTGTCCGGTGGAGTCCAAGGGTGGACTCAAGTCGAAGGGTACCTGAAAGCAGAGGGGACAGAGTCTGGGTCACTCAGCAGTGACCAGGGTGGAACCAGGACGGAACCAGGCAATGTCGGGCGCAATCAGGTGGTCATTGAGGAGCTTCTCTCCGCTGTCACGTGGGCTCTGGGGCATCTGCGACGTCCAGGAGCAGGTCACGATCTGTCCCACGCAGGCTCTCGCCGTCGGCGCTGTCGGCTTCAAGTTTGGAGCAAACAACACTTGGCAAGAGCAATCCACGCGGAACCGGGAGATTGCTTCTCACTCGAACCAGGAAGGTCAGAGTGGGGGCTCCTTTTCAGGGGAGCTGGTGCAGATCTGGAGCAACCAGATTCATAAGTCGGTTTTAAGTTTTCGTCGGCACAGGGACCACTAGCCGGCTGGCAAGTGACCGGGCCAATGCATTGAGCCAAAAGTAGCAGAAGGGCCCCACGCAGCACTCGATGAGTGTAGAGGGGTGAGCTTCGGTGCAAGAGTGGCTCAGGGTTGGGGCTTCTCAAACCCCGGTGCACAGCTTTGAGGGTCACTCGTGGGCTGCACGGTCAGCGTCTCGTGGTCAATTCAAGATGGCGTGCCCCACGCTTCCGGTCGCCTCCACGGGTCTCAGCTCTGCAGGGACTGTGGATCGGGCTGTTGGAAGGCAGGCAAGCTTGATCTCGTCGATCTCAGTCGCTCGAGTTCCGGCGGGAACTGCAACCAAGTAGACGTCGAGGGCTGGATGGTGCCTGCTGCTGCAGGGTGGTCACTCCTTGACCACAAGGGAGATTCTTCGGGCTTCCACGTTGAGATGGAGGTCCAAGGGTCCAGAGTTTCGTTTCTAATGTTTCTTCCAGGAAATCTGATGTGCATTGGCACTGCTCCCACTCTTATTCGAATCTGGGGGGTGTGATTACCTGCTAGGTCCCCCCCTATGGGTGGGACCCAGGAAGGGGGTGGATACACCCCTTTCCTTTGATCCAGGCCGCCCTGGCACGAGGGCTGGAGTGCCCCAGAACCGGTTTGGCCGGATTATGCAAGGGGCAGCCTTGTGCGCCCCAGGCAGTGTCTGGTTTCTTTCAAACCTCCCTGCTACAATCCACTATCTCCTGTCTGGAGGGCGGTGACACCCTCCTGTGACAGGAAACCCTTTATCCAGGACCCATTTGGCCGAGTTTCGGTCAGCTGCAGGGGTCCAGACATTTGTCTGTGGCAGAGGCATCCATTTTGTGGATCTAAGGTCTTTGGAGAAATTAACCGCATTTAAGTAAAGCAACATGTCCTACCCCTCTAGAGGGGTGGAATGCTATCCCCGTCGCCAGAACTGGCGAGGGGATAGTATTCCAAATCGTATGACACCTTACACGACATGTTTTAATAAAGCCAAACCAAAGTTGCTATTTAACCGCGAGGATTATAAGGCACTTATGAGTATATGGTATGGCATTATCCTGAAACAGCTTAGGGAGTTTTTCCCGACAGCTGCAGACAGGCTCAGCTCATGCTAGAGCTCCATCTCACATAAAACCACGCACTCTGCCTCCAGGATTGATGAGGCCTTCCATAGGAGTGGCTCACAGGTTTACATGTGTCCAGATATAGGTTTAGATATAGGTATACTATATCTAAGCAAGGGGTGTTTACACCACCTTACCCCAACTGAGTGATCAGCCAGTTGTGTCAATTTAAGAACCAGCCAGGGGTGGCAAAAGATATGCTGCAGCCCCTGGTAGGCCTTGGTGGCCCCTATGCCCTGGGCACCTATAGTGCATTATACAGGGGCTGACAAGGAGTCAATTTCCAATTGTGGTATGTACCTAGGGTACATGGAATCCATTTTACAGAGAGAGCAGATGGCCTGGGGCCCTGATTAGCAGGGAACCAGGTCAACTAAGTCAAAAAACCAGCTAAACACAGGCAAAAAATCTGGGGTAACCATAGACAGGTAGCCACCTTCCTACACAACCCCCCCCCCCCCCAAACGAAAGGAGATAAGGCTATCCTTGGCCAGGTAAGCCTATATTGCCTGAGTGGCCATATAAGGAAGTACCTGCACTAGCATGGGTACCCCCTGTCTCATGGTCCACTAAGCAGTCCCTCACCCTTGGGGTATTAGAGGGTCTCCACCATAGGGAATCACTACCTTGGGTGTGTTTATGCAAAGTTAAAGGCTGGTTTGGATATGGAGTATTGAAGTGAGGCTCTACTAATTTAGGGCTTAGCTTCCTCCAATTATCTCCCACCATGGGTGCCTTTCTTTCTTTAACTGAGTTGCACTGTGCTCTCAGGGTCAACCTCTGGCTACCTAAAGCTGGAGGCTGGGTCCCTCTATTTGGCTTGCTGGAGGGACAGTTCAGGTTTGGGCCCTTTGGGTCCCAGGTTTGGCTGTGCCCAACAGAATCCATCTGTGGGAGGTCCCTAACTGTTTTTAAGGGGGCTCCCTCAGGAGTTTTTAAAGTTTTCACCTCACTAGGGCTACTAGTTTTGGTGCCCCTAATCTGTTGATGGGGGTGCTTTATTTGACAGGGGGCCCTCTGGGTCTCACTGTCCTTCTTGTCCTCTGCAGCCCTGGGCTGGCTAAGGCAAGGTAGAGAGGGGCAGGTTACCTGCTCCAGACTGGGTCCTACCTGAGAAGGGTCCACTGACATCAGAGGCTCTGTCAGGCTAGGCCTAACCACCTCTGGGGCAGTTCCTTCATCAGGGGTAAGATCAGTTCCCTGAGGAGGCTGATCCTTTCCTAAAGTCTGGTGAGGGGGAGATTTCTCTTCCTCCTCCATGCTCTCAGTTTGTGTGGAGTTATCCATCTTTTCAGGCTTCACAACACACATATCAGTTTGAGTTTGGGCTGTGGCCATCACAGCCCCACCAACCTTTTCAGGAGGAGACTCAGTTTGGGTTTCAGCTGTTATCATAACAGCTTTGCTATTCTGTTCAGGAAGAGCTTTTGCTAAAGATGGGGCAGAGAGTTTCTCAGCCCTACCAACCTTTTCAGGCAGGACATCTTGGATTGGGGCTGTAGCCATTACAGCCCCGCTAACCTTTCCATTGGAATTTATCATTCTAGAATGGATTTTCTGTTCAACCTCAGCCCAGGCTGAGATTTCCAAATCATTACCAAGTAGGCAGTCTACAGGCAAGTTTGGTGACACTGCCACTCTCTTTGGGCCAATGACACCTCCCCAGCTGAGACTTACTACTGCCATGGGATGATTTGTTTGGATTCCATCAATGTTTGTAACCTGGTATGTGGCACCAGGTAAAAGTTGCTTAGAGGGGACTATGCCATCAGCCACCATGGTGATGCTAGCCCCTGTGTCTCTAAAAGCTTCAACTTTCAAACCATTGATGATGGGTTCTTGTCTATATTTGCTCAAAGTATTTGGGCAATCAGAGAAGTTGGCAAACCCCATGCCAGTCTCATAAACAAGATTATTTGGGGAGGGCTCCAAAAGTAAACCCACCCAGATTCCTGGGTGTGCTCCCACTTCCTGGGGGATTACTGCTGACAGTAACAGGAGGTGTTGGAGCTGGCTTTGGAGGTATATTCTCTTTATTGTTATTCTTGGGACAACAGTTGTCTGTTTTGTAATGCCCAACCTGTTTACAGGCATAACAATAAGGCTTTTTCTCAGTTGAAGAAGTGTCTTGGGACCCACCCCCATTCTTGGAGTTTTGGGGACCTGGGGAAGTCTTTTCTTTATTTTTATCCCCACCCTTATCTTGAGGCTTGGTAGACTCCTTCTTCTGGTTACTGTCCTGATTCTTAGGCCTAATCCTGGTTCTGACCCACTTGTCTGCCTTCTTTCCCAATTCTTGGGGAGAGGTCAGATCAGAGTCCACCAGGTGCTGGTGTAAGAGCTGGTTCTGACAATTACTTAGGATCTGCTCCCTCATAATCAAATTATACAATCCTGTAAAGTCATGTACTTTGCTGCCATGTAGCCAACCCTCCAGAGCCTTAGTAGCACAATCTACAAAATCAGTCCAGTCCTGTGTCTGTGTCTTCTGGGTGTCTCTGAACTTCAACCTGTACTGTTCAGTGGTTAAGCCAAACCCATCTATTAGGACACTCTTCAGGACTTTGTAATTGTTTGCATCCTCATGTCTGACAGTGAGGAGCTTATCTCTCCCTTTCTCTGAAAAGGAGTACCATAAGATTGCTGCCCACTGTTCCTCAGGAACCTGCTGTACCATGCAGGCTCTCTCAAGAGCAGTTATCCACTTGTGGATGTCATCCCCTTCCTTGTAGGGGGGCACAATCTTTGTCAGGTTTCTACTATCATAGGACCTGGGTTTCTCTTTAGGAATATTGCTGCCACCAGTGGCATCTAAGCCACACAATTTTTGCTCTCTTGCCAAGGCAAGTCTAGCTTGAGCCAAGGCTACCTCCTCCCTCTCTATTTGGAGTTTGACAGCCCTCATTCTGGCCCTATGCTCAGCTTTCTGAGAAGCACTCATGCCTCTCTGAGATTCTCTTGAGGCACTAGACATATGAGAGTCCCCTGAGGGAGATCTCACTCTTCTGTTGCCTGGGAGAATGACATGGTTGGATCTGGGGAGGTGCTGGCCCTCTCCATTTCCCAGTAGGTCTAAGTTGGCCTGGTTAAGCCTGGCAACTTGGACCTGGCTACCCCTCTGATCCTGATCTTCTGGGTCCTCAACTTCTGAGTCCTCCTCCTCTTCTTCTTCCTCATCTTCCTCCTGAGGGGATCAGTTACAGGGGGGTTCCCTCCATTTCCTGTTTCTAGGGAAGCTTCCTTTGCCCTTTCTAAGTCATCCTGCTCTAGGATGCCTACCAGGATTTGGCAGGTGGGACTTCTGCCCCTTTTTAACCCTCTTGATTTGCACAAGGCAACCAAGTCCTTTCGGGTTAGTTTGTCATAACTGAAAGTTGCCTGGGTAAGGTCAACTGTCACAGGAGTAGACCCTGAGGCTTTTCCTGTGTCAGACATGACTGCTAGTGAGGTGTAAGTGGTGCACTTACCTACACTAAGTGTTTTCCTACTGTACCTTGCTAGTGAGTTGTAGTCAGGGTGTGCTAATCCCTTCAATCTACAACTACTAAGTTCAGTAGAACTTAATATGCTAAGCTTTTGATTTATATGTACCTAGAGGTACTTGATGTGATCTTTCAATTTGATACAAAGATTGCAATGGTAAAACAACAGCAAGCTCAAATCCGCACCGCTGCTCACCAATGTGAGAAGTTGGCCTGATAGTTGATGTTTCCAATTCTGGAACCACCTATTATCAGACCAAACAATCCCTTATGGTGTCTGGTTGTAAGTCAACCTTATTAGACAAGCTATCCTAGGGGTAGCATGGACTAAGCAGCCTAAAGGCTTAACTTAAGAGGTCGTGTTAAGCGAGCTGTTTTACCACATACAATCCTGTAATATCAAATGAAAGGACACCACACAAGTATATATTATAAAAATATATGTGTTTATTACTAAAAACAATCCCCAGTATTCTTTATGAATAAAGGGGCACAAGCGTTAAATCAAAAGCACTGTTTAAACATACAAGTTGCACAATTATGGATGAGGGCGGGTGGCCACTCAAACCATATACTAAACAAGTGGTATAAGAGATACCAATCGAGCAGTGGTTAGGCCTAGGGCCTAGGGAATCGCTGGGAGCAGTCAGGACAAGCAGTGCTGAAGTCGGGAGAGGCCCACGGGATTCGGGAGCAGTGCGGAAAGCGCACGTATGCACCAATGTTAACCAATGGTGCGTAAAAATGACAAAGTTAGAGTTTAAGGACACTTCCGCTGAACCTAGAGGAACAAAACTTAAGACACAGACCCTAGAGATGTGCACCAGTGTGGGAACACCGGCGGAGCAAAGTTACCTCACCCACAGGAAGTGGGTGCACAGGGTCGAAGTGGCGTCGGGTTTTGACACGCAGGCTCTTGGTGCTTGAAGCTGAAAGGGCTGCAGGCGGGTTAAAGATGAAGTGTCCGGTGGAGTCCAAGGGTGGACTCAAGTTGTAGAGTACCTGAAAGCAGAGGGGACAGAGTCTGGGTCACTCAGCAGTGACCAGGGTGGAACCAGGACGGAACCAGGCAATGTCGGGCGCAATCAGATGGTTGTCGAGGAGCTTCCTTCCGCTGTCACGTGGGCTCTGGGGCATCTGCGACGTCCAGGAGCAGGTCACGATCTGTCCCACGTAGGCTCTCACCGTCGGCGCTGTCGGCTTCAAGTTTGGAGCAAACAACACTTGGCAAGAGCAATCCACGCGGAACCGGGAGATTGCTTCTCACTCGAACCAGGAAGGTCAGAGTGGGGGCTCCTTTTCAGGGGAGCTGGTGCAGATCTGGAGCAACCAGATTCACAAGTCGGTTTCAAGTTTTCGTCGGCACAGGGGCCACTAGCCGGCTGGCAAGTGACCGGGCCAATGCGTTGAGCCAAAAGTAGCAGAAGGGCCCCACGCAGCACTCGATGAGTGTAGAGGGGTGAGCTTCGGTGCAAGAGTGGCTCAGGGTTGGGGCTTCTCAAACCCCGGTGCACAGCTTCGAGGGTCACTCGTGGGCTGCACGGTCAGCGTCTCGTGGTCAATTCAAGATGGCGTGCCCCACGCTTCCGGTCGCCTCCACGGGTCTCAGCTCTGCAGGGACTGTGGATCGGGCTGTTGGAAGGCAGGCAAGCTTGATCTCGTCGATGTCAGTCGCTCGAGTTCCGGCGGGAACTGCAACCAAGTAGACGTCGAGGGCTGGATGGTGCCTGCTGCTGCAGGGTGGTCACTCCTTGACCACAAGGGAGATTCTTCGGGCTTCCACGTTGAGATGGAGGTCCAAGGGTCCAGAGTTTCGTTTCTAATGTTTCTTCCAGGAAATCTGATGTGCATTGGCACTGCTCCCACTCTTATTCGAATCTGGGGGGCGTGATTACCTGCTAGGTCCCCCCCTATGGGTGGGACCCAGGAAGGGGGTGGATACACCCCTTTCCTTTGATCCAGGCCGCCCTGGCACGAGGGCTGGAGTGCCCCAGAAACGGTTTGGCCGGATTATGCAAGGGGCAGCCTTGTGCGCCCCAGGCAGTGTCTGGTTTCTTTCAAACCTCCCTGCTACAATCCACTATCTCCTGTCTGGAGGGCGGTGACACCCTCCTGTGACAGGAAACCCTTTGTCCAGGACCCATTTGGCCAAGTTTCGGTCAGCTGCAGGGGTCCAGACATTTGTCTGTGGCAGAGGCATCCATTTTGTGGATCTAAGGTCTTTGGAGAAATTAACCGCATTTAAGTAAAGCAACATGTCCTACCCCTCTAGAGGGGTGGAATGCTATCCCCGTCGCCAGAACTGGCGAGGGGATAGTATTCCAAATCGTATGACACCTTACACGACATGTTTTGATAAAGCCAAACCAAAGTTGCTATTTAACCGCGAGGATTATAAGGCACTTATGAGTATATGGTATGGCATTATCCTGAAACAGCTTAGGGAGTTGTTCCCGACAGCTGCAGACAGGCTCAGCTCATGCTAGAGCTCCATCTCACATAAAACCACGCACTCTGCCTCCAGGATTGATGAGGCCTTCCATAGGAGTGGCTCACAGGTTTACATGTGTCCAGATATAGGTTTAGATATAGGTATACTATATCTAAGCAAGGGGTGTTTACACCACCTTACCCCAACTGAGTGATCAGCCAGTTGTGTCAATTTAAGAACCAGCCAGGGGTGGCAAAAGATATGCTGCAGCCCCTGGTAGGCCTTGGTGGCCCCTGTGCCCTGGGCACCTATAGTGCATTATACAGGGGCTGACAAGGAGTCCATTTCCAATTGTGGTATGTACCTAGGGTACATGGAATCCATTTTACAGAGAGAGCAGATGGCCTGGGGCCCTGATTAGCAGGGAACCAGGTCAACTAAGTCAAAAAAACAGCTAAACACAGGCAAAAAATCTGGGGTAACCATAGTCAGGTAGCCACCTTCCTACAGACACTGAGTGAGCCCTGCTCCAACCAAGAGATCACAAACTCACTGAAGACTCCTCGGACACTGAGTGAGCCCTGCTCCTTCCAAGAGATCACAAACCCACTGCAAACTCTACTGAACACTAAGCGAGCCCAGCTCCAACTAAGAGATGACAAACTCACTGCAAACTCTTCTGAACACTGAGCAAGCCCTGCTCCTTCTAAGAGATCACAAACTCACTGAAGACTCCTCGGATACTGAGTGACCCCTGCTCCAACCAAGAGATCACAAACTCACTGAAGACTCCTCTGACAGTGAGTGAGCCCTGCTCCTTTCAAGACATTACAAACTCAAAGAAGACTCCTCTGACACTGAGTGAGCCCTGCTCCTTCCAAGAGATCACAAACTCACTGAAGACTCCTCGGACACTGAGTGAGCCCTGCTCCAACTAAGAGATTGCAAACTCACTGAAGACTCCTCTGACACTGAGTGAACCCTGCTCCAGCCAAAATACCTCAAACTCATTGAAGACTCCTCTGACACTGAGTGCACCCTGCTCCTTCCAAGAGATCACAAACTCACTGAAGACTCCTTTGACACTGAGTGAGCTCTGCTCCTTCCTAGAAATCACAAACTCACTGAAGACTCCTCTGACACTGAGTGAGCCCTGCTCCTTCCAAGAGATCACACACTCACTGAAGACTCCTCTGACACTGAGTGAACCCTGCTCCAGCCAAAATATCTCACACTCATTGAAGACTCCTCTGACACTGAGTGCACACTGCTCCTTCCAAGAGATCACAAACTCACTGAAGACTCCTCTGACACTGAGTGAGCCCTGCTCCTTCCAAGAGATCACAAACTCACTGAAGACTCCTCGGACACTGAGTGAACCCTGCTCCAACCAAGAGATCACAAACTCGCTGAAGACTCCTCTGACACTGAGTGAACCCTGCTCCTTCCAAGAGATCACAAACTCACTGAAGACTCTTCTGACACTGAGTGAGCCCTGCTCCTTCCAAGAGATTACAAACTCACAGAAGACTCCTCTGACCCTGAGTGAGCCCTGCTCCAACTAAGAGATCACAAACTCACTGAAGACTCCTCTGACACTGAGTGAACCCTGCGGCAGCCAAAATACCTCAAACTCATTGAAGACTCCTCTGACACTCAGTGCACCCTGCATCTTCCAAGAGATCACAAACTCACTGAAGACTCCTCTGACACTGAATGAGCCCTGCTCCTTCCAAGAGATCACAAACTCACTGAAGACTCCCCGGACACTGAGTGAGCCCTGCTCCTTCCAATAGATCACAAACTCACTTAAGACTCCTCTGACACTGAGTGAGCTTTGCTCCGTCCTAGAAATCACAAACTCACTGAAGACTCCTCTGACACTGAGTGAACCCTGCTCCAGCCAAAATATCTCAAACTCATTGAAGACTCCTCTGACACTGAGTGCACCCTGCTCCTTCCAAGAGATCACAAACTCACTGAAGACTCCTCTGACACTGAGTGAGCCCTGCTCCTTCCAAGAGATTGCAAACTCACTGAAGACTCCCCGGACACTGAGTGAGCCCTGCTCCTTCCAAGAGATCACAAACTCACTGAAGACTCCTCTGACACTGAGTGAGCCCTGCTCCAACCAAGAGATCACAAACTCACTGAAGACTCCCCTGACACTAAGTGAGCCCTGCTCCTTTGAAGACATTACAAACTCACAGAAGACTCCTCGGACACTGAGTGAGCCCTGCTCCTTCCAAGAGATCACAAACTCACTGAAGACTCCTCGGACACTGAGTGAGCCCTGCTCCAACCAAGAGATCACAAACCCACTGCAAACTCTTCTGAACACTGAGCGAGCCCTGCTCCTTCCAAGAGATCACAAACTCTATGAAGACTCCTCTGACACTGAGTGAACCCTGCTCCAGCCAAAATACCTCAAACTCATTGAAGACTCCTCTGACACTGAGTGCACCCTGCTCCTTCCAAGAGATCACGAACTCACTGAAGACTTCTCTGACACTGAGTGAGCTCTGCTCCTTCCTAGAAATCACAAACTCACTGAAGACTCCTCTGACACTGAGTGAGCCTTGGTCCTTCCAAGAGATCACAAACTCACTGAAGACTCCATTGACACTGAGTGAGCCTTGCTCCAACTAAGAGATCACAAACTCACTGAAGACTCCTCTGACACTGAGTGAACCCTGCTCCAGCCAAAATATCTCAAACTCATTGAAGACTCCTCTGACACTGAGTGCACCCTGCTCCTTCCAAGAGATCACAAACTCACTGAAGACTCCTCTGACACTGAGTGAGCCCTGCTCCTTCCAAGAGTTCACAAACTCACTGGAGACTCCTCGGACACTGAGTGAGCCCTGCTCCAACCAAGAGATCACAAACTCGCTGAAGACTCCTCTGACACTGAGTGAACCCTGCTCCAGCCAAAAGATCTCAAACTCATTGAAGACTTTTCTGAACACTGAGTGAGCCCAGCTCCAACTAAGAGATCACAAACTCACTGAAGACTTCTCTGACACTTAGTGAGCCCTGCTCCAACTAAGAGACCACAAACTCACTGAAGACTCCCCTTACACTGAGTGAGCCCTGGTCCTTCCAAGATATCTCAAACTTACTCAAGACTCCTCTGACACTGAGTGAGCTCTGCTCCTTCCTAGAAATCACAAACTCACTGAAGACTCCTCTGACACTGAGTCAGCCCTGCTCCTTCCAAGAGATCACAAACTCACTGAAGACTCCATTGACACTGAGTGAGCCTTGCTCCAACTAAGAGATCACAAACTCACTGAAGACTCCTCTGACACTGAGTGAACCCTGCTCCAGCCAAAATATCTCAAACTCATTGAAGACTCCTCTGACACTGAGTGCACCCTGCTCCTTCCAAGAGATCACAAACTCACTGAAGACTCCTCTGACACTGAGTGAACCCTGCTCCTTCCAAGAGATCACAAACTCACTGGAGACTCCTCGGACACTGAGTGAGCCCTGCTCCAACCAAGAGATCACAAACTCGCTGAAGACTCCTCTGACACTGAGTGAACCCTGCTCCAGCCAAAAGATCTCAAACTCATTGAAGACTTTTCTGAACACTGAGTGAGCCCAGCTCCAACTAAGAGATCACAAACTCACTGAAGACTCCTCTGACAATGCGCAAGCCCTGCTCCAACCAAGAGATCACAAACTCACTGAATACTCCTCTGACACTGAGTGAGCCCTGCTCCTTCCAAGAGATCACACACCCACTGCAAACTCTACTGAACACTAAGCGAGCCCAGCTCCAACTAAGAGATAACAAATTCACTGCAAACTCTTCTGAACACTGAGTGAGCCCTGCTCCTTCTAAGAAATCACAAACTCATTGAAGACTCCTCTGACACTGAGTGAGCCCTGCTCCTTCCAAGAGATCACAAACTCACTGAAGACTCCTCTGACACTGAGTGAGCCCTGCTCCAACCAAGAGATCACAAACTCACTGAAGACTCCCCTGACACTAAGTGAGCCCTGCTCCTTTGAAGACATTACAAACTCACAGAAGACTCCTCGGACACTGAGTGAGCCCTGCTCCTTCCAAGAGATCACAAACTCACTGAAGACTCCTCGGACACTGAGTGAGCCCTGCTCCAACCAAGAGATCACAAACCCACTGCAAACTCTTCTGAACACTGAGCGAGCCCTGCTCCTTCCAAGAGATCACAAACTCTCTGAAGACTCCTCTGACACTGAGTGAACCCTGCTCCAGCCAAAATACCTCAAACTCATTGAAGACTCCTCTGACACTGAGTGCACCCTGCTCCTTCCAAGAGATCACGAACTCACTGAAGACTCCTCTGACACTGAGTGAGCTCTGCTCCTTCCTAGAAATCACAAACTCACTGAAGACTCCTCTGACACTGAGTGAGCCCTGCTCCAACCAAGAGATCACAAACTCGCTGAAGACTCCTCTGACACTGAGTGAACCCTGCTCCAGCCAAAAGATCTCAAACTCATTGAAGACTTTTCTGAACACTGAGTGAGCCCAGCTCCAACTAAGAGATCACAAACTCACTGAAGACTTCTCTGACACTTAGTGAGCCCTGCTCCAACTAAGAGACCACAAACTCACTGAAGACTCCCCTTACACTGAGTGAGCCCTGGTCCTTCCAAGATATCTCAAACTTACTCAAGACTCCTCTGACACTGAGTGAGCTCTGCTCCTTCCTAGAAATCACAAACTCACTGAAGACTCCTCTGACACTGAGTGAGCCCTGCTCCTTCCAAGAGATCACAAACTCACTGAAGACTCCATTGACACTGAGTGAGCCTTGCTCCAACTAAGAGATCACAAACTCACTGAAGACTCCTCTGACACTGAGTGAACCCTGCTCCAGCCAAAATACCTCAAACTCATTGAAGACTCCTCTGACACTGAGTGCACCCTGCTCCTTCCAAGAGATCACAAACTCACTGAAGACTCCTTTGACACTGAGTGAGCTCTGCTCCTTCCTAGAAATCACAAACTCACTGAAGACTCCTCTGACACTGAGTGAGCCCTGCTCCTTCCAAGAGATCACACACTCACTGAAGACTCCTCTGACACTGAGTGAACCCTGCTCCAGCCAAAATATCTCACACTCATTGAAGACTCCTCTGACACTGAGTGCACACTGCTCCTTCCAAGAGATCACAAACTCACTGAAGACTCCTCTGACACTGAGTGAGCCCTGCTCCTTCCAAGAGATCACAAACTCACTGAAGACTCCTCGGACACTGAGTGAACCCTGCTCCAACCAAGAGATCACAAACTCGCTGAAGACTCCTCTGACACTGAGTGAACCCTGCTCCTTCCAAGAGATCACAAACTCACTGAAGACTCTTCTGACACTGAGTGAGCCCTGCTCCTTCCAAGAGATTACAAACTCACAGAAGACTCCTCTGACCCTGAGTGAGCCCTGCTCCAACTAAGAGATCACAAACTCACTGAAGACTCCTCTGACACTGAGTGAACCCTGCGGCAGCCAAAATACCTCAAACTCATTGAAGACTCCTCTGACACTCAGTGCACCCTGCATCTTCCAAGAGATCACAAACTCACTGAAGACTCCTCTGACACTGAATGAGCCCTGCTCCTTCCAAGAGATCACAAACTCACTGAAGACTCCCCGGACACTGAGTGAGCCCTGCTCCTTCCAATAGATCACAAACTCACTTAAGACTCCTCTGACACTGAGTGAGCTTTGCTCCGTCCTAGAAATCACAAACTCACTGAAGACTCCTCTGACACTGAGTGAACCCTGCTCCAGCCAAAATATCTCAAACTCATTGAAGACTCCTCTGACACTGAGTGCACCCTGCTCCTTCCAAGAGATCACAAACTCACTGAAGACTCCTCTGACACTGAGTGAGCCCTGCTCCTTCCAAGAGATTGCAAACTCACTGAAGACTCCCCGGACACTGAGTGAGCCCTGCTCCTTCCAAGAGATCACAAACTCACTGAAGACTCCTCTGACACTGAGTGAGCCCTGCTCCAACCAAGAGATCACAAACTCACTGAAGACTCCCCTGACACTAAGTGAGCCCTGCTCCTTTGAAGACATTACAAACTCACAGAAGACTCCTCGGACACTGAGTGAGCCCTGCTCCTTCCAAGAGATCACAAACTCACTGAAGACTCCTCGGACACTGAGTGAGCCCTGCTCCAACCAAGAGATCACAAACCCACTGCAAACTCTTCTGAACACTGAGCGAGCCCTGCTCCTTCCAAGAGATCACAAACTCTATGAAGACTCCTCTGACACTGAGTGAACCCTGCTCCAGCCAAAATACCTCAAACTCATTGAAGACTCCTCTGACACTGAGTGCACCCTGCTCCTTCCAAGAGATCACGAACTCACTGAAGACTTCTCTGACACTGAGTGAGCTCTGCTCCTTCCTAGAAATCACAAACTCACTGAAGACTCCTCTGACACTGAGTGAGCCCTGGTCCTTCCAAGAGATCACAAACTCACTGAAGACTCCATTGACACTGAGTGAGCCTTGCTCCAACTAAGAGATCACAAACTCACTGAAGACTCCTCTGACACTGAGTGAACCCTGCTCCAGCCAAAATATCTCAAACTCATTGAAGACTCCTCTGACACTGAGTGCACCCTGCTCCTTCCAAGAGATCACAAACTCACTGAAGACTCCTCTGACATTGAGTGAGCCCTGCTCCTTCCAAGAGTTCACAAACTCACTGGAGACTCCTCGGACACTGAGTGAGCCCTGCTCCAACCAAGAGATCACAAACTCGCTGAAGACTCCTCTGACACTGAGTGAACCCTGCTCCAGCCAAAAGATCTCAAACTCATTGAAGACTTTTCTGAACACTGAGTGAGCCCAGCTCCAACTAAGAGATCACAAACTCACTGAAGACTTCTCTGACACTTAGTGAGCCCTGCTCCAACTAAGAGACCACAAACTCACTGAAGACTCCCCTTACACTGAGTGAGCCCTGGTCCTTCCAAGATATCTCAAACTTACTCAAGACTCCTCTGACACTGAGTGAGCTCTGCTCCTTCCTAGAAATCACAAACTCACTGAAGACTCCTCTGACACTGAGTCAGCCCTGCTCCTTCCAAGAGATCACAAACTCACTGAAGACTCCATTGACACTGAGTGAGCCTTGCTCCAACTAAGAGATCACAAACTCACTGAAGACTCCTCTGACACTGAGTGAACCCTGCTCCAGCCAAAATATCTCAAACTCATTGAAGACTCCTCTGACACTGAGTGCACCCTGCTCCTTCCAAGAGATCACAAACTCACTGAAGACTCCTCTGACACTGAGTGAACCCTGCTCCTTCCAAGAGATCACAAACTCACTGGAGACTCCTCGGACACTGAGTGAGCCCTGCTCCAACCAAGAGATCACAAACTCGCTGAAGACTCCTCTGACACTGAGTGAACTCTGTTCCAGCCAAAAGATCTCAAACTCATTGAAGACTTTTCTGAACACTGAGTGAGCCCAGCTCCAACTAAGAGATCACAAACTCACTGAAGACTCCTCTGACAATGCGCAAGCCCTGCTCCAACCAAGAGATCACAAACTCACTGAATACTCCTCTGACACTGAGTGAGCCCTGCTCCTTCCAAGAGATCACACACCCACTGCAAACTCTACTGAACACTAAGCGAGCCCAGCTCCAACTAAGAGATAACAAATTCACTGCAAACTCTTCTGAACACTGAGTGAGCCCTGCTCCTTCTAAGAAATCACAAACTCATTGAAGACTCCTCTGACACTGAGTGAGCCCTGCTCCTTCCAAGAGATCACAAACTCACTGAAGACTCCTCTGACACTGAGTGAGCCCTGCTCCAACCAAGAGATCACAAACTCACTGAAGACTCCCCTGACACTAAGTGAGCCCTGCTCCTTTGAAGACATTACAAACTCACAGAAGACTCCTCGGACACTGAGTGAGCCCTGCTCCTTCCAAGAGATCACAAACTCACTGAAGACTCCTCGGACACTGAGTGAGCCCTGCTCCAACCAAGAGATCACAAACCCACTGCAAACTCTTCTGAACACTGAGCGAGCCCTGCTCCTTCCAAGAGATCACAAACTCTCTGAAGACTCCTCTGACACTGAGTGAACCCTGCTCCAGCCAAAATACCTCAAACTCATTGAAGACTCCTCTGACACTGAGTGCACCCTGCTCCTTCCAAGAGATCACGAACTCACTGAAGACTCCTCTGACACTGAGTGAGCTCTGCTCCTTCCTAGAAATCACAAACTCACTGAAGACTCCTCTGACACTGAGTGAGCCCTGCTCCAACCAAGAGATCACAAACTCGCTGAAGACTCCTCTGACACTGAGTGAACCCTGCTCCAGCCAAAAGATCTCAAACTCATTGAAGACTTTTCTGAACACTGAGTGAGCCCAGCTCCAACTAAGAGATCACAAACTCACTGAAGACTTCTCTGACACTTAGTGAGCCCTGCTCCAACTAAGAGACCACAAACTCACTGAAGACTCCCCTTACACTGAGTGAGCCCTGGTCCTTCCAAGATATCTCAAACTTACTCAAGACTCCTCTGACACTGAGTGAGCTCTGCTCCTTCCTAGAAATCACAAACTCACTGAAGACTCCTCTGACACTGAGTGAGCCCTGCTCCTTCCAAGAGATCACAAACTCACTGAAGACTCCATTGACACTGAGTGAGCCTTGCTCCAACTAAGAGATCACAAACTCACTGAAGACTCCTCTGACACTGAGTGAACCCTGCTCCAGCCAAAATATCTCAAACTCATTGAAGACTCCTCTGACACTGAGTGCACCCTGCTCCTTCCAAGAGATCACAAACTCACTGAAGACTCCTCTGACACTGAGTGAGCCCTGCTCCTTCCAAGAGATCACAAACTCACTGGAGACTCCTCGGACACTGAGTGAGCCCTGCTCCAACCAAGAGATCACAAACTCGCTGAAGACTCCTCTGACACTGAGTGAACCCTGCTCCAGCCAAAAGATCTCAAACTCATTGAAGACTTTTCTGAACACTGAGTGAGCCCAGCTCCAACTAAGAGATCACAAACTCACTGAAGACTCCTCTGACAATGCGCAAGCCCTGCTCCAACCAAGAGATCACAAACTCACTGAATACTCCTCTGACACTGAGTGAGCCCTGCTCCTTCCAAGAGATCACACACCCACTGCAAACTCTACTGAACACTAAGCGAGCCCAGCTCCAACTAAGAGATAACAAATTCACTGCAAACTCTCTGAACACTGAGTGAGCCCTGCTCCTTCTAAGAAATCACAAACTCATTGAAGACTCATCTGACACTCAGTGAGCCCTGCTCCTTCCAAGGGATCACACACTCAATGAAAACTCCTCTGACACTGAGTGAGCCCTGCTCCTTTCAAGAGATCACAAACTCACTGAAGACTCCTCTGACACTGAGTGAGCCCTGCTCTTTCCAAGAGATCACACACTCACTGAAGACTCCTCTGACATTGAGTGAACCCTGCTCCAGCTAAGAGATCACAAACTCACTGAAGACTCCTCTGACACTGAGTGAGCACTGCTCCTTCCTAGAGATCACAAACTCACTGAAGACTCCTCTGACACTGAGTGAGCCCTGCTCCTCCCAAGAGATCACAAACTCACTGAAGACTCCTCTGACACTGAGTGACCCCTGCTCCTTCCAAGAGATTACAAACTCACCGAAGACTCCTCTGACACTGAGTGAGCCCGGCTCCAACTAAGAGATCACAATCTCACGGAAGACTCCTCTGAAACTGAGTGAGCCCTGCTCCTTTCAAGAGATTACAAACTCACAGAAGACTCCTCTGACACTGAGTGAGCCCTGCTCCTTCCAAGAGATCACAAACTCACTGAAGACTCCTCAGACACTGAGTGAGCCCTGCTCCTTTCAAGAGATTACAAAGTCACAGAAGACTCCTCTGTCACTGAGTGACCCCTGCTGCAGCCAAAAGATCTCAAGCTCATTGAAGACTTTGCTGAACACTGAGTGAGCCCAGCTCCAACTAAGAGATCACAAACTCACTGAAGACTCCTCTGACACTGAGTGTGCCCTGCTCCAACTAGGAGATCACAAACTCACTGAAGACTCCTCTTACACTGAGTGAGCCCTGGTCCTTCCAAGAGATCTCAAACTTACTGAAGACTCCTCTGGCACTGAGTGAGCCCTGCTCCTTTAAGAGATTACAAACTCACTGAAGACTCCTCTGACAATGCGCGAGCCCTGCTCCAACCAAGAGATCACAAACTCACTAAATACTCCTCTGACACTGAGTGAGCTCTGCTCCTTCCTAGAGATCACAAACTCACTGAAGACTCCTCTGACACTGAGTGAGCCCTGCTCCTTCCAAGAGATTACAAACTCACTGAAGACTCCTCTGACACTGAGTGAGCTCTGCTCCTTCCAAGCAATTACAAACTCACTGAAGACTCCTCTGACACTGAGTGAGCCCTGCTCCAACTAAGAGATCACAAACTCACTGAAGACTCCTCTGACACTGAGTGAACCCTGCTCCCGCCAAAATACCTCAAACTCATTGAAGACTCCTCTGACACTGAGTGTACCCTGCTCCTTCCAAGAGATCACAAACTCACTGAAGACTCCTCTGACACTGAGTGAGCTCTGCTCCTTCCTAGAAATCACAAACTCACTGAAGACTCCTCTGACACTGAGTGAGACCTGCTCCTTCCAAGTGATCACAAACTCACTGAAGACTCCTCTGACACTGAGTGAGCCTTGCTTCAACTAAGAGATCACAAACTCACTGAAGACTCCTCTGACACTGAGTGAACCCTGCTCCAGCCAAAATATCTCAAACTTATTGAAGACTACTCTGACACTGAGTGCACCCTGCTCCTTCCAAGAGATCACAAATTCACTGAAGACTCCCCGGACACTGAGTGAGCCCTGCTCCTTCCAAGCGATCACAAACTCACTGAAGACTCCCCGGACACTGAGTGAGCCCTGCTCCTTCCAAGAGATCACAAACTCACTGAAGACTCCTCGGACACTGAGTGAGCCCTGCTCCAACCAAGAGATCACAAACTCACTGAAGACTCCTCGGACACTGAGTGAGCCCTGCTCCAACCAAGAGATCACAAACTCACTGAAGACTCCTCTGACACTGAGTGAGCCCTGCTCCTTTCAAGACATTACAAACTCACAGAAGACTCCTCTGACACTGAGTGAGCCCTGCTCCTTCCAAGAGATCACACACTCACTGAAGACTCCTCTGACATTGAGTGAGCCCTGCTCCTTCCAAGAGATCACAAACTCACTGAAGACTCCTCTGACACTGAGTGAGCCCTGCTCCTTCCAAGAGATTACAAACTCAAAGAAGACTCCTCTGTCATTGAGTGAGCCCTGCTCCTTCCAAGAGATCACAAAGTCACTTAAGGCTCCTCTGACACTGAGTGAGCCCAGCTCCTTCCAAGATTCCACAAACTCACTGAAGACTCCTCTGATACTGAGTGAGCCCTGCTCCTTCCAAGAGATCACAAATTCACTGAAGACTCCTCTGACACTGAGTGAGCCCTGCTCCATCCAAGAGATCACAAACTCACTGAAGACTCTTCTGACACTGAGTGAGCCCTGCTCCTTCCAAGAGATCAGAAACTCGCTGAAGACTCCTCTGACACTGAGTGAACCCTGCTCCAGCCAAAAGATCTCAAACTCATTGAAGACTTTTCTGAATACTGAGTGAGCCCAGCTTCAACTAAGAGATCACAAACTCACTGAAGCCTCCTCTGACACTGAGTGAGCCCTGCTCCAACTAAGAGATCACAAACTCACTGAAGACTCCTCTGACACTGAGTGAGCCCTGCTCCTTCCAAGAGATCACAAACTCACTGACGACTCCTCTGACACTGAGTGAGCCCTGCTCCTTCCAATAGATCACAAACTCACTGAAGACTCCTCTGACACTGAGTGCGCCCTGCTCCTTCCAAGAGATCACAAACTCACTGAAGACTCCTCTGACACTGAGTGAGCCCTGCTCCTTCCAAGAGATCACAAACCCACTGCAAACTCTACTGAACACTGAGTGAGCCCAGCTCCAACTAAGAGATCACAAACTCACTGAAGACTCCTCTGACACTGAGTGAGCCCTGCTCCTTCCAAGAGATCACAAACTCACTGACGACTCCTCTGACACTGAGTGAGCCCTGCTCCTTCCAATAGATCACAAACTCACTGAAGACTCCTCTGACACTGAGTGCGCCCTGCTCCTTCCAAGAGATCACAAACTCGCTGAATACTCCTCTGACACTAAGTGAACCCTGCTCCTTCCAAGATATCACAAACTCACTGAAGACTCCTCTGACACTGAGTGAGCCCTGGTCCTTCCAAGATATCACAAACTCACTGAAGACTCCTCTGACACTGAGTGAGGCCTGCTCCTTCCAAGATATCACAAACTCACTGAAGACTCCTCTGACACTGAGTGAGCCCTGGTCCTTCAAATAGATCACAAACTCACTGAAGACTCCTCTGACACTGAGTGAGCCCTGCTCCTTCCAAGAGATCACAAACTCATTAAAGACTCCTCTGACACTGAGTGAGCCCTGCTCCTTCCAACAGATCACAAACTCACTGAAGACTCCTCTGACAGTGAGTGAGCCCTGTTCCTTTCAAGACATTACAAACTCACTGAAGACTCATCTGACACTGAGTGAGCCCTGCTCCTTCCAAGGGATCACACACTCAATGAAATCTCCTCTGACACTGAGTGAGCCCTGCTCCTTCCAAGAGATCACAAACTCACTGAAGACTCCTCTGACACTGAGTGAGCCCTGCTCCTTCCAAGAGATTACAAACTCACAGAAGACTCCTCTGTCACTGAGTGAGCCCTGCTCCTTCCAAGAGATCACAAAGTCACTTAAGGCTCCTCTGTCACTGAGTGACCCCTGCTGCAGCCAAAAGATCTCAAGCTCATTGAAGACTTTGCTGAACACTGAGTGAGCCCAGCTCCAACTAAGAGATCACAAACTCACTGAAGACTCCTCTGACACTGAGTGTGCCCTGCTCCAACTAGGAGATCACAAACTCACTGAAGACTCCTCTTACACTGAGTGAGCCCTGGTCCTTCCAAGAGATCTCAAACTTACTGAAGACTCCTCTGGCACTGAGTGAGCCCTGCTCCTTTAAGAGATTACAAACTCACTGAAGACTCCTCTGACAATGCGCGAGCCCTGCTCCAACCAAGAGATCACAAACTCACTAAATACTCCTCTGACACTGAGTGAGCTCTGCTCCTTCCTAGAGATCACAAACTCACTGAAGACTCCTCTGACACTGAGTGAGCCCTGCTCCTTCCAAGAGATTACAAACTCACTGAAGACTCCTCTGACACTGAGTGAGCTCTGCTCCTTCCAAGCAATTACAAACTCACTGAAGACTCCTCTGACACTGAGTGAGCCCTGCTCCAACTAAGAGATCACAAACTCACTGAAGACTCCTCTGACACTGAGTGAACCCTGCTCCCGCCAAAATACCTCAAACTCATTGAAGACTCCTCTGACACTGAGTGCACCCTGCTCCTTCCAAGAGATCACAAACTCACTGAAGACTCCTCTGACACTGAGTGAGCTCTGCTCCTTCCTAGAAATCACAAACTCACTGAAGACTCCTCTGACACTGAGTGAGACCTGCTCCTTCCAAGTGATCACAAACTCACTGAAGACTCCTCTGACACTGAGTGAGCCTTGCTTCAACTAAGAGATCACAAACTCACTGAAGACTCCTCTGACACTGAGTGAACCCTGCTCCAGCCAAAATATCTCAAACTTATTGAAGACTACTCTGACACTGAGTGCACCCTGCTCCTTCCAAGAGATCACAAATTCACTGAAGACTCCCCGGACACTGAGTGAGCCCTGCTCCTTCCAAGAGATCACAAACTCACTGAAGACTCCCCGGACACTGAGTGAGCCCTGCTCCTTCCAAGAGATCACAAACTCACTGAAGACTCCTCGGACACTGAGTGAGCCCTGCTCCAACCAAGAGATCACAAACTCACTGAAGACTCCTCGGACACTGAGTGAGCCCTGCTCCAACCAAGAGATCACAAACTCACTGAAGACTCCTCTGACACTGAGTGAGCCCTGCTCCTTTCAAGACATTACAAACTCACAGAAGACTCCTCTGACACTGAGTGAGCCCTGCTCCTTCCAAGAGATCACACACTCACTGAAGACTCCTCTGACATTGAGTGAGCCCTGCTCCTTCCAAGAGATCACAAACTCACTGAAGACTCCTCTGACACTGAGTGAGCCCTGCTCCTTCCAAGAGATTACAAACTCACAGAAGACTCCTCTGTCATTGAGTGAGCCCTGCTCCTTCCAAGAGATCACAAAGTCACTTAAGGCTCCTCTGACACTGAGTGAGCCCAGCTCCTTCCAAGATTCCACAAACTCACTGAAGACTCCTCTGATACTGAGTGAGCCCTGCTCCTTCCAAGAGATCACAAATTCACTGAAGACTCCTCTGACACTGAGTGAGCCCTGCTCCATCCAAGAGATCACAAACTCACTGAAGACTCTTCTGACACTGAGTGAGCCCTGCTCCTTCCAAGAGATCAGAAACTCGCTGAAGACTCCTCTGACACTGAGTGAACCCTGCTCCAGCCAAAAGATCTCAAACTCATTGAAGACTTTTCTGAATACTGAGTGAGCCCAGCTTCAACTAAGAGATCACAAACTCACTGAAGCCTCCTCTGACACTGAGTGAGCCCTGCTCCAACTAAGAGATCACAAACTCACTGAAGACTCCTCTGACACTGAGTGAGCCCTGCTCCTTCCAAGAGATCACAAACTCACTGACGACTCCTCTGACACTGAGTGAGCCCTGCTCCTTCCAATAGATCACAAACTCACTGAAGACTCCTCTGACACTGAGTGCGCCCTGCTCCTTCCAAGAGATCACAAACTCACTGAAGACTCCTCTGACACTGAGTGAGCCCTGCTCCTTCCAAGAGATCACAAACCCACTGCAAACTCTACTGAACACTGAGTGAGCCCAGCTCCAACTAAGAGATCACAAACTCACTGAAGACTCCTCTGACACTGAGTGAGCCCTGCTCCTTCCAAGAGATCACAAACTCACTGACGACTCCTCTGACACTGAGTGAGCCCTGCTCCTTCCAATAGATCACAAACTCACTGAAGACTCCTCTGACACTGAGTGCGCCCTGCTCCTTCCAAGAGATCACAAACTCGCTGAATACTCCTCTGACACTAAGTGAACCCTGCTCCTTCCAAGATATCACAAACTCACTGAAGACTCCTCTGACACTGAGTGAGCCCTGGTCCTTCCAAGATATCACAAACTCACTGAAGACTCCTCTGACACTGAGTGAGGCCTGCTCCTTCCAAGATATCACAAACTCACTGAAGACTCCTCTGACACTGAGTGAGCCCTGGTCCTTCAAATAGATCACAAACTCACTGAAGACTCCTCTGACACTGAGTGAGCCCTGCTCCTTCCAAGAGATCACAAACTCATTAAAGACTCCTCTGACACTGAGTGAGCCCTGCTCCTTCCAACAGATCACAAACTCACTGAAGACTCCTCTGACAGTGAGTGAGCCCTGTTCCTTTCAAGACATTACAAACTCACTGAAGACTCATCTGACACTGAGTGAGCCCTGCTCCTTCCAAGGGATCACACACTCAATGAAATCTCCTCTGACACTGAGTGAGCCCTGCTCCTTCCAAGAGATCACAAACTCACTGAAGACTCCTCTGACACTGAGTGAGCCCTGCTCCTTCCAAGAGATTACAAACTCACAGAAGACTCCTCTGTCACTGAGTGAGCCCTGCTCCTTCCAAGAGATCACAAAGTCACTTAAGGCTCCTCTGACACTGAGTGAGCCCAGCTCCTTCCAAGATTCCACAAACTCACTGAAGACTCCTCTGATACTGAGTGAGCCCTGCTCCTTCCAAGAGATCACAAATTCACTGAAGACTCCTCTGACACTGAGTGAGCCCTGCTCCTTCCAAGAGATCACAAAGTCACTTAAGGCTCCTCTGACACTGAGTGAGCCCAGCTCCTTCCAAGATTCCACAAACTCACTGAAGACTCCTCTGATACTGAGTGAGCCCTGCTCCTTCCAAGAGATCACAAATTCACTGAAGACTCCTCTGACACTGAGTGAGCCCTGCTCCATCCAAGAGATCACAAACTCACTGAAGACTCTTCTGACACTGAGTGAGCCCTGCTCCTTCCAAGAGATCAGAAACTCGCTGAAGACTCCTCTGACACTGAGTGAACCCTGCTCCAGCTAAAAGATCTCAAACTCATTGAAGACTTTTCTGAATACTGAGTGAGCCCAGCTTCAACTAAGAGATCACAAACTCGCTGAAGCCTCCTCTGACACTGAGTGAGCCCTGCTCCAACTAAGAGATCACAAACTCACTGAAGACTCCTCTGACACTGAGTGAGCCCTGCTCCTTCCAAGAGATCACAAACTCACTGATGACTCCTCTGACACTGAGTGAGCCCTGCTCCTTCCAATAGATCACAAACTCACTGAAGACTCCTCTGACACTGAGTGCGCCCTGCTCCTTCCAAGAGATCACAAACTCACTGAAGACTCCTCTGACACTGAGTGAGCCCTGCTCCTTCCAAGAGATCACAAACCCACTGCAAACTCTACTGAACACTGAGTGAGCCCAGCTCCAACTAAGAGATCACAAACTCACTGCAAACTCTTCTGAACACTGAGCGAGCCCTGCTCCTTCCAAGAGATCACAAACTCGCTGAATACTCCTCTGACACTAAGTGAACCCTGCTCCTTCCAAGATATCACAAACTCACTGAAGACTCCTCTGACACTGAGTGAGCCCTGGTCCTTCCAAGATATCACAAACTCACTGAAGACTCCTCTGACACTGAGTGAGGCCTGCTCCTTCCAAGATATCACAAACTCACTGAAGACTCCTCTGACACTGAGTGAGCCCTGGTCCTTCAAATAGATCACAAACTCACTGAAGACTCCTCTGACACTGAGTGAGCCCTGCTCCTTCCAAGAGATCACAAACTCATTAAAGACTCCTCTGACACTGAGTGAGCCCTGCTCCTTCCAACAGATCACAAACTCACTGAAGACTCCTCTGACAGTGAGTGAGCCCTGTTCCTTTCAAGACATTACAAACTCACTGAAGACTCATCTGACACTGAGTGAGCCCTGCTCCTTCCAAGGGATCACACACTCAATGAAATCTCCTCTGACACTGAGTGAGCCCAGCTCCAACTAAGAGATCACAAACTCACTGCAAACTCTTCTGAACACTGAGCGAGCCCTGCTCCTTCCAAGAGATCACAAACTCGCTGAATACTCCTCTGACACTAAGTAAACCCTGCTCCTTCCAAGATATCACAAACTCACTGAAGACTCCTCTGACACTGAGTGAGCCCTGGTCCTTCCAAGATATCACAAACTCACTGAAGACTCCTCTGACACTGAGTGAGGCCTGCTCCTTCCAAGATATCACAAACTCACTGAAGACTCCTCTGACACTGAGTGAGCCCTGGTCCTTCAAATAGATCACAAACTCACTGAAGACTCCTCTGACACTGAGTGAGCCCTGCTCCTTCCAAGAGATCACAAACTCATTAAAGACTCCTCTGACACTGAGTGAGCCCTGCTCCTTCCAAGAGATCACAAACTCACTGAAGACTCCTCTGACAGTGAGTGAGCCCTGTTCCTTTCAAGACATTACAAACTCACTGAAGACTCATCTGACACTGAGTGAGCCCTGCTCCTTCCAAGGGATCACACACTCAATGAAATCTCCTCTGACACTGAGTGAGCCCTGCTCCTTCCAAGAGATCACAAACTCACTGAAGACTCCTCTGACACTGAGTGAGCCCTGCTCCTTCCAAGAGATTACAAACTCACAGAAGACTCCTCTGTCATTGAGTGAGCCCTGCTCCTTCCAAGAGATCACAAAGTCACTTAAGGCTCCTCTGACACTGAGTGAGCCCAGCTCCTTCCAAGATTCCACAAACTCACTGAAGACTCCTCTGATACTGAGTGAGCCCTGCTCCTTCCAAGAGATCACAAATTCACTGAAGACTCCTCTGACACTGAGTGAGCCCTGCTCCTTCCAAGAGATCACAAAGTCACTTAAGGCTCCTCTGACACTGAGTGAGCCCAGCTCCTTCCAAGATTCCACAAACTTACTGAAGACTCCTCTGATACTGAGTGAGCCCTGCTCCTTCCAAGAGATCACAAATTCACTGAAGACTCCTCTGACACTGAGTGAGCCCTGCTCCATCCAAGAGATCACAAACTCACTGAAGACTCTTCTGACACTGAGTGAGCCCTGCTCCTTCCAAGAGATCAGAAACTCGCTGAAGACTCCTCTGACACTGAGTGAACCCTGCTCCAGCCAAAAGATCTCAAACTCATTGAAGACTTTTCTGAATACTGAGTGAGCCCAGCTTCAACTAAGAGATCACAAACTCACTGAAGCCTCCTCTGACACTGAGTGATCCCTGCTCCAACTAAGAGATCACAAACTCACTGAAGACTCCTCTGACACTGAGTGAGCCCTGCTCCTTCCAAGAGATCACAAACTCACTGATGACTCCTCTGACACTGAGTGAGCCCTGCTCCTTCCAATAGATCACAAACTCACTGAAGACTCCTCTGACACTGAGTGCGCCCTGCTCCTTCCAAGAGATCACAAACTCACTGAAGACTCCTCTGACACTGAGTGAGCCCTGCTCCTTCCAAGAGATCACAAACCCACTGCAAACTCTACTGAACACTGAGTGAGCCCAACTCCAACTAAGAGATCACAAACTCACTGCAAACTCTTCTGAACACTGAGCGAGCCCTGCTCCTTCCAAGAGATCACAAACTCGCTGAATACTCCTCTGACACTAAGTGAACCCTGCTCCTTCCAAGATATCACAAACTCACTGAAGACTCCTCTGACACTGAGTGAGCCCTGGTCCTTCCAAGATATCACAAACTCACTGAAGACTCCTCTGACACTGAGTGAGGCCTGCTCCTTCCAAGATATCACAAACTCACTGAAGACTCCTCTGACACTGAGTGAGCCCTGGTCCTTCAAATAGATCACAAACTCACTGAAGACTCCTCTGACACTGAGTGAGCCCTGCTCCTTCCAAGAGATCACAAACTGATTAAAGACTCCTCTGACACTGAGTGAGCCCTGCTCCTTCCAACAGATCACAAACTCACTGAAGACTCCTCTGACAGTGAGTGAGCCCTGTTCCTTTCAAGACATTACAAATTCACTGAAGACTCATCTGACACTGAGTGAGCCCTGCTCCTTCCAAGGGATCACACACTCAATGAAATCTCCTCTGACACTGAGTGAGCCCTGCTCCTTCCAAGAGATCACAAACTCACTGAAGACTCCTCTGACACTGAGTGAGCCCTGCTCCTTCCAAGAGATTACAAACTCACAGAAGACTCCTCTGTCATTGAGTGAGCCCTGCTCCTTCCAAGAGATCACAAAGTCACTTAAGGCTCCTCTGACACTGAGTGAGCCCAGCTCCTTCCAAGATTCCACAAACTCACTGAAGACTCCTCTGATACTGAGTGAGCCCTGCTCCTTCCAAGAGATCACAAATTCACTGAAGACTCCTCTGACACTGAGTGAGCCCTGCTCCTTCCAAGAGATCACAAAGTCACTTAAGGCTCCTCTGACACTGAGTGAGCCCAGCTCCTTCCAAGATTCCACAAACGCACTGAAGACTCCTCTGATACTGAGTGAGCCCTGCTCCTTCCAAGAGATCACAAATTCACTGAAGACTCCTCTGACACTGAGTGAGCCCTGCTCCATCCAAGAGATCACAAACTCACTGAAGACTCTTCTGACACTGAGTGAGCCCTGCTCCTTCCAAGAGATCAGAAACTCGCTGAAGACTCCTCTGACACTGAGTGAACCCTGCTCCAGCCAAAAGATCTCAAACTCATTGAAGACTTTTCTGAATACTGAGTGAGCCCAGCTTCAACTAAGAGATCACAAACTCACTGAAGCCTCCTCTGACACTGAGTGAGCCCTGCTCCAACTAAGAGATCACAAACTCACTGAAGACTCCTCTGACACTGAGTGAGCCCTGCTCCTTCCAAGAGATCACAAACTCACTGACGACTCCTCTGACACTGAGTGAGCCCTGCTCCTTCCAATAGATCACAAACTCACTGAAGACTCCTCTGACACTGAGTGCGCCCTGCTCCTTCCAAGAGATCACAAACTCACTGAAGACTCCTCTGACACTGAGTGAGCCCTGCTCCTTCCAAGAGATCACAAACCCACTGCAAACTCTACTGAACACTGAGTGAGCCCAGCTCCAACTAAGAGATCACAAACTCACTGCAAACTCTTCTGAACACTGAGCGAGCCCTGCTCCTTCCAAGAGATCACAAATTCACTGAAGACTCCTCTGACACTGAGTGAGCCCTGCTCCATCCAAGAGATCACAAACTCACTGAAGACTCTTCTGACACTGAGTGAGCCCTGCTCCTTCCAAGAGATCAGAAACTCGCTGAAGACTCCTCTGACACTGAGTGAACCCTGCTCCAGCCAAAAGATCTCAAACTCATTGAAGACTTTTCTGAATACTGAGTGAGCCCAGCTTCAACTAAGAGATCACAAACTCACTGAAGCCTCCTCTGACACTGAGTGATCCCTGCTCCAACTAAGAGATCACAAACTCACTGAAGACTCCTCTGACACTGAGTGAGCCCTGCTCCTTCCAAGAGATCACAAACTCACTGATGACTCCTCTGACACTGAGTGAGCCCTGCTCCTTCCAATAGATCACAAACTCACTGAAGACTCCTCTGACACTGAGTGCGCCCTGCTCCTTCCAAGAGATCACAAACTCACTGAAGACTCCTCTGACACTGAGTGAGCCCTGCTCCTTCCAGGAGATCACAAACCCACTGCAAACTCTACTGAACACTGAGTGAGCCCAGCTCCAACTAAGAGATCACAAACTCACTGCAAACTCTTCTGAACACTGAGCGAGCCCTGCTCCTTCCAAGAGATCACAAACTCGCTGAATACTCCTCTGACACTAAGTGAACCCTGCTCCTTCCAAGATATCACAAACTCACTGAAGACTCCTCTGACACTGAGTGAGCCCTGGTCCTTCCAAGATATCACAAACTCACTGAAGACTCCTCTGACACTGAGTGAGGCCTGCTCCTTCCAAGATATCACAAACTCACTGAAGACTCCTCTGACACTGAGTGAGCCCTGGTCCTTCAAATAGATCACAAACTCACTGAAGACTCCTCTGACACTGAGTGAGCCCTGCTCCTTCCAAGAGATCACAAACTGATTAAAGACTCCTCTGACACTGAGTGAGCCCTGCTCCTTCCAACAGATCACAAACTCACTGAAGACTCCTCTGACAGTGAGTGAGCCCTGTTCCTTTCAAGACATTACAAATTCACTGAAGACTCATCTGACACTGAGTGAGCCCTGCTCCTTCCAAGGGATCACACACTCAATGAAATCTCCTCTGACACTGAGTGAGCCCTGCTCCTTCCAAGAGATCACAAACTCACTGAAGACTCCTCTGACACTGAGTGAGCCCTGCTCCTTCCAAGAGATTACAAACTCACAGAAGACTCCTCTGTCATTGAGTGAGCCCTGCTCCTTCCAAGAGATCACAAAGTCACTTAAGGCTCCTCTGACACTGAGTGAGCCCAGCTCCTTCCAAGATTCCACAAACTCACTGAAGACTCCTCTGATACTGAGTGAGCCCTGCTCCTTCCAAGAGATCACAAATTCACTGAAGACTCCTCTGACACTGAGTGAGCCCTGCTCCTTCCAAGAGATCACAAAGTCACTTAAGGCTCCTCTGACACTGAGTGAGCCCAGCTCCTTCCAAGATTCCACAAACGCACTGAAGACTCCTCTGATACTGAGTGAGCCCTGCTCCTTCCAAGAGATCACAAATTCACTGAAGACTCCTCTGACACTGAGTGAGCCCTGCTCCATCCAAGAGATCACAAACTCACTGAAGACTCTTCTGACACTGAGTGAGCCCTGCTCCTTCCAAGAGATCAGAAACTCGCTGAAGACTCCTCTGACACTGAGTGAACCCTGCTCCAGCCAAAAGATCTCAAACTCATTGAAGACTTTTCTGAATACTGAGTGAGCCCAGCTTCAACTAAGAGATCACAAACTCACTGAAGCCTCCTCTGACACTGAGTGAGCCCTGCTCCAACTAAGAGATCACAAACTCACTGAAGACTCCTCTGACACTGAGTGAGCCCTGCTCCTTCCAAGAGATCACAAACTCACTGACGACTCCTCTGACACTGAGTGAGCCCTGCTCCTTCCAATAGATCACAAACTCACTGAAGACTCCTCTGACACTGAGTGCGCCCTGCTCCTTCCAAGAGATCACAAACTCACTGAAGACTCCTCTGACACTGAGTGAGCCCTGCTCCTTCCAAGAGATCACAAACCCACTGCAAACTCTACTGAACACTGAGTGAGCCCAGCTCCAACTAAGAGATCACAAACTCACTGCAAACTCTTCTGAACACTGAGCGAGCCCTGCTCCTTCCAAGAGATCACAAACTCGCTGAATACTCCTCTGACACTAAGTGAACCCTGCGCCTTCTGTGGTATATAAATAAATAATACCGGATCTATTTTTGAATAAATAAATGAATAACAGATAGCTCAATAAATAAGAGTCAAGATTCGAGGTAGTAGGAGTTTTGCAGGTTTAATACAGCATAAGGACAGGAACAGGACAACCTGCACAGGAATAGGATGGCAGCGCTGCCGGGGGCAGAATCGGGACAAGGACCAGGATAACTTTTTAATAACAGTACATGAGCATATATACATAACGCAAACACATAGCATTACATTGCAATAGGCGTAGCAGTGGGTGGAGCAATAGGCGTGACGCGTAGCAGTCGCGAAAGATAAGGGTGAAAGTAGGTGTAACAGGGCGTATACATAGACATGTGATGCAAACGTAACAGAATATGTCATAAATGGGGCGGAAACATGGAGGGGGCTACCTAAGGAGCCGGGACCTCTGACCTGATGGTGCGCGCAAACTGGCAATGACGTGTTACTAGGAGAAGCTGGGGGCTACGAACTCTGTGCTAGGAGCAGAGACTGAAGTCTGGAGAGTCAGGGCGACATGTACCTAAACAGTATCTAGTATCTGATGTTTAGAGAACATGTTGATAGAATCCAAAAGTTATCGGGGTAAAGGCTAACAGACTCTAAGACTGGAGCATGCATTATTCTACATGTAGTGCGTGATGAAGAATATTAAATGACCATTAAATGCAGTATTTCTCTTACATGGAGACGTAAAGGCTAGACAATGACGGAAACTATTGATGCAGTTCAGTAGCTTAGGAATGCAGAGAAGGAGGGCTGAACTGATAACTGGAATCATAACATACTCTTGGCAGACTCAGAGGCAGAGCTAGGCTGAGCCGGGCACTGCGAGGCAGGAAGTAAGTGAAGGGTCGAGGATACAGGTGGGGGCTGTATCGCTCCTCAGCGAGGCTTCAGGAGACAGGAGCTGAAATCTGGTGTCCGGGCCCTTTTGAGGCCTAGAAACGGGGACTTTACAATGGAATAACGTGCACACTGAGAAACGTGGCAACGTAGCTTTACATAGGCCTGATATTCGTAGTATTCACGAGAACTGGAAACTGACATACTAGAGGTGGACACAACTGTAATTGCGTCTTTAATCAAACATGGGGAATACATATGCATATTAATCATGCACAGATAACATATGATGGAGGACGCGTAGGGACACAGAACATGGCAAAATTTACTTTTCCACATTCCCTCCTTGTCACTACGTTTCCTTCAGGAAACATCAATATTCATGATACCATCTATCATTTCATACAGTATCATTTGCTCGTCTCGAATTTTCTTGGAACGGGATTTAGAACGGGGCTGGGGACTAGGAATACAAGAGGTAGCACAAATGCCGCAAATCGCAGGGCCACATTGTATACAGAGGCAGCAGCTGAATATGATCGCTACTGTAATACCTAGAAAGGACAAGACTTTCCATCCCCAAGCGGAAATTATAGTCCAGAACCAACCGGACCATGTCCAGGTGCCTGGATCTTGGTGTAACAGATGGGCAATTTTATGGAGTCTGGTTATAGCTGAATAAACAGACGGCGCTTTATTTGGAATGAAAATGCAGCAACTAGATCCGATGACTCTACAGGCCCCGCCCCTATCGGCCAATATGACGTCAAGGACGAGACGATTCTGGAGCACGACAATTCTCATAAAGGATTGTTCTTCCGTTAAATTACTTAGAGCAGAAGTAGTCTCAATTACTACTGCTTCGAGTGTTCTGGTTAATCTACGTATCAGTTTACTATTCACGACTGTACCTAAATAAGGGAAGACACCTTTATTGATATCTATATATTGTTCTAGAGCAGTTTCAGTATAATCGACAATCGGGAGGTTTCTCTTGTGTCTAGTATGTACTAGGTGGGAATTCCTATGGTAGTCGGGTGGGGCTAGAAAAACCGGTGGCAGTAGGAAGGCAATGTAACAGGTTCCCTCCCAATCGAGGGGCAGACGAACATATGCGGTCTGACCACAAACAAAATAAGAATGACGTGAAGCTTTGAAAATAGATTTCCCACTGTCACTGTACTTGACAATAGTAGTACAATCGCTATGTCCTACATGTACGGAACCATTATTTCGGACACATAATTCGCCTTTGACTGGTAATACTGAAATAGCAGGTAAGTCTGGAGTGGAATCAGACTGAACATTCAGGACCATGAAATTCGAAGAATAATTACCTAAATTGTAAACTTCGTTTTCTAGATCTAACCCTGTTCTGTGGGGAAGACCTTGCTTGTCTGGGAAACATGTACTGTTAAGAAAAGACATATCTGTTGAGGATGACGTTAACGTAGACCATGCTCCACACGAACCATTATGTGAAAATGGATAAGGAAAGAGTGGCAGAACTCCCTTCGGTGTCTGAAAAGGGGGGAGTCGACCACACACCCAACAATTAGTGGCATTGCTGGTCTGGTGTGAATAATGTAACATGCGGATAAAAGAATTATTACGCATAGCGAGGCGGTAAGAGAGTTCATGAGGAGGCAGATCACTAAACGTGTGCTCTACTGTAATATTAGAAGACTTATTTACATGAGAAACTGGAAAATACAGGTAAAATGCATAACTGGTGCAGGAAATCATAATACTGAGAAATAATATGAAACATAGAAAAACGATACATCGGATTGAGTTTTGACTAACTCTCTCACTATGGGGGTCTATTTTATACATGTCAGAAACAGTCTAACCGTTTCACCTAGGGGAGGACTTAGACAATCAAACTGGCTGACTTATTTTACTAGACCTTAACTTGAGCTTATACTCCTGTTGCGGAGTTGTCTCTAACTGGGAAGGGTTCGTAGCAATGTCTTTTGCGGGACAGTCCTTAAGAATAGTACTTTGGCAGTCTTTAGAATCCTGGGAAATGTTCTTTGAGACTGGCTTCAATCCATAAAAATTTTTAATATGCGAAAGATGCACCCAGCCTTTGCGTCCCTCCAACTTCACGGCTGTACGGGTGGCGAGGAGGACCTGTCGGGGCTCCTTCCAGCGAGGCTCCAGTGGACTTGAGCGATCGAAATTTCGCACTAGGACCATGGATCCGGGAACGATTTCATGCGGTGCCACCTCAGTATTGTCTGGAAATGCGGCGGCAACCTGTGAACGACAAGAGTTGAGGGCAGACATCAAGGAAGCTAGGTAATCTGTCAGCATATTACTTGAAACATCGGTAATACTTCGGGGTCTAGGTGTACCCCACATGTTAGGGGGACGGCCGAAAACGACCTCATACGGGGACAGACCTGATCTGGAATGTGCGACCATGCGCATATAGAACAAAGCGACAGGCAGAGCTACTAGCCAGTCCACACCTTTCTCTTGACAAACCTTTGCAATTCGGATTTTCAGGGTCTGATTATGTCTCTCTACGAGACCTGCTGCTTCAGGGTGGCGTACACAATGGAACTTCCACTGGTACCCTAACAATAGGGAAACATGCTTCATGAGTTCAGATGAGAATGGCTGGCCGTTGTCAGAATACACGACTCTAGGGAGTCCATAACGGGGGAAGAACTCACGAACCAACTGCCTGGCAGTGGTCGCAGCTGTGTAATCTGGAACTGGATATGCTTCTGTCCACCTGGACAAAGCGCATACAACTACGAGGACATACTTGAAACCTCGACATCGCTCCATCTGAATATAATCCATCTGGAGGACTTCAAAAGGGTGGTCAGGGGGCTGGAATCCACCTTGTTCCACCGGGACACTTTTACCTGGATTGAACTGACAACATATCATACAGGTACGGACTTTCTGCTTGGCTGCAGCTCGTAAATGCTTGTTGAACCAAATGTTCTGGATACTGTCTAACATTGCTTTTTCTCCTAAATGTGCTGGACTGTGTGCGGTATTGATAATGACTTGAACCATAGAGTCGGGGAGAAACCATGTGGCTTTACCCTTCGTTACCCATCCCTGATCTGTCTGGACCCCTCCTTGTTCGGACCATTTCTTGATTTCATCGGGAGTAGCATGTAACTGGATATCTATGACATCTTGAGTAGGGTCCTTAACTGTCATACAGGTAGTCAGATCTGGAGTGTATGTCGGTGTCTTATTAACTGGAATGTCTGGAGTCTGAGCTGTAAGCTTGGCTGTGCGATCTGCTAGATCATTACCTTGGGAAATAGTGTCAGTAACTTTCGTATGTGCTTTGCACTTCATGATAGCAATGGATGTCGGTAAATGTATGGCATCTAACAGAGCTTGAATAAGGAGACCATGCTGAATCTTGGTTCCATGAGAAGTCATGAAACCTCTCTCCTGCCAGAGCACTCCAAAGTCGTGTACGACTCCAAATGCATAACGTGAATCTGTGTAAACATTAACTTTCAGGTTCTTGGCGTGAATGCAGGCTTGTGTCAGAGCAACTAGCTCTGCTGCTTGAGCAGACAGGGTGTCAATACGGTGTGTTTCAATAACTTCAGTGTCAGTAGTCACTGCATACGCGGCCACTAGTTCTCCTGTACTAGTTCTCATGCATGAACCATCCACATAAAGTGTCAGGTCGGGATCTGGTAATGGAATATCTGTCAGATCTTGTCTTGGCTTTGTCATGATGTTAACTACTTCCACACAATCGCGTGTGACAGGATTTGGATTTGCTGACGGTAACAGTGTAGCAGGATTTAAAACGTTGCAGCGTCTGATTTCTATGTGTGGCTGAAACAGTGTCAATTCATAACCTGTTAAACGTGCAATTGTCAAGTGCTGAGTTTGTGTTCGGTTTAAAAGAACTTCCACGGAGTGTGGGACTTGTACTGTCAGGGAGTGTCCTAATACTATGGAATCACTTTGTCTGATAGCTAGGGCTGTGGCTGCAACTGACTTGAGGCACGCAGGCAGAGCCTGGGCTACAGGATCTAATGTGCTCGAAAAATAAGCACAAGGCTTGTATTGTCCTGCTTGATCTTGTGTGAGGACAGATAATGCTGTACCTTCGCGTTCAGTGACGAAAAGTGTAAAAGGCTTACTGTAGTTCGGTGTAGCTAGAACTGGAGCTTGGCATAGGGCTTTCTTTAACTCATTGAAACTAAGTGTATGTTCAGATGTCCAAGGGAGGACAGTCGATACGGCTGCCTCCTGTGTCGTTAACTGTATCAGTGGCTTGGCTAGAAATGCATACTGCGGAATCCATTGTCTGCAGTAAGAAGTGAGGCCAATAAAAGCACGTACCTCCTTCTGGGTCTTGGGCTGAGGAAGACTCGCTATTAACTGGATACGGTCAGGTGTCAACTGCCTACCCCTCTTGGACAGTAAGTGTCCTAAGTAGACCACTTGCTGGACACAGAATTGAAGCTTCGAAGGGGACACCTTGTGTCCCATCTCGGCTAGGAAATACAAGACTGTAAGGGATGCTCGCTCGCAAGCACGTTCAGAACGGGCTGTGATCAGTAGATCATCGACATACTGGAGCAGGGCAGTGTCAGTTGGCATGTGAATATTGTCTAGTTGTCTCTTAAGTGCTTGACTGTAAATACTAGGACTTTCTGTGAAACCTTGAGGAGCTCGTGTGAACATATAGCTCCTTCCATTTAAACAAAATCCGAAAAGAAACTGGCTGTCTGGATGAATGGGAACACTAAAAAATGCGTTCTTGAGGTCTATGACTGTAAAAAATGAAGCTTCGGAATCAATGGCTGTCAATAGGGAAGAGATATCTGGGACAACTGGGTACTGGGGAATGATACATTTATTAAGCTCTCGGAGATCAATCACTAATCGATATACTGGAGGTGCATTTGGATCAGTACGTTTCATAACAGGAATGATCGGAGAATTGCATACATTGGAGTCAGTTTCTACAACTACTCCTTGAGCCATGAGCTCGTCAATAATTTTGGATAAGGCTGCTACAGCCTCAGGTGGCAATCTGTACTGTCTGATTCGTGGCAGGACTACACCTGGCTTGAGAGTCACACGATGGGGTGTGATTTGCATATAACCAACATCAGTTGGACCTTGCGCCCATAGATGCTGCGGGACATTGGACAATCTTGGATCAAAATCTCGTAATACATAGTGACCCTTGAAGTCACGTAGGAACAATCGTATTCCCTCTGGGGAACAGCATATAACTGCACCTAATTCTTTCAGTGTTTTAATGCCTAATAGATTTTCTGGACATGACTTAGTAAGTAACAGGTCAGTAGTGCGGGACAATGGACCTACTTCTAGAGTAACTGGCTTTGAAATTTCATTTACAATAGGTTTTCCTGAAAATCCAAGGGAAACATTTCTAGAGCCTGAGAGCGGAGCCCCTGGAACTTCGGCGTGACTTATAGTGGTCCTACTTGCCCCTGTATCAATCAGAAACTTTCTGTCTTTCCCTAGTACTTGACTATGAACATAGGGACCTTCTTGATCTACAGGTATCTCAATGAGAGGCAAACCTACCTCCCTCTCTAGGCTGTTTCATGAATACGGTTGATACTCTGGATACTCGGACTGTGCATACTGATACATCTGCTGTGTAACATGCTGTGTTGCAGCAATAGGCTGCGGTACAGTAACTGTCTGTGGTGCATTCTGTGGCTGAGAAGTCTGTGAAACTTGTTCTTGTCTAGGCGGACGTGGTCTTTCTTTAGTCTTACCAGTAGCTATGTTGTGTTTCAGAACTACACACTCGTTTATAAAATGACCTGGCTGTTTACAATAATTGCAGTTCCCTTTAACGGGAACTGCAGGATGACTGGCTTGATTCGGACCCCTCTTCTGACTGTCTTGAGGAACAGATTGTGCAACTAGTACTTTCATTTTCGTGTCTTTCATACGTTTCCTTTCATGTTCTTGCTCTTCTCTGATTCTATTCTGGTGATATTGAAGCATCTGTAACATCTGGGACGGGGTATTAGCTTGCCAGGTACTTTCGACCTTCAAAACTCGATTCTTAACTTGTGGACTTGAATTCTCGACTAATTTAGTAACAAAAAGATGAGGGTATGACTCACTACTTGTCTTGAGGCCACTGTTTATGATAAAACATTTTTCAAATCTAGAATAAAAATCACTAGTGTCTTCGTCTTGTTTCTGTTTACAGGCTGAGATTGCATCCCAGTCTTCCTTTTTAGTTGCTAATAGTCTGGGCAAAACTTGTATTAATAATTCTGGTAATTCTTTACATTTATCTCCAAGACCGGTACCTGGTACTCGTGCCTTGTCTTCAGCTTCTAGGACTGCCCAATCGATCTTTTTCTCTCCCACCTCCCATTCTTTTTCCTTGAGTTTCTCATATACCCCTGCGGGCAACAAGACTTTTAACATTTTAATGATATCTGGATACGTGTATTCTCCCATACGGAGCATGTCTTTTAATTCTCGGTGGAACCCTGCTGGATCTTTGTCATGACAGGGAATTAACTTTTTCATCTCTAAGAGTTCCATCTTTGTGATCGGGGTGTAAACAAACACTCGTTGCATTTCACCACCGTCTGTCTTAACTGGATGTACTTCTCGTAACGGATTCTGTCTGTCTATGTAAAAGGGTTTACTTTCTGGGGGTGAGACATGAACAAAATGCGGGTTCAAAAACATACTATATTTGTGGCGCTGTTCTAGAATGACACTAATTAAATCGGTACCTAAACCTTTCCATTTATACTGGAGTAACTCGTTCAGGACATCATGTAACGGACCTGGATCAGAATGTTGACCCTCATACAATGTAATGAGGTGCTGAATCATATACATACCCGCCAGTCGCTGCTCGGCTGGGGGCATTTTCAGAAACATTTGTGCCACTATTTCGTCTGGAAAAGTGGTAGAATCAGTAATCCATCGGACTGCTGATTGGACTAGTTCTTGTTCATGCATAGTACTTAATTCACTGTAACCGATTCGTGATTTCAGAATGTGATCGGTGGCTTGAAATACTTGTTCTAGAGAACCTTGTTCTGGTGCTGAATGGTGAAAAACTGGCTTGTGTTCTAGACGTAAATGGCGATCTGGGAATCTAGATTTTCCTACATACGCTATTCTGTCGGGATTCTCGTCCTCTACCTCTTCTGTAGAAGAGTCATTTTCTTTCTCGCTTACTTGTGCTGCTTTACGTTGATCGTGTAACCTTATTATTTCTTTACGAATTTTCTTGTACATACTCTCTATACTACCGATAGTCTTGTGCTTACCCTCGGCTATATTATCACTCCACCTTGTCAGGACTTTCATTTCGGCTCGATCTTTGGTCGGATAATCTTGTTCCCTTATTAGACAATTAATCAGAAACTTTAATAGCATGAGCTGGACTTCAACTTTTCTTTGGCACATGACGTCACTAATACTTTCTGGATCATTCCCTGTACGGATGAAACGATATATTCTGTCTAGATCTTCTTTCATATCTGGTAGGGTAAATAGATACTCGGTCACCTTTCTCACGCGTAATGAATATAAAACCATATTATCCTCGCCTGGGACTGGATCATAGCCACATTCGTTAAGGGCTTTTCTTATTTCTGCAACAGACTGATATCTGGGCGTACGCTGTGACGCTTGTGCATGTAATTCGGCTAACGTTAAGCGCTTGTGTGGCGGCGGGGTTTGAGGAGGACCTCCCCCTGCGGCCCCTAAACTAGAGTCGTCTACTGATGCTCTTCGTTCTGGCAGAGTGGGAAATGGAAATGCAGACTGGACTTGTATGGCGGGCTGGACCGGGGGTACCGTAACAGGTACTCCGGTGTCTGGAGGAGCGGGAAGTGCCTGATTTACAGGGACTGGCGGAGTAGTAACAGGATTTGCATATTCTGGGACTGTGTCGTCCAAATAGGACGAGATGAAAATATCAGCTGCGGTCGGTTTGTGACGTAGCTTGGTCGGAACTAATGGTGGCGGAAAGTTACTGGATGCCTCCGGGGTCGCTTTTGGCAAGCCCTCGGCAAGAAAAGGATACATACCCTTAATAAGAGCATGCCTCTGTCTGTCTGACTGTTCGGTTTTAACTCGTTCACCAATCTCGATTAATTCCCTTTCTTGGGCTCGTTCCAAGGATTCTCTACTTAATTCTGACTTTCTGATTTCTTTTTCGGTTCTTTTATGAGATTCTTTGCGCCATAACTCGATGGCATCTTTCTGTGACTGTCTGGCTTTCTTTTTCCATAATGCTTCTTCTACTCTCATGATGCACTCGGCATCCCATGTGCCTGATACAGGCCATCTATACTTTTCCTCTAACTGTTTGGTATACTCGACCCATAAATCTAGATACAATATGGCGCTTATGCCATGCTTCTGATACATAAAATGACCTGGACTGTCCCTAGGCGGGACAGGAACTGCTGCTTCTAGCAGACCTTTTCTAGTTCTCAACTGACGCAGTTTTGAAAAGAGCGGCATGACTGAACTATAATCTGGACACAACACAATACACAATAAACACGATAATTACTTCGCACTCATACCACGACATTAAAATACATGAATAACATTCAGAATAACAGTTCGAACAGAATACTACCTGGAATACGGAAAACAGAATACATGAATTTTCTCGAGAACAGAACTGACTAGAACAGAAACTAGATGCACTGCTGAAACAGTACGAAACTTACCGGTCTCATAAAGAGACACGTCAGGACCCGCATCCACCGAAGTGGACACTTCGTTTTGTGGGTCTGTGTACCACCAACCCACGGACCAGAGTCAATTAGATCGACCCTGTCTAGATACTACCCCAGTAATGGTACTCACCGGGCAGCAAGAACGGAAGGCCTCAGACTGGACGGGACTGCTTGGACGCCGGACGGACGAACTTCGGACTTCTGTTACGGGTGGGCCTCCGGATACCTCGGACCTTGGACTCTCGGCTTGGGCTCTGGTCGGGACTCGCCGCGTTCCTCCACCGTCTCGTCTGGATGCTGGACCGCCTCCTCCGTCTCCTCCGTGGGCCTGAGGGATACTTGAAGCAGAAATATCTGCCGGTGCGCAGAAGAGTTCCGTCACGACTGCAGAGGGTCAGGGGGCCGGCGTGGCTTCACCGACGCGTGGGGAAAGGGCAAGTGTCTGTTCGGGCGCCATTATGTGGTATATAAATAAATAATACCGGATCTATTTTTGAATAAATAAATGAATAACAGATAGCTCAATAAATAAGAGTCAAGATTCGAGGTAGTAGGAGTTTTGCAGGTTTAATACAGCATAAGGACAGGAACAGGACAACCTGCACAGGAATAGGATGGCAGCGCTGCCGGGGGCAGAATCGGGACAAGGACCAGGATAACTTTTTAATAACAGTACATGAGCATATATACATAACGCAAACACATAGCATTACATTGCAATAGGCGTAGCAGTGGGTGGAGCAATAGGCGTGACGCGTAGCAGTCGCGAAAGATAAGGGTGAAAGTAGGTGTAACAGGGCGTATACATAGACATGTGATGCAAACGTAACAGAATATGTCATAAATGGGGCGGAAACATGGAGGGGGCTACCTAAGGAGCCGGGACCTCTGACCTGATGGTGCGCGCAAACTGGCAATGACGTGTTACTAGGAGAAGCTGGGGGCTACGAACTCTGTGCTAGGAGCAGAGACTGAAGTCTGGAGAGTCAGGGCGACATGTACCTAAACAGTATCTAGTATCTGATGTTTAGAGAACATGTTGATAGAATCCAAAAGTTATCGGGGTAAAGGCTAACAGACTCTAAGACTGGAGCATGCATTATTCTACATGTAGTGCGTGATGAAGAATATTAAATGACCATTAAATGCAGTATTTCTCTTACATGGAGACGTAAAGGCTAGACAATGACGGAAACTATTGATGCAGTTCAGTAGCTTAGGAATGCAGAGAAGGAGGGCTGAACTGATAACTGGAATCATAACATACTCTTGGCAGACTCAGAGGCAGAGCTAGGCTGAGCCGGGCACTGTGAGGCAGGAAGTAAGTGAAGGGTCGAGGATACAGGTGGGGGCTGTATCGCTCCTCAGCGAGGCTTCAGGAGACAGGAGCTGAAATCTGGTGTCCGGGCCCTTTTGAGGCCTAGAAACGGGGACTTTACAATGGAATAACGTGCACACTGAGAAACGTGGCAACGTAGCTTTACATAGGCCTGATATTCGTAGTATTCACGAGAACTGGAAACTGACATACTAGAGGTGGACACAACTGTAATTGCGTCTTTAATCAAACATGGGGAATACATATGCATATTAATCATGCAAAGATAACATATGATGGAGGACGCGTAGGGACACAGAACATGGCAAAATTTACTTTTCCACATATCACAAACTCACTGACGACTCCTCTGACACTGAGTGAGCCCTGGTCCTTCCAAAATATCACAAACTCACTGAAGACTCCTCTGACACTGAGTGAGTCCTGCTCCTTCCAAGATATCACAAACTCACTGAAGACTCCTCTGACACTGAGTGAGCCCTCGTCCTTCAAATAGATCACAAACTCACTGAAGACTCCTCTGACACTGAGTGAGCCCTGCTCCTTCCAAGAGATCACAAACTCATTAAAGACTCCTCTGACACTGAGTGAGCCCTGCTCCTTCCAACAGATCACAAACTCACTGAAGACTCCTCTGACAGTGAGTGAGCCCTGTTCCTTTCAAGACATTACAAACTCACTGAAGACTCATCTGACACTGAGTGAGCCCTGCTCCTTCCAAGGGATCACACACTCAATGAAATCTCCTCTGACACTGAGTGAGCCCTGCTCCTTCCAAGAGATCTCAAACTCAATGAAGACTTTTCTGAACACTGAGGGGCATATTATCAAAGGGGTTTATCTCCGCTTTTTTGGCTTTAAAAGCCAAGAAAGCGGAGATAAAATTATCTCCCTATTACCTAGCTGTCGCTAACACCAATTAGTGACAGCTAGTAGGAGATAGCGACCAGCTTGGGCCACACTTTGCATGTCAGTGATATTTATCACTAATGACAAGCAAAGTGGGCGTGCCAAGATGTTAGCGACTGGAAACAGTCGCTAACATCGCTATCTCCTTATACCAACTTTTGGAGATATTCGCGCTAAGCGCGAATATCTCCAAAAGCTAACACCTGCCCTGAGCAGTTCTTAGCCATGTTATCCAATGGGAGGTGGATAACATGGCTAAGAGCATTAGATCGGTAATGCATGAATATCGCTGACTTTTCAGCGATATTCATGCATTGCGGCCGTTTTTTATCGCATTTGCGATAAACCTTGGTAATACCAAGGTTTATCTGCGATAAAAATCGCCGATGTGCGGCGATAATTTTTGTCTCTAAACAAGTTAGAGACAAAAATTATCTCTATTGGTTGGTAATATGCCCCTGAGTGTGCCCAGATCCAACTAAGAGATCACAAACTCACTGAAGACTCCTCTGACACTGAGTGAGCCCTGCTCCAACTAAGAGATCACAAACTCACTTAAGACTCCTCTGACACTGAGTGAGCCCTGCTCCTTCCAATAGATCAGAAGCTCACTGAAGTCTCCTCTGAGACTGAGTGAGCCCTGCTCCTTTCTAGATATCACAAACTCACTGACGACTCCTCTGACACTGAGTGAGCCCTGCTCCTTCCAAGAGATCACAAACCCACCGCAAACTCTACTGAACACTGAGCGAGCCCAGCTCCAACTAAGAGATCACAAACTCAATGAGGACTTTTCTTAACACTGAGTGTGCCCAGATCCAACTAAGAGATCACAAACTCACTGAAGACTCCTATGACACTGAGTGAGCCCTGCTCCAATTAAGAGATCACAAACTCACTTAAGACTCCTCTGACACTGAGTGATCCCTGCTCCTTCCAAGAGATCACAAACTCGCTGAAGACTCCTCTGACACTGAGTGAACCCTTCTCCAGCCAAAAGATCTCAAACTCATTGAAGACTTTTCTGAACACTGAGTGCGCCCAGCTCCAACTAAGAGAACACAAACTCACTGAAGACTCCTCTGACACTGAGTGAGCCCTGCTCCTTCCAAGAGATCACAAACTCACTAAAGACTCCTCTGACAATGCGTGAGCCCTGCTCCATCCAAGAGATCTTAAACTCACTGAAGACTCCTCAAACACTGAGTGAGCCCTGCTCCTTCCAAGAGATCACAAACTCACTAAAGACTCCTCTGACACTGAGTGAGCCCTGCTCCTTCCAAGAGATCACACACTCACTGAAGACTCTTCTGACACTGAGTGAGCCCTGCTCCTCACAAGAGATCACAAACTCACTGAAGACTCCTCGGACACTGAGTGAGCCCTGGTCCTTCCAAGAGATCTCAAACTTACTGAAGACTCCTCTATCACTGAGTGACCCCTGCTCCTTTAAGATATTGCAAACTCACTGAAGACTCCTCTGACAATGCGTGAGCCCTGCTCCAACCAAGAGATCACAAACTTAATGTAGACTGCTCTGACACTGAGTGAGCCTTGCTCCTTTCAAGACATTACAAACTCACAGAAGGCTCCTCTGACACTGAGTGAGCCCTGCTCCTTCCAAGAGATCACAAACTCACTGAAGACTCCTCGGACACTGAGTGAGCCCTGCTCCAACCAAGAGATCACAAACCCACTGCAAACTCTTCTGAACACTGAGCGAGCCCTGCTCCTTCCAAGAGATCACAAACTCTCTGAAGACTCCTCTGACACTGAGTGAACCCTGCTCAAGCCAAAATACCTCAAACTCATTGAAGACTCCTCTGACACTGAGTGCACCCTGCTCCTTCCAAAAGATCACAAACTCACTGAAGACTCCTCTGACACTGAGTGAGCTCTGCTCCTTCCTAGAAATCACAAACTCACTGAAGACTCCTCTGACACTGAGTGGGCCCTGCTCCTTCCAAGAGATCACAAACTCACTGAAGACTCCATTGACACTGAGTGAGCCTTGCTCCAACTAAGACATCACAAACTCACTGAAGACTCCTCTGACACTGAGTGAACCCTGCTCCAGCCAAAATATCTCAAACTCATTGAAGACTCCTCTGACACTGAGTGCACCCTGCTCCTTCCAAGAGATCACAAACTCACTGAAGACTCCTCTGACACTGAGTGCACCCTGCTCCTTCCAAGAGATCACAAACTCACTGGAGACTCCTCGGACACTGAGTGAGCCCTGCTCCAACCAAGAGATCTTAAACTCACTGAAGACTCCTCTGACACTGAGTGAGCCCTGCTCCTTCCAAGAGATCACACACTCACTGAAGACTCTTCTGACACTGAGTGAGCCCTGCTCCTCACAAGAGATCACAAACTCACTGAAGACTCCTCGGACACTGAGTGAGCCCTGGTCCTTCCAAGAGATCTCAAACTTACTGAAGACTCCTCTATCACTGAGTGACCCCTGCTCCTTTAAGAGATTGCAAACTCACTGAAGACTCCTCTGACAATGCGTGAGCCCTGCTCCAACCAAGAGATCACAAACTTAATGAAGACTCCTCTGACACTGAATAAGCCCTGCTCCTTTCAAGACATTACAAACTCACTGAAGACTCCTCGGACACTGAGTGAGCCCTGCTCCAACCAAGAGATCACAAACCCACTGCAAACTCTTCTGAACACTGAGCGAGCCCTGCTCCTTCCAAGAGATAACAAACTCTCTGAAGACTCCTCTGACACTGAGTGAACCCTGCTCCAGCCAAAATACCTCAAACTCATTGAAGGCTCCTCTGACACTGAGAGCACCCTGCTCCTTCCAAGAGAACACAAACTCACTGAAGACTCCTCTGACACTGAGTGAGCTCTGCTCCTTCCTAGAAATCACAAACTCACTGAAGACTCCTCTGACACTGAGTGAGCCCTGCTCCTTCCAAGAGATCACAAACTCACTGAAGACTCCATTGACACTGAGTGAGGCCTGCTCCTTCCAAGATATCACAAACTCACTGAAGACTCCTCTGACACTGAGTGAGCCCTGGTCCTTCAAATAGATCACAAACTCACTGAAGACTCCTCTGACACTGAGTGAGCCCTGCTCCTTCCAAGAGATCACAAACTCATTAAAGACTCCTCTGACACTGAGTGAGCCCTGCTCCTTCCAATAGATCACAAACTCACTGAAGACTCCTCTGACACTGAGTGAGCCCTGTTCCTTTCAAGACATTACAAACTCACTGAAGACACATCTGACACTGAGTGAGCCCTGCTACTTCCAAGGGATCACACACTCAATGAAATCTCCTCTGACACTGAGTGAGCCCTGCTACTTCCAAGAGATCACAAACTCACTGAAGACTCCTATGACGCTGAGTGAGCCCTGCTCCTTCCAAGAGATCACAAACTCACTGAAGACTCCTCTGACACTGAGTGAGCCCTGCTCCTTCCACGAGATCACAAACCCACTGCAAACTCTACTGAACACTGAGCGAGCCCAACTCCAACTAAGAGATCACAAACTCACTGCAAGCTCTTCTGAACACTGAGCGAGCCCTGCTCCTTCCAAGAGATCACAAACTCGCTGAAGACTGATCTGACACTTAGTGAGCCCTGCTCCAACTAGAGATCACAAACTCACTTAAGACTCCTCTGACACTGAGTGATCCCCGCTCCTTCCAAGATATCACAAACTCACTTAAGACTCCTCTGACACTGAGTGAGCCCTGCTCCTTCCAATAGATCACAAGCATACTGAAGTCTCCTCTGAGACTGAGTGAGCCCTGCTCCTTTCTAGATATCACAAACTCACTGACGACTCCTCTGACACTGAGTGAGCCCTGCTCCTTCCAAGAGATCACAAACCCACCGCAAACTCTACTGAACACTGAGCGAGCCCAGCTCCAACTAAGAGATCACAAACTCAATGAAGACTTTTCTTAACACTGAGTGTGCCCAGATCCAACTAAGAGATCACAAACTCACTGAAGACTCCTCTGACACTGAGTGAGCCCTGCTCCTGTGGAAAAGTAAATTTTGCCATGTTCTGTGTCCCTACGTGTCCCCCATCTTATGTTGTATGTGCATGATTAATATGCATATGTATTCCCCATGATCGATTAAAGACGCAATTACAGTTGTGTCCATCTCTAGTATGCCAGTTTCCAGTTCTCGTGAAAGCTACGAGTATTAGGCCTATGTAAAGTTACGTTGCCACGTTTCTCAGTGTGCACGTTATTTCATTGTAAAGTCCCTGTTTCTAGGCCTCAAAAGGGCCCGGACTCAGATTCAGCTCCTGTCTCCTGAACCCTCGCTGAGGAGCGATACAGCCCCCACCTGTATCCCTGACCCTTCACTTACTTCCTGCCTCACAGTGCCCGGCTCGGCCTGACTCTGCCTGCCAGTCTGCCAAGAGTATGTTATGATTCCAGTTATCAGTCCAGCTCTCCTTCTCTGCATTCCTAAGCTACTGAATCGCATCAATAGTTTCAGTCATCGTCTAGCCTTTACGTCTCCATGTAAGAGAAATACTGTATTTATGGTCATTTAATATTCCTCAACACACACTACATGTAGAATAATGCATGCACCAGTCTTAGTGTCTGTTAGCCTTTTACCCTGATAACTTTTGGATCCTATCAACATGTTCTCTAAACATCAGATACTAGATAGTGTTTAGGTACATGTCGCTCTGACTCTCCAGACTTTCATCTCTCCTTCTAGCGCAGAAGTCATAGCCCCCAGTTCCTCCTAGTAACACGTCATTGCCAGCTTGCGCGCACCACTAGGTTAGAGGTCCCGGCTCCTTAGGTAGCCCCCTCCATGTTTCCGCCCCATTTATGACATATTCCGTTACGTCTACACCACATGTCTATGTTCACGCCTCTTGTTACACCCATTTCAGCCTTATCTTTCACGACTGCTACAAACCCCGCCCACTGCTACGCCTACTGTATTGAATACCATGTATTTTGTTTAAGTATATATGCTTGTGCACTGTTATTAAAAAAAGTTATCCCTTTAGCGCGCTCATTCCAGCTCCTGCCCGACAGCTGTCGGGGCCCCCCTGTTGGCTAGCCATCCCAGATCTTGCCCGTGCAGGTTGTCCTGTTCCTGTCCTTTATGCTGTATTAAACCTGCAAACTCCTACTACCTCGAATCTTGACTCTTATTTATTGAGCTATCTGTTATTGTTATGTCCAGTCAAAAATAGAGGTATTATTTATTTATTTACCACATAATGGCGCCCGAATAGGGACTTGCCCTTTCCCCACGCGCCGGTGAAGCCACGCAAGCCCCCTGATCCTCTGCAGCCGTGACGGAACCATACCGTGCACGTGCAGATATTTCTGCTTCAAGTATCCCTCAGGCCCACGGAGGAGACGGAGGTTGCGGTCCAGCATCCAGACGAGGCGGTGGAGGAACGCGGCGAGTCCCGACCAGAGCCCAAGCCGAGAGTCCAAGGTCCGAGGTATCCGGAGGCCCACCCGTAACAGAAGTCCGAAGTTCGTCCGTCCGGCGTCGTAGCAGTCCAGTCCAGTCCGAGGCCTTCCGTTCTTGCTGCCCGGTGAGTACCGTTGCTGGGGTAGTATCTAGACAGGGTCAATTGCATTGTCTCTGGTCCGTGGGTTTGGGTACACAGATCCAACACGAAGTGTCCACTTAGGTGGATGCGGGTCCTGACGTGTCTCTTTATGAGACCGGTAAGTTTCGTACTGTTTCAGCAGTGCATCTAGTTTCTGTTCTAGTCCGTTCTGTTCTCGAGAAATTCATGTATTCTGTTTTCAGTATTCCAGGTAGTGTTTTGTCCGAACTGTTATTTTAAATGTCATTCATGTATTTCAATGTCGTGGTATGAAAGTGGTGTAATCATCGTGTTCATTGTGTATTGTATTGTGTCTAGACTCCAGCCCAGTCATGCCATTGTTTTCCAAGTTACGTCAGTTAAAAACTAGAAAAGGTCTGTTAGAAGAAGCAGTTCCTGTCCCGCCTAGGGACAGTCCAGGTCATTATATGTATCAAAAGCATGGCATAAGTGCCATATTATATCTAGATTTATGGGTGGAGTACACCAAACAGTTAGAAGAAAAGTATAGATGGCCCGTATCGGGTACATGGGATGCCGAGTGCATCATGCGAGTAGAAGAAGTATTATGGAAAAAGAAAGCCAGAGAGTCACAGAAAGATGCCATCGAGTTATGGCGCAAAGAATCTCATAAAAGAACCGAAAAAGAAATCAGAAAGTCAGAATTAAGTAGAGAATCCTTAGAAAGAGCCCAAGAAAGGGAATTAATCGAAATAGGTGAACGAGTTAAAACCGAACAGTCAGACAGACAGAGGAATGCCCTCATTAAGGGTATGTATCCTCTTCTTGCCGAGGGCTTGCCAAAAGCAACCCCGGAAGCACCATGTAATTTTCCGCCACCCTTAGTTCCGACCAAGCTACGTCACAAAACGACCGCAGCTGATATTTTTCTCTCGTCCTATTTGGACGACACAGTCCCAGAATATGCAAATCCTGTTCCGCCAGCTCCTGTAAATAATGTAAATCCTGCTCCTCCAGTCACCGGGGCACCTGTTACAACACCTGTTACGGTACCCCCGGTCCAGCCCGTAGTACAAATTCCCGCCACATCAGTCACTCTGCCAGCACGAAGAGTATCAGTCTGTGGAAAAGTAAATATTGCCATGTTCTGTGTCCCTACGTGTCATCCATCATATGTTATGTGTGCATGATTAAATATGCATATGCATTCCCCATGTTCGATTCAAGACGCAATTATAGTTGTGTCCACCTCTAGTATGCCAGTTTCCAATTCTCGTGAATAATACGAGTATTAGGCCTATGTAAAGCTAAGCTGCCACGTTTCTCAGTGTGCACGTTATTCCATTGTAAAGTCCCCGTTTCTAGGCCTCAAAAGGGCCCGGACACCAGATCCGGTTTCTGTCTCCTGAACCCTCGCTGAGGAGCGATACAGCCCCCACCTGTATCCTCGACCCTTCACTTACTTCCTGCCTCGCAGTGCCCGGCTCAGCTTGGCCCTGCCTCTGAGTCTGCCAAGAGTATGTTATGATTCCAGATTATCAGTTCAGCCCTCCTTCTCTGCATTTCTAAGCTACTGAACTGCATCAATAGTTTCCGTCATTGTCTAGCCTTCACGTCTCCACGTTAGAGAAATACTGCATTTAATGGTCATTTAATATTCTTCATCACGCACTACATGTAGAATAATGCATGGTCCAGTCTTAGAATCAAGTTAGCCTTTCCCCTCCTGACTTCTAGTTTATATCAACATGTTCTCTAAACATCAGATACTAGATACTGTTTAGGTACATGTCGCCCTGACTCTCCAGACTTCAGTCTCTGCTCCTAGCACAGAGTTCGAAGCCCCCAGCTTCTCCTAGTGATACGTCATTGCCAGTTTGCGCGCACCATCAGGTTAGAGGTCCCGGCTCCTCAGGTAGCCCCCTCCATGGTTTCCGCCCCATTCATGACATATTCTGTTACGTTTGCATCACATGTCTATGTATACGCCCTGTTACACCTCTTTTCACCCTTATCTTTCGCGACTGCTACGCGTCACGCCTATTGCTCCACCCACTGCTACGCCTATTGCAATGTAATGCTATGTGTTTGCGTTATGTATATATGCTCATGCACTGTTATTAAAAGGTTATTCCCTTGTCCCGATCCTGACCCCGGCAGCGCTGCTGGGCCTTGCCATCCTATTCCTGTATTTGCTGTATTAAACCTGCAAAAAACTCCTACTACCTCGAATTTTGACTCTTATTTATTGAGCTATCTGTTATTCATTTATTCATTCAAAAATAGGGTATTATTTATTTATTTACCACATAATGGCGCCCGAACAGGGACTTGCCCTTTACCCACGCGTCGGTGAAGCCACGCCGACCCCCTGACCCTCTGCAGTCGTGACGGAACTCTTCTGCGCACCGGCAGATATTTCTGCTTCAAGTATCCCTCAGGCCCACGGAGGAGACGGAGGAGGCGGTCCAGCATCCAAACGAGACGGTGGAGGAACGCGGCGAGTCCCGACCAGAGCCCAAGCCGAGAGTCCAAGGTCCGAGGTATCCGGAGGCCCACCCGTAACAGAAGTCCGAAGTTCGTCCGTCCGACGTCGAGGCAGTCCAGTCCAGTCTGAGGCTTTCCGTTCTTGCTGCCCGGTGAGTACCGTTACTGGGGTAGTATCTAGACAGGGTCAATTTAATTGACTCTGGTCCGTGGGTTGGTGGTACACAGACCCACAAACGAAGTGTCCACTTCGGTGGATGCGGGTCCTGACGTGTCTCTTTATGAGACCGGTAAGTTTCGTACTGTTTCAGCAGTGCATCTAGTTCCTGTTCTAGTCAGTTCTGTTCTCGAGAAAATTCATGTATTCTGTGTTCCGTATTCCAGGTAGTATTCTGTTCGAACTGTTATTTTTAAATGTTCTTCATGTATTTTAATGTCGTGGTATGAATGGGGAATAAGTATCGTGTTTATTGTGTATTGTATTGTGTCTAGATTATAGTTCAGTCATGCCGCTCTTTTCGAAATTACGTCAGTTAAAAACCAGAAAGGGTCTGCTGGAAGCAGCAGTTCCAGTTCCGCCTAGGGACAGTCCAGGTCATTTTATGTATCAGAAGCATGGCATAAGCGCCATACTGTATCTAGATTTATGGGTAGAGTATACCAAACAGTTAGAAGAAAAGTATAGATGGCCCGTATCGGGTACATGGGATGCCGAGTGCATCATGCGAGTAGAAGAGGCATTATGGAAAAAGAAAGCCAGACAGTCACAGAAAGATGCCATCGAGTTATGGCGCAAAGAAGCTCATAAAAGAACTGAAAAGGAAATCAGAAAGTCAGAATTAAGTAGAGAATCCTTAGAACGAGCACAAGAAAAAGAACTAATCGAGATAGGTGAACAAGTCAAAGCCGAACAGTCAGACAGACAGAGGCATGCCCTTATTAGGGGTATGTATCCTCTCCTTGCCGAGGGCTTGCCAAAAGCGACCCCAGAGGCATCCAGTAATTTCCCGCCACCATTAGTTCCGACCAAGCTACGTCACAAACAGACCGCAGCTGATATTTTTATTTCGTCCTATTTGGACGACACAGTCCCAGAATATGCAAATCCTGTTCGCGCTCCGCCAGTCCCTGTAAATCAGGCACTTCCCGCTCCTCCAGACACCGGAGTACCTGTTACGGTACCCCCGGTCCAGCCCGCCATACAAGTCCAGCCTACATTTCCATTTCCCACTCTGCCAGGACGAAGAGCCTCAGTAGACGACTCTAGTTTAGGGGCCGCAGGGGGAGGTACTCCTCAAACCCCGCCGCCACACAAGCGTTTAACGACAGCCGAATTACATATACAAGCATCACAGCGTACGCCCAGACATCAGACTGTAGCAGAAATAAGAAAATCCCTTGCCGAATGCGGCTATGATCCAGTCCCAGGCGAGGATAATATGGTTTTATATTCATTCCGCGTAAGAAAGGTGGCGGAGTATCTAGTCACCTTACCGAATATGAAAGAAGATCTAGACAGAATATATCGTTTCATCCGTACAGGGGATGATCCAGAAAGTATTAGCGAGGCCATGTCTCAAAGGAAAGCTGAGACCCAGCTCATGATATTAAAGTTTCTGATCAATTGTCTAATAAGAGAACAAGATTACCCGTCTAAAGATCCGGCTGAAATGAAAACCCTGACAAGGTGGAGTGATAATATAGCCGAGGGTAAGCACAAGACCGTCGGTGCTATGGAGAGTATGTACAAGAAAATCCGTAAAGAAATAATAAAATTACACGAACAGCGTAAAGCAGCACAAGTAAGCGAGAAAGAAAGTAACTCTGATCCTGAAGAGTTAGACGACGAGAATCCTGACAGAATAGCGTATGTAGGAAAATCTAGATTTCCAGATCGCCATTTACGCCTAGAACACTAGTCTATTTTTCATCATCCAGCACCAGAACAAGGTTCTCTAGAACAAGTGTTTCAAGCTACCGATCACATTCTGAAATCACGAATCGGTTACAGTGAGTTGAGTACTATGCATGAACAAGAACTAGTCCGATCAGCAGTCCGATGGATTACTGATTCTACCACTTTTCCAGACGAAATAGTGGCACAAATGTTTCTGAAAATGCCCCCAGCCGAGCAACGACTGGCGGGTACGTATATGATTCAGCACCTCATTACATTGTATGAGGGTCAGCACTCTGATCCAGGCCCGTTACATGATGTCCTGAACGAGTTACTCCAGTATAGATGGAAAGGTTTAGGTACCGACTTAATTAGTGTCATTCTAGAACAGCGTCACAAATATAGAACGTTTCTGAACCCGCATTTTGTTCATGTCTCACCCCCAGAAGGTAAACCATTTTACATAGAGAGACAGAATCCGTTACGAGAAGTCCACCCAGTTAGAGGAACGGGTGGCGAACTAGAACGAGTGTTTGTTTACACTCCGATTACAAAGATGGAACTCCTAGAGATGAAGAAATTAATTCCCTGTCATGATAAAGATCCAGCAGGGTTCCATAGAGAATTAAAAGACATGCTCCGTATGGGAGAATACACGTATCCAGATATAATTAAAATGTTAAAGGTTCTGCTGCCCGCAGGGGTGTATGAAAAGCTCAAGGAAAAAGAATGGGAGGTGGGAGAGAAAAAGATCGATTGGGCAGTTCTAGAAGCTGAAGATAAGGCACGAGTACCAGGTACCGGTCTTGGAGCGAAATGTAAAGAATTACCAGAATTATTAATACAAGTTTTACCTAGATTATTGACAACTAGAAAAGAAGACTGGGATGCAATCTCAGCCTGTAAACAGAAACAAGACGAAGATATTAGTGATTTTTATTCTAGATTCGAGAAATGTTTTAGCATCAACAGTGGCCTCAAGACAAGTAGTGAGTCATACCCTCATCTTTTTGTTACTAAATTAGTCGAGAATTCAAGTCCACAAATAAAAAATCGAGTTCTGAAAGTCGAAAGTACCTGGCAAGCTAATACCCCGTCCCAGATGTTGCAGATGCTCCAATACCACCAGAATAGGATCAGGGAAGAACAAGAACACGAGAGAAAACGTATGAAAGACACGAAAATGAAAGTACTAGTTGCACAATCTGTTCCTCAAGACAGTCAGAAGAGGGGTCCAAATCAAGCCAGTCATCCTGCAACTCCCGTTAAAGGGAACTGCAATTATTGTAAACAGCCAGGTCATTTTATAAATGAGTGTGCAGTTCTGAAACACAACATAGCTACTGGTAAGACTAAAGAAAGACCACGTCCGCCTAGACAAGAACAAGTTTCACAGATTCCTCAGCCACAGAATGCGCCACAGACAGTTACAGCTCCGCAGCCTATTGCTGCAACACAGCACGTCACACAGCAGATGTACCAGTATGCACAGTCTGAGTATCCAGAGTACCAACAGTATTCATGAAACAGCCTAGAGAGGGAGGTAGGCTTGCCTCTCATCGAGATACCTGTAGATCAAGAAGGTCCCTATGTTCACAGTCAAGTATTAGGGAAAGACAGAAAGTTTTTGATTGATACAGGGGCAAGTAGGACCACAATTAGTCACGCCGAAGTTCCAGGGGCTCCGCTCTCAGGCTCAAGAAATGTTTCCCTTGGATTTTCAGGAAAACCTATCGTAAATGAAATTTCAAAGCCAGTTACTCTAGAAGTAGGTCCATTGTCCCGTACTACTGATCTGTTACTTACTAAGTCATGTCCAGAAAACCTATTAGGCATTAAAACACTGAAAGAGTTAGGTGCAGTTATATGCTGTTCCCCAGAGGGAATACGATTATTCCTACGTGACTTTAAGGGTCACTATGTATTACGAGATTTTGATCCCAGATTGTCTAATGTTCCGCAGCACTTATGGGCGCAAGGTCCAACTGATGTAGGTTACATGCAAATCACACCCTATCGTGTGACTCTCAAGCCAGGTGTAGTGTTACCACGAATCAGACAGTACAGATTGCCACCTGAGGCTGTAGCAGCCTTATCCAAAATTATTGACGAGCTTATTGCTCAAGGAGTGGTTGTAGAAACTGACTCCAATGTATGTAATTCTCCGATCATTCCAGTCATGAAACGTACTGATCCAAATGCACCCCCAGTATATCGATTAGTGATTGACCTTCGAGAACTCAATAAATGTATCATTCCCCAGTACCCAGTTGTTCCAGATATCTCATCTCTATTGACAGCCATTGATTCTGAGGCTACATTTTTCACAGTCATAGACCTCAAAAACGCATTTTTCAGTGTCCCCATTCATCCAGACAGCCAGTACCTTTTCGGATTCTGTTTAAATGGAAGGAGCTATATGTTCACACGCGCTCCTCAAGGTTTCACAGAAAGTCCTAGTATTTACAGTCAAGCACTCAAGAGACAACTAGACAACATTCACATGCCAACTGACACTGCCCTGCTCCAGTATGTCGATGATCTACTGATCACAGCCCGTTCTGAACGTGCTTGCGAGCAAGCATCCCTTACAGTCTTGTATTTCCTAGCCGAGATGGGGCACAAGGTGTCCCCTTCTAAGCTTCAATTCTGTGTCCAGCAAGTGGTCTACTTAGGACACTTACTGTCCAAGAGGGGTAGGCAGTTGACACCAGACCGTATCCAGTTAATAGCGAGTCTTCCTCAGCCCAAGACCCAGAAGGAGGTACGTGCTTTTATCGGCCTTACTTCTTACTGCAGACAATGGATTCCTCAGTATGCATTTCTAGCCAAGCCACTGATACAGTTAACGACACAGGAGGCAGCCGTACCGACTGTCCTCCCTTGGACATCTGAACATACACTTAGTTTCAATGAGTTAAAGAAAGCCCTATGCCAAGCTCCAGTTCTAGCGACACCGAACTACAGTAAGCCTTTTACACTTTTCGTCACTGAACGCGAAGGTACAGCATTATCTGTTCTCACACAAGATCAAGCAGGACAATACAAGCCCTGTGCTTATTTTTCGAGCACATTAGATCCTGTAGCCCAGGCTCTGCCTGCGTGCCTCAAGTCAGTTGCAGCCGCAGCCCTAGCTATCAGACAAAGTGATTCCATAGTCTTAGGACATACCTTGACAGTACAAGTTCCACATTCCGTGGAAGTTCTTTTAAACCGAACACAAACTCAGCACTTGACAATTGCACGTTTAACAGGTTATGAATTGACACTGTTCCAGCCACACATAGAAATCAGACGCTGCAACATCCTGAACCCTGCTACACTGTTACCATCAGTTACTTCGAATTCTGCCACACATGACTGTGTGGAAGTAGTTAACATTACGACAAAGCCAAGACAAGATCTGACAGATACTCCGTTACCAGACCCCGACCTGACACTTTATGTGGATGGTTCATGTATGAGAACAAGTACAGGAGAACTAGTCGCCGCGTATGCAGTGACTACTGACACCGAAGTTATTGAAACACACCGTATTGACACCCTGTCCGCTCAAGCAGCAGAGCTAGTTGCTCTGACACAAGCCTGCATACACGCCAAGAACTTGAAAGTTAATGTTTACACAGATTCACGCTACGCATTTGGAGTTGTACACGACTTCGGAGTGCTCTGGCAGGAGAGAGGTTTCATGACTTCTCATGGAACCAAGATTCAGCATGGTCTCCTTATTCAAGCTCTGTTAGATGCCATACATTTACCGACATCTATCGCTATCATGAAGTGCAAAGCACATACGAAAGTTACTGACATTATTTCTCAAGGTAACGATTTAGCAGATCGCACAGCCAAGCTCACAGCACAGACTCTAGACATTCCAGTTAACATGACACACACTCCAGATCCGATTACATGCATGACAGTTAAGGACCCTACACAAGATGTCATAGATATCCAGTTACATGCTACTCCCGAAGAAATCAAGAAATGGTCCGAACAAGGAGGGGTCCAGACAGATCAAGGATGGTTAACGAAGGGTAGAGCCACATGGTTTCTCCCCGACTCTATGGTTCAAGTCATTATTAATACCGCACATAGTCCAGCACATTTAGGAGAAAAAGCTATGTTAGACAGTATCCAGAACATTTGGTTCAACAAGCATTTACGAGCTGCAGCCAAGCAGAAAGTCCGTACCTGTATGATATGTTGTCAGTTTAATCCAGGTAAAAGTGTCCCGGTGGAACAAGGTGGATTCCAGCCCCCTGACCACCCTTTTGAAGTCCTCCAGATGGATTATATTCAGATGGAGCGATGTCGAGGTTTCAAGTATGTCCTTGTAGTTGTATGCGCTTTGTCCAGGTGGACAGAAGCATATCCAGTCCCAGATTACACAGCCGCGACCACTGCCAAGCAGTTGGTTCGTGAGTTCTTCCCCCGTTATGGACTCCCTAGAGTCGTATATTCTGATAACGGTCAGCCATTCTCATCTGAGTTGATGAAGCATGTTTCCCTGTTGTTGGGGTACCAGTGGAAGTTTCATTGTGTACGCCATCCTGAAGCAGCCGGTCTCGTCGAGAGACATAACCAGACTCTGAAAATCCGAATTGCAAAAGTGTGTAAAGAGAAAGGTGTGGACTGGCTAGTAGCTCTACCAGTTGCTTTATTTTATATGCGCATGGTCGCACATTCCAGATCAGGTCTGTCCCCGTATGAGGTCGTTTTCGGCCGCCCCCCTAACATGTGGGGTACTCCTAGACCCCGAAGTATTACCGATGTTTCAAGTAATATGCTGACAGATTACCTAGCTTCCTTGATGTCTGCCCTCAACTCTTGTCGTTCACAGGTTGCCGCCGCATTTCCAGACAATACCGAGGTGGCACCGCATGAAATCGTTCCAGGATCCATGGTGTTGGTGAGGAATTTTGACAGATCAAGTCCGCTGGAGCCTCGCTGGAAGGAGCCCCGACAGGTCCTCCTCACCACCCGTACAGCCGTGAAGTTGGAAGGTCGCAAAGGCTGGGTGCACCTTTCTCATATAAAAAAGTTTTATGGACTGAAACCCGTCTCAAAGAACATTTCCCAGGATTTGAAGGATTGCCAAAATATTGTTCTCAAGGACTGTCCCGCAAAAGACATTGCTACAAACCCTCCCCTGTTAGAGAAAACTCCGCAACAGGAGTATAAACTCAAGTTAAGGTCTAGTAAAATAAGTCAGCCAGTTTGATTGTCTAAGTCCTCCCCTAGGTGAAACGGTTAGACTGTTTCTGACATGTATAAAATAGACCCCCATAGTGAGAGAGTCAGTCAAAACTCAATCCGATGTATCGTTTTTCTAAGTTTCATATTATTTCTCAGCATTATGATTTCCTGCACCAGTTATGCATTTTACCTGTATCTTCCAGTTCCTCATGTAAATATGTCTGCTAATGCTACAGTAGAGCATATGTTTAGTGATCTACCTCCTCATGAACTATCTTATCGTCTTGCTATGCGAAATAATTCCTTTATCCGCATGTTACATTACTCACACCAGACCAGCAATGCCACTAATTGTTGGGTGTGTGGTCGACTCCCCCCTTTCCAGACACCGAAGGGAGTTCTGCCACTCTTTCCTTATCCATTTTCACATAATGGTTCGTGTGGAGCATGGTCCACGTTAACGTCATCCTCAACAGATATGTCTTTTCTTAACAGTACATGTTTTCCAGACAAGCAAGGTCTTCCCCACAGAACCGGGTTAGATCTAGAAAATGAAGTGTATAATTTAGGTAATTATTCTTCGAATTTCATGGTCTTGAATGTTCAGTCTGATTCCACTCCAGATTTACCTGCAATTTCAGTACTACCAGTCAAAGGTGAATTATGTGTCCGAAATTATGGTTCCGTACATGTAGGACATAGTGATTGTACTACTATTGTCAAGTATAGTGACAGTGGGAAATCCATTTTCAAAGCTTCACGTCATTCTTATTTTATTTGTGGTCAAACTGCATATGTTCGTCTGCCCCTCGATTGGGAGGGAACCTGTTACATTGCCTTCCTACTGCCACCAGTTTTCCTAGCCCCACCTGATTATCATAGAAACACACATCTAGTACACATTAGACATAGAAGGGAGTCCCCAATTGTCGATTATACTGAAACTGCTCTAGAACAGTATACAGATTTCAACAGAGGTTTCTTTTTCTTTATAGGACCTATCCAGAATAGTAAGCTAATCCGTAGGTTAACCAGAACCCTCGAAGCTGTAGTAAATGAGACTGCCTCTGCTCTAGGTAATTTAACTGAAGAGCAATCTGCTATGAGATTTGTCGTTTTACAGAATCGTCTCGTCCTTGACGTCATACTGGCCGATAGGGGCGGGGCCTGTAGAGTCATCGGATCTAGTTGCTGCATTTTCATTCCAAATAACGCGCCGTCTGTTTATTCAGCTATAACCAAACTCCATAAAATTGCCCATCTGATACACCAAGATCCAGGCACCTGGACATGGTCCGGTTGGTTCTGGAATATAATTTCCGCATGGGGATGGAAAATATTGTCCTTCCTAGGTATTGCAATAGCGATCATATTCAGCTGCTGTCTCTGTATACAATGTGGCCCTGCGATTTGCGGCATTTGTGCTACCTCTTGTATTCCTAGTCCCAAGCCCCGTTCTAAATCCCGTTCCAGGATAATTCGAGACGAGCAAATGATACTGTATGAAATGATAGATGGTATCATGAATATTGATGTTTCCTGATGGAAACGTAGTGACAAGGAGGGAATGTGGAAAAGTAAATATTGCCATGTTCTGTGTCCCTACGTGTCATCCATCATATGTTATGTGTGCATGATTAAATATGCATATGCATTCCCCATGTTCGATTCAAGACGCAATTATAGTTGTGTCCACCTCTAGTATGCCAGTTTCCAGTTCTCGTGAATAATACGAGTATTAGGCCTATGTAAAGCTACGCTGCCACGTTTCTCAGTGTGCACGTTATTCCATTGTAAAGTCCCCGTTTCTAGGCCTCAAAAGGGCCCGGACACCAGATCCGGTTTCTGTCTCCTGAACCCTCGCTGAGGAGCGATACAGCCCCCACCTGTATCCTCGACCCTTCACTTACTTCCTGCCTCGCAGTGCCCGGCTCAGCTTGGCCCTGCCTCTGAGTCTGCCAAGAGTATGTTATGATTCCAGATTATCAGTTCAGCCCTCCTTCTCTGCATTTCTAAGCTACTGAACTGCATCAATAGTTTCCGTCATTGTCTAGCCTTCACGTCTCCACGTTAGAGAAATACTGCATTTAATGGTCATTTAATATTCTTCATCACGCACTACATGTAGAATAATGCATGGTCCAGTCTTAGAATCAAGTTAGCCTTTCCCCTCCTGACTTCTAGTTTATATCAACATGTTCTCTAAACATCAGATACTAGATACTGTTTAGGTACATGTCGCCCTGACTCTCCAGACTTCAGTCTCTGCTCCTAGCACAGAGTTCGAAGCCCCCAGCTTCTCCTAGTGATACGTCATTGCCAGTTTGCGCGCACCATCAGGTTAGAGGTCCCGGCTCCTCAGGTAGCCCCCTCCATGGTTTCCGCCCCATTCATGACATATTCTGTTACGTTTGCATCACATGTCTATGTATACGCCCTGTTACACCTCTTTTCACCCTTATCTTTCGCGACTGCTACGCGTCACGCCTATTGCTCCACCCACTGCTACGCCTATTGCAATGTAATGCTATGTGTTTGCGTTATGTATATATGCTCATGCACTGTTATTAAAAGGTTATTCCCTTGTCCCGATCCTGACCCCGGCAGCGCTGCTGGGCCTTGCCATCCTATTCCTGTATTTGCTGTATTAAACCTGCAAAAAACTCCTACTACCTCGAATTTTGACTCTTATTTATTGAGCTATCTGTTATTCATTTATTCATTCAAAAATAGGGTATTATTTATTTATTTACCACAAGTCGACGATTCCAGTATAGGGGCCGCGGGAGGAGGTCCTCCTGGTACCCCGCCGCCAAGTAGACGTTTAGGAGCAGTCGAGTTACATGAACGTGGGTTACAGCGTACGCCCAAATATAAGTCCATTGCAGAAATCAGGCGACTTCTTACTGAATGCTGTTATGATCCAGTCCCAGGCGAGGATAGTATGGTTATATATTCCGTACGTATAAGGCAGGTGTCCGAGTATTTGGTCACCCTACCGAATATGAAAGAAGATCTAGACAGAATGTATCGTTTCATTCGTACAGGACAAGATCCAGAAAGTATTGGTGAAGTCATGTCTCACAGAAAATCTGAGATCCAGTTCATGTTATTAAAGTTTCTGATCAATTGTTTAATACGGGAACAAGATTCCCCGACTAAAGATCCGACCGAAATGAGAATTCTGACAAAGTGGAGTGATAATATAGCCGAGGGTAAGCACAAGACACTCAATAGTATAGAGAGTATGTACAAGAAAATACGTAAAGAAATAATAAGGTTACACGAACAACGCAAAGAAGCACAAGTAAGCGAGAAAGAAAATGACTCTTCTACTGAAGAGGTGGAAGACGAGAATACCGCCAGAATAGCGTATGTAGGTAAATCTAGATTTCCAGACCGACAGTCACGCCTAGAACACAAGAAAGTCTTTCATCTTCCAGCACCAGAACAAGGTTCTCTAGAACAAGTATTTCAAGCTACCGATCAAATTCTGAAATCACGAATCGGTTATAGTGAATTAAGTACTATGCATGAACAAGAACTAGCCCGATCAGCAGTCCGATGGATTACTGATTCTACCACTTTTCCAGACGAAATAGTGGCACAAATGTTTCTGAAATTGCCCCCAGCCGAGCAGCGACTGGTGGGTATGTATATGATCCAATACCTCATTACACTGTATGAGGGTCAACATTCTGATCCAGGTCCGTTACATGATGTCCTGAACGAGTTACTCCAGTATAGATGGAAAGGTTTAGGTACCGATTTAATTAGTGTCATTCTAGAACAGCGCCACAAATATAGAACGTTTCTGAACCCGCATTTTGTTCATGTCTCACCTCCAGAAAGTAAACCGTTTTACATAGATAGACAGCATCCGTTACGAGAAGTACACCCAGTTAGGACACCAGATGGTGAAATGCAACGAGTATTTGTTTACACCCCAGTTACCAAGATGGAACTCTTAGAGATGAAGAAATTAATTCCCTGTCACGACAAAGATCCAGCAGGGTTCCACCGAGAATTAAAAGACATGCTCCGTATGGGAGAATACACGTATCCAGATATTATTAAAATGTTAAAAGTCCTGTTGCCCGCAGGGTTATACGAAAAACTCAAGGAAAAAGATTGGGAGGTGGGAGAGAAAAAGATCGATTGGACAGCTCTAGAAGCTGAAGATAAGATACAAGTACCAGGTACCGGTCTTGGAGACAAATGTAAAGAATTACCAGAACTATTAATACAAGTTTTGCCTAGATTATTAGCCACTAAAAAGGAAGACTGGGATGCAATCTCAGCCTGTAAACAGAAACAAGACGAAGATACTAGTGATTTTTATTCTAGATTTGAGAAATGTTTTAGCATCAACAGTGGTTTGAAGACGAGTAGCGAGTCATACCCTCATCTTTTTGTTACTAAATTAGTCGAGAATTCAAGTCCACAAGTTAAAAATCGAGTTTTAAAAGTCGAAAGTACTTGGCAAGCTAGTACCCCGTCCCAAATGCTACAGATGCTCCAGTATCACCAGAATAGAATCAGAGAAGAGCAAGAACACGAGAGAAGACGTATGAAAGACACGAAAATGAAAGTACTAGTTGCACAATCTGTTCCTCAAGACATTCAGAAGAGGGGTCCGAATCAAGCCAGTCATCCTGCAGCTCCCGTTAAAGGGACATGCAATTATTGTAAACAGCCAGGTCATTTTATAAACGAGTGTGCAGTTCTGAAACACAATATAGCCACTGGTAAGACTAAAGAAAGACCACGTCCGCCTAGACAAGAACAGGTTTCACAGACTTCTCAGCCACAGAATGCACAACAGACAGTTCCAGCACCGCAGCCTATCGCTGCAACACAGCATGTTACACAGCAGATGTACCAGTATGCACAGACAGAGTATCCAGAGTATCAAGCGTATTCATGAAACAGCCTAGAGAGGGAGGTAGGCTTGCCTCTCATCGAGATTCCTGTAGATCAAGAAGGTCCCTATGTTCACAGTCAAGTATTAGGGAAAGACGGAAAGTTTCTGATTGATACAGGGGCAAGTAGGACTACCATTAGTCACGACGAGGTTCCAGGGGCTCCGCTCTCAGGCTCTAGAAATGTTTCCCTTGGATTTTCAGGAAAGCCTATTGTAAACGAGATATCAAAGCCAGTTACTCTTGAAGTAGGTCCATTGTCCCGAACTACTGATCTATTGCTTACGAAGTCATGTCCAGAAAATTTGTTAGGTATTAAGACACTGAAAGAATTAGGTGCAGTTATTTGCTGTTCCCCAGAGGGGATACGTTTGTTTTTACGTGACTTTAAGGGTCACTATGTTCTACGAGATTTTGATCCAAGATTGTCTAATGTTCCGCAGCATCTATGGGCGCAAGGTCCAACTGATGTTGGTTTCATGCAAATCACACCCCATCGTGTGACTCTCAAGCAAGGTGTAGTGTTACCACGAATCAGACAGTACAGATTGCCACCTGAGGCTGTAGCAGCCTTATCCAAAATTATTGACGAGCTCATTGCTCAAGGAGTAGTTGTAGAAACTGACTCCAATGTATGTAATTCTCCTATCATTCCAGTCATGAAACGTACTGATCCAAATGCACCCCCAGTATATCGATTAGTGATTGATCTTCGAGAACTCAATAAATGTATCATTCCCCAGTATCCAGTTGTTCCAGATATCTCATCCCTATTGACAGCCATTGATTCTGAGGCAATATTTTTTACAGTAATAGACCTCAAGAATGCATTTTTCAGTGTCCCCATTCATCCAGACAGCCAGTACCTTTTCGGTTTTTGTTTAAATGGAAGGAGCTATAAATTCACACGAGCTCCTCAAGGTTTCACAGAAAGTCCTAGTATTTAAAGTCAAGCACTTAAGAGACAACTAGACAACATTCACATGCCAACTGACACTGCCCTGCTCCAATATGTCGATGATCTGCTGATCACAGCCCGTTCTGAACGTGCTTGCGAGCGAGCATCACTTACAGTCTTGTATTTTCTAGCCGAGATGGGGCACAAGGTGTCCCCTTCGAAGCTTCAATTCTGTGTCCAGCAAGTGATCTACTTAGGCCACTTACTGTCCAAGTGGGGTAGGCAGTTGACACCTGACCGTATCCAGTTAATAGCGAGTCTCCCTCAGCCCAAGACCCAGAAGGAGGTACGTGCTTTTATCGGCCTTACTTCTTATTGCAGACAATGGATTCCTCAGTATGCATTTCTAGCCAAGCCACTGATACAGTTAACGACACAGGAGGCAGCCGTATCGACTGTCCTCCCTTGGACATCTGAACATACACTTAGTTTCAATGAGTTAAAGAAAGCCTTATGCCAAGCACCTGTTTTAGCTACACCGAACTACAATAAGCCTTTTACACTTTTTGTCACAGAACGTGATGGTACAGCATTATCTGTTCTTACACAAGATCAAGCAGGACAATACAAGCCCTGTGCTTATTTTTCGAGTACACTAGATCCAGTAGCCCAGGCTCTGCCTGCGTGCCTCAAGTCAGTTGCAGCCACAGCACTAGCTATCAGACAAAGTGATTCCATAGTATTAGGACACTCCCTGACAGTACAAGTTCCACACTCCGTGGAAGTTCTTTTAAACCGAACACAGACTCAGCACTTGACAATTGCACGTTTAACAGGTTATGAACTGACACTGTTCCAGCCACACATAGAAATCAGACGCTGCAACATTCTAAATCCTGCTACACTGTTACCGTCAGTTACTTCAAATCCTGCCACACATGACTGTGTGGAAGTAGTTAACACTATGACTAAGCCAAGACAAGATCTGACAGATATTCCATTACCAGATCCCGACCTGACACTTTATGTGGATGGTTCATGTATGAGAACGAGTACAGGAGAACTAGTAGCCGCGTATGCAGTGACTACTGACACTGAAGTTATTGAAACACACCCTATTGACACCCTGTCTGCTCAAGCAGCAGAGCTAGTTGCTCTGACTCAAGCCTGCATACACGCCAAGAACCTGAAAGTTAATATTTACACAGATTCACGCTACGCATTTGGAGTTGTACACGACTTCGGAGTGCTCTGGCAGGAGAGAGGTTTCATGACTTCTCATGGAACCAAGATTCAGCATGGTCTCCTTATTCAAGCTCTGTTAGATACAATACATTTACCGACATCTATCGCTATCATGAAGTGCAAAGCACACACTAAAGTTACTGACATTATTTCCCAAGGTAATGATCTAGCAGATCGAACAGCCAAGCTTACAGCACAGACACCAGACATACCAGTTAACAAGACACCGACATCCGCTCTAGAACAGACTACTTGTATGACAGTTAAGGACCCTACTCAAGATGTCATAGATATCCAGTCACATGCTACTCCTGAAGAAATCAAGAAATGGTCCGAACAAGGAGGGGTCCAGACAGATCAGGGATGGTTGACGAAGGGTAGAGCCACATGGTTTCTCCCCGACTCAATGGTTCAAGTCATTATCAATACTGCACATAGTCCAGTACACTTAGGAGAAAAAGCCATGTTAGACAGTATCCAGAACATTTGGTTCAACAAGCATTTACGAGCTGCAGCCAAGCAGAAAGTCCGTACCTGTATGATATGTTGCCAGTTCAATCCAGGTAAAAGTGTCCCGGTGGAACAAGGTGGATTCCAGCCTCCTGACCACCCTTTTGAAGTCCTCCAGATGGATTATATTCAGATGGAGCGATGTCGAGGTTTCAAGTATGTCCTTGTAGTTGTATGCGCTTTGTCCAGGTGGACAGAAGCATATCCAGTCCCAGATTACACAGCAGCGACCACTGCCAAGCAGCTGGTTCGTGAATATTTCCCCCGTTATGGACTCCCTAGGGTCGTGTATTCTGATAACAGGCAGCCATTCTCATCTGAACTCATGAAGCATGTTTCCCTTTTGTTAGGGTACCAGTGGAAGTTCCATTGTGTACGCCATCCAGAAGCAGCCGGTCTCGTAGAGAGACATAACCAGACCCTAAAAATCCGTATCGCCAAAGTTTGTAAAGAGAAAGGTGTAGACTGGCTAGTAGCTCTGCCAGTCGCCCTATTTTATATGCGCATGATCGCACATTCCAGATCAGGTCTGTCCCCTTATGAGGTCGTATTCGGCCGTCCCCCGAATATGTGGGGTACACCTAGACCCCGAAGTATTACAGATGTTTCCAGTAATATGCTGACAGATTACCTAGCTTCCTTGATGTCTGCCCTACACTCTTGTCGTTCACAGGTTGCCGCCGCATTTCCAGACAATACCGAGGTGAAACCGCATGAAATTGTTCCAGGAAGCTTGGTTCTCGTCCGGAATTTTGATCGTTCAAGTCCGCTGGAGCCTCGCTGGAAGGAGCCGAAGTTAGTCCTTCTAACCACCCGTACTGCCGTCAAGTTGGAAGGCAGGAAGGGGTGGGTGCATCTGTCACACGTCAAGAAATTTCACGGACTAAAAACTGTTTCCAAGAACATTTCCAAGGATTGTCAAGATTTTAAAGACTGCCAAGATACTATTCTTAAGGACTGTCCCGCAAATGACATTGATATCAAGCCCTCCCTGTTAGAGAAAACTCCGCAGCAGGAGTATAAAAGTAAGCTAGGGTCTAGTAAAATAAGTCAGCCAGTTTAATTGTCTAAGTCCTCCCCTAGGTGAAACGGTTAGACAGGTATCTGACATGTATGAAATAGACCCCCATAGTGAGAGAGTTAGTCAAAACTCAATCCGATGTATCGTTTTTCTAAGTTTTATATTGTTTTTAAGCTTGATGGTTACCTGCACGAGCTATGCATTTCATTTATGTTTTCCAATTTCTCATGTAAATAAGTATTCTAATGCTACAGTAGAGCACACGTTTAGTGATCTGCCTCCTCACGAACTATCCTATCGTCTTGCTATGCGCAACAATTCATTCATCCGTATGTTACATTATTCACACCAGACCAGCAATGCCACTAATTGTTGGGTGTGTGGTCGACTCCCCCCTTTCCAGACACCTAAGGGAGTTCTGCCACTGTTTCCTTATCCGTTTTCACATAATGGTTCCTGTGGAGCCTGGTCCATGTTAACGTCATCTTTAAATGATATGTCCCTTCTGAACAGTATATGTTTTCCAGACAAGCAAGGTCTTCCCCACAGAACAGGGTTAGATCTAGAAAATGAAGTTTATAATTTAGGTAATTATTCTTCGAATTTTATGGTCCTGAATGTTCAGTCTGATCCTACTCCAGACTTACCTGCTATTTCAGTACTACCAGTCAAAGGCGAATTATGTGTCAGAAATAATGGTTCCGTACATGTAGGACATAGTGATTGTACTACTATTGTCGATTATAGTGACAGTGGGAAATCTATTTTCAAAGCTTCACGTCATTCTTATTTTGTTTGTGGTCAGACCGCATATGTTCGTCTGCCCCTCGATTGGGATGGAACCTGTTACATTGCCTTCCTACTGCCACCAGTTTTTCTAGCCCCATCTGATTATCACAGAAACACACATCTAGTACATATTAGACATAGAAGGGAGATCGAGTCCCCGATTGTCGATCAAACTGAAACTGCTCTAGAACAGTATACAGATTTCAATAGAGGTTTCTTCTTCTTTATAGGACCTATCCAGAATAGTAAGTTAATCCGTAGGTTAACAAGAACTCTTGAAGCAGTAGTGAATGAGACTGCCTCTGCTCTAGGTAACTTAACCGAAGAGCAATCTGCTATGAGATTTGTCGTGCTCCAAAATCGTCTCGTTCTTGACGTCATACTGGCCGATAGAGGAGGAGCATGTAGAGTCATCGGATCTAGTTGCTGCATTGTCATTCCTAATAACGCGCCGTCTGTTTATTCAGCTATAACCAGACTTCATAAAATTGCCCATCAGTTACACCAGAATCCAGGCACCTGGACATGGTCCGGTTGGTTCTGGAGTATAATTTCTGCCTGGGGATGGAAAGTATTGTCATTTCTAGGTATTGCAGTAGCGATCATATTCAGTTGCTGCCTCTGTATACAATGTGGCCCTGCGATTTGCGGCATTTGTGCTACCTCTTGTATTCCTAGTCCCAAGTCCCGTCCTAGATCCCGTTCCAAGAAAATTCGAGACGAGCAAATGATACTGTATGAAATGATAGATGGTATCATGAATATTGATGTTTCTTGATGGAAACGCAGTGACAAGGAGGGAATGTGGAAAAGTAAATTTTGCCATGTTCTGTGTCCCTACGTGTTATTTTATTATTTATTTTGGGAATTTGTAGAGCGCGACTGATACATTGCAGGCTTCCTGGCGCTGTAGAATACTCTGTTAGCGAATAACCGGGGGAGATAGTCAAACGGACAGTTATTGCGGAAAAAGCCAGGTCTTGATACGTCTCCTGAACGGAAGAAGCTGGGACATCTGACGTATGTCAGTGGGCAGGCTGTTCCACAGCTTGGCCGCTGCAACCCTGAAGGATCTTCCCCCTGTTCTGGCTTTATTAAATCTGGGTACCTTTACCAGACAAGCCGAGGACGAGCGTAGATCTCTGGCAGGAGTGTACCACATAAACAGGGCTCGCAGAGGTTTAGGTCCAAGTCCATGCAGAGCCTTAAAGACAATGCAGAGGGACTTGAAGGCCACTCGTTGTTTTAGAGGTAGCCAGTGCAGCTCAGATAGAGCTGCTGTGGCCGAAGCCCTCCTCGACCAGCCAAGAGCCAGCTTAGCGGCGGCAGATTGCATTCGCTGAAGACGCTCCATCAGCGTGACTGGAGACTCCAGGAGCAGGGCGTTACAATAGTCAAGGCGACTGAGTATCGTACACCTGACTATTGACGCCCTGGCTTGTGCCGGGAGGAGAGGCATGATTTTCCGCAGTGAGCGAAGCAGGGCTGTGCATATCCCCACGGTTTTCGTCACCTGGGTTTCCATACTTAATTTGTTGTCAAGCATGGCTCCCAGGTTGCGAACCGAGGGAACCGGCAGAGGTTTGTCACTAAACTCTGGGGGCCAGAAATCAGTCGGAAACTGACGGGGTATCTTGGTGCCTGAACAGAACAGGACCTCCGTTTTTGCGGAGTTAAACTGGAGGGAGTTTATGTGAAGCCAACCAGCCGTCTCTCTTAGGCAGTCGTGGAAGGTCGAGAAAGGAGTGGCATCTTCACCTTCCCAAGAGAGGATGAGTTGTGTATCATCCGCGTAGTTTATTGTTTTGATCCCAAAGGATTGGATTAGTTTGATTAGCGGGAAGAGATACACATTAAAAAGGATGGGGCTGATGGAGGAGCCCTGAGGGACTCCCTGGGGTACTGGTGCAAAGGTGGATTGAAAAGGGGGGAGGGAGACAGCCTGTCTTCTGTCCCGAAGGTAGGAGTGGAACCAGAGCAATGCAGTGCCCTCCACTCCCACCTCACCAAGTCTCTGCAGCAGCATATCATGATTGACCGTATCGAATGCGGCAGACAGGTCCAGTAGTATCAGCGCCACTGGCTGACCCCTGTCTGCACGCATGCGAAGGTCCTCCATGGCTGTCAGGACTGCTGTTTCGGTGCCGTGGGCAGGACGGAACCCGAACTGGTGATCATCAAGAAGGTTGTTTTGTTCTAAATGGGCGGACAAGCACGAGCTGACCCATCGTTCGGCGATCTTCGCTGGGAAAGGCAGCAGGGAGATGGGTCGGTAATTTGACAGACAGTCCGAGTTCAGGGAAGGTTTCTTCAGAAGAGGGGTAATCAGTGCCTGTTTCCAGGGAGTAGGGACAAAGCCACTGCGCAGAGACTGATTACAAATAAGGCGCATGGTGTCAAAGAGCTCGTTTCCAAAATTTTTCCAGATTTTTGGTGGTAGGGGGTCGAGTGGAGAACCCGAGGAAATACCAAGCGCCAGTCTTTCAAACTCGAAGACCGGAATCGGGGGGAATTCCCGAAGTCTAGCCAAAAGGACAAGGCCAGGAGGCGACGAGTTTCGAGAACTGGTGTCTAGTCTCTGTGTATTGGAAATGCCTGAGGCTGGGGGTAATTTCAGGTTGTGAATAATAGTGTTGATTTTATTGATAAAAAACACTGCAAGATTGTCACAGAGGGCTTGGGTGGGAGGCTGTGTAGAAGTGACACAGTCCGGATTAGTTAGATTTTTAAGTATCTGAAAGATACTTTTTGAGCTGTTAGTGGCGTTGGAAATGATGGAGCAGTAATGTTTAGCCTTATTTTGAGCGATAACCATTTTGTACTCCCGGAGGTTTTCTTTCCAAAGAATTTTGTGGGTATCAGAGTAACCCTGCCTCCATGTGTCCCCCATCTTATGTTGTATGTGCATGATTAATATGCATATGTATTCCCCATGATCGATTAAAGACGCAATTACAGTTGTGTCCATCTCTAGTATGCCAGTTTCCAGTTCTCGTGAAAGCTACGAGTATTAGGCCTATGTAAAGTTACGTTGCCACGTTTCTCAGTGTGCACGTTAATTCATTGTAAAATCCCAGTTTCTAGGCCTCAAAAGGGCCCGGACTTAGATTCAGCTCCTGTCTCCTGAACCCTCGCTGAGGAGCGATACAGCCCCCACCTGTATCCCTGACCCTTCACTTACTTCCTGCCTCACAGTGCCCGGCTCGGCCTGACTCTGCCTGCCAGTCTGCCAAGAGTATGTTATGATTCCAGTTATCAGTCCAGCTCTCCTTCTCTGCATTCCTAAGCTACTGAATCGCATCAATAGTTTCAGTCATCGTCTAGCCTTTACGTCTCCATGTAAGAGAAATACTGTATTCATGGTCATTTAATATTCCTCAACACACACTACATGTGGAATAATGCATGCACCAGTCTTAGTGTCTGTTAGCCTTTTACCCTGATAACTTTTGGATCCTATCAACATGTTCTCTAAACATCAGATACTAGATAGTGTTTAGGTACATGTCGCTCTGACTCTCCAGACTTTCGTCTCTCCTTCTAGCGCAGAAGTCATAGCCCCCAGTTCCTCCTAGTAACACGTCATTGCCAGCTTGCGCGCACCACTAGGTTAGAGGTCCCGGCTCCTTAGGTAGCCCCCTCCATGTTTCCGCCCCATTTATGACATATTCCGTTACGTCTACACCACATGTCTATGTTCACGCCTCTTGTTACACCCATTTCAGCCTTATCTTTCGCGACTGCTACAAACCCCGCCCACTGCTACGCCTACTGTATTGAATACCATGTATTTTGTTTAAGTATATATGCTTGTGCACTGTTATTAAAAAAAGTTATCCCTTTAGCGCGCTCATTCCAGCTCCTGCCCGACAGCTGTCGGGGCCCCCCTGTTGGCTAGCCATCCCAGATCTTGCCCGTGCAGGTTGTCCTGTTCCTGTCCTTTATGCTGTATTAAACCTGCAAACTCCTACTACCTCGAATCTTGACTCTTATTTATTGAGCTATCTGTTATTGTTATGTCCAGTCAAAAATAGAGGTATTATTTATTTATTTACCACACTCCAACGAAGAGATCACAAACTCACTGAAGACTCCTCTGACACTGAGTGAGCCCTGCTCCTTCCAAGAGATCACAAACTCACTGAAGACTCCATTGACACTGAGTGAGCCTTTCTCCAACTAAGACATCACAAACTCACTGAAGACTCCTCTGACACTGAGTGAACCCTGCTCCAGCCAAAATATCTCAAACTCATTGAAGACTCCTCTGACACTGAGTGCACCCTGCTCCTTCCAAGAGATCACAAACTCACTGAAGACTCCTCTGACACTGAGTGCACCCTGCTCCTTCCAAGAGATCACAAACTCACTGGAGACTCCTCGGACACTGAGTGAGCCCTGCTCCAACCAAGAGATCTTAAACTCACTGAAGACTCCTCTGACACTGAGTGAGCCCTGCTCCTTCCAAGAGATCACACACTCACTGAAGACTCTTCTGACACTGAGTGAGCCCTGCTCCTCACAAGAGATCACAAACTCACTGAAGACTCCTCGGACACTGAGTGAGCCCTGGTCCTTCCAAGAAATCTCAAACTTACTGAAGACTCCTCTATCACTGAGTGACCCCTGCTCCTTTAAGAGATTGCAAACTCACTGAAGACTCCTCTGACAATGCGTGAGCCCTGCTCCAACCAAGAGATCACAAACTTAATGAAGACTCCTCTGACACTGAGTGAGCCCTGCTCCTTCCAAGAGATCACAAACTCACGGAAGACTCCTCGGACACTGAGTGAGCCCTGCTCCAACCAAGAGATCACAAACCCACTTCAAACTCTTCTGAACACTGAGCGAGCCATGCTCCTTCCAAGAGATCACAAACTCACTGAAGACTCCTCTGACACTGAGTGCACCCTGCTCCTTCCAAGAGATCACAAACTCACTGGAGACTCCTCGGACACTGAGTGAACCCTGCTCCAGCCAAAATACCTCAAACTCATTGAAGGCTCCTCTGACACTGAGTGCACCCTGCTCCTTCCAAGAGAACACAAACTCACTGAAGACTCCTCTGACACTGAGTGAGCTCTGCTCCTTCCTAGAAATCACAAACTCACTGAAGACTCCTCTGACACTGAGTGAGCCCTGCTCCAGCCAAAATACCTCAAACTCATTGAGGGCTCCTCTGACACTGAGTGCACCCTGCTCCTTCCAAGAGAACACAAACTCACTGAAGACTCCTCTGACACTGAGTGAGCTCTGCTCCTTCCTAGAAATCACAAACTCACTGAAGACTCCTCTGACACTGAGGAGTGAGCCCTGCTCCTTCCAAGAGATCACAAACTCTCTGAAGACTCCTCTGACACTGAGTGAACCCTGCTCCAGCCAAAATACCTCAAACTCATTGAAGGCTCCTCTGACACTGAGTGCACCCTGCTACTTCCAAGAGAACACAAACTCACTGAAATCTCCTCTGACACTGAGTGAGCCCTGCTACTTCCAAGAGATCACAAACTCACTGAAGACTCCTATGACGCTGAGTGAGCCCTGCTCCTTCCAAGAGATCACAAACTCACTGAAGACTCCTCTGACACTGAGTGAGCCCTGCTCCTTCCACGAGATCACAAACCCACTGCAAACTCTTCTGAACACTGAGCGAGCCCTGCTCCTTCCAAGAGATCACAAACTCGCTGAAGACTGATCTGACACTGAGTCAACCCTGCTCCAGCCAAAAGATCTCAAACTCAATGAAGACTTTTCTGAACACTGAGTGTGCCCAGATCCAACAAGAGATCACAAAGTCACTGAAGACTCCTCTGACACTGAGTGAGCCCTGCTCCAACTAAGAGATCACAAACTCACTTAAGACTCCTCTGACACTGAGTGATCCCCGCTCCTTCCAAGATATCACAAACTCACTTAAGACTCCTCTGACACTGAGTGAGCCCTGCTCCTTCCAATAGATCACAAGCATACTGAAGTCTCCTCTGAGACTGAGTGAACCCTGCTCCTTTCTAGATATCACAAACTCACTGTCGACTCCTCTGACACTGAGTGAGCCCTGCTCCTTCCAAGAGATCACAAACCCACCGCAAACTCTACTGAACACTGAGCGAACCCAGCTCCAACTAAGAGATCACAAACTCAATGAAGACTTTTCTTAACACTGAGTGTGCCCAGATCCAACTAAGAGATCACAAACTCACTGAAGACTCCTCTGACACTGAGTGAGCCCTGCCCCAACTAAGAGATCACAAACTCACTGAAGACTCCTCTGACACTGAGTGAGCCCTGCTCCTTCCAAGAGATCACAAACTCACTGAAGACTCCATTGACACTGAGTGAGCCTTGCTCCAACTAAGCCATCACAAACTCACTGAAGACTCCTCTGACACTGAGTGAACCCTGCTCCAGCCAAAATATCTCAAACTCATTGAAGACTCCTCTGACACTGAGTGAACCCTGCTCCAGCCAAAATACCTCAAACTCATTGAAGGCTCCTCTGACACTGAGTGCACCCTGCTACTTCCAAGAGAACACAAACTCACTGAAATCTCCTCTGACACTGAGTGAGCCCTGCTACTTCCAAGAGGTCACAAACTCACTGAAGACTCCTATGACGCTGAGTGAGCCCTGCTCCTTCCAAGAGATCACAAACTCACTGAAGACTCCTCTGACACTGAGTGAGCCCTGCTCCTTGCACGAGATCACAAACCCACTGCAAACTCTTCTGAACACTGAGCGAGCCCTGCTCCTTCCAAGAGATCACAAACTCGCTGAAGACTGATCTGACACTGAGTCAACCCTGCTCCAGCCAAAAGATCTCAAACTCAATGAAGACTTTTCTGAACACTGAGTGTGCCCAGATCCAACAAGAGATCACAAACTCACTGAAGACTCCTCTGACACTGAGTGAGCCCTGCTCCAACTAAGAGATCACAAACTCACTTAAGACTCCTCTGACACTGAGTGATCCCCACTCCTTCCAAGATATCACAAACTCACTTAAGACTCCTCTGACACTGAGTGAGCCCTGCTCCTTCCAATAGATCACAAGCATACTGAAGTCTCCTCTGAGACTGAGTGAGCCCTGCTCCTTTCTAGATATCACAAACTCACTGTCGACTCCTCTGACACTGAGTGAGCCCTGCTCCTTCCAAGAGATCACAAACCCACCGCAAACTCTACTGAACACTGAGCGAACCCAGCTCCAACTAAGAGATCACAAACTCAATGAAGACTTTTCTTTTTTTTGAAAATCTGTTTATTAGCAAAGTATGTGAAGCAGTTACATACATTTCAATTTCAGCACATCAAGATAAACCATGGAGATATCCGCTTAAAACAAATCTGTAGCTTCGTCATTTCGATGTCACATTTTACAGTTTATGGCGAACAGAACTGTCGCAGTTAAACAAACCCCCATCTGTAGAAACCCTCCCACCACCCTCGAACAACCCACCCGACACTCTCTCTTTGCAGCTATCAAATGAAGTGAATAGAACGAACATTTATCTGGGTCACCCTTATTAGTACAACATGTAGTCTCTTTTTCAGTGCACTTAGTCGGTGCGAGGCAGCAAGCCAGTGATTGGACGGTCCTCAACCCATAACCTTGCAACACAGCCGGTGACAGTGTGTGAGATGAAAATCCGGCTTCGGACATTTTATTCCATATTCGGTGTGTCACTGTTATCCCCTTCCTCCCCATCATCCCCCGTTTCAAACTCCCCCAACATGGTAAACCAGTCTAGTGAGATCGGCCTTTTTCGCAGCCCTCTGTATTCTTCGCGTTGCAGCGCTTCTCCCTCCGCCCTGCTCCAGCGCACTACCTCTGCCTTCCATAATTCAGGGTTGGGAGGGTTAGGTGACTTCCATCTCATTGTGATAGCTCGCTTCGCCAATAATAAGGCCAGATCTGCAAAGCGTGACGCCACTGTCCTGCTGCGCTGGGAGGGTCTCAGCCCCAATAACGTGCCTTCTAATGTAGGAGATCGGGACAGGGCTCCTGCGCTCTCAAGTGATGTATGGACCGTGGTCCAGTAGTATCCTAACTTGGGGCATTGCCACATCATATGTATCAGTGATGCATCTTCAGTGTCGCAGCGGGGGCAATTGCTTTTAGCATCAGGGAACATCGTATGTAAGCGGTGCGGGGTCAGGTAGGCCCTATGTAACAGCATTAATTGTATGAATTTGAACTTGGGGTTCCTGGCTACTTTCCTGGGAAACTGCAGTATTTGGTCCCATTCCTTGTCTCTCAGGGGTCTACCAATATCCTCCTCCCATGTCTCCTTGAGAAACGAGAGAGGGAATGTCCTCCCTTCTCTGATGCCCGCAGCAAGCCATCTCGTCAGATGTGCACCCGGTCCCATTAGATAGTGCATCTTAGTGAGGGGGTTTGTGTCAGGTTCCTGTCCCTCAGGTGCCCATGTATGTGTGATATAATTGCGAAGACCGGCGTACAGAAGGAATGATCCCCCGGGTATGCCTTGTGTGGTTCTGAAGTCTTCAAAGGACAACAAGTGGCCGTCTGTAAACAGGTCACCTACATGCGATACTCCCACGTCATGCCATGTGGTTAGTGCGGTCATCGTGAGAGCTCCTGTGCCCAATGGGATGCCCAGAAGTGGGATAGTGGGGGCATAGGAAGACTTAGGCGAAGTGTATTTCAGAGCCTTCCTCAAGTAAAGGATCGCTAGTCTAAGTAGTGGTGGGGCATCCCTCGGTATGTTCGAATTAGGTAGGAGTAGTGTGTGCAATTTCCCTCCACCGTAGCCCTCCACCGACATGTCGATCTCTTGGAGATTACGGCCAGCCACCCAGTAAGCCAGCCATTGAAGCTGACACGCGTAGTTGTAAGCTCTAAAGTCCGGCAGGCCCATACCTCCCGCGCCAGAGGGGAGTTGCAACTTAGACAAGCTTATACGTCTGCGGCCGTGCCCCCATATGAGCTCAGTAAGGAGAGTGTCCAGGGTCTTAAATGTCGCCGCTGGGATCAGGTAGGGTAAGTTGGTGAAATAATAGATAAGACGGGGAAGCATCACCATCTTTGATATCGCTATTCTGCCGGGTATGGAAAGTGGGAGTGTCAACCAGAATTGAATCTGTGATTTCAGTGCTCTGATGGCCCTCCCAAGGTTTCCATCAATCATCAGGTCGGACTCCCTATATATTTGCCTCCCCAAGTATCTAAAGGTTGTTTCCGCCATCTGGAATGCATGAGGGGCGAAGGGTAAGGGTGTAATCAAGCCCGTTGCCGCAAACGTGTAGCCATAGGACTTAGATTCGCTTATGGTCAGACCAGAGATCGCCCTAAAGTCCTCGAAGACCTGGGAAACAGAGCTCAGGTCTCCCCTCAGGTCTCGGAAATACAATATAATATCATCTGCGTAAGCAGATACAATATGTGCAGTCCCGTGTCTGCTTATTCCATATTGGGGAGCCATCAATCGAAGCCGACAAAGCATGGGCTCAAGGGCAAGGACAAAAAGGAGGGGGGATAGCGGGCAGCCCTGCCTGGTGCCCCTTGCTATGGCTATAGGAGCCGATATAAGTCCAGAGGTGCGTACTCTCGCTGTGGGGACGGTATAGAGCAATCTGACCCAGTCAAGGAATTCAGAGGGTATCCCGAATTTGGACAGGGTGGCGAACATAAAGTCCCACCTAAGGGAGTCAAACGCTTGTTTCAAGTCCAGGGATATGCAGCCCTCTGAGTGTACGTCTCCACCGCCTCCGAGCATCAGTTGTGCTAAACGTCTAAGGTTCATGGCCGTGCTACGACCCGGAATAAAACCGCATTGATCCGGGTGGATCAGTTGCGGCACGTATTGCACTAGTCTCGCTGCCAGTACCTTGCTCAATATCTTGGAGTCAGTATTGAGGAGGGAAAGTGGCCTATAATCCGCCATTTGCAGCCCTTCCTTGGCAGGCTTCAATATAGATGTGATCAACGCCTGCATTGACGACTGTGGAAGGGACGACGTCCGTAAGGCCTCAATATAAATAGTGTGCAGGCGCGGTGCCAGGAGGTCTACGAATGTCGCATAAAAGTCGGCCGGTAGGCCATCCGTACCAGGGGTTTTGCCCTTGGGGAGAGCTCTTATCGCCTGCCTAATTTCAGCGATCATAATGGTGCGTTTCAGGTCTTTGGCCTGACTCTCAGTGAGTTGAGGTAGAGTCAGGTCCCTCATGAAGGTCTCGAATGCATCCTCGGGTAGGGGCTGCGGAGGGCTGTAAAGTGTTATATAGTAGTCCTTGAACGCCGTATTAATCCCGAGTTGGGTGTTAGTTGGGGTGCCCGTCTGATCCAGAATATTCAGGATGGGATGATGAATTGGGGAGTCACGGAGAATGCGAGCTAGCAGGGGGCCGGCCCTATCCGCCTGTGTATGCTGCCTGTTCGTGTACTCCTTGTAGTCTAGGAGCCTCAGGTCTTCCAGTAGTTCCGCTTGCCTAATGTGAGCCTCCTGTAGTGGCGTGAAGGGTGCATTGGTGCCAGCTGCCTCATTTTCTAAGGGCGCAAGTGAGTTCTCCACTTCCGTCAATTGGGCAATTACCGCCCGTTTCCTACCCGTCCCAGCAGCCATTGCCTCCCCCCTCAGGCAAACTTTAAATGCGTCCCACTCTACTAGTCGGGAGCTGGCCGTGTTAGTATTTGTGGAAAAGTATGAAACTATAGTGTCAGACAGGGAGGCCCGAAATACAGAGTCCTCAAGTAGATCTGGAGATAGTCTCCAAGTTGGGATGGGGGTCAGACGCCTACCCCACTGCCAGGTGAGTTCTACAGGACTGTGGTCAGACAGAGTTTTCCCCATGTGTTGGGTTCGGACTATGGAAGCCGCTAGGGAACGGGAACAGAAAATGTGGTCGATTCTGGTATGGAGCTGGTGGGGTGGTGAAAAAAAGGTATATTCCCTGTCTCGTGGATGTGCACTACGCCACACGTCTGTCAGATCCCATCCCTCGGACCATCTCGCTAAAACCTCTGCCTGTTTTTTACTCTCAGCCGCCTGCAAAGGGGGATGTGACCTATCCAAAGCAACATCAAGCACAGCATTAAAGTCCCCTCCAATCAACAATTGATGATCCGCCCAGTCTGCAAGTACCCCGTTCACTGTCAACAAGAACTCCGCCTGATTCGAGTTTGGCGAGTACACACACCCAAACACAATAGCCTCCCCGTCCAGCAGCCCCCGCACAAATACATATCGCCCCTCAGTATCGATTCTGTGTTCCAGCAACTGGAAAGGGACAGAGCCGCGGAACCAGATCGCCGCCCCCCTGGAGAACGCAGAATAGGAGGTAGCAAAGAGCTGACCCCTCCATTTCTTTCGGAGTTTCATGTTCTCAGCAGCATTCAAATGCGTCTCTTGGAGGCAAGCAATCTGTGTCCCCCTGCGGTTAAGTTGGGCTAATATCCTATGGCGTTTATGAACCGCCCCCATGCCACGCACGTTCCAAGTGCACATTTGGTATTTATTAAGCGGCCCCATTTCCATCTATGAGACTCAGCCGGATGATAAACCCGGGTACCCATGGTAGTCCGGTTCCGTGAAAGGATGAGAGTGTCTTACAACCCTGGATTCCCTGAACAAAAGGGTTCCCAGGCAAACGTGCCCGAGATCCAAACCATGGTGCCCAACGTGGGCACAAGTCAGTTAAGTTTGTATGCATCTCGGGGGCGACAGGCCTCTGTCAGTAGTCTCTCTCTCTACGGCCTGCATTAGTTCAACAGCCCACCCAGAAATAGGCCCCTCATGCAACCCACCACCTACCATACAAGTGGGGGGGAGACAGTCATTCGTTACCACCCGGAGGGGAGCATACTTGCAGCAGTTCAGAACTCCTCCGCCATCTGGGCTGTGACCTTCGGGAAGAGCGGCAAGCTGTCGACCGAACCAGACACCTCAGTACGGGTGTCAGTGGAGATGGTGTGCCTGTCTGCAGCTGCTACCGCGTCGTGCGCTGCCAAGGCCTCCTCCGTTAGCCGTTGTCGCTGTAATGAAGATGGGTGTCTGCCTGTGAGGGCACCAGAATGGTGCGGCTGCGCTGGTACACCCTGGGAAGAGTGTTGTCCCGGGCTGGGGCCTTTGTCCTGTCGAGTCGGAGGGTTCCCACGGTTTTCGCCCTGGCGATCTTCAAACGGGTCCTGTGAGGCCGGCGGTGATAGGGTGACTTCCATCCATTCTTCTGCCTCTTCTGGCGAATCAAAGAAGTGGGATCTGTTTGCGTGCAGAATTTTGAGCCGTGCAGGGAACAGGAGCGCATATTTCATGTTTCTGTCTCTTAGTTTGCGTTTTACATTCATGAAGGTGGACCTGGCACGCTGTACAGTAGGAGTGAAATCAGGGTAGACCAAGACGTTCTTGTCCTCAAAACGTATCGGCGCCTTCTCCCTGGCTGCCCGCAGGACAGCGTCACGATCCTTGTAGTGAAGGAGGCGTGCGATCAGAGGACGAGGGGGTGCTCCAGGTTTGGGGGGTCGCGGCGGCATCCTGTGTGCCCGTTCCACACTATAGAGGGCAGTGAGATCTTCTTGGCCCACTAACTGCCGCAGCCAGTCCTCCACAAATTGGGTAGGGTTCCTCCCCTCGCTTCTTTCCGGAATACCTAGGATGCGGACGTTGTTGCGACGGGCCCGCCCTTCGGCATCGTCCACCCTATCCCACAGTTGTTTAAGTTGTTTCTCCACACCTTCCAACTTAGTGGAGTGTTCCGTCTGTTGCGGTACAAGGTCATTCAGTGTGATCTTTTGTTCCGCTACCCGTTCTGCCAGTTTGTTGTGATCAGCCCTTAATAATGATAGTCCCGTCGCCATAGTATCTATACGTGATTCCAAGGCTTCGCGAGTCGCGCGTATCTCGTTTAGGATGAGGTCCAATTTTGCATCCTGGGAGCCCCTTCCGGTCGGTGGGATGATGTCCACATTGGAGGAGGCCAGTGGGTCTTCAGAGCCCGTGGATTGCACGTCCATCGCGGCTCCCTGGCCATGGGTCTTGCCCCTGGGCTTGCCCATGGATCTCGTGTGCAGGGTGCCGCAGCAGTGGGTACCTCCGGACGCCGTTGCCTACTCCGGAGACCAACCAATACGCAGTCCACGGCCACCGGGGATACAGGATGTAGTGGTCAAAGAGGGCAGAGCGTATATATGGTCTATGCGCGCTGCACTGTAGTTGGGGAGCCTGTAAGTCTACTGGGGGCAGCAGACAGTCGTCTCCCCTGCTTCCAGGGAGTAGAAGAATAGGGACCGTGTGGCCCTAGGTGTTGTTAGGCACGACTCGGAATCCTGAACAGTAGCGTGATGGGCAGCTATGCTGTGAGTATATGGCCAGGCGGTAATACTCACGTCGCACTTCCACGCAACGGGCCGGTGCGGGTCCTCCGGCTCTCAGTGGTGTGTCCCACCCTGCAAAATGTCCGGTCCGAGGGGAGCAACACCTCGGTTCAAGGCTCCGTCTCACCTTCAGGGCGCCGAGGGTACTGCTCGGCTGTGCTGGCAAAATGGCGCCGGAGGCAGTCAATACACCATAGCTCCGGTGCACTCAGAAAGGTCCAGTCAGGGTCGGGTACTCCGGTCCGATGGCCCAGGGAGCGGTAGCACTGTACCTGTAGGCCCAACCAGAGTTGCCGAGGGCAGACGCCGCAAGGACGAAGGGCGAGCCGGCAAACCAATCCGGTGAGGTTCCCGCGCGTCCCGCAGGTCTCACAGCAGGGAAGCCGGAAAGTGCGCAGTGTTGGAAGGCAGGCAGCAGGGCCACGGACATGTGAGGGTGTCCGTGCGTGCTCCGGAGCCTCCGCTGGAGTCCACAGTCACTTCTGATCAGGGGCCCCATTTGGACCGCGCTGATGGTGCAGTGCGAGTCGGGCAGGCCACCCAATTGAGCCGGGGCTTCGCCTCGTCCCGAAGGCCGCTGCAAGGGCCGGTGTCGCAGCGCTCTCGCGCTGCCGGCCGAGTGGAATAACACCTCACCGCTGCTTCCAGCACCCCCCCGGGGGCTTTCGGAGTAGAAATCAGGTGGGCTGCCGTATGGGGCTGCAGGATATATTGCTAGTATTTTTGGGCTGTGGACGGAGCTCTGGAACTACGCGTCCACCATCTTCGGCTCCAGGCCACGCCCCCCATGAAGACTTTTCTTAACACTGAGTGTGCCCAGATCCAACTAAGAGATCACAAACTCACTGAAGACTCCTCTGACACTGAGTGAGCCCTGCCCCAACTAAGAGATCACAAACTCACTGAAGACTCCTCTGACACTGAGTGAGCCCTGCTCCTTCCAAGAGATCACAAACTCACTGAAGACTCCATTGACACTGAGTGAGCCTTGCTCCAACTAAGCCATCACAAACTCACTGAAGACTCCTCTGACACTGAGTGAACCCTGCTCCAGCCAAAATATCTCAAACTCATTGAAGACTCCTCTGACACTGAGTGCACCCTGCTCCTTCCAGGAGATCACAAACTCACTGAAGACTCCTCTGACACTGAGTGCACCCTGCTCCTTCCAAGAGATCACAAACTCACTGGAGACTCCTCGGACACTGAGTGAGCCCTGCTCCAACCAAGAGATCTTAAACTCACTGAAGACTCCTCTGACACTGAGAGAGCCCTGCTCCTTCCAAGAGATCACACACTCACTGAAGACTCTTCTGACACTGAGTGAGCCCTGCTCCTCACAAGAGATCACAAACTCACTGAAGACTCCTCGGACACTGAGTGAACCCTGGTCCTTCCAAGAGATCTCAAACTTACTGAAGACTCCTCTATCACTGAGTGACCCCTGCTCCTTTAAGAGATTGCAAACTCACTGAAGACTCCTCTGACAATGCGTGAGCCCTGCTCCAACCAAGAGATCACAAACTTAATGAAGACTCCTCTGACACTGAGTGAGCCCTGCTCCTTCCAAGAGATCACAAACTCACTGAAGACTCCTCGGACACTGAGTGAGCCCTGCTCCAACCAAGAGATCACAAACCCACGGCAAACTCTTCTGAACACTGAGCGAGCCCTGCTCCTTCCAAGAGATCACAAACTCTCTGAAGACTCCTCTGACACTGAGTGAACCCTGCTCCAGCCAAAAGATCTCAAACTCAATGAAGACTTTTCTGAACACTGAGTGCACCCTGCTCCTTCCAAGAGAACACAAACTCACTGAAGACTCCTCTGACACTGAGTGAGCTCTGCTCCTTCCTAGAAATCACAAACTCACTGAAGACTCCTCTGACACTGAGTGAGCCCTGCTCCTTCCAAGAGATCACAAACTCACTGAAGACTCCATTGACACTGAGTGAGGCCTGCTCCTTCCAAGATATCACAAACTCACTGAAGACTCCTCTGACACTGAGTGAGCCCTGGTCCTTCAAATAGATCACAAACTCACTGAAGACTCCTCTGATACTGAGTGAGCCCTGCTCCTTCCAAGAGATCACAAACTCATTAAAGACTCCTCTGACACTGAGTGAGCCCTGCACCTTCCAATAGATCACAAACTCACTGAAGACTCCTCTGACACTGAGTGAGCCCTGTTCCTTTCAAGACATTACAAACTCACTGAAGACTCATCTGACACTGAGTGAGCCCTGCTCCTTCCAAGGGATCACACACTCAATGAAATCTCCTCTGACACTGAGTGAGCCCTGCTACTTCCAAGAGAACACAAACTCACTGAAGACTCCTATGACGCTGAGTGAGCCCTGCTCCTTCCAAGAGATCACAAACTCACTGAAGACTCCTCTGACACTGAGTGAGCCCTGCTCCTTCCACGAGATCACAAACCCACTGCAAACTCTACTGAACACTGAGCGAGCCCAACTCCAACTAAGAGATCACAAACTCACTGCAAACTCTTCTGAACACTGAGCGAGCCCTGCTCCTTCCAAGAGATCACAAACTCGCTGAAGACTGATCTGACACTGAGTCAACCCTGCTCCAGCCAAAAGATCTCAAACTCAATGAAGACTTTTCTGAACACTGAGTGTGCCCAGATCCAACAAGAGATCACAAACTCACTGAAGACTCCTCTGACACTGAGTGAGCCCTGCTCCAACTAAGAGATCACAAACTCACTTAAGACTCCTCTGACACTGAGTGATCCCCGCTCCTTCCAAGATATCACAAACTCACTGAAGACTCCTCTGACACTGAGTGAGCCCTGCTCCTTCCAATAGATCACAAGCTCACTGAAGTCTCCTCTGAGACTGAGTGAGCCCTGCTCCTTTCTAGATATCACAAACTCACTGACGACTCCTCTGACACTGAGTGAGCCCTGCTCCTTCCAAGAGATCACAAACCCACCGCAAACTCTACTGAACACTGAGCGAGCCCAGCTCCAACTAAGAGATCACAAACTCAATGAAGACTTTTCTTAACACTGAGTGTGCCCAGATCCAACTAAGAGATCACAAACTCACTGAAGACTCCTCTGACACTGAGTGAGCCCTGCTCCAACTAAGAGATCACAAACTCACTGAAGACTCCTCTGACACTGAGTAAGCCCTGCTCCGTTCAAGAGATTACAAACTCACAGATGACTCCTCTAACACTGAGTGAGCCCTGCTCCTTCCAAGAGATCACAAACTCACTAAAGACTCCTCTGACAATGCGTGAGCCCTGCTCCATCCAAGAGATCTTAAACTCACTGAAGACTCCTCTGACACTGAGTGAGCTCTGCTCCTTCCAAGAGATCACACACTCACTGAAGACTCTTCTGACACTGAGTGAGCCCTGGTCCTTCCAAGAGATCTCAAACTTACTGAAGACTCCTCTGACACTGAGTGAGCACTGCTCCTTTAAGAGATTGCAAACTCACTGAAGACTCCTCTGACAATGCGTGAGCCCTGCTCCAACTAAGAGATCACAAACTTAATGAAGACTCCTCTGACACTGAGTGAGCACTGCTCCTTTCAAGACATTACAAACTCACAGAAGACTCCTCTGACACTGAGTGAGCCCTGCTCCTTCCAAGAGATCACAAACTCACTGAAGACTCCTCGGACACTGAGTGAGCCCTGCTCCAACCAAGAGATCACAAACCCACTGCAAACTCTTCTGAACACTGAGCGAGCCCTGCTCCTTCCAAGAGATCACAAACTCTCTGAAGACTCCTCTGACACTGAGTGCACCCTGCTCCTTCCAAGAGATCACAAACTCACTGAAGACTCCTCTGACACTGAGTGAGCTCTGCTCCTTCCTAGAAATCACAAACTCACTGAAGACTCCATTGACACTGAGCGAGCCCTGCTCCTTCCAAGAGATCACAAACTCACCGAAGACTCCTCTGACACTGAATGAACCCTGCTCCAGCCAAAATATCTCAAACTCATTGAAGACTCCTCTGACACTGAGTGCACCCTGCTCCTTCCAAGAGATCACAAACTCACTGGAGACTCCTCGGACACTGAGTGAGCCCTGCTCCAACCAAGAGATCACAAACTCACTGAAGACTCCTATGACACTGAGTGTACCCTGCTCCTTCCAAGAGATCACAAACTCACTGGAGACTCCTCGGACACTGAGTGAGCCCTGCTCCAACCAAGAGATCTTAAACTCACTGAAGACTCCTCTGACACTGAGTGAGCCCGCTCCTTCCAAGAGATCACACACTCACTGAAGACTCTTCTGACACTGAGTGAGCCCTGCTCCTCACAAGAGATCACAAACTCACTGAAGACTCCTCGGACACTGAGTGAGCCCTGGTCCTTCCAAGAGATCTCAAACTTACTGAAGACTCCTCTATCACTGAGTGACCCCTGCTCCTTTAAGAGATTTCAAACTCACTGAAGACTCCTCTGACAATGCGTGAGCCCTGCTCCAACCAAGAGATCACAAACTTAATGAAGACTCCTCTGACACTGAGTGAGCCCTGCTCCTTTCAAGACATTACAAACTCACAGAAGGCTCCTCTGACACTGAGTGAGCCCTGCTCCTTCCAAGAGATCACAAACGCACTGAAGACTCCTCGGACACTGAGTGAGCCCTGCTCCAACCAAGAGATCACAAACCCATTGCAAACTCTTCTGAACACTGAGCGAGCCCTGCTCCTTCCAAGAGATCACAAACTCTCTGAAGACTCCTCTGACACTGAGTGAACCCTGCTCCAGCCAAAGTATCTCAAACTCATTGAAGACTCCTCTGACACTGAGTGCATCCTGCTCCTTCCAAGAGATCACAAACTCACTGAAGACTCCTCTGACACTGAGTGCACCCTGCTCCTTCCAAGAGATCACAAACTCACTGGAAACTCCTCGGACACTGAGTGAGCCCTGCTCCAACCAAGAGATCTTAAACTCACTGAAGACTCCTCTGACACTGAGTGAGCCCTGCTCCTTCCAAGAGATCACACACTCACTGAAGACTCTTCTGACACTGAGTGAGCCCTGCTCCTCACAAGAGATCACAAACTCACTGAAGACTCCTCGGACACTGAGTGAGCCCTGGTCCTTTCAAGAGATCTCAAACTTACTGAAGACTCCTCTATCACTGAGTGACCCCTGCTCCTTTAAGAGATTGCAAACTCACTGAAGACTCCTCTGACAATGCGTGAGCCCTGCTCCAACCAAGAGATCACAAACTTAATGAAGACTCCTCTGACACTGAGTGAGCCCTGCTCCTTTGTGGTATATAAATAAATAATACCGGATCTAGGTTTGTCTGGACATAGCAATAACAGATAGCTCAATAAATAAGAGTCAAGATTCGAGGTAGTAGGAGTTTGCAGGTTTAATACAGCATAAAGGACAGGAACAGGACAACCTGCACGGGAACAGGATGGCAGCGCTGCCGGGGGCAGGATCAGAATCGGCACAACATTTAATAACAGTGCACAAATATATATACTAAAACAGTTACATTACAATGAATTACAGTAGGCGGAGCAGTGGGTGTGGTCAATAGCAGTCGCGAAAGATAAGGGTGAAAATGGGTGTAACAGGGGCGTATACATAGACATGTGATGTAAACGTAACAGAATATGTCATAAATGGGGCGGAAACATGGAGGGGGCTACCTAAGGAGCCGGGACCTCTAACCTAATGGTGCGCGCAAACTGACAATGACGTGTTACTAGGAGAAGCTGGGGGCTATGAACTCTGTGCTAGGAGCAGAGACTGAAGTCTGGAGAGTCAGGGCGACATGTACCTAAACAGTATCTAGTATCTGATGTTTAGAGAACATGTTGATATAAACTAAGAGTCAGGAGGGGAGAGGCTAACGGACTCTAAGACTGGAGCATGCATTATTCTACATGTAGTGCGTGATGAAGAATATTAAATGACCATTAAATGCAGTATTTCTCTTACATGGAGACGTAAAGGCTAGACAATGACGGAAACTATTGATGCGATTCAGTAGCTTAGGAATGCAGAGAAAGGGGGCTGGACTGATAACTAGAATCATAACATACTCTTGGCAGACTCGTAGGCAGAGCCAGGCTGAGCCGGGCACTGTGAGGCAGGAAGTAAGTGAAGGGTCGAGGATACAGGTGGGGGCTGTATCGCTCCTCAGCGAGGCTCAGGAGACAGGAGCTGAATCTGGTGTCCGGGCCCTTTTGAGGCCTAGAAATGGGGACTTTACAATGAAATAACGTGCACACTGAGAAACGTGGCAACGTAACTTTACATAGGCCTGATACTCGTAGCTTTCACGAGAACTGGAAACTGGCATACTAGTGATGGACACAACTGTAATTGCGTCTTTAATCAAACATGGGGGATACATATGCATATTTAATCATGCACACATAACATAAGATGGAGGACTCGTAGGGACACAGAACATGGCAAAATTTACTTTTCCACATTCCCTCCTTGTCACTACGTTTCCATCAGGAAACATCAATATTCATGATACCATCTATCATTTCATACAGTATCATTTGCTCGTCTCGAATTTTCTTGGAACTGGATTTAGGACGGGACTTGGGACTAGGAACACATGATGTAGCACAAATGCCGCAAATCGCAGGGCCACATTGTAAACAGAGGCAGCAACTGAATATGATCGCTACTGCAATACCCAGAAATGACAATACTTTCCATCCCCAGGCGAAAATTATATTCCAGAACCAACTGGACCATGTCCAGGTGCCTGGATCTTGGTGTAACATATGGGCAATTTTATGGAGTCTGGTAATAGCTGAATAAACAGACGGCGCGTTATTAGGAATGAAAATGCAGCAACTAGATCCGATGACTCTACATGCCCCGCCCCTATCGGCCAGTATGACGTCAAGGACGAGACGATTCTGGAGCACGACAATTCTCATAAAGGATTGTTCTTCGGTTAAGTTACCTAGAGCAGAAGTAGTCTCAATCACTACTGCTTCAAGTGTTCTGGTTAATCTACGTATCAGTTTACTATTCACGACAGTACCTAAGTAGGGGAAGACACCTTTATTGATATCTATGTATTGTTCTAGAGCAGTTTCAGTATAATCGACAATCGGGAAATTTCTCTTGTGTCTAGTATGTACTAGGTGGGAATTCCTATGATAGTCAGGTGGGGCTAGGAAAACTGGTGGCAGTAGGAAGGCAATGTAACATGTACCCTCCCAATCGAGGGGCAGACGAACATATGCGGTCTGACCACAAACAAAATAAGAATGACGTGAAGCTTTGAAAATAGATTTCCTACTGTCACTATACTTGACAATAGTAGTACAATCACTATGGCCTACATGTACGGAACCATTATTTCGGACACATAATTCACCTTTGACTGGTAGTACTGAAATAGCAGGTAAGTCTGGAGTAGAATCAGACTGAACATTCAGGACCATGAAATTCGAAGAATAATTACCTAGATTATAAACTTCATTCTCTAGATCTAACCCTGTTCTGTGGGGAAGACCTTGCTTGTCTGGGAAACATGTACTGTTCAGAAAAGACATATCTGTTGAGGATGACGTTAACGTGGACCATGCTCCACACGAACCATTATGTGAAAATGGATAAGGAAAGAGTGGCAGAACTCCCTTCGGTGTCTGGAAAGGGGGGAGTCGACCACACACCCAACAATTTGTGGCATTGTTGGTCTGGTGTGAATAATGTAACATGCGGATAAAAGAGTTATTACGCATAGCAAGACGATAAGAAAGTTCATGAGGAGGCAGATCACTAAACGTGTGCTCTACTGTAACATTAGCAGACTTATTTACATGAGAAACTGAAAAACACAAATAAAATGCATAACTGGTGCAGGAAATCATAATGCTGAAATATAGCAGAAAACATAAAATAATAGTGCAACTTCTAGAGTTCTCACTAACTCTCTCTCTGTGGGGGTCTATTATATACATGTCAGAAACCGGTCTAACCGTTTCACCTAGGGGAGGACTTAGACAATCAAACTGGCTGACTTATTTTACTAGACCTTAGTTTAAGCTTATACTCCTGCTGCGGAGTTTTCTCTAACAGGGAAGGGTTCGTAGCAATGTCTTTTGCGGGACAGTCCTTAAGAATAGTACTTTGGCAGTCTTTAAGATCCTCGGAAATGTTCTTTGAAACAGGTTTCAATCCAAAAAATCTTTTCACATGTGACAGGTGGACCCAGCCCTTCCTGCCTTCCAGCTTGACGGCAGTACGGGTGGCCAGGAGGACCTGTCGGGGTTCCTTCCAGCGAGGCTCCAGCGGACTTGAACGATCAAAGTTCCTGACCAAAACCATGCATCCGGGAACGATTTCATGCGGTGCCACCTCGGTATTGTCTGGAAATGCGGCAGCAACCTGTGAACGACAAGAGTTGAGGGCAGACATCAAGGAAGCTAGGTAATCTGTCAGCATATTACTTGAAACATCGGTAATACTTCGAGGTCTAGGTGTACCCCACATATTAGGGGGGCGGCCGAATACGACCTCATAAGGGGACAGACCTGATCTGGAATGTGCGACCATGCGCATATAAAACAAGGCAACTGGCAGAGCTACTAGCCAGTCCACACCTTTCTCTTTGCATACCTTTGCGATTCGGATTTTCAGGGTCTGATTATGTCTCTCTACGAGACCGGCTGCTTCTGGATGGCGTACACAATGGAACTTCCACTGGTACCCTAACAAAAGGGAAACATGTTTCATCAACTCGGATGAGAATGGCTGGCCGTTGTCAGAATATACGACTCTAGGGAGTCCGTAGCGGGGAAAGAATTCACGAACCAACTGCTTGGCAGTGGTCGCGGCTGTGTAATCTGGGACTGGATATGCCTCTGTCCACCTGGACAAAGCGCATACAACTACGAGAACATACTTGAAACCTCGACATCGCTCCATCTGAATATAATCCATCTGGAGGACTTCAAAAGGGTGGTCAGGGGGCTGGAATCCACCTTGTTCCACCGGAACACTTTTACCTGGATTAAACTGACAACATATCATACAGGTACGGACTTTCTGCTTGGCTGCACCTCGTAAATGCTTGTTGAACCAAATGTTCTGGATACTGTCTAACATAGCTTTTTCTCCTAAATGTGCTGGACTATGTGCGGTATTGATAATGACTTGAACCATGGAGTCGGGGAGAAACCATGTGGCTTTACCCTTCGTTACCCATCCCTGATCTGTCTGGACCCCTCCTTGTTCGGACCATTTCTTGATTTCCTCGGGAGTAGCATGTAACTGGATATCTATGACATCTTGAGTGGGGTCCTTAACTGTCATACAGGTAGTCGGATCTGGAGTGTATGTCGGTGTCTTATTAACTGGAATGTCTGGTGTCTGTGCTGTAAGCTTGGCTGTGCGATCTGCTAGATCATTACCTTGAGAAATAGTGTCAGTAACTTTCGTATGTGCTTTGCATTTCATGATAGCAATGGATGTCGGTAAGTGTATGGCATCTAACAGAGCTTGAATAAGGAGACCATGCTGAATCTTGGTTCCATGAGAAGTCATGAAACCTCTCTCCTGCCAGAGCACTCCGAAGTCGTGTACGACTCCAAATGCGTAACTTGAATCTGTGTAAACATTAACTTTCAGGTTCTTGGCGTGTATGCAGGCTTGTGTCAGAGCAACTAGCTCTGCTGCTTGAGCAGACAGGGTGTCAATACGGTGTGTTTCTATAACTTCAGTGTCAGTAGTCACTGCATACGCGGCTACTAGTTCTCCTGTACTTGTTCTCATACATGAACCATCCACATAAAGTGTCAGGTCGGGATCTGGTAATGGAATATCCGTCAAGTCTTGTCTTGGCTTAGTCATAATGTTAACTACTTCCACACAGTCGTGTGTGGCAGGATTTAGAACGTTGCAGCGTCTGATTTCTATGTGTGGCTGGAACAGTGTCAGTTCATAACCTGTTAAACGTGCAATTGTCAAGTGCTGAGTCTGTGTTCGGTTTAAAAGAACTTCCACGGAGTGTGGGACTTGTACTGTCAAGGAATGTCCTAATACTATGGAATCACTTTGTCTGATAGCTAGTGCTGTGGCTGCAACTGACTTGAGGCACGCAGGCAGAGCCTGGGCTACAGGATCTAATGTGCTCGAAAAATAAGCACAGGGCTTGTATTGTCCTGCTTGATCTTGTGTGAGAACAGATAATGCTGTACCTTCCCGTTCTGTGACGAAAAGTGTAAAAGGCTTACTGTAGTTCGGTGTAGCTAGAACTGGAGCTTGGCATAGAGCCTTCTTTAACTCATTAAAACTAAGTGTATGTTCAGACGTCCAAGGGAGGACAGTCGATACGGCTGCCTCCTGTGTCGTTAACTGTATCAGTGGCTTAGCTAGAAATGCATACTGAGGAATCCATTGTCTGCAGTAAGAAGTGAGGCCAATAAAAGCACGTACCTCCTTCTGGGTCTTGGGCTGAGGAAGACTCGCTATTAACTGGATACGGTCGGGTGTCAATTGCCTACCCCTCTTGGACAGTAAGTGGCCTAAATAGATCACTTGCTGGACACAGAATTGAAGCTTCGAAGGGGACACCTTGTGCCCCATCTCGGCAAGGAAATACAAGACTGTAAGGGATGCTCGCTCGCAAGCACGTTCAGAACGGGCTGTGATCAGTAGGTCATCGACATACTGGAGCAGGGCAGTGTCAGTTGGCATGTGAATATTGTCTAGTTGTCTCTTAAGTGCTTGACTGTAAATACTTGGACTTTCTGTGAAACCTTGAGGAGCGCATGTGAACATATAGCTCCTTCCATTTAAACAAAATCCGAAAAGAAACTGGCTGTCTGGATGAATGGGGACACTGAAGAACGCGTTCTTGAGGTCTATGACTGTAAAAAATGAGGCTTCAGAATCAATGGCTGTCAATAGGGAAGAGATATCTGGGACAACTGGGTACTGGGGAATAATACATTTATTAAGCTCTCGGAGGTCAATCACTAATCGATATACAGGGGGTGCATTTGGATCAGTACGTTTCATGACTGGAATGATCGGAGAATTACATACATTGGAGTCAGTTTCTACAACTACTCCTTGAGCGATGAGCTCGTCAATAATTTTGGATAAGGCTGCTACAGCCTCAGGTGGCAGTCTGTACTGTCTGATTCGTGGTAACACTACACCTGGCTTGAGAGTCACACGATGGGGTGTGATTTGCATATAACCAACATCAGTTGGACCTTGTGCCCATAGATGCTGCGGAACATTAGACAATCTCGGATCAAAATCTCGTAATACATAATGACCCTTGAAGTCACGTAGGAACAGTCGTATTCCCTCTGGGGAACAGCAAATAACTGCACCTAATTCTTTCAGTGTCTTAATGCCTAACAGATTTTCTGGACATGACTTCGTAAGTAACAGATCAGTAGTGCGGGACAATGGACCTACTTCTAGAGTAACTGGCTGAGATATCTCATTTACAATAGGCTTTCCTGAAAATCCAAGGGAAACATTTCTTGAGCCTGAGAGCGGAGCCCCTGGAACTTCGGCGTGACTGATGGTGGTCCTACTTGCCCCTGTATCAATCAAAAACTTACTGTCTTTCCCTAATACTTGACTATGAACATAGGGACCCTCTTGATCTACAGGTATCTCGATGAGAGGCAAGCCTACCTCCCTCTCTAGGCTGTTTCATGAATATGGCTGATACTCTGGATACTCGGACTGTGCATACTGGTACATCTGCTGTGTAACATGCTGTGTTGCAGCAATAGGCTGCGGTGCTGGAACTGTCTGTTGTGCATTCTGTGGCTGAGAAGTCTGTGAAACTTGTTCTTGTCTAGGCAGACGTGGTCTTTCTTTAGTTTTACCGGTAGCTATATTGTGTTTCAGAACTGCACACTCGTTTATGAAATGACCTGGCTGTTTACAATAATTGCATGTCCCTTTAACGGGAGCTGTAGGATGACTGGCTTGATTCGTACCCCTCTTCTGACTGTCTTGAGGAACAGATTGTGCAACTAGTACTTTCATTTTCGTGTCTTTCATACGTTTTCTTTCATGATCTTGTTCTTCTCTGATTCTATTCTGGTGGTATTGGAGCATCTGTAACATCTGGGACGGGGTATTAGCTTGCCAGGTACTTTCGACTTTCAAAACTCGATTCTTAACTTGTGGACTTGAATTCTCGACTAATTTAGTAACAAAAAGATGAGGGTATGACTCGCTACTTGTCTTGAGGCCACTGTTAATACTAAAGCATTTCTCGAATCTAGAATAAAAATCACTAGTGTCTTCGTCTTGTTTCTGTTTACAGGCTGAGATTGCATCCCAGTCTTCCTTTTTAGTGGCTAATAATCTTGGCAAAACTTGTATTAATAGTTCTGGTAATTCTTTACATTTCTCTCCTAGACCGGTACCTGGTACTCGTATCTTATCTTCAGCTTCGAGAACTGCCCAATCGATCTTTTTCTCTCCCACCTCCCAATCTTTTTCCTTGAGTTTTTCATATACCCCTGCGGGCAACAGGACTTTTAACATTTTAATTATATCTGGATACGTGTATTCTCCCATACGGAGCATGTCCTTTAATTCTCGGTGGAACCCTGCTGGATCTTTATCATGACAGGGAATTAACTTTTTCATCTCTAAGAGTTCCATCTTTGTAATCGGAGTGTAAACAAACACTCGTTGCATTTCACCATCTGTTGTCCTAACTGGGTGTACTTCTCGTAACGGATTCTGTCTGTCTATGTAAAACGGTTTACTTTCTGGAGGTGAGACATGAACAAAATGCGGGTTCAAAAACATACTATATTTGTGGCGCTGTTCTAGAATGACACTAATTAAGTCGGTACCTAGACCTTTCCATCTATACTGGAGTAACTCGTTCAGGACATCGTGTAACGGACCTGGATCAGAATGTTGACCCTCATACAATGTAATGAGGTGCTGGATCATATACATACCCACCAGTCGCTGCTCGGCTGGGGGCAATTTCAGGAACATTTGTGCCACTATTTCGTCTGGAAAAGTGGTAGAATCAGTAATCCATCGGACTGCTGATCGGGCTAGTTCTTGTTCATGCATAGTACTTAACTCACTGTAACAGATTCGTGATTTCAGAATGTGATCGGTAGCTTGAAATACTTGTTCCAGAGAACCTTGTTCTGGTGCTGGATGATGTAAAACTGACTTGTGTTCTAGGCGCAAATGGCGATCTGGAAATCTAGATTTTCCTACATACGCTATTCTAGCGGGATTCTCGTCCTCTACCTCTTCAGTAGAGTCATTTTCTTTCTCGCTTACTTGTGCTGCTTTACGTTGTTCGTGTAACTTTAGTATTTCCTTACGAATTTTCTTGTACATACTCTCTATACTACTGATAGTCTTGTGTTTACCCTCGGCTATATTATCACTCCACCTTGTCAGGATTTTCATTTCGGCCGGATCTTTAGTCGGGTAATCTTGTTCTCTTATTAGACAATTAATCAGAAACTTTAATAACATGAGCTGGATCTCAGCTTTCCTTTGAGACATGGCTTCGCCAATACTTTCTGGATCATCCCCTGTACGGATGAAATGATATATTCTGTCTAGATCTCCTTTCATATCTGGTAGGGTGTCTAAATACCCGGTCACCCGTCTTACACGGATGGAATATATTACTGTACTATCATCACCTGCAACTGGATCATAGCGGCATTCAGTGAGAGCTCGTCGGATTTCTGCAACGGACTTAAATTTGGGCGTACGCTGTAACGCACATTCATGTAACTCGGCCAACGTTCTACGTTGGTGCGGTGGCGGGGTACCAGGAGGACCTCCCCTTGCGGCCCCTAAACTGGAATCGTCGACTGATACTCTTCGTACCAGCGCGGCGGGAAATTGTAATGTAGGCTGGACCGGGGGTACCGTAGCAGGTACTGCAAGAGGTGCCCCGGTGTCTGGGGGAGCAGGAATTGCCTGATTTACAGGGACTGGCGGAACAGGATTCGCATATTCTGGGACTGTGTCGTCCAAATAGGACGAGATGAAAATATCAGCTGCGGTCGGTTTGTGACGTAGCTTGGTCGGAACTAATGGTGGCGGAAAATTACTGGATGCCTCCGGGGTTGCTTTTGGCAAGCCCTCGGCAAGAAGAGGATACATACCCTTGATGAGGGCATGCCTCTGTCTGTCTAACTGTTCTGTTTTAACTCGTTCACCTATCTCGATTAGTTCCCTTTCTTGGGCTCGTTCCAAGGATTCTCTACTTAGTTCTGACTTTCTGATTTCTTTTTCGGTTCTTTTATGAGATTCTTTGCGCCATAACTCGATGGCATCTTTCTGTGACTGTCTGGCTTTCTTTTTCCATAATGCTTCTTCTACTCTCATGATGCACTCGGCATCCCATGTACCTGATACGGGCCATCTATACTTTTCCTCTAACTCTTTGGTATACTCTACCCATAAATCTAGATATAATATGGCACTTATGCCATGCTTCTGATACATAAAATGACCTGGACTGTCCCTAGGCGGGACAGGAACTGCTGCTTCTAGCAGACCTTTTCTAGTTTTTAACTGACGTAATTTCGAGAATAAGGGCATGACTGAACTGTAATCTAGACACAATACAATACACAATGAACACGATAATTACTTCACATTCATACCACGACATTAAAATACATGAAGAATATTTAAAGTAACAGTTCGAACAGAATACTACCTGGAATACTGAAAACAGAATACATGAATTTTCTCGAGAACAGAACTGACTAGAACAGAAACTAGATGCACTGCTGAAACAGTACGAAACTTACCGGTCTCATAAAGAGACACGTCAGGACCCGCATCCACTGAAGTGGACACTTCGTTTTGGGTCTGTGTACCACCAACCCACGGACCAGAGTCAATTAGATTGACCCTGTCTAGATACTACCCCAGCAATGGTACTCACCGGGCAGCAAGAACGGAAGGCCTCGGACTGGACTGGACTGCTTCGACGCCGGACGGACGAACTTCGGACTTCTGTTACGGGTGGGCCTCCGGATACCTCGGACCTTGGACTCTCGGCTTGGGCTCTGGTCGGGACTCGCCGCGTTCCTCCACCGCCTCGTCTGGATGCTGGACCGCCACCTCCGTCTCCTCCGTGGGCCTGAGGGATACTTGAAGCAGAAATATCTGCACGTGCACGGTATGGTTCCGTCACGGCTGCAGAGGGTCAGGGGGCCGGCGTGGCTTCACCGGCGCGTGGGGAAAGGGCAAGTCCCTGTTCGGGCGCCATTATGTGGTATATAAATAAATAATACCGGATCTAGGTTTGTCTGGACATAGCAATAACAGATAGCTCAATAAATAAGAGTCAAGATTCGAGGTAGTAGGAGTTTGCAGGTTTAATACAGCATAAAGGACAGGAACAGGACAACCTGCACGGGAACAGGATGGCAGCGCTGCCGGGGGCAGGATCAGAATCGGCACAACATTTAATAACAGTGCACAAATATATATACTAAAACAGTTACATTACAATGAATTACAGTAGGCGGAGCAGTGGGTGTGGTCAATAGCAGTCGCGAAAGATAAGGGTGAAAATGGGTGTAACAGGGGCGTATACATAGACATGTGATGTAAACGTAACAGAATATGTCATAAATGGGCCGGAAACATGGAGGGGGCTACCTAAGGAGCCGGGACCTCTAACCTAATGGTGCGCGCAAACTGACAATGACGTGTTACTAGGAGAAGCTGGGGGCTATGAACTCTGTGCTAGGAGCAGAGACTGAAGTCTGGAGAGTCAGGGCGACATGTACCTAAACAGTATCTAGTATCTGATGTTTAGAGAACATGTTGATATAAACTAAGAGTCAGGAGGGGAGAGGCTAACGGACTCTAAGACTGGAGCATGCATTATTCTACATGTAGTGCGTGATGAAGAATATTAAATGACCATTAAATGCAGTATTTCTCTTACATGGAGACGTAAAGGCTAGACAATGACGGAAACTATTGATGCGATTCAGTAGCTTAGGAATGCAGAGAAAGGGGGCTGGACTGATAACTAGAATCATAACATACTCTTGGCAGACTCGTAGGCAGAGCCAGGCTGAGCCGGGCACTGTGAGGCAGGAAGTAAGTGAAGGGTCGAGGATACAGGTGGGGGCTGTATCGCTCCTCAGCGAGGCTCAGGAGACAGGAGCTGAATCTGGTGTCCGGGCCCTTTTGAGGCCTAGAAACGGGGACTTTACAATGAAATAACGTGCACACTGAGAAACGTGGCAACGTAACTTTACATAGGCCTGATACTCGTAGCTTACACGAGAACTGGAAACTGGCATACTAGTGATGGACACAACTGTAATTGCGTCTTTAATCAAACATGGGGGATACATATGCATATTTAATCATGCACACATAACATAAGATGGAGGACTCGTAGGGACACAGAACATGGCAAAATTTACTTTTCCACACCTTTCAAGACATTACAAACTCACAGAAGGCTCCTCTGACACTGAGTGAGCCCTGCTCCTTCCAAGAGATCACAAACTCACTGAAGACTCCTCGGACACTGAGTGAGCCCTGCTCCAACCAAGAGATCAAAAACCCACTGCAAACTCTTCTGAACACTGAGCGAGCCCTGCTCCTTCCAAAAGATCACAAACTCACTGAAGACTCCATTGACACTGAGTGAGGCCTGCTCCTTCCAAGATATCACAAACTCACTGAAGACTCCTCTGACACTGAGTGAACCCTGCTCCAGCCAAAATACCTCAAACTCATTGAAGGCTCCTCTGACACTGAGTGCACCCTGCTCCTTCCAAGAGAACACAAACTCACTGAAGACTCCTCTGACACTGAGTGAGCTCTGCTCCTTCCTAGAAATCACAAACTCACTGAAGACTCCTCTGACACTGAGTGAGCCCTGCTCCTTCCAAGAGATCACAAACTCACTGAAGACTCCATTGACACTGAGTGAGGCCTGCTCCTTCCAAGATATCACAAACTCACTGAAGACTCCTCTGACACTGAGTGAGCCCTGGTCCTTCAAATAGATCACAAACTCACTGAAGACTCCTCTGACACTGAGAGAGCCCTGCTACTTCCAAGAGATCACAAACTCATTAAAGACTCCTCTGACACTGAGTGAGCCCTGCTCCTTCCAATAGATCACAAACTCACTGAAGACTCCTCTGACACTGAGTGAGCCCTGTTCCTTTCAAGACATTACAAACTCACTGAAGACTCATCTGACACTGAGTGAGCCCTGCTCCTTTCAAGGGATCACACACTCAATGAAATCTCCTCTGACACTGAGTGAGCCCTGCTACTTCCAAGAGATCACAAACTCACTGAAGACTCCTCTGACGCTGAGTGAGCCCTGCTCCTTCCAAGAGATCACAAACTCACTGAAGACTCCTCTGACACTGAGTGAGCCCTGCTCCTTCCACGAGATCACAAACCCACTGCAAACTCTACTGAACACTGAGCGAGCCCAACTCCAACTAAGAGATCACAAACTCACTGCAAACTCTTCTGAACACTGAGCGAGCCCTGCTCCTTCCAAGAGATCACAAACTCGCTGAAGACTGATCTGACACTGAGTCAACCCTGCTCCAGCCAAAAGATCTCAAACTCAATGAAGACTTTTCTGAACACTGAGTGTGCCCAGATCCAACAAGAGATCACAAACTCACTGAAGACTCCTCTGACACTGAGTGAGCCCTGCTCCAACTAAGAGATCACAAACTCACTTAAGACTCCTCTGACACTGAGTGATCCCCGCTCCTTCCAAGATATCACAAACTCACTGAAGACTCCTCTGACACTGAGTGAGCCCTGCTCCTTCCAATAGATCACAAGCTCACTGAAGTCTCCTCTGAGACTGAGTGAGCCCTGCTCCTTTCTAGATATCACAAACTCACTGACGACTCCTCTGACACTGAGTGAGCCCTGCTCCTTCCAAGAGATCACAAACCCACCGCAAACTCTACTGAACACTGAGGGAGCCCAGCTCCAACTAAGAGATCACAAACTCAATGAAGACTTTTCTTAACACTGAGTGTGCCCAGATCCAACTAAGAGATCACAAACTCACTGAAGACTCCTCTGACACTGAGTGAGCCCTGCTCCAACTAAGAGATCACAAACTCACAGAAGACTCCTCTGACACTGAGTAAGCCCTGCTCCGTTCAAGAGATTACAAACTCACAGATGACTCCTCTAACACTGAGTGAGCCCTGCTCCTTCCAAGAGAACACAAACTCACTAAAGACTACTCTGACAATGCGTGAGCCCTGCTCCATCCAAGAGATCTTAAATTCACTGAAGACTCCTCTGACACTGAGTGAGCCCTGCTCCTTCCAAGAGATCACAAACGCACTGAAGACTCCTCGGACACTGAGTGAGCCCTGCTCCAACCAAGAGATCACAAACCCATTGCAAACTCTTCTGAACACTGAGCGAGCCCTGCTCCTTCCAAGAGATCACAAACTCTCTGAAGACTCCTCTGACACTGAGTGAACCCTGCTCCAGCCAAAGTATCTCAAACTCATTGAAGACTCCTCTGACACTGAGTGCATCCTGCTCCTTCCAAGAGATCACAAACTCACTGAAGACTCCTCTGACACTGAGTGCACCCTGCTCCTTCCAAGAGATCACAAACTCACTGGAGACTCCTCGGACACTGAGTGAGCCCTGCTCCAACCAAGAGATCTTAAACTCACTGAAGACTCCTCTGACACTGAGTGAGCCCTGCTCCTTCCAAGAGATCACACACTCACTGAAGACTCTTCTGACACTGAGTGAGCCCTGCTCCTCACAAGAGATCACAAACTCACTGAAGACTCCTCGGACACTGAGTGAGCCCTGGTCCTTCCAAGAGATCTCAAACTTACTGAAGACTCCTCCATCACTGAGTGACCCCTGCTCCTTTAAGAGATTGCAAACTCACTGAAGACTCCTCTGACAATGCGTGAGCCCTGCTCCAACCAAGAGATCACAAACTTAATGAAGACTCCTCTGACACTGAGTGAGCCCTGCTCCTTTCAAGACATTACAAACTCACAGAAGGCTCCTCTGACACTGAGTGAGCCCTGCTCCTTCCAAGAGATCACAAACTCACTGAAGACTCCTCGGACACTGAGTGAGCCCTGCTCCAACCAAGAGATCACAAACCCACTGCAAACTCTTCTGAACACTGAGCGAGCCCTGCTCCTTCCAAGAGATCACAAACTCTCTGAAGACTCCTCTGACACTGAGTGAACCCTGCTCCAGCCAAAATACCTCAAACTCATTGAAGGCTCCTCTGACACTGAGTGCACCCTGCTCCTTCCAAGAGAACACAAACTCACTGAAGACTCCTCTGACACTGAGTGAGCACTGCTCCTTCCTAGAAATCACAAACTCACTGAAGACTCCTCTGACACTGAGTGAGCCCTGCTCCTTCCAAGAGATCACAAACTCACTGAAGACTCCATTGACACTGAGTGAGGCCTGCTCCTTCCAAGATATCACAAACTCACTGAAGACTCCTCTGACACTGAGCGAGCCCTGGTCCTTCAAATAGATCACAAACTCACTGAAGACTCCTCTGACACTGAGAGAGCCCTGCTACTTCCAAGAGATCACAAACTCATTAAAGACTCCTTTGACACTGAGTGAGCCCTGCTCCTTCCAATAGATCACAAACTCACTGAAGACTCCTCTGACACTGAGTGAGCCCTGTTCCTTTCAAGACATTACAAACTCACTGAAGACTCATCTGACACTGAGTGAGCCCTGCTCCTTTCAAGGGATCACACACTCAATGAAATCTCCTCTGACACTGAGTGAGCCCTGCTACTTCCAAGAGATCACAAACTCACTGAAGACTCCTCTGACGCTGAGTGAGCCCTGCTCCTTCCAAGAGATCACAAACTCACTGAAGACTCCTCTGACACTGAGTGAGCCCTGCTCCTTCCACGAGATCACAAACCCACTGCAAACTCTACTGAACACTGAGCGAGCCCAACTCCAACTAAGAGATCACAAACTCACTGCAAACTCTTCTGAACACTGAGCGAGCCCTGCTCCTTCCAAGAGATCACAAACTCGCTGAAGACTGATCTGACACTGAGTCAACCCTGCTCCAGCCAAAAGATCTCAAACTCAATGAAGACTTTTCTGAACACTGAGTGTGCCCAGATCCAACAAGAGATCACAAACTCACTGAAGACTCCTCTGACACTGAGTGAGCCCTGCTCCAACTAAGAGATCACAAACTCACTTAAGACTCCTCTGACACTGAGTGATCCCCGCTCCTTCCAAGATATCACAAACTCACTGAAGACTCCTCTGACACTGAGTGAGCCCTGCTCCTTCCAATAGATCACAAGCTCACTGACGTCTCCTCTGAGACTGAGTGAGCCCTGCTCCTTTCTAGATATCACAAACTCACTGACGACTCCTCTGACACTGAGTGAGCCCTGCTCCTTCCAAGAGATCACAAACCCACCGCAAACTCTACTGAACACTGAGCGAGCCCAGCTCCAACTAAGAGATCACAAACTCAATGAAGACTTTTCTTAACACTGAGTGTGCCCAGATCCAACTAAGAGATCACAAACTCACTGAAGACTCCTCTGACACTGAGTGAGCCCTGCTCCAACTAAGAGATCACAAACTCACAGAAGACTCCTCTGACACTGAGTAAGCCCTGCTCCGTTCAAGAGATTACAAACTCACAGATGACTCCTCTAACACTGAGTGAGCCCTGCTCCTTCCAAGAGAACACAAACTCACTAAAGACTACTCTGACAATGCGTGAGCCCTGCTCCATCCAAGAGATCTTAAATTCACTGAAGACTCCTCTGACACTGAGTGAGCCCTGCTCCTTCCAAGAGATCACAAACGCACTGAAGACTCCTCGGACACTGAGTGAGCCCTGCTCCAACCAAGAGATCACAAACCCATTGCAAACTCTTGGAGTTCTGGACTTTTTAGTTTCCGTCCAGAGGTGTCAGGGACAACACCCGAAGACCCCGGAGTTCAACCTGTCTTGGATACACAAACAAACAGAAACACGGGCTTCTCGATGGTGGCGTCAAAGACCAAAGGTTTATTACTGCAGGGACACAGAAGTCACAGAAACTACACATGGGCAGTATCTAGGAGCCTGTGCGATTTGTACAAAGAGGATTGCTCCTTATATACTAAATATTGGGCTTCAGGCAAATTCTTTACATGTTACCACAGTTCTAAACATTCGTGTCTTAAACAATAAATATTTGGCGTTGCACAGGAATCGTCAACAGTATCTGATGTCAAAACATTACGAATGAGGGGTTCCCACTAGTCCATCATAATCCCATGTCAATTCTTCATTCAAGACCCGGACCGCCTCATCGTAAATTTCGTTACCTCCCCCTAATAAAGGCCCAGAAGGAAAGGAGCAGAGCCAGGTGTAGAAGATAGAAAGACAGGATAAGAAATGTTTGTGGGTCGTAAATGGGCACGGTTACCAGCTTCGGCCGCCTAATCATGATCAGGCCAACGAACACAAGAACCAGTATAGCAGGACTGGCCTCAGGCTGGGGAGGCAGTTCTTGCCGAGTCATGCTGCTACAGCGTTGCTGGCCTAAGGTGCACGTGTCACTAGCAAGGTGAATTGCCGGTTAAAGCCTACGTGTCCTTTAATGAAAAAGAGATCATTGCGTGTCCATTGACTATGTGAGGGCAAGGAATACAAAATGGCTTCCGTGTTCTAAGATGGATGTCACGGGTAGAACAGAAATGTGTTTGTAACTGGAGTGCTCTTGCTCGTAGCATAGCGAAAACACCAGGATATACTAAATGGATCATTTGCGGTTCACTGATACCAAAATTATGTATTTCCGACAATGTTACAAACATGAGTAAAATCGTCACGGAACCTCAGCCCTCCTTTTGCCCTTACATAGGCAATTACTTAGTCTATATCAGAGTCAGAGTCTAATTCTATGCTCATTAGGTCAGTGACATGTTGTTGTATCATCATCCTGTCTCGTGTCTTTTCTCCTAATGTAGGTGGTTTTCTGAAACAGGTTGCAGCACAGAGGCTACACAGAGCGGGACCACATTGGATAATAAGACAGCACGAGAACAGAAATACTAGGATGACACCAATGACCATCAGAACCTTCCATCTCCACTCTGATACCAGAGTCCAAAACCACTCCATGAAGGACCAGTTTCCCTTATCTACGTGTATAGAGTCGGAAATCTTATGTAGCTTAGAGATTGCTTCATAGACTGTTGGAGCATTATTTGGAATAAAGACACAGCAGCTCGATTGGATCATTCTGCATACCCCACCTCGATCTGCAAGTATTACGTCTAGAACCATACGGTTCTGCAACGTCATGAGACGATCCGCTTGAAGCTCAGCTGTTAAGTTACTAAGGGCACCAGCAGTTTCTGTAATAGTAGATTCAACTACTCGTGTTAGTTGACGTATACTTCTACTATTAGCCATAGGCCCCCAAAACGGAAGGAAACCTTTGAAGAAGTCTCCAGCTTCTTGACCAGCGGTATCTTCCTTGCTGAAGACACCTCTTGCTACTCTGGTTTTGTGATAATCTGAAGAAGCAGTGTATGTCGGAGGTAACAATCGAGCAATATAACATGAACCTGAAAAGTCAGCAGGCAGCCATGTATATGCTCTGTCCTGACAAATGAAGTAGGTACCCCTAGCAGTCAGAAAGGCAGGGGAGGAGTCAGACGGAAATACGTAAGTCTCAACGCACTCACTGCTCCCTAGCTGAGCTCTCGGATTTCTCCCATTTCCTTGCAAACAGACCTGACCTCGGTGAGGCACGACCCAAACTGAAGTGGAGCTTTTACGCTTGCTTTCTCCCAAACCAAGGCGGTACTCTGTAGAGTTCCAAGTCAAATACACCAGCAATTCATCTCTAGGATAAGATGGAGTATTATTGACGTCTTTAATCATATCAATAATTCCCTGGACTAAAGCTTTGTTGGCTGAGTTGTATTTAGTGGACCGTGGTGGACGCGGAGGATAGGTCTCAAGGGCATATGAAAAAATGGTCTGAAAGGCCTGAAATGATCCATTATAGCTAAAAGGCAAGACTAGATAGGGAATGCCTTTATCCATAGTGTGAGGTATCAAACCACACACCCAGCAGTCTGTAGTATTAACTATCAGTTGGTGTTGATGCAAGAGCTGTACAAATGTATTGTTAATAAATTCTGAGCGTCGAGCTTGTTCGTGTTCAGGAAATGAGTGAAAAGAATGCATAGAAGAAACCGTAGAAGTAGCAGGATCAAGGGAAGGTACTGTAGTTACTGGCATAAAAATCAAATGTACACCAAAGACGATTCCACCCACCAACGTTATTAAAACAATTAAAAATGTAACTGCACATTGCATTAGAAAGCATTTGCTGTGTAGTATTCTGTTCAGTCTATTTCTGCGAACATAAATTACATTTTCTCGTTGTAGCTCAGGAAGCTCCATCTTCTACGACCGTTCGCGACCACTGATGATGTGCACGTAGATGAAAATGCCTCTATCAGCCCTGGGAGTTCCCAGAACTAACAGAAAGATCGACCTTGTGTCGGACCCCCGCAGATTCAACTAGGCACACAGCCACGACCCTACGGCTACCCAGACGGCAAGGCAATTTTAAAACAAAAAGAAACAATACATAGTATTAGCAAACTTCCTGGCTGGAGGCAATGTATAGCAAATTCAAATCTGAAAATAGGCAGTTTCCTGCTTTATTTGTTCATATTGCGAGAACGTAAGTTGTATCTCAGTTTTGCAGGAGCTGTCTGATCTGGAAACAATGTATTTTCAGCTGACGTTGCAATGTTCACGTTCGCAGATGACAAATGTTCTTTTGGTACAGATGACAAATGTTCAGGGTTCAAAAGAGCAGTTTCGGGAGGAGAGTCAGAATTTGGTGAATCCGTGATCAGTTCTGCATCACTGAAAGGTATGAACCTGGGGATTTGTTCCGTTTCAGAGGCACCGATTCCTTTCTTTACCCAGTTGTCGTAAGGAAGTGGCAGAGGCACACGTTTAGCATGAGTCGTATGGATCCAATTTCTTCTTCCGGCCACACGAATAGCAGTTCTCGTTGCTAGCAGGACTTGGAACGGGCCAATAAATCTGGGCTGAAGATTTTTCGTTCTTGCAAAATTTCGGATGACCACCTGATCACCCGGTTTCAGCTGATGACCTGGACTCTCCGATGGCTTTGGCAATGCATCGAAAACCTGTTGGTGAATAAGACTCAATTTAGCAGTCAAGTCGAAAAGGTAATCAATTAACATTGGGTATTCCAGCTGCTTAAATTCTTTCGGTCTAGGTACCCCCCAAACATTTGCAGGACGACCGAAAACTATTTCGTAGGGACTAAGCCCTATTCTAGAATGTACAGTTGCTCTTGTTGATAGCAAAGCCAAAGGCAATGCGTCTGGCCAGGACAAACCCGTGGATGCTTGTATCTTAGCGAGTTTCAGTTTAAGGGTGCCATTGTAACCCTCGACTAAACCCGCGGACTGGGGATGATTCGCACTATGAAATTTCTGTCTAATCCCTAGGCCGGCACACACACTCTGCATAACTTTCCCTACGAACTCGCTTCCGTTGTCTGACCATACAATCCGTGGCATTCCGTATCTGGGGAAGTATTCTTTAAGAAGAATTTTGGCAGTGGATAAGGCAGTATTGTCCTTCAGTGGGTATGCTTCGATCCATCTGGAGAAAGCACAAACTACCACTAGGACGTATTTCAGGTTATTACAACGATCCATGTGAATGAAGTCTAGCTGGATCACTTCAAAGGGGCAGGAAGGAGGAGCGAAGTGACCTGCAGGTGTGGGGATTCCCTTGCCAGGATTATGCATCAAGCATACCATACAATTCCTCACCACTCTCTCTGCACACCTACTAATCCCGTCATTCTTCCAGACCGGAGCCAACATCTTACAAATCCCTTTTGAACTGATGTGCGCTGTTCCATGTGCCATTGTTACTACTGCAAGCACATACGCATCAGGCAACATCCAACGCTGTTGTTCCGACAAGTCAATCCAACACCCACTCGAGTCCAATTTACCCGTGCTCTCTTTCCATGCAAGTTTTTCCTCCTCAGTCGCCTCTTTCTGAATTTCTTTCACGCTTTCCACTGTGTCTTCACATATTCCAGACTCAGAAATCCATCTTGCAGACGTTGCAAGATACATTCTACTCGTCATATTTCTGGCTGTCTGTTTTGCAGTCTCATCAGCAAAAGCATTCCCACGACCAACATCATCCGTGATTGCTTTATGAGCACTGCATTTCACAATCGCAACTTCAGTCGGTAAGGTTAGAGATTCCAACAAGTCATTAACTAGCTGACCATGTTGAATCTTAGTCCCATGGGACGTAATGAAACCTCTCTCTTTCCACAAACGGCCAAAACTATGGGCCACGCCGAACGCGTACTGACTATCTGTGAACACATTCACTCTCTTTCCCTTAGCTAAAACGCACGCTCTTGTTAGCGCGATCAATTCTGCAGCCTGGGCAGAATTCTGACTCACTCTTGCAGTCTCCACAATCGTACTCAAAGTTGTTACTGCATAAGCAGCAGTCACATCACCATTCTCCAATTTGAAGCAAGACCCGTCAACATACAACGTGCCATCTGGTTCTGACAACGGAGTGTCTTTTAGGTTGATTCGTCCTTTTGTTTCTTCCTCAGTTCTGAAACAACAGTCGTGTGGTTCGGAATCACTCGACTCTTGACTGGTCGGCAACAATGTTGCTGGATTCAATACATTGCATCTTTTGATCTGAATATGACTAGCTAACAGTGTCAGTTCATAACCTGATAATCTAGCACTGGTAAGGTGTTGCGTCTTGGTTCGGTTCATGAGTGTATCCACAGCATGAGGAACCATGACTACTAACATGTTGTTCATTACTAAACCAGCAGATTGTCGAATGGAAGCTGCAGCTGCGGCTGTAGCTCTCAAGCAACTAGGCAATGCTCTAGCTACTGGATCTAATGTTGATGAAAAATACGCACAAGGGCGTTGTTTATCACCGAATTTCTGCGTCAAAACACTCAATGCACAACCTTCTCTCTCGTGGACATAGAGCGAGAATGGCTTACTGTAGTCGGGTGTACCCAATACAGGTGCTGAACACAGTGCATTCCGTAACTCAGAAAAACTCTGTTGACATTCAGCAGACCATGGTACCGGACTCGGGACACCTTTCCCAGTCAAGGCTACCAATGGTTTTGCTAGAAGAGAAAAATTTGGGATCCATTGCCTACAATATGAGGTAATACCCAAAAAGGCACGTACTTCTCTCTGCGTGCTAGGAACGTTCATCTGTGTAATTGCTTTTATTCTCTCTGGGGTCAACTTCCTTCCCTCCTTTGACAAGAGATGACCTAGGTAGGTCACTTCTTGGCAGCAGTATTGCATTTTTGAAGGTGACACCTTTTGATTCAAATCTGCCAAGTGATGCAATAAAGAAATCGTAGCTGTTTTGCAAGTTTCCTTGTCATCGGCAGCCACTAGAAGATCATCGACATACTGTACTAAAGCAGAACCACTAGGAAGTACGAAGGAATCTAACTGGCTTTTTAATGCTTGACTGTAAATGGATGGGCTTTCACAATAACCTTGTGGAGCGCGTTTAAATCTAAAACTTCGTCCTCCTAGAGAGAAACCGAAGATATCTCTGCTTTCCTCGGCTATCGGAATGCTGAAAAAGGCATTTTTCAAGTCGACAACCGAAAACCATGCTGCTGTAGCAGGAATCAACGTTAACAATGCAGTAATGTCTGGAACCACAGGAAACTGTGGGATCACAATTTTATTAACCTCTCTAAGATCAATTACGAACCTATATACTGGAGGCTTTGTAGGGTCAGTTCGTTTCAAAATAGGCAGTACAGGACTATTACAGACATTACCTCTAGTCTCTTCTACAACATCTTTCTTGATCAGGTCTTGTACTATCAGTAGGAGCGCACGCTCACCTTCACTAGAGATTCTGTATTGTGGAATTCGTGGAAGTTTGACATTTGCTTTCAAAGTTACTACATAGGGTGGAATTTCCAATAGGCCTACATCATTAGGACCAGTCGCCCAAAGAGTATCAGGGAGTGAACGCAGCTCTGGTGGGAGCGCATCCATCGACAAGTACATCGGAGAGATTATTCTTTTACCCAACGTAAGCTGTACTCCTGCTGGAGAACAGTATAATGTCGCGTACAGGCGTTTTAACAAGTCTAAACCAAGCAGATTTTCGTTACAACCTGTCGTCAAAATCAGGGGTGCTTTCAATTGACGGGGTCCAACAGAAATAGACAAAGGACCAGAAACAGGGTTGTGAACAGGGGCGCCCGAAAAACCTACTGAAATGTTTGTTGAGCCAGACAAAGGTGCGCCAGGGAGTTTCGCATGTATGATAGAACTTTTTGCTGCACCAGTATCCAACAGAAACGGTTCGACTATACCTGATGTTGCTACCGCGACATAAGGCCCACTCTGATCTACTGGAACTGATACTACTCCCTCTCTTTGTCCATGGCTGTCCTAGTATTCACTTTGCTGACCTTCCTCACTAGCTTCATAATAGTCTTCAACATGATACTGTGGAGACCTATTCTGTTGGGCAGATTGTCCATTACGCTGGTCGAAATAATTAGAGGGGCGATCACTTGTCTGTGGAGGCATAGCACCTCGTCCTCGACCTCTAGAGTTTTGCATAGAACTACCACGACCTCTCTGAGCGGCCGCATCATTATTTTGCGCCCGAACTGGACAATCACTTTTGTAATGACCTTCCTTTTTGCAATAAGCACATTGATTCCATTGGTATTGTGGCCTTTGAAAATTATAATCCGTTCTTTGATATGACCCTTGCTGCATATTAGTTTGATTCATGCGAGGCGGATAAGCTTGCTGTAAAAGTACTTTAGTTTTTAAATCTTTCGTCTTTTTATCTGATTTTTCCTTCTCTTCTTTATCCCTATTTTCGTAGTACTGAGCAGTCGCAAGTATTTGCGCAGTCGTAGAGACAGCCCACGCACTTTCAGAATTCTTTAATTTACCACTAAGTTCTGGCAACAGATTGTGCACAAATTTATCAACAAATAATCTCTGGCCCCCTTCTGTGCTCATATCCTGACCACTATGATCTACGAAAGTCTCTTCGAATCTTGTGAAAAAGTCGGAGACGCTTTCGTCTTTCTTTTGTTTGCATGCGGACAATTTATCCCAGTTAACGCGTAATGCAGGCATTAAGGTTTTCATTAAATCGATTATTCTACCAGGCAAGTTAGCAATTAAAGGTTCAGGTTTGGAACCACCTATTTGTTGACCATCCGCTGCAGTTATAGCTGCCCAGTCACCACCTAGGGCAACTGGATGATTCTCTTTACGAATTTTAGCCCAAATTGGTTGCGGTACTACGTTACCAAATAGCAGATCTATGTCAGCAAGATTCAATACACAAGCATCAACTGTTTGAGCCAACTCTTTGTAGTACCCTGCAGGATTTTTACGCGGATCTGGCAAGGCCTGTTTTACTGCTAACACTTCAGCTCGTTTCCATGGAATATGTATCCAGACTCTCTGGAATTGGGCCGGAGCGGCTGCAATACCAAGCGGTGCATTAGCTTGCACAGCTTCGCGCCAAATTGGTGGAACCTCTCTCATTGGATATTGACGATTTCGTTTCGTACTACGTTTCTCTAACTCTCTCGGTGAAAGAAGGGATGAGTCGGATCTATAACTTAAAATTAGTTCCATCGCTTCTTTTATATTTTGACCAACTATCATACCTGTAGCAAACTCTTTCTGAACATTAATTAATTCTCCTAAATTTGATTCAGGGTCATCCTCTTCCAATTCCTCACGTAGAAGGAAACACATTTCATCGAACACATATCGTTGTGTCGGTTCGTTCCATTGCATAAATGTATCTAATACATTTTGTACATTATATCTTCCAACTTTCGAAACCCATCTAAGGGCAGTGGAATCTAGTATTCCTCTTTCTTCAGTACTGGGAAGCTGACTACGTCTCTGCACAGAGTCAGAGGTAGGAGTCTTAATCAGAGTTTTATAGAAGGGAGATAGAATATTAGAGACAGAATCAGTGATTCTTCGTCGAACAGAAATCGGAGTCATAATACTTGCAGAGGCAGTGAATAGAGTAGTAGTTGGAATAGATAGATCAGGAACAGTAGGAGTAGCAGGCAAGATAGCTTGTGAAGTAGCAGGTGTGAGTGACACAGGCATAGGAAAAGAAGCCGGCAACCCTAGAAGAGGGGTTGTCGAAGGAACATTAATATTGACCACAGGAGGTACAGGAACTAGATTCAGGGGAGCGGGAACAGGGACACCAGGTTGTCCAGCAACCGGTAATTGAACATTCGGTATAGGTGGAGCCGTAGCACCCTGTGCATACGGTGGGGGTGATCGTAACAAGTAAGACAACAGGGGATCCTTTTCAGGGTCCTCTACTGTCTTAGCCGTACTCGATGGCAAAGCAGGATAGCACTTGTCTATCGCTAAATTACGCTCTCTATCGGCCACCTCCATCGCTTTCTCAGACTCGTTGAGTTGCAGCTGCCTAGCAGACTGTTCTAAAGTCAACTCTTGCTCTTTCTGTTCTTTCTTCAACTTTTTAATTTCTCTCTGTTTAGATTCTTTTCGCCAATAACGGAAAGAATCAAACATTGCCGGCCGGGCTTTCTTCTTAAACAACCTTCTTTCTAGATTATCGAGAACTTCAGGTTCAAAACTACCATGCAGTGGCCAACTAAGGACACCGTCTTTCTCTGTGTAGCGGATCCATACCTCATTATAAGAGATAGGGCCCACACCAAATTTGCAATATAGATCATAAAGGGGAGTTCCAATCGGAGGAACCAAACACGAGTCCTCCAACCGGGAATCACTGTTGCAACTAAAACAAGACAACATACAATTTTTCCGACTTACCATTTTATAATCCGGAACACAAGACAAACAAGACACAAACAGAAAAGATGCGCACTCGAACCACGAACTTAGGCCTACCAGAACTGACAAATGTATCGATACCTGAACTGAACAGAATGATTATCGTAACCAGAATAACCAGTGATAATCTTACAGAACTGAACTGAACTGAGAACTAAAAGGATTATCCAAACAGGAGCAATCCTTACAAAATATTTAACTAGCAACCACTGAATACTTAACTGAGGCACTGAAGACGTCACCAAGGAGAAACCCGTCACGTTTCGCCGTACTGAGGACTGCACCTCGGGTCCAAGACAGGGCGACGGTCAAGGCAACGGAGCACTGCAGCCGTCTGAACGGGAACCCTCGTGGAAGAGGACGTCGGGGCCACTTTTGCGATATGCCGGGATCGATGAAGTGGGGCGCCTCCCTCTGAAATCTTCACACGAAGCTCCTCGAACTCTTCAGGCTTTTGGACCGGTACCGAATGACGTCGCCCCGAGTTGGGCGCCAAATGGAGTTCTGGACTTTTTAGTTTCCGTCCAGAGGTGTCAGGGACAACACCCGAAGACCCCGGAGTTCAACCTGTCTTGGATACACAAACAAACAGAAACACGGGCTTCTCGATGGTGGCGTCAAAGACCAAAGGTTTATTACTGCAGGGACACAGAAGTCACAGAAACTACACATGGGCAGTATCTAGGAGCCTGTTCGATTTGTACAAAGAGGATTCCTCCTTATATACTAAATATTGGGCTTCAGGCAAATTCTTTACATGTTACCACAGTTCTAAACATTCGTGTCTTAAACAATAAATATTTGGCGTTGCACAGGAATCGTCAACAGTATCTGATGTCAAAACATTACGAATGAGGGGTTCCCACTAGTCCATCATAATCCCATGTCAATTCTTCATTCAAGACCCGGACCGCCTCATCGTAAATTTCGTTACCTCCCCCTAATAAAGGCCCAGAAGGAAAGGAGCAGAGCCAGGTGTAGAAGATAGAAAGACAGGATAAGAAATGTTTGTGGGTCGTAAATGGGCACGGTTACCAGCTTCGGCCGCCTAATCATGATCAGGCCAACGAACACAAGAACCAGTATAGCAGGACTGGCCTCAGGCTGGGGAGGCAGTTCTTGCCGAGTCATGCTGCTACAGCGTTGCTGGCCTAAGGTGCACGTGTCACTAGCAAGGTGAATTGCCGGTTAAAGCCTACGTGTCCTTTAATGAAAAAGAGATCATTGCGTGTCCATTGACTATGTGAGGGCAAGGAATACAAAATGGCTTCCGTGTTCTAAGATGGATGTCACGGGTAGAACAGAAATGTGTTTGTAACTGGAGTGCTCTTGCTCGTAGCATAGCGAAAACACCAGGATATACTAAATGGATCATTTGCGGTTCACTGATACCAAAATTATGTATTTCCGACAATGTTACAAACATGAGTAAAATCGTCACGGAACCTCACTCTTCTGAACACTGAGCGAGCCCTGCTCCTTCCAAGAGATCACAAACTCTCTGAAGACTCCTCTGACACTGAGTGAACCCTGCTCCAGCCAAAGTATCTCAAACTCATTGAAGACTCCTCTGACACTGAGTGCATCCTGCTCCTTCCAAGAGATCACAAACTCACTGAAGACTCCTCTGACACTGAGTGCACCCTGCTCCTTCCAAGAGATCACAAACTCACTGGAGACTCCTCGGACACTGAGTGAGCCCTGCTCCAACCAAGAGATCTTAAACTCACTGAAGACTCCTCTGACACTGAGTGAGCCCTGCTCCTTCCAAGAGATCACACACTCACTGAAGACTCTTCTGACACTGAGTGAGCCCTGCTCCTCACAAGAGATCACAAACTCACTGAAGACTCCTCGGACACTGAGTGAGCCCTGGTCCTTCCAAGAGATCTCAAACTTACTGAAGACTCCTCCATCACTGAGTGACCCCTGCTCCTTTAAGAGATTGCAAACTCACTAAAGACTCCTCTGACAATGCGTGAGCCCTGCTCCAACCAAGAGATCACAAACTTAATGAAGACTCCTCTGACACTGAGTGAGCCCTGCTCCTTTCAAGACATTACAAACTCACAGAAGGCTCCTCTGACACTGAGTGAGCCCTGCTCCTTCCAAGAGATCACAAACTCACTGAAGACTCCTCGGACACTGAGTGAGCCCTGCTCCAACCAAGAGATCACAAACCCACTGCAAACTCTTCTGAACACTGAGCGAGCCCTGCTCCTTCCAAGAGATCACAAACTCTCTGAAGACTCCTCTGACACTGAGTGAACCCTGCTCCAGCCAAAATACCTCAAACTCATTGAAGGCTCCTCTGACACTGAGTGCACCCTGCTCCTTCCAAGAGAACACAAACTCACTGAAGACTCCTCTGACACTGAGTGAGCACTGCTCCTTCCTAGAAATCACAAACTCACTGAAGACTCCTCTGACACTGAGTGAGCCCTGCTCCTTCCAAGAGATCACAAACTCACTGAAGACTCCATTGACACTGAGTGAGGCCTGCTCCTTCCAAGATATCACAAACTCACTGAAGACTCCTCTGACACTGAGTGAGCCCTGGTCCTTCAAATAGATCACAAACTCACTGAAGACTCCTCTGACACTGAGAGAGCCCTGCTACTTCCAAGAGATCACAAACTCATTAAAGACTCCTTTGACACTGAGTGAGCCCTGCTCCTTCCAATAGATCACAAACTCACTGAAGACTCCTCTGACACTGAGTGAGCCCTGTTCCTTTCAAGACATTACAAACTCACTGAAGACTCATCTGACACTGAGTGAGCCCTGCTCCTTTCAAGGGATCACACACTCAATGAAATCTCCTCTGACACTGAGTGAGCCCTGCTACTTCCAAGAGATCACAAACTCACTGAAGACTCCTCTGACGCTGAGTGAGCCCTGCTCCTTCCAAGAGATCACAAACTCACTGAAGACTCCTCTGACACTGAGTGAGCCCTGCTCCTTCCACGAGATCACAAACCCACTGCAAACTCTACTGAACACTGAGCGAGCCCAACTCCAACTAAGAGATCACAAACTCACTGCAAACTCTTCTGAACACTGAGCGAGCCCTGCTCCTTCCAAGAGATCACAAACTCGCTGAAGACTGATCTGACACTGAGTCAACCCTGCTCCAGCCAAAAGATCTCAAACTCAATGAAGACTTTTCTGAACACTGAGTGTGCCCAGATCCAACAAGAGATCACAAACTCACTGAAGACTCCTCTGACACTGAGTGAGCCCTGCTCCAACTAAGAGATCACAAACTCACTTAAGACTCCTCTGACACTGAGTGATCCCCGCTCCTTCCAAGATATCACAAACTCACTGAAGACTCCTCTGACACTGAGTGAGCCCTGCTCCTTCCAATAGATCACAAGCTCACTGACGTCTCCTCTGAGACTGAGTGAGCCCTGCTCCTTTCTAGATATCACAAACTCACTGACGACTCCTCTGACACTGAGTGAGCCCTGCTCCTTCCAAGAGATCACAAACCCACCGCAAACTCTACTGAACACTGAGCGAGCCCAGCTCCAACTAAGAGATCACAAACTCAATGAAGACTTTTCTTAACACTGAGTGTGCCCAGATCCAACTAAGAGATCACAAACTCACTGAAGACTCCTCTGACACTGAGTGAGCCCTGCTCCAACTAAGAGATCACAAACTCACAGACGACTCCTCTGACACTGAGTAAGCCCTGCTCCGTTCAAGAGATTACAAACTCACAGATGACTCCTCTAACACTGAGTGAGCCCTGCTCCTTCCAAGAGAACACAAACTCACTAAAGACTACTCTGACAATGCGTGAGCCCTGCTCCATCCAAGAGATCTTAAATTCACTGAAGACTCCTCTGACACTGAGTGAGCCCTGCTCCTTCCAAGAGATCACACACTCACTGAAGACTCTTTTGACACTGAGTGAGCCCTGGTCCTTCCAAGAGATCTCAAACTTACTGAAGACTCCTCTGACACTGAGTGAGCACTGCTCCTTTAAGAGATTGCAAACTCACTGAAGACTCCTCTGACAATGCGTGAGCCCTGCTCCAACCAAGAGATCACAAACTTAATGAAGACTCCTCTGACACTGAGTGAGCACTGCTCCTTTCAAGACATTACAAACTCACAGAAGGCTCCTCTGACACTGAGTGAGCCCTGCTCCTTCCAAGAGATCACAAACTCACTGAAGACTCCTCGGACACTGAGTGAGCCCTGCTCCAACCAAGAGATCACAAACCCACTGCAAACTCTTCTGAACACTGAGCGAGCCCTGCTCCTTCCAAGAGATCACAAACTCTCTGAAGACTCCTCTGACACTGAGTGCACCCTGCTCCTTCCAAGAGATCACAAACTCACTGAAGACTCCTCTGACACTGAGTGAGCTCTGCTCCTTCCTAGAAATCACAAACTCACTGAAGACTCCTCTGACACTGAGTGAGCTCTGCTCCTTCCAAGAGATCACAAACTCACTGAAGACTCCATTGACACTGAGTGAGCCTTGCTCCAACTAAGACATCACAAACTCACTGAAGACTCCTCTGACACTGAGTGAACCCTGCTCCAGCCAAAATATCTCAAACTCATTGAAGACTCCTCTGACACTGAGTGCACCCTGCTCCTTCCAAGAGATCACAAACTCACTGAAGACTCCTCTGACACTGAGTGCACCCTGCTCCTTCCAAGAGATCACAAACTCACTGGAGACTCCTCGGACACTGAGTGAGCCCTGCTCCAACCAAGAGAACTTAAACTCACTGAAGACTCCTCTGACACTGAGTGAGCCCTGCTCCTTCCAAGAGATCACACACTCACTGAAGACTCTTCTGACACTGAGTGAGCCCTGCTCCTCACAAGAGATCACAAACTCACTGAAGACTCCTCGGACACTGAGTGAGCCCTGGTCCTTCCAAGAGATCTCAAACTTACTGAAGACTCCTCTATCACTGAGTGACCCCTGCTCCTTTAAGAGATTTCAAACTCACTGAAGACTCCTCTGACAATGCGTGAGCCCTGCTCCAACCAAGAGATCACAAACTTAATGAAGACTCCTCTGACACTGAGTGAGCCCTGCTCCTTTCAAGACATTACAAACTCACAGAAGGCTCCTCTGACACTGAGTGAGCCCTGCTCCTTCCACGAGATCACAAACCCACTGCAAACTCTACTGAACACTGAGCGAGCCCAACTCCAACTAAGAGATCACAAACTCACTGCAAACTCTTCTGAACACTGAGCGAGCCCTGCTCCTTCCAAGAGATCACAAACTCGCTGAAGACTGATCTGACACTGAGTCAACCCTGCTCCAGCCAAAAGATCTCAAACTCAATGAAGACTTTTCTGAACACTGAGTGTGCCCAGATCCAACAAGAGATCACAAACTCACTGAAGACTCCTCTGACACTGAGTGAGCCCTGCTCCAACTAAGAGATCACAAACTCACTTAAGACTCCTCTGACACTGAGTGATCCCCGCTCCTTCCAAGATATCACAAACTCACTGAAGACTCCTCTGACACTGAGTGAGCCCTGCTCCTTCCAATAGATCACAAGCTCACTGAAGTCTCCTCTGAGACTGAGTGAGCCCTGCTCCTTTCTAGATATCACAAACTCACTGACGACTCCTCTGACACTGAGTGAGCCCTGCTCCTTCCAAGAGATCACAAACCCACCGCAAACTCTACTGAACACTGAGCGAGCCCAGCTCCAACTAAGAGATCACAAACTCAATGAAGACTTTTCTTAACACTGAGTGTGCCCAGATCCAACTAAGAGATCACAAACTCACTGAAGACTCCTCTGACACTGAGTGAGCCCTGCTCCAACTAAGAGATCACAAACTCACAGAAGACTCCTCTGACACTGAGTAAGCCCTGCTCCGTTCAAGAGATTACAAACTCACAGATGACTCCTCTAACACTGAGTGAGCCCTGCTCCTTCCAAGAGAACACAAACTCACTAAAGACTACTCTGACAATGCGTGAGCCCTGCTCCATCCAAGAGATCTTAAATTCACTGAAGACTCCTCTGACACTGAGTGAGCCCTGCTCCTTCCAAGAGATCACAAACGCACTGAAGACTCCTCGGACACTGAGTGAGCCCTGCTCCAACCAAGAGATCACAAACCCATTGCAAACTCTTCTGAACACTGAGCGAGCCCTGCTCCTTCCAAGAGATCACAAACTCTCTGAAGACTCCTCTGACACTGAGTGAACCCTGCTCCAGCCAAAGTATCTCAAACTCATTGAAGACTCCTCTGACACTGAGTGCATCCTGCTCCTTCCAAGAGATCACAAACTCACTGAAGACTCCTCTGACACTGAGTGCACCCTGCTCCTTCCAAGAGATCACAAACTCACTGGAGACTCCTCGGACACTGAGTGAGCCCTGCTCCAACCAAGAGATCTTAAACTCACTGAAGACTCCTCTGACACTGAGTGAGCCCTGCTCCTTCCAAGAGATCACACACTCACTGAAGACTCTTCTGACACTGAGTGAGCCCTGCTCCTCACAAGAGATCACAAACTCACTGAAGAATCCTCGGACACTGAGTGAGCCCTGGTCCTTCCAAGAGATCTCAAACTTACTGAAGACTCCTCCATCACTGAGTGACCCCTGCTCCTTTAAGAGATTGCAAACTCACTGAAGACTCCTCTGACAATGCGTGAGCCCTGCTCCAACCAAGAGATCACAAACTTAATGAAGACTCCTCTGACACTGAGTGAGCCCTGCTCCTTTCAAGACATTACAAACTCACAGAAGGCTCCTCTGACACTGAGCGAGCCCTGCTCCTTCCAAGAGATCACAAACTCTCTGAAGACTCCTCTGACACTGAGTGAACCCTGCTCCAGCCAAAATACCTCAAACTCATTGAAGGCTCCTCTGACACTGAGTGCACCCTGCTCCTTCCAAGAGAACACAAACTCACTGAAGACTCCTCTGACACTGAGTGAGCACTGCTCCTTCCTAGAAATCACAAACTCACTGAAGACTCCTCTGACACTGAGTGAGCCCTGCTCCTTCCAAGAGATCACAAACTCACTGAAGACTCCATTGACACTGAGTGAGGCCTGCTCCTTCCAAGATATCACAAACTCACTGAAGACTCCTCTGACACTGAGTGAGCCCTGGTCCTTCAAATAGATCACAAACTCACTGAAGACTCCTCTGACACTGAGAGAGCCCTGCTACTTCCAAGAGATCACAAACTCATTAAAGACTCCTTTGACACTGAGTGAGCCCTGCTCCTTCCAATAGATCACAAACTCACTGAAGACTCCTCTGACACTGAGTGAGCCCTGTTCCTTTCAAGACATTACAAACTCACTGAAGACTCATCTGACACTGAGTGAGCCCTGCTCCTTTCAAGGGATCACACACTCAATGAAATCTCCTCTGACACTGAGTGAGCCCTGCTACTTCCAAGAGATCACAAACTCACTGAAGACTCCTCTGACGCTGAGTGAGCCCTGCTCCTTCCAAGATATCACAAACTCACTGAAGACTCCTCTGACACTGAGTGAGCCCTGCTCCTTCCACGAGATCACAAACCCACTGCAAACTCTACTGAACACTGAGCGAGCCCAACTCCAACTAAGAGATCACAAACTCACTGCAAACTCTTCTGAACACTGAGCGAGCCCTGCTCCTTCCAAGAGATCACAAACTCGCTGAAGACTGATCTGACACTGAGTCAACCCTGCTCCAGCCAAAAGATCTCAAACTCAATGAAGACTTTTCTGAACACTGAGTGTGCCCAGATCCAACAAGAGATCACAAACTCACTGAAGACTCCTCTGACACTGAGTGAGCCCTGCTCCAACTAAGAGATCACAAACTCACTTAAGACTCCTCTGACACTGAGTGATCCCCGCTCCTTCCAAGATATCACAAACTCACTGAAGACTCCTCTGACACTGAGTGAGCCCTGCTCCTTCCAATAGATCACAAGCTCACTGACGTCTCCTCTGAGACTGAGTGAGCCCTGCTCCTTTCTAGATATCACAAACTCACTGACGACTCCTCTGACACTGAGTGAGCCCTGCTCCTTCCAAGAGATCACAAACCCACCGCAAACTCTACTGAACACTGAGCGAGCCCAGCTCCAACTAAGAGATCACAAACTCAATGAAGACTTTTCTTAACACTGAGTGTGCCCAGATCCAACTAAGAGATCACAAACTCACTGAAGACTCCTCTGACACTGAGTGAGCCCTGCTCCAACTAAGAGATCACAAACTCACAGACGACTCCTCTGACACTGAGTAAGCCCTGCTCCGTTCAAGAGATTACAAACTCACAGATGACTCCTCTAACACTGAGTGAGCCCTGCTCCTTCCAAGAGAACACAAACTCACTAAAGACTACTCTGACAATGCGTGAGCCCTGCTCCATCCAAGAGATCTTAAATTCACTGAAGACTCCTCTGACACTGAGTGAGCCCTGCTCCTTCCAAGAGATCACACACTCACTGAAGACTCTTCTGACACTGAGTGAGCCCTGGTCCTTCCAAGAGATCTCAAACTTACTGAAGACTCCTCTGACACTGAGTGAGCACTGCTACTTTAAGAGATTGCAAACTCACTGAAGACTCCTCTGACAATGCGTGAGCCCTGCTCCAACCAAGAGATCACAAACTTAATGAAGACTCCTCTGACACTGAGTGAGCAATGCTCCTTTCAAGACATTACAAACTCACAGAAGGCTCCTCTGACACTGAGTGAGCCCTGCTCCTTCCAAGAGATCACAAACTCACTGAAGACTCCTCGGACACTGAGTGAGCCCTGCTCCAACCAAGAGATCACAAACCCACTGCAAACTCTTCTGAACACTGAGCGAGCCCTGCTCCTTCCAAGAGATCACAAACTCTCTGAAGACTCCTCTGACACTGAGTGCACCCTGCTCCTTCCAAGAGATCACAAACTCACTGAAGACTCCTCTGACACTGAGTGAGCTCTGCTCCTTCCTAGAAATCACAAACTCACTGAAGACTCCTCTGACACTGAGTGAGCTCTGCTCCTTCCAAGAGATCACAAACTCACTGAAGACTCCATTGACACTGAGTGAGCCTTGCTCCAACTAAGACATCACAAACTCACTGAAGACTCCTCTGACACTGAGTGAACCCTGCTCCAGCCAAAATATCTCAAACTCATTGAAGACTCCTCTGACACTGAGTGCACCCTGCTCCTTCCAAGAGATCACAAACTCACTGAAGACTCCTCTGACACTGAGTGCACCCTGCTCCTTCCAAGAGATCACAAACTCACTGGAGACTCCTCGGACACTGAGTGAGCCCTGCTCCAACCAAGAGAACTTAAACTCACTGAAGACTCCTCTGACACTGAGTGAGCCCTGCTCCTTCCAAGAGATCACACACTCACTGAAGACTCTTCTGACACTGAGTGAGCCCTGCTCCTCACAAGAGATCACAAACTCACTGAAGACTCCTCGGACACTGAGTGAGCCCTGGTCCTTCCAAGAGATCTCAAACTTACTGAAGACTCCTCTATCACTGAGTGACCCCTGCTCCTTTAAGAGATTTCAAACTCACTGAAGACTCCTCTGACAATGCGTGAGCCCTGCTCCAACCAAGAGATCACAAACTTAATGAAGACTCCTCTGACACTGAGTGAGCCCTGCTCCTTTCAAGACATTACAAACTCACAGAAGGCTCCTCTGACACTGAGTGAGCCCTGCTCCTTCCAAGAGATCACAAACTCACTGAAGACTCCTCGGACACTGAGTGAGCCCTGCTCCAACCAAGAGATCACAAACCCATTGCAAACTCTTCTGAACACTGAGTGAGCCCTGCTCCTTCTAAGAGATCACAAACTCTCTGAAGACTCCTCTGACACTGAGTGAACCCTGCTCCAGCCAAAATACCTCAAACTCATTGAAGACTCCTCTGACACTGAGTGCACCCTGCTCCTTCCAAGAGAACACAAACTCACTGAAGACTCCTCTGACACTGAGTGAGCTCTGCTCCTTCCTAGAAATAACAAACTCACTGAAGACTCCTCTGACACTGAGTGAGCCCTGCTCCTTCCAAGAGATCACAAACTCACTGAAGACTCCATTGACACTGAGTGAGCCTTGCTCCAACTAAGAGATCACAAACTCACTGAATACTCCTCTGACACTGAGTGAACCCTGCTCCAGCCAAAATATCTCAAACTCATTGAAGACTCCTCTGACACTGAGTGCACCCTGCTCCTTCCAAGAGATCACAAACTCACTGAAGACTCCTCTGACACTGAGTGCACCCTGCTCCTTCCAAGAGATCACAAACTCACTGGAGACTCCTCGGACACTGAGTGAGCTCTGCTCCTTCCTAGAGATCACAAACTCACTGAAGACTCCTCTGACACTGAGTGAGCTCTGCTCCTTCCAAGCGATTACAAACTCACTGAAGACTCCTCTGACACTGAGTGAGCCCTGCTCCAACTAAGAGATCACAAACTCACTGAAGACTCCTCTGACACTGAGTGAACCCTGCTCCAGCCAAAATACCTCAAACTCATTGAAGACTCCTCTGACACTGAGTGGACCCTGCTCCTTCCAAGAGATCACAAACTCACTGAAGACTCCTCTGACACTGAGTGAGCCCTGCTCCTTTCAAGACATTACAAACTCACAGAAGACTCCTCTGACACTGAGTGAGCCCTGCTCCTTCCAAGAGATCACACACTCACTGAAGACTCCTCTGACACTGAGCGAGCCCTGCTCCTTCCAAGAGATCACAAACTCGCTGAATACTCCTCTGACACTAAGTGAACCCTGCTCCTTCCAAGATATCACAAACTCACTGAAGACTCCTCTGACACTGAGTGAGCCCTGGTCCTTCCAAGATATCACAACCTCACTGAAGACTCCTCTGACACTGAGTGAGGCCTGCTCCTTCCAAGATATCACAAACTCACTGAAGACTCCTCTGACACTGAGTGAGCCCTGGTCCTTCAAATAGATCACAAACTCACTGAAGACTCCTCTGACACTGAGTGAGCCCTGCTCCTTCCAAGAGATCACAAACTCATTAAAGACTCCTCTGACACTGAGTGAGCCCTGCTCCTTCCAATAGATCACAAACTCACTGAAGACTCCTCTGACACTGAGTGAGCCCTGTTCCTTTCAAGACATTACAAACTCACTGAAGACTCATCTGACACTGAGTGAGCCCTGCTCCTTCCAAGGGATCACACACTCAATGAAATCTCCTCTGACACTGAGTGAGCCCTGCTCCTTCCAAGAGATCACAAACTCACTGAAGACTCCTCTGACACTGAGTGAGCCCTGCTCCTTCCAAGAGATCACAATCTCACTAAAGACTCCTCTGACATTGAGTGAGCCCTGCTCCTTCCACGAGATCACAAACCCACTGCAAACTCTACTGAACACTGAGCGAGCCCAACTCCAACTAAGAGATCACAAACTCACTGCAAACTCTTCTGAACACTGAGCGAGCCCTGCTCCTTCCAAGAGATCACAAACTCGCTGAAGACTCCTCTGACACTGAGTCAACCCTGCTCCAGCCAAAAGATCTCAAACTCACTGAAGACTCCTCTGACACTGAGTGAGCCCTGCTCCTTCCAAGAGATCACAATCTCACTAAAGACTCCTCTGACATTGAGTGAGTCCTGCTCCTTCCAAGAGATCACAATCTCACTTAAGACTCCTCTGACACTGAGTGATTTCCGCTCCTTCCAAGATATCACAAACTCACTGAAGACTCCTCTGACACTGAGTGAGCCCTGCTCCTTCCAATAGATCACAAGCTCACTGAAGTCTCCTCTGAGACTGAGTGAGCCCTGCTCCTTTCTAGATATCACAAACTCACTGACGACTCCTCTGACACTGAGTGAGCCCTGCTCCTTCCAAGAGATCACAAACCCACCGCAAACTCTACTGAACACTGAGCGAGCCCAGCTCCAACTAAGAGATCACAAACTCAATGAAGACTTTTCTTAACACTGAGTGTGCCCAGATCCAACTAAGAGATCACAAACTCACTGAAGACTCCTCTGACACTGAGTAAGCCCTGCTCCTTTCAAGAGATTATAAACTCACAGAAGACTCCTCTAACACTGAGTGAGCCCTGCTCCTTCCAAGAGATCACAAACTCACTAAAGACTCCTCTGACACTGAGTGAGCCCTGGTCCTTCCAAGAGATCTCAAACTTACTGAAGACTCCTCTGACACTGAGTGAGCCCTGCTCCTTCCAAGAGATCACAAACTCACTGAAGACTCCTCGGACACTGAGTGAGCCCAGCTCCTTCCAAGAGATCACAAACTCACTGAAGACTCCATTGACACTGAGTGAGCCTTGCTCCAACTAAGAGATCTCAAACTCATTGAAGACTCCTCTGACACTGAGTGCACCCTGCTCCTTCCAAGAGATCAGAAACTCACTGAAGACTCCTCTGACAATGAGTGAGCCCTGCTCCTTCCAAGAGATCCCAAACTCACTGGAGACTCCTCGGACACTGAGTGAGCCCAGCTCCTTCCAAGAGATCACAAACTCACTGAAGACTCCATTGACACTGAGTGAGCCCTGCTCCAACTAAGAGATCACAAACTCACTGAAGACTTTTCTGAACACTGAGTGAGCCCAGCTCCAACTAAGGGATCACAAACTCACTGAAGACTTCTCTGACACTGAGTGAGCCCTGCTCCAACTAAGAGATCACAAACTCACTGAAGACTTTTCTGAACACTGAGTGAGCCCAGCTCCGAATAAGAGATCACAAACTCACTGAAGACTTCTCTGACACTGAGTGAGCCCTGCTCCAACTAAGAGATCACAAACTCACTGAAGACTCCTCTGGCACTGAGTTGTGGTAAATAAATAATTAATTACCGGTTCTATTTTTGACTATAATTAATAAACAGGTAGCTCAATAAATAAGAGTCAAGATTCGAGGTAGCTGGAGTTGACAGGCTTTAATTAAGCATAAAGGACTGGAACAGGACAGCCTGTACGGGAATGGGATGGCAGGGCCCGGCAGCTGCCGGGGCAGGATCTGGGAATGGCTAGCAAACTTTAATAACAGTGCACAATATTTATAGTTAAGCAAATACATTGTATTCAATACAGTAGGCGTAGCAGTAGGCGGAGTTTGTAGCAGTCGCGAAAGATAAGGCATAAAGTGGGTGTAACAAGAGGTGTGTACAGGGCGTATACATAGACATGTGATGCAAACGTAACAGAATATGTCATAAATGGGGCGGAAACATGGAGGGGGCTACCTGAGCAGCTGGGACCTCTAACCTAGTGGTGCGCGTAAACTGGCAATGACGTGTTACCAGGGAGAACTGGGGGGCTATGACTTCTGCACTAGAAGAGGAGACGAAAGTCTGGAGGGTCAGAGCGACATGTACCTAAAGCCTATCTAGTATCTAGTGTTTAGAGAACATGTTGATAGAATCCAAAAGTTATCAGGATAAAGGCTAACAGACACTAAGACTGGTGCATGCATTATTCTAAATGTATTGCATGTGCGAGGAATATTCTATGAATATTAATACAGTATTTCTCTTACATGGAGACATAAAGGCTAGACCATGACGGAAACTATTGATGCGATTCAGTAGCTTAGGAATGCAGAGAAGGAGGGCTGGACTGATAACTAGAAACATAACATACTCTTGGCAGACTGGGAGGCAGAGCCAGGCCGAGCCGGGCACTGCGAGGCAAGAAAGTAAGTGAAGGGTCAGGGATACAGGTGGGGGCTGTATCGCTCCTCGGAGAGTTCAGGAAACAGGAGCTGAATCTGAGTCCGGGCCCTTTTGAGGCCTAGAAACGGGGACAATTCAATGAATTAACGTGCACACTGTAAAACGTGGCAACGTAGCTTTACATAGGCCTGATATTCGTTATATTTACAAAAACTGGAAACTGGCATACTAGAGATGGACACAACTGTAATTGCGTCTTTAATCGATCAGAGGGGAATACATGCATATCGATCATGCACATATGACATAACATGGGGAACACGTAGGCACATATAACATGGCAAAATTTACTTTTCCACATTCCCTCCTTGTGCCCTACGTTTCTATTAGGAAACATTAATATTCATGATACCATCTATCATTTCATATAGCATCATTTGCTCGTCTCGAATTGTCTTGGAACGGGACTTAGGACTAGGAATACAAGAGGTAGCACAAATGCCGCAAATCGCAGGGCCACATTGTATACAGAGGCAGCAACTGAATATGATCATTACTGCAATACCTAGGAATGACAATACTTTCCATCCCCAGGCAGATATGATACTCCAGAGCCAGCCGGACCATGTCCAGGTGCCTGGATTCTGGTGTAACTGATGGGCAATTTTATGAAGTCTGGTTATAGCTGAATAAACAGACGGCGCGTTATTAGGAATGAAAATGCAGCAACTAGATCCGATGACTCTACATGCTCCTCCTCTATCGGCCAGTATGACGTCAAGAACGAGACGATTTTGGAGCACGACAAATCTCATAGCAGATTGTTCTTCGGTTAAATTACCTAGAGCAGAAGTAGTCTCATTCACTACTGCTTCAAGGGTTCTGGTTAACCTACGTATTAACTTACTATTCTGGATAGGTCCTATAAAAAAGAAGAAACCTTTATTAAAATCTTGATACTGTTCTAGAGTAGTTTCAGTTTGATCGACAATTGGGGACTCGATCTCCCTTCTATGTCTAATGTGTACTAGATGTGTGTTTCTATGATAATCAGATGGGGCTAGAAAAACTGGTGGCAGTAGGAAGGCAATGTAACAGGTTCCATCCCAATCGAGGGGCAGACGAACATATGCGGTCTGACCACAAACAAAATAAGAATGACGTGATGCTTTGAAAATAGATTTCCCACTGTCACTATACTTGACAGTAGTAGTACAATCACTATGTCCTACATGTGCGGAACCATTCTTTCTGACACATAATTCGCCTTTGACTGGTAGTACTGAAATAGCAGGTAAGTCTGGAGTAGTATCAGACTGAACATTCAGGACCATAAAATTCGGGGAATAATTACCTAAATCATATACTTCATTTTCTAGATCTAACCCTGTTCTATGGGGGAAACTTTGCATGTCTGGAAAACATGTTCTATTCAGAAGGGACATATCATTTGAAGATGACGTTAACATGGACCATGCTCCACACGAACCATTATGTGAAAACGGATAAGGAAAGAGTGGCAGAACTCCCTTCGGTGTCTGGAAAGGGGGGAGTCGACCACACACCCAACAATTTGTGGCATTGCTGGTCTGGTGTGAATAGTGTAACATTCTGATGAATGTGTTATTACGCATAGCAAGACGATAGGATAACTCGTGAGGAGGCAGATCACTAAATGTGTGCTCTACTGTAGCATTAGAAAACATATTTACATGAGAAATTGGAAAACATAAATGTAATGCATAACTTGTGCAGGTAACCATTAAACTCAAAAATAGAAGAAAACTTAGAACAATGATACATTTGATAGAGTTTTGACTAACTCTCTCACTATAGGGGTCTATCTCATACATGTCAGAAACCTGTCTAACCGTTTCACCCGAGAGGGACTTAGACAATTAAACTGGCTGACTTATTTTACTAGACCGGAGCTTTAATTTATACTCCTGCTGCGGAGTTTTCTCTAACAGAGGAACTTTCAGTTCGGGATTGAGATTAATGTCTGATTTAGAGTCTTGTTTCAGGCAGTCTTTAGTAATGGAACAGTCTTTGGAATTGTCATTAAAAGTCTTTTGTCTGATTCCATGAAATTTCTTGATATGCGACAGATGGACCCAACCCTTGCGGCCTTCCAACTTCACGGCCGTACGGGTGGTCAGAAGGACTAGTCTCGGCTCCTTCCAGCGAGGCTCCAGCGGACTTGAACGATCAAAGTTCCTGACCAGTACTAGGTCACCTGGAATGACCTCATGCGGTTTCACTTCGGTATTATCTGGAAATGCAGCGGCAACCTGTGAACGACAAGAGTGTAGGGCCGACATCAAGGAAGCTAGGTAATCTGTCAGCATATTACTGGAAACATCTGTAATACTGCGAGGTCTAGGTGTACCCCACATGTTTGGGGGGCGGCCGAATACGACCTCATAAGGGGACAGACCTGATCTGGAATGTGCGACCATGCGCATAAAGAATAAAGCAACTGGCAGGGCAACTAGCCAGTCTACACCTTTCTCTTTACATGTCTTAGCAATACGGATTTTCAGGGTTTGATTATGTCTCTCTACGAGACCGGCTGCTTCAGGATGGCGTACACAATGGAACTTCCACTGGTACCCTAACAAGAGGGAAACGTGTTTCATGAGCTCAGAGGAGAATGGCAGGCCGTTATCAGAATACACGACCCTAGGGAGTCCATAACGGGGGAAGAATTCACGAACCAACTGCTTGGCAGTGGTCGCGGCTGTGTAATCTGGAACTGGATATGCTTCTGTCCACCTGGACAAAGCGCATACAACTACGAGGACATACTTGAAACCTCGACATCGCTCCATCTGAATATAATCCATCTGGAGGACTTCAAAAGGGTGGTCAGGAGGTTGGAATCCACCTTGTTCCACCGGGACACTTTTACCTGGATTGAACTGGCAACATATCATACAAGTACGGACTTTCTGCTTGGCTGCAGCTCGTAAGTGCTTGTTGAACCAAAGGTTCTGGATACTGTCTAACATAGCTTTTTCTCCTAGATGTGTTGGACTATGTGCGGTATTGATAATGACTTGAACCATAGAGTCGGGAAGAAACCATGTGGCTTTTCCCTTCGTCACCCATCCCTGATCTGTCTGGACCCCTCCTTGTTCGGACCATTTCTTGATTTCTTCAGGAGTGGCATGTAACTGTATGTCTATGACATCTTGTGTAGGGTCCTTAACTGTCATACAAGTAGTCTGTTCTGGAGTGGATGTCTGTGTCGTGTTAACTGGAATGTCTGGTGTCTGAGCTGTAAGCTTGGCTGTTCGATCTGCTAGATCGTTACCTTGGGAAATGATGTCAGTAACTTTCGTATGTGCCTTGCACTTCATGATAGCAATAGCTGTCGGTAAATGTATCGCATCTAACAGAGCTTGAATGAGGAGACCATGCTGAATCTTGGTTCCATGAGAAGTCATGAAACCTCTCTCCTGCCAGAGCACTCCGAAGTCGTGTACAACTCCGAATGCGTAACGTGAATCTGTATATATGTTTACTTTCAGGTTCTTGGCACGTATGCAGGCTTGGGTCAGAGCAACTAGCTCTGCTGCTTGAGCAGACAGGATGTCAATACGATGTGTCTCTATAACTTCAGTTTCAGTAGTCACTGCATACGCGGCTACTAGTTCTCCTGTACTTATTCTCATACATGAACCATCCACATAAAGTGTCAGGTCGGGATCAGGTAATGCAATGTCTGTCAGGTCTTGTCTTGGCTTAGTCATAGTATTAATGACTTCCACACAGTCATGTGTGGCAGGATTTGAAGTAACTGATGGTAACAGGGTAGCAGGATTTAGAACGTTGCAGCGTCTGATTTCTATGTGTGGCTGGAACAGTGTCAGTTCATAACCTGTTAAACGTGCAATGGTCAAGTGCTGTGTCTGTGTTCGGTTTAAAAGAACTTCCACGGAGTGTGGAACTTGTACTGTCAGGGAGTGTCCTAACACTATGGAATCACTTTGTCTGATAGCTAGAGCTGTGGCTGCAACTGACTTGAGGCACACAGGCAAAGCCTGGGCTACTGGATCTAATGTGCTCGAAAAATAAGCACAGGGCTTGTACTGTCCTGCTTGATCTTGTGTGAGAACAGATAATGCTGTACCTTCACGTTCTGTGACAAAAAGTGTAAAAGGCTTACTGTAGTTCGGTGTTGCTAGAACAGGTGCTTGGCATAAGGCTTTCTTTAATTCATTAAAACTAAGTGTATGTTCAGATGTCCAAGGGAGGACAGTCGATACGGCTGCCTCCTGTGTCGTTAACTGTATCAGTGGCTTTGCTAGAAATGCATACTGAGGAATCCATTGTCTGCAGTAAGAAGTAAGGCCGATAAAAGCACGTACCTCCTTCTGTGTCTTGGGCTGTGGAAGACTCGCTATTAACTGGATACGGTCAGGTGTCAACTGCCTACCCCACTTGGACAGTAAGTGGCCTAAGTAGATCACTTGCTGGACACAGAACTGGAGCTTCGAAGGGGACACCTTGTGCCCCATCTCGGCTAGGAAATACAGAACTGTAAGTGACGCTCGCTCGCAGTCACGTTCAGAACGGGCTGTGATCAGTAGATCATCGACATACTGGAGCAGGGCAGTGTCAGTTGGCATGTGAATATTGTCTAGTTGTCTTTTAAGTGCTTGACTGTAAATACTAGGACTTTCTGTGAAACCTTGAGGAGCTCGTGTGAATTTATAGCTCCTTCCATTTAAACAAAAACCGAAAAGGTACTGGCTGTCTGGATGAATGGGAACACTGAAAAATGCATTCTTGAGGTCTATTACAGTAAAAAATGTAGCTTCAGAATCAATGGCTGTTAATAGGGATGAAATATCTGGGACTACTGGATACTGAGGTATGACACATTTATTAAGTTCTCGAAGGTCAATCACTAATCGATATACTGGAGGTGCATTTGGATCAGTACGTTTCATGACTGGAATGATAGGAGAATTACATACATTGGAGTCAGTTTCTACAACCACTCCTTGAGCAATGAGCTCGTCAATAATTTTGGATAAGGCTGCTACAGCCTCAGGTGGCAATCTGTACTGTCTGATTCGTGGCAGGACAACACCTTGTTTCAGAGTCACACGATGGGGTGTGATTTGCATACAACCAACATCAGTTGGACCTTGCGCCCATAAATGCTGCGGTACATTGGATAATCTTGGATCAAAATCGCGTAATACATAGTGACCTTTATAGTCCCTTAAAAACAAACGAACTCCCTCTGGGGAGCAACAAATTACTGCACCTAATTCTTTTAATGTTTTAATACCTAACAAATTTTCTGGACACGATTTCGTAAGTAACAAATCAGTAGTTCGGGACAATGGACCAACTTCTAGAGTAACTGGCTTTGAAATCTCGTTTACAATAGGCTTTCCTGAAAATCCAAGGGAAACATTTCTAGAGCCTGAGAGCGGAGCCCCTGGAACCTCGTCATGACTGATAGTAGTCCTACTTGCCCCTGTATCAATCAAAAACGTTCTGTCTTTCCCCAATACTTGACTGTGTACATAGGTTCCCTCTTGATCTACAGGTATCTCGATGAGAGGCAAGCCTACCTCCCTCTCTAGGCTGTTTCATGAATACTGTTGATACTCTGGATACTCTGTCTGAGCATACTGGTACATTTGCTGTGTAACATGCTGTGTTGCAGCGATGGGCTGCGATGCTGGAACTGTCTGTTGTGCATTCTGTGGTGACTGAGAAGTCTGTGTAACTTGTTCTGGTCTAGGCGGGCGTGGTCTTTCTTTAGTCTTACCAGTAGCTATGTTGTGTTTCAGAACTGCACACTCGTTTATAAAATGACCTGGCTGTTTACAATAATTGCATGTCCCTTTAACGGGAGCTGCAGGATGACTGGCTTGATTCGGACCCCTCTTCTGACTGTCTTGTGGAACAGATTGTGCAACTAGTACTTTCATTTTCGTATCTTTCATACGTTTCCTTTCGTGTTCTTGCTCTTCCCTGATTCTATTCTGGTGATACTGGAGCATCTGAAGCATTTGTGACGGGGTACTAGCTTGCCAGGTACTTTCGACTTTCAAAACTCGATTTTTAACTTGTGGACTTGAATTCTCGACTAGTTTAGTAACAAAACGATGAGGGTATGACTCGCTACCTGTCTTCAAACCACTGTTAATTATAAAACATTTTTCAAATCTAGAATAAAAATCACTAGTATCTTCGTCTGGTTTCTGTTTGCATGCTGAGATTGCATCCCAGTCTTCCTTTTTCGTGGCTAGTAATCTTGGCAAAACTTGTATCAATAACTCAGGTAATTCTTTACATTTATCTCCAAGACCGGTACCTGATACACGTGCATTATCTTCAGCTTCTAGAGCTGTCCAATCTATCTTTTTCTCTCCCACCTCCCATTCTTTTTCCTTGAGTTTTTCATATATGCCCGCAGGCAACAGGACTTTTAACATTTTAATGATATCTGGATACGTGTATTCTCCCATACGGAGCATGTCTTTTAATTCTCGATGGAACCCTGCTTGATCTTTGTCATGACAGGGAATTAATTTTTTCATCTCTAAGAGTTCCATCTTTGTGATAGGAGTGTAAACAAATACTCGTTCTAGATCGCCACCCGTTCCTCTAACTGGGTGGACTTCTCGTAACGGATGCTGTCTGTCTATACAGAATGGTTTACTTTCTGGAGGTGAGACGTGGACAAAATGCGGATTCAGAAACGTTCTATATTTGTGGCGCTGTTCTAGAATGACACTAATTAAATCGGTACCTAAACCTTTCCATTTATACTGGAGTAACTCGTTCAGGACATCATGTAACGGACCTGGATCAGAATGTTGTCCCTCATACAGTGTGATGAGGTGCTGGATCATATACATACCCACCAGTCGCTGCTCGGCTGGGGGCAGTTTCAGAAACATTTGTGCCACTATTTCGTCTGGAAAAGTGGTAGAATCAGTAACCCATCGGACTGCTGATCGGGCTAGTTCTTGTTCATGCATGGTACTAAGTTCACTATAACCGATTCGTGATTTCAGAATTTTATCGGTAGCTTGGAATACTTGTTCGAGGGAACACTGTTCTGGTACTGGAGAAGGAAAAGTTTTCTTTTAGTCTAGACGTGAATGTCGGTCGGAAAGTCTAGTTCTACCTACATACGCTATTCTGGAAGGATTCTCGTCGTCTACCTCTTCAGTAGAAGAGTCGTTTTCCTTCTCGCTTACTTGTGCTGCTTTGCGTTTCTCGTGAAACCTTATTATTTCCTTACGAATTTTCTTGTACACACTTTCTATACTACTGAGTGTCTTATGTCTACCCTCGGCTATATTATCACTCCACCTTGTCAGGACTTTCATTTCGGTCGGATCTTTAGTCGGACAATCTTGTTCCCTTACTAAACAATTAACTAGAAATTTTAATAGCATGAGCTGGGTCTCAGCTTTCCTTAGAGACATGATTTCGCCAATACTTTCTGGATCGTCTCCTGTACGGATGAAACGATATATTCTGTCTAGATCTTCTTTCATATTCGGTAGGGTGTCCAAATACTCGGTCACCCGTCTTACGCGCAATGAATATATAACCATATTATCATCGCCTGGGACTGGATCATAACGGCATTCGGTAAGAGCTCGCTTGATATCTGCAACGGACTGATATTTGGGCGTACGCTGTAACGCACGTTCATGTAACTCGACTAATGTTACACGTTTGTGTGGCGGCGGGGTACCAGGAGGACCTCCCCCCGCGGCCCCTAAACTGGAATCGTCGACTGATACTCTTCGTGCCGGCAGAGCGACCGATGTAGCGGGAACTTGTACTACGGGCTGGACCGGGGGTACCGTAACAGGTGCTGTAACAGGTGCCCCGGTGGCTGGAGGAACAGAAATTACATTATTTACAGGAGCAGGCGGAACAGGATTTGCATATTCTGGGACTGTGTCGTCCAAATAGGACGAGAGAAAAAATATCAGCTGCGGTCGGTTTGTGACGTAGCTTAATCGGAACCAATGTCGGCGGAAAATTACTGGATGCCTCCGGGGTTGCTTTTGGCAAGCCCTCGGCAAGAAGAGGATACATACCCTTAATGAGGGCATTTCTCTGTCTGTCTGACTGTTCGGCTTTAACTCGTTCACTTATTTCGATTAATTCCCTTTCTTGGGCTCTTTCTGAGGATTCTCTACTTAATTCTAACTTTCTGATTTCTTTTTCGGTTCTTTTATGAGATTCTTTGCGCCATAACTCGATGGCATCTTTCTGTGACTGTCTGGCTTTCTTTTTCCATAATACTTCTTCTACTCGCATGATGCACTCGGCATCCCATGTGCCTGATACAGGCCATCTATATTTCTCTTCGAGATGTTTAGTATACTCGACCCATAAGTCTAGATACAATATGGCACTTATGCCATGCTTATGATACATAAAATGTCCTGGACTGTCCCTAGGCGGGACAGGGACTGCTTCCTCGAGCAGACCTTTTCTAGTTTTTAACTGACGTAACTTCGAGAACAGAGGCATAACTAGGCTAGAGTCTGGACACAGTACAATACACGATAAACACAATAATAACTTTAAGAAAACAAATCACTCATACCACGACATTGAAAACACATGAAATAACATTTAAAATAACAGTTCGGACAGAATACTACCTGAAATACTGAGAACAGAACACATGAATTTCTCGAGAACAGAACTTACTAGAATGGCTAGATGCACTGCTAAAACAGTACGAAACTTACCGGTCTCATAAAGAGACACGTCAGGACCCGCATCCACCTAGGTGGACACTTCGTGTTGGATCTGTGTACCCAAACCCACGGACCAGAGACAAATTACTTTGACCCTGTCTAGATACTACCCCTGCAACGGTACTCACCGGGCAGCAAGAACGGAAGGCCTCGGACTGGACTGGACTGCTACGACGACGGACGGACGAACTTCGGACTTCAGTTACAGGTGGGCCTCCGGATACCTCGGACCTTGAACTCTCGGCTTTGGCTCTGGTCGGGACTCGCCGCGTTCCTCCACTGCCTCGTCTGGATGCTGGACCGCAACCTCCGTCTCCTCCGTGGACCTGAGGGATACTTGAAGCAGAAATATCTGCCGCTGCGCAGGATGGTTCCGTCACGGCTGCAGAGGATCAGGGGGCCTGCGTGGCTTCTCCGGCGCGTGGGGAAAGGGCAAGTCCCTATTCGGGCGCCATTATGTGGTAAATAAATAATTAATTACCGGTTCTATTTTTGACTATAATTAATAAACAGGTAGCTCAATAAATAAGAGTCAAGATTCGAGGTAGCTGGAGTTGACAGGCTTTAATTAAGCATAAAGGACTGGAACAGCACAGCCTGTACGGGAATGGGATGGCAGGGCCCGGCAGCTGCCGGGGCAGGATCTGGGAATGGCTAGCAAACTTTAATAACAGTGCACAATATTTATAGTTAAGCAAATACATTGTATTCAATACAGTAGGCGTAGCAGTAGGCGGAGTTTGTAGCAGTCGCGAAAGATAAGGCATAAAGTGGGTGTAACAAGAGGTGTGTACAGGGCGTATACATAGACATGTGATGCAAACGTAACAGAATATGTCATAAATGGGGCGGAAACATGGAGGGGGCTACCTGAGCAGCTGGGACCTCTAACCTAGTGGTGCGCGTAAACTGGCAATGACGTGTTACCAGGGAGAACTGGGGGGCTATGACTTCTGCACTAGAAGAGGAGACTAAAGTCTGGAGGGTCAGAGCGACATGTACCTAAAGCCTATCTAGTATCTAGTGTTTAGAGAACATGTTGATAGAATCCAAAAGTTATCAGGATAAAGGCTAACAGACACTAAGACTGGTGCATGCATTATTCTAAATGTATTGCATGTGCGAGGAATATTCTATGAATATTAATACAGTATTTCTCTTACATGGAGACATAAAGGCTAGACCATGACGGAAACTATTGATGCGATTCAGTAGCTTAGGAATGCAGAGAAGGAGGGCTGGACTGATAACTAGAAACATAACATACTCTTGGCAGACTGGGAGGCAGAGCCAGGCCGAGCCGGGCACTGCGAGGCAAGAAAGTAAGTGAAGGGTCAGGGATACAGGTGGGGGCTGTATCGCTCCTCGGAGAGTTCAGGAAACAGGAGCTGAATCTGAGTCCGGGCCCTTTTGAGGCCTAGAAACGGGGACAATTCAATGAATTAACGTGCACACTGTAAAACGTGGCAACGTAGCTTTACATAGGCCTGATATTCGTTATATTTACAAAAACTGGAAACTGGCATACTAGAGATGGACACAACTGTAATTGCGTCTTTAATCGATCAGAGGGGAATACATGCATATCGATCATGCACATATGACATAACATGGGGAACACGTAGGCACATATAACATGGCAAAATTTACTTTTCCACAGAGTGAGCCCTGCTCCTTTAAAAGATTGCAAACTCACTGAAGACTCCTCTGACAATGCGCAAGCCCTGCTCCAACCAAGAGATCACAAACTCACTGAATACTCCTCTGACACTGAGTGAGCCCTGCTCCTTCCAAGAGATCACACACCCACTGCAAACTCTACTGAACACTAAGCGAGCCCAGCTCCAACTAAGAGATCACAAACTCACTGAAGACTCTTCTGAAAACTGAGCGAGCCCTGCTCCTTCTAAGAAATCACAAACTCATTGAAGACTCATCTGACACTCAGTGAGCCCTGCTCCTTCCAAGCGATCACACACTCAATGAAAACTCCTCTGACACTGAGTGAGCCCTGCTCCTTCCAAGAGATCACAAACTCACTGAAGACTCCTCTGACACTGAGTGAGCCCTGCTCTTTCCAAGAGATCACAAACTCACTGAAGACTCCTCTGACATTGAGTGAACCCTGCTCCAGCTAAGAGATCACAAACTCACTGAAGACTCCTCTGACACTGAGTGAGCACTGCTCCTTCCTAGAGATCACAAACTCACTGAAGACTCCTTTGACACTGAGTGAGCCCTGCTCCTCCCAAGAGATCACAAACTCACTGAAGACTCCTCTGACACTGAGTGACCCCTGCTCCTTCCAAGAGATTACAAACTCACCGAAGACTCCTCTGACACTGAGTGAGCCCTGCTCCAACTAAGAGATCACAATCTCACGGAAGACTCCTCTGAAACTGAGTGAGCCCTGTTCCTTTCAAGAGATTACAAACTCACAGAAGACTCCTCTGACACTGAGTGAGCCCTGCTCCTTCCAAGAGATCACAAACTCAATGAAGACTCCTCAGACACTGAGTGAGCCCTGCTCCTTTCAAGAGATTACAAAGTCACAGAAGACTCCTCTGTCACTGAGTGACCCCTGCTCCAGCCAAAAGATCTCAAGCTCATTGAAGACTTTGCTGAACACTGAGTGAGCCCAGCTCCAACTAAGAGATCACAAACTCACTGAAGACTCCTCTGACACTGAGTGAGCCCTGCTCCAACTAGGAGATCACAAACTCAGTGAAGACTCCTCTTAACTGAGTGAGCCCTGGTCCTTCCAAGAGATCTCAAACTTACTGAAGACTCCTCTGGCACTGAGTGAGCCCTGCTCCAACCAAGAGATCACAAACTCACTGAATACTCCTCTGACACTGAGTGAGCTCTGCTCCTTCCTAGAGATCACAAACTCACTGAAGACTCCTCTGACACTGAGTGAGCCCTGCTCCTCCCAAGAGATTACAAACTCACTGAAGACTCCTCTGACACAGAGTGAGCCCTGCTCCTTCCAAGAGATTACAAACTCACTGAAGACTCCTCTGAGTGAGCCCTGCTCCAACTAAGAGATCACAAACTCACTGAAGACTCCTCTGACACTGAGTGAACCCTGCTCCAGCCAAAATACCTCAAACTCATTGAAGACTCCTCTGACACTGAGTGAGCCCTGCTCCTTCCAAGAGATCACAAACTCATTAAAGACTCCTCTGACACTGAGTGAGCCCTGCTCCTTCCAATAGATCACAAACTCACTGAAGACTCCTCTGACACTGAGTGAGCCCTGTTCCTTTCAAGACATTACAAACTCACTGAAGACTCATCTGACACTGAGTGAGCCCTGCTCCTTCCAAGGGATCACACACTCAATGAAATCTCCTCTGACACTGAGTGAGCCCTGCTCCTTCCAAGAGATCACAAACTCACTGAAGACTCCTCTGACGCTGAGTGAGCCCTGCTCCTTCCAAGAGATCACAATCTCACTAAAGACTCCTCTGACAATGAATGAGCCCTGCTCCTTCCACGAGATCACAAACCCACTGCAAACTCTACTGAACACTGAGCGAGCCCAACTCCAACTAAGAGATCACAAACTCACTGCAAACTCTTCTGAAAACTGAGCGAGCCCTGCTCCTTCCAAGAGATCACAAACTCGCTGAAGACTCCTCTGACACTGAGTCAACCCTGCTCCAGCCAAAAGATCTCAAACTCAATGAAGACTTTTCTGAACACTGAGTGTGCCCAGATCCAACTAAGAGATCACAAACTCACTGAAGACTCCTCTGACACTGAGTGAGCCCTGCTCCAATTAAGAGATCACAAACTCACTTAAGACTCCTCTGACACTGAGTGATCCCCGCTCCTTTCAAGATATCACAAACTCACTGAAGACTCCTCTGACACTGAGTGAGCCCTGCTCCAACTAAGAGATCACAAACTCACTTAAGACTCCTCTGACACTTAGTGATCCCTGCTCCTTCCAATAGATCACAAACTCACTGAAGACTCCTCTGACACTGAGTAAGCCCTGCTCCGTTCAAGAGATTATAAACTCACAGAAGACTCCTCTAACACTGAGTGAGCCCTGCTCCTTCCAAGAGATCACAAACTCACTAAAGACTCCTCGGACACTGAGTGAGCCCTGCTCCAACCAAGAGAACTTAAACTCACTGAAGACTCCTCTGACACTGAGTGAGCCCTGCTCCTTCCAAGAGATCACACACCCACTGCAAACTCTACTGAACACTAAGCGAGCCCAGCTCCAACTAAGAGATCACAAACTCACTGAAGACTCTTCTGAAAACTGAGCGAGCCCTGCTCCTTCTAAGAAATCACAAACTCATTGAAGACTCATCTGACACTCAGTGAGCCCTGCTCCTTCCAAGCGATCACACACTCAATGAAAACTCCTCTGACACTGAGTGAGCCCTGCTCCTTCCAAGAGATCACAAACTCACTGAAGACTCCTCTGACACTGAGTGAGCCCTGCTCTTTCCAAGAGATCACAAACTCACTGAAGACTCCTCTGACATTGAGTGAACCCTGCTCCAGCTAAGAGATCACAAACTCACTGAAGACTCCTCTGACACTGAGTGAGCACTGCTCCTTCCTAGAGATCACAAACTCACTGAAGACTCCTTTGACACTGAGTGAGCCCTGCTCCTCCCAAGAGATCACAAACTCACTGAAGACTCCTCTGACACTGAGTGACCCCTGCTCCTTCCAAGAGATTACAAACTCACCGAAGACTCCTCTGACACTGAGTGAGCCCTGCTCCAACTAAGAGATCACAATCTCACGGAAGACTCCTCTGAAACTGAGTGAGCCCTGTTCCTTTCAAGAGATTACAAACTCACAGAAGACTCCTCTGACACTGAGTGAGCCCTGCTCCTTCCAAGAGATCACAAACTCAATGAAGACTCCTCAGACACTGAGTGAGCCCTGCTCCTTTCAAGAGATTACAAAGTCACAGAAGACTCCTCTGTCACTGAGTGACCCCTGCTCCAGCCAAAAGATCTCAAGCTCATTGAAGACTTTGCTGAACACTGAGTGAGCCCAGCTCCAACTAAGAGATCACAAACTCACTGAAGACTCCTCTGACACTGAGTGAGCCCTGCTCCAACTAGGAGATCACAAACTCAGTGAAGACTCCTCTTAACTGAGTGAGCCCTGGTCCTTCCAAGAGATCTCAAACTTACTGAAGACTCCTCTGGCACTGAGTGAGCCCTGCTCCAACCAAGAGATCACAAACTCACTGAATACTCCTCTGACACTGAGTGAGCTCTGCTCCTTCCTAGAGATCACAAACTCACTGAAGACTCCTCTGACACTGAGTGAGCCCTGCTCCTCCCAAGAGATTACAAACTCACTGAAGACTCCTCTGACACAGAGTGAGCCCTGCTCCTTCCAAGAGATTACAAACTCACTGAAGACTCCTCTGAGTGAGCCCTGCTCCAACTAAGAGATCACAAACTCACTGAAGACTCCTCTGACACTGAGTGAACCCTGCTCCAGCCAAAATACCTCAAACTCATTGAAGACTCCTCTGACACTGAGTGAGCCCTGCTCCTTCCAAGAGATCACAAACTCATTAAAGACTCCTCTGACACTGAGTGAGCCCTGCTCCTTCCAATAGATCACAAACTCACTGAAGACTCCTCTGACACTGAGTGAGCCCTGTTCCTTTCAAGACATTACAAACTCACTGAAGACTCATCTGACACTGAGTGAGCCCTGCTCCTTCCAAGGGATCACACACTCAATGAAATCTCCTCTGACACTGAGTGAGCCCTGCTCCTTCCAAGAGATCACAAACTCACTGAAGACTCCTCTGACGCTGAGTGAGCCCTGCTCCTTCCAAGAGATCACAATCTCACTAAAGACTCCTCTGACAATGAATGAGCCCTGCTCCTTCCACGAGATCACAAACCCACTGCAAACTCTACTGAACACTGAGCGAGCCCAACTCCAACTAAGAGATCACAAACTCACTGCAAACTCTTCTGAAAACTGAGCGAGCCCTGCTCCTTCCAAGAGATCACAAACTCGCTGAAGACTCCTCTGACACTGAGTCAACCCTGCTCCAGCCAAAAGATCTCAAACTCAATGAAGACTTTTCTGAACACTGAGTGTGCCCAGATCCAACTAAGAGATCACAAACTCACTGAAGACTCCTCTGACACTGAGTGAGCCCTGCTCCAATTAAGAGATCACAAACTCACTTAAGACTCCTCTGACACTGAGTGATCCCCGCTCCTTTCAAGATATCACAAACTCACTGAAGACTCCTCTGACACTGAGTGAGCCCTGCTCCAACTAAGAGATCACAAACTCACTTAAGACTCCTCTGACACTTAGTGATCCCTGCTCCTTCCAATAGATCACAAACTCACTGAAGACTCCTCTGACACTGAGTAAGCCCTGCTCCGTTCAAGAGATTATAAACTCACAGAAGACTCCTCTAACACTGAGTGAGCCCTGCTCCTTCCAAGAGATCACAAACTCACTAAAGACTCCTCTGACAATGCGTGAGCCCTGCTCCATCCAAGAGATCTTAAACTCACTGAAGACTCCTCTGACACTGAGTGAGCCCTGCTCCTTCCAAGAGATCACACACTCACTGAAGACTCTTCTGACACTGAGTGAGCCCTGCTCCTCACAAGAGATCACAAACTCACTGAAGACTCCTCGGACACTGAGTGAGCCCTGGTCCTTCCAAGAGATCTCAAACTTACTGAAGACTCCTCTATCACTGAGTGACCCCTGCTCCTTTAAGAGATTGCAAACTCACTGAAGACTCCTCTGACAATGCGTGAGCCCTGCTCCAACCAAGAGATCACAAACTTAATGAAGACTCCTCTGACACTGAGTGAGCCCTGCTCCTTCCAAGAGATCACAAACTCACTGAAGACTCCTCGGACACTGAGTGAGCCCAGCTCCAGCCAAGAGATCACAAACCCACTGCAAACTCTTCTGAACACTGAGCGAACCCTGCTCCTTCCAAGAGATCACAAACTCTCTGAAGACTCCTCTGACACTGAGTGAACCCTGCTCCAGCCAAAATACCTCAAACTCATTGAAGACTCCTCTGACACTGAGTGCACCCTGCTCCTTCCAAGAGATCACAAACTCACTGAAGACTCCTTTGACACTGAGTGAGCTCTGTTCCTTCCTAGAAATCACAAACTCACTGAAGACTCCTCTGACACTGAGTGAGCCCAGCTCCTTCCAAGAGATCACAAACTCACTGAAGACTCCATTGACACTGAGTGAGCCTTGCTCCAACTAAGAGATCTCAAACTCATTGAAGACTCCTCTGACACTGAGTGCACCCTGCTCCTTCCAAGAGATCACAAACTCACTGAAGACTCCTCTGACACTGAGTGAGCCCTGCTCCTTCCAAGAGATCCCAAACTCACTGGAGAGTCCTCGGACACTGAATGAGCCCTGCTCCAACCAAGAGATCACAAACTCACTGAAGACTTCTCTGACACTGAGTGAGCCCTGCTCCAACTAAGAGATCACAAACTCACTGAAGACTTTTCTGAACACTGAGTGAGCCCAGCTCCAACTAAGGGATCACAAACTCACTGAAGACTTCTCTGACACTGAGTGAGCCCTGCTCCAACTAAGAGATCACAAACTCACTGAAGACTTTTCTGAATACTGAGTGAGCCCATCTCCGAATAAGAGATCACAAACTCACTGAAGACTTCTCTGACACTGAGTGAGCCCTGCTCCAACTAAGAGATCACAAACTCACTGAAGACTCCTCTGGCACTGAGTGAGCCCTGCTCCTTTAAGAGATTGCAAACTCACTGAAGACTCCTCTGACAATGCGCAAGCCCTGCTCCAACCAAGAGATCACAAACTCACTGAATACTCCTCTGACACTGAGTGAGCCCTGCTCCTTCCAAGAGATCACACACCCACTGCAAACTCTACTGAACACTAAGCGAGCCCAGCTCCAACTAAGAGATCATAAACTCACTGAAGACTCTTCTGAAAACTGAGCGAGCCCTGCTCCTTCTAAGAAATCACAAACTCATTGAAGACTCATCTGACAATCAGTGAGCCCTGCTCCTTCCAAGGGATCACACACTCAATGAAAACTCCTCTGACACTGAGTGAGCCCTGCTCCTTCCAAGAGATCACAAACTCACTGAAGACTCCTCTGACACTGAGTGAGCCCTGCTCTTTCCAAGAGATCACAAACTCACTGAAGACTCCTCTGACATTGAGTGAACCCTGCTCCAGCTAAGAGATCACAAACTCACTGAAGACTCCTCTGACACTGAGTGAGCACTGCTCCTTCCTAGAGATCACAAACTCACTGAAGACTCCTTTGACACTGAGTGACCCCTGCTCCTTCCAAGAGATTACAAACTCACCGAAGACTCCTCTGACACTGAGTGAGCCCTGCTCCAACTAAGAGATCACAATCTCAAGGAAGACTCCTCTGAAACTGAGTGAGCCCTGTTCCTTTCAAGAGATTACAAACTCACAGAAGACTCCTCTGACACTGAGTGAGCCCTGCTCCTTTCAAGAGATTACAAACTCACAGAAGACTCCTCTTTCACTGAGTGACCCCTGCTCCAGCCAAAAGATCTCAAGCTCATTGAAGACTTTGCTGAACACTGAGTGAGCCCAGCTCCAACTAAGAGATCACAAACTCACTGAAGACTCCTCTGACACTGAGTGAGCCCTGCTCCAACTAGGAGATCACAAACTCACTGAAGACTCCTCTTAACTGAGTGAGCCCTGGTCCTTCCAAGAGATCTCAAACTTACTGAAGACTCCTCTGGCACTGAGTGAACCCTGCTCCTTTAAGAGATTGCAAACTCACTGAAGACTCCTCTGACAATGCGCAAGCCCTGCTCCAACCAAGAGATCACAAACTCACTGAATACTCCTCTGACAATGCGCGAGCCCTGCTCCAACCAAGAGATCACAAACTCACTGAAGACTCCTCTGACACAGAGTGAGCCCTGCTCCTTCCAAGAGATTACAAACTCACTGAAGACTCCTCTGAGTGAGCCCTGCTCCAACTAAGAGATCACAAACTCACTGAAGACTCCTCTGACACTGAGTGAACCCTGCTCCAGCCAAAATACCTCAAACTCATTGAAGACTCCTCTGACACTGAGTGAGCCCTGCTCCTTCCAAGAGATCACAAACTCATTAAAGACTCCTCTGACACTGAGTGATCCCTGCTCCTTCCAATAGATCACAAACTCACTGAAGACTCCTCTGACACAGAGTGAGCCCTGTTCCTTTCAAGACATTACAAACTCACTGAAGACTCATCTGACACTGAGTGAGCCCTGCTCCTTCCAAGGGATCACACACTCAATGAAATCTCCTCTGACACTGAGTGAGCCCCGCTCCTTCCAAGAGATCACAAACTCACTGAAGACTCCTCTGACGCTGAGTGAGCCCTGCTCCTTCCAAGAGATCACAATCTCACTAAAGACTCCTCTGACAATGAGTGAGCCCTGCTCCTTCCACGAGATCACAAACCCACTGCAAACTCTACTGAACACTGAGCGAGCCCAACTCCAACTAAGAGATCACAAACTCACTGCAAACTCTTCTGAAAACTGAGCAAGCCCTGCTCCTTCCAAGAGATCACAAACTCGCTGAAGACTCCTCTGACACTGAGTCAACCCTGCTCCAGCCAAAAGATCTCAAACTCAATGAAGACTTTTCTGTACACTGAGTGTGCCCAGATCAAACTAAGAGATCACAAACTCACTGAAGACTCCTCTGACACTGAGTGAGCCCTGCTCCAATTAAGAGATCACAAACTCACTTAAGACTCCTCTGACACTGAGTGATCCCCGCTCCTTTCAAGATATCACAAACTCACTGAAGACTCCTCTGACACTGAGTGAGCCCTGCTCCTTCCAATAGATCACAAGCTCACTGAAGTCTCCTATGAGACTGAGTGAGCCCTGCTCCTTTCTAGATATCACAAACTCACTGACGACTCCTCTGACACTGAGTGAGCCCTGCTCCTTCCAAGAGATCACAAACCCACCGCAAACTCTACTGAACACTGAGCGAGCCCAGCTCCAACTAAGAGATCACAAACTCAATGAAGACTTTTCTTAACACTGAGTGTGCCCAGATCCAACTAAGAGATCACAAACTCACTGAAGACTCCTCTGACACTGAGTGAGCCCTGCTCCAACTAAGAGATCACAAACTCACTTAAGACTCCTCTGACACTTAGTGATCCCTGCTCCTTCCAATAGATCACAAACTCACTGAAGACTCCTCTGACACTGAGTAAGCCCTGCTCCGTTCAAGAGATTATAAACTCACAGAAGACTCCTCTAACACTGAGTGAGCCCTGCTCCTTCCAAGAGATCACAAACTCACTAAAGACTCCTCAACAATGCGTGAGCCCTGCTCCATCCAAGAGATCTTAAACTCACTGAAGACTCCTCTGACACTGAGTGAGCCCTGCTCCTTCCAAGAGATCACACACTCACTGAAGACTCTTCTGACACTGAGTGAGCCCTGCTCCTCACAAGAGATCACAAACTCACTGAAGACTCCTCGGACACTGAGTGAGCCCTGGTCCTTCCAAGAGATCTCAAACTTACTGAAGACTCCTCTATCACTGAGTGACCCCTGCTCCTTTAAGAGATTGCAAACTCACTGAAGACTCCTCTGACAATGCGTGAGCCCTGCTCCAACCAAGAGATCACAAACTTAATGAAGACTCCTCTGACACTGAGTGAGCCCTGCTCCTTCCAAGAGATCACAAACTCACTGAAGACTCCTCGGACACTGAGTGAGCCCAGCTCCAGCCAAGAGATCACAAACCCACTGCAAACTCTTCTGAACACTGAGCGAACCCTGCTCCTTCCAAGAGATCACAAACTCTCTGAAGACTCCTCTGACACTGAGTGAACCCTGCTCCAGCCAAAATACCTCAAACTCATTGAAGACTCCTCTGACACTGAGTGCACCCTGCTCCTTCCAAGAGATCACAAACTCACTGAAGACTCCTCTGACACTGAGTGAGCTCTGCTCCTTCCTAGAAATCACAAACTCACTGAAGACTCCTCTGACACTGAGTGAGCCCAGCTCCTTCCAAGAGATCACAAACTCACTGAAGACTCCATTGACACTGAGTGAGCCTTGCTCCAACTAAGAGATCTCAAACTCATTGAAGACTCCACTGACACTGAGTGCACCCTGCTCCTTCCAAGAGATCACAAACTCACTGAAGACTCCTCTGACACTGAGTGAGCCCTGCTCCTTCCAAGAGATCCCAAACTCACTGGAGACTCCTCGGACACTGAGTGAGCCCTGCTCCAACCAAGAGATCACAAACTCACTGAAGACTTCTCTGACACTGAGTGAGCCCTGCTCCAACTAAGAGATCACAAACTCACTGAAGACTTTTCTGAACACTGAGTGAGCCCAGCTCCAACTAAGGGATCACAAACTCACTGAAGACTTCTCTGACACTGAGTGAGCCCTGCTCCAACTAAGAGATCACAAACTCACTGAAGACTTTTCTGAACACTGAGTGAGCCCATCTCCGAATATGAGATCACAAACTCACTGAAGACTTCTCTGACACTGAGTGAGCCCTGCTCCAACTAAGAGATCACAAACTCACTGAAGACTCCTCTGGCACTGAGTGAGCCCTGCTCCTTTAAGAGATTGCAAACTCACTGAAGACTCCTCTGACAATGCGCAAGCCCTGCTCCAACCAAGAGATCACAAACTCACTGAATACTCCTCTGACACTGAGTGAGCCCTGCTCCTTCCAAGAGATCACCACACCCACTGCAAACTCTACTGAACACTAAGCGAGCCCAGCTCCAACTAAGAGATCACAAACTCACTGAAGACTCTTCTGAAAACTGAGCGAGCCCTGCTCCTTCTAAGAAATCACAAACTCATTGAAGACTCATCTGACACTCAGTGAGCCCTGCTCCTTCCAAGGGATCACACACTCAATGAAAACTCCTCTGACACTGAGTGAGCCCTGCTCCTTCCAAGAGATCACAAACTCACTGAAGACTCCTCTGACACTGAGTGAGCCCTGCTCTTTCCAAGAGATCACAAACTCACTGAAGACTCCTCTGACATTGAGTGAACCCTGCTCCAGCTAAGAGATCACAAACTCACTGAAGACTCCTCTGACACTGAGTGAGCACTGCTCCTTCCTAGAGATCACAAACTCACTGAAGACTCCTTTGACACAGAGTGAGCCCTGCTCCTCCCAAGAGATCACAAACTCACTGAAGACTCCTCTGACACTGAGTGACCCCTGCTCCTTCCAAGAGATTACAAACTCACCGAAGACTCCTCTGACACTGAGTGAGCCCTGCTCCAACTAAGAGATCACAATCTCACGGAAGACTCCTCTGAAACTGAGTGAGCCCTGCTCCTTTCAAGAGATTACAAACTCACAGAAGACTCCTCTGACACTGAGTGAGCCCTGCTCCTTCCAAGAGATCACAAACTCAATGAAGACTCCTCAGACACTGAGTGAGCCCTGCTCCTTTCAAGAGATTACACAGTCACAGAAGACTCCTCTGTCACTGAGTGACCCCTGCTCCAGCCAAAAGGTCTCAAGCTCATTGAAGACTTTGCTGAACACTGAGTGAGCCCAGCTCCAACTAAGAGATCACAAACTCACTGAAGACTCCTCTGACACTGAGTGAGCCCTGGTCCTTCCAAGAGATCACAAACTCACTAAAGACTCCTCAACAATGCGTGAGCCCTGCTCCATCCAAGAGATCTTAAACTCACTGAAGACTCCTCTGACACTGAGTGAGCCCTGCTCCTTCCAAGAGATCACACACTCACTGAAGACTCTTCTGACACTGAGTGAGCCCTGCTCCTCACAAGAGATCACAAACTCACTGAAGACTCCTCGGACACTGAGTGAGCCCTGGTCCTTCCAAGAGATCTCAAACTTACTGAAGACTCCTCTGGCACTGAGTGAGCCCTGCTCCTTTAAGAGATTGCAAACTCACTGAAGACTCCTCTGACAATGCGCGAGCCCTGCTCCAACCAAGAGATCACAAACTCACTGAATACTCCTCTGACACTGAGTGAGCTCTGCTCCTTCCTAGAGATCACAAACTCACTGAAGACTCCTCTGACACTGAGTGAGCCCTGTTCCTCCCAAGAGATTACAAACCCACTGAAGACTCCTCTGACACAGAGTGAGCCCTGCTCCTTCCAAGAGATTACAAACTCACTGAAGACTCCTCTGAGTGAGCCCTGCTCCAACTAAGAGATCACAAACTCACTGAAAACTCCTCTGACACTGAGTGAACCCTGTGTGGTGTTGGGTTCAAATCAGGCCTACATACTCTGCTAAATTCTCGAACACCTTAGTATAGAAGTTGGCACGGACACTGGAAAAGGTAAAAGACAAGTTTATTAAGACCCCATGGGGTGGTGATACATTCCTACAGCACCCTTCGGCAATGTAAGAAGTAGCACACCGAACATCGATGTGCGACCTCTTTTATACAATTTAATAGCAATAAAAAGATAGGCGGTTACAAGTTACACATTTTAGGTACATATAAGGTCATTTTTGGAACACAGCCAGCACTGGTCAGTTAATATGCACATTCCTAAAGAGTGACCAGTTGATGCATAGTGCGCATGTGCGCTTGACCAGTACTAAAAATAGCCTGTTGCCGAGCAGAATAGTGACCATGGGTATCGAGAAAGGACGAAAGGGCACACTGACCACGAGGCAGCGTGTTCATAGGAAACGGAAGGTAGAAGGATTCAAAATGGCCCCCGTTCATTTTGGTCAAGTTAACAGAAAAGACCGTGTAGCTGTGCTAAACGCTAACTCAGGAGCTGCCAAAACACGACAGACGGCCCTTTTAGCGTTTAGCAAAAGCTACCTCATAGCGAACATAGTCAGAATGTTCGTCCTCAATGTCAATAGCCATTATTTTTAATACTTCATCATTGATCAGTTTCTCTTGCTTGACAGTAGCTCGTTTGGACGGAATACAGGCTGTGATACATACAGAACATAATGTAGGGCCACATTGAATACATAAACAAAGGAAAAATAGTACTCCAATAAAAACACAGAGAATCGTTAATAATTTCCAACCCCAAGTACTAAGCAGAGTCCAGAACCAACCAGAAAAGGTCCATGTTCCATTTTCTGGGTGGATCTCAGCAGCTATCTTATGTAATCTTGTAATCGAATCATATACAGAAGGTGAGTTATCTGGCACGTACACGCAACAACTACTTCCGATGACGCGGCATGCTCCACCCCTGTCAGCTAATATCACATCTAGAACCATTCGATTCTGGAGCGCCACAATTCTGGTAATTTGCAATTCCTCAGTAATATTCCCTAAAGCGGAGGCTGTTTCATTGGCAACGGCTTCCACCACACGTGTAAGCCGCCTTATCTTCCTGCTATTCAGTGCAGCTCCTACGAATGAGAATAACCCTAAATTGAAATCTACATATTGTTGCAAAGTAGTATCAGTCTGGTCTATCTCATCAAGATCTATTGTTCGTTTCACTCTATTCAATATGAAATCATGGTATAGAACATAATCATTGTGGTACATGGGAGGAGCAATAAATACAGGTGGTAATACAAAAGCTATATAACACGTTCCCAACCATCCCAATGGTAGACAATGGTATCCCTTATTTCCGCAAACGAAATATGTGTTACGTGAAGCTATAAATGCAATTCCAGTCGGTGTATCAAAGGTAAGTATAATATTACATTCACTACGGCCTACAGGGATTGTACCTTTATTTCTAATACACAAATCTGCTTTTGTATCGATAACTGTTATTATATGCATGCTCGTCACATTTGTAAGTCTTTGATTCGTATATACACGAGGTGTAGAAACATTGTCCGGACGATATTCTTCCCATTCGAATTTAGTTCCTTCAACGTGTGGGTAGCCATCTTTATCGTTATAGCATATTTTGTTCAACCGAAAAAGTAGTCCACCTTTCGTTGGCCATCGCAGAGTAAAAAGGAGAGTGTACCAAGCATGACAAGAACCATTATGAGAAAACGGGAGAGGAATGAGCGGTGTTCCTCCCTTCTTCTGATGTCCGGGCAACATTCCACATACCCAACAATTGGAAGTATTGGTCATATTATGAGTATGATGCAAAATCTTAATAAAACTGTTATTCAAATAAGTCTGCCTATGTCTTTCTTCATGAAAAGGCAGAGTGAAATGAAAATGTTCAGATGGACTTGGAGTGGTGGGCAGCAAATGTTCTCGTACAGGAAACAACAGTTCTATAGTCCAAGCTAATACTGCGATCACCACTACGGTCAAGACAAACAAAACAGCACCAAGAATTCTCCCTTTTCGTGTCAGAGGAGATGCCATAGTAAAATAATACTTCTTCAAAAGCAACACTAAGCGAAAAGAGAAAAAAAAAACCCGACGGTTCTGGACTGAGGCTGCCGTTGATTTGTTCTCCGGGATTCAAGACGGGTGTCGCTACACTGGACAGAACTGATCCCCCCCCCTTGATATTCCCGGCTTCCGTTTCACAAACCTCAGAGCGGTCACCAACCAGTTTCAAAAAGAACACAAAAGAAATCTTATTTCCTAAGGCGTAGATTATATTTCACTTTATCAGGAACAACGTGGTCCGGGAAGGCTCCCTCCAATTCATCAGGCGTGACAGCTGGGCTCTTTTCTGTATCCAAAATCTTTCTGTAATCGGATAGCACCACAGGGCTCACCAAATCCGGAGAGACACGTCGGCAATGCGTTGAATGAATCCACCGCTTCTTATTAGTGACTCTCACAGCAGTTCGCGTAACCAGCAGCACTTGCTCAGGACCATGCCATCTCGGTTCCAAACTGCTGGATCGCTCAAAGACTTTGACCATCACGTGGTCCCCAGGGCGGAGATCGTGAGCCTCACCAGCAGAGTTATCAGGGAGCGCCTCTCGAACCTGTTGATGAATAGAAAGCAAATCATTTGTTAATCGTGCCAGATAATCGTTCATCATTATACAAGGCATAACATGTATCAAACGAGGTTTTGGAACTCCCCAAATGTTCATAGGCATTCCAAACACCACTTCATAGGGTGTGAGGCCAGATCGAGAATGGGGCACTGATCGAATGGACAGCAATGCCAGAGGCAAAGCGTCCGGCCATTTCAGAGATGTCGATGCCACTATCTTTGCTAGCTTCAGCTTCAGAGTTGCATTGTATCTCTCTACTAAACCTGCTGATTGCGGATGAAAGACAGCATGGAATCGCTGCTTGATTCCCAATCCTTTCAGGACGTATTCCACTACTTTCCCAATGAAATGAGGGCCATTATCACTCCACATAAGTTTACAAACACCATAACGCGGGAAGTACTCCTTGAGTAACACCTTAGCTGTTGTCAATGCTGTATTGTCTTTCGTAGGGTAAGCCTCAATCCATTTACTGAAGGCACACACCACTACTAGGACATACCTGAGATTATTACAGCGTTCCAGCTGGATGTAATCCATTTGTAGTACTTCGAATGGTGCAGTAGGTGGAACAAACCCTCCTTTAGGAGTATGAGTCCCTTGTCCAGGATTGTGCTGCAAACATATCAGACAGGTCTGCACTACTCTCTTAGCCGTGCTAGCAATGTCAGCATTTTCCCAAACTCGTGTAAGCAATTTAGTGATTGCGAGAGCTCCAATATGTGCCAGCCCGTGTGTCATTTGCACCATTGTTTGTAAATAGGCCATGGGTAGTTTCCATCTTTCCATATCTTTACTACGCCAGCAACCCTCATCATCCAATACTCCTTCGGTGGCCCATTTCACAAGTTCTGCCTCTGATGCTGACTTCTGTATATCTATTATTTCTTCTCTAGCATCATGCCACCGCTCAGCTTGTGACTTCACCACATACATGGGGAAATGATTTTGCAGCATAGCGGTCTCTCTCGCAATGCGGTCTGCGAAAGCATTGCCTTGCCCTATTTTGTCCGTCACCTTTTTGTGTGCACTGCACTTGACTATTGCAACTTTCTTTGGGCATAACAGTGCATTCAGGAGATCGCGTACCAATTCTCCATGCATGATATGTACTCCATGTGAAGTTAGGAATCCTCGTTCCTTCCAAAGTAGGCCAAAATCATGCACTACTCCAAAAGCATAACGACTATCCGTATAAATGTTCACACATAGTCCAGCACTTAACTCACATGCTTTCGTTAAGGCTATCAATTCGGCTGCTTGAGCCGATTTTTGGGGTATCCGTGCTGCTTCTACCACAGTCTTAAGTGTCGTGATTGCATAAGCTGCGGAAGTCGTACCATCTGGTAACCTCACGCACGATCCATCAACCCACAGTTCCCCATCTACATCTGGAAATGGCGTATCCTGTAAATCGATACGACCCTTTGTCTGTTCCTCAGTCAGAAAAACACAATCATGTTGTTCTTCCTTCTGGGTCCCAGCAACAGGATCCGGCAATAAAGTAGCAGGATTTAGTGTCGCACATCGTTTTAGTGTGATGTGCGGCGCCAACAACGTTAGCTCATATCCTGTCAGACGGGCACTGGTTAGATGCTGCGTTTTTGTTTGGTTCAGTAACGCATCTACCGCATGGGGAACTAGCACCAACAATTTGTGTGACAAAACTATTCCCTCACTTTGTCGTATCGCTACTGCTGTTGCTGCAACTGCTCGAAAGCATCCAGGCAATCCTCGAGCCACAGGGTCGAGTACCGCCGAGAAGTATGCACAAGGCCTCTGTTTGTCTCCATGTGTCTGCACTAACATTGACAATGCGCACCCATCCTTTTCGTGTACATATAATGTAAAGATCTTCGTGTAATCAGGTGTACCCAACACTGGTGCAGAACAAAGAGCTTGTCTCAATTGCTCAAAAGCATTCTGACATTCATCCGACCATTCAATGGGAATCGGTGTATCTTTAGACAACAATGCCAACAATGGTTTAACGATATGTGAAAAACCCAATATCCATTGCCTACAAAAAGACGTCAAACCTATGAAGGCGCGAACATCTTTCTGAGTGCGAGGGACTGGAGTATCTAGGATTGCTTGAATTCGATCTGGTGTCAATGCACGGCCCTCCTTAGACAAAAGATGACCGAGGTAGGTCACCTTTGGTCTACAATATTGCAGCTTTTTCCTCGAAACTTTATGATTATGTTTGGCCAGAAAGGAAAGCAAAGAAAAGGTACTCTTCTCACATTGTTCTGGCGTGTCTGCAGCAAGTAAGATATCATCTACATATTGAATAAGAACCACTCCCTCTTGCAAATCGAAGGAATCAAGCTGTCTTTTTAATGCCTGACTATAAATGCTAGGACTTTCAGTATAGCCTTGAGGAACTCGACAGAATCTGTACGATTTATTATTTAATGTAAAGCCGAAGAGATATCGACTATCAGGATGTACAGGGATCGAAAAGAAGGCATTTTTCAAATCGATGACTGTAAAAGTAGTTGCCGTCGATGGAACCAACGTAAGCAACGTGGTGATGTCAGACACCACCGGGTACTGAGGCACTACTATCTTGTTTATTTCCCTCAAATCAATAATAAACCGGTAAACCTTAGCATCTGTATCTCTTTTAAGGATCGGTAAAATTGGGCTATTGCAAACATTGTAGGGGACTTCCTCAACTACTCCTGCCGAAATCAAATCATTCACAATGTGTATCAAAGCAAGTTCACCTTCTCTAGAAATCTTATATTGCGGGACACGTGGCAGAGATACTCCCTCCTTTACAGTAATACGCACTGGAGGAATTAACATCTGTCCTACATCCGTATCCGAAGTGGCCCACAATGTTTCCGGTAAGGAGGCCAGTGTGGAAAATTAGTGCGTTTTGGTGAACATTATCTGCGCCATCTTGCCACTTCCCCTGATGCCACACTTTGTCGTACGCGCCCGCCATTTTAAGATGTCCCGATCAGAACAAACCCTTTTGCATGCCGCTGGCCCCTGACATAGCCCTTTGCCTTCACTAAGCCTGCACGCTGACCACCCCCTGCTTGCACCTGCCTTGAGTCATAAACCCCTCTTCGGCGCTGCTCTGCCCCCGGCCCTCATCCTGTTCCCAGCGCGACACCTCCCTGCTTTCCTTTCATGATCTCCGGCCCTTAGATGCAAACCCCCTTTTTCCCCGTGAGCCCGTTTTGTCCTCCCCTTTCCCAAGCCGACACCCAGCTCTGCCGATACCATCCTTGCCCCTCCCCGTACAATAGAAAGCTTCCCCCATCAAAGAACCCCCGGGTTGATCAAAGCCCCCCCCCCACCCCATGAGATCCGATCAGACTCCCCACATTCCGTGAATCGGCGGATTATCCAGCCGCGCGATGCTCATCACCTGTTGTGACTAGGGTGGGGACTTTAACTGTAAGTGTGTGTGGGAACGGGCCCAAAGGGGAGTTCCGAGAATGTCTTTTCCGCACATCAAAGCTTTAAACATGTATGTGTAATCTGCAATAAAGTCATAAATGTGGATATAAGAGGCCAGGCCTCCGGGATGCAGTTAGAGCACCTCAGAACGATACCTTCTGTCCGTTTCGTTGTGTTCTCCTCCGGAGAGAATAAAAAACCTTGTTTCCTGCTTTCCAGTCTCCAGCGCCTGCCTCTTCATTGATTTAAATAACTAGAGGGTCACAGAGGCAATACCGCCGGGCAAATATCGATTGTCCCCGACCCGATTGAAACTGTTTTTACAATTGGCGTCCCAAGCGTGGGGCCCATCAGCGACTCGTGGATCCAGTGGGAGAGGTCCCGACGACAGAGTGAACGACTGCAACGATCGGGAGAGCTCTTGCCCAATAGACCCTCGTCTGGCAGCCGATCATCCGAACTTCACTAGTTCCGAACAGACCTCTCTCGAGTGATCTACGGTCCTGACTGGGAACCATCAGGAGTGCCGTGAGAAAGACGAGAAAAAAAGAGGACGATCGGGCGCTGGATTCGGAAGACAGGAAACTGTCCACATGGTCCGGGTAAGGTCGTGTTGCCACGACAAGTTGCGAAAGAATTTGTTTTGATTGCTTGATTGTTCAAAATACTAGTATTGCCTTGTTTATTTTTATTTAGAGATTCACTGTCTGCAAACGGAGAAGCAACAGGCTCTCTCTCCCTTTGCAAGCAGTGGAGGATAAGTAGGGTAGCAGCCGTGCTTGTTCTTTTTCTCCCCCACTCAATAATTGCTTGAAACTGAACTGTTGTTCACAAACTATTGTTTCCTGGAGATTCTCTGTCTGCAAGCAGGGAAGAGACCATCCTTTTTGCAGATAGTGAAAAGGGTAGGTAACGCAGATCTTTGCGGTCCTACTCATTCTCCCCATTGTTATTTTGTTGGTCTTTTGGTTTTTTTGGATCCATGAGGTATTCACTACCTGCAAACAACGTAGAATAGAAATATTCTGTCTAGTCTTTGCACCTAGTGATAAGATAGGCAGTGCTGACTTTTTAGTCCCTCGTTACGAGCCGTCATGTCTGTCTTCTCCCCATTGATAAATAGCCTGTTTAGCCCGGACCGGGTGTTAGAGGTGGACCATATGGCTCCACTAGAAGGCACCCCTAATAAGGACATGTTCATAAACTATGGGTTAGTCACCATAGCTTATAATAAATTATGGCACAGGTATACCGAAGATAGCCAAGACAAACAGTGGCCACTGGCAGGATCCTTTGACCTTGATAAAATAGAAACGTTAGAAATAGCCCTTCGAAATAATAAGACGACGCCAATTATGCTCGACAGTCTCGGTATGTGGCGCAGAGAGGCTACGAGACGACAGAGAAAAGACGAGGATAAACCAAGTAGGGAAATATACCGACAGGACAACCCCAGGACACCGCTACCCACAACTTATCCCCCGACACTATACAAAGGACGACCAGACTTAGGGTCAGACCAATGCGCTTTTTGTAGGTATGTCGGACACTGGAAAGCCCAATGCCCGACTCTACTGAGCGTGAGTAAAGGCAAAGGGCCGACAAGAACGACAGACCGACAGTACGAGAAAAGGCGCGAGACAGAGAAGAACCCGACTTACATAGACAGACCAGACAGAACTACCACGTTTGATTATGCCCGATGGCACAGATTTCGCCAGGAAAATCTCAGCGGCATGATCAAGTTCTCCTAGGTCGGCCAATGTCAAGACGGGAACCCAGCCTCGTTTAAAATTCACAGACGGAAAGAGATAATTATGACCAATAACTGTTTTTATATTTGTCTTGGGTCTTTGTATGTCGTACTTGTACTGTCCCCCGTCTGAGTTCGTGTATATGTAATGTACAAATCTGCGTCACCCCTCTACACGTGTTTCCGTGTTACTCGACCCCTGTTAGCAGAAACTTAGCATAAAAGCAACCTGGAAAGAAAGAAATGATAAAACAAAATCCGTAGAACATTAATAAACTTGAACTTTTAATTTAACACAACAAACAAGGAATAATAACGATAAACTGTAGAAAATGGAAGTCAAACAGAACATTCGCCCCCCCCCCCATTCTGGAACCTTCCAAAGTAGGGCAGGGTTACGGCTACGCCCAACCAACGGCAACCCATATAAGGCGAGCCCCGCCGCCAACTCTTGGTCAGGAAATCTTAACGTATGGGGGAGCCGGAGGAGAGGCAGGAGCCCGCAGCCTGGGCATTTGCAGGTAGTCCCGCCACATGTCTCCTTGGCCGGCCGCAACGGGCCTGGAAAGACTAAGGTAGTCCCGCCACATGTCAAGAGGAGAGCGAGGCGCCTCTTCCTTTTCTCTTCCGTCACAGCCGCAGCAGTCCTGGACGCCGGGATGTCCTGCACGTACCTCCACAACAATTTGTCCAAGTTGGGCTGGGAGGGAGAGGCGACGCGGACGAGCCTCCCCCACCTCCACCGGTAGGAGGTTTCCCAGCCCCCAGCCCGGCGCCGAACACCCCCAGTCAGGCGATGGTGCCCATACTTCCACAGCACCGGACACACCATGGTGGCACCCCAGTACTTGCGCAGCACCGAACACACAATGGTGGCACCCCAGTATTTGCGCAGCACCGAACGTACAATGGTGGCACTTGGGGAACACCGGATGTGGAGAGGCCTTCATGCGGGGCGATGAAAAGGAGCGGCATGGAGTGCACTGGGAGAAGGAGACGATGTGAACGAGTCTCCCTCGCCCCCCAGGTGGGGGCATCACAGCTGCACCCCAGCTGAACGTCCCGCTCTCACAAAACAGGGACCTCTTCCTTTCACTCCGAAGGGTCTCTTTCATTCTTGCAAACTCGACGAGAGTGGCCCCTGTAGGGCCTCAAAATGGCGTCTGGATCCGCTGGAAGGCGGGCCCCGGCCACTAGAGTAACTTTGGCCAGCCATACAACTCGAACATTTGTCCCATGGAGCACGAGCCCCCCATCTCCGACAGCATCTCCGCAGCCTTGAAGATCATACAAAGGTCCCCGGCGGAGCCTTCGGCCTTTGCAGGTTTCCGGTAAGGGACGGCTGCTTCGATCGCCAACGAAACAAACATGACATTGCCACACCTTCTGTTAGCGTGAATTCTAGAACTGCCGAAAAGGACTCTGGTCCAAACTGCCAGTAATGGAAACATTTCCCCCTGATGCTGCTTCCGGACTGTGCCGGCCCCGCCCAAAATGGCGCTGGTATCAATCGGAACTTACGAACACCTCGTGGTGTTCCTTCGCACTAATATAAACTTGATGTTCTGAGATTTTTGTGATCCTTTGTACACTTGGCTAGAAAAGACAAGGAGAGCTCACTCGACGAACAGTATGAAAAGATCCCCGTTACAAATGTTGATTACGAATATACAATGTATTATATTTTTATAACTAATGTAAACCTCATTTACGATGCATACGTACGGTATGCATATAGGAAATCTGATTACAACTGTTATGATTATGTTTCTAAATTATGAAAATATATGCCCCCGAACCCCCAGCCAATTAATAGACGTTTTAGTCTCTTACAAATGAATGAGTAAAACTTTCCGATGTTTTTTACTGTTGCAAACGACACCCCCCCCCACTGTACGCACTTTAGCCATTGCCACGACCGACCAAATACGACCACACCCTCCTAATCCATATGCTGAAATGAATTTGCAAAATAAAGCCTTTGAAACTATGGACGGGTATTGCATGCTTTATTTTAAAACAATATGGGATGGGTAGGAAAGTTCTTTTTCTGTGCACCCTACTCTGCTCTCTCTTTAAGGTTAAAGGAAGATGGTTGCCCAGCCCTGGAGGACGGATCGGATCGACAACACGACACCCCGACTTAAAAGTACGCGACTGACTCATGAACTCTCGCGTAGAGGAAGACCGTGACTTCCAAGGATGGGTAAAACGGATGGTGTAAATGAGGGACTGTAAAAGGAAGGTGAAATTAAATAATGTAAATATTGTAAAGTACAACGTTCCGAAGTAGCAGGGACCCAAGAACCGAAGAACTTTAGAACGCCACAGCGTTGAAAGAGGTTTAAGGATCCCGATAGTGAGATATATCCTTTGACTAGATACCTCGCACTAGGCACCTCTGGTTTCCTTCTTATGTTTCCCCGCACACGCCCTACATGAACACACTACCGCCCCCCGACTCCGAAAACTATATCCCCGGGGACCCTGCCCCAAGGAGGAAAGACGAGTAAGAGGTAAGTAAAGGACTTATGAATCCATGTATTTGAATGCGCGCGAATGCTGTCTCCCCCACCCCCCCCCCTTTTTTCCTCCCTCTGCAGGTTACATCAGAGATTACGGCCAAGGTGTGGCGAAGATCTGAGACCTAGCCATGTCTAAATACACGAAACGGACTAGCGCCGCAGGGTGGTGTCTAAGCACGCCTGCAAACTACTCACGTATCGAACAAACCCGAAAAATTAGCACAACCTGATAAAAAGTGATCACCCTTAAACCAGACTGGACGAATGAACCCACGTTATGTATGATGCGAAACTGTGAGGGAATGTGTGTGTGTGTGACTGAGGCGTTGACCCAACTGGTCAAAGGACCGAGAATGCGAGAAAGTGCGACAAAATGGTACCTCCTTTTTCTTCTTTCCTTTTCTCAAAGCACGTCCCCTCTACCCTGCCTAATGCTCAAACTGCATGATTACAAGATTCTACCGTGGACTCGTGAATACCCTTTACTGTGTAATGCACTAAATAGCCTTTCTTGAATGCACTGCCGCCCTCTCCGTTGCACGTGTACTATTTAGCCTGCCGTTGCACTCTCTCTCTCTCTCTCTCTCTCTCTCTCTCTCTCTCTCTCTCTCTTTCTCTCTCTCTCTATTTTTGCACTACCACTCTTCCGAGTGGTTAGCCCCGAAATTGGCAGATTGCCACCCCTAGCACACCACCTAATTGGCTTCAAATACCGTCAGTATTTGCACAAACGCTTGTCTTTAATACAATCACCCTGAGGCCGCGTCATTACCTCTCCTTTTCCGATAGAAGTCAATGAACCCAGGTTGGGCCGTAAGGGAAAGGACAGGTAAGACGACAGAGGTTCCCTAATCTGGCCCGAAATGAGGGAACTACATGTCAACGGCTCCTATAGTATAAAACAAGGACCTCAGAATACGCGACCCTCCCCTCCCCGAAACGCCGCAATACCCAAACCAGAAAAACGATCACCCCCGTTACCTCCCCTGTCTATGTCCCTGGTTGTTTCCCATAAAACCCCTGTCCTTCCTAGTTAAGTAACCGGGCTGTAAAAGGTTACGTAGGACCCAGAATGATGTTTTACAAGGTTAACAGACTAGACCAAGGTAAAGAAATCGTCAAAATGAACCCCGCAGTAGTTGAAAAACAGGATGCACCGATAGAAAGGAAATGTTTAGCCATGTTCGTCTCTCAGCAAAATACCTGTGTAGTACCATGTTGACGACTCACTGTACCCTTTTGTAAATGTGAAACTTTAGAGAATGGCATATCTTTGCCAGATTTGTCTCCCGAAGGTGGGTTACCATCAGATGAACTGTCATGCCTGTAATAAATGATTATGAAGGAAAGTCATAGTAAATCCAGCAGGTCCGCCACCGGTCATTCATATGCCAGTTGTGAACGTTAAAAATAACGGACATTTTCATTCTTTGCCTGGAGCTGGGAGAGAAATAGACTTTTTTGATTATCTTCATCCGCAAATTTTTTCTAAAAGACTGTCTTTTCAAACTTGTTTAAGGGTACTGCCGTTGGAGGAGAGAAGGACCGGATGTGGGAGCACGAGGCCTGACTGCAGACTAAGGGACACCTGCGACATTAGCCAAGGCGAGACCACGACTGAAAAGAGCTGCAGGACGAGGCACTGTTTTCGACGGCATGAAAAGAAAGGGTCGACCTGATGCCCCTGCTCGACGTCCAGTGCCTGTCGACAAGTCCCCGCTCTCTGAATTCCGTCACACGTCCGCCTATTTGAAGTCTCTCGTTCCCCTGGTTTGTTCCTAATTTGGCCTTGCTCCATCCCCCCTTTTTTCCTCTGACCTACCCTATGGACTGTTTTGAACGCTCTTCTCCCATCGGAACTTTCTGACAATCACCTCAAAGGACACAGGGCGAAAAGGACCTTTCCGACCAGAAACGCGAGGAAAGGGGTCGTGCCCTGCAACGCAGAACTTAGAACAGAGCTGGACTTGTAGCTCCACCGCCGGTGCTCAACAGCGCCAACGAAAGACCACAAAGAACAATGAGAACTCGTAAACTTCGAACATTTGACATCCTCAATCACCGTTTTTTTGCCTCATTTCTCTCCCAGCCGCCATTGTATTGATCCTGCTCCAAACCGAATCTGAAATATGTATTAACCTGCCAGTTCACGTTATGATATGTACTTGCTGCTCGCCGTTTTTTGTATTTCATTCCTATGACTTTCCTGCTGAACAAATTTATCAAAGTTTATCAAATAGGTGCACCTCCTAAAAGCTAGAAACCTCAAAATGTATTGTTTACAACTCTTTTTCTAGGGTTCCTACCGGTCTTCTTTCTCATGCCCACCACAATAGACCCGAGTAGAAAATGAACCAGCAAGATGTCTTGACTATGTTAAAGGGAGGACTGTGGAAAATTAGTGCGTTTTGGTGAACATTATCTGCGCCATCTTGCCACTTCCCCTGATGCCACACTTTGTCGTACGCGCCCGCCATTTTAAGATGTCCCGATCAGAACAAACCCTTTTGCATGCCGCTGGCCCCTGACATAGCCCTTTGCCTTCACTAAGCCTGCACGCTGACCACCCCCTGCTTGCACCTGCCTTGAGTCATAAACCCCTCTTCGGCGCTGCTCTGCCCCCGGCCCTCATCCTGTTCCCAGCGCGACACCTCCCTGCTTTCCTTTCATGATCTCCGGCCCTTAGATGCAAACCCCCTTTTTCCCCGTGAGCCCGTTTTGTCCTCCCCTTTCCCAAGCCGACACCCAGCTCTGCCGATACCATCCTTGCCCCTCCCCGTACAATAGAAAGCTTCCCCCATCAAAGAACCCCCGGGTTGATCAAAGCCCCCCCCCCATCCCCATGAGATCCGATCAGACTCCCCACATTCCGTGAATCGGCGGATTATCCAGCCGCGCGATGCTCATCACCTGTTGTGACTAGGGTGGGGACTTTAACTGTAAATGTGTGTGGGAACGGGCCCAAAGGGGAGTTCCGAGAATGTCTTTTCCGCACATCAAAGCTTTAAACATGTATGTGTAATCTGCAATAAAGTCATAAATGTGGATATAAGAGGCCAGGCCTCCGGGATGCAGTTAGAGCACCTCAGAACGATACCTTCTGTCCGTTTCGTTGTGTTCTCCTCCGGAGAGAATAAAAAACCTTGTTTCCTGCTTTCCAGTCTCCAGCGCCTGCCTCTTCATTGATTTAAATAACTAGAGGGTCACAGAGGCAATACCGCCGGGCAAATATCGATTGTCCCCGACCCGATTGAAACTGTTTTTACACCAGGACTTCCGTTTCATGAAGAAAACACACTCGCTCCAGTTCTGGGTAATTCTCATTCAACACGACTCGCACTCCTTCTGGGGCACAGCGAATAGTAGCTCGGAAGTGTTTTAACATATCAAGTCCCATAATATTATCTGGTGTATTGGGGGACAACAAAAAGGGACAATGGGCAGCAAATTCATCAACATGAAATGCAACTGGTTGAGACAGTGGGCTAGAAGTAGGCGTTCCATCGAACCCTATTGCTGTAATTACCTCGCTAGACAGGGGAGCCCTAGGAACCAAGTGTTTGGACAAAGCGCTACGAGTAGCTCCTGTATCGACCAGAAATTGATCAGTAGAACCCAGAACATGTGCTTCTATGTATGGACCCCTCTGATCAACTGGTACCTCAACCGATTCCACACCCTGTCCTACGCAATCCTATGCATAATATTCATCCCGTTGTTCAGCAGGACCACCCTCATTTATCTGATATTGATTGCGATTATCAAACGTATTATAATCAGACTGACCACGACCCCTTGCTCCATATCCTCCACGATCATTCGTGCTAAAACCTCCTCTTGACCCTCCATAATAAGTCCTAGACCTACCACTACCTCGTCCCCTCAAATTACGCTGCTCGTGAAACACCGGACAGTCTGCAATCCAATGCCCAAACTGTTTGCAGTATGCACATTGATTCACAGAAATGTCAGAACGAGGGGGAGGAGCATTATTGTATGACCCTCGCCCTCTTCTATTGTTTCCCCTCGTAGCCTGAACCTGAGCTAACATTACCTTCGTCTTTAAATCCTTCACCTTCTTTTCACTACTTTCTTTCGCCTCCAATTCCTGCCTTTCATAATATTGAGCCATAGTCAATAAAGAAGCAGGGGTTGCTGTGGTCCATGAACTTTCACTCGCTTTTAATCGTTTCGCAATCTCCGGTAGGAGATTAGCCACATACTTATCAACGAATAAATGCCTGCCAGTATCTTCTGTCAATAATTGACCACTGTAATCATGGAACGCTTCCTCGAAGCGAGAGAAAAAATCAGAAACCGATTCATCCGCCTTCTGCTTACAAGAGGCTAATATAGTCCAATCAATCTTTTTAGCGGGAGCAAGAGTTTTTAGTTTTGTTAGTATGGCCCCTGGAAGGTCTAATATTAATTGACACGGCTTACATGCTGGTTCTCTGTCTAAATCAGCCTGAACAAGATCTTTCCAAGTGGCCCCGAGAGTTGTGAGGTCATCGAACCTGCGAATCGCTCTCCACATATCAGGGGGCAATATCAACCCGAAGAATAAATCAATATCAACTAACGTCATGATACATGAAGAAATTGCACTTTCAACATTTTCATAAAAAGCCGCAGGATTTTTACGGGGATCAGGTAAAGCATTTTTAAGCGCCATAACATCTGCTCTATTCCAAGGCGTATAAACCCAATTATATACAAAATACCCTTTCGCATCTTTCGATCTTTTATCGTCATCTGTGCCTTCCCCTTTATGAGGGACATATAAAGGCGCAGCTTCTCGCATAGGTCTAACATTAATCGCAGCGATCTTATCTGTTTCAAAGATAGAGCATTCTTTGGATATCCCCGTCGCTCCGGACGTAGATGACTTCTTCGACTTTCCCAACTCCCGTAGTCGTGTCGCCTCATTACGCAGTTCAATCAAACGCTTGAAGAAGTCGTCCGCATCTGAAAGAACAAAAAGACCTTTACGAAAATTCTCACGACTCTTGGATATCTCCTTTGGCTCTAACTCAGTAGAATATTTTCTAAACCGCTCAACAACTTCCTCTCCAAAATGATCTAGAAAATACAGTCGTTCCTTATCAGGCCACTGTTTCATTAGGTCAGTAACGTCAGAAACAGTAACAGTATTAATATTTAGCTTTCGTGCAAATGAGCGTAATTCCGCAGTTCGTTCCGCATGTAACCTGGTACGCTGTGTTCGATCACTATCCTCATCCGAGTCCTCGTTCGGAGCCGTAGGTACGACGTACGGAGGCGGACAACGATCTAGTAAGGAAAAATCATCTGTTTCATTAGTAAGGACCGGATAAAGAGGACGCCTGATAGGGAATTGACCATTAACCTGTAAATTTCGTTCTCGTCTCTCCCTCTCTTTCTTTTCCTGTAATTCCTTCTCCTGTAGCTGTAAAGCTTTATCATGTGTAGCCTTCTGCTGCACTTTCTCCGCCAAGGCTATCTCACGCTTTGCTCGTTCACGCACCTCTTTCTCCCACATACGCACACAATCAAACATATCTTGCCTAGACCTTCGCTGAAACAAACACTGTTCTACATACTGTACCTTTCGAAGGTCAAACGACCCATATAGTGGCCACTGTAATTCACGATCGTTTTTAGTATACTTATGCCATAACGTACTATACATTATAGGTGGAATACCGAACTTGACATACATTTCACGATTTGGAGTCCCCTCTGGGGGAGCCGGCTGCTTTTCACTTAATCGATAATTGGTACCATTTTCAGAACAGCACATCCTACGGAGTGTGCTAAAAACAGGCATGTTTCAAAAAGCACCACGAAAACGTAATACTTCAAAATGACACCTACCGCGGTGCACTGTTCAAATCAAATAAATCAGAGAAATATCCCTACATGCCTGCCTATGTGAGGTGCACTCCACATATTCAAATTCAAATTCAAAGATTCAAAACGTTAGCTAACAACAAATTCAAATTCAAATTCAAAGTTTCAAAAAGCCATAGCAAGTGTCAGTAGACTACCTCACCTAAAAGCTTACCAGGTATATTTTCAAACGTCCAAAGTCCAACTGCCAAGTTCTGTGGTCAAATCAGCCAAAACGGCACGTCACGACAATCCAAGATCAGAATCTCAGTCGAAGACCGGCGCCACCTGGAAGGTCAGATCGGAAGGAAGGGAAAACACACCGTGGGTGCCGAGACTCGGGTCACTCAATGGCAGCGATCGCGTCCATGGCGAGTTTCCAGACCTTCGTCACGACCTCTCCTTCGGGCATCCGAGTCGCCGATGAGTCCCTTCGTGGTCGCCAATTGTGGTGTTGGGTTCAAATCAGGCCTACATACTCTGCTAAATTCTCGAACACCTTAGTATAGAAGTTGGCACGGACACTGGAAAAGGTAAAAGACAAGTTTATTAAGACCCCATGGGGTGGTGATACATTCCTACAGCACCCTTCGGCAATGTAAGAAGTAGCACACCGAACATCGATGTGCGACCTCTTTTATACAATTTAATAGCAATAAAAAGATAGGCGGTTACAAGTTACACATTTTAGGTACATATAAGGTCATTTTTGGAACACAGCCAGCACGTGGGAGGAGTTAAACAGCACTGGTCAGTTAATATGCACATTCCTAAAGAGTGACCAGTTGATGCATAGTGCGCATGTGCGCTTGACCAGTACTAAAAATAGCCTGTTGCCGAGCAGAATAGTGACCATGGGTATCGAGAAAGGACGAAAGGGCACACTGACCACGAGGCAGCGTGTTCATAGGAAACGGAAGGTAGAAGGATTCAAAATGGCCCCCGTTCATTTTGGTCAAGTTAACAGAAAAGACCGTGTAGCTGTGCTAAACGCTAACTCAGGAGCTGCCAAAACACGACACCTGCTCCAGTCAAAATACCTCAAACTCATTGAAGACTCCTCTGACACTGAGTGCACCCTTCTCCTTCCAAGAGATCACAAACTCACTGAAGACTCCTCTGACACTGAGTGAGCTCTGCTCCTTCCTAGAAATCACAAACTCACTGAAGACTCCTCTGACACTGAGTGAGACCTGCTCCTTCCAAGTGATCACAAACTCACTGAAGACTCCTCTGACACTGAGTGAGCCTTGCTCCAACTAAGAGATCACAAACTCACTGAAGACTCCTCTGACACTGAGTGAACCCTGCTCCAGCCAAAATATCTCAAATTCATTGAAGACTACTCTGACACTGAGTGCACCCTGCTCCTTCCAAGAGATCACAAATTCACTGAAGACTCCTCTGACACTGAGTGAGCCCTGCTCCTTCCAAGAGATCACAAACTCACTGAAGACTCCTCGGACACTGAGTGAGCCCTGCTCCTTTCAAGACATTACAAACTCACAGAAGACTCCTCTGACACTGAGTGAGCCCTGCTCCTTCCAAGAGATCACACACTCACTGAAGACTCCTCTGACACTGAGCGAGCCATGCTCCTTTCAAGAGATTACAAACTCACAGAAGACTCCTCTGACACTGAGTGAGCCCTGCTCCTTCCAAGAGATTAGAAACTCTGTTGGACCCGGCCTCGTGGCGTGGTCCTACCCCTCCCGTATGGCGGGCCCCAGACGACATCGGCCCTCCATCCAGCCCGGGTCGGCCTCGGGCACACCTCTGCATGCCCTCCAAACCACCAGATCCGCCACCCGGCGGCCCACAACCACTGACACGGCACCCTCGGGCCGCCCCAGCATTACAGGTCCGGTGCCCACCCCGGACCCTCATTCCAGGCCTGACGCCATCTTAGGCCCATCACGTCACAGACACGTGGTCCCGGACCAGCCGCGGCCACGGCCCCAGCGAGCCCGCCATCGAGGCACCAAGAAATCTCCGGGTGGTAGAGTGGCCACTCCACCAGAGACAAGGAGAGGGGAGTTTCGATGGCTCTCCAACCGTCTCCGGATGCCTGGTTTCGATCGCCCTCCGGCCTCCCTGGGCTCTGGCTCCACCCCCCTGCTGGGTGTCTGGACACCATCATCCCGGCCCCTCTGACCCCCAGGCGAGAGGGTCCGGACATCAAAGGGCTCCAGACCTATATCTGGGACAGCCCCGGAGTAGGACGGCAGTTGTATCCCGGAGTTGAGAAGCCCTGCTGATGCTATCGCGGCTGACCCTGAGACAAACTCCCCTTGCTGTTCTACCGGGAACCTGCTGGCGCTGCCGCGGTCCATCTTTGCTGTAACCCTTTTGGAGCCTGCTGGCGCTGCCGCGGTCCACACTCGCTGAACCATCTTGGAACGTGCTGGGGCTGCCGCGGTCCACACTCGCTGAACCAGTTTGGACCCTGCTGGCGCTGCCGCGGTCCACACTCGCTGAACCATCTTGGAACCTGCTGGCGCTGCCGCGGTCCACACTCGCTGAACCATCTTGGAACCTGCTGGCGCTGCCGCGGTCCACACTCGCTGAACCATCTTGGAACCTGCTGGCGCTGCCGCGGTCCACACTCGCTGAACCATCTTGGAGCCTGCTGGCGCTGCCGCGGCCCAACCTCCCGAAACTCCCCAGCTCGAGGATTGAGAGCTGTGCATATAGTCTCCTTGCCACCGACCATCTATAAGACTGTCCCGCTACCTTGCCCCTTTGTCACAAGACTTTCCAGATATCGGGATCTGCTGTATATATTGAAACGATACTTATTGCCAGATAAAGATTGAAAACTCTATCTACGTGTGGTGTATATTTGTAGTGGTGTGGTTACTCTGCTGTACCATTCTAGGAGAGGGCCCTCCCGTCGGAGGCCTCTCAACCTCGCTCGGTCCCTTCTCTGAAGGAGGGGTAGACCTAGGGGTGGTCAGTCAGACACCTTCTGCCTCCCCCGGGTTCGCCTTTCTAACATTGGTGGCAGGCGCTGCGATCCGAGCCAACGCAAAATCGTACAGAGAGTGATCTACCCGCTACGACGGAAAAACACACAGAGACCATGACGACCCAAGGAACCAACCTACCTGCCGAATTCCAGAAAGAGAAGATAGAAGAATACAGCCACAAAGAACTAAAACAATTCTGTAAAGACATGGGTATCGCTACCACTGGCCTGAGCACAAAAGAGGACTTCAAATCGGCCCTACAAGCCTGGGTGGAAACCCGAGACAGACAACCCCAAGAGGAGAATAGCCCGAACGGGCAACAGGAAACCAGCGCACCCCCTACGGGGGAAAGAACCGCAACACTAAACGCGGACCTCATCTATGAAGACGCTCGAGAACGAGAGCGCAACAGGCTACACGAATTGGAGCTTGCACGACTCCGGCTAGACGGAGAACTCCAGCTAGCGTAGAGAAAGATAGCCCTCGAGCAACTACGGCTGGAGGGGGATCTAGAAGAGAAACGGAGACAACGTGACCTCGAAGAAAAACGACTAGCATATGAACACGAACGAGGCCTGAGAGAACTAGAAATCAAGGCCAAGAGCAACGAAGATAGCGCGGCCGGGGCCAAGACCTCGGCCCCTCCCGTGGACACCAAGGTTCACCTGCCGAAAGATGTAGTCAAAGAATACTACAAGAACGATGATATCCAGCAATGGTTCAAAGCCTACGAGGTGGCCATAACCGCCCATCGGGTGCCCCTGAAGGATTGGGGCGCCGGTCTGTGGAGAAAGTTCGTCAACGAAGGGAGGGACGCCCTGCTGGAACTCCCTGACACCGAAATGACCTCCTATGAACACATGAAAACGGCCCTACTCACGCGCTACGGACTCACCCCTGAAATGTACCGGCAGACGTTCCGAGACTGTAAAATAATCCCCGGTACCACTTGGGTAGAATATGTGAACTTTTTTAGCAGAGCCTTTGAGGGATGGGTCAAAGGCAGTCAGGTCACTACCTACCAGCAGTTGGTCGACCTTATGCTGTGGGAGCACCTCTCCAACAACTGCTTCATTGAACTACGACAGCACCTCCTCGACAGCATGTTGACCGAGCCGCGGAAACTAGCGGTTGAAGCCGATCGGTGGGCGAGCAACCGCGTCCACCGGAACACCACAAGAAAATACGGACGAGGGTCCCCGAGGAACCACCGGCCGTGAGGCGGCGGGTCTGGCATCAGCCGAGGCCGAGACCTCCCGCTGGGGTCTTCTCCCGCCTCCTCTACACCAGCCTCCAGCCCGAGGGGGGCCCATCCAGCCCGACTGGGGCCACGCCCCAATGTTACGTGCCACAGATGCCAGTGGCTGGGTCACTATGCCAATGATCCTCTCTGCCCCATGAATCAGCGGCCTGGCACCACCGGGCCCCCCGGTCGAGAAATCACTGCAGCTGCTCTGAGCGAAGAAAAGGAGAAAGATGAAGAGGTCCCTATGGAACCAGAAGAATGGGAGTCCGCGGCCATGTGCCTCGCCTCCCTGGGCGACAAACACATGATCCCCCGAGACCAGATTCCGATCAACACCCAGAAGTACCGCCAGTGGGTCACCATCAACGGACGCCAGGCCGAGGCTCTCCGTGACACGGGGGCCAGCATAACCGCCATCCGCTGCCATCTGGTGACCCCAGAACAAATCTTGCCCCACGTTCTGTGCCCTGTCCGGTCAGTGGACAATTCCGAGAGCCTGTGCCAGATGGCCCGCATCCCCTTCGAGTGGGGAGGAGTGTCCGGCATGCTGAAAGTCACCGTCCGAGACGATGCCCCGGTGGACTGCCTCCTAGGGAACGACCTGGAAAGTTCCCCCTGGGCACAGATCGAGCGAAGAGAGCATCTGGGGATGCTAGGCCTTCCTGAATGGGTTTGCGTAACGACCCAATCCATGTCCACCCGGGACACCGTCCCAGCCGAAGACAAACCCGAAGAACCTGAATGGCCGGCACCTCCGCCACCCGCCACTGCCACGGCCTAACCCGAACTGGGGCCGCAGAGCCCCAGCCATAAAGAACTTCCCGAGCTCGGGCCCCTTCCCGAACTAGCCCAGTGGCGCCAAGAAGGGGGCCCCACCAGCGAGCAGTTCCGGCGGGAACAAAAGACATGTCCTTCCCTTGAGGGACTCCGGCAACAAGCCGCCACGCAAGCCACAGGAGACTCCTCGGGGTCCCACTGGATCTATTGGGACCAGGACCTCCTGTACAGTGAACAAAAGATCGCCGAGCTGGGGGCCGGCCGAGTGCTAGTCGTCCCCCTCCACTTCAGAGACTTTCTCTTAAACCTGGCACATGACGTGCCCCTCGCCGGGCACCTGGAGCAGGACAAAACCTACAGCCGCCTGGTGACCCACTTTTATTGGCCGAAGATGCGCCGCGATGTGTACAACCACTGCCGAACCTGTCCGACCTGCCAAGCCAGCGGAAAGAGTGGGGGGAAAATCAAGGCCCCACTCCAACCGTTTCCCGTGGTGACCACTCCCTTCGAGCGAGTAGGGATCGACATCATGGGGCCCCTGGATCCTCCCACCTCTCAGGGGCACCGCTTCATCTTCGTCCTGGTGGACCATGCCACCCGCTACCCAGAAGCTATCCCCCTCCGGACTATCACAGCCCCCGTAGTGGGTCGGGCGCTAATGGGGATCTTCTCCAGAGTCGGCTTCCCCCGAGAGGTCGTCAGTGATCGGGGCACAAACTTTATATCGAAAAATATGCGGTCCCTGTGGCAACAGTGCGGGGTCGCGTATAAATTCACCACCCCTTATCACCCTCAAGGGAATGGACTAGTGGAGCGATTTAATAGGACCCTGAAAGGAATGATCAAGGGCCTAGAAGAGCCCCTCCGGCGCAAATGGGACGTTCTGCTGCCCTGCCTCCTGTTCACCTACCGGGAGGTACCCCAGAAGTCCCTGGGGTTCAGCCCCTTTGAACTATTATATGGACACCCGGTGCGAGGCCCCCTCAGCCTGGTCAAGGAAGGCTGGGAGCTGGCCGCCTCCGATACTCCGCCCGATGTTTTCCGATACCTCTTGACTCTCCGCAACCAGACTCGGAAGTTCCGGGAGCTGGCCGAAACCAACCTGAAGGCCAGTCAAGAGGAGATGAAGCGCTGGTAGGATGAAAATGCCTCATCCATTGAAGTCGAGCCGGGCCAGCAGGTCTGGGTCATGTCCCCGGTCGACCCCGGCGGCCTCCAGGACAAATGGACGGGGCCCTTTAAAGTGGTGGAGCGCAAGAGCCCCGTCACCTACCTAGTGGACATGGAGTCCCCCCGGAACCCCCTCCGGGTCCTACACACCAACCGGCTCAAGCCCCACTTTGTCCGCACCGAACTGAGCCTGTTGTTGGCTACCGATGACGGAGCAGAGGACGACTCCGAGCCTCTACCAGACCTCCTGGGCACCTCTGAGAAAGATGGCTCCGTCGAGGGAGTCTCCCTCTCTCCCGCGCTGACACCCAAACAGCGCCAGGACTGCCAGAACCTGCTGGGTCAATTTGCGACTTTATTTTCCCTCACCCCCGGAGTCACCCAGTGGTGTGTTCACGACGTCGACACCGGGGACAGTCCGCCCGTGCGGCACCAAGCCTACCGAGTCCCCGACCGAGTCCGGGCCTGCATCTAAGCCGAAGTTTCCAAGATGCTAGCCCTAGGGGTAGTCGAGCCCTCAGACAGTCCATGGGCCAGTCCCGTCGTCCTGGTCCCTAAGGCCGCCGCCCCCGGGGTGCCCCCGGAGCTGCAGTTCTGTGTCAACTACCGGGGACTGAATGCCGTCACCAGGACCGACGCCCATCCCATTCCGCGAGCGGATGAACTGATCGATTGCCTGGGAGCCGCCAGGTACCTCAGCACCTTCGACCTCACGGCCGGATACTGGCAAATCGGCCTCACGCCAGGGGCACAAGAACGATCCACTTTCTCGACCCCCGATGGCCACTTCCACTTCAACGTGATGCCCTTCGGCATGAAGAATGCTCCGGCCACCTTCCAGAGACTAGTGAATCGGGTGCTGGCAGGGCTGGAAGAGTTCAGTGCCGCCTAACTGGACGATATTGCGGTGTACAGCCTCTGTTGGGACGAGCACCTGACCCACCTCTGGAAGGTCCTGACGGCCCTCCAACGGGCCGGACTCACAATAAAAGCCAGCAAGTGCCAGATCGGTCAAGGGTCCGTGACCTATCTGGGACACCAAGTGGGGAGCGGCCAAGTGGCTCCCCTTCAACCCAAGATCGACGCCATCCAGGCCTGGGAGCCCCCCGTCACCAAGACCGCCGTCCGAGCCTTCCTGGGGCTCACTGGATACTTTCGGCGGTTCATAAAGGACTATGGGAGCATTGTGGGGCCCCTCACAGAACTAACCTCCAAGAGACTACCCCCAAAGGTGCACTGGAACCCCGAGTGCCAAGTAGCCTTTGAGACACTAAAGACTGCCATGTGCACCGCCCCGGTGCTCCAGGCCCCCGACTACAGCCGAGAGTTCATCGTCCAAACTGACGCCTCGGAACACGGCATTGGGGCCGTCCTGTCCCAAATGAACTCTGACGGAGTTGACCTTCCTGTGGCCTTCATTAGCCGGCGCCTGCTGGTCCAAGAACAACGATGGAGCACCATTGAGAGGGAAGCATTCGCCGTCGTATGGGCCCTAAAGAAGCTCCGGCCCTACCTCTTCGGCACCCACTTCCGAGTACAGACCGACCACCGGCCCCTGCGGTGGTTGATGCAGATGCTGGGCGAGAACCCGAAGTTGCTACGTTGGTCCATCTCCCTCCAAGGGATGAACTTCAATGTGGAGCATCACCCTGGCAACGGCCAGGCCAATGCTGACGGCCTCTCCAGATTCTTCCGCCTCGGCGAGGAGAATCCCCAAGAAGATGGGTGACTCTCCCCTGCCTTCAGCTGGGGGGGACGCGTGTTGGACCCGGCCTCGTGGCGTGGTCCTACCCCTCCCGCATGGCGGGCCCCGGACGACAACGGCCCTCCATCCAGCCCGGGTCGGCCTCGGGCACACCTCTGCACGCCCTCCAAACCACCAGATCCGCCACCCGGCGGCCCACAGCCACTGACACGGCAACCTCGGGCCGCCCCAGCATTACCGGTCCGGTGCCCACCCCGGACCCTCATTCAAGGCCCGACGCCATCTTGGGCCCATCACGTCACAGACACGTGGTCCCGGACCAGCCGCGGCCACGGCCCCAGCGAGCCCGCCATCGAGGCACCAAGAACTCTCCGGGTGGTAGAGTGGCCACTCCACCAGAGACAAGGAGAGGGGAGTTTCGATGGCTCTCCAACCGTCCCCGGATGCCTGGTTTCGATCACCCTCCGGCCTCCCTGGGCTCTGGCTCCACCCCCCTGCTGGGTGTCTGGACACCATCATCCCGGCCCCTCTGAACCCCAGGCGAGAGGGTCCGGACATCAATGGACTCCAGACCTATATCATGGCCAGCCCCGGAGTAGGACGGCAGTTGTATCCCGGAGTCGAGAAGCCCTGCTGATGCTATCGCGGCTGACCCTGAGACGAACTCCCCTTGCTGTTCTACCGGGAACCTGCTGGCGCTGCCGCGGTCCATCTTTGCTGTAACCCTTTTGGAGCCTGCTGGCGCTGCCACGGTCCACACTCGCTGAACTATCTTGGAACCTGCTGGCGCTGCCACGGTCCACACTCGCTGAACCATCTTGGACCCTGCTGGCGCTGCTGCGGTCCACACTTGCTGAACCATCTTGGAACCTGCTGCCGCTGCCGCGGTCCACACTCGCTGAACCATCTTGGAGCCTGCTGGCGCTGCCACGGCCCAACCTCCCGGAACTCCCCAGCTCGAGGATTGAGAGCTGTGCGTAGAGTCTCCTTGCCACCGACCATCTATAAGACTGTCCCGCTACCTTGCCCCTTTGTCACGAGACTTTCCAGATCTCGGGATCTGCTGTATATATTGAAACGATACTTATTGCCAGATAAAGATTGAAAACTCTATCTACGTGTGGTGTATATTTGTAGTGGTGTGGTTACTCTGCTGTACGATTCTAGGAGGGGGCCCTCCCGTCGGAGGCCTCTCGACCTCGCTCGGTCCCCTCTCTGAAGGAGGGGTAGACCTAGGGATGGTCAGTCAGACACCTTCTGCCTCCCCCGGGTTCGCCTTTCTAACATACTCACAGAAGACTCCTCTGTCACTGAGTGAGCCCTGCTCCTTCCAAGAGATCACAAAGTCACTTAAGGCTCCTCTGACACTGAGTGAGCCCAGCTCCTTCCAAGATACCACAAACTCACTGAAGACTCCTCTGATACTGAGTGAGCCCTGCTCCTTCAAAGAGATCACAAACTCACTGAAGACTCCTCTGACACTGAGTGAGCCCTGCTCCTTCCAAGAGATCACAAACTCACTGAAGACTCTTCTGACACTGAGTGAGCCCTGCTCCTTCCAAGGGATCACACACTCAATGAAAACTCCTCTGACACTGAGTGAGCCCTGCTCCTTCCAAGAGATCACAAACTCACTGAAGACTCCTCTGACACTGAGTGAGTCCTGCTCTTTCCAAGAGATCACAAACTCACTGAAGACTCCTCTGACATTGAGTGAACCCTGCTCCAGCTAAGAGATCACAAACTCACTGAAGACTCCTCTGACACTGAGTGAGCACTGCTCCTTCCTAGAGATCACAAACTCACTGAAGACTCCTTTGACACTGAGTGAGCCCTGCTCCTCCCAAGAGATCACAAACTCACTGAAGACTCCTCTGACACTGAGTGACCCCTGCTCCTTCCAAGAGATTACAAACTCACCGAAGTCTCCCCTGACACTGATTGAGCCCTGCTCCAACTAAGAGATCACAATCTCACGGAAGACTCCTCTGAAACTGAGTGAGCCCTGCTCCTTTCAAGAGATTTCAAACTCACAGAAGACTCCTCTGACACTGAGTGAGCCCTGCTCCTTCCAAGAGATCACAAACTCACTGAAGACTCCTCAGACACTGAGTGAGCCCTGCTCCTTTCAAGAGATTACAAAGTCACAGAAGACTCCTCTGTCACTGAGTGACCCCTGCTCCAGCCAAAAGATCTCAAGCTCATTGAAGACTTTGCTGAACACTGAGTGAGCCCAGCTCCAACCAAGAGATCACAAACACACTGAAGACTCCTCTGACATTGAGAGAGACCTGCTCCAATTAGGAGATCACAAACTCACTGAAGACTCCTCTTACACTGAGTGAGCCCTGGTCCTTCCAAGAGATCTCAAACTTACTGGAGACTCCTCTGGCACTGAGTGAGCCCTGCTCCTTTAAGAGATTGCAAACTCACTGAAGACTCCTCTGACAATGCGCGAGCCCTGCTCCTTCCAAGGGATCAAACACTCAATGAAAACTCCTCTGACACTGAGTGAGCCCTGCTCCTTCCAAGAGATCACAAACTCACTGAAGACTCCTCTGACACTGAGTGAGCCCTGCTCTTTCCAAGAGATCACAAACTCACTGAAGACTCCTCTGACATTGAGTGAACCCTGCTCCAGCTAAGAGATCACAAACTCACTGAAGACTCCTCTGACACTGAGTGAGCCCTGCTCCTCCCAAGAGATCACAAACTCACTGGAGACTCCTCTGACACTGAGTGACCCCTGCTCCTTCCAAGAGATTACAAACTCACCGAAGACTCCTCTGACACTGAGTGAGCCCTGCTCCAACTAAGAGATCACAATCTCACGGAAGACTCCTCTGAAACTGAGTGAGCCCTGCTCCTTTCAAGAGATTACAAACTCACAGAAAACTCCTCTGACACTGAGTGAGCCCTGCTCCTTCCAAGAGATCACAAACTCAATGAAGACTCCTCAGACACTGAGTGAGCCCTGCTCCTTTCAAGAGATTACAAAGTCACAGAAGACTCCTCTGTCACTGAGTGACCCCTGCTCCAGCCAAAAGATCTCAAGCTCATTGAAGACTTTGCTGAACACTGAGTGAGCCCAGCTCCAACTAAGAGATCACAAACTCACTGAAGACTCCTCTGATGCTGAGTGAGCCCTGCTCCAACTAGGAGATCACAAACTCACTGAAGACTCCTCTTACACTGAGTGAGCCCTGGTCCTTCCAAGAGATCTCAAACTTACTGAAGACTCCTCTGGCACTGAGTGAGCCCTGCTCCTTTAAGAGATTGCAAACTCACTGAAGACTCCTCTGACAATGTGCGAGCCCTGCTCCAACCAAGAGATCACAAACTCTCTGAATACTCCTCTGACACTGAGTGAGTTCTGCTCCTTCCTAGAGATCACAAACTCACTGAAGACTCCTCTGACACTGAGTGAGCCCTGCTCCTTCCAAGAGATTACAAACTCACTGAAGACTCCTCTGACACTGAGTGAGCCCTGCTCCTTTCAAGACATTACAAACTCACAGAAGACTCCTCTGACATTGAGTGAGCCCTGCTCCTTCCAAGAGATCACACACTCACTGAAGACTCCTCTGACACTGAGCGAGCCATGCTCCTTTCAAGAGATTACAAACTCACAGACGACTCCTCTGACAACTGAGTGAGCCCTGCTCCTTCCAAGAGATCACAAACTCACTGAAGACTCCTCTGACACTGAGTGAACCCTGCTCCAGCCTAAAGATCCCAAACTCATTGAAGACTTTTCTGAACACTGAGAGAGCCCAGCTTCAACTAAGAGATCACAAACTCACTGAAGCCTCCTCTGACACTGAGTGAGCCCTGCTCCAACTAAGAGATGACAAACTCACTGAAGATTCCTATGACACTGAGTGAGCCCTGCTCCTTCCAAGAGATCACAAACTCCCTGAAGACTCCGCCGAAACTGAGTGAGCCCTGCTCCTTCCAAGAGATCACAAACCCACTGCAAACTCTACTGAACACTGAGTGAGCCCAGCTCCAACTAAGAGATCACATACTCTTCTGAACACTGAGCGAGCCCTGCTCCTTCCAAGAGATCACAAACTCACTGAAGACTCCTCTGACATTGAGTGAGCCCTGCTCCTTCCACGAGATCACAAACCCACTGCAAACTCTACTGAACACTGAGCGAGCCCAACTCCAACTAAGAGATCACAAACTCACTGCAAACGCTTCTGAACACTGAGCGAGCCCTGCTCCTTCCAAGAGATCACAAACTCGCTGAAGACTTCTCTGACACTGAGTCAACCCTGCTCCAGCCAAAAGATTTCAAACTCAATGAAGACTTTTCTGAACACTGAGTGTGCCCAGATCCAACTAAGAGATTCCAAACTCACTGAAGACTCCTCTGACACTGTGTGAGCCCTGCTCCAATTAAGAGATCACAAACTCACTTAAGACTCCTCTGACACTGAGTGTTCCCCGCTCCTTCCAAGATATCACAAACTCACTGAAGACTCCTCTGACACTGAGTGAGCCCTGCTCCTTCCAATAGATCACAAGCTCACTGAAGTCCCCTCTGAGACTGAGTGAGCCCTGCTCCTTTCTAGATATCATAAATTCACTGACGACTCCTCTGACACTGAGTGAGCCCTGCTCCTTCCAAGAGATCACAAACCCACCGCAAACTCTACTGAACACTGAGCGAGCCCAGCTCCAACTAAGAGATCACACACTCAATGAAGGCTTTTCTTAACACTGAGTGAGCCCTGCTCCAACTAAGAGATCACAAACTCACTTAAGACTCCTCTGACACTTAGTGATCCCTGCTCCTTCCAATAGATCACTAACTCACTGAAGACTCCTCTGACACTGAGTAAGCCCTGCTCCGTTCAAGAGATTACAAACTCACAGAAGACTCCTCTAACACTGAGTGAGCCCTGCTCCTTCCAAGAGATCACAAACTCACTAAAGACTCCTCTGACAATGCGTGAGCCCTGCTCCATCCAAGAGATCTTAAACTCACTGAAGACTCCTCTGACACTGAGTGAGCCCTGCTCCTTCCAAGAGATCACACACTCACTGAAGACTCTTCTGACACTGAGTGAGCCCTGCTCCTCACAAGAGATCACAAACTCACTGAAGACTCCTCGGACACTGAGTGAGCCCTGGTCCTTCCAAGAGATCTCAAACTTACTGAAGACTCCTCTATCACTGAGTGACCCCTGCTCCTTTAAGAGATTGCAAACTCACTGAAGACTCCTCTGACAATGCGTGAGCCCTGCTCCAACCAAGAGATCACAAACTTAATGAAGACTCCTCTGACACTGAGTGAGCCCTGCTCCTTCCAAGAGATCACAAACTCACTGAAGACTCCTCGGACACTGAGTGAGCCCAGCTCCAGCCAAGAGATCACAAACCCACTGCAAACTCTTCTGAACACTGAGCGAACCCTGCTCCTTTCAAGAGATCACAAACTCTCTGAAGACTCCTCTGACACTGAGTGAACCCTGCTCCAGCCAAAATACCTCAAACTCATTGAAGAGTCCTCTGACACTGAGTGCACCCTGCTCCTTCCAAGAGATCACAAACTCACTGAAGACTCCTCTGACACTGAGTGAGCTCTGCTCCTTCCTAGAAATCACAAACTCACTGAAGACTCATCTGACACTGAGTGAGCCCAGCTCCTTCCAAGAGATCACAAACTCACTGAAGACTCCATTGACACTGAGTGAGCCTTGCTCCAACTGAGAGATCACAAACTCACTGAAGACTTCCCTGACACTGAGTGAACCCTGCTCCAGCCAAAATATCTCAAACTCATTGAAGACTACTCTGACACTGAGTGCACTCTGCTCCTTCCAAGAGATCACAAACTCACTGAAGACTCCTCTGACACTGAGTGAGCCCTGCTCCTTCCAAGAGATCCCAAACTCACTGGAGACTCCTCGGACACTGAGTGAGCCCTGCTCCAACCAAGAGATCACAAACTCACTGAAGACTTCTCTGACACTGAGTGAGCCCTGCTCCAACTAAGAGATCACAAACTCACTGAAGACTTTTGAGAACACTGAGTGAGCCCAGCTCCAACTAAGAGATCACAAACTCACTGAAGACTTCTCTGACACTGAGTGAGCCCTGCTCCAACTAAGAGATCACAAACTCACTGAAGACTTTTCTGAACACTGAGTGAGCCCAGCTCCAACTAAGAGATCACAAACTCACTGAAGACTTCTCTGACACTGAGTGAGCCCTGCTCCAACTAAGAGATCACAAACTCACTGAAGACTCCTCTGGCACTGAGTGAGCCCTGCTCCTTTAAGAGATTGCAAACTCACTGAAGACTCCTCTGACAATGCGCAAGCCCTGCTCCAACCAAGACATCACAAACTCACTGAATATTCCTCTGACACTGAGTGAGCCCTGCTCCTTCCAAGAGATCACACACCCACTGCAAACTCTACTGAACACTAAGCGAGCCCAGCTCCAACTAAGAGATCACAAACTCACTGAAGACTCTTCTGAAAACTGAGCGAGCCCTGCTCTTTCTAAGAAATCACAAACTCATTAAAGACTCATCTGACACTCAGTGAGCCCTGCTCCTTCCAAGGGATCACACACTCAATAAAAACTCCTCTGACACTGAGTGAGCCCTGCTCCTTCCAAGAGATCACAAACTCACTGAAGACTCCTCTGACACTGAGTGAGCCCTGCTCTTTCCAAGAGATCACAAACTCACTGAAGACTCCTCTGACATTGAGTGAACCCTGCTCCAGCTAAGAGATCACAAACTCACTGAAGACTCCTCTGACTGTGAGTGAGCACTGCTCCTTCCTAGAGATCACAAACTCACTGAAGACTCCTTTGACACTGAGTGAGCCCTGCTCCTCACAAGAGATCACAAACTCACTGAAGACTCCTCTGACACTGAGTGACCCCTGCTCCTTCCAAGAGATTACAAACTCACCGAAGACTCCTCTGACACTGAGTGAGCCCTGTTCCAACTAAGAGATCACAATCTCACGGAAGACTCCTCTGAAACTGAGTGAGCCCTGCTCCTTTCAAGAGATTACAAACTCACAGAAGACTCCTCTGACACTGAGTGAGCCCTGCTCCTTCCAAGAGATCACAAACTCAATGAAGACTCCTCAGACACTGAGTGAGCCCTGCTCCTTTCAAGAGATTACAAAGTCACAGAAGACTCCTCTGTCACTGAGTGACCCCTGCTCCAGCCAAAAGATCTCAAGCTCATTGAAGACTTTGCTGAACACTGAGTGAGCCCAGCTCCAACTAAGAGATCACAAACTCACTGAAGACTCCTCTGACACTGAGTGAGCCCTGCTCCAACTAGGAGATCACAAACTCACTGAAGACTCCTCTTACACTGAGTGAGCCCTGGTCCTTCCAAGAGATCTCAAACTTACTGAAGACTCCTCTGGCACTGAGTGAGCCCTGCTCCTTTAAGAGATTGCAAACTCACTGAAGACTCCTCTGACAATGCGCGAGCCCTGCTCCTTCCAAGGGATCACACACTCAATGAAAACTCCTCTGACACTGAGTGAGCCCTGCTCCTTCCAAGAGATCACAAACTCACTGAAGACTCCTCTGACACTGAGTGAGCCCTGCTCTTTCCAAGAGATCACAAACTCACTGAAGACTACTCTGACATTGAGTGAACCCTGCTCCAGCTAAGAGATCACAAACTCACTGAAGACTCCTCTGACACTGAGTGAGCACTGCTCCTTCCTAGAGATCACAAACTCACTGAAGACTCCTTTGACACTGAGTGAGCGCTGCTCCTCCCAAGAGATCACAAACTCACTGAAGACTCCTCTGACACTGAGTGACCCCTGCTCCTTCCAAGAGATTACAAACTCACCGAAGACTCCTCTGACACTGATTGAGCCCTGCTCCAACTAAGAGATCACAATCTCACGGAAGTCTCCTCTGAAACTGAGTGAGCCCTGCTCCTTTCAAGAGATTACAAACTCACAGAAGACTCCTCTGACACTGAGTGAGCCCTGCTCCTTCCAAGAGATCACAAACTCAATGAAGACTCCTCAGACACTGAGTGAGCCCTGCTCTTTTCAAGAGATTACAAAGTCACAGAAGACTCCTCTGTCACTGAGTGACCCCTGCTCCAGCCAAAAGATCTCAAGCTCATTGAAGACTTTGCTGAACACTGAGTGAGCCCAGCTCCAACTAAGAGATCACAAACTCACTGAAGACTCCTCTGACACTGAGTGAGCCCTGCTCCAACTAGGAGATCACAAACTCACTGAAGACTCCTCTTACACTGAGTGAGCCCTGGTCCTTCCAAGAGATCTCAAACTTACTGAAGACTCCTCTGGCACTGAGTGAGCCCTGCTCCTTTAAGAGATTGCAAACTCACTGAAGACTCCTCTGACAATGCGCGAGCCCTGCTCCAACCAAGAGATCACAAACTCACTGAATACTCCTCTGACACTGAGTGAGCTCTGCTCCTTCCTAGAGATCACAAACTCACTGAAGACTCCTCTGACACTGAGTGAGCCCTGCTCCTTCCAAGAGATTACAAACTCACTGAAGACTCCTCTGACACTGAGTGAGCCCTGCTCCTTTCAAGACATTACAAACTCACAGAAGACTCCTCTGACACTGAGTGAGCCCTGCTCCTTCCAAGAGATCACACACTCACTGAAGACTCCTCTGACACTGAGCGAGCCATGCTCCTTTCAAGAGATTACAAACTCACAGAAGACTCCTCTGACAACTGAGTGAGCCCTGCTCCTTCCAAGAGATTACAAACTCACAGAAGACTCCTCTGTCAATGAGTGAGCCCTGCTCCAACCAAGAGATCACACACTCACTTAAGGCTCCTCTGACACTGAGCGAGCCCTGCTCCTTTCAAGAGATTACAAACTCACAGAAGACTCCTCTGACACTGAGTGAGCCCTGCTCCTTCCAAAAGATCAGAAACTCACTGAAGACTCCTCTGACACTGAGTGAACCCTGCTCCAGCCTAAAGATCTCAAACTCATTGAAGACTTTTCTGAACACTGAGAGAGCCCAGCTTCAACTAAGAGATCACAAACTCACTGAAGCCTCCTCTGGATCACTGACATAACCTCGACAGACCGAATATCGACTGGACAAAATATCGATGACTAATTATCGACAACAAAATTATCGATTTACTATACTTACACAACAAACATCAAAAATATCGACTACACAATATCGACTACTAAAAACAACGACTACAACAATATCGACTCACAACATTATCGATTTCTAAAACACCGATTATTAAATATTTATATAACAACAGTCAAAATATCGATTACACAAACATAGATAGCAAATTTATCGATTGTAAAAAAATCGCCATTAATAGATCCTAAAATAAATGACTTTATTATTTAATAATTAAGTCATACTGATCATAAAAAACCAGATTTAGTTAATATAAATAGATGACATATATTATTTATTTTCATAACATTTACAACACACAATAAATACTAACATACATTTGATAATACATAAACAATGTTTCGACCTTCTACACATTTTTTACAACTAATTATATATATTCCTCCACTTTACAAATATCAAAATAACATTACCTAGAACATTACCTATACAAAATAAATCCTTACACATTCAATAAACGTTAATTGGCGTCACCCATATAAGGAAAGCAATTAGCATAACAGAAAAAAAAATTCAAATCAACAAATAAAAACAGACTATCCATTTAAACAACCAATCCTATTTCTGAAACAATTAACCTAATACTATATAAATGAAATAATAAGTAACTAAAAACGCAGTATACATCTCCTAAGTAAAGGAAGATGAAACTCTGCTGGATTTCTGGAAGAAAACTGATGGACTTCAACAGAAAGAGACCTACACATATCTAAAGTAAGTACTACTACATTATTAGTCAGCGAAAATGTAACTCTCAAAGCTCACACCTATATTTTAAAGCAAAATACATCAAATATATCTTTTTTTTTTAGCACTCATCCTACAGATGAAAAAAAAAAACAGAAGACCTACACAACACCTGGACATCAAAAGTTACATATAAAAAAGTAAGTATATATTAGAAATGTAAAATCGAGAATTAATAGATAGGTAACTAAATCTAAACTAGCAAAAAACGTCGAACAAATTATCATAAATAGTAATAAAATATTTCTACACATTTTCTCAACTTCCACAGGTACAAAAAGATATACACAGAAAATAACAGTTTGAAGAACATCAACAGCTGAAAATAACGACTTGAAAGCATCAAAACATTTACAGGTAAAATACAAATGTGTGAAACTGTATAATGTGATTAGAACATTTTTTTTCCTTAAAAAATATTTACATTCTCTTTTAATTACCTCCTAGCACTACAATACTATCATGACTGAAGGAGCTAAATTCATTTATTCACAAAAAGGGAAAATGCTTCTTTGTTACATGGGATATGTCTACACTCAAGAGAAACAAAAAGATTTGAAAGTGTTTTGGAAGTGTACGAAATATTATGCCAACAAATGTTATGGTAGAGCTATAACTCAGGAAACTACTGTTACTTATACTAAAGAACATAATCACCCACCCAATGTAACAGAAATAGAGATTAGACAAATGCTAGATTCCCTTAAAGAAGCTAGTACTAGCACTGATCAACCAACAACTGCTATTCTGAAACACCATTTAAGTGTACTTCCCCAACATGCTTCTAGCCAATTACCATCTATAGAATCCCTTAAAAGAACAGTAGCTAGACAAAAAAGAGCAACATGCACTACTCCTCCCACACCAAAAACTTTAGAAGAAGTCCAAATTCCACCTGAACTCTCTGTAACTCACAATAAAGAAAATTTTATACTCTATGACAACAAATCTAAAGATAAAAGAATTATACTGTTTGCCACAGCAAACAACATGACAAAACTTACCCAATGCCAAACTTGGATGATGGACGGTACTTTTTCTGTATGCCCCAAACCTTTTTATCAATTATACACCATCCATGGTCATTTCCAAAATGCAAATATTCCATTCCTTTATGCCCTTCTACCAAACAAACAGCAAACTACCTATCAAGAAATACTAACTGAAGTCAAGCAACATACTAACAACTATTTTCCACAAAAAATTATCATTGACTTTGAAAAAGCTATGATAAACAGCATCCTTAAAACATACCCACACACAGCAATACAAGGTTGCTATTACCACTTGAATCAATGTATCTGGCGACATCTACAAAAATCAACCTTGAGTATCCAATACGCCACTGATAGCACATTTGCTTATCAAATCAAAAAACTCATCGCCCTAGCCTATGTTCCACTAACAGATGTAACTGAGCACTATAACTTATTAATAGACAGCCCCTACTATAAAAGAAACAAAGATAAACTAAGCCCTATGCTTGACTACTTCGAAGACACATGGGTAGGAAGGCTACACAGATCAGGCCATAGAAGACAACCCAAATACCAAATAGCTTGGTGGAATGTCTACCTTAGCACACTAAATAAGGAAGCAAAAACAAACAATGCAGTTGAAGGATGGCACAATGCCTTCCAAGCAACTACAGGCCGAGGAACGCCTACCCTTCACAAATTAATACAATCCTTACAAAAAGAACAAAGTTACCAGGAGCTCCGAATGGAGCAATCAGTAACTTTGATTGGACCTAAACTCACCAAAGAAACTAAAAAAATGTATAACACACTCCAAAGTCAAGTTACCCTCTATCCAACTAGCAAAGGACTAGAATATCTATCAATGATTGCCAAAACTATTCTTTAAAACATTACATAACTATACACGTAAAACTAAACATATTTTTCCTAAAATTCTTCATTATAATATGTAACAAATTGCAATTAAATTATCAAATACATAATATTAACATATATAAAATGTATTTAGATAATGTATTTACAAAATGTTACATACAACGTAAGTAAAGCAAAATTAAAAACAGTTTTCCCACCCATTAAAAATCCAGAAAATACTTATATTTCTGATGCAGCTTCAAACGTAATCCAATTCCAAGCAATCCATAGGACACCATTCCAAAAACCCATACAATCCATGAAAGCCCAAAAAAAATGCAAAAATACAAGCAAATGCATAGCGACTCCTTTCCACTTCAGTAGACACCAGATACCATAGAAAACCCAAAAATCCGTAATGGCGAAAAATAAACGCTCCAAGAAAATGTAAAAACCCAAAAAATAGTGTGCAAAAATAAGAGTATATAATACTCGTTACACAGCTGTGATCAAAAAAGAAGGGAGTCCTCCAAAACAGCGAAACGCGACGATAACCTAGAAAAAATAAATAACATACCCACCCACATAAAAACACCCATACATATATAAAAACACATATTTATACATCAAACATATTATCTTAGTAACATTTAAACATATTACCTCACCTCACACACCTACAACAAAAACGCGGTAAAAATCCAATATCGTACACTCTACCTAACACCGAACACACAATCTTCTCTAATTAACTCTACCTACATAAACATAAACACAGCACACATACACTAGCAATAAGTTCAGAAACTTATAAAACACAATTAAAACAAACTTACCCTCTCTAACGCGAAGCAGCACCCAACCGCGATCTGTTGAAGCACCAAATACGCCTAAGTAACATTACGCGGTTAAAAAGTAGTCCCTGTATACAGCTAAATGCTATTTAATTTCTATATTCCAACACTTTAAAAAATACACAGAGTATTATATTAAGTGTAAATATTTTTTTAAAGTGTATAAAATTATTTCATAAATATTCATAAGTTTGAAATAATTATTCAACTGTTATGTTATAGTTAAAAAATTAATTTTTGATTTATAAATACATTTAGTAAATAATGTTAATGTAAAAATAAATTGCATATATAAGTTTGTTACAAGAAATGTTTTTTTTAAATTTGCAAATATTATGTAAAACATTATGTATGTATATAATAAATGTTTTTGGTGTTTATGTATTTAAAAATGAATATTATAAATATGTTCAATATTCATAATAATTATTTCCAAAAATATAACATGACTTGGTAATAAACAAAAATGTTACAATTACAAAAAAATGTACATAATTTGCAATCACAATAAATTCAATGTGTATCTGAATAAATATTTTGTTATTAAATAAAAAGTACATATTACCAATTTGTTTCAGAAACTATTTAAATGTTAATATATGTAAAAGATAAAAAAATTATGTTAATATAATTTATGTGTTAAAAACATATACATGTACTTCATATTTTTGTTATGTTAATAAAAACATTGAATGAAAATTTTTGATTATAAATAAAAAATGATAATCTACTTACAAATAAATTTTTATATGTGAATAAACAATTTTTCATTTATGGCATTTAACCCTGTCTATGTTTCCTTCTTTATTATTGTATATAAATATTATTTGCATATTAAATAATCTATTAAAAAATACCTTATACATTTAAATATGTTTAAAAATGTATTAATATTTAAAGTCCTACAATACCAATAATTGTTTTAATGTATATTAATTGAAATATTTTATATAAAATATATGAAAAAGTAACTAATTTAATAGACATTTAAATTGACCATATTTTTACCCTGTATCCCTCTAACCTAAAACCCTAAACTGACCCAAAGCCCTAAAAACACCCCTTTACCCACAAACTAAAAACTGACCCAGAACCCACAAAATACCCCTTTACCCACTAACTGAAAACTGACCCTGACCCCTAACAATAACCCTTTACCCACTAACTGAAAACTGACCCTGACCCCTAAAAATACCCCTTTACCCACTAACTGAAAACTGACCCTGACCCCTAAAAATACCCCTTTACCCAAAAACTGAAAACTGACCCTGACCTCTAAAAATACCCCTTTTCCCACAAACTGAAAACTAACCCTGCAACCAAAAAAATACCCTTTACCCAAACACTGAAAACTGACCCTTAACCCTAAAAATAGCCCTTTACCCACTAACTGAAAACTGACCCTGACCCCTAAAAATACCCCTTTACCCACTAACTGAAAACTGACCCTGACCCCTACAAATACCCCTTTACCCACTAACTAAAAACTGACCCTGACCCCTAAAAATACCCCTTTACCCAAAAACTGAAAACTGACCCTGACCTCTAAAAATACCCCTTTACCCACAAACTGAAAACTAACCCTGCAACCAAAGAAAGACCCTTTACCCAAATACTGAAAACTGACCCTTAACCCTAAAAATAACCCTTTACCCACTAACTGAAAACTGACCCTAACCCCTAAAAATACCCCTTTACCCACTAACTGAAAACTGACACTGACCCCTACTAATACCCCTTTACCCACTAACTGAAAACTGACCCTAACCCCTAAAAATACCCCTTTACCCAAAAACTGAAAACTGACCCTGACCTCTAAAAATACCCCTTTACCCACAAACTGAAAACTGACCCTGCAACCAAAAAAATACCCTTTACCCAAATACTGAAAACTGACCCTTAACCCTAAAAACTACCCCTTTACCCACTAACTGAAAACTGACCCTGACCCCTAAAAATACCCCTTTACCCACTAACTGAAAACTGACCCTGACCCCTACAAATACCCCTTTACCCACTAACTGAAAACTGACCCTCACCCCTACAAATACCCCTTTACCCAAAAACTGAAAACTGACCCTGACCCCTAAAAACACCTTTATCCACAAACTGAAAACTGACTCTGAAAGAAAAAAATTACCCTTTACCCAAATACTGAAAACTGACCCTGAACCCTACAAATACCCCTTTACCCACTAACTGAAAACTGACCCTGACCCCTAAAAATACCCCTTTACCCACTAAATGAAAACTGACCCTGACCCCTACAAATACACCTTTACCAAAAAACTGACAACTGACTCTGCACACAACATATACCCCTTAATAACCAAACAGAAAAGTAACCCAGAAGACTAAACCAACCTCTTTCCCCAAATACAAAATAATATATATATGAGAATATCTATAATTATATATATATATGTTATATATATCTTTATATATCTAATTATAAATATATTATATATATGTAATTAAATGTAATTAGACAATTATATTTCATATATATATATTTTATATTTAATTATTATAATATTAGTTATATCTATTTATATCTATATAATTAACATATTTTAAGTCTTTAACAATTATTTCATTATGAATACCAATTAATTAATTAACATATGTCATTACTTATAATTAATTAACTTCCCACCCTATACCCCTATTAACACACAACCCACTACATAACATAAAAATGTGAGATGTAACATAATTTACTATAATAGCATTAATGTTAATAAATTTACAATTACATAAAATATAATTAACATATTTAATTTATTTTACAAATATTTAATTATTCATAACAATTAACTAATTAACATAATTAATTACTTACAATTAAATTACTTCCCACCCTATTCCCCTATAATCCCACAACCCACTACATATCCTAAAAAAGTTTGATTTTACATATTCAACAATAATTCCATTTATTTAAATAAATTAACAATTAAATTATATATAATTAACATATTTTAGATAAATAACAAGTATTTACTTATTCTTACCAATTAATTAATTAACAGATTTAATTACTTACTATTAAATTACTTCCCACCCTAATCCCCTATAATCCCACAACCGGCTACATGAAAAAAATGATTTAAATAAGCATAATTCTCAAAAAAGCTATTAAAATAACATATTTACCAATTACATATTATATATTTAATTAAATAGTAATTTAACAATTAATTACATATTAATACTAATAATTATATTTACATATTTAATTAATTAATACCAATTAATATATTTACATAATTAATTAATTAATACCAATTAATATATTTACATAATTAATTAATTAATACCAATTAATATATTTACATAATTAATTAATTATATTTAAAATACTTCCCACCCTATTCCCCTAAAAACCCACTACCCGCTCCTAGAAATTATTATAGTAATATAAATTTTTTTTAATTTATTAATTATTTTTAACATTCATTTTATATAAATAAATAAATAAAATTAATACATTTTAACACAAAATGCTATTATAAAACATTAAAACAATGTACATTGAACTATTACATATTATATATATACATATTAAAATTCGATATCATGAGAGTCGATATTGTGACAGTCGATAACACAACTTTCGATATTTTTAAACTAATAAACATATCGATATTTTTTACTGACGATATTACTTACTCGATATTTTTTATGTCGATATTTTTTACATACATAACAATCGATAAAAAAAAAATCGATATTACTTACCTCGATATTAATGCCATCTCGATATTCTCTAGTCGATATTATGTCCAGTCGAAATAAATGACTCGATATTAAGACTGTACACCCCTCCTCTGACACTGAGTGAGCCCTGCTCCTTCCAAGAGATCACAAACTCACTGAAGACTCCTCTGAAACTGAGTGAGCCCTGCTCCTTCCAAGAGATCACAAACCCACTGCAAACTCTACTGAACACTGAGTGAGCCCAGCTCCAACTAAGAGATCACAGACTCTTCTGAACACTGAGCGAGCCCTGCTCCTTCCAAGAGATCACAAACTCACTGAAGATGAAAACTCCTCGGACACTGAGTGAGCCCTGCTCCAACCAAGAGATCACTAACTCACTGAAGACTCCTCAGACACTGAGTGAGCCCTGCTCCAACCAAGAGATCACAAACTCACTGAAGACTCCTCTGACATTGAGTGAGCCCTGCTCCTTCCACGAGATCACAAACCCACTGCAAACTCTACTGAACACTGAGCGAGCCCAACTCCAACTAAGAGATCACAAACTCACTGCAAAATCTTCTGAACACTGAGCTAGCCCTGCTCCTTCCAAGAGATCACAAACTCGCTGAAGACTTTTCTGAACACTGAGTCAACCCTGCTCCAGCCAAAAGATCTCAAACTCAATGAAGACTTTTCTGAACACTGAGTGTGCCCAGATCCAACTAAGAGATTCCAAACTCACTGAAGACTCCTCTGACACTGTGTGAGCCCTGCTCCAATTAAGAGATCACAAACTCACTTAAGACTCCTCTGACACTGAGTGATCCCCGCTCCTTCCAAGATATCACAAACTCACTGAAGACTCCTCTGACACTGAGTGAGCCCTGCTCCTTCCAATAGATCACAAGCTCACTGAAGTCCCCTCTGAGACTGAGTGAGCCTGCTCCTTTCTAGATATCACAAACTCACTGACGACTCCTCTGACACTGAGTGAGCCCTGCTCCTTCCAAGAGATCACAAACCCACCGCAAACTCTACTGAACACTGAGCGAGCCCAGCTCCAACTAAGAGATCACAAACTCAATGAAGACTTTTCTTAACACTGAGTGAGCCCTGCTCCAACTAAGAGATCACAAACTCACTGAAGACTCCTCTGACACTTAGTGATCCCTGCTCCTTCCAATAGATCACTAACTCACTGAAGACTCCTCTGACACTGAGTAAACCCTGCTCCGTTCAAGAGATTACAAACTCACAGAAGACTCCTCTAACACTGAGTGAGCCCTGCTCCTTCCAAGAGATCACACACTCACTGAAGACTCTTCTGACACTGAGTGAGCCCTGCTCCTCGCAAGAGATCACAAACTCACTGAAGACTCCTCGGACACTGAGTGAGCCCTGGTCCTTCCAAGAGATCTCAAACTTACTGAAGACTCCTCTATCACTGAGTGACCCCTGCTCCTTTAAGAGATTGCAAACTCACTGAAGACTCCTCTGACAATGCGTGAGCCCTGCTCCAACCAAGAGATCACAAACTTAATGAAGACTCCTCTGACACTGAGTGAGCCCTGCTCCTTCCAAGAGATCACAAACTCACTGAAGACTCCTCGGACACTGAGTGAGCCCAGCTCCAGCCAAGAGATCACAAACCCACTGCAAACTCTTCTGAACACTGAGCGAACCCTGCTCCTTTGTGGAAAAGTAAATTTTGCCATGTTCTGTGTCCCTACGTGTCCTCCATCCTATGTTGTATGTGCATGATTAATATGCATATGTATTCCCCATGATCGATTAAAGACGCAATTACAGTTGTGTCCATCTCCAGTATGCCAGTTTCCAGTTCTCGTGAAAGCTACGAGTATTAGGCCTATGTAAGGCTACGTTGCCACGCTTCTCAGTGTACACGTTATTTCATTGTAAAAATCCCCGTTTCTAGGCCTCAAAAGGGCCCGGACTCAGATTCAGCTCCTGTCTCCTGAACCCTCGCTGAGGAGCGATACAGCCCCCACCTGTATCCCTGACCCTTCACTTACTTCCTGCCTCACAGTGCCCGGCTCGGCCTGGCTCTGCCTCCAGTCTGCCAAGAGTATGTTATGATTCTGGTTATCAGTCCAGCCCTCCTTCTCTGCATTCCTAAGCTACTGAATCGCATCAATAGTTTCCGTCATGGTCTAGCCTTTACGTCTCCATGTAAGAGAAATACTGTATTAATGGTCATTTAATATTCCTCAACACGCACTACATGTAGAATAATGCATGCACCAGTCTTAGTGTCTGTTAGCCTTTACCCTGATAACTTTTGGATTCTATCAATATGTTCTCTAAACATCAGATACTAGATAGTGTTTAGGTACATGTCGCTCTGACTCTCCAGACTTCAGTCTCTGCTCCTAGCGCAGAAGTCATAGCCCCCAGCTTTCCCTGGTAACACGTCATTGTCAGTTTGCGCGCACCACTAGGTTAGAGGTCCCGGCTCCTTAGGTAGCCCCCTCCATGTTTCCGCCCCATTTATGACATATTCCATTACGTTTACATCACATGTCTATGTTCATGCCTCTTGTTACACCTACTTTCTGCCTTATCTTTCGCGACTGCTACAGGCCCTGCCCACTGTTACGCCTACTGTATGTATTGTAATGCAATTGTTTTAACTATATATACTTGTGTACTGTTATTAAAAGCTAGCGCGCTCATTCCAGATCCTGCCCGGCAGCTGCCGGGCCCTGCCATCCTATGCCCGTGCAGGTTGTCCTGTTCCTGTCCTTTATGCTGTATTAAACCTGCAAACTCCTACTACCTCGAATCTTGACTCTTATTTATTGAGCTATCTGTTATTGTTATATCTGGTCAAAAATAGAGGTATTATTTATTTATTTACCACATAATGGCGCCCGAACAGGGACTTGCCCTTTCCCCACGCGCCGGTGAAGCCACGCAAGCCCCCTGATCCTCTGCAGCCGTGACGGAACCATACCGTGCACGTGCAGATATTTCTGCTTCAAGTATCCCTCAGGCCCACGGAGGAGACGGAGGTTGCGGTCCAGCATCCAGACGAGGCGGTGGAGGAACGCGGCGAGTCCCGACCAGAGCCCAAGCCGAGAGTCCAAGGTCCGAGGTATCCGGAGGCCCACCCGTAACAGAAGTCCGAAGTTCGTCCGTCGAAGCAGTCCAGTCCAGTCCGAGGCCTTCCGTTCTTGCTGCCCGGTGAGTACCGTTGCTGGGGTAGTATCTAGACAGGGTCAATTGCATTGTCTCTGGTCCGTGGGTTTGGGTACACAGATCCAACACGAAGTGTCCACTTAGGTGGATGCGGGTCCTGACGTGTCTCTTTATGAGACCGGTAAGTTTCGTACTGTTTTAGCAGTGCATCTAGTTTCTGTTCTAGTCCGTTCTGTTCTCGAGAAATTCATGTATTCTGTTTTCAGTATTCCATGTAGTATTTTGTCAAAACTGTTATTTTAAATGTCATTCATGTATTTCAATGTCGTGGCATGAAAGTGGTGTAATTATTGTGTTCATTGTGTATTGTATTGTGTCTAGACTCCAGCCCAGTCATGCCTTTGTTTTCCAAATTACGTCAGTTAAAAACTAGGAAAGGTCTGTTAGAAGAAGCAGTTCCTGTCCCGTCTAGGGACAGTCCAGGTCATTTTATGTATCAAAAGCATGGCATAAGTGCCATATTATATCTAGATTTATGGGTGGAGTACACCAAACAGTTAGAAGAAAAGTACAGATGGCCCGTATCGGGTACATGGGATGCCGAGTGCATCATGCGAGTTGTGGAAAAGTAAATTTTGCCATGTTCTGTGTCCCTACGTGTTCCCCATCTTATGTTGCATGTGCATGATTAATATGCATATGTATTCCCCATGTTTGATTAAAGACGCAATTACAGTTGTGTCCATCTCTAGTATGCCAGTTTCCAGTTTTCGTGAATACAACGAATATTAGGCCTATGTAAAGTTACGTTGCCACGTTTCCCAGTGTGCACGTTATTTCATTGTAAAGTCCCCGTTTCTAGGCCTCAAAAGGGCCCGGACACCAGATTCAGCTCCTGTCTCCTGAGCCCTCGCTGAGGAGCGATACAGCCCCCACCTGTATTCCTGACCCTTCACTTACTTCCTGCCTCACAGTGCCCGGCTCGGCCTGGCTCTGCCTGCCAGTCTGCCAAGAGTATGTTATGATCCTAGTTATCAGTCCAGCTCTCCTTCCCTGCATTCCTAAGCTACTGAATCGCATCAATAGTTTCAGTCATCGTCTAGCCTTTACGTCTCCATGTAAGAGAAATACTGTATTTATGGTCATTTAATATTCCTCAACACGCACTACATGTAGAATAATGCATGCACCAGTCTTAGTGTCTGTTAGCCTTTGCCCTGATAACTTTTGGATTCTATCAACATGTTCTCTAAACATCAGATACTAGATAGTGTTTAGGTACATGTCGCCCTGACTCTCCAGACTTCAGTCTCTGCTCCTAGCGCAGAAGTCATATCCCCCAGTTTCTCCTAGTAACACGTCATTGTCCGTTTACGCGCACCACTAGGTTAGAGGTCCCGGCTCCTTAGGTAGCCCCCTCCATGTTTCCGCCCCATTTATGACATATTCTGTTACGTTTACATCACATGTCTATGAATACGCCTCCTGTTACACCTACTTTCACCCTTATCTTTCGCGACTGCTATTGACCACACCCACTGCTCCGCCTATCGTATGTATTGTAATGCAATTGTTTTAGTATATATACTTGTGCACTGTTATTAAATGTTACGCCAACACCGATCCTGTTCCCGGCAGCGCTGCCATCCTATTCCTGTGCAGGTTGTCCTGTTCCTGTCCTTATGCTGTATTAAACCTGCAAACTCCTACTACCTCGAATCTTGACTCTTATTTATTGAGCTATCTGTTATTACTATGTCCAGTCAAAAATAGATCCGGTATTATTTATTTATATACCACATAATGGCGCCCGAATAGGGACTTGCCCTTTCCCCACGCGCCGGTGAAGCCACGCAAGCCCCCTGATCCTCTGCAGCCGTGACGGAACCATACCGTGCACGTGCAGATATTTCTGCTTCAAGTATCCCTCAGGCCCACGGAGGAGACGGAGGTTGCGGTCCAGCATCCAGACGAGGCGGTGGAGGAACGCGGCGAGTCCCGACCAGAGCCCAAGCCGAGAGTCCAAGGTCCGAGGTATCCGGAGGCCCACCCGTAACAGAAGTCCGAAGTTCGTCCGTCCGGCGTCGAAGCAGTCCAGTCCAGTTCGAGGCCTTCCGTTCTTGCTGCCCGGTGAGTACCGTTGCTGGGGTAGTATCTAGACAGGGTCAATTTAATTGACTCTGGTCCGTGGGTTTGGTGGTACACAGACCCAACACAAAGTGTCCACTTGGGTGGATGCGGGTCCTGACGTGTCTCTTTATGAGACCGGTAAGTTTCGTACTGTTTCAGCAGTGCATCTAGTCTCTGTTCTAGTCAGTTCTGTTCTCAAGAAAATTCATGTATTTCTGTTCTCAGTATTCCAGGTAGTATTTTGTCAGAACTGTTATTTTAAATGTCATTCATGTATTTTAATGTCGTGGTATGAAAGTGGTGTAATTATCGTGTTCATTGTGTATTGTATTGTGGCTAGATTACAGTTCAGTCATGCCGTTGTTTTCCAAACTACGTCAGTTAAAAACTAGAAAAGGCCTGTTAGAAGAAGCAGTTCCTGTCCCGCCTAGGGACATTCCAGGTCACTTTATGTATCAAAAGCATGGCATAAGTGCCATATTATATCTAGATTTATGGGTGGAGTACACCAAAGAGTTAGAAGAAAAGTATAGATGGCCCGTATCAGGTACGTGGGATGCCGAGTGCATCATGCGAGTAGAAGAAGCATTATGGAAAAAGAAAGCCAGACAGTCACAGAAAGATGCCATCGAGTTATGGCGCAAAGAATCTCATAAAAGAACCGAAAAAGAAATCAGAAAGTCAGAATTAAGTAGAGAATCCTTAGAACGAGCCCAAGAAAGGGAACTAATTGAAATAGGTGAACGAGTTAAAACCGAACAGTCAGACAGACAGAGGAATGCCCTCATTAAGGGTATGTATCCTCTTCTTGCCGAGGGCTTGCCAAAAGCGACCCCGGAGGCATCCAGTAATTTTCCGCCACCATTAGTTCCGACCAAGCTACGTCACAAACCGACCGCAGCTGATATTTTTATTTCGTCCTATTTGGACGACACAGTCCTGGAATATGCAAATCCTGTTCCGCCAGTTCCTGTAAATAATGTAAATCCTGCTCCTCCAGTCACCGGGGCACCTTTTGCAGTACCTGCTACGGTACCCCCGGTCCAGCCCATAGTACAACTTCCCGCCACATCAGCCACTCTGCCAGCACGAAGAGTATCAGTCGACGATTCTAGTTTAGGGGCCGCAGGAGGAGGTCCTCCTGGTACCCCGCCACCACACCAGCGTGTAACGTTAGTCGAGTTACATGAACGTGCGTTACAGCGTACGCCCAAATATAAGTCCGTTGCAGAAATCCGACGAGCTCTTACTGAATGCCGCTATGATCCAGTCACAGGCGAGGATAGTACGGTTATATACTCCATACGTGTAAGACGGGTGACCGGGTATTTGGACACCCTACCAGACATGAAAGAAGATCTAGACAGAATATATCGTTTCATCCGTACAGGGGATGATCCAGAAAGTATTGGTGAAGCCATGTCTCAAAGGAAAGCTGAGATCCAGCTCATGATATTAAAGTTTCTGATTAATTGTCTAATAAGGGAACAAGATTATCCGACCAAAGATCCGGCCGAAATGAGAACCCTGACAAGGTGGAGTGATAATATAGCCGAGGGTAAGCACAGAACCATCAGTAGTATAGAGAGTATGTACAAGAAAATTCGTAAGGAGATAATAAGGTTACACGAACAACGTAAAACAGCACAGGTAAGCGAGAAAGAGAATGACTCTTTTACTGAAGAGGTAGAGGACGAGAATACCGCCAGAATAGCGTATGTAGGTAAATCTAGATTTCCAGACCGACATTTACGCCTAAAACACAAGAAAGTCTTTCATCTACCAGCACCAGAACAAGGCTCTCTAGAACAAGTATTTCAAGCTACCGATCACATTCTGAAATCACGAATCGGTTATAGTGAATTAAGTACCATGCATGAACAAGAACTAGCCCGATCAGCAGTCCGATGGATTACTGATTCTACCACTTTTCCAGACGAAATAGTGGCACAAATGTTTCTGAAACTGCCCCCAGCCGAACAGCGACTGGTGGGTATGTATATGATCCAGCACCTCATTACACTGTATGAGGGTCAACATTCTGATCCAGGTCCGTTACATGATATCCTGAACGAGTTACTCCAGTATAGATGGAAAGGTTTAGGTACTGATTTAATTAGTGTCATTCTAGAACAGCGCCACAAATATAGAACGTTTTTGAACCCACATTTTGTTCATGTCTCACCTCCAGAAAGTAAACCGTTTTACATAGACAGACAGCATCCGTTACGAGAAGTACACCCAGTTAGGACAGCGGGTGGTGAAATGCAACGAGTATTTGTTTACACCCCAGTTACAAAGATGGAACTCTTAGAGATGAAGAAATTAATTCCCTGTCATGACAAAGATCCAGCAGGGTTCCACCGAGAATTAAAGGACATGTTCCGTATGGGAGAATATACGTATCCAGATATTATTAAAATGTTAAAGGTCCTGTTGCCCGCAGGGGTATATGAAAAACTCAAGGAAAAAGAATGGGAGGTGGGAGAGAAAAAGATCGATTGGGCAGTTCTAGAAGCTGAAGATAAGATACGAGTACCAGGTACCGGTCTTGGAGAGAAATGTAAAGAATTACCAGAACTGTTAATACAAGTTTTGCCCAGATTGTTAGCCACTAAAAAGGAAGACTGGGATGCAATCTCAGCCTGTAAACAGAAACAAGATGAAGACACTAGTGATTTTTATTCTAGATTTGAAAAATGTTTCATAATAAACAGTGGATTGAAGACGAGTAGCGAGTCATACCCTCATCTTTTTGTTACTAAATTAGTCGAGAATTCAAGTCCACAAGTTAAGAATCGAGTTTTGAAAGTCGAAAGTACATGGCAAGCTAGTACCCCATCCCAGATGTTACAGATGCTCCAGTATCACCAGAATAGAATCAGAGAAGAGCAAGAACACAAGAGAAAACGTATGAAAGACACAAAAATGAAAGTACTAGTTGCACAATCTATTCCACAAGACAGTCAGAAGAGGGGTCCGAATCAAGCCAGTCATCCTGCAGCTCCCGTTAAAGGGACATGCAATTATTGTAAACAGCCAGGTCATTTCATAAACGAGTGTGCAGTTCTGAAACACAATATAGCCACTGGTAAAACTAAAGAAAGACCACGTCCGCCTAGACAAGAACAAGTTTCACAGACTTCTCAGCCACAGAATGCACAACAGACAGTTCCAGCACCGCAGCCTATTGCTGCAACACAGCATGTTACACAGCAGATGTACCAGTATGCTCAGTCCGAGTATCCAGAGTACCAACAGTACTCATGAAACAGCCTAGAGAGGGAGGTAGGCTTGCCTCTCATCGAGATTCCTGTAGATCAAGAGGGTCCCTATGTTCATAGTCAAGTACTAGGGAAAGACAGAAAGTTTCTGATTGATACAGGGGCAAGTAGGACGACTATAAGTCACGACGAAGTTCCAGGGGCTCCGCTCTCAGGCTCTAGAAATGTTTCCCTTGGATTTTCAGGAAAGCCTATTGTAAACGAGATTTCAAAGCCAGTTACTCTAGAAGTAGGTCCATTGTCCCGCACTACTGATCTATTACTTACGAAGGCATGTCCAGAAAATTTGTTAGGCATTAAGACACTGAAAGAATTAGGTGCAGTCATATGTTGTTCCCCCGAGGGAATACGTTTGTTTTTACGTGACTTCAAGGGTCACTATGTATTACGAGATTTTGATCCAAGATTGTCTAATGTTCCGCAGCATCTATGGGCGCAAGGTCCAACTGATGTTGGTTTTATGCAAATCACACCCCATCGTGTGACTCTCAAGCAAGGTGTAGTGTTACCACGAATCAGACAGTACAGATTGCCACCTGAGGCTGTAGCAGCCTTATCCAAAATTATTGACGAGCTCATTGCTCAAGGAGTAGTTGTAGAAACTGACTCCAATGTATGTAATTCTCCTATCATTCCAGTCATGAAACGTACTGATCCAAATACACCCCCAGTATATCGATTAGTGATTGACCTTCGAGAACTTAATAAATGTATTATTCCCCAGTATCCAGTTGTTCCAGATATTTCATCCCTATTGACAGCCATTGATTCTGAGGCAATATTCTTTACCGTAATCGACCTCAAGAACGCATTTTTTAGTGTCCCAATTCATCCAGATAGCCAGTACCTTTTCGTTGTTTGTTTAAATGGAAGGAGCTATAAATTCACACGAGCTCCTCAAGGTTTCACAGAAAGTCCTAGCATTTACAGTCAAGCACTTAAGAGACAACTAGACAATATTCACATGCCAACTGACACTGCCCTGCTCCAGTATGTCGATGATCTACTGATCACAGCCCGTTCTGAACGTGCTTGCGAGCGAGCATCACTTACAGTCTTGTATTTCCTTGCCGAGATGGGGCACAAGGTGTCCCCTTCGAAGCTTCAATTCTGTGTCCAGCAAGTGATCTACTTAGGCCACTTACTGTCCAAGTGGGGTAGGCAGTTGACACCAGACCGTATCCAGTTAATAGCGAGTCTTCCTCAGCCCAAGACCCAGAAGGAGGTACGTGCTTTTATCGGCCTTACTTCTTATTGCAGACAATGGATTCCTCAGTATGCATTTCTAGCCAAGCCACTGATACAGTTAACGACACAGGAGGCAGCCGTATCGACTGTCCTCCCTTGGACGTCTGAACATACACTTAGCTTCAATGAGTTAAAGAAAGCTCTATGTCAAGCTCCTGTTCTAGCTACACCAAACTACAGTAAGCCTTTTACACTTTTTGTCACAGAACGTGATGGTACAGCATTATCTGTTCTTACACAAGATCAAGCAGGTCAATACAAGCCCTGTGCTTATTTTTCGAGCACATTAGATCTAGTAGCCCAGGCTCTGCCTGCGTGCCTCAAGTCAGTTGCAGCCACGGCACTAGCTATCAGACAAAGTGATTCCATAGTATTAGGACACTCCTTGACAGTACAAGTTCCACATTCCGTGGAAGTTCTTTTAAACCGAACACAGACTCAGCACTTGACAGTTGCACGTTTAACAGGTTATGAACTGACACTGTTCCAGCCACACATAGAAATCAGACGCTGCAACGTTCTAAATCCTGCTACACTGTTACCGTCAGTTATTTCGAATCCTGCCACACACGACTGTGTGGAAGTAGTTAATACTATGACTAAGCCAAGACAAGATCTGACAGACATTCCATTACCAGATCCTGACCTGACACTTTATGTGGATGGTTCATGTATGAGAACAAGTACAGGAGAACTAGTAGCCGCGTATGCAGTGACTACTGACACTGAAGTTATAGAAACACACCGTATTGACACCCTGTCTGCTCAAGCAGCAGAGCTAGTTGCTCTGACTCAAGCCTGCATTCACGCCAAGAACCTGAAAGTTAATGTTTACACAGATTCACGCTACGCATTTGGAGTTGTACACGACTTCGGAGTGCTCTGGCAGGAGAGAGGTTTCATGACTTCTCATGGAACCAAGATTCAGCATGGTCTCCTTATTCAAGCTCTGTTAGATGCAATACATTTACCGACATCTATTGCTATCATGAAATGCAAAGCACATACGAAAGTTACAGACATTGTTTCCCAAGGTAATGATCTAGCAGATCGCACAGCCAAGCTTACAGCACAGACTCCAGACATGTCAGTTAATCCGACACAAACACATACTCCAGATCCGACTACTTGTATGACAGTTAAGGACCCTACTCAAGATGTCATAGATATCCAGTTACATGCTACTCCCGATGAAATCAAGAAATGGTCCGAACAAGGAGGGGTCCAGACAGATCAGGGATGGGTAACGAAGGGTAAAGCCACATGGTTTCTCCCCGACTCTATGGTTCAAGTCATTATCAATACCGCACATAGTCCAGCACATTTAGGAGAAAAAGCTATGTTAGACAGTATCCAGAACATTTGGTTCAACAAGCATTTACGAGCTGCAGCCAAGCAGAAAGTCCGTACCTGTATGATATGTTGCCAGTTCAATCCAGGTAAAAGTGTTCCGGTGGAACAAGGTGGATTCCAGCCCCCTGACCACCCTTTTGAGGTCCTCCAGATGGATTATATTCAGATGGAGCGATGTCGAGGTTTCAAGTATGTCCTTGTAGTTGTATGCGCTTTGTCCAGGTGGACAGAAGCATATCCAGTCCCAGATTACACAGCCGCGACCACTGCCAAGCAGCTGGTTCGTGAATTCTTCCCCCGTTATGGACTCCCTAGGGTCGTATATTCTGATAACGGCCAGCCATTCTCATCTGAACTGATGAAACATGTTTCCCTTTTGTTAGGGTACCAGTGGAAGTTCCATTGTGTACGCCATCCTGAAGCAGCCGGTCTAGTAGAGAGACATAATCAGACCCTGAAAATCCGTATTGCTAAAGTCTGTCAAGAAAAAGGTGTAGACTGGCTAGTAGCCCTGCCAGTCGCTCTGTTTTATATGCGCATGGTCGCACATTCCAGATCAGGTTTGTCCCCGTACGAGGTCGTATTCGGCCGCCCCCCGAATATGTGGGGTACACCTAGACCCCGAAGTATTACAGATGTTTCAAGTAATATGCTGACAGATTACCTAGCTTCCTTGATGTCTGCCCTACACTCTTGTCGTTCAGAGGTTGCCGCCGCATTTCCAGACAATACCGAGGTGGCACCGCATGAAATCGTTCCCGGAAGTCTGGTTCTCGTAAGGAACTTTGATCGTTCAAGTCCGCTGGAGCCCCGCTGGAAGGAGCCCAAGCAAGTTCTCCTGGCCACCCGTACTGCCGTCAAGCTGGAAGGCAGGAAGGGCTGGGTACATTTGTCGCATGTAAAGAAGTTTTATGGACTAAAGACTGTTTCCAAGAACATTTCCGAGGATTTTAAAGACTGCCAAAGTACTATTCTCAAGGACTGTCCCGCAAATGACATTGATACGAAACCCTCCCTGTTAGAGAAAACTCCGCAGCAGGAGTATAAGTTAAAATTAAGGTCTAGTAAAATAAGTCAGCCAGTTTGATTGTCTAAGTCCTCCCCTAGGTGAAACGGTTAGACCGGTTTCTGACATGTATAAAATAGACCCCCATAGAGAGAGAGTTAGTGAGAACTCTAAAAGTTGCATTATTATTTTATGTTTTCTGTTATATCTCAGCCTTATGATTACCTGCACGAGTTATGCATTGTATTTATATTTTCCAGTTTCTCATGTAAATAAGTCTTCTAATACTACAGTAGAGCATACGTTTAGTGATCTGCCTCCTCATGAACTATCTTATCGTCTTGCTATGCGAAATAATTCCTTTATCCGCATGTTACATTATTCACACCAGACCAGCAATGCCACTAATTGTTGGGTATGTGGTCGACTCCCCCCTTTCCAGATACCGAAGGGAGTTCTGCCACTTTTTCCTTATCCATTTTCACATAACGGTTCATGTGGAGCATGGTCCACGTTAACGTCATCCTCAAATGATATGTCTTTTCTTAACAGTACATGTTTTCCAGACAAGCAAGGTCTTCCCCACAGAACAGGGTTAGATCTAGAAAATGAAGTTTATAATTTGGGTAATTATTCTTCGAATTTTATGGTCCTGAATGTTCAGTCTGATTCTACTCCAGACTTACCTGCTATGTCAGTATTACCAGTCAAAGGTGAATTATGTGTCAGAAATAATGGTTCCGTACATGTAGGACATAGTGATTGTACTACTATTGTCAAGTATAGTGACAGTGGGAAATCTATTTTCAAAGCTTCACGTCATTCTTATTTTGTTTGTGGTCAGACCACATATGTTCGTCTGCCCCTCGATTGGGAGGGAACATGTTACATTGCATTCCTACTGCCACCAGTTTTTCTAGCCCCACCTGACTATCATAGGAACTCCCACCTAGTACATACTAGACACAAGAGAGACCTCCTGATTGTCGATTATACTGAAACTGCTCTAGAGCAATACATAGATATCAATAAAGGTGTCTTCCCCTACTTAGGTACTGTCGTGAATAGTAAACTGATACGTAGATTAACCAGAACACTTGAAGCAGTAGTGATTGAGACTACCTCTGCTCTAGGTAACTTAACCGAAGAGCAATCCTTTAAGAGAATTGTCGTGCTCCAGAATCGTCTCGTCCTTGACGTCATACTGGCCGATAGGGGCGGGGCATGTAGAGTCATCGGATCTAGTTGCTGCATTTTCATTCCTAATAACGCGCCGTCTGTTTATTCAGCTATAACCAGACTCCATAAAATTGCCCATCTGTTACACCAAAATCCAGGCACCTGGACATGGTCCGGTTGGTTCTGGAATATAATTTCCGCCTGGGGATGGAAAGTATTGTCCTTTCTAGGTATTGCAGTAGCGATCATATTCAGTTGCTGCCTCTGTATACAATGTGGCCCTGCGATTTGCGGCATTTGTGCTACCTCTTGTATTCCTAGTCCCGAGTCCCGTTCTAAATCCAGTTCCAAGAAAATTCGAGACGAACAAATGATACTGTATGAAATGATAGATGGTATCATGAATATTGATGTTTCCTGATGGAAACGTAGTGACAAGGAGGGAATGTGGAAAAGTAAATTTTGCCATGTTCTGTGTCCCTACGTGTTCCCCATCTTATGTTGCATGTGCATGATTAATATGCATATGTATTCCCCATGTTTGATTAAAGACGCAATTACAGTTGTGTCCATCTCTAGTATGCCAGTTTCCAGTTTTCGTGAATACAACGAATATTAGGCCTATGTAAAGTTACGTTGCCACGTTTCCCAGTGTGCACGTTATTTCATTGTAAAGTCCCCGTTTCTAGGCCTCAAAAGGGCCCGGACACCAGATTCAGCTCCTGTCTCCTGAGCCCTCGCTGAGGAGCGATACAGCCCCCACCTGTATTCCTGACCCTTCACTTACTTCCTGCCTCACAGTGCCCGGCTCGGCCTGGCTCTGCCTGCCAGTCTGCCAAGAGTATGTTATGATCCTAGTTATCAGTCCAGCTCTCCTTCTCTGCATTCTCTGCATTCCTAAGCTACTGAATCGCATCAATAGTTTCAGTCATCGTCTAGCCTTTACGTCTCCATGTAAGAGAAATACTGTATTTATGGTCATTTAATATTCCTCAACACGCACTACATGTAGAATAATGCATGCACCAGTCTTAGTGTCTGTTAGCCTTTGCCCTGATAACTTTTGGATTCTATCAACATGTTCTCTAAACATCAGATACTAGATAGTGTTTAGGTACATGTCGCCCTGACTCTCCAGACTTCAGTCTCTGCTCCTAGCGCAGAAGTCATAGCCCCCAGCTTCTCCTAGTAACACGTCATTGTCCGTTTACGCGCACCACTAGGTTAGAGGTCCCGGCTCCTTAGGTAACCCCTCCATGTTTCCGCCCCATTTATGACATATTCTGTTACGTTTACATCACATGTCTATGAATACGCCTCCTGTTACACCTACTTTCACCCTTATCTTTCGCGACTGCTATTGACCACACCCACTGCTCCGCCTATCGTATGTATTGTAATGCAATTGTTTTAGTATATATACTTGTGCACTGTTATTAAATGTTACGCCAACACCGATCCTGTCCCCGGCAGCGCTGCCATCCTATTCCTGTGCAGGTTGTCCTGTTCCTGTCCTTATGCTGTATTAAACCTGCAAACTCCTACTACCTCGAATCTTGACTCTTATTTATTGAGCTATCTGTTATTACTATGTCCAGTCAAAAATAGATCCGGTATTATTTATTTATATACCACAGAGTAGAAGAAGTATTATGGAAAAAGAAAGCCCTACAGTCACAGAAAGATGCCATCGAGTGATGGCGCAAAGAATCTCATAAAAGAACCGAAAAAGAAATCAGAAAGTCAGAATTAAGTAGAGAAACCTCAGAAAGAGCCCAAGAAAGGGAACTAATCGAAATAGGTGAACGAGTTAAAACCGAACAGTCAGACAGACAGAGGAATGCCCTCATTAAGGGTATGTATCCTCTTCTTGCCGAGGGCTTGCCAAAAGCAACCCCGGAGGCATCCAGTAATTTTCCGCCACCCTTAGTTCCGACCAAGCTACGTCACAAACCGACCGCAGCTGATATTTTTCTCTCGTCCTATTTGGACGACACAGTCCCAGAATATGCATTTCCTGTTCCACCAGCTCCTGTAAATAATGTAAATCCTGCTCCTCCAGTCACCGGGGCACCTGTTGCAGTACCTGCTACGGTACCCCCGGTCCAGCCCGTAGTACAAATTCCCGCCACATCAGTCACTCTGCCAGCGCGAAGAGTATCAGTCGACGATTCCAGTTTAGGGGCCGCGGGAGGAGGTCCTCCTGGTACCCCGCCGCCAAATAGACGTCTAGGGGCAGTCGAGTTACATGAACGTGCGTTACAGCGTACGCCTAAATATAAGTCCATTGCAGAAATCAGGCGACTTCTTACTGAATGCTGTTATGATCCAGTCCCAGGCGAGGATAGTATGGTTATATATTCCGTACGTATAAGGCAGGTGTCCGAGTATTTGGTCACCCTACCGAATATGAAAGAAGATCTAGACAGAATGTATCGTTTCATTCGTACAGGACAAGATCCAGAAAGTATTGCTGAAGTCATGTCTCTCAGGAAATCTGAGATCCAGTTTATGCTATTAAAGTTTCTGATCAATTGTTTAATTAGGGAACAAGATTCCCCGACTAAAGATCCGACCGAAATGAAAATTCTGACAAAGTGGAGTGATAATATAGCCGAGGGTAAGCACAAGACACTCAATAGTATTGAGAATATGTACAAGAAAATTCGTAAAGAAATAATAAGGTTACACGAACAACGCAAAGAAGCTCTAGGAAGCGAGAAAGAAAATGACTCTTCTACTGAAGAGGTAGACGACGAGAATCCCGCCAGAATAGCGTATGTGGGTAAATCTAGAATTCCAGACCGACATTTACGCCTGGAACACAAGAAAGTCTTTCATCTTCCAGTACCGGAACAAGGTTCTCTGGAACAAGTATTTCAAGCTACCGATCAAATTCTGAAATCACGAATCGGTTATAGTGAATTAGGTACTATGCATGAACAAGAACTAGCCCGATCAGCAGTCCGATGGATTACTGATTCTACCACTTTTCCAGACGAAATAGTGGCACAAATGTTTCTGAAACTGCCCCCAGCCGAGCAGCGACTGGTGGGTATGTATATGATCCAACACCTCATTACACTGTATGAGGGTCAACATTCTGATCCAGGTCCGTTACATGATATCCTGAACGAGTTACTCCAGTATAGATGGAAAGGTTTAGGTACCGATTTAATTAGTGTCATTCTAGAACAGCGCCACAAATATAGAACGTTTTTGAACCCGCATTTTGTTCATGTCTCACCTCCAGAAAGTAAACCGTTTTACATAGATAGACAGCATCCGTTACGAGAAGTACACCCAGTTAGGACAACGGGTGGTGAAATGCAACGAGTATTTGTTTACACCCCAGTTACCAAGATGGAACTCTTAGAGATGAAGAAATTAATTCCCTGTCACGACAAAGATCCAGCAGGGTTCCACCGAGAATTAAAAGACATGCTCCGTATGGGAGAATACACGTATCCAGATATTATTAAAATGTTAAAAGTCCTGTTGCCTGCGGGCATATACGAAAAACTCAAGGAAAAGGATTGGGAGGTGGGAGAAAAAAAGATCGATTGGACAGCTCTAGAAGCTCAAGATAAGATACGAGTACCAGGTACCGGTCTTGGAGATAAATGTAAAGAATTACCAGAATTATTGATACAAGTTTTGCCTAGATTATTAGCCACTAAAAAGGAAGACTGGGATGCAATCTCAGCCTGTAAACAGAAACAAGACGAAGATACTAGTGATTTTTATTCTAGATTTGAGAAATGTTTTAGCATCAACAGTGGTTTGAAGACGAGTAGTGAGTCATACCCTCATCTTTTTGTTACTAAACTAGTCGAGAATTCAAATCCACAAGTTAAAAATCGAGTTTTGAAAGTCGAGAGTACCTGGCAAGCTAATACTCCGTCCCAAATGCTCCAGATGCTCCAGTACCACCAGAATAGAATCAGAGAAGAGCAAGAACACGAGAGAAGACGTATGAAAGACACGAAAATGAAAGTACTAGTTGCACAATCTGTTCCACAAGACAGTCAGAAGAGGGGCCCGAATCAAGCTAGTCATCCTGCAGCTCCCGTTAAAGGGACATGCAATTATTGTAAACAGCCAGGTCATTTTATAAACGAGTGTGCAGTTCTGAAACACAATATAGCCACTGGTAAAACTAAAGAAAGACCACGTCCGCCTAGACAAGAACAAGTTTCACAGACTTCTCAGCCACAGAATGCACAACAGACAGTTCCAGCACCACAGCCTATCGCTGCAACTCAGCATGTTACACAGCAGATGTACCAGTATGCACAGACAGAGTATCCAGAGTATCAAGCGTATTCATGAAACAGCCTAGAGAGGGAGGTAGGCTTGCCTCTCATCGAGATTCCTGTAGATCAAGAAGGTCCCTATGTTCACAGTCAAGTATTAGGGAAAGACAGAAAGTTTCTGATTGATACAGGGGCAAGTAGGACTACTATAAGTCACGACGAGGTTCCAGGGGCTCCGCTCTCAGGCTCTAGAAATGTTTCCCTTGGATTTTCAGGAAAGCCTATTGTAAACGAGATATCAAAGCCAGTTACTCTGGAAGTAGGTCCATTGTCCCGAACTACTGATCTATTGCTTACGAAGTCATGTCCAGAAAATTTGTTAGGTATTAAGACACTGAAAGAATTAGGTGCAGTTATTTGCTGTTCCCCAGAGGGGATACGTTTGTTTTTACGTGACTTCAAGGGTCACTATGTTTTACGAGATTTTGATCCGAGATTGTCTAATGTTCCGCAGCATCTATGGGCACAAGGTCCAACTGATGTTGGCTTCATGCAAATCACACCCCATCGTGTGACTCTCAAGCAAGGTATAGTCCTGCCAAGAATCAGACAGTACAGATTGCCACCTGAGGCTGTAGCAGCCTTATCCAAAATTATTGACGAGCTCATGGCTCAAGGAGTAGTTGTAGAAACTGACTCCAATGTATGTAATTCTCCTATCATTCCAGTCATGAAACGTACTGATCCAAATGCACCCCCAGTATATCGATTAGTGATTGACCTTCGAGCACTCAATAAATGTATCATTCCCCAGTACCCAGTTGTTCCAGATATCTCATCTCTATTGACAGCCATTGATTCTGAGGCTACATTTTTCACAGTCATAGACCTCAAAAACGCATTTTTCAGTGTCCCCATTCATCCAGACAGCCAGTACCTTTTCGGATTCTGTTTAAATGGAAGGAGCTATAAATTCACACGAGCTCCTCAAGGTTTCACAGAAAGTCCTAGCATCTACAGTCAAGCACTTAAGAGACAACTAGACAACATTCACATGCCAACTGGCACTGCCCTGCTCCAGTATGTCGATGATCTACTGATCACAGCCCGTTCTGAACGTGCTTGCGAGCGAGCATCACTTACAGTCCTGTATTTTCTAGCCGAGATGGGGCACAAGGTGTCCCCTTCGAAGCTTCAATTCTGTGTCCAGCAAGTGATCTACTTAGGCCACTTACTGTCCAAGTGGGGTAGGCAGTTGACACCTGACCGTATCCAGTTAATAGCGAGTCTTCCTCAGCCCAAGACCCAGAAGGAGGTACGTGCTTTTATCGGCCTCACTTCTTATTGTCGACAATGGATTGCTCAGTATGCATTTCTAGCCAAACCACTGATACAGTTAACGACACAGGAGGCAGCCGTATCGACTGTCCTCCCTTGGACATCTGAACATACACTTAGTTTCAATGAATTAAAGAAAGCTTTATGCCAAGCTCCCGTTCTAGCTACACCGAACTACAGTAAGCCTTTTACACTTTTTGTCACAGAACGTAATGGTACAGCATTATCTGTTCTCACACAAGATCAAGCCGGACAGTACAAGCCCTGTGCTTATTTTTCGAGCACACTAGATCCAGTAGCCCAGGCTCTGCCTGCGTGCCTCAAGTCAGTTGCAGCCACAGCACTAGCTATCAGACAAAGTGATTCCATAGTATTAGGACACTCCCTGACAGTACAAGTTCCACACTCCGTGGAAGTTCTTTTAAACCGAACACAGACTCAGCACTTGACAATTGCACGTTTGACAGGTTATGAATTGACACTGTTCCAGCCACACATAGAAATCAGACGCTGCAACATTTTAAATCCTGCTACACTGTTACCGTCAGTTACTTCAAATCCTGCCACACATGATTGTGTGGAAGTTGTTAACACTATGACAAAGCCAAGACAAGATCTGACAGATATTCCATTACCAGATCCCGACCTGACACTTTATGTGGATGGTTCATGTATGAGAACGAGTACAGGAGAACTAGTAGCCGCGTATGCAGTGACTACTGACACTGAAGTTATTGAAACACACCGTATTGACACCCTGTCTGCTCAAGCAGCAGAGCTAGTTGCTCTGACTCAAGCCTGCATACATGCCAAGAACCTGAAAGTTAATATTTACACAGATTCACGCTACGCATTCGGAGTTGTACACGACTTCGGAGTGCTCTGGCAGGAGAGAGGTTTCATGACTTCTCATGGAACCAAGATTCAGCATGGTCTCCTTATTCAAGCTCTGTTAGATGCAATACATTTACCGACAGCTATCGCTATCATGAAGTGCAAAGCACACACTAAAGTTACTGACATTATTTCCCAAGGTAATGATTTAGCAGATCGAACAGCCAAGCTTACAGCACAGACACCAGACATACCAGTTAACAAGACACCGACATCCACTCTAGAACAGACTACTTGTATGACAGTTAAGGACCCTACTCAAGATGTCATAGATATCCAGTTACATGCTACTCCCGAAGAAATCAAGAAATGGTCCGAACAAGGAGGGGTCCAGACAGATCAGGGATGGGTGACGAAGGGTAGAGCCACATGGTTTCTCCCCGACTCAATGGTTCAAGTCATTATCAATACCGCACATAGTCCAGCACACTTAGGAGAAAAAGCCATGTTAGACAGTATCCAGAACCTTTGGTTTAACAAGCATTTACGAACTGCAGCCAAGCATAAAGTCCGTACCTGTATGATATGTTGCCAGTTCAATCCAGGTAAAAGTGTCCCGGTGGAACAAGGTGGATTCCAGCCTCCTGACCACCCTTTTGAAGTCCTCCAGATGGATTATATTCAGATGGAGCGATGTCGAGGTTTCAAGTATGTCCTTGTAGTTGTATGCGCTTTGTCCAGGTGGACAGAAGCATATCCAGTCCCAGATTACACAGCCGCGACCACTGCCAAGCAGTTGGTTCGTGAGTTCTTCCCCCGCTATGGACTCCCAAGGGTCGTATATTCTGATAACGGCCAGCCATTCTCATCTGAACTCATGAAGCAAGTTTCCCTTTTACTAGGGTACCAGTGGAAGTTCCATTGTGTACGCCATCCAGAAGCAGCCGGTCTCGTAGAAAGACATAATCAAACCTTGAAAATCCGTATTGCCAAAGTCTGTAAAGAGAAAGGTGTAGACTGGTTAGTTGCCCTGCCAGTTGCCCTGTTCTATATGCGCATGGTCGCACATTCCAGATCAGGTCTGTCCCCTTATGAGGTCGTATTCGGCCGCCCCCCGAACGTGTGGGGTACACCCAGACCCCGAAGTATTACAGATGTTTCCAGTGATATGCTGACAGATTACCTAGCTTCCTTGATGTCTGCCCTACACTCTTGTCGTTCACAGGTTGCCGCCGCATTTCCAGACAATACCGAGGTGAAACCGCATGAAATCATTCCAGGAAGCTTGGTTCTTGTCCGGAATTTTGATCGTTCAAGTCCGCTGGAGCCTCGCTGGAAGGAGCCGAAGCAAGTCCTTCTAACCACCCGTACTGCCGTCAAGTTGGAAGGCAGGAAGGGGTGGGTCCATCTGTCACACGTCAAGAAATTTCACGGACTCCGACTACAAACTGTTTCCAAGAACTTTTCCAAGGATTGTCAAGATTTTAAAGACTGCCAAGATACTATTCTTAAGGACTGTCCCGCAAATGACATTGATTCAAATCCTCCCCTGTTAGAGAAAACTCCGCAGCAGGAGTATAAAAAGAAGCTCCGGTCTAGTAAAATAAGTCAGCCAGTTTAATTGTCTAAGTCCTCCCCTAGGTGAAACGGTTAGACAGGTATCTGACATGTATGAAATAGACCCTCATAGTGAGAGAGTTAGTCAAAACTCAATCCGATGTATCGTTTTTCTAAGTTTTATATTGTTTCTCAGCTTGATGGTTACCTGCACGAGCTATGCATTTCATTTATGTTTTCCAATTTCTCATGTAAATAAGTTTTCTAATGCTACAGTAGAGCACACGTTTAGTGATCTGCCTCCTCACGAACTATCTTATCGTCTTGCTATGCGCAACAATTCATTCATCCGTATGTTACATTATTCACACCAGACCAGCAATGCCACTAATTGTTGGGTGTGTGGTCGACTCCCCCCTTTCCAGACACCGAAGGGAGTTCTGCCACTCTTTCCTTATCCGTTTTCACATAATGGCTCATGTGGAGCCTGGTCCATGTTAACGTCATCCACAACAGATATGTCCTTTTTGAATAGTACATGTTTTCCAGACAAGCAAGGTCTTCCCCACAGAACAGGGTTAGATCTAGAAAATGAAGTTTATAATTTAGGTAATTATTCTTCGAATTTTATGGTCCTGAATGTTCAGTCTGATCCTACTCCAGACCTACCTGCTATTTCAGTATTACCAGTCAAAGGCGAATTATGTGTCCGAAATAATGGTTCTGTACATGTAGGACATAGTGATTGTACTACTATTGTCAAGTATAGTGACAGTGGGAAATCTATTTTCAAAGCTTCACGTCATTCTTATTTTGTTTGTGGTCAGACCGCATATGTTCATCTGCCCCTCGATTGGGAGGGAACCTGTTATATTGCCTTCCTACTGCCACCAGTTTTTCTAGCCCCATCTGATTATCATAGAAACACACATCTAGTACACATTAGACATAGAAGGGAGATCGAGTCCCCGATTGTCGATCAAACTGAAACTGCTCTAGAACAGTATACAGATTTCAATAGAGGTTTCTTCTTCTTTATAGGACCTATCCAGAATAGTAAGTTAATACGTAGATTGACCAGAACCCTTGAAGCAGTAGTGAATGAGACTGCCTCTGCCCTAGGTAACTTAACCGAGGAGCAATCTGCTATGAGATTTGTCGTGCTCCAAAATCGTCTCGTTCTTGATGTCATACTGACCGATAGAGGAGGAGCATGTAGAGTCATCGGATCTAGTTGCTGCATTTTCATTCCTAATAACGCGCCGTCTGTTTATTCAGCTATAACCAGACTTCATAAAATTGCCCATCAGTTACACCAGAATCCAGGCACCTGGACATGGTCCGGTTGGTTTTGGAGTATTATTTCTGCCTGGGGATGGAAAGTATTGTCCTTTCTAGGTATTGCAGTAGCGATCATATTCAGTTGCTGCCTCTGTATACAATGTGGCCCTGCGATTTGCAGCATTTGTGCTACCTCTTGTATTCCTAGTCCCAAGTCCCGTCCTAGATCCCGTTCCAAGAAAATTCGAGACGAGCAAATGATACTGTATGAAATGATAGATGGTATCATGAATATTGATGTTTCCTGATGGAAACGTAGTGACAAGGAGGGAATGTGGAAAAGTAAATTTTGCCATGTTCTGTGTCCCTACGTGTCCTCCATCCTATGTTGTATGTGCATGATTAATATGCATATGTATTCCCCATGATCGATTAAAGACGCCATTACAGTTGTGTCCATCTCCAGTATGCCAGTTTCCAGTTCTCGTGAAAGCTACGAGTATTAGGCCTATGTAAGGCTACGTTGCCACGCTTCTCAGTGTACACGTTATTTCATTGTAAAAATCCCCGTTTCTAGGCCTCAAAAGGGCCCGGACTCAGATTCAGCTCCTGTCTCCTGAACCCTCGCTGAGGAGCGATACAGCCCCCACCTGTATCCCTGACCCTTCACTTACTTCCTGCCTCACAGTGCCCGGCTCGGCCTGGCTCTGCCTCCAGTCTGCCAAGAGTATGTTATGATTCTAGTTATCAGTCCAGCCCTCCTTCTCTGCATTCCTAAGCTACTGAATCGCATCAATAGTTTCCGTCATGGTCTAGCCTTTACGTCTCCATGTAAGAGAAATACTGTATTAATGGTCATTTAATATTCCTCAACACGCACTACATGTAGAATAATGCATGCACCAGTCTTAGTGTCTGTTAGCCTTTACCCTGATAACTTTTGGATTCTATCAATATGTTCTCTAAACATCAGATACTAGATAGTGTTTAGGTACATGTCGCTCTGACTCTCCAGACTTCAGTCTCTGCTCCTAGCGCAGAAGTCATAGCCCCCAGCTTTCCCTGGTAACACGTCATTGTCAGTTTGCGCGCACCACTAGGTTAGAGGTCCCGGCTCCTTAGGTAGCCCCCTCCATGTTTCCGCCCCATTTATGACATATTCCGTTATGTTTACATCACATGTCTATGTTCACGCCTCTTGTTACACCTACTTTCTGCCTTATCTTTCGCGACTGCTACAGGCCCTGCCCACTGTTACGCCTACTGTATGTATTGTAATGCAATTGTTTTAACTATATATACTTGTGTACTGTTATTAAAAGCTAGCGCGCTCATCCCAGATCTTGCCCGTGCAGGTTGTCCTGTTCCTGTCCTTTATGCTGTATTAAACCTGCAAACTCCTACTACCTCGAATCTTGACTCTTATTTATTGAGCTATCTGTTATTGTTATATCTAGTCAAAAATAGAGGTATTATTTATTTATTTACCACACCTTCCAAGAGATCACAAACTCACTGAAGACTCCTCTGACACTGAGTGAGCTCTGCTCCTTCCTAGAAATCACAAACTCACTGAAGACTCCATTGACACTGAGTGAGCCTTGCTCCAACTAAGAGATCACAAACTCACTGAAGACTTCCCTGACACTGAGTGAACCCTGCTCCAGCCAAAATATCTTAAACTCATTGAAGACTACTCTGACACTGAGTGCACCCTGCTCCTTCCAAGAGATCACAAACTCACTGAAGACTCCTCTGACACTGAGTGAGCCCTGCTCCTTCCAAGAGATCCCAAACTCACTGGAGACTCCTCGGACACTGAGTGAGCCCTGCTCCAATCAAGAGATCACAAACTCACTGAAGACTTCTCTGACACTGAGTGAGCCCTGCTCCAACTAAGAGATCACAAACTCACTGAAGACTTTTCAGAACACTGAGTGAGCCCAGCTCCAACTAAGAGATCACAAACTCACTGAAGACTTCTCTGACACTGAGTGAGCCCTGCTCCTTCCAAGAGATTACAAACTCACTGAAGACTCCTCTGACACAGAGTGAGCCCTGCTCCTTCCAAGAGATTACAAACTCACTGAAGACTCCTCTGACACTGAGTGAGCCCTGCTCCAACTAAGAGATCACAAACTCACTGAAGACTCCTCTGACACTGAGTGAACCCTGCTCCAGCCAAAATACCTCAAACTCATTGAAGACTCCTCTGACACTGAGTGCACCCTTCTCCTTCCAAGAGATCACAAACTCACTGAAGACTCCTCTGACACTGAGTGAGCTCTGCTCCTTCCTAGAAATCACAAACTCACTGAAGACTCCTCTGACACTGAGTGAGACCTGCTCCTTCCAAGTGATCACAAACTCACTGAAAACTCCTCTGACACTGAGTGAGCCTTGCTCCAACTAAGAGATCACAAACTCACTGAAGACTCCTCTGACACTGAGTGAACCCTGCTCCAGCCAAAAGATCTCAAGCTCATTGAAGATTTTGCTGAACACTGAGTGAGCCCAGCTCCAACTAAGAGATCACAAACTCACTGAAGACTCCTCTGACACTGAGTGAGCCCTGCTCCAACTAGGAGATCACAAACTCACTGAAGACTCCTCTTACACTGAGTGAGCCCTGGTCCTTCCAAGAGATCTCAAACTTACTGAAGACTCCTCTGGCACTGAGTGAGCCCTGCTCCTTTAAGAGATTGCAAACTCACTGAAGACTCCTCTGACAATGCGCGAGCCCTGCTCCAACCAAGAGATCACAAACTCACTGAATACTCCTCTGACACTGAGTGAGCTCTGCTCCTTCCTAGAGATCACAATCTCACTGAAGACTCCTCTGACACTGAGTGAGCCCTGCTCCTTCCAAGAGATTACAAACTCACTGAAGACTCCTCTGACACTGAGTGAGCCCTGCTCCTTTCAAGACATTACAAACTCACAGAAGACTCCTCTGACACTGAGTGAGCCCTGCTCCTTCCAAGAGATCACACACTCACTGAAGACTCCTCTGACACTGAGCGAGCCATGCTCCTTTCAATAGATTACAAACTCACAGAAGACTCCTCTGACAACTGAGTGAGCCCTGCTCCTTCCAAGAGATTACAAACTCACAGAAGACTCCTCTGTCACTGAGTGAGCCCTGCTAAAACCAAGAGATCACACACTCACTTAAGGCTCCTCTGACACTGAGCGAGCCCTGCTCCTTTCAAGAGATTACAAACTCACAGAAGACTCCTCTGACACTGAGTGAGCCCTGCTCCTTCCAAGAGATCAGAAACTCACTGAAGACTCCTCTGACACTGAGTGAACCCTGCTCCAGCCTAAAGATCTCAAACTCATTGAAGACTTTTCTGAACACTGAGAGAGCCCAGCTTCAACTAAGAGATCACAAACTCACTGAAGCCTCCTCTGACACTGAGTGAGCCCTGCTCCAACTAAGAGATGACAAACTCACCGAAGACTCCTCTGACACTGAGTGAGCCCTGCTCCTTCCAAGAGATCACAAACTCACTGAAGACTCCTCTGAAACTGAGTGAGCCCTGCTCCTTCCAAGAGATCACAAACCCACTGCAAACTCTACTGAACACTGAGTGAGCCCAGCTCCAACTAAGAGATCACAGACTCTTCTGAACACTGAGCGAGCCCTGCTCCTTCCAAGAGATCACAAACTCACTGAAGATGAAGACTCCTCGGACACTGAGTGAGCCCTGCTCCAACCAAGAGATCACTAACTCACTGAAGACTCCTCAGACACTGAGTGAGCCCTGCTCCAACCAAGAGATCACAAACTCACTGAAGACTCCTCTGACATTGAATGAGCCCTGCTCCTTCCACGAGATCACAAACCCACTGCAAACTCTACTGAACACTGAGCGAGCCCAACTCCAACTAAGAGATCACAAACTCACTGCAAACTCTTCTGAACACTGAGCGAGCGCTGCTCCTTCCAAGAGATCACAAACTCGCTGAAGACTCCTCTGACACTGAGTCAACCCTGCTCCAGCCAAAAGATCTCAAACTCAATGAAGACTTTTCTGAACACTGAGTGTGCCCAGATCCAACTAAGAGATTCCAAACTCACTGAAGACTCCTCTGACACTGTGTAAGCCCTGCTCCAATTAAGAGATCACAAACTCACTTAAGACTCCTCTGACACTGAGTGATCCCCGCTCCTTCCAAGATATCACAAACTCACTGAAGAGTCCTCTGACACTGAGTGAGCCCTGCTCCTCCAATAGATCACAAGCTCACTGAAGTCCCCTCTGAGACTGAGTGAGCCCTGCTCCTTTCTAGATATCACAAACTCACTGACGACTCCTCTGACACTGAGTGAGCCCTGCTCCTTCCAAGAGATCTTAAACTCACTGAAGACTTTTCTTAACACTGAGTGAGCCCTGCTCCAACTAAGAGATCACAAACTCACTGAAGACTCCTCTGACACTTAGTGATCCCTGCTCCTTCCAATAGATCACTAACTCACTGAAGACTCCTCTGACACTGAGTAAGCCCTGCTCCGTCCAAGAGATTACAAACTCACAGAAGACTCCTCTAACACTGAGTGAGCCCTGCTCCTTCCAAGAGATCACAAACTCACTAAAGACTCCTCTGACAATGAGTGAGCCCTGCTCCATCCAAGAGATCTTAAACTCACTGAAGACTCCTCTGACACTGAGTGAGCCCTGCTCCTTCCAGGAGATCACACACTCACTGAAGACTCTTCTGACACTGAGTGAGCCCTGCTCCTCACAAGAGATCACAAACTCACTGAAGACTCCTCAGACACTGAGTGAGCCCTGGTCCTTCCAAGAGATCTCAAACTTACTGAAGACTCCTCTATCACTGAGTGACCCCTGCTCCTTTAAGAGATTGCAAACTCACTGAAGACTCCTCTGACACTGAGTGAACCCTGCTCCAGCCAAAATACCTCAAACTCATTGAAGACTCCTCTGACACTGAGTGCACCCTTCTCCTTCCAAGAGATCACAAACTCACTGAAGACTCCTCTGACACTGAGTGAGCTCTGCTCCTTCCTAGAAATCACAAACTCACTGAAGACTCCTCTGACACTGAGTGAGACCTGCTCCTTCCAAGTGATCACAAACTCACTGAAAACTCCTCTGACACTGAGTGAGCCTTGCTCCAACTAAGAGATCACAAACTCACTGAAGACTCCTCTGACACTGAGTGAACCCTGCTCCAGCCAAAAGATCTCAAGCTCATTGAAGATTTTGCTGAACACTGAGTGAGCCCAGCTCCAACTAAGAGATCACAAACTCACTGAAGACTCCTCTGACACTGAGTGAGCCCTGCTCCAACTAGGAGATCACAAACTCACTGAAGACTCCTCTTACACTGAGTGAGCCCTGGTCCTTCCAAGAGATCTCAAACTTACTGAAGACTCCTCTGGCACTGAGTGAGCCCTGCTCCTTTAAGAGATTGCAAACTCACTGAAGACTCCTCTGACAATGCGCGAGCCCTGCTCCAACCAAGAGATCACAAACTCACTGAATACTCCTCTGACACTGAGTGAGCTCTGCTCCTTCCTAGAGATCACAAACTCACTGAAGACTCCTCTGACACTGAGTGAGCCCTGCTCCTTCCAAGAGATTACAAACTCACTGAAGACTCCTCTGACACTGAGTGAGCCCTGCTCCTTTCAAGACATTACAAACTCACAGAAGACTCCTCTGACACTGAGTGAGCCCTGCTCCTTCCAAGAGATCACACACTCACTGAAGACTCCTCTGACACTGAGCGAGCCATGCTCCTTTCAATAGATTACAAACTCACAGAAGACTCCTCTGACAACTGAGTGAGCCCTGCTCCTTCCAAGAGATTACAAACTCACAGAAGACTCCTCTGTCACTGAGTGAGCCCTGCTAAAACCAAGAGATCACACACTCACTTAAGGCTCCTCTGACACTGAGCGAGCCCTGCTCCTTTCAAGAGATTACAAACTCACAGAAGACTCCTCTGACACTGAGTGAGCCCTGCTCCTTCCAAGAGATCAGAAACTCACTGAAGACTCCTCTGACACTGAGTGAACCCTGCTCCAGCCTAAAGATCTCAAACTCATTGAAGACTTTTCTGAACACTGAGAGAGCCCAGCTTCAACTAAGAGATCACAAACTCACTGAAGCCTCCTCTGACACTGAGTGAGCCCTGCTCCAACTAAGAGATGACAAACTCACCGAAGACTCCTCTGACACTGAGTGAGCCCTGCTCCTTCCAAGAGATCACAAACTCACTGAAGACTCCTCTGAAACTGAGTGAGCCCTGCTCCTTCCAAGAGATCACAAACCCACTGCAAACTCTACTGAACACTGAGTGAGCCCAGCTCCAACTAAGAGATCACAGACTCTTCTGAACACTGAGCGAGCCCTGCTCCTTCCAAGAGATCACAAACTCACTGAAGATGAAGACTCCTCGGACACTGAGTGAGCCCTGCTCCAACCAAGCGATCACTAACTCACTGAAGACTCCTCAGACACTGAGTGAGCCCTGCTCCAACCAAGAGATCACAAACTCACTGAAGACTCCTCTGACATTGAATGAGCCCTGCTCCTTCCACGAGATCACAAACCCACTGCAAACTCTACTGAACACTGAGCGAGCCCAACTCCAACTAAGAGATCACAAACTCACTGCAAACTCTTCTGAACACTGAGCAAGCGCTGCTCCTTCCAAGAGATCACAAACTCGCTGAAGACTCCTCTGACACTGAGTCAACCCTGCTCCAGCCAAAAGATCTCAAACTCAATGAAGACTTTTCTGAACACTGAGTGTGCCCAGATCCAACTAAGAGATTCCAAACTCACTGAAGACTTCTCTGACACTGTGTAAGCCCTGCTCCAATGAAGAGATCACAAACTCACTTAAGACTCCTCTGACACTGAGTGATCCCCGCTCCTTCCAAGATATCACAAACTCACTGAAGAATCCTCTGACACTGAGTGAGCCCTGCTCCTCCAATAGATCACAAGCTCACTGAAGTCCCCTCTGAGACTGAGTGAGCCCTGCTCCTTTCTAGATATCACAAACTCACTGACGACTCCTCTGACACTGAGTGAGCCCTGCTCCTTCCAAGAGATCTTAAACTCACTGAAGACTTTTCTTAACACTGAGTGAGCCCTGCTCCAACTAAGAGATCACAAACTCACTGAAGACTCCTCTGAGACTTAGTGATCCCTGCTCCTTCCAATAGATCACTAACTCACTGAAGACTCCTCTGACACTGAGTACGCCCTGCTCCGTTCAAGAGATTACAAACTCACAGAAGACTCCTCTAACACTGAGTGAGCCCTGCTCCTTCCAAGAGATCACAAACTCACTAAAGACTCCTCTGACAATGAGTGAGCCCTGCTCCATCCAAGAGATCTTAAACTCACTGAAGACTCCTCTGACACTGAGTGAGCCCTGCTCCTTCCAAGAGATCACACACTCACTGAAGACTCTTCTGACACTGAGTGAGCCCTGCTCCTCACAAGAGATCACAAACTCACTGAAGACTCCTCAGACACTGAGTGAGCCCTGGTCCTTCCAAGAGATCTCAAACTTACTGAAGACTCCTCTATCACTGAGTGACCCCTGCTCCTTTAAGAGATTGCAAACTCACTGAAGACTCCTCTGACAATGCGCGAGCCCTGCTCCTTCCAAGGGATCACACACTCAATGAAAACTCCTCTGACACTGAGTGAGCCCTGCTCCTTCCAAGTGTGGAAAAGTAAATTTTGCCATGTTCTGTGTCCCTACGTGTTCCCCATCTTATGTTATGTATGCATGATTAATATGCATATGTATTCCCCATGTTTGATTAAAGACGCAATTACAGTTGTGTCCATCTCTAGTATGCTAGTTTCCAGTTCTCGTGAAAGCTACGAGTATTAGGCCTATGTAAAGTTACGTTGCCACGTTTCTCAGTGTGCACGTTATTTCATTGAAAAGTCCCCGTTTCTAGGCCTCAAAAGGGCCCGGACACCAGATTCAGCTCCTGTCTCCTGAGCCCTCGCTGAGGAGCGATACAGCCCCCACCTGTATCCTCGACCCTTCACTTACTTCCTGCCTCGCAGTGCCCGGCTCGGCCTGGCTCTGCCTACGAGTCTGCCAAGAGTATGTTATGATTCTAGTTATCAGTCCAGCCCTCCTTCTCTGCATTCCTAAGCTACTGAATCGCATCAATAGTTTCCGTCATTGTCTAGTCTTTACGTCTCCATGTAGGAGAAATACTGCATTTAACGGTCATTTAATATTCTTCATCACGCACTACATGTAGAATAATGCATGCTCCAGTCTTAGAGTCTGTTAGCCTCTCCCCTCCTGACTCTTAGTTTATATCAACATGTTCTCTAAACATTAGATACTAGATAGGGTTTAGGTACATGTCGCCCTGACTCTCCAGATTTCCGTCTCTACTCCTAGCGCAGAGTTCATAGCCCCCAGCTTCTCCTAGTAACACGTCATTGTCAGTTTGCGCGCACCATTAGGTCAGAGGTCCCGGCTCCTTAGGTAGCCCCCTCCATGTTTCCGCCCCATTTATGACATATTCTGTTACGTTTACATCACATGTCCATGTATACGCCTCTTGTTACACCCACTTTCACCCTTATCTTTCGCGACTGCTATTGACCACACCCACTGCTCCGCCTACTGTATTCACTGTAATGCAACTGTTTTAGTATATATGCTTGTGCACTGTTATTAAATGTTACGCCGATTCCTTTTCCCCTAGCGCGCTCATTCCCTGTACCCCCTGTAGGGCCCTGCCATCCTATTCCTGTGCAGGTTGTCCTGTTCCTGTCCTTTATGCTGTATTAAACCTGCAAACTCCTACTACCTCGAATCTTGACTCTTATTTATTGAGCTATCTGTTATTGCTATGTCCAGTCAAACCTAGATCCGGTATTATTTATTTATATACCACATAATGGCGCCCGAATAGGGACTTGCCCTTTCCCCACGCGCCGGTGAAGCCACGCCGGCCCCCTGACCCTCTGCAGCCGTGACGGAACCATACCGTGCACGTGCAGATATTTCTGCTTCAAGTATCCCTCAGGCCCACGGAGGAGACGGAGGTGGCGGTCCAGCATCCAGACGAGGCGGTGGAGGAACGCGGCGAGTCCCGACCAGAGCCCAAGCCGAGAGTCCAAGGTCCGAGGTATCCGGAGGCCCACCCGTAACTGAAGTCCGAAGTTTGTCCGTCCGGCGTCGAAGCAGTCCAGTCCAGTCCGAGGCCTTCCGTTCTTGCTGCCCGGTGAGTACCGTTGCTGGGGTAGTATCTAGACAGGGTCAATCTAATTGACTCTGGTCCGTGGGTTTTGGTGGTACACAGACCCAAAACGAAGTGTCCACTTCGGTGGATGCGGGTCCTGACGTGTCTCTTTATGAGACCGGTAAGTTTCGTACTGTTTTAGCAGTGCATCTAGTTTCTGTTCTAGTCAGTTCTGTTCTCGAGAAGATTCATGTATTCTGTTTTCAGTATTCCAGGTAGTATTCTGTTCGAACTGTTATTTTAAATGTTCTTCATGTATTTTTAATGTCGTGGTACGAAAGTGGTGTAATTATCGTGTTCATTGTGTATTGTATTGTGTCTAGATTACAGTTCAGTCATGCCGCTATTTTCCAAACTACGTCAGTTAAAAACCAGAAAAGGTCTGTTAGAAGCAGCAGTTCCTGTCCCGCCTAGGGACAGTCCAGGTCATTTTATGTATCAAAAGCATGGCATAAGTGCCATATTGTATCTAGATTTATGGGTGGAGTACACCAAGGAATTAGAAGAAAAGTGTGGATGGCCTGTATCAGGCGCATGGGATGCCGAGTGCATCATGCGAGTAGAAGAAGCATTATGGAGGGGGAGAGCCAGACAGTCACAGAGGGATGCCATCGAGTTATGGCGCAAGGAGTCTCATAGGAGAACCGAAGAAGAAGTCAGAAGGTCAGAACTAAGTAGAGAATCCTTGGAACGAGCCCAAGAAAGGGAACTAATCGAGATAGGTGAACGAGTTGAAATCGAACAGTCAGACAGACAGAGGCATGCTCTCATTAAGGGTATGTATCCTCTTCTTGCCGAGGGCTTGCCAAAAGCAACCCCGGAGGCATCCAGTAATTTTCCGCCACCCTTAGTTCCGATCAAGCTACGTCACAAACCGACCGCAGCTGATATTTTTATTTCGTCCTATTTGGACGACACAGTCCCAGAATATGCAAATCCGCCAGCTCCTGTAAACAATGTAAATCCTGCTCCTCCAGTCACCGGAGTACCTGTTACGGTACCCCCGGTCCAGCCCACATTGCAATTTCCCGCCGCGCCAGCACGAAGAGTATCAGTCGACGATTCTAGTTTAGGGGCCGCAGGAGGAGGTCCTCCTGGTACCCCGCCACCACACCAACGTGTAACATTAGTCGAGTTACATGAAAGTGCGTTACAGCGTACGCCCAAATATAAGTCCGTTGCAGATATCCGACGAGCCCTTACTGAATGCCGCTATGATCCAGTTGCAGGTGATGATAGCACAGTTATATATTCGATCCGTGTAAGACGGGTGACCGGGTATTTGGACACCCTACCGAATATGAGAGAAGATCTAGACAGAATTTATTGTTTCATCCGTACAGGGGATGATCCAGAAAGTATTGGCGAAGCCATGTCTCAAAGGAAAGCTGAGATCCAGCTCATGTTATTAAAGTTTCTGATTAATTGTTTAATAAGGGAACAAGATTATCCGACCAAAGATCCGGCCGAAATGAGAATCCTGACAACATGGAGTGATAAGATAGTCGAGGGTAAACACAGAACTATCAGTAGTATAGAGAGTATGTACAAGAAAATCCGTAAAGAAATAATAAGGGTACACGAACAACGTAAAGCAGCACAAGTAAACGAGAAAGAAAATGACTCTTCTACTGAAGAGGTAGAGGACGAGAATCCCGCCAGAATAGCGTATGTAGGAAAATCTAGATTTCCAGACCGCCATTTACGCCTAGAACACAAGAAAATTTTTCATCACCCAGCACCAGAACAAGGTTCTCTAGAACAAGTATTTCAAGCTACCGATCACATTTTGAAATCACGAATCGGTTACAGTGAATTAAGTACTATGCATGAACAAGAACTAGCCCGATCAGCAGTCCGATGGATTACTGATTCTACCACTTTTCCAGACGAAATAGTGGCACAAATGTTTCTGAAACTGCCCCCAGCCGAGCAGCGACTGGTGGGTATGTATATGATCCAGCACCTCATTACTCTGTATGAGGGTCAACATTCTGATCCAGGTCCGTTACACGATGTCCTGAACGAGTTACTCCAGTATAGATGGAAAGGTTTAGGTACCGATTTAATTAGTGTTATTCTAGAACAGCGCCACAAATATAGAACGTTCCTGAACCCGCATTTTGTTCATGTCTCACCCCCAGAAAGTAAACCCTTTTACATAGATAGACAGAATCCGTTACGAGAAGTACACCCAGTTAGGACAACAGATGGTGAAATGCAAAGAGTATTTGTTTACACCCCGATTACAAAAATGGAACTCTTAGAGATGAAGAAATTAATTCCCTGTCATGACAAAGATCCAGCAGGGTTCCACCGAGAATTAAAAGACATGCTCCGTATGGGAGAATACACGTATCCAGATATAATTAAAATGTTAAAGGTCCTGTTGCCCGCAGGGGTATATGAAAAACTCAAGGAAAAAGAATGGGAGGTGGGAGAGAAAAAGATCGATTGGGCAGTTCTAGAAGCTGAAGATAAGATACGAGTACCAGGTACCGGTCTTGGAGAGAAATGTAAAGAATTACCTGAACTGTTAATACAAGTTTTGCCAAGATTATTAGCCACTAAAAAGGAAGACTGGGATGCAATCTCAGCCTGTAAACAGAAACAAGACGAAGACACTAGTGATTTTTATTCTAGATTTGAGAAATGCTTTATTATAAACAGTGGCCTCAAGACAAGTAGCGAGTCATACCCTCATCTTTTTGTTACTAAACTAGTCGAGAATTCAAGTCCACAAGTTAAGAATCGAGTTTTGAAAGTCGAAAGTACCTGGCAAGCTAATACCCCGTCCCAAATGTTACAGATGCTCCAGTATCACCAGAATAGAATCAGAGAAGAGCAAGATCATGAAAGGAAACGTATGAAAGACACGAAAATGAAAGTACTAGTGGCACAATCTGTTCCACAAGACAGTCAGAAGAGGGGTACGAATCAAGCCAGTCATCCTGCAGTTCCCGTTAAAGGGACCTGCAATTATTGTAAACAGCCAGGTCACTATATAAACGAGTGTGCAGTTCTGAAGCACAACATAGCTACCGGTAAGACTAAAGAAAGACCACGTCCGCCTAGACAAGAACAAGTTTCACAGACTTCTCAGCCACAGAATGCACAACAGACAGTTCCAGCACCGCAGCCTATTGCTGCAACACAGCATGTTACACAGCAGATGTACCAGTACGCACAGTCCGAGTATCCAGAGTATCAGCCATATTCATGAACCAGCCTAGAGAGGGAGGTAGGCTTGCCTCTCATCGAGATACCTGTAGATCAAGAAGGTCCCTATGTTCATAGTCAAGTACTAGGGAAAGACAGAAAGTTTCTGATTGATACAGGGGCAAGTAGGACGACCATCAGTCACGCCGAAGTTCCAGGGGCTCCGCTCTCAGGCTCTAGAAATGTTTCCCTTGGTTTTTCAGGAAAGCCTATTGTAAACGAGATATCTAAGCCAGTTACTCTAGAAGTAGGTCCATTGTCCCGCACTACTGATCTGTTACTTACAGAGTCATGTCCAGAAAATCTGTTAGGTATTAAAACACTGAAAGAATTAGGTGCAGTTATTTGCTGCTCCCCAGAAGGAATACGACTGTTCTTACGTGACTTCAAGGGTCACTATGTATTACGAGATTTTGATCCGAGATTGTCCAATGTTCCGCAGCATCTATGGGCGCAAGGTCCAACTGATGTAGGTTATATGCAAATCACACCCCATCGTGTGACTCTCAAACCAGGTGTAGTCCTGCCACGAATCAGACAGTACAGATTGCCACCCGAGGCTGTAACAGCCTTATCCAAAATTATTGACGAGCTCATCGCTCAAGGAGTAGTTGTAGAAACTGACTCCAATGTATGTAATTCTCCGATCATTCCAGTCATGAAACGTACTGATCCAAATGCACCCCCAGTATATCGATTAGTGATTGATCTTCGAGAACTCAATAAATGTATTATTCCCCAGTACCCAGTTGTCCCAGATATTTCTTCCCTATTGACAGCCATTGATTCCGAAGCCTCATTTTTTACAGTCATAGACCTCAAGAACGCGTTTTTCAGTGTCCCCATTCATCCAGACAGCCAGTTTCTTTTCGGATTTTGTTTAAATGGAAGGAGCTATATGTTCACACGAGCTCCTCAAGGATTCACAGAAAGTCCTAGTATTTACAGTCAAGCACTTAAGAGACAACTAGACAATATTCACATGCCAACAGACACTGCCCTACTCCAGTATGTCGATGATCTACTGATCACAGCCCGTTCTGAACGTGCTTGCGAGCAAGCATCACTTACAGTCTTGTATTTCCTTGCCGAGATGGGGCACAAGGTGTCCCCTTCGAAGCTTCAATTCTGTGTCCAGCAAGTGATCTATTTAGGCCACTTACTGTCCAAGAGGGGTAGGCAGTTGACACCGGACCGTATCCAGTTAATAGCGAGTCTTCCTCAGCCCAAGACCCAGAAGGAGGTACGTGCTTTTATCGGCCTCACTTCTTATTGCAGACAATGGATTCCTCAGTATGCATTTCTAGCCAAGCCACTGATACAGTTAACGACACAGGAGGCAGCCGTATCGACTGTCCTCCCTTGGACATCTGAACATACACTTAGTTTCAATGAGTTAAAGAAAGCTTTATGCCAAGCTCCAGTTCTAACTACACCGAACTACAGTAAGCCTTTTACACTTTTCGTCACAGAACGTGAAGGTACAGCATTATCTGTTCTCACACAAGATCAAGCAGGACAATACAAGCCCTGTGCTTATTTTTCGAGCACACTAGATCCTGTAGCCCAGGCTCTGCCTGCGTGCCTCAAGTCAGTTGCAGCCACAGCACTAGCTATCAGACAAAGTGATTCCATAGTATTAGGACATTCCCTGACAGTACAAGTTCCACACTCCGTGGAAGTTCTTTTAAATCGAACACAGACTCAGCACTTGACCATTGCACGTTTAACAGGTTATGAACTGACACTGTTCCAGCCACACATAGAAATCAGACGCTGCAACGTTCTAAATCCTGCTACACTGTTACCGTCAACTATTTCGAATCCTGCCACACACGACTGTGTGGAAGTGGAGTTCTGGACTTTTTGGTTCCGTCCAGAGGTGTCAGGGAAAACACCCGAAGACCCCGGAGTTCAACCTGTCTCGGTGCACAAACAAACAGAAACACGGGCTTCTCGATGGTGGCGTCAAAGACCAAAGGTTTATTACTGCAGGGACACAGAAGTCACAGAAACTGCACACGGGCAGTGTCTAGGAGCCTGTTCAATTTGTACAAAGAGGGTTACTCCTTAAATACTAAATATTCTGCTCGGGGCAAATTCTTTACATGTTACCACAGTTCTAAACATTCGTGTCTTAAACAATAAATATTTGGCGTTGCACAGGAATCGTCAACAGTATCTGATGTCAAAACATTACGAATGAGGGGTTCCCACTAGTCCATCATAATCCCATGTCAATTCTTCATTCAAGACCCGGACCGCCTCATCGTAAATTTCGTTACCTCCCCCTAATAAAGGCCCAGAAGGAAAGGAGCAGAGCCAGGTGTGGAAGATAGAAAGACAGGATAAGAGATGTTTGTGGGTCGTAAATGGGCACGGTTACCAGCTTCGGCCGCCTAATCATGATCAGGCCAACGAACACAAGAACCAGTATAGCAGGACTGGCCTCAGGCTGAGGAGGCAGTTCTTGCCGAGTCATGCTGCCACAGCGTTGCTGGCCTAAGGTGCACGTGTCACTCGCAAGGTGAAACGCCGGCTAAAGCCTACGTGTCCTTTAAATGAAAAGAGGTCATTGTGTGTCCATTGACTATGTGAGGGCAAGGAATACAAAATGGCTTCCGTGTTCTAAGATGGATGCCATGGGTAGAACAGAAATGTGTTTGTAACAGGAGTGCTCTTGCTCGTAGCATAGCGAAAACACCAGGATATACTAAATGGATCATTTGCGGTTCACTGATACCAAAATTATGTATTTACGACAATGTTACAAACACGAACAAAATCGTCACGGAACCTCAGCCCCTCCTTTTGCCCTTACATAGGCAATTACTCAGTCTATATCAGAGTCAGAGTCTAATTCTATGCTCATTAGGTCAGTGACATGTTGTTGTATCATCATCCTGTCTCGTGCCTTTTCTCCTAATGCAGGTGGTTTTCTGAAACAGGTTGCAGCACAGAGACTACACAGAGCGGGACCACATTGGATAATAAGACAGCACGAGAACAGAAATACTAGGATGACACCAATGACCATCAGAACCTTCCATCCCCACGCTGATACCAGAGTCCAAAACCACTCCATGAAGGACCAGTTTCCCTTATCTACGTGTATAGAGTCGGAAATCCTGTGTAGCTTAGAGATTGCTTCATAGACTGTTGGAGCATTATTTGGAATAAAGACACAGCAGCTCGATTGGATCATTCTGCATACCCCACCTCGATCTGCAAGTATTACGTCTAGAACCATACGGTTCTGCAACGTCATGAGACGATCCGCCTGAAACTCAGCTGTTAAGTTACTAAGGGCACCAGCAGTTTCTGTAATAGTAGATTCAACTACCCGTGTTAGTTGACGTAGATTTCTACTATTGGCCATAGGCCCCCAAAACGGAAGGAAACCTTTGAAAAAGTCTCCAGCTTCTTGACCAGCGGTATCTTCCTTGCTGAAGACACCTCTTGCTACTCTGGTCTTGTGATAATCTGAAGAAGCAGTGTATGTCGGAGGTAACAATCGAGCAATATAACATGAACCTGAAAAGTCAGCAGGCAGCCATGTATATGCTCTGTCCTGACAGATGAAGTAGGTACCCCTAGCAGTCAGGAAGGCAGGGGAGGAGTTAGACGGAAATACGTAAGTCTCAACGCACTCACTCCTCCCTAGCTGAGCTCTCGGATTTCTCCCATTTCCTTGCAAACAGACCTGACCTCGGTGAGGCACGACCCAAACTGAAGTGGAGCTTTTACGCTTGCTTTCTCCCAAACTAAGGCGATACTCTGTAGAGTTCCAACTCAGATACACCCGTAATTCATCTCTAGGGTAAGATGGAGTATTATTGACGTCTTTAATCATGTCAATGATTCCCTGGACTAAAGCTTTGTTGGCTGAGTTGTATTTAGTGGACCGTGGTGGACGCGGAGGATAGGTCTCAAGGGCATATCTGAAAGGCCTGAAATGATCCATTGTAGCTAAAAGGCAAGACTAGATAGGGAATGCCTTTATCCATAGTGTGAGGTATCAGGCCACACACCCAGCAGTCTGTAGTATTAACTACCAGTTGGTGTTGATGCAAGAGCTGTACAAATGTATTGTTAATAAATTCTGAGCGTCGAGCTTGTTCGTGTTCAGGAAATGAGTGAAAAGAATGCATAGAAGAAACCGTAGAAGTAGTAGGATCAAGGGAAGGTACTGTAGTTACTGGCATAAAAATCAAATGTACAACAAAGACGATTCCACCCACCAACGTTATCAAAACAATTAAAAATGTAACTGCACATTGCATTAGAAAGCATTTGCTGTGAAGTATTCTGTACAGTCTATTTCTACGAACATAAATTACATTTTCTCGTTGCAGCTCAGGAAGCTCCATCTTCTACGACCGTTCGCGACCACTGATGATGTGTACGTAGATGAAAATGCCTCTATCAGCCCTGGGAGTTCCCAGAACTAACAGAAAGATCGACCTTGTGTCTGACCCCCGCAGATTCAACTAGGCACACAGCCACGACCCTACGGCTACCCAGACGGCAAGGCAATTTTTAAAACAAAAAGAAACAATACAAAGTTTTAGCAAACTTCCTGGCTGGAGGCAATGTATAGGAAATTCAAATCTGAAAATAGGCAGTTTTCTGCTTTATTTGTCCATATTGCGAGAACGTAAGTTGTATCTCAGTTTTGCAGGAGCTGTCTGGTCTGGAAACAATGTATTTTCAGCCGACGTTGCAATGTTCACGTTTTCAGATGACAAATGTTCTTTTGGTGCAGATGGCAAATGTTCGTTGGGTGTGGATGACAAATGTTCAGGGTTCAAAAGAGCAGTTTCAAGAGGAGAGTCAGAATTTGGTGAATCAGTGATCAGTTCTGCATCGCTGAAAGGTATGAACCTGGGGACTTGTTCCGTTTCAGAGGCACCGATTCCTTTCTTTACCCAGTTGTCGTAAGGAAGTGGCAAAGGCACACGTTTGACATGTGTCGTATGGATCCAGTTCTTCCTTCCGGCCACACGAATAGCAGTTCTCGTTGCTAGTAGGACTTGGAAAGGGCCAATGAATCTGGGCTGAAGATTTTTCGTTCTTGCAAAATTTCTAATGACCACCTGATCACCCGGTTTCAGCTGATGGCCTGGACTCTCCGGTGGCTTTGGCAATGCATCGAAAACCTGTTGGTGAATAAGACTCAATTTAGCAGTCAAGTCGAAAAGGTAATCAATTAACATTGGGTATTCCAGCTGCTTGAATTCTTTTGGTCTAGGTACCCCCCAAACATTTGCAGGACGACCAAAAACTATTTCATAAGGACTAAGCCCTACTCTAGAATGTACGGTTGCTCTTGTTGATAGCAAAGCCAAAGGCAATGCGTCTGGCCAGGACAAACCCGTGGATGCTTGTATCTTAGCAAGTTTCAGTTTAAGGGTGCCATTGTAACCCTCGACTAAACCCGCGGACTGGGGATGATTCGCACTATGAAACTTCTGTCTAATCCCTAGGCCGACACACACACTCTGCATAACTTTCCCTACGAACTCACTTCCGTTATCTGACCATACAATCCGTGGCATTCCGTATCTGGGGAAGTATTCTTTAAGAAGAATTTTGGCAGTGGATAAGGCAGTATTGTCCTTTAGCGGGTATGCTTCGATCCATCTGGAGAAAGCACAAACTACCACTAGGACGTATTTCATTTCAGATTATTACAACGATCCATGTGAATGAAGTCTAGCTGGATCACTTTGAAGGGGCAGGAAGGAGGAGCGAAGTGACCTGCAGGTGTGGGGATTCCCTTGCCAGGATTATGCATCAAGCATACCATACAATTTCTCACCACTCTCTCTGCACACTTACTAATCCCATCATTCTTCCAGACCGGAGCCAACATCTTACAAATCCCTTTTGAACTGATGTGCGCTGTTCCATGTGCCATCGTCACTACTGCAAGCACATACGCATCAGGCAACATCCAACGCTGTTGTTCCGACAAGTCAATCCAACACCCACTCGAGTCCAATTTACCCGTGCTCTCTTTCCATGCAAGTTTTTCCTCCTCAGTCGCCTCTTTCTGAATTTCTTTCACGCTTTCCACTGTGTCTTCACACATTCCAGACTCAGAAATCCATCTTGCAGACGTTGAAACATACATTCTACTCATCATGTTTCTAGCTGTCTGTTTTGCAGTCTCATCAGCAAAAGCATTCCCACGACCAACATCATCCGTGATTGCTTTATGAGCACTGCATTTCACAATCGCAACTTCAGTCGGCAAGGTTAGAGATTCCAACAAGTCATTAACTAGCTGACCATGTTGAATCTTAGTCCCATGGGACGTAATGAAACCTCTCTCTTTCCACAAACGGCCAAAACTATGGGCCACGCCGAACGCGTACTGACTATCTGTGAACACATTCACTCTCTTTCCCTTAGCTAAAACGCACGCTCTTGTTAGCGCGATCAATTCTGCAGCCTGGGCAGAATTCTGACTCACTCTTGCAGTCTCCACAATCGTACTCAAGGTCGTTACTGCATAAGCAGCAGTCACATCACCATTCTCCAATTTGAAGCAAGACCCATCAACATACAGCGTGCCATCTGGATCTGACAACGGAGTGTTTTTTAGATCAATTCGTCCTTTTGTTTCTTCCTCAGTTTTGAAATAACAGTCGTGTGGTTCGGAATCACTCGACTCTTGGCTAGTCGGCAACAATGTTGCTGGATTCAATACATTGCATCTTTTGATCTGAATATGACTAGCTAACAGTGTCAGTTCATAACCTGATAATCTAGCACTGGTAAGGTGTTGCGTCTTGGTTCAGTTCATGAGTGTATCCACCGCATGAGGAACCATAACCACTAGCATATTGTTCATTACTAAACCAGCAGATTGTCGAATGGAAGCTGCAGCTGCGGCTGTAGCTCTCAAGCAACTAGGCAACGCTCTAGCTACTGGATCTAATGTTGATGAAAAATACGCACAAGGGCGTTGTTTATCACCAAATTTCTGCGTCAACACACTCAATGCACAACCTTCTCTCTCGTGGACATAGAGCGTGAATGGCTTACTGTAGTCGGGTGTACCCAATACAGGTGCTGAACACAGTGCATTTCGTAACTCAGAAAAACTCTGTTGACATTCTGCAGACCATGGTACCGGACTCGGAACACCTTTCCCAGTCAAGGCTACCAATGGTTTTGCTAAAAGAGAAAAATTTGGGATCCATTGCCTACAATATGAGGTAATACCTAAAAAGGCACGTACTTCTCTCTGCGTGCTAGGAACATTCATCTGTGTAATTGCTTTTATTCTCTCTGGGGTCAACTTCCTTCCCTCCTTTGACAAGAGATGACCTAGGTAGGTCACTTCTTGGCAGCAGTATTGCATTTTTGAAGGTGACACCTTGTGATTCAAATCTGACAAGTGATACAATAAAGAAATCGTAGCTGTTTTGCAAGTTTCCTTGTCATCAGCAGCCACTAGAAGATCATCAACATATTGTATTAAAGCAGAACCAAGAGGAAGTACGAAGGAATCTAACTGGCTTTTTAATGCTTGACTGTAAATGGACGGGCTTTCACAATAGCCTTGTGGAGCGCGTTTAAACCTGAAGCTTCGTCCTCCTAGAGAGAAACCGAAGATATCTCTGCTTTCTTCGGCTATCGGAATGCTGAAAAAGGCATTTTTCAAGTCGACAACCGAAAACCATGCTGCTGTGGCAGGAATCAACGTTAACAATGCAGTAATGTCTGGAACCACAGGAAACTGTGGAATCACAATTTTATTAACCTCTCTGAGATCAATTACAAACCTATATACTGGAGGTTTTGTAGGGTCAGTTCGTTTCAAAATAGGCAGTACAGGACTATTACAGACATTACCTCTAGTTTCTTCTATAACGTCTTTCTCAATCAGATCATGCACTATCAGTAGGAGCGCACGCTCACCTTCACTAGAGATTCTGTATTGTGGAATTCGTGGAAATTTGACATTTGCTTTCAAAGTTACTACATAGGGTGGAATTTCCAATAGACCTACATCATTAGGACCAGTCGCCCAAAGAGTATCAGGGAGTGAACGCAGCTCTGGTGGGAGCGCATCCATCGACAAGTACATCGGAGAGATTGTCCTTTTACCCAACGTAAGCTGTACTCCTTCTGGAGAACAGTACAATGTCGCGTACAGGCGTTTTAACAAGTCTAAACCAAGCAGATTTTCGTTACAACCTGTCGTCAAAATCAGGGGTGCTTTCAATTGACAGGGTCCAACAGAAATCGACAAAGGACCAGAAACAGGGTTGTGAACAGGGGCGCCCGAAAAACCTACTGAAACGTTTGTTGAGCCAGACAAAGGTGCGCCAGGGAGTTTCGCATGTATGATAGAACTTTTTGCTGCACCAGTATCCAACAGAAACGGTTCGACTATACCTGATGTTGCTACTGCGACATAAGGCCCACTTTGATCTACTGGAACTGATACTACTCCCTCTCTTTGTCCATGGCTGTCCTAGTACTCACTTTGCTGACCTTCCTCACTAGCTTCATAATAGTCTTCAACATGATATTGTGGAGACCTATTCTGTTGGGCAGATTGTCCATTTCGCTGGTTGAAATAATTAGAAGGGCGGTCACTCGTCTGTGGAGGCATAGCACCTCGTCCTCGACCTCTAGAGTTTTGCATGGAACTACCACGACCTCTTTGAGCTGCCGCAGCATTATTTTGTGCCCGAACTGGACACTCATTTTTGTAATGACCTTCCACTTTGCAATAGGCACATTGATTCCATTGGTATTGTGGCCTTTGAAAATTATAATCCGTTCTTTGATATGACCCTTGCTGCATATTAGTCTGATTAGTGCGAGGCGGATAAGCTTGCTGTAAAAGTACTTTAGTTTTTAAATCTTTCGTCTTTTTATCTGATTTTTCCTTCTCTTCTTTATCCCTATTTTCATAGTACTGGGCAGTCGCAAGTATTTGCGCAGTCGTAGAGACAGCCCACGCACTTTCAGAATTCTTTAATTTACCACTAAGTTCTGGCAACAGATTGTGCACAAATTTATCAACAAATAATCTCTGACCTCCTTCTGTGCTCATATCCTGACCACTATGATCCACGAAAGTCTCCTCGAATCTTGTGAAAAAGTCGGAGACGCTTTCGTCTTTCTTCTGTTTGCACGCGGACAATTTGTCCCAGTTAACGCGCAATGCTGGCATCAAAGTTTTCATTAAATCGATTATCCTACCAGGCAAATTAGCAATTAAGGGTTCAGGTTTAGAACCACCTATTTGTTGACCATCCGCTGCAATTATAGCCGCCCAGTCACCACCTAGGGCAACTGGATGATTCTCTTTACGAATTTTAGCCCAAATTGGTTGCGGTACTACATTACCAAATAGCAGATCTATGTCAGCAAGATTCAATACACAAGCGTCAACTGTTTGAGCCAACTCTTTGTAGTACCCTGCAGGATTTTTACGCGGATCTGGCAAGGCCTGTTTCACTGCTAATACTTCAGCTCGCTTCCATGGAATATGTATTCATACTCTCTGGAATTGGGCCGGAGCGGCTGCAATACCAAGGTTTACATTAGCTTGCACAGCTTCACGCCAAATTGGTGGAACCTCTCTCATTGGGTATTGACGATTTTGTTTTGTACTGCGTTTCTCTAACTCTCTCGGTGAACGAAGGGATGAATCGGTCCTATAACTTAGAACCAGTTCCATCGCTTCTTTTATATTTTGACCGACTATCATACCTGCAGCAAACTCTTTCTGAACATTAATTAATTCTCCTAGATTTGATTCAGGGTCATCCTCTTCCAATTCCTCACGTAGAAGGAAACACATTTCATCGAACACATATCGTTGTGTCGGTTCATTCCATTGCATAAATGTATCTAATACATCTTGTACATTATATCTTCCAACTTTTGAAACCCATCTAAGAGCAGTGGAATCTAATATTCCTCTTTCTTCAGTACTGGGAAGCTGACTACGCCTCTGTACAGAGTCAGAGGTAGGAGTCTTAATCAGAGTTTTATAGAAGGGAGATAGAATATTGGAGACAGAATCAGTGATTCTCCGACGAACAGAAAGCGGAGTCATAATATTAGCAGAGGCAGTAAATAGAGTAGCAGTTGGAACAGATAGATTAGGAACAGTAGGAGTAGCAGGAAAAATAGCTTGTGAAGTAGCAGGTGTGAGCGACACAGGCATAGGTAAAGAAGCCGGCAACCCTGGAAGAGGGGTTGTCGAAGGAACATTAATATTGACCACAGGAGGTACAGGAACTTGATTCAGGGGAGCGGGAACACCAGGTTGTCCAGCAACCGGTAATTGAACATTCGGTATAGGTGGAGCCGTAGCACCCTGTGCATACGGTAGGGGTGATCGTAACAAGTAAGACAACAGGGGATCCTTTTCAGGGTCCTCTACTATCTTAGCCGTACTCGATGGTAAAGCAGGATAGCACTTGTCTATCGCTAAATTACGCTCTCTATTGGCCACCTCCATCGCTTTCTCAGACTCGTTGAGTTGCAGCTGCCTAGCAGACTGTTCTAAAGTCAACTCTTGCTCTTTCTGTTCTTTCTTCAACTTTTTAATTTCTCTCTGTTTAGATTCTTTTCGCCAATAACGGAAAGAATCAAACATTGCCGGCCGGGCTTTCTTCTTAAACAACCTTCTTTCTAGATTATCGAGAACTTCAGGTTCAAAACTACCATGTAGTGGCCAACTAAGGACACCATCTTTCTCTGTGAAGCGGATCCATACCTCGTTATAAGAGATAGGGCCCACACCAAATTTGCAATATAGATCATAAAGGGGAGTTCCAATCGGAGGAACCAAACACGAGTCCTCCAACTGGGAATCACTGTTGCAACTAAAACAAGACAACATACAATTTTTCCGACTTACCATTTTATAATCCGGAACACAAAACAAACAAGACACAAACAGAAAAGATGCGCACTCGAACCAAGAACTTAGGCCTACCAGAACTGATAAACGTATCGATACCTGAACTGAACAGAATGATTATCGTAACCAGAATAACCAGTGATAATCTTACAGAACTGAACTGAACTGAGAACTAAAAGGATTATCCAAACAGGAGCAACCCTCACAAAATACTTAACTGAGGTACTGAAGACGTCACCAAGGAGAAACCCGTCACGTCTCGCCGTACTAAGGACTGCACCTCGGGTCCAAGACAGGGCGACGGTCAAGGCAACGGACCACTGCAGCCGTCTGAATGGGAACCCTCGCGGAAGAGAACGTCGGGGCCACTTTTGCGATATGCCGGGATCGATGAAGTGGGGCGCCTCCCTCTGAAATCTTCACACGAAGCTCCTCGAACTCTTCAGGCTTTTGGACCGGTACCGAATGACGTCGCCCCACGTTGGGCGCCAATTGGAGTTCTGGACTTTTTGGTTCCGTCCAGAGGTGTCAGGGAAAACACCCGAAGACCCCGGAGTTCAACCTGTCTCGGTGCACAAACAAACAGAAACACGGGCTTCTCGATGGTGGCGTCAAAGACCAAAGGTTTATTACTGCAGGGACACAGAAGTCACAGAAACTGCACACGGGCAGTGTCTAGGAGCCTGTTCAATTTGTACAAAGAGGGTTACTCCTTAAATACTAAATATTCTGCTCGGGGCAAATTCTTTACATGTTACCACAGTTCTAAACATTCGTGTCTTAAACAATAAATATTTGGCGTTGCACAGGAATCGTCAACAGTATCTGATGTCAAAACATTACGAATGAGGGGTTCCCACTAGTCCATCATAATCCCATGTCAATTCTTCATTCAAGACCCGGACCGCCTCATCGTAAATTTCGTTACCTCCCCCTAATAAAGGCCCAGAAGGAAAGGAGCAGAGCCAGGTGTGGAAGATAGAAAGACAGGATAAGAGATGTTTGTGGGTCGTAAATGGGCACGGTTACCAGCTTCGGCCGCCTAATCATGATCAGGCCAACGAACACAAGAACCAGTATAGCAGGACTGGCCTCAGGCTGAGGAGGCAGTTCTTGCCGAGTCATACTGCCACAGCGTTGCTGGCCTAAGGTGCACGTGTCACTCGCAAGGTGAAACGCCGGCTAAAGCCTACGTGTCCTTTAAATGAAAAGAGGTCATTGTGTGTCCATTGACTATGTGAGGGCAAGGAATACAAAATGGCTTCCGTGTTCTAAGATGGATGCCATGGGTAGAACAGAAATGTGTTTGTAACAGGAGTGCTCTTGCTCGTAGCATAGCGAAAACACCAGGATATACTAAATGGATCATTTGCGGTTCACTGATACCAAAATTATGTATTTACGACAATGTTACAAACACGAACAAAATCGTCACGGAACCTCAGAAGTAGTTAACACTATGACTAAGCCAAGACAAGATCTGACAGATATTCCATTACCAGATCCCGACCTGACACTTTATGTGGATGGTTCATGTATGAGAACAAGTGCAGGAGAACTAGTAGCCGCGTATGCAGTGACTACTGACACTGAAGTCATAAAGACACATCGTATTGACACTCTGTCCGCTCAAGCAGCAGAGCTAGTTGCTCTGACCCAAGCCTGCATACACGCCAAGAACCTGAAAGTCAATGTTTACACAGATTCACGTTACGCATTTGGAGTCGTACACGACTTTGGAGTGCTCTGGCAGGAGAGAGGTTTCATGACTTCTCATGGAACCAAGATTCAGCATGGTCTCCTTATTCAAGCTCTGTTAGATGCCATGCACTTACCGACATCTATTGCTATCATGAAGTGCAAAGCACATACGAAAGTTACTGATACCATTTCTCAAGGTAATGATCTAGCAGATCGCACAGCCAAGCTTACAGCACAGACTCCAGACATGTCAGTTAATCCGACACAGACACATACTCCAGATCCGACTACATGTATGACAGTTAAGGACCCTACTCAAGATGTCATAGATATCCAGTTACATGCTACTCCCGATGAAATCAAGAAATGGTCCGAACAAGGAGGGGTCCAGACAGATCAGGGATGGGTAACGAAGGGAAAAGCCACATGGTTTCTCCCCGACTCCATGGTTCAAGTCATTATCAATACCGCACATAGTCCAGCACATTTAGGAGAAAAAGATATGTTAGACAGTATCCAGAACATTTGGTTCAACAAGCATTTACGAGCTGCAGCCAAGCAGAAGGTCCGTACCTGTATGATATGTTGCCAGTTTAATCCAGGTAAAAGTGTCCCGGTGGAACAAGGTGGATTCCAGCCTCCTGACCACCCTTTTGAAGTCCTCCAGATGGATTATATTCAGATGGAGCGATGTCGAGGTTTCAAGTATGTCCTTGTAGTTGTATGCGCTTTGTCCAGGTGGACAGAGGCATATCCAGTCCCAGATTACACAGCCGCGACCACTGCCAAGCAGTTGGTTCGTGAATTCTTCCCCCGTTATGGACTCCCTAGGGTCGTATATTCTGACAACGGCCAGCCATTCTCATCTGAGCTTATGAAACATGTTTCCCTTTTGTTAGGGTACCAGTGGAAGTTCCATTGTGTACGCCATCCTGAAGCAGCCGGTCTCGTAGAGAGACATAACCAGACCCTGAAAATCCGCATCGCCAAAATATGTAAAGAGAAAGGTGTGGACTGGCTAGTAGCCCTGCCAGTCGCTTTGTTTTATATGCGTATGGTCGCACATTCCAGATCAGGTCTGTCCCCGTACGAGGTCGTATTCGGCCGCCCCCCTAATATGTGGGGTACACCTAGACCTCGAAGTATTACCGATGTTTCAAGTAATATGCTGACAGATTACCTAGCTTCCTTGATGTCTGCCCTACACTCTTGTCGTTCACAGGTTGCCGCCGCATTTCCAGACAATACCGAGGTGGCACCGCATGACATCGTTCCCGGATGCATGGTCCTTGTGAGGAATTTTGATCGTTCAAGTCCGCTGGAGCCCCGCTGGAAAGAACCAAAACAGGTCCTCCTGGCCACCCGTACTGCCGTCAAGCTGGAAGGCAGGAAGGGCTGGGTCCACCTGTCACATGTGAAAAGGTTTTACGGACTAAAACCTGTTACCAAGAACATTTCCGAGGATTGTAAAGATTGCCAAAGTACTATTCTCAAGGACTGTCCCGCAAAAGACAATGATACAGATTCCTCCCTGTTAGAGAAAACTCCGCAGCAGGAGTATAAGAAAAAATTAAGGTCTAGTAAAATAAGTCAGCCAGTTTGATTGTCTAAGTCCTCCCCTAGGTGAAACGGTTAGACCAGTTTCTGACATATATAAAATAGACCCCCACAGAGAGAGAGTTAGTGAGAACTCTAAAAGTTGCACTATTATTTTATGTTTTCTGCTATATCTCAGCCTTATGTTTACCTGCACATGTTATGCATTTTATTTGTATTTTCCAGTTTCTCATGTAAATAAGTCTGCTAATGCTACAGTAGAGCACACGTATAGTGATCTGCCTCCTCATGAACTATCTTATCGTCTTGCTATGCGTAATCATTCCTTTATCCGCATGTTACATTATTCACACCAGACCAGCAATGCCACTAATTGTTGGGTGTGTGGTCGACTCCCCCCTTTCCAGACACCGAAGGGAGTTCTGCCGCTCTTTCCTTATCCATTTTCACATAATGGTTCGTGTGGAGCATGGTCCACGTTAACGTCATCCTCAACAGATATGTCTTTTCTAAACAGTACATGTTTTCCAGACAAGCAAGGTCTTCCCCACAGAACAGGGTTAGATCTAGAAAATGAAGTTTATAATTTAGGTAATTATTCTTCGAATTTCATGGTCCTGAATGTTCAGTCTGATTCTACTCCAGACTTACCTGCTATATCAGTACTACCAGTCAAAGGTGAATTATGTGTCCGAAATAATGGTTCCGTACATGTAGGCCATAGTGATTGTACTACTATTGTCAAGTATAGTGACAGTGGGAAATCTATTTTCAAAGCTTCACGTCATTCTTATTTTGTTTGTGTTCAGACCGCATATGTTCGTCTGCCCCTCGATTGGGAGGGAACCTGTTATATTGCCTTCCTACTGCCACCAGTTTTCCTAGCCCCACCTGACTATCATAGGAATTCCCACCTAGTACATACTAGACACAAGAGAGACCTCCCGATTGTCGATTATACTGAAACTGCTCTAGAACAATATATAGATATCAATAAAGGTGTCTTCCCTTATTTAGGTACTGTCGTGAATAGTAAACTGATACGTAGATTAACGAGAACCCTTGAAGCAGTAGTGATTGAGACTACTTCTGCTCTAGGTAACTTAACCGAAGAACAATCCTTTATGAGAATTGTCGTGCTCCAGAATCGTCTCGTCCTTGACGTCATACTGGCCGATAGGGGCGGGGCATGTAGAGTCATCGGATCTAGTTGCTGCATTTTCATTCCTAATAACGCACCGTCTGTTTATTCAGCTATTACCAGACTCCATAATATTGCCCATATGTTACACCAAAATCCAGGCACCTGGACATGGTCCGGTTGGTTCTGGAATATAATTTCCGCCTGGGGATGGAAAGTATTGTCCTTTCTAGGTATTGCAGTAGCGATCATATTCAGTTGCTGCCTCTGTTTACAATGTGGCCCTGCGATTTGTGGCATTTGTGCTACCTCTTGTATTCCTAGTCCCAAGTCCCGTTCTAAATCCAGTTCCAAGAAAATTCGAGACGAGCAAATGATACTGTATGAAATGATAGATGGTATCATGAATATTGATGTTTCCTGATGGAAACGTAGTGACAAGGAGGGAATGTGGAAAAGTAAATTTTGCCATGTTCTGTGTCCCTACGTGTTCCCCATCTTATGTTATGTATGCATGATTAATATGCATATGTATTCCCCATGTTTGATTAAAGACGCAATTACAGTTGTGTCCATCTCTAGTATGCTAGTTTCCAGTTCTCGTGAAAGCTACGAGTATTAGGCCTATGTAAAGTTACGTTGCCACGTTTCTCAGTGTGCACGTTATTTCATTGAAAAGTCCCCAATTCTAGGCCTCAAAAGGGCCCGGACACCAGATTCAGCTCCTGTCTCCTGAGCCCTCGCTGAGGAGCGATACAGCCCCCACCTGTATCCTCGACCCTTCACTTACTTCCTGCCTCGCAGTGCCCGGCTCGGCCTGGCTCTGCCTACGAGTCTGCCAAGAGTATGTTATGATTCTAGTTATCAGTCCAGCCCTCCTTCTCTGCATTCCTAAGCTACTGAATCGCATCAATAGTTTCCGTCATTGTCTAGTCTTTACGTCTCCATGTAGGAGAAATACTGCATTTAACGGTCATTTAATATTCTTCATCACGCACTACATGTAGAATAATGCATGCTCCAGTCTTAGAGTCTGTTAGCCTCTCCCCTCCTGACTCTTAGTTTATATCAACATGTTCTCTAAACATTAGATACTAGATAGGGTTTAGGTACATGTCGCCCTGACTCTCCAGATTTCCGTCTCTACTCCTAGCGCAGAGTTCATAGCCCCCAGCTTCTCCTAGTAACACGTCATTGTCAGTTTGCGCGCACCATTAGGTCAGAGGTCCCGGCTCCTTAGGTAGCCCCCTCCATGTTTCCGCCCCATTTATGACATATTCTGTTACGTTTACATCACATGTCCATGTATACGCCTCTTGTTACACCCACTTTCACCCTTATCTTTCGCGACTGCTATTGACCACACCCACTGCTCCGCCTACTGTATTCACTGTAATGCAACTGTTTTAGTATATATGCTTGTGCACTGTTATTAAATGTTACGCCGATTCCTTTTCCCCTAGCGCGCTCATTCCCTGTACCCCCTGCAGGGCCCTGCCATCCTATTCCTGTGCAGGTTGTCCTGTTCCTGTCCTTTATGCTGTATTAAACCTGCAAACTCCTACTACCTCGAATCTTGACTCTTATTTATTGAGCTATCTGTTATTGCTATGTCCAGTCAAACCTAGATCCGGTATTATTTATTTATATAGCACACAAGAGATCACAAACTCACTGAAGACTCCTCTGACACTGAGTGAGCCCTGCTCTTTCCAAGAGATCACAAACTCACTGAAGACTACTCTGACATTGAGTGAACCCTTCTCCAGCTAAGAGATCACAAACTCACTGAAGACTCCTCTGACACTGAGTGAGCACTGCTCCTTCCTAGAGATCACAAACTCACTGAAGACTCCTTTGACACTGAGTGAGCCCTGCTCCTCCCAAGAGATCACAAACTCACTGAAGACTCCTCTGACACTGAGTGACCCCTGCTCCTTCCAAGAGATTACAAACTCACCGAAGACTCCTCTGACACTGAGTGAGCCCTGCTCCAACTAAGAGATCACAATCTCACGGAAGTCCCCTCTGAAACTGAGTGAGCCCTGCTCCTTTCAAGAGATTACAAACTCACAGAAGACTCCTCTGACACTGAGTGAGCCCTGCTCCTTCCAAGAGATCACAAACTCAATGAAGACTCCTCAGACACTGAGTGAGCCCTGCTCTTTTCAAGAGATTACAAAGTCACAGAAGACTCCTCTGTCACTGAGTGACCCCTGCTCCAGCCAAAAGATCTCAAGCTCATTGAAGACTTTGCTGAACACTGAGTGAGCCCAGCTCCAACTAAGAGATCACAAACTCACTGAAGACTCCTCTGACACTGAGTGAGCCCTGCTCCAACTAGGAGATCACAAACTCACTGAAGACTCCTCTTACACTGAGTGAGCCCTGGTCCTTCCAAGAGATCTCAAACTTACTGAAGACTCCTCTGGCACTGAGTGAGCCCTGCTCCTTTAAGAGATTGCAAACTCACTGAAGACTCCTCTGACAATGCGCGAGCCCTGCTCCAACCAAGAGATCACAAACTCACTGAATACTCCTCTGACACTGAGTGAGCTCTGCTCCTTCCTAGAGATCACAAACTCACTGAAGACTCCTCTGACACTGAGTGAGCCCTGTTCCTTCCAAGAGATTACAAACTCACTGAAGACTCCTCTGACACTGAGTGAGCCCTGCTCCTTTCAAGACATTACAAACTCACAGAAGACTCCTCTGACACTGAGTGAGCCCTGCTCCTTCCAAGAGATCACACACTCACTGAAGACTCCTCTGACACTGAGCGAGCCATGCTCCTTTCAAGAGATTACAAACTCACAGAAGACTCCTCTGACAACTGAGTGAGCCCTGCTCCTTCCAAGAGATTACAAACTCACAGAAGACTCCTCTGTCACTGAATGAGCCCTGCTCCAACCAAGAGATCACACACTCACTTAAGGCTCCTCTGACACTGAGCGAGCCCTGCTCCTTTCAAGAGATTACAAACTCACAGAAGACTCCTCTGACACTGAGTGGGCCCTGCTCCTTCCAAAAGATCAGAAACTCACTGAAGACTCCTCTGACACTGAGTGAACCCTGCTCCAGCCTAAAGATCTCAAACTCATTGAAGACTTTTCTGAACACTAAGAGAGCCCAGCTTCAACTAAGAGATCACAAACTCACTGAAGCCTCCTCTGACACTGAGTGAGCCCTGCTCCTTCCAAGAGATTACAAACTCACTGAAGACTCCTCTGAAACTGAGTGAGCCCTGCTCCTTCCAAGAGATCACAAACCCACTGCAAACTCTACTGAACACTGAGTGAGCCCAGCTCCAACTAAGAGATCACAGACTCTTCTGAACACTGAGCGAGCCCTGCTCCTTCCAAGAGATCACAAACTCACTGAAGATGAAAACTCCTCGGACACTGAGTGAGCCCTGCTCCAACCAAGAGATCACTAACTCACTGAAGACTCCTCAGACACTGAGTGAGCCCTGCTCCAACCAAGAGATCACAAACTCACTGAAGACTCCTCTGACATTGAGTGAGCCCTGCTCCTTCCACGAGATCACAAACCCACTGCAAACTCTACTGAACACTGAGCGAGCCCAACTCCAACTAAGAGATCACAAACTCACTGCAAACTCTTCTGAACACTGAGCTAGCCCTGCTCCTTCCAAGAGATCACAAACTCGCTGAAGACTCCTCTGACACTGAGTCAACCCTGCTCCAGCCAAAAGATCTCAAACTCAATGAAGACTTTTCTGAACACTGAGTGTGCCCAGATCCAACTAAGAGATTCTGTAGGAAGGGGGAGTCTCTAGTTGGCGCAGTGCAGCACTGGCGACAAGCAGGGACTCTCTCTTCCACGTCAGGGCTGAGGGCTACCTTCAAGACAACCTCTGCTTACCCTCTAGGTAGTGTGGCTTAAGCAGTCTTAGGCTAATCTCTGGGGCATATAGGGTTAAACATTTGCAACATTACACCATCACCACCAACCCACCACACAATGACACCAAACTGTATTTGTAAAAATATATCTTCTTTATATAATTTCAAGCAGGCTTGTAAATACAGTCTTGGTTACTTTAAATGCAGGTTCCAGTTACTCTTTATAAATGTCACAGTTCTTTCTCAGCTTGTCTTTCTCATTCCCCACATACGATATTGTGTGAGGCTTTCCTGTTCAAGTTTAGCAAAAACAAAGGCGGAGTTGCCTGCTGGGGGCCTTGGTGCACCTCCGATGACTGACTGGGCCCGACCGGCCCGGGCTCACGCGTCTAGTGGGAGCGGCGGCAGGTTGGTTCGAGTCCGCCTCTCTGTGCGAGCCGCACGGCTGTGCGCGGCTGGCGGGGGAGAGGGCGGGGGCCCTGGGAGCGCTCTTCACGCGGCTCCGAGGACTTGGCTGATCAGAGGGCGGTGCGAGCGGGCAGGCCAGATGCTCGCACCGCGGGGGCAACAACAGTACCTTTGTCTTTCTTGAGCAGGATCGAGGCAGTCCGATCACAGGTCAGCGCGGTGATCCGCGTCGCGGGGTCTTCCTCCCGGGGTTGGAGCGAGCGGCGGCTCGGCTCGAGCTCGGAGGTTGGCGTTGCGGCGCGGGCCGGGCCACAGGGACAGAGAGCCTCGGCGTTTCCACAGAGGGGCACCCGCAGGGGGCGGCAATCCACAGAGCACACCACCAACAATCTAGGCGGCGTTCTTGTACCCCACGCAGCAGCTGTTTCTCGGACAGCGACGGCGCGTTCAGGGGCACAAGTCACGGAGGGGTGCAAGCAGGCACCGGGCATGACCTTTCTTTACGTTGCGAGCTGCGGCTCGGGGTCAGTCACGGTGCTCAGATCAGCTGGGCTAATCTTTGCGATGCTTCTGGGCCTGGCAGGCAGCAGTCACAGTGTTCAGAACGGGGGCACACCCAGAGCGTTGCTGAAGAGCGCGATGGTCACAGCGCGCTCCGCTTTTCCTGGATAGGCGTGCAGAGGGAAAGCAGCGGTCCACAGTGGTTCCTCTGTCAGGGGGTAGCGCTCACTCTTCCTGGAGCGCTGGTCAGGGGGCAAGTTCAACAGCAAGCCCTTGGAGATCTTTCAGCAGAGTTTGGCACAAAGTTCAAAATAAAAGTACAAAGTCTCTTGTAATATTTTCTCTTCCTCTCCTTTGGCAGCAAGGCACCAGACATAGGCCAGAGTCAGCACTCCTCCTTGTAGTCCTTCCAGGTCCTTCTCTTCGGGCAGAGTTTCTTCTGTAGCACAAACAGGATCTAATTTACAAGGAGCAGGGCTCCTTCTTTTATACCCAGTTTCTTTTGTTCTAGCAAGCCAGGGGGGCCTCTGCATAACTGCTCCAGTCTCTGAGCACTTGTTGTGGGTACTTCTGGCTTCTGCATGCAGTGTGAGGGCAGGCACATCAGCCGCTCCCCAGGGGGGCGGAGCCGGCATTGTGAGGACAGGGGCAGCCTGAGCACTTTGTTGACAAGCTTCGGTCCTTCCTGGGCCAGGTGCAGGCTGAGTCATCAGTCGCTCCCCAGGAGGGCGGAGCCAGCATTGTGGAGGCAGAGCACAGCCTGATGCATCATTCAGGGGAAACTCCCACCACCCACTAAGGTGTCATCTGGCTATTCACTACCTGTCAACTCCCAGCCCTGTCACTCACACACACCAGACAGTCAGATCCACATCCAAGCAGAGGCGGGCTGAAATGGTTAGGCCAGCAAATGCTAACTTTCTAAAAGTAGCATTTGCAAACCCAGGATATTAAAATAAACTTTACTAAAAGAAGTATTTTATTATTCTGAGTTCGGGCATACTAAACATTAATTTCTACCATGTTCCCTGAGCCTGCTGGGATTATAGAGTGTAATAATTCCAGCAGCCCAACTGGCCTAGAAGGGAACTGGTAGCCTTACAATAGTGAAAAACGAATTTGGCAGTAATTCACTATTAGAACATGCCACACACATCAGGGCATGTTCTACCTTACACTTACAATGCACCCTGCCCTCAGGCCTACCATAGGGGTGACTAATATGAAGTTAAGGGAAGGTTTAGGGGTGGGCAAGCGTGTGCACTTGCCCAGCCAGCATGACAGTACCAGACTGCACGCAGGTTCTGCAATGGCAGACCCTAGACACATTTTAAGGCTGCTTCTGTGGGTGGCGCAATCAGCGCTGCAGGCCCACTAGCAGTATTGGCATTCACAAGCCCTGGCACTCCTGGTGCACTTTACTAGGGACTAACAGTAAATCCAATGAACCAATCATGGACATCAATCACATGTACACTTTACAGTAGGGAGCACTTGCACTGCGGCACGGGTTGGCCGTGGCGCAGTGCCCTGAGTAGCAGACACCAGCAAAACATTTGAGGCACAACAGCAAAAAGTGGAAGGGAAACTCACGCCAAGGTGCCAGGTCTAACACGTGTCCCCTCCAGCTGACATGTGGGGGGAACTACCCTTCCCCAGGGAGTTCCTCATCACTAAGGCGGAAAAATCTGGACAGACCATCAGCGTTGGCGTGATCTGTGCCAGGGCGGTGTTCCACCGTGAAGTCCATACCCTGTAGGGAGATGGACCACCTCAATAGTTTTGGGTTCTCACCCCTCATTTGCATCAACCATCTGAGGGGCCTGTGGTCTGTCTGAACCCGGAAGTGAGACCCAAACAAGTAGGGTCTTAGCTTCTTCAGTGCCCAGACCACAGCAAATGCTTCTCGCTCTATTGCACTCCACCTACTTTCCCGTGGAAGTAACCTCCTACTGATGAAGGCTACGGGTTGGTCCCAGCCCTCCTCAGTCATCTGTGAGAGAACAGCCCCTACACCATGCTCTGAAGCGTCTGTTTGCACTATGAATTCCTTGGAGAAATCAGGAGCCAGGAGCACGGGCGCCGTGCACATGGCAGTCTTCAGGGTGTCAAAAGCCTTCTGACAGGTGTCAGTCCAAATCACATTCCTGGGCTGCTTCTTAGAAGTCAGCTCTGTCAAGGGGGTCACAATAGTGCCATAGCCCTTGACAAACCTCCTGTAATACCCAGTGAGCCCCAGGAAGGCTCTCACTGCAGTCTGGGTCTTGGGGGGTTCCCAAGCCAGGATGGTCTCAATTTTGGGTTGCAAGGGTGCCACCTTGCCACTCCCCACTTGGTGTCCCAAGTACACCACTGAACCCTGCCCAATCTGGCACTTGCTTGCCTTGATTGTGAGGCCTGCCTTGCGCAGCGCCATCAACACTTCCCAGAGGTGTCGCAGGTGTTCTGGCCAGGTGCCACTGAACACTGCGATGTCATCCAGGTAGGCGGCACTGAACTCATCCAGCCCAACCAACACCTGGTTGACCAACCTCTGAAAGGTGGCAGGGGCATTCTTCATCCCAAATGGCATAACCCGAAACTGGAAATGCCCATCTGGTGTGGAGAATGCGGACCTCTCCTTTGCCCCATCGGTCAAGGCGATCTGCCAGTACCCAGACGTTAAATCAAACGTGCTGAGGAACCGGGCAGCCCCTAGCCGATCAATGAGCTCATCAGCTCTGGGGATAGGGTGCGTGTCAGTCTTGGTGACTGAATTGAGTCCTCTGTAGTCCACACAGAACCGGAGTTCAGGTGTGGCTCCCGGCGCAGCAGCCTTTGGGACCAAGACCACGGGGCTGGACCAAGGACTGCTGGAAGACTCAACCACCCTAAGAGCAAGCATCTTGGAGACCTCCTCCTTGATGCAGGCCCTGACCCTGTCAGTTACCCTGTAAGCCTTATGCTTCACAGGTAAGCTGTCTCCTGTGTCCACATCATGGACGCACCAATCTGTGACACTAGGAACCAGGGAGAACAGATCTGGAAACTGCCCCAGCAATTGGCGGCAGTCTTCCTGTTGCTCAGGGGTCAGGGTGGGTGAGAGGTTAACTCCATCCACTGACCCATCTTTCTCACAGGCCACTAAGAGGTCAGGAAGAGGCTCAGACTCTTCTTCCATTCCATCATCAGTGGCCAACAGCATGCCCACTTCGGACCTTTTCAAGTGGGGCTTGAGGCGGTTAACATGGAGGACCCGTAAAGGATTCCTGGGCGTCTTCATGTCCACCAAGTATGTCACTGAGCTCTTGCGCTCCACAACCTCAAATGGGCCTGTCCACTTATCCTGAAGTGCACAGGGTTCCACTGGGGCCAAGACATACACCTCCTGTCCAGGTTGAAGCTCTACCAGAGTGGCATTCTGGTCGTACCACCGCTTCATCTCCTCCTGGCTAGCTTCCAGATTTGCCTCAGCAAGTTGTCTGAAGCGCCTGGTTTGGTTTCTGAAGGCCAGCATGTAGCTATATACATTCTGGGGAGGTTTCCTGGGAGATTTCTCCCAGCCTTCCTTTACCAAACTCAGTGGTCCTCTCACGGGGTGGCCATACAGCAGTTCAAAGGGGCTGAACCCTAGGGACTTCTGTGGCACCTCGCGGTATGCAAAGAGCAGGCATGGTAAGAGGACGTCCCACTTACGCCTCATTGGAACATCCAGGCCCATGATCATGCCCTTCAGGGTTCGGTTGAATCTTTCAACCAACCCATTTCCTTGGGGATGGTAAGGTGTGGTGAACTTGTAGGTTACACCACACTCTTGCCAAAGGGACTTCATATACTTGGATATGAAGTTGGTCCCCCTGTCACTCACCACCTCTAGAGGGAATCCCACTCTGGAGAAAATTCCCATCAGTGCACGCCCCACCACGGGGGCCGTCACTGTCCTCAGAGGGATGGCTTCAGGGTACCGGGTGGCATGATCCACCAAGACCAGGATAAACCTGTTGCCCATGGCTGTCTTGGGGTCCAGAGGCCCAACAATGTCAATACCCACCCGTTGGAATGGCGTACTGACCACAGGGAAGGGTTGGAGGGGAGCCTTGTTCTTCCCTCCGCTCTTCCCACTTGCCTGGCAAGTTGGACAGGTCCTACAATGAGCATCTGAGCTCTTGTGCATTTGGGGCCAGTAGAAGTGGGTGACAAGCCTGTCATAGGTCTTGTCCATCCCCAAATGTCCTGCTAACGGCACATCATGAGCCAGTCCCAGTAGGAAGGCTCTGAACTTCTGGGGTACCACCAGCACACGGGCTGACCCAGGTTCAGCAGCCTTAGGCTCTGAATACAGGAGGTCATTCTCCCAGTACACATAATGTGTTTTGGCCTGAACACCATTGGCCTGGTCTGCAGCCTGCTGCCGCATACCCACGAGAGAAGGGCATTCTTTCTGCTCCCTGCAGAATTCCTCCCTGGAGGGGCCTCCTTCTTGCTGCCAATGGGTCAGCTCAGGCAGGTCCCCCAGTTCGGCAATCTGTTCCCCAGTAGGCTCCAGGGCATCCCCCTCAAGGTCTGCTTCCTCCTGGACCGTGGGAACTTCAGGGGCCGGTTTCCCGCGCACCCTGCGCCTTCTCCCTAAGGCCGGTTCCTGGGCCTCTCCTTCAGGCCCCAGGACCTCTTGATCACCCCTACTGGCTGCCATTGACCGGGTGGTCACGCACGCCCAGTCAGGTAGACCCACCATCTTCAGGTGAGTCGTCTTCTCCACCTTTTCCCAAGGGGAGTCCTCCAAGTCGTTCCCTAGCAAACAGTCAACAGGCATGGCTTTCCTCACACAGACCTGCAGAGTACCAGAGACCCCCCCCACTCGAAGGGAACTTGAGCCATTGGACATTGGCTCTCAGAGTTGTCAGCATTGACAACCCTACAATAGGCATGGGGTACAACCTGCTCTTGAGACACCAGGTGATGCCTCACTGCAGTCACACTGGCTCCTGTGTCTCTAAGAGCCTCAGCTTTCTTACCATTGATGGTAACCACCTGCCCATATTTTTTAGTGTTAGAGGGCAGGTAGCTTGTAGGGACCATCTCACTGTCTCCTAGTGAGACTAGGGTCATCTGAACAGGATCTCCACCCCCCGGGACCATCACTTCTTCTCCTAAGTGAACACTGGTCACTTGTCGGGCGGAGCACCAGTGGGTGCTGGTTTTCCAAACAGGCGACACTTGGGGTCACTGGCTATGTGCCCCGGGTCACCACATTTGTAACAATTGAAGGGCCCCTTTGGAACAGGTCTACCTGTCGGGGCCCCATTCTGCTTTGGGGGTGGGGGAGGCTGAGAACCTTTCTGCTGGTCCCCTTGGGGATTACTTTGGGGGCCTTTTTGGAACCCTTTCTGTTTTCCCTTGTCCCCCCCACTCTTCTGCTGGGGACCCTGCCCACCCTTGGCGGAGTCTCCCACTGGACCCTTGTGGACCCTGGTGCTGAGCCAGCTGTCCGCCTCCTCAGCAAGCTTCCTCGGGTGGACAGCTTGCTATCAATCAGGTGCTGGCGTAACTCAGGAAAACATTGTTCAGACAAGTGCTCCCATGCAATTAATTCAAAGAGACCCTGAAAATCATTCACTTTGTTACCCTTCACCCAACCATCCAGTGCTCTGCAAAAAAAAGTCACAAACTCCACATATGTATTCCCAGGCCGCTTATTACACCCCCTAAACTTCTGCCTATACATTTCAGGGGTAAGCCCATACCTGGTCATTAAAGCTTCTTTCATATGGGGATAGGATCTCTGGTCTTCAGTGGGCAAATCTAGCAGGGTGTCCCGCCCTTCGCTAAGGAATCTTCCCCATAACCCCGCTCCCCAATCCTTCTCAGGGACCCGGTGGGAAAACATGGCTACCTCATATGCCCTAAACCACTGTCCTATGTCATCCCCCTTAAAGAACTCCTTAACTACATCTTTGGGGATGTGCACTCTTGACTCTACCTGCACCGGCGTTGCGCTGCCACCAGAGGGAGGATGATCCAAGGTTTTCTCTTTTAGACTCATCTCCCTCATTTTCACATCATACTCCAATTGGAGTTTTCGCTCTTCCAGAGCCATTCTTTTGCTTTCAAGCTCCATTTGGCCCTTTAAATTCAATTCTGCCAGCTTTATCTCATGATCCCTGGTTGCCTGTCTGTCTGCCAGCTCCTCTGGCGACAGGCCTCTGCCAAAGCTAATGACGCTGTCTGGTTTTTCCAGACTCACAGGATCCACAGGTGCACCCTGATCCTCAAGTGCCTTCCTAGATTCCATCCAGGCCTTCAGGGCTTTGTAGAACTCGGGTTTGTTCTTGCACCCTGCGTGTGGAACCTTGAGTTTCCTGCAAAAAAAACTCAGTTGCTTCTTTGTGTAGTCATCCAGCTTTGATGCATCCCATTCTAGCTCCTGCGCACCAGAGGCTATGGACTCTCCTCCATCAATGCTGTTTGTGCCAGGCATGCTTGCAACACTAGGGATCTTCTTCTTTAGCAAAATTAAAAATCAAAAAGTCTGTGGCTAGGTTACTGGACTGTAATCACTATGCAATGGTCAGTAGCTAAGGTAAAACACTGCAAATGTAAATTCGTGAATCCTCACCGCTGCGTCCAATGTAGGAAGGGGGAGTCTCTAGTTGGCGCAGTGCAGCACTGGCGACAAGCAGGGACTCTCTCTTCCCCGTCAGGGCTGAGGGCTACCTTCAAGACAACCTCTGCTTACCCTCTAGGTAGTGTGGCTTAAGCAGTCTTAGGCTAATCTCTGGGGCATATAGGGTTAAACATTTGCAACATTACACCATCACCACCAACCCACCACACAATGACACCAAACTGTATTTGTAAAAATATATCTTCTTTATATAATTTCAAGCAGGCTTGTAAATACAGTCTTGGTTACTTTAAATGCAGGTTCCAGTTACTCTTTATAAATGTCAAAGTTCTTTCTCAGCTTGTCTTTCTCATTCCCCACATACGATATTGTGTGAGGCTTTCCTGTTCAAGTTTAGCAAAAACAAAGGCGGAGTTGCCTGCTGGGGGCCTTGGTGCACCTCCGATGACTGACTGGGCCCGACCGGCCTGGGCTCACGCGTCTAGCGGGAGCGGCGGCAGGTTGGTTCGAGTCCGCCTCTCTGTGCGAGCCGCACGGCTGTGCGCGGCTGGCGGGGGAGAGGGCGGGGGCCCTGGGAGCGCTCTTCACGCGGCTCCGAGGACTTGGCTGATCAGAGGGCGGTGCGAGCGGGCAGGCCAGATGCTCGCACCGCGGGGGCAACAACAGTACCTTTGTCTTTCTTGAGCAGGATCGAGGCAGTCCGATCACAGGTCAGCGCGGTGATCCGCGTCGCGGGGTCTTCCTCCCGGGGTTGGAGCTAGCGGCGGCTCGGCTCGAGCTCGGAGGTTGGCGTTGCGGCGCGGGCCGGGCCACAGGGACAGAGAGCCTCGGCGTTTCCACAGAGGGGCACCCGCAGGGGGCGGCAATCCACAGAGCACACCACCAACAATCCAGGCGGCGTTCTTGTACCCCACGCAGCAGCTGTTTCTCGGACAGCGACGGCGCGTTCAGGGGCACAAGTCACGGAGGGGTGCAAGCAGGCACCGGGTGTCGTGTTTTGGCAGCTCCTGAGTTAGCGTTTAGCACAGCTACACGGTCTTTTCTGTTAACTTGACCAAAACGAACGGGGGCCATTTTGAATCCCTCTGACTTCCGTTTCCTATGAACACGCTGCCTCGTGGTCAGTGTGCCCTTTCGTCCTTTCTCGATACCCATGGTCACTATTCTGCTCGGCAACAGGCTATTTTTAGTACTGGTCAAGCGCACATGCGCACTATGCATCAACTGGTCACTCTTTAGGAATGTTCACACTAACTGACCAGTGCCGTTGAACTCCTCCCACGTGCTGGCTGTGTTCCAAAAATGACCTTATATGTACCTAAAATGTGTAACTTGTAACCGCCTATCTTTTTATTGCTATTAAACTATATAAAAGAGGTCGCGCACCGATGTTCGGTGTGCTACTTCTTACATTGCCGAAGGGTGCTGTAGGAATGTACCACCACCCCATGGGGTCTTAATAAACTTGTCTTTTACCTTTTCCAGTGTCCGTGCCAACTTCTATACTAAGGCGTTCGAGGGTTTAGCAGAGTATGTAGGCCTGATTTGAACCCGACACCACAATTGGCTACCACGAAGGGACTCATCGGTGACTCGGATGCCCGAAGGAGAGGTCGTGACGAAGGTCAGGAAACTCGCCATGGACGCGTACGCTGCCACTGAGTGACCCGAGTCTTGGCACCCACGGTGTGTTTTCCCTTCCTTCCGATCTGACCTCCCAGGTGGCGCCGGTCCTCGACTGAGATTCTGATCTTGGATTGTCGTGATGTGCCGTTTTGGCTGATTTGACCACAGAACTTGGCAGTTGGACTTTGGACGGTTGAAAATATTTGGTAAGCTTTTGAGCGGTGAGGTAGTCTACTGACACTTACTGTGGCTTTTTGAAACTTTGAATTTGAATTTGAATTTGTTAGCTAACGTTTTGAATCTTTGAATTTGAATTTGAATATGTGAAGTGCACCTCACATAGGCAGGCATGTAGGGATATTTCTCTGATTTATTTGATTTGAACGGTACACCGCGTTAGGTGACATTTTTGTAGTATCACATTTTCGTGGTACTTTTTGGAACATGCCTGTTTTTAGCACACTCCGTAGGATGTGCTGTTCTGAAAATGGTACCAATTATCGATTAAGTGAAAAGCAGCCGGCTCCCCCAGAGGGGACTCCAAATCGTGAAATGTATGTCAAATTCGGTATTCCACCTATAATGTATAGTACATTATGGCATAAGTATACTAAGACTGATCGTGAATTACAGTGGCCGCTATATGGGTCGTTTGACCTTCGAAAGGTACAGTATGTAGAGCAGTGTTTGTTTCAGCGAAGGTCTAGACAAGATATGTTTGATTGTGTGCGTATGTGGGAGAAAGAGGTGCGTGAACGAGCGAAGCGTGAGGAAGCCTTGGCGGAGAAAGTGCAGCGGAAGGCTGCACATGACAAAGCTTTACAGCTACAGGAGAAGGAATTACAGGAAAAGAAAGTGAGGGAGAGACGAGAACGCAATTTACAGGTTAATGGTCAATTCCCTATCAGGCGTCCTTTTTATCCAGTCCTTACTAATGAAACAGATGATTTTTCATTACTAGATCGTTGTCCGCCTCCGTACGTCGTACCTACGGCTCCGAACGAGGACTCGGACGAGGATAGTGATCGAACACAGCGTACCAGGTTACATGCGGAACGAGCTGCGGAATTACGTTCATTTGCACGAAAACTAAATATTAATACTGTTACTGTTTCTGACGTTACTGAACAAATGAAACAGTGGCCTGATAAGGAACGACTGTATTTTTTAGATCATTTTGGAGATGAAGTTGTTGAGCGGTATAGAAAATATTCTCTCGAGTTAGAACCAAAGGAGATATCCAAGGATCGTGAGAATTTTCGTAAAGGTCTTTTTGTTCTTTCAGATGCGGACGACTTCTTCAAGCGTTTGATTGAACTGCATAATGAGGCGACACGACTACGGGAGTTGGAAAAGTCGAAGAATTCGTCTACGTCCGGAGCGACGGGGATATCCAAAGAATGCCCTATCTTTGAAACAGATAAGATCGCTGCGATTAATGTTAGACCTATGCGAGAAGCTGCGCCTTTATATGTCCCTCATAAAGGGGATGGCACAGATGATGATAAAAGATCCAAAGACGCGAAAGGGTATTTTGTATATAATTGGGTTTATACGCCTTGGAATAGAGCAGATGTCATGGCGCTTAAGAATGCTTTACCTGATCCCCGTAAAAACCCTGCGGCTTTTTATGAAAATGTTGAAAGTGCAATTTCTTCATGTATCATGACGTTAGTTGATATTGATCTATTTTTCGGGTTGATATTGCCCCCTGATATGTGGAGAGCGATTCGTAGGTTTGATGACCTCACGACTCTCGGGGCCACTTGGAAAGATCTTGTTCAGGCTGATTTAGATAGAGAACCAGCATGTAAGCCGTGTCAATTAATATTAGACCTTCCAGGGGCCATACTAACAAAACTAAAGACTCTTGCTCCCGCTAAAAAGATTGATTGGACTATATTAGCCTCTTGTAAGCAGAAAGCGGATGAATCAGTTTCCGATTTTTTCTCTCGCTTCGAGGAAGCGTTCCATGATTACAGTGGTCAATTATTGACAGAAGATACTGGCAGGCATTTATTCGTTGATAAGTATGTGGCTAATCTCCTACCGGAGATTGCGAAACGATTGAAAGCGAGTGAAAGTTCATGGACCACAGCAACCCCTGCTTCTTTATTGACTATGGCTCAATATTATGGAAGACAGGAATTAGAGGCAAAAGAAAGTAGTGAAAAGAAAGCAAAGGATTTGAAGACGAAGGTAATGTTAGCCCAGGTTCAGGCTACGAGAGGAAATAACAGAGGAGGGCGAGGATCATACAGTAATGCTCCTCCCCCTCGTTCTGACATTTCTGTGAATCAATGTGCATACTGCAAACAGTTTGGGCATTGGATTGCAGACTGTCCGGTGTTTCGAGAGCAGCGTAATTTGAGGGGACGAGGAAGTGGAAGGTCTAGGAATTATTATGGAGGGTCAAGAGGAGGTTATGGCACGAATGATCGAGGAGGCTATGGTACGAATGATCGTGGAGGATATGGAGCAAGGGGTCGTGGTCAGTCTGATTATAATACGTTTGATAACCGCAATCAATATCAGATAAATGAGGGTGGTCCTGCTGAACCACGGGATGAGCATTATGCATAGGATTGCGTAGGATGGGGTGTGGAATCGGTTGAGGTACCAGTTGATCAAAGGGGTCCATACATAGAAGCACATGTTCTGGGTTCCACTGATCAATTTCTGGTCGATACAGGAGCTACTCGTAGCGCTTTGTCCAAATACTTGGTTCCAAGGGCTCCCCTGTCTGGCGAGGTAATTACAGCAATAGGGTTCGATGGAACACCTACTTCTAGCCCATTGTCTCAACCAGTTGCATTTCATGCTGATAAATTTGCTGCCCCATGTCCCTTTTTGTTGTCTCCAAATACACCAGATAATATTATTGGACTCGATATGTTAAAACACTTTCGAGCTACTATTCGCTGTGCCCCAGAAGGAGTGCGAGTTGTGTTGAATGAGAATTACCCAGACTTTGAGCGAGTGTGTTTTCTCCATGAATCTGAAGTATTGGCCTCCTTACCAAACACGTTGTGGGCCACTTCTGACACGGATGTGGGGCAGATGTTAATCCCTCCAGTACGTATTACTGTAAAGCAGGGAGTATCTCTACCACGTGTCCCACAATATAAGATTTCCAGAGAAGGAGAACTTGCTTTGATGCACATTGTGAACGATTTAATTTTGGCAGGAGTAGTTGAGGAAGTCCCCTACAATGTTTGCAATAGCCCAATTTTACCGATTCTTAAAAGAGATACAGATGCTAAGGTTTACCGTTTCATTATTGATTTGAGGGAAATAAACAAGATAGTAGTGCCTCAGTACCCGGTGGTGTCTGACATCACCACGTTGCTTACGTTGGTTCCATCGACGGCAACTACTTTTACAGTTATCGATTTGAAGAATGCCTTCTTTTCGATCCCTGTACATCCTGACAGTCGATATCTATTCGGCTTTACATTAAATAATAAATCGTACAGATTCTGTCGAATTCCTCAAGGCTATACTGAAAGTCCTAGCATTTATAGTCAGGCATTAAAAAGACAGCTTGATTCCTTTGACTTACAAGAGGGAGTGGTTCTCATTCAATATGTAGACGATATCTTACTTGCTGCAGACACGCCAGAACAATGTGAGAAGAGTACCTTTTCTTTGCTTTCCTTCCTGGCCAAACATAATCATAAAGTTTCGAAGAAAAAGCTACAATATTGTAGACCAAAGGTGACCTACCTCGGTCATCTTTTGTCTAAGGAGGGCCGTGCATTGACACCAGATCGAATTCAAGCAATCCTAGATACTCCAGTCCCTCGCACTCAGAAGGATGTTCGCGCCTTTATAGGTTTGACGTCTTTTTGTAGGCAATGGATATTGGGTTTTTCACATATCGTTAAACCATTGTTGGCATTGTTGTCTAAAGATACACCGATTCCCATTGAATGGACGGATGAATGTCAGAATGCTTTTGAGCAATTGAGACAAGCTCTTTGTTCTGCACCAGTGTTGGGTACACCTGATTACACGAAGATCTTTACATTATATGTACACGAGAAGGATGGGTGCGCATTGTCAATGTTAGTGCAGACACACGGAGACAAACAGAGGCCTTGTGCATACTTCTCGGCGGTACTCGACCCTGTGGCTCGAGGATTGCCTGGATGTTTTCGAGCAGTTGCAGCAACAGCAGTTGCGATACGACAAAGTGAGGGAATAGTTTTGTCACACAAATTGTTGGTGCTAGTTCCCCATGCGGTAGATGCGTTACTGAATCAAACAAAAACGCAGCATCTAACCAGTGCCCGTTTGACAGGATATGAGCTAACATTGTTGGCGCCGCACATCACACTAAAGCGATGTGCGACACTAAATCCTGCTACTTTACTGCCGGATCGTGTTGCTGAGACCCAGAAGGAAGAACAACATGATTGTGTTTTTCTGACTGAGGAACAGACAAAGGGTCGTATCGATTTACAGGATACGCCATTTCCAGATGTAGATGGGGAACTGTGGGTTGATGGATCGTGTGTGAGGTTACCAGATGGTACGACTTCCGCAGCTTATGCGATCACGACACTTAAGACCGTGGTAGAAGCAGCACGAATACCCCAGAAATCGGCTCAAGCAGCTGAATTGATAGCCTTAACGAAAGCATGTGAGTTAAGTGCTGAGCTATGTGTGAACATTTACACGGATAGTCGTTACGCTTTTGGAGTAGTGCATGATTTTGGCCTACTTTGGAAGGAACGAGGATTCCTGACTTCACACGGAGTACACATCATGCATGGAGAGTTGGTACGCGATCTCCTGAATGCACTGTTATGCCCAAAGAAAGTTGCAATAGTCAAGTGTAGTGCACACAAAAAGGTGACGGACAAAATAGGGCAAGGCAATGCTTTCGCAGACCGCATTGCGAGAGAGACCGCTATGCTGCAAAATAATTTCCCCATGTATGTGGTGAAGTCACAAGCTGAGCGGTGGCATGATGCTAGAGAAGAAATACTAGATATACAGAAGTCAGCATCTGAGGCAGAACGTATGAAATGGGCCACTGAAGGAGTATTGGATGATGAGGGTTGCTGGCGTAGTAAAGATATGGAGAGATGGAAACTACCCATGGCCTATTTACAAACAATGGTGCAAATGACACACGGGCTGGCACACATTGGAGCTCTCGCAATTACTAAATTGCTTACACGAGTTTGGGAAAATGCTGACATTGCTAGCACGGCTAAGAGAGTAGTGCAGACCTGTCTGATATGTTTGCAGCACAATCCTGGACAAGGGACTCATACTCCTAAAGGAGGGTTTGTTCCACCTACTGCACCATTCGAAGTACTACAAATGGATTACATCCAGCTGGAACGCTGTAATAATCTCAAGTATGTCCTAGTAGTGGTGTGTGCCTTCAGCAAATGGATTGAGGCTTACCCTACGAAAGACAATACAGCATTGACAACAGCTAAGGTGTTACTCAAGGAGTACTTCCCGCGCTACGGTGTTTGTAAACTTATGTGGAGTGATAATGGCCCTCATTTCATTGGAAAAGTAGTGGAATACGTCCTGAAAGGATTGGGAATCAAGCAACGATTCCATGCTGTCTTTCATCCGCAATCAGCAGGGTTAGTAGAACGATACAATGCAACTCTGAAGCTGAAGCTAGCAAAGATAGTGGCATCTACATCTCTGAAATGGCCGGACGCTTTGCCTCTGGCATTACTGTCCATTCGGTCAGTGCCACATTCTCGATCTGGCCTCACACCCTACGAAGTGGTGTTTGGAAGGCCTATGAATATTTGGGGAGTTCCAAAACCTCGTTTGATACATGATATGCCTTGTATAATGATGAACGATTATCTGGCACGATTAACAAATGATTTGCTTTCTATCCATCAACAGGTTCGAGAGGCGCTCCCTGATAACTCCACTGGTGAGGCTCACGATCTCCGCCCTGGGGACCACGTGATGGTCAAAGTATTTGAACGATCCAGCAGTTTGGAACCGAGATGGCATGGCCCTGAGCAAGTGCTGCTGGCTACGCGAACTGCTGAGAGAGTCACTAACAAGAAGCGGTGGATACATTCAACGCACTGCCGACGTGTCTCTCCGGATCTGGTGAGCCCTGTGGTGCTATCCGACTACAGAAAGATTTTGGATACAGAAAAGAGCCCAGCTGTCACGCCTGATGAATTGGAGGGAGCCTTCCCGGACCACGTTGTTTCTGATAAAATGAAGTACAATCTACGCCCCAGGAAATAAGATTCCTTTTGTGTTTTTGAAACTGGTTGGTAACCGCTCTGAGGTTTGTGAAACGGAAGCCGGGAATATCAAGGGGGGGGGATCAGTTCTGCCCAGTGTAGCGACACCCGTCTTGAATCCCGGAGAACAAATCAACGGCAGCCTCGGTTCAGAACCATCGTTTTTATTTTTCCCGCTTAGTGTTGTTTTCTTGAAGAGTATTGTTTTGTGAACTATGGCATCTCCTTCGACACGAAGAGGGAGAATTCTTGGTGTTGTTTTGTTTGTCTTGACCGTAGTGGTGATCGCAGTATTAGCTTGGACTATAGAACTGTTGTTTCCTGCACGAGAACATTTGCTGCCCACCACTCCAAGTCCATCTGAACATTTTCATTTCACTCTGCCTTTTCACGAAGAAAGACATAGGCAGACTTATTTGAATAACAGCTTTATTAAGATTTTGCATCATACTCATAACATGACCAACACGTCCAATTGTTGGGTATGTGGAATGTTGCCCGGACATCAGAAGAAGGGAGGAACACCACTCATTCCTCTCCCGTTTTCTCATAATGGTTCTTGTCATGCTTGGTACACTCTTCTTTTTACTCTGCGATGGCCAACGAAAGGTGGACTACTTTTTCGGTTGAATAAAATATGTTATAACGACAAAGACGGCTATCCACACGCTGAAGGAACTAAGTTTGAATGGGAAGAGTACCGTCCGGACAATGTTTCTACACCTCGTGTATATACGAATCAAAGACTTATAAATGTGATGAGCTCGCATATGATAACAGTCATTGATACAAAAGCAGATTTGTGTATTAGAAATAAAGGTACAATCCCTGTAGGCCGCAGTGAATGTAATATTACACTTACCTTTGATACACCAATTGGAATTGCATTTGTAGCTTCACATAACACGTATTTCATTTGTGGAAATAAGGGATACCATCGTCTACCATTGGGATGGTTGGGAACGTCTTATATAGCTTTTGTATTACCACCTGTATTTATTGCTCCTCCCATGTACCACAATGATTACGTTCTGTACCATGATTTCATACTAAACAGGGTCAAACGAACAGTAGATCTTGATGAAATAGACCAGACTGATACCACTTTACAACAATATGTAGATTTCAATTTGGGGTTATTCTCATTCGTAGGAGCTGCACTGAATAGCAGGAAGATAAGGCGGCTTACGCGTGTGGTGGAAGCAGTCGCTAACGAAACTGCCTCCGCTTTAGGGAATATTACTGAGGAATTACAAATTACCAGAATTGTGGCGCTCCAGAATAATGGTTCTAGATGTGATACTAGCTGATAGAGGTGGAGCATGCCGCGTCATCGGAAGTAGTTGTTGCGTGTACGTACCAGATAACTCACCTTCTGTATATGATTCGATTACAAAATTACATAAGATAGCTGCTGAGATCCACCCAGAAAATGGAACATGGACCTTTTCTGGTTGGTTCTGGACCCTGCTTAGTACTTGGGGTTGGAAATTATTAACGATTCTCTGTGTTTTTATTGGAGTACTATTTTTCCTTTGTCTATGTATTCAATGTGGCCCTACATTATGTTCTGTATGTATCACAGCCTGTATTCCGTCCAAACGAGCTATTGATAAGCAAGAGAAACTGATCAATGATGAAGTATTGAAAATAATGGCTATCAATCAATCAATCAATCAGGTCATTTGTAGAGCGCACTACTCACCCGTAGGGTCTCAAGGCGCTATTAACATTGAGGATGAACATTCTGACTACGTCCACTATGAGGTAGCTTTTGCTAAACGCTAAAAGGGCCGTCTGTCGTGTTTTGGCAGCTCCTGAGTTAGCGTTTAGCACAGCTACACGGTCTTTTCTGTTAACTTGACCAAAACGAACGGGGGCCATTTTGAATCCCTCTGACTTCCGTTTCCTATGAACACGCTGCCTCGTGGTCAGTGTGCCCTTTCGTCCTTTCTCGATACCCATGGTCACTATTCTGCTCGGCAACAGGCTATTTTTAGTACTGGTCAAGCGCACATGCGCACTATGCATCAACTGGTCACTCTTTAGGAATGTTCACACTAACTGACCAGTGCCGTTGAACTCCTCCCACGTGCTGGCTGTGTTCCAAAAATGACCTTATATGTACCTAAAATGTGTAACTTGTAACCGCCTATCTTTTTATTGCTATTAAACTATATAAAAGAGGTCGCGCACCGATGTTCGGTGTGCTACTTCTTACATTGCCGAAGGGTGCTGTAGGAATGTACCACCACCCCATGGGGTCTTAATAAACTTGTCTTTTACCTTTTCCAGTGTCCGTGCCAACTTCTATACTAAGGCGTTCGAGGGTTTAGCAGAGTATGTAGGCCTGATTTGAACCCGACACCACACGGGCACGACCTTTCTTTACGTTGCGAGCTGCGGCTCGGGGTCAGTCACGGTGCTCAGATCAGCTGGGCTAATCTTTGCGATGCTTCTGGGCCCGGCAGGCAGCAGTCACGGTGTTCAGAACGGGGGCACACCCAGAGCGTTGCTGAAGAGCGCGATGGTCACAGCGCGCTCCGCTTTTCCTGGATAGGCGTGCAGAGGGAAAGCAGCGGTCCACAGTGGTTCCTCTGTCAGGGGGTAGCGCTCACTGTTCCTGGAGCGCTGGTCAGGGGGCAAGTTCAACAGCAAGCCCTTGGAGATCTTTCAGCAGAGTTTGGCACAAAGTTCAAAATAAAAGTACAAAGTCTCTTGTAATCTTTTCTCTTCCTCTCCTTTGGCAGCAAGGCACCAGACACAGGCCAGAGTCAGCACTCCTCCTTGTAGTCCTTCCAGGTCCTTCTCTTCGGGCAGAGTTTCTTCTGTAGCACAAACAGGATCTAATTTACAAGGAGCAGGGCTCCTTCTTTTATACCCAGTTTCTTTTGTTCTAGCAAGCCAGGGGGGCCTCTGCATAACTGCTCCAGTCTCTGAGCACTTGTTGTGGGTACTTATGGCTTCTGCATGCAGTGTGAGGGCAGGCACATCAGCCGCTCCCCAGGGGGGCGGAGCCGGCATTGTGAGGACAGGGGCAGCCTGAGTACTTTGTTGACAAGCTTCGGTCCTTCCTGGGCCAGGTGCAGGCTGAGTCATCAGTCGCTCCCCAGGAGGGCGGAGCCAGCATTGTGGAGGCAGAGCACAGCCTGATGCATCATTCAGGGGAAACTCCCACCACCCACTAAGGTGTCATCTGGCTATTCACTACCTGTCAACTCCCAGCCCTGTCACTCACACACACCAGACAGTCAGATCCACATCCAAGCAGAGGCGGGCTGAAATGGTTAGGCCAGCAAATGCTAACTTTCTAAAAGTAGCATTTGCAAACCCAGGATATTAAAATAAACTTTACTAAAAGAAGTATTTTATTATTCTGAGTTCGGGCATACTAAACATTAATTTCTACCATGTTCCCTGAGCCTGCTGGGATTATAGAGTGTAATAATTCCAGCAGCCCAACTGGCCTAGAAGGGAACTGGTAGCCTTACAATAGTGAAAAACGAATTTGGCAGTAATTGTAAATGTAAATGTAAACTTCTTTTATATAGCGCGGGTTACACTCCATGGAGCATCTTGGCGCTTTCAAAAGAGGAGAACAGATGGGATTGTTCATGTGGGAGAACATGACAGGTAGATTAAATGAGGTTTTTACAGTATGCATCAGGTAGGTTGTATATCCAGGTTTTAAGAGTCTTTCTGAAGATTGTTTCAGTGGGGATATGTCGGAAAGGGGGTGGTAGGATGTTCCAAGCCTTAGACCCCAGGACTGCTAGAGCTTTTCCTCCTTTGGTTTTAAGTCGGAACTTGGGTATGGTGAGGAGGTTTTCACCTTGGGATCTCAGGCAACGTGTAGGGATATAGTGCTTAAACATGTTTTCAATGTATTTAGGTCCAGTTTTATTATACGCCCTGAAGGTGATTAACAGTATCTTAAAAAGCACCCTTTTATGAATAGGGAGCCAGTGCAGGGCGTCCATTGCTGACGTGGCCGAGGTCCTTCTTTTCCATCCTAGGACTAGTCTGGCTGCTGCATGTTGTACCACTTGTAGTTTGTGGCAGACTGTTCTGTTAGTCCCTGCATACAGACTGTTGCAGTAGTCGAGACGGGAGGTAACGAGGGCCACTGCAACAGTCTTCCTGACTGGGAGGGGAATGAGGTCGAAAAATTTCCTAAGTTTTTTTATTATGCCGAAACAGGTCCCCGCCACGGCTACTGCTTGTTGTTGAAAATTCATGGAGGGATCGAATTTTATCCCTAAATTTCTTACTGTATTAGCCGTATTCGGGGGAGCAGTCGCATCTTCTGGCCACCACAGAGTAGGGTTAAAGATGTTTCCCTTGCCGAGAGGTAGAATTTCGGTCTTCCCTGTGTTACATTTGAGATGATTTATTTTCATCCAATGAAAAGTGGCTTCTAGGCAATTTTTAAGTTTGGTCTCTGCTAAGCCAGTGTCGTCCTCCATCACTAGGATGAGTTGAGTATCATCGGCATATGAAATGGTGGCTATGCCATAAGATGATATGAGGGCAATCAAAGGGGCCATATATACATTGAAGAGTGTCGGGCTCAAGCATGAGCCCTGTGGCACCCCTGTGTTTATACGTTTTTCTTCTGACCTAAACTGTCCCAGAGTGACTAATTGCCGTCTATTTGCCAGAAAGCTTTTCAGCCAGTCCAGGACTTTGCCTCCCGTCCCTGCCGCGGCTAGCCGGTCTATCAGAATGGTATGACATACCGTATCAAAAGCCGCGGACAGGTCAAGGAGTACCAGGACCGCTTTCTTCCCCTGGTCAAGCGCTGCCCTTAGTGTTTCGGTGGAGAAAATTAGGGCTGATTCGGTCGAGTGGTGTGCTCTAAACCCAGCTTGATGTGGGTGCCAGATGTTATTAGCTTCTAAGAAGTTGGTGAGCTGTTGGTTAACTGCTTTTTCTGTAAGTTTACAGAAAATAGGAAGCAGTGAAATTGGTCTTAGATTATTGAGGGTAGAGGGGTCAGGTAAAGGTTTTTTTTGTAACGGCTTCACCACTGCCAGTTTCCATTCTTCAGGGACTGTTCCCATGGTGAGGGAGGAATTAATGATATTGTTAATATATGGATTGACACTCTCTACCAGGGTGTGGAGTACAAAAGGGGGGCAGGCATCCAAGGGTGAGCCCGATTTGGTTTTTAATATTTGTGCCCGGGTTTCTTCCAGGCTCACTGGTTTAAAGGAGGAGAAAAGGTCGGTCGTCAGGTTTTCCCTGTTGTGTTGGAGCTCTTCCTGGGATGAAGGATGAGGGAAGTCTATGGTAAGCGCCTGTATTTTATCATGAAAGTAATCGGCGATGTTATTGCACAGAGTTTGAGAGGGAGGAATGTCTCTCTGCATGGTTTTGGGGTTTATGTAGGTATTAACAATGTTGAAGATTTCCTTTTGTTTATTGGTAGTGTTTGTTATAGCTTTCAAATAGAAATCCTTTTTCGTGGTTTTTATCGATCTGTGATACTGCCGGCGAGCCATTTTATACCTATCCTGATCGTTTATTTCATAATTACGGCGCCAAATCCGTTCTAGTGCCCTAACCTTTCTTTGCTCTTCCTTTAGGGTCGGGGAGAACCAGGGGGCGGAGGTTCGATGATGTTTATTTCCTCTCAGTCTAGATGTGGCTTTGTCTTTCTCCATGGGAAGAGCCTTCATCCATTCCCAAAAGGACTGGCTATCCTTTCCGGGATCCCCTGTCGTGGGCGGCGTGGTTTCAGAAGCTCTCGTTAGAAACTCTGGATTTCCTATCAGCTCCTTCCAGTGGGGGCCTCCCTGGGATATATCGGGTTTATTCCCCCGTTTGTTATGTCCTGTCACTTGAAGGGAAAAGGGGATATGGCTATGATCAGACCATAACAGTTTTTGTGGGTTCTTTACCAGGAGTGCGTCTAGGTTAGAGCAGATACAGTCGATGGTATGACCAGCAATGTGTGTAGGTAAGGTGCCAGGTGTAAGTATTTTTAGGCCTAGTATGTTCATCATGTCAGTAAAGCCTATGGTGGTTTGATCTGAGATGGAGTCTAAATGTATATTAATGTCCCCTAGGATCGTAAAGTTTGAGGTTTTCAGGACAAGGTCACCTGTCGCGTCACCAATGCTATTTATAAAATCTGTGGGAGTTCCCGGTGGGCGATATATTAGTACTCCTGAAAAGGTGAAAGAGTCATGCACCTTTAGCGCAAAGCCTAGGCTTTCCGCGCCTTTGATGCCAGGAATTGAAAATGTTTGGCAGCTTAGGGTTTCCTTATACACAATAGCTAGTCCTCCTCCTCTCTGAATGGGTCTATCTTCTCTAGATATGAGATACCCTGGAGGGAGAGCGATCGTGACATCTGGGGTGCTGTCGGGGGTTAGCCAGGTTTCAGTCATAAATAGACAGTCTAGTTCTTTTTCTGAAATAAGATCAAAGATGTGTTGGGCATGCTTGCCCATAGACCGGACATTGACCAATCCACATTTCAGGGTTTCCTTTCTTGTAGGCCACTTAGGACTCCTTGTTTGCGTCTGGTCAAAGGTTTTCATACATGTTTTACATCTCCATGTTCTATCCCCTGTTGCTATGTTCCAGGGTTCCTCACAGTTACAGCCTAATGTATTCAGACCTACCAAAGATTCTCTAGAATATGTTAGGAATGGGCCAGAGGATATGGCCCTAGGTCCGGTCGAGGCACGGACGGGCGCAGACGGGCTTACCTTAGGCGCACCTTCGGCGCCGCCGCTGCGCCCGTCCGCTGTGCCTCCTGATGAGATAATCATTTTATGCTGTCAGTGGCGTGAGGGCGGGGAGGGGCTAAGCAATCGTCTCTCGCCCTGCTCCAAGATGGCAGCCCCCAAGCAGCGCCTACTCGGCTGCAGTGGGGATAGAGAGTGGGCTGAGTGGCCTAAGTGAGCCAAACTTCACCTCAATGCGAGTCTTTGGGCAGCAATCCGCTATCACGCAGCGGTAAATATCAATTTCCGAGGCTAGGGTCGGGTAAGTGTACAAATTTCGTTTTTGAGGTTCCCAGTCAAAAATTACGATCAGTGCAATTAAAACACAGTTAATACAACAGTTTAAAAACACACTTCGTCCCGGCTTTCCGCCTCAGGACTTCAGTCGCGCACAACCACACGCACTCTTAATCACTATTAGAACATGCCACACACATCAGGCCATGTTCTACCTTACACTTACAATGCACCCTGCCCTCAGGCCTACCATAGGGGTGACTAATATGAAGTTAAGGGAAGGTTTAGGGGTGGGCAAGCGTGTGCACTTGCCCAGCCAGCATGACAGTACCAGACTGCACGCAGTGAGGTTCCGTGACGATTTTACTCGTGTTTGTAACATTGTCGTAAATACATAATTTTGGTATCGGTGAACCGCAAATGATCCATTTAGTATATCCTGGTGTTTTCGCTATGCTACGAGCAAGAGCACTCCTGTTACCAACACATTTGTGATTTACCCCTGGCATCCATCTTAGAACACGGAAGCCATTTTGTATTCCTTGCCCTCACATAGTCAATGGACACGCAATGATCTCTTTTCATTAAAGGACACGTAGGCTTCGGCCGGCGATTCACCTTGCTAGTGACACGTGCACCTTAGGCCAGCAACGCTGTAGCAGCATGACTCGGCAAGAACTGCCTCCCCAGCCTGAGGCCAGTCCTGCTATACTGGTTCTTGTGTTCGTTGGCCTGATCATGATTAGGCGGCCGAAGCTGGTAACCGTGCCCATTTACGACCCACAAACATTTCTTATCCTGTCTTTCTTTCTTCCACACCTGGCTCTGCTCCTTTCCTTCTGGGCCTTTATTAGGGGGTGGTAACGAAATTTACGATGAGGCGGTCCGGGTCTTGAATGAAGAATTGACATGGGATTATGATGGACTAGTGGGAACCCCTCATTTGTAATGTTTTGACATCAGATACTGTTGACGATTCCTGTGCAACGCCAAATATTTATTGTATAAGACACGAATGTTTAGAACTGTGGTAACATGTAAAGAATTTGCCTGAAGCCCAATATTTAGTATATAAGGAACAACCCTCTTTGTACAAATCGAACAGGCTCCTAGATACTGCCCATGTGTAGTTTCTGTGACTTCTGTGTCCCTGCAGTAATAAACCTTTGGTCTTTGACGCCACCATCGAGAAGCCCGTGTTTCTGTTTATTTGTGTACCAAGACAGGTTGAACTCCGGGGTCTTCGGGTGTTGTCCCTGACACCTCTGGACGGAACTAAAAAGTCCAGAACTCCATTTGGCGCCCAACGTGGGGCGACGTCATTCGGTACCTGTCCAAAAGCCTGAAGAATTCGAGGAGCTTCGTGTGAAGATTTCAGAGGGAGGCGCCCCACTTCATCGATCCCGGCATATCGCAAAAGTGGCCCCGACGTCCTCTTCCACGAGGGTTCCCGTTCAGACGGCTGCAGTGGTCCGTTGCCTTGACCGTCGCCCTGTCTTGGACCCGAGGTGCAGTCCTCAGTACGGCGAAACGTGACGGGTTTCTCCTTGGTGACGTCTTCAGTGCCTCAGTTAAGTATTTAGTGGTTGCTAGTTGGTTATTTTGTGAGGGTTGCTCCTATTTGGATAATCCTTTTAGTTCTCAGTTCAGTTCAGTTCTGTAAGGTTATCACTGGTTATTCTGGTTACGATAATCATTCTGTTCAGTTCAGGTATCGATACAATTGTCAGTTCTGGTAGGCCTAAGTTCTCGGTTCAAGTGCGCATCTTTTTGTGTTTTTGTTTGTCTTGTGTTCCGGATTATAAAATGGTAAGTCGGAAAAATTGTATGTTGTCTTGTTTTAGTTGCAACAGTGATTCCCAGTTGGAGGACTCGTGTTTGGTTCCTCCGATTGGAACTCCCCTTTATGATCTATATTGCAAATTTGGTGTGGGCCCTATCTCTTATAACGAGATATGGATCCGCTATACAGAAAAAGATGGTGTCCTTAGTTGGCCACTACATGGTAGTTTTGAACCTGAAATTCTCGATAATCTAGAAAGAAGGTTGTTTAAGAAGAAAGCCCGGCCGGCAATGTTTGATTCTTTCCGTTATTGGCGAAAAGAATCTAAACAGAGAGAAATTAAAAAGTTGAAGAAAGAACAGAAAGAGCAAGAGTTGACTTTAGAACAGTCTGCTAGGCAGCTGCAACTCAACGAGTCCGAGAAAGCGATGGAGGTGGCCGATAGAGAGCGTAATTTAGCGATAGACAAGTGCTATCCTGCTTTACCATCGAGTACGGCTAAGATAGTAGAGGACCCTGAAAAGGATCCCCTGTTGTCTTACTTGTTACGATCACCCCCACCGTATGCACAAGGTGCTACGGCTCCACCTATACCGAATGTTCAATTACCGGTTGCTGGACAACCTGGTGTCCCTGTTCTCGCTCCCCTGAATCAAGTTCCTGTACCTCCTGTGGTCAATATTAATGTTCCTTCGACAACCCCTCTTCTAGGGTTGCCGGCTTCTTTACCTATGCCTGTGTCACTCACACCTGCTACTTCACAAGCTATTTTTCCTGCTACTCCTACTGTTCCTGATCTATCTGTTCCAACTGCTACTCTATTCACTGCCTCTGCTAATATTATGACTCCGCTTTCTGTTCGTCGAAGAATCACTGATTCTGTCTCTAATATTCTATCTCCCTTCTATAAAACTCTGATTAAGACTCCTACCTCTGACTCTGTGCAGAGACGTAGTCAGCTTCCCAGTACTGAAGAAAGAGGAATACTAGATTCCACTGCTCTTAGATGGGTTTCGAAAGTTGGAAGATATAATGTACAAAATGTATTAGATACATTTATGCAATGGAACGAACCGACACAACGATATGTGTTCGATGAAATGTGTTTCCTTCTACGTGAGGAATTGGAAGAGGATGACCCAGAATCAAATCTAGGAGAATTAATTAATGTTCAGAAAGAGTTTGCTACAGGTATGATAGTTGGACAAAATATAAAAGAAGCGATGGAACTGGTTCTAAGTTATAGATCCGACTCATCCCTTCTTTCACCGAGAGAGTTAGAGAAACGTAGTACGAAACGAAATCGTCAATATCCAATGAGAGAGGTTCCACCAATTTGGCGCGAAGCTGTGCAAGCTAATGCACCGCTTGGTATTGCAGCCGCTCCGGCCCAATTCCAGAGAGTATGGATACATATTCCATGGAAGCGAGCTGAAGTGTTAGCAGTAAAACAGGCTTTGCCAGATCCGCGTAAAAATCCTGCAGGGTACTACAAAGAGTTAGCTCAAACAGTTGACGCTTGTGTATTAAATTTAACTGACATAGATCTGCTGTTTGGTAATGTAGTACCGCAACCAATTTGGGCTAAAATTCGTAAAGAGAATCATCCAGTTGCCCTAGGTGGTGACTGGGCAGCTATAATTGCAGCGGATGGTCAACAAATAGGTGGTTCCAAACCAGAACCCCTAATTGCTAATTTGCCTGGTAGAATAATCGATTTAATGAAAACCTTGATGCCAGCATTGCGCGTTAACTGGGACAAATTGTCCGCGTGCAAACAAAAGAAAGACGAAAACGTCTCCGACTTTTTCACAAGATTCGAGGAGACTTTTGTGGATCATAGTGGTCAGGATATGAGCACAGAAGGAGGTCAGAGATTATTTGTCGATAAATTTGTGCACAATCTGTTGCCAGAACTTAGTAGTAAATTAAAGAATTCTGAAAGTGCGTGGGCTGTCTCTACGACTGCGCAAATACTTGCGACTGCTCAGTACTATGAAAATAGGGATAAAGAAGAGAAGGAAAAATCAGATAAAAAGACGAAAGATTTAAAAACTAAAGTACTTTTACAACAAGCTTATCCGCCTCGCATGAATCAAACTAATATGCAGCAAGGGTCATATCAAAGAACGGATTATAATTTTCAAAGGCCACAATACCAATGGAATCAATGTGCTTATTGCAAAAAGGAAGGTCATTACAAAAGTGAGTGTCCAGTTCGAACGCAAAATAATGATGCGGCAGCTCAGAGAGGTCGTGGTAGTTCTATGCAAAACCCTAGAGGTCGAGGACGAGGTGCTATGCCTCCACAGACAAGCGATCGCCCCTCTAATTATTTCGACCAGCGAAATGGACAATCTGCCCAACAGAATAGGTCTCCACAGTATCATGTTGAAGACTATTATGAAGCTAGTGAGGAAGGTCAGCAAAGTGAATACTAGGACAGCCATGGACAAAGAGAGGGAGTAGTATCAGTACCAGTAGATCAGAGTGGGCCTTATGTCGCAGTAGCAACATCAGGTATAGTCGAACCGTTTCTGTTGGATACTGGTGCAGCAAAAAGTTCTATCATACATGCGAAACTCCCTGGCGCACCTTTGTCTGGCTCAACAAACGTTTCAGTAGGTTTTTCGGGCGCCCCTGTTCACAACCCTGTTTCTGGTCCTTTGTCTATTTCTGTTGGACCCCGTCAATTGAAAGCACCCCTGATTTTGACGACAGGTTGTAACGAAAATCTGCTTGGTTTAGACTTGTTAAAACGCCTGTACGCGACATTGTACTGTTCTCCAGCAGGAGTACAGCTTACGTTGGGTAAAAGAATCATCTCCCCGATGTACTTGTCGATGGATGCGCTCCCACCAGAGCTGCGTTCACTCCCTGATACTCTTTGGGCGACTGGTCCTAATGATGTAGGTCTATTGGAAATCCCACCCTATGTAGTAACTTTGAAAGCAAATGTCAAACTTCCACGAATTCCACAATACAGAATCTCTAGTGAAGGTGAGCGTGCGCTCCTACTGATAGTACAAGACCTGATCAAGAAAGATGTTGTAGAAGAGACTAGAGGTAATGTCTGTAATAGTCCTGTACTGCCTATTTTGAAACGAACTGACCCTACAAAGCCTCCAGTATATAGGTTCGTAATTGATCTTAGAGAGGTTAATAAAATTGTGATCCCGCAGTTTCCTGTGGTACCAGACATTACTGCATTGTTAACGTTGATTCCCGCTACAGCAGCATGGTTTTCAGTTGTCGACTTGAAAAATGCCTTTTTCAGCATTCCGATAGCCGAGGAAAGCAGAGATATTTTCGGTTTTTCTCTAGGAGGACGAAGTTTTAGATTTAAACGCGCTCCACAAGGTTATTGTGAAAGCCCATCCATTTACAGTCAAGCATTAAAAAGTCAGTTAGATTCCTTCGTACTTCCTCGTGGTTCTGCTTTAGTACAGTATGTCGATGATCTTCTAGTGGCTGCCGATGACAAGGAAACTTGCAAAACCGCTACGATATCTTTATTGCATCACTTGTCAGATTTGAATCACAAGGTGTCACCTTCAAAAATGCAATACTGCTGCCAAGAAGTGACCTACCTAGGTCATCTCTTGTCAAAGGAGGGAAGGAAGTTGACCCCAGAGAGAATAAAAGCAATTACACAGATGAATGTTCCTAGCACGCAGAGAGAAGTGCGTGCCTTTTTGGGTATTACCTCCTATTGTAGGCAATGGATCCCAAATTTTTCTCTTTTAGCAAAACCATTAGTAGCCTTGACTAGGAAAGGTGTTCCGAGTCCGGTACCATGGTCTGCTGAATGTCAGCAGAGTTTTTCTGAGTTACGAAATGCACTGTGTTCAGCACCTGTATTGGGTACACCTGACTACAGTAAGCCATTTACGCTCTATGTCCACGAGAGAGAAGGGTGTGCATTGAGTGTTTTGACGCAGAAATTTGGTGATAAACAACGCCCTTGTGCGTATTTTTCATCAACATTAGATCCAGTAGCTAGAGCGTTGCCTAGTTGCTTGAGAGCTACAGCCGCAGCTGCAGCTTCCATTCGACAATCTGCTGGTTTAGTAATGAACAACATGCTAGTAGTTATGGTTCCTCATGCTGTGGATACACTCATGAACCGAACCAAGACGCAACACCTTACCAGTGCTAGATTATCAGGCTATGAACTGACACTATTAGCTAGTCATATTCAGATCAAAAGATGCAATGTATTGAATCCAGCAACATTGTTGCCGACTAGCCAAGAGTCGAGTGATTCCGAACCACACGACTGTTGTTTCAGAACTGAGGAAGAAACAAAAGGACGAATCGATCTAAAAAATACTCCGTTGTCAGATCCAGATGGCACGTTGTATGTTGATGGGTCTTGCTTCAAATTGGAGAATGGTGATGAGTAGAATGTATGTTGCAACGTCTGCAAGATGGATTTCTGAGTCTGGAATGTGTGAAGGCACAGTGGAAAGCGTGAAGGAAATTCAGAAAGAGGCGACTGAGGAGGAAAAACGTGCATGGAGAGAGAGCACGGGTAAATTGGACTCGAGTGGGTGTTGGATTGATTTGTCGGAACAACAGCGTTGGATGTTGCCTGATGCGTATGTGCTTGCAGTAGTGACGATGGCGCATGGAACAGCGCACATCAGTTCAAAAGGGATTTGTAAGATGTTGGCTCCGGTCTGGAAGAATGACGGAATTAGTAAGTGTGCAGAGAGAGTGGTGAGAAATTGTATGGTATGCTTGATGCATAATCCTGGCAAGGGAATCCCCACACCCGCAGGTCACTTCGCTCCTCCTTCCTGCCCTTTTGAAGTGATCCAGCTAGACTTCATTCACATGGACCGCTGTAATAACCTGAAATACGTCCTAGTGGTAGTTTGTGCTTTTTCCAGATGGATCGAAGCATACCCACTGAAGGACAATACTGCCTTATCCACTGCCAAAATTCTTCTTAAAGAATACTTCCCCCGATACGGAATGCCACGGATTGTATGGTCAGATAACGGAAGTGAGTTCGTAGGGAAAGTTATGCAGAGTGTGTGTGCCGGCCTAGGGATTAGGCAAAAATTTCATAGTGCGAATCATCCCCAGTCCGCGGGTTTAGTCGAGGGTTACAATGGCACCCTTAAACTGAAACTCGCTAAGATACAAGCATCCACGGGTTTGTCCTGGCCAGACGCATTGCCTTTGGCTTTGCTATCAACAAGAGCAACTGTACATTCTAGAGTAGGGCTTAGTCCTTACGAAATAGTTTTCGGTCGTCCTGCAAATGTTTGGGGGGTACCTAGACCGAAAGAATTTAAGCAGCTGGAATACCCAATGTTAATCGATTACCTTTTCGACTTGACTGCTAAATTGAGTCTTATTCACCAACAGGTTTTCGACGCATTGCCAAAGCCACCGGAGAGTCCAGGCCATCAGCTGAAACCGGGTGATCAGGTGGTCATCAGAAATTTTGCAAGAACGAAAAATCTTCAGCCCAGATTTATTGGCCCTTTCCAAGTCCTGTTAGCGACGAGAACTGCTATTCGTGTGGCCGGAAGGAAACATTGGATCCACACGACACATGCTAAACGTGTGCCTCTGCCACTTCCTTACGACAACTGGGTAAAGAAAGGAATCGGTGTCTCTGAAACGGAACAAGTCCCCAGGTTCATACCTTTCAGCGATGCAGAACTGATCACGGATTCACCAAATTCTGACTCTCCTCCTGAAACTGCTCTTTTGAACCCTGAACATTTGCCATCTGCACCAAAAGAACATTTGCCATCTGCGAACGTGAACATTGCAACGTCAGATGAAAATACATTGTTTCCAGATCAGACAGCTCCTGCAAAACTGAGATACAACTTACGTTCTCGCGATATGGACAAATAAAGCAGAAAACTGCCTATTTTCAGATTTGAATTTGCTATACATTGCCTCCAGCCAGGAAGTTTGCTAATACTTTGTATTGTTTCTTTTTGTTTTAAAATTGCCTTGCCGTCTGGGTAGCCGTAGGGTCGTGGCTGTGTGCCTAGTTGAATCTGCAAGGATCTGACACAAGGTCGATCTTTCTGTTAGTTCTGGGAACTCCCAGGGCTGATAGAGGCATTTTCATCTACGTACACATCATCAGTGGTCGCGAACGGTCGTAGAAGATGGAGCTTCCTGAGCTACAACGAGAAAATGTAATTTATGTTCGCAGAAATAGACTGTACAGAATACTACACAGCAAATGCTTTCTAATGCAATGTGCAGTTACATTTTTAATTGTTTTGATAACGCTGGTGGGTGGAATCGTCTTTGGCGTACATTTGATTTTTGTGCCAGTAGCTACAGTACCTCCCCTTGATCCTACTACTTCTACGGTTTCTTCTATGCATTCTTTTCACTCATTTCCTGAACACGAACAAGCTCGACGCTCAGAATTTATTAACAATACGTTTGTACAGCTCTTGCATCAACACCAACTGATAGTTAATACTACAAACTGCTGGGTGTGTGGCTTGATACCTCACACTATGGATAAAGGCATTCCCTATCTAATCTTGCCTTTCAGCTACAATGGATCATTTTATGCCTTTCAGACCATTTTTTCATATGCCCTTGAGACCTATCCTCCGCGTCCACCACGGTCCACTAAATACAACTCAGCCAACAAAGCTTTAGTCCAGGGAATTATTGATATGATTAAAGACGTCAATAATACTCCATCTTATCCTAGAGATGAATTACTGGTGTATCTGAGTTGGAACTCTACAGAGTATCGCCTTAGTTTGGGAGAAAGCAAGCGTAAAAGCTCCACTTCAGTTTGGGTCGTGCCTCACCGAGGTCAGGTCTGTTTGCAAGGAAATGGGAGAAATCCGAGAGCTCAGCTAGGGAAGAGTGAGTGCGTTGAGACTTACGTATTTCCGTCTAACTCCTCCCCTGCCTTTCTGACTGCTAGGGGTACCTACTTCATTTGTCAGGACAGAGCATATACATGGCTGCCTGCTGACTTTTCAGGTTCATGTTACATTGCTCGATTGTTACCCCCGACATACACTGCTTCTTCAGATTATCATAAAACCAGAGTAGCAAGAGGTGTCTTCAGCAAGGAAGATACCGCTGGTCAAGAAGCTGGAGACTTTTTCAAAGGTTTCCTTCCGTTTTGGGGGCCTATGGCTAATAGTAGAAATCTACGTCAACTAACACGGGTAGTGGAATCTACTATTACAGAAACTGCAGGTGCCCTTAGTAACTTAACAGCTGAGCTTCAGGCGGATCGTCTCATGACGTTGCAGAACCGAATGGTTCTAGACGTAATACTTGCAGATCGAGGTGGGGTATGCAGAATGATCCAATCGAGCTGCTGTGTCTTTATTCCTAATAATGCTCCAACAGTCTATGAAGCAATCTCTAAGCTACACAAGATTTCCGACTCTATACACGTAGATAAGGGAAACTGGTCCTTCATGGAGTGGTTTTGGACTCTGGTATCAGCGTGGGGATGGAAGGTTCTGATGGTTATTGGTGTCATCCTAGTATTTCTGTTCTCGTGCTGTCTTATTATCCAGTGTGGTCCCGCTCTGTGTAGTCTCTGCGCTGCAACCTGTTTCAGAAAACCACCTGCATTAGGAGAAAAGGCACGAGGCAGGATGATGACGCAACGACATGTCACTGACCTAATGAGCATAGAATTAGACTCTGACTCTGATATAGACTGAGTAATTGCCTATGTAAGGGCAAAAGGAGGGTCTGAGGTTCCGTGACGATTTTACTCGTGTTTGTAACATTGTCGTAAATACATAATTTTGGTATCGGTGAACCGCAAATGATCCATTTAGTATATCCTGGTGTTTTCGCTATGCTACGAGCAAGAGCACTCCTGTTACCAACACATTTGTGATTTACCCCTGGCATCCATCTTAGAACACGGAATCCATTTTGTATTCCTTGCCCTCACATAGTCAATGGACACGCAATGATCTCTTTTCATTAAAGGACACGTAGGCTTCGGCCGGCGATTCACCTTGCTAGTGACACGTGCACCTTAGGCCAGCAACGCTGTAGCAGCATGACTCGGCAAGAACTGCCTCCCCAGCCTGAGGCCAGTCCTGCTATACTGGTTCTTGTGTTCGTTGGCCTGATCATGATTAGGCGGCCGAAGCTGGTAACCGTGCCCATTTACGACCCACAAACATTTCTTATCCTGTCTTTCTTTCTTCCACACCTGACTCTGCTCCTTTCCTTCTGGGCCTTTATTAGGGGGTGGTAACGAAATTTACGATGAGGCGGTCCGGGTCTTGAATGAAGAATTGACATGGGATTATGATGGACTAGTGGGAACCCCTCATTTGTAATGTTTTGACATCAGATACTGTTGACGATTCCTGTGCAACGCCAAATATTTATTGTATAAGACACGAATGTTTAGAACTGTGGTAACATGTAAAGAATTTGCCTGAAGCCCAATATTTAGTATATAAGGAACAACCCTCTTTGTACAAATCGAACAGGCTCCTAGATACTGCCCATGTGTAGTTTCTGTGACTTCTGTGTCCCTGCAGTAATAAACCTTTGGTCTTTGACGCCACCATCGAGAAGCCCGTGTTTCTGTTTATTTGTGTACCAAGACAGGTTGAACTCCGGGGTCTTCGGGTGTTGTCCCTGACACCTCTGGACGGAACTAAAAAGTCCAGAACTCCAGCAGGTTCTGCAATGGCAGACCCTAGACACATTTTAAGGCTGCTTCTGTGGGTGGCGCAATCAGCGCTGCAGGCCCACTAGCAGTATTGGCATTCACAAGCCCTGGCACTCCTGGTGCACTTTACTAGGGACTAACAGTAAATCCAATGAACCAATCATGGACATCAATCACATGTACACTTTACAGTAGGGAGCACTTGCACTGCGGCACGGGTTGGCCGTGGCGCAGTGCCCTGAGTAGCAGACACCAGCAAAACATTTGAGGCACAACAGCAAAAAGTGGAAGGGAAACTCACGCCAAGGTGCCAGGTCTAACAGATTCCAAACTCACTGAAGACTCCTCTGACACTGTGTGAGCCCTGCTCCAATTAAGAGATCACAAACTTACTTAAGACTCCTCTGACACTGAGTGATCCCCGCTCCTTCCAAGATATCACAAACTCACTGAAGACTCCTCTGACACTGAGTGAGCCCTGCTCCTTCCAATAGATCACAAGCTCACTGAAGTCCCCTCTGAGACTGAGTGAGCCCTGCTCCTTTCTAGATATCACAAACTCACTGACGACTCCTCTGACACTGAGTGAGCCCTGCTCCTTCCAAGAGATCACAAACCCACCGCAAACTCTACTGAACACTGAGCGAGCCCAGCTCCAACTAAGAGATCACAAACTCAATGAAGACTTTTCTTAACACTGAGTGAGCCCTGCTCCAACTAAGAGATCACAAACTCACTGAAGACTCCTCTGACACTTAGTGATCCCTGTTCCTTCCAATAGATCACTAACTCACTGAAGACTCCTCTGACACTGAGTAAGCCCTGCTCCGTTCAAGAGATTACAAACTCACAGAAGACTCCTCTAACACTGAGTGAGCCCTGCTCCTTCCAAGAGATCACACACTCACTGAAGACTCTTCTGACACTGAGTGAGCCCTGCTCCTCGCAAGAGATCACAAACTCACTGAAGACTCCTCGGACACTGAGTGAGCCCTGGTCCTTCCAAGAGATCTCAAACTTACTGAAGACTCCTCTATCACTGAGTGACCCCTGCTCCTTTAAGAGATTGCAAACTCACTGAAGACTCCTCTGACAATGCGTGAGCCCTGCTCCAACCAAGAGATCACAAACTTAATGAAGACTCCTCTGACACTGAGTGAGCCCTGCTCCTTCCAAGAGATCACAAACTCACTGAAGACTCCTCGGACACTGAGTGAGCCCTGCTCCAACCAAGAGATCACAAACTCACTGAAGACTTCTCTGACACTGAGTGAGCCCTGCTCCAACTAAGAGATCACAAACTCACTGAAGACTTTTCAGAACACTGAGTGAGCCCAGCTCCAACTAAGAGATCACAAACTCACTGAAGACTTCTCTGACACTGAGTGAGCCCTGCTCCAACTAAGAGATCACAAACTCACTGAAGACTTTTCTGAACACTGAGTGAGCCCAGCTCCAACTAAGAGATCACAAACTCACTGAAGACTTCTCTGACACTGAGTGAGCCCTGCTCCAACTAAGAGATCACAAACTCACTGAAGACTCCTCTGGCACTGAGTGAGCCCTGCTCCTTTAAGAGATTGCAAACTCACTGAAGACTCCTCTGACAATGCGCAAGCCCTGCTCCAACCAAGAGATCACAAACTCACTGAATACTCCTCTGACACTGAGTGAGCCCTGCTCCTTCCAAGAGATCACAAACTCACTAAAGACTCCTCTGACAATGCGTGAGCCCTGCTCCATCCAAGAGATCTTAAACTCACTGAAGACTCCTCTGACACTGAGTGAGCCCTGCTCCTTCCAAGAGATCACACACTCACTGAAGACTCTTCTGACACCGAGTGAGCCCTGCTCCTCACAAGAGATCACAAACTCACTGAAGACTCCTCGGACACTGAGTGTGCCCTGGTCCTTCCAAGAGATCTCAAACTTACTGAAGACTCCTCTATCACTGAGTGACCCCTGCTCCTTTAAGAGATTGCAAACTCACTGAAGACTCCTCTGACAATGCGTGAGCTCTGCTCCTTCCAAGAGATCACACACCCACTGCAAACTCTACTGAACACTAAGCGAGCCCAGCTCCAACTAAGAGATCACAAACTCACTGAAGACTCATCTGACACTCAGTGAGCCCTGCTCCTTCCAAGGGATCACACACTCAATGAAAACTCCTCTGACACTGAGTGAGCCCTGCTCCTTCCAAGAGATCACAAACTCACTGAAGACTCCTCTGACACTGAGTGAGCCCTGCTCTTTCCAAGAGATCACAAACTCACTGAAGACTCATCTGACACTCAGTGAGCCCTGCTCCTTCCAAGGGATCACACACTCAATGAAAACTCCTCTGACACTGAGTGAGCCCTGCTCCTTCCAAGAGATCACAAACTCACTGAAGACTCCTTTGACACTGAGTGAGCCCTGCTCCTCCCAAGAGATCACAAACTCACTGAAGACTCCTCTGACACTGAGTGACCCCTGCTCCTTCCAAGAGATTACAAACTCACCGAAGACTCCTCTGACACTGAGTGAGCCCTGCTCCAACTAAGAGATCACAATCTCACGGAAGGCTCCTCTGAAACTGAGTGAGCCCTGCTCCTTTCAAGAGATTACAAACTCACAGAAGACTCCTCTGACACTGAGTGAGCCCTGCTCCTTCCAAGAGATCACAAACTCAATGAAGACTCCTCAGACACTGAGTGAGCCCTGCTCTTTTTAAGAGATTACAAAGTCACAGAAGACTCCTCTGTCACTGAGTGACCCCTGCTCCAGCCAAAAGATCTCAAGCTCATTGAAGACTTTGCTGAACACTGAGTGAGCCCAGCTCCAACTAAGAGATCACAAACTCACTGAAGACTCCTCTGACACTGAGTGAGCCCTGCTCCAACTAGGAGATCACAAACTCACTGAAGACTCCTCTTACACTGAGTGAGCCCTGGTCCTTCCAAGAGATCTCAAACTTACTGAAGACTCCTCTGGCACTGAGTGAGCCCTGCTCCTTTAAGAGATTGCAAACTCACTGAAGACTCCTCTGACAATGCGCGAGCCCTGCTCCAACCAAGAGATCACAAACTCACTGAATACTCCTCTGACACTGAGTGAGCTCTGCTCCTTCCTAGAGATCACAAACTCACTGAAGACTCCTCTGACACTGAGTGAGCCCTGCTCCTTCCAAGAGATTACAAACTCACTGAAGACTCCTCTGACACAGAGTGAGCCCTGCTCCTTCCAAGAGATTACAAACTCACTGAAGACTCCTCTGACACTGAGTGAGCCCTGCTCCAACTAAGAGATCACAAACTCACTGAAGACTCCTCTGACACTGAGTGAACCCTGCTCCAGCCAAAATACCTCAAACTCATTGAAGACTCCTCTGACACTGAGTGCACCCTTCTCCTTCCAAGAGATCACAAACTCACTGAAGACTCCTCTGACACTGAGTGAGCTCTGCTCCTTCCTAGAAATCACAAACTCACTGAAGACTCCTCTGACACTGAGTGAGACCTGCTCCTTCCAAGTGATCACAAACTCACTGAAAACTCCTCTGACACTGAGTGAGCCTTGCTCCAACTAAGAGATCACAAACTCACTGAAGACTCCTCTGACACTGAGTGAACCCTGCTCCAGCCAAAAGATCTCAAGCTCATTGAAGACTTTGCTGAACACTGAGTGAGCCCAGCTCCAACTAAGAGATCACAAACTCACTGAAGACTCCTCTGACACTGAGTGAGCCCTGCTCCAACTAGGAGATCACAAACTCACTGAAGACTCCTCTTACACTGAGTGAGCCCTGGTCCTTCCAAGAGATCTCAAACTTACTGAAGACTCCTCTGGCACTGAGTGAGCCCTGCTCCTTTAAGAGATTGCAAACTCACTGAAGACTCCTCTGACAATGCGCGAGCCCTGCTCCAACCAAGAGATCACAAACTCACTGAATACTCCTCTGACACTGAGTGAGCTCTGCTCCTTCCTAGAGATCACAAACTCACTGAAGACTCCTCTGACACTGAGTGAGCCCTGCTCCTTCCAAGAGATTACAAACTCACTGAAGACTCCTCTGACACTGAGTGAGCCCTGCTCCTTTCAAGACATTACAAACTCACAGAAGACTCCTCTGACACTGAGTGAGCCCTGACCTTCCAAGAGATCACACACTCACTGAAGACTCCTCTGACACTGAGCGAGCCATGCTCCTTTCAATAGATTACAAACTCACAGAAGACTCCTCTGACAACTGAGTGAGCCCTGCTCCTTCCAAGAGATTACAAACTCACAGAAGACTCCTCTGTCACTGAGTGAGCCCTGCTAAAACCAAGAGATCACACACTCACAGAAGACTCCTCTGACAACTGAGTGAGCCCTGCTCCTTTCAAGAGATTACAAACTCACAGAAGACTCCTCTGACACTGAGTGAGCCCTGCTCCTTCCAAGAGATCAGAAACTCACTGAAGACTCCTCTGACACTGAGTGAACCCTGCTCCAGCCTAAAGATCTCAAACTCCTTGAAGACTTTTCTGAACACTGAGAGAGCCCAGTTTCAACTAAGAGATCACAAACTCACTGAAGCCTCCTCTGACACTGAGTGAGCCCTGCTCCAACTAAGAGATGACAAACTCACCGAAGACTCCTCTGACACTGAGTGAGCCCTGCTCCTTCCAAGAGATCACAAACTCACTGAAGACTCCTCTGAAACTGAGTGAGCCCTGCTCCTTCCAAGAGATCACAAACCCACTGCAAACTCTACTGAACACTGAGTGAGCCCAGCTCCAACTAAGAGATCACAGACTCTTCTGAACACTGAGCGAGCCCTGCTCCTTCCAAGAGATCACAAACTCACTGTAGATGAAGACTCCTCGGACACTGAGTGAGCCCTGCTCCAACCAAGAGATCACTAACTCACTGAAGACTCCTCAGACAATGAGTGAGCCCTGCTCCAACCAAGAGATCAAAAACTCACTGAAGACTCCTCTGACATTGAATGAGCCCTGCTCCTTCCACGAGATCACAAACCCACTGCAAACTCTACTGAACACTGAGCGAGCCCAACTCCAACTAAGAGATCACAAACTCACTGCAAACTCTTCTGAACACTGAGCGAGCGCTGCTCCTTCCAAGAGATCACAAACTCGCTGAAGACTCCTCTGACACTGAGTCAACCCTGCTCCAGCCAAAAGATCTCAAACTCAATGAAGACTTTTCTGAACGCTGAGTGTGCCCAGATCCAACTAAGAGATTCCAAACTCACTGAAGACTCCTCTGACACTGTGTGAGCCCTGCTCCAATTAAGAGATCACAAACTCACTTAAGACTCCTCTGACACTGAGTGATCCCCGCTCCTTCCAAGATATCACAAACTCACTGAAGACTCCTCTGACACTGAGTGAGCCCTGCTCCTCCAATAGATCACAAGCTCACTGAAGTCCCCTCTGAGACTGAGTGAGCCCTGCTCCTTTCTAGATATCACAAAATCACTGACGACTCCTCTGACACTGAGTGAGCCCTGCTCCTTCCAAGAGATCTTAAACTCACTGAAGACTTTTCTTAACACTGAGTGAGCCCTGCTCCAACTAAGAGATCACAAACTCACTGAAGACTCCTCTGACACTTAGTGATCCCTGCTCCTTCCAATAGATCACTAACTCACTGAAGACTCCTCTGACACTGAGTAAGCCCTGCTCCGTTCAAGAGATTACAAACTCACAGAAGACTCCTCTAACACTGAGTGAGCCCTGCTCCTTCCAAGAGATCACAAACTCACTAAAGACTCCTCTGACAATGAGTGAGCCCTGCTCCATCCAAGAGATCTTAAACTCACTGAAGACTCCTCTGACACTGAGTGAGCCCTGCTCCTTCCAAGAGATCACACACTCACTGAAGACTCTTCTGACACTGAGTGAGCCCTGCTCCTCACAAGAGATCACAAACTCACTGAAGACTCCTCGGACACTGAGTGAGCCCTGGTCCTTCCAAGATATCTCAAACTTACTGAAGACTCCTCTATCACTGAGTGACCCCTGCTCCTTTAAGAGATTGCAAACTCACTGAAGACTCCTCTGACAATGCGTGAGCCCTGCTCCAACCAAGAGATCACAAACTTAATGAAGACTCCTCTGACACTGAGTGAGCCCTGCTCCTTCCAAGAGATCACAAACTCACTGAAGACTCCTCGGACACTGAGTGAGCCCAGCTCCAGCCAAGAGATCACAAACCCACTGCAAACTCTTCTGAACACTGAGCGAACCCTGCTCCTTCCAAGAGATCACAAACTCACTGAAGACTCCTCTGACACTGAGTGAGCTCTGCTCCTTCCTAGAAATCACAAACTCACTGAAGACTCCATTGACACTGAGTGAGCCTTGCTCCAACTAAGAGATCACAAACTCACTGAAGACTTCCCTGACACTGAGTGAACCCTGCTCCAGCCAAAATATCTCAAACTCATTGAAGACTACTCTGACACTGAGTGCACCCTGCTCCTTCCAAGAGATCACAAACTCACTGAAGACTCCTCTGACACTGAGTGAGCCCTGCTCCTTCCAAGAGATCCCAAACTCACTGGAGACTCCTCGGACACTGAGTGAGCCCTGCTCCAACCAAGAGATCACAAACTCACTGAAGACTTATCTGACACTGAGTGAGCCCTGCTCCAACTGGAGTTCTGGACTTTTTGGTTCCGTCCAGAGGTGTCAGGGATAACACCCGAAGACCCCGGAGTTCCACCTGTCTCGGTGCACAAACAAACAGAAACACGGGCTTCTCGATGGTGGCGTCAAAGACCAAAGGTTTATTACTGCAGGGACACAGAAGTCACAGAAACTACACATGGGCAGTATCTAGGAGCCTGTTCAATTTGTACAAAGAGGGTTGCTCCTTATATACTAAATATTGGGCTTCAGGCAAATTCTTTACATGTTACCACAGTTCTAAACATTCGTGTCTTAAACAATAAATATTTGGCGTTGCACAGGAATCGTCAACAGTATCTGATGTCAAAACATTACGAATGAGGGGTTCCCACTAGTCCATCATAATCCCATGTCAATTCTTCATTCAAGACCCGGACCGCCTCATCGTAAATTTCGTTACCTCCCCCTAATAAAGGCCCAGAAGGAAAGGAGCAGAGCCAGGTGCAGAAGATAGAAAGACAGGATAAGAAATGTTTGTGGGTCGTAAATGGGCACGGTTACCAGCTTCGGCCGCCTAATCATGATCAGGCCAACGAACACAAGAACCAGTATAGCAGGACTGGCCTCAGGCTGGGGAGGCAGTTCTTGCCGAGTCATGCTGCTACAGCGTTGCTGGCCTAAGGTGCACGTGTCACTCGCAAGGTGAATCGCCGGTTAAGGCCTACGTGTCCTTAAATAAAAAGAGGTCATTGCGTGTCCATTGACTATGTGAGGGCAAGGAATACAAAATGGCTTCCGTGTTCTAAGATGGATGTCATGGGTAAATCACAAATGTGTTGGTAACAGGAGTGCTCTTGCTCGTAGCATAGCGAAAACACCAGGATATACTAAATGGATCCTTTGCGGTCTACTGATACCAAAATTACGTATTTACGACAATGTTACAAACACGAGTAAAATCGTCACGGAACCTCAGACCCTCCTTTTGCCCTTACATAGGCAATTACTCAGTCTATATCAGAGTCAGAGTCTAATTCTATGCCCATTAGGTCAGTGACATGTTGTTGTATCATCATCCTGTCTCGTGCCTTTTCTCCTAATGCAGGTGGTTTTCTGAAACAGGTTGCAGCACAGAGACTACACAGAGCGGGACCACATTGGATAATAAGACAGCACGAGAACAGAAATACTAGGATGACACCAATGACCATCAGAACCTTCCATCCCCACGCTGATATCAGAGTCCAAAACCACTCCATGAAGGACCAGTTTCCCTTATCTACGTGTATAGAGTCGGAAATCTTGTGTAGCTTAGAGATTGCTTCATAGACTGTTGGAGCATTATTTGGAATAAAGACACAGCAGCTCGATTGGATCATTCTGCATACCCCACCTCGATCTGCAAGTATTACGTCTAGAACCATACGGTTCTGCAACGTCATGAGACGATCCGCCTGAAGCTCAGCTGTTAAGTTACTAAGGGCACCAGCAGTTTCTGTAATAGTAGATTCAACTACCCGTGTTAGTTGACGTAGATTTCTACTATTGGCCATAGGCCCCCAAAACGGAAGGAAACCTTTGAAAAAGTCTCCAGCTTCTTGACCAGCGGTATCTTCCTTGCTGAAGACACCTCTTGCTACTCTGGTTTTGTGATAATCTGAAGAAGCAGTGTATGTCGGGGGTAACAATCGAGCAATATAACATGAACCTGAAAAGTCAGCAGGCAGCCATGTATATGCTCTGTCCTGACAGATGAAGTAGGTACCCCTAGCAGTCAGAAAGGCAGGGGAGGAGTTAGACGGAAATACGTAAGTCTCAACGCACTCACTCCTCCCTAGCTGAGCTCTCGGATTTCTCCCATTTCCTTGCAAACAGACTTGACCTCGGTGAGGCACGACCCAGACTGGAGTGGAGTTTTTGCATTTACTTTCTCCCAAACTAAGACGATACTCTGTAGAATTCCAACTCAAATACATCCGTAATTCGTCTTTAGGATAAGATGGAGTATTATTGACGTCTTTAATCATGTCAATAATTCCCTGAACTAAAGCTTTATTGGCAGAACTGTATTTAGTGGACCGTGGTGGACGCGGAGGATAGGTCTCAAGGGCATATGAAAAAATGGTCTGAAAGGCCTGAAATGATCCATTGTAGCTAAATGGCAAGACTAGATAGGGAATGCCTTTATCCATAGTGTGAGGTATCAAGCCACACACCCAGCAGTCTGTTGTGTTAACTACCAGTTGGTGTTGATGCAAGAGCTGTACGAATGTATTGTTAATAAATTCTGAGCGTCGAGCTTGTTCGTGTTCAGGGAATGAGTGAAAAGAATGCATAGAAGAAACAGTTGAAGTAGTAGGATCAAGGGGAGGTACTGTAGTTACTGGCATGAAGATCAAATGTACGCCAAAGATGATTCCACCCACCAACGTTATCAAAACAATTAAAAATGTAACTGCACATTGCATTAGAAAGCATTTGCTGTGAAGTATTCTGTACAGTCTATTTCTGCGAACATAAATTACATTTTCTCGTTGTAGCTCAGGAAGCTCCATCTTCTACGACCGTTCGCGACCACTGATGATGTGTACGTAGATGAAAATGCCTCTATCAGCCCTGGGAGTTCCCAGAACTAACAGAAAGATCGACCTTGTGTCTGACCCCCGCAGATTCAACTAGGCACACAGCCACGACCCTACGGCTACCCAGACGGCAAGGCAATTTTAAAATAAAAAGAAACAATACAAAGTATTAGCAAACTTCCTGGCTGGAGGCAATGTATAGCAAATTCAAATCTGAAAATAGGCAGTTTCCTGCTTTATTTGTCCATATTGCGAGAACGTAAGTTGTATCTCAGTTTTGCAGGAGCTGTCTGATCTGGAAACAATGTATTTTCAGCTGACGTTGCAATGTTCACGTTCGCAGATGGCAAATGTTCTTTTGGTGCAGATGGCAAATGTTCATTGGGGGTGGATGACAAATGTTCAGGGTTCAAAAGAGCAGTTTCAGGAGGAGAGTCAGAATTTGGTGAATCCGTGATCAGTTCTGCATCGCTGAAAGGTATGAACCTGGGGATTTGTTCCGTTTCAGAGGTACCGATTCCTTTCTTTACCCAGTTGTCGTAAGGAAGTGGCAGAGGCACACGTTTAGCATGTGTCGTATGGATCCAGTTTTTTCTTCCGGCCACACGAATAGCAGTTCTCGTTGCTAGCAGGACTTGGAAAGGGCCAATGAATCTGGGCTGAAGATTTTTTGTTCTTGCAAAATTTTTGATGACCACCTGATCACCCGGTTTCAGCTGATGGCCTGGACTCTCCGGTGGCTTTGGCAATGCATCGAAAACCTGTTGGTGAATAAGACTCAATTTAGCAGTCAAGTCGAAAAGGTAATCAATTAACATTGGGTATTCCAGCTGCTTAAATTCTTTCGGTCTAGGTACCCCCCAAACATTTGCAGGACGGCCAAAAACTATTTCATAAGGACTAAGCCCTACTCTAGAATGTACGGTTGCTCTTGTTGATAGCAAAGCCAAAGGCAATGCGTCTGGCCAGGACAAACCCGTGGATGCTTGTATCTTAGCAAGTTTCAGTTTGAGGGTGCCATTGTAACCCTCGACTAAACCCGCGGACTGGGGATGATTCGCACTATGAAACTTCTGTCTAATCCCTAGGCCGGCACACACACTCTGCATAACTTTCCCTACGAACTCACTTCCGTTGTCTGACCATACAATCCGTGGCATTCCGTATCTGGGGAAGTATTCTTTAAGAAGAATTTTGGCAGTGGATAAGGCAGTATTGTCCTTCAGTGGGTATGCTTCGATCCATCTGGAGAAAGCACAAACTACCACTAGGACGTATTTCAGCCTTTTGTTTCTTCCTCAGTTTTGAAACAACAGTCGTGTGGTTCGGAATCACTCGACTCTTGGCTAGTCGGCAACAATGTTGCTGGATTCAATACATTGCATCTCTTGATCTGAATATGACTAGCTAATAGTGTCAGTTCATAACCTGATAATCTAGCACTGGTAAGGTGCTGCGTCTTGGTTCGGTTCATGAGTGTATCCACAGCATGAGGAACCATAACCACTAGCATGTTGTTCATTACTAAACCAGCAGATTGTCGAATGGAAGCTGCAGCTGCGGCTGTAGCTCTCAAGCAACTAGGCAACGCTCTGGCTACCGGATCTAACGTTGATGAGAAATACGCACAAGGGCGTTGTTTATCACCAAATTTCTGCGTCAAAACACTCAATGCACAACCTTCTCTCTCGTGGACATAGAGCGTGAATGGCTTACTGTAGTCGGGTGTACCCAATACAGGTGCTGAACACAGTGCATTTCGTAACTCAGAAAAACTCTGCTGACATTCAGCAGACCATGGTACCGGACTCGGAACACCTTTCCCAGTCAAGGCTACCAATGGTTTTGCTAAAAGAGAAAAATTTGGGATCCATTGCCTACAATATGAGGTAATACCTAAAAAGGCACGTACTTCTCTCTGCGTGCTAGGAACATTCATCTGTGTAATTGCTTTTATTCTCTCTGGGGTCAACTTCCTTCCCTCCTTTGACAAGAGATGACCTAGGTAGGTCACTTCTTGGCAGCAGTATTGCATTTTTGAAGATGACACCTTGTGATTCAAATCTGACAAGTGATGCAATAAAGAAATCGTAGCTGTTTTGCAAGTTTCCTTGTCATCGGCAGCCACTAGAAGATCATCGACATACTGTACTAAAGCAGAACCACGAGGAAGTACGAAGGAATCTAACTGGCTTTTTAATGCTTGACTGTAAATGGATGGGCTTTCACAATAGCCTTGTGGAGCGCGTTTAAACCTAAAGCTTCGTCCTCCTAGAGAGAAACCGAAGATATCTCTGCTTTCCTCGGCTATCGGAATGCTGAAAAAGGCATTTTTCAAGTCGACAACCGAAAACCATGCTGCTGTAGCAGGAATCAACGTTAACAATGCAGTAATGTCTGGTACCACAGGAAACTGTGGGATCACAATTTTATTAACCTCTCTAAGATCAATTACGAACCTATATACTGGAGGCTTTGTAGGGTCAGTTCGTTTCAAAATAGGCAGTACAGGACTATTACAGACATTACCTCTAGTTTCTTCTATAACGTCTTTCTTGATCAGGTCTTGTACTATCAGTAGGAGCGCACGCTCACCTTCACTAGAGATTCTGTATTGTGGAATTCGTGGAAGTTTGACATTTGCTTTCAAAGTTACTACATAGGGTGGAATTTCCAATAGACCTACATCATTAGGACCAGTCGCCCAAAGAGTATCAGGGAGTGAACGCAGCTCTGGTGGGAGCGCATCTATCGACAAGTACATCAGAGAGATTATTCTTTTACCCAACGTAAGTTGTACTCCTGCTGGAGAACAGTACAATGTCGCGTACAGGCGTTTTAACAAGTCTAAACCAAGCAGATTTTCGTTACAACCTGTCGTCAAAATCAGGGGTGCTTTCAATTGACGGGGTCCAACAGAAATAGACAAAGGACCAGAAACAGGGTTGTGAACAGGGGCGCCCGAAAAACCTACTGAAACGTTTGTTGAGCCAGACAAAGGTGCGCCAGGGAGTTTCGCATGTATGATAGAACTTTTTGCTGCACCAGTATCCAACAGAAACGGTTCGACTATACCTGATGTTGCTACTGCGACATAAGGCCCACTCTGATCTACTGGAACTGATACTACTCCCTCTCTTTGTCCATGGCTGTCCTAGTATTCACTTTGCTGAACTTCCTCACTAGTTTCATAATAGTCTTCAACATGATACTGTGGAGACCTATTCTGTTGGGCAGATTGACCATTTCGCTGGTCGAAATAATTAGAGGGGCGATCACTTGTCTGTGGAGGCATAGCACCTCGTCCTCGACCTCTAGAGTTTTGCATAGAACTACCACGACCTCTCTGAGCTGCCGCAGTATTATTTTGCGTTCGAACTGGACACTCACTTTTGTAATGACCTTCCATTTTGCAATAAGCACATTGATTCCATTGGTATTGTGGCCTTTGAAAATTATAATCCGTTCTTTGATAAGACCCTTGCTGCATGTTAGTCTGATTCGTGTGAGGCGGATATGCTTGCTGTAAAAGGACTTTAGTTTTTAAATCTTTCGTCTTTTTATCTGATTTTTCCTTCTCTTCTTTATCCCTATTTTCATAGTACTGAGCAGTCGCAAGTATTTGCGCAGTCGTAGAGACAGCCCACGCACTTTCAGAATTCTTTAATTTACTACTAAGTTCTGGCAACAGATTGTGCACAAATTTATCAACAAATAATCTCTGACCTCCTTCTGTGCTCATATCCTGACCACTATGATCCACAAAAGTCTCTTCGAATCTTGTGAAAAAGTCGGAGACGCTTTCGTCTTTCTTTTGTTTGCACGCGGACAATTTGTCCCAGTTAACGCGCAATGCTGGCATCAAGGTTTTCATTAAATCGATTATTCTACCAGGCAAATGAGCAATTAAAGGTTCAGGTTTGGAACCACCTATTTGTTGACCATCCGCTGCAATTATAGCTGCCCAATCACCACCTAGGGCAACTGGATGATTTTCTTTACGAATTTTAGCCCAAATTGGTTGCGGTACTACATTACCAAATAGCAGATCTATGTCAGCAAGATTCAATACACAAGCGTCAACTGTTTGAGCCAACTCTTTGTAGTACCCTGCAGGATTTTTACGCGGATCTGGCAAGGCCTGTTTTACTGCTAATACTTCAGCTCGCTTCCATGGAATATGTATCCATACTCTCTGGAATTGTGCCGGAGCGGCTGCAATACCAAGGTTTGCATTAGCTTGCACAGCTTCACGCCAAATTGGTGGAACCTCTCTCATTGGATATTGACGATTTTGTTTCGTACTACGTTTCCCTAACTCTCTTGGTGAACGAAGGGATGGGTCATTCCTATAACTTAAAATCAGTTCCATCGCTTCTTTTATATTTTGACCAACTATCATACCTGTAGCAAACTGTTTCTGAACATTAATTAATTCTCCTAGATTTGATTCAGGGTCATCCTCTTCCAATTCCTCACGTAGAAGGAAACACATTTCATCGAACACATATCGTTGTGTCGGTTCATTCCATTGCATAAATGTATCTAATACATCTTGTACATTATATCTTCCAACTTTCGAAACCCATCTAAGAGCAGTGGAATCTAATATTCCTCTTTCTTCAGTACTGGGAAGCTGACTACGTCTCTGCACAGAGTCAGAGGTAGGAGTCTTAATCAGAGTTTTATAGAAGGGAGATAGAATATTAGAGACAGAATCAGTGATTCTTCGACGAACAGAAAGCGGAGTCATAATATTAGCAGAAGCAGTAAATAGAGTAGCAGTTGGAACAGATAGATCAGGAACAGTAGGAGTAGCAGGCGAAATAGCTTGTGAATTAGCAGGTGTGAGCGACACAGGCATAGGTAAAGAAGCCGGCAACCCTAGAAGAGGGGCTGGCAAAGGAACATTAATATTGACCACAGGAGGTACAGGAACTTGATTCGGGGGAGCGGGAACAGGGACACCAGGTTGTCCAGCAACCGGTAATTGAACATTCGGTATAGGTGGAGCCGTAGCACCCTGTGCATACGGTGGGGGTGATCGCAACAAGTAAGACAACAGGGGATCCTTTTCAGGGTCCTCTACTATCTTAACCGTACTCGATGGCAAAGCAGGATAGCACTTGTCTATCGCTAAATTACGCTCTCTATTGGCCATCTCCATTGCCTTCTCAGACTCGTTGAGTTGCAGCTGCTTAGCAGACTGTTCTAAAGTCAACTCTTGCTCTTTCTGTTCTTTCTTCAACTTTTTAATTTCTCTCTGTTTAGATTCTTTTCGCCAATAACGGAAAGAATCAAACATTGCCGGCCGGGCTTTCTTCTTAAACAACCTTCTTTCTAGATTATCGAGAACTTCAGGTTCAAAACTACCATGTAGTGGCCAACTAAGGACACCATCTTTCTCTGTGTAGTGGATCCATATCTCGTTATAAGAGATAGGGCCCACACCAAACTTGCAATAAAGATCATAAAGAGGAGTTCCAATCGGAGGAACCAAACACGAGTCCTCCAACTGGGAATCACTGTTGCAACTAAAACAAGACAATATACAATTTTTCCGACTTACCATTTTATAATCCGGAACACAACACAAACAAAACACAAAATAGAAAAGATGCGCACTCGAACCAAGAATTTTAGGCCTACCAGAACTGACAATTGTATCGATACCTGAACTGAACAGAATGATTATCGTAACCAGAATAACCAGTGATAACCTTACAGAACTGAACTGAACTGAGAACTAAAAGGATTATCCAAACAGGAGCAACCCTTACAAAATAACCAACTAGCAACCACTGAATACTTAACTGAGGCACTGAAGACGTCACCAAGGAGAAACCCGTCACGTCTCGCCGTACTAAGGACTGCACCTCGGGTCCAAGACAGGGCGACGGTCAAGGCAACGGACCACTGCAGCCGTCTGAACGGGAACCCTCGTGGAAGAGAACGTCGGGGCCACTTTTGCGATATGCCGGGATCGATGAAGTGGGGCGCCTCCCTCTGAAATCTTCACACGAAGCTCCTCGAACTCTTCAGGCTTTTGGACCGGTACCGAATGACGTCGCCCCACGTTGGGCGCCAATTGGAGTTCTGGACTTTTTGGTTCCGTCCAGAGGTGTCAGGGATAACACCCGAAGACCCCGGAGTTCCACCTGTCTCGGTGCACAAACAAACAGAAACACGGGCTTCTCGATGGTGGCGTCAAAGACCAAAGGTTTATTACTGCAGGGACACAGAAGTCACAGAAACTACACATGGGCAGTATCTAGGAGCCTGTTCAATTTGTACAAAGAGGGTTGCTCCTTATATACTAAATATTGGGCTTCAGGCAAATTCTTTACATGTTACCACAGTTCTAAACATTCGTGTCTTAAACAATAAATATTTGGCGTTGCACAGGAATCGTCAACAGTATCTGATGTCAAAACATTACGAATGAGGGGTTCCCACTAGTCCATCATAATCCCATGTCAATTCTTCATTCAAGACCCGGACCGCCTCATCGTAAATTTCGTTACCTCCCCCTAATAAAGGCCCAGAAGGAAAGGAGCAGAGCCAGGTGCAGAAGATAGAAAGACAGGATAAGAAATGTTTGTGGGTCGTAAATGGGCACGGTTACCAGCTTCGGCCGCCTAATCATGATCAGGCCAACGAACACAAGAACCAGTATAGCAGGACTGGCCTCAGGCTGGGGAGGCAGTTCTTGCCGAGTCATGCTGCTACAGCGTTGCTGGCCTAAGGTGCACGTGTCACTCGCAAGGTGAATCGCCGGTTAAGGCCTACGTGTCCTTAAATAAAAAGAGGTCATTGCGTGTCCATTGACTATGTGAGGGCAAGGAATACAAAATGGCTTCCGTGTTCTAAGATGGATGTCATGGGTAAATCACAAATGTGTTGGTAACAGGAGTGCTCTTGCTCGTAGCATAGCGAAAACACCAGGATATACTAAATGGATCATTTGCGGTCTACTGATACCAAAATTACGTATTTACGACAATGTTACAAACACGAGTAAAATCGTCACGGAACCTCACAACTAAGAGATCACAAACTCACTGAAGACTTTTCAGAACACTGAGTGAGCCCAGCTCCAACTAAGAGATCACAAACTCACTGAAGACTTCTCTGACACTGAGTGAGCCCTGCTCCAACTAAGAGATCACAAACTCACTGAAGACTTTTCTGAACACTGAGTGAGCCCAGCTCCAACTAAGAGATCACAAACTCACTGAAGACTTCTCTGACAGTGAGTGAGCCCTGCTCCAACTAAGAGATCACAAACTCACTGAAGACTCCTCTGGCACTGAGTGAGCCCTGCTCCTTTAAGAGATTGCAAACTCACTGAAGACTCCTCTGACAATGCGCAAGCCCTGCTCCAACCAAGAGATCACAAACTCACTGAATACTCCTCTGACACTGAGTGAGCCCTGCTCCTTCCAAGAGATCACACACCCACTGCAAACTCTACTGAACACTAAGCGAGCCCAGCTCCAACTAAGAGATCACAAACTCACTGAAAACTCTTCTGAAAACTGAGCGAGCCCTGCTCCTTCTAAGAAATCACAAACTCATTGAAGACTCATCTGACACTCAGTGAGCCCTGCTCCTTCCAAGGGATCACACACTCAATGAAAACTCCTCTGACACTGAGTGAGCCCTGCTCCTTCCAAGAGATCACAAACTCACTGAAGACTCCTCTGACACTGAGTGAGCCCTGCTCCTCCCAAGAGATCACAAACTCACTGAAGACTCCTCTGACACTGAGTGACCCCTGCTCCTTCCAAGAGATTACAAACTCACCGAAGACTCCTCTGACACTGAGTGAGCCCTGCTCCAACTAAGAGATCACAATCTCACGGAAGACTCCTCTGAAACTGAGTGAGCCCTGCTCCTTTCAAGAGATTACAAACTCACAGAAGACTCCTCTGACACTGAGTGAGCCCTGCTCCTTCCAAGAGATCACAAACTCAATGAAGACTCCTCAGACACTGAGTGAGCCCTGCTCCTTTCAAGAGATTACAAAGTCACAGAAGACTCCTCTGTCACTGAGTGACCCCTGCTCCAGCCAAAAGATCTCAAGCTCATTGAAGAGTTTGCTGAACACTGAGTGAGCCCAGCTCCAACTAAGAGATCACAAACTCACTGAAGACTCCTCTGACACTGAGTGAGCCCTGCTCCAACTAGGAGATCACAAACTCACTGAAGACTCCTCTTACACCGAGTGAGCCCTGGTCCTTCCAAGAGATCTCAAACTTACTGAAGACTCCTCTGGCACTGAGTGAGCCCTGCTCCTTTAAGAGATTGCAAACTCACTGAAGACTCCTCTGACAATGCGCGAGCCCTGCTCCAACCAAGAGATCACAAACTCACTGAATACTCCTCTGACACTGAGTGAGCTCTGCTCCTTCCCAGAGATCACAAACTCACTGAAGACTCCTCTGACACTGAGTGAGCCCTGCTCCTTCCAAGAGATTACAAACTCACTGAAGACTCCTCTGACACAGAGTGAGCCCTGCTCCTTCCAAGAGATTACAAACTCACTGAAGACTCCTCTGACACTGAGTGAGCCCTGCTCCAACTAAGAGATCACAAACTCACTGAAGACTCCTCTGACACTGAGTGAACCCTGCTCCAGCCAAAATACCTCAAACTAATTGAAGACTCCTCTGACACTGAGTGCACCCTTCTCCTTCCAAGAGATCACAAACTCACTGAAGACTCCTCTGACACTGAGTGAGCTCTGCTCCTTCCTAGAAATCACAAACTCACTGAAGACTCCTCTGACACTGAGTGAGACCTGCTCCTTCCAAGTGATCACAAACTCACTGAAGACTCCTCTGACACTGAGTGAGCCTTGCTCCAACTAAGAGATCACAAACTCACTGAAGACTCCTCTGACACTGAGTAAACCCTGCTCCAGCCAAAATATCTCAAACTCATTGAAGACTACTCTGACACTGAGTGCACCCTGCTCCTTCCAAGAGATCACAAATTCACTGAAGACTCCTCTGACACTGAGTGAGCCCTGCTCCTTCCAAGAGATCACAAACTCACTGAAGACTCCTCGGACACTGAGTTAGCCCTGACCAACCAAGAGATCACAAACTCACTGAAGACTCCTATGACACTGAGTGAGCCCTGCTCCTTTCAAGACATTACAAACTCACAGAAGACTCCTCTGACAATGAGTGAGCCCTGCTCCTTCCAAGAGATCACACACTCACTGAAGACTCCTCTGACACTGAGCGAGCCATGCTCCTTTCAAGAGATTACAAACTCACAGAAGACTCCTCTGACACTGAGTGAGCACTGCTCCTTCCAAGAGATTACAAACTCTGTTGGACCCGGCCTCGTGGCGTGGTCCTACCCCTCCAGCATGGCGGGCCCCGGACGACATCGGCCCTCCATCCAGCCCGGGTCGGCCTCGGGCACACCTCTGCACGCCCTCCAAACCACCAGATCCGCCACCCGGCGGCCCACAACCACTGACACGGCACCCTCGGGCCGCCCCAGCATTACCGGTCCGGTGCCCACCCCGGACCCTCATTCCAGGCCCGACGCCATCTTGGGCCCATCATGTCACAGACACGTGGTCCCGGACCAGCCGCGGCCACGGCCCCAGCGAGCCTGCCATCGAGGCACCAAGAAATCTCCGGGTGGTAGAGTGGCCACTCCACCAGAGACAAGGAGAGGGGAGTTTCAATGGCTCTCCAACCGTCCCCGGATGCCTGGTTTCGATCGCCCTCCGGCCTCCCTGGGCTCTGGCTCTACCCCCCTGCTGGGTGTCTGGACACCATCATCCCGGCCCCTCTGACCCCCAGGCGAGAGGGTCCGGACATCAAAGGACTCCAGACCTATATCTGGGACAGCCCCGGAGTAGGACGGAAGTTGTATCCCGGAGTTGAGAAGCCCTGCTGTTGCTATCGCTGAGACAAACTCCCCTTGCTGTTCTACCGGGAACCTGCTGGCGCTGCCGCAGTCCATCTTTGCTGTAACCCTTTTGGAGCCTGCAGGCACTGCCGCTGTCCACACTCGCTGAACCATCTTGGAACCTGCTGGCGCTGCCGCGGTCCACACTCGCTGAACCATCTTGGAACCTGCTGGCGCTGCCGCGGTCCACACTCGCTGAACCATCTTGGAACCTGCTGGCGCTGCCGCGGTCCACACTCGCTGAACCATCTTGGAACCTGCTGGCGCTGCCGCGGTCCACACTCGCTGAACCATCTTGGAGCCTGCTGGCGCTGCCGCGGCCCAACCTCCCGGTACTCCCCAGCTCGAGGATTGAGAGCTGTGCATAGAGTCTCCTTGCCACCGACCATCTATAAGACTGTCCCGCTACCTTGCCCCTTTGTCACAAGACTTTCCAGATCTTGGGATCTGCTGTATATATTGAAACGATACTTATTGCCAGATAAAGATTGAAAACTCTATCTACGTGTGGTGTATATTTGTAGTGGTGTGGTTACTCTGCTGTACGATTCTAGGAGGGGGGCCTCCCGTCGGAGGCCTCTCGACCTCGCTCGGTCCCTTCTCTGAAGGAGGGGTAGACCTAGGGGTGGTCAGTCAGACACCTTCTGCCTCCCCCGGGTTCGCCTTTCTAACATTGGTGGCAGGCGCTGCGATCCGAGCCAACGCAAAATCGTACAGAGAGTTATCTACCCGCTACGACGGAAAAACACACAGAGACCATGATGACCCAAGGAACCAACCTACCTGCCGAATTCCAGAAAGAGAAGATAGAAGAATACAGCCACAAAGAACTAAAACAATTCTGTAAAGACATGGGTATCGCTACCACTGGCCTGAGCACAAAAGAGGACTTCAAATCGGCCCTACAAGCCTGGGTGGAAACCCGAGACAGACAACCCCAAGAGGAGAATAGCCCGAACGGGCAACAGGAAACCAGCGCACCCCCGACGGGGGAAAGAACCGCAACACTAAACGCGGACCTCATCTATGAAGACGCTCGAGAACGAGAGCGCAACAGGCTACACGAATTGGAGCTTGCACGACTCCGGCTAGACGGAGAACTACAGCTAGCGGAGAGAAAGATAGCCCTCGAGCAACTACGGCTGGAGGGGGATCTAGAAGAGAAACGGAGACAACGTGACCTCGAAGAAAAACGACTAGCATATGAACACGAACGAGGCCTGAGAGAACTAGAAATCAAGGCCAAGAGCAACGAAGATAGCGCGGCCGGGGCCAAGACCTCGGCCCTTCCCGTGGACACCAAGGTTCACCTGCCGAAAGATGTAGTCAAAGAATACTACAAGAACGATGATATCCAGCAATTGTTCAAAGCCTACGAGGTGGCCATGATTGCCCATCGGGTGCCCCTGAAGGATTGGGGCACCGGTCTGAGGGGAAAGTTTGTCAACGAAGGGAGGGACGCCCTGCTGGAAATCCCTGACACCGAAATGACCTCCTATGAACACATGAAAACGGCCCTACTCACGCGCTACTGAGGTTCCGTGACGATTTTACTCGTGTTTGTAACATTGTCGTAAATACATAATTTTGGTATCAGTGGACCGCAAATGATCCATTTAGTATATCCTGGTGTTTTCGCTATGCTACGAGCAAGAGCACTCCAGTTACAAACACATTTCTGTTCTACCCATGGCATCCATCTTAGAACACGGAAGCCATTTTGTATTCCTTGCCCTCACATAGTCAATGGACACACAAAGACCTCTTTTCATTTAAGGACACGTAGGCTTTAGCCGGCGATTCACCTTGCGAGTGACACGTGCACCTTAGGCCAGCAACGCTGTAGCAGCATGACTCGGCAAGAACTGCCTCCCCAGCCTGAGGCCAGTCCTGCTATACTGGTTCTTGTGTTCGTTGGCCTGATCATGATTAGGCGGCCGAAGCTGGTAACCGTGCCCATTTACGACCCACAAACATCTCTTATCCTGTCTTTCTATCTTCCACACCTGGCTCTGCTCCTTTCCTTCTGGGCCTTTATTAGGGGGAGGTAACGAAATTTACGATGAGGCGGTCCGGGTCTTGAATGAAGAATTGACATAGGATTATGATGGACTAGTGGGAACCCCTCATTCGTAATGTTTTGACATCAGATACTGTTGACGATTCCTGTACAAACGCCAAATATTTATTGTTTAAGACACGAATGTTTAGAACTGTGGTAACATGTAAAGAATTTGCCCCGAGCAGAATATTTAGTATATAAGGAACAACCCTCTTTGTACAAATTGAACAGGCTCCTAGACACTGCCCGTGTGCAGTTTCTGTGACTTCTGTGTCCCTGCAGTAATAAAACCTTTGGTCTTTGACGCCACCATCGAGAAGCCCGTGTTTCTGTTTGTTTGTGCACCGAGACAGGTTGAACTCCGGGGTCTTCGGGTGTTGTCCCTGACACCTCTGGACGGAACCAAAAAGTCCAGAACTCCAATTGGCGCCCAACGTGGGGCGACGTCATTCGGTACCGGTCCAAAAGCCTGAAGAGTTCGAGGAGCTTCGTGTGAAGATTTCAGAGGGAGGCGCCCCACTTCATCGATCCCGGCATATCGCAAAAGTGGCCCCGACGTTCTCTTCCACGAGGGTTCCCGTTCAGACGGCTGCAGTGGTCCGTTGCCTTGACCGTCGCCCTGTCTTGGACCCGAGGTGCAGTCCTTAGTACGGCGACACGTGACGGGTTTCTCCTTGGTGACGTCTTCAGTACCTCAGTTAAGTATTTTGTGAGGGTTGCTCCTGTTTGGATAATCCTTTTAGTTCTCAGTTCAGTTCAGTTCTGTAAGATTATCACTGGTTATTCTGGTTACGATAATCATTCTGTTCAGTTCAGGTATCGATACATTTGTCAGTTCTGGTAGGCCTAAGTTCTTGGTTCGAGTGCGCATCTTTTCTGTTTGTGTCTTGTTTGTTTTGTGTTCCGGATTATAAAATGGTAAGTCGGAAAAATTGTATGTTGTCTTGTTTTAGTTGCAACAGTGATTCCCAGTTGGAGGACTCGTGTTTGGTTCCTCCGATTGGAACTCCCCTTTATGATCTATATTGCAAATTTGGTGTGGGCCCTATCTCTTATAACGAGGTATGGATCCGCTTCACAGAGAAAGATGGTGTCCTTAGTTGGCCACTACATGGTAGTTTTGAACCTGAAGTTCTCGATAATCTAGAAAGAAGGTTGTTTAAGAAGAAAGCCCGGCCGGCAATGTTTGATTCTTTCCGTTATTGGCGAAAAGAATCTAAACAGAGAGAAATTAAAAAGTTGAAGAAAGAACAGAAAGAGCAAGAGTTGACTTTAGAACAGTCTGCTAGGCAGCTGCAACTCAACGAGTCTGAGAAAGCGATGGAGGTGGCCGATAGAGAGCGTAATTTAGCGATAGACAAGTGCTATCCTGCTTTACCATCGAGTACGGCTAAGATAGTAGAGGACCCTGAAAAGGATCCCCTGTTGTCTTACTTGTTACGATCACCCCCACCGTATGCACAGGGTGCTACGGCTCCACCTATACCGAATGTTCAATTACCGGTTGCTGGACAACCTGGTGTTCCCGCTCCCCTGAATCAAGTTCCTGTACCTCCTGTGGTCAATATTAATGTTCCTTCGACAACCCCTCTTCTAGGGTTGCCGGCTTCTTTACCTATGCCTGTGTCGCTCACACCTGCTACTTCACAAGCTATTTTTCCTGCTACTCCTACTGTTCCTAATCTATCTGTTCCAACTGCTACTCTATTTACTGCCTCTGCTAATATTATGACTCCGCTTTCTGTTCATCGGAGAATCACTGATTCTGTCTCTAATATTCTATCTCCCTTCTATAAAACTCTGATTAAGACTCCTACCTCTGACTCTGTGCAGAGGCGTAGTCAGCTTCCCAGTACTGAAGAAAGAGGAATATTAGATTCCACTGCTCTTAGATGGGTTTCAAAAGTTGGAAGATATAATGTACGAGATGTATTAGATACATTTATGCAATGGAATGAACCGACACAACGATATGTGTTCGATGAAATGTGTTTCCTTCTACGTGAGGAATTGGAAGAGGATGACCCTGAATCAAATCTAGAAGAATTAATTAATGTTCAGAAAGAGTTTGCTGCAGGTATGATAGTTGGACAAAATATAAAAGAAGCGATGGAACTGGTTCTAAGTTATAGAACCAACTCATCCCTTCGTTCACCAAGAGAGTTAGGGAAACGCAGTACGAAACAAAATCGTCAATACCCAATGAGAGAGGTTCCACCAATTTGGCGTGAAGCTGTGCAAGCTAATGTAAACCTTGGTATTGCAGCCGCTCCGGCACAATTCCAGAGAGTATGGATACATATTCCATGGAAGCGAGCTGAAGTATTAGCAGTGAAACAGGCCTTGCCAGATCCGCGTAAAAATCCTGCAGGGTACTACAAAGAGTTGGCTCAAACGGTTGACGCTTGTGTATTGAATCTTGCTGACATAGATCTGCTATTTGGTAATGTAGTACCGCAACCAATTTGGGCTAAAATTCGTAAAGAGAATCATCCAGTTGCCCTAGGTGGTGACTGGGCAGCTATAATTGCAGCGGATGGTCAACAAATAGGTGGTTCCAAACCAGAACCCCTAATTGCTAATTTGCCTGGTAGAATAATCGATTTAATGAAAACCTTGATGCCAGCATTGCGCGTTAACTGGGACAAATTGTCCGCGTGCAAACAGAAGAAAGACGAAAGCGTCTCAGACTTTTTCACAAGATTCGAGGAGACTTTCGTGGATCATAGTGGTCAGGATATGAGCACAGAAGGAGGCCAGAGATTATTTGTTGATAAATTTGTGCACAATCTGTTGCCAGAACTTAGTGGTAAATTAAAGAATTCTGAAAGTGCGTGGGCTGTCTCTACGACTGCGCAAATACTTGCGACTGCCCAGTACTATGAAAATAGGGATAAAGAAGAGAAGGAAAAATCAGATAAAAAGACGAAAGATTTAAAAACTAAAGTACTTTTACAGCAAGCTTATCCGCCTCGCACGAATCAGACGAATATGCAGCAAGGGTCATATCAAAGAACGGAATATAATTTTCAAAGACCACAATACCAATGGAATCAATGTGCTTATTGCAAAGTGGAAGGTCATTACAAAAATGAGTGTCCAGTTCGGGCACAAAATAATGCTGCGGCAGCTCAGAGAGGTCGTGGTAGTTCTATGCAAAACTCTAGAGGTCGAGGACGAGGGGCTATGCCTCCGCAGACGAGTGATCGCCCTTCTAATTATTTCGACCAGCGAAATGGACAATCTGCCCAACAGAATAGGTCTCCACAATATCATGTTGAAGACTATTATGAAGCTAGTGAGGAAGTTCAGCAAAGTGAGTACTAGGACAGCCATGGACAAAGAGAGGGAGTAGTATCAGTTCCAGTAGATCAGAGTGGGCCTTATGTCGCAGTAGCAACATCAGGTATAGTCGAACCGTTTCTGTTGGATACTGGTGCAGCAAAAAGTTCTATCATACATGCGAAACTCCCTGGCGCACCTTTGTCTGGCTCAACAAACGTTTCAGTAGGTTTTTCGGGCGCCCCTGTTCATAACCCTGTTTCTGGTCCTTTGTCGATTTCTGTTGGACCCTGTCAATTGAAAGCACCCCTGATTTTGACGACAGGTTGTAACGAAAATCTGCTTGGTTTAGACTTGTTAAAACGCCTGTACGCGACATTGTACTGTTCTCCAGAAGGAGTACAGCTTACGTTGGGTAAAAGAATAATCTCTCCGATGTACTTGTCCATGGATGCGCTCCCACCAGAGCTGCGTTCACTCCCTGATACTCTTTGGGCGACTGGTCCTAATGATGTAGGTCTATTGGAAATTCCACCCTATGTAGTAACTTTGAAAGCAAATGTCAAACTTCCACGAATTCCACAATACAGAATCTCTAGTGAAGGTGAGCGTGCGCTCCTACTGATAGTGCATGATCTGATTGAGAAAGACGTTATAGAAGAAACTAGAGGTAATGTCTGTAATAGTCCTGTACTGCCTATTTTGAAACGAACTGACCCTACAAAACCTCCAGTATATAGGTTTGTAATTGATCTCAGAGAGGTTAATAAAATTGTGATTCCACAGTTTCCTGTGGTACCAGACATTACTGCATTGTTAACGTTGATTCCTGCTACAGCAGCATGGTTTTCGGTTGTCGACTTGAAAAATGCCTTTTTCAGCATTCCGATAGCAGAAGAAAGCAGAGATATCTTCGGTTTCTCTCTAGGAGGACGAAGCTTTAGGTTTAAACGCGCTCCACAAGGCTATTGTGAAAGCCCATCTATTTACAGTCAAGCATTAAAAAGCCAGTTAGATTCCTTCGTACTTCCTCTTGGTTCTGCTTTAATACAATATGTCGATGATCTTCTAGTGGCTGCTGATGACAAGGAAACTTGCAAAACAGCTACGATTTCTTTATTGCATCACTTGTCAGATTTGAATCACAAGGTGTCACCTTCAAAAATGCAATACTGCTGCCAAGAAGTGACCTACCTAGGTCATCTCTTGTCAAAGGAGGGAAGGAAGTTGACCCCAGAGAGAATAAAAGCAATTACACAGATGAATGTTCCTAGCACGCAGAGAGAAGTACGTGCCTTTTTAGGTATTACCTCATATTGTAGGCAATGGATCCCAAATTTTTCTCTTTTAGCAAAACCATTGGTAGCCTTGACTGGGAAAAATGTTCCGAGTCCGGTACCATGGTCTGCAGAATGTCAGCAGAGTTTTTCTGAGTTACGAAATGCACTGTGTTCAGCACCTGTATTGGGTACACCCGACTACAGTAAGCCATTCACGCTCTATGTCCACGAGATAGAAGGTTGTGCATTGAGTGTTTTGACGCAGAAATTTGGTGATAAACAACGCCCTTGTGCGTATTTTTCATCAACGTTAGATCCGGTAGCTAGAGCGTTGCCTAGTTGCTTGAGAGCTACAGCCGCAGCTGCAGCTTCCATTCGACAATCTGCTGGTTTAGTAATGAACAACATGCTAGTAGTTATGGTTCCTCATGCTGTGGATACACTCATGAACCGAACCAAGACGCAACACCTTACCAGTGCTAGATTATCAGGTTATGAACTGACACTGTTAGCTAGTCATATTCAGATCAAAAGATGCAATGTATTGAATCCAGCAACATTGTTGCCGACTAGCCAAGAGTCGAGTGATTCCGAACCACACGACTGTTATTTCAAAACTGAGGAAGAAACAAAAGGACGAATTGATCTAAAAAACACTCCGTTGTCAGATCCAGATGGCACGCTGTATGTTGATGGGTCTTGCTTCAAATTGGAGAATGGTGATGTGACTGCTGCTTATGCAGTAACGACTTTGAGTACGATTGTGGAGACTGCAAGAGTGAGTCAGAATTCTGCCCAGGCTGCAGAATTGATCGCGCTAACAAGAGCGTGCGTTTTAGCTAAGGGAAAGAGAGTGAATGTGTTCACAGATAGTCAGTACGCGTTCGGCGTGGCCCATAGTTTTGGCCGTTTGTGGAAAGAGAGAGGTTTCATTACGTCCCATGGGACTAAGATTCAACATGGTCAGCTAGTTAATGACTTGTTGGAATCTCTAACCTTGCCGACTGAAGTTGCGATTGTGAAATGCAGTGCTCATAAAGCAATCACAGATGATGTTGGTCGTGGGAATGCTTTTGCCGATGAGACTGCAAAACAGACAGCTAGAAATATGATGAGTAGAATGTATGTTGCAACGTCTGCAAGATGGATTTCTGAGTCTGGAATGTGTGAAGACACAGTGGAAAGCGTGAAGGAAATTCAGAAAGAGGCGACTGAGGAGGAAAAACTTGCATGGAGAGAGAGCACGGGTAAATTAGACTCGAGTGGGTGTTGCATTGACTTGTCAGAACAACAGCGTTGGATGTTGCCTGATGCGTATGTGCTTGCAGTAGTGACGATGGCACATGGAACAGCGCACATCAGTTCAAAAGGGATTTGTAAGATGTTGGCTCCGGTCTGGAAAAATGATGGGATTAGTAAGTGTGCAGAGAGAGTGTTGAGAAATTGTATGGTATGCTTGATGCATAATCCTGGCAAGGGAATCCCCACACCTGCAGGTCACTTCGCTCCTCCTTCCTGCCCCTTTGAAGTGATCCAGCTAGACTTCATTCACATGGATCGTTGTAATAACCTGAAATACGTCCTAGTGGTAGTTTGTGCTTTCTCCAGATGGATCGAAGCATACCCGCTAAAGGACAATACTGCCTTATCCACTGCCAAAATTCTTCTTAAAGAATACTTCCCCAGATACGGAATGCCACGGATTGTATGGTCAGATAACGGAAGTGAGTTCGTAGGGAAAGTTATGCAGAGTGTGTGTGCCGGCCTAGGGATTAGACAGAAGTTTCATAGTGCGAATCATCCCCAGTCCGCGGGTTTAGTCGAGGGTTACAATGGCACCCTTAAACTGAAACTTGCTAAGATACAAGCATCCACGGGTTTGTCCTGGCCAGACGCATTGCCGTTGGCTTTGCTATCAACAAGAGCAACCGTACATTCTAGAGTAGGGCTTAGTCCTTATGAAATAGTTTTTGGTCGTCCTGCAAATGTTTGGGGGTACCTAGACCAAAAGAATTCAAGCAGCTGGAATACCCAATGTTAATTGATTACCTTTTCGACTTGACTGCTAAATTGAGTCTTATTCACCAACAGGTTTTCGATGCATTGCCAAAGCCACCGGAGAGTCCAGGCCATCAGCTGAAACCGGGTGATCAGGTGGTCATCAAAAATTTTGCAAGAACGAAAAATCTTCAGCCCAGATTCATTGGCCCTTTCCAAGTCCTACTAGCAACGAGAACTGCTATTCGTGTGGCCGGAAGGAAAAACTGGATCCATACGACACATGCCAAACGTGTGCCTCTGCCACTTCCTTACGACAACTGGGTAAAGAAAGGAATCGGTGCCTCTGAAACGGAACAAGTCCCCAGGTTCATACCTTTCAGCGATGCAGAACTGATCACGGATTCACCAAATTCTGACTCTCCTCCTGAAACTGCTCTTTTGAACCCTGAACATTTGCCATCTGCACCAAAAGAACATTTGCCATCCGCGAACGTGAACATTGCAACGTCAGCTGAAAATACATTGTTTCCAGATCAGACAGCTCCTGCAAAACTGAGATACAACTTACGTTCTCGCAATATGGACAAATAAAGCAGGAAACTGCCTATTTTCAGATTTGAATTTGCTATACATTGCCTCCAGCCAGGAAGTTTGCTAAATACTTTGTATTGTTTCTTTTTGTTTTAAAATTGCCTTGCCGTCTGGGTAGCCGTAGGGTCGTGGCTGTGTGCCTAGTTGAATCTGCGGGGGTCAGACACAAGGTCGATCTTTCTGTTAGTTCTGGGAACTCCCAGGGCTGATAGAGGCATTTTCATCTACGTACACATCATCAGTGGTCGCGAACGGTCGTAGAAGATGGAGCTTCCTGAGCTGCAACGAGAAAATGTAATTTATGTTCGCAGAAATAGACTGTACCGAATACTTCACAGCAAATGCTTTCTAATGCAATGTGCAGTTACGTTTTTAATCGTTTTGATAACGTTGGTGGGTGGAATCATCTTTGGTGTACATTTGATTTTTATGCCAGTAACTACAGTACCTCCCCTTGATCCTACTACTTCTACGGTTTCTTCTATGCATTCTTTTCACTCATTTCCTGAACACGAACAAGCTCGACGCTCAGAATTTATTAACAATACATTTGTACAGCTCTTGCATCAACACCAACTGGTAGTTAATACTACAGACTGCTGGGTGTGCGGCTTGATACCTCACACTATGGATAAAGGCATTCCCTATTTAGTCTTGCCTTTTAGCTACAATGGATCATTTCAGGCCTTTCAGACCATTTTTTCATATGCCCTTGAGACCTATCCTCCGCGTCCACCACGGTCCACTAAATACAACTCAGCCAACAAAGCTTTAGTCCAGGGAATTATTGATATGATTAAAGACGTCAATAATACTCCATCTTACCCTAGAGATGAATTACGGGTGTATTTGAGTTGGAACTCTACCGAGTATCGCCTTAGTTTGGGAGAAAGCAAGCGTAAAAGCTCCACTTCAGTTTGGGTCGTGCCTCACCGAGGTCAAGTCTGTTTGCAAGGAAATGGGAGAAATCCGAAAGCTCAGCTAGGGAGGAGTGAGTGCGTTGAGACTTACGTATTTCCGTCTAACTCCTCCCCTGCCTTCCTGACTGCTAGGGGTACCTACTTCATCTGTCAGGACAGAGCTTATACATGGCTGCCTGCTGACTTTTCAGGTTCATGTTATATTGCTCGATTGTTACCTCCGACATACACTGCTTCTTCAGATTATCACAAGACCAGAGTAGCAAGAGGTGTCTTCAGCAAGGAAGATACCGCTGGTCAAGAAGCTGGAGACTTTTTCAAAGGTTTCCTTCCGTTTTGGGGGCCTATGGCCAATAGTAGAAATCTACGTCAACTAACACGGGTAGTTGAATCTACTATTACAGAAACTGCTGGTGCCCTTAGTAACTTAACAGCTGAGCTTCAGGCGGATCGTCTCATGAAGTTGCAGAACCGTATGGTTCTAGACGTAATACTTGCAGATCGAGGTGGGGTATGCAGAATGATCCAATCGAGCTGCTGTGTCTTTATTCCAAATAATGCTCCAACAGTCTATGAAGCAATCTCTAAGCTACACAAGATTTCCGACTCTATACACGTAGATAAGGGAAACTGGTCCTTCATGGAGTGGTTTTGGACTCTGGTATCAGCGTGGGGATGGAAGGTTCTGATGGTCATTGGTGTCATCCTAGTATTTCTGTTCTCGTGCTGTCTTATTATCCAATGTGGTCCCGCTCTGTGTAGTCTCTGTGCTGCAACCTGTTTCAGAAAACCACCTGCATTAGGAGAAAAGGCACGAGACAGGATGATGATACAACAACATGTCACTGACCTAATGAGCATAGAATTAGACTCTGACTCTGATATAGACTGAGTAATTGCCTATGTAAGGGCAAAAGGAGGGTCTGAGGTTCCGTGACGATTTTACTCGTGTTTGTAACATTGTCGTAAATACATAATTTTGGTATCAGTGGACCGCAAATGATCCATTTAGTATATCCTGGTGTTTTCGCTATGCTACGAGCAAGAGCACTCCAGTTACAAACACATTTCTGTTCTACCCATGGCATCCATCTTAGAACACGGAAGCCATTTTGTATTCCTTGCCCTCACATAGTCAATGGACACACAAAGACCTCTTTTCATTTAAGGACACGTAGGCTTTAGCCGGCGATTCACCTTGCGAGTGACACGTGCACCTTAGGCCAGCAACGCTGTAGCAGCATGACTCGGCAAGAACTGCCTCCCCAGCCTGAGGCCAGTCCTGCTATACTGGTTCTTGTGTTCGTTGGCCTGATCATGATTAGGCGGCCGAAGCTGGTAACCGTGCCCATTTACGACCCACAAACATCTCTTATCCTGTCTTTCTATCTTCCACACCTGGCTCTGCTCCTTTCCTTCTGGGCCTTTATTAGGGGGAGGTAACGAAATTTACGATGAGGCGGTCCGGGTCTTGAATGAAGAATTGACATAGGATTATGATGGACTAGTGGGAACCCCTCATTCGTAATGTTTTGACATCAGATACTGTTGACGATTCCTGTACAAACGCCAAATATTTATTGTTTAAGACACGAATGTTTAGAACTGTGGTAACATGTAAAGAATTTGCCCCGAGCAGAATATTTAGTATATAAGGAACAACCCTCTTTGTACAAATTGAACAGGCTCCTAGACACTGCCCGTGTGCAGTTTCTGTGACTTCTGTGTCCCTGCAGTAATAAAACCTTTGGTCTTTGACGCCACCATCGAGAAGCCCGTGTTTCTGTTTGTTTGTGCACCGAGACAGGTTGAACTCCGGGGTCTTCGGGTGTTGTCCCTGACACCTCTGGACAGAACCAAAACGGCCCCTCCCGTGGACACCAAGGTTCACCTGCCGAAAGATGTAGTCAAAGAATACTACAAGAACGATGATATCCAGCAATTGTTCAAAGCCTACGAGGTGGCCATGATTGCCCATCGGGTGCCCCTGAAGGATTGGGGCACCGGTCTGAGGGGAAAGTTTGTCAACGAAGGGAGGGACGCCCTGCTGGAAATCCCTGACACCGAAATGACCTCCTATGAACACATGAAAACGGCCCTACTCACGCGCTACGGACTCACCCCCGAAATGTACCGGCAGACGTTCCGAGACTGTAAAAGAATCCCCGGTACCACTTGGGTAGAATATGTGAACTTTTTTAGCAGAGCCTTTGAGGGATGGGTCAAAGGCAGTCAGGTCACTACTTACGAGCAGTTGGTCGACCTTATGCTGTGGGAGCACCTCTCCAACAACTGCTTCATTGAACTACGACAGCACCTCCTCGACAGCAAGTTGACCGAGCCGCGGAAACTAGCGGGTGAAGCCGATTGGTGGGCGAGCAACCGCATCCACCGGAACACCACAGGAGAATACGGACGAGGGTCCCCGGGGAACCACCGGCCGCGAGGCGGCGGGTCTGGCATCAGCCGAGGCCGAGACCTCCCGCCGGGGTCTTCGCCCGCCTCCTCTACACCAGCCTCCAGCCCGAGGGGGGCCCATCCAGCCCGACCGGGGCCATGAACCAGCGGCCCGGCACCACCGGGCCCCCCGGTCGACAAATCACTGCAGCTGCTCTGAGCGAAGAAAAGGAGGAAGAAGAAGAGGTCCCTATGGAACCAGAAGAATGGGAGTCCGCGGCCATGTGCCTCGCCTCCCTGGGCGACAAAGACATGATCCCCCGAGACCAGATTCCGATCAACCCCCAGAAGTACCGCCAGTGGGTCACCATCAACGGACGCCGGGCCGAGGCTCTCCGTGACACGGGGGCCAGCATAACCGCCGTCCGCTGCCATCTGGTGACCCCAGAACAAATCTTGCCCCACGTTCTGTGCCCTGTCCGGTCTGCGGACAATTCCGAGAGCCTGTGCCAGATGGCCCGCATCCCGTTCGAGTGGGGAGGAGTGTCCGGCATGCTGAAAGTCACCGTCCGAGACGATGCCCCGGTGGACTGCCTCCTAGGGAACGACCTGGAAAGTTCCCCCTGGGCACAGATCGGGCGAAGAGAGCATCTGGGGATGCTAGGCCTTCCTGAATGGGTTTGCGTAACGACCCGATCCATGTCCACCCGGGACACCGTCCCAGCCGAAGACAAACCCGAAGAACCTGAATGGCCGGCACCTCCGCCACCCGCCACTGCCACGGCCTAACCCGAACTGGGGCCGCAGAGCCCCAGCCATAAAGAACTTCCCGAGCTCTGGCCCCTTCCCGAACTAGCCCAGTGGCGCCAAGAAGGGGGCCCCACCCGCGAGCAGTTCCGGCGGGAACAAAAGACATGTCCTTCCATTGAGGGACTCCGGCAACAAGCCGCCACGCAAGCCACAGGAGACTCCTCGGGGTCCCACTGGATCTATTGGGACCAGGACCTCCTGTACAGTGAACAAAAGATCGCCGAGCTGGGGGCCGGCCGAGTGCTAGTCGTCCCCCTCCACTTCAGAGACTTTCTCTTAAACCTGGCACATGACGTGCCCCTCGCCGGGCACCTGGGGCAGGACAAAACCTACAGCCGCCTGGTGACCCACTTATATTGGGCGAAGATGCGCCGCGATGTGTACAACCACTGCCGAACCTGTCCGACCTGCCAAGCCAGCGGAAAGAGTGGGGGAAAAATCAAGGCCCCACTCCAACCGTTTCCCGTGGTGACCACTCCCTTCGAGCGAGTAGGGATCGACATCGTGGGGCCCCTGGATCCTCCAACCTCTCAGGGGCAACGCTTCATCTTCGTCCTGGTGGACCATGCCACCCGCTACCCAGAAGCTATCCCCCTCCGGACTATCACAGCCCCCGTAGTGGGTCGGGCGCTAATGGGGATCTTCTCCAGAGTCGGCTTTCCCCGAGAGGTCGTCAGTGATCGGGGCACAAACTTTATATCGAAAAATATGCGGTCCCTGTGGCAACAGTGCGGGGTCGCGTATAAATTCACCACCCCGTATCACCCTCAAGGGAATGGACTAGTGGAGCGATTTAATAGGACCCTGAAAGGAATGATCAAGGGCCTAGAAGAGCCCCTCCGGCGCAAATGGGACGTTCTGCTGCCCTGCCTCCTGTTCGCCTACCGGGAGGTACCCCAGAAGTCCCTGGGGTTCAGCCCCTTTGAACTATTATATGGACACCCGGTGCGAGGCCCCCTCAGCCTGGTCAAGGAACGCTGGGAGCTGGCCGCCTCCGATACTCCGCCCGATGTTTTCCGATACCTCTTGACTAACCCTGGGCGTCCGAATCGGCTACGCCCACGGAGTAGGCGTAGTGTTGCCTTCTACGCATTTTGCGTAGACAGCGTAGCCGGCAACACTACGCCCACTCTGTGTGCGTAGCCGAGTCGGCCGCCACCCGCCTCCCTCCCGCCCTCCCCTAGATACATTATTTAAGCAATTACCCTGAATAAAACAACTTTAAAGCACTTACCTTGTCCGGGTGTGGTAAATAAATAAATAATACCTCTATTTTTGACTAGACATACAATAACAGATAGCTCAATAAATAAGACTCAAGATTCGAGGTAGCTGGAGTTTGCAGGTTTTAATACAGAATAAAGGACAGGAACAGGACAACCTGCACGGGAATAGGATGGCAGGGCCCGGCAGCTGCCGGGGCAGGATCTGGGATGAGCGCGCCAGCTTTTAATAACAGTGCACAATATTTATAGTTAAACAATTGCATGACAGTTAATACAGTAGGCGTAGCAGTGGGCGGAGTTCGTAGCAGTCGCGAAAGATAAGGCAGAAAGTAGGTGTAACAAGAGGCGTGTACATAGACATGTGATGTAAATGTAACAGAATATGTCATAAATGGGGCGGAAACATGGAGGGGGCTACCTAAGGAGCCGGGACCTCTGACCTAGTGGTGCGCGCAAGCTGGCAATGACGTGTTACTAGGGAGAAGCTGGGGGCTATGACTTCTGCGCTAGAAGAAGAGACTGAAGTCTGGAGAGTCAGAGCGACATGTACCTAAACACTATCTAGTATCTGATGTTTAGAGAACATGTTGATAGAATCCAAAAGTTATCAGGGTAAAGGCTAACAGACTCTAAGACTGGTGCATGCATAATTCTACATGTAGTGCGTGTTGAGGAATATTAAATGACCATTAATACAGTATTTCTCTTACATGGAGACGTAAAGGCTAGACCATGACGGAAACTATTGATGCGATTCAGTAGCTTAGGAATGCAGAGAAGGAGAGCTGGACTGATAACTAGAATCATAACATACTCTTGGCAGACTGGCAGGCAGAGCCAGGCCGAGCCGGGCACTGTGAGGCAGGAAGTAAGTGAAGGGTCAGGGATACAGGTGGGGGCTGTATCGCTCCTCAGCGAGGGTTCAGGAGACAGGAGCTGAATCTGGTGTCCGGGCCCTTTTGAGGCCTAGAAACGGGGATTTTACAATGAAATAACGTGCACACTGTGAAACGTGGCAACATAACTTTACATAGGCCTAATACTCGTAGCTTTCACGAGAACTAGAAACTGGCATACTAGAGTTGGACACAACTGTAATTGCGTCTTTAATCGATCATGGGGAATACATATGCATATTAATCATGCACATACAACATAACATGGGGAACACGTAGGGACACAGAACATGGCAAAATTTACTTTTCCACATTCCCTCCTTGTCACTACGTTTCCATCAGGAAACATCAATATTCATGATACCATCTATCATTTCATACAGTATCATTTGCTCGTCTCGAATTGTCTTGGAACGGGATTTAGGACGGAACTTGGGACTAGGAATACAAGAGGTAGCACAAATGCCGCAAATCGCAGGGCCACATTGTATACAGAGGCAGCAACTGAATATGATCGCTACTGCAATACCTAGAAAGGACAATACTTTCCATCCCCAGGCAGAAATTATACTCCAAAACCAACCGGACCATGTCCAGGTGCCTGGATTCTGGTGTAACTGATGGGCAATTTTATGAAGTCTGGTTATAGCTGAATAAACAGACGGCGCGTTATTAGGAATGAAAATGCAGCAACTAGATCCGATGACTCTACATGCTCCTCCTCTATCGGCCAGTATGACGTCAAGAACGAGACGATTTTGGAGCACGACAAATCTCATAGCAGATTGCTCCTCGGTTAAGTTACCTAGAGCAGAGGCAGTCTCATTCACTACTGCTTCAAGGGTTCTGGTCAATCTACGTATTAACTTACTATTCTGGATAGGTCCTATAAAGAAGAAGAAACCTTTATTGAAGTCTGTATACTGTTCTAGAGCAGTTTCAGTTTGATCGACAATCGGGGACTCGATCTCCCTTCTATGTCTAATGTGTACTAGATGTGTGTTTCTATGATAATCGGATGGGGCTAGAAAAACTGGTGGCAGTAGGAAGGCAATGTAACAGGTTCCCTCCCAATCGACGGGCAGACGAACATATGCGGTCTGACCACAAACAAAATAAGAATGACGTGAAGCTTTGAAAATAGATTTCCCACTGTCACTATACTTGACAATAGTAGTACAATCACTATGTCCTACATGTGCGGAACCATTCTTTCTGACACATAATTCGCCTTTGACTGGTAGTACTGAAATAGCAGGTAAGTCTGGAGTAGGATCAGACTGAACATTCAGGACCATAAAATTCGAAGAATAATTACCCAAATTATAAACTTCATTTTCTAGATCTAACCCTGTTCTGTGGGGAAGACCTTGCTTGTCTGGAAAACATGTACTGTTCAGAAGGGACATATCATTTGAAGATGACGTTAACATGGACCATGCTCCACATGAACCATTATGTGAAAACGGATAAGGAAACAGTGGCAGAACTCCCTTCGGTGTCTGGAAAGGGGGGAGTCGACCACACACCCAACAATTAGTGGCATTGCTGGTCTGGTGTGAATAATGTAACATACGGATAAATGTATTGTTGCGCATAGCAAGACGATAGGATAGTTCGTGAGGAGGCAGATCACTAAACGTGTGCTCTACTGTAGCATTAGAAAACATATTTACATGAGAAATTGGAAAACATAAATAAAATGCATAACTTGTGCAGGTAATAATTAAACTTAGAAACAATATAAAACTTAGAAAAACGATACATCGGATAGAGTTTTGACTAACTCTCTCACTATGGGGGTCTATCTCATACATGTCAGATACCTGGCTAACCGTTTCACCCGCGGGGGACTTAGACAATTAAACTGGCTGACTTATTTTACTAGACCGAAGCTTCTGTTTATACTCCTGTTGCGGAGTTCACTCTAACAGGGGAGGATTTGAGGCAAAGTCATTAGCGGGACAGTCCTTGATAATAGGGCAATGTTCAGACTTGAAAGTGTCTATAGAAGTGTCCTTGAGCTGTTTAGGTCTCAGTCCGTGAAATTTCTTAACATGAGACAGATGCACCCAGCCTTTCCTGCCTTCCAACTTCACGGCTGTGCGGGTGGTCAGAAGGACTAACTTCGGCTCCTTCCAGCGAGGCTCCAGCGGACTTGAACGATCGAAATTCCGGATTAAAACCAGGGAGCCGGGAAGGACCTCGTGTGGCTTGACTTCAGTATTGTCGGGAAATGCAGCGGCAACCTGTGAACGACAAGAGTGTAGGGCAGACATCAAGGAAGCTAGGTAATCTGTCAGCATATTACTGGAAACATCTGTAATACTTCGGGGTCTGGGTGTACCCCACATGTTCGGGGGGCGGCCGAATACGACCTCATAAGGGGACAGACCTGATCTGGAATGTGCGACCATGCGCATATAGAACAAAGCAACTGGCAGGGCAACTAACCAGTCTACACCTTTCTCTTTACAGACTTTGGCAATACGGATTTTTAGGGTCTGGTTATGTCTCTCTACGAGACCGGCTGCTTCTGGATGGCGTACACAATGGAACTTCCACTGGTACCCTAACAAAAGGGAAACGTGCTTCATTAGTTCAGATGAGAATGGCTGGCCGTTATCAGAATACACGACCCTTGGGAGTCCATAGCGGGGGAAAAATTCACGAACCAACTGCTTGGCAGTGGTCGCGGCTGTGTAATCTGGAACTGGATATGCCTCTGTCCACCTGGACAAAGCGCATACAACTACAAGGACATACTTGAAACCTCGACATCGCTCCATCTGAATATAATCCATCTGGAGGACTTCAAAAGGGTGGTCAGGGGGCTGGAACCCACCTTGTTCCACCGGGACACTTTTACCTGGGTTGAACTGGCAACATATCATACAGGTACGGACTTTCTGCTTGGCTGCAGCTCGTAAATGCTTGTTAAACCAAATGTTCTGGATACTGTCTAACATGGCTTTTTCTCCTAAGTGTGCTGGACTATGTGCGGTATTGATAATGACTTGAACCATTGAGTCGGGGAGAAACCATGTGGCTTTTCCCTTTGTCAACCATCCCTGATCTGTCTGGACCCCTCCTTGTTCGGACCATTTCTTGATTTCTTCAGGAGTAGCATGTAACTGGATATCTATGACATCTTGAGTAGGGTCCTTAACTGTCATACAAGTAGTCTGTTCTAGAGTGGATGTCGGTGTCTTGTTAACTGGTATGTCTGGTGTCTGAGCTGTAAGCTTGGCTGTTCGATCTGCTAGATCATTACCTTGGGAAATAATGTCAGTAACTTTCGTGTGTGCTTTGCACTTCATGATAGCGATAGCTGTCGGTAAATGTATTGCATCTAACAGAGCTTGAATAAGGAAACCATGCTGAATCTTGGTTCCATGAGAAGTCATGAAACCTCTCTCTTGCCAGAGCACTCCAAAGTCGTGTACGACTCCGAATGCGTAGCGTGAATCTGTGTAAATATTAACTTTCAGGTTCTTGGCATGCATGCAGGCTTGTGTCAGAGCTATTAGCTCTGCTGCTTGAGCAGACAGGGTGTCAATACGGTGTGTTTCAATAACTTCGGTGTCAGTAGTCACTGCATACGCGGCTACTAGTTCTCCTGTACTTGTTCTCATACATGAACCATCCACATAAAGTGTCAGGTCGGGATCTGGTAAGGCAATGTCTGTCAGATCTTGTCTTGGCTTTGTCATAGTGTTGACTACTTCCACACAGTCATGTGTGGCAGGATTTGAAGTAACTGATGGTAACAGGGTAGCAGGATTTAGAACGTTGCAGCGTCTGATTTCTATGTGTGGCTGGAACAGTGTCAGTTCATAACCTGTTAAACGTGCAATTGTCAAGTGCTGAGTCTGTGTTCGGTTTAAAAGAACTTCCACGGAGTGTGGAACTTGTACTGTCAGGGAATGTCCTAACACTATGGAATCACTTTGTCTGATAGCTAGTGCTGTGGCTGCAACTGACTTGATTATAAAGAAGAAGAAGACCCGGTCACTCGTTTATTGGTTCTGCTCCATTTTTATTTAGGGCAGAATCTTGCACTCAGGTGTTTAATCCTTATGTGCAACCTATATATTTTTTTTATAGAAATTCAAAAGAAAAGTAAATGCAATGATTTTTACAGATACTGTAACTGTCCGAAGAATTACTTGCTGTCCTGCACTAGAACACATATATTTACAAACTCAAATTACACATCACTTAGAACGACAAAAAGAATTACACATTTAAATAACTTTACACAAGACAAACATTCGAGAAAAAATCACTCATTAAGGTTGAAAGTACCCTGTCCACATACTTTCTGTCAGGCCACTGAAAATAAATGTTTTTTCTTTCTTTTGGCCTGATGGCGCAAGAGGCAACTAGTACAATCAGTGTTCAATGTATTTATCAAAACACAAGAGCCTTATGCGCAATAAAACAAACATTCAGATTTACGACGAATGAAGTGTCAAGAGCCTGTAAGCCGACGCGTTTCTGAGCCTGTCTGTGTACTTGGCAGGCTCGTCTTCAGGGCTTCGGGGCTGGGTACCTGCATGAATACAAGTATAGGGTATGCTAAGTTTTTGACCCTCTTTTATGTATCACCAAAGCTGTTCAGCTGACGTTATTATTACCTTTTTGTTGTGCTGTCTCTATTAACTGATCATCTGGTCGATTTCTTTTAGGGGACTCCTTAGGTTCTGTAATGGAAACAGTAATGTGGTATGTTTCCAGAAGTTCTTCTCTTACTTTAATTGTTTGTTCTCATCGTGTTTTACACTCACGTGTTTTACAGCCGAGGCGTTTTCTAGCAGGTTATCGGTCTCCTTTTTAAGCGGTGATTGACGCTGGCGCTATAAAGTCAACGGGCACGTATTTAGCAATTTGGAATTATCGATACAGACATTTAGCGCTATTATACTGGCAGCGGGTCATTTGGCACTTACTTTTTATGCGTTCAGTGGGCGCGGAGCACCTTATTTCTTTAAAGTGGGACGCCACCTCTTGTTGGTTTGTAACCTTCGGCGCTGAAAGTTTAAGCGGATGGAGTGTTTTAGTGACTCATAGTGTGAGATTCTCACTATTTCAAACGTTCAGTTTCCACAAATAAAGATAAAGCACCTACTTGCACGGTGTAGGCGTCGAGCCTATGTTGGAAGGGGCGTTGCTCGATTTCAAGTTTGTTTTGCGATGGATGCGGTTAGCGCTGCAATCAATTAATAAAGCGGAAAATTAGGATTGCGATTTTAGAAAATTATTGAAGCCTTTTTTTTATATTTTGCGCATATATTCGTTTACCTGTGGATTAGTCGCTAGACGCTGCTGTTTACTCCAGAGTTCCTCAGATGAGAGAAAGGCTGAAAAAACGCGAGGGTTTGGTGTTGTTTTATATCACACGGTGCTTATGGGACATGTAGTCCAAGAATTTCAGGATTAATTATTGAGGGGTGGTATGTGCCGCCTGCGGCCCAGTTATTGATTTTGGCTTTCTGTATGTTCATTCAGTCCATCATTCACGCAGTCATATTTCAGAATTAGATATGCCTCCCTTTTTGCCAATAATACTTCTACACTGCCTCCTCTTGCGGGGACTTGAATTTTTGATAACACTGACCACTTTAATTCTTTCTCAGTGTGGCCTAAATCAATGCAATGTTGGACCATTGGGGCATTTAGGACTTTTTGTTTGATCCTAGATCTGTGTTGGGTCAGTCTTTGTGACACTGTTTGTGTAGTTTTCCCTATGTAAAGTTTGTCACAAGGACAAATGATTACATAAACCACATTCTTACTCTTACAGTTTGTGAATTCCACGTGGGTCCATTTAACATTATGGTGTTCAAATGTGGTACCTTCAATGGTATTTGTACACGAGATGCAATTACCACACTTGTGGTGTCCTTTGACCGGATCTAATTTCCACAATGTGGGTAAGTCGCTTTTGGGTCGCTGGGTACCCAAATCTGCTCGAATTATTTGTTTCCCTATGTTCTTACTCTTTTTCAGGGCAAATAAAGGTTTTGGAAACGGTATGTCCAAATTTGATAACAAATGCCAATTTTTCAGTACTATAGCCTTGAATTTGTTAGTTAGTGGTCCATACGTGGTTACACAGACTATCTGTTCCAACGGTTTCTTGTCCTTCTTTGTCAACAGTGCTTCCCTTGGCGTGAACCATGCTCGTTTGGTGGCATGTTTCAACATCTTTCTAGGATATCCCCGTTTGGACAATTGGTCACATAATGTTTCAGCATGTGTCATGTAATCCTCTTTCCTTGAACAATTACGTCTGATACGTAATAGTTGGCTATACGGTAAGTTTGCTTTCAAACTTTTGGGGTGGAAGCTGTCATAGTGTAGAATTGTATTTTTGTCAGTTTGTTTACGGTGAAGGGTGGTGGCTAATTCTCCTTCCTGATGGAATACTTCTACATCAAGAAAAGTTAAGCGGGTGTTACTGCTACTCATACTGAACTTTATATCAGGATGTCTATTGTTCAGCCACTCGTGGAACTCTTTTAGTTGTTCCTCAGTTCCTCTCCACTGACACCAGATGTCATCGATATAGCGATACCATCTTAAGATGTGTATGCCATAAGGGTTATGATGGTAAATGAAACGCTCTTCATACAATGCCATGAAGAGCACCGCCATTTCCGGGGCATAAGGACACCCCATGGCGGTGCCCTTCACTTGCATGTAGAAGGTGTCCATGAATCTAAAGTAGTTGCGTTTAAGTGCCAGGCTTGCCAATTCAATGATAAATTGAGTTGGAACTCTATGGGGTCTAGGCCGGGTTTCGAGAAAAAATTCAATAGCTTCTAATCCCTCTTCCTGGGGGATTTGTGTGTACAAGGAGTTAACGTCGAAAGTGACCATTAACTCTTCCTTATCATCAAATGGTGTGGTTTCTATTTTTGTGATGAAGTCAGTCGTGTCTTTTATGTATGATTTGACATCGCGCATGAATGGTTTTAGGAATACGTCAACGTATTTGGCTAATGGTTCCAATATCGAATCACACCCGGAGACAATTGGTCTTCCGGGTGGATGTGATAAATTTTTATGAACTTTGGGCAAGAAATAAATTACCGGAGTTCGGGGATTTCTTTTGCTCAAATAATCGTATTCCTTCGGACCTACAATTCCATCGTCGAATCCCTGTTTTAATCTTGGATTTCATTTTGAATTGTAAAAGTTGGGTCCTCTGTTAGCTTCCTGTACCATTCTGTGTTGCCTATCTGACTGTTAGCCTCATCAATGTATTTTTCTTTTTGCCACAGGACTATGGCGCCCCCCTTGTCGGCCGGCTTGACCACTATAGTTGTGTCAGTGCTGAGTTGTCTGATGGCTGATTGTTGTTCTTTTGTTATATTTCTCTTGAAAAAAGTTCATAAAAATTTATCACATCCACCCGGAAGACCAATTGTCTCCGGGTGTGATAACCCTTATGGCATACACATCTTAAGATGGTATCGCTATATCGATGACATCTGGTGTCAGTGGAGAGGAACTGAGGAACAACTAAAAGAGTTCCACGAGTGGCTGAACAATAGACATCCTGATATAAAGTTCAGTATGAGTAGCAGTAACACCCGCTTAACTTTTCTTGATGTAGAAGTATTCCATCAGGAAGGAGAATTAGCCACCACCCTTCACCGTAAACAAACTGACAAAAATACAATTCTACACTATGACAGCTTCCACCCCAAAAGTTTGAAAGCAAACTTACCGTATAGCCAACTATTACGTATCAGACGTAATTGTTCAAGGAAAGAGGATTACATGACACATGCTGAAACATTATGTGACCAATTGTCCAAACGGGGATATCCTAGAAAGATGTTGAAACATGCCACCAAACGAGCATGGTTCACGCCAAGGGAAGCACTGTTGACAAAGAAGGACAAGAAACCGTTGGAACAGATAGTCTGTGTAACCACGTATGGACCACTAACTAACAAATTCAAGGCTATCGTACTGAAAAATTGGCATTTGTTATCAAATTTGGACATACCGTTTCCAAAACCTTTATTTGCCCTGAAAAAGAGTAAGAACATAGGGCAACAAATAATTCGAGCAGATTTGGGTACCCAGCGACCCAAAAGCGACTTACCCACATTGTGGAAATTAGATCCGGTCAAAGGACACCACAAGTGTGGTAATTGCATCTCGTGTACAAATACCATTGAAGGTACCACATTTGAACACCATAATGTTAAATGGACCCACGTGGAATTCACAAACTGTAAGAGTAAGAATGTGGTTTATGTAATCATTTGTCCTTGTGACAAACTTTACATAGGGAAAACTACACAAACAGTGTCACAAAGACTGACCCAACACAGATCTAGGATCAAACAAAAAGTCCTAAATGCCCCAATGGTCCAACATTGCATTGATTTAGGCCACACTGAGAAAGAATTAAAGTGGTCAGTGTTATCAAAAATTCAAGTCCCCGCAAGAGGAGGCAGTGTAGAAGTATTATTGGCAAAAAGGGAGGCATATCTAATTCTGAAATATGACTGCGTGAATGATGGACTGAATGAACATACAGAAAGCCAAAACCAATAACTGGGCCGCAGGCGGCACATACCACCCCTCAATAATTAATCCTGAAATTCTTGGACTACATGTCCCATAAGCACCGTGTGATATAAAACAACACCAAACCCTCGCGTTTTTTCAGCCTTTCTCTCATCTGAGGAACTCTGGAGTAAACAGCAGCGTCTAGCGACTAATCCACAGGTAAACGAATATATGCGCAAAATATAAAAAAAAGGCTTCAATAATTTTCTAAAATCGCAATCCTAATTTTCCGCTTTATTAATTGATTGCAGCGCTAACCGCATCCATCGCAAAACAAACTTGAAATCGAGCAACGCCCCTTCCAACATAGGCTCGACGCCTACACCGTGCAAGTAGGTGCTTTATCTTTATTTGTGGAAACTGAACGTTTGAAATAGTGAGAATCTCACACTATGAGTCACTAAAACACTCCATCCGCTTAAACTTTCAGCGCCGAAGGTTACAAACCAACAAGAGGTGGCGTCCCACTTTAAAGAAATAAGGCGCTCCGCGCCCACTGAACGCATAAAAAGTAAGTGCCAAATGACCCGCTGCCAGTATAATAGCGCTAAATGTCTGTATCGATAATTCCAAATTGCTAAATACGTGCCCGTTGACTTTATAGCGCCAGCGTCAATCACCGCTTAAAAAGGAGACCGATAACCTGCTAGAAAACGCCTCGGCTGTAAAACACGTGAGTGTAAAACACGATGAGAACAAACAATTAATGTAAGAGAAGAACTTCTGGAAACATACCACGTTACTGTTTCCATTACAGAACCTAAGGAGTCCCCTAAAAGAAATCGACCAGATGATCAGTTAATAGAGACAGCACAACAAAAAGGTAATAATAACGTCAGCTGAACAGCTTTGGTGATACATAAAAGAGGGTCAAAAACTTAGCATACCCTATACTTGTATTCATGCAGGTACCCAGCCCCGAAGCCCTGAAGACGAGCCTGCCAAGTACACAGACAGGCTCAGAAACGCGTCGGCTTACAGGCTCTTGACACTTCATTCGTCGTAAATCCGAATGTTTGTTTTATTGCGCATAAGGCTCTTGTGTTTTGATAAATACATTGAACACTGATTGTACTAGTTGCCTCTTGCGCCATCAGGCCAAAAGAAAGAAAAAACATTTATTTTCAGTGGCCTGACAGAAAGTATGTGGACAGGGTACTTTCAACCTTAATGAGTGATTTTTTCTCGAATGTTTGTCTTGTGTAAAGTTATTTAAATGTGTAATTCTTTTTGTCGTTCTAAGTGATGTGTAATTTGAGTTTGTAAATATATGTGTTCTAGTGCAGGACAGCAAGTAATTCTTCGGACAGTTACAGTATCTGTAAAAATCATTGCATTTACTTTTCTTTTGAATTTCTATAAAAAAAAAATATAGGTTGCACATAAGGATTAAACACCTGAGTGCAAGATTCTGCCCTAAATAAAAATGGAGCAGAACCAATAAACGAGTGACCGGGTCTTCTTCTTCTTTATAATTGTAATTGTCCTACCCGGCCACATCTTTTGGACAAAACCCCCCTTGGTAACAGAGTTGCAACTGACTTGAGGCACGCAGGCAACGCCTGGGCTACTGGATCTAATGTGCTCGAAAAATAAGCACAGGGCTTGTATTGTCCTGCTTGATCTTGTGTAAGAACAGATAATGCTGTACCATCATGTTCTGTGACAAAAAGTGTAAAAGGCTTACTGTAGTTCGGTGTAGCTAGAACAGGAGCTTGGCATAAAGCTTTCTTCAACTCATTAAAACTAAGTGTATGTTCAGATGTCCAGGGGAGAACAGTCGATACGGCTGCCTCCTGTGTCGTTAGCTGTATCAGTGGCTTTGCTAGAAATGCATACTGAGGAATCCATTGTCTACAATAAGAAGTAAGGCCGATAAAAGCACGTACCTCCTTCTGTGTCTTGGGCTGTGGAAGACTCGCTATTAACTGGATACGGTCTGGTGTCAACTGCCTACCCCACTTGGACAGTAAGTGGCCTAAGTAGATCACTTGCTGGACACAGAATTGAAGCTTCGAAGGGGACACCTTGTGCCCCATCTCGGCTAAGAAATACAGGACTGTAAGTGATGCTCGCTCGCAAGCACGTTCAGAACGGGCTGTGATCAGTAGATCATCGACATACTGGAGCAGGGCAGTGTCAGCTGGCATGTGAATATTGTCTAGTTGTCTCTTAAGTGCTTGACTGTAAATACTAGGACTTTCTGTGAAACCTTGAGGAGCTCGTGTGAATTTATAGCTCCTTCCATTTAAACAAAAACCGAAAAGGTACTGGCTGTCTGGATGAATTGGAACACTGAAAAATGCATTTTTGAGGTCGATTACAGTAAAAAATATTGCCTCAGAATCAATAGCTGTTAATAGGGAAGAAATATCTGGAACAACTGGGTACTGGGGAATAATACATTTATTGAGTTCTCGAAGGTCAATCACTAATCGATATACTGGGGGTGCATTTGGATCAGTACGTTTCATGACTGGAATGATAGGAGAATTACATACATTGGAGTCAGTTTCTACAACCACTCCTTGAGCAATGAGCTCATCAATAATTTTGGATAAGGCTGCTACAGCCTCAGGTGGCAATCTGTACTGTCTAATTCGTGGTAGGACTATACCTTGCTTGAGAGTCACACGATGGGGTGTGATTTGCATAAAACCAACATCAGTTGGACCTTGCGCCCATAGATGCTGCGGAACATTAGACAATCTTGGATCAAAATCACGTAATACATAGTGACCCTTGAAGTCACGCAAAAACAAACGTATTCCCTCTGGGGAACAACATATAACTGCACCTAATTCTTTCAATGTCTTAATACCCAACAAATTTTCTGGACATGACTTCGTAAGCAATAGATCAGTAGTTCGGGACAATGGACCAACTTCTAGAGTAACTGGCTTTGATATCTCGTTTACAATTGGCTTTCCTGAAAATCCAAGGGAAATATTTCTAGAGCCTGAGAGCGGAGCCCCTGGAACCTCGTCATGACTGATAGTAGTCCTACTTGCCCCTGTTTCAATCAGAAACTTTCTGTCTTTCCCTAATACTTGACTATGTACATAGGGACCTTCTTGATGTACAGGAATCTCGATGAGAGGCAAGCCTACCTCCCTCTCTAGGCTGTTTCATGAATACGCTTGATACTCTGGATACTCGGACTGTGCATACTGGTACATCTGCTGTGTAACATGCTGTGTTGCAGCGATAGGCTGCGGTGCTGTAACTGTCTGTTGTGCATTCTGTGGCTGAGAAGTCTGTGAAACTTGTTCTTGTCTAGGCGGACGTGGTCTTTCTTTAGTTTTACCAGTGGCTATATTGTGTTTCAGAACTGCACACTCGTTTATGAAATGACCTGGCTGTTTACAATAATTGCATGTCCCTTTAACGGGAGCTACAGGATGACTGGCTTGATTCGGACCCCTCTTCTGACTGTCTTGAGGAACAGATTGTGCAACTAGTACTTTCATTTTCGTGTCTTTCATACGTCTTCTCTCGTGTTCTTGCTCTTCTCTTATTCTATTCTGGTGGTACTGAAGCATCTGTAACATCTGGGACGGGGTACTAGCTTGCCATGTACTTTCGACTTTCAAAACTCGATTCTTAACTTGTGGGCTTGAATTCTCGACTAATTTAGTAACAAAAAGATGAGGGTATGACTCACTACTCGTCTTTAAACCACTGTTTATTATAAAACATTTCTCAAATCTAGAATAAAAATCACTAGTGTCTTCGTCTTGTTTCTGTTTACAGGCTGAGATTGCATCCCAGTCTTCCTTTTTAGTGGCTAATAACCTAGGCAAAACTTGTATTAACAGTTCAGGTAATTCTTTACATTTGTCTCCAAGACCGGTACCGGGTACTCGTATCTTATCTTCAGCTTCTAGAGCTGTCCAATCAATCTTTTTCTCTCCCACCTCCCAATCCTTTTCCTTGAGTTTTTCATATATGCCCGCAGGCAACAGGACTTTTAGCATTTTAATAATATCTGGATACGTGTATTCTCCCATACGGAGCATGTCTTTTAATTCTCGGTGGAACCCTGCTGGATCTTTGTCGTGACAGGGAATTAATTTCTTCATTTCTAAGAGTTCCATCTTGGTAACTGGGGTGTAAACAAATACTCGTTGCATTTCACCACCCGCTGTCCTAACTGGGTGTACTTCTCGTAGTGGATGCTGTCTATCTATGTAAAACGGTTTACTTTCTGGAGGTGAGACATGAACAAAATGCGGATTCAAAAACGTTCTATATTTGTGGCGCTGTTCTAGAATGACACTAATTAAATCGGTATCTAAACCTTTCCATCTATACTGGAGTAACTCGTTCAGGACATCATGCAACGGACCTGGATCAGAATGCTGACCCTCATACAGAGTAATGAGGTGCTGGATCATATACATACCCACCAGTCGCTGCTCGACTGGGGGCAGTTTCAGAAACATTTGTGCCACTATTTCGTCTGGAAAAGTGGTAGAATCAGTAATCCATCGGACTGCTGATTGGGCTAGTTCTTGTTCATGCATGGTACTAAGTTCACTATAACTGATTCGTGATTTCAGAATGTGATCGGTAGCTTGAAATACTTGCTCAAGAGAACCTTGTTCTGGTGCTGGAAGATGAAAAACTTTCTTGTGTTCTAGGCGTGAATGACGGTCTGGAAATCTAGATTTACCTACATACGCTATTCTGGTAGGATTCTCGTCGTCTACCTCTTCAGTAGAAGAGTCGTTTTCTTTCTCACTTACTTGTGCTGCTTTACGATTGTCGTGTAACCTTATTATTTCCTTACGAATTTTCTTGTACATACTTTCTATACTACTGAGTGTCTTGTGTCTACCCTTGGCTATATTATCACTCCACCTTGTCAGAACTTTCATTTCGGTCGGATCTTTAGTCGGACAATCTTGTTCCCTTATTAAACAATTGATTAGAAACTTTAATAGCATGAGCTGGGTCTCAGCTTTCCTTAGAGACATGATTTCGCCAATACTTTCTGGGTCTGTTCCTCTACGAATGAAACGATATATTCTGTCTAGATCTTCTTTCATATTTGGTAGGGTGTCCAAATACTCGGTCACCCGTCTTACACGCAATGAATATATAACCATACTATCATCGCCTGGGACTGGATCATAACGGCATTCGGTGAGAGCTCGTCTGATATCTGCAACGGACTGATATTTGGGCGTACGCTGTAACGCACGTTCATGTAACTCGACTAATGTTACACGTTTGTGTGGCGGCGGGGTACCAGGAGGACCTCCCTCCGTGGCCCCTAAACTGGAATCGTCGACTGACACTCTTCGTGCTGGCAGAGTGATCAATGTAGCAGGTACTTGTAACGTAGGCTGGACCGGGGGTACCGTAACAGGTGCTGTAACAGGTGCCCCGGTGGCTGGAGGACCATGAATTACATTATTTACAGGAGCTGGTGGAACAGGATTTGCATATTCTGGGACTGTGTCGTCCAAATAGGACGAGAGAAAAATATCAGCTGCGGTCGGTTTGTGACGTAGCTTGGTCGGAACTAATGGCGGCGGGAAATTACTGGATGCCTCCGGGGTTGCTTTTGGCAAGCCCTCAGCAAGAAGAGGATACATACCCTTAATGAGGGCATTTCTCTGTCTGTCTGACTGTTCGGTTTTAACTCGTTCACCTATTTCGATCAATTCCCTTTCTTGGGCTCTTTCTAAGGATTCTCTACTTAATTCTGACTTTCTGATTTCTTTTTCGGTTCTTTTATGAGATTCTTTGCGCCATAACTCGATGGCATCTTTTTGTGACTGTCTGGATTTCTTTTTCCATAATGCTTCTTCTACTCGCATGATGCACTCGGCATCCCATGTGCCTGATACAGGCCATCTATATTTCTCTTCTAATTCCTTGGTGTAATCCACCCATAAGTCTAGATATAATATGGCACTTATGCCATGCTTATGATACATAAAATGACCTGGACTGTCCCTAGGCGGGACAGGAACTGCTTCCTCGAGCAGACCTTTTCTAGTTTTTAACTGACGTAACTTAGAGAACAGAGGCATGATTAGACTGGAGCCTAGACACAATACTACACACAATGAACACAATAATTACTTGAAAAACAACTCATTCATACCACGACATTGAAAACACATGGAATAACATTTAGAATAACAGTTCGGACAAGATACTACCTGAAATACTGAGAACAGAACACATGAATTTCTCGAGAACAGAACTTACTAGAACAGACTAGATGCACTGCTAAAACAGTACGAAACTTACCGGTCCCATAAAGAGACACGTCAGGACCCGCATCCACCTAAGTGGACACTTCGTGTTGGATCTGTGTACCCAAACCCACGGACCAGAGACAATGCAATTGACCCTGTCTAGATACTACCCCAGCAACGGTACTCACCGGGCAGCAAGAACGGAAGGCCTCGGACTGGACTGGACTGCAACGACGACGGACGGACGAACTTCGGACTTCTGTTACGGGTGGGCCTCCGGATACCTCGGACCTTGGACTCTCGGCTTGGGCTCTGGTCGGGACTCGCCGCGTTCCTCCACCGCCTCGTCTGGATGCTGGACCGCAACCTCCGTCTCCTCCGTGGGCCTGAGGGATACTTGAAGCAGAAATATCTGCACGTGCACGGTATGGTTCCGTCACGGCTGCAGAGGATCAGGGGGCTTGCGTGGCTTCACCGGCGCGTGGGGAAAGGGCAAGTCCCTATTCGGGCGCCATTATGTGGTAAATAAATAAATAATACCTCTATTTTTGACTAGACATACAATAACAGATAGCTCAATAAATAAGAGTCAAGATTCGAGGTAGCTGGAGTTTGCAGGTTTTAATACAGAATAAAGGACAGGAACAGGACAACCTGCACGGGAATAGGATGGCAAGGCCCGGCAGCTGCCGGGGCAGGATCTGGGATGAGCGCGCCAGCTTTTAATAACAGTGCACAATATTTATAGTTAAACAATTGCATGACAGTTAATACAGTAGGCGTAGCAGTGGGCGGAGTTCGTAGCAGTCGCGAAAGATAAGGCAGAAAGTAGGTGTAACAAGAGGCGTGTACATAGACATGTGATGTAAATGTAACAGAATATGTCATAAATGGGGCGGAAACATGGAGGGGGCTACCTAAGGAGCCGGGACCTCTGACCTAGTGGTGCGCGCAAGCTGGCAATGACGTGTTACTAGGGAGAAGCTGGGGGCTATGACTTCTGCGCTAGAAGAAGAGACTGAAGTCTGGAGAGTCAAAGCGACATGTACCTAAACACTATCTAGTATCTGATGTTTAGAGAACATGTTGATAGAATCCAAAAGTTATCAGGGTAAAGGCTAACAGACTCTAAGACTGGTGCATGCATAATTCTACATGTAGTGCGTGTTGAGGAATATTAAATGACCATTAATACAGTATTTCTCTTACATGGAGACGTAAAGGCTAGACCATGACGGAAACTATTGATGCGATTCAGTAGCTTAGGAATGCAGAGAAGGAGAGCTGGACTGATAACTAGAATCATAACATACTCTTGGCAGACTGGCAGGCAGAGCCAGGCCGAGCCGGGCACTGTGAGGCAGGAAGTAAGTGAAGGGTCAGGGATACAGGTGGGGGCTGTATCGCTCCTCAGCGAGGGTTCAGGAGACAGGAGCTGAATCTGGTGTCCGGGCCCTTTTGAGGCCTAGAAACGGGGATTTTACAATGAAATAACGTGCACACTGTGAAACGTGGCAACATAACTTTACATAGGCCTAATACTCGTAGCTTTCACGAGAACTAGAAACTGGCATACTAGAGTTGGACACAACTGTAATTGCGTCTTTAATCGATCATGGGGAATACATATGCATATTAATCATGCATATACAACATAACATGGGGAACACGTAGGGACACAGAACATGGCAAAATTTACTTTTCCACACGGGGCTCGTCCGGGGCTCCCTCTTTGAATAGCGTCCTTTCCTGGATACCAATGCGCATGCGCGGTCGCCCGCGCATGCGTTTTTCTCGGGAGAAATGCGCATGCGCGGCCGCCCGCGCATGCGCATTGGTATCCAGGAAAGGACGCTATTCAAAGAGGGAGCCCAGGACGAGCCCCGGACAAGGTAAGTGCTTTAAAGTTGTTTTATTCAGGGTAATTGCTTAAATAATGCATGTAGGGGAGAGCGGGAGGGAGGTGCGTAGTGGGGCTACGCGGAGTGCGGGAGTTGGCGTAGCTTCTCGCCCTCTCCGCGTAGCTCCGCGGAGCTCCACTACGCTCACTACGCCCAGGGTTACTCTTGACTCTCCGCAACCAGACTCGGAAGTTCCGGGAGCTGGCCGAAACCAACCTGAAGGCCAGTCAAGAGGAGATGACGCGCTGGTATGATGAAAATGCCTCGTCCATTGAAGTCGAGCCAGGCCAGCAGGTCTGGGTCATATCCCCGGTCGACCCCGGCGGCCTCCAGGACAAATGGACGGGGCCCTTCAAAGTGGTGGAGCGCAAGAGCCCCGTCACCTACCTAGTGGACATGGAGTCCCCCCGGAACCCCTTCCGGGTCCTACACGCCAACCGGCTCAAGCCCCACTTTGTCCGCACCGAACTGAGCCTGTTGTTGGCTACCGATGATGGAGCAGAGGACAACTCCGAGCCTCTACCAGACCTCCTGGGCACCTCTGAGAAAGATGGCTCTGTCGAGGGAGTCTCCCTCTCTCCCGCGCTGACACCCAAACAGCGCCAGGACTGCCAGAACCTGCTGGGTCAATTTGCAACTTTATTTTCCCTCACCCCCGGAGTCACCCAGTGGTGTGTTCATGACGTCGACACTGGGGACAGTCCGCCCGTGCGGCACCGAGCCTACCGAGTCCCCGACCGAGTCCGGGCCTGCATCCAAGCCGAAGTTTCCAAGATGCTAGCCCTAGGTGTAGTTGAGCCCTCAGACAGTCCATGGGCCAGTCCCGTCGTCCTGGTCCCTAAGGCCGCCGCCCCCGGGGTGCCCCCGGAGCTGCAGTTCTTTGTCAACTACCGGGGACTGAATGCCGTCACCAGGACCGACGCCCATCCCATTCCCCGAGCGGATGAACTGATCGATCTCCTGGGAGCCGCCAGGTACCTCAGCACCTTCGACCTCACGGCCGGATACTGGCAAATAGGCCTCACGCCAGGGGCACAAGAACGATCCGCTTTCTCGACCCCCGATGGCCACTTCCACTTCAACGTGATGCCCTTCGGCATGAAGAATGCTCCGGCCACCTTCCAGAGACTAGTGAATCGGGTGCTGGCAGGGCTGGAAGAGTTCAGTGCCGCCTATCTGGACGATATTGCGGTGTACAGCCTCTGTTGGGACGAGCACCTGACCCACCTCTGGAAGGTCCTGACGGCCCTCCAACGGGCCGGACTCCCAATAAAAGCCAGCAAGTGCCAGATCGGTCAAGGGTCCGTGACCTATCTGGGACACCAAGTGGGGAGCGGCCAAGTGGCTCCCCTTCAACCCAAGATCGACGCCATCCAGGCCTGGGAGCCCCCCGTCACCCAGACCGCTGTCCGAGCCTTCCTGGGGCTCACTGGATACTATTGTCGGTTCATAAAGGACTATGGGAGCATTGTGGGGCCCCTCACAGAACTAACCTCCAAGAGACTACCCCCGAAGGTGCACTGGACCCCCGAGTGCCAAGTAGCCTTTGAGACACTAAAGACTGCCATGTGCACCGCCCCGGTGCTCCAGGCCCCCGACTACAGCCGAGAGTTCATCGTCCAAACTGACGCCTCGGAACACGGCATTGGGGCCGTCCTGTCCCAAATGAACTCTGACGGAGTTGACCTTCCTGTGGCCTTCATCAGCCGGCGCCTGCTGGCCCAAGAACAACGATGGAGCACCATCGAGAGGGAAGCATTCGCCGTCGTATGGGCCCTAAAGAAGCTCCGGCCCTACCTCTTCGGCACCCACTTCCGAGTACAGACCGACCACCGGCCCCTGCGGTGGTTGATGCAGATGCGGGGCGAGAACCCGAAGTTGCTACGTTGGTCCATCTCCCTCCAAGGGATGAACTTCACCGTGGAGCATCGCCCTGGCAACGACCACGCCAATGCTGACGGCCTCTCCAGATTCTTCCGCCTCGGCGAGGAGAATCCCCAAGAAGATGGGTGACTCTCCCCTGCCTTCAGCTGGGGGGGACGCGTGTTGGACCCGGCCTCGTGGCGTGGTCCTACCCCTCCCGCATGGCGGGCCCCGGACGACATCGGCCCTCCATCCAGCCCGGGTCGGCCTCGGGCACACCTCTGCACGCCCTCCAAACCACCAGATCCGCCACCCGGCGGCCCACAACCACTGACACGGCACCCTCGGGCCGCCCCAGCATTACCGGTCCGGTGCCCACCCCGGACCCTCATTCCAGGCCCGACGCCATCTTGGGCCCATCACGTCACAGACACGTGGTCCCGGACCAGCTGCGGCCACAGCCCCAGCGAGCCCGCCATCGAGGCACCAAGAACTCTCCGGGTGGTAGAGTGGCCACTCCACCAGAGACAAGGAGAGGGGAGTTTCGATGGCTCTCCAACCGTCCCCGGATGCCTGGTTTCGATCACCCTCCGGCCTCCCTGGGCTCTGGCTCCACCCCTCTGCTGGGTGTCTGGACACCATCATCCCGGCCCCTCTGACCCCCAGGCGAGAGGGTCCGGACATCAAAGGACTCCAGACCTATATCATGGCCAGCCCCGGAGTAGGACGGCAGTTGTATCCTGGAGTCGAGAAGCCCTGCTGATGCTATCGCGGCTGACCCTGACACGAACTCCCCTTGCTGTTCTACCGGGAACCTGCTGGCGCTGCCGCGGTCCATCTTTGCTGTAACCCTTTTGGAGCCTGCTGGCGCTGCCGCGGTCCACACTCGCTGAACCATCTTGGAACCTGCTGGCGCTGCCACGGTCCACACTCGCGGAACCATCTTGGACCCTGCTGGGGCTGCCGCGGTCCACATTTGCTGAACCATCTTGGAACCTGCTGGCGCTGCCGCGGTCCACACTCGCTGAACCATCTTGGAACCTGCTGGCGCTGCCGCGGTCCACACTCGCTGAACCATCTTGGAACCTGCTGGCGCTGCCGCTGTCCACACTCGCTGAACCATCTTGGAGCCTGCTGGCGCTGCCGCGGCCCAACCTCCCGGAAATCCCCAGCTCGAGGATTGAGAGCTGTGCGTAGAGTCTCCTTGCCACCGACCATCTATAAGACTGTCCCGCTACCTTGCCCCTTTGTCACGAGACTTTCCAGATCTCGGGATCTGCTGTATATATTGAAACGATACTTATTGCCAGATAAAGATTGAAAACTCTATCTACGTGTGGTGTATATTTGTAGTGGTGTGGTTACTCTGCTGTACGATTCTAGGAGGGGGCCCTCCCGTCGGAGGCCTCTCGACCTCGCTCGGTCCCCTCTCTGAAGGAGGGATAGACCTAGGGGTGGTCAGTCAGACACCTTCTGCCTCCCCCGGGTTCGCCTTTCTAACATACTCACAGAAGACTCCTCTGTCACTGAGTGAGCCCTGCTCCTTCCAAGAGATCACAAAGTCACTTAAGGCTCCTCTGACACTGAGTGAGCCCAGCTCCTTCCAAGATACCACAAACTCACTGAAGACTCCTCTGATACTGAGTGAGCCCTGCTCCTTCCAAGAGATCACAAACTCACTGAAGACTCCTCTGACACTGAGTGAGCCCTGCTCCTTCCAAGAGATCACAAACTCACTGAAGACTCTTCTGACACTGAGTGAGCCCTGCTCCTTCCAAGGGATCACACACTCAATGAAAACTCCTCTGACACTGAGTGTGCCCTGCTCATTCCAAGAGATCACAAACTCACTGAAGACTCCTCTGACACTGAGTGAGCCCTGCTCTTTCCAAGAGATCACAAACTCACTGAAGACTCCTCTGACACTGAGTGAGCACTGCTCCTTCCTAGAGATCACAAACTCACTGAAGACTCCTTTGACACTGAGTGAGCCCTGCTCCTCCCAAGAGATCACAAATTCACTGAAGACTCCTCTGACACTGAGTGACCCCTGCTCCTTCCAAGAGATTACAAACTCACCGAAGACTCCTCTGACACTGATTGAGCCCTGCTCCAACTAAGAGATCACAATCTCACGGAAGACTCCTATGGAACTGAGTGAGCCCTGCTCCTTTCAAGAGATTACAAACTCACAGAAGACTCCTCTGACACTGAGTGAGCCCTGCTCCTTCCAAGAGATCACAAACTCACTGAAGACTCCTCAGACACTGAGTGAGCCCTGCTCCAACTAGGAGATCACAAACTCACTGAAGACTCCTCTTACACTGAGTGAGCCCTGGTCCTTCCAAGAGATCTCAAACTTACTGGAGACTCCTCTGGCACTGAGTGAGCCCTGTTCCTTTAAGAGATTGCAAACTCACTGAAGACTCCTCTGTCAATGCGCGAGCCCTGCTCCAACCAAGAGATCACAAACTCACTGAATACTCCTCTGACACTGAGTGAGCTCTGCTCCTTCCTAGAGATCACAAACTCACAGAAGACTCCTCTGACACTGAGTGAGCCCTGCTCCTTCCAATAGATTACAAACTCACTGAAGACTCCTCTGACACTGAGTGAGCCCTGCTTCTTCCAAGAGATTACAAACTCACTGAAGACTCCTCTGACACTGAGTGAGCCCTGCTCCAACTAAGAGATCACAAACTCACTGAAGACTCCTCTGACACTGAGTGAACCCTGCTCCAGCCAAAATACCTCAAACTCATTGAAGACTCCTCTCACACTGAGTGCACCCTGCTCCTTCCAAGAGATCACAAACTCACTGAAGACTCCTCTGACACTGAGTGAGCTCTGCTCCTTCCTAGAAATCACAAACTCACTGAAGACTCCTCTGACACTGAGTGAGACCTGCTCCTTCCAAGTGATCACAAACTCACTGAAGACTCCTCTGACACTGAGTGAGCCTTGCTCCAACTAAGGGATCACAAACTCACTGAAGACTCCTCTGACACTGAGTGAACCCTGCTCCAGCCAAAATATCTCAAACTCATTGAAGACTACTCTGACACTGAGTGCACCCTGCTCCTTCCAAGAGATCACAAATTCACTGAAGACTCCTCTGACACTGAGTGAGCCCTGCTCCTTCCAAGAGATCACAAACTCACTGAAGACTCCTCGGACACTGAGTTAGCCCTGCTCCAACCAAGAGATCACAAACTCACTGAAGACTCCTCTGACTCTGAGTGAGCCCTGCTCCTTTCAAGACATTACAAACTCACAGAAGACTCCTCTGTCACTGAGTGAGCCCTGCTCCTTCCAAGAGATCACATACTCACTGAAGACTCCTCTGACACTGAGCGAGCCATACTCCTTTCAAGAGATTACAAACTCACAGAAGACTCCTCTGACACTGAGTGAGCCCTGCTCCTTCCAAGAGATTACAAACTCACAGAAGACTCCTCTGTCACTGAGTGAGCCCTGCTCCTTCCAAGAGATCACAAAGTCACTTAAGGCTCCTCTGACACTGAGTGAGCCCAGCTCCTTCCAAGATACCACAAACTCACTGACGACTCCTCTGATACTGAGTGAGCCCTGCTCCTTCCAAGAGATCACAAACTCACTGAAGACTCTTCTGACACTGAGTGAGCCCTGCTCCGTCCAAGAGATCAGAAACTCGCTGAAGACTCCTCTGACACTGAGTGAACCCTGCTCCAGCCAAAAGATCTCAAACTCATTGAAGACTTTTCTGAATACTGAGTGAGCCCAGCTTCAACTAAGAGATCACAAACTCACTGAAGCCTCCTCTGACAATGATTGAGCCCTGCTCCAACTAAGAGATCACAAACTCACTGAAGACTCCTCTGACACTGAGTGAGCCCTGCTCCTTCCAAGAGATCACAAACTCACTGACGACTCCTCTGACACTGAGTGAGCCCTGCTCCTTCCAATAGATCACAAACTCACTGAAGACTCCTCTGACACTGAGTGCGCCCTGCTCCTTTCAAGAGATCACAAACTCACTGAAGACTCCTCTGACACTGAGTGAGCCCTGTTCCTTCCAAAAGATCACAAACCCACTGCAAACTCTACTGAACACTGAGCGAGCCCAGCTCCAACTAAGAGATCACAAACTCACTGCAAACTCTTCTGAACACTGAGCGAGCCCTGCTCCTTCCAAGAGATCACAAACTCGCTGAATACTCCACTGACACTAAGTGAACCCTGCTCCTTCCAAGATATCACAAACTCACTGAAAACTCCTCTGACACTGAGTGAGCCCTGGTCCTTCCAAGTGTGGTAAATAAATAAATAATACCTCTATTTTTGAATGGATAAATGAATAACAGATAGCTCAATAAATAAGAGTCAAGATTCGAGGTAGTAGGAGTTTGCAGGTTTATTACAGCATAAAGGACAGGAACAGGACAACCTGCATAGGAATAGAATGGCAGAGCCCGGCAGGGGGGCCGGATTGGACTAGCGTGGCCCGGCAGCTGCCGGGGCTGGATCTGGGATGAGCGCGCTAACATTTAATAACAATACACGATCATATATACTAAAACAGTTGCATTACAATACATACGATAGGCGGAGCAGTGGGTGTGGTCAATAGCAGTCGCGAAAGATAAGGGTGAAAGTAGGTGTAACAGGGCGTATACATAGACATGTGATGCAAACGTAACAGAATATGTCATGAATGGGGCGGAAACATGGAGGGGGCTACCTAAGGAGCCGGGACCTCTAACCTGATGGTGCGCGCAAACTGGCAATGACGTGCTACTAGGAGAAGCCGGGGGCTACGAACACTGTGCTAGGAGCAGAGACTGAAGTCTGGAGAGTCAGGGCGACATGTACCTAAACAGTATCTAGTATCTGATGTTTAGAGAACATGTTGATATAAACTAGAAGTCAGGAGGGGAGAGGCTAACGGACTCTAAGACTGGAGCATGCATTATTCTACATGTAGTGCGTGATGAAGAATATTAAATGACCATTAAATGCCGTATTTCTCTTACATGGAGACGTAAAGGCTAGACAATGACGGAAATTATTGATGCGATTCAGTAGCTTAGGAATGCAGAGAAGGAGGACTAACTGATAACTGGAATCATAACATACTCTTGGCAGACTCAGAGGCAGAGCCAGGCTGAACCGGGCACTGTGAGGCAGGAAGTAAGTGAAGGGTCAGGGATACAGGTGGGGGCTGTATCGCTCCTCAGCGAGGCTCAGGAGACAGAAGCTGAATCTGGTGTCCAGGCCCTTTTGAGGCCTAGAAACGGGGACTTTATAATGAAATAACGTGCACACTGAGAAACGTGGCAACGTAGCTTTACATAGGCCTGATATTCGTAGTTTTCACGAGAACTGGAAACTGGCATACTAGTGATGGACACAACCGTAATTGCGTCATTAATTGAACATGGGGATACATATGCATATTTAATCATGCACACATAACATATGATGGAGGACGCGTAGGGACACAGAACATGGCAAAATTTACTTTTCCACATTCCCTCCTTGTCACTACGTTTCCATCAGGAAACATCAATATTCATGATACCATCTATCATTTCATACAGTATCATTTGTTCGTCTCGAATTTTCTTGGAACGGGATTTAGAACGGGGCTTGGGACTAGGAATACAAGAGGTAGCACAAATGCCGCAAATCGCAGGGCCACATTGTATACAGAGGCAGCAGCTGAATATGATCGCTACTGCGATACCTAGAAAGGACAAGACTTTCCATCCCCAGACGGAAATTATATTCCAGAACCAAGCGGACCATGTCCAGGTGCCTGGATCTTGGTGTAACAGATGGGCAATTTTATGGAGTCTGGTTATAGCTCAATAAACAGACGGCGCGTTATTTGGAATGAAAATGCAGCAACTAGATCCGATGACTCTACAGGCCCCGCCCCTATCGGCCAGTATGACGTCAAGGACGAGACGATTTTGCAAAACGACAAATCTCATAGCAGATTGCTCTTCGGTTAAGTTACCTAGAGCAGAGGCAGTCTCATTTACTACAGCTTCAAGGGTTCTGGTTAACCTACGAATTAGTTTACTATTCTGGATAGGTCCTATAAAGAAGAAGAAACCTCTATTGAAATCTGTATACTGTTCTAGAGCAGTTTCAGTATAATCGACAATTGGGGACTCGATCTCCCTTCTATGTCTAATGTGTACTAGATGTGTGTTTCTGTGATAATCAGGTGGGGCTAGGAAAACTGGTGGCAGTAGGAAGGCAATGTAACAGGTTCCCTCCCAATCGAGGGGCAGACGAACATATGCGGTTTGACCACAAATAAAATAAGAATGACGTGAAGCTTTGAAAATAGATTTCCTACTGTCACTATACTTGACAATAGTAGTACAATCACTATGTCCTACATGTACGGAACCATTATTTCGGACACATAATTCGCCTTTGACTGGTAGTACTGAAATAGCAGGTAAGTCTGGAGTGGAATCAGACTGAACATTCAGGACCATAAAATTCGAAGAATAATTACCTAAGTTGTAAACTTCATTTTCTAGATCTAACCCTGTTCTGTGGGGAAGACCTTGCTTGTCTGGGAAACATGTACTGTTAAGAAAAGACATATCTGTTGAGGATGACGTTAACGTGGACCATGCTCCACACGAACCATTATGTGAAAACGGATAAGGAAAGAGTGGCAGAACTCCCTTCGGTGTCTGGAAAGGGGGGAGTCGACCACACACCCAACAATTAGTGGCATTGCTGGTCTGGTGTGAATAATGTAACATGCGGATAAAGGAATTGTTACGCATAGCGAGGCGGTAAGAGAGTTCATGAGGAGGCAGATCACTAAACGTGTGCTCTACTGTAACATTAGAAGACTTATTTACATGAGAAACTGGAAAATACAGATAAAATGCATAACTGGTGCAGGAAATCATAATGCTGAGAAATAATATGAAACTTAGAAAAATGATACATCGGATTGAGTTTTGACTAACTCTCTCACTATGGGGGTCTATTTTATACATGTCAGAAACCGGTCTAACCGTTTCACCTAGGGGAGGACTTAGACAATCAAACTGGCTGACTTATTTTACTAGACCTTAATTTCTTCTTATACTCCTGTTGCGGAGTTGTCTCTAACAGGGAGGGTGCAGTAACATTGTCTTTTGCGGGACAGTCCTTAAGAATAGTACTTTGGCAGTCTTTTAAATCCTCGGAAATGTTCTTTGAGACTGGTTTCAATCCATAAAACTTTTTGATATGCGAAAGATGCACCCAGCCTTTGCGTCCCTCCAACTTCACGGCTGTACGGGTGGCGAGGAGGACCTGTCGGGGCTCCTTCCAGCGAGGCTCCAGCGGACTTGAGCGATCGAAATTTCGCACTAGGACCATGGATCCGGGAACGATTTCATGCGGTGCCACCTCGGTATTGTCTGGAAATGCGGCGGCAACCTGTGAACGACAAGAGTTGAGGGCAGACATCAAGGAAGCTAGGTAATCTGTCAGCATATTACTTGAAACATCGGTAATACTTCGAGGTCTAGGAGTACCCCACATGTTAGGGGGGCGGCCGAAAACGACCTCATACGGGGACAGACCTGATCTGGAATGTGCGACCATGCGCATGTAAAACAAAGCAACTGGCAGAGCTATTAGCCAGTCCACACCTTTCTCTTGACAAACTTTTGCAATGCGGATTTTCAAAGTCTGGTTATGTCTCTCTACGAGACCGGCTGCTTCAGGATGGCGTACACAATGGAACTTCCACTGGTACCCTAACAAAAGGGACACGTGTTTCATTAGCTCGGATGAGAATGGCTGGCCGTTGTCAGAATACACGACTCTAGGGAGTCCATAACGGGGGAAGAACTTACGAACCAACTGCTTGGCAGTGGTCGCGGCTGTATAATCTGGGACTGGATATGCCTCTGTCCACCTGGACAAAGCGCATACAACTACAAGGACATACTTGAAACCTCGACATCGCTCCATCTGAATATAATCCATCTGGAGGACTTCAAAAGGGTGGTCAGGGGGCTGGAATCCACCTTGTTCCACCGGGACACTTTTACCTGGATTAAACTGACAACATATCATACAAGTACGGACTTTCTGCTTGGCTGCAGCTCGTAAATGCTTGTTGAACCAAATGTTCTGGATACTATCTAACATTGCTTTTTCTCCTAAATGTGCTGGACTATGTGCGGTATTGATAATGACTTGAACCATGGAGTCGGGGAGAAACCATGTGGCTTTACCCTTCGTTAACCATCCCTGATCTGTCTGTACCCCTCCTTGTTCGGACCATTTCTTGATTTCATCGGGAGTAGCATGTAACTGGATATCTATGACATCTTGAGTAGGGTCCTTAACTGTCATACATGTAGTCGGATCTGGAGTGTGTGTCGGTGTCTTATTAACTGGAATGTCTGGTGTCTGTGCTGTAAGCTTGGCTGTGCGATCTGCTAGATCATTACCTTGAGAAAAAATGTCAGTAACTTTCGTATGTGCCTTGCACTTCATGATAGCAATGGATGTCGGTAAATGTATGGCATCTAACAGAGCCTGAATAAGGAGACCATGCTGAATCTTGGTTCCATGAGAAGTCATGAAACCTCTCTCCTGCCAGAGCACTCCGAAGTCGTGTACAACTCCAAATGCGTAACGTGAATCTGTATAAACATTAACTTTCAGGTTCTTGGCGTGAATGCAGGCTTGAGTCAGAGCAACTAGCTCTGCTGCCTGAGCAGACAGGGTGTCAATACGGTGTGTTTCAATAACTTCAGTGTCAGTAGTCACTGCATACGCGGCTACTAGTTCTCCTGTACTTGTTCTCATGCATGAACCATCCACATAAAGCGTCAGGTCGGGATCTGGTAACGGAATATCTGTCAAGTCTTGTCTTGGCTTGGTCATAATGTTAACTACTTCCACACAATCGTGTGTGGCAGGATTCAAAGTAACTGATGGTAACAATGTAGCAGGGTTTAGAACGTTGCAGCGTCTGATTTCTATGTGTGGCTGAAACAGTGTCAATTCATAACCTGTTAAACGTGCAATTGTCAAGTGCTGAGTCTGTGTTCGGTTTAAAAGAACTTCCACGGAGTGTGGAACTTGTACTGTCAGGGAGTGTCCTAAGACTATGGAATCACTTTGTCTGATAGCTAGTGCTGTGGCTGCAACTGACTTGAGGCACGCAGGCAGAGCCTGGGCTACAGGATCTAATGTGCTCGAAAAATAAGCACAGGGCTTGTATTGTCCTGCTTGATCTTGTGTGAGAACAGATAATGCTGTACCTTCGCGTTCAGTAACGAAAAGTGTAAAAGGCTTACTGTAGTTCGGTGTAGCTAGAACTGGAGCCTGGCATAAAGCTTTCTTTAACTCATTGAAACTGAGTGTATGTTCAGATGTCCAAGGGAGAACAGTCGATACGGCTGCCTCCTGTGTCGTTAACTGTATCAGTGGCTTGGCTAGAAATGCATACTGAGGAATCCATTGTCTGCAATAAGAAGTAAGGCCGATAAAAGCACGTACCTCCTTCTGGGTCTTTGGCTGAGGAAGACTCGCTATTAACTGGATACGGTCTGGTGTCAACTGCCTACCCCTCTTGGACAGTAAGTGTCCTAAGTAGACCACTTGCTGGACACAGAATTGAAGCTTCGAAGGGGACACCTTGTGCCCCATCTCGGCAAGGAAATACAAGACTGTAAGTGAGGCTTGCTCGCAAGCACGTTCAGAACGGGCTGTGATCAGTAGATCATCGACATACTGGAGCAGGGCAGTGTCAGTTGGCATGAGAATGTTGTCTAGTTGTCTCTTGAGTGCTTGACTGTAAATACTTGGACTTTCTGTGAAACCTTGAGGAGCGCGTGTGAACATATAGCTCCTTCCATTTAAACAAAATCCGAAAAGAAACTGGCTGTCTGGATGAATGGGGACACTGAAAAACGCATTCTTGAGGTCTATGACTGTAAAAAATGAGGCTTCGGAATCAATGGCTGTCAATAGGGAAGAGATATCTGGGACAACTGGGTACTGGGGAATAATACATTTATTAAGCTCTCGGAGATCAATCACTAATCGATATACTGGAGGTGCATTTGGATCAGTACGTTTCATAACTGGAATGATCGGAGAATTACATACATTGGAGTCAGTTTCTACAACTACTCCTTGAGCGATGAGCTCGTCAATAATTTTGGATAAGGCTGTTACAGCCTCAGGTGGCAATCTGTACTGTCTGATTCGTGGTAGGACTACACCTGGCTTGAGAGTCACACGATGGGGTGTGATTTGCATATAACCAACATCAGTTGGACCTTGCGCCCATAGATGCTGCGGAACATTAGACAATCTTGGATCAAAATCTCGTAATACATAGTGACCCTTGAAGTCACGTAGGAACAATCGTATTCCCTCGGGGGAGCAGCAAATAACTGCACCTAACTCTTTCAGTGTTTTAATGCCTAACAGATTTTCTGGACATGACTTAGTAAGTAACAGATCAGTAGTGCGGGACAATGGACCTACTTCTAGGGTAACTGGCTTTGATATTTCATTTACAATAGGTTTTCCTGAAAATCCAAGGGAAACATTTCTAGAGCCTGAGAGCGGAGCCCCTGGAACTTCGGCGTGGCTTATAGTGGTCCTACTTGCCCCTGTATCAATCAGAAACTTTCTGTCTTTCCCTAATACTTGACTATGAACATAGGGACCTTCTTGATCTACAGGTATCTCGATGAGAGGCAAGCCTACCTCCCTCTCTAGGCTGTTTCATGAATATGGCTGATACTCTGGATACTCGGACTGTGCATACTGGTACATCTGCTGTGTAACATGTTGTGTTGCAGCAATAGGCTGCGGTGCTGTAACTGTCTGTGGTGCATTCTGTGACTGAGGAGTCTGTGTAACTTGTTCTTGTCTAGGCGGACGTGGTCTTTCTTTAGTCTTACCGGTAGCTATGTTGTGTTTCAGAACTGCACACTCGTTTATAAAATGACCTGGCTGTTTACAATAATTGCAGTTCCCTTTAACGGGAGCTGCAGGATGACTGGCTTGATTTGGTCCCCTCTTCTGACTGTCTTGAGGAACAGATTGTGCAACTAGTACTTTCATTTTCGTGTCTTTCATACGTTTCCTTTCATGCTCTTGTTCTTCTCTGATTCTATTCTGGTGATATTGAAGCATCTGTAACATTTGGGACGGGGTATTAGCTTGCCAGGTACTTTCGACTTTCAAAACTCGGTTTTTAATTTGTGGACTTGAATTCTCGACTAATTTAGTAACAAAAAGATGAGGGTATGACTCGCTACTCGTCTTGAGGCCACTGTTTATAATAAAACATTTTTCAAATCTAGAATAAAAATCACTAGTGTCTTCATCTTGTTTCTGTTTACATGCTGAGATTGCATCCCAGTCTTCTTTTCTAGTTGTCAATAATCTAGGCAAAACTTGTATTAATAATTCTGGTAATTCTTTACATTTATCTCCAAGACCGGTACCTGGTACTCGTGCCTTATCTTCAGCTTCGAGAACTGCCCAATCGATCTTTTTCTCTCCCACCTCCCATTCTTTTTCCTTGAGTTTCTCATATACCCCTGCGGGCAACAGGACCTTTAACATTTTAATAATATCTGGATACGTGTATTCTCCCATACGGAGCATGTCTTTCAATTCTCGGTGGAACCCTGCTGGATCTTTATCATGACAGGGAATTAACTTTTTCATCTCTAAGAGTTCCATCTTTGTGATCGGGGTGTAAACAAACACTCGTTGCATCTCACCACCCTCTGTCTTAACTGGATGCACTTCTCGTAACGGATTTTGTCGGTCTATGTAAAAGGGTTTACTTTCTGGGGGTGAGACATGAACAAAATGCGGGTTCAGAAACATACTATATTTGTGGCGCTGTTCTAGAATGACACTAATCAAATCGGTACCTAAACCTTTCCATTTGTACTGGAGTAACTCGTTCAGGACATCGTGTAACGGACCTGGATCAGAATGTTGACCCTCATACAAAGTAATGAGGTGTTGAATCATATACATACCCGCCAGTCGTTGCTCGGCTGGGGGCATTTTCAGAAACATTTGTGCCACTATTTCGTCTGGAAAAGTGGTAGAATCAGTAGTCCATCGGACTGCCGATCGGACTAGTTCTTGTTCATGCATAGTACTTAATTCACTGTAACCGATTCGTGATTTCAGAATGTGATCGGTAGCTTGAAATACTTGTTCCAGAGAACCTTGTTCTGGTGCTGGATGATGTAAAGTTGACTTGTGTTCTAGGCGTAAATGGCGATCTGGAAATCTAGGTTTTCCTACATACGCTATTCTAGTGGGATTCTCGTCCTCTACCTCTTCTGTAGAAGAGTCATTTTCTTTCTCGCTTACTTGTGCTGCTTTACGTTGTTCGTGTAACCTTATTATTTCCTTACGAATTTTCTTGTACATACTCTCTATACTACTGATAGTCTTGTGTTTATCCTCGGCTATATTACCACTCCACCTTGTCAGGATTTTCATTTCGGCTTGATCTTTGGTCGGATAATCTTGTTCTCTTATTAAACAATTAATCAGAAACTTTAATAGCATGAGCTGGACTTCAACTTTTCTTTGGCACATGACGTCACTAATACTTTCTGGATCATTCCCTGTACGGATGAAACGATATATTCTGTCTAGATCTTCTTTCATATCTGGTAGGGTGACTAGATACTCGGTCACCTTTCTCACGCGTAATGAATATAAAACCATATTATCCTCGCCTGGGACTGGATCATAGCCACATTCGGTAAGGGCTTTTCTTATTTCTGCAACAGACTGATATCTGGGCGTACGCTGTGACGCTTGTGCATGTAATTCGGCTAATGTTAAACGCTTATGTGGCGGCGGGGTTCCTGGAGGACCTCCCCCTGCGGCCCCTAAACTAGAGTCGTCTACTGATGCTCTTCGTCCTGGCAGAGTGGGAAATGGAAATGCAGGCTGGACTTGTATGGCGGGCCGGACCGGGGGTACCGTAACAGGTACTCCGGTGTCTGGAGGAGCGGGAAGTGCCTGATTTACAGGGACTGGCGGAACGGGATTTGCATATTCCGGGACTGTGTCGTCCAAATAGGACGAAATGAATATATCAGCTGCGGTCGGTTTGTGACGTAGCTTGGTTCGGAACTAAGGGTGGCGGAAAATTACTGGATGCCTCCGGGGTCGCTTTTGGCAAGCCCTCGGCAAGAAGAGGGTACATACCCTTAATAAGGGCATGCCTCTGTCTGTCTGACTGTTCGGTTTTGACTCGTTCACCAATCTCGATTAATTCCCTTTCTTGGGCTCGTTCTAAGGATTCTCTACTTAATTCTGACTTTCTGATTTCTTTTTCGGTTCTTTTATGAGATTCTTTGCGCCATAATTCGATGGCGTCTTTCTGTGACTGTCTGGCTTTCTTTTTCCATAATGCTTCTTCTACTCGCATGATGCACTCGGCATCCCATGTGCCTGATACAGGCCATCTATACTTTTCTTCTAACTGTTTGGTATACTCTACCCATAAATCTAGATATAATATGGCACTTATGCCATGCTTCTGATACATAAAATGACCTGGACTGTCCCTAGGCGGGACAGGAACTGCTTCTTCTAGCAGACCCTTTCTAGTTTTTAACTGACGTAATCTCGAAAAGAGGGACATTGCAAACTTGAATCTGAACACAATACAATACACGAGAAACAATAACAATTGAGAAAACAATTCAGGCATACCACGACATTGAAAATACATTGAATGACATTATGAAGCAACAGTTCGGACAGAATACTACCTGGAACACTGAGAACAGAAACACATGAATTTCTCGAGAACGGAACAGACTAGAATTACTGGATGCGCTGCTGAAACAGCACGGAACATACCGGTCCCATAAAGGGACGCATCAAGACCCGTATCCACCTAGGTGAACACTTCGTTTCAGATCTGCGTACCCAGACCCATCGGACCAGAGACAATTTAGATTGACCCTGTCTAGATACTACCCCAGCAACTGTACTCACCGGGCAGCAAGAACGGAAGGCCTCGGACTGGACTGGACTGCTTCGACGCCGGACGGACGAACTTCGGACTTCTGTTACGGGTGGGCCTCCGGATACCTCGGACCTTGGACTCTCGGCTTGGGCTCTGGTCGGGACTCGCCGCGTTCCTCCACCGTCTCGTCTGGATGCTGGACCGCCTCCTCCGTCTCCTCCGTGGGCCTGAGGGATACTTAAAGCAGAAATATCTGCCGGTGCGCAGAAGAGTTCCGTCACGACTGCAGAGGGTCAGGGGGCCGGCGTGGCTTCACCGACGCGTGGGGAAAGGGCAAGTCCCTATTCGGGCGCCATTATGTGGTAAATAAATAAATAATACCTCTATTTTTGAATGGATAAATGAATAACAGATAGCTCAATAAATAAGAGTCAAGATTCGAGGTAGTAGGAGTTTGCAGGTTTATTACAGCATAAAGGACAGGAACAGGACAACCTGCATAGGAATAGAATGGCAGAGCCCGGCAGGGGGGCCGGATTGGACTAGCGTGGCCCGGCAGCTGCCGGGGCTGGATCTGGGATGAGCGCGCTAACATTTAATAACAATACACGATCATATATACTAAAACAGTTGCATTACAATACATACGATAGGCGGAGCAGTGGGTGTGGTCAATAGCAGTCGCGAAAGATAAGGGTGAAAGTAGGTGTAACAGGGCGTATACATAGACATGTGATGCAAACGTAACAGAATATGTCATGAATGGGGCGGAAACATGGAGGGGGCTACCTAAGGAGCCGGGACCTCTAACCTGATGGTGCGTGCAAACTGGCAATGACGTGCTACTAGGAGAAGCCGGGGGCTACGAACTCTGTGCTAGGAGCAGAGACTGAAGTCTGGAGAGTCAGGGCGACATGTACCTAAACAGTATCTAGTATCTGATGTTTAGAGAACATGTTGATATAAACTAGAAGTCAGGAGGGGAGAGGCTAACGGACTCTAAGACTGGAGCATGCATTATTCTACATGTAGTGCGTGATGAAGAATATTAAATGACCATTAAATGCCGTATTTCTCTTACATGGAGACGTAAAGGCTAGACAATGACGGAAATTATTGATGCGATTCAGTAGCTTAGGAATGCAGAGAAGGAGGACTAACTGATAACTGGAATCATAACATACTCTTGGCAGACTCAGAGGCAGAGCCAGGCTGAACCGGGCACTGTGAGGCAGGAAGTAAGTGAAGGGTCAGGGATACAGGTGGGGGCTGTATCGCTCCTCAGCGAGGCTCAGGAGACAGAAGCTGAATCTGGTGTCCAGGCCCTTTTGAGGCCTAGAAACGGGGACTTTATAATGAAATAACGTGCACACTGAGAAACGTGGCAACGTAGCTTTACATAGGCCTGATATTCGTAGTTTTCACGAGAACTGGAAACTGGCATACTAGTGATGGACACAACCGTAATTGCGTCATTAATTGAACATGGGGATACATATGCATATTTAATCATGCACACATAACATATGATGGAGGACGCGTAGGGACACAGAACATGGCAAAATTTACTTTTCCACACAAGATATCTCAAACTCACTGAAGACTCCTCTGACACTGAGTGAGCCCTGTTCCTTCCAAGATATCACAAACTCACTGAAGACTCCTCTGACACTGAGTGAGCCCTGGTCCTTCAAATAGATCACAAACTCACTGAAGACTCCTCTGACACTGAGTGAGCCCTGCTCCTTCCAAGAGATCACAAACTCATTAAAGACTCCTCTGACACTGAGTGAGCCCTGCTCCTTCCAATAGATCACAAACTCACTGAAGACTCCTCTGACACTGAGTGAGCCCTATTCCTTTCAAGACATTACAAACTCACTGAAGACTCATCTGACACTGAGTGAGCTCTGCTCCTTCCTAGAAATCACAAACTCACTGAAGACTCCTCTGACACTGAGTGAGACCTGCTCCTTCCAAGTGATCACAAACTCACTGAAGACTCCTCTGACACTGAGTGAGCCTTGCTCCAACTAAGAGATCACAAACTCACTGAAGACTCCTCTGACACTGAGTGAACCCTGCTCCAGCCAAAATATCTCAAACTCATTGAAGACTACTCTGACACTGAGTGAGCCCTGCTCCTTTCAAGACATTACAAACTCACAGAAGACTCCTCTGACAATGAGTGAGCCCTGCTCCTTCCAAGAGATCACACACTCACTGAAGACTCCTCTGACATTGAGCGAGCCATGCTCCTTTCAAGAGATTACAAACTCACAGAAGACTCCTCTGACACTGAGTGAGCCCTGCTCCTTCCAAGAGATTACAAACTCACTGAAGACTCCTCTGACACTGAGTGAGCCCTGCTCCTTTCAAGACATTACAAACTCACAGAAGACTCCTCTGACACTGAGTGAACCCTGCTCCAGCCAAAATATCTCAAACTCATTGAAGACTACTCTGACACTGAGTGAGCCCTGCTCCTTTCAAGACATTACAAACTCACAGAAGACTCCTCTGACAATGAGTGAGCCCTGCTCCTTCCAAGAGATCACACACTCACTGAAGACTCCTCTGACACTGAGCGAGCCATGCTCCTTTCAAGAGATTACAAACTCACAGAAGACTCCTCTGACAACTGAGTGAGCCCTGCTCCTTCCAAGAGATTACAAACTCACAGAAGACTCCTCTGTCACTGAGTGAGCCCTGCTCCAACCAAGAGATCACACACTCACTTAAGGCTCCTCTGACACTGAGCGAGCCCTGCTCCTTTCAAGAGATTTCAAACTCACAGAAGACTCCTCTGACACTGAGTGAGCCCTGCTCCTTCCAAGAGATCAGAAACTCACTGAAGACTCCTCTGACACTGAGTGAACCCTGCTCCAGCCTAAAGATCTCAAACTCATTGAAGACTTTTCTGAACACTGAGAGAGCCCAGCTTCAACTAAGAGACCACAAACTCACTGAAGCCTCCTCTGACACTGAGTGAGCCCTGCTCCAACTAAGAGATGACAAACTCACTGAAGACTCCTCTGACACTGAGTGAGCCCTGCTCCTTCCAAGAGATCACAAACTCACTGAAGAATCCTCTGAAACTGAGTGAGCCCTGCTCCTTCCAAGAGATCACAAACCCACTGCAAACTCTACTGAAGACTGAGTGAGCCCTGCTCCTTCCAAGAGATCACAAACTCACTGAAGACTCCTCGGACACTGAGTGAGCCCTGCTCCAACCAAGAGATCACAAACTCACTGAAGACTCCTCTGACACTGAGTGAGCCCTGCTCCTTTCAAGACATTACAAACTCACAGAAGACTCCTCTGACACTGAGTGAGCCCTGTTCCTTCCAAGAGATCACTAACTCACTGAAGACTCCTCAGACACTGAGTGAGCCCTGCTCCAACCAAGAGATCCCAAACTCACTGAAGACTCCTCTGACACTGAGTGAGCCCTGCTCCTTTCGAGACATTACAAACTCACAGAAGACTCCTCTGACACTGAGTGAGCCCTGCTTCTTCCAAGAGATCACTAACTCACTGAAGACTTCTCGGACACTGAGTGAGCCCTGCTCCAACCCAGAGATCACACACTCACTGAAGACTCCTCTGATACTGAGCGAGCCCTGCTCCTTTCAAGAGATTACAAACTCACAGAAGACTCCTCTGACACTGAGTGAGCCCTGCTCCTTCCAAGAGATCAGAAACTCGCTGAAGACTCCTATGACACTGAGTGAACCCTGCTCCAGCCTAAAGATCTCAAACTCATTGAAGACTTTTCTGAACACTGAGTGAGCCCAGCTTCAACTAAGAGATCACAAATTCACTGAAGCCTCCTCTGACACTGAGTGAGCCCTGTTCCAACTAAGAGATGACAAACTCACTGAAGACTCCTCTGACACTGAGTGAGCCCTGCTCCTTCCAAGAGATCACAAACTCACTGAAAACTCCTCTGACACTAAGTGAGCCCTACTCCTTCCAAGAGATCACAAACCCATTGCAAACTCTACTGAACACTGAGTGAGCCCAGCTCCAACTAAGAGATCACAGACTCCTCTGACACTGAGTGAGCCCTGCTCCTTCCAAGAGATCACAAACTCACTGAAGACTCCTCTGACACTGAGTGAGTCCTGCTCCTTCCAAGAGATCACAAACCCACTGCAAACTCTTCTGAACACTAAGCGAGCCCTGCTCCTTCCAAGAGATCACAAACTCGCTGAAGACTCCTCTGACACTGAGTGAACCCTGCTCCAGCCAAAAGATCTCAAACTCATTGAAGACTTTTCTGAACACTGAGTGCGCCCAGCTCCAACTAAGAGATCACAAACTCACTGAAAACTCCTCGGACACTGAGTGCGCCCAGCTCCAACTAAGAGATCACAAACTCTCTGAAGACTCCTCTGACACTGAGTAAGCCCTGCTGCTTTCAAGAGATTACAAACTCACAGAAGACTCTTCTGACACTGAGTGAGCCCTGCTCCTTCCAAGAGATCACAAACTCACTGAAGACTCCTCTGACACTGAGTGAGCCCTGCTCCTTCCAAGAGATCACACACTCACTGAAGACTCTTCTGACACTGAGTGAGCCCTGCTCCTTCCAAGAGATGTCAAACTTACTGAAGACTCCTCTATCACTGAGTGAGCCCTGCTCATTCCAAGAGATTACAAACTCACTGAAGACTCCTCTGACAATGCGTGAGCCCTGCTCCAACCAAGAGATCACAAACTCACTGAAGACTCCTCTGACACTGAGTGAGCCCTGCTCAAACCAAGAGATCACAAACTCACTGAAGACTCCTCTGACACTGAGTGAGCCCTGCTCATTCCAAGAGATCACAATCTCACTGAAGACTCCTCGGACACTGAGTGAGCCCTGCTCCAACCAAGAGATCACAAACTCACTGAAGACTCCTCTGACACTGAGTGAGCCCTGCTCCTTTCGAGACATTACAAACTCACAGATGACTCCTCTGACACTGAGTGAGCCCTGATTCTTCCAAGAGATCACTAACTCACTGAAGACTTCTCAGACACTGAGTGAGCCCTGCTCCTTCCAAGTGATCACAAACTCACTGAAGACTCCTCTGACACTGAGTGAGCCTTGCTCCAACTAAGAGATCACAAACTCACTGAAGACTCCTCTGACACTGAGTGAACCCTGCTCCAGCCAAAATATCTCAAACTCATTGAAGACTACTCTGACACTGAGTGAGCCCTGCTCCTTTCAAGACATTACAAACTCACAGAAGACTCCTCTGACAATGAGTGAGCCCTGCTCCTTCCAAGAGATCACACACTCACTGAAGACTCCTCTGACACTGAGTGAGCCCTGCTCCTTTCGAGACATTACAAACTCACAGATGACTCCTCTGACACTGAGTGAGCTCTGCTCCTTCCTAGAAATCACAAACTCACTGAAGACTCCTCTGACACTGAGTGAGACCTGCTCCTTCCAAGTGATCACAAACTCACTGAAGACTCCTCTGACACTGAGTGAGCCTTGCTCCAACTAAGAGATCACAAACTCACTGAAGACTCCTCTGACACTGAGTGAACCCTGCTCCAGCCAAAATATCTCAAACTCATTGAAGACTACTCTGACACTGAGTGAGCCCTGCTCCTTTCAAGACATTACAAACTCACAGAAGACTCCTCTGACAATGAGTGAGCCCTGCTCCTTCCAAGAGATCACACACTCACTGAAGACTCCTCTGACATTGAGCGAGCCATGCTCCTTTCAAGAGATTACAAACTCACAGAAGACTCCTCTGACACTGAGTGAGCCCTGCTCCTTCCAAGAGATTACAAACTCACTGAAGACTCCTCTGACACTGAGTGAGCCCTGCTCCTTTCAAGACATTACAAACTCACAGAAGACTCCTCTGACACTGAGTGAACCCTGCTCCAGCCAAAATATCTCAAACTCATTGAAGACTACTCTGACACTGAGTGAGCCCTGCTCCTTTCAAGACATTACAAACTCACAGAAGACTCCTCTGACAATGAGTGAGCCCTGCTCCTTCCAAGAGATCACACACTCACTGAAGACTCCTCTGACACTGAGCGAGCCATGCTCCTTTCAAGAGATTACAAACTCACAGAAGACTCCTCTGACAACTGAGTGAGCCCTGCTCCTTCCAAGAGATTACAAACTCACAGAAGACTCCTCTGTCACTGAGTGAGCCCTGCTCCAACCAAGAGATCACACACTCACTTAAGGCTCCTCTGACACTGAGCGAGCCCTGCTCCTTTCAAGAGATTTCAAACTCACAGAAGACTCCTCTGACACTGAGTGAGCCCTGCTCCTTCCAAGAGATCAGAAACTCACTGAAGACTCCTCTGACACTGAGTGAACCCTGCTCCAGCCTAAAGATCTCAAACTCATTGAAGACTTTTCTGAACACTGAGAGAGCCCAGCTTCAACTAAGAGACCACAAACTCACTGAAGCCTCCTCTGACACTGAGTGAGCCCTGCTCCAACTAAGAGATGACAAACTCACTGAAGACTCCTCTGACACTGAGTGAGCCCTGCTCCTTCCAAGAGATCACAAACTCACTGAAGAATCCTCTGAAACTGAGTGAGCCCTGCTCCTTCCAAGAGATCACAAACCCACTGCAAACTCTACTGAAGACTGAGTGAGCCCTGCTCCTTCCAAGAGATCACAAACTCACTGAAGACTCCTCGGACACTGAGTGAGCCCTGCTCCAACCAAGAGATCACAAACTCACTGAAGACTCCTCTGACACTGAGTGAGCCCTGCTCCTTTCAAGACATTACAAACTCACAGAAGACTCCTCTGACACTGAGTGAGCCCTGTTCCTTCCAAGAGATCACTAACTCACTGAAGACTCCTCAGACACTGAGTGAGCCCTGCTCCAACCAAGAGATCCCAAACTCACTGAAGACTCCTCTGACACTGAGTGAGCCCTGCTCCTTTCGAGACATTACAAACTCACAGAAGACTCCTCTGACACTGAGTGAGCCCTGCTTCTTCCAAGAGATCACTAACTCACTGAAGACTTCTCGGACACTGAGTGAGCCCTGCTCCAACCCAGAGATCACACACTCACTGAAGACTCCTCTGATACTGAGCGAGCCCTGCTCCTTTCAAGAGATTACAAACTCACAGAAGACTCCTCTGACACTGAGTGAGCCCTGCTCCTTCCAAGAGATCAGAAACTCGCTGAAGACTCCTATGACACTGAGTGAACCCTGCTCCAGCCTAAAGATCTCAAACTCATTGAAGACTTTTCTGAACACTGAGTGAGCCCAGCTTCAACTAAGAGATCACAAATTCACTGAAGCCTCCTCTGACACTGAGTGAGCCCTGTTCCAACTAAGAGATGACAAACTCACTGAAGACTCCTCTGACACTGAGTGAGCCCTGCTCCTTCCAAGAGATCACAAACTCACTGAAAACTCCTCTGACACTAAGTGAGCCCTACTCCTTCCAAGAGATCACAAACCCATTGCAAACTCTACTGAACACTGAGTGAGCCCAGCTCCAACTAAGAGATCACAGACTCCTCTGACACTGAGTGAGCCCTGCTCCTTCCAAGAGATCACAAACTCACTGAAGACTCCTCTGACACTGAGTGAGTCCTGCTCCTTCCAAGAGATCACAAACCCACTGCAAACTCTTCTGAACACTAAGCGAGCCCTGCTCCTTCCAAGAGATCACAAACTCGCTGAAGACTCCTCTGACACTGAGTGAACCCTGCTCCAGCCAAAAGATCTCAAACTCATTGAAGACTTTTCTGAACACTGAGTGCGCCCAGCTCCAACTAAGAGATCACAAACTCACTGAAAACTCCTCGGACACTGAGTGCGCCCAGCTCCAACTAAGAGATCACAAACTCTCTGAAGACTCCTCTGACACTGAGTAAGCCCTGCTGCTTTCAAGAGATTACAAACTCACAGAAGACTCTTCTGACACTGAGTGAGCCCTGCTCCTTCCAAGAGATCACAAACTCACTGAAGACTCCTCTGACACTGAGTGAGCCCTGCTCCTTCCAAGAGATCACACACTCACTGAAGACTCTTCTGACACTGAGTGAGCCCTGCTCCTTCCAAGAGATGTCAAACTTACTGAAGACTCCTCTATCACTGAGTGAGCCCTGCTCATTCCAAGAGATTACAAACTCACTGAAGACTCCTCTGACAATGCGTGAGCCCTGCTCCAACCAAGAGATCACAAACTCACTGAAGACTCCTCTGACACTGAGTGAGCCCTGCTCAAACCAAGAGATCACAAACTCACTGAAGACTCCTCTGACACTGAGTGAGCCCTGCTCATTCCAAGAGATCACAATCTCACTGAAGACTCCTCGGACACTGAGTGAGCCCTGCTCCAACCAAGAGATCACAAACTCACTGAAGACTCCTCTGACACTGAGTGAGCCCTGCTCCTTTCGAGACATTACAAACTCACAGATGACTCCTCTGACACTGAGTGAGCCCTGATTCTTCCAAGAGATCACTAACTCACTGAAGACTTCTCAGACACTGAGTGAGCCCTGCTCCAACCAAGAGATCACAAACTCACTGAAGACTCCTCTGACACTGAGTGAGCCCTGCTCCTTTCGAGACATTACAAACTCAGAGATGACTCCTCTGACACTGAGTGAGCCCTGCTCATTCCAAGAGATCACAAACCCACTGAAGACTCCTCGGACTCTGAGTGAGCCCTGCTCAAACCAAGAGATCACAAACTCACTGAAGACTCCTCTGACACTGAGTGAGCCCTGCTCCTTTCGAGACATTACAAACTCACAGATGACTCCTCTGACACTGAGCGAGCCATGCTCCTTTCAAGAGATTACAAACTCACAGAAGACTCCTCTGACACTGAGTGAGCCCTGCTCCATCCAAGAGATCAGAAACTCGCTGAAGACTCCTCTGACACTGAGTGAACCCTGCTCCAGCCAAAAGATCTCAAACTCATTGAAGACTTTTCTGAATACTGAGGGAGCCCAGCTTCAACTAAGAGATCACAAACTCACTGAAGCCTCCTCTGACACTGAGTGGGCCCTGCTCCAACTAAGAGATCACAAACTCACTGAAGACTCTTCGGACACTGAGTGAGCCCTGCTCCAACCAAGAGATTACAAACTCACTGAAGACTCCTCCGAAACTCAGTGAGCCCTGCTCCTTTCAAGACATTACAAACTCACAGAAGGCTCCTCTGACACTGAGTGAGCCCTGCTTCTTCCAAGAGATCTCAAACTCACTGAAGACTCCTCGGACACTGAGTGAGCCCTGCTCCAACTAAGAGATCACAAACTCACTGAAGACTCCTCTGACACTGAGTGAACCCTGCTCCAGCCAAAATACCTCAAACTCATTGAAGACTCCTCTGACACTGAGTGCACCCTGCTCCTTCCAAGAGATCACAAACTCACTGAAGACTCCTCTGACACTGAGTGAGCCCTGCTCCTTCCAAGAGATCACAAACTCACTGAAGACTCCTCTGACACTGAGTGAGCCCAGATCCAACTAAGAGATCACAAACTCACTGAAGACTCCTCTGACACTGAGTGAGCCCTGCTCAACTAAGAGATCACTAACTCACTGAAGACTCCTCGGACACTGAGTGCACCCTGCTCCTTCCAAGAGATCACAAACTCACTGAAGACTCCTCTGACACTGAGTGAGCTCTGCTCCTTCCTAGAAATCACAAACGCACTGAAGACTCCTCTGACACTGAGTGTGCCCTGCTCCTTCCAAGAGATCACTAACTCACTGAAGACTCCTCTGACACTGAGTGAGCTTAGATCCAACTAGGAGATCACAAAGTCACTGAAGACTCCTCTGACACTGAGTGAGCGCTGCTCCAACTAAGAGATCACAAACTCACTGAAGACTCCTCTGACACTGAGTGAGCCCTGCTCCAACCAAGAGATCACAAACTCACTGAAGACTCCTCCGACACTGAGTGAGCCCTGCTCCTTTCAAGACATTACAAACTCACAGAAGACTCCTCTGACACTGAGTGAGCCCTGCTCCTTCCAAGAGATCTCAAACTCACTGAAGACTCCTTGGACACTGAGTGAGCCCTGCTCCAACTAAGAGATCACAAACTCACTGAAGACTCCTCTGACACTGTGTGAACCCTGCTCCAGCCAAAATACCTCAAACTCATTGAAGCCTCCTCTGACACTGAGTGAGCCCTGCTCCAACTAAGAGATCACAAACTCGCTGAAGACTCCTCTGACACTGAGTGAGCCCTGCCCCTTCCAAGAGATCACAAACTCACTGATGACTCCTCTGACACTGAGTGAGCACTGCTCCTTCCAATAGATCACAAACTCGCTGAAGAGTCCTCTGACACTGAGTGAGCCCAGCTCCAACTAAGAGATCACAAACTCACTGAAGACTCCTCTGACACTGAGTGAGCCCTGCTCCAACTAAGAGATCACAAACTCACTGAAGACTCCTCTGACACTGAGTGTGCCCTGGTCCTTCCAAGATATGTCAAACTTACGGAAGACTCCTCTGACACTGAGTGAGCCCTGCTCCAACCAAGAGATCAGAAACTCACTGAATACTCATCTGACACTGAGTGAGCCCTGCTCCTTCCAAGAGATCACAAACCCACTGCAAACTCTACTCAACACTAAGCGAGCCCAGCTCCAACTAAGAGATAACAAATTCACTGCAAACTCTTCTGAACACTGAGCGAGCCCTGCTCCTTCTAAGAAATCACAAACTCATTGAAGACTCGTCTGACACTCAGTGAGCCCTGCTCCTTCCAAGGGATCACACACTCAATGAAAACTCCTCTGACACTGAGTGAGCCCTGCTCCTTCCAAGAGATCACAAACTCACTGAAGACTCCTCTGACACTGAGTGAGCCCTGCTCTTTCCAAGAGATCACAAACTCACTGAAGACTTCTCTGACATTGAGTGAACCCTGCTCCAACTAAGAGATCACAAACTCACTGAAGACTCCTCTGACACTGAGTGAGCTCTGCTCCTTCCTAGAGATCACAAACTCACTGAAGACTCCTCTGACACTGAGTGAGCCCTGCTCCTCCCAATAGATCACAAACTCACTGAAGACTCCTCTGACACTGAGTGAGCCCTGCTACTTCCAAGAGATTACAAACTCACCGAAGACTCCTCTGACAATGGGTGAGCCCTGCTCCAACAAAGAGATCACAAACTCACTGAAGACTCCTCTGACACTGAGTGAGCCCTGCTCCTTTCAAGAGATTACAAACTCACAGAAGACTCCTCTGACATTGAGTGAGCCCTGCTCCTTCCAAGAGATCACAAACTCACTGTAGACTCCCCAGACACTGAGTGAGCCCTGCTCCTTTCAAGAGATTACAAACTCACAGAAGACTCCTCTGACACTGAGTGAGCCCTGCTCCTTCCAAGAGATCACAAACCCACTGCAAACTCTACTGAACACTGAGCGAGCCCAACTCCAACTAAGAGATCACAAACTCACTGCAAACTCTTCTGAACACTGAGCGAGCCCTGCTCCTTCCAAGAGATCACAAACTCGCTGAAGACTCCTCTGACACTGAGTCAACCCTGCTCCAGCCAAAAGATCTCAATCTCAATGAAGACTTTTCTGAACACTGAGTGTGCCCAGATCCAACCAAGAAATCACAAACTCACTGAAGACTCCTCTGACACTGAGTAAGCCCTGCTCATTTCAAGACATTACAAACTGACAGAAGACTCCTCTGACACTGAGTGAGCCCTGCTCCAACCAAGAGATCACTAACTCACTGAAGACTTCTCGGACACTGAGTGAGCCCTGCTCCAACCAAGAGATCACACACTCACTGAAGACTCCTCTGATACTGAGCGAGCCCTGCTCCTTTCAAGAGATTACAAACTCACAGAAGACTCCTCTGACACTGAGTGAGCCCTGCTCCTTCCAAGAGATCAGAAACTCGCTGAAGACTCCTCTGACACTGAGTGAACCCTGCTCCAGCCTAAAGATCTCAAACTCATTGAAGACTTTTCTGAACACTGAGAGAGCCCAGCTTCAACTAAGAGATCACAAACTCACTGAAGCCTCCTCTGACACTGAGTGAGCCCTGCTTCAACTAAGAGATGACAAACTCACTGAAGACTCCTCTGACACTGAGTGAGCCCTGCTCCTTCAAAGAGATCACAAACTCACTGAAGACTCCTCTGAAACTGAGTGAGCCCTGCTCCTTCCAAGAGATCACAAACCCACTGCAAACTCTACTGAACACTGAGCGAGCCCAGCTCCAACTAAGAGATCACAGACTCTTCTGAACACTGAGCGAGCCCTGCTCCTTCCAAGAGATCACAAACTCGCTGAAGACTCCTCGGACACTGAGTGAGCCCTGCTCCAACCAAGAGATCACAAACTCACTGAAGACTCCTATGACACTTAGTGAGCCCTGCTCCTTTCAAGACATTACAAACTCACAGAAGACTCCTCTGACACTGAGTGAGCCCTGCTCCTTCCAAGAGATCACTAACTTACTGAAGACTCCTCAGACACTGAGTGAGCCCTGCTCCAACCAAGAGATCACAAACTCACTGAAGACTCCTCTGACACTGAGTGAGCCCTGCTCCTTTCGAGACATTACAAACTCACAGAAGACTCCTCTGACACTGAGTGAGCCCTGCTTCTTCCAAGAGATCACTAACTCACTGAAGACTTCTCGGATACTGAGTGAGCCCTGCTTCAACCAAGAGATCACACACTCACTGAAGACTCCTCTGATACTGAGCGAGCCCTGCTCCTTCCTAGAGATCACAAACTCACTGAAGACTCCTCTGACACTGAGTGAGCCCTGCTCCTCCCAAGAGATCACAAACTCACTTAAGACTCCTCTGACACTGAGTGAGCCCTGCTCCTTCCAAGAGATTGCAAACTCACCGAAGACTCCTCTGACAATGGGTGAGCCCTGCTCCAACAAAGAAATCACAAACTCACTGAAGACTCCTCTGACACTGAGTGAACCCTGCTCCTTTCAAGAGATTACAAACTCACAGAAGACTCCTCTGACACTGAGTTAGCCCTGCTCCTTCCAAGAGATCACCAACTCGCTGAAGACTCCTCTGACACTGAGTGAGCCCTGCTCAAACCAAGAGATCACAAACTCACTGAAGACTCCTCTGACACTGAGTGAGCCCTGCTCATTCCAAGAGATCACAATCTCACTGAAGACTCCTCGGACACTGAGTGAGCCCTGCTCCAACCAAGAGATCACAAACTCACTGAAGACTCCTCTGACACTCAGTGAGCCCTGCTCCTTTCGAGACATTACAAACTCACAGATGACTCCTCTGACACTGAGTGAGCCCTGATTCTTCCAAGAGATCACTAACTCACTGAAGACTTCTCAGACACTGAGTGAGCCCTGCTCCAACCAAGAGATCACAAACTCACTGAAGACTCCTCTGACACTGAGTGAGCCCTGCTCCTTTCGAGACATTACAAACTCACAGATGACTCCTCTGACACTGAGTGAGCCCTGCTCATTCCAAGAGATCACAAACCCACTGAAGACTCCTCGGACTCTGAGTGAGCCCTGCTCAAACCAAGAGATCACAAACTCACTGAAGACTCCTCTGACACTGAGTGAGCCCTGCTCCTTTCGAGACATTACAAACTCACAGATGACTCCTCTGACACTGAGCGAGCCATGCTCCTTTCAAGAGATTACAAACTCACAGAAGACTCCTCTGACACTGAGTGAGCCCTGCTCCATCCAAGAGATCAGAAACTCGCTGAAGACTCCTCTGACACTGAGTGAACCCTGCTCCAGCCAAAAGATCTCAAACTCATTGAAGACTTTTCTGAATACTGAGGGAGCCCAGCTTCAACTAAGAGATCACAAACTCACTGAAGCCTCCTCTGACACTGAGTGGGCCCTGCTCCAACTAAGAGATCACAAACTCACTGAAGACTCTTCGGACACTGAGTGAGCCCTGCTCCAACCAAGAGATTACAAACTCACTGAAGACTCCTCCGAAACTCAGTGAGCCCTGCTCCTTTCAAGACATTACAAACTCACAGAAGACTCCTCTGACACTGAGTGAGCCCTGCTTCTTCCAAGAGATCTCAAACTCACTGAAGACTCCTCGGACACTGAGTGAGCCCTGCTCCAACTAAGAGATCACAAACTCACTGAAGACTCCTCTGACACTGAGTGAACCCTGCTCCAGCCAAAATACCTCAAACTCATTGAAGACTCCTCTGACACTGAGTGCACCCTGCTCCTTCCAAGAGATCACAAACTCACTGAAGACTCCTATGACACTGAGTGAGCCCTGCTCCTTCCAAGAGATCACAAACTCACTGAAGACTCCTCTGACACTGAGTGAGCCCAGATCCAACTAAGAGATCACAAACTCACTGAAGACTCCTCTGACACTGAGTGAGCCCTGCTCCAACTAAGAGATCACTAACTCACTGAAGACTCCTCGGACACTGAGTGCACCCTGCTCCTTCCAAGAGATCACAAACTCACTGAAGACTCCTCTGACACTGAGTGAGCTCTGCTCCTTCCTAGAAATCACAAACTCACTGAAGACTCCTCTGACACTGAGTGTGCCCTGCTCCTTCCAAGAGATCACTAACTCACTGAAGACTCCTCTGACACTGAGTGAGCTTAGATCCAACTAGGAGATCACAAAGTCACTGAAGACTCCTCTGACACTGAGTGAGCGCTGCTCCAACTAAGAGATCACAAACTCACTGAAGACTCCTCTGACACTGAGTGAGCCCTGCTCCAACCAAGAGATCACAAACTCACTGAAGACTCCTCCGACACTGAGTGAGCCCTGCTCCTTTCAAGACATTACAAACTCACAGAAGACTCCTCTGACACTGAGTGAGCCCTGCTCCTTCCAAGAGATCTCAAACTCACTGAAGACTCCTTGGACACTGAGTGAGCCCTGCTCCAACTAAGAGATCACAAACTCACTGAAGACTCCTCTGACACTGTGTGAACCCTGCTCCAGCCAAAATACCTCAAACTCATTGAAGCCTCCTCTGACACTGAGTGAGCCCTGCTCCAACTAAGAGATCACAAACTCGCTGAAGACTCCTCTGACACTGAGTGAGCCCTGCCCCTTCCAAGAGATCACAAACTCACTGACGACTCCTCTGACACTGAGTGAGCACTGCTCCTTCCAATAGATCACAAACTCGCTGAAGAGTCCTCTGACACTGAGTGAGCCCAGCTCCAACTAAGAGATCACAAACTCACTGAAGACTCCTCTGACACTGAGTGAGCCCTGCTCCAACTAAGAGATCACAAACTCACTGAAGACTCCTCTGACACTGAGTGTGCCCTGGTCCTTCCAAGATATGTCAAACTTACGGAAGACTCCTCTGACACTGAGTGAGCCCTGCTCCAACCAAGAGATCAGAAACTCACTGAATACTCATCTGACACTGAGTGAGCCCTGCTCCTTCCAAGAGATCACAAACCCACTGCAAACTCTACTGAACACTAAGCGAGCCCAGCTCCAACTAAGAGATAACAAATTCACTGCAAACTCTTCTGAATACTGAGCGAGCCCTGCTCCTTCTAAGAAATCACAAACTCATTGAAGACTCGTCTGACACTCAGTGAGCCCTGCTCCTTCCAAGGGATCACACACTCAATGAAAACTCCTCTGACACTGAGTGAGCCCTGCTCCTTCCAAGAGATCACAAACTCACTGAAGACTCCTCTGACACTGAGTGAGCCCTGCTCTTTCCAAGAGATCACAAACTCACTGAAGACTTCTCTGACATTGAGTGAACCCTGCTCCAACTAAGAGATCACAAACTCACTGAAGACTCCTCTGACACTGAGTGAGCTCTGCTCCTTCCTAGAGATCACAAACTCACTGAAGACTCCTCTGACACTGAGTGAGCCCTGCTCCTCCCAATAGATCACAAACTCACTGAAGACTCCTCTGACACTGAGTGAGCCCTGCTACTTCCAAGAGATTACAAACTCACCGAAGACTCCTCTGACAATGGGTGAGCCCTGCTCCAACAAAGAGATCACAAACTCACTGAAGACTCCTCTGACACTGAGTGAGCCCTGCTCCTTTCAAGAGATTACAAACTCACAGAAGACTCCTCTGACATTGAGTGAGCCCTGCTCCTTCCAAGAGATCACAAACTCACTGTAGACTCCCCAGACACTGAGTGAGCCCTGCACCTTTCAAGAGATTACAAACTCACAGAAGACTCCTCTGACACTGAGTGAGCCCTGCTCCTTCCAAGAGATCACAAACCCACTGCAAACTCTACTGAACACTGAGCGAGCCCAACTCCAACTAAGAGATCACAAACTCACTGCAAACTCTTCTGAACACTGAGCGAGCCCTGCTCCTTCCAAGAGATCACAAACTCGCTGAAGACTCCTCTGACACTGAGTCAACCCTGCTCCAGCCAAAAGATCTCAATCTCAATGAAGACTTTTCTGAACACTGAGTGTGCCCAGATCCAACCAAGAAATCACAAACTCACTGAAGACTCCTCTGACACTGAGTAAGCCCTGCTCATTTCAAGACATTACAAACTGACAGAAGACTCCTCTGACACTGAGTGAGCCCTGCTCCAACCAAGAGATCACTAACTCACTGAAGACTTCTCGGACACTGAGTGAGCCCTGCTCCAACCAAGAGATCACACACTCACTGAAGACTCCTCTGATACTGAGCGAGCCCTGCTCCTTTCAAGAGATTACAAACTCACAGAAGACTCCTCTGACACTGAGTGAGCCCTGCTCCTTCCAAGAGATCAGAAACTCGCTGAAGACTCCTCTGACACTGAGCGAGCCCAACTCCAACTAAGAGATCACACACTCACTGAAGACTCCTCTGACACTGAGTGAACCCTGCTCCAGCCTAAAGATCTCAAACTCATTGAAGACTTTTCTGAACACTGAGAGAGCCCAGCTTCAACTAAGAGATCACAAACTCACTGAAGCCTCCTCTGACACTGAGTGAGCCCTGCTCCAACTAAGAGATGACAAACTCACTGAAGACTCCTCTGACACTGAGTGAGCCCTGCTCCTTCAAAGAGATCACAAACTCACTGAAGACTCCTCTGAAACTGAGTGAGCCCTGCTCCTTCCAAGAGATCACAAACCCACTGCAAACTCTACTGAACACTGAGCGAGCCCAGCTCCAACTAAGAGATCACAGACTCTTCTGAACACTGAGCGAGCCCTGCTCCTTCCAAGAGATCACAAACTCGCTGAAGACTCCTCGGACACTGAGTGAGCCCTGCTCCAACAAAGAAATCACAAACTCACTGAAGACTCCTCTGACACTGAGTGAACCCTGCTCCTTTCAAGAGATTACAAACTCACAGAAGACTCCTCTGACACTGAGTTAGCCCTGCTCCTTCCAAGAGATCACCAACTCGCTGAAGACTCCTCGGACACTGAGTGAGCCCTGCTCCAACCAAGAGATCACAAACCTACTGAAGACTCCTCTGACACTTAGTGAGCCCTGCTCCTTTCAAGACATTACAAACTCACAGAAGACTCCTCTGACACTGAGTGAGCCCTGCTCCTTCCAAGAGATCACTAACTTACTGAAGACTCCTCAGACACTGAGTGAGCCCTGCTGCAACCAAGAGATCACAAACTCACTGAAGACTCCTCTGACACTGAGGAGCCCTGCTCCTTTCGAGACATTACAAACTCACAGAAGACTCCTCTGACACTGAGTGAGCCCTGCTTCTTCCAAGAGATCACTAACTCACTGAAGACTTCTCGGATACTGAGTGAGCCCTGCTCCAACCAAGAGATCACACACTCACTGAAGAGTCCTCTGATACAGAGCGAGCCCTGCTCCTTCCTAGAGATCACAAACTCACTGAAGAATCCTCTGACACTGAGTGAGCTCTGCTCCTTCCTAGAGATCACAAACTCACTGAAGACTCCTCTGACACTGAGTGAGCCCTGCTCCTCCCAATAGATCACAAACTCACTGAAGACTCCTCTGACACTGAGTGAGCCCTGCTACTTCCAAGAGATTACAAACTCACCGAAGACTCCTCTGACAATGGGTGAGCCCTGCTCCAACAAAGAGATCACAAACTCACTGAAGACTCCTCTGACACTGAGTGAGCCCTGCTCCTTTCAAGAGATTACAAACTCACAGAAGACTCCTCTGACATTGAGTGAGCCCTGCTCCTTCCAAGAGATCACAAACTCACTGTAGACTCCCCAGACACTGAGTGAGCCCTGCACCTTTCAAGAGATTACAAACTCACAGAAGACTCCTCTGACACTGAGTGAGCCCTGCTCCTTCCAAGAGATCACAAACCCACTGCAAACTCTACTGAACACTGAGCGAGCCCAACTCCAACTAAGAGATCACAAACTCACTGCAAACTCTTCTGAACACTGAGCGAGCCCTGCTCCTTCCAAGAGATCACAAACTCGCTGAAGACTCCTCTGACACTGAGTCAACCCTGCTCCAGCCAAAAGATCTCAATCTCAATGAAGACTTTTCTGAACACTGAGTGTGCCCAGATCCAACCAAGAAATCACAAACTCACTGAAGACTCCTCTGACACTGAGTAAGCCCTGCTCATTTCAAGACATTACAAACTGACAGAAGACTTCTCGGACACTGAGTGAGCCCTGCTCCAACCAAGAGATCACACACTCACTGAAGACTCCTCTGATACTGAGCGAGCCCTGCTCCAACCAAGAGATCACACACTCACAGAAGACTCCACTGACACTGAGTGAGCCCTGCTCCTTCCAAGAGATCAGAAACTCGCTGAAGACTCCTCTGACACTGAGCGAGCCCAACTCCAACTAAGAGATCACACACTCACTGAAGACTCCTCTGACACTGAGTGAACCCTGCTCCAGCCTAAAGATCTCAAACTCATTGAAGACTTTTCTGAACACTGAGAGAGCCCAGCTTCAACTAAGAGATCACAAACTCACTGAAGCCTCCTCTGACACTGAGTGAGCCCTGCTCCAACTAAGAGATGACAAACTCACTGAAGACTCCTCTGACACTGAGTGAGCCCTGCTCCTTCAAAGAGATCACAAACTCACTGAAGACTCCTCTGAAACTGAGTGAGCCCTGCTCCTTCCAAGAGATCACAAACCCACTGCAAACTCTACTGAACACTGAGCGAGCCCAGCTCCAACTAAGAGATCACAGACTCTTCTGAACACTGAGCGAGCCCTGCTCCTTCCAAGAGATCACAAACTCGCTGAAGACTCCTCGGACACTGAGTGAGCCCTGCTCCAACAAAGAAATCACAAACTCACTGAAGACTCCTCTGACACTGAGTGAACCCTGCTCCTTTCAAGAGATTACAAACTCACAGAAGACTCCTCTGACACTGAGTTAGCCCTGCTCCTTCCAAGAGATCACCAACTCGCTGAAGACTCCTCGGACACTGAGTGAGCCCTGCTCCAACCAAGAGATCACAAACCTACTGAAGACTCCTCTGACACTTAGTGAGCCCTGCTCCTTTCAAGACATTACAAACTCACAGAAGACTCCTCTGACACTGAGTGAGCCCTGCTCCTTCCAAGAGATCACTAACTTACTGAAGACTCCTCAGACACTGAGTGAGCCCTGCTGCAACCAAGAGATCACAAACTCACTGAAGACTCCTCTGACACTGAGGAGCCCTGCTCCTTTCGAGACATTACAAACTCACAGAAGACTCCTCTGACACTGAGTGAGCCCTGCTTCTTCCAAGAGATCACTAACTCACTGAAGACTTCTCGGATACTGAGTGAGCCCTGCTCCAACCAAGAGATCACACACTCACTGAAGAGTCCTCTGATACAGAGCGAGCCCTGCTCCTTCCTAGAGATCACAAACTCACTGAAGAATCCTCTGACACTGAGTGAGCCCTGCTCCTCCCAAGAGATCACAAACTCACTTAAGACTCCTCTGACACTGAGTGAGCCCTGCTCCTTCCAAGAGATTACAAACTCACCGAAGACTCCTCTGAAAATGGGTGAGCCCTTCTCCAACAAAGAAATCACAAACTCACTGAAGACTCCTCTGACACTGAGTGAGCCCTGCTCCTTTCAAGAGATTACAAACTCACAGAAGACTCCTCTGACACTGAGTGAGCCCTGCTCCTTCCAAGAGATCACACTCACTGAAGACTCCTCAGACACTGAGTGAGCCCTGCTCCTTTCAAGAGATTACAAACTCACAGAAGACTCCTTGGACACTGAGTGAGCCCTGCTACTTCCAAGAGATCACAAACTCGCTGAAGACTCCTTTGACACTGAGTGAACCCTGCTCCAGCCAAAATATCTCAAAGTCATTGAAGACTTTTCAGAACACTGAGTGAGACCAGCTCCAACTAAGAGATCACAAACTCACTGAAGACACCTCTGACACTGAGTGAGCCATGCTCCAACTAAGAGATCACAAACTCACTGAAGACTCCTCTGACACTGAGTGAGCCCTGCTCCAACTAAGAGATCACAAACTCACTGAAGACTCCTCTTACACTGAGTGAGCCCTGGTCCTTCCAATAGATCTCATACTTACTGAAGAGTCCTCTGGCACTGAGTGAGCCCTGCTCCTTTAAGAGATTGCAAACTCACTGAAGACTCCTCTGACAATGCGCGAGCCCAGCTCCAACCAAGAGATCACAAACTCACTGAATACTCCTCTGACACTGAGTGAGCTCTGCTCCTTCCTAGAGATCACAAACTCACTGAAGACTCCTCTGACACTGAGTGAGCCCTGCTTCTTCCAAGAGATCACAAACTCACTGAAGACTCCTCTGACACTGAGTGAGTGTTGGACCCGGCCTCGTGGCGTGGCCTGTCTCTGACCCTCAGAACCCTGCGAGCGTAGGCCTGCACTCTGAGCCCCTGCGCAGCGTCCCCGCAAGAATAGCCTGCACCCAGCAGCCTGGTCGCCTCACCCCCGATGAGCCCGAACCCCCGTAAAACCACAACCAGGCCGCATGTCCCCGTCCCGCTCCCGGCTCCGAGCGCCTAACATTGCATGCCCCACAAGGCCCGGACGCCATCTTCCCTTCCCGACATCCCTGTCTCCCTGGGCCTAGCGGGACCCCGGCCCCAGTGAAACCCAGCCTCCAAAGGCGCGCCAGTCCCGGCTGGGGGGTAAAGGGCTCCCGAGTGAGATAAGCCAGGGAGTTTCGAGGGCACCTCCGGCCTCCCCTGAGGGGCTGGTATCTGTCACACCTTTGGCCCTCCCCTGTGGCCCAATTTCGATCCCCCCTCTGGCCTCCCCGAGGGTGGGCTCCAGACCCGCTGGGCGTCTGGGAATTCCCGGACCCATCTTTCAAAGGGATCAAAGAACCCACCGCCGGACCTCGCCAACGACCAGCCCCCTGGGCTTGAGACCTCCGCCTGCGAGGGTCCGGAGATCAAAGAGCCGAAGGACTATAACTGGGCCCGCCCGACAACTAGCGGGCAGTTGTATCTTGGACCTAAAGCCCTGCTGATCTGAGCGCGGCTGACCCTAAGAAGACTCATCCTGAACATCGGAGCCCTGCTGACGCTGTCGCGGCTCAAGCTGAACTAGTAACCATCGGAGCCCTGCTGACGCGGTCGCGGCTCAAGCTGAACTGAACCATCGGAGCCCTGCTGACGCTGTCGCGGCTCAAGCTTAACTGAACCATCCGAGCCCTGCTGACGCTATCGCGGCTCAAGCTGAACTGAACCATCGGAGCCCTGCTGACGCTGTCGCGGCTCAAGCTGAACTAAGACCATCGGAGCCCTGCTGACGCTGTCGCGGCTCAAGCTGAACTAAGACCATCGGAGCCCTGCTGACGCTGTCGCGGCTCTTCACGAACTTCTCCAGATCGAGTCCTGCTGACCTCGTCGCGGCTCGAGGAGTACTCTGGTCCGGCCGGACCATCGAGAGCACTATCACGACTGAGCCGACTCGACGGAGGTGAAGCAGCCCGTACGACCATCATCCCGTACCCCCCGGCTCGAGGATTGAGAGCTGTGCATAGGGTACGCCTCGTACTGTCCCAGAGACTAAAAGACCTTCCCGCTTCCCCCTTTCCGAATCCTCCAAGACTTTGTGGTCCCTTGACCCCTGTGTACATAAGAGTGCTACCTCGCTATTTGCTTCTATAAAGATCTTGTTACTAAAACCCACCGGTGTGGTGTCTGTTCGTAGTGTGGTGTGAGCTCAGTGTGTACGATCCTAGACCCGAAGTCCTCCCCGGTGAGGACCTCACAATCAAGACTCGGCAAGTTCTGTGGGAGAGGTGGGTCCGGGTGTGGTCGGGTGAGCACAACCTGACCCTCGGGGATCGCCCTTCTTACATTGGTGGCAGCGTCGCGATAAGAACCTACGTCTAGGGATCGTACAGTACTGACACACTACCCGAACGAAGAAGCAGCCATGAGCGTCACAGCCGACAAGACCACCTTCCAGATGGAGCTTCTGGGAGACTATTCGCACCGTGAGCTCAAGCAATTCTGCAAGGATCTCCGTATCCCGTCAACGGGATTAAATACCAAAGAGGACTTCCAACAAGCTCTAACAGCCTGGGTGGAGGCCGGAGCACAACCTCCAGCACCGACATAAGCCGATGGGGGGGGAGCCCCTCTGACCGAAACCCACGCTCCAGAGCAAGAAAGAACAGAGTCCCCGACGCGGACTCCCAGCACGGAGAGAGGTCTATCTCCAGAAGAGATGGCCGACCGAGAACGCACCGAAGCCACGAGCTAGAACTAGCCCGTTTGAAGATGGAGGGAGAACTCAAGCTGGCCGAGAAAAAGCTAGCCATCGAGCAGTTGCGGCTGCAAGGAGAACTGGAGGAGAAGAAGCTCCAACGAGAACATGATGGAAAGAAGCTCCAGCTGGAGCACGAGCGCAGCCTATTGGAAATAGAACTAAAAGCCCGGAACGAAGGCAGCAAAACAGCAGCGACCCGAGAGGCCATTCCCCCGGTGGAACCCAAGGTCCACATCCCCAAGGACGTGGTCAAAGAATATTATAAAAACGATGACATCCAGCAATGGTTCAAGGCCTACGAGGTCGCCATGACCTCCCACCGAGTTCCGCAGAAAGATTGGGGAGCCGGGCTGTGGGGTCCATTCCTGAGTGAGGGGAGAGACACCCTACTCGACCTACCGTCTGCCGAACAGACCTCCTACAGCCACATGAAAGAGGCCCTCCTCACAAGGTACGGGCTCACCCCAGAAATGTACCGCCAACGCTTCCGAGACTGCAAGAAGATCCCCGGCACCACCTGGGTAGAATATGTCAATTTCTACAGCCGGGCCCTGGAAGGGTGGATCAAGGGCAGCAAAGTATCCACTTTCGAGGGGCTCATCGACCTCATTGCCTACGAACATTTGTCCCTGAATTGCTTTGTGGAACTCCGGCAGCACCTCCTGGACAGCAAGTTGGCTGACCCCCGGAAGCTGGCCGTCGAGGCGGATCGCTGGGTAAGCACCAGAGTACCCCGGGGGCCCGGGGGAGACTCTGGCCGAAATGAACAGGGGTCCTCCCGCCAGAGGGGAGGAGGGAACCAGAATAGACAGAGGGGTTCCCAGGTAGGGTCCCCGCGTAGTCCCCCCAGAAACCAGCCCGGCACCTCGCCTCCCACAGCGCGCGCAGGGTTTCCCCCAGCTAAGCCAGGGCCCCGAGCCAGCCAAGCCTGCTACCATTGCCAGCAACCAGGGCACTATGCCAATGACCCCCGCTGCCCGTTGTTCAAAAAGCCTGCCGCTGCAGGCCCCCCAGCGCGCCACATCACCTCAGTAGCCCTAGAAGAAGAGGAGGGAGAAGAGGAGTTCGGGGGAGCTGACCCCGCAGCCATGATGTTAGTATCCCTGGGTGATAGAGAGATGGTCCCAGGAGCCCCCCTACCCGACAATACCGAGAAGTATCGACAGCAGGTGACTGTCAATGGCCATCACATAGGGGCGCTCCGAGACACGGGGGCCAGTATCACTGCGGTGAAACGGCATCTAGTAACCGAAGCCCAGATTGTCCCCCACATCTCCTGCAGGGTGATCGCAGCCGATAACTCCGTCCGCACCTGCCGGATAGCTCAAGTCCCGTTCGAGTGGGGGGGCGTCTCTGGGGAGTTACGAGTGGCAGTCCGCTCTGACATGCCCGTGGACTGCCTGCTCGGCAATGACCTAGAGAGCTCCCCATGGCAGCGAGTTGAGAAGAGGACCCACCTGGAGATGGTGGGCCTGCCCGAATGGGCCTGTGTGAGTACCCGGTCGATGACCGCCCGAAGAATCACCCCCGCAGGGGCGACCTTAGAGGCGGCCCCAACGACCCCTGCGGACCCCGAGGTCTCTGAACCCTCCGAAGCCCCTGAACTGTTCCCCGGGGAGAGCTTTCCCTCCGACGCAAGTCCCCTCGGCCCTAGCGTCGAGTCGACCCCGAGTCTGGACGACCTTCCTGAGCTGGCCCAGTGGCGCCAGGAAGGGGGACCGTCCCGTGATGAATTCTGCCTAGAGCAGACCTCCTGTCCCTCCTTGGTTGGGCCGCGGCAGCAGGCCGCCGCCCAGGCCGCCGGTGACCAGTCCGGCTCCCACTTTGTCTATTGGGAAAACGGCCTATTGTATAGCGAACAAAAGTCCACCGAACTAGGGTCCAGCCGAGTGCTGGTGGTCCCCTTATGCTTCCGCGGCTTTCTCCTGAACCTGGCCCATGACGTACCCCTGGCGGGACACTTGGGACAAGACAAAACGTACCATCGCCTGGTCACCCACTTCTATTGGCCGGGCATGCGCTCCGATGTAGAAGGCCACTGCAAGTCCTGCCCCACGTGTCAGTCCAGCGGAAAGAGCGGAGGGAAGCGCAAGGCTCCTCTCCAACCCTTCCCCGTGGTCAGTACCCCCTTTGAGAGGGTGGGAATCGACATCGTGGGCCCCCTCGACTCCCAGACCTCCTTGGGGCACCGCTTTATCCTAGTGCTGGTGGACTATGCCACCCGCTACCCCGAAGCCATTCCCCTCCGGACGGTGACCGCCCCCGTGGTGGGGCGGGCCCTCATGGCCATCTTCTCCCGGGTGGGATTCCCCCGGGAAGTCGTCAGCGACCGAGGGACAAACTTCATCTCAAAATACATGAAGTCCCTCTGGCAGCAATGTGGGGTGACGTACAAATTCACCACCCCATATCACCCCCAGGGGAACGGTCTGGTGGAACGCTTCAACCGGACCCTCAAAGGGATGATCATGGGTCTCGAAGAGCCCCTGAGACGTAAGTGGGACGTCCTCCTCCCCTGTCTCCTCTTCGCGTACCGCGAAGTCCCCCAGAAGTCCCTGGGGTTCAGCCCCTTCGAGCTGCTCTACGGGCACCCCGTCCGGGGACCCCTCACCCTGGTCAAGGAGGGGTGGGAGGCGGCGGCCCCAGAGCCCCCTCCCGATGTGTTTCGATACATCTTGGCCCTCCGGAACCAGACGAGGAAGTTCCAAGAGCTGGCCGAGGCAAACCTCGAGGCCAGTCAAGAAGAAATGAAACGGTGGTATGACCAGAATGCCACTCTGGTCGAGTTTCAGCCCGGACAACAGGTCTGGGTGATGGCCCCCGTAGAGCCCTGTGCCCTGCAAGACAAGTGGACAGGGCCCTTCAAGGTGATCGAACGCAAGAGTCAAGTGACCTACCTCATTGATGTAGAGTCCCCCAGGAACCCCTTGCGGGTCCTTCACATGAACCGCCTCAAGCCCCACTTCGCCCGGTCCGAGTTGAGTTTGCTCCTCGCCACGGACGATGGGGAAGAAGAAGAAACGGAGCCTCTCCCCGATCTCCTGTCCACGAAAGAGAAAGATGGCTCCGTAGAGGGAGTGAATCTCTCCCCCTCCCTCTCTCCAGAGCAGCGTGGGGACTGTCGCCAGTTGTTGGGACAGTTCTCAGACCTCTTCTCCCTCACCCCCGGCGTCACCAACTGGTGCGTCCACGACGTGGACACCGGGGACAGCCCTCCGGTACGGCACAGAGCCTACCGCGTCCCTGACCGAGTCCGGGCCTGTATCAAGGCCGAGGTATCGAAGATGTTGGCCCTCGGGGTGGTCGAAGCCTCTGACAGCCCATGGGCTAGCCCCGTGGTCCTGGTTCCAAAGGCAGCCGCCCCCGGTGCTGTTCCTGAGCTGAGGTTCTGCATTGACTACCGCGGGCTCAACGCAGTCACCCGAACCGATGCTCATCCCATCCCCGAGCCGACGAGCTTATCGATCGCCTCGGGGCTGCTCGCTTCCTTAGCACATTCGACCTGATCAGTGGATACTGGCAGATCGCCCTCACCGAGGGAGCTAAGGAAAGGTCCGCTTTTTCCACCCCGGATGGTCACTACCATTTCCGGGTGATGCCCTTCGGGATGAAGAACGCCCCGCCACCTTCCAGAGGCTGGTGAACCAGGTCCTGGCGGGGTTGGAAGAGTTCAGCGCTGCGTATCTGGATGATATCGCGGTGTACAGTTCCCACTGGCCCGAGCACCTCCGGCACCTCCGGGCGGTGCTGACCGCCCTGAGGGGGGCAGGTCTCACCATTAAGGCAAGCAATTGCCAGATCGGACAAGGGTCCGTAATCTACCTTGGGCACCAGGTCGGAAGCGGCCTCGTAGCCCCCCTCCAGCCCAAGATCGATGCCATCGTGGCCTGGGAGGCCCCCACGACCCAGACGGAAGTGCGGGCGTTTCTAGGGCTCACGGGGTACTACCGCCGGTTCATCAAGAGTTACGGCAGCATCGTAGCCCCCCTCACGGAGCTAACCTCCAAGAACCAGCCGAAGAAAGTCAGCTGGACCTCCACCTGCCAGGAGGCGTTCGAAACGCTGAAGGACGCCATGTGCACCGCCCCCATCCTACAGGCCCCCGACTACTCACGAGAGTTTGTAGTCCAGACGGACGCGTCCGAGCATGGCATCGGAGCGGTCCTGTCCCAGGTGAACGAGAGCGGCCTAGACCAACCCGTAGCATTCATTAGCCGGAGGCTACTCCCTTGAGAACAAAGGTGGAGCACCATCGAGCGGGAGGCCTTCGCGGTGGTTTGAGCCCTGAAGAAGCTGAGGCCCTACCTGTTCGGTACTCACTTCCGGGTCCAGACCGACCACCGACCCCTCCGGTGGCTAATGCAGATGAGAGGGGAGAATCCCAAATTGCTGCGCTGGTCCATCTCACTCCAGGGGATGGACTTCACTGTTGAGCACCGGCCTGGTGTTGACCACGCCAACGCAGACGGCCTGTCCCGATTCTTCCGCCTCAGCGAAGAGAACCCCCAAGAGGATGGGTAGTTCTCCCCGCCTTCAGCTGGGGGGGACGCGTGTTGGACCTGGCCTCGTGGCGTGGCCCGTCTCTGTCCCTCAGAACCCTGCGAGCGTAGGCCTGCACCCTGAGCCCCTGCGCAGCGTCCCCGCAAGAATAGCCTGCACCCAGCAGCCTGGTCGCCTCACCCCCGATGAGCCCGAACCCCCGTAAAACCACAACCAGGCCGCATGTCCCCGTCCCGCTCCCGGCTCCGAGCGCCTAACATTGCATGCCCCACAAGGCCCGGATGCTATCTTCCCTTCCCGACATCCCTGTCTCCCTGGGCCTAGCGGGACCCCGGCCCCAGTGAAACCCAGCCTCCAAAGGCGCGCCAGTCCCGGCTGGGGGGTAAAGGGCTCCCGAGTGAGATAAGCCAGGGAGTTTCGAGGGCACCTCCAGCCTCCCCTGAGGGGCTGGTATCTGTCACACCTTTGGCCCTCCCCTGTGGCCCAATTTCGATCCCCCCTCTGGCCTCCCCGAGGGCGGGCTCCAGACCCGCTGGGCGTCTGGGCATTCCCGGACCCATCTTTCAGAGGGATCAAAGAACCCACCGCCGGACCTCGCCAACGACCAGCCCCCTGGGCTTGAGACCTCCGCCTGCGAGGGTCCGGAGATCAAAGAGCCGAAGGACTATAACTGGGCCCGCCCGACAACTAGCGAGCAGTTGTATCTTGGACCTAAAGCCCTGCTGATCTGAGCGCGGCTGACCCTAAGAAGACTCATCCTGAACATCGGAGCCCTGCTGACGCTGTCGCGGCTCAAGCTGAACTAGTAACCATCGGAGCCCTGCTGACGCGGTCGCGGCTCAAGCTGAACCTGCAACCATCGGAGCCCTGCTGACGCTGTCGCGGCTCAAGCTGAACTGAACCATCCGAGCCCTGCTGACGCTGTCGCGGCTCAAGCTGAACTGAACCATCGGAGCCCTGCTGACGCTGTCGCGGCTCAAGCTGAACTAAGACCATCGGAGCCCTGCTGACGCTGTCGCGGCTCAAGCTGAACTAAGACCATCGGAGCCCTGCTGACGCTGTCGCGGCTCTTCACGAACTTCTCCAGATCGAGTCCTGCTGACCTCGCCGCGGCTCGAGGAGTACTCTGGTCCGGCCGGACCATCGAGAGCACTATCACGACCGAGCCGACTCGACGGAGGTGAAGCAGCCCGTACGACCATCATCCCGTACCCTCGGCTCGAGGATTGAGAGCTGTGCGTAGGGTACGCCTCGTACTGTCCCAGAGACTAAAAGACTGTCCCGCTTCCCCCTTTCCGAATCCTCCAAGACTTTGTGGTCCCTTGACCCCTGTGTACATAAGAGTGCTACCTCGCTATTTGCTTATATAAAGATCTTGTTACTAAAACCCACCGGTGTGGTGTCTGTTCGTAGTGTGGTGTGAGCTCAGTGTGTACGATCCTAGACCCAAAGTCCTCCCCGGTGAGGACCTCACAATCAAGACTCGGCAAGTTATGTGGGAGAGGTGGGTCAGGGTGTGGTCGGGTGAGCACAACCTGACCCTCGGGGATCGCCCTTCTTACAGTGAGCCCTGCTCCTTCCAAGAGATTACAAACTCACCGAAGACTCCTCTGACACTGAGTGAGCCCTGCTACTTCCAAGAGATGACAAACTCACTGAAGACTCCTCTGACACTGAGTGAACCCTGCTCCAGCCAAAATACCTCAAACTCATTGAAGACTCCTCTGACACTGAGTGCACCCTGCTCCTTCCAAGAGATCACAAACTCACTGAAGACTCCTCTGACTCTGAGTGAGCTCTGCTCCTTCCTAGAAATCACAAACTCACTGAAGACTCCTCTGACACTGAGTGAGACCTGCTCCTTCCAAGAGATCACAAACTCACTGTAGACTCCTTTGACACTGAGTGAGCCTTGCTCCAACTAAGAGATCACAAACTCACTGAAGATTCCTCTGACACTGAGTGAACCCTGCTCCAGCCAAAATATCTCAAACTCATTGAAGACTCCTCTGACACTGAGTGCACCCTGCTCCTTCCAAGAGATCACAACCTCACTGAAGACTCCTCTGACACTGAGTGAACCCTTTTCCAACCAAGAGATCACAAACTCACTGAAGACTCCTCTGACACTGAGTGAGCCCTGCTCCTTTCAAGACACTACAAACTCACAAAAGACTCCTCTGACACTGAGTGAGCCCTGCTCCTTCCAAGAGATCACACACTCACTGAAGACTCCTCTGACACTGAGCGAGCCATGCTCCTTTCAAGAGATTACAAACTCACAGAAGACTCCTCTGACACTGAGTGAGCCCTGCTCCATCCAAGAGATCAGAAACTCGCTGAAGACTCCTCTGACACTGAGTGAACCCTGCTCCAGCCAAAAGATCTCAAACTCATTGAAGACTTTTCTGAATACTGAGGGAGCCCAGCTTCAACTAAGAGATCACAAACTCACTGAAGCCTCCTCTGACACTGTTGGACTTGGCCCGCAGGGCAGGTTCACCCCTAAACTTTTTGCCTTATGTGTGACCCTGTGTCAGTGATTTTTGGGTCTCTGCGCACTTTACCCTAGGTCCCAGAGTAAAGTGCGTGCGTGTAGTATGGCTGGCCTGCCCTCCCATAGGAATGCATGGGGAATGTGTGTGTCCCTGGTAGTTCCTGATGCGTGGGGAGTGCAGGCTCGAGTTTAGTATGTCTGAACTCGTGAGAGTGAATGCTGCGAGATGGTGTATGCGGCATGTATGTGTCTAGAAGGGAAGTGCTACTTCTGGACATAGAGATATGTGTGCAGTGAGGGTGCTGGAGCGTGATTGGCTGGAGCTGGCTGGCATGCCAGGCTCCAGGAAGTCTGGATGGGTCTGCCCGGTGGTGAGTGGGAGATTAGCATGAGTGATGTGTGGGAGGAGTGTACCTGTGTCCTGGATGGGCTGGGTTTTCCCCACACAATGCTGGCTCCGCCCCCCTGTGGTGTGTCTAACGACCCTAGCCCTGCCAGTGAATGAAATGGGTGGTTGGGCCATCAAGAGTGCTCCCAAGCCAGCTGTAACTGGTTTTCCCCCCACCCTGCACCTTGAAACAAAGGATTTTTTACTATAAGAAGGGGCTGTGTCCCCTTGGAAAATGTTCTGCTTTTGGATCCTGCCAGAGGGGGCTGTTGCTGCTGGGGCCAGGAGGACCGCCACTTGGGGTGTCTCCCTGCCTGGAGACCCAGTGTGCTGGCTCTGGCCCAGCCTTGCCCCCCTGCCTGCCTCCAGCCCCTGCTGGAGCCTTGTCCTGTCCTCCAGTGCTGGGGAGCACTGAGGACTCCTTGCCTGCAGCCTGAGAGCGCTGCTCTCTGCCCTTCAGCGCTGTGAGCGCTGAAATCGTCTGCCTAGCGCTTGAAAGCGCTTGATTTTGGCCATAGCGCTGTGAGCGCTGTAATTTTGTCCTGTAGGCGCTTTGGAGCGCCTACCCTTCGTTTCTCTCGCTGCTAGCGCTTTGAGCGCTGTAATTTTGCGCATAGCGCTGCGAGCGCTGCTCTCCTGTCCGTGGCGCTTGAGAGCGCTGCATTTTTGCCCGTTTTGAGGATTTCATAGGAGGCCGGTGCCCACCCGGCATTGCCCAGGTCCGTGATCTATTGGGATCACATGGGAGCCCGCCTGCCTGCCTAAAAGCGAGCCGCCGCGCTGCCCGTGGCGACCCGGAAGTGGTTGTGAGCCCGGCCACTCACAGCGCGGCCCGGGAGAGGCCGACCGGAAGTCCCGCCCCCGGGGCTCCCGAGGACGAGGGAGAGCCCCGGAGCCCAGCGAGGAGCAGGAGAAGAGTGGAGAGAGCCCCCGAGGAGCGGGAGCTCTCGTGGAACAGCCGCCCGCCGCACGAGACAGCCGGTGAGTGCCTGGAAAGGGAGAGGGGCGTCGGGACACATTGTCGGTGTCCGCCCCTCCCCCGTAGCGCGACCTCGCGCTCGCGAATGTTGGGAGCCAAAGAGGCTCTTGGGGGCATTTCCCTTTAAATCCAGGGGCCGCATTGTCTGTCGAGCCCGGAGAGGCTCGTGGGGCACCTGGTGATTCGGAGTCCCTAGAGAGGGGACTCCACCGACGGCCATAGTGGTTGAGAGCCAGAGAGGCTCTGGGGTGCCACAGTAATTTCTCTAGAGCCCAGCGAGGCTCCTACATTGGTCCCCCCATTTGCTCTTGAGCCCTGAGAGGCTCCCCCGCCCAGATGTCGTGTCACGAGCCCTGAGAGGCTCAGGGGCATAATTGTGGTTCAGAGCCTAGTGAAGCTCTTGAGAGACAGTCAGTTGGGCAGAGCCTGCGAGGCTCCAGCGTTGGCCCATTATTGATGATTCAGCTGCCCAGCACTTTGTGGGCAGCTGCCACGTTTAGGCCCTGACATTTGGACACAGAGACTGTCACAGGTGGTGACTTATCTGAGTTTGGCGCAATTGTGTGCTTTTACACCTCTGAATGTTAATGCGTCATGTGTGTTGTTTTTACACCCCTACAGGAATTGAGACATGTAGGTGGTTGTTTTTCTCCCTAGTACAGGTGGTGCTAGTGAGGTCCTGTTACCAGTGATTACTGGTTGTGTGCTCTATTTTCATATTGTGTGCTACTTTGAATTTACTGTCTAAAGTGCTATTTCTGAAAGTATTATTTCTAAAAGTGCTGATACCCCTGACAGTGGTCCAAGTGGCCCTGTCCTGTGCAATATCCCTTGTAAATTCCGCCCGTGCCTGTTGGCACAGTGTAACAAGATGTGTGTTTTATCTGATGTATATTTATTATAATACAAAGGCTATTTTTATATAACCTTGTGTGGAGTTTCCTTTGTGGTGGGCCTTTGGTTGTTGTTGCTGGGGTGCATGCGCAAATACTTAACTTACATCGCCTCCAAGTTTAGCCTTGCTGCTCGCGCCACGTTACCTAGAGGGTGAGTAGGGGTTATCTTGGCGTGTAACTCCCTTGCCCTGACTTGGGTGTGGTGGTCTCTGACTGACTTTGGCGAAAGCCCTGGCCAGCCAGGGATCCCATTTCCAACAGACACTGAGTGAGCCCTGCTCCAACTAAGAGATCACAAACTCACTGAAGACTCCTCTGACACTGAGTGAGCCCTGCTCCTTCCAAGAGATCACAAACTCACTGAAGACTCCTCTGACACTGAGTTAGCCCTGCTCCTTCCAAGGGATCACACACTCAATGAAATCTCCTCTGACACTGAGTGAGCCCTGCTCCTTCCAAGAGATCACAAACTCACTGAAGACTCCTCTGACACTGAGTGAGCCCTGCTCCTTCCAAGAGATCACAAATCCACTGCAAACTCTACTGAACACTGAGCGAGCCCAGCTCCAGCCAAATGATCTTAAACTCATTGAAGACTTTTCTGAACACTGAGTGCGCCCAGTTCCAACTAAGAGATCACAAACTGACTGAAGACTACTCTGACACTGAGTGAGCTCTGCTCCAACTAAGAGATCACAAACTCACTGAAGACTCATCTTACACTGAGTGAGCCCTGGTCCTTCCAATAGATCTCAAACTTACTGAAGAGTCCTCTGGCACTGAGTGAGCCCTGCTCCTTTAAGAGATTGCAAACTCACTGAAGACTCCTCTGACAATGCGCGAGCCCAGCTCCAACCAAGAGATCACAAACTCACTGAATACTCCTCTGACACTGAGTGAGCTCTGCTCCTTCCTAGAGATCACAAACTCACTGAAGACTCCTCTGACACTGAGTGAGCCCTGCTTCTTCCAAGAGATCACAAACTCACTGAAGACTCCTCTGACACTGAGTGAGCCCTGCTCCTTCCAAGAGATTACAAACTCACCGAAGACTCCTTTGTCACTGAGTGAGCCCTGCTACTTCCAAGAGATGACAAACTCACTGAAGACTCCTCTGACACTGAGTAAGCCCTGCTTCTTCCAAGAGATCACAAACTCACTGAAGACTCCTCTGACACTGAGTGAGCCCTGCTCCTTCCAAGAGATTACAAACTCACCGAAGACTCCTCTGTCACTGAGTGAGCCCTGCTACTTCCAAGAGATGACAAACTCACTGAAGACTCCTCTGACACTGAGTGAACCCTGCTCCAGCCAAAATACCTCAAACTCATTGAAGACTCCTCTAAAACTGAGTGCACCCTGCTCCTTCCAAGAGATCACAAACTCACTGAAGACTCCTCTGACTCTGAGTGAGCTCTGCTCCTTCCTAGAAATCACAAACTCACTGAGGACTCCTCTGACACTGAGTGAGACCTGCTCCTTCCAAGAGATCACAAACTCACTGAAGACTCCTCTGACACTGAGTGAGCCTTGCTCCAACTAAGAGATCACAAACTCACTGAAGATTCCTCTGACACTGAGTGAACCCTGCTCCAGCCAAAATATCTCAAACTCATTGAAGATTCCTCTGATACTGAGTGCACCCTGCTCCTTCCAAGAGATCACAACCTCACTGAAGACTCCTCTGACACTGAGTGAACCCTTTTCCAACCAAGAGATCACAAACTCACTGAAGACTCATCTGACACTGAGTGAGCCCTGTTCCTTTCAAGACACTACAAACTCACAAAAGACTCCTCTGACACTGAGTGAGCCCTGCTCCTTCCAAGAGATCACACACTCACTGAAGACTCCTCTGACACTGAGCGAGCCATGCTCCTTTCAAGAGATTATAAACTCACAGAAGACTCCTCTGACACTGAGTGAGCCCTGCTCCATCCAAGAGATCAGAAACTCGCTGAAGACTCCTCTGACACTGAGTGAACCCTGCTCCAGCCAAAAGATCTCAAACTCATTGAAGACTTTTCTGAATACTGAGGGAGCCCAGCTTCAACTAAGAGATCACAAACTCACTGAAGCCTCCTCTGACACTGAGTGAGCCCTGCTCCAACTAAGAGATCACAAACTCACAGAAGACTCCTCTGACACTGAGTGAGCCCTGCTCCTTCCAAGAGATCACAAACTCACTGAAGACTCCTCTGACACTGAGTGAGCCCTGCTCCTTTCAAGAGATCACAAACTCACTGAAGACTCCTCTGACACTGAGTGAGCCCTGCTCCTTCCAAGAGATCACAAATCCACTGCAAACTCTACTGAACACTGAGCGAGCCCAGCTCCAGCCAAAAGATCTCAAACTCATTGAAGACTTTTCTGAACACTGAGTGCGCCCAGTTCCAACTAAGAGATCACAAACTGACTGAAGACTCCTCTGACACTGAGTGAGCCCTGCTCCAACTAAGAGATCACAAACTGACTTAAGACTCCTCTGACACTGAGTGAGCCCTGCTCCATCCAAGAGATCAGAAACTCGCTGAAGACTCCTCTGACACTGAGTGAACCCTGCTCCAGCCAAAAGATCTCAAACTCATTGAAGACTTTTCTGAATACTGAGGGAGCCCAGCTTCAACTAAGAGATCACAAACTCAATGAAGCCTCCTCTGACACTGAGTGAGCCCTGCTCCAACTAAGAGATCACAAACTCACTGAAGACTCCTCTGACACTGAGTGAGCCCTGCTCCTTCCAAGAGATCACAAACTCACTGAAGACTCCTCTGACACTGAGTGAGCCCTACTCCTTCCAAGGGATCACACACTCAATGAAATCTCCTCTGACACTGAGTGAGCCCTGCTCCTTCCAAGAGATCACACTCACTGAAGACTCCTCAGACACTGAGTGAGCCCTGCTCCTTTCAAGAGATTACAAACTCACAGAAGACTCCTCGGACACTGAGTGAGCCCTGCTACTTCCAAGAGATCACAAACTCGCTGAAGACTCCTTTGACACTGAGTGAACCCTGCTCCAGCCAAAATATCTCAAAGTCATTGAAGACTTTTCAGAACACTGAGTGAGACCAGCTCCAACTAAGAGATCACAAACTCACTGAAGACACCTCTGACACTGAGTGAGCCATGCTCCAACTAAGAGATCACAAACTCACTGAAGACTCCTCTGACACTGAGTGAGCCCTGCTCCAACTAAGAGATCACAAACTCACTGAAGACTCCTCTCACACTGAGTGAGCCCTGGTCCTTCCAATAGATCTCAAACTTACTGAAGAGTCCTCTGGCACTGAGTGAGCCCTGCTCCTTTAAGAGATTGCAAACTCACTGAAGACTCCTCTGACAATGCGCGAGCCCAGCTCCAACCAAGAGATCACAAACTCACTGAATACTCCTCTGACACTGAGTGAGCTCTGCTCCTTCCTAGAGATCACAAACTCACTGAAGACTCCTCTGACACTGAGTGAGCCCTGCTTCTTCCAAGAGATCACAAACTCACTGAAGACTCCTCTGACACTGAGTGAGTGTTGGACCCGGCCTCGTGGCGTGGCCCGTCTCTGTCCCTCAGAACCCTGCGAGCGTAGGCCTGCACCCTGAGCCCCTGCGCAGCGTCCCCGCAAGAATAGCCTGCACCCAGCAGCCTGGTCGCCTCACCCCCGATGAGCCCGAACCCCCGTAAAACCACAACCAGGCCGCATGTCCCCGTCCCGCTCCCGGCTCCGAGCGCCTAACATTGCATGCCCCACAAGGCCCGGACGCCATCTTCCCTTCCCGACATCCCTGTCTCCCTGGGCCTAGCGGGACCCCTGCCCCAGTGAAACCCAGCCTCCAAAGGCGCGCCAGTCCCGGCTGGGGGGTAAAGGGCTCCCGAGTGAGATAAGCCAGGGAGTTTCGAGGGCACCTCCGGCCTCCCCTGAGGGGCTGGTATCTGTCACACCTTTGGCCCTCCCCTGTGGCCCAATTTCGATCCCCCCTCTGGCCTCCCCGAGGGCGGGCTCCAGACCCGCTGGGCGTCTGGGAATTCCCGGACCCATCTTTCAAAGGGATCAAAGAACCCACCGCCGGACCTCGCCAACGACCAGCCCCCTGGGCTTGAGACCTCCGCCTGCGAGGGTCCGGAGATCAAAGAGCCGAAGGACTATAACTGGGCCCGCCCGACAACTAGCGGGCAGTTGTATTTTGGACCTAAAGCACTGCTGATCTGAGCGCGGCTGACCCTAAGAAGACTCATCCTGAACATCGGAGCCCTGCTGACGCTGTCGCGGCTCAAGCTGAACTAGTAACCATCGGAGCCCTGCTGACGCGGTCGCGGCTCAAGCTGAACTGAACCATCGGAGCCCTGCTGACGCTGTCGCGGCTCAAGCTGAACTGAACCATCCGAGCCCTGCTGACGCTGTCGCGGCTCAAGCTGAACTGAACCATCGGAGCCCTGCTGACGCTGTCGCGGCTCAAGCTGAACTAAGACCATCGGAGCCCTGCTGACGCTGTCGCGGCTCAAGCTGAACTAAGACCATCGGAGCCCTGCTGACGCTGTCGCGGCTCTTCACGAACTTCTCCAGATCGAGTCCTGCTGACCTCGTCGCGGCTCGAGGAGTACTCTGGTCCGGCCGGACCATCGAGAGCACTATCACGACCGAGCCGACTTGACGGAGGTGAAGCAGCCCGTACGACCCTCATCCCGTACCCCCCGGCTCGAGGATTGAGAGCTGTGCGTAGGGTACGCCTCGTACTGTCCCAGAGACTAAAAGACTGTCCCGCTTCCCCCTTTCCGAATCCTCCAAGACTTTGTGGTCCCTTTGTGGTAAATAAATAATTAATTACCGGTCTATTTTTCAGGATACTCTTAATAACAGATAGCTCAATAAATAAGAGACAAGATTCGAGGTATCTTGAGTTTGACAGGCTTTAATAAGCATAAAAGGACAGGAACAGGACAGCCTGCATGGGAATAGGATGGCAGGGGCCCGACAGCTGTCGGGGCAGGATCTGGGAAATGGCTAGCAAACTTTAATAACAGTGCACAATATTTATAGTTAAACAAGATACATTACAGTCAATGCAGGGGGCGTAGCAGTCGCGAAAGATAAGGCATAAAGTAGGTGTAACAAGAGGCGTGTACATAGACATGTGATGTAAACGTAACAGAATATGTCATAAAAGGGGCGGAAACATGGAGGGGGCTACCTAAGGAGCTGGGACCTTTAACCTAGTGGTGCGCGCAAACTGGCAATGACGTGTTACTAGGGAAAAACTGGGGGCTATGGCTTCTGCGCTAGAAGAGGAGACGAAAGTCTGGAGAGTCAGAGCGACATGTACCTAAACACTATCTAGTATCTGATGTTTAGAGAACATGTTGATAGAATCCAAAAGTTATCAGGGTAAAGGCTAACAGACTCTAAGACTGGGGCATGCATTATTCTACATGTAGTGCGGTGCGAGGAATATTAAATGACCATTAATACAGTATTTCTCTTACATGGAGACGTAAAGGCTAGACCATGACAGAAACTATTGATGTGATTCAGTAGCTTAGGAATGCAGAGAAGGAGGGCTGGACTGATAACTAGAATCATAACATACTTTTGGCAGACTGGAGGGCAGAGCCAGGCCGGGCCGGGCACTGCGAGGCATGAAGTAAGTGAAGGGTCAGGGATACAGGTGGGGGCTGTATCGCTCCGCAGCGAGGGTTCAGGAGACAGGAGCTGAATCTGAGTCTGGGCCCTTTTGAGGCCTAGAAACGGGGATGATTCAATGAATTAACGTGCACACTGTAAAATGTGGCAACGTAGGATTACATAGGCCTAATACTCGTAGCTTTCACGAGGACTGGAAACTGGCATACTAGAGATGGACACAACTGTAATTGCGTCTTTAATCGATCATGCACATATGGCATAACATGGGGAACACGTAGGGACACAGAACATGGCAAAATTTACTTTTCCACATTCCCTCCTTGTGCCCTACGTTTCCATCAGGAAACATCAATATTCATGATACCATCTATCATTTCATACAGCATCATTTGCTCGTCTCGAATTGTCTTGGAACGGGACTTAGGACTAGGAATACAAGAGGTAGCACAAATGCCGCAAATCGCAGGGCCACATTGTATACAGAGGCAGCAACTGAAAATGATCATTACTGCTATACCTAGGAATGACAATACTTTCCATCCCCAGGCAGATATAATACTCCAGAGCCAACTGGACCATGTCCAGGTGCCTGGATTCTGGTGTAACTGATGGGCAATTTTATGAAGTCTGGTTATAGCTGAATAAACAGACGGCGCGTTATTAGGAATGAAAATGCAGCAACTAGATCCGATGACTCTACATGCTCCTCCTCTATCGGCCAGTATGACGTCAAGAACGAGACGATTTTGGAGCACGACAAATCTCATAGCAGATTGCTCCTCGGTTAAATTACCTAGAGCAGAAGTAGTCTCATTCACTACTGCTTCAAGGGTTCTGGTTAACCTACGGATTAGCTTACTATTCTGGACAGGTCCTATAAAGAAGAAGAAACCTTTATTGAAATCTTGATATTGTTCTAGAGTAGTTTCAGTTTGATCGACAATTGGGGACTCGATCTCCCTTCTATGTCTAACGTGTACTAGATGTGTGTTTCTATGATAATCAGATGGGGCTAGAAAAACTGGTGGCAGTAGGAAGGCAAGGTAACATGTTCCATCCCAATCGAGGGGCAGACGAACATATGCGGTCTGACCACAAACAAAATAAGAATGACGTGAGGCTTTGAAAATAGATTTCCTACTGGCACTATACTTGACAGTAGTAGTACAATCACTATGTCCTACATGTGCGGAACCATTCTTTCGGACACATAATTCGCCTTTGACTGGTAGTACTGAAATAGCAGGTAAGTCTGGAGTAGTATCAGACTGAACATTCAGGACCATAAAATTCGAAGAATAATTACCTAAATTATAAACTTCATTTTCTAGATCTAACCCTGTTCTATGGGGGAGACCTTGCTTGTCTGGAAAACATGTTCTATTCAGAAGGGACATATCTGTTGAGGATGATGTTAACATGGACCATGCTCCACACGAACCATTATGTGAAAACGGATAAGGAAAGAGTGGCAGAACTCCCTTCGGTGTCTGGAAAGGGGGGAGTCGACCACACACCCAACAATTAGTGGCATTGCTGGTCTGGTGTGAATAATGTAACATTCTGATGAATGTGTTATTGCGCATAGCAAGACGATAGGACAACTCGTGAGGAGGCAGATCACTAAACGTGTGCTCTACTGTAACATTAGAAAACTTATTTACATGAGAAATTGGAAAACATAAATGCAATGCATAACTTATGCAGGTAATCATCAAACTCAAAAATAGAAGAAAACTTAGAACAATGATACATCTGATAGAGTTTTGACTAACTCTCTCACTATGGGGGTCTATCTCATACATGTCAGGAACCTGTCTAACCGTTTCACCCGAGGGGGACTTAGACAATTAAACTGGCTGACTTATTTTACTAGACCGGAGCTTCTTTTTATACTCCTGTTGCGGAGTTTCCTCTAACAGGGGAGGCTTGGATTCAGAATCAATTTTTAGGCAGTCTCTTGGAAAAAGGTAGTCCTTAGAAATGTTCGTGGCAAATGTTTTTATGCGACATCCATGGAATTTCTTGACGTGTGACAGGTGCACCCAGCCCTTACGGCCTTCCAGCTTCACGGCCGTACGGGTGGTAAGAAGAACAAGTTGAGGTTGCTTCCAGCGGGGCTCCAGCGGACTTGAACCATCAAAATTTCGGACCAATACGAGGGTGCCTGGAATGATTTCATGCGGTTTCACCTCGGTATTGTCTGGAAATGCAGCGGCAACCTGTGAACGACAAGAGTGTAGGGCAGACATCAAGGAAGCTAGGTAATCTGTCAGCATATTACTAGAAACATCTGTAATACTTCGGGGTCTAGGTGTACCCCACATGTTTGGGGGGCGGCCGAATACGACCTCGTAAGGGGACAGACCTGATCTGGAATGTGCGACCATGCGCATATAAAATAGAGCAACTGGCAGGGCTACGAGCCAGTCTACACCTTTCTCTTTACAAACTTTGGCGATGCGGATTTTTAGGGTCTGGTTATGTCTCTCTACGAGACCTGCTGCTTCTGGATGGCGTACACAATGAAACTTCCACTGGTACCCTAACAAAAGGGAAACATGCTTCATGAGCTCAGATGAGAATGGCTGGCCGTTATCAGAATACACGACCCTAGGGAGTCCATAACGGGGAAAGAATTCACGAACCAACTGCTTGGCAGTGGTCGTGGCTGTGTAATCTGGGACTGGATATGCTTCTGTCCACCTGGACAAAGCGCATACAACTACAAGGACATACTTGAAACCTCGACATCGCTCCATCTGAATATAATCCATCTGGAGGACTTCAAAAGGGTGGTCAGGAGGCTGGAATCCACCTTGTTCCACCGGGACACTTTTACCTGGGTTGAACTGGCAACATATCATACAAGTACGGACTTTCTGCTTGGCTGCAGCTCGTAAGTGTTTGTTGAACCAAATGTTCTGGATACTGTCTAACATGGCTTTTTCTCCTAGGTGTGCTGGACTATGTGCGGTATTGATAATGACTTGAACCATAGAGTCGGGGAGAAACCATGTGGCTTTTCCCTTCGTCACCCATCCCTGATCAGTCTGGACCCCTCCTTGTTCGGACCATTTCTTGATTTCTTCAGGAGTAGCATGTAACTGTATATCTATGACATCTTGAGTAGGGTCCTTAACTGTCATACATGTAATCTGTTCTGGAATGAATGTCTGTGTCTTGTTAACTGGAATGTCTGGTGTCTGAGCTGTAAGCTTGGCTGTTTGATCTGCTAGATCGTTACCTTGGGAAATAATGTCAGTAACTTTCGTATGTGCCTTGCACTTCATGATAGCGATAGCTGTCGGTAAATGTATTGCATCTAACAGAGCTTGAATGAGGAGACCATGCTGAATCTTGGTTCCATGAGAAGTCATGAAACCTCTCTCTTGCCAGAGTACTCCGAAGTCGTGTACAACTCCGAATGCATAACGTGAATCTGTATATATGTTTACTTTCAGGTTCTTGGCACGTATGCAGGCTTGAGTCAGAGCGACTAGCTCTGCTGCTTGAGCGGACAGAGTGTCAATACGGTGTGTCTCTAGAACTTCGGTGTCAGTAGTCACTGCATACGCGGCTACTAGTTCTCCTGTACTTGTTCTCATACATGAACCATCCACATAAAGTGTCAGGTCGGGATCTGGTAATGCAATGTCTGTCAGGTCTTGTCTTGGCTTTGTCATAGTGTTAACTATTTCCACACAGTCATGTGTGGCAGGATTTGAAGTAACTGACGGTAACAGTGTAGCAGGATTTAAAACGTTGCAGCGTCTGATTTCTATGTGTGGCTGGAACAGTGTCAATTCATAACCTGTTAAACGTGCAATTGTCAAGTGCTGAGTCTGTGTTCGGTTTAAAAGAACTTCCACGGAGTGTGGAACTTGTACTGTCAGGGAATGTCCTAGTACTATGGAATCACTTTGTCTGATAGCTAGTGCTGTGGCTGCAACTGACTTGAGGCACGCAGGCAGAGCCTGGGCTACAGGATCTAGTGTGCTCGAAAAATAAGCACAAGGCTTGTATTGTCCTGCTTGATCTTGTGTGAGAACAGATAATGCTGTACCTTCACGTTCTGTGACAAAAAGTGTAAAAGGCTTACTGTAGTTCGGTGTAGCTAGAACAGGTGCTTGGCATAAGGCTTTCTTTAATTCATTAAAAGCAAGTGTATGTTCGGATGTCCAAGGGAGGACAGTCGATACGGCTGCCTCCTGTGTCGTTAACTGTATCAGTGGCTTGGCTAGAAATGCATACTGAGGAATCCATTGTCTGCAATAGGAAGTGAGGCCGATAAAAGCTCGTACCTCTTTCTGGGTCTTGGGCTGAGGAAGACTCGCTATTAACTGGATACGGTCAGGTGTCAACTGCCTACCCCACTTGGACAGTAAGTGGCCTAAGTAGATCACTTGCTGGACACAGAATTGAAGCTTTGAAGGGGACAACTTGTGCCCCATCTCGGCTAGGAAATACAGGACTGTAAGTGACGCTCGCTCGCAGTCACGTTCAGAACGGGCTGTGATCAGTAGATCATCGACATACTGGAGCAGAGCAGTGTCCGTTGGCATGTGAATATTGTCTAGTTGTCTTTTAAGTGCTTGACTATAAATACTAGGACTTTCTGTGAAACCTTGAGGAGCTCGTGTGAATTTATAGCTCCTTCCATTTAAACAAAAACCAAAAAGGTACTAGCTGTCTGGATGAATGGGAACACTGAAAAATGCATTCTTGAGGTCGATTACTGTAAAAAATATAGCTTCAGAATCAATAGCTGTCAATAGGGATGAAATATCTGGGACTACTGGATACTGGGGTATGATACATTTATTAAGTTCTCGAAGGTCAATCACTAATCGATATACTGGAGGTGCATTTGGATCAGTACGTTTCATGACTGGAATGATTGGAGAATTGCATATATTGGAGTCAGTTTCTACAACCACTCCTTGAGCAATGAGCTCGTCAATAATTTTGGATAAGGCTGCTACAGCCTCAGGTGGCAATCTGTACTGTCTGATTCGTGGTAACACTACACCTTGCTTGAGAGTCACACGATGGGGTGTGATTTGCATACAACCAACATCAGTTGGACCTTGCGCCCATAGATGCTGCGGGACATTCAGTAATCTTGGATCAAAATCACGTAATACATAGTGACCCTTAAAGTCACGCAAAAACAAACGTATTCCTTCTGGGGAGCAGCAAATTACTGCACCTAATTCTTTCAATGTTTTAATGCCTAACAAATTTTCTGGACATGACTTCGTAAGTAATAAATCAGTAGTTCGGGACAATGGACCAACTTCTAGAGTAACTGGTTTTGAAATCTCGTTTACAATAGGCTTTCCTGAAAATCCAAGGGAAACATTTCTAGAGCCTGAGAGCGGAGCCCCTGGAACCTCGACATGACTAATAGTAGTCCTACTTGCCCCTGTATCAATCAAAAACTTTCTGTCTTTCCCTAATACTTGACTGTGTACATAGGGACCCTCTTGATCTACAGGTATCTCGATGAGAGGCAAGCCTACCTCCCTCTCTAGGCTGTTTCATGAATACTGTTGATACTCTGGATACTCTGTCTGGGCATATTGGTACATCTGCTGTGTAACATGCTGTGTTGCAGCTATAGGCTGCGGTGCTGGAACTGTCTGTTGTGCATTCTGTGGCTGGGAAGTCTGTGAAACTTGTTCTTGTCTAGGCGGACGTGGTCTTTCTTTAGTCTTACCAGTTGCTATATTGTGTTTCAGAACTGCACACTCGTTTATAAAATGACCTGGCTGTTTACAATAATTGCATGTCCCTTTAACAGGAACTGCAGGATGACTGGCTTGATTCGGACCCCTCTTCTGACTGTCTCGTGGAACAGATTGTGCAACTAATACCTTCATTTTCGTGTCTTTCATACGTCTCTTTTCGTGTTCTTGCTCTTCCCTGATTCTATTCTGGTGATACTGGAGCATCTGGAGCATTTGTGACGGGGTATTAGCTTGCCAGGTACTTTCGACTTTCAAAACTCGATTTTTAACTTGTGGACTTGAATTCTCGACTAGTTTAGTAACAAAAAGATGAGGGTATGACTCACTACTCGTCTTTAAACCACTGTTAATACTAAAACATTTCTCGAATCTAGAATAAAAATCACTAGTATCTTCGCCTGGTTTCTGTTTACAGGCTGAGATTGCATCCCAGTCTTCCTTTTTAGTAGCTAGTAATCTTGGCAAAACTTGTATTAACAGTTCAGGTAATTCTTTACATTTATCTCCTAGACCGGTACCTGGTACACGTGTATTTTCTTCAGCTTCTAGAACTGCCCAATCTATCTTTTTCTCTCCCACCTCCCATTCTTTTTCCTTGAGTTTTTCATATACCCCTGCGGGCAACAGGACCTTTAGCATTTTAATGATATCTGGATACGTGTATTCTCCCATACGGAGAATGTCTTTTAATTCTCGGTGGAACCCTGCTGGATCTTTGTCATGACAGGGAATTAATTTCTTCATCTCTAAGAGTTCCATCTTCGTAATCGGGGTGTAAACAAATACTCGTTGCATTTCACCACCCTGTGTCCTAACTGGGTGTACTTCTCGTAATGGATGCTGTCTGTCTATGTAAAACGGTTTACTTTCTGGGGGTGAGACGTGAACAAAATGCGGGTTCAGAAACGTTCTATATTTGTGGCGCTGTTCTAGAATGATACTAATTAAATCGGTACCTAAACCTTTCCATTTATACTGGAGTAACTCGTTCAGAACATCATGTAACGGACCTGGATCAGAATGTTGTCCCTCATACAGTGTAATGAGGTGCTGGATCATATACATACCCACCAGTCGCTGTTCGGCTGGGGGCAGTTTCAGAAACATTTGTGCCACTATTTCATCTGGAAAAGTGGTAGAATAAGTAGTCCATCGGACTGCTGATCGGGCTAGTTCTTGTTCATGCATGGTACTAAGTTCACTATAACCGATTCGTGATTTCAGAATGTGATCGGTAGCCTGAAATACTTGTTCAAGAGAACCTTGTTCTGGTGCTGGAAGAGGAAAAACTTTCTTGTGTTCTAGGCGTAAATGTCGGTCGGGAAGTCTAGTTCTACCTACATACGCTATTCTGGTAGGATTCTCGTCGTCTACCTCTTCAGTAGAAGAGTCGTCTTCTTTCTCACTTACTTGTGCTGCTTTGCGTTTCTCGTGTAACCTTATTATTTCCTTACGAATTTTCTTGTACATACTCTCTATACTACTGAGTGTCTTGTGTCTTCCCTCGGCTATATTATCACTCCACCTTGTCAGGACTCTCATTTCGGTCGGATCTTTAGTCGGACAATCTTGTTCCCTTACTAAGCAATTAATTAGAAACTTTAATAGCATGAGCTGGGTCTCAGCTTTCCTGAGAGACATGATTTCACCAATACTTTCTGGATCGTCTCCTGTACGGATGAAACGATATATTCTGTCTAGATCTTCTTTCATATTCGGTAGGGTGTCCAAATACTCGGTCACCCGCCTTACGCGCAATGAATATATGACCATATTATCATCGCCTGGGACTGGATCATAACGGCATTCTGTAAGAGCTCGCCTGATATCTGCAACGGACTGATATTTGGGCGTACGCTGTAACGCACGTTCATGTAACTCGACTGATGTTACACGTTTGTGTGGCGGCGGGGTACCAGGAGGACCTCCCCCCGCGGCCCCTAAACTGGAATCGTCGACGGATATTCTTCGTGCTGGCAGAGTGACTGATGTAGCGGGTACTTGTACTATGGGCTGGACCGGGGGTACCGTAACGGGTGCCCCGGTGGCTGGAGGAGCAGAAATTACATTATTTACAGGAGCTGGGGGAACAGGATTTGCATATTCTGGGACTGTGTCGTCCAAATAGGACGAGAGAAAAATATCAGCTGCGGTCGGTTTGTGACGTAGCTTGATCGGAACTAATGGCGGCGGAAAATTACATGGTTCTTCCGGGGTTGCTTTTGGCAAGCCCTCGGCAAGAAGAGGATACATACCCTTGATGAGGGCATTTCTCTGTCTGTCTGACTGTTCGGCTTTAACTCGTTCACCTATTTCGATTAATTCCCTTTCTTGGGCTCTTTCTGAGGATTCTCTACTTAATTCTGACTTTCTGATTTCTTTCTCTGTTCTTTTATGAGATTCTTTGCGCCATAACTCGATGGCATCTTTCTGGGACTGTCTGGATTTCTTTTTCCATAATGCTTCTTCTACTCGCATGATGCACTCGGCATCCCATGTGCCTGATACAGGCCATCTATATTTCTCTTCTAGATCTTTAGTATACTCGACCCATAAGTCTAGATATAATATGGCACTTATGCCATGCTTATGATACATAAAATGACCTGGACTGTCCCTAGGCGGGACAGGAACTGCTTCTTCGAGCAGACCTTTTCTAGTTCTTAACTGACGTAACTTCGTGAACAGAGGCATGATTTAAACTGGAATCTGGACACAATACAATACACGATAAAACAAATCACTCATACCACGACATTGAAAACACATGAAATAACATTTAAAATAACAGTTCGGACAAAATATTACCTGAAATACTGAAAACAGAACACATGAATTTCTCGAGAACAGAACTTACTAGAACAGACTAGATGTACTGCTGAAACAGTACGAAACTTACCGGTCTCATAAAGAGACACGTCAGGACCCGCATCCACCTAAGTGGACACTTTGTGTTGTTGGATCTGCGTACCCAAACCCACGGACCAGAGACAATTCAATTGACTCTGTCTAGATACTACCCCAGCAACGGTACTCACTGGGCAGCAAGAACGGAAGGCCTCGGACTGGACTGGACTGCTACGACGACGGACGGACGAACTTCGGACTTCAGTTACAGGCGGGCCTCTGGATACCTCGGACCTTGGACTCTCGGCTTGGGCTCTGGTCGGGACTCGCCGCGTTCCTCCACCGCCTCGTCTGGATGCTGGACAGCAACCTCCGTCTCCTCCGTGGACCTGAGGGATACTTGAAGCAGAAATATCTGCCACTGCGCAGGATGGTTCCGTCACGGCTGCAGAGGGTCAGGGGGCTTGCGTGGCTTCTCCGGCGCGTGGGGAAAGGGCAAGTCCCTATTCGGGCGCCATTTATGTGGTAAATAAATAATTAATTACCGGTCTATTTTTCAGGATACTCTTAATAACAGATAGCTCAATAAATAAGAGACAAGATTCGAGGTATCTTGAGTTTGACAGGCTTTAATAAGCATAAAAGGACAGGAACAGGACAGCCTGCATGGGAATAGGATGGCAGGGGCCCGACAGCTGTCGGGGCAGGATCTGGGAAATGGCTAGCAAACTTTAATAACAGTGCACAATATTTATAGTTAAACAAGATACATTACAGTCAATGCAGGGGGCGTAGCAGTCGCGAAAGATAAGGCATAAAGTAGGTGTAACAAGAGGCGTGTACATAGACATGTGATGTAAGCGTAACAGAATATGTCATAAAAGGGGCGGAAACATGGAGGGGGCTACCTAAGGAGCTGGGACCTTTAACCTAGTGGTGCGCGCAAACTGGCAATGACGTGTTACTAGGGAAAAACTGGGGGCTATGGCTTCTGCGCTAGAAGAGGAGACGAAAGTCTGGAGAGTCAGAGCGACATGTACCTAAACACTAGCTAGTATCTGATGTTTAGAGAACATGTTGATAGAATCCAAAAGTTATCAGGGTAAAGGCTAACAGACTCTAAGACTGGGGCATGCATTATTCTACATGTAGTGCGGTGCGAGGAATATTAAATGACCATTAATACAGTATTTCTCTTACATGGAGACGTAAAGGCTAGACCATGACGGAAACTATTGATGTGATTCAGTAGCTTAGGAATGCAGAGAAGGAGGGCTGGACTGATAACTAGAATCATAACATACTTTTGGCAGACTGGAGGGCAGAGCCAGGCCGGGCCGGGCACTGCGAGGCATGAAGTAAGTGAAGGGTCAGGGATACAGGTGGGGGCTGTATCGCTCCTCAGCGAGGGTTCAGGAGACAGGAGCTGAATCTGAGTCTGGGCCCTTTTGAGGCCTAGAAACGGGGATGAATCAATGAATTAACGTGCACACTGTAAAATGTGGCAACGTAGGATTACATAGGCCTAATACTCGTAGCTTTCACGAGGACTGGAAACTGGCATACTAGAGATGGACACAACTGTAATTGCGTCTTTAATTGATCATAAGGGGAATACATGCATATCGATCATGCACATATGGCATAACATGGGGAACACGTAGGGACACAGAACATGGCAAAATTTACTTTTCCACACCTTGACCCCTGTGTACATAAGAGTGCTACCTCGCTATTTGCTTATATAAAGATCTTGTTACTAAAACCCACCGGTGTGGTGTCTGTTCGTAGTGTGGTGTGAGCTCAGTGTGTACGATCCTAGACCCGAAGTCCTCCCCGGTGAGGACCTCACAATCAAGACTCGGCAAGTTCTGTGGGAGAGGTGGGTCCGGGTGTGGTCGGGTGAGCACAACCTGACCCTCGGGGATCGCCCTTCTTACAGTGAGCCCTGCTCCTTCCAAGAGATTACAAACTCACCGAAGACTCCTCTGACACTGAGTGAGCCCTGCTACTTCCAAGAGATGACAAACTCACTGAAGACTCCTCTGACACTGAGTGAACCCTGCTCCAGCCAAAATACCTCAAACTCATTGAAGACTCCTCTGACACTGAGTGCACCCTGCTCCTTCCAAGAGATCACAAACTCACTGAAGACTCCTCTGACTCTGAGTGAGCTCTGCTCCTTCCTAGAAATCACAAACTCACTGAAGACTTCTCTGACACTGAGTGAGACCTGCTCCTTCCAAGAGATCACAAACTCACTGAAGACTCCTCTGACACTGAGTGAGCCTTGCTCCAACTAACAGATCACAAACTCACTGAAGATTCCTCTGACACTGAGTGAACCCTGCTCCAGCCAAAATATCTCAAACTCATTGAAGACTCCTCTGACACTGAGTGCACCCTGCTCCTTCCAAGAGATAACAACCTCACTGAAGACTCCTCTGACACTGAGTGAACCCTTTTCCAACCAAGAGATCACAAACTCACTGAAGACTCCTCTGACACTGAGTGAGCCCTGCTCCTTTCAAGACACTACAAACTCACAAAAGACTCCTCTGACACTGAGTGAGCCCTGCTCCTTCCAAGAGATCACACACTCACTGAAGACTCCTCTGACACTGAGCGAGCCATGCTCCTTTCAAGAGATTACAAACTCACAGAAGACTCCTCTGACACTGAGTGAGCCCTGCTCCATCCCAGAGATCAGAAACTCGCTGAAGACTCCTCTGACACTGAGTGTACCCTGCTCCAGCCAAAAGATCTCAAACTCATTGAAGACTTTTCTGAATACTGAGGGAGCCCAGCTTCAACTAAGAGATCACAAACTCACTGAAGCCTCCTCTGACACTGAGTGAGCCCTGCTCCAACTAAGAGATCACAAACTCACTGAAGACTCCTCTGACACTGAGTGAGCCCTGCTCCTTCCAAGAGATCACAAACTCACTGAAGACTCCTCTGAAACTGAGTGAGCCCTGCTCCTTCCAAGAGATCACACACTCAATGAAATCTCCTCTGACACTGAGTGAGCCCTGCTCCTTCCAAGAGATCACAAACTCACTGAAGACTCCTCTGACACTGAGTGAGCCCTGCTCCTTCCAACAGATCACAAATCCACTGCAAACTCTACTGAACACTGAGCGAGCCCAGCTCCAGCCAAAAGATCTCAAACTCATTGAAGACTTTTCTGAACACTGAGTGCGCCCAGTTCCAACTAAGAGATCACAAACTGACTGAAGACTCCTCTTACACTGAGTGAGCCCTGGTCCTTCCAATAGATCTCAAACTTACTGAAGAGTCCTCTGGCACTGAGTGAGCCCTGCTCCTTTAAGAGATTGCAAACTCACTGAAGACTCCTCTGACAATGCGCGAGCCCAGCTCCAACCAAGAGATCACAAACTCACTGAATACTCCTCTGACACTGAGTGAGCTCTGCTCCTTCCTAGAGATCACAAACTCACTGAAGACTCCTCTGACACTGAATGAGCCCTGCTTCTTCCAAGAGATCAAAAACTCACTGAAGACTCCTCTGACACTGAGTGAGCCCTGCTCCTTCCAAGAGATTACAAACTCACCGAAGACTCCTCTGACACTGAGTGAGCCCTGCTACTTCCAAGAGATGACAAACTCACTGAAGACTCCTCTGACACTGAGTGAACCCTGCTCCAGCCAAAATACCTCAAACTCATTGAAGACTCCTCTGACACTGAGTGCACCCTGCTCCTTCCAAGAGATCACAAACTCACTGAAGACTCCTCTGACTCTGAGTGAGCTCTGCTCCTTCCTAGAAATCACAAACTCACTGAAGACTCCTCTGACACTGAGTGAGACCTGCTCCTTCCAAGAGATCACAAACTCACTGAAGACTCATCTGACACTGAGTGAGCCTTGCTCCAACTAAGAGATCACAACCTCACTGAAGATTCCTCTGACACTGAGTGAACCCTGCTCCAGCCAAAATATCTCAAACTCATTGAAGACTCCTCTGACACTGAGTGCACCCTGCTCCTTCCAAGAGATCACAACCTCACTGAAGACTCCTCTGACACTGAGTGAACCCTTTTCCAACCAAGAGATCACAAACTCACTGAAGACTCCTCTGACACTGAGTGAGCCCTGCTCCTTTCAAGACACTACAAACTCACAAAAGACTCCTCTGACACTGAGTGAGCCCTGCTCCTTCCAAGAGATCACACACTCACTGAAGACTCCTCTGACACTGAGCGAGCCATGCTCCTTTCAAGAGATTACAAACTCACAGAAGACTCCTCTGACACTGAGTGAGCCCTGCTCCATCCAAGAGATCAGAAACTCGCTGAAGACTCCTCTGACACTGAGTGAACCCTGCTCCAGCCAAAAGATCTCAAACTCATTGAAGACTTTTCTGAATACTGAGGGAGCCCAGCTTCAACTAAGAGATCACAAACTCACTGAAGCCTCCTCTGACACTGAGTGAGCCCTGCTCCAACTAAGAGATCACAAACTCACTGAAGACTCCTCTGACACTGAGTGAGCCCAGTTCCAACTAAGAGATCACAAACTGACTGAAGACTCCTCTGACACTGAGTGAGCCCTGCTCCAACTAAGAGATCACAAACTGACTTAAGACTCCTCTGACACTGAGTGAGCCCTGCTCCTTCCAAGATATCACAAACTCACTGAAGACTCCTCTGACACTGAGTGAGCCCTGTTCCTTCCAATAGATCACAAACTCACTGAAGACTCCTCTGACACTGAGTGAGCCCTGCTCCAACCAAGAGATCACAAACCCACTGAACACTCCTCTGACACTGAGTGAGCCCTGCTCCTTTCAAGACATTACAAACTCACTGAAGACCCATCTGACACTGAGTGAGCCCTGCTCCTTCCAAAAGGTCACAAACTCATTAAAGACTCCTCTGACCCTGAGTGAGCCCTGCTCCTTCTAATAGATCACAAACTCACTGAAGACTCCTCTGACACTGAGTGAGCCCTGCTCCTTTCAAGACATTACAAACTCACTGAAGACCCATCTGACACTGAGTGAGCCCTGCTCCTTCCAAGGGATCACACACTCAATGAAATCTCCTCTGACACTGAGTGAGCCCTGCTCCTTCTAAGAGATCACAAACTCACGGAAGACTCCTCTGACACTGAGTGAGCCCTGCTCCTTCCACGAGATCACAAACTCACTGAAGACTCCTCTGACACTGAGTGAGCCTTGCTCCAACTAAGAGATCACAAACTCACTGAAGATTCCTCTGACACTGAGTGAACCCTGCTCCAGCCAAAATATCTCAAACTCATTGAAGACTCCTCTGACACTGAGTGCACCCTTCTCCTTCCAAGAGATCACAACCTCACTGAAGACTCCTCTGACACTGAGTGAACCCTTTTCCAACCAAGAGATCACAAACTCACTGAGACTCCTCTGACACTGAGTGAGCCCTGCTCCTTTCAAGACACTACAAACTCACAAAAGACTCCTTTAACACTGAGTGAGCCCTGCTCCTTCCAAGAGAGAACACAGTCACTGAAGACTCCTCTGACACTGAGCGAGCCATGCTCCTTTCAAGAGATTACAAACTCACAGAAGACTCCTCTGACACTGAGTGAGCCCTGCTCCATCCAAGAGATCAGAAACTCGCTGAAGACTCCTCTGACACTGAGTGAACCCTGCTCCAGCCAAAAGATCTCAAACTCATTGAAGACTTTTCTGAATACTGAGGGAGCCCAGCTTCAACTAAGAGATCACAAACTTACTGAAGCCTCCTCTGACACTGAGTGAGCCCTGCTCCAACTAAGAGATCACAAACTCACTGAAGACTCCTCTGACACTGAGTGAGCCCTGCTCCTTCCAAGAGATCACAAACTCACTGTAGACTCCTCTGACACTGAGTGAGCCCTGCTCCTTCCAAGGGATCACACACTCAATGAAATCTCCTCTGACACTGAGTGAGCCCTGCTCCTTCCAAGAGATCACAAACTCACTGAAGACTCCTCTGACACTGAGTGAGCCCTGCTCCTTCCAAGAGATCACAAACCCACTGCAAACTCTACTGAACACTGAGCGAGCCCAGCTCCAGCCAAAAGATCTCAAACTCATTGAAGACTTTTCTGAACACTGAGTGCGCCCAGTTCCAACTAAGAGATCACAAACTGACTGAAGACTCCTCTGACACTGAGTGAGCCCTGCTCCAACTAAGAGATCACAAACTGACTTGACTCCTCTGACACTGAGTGAGCCCTGCTCCTTCCAAGATATCACAAACTCACTGAAGACTCCTCTGACACTGAGTGAGCCCTGCTCCTTCCAATAGATCACAAACTCACTGAAGACTCCTCTGACACTGAGTGAGCCCTGCTCCTTCCAAAAGATCACAAACTCACTGAAGACTCCTCTGACACTGAGTGAGCCCTGCTCCTTTCAAGACATTACAAACTCACTGAAGACTCCTCTGACACTGAGTGAGCCCTGCTCCTTTCAAGACATTACAAACTCACAGAAGACTCCTCTGACACTGAGTGAGCCCTGCTTCTTCCAAGAGATCACTAACTCACTGCAAACTCTACTGAACACTGAGCGAGCCCAGCTCCAGCCAAAAGATCTCAAACTCATTGAAGACTTTTCTGAACACTGAGTGCGCCCAGTTCCAACTAAGAGATCACAAACTGACTGAAGACTCCTCTGACACTGAGTGAACCCTTTTCCAACCAAGAGATCACAAACTCACTGAGACTCCTCTGACACTGAGTGAGCCCTGCTCCTTTCAAGACACTACAAACTCACAAAAGACTCCTCTAACACTGAGTGAGCCCTGCTCCTTCCAAGAGATCACACACTCACTGAAGACTCCTCTGACACTGAGCGAGCCATGCTCCTTTCAAGAGATTACAAACTCACTGAAGACTCCTCTGACACTGAGTGAGCCCTGCTCCATCCAAGAGATCAGAAACTCGCTGAAGACTCCTCTGACACTGAGTGAACCCTGCTCCAGCCAAAAGATTTCAAACTCATTGAAGACTTTTCTGAATACTGAGGGAGCCCAGCTTCAACTAAGAGATCACAAACTCACTGAAGACTCCTCTGACACTGAGTGAGCCCTGCTCCTTCCAAGAGATCACAAACTCACTGAAGACTCCTCTGACACTGAGTGAGCCCTGCTCCTTCCAAGGGATCACACACTCAATGAAATCTCCTCTGACACTGAGTGAGCCCTGCTCCTTCCAAGAGATCACAAACTCACTGAAGACTCCTCTGACACTGAGTGAGCCCTGCTCCTTCCAAGAGATCACAAACCCACTGCAAACTCTACTGAACACTGAGCGAGCCCAGCTCCAGCCAAAAGATCTCAAACTCATTGAAGACTTTTCTGAACACTGAGTGCGCCCAGTTCCAACTAAGAGATCACAAACTGACTGAAGACTCCTCTGACACTGAGTGAGCCCTGCTCCAACTAAGAGATCACAAACTGACTTGACTCCTCTGACACTGAGTGAGCCCTGCTCCTTCCAAGATATCACAAACTCACTGAAGACTCCTCTGACACTGAGTGAGCCCTGCTCCTTCCAAAAGATCACAAACTCATTAAAGACTCCTCTGACCCTGAGTGAGCCCTGCTCCTTCCAATAGATCACAAACTCACTGAAGACTCCTCTGACACTGAGTGAGCCCTGCTCCTTTCAAGACATTACAAACTCACTGAAGACCCATCTGACACTGAGTGAGCCCTGCTCCTTCCAAGGGATCACACACTCAATCAAATCTCCTCTGACACTGAGTGAGCCCTGCTCCTTCCAAGAGATCACAAACTCACGGAAGACTCCTCTGACACTGAGTGAGCCCTGCTCCTTCCAAGAGATCACAAACTCACTGAAGACTCCTCTGACACTGAGTGAGCCCTGCTCCTTCCAAGAGATCACAAACTCGCTGAAGACTCCTCTGACACTGAGTCAACCCTGCTCCAGCCAAAAGATCCCAATCTCAATGAAGACTTTTCTGAACACTGAGTGTGCCCAGATCCAACCAAGAGATCACAAACTCACTGAAGACTCCTCTGACACTGAGTGAGCCCTGCTCCTTTCAAGACATTACAAACTCACTGAAGACTCCTCTGACACTGAGTGAGCCCTGCTCCTTTCAAGACATTACAAACTCACAGAAGACTCCTCTGACACTGAGTGAGCCCTGCTTCTTCCAAGAGATCACTAACTCACTGCAAACTCTACTGAACACTGAGCGAGCCCAGCTCCAGCCAAAAGATCTCAAACTCATTGAAGACTTTTCTGAACACTGAGTGCGCCCAGTTCCAACTAAGAGATCACAAACTGACTGAAGACTCCTCTGACACTGAGTGAACCCTTTTCCAACCAAGAGATCACAAATTCACTGAGACTCCTCTGACACTGAGTGAGCCCTGCTCCTTTCAAGACACTACAAACTCACAAAAGACTCCTCTAACACTGAGTGAGCCCTGCTCCTTCCAAGAGATCACACACTCACTGAAGACTCCTCTGACACTGAGCGAGCCATGCTCCTTTCAAGAGATTACAAACTCACAGAAGACTCCTCTGACACTGAGTGAGCCCTGCTCCATCCAAGAGATCAGAAACTCGCTGAAGACTCCTCTGACACTGAGTGAACCCTGCTCCAGCCAAAAGATTTCAAACTCATTGAAGACTTTTCTGAATACTGAGGGAGCCCAGCTTCAACTAAGAGATCACAAACTCACTGAAGACTCCTCTGACACTGAGTGAGCCCTGCTCCTTCCAAGAGATCACAAACTCACTGAAGACTCCTCTGACACTGAGTGAGCCCTGCTCCTTCCAAGGGATCACACACTCAATGAAATCTCCTCTGACACTGAGTGAGCCCTGCTCCTTCCAAGAGATCACAAACTCACTGAAGACTCCTCTGACACTGAGTGAGCCCTGCTCCTTCCAAGAGATCACAAACCCACTGCAAACTCTACTGAACACTGAGCGAGCCCAGCTCCAGCCAAAAGATCTCAAACTCATTCAAGACTTTTCTGAACACTGAGTGCGCCCAGTTCCAACTAAGAGATCACACTGACTGAAGACTCCTCTGACACTGAGTGAGCCCTGCTCCAACTAAGAGATCACAAACTGACTTGACTCCTCTGACACTGAGTGAGCCCTGCTCCTTCCAAGATATCACAAACTCACTGAAGACTCCTCTGACACTGAGTGAGCCCTGCTCCTTCCAATAGATCACAAACTCACTGAAGACTCCTCTGACACTGAGTGAGCCCTGCTCCTTCCAAAAGATCACAAACTCATTAAAGACTCCTCTGACCCTGAGTGAGCCCTGCTCCTTCCAATAGATCACAAACTCACTGAAGACTCCTCTGACACTGAGTGAGCCCTGCTCCTTTCAAGACATTACAAACTCACTGAAGACCCATCTGACACTGAGTGAGCCCTGCTCCTTCCAAGGGATCACACACTCAATGAAATCTCCTCTGACACTGAGTGAGCCCTGCTCCTTCCAAGAGATCACAAACTCACGGAAGACTCCTCTGACACTGAGTGAGCCCTGCTCCTTCCAAGAGATCACAAACTCACTGAAGACTCCTCTGACACTGAGTGAGCCCTGCTCCTTCCAAGAGATCACACACTCACTGAAGACTCCTCTGACACTGATGAACCCTGCTCCAGCCAAAAGATCCCAATCTCAATGAAGACTTTTCTGAACACTGAGTGTGCCCAGATCCAACCAAGAGATCACAAACTCACTGAAGACTCCTCTGACACTGAGTGAGCCCTGCTCCTTTCAAGACATTACAAACTCACTGAAGACTCCTCTGACACTGAGTGAGCCCTGCTCCTTTCAAGACATTACAAACTCACAGAAGACTCCTCTGACACTGAGTGAGCCCTGCTTCTTCCAAGAGATCACTAACTCACTGAAGACTTCTCAGACACTGAGTGAGCCCTGCTCCAACCAAGAGATCACACACTCACTGAAGACTCCTCTGACACTGAGTGAGCCCTGCTCCTTCAAGAGATCAGAAACTCGCTGAAGACTCCTCTGACACTGAGTGAACCCTGCTCCAGCCTAAAGATCTCAAACTCATTGAAGACTTTTCTGAACACTGAGAGAGCCCAGCTTCAACTAAGAGATCACAAACTCACTGAAGCCTCCTCTGACACTGAGTGAGCCCTGCTCCAACTAAGAGATGACAAACTCACTGAAGACTCCTCTGACACTGAGTGAGCCCTGCTCCTTCCAAGAGTTCACAAACTCACTGAAGACTCCTCTGAAACTGAGTGTGCCCTGCTCCTTCCAAGAGATCACAAACCCACTGCAAACTCTACTGAACACTGAGTGAGCCCAGCTCCAACTAAGAGATCACAGACTCTTCTGAACACTGAGCGAGCCCTGCTCCTTCCAAGAGATCACAAACTCATTGAAGACTCCTCGGACACTGAGTGAGCCCTGCTCCAACCAAGAGATCACAAACTCACTGAAGACTCCTCTGACACTGAGTGAGCCCTGCTCCTTTCAAGAGATTACAAACTCACAGAAGACTCCTCTGACACTGAGTGAGCCCTGCTCCTTCCAAGAGATCACACACTCACTGAAGACTCTTCTGACACTGAGTGAGCCCTACTCCTTCCAAGAGATCTCAAACTTACTGAAGACTCCTCTATCACTGAGTGAGCCCTGCTCCTTTAAGAGATTGCAAACTCACTGAAGACTCCTCTGACACTGAGTGAGCCTTGCTCCTTCCAAGAGATCAGAAACTCGCTGAAGACTCCTCTGACACTGAGTGAACCCTGCTCCAGCCTAAAGAGCTCAAACTCATTGAATACTTTTCTGAACACTGAGAGAGCCCAGCTTCAACTAAGAGATCACAAACTCACTGAAGCCTCCTCTAACACTGAGTGAGCCCTGCTCCAACTAAGAGATGACAAACTCACTGAAGACTCCTCTGACACTGAGTGAGCCCTGCTCCTTCCAAGAGATCACAAACTCACTGAAGACTCATCTGAAACTGAGTGAGCCCTGCTCCTTCCAAGAGATCACAAACCCACTGCAAACTCTACTGAACACTGAGTGAGCCCAGCTCCAACTAAGAGATCACAGACTCTTCTGAACACTGAGCGAGCCCTGCTCCTTCCAAGAGATCACAAACTCACTGAAGACTCCTCGGACACTGAGTGAGCCCTGCTCCTGTGGAAAAGTAAATTTTGCCATGTTCTGTGTCCCTACGTGTTCCCCATCTTATGTTATGTGTGCATGATTAATATGCATATGCATTCCCCATGTTTGATTAAAGACGCAATTACAGTTGTGTCCATCCCTAGTATGTCAGTTCCCAGTTCTCATGAAAGCTACGAGTATTAGGCCTATGTAAAGTTACGTTGCCACGTTTCTCAGTGTGCACGTTATTTCATTGTAAAGTCCCCGTTTCTAGGCCTCAAAAGGGCCCGGACACCAGATTCAGCTCCTGTCTCCTGAACCCTCGCTGAGGAGCGATACAGCCCCCACCTGTATCCTCGACCCTTCACTTACTTCCTGCCTCACAGTGCCCGGCTCGGCCTGGCTCTGCCTACGAGTCTGCCAAGAGTATGTTATGATTCTAGTTATCAGTCCAGCCCTCCGTCTCTGCATTCCTAAGCTACTGAATCGCATCAATAGTTTCCGTCATTGTCTAGCCTTTACGTCTCTACGTAAGAGAAATACTGTATTAATGGTCATTTAATATTCCTCAACACGCACTACATGTAGAATAATGCATGCTCCAGTCTTAGAGTCTGTTAGCCTCTCCCCTCCTGACTCTTAGTTTATATCAACATGTCCTCTAAACATTAGATACTAGATAGGGTTTAGGTACATGTCGCCCTGACTCTCCAGACTTCAGTCTCTGCTCCTAGCGCAGAGTTCATAGCCCCCAGCTTATCCTAGTAAAACGTCATTGTCAGTTTGCGCGCACCATTAGGTCAGAGGTCCCGGCTCCTTAGGTAGCCCCCTCCATGTTTCCGCCCCATTTATGACATATTCTGTTACGTTTACATCACATGTCCATGTATACGCCTCTTGTTACACCCACTTTCACCCTTATCTTTCGCGATTGCTATTGACCACACCCACTGCTCCGCCTATTGTATTCACTGTAATGCAACTGTTTTAGTATATATGCTTGTGCATTGTTATTAAAGGTTGTCCTTTTCCTTTCCCTTGATCCTGTCCCAGGCAGCGCTGCCATCCTGTTCCCGTGCAGGTTGTCCTGTTCCTGTCCTTTATGCTATATTAAACCTGCAAACTCCTACTACCTCGAATCTTGACTCTTATTTATTGAGCTATCTGTTATTGCTATGTCCAGTCAAACCTAGATCCGGTATTATTTATTTATATACCACATAATGGCGCCCGAACAGGGACTTGCCCTTTCCCCACGCGCCGGTGAAGCCACGCCGGCCCCCTGACCCTCTGCAGCCGTGACGGAACCATACCGTGCACGTGCAGATATTTCTGCTTCAAGTATCCCTCAGGCCCACGGAGGAGACGGAGGTGGCGGTCCAGCATCCAGACGAGGCGGTGGAGGAACGCGGCGAGTCCCGACCAGAGCCCAAGCCGAGAGTCCAAGGTCCGAGGTATCCGGAGGCCAACCCGTAACTGAAGTCCGAAGTTCGTCCGTCCGGCGTCGAAGCAGTCCAGTCCAGTCCGAGGCCTTCTGTTCTTGCTGCCCGGTGAGTACCGTTGCTGGGGTAGTATCTAGACAGGGTCAATCTAATTGTCTCTGGTCCGTGGGTTTTGGTGGTACACAGACCCAAAACGAAGTGTCCACTCCGGTGGATGCGGGTCCTGACGTGTCTCTTTATGAGACCGGTAAGTTTCGTACTGTTTTAGCAGTGCATCTAGTTTCTGTTCTAGTCAGTTCTGTTCTCGAGAAGATTCATGTATTCTGTTTCCAGTATTCCAGGTAGTATTCTGTTCGAACTGTTATTTTAAAATGTTCTTCATGTATTTTAATGTCGTGGTATGAAAGTGGTGTAATTATCGTGTTCATTGTGTATTGTATTGTGTCTAGATTACAGTTCAGTCATGCCCCTATTTTCCAAACTACGTCAGTTGAAAACTAGAAAAGGTCTGTTAGAAGCAGCAGTTCCTGTCCCGCCTAGGGACAGTCCAGGTCATTTTATGTATCAGAAGCATGGCATAAGTGCCATATTATATCTAGATTTATGGGTGGAGTACACCAAAGAGTTAGAAGAAAAGTATATATGGCCTGTATCAGGCACATGGGATGCCGAGTGCATCATGCGAGTAGAAGAAGCATTATGGAAAAAGAAAGCCAGACAGTCACAGAAAGATGCCATCGAGTTATGGCGCAAAGAATCTCATAAAAGAACCGAAAAAGAAATCAGAAAGTCAGAATTAAGTAGAGAATCCTTAGAACGAGCCCAAGAAAGGGAACTAATCGAGATAGGTGAACGAGTTAAAACTGAACAGTCAGACAGACAGAGGCATGCCCTCATTAAGGGTATGTACCCTCTTCTTGCCGAGGGCTTGCCAAAAGCAACCCCGGAGGCATCCAGTAATTTTCCGCCACCATTAGTTCCGACCAAGCTACATCACAAACCGACCGCAGCTGATATTTTTCTTTCGTCCTATTTGGACGACACAGTCCCAGAATATACAAATCCTGTTCCGCCAGTTCCTGTAAATAATGTAAATCCTGCTCCTCCGGTCACCGGAGTACCTGTCACGGTACCCCCGGTCCAGCCTACATTACAATTTCCCGCCGCGCCAGTACGAAGAGTATCAGTCGACGATTCTAGTTTAGGGGCCGCAGGAGGAGGTCCTCCTGGTACCCCGCCACCACACCAACGAGTAACGTTAGTCGAGTTACATGAATGTGCGTTACAGCGTACGCCCAAATACAAGTCCGTTGCTGATATCCGACGAGCCCTTACTGAATGCCGCTATGATCCAGTTGCAGGTGATGATAGTACAGTTATATATTCCATCCGTGTAAGACGGGTGACCGGGTATTTGGATACCCTACCGAATATGAAAGAAGATCTAGACAGAATATATCGTTTCATCCGTACAGGGGATGATCCAGAAAGTATTGGCGAAGCCATGTCTCAAAGGAAAGCTGAGATCCAGCTCATGTTATTAAAGTTTCTGATTAATTGTTTAATAAGAGAACAAGATTCTCCGACTAAAGATCCAGCCGAAATGAGAATCCTGACAAGGTGGAGTGATAATATAGCCGAGGGTAAACACAGAACCATCAGTAGTATAAAGAGTATGTACAAGAGAATCCGTAAAGAAATAATAAAGTTACACGAACAACGTAAAGCAGCACAAGTAAGCGAGAAAGAAAATGACTCTTCTACCGGAAAGGTAGAGGACGAGAATCCCGCCAGAATAGCGTATGTAGGTAGAACTAGACTTTCCGACCGACATTCACGTCTAGACTACAAGAAAACTGTTCCTCATCCAGCACCAGAGCAAGGTTCTCTAGAACAAGTATTTCAAGCTACCGATCATATTCTGAAATCACGAATCGGTTATAGTGAGTTAAGTACTATGCATGAACAAGAACTAGCCCGATCAGCAGTCCGATGGACTACTGATTCTACCACTTTTCCAGATGAAATAGTGACACAAATGTTTCTGAAACTGCCCCCAGCCGAGCAACGACTGGTGGGTATGTATATGATCCAGCACCTCATTACTCTGTATGAGGGTCAACATTCTGATCCAGGTCCGTTACACGATGTCCTGAACGAGTTACTCCAGTATAGATGGAAAGGTCTAGGTACCGATTTAATTAGTGTCATTCTAGAACAGCGCCACAAATATAGAACGTTCCTGAACCCGCATTTTGTTCATGTCTCACCCCCAGAAAGTAAACCCTTTTACATAGACAGACAGAATCCGTTACGAGAAGTACACCCAGTTAGGACAGCGGATGGTGAAATGCAAAGAGTATTTGTTTACACCCCGATTACAAAGATGGAACTCTTAGAGATGAAGAAATTAATTCCCTGCCATGACAAAGATCCAGCAGGGTTCCACCGAGAATTAAAAGACATGCTCCGTATGGGAGAATACACGTATCCAGATATAATTAAAATGTTAAAGGTCCTGTTGCCCGCAGGGGTATACGAGAAACTCAAGGAAAAAGAATGGGAGGTGGGAGAGAAAAAGATCGATTGGGCAGTTCTAGAAGCTGAAGACAAGATACGAGTACCAGGTACCGGTCTAGGAGAGAAATGTAAAGAATTACCAGAACTGTTAATACAAGTTTTGCCAAGATTATTAGCCACTAAAAAGGAAGACTGGGATGCAATCTCAGCCTGTAAACAGAAACAAGACGAAGACACTAGTGATTTTTATTCTAGATTTGAGAAATGCTTTATTATAAACAGTGGCTTGAAGACGAGAAGCGAGTCATACCCTCATCTTTTTGTTACTAAATTAGTCGAGAATTCAAGTCCACAAGTTAAGAATCGAGTTTTGAAAGTCGAAAGTACATGGCAAGCTAGTACCCCGTCCCAAATGTTACAGATGCTTCAGTATCACCAGAATAGAATCAGAGAAGAGCAAGATCATGAAAGAAAACGTATGAAAGACACGAAAATGAAAGTACTAGTTGCACAATCTGTTCCTCAAGACAGTCAGAAGAGGGGTACGAATCAAGCCAGTCATCCTGCCGTTCCCGTTAAAGGGACCTGCAATTATTGTAAACAGCCAGGTCATTATATAAACGAGTGTGCAGTTCTGAAACACAACATAGCTACCGGTAAGACTAAAGAAAGACCACGTCCGTCTAGACAAGAACAAGTTTCACAGACTTCTCAGCCACAGAATGCACAACAGACAGTTTCAGCACCGCAGCCTATTGCTGCAACACAGCATGTTACACAGCAGATTTACCAGTATGCACAGTCCGAGTATCCAGAGTATCAGCCATATTCATGAAACAGCCTAGAGAGGGAGGTAGGCTTGCCTCTTATTGAGATTCCTGTAGATCAAGAAGGTCCCTATGTTCATAGTCAAGTACTAGGGAAAGACAGAAAGTTTCTGATTGATACAGGGGCAAGTAGGACCACTATAAGTCACGCCGAAGTTCCAGGGGCTCCGCTCTCAGGCTCTAGAAATGTTTCCCTTGGATTTTCAGGAAAGCCTATTGTAAACGAGATATCTAAGCCAGTTACTCTAGAAGTAGGTCCATTGTCCCGCACTACTGATCTATTACTTACGAAGTCATGTCCAGAAAATCTGTTAGGTATTAAAACACTGAAAGAATTAGGTGCAGTTATTTGCTGCTCCCCAGAAGGAATACGACTGTTCCTACGTGACTTCAAGGGTCACTATGTATTACGAGATTTTGATCCGAGATTGTCTAATGTTCCGCAGCATCTATGGGCGCAAGATCCAACTGATGTAGGTTATATGCAAATCACACCCCATCGTGTGACTCTCAAACCAGGTGTAGTGTTACCACGAATCAGACAGTACAGATTGCCACCTGAGGCTGTAGCAGCCTTATCCAAAATTATTGACGAGCTCATGGCTCAAGGAGTAGTTGTAGAAACTGACTCCAATGTATGTAATTCTCCGATCATTCCAGTCATGAAACGTACTGATCCAAATGCACCCCCAGTATATCGATTAGTGATTGACCTTCGAGAACTCAATAAATGTATTATTCCTCAGTACCCAGTTGTCCCAGATATTTCTTCCCTATTGACAGCCATTGATTCCGAAGCCTCATTTTTTACAGTCATAGACCTCAAGAACGCGTTTTTCAGTGTCCCCATTCATCCAGACAGCCAGTTTCTTTTCGGATTTTGTTTAAATGGAAGGAGCTATATGTTCACACGAGCTCCTCAAGGTTTCACAGAAAGTCCTAGCATTTACAGTCAAGCACTTAAGAGACAACTAGACAACATTCACATGCCAACTGACACTGCCCTGCTCCAGTATGTCGATGATCTACTGATCACAGCCCGTTCTGAACGTGCTTGCGAGCGAGCATCCCTTACAGTCTTGTATTTCCTTGCCGAGATGAGGCACAAGGTGTCCCCTTCGAAGCTTCAATTCTGTGTCCAGCAAGTGATCTATTTAGGCCACTTACTGTCCAAGAGGGGTAGGCAGTTGACACCAGACCGTATCCAGTTAATAGTGAGTCTTCCTCAGCCCAAGACCCAGAAGGAGGTACGTGCTTTTATCGGCCTCACTTCCTATTGCAGACAATGGATTCCTCAGTATGCATTCCTAGCCAAACCACTGATACAGTTAACGACACAGGAGGCAGCCGTATCGACTGTCCTCCCTTGGACATCTGAACATACACTTAGTTTTAATGAGTTGAAGAAAGCTCTATGCCAAGCTCCTGTTCTAGCTACACCGAACTACAGTAAGCCTTTTACACTTTTCGTCACTGAACGTGAAGGTACAGCATTATCTGTTCTCACACAAGATCAAGCAGGACAATACAAGCCCTGTGCTTATTTTTCGAGCACATTAGATCCAGTAGCCCAGGCTCTGCCTGCGTGCCTCAAGTCAGTTGCAGCCACAGCACTAGCTATCAGACAAAGTGATTCCATAGTATTAGGACATTCCTTGACAGTACAAGTTCCACACTCCGTGGAAGTTCTTTTAAACCGAACACAGACTCAGCACTTGACAATTGCACGTTTAAGAGGTTATGAATTGACACTGTTCCAGCCACACATAGAAATCAGACGCTGCAACGTTCTAAATCCTGCTACACTGTTACCGTCAGTTAATTCGAATCCTGCCACACACGACTGTGTGGAAGTAGTTAATATTATGACAAAGCCAAGACAAGATCTGACAGATATTCCATTACCAGATCCCGACCTGACACTTTATGTGGATGGTTCATGTATGAGAACAAGTACAGGAGAACTAGTTGCTGCGTATGCAGTGACTACTGACACTGAAGTTATAGAAACACACCGTATTGACACCCTGTCTGCTCAAGCAGCAGAGCTAGTTGCTCTGACCCAAGCCTGCATACACGCCAAGAACCTGAAAGTCAATGTTTACACAGATTCACGTTACGCATTCGGAGTTGTACACGACTTTGGAGTGCTCTGGCAGGAGAGAGGTTTCATGACTTCTCATGGAACCAAGATTCAGCATGGTCTCCTTATTCAAGCTCTGTTAGATGCCATACACTTACCGACATCTATTGCTATCATGAAATGAAAAGCACATACGAAAGTTACTGACACCATTTCTCAAGGTAATGATCTAGCAGATCGCACAGCCAAGCTTACAGCACAGACTCCAGACATGTCAGTTAATCCGACACAGACACATACTCTAGAACAGACTACTTGTATGACAGTTAAGGACCCCACTCAAGATGTCATAGATATCCAGTTACATGCTACTCCCGATGAAATCAAGAAATGGTCCGAACAAGGAGGGGTCCAGACAGATCAGGGATGGGTAACGAAGGGAAAAGCCACATGGTTTCTCCCCGACTCTATGGTTCAAGTCATTATCAATACCGCACATAGTCCAGCACATTTAGGAGAAAAAGCTATGTTAGATAGTATCCAGAACATTTGGTTCAACAAGCATTTACGAGCTGCAGCCAAGCAGAAAGTCCGTACCTGTATGATATGTTGCCAGTTTAATCCAGGTAAAAGTGTCCCGGTGGAACAAGGTGGATTCCAGCCCCCTGACCACCCTTTTGAAGTCCTCCAGATGGATTATATTCAGATGGAGCGATGTCGAGGTTTCAAGTATGTCCTTGGAGTTGTATGCGCTTTGTCCAGGTGGACAGAAGCATATCCAGTCCCAGATTACACAGCCACGACCACTGCCAAGCAGTTGGTTCGTGAATTCTTCCCCCGCTACGGACTCCCAAGGGTCGTATATTCTGATAACGGCCAACCATTCTCATCTGAATTGATGAAACATGTTTCCCTTTTGTTAGGGTACCAGTGGAAGTTCCATTGTGTACGCCATCCTGAAGCAGCCGGTCTCGTAGAGAGACATAATCAGACCCTGAAAATCCGCATCGCCAAAATATGTAAAGAAAAAGGTGTGGACTGGCTAGTAGCTCTGCCAGTCGCTTTGTTTTATATGCGCATGATCGCACATTCCAGATCAGGTCTGTCCCCGTACGAGGTCGTATTCGGCCGCCCCCCTAATATGTGGGGTAAACCTAGACCCCGAAGTATTACAGATGTTTCAAGTAATATGCTGACAGATTACCTAGCTTCCTTGATGTCTGCCCTACACTCTTGTCGTTCACAGGTTGCCGCCGCATTTCCAGACAATACCGAGGTGGCACCGCATGAAATCGTTCCCGGATGCATGGTTCTTGTCCGGAATTTTGATCGTTCAAGTCCGCTGGAGCCCCGCTGGAAGGAGCCCAAGCAGGTCCTCCTGGCCACCCGTACTGCCGTCAAGCTGGAAGGCAGGAAGGGCTGGGTCCACCTGTCTCATGTGAAAAGATTTTACGGACTAAAGACTGTTTCAAAGAACATTTCCGAGGATTTTAAGGATTGCCAAAGTACTATTCTTAAGGACTGTCCCGCAAAAGACAATGATACAGATTCCTCCCTGTTAGAGAAAACTCCGCAGCAGGAGTATAAGAAAAAATTAAGGTCTAGTAAAATAAGTCAGCCAGTTTGATTGTCTAAGTCCTCCCCTAGGTGAAACGGTTAGACCGGTTTCTGACATGTATATAATAGACCCCCATAGTGAGAGAGTTAGTCAAAACTCAATCCGATGTATCGTTTTTCTAAGTTTCATATTGTTTTTCAGCCTTATGTTTACCTGCACAAGTTATGCATTTTATTTGTATTTTCCAGTTTCTAATGTAAATAAGTCTTCTAATGCTACAGTAGAGCACACGTTTAGTGATCTACCTCCTCATGAACTCTCATATCGTCTTGCTATGCGTAATAATTCCTTTATCCGCATGTTACATTATTCACACCAGACCAGCAATGCCACTAATTGTTGGGTGTGTGGTCGACTCCCCCCTTTCCAGACACCGAAGGGAGTTCTGCCACTCTTTCCTTATCCATTTTCACATAATGGTTCGTGTGGAGCATGGTCCACGTTAACGTCATCCTCAACAGATATGTCCTTTCTTAACAGTACATGTTTTCCAGGCAAGCAAGGTCTTCCCCACAGAACAGGGTTAGATCTAGAAAATGAAGTTTATAATTTGGGTAATTATTCTTCGAATTTCATGGTCCTGAATGTTCAGTCTGATACTACTCCAGACTTACCTGCTATGTCAGTATTACCAGTAAAAGGTGAATTATGTGTCCGAAATAATGGTTCCGTACATGTAGGCCATAGTGATTGTACTACTATTGTCAAGTATAGTGACAGTAGGAAATCTATTTTCAAAGCTTCACATCATTCTTATTTTGTTTGTGGTCAGACCGCATATGTTCGTCTGCCCCTCGATTGGGAGGGAACCTGTTACATTGCCTTCCTACTGCCACCAGTTTTTCTAGCCCCACCTGACTACCATAGGAATTCCCACTTAGTACATACTAGACACAAGAGAGACCTCCCGATTGTCGATTATACTGAAACTGCTCTAGAACAATATATAGATATCAATAAAGGTGTCTTCCCCTATTTAGGTACTGTCGTGAATAGTAAACTGATACGTAGATTAACGAGAACCCTTGAGACAGTAGTGATTGAGACTACTTCTGCTCTAGGTAACTTAACCGAAGAGCAATCCTTTATGAGAATTGTCGTGCTCCAGAATCGTCTCGTCCTTGACGTCATACTGGCCGATAGGGGCGGGGCATGTAGAGTCATCGGATCTAGTTGCTGCATTTTCATTCCTAATAACGCACCGTCTGTTTATTCAGCTATTACCAGACTCCATAAAATTGCCCATATGTTACACCAAGATCCAGGCACCTGGACATGGTCCGGTTGGTTCTGGAATATAATTTCCGCTTGGGGATGGAAAGTGTTGTCCTTTCTAGGTATTGCAGTAGCTATCATATTCAGTTGCTGCCTCTGTATACAATGTGGCCCTGCGATTTGCGGCATTTGTGCTACCTCTTGTATTCCTAGTCCCAAGTCCCGTTCTAAATCCCGTTCCAAGACAATTCGAGACGAGCAAATGATACTGTATGAAATGATAGATGGTATCATGAATATTGATGTTTCCTGATGGAAACGTAGTGACAAGGAGGGAATGTGGAAAAGTAAATTTTGCCATGTTCTGTGTCCCTACGTGTTCCCCATCTTATGTTATGTGTGCATGATTAATATGCATATGCATTCCCCATGTTTGATTAAAGACGCAATTACAGTTGTGTCCATCCCTAGTATGTCAGTTCCCAGTTCTCGTGAAAGCTACGAGTATTAGGCCTATGTAAAGTTACGTTGCCACGTTTCTCAGTGTGCACGTTATTTCATTGTAAAGTCCCCGTTTCTAGGCCTCAAAAGGGCCCGGACACCAGATTCAGCTCCTGTCTCCTGAACCCTCGCTGAGGAGCGATACAGCCCCCACCTGTATCCTCGACCCTTCACTTACTTCCTGCCTCACAGTGCCCGGCTCGGCCTGGCTCTGCCTACGAGTCTGCCAAGAGTATGTTATGATTCTAGTTATCAGTCCAGCCCTCCTTCTCTGCATTCCTAAGCTACTGAATCGCATCAATAGTTTCCGTCATTGTCTAGCCTTTACGTCTCTACGTAAGAGAAATACTGTATTAATGGTCATTTAATATTCCTCAACACGCACTACATGTAGAATAATGCATGCTCCAGTCTTAGAGTCTGTTAGCCTCTCCCCTCCTGACTCTTAGTTTATATCAACATGTCCTCTAAACATTAGATACTAGATAGGGTTTAGGTACATGTCGCCCTGACTCTCCAGACTTCAGTCTCTGCTCCTAGCGCAGAGTTCATAGCCCCCAGCTTCTCCTAGTAACACGTCATTGTCAGTTTGCGCGCACCATTAGGTCAGAGGTCCCGGCTCCTTAGGTAGCCCCCTCCATGTTTCCGCCCCATTTATGACATATTCTGTTACGTTTACATCACATGTCCATGTATACGCCTCTTGTTACACCCACTTTCACCCTTATCTTTCGCGACTGCTATTGACCACACCCACTGCTCCGCCTATTGTATTCACTGTAATGCAACTGTTTTAGTATATATGCTTGTGCATTGTTATTAAAGGTTGTCCTTTTCCTTTCCCTTGATCCTGTCCCAGGCAGCGCTGCCATCCTGTTCCCGTGCAGGTTGTCCTGTTCCTGTCCTTTATGCTGTATTAAACCTGCAAACTCCTACTACCTCGAATCTTGACTCTTATTTATTGAGCTATCTGTTATTGCTATGTCCAGTCAAACCTAGATCCGGTATTATTTATTTATATACCACACTCCAACCAAGAGATCACAAACTCACTGAAGACTCCTCTGACACTGAGTGAGCCCTGCTCCTTTCAAGACATTACAAACTCACAGAAGACTCCTCTGACACTGAGTGAGCCCTGCTCCTTCCAAGAGATCACTAACTCAATCAATCAATCAATCAATCAATCAGGTCATTTATAGAGCGCACTACTCACCCGTAGGGTCTCAAGGCGCTGGTTTGGGGGGGGGGTGCCGTTACTGCTCGAACAGCCAGGTCTTGAGCTTCTTTCTGAAGGAGAGGTGGTCTTGGGTCAGGCGCAGGTCGGTTGGGAGTGAGTTCCAGGTCTTGGCGGCCAGGTAGGAGAAGGACCTTCCTCCTGTTGTCGCTCTTCGGATGCGGGGGACGGCGGCGAGGGCGTGGCTGGTTGATCTGAGGAGGCGCTTGGGGGTGTAGAAGTTGATCCGGTTGTTGAGGTAGCTCGGGCCTTGGTTGTGTAGGGCTTTGTGTGCGTGGGTGAGGAGACGGAAGGTGATTCTCTTGTTGACCGGGAGCCAATGCAGATGTCCGGAGATGTGGCTGCGTCAGGGGATGTCAAGGATGAGTCTGGCCGAGGCGTTCTGGATCCGCTGGAGTCTCTTCTGGAGCTTGGCGGTGGTTCCGGCGTAGAGGGCGTTGCCGTAGTCCAGTCGGCTGGTGACGAGGGCCTGGGTGACCGTCTTCCTCGTCTCGGTGGGGATGCACCGGAAGATCTTGCGTAGCATGCGCAGGATGTTGACGCAAGACGAGGAGACGGCGTTTACTTGTCTGGTCATGGAGAGGGAGGAGTCCAGGATGAAGCCCAGGTTGCGTGCGTGGTCCGTTGGTATGGGTGCGGTGCCCAGGGCGGGGGGCCACCAGGAGTCGTCCCAGGCGGAGGGCGAGGAGCCCAGGATGAGGACCTCCGTCTTGTCCGAGTTCAGTTTCAGGCGGCTGGTCGTCATCCATTCGGCTACCTCTCTCATCCCTTTGTGCAGGTTGGCTCTGGCGGTGGCGGGGTCGTTGGTCAGGGAGAGGATCAGCTGGGTGTCGTCGGTGTAGGAGATTATGTTGAGGTTGTGTTGGCGTGCGATGGCCGCTAGGTGGCTCATGTAGACGTTGAAGAGGGTGGGGCTCAGTGAGGATCCTTGAGGGACGCCGCAGATGACTTTGGTGGCCTCTGACTTGTACGGTGGTAGGCGGATTCTCTGTGTTCTTCCGTCGAGGAAGGAGGTGATCCATTCCAGTGCCTTGTCCTGGATTCCGATTTTGCCGAGGCGCTGTATTAGAGTGCGGTGGCAGACAGTGTCGAAAGCCGCAGAGAGGTCCAGGAGGATGAGGGCCGCTGTCTCTCCGTTGTCCATCAGAGTTCGTATGTCATCGGTGGCAGCGATGAGGGCGGTCTCGGTGCTGTGGTTCGCTCGGAAGCCAGACTGTGAGGGGTCGAGGGATCCGTTCGTCTCGAGGAAGGCGGCCAGCTGTTTGTTGACGGTCTTCTCGATGACTTTGGCCGGGAACGGGAGGAGCAAGATGGGACGGTAGTTCTTGAGGTCGGTGGGGTCTGCTGTGGGTTTCTTGAGAAGAGCGCTGAGTTCGGCGTGCTTCCAGCTCTCAGGGAAGGTGGCGGTGTCGAAGGAGGTGTTGATGATGTCCCGCAGGTGGGGTGCGATGACAGCGTCGGCCTTGTTGAAGATGTGGTGAGGGCAGGGGTCAGTCGGAGATCCGGAATGGATGGAGTTCATTGTGCGGATGGTGTCTTCGGTGCTGATCGGAGTCCAGGTGCGGAGGGTGGTGGTGGGTGGCGTTGTTGCGGTTGTGGCTTGCGTTGGTTGGTTGCTGAAGCTGTTGTGTATGTCCGCGATCTTGTTGTGGAAGTAGGATGCGAGGGAGTTGCAGAGGTCCTGCGACGGGGTGATGTCATTGTTTCCGGCGTTGGGGTTGGAGAGCTCTTTAACGATGTTGAAGAGTTCCTTGCTGTCGTGTGCGTTGTTGTCCAGCCGGTCCTTGTATGTATTTTTCTTGGTGGCGCGGATCAGTTGGTGGTGTTTCCGGGTGGCGAGCTTGAGGGTGGTCATGTTGTCCGTCGTTGGTTCCCTTCTCCAGACTTTCTCGAGGGCTCGACAGTTCTTCTTGGAGCTCTTGAGTTCGTCGGTGAACCATGGTGTTTTTCTGCTGCAGGGTCTGCTGGGCGGGGTTCTCAGAGGGGCGAGTTCGTCCGCGCCGTTGTTGATCCACTTCGTGAGGTTGTCGGCGGCCTGGCTGGGGTTCGCTGAGCTGGCGGGGGGGTGCCGGCTCAAGGAAGCGGTGAGCTGGTCGGCTGTGATCTTGTTCCAGCTTCTTCGGGCAACCTGTTGCTGGTGGTGGTGGATCGTCGTTCTTTTGAAGCTGAAGTGGACGCAGCTGTGGTCCGTCCAGTGGAGTCCTGTTGTGTGGCTAAAGGTGACGTCTTTGCTGGATGAGAAGACGGCGTCGAGTGTGTGTCCGGCGAGGTGGGTGGGGGTGGTCACCAGTTGCTTGAGTCCGAGGTTGGCGAGGTTGTCGAGCAGGCTGATGGTGTTGCGGTCGCTGTTGTTCTCCAGGTGGAAGTTGAGGTCCCCCAGGAGGATGTAGTCGGCGGAGGGGAGGGCATGCGGGCTGACGAAGTCGGCGATGTCCTCGCTGAAGCGTGTGCGTGGACCCGGGGGTCGGTAGATCAGGGTGCCTCTGAGGGTGGTATTCGGGTTGGTGTGGATCTGGAAGTGCAGGTGTTCAGCGGTGGTTAGGGTGTCGTCGGTGTTGGTCGTGATGCGGATGGTGTCTCTGTGGATGATGGCGATGCCTCCTCCCATCTGGTTGGCGGTGCGGTCCCTCCGGATGATCTTGTAGCCCTCCGGGATGGCGATGGCGATGTCTGGGGCTGAGGAGGCGTTCATCCAGGTCTCGGTGAGGAAGGCAACGTCAGGGGCGGTGGTGTCGAGGAGGTTCCAGAGTTCTACGGCGTGTCTGTGGACGGAGCGGGTGTTGAGCAGGATGCACTTGCGGTGGTTGCTGCTGATGTTCGGCTTGGCGAGAGCAGGTGCAGGGTGAGTCCGGATGCAGGTGAATTTGCAGGCGTGGCAGCTGAAGGGTCCGTGGGTGTGCTTCGGGGCGGCTCGATGACATCCTGGGATGCGGCCGGTGTTGAGTGCGATGAGATCGGCGGCGATGTAGGTTCGTCGGGTCGGCTTCCGTCGGTGGGGGCCAGGGGTCCTGGCACTGGGCGCGGTCCAGGCGCGGACGGGCGCAGACGGGCTTACCTTTGGCGCGCCTTCGGCGCACAATCGGCGCGCCCGCTGCGCGTCAACGCTGCGCGTTCGCACGGTCGCCATTTAAGGCGAAGTGCGCGGGTGGGCGGAGCAGCTGGGAGGCGGGAGCGGGGAGGGAACAGAATGAAAAAAGGGGCGGGGTCGGCGGTGGTGGCGGGAAGCGGGGGGCGGCGCGGAAGGCGGGAAACACGGGGGAGAGCGGGCAGCGACTACGAGGGAAACAGGCACAAATGGTGGTCACAACAACACTCAGAACGGGCAAAAACAGCGAGGGCAAAACAAGCACAAATGACGGCAAAAACAACACTCAGAGCGGGCAAAAACAGCGAGGGCAAAACGAGCACAAATGACGGCAAAAACAACACTCAGAGCGGGCAAAAACAGCGAGGGCAAAACAAGCACAAATGACGGCAAAAACAATACTTAAAACGGACAAAAACAGCGAGGGCAAAACAAGCACAAATGACGGCAAAAACAATACTTAAAACGGACAAAAACAGCGAGGGAAAAACAAGCACAAATGATGGTCCAAACAGACCAGAGCAACGACGGCAGGGTCAGCCGGAAGCGCGGCTGGCAGCGAGGCAGAGGGCACAGCAGGGGGGCACACGCAGCAGCTGGTGGCCGTGCGGCGCGGGGGTGTCCCACTGAAGACTCCTCAGACACTGAGTGAGCCCTGCTCCAACCAAGAGATCACAAACTCACTGAAGACTCCTCTGACACTGAGTGAGCCCTGCTCCTTTTGAGACATTACAAACTCACAGAAGACTCCTCTGACACTGAGTGAGCCCTGCTTCTTCCAAGAGATCACTAACTCACTGAAGACTTCTCGGACACTGAGTGAGCCCTGCTCCAACCAAGAGATCACACAGTCACTGAAGACTCCTCTGATACTGAGCGAGCCCTGCTCCTTTCAAGAGATTACAAACTCACAGAAGACTCCTCTGACACTGAGTGAGCCCTGCTCCTTCCAAGAGATCAGAAACTCGCTGAAGACTCCTATGACACTGAGTGAACCCTGCTCCAGCCTAAAGATCTCAAACTCATTGTAGACTTTTCTGAACACTGAGTGAGCCCAGCTTCAACTAAGAGATCACAAACTCACTGAAGCCTCCTCTGACACTGAGTGAGCCCTGCTCCAACTAAGAGATGACAAACTCACGGAAGACTCCTCTGACACTGAGTGAGCCCTGCTCCTTCCAAGAGATCACAAACTCACTGAAAACTCCTCTGACACTGAGTGAGCCCTACTCCTTCCAAGAGATCACAAACCCACTGCAAACTCTACTGAACACTGAGCGAGCCCAGCTCCAACTAAGAGATCACAGACTCCTCTGACACTGAGTGAGCACTGCTCATTCCAAGAGATCACAAACTCACTGAAGACTCCTCTGACACTGAGTGAGCCCTGCTCCTTCCAAGAGATCACAAACCCACTGCAAACTCTTATGAACACGAAGCGAGCCCTGCTCCTTCCAAGAGATCACAAACTCGCTGAAGACTCCTCTGACACTGAGTGAACCCTGCTCCAGCCAAAAGATCTCAAACTCATTGAAGACTTTTCTGAACACTGAGTGCGCCCAGCTCCAACTAAGAGATCACAAACTCACTGAAGACTCCTCGGACACTGAGTGCGCCCAGCTCCAACTAAGAGATCACAAACTCTCTGAAGACTCCTCTGACACTGAGTAAGCCCTGCTCCTTTCAAGAGATTACAAACTCACTGAAGACTCCTCAGACACTGAGTGAGCCCTGCTCCAACCAAGAGATCACACACTCACTGAAGACTCCTCTGATACTGAGTGAGCCCTGCTCCTTCCAATAGATCACACACTCACTGAAGACTCTTCAGACACTGAGTGAGCCCTGCTCCTTCCAAGAGATCACACACTCACTGAAGACTCTTCTGACACTGAGTGAGCCCTGCTCCTTCCAAGAGATGTCAAACTTACTGAAGACTCCTCTATCACTGAGTGAGCCCTGCTCATTCCAAGAGATTACAAACTCACTGAAGACTCCTCTGACAATGCGTGAGCCCTGTTCCAACCAAGAGAGCACAAACTCACTGAAGACTCCTCTGACACTGAGTGAGCCCTGCTCTAACCAAGAGATCACAAACTCACTGAAGACTCCTCTGACACTGAGTGAGCACTGCTCCTTCCAAGAGATCACACACTCACTGAAGACTCTTCTGACACTGAGTGAGCCCTGCTCCTTCCATGAGATCACAAACTCACTGAAGACTCCTCTGACACTGAGTGAGCCCTGCTCCTTCCAAGAGATCACACACTCACTGAAGACTCTTCTGACACTGAGTGAGCCCTGCTCCTTCCAAGAGATCACACACTCACTGAAGACTCTTCTGACACTGAGTGAGCCCTGCTCCTTCCAAGAGATGTCAAACTTACTGAAGACTCCTCTATCACTGACTGAGCCCTGCTCATTCCAAGAGATTACAAACTCACTGAAGACTCCTCTGACAATGCGTGAGCCCTGCTCCAACCAAGAGAGCACAAACTCACTGAAGACTCCTCTGACACTGAGTGAGCCCTGCTCTAACCAAGAGATCACAAACTCACTGAAGACTCCTCTGACACTGAGTGAGCCCTGCTCATTCCAAGAGATCACAAACTCACTGAAGTCTCCTCGGACACTGAGTGAGCCCTGCTCCAACCAAGAGATCACAAACTCACTGAAGACTCCTCTCACACTGAGTGAGCCCTGCTCCTTTCGAGACATTACAAACTCACAGATGACTCCTCTGACACTGAGTGAGCCCTTCTTCTTCCAAGAGATCACTAACTCACTGAAGACTTCTCAGACACTGAGTGAGCCCTGCTCCAACCAAGAGATCACACACTCACTGAAGACTCCTCTGATACTGAGTGAGCCCTGCTCCTTCCAATAGATCACAAACTCACAGAAGACTCCTCTGACACTGAGTGAGCCCTGCTCCTTCCAAGAGATCAGAAACTCGCTGAAGACTCCTTTGACACTGAGTGAACCCTGCTCCTTCCAAGAGATCACAAACTCAAGTCAAGTCAAGTCAAAGTCCACTTTATTCGATTAATTAAAATCATAAAAGTATTCTACAAACATATATCATACATTCAAAATGTCTTAAAATCAATTAATACAGTATTAAACATTAAGTGGAATTAAAAAGCAAGTAAAAGGGCATTATTTACACAAAATTCATTACAGTTTGCGCTCAACAGTACAGTAGACATGAATTTAGGTATCTGTCCTCAATTGTAATTCCGATCTTAACCTTGATCTCTTACATCTAACAGATGCAGCCAAAAAACTAGCAGTGCAATACATAATTACAGGGGAATTCATCATCTGTAAATATAACAGTGCAAGCTTGTACTGCGTGAAACCCATCTCCTTCAGGATTGGTTTTAAATATCGAATGCGAGGTTCACAATAAAAAGAACAAAAGAACAAAAAATGCGCATTATCCTGGGTTGAAAAACCATCACATTTACATGGGGACGACTCCTCAAGCCTACACCAATCTTTCTCGTCCCACAGAACCATATAAATTTGATTAAAGCGGAACTTAGACAGTAACCACCTACAAGAGATCACAAACTCGCTGAAGACTCCTCTGACACTGAGTCAACCATGCTCCAGCCAAAAGATCTCAAACTCAATGAAGACTTTTCTGAACACTGAGTGTGCCCAGATCCAACTAAGAGATCACAAACTCACTGAATACTCCTCTGACAGTGAGTGAGCCCTGCTCCAACTAAGAGATCACAAACTCACTTAAGACTCCTCTGACACTGAGTGATCCCTGCTCCTTCCAAGATATCACAAACTCACTGAAGACTCCTCTGACACTGAGTGAGCCCTGCTCCTCACAAGAGATCACAAACTCACTGAAGACTCCTCTGACACTGAGTGAGTCCTGCTCCTTCCAATAGATCACAAACTCACTGAAGACTCCTCTGACTCTGAGTGAGCCTTGCTCCTTCCAAGATATCACAAACTCAATTACGACTCCTCTGACACTGAGTGAGCCCTGCTCCTTCCGAAAGATCACAAACCCACTGCAAATTCTACTGAACACTGAGCGAGCCCAGCTCCAACTAAGAGATCACAAACTCACTGAAGACTCCTCTGACACTGAGCGAGCCCTGCTCCTTCTAAGAGATCACAAACTCACTGAAGACTCATCTGACACTGAGTGAGCCCTGCTCCTTCCAAGGGTTCACACACTCAATGAAAATGACACTGAGTGAGCCCTGCTCCTTCCAAGAGATCACAAACTCACTGAAGACTCCTCTGACACTGAGTGAGCCCTGCTCCAACTATGAGATCACAAACTCAATGAACACTCTTCTGATACTGAGTGAGCCCTGCTCCAAGTAAGAGATCACAAACTCATTGAAGACTTTTCTGACACTGAGTGAGCCCTGCTCCTTTCAAGAATTCACAAACTCACTGAAGACTCCTCTGACACTGAGTGAGAACTGCTCCTTTCAAGAATTCACAAACTCAATGAACACTCTTCTGATACTGAGTGAGCCCTGCTCCAGCCAAAAGATCTCAAACTCATTGAAGACTTTCCTGAACACTGATTGCACCAAGCTCCTTCCAAGAGATCACAAACTCACTGAAGACTCCCCTGACACTGAGTGAGCCCTGCTCCAACCAAGAGATCACAAACTCACTGAAGACTCCTCTGACACTGAGTGAGCCCTGCTCCTTTCAAGAGATTACGAACTCACAGAAGACTCCTCTGACACTGAGTGAGCCCTGCTCCTTCCAAGAGATCACAAGCTTACTGAAGACCCCCCTGACACTGAGTGAGCCCTGCTCCAACCAAGAGATCACAAACTCACTGAAGACTCCTCTGACACTGAGTGAGCCCTGCTCCTTTCAAGAGATTACGAACTCACAGAAGACTCCTCTGACACTGAGTGAGCCCTGCTCCTTCCAAGAGATCACAAACTCACTGAAGACTCCTCGGACACTGAGTGAGCCCTGCTCCAACCAAGAGATCACACACTCACTGAAGATTCCTCAGACACTGAGTAAGCCCTGCTCCAACCAAGAGATCACAAACTCGCTGAAGACTCCTTTGACACTGAGTGAACCCTGCTCCTGCAAAAAGATCTCAAACTCATTGAAGACTTTTCTGAACACTGAGTGAGCCCAGCTCCAACTAAGAGATCACAAACTCACTGAAGACTCCTCTGACACTGAGTGAGCCCTGCTCCTTCCAAGAGATCACAAACTCACTGAAGACTCCTCTGACACTGAGTGAGCCCTGCTCCTTCCAAGAGATCACAAACTCTGTTAGAAAGGTGATCCCGGGGGAGGCAGAAGATGTCTGACTGACCACCCCTGGTCACACCTCTCAGTTGAGAAGTAGCCGGGCGTTATCGAGAGACCTCCTGGGTGAGGGTCCTCTCCTAGGATCGCACAGCAGAGTAACCACAGCACTACAAACGGACACCACACAAAATGATAAGTTCTTAGATTTTATCCAGAATAAAGGTTGCTTGTTCTCAGTGTTATGTACAGGCAGATCGAGGGATCTGAAAAGTCTCGTAAAGAAGGGACAGGGTAGCGGGACAGTCTCAGTACGGGTGCAGGAAGGGATACCCTGCGCACAGCTCTCAATCCTCGAGCCGGGGGTTCCGAGAGGTCAAGCCGCGGCAGCGCCAGCATGCTCGCAAGATGGTTCAGCGGGGATAGGCCGCGGCAGCGCAAGCAGGCTCTCAAGATGGTTCAGCGGAGATGGGCCGCGGCAGCGCCAGCAGGCTCTCAAGATAGTTCAGCGAGGATAGGCCGCGGCAGCGCCAGCAGGCTCTTAAGATGGTTCAGTGAAGATGGGCTGCGGCAGCGCCAGCAGGCTCTCAAGATGGTTCAGCGAGGATGGGCCGCGGCAGCGCCAGCAGGCTCCCAGGGTAGCTTCGGGTTACAGGAAAATGAGTTCTTCTGGTGTCAGCCGCGACAGTGTCAGCAGGGCTCTCCAGTCCAGGATACAACTGGCGTCCTATTCTGGGGCTGGCCCAGATATAGTACTGGAGTCCTTTGATGTCCGGACCCTCGCGCCTGGGGGTCAGAGGGGCCGGGATGGTGGTGCCCAGATACCCAGCAGGGTGGTGGAGCCAGCGCCCAGGGAGGTCGGAGGGCGATTGATACCAGGCGTCCGGGGACGGCTGGAGGCCTATCGAAACTTCCCTCCTCTTGGATCTGTGGAGTGGCACACTTGGTGCCTCGATGTCGGGGCTTCGCTGGGGCCTTGGTCGGGGCCGAGGCCACGTGGTCGTGACGTGGTGGGCTCAATATGGAGTCGGGCGAGGCCTTTTGCCCAGGACGTGGTTCGTGACGTGATGGGCCCCAGATGGAGTTAGGCTGGTAGTGGTGGTCCGGGGTGGTAACCGGACCGGCAGTGTTGGGGCATGCAGGGTCGATGTCGTTCTGGGCCCGCCATGCGGGAGGGGTAGGACCACGCCATGAGGCCGGGTCCAACACGCATCCCCCCCAGCTGAAGGCAGAGGAGAGTCACCTGTCTTCTTGGGGGTTCTCCTCGCTGAGGCGGAAGAATCGGGACAGGCCGTCAGCATTGGCGTGGTTGTTGCCGGGGCGATGCTCCACAGTGAAGTCCATCCCTTGGTGGGAGATGGACCATCGCAACAGTTTCGGGTTTTCTCCCCGCATCTGCATCAACCACCGCAGGGGTCGGTGGTCGGTCTGGACCCGGAAGTGGGTGCCGAAGAGTTAGGGCCGGAGCTTCTTTAGGGCCCACACGACGGCGAAGGCTTCCCTCTCGATGGTGCTCCATCGTTGTTCTCTGGCCAGCAGCCGCCGGCTTGTGGTATATAAATAAATAATACCGGATCTAGGTTTTACTGGACATAGCAATAACAGATAGCTCAATAAATAAAAGTCAAGATTCGAGGTAGTAGGAGTTTGCAGGTTTAATACAGCATAAAGGACAGGAACAGGACAACCTGCACGGGAACAGGATGGCAGCGCTGCCGGGGGCAGGATCAGAATCGGCATAAACTTTAATAACAGTGCACAAATATATATACTAAAACAGTTACATTACAATGAATTACAGTAGGCGGGCAGTCGGTGTAACAGGGGCGTATACATAGACATGTGATGCAAACGTAACAGAATATGTCATAAATGGGGCGGAAACATGGAGGGGGCTACCTAAGGAGCCGGGACCTCTAACCTAATGGTGCGCGCAAACTGACAATAACGTGTTACTAGGAGAAGCTGGGGGCTATGAACTCTGTGCTAGGAGCAGAGACTGAAGTCTGGAGAGTCAGGGCGACATGTACCTAAACAGTATCTAGTATCTGATGTTTAGAGAACATGTTGATAGAATCCAAAAGTTATCGGGGTAAAGGCTAACAGACTCTAAGAATGGTGCATGCATTATTCCACATGTAGTGCGTGATGAAGAATATTAAATGACCATTAAATGCAGTATTTCTCTTACATGGAGACGTAAAGGCTAGACAATGACGGAAACTATTGATGCGATTCAGTAGCTTAGGAATGCAGAGAAGGAGGGCTGGACTGATAACTAGAATCATAACATACTCTTGGCAGACTCGTAGGCAGAGCCAGGCTGAGCCGGGCACTGTGAGGCAGGAAGTAAGTGAAGGGTCGAGGATACAGGTGGGGGCTGTATCGCTCCTCAGCGAGGCTCAGGAGACAGGAGCTGAATCTGGTGTCCGGGCCCTTTTGAGGCCTAGAAACGGGGACTTTACAATGAAATAACGTGCACACTGAGAAACGTGGCAACGTAACTTTACATAGGCCTGATACTTGTAGCTTTCACGAGAACTGGAAACTGGCATACTAGTGATGGACACAACTGTAATTGCGTCTTTAATCAAACATGGGGGATACATATGCATATTTAATCATGCACACATAACATAAGATGGAGGACACGTAGGGACACAGAACATGGCAAAATTTACTTTTCCACATTCCCTCCTTGTCACTACGTTTCCATCAGGAAACATCAATATTCATGATACCATCTATCATTTCATACAGTATCATTTGCTCGTCTCGAGTTTTCTTGGAACTGGATTTAGGACGGGACTTGGGACTAGGAACACATGATGTAGCACAAATGCCGCAAATCGCAGGGCCACATTGTAAACAGAGGCAGCAACTGAATATGATCGCTACTGCAATACCCAGAAATGACAATACTTTCCATCCCCAGGCGGAAATTATATTCCAGAACCAACCGGACCATGTCCAGGTGCCTGGATCTTGGTGTAACATAAGGGCAATTTTATGGAGTCTGGTAATAGCTGAATAAACAGACGGTGCGTTATTAGGAATGAAAATGCAGCAACTAGATCCGATGACTCTACATGCCCCGCCCCTATCGGCCAGTATGACGTCAAGGACGAGACGATTCTGGAGCACGACAATTCTCATAAAGGATTGTTCTTCGGTTAAGTTACCTAGAGCAGAAGTAGTCTCAATCACTACTGCTTCAAGTGTTCTGGTTAATCTACGTATCAGTTTACTATTCACGACAGTACCTAAGTAGGGGAAGACACCTTTATTGATATCTATGTATTGTTCTAGAGCAGTTTCAGTATAATCGACAATCGGGAAATTTCTCTTGTGTCTAGTATGTACTAGGAGGGAATTCCTATGATAGTCAGGTGGGGCTAGGAAAACTGGTGGCAGTAGGAAGGCAATGTAACATGTTCCCTCCCAATCGAGGGGCAGACGAACATATGCGGTCTGACCACAAACAAAATAAGAATGACGTGAAGCTTTGAAAATAGATTTCCCACTGTCACTATACTTGACAATAGTAGTACAATCACTATGGCCTACATGTACGGAACCATTATTTCGGACACATAATTCACCTTTGACTGGTAGTACTGAAATAGCAGGTAAGTCTGGAGTAGAATCAGACTGAACATTCAGGACCATGAAATTCGAAGAATAATTACCTAGATTATAAACTTCATTCTCTAGATCTAACCCTGTTCTGTGGGGAAGACCTTGCTTGTCTGGGAAACATGTACTGTTCAGAAAAGACATATCTGTTGAGGATGACGTTAACGTGGACCATGCTCCACACGAACCATTATGTGAAAATGGATAAGGAAAGAGTGGCAGAACTCCCTTCGGTGTCTGGAAAGGGGGGAGTCGACCACACACCCAACAATTTGTGGCATTGCTGGTCTGGTGTGAATAATGTAACATGCGGATAAAGGAGTTATTACGCATAGCAAGACGATATGAGAGTTCATGAGGAGGCAGATCACTAAACGTGTGCTCTACTGTAACATTAGCAGACTTATTTACATGAGAAACTGAAAAATACAAATAAAATGCATAACTGGTGCAGGAAATTATAATGCTGAAATATAGCAGAAAACATAAAATAATAGTGCAACTTCTAGAGTTCTCACTAACTCTCTCTCTGTGGGGGTCTATTATATACATGTCAGAAACCGGTCTAACCGTTTCACCTAGGGGAGGACTTAGACAATCAAACTGGCTGACTTATTTTACTAGACCTTAGTTTAAGCTTATACTCCTGTTGCGGAGTTTTCTCTAACAGGGAAGGGTTCGTAGCAATGTCTTTTGCGGGACAGTCCTTAAGAATAGTACTTTGGCAGTCTTTAAGATCCTCGGAAATGTTCTTTGAAACAGGTTTCAATCCAAAAAATCTTTTCACATGTGACAAATGGACCCAGCCCTTCCTGCCTTCCAGCTTGACGGCAGTACGGGTGGCCAGGAGGACCTGTCGGGGTTCCTTCCAGCGAGGCTCCAGCGGACTTGAACGATCAAAGTTCCTGACCAGAACCATGGATCCGGGAACGATTTCATGCGGTGCCACCTCGGTATTGTCTGGAAATGCGGCAGCAACCTGTGAACGACAAGAGTTGAGGGCAGACATCAAGGAAGCTAGGTAATCTGTCAGCATATTACTTGAAACATCGGTAATACTTCGAGGTCTAGGTGTACCCCACATATTAGGGGGGCGGCCGAATACGACCTCATAAGGGGACAGACCTGATCTGGAATGTGCGACCATGCGCATATAAAATAAGGCAACTGGCAGAGCTACTAGCCAGTCCACACCTTTCTCTTTACATACTTTTGCAATTCGGATTTTCAGGGTCTGATTATGTCTCTCTACGAGACCGGCTGCTTCTGGATGGCGTACACAATGGAACTTCCACTGGTACCCTAACAACAGGGAAATATGTTTCATGAGCTCAGATGAGAATGGCTGGCCGTTATCAGAATATACGACTCTAGGGAGTCCGTAGCGGGGGAAGAATTCACGAACCAACTGCTTGGCAGTGGTCGCGGCTGTGTAATCTGGTACTGGATATGCTTCTGTCCACCTGGACAAAGCGCATACAACTACGAGAACATACTTGAAACCTCGACATCGCTCCATCTGAATATAATCCATCTGGAGGACTTCAAAAGGGTGGTCAGGGGGCTGGAATCCACCTTGTTCCACCGGGACACTTTTACCTGGATTAAACTGGCAACATATCATACAAGTACGGACCTTCTGCTTGGCTGCAGCTCGTAAATGCTTGTTGAACCAAATGTTCTGGATACTATCTAACATAGCTTTTTCTCCTAAATGTGCTGGACTATGTGCGGTATTGATAATGACTTGAACCATAGAATCGGGGAGAAACCATGTGGCTTTACCCTTCGTTACCCATCTGTTGGAAATGGGATCCCTGGCTGGCCAGGGCTTTCGCCAAAGTCAGTCAGAGACCACCACACCAAAGTCAGGGCAAGGGAGTTACACGCCAAGATAACCCCTACTCACCCTCTAGGTAACGTGGCGCGAGCAGCAAGGCTAAACTTGGAGGCGATGTAGGCTAAGTATTTGCGCACGCACCCCAGCAACAACAACCAAAGGCCCACCACAAAGGAAACTCCACACAAGGTTATATAAAAATAGCCTTTGTATTACACCAAAACACATTAGATAAAACACACACTTTACAATGTGCCAGGGGCACGGGCAGAATTTACAGGGGATATGTACAAGACAGGGCCACCTGGACCACTGTCAGGAATAGCACTTAGAACATAGAATATAGCACAAAATAGCACACAACCAGTAATTACTGGTAACCAGGATCTCACTAGCACCACCTGTACTAGGGAGAAAACAACCACCTATGTATTACAATACCTGTAGGGGTGTAAGAGGAAAACACATGATGCAATGCATAACATTCACTCAGAGGTGTAAAGGCACATGACGCATAAACAATACATTCAGAGGTGCAAAGACAATAACAATTGCGCCAAACTCACGTAAGTCACCACCTGTGACTGTCCCTAGGCCAACTGGCCTCTCTGGGGCTAGGACGCCCTGTGTCCAATGTCAGGGGGGGCCTAAACGTAGCAGTTGCCCACAAAGTGCTGGGCAACTGGTGCAGGGAGAGTTAGGGCAACGTTGGAGCCTCTCTGGCTCAAGAACCACCACTGTGGCACTGCAGAGCCTCTCTTAGGCTCTCTGACCAGTAAGGGGGGGCTGCTGAGCCTCTCAGGGCTCCAGCAACAAAAAGGTGCAGCCTCGCCGGGCTGTGGGGTCCCCCTCCCTGGGGAAACAAAGGGATGAAGTTTGCCAAGAACCTCGCTGGGCTCTCACTCAACTGGTGCCCCCGGGGCCCCTCGTGACTCAACAGGAGCGCTGAGGTGCTCTCTCTCGTTGGAGCCTCTCTCAGGCTCGGGACGCGGGGCTGGCAATCGAGCCTCGCCAGGCTCGCCAATAGAAAATGCCCCCAGAGCCTCTCTGGCTCTTACTGCCTACAGGCGCGAGGTCGCGCTACAGAGAGGGGGCGGGGCGGACACCGGCAATGTGTCCCGACGCTCCCCCCCTCCTCTGCAGGCACCTGCACTCACCGGGTTCGCGCTGGGCTCTCCAGCGACGGCGGGTCTCTCCCGCTGGTCCCGGGGCTCTCCTCGGCAGGCTGCTTCTCGTCTTGCCCCCGGCCTGCCTGACTTCCGGGTCGCGGCAGCGGGGCGGGACTTCCGGTCGGCCTCTCCGGGGCTGCACTGTGATTGGTCGGCCGCCTCACCACTTCCGGGTCGCCGCGGGCAGCGCGGCGGCTCGCTTCTAGGCAGGCAGGCGGCTTCCCAGATGATCCGAGGAGTGGGCTCCCTCGTAGATCGATTAAATCACGGGCACAACAAAGCGGCGAGGAGCGGGGTGGCACCCGCGCCGCCAAAGCAAATATAAAGCGAGGTAGGCACTCGCTAGGCCACCACGAGCAGGGTGGGCACCTGCACAGCAATTGGCGCGCTCCCAAGCGCTAGGCAGATAATCACAGCGCTCCAAGCGCTATAATTCAAAATAAAGCGCTCTCAGCGCTGGGGTGAAGGCACAGCGCTCCCAAGCGCTACAAGCCAAATAAAGCGCTCTTAAGCGCTATAAGTAAAATAAAGAGCTCCCAGGTGCCCTCAGCAAGCAGGGCAGATTCCCAGCAGTCCTTGGGCAGGCAGGGGGGACAAGGCTGGGCCCAGAGCCAGCACACTGGGTCTCCAGGCAGGGAGACACCCCAAGTGGCGGTCCTCTGGCCCAGCGACAGCAGCAACAGCCCCCCTCAGGATCCTGGAAAAGAAGAACTTCAGGGGGGACACAGCCCCATTTTTATACAGTGCATTCCTTTGTTCAAGGGTGTAGAGTGGGGGCGGAACCAGTCGCAGCTGGTTCTTGAGTACTCTGTTTACCTCAACCACCCTCTCTATTCACTGGCAGGGCTTGGGTCATTAGACACACCACAGGGGGGCGGAGCCAGCATTGTGTGGGGAAAACCCAGCCCATCCAGGACCCAGGTACACTCCTCCCACACATCACTCATGCTAATCTCCCACTCACCACCGGGCAGACCCATCCAGACTTCCTGGAGCCTGGCATGCCAGCCAGCTCCAGCCAATCACACGCCAGCACCCTCACAGCACACGTACAGCCATGTCTAGAAATGGCGCTTCGCTACTAGACACATACATGCTGCATACACCATCTCGCAGCATTCACTCTCACGAGTTCACACATACCAGACTCAAGCCTGTACACCCCACGCATCAGGAACTACCAGGGACACATCCATTCCCCATGCATTCCTATGGGCGGGCAGGCCTAGCTCAGCACATGCACTCAGAGTGCGCACGCACTTTCCACTGGGACACAGTGAAAGTGCGCAGAATCCCTAAAATCACCATTGCCAGGTCACCATTTCAAGCAAAAAGTCTCGGGGTGAACCTGCCCTAAGGGCCAAAGTCCAACATAACCCCCTTCCAGCCAAAACGCAGGGGAGACCAATCACCACCGTGATGGACTTCCCTGCTTGGGGCGATAGAACACGGACGCAGGCCCGCAACTGCAGGGACACCCTCCTGTTCTACGCCACGGTGAACCCATGGGATTCCCTCTAAACACACTGTCTGGACCAACTGGGCTACCCCACTGGTACTCCCAAGTTGTCTGCGGCCAGGACCAGGCCCTGGGCCACCCAGGTGCCACTGGTCCATGCCAATTCGCAGAGCGGGGGGTAGTAACCCCTGGCAAATAGGAGCCATTCTCCACTCTTCCTGTCTGCAAGGCAGGACTAGACTGCCACTGGTTCTCCAGCCTAGGGCCTACAACCTCAGGCGGACCAGGAGTCTCGGGGAAGGCTCTCCTCCCCCTACCTCTTCTCCTAGGGTTCCTCCTCCCTCTGCGAGGGGTACCCCTAGAACGCCATTCCAACCCAGGACTTATCCACTCAGGTTGCACCGGGGTCAGAGGTGGGCTCTCCCACCCTCTGCACCCCCTTCCAGAGGTCTGCCCTCTCCCACCTGGAGAAGTTCCTCTGGAAGAAGAACCGGTCAGGACACTGGTTACAGTCGTCCTACCCTTCAGGTCAGGCTGATCCTGAACCTGGCCTCCCAACCTCTGGTCTAGAACCTTCGGTGGAACAATTGCCTGGCACTCCAGGACTTCTGGGGACTTACACTCCATCCCCCTGAGGCTAACAAATGTCACATCTGTTGTGTGACTGTCTGTCTGGCGCAGATCTCCCGCCCTCTGTCCACCTGACAGTGCGTGACGATCCCCCAGACCAGAAGTGGTGTTACCATGGTCACTACACGGGAACCTAGCCCAACTGGGTAGTCCCTGACCCACTGGTCCTTCCACTGGGGAACTCCCCCAATCACTCCTCACTCTGGACTCCTGTACCCTCCCTATCGGAGCGGTACTGCCAGACTCTAGAACCACAGGAGCTCTGGTTACAGACGCTCCAGGTCCTCTACTCACTAGGAGATCCTCCTCAACTGGGTTAACAGGACAGCCTAGGTCCCCAACCTGGTGTTCCCTCAAGAAACCACCCAGGTTCTGAGACAGGGCTTCGGGCCTCTGGGGGCTCTCAGCCACCCACTGACTCCTGCTCCACTGAGCCAGGCAGTCAGCCCCTACACCCTTCTCACTATACTGGGACCTCGCTGGGCTACACTGAGCCTCTTCCACCACGCTGGGCTGGAAGATCCCTGCCCCACTACTGTTGGAGTCACTCACCAATGACTCTACAGAACCTCTGGTCCCTTCCCAGCGGTCTGCTTCCTCTGCCAGCTCACATGGTTCAGACAATCCACACCCTAACAGGTGTTGGCGCAACCCTGGTGAACAACAACTGAGCAACTGCTCTCTGAGAAACATATCGAGCAATAGGTCCCAATCACATTTCGTGGGCTCCCGTACCCAATCACACAGGGCTCTACAACAGTCATCCTCAAAGTCTTCCCAAGACTGATGAGACGGTTTCCTAAGGTTCCTAAACCTCAACCTATTCTCCTCCTCTGGGGAAACAGGAACCATACTCTGGGAACTGGGACTTTCTAGACTGAGATTTAAATAGCTGCCACCACTGGACCCAACCCTCCCTGGGGGATCCAGACACTCAACACTGCGCGCAGGGGATAGTCTACCCTCCAGAGCTACTTTGCCTCTGGTGGCGGCCCTCTCAGCCTCCTCTATCCTGTCCTGCGCTAAGACCCTCTCGGTCTCCAGCTGTTGCTTCTTAACCTCCAGCTGTTGCCTTCTAATGCCCAGCTGTGCCATAGCCTGGGCATGCTCCAACCTGAGCTTCTCTAAAGCCAGCTGGTGCTCCCTTTCTCTCCTCCTATCTTCCAGCTCCTCTGGGGACAGGGAAAGGGATGAGGCGCTGCCTCCTAAACTGGACCCAGCAAGGGACTCCCTATCTATGGGGTCCTCACTCTCTGCTGGCGTCCCTGTGCTATCATCTTCTTCCTCCTCCTCAGACTCTTCAGGGCTCCCCTCTGACCCACCACCCTCATGGTGTGAGACCCAGGCCCTCTCCTCGCTGTGCTCACGCTCCCAGTCATCCTTCTGCCATTGGATCAGGTTACCCCTAAGTTGGGACTGGGTGTCTGACTCATTCACTGCAATGTCTCTCTCTTCGCAAAACTCTCTCAGTTCATGCAAAAACAGACCCCAGACATTAAAAGCAGACTCCATCTTGGCAAGATGATCACAGACACGTGCAACACAGGGTACTGAACAATCTGAAGTAAGAGGACTCAATTCCAAAACTTCAACAATCTCCTTATCAAAGAGAACTCATACTCATGCGTCCAGGAAAACACACCATTCATCCACACACACCCTCCCCTCGGATCGGTAAGGCAGTTTCTACCACCCCTGACTTCTCAACCTGACCAAAAGCGACACAGGTACCAAACTCTGGAAGCAGGGCGGGGGACAAATGTACTGAACACAATCAAATGACACTCTTCAGGAGAAGAAACAATGGAATTTCAAAAACAATCCCCTAAAATGTGGTCATCTAAAATGCAGAGTTTTGTGGTGCAGCCAGCCGCTACTAAGGTACAAGGCAAACACAAATCCTTATCCCACCGCTGCCACCAATGTTGGAAATGGGATCCCTGGCTGGCCAGGGCTTTCGCCAAAGTCAGTCAGAGACCACCACACCAAAGTCAGGGCAAGGGAGTTACACGCCAAGATAACCCCTACTCACCCTCTAGGTAACGTGGCGCGAGCAGCAAGGCTAAACTTGGAGGCGATGTAGGCTAAGTATTTGCGCACGCACCCCAGCAACAACAACCAAAGGCCCACCACAAAGGAAACTCCACACAAGGTTATATAAAAATAGCCTTTGTATTACACCAAAACACATTAGATAAAACACACACTTTACAATGTGCCAGGGGCACGGGCAGAATTTACAGGGGATATGTACAAGACAGGGCCACCTGGACCACTGTCAGGAATAGCACTTAGAACATAGAATATAGCACAAAATAGCACACAACCAGTAATTACTGGTAACCAGGATCTCACTAGCACCACCTGTACTAGGGAGAAAACAACCACCTATGTATTACAATACCTGTAGGGGTGTAAGAGGAAAACACATGATGCAATGCATAACATTCATTCAGAGGTGTAAAGGCACATGACGCATAAACAATACATTCAGAGGTGCAAAGACAATAACAATTGCGCCAAACTCACGTAAGTCACCACCTGTGACTGTCCCTAGGCCAACTGGCCTCTCTGGGGCTAGGACGCCCTGTGTCCAATGTCAGGGGGGGCCTAAACGTAGCAGTTGCCCACAAAGTGCTGGGCAACTGGTGCAGGGAGAGTTAGGGCAACGTTGGAGCCTCTCTGGCTCAAGAACCACCACTGTGGCACTGCAGAGCCTCTCTTAGGCTCTCTGACCAGTAAGGGGGGGCTGCTGAGCCTCTCAGGGCTCCAGCAACAAAAAGGTGCAGCCTCGCCGGGCTGTGGGGTCCCCCTCCCTGGGGAAACAAAGGGATGAAGTTTGCCAAGAACCTCGCTGGGCTCTCACTCAACTGGTGCCCCCGGGGCCCCTCGTGACTCAACAGGAGCGCTGAGGTGCTCTCTCTCGTTGGAGCCTCTCTCAGGCTCGGGACGCGGGGCTGGCAATCGAGCCTCGCCAGGCTCGCCAATAGAAAATGCCCCCAGAGCCTCTCTGGCTCTTACTGCCTACAGGCGCGAGGTCGCGCTACAGAGAGGGGGCGGGGCGGACACCGGCAATGTGTCCCGACGCTCCCCCCCTCCTCTGCAGGCACCTGCACTCACCGGGTTCGCGCTGGGCTCTCCAGCGACGGCGGGTCTCTCCCGCTGGTCCCGGGGCTCTCCTCGGCAGGCTGCTTCTCGTCTTGCCCCCGGCCTGCCTGACTTCCGGGTCGCGGCAGCGGGGCGGGACTTCCGGTCGGCCTCTCCGGGGCCGCACTGTGATTGGTCGGCCGCCTCACCACTTCCGGGTCGCCGCGGGCAGCGCGGCGGCTCGCTTCTAGGCAGGCAGGCGGCTTCCCAGATGATCCGAGGAGTGGGCTCCCTCGTAGATCGATTAAATCACGGGCACAACAAAGCGGCGAGGAGCGGGGTGGCACCCGCGCCGCCAAAGCAAATATAAAGCGAGGTAGGCACTCGCTAGGCCACCACGAGCAGGGTGGGCACCTGCACAGCAATTGGCGCGCTCCCAAGCGCTAGGCAGATAATCACAGCGCTCCAAGCGCTATAATTCAAAATAAAGCGCTCTCAGCGCTGGGGTGAAGGCACAGCGCTCCCAAGCGCTACAAGCCAAATAAAGCGCTCTTAAGCGCTATAAGTAAAATAAAGAGCTCCCAGGTGCCCTCAGCAAGCAGGGCAGATTCCCAGCAGTCCTTGGGCAGGCAGGGGGGACAAGGCTGGGCCCAGAGCCAGCACACTGGGTCTCCAGGCAGGGAGACACCCCAAGTGGCGGTCCTCTGGCCCAGCGACAGCAGCAACAGCCCCCCTCAGGATCCTGGAAAAGAAGAACTTCAGGGGGGACACAGCCCCATTTTTATACAGTGCATTCCTTTGTTCAAGGGTGTAGAGTGGGGGCGGAACCAGTCGCAGCTGGTTCTTGAGTACTCTGTTTACCTCAACCACCCTCTCTATTCACTGGCAGGGCTTGGGTCATTAGACACACCACAGGGGGGCGGAGCCAGCATTGTGTGGGGAAAACCCAGCCCATCCAGGACCCAGGTACACTCCTCCCACACATCACTCATGCTAATCTCCCACTCACCACCGGGCAGACCCATCCAGACTTCCTGGAGCCTGGCATGCCAGCCAGCTCCAGCCAATCACACGCCAGCACCCTCACAGCACACGTACAGCCATGTCTAGAAATGGCGCTTCGCTACTAGACACATACATGCTGCATACACCATCTCGCAGCATTCACTCTCACGAGTTCACACATACCAGACTCAAGCCTGTACACCCCACGCATCAGGAACTACCAGGGACACATCCATTCCCCATGCATTCCTATGGGCGGGCAGGCCTAGCTCAGCACATGCACTCAGAGTGCGCACGCACTTTCCACTGGGACACAGTGAAAGTGCGCAGAATCCCTAAAATCACCATTGCCAGGTCACCATTTCAAGCAAAAAGTCTCGGGGTGAACCTGCCCTAAGGGCCAAAGTCCAACACCATCCCTGATCTGTCTGGACCCCTCCTTGTTCGGACCATTTCTTGATTTCCTCGGGAGTAGCATGTAACTGGATATCTATGACATCTTGAGTAGGGTCCTTAACTGTCATACAGGTAGTTGGATCTGGAGTGTATGTCGGTGTCTTATTTACTGGAACGTCTGGTGTCTGTGCTGTAAGCTTGGCTGTGCGATCTGCTAGATCATTACCTTGAGAAATAGTGTCAGTAACTTTCGTATGTGCTTTGCATTTCATGATAGCAATGGATGTCGGTAAGTGTATGGCATCTAACAGAGCTTGAATAAGGAGACCATGCTGAATCTTGGTTCCATGAGAAGTCATGAAACCTCTCTCCTGCCAGAGCACTCCGAAGTCGTGTACGACTCCAAATGCGTAACGTGAATCTGTGTAAACATTAACTTTCAGGTTCTTGGCGTGTATGCAGGCTTGAGTCAGAGCAACTAGCTCTGCTGCTTGAGCAGACAGGGTGTCAATACGATGTGTTTCAATAACTTCAGTGTCAGTAGTCACTGCATACGCGGCTACTAGTTCTCCTGTACTTGTTCTCATACATGAACCATCCACATAAAGTGTCAGGTCGGGATCTGGTAATGGAATATCTGTCAAGTCTTGTCTTGGCTTAGTCATAATGTTAACTACTTCCACACAGTCATGTGTGGCAGGATTTGAAGTAACTGACGGTAACAGTGTAGCAGGATTTAAAACGTTGCAGCGTCTGATTTCTATGTGTGGCTGGAACAGTGTCACTTCATAACCTGTTAAACGTGCAATTGTCAAGTGCTGAGTCTGTGTTCGGTTTAAAAGAACTTCCACGGAGTGTGGAACTTGTACTGTCAAGGAATGTCCTAATACTATGGAATCACTTTGTCTGATAGCTAGTGCTGTGGCTGCAACTGACTTGAGGCACGCAGGCAGAGCCTGGGCTACAGGATCTAATGTGCTCGAAAAATAAGCACAGGGCTTGTATTGTCCTGCTTGATCTTGTGTGAGAACAGATAATGCTGTACCTTCGCGTTCAGTGACAAAAAGTGTAAAAGGCTTACTGTAGTTCGGTGTTGCTAGAACTGGAGCTTGGCATAGAGCCTTCTTTAACTCATTAAAACTAAATGTATGTTCAGATGTCCAAGGGAGGACAGTCGATACGGCTGCCTCCTGTGTCGTTAACTGTATCAGTGGTTTAGCTAGAAATGCATACTGAGGAATCCATCGTCTGCAGTAAGAAGTAAGGCCGATAAAAGCACGTACCTCCTTCTGGGTCTTGGGCTGAGGAAGACTCGCTATTAACTGGATACGGTCAGGTGTCAATTGCCTACCCCTCTTGGACAGTAAGTGGCCTAAATAGATCACTTGCTGGACACAGAATTGAAGCTTAGAAGGGGACACCTTGTGCCCCATCTTGGCCAGGAAATACAAGACTGTAAGGGATGCTCGCTCGCAAGCACGTTCAGAACGGACTGTGATCAGTAGATCATCGACATACTGGAGCAGGGCAGTGTCAGTTGGCATGTGAATATTGTCTAGTTGTCTCTTAAGCCTTGAAGTCACGTAGGAACAGTCGTATTCCCTCTGGGGAACAGCATATGACTGCACCTAATTCTTTCAGTGTCTTAATGCCTAACAGATTTTCTGGACATGACTTCGTAAGTAACAGATCAGTAGTGCGGGACAATGGACCTACTTCTAGAGTAACTGGCTTAGATATCTCGTTTACAATAGGCTTTCCTGAAAATCCAAGGGAAACATTTCTAGAGCCTGAGAGCGGAGCCCCTGGAACTTCGGCGTGACTAATCGTGGTCCTACTTGCCCCTGTATCAATCAAAAACTTTCTGTCTTTCCCTAATACTTGACTATGAACATAGGGACCCTCTTGATCTACAGGTATCTCGATGAGAGGCAAGCCTACCTCCCTCTCTAGGCTGTTTCATGAATATGGCTGATACTCTGGATACTCAGACTGCGCATACTGGTACATCTGCTGTGTAACATGCTGTGTTGCAGCAATAGGCTGCGGTGCTGGAACTGTCTGTTGTGCATTCTGTGGCTGAGAAGTCTGTGAAACTTGTTCTTGTCTAGGCGGACGTGGTCTTTCTTTAGTTTTACCGGTAGCTATATTGTGTTTCAGAACTGCACACTCGTTTATAAAATGACCTGGCTGTTTACAATAATTGCATGTCCCTTTAACGGGAACTGCAGGATGACTGGCTTGATTCGTACCCCTCTTCTGACTGTCTTGTGGAATAGATTGTGCAACCAGCACTTTCATTTTCGTGTCTTTCATACGTTTTCTCTCGTGTTCTTGCTCTTCTCTGATTCTATTCTGGTGGTATTGGAGCATCTGTAACATCTGGGACGGGGTATTAGCTTGCCAGGTACTTTCGACTTTCAAAACTCGATTCTTAACTTGTGGACTTGAATTCTCGACTAATTTAGTAACAAAAAGATGAGGGTATGACTCGCTACTTGTCTTGAGGCCACTGTTTATACTAAAACATTTCTCGAATCTAGAATAAAAATCACTAGTGTCTTCGTCTTGTTTCTGTTTACAGGCTGAGATTGCATCCCAGTCTTCCTTTTTAGTGGCTAATAATCTTGGCAAAACTTGTATTAACAGTTCTGGTAATTCTTTACATTTCTCTCCTAGACCGGTACCTGGTACTCGTATCTTATCTTCAGCTTCGAGAACTGCCCAATCGATCTTTTTCTCTCCCACCTCCCATTCTTTTTCCTTGAGTTTCTCATATACCCCTGCGGGCAACAGGACCTTTAACATTTTAATAATATCTGGATACGTGTATTCTCCCATACGGAGCATGTCTTTTAATTCTCGGTGGAACCCTGCTGGGTCTTTATCATGACAGGGAATTAACTTTTTCATCTCTAAGAGTTCCATCTTTGTAATCGGAGTGTAAACAAACACTCGTTGCATTTCACCATCTGTTGTCCTAACTGGGTGTACTTCTCGTAACGGATTCTGTCTGTCTATGTAAAACGGTTTACTTTCTGGAGGTGAGACATGAACAAAATGCGGGTTCAAAAACATACTATATTTGTGGCGCTGTTCTAGAATGACACTAATTAAATCGGTACCTAAACCTTTCCATCTATACTGGAGTAACTCGTTCAGGACATCGTGTAACGGACCTGGATCAGAATGTTGACCCTCATACAATGTAATGAGGTGCTGGATCATATACATACCCACCAGTCGCTGCTCGGCTGGGGGCAATTTCAGGAACATTTGTGCCACTATTTCGTCTGGAAAAGTGGTAGAATCAGTAATCCATCGGACTGCTGATCGGGCTAGTTCTTGTTCATGCATAGTACTTAACTCACTGTAACCGATTCGTGATTTCAGAATGTGATCGGTAGCTTGAAATACTTGTTCCAGAGAACCTTGTTCTGGTGCTGGATGATGTAAAACTGACTTGTGTTCTAGGCGCAAATGGCGATCTGGAAATCTAGATTTTCCTACATACGCTATTCTAGTGGGATTCTCGTCCTCTACCTCTTCAGTAGAGTCATTTTCTTTCTCGCTTACTTGTGCTGCTTTACGTTGTTCGTGTAACTTTAGTATTTCCTTACGAATTTTCTTGTACATACTCTCTATACTACTGATAGTCTTGTGTTTACCCTCGGCTATATTATCACTCCACCTTGTCAGGATTTTCATTTCGGCTGGATCTTTAGTCGGGTAATCTTGTTCTCTTATTAGACAATTAATCAGAAACTTTAATATCATGAGCTGGATCTCAGCTTTCCTTTGAGACATGGCTTCGCCAATACTTTCTGGATCATCCCCTGTACGGATGAAACGATATATTCTGTCTAGATCTCCTTTCATATCTGGTAGGGTGTCTAAATACCCGGTCACCCGTCTTACACGGATGGAATATATTACTGTACTATCATCACCTGCAACTGGATCATAGCGGCATTCAGTGAGAGCTCGTCGGATTTCTGCAACGGACTTAAATTTGGGCGTACGCTGTAACGCACATTCATGTAACTCGGCCAACGTTCTACGTTGGTGCGGTGGCGGGGTACCAGGAGGACCTCCTCCTGCGGCCCCTAAACTGGAATCGTCGACTGATACTCTTCGTACCAGCGCGGCGGGAAATTGTAATGTGGGCTGGACCGGGGGTACCGTAGCAGGTACTGCAAGAGGTGCCCCGGTGTCTGGGGGAGCAGGAATTGCCTGATTTACAGGGACTGGCGGAACAGGATTTGCATATTCCGGGACTGTGTCGTCCAAATAGGACGAGATGAAAATATCAGCTGCGGTCGGTTTGTGACGTAGCTTGGTCGGAACTAATGGTGGCGGAAAATTACTGGATGCCTCCGGGGTCGCTTTTGGCAAGCCCTCGGCAAGAAGAGGATACATACCCTTGATGAGGGCATTCCTCTGTCTGTCTGACTGTTCTGTTTTAACTCGTTCACCTATCTCGATTAGTTCCCTTTCTTGGGCTCGTTCTAAGGATTCTCTACTTAGTTCTGACTTTCTGATTTCTTTTTCGGTTCTTTTATGAGATTCTTTGCGCCATAACTCGATGGCATCTTTCTGTGACTGTCTGGCTTTCTTTTTCCATAATGCTTCTTCTACTCTCATGATGCACTCGGCATCCCACGTACCTGATACGGGCCATCTATACTTTTCCTCTAACTCTTTGGTATACTCTACCCATAAATCTAGATATAATATGGCACTTATGCCATGCTTCTGATACATAAAATGACCTGGACTGTCCCTAGGCGGGACAGGAACTGCTGCTTCTAGCAGACCTTTTCTAGTTTTTAACTGACGTAATTTCGAGAATAAGGGCATGACTGAACTGTAATCTAGACACAATACAATACACAATGAACACGATAATTACTTCACATTCATACCACGACATTAAAATACATGAAGAATATTTAAAATAACAGTTCGAACAGAATACTACCTGGAATACTGAAAACAGAATACATGAATTTTCTCGAGAACAGAACTGACTAGAACAGAAACTAGATGCACTGCTGAAACAGTACGAAACTTACCGGTCTCATAAAGAGACACGTCAGGACCCGCATCCACCGAGTGGACACTTCGTTTTGGGTCTGTGTACCACCAACCCACGGACCAGAGTCAATTAGATTGACCCTGTCTAGATACTACCCCAGCAATGGTACTCACCGGGCAGCAAGAACGGAAGGCCTCGGACTGGACTGGACTGCTTCGACGCCGGACGGACGAACTTCGAACTTCTGTTACGGGTGGGCCTCCGGATACCTCGGACCTTGGACTCTCGGCTTGGGCTCTGGTCGGGACTCGCCGCGTTCCTCCACCGCCTCGTCTGGATGCTGGACCGCCACCTCCTTCTCCTCCGTGGGCCTGAGGGATACTTGAAGCAGAAATATCTGCACGTGCACGGTATGGTTCCGTCACGGCTGCAGAGGGTCAGGGGGCCGGCGTGGCTTCACCGGCGCGTGGGGAAAGGGCAAGTCCCTATTCGGGCGCCATTATGTGGTATATAAATAAATAATACCGGATCTAGGTTTTACTGGACATAGCAATAACAGATAGCTCAATAAATAAGAGTCAAGATTCGAGGTAGTAGGAGTTTGCAGGTTTAATACAGCATAAAGGACAGGAACAGGACAACCTGCACGGGAACAGGATGGCAGCGCTGCCGGGGGCAGGATCAGAATCGGCATAACCTTTAATAACAGTGCACAAATATATATACTAAAACAGTTACATTACAATGAATTACAGTAGGCGGGCAGTGGGTGTAACAGGGGCGTATACATAGACATGTGATGCAAACGTAACAGAATATGTCATAAATGGGGCGGAAACATGGAGGGGGCTACCTAAGGAGCCGGGACCTCTAACCTAATGGTGCGCGCAAACTGACAATAACGTGTTACTAGGAGAAGCTGGGGGCTATGAACTCTGTGCTAGGAGCAGAGACTGAAGTCTGGAGAGTCAGGGCGACATGTACCTAAACAGTATCTAGTATCTGATGTTTAGAGAACATGTTGATAGAATCCAAAAGTTATCGGGGTAAAGGCTAACAGACTCTAAGAATGGTGCATGCATTATTCCACATGTAGTGCGTGATGAAGAATATTAAATGACCATTAAATGCAGTATTTCTCTTACATGGAGACGTAAAGGCTAGACAATGACGGAAACTATTGATGCGATTCAGTAGCTTAGGAATGCAGAGAAGGAGGGCTGGACTGATAACTAGAATCATAACATACTCTTGGCAGACTCGTAGGCAGAGCCAGGCTGAGCCGGGCACTGTGAGGCAGGAAGTAAGTGAAGGGTCGAGGATACAGGTGGGGGCTGTATCGCTCCTCAGCGAGGCTCAGGAGACAGGAGCTGAATCTGGTTTCCGGGCCCTTTTGAGGCCTAGAAACGGGGACTTTACAATGAAATAACGTGCACACTGAGAAACGTGGCAACGTAACTTTACATAGGCCTGATACTCGTAGCTTTCACGAGAACTGGAAACTGGCATACTAGTGATGGACACAACTGTAATTGCGTCTTTAATCAAACATGGGGGATACATATGCATATTTAATCATGCACACATAACATAAGATGGAGGACACGTAGGGACACAGAACATGGCAAAATTTACTTTTCCACAGGCTGATGAAGGCAACGGGAAGGTCGACTCCCTCAGGGTTTACTTGGGATAGGACCGCCCCAATGCCCTGGAGTTCTGGACTTTTTGGTTCCGTCCAGAGGTGTCAGGGACAACACCCGAAGACCCCGGAGTTCAACCTGTCTTGGTACACAAATAAACAGAAACACGGGCTTCTCGATGGTGGCGTCAAAGACCAAAGGTTTATTACTGCAGGGACACAGAAGTCACAGAAACTACACATGGGCAGTATCTAGGAGCCTGTTCGATTTGTACAAAGAGGGTTGTTCCTTATATACTAAATATTGGGCTTCAGGCAAATTCTTTACATGTTACCACAGTTCTAAACATTCGTGTCTTATACAATAAATATTTGGCGTTGCACAGGAATCGTCAACAGTATCTGATGTCAAAACATTACAAATGAGGGGTTCCCACTAGTCCATCATAATCCCATGTCAATTCTTCATTCAAGACCCGGACCGCCTCATCGTAAATTTCGTTACCACCCCCTAATAAAGGCCCAGAAGGAAAGGAGCAGAGCCAGGTGTGGAAGATAGAAAGACAGGATAAGAAATGTTTGTGGGTCGTAAATGGGCACGGTTACCAGCTTCGGCCGCCTAATCATGATCAGGCCAACGAACACAAGAACCAGTATAGCAGGACTGGCCTCAGGCTGGGGAGGCAGCTCTTGCCGAGTCATGCTGCCACAGCGTTGCTGGCCTAAGGTGCACGTGTCACTTGCAAGGTGAATCGCCGGCCAAAGCCTACGTGTCCTTTAATGAAAAGATGTCATTGCGTGTCCATTGACTATGTGAGGGCAAGGAATACAAAATGGCTTCCGTGTTCTAAGATGGATGCCATGGGTAGATCACAAATGTGTTGGTAACAGGAGTGCTCTTGCTCGTAGCATAGCGAAAACACCATGATATACTAAATGGATCATTTGCGGTTCACTGATACCAAAATTATGTATTTACGACAATTCTTATAAACACGAGAAAAATCGTCACGGAACCTCAGACCCTCCTTTTGCCCTTACATAGGCAATTACTCAGTCTATATCAGAGTCAGAGTCTAATTCTATGCTCATTAGGTCAGTGACATGTCGTTGCGTCATCATCCTGCCTCGTGCCTTTTCTCCTAATGCAGGTGGTTTTCTGAAACAGGTTGCAGCGCAGAGACTACACAGAGCGGGACCACACTGGATAATAAGACAGCACGAGAACAGAAATACTAGGATGACACCAATAACCATCAGAACCTTCCATCCCCACGCTGATACCAGAGTCCAAAACCACTCCATGAAGGACCAGTTTCCCTTATCTACGTGTATAGAGTCGGAAATCTTGTGTAGCTTAGAGATTGCTTCATAGACTGTTGGAGCATTATTAGGAATAAAGACACAGCAGCTCGATTGGATCATTCTGCATACCCCACCTCGATCTGCAAGTATTACGTCTAGAACCATTCGGTTCTGCAACGTCATGAGACGATCCGCCTGAAGCTCAGCTGTTAAGTTACTAAGGGCACCTGCAGTTTCTGTAATAGTAGATTCAACTACCCGTGTTAGTTGACGTAGATTTCTACTATTAGCCATAGGCCCCCAAAACGGAAGGAAACCTTTGAAAAAGTCTCCAGCTTCTTGACCAGCGGTATCTTCCTTGCTGAAGACACCTCTTGCTACTCTGGTTTTATGATAATCTGAAGAAGCAGTGTATGTCGGGGGTAACAATCGAGCAATATAACATGAACCTGAAAAGTCAGCAGGCAGCCATGTATATGCTCTGTCCTGACAAATGAAGTAGGTACCCCTAGCAGTCAGAAAGGCAGGGGAGGAGTTAGACGGAAATACGTAAGTCTCAACGCACTCACTCTTCCCTAGCTGAGCTCTCGGATTTCTCCCATTTCCTTGCAAACAGACCTGACCTCGGTGAGGCACGACCCAAACTGAAGTGGAGCTTTTACGCTTGCTTTCTCCCAAACTAAGGCGATACTCTGTAGAGTTCCAACTCAGATACACCAGTAATTCATCTCTAGGATAAGATGGAGTATTATTGACGTCTTTAATCATATCAATAATTCCCTGGACTAAAGCTTTGTTGGCTGAGTTGTATTTAGTGGACCGTGGTGGACGCGGAGGATAGGTCTCAAGGGCATATGAAAAAATGGTCTGAAAGGCCTGAAATGATCCATTATAGCTAAAAGGCAAGACTAGATAGGGAATGCCTTTATCCATAGTGTGAGGTATCAAGCCACACACCCAGCAGTTTGTAGTATTAACTATCAGTTGGTGTTGATGCAAGAGCTGTACAAATGTATTGTTAATAAATTCTGAGCGTCGAGCTTGTTCGTGTTCAGGAAATGAGTGAAAAGAATGCATAGAAGAAACCGTAGAAGTAGTAGGATCAAGGGGAGGTACTGTAGCTGCTGGCACAAAAATCAAATGTACGCCAAAGACGATTCCACCCACCAGCGTTATCAAAACAATTAAAAATGTAACTGCACATTGCATTAGAAAGCATTTGCTGTGTAGTATTCTGTACAGTCTATTTCTGCGAACATAAATTACATTTTCTCGTTGTAGCTCAGGAAGCTCCATCTTCTACGACCGTTCGCGACCACTGATGATGTGTACGTAGATGAAAATGCCTCTATCAGCCCTGGGAGTTCCCAGAACTAACAGAAAGATCGACCTTGTGTCAGACCCCTGCAGATTCAACTAGGCACACAGCCACGACCCTACGGCTACCCAGACGGCAAGGCAATTTCAAAACAAAAAGAAACAATACAAAGTATTAGCAAACTTCCTGGCTGGAGGCAATGTATAGAAAATGCAAATCTGAAAAATAGGCAGTTTTCTGCTTTATTTGTCCATATCGCGAGAACGTAAGTTGTATCTCAGTTTTGCAGGAGCTGTCTGATCTGGAAACAATGTATTTTCAGCTGGCGTTGCAATGTTCACGTTCGCAGATGGCAAATGTTCTTTTGGTGCAGATGGCAAATGTTCAGGGTTCAAAAGAGCAGTTTCAGGAGGAGAGTCAGAATTTGGTGAATCCGTGATCAGTTCTGCATCGCTGAAAGGTATGAACCTGGGGACTCGTTCCGTTTCAGAGGCACCGATTCCTTTCTTTACCCAGTTGTCGTAAGGAAGTGGCAGAGGCACACGTTTAGCATGTGTCGTGTGGATCCAATGTTTCCTTCCGGCCACACGAATAGCAGTTCTCGTTGCTAACAGGACCTGGAAAGGGCCAATAAATCTGGGCTGAAGATTTTTCGTTCTTGCAAAATTTCGGATGACCACCTGATCACCCGGTTTCAGCTGATGGCCTGGACTCTCCGGTGGCTTTGGCAATGCGTCGAAAACCTGTTGGTGAATAAGACTCAATTTAGCAGTCAAGTCGAAAAGGTAATCAATTAACATTGGGTATTCCAGCTGCTTAAATTCTTTCGGTCTAGGTACCCCCCAAACATTTGCAGGACGACCGAAAACTATTTCGTAAGGACTAAGCCCTACTCTAGAATGTACAGTTGCTCTTGTTGATAGCAAAGCCAAAGGCAATGCGTCTGGCCAGGACAAACCCGTGGATGCTTGTATTTTAGCGAGTTTCAGTTTAAGGGTGCCATTGTAACCCTCGACTAAACCCGCGGACTGGGGATGATTCGCACTATGAAATTTTTGCCTAATCCCTAGGCCGGCACACACACTCTGCATAACTTTCCCTACGAACTCACTTCCGTTATCTGACCATACAATCCGTGGCATTCCGTATCGGGGGAAGTATTCTTTAAGAAGAATTTTGGCAGTGGATAAGGCAGTATTGTCCTTCAGTGGATATGCTTCGATCCATCTGGAAAAAGCACAAACTACCACTAGGACGTATTTCAGGTTATTACAGCGGTCCATGTGAATGAAGTCTAGCTGGATCACTTCAAAAGGGCAGGAAGGAGGAGCGAAGTGACCTGCGGGTGTGGGGATTCCCTTGCCAGGATTATGCATCAAGCATACCATACAATTTCTCACCACTCTCTCTGCACACTTACTAATTCCGTCATTCTTCCAGACCGGAGCCAACATCTTACAAATCCCTTTTGAACTGATGTGCGCTGTTCCATGCGCCATCGTCACTACTGCAAGCACATACGCATCAGGCAACATCCAACGCTGTTGTTCCGACAAATCAATCCAACACCCACTCGAGTCCAATTTACCCGTGCTCTCTCTCCATGCACGTTTTTCCTCCTCAGTCGCCTCTTTCTGAATTTCCTTCACGCTTTCCACTGTGTCTTCACACATTCCAGACTCAGAAATCCATCTTGCAGACGTTGCAACATACATTCTACTCATCATATTTCTAGCTGTTTGTTTTGCGATCTCATCAGCAAAAGCATTCCCACGACCAACATCATCCGTGATTGCTTTATGAGCACTGCATTTCACAATCGCAACTTCAGTCGGTAAGGTTAGAGATTCCAACAAGTCATTAACTAGCTGACCATGTTGAATCTTAGTCCCATGGGACGTAATGAAACCTCTCTCTTTCCACAAGCGGCCAAAACTATGGGCCACGCCGAACGCGTACTGACTATCTGTGAACACATTCACTCTCTTTCCCTTAGCTAAAACGCACGCTCTTGTTAGCGCGATCAATTCTGCAGCCTGGGCAGAATTCTGACTCACTCTTGCAGTCTCTACAATCGTACTCAAAGTCGTTACGGCATAGGCAGCAGTCACATCACCATTCTCCAATTTGAAGCAAGACCCATCAACATACAACGTGCCATCTGGATCTGACAACGGAGTATTTTTTAGATCGATTCGTCCTTTTGTTTCTTCCTCAGTTCTGAAACAACAGTCGTGTGGTTCGGAATCACTCGACTCTTGGCTAGTCGGCAACAATGTTGCTGGATTCAATACATTGCATCTTTTGATCTGAATATGACTAGCTAATAGTGTCAGTTCATAGCCTGATAATCTAGCACTGGTAAGGTGTTGCGTCTTGGTTCGGTTCATGAGTGTATCCACAGCATGAGGAACCATAACTACTAGCATGTTGTTCATGACTAAACCAGCAGATTGTCGAATGGAAGCTGCAGCTGCGGCTGTAGCTCTCAAGCAACTAGGCAACGCTCTAGCTACTGGATCTAATGTTGATGAAAAATACGCACAAGGGCGTTGTTTATCACCAAATTTCTGCGTCAAAACACTCAATGCACACCCTTCTCTCTCGTGGACATAGAGCGTAAATGGCTTACTGTAGTCGGGTGTACCCAATACAGGTGCTGAACACAGTGCATTTCGTAACTCAGAAAAACTCTGCTGACATTCAGCAGACCATGGTACCGGACTCGGAACACCTTTCCCAGTCAAGGCTACTAATGGTTTTGCTAAAAGTGAAAAATTGGGATCCATTGCCTACAATAGGAGGTAATACCCAAAAAGGCACGCACTTCTCTCTGCGTGCTAGGAACATTCATCTGTGTAATTGCTTTTATTCTCTCTGGGGTCAACTTCCTTCCCTCCTTTGACAAGAGATGACCTAGGTAGGTCACTTCTTGGCAGCAGTATTGCATTTTTGAAGGTGACACCTTGTGATTCAAATCTGACAAGTGATGCAATAAAGAAATCGTAGCTGTTTTGCAAGTTTCCTTGTCATCGGCAGCCACTAGAAGATCATCGACATACTGTACTAAAGCAGAACCACGAGGAAGTACGAAGGAATCTAACTGACTTTTTAATGCTTGACTGTAAATGGATGGGCTTTCACAATAACCTTGTGGAGCGCGTTTAAATCTAAAACTTCGTCCTCCTAGAGAAAAACCGAAAATATCTCTGCTTTCCTCGGCTATCGGAATGCTGAAAAAGGCATTTTTCAAGTCGACAACTGAAAACCATGCTGCTGTAGCGGGAATCAACGTTAACAATGCAGTAATGTCTGGTACCACAGGAAACTGCGGGATCACAATTTTATTAACCTCTCTAAGATCAATTACGAACCTATATACTGGAGGCTTTGTAGGGTCAGTTCGTTTCAAAATAGGCAGTACAGGACTATTACAGACATTACCTCTAGTCTCTTCTACAACATCTTTCTTGATCAGGTCTTGTACTATCAGTAGGAGCGCACGCTCACCTTCACTAGAGATTCTGTATTGTGGAATTCGTGGAAGTTTGACATTTGCTTTCAAAGTTACTACATAGGGTGGAATTTCCAATAGACCTACATCATTAGGACCAGTCGCCCAAAGAGTATCAGGGAGTGAACGCAGCTCTGGTGGGAGCGCATCCATCGACAAGTACATCGGGGAGATGATTCTTTTACCCAACGTAAGCTGTACTCCCGCTGGAGAACAGTACAATGTCGCGTACAGGCGTTTTAACAAGTCTAAACCAAGCAGATTTTCGTTACAACCTGTCGTCAAAATCAGGGGTGCTTTCAATTGACGGGGTCCAACAGAAATAGACAAAGGACCAGAAACAGGGTTGTGAACAGGGGCGCCCGAAAAACCTACTGAAACGTTTGTTGAGCCAGACAAAGGTGCGCCAGGGAGTTTCGCATGTATGATAGAACTTTTTGCTGCACCAGTATCCAACAGAAACGGTTCGATTAAACCTGATGTTGCTACTGCGACATAAGGCCCACTCTGATCTACTGGTACTGATACTACTCCCTCTCTTTGTCCATGGCTGTCCTAGTATTCACTTTGCTGACCTTCCTCACTAGCTTCATAATAGCCTTCAACATGATACTGTGGAGACCTATTCTGTTGGGCAGATTGTCCATTTCGCTGGTCGAAATAATTAGAGGGGCGATCACTTGTCTGTGGAGGCATAGCACCTCGTCCTCGACCTCTAGGGTTTTGCATAGAACTACCACGACCTCTCTGAGCTGCCGCATCATTATTTTGTGTTCGAACTGGACACTCACTTTTGTAATGACCTTCCTTTTTGCAATAAGCACATTGATTCCATTGGTATTGTGGTCTTTGAAAATTATAATCCGTTCTTTGATATGACCCTTGCTGCATATTAGTTTGATTCATGCGAGGCGGATAAGCTTGTTGTAAAAGTACTTTAGTTTTTAAATCTTTCGTCTTTTTATCTGATTTTTCCTTCTCTTCTTTATCCCTATTTTCATAGTACTGAGCAGTCGCAAGTATTTGCGCAGTCGTAGAGACAGCCCACGCACTTTCAGAATTCTTTAATTTACTACTAAGTTCTGGCAACAGATTGTGCACAAATTTATCGACAAATAATCTCTGGCCTCCTTCTGTGCTCATATCCTGACCACTATGATCCACGAAAGTCTCCTCGAATCTTGTGAAAAAGTCGGAGACGCTTTCGTCTTTCTTTTGTTTGCACGCGGACAATTTGTCCCAGTTAACGCGCAATGCTGGCATCAAGGTTTTCATTAAATCGATTATTCTACCAGGCAAATTAGCAATTAGGGGTTCTGGTTTGGAACCACCTATTTGTTGACCATCCGCTGCAATTATAGCTGCCCAGTCACCACCTAGGGCAACTGGATGATTCTCTTTACGAATTTTAGCCCAAATTGGTTGCGGTACTACATTACCAAACAGCAGATCTATGTCAGTTAAATTTAATACACAAGCGTCAACTGTTTGAGCTAACTCTTTGTAGTACCCTGCAGGATTTTTACGCGGATCTGGCAAAGCCTGTTTTACTGCTAATACTTCAGCTCGCTTCCATGGAATATGTATCCATACTCTCTGGAATTGGGCCGGAGCGGCTGCAATACCAAGCGGTGCATTAGCTTGCACAGCTTCGCGCCAAATTGGTGGAACCTCTCTCATTGGATATTGACGATTTCGTTTCGTACTACGTTTCTCTAACTCTCTCGGTGAAAGAAGGGATGAGTCGGATCTATAACTTAGAACCAGTTCCATCGCTTCTTTTATATTTTGTCCAACTATCATACCTGTAGCAAACTCTTTCTGAACATTAATTAATTCTCCTAGATTTGATTCAGGGTCATCCTCTTCCAATTCCTCACGTAGAAGGAAACACATTTCATCGAACACATATCGTTGTGTCGGTTCGTTCCATTGCATAAATGTATCTAATACATTTTGTACATTATATCTTCCAACTTTCGAAACCCATCTAAGAGCAGTGGAATCTAGTATTCCTCTTTCTTCAGTACTGGGAAGCTGACTTCGTCTCTGCACAGAGTCAGAGGTAGGAGTCTTAATCAGAGTTTTATAGAAGGGAGATAGAATATTAGAGACAGAATCAGTGATTCTTCGACGAACAGAAAGCGGAGTCATAATATTAGCAGAGGCAGTGAATAGAGTAGCAGTTGGAACAGATAGATCAGGAACAGTAGGAGTAGCTGGAAAATTAGCTTGTGAAGTAGCAGGTGTGAGCGACACAGGCATAGGTAAAGAAGTCGGCAACCCTAGAAGAGGGGTTGTCGAAGGAACATTAATATTGACCACAGGAGGTACAGGAACTTGATTCAGGGGAGCGAGAACAGGGACACCAGGTTGTCCAGCAACCGGTAATTGAACATTCGGTATAGGTGGAGCCGTAGCACCTTGTGCATACGGTGGGGGTGATCGTAACAAGTAAGACAACAGGGGATCCTTTTCAGGGTCCTCTACTATCTTAGCCGTACTCGATGGTAAAGCAGGATAGCACTTGTCTATCGCTAAATTACGCTCTCTATCGGCCACCTCCATCGCTTTCTCGGACTCGTTGAGTTGCAGCTGCCTAGCAGACTGTTCTAAAGTCAACTCTTGCTCTTTCTGTTCTTTCTTCAACTTTTTAATTTCTCTCTGTTTAGATTCTTTTCGCCAATAACGGAAAGAATCAAACATTGCCGGCCGGGCTTTCTTCTTAAACAACCTTCTTTCTAGATTATTGAGAATTTCAGGTTCAAAACTACCATGTAGTGGCCAACTAAGGACACCATCTTTTTCTGTATAGCGGATCCATATCTCGTTATAAGAGATAGGGCCCACACCGAATTTGCAATATAGATCATAAAGGGGAGTTCCAATCGGAGGAACCAAACACGAGTCCTCCAACTGGGAATCACTGTTGCAACTAAAACAAGACAACATACAATTTTTCCGACTTACCATTTTATAATCCGGAACACAAGACAAACAAAACACAAAAAGATGCGCACTTGAACCGAGAACTTAGGCCTACCAGAACTGATAATTGTATCGATACCTGAACTGAACAGAATGATTATCGTAACTAGAATAACCAGTGATAACCTTACAGAACTGAACTGAACTGAGAACTAAAAGGATTATCCAAATAGGAGCAACCCTCACAAAATAACCAACTAGCAACCACTAAATACTTAACTGAGGCACTGAAGACGTCACCAAGGAGAAACCCGTCACGTTTCGCCGTACTGAGGACTGCACCTCGGGTCCAAGACAGGGCGACGGTCAAGGCAACGGACCACTGCAGCCGTCTGAACGGGAACCCTCGTGGAAGAGGACGTCGGGGCCACTTTTGCGATATGCCGGGATCGATGAAGTGGGGCGCCTCCCTCTGAAATCTTCACACGAAGCTCCTCGAATTCTTCAGGCTTTTGGACAGGTACCGAATGACGTCGCCCCGAGTTGGGCGCCAAATGGAGTTCTGGACTTTTTGGTTCCGTCCAGAGGTGTCAGGGACAACACCCGAAGACCCCGGAGTTCAACCTGTCTTGGTACACAAATAAACAGAAACACGGGCTTCTCGATGGTGGCGTCAAAGACCAAAGGTTTATTACTGCAGGGACACAGAAGTCACAGAAACTACACATGGGCAGTATCTAGGAGCCTGTTCGATTTGTACAAAGAGGGTTGTTCCTTATATACTAAATATTGGGCTTCAGGCAAATTCTTTACATGTTACCACAGTTCTAAACATTCGTGTCTTATACAATAAATATTTGGCGTTGCACAGGAATCGTCAACAGTATCTGATGTCAAAACATTACAAATGAGGGGTTCCCACTAGTCCATCATAATCCCATGTCAATTCTTCATTCAAGACCCGGACCGCCTCATCGTAAATTTCGTTACCACCCCCTAATAAAGGCCCAGAAGGAAAGGAGCAGAGCCAGGTGTGGAAGATAGAAAGACAGGATAAGAAATGTTTGTGGGTCGTAAATGGGCACGGTTACCAGCTTCGGCCGCCTAATCATGATCAGGCCAACGAACACAAGAACCAGTATAGCAGGACTGGCCTCAGGCTGGGGAGGCAGCTCTTGCCGAGTCATGCTGCCACAGCGTTGCTGGCCTAAGGTGCACGTGTCACTTGCAAGGTGAATCGCCGGCCAAAGCCTACGTGTCCTTTAATAAAAAGAGGTCATTGCGTGTCCATTGACTATGTGAGGGCAAGGAATACAAAATGGCTTCCGTGTTCTAAGATGGATGCCATGGGTAGATCACAAATGTGTTGGTAACAGGAGTGCTCTTGCTCGTAGCATAGCGAAAACACCAGGATATACTAAATGGATCATTTGCGGTTCACTGATACCAAAATTATGTATTTACGACAATTCTTATAAACACGAGAAAAATCGTCACGGAACCTCAGCCCTGCTCCGAGGCGTCGGTTTGGACCACAAACTCTCGGCTGTAGTCGGGGGCCTGGAGCACAGGGGCGGTGCACATGGCGGTCTTCAGGGTATCGAAGGCGACCTGGCACTCGGAGGTCCAGCGCACCTTTTGTGGTAGTCTCTTGGAGGTCAGTTCTGTGAGGGGCCCCACAATGCTGCCATAGTTTTTTATGAAGCGCCGATAATATCCGGTGAGCCCCAGGAAGGCTCGGACTGCTTTTTGGGTGACCGGGGGCTCCCAGGCCCGGATGGCGTCAATCTTTGGCTGGAGGGGAGCCACCTGGCCGCTCCCTACTAGGTGTCCCAGATAGGTCACGGACCCTTGGCCTATCTGGCACTTGCTGGCTTTTAATGGCGATCGACCTGGCAAGAGCGGGCCCAGCATGAAGGAATGGCCCGGTCACTTGTTGACTCCACCATCATAGTTCTCCACGACCTTGAAGATTCTAGAGGAGCCGCGGGAGTCCCCGACCCCCGCAGATACCCCCGATGGGGAATGACTGCCATGATTGCCCACGGAACAATGGAAATGCAGCCGCAGGACGTCGGCGCTTCCATGCTGTTGCCAGCCTCAGTTTGAATGACTAGAATCCTGCAGACTACAGTTCGGATCAGTTCCGGTGAAAGCACAGTATGACCCGGTAGGAACATTGTTGCCTCCCTCCCCTTTTGATTGATGTTCAGACCACCGATCCTTTCCTTTGCCCTTTAACGGAACTTTTGGACTGCCAAAAGAAGCTCTGGGCCAACCACGAGTTATTAGAAATTTAGACTATGCCTGGTTCTGCCTGACCGCACCCAAAATGGCGCCGATGCAAATGAAACTTTCAACTCCTTGTTGTACCCCGATTATTCAGCCCTGGTGTCATGAGATATGTATGAAGGGTTTTTAACCACATGAATTGATATAGGATGTGTACTGATGATATGTTCGGACAATTAATTGATTCAGGATGTGTATTGTCAGTTCGGGAAATGAATTGATATGGGATGGGTACTGGCTATATGTTCGGACAATGAATTGATATTGGGTGGGTACTGATTATGTGTTCAGACGGTAAATTGACATCAGATGGGTATTAATTGAACATTCGGACAATGAATTGTTGTTAAGTTTGGCGCATCATGATTATTGAAAGTTGGAAGCCCAACACTTATGACACTCGCTCACACTGAAGTCTCGACAATGATTTTGTTGCACTTGTCGCACTTTTTAGATTATGAAATAAACGACCACCGACTCCATTAAAGTTCTCCGCTAATAAGTATCCCCACATATAACAGTTCCAGCCTGCTCCGTGGCCGGCCCACGGGGTTGTAGGCCCATATTTATGCACCGACATTCTTATTAAAGATTTTTGGAAAAAGCAAACGTAGTTGTCACGTGTGAATTGGTAAAATTCGAATAAATGACCACTGTTTAAAGGATTAAAAAGTATAGTACGTAGAAATATTGCAAAAATGAAGGGTCCAAGTTTTCGTTGTGTGCGTTCTTCCTTTTTGTACAGCCAAAAAGCAACCGCTAAAAATCCTGGTGTTTAGCCTATACTTTATGCGCTACCTGTATAAAAAGAGTCACACTAACGGTCCGCCGGGGCTTAAAACGCCCAGTTGGCAGGGACTGCATTCCGCGGAGATAGGCCGAGTATGCTTTAAGTAAAAGCCTTTCTGGGTTTATGCACGCTAATGTGTCTATCAATGTAGCCCCTGCCCCCTTCTTTTTCCCTCTCTCTGCAGGTCACATCGGAATATCGATCCATGTATGAAAACGGTGATCTAACGGACGAAGAGACGGGAAAAAGGGTTTGATTATGGTACCTAACCGCAACAAGCAAACCATGACTATTTTCTCTCTCTGAACTTAGCGCCTGGGAGGGCAGCCTGAAGGGGAAACCACAAAATGTAACTTCGCTTGGCACCCTGAATAGTACAGCTAAAATGACGTGCGCTAATGAATAAGCACCCCACAATTAATTAGATAGGGAAAGTTTAAGGAATATTTTGGGGTGAGGTACATTTAAAATCTACTGCATCCTTCTTCGCACCCTCCTAGACATGTAACTTCAAGCTGCCCCATTGTTCTCCAACTGACACCAACCGTTGTCTCAGCCTGGAAACACATTTGCTAAAAAATGACTCGAATAAACCACCGTGAGCATTAGCCCGACCAGGTTAGTTCATGACCAATTGCCAAAGGCGTAAGTGTGTACAATCTAAGCCACCAGTAAGGGCAGCCGACGGTTAAAAGAGAAGAAAAAGGTAAAAAGAGCTTAGGATGCTAAGAATGCACAGCATACAGAAAGGGATAATTTTGGCCAATAACTGTTTTATGTCTTGTCTTGGATTTTCGTACATAATACATGTACTGTCTTCTCCGCCTGAGTTTGTGTATACGTGATGCATGGATCTACGTCATCCCTCTGTCTGTATTTCCGTAGTACTTAATCCCTGTTGTTCTGTGTGCACTGGATGGCCCATTATTGTACTCGTCTCTCTCTCTCCTCCAGGCCATGCGTGTACAGAATGGACCATTTAGAGTGCTCTCTCTCTCTCTCTCTCTCTCTCTCTCTCTCTCTCTCTCTCTCTCTCACTCTCTAAAACCCCCCTGTTCCCTCTTTTCTTGTAATGGTAACGTTGTGCCCCTCTCCGCACAACACCTAATTGGGTTTCCTCGAACACAAAGGTGTTTGGAAAAATTGACAGGAGCTAAAACAACTGTAACTTGCCATGTTACTACCTCTCCTTTCTGCAAAACAATAGGACCCGAGTTGGTCATGAAAGAAAGGACGGGTCAGACGACTAACGTCCCTTAATCTGGCCTTTATAGGGGGACTATAACGTCAATGGTCTTCTGTTTCTCAGCTCGTTAGAAATACGATCCCCAATGCCCCGATTGTCCCACCCCCCTGCACTTAAGTGTGGATGTCCAGAGTACCCCACTTCTCCCGATCAACCCCAGCTCCCTGCCCAAAACGTCCCCGTTTCCCCCGATTAACCCCAGCTTCATGTCATCTACCCTCGAAAACGAAATTGATGACCTTGATTAACGTTCACTCCCCAAGAAGAACATGTTTTACGTCCACCCCCTCCCCCTTCTTCATGACGATAACGCCCCATTTACAAGAGTTAGCCGACCCCGAAGGGAGATGTAAGATGGTCGACACTTGGGTTAAAGGGAAGGGCGAGTCTCTACATAAGGACTCGACATTGTGTTTGCTATAATACACTGTGTATAAAAGTCCAATTTCTCTCCACGTACGTCACGAATGAGCGCCGAACAGGGTTATGAATTCCATCGCAATGCACTCCTACAGACTCCATAAATGACAACTTCTGACTGTGACCGATGAACTTATCCCCCACCTACATAGGATTGGGGACGGAATTGAGATGTATAAATGTCTTCTCCTGCCAGTTTTTCTAAAAGCTTGTTTTCTACTCATTTAAAGATATAATAACCGGAGGAGAGGAGCTGGACGTGACGCACAAGCCTGGCCACAGATCATGAAGCACATGTGACCGCAACCAAAGGTGGAGCCGCAGAGCAACGAGACGCGGGACGAGGCACAACTCTCAAACTCGGCAGATGAAAGAATGAAGGGCTACCTTGAAGCCCTCGACTTGCTGACTCACTCGTGCCTGAAGTCCCCGTCCCCTTTTGAGTCCGACTGTTGGGCTTGCCTGCTCATTGTCCTTTGCTCCCTTGGTCTCTTGGTGTGTTCGAAGATCTGGCCCCACTCCGCCCTCTCTTCCCTCGATTATTCAACAAACTTTTTTCATAATAAACTTTGACTATGGACTGGGATTTTGCCACGGAAAGAGAAAGACACGCAGGTGCCCAGCATGAGGCACCCCTAAGAAAATGGGTTAGGAAACAGGACTTTGATCTAACAGCAGAGGACTGATCGCACCCTGCAACGCGTAAGGTTGATTCCGAGCTGGACATATAGCTCCACCGCCGGTGCTCAAAAGCGCCAACGAAAAGAAAAACGGACTAACAGAGTCTACCAGTGGTGGCTCGTCGTTGAAACAGAGATTTTCACTAAGACCCCTTCCTGAACTTTCTCCCTCAATTCTTGTTGCTTTCAAAAATGTTTTTGGTCACTTAAGTCCAAAAGTCTCATATAGCACTTTTTACTATATGTTGATGTCATTGAAAAGAAAGTCAGAACCTGAGTCTACAATATGTCGGAACGTTTATCCTGATTGCCCTCGACTACGTGTTATGCCGATCTATGAATGACGCAGCGAATGTAAATTCATATGTACCGTATTCCGCCAATTGTATCGACTGCATATGGCTATACGCAATTTGCTAGCATTCGACGAACGTTATTTCATTGGCCACACATGACTATATGTACACTCCATCAGTTGGGGTAAACACAAATGTACTAGCTATGTTTAAAAGCGGCGACTGTTGAAATTGGCATTATATATATACACATAAGCGGCGTTCATTTGTGTTCACTGTACCCCTTTTTGTAAGCAGAACGGATATCGCTAAAGCACTGACTGTGTTACCCCGCTAGCATAGACCCATGCACACACGGACACGACAGCCATTTTAGGTATCATGGTCTCCTTGTTCACGATCGTTCATCAGCCCCTTCCCTGACCCTGCAAGCTTCCCCCATGTACCCTGACCGCCCCCGTTCTCACATGCACAAGTCATGAGCCCTCCCCTCCCGCGTGACTCTGTCTCTGAGAAATCGCACCACGCGCCTGACCAAACCCCTCCTGTCCCTCCATGAATACCCCTTCCTCTGAACCTAATTGTCTACATGGACCGCTGGTCATCCCTTAGCCCGAGGATACAGTTTATTGCCCACTACTGTATGCACTCGCCTCTCTTGAAAGGAGCCACTATTGATCATGACCACCCCACCCCCTGAGATTCAATCAGGCACACACATTCCAATGGAATCAGCAGAACACCCAGCTGCGTGACAGCCCCCTCCTATTGCATGAAGGATAAGGGCCCCTACTGTAGCCACGTGTTGGAATATCTTCATACTTCACAATGTATTGATTGTAATAAAGGATGCCTGTGTGCCACAAACCTGTGTATAAAAGGCGAAGCCTCAGAGAAACTTGTTAGAGCACCTCCCGAAGACACTATGCGAGTGTCCCAAATGACATGCTCTCCTCATGAGTAATAAACTTTGTTCTTGTTTTCCTACTTCCAGTGCCCGTCTCTTCATTTGGTAATTATTTATGATGGGAACGAAGAGTCGCCCTGCACCAGCAGCCTGGGCATCGGGTGCGATGTGGGCTGACTTTTCTACACAGAGGGCCGTCAGGACCTCCCAGAGGTGGGTCAGGTGCTCATCCCAGTGGAGGCTGTACACCGCAATGCCGTCCAGATAGGCGGCACTGAACTCTTCCAGCCCAGCCAGCACCCTGTTCACGAGTCTCTGGAAGGTGGCCGGGGCGTTTTTCATGCCGAAGGGCATTACTTTGAAGTGGTAGTGGCCATCAGGGGTCGAGAAGGCAGATCGTTCTTGCGCTCCAGGGGTGAGGCCGATCTGCCAATATCCGGCCGTGAGGTCGAAGGTGCTGAGATACTTGGCGGCCCCCAGGCGATCGATCAGTTTATCCGCCCGGGGGATGGGATGGGCGTCGGTCCTGGTGACTGCATTCAGCCCCCGGTAGTCAACACAGAACCCGAGCTCCGGTGGCGTGCCAAGGGCGGCGGCCTTAGGGACCAGGACAACAGGACTGGCCCAGGGACTGTCGGAGGGTTTGACTACCCCCAGAGCTAGCATCTTGGCCACTTCGGATTGAATGCAGGCCCGAACTCTGTCGGGCACTCGGAAAGCTCGGTGTCTTACAGGCGGGCTGTCTCCGGTGTCTACATCGTGGACACACCACCGGGTGACCCCAGGAGTGAGGGAAAATAGATCTGAAAATTGCCCCAGCAGCTTCCGGCAGTCTTGGTGCTGTTCTGGGGTCAGGGTAGGGGAGAGCGTGATCCCTTCGACGGAGCCGTCTTTCTCGGTGGTGCTCAGGAGATCTGGTAGAGGTTCAGAGTCGTCCTCAGCTCCGTCATCGGTCGCTAGCAGCAGACTTAGTTCAGTGCGTGCAAAGTGCGGCTTGAGCCGGTTAGCGTGTAGAACCTGGAGGGGGTTCCTGGGGGACTCCATGTCCACCAGATAGGTGACGGGGCTCTTGCACTCCACCACTTTGAAGGGCCCCGTCCATTTGTCCTGGAGGGCACAAGGTTCAACCGGGGACATGACCCAGACCTGCTGGCCCGGCTCGAATTCGATGGACGAGGTGTTCTGGTCATACCAGCGTTTCATCTCCTCCTGACTGGCCTCCAGGTTGGCCTCGGCAAGTTCCCGGAACTTCCGAGTCTGGTTGCGGAGGGTCAGGAGGTACTGATAGACATCTGGTGGAGCACCTTGCACAGCCGTCTCCCAGCCTTCCTTGACCATGCTGAGGGGGCCTCGTACCTGGTGCCCATACAATAGTTCGAAGGGGCTGAACCCCAGGGACTTCTGGGGTACCTCGCGATAGGCAAACAGGAGGCAGGGCAGCAGGACATCCCATTTGCGTCGTAGTGGCTCTTCTAGGCCCTTGATCATCCCCTTCAGTGTTTGGTTAAACCGCTCTACAAGTCCATTTCCTTGGGTGTGATACGGGGTGGTGAACTTATATGTGACCCCGCACTGTTGCATAAAGTTTGTGCCCCGATCACTCATGACTTCTCGGGGGAAGCCGACTCTGGAGAAGATCCCCATTAGGGCTCGACCTACTAGTGGGGCCGTGATGGTTCGGAGGGGGATGGCTTCAGGATAGCGGGTGGCATGGTCCACCAGAACGAGGATGAAGCGGTGCCCCTGAGAGGTGCGGGGGTCCAAGGGTCCCACTATGTCAGTCCCTACTCGCTCGAAGGGGGTGGTGACCACGGGGAAAGGCTGGAGTGGAGCTTTGACTCTTCCCCCGCTCTTCCCGCTGGCTTGACAGGTCGGACAGGATCGGCAGTGGTTACTCACATCGTTGCGCATAGTCGGCCAGTAGAAATGGGTCACCAGGCGGCTGTAAGTATTGTCCTGCCCCAGGTGCCCGGCGAGGGGCACGTCATGTGCCAAGTTCAAAAGGAAGTCTCTGAATCGGAGGGGAACGACCAGCACCCGGCTGGCCCCTAGTTCGGCAATCTTCTGCTTGCTGTAGAGAAGGTCGTGGTCCCAATAGACCCAGTGGGACCCCGAGGGGTCTCCAGCGGCCTGAGTGGAGGCTTGTTGTCGGATTCCCTCGAGGGAGGGGCAGGTTTTCTGTTCTTGCCGGAATTGTTCGCGGGTGGAGCCACCTTCTTGGCGCCATTGAGCTAGTTCTGGAAGGTGGCCGAGCTCGGTGAGGTCTTCATGGCTGGGCCCCTGGGGGCCGGGTTCAGGATCGGCATCCCCGGGGATGGCGGGCAGTGGAGGTGCGGGCCACTCCGGTTCTTCCGGCAGGGCATCCTCGATCGGGGCGGAGGCCCGGGCGGTCATGGATCGAGTGGTCGCACAGACCCACTCGGGTAGGCCTAGCATCCCCAGATGCTCTCTCCACTCGACGTGGGCCCAGGCAGAACTTTCCAGTTCGTTCCCGAGGAGGCAGTCCACGGGGGCATCGTCCCGGACGGTCACCTTCAGCATACCCGACGCCCCTCCCCATTCGAAGGGGATACGGGCCATCTGGCACAAACTCTCAGAGTTGTCCGCCGACCGCACCGGGCACAGGACATTGGGTAGAATTTGTTCTGGAGTCACCAAGTGGCAGCGGACCGCCGTTACGCTGGCTCCAGTGTCACGAAAGGCTTCGGCCCGGCGTCCATTGATGGTGACCTATTGGCGGTATTTCTGTGTGTTGCCTGGGATCGGGTCTCGGGGGATCATGTCTCTTTCACCCAGGCACGCCAAGATCATAGCGGCGGGTTCCCACTCGGCCTGCTCGGTGTCGTTGTCCTCTTCCTCGCCTCCTTCTGTACCCAGGGCGGCGGCCGCGATCTGACCGTTCGGAGGACAGGTGGTGCCGGGCCGCTGGTTCATCGGGCAGAGGGGGTCATTCGCATAATGACCCTGTCGCTGGCATCTGTGGCAAGTAACGTTCGGGCGGGGCCCCGGTCGTGCTGGCGGGGCCCCCCTTCGGCCCAGGGATGGCGAAGTGGAGGTAGGGGAGAACCCTGTGGGGGGATCCCGGTCCCGGCTCTGGCCTCCTCCTCTGCCTCGTGGTCGGTGGTTTCCGGAGGATCCCCGGCCGTAGTCTCCCCTCGGGCTCCGGGGGACTTGGGTGCTCTCCCATCTATCAGCCTCGACAGCGAGTTTGCGCGGCTCTGTCAATTTGCTGTCGAGGAGATGTTGCCGGAGTTCGATGAAGCAGTTGTTGGAAAGGTGTTCCCATATAATGAGGTCGACCAACTGCTGGTAGGTGGTGACCTGGCTGCCTTTGACCCACCCCTCGAAGGCTCTGCTGAAAAAGTTCACGTGCTCTACCCATGTGGTACCGGGGATTTTTTTACAGTCTTGGAATCGCTGCCGGTACATTTCGTGGGTGAGTCCGTAGCGAGTGAGGAGGGCGGTTTTCATGTGCTCGTACGAGGTCATCTCGGCATCGGGGAGCTCTAGCAGGGCGTCTCTCCCCTCGTTGATGACAGGCCGGCGCCCCAGTCCTTAAGGGGTACTCGATGGGCGGTCATGGCTACTTCGTAGGCTTTGAACCACTGTTGGATGTCGTCATTCTTGTAGTATTCTTTGATGACATCCTTGGGTATGTGCACCTTTGTTTCCGCAGGAGGGGCCGCGGTCTTGCCCCCGGATGCGTTGGCATCGTTTGTTTTGGCCTTGAGATCTAGTACCTTTAAGCCACGCTCATGCTCTAGCATGAGTCTCTTTTCCTCGAGGTCTCTTTGTCTACGTTTCTCCTCCAGGTCTCCTTCTAGCCGTAGTTGCTCGAGGGCTATCTTTTTTGTCTATGTATATATACAATTTAGGGAGGGTTCAAGGGGCAGTTTAACGACCGAGCACTGTAATTATCCCCCTGTAAACTTATGAGAAAACAACAAATAACTGTGGGTCTCAGGTAAAGCTATGTGTGTAAAAACTGGGTGTCTATCTGCTACAAGAATTATTTGGAAGGCAGACTACTGGACAGAGATCCACTGTGAAAAATGTCCATCAGTTACACGATTCGTACCACCCAGTACATCATTTGGTCTACTTCACAGTAGGTAGCCCATTGTCTATCTCCAGATAAAAATAGAGGAGACAGATGACTGGTGAATGTTGTCATAGTTGTAACTGTAAGCAGTGCATAGGTGATTTAGTGAAAAAGCAGTGAAAAAGTGTTCAGAATAAAATTGGATAAGGCACGCAATGTAACTTTATTCTAGAGCCATGCCTTTCCAACTCTAAAACCAATAGAGTGCAATTAAGTCAGATGTTTCAAACAAATACCTTCTGACTGGGTTATCTGGTCGACATGTTTCTGCGGACTTACACGGTCAATGAATGTACCTGCAGCTTCCTCAGGACCCATAAACTAAATTGCTACTGCTTGTATGTGAAAGAGATGAAAAATAAAGTTAAATTAACACTAGGACATAAGTGAACACTAATGCTAAGAAGTCACTTGTTCACTTACAGTTTTCCTCCTCAATTTGTGAGGGGAAAGGCCTCGCCTCACCTGGCAAACAGCTCAGGGACGTGAAGCACCGCTCTGTCCGTCGGTACTTCCAACAGCCTGCCGTGCTGTTTGGGGAGGACACTTTTTCACTGCTTTTTCACTAAATCACCTATGCACTGCTTACAGTTACAACTATAACAACATTCACCAGTCATCTGTCTCCTCTATTTTTATCTGACATAGACAATGGGCTACCTACTGTGAAGTAGACCAAATGATGTACTGGGCGGTACGAATTGTGTAGCTGATGGACATTTTTCACAGTGGATCTCTGTCCAGTAGTCTGCCTTCCAAATAATTCTTGTAGCAGATAGACACCCAGTTTTTACACACATAGCTTTACCTGAGACCCACAGTTATTTGTTGTTTTCTATCTTTTTTGTTGTCAGCTGTAGTTCTCCGTCTAGCCGGAGTCGGACGAGCTCCAATTCATGGAGCCTGATTCTCTCTCGTTCCCGGGCGTCTTCGTGGGAGAGGCCCGTGTCTGGGTTTGTGGGTCCTTCTCCTGCTGGGGGCGCGTCGGCCTGCGGGCGTCCGCTCGGGCCCGGGTTATCTTCGGTCTGGGGTGGCGTGTCACCGGCTTCCACCCAGGCTTGTAGGGCTGATTTAAAGTCCTCCTTGGTGCTTAGGCCAGAGGTAGCGATGCCCAGGTCTTTGCAGAATTTTTTTAATTCCTTATGACTGTAATCTTCCATTTTCTCTTTCTGGAATTCCGTAGTCATGGTCGTAGCGTGTTTTTCTCGGTAGTGGGTGAATCACTCTCTGTACGATCTGCGTCGGCTCGGATCCCGTCGCTTGCCACCAATGTTAGAAAGGTGATCCCGGGGGAGGCAGAAGACGTCTGACTGACCACCCCTGGTCCCACCTCTCCGTTGAGAAGTAGCCGGGAGTTATCGAGAGACCTCCTGGGTGAGGGTCCTCTCCTAGGATCGCACAGCAGAGTAACCACAGCACTACAAACGGACACCACACAAAATGATAAGTTCTTAGATTTTACCCAGAATAAAGGTTGCTTGTTCTCATCGTTATGTACAGGCAGATCGAGGGATCTGAAAAGTCTCATAAAGAAGGGATAGGGTAGCGGGACAGTCTCAGTACGGGTGCAGGAAGGGATACCCTGCGCACAGCTCTCAATCCTCGAGCCGGGGGTTCCGAGAGGTCGAGCCGTGGCAGCGCCAGCAGGCTCGCAAGATGGTTCAGCGGGGATAGGCCGCGGCAGCACCAGCAGGCTCTCAAGATGGTTCAGCGGAGATGGGCCGCGGCAGCGCCAGCAGGCTCTCAAGATAGTTCAGCGAGGATAGGCCGCGGCAGCGCCAGCAGGCTCTTAAGATGGTTCAGCGAAGATGGGCCGCGGCAGCGCCAGCAGGCTCTCAAGATGGTTCAGCGAGGATGGGCCGCGGCAGCACCAGCAGGCTCCCAGGGTAGCTTCGGGTTACAGGAAAATTAGTTCTTCTGGTGTCGGCCGCGACAGCGTCAGCAGGGCTCTCCAGTCCAGGATACAACTGGCGTCCTAATCCGGGGCTGGCCCAGATATAGTACTGGAGTCCTTTGATGTCCGACCCTCGCGCCTGGGGGTCAGAGGGGCCGGGATGGTGGTGCCCAGACACCCAGCAGGGGGGTGGAGCCAGCGCGCAGGGAGGCCAGAGGGCGATCGATACCAGGCGTCCGGGGACGGCTGGAGGCCTATCGAAACTTCCCTCCTCTTGGATCTGTGGAGTGGCCACTAGACCACCTGGGTGGATCTTGGTGCCTCGATGTCGGGGCTTCGCTGGGGCCTTGGTCGGGGGCGAGGGCACGTGGTCGTGACGTGGTGGGCTCAAGATGGAGTCGGGCGAGGCCTCGTGCCCAGGACGTGGTTCGTGACGTGATGGGCCCCAGATGGAGTTAGGCCGGTAGTGGTGGTCCGGAGTGGTAACCGGACCGGCAGTGTTGCGGCGTGCAGGGTCGATGTCGTTCTGGGCCCGCCATGCGGGAGGGGTAGGACCACGCCATGAGGCCGGGTCCAACAAACTCACTGAAGACTCCTCTGACACTGAGTGAGCCCTGCTCCTTCCAAGAGATCACAAACTCACTGCAAACTCTTCTGAACACCGAGCGAGCACTGCTCCTTCCAAGAGATCACAGCCTCGCTGAATACTCCTCTGACACTGAGTGAACCCTGCTCCAGCCAAAAGATCTCAAACTCATTGAAGACTTTTCTGAACACTGAGTGAGCCCTGCTCCAACTAAGAGATCACAAACTCACTGAAGACTCCTCTGACACTGAGTGAGCCCTGCTCCTACCTATAGATCACAAACTCACTGAAGACCCCTCTGATACTGAGTGAGCCCTGCTCCTTCCAAGAGATCACAAACTCACTGAAGACTCCTCTGACACTGAGTGAGCCCTGCTCCTTCCAAGAGATCACAAACTCACTGCAAACTCTTCTGAACACTGAGCGAGCCCTGCTCCTTCCAAGAGATCACAGCCTCGCCGAAGACTCCTCTGACACTGAGTGACCCCTGCTCCAACTAAGAGATCACAAACTCACTTAAGACTCCTCTGACACTGAGTGATCCCTGCTCTTTCCAAGATATCACAAACTCACTGAAGACTCCTCTGACACTGAGTGAGCCCTGCTCCTTCCAATAGATCACAAACTCACTGAAGACTCCTCTGACTCTGAGTGAGCCCTGCTCCTTCCATGATATCACAAACTCAATGACGACTCCTCTGACACTGAGTGAGCCCTGCTCCTTCCAAGAGATCACAAACCCACTGCAAATTCTACTGAACACTGAGCGAGCCCAGCTCCAACTAAGAGATCACAAACTCACTGAAGACTCCTCTGACACTGAGCGAGCCCTGCTCCTTCCAAGGGATCACACACTCAATGAAAATGACACTGAGTGAGCCCTGTTCCTTCCAAGAGATCACAAACTCACTGAAGACTCCTCTGACACTGAGTGAGCCCTGCTCCTTCCAAGGGATCACACACTGAATGAAAATGACACTGAGTGAGCCCTGCTCCTTCCAAGAGATCACAAACTCACTGAAGACTCCTCTGACACTGAGTGAGCCCTGCTCCAACTAAGAGATCACAAACCCACTGAACACTCCTCTGACACTGAGTGAGACCTGCTCCTTCCAATAGATCACAAGCTCACTGAAGTCCCCTCTGAGACTGAGTGAGCCCTGCTCCTTTCTAGATATCACAAACTCACTGAAGACTCCTCTGACACTGAGTGAGCCCTGCTCCAACTAAGAGATCACAAACCCACTGAACACTCCTCTGACACTGAGTGAGCCCTGCTCCTTCCAAGAGATCACAAACCCACTGCTAACTCTACTGAACACTGAGCGAGCCCAACTCCAACTAAGAGATCATAAACTCACTGCAAACTCTTCTGAACACTGAGTGAACCCTGCTCCAGCCAAATGATCTCAAACTCATTGAAGACTTTTCTGAACATTGAATGAGCCCTGCTCCAACCAAGAGATCACAAACTCACTGAAGACCCCTCTGACACTGAGTGAGCTCTGTTCCTTCCAAGAGATCAAAAGCTCACTGAAGACTCCTCTGACACTGAGTGAGCCCTGCTCCTTCCAATAGATCACAAACTCACTGAAGACTCCTCTGACTCTGAGTGAGCCCTGCTTCTTCCAAGATATCACAAACTCAATGACGACTCCTCTGACACTGAGTGAGCTCTGCTCCTTCCAAGAGATCACAAATCCACTGCAAACTCTACTGAACACTGAGCGAGCCCTGCTCCAACTAAGAGATCACAAACTCACTGAAGACTCATCTGACACTTAGTGAGCCCTGCTCCTTCCAAGGGATCACACACTCAATGAAAACTCCTATGACACTGAGTGAGCCCTGCTCCTTCCAAGAGATCACAAACTCACTGAAGACTCCTCTGACACTGAGTGAGCCCTGCTCCTTTCAAGAGATTACAAACTCACATAAGACTCCTCTGACACTGAGTGAGCCCTGCTCCTTCCAAGAGATCACAAACTCACTAAAGACTCCTCTGACAATGTGTGAGCCCTGCTCCAACCAAGAGATCACAAACCCACTGCAAACTCTACTGAACACTGAGCGAGCCCAACTCCAACTAAGAGATCATAAACTCACTGCAAACTCTTCTGAACACTGAGTGAGCCCTGCTCCAACCAAGAGATCACAAATTTACTGAAGACTCCTCTGACACTGAGTGAGCCCTGCTCCTTTCAAGAGATTACAAACTCACTGAAGACTCCTCTGACACTGAGGGAGCCCTGCTCCAACCAAGAGATCATACACTCACTGAAGACTCCTCTGACACTGAGGGAGCCCTACTCCTTTCAAGAGATTACAAACTCACAGAAGACTCCTCTGTCACTGAGTGTGCCCTCCTACTTCCAAGAGATCACAAACTCGCTGAAGACTCCTTTGACACTGAGTGAACCCTGCTCCTGCAAAAAGATCTTAAACTCACTGAAGACTTTTCTGAACACTGAGTGAGCCCAGCTCCAACTAAGAGATCACAAACTCACTGAAGACTCCTCTGACACTGAGTGAGCCCTGCTCCAACTAAGAGATCACAAACTCAATGAAGACTCCTCTGAAACTGAGTGAGCCCTGCTCCTTCCAAGAGATCACAAACTCACTGAAGACTCCTCTGACACTGAGTGAGCCCTGCTCCTTCCAAGAGATCACAAACTCACTGAAGACTCCTCTGACACTGAGTAAGCCCTGCTCCTTCCAAGAGATCACAAACTCACTGCAAACTCTTCTGAACACCGAGTGAGCACTGCTCCTTCCAAGAGATCACAGCCTCGCTGAATACTCCTCTGACACTGAGTGAACCCTGCTCCAGCCAAAAGATCTCAAACTCACTGAATACTCATCTGACACTGAGTGAGCCCTGCTCCTTCCAAGAGATCACAAACCCACTGCAAACTCTACTGAACACTGAGCGAGCCCAACTCCAACTAAGAGATCATAAACTCATTGCAAACTCTTCTGAACACTGAGCGAGCCCTGCTCCTTCCAAGAGATCACAAACTCGCTGAAGACTCCTCTGACACTGAGTCAACCATGCTCCAGCCAAAAGATCTCAAACTCAATGAAGACTTTTCTGAACACTGAGTGTGCCCAGATCCAACTAAGAGATCACAAACTCACTGAAGACTCCTCTGACACTGAGTGAGCCCTGCTCCAACTAAGAGATCACAAACTCACTTAAGACTCCTCTGACACTGAGGGATCCCTTCTCCTTCCAAGATATCACAAACTCACTGAAGACTCCTCTGACACTGAGTGAGCCCTGCTCCTTCCAATAGATCACAAACTCGCTGAAGACTACTCTGAGTGAGCCCTGCTCCTTCCAAGATATCACAAACTCAATGACGACTCCTCTGATACTGAGTGAGCTCTGCTCCTTCCAAGAGATCACAAACCCACTGCAAACTCTACTGAACACTGAGCAAGCCCAGCTCCAACTAATCCAAGAGACTTTTCTGAACACTGAGTGTGCCCAGATCCAACTAAGAGATCACAAACTCACTGAAGACTCCTCTGACACTGAGTGAGCCCTGCTCCAACTAAGAGATCACAAACTCACTTAAGACTCCTCTGACACTGAGTGATCCCTTCTCCTTCCAAGAGATCACAAACTCACCGAAGACTCCTCTGACACTGAGTGAGCCCTGCTCCTTCCAAGAGATCACAAACTCACTGAAGACTCCTCTGACACTGAGTGAGCCCTGCTCCTTCCAAGAGATCACAAACTCACTGCAAACTCTTCTGAACACTGAGCGAGCACTGCTCCTTCCAAGAGATCACAAACTCGCTGAATACTCCTCTGACACTGAGTGAACCCTGCTCCAGCCAAAAGATCTCAAACTCATTGAAGACTTTTCTGAACACTGAGTGAGCCCTGCTCCAAATAGGAGATCACAAACTCACTTAAGACTCCTCTGACACTGAGTGAGCCCAGCTCCTTCCAAGATATCACAAACTCACTGAAGACTCCTCTGACACTGAGTGAGCCCTGCTCCTACCTATAGATCACAAACTCACTGAAGACCCCTCTGACACTGAGTGAGCCCTGCTCCTTCCAAGAGATCACAAACTCACTGAAGATTCCTCTGACACTGAGTGAGCCCTGCTCCTTCCAAGAGATCACAAACCCACTGCAAACTCTACTGAACACTGAGCGAGCCCAACTCCAACTAAGAGATCACAAACTCACTGCAAACTCTTCTGAACACTGAGCGAGCACTGCTCCTTCCAAGAGATCACAAACTCACTGAATACTCCTCTGACACTGAGTGAACCCTGCTCCAGCCAAAAGATCTCAAACTCATTGAAGACTTTTCTGAACACTGAATGAGCCCTGCTCCAACTAAGAGATCACAAACTCACTTAAGACTCCTCTGACACTTAGGGATCCCTGCTCCTTCCAAGATATCACAAACTCACTGAAGACTCCTCTGACACTGAGTGAGCCCTGCTCCTTCCAATAGATCAGAAACTCACTGAAGACTCCTCTGACTCTGAGTGAGCCCTGCTCCTTCCAAGATATCACAAACTCAATGACGACTCCTCTGACACTGAGTGAGCCCTGCTCCTTCCAAGAGATCACAAACTCACAGAAGACTCCTCTGACACTGAGCGAGCCCTGCTCCTTCTAAGAGATCACACACTCACTGAAGACTCATCTGACACTGAGTGAGCCCTGCTCCTTCCAAGGGATCACACACTCAATGAAAACTCCTATGACACTGAGTGAGCCCTGCTCCTTCCAAGAGATCACAAACTCACAGAAGACTCCTCTGACACTGAGTGAGCCCTGCTCCTTCCAAGAGATCACAAACTCACTAAAGACTCCTCTGACAATGTGTGAGCCCTGCTCCAACTAAGAGATCACAAACTCACTGAAGACTCCTCTGACACTGAGTGAGCCCTGCTCCTTCCAAGAGATCACAAACTCACTGAAGACTCCTCTGACACTGAGTGAGCCCTGCTCCTTCCAAGAGATCACAAACTCACTGAAGACTCCTCTGACACTGAGTGAGCCCTGCTCCTTCCAAGAGATCACAAACTCACTGCAAACTCTTCTGAACACTGAGCGAGCACTGCTCCTTCCAAGAGATCACAGCCTCGCTGAATACTCCTCTGACACTGAGTGAACCCTGCTCCAGCCAAAAGATCTCAAACTCATTGAAGACTTTTCTGAACACTGAGTGAGCCCTGCTCCAACTAAGAGATCACAAACTCTCTTAAGACTCCTCTGACACTGAGTGAGCCCTGCTCCTACCTATAGATCACAAACTCACTGAAGACCCCTCTGACACTGAGTGAGCCCTGTTCCTTCCAAGAGATCACAAACTCACTGAAGACTCCTCTGACACTGAGTGAGCTCTGTTCCTTCCAAGAGATCACAAGCTCACTGAAGACTCCTCTGACACTGAGTGAGCCCTGCTCCAACCAAGAGATCACAAACTCACTGAAGACTCCTCTGACACTGAGTGAGCCCTGCTCCTTTCAAGAGATTACGAACTCACAGAAGACTCCTCTGACACTGAGTGAGCCCTGCTCCTTCCAAGAGATCACAAACTCACTGAAGACTCCTCAGACACTGAGTGAGCCCTGCTCCAACCAAGAGATCACACACTCACTGAAGACTCCTCTGACACTGAGGGAGCCCTGCTCCTTTCAAAAGATTAGACATTCACGAAGACTCCTCTGTCACTGAGTTAGCCCTGCTACTTCCAAGAGATCACAAACTCGCTGAAGACTCCTTTGACACTGAGTGAACCCTGCTCCTGCAAAAAGATCTCAAACTCATTTAAGACTTTTCTGAACGCTGAGTGAGCCCAGCTCCAACTAAGAGATCACAAACTCACTGAAGACTCCTCTGACACTGAGTGAGCCCTGCTCCAACTAAGAGATTGTTAGAAAGGCGAACCCGGGGGGAGGCAGAAGGTGTCTGACTGACCACCCCTAGGTCTACCCCTCCTTGAGAGAAGGGACTGAGCGATGTTGAGGGGCCTCCGACGTGAGGGCCCTCTCCTAGAATCGTACAGCAGAGTAACCACACCCCTAAAAATGTACACCACACGTAGATAGAGTTTTCAATCTTTATCTGGCAATAAGTATCGTTTCAATATATACAGCAGATCCCGAGATCTGGAAAGTCTCGTGACAAAGGGGCAAGGTAGCGGGACAGTCTTATAGATGGTCGGTGGCAAGGAGACTATATGCACAGCTCTCAATCCTCGAGCTGGGGGGTTCCGGAAGGTTGGGCAGCGGCAGCGCCAGCAGGTTCCAAGATGGTTCAGCGAGTGTGGACCGCGGCAGCGCCAGCAGGTTCCAAGATGGCTCAGCGAGTGTGGACCGCGGCAGCGCCAGCAGGTTCCAAGATGGTTCAGCGAATGTGGACCGCGGCAGCGCCAGCAGGCTCCAAATAGTTACAGCAAAGATGGACCGCGGCAGCGCCAGCAGGCTCCAAGGTGGTTACAGCGAAGATGGACCGCGGCAACGCCAGCAGGTTCCAGGTAGAACAGCAAGGGGAGTTCGTCTCAGGGTCAGCCGCGACAGCGTCAGCAGGGCTTCTCGACTCCGGGATACAACTGCCGTCCTACTCCGGGGCTGGCCCAGATATAGGTCTGGAGTCCTTTAATGTCCGGACCCTCTCGCCCGGGGGTCAGAGGGGCCGGGATGATGGTGTCCAGACACCCAGCAGGGGGTGGAGCCAGCGCTCAGGGAGTTCGGAGGCCGATCGAAACAAGGCATCCGGGGACGGTTGGAGAGCCATCGATACTCCCCTCTCCTTGTCTCTGGTTGAGTGGCCACTCTACCACCCGGAGGGCTCTTGGTGCCTCGATGGCGGGCTCGCTGGGGCCGTGGCCGTGGCTGGGCCGGGACCACGTGTCTGTGACGTGATGGGCCCAAGATGGCGGCGGGCCTGGAATGAGGGTCCGGGGTGGGCACCGGACTGGTAATGGTGGGGGGGCCCGTGTGGGCCGTGTCAGTGGTTGTGGGCCGCCGGGTGGCGGATCTGGTGGTTTGTAGGTCATGCAGAGGTGTGCCCAAGGCCGACTCGGGCTGGATGGAGGGCCGATGTCGTCCGGGGCCCGCCATGCGGGAGGGGTAGGACCACGCCACGAGGCCGGGTCCAACACACGTCCCCTCCAGCTGAAGGCAGGGGAGAGTCACCCATCTTCTTGGGGATTCTCCTCGCCGAGGCGGAAGAATCTGGAGAGGCCATCAGCGTTGGCATGGTCGTTACCAGGGTGATGCTCCACGGTGAAGTTCATCCCTTGGAGGGAGATGGACCAACGTAGCAACTTCGGGTTCTCGCCCCGCATCTGCATCAACCACCGCAGGGGCCGGTGGTCGGTCTGTACTCGGAAGTGGGTGCCGAAGAGGTAGGGTCGGAGCTTCTTTAGGGCCCATACGACGGCGAATGCTTCCCTCTTGATGGTGCTCCATCGTTGTTCTCGGGCCAGCAGGCGCCGGCTGATGAAGGTCACAGGAAGGTCGACTCCGTCAGAGTTCATTTGGGAGAGTACGGCCCCAATGCCGTGTTCCGAGGCGTCAGTTTGGACGATGAACTCTCGGCTGTAGTCGGGGGCCTGGAGCACCGGGGCGGTGCACATGGCAGTCTTTAGTGTCTCAAAGGCTACTTGGCACTCGGGGGTCCAGTGCACCTTCGGGGGTAGTCTCTTGGAGGTTAGTTCTGTGAGGGGCCCCACAATGCTCCCATAGTCCTTTATGAACCGCCGATAGTATCCAGTGAGCCCCAGGAAGGCTTGGACGGTGGTCTGGCTGATGGGGGGCTCCCAGGCCTGGATGGCGTCGATCTTGGGTTGAAGGGGAGCCACTTGGCCGCTCCCCACTTGGTGTCCCAGATAGGTCACGGACCCTTGACCGATCTGGCACTTGCTGGCTTTTATTGTTAGTCCGGCCCGTTGGAGGGCCGTCAGGACCTTCCAGAGGTGGGTCAGGTGCTCGTCCCAACAGAGGCTGTACACCGCATTATCGTCCAGATAGGCGGCACTGAACTCTTCCAGCCCTGCCAGCACCCGATTCACTAGTCTCTGGAAGGTGGCCGGAGCATTCTTCATGCCGAAGGGCATCACGTTGAAGTGGAAGTGGCCATCGGGGGTCGAGAAAGCGGATCGTTCTTGTGCCCCTGGCGTGAGGCCGATTTGCCAGTATCCGGCTGTGAGGTCGAAGGTGCTGAGGTACCTGGCGGCTCCCAGGCGATCGATCAGTACATCCGCTCGGGGAATGGGATGGGTGTCGGTCCTGGTGACGGCATTCAGTCCCCAGTAGTCGACACAGAACCGCAGCTCCGGGGGCACCCCGGGGGCCGCGGCCTTAGGGACCAGGACGACGGGACTGGCCCATGGACTGTCTGAGGGTTCGACTACCCCTAGGGCTAGCATCTTGGAAACTTCGGCTTGGAGGCAGGCCCGGACTCGGTCGGGGACGCGGTAGGCTCGGTGCCGCACGGGCAGACTTTCCCCGGTGTCGACGTCGTGAACACACCACTGGGTGACTCCGGGGGTGAGGGAAAATAAGTTTGCAAATTGACCCAGCAGTTTCTGGCAGTCCTGGCGCTGTTTGGGTGTCAGCGCGGGAGAGAGGGAGACTCCCTCGACTGAGCCATCTTTCTCGGAGGTGCTCAGGAGGTCTGGTAGAGGCTCGGAGTCGTCCTCTGCTCCGTCATCGGTAGCCAACAACAGGCTCAGTTCGGTGCGGACAAAGTGGGGCTTGAGCCGGTTGGCATGTAGGACCCGGAGGGGGTTCCGGGGGGACTCCCTGTCCACTAGGTAGGTGACGGGGCTCTTGCGCTCCACCACTTTGAAGGGCCCCGTCCATTTGTCCTGGAGGGAGCCGGGGTCGACCGGGGACATGACCCAGACCTGCTGGCCCGGCTCGAATTCAATGGACGAGGCATTTTCATCATACCAGCGCTTCATCTCCTCTTGACTGGCCTTCAGGTTGGTTTCGGCCAGTTCCCGGAACTTCCGAGTCTGGTTGCGGAGAGTCAAGAGGTATCGGAAAACATCGGGCGGAGTATCGGAGGCGGCCAGCTCCCAGCCTTCCTTGACCAGGCTGAGGGGGCCTCGCACAGGGTGTCCATATAATAGTTCAAAGGGGCTGAACCACAGGGACTTCTGGGGTACCTCCCGGTAGGCGAACATGAGGCATGGCAGCAGAACGTCCCATTTGCGCCGGAGGGGCTCTTCTAGGCCCTTGATCATTCCTTTCAGGGTCCTATTAAATCGCTCCACTAGTCCATTCCCTTGAGGGTGATACGGGGTGGTGAACTTATACGCGACCCCTCACTGTTGCCACAGGGACCGCATATATTTTGATATAAAGTTTGTGCCCCGATCACTTACGACCTCTCGGGGGAAGCCGACTCTGGAGAAGATCCCCATTAGCGCTCGACCCACTACGGGGGCTGTGATAGTCCGGAGGGGGATAGCTTCTGGGTAGCGGGTGGCATGGTCCACCAGGACGAGGATGAAGCGGTGCCCCTGAGAGGTTGGAGGATCCAGGGGCCCCACGATGTCGATCCCTACTCGCTCGAAGGGAGTGGTCACCACGGGAAACGGTTGGAGTGGGGCCTTGATTTTCCCCCCACTCTTTCCGCTGGCTTGGCAGGTCGGACAGGTTCGGCAGTGGTTGTACACATCACTGCGCATCTTCGGCCAATAAAAGTGGGTCACCAGGCGGCTGTAGGTTTTGTCCTGCCCCAGGTGCCCGGCGAGGGGCACATCATGTGCCAGGTTTAAGAGAAAGTCTCTGAAGTGGAGGGGGACGACTAGCACTCGGTCAGCCCCCAGCTCGGCGATCTTTTGTTCACAGTACAAGAGGTCCTGGTCCCAGTAGATCCAGTGGGACCCCGAGGAGTCTCCTGTGGCTTGCGTGGCGGCTTGTTGTCGGAGTCCCTCAAGGGAAGGACATGTCTTTTGTTCCCGGCGGAACTGCTCGCGGGTGGGGCCTGTGAGAAGTTGGCCTGATATGCAGTGCTCACTATTCTAGTGATCACTATGTATCGGTCCAAACAACCCTTATTGATGATTGGTTGTAAGTCAACCTTATAGACCAGCTATCCTAGTAGCATGGATACGAGCAGTCTAAGGCTAAGACTCTAGAGGGCGTGTTAAGCCAGCTGTTTTACCATCACATTACCCCTTGAACACCAAGTGAAAGGACACCACACAAGTTGTTATGAAAATAAACAGATATTTATTTATAACAAGACTACCCTGAACTCTTTATGAGTCAGGGAGCTAAGCACACAACAAAACTCTTACGAAAATACTTTAAGTCGCACAATTTACACAAATGCCCTAGGGGCACGAAAAACCATATACTCAGTAAGTGGAATGCGAACTTGCTAGCAGGTAAGTAATACTTTTCTAGACTCAGGAATCGCTAGGCCTACAATTCTAAACACTGGGACTAGATGCAGGAGGCCTGTGGACGTCGTGTGCAGAGTGGGAACTCTCACGCGTAAGGCGGGAAAAAGTATATGGAGGCTAGCAGTTGCAAAGTTACTGTTCTCGGGCGAACCCGACTAGGTGGGTCGAAAATGGGAGTGGATCCGAACACTTAGGGTGTTGGACTACGCTGGAGCACCGGAGTACTCAGTTTACCTAGCCCAGGGGCTGCGGCTGCATAGGGTTGAAGTTGCGTCGGAAACCCACGTTGAAGAACCAGGAGCCTGAAGAAAGAAGTTGCTGGCAGGCGGCCAGTGAAGAAGAGTTAGTGGTGATCCAAGCCTGTATCAGGGAAGAGGAAGACCTGAAAGCAGAGTGGACCAAGTTCTGAATCACTAGCCAGTGATTAGATGGGCACCAGAGTGGCACCGGGCGAAGTCACCTCGACCAGGTGAGTGGGCGCTGCTGGTCTCTGCAGTCTCTCAGACCAGGAGGCGTTGTCGGCGACCAGGATGGAGGTGCGAGCTGTCCCACGAAGGTCTCTGCTGTCGACGTCGCTGGACCCAGGATTGGGCAACAAGTCTTGGCAAATGCAAGGCCCACGCGGTGGACCTAAAATGGTGTCTTGAGTGGACCAGGAGGGTCCAGGGTGCTCCTCTGAAGAAGGGAAGCAAGGGCCAGTCTGGAGCAACCAGACCAGCAGTGGTTGTCGTCGTGGAGCGTCGTAAAAGGGCCACTAGCCAACGGGCAACGCGGTGAGCAGCAAAAAGCAGAAGGGCCCCACGCAGATCTCGTGGATGCAGGGGGGCTGAACTTCGGTACCGGAGCTGCTCAGGGTCGGGGCTTCTCTTACCCCAAAGCACTCAGTCGAGGGTCACTCGGTGGTCGTGCTGGACAAGCGCCGTGCAGTTCTGAAGATGGCCGGTCCCTCGAGGTCTCGTCACACCCACGAATCTCACCGTAACTGATGATGTAGGTAGAGGTCAGAGGTGCCAGGGAAGCCGGTTCTCGTCATGCTGGAGCAGTCTTGATCCGAAGGAGAGACTGGCAACAAACCGCGATGCTTGGTTGGTGCCTGCTGCTGCAGGGTGACTACTCCTTAGTCACAAGGGAGAAAATCTTGGGAAGAGTCTTGAGTTCTTCTTGAAGAAGGTCGGTTCAGGATTCAAAGATTGATCTAATTTGGAAGGGGGCCTGCTCCTACCTTTATCCTGCAAAAGGGGGCTGGCACGCGACTAAGTCCTGCCCTATGGGTGGGACTAGGAGGGGGGTGGTTACACCCCTCTCCTTTGGCGGGCTTTCCCCAGCTCAGGGTCTGGTGTGCCCCTGGAACTGGTTCAAGCCGGCCTATGCACAGTGAGCACCGGGGTGCCACTTGCAGGCACCTTCCTCTAAAGCCCTGCCTACCTAGAATACACAAAACCCTGTCTGGGATGGTGCTGGCACCGCCCCTGGCAGGAAACCCTTTGTCCTTGCCTCCTGCTCTGGGAGGACTCCCAGCAGCAGGAGGGCAGACTTGTGTCTCGGTGGCAGCATCCATTTTGTGGATGCTAAGGCTCTGTCTGACTTTAACCGGGGTTACAGGTTACCAACATGTTGTGTCCCTCTAGAAGGGTGGAATGCTAACCCCGTCGCCAGAATTGGCGAGGGGTTAGTATTCCAATTCGTATGACACCTTACTCGACATGTTTTGATAAAGCGATACCAGAGTTGGCATATAACCGCAAGGATTATAATGCACTTAAGAGTATATGGTATGCGATATCATGGAAACGGCTAAGGGATAGATCCCGAAAGCCGCAGACAGGCTCAGCTCATGCCAGAGCACCATCTCACACGATTCCAAGCACTCTGCCTTCAGGATTGTCAAGGCCTGCCATAGGAGTGACTTATAGGAGATCTGTGTGTCCATTTAGGGTTAGATATAGGAATACTATATCTAAAGCAAAGGGTGATTACACCACCTTGCCCCAGCTGTCAAGCAGCCAGTTGTGTCTGTTTGGTTAGTCAGCCCAGGGGTGGCATAATACATGCTGCAGCCCCTGGGAGACTTCTGGGTGCACCTCAGCCCTGGGTACAGGGACTCAGAGAGGGCCCAGTGCCAATTCAGTACCTGGGTACAATTTGGAATAGAGAGAACAGCTAGGCTGTGGGTCTGATTAGCAGGCCCACAGCCAGGGAAAGTCGTAAACCAGTGAAGCAAAAAGCAAAAATCTGGGTGATCATAGGATTGCAGACCCTACTCTCCTACATGACCCCCCCCAAACTTTGGGACAATAAACTAACCTTGACCAGGTGAGTCTTCTTGCTCTAAGTGGAAATACCTGGAGAGCCCATCAGCATTGCCATGATCAGTACCAGGTCTGTGCTCCACTGTAAAATCCATCCCCTGTAGGGAAATGGACCACCTAAGGAGTTTGGGGTTTTCACCCTTCATCTGACTTAGCCATAAGAGGGGCTTATGGTCGGTCTGAACTGTGAAGTGAGTTCCAAACAAGTAGGACCTCAGCTTCTTCAGGGCCCAAACCACAGCAAAGGCCTCCCTCTCAATAGCTGACCAATTTTTCTCTCTGGGGGTCAGCCTTCTGCTAATAAAAGCAATGGGCTGGTCGTTACCATCAAAATTCAGTTGAGATAGAACAGCTCCCACACCCAACTCAGAAGCATCTGTTTGGACAATGAATGGCTTGGAGTAGTCTGGACTCTTTAGGATAGGTGCTGTGCACATGGCCTGCTTTAGGTCATTGAATGCCTTTTGACAGCCTTCTGTCCACTGAACTTTCTTTGGCATCTTCTTACTTGTCAGGTCATTAAGGGGGGTCACTATGGACCCATAATTTCTGACAAACTTCCTATAGTAACCAGTCAGGCCCAAGAAAGCCCGAACCTGAGTCTGGGTGATTGGAGGAGCCCAGTCCTTGATGGCCTGTATTTTACTCTCCAATGGCTGAACCTGGCCTCCACCTACAAGGTGGCCCAGGTATACAACCTGTGTCTGCCCTATCTGGCACTTAGTGGCCTTGATAGTGAGGCCTGCCTTCTGCAGGGCCTCTAACACTTTCCTCAGGTGGACCAGGTGATCCTCCCAGGTGGAACTAAAGACAGCAATATCGTCAAGATAAGCTGCACAGAAGTCATCCAACCCAGTGAGGACTTGATTCACCAACCTTTGGAAGGTGGCAGGGGCATTCTTCAAACCAAAGGGCATTACCACAAATTGATAATGCCCACCAGGGGTAGAAAATGCTGTCTTGGGTTTGGCCTCCTCAGCTACCCTGATTTGCCAATACCCAGCTGTCAAATCAAATGTACTTAAGTAGTTGGCAGAAGCCAATCTATCTATAAGTTCATCTGCCCTTGGTATTGGGTGGGCATCAGTCTTAGTGACTGCATTGAGGCCTCTGTAGTCTACGCAAAACCTCATCTCTTTTTTACCACCCTGGGTGTGAGGCTTTGGCACTAGAACTACTAGGCTAGCCCAAGGGCTATCTGAGGGCTCAATGACTCCCAGCTCCAACATTTTCTGCACTTCAGTTTTGATGCAGTCTCTAACATGATCAGGCTGTCTGTAGATTTTACTCTTGACAGGCAGACTGTCCCCAGTGTCAACCTCATGGGTACACCAATCAGTTTGGCTGGGTGTCAGAGAGAACATATGTCTAAAGGATTGCAGAACTTGTCTACAATCCTGTTGCTGAGGTTCAGAGAGGCTGCCACAAAAGACAACACCATCTACTGATCCATCATCAGGATTCTGAGTGAGCAGGTCTGGGAGAGGGTCACTCTCTTCCTCCTGTCCCTCATCTGTGGCCATGAGCAAACTCATGTCCTTCCTGTCGACATATGCCTTGAGCCTGTTCACATGGAGCACTCTGAGAGGGCTCCTGGGAGTTCCAAGGTCCACCAAGTAGGTGACCTCTCCCTTTTGCTCAATGATGGTGTGGGGCCCAGACCATTTGTCTTTGAGTGCTGCTGGGGCCACTGGCTCCAGCACCCATACCTTCTGTCCTGGCTTGTACACAGTCAGAACAGCCTTTTGGTCATGCCAAGCTTTTTGGAGTTCTTGGATGGCCTCAAGGTTTTTAGATGCCTTTTCCATGTATTCAGCCATCCTGGAGCGGAGACCAACTACATAGTCCACTATGTTGGTTGCAGGCTTTTTGAGAGGTCTCTCCCATCCTTCCTTCACCAAACACAGGGGTCCTCTTACAGGATGCCCATACAGAAGTTCAAAAGGGCTGTAGCCAACCCCCTTCTGTGGGACCTCTCTGTAAGCAAACAAGAGGCAGGGTATCAGGACATCCCATCTACGCCTGAGCTTTTCAGGTAGTCCATGAATCATCCCTTTGAGGGTCCTGTTGAATCTCTCAACAAGCCCATTGCACTGTGGATGATAGGGTGTGGTGAACTTGTAGTTCACACCACATTCCTTCCACATGGCAGTCAGATATCCTGACATGAAGTTTGCACCCCTGTCAGAAACGACCTCCTTAGGGAAGCCCACTCTGGAGAATACTCCAACTAGGGCCCTTGCCACTACAGGTGCTGTAGTGGTCCTAAGTGGAATAGCTTCAGGATACCTGGTGGCATGGTCCACCACCACCAGTATAACCTTGTGTCCTGATGCTGTCTGGGGTTCCATTGGGCCAACAATGTCAATCCCCACTCTTTCAAAGGGAACCCCCACCACAGGTAGTGGTATGAGGGGGGCCTTTGTTGTGCCACCTGACTTACCACTGGCTTGGCAAGTGACACAGGAGCGACAAAACTCCTTGGTATTCTCATTCATGTGGGGCCAGTGAAAGTGTGAGACAAGCCTGTCCCACGTCTTTGTCTGACCTAAATGACCTGCAAGGGGAATCTCATGGGCCAAGGTGAGAAGGAAACCTCTCAGAGACAAGGGGATGACCAGCATCCTGGTTGCACCAGGCTTGGGGTCTCTTGACTCAGAGTACAGGAGTCCATCTTCCCAGTATACCCTGTGGGCACCTGTGGCATTCCCTGCAGCCTCAGCAGCAGCCTGCTGTCTGAGGGGTTCAAGGGAAGGGCAGTCTAACTGTGCCTTCCCCAGGTCTTCTCTGGAGGGTCCCCCTGAGCCCAGAAACTCAACTAGATCAAGTTCAAGCTCTTTAGGCTCAGTTTCCCTCAGCTCTCTCAGATCAGCCTCCTCAGAGACTTGATCCTCAACCTGGGGCAAGGGGGAAGGCAAAGCCTTAACCCTACTGCTCTTCTTCTTGGAAGGTGTCTGGTCCATTCTTCCAGGATCCAGCACCTGTTCAGTGGGGCATCTTCTGGCCTGTGACCAAGTCACAGCAAGCACATGTGCTGGCAAGCCTAACATTTCCATGTGAGTCCTCTGCTCCACTTCTGACCATAGTGATGACTCCAAATCATTGCCCAACAAACAATCCACTGGGAGGTCTGAACTAACCACAACTTTCTTTTGGCCACTTACCCCTCCCCAGGAGAAAGCAACAATCGCCATACTATGATTGGTAGTGACGTTGCTGGCATTGGTCACCAGGAAATCTGTACCTGGCATGATCTGTCCAGGGTCCACAAAGTTTGGTGTCACCATGGTGACACTGGCACACGTGTCCCTATAGGCCTGAGCCATTTTGCCATTAATCAAAGGTGTCTGCCTGTATTTGCCCAAAGTATTGGGACTTGTGTCAGGGGATATATCCATATCCCCTGTACAGACAAGGACAGCCTGAGTGAGTGTGCCAACTAAGTTGTCAGACCCCTCAGTTCCCAAGGTTAACCCAACTAATGCCTTGGGAGGTGCACTACCACTACTGACTGTACTAGGGGGTGCAGTTGCCTTAGGGGCTGTAGTGGTAGGAGTTTGCCCTCCTCTTTTGGTGCACTCACTAAACCAGTGAGACTTACTTTTACAGTACTGGCACCACCTTTTTGACTGGCCTTCTTGAGTCTTCTTCTTCTGGGAAGCCTGACCCCCACCCTCTTTGGTTTGTTGGGGACCTGGTGAAGACTTCTGGTCATTTTGTTCATTCTGAGTATTACCCTTCTGGTCTGCTTTCTTCTGACCACCCTGGTTCTGGTTCTGGTTCTGCTTGATCCTTGTTCTGACCCATTTGTCTGCCTTCTTTCCCAATTCTTGGGGAGAGGTCAGATCTGAATCAACAAGGTGCTGGTGCAACAACTGGTTCTGACAATTATTTAAAATTTGTTCTCTCATCATCAGATTATACAATCCTGTGTAATCAGTAACCTTGCTACCCAGCAACCAGCCCTCCAAAGCCTTAGTGGTACAATCCACAAAGTCAGACCAGTCCTGAGACTGAGTTTTCTGGGTGTCTCTGAACAGCAACCTGTACTGCTCAGAGGTTAAACCAAACCCATCAACCAGTGTATTTTTCAGGACCTGGTAATTGTTAGCATCCTCTACTCTTGTAGTGAGGAGCTTATCTCTACCTTTGCCATCAAAGGAGAGCCACAGTATAGCTGCCCACTGACTCTGGGGAATGCACTGCACAGTGCAGGCCCTCTCCAGAGCAGCCATCCATTTCTGGATGTCATCCCCTTGTTTAAAGGGGGGCACTATTTTTGTCAGGTGTTTAGTATCTAAACCCTTCTCTCTATCTCTTGGGAGATTGCTGCCACCAGTGGGAACTATCCCACTCATCTGCTGCTCTCTAGCAAAGGCAAGCTTTTCTTTGGCCAGGGCAAGTTATTCCCTTTCAATCCTCAGAGCAGCCTGTCTCATTCTAGCTTCATGCTCTATTCTCTGGGGGGAAGTCAATCTCCTCTGGGGAGAGTTCCTTCTCCTCTGAGAAGAGGCATTAGAGTGCAGAGATCTATTGGATGGAGTCCCTAGAAAGAGATCTATCTCTCCTAACTCCAAGGTTAGGCCCACTTCGGGTCAGTACTGGGGGTCCCCCAGATCCTAGCCCAAGTAAGTCTAAGTTGGCCCTAGTTAACCTTCTGACTACCTCAAGACCTTTGTCTACCTCATCCCCAGAGAGTTCCTCTTGATCCTCCTCCTCAACTGCATTGGCAGTGTTGGGGAGGTCTGGATCCCCAGAGGTACCCTCTAAGGCTGGCATATTCCCATCTAGCTGAGAAATCTTTCTCGCATCATAAGTCTCTAAGAGACCTATCAGAAAGGGAATGGTGGGGTTAGACCCCTGTTTCAGTTTCCTGGAGGTACACACTTGTCTCATCTCCTGGAAACTGAGAGCTGCATATCTTGAAGTGACCTGTGGAGGGTCAATGCTCACCCGGGGAATCTCAGTGGACTCTCCATGGTTAGACATGCTTTTCTAGTGAGGTGTAAGTGGTGCACTTACCTACACTATATGTTTGCCTACTGATCCCTTGCTAGAGTTGTAGTTTAGGGTGTGCTAGGCCCTAGGAAATACAACAGCTGGTTCAGTAGAACTCAGAGTATTCTAAGCTAAGTTATATGTACCTCAGTACTTATGTGATCTTTCAAATGATATTCTTAGGATATGTGTGGTAAAACAACAGCAAGCTCAAATCCCAACCGCTGCTCACCAATGTGAGAAGTTGGCCTGATATGCAGTGCTCACTATTCTAGTGATCACTATGTATCAGTCCAAACAACCCTTATTGATGATTGGTTGTAAGTCAACCTTATAGACCAGCTATCCTAGTAGCATGGATACGAGCAGTCTAAGGCTAAGACTCTAGAGGGCGTGTTAAGCCAGCTGTTTTACCATCACATTACCCCTTGAACACCAAGTGAAAGGACACCACACAAGTTGTTATGAAAATAAACAGATATTTATTTATAACAAGACTACCCTGAACTCTTTATGAGTCAGGGAGCTAAGCACACAACAAAACTCTTACGAAAATACTTTAAGTCGCACAATTTACACAAATGCCCTAGGGGCACGAAAAACCATATACTCAGTAAGTGGAATGCGAACTTGCTAGCAGGTAAGTAATACTTCTCTAGACTCAGGAATCGCTAGGCCTACAATTCTAAACACTGGGACTAGATGCAGGAAGCCTGTGGACGTCGTGTGCAGAGTGGGAACTCTCACGCGTAAGGCGGGAAAAAGTATATGGAGGCTAGCAGTTGCAAAGTTACTGTTCTCGGGCGAACCCGACTAGGTGGGTCGAAAACGGGAGTGGATCCAAACACTTAGGGTGTTGGACTACGCTGGAGCACCGGAGTACTCAGTTTACCTAGCCCAGGGGCTGCGGCTGCATAGGGTTGAAGTTGCGTCGGAAACCCACGTTGAAGAACCAGGAGCCTGAAGAAAGAAGTTGCTGGCAGGCGGCCAGTGAAGAAGAGTTAGTGGTGATCCAAGCCTGGATCAGGGAAGAGGAAGACCTGAAAGCAGAGTGGACCAAGTTCTGAATCACTAGCCAGTGATTAGATGGGCACCAGAGTGGCACCGGGCGAAGTCACCTCGACCAGGTGAGTGGGCGCTGCTGGGCTCTGCAGTCTCTCGGACCAGGAGGCGTTGTCGGCGACCAGGATGGAGGTGCGAGCTGTCCCACGAAGGTCTCTGCTGTCGACGTCGCTGGACCCAGGATTGGGCAACAAGTCTTGGCAAATGCAAGGCCCACGCGGTGGACCTAAAATGGCGTCTTGAGTGGACCAGGAGGGTCCAGGGTGCTCCTCTGAAGAAGGGAAGCAAGGGCCAGTCTGGAGCAACCAGACCAGCAGTGATTGTCGTCGTGGAGCATCGTAAAAGGGCCACCAGCCAACGGGCAAGTGACCGGGACAACGCGGTGAGCAGCAAAAAGCAGAAGGGCCCCACGCAGATCTCGTGGATGCAGGGGGGCTGAACTTCGGTGCCGGAGCTGCTCAGGGTCGGGGCTTCTCTTACCCGAAAGCACTCAGTCGAGGGTCACTCGGTGGTTGTGCTGGACAAGCGTCGTGCAGTTCTGAAGATGGCCGGTCCCCCGAGGTCTCGTCACACCCACGAATCTCAGCATAACTGATGATGTAGGTAGAGGTCTGAGGTGCCAGGGAAGCCGGTTCTCGTCATGCTGGAGCAGTCTTGATCCGAAGGAGAGGCTGGCAACAAACCGCGATGCTTGGTTGGTGCCTGCTGCTGCAGGGTGACTACTCCTTAGTCACAAGGGAGAAAATCTTGGGAAGAGTCTTGAGTTCTTCTTGAAGAAGGTCGGTTCAGGATTCAAAGATTGATCTAATTTGGAAGGGGGCCTGCACCTACCTTTATCCCGGAAAAGGGGGCTGGCACGCGACTAAGTCCTGCCCTATGGGTGGGACTAGGAGGGGGGTGGTTACAGCCCTCTCCTTTGGTGGGCTTTCCCCAGCTCAGGGTCTGGTGTGCCCCTGGAACTGGTTCAAGCCGGCCTATGCACAGTGAGCACCGGGGTGCCACTTGCAGTCACCTTCCTCTAAAGCCCTGCCTACCTAGAATACACAAAACCCTGTCTGGGACGGTGCTGGCACCGCCCCCGGCAGGAAACCCTTTGTCCTTGTCTTCTGCTCTGGGAGGACTCCCAGCAGCAGGAGGGCAGACTTGTGTCTCGGTGGCAGCATCCATTTTGTGGATGCTAAGGCTCTGTCTGACTTTAACCGGGGTTACAGGTTACCAACATGTCGTGTCCCTCTAGAAGGGTGGAATGCTAACCCCGTCACCAGAATTGGCGAGGGCTTAGTATTCCAATTCGTATGACACCTTACTCGACATGTTTTGATAAAGCGATACCAGATACCGCGAGGATTATAATGCACTTAAGAGTATATGGTATGCGATATCATGGAAACGGCTAAGGGATAGATCCCGAAAGCCGCAGACAGGCTCAGCTCATGCCAGAGCACCATCTCACACGATTCCAAGCACTCTGCCTTCAGGATTGTCAAGGCCTGCCATAGGAGTGACTGATAGGAGATCTGTGTGTCCATTTAGGGTTAGATATAGGAATACTATATCTAAAGCAAAGGGTGATTACACCACCTTGCCCCAGCTGTCAAGCAGCCAGTTGTGTCTGTTTGGTTAGTCAGCCCAGGGGTGGCATAATACATGCTGCAGCCCCTGGGAGACTTCTGGGTGCACCTCAGCCCTGGGTACAGGGACTCAGAGAGGGCCCAGTGCCAATTCAGTACCTGGGTACAATTTGGAATAGAGAGAACAGCTAGGCTGTGGGTCTGATTAGCAGGCCCACAGCCAGGGAAAGTCGTAAACCAGTGAAGCAAAAATCTGGGTGATCATAGGATTGCAGACCCTACTCTCCTACAGGGCCCCCTTCTTGGCGCCACTGGGCTAGTTCGGGAAGGGGCCCGAGCTTGGGAAGTTCTTCATGGCTGGGACCCTGCGGCCCCAGTTCGGGTTCGGCTGTGGCAGTGGCGGGTGGCGGAGGTGCCGGCCATTCAGGTTCTTCGGGCAGATTGTCTTCGGTTGGGACGGCGTCCCGGGTGGACATGGATCGGGTCGTTACGCAAACCCATTCAGGAAGGCCTAGCATGCCCAGATGCTCTCTTCGCTCGATCTGTGCCCAGGGGGAACTTTCCAGGTCGTTCCCTAGGAGGCAGTCCACCGGGGCATCGTCTCGGACGGTGACTTTCAGCATGCCGGACACTCCTCCCCACTCAAAGGGGATGCGAGCCATCTGGCACAGGCTCTCGGAATTGTCCGCTGACCGGACAGGGCACAGAACGTGGGGCAAGATTTGTTCTGGGGTCACCAGATGGCAGCGGACGGTGGTTATGCTGGCCCCCGTGTCACGGAGAGCCCCGGCCCGGCGTCCATTGATGGTGACCCACTGGCGGTACTTCTGGGTGTTGATCGGAATCTGGTCTCGGGGGATCATGTCTTTGTCGCCCAGGGAGGCGAGGCACATGGCCGCGGACTCCCATTCTTCTGGTTCCATAGGGACCTCTTCCTCTTCATCTTTTTCTTCGCTCAGAGCGGCTGCAGTGATTTGTCGACCGGGGGGCCCGGTGGTGCTGGGCCGCTGGTTCATGGGGCAGAGAGGATCATTGGCATAGTGACCCAGCCGCTGGCAACTGTGGCACGTAACGTTGGGGCGTGGTGTTCCGGTGGACGCGGTTGCTCGCCCACCGATCTGCTTCGACCGCTAGCTTTCGCGGCTCGGTCAACTTGCTGTCGAGGAGGTGCTGTCGTAGTTCAATGAAGCAGTTGTTGGAGAGGTGCTCCCATAACATAAGGTCGACCAACTGCTGGTAGGTAGTGACCTGACTGCCTTTGACCCACCCCGCGAAGGCTCTGCTATAAAAGTTCACATATTCCACCCAAGTGGTACCGGGGATTTTTTTACAGTCTCGGAACCTCTGCCGGTACATTTTGGGGGTGAGTCCGTAGCACGTGAGTAGGGCCGTTTTCATGTGTTCATAGGAGGTCATTTCGGTGTCAGGGAGTTCCAGCAGGGCGTCCCTCCCTTCGTTGATGAACTTTCCCCACAGGCCGGCGCCCCAATCCTTCAGGGGCACCCGATGGGCGGTCATGGCCACCTCGTAGGCTTTGAACCATTGCTGGATATCATCGTTCTTGTAGTATTCTTTGACTACATCTTTCGGTAGGTGAACCTTGGTGACCACGGGAGGGGCCGAGGTCTTGGCCCCGGCCGCGCTATCTTCGTTGATCTGGGCTTTGATTTCTAGTTCTCTCAGGCCTCGTTCGTGTTCATATGCTAGTCGTTTTTCTTCGAGGTCACGTTGTCTCCGTTTCTCTTCTAGATCCCCCTCCAGCCGTAGTTGCTCGAGGGCTATCTTTTTCTCCGCTAGCTGGAGTTCTCCGTCTAGCCGGAGTCGTGCAAGCTCCAATTTGTGTAGCCGGTTGCGCTCTCGTTCTCGAGCGTCTTCATAGATGAGGTCCGCGTTTAGTGTTGCGGTTCTTTCCCCCGTCGGGGGTGCGCTGGTTTCCTGTTGCCCGTTCGGGCTATTCTCCTCTTGGGGTGGTCTGTCTCGGGTTTCCACCCAGGCTTGTAGGGTCGATTTGAAGTCCTCTTTTGTGCTCAGGCCAGTGGTAGCGATACCCATGTCTTTACAGAATTGTTTTAGTTCTTTGTGGCTGTATTCTTCTATCTTCTCTTTCTGGAATTCGGCAGGTAGGTTGGTTCCTTGGATCGTCATGGTCTCTGTGTGTTTTTCCGTCGTAGCGGGTAGATCACTCTCTGTACGATTTTCGTTGGCTCGGATCGCAGCGCCTGCCACCAATGTTAGAAAGGTGAACCCGGGGGAGGCAGAAGGTGTCTGACTGACCACCCCTAGGTCTACCCCTCCTTTAGAGAAGGGACCGAGCGATGTCGAGGGGCCTCCGACGTGAGGGCCCTCTCCTAGAATCATACAGCAGAGTAACCACACCCCTACAAATGTACACCACACGTAGATAGACATTTCAATCTTTATCTGGCAATAAGTATTGTTTCAATATATACAGCAGATCCCGAGATCTGGAAAGTCTCGTGACAAAAGGGCAAGGTAGCGGGACAGTCTTATAGATGGTCAGTTGCAAGGAGACCCCACGCACAGCTCTCAATCCTCGAGCTGGGGCGTTCCGGAAGGTTTGTGCCGCGGCAGCGCCAGCAGGTTCCAAGATGGTTCAGTGAGTGTGGACCGCGGCAGCGCCAGCAGGTTCCAAGATGGTTCAGCGAGTGTGGACCGCGGCAGCGCCAGCAGGTTCCAAGATGGTTCAGCGAGTGTGGCCCGCGCAGCGCCAGCAGATTCCAAGATGGTTCAGCGAATGTGGACCGCGGCAGCGCCAGCAGGCTCCAAGATAGTTACAGCAAAGATGGACCGCGGCAGCGCCAGCAGGCTCCAAGGTGGTTACAGCGAAGATGGACCGCGGCAGCGCCAGCAGGTTCCAGGTAGAACAGCAAGGGGAGTTCGTCTCAGCGTCAGCCGTGACAGCGTCAGCAGGGCTTCTCGACTCCGGGATACAACTGCCGTCCTACTCCGGGGCTGGCCAAGATATAGGTCTGGAGTCCTTTGATGTCCGGACCCTCTCGCCATGGGGTCAGATGGGCCAGGATGACGGTGTCCAGACACCCAGCAGGGGGTGGAGCCAACGCTCAGGGAGGCCGGAGGCCGATCGAAACCAGGCATCCGGGGACGGTTGGAGAGCCATTGAAACTCCCCTCTCCTTGTCTCTGGTTGAGTTGCCACTCTACCATGTGGAAAAGTAAATTTTGCCATGTTCTGTGTCCCTACGAGTCCTCCATCTTATGTTATGTGTGCATGATTAAATATGCATATGTATCCCCCATGTTTGATTGAAGACGCAATTACAGTTGTGTCCATCACTAGTATGCCAGTTTCCAGTTCTCGTGAAAGCTACGAGTATCAGGCCTATGTAAAGTTACGTTGCCACGTTTCTCAGTGTGCACGTTATTTCATTATAAAGTCCCCGTTTCTAGGCCTCAAAAAGGGCCCGGACACTAGATTCAGCTTCTGTCTCCTGAGCTTCGCTGAGGAGCGATACAGCCCCCACCTGTATTTCTGACCCTTCACTCACTTCCTGCCTCACAGTGCCTGGCCCAGCCTGGCTCTGCCTCTGAGTCTGCCAAGAGTATGTTATGATTCTAGTTATCAGTCCAGCCCTCCTTCTCTGCATTCCTAAGCTACTGAACCGCATCAATAGTTTCCGTCATTGTCTAGCCTTTACGTCTCCATGTAAGAGAAATACTGTATTAATGGTCATTTAATATTCTTCATCACGCACTACATGTAGAATAATGCATGCTCCAGTCTTAGAGTCTGTTAGCCTTTACCCCGATAGCTTTTGGATTCTATCAACATGTTCTCTAAACATCAGATACTAGATACTGTTTAGGTACATGTCGCCCTGACTCTCCAGACTTCAGTCTCTGCTCCTAGCACAGAGTTCGTAGCCCCCAGCTTCTCCTAGTAACACGTCATTGCCAGTTTGCGCGCACCATCAGGTTAGAGGTCCCGGCTCCTTAGGTAGCCCCCTCCATGTTTCCGCCCCATTTATGACATATTCTGTTACGTTTACATCACATGTCTATGTATACGCCTCTTGTTACACCTACTTTCACCCTTATCTTTCGCGACTACTACGCGTCACACCCTTTGCTCCACCCACTGCTCCGCCTATCATATGTACTGGAATGCAACTGTTTTACTATATATGCTTGTGTATTGTTATTAAATGTTACGCCAGTCCTTTCCCCAGAGCGCGCTCATCCCAGATCCAGCCCCGGCAGCTGCCGGGCCCTGCCATCCTATTCCTATGCAGGTTGTCCTGTTCCTGTCCTTTATGCTGTAATAAACCTGCAGACTCCTACTACCTCGAATCTTGACTCTTATTTATTGAGCTATCTGTTATTACTATGCCTAGTCAAACCTAGATCCGGTATTATTTATTTATATACCACATAATGGCGCCCGAACAGGGACTTGCCCTTTCCCCACGCGTCGGTGAAGCCACGCCGGCCCCCTGACCCTCTGCAGTCGTGACGGAACTCTTCTGCGCACCGGCAGATATTTCTGCTTTAAGTATCCCTCAGGCCCACGGAGGAGACGGAGGAGGCGGTCCAGCATCCAGACGAGACGGTGGAGGAACGCGGCGAGTCCCGACCAGAGCCCAAGCCGAGAGTCCAAGGTCCGAGGTATCCGGAGGCCCACCCGTAACAGAAGTCCGAAGTTCGTCCGTCCGGCGTCGAAGCAGTCCAGTCCAGTCCGAGGCCTTCCGTTCTTGCTGCCCGGTGAGTACCGTTGCTGGGGTAGTATCTAGACAGGGTCAATCTAAATTGTCTCTGGTCCGATGGGTCTGGGTACGCAGATCTGAAACGAAGTGTTCACCTAGGTGGATACGGGTCTTGATGCGTCCCTTTATGGGACCGGTATGTTCCGTGCTGTTTCAGCAGCGCATCCAGTAATTCTAGTCTGTTCCGTTCTCGAGAAATTCATGTGTTTCTGTTCTCAGTGTTCCAGGTATCATTCTGTCCGAACTGTTGCTTCATAATGTTATTCACTGTATTTTCAATGTCCTGGTATGCCTGAATTGTTTTCTCAATTGTTATTGTTCCTCGTGTATTGTATTGTGTTCAGATTCAAGTTTGCAATGTCCCTCTTTTCGAGATTACGTCAGTTAAAAACTAGAAAGGGTCTGCTAGAAGAAGCAGTTCCTGTCCCGCCTAGGGACAGTCCAGGTCATTTTATGTATCAGAAGCATGGCATAAGCGCCATATTATATCTAGATTTATGGGTAGAGTATACCAAGGAGTTAGAAGAAAAGTATAGATGGCCCGTATCAGGTACGTGGGATGCCGAGTGCATCATGAGAGTAGAAGAGGCATTATGGAAAAAGAAGGCCAGACAGTCACAGAAAGACGCCATCGAGTTATGGCGCAAAGAATCTCATAAAAGAACCGAAAAAGAAATCAGAAAGTCAGAAATAAGTCGAGAATCCTTAGAACGAGCCCAAGAAAGGGAATTAATCGAGATAGGTGAACGAGTTAAAACCGAACAGTCAGACAGACAGAGGAACGCCCTCATTAAGGGTATGTATCCTCTTCTTGCCGAGGGCTTGCCAAAAGCGACCCCGGAGGCATCCAGTAATTTCCCGCCACCATTAGTTCCGCTCAAGCTACGTCACAAACCGACCGCAGCTGATATTTTCATTTCGTCCTATTTGGACGACACAGTCCCAGAATATGCAAATCCCGCTCCGCCAGTCCCTGTAAATCAGGCACTTCCTGCTCCTCCAGACACCGGGGCACCCCTTGCAGTACCTGCTACGGTCCCCCAGGTTCAGCCCGCCATACAAGTTCAGCCCGCATTTCAATTTCCCGCCGCGCTAGTACGAAGAGCATCAGTCGATGATTCCGGTTTAGGGGCCGCAGGAGGAGGTCCTCCTGGTACCCCGCCACCGCACCAACATAAAACGTTGGCCGAGTTACATGAATGCGCGTCACAGCGTACGCCCAAATATCAGTCCGCGGCAGATATCCGACGAGTCCTTACAGAATGTCGCTATGACCCAGTCACAGGTGATGATAGTATGATTTTATATTCCATACGTGTAAGACGGGTGCTCGGGTTTTTAGACACCCTACCAGATATGAAAGAAGATCTAGACAGAATATATCGTTTCATCCGTACAGGGAATGATCCAGAAAGTATTAGTGACGCCATGTCTCAAAGGAAAGCTGAAATTCAGCTCATGATATTAAAGTTTCTGATTAATTGTCTAATAAGAGAACAAGATTATCCGACCAAAGATCAAGCCGAAATGAGAACCCTGACAAGGTGGAGTGATAATATAGCCGACGGTAAGCATAGAACTATCGGTAGTATAGAGAGTATGTACAAGAAAATTCGTAAGGAAATAATAAGGTTACATGATCAACGTAAGGCAGCACAAGTAAGCGAGAAAGAAAATGACTCTACTGAAGAGGTAGAGGACGAGAATCCCGCCAGAATAGCGTATGTAGGAAAATCTAGATTTCCAGACCGCCATTTACGCCTAGAACACAAGTCAACTTTCCATCGTCCAACACCAGAACAAGGTTCTCTAGAACAAGTATTTCAAGCTACCGACCACATTCTGAAATCACGAATCGGTTATAACGAGTTAAGTACTATGCATGAACAAGAACTAGTCCGATCAGCAGTCCGATGGATTACTGATTCTACCACTTTTCCAGACGAAATAGTGGCACAAATGTTTCTGAAATTGCCCCCAGCCGAGCAACGACTGGCGGGTATGTATATGATTCAACACCTCATTACTTTGTATGAGGGTCAACATTCTGATCCAGGTCCGTTACACGATGTCCTGAACGAGTTACTCCAGTATAAATGGAAAGGTTTAGGTACCGATTTAATTAGTGTTATTCTAGAACAGCGCCACAAATATAGTATGTTTCTGAACCCGCATTTTGTTCATGTCTCACCCCCAGAAAGTAAACCCTTTTACATAGACAGACAGAATCCGTTACGAGAAGTGCATCCAGTTAAGACAGAGGGTGGTGAAATGCAACGAGTGTTTGTTTACACCCCGATCACAAAGATGGAACTCTTAGAGATGAAAAAGTTAATTCCCTGTCATGATAAAGATCCAGCAGGGTTCCACCGAGAATTAAAAGACATGCTCCGTATGGGAGAATACACGTATCCAGATATTATTAAAATGCTAAAGGTCCTGTTGCCCGCAGGGGTATATGAGAAACTCAAGGAAAAAGAATGGGAGGTGGGAGAGAAAAAGATCGATTGGGCAGTTCTAGAAGCTGAAGATAAGGCACGAGTACCAGGTACCGGTCTTGGAGACAAATGTAAAGAATTACCAGAATTATTAATACAAGTGTTACCCAGGTTATTAACCACTAAAAAGGAAGACTGGGACGCAATCTCAGCCTGTAAACAGAAACAAGATGAAGATATTAGTGATTTTTATTCTAGATTTGAGAAATGTTTTAGCATCAACAGTGGCCTCAAGACGAGTAGCGAGTCATACCCTCATCTTTTTGTTACTAAATTAGTCGAGAATTCAAGTCCACTAATTAAAAACCGAGTTTTGAAAGTCGAAAGTACCTGGCAAGCTAATACCCCGTCCCAGATGTTACAGATGCTTCAATATCACCAGAATAGAATCAGAGAAGAGCAAGAACACGAGAGAAAGCGTATGAAAGACACGAAAATGAAAGTACTAGTTGCACAATCTGTTCCTCAAGACAGTCAGAAGAGGGGTCCGAATCAAGCCAGTCATCCCGCAGCTCCCGTTAAAGGGAACTGCAATTATTGTAAACAGCCAGGTCATTTTATAAACGAGTGTGCAGTTCTGAAACACAACATAGCTACCGGTAAGACTAAAGAAAGACCACGTCCGCCTAGACAAGAACAAGTTTCACAGACTCCTCAGCCACAGAATGCACAACAGACAGTTACTGTACCGCAGCCCATCGCTGCAACACAGCATGTTACACAGCAGATGTACCAGTATGCACAGTCCGAGTATCCAGAGTATCAGCCATATTCATGAAACAGCCTAGAGAGGGAGGTAGGCTTGCCTCTCATCGAGATACCTGTAGATCAAGAAGGTCCCTATGTTCACAGTCAAGTACTAGGGAAAGACAGAAAGTTTCTGATTGATACAGGGGCAAGTAGGACCACTATAAGTCACGCCGAAGTTCCAGGGGCTCCGCTCTCAGGCTCTAGAAATGTTTCCCTTGGATTTTCGGGAAAGCCTATTGTAAATGAAATATCAAAGCCAGTTACTCTAGAAGTAGGTCCATTGTCCCGCACTACTGATCTGTTACTTACTAAGTCATGTCCAGAAAATCTATTAGGCATTAAAACACTGAAAGAATTAGGTGCAGTTATATGCTGTTCCCCAGAGGGAATACGATTGTTCCTACGTGACTTCAAGGGTCACTATGTATTACGAGATTTTGATCCGAGATTGTCCAATGTCCCGCAGCATCTATGGGCACAAGGTCCAACTGATGTTGGCTATATGCAAATCACACCCCATCGTGTGACTCTCAAGCCAGGTGTAGTCCTGCCACGAATCAGACAGTACAGATTGCCACCTGAGGCTGTAGCAGCCTTATCCAAAATTATTGACGAGCTCATCGCTCAAGGAGTAGTGGTAGAAACTGACTCCAATGTATGTAATTCTCCGATCATTCCTGTCATGAAACGTACTGATCCAAATGCACCTCCAGTATATCGATTAGTGATTGACCTTCGAGAACTTAATAAATGTATTATTCCCCAGTACCCAGTTGTCCCAGATATCTCTTCCCTATTGACAGCCATTGATTCCGAAGCCACATTTTTTACAGTCATAGACCTCAAGAACGCGTTTTTCAGTGTCCCCATTCATCCGGACAGCCAGTTTCTTTTCGGATTTTGTTTAAATGGAAGGAGCTATATGTTCACACGCGCTCCTCAAGGTTTCACAGAAAGTCCTAGTATTTACAGTCAAGCACTCAAGAGACAACTAGACAACATTCACATGCCAACTGACACTGCCCTGCTCCAGTATGTCGATGATCTACTGATCACAGCCCGTTCTGAACATGCTTGCGAACAAGCATCCCTTACAGTCTTGTATTTCCTTGCCGAGATGGGGCACAAGGTGTCCCCTTCTAAGCTTCAATTCTGTGTCCAGCAAGTGATCTACTTAGGCCACTTGCTGTCCAAGAGGGGTAGGCAGTTGACACCAGATCGTATTCAGTTAATAGCGAGTCTTCCTCAGCCCAAGACCCAGAAGGAGGTACGTGCTTTTATCGGCCTTACTTCTTATTGCAGACAATGGATTCCTCAGTATGCATTTCTAGCCAAGCCACTGATACAGTTAACGACACAGGAGGCAGCCGTATCGACTGTCCTCCCATGGACATCTGAACATACACTTAGTTTTAATGAATTAAAGAAAGCCCTATGCCAAGCTCCAGTTCTAGCTACACCGAACTACAGTAAGCCTTTTACACTTTTCGTCACTGAACGCGAAGGTACAGCATTATCTGTTCTCACACAAGATCAAGCAGGACAATACAAGCCTTGTGCTTATTTTTCGAGCACATTAGATCCTGTAGCCCAGGCTCTGCCTGCGTGCCTCAAGTCAGTTGCAGCCACAGCACTAGCTATCAGACAAAGTGATTCCATAGTCTTAGGACACTCCCTGACAGTACAAGTTCCACACTCTGTGGAAGTTCTTTTAAACCGAACACAAACTCAGCACTTGACAATTGCACGTTTAACAGGTTATGAATTGACACTGTTCCAGCCACACATAGAGATCAGACGCTGCAACGTCCTAAATCCTGCCACACTGTTACCGTCAGTTAATCCAAATCCTGCCACACACGATTGTGTGGAAGTAGTTAACATCATAACCAAGCCAAGACAAGATCTGACAGATATTCCATTACCAGATCCCGACCTGACACTTTATGTGGATGGTTCATGCATGAGAACCAGTACAGGAGAACTAGTAGCCGCATATGCAGTGACTACTGACACTGAAGTTATTGAGACACACCGTATTGACACCCTGTCTGCTCAAGCAGCAGAGCTAGTTGCTCTGACTCAAGCCTGCATACACGCCAAGAACCTGAAAGTTAATGTTTACACAGATTCACGTTACGCATTTGGAGTCGTACACAACTTTGGAGTGCTCTGGCAGGAGAGAGGTTTCATGACTTCTCATGGAACCAAGATTCAGCATGGTCTCCTTATTCAAGCTCTGTTAGATGCAATACACTTACCGACATCCATTGCTATCATGAAGTGCAAAGCACATACGAAAGTTACTGACATTATTTCCCAGGGTAATGATCTAGCAGATCGCACAGCCAAGCTTACAGCTCAGACTCCAGACATTCCGGTTAATAAGACACCGACACACACTCCAGATCCGACTACATGTATGACAGTTAAGGACCCTACTCAAGATGTCATAGATATCCAGTTACATGCTACTCCCGATGAAATCAAGAAATGGTCCGAACAAGGAGGGGTCCAGACAGATCAAGGATGGTTAACGAAGGGTAGAGCCACATGGTTTCTCCCCGACTCCATGGTTCAAGTCATTATCAATACCGCACATAGTCCAGCACATTTAGGAGAAAAAGCTATGTTAGACAGTATCCAGAACATTTGGTTCAACAAGCATTTACGAGCTGCAGCCAAGCAGAAAGTCCGTACCTGTATGATATGTTGTCAGTTTGGATCACTGACATATTATCGACGACACAAATATCGAGATACACAAATATCGAGTCAAAAATATCGATTGACAAAATATCGACTCCCTATCTTCAAACAGGTAAGTACCAAAATATCGACTCCAAAATATCGACTTACAAAAATATAGACTGTCAAAATATCGATTTTTTAAAATGTCTTAAAATTAAGTTAAAACTAATATAGTAATACATATATTTAATATAAACTTAGAAATAATTATTAAAAAAATATAATTTTAATAAATAATTTATATAATTAAAAAAATTATATCACCAAAAATTACACACACACACATATATATATATATTCACTGAAAAAACCATAGGTTATAGACCATATATAGTTAGGAATTAGCATTTAAAAAACCTTATTTTACTCACACAAAACCATTGAAATTCCATATATAGTTAGTTGCACTAACTATATATTGCGCACCCGCAATCCACTGCTGATCATGTCACATATTACATCATTCATGACATGGTCAGTGACATCACTGATGACATCACTGATGACATCTCAAATGACATCACTGATGACATCACTGATGACAACATCCAGTGACTATGTTTCTGTAAAGTTAAAATATGTCTTACATATTGAAGAATGAGTGGATGTATAAGTGTCTGGACGAAGGATTTAGTAGGTGCATGACTGAATGTATGAGTGAGTGATTAAATGTGTCTCACTGAGTGCATGGGTTAGTGACTAAACTGTCTTAATTTGTGCATCATTATGTCTGTTGTTCTGTAAACTGCTGCATGTGTTGATCAGTAGCTATATGAGTAACTATATGGGTTATTGATTGATTGCCCAAGTATTTGCATGGGAGACTGAGTGTGTGTGTGGCTGGATGGGAGGTGTGTGACTCTGTACAGATCAATGTGTACTTGTATCAATGATTGTATAAGAGAGTAAGTATGTGTTAGTATATGGTTGAAAACGTAAGGTGCTCTATGTTTAACTGTATAGAGTAGAAAATGGAAGTGTGATTGATTCTTTACAGGACTGACTAGGTGTGTGAGTAACTCCATGGATGAGTGGCAGAGTGTGAGTGTCTGTATAGGTGTATGAGTGCATATGATTGTGTTGTAAACATGAGTGATTGTATGTATGAATGATTGTATGGGTGAATGAGTGAATGTGTGTGTAGACGTAGGAATCAGTGAGTACGTATGTAGTAACTAGTATTGGTGTGTCAATGGTTTCAAAAATTATACTCTGTTTTTAACACTGGGTGAAACAGAGGTTATATTAAAATGTGAAGAGATGCATTGTATTGTCACATGAATAATATCATCAGTGATGTGGTCATTGATGTCAAATGAGATGTCATCAGTGATGTCATCAGTGATGTCATTTGAGATGTCATCAGTGATGTCATCAGTGATGTCACTGACCATGTCATGAATGATGTAATATGTGACATGATCAGCAGTGGATTGCGGGTGCGCAATATATAGTTAGTGCAACTAACTATATATGGAATTTCAATGGTTTTGTGTGAGTAAAATAAGGTTTTTTAAATGCTAATTCCTAACTATATATGGTCTATAACCTATGGTTTTTTCAGTGAATTTTCAAGGTTTTGTAAATGCTAATTCCTAACTATATATGGTCTATAACCTATGGTTTTTTCAGTGAATTTCAATGGTTTTTTAATAGCAAATATCATAAGCTGTCGAATGTCAAGTACGTGGTAAGTGAAAACATTTTCGTGTTTATGCACACTGATCTGCTTTGAATGGTGCCCCCCCCCCCTCATTTCTATTAGGAGTACTCTCTCTTTGCAGATAGTGAAAGGTAGTTAACGCAGGCCTTTGCCCCCGTTGTAATCCGTCGTGCCTGCTTCTCTCTCCATTTGATTGATTGTTATCCAAGTATTTACTGTTTTAGAATTAGTTCTCTTTGGTTCATTCTCTATTTACAAACAAACACAGAGTCGCAATACTCTGTTTAGTCTTTGCAGATAACGAAAAATCGTGTAAAAAAAAGAAAAGGAATCGAGCAAAATCAGTAGGCCACTAATGGGATCTCTTTTTGACCTCGCTAAAATAGAAACATTAGGAACAACCCCTCATGACAAATACAAAACTAGTGAGATGAACTGAACTCCACACAATGATGGCTGCAAAACAGCTCGGCTCCGCCACCCACCCCGCCCAAAATAACGATAAAGAGCGGCTGCCATGATTGGTTGCGGAATGGCCACGACGGAGCTACGAAATGATGCTGCTCTCATGCTAACCCCAGCTTCGGTCTGAAACATCCAGAAACACTGTAGACTACCAATTCGATCAGTTCCGGTAGCGCCCCAATATAACCCGGTAGAGAAGAACTAGCCCTCCCCTCTTTGACTGATGGTTCTTGTTGCCTGTCCCTTCTGTTGTCATTTAACAGAACTATTTAGCCTGCTGAAAGGGGTTGTGTTCCGACCGCTGGTTGGTGGAGACATTTTGACTATATTCTGGACCTGCGTTGTCGCGTAATGCGTCATATGACGCGCCGCGTTAGCGCATCCGGAAGTCATCCGGGGCGCGCAGCGCGTAACGTAAGCATAACAAGTCATGTGACTTGTTAATAAAACTTTTCATTGGTTCATTTTACTTTTCTTATTGTAATGATGAAAGGCTTGGTCATATGACCTAAAAATTACGCTTTTCATTACTTCCGAACATTATTTTTTCTTAAATATATGTTATAATGTTCCAGACTAATGTACTTTCCCGGAAATTTTACAACTGTCCTGCAAGTAAAATATATTCTTTTTTCGAGAAAAAGAGCGTTTCTTCGTCCCATGATGGAGCCGTTGAGCAAAAGAGGGTCGACCTGCTGTCTTAGTCGCCGATACGCCTGAATATGAGATTCTTATCGATCACTTTATGTTGCAGGAATAGAAAACACAACAGCCCTTGACCATTTATCTTTACTGCGTTCCTTCGTATTATACCTTTTACCCTTCATGTAATTGGTCTGCTTTATTTCACTTGCCTTTTAATGATTCTAAAACAGTGACTATTATTACAAACTTTACCAATGTATATACTACTACCATGTTTTCTTTTAAAAACCTTTATTGTGAAAATTTCATTATACAAATACGAGCCTATAACCACGTGGGCCGGCCACGGAGCAAACTGTAATCGTATGTGATGAGTAGACATTTACACTGTAGAGGAACGTAACGGGCGGGCCATTAGGTTGCAAGAACTAAGGTGTCTAACAGTTACGGAATCGGTGGACGTACATTTTATAATTAAAATACGACAGGGCCAGTTACAATAAAATTATCTAGATATACATTTGCGGGCAAGTACCATGGGTGACGTTAATTCGAACTTTCAACAGTACAGTAATCAATAACACATCAGAACTTAATATCAATAGGGATGTCGAAATATTCAATCAATTCTCGTCCCCGCCCGCCATGTGCTTCAAAACTGCATACGTATCTCGTGATTTCAAGGTTCTGCAACCAGTACACAACAAGGAGTTACGAGTCCCATTTATTCCGGCGCCATTTTGGGCGAGGACGGGCAGGTCCAGGATATAGTCAAAATGTCTCTACCAACCATCGACTATGATGATGTTCATATGCTGTATTTATTAGAGTAACACTCATCTGTCCACATGAAATTAATTTGCCACAATCTAAACATGTCATTTTAATCTTTCCAAAGTTCTTCTAAAAATTTGGGACCGTTTCCCTTGCCTCTGAAGCTCTCAGTGCCACTTCTTTGATGAATGTACTAGCAGGTCAGGGGTTCTCCTCCAAATCTCTCTTTTATGCAGCACTATAATTAATTGGTGCCACCTCTCCATATGACGATGCATGGTATAGTTACCACAACTATATTTTTTTTCGGTTCCTCTGGAGAGTTCATCGTGGCAGATGAAGCGTGTAACGTACCGGGCATTTACCTTTTTTTGCATGTACAGGAAAGGAAAAAAAAATCGAGCGTCCGAGTTCTAATGTGTCCCAGGGCCATTTTAGTGGAGGACATGATACAGCGATAATGCCCTGGATAAGGACACTTCCTTCGGGCACCCCACGCCGTCTTTCGGCGCAGCATTGTAGGATGGCCACACCAGTGCGGCAACTTGCTAGACACCACCTCGGTGCCATCCGGATCTCGGCGCCCCACTGCAGATGAACTGCCTCCACATGGAGAAGCGGGAGAGGCTCGTTTGCGCCGCCTCCCCCCCCCCCTTCGGGCACCCCACGCCGACTTTCGGCGCAGCATTGTAGGATGGCCACACCAGTGCGGCAACTTGCTGGACACCACCTCGGTGCCAACCGAATCTCAGCGCCTTGTGTTGTCTTCCATTCCGAAAATATTGTTGGCAGCATTTTGAAAGGAAAGACAAACAGCCGTTTGTGGCCCTCACTACACCGTTCTCCTAGTGAGTCTCACATTGTTACATTTAGGAAGAATGTTGAAGAGTAGTATGTTGAAAATCTGAAGCCATTGTTATACAAACTCTCAACCAGCCTTGGATGGAAAAATCCTGAAGAATGTACAAACTGAAAACCAGTTTTTCTCTGTATAGCATCAGCAGCAACGCTTGAGTCAGCTTTGTGTGAAGCCGCCATTTTGATTCAATCAATAGCGTCCCCCTGCACACATTCAGGGACCTGGTCGTGTCTTCAGGTCAAACGGATTGTGGGACAAGATGCACAAAGGAAAAGGAAAAAAGTTCCGCCGGACCCCGGGAGGTGGCCGCCTATGTCATGGGCGATCTTAGGCCACACCAGGGCAATAGTGAAGCTGCAGCAGGTGCAAATAAGCTTCAGACAGTGTTACAAGCGCTGCTCAGAACTCTCAACTATGACACCACCTCGGTGCCATCCGGATCTTGGCGCCTTGTGCTGGTTCCGGCCTATTCACACATCGGTCCGCTACTGACGCCACCTCACAGGCCAACGGGGCACCCCACGCCGACTTTCGGCGCAGCATTGTAGGATGGCCACACCAGTGCGGCAAATTGCTGGACACCACCTCGGTGCCATCCAGATCTCGGCGCGTTGTGCTGCCTTCGGCCTATTCGCCACAAGTGCGCACGCAACTCAGCTGCATAGCGAGTGAAACACCAAGGGGCGCCCCACTGCAGCCGAGGAACCTCCATCTTGGGGGCGACGCACAGCATCACATTGCTTTCCAATGCAGTCAGATCCTCAAACAGCCCCCACTGACTGACGCGAACTCACAGGCCAACGGGGCGCCCCACGCCGACTTTCGGCGCAGCATTGTAGGATGGCCACACCAGTGCGGCAAGTTGCTGGACACCACCTCGGTGCCATCCGGATCTTGGCGCGTTGTGCTGCCTTTGGCCCCATTCGCACATCAGTCCGCTACTGACGCCATCTCACAGGCTAATGGGGCGCCCCACGCCGACTTTCAGCATTGTAGGATGACCACACCAGTACAGCAACTTGCTAGACATCACCTCGGTGCCATCCGGATCTCGGCGCCCCACTGCAGATGAAGTGCCTCTCAACTATGAAACCACCACTGTGACATCCGGATCTTGGCGCGTTGTGCTGCCTTCGGCCTATTCGCACATCGGTCCGCTACTGACGCCATCTCACAGGCTAATGGGGCGACCCACGCCGAGTTTCAGCATTGTAGGATGACCACACCAGTGCAGCAACTTGCTAGACATCACCTCGGTGCCATCCGAATCTTGGCATCTCAACGCCTAGTGGTATCTTCCATACAGAAAATATTGTTACGCTACCTTTGGCCCCATTCGCACATCAGTCCGCAACTTAGACATCACCTCGGTGCCATCCGGATCTTGGCATCTCAGCGCCTTGTGGTGTCAGTCAGAAAATATTGTTGCGCTGCCTTTGGCCCCATTCGCACATCAGTCCGCTACTGACACCATCTCACAGGCCAACAGGGCGCCCCACGCCGACTTTCAGCATTGTAGGATGGCCACACCAGTGCGGCAACTTACTAGACACCACCTCGGTGCCATCCGGATCTTGGCGCGTTGTGCTGCCTTCGGCCTATTCGCACATCGGTCCGCTACTGACGCAAACTCACAGGCCAACGGGGCGCCCCACGCCGACTTTCAACATTGTAGGATGGCCACACCAGTGCTGCAACTTGCTGGACACCACCTCGGTGCCATCCGGATCTTGGCGCGCTGTGTTGCCTTCGGCCTATTCGCACATCGGTCCGCTACTGACGCCGCCTCACGTGCCAACGTATTTTCTCCGCATTTTATACCCTATGCCGCATAACAGGTCATGTGACTTGTTTATAAAACTTTTCATTGGTTCATTTTACTTTTGGTTTCCTAATGATGGAAGGCTTGATCATATGACCTAAAAACAACACTTTTCATTGGATGAAAACTTTTTTTTTTTCCAAACGATGAAAGCCCCACCTTGTTTCTGGATGTTTCAGACTGAAGCTGGCGTCAGCATGAGAGCACCACCATCTCGTAGCTCCGTCGTAGTCATTCCGCGAGCAATCATGGCAGCCGCTCCCCACCAGAAGCCTGCAGGAGTCGGGGCCCCCAAAACTTTTGATGAATTCTCAAGGCGGAGGGGACGCTTTCGAGAATGGGGTCCAAGACCTAGCAGACAAGCGTCCGATTTCCAAGGTGTCCCAGGGCCATTTCAGTGGACCAGGCCCAAAAAGGAAAGAGCCTGCCGCCATTTTGAGAGTCCTGTGACAGCCGCCTATCGCTGCACCGCAAGAGTGGGCGCAACTCAGCTGAATTGCGGCTTTTGACACAGTGGACCAAAAACGGACGGAATGGCAACTGAAACGGTAAAGGGGCGCCCCACTACAACAGATGACACTCCACCTGGAGAGGCCCGTTCACGCCGCCTCCCCCGGGGCGCCCCACGCCGTTATTCGGAGCAGCATTGTAGGATACCAAAACCAGTGCAGCAACTTACTGGACATCACCTTGGTGCCATCGTTCTGCTGCCTTGGAACTATTCGCACAACAGTTTGCTACTGAAGACCCACCCCCCGCGACGCCCCACGCCGTTATTTGCTGGGTGGCAACTTACTAGACATCACTTTCGTGTCATCTAGATTTCAGCGCGTTCTGCTGCCTTGGAACTATTCGCACAACAGTTTGCTACTGATGACCCGCCCCACGCCGGAAATCTGGACGTTGTGCTGCGTTGGGACTATTCGCACAGCCGACCGCTACTTCGTTGTTTTTCCCTAAAAATGTTTATATGTTATTACTATTTTTGTTTTCTTGTATATATTTATAAATTATTAAAGTTTTATAATCTTACTACTTTGTCGGAGTGCTATATATTTTTAATGTGACACATAATTGTAAAAACTTTGATGTACAAAGAGTCATCCCTGGAATCTTCCGCTTCACGCTCGGTCCCCTCCCCAATCACAATACAGGATGGTTTTCAGATAATAGCAACGCTTCTGCTGTGACGGATCTCATCGAGTGTGGGCCTTGATCTACTATAACTCCTTTGAAGAGGGGTGAATCTTTACAGCTGTGGCCATAAACTACATCTGCAGGGCTAGCTGATACCCTAGGACCAGCCTGGACAATCGGACACAGAGGAAAAGGAGTGTCAGAGGGTGCAGTAGTGAATAGGGCGAAAGGGAGGTGTCGGGCGGGCACAGGGTGTGATTCTCAGGAAAGAGCAGCGCAGATGGGGGGAGGTTTATTACCCATGCATAAGACAGAGAGCGGGGGTGACCACTGCCTGGGGGAGATGCTTGCGAGGGTGGGGAGCCATGCTAAGGATCGACAGCGTGCACAGAGTGGGTCTGGTCAAGGCATCTAAAATGGCTGCCGTGCACGACAAAAGTGTGGCATTTGAAAAAAGACAAGATGGCGCAGACAATGTTTTTCAACACTTCCTGATTTCCTTCGAATCGAACGTTAACAGACGTTGGGGCATATTACCAAAGTTAAGCGATATTTATCCCTAACGATGCATTGCAAAGATTTTTTTACCGTCAGAAATTATCGCAGATAAACCTTGCTATTATCAAAGTTTATCGCAAATACGATAAAAACCGACCGCAATGCATTAATATCGCTGAAAACTCAGCGATATTCATGCATTACCGAGCTAATCCTCTTAGCCATGTTATCCACCTCCCATAGGATAACATGGCTAAGAACTGCTCAGGGCAGCTGTTACTTTTTGGAGATATTCGCGCTTATCTCGAATATTTCCAAAAGTTGATAATAGGAGATAGCGATGTTAGCGACTGTTTCCAGTCGCTAACATCTTGGCATGCCCACTTTGCATGTCATTAGTGATAAATATCACTCACATGCAAAGTGGGGCCCAAGATGGTCGCTATCTCCTACTAGCCGTCGCTAACTGGTGTTAGCAACAGCTAGGTAATACAGATATAATTTTATCTCCGCGAAGCGGAGCGCTGTTACAGATATATATCTTGTTTTTGAACGTTAATTTCTCAAAATGCACTGAAGCACATATATTGAGACCTAGCAAAGGCACATCGGGCTACCAGTCCCTAATATTTTACCAAGTTTCGTGCAAATCCATTCAGCCGTTCGATTATTATTATTATTTATTTTTTTTGCCCCGCGGGGCCCTTTTAAAACCTCCACATCAAACCTAGGGGATCAGCGAGGATCTACTATGCCCCCTTATGGTCATTTGCCCCTTCGCTTTGGCCTCCTCTTGTCTCTCGATCCTACCGAGAGACAAGATGGCGGCCGCTACGGACTGTTTGGAATGTTTACAGACACCGGAGAGCCAATCAGCTTCGCTTCGCAAAGCTCCGTAACGCGAAAAGTACGCGAAGCGGTGCGCTGTTACAGATATATATCTTTTTTTGAACGTTAATTTCTCAAAATCCACTGAAGCACATATATTGAGACCTAGCAAAGGCACATCGGGCTACCAGTCCCTACAATTTTGCCAAGTTTCGTGCAAATACATTCAGCCGTAAGATTATTATTATAATTTTGTTTTTTTTGCCCCGCGGGGCCCTTTTAAAACCTCCACATCAAACCTAGGGGGTCAGCGAGGATCTACTATTCCCCCTTATGGTCATTTGCCCCTTCGCTTTGGCCTCCTCTTGTCTCTCGATCCTACCGAGAGACAAGATGGCGGCCACTACGGACTGTTTGCGGCCACTACGGACTGTTTGGAATGTTGACAGACGCCGGAGAACCAATCAGCTTCGCTTCACAAAGCTCCGTTGCGCGAAAAGTACGCGTCCTAGGCCGCTGCCCGGTCCGCGCTTACAGATATATATCTTTTTTTAAACGTTAATTTCTCAAAATCCACTGGAGCACATATATTGAGACCTACAAAAGGCACATCGGGCTACCAGTCCCTACAATTTTGCCAAGTTTCGTGCAAATCCATTCAGCCGTTCGGGCTAAAAGTGAGGCCAACCGCCCTATGGAAATTAACATGGGAAAAACGCGTTTTGGGACCCCCCTTTTTTCTCGGCCCCCCCTTGACGAACCCCCCCCAAATTTTCAAAGGCTGCTCAGAAACAAAATGTGCCATTTTCCTGAAAATTTCAGCCAATTCCGTCCACAAACGGCAAAGTTATTAGACATAGAATTTTCAAAAATCCCATAGAGAAAAAATCCTAACTATATATACCTACTGGCGACCGCCAGTAGGTAATATTCACTGAAAAAACCATAGGTTATAGACCATATATAGTTAGGAATTAGCATTTAGAAAACCTTATTTTACTCACACAAAACCATTGAAATTCCATATATAGTTAGTTGCACTAACTATATATCGTGCACCCGCAATCCACTGCTGATCATGTCACATATTACATCATTCATGACATGGTCAGTGACATCACTGATGACATCACTGATGACATCTCAAATGACATCACTGATGACATCACTGATGACTACATCCAGTGACTGTATGTTTCTGTAAAGTTAAAATATGTCTTACATATTGAAGAATGAGTGGATGTATAAGTGTCTGGATGAAGGATTTAGTAGGTGCGTGACTGACTGTATGAGTGAGTGATTAAATGTGTCTCACTGAATGCATGGGTTAGTGACTAAACTGTCTTAATTTGTGCATCATTATGTCTGTTGTTCTGTAAACTGCTGCATGTGTTGATCATTAGCTATACGAGAGGCTATATGTGTTATTAATTGGTTGCCCAAGTATTTCTATGGGAGATTGAGTTTGTGTGGGGGTGGCTGGAAGGTGTGTGACTCTATGCATTGATGTGTGAGCAGTTTATTCACTAGGTGTATGAGTTCAAGAGTGCATGTGGAAACAGCTACATAGGCAGTTGACTGTGTGCATGAGTGTATTGATGAGTGAATGGATATCTCAATGCTACATGTCATAGTAAGTACATATGTAAAACACAGTACATTTGAGAGTTGGCATATATAAATAACTGTGCATGAGAGCCACTGAATGAGTGAGTGGTTGTATCGATCATTGTGAACTTGTATCAGGGATTGTATAAGAGAGTAAATATGTGTTAGTATATGTTTCAATAAGTGAGGTGTGTTTAACTGTATAGTTCAAGAAATGGAGGTGAGATTGTTTCTTTGCATGACTGACTGGGTGTGTGAGTAACTCCATGGATGAGTGGCAGTGTGTGAGTGTCTGTATACACTGAGTGTATCTAAGGTTATATCAGAGTCTGAAGAGGTTTATCGTATTAGCACAAGAATGATGTCAAATGAGATGTCATCAGTGATGTCATCAGTGATGTCATTTGAGATGTCATCAGTGATGTCATCAGTGATGTCACTGACCATGTCATGAATGATGTAATATGTGACATGATCAGCAGTGGATTGCGGGTGCACGATATATAGTTAGTGCAACTAACTATATATGGAATTTCAATGGTTTTGTGTGAGTAAAATAAGGTTTTCTAAATGCTAATTCCTAACTATATATGGTCTATAACCTATGGTTTTTTCAGTGAATTTTCAAGGTTTTGTAAATGCTAATTCCTAACTATATATGGTCTATAACCTATGGTTTTTTCTGTGAATTTCATTGGTTTTTTAACAGCTAATATCTGTAGCTGTAAAATGTATTCTTTTTTAAATCCAAAAATATATTTTATATGTTTATGAATAATTTTTTTTTTAAATATTTTTTTTTCTTCGTTCCCGCTTCGCGAATCGGGAAGCTTCCCGTTAGCTGACCTTGATGCCGTGAAATAGACCGCGAGCCGGTAAACGTTTCTTTACCGCAAGTGCCGCGTTAGAAAACAACATCGTGACGCCTCCCGTCCGCATGACGTTTCACGTTGTCGCGTGATACGTCATATGACGTGCTACGTTAGCGAACTGGTACGCGAAGCGAGTCGCAAAGCGCAGGTTTCTGGAAGCAAACCGGGAGGCCCTGCAAAGCGCTTAACGTAAACACAGCAAGTCATGTGACTTGGTAATAACACTTTTCATTGGTTCATTTCACTTTTGGTTTCCTAATGATGTAAGACTAGGTCATATAATCTAAAATGAACACTTTTGATTGGTTGAGAACTCTTGTTTTTCCCAAATGATGAAAATCCCTCCTTCTTTCCTCACTCTGACTTTCATCATTGTGAGAGAAAGACCCTTTGTGATCACTGAGCAATGGCTTCTTTAGTAGCTTCAGCTGGTGCTTCCCCACCACCTCCACCACATCCAAGGAAGAGTGGACCACCTGCTCAAGTTGTAATTCAACAAGAAGAAGAAGAAGAGGAACAGGAGGACGAGCACGAAGAGAGGCAGTTTTTGCCTTTGCAGCCCAGGACGTCTCACCGGAAAGAAAACTTCATTTGGCAATTTTTTAAAATTCCCAAAGGTCAGAAAAAAGTAAATGCAAGATACGTAACTTGCCTTATATGTCAAGATAGACTGTCCAGAGGGACCGACAAAAAATACAGTTTCGGAAACTACACAATGCATCGCCATATGACTAGGTGGCATCCTAACAACTACAGTGCTGCACAGTTTCGGAACGACCTAGATAATCTCCCTATTATGGCCAGAAGATCTGTTGTACCGGAAGTAACGGGACCAGAGGGCAGGGAGATGGTGCCAAATATACAAATGAGATTTGGTGATGTAAAACACATCTGCGCATTTTGCGATGGATTCATTTCCTACGGAGAAAAAAGCATCACTCTGATCAACAGAGCTATTGACTATCATATGCAAGTTTGTCCGAAACGCCCAAAATAATAAATACTTCTTTTTTTTGTTTTGTTGCTCCTGTTGAGCCCTTTACAATGAATCGTTTTCATTGCCCCCTCCAAGAAAAACCCCAAAAAATATAAAACTGTTCCGAAAAATTCAAAAACAGTAAAAAAATGTTCAGAAAAATAAAAAAAAAAGTTCTTTTCAGAACTACCTCCCCGTTATTAAAAAATTGGTACAATATTTGGAACTGTGCCAACCTCTATTTCTCTTAGTTCGCTTCCCAGTTCGCTCGCGGGTACGCGAACCGGAAGCGACCCAAAAACAGTAAGTATAAGGGAAGGAAACAGACACTTATGTTAAAAGAAAGACAGCTATAAGGGAGTAAACTAGAGATACCATTACCCGTAATCCACTGCTGATGATGTCACATATTACATCATTCATGACATGCTCAGTGACATCATCAGCAGAGGATTGTGGGTTTTTTGGCAACATGCCTTATCCACGGTTTAATAACGCTGCCTTTTGCTTTATATAAGTTTTCAAATTGTATGAAATATATACCAATAGGTCGTTATGAACCTTTAGGTAGTGCTTTTCTTCATGAGGTCTGGTCGCTTCCATACACATACAGATGTTTCAAAGATGATCAAGAAGTTTATCTGAATGGAGAGGAATGCACTGAGACGCCAGATCATTCACTAATGTGTAGGCACATACATTTACACGGTTCATGCAACAAACACCGACCAAATATGGCTTGCGTGTTGCAAGGCACGCCAGTTCCTGCTATCATCCCCACGTTCAAGTTGTTGGAAAATGGTAGTTATTTGATGCTCAATAATGAAGATTGTTCTGAGTTAATTAAAAGTATTCCTTTTATCGTAACAGTAAGTGAACGGGTTATTTGCTGCAGAAATGTTCTATTTCCTCCCACACATGAACATAGGGAGTTTTCAATCTGGCCACAAATACCAACCTTGAGACACGTTTCAACGGCATGGCAAGAATAAGAGCTCTTTTGTCTCAGAGAGAGGTGGCCTTGAGTTCGGCCCGTGAAACTTTCGTACTTCACATAGCGAACACCCATACAGAGGTGCAAAACCTTTTTCAATTAACATTTGCCTTTCAATTTCAGCAACATGTTTCCGACTATCTGTAACGCATCCTCCACAAAGTCCCTGGTGCACTTTTTTAAAGTTGTTACCAGTGGTCTCGTGACTTCATTTGAGAAAATCTTTGGAGTCATCCCTGCTTCCTTTCATTGTATTTTCTGCACTCTGGTTCGTGGATTGGCATTTTTACTTGCATTACCAGCGGACGCTCTTGTGCTTTTTTACATTTTTAAATATGGATGTCCCTCCTATGCAACCTCCGACCCTGCAGCTGCTGACACTGTTCCGCAATCGCATGCTAGAATATTATGGCACAATGCCGTTGGCGATATTAAGCACGGCATATGGATTATCTTTTCGGTTCTCCTACTTCACCTGTGTCCAGCCTGTATTTCACTGCCTGACCTGTGATTTCGATTGGGCCATTGATTTGTGTCTCTGCGGACCGGTTTCTCCTGACGTCGACTTTAATCAGCTGATGACTCCTATCATTACTCACGAGTTGGTTTGTCCTGGCGAAAGGATTATGGCTGTGGCATTGATGCATGGACTACTTGGTCCCTGGAATTTACTGGCGGCAGCACAGTCTTTCTTGGAACAGAGCTTTCTTGAAAACCCACCGAGCTGTCCTCTGATGGTGATAGAGGATCCGGTGCTGGGAGAGCACGTATGTTCTTTTCCGCTTTTAAATTGGATGGCTGAACTGTTTTCGGATGAAGACGGTGACTTCCTATTGGAGGCTGTTGCAGCTTATTTTGCATACACAGTTATGTCATAGACCTTTTTCATGTTTGATATGCTGAGTACTAGCATTTCATTGACAATTCATTGACTTATTTGTCAAGTTTTTATTATTTACCTTGCCTATTGGCTTAAGACTCGATAAAGTACTTGGCTGTTTTATTTTTCTTTAGCATTAAATTTTCCTAGTTTTTAATGCTTTACCTTGCGGACCGTCCACATATAAACTTGCAATCTGCTCTCATGAGATGGCACTTCTATTATCTTATTCAGTTCGTTTCCGGATCATGAGGAGGTGTCATCTAGGTCCTGGATATCTTTACACCGTGTTAAGTTAGCATGGGCTCATTACCGGTTTAAACGCCATTTTTCCTTTTTGGCAACTTCTGCACACGACACTTAGTTGTTGCTTTAGCTTTCCACCTAGTAGTTCATCGTGGTTTACATGAGAATAATATGTTATTGGTCTACTATCTGCTTTACTTGTTAAACTATATCTGTACAGCGAGTGCTAAAGTTTCAAGAACAACACGATACAGAATTGTTATGAGGTCTGATCTCCACGACTTCATACTCATAACATAAGTGCAACTTCTGCCAATTCTGGGCATGAGGCGGGTTTTATATTGCTTTGCCGAACACACATACACAACAGTTGATGCGGTTCACATGAAGAGAGAGCTGGTGTATGCTGATGTGATTCCTTCAAATCTAAGACACTAAAGTATGGGCACGCCCTAAACCAACACAAAAAGACCTTCTTAGCAAATAATATAATATGTGTATTAGGGAGGGTGAGATATAAGCAGCCGCGGGCCGTGGAGGGAGTTACGATGGGGCAGGGAGGCGGGGAGGGGGAGAAGCAGGGTGGAGCCCTCTCTACCTTGCCCCTCCCCCTCCCCGCCTCCCTGCCCCACCGTAACTCCCTCCACGGCCCGCGCCTGCTTATAAGTGTTGCTAACTCTTATTCATTTACAGCATGTTAACATACTGTCACCATTCGCTTTTTATGTACTAGTAACTATGCTGGTAATTTTGCTACTGATAATATGTGTACTTGTATTCTCTACCCTGCTTCTCCCCCTCCCCGCCTCCCTGCCTCACCGTAACTCCCTCCACGGCCCGCGGCTGCTTATAAGTGTTGCTAACTCTTATTCATTTACAGCATGTTAACATACTATCACCATTCACTTTTTATGTACTAGTAACTATGCTGGTAATTTTGCTACTGATAATATGTGTACTTTTATTATCTAAGGTACTACGCCTGAGAAGACGGCATTAGTAAATAAACATTTCAAATACACATCTGTTCTTCTTAACTCCATGTTCTGGTTTCTAAGAAATCTATAACGACCGACTGTTCATGAGTTCCACGTATCCTGAGGTACTATAAGTTCATATTCTGGATTGTCTAAACATTGAGAGTTTGTTATATCCAATGTGACACTGTACCTAGCTTGCTAAATAGTTTTTGATTACTAACGTGAGTTTTGGGACACCCTAATTCGCCGAGGTTCCAATCCTCTGTCCACAGTTCTGTGTGAGAACAGAAACCCTGCGACAGGGGCACCCCCGACCCTTGCTGGAGCTTCATCACACTTGCGATACAACGCCAGCAATGCATTCGCCGAGGTTCCAATCCTCTGTCCACAGTTCTGTGTGAGAACAGAAACCCTGCGACAGGGGCACCCCCGACCCTTGCTGGAGCTTCATCACACTTGCGATACAACTCCAGCAATGCGCCACCTTTACGGCACAGATACATCACGCATCTGTGCTGTTTTTGCCCCATGATGCGCCGCATTGTAAATGCAGCACACCATAGGTGACGGAACAGCGGCACAGAATGACTAACACATCCCTGGTGATGCGCCAGTCATCATAAATGTATCCCTATGCTTCTTATCTTGTTAGAGATGAACCGCCATATGTATCATCAAAGTTATTTGCATTTCCTAAATAGCGAACTTTAAGGAATAAATAGCGATTCTTTACCATTCCTAGTTTGCGATGAGCTATTTGCTAATTAGCCGAATGTAGCCCAATGAAGCCCAATGTAGCCCAATGTAGCCCAAAGATGGCCGCCAGACACACAAAAAAACAAATGTAGCCCAAATATCAGCCAGATGTAGCCCAACTATAGCCCAGTGACAGAATGACCAATCAGCTTCGCAAACCTCCGTTACGCGAAGCGGAGCGCTGTTACAGATATATATCTTTTTTTGAACGTTAATTTCTCAAAATCCACTGGAGCACATATATTGAGACCTAGCAAAGGCACATCGGGCTACCAGTCCCTAATATTTTGCCAAGTTTCGTGCAAATCCATTCAGCCGTTCAATTATTATTATTATTATTATTTGTTGCCCCGCGGGGCCCTTTTAAAACCTCCACATCAAACCTAGGGGGTCAGCGAGGATCTACTATGCCCCCTTATAGTTATTTCCCCCTTTGTTTTGACCTCCTCTTGTCTCTCGATCCTACCGAGAGACAAGATGGCGGCCGCTACGGACTGTTTGGAATGTTGACAGACGCCGGAGAACCAATCAGCTTCGCTTCACAAAGCTCCGTTGCGCGAAAAGTCCGCGAACCAGTGCGCTGCCCAGTCCGCGCTTACAGATATATATCTTTTTTTAAACGTTAATTTCTCAAAATCCACTGGAGCACATATATTGAGACCTACAAAAGGCACATCGGGCTACCAGTCCCTACAATTTTGCCAAGTTTCGTGCAAATCCATTCAGCCGTTCGGGCTAAAAGTGAGGCCAACCGCCCTATGGAAAACTCAATGTTAAAAACACGTTTTGGGACCCCCCTTTTTTCTCGGCCCCCACTGGACGAACCCCCCCCAAATTTTCAGGGGCTGCTCAGAAACAAAATGTGCCATTTTCCTGAAAATTTCAGCCAATTCCGTCCACAAACGCCAAAGTTATTAGACATAGAATTTTCAAAAAACCCATAGAGAAAAAATCCTAACTATATATACCTACTGGCGACCGCCAGTAGGTAATATATATATATATATATATATATATATATATATATATATATTTAAACATATTATTAAATAAACATATATAACATTTTAGAAAATGTTTAAAATTTATTGTTACAACTATAGTGAGTTCAACATTAGCAAAAGTGTTGGATAGCGTAGAGGTAAAATTTACTACTCCCACTCCAGTGGGTGCAACAGTAGGGAAAGCGCTGGATAGCGTAGAGGTTAAAATTACTATTCCCACTCCAGGGATGTATGACGTTACAACGCATACTTTTACAACGCCTACCATTACAACAAAACTTTTACAACGCAAAAACTTTTACAACGCATACATTTACAACGCAAGATTTTACAACGCATATACCTTTACAACGCATACCATTACAACATAAGTATTGGTAAGTATATAATAATTTTTTGAATATAAATTAATAAAAAATATTATAATATAATTTAATATAATTTAATTTTATTAAATAAATGTAATTTAAATGTAATTTTACTTTATTTTTACAAAGTACCCCTGTACCCCAAAAACCCAAAACTGACCCTGAACCCTAAAAATACCCCTTTACCCATAAACTGAAAACTGACCCTGAACCCTAAAAATACCCCTTTACCCGAAAACTGAAAACTGACCCTGAACCCTAAAAATACCCCTTTACCCAAAAACTGAAAACTGACCCTGAACCCTAAAAATACCCCTTTACCTACAAACTGAAAACTGACCCTGAACCCTAAAAATACCCCTTTACCCCAAAAACTGAAAACTGACCCTGAACCCTAAAAATACCCCTTTACCCAAAAACTGAAAACTGACCCTGAACCCTAAAAATACCCCTTTACCTACAAACTGAAAACTGACCCTGAACCCTAAAAATACCCCTTTACCCCAAAAACTGAAAACTGACCCTGAACCCTAAAAATACCCCTTTACCCAAAAACTGAAAACTGACCCTGAACCCTAAAAATACCCCTTTACCCAAAAACTGAAAACTGACCCTGAACCCTAAAAATACCCCTTTACCCAAAAACTGAAAACTGACCCTGAACCCTAAAAATACCCCTTTACCTACAAACTGAAAACTGACCCTGAACCCTAAAAATACCCCTTTACCCCAAAAACTGAAAACTGACCCTGAACCCTAAAAATACCCCTTTACCCAAAAACTGAAAACTGACCCTGAACCCTAAAAATACCCCTTTACCCAAAAACTGAAAACTGACCCTGAACCCTAAAATTAAAATATTTATCAATTAATCAATTATAATTAATTACCAATTATATTTTAATTAATTACCAATTAATAATTAATTAACAATTAATTTTTAAAAATATCAATAAATAAATTAACATATTTAATTAATTATAATTAAATTACTTCCCACCCTATTCCCCTATAAACCCACAACCCGCTACAGAAAATAAATTACTAAAATTAAAATATTTATCAATTAATCAATTATAATTAATTACCAATTATATTTTAATTATTTACCAATTAATAATTAATTAACAATTAATTCTAAATTATTATCAATAAATAAATTAACATATTTAATTAATTATAATTAAATTACTTCCCACCCTATTCCCCTATAAACCCACAACCCGCTACAGAAAATAAATTACTAAAATTAAAATATTTATCAATTAATCAATTATAATTAATTACCAATTATATTTTAATTAATTACCAATTAATAATTAATTAACAATTAATTCTAAATATATATCAATAAATAAATTAACATATTTAATTAATTAGAATTAAATTACTTCCCACCCTATTCCCCTATAAACCCACAACCCGCTACAGACTTATATTACACAAAAAATAAAAATTATTATTAACTTACCTTAAATTCGATATTTTTGTTGTCTATATTATGTCTAGTCGATATTATGTCCATTCTATATTTTTGATTCGATATTATGTCCATTCTATTCGATATTAATTTTCTCTAGTCGATATTTTTGTTGTCTATATTATGTCTAGTCGATATTATGTCCATTCTATATTTTTTACTCGATATTCTGTCCAGTCGAAATAATTGACTCGATATTATGACTGTACACCGTCAGTTTAATCCAGGTAAAAGTGTTCCGGTGGAACAAGGTGGATTCCAGCCCCCTGACCACCCTTTTGAAGTCCTCCAGATGGATTACATTCAGATGGAGCGATGTCGAGGTTTCAAGTATGTCCTTGTAGTTGTATGCGCTTTGTCCAGGTGGACAGAAGCATATCCAGTCCCAGATTACACAGCCGCGACCACTGCCAAGCAGTTGGTTCGTGAGTTCTTCCCCCGTTACGGACTCCCTAGAGTCGTATATTCTGATAACGGCCAGCCATTCTCATCTGAGCTAATGAAACACGTGTCCCTTTTGTTAGGGTACCAGTGGAAGTTCCATTGTGTACGCCATCCTGAAGCAGCCGGTCTCGTAGAGAGACATAATCAGACCCTGAAAATTCGCATTGCCAAAGTATGTCAAGAGAAAGGTGTGGACTGGCTAGTAGCTCTGCCGGTCGCCCTGTTCTATATGCGCATGGTCGCACATTCCAGATCAGGTCTGTCCCCGTACGAGGTCGTTTTCGGCCGCCCCCCTAACATGTGGGGTACTCCTAGACCCCGAAGTATTACCGATGTTTCAAGTAATATGCTGACAGATTACCTAGCTTCCTTGATGTCTGCCCTCAACTCTTGTCGTTCACAGGTTGCCGCCGCATTTCCAGACAATACCGAGGTGGCACCGCATGAAATCGTTCCCGGATCCATGGTCTTAGTGCGAAATTTTGATCGTTCAAGTCCGCTGGAGCCTCGCTGGAAGGAGCCCCGACAGGTCCTCCTGGCCACCCGTACAGCCGTGAAGTTGGAGGGACGCAAAGGCTGGGTGCATATTTCGCATATCAAAAAGTTTTATGGATTGAAACCAGTTTCAAAGAACATTTCCGAGGATTTAAAGGACTGCCAAAGTACTATTCTTAAGGACTGTCCCGCAAAAGACACTGTTACTACACCCTCCCTGTTAGAGACAACTCCGCAACAGGAGTATAAGAAAAAGTTAAGGTCTAGTAAAATAAGTCAGCCAGTTTGATTGTCTAAGTCCTCCCCTAGGTGAAACGGTTAGACCGGTTTCTGACATGTATAAAATAGACCCCCATAGTGAGAGAGTTAGTCAAAACTCAATCCGATGTATCGTTTTTCTAAGTTTCATATTATTTCTCAGCATTATGATTTCCTGCACCAGTTATGCATTTTACTTGTATTTTCCAGTTTCTCATGTAAATAAGTCTTCTAATGTTACAGTAGAGCACACGTTTAGTGATCTGCCTCCTCATGAACTCTCTTATCGCCTCGCTATGCGTAACAATTCTTTTATCCGCATGTTACATTATTCACACCAGACCAGCAATGCCACTAATTGTTGGGTGTGTGGTCGACTCCCCCCTTTCCAGACACCGAAGGGAGTTCTGCCACTCTTTCCTTATCCATTTTCACATAATGGTTCGTGTGGAGCATGGTCCACGTTAACGTCATCCTCAACAGATATGTCTTTCCTTAACAGTACATGTTTCCCAGACAAGCAAGGTCTTCCCCACAGAACAGGGTTGGATCTAGAGAATGAAGTTTACAATTTAGGAAATTATTCTTCGAATTTTATGGTCCTGAATGTTCAGTCTGATACTACTCCAGACTTACCTGCTATTTCAGTACTACCAGTCAAAGGCGAATTATGTGTCCGAAATAATGGTTCCGTACATGTAGGACATAGCGATTGTACTACTATTGTCAAGTATAGTGACAGTGGGAAATCTATTTTCAAAGCTTCACGTCATTCTTATTTTATTTGTGGTCAAACCGCATATGTTCGTCTGCCCCTCGATTGGGAGGGAACCTGTTACATTGCCTTCCTACTGCCACCAGTTTTCCTAGCCCCATCTGATTATCATAGAAACACACATCTAGTACACATTAGACATAGAAGGGAGATCGAGTCCCCGATTGTCGATTATACTGAAACTGCTCTAGAACAGTATACAGATTTCAATAGAGGTTTCTTCTTTTTTATAGGCCCTATCCAGAATAGTAAGCTAATCCGTAGGTTAACAAGAACCCTTGAAGCTGTAGTAAATGAGACTGCCTCTGCCCTAGGTAACTTAACCGAAGAGCAATCTGCTATGAGATTTGTCGTGCTCCAAAATCGTCTCGTCCTTGACGTCATACTGGCCGATAGGGGCGGGGCCTGTAGAGTCATCGGATCTAGTTGCTGCATTTTCATTCCTAATAACGCGCCGTCTGTTTATTCAGCTATAACCAGACTTCAAAAAATCGCCCATCTGTTACACCAAGATCCAGGCACCTGGACATGGTCCGGTTGGTTCTGGAATATAATTTCCGCTTGGGGATGGAAAGTATTGTCCTTTCTAGGTATTGCAGTAGCGATCATATTCAGCTGCTGCCTCTGTATACAATGTGGCCCTGCGATTTGCGGCATTTGTGCTACCTCTTGTATTCCTAGTCCCAAGCCCCGTTCTAAATCCCGGTCCAAGAAAATTCGAGACGAGCAAATGATACTGTATGAAATGATAGATGGTATCATGAATATTGATGTTTCCTGATGGAAACGTAGTGACAAGGAGGGAATGTGGAAAAGTAAATTTTGCCATGTTCTGTGTCCCTACGAGTCCTCCATCTTATGTTATGTGCGCATGATTAAATATGCATATGTATCCCCCATGTTTGATTGAAGACGCAATTACAGTTGTGTCCATCACTAGTATGCCAGTTTCCAGTTCTCGTGAAAGCTACGAGTATCAGGCCTATGTAAAGTTACGTTGCCACGTTTCTCAGTGTGCACGTTATTTCATTATAAAGTCCCCGTTTCTAGGCCTCAAAAAGGGCCCGGACACTAGATTCAGCTCCTGTCTCCTGAGCCCTCGCTGAGGAGCGATACAGCCCCTACCTGTATTTCTGACCCTTCACTCACTTCCTGCCTCGCAGTGCCTGGCCCAGCCTGGCTCTGCCTCTGAGTCTGCCAAGAGTATGTTATGATTCTAGTTATCAGTCCAGCCCTCCTTCTCTGCATTCCTAAGCTACTGAACCGCAGCAATAGTTTCCGTCATTGTCTAGCCTTTACGTCTCCATGTAAGAGAAATACTGTATTAATGGTCATTTAATATTCTTCATCACGCACTACATGTAGAATAATGCATGCTCCAGTCTTAGAGTCTGTTAGCCTTTACCCCGATAGCTTTTGGATTCTATCAACATGTTCTCTAAACATCAGATACTAGATACTGTTTAGGTACATGTCGCCCTGATTCTCCAGACTTCAGTCTCTGCTCCTAGCACAGAGTTCGTAGCCCCCAGCTTCTCCTAGTAACACGTCATTGCCAGTTTGCGCGCACCAATAGGTTAGAGGTCCCGGCTCCTTAGGTAGCCCCCTCCATGTTTCCGCCCCATTTATGACATATTCTGTTACGTTTACATCACATGTCTATGTATACGCCTCTTGTTACACCTACTTTCACCCTTATCTTTCGCGACTACTACGCGTCACACCCTTTGCTCCACCCACTGCTCCGCCTATCATATGTACTGTAATGCAACTGTTTTACTATATATGCTTGTGTATTGTTATTAAATGTTACGCCAGTCCTTTCCCCAGAGCGCGCTCATCCCAGATCCAGCCCCGGCAGCTGCCGGGCCCTGCCATCCTATTCCTATGCAGGTTGTCCTGTTCCTGTCCTTTATGCTGTAATAAACCTGCAGACTCCTACTACCTCGAATCTTGACTCTTATTTATTGAGCTATCTGTTATTACTATGCCTAGTCAAACCTAGATCCGGTATTATTTATTTATATACCACAACCACCCGGAGGGCTCTTGGTGCCTCGATGGCGGGCTCGCTGGGGCCGTGGCCGCGGCTGGGCCGGGACCAGGTGTCTGTGACGTGATGGGCCCAAGATGGCGGCGGGCCTGGAATGAGGGTCCGGGGTGGGCACCGGACTGGTAATGCTGGGGCGGCCCGAGTGGGCGTGTCAGTGGTTGTGGGCCGCCGGGTGGCGGATCTGATGGTTTGTAGGTCGTGCAGAGGTGTGCCCGAGGCCGACTCGGGCTGGATGGAGGGCCGATGTCGTCCGGGGCCCGCCATGCGGGAGGGGTAGGACCACGCCACGAGGCCGGGTCCAACAGAGATCACAAACTCACTGAAGACTCCTCTGACACTGAGTGAGCCCTGCTCCTTCCAAGAGATCACAAACTCACTGAAGACTCCTCTGACACTGAGTGAGCCCTGCTCCTTCCAAGAGATCACAAACTCACTGAAGACTCCTCTGACACTGAGTGAGCCCTGCTCCTTCCAAGAGATCACAAACTCACTGAAGACTCCTCTGACACTGAGTCAACCATGCTCCAGCCAAAATATCTCAAACTCATTGAAGACTTTTCTGAACACTGAATGAGCCCTGCTCCTTCCAAGATATCACAAACTCACTGAAGACTCCTCTGACACTGAGTGAGCCCTGCTCCTTCCAATAGATCACAAACTCACTGAAGACTCCTCTGAATCTGAGTGAGCCCTGCTCCTTCCAAGATATCACAAACTCAATGACGACTCCTCTGACACTGAGTGAGCCCTGCTCCTTCCAAGAGATCACAAACTCACAGAAGACTCCTCTGACACTGAGCGAGCCCTGCTCCTTCTAAGAGATCACAAACTCACTGAAGACTCATTTGACACTGAGTGAGCCCTCCTCCTTCCAAGGGATCACACACTCAATGAAAACTCCTATGACACTGAGTGAGCCCTGCTCCTTCCAATAGATCACAAACTCACTGAAGACTCCTCTTACACTGAGTGAGCCCTGCTCCTTTCAAGAGATTACAAACTCACAGAAGACTCCTCTGACACTGAGTGAGCCCTGATCCTTCCAAGAGATCACAAACTCACTAAAGACTCCTCTGACAATGTGTGAGCCCTGCTCCAACTAAGAGATCACAAACTCACTGAAGACTCCTCTGACACTGAGTGAGCCCTGCTCCTTCCAAGAGATCACAAACTCACTGAAGACTCCTCTGACACTGAGTGAGCCCTGCTCCTTCCAAGAGATCACAAACTCACTGAAGACTCCTCTGACACTAAGTGAGCCCTGCTCCTTCCAAGAAATCACAAACTCACTGCAAACTCTTCTGAACACTGAGCGAGCACTGCTCCTTCCAAGAGATGACAGCCTCGCTGAATACTCCTCTGACACTGAGTGAACCCTGCTCCAGCCAAAAGATCTCTAACTCATTGAAGACTTTTCTGAACACTGAGTGAGCCCTGCTCCAACTAAGAGATCACAAACTCACTTAAGACTCCTCTGACACTGTGTGAGCCCAGCTCCTTCCAAGATATCACAAACTCACTGAAGACTCCTCTGACACTGAGTGAGCCCTGCTCCTACCTATAGATCACAAACTCACTGAAGACTCCTCTGACACTGAGTGAGCCCTGCTCCTTCCAAGAGATCACAAACCCACTGCAAACTCTACTAAACACTGAGCGAGCCCAACTGCAACTAAGAGATCACAAACTCACTGCAAACTCTTCTGAACACTGAGCGAGCCCTGCTCCTTCCAAGAGATCACAAACTCGCTGAAGACTCCTCTGACACTGAGTCAACCTTGCTCCTTCCAAGAGATTACGAACTCACTGAAGACTCCTCCGACTCTATGTGAACCCTGCTCCAGCCAAAAGATCTCAAACTCAATGAAGACTTTTCTGAACACTGAGTGTGCCCAGATCCAACAAGAGATCACAAACTCACCGAAGACTCCTCTGACACTGAGTGAGCCCTGCTCCAACTAAGTGATCACAAACTCACTTAAGACTCCTCTGACACTGAGTGATCCCTGCTCCTTCCAAGATATCACAAACTCACTGAAGACTCCTCTGACACTGAGTGAGCCCTGCTCCTTCCAAGATATCACAAACTCAATGACGACTCCTCTGACACTGAGTGAGCCCTGCTCCTTCCAAGAGATCACAAACTTAATGAAGACTCCTCTGACACTGAGTGAGCCCTGCTCCAACCAAGAGATCACAAACTTAATGAAGACTCCTCTGACACTGAGTGAGCCCTGCTCCAACCAAGAGATCACAAACTCACTGAAGACTCTTCGGACACTGAGTGAGCCCTGCTCCTTCCAAGAGATCACAAACTCACTGAAGACTCATCTGACACTGAATGAGCCCTGCTCCTTCCAAGGGATTACACACTCAATGAAAACTCCTATGACACTGAGTGAGCCCTGCTCCTTCCAAGAGATCACAAACTCACTGAAGACTCCTGTGAGATTGAGTGAGCCCTGCTCCTTTCAAGAGATTACAAACTCACTGAAGACACCTCTGACACTGAAAGAGCCCTGCTCCTTCCATGAGATCACACACTCACTGAAGACTCTTCGGACACTGAGTGAGCCCAGCTCCTTCCAAGAGATCACAAACTCACTGAAGACTCCTCTTACACTGTGTGAGCCCTGCTCCTTTCAAGAGATGTCAAAGTTACTGAAGGATCCTCTATCACTGAGTGAGCCCTGCTCCTTTAAGAGAGTGCAAACTCACTGAAGACTCCTCTGACACTGAGTGAGCCCTGCTCCAACCAAGAGATCACAAACTCACTGAAGACTCTTCGGACACTGAGTGAGCCCTGCTCCTTCCAAGAGATCACAAACTCACTGAAGACTCCTCTGACACTGAGTGAGCCCTGCTCCTTCCAAGAGATCACAAACTCACTGAAGACTCCTCAGACACTGAGTGAGCCCTGCTCCAACCAAGAGATCACAAACTCACTGAAGACTCCTCTGACACTGAGTGAGCCCTGCTCCTTCCAAGAGATCACAAACTTAATGAAGACTCCTCTGACACTGAGTGAGCCCTGCTCCAACCAAGAGATCACAAACTTAATGAAGACTCCTCTGACACTGAGTGAGCCCTGCTCCAACCAAGAGATCACAAACTCACTGAAGACTCTTCGGACACTGAGCGAGCCCTGCTCCTTCCAAGAGATCACAAACTCACTGAAGACTCCTCTGACACTGAGTGAGCCCTGCTCCTTCCAAGAGATCACAAACTCACTGAAGACTCCTCAGACACTGAGTGAGCCCTGCTCCAACCAAGAGATCACAAACTCACTGAAGACTCCTCTGACACTGAGTGAGCCCTGCTCCTTTCAAGACATTACAAACTCACAGAAGACTCATCTGACACTGAGTGAGCCCTGCTCCTTCCAAGAGATCACTAACTCACTGAAGACTTCTCGGACACTGAGTGATCCCTGCTCCAACCAAGAGATCACACACTCACTGAAGACTCCTCTGACACTGAGCGAGCCCTGCTCCTTTCAAGAGATTACAAACTCACAGAAGACTCCTCTGACACTGAGTGAGCCCTGCTCCTTCCAAGAGATCACAAACTCACAGAAGACTCCTCTGTCACTGAGTGAGCCCTGCTCCAACCAAGAGATCACACACTCACTGAAGACTCCTCTGTTACTGAGTGAGCCCTGCTACTTCCAAGAGATCACAAACTTGCTGAAGACTCCTTTGACACTGAGTGAACCCTGCTCCAGCAAAAAGATCTCAAACTCATTGAAGACTTTTCTGAACAGTGAGTGAACCCAGCTCCAACTAAGAGATCACAAACTCACTGAAGACTCCTCTGACACTGAGTGAGCCCTGCTCCAACTAAGAGATCACAAACTCACTGAAGACTCCTCTGACACTGAGTGAGCCCTGCTCCTTCCAAGAGATCACAAACTTACTGAAGACTCCTCTGACACTGAGTGAGCCCTGCTCCTTCCAAGAGATCACAAACTCACTGAAGACTCCTCTGACACTGAGTGAGCCCTGCTCCTTCCAAGAGATCACAAACTCACTGCAAACTCTTCTGAACACTGAGCGAGCCCTGCTCCTTCCAAGAGATCACAGCCTCGCTGAATACTCCTCTGACACTGAGTGAACCCTGCTCCAGCTAAAAGATCTCAAACTCATTGAAGACTTTTCTGAACACTGAGTGCGCCCAGCTCCAACTAAGAGATCACAAACTCACTTAAGACTCCTCTGACACTGAGTGAGCCCAGCTCCTTCCAAAGATATCACAAACTCACTGAAGACTCCTCTGACACTGAGTGAGCCCTGCTCCTTCCAAGAGATCACAAACTCACTGAAGACTCCTCTGACACTGAGTGAGCCCTGCTCCTTCCAAGAGATCACAAACCCACTGCAAACTCTATTGAACACTGAGCGAGCCCAACTCCAACTAAGAGATCACAAACTCACTGCAAACTCTTCTGAACACTGAGCGAGCCCTGCTCCTTCCAAGAGGTCACAAACTCGCTGATGACTCCTCTGACACTGAGTCAACCCTGCTCCAACTATTAGATCACAAACTCACTTAAGATTCCTCTGACACTGAGTGATCCCTGCTCCTTCCAAGGTATCACAAACTCACTGAAGATTCCCGTTGGACACGGCCTCGTGGCGTGGTCGGACCCTTCCCGCATGGTGGGCCCAGGACGACCTCAGCCCTCCATCAACCTACTATCAACCCCCCTGATACGAACATTCACGAACCCTCGGCGAGAGTAGCCTCCCCGGCAACCTACGGCTCTCCCCCTTCCTGGTACCCCGGCGGTCCCCGCTCAACAACGCTGCCGGACGGTCGCCCATGCCAGGCCACCATGTCCGGCCCGACGCCATCTTGGGGCCATCACGTCCCGAGCACGTGGCCGCAGCCTTCCCTGGGCCCGGCCCAGCAAGCCCCGACATCGAGGCACCAAGGTCCTCCCAGGTGGTTGATTGGCCACTTGGCGGATCCCGGAGAAGGGGAGTTTCGATGGACCTCCAGCCGTCCCCGGACGCCTGGTAGCAATCGCCCTCCAGCCTCCCTGGGCGCTGGCTCCACCCCCCTGCTGGGTGTCTGGACACCTTCATCCCGGCCCCTCTGACCCCCAGGCGCGAGGGTCCGGACATCAAAGGACTCCAGTCCTATATCTGGGCCAAAATTATTTACAACAAGGGGTGGTGATGGACAGAGTCTCTGAATTAAGCAGAGTACTCTCACCCAGTCAAGAGATCAGGGCTAGATCCAACACCGTTTTTTAGCTCATTGCACCATCCTAGTTTCAGAACCTGGCTGTATGCAAATTAGTCTGTCCCTGGCCCAGTGCATCATGGGAACAGGGCAGACCAGACTACAAAAGCCAATTCTTACACTGGGAAGGAAACAAGCTTCCGGGGACCGGTTTCTGGCATTTCAGCCGTCTTCGGCCCGGCTTGCTTGAATCCTGATGGTGCAATGAGCAAGGGACTCACATCTGAGCATACCCTTCCACGCTTAGGGTGGACAAAATTATTTACAACAAGGGGTGGTGATGGACAGAGTCTCTGAATTAAGCAGAGTACTCTCACCCAGTCAAGAGATCAGGGCTAGATCCAACACCGTTTTTTAGCTCATTGCACCATCCCAGTTTCAGAACCTGGCTGTATGCAAATTAGTCTGTCCCTGGCCCAGTGCATCATGGGAACAGGGCAGACCAGACTACAAAAGCCAATTCTTACACTGGGAAGGAAACAAGCTTCCGGGGACCGGTTTCTGGCATTTCAGCCGTCTTCGGCCCGGCTTGCTTGAATCCTGATGGTGCAATGAGCAAGGGACTCACATCTGAGCATACCCTTCCACGCTTAGGGTGGACAAAATTATTTACAACAAGGGGTGGTGATGGACAGAGTCTCTGAATTAAGCAGAGTACTCTCACCCAGTCAAGAGATCAGGGCTAGATCCAACACCGTGAGCTAAATAACGGTGATGGATCAAGCCCTGATCTTTGGACTGGGTAAGAGTGGTCTGCTTAATTCAGACACTCTGTTCATCACCACCCCCCTTTTCTGAATCATTTTGTCCACCATAAGCGTGGAAGGGTATACTCAGACATGAGTCCCTTGCTCACTGCTCCATCAGGATTCAAGCAAGCCGGGCCAAAGACGCCTGAAATGGAAGAAACCGGTCCCCGGAAGCTTGTCTCCTTTCTGGTGAGGAATTGGCTTGGTAGTTTGGTCTGCCCTGTTCCCATGATGCACTGGGCCAGGGACAGACTAATTTGCATATAGCCAGGTTCTGAGCTGGGATGGGGCAGTGAGCTAAATAACGGTGATGGATCAAGCCCTGATCTTTGGACTGGGTAAGAGTGGTCTGCTTAATTCTGACACTCTGTTCATCACCACCCCCTTTTCTATATCTGGGCCAGCCCCGGATTAGGGCTTCAGTTGTATCTTGGAGTCGAAGCCCTGCTGACCTCGTCGCGGCTGATCCTGATCTGAACTCTTGCACCTGGAACCTTCGAGGCCCTGCTGACGCTGTCGCGGCCTGACCAAGCTGAACCATCTTCGAGGCCCTGCTGACGCCCTCGTGGCCTGACCAAGCTGAACCATCTTCGAGGCCCTGCTGACGCTGTCGCGGCCTGACCAAGCTGAACCATCTTCGAGGCCCTGCTGACGCTGTCGCGGCCTGACCAAGCTGAACCACCTTCGAGGCCCTGCTGACGCTGTCACGGCCTGACCAAGTTGAACCACCTTTGAGGCCCTGCTGACGCTGTCGCGGCCTGACCAAGCTGAATCACCTTCGAGGCCCAGCTGACGCTGTCGCGGCCTGACCCCTTGAACCATTCACGCACCAGTTGGTGTCGAGACTGTCCCGCTACCCCCTATCCCCGAAAACAAGACTTTACGGATCCCTCGATCCCTGCCTGCTATCCTGCCAAGAACTTGCCTTACTTGCTTATATAAAGATTCTTGTGAATATTCCTCCTGTGTGGTGTCCATCTGTAAGTAGTGTGATTGCTCAGCTGTTACGATTGTAGGAGAGGAGCCTCGCCAAGGAGGCCTCCCTACGGCGCTCGGCCTATTCTATACCGAGAGGTGGGTCTCGGGGCGGGCAGTCAGACACCTTCTGTCCCCCCTGGGATCGCCTTTCCAACAACTCCTCTGACACTGAGTGAGCCCTGCTCCTTACAATAGATCACAAACTCACTGAAGACTCCTCTGACATTGAGTGAGCCCTGCTCCTTCCAATAAATCACAAACTCACTGAAGACTCCTCTGACTCTGAGTGAGCCCTGCTCCTTCCAAGATATCACAAACTCAATGAAGACTCCTCTGACACTGAGTGAGCCCTGCTCCTTCCAAGAGATCACAAACCCACAGAAGACTCCTCTGTCACTGAGTGAGCCCTGTTCCAACCAAGAGATCACACACTCACTGAAGACTCCTCTGTCACTGAGTGAGCCCTGCTACTTCCAAGAGATCACAAACTCGCTGAAGACTCCTTTGACACTGAGTGAACCCTTCTCCAGCAAAAAGATCTCAAACTCATTGAAGACTTTTCTGAACACTGAGTGAACGCAGCTCCAACTAAGAGATCACAAACTCACTGAAGACTCCTCTGACACTGAGTGAGCCCTGCTCCTTCCAATAGATCACAAACTCACTGAAGACTCCTCTGACACTGAGTGAGCCCTGCTCCTTCCAAGAGATCACAGCCTCGCTGAATACTCCTCTGACACTGAGTGAACCTGTTAGAAAGGCGTCCCCGGGGGAGGCAGAAGATGTCTGACTGACCACCCCTAGGTCCACCTCTCCGTCGAGGAGTAGCCGAGCGTTTGCTGAGAGGCCTCCTGAATGAGGGTCCTCTCCTAGGATCGTACAGCAGAGTAATCACAACACTACAGATGGACACCACACAAGAAGTTAAGTTCTCAAGCTTTTATAGGGAATAAACGGTTGCTGGTTCTTGGCAGTATGTACAAGCAGATCGAGGGATCTGGCAAGTCTCTTAAAGGGGGGTAAGGTAGCGGGAAAGTCTTGCTCTGGGCGGAGAAAGGGATACCCTACGCACAGCTCTCAATCCTCGAGCTGGGGGGTTCCGAGATGTTCGAGCCGCGGCAGCGCCAGCAGGCTTGCAAGGTGGTTCAGCGAAGTAAGCCGCGGCAGCGCCAGCAGGCTCTCAGGTGGTTCAGCAAGGTAGGCTGCGGCAGCGCCAGCAGGCTCTCGGAAGGTTCAGCAAGGTAGGCCGCGGCAGCGCCAGCAGGCTTTCAGATGGTTCGACAGGATAGGCCGCGGCAGCGCCAGCAGGCTCTCGGAAGGTTCAGCAAGGTAGGCCGCGGCAGCGCCAGCAGGCTCTCGGAAGGTTCAGCAAGGTAGGCCGCGGCAGCGCCAGCAGGCTCTCAGATGGTTCAGCAAGATAGGCCGCGGCAGCGCCAGCAGGCTCTCGGAAGGTTCAGCAAGGTAGGCCGCGGCAGCGCCAGCAGGCTCTCAGAAGGTCGTCGGGTTACGGATGAGTTCGTCTGGTGTCGGCCGTGACAGCGTCAGCAGGGCTTCCAGTCCAGGATACAACTGAAGTCTTAATTCAGGGCTGCCCCAGATATAGGTCTGGAGGTCTTTGAAGTCCGGACCCTCGCGCCTGGGGGTCAGAGGGGCCGGGATGATGGTGTCCAGACACCCAGCAGGGGGGTGGAGCCAGCGCCCAGGGAGGCCGGAGGGCGATCGATACCAGGCGTCCGGGAACGGCTGGAGGCCCATCGAAACTCCCCTTCCTCCGGGATCTGTCGAGTGGCTACTCGACCACCTGGGTGGATCTGGGTGCCTCGATGTCGGGGCTTCGCTGGGGCCTGGGCTGGGGCCGAGGCCACGTGGTTGTGACGTGGCGGGTCCAAGATGGAGTCGGGCACGGCCTCGTTCTGAGGTCGTGATGGGCCTACGCTGGGGTCAGGGCTGCGCTGGTGGACCGGTATGGTACCCCTGTGGGGTTGGGGCGTGCAGGATCGGGCCGAAGGGGCCGCCCGAGGTCTGGTGGAGGGCGGATATTGTCCTGGGCCCGCCATGCGGGAGGGGTAGGACCACGCCATGAGGCCGGGTCCAACACGCGTCCCCCCCAGCTGAAGGCAGGGGAGAGTCACCCATCTTCTTGGGGATTCTCCTCGCCAAGGCGGAAGAATCTGGACAGGCCGTCAGCATTGGCGTGGTCGTTGCCGGGGCGATGCTCCACGGTGAAATCCATTCCCTGCAGCGAGATGGACCAGCGCAGCAGCTTCGGGTTTTCTCCCCTCATCTGCATCAACCAACGCAGGGGCTGGTGGTCGGTCTGGACTCGGAAGTGGGTGCCGAAGAGGTAGGGCCGGAGCTTCTTGAGGGCCCACACCACGGCGAAGGCTTCCCTCTCGATGGTGCTCCAGCGTTGCTCTCTCGCCAGCAGGCATCGGCTGATGAAGGCCACAGGTTGGTCGATTCCTTCGGGGTTGACTTGGGACAGGACCGCCCCGATGCCGTGCTCCGAGGCGTCGGTCTGGACTACAAACTCTCTGCTGTAGTCGGGGGCCTGGAGCACAGGGGCGGTGCACATGGCAGTCTTTAGAGTCTCAAAGGCCGTTTGGCACGCAGGGGTCCAGTGCACCCTCTTTGGTAGCTTCTTGGAGGTCAGTTCGGTCAGGGGCACCACAATGCTCCCGTAGGCTTTTATAAACCGCCGATAACATCCAGTGAGCCCCAGGAAGGCTCGGACGGCGGTCTGGGTGACTGGGGGCTCCCAGTCCCGGATGGCGTCTATCTTTGGTTGGAGGGGAGACACGTGGCCGCTCCCCACTTGGTGTCCCAGATAGGTCACAGTCCCTTGGCCTATCTGGCACTTACTGGCTTTGATGGTGAGTCCGGCCCGCCGAAGGGCCGTCAGGACCGTCCAGAGGTGGGTCAGGTGCTCACCCCAGTGAAGGCTGTACACAGCAATGTCATCGAGATAGGCAGCGCTGTACTCCTCTAGTCCGGCCAGCACCTGGTTCACGAGTCTCTGGAAGGTTGCTGGTGCGTTCTTCATGCCGAAGGGCATCACCTTGAAGTGATAGTGGCCATCGGGGGTCGAGAAGGCTGATCGTTCTTGTGCACCCGGGGTGAGGCCGAACTGCCAATACCCCGCCGTGAGATCGAAGGTGCTGAGGAATTTGGCAGCTCCTAAGCGATCGATTAGTTCATCTGCCCTGGGGATAGGAGGGGCGTCGGTTCTGGTGACTGCATTCAGTCCCCGGTAATCAACACAAAACCGGAGCTCCGGAGCTGTCCCGGGGGCGGCGGCTTTAGGGACCAGGACAACGGGACTGGCCCAGGGACTGTTGGAGGGTTCGACTACCCCCAGAGCTAACATCTTGGCCACTTCTGTTTGGATTGTGGTAAATAAATAATTAAATACCGGTTCTATTTTTGACTATAATCAATAAACAGGTAGCTCAATAAATAAGAGTCAGGATTCGAGGTATCTTGAGTTTTGCAGGTTTAATAAAGCATAAGGGACAGGAACAGGACAGCCTGCATGGGAATAGGATGGCAGCTGCCGGGGGCAGGGTCTGGGAGCATAAGGATAACTTTTAATAACAGTGCACAATATTTATAGTTAAACAAATACATTGTATTCAATACAGTAGGCGTAGCAGTAGGCGGAGTTTGTAGCAGTCGCGAAAGATAAGGCGTAAAGTGGGTGTAACAAGAGGTGTGTACAGGGCGTATACATAGACATGTGATGCAAACGTAACAGAATATGTCATAAACGGGGCGGAAACATGGAGGGGGCTACCTGAGCAGCTGGGACCTCTAACCTAGTGGTGCGCGTAAACTGGCAATGACGTGTTACCAGGGAGAACTGGGGGGCTATGACTTCTGCGCTAGAAGAGGAGACGAAAGTCTGGAGGGTCAGAGCGACATGTACCTAAAGCCTATCTAGTATCTAGTGTTTAGAGAACATGTTGATAGAATCCAAGAGTTATCAGAGTAAAGGCTAACAGACACTAAGACTGGTGCATACATAATCCTATATGTAGTGCGTGTGCGGGGAATATTCTATGAATATGAATACAGTATTTCTCTTACATGGAGACATAAAGGCTAGACCATGACGGAAACTATTGATGCGATTCAGTAGCTTAGGAATGCAGAGAAGGAGGGCTGGACTGATAACTAGAAACATACCATACTCTTGGCAGACTGGGAGGCAGAGCCAGGCCGAGCCGGGCACTGCGAGGCATGAAAGTAAGCTAAGGGTCAGGGATACAGGTGGGGGCTGTATCGCTCCTCGGAGAGGGTTCAGGAAACAGGAGCTGAATCTGAGTCCGGGCCCTTTTGAGGCCTAGAAACGGGGACAATTCAATGAATTAACGTGCATACTGTAAAATGTGGCAACGTAGGATTACATAGGCCTGATATTCGTTGTATTCACGAGGACTGGAAACTGACATACTAGAGATGGACACAACTGTAATTGCGTCTTTAATCGATCAGAGGGGAATACATGCATATCGATCATGCACATATGGCATAACATGGGGAACACGTAGGCACATATGACATGGCAAAATTTACTTTTCCACATTCCCTCCTTGTGCCCTACGTTTCCATCAGGAAACATCAATATTCATGATACCATCTATCATTTCATATAGCATCATTTGTTCGTCTCGAATTGTCTTGGAACGGGACTTAGGACTAGGAATACAAGAGGTAGCACAAATGCCGCAAATCGCAGGGCCACATTGTATACAGAGGCAGCAACTGAATAGGATCATTACTGCAATACCTAGAAATGACAATACTTTCCATCCCCAGGCAGATATGATACTCCAGAGCCAACCGGACCATGTCCAGGTGCCTGGATTCTGGTGTAACTGATGGGCAATTTTATGAAGTCTGGTTATAGCTGAATAAACAGACGGCGCGTTATTAGGAATGAAAATGCAGCAACTAGATCCGATGACTCTACATGCTCCTCCTCTATCGGCCAGTATGACGTCAAGAACGAGACGATTTTGGAGCACGACAAATCTCATAGCAGATTGCTCTTCGGTTAAATTACCTAGAGCAGAAGTAGTCTCATTCACTACTGCTTCAAGGGTTCTGGTTAACCTACGTATTAACTTACTATTCTGGATAGGTCCTATAAAAAAGAAGAAACCATTATTGAAATCTTGATATTGTTCTAGAGTAGTTTCAGTTTGATCGACAATTGGGGACTCGATCTCCCTTCTATGTCTAATGTGTACTAGATGTGTGTTTCTATGATAATCAGATGGGGCTAGAAAAACTGGTGGCAGTAGGAAGGCAATGTAACATGTTCCATCCCAATCGAGGGGCAGACGAACATATGCGGTCTGACCACAAACAAAATAAGAATGACGTGATGCTTTGAGAATAGATTTCCCACTGTCACTATACTTGACAGTAGTAGTACAATCACTATGTCCTACATGTGCGGAACCATTTTTTCTGACACATAATTCGCCTTTGACTGGTAGTACTGAAATAGCAGGTAAGTCTGGAGTAGTATCAGACTGAACATTCAGGACCATAAAATTCGAAGAATAATTACCTAAATCATATACCTCATTTTCTAGATCTAACCCTGTTCTATGGGGGAGACCTTGCTTGTCTGGAAAACATGTTCTATTCAGAAGGGACATGTCATTGGAAGATGATGTTAACGTGGACCATGCTCCACATGAACCATTATGTGAAAACGGATAAGGAAAGAGTGGCAGAACTCCCTTCGGTGTCTGGAAAGGGGGGAGTCGACCACACACCCAACAATTAGTGGCATTGCTGGTCTGGTGTGAATAGTGTAACATTCTGATGAATGTGTTATTACGCACAGCAAGACGATAGGATAACTCGTGAGGAGGCAGATCACTAAACGTGTGCTCTACTGTAGCATTAGAAAACTTATTTACATGAGGAATTGGAAAACATAAATGTAATGCATAACTTGTGCAGGTAACCATTAAACTCAAAAATAGAAGAAAACTTAGAAAAACGATACATCTGATAGAGTTTTGACTAACTCTCTCACTATGGGGGTCTATCTCATACATGTCAGATACCTGTCTAACCGTTTCACCCGAGAGGGACTTAGACAATTAAACTGGCTGACTTATTTTACTAGACCGGAGCTTTAATTTATACTCCTGCTGCGGAGTTTTCTCTAACAGAGGAACTTTCAGTTCGGGATTGAGCTTAATGTCTGATTTAGAGTCTTGTTTCAGGCAGTCTTTAGAAATGGAACAGTCTTTGGAATTGTCATTAAAAGTCTTTTTTCGGATCCCATGAAATTTCTTGATATGCGACAGATGGACCCAACCCTTGCGGCCTTCCAACTTCACGGCCGTACGGGTGGTCAGAAGGACTAGTCTCGGCTCCTTCCAGCGAGGCTCCAGCGGACTTGAACGATCAAAGTTCCTGACCAGTACTAGGTCACCTGGGATGACCTCATGCGGTTTCACTTCGGTATTATCTGGAAATGCAGCGGCAACCTGTGAACGACAAGAGTGTAGGGCAGACATCAAGGAAGCTAGGTAATCTGTCAACATACTACTGGAAACATCTGTAATACTGCGAGGTCTAGGTGTACCCCACATGTTTGGGGGGCGGCCGAATACGACCTCATAAGGGGACAGACCTGATCTGGAATGTGCGACCATGCGCATAAAGAATAAAGCAACTGGCAGGGCAACTAGCCAGTCTACACCTTTCTCTTTACATGTCTTAGCAATACGGATTTTCAGGGTTTGATTATGTCTCTCTACGAGACCGGCTGCTTCAGGATGGCGTACACAATGGAACTTCCACTGGTACCCTAACAAAAGGGAAACATGTTTCATGAGCTCAGAGGAGAATGGCTGGCCGTTATCAGAATACACGACCCTAGGGAGTCCATAACGGGGGAAGAATTCACGAACCAACTGCTTGGCAGTGGTCGCTGCTGTGTAATCTGGAACTGGATATGCTTCTGTCCACCTGGACAAAGCGCATACAACTACGAGGACATACTTGAAACCTCGACATCGCTCCATCTGAATATAATCCATCTGGAGGACTTCAAAAGGGTGGTCAGGAGGTTGGAATCCACCTTGTTCCACCGGGACACTTTTACCTGGATTGAACTGGCAACATATCATACAAGTACGGACTTTCTGCTTGGCTGCAGCTCGTAAATGCTTGTTGAACCAAAGGTTCTGTATACTGTCTAACATGGCTTTTTCTCCTAGATGTGCTGGACTATGTGCGGTATTGATAATGACTTGAACCATAGAGTCGGGGAGAAACCATGTGGCTTTTCCCTTCGTCACCCATCCCTGATCTGTCTGGACCCCTCCTTGTTCGGACCATTTCTTAATTTCTTCAGGAGTAGCATGTAACTGTATGTCTATGACATCTTGTGTAGGGTCCTTAACTGTCATACATGTAGTCTGTTCTGGAATGAATGTCTGTGTCTTGTTAACTGGAATGTCTGGTGTCTGAGCTGTAAGCTTGGCTGTTCGATCTGCTAGATCATTACCTTGGGAAATGATGTCAGTAACTTTCGTATGTGCCTTGCACTTCATGATAGCGATAGCTGTCGGTAAATGTATTGCATCTAACAGAGCTTGAATGAGGAGACCATGCTGAATCTTGGTTCCATGAGAAGTCATGAAACCTCTCTCCTGCCAGAGTACTCCGAAGTCGTGTACAACTCCGAATGCGTAACGTGAATCTGTATATATGTTAACTTTCAGGTTCTTGGCACGTATGCAGGCTTGGGTCAGAGCAACTAGCTCTGCTGCTTGAGCAGACAGGGTGTCAATACGGTGTGTTTCAATAACTTCGGTTTCAGTAGTCACTGCATACGCGGCTACTAGTTCTCCTGTACTTGTTCTCATACATGAACCATCCACATAAAGTGTCAGGTCGGGATCTGGTAATGCAATATCTGTCAGGTCTTGTCTTGGCTTTGTCATAGTATTAACAACTTCCACACAGTCATGTGTGGCGGGATTGGAAGTAACTGACGGTAACAGTGTAGCGGGATTCAGAACGTCGCAGCGTCTGATTTCTATGTGTGGCTGGAACAGTGTCAGTTCATAACCTGTTAAACCTGCAATGGTCAAGTGCTGTGTCTGTGTTCGGTTTAAAAGAACTTCCACGGAGTGTGGAACTTGTACTGTCAGGGAGTGTCCTAACACTATGGAATCACTTTGTCTGATAGCTAGAGCTGTGGCTGCAACTGACTTGAGGCACGCAGGCAAAGCCTGGGCTACTGGATCTAATGTGCTCGAAAAATAAGCACAAGGCTTGTACTGTCCTGCTTGATCTTGTGTGAGAACAGATAATGCAGTACCATCACGTTCTGTGACAAAAAGTGTAAAAGGCTTACTGTAGTTCGGTGTAGCTAGAAAGGTGCTTGGCATAGAGCTTTCTTTAATTCATTAAAAACAAGTGTATGTTCCTGGGTCCAAGGGAGGACAGTCGATACGGCTGCCTCCTGTGTCGTTAACTGTATCAGTGGCTTTGCTAGAAATGCATACTGAGGAATCCATTGTCTGCAGTAAGAAGTAAGGCCGATAAAAGCACGTACCTCCTTCTGTGTCTTGGGCTGTGGAAGACTCGCTATTAACTGGATACGGTCTGGTGTCAACTGCCTACCCCACTTGGACAGTAAGTGGCCTAAGTAGATCACTTGCTGGACACAGAACTGGAGCTTCGAAGGGGACACCTTGTGCCCCATCTCGGCTAGGAAATACAGAACTGTAAGTGACGCTCGTTCGCAGTCACGTTCAGAACGGGCTGTGATCAGTAGATCATCGACATACTGGAGCAGGGCAGTGTCTGTTGGCATGTGAATGTTGTCTAGTTGTCTCTTAAGTGCTTGACTGTAAATACTAGGACTTTCTGTGAAACCTTGAGGAGCCTGTGTGAATTTATAGCTCCTTCCATTTAAACAAACACTGAAAAGGTACTGGCTGTCTGGATGAATGGGAACACTGAAAAATGCATTCTTGAGGTCTATTACAGTAAAAAATGTAGCTTCAGAATCAATGGCTGTTAATAGGGATGAAATATCTGGGACTACTGGATACTGAGGTATGATACATTTATTAAGTTCTCGAAGGTCAATCACTATTCGATATACTGGAGGTGCATTTGGATCAGTACGTTTCATGACTGGAATGATAGGAGAATTACATACATTGGAGTCAGTTTCTACAACCACTCCTTGAACAATGAGCTCGTCAATAATTTTGGATAAGGCTGCTACAGCCTCAGGTGGCAATCTGTACTGTCTGATCCGTGGCAGGACTATACCTTGCTTGAGAGTCACACGATGGGGTGTGATTTGCATAAAACCTACATCAGTTGGACCTTGCGCCCATAGATGCTGGGGGACATTCAGTAATCTTGGATCAAAATCACGTAATACATAATGACCTTTAAAGTCTCTTAAAAACAATCGTATTCCTTCTGGGGAACAGCAAATTACTGCACCTAATTCTTTCAATGTTTTAATGCCTAACAAATTTTCTGGACACGATTTCGTAAGTAACAAATCAGTAGTTCGGGACAATGGACCAACTTCTAGAGTAACTGGCTTTGAAATCTCGTTTACAATAGGCTTTCCTGAAAATCCAAGGGAAACATTTCTAGAGCCTGAGAGCGGAGCCCCTGGAACCTCGTCATGACTGATAGTAGTCCTACTTGCCCCTGTATCAATCAAAAACTTTCTGTCTTTCCCTAATACTTGACTGTGTACATAGGGACCCTCTTGATCTACAGGTATCTCGATGAGAGGCAAGCCTACCTCCCTCTCTAGGCTGTTTCATGAATACGGTTGATACTCTGGATACTCTGTCTGGGCATACTGGTACATCTGTTGAGTAACATGCTGTGTTGCAGCTATAGGCTGCGGTACTGTAACTGTCTGTTGTGCATTCTGTGGTGACTGAGAAGTCTGTGTAACTTGTTCTTGTCTAGGCGGACGTGGTCTTTCTTTAGTCTTACCAGTAGCTATGTTGTGTTTCAGAACTGCACACTCGTTTATAAAATGACCTGGCTGTTTACAATAATTGCAGGTCCCTTTAACGGGAGCTGCAGGATGACTGGCTTTATTCGGACCCCTCTTCTGACTGTCTTGTGGAACAGATTGTGCAACTAGTACTTTCATTTTCGTATCTTTCATACGTTTCCTTTCGTGTTCTTGCTCTTCCCTGATTCTATTCTGGTGATACTGGAGCATCTGAAGCATTTGTGACGGGGTACTAGCTTGCCAGGTACTTTCGACTTTCAAAACTCGATTTTTAACTTGTGGACTTGAATTCTCGACTAGTTTAGTAACAAAAAGATGAGGGTACGACTCGCTACTTGTCTTCAGACCACTATTAATAATAAAACATTTCTCGAATCTAGAATAAAAATCACTAGTATCTTCGTCTGGTTTCTGTTTACAGGCTGAGATTGCATCCCAGTCTTCCTTTTTCGTGGCTAGTAATCTTGGCAAAACTTGTATCAATAACTCAGGTAATTCTTTACATTTATCTCCAAGACCGGTACCTGGTACACGTGCATTATCTTCAGCTTCTAGAGCTGTCCAATCTATCTTTTTCTCTCCCACCTCCCATTCTTTTTCCTTGAGTTTCTCATATACCCCTGCGGGCAACAGGACCTTTAACATTTTAATGATATCTGGATACGTGTATTCTCCCATACGGAGCATGTCTTTTAATTCACGGTGGAACCCTGCTGGATCTTTGTCGTGACAGGGAATTAACTTCTTCATCTCTAAGAGTTCCATCTTGGTAATCGGGGTGTAAACAAATACTCGTTCTAGATCGCCACCCGTTCCTCTAACTGGGTGGACTTCTCGTAACGGATGCTGTCTGTCTATATAGAATGGTTTACTGTCTGGAGGTGAGACATGAACAAAATGCGGATTCAGAAACGTTCGGTATTTGTGGCGCTGTTCTAGAATGACACTAATTAAATCGGTACCTAAACCTTTCCATCTATACTGTAGTAACTCGTTCAGAACATCATGTAACGGACCTGGATCGGAATGTTGGCCCTCATACAGAGTGATGAGGTGCTGGATCATATACATACCCACCAGTCGCTGCTCGGCTGGGGATAGTTTCAGAAACATTTGTGCCACTATTTCGTCTGGAAAAGTGGTAGAATCAGTAGTCCATCGGACTGCTGATCGGGCTAGTTCTTGTTCATGCATGGTACTAAGTTCACTATAACCGATTCGTGATTTCAGAATTTTATCGGTAGCTTGGAATACGTGTTCGAGGGAATCTTGTTCTGGTGCTGGAAGATGAAAAACTTTCTTGTGTTCTAGACGTGAATGTCGGTCGGGAAGTCTAGATTTACCTACATACGCTATTCTGGTAGGATTCTCGTCGTCTACCTCTTCAGTAGAAGAGTCGTTTTCCTTCTCGCTTACTTGTGCTGCTTTGCGTTTCTCGTGAAACCTTATTATTTCCTTACGAATTTTCTTGTACATACTTTCTATACTACTGAGTGTCTTATGTCTACCCTCGGCTATATTATCACTCCACCTTGTCAGGACTTTCATTTCGGTTGGATCTTTAGTCGGACAATCTTGTTCCCTTACTAAACAATTGATTAGAAATTTTAATAGCATGAGCTGGGTCTCAGCTTTCCTTAGAGACATGATTTCGCCAATACTTTCTGGATCGTCTCCTGTACGGATGAAACGATATATTCTGTCTAGATCTTCTTTCATATTCGGTAGGGTGTCCAAATACTCGGTCACCCGTCTTACACGCAATGAATATATAACCATATTATCATCGCCTGGGACTGGATCATAACGGCATTCGGTGAGAGCTCGTCTGATATTTGCAACGGACTGATATTTGGGCGTACGCTGTAACGCACGTTCATGTAACTCGACTAATGTTACACGTTTGTGTGGCGGCGGGGTACCAGGAGGACCTCCCCCCGCGGCCCCTAAACTGGAATCGTCGACGGATACTCTTCGTGCTGGCAGAGTGACTGATGTAGCGGGTACTTGTACTGTAGGCTGGACCGGGGGTACCGTAACAGGTGTTGTAACAGGTGCCCCGGTGGCTTGTGGAACAGGAATTACATTATTTACAGGAGCTGGCGGAGCAGGATTTGCATATTCTGGGACTGTGTCGTCCAAATAGGACGAGAGAAAAATATCAGCTGCGGTCGGTTGTGACGTAGCTTAATCGGAACTAATGGCGGCGGGAAATTACATGGTGCTTCCGGGGTTGCTTTTGGCAAGCCCTCGGCAAGAAGAGGATACATACCCTTAATGAGGGCATTTCTCTGTCTGTCTGACTGTTCGGCTTTAACTCGTTCACCTATTTCGATTAATTCCCTTTCTTGGGCTCTTTCTGAGGATTCTCTACTTAATTCTAACTTTCTGATTTCTTTTTCGGTTCTTTTATGAGATTCTTTGCGCCATAACTCGATGGCATCTTTCTGTGACTGTCTGGCTTTCTTTTTCCATAATACTTCTTCTACTCGCATGAGGCACTCGGCATCCCATGTGCCTGATACAGGCCATCTATATTTCTCTTCGAGATGTCTGGTATAATCAGACCATAAATCTAGATATATTATGGCACTCAAGCCATGCTTATGATACATAAAATGTCCTGGACTGTCCCTAGGCGGGACAGGGACTGCTTCCTCGAGCAGCCCTTTTCTAGTTTTTAACTGACGTAACTTAGAGAACAGAGGCATACTTTAGGCTGAATCTGAACACAATACAATACACGATAAACACAATAATAACTTGAAGAAACAAATCACTCATACCACGACATTGAATACACATTGAAATAACATTTAAAATAACAGTTCGGACAGAATATTACCTGGAATACTGAGAACAGAAACACATGAATTTCTCGAGAACAGAACTTACTAGAATTACTTAGATGCACTGCTGAAACAGTACGAAACATACCGGTCTCATAAAGAGACACGTCAGGACCCGCATCCACCTAGGTGGACACTTCGTGTTGGATTTGCGTACCCAAACCCACGGACCAGAGACAAATTAATTGACCCTGTCTAGATACTACCCCAGCAACGGTACTCACCGGGCAGCAAGAACGGAAGGCCTCTGACTGGACTGGACTGCTACGACGACGGACGACGAACTTCGGACTTCAGTTACAGGTGGGCCTCCGGATACCTCGGACCTTGAACTCTCGGCTTGGGCTCTGGTCGGGACTCGCCGCGTTCCTCCACCGCCTCGTCTGGATGCTGGACCGGAACCTCCGTCTCCTCCGTGGACCTGAGGGATACTTGAAGCAGAAATATCTGCCGCTGCGCAGGATGGTTCCGTCACGGCTGCAGAGGATCAGGGGGCCTGCGTGGCTTCTCCGGCGCGTGGGGAAAGGGCAAGTCCCTGTTCGGGCGCCATTATGTGGTAAATAAATAATTAAATACCGGTTCTATTTTTGACTATAATCAATAAACAGGTAGCTCAATAAATAAGAATCAGGATTCGAGGTATCTTGAGTTTTGCAGGTTTAATAAAGCATAAGGGACAGGAACAGGACAGCCTGCATGGGAATAGGATGGCAGCTGCCGGGGGCAGAGTCTGGGAGCATAAGGATAACTTTTAATAACAGTGCACAATATTTATAGTTAAACAAATACATTGTATTCAATACAGTAGGCGTAGCAGTAGGCGGAGTTTGTAGCAGTCGCGAAAGATAAGGCATAAAGTGGGTGTAACAAGAGGTGTGTACAGGGCGTATACATAGACATGTGATGCAAACGTAACAGAATATGTCATAAACGGGGCGGAAACATGGAGGGGGCTACCTGAGCAGCTGGGACCTCTAACCTAGTGGTGCGCGTAAACTGGCAATGACGTGTTACCAGGGAGAACTGGGGGGCTATGACTTCTGCGCTAGAAGAGGAGACGAAAGTCTGGAGGGTCAGAGCGACATGTACCTAAAGCCTATCTAGTATCTAGTGTTTAGAGAACATGTTGATAGAATCCAAGAGTTATCAGAGTAAAGGCTAACAGACACTAAGACTGGTGCATACATAATCCTATATGTAGTGCGTGTGCGGGGAATATTCTATGAATATGAATACAGTATTTCTCTTACATGGAGACATAAAGGCTAGACCATGACGGAAACTATTGATGCGATTCAGTAGCTTAGGAATGCAGAGAAGGAGGGCTGGACTGATAACTAGAAACATACCATACTCTTGGCAGACTGGGAGGCAGAGCCAGGCCGAGCCGGGCACTGCGAGGCATGAAAGTAAGCTAAGGGTCAGGGATACAGGTGGGGGCTGTATCGCTCCTCGGAGAGGGTTCAGGAAACAGGAGCTGAATCTGAGTCCGGGCCCTTTTGAGGCCTAGAAACGGGGACAATTCAATGAATTAACGTGCATACTGTAAAATGTGGCAACGTAGGATTACATAGGCCTGATATTCGTTGTATTCACGAGGACTGGAAACTGACATACTAGAGATGGACACAACTGTAATTGCGTCTTTAATCGATCAGAGGGGAATACATGCATATCGATCATGCACATATGGCATAACATGGGGAACACGTCGGCACATATGACATGGCAAAATTTACTTTTCCACAGGATGCAGGCCCGAACCCGGTCGGGTACTCGAAAAGCTCGGTGTTTCACAGGCGGGCTGTCTCCGGTGTCCACATCGTGGACACACCACCGGGTGACCCCCGGAGTGAGGGAAAACAGATCCGCAAACTGCCCCAGCAGCTTCCGGCAGTCTTGTTGCTGCTCTGGGGTCAGGGTAGAGGAGAGCCGGACCCCTTCGAAGGAGCCGTCTTTCTCGGAGGTGCTGAGGAGGTCTGGTAGTGGGTTGGAGTCGTCTACCGCTCTGTCATCGGTCACCAGCAGCAGACTTAGTTCAGTGCGTGCAAAGTGCGGCTTGAGTCGGTTAGCGTGGAGAACCCGGAGGGGGTTCCTGGGGGATTCCATGTCCACTAAGTAGGTGACGGGGCTCTTGCGCTCCACCACCTTGAAGGGCCCCATCCACTTGTCCTGGAGGGCACAAGGTTCGACCGGGGACATGACCCAGACCTGCTGGCCCGGCTCGAATTCGATGGACGAGGCGTTCTGGTCATACCAGCGTTTCATCTCCTTCTGACTAGCCTCCAGGTTGGCCTCGGCAAGTTCCCGAAACTTCCGAGTCTGATTGCGTAGGGTCAGGAGGTACCGGTAGACATCAGGTGGGGCATCTCGGACTGCCGTCTCCCAGCCTTCCTTGACCAGGCTGAGGGGGCCTCGGACCGGGTGCCCGTACAAGAGTTCGAAAGGGCTGAACCCCAGGGACTTCTGGGGTACCTCTCGGTAGGCGAACAGGAGGCAAGGCAGTAGGACATCCCATTTGCGCCGGAGGGGCTCCTCTAGGCCCTTCATCATCCCCTTCAGTGTCCTGTTGAATCGTTCGACTAGCCCATTTCCTTGGGGATGATACGGAGTGGTGAACTTATAGGCGACCCCGCACTGCTGCCAGAGGGACCGCATATGCTTCGAGATAAAGTTGGAGCCCCGATCACTCACGACTTCCCGAGGGAAGCCGACTCGGGAGAAGATGCTCATGAGGGCTCGGCCCACCACGGGGGCCGTGATGGTTCGGAGGGGGATGGCCTCGGGATAGCGGGTAGCATGATCCACCAGGACGAGGATGAAGCGGTGCCCCTGCGAGGTGCGAGGATCCAGGGGCCCTACGATGTCGATCCCCACTCGCTAGAAGGGGGTGGTGACCACGGGAAAAGGTTGAAGCGGGGCCTTCACCTTCCCCCCGCTCTTTCTGCTGGCTTGACAGGTCGGGCAGGTCTTGCAGTGGTTATGCACATCGTTCCGCATTTTCGGCCAGTAGAAATGGGTCACCAGGCGGCTGTAAGTTTTGTCCTGCCCCAGGTGCCCGGCGAGGGGCACATCATGTGCTAAGTTTAGGAGGAAGTCTCTGAATCGGAGGGGCACGACCAGCACCCGGCTGGCCCCTAGTTCGGCAATCTTCTGCTCACTGTAGAGAAGGTCGTTGTCCCAATAGACCCAGTGGGACCCCGCGGGGTCTCCCGCGGCTTGAGTAGCGGCTTGCTGTCGGACCCCCTCAAGGGAGGGGCAGGTTTTCTGCTCCTGCCGGAACTGTTCGCGAGTGGGACCCCCTTCTTGGCGCCATTGCGCGAGTTCGGGGAGGTGTTGGAGTTCGGGGAGATTTTCTTGGTCGGGCTCTTGGGAGCCGTGTTCCAGGCCAGGGTCCTCGGGGATGACGGGTGGCGGCGGTGCGGGCCTCTCCGGCCCTTCAGTCGAAGCTTCCCCCGCTGGGGGGGAGGCTCGGGCGGACATGGAACGGGTGGTCGCGCAGACCCACTCGGGAAGGCATAGCATCCCTAGGTGCTCTCTTCTTTCGACGCCTGCCCAGGGGGAACTTTCCAGGTCGTTCCCAAGGAGGCAGTCCACGGGGGCATCGTCGCGGACAGTCACTTTTAGCATGCCCGACACTCCCCCCCACTCGAAGGGGATGCGGGCCATCTGGCACAAAGTCTCTGAGTTATCTGCGGACCGGACTGGGCACAGGACATTAGGAAGGATCTGTTCGGAGGTCACCAAATGGCAGCGGACTGCTGTTACGCTGGCTCCAGTGTCATGGAGGGCTTCGGTTCGGCGACCATTGATGGTGACCCACTGGCGGTACTTCTGGGTGTTGCCGGGGATTGGGCCTCGGGGGATTAGGTCGTGAGTCCCCAGGCAGGCTAAGGTCATGGCGGCGGGCTCCCACTCGGCCTGCTCGGGGCCGTTGTCCTCTTCCTCCCTACCTTCTTCACCCAGGGCCGCGGCCATTATCTGGCGGGCTGGGGGCCCGGTGGTGCCGGGTCGCTGATTCATCGGGCAGAGGGGGTCATTCGCGTAATGACCCTGTCGCTGGCATCTGTGGCACGTAACATTCGGGCGGGGCCCTGGTCTGGCTGGGGGGCCCCCTCTCTGGCCCCAGGGTGGCGACGTGGAGGCAGGGGATGACCCCTGGGGGGCGTCTCGTCCCCGGCTCTGGCCTACTCTGCCGCCTCGGGTCGGTGGTTTCCCGGAGATCCCCGGCCGGAGTCTTTTCGTCGGACCCCGGGCGACTCGGGTGCTCGCCCATCTATCCGCCTCGACAGCGAGTTTTTGTGGCTCAGTCAGTTTGCTGTCGAGGAGGTGTTGCCGGAGTTCGATGAAGCAGTTATTGGATAGATGTTCCCACAGAATGAGGTCGACCAACTGCTGGTAGGTGGTGACCTGACAGCCCCGAGTCCACCCCTCGAAGGCTCTGCTGTAATAGTTCACGTACTCCACCCACATGGTACCGGGGATTTTTTTGCAGTCTCGGAATCGCTGCCGGTACATCTCGGGGGTGAGTCCGTAGCGAGTGAGGAGGGCGGTCTTCATGTGCTCGTACGAGGTCATCTCGGCGTCGGGGAGCTCTAGCAGGGCGTCTCTCCCTTCGTTGATAAACTTCCCCCACAGGCCGGCGCCCCTGTCCTTGAGGGGTACTCGATGGGCGGTCATGGCGACCTCGTAGGCTTTGAACCACTGTTGGATGTCGTCGTTCTTATAGTACTCTTTGACGACATCCTTAGGTATGTGCACCTTTGTGTCCCCCGGGGGAGGTGAGGTCTTCCCCCCGGAGCGATCAGTCTCGTTTGCCTTGGCTTTAAATTCCATTTATTTGAGGACGCGCTCGTGCTCGAGCAGGAGTTTCTTCTCCTCGAGGTCTCTTTGTCTTCGCCTTTCTTCTAGGTCTCCTTCTAGCCGTAGCTGCTCGAGGGCTAACTTCCTTTCTGCCAGTTGGATCTCTCCTTCTTGTCTGAGTCGAACGAGCTCCAATTCGTGGAGCCGGTTCTTCTCTCGTTCTCTGGCATCTTCGTGGGAGAGGCCCGTGTCTGGGTTCGCGGGTCTCCCTCCCGCTGGGTTCGTCGCAGCCTCCGTGCCTCCGTTCGGGCCCGGGTTATCTTCCCTCGGGGGTGGCGCCTCGCCGGCGTCCACCCAGGCCTGCAGGGCCGATTTAAAGTCTTCTTTAGTACTTAAGCCAGTGGTAGCGATGCCTAAGTCCTTGCAGAATTGCTTTAGCTCCTTGTGACTGTAGTCTTCCATTTTCTCTTTCTGGAATTCTGTGCTCATGGTTGCAGTGGTTTTTTCTTGGTAGTGAGCGAATTACTCTCTGTACGATCTGCATGGGCTCGGATCCCAGCGCTTGCCACCAATGTTAGAAAGGCGTCCCCGGGGGAGGCAGAAGATGTCTGACTGACCACCCCTAGGTCCACCTCTCAGTCGAGGAGTAGCCGAGCGTTTGCTGAGAGGCCTCCTGAATGAGGGTCCTCTCCTAGGATCGTACAGCAGAGTAATCACAACACTACAGATGGACACCACACAAGAAGTTAAGTTCTCAAGCTTTTATAGGGAATAAACGGTTGCTAGTTCTTGGCAGTATGTACAAGCAGATTGAGGGATCTGGCAAGTCTCTTAAAGGGGGGTAAGGTAGCGGGACAGTCTTACTCTGGGCGGAGGAAGGGATACCCTATGCACAGCTCTCAATCCTCGAGCTGGGGGGTTCTGAGATGTTCGAGCCGCGGCAGCGCCAGCAGGCTTGCAAGGTGGTTCAGCGAAGTAGGCCGCGGCAGCGCCAGCAGGCTCTCAGGTGGTTCAGCAAGGTAGGCTGCGGCAGCGCCAGCAGGCTCTCGGAAGGTTCAGCAAGGTAGGCCGCGGCAGCGCCAGCAGGCTCTCAGATGGTTCGACAGGATAGGCCGCGGCAGCGCCAGCAGGCTCTCGGAAGGTTCAGCAAGGTAGGCCGCGGCAGCGCCAGCAGGCTCTCGGAAGGTTCAGCAAGGTAGGCCGCGGCAGCGCCAGCAGGCTCTCAGAAGGTCGTCGGGTTACGGATGAGTTCGTCTGGTGTCGGCCGTGACAGCGTGACAACTGAAGTCTTAATCCAGGGCTGCCCCAGATATAGGTCTGGAGGTCTTTGAAGTCCGGACCCTCGTGCCTGGGGGTCAGAGGGGCCGGGATGATGGTGTCCAGACACCCAGCAGGGGGGTGGAGCCAGCGCCCAGGGAGGCCGGAGGGCGATCAATACCAGGCGTCCGGGGACGGCTGGAGGCCCATCGAAACTCCCCTTCCTCCGGGATCTGTCGAGTGCCTACTCGACCACCTGGGTGGATCTGGGTGCCTCGATGTCGGGGCTTCGCTGGGGCCTGGGCTGGGGCCGAGGCCACGTGGTTGTGACGTGGCGGGTCCAAGATGGAATCGGGCACGGCCTCGTGCTGAGGTTGTGATGGGCTTACGCTGGGGTCAGGCCTGCGCTGGTGGACCGGGATGGTAGCCGGCCCTGTGGGGTTGGGGCGTGCAGGATCGGGCCGAAGGGGCCGCCCGAGGTCTGGTGGAGGGCGGATATTGTCCTGGGCCCACCATGCGGGAGGGGTAGGACCACGCCATGAGGCCGGGTCCAACAGAACCCTGCTCCAGCCAAAAGATCTCAAACTCATTGAAGACTTTTCTGAACACTGAGTGAGCCCTGCTCCAACTAAGAGATCACAAACTCACTTAAGACTCCTCTGACACTGAGTGAGCCCAGCTCCTTCCAAAGATATCACAAACTCACTAAAGACTCCTCTGACACTGAGTGAGCCCTGCTCCTTCCAAGAGATCACAAACTCACTGAAGACTCCTCTGACACTGAGTGAGCCCTGCTCCTTCCAAGAGATCACAAACCCACTGCAAACTCTACTGAACACTGAGCGAGCCCAACTCCAACTAAAAGATGACAAACTCACTGCAAACTCTTCTGAACACTGAGCGAGCCCTGCTCCTTCCAAGAGATCACAAACTCGCTGAAGACTCCTCTGACAATGAGTCAACCCTGCTCCAGCCAAAAGATCTCAAACTCAATGAAGACTTTTCTGAACACTGAGTGAGCCCTGCTCCAACCATTAGATCACAAACTCACTTAAGACTCCTCTGACACTGAGTGATCCCTGCTCCTTTCAAGAGATTACAAACTCACAGAAGACTCCTCTGACACTGAGTGAGCCCTGCTCCTTCCAAGAGATCACAATCTCACTAAAGACTCCTCTGACAATGTGTGAGCCCTGCTCCAACCAAGAGAGCACAAACTCACTGAAGACTCCTCTGTCACTGAGTGAGCCCTGCTCCATCCAAGAGATCTTAAACTCACTGAAGACACCTCTGACACTGAGTGAGTCCTGCTCCTTTCAAGAGATTACGAACTCACAGAAGACTCCTCTGACACTGAGTGAGCCCTGCTCCTTCCAAGAGATCACAAACTCACTGAAGACTCCTCAGACAATGAGTGAGCCCTGCTCCAACCAAGAGATCACACACTCACTGAAGACTCCTCTGACACTGTGTGAGCCCTGCTCCTTCCAAGAGATCACAAACTCACTGAAGACTCCTCTTACACTGAGTGAGCCCTGGTCCAACCAAGAGATCACACACTCACTGAAGACTCCTCTGACACTGAGTGAGCCCTGCTCCTTCCAAGAGATCACAAACTCACTGAAGACTCCTCTTACACTGAGTGAGCCCTGCTCCTTCCAAGAGATCACAAACTCACTGAAGACTCCTCGGACACTGAGTGAGCCCTGCTCCTTCCAAGAGATCACAAACTCACTGAAGACTCCTCTTACACTGTGTGAGCCCTGCTCCTTCCAAGAGATCACAAACTCACTGAAGACTCCTCTGACACTGAGTGAGCCCTGCTCCAACCAAGAGATCACAAACTCACTGAAGACTCCTCTGACACTGAGTGAGCCCTGCTCCTACCAAGAGATCACAAACTCACTGAAGACTCCTCGGACACTGAGTGAGCCCTGCTCCAACCAAGAGATCACGAACTCACTGAAGACTCCTCGGACACTGAGTGAGCCCTGCTCCAACCAAGAGATCACGAACTCAATGAAGACTCCTCTGACACTGAGTGAGCCCTGCTGCTTTCAAGACATTACAAACTCACAGAAGACTCCTCTGACACTGAGTGAGCCCTGCTCCTTCCAAGAGTTCACTAACTCACTGAAGACTTCTCGGACACTGAGTGAGCCCTGCTCCAACCAAGAGATCACACACTCACTGAAGACTCCTCTGACACTGAGCGAGCCCTGCTCCTTTCAAGAGATTACAAACTCACAGAAGACTCCTCTGACACTGAGTGAGCCCTGCTCCTTCAAAGAGATCACGAACTCACTGAAGACTCCTCGGACACTGAGTGAGCCCTGCTCCAACCAAGAGATCACGAACTCACTGAAGACTCCTCTGACACTGAATGAGCCCTGCTCCTTTCAAGACATTACAAACTCACAGAAGACTCCTCTGACACTGAGTGAGCCCTGCTCCTTCCAAGAGTTCACTAACTCACTGAAGACTTCTCGGACACTGAGTGAGCACTGCTCCAACCAAGAGATCACACACTCACTGAAGACTTCTCTGACACTGAGCGAGCCCTGCTCCTTTCAAGAGATTACAAACTCACAGAAGACTCCTCTGACACTGAGTGAGCCCTGCTCCTTCCAAGAGATCAGAAACTCACTGAAGACTCCTCTGACACTGAGTGAACCCTGCTCCAGCCTAAAGATCTCAAACTCATTGAAGACTTTTCTGAACACTGAGTGAGCCCAGCTTCAACTAAGAGATCACAAACTCACTGAAGCCTCCTCTGACACTGAGTGAGCCCTGCTCCAACTAAGAGATGACAAACTCACTGAAGACTCATCTGACACTGAGTGAGCCCTGCTCCTTCCAAGAGATCACAAACTCACTGAAGACTCCTCTGACACTGAGTGAGCCCTGCTCCTTCCAAAAGATCACAAACCCACTGCAAACTCTTCTGAACACTGAGCGAGCCCTGCTCCTTCCAAGAGATCACAAACTCTCTGAAGACTCCTCTGACACTGAGTGAACCCTGCTCCAGCCAAAAGATCTCAAACTCATTGAAGACTTTTCTGAACACTGAGTGCGCCCAGCTTCAACTAAGAGATCACAAACTCACTGTAGACTCCTCGGACACTGAGTGAGCCCTGCTCCAACCAAGAGATCACAAACTTACTGAAGACTCCTCTGACACTGAGTAAGCCCTGCTCCTTTCAAGAGATTACAAACTCACAGAAGACTCCTCTGAAACTGAGTGAGCCCTGCTCCTTCCAAGAGATCACAAACTCACTAAGACTCCTCTGACAATGTGTGAGCCCTGCTCCATCCAAGATATCTTAAACTCACTGAAGACACCTCTGACACTGAGTGAGCCCTGCTCCTTTCAAGAGATTACGAACTCACAGAAGACTCCTCTGACACTGAGTGAGCCCTGCTCCTTCCAAGAGATCACAAACTCACTGAAGACTCCTCAGACACTGAGTGAACCCTGCTCCAGCCAATAGATCTCAAACTCATTGAAGACTTTTTTGAGCACTGAGTGCGCCCAGTTCCAACTAAGAGATCACAAACTCACTGAAGACTCCTCAGACACTGAGTAAGCCCTGCTCCTTTCAATAGATTACAAACTCACAGAAGACTCCTCTGACACTGAGTGAGCCCTGCTCCTTCCAAGAGATCACAAACTCACTGAAGACTCATCAGACAATGAGTGAGCCCTGCTCCAACCAAGAGTTCACACACTCACTGAAGACTCCTCTGACACTGAGTGAGCCCTGCTCCTTCCAAGAGATCACAAACTCACTGAAGACTCCTCTTACACTGAGTGAGCCCTGGTCCTTCCAAGAGATCACAAACTCACTGAAGACTCCTCTGACACTGAGTGAGCCCTGCTCCTTCCAAGAGATCACAAACTCACTGAAGACTCCTCGGACACTGAGTGAGCCCTGCTCCTTCCAAGAGATCACAAACTCACTGAAGACTCCTCTGACTCTGAGTGAGCCCTGCTCCTTCCAAGAGATCACAAACTCACTGAAGACTCCTCGGAAACTGAGTGAGCCCTGCTCCAACCAAGAGATCACAAACTCACTGAAGACTCCTCTGACACTGAGTGAGCCCTGCTCCTTCCAAGAGATCACAAACTCACTGAAGACTCCTCGGACACTGAGTGAGCCCTGCTCCAACCAAGAGATCACGAACTCACTGAAGACTCCTCTGACACTGAGTGAGCCCTGCTCCTTTCAAGACATTACAATCTCACAGAAGACTCCTCTGACACTGAGTGAGCCCTGCTCCTTCCAAGAGTTCACTAACTCACTGAAGACTTCTCGGACACTGAGTGAGCCCTGCTCCAACCAAGAGATCACACACTCACTGAAGACTCCTCTGACACTGAGCGAGCCCTGCTCCTTTCAAGAGATTACAAACTCACAGAAGACTCCTCTGACACTGAGTGAGCCCTGCTTCTTCCAAGAGATTAGAAACTCGCTGAAGACTCCTCTGACACTGAGTGAACCCTGCTCCAGCCTAAAGGTCTCAAACTCATTGAAGACTTTTCTTAACACTGAGTGAGCCCAGCTTCAACTAAGAGATCACAAACTCACTGAAGCCTCCTCTGACACTGATTGAGCCCTGGTGTGAGAAGTTGGCCTGATGTGCAGTGCTCACTATTCTAGTGATCACTATATATCAGTCCAAACAACCCTTATTGATGATTGGTTGTAAGTCAACCTTATAGACCAGCTATCCTAGTAGCATGGATACGAGCAGTCTAAGGCTAAGACTCTATAGGGCGTGTTAAGCCAGCTGTTTTACCATCACATTACCCCTTGAACACCCAGTGAAAGGACACCACACAAGTGTTATGAAAATAAACAGTGTATTTATTAGAATCACAACAGCCCTGTACTCTTTATGAGGACAGGGTGCTAGGCACACAACAAAACTCTTACGAAAATACTTAAGTTAGCACAGTATACACAAATGCCCGAGGGGCACGAAAAACCATATACTCTGAAAGTGGAATGCGAAATTACTAGCAGGTAAGTACAGTACTAATAGGCTTTGGAATCGCTAGGACTTGACTAGGGAATCGTTATATTACTTCTAGGAGGCCCAGGGGACTCGGGTGCAGAGTGTGCACTCTCACGCGGGATGCGGGACAAAGTCTATGGAAGCTAGTAAAGTTAAAGTTAGTGTTTACGGGCGAACCCGACCTGGTAGGAAGAAAACAACAGTGGATCCTGACCCTTGGATAGTGAGGCTATGCTGGGGCACCGAAATGCCGAAGTTACCTAGCCCAGGGGCTGCAGTTGCATAGGTCTCAAAAGACGTCGGGAATCCTCGTCGACGAACCAGGAGCCTGGAAGAAAGATGCTGGCAGGCGACCAGTGAAGAGAGTTCGAGTTGATCCAAGCCTGGATCTTTAAGATGGATGACACCTGAAAGCAGAGGGGACCAAGTTCGTGACTACTAGCCAGTAGTCAGTGGGCACCGGGAGGGCACCGGATGGTAGTCACCTCGACTAGGTGAGTGGGCGACGCTGTGCTCTGCAGATCTCACGGACCAGGAGGCGTTGTCGGCGACCAGGATGGAGAGGCGAGCTGTCCCACGATGGATGAAGCTGTCGGCGTCGAAGTACCCAGGATTGGGCAACAAAGCCTTGGCTAATTCAAGCCCACGCGGTGGACTCAAAATGGCGTCTTGAGTGGACCAGGAGGGTCCGGAGTGCTCCTCTTCTGGAAGGGAGCAAGGGCCAGTCTGGAGCAACCAGACTAGCAGCAGTGATGTCGTCGGGCGTCGTTCAGAAGGCCACAAGCCAGCGGGCTAGTAGCCAAACAACGCGGTGAGCAGCAAAAAGCAGAAGGGCCCCACGCCGATCGTGGAGATGCTGGGGGGCTGCTCTTCGGTGCTGGAGCTGCTCAGGGTTGGGGCTTCACGGACCCCAAAGCACTCGCCAGGAAATTACTCGGCGGGCTTGCTGTGCAGAAGTCGTGCAGTCTTGGCAATAGTCGGTCCCTTGAGGTCTCGTCGCACTCACGGTTCTCAGCTTGGCTGTAGAGGTGAGTAGAGGTCGGAGGTGCCAGGGAAGCCGGGTCTTGTCGAGCTGGGCAGTCGGATTCCGGAGGAAGGACTTACAGCAGACCGCAGTGTTCTTGCGATGGTGCCTGCGGATGCAGGGTGACTACTCCTTAGCCACAAGGGAGAATCTTGAAGAAGGAAATCTTGAAGTCCTTTCGCAGAAAGTCGTGTCTTGATTCCAAAGATGATCTAATTTGGAAGGGGGCCTGCTCCTACCTTTATCTGAGAAAAGGGGGCTGGCACGCGAGTAGGTCCTGCCCTATGGGTGGGACCAGGAGGGGGGTGGTTACACCCACTTCCTTGGCGGGCTTTTCCCCAGCTCAGGGTCTGGAGTGTCCCTGGAACTGGTTCAAGCCGGCCTTTGCATAGTGAGCACCGGGGTGCCACTTGCAGTCACCTTCCTCTGAAGCCCTGCCTACCTAGGATACACAAAATCCTGTCTGGGACGGTGCTGGCACTGCCCCTGGCAGGAAACCCTTTGTCCTTATCTCCTGCTCTGGGAGGACTCCCAGCAGCAGGAGGGCAGACTTGTGTCTCGGTGGCAGCATCCATTTTGTGGAGCTGAGGCTCTGTTGGACTTTAACCGGGGTTAGGGGTTACATACATGTTGTGTCCCTCTAGAAGGGTGGAATGCTAACCCCGTCGCCAGAATTGGCGAGGGGTTAGTATTCCAATTCGTATGACACCTTACTCGACATGTTTTGATAAAGCGATACCAGAGTTGGCATATAACCGCGAGGATTATAATGCACTTAAGAGTATATGGTATGCGATATCATGGAAACGGCTAAGGGATGGATCCCGAAAGCCGCCGACAGGCTCAGCTCATGCCAGAGCACCATCTCACACGATTCCAAGCACTCTGCCTTCAGGATTGTTAAGGCCTGCCATAGGAGTGACTGATAGGAGATCTGTGTGTCCATTTTAGGGTTAGATATAGGTATACTATATCTAAAGCAAAGGGTGAGTACACCACCTTGCCCCAGCTGTCGTGCAGCCAGTTGTGTCAGTTTAGTTAGTCAGCCCAGGGGTGGCATAATACATGCTTCAGCCCCTGGGAGACTTCTGGGTACACCTCAGCCCTGGGTACAGGGACTTGGAGAGGGCCCAGTGCCAATTCAGTACCTGAGTACAATTTGGATAGAGAGAACAGCTAGGCTGTGGGTCTGATTAGCAGGCCCACAGCCAGGGAAAGTCGTAAACCAGTGCAGCAAAAAGCAAAAATCTGGGTGATCATAGGATTGCAGACCCTACTCTCCTACATGACCCCCCCCAAACTTTGGGACAATAAACTAACCTTGACCAGGTGAGTCTTCTTGCTCTAAGTGGAAATACCTGGAGAGCCCATCAGCATTGCTGTGATCAGTACCAGGTCTATGCTCCACTGTAAAATCCATCCCCTGTAGGGAAATGGACCACCTAAGCAGTTTGGGGTTTTCACCCTTCATCTGATTTAGCCACAAGAGGGGCTTATGGTCGGTCTGAATGGTGAAGTGAGTGCCAAACAATAGGCCCTCAGCTTCTTCAGGGCCCAAACCACAGCAAAGGCCTCCCTCTCAATAGCTGACCAATTTTTCTCTCTGGGGGTCAGCCTCCTACTAATGAAAGCAATAGGCTGATCATTACCATCAAAATTCAGTTGAGACAGAACAGCTCCCACACCCAACTCAGAAGCATCTGTTTGGACAATGAATGGCTTGGAGTAATCTGGACTCTTAAGGATAGGTGCTGTGCACATGGCCTGCTTGAGGTCATTGAATGCTTTCTGACAGCTTGCTGTCCACTGAACTTTCTTTGGCATCTTTTTGCTTGTCAGGTCATTAAGAGGGGTCACTATGGACCCATAATTTCTGACAAACTTCCTATAGTAACCAGTCAGGCCCAAGAAAGCTCGAACCTGAGTCTGGGTGATTGGAGGAGCCCAGTCCTGGATGGCCTGTATTTTACTCTCCAATGGCTGAACCTGGCCTCCACCTACAAGGTGGCCCAGGTATACAACCTGTGTCTGCCCTATCTGGCACTTAGTGGCCTTGATAGTGAGGCCTGCCTTTTGCAGAGCCTCTAACACTTTCCTCAGGTGGACCAGGTGATCCTCCCAGGTGGAGCTAAAGACAGCAATATCGTCAAGATATGCTGCACAGAAGTCATCCAGCCCAGTGAGGACTTGATTCACCAACCTTTGGAAGGTGGCAGGTGCATTTTTCAAACCAAAGGGCATTACCACAAATTGATAATGCCCACCAGGGGTAGAAAATGCTGTCTTGGGTTTGGCTTCCTCAGCTAACCTGATTTGCCAATACCCAGCTGTCAAATCAAATGTACTTAAGAATTTGGCAGAAGCCAATTTATCTATAAGTTCATCTGCTCTTGGTATTGGGTGGGCATCTGTCTTAGTGACTGCATTGAGGCCTCTGTAGTCTACACAAAACCTCATCTCTTTCTTACCACCCTGGGTGTGAGGCTTTGGCACTAGAACTACTGGGCTAGCCCAAGGGCTATCTGAGGGCTCAATGACTCCCAGCTCCAACATTTTCTGCACTTCTGTTTTGATGCAGTCTCTAACATGATCAGGCTGTCTGTAGATTTTACTCTTGACAGGCAGACTGTCCCCAGTGTCAACATCATGGGTACACCAATCAGTTTGGCTGGGTGTTAGAGAGAACATATGTCTGAAGGATTGCAGAACTTGCCTGCAATCCTGTTGCTGATGTTCAGTGAGGCTGCCACAAAAGACAACACCATCAACTGATCCATCATCAGGATTCTGAGTGAGCAGGTCTGGGAGAGGGTCACTCTCTTCCTCCTGTCCCTCATCTGTGGCCATGAGCAAGCTCATGTCCTTCCTGTCAACATATGCCTTGAGCCTGTTAACATGGAGCACTCTGAGAGGGCTCCTGGGAGTTCCAAGGTCCACCAAGTAGGTAACCTCTCCCTTTTGCTCAATGATGGTGTGGGGCCCAGACCATTTGTCTTTCAGAGCTGCTGGGGCCACTGGCTCCAGCACCCACACCTTCTGTCCTGGCTGGTACACAGTCAGAACAGCCTTTTGGTCATGCCAAGCTTTTTGAAGTTCTTGGCTAGCCTCCAGGTTTTTAGATGCCTTCTCCATATACTCAGCCATCCTGGAGCGGAGACCAAGTACATAGTCCACTATGTTGGTGGCAGGCTTTTTGAGAGGTCTCTCCCATCCTTCCTTCACCAAACACAGGGGTCCTCTTACAGGATGCCCATACAGAAGCTCAAAAGGGCTGTAGCCAACCCCCTTCTGTGGGACCTCTCTGTAAGCAAACAAGAGGCAGGGGATCAGGACATCCCATCTTCTCCTAAGAGTTTCAGGTAGTCCATGAATCATCCCTTTGAGGGTCCTGTTGAATCTCTCAACAAGCCCATTGCATTGTGGGTGGTAGGGTGTGGTGAACTTGTAGTTCACACCACACTCCTTCCACATTGCAGTCAGATATCCTGACATGAAGTTTGTAATTCTGTCAGAAACAACCTCCTTAGGGAAGCCCACTCTGGAGAACACTCCAACTGGGGCTCTTGCCACTACAGGTGCTGTAGTGGTCCTAAGTGGAATAGCTTCAGGATACCTGGTGGCATGATCCACCACCACCAGTATAAACGTGTGCCCTGATGCTGTCTGGGGTTCCATTGGACCAACAATGTCAATCCCCACTCTTTCAAAGGGGACCCCCACCACAGGTAGTGGTATGAGGGGGGCCTTTGTTGTGCCACCTGACTTACCACTGGCTTGGCAAGTGACACAGGAGCGACAAAACTCCTTGGTATTCTCATTCATGTGGGGCCAGTGAAAGTGTGAGACAAGCCTGTCCCACGTCTTTGTCTGACCTAAATGACCTGCAAGGGGAATCTCATGGGCCAAGGTGAGAAGGAAACCTCTCAGAGACAAGGGGATGACCAGCCTCCTGGTTGCACCAGGCTTGGGGTCTCTTGACTCAGAGTACAGGAGTCCATCTTCCCAGTATACCCTGTGGGCACCTGTGGCATTCCCTGCAGCCTCAGCAGCAGCCTGCTGTCTGAGGGGTTCAAGGGAAGGGCAGTCTAACTGTGCCTTCCCCAGGTCTGCTCTGGAGGGTCCCCCTGAGCCCAGAAACTCAACTTGATCAAGTTCAAGCTCTTTAGGCTCAGTTTCCCTCAGCTCTCTCAGATCAGCCTCCTCAGAGACTTGATCCTCAACCTGGGGCAAGGGGGAAGGCAAAGCCTTAACCCTACTGCTCTTCTTCTTGGAAGGTGTCTGGTCCATACTTTCAGGATCCAGCACCTGTTCAGTGGGGCATCTTCTGGCCTGTGACCAAGTCACAGCAAGCACATGTGCTGGCAAGCCTAACATCTCCATGTGAGTCCTCTGCTCCACTTCTGACCATAGTGATGACTCCAAATCATTGCCCAACAAACAATCAACTGGGAGGTCTGAACTGACTACAACTTTCTTTTGTCCCTTCACTCCACCCCAGGAGAAAGCCACAATCGCCATACTATGACTGGTAGTGACGTTGCTGGCATTGGTCACCAGGAAATCTGTACCTGGCATGATCTGTCCAGGGTCCACAAAGTTAGGTGTCACCATGGTGACACTGGCACAAGTGTCCCTATAGGCCTGAGCCATCTTGCCATTAATCAAAGGTGTCTGCCTGTGTTTGCTCAAAGTATTGGGACTTATATCATATCCATATCCATATCCCCTGTACAGACAAGGACAGCCTGAGTGAGTGTGCCAACTAAGTTGTCAGACCCCTCAGTTCCCAAGGTTAACCCAACTAATGCCTTGGGAGGTACACTACCACTACTGACTGTACTAGGGGGTGCAGTTGCCTTAGGGGCTGTAGTGGCAGGAGTTTGTCCTCCTCTTTTGGTGCACTCACTAAACCAGTGAGATTTACTCTTACAGTACTGGCACCACCTCTTTGACTGGCCTTCTTGATTTTTCTTCTTCTGGGAAGCCTGACCCCCACCCTCTTTGGTTTGTTGGGGACCTGGTGAAGACTTCTGGTCATTTTGTTCACTCTTAACATTACCCTTCTGGTCTGCTTTCTTCTGACCACCCTGGTTCTGGTTCTGGTTCTGCTTGATCCTTGTCCTGACCCATTTGTCTGCCTTCTTTCCCAATTCTTGGGGAGAGGTCAGATCTGAATCAACAAGGTGCTGGTGCAACAACTGGTTCTGACAATTGTTTAAAATTTGTTCTCTCATCATAAGATTATACAATCCTGTGTAATCTGTAACCTTGCTACCCAGCAACCAGCCCTCCAAAGCCTTAGTGGCACAATCCACAAAGTCAGACCAGTCCTGAGACTGAGTTTTCTGGGTGTCTCTGAACAGCAACCTGTACTGCTCAGTGGTTAAACCAAACCCATCAATCAGTGCATTTTTCAGGACCTGGTAATCATTAGCATCCTCCACTCTTGTAGTGAGGAGCTTATCTCTACCTTTACCATCAAAGGAGAGCCACAGTATAGCTGCCCACTGACTTCGGGGAATGCACTGCACAGTGCAGGCTCTCTCCAAAGCAGCCATCCATTTCTGGATGTCATCCCCTTGCTTAAAGGGGGGCACTATTTTAGTCAGGTGTTTAGTATCTAAACCCTTCTCTCTATCTCTTGGGAGATTGCTGCCCCCAGTGGGAGCTAACCCACTCATCTGCTGCTCTCTAGCCAAGGCAAGCTTCTCTTTGGCCAGGGCAATTTCTTCCCTTTCAATCCTCAGAGTAGCCTGTCTCATCCTAGCTTCATGCTCCATTCTCTGAGGGGAAGTCAATCTCCTCTGGGGAGAGTTCCTCCTCCTCTGAGAAGAGGCATTAGAGTGCAGAGATCTATTGGAGTCCCTAGAAAGAGATCTATCTCTCCTATCTCCAATGTTAGGCCTACTTAGGGTCAGTACTGGGGGTCCCCCAGATCCTAGCCCAAGGAAGTCTAAGTTGGCCCTGGTTAGCCTTCTGACTACCTCAAGACCTTTGTCTACCTCATCCCCAGAGAGTTCCTCCTGATCCTCCTCCTCCTCAACTGCAGTAGCAGTGTTGGGGAGGTCTGGATCCCCAGAGGTTCCCTCTAAGGCTGGCATGTTCTCATGTAACTGAGAAATCTTTCTGGCATCATATGTCTCTAAGAGACCTATCAGAAAGGGAATGGTGAGGTTAGACCCCTGCTTCAGTTTCTTGGAGGTACAGACTTGTCTCATCTCCTGGAAACTGAGAGCTGCATATCTTGAAGTGACCTGTGGAGGGTCAACACTTACCAGGGGAGTCTCAGTGGACTCTCCATGGTTAGACATGCTTTTCTAGTGAGGTGTAAGTGGTGCACTTACCTACACTATATGTTTGCCTACTGATCCCTTGCTAGAGTTGTAGTTTAGGGTGTGCTAGGCCCTAGGAGCTACAACAGCTGGTTCAGTAGAACTCAGAGTATTCTAAGCTAAGTTATATGTACCTTTAGTACTTATGTGATCTTTCACAAGATATTCTTAGGATATGTGTGGTAAAACAACAGCAAGCTCAAATCCCAACCGCTGCTCACCAATGTGAGAAGTTGGCCTGATGTGCAGTGCTCACTATTCTAGTGATCACTATATATCAGTCCAAACAACCCTTATTGATGATTGGTTGTAAGTCAACCTTATAGACCAGCTATCCTAGTAGCATGGATATGAGCAGTCTAAGGCTAAGACTCTGGAGGGCGTGTTAAGCCAGCTGTTTTACCATCACATTACCCCTTGAACACCCAGTGAAAGGACACCACACAAGTGTTATGAAAATAAACAGTGTATTTATTAGAATCACAACAGCCCTGTACTCTTTATGAGGACAGGGTGCTAGGCACACAACAAAACTCTTACGAAAATACTTACGTTAGCACAGTATACACAAATGCCCAAGGGGCACGAAAAACCATATACTCTGAAAGTGGAATGCGAAATTACTAGCAGGTAAGTACAGTACTAATAGGCTTTGGAATCGCTAGGACTTGACTAGGGAATCGTTAGATTACTTCTAGGAGGCCCAGGGGACTCGGGTGCAGAGTGTGCACTCTCACGCGGGATGCGGGACAAAGTCTATGGAAGCTAGTAAAGTTAAAGTTAGTGTTTACGGGCGAACCCGACCTGGTAGGAAGAAAACGACAGTGGATCCTGACCCTTGGATAGTGAGGCTATGCTGGGGCACCGAAATGCCGAAGTTACCTAGCCCAGGGGCTGCAGCTGCATAGGTCTCAAAAGACGTCGGGAATCCTCGTCGACGAACCAGGAGCCTGGAAGAAAGATGCTGGCAGGCAACCAGTGAAGAGAGTTCGAGTTGATCCAAGCCTGGATCTTGAAGATGGATGACACCTGAAAGCAGAGGGGACCAAGTTCGTGACTACTAGCCAGTAGTCTGTGGGCACCGGGAGGGCACCGGATGGTAGTCACCTCGACTAGGTGAGTGGGCGACGCTGTGCTCTGCAGATCTCACGGACCAGGAGGCGTTGTCAGCGACCAGGATGGAGAGGCGAGCTGTCCCACGATGGATGAAGCTGTCGGCGTCGAAGTACCCAGGATTGGGCAACAAAGCCTTGGCTAATTCAAGCCCACGCGGTGGACTCAAAATGGCGTCTTGAGTGGACCAGGAGGGTCCGGAGTGCTCCTCTTCTGGAAGGGAGCAAGGGCCAGTCTGGAGCAACCAGACTAGCAGCAGTGATGTCGTTGGGCGTCGTTCAGAAGGCCACAAGCCAGCGGGCTAGTAGCCAAACAACGCGGTGAGCAGCAAAAAGCAGAAGGGCCCCACGCCGATCGTGGAGATGCTGGGGGGCTGCTCTTCGGTGCTGGAGCTGCTCAGGGTTGGGGCTTCTCGGACCCCAAAGCACTCGCCAGGAAATTACTCAGCGGGCTTGCTGTGCAGAAGTCGTGCAGTCTTGGCAATAGTCGGTCCCTTGAGGTCTCGTCGCACTCACAGTTCTCAGCTTGGCTGTAGAGGTGAGTAGAGGTCGGAGGTGCCAGGGAAGCCGGGTCTTGTCGAGCTGGGCAGTCGGATTCCGGAGGAAGGACTTACAGCAGACCGCAGTGTTCTTGCGATGGTGCCTGCGGATGCAGGGTGACTACTCCTTAGTCACAAGGGAGAATCTTGAAGAAGGAAATCTTGAAGTCCTTTCGCAGAAAGTCGTGTCTTGATTCCAAAGATGATCTAATTTGGAAGGGGGCCTGCTCCTACCTTTATCTGAGAAAAGGGGGCTGGCACGCGACTAGGTCCTGCCCTATGGGTGGGACCAGGAGGGGGGTGGTTACACCCACTTCCTTGGCGGGCTTTTCCCCAGCTCAGGGTCTGGAGTGTCCCTGGAACTGGTTCAAGCCGGCCTATGCATAGTGAGCACCGGGGTGCCACTTGCAGTCACCTTCCTCTGAAGCCCTGCCTACCTAGAATACACAAAATCCTGTCTGGGACGGTGCTGGCACTGCCCCTGGCAGGAAACCCTTTGTCCTTATCTCCTGCTCTGGGAGGACTCCCAGCAGCAGGAGGGCAGACTTGTGTCTCGGTGGCAGCATCCATTTTGTGGAGCTGAGGCTCTGTTGGACTTTAACCGGGGTTAGGGGTTACATACATGTCGTGTCCCTCTAGAAGAGTGGAATGCTAACCCCGTCGCCAGAATTGGCGAGGGGTTAGTATTCCAATTCGTATGACACCTTACTCGACATGTTTTGATAAAGCGATACCAGAGTTGGCATATAACCGCGAGGATTATAATGCACTTAAGAATATATGGTATGCGATATCATGGAAACGGCTAAGGGATGGATCCCGAAAGCCGCCGACAGGCTCAGCTCATGCCAGAGCACCATCTCACACGATTCCAAGCACTCTGCCTTCAGGATTGTTAAGGCCTGCCATAGGAGTGACTGATAGGAGATCTGTGTGTCCATTTTAGGGTTAGATATAGGTATACTATATCTAAAGCAAAGGGTGAGTACACCACCTTGCCCCCGCTGTCGTGCAGCCAGTTGTGTCAGTTTAGTTAGTCAGCCCAGGGGTGGCATAATACATGCTTCAGCCCCTGGGAGACTTCTGGGTACACCTCAGCCCTGGGTACAGGGACTTGGAGAGGGCCCAGTGCCAATTCAGTACCTGAGTACAATTTGGATAGAGAGAACAGCTAGGCTGTGGGTCTGATTAGCAGGCCCACAGCCAGGGAAAGTCGTAAACCAGTGCAGCAAAAAGCAAAAATCTGGGTGATCATAGGATTGCAGACCCTACTCTCCTACACCTGGTCATTCCAAGAGATGTCAAACTTACTGAAGACTCCTCTGACACTGAGTGAGCCCTGCTCCTTCCAAGAGATCACAAACTCACTGAAGAATCCTCTTACACTGAGTGAGCCCTGCTCCTTCCAAGAGTTCACTAACTCACTGAAGACTTCTCGGACACTGAGTGAGCCCTGCTCCAACCAAGAGATCACACACTCACTGAAGACTCCTCTGGCACTGAGCGAGCCCTGCTCCTTTCAAGAGATTACAAACTCACAGAAGACTCCTCCGACACTGAGTGAGCCCTGCTCCTTCCAAGAGATCAGAAACTCGCTGAAGACTCCTCTGACACTGAGTGAACCCTGCTCCAGCCTAAAGATCTCAAACTCATTGAAGACTTTTCTGAACACTGAGTGAGCCCAGCTTCAACTAAGAGATCACAAACTCACTGAAGCCTCCTCTGACACTGAGTGAGCCCTGCTCCAACTAAGGGATGACAAACTCACTGAAGACTCATCTGACACTGAGTGAGCCCTGCTCCTTCCAAGAGATCACAAACTCACTGCAAACTCTTCTGAACACTGAGCGAGCCCTGCTCCTTCCAAGAGATCACAAACTCTCTGAAGACTCCTCTGACACTGAGTGAACCCTGCTCCAGCCAAAAGATCTCAAACTCATTGAAGACTTTTCTGAACACTGAGTGCGCCCAGCTCCAACTAAGAGATCACAAACTCACTGAAGACTCCTCGGACACTGAGTGAGCCCTGCTCCAACCAAGAGATCACAAACTTACTGAAGACTCCTCTGACACTGAGTAAGCCCTGCTCCTTTCAAGAGATTACAAACTCACAGAGAACTCCTCTGACACTGAGTGATCCCTGCTCCTTCCAAGAGATCACAAACTCACTAAAGACTCCTCTCACAATGTGTGTGCCCTGCTCCATCTTACGATATCTTAAACTCACTGAAGACACCTCTGACACTGAGTGAGCCCTGCTCCTTTCAAGAGATTACGAACTCACAGAAGACTACTCTGACACTGAGTGAGCCCTGCTCCTTCCAAGAGATCACACACTCACTGAAGAGTCCTCTGACACTGAGTGAGCCCTGCTCCAACCAAGAGATCACACACTCACTGAAGACTCCTCTGACACTGAGTGAGCCCTGCTCCTTCAAGAGATTACAAACTCACAGAAGACTCCTCTGTCACTGAGTGAGCCCTGCTACTTCCAAGAGATCACAAACTCGCTGAATACTCCTCTGACACTGAGTGAACCCTGCTCCAGCCTAAAGATCTCAAACTCATTGAAGACTTTTCTGAACACTGAGTGAGCCCAGCTCCAACTAAGAGATCACAAACTCACTGAAGACTCCTCTGACACTGAGTGAGCCCTGCTCCAACTAAGAGATCACAAACTCACTGAAGACTCCTCTGACACTGAGTGAGCCCTGCTCCTTCCAAGAGATCACATACTCACTGAAGACTCCTCTGACACTGAGTGAGCCCTGCTCCTTCCAAGAGATCACAAACTCACTGAAGACTCCTCTGACACTGAGTGAGCCCTGCTCCTTCCAAGAGATCACAAACTCACTGAAGACTCCTCTGACACTGGTTGTACTCTGCTCCAGCCAAAAGATCTCAAACTCATTGAAGACTTTTCTGAACACTGAGTGCGCCCAGCTTCAACTAAGAGATCACAAACTCACTTAAGCCTCCTCTGACACTGAGTGAGCCCTGCTCCAACGTCGAGATCACAGACTCACTGAAGACTCCTCTGACAATGGGTGAGCCCTGCTGCTTCCAAGAGATCTTAAACTCACTGAAGACTCCTCTGACACTGAGTGAGCCCTGCTCCTTCCAAGAGATCACACACTCACTGAAGACTCCTCTGACACTGAGTGAGCCCTGCTCCTTCCAAGAGATCACAAACTCACTGCAAACTCTTCTGAACACTGAGTGAGCCCTGCTCCTTCCAAGAGATCACAAACTCACTGAAGACCCCTCTGACACTGAGTGAACCCTGCTCCAGCCAAAAGATCTCAAACTCATTAAAGACTTTTCAGAACACTGAGTGAGCCCTGCTCCAACCAAGAGATTACAAACTCGCTGAAGACTCCTGTGAACACTGAGTGCACCCTACTCATTCCAGGAGATCACAAACTCACTGAAGACTCCTCTGACACTGAGTGAGCCTTGCTCCTTCCAAGAAATCACAAACCCACTGAAGACTCCTCTGACAATGGGTGAGCCCTGCTGCTTCCAAGAGATCTTAAACTCACTAAAGACTCCTCTGACACTAAGTGAGCCCTGCCCCTTCCAAGAGATCACACACTCACTGAAGACTCCTCTGTCACTTAGTGAGACCTGCTCCTTCCAAGAGATCACAAACTCACTGAAGACTCCTCTGACACTGAGTGAGCCCTGCTCCTTCCAGGAAATCACAAACTCACTGAAGACTCCTCTGACACTGAGTGAACCCTGCTCCAGCCAAAAGATCTCAAACTCATTGAAGAATTTTCTGAACACTGAGTGAGCCAAGCTCCAACTAAGAGATCAAAAACTCACTGAAGACTCCTCTGAACACTGAGTGCACCCTGCTCCTTTCAGAAGAACACAAACTCACTGAAGACTCCTCTGACACTGAGTGAGTCCTGCTCCTCCCAAGAGATCACAAACTCACTGAAGACTCCTCTGACACTGAGTGAGTCCTGCTCCTCCCAAGAGATCACAAACTCAATGAAAACTCCTCTGACACTGAGTGAGCCCTGCTTCTTCCAACAGATCACAAACTCACCGAAGACTCCTCTGACACTGATGAGCCCTGCTCTTTCCAAGAGATCACAAACTCACTGAAGACTCCTCTGACATTGAGTGAACCCAGCTCCAACTAAGATATCACAAACTCACTGAAGACTTCTCTGAAAATGAGTGAGCTCTGCTCCTTCCAAGAGATCACAAACTCACTGAAGACTCCTCGGACACTGAGTGAGCCCTGCCCCAACCAAGAGATCACACACTCACTGCAAACTCTTCTGAACACTGAGCGAGCCCTGCTCCTTCCAAGAGATCAAAAACTCGCTGAAGACTCGTCTGACACTGACTGAACCCTGCTCCAGCCAAAATATCTCAAACTCATTGAAGACTTTTCTGAACACTGAGTGCGCCCAGCTTCAACTAAGACATCACAAACTCACTGAAGCCTTCTATGACATTGATTGTACCCTGCTCCAACTAAGAGATCACAAACTCACTTAAGACTCCTCTGACACTGAGTGAGCCCTGCTCCTTCCAAGATATCACAAACTCACTGAAGACTCCTCTGACACTGAGTGAGCCCTGCTCCTTCCAATAGATCACAAACTCACTAAAGACTCCTCTGACACTGAGTGAGCCCTGCTCCTTCCAAGAGATCACAAACTCACTGCAAACTCTTCTGAACACTGAGCTAGCCCTGCTCCTTCTAAGAGATCACAAACTCACTGAAGACTCATCTGACACTGAGTGAACCCTGCTCCAACTACGAGATCACAAACTCACTGAAGACTCCTCTGACACTGAGTGAACCCTGCTTCAGGCAAAATATCTCAATCTCATGAAGACTTTTCTGAACACTGAGTGAGCCCTGCTCCAACCAAGAGATAACAAACTCACTGAAGACTCCTCTGAACACTGAGAGCACCCTGCTCCTTCCAAGAGATCACAAACCCACTGAATACTCCTCTGACAATGGGTGAGCCCTGCTGCTTCCAAGAGATCTTAAACTCACTGAAGACTCCTCTGACACTGAGAGAGCCCTGCTCCTTCCAAGAGATCACACACTCACTGAAGACTCCTCTAACACTGAGTGAACCCTGCTCCAGGCAAAATATCTCAAACTCACTGAATACTACTCTGACTCTGAGTGAGCCCTGCTCCTTCCAAGAGATCACAAACCCACTGAAGACTCCTCTGACAATGGGTGAGCCCTGCTGCTTCCAAGAGATCTTTAACTCACTAAAGACTCCTCTGACACTAAGTGAGCCCTGCCCCTTCCAAGAGATCACACACTCACTGAAGACTCCTCTGTCACTTAGTGAGACCTGCTCCTTCCAAGAGATCACAAACTCACTGAAGACTCCTCTGACACTGAGTGAGCCCTGATCCTTCCAAGAAATCACAAACTCACTGAAGACTACTCTGACACTGAGTGAACCCTGCTCCAGCCAAAAGATCTCAGACTCATTGAAGAATTTTCTTAACACTGAGTGAGCCAAGCTCCAACTTAGAGATCACAAACTCACTGAAGACTCCTCCGAACACTGAGTGCACCCTGCTCCTTTCAGAAGAACACAAACTCACAGAAGACTCCTCTGACACTGAGTGAGTCCTGCTCCTCCCAAGAGATCACAAACTCACTGAAGACTCATCTGACACTGAGTGAGCCCTGCTCCTTCCAAGAGATCACAAACCCACTGAATACTCCTCTGACACTGAGTGAGCCCTGCTCCTTCCAAGAGATCACACACTCACTGAAGACTCCTCTGACACTGAGTGAGCCCTGCTCCTTCCAAGAGATCACAAACTCACTGCAAACTCTTCTGAACACTGAGCGAGCCCTGCTCCTTCCAAGAGATCACAGCCTCGCTGAATACTCCTCTGACACTGAGTGAGCCCTGCTCCTTCCAAGAGATCACAAACTCACTGAAGACTCCTCTGACACTGAGTGAACCCTGCTCCAGCCAAAAGATCTTAAACTCTTTGAAGACTATTCAGAACACTGAGTGAGCCCTGCTCCAACCAAGAGATTACAAACTCGCTGAAGACTCATGTGAACACTGAGTGCACCCTACTCATTCCAGGAGATCACAAACTCACTGAAGACTCCTCTGACACTGAGTGAGCCTTGCTCCTTCCAAGAGATCACACACTCACTGAAGACTCCTCTAACACTGAGTGAACCCTGCTCCAGGCAAAATATCTCAAACTCACTGAATACTACTCTGACTCTGAGTGAGCCCTGCTCCTTCCAAGAGATCACAAACCCACTGAAGACTCCTCTGACAATGGGTGAGCCCTGCTGCTTCCAAGAGATCTTTAACTCACTAAAGACTCCTCTGACACTAAGTGAGCCCTGCCCCTTCCAAGAGATCACACACTCACTGAAGACTCCTCTGTCACTTAGTGAGACCTGCTCCTTCCAAGAGATCACAAACTCACTGAAGACTCCTCTGACACTGAGTGAGCCCTGATCCTTCCAAGAAATCACAAACTCACTGAAGACTACTCTGACACTGAGTGAACCCTGCTCCAGCCAAAAGATCTCAGACTCATTGAAGAATTTTCTTAACACTGAGTGAGCCAAGCTCCAACTTAGAGATCACAAACTCACTGAAGACTCCTCCGAACACTGAGTGCACCCTGCTCCTTTCAGAAGAACACAAACTCACAGAAGACTCCTCTGACACTGAGTGAGTCCTGCTCCTCCCAAGAGATCACAAACTCACTGAAGACTCATCTGACACTGAGTGAGCCCTGCTCCTTCCAAGAGATCACAAACCCACTGAATACTCCTCTGACACTGAGTGAGCCCTGCTCCTTCCAAGAGATCACACACTCACTGAAGACTCCTCTGACACTGAGTGAGCCCTGCTCCTTCCAAGAGATCACAAACTCACTGCAAACTCTTGTGAACACTGAGCGAGCCCTGCTCCTTCCAAGAGATCACAGCCTCGCTGAATACTCCTCTGACACTGAGTGAGCCCTGCTCCTTCCAAGAGATCACAAACTCACTGAAGACTCCTCTGACACTGAGTGAACCCTGCTCCAGCCAAAAGATCTTAAACTCTTTGAAGACTATTCAGAACACTGAGTGAGCCCTGCTCCAACCAAGAGATTACAAACTCGCTGAAGACTCATGTGAACACTGAGTGCACCCTACTCATTCCAGGAGATCACAAACTCACTGAAGACTCCTCTGACACTGAGTGAGCCTTGCTCCTTCCAAGAGATCACACACTCACTGAAGACTCCTCTAACACCGAGTGAACCCTGCTCCAGGCAAAATATCTCAAACTCACTGAATACTACTCTGACTCTGAGTGAGCCCTGCTCCTTCCAAGAGATCACAAACCCACTGAAGACTCCTCTGACAATGGGTGAGCCCTGCTGCTTCCAAGAGATCTTTAACTCACTAAAGACTCCTCTGACACTAAGTGAGCCCTGCCCCTTCCAAGAGATCACACACTCACTGAAGACTCCTCTGTCACTTAGTGAGACCTGCTCCTTCCAAGAGATCACAAACTCACTGAAGACTCCTCTGACACTGAGTGAGCCCTGATCCTTCCAAGAAATCACAAACTCACTGAAGACTACTCTGACACTGAGTGAACCCTGCTCCAGCCAAAAGATCTCAGACTCATTGAAGAATTTTCTTAACACTGAGTGAGCCAAGCTCCAACTTAGAGATCACAAACTCACTGAAGACTCCTCCGAACACTGAGTGCACCCTGCTCCTTTCAGAAGAACACAAACTCACAGAAGACTCCTCTGACACTGAGTGAGACCTGCTCCTCCCAAGAGATCACAAACTCACTGAAGACTCATCTGACACTGAGTGAGCCCTGCTCCTTCCAAGAGATCACAAACCCACTGAATACTCCTCTGACACTGAGTGAGCCCTGCTCCTTCCAAGAGATCACACACTCACTGAAGACTCCTCTGACACTGAGTGAGCCCTGCTCCTTCCAAGAGATCACAAACTCACTGCAAACTCTTCTGAACACTGAGCGAGCCCTGCTTCTTCCAAGAGATCACAGCCTCGCTGAATACTCCTCTGACACTGAGTGAGCCCTGCTCCTTCCAAGAGATCACAAACTCACTGAAGACTCCTCTGACACTGAGTGAACCCTGCTCCAGCCAAAAGATCTTAAACTCTTTGAAGACTATTCAGAACACTGAGTGAGCCCTGCTCCAACCAAGAGATTACAAACTCGCTGAAGACTCATGTGAACACTGAGTGCACCCTACTCATTCCAGGAGATCACAAACTCACTGAAGACTCCTCTGACACTGAGTGAGCCTTGCTCCTTCCAAGAAATCACAAACCCACTGAAGACTCCTCTGACAATGGGTGAGCCCTGCTGCTTCCAAGAGATCTTAAACTCACTAAAGACTCCTCTGACACTAAGTGAGCCCTGCTCCTTCCAAGAGATCACACACTCACTGAAGACTCCTCTGTCACTTAGTGAGACCTGCTCCTTCCAAGAGATCACAAACTCACTGAAGACTCCTCTGACACTGAGTGAGCCCTGATCCTTCCAAGAAATCACAAACTCACTGAAGACTACTCTGACACTGAGTGAACCCTGCTCCAGCCAAAAGATCTCAAACTCATTGAAGAATTTTCTTAACACTGAGTGAGCCAAGCTCCAACTTAGAGATCACAAACTCACTGAAGACTCCTCCGAACACTGAGTGCACCCTGCTCCTTTCAGAAGAACACAAACTCACAGAAAACTCCTCTGACACTGAATGAGTCCTGCTCCTCCCAAGAGATCTCAAACTCACTGAAGACTCATCTGAAACTGAGTGAGCCCTGCTCCTTACAAGAGATCACAAACTCAATGAAAACTCCTCTGACACTGAGTGAACCCTGCTTCTTCCAACAGATCACAAACTCACCGAAGACTCCTCTGACACTGATGAGCCCTGCTCTTTCCAAGAGATCACAAACTCACTGAAGACTCCTCTGACATTGAGTGAACCCAGCTCCAACTAAGATATCACAAACTCACTGAAGACTTCTCTGAAACTGAGTGAGCTCTGCTCCTTCCAAGAGATCACAAACTCACTGAAGACTCCTCGGACACTGAGTGAGCCCTGCCCCAACCAAGAGATCAAACACTCACTGCAAACTCTTCTGAACACTGAGCGAGCCCTTCTCCTTCCAAGAGATCAAAAACTCGCTGAAGACTCGTCTGACACTGACTGAACCCTGCTCCAGCCAAAAGAGCTCAAACTCATTGAAGACTTTTCTGAACACTGAGTGCGCCCAGCTTCAACTAAGACATCACAAACTCACTGAAGCCTTCTATGACATTGATTGTACCCTGCTCCAACTAAGAGATCACAAACTCACTTAAGACTCCTCTGACACTGAGTGAGCCCTGCTCCTTCCAAGATATCACAAACTCACTGAAGACTCCTCTGACGCTGAGTGAGCCCTGCTCCTTCCAATAGATCACAAACTCACTGAAGACTCCTCTGACACTGAGTGAGCCCTGCTCCTTCCAAGAGATCACAAACTCACTGCAAACTCTTCTGAACACTGAGCTAGCCCTGCTCCTTCCAAGAGATCACACACTCACTGAAGACTCCTCTAACACTGAGTGAACCCTGCTCCAGGCAAAATATCTCAAACTCACTGAATACTACTCTGACTCTGAGTGAGCCCTGCTCCTTCCAAGAGATCACAAACCCACTGAAGACTCCTCTGACAATGGGTGAGCCCTGCTGCTTCCAAGAGATCTTTAACTCACTAAAGACTCCTCTGACACTAAGTGAGCCCTGCCCCTTCCAAGAGATCACACACTCACTGAAGACTCCTCTGTCACTTAGTGAGACCTGCTCCTTCCAAGAGATCACAAACTCACTGAAGACTCCTCTGACACTGAGTGAGCCCTGATCCTTCCAAGAAATCACAAACTCACTGAAGACTACTCTGACACTGAGTGAACCCTGCTCCAGCCAAAAGATCTCAGACTCATTGAAGAATTTTCTTAACACTGAGTGAGCCAAGCTCCAACTTAGAGATCACAAACTCACTGAAGACTCCTCCGAACACTGAGTGCACCCTGCTCCTTTCAGAAGAACACAAACTCACAGAAGACTCCTCTGACACTGAGTGAGTCCTGCTCCTCCCAAGAGATCACAAACTCACTGAAGACTCATCTGACACTGAGTGAGCCCTGCTCCTTCCAAGAGATCACAAACCCACTGAATACTCCTCTGACACTGAGTGAGCCCTGCTCCTTCCAAGAGATCACAAACTCACTGCAAACTCTTCTGAACACTGAGCGAGCCCTGCTCCTTCCAAGAGATCACAGCCTCGCTGAATACTCCTCTGACACTGAGTGAGCCCTGCTCCTTCCAAGAGATCACAAACTCACTGAAGACTCCTCTGACACTGAGTGAACCCTGCTCCAGCCAAAAGATCTTAAACTCTTTGAAGACTATTCAGAACACTGAGTGAGCCCTGCTCCAACCAAGAGATTACAAACTCGCTGAAGACTCATGTGAACACTGAGTGCACCCTACTCATTCCAGGAGATCACAAACTCACTGAAGACTCCTCTGACACTGAGTGAGCCTTGCTCCTTCCAAGAGATCACACACTCACTGAAGACTCCTCTAACACTGAGTGAACCCTGCTCCAGGCAAAATATCTCAAACTCACTGAATACTACTCTGACTCTGAGTGAGCCCTGCTCCTTCCAAGAGATCACAAACCCACTGAAGACTCCTCTGACAATGGGTGAGCCCTGCTGCTTCCAAGAGATCTTTAACTCACTAAAGACTCCTCTGACACTAAGTGAGCCCTGCCCCTTCCAAGAGATCACACACTCACTGAAGACTCCTCTGTCACTTAGTGAGACCTGCTCCTTCCAAGAGATCACAAACTCACTGAAGACTCCTCTGACACTGAGTGAGCCCTGATCCTTCCAAGAAATCACAAACTCACTGAAGACTACTCTGACACTGAGTGAACCCTGCTCCAGCCAAAAGATCTCAGACTCATTGAAGAATTTTCTTAACACTGAGTGAGCCAAGCTCCAACTTAGAGATCACAAACTCACTGAAGACTCCTCCGAACACTGAGTGCACCCTGCTCCTTTCAGAAGAACACAAACTCACAGAAGACTCCTCTGACACTGAGTGAGTCCTGCTCCTCCCAAGAGATCACAAACTCACTGAAGACTCATCTGACACTGAGTGAGCCCTGCTCCTTCCAAGAGATCACAAACCCACTGAATACTCCTCTGACACTGAGTGAGCCCTGCTCCTTCCAAGAGATCACACACTCACTGAAGACTCCTCTGACACTGAGTGAGCCCTGCTCCTTCCAAGAGATCACAAACTCACTGCAAACTCTTCTGAACACTGAGCGAGCCCTGCTCCTTCCAAGAGATCACAGCCTCGCTGAATACTCCTCTGACACTGAGTGAGCCCTGCTCCTTCCAAGAGATCACAAACTCACTGAAGACTCCTCTGACACTGAGTGAACCCTGCTCCAGCCAAAAGATCTTAAACTCTTTGAAGACTATTCAGAACACTGAGTGAGCCCTGCTCCAACCAAGAGATTACAAACTCGCTGAAGACTCATGTGAACACTGAGTGCACCCTACTCATTCCAGGAGATCACAAACTCACTGAAGACTCCTCTGACACTGAGTGAGCCTTGCTCCTTCCAAGAGATCACACACTCACTGAAGACTCCTCTAACACTGAGTGAACCCTGCTCCAGGCAAAATATCTCAAACTCACTGAATACTACTCTGACTCTGAGTGAGCCCTGCTCCTTCCAAGAGATCACAAACCCACTGAAGACTCCTCTGACAATGGGTGAGCCCTGCTGCTTCCAAGAGATCTTTAACTCACTAAAGACTCCTCTGACACTAAGTGAGCCCTGCCCCTTCCAAGAGATCACACACTCACTGAAGACTCCTCTGTCACTTAGTGAGACCTGCTCCTTCCAAGAGATCACAAACTCACTGAAGACTCCTCTGACACTGAGTGAGCCCTGATCCTTCCAAGAAATCACAAACTCACTGAAGACTACTCTGACACTGAGTGAACCCTGCTCCAGCCAAAAGATCTCAGACTCATTGAAGAATTTTCTTAACACTGAGTGAGCCAAGCTCCAACTTAGAGATCACAAACTCACTGAAGACTCCTCCGAACACTGAGTGCACCCTGCTCCTTTCAGAAGAACACAAACTCACAGAAGACTCCTCTGACACTGAGTGAGACCTGCTCCTCCCAAGAGATCACAAACTCACTGAAGACTCATCTGACACTGAGTGAGCCCTGCTCCTTCCAAGAGATCACAAACCCACTGAATACTCCTCTGACACTGAGTGAGCCCTGCTCCTTCCAAGAGATCACACACTCACTGAAGACTCCTCTGACACTGAGTGAGCCCTGCTCCTTCCAAGAGATCACAAACTCACTGCAAACTCTTCTGAACACTGAGCGAGCCCTGCTTCTTCCAAGAGATCACAGCCTCGCTGAATACTCCTCTGACACTGAGTGAGCCCTGCTCCTTCCAAGAGATCACAAACTCACTGAAGACTCCTCTGACACTGAGTGAACCCTGCTCCAGCCAAAAGATCTTAAACTCTTTGAAGACTATTCAGAACACTGAGTGAGCCCTGCTCCAACCAAGAGATTACAAACTCGCTGAAGACTCATGTGAACACTGAGTGCACCCTACTCATTCCAGGAGATCACAAACTCACTGAAGACTCCTCTGACACTGAGTGAGCCTTGCTCCTTCCAAGAAATCACAAACCCACTGAAGACTCCTCTGACAATGGGTGAGCCCTGCTGCTTCCAAGAGATCTTAAACTCACTAAAGACTCCTCTGACACTAAGTGAGCCCTGCTCCTTCCAAGAGATCACACACTCACTGAAGACTCCTCTGTCACTTAGTGAGACCTGCTCCTTCCAAGAGATCACAAACTCACTGAAGACTCCTCTGACACTGAGTGAGCCCTGATCCTTCCAAGAAATCACAAACTCACTGAAGACTACTCTGACACTGAGTGAACCCTGCTCCAGCCAAAAGATCTCAAACTCATTGAAGAATTTTCTTAACACTGAGTGAGCCAAGCTCCAACTTAGAGATCACAAACTCACTGAAGACTCCTCCGAACACTGAGTGCACCCTGCTCCTTTCAGAAGAACACAAACTCACAGAAAACTCCTCTGACACTGAATGAGTCCTGCTCCTCCCAAGAGATCTCAAACTCACTGAAGACTCATCTGAAACTGAGTGAGCCCTGCTCCTTACAAGAGATCACAAACTCAATGAAAACTCCTCTGACACTGAGTGAACCCTGCTTCTTCCAACAGATCACAAACTCACCGAAGACTCCTCTGACACTGATGAGCCCTGCTCTTTCCAAGAGATCACAAACTCACTGAAGACTCCTCTGACATTGAGTGAACCCAGCTCCAACTAAGATATCACAAACTCACTGAAGACTTCTCTGAAACTGAGTGAGCTCTGCTCCTTCCAAGAGATCACAAACTCACTGAAGACTCCTCGGACACTGAGTGAGCCCTGCCCCAACCAAGAGATCAAACACTCACTGCAAACTCTTCTGAACACTGAGCGAGCCCTTCTCCTTCCAAGAGATCAAAAACTCGCTGAAGACTCGTCTGACACTGACTGAACCCTGCTCCAGCCAAAAGAGCTCAAACTCATTGAAGACTTTTCTGAACACTGAGTGCGCCCAGCTTCAACTAAGACATCACAAACTCACTGAAGCCTTCTATGACATTGATTGTACCCTGCTCCAACTAAGAGATCACAAACTCACTTAAGACTCCTCTGACACTGAGTGAGCCCTGCTCCTTCCAAGATATCACAAACTCACTGAAGACTCCTCTGACGCTGAGTGAGCCCTGCTCCTTCCAATAGATCACAAACTCACTGAAGACTCCTCTGACACTGAGTGAGCCCTGCTCCTTCCAAGAGATCACAAACTCACTGCAAACTCTTCTGAACACTGAGCTAGCCCTGCTCCTTCTAAGAGATCACAAACTCACTGAAGAGTCATCTGACACTGAGTGAACCCTGCTCCAACTACGAGATCACAAACTCACTGAAGACTCCTCTGACACTGAGTGAACCCTGCTTCAGGCAAAACATCTCAATCTCATGAAGACTTTTCTGAACACTGAGTGAGCCCTGCTCCAACCAAGAGATAACAAACTCACTGAAGACTCCTCTGAACACTGAGAGCACCCTGCTCCTTCCAAGAGATTACATACCCACTGAATACTCCTCTGACAATGGGTGAGCCCTGCTGCTTCCAAGAAATCTTAAACTCACTGAAGACTCCTCTGACACTGAGAGAGCCCTGCTCCTTCCAAGAGATCACACACTCACTGAAGACTCCTCTAACACTGAGTGAACCCTGCTCCAGGCAAAATATCTCAAACTCACTGAAGACTACTCTGACTCTGAGTGAGCCCTGCTCCTTCTAAGAGATCACAAACCCACTGAAGACTCCTCTGACAATGGGTGAGCCCTGCTGCTTCCAAGAGATCTTTAACTCACTAAAGACTCCTCTGACACTAAGTGAGCCCTGCCCCTTCCAAGAGATCACACACTCACTGAAGACTCCTCTGTCACTTAGTGAGACCTGCTCCTTCCAAGAGATCACAAACTCACTGAAGACTCCTCTGACACTGAGTGAGCCCTGATCCTTCCAAGAAATCACAAACTCACTGAAGACTACTCTGACACTGAGTGAACCCTGCTCCAGCCAAAAGATCTCAAACTCATTGAAGAATTTTCTTAACACTGAGTGAGCCAAGCTCCAACTTAGAGATCACAAACTCACTGAAGACTCCTCCGAACACTGAGTGCACCCTGCTCCTTTCAGAAGAACACAAACTCACAGAAGACTCCTCTGACACTGAGTGAGTCCTGCTCCTCCCAAGAGATCACAAACTCACTGAAGACTCATCTGACACTGAGTGAGCCCTGCTCCTTCCAAGAGATCACAAACCCACTGAATACTCCTCTGACACTGAGTGAGCCCTGCTCCTTCCAAGAGATCACACACTCACTGAAGACTCCTCTGACACTGAGTGAGCCCTGCTCCTTCCAAGAGTTCACAAACTCACTGCAAACTCTTCTGAACACTGAGCGAGCCCTGCTCCTTCCAAGAGATCACAGCCTCGCTGAATACTCCTCTGACACTGAGTGAGCCCTGCTCCTTCCAAGAGATCACAAACTCACTGAAGACTCCTCTGACACTGAGTGAACCCTGCTCCAGCCAAAAGATCTCAAACTCATTGAAGACTTTTCAGAACACTGAGTGTGCCCTGCTCCAACCAAGAGATTACAAACTCGCTGAAGACTCATGTGAACACTGAGTGCACCCTACTCATTCCAGGAGATCACAAACTCACTGAAGACTCCTCTGACACTGAGTGAGCCTTGCTCCTTCCAAGAAATCACAAACCCACTGAAGACTCCTCTGACAATGGGTGAGCCCTGCTGCTTCCAAGAGATCTTAAACTCACTAAAGACTCCTCTGACACTAAGTGAGCCCTGCCCCTTCCAAGAGATCACACACTCACTGAAGACTCCTCTGTCGCTTAGTGAGACCTGCTCCTTCCAAGAGATCACAAACTCACTGAAGACTCCTCTGACACTGAGTGAGCCCTGATCCTTCCAAGAAATCACAAACTCACTGAAGACTACTCTGACACTGAGTGAACCCTGCTCCAGCCAAAAGATCTCAAATTCATTGAAGAATTTTCTTAACACTGAGTGAGCCAAGCTCCAACTTAGAGATCACAAACTCACTGAAGACTCCTCCGAACACTGAGTGCACCCTGCTCCTTTCAGAAGAACACAAACTCACAGAAAACTCCTCTGACACTGAGTGAGTCCTGCTCCTCCCAAGAGATCACAAACTCACTGAAGACTCATCTGACACTGAGTGAGCCCTGCTCCTTACAAGAGATCTCAAACTCAATGAAAACTCCTCTGACACTGAGTGAGCCCTGCTTCTTCCAAGAGATCACAAACTCACCGAAGACTCCTCTGACACTGATGAACCCTGCTCTTTCCAAGAGATCATAAACTCACTAAAGACTCCTCTGAACAATGAGTGCACCCTGCTCCTTCCAAGAGATCACAAACCCACTGAATACTCCTCTGACAATGGGTGAGCCCTGCTGCTTCCAAGAGATCTTAAACTCACTGAAGATTCCTCTGACACTGAGTGAGCCATGCTTCTTCCAAGAGATCACACACTCACTGAAGACTCCTCTGACACTGAGTGAGCCCTGCTCCTTCCAAGAGATCACAAACTCACTGCAAACTCTTCTGAACACTGAGCGAGCCCTGCTCCTTCCAAGAGATCACAGCCTCGCTGAATACTCCTCTGACACTGAGTGAGCCCTGCTCCTTCCAAGAGATCACAAACTCACTGAAGACTCCTCTGACACTGAGTGAACCCTTCTCCAGCCAAAAGATCTCAAACTCATTGAAGACTTTTCAGAACACTGAGTGAGCCCTGCTCCAACCAAGAGATTACAAACTCGCTGAAGACTCCTGTGAACACTGAGTGCACCCTACTCATTCCAGGAGATCACAAACTCACTGAAGACTCCTCTGACACTGAGTGAGCCTTGCTCCTTCCAATAAATCACAAACCCACTGAAGCCTCCTCTGACAATGGGTGAGCCCTGCTGCTTCCAAGAGATCTTAAACTCACTAAAGACTCCTCTGACACTAAGTGAGCCCTGCCCCTTCCAAGAGATCACACACTCACTGAGAACTCCTCTGTCACTTAGTGAGACCTGCTCCTTCCAAGAGATCACAAACTCACTGAAGACTCCTCTGACACTGAGTGAGCCCTGCTCCTTCCAATAAATCACAAACTCACTGAAGACTCCTCTGACACTGAGTGAACCCTGCTCCAGCCAAAAGATCTCAAACTCATTGAAGAATTTTCTGAACACTGAGTGAGCCAAGCTCCAATTAAGAGATCACAAACTCACTGAAGACTCCTCCGAACACTGAGTGCACCCTGCTACTTTCAGAAGAACACAAACTCACTGAAGACTCCTCTGACACTGAGTGAGTCCTGCTCCTCCCAATAGATCACAAACTCACTGAAGACTCATCTGACACTGAGTGAGCCCTGCTCCTTACAAGAGATCTCAAACTCAATGAAAACTCCTCTGACACTGAGTGAGCCCTGCTTCTTCCAAGAGATCACAAACTCACCGAAGACTCCTCTGACACTGATGAACCCTGCTCTTTCCAAGAGATCATAAACTCACTGAAGACTCCTCTGAACAATGAGTGCACCCTGCTCTTTCCAAGAGATCATAAACTCACTGAAGACTCCTCTGACACTGAGTGAGCCCTGATCCTTCCAAGAAATCACAAACTCACTGAAGACTACTCTGACACTGAGTGAACCCTGCTCCAGCCAAAAGATCTCAAACTCATTGAAGAATTTTCTTAACACTGAGTGAGCCAAGCTCCAACTTAGAGATCACAAACTCACTGAAGACTCCTCCGAACACTGAGTGCACCCTGCTCCTTTCAGAAGAACACAAACTCACAGAAGACTCCTCTGACACTGAGTGAGTCCTGCTCCTCCCAAGAGATCACAAACTCACTGAAGACTCATCTGACACTGAGTGAGCCCTGCTCCTTCCAAGAGATCACAAACCCACTGAATACTCCTCTGACACTGAGTGAGCCCTGCTCCTTCCAAGAGATCACACACTCACTGAAGACTCCTCTGACACTGAGTGAGCCCTGCTCCTTCCAAGAGTTCACAAACTCACTGCAAACTCTTCTGAACACTGAGCGAGCCCTGCTCCTTCCAAGAGATCACAGCCTCGCTGAATACTCCTCTGACACTGAGTGAGCCCTGCTCCTTCCAAGAGATCACAAACTCACTGAAGACTCCTCTGACACTGAGTGAACCCTGCTCCAGCCAAAAGATCTCAAACTCATTGAAGACTTTTCAGAACACTGAGTGAGCCCTGCTCCAACCAAGAGATTACAAACTCGCTGAAGACTCATGTGATCACTGAGTGCACCCTACTCATTCCAGGAGATCACAAACTCACTGAAGACTCCTCTGACACTGAGTGAGCCTTGCTCCTTCCAAGAAATCACAAACCCACTGAAGACTCCTCTGACAATGGGTGAGCCCTGCTGCTTCCAAGAGATCTTAAACTCACTAAAGACTCCTCTGACACTAAGTGAGCCCTGCCCCTTCCAAGAGATCACACACTCACTGAAGACTCCTCTGTCACTTAGTGAGACCTGCTCCTTCCAAGAGATCACAAACTCACTGAAGACTCCTCTGACACTGAGTGAGCCCTGATCCTTCCAAGAAATCACAAACTCACTGAAGACTACTCTGACACTGAGTGAACCCTGCTCCAGCCAAAAGATCTCAAACTCATTGAAGAATTTTCTTAACACTGAGTGAGCCAAGCTCCAACTTAGAGATCACAAACTCACTGAAGACTCCTCCGAACACTGAGTGCACCCTGCTCCTTTCAGAAGAACACAAACTCACAGAAAACTCCTCTGACACTGAGTGAGTCCTGCTCCTCCCAAGAGATCACAAACTCACTGAAGACTCATCTGACACTGAGTGAGCCCTGCTCCTTACAAGAGATCTCAAACTCAATGAAAACTCCTCTGACACTGAGTGAGCCCTGCTTCTTCCAAGAGATCACAAACTCACCGAAGACTCCTCTGACACTGATGAACCCTGCTCTTTCCAAGAGATCATAAACTCACTGAAGACTCCTCTGAACAATGAGTGCACCCTGCTCCTTCCAAGAGATCACAAACCCACTGAATACTCCTCTGACAATGGGTGAGCCCTGCTGCTTCCAAGAGATCTTAAACTCACTGAAGACTCCTCTGACACTGAGTGAGCCATGCTTCTTCCAAGAGATCACACACTCACTGAAGACTCCTCTGACACTGAGTGAGCCCTGCTCCTTCCAAGAGATCACACACTCACTGAAGACTCCTCTGACACTGAGTGAGCCCTGCTCCTTACAAGAGATCTCAAACTCAATGAAAACTCCTCTGACACTGAGTGAGCCCTGCTTCTTCCAAGAGATCACAAACTCACCGAAGACTCCTCTGACACTGATGAACCCTGCTCTTTCCAAGAGATCATAAACTCACTGAAGACTCCTCTGAACAATGAGTGCACCCTGCTCCTTCCAAGAGATCACAAACCCACTGAATACTCCTCTGACAATGGGTGAGCCCTGCTGCTTCCAAGAGATCTTAAACTCACTGAAGACTCCTCTGACACTGAGTGAGCCATGCTTCTTCCAAGAGATCACACACTCACTGAAGACTCCTCTGACACTGAGTGAGCCCTGCTCCTTCCAAGAGATCACAAACTCACTGCAAACTCTTCTGAACACTGAGCGAGCCCTGCTCCTTCCAAGAGATCACAGCCTCGCTGAATACTCCTCTGACACTGAGTGAGCCCTGCTCCTTCCAAGAGATCACAAACTCACTGAAGACTCCTCTGACACTGAGTGAACCCTGCTCCAGCCAAAAGATCTCAAACTCATTGAAGACTTTTCAGAACACTGAGTGAGCCCTGCTCCAACCAAGAGATTACAAACTCGCTGAAGACTCCTGTGAACACTGAGTGCACCCTACTCATTCCAGGAGATCACAAACTCACTGAAGACTCCTCTGACACTGAGTGAGCCTTGCTCCTTCCAATAAATCACAAACCCACTGAAGCCTCCTCTGACAATGGGTGAGCCCTGCTGCTTCCAAGAGATCTTAAACTCACTAAAGACTCCTCTGACACTAAGTGAGCCCTGCCCCTTCCAAGAGATCACACACTCACTGAGAACTCCTCTGTCACTTAGTGAGACCTGCTCCTTCCAAGAGATCACAAACTCACTGAAGACTCCTCTGACACTGAGTGAGCCCTGCTCCTTCCAATAAATCACAAACTCACTGAAGACTCCTCTGACACTGAGTGAACCCTGCTCCAGCCAAAAGATCTCAAACTCATTGAAGAATTTTCTGAACACTGAGTGAGCCAAGCTCCAATTAAGAGATCACAAACTCACTGAAGACTCCTCCGAACACTGAGTGCACCCTGCTACTTTCAGAAGAACACAAACTCACTGAAGACTCCTCTGACACTGAGTGAGTCCTGCTCCTCCCAATAGATCACAAACTCACTGAAGACTCATCTGACACTGAGTGAGCCCTGCTCCTTACAAGAGATCTCAAACTCAATGAAAACTCCTCTGACACTGAGTGAGCCCTGCTTCTTCCAAGAGATCACAAACTCACCGAAGACTCCTCTGACACTGATGAACCCTGCTCTTTCCAAGAGATCATAAACTCACTGAAGACTCCTCTGAACAATGAGTGCACCCTGCTCCTTCCAAGAGATCACAAACCCACTGAATACTCCTCTGACAATGGGTGAGCCCTGCTGCTTCCAAGAGATCTTAAACTCACTGAAGACTCCTCTGACACTGAGTGAGCCATGCTTCTTCCAAGAGATCACACACTCACTGAAGACTCCTCTGACACTGAGTGAGCCCTGCTCCTTCCAAGAGATCACAAACTCACTGCAAACTCTTCTGAACACTGAGCGAGCCCTGCTCCTTCCAAGAGATCACAGCCTCGCTGAATACTCCTCTGACACTGAGTGAGCCCTGCTCCTTCCAAGAGATCACAAACTCACTGAAGACTCCTCTGACACTGAGTGAACCCTGCTCCAGCCAAAAGATCTCAAACTCATTGAAGACTTTTCAGAACACTGAGTGAGCCCTGCTCCAACCAAGAGATTACAAACTCGCTGAAGACTCCTGTGAACACTGAGTGCACCCTACTCATTCCAGGAGATCACAAACTCACTGAAGACTCCTCTGACACTGAGTGAGCCTTGCTCCTTCCAATAAATCACAAACCCACTGAAGCCTCCTCTGACAATGGGTGAGCCCTGCTGCTTCCAAGAGATATTAAACTCACTAAAGACTCCTCTGACACTAAGTGAGCCCTGCCCCTTCCAAGAGATCACACACTCACTGAGAACTCCTCTGTCACTTAGTGAGACCTGCTCCTTCCAAGAGATCACAAACTCACTGAAGACTCCTCTGACACTGAGTGAGCCCTGCTCCTTCCAATAAATCACAAACTCACTGAAGACTCCTCTGACACTGAGTGAACCCTGCTCCAGCCAAAAGATCTCAAACTCATTGAAGAATTTTCTGAACACTGAGTGAGCCAAGCTCCAATTAAGAGATCACAAACTCACTGAAGACTCCTCCGAACACTGAGTGCACCCTGCTACTTTCAGAAGAACACAAACTCACTGAAGACTCCTCTGACACTGAGTGAGTCCTGCTCCTCCCAAGAGATCACAAACTCACTGAAGACTCATCTGACACTGAGTGAGCCCTGCTCCTTACAAGAGATCACAAACTCAATGAAAACTCCTCTGACACTGAGTGAGCCCTGCTTCTTCCAACAGATCACAAACTCACCGAAGACTCCTCTGACACTGATGAGCCCTGCTCTTTCCAAGAGATCACAAACTCACTGAAGACTCCTCTGACATTGAGTGAACCCAGCTCCAACTAAGAGATCACAAACTCACTTAAGACTCCTCTGACACTGAGTGAGCCCTGCTCCTTCCAAGAGATCACAAACTCACTGAAGACTCCTCTGACACTGAGTGAGCCCTGCTCCTTCCAATAAATCACAAACTCACTGAAGACTCCTCTGACACTGAGTGAACCCTGCTCCAGCCAAAAGATCTCAAACTCATTGAAGAATTTTCTGAACACTGAGTGAGCCAAGCTCCAATTAAGAGATCACAAACCCACTGAAGACTCCTCCGAACACTGAGTGCACCCTGCTACTTTCAGAAGAACACAAACTCACTGAAGACTCCTCTGACACTGAGTGAGTCCTGCTCCTCCCAATAGATCACAAACTCACTGAAGACTCATCTGACACTGAGTGAGCCCTGCTCCTTACAAGAGATCTCAAACTCAATGAAAACTCCTCTGACACTGAGTGAGCCCTGCTTCTTCCAAGAGATCACAAACTCACCGAAGACTCCTCTGACACTGATGAACCCTGCTCTTTCCAAGAGATCATAAACTCACTGAAGACTCCTCTGAACAATGAGTGCACCCTGCTCTTTCCAAGAGATCATAAACTCACTGAAGACTCCTCTGACACTGAGTGAGCCCTGATCCTTCCAAGAAATCACAAACTCACTGAAGACTACTCTGACACTGAGTGAACCCTGCTCCAGCCAAAAGATCTCAAACTCATTGAAGAATTTTCTTAACACTGAGTGAGCCAAGCTCCAACTTAGAGATCACAAACTCACTGAAGACTCCTCCGAACACTGAGTGCACCCTGCTCCTTTCAGAAGAACACAAACTCACAGAAGACTCCTCTGACACTGAGTGAGTCCTGCTCCTCCCAAGAGATCACAAACTCACTGAAGACTCATCTGACACTGAGTGAGCCCTGCTCCTTCCAAGAGATCACAAACCCACTGAATACTCCTCTGACACTGAGTGAGCCCTGCTCCTTCCAAGAGATCACACACTCACTGAAGACTCCTCTGACACTGAGTGAGCCCTGCTCCTTCCAAGAGTTCACAAACTCACTGCAAACTCTTCTGAACACTGAGCGAGCCCTGCTCCTTCCAAGAGATCACAGCCTCGCTGAATACTCCTCTGACACTGAGTGAGCCCTGCTCCTTCCAAGAGATCACAAACTCACTGAAGACTCCTCTGACACTGAGTGAACCCTGCTCCAGCCAAAAGATCTCAAACTCATTGAAGACTTTTCAGAACACTGAGTGAGCCCTGCTCCAACCAAGAGATTACAAACTCGCTGAAGACTCATGTGATCACTGAGTGCACCCTACTCATTCCAGGAGATCACAAACTCACTGAAGACTCCTCTGACACTGAGTGAGCCTTGCTCCTTCCAAGAAATCACAAACCCACTGAAGACTCCTCTGACAATGGGTGAGCCCTGCTGCTTCCAAGAGATCTTAAACTCACTAAAGACTCCTCTGACACTAAGTGAGCCCTGCCCCTTCCAAGAGATCACACACTCACTGAAGACTCCTCTGTCACTTAGTGAGACCTGCTCCTTCCAAGAGATCACAAACTCACTGAAGACTCCTCTGACACCGAGTGAGCCCTGATCCTTCCAAGAAATCACAAACTCACTGAAGACTACTCTGACACTGAGTGAACTGGAGTTCTGGACTTTTTCGTTACGTCCAGAGGTGTCAGGGACAACACCCGAAGACCCCGGAGTTCAACCTGTCTTGGTACACAAACAAACAGAAACACGGGCTTCTCGATGGTGGCGTCAAAGACCAAAGGTTTATTACTGCAGGGACACAGAAGTCACAGAAACTACACATGGGCAGTATCTAGGAGCCTGTTCGATTTGTACAAAGAGGATTGCTCCTTATATACTAAATATTGGGCTTCAGGCAAATTCTTTACATGTTACCACAGTTCTAAACATTCGTGTCTTAAACAATAAATATTTGGCGTTGCACAGGAATCGTCAACAGTATCTGATGTCAAAACATTACGAATGAGGGGTTCCCACTAGTCCATCATAATCCCATGTCAATTCTTCATTCAAGACCCGGACCGCCTCATCGTAAATTTCGTTACCTCCCCCTAATAAAGGCCCAGAAGGAAAGGAGCAGAGCCAGGTGTAGAAGATAGAAAGACAGGATAAGAAATGTTTGTGGGTCGTAAATGGGCACGGTTACCAGCTTCGGCCGCCTAATCATGATCAGGCCAACGAACACAAGAACCAGTATAGCAGGACTGGCCTCAGGCTGGGGAGGCAGTTCTTGCCGAGTCATGCTGCTACAGCGTTGCTGGCCTAAGGTGCACGTGTCACTAGCAAGGTGAATTGCCGGTTAAAGCCTACGTGTCCTTTAATGAAAAAGAGATCATTGCGTGTCCATTGACTATGTGAGGGCAAGGAATACAAAATGGCTTCCGTGTTCTAAGATGGATGTCACGGGTAGAACAGAAATGTGTTTGTAACTGGAGTGCTCTTGCTCGTAGCATAGCGAAAACACCAGGATATACTAAATGGATCATTTGCGGTTCACTGATACCAAAATTATGTATTTCCGACAATGTTACAAACATGAGTAAAATCGTCACGGAACCTCAGACCCTCCTTTTGCCCTTACATAGGCAATTACTTAGTCTATATCAGAGTCAGAGTCTGATTCTATGCTCATTAGGTCAGTGACATGTTGTTGTATCATCATCCTGTCTCGTGTCTTTTCTCCTAATGTAGGTGGTTTTCTGAAACAGGTTGCAGCACAGAGGCTACACAGAGCGGGACCACATTGGATAATAAGACAGCACGAGAACAGAAATACTAGGATGACACCAATGACCATCAGAACCTTCCATCCCCACTCTGATACCAGAGTCCAAAACCACTCCATGAAGGACCAGTTTCCCTTATCTACGTGTATAGAGTCGGAAATCTTATGTAGCTTAGAGATTGCTTCATAGACTGTTGGAGCATTATTTGGAATAAAGACACAGCAGCTTGATTGGATCATTCTGCATACCCCACCTCGATCTGCAAGTATTACGTCTAGAACCATACGGTTCTGCAACGTCATGAGACGATCCGCTTGAAGCTCAGCAGTTAAGTTACTAAGGGCACCAGCAGTTTCTGTAATAGTAGATTCAACTACTCGTGTTAGTTGACGTATACTTCTACTATTAGCCATAGGCCCCCAAAACGGAAGGAAACCTTTGAAGAAGTCTCCAGCTTCTTGACCAGCGGTGTCTTCCTTGCTGAAGACACCTCTTGCTACTCTGGTTTTGTGATAATCTGAAGAAGCAGTGTATGTCGGAGGTAACAATCGAGCAATATAACATGAACCTGAAAAGTCAGCAGGCAGCCATGTATATGCTCTGTCCTGACAAATGAAGTAGGTACCCCTAGCAGTCAGAAAGGCAGGGGAGGAGTCAGACGGAAATACGTAAGTCTCAACGCACTCACTGCTCCCTAGCTGAGCTCTCGGATTTCTCCCATTTCCTTGCAAACAGACCTGACCTCGGTGAGGCACGACCCAAACTGAAGTGGAGCTTTTACGCTTGCTTTCTCCCAAACCAAGGCGGTACTCTGTAGAGTTCCAAGTCAAATACACCAGCAATTCATCTCTAGGATAAGATGGAGTATTATTGACGTCTTTAATCATATCAATAATTCCCTGGACTAAAGCTTTGTTGGCTGAGTTGTATTTACTGGACCGTGGTGGACGCGGAGGATAGGTCTCAAGGGCATATGAAAAAATGGTCTGAAAGGCCTGAAATGATCCATTATAGCTAAAAGGCAAGACTAGATAGGGAATGCCTTTATCCATAGTGTGAGGTATCAAACCACACACCCAGCAGTCTGTAGTATTAACTATCAGTTGGTGTTGATGCAAGAGCTGTACAAATGTATTGTTAATAAATTCTGAGCGTCAAGCTTGTTCGTGTTCAGGAAATGAGTGAAAAGAATGCATAGAAGAAACCGTAGAAGTAGCAGGATCAAGGGAAGGTACTGTAGTTACTGGCATAAAAATCAAATGTACACCAAAGACGATTCCACCCACCAACGTTATTAAAACAATTAAAAATGTAACTGCACATTGCATTAGAAAGCATTTGCTGTGTAGTATTCTGTTCAGTCTATTTCTGCGAACATAAATTACATTTTCTCGTTGCAGCTCAGGAAGCTCCATCTTCTACGACCGTTCGCGACCACTGATGATGTGCACGTAGATGAAAATGCCTCTATCAGCCCTGGGAGTTCCCAGAACTAACAGAAAGATCGACCTTGTGTCAGACCCCTGCAGATTCAACTAGGCACACAGCCACGACCCTACGGCTACCCAGACGGCAAGGCAATTTTAAAACAAAAAGAAACAATACAAAGTATTAGCAAACTTCCTGGCTGGAGGCAATGTATAGCAAATTCAAATCTGAAAATAGGCAGTTTCCTGCTTTATTTGTCCATATTGCGAGAACGTAAGTTGTATCTCAGTTTTGCAGGAGCTGTCTGATCTGGAAACAATGTATTTTCAGCTGACGTTGCAATGTTCACGTTCGCAGATGACAAATGTTCTTTTGGTGCAGAAAGCAAATGTTCAGGGTTCAAAAGAGCAGTTTCAGGAGGAGAGTCAGAATTTGGTGAATCCGTGATCAGTTCTGCATCACTGAAAGGTATGAACCTGGGGATTTGTTCCGTTTCAGAGGCACCGATTCCTTTCTTTACCCAGTTGTCGTAAGGAAGTGGCAGAGGCACACGTTTAGCATGAGTCGTATGGATCCAATTTCTTCTTCCGGCCACACGAATAGCAGTTCTCGTTGCTAGCAGAACTTGGAACGGGCCAATAAATCTGGGCTGAAGATTTTTCGTTCTTGCAAAATTTCGGATGACCACCTGATCACCCGGTTTCAGCTGATGGCCTGGACTCTCCGATGGCTTTGGCAATGCATCGAAAACCTGTTGGTGAATAAGACTCAATTTAGCAGTCAAGTCGAAAAGGTAATCAATTAACATTGGGTATTCCAGCTGCTTAAATTCTTTCGGTCTAGGTACCCCCCAAACATTTGCAGGACGACCGAAAACTATTTCGTAGGGACTAAGCCCTACTCTAGAATGTACAGTTGTTCTTGTTGATAGCAAAGCCAAAGGCAATGCGTCTGGCCAGGACAAACCCGTGGATGCTTGTATCTTAGCGAGTTTCAGTTTAAGGGTGCCATTGTAACCCTCGACTAAACCCGCGGACTGGGGATGATTCGCACTATGAAATTTCTGTCTAATCCCTAGGCCGGCACACACACTCTGCATAACTTTCCCTACGAACTCACTTCCGTTGTCTGACCATACAATCCGTGGCATTCCGTATCTGGGGAAGTATTCTTTAAGAAGAATTTTGGCAGTGGATAAGGCAGTATTGTCCTTCAGTGGGTATGCTTCGATCCATCTGGAGAAAGCACAAACTACCACTAGGACGTATTTCAGGTTATTACAACGATCCATGTGAATGAAGTCTAGCTGGATCACTTCAAAGGGGCAGGAAGGAGGAGCGAAGTGACCTGCAGGTGTGGGGATTCCCTTGCCAGGATTATGCATCAAGCATACCATACAATTCCTCACCACTCTCTCTGCACACCTACTAATCCCGTCATTCTTCCAGACCGGAGCCAACATCTTACAAATCCCTTTTGAACTGATGTGCGCTGTTCATTGTGCCATTGTTACTACTGCAAGCACATACGCATCAGGCAACATCCAACGCTGTTGTTCCGACAAGTCAATCCAACACCCACTCGAGTCCAATTTACCCGTGCTCTCTTTCCATGCAAGTTTTTCCTCCTCAGTCGCCTCTTTCTGAATTTCCTTCACGCTTTCCACTGTGTCTTCACACATTCCAGACTCAGAAATCCATCTTGCAGACGTTGCAACATACATTCTACTCATCATATTTCTGGCTGTCTGTTTTGCAGTCTCATCAGCAAAAGCATTCCCACGACCAACATTATCCGTGATTGCTTTATGAGCACTGCATTTCACAATCGCAACTTCAGTCGGTAAGGTTAGAGATTCCAACAAGTCATTAACTAGCTGACCATGTTGAATCTTAGTCCCATGGGACGTAATGAAACCTCTCTCTTTCCACAAACGGCCAAAACTATGGGCCACGCCGAACGCGTACTGACTATCTGTGAACACGTTCACTCTCTTTCCCTTAGCTAAAACGCACGCTCTTGTTAGCGCGATCAATTCTGCAGCCTGGGCAGAATTCTGACTCACTCTTGCAGTCTCCACAATCGTACTCAAGGTCGTTACTGCATAAGCAGCAGTCACATCACCATTCTCCAATTTGAAGCAAGACCCGTCAACATACAACGTGCCATCTGGTTCTGACAACGGAGTGTCTTTTAGGTCGATTCGTCCTTTTGTTTCTTCCTCAGTTCTGAAACAACAGTCGTGTGGTTCGGAATCACTCGACTCTTCGCTAGTCGGCAACAATGTTGCTGGATTCAATACATTGCATCTTTTGATCTGAATATGACTAGCTAACAGTGTCAGTTCATAACCTGATAATCTAGCACTGGTAAGGTGTTGCGTCTTGGTTCGGTTCATGAGTGTATCCACAGCATGAGGAACCATGACTACTAACATGTTGTTCATTACTAAACCAGCAGATTGTCGAATGGAAGCTGCAGCTGCGGCTGTAGCTCTCAAGCAACTAGGCAATGCTCTAGCTACTGGATCTAATGTTGATGAAAAATACGCACAAGGGCGTTGTTTATCACCGAATTTCTGCGTCAAAACACTCAATGCACAACCTTCTCTCTCGTGGACATAGAGCGTGAATGGCTTACTGTAGTCGGGTGTACCCAATACAGGTGCTGAACACAGTGCATTCCGTAACTCAGAAAAACTCTGTTGACATTCAGCAGACCATGGTACCGGACTCGGGACACCTTTCCCAGTCAAGGCTACCAATGGTTTTGCTAGAAGAGAAAAATTTGGGATCCATTGCCTACAATATGAGGTAATACCCAAAAAGGCACGTACTTCTCTCTGCGTGCTAGGAACGTTCATCTGTGTAATTGCTTTTATTCTCTCTGGGGTCAACTTCCTTCCCTCCTTTGACAAGAGATGACCTAGGTAGGTCACTTCTTGGCAGCAGTATTGCATTTTTGAAGGTGACACCTTGTGATTCAAATCTGACAAGTGATGCAATAAAGAGATCGTAGCTGTTTTGCAAGTTTCCTTGTCATCGGCAGCCACTAGAAGATCATCGACATACTGTACTAAAGCAGAACCACGAGGAAGTACGAAGGAATCTAACTGGCTTTTTAATGCTTGACTGTAAATGGATGGGCTTTCACAATAACCTTGTGGAGCGCGTTTAAATCTAAAACTTCGTCCTCCTAGAGAGAAACCGAAGATATCTCTGCTTTCCTCGGCTATCGGAATGCTGAAAAAGGCATTTTTCAAGTCGACAACCGAAAACCATGCTGCTGTAGCAGGAATCAACGTTAACAATGCAGTAATGTCTGGAACCACAGGAAACTGTGGGATCACAATTTTATTAACCTCTCTAAGATCAATTACGAACCTATATACTGGAGGCTTTGTAGGGTCAGTTCGTTTCAAAATAGGCAGTACAGGACTATTACAGACATTACCTCAAGTCTCTTCTACAACATCTTTCTTGATCAGGTCTTGTACTATCAGTAGGAGCGCACGCTCACCTTCACTAGAGATTCTGTATTGTGGAATTCGTGGAAGTTTGACATTTGCTTTCAAAGTTACTACATAGGGTGGAATTTCCAATAGACCTACATCATTAGGACCAGTCGCCCAAAGAGTATCAGGGAGTGAACGCAGCTCTGGTGGGAGCGCATCCATCGACAAGTACATCGGAGAGATTATTCTTTTACCCAACGTAAGCTGTACTCCTGCTGGAGAACAGTATAATGTTTCGTACAGGCGTTTTAACAAGTCTAAACCAAGCAGATTTTCGTTACAACCTGTCGTCAAAATCAGGGGTGCTTTCAATTGACGGGGTCCAACAGAAATAGACAAAGGACCAGAAACAGGGTTGTGAACAGGGGCGCCCGAAAAACCTACTGAAATGTTTGTTGAGCCAGACAAAGGTGCGCCAGGGAGTTTCGCATGTATGATAGAACTTTTTGCTGCACCAGTATCCAACAGAAACGGTTCGACTATACCTGATGTTGCTACCGCGACATAAGGCCCACTCTGATCTACTGGTACTGATACTACTCCCTCTCTTTGTCCATGGCTGTCCTAGTATTCACTTTGCTGACCTTCCTCACTAGCTTCATAATAGTCTTCAACATGATACTGTGGAGACCTATTCTGTTGGGCAGATTGTCCATTACGCTGGTCGAAATAATTAGAGGGGCGATCACTTGTCTGTGGAGGCATAGCACCTCGTCCTCGACCTCTAGAGTTTTGCATAGAACTACCACGACCTCTCTGAGCGGCCGCATCATTATTTTGCGCCCGAACTGGACAATCACTTTTGTAATGACCTTCCTTTTTGCAATAAGCACATTGATTCCATTGGTATTGTGGCCTTTGAAAATTATAATCCGTTCTTTGATATGACCCTTGCTGCATATTAGTTTGATTCATGCGAGGCGGATAAGCTTGCTGTAAAAGTACTTTAGTTTTTAAATCTTTCGTCTTTTTATCTGATTTTTCCTTCTCCTCTTTATCCCTATTTTCGTAGTACTGAGCAGTCGCAAGTATTTGCGCAGTCGTAGAGACAGCCCACGCACTTTCAGAATTCTTTAATTTACCACTAAGTTCTGGCAACAGATTGTGCACAAATTTATCAACAAATAATCTCTGGCCCCCTTCTGTGCTCATATCCTGACCACTATGATCTACGAAAGTCTCTTCGAATCTTGTGAAAAAGTCGGAGACGCTTTCGTCTTTCTTTTGTTTGCATGCGGACAATTTATCCCAGTTAACGCGTAATGCAGGCATTAAGGTTTTCATTAAATCGATTATTCTACCAGGCAAGTTAGCAATTAAAGGTTCAGGTTTGGAACCACCTATTTGTTGACCATCCGCTGCAGTTATAGCTGCCCAGTCACCACCTAGGGCAACTGGATGATTCTCTTTACGAATTTTAGCCCAAATTGGTTGCGGTACTACGTTACCAAATAGCAGATCTATGTCAGCAAGATTCAATACACAAGCGTCAACTGTTTGAGCCAACTCTTTGTAGTACCCTGCAGGATTTTTACGCGGATCTGGCAAGGCCTGTTTTACTGCTAACACTTCAGCTCGTTTCCATGGAATATGTATCCAGACTCTCTGGAATTGGGCCGGAGCGGCTGCAATACCAAGCGGTGCATTAGCTTGCACAGCTTCGCGCCAGATTGGTGGAACCTCTCTCATTGGATATTGACGATTTCGTTTCGTACTACGTTTCTCTAACTCTCTCGGTGAAAGAAGGGATGAGTCGGATCTATAACTTAAAATTAGTTCCATCGCTTCTTTTATATTTTGACCAACTATCATACCTGTAGCAAACTCTTTCTGAACATTAATTAATTCTCCTAAATTTGATTCAGGGTCATCCTCTTCCAATTCCTCACGTAGAAGGAAACACATTTCATCGAACACATATCGTTGTGTCGGTTCGTTCCATTGCATAAATGTATCTAATACATTTTGTACATTATATCTTCCAACTTTCGAAACCCATCTAAGGGCAGTGGAATCTAGTATTCCTCTTTCTTCAGTACTGGGAAGCTGACTACGTCTCTGCACAGAGTCAGAGGTAGGAGTCTTAATCAGAGTTTTATAGAAGGGAGATAGAATATTGGAGACAGAATCAGTGATTCTTCGTCGAACAGAAAGCGGAGTCATAATACTTGCAGAGGCAGTGAATAGAGTAGTAGTTGGAATAGATAGATCAGGAACAGTAGGAGTAGCAGGCAAGATAGCTTGTGAAGTAGCAGGTGTGAGTGACACAGGCATAGGAAAAGAAGCCGGCAACCCTAGAAGAGGGGTTGTCGAAGGAACATTAATATTGACCACAGGAGGTACAGGAACTAGATTCAGGGGAGCGGGAACAGGGACACCAGGTTGTCCAGCAACCGGTAATTGAACATTCGGTATAGGTGGAGCCGTAGCACCCTGTGCATACGGTGGGGGTGATCGTAACAAGTAAGACAAAAGGGGATCCTTTTCAGGGTCCTCTACTGTCTTAGCCGTACTCGATGGCAAAGCAGGATAGCACTTGTCTATCGCTAAATTACGCTCTCTATCGGCCACCTCCATCGCTTTCTCAGACTCGTTGAGTTGCAGCTGCCTAGCAGACTGTTCTAAAGTCAACTCTTGCTCTTTCTGTTCTTTCTTCAACTTTTTAATTTCTCTCTGTTTAGATTCTTTTCGCCAATAACGGAAAGAATCAAACATTGCCGGCCGGGCTTTCTTCTTAAACAACCTTCTTTCTAGATTATCGAGAACTTCAGGTTCGAAACTACCATGTAGTGGCCAACTAAGGACACCGTCTTTCTCTGTGTAGCGGATCCATACCTCATTATAAGAGATAGGGCCCACACCAAATTTGCAATATAGATCATAAAGGGGGGTTCCAATCGGAGGAACCAAACACGAGTCCTCCAACCGGGAATCACTGTTGCAACTAAAACAAGACAACATACAATTTTTCCGACTTACCATTTTATAATCCGGAACACAAGACAAACAAGACACAAACAGAAAAGATGCGCACTCGAACCACGAACTTAGGCCTACCAGAACTGACAAATGTATCGATACCTGAACTGAACAGAATGATTATCGTAACCAGAATAACCAGTGATAATCTTACAGAACTGAACTGAACTGAGAACTAAAAGGATTATCCAAACAGGAGCAATCCTTACAAAATATTTAACTAGCAACCACTGAATACTTAACTGAGGCACTGAAGACGTCACCAAGGAGAAACCCGTCACGTTTCGCCGTACTGAGGACTGCACCTCGGGTCCAAGAGAGGGCGACGGTCAAGGCAACGGAGCACTGCAGCCGTCTGAACGGGAACCCTCGTGGAAGAGGACGTCGGGGCCACTTTTGCGATATGCCGGGATCGATGAAGTGGGGCGCCTCCCTCTGAAATCTTCACACGAAGCTCCTCGAACTCTTCAGGCTTTTGGACCGGTACCGAATGACGTCGCCCCGAGTTGGGCGCCAAATGGAGTTCACTCTCTCGTTACGTCCAGAGGTGTCAGGGACAACACCCGAAGACCCCGGAGTTCAACCTGTCTTGGTACACAAACAAACAGAAACACGGGCTTCTCGATGGTGGCGTCAAAGACCAAAGGTTTATTACTGCAGGGACACAGAAGTCACAGAAACTACACATGGGCAGTATCTAGGAGCCTGTTCGATTTGTACAAAGAGGATTGCTCCTTATATACTAAATATTGGGCTTCAGGCAAATTCTTTACATGTTACCACAGTTCTAAACATTCGTGTCTTAAACAATAAATATTTGGCGTTGCACAGGAATCGTCAACAGTATCTGATGTCAAAACATTACGAATGAGGGGTTCCCACTAGTCCATCATAATCCCATGTCAATTCTTCATTCAAGACCCGGACCGCCTCATCGTAAATTTCGTTACCTCCCCCTAATAAAGGCCCAGAAGGAAAGGAGCAGAGCCAGGTGTAGAAGATAGAAAGACAGGATAAGAAATGTTTGTGGGTCGTAAATGGGCACGGTTACCAGCTTCGGCCGCCTAATCATGATCAGGCCAACGAACACAAGAACCAGTATAGCAGGACTGGCCTCAGGCTGGGGAGGCAGTTCTTGCCGAGTCATGCTGCTACAGCGTTGCTGGCCTAAGGTGCACGTGTCACTAGCAAGGTGAATTGCCGGTTAAAGCCTACGTGTCCTTTAATGAAAAAGAGATCATTGCGTGTCCATTGACTATGTGAGGGCAAGGAATACAAAATGGCTTCCGTGTTCTAAGATGGATGTCACGGGTAGAACAGAAATGTGTTTGTAACTGGAGTGCTCTTGCTCGTAGCATAGCGAAAACACCAGGATATACTAAATGGATCATTTGCGGTTCACTGATACCAAAATTATGTATTTCCGACAATGTTACAAACATGAGTAAAATCGTCACGGAACCTCAGAACCCTGCTCCAGCCAAAAGATCTCAAACTCATTGAAGAATTTTCTTAACACTGAGTGAGCCAAGCTCCAACTTAGAGATCACAAACTCACTGAAGACTCCTCCGAACACTGAGTGCACCCTGCTCCTTTCAGAAGAACACAAACTCACAGAAAACTCCTCTGACACTGAGTGAGTCCTGCTCCTCCCAAGAGATCACAAACTCACTGAAGACTCATCTGACACTGAGTGAGCCCTGCTCCTTACAAGAGATCTCAAACTCAATGAAAACTCCTCTGACACTGAGTGAGCCCTGCTTCTTCCAAGAGATCACAAACTCACCGAAGACTCCTCTGACACTGATGAACCCTGCTCTTTCCAAGAGATCATAAACTCACTGAAGACTCCTCTGAACAATGAGTGCACCCTGCTCCTTCCAAGAGATCACAAACCCACTGAATACTCCTCTGACAATGGGTGAGCCCTGCTGCTTCCAAGAGATCTTAAACTCACTGAAGACTCCTCTGACATTGAGTGAGCCATGCTTCTTCCAAGAGATTACACACTCACTGAAGACTCCTCTGACACTGAGTGAGCCCTGCTCCTTCCAAGAGATCACAAACTCACTGCAAACTCTTCTGAACACTGAGCGAGCCCTGCTCCTTCCAAGAGATCACAGCCTCGCTGAATACTCCTCTGACACTGAGTGAGCCCTGCTCCTTCCAAGAGATCAAAAACTCACTGAAGACTCCTCTGACACTGAGTGAACCCTGCTCCAGCCAAAAGATCTCAAACTCATTGAAGACTTTTCAGAACACTGAGTGAGCCCTGCTCCAACCAAGAGATTACAAACTCGCTGAAGACTCCTGTGAACACTGAGTGCACCCTACTCATTCCAGGAGATCACAAACTCACTGAAGACTCCTCTGACACTGAGTGAGCCTTGCTCCTTCCAATAAATCACAAACCCACTGAAGCCTCCTCTGACAATGGGTGAGCCCTGCTGCTTCCAAGAGATCTTAAACTCACTAAAGACTCCTCTGACACTAAGTGAGCCCTGCCCCTTCCAAGAGATCACACACTCACTGAGAACTCCTCTGTCACTTAGTGAGACCTGCTCCTTCCAAGAGATCACAAACTCACTGAAGACTCCTCTGACACTGAGTGAGCCCTGCTCCTTCCAATAAATCACAAACTCACTGAAGACTCCTCTGACACTGAGTGAACCCTGCTCCAGCCAAAAGATCTCAAACTCATTGAAGAATTTTCTGAACACTGAGTGAGCCAAGCTCCAATTAAGAGATCACAAACTCACTGAAGACTCCTCCGAACACTGAGTGCACCCTGCTACTTTCAGAAGAACACAAACTCACTGAAGACTCCTCTGACACTGAGTGAGTCCTGCTCCTCCCAATAGATCACAAACTCACTGAAGACTCATCTGACACTGAGTGAGCCCTGCTCCTTACAAGAGATCTCAAACTCAATGAAAACTCCTCTGACACTGAGTGAGCCCTGCTTCTTCCAAGAGATCACAAACTCACCGAAGACTCCTCTGACACTGATGAACCCTGCTCTTTCCAAGAGATCATAAACTCACTGAAGACTCCTCTGAACAATGAGTGCACCCTGCTCCTTCCAAGAGATCACAAACCCACTGAATACTCCTCTGACAATGGGTGAGCCCTGCTGCTTCCAAGAGATCTTAAACTCACTGAAGACTCCTCTGACACTGAGTGAGCCATGCTTCTTCCAAGAGATCACACACTCACTGAAGACTCCTCTGACACTGAGTGAGCCCTGCTCCTTCCAAGAGATCACAAACTCACTGCAAACTCTTCTGAACACTGAGCGAGCCCTGCTCCTTCCAAGAGATCACAGCCTCGCTGAATACTCCTCTGACACTGAGTGAGCCCTGCTCCTTCCAAGAGATCACAAACTCACTGAAGACTCCTCTGACACTGAGTGAACCCTGCTCCAGCCAAAAGATCTCAAACTCATTGAAGACTTTTCAGAACACTGAGTGAGCCCTGCTCCAACCAAGAGATTACAAACTCGCTGAAGACTCCTGTGAACACTGAGTGCACCCTACTCATTCCAGGAGATCACAAACTCACTGAAGACTCCTCTGACACTGAGTGAGCCTTGCTCCTTCCAATAAATCACAAACCCACTGAAGCCTCCTCTGACAATGGGTGAGCCCTGCTGCTTCCAAGAGATATTAAACTCACTAAAGACTCCTCTGACACTAAGTGAGCCCTGCCCCTTCCAAGAGATCACACACTCACTGAGAACTCCTCTGTCACTTAGTGAGACCTGCTCCTTCCAAGAGATCACAAACTCACTGAAGACTCCTCTGACACTGAGTGAGTCCTGCTCCTTCCAATAAATCACAAACTCACTGAAGACTCCTCTGACACTGAGTGAACCCTGCTCCAGCCAAAAGATCTCAAACTCATTGAAGAATTTTCTGAACACTGAGTGAGCCAAGCTCCAATTAAGAGATCACAAACTCACTGAAGACTCCTCCGAACACTGAGTGCACCCTGCTACTTTCAGAAGAACACAAACTCACTGAAGACTCCTCTGACACTGAGTGAGTCCTGCTCCTCCCAAGAGATCACAAACTCACTGAAGACTCATCTGACACTGAGTGAGCCCTGCTCCTTACAAGAGATCACAAACTCAATGAAAACTCCTCTGACACTGAGTGAGCCCTGCTTCTTCCAACAGATCACAAACTCACCGAAGACTCCTCTGACACTGATGAGCCCTGCTCTTTCCAAGAGATCACAAACTCACTGAAGACTCCTCTGACATTGAGTGAACCCAGCTCCAACTAAGATATCACAAACTCACTGAAGACTCCTCTGAAACTGAGTGAGCTCTGCTCCTTCCAAGAGATCACAAACTCACTGAAGACTCCTCGGACACTGAGTGAGCCCTGCCCCAACCAAGAGATCACACACTCACTGCAAACTCTTCTGAACACTGAGCGAGCCCTGCTCCTTCCAAGAGATCAAAAGCTCGCTGAAGACTCGTCTGACACTGACTGAACCCTGCTCCAGCCAAAAGATCTCAAACTCATTGAAGACTTTTCTGAACACTGAGTGCGCCCAGCTTCAACTAAGACATCACAAACTCACTGAAGCCTTCTATGACATTGAGTGTACCCTGCTCCAACTAAGAGATCACAAACTCACTTAAGACTCCTCTGACACTGAGTGAGCCCTGCTCCTTCCAAGATATCACAAACTCACTGAAGACTCCTCTGACACTGAGTGAGCCCTGCTCCTTCCAATAGATCACAAACTCACTGAAGACTCCTCTGACACTGAGAGAGCCCTGCTCCTTCCAAGAGATCACAAACTCACTGCAAACTCTTCTGAACACTGAGCTAGCCCTGCTCCTTCTAAGAGATCACAAACTCACTGAAGACTCATCTGACACTGAGTGAACCCTGCTCCAACTACGAGATCACAAACTCACTGAAGACTCCTCTGACACTGAGTGAACCCTGCTTCAGGCAAAATATCTCAATCTCATGAAGACTTTTCTGAACACTGAGTGAGCCCTGCTCCAACCAAGAGATAACAAACTCACTGAAGACTCCTCTGAACAATGAGAGCACCCTGCTCCTTCCAAGAGATCACAAACCCACTGAATACTCCTCTGACAATGGGTGAGCCCTGCTGCTTCCAAGAGATCTTAAACTCACTGAAGACTCCTCTGACACTGAGAGAGCCCTGCTCCTTCCAAGAGATCACACACTCAATGAAAACTCCTCTGACACTGAGTGAGCCCTGCTTCTTCCAACAGATCACAAACTCACCGAAGACTCCTCTGACACTGATGAGCCCTGCTCTTTCCAAGAGATCACAAACTCACTGAAGACTCCTCTGACATTGAGTGAACCCAGCTCCAACTAAGAGATCACAAACTCACTTAAGACTCCTCTGACACTGAGTGAGCCCTGCTCCTTCCAAGAGATCACAAACTCACTGAAGACTCCTCTGACACTGAGTGAGCCCTGCTCCTTCCAATAAATCACAAACTCACTGAAGACTCCTCTGACACTGAGTGAACCCTGCTCCAGCCAAAAGATCTCAAACTCATTGAAGAATTTTCTGAACACTGAGTGAGCCAAGCTCCAATTAAGAGATCACAAACTCACTGAAGACTCCTCCGAACACTGAGTGCACCCTGCTACTTTCAGAAGAACACAAACTCACTGAAGACTCCTCTGACACTGAGTGAGTCCTGCTCCTCCCAATAGATCACAAACTCACTGAAGACTCATCTGACACTGAGTGAGCCCTGCTCCTTACAAGAGATCTCAAACTCAATGAAAACTCCTCTGACACTGAGTGAGCCCTGCTTCTTCCAAGAGATCACAAACTCACCGAAGACTCCTCTGACACTGATGAACCCTGCTCTTTCCAAGAGATCATAAACTCACTGAAGACTCCTCTGAACAATGAGTGCACCCTGCTCTTTCCAAGAGATCATAAACTCACTGAAGACTCCTCTGACACTGAGTGAGCCCTGATCCTTCCAAGAAATCACAAACTCACTGAAGACTACTCTGACACTGAGTGAACCCTGCTCCAGCCAAAAGATCTCAAACTCATTGAAGAATTTTCTTAACACTGAGTGAGCCAAGCTCCAACTTAGAGATCACAAACTCACTGAAGACTCCTCCGAACACTGAGTGCACCCTGCTCCTTTCAGAAGAACACAAACTCACAGAAGACTCCTCTGACACTGAGTGAGTCCTGCTCCTCCCAAGAGATCACAAACTCACTGAAGACTCATCTGACACTGAGTGAGCCCTGCTCCTTCCAAGAGATCACAAACCCACTGAATACTCCTCTGACACTGAGTGAGCCCTGCTCCTTCCAAGAGATCACACACTCACTGAAGACTCCTCTGACACTGAGTGAGCCCTGCTCCTTCCAAGAGTTCACAAACTCACTGCAAACTCTTCTGAACACTGAGCGAGCCCTGCTCCTTCCAAGAGATCACAGCCTCGCTGAATACTCCTCTGACACTGAGTGAGCCCTGCTCCTTCCAAGAGATCACAAACTCACTGAAGACTCCTCTGACACTGAGTGAACCCTGCTCCAGCCAAAAGATCTCAAACTCATTGAAGACTTTTCAGAACACTGAGTGAGCCCTGCTCCAACCAAGAGATTACAAACTCGCTGAAGACTCATGTGATCACTGAGTGCACCCTACTCATTCCAGGAGATCACAAACTCACTGAAGACTCCTCTGACACTGAGTGAGCCTTGCTCCTTCCAAGAAATCACAAACCCACTGAAGACTCCTCTGACAATGGGTGAGCCCTGCTGCTTCCAAGAGATCTTAAACTCACTAAAGACTCCTCTGACACTAAGTGAGCCCTGCCCCTTCCAAGAGATCACACACTCACTGAAGACTCCTCTGTCACTTAGTGAGACCTGCTCCTTCCAAGAGATCACAAACTCACTGAAGACTCCTCTGACACCGAGTGAGCCCTGATCCTTCCAAGAAATCACAAACTCACTGAAGACTACTCTGACACTGAGTGAACCCTGCTCCAGCCAAAAGATCTCAAACTCATTGAAGAATTTTCTTAACACTGAGTGAGCCAAGCTCCAACTTAGAGATCACAAACTCACTGAAGACTCCTCCGAACACTGAGTGCACCCTGCTCCTTTCAGAAGAACACAAACTCACAGAAAACTCCTCTGACACTGAGTGAGTCCTGCTCCTCCCAAGAGATCACAAACTCACTGAAGACTCATCTGACACTGAGTGAGCCCTGCTCCTTACAAGAGATCTCAAACTCAATGAAAACTCCTCTGACACTGAGTGAGCCCTGCTTCTTCCAAGAGATCACAAACTCACCGAAGACTCCTCTGACACTGATGAACCCTGCTCTTTCCAAGAGATCATAATCTCACTGAAGACTCCTCTGAACAATGAGTGCACCCTGCTCCTTCCAAGAGATCACAAACCCACTGAATACTCCTCTGACAATGGGTGAGCCCTGCTGCTTCCAAGAGATCTTAAACTCACTGAAGACTCCTCTGACATTGAGTGAGCCATGCTTCTTCCAAGAGATCACACACTCACTGAAGACTCCTCTGACACTGAGTGAGCCCTGCTCCTTCCAAGAGATCACAAACTCACTGCAAACTCTTCTGAACACTGAGCGAGCCCTGCTCCTTCCAAGAGATCACAGCCTCGCTGAATACTCCTCTGACACTGAGTGAGCCCTGCTCCTTCCAAGAGATCACAAACTCACTGAAGACTCCTCTGACACTGAGTGAACCCTGCTCCAGCCAAAAGATCTCAAACTCATTGAAGACTTTTCAGAACACTGAGTGAGCCCTGCTCCAACCAAGAGATTACAAACTCGCTGAAGACTCCTGTGAACACTGAGTGCACCCTACTCATTCCAGGAGATCACAAACTCACTGAAGACTCCTCTGACACTGAGTGAGCCTTGCTCCTTCCAATAAATCACAAACCCACTGAAGCCTCCTCTGACAATGGGTGAGCCCTGCTGCTTCCAAGAGATCTTAAACTCACTAAAGACTCCTCTGACACTAAGTGAGCCCTGCCCCTTCCAAGAGATCACACACTCACTGAGAACTCCTCTGTCACTTAGTGAGACCTGCTCCTTCCAAGAGATCACAAACTCACTGAAGACTCCTCTGACACTGAGTGAGCCCTGCTCCTTCCAATAAATCACAAACTCACTGAAGACTCCTCTGACACTGAGTGAACCCTGCTCCAGCCAAAAGATCTCAAACTCATTGAAGAATTTTCTGAACACTGAGTGAGCCAAGCTCCAATTAAGAGATCACAAACTCACTGAAGACTCCTCCGAACACTGAGTGCACCCTGCTACTTACAGAAGAACACAAACTCACTGAAGACTCCTCTGACACTGAGTGAGTCCTGCTCCTCCCAATAGATCACAAACTCACTGAAGACTCATCTGACACTGAGTGAGCCCTGCTCCTTACAAGAGATCTCAAACTCAATGAAAACTCCTCTGACACTGAGTGAGCCCTGCTTCTTCCAAGAGATCACAAACTCACCGAAGACTCCTCTGACACTGATGAACCCTGCTCTTTCCAAGAGATCATAAACTCACTGAAGACTCCTCTGAACAATGAGTGCACCCTGCTCCTTCCAAGAGATCACAAACCCACTGAATACTCCTCTGACAATGGGTGAGCCCTGCTGCTTCCAAGAGATCTTAAACTCACTGAAGACTCCTCTGACACTGAGTGAGCCATGCTTCTTCCAAGAGATCACACACTCACTGAAGACTCCTCTGACACTGAGTGAGCCCTGCTCCTTCCAAGAGATCACAAACTCACTGCAAACTCTTCTGAACACTGAGCGAGCCCTGCTCCTTCCAAGAGATCACAGCCTCGCTGAATACTCCTCTGACACTGAGTGAGCCCTGCTCCTTCCAAGAGATCACAAACTCACTGAAGACTCCTCTGACACTGAGTGAACCCTGCTCCAGCCAAAAGATCTCAAACTCATTGAAGACTTTTCAGAACACTGAGTGAGCCCTGCTCCAACCAAGAGATTACAAACTCGCTGAAGACTCCTGTGAACACTGAGTGCACCCTACTCATTCCAGGAGATCACAAACTCACTGAAGACTCCTCTGACACTGAGTGAGCCTTGCTCCTTCCAATAAATCACAAACCCACTGAAGCCTCCTCTGACAATGGGTGAGCCCTGCTGCTTCCAAGAGATATTAAACTCACTAAAGACTCCTCTGACACTAAGTGAGCCCTGCCCCTTCCAAGAGATCACACACTCACTGAGAACTCCTCTGTCACTTAGTGAGACCTGCTCCTTCCAAGAGATCACAAACTCACTGAAGACTCCTCTGACACTGAGTGAGCCCTGCTCCTTCCAATAAATCACAAACTCACTGAAGACTCCTCTGACACTGAGTGAACCCTGCTCCAGCCAAAAGATCTCAAACTCATTGAAGAATTTTCTGAACACTGAGTGAGCCAAGCTCCAATTAAGAGATCACAAACTCACTGAAGACTCCTCCGAACACTGAGTGCACCCTGCTACTTTCAGAAGAACACAAACTCACTGAAGACTCCTCTGACACTGAGTGAGTCCTGCTCCTCCCAAGAGATCACAAATTTACTGAAGACTCATCTGACACTGAGTGAGCCCTGCTCCTTACAAGAGATCACAAACTCAATGAAAACTCCTCTGACACTGAGTGAGCCCTGCTTCTTCCAACAGATCACAAACTCACCGAAGACTCCTCTGACACTGATGAGCCCTGCTCTTTCCAAGAGATCACAAACTCACTGAAGACTCCTCTGACATTGAGTGAACCCAGCTCCAACTAAGATATCACAAACTCACTGAAGACTCCTCTGAAACTGAGTGAGCTCTGCTCCTTCCAAGAGATCACAAACTCACTGAAGACTCCTCGGACACTGAGTGAGCCCTGCCCCAACCAAGAGATCACACACTCACTGCAAACTCTTCTGAACACTGAGCGAGCCCTGCTCCTTCCAAGAGATCAAAAGCTCGCTGAAGACTCGTCTGACACTGACTGAACCCTGCTCCAGCCAAAAGATCTCAAACTCATTGAAGACTTTTCTGAACACTGAGTGCGCCCAGCTTCAACTAAGACATCACAAACTCACTGAAGCCTTCTATGACATTGAGTGTACCCTGCTCCAACTAAGAGATCACAAACTCACTTAAGACTCCTCTGACACTGAGTGAGCCCTGCTCCTTCCAAGATATCACAAACTCACTGAAGACTCCTCTGACACTGAGTGAGCCCTGCTCCTTCCAATAGATCACAAACTCACTGAAGACTCCTCTGACACTGAGAGAGCCCTGCTCCTTCCAAGAGATCACAAACTCACTGCAAACTCTTCTGAACACTGAGCTAGCCCTGCTCCTTCTAAGAGATCACAAACTCACTGAAGACTCATCTGACACTGAGTGAACCCTGCTCCAACTACGAGATCACAAACTCACTGAAGACTCCTCTGACACTGAGTGAACCCTGCTTCAGGCAAAATATCTCAATCTCATGAAGACTTTTCTGAACACTGAGTGAGCCCTGCTCCAACCAAGAGATAACAAACTCACTGAAGACTCCTCTGAACAATGAGAGCACCCTGCTCCTTCCAAGAGATCACAAACCCACTGAATACTCCTCTGACAATGGGTGAGCCCTGCTGCTTCCAAGAGATCTTAAACTCACTGAAGACTCCTCTGACACTGAGAGAGCCCTGCTCCTTCCAAGAGATCACACACTCACTGAAGACTCCTCTAACACTGAGTGAACCCTGCTCCAGGCAAAATATCTCAAACTCACTGAAGACTACTCTGACTCTGAGTGAGCCCTGCTCCTTCCAAGAGATCACAAACCCACTGAAGACTCCTCTGACAATGGGTGAGCCCTGCTGCTTCCAAGAGATCTTTAACTCACTAAAGACTCCTCTGACACTAAGTGAGCCCTGCCCCTTCCAAGAGATCACACACTCACTGAAGACTCCTCTGTCACTCAGTGAGACCTGCTCCTTCCAAGAGATCACAAACTCACTGAAGACTCATCTGACACTGAGTGAGCCCTGATCCTTCCAAGAAATCACAAACTCACTGAAGACTATTCTGACACTGAGTGAACCCTGCTCCAGCCAAAAGATCTCAAACTCATTGAAGAATTTTCTTAACACTGAGTGAGCCAAGCTCCAACTTAGAGATCACAAACTCACTGAAGACTCCTCCGAACACTGAGTGCACCCTGTTCCTTTCAGAAGAACACAAACTCACAGAAGACTCCTCTGACACTGAGTGAGTCCTGCTCCTCCCCAGAGATCACAAACTCACTGAAGACTCATCTGACACTGAGTGAGCCCTGCTCCTTACAAGAGATCTCAAACTCAATGAAAACTCATCTGACACTGAGTGAGCCCTGCTTCTTCCAAGAGATCACAAACTCACCGAAGACTCCTCTGACACTGATGAGCCCTGCTCTTTCCAAGAGATCACAAACTCACTGAAGACTCCTCTGACATTGAGTGAACCCAGCTCCAAGTAAGATATCACAAACTCACTGAAGACTCCTCTGAAACTGAGTGAGCTCTGCTCCTTCCAAGAGATCACATACTCACTGAAGACTCCTCTGACACTGAGTGAGCCCTGCCCCAACCAAGAGATCACACACTCACTGCAAACTCTTCTGAACACTGAGCGAGCCCTGCTCCTTCCAAGAGATCAAAAACTCGCTGAAGACTCGTCTGACACTGACTGAACCCTGCTCCAGCCAAAAGATCTCAAACTCATTGAAGACTTTTCTGAACACTGAGTGCGCCCAGCTTCAACTAAGACATCACAAACTCACTGAAGCCTTCTATGACATTGAGTGTACCCTGCTCCAACTAAGAGATCACAAACTCACTTAAGACTCCTCTGACACTGAGTGAGCCCTGCTCCTTCCAAGATATCACAAACTCACTGAAGACTCCTCTGACACTGAGTGAGCCCTGCTCCTTCCAATAGATCACAAACTCACTGAAGACTCCTCTGACACTGAGAGAGCCCTGCTCCTTCCAAGAGATCACAAACTCACTGCAAACTCTTCTGAACACTGAGCTAGCCCTGCTCCTTCTAAGAGATCACAAACTCACTGAAGACTCATCTGACACTGAGTGAACCCTGCTCCAAGTACGAGATCACAAACTCACTGAAGACTCCTCTGACACTGAGTGAACCCTGCTTCAGGCAAAATATCTCAATCTCATGAAGACTTTTCTGAACACTGAGTGAGCCCTGCTCCAACCAAGAGATAACAAACTCACTGAAGACTCCTCTGAACACTGAGAGCACCCTGCTCCTTCCAAGAGATCACAAACCCACTGAATACTCCTCTGACAATGGGTGAGCCCTGCTGCTTCCAAGAGATCTTAAACTCACTGAAGACTCCTCTGACACTGAGAGAGCCCTGCTCCTTCCAAGAGATCACACACTCACTGAAGACTCCTCTAACACTGAGTGAACCCTGCTCCAGGCAAAATATCTCAAACTCACTGAAGACTACTCTGACTCTGAGTGAGCCCTGCTCCTTCCAAGAGATCACAAACCCACTGAAGACTCCTCTGACAATGGGTGAGCCCTGCTGCTTCCAAGAGATCTTTAACTCACTAAAGACTCCTCTGACACTAAGTGAGCCCTGCCCCTTCCAAGAGATCACACACTCACTGAAGACTCCTCTGTCACTTAGTGAGACCTGCTCCTTCCAAGAGATCACAAACTCACTGAAGACTCCTCTGACACTGAGTGAGCCCTGATCCTTCCAAGAAATCACAAATTCACTGAAGACTACTCTGACACTGAGTGAACCCTGCTCCAGCCAAAAGATCTCAAACTCATTGAAGAATTTTCTTAACACTGAGTGAGCCAAGCTCCAACTTAGAGATCACAAACTCACTGAAGACTCCTCCGAACACTGAGTGCACCCTGTTCCTTTCAGAAGAACACAAACTCACAGAAGACTCCTCTGACACTGAGTGAGTCCTGCTCCTCCCCAGAGATCACAAACTCACTGAAGACTCATCTGACACTGAGTGAGCCCTGCTCCTTACAAGAGATCTCAAACTCAATGAAAACTCCTCTGACACTGAGTGAGCCATGCTTCTTCCAAGAGATCACAAACTCACCGAAGACTCCTCTGACACTGATGAGCCCTGCTCTTTCCAAGAGATCACAAACTCACTGAAGACTCCTCTGACATTGAGTGAACCCAGCTCCAACTAAGATATCACAAACTCACTGAAGACTCCTCTGAAACTGAGTGAGCTCTGCTCCTTCCAAGAGATCACAAACTCACTGAAGACTCCTCTGACACTGAGTGAGCCCTGCCCCAACCAAGAGATCACACACTCACTGCAAACTCTTCTGAACACTGAGCGAGCCCTGCTCCTTCCAAGAGATCAAAAACTCGCTGAAGACTCGTCTGACACTGACTGAACCCTGCTCCAGCCAAAAGATCTCAAACTCATTGAAGACTTTTCTGAACACTGAGTGCGCCCAGCTTCAACTAAGACATCACAAACTCACTGAAGCCTTCTATGACATTGAGTGTACCCTGCTCCAACTAAGAGATCACAAACTCACTTAAGACTCCTCTGACACTGAGTGAGCCCTGCTCCTTCCAAGATATCACAAACTCACTGAAGACTCCTCTGACACTGAGTGAGCCCTGCTCCTTCCAATAGATCACAAACTCACTGAAGACTTCAGGCAAAATATCTCATTCTCATGAAGACTTTTCTGAACACTGAGTGAGCCCTGCTCCGACCAAGAGATAACAAACTCACTGAAGACTCCTCTGAACACTGAGAGCACCCTGCTCCTTCCAAGAGATCACAAACCCACTGAATACTCATCTGACACTGAGTGAGCCCTGCTCCTTACAAGAGATCTCAAACTCAATGAAAACTCCTCTGACACTGAGAGAGCCCTGCTCCTTCCAAGAGATCACAAACTCACTGCAAACTCTTCTGAACACTGAGCTAGCCCTGCTCCTTCTAAGAGATCACAAACTCACTGAAGACTCATCTGACACTGAGTGAACCCTGCTCCAACCAAGAGATCACACACTCACTGAAGACTCCTCTGACACTGAGTGAGCCCTGCCCCAACCAAGAGATCACACACTCAATGAAAACTCCTCTGACACTGAGTGAGCCATGCTTCTTCCAAGAGATCACAAACCCACCGAAGACTCCTCTGACACTGATGAGCCCTGCTCTTTCCAAGAGATCACAAACTCACTGAAGACTCCTCTGACATTGAGTGAACCCAGCTCCAACTAAGATATCACAAACTCACTGAAGACTCCTCTGAAACTGAGTGAGCTCTGCTCCTTCCAAGGGATCACAAACTCACTGAAGACTTCTCTGACACTGAGTGAGCCCTGCTCCTTCTAAGAGATCACAAACTCACTGAAGACTCATCTGACACTGAGTGAGCCCTGCTCCTTACAAGAGATCACAAACTCAATGTAAACTCCTCTGACACTGAGTGAGCCCTGCTCTTTCCAAGAGATCACAAACTCACCGAAGACTCCTCTGAAACTGAGTGAGCTCTGCTCCTTCCAAGAGATCACAAACTCACTGAAGACTCCTCGGACACTGAGTGAGCCCTGCCCCAACCAAGAGATCACACACTCGCTGCAAACTCTTCTGGACACTGAGCGAGCCCTGCTCCTTCCAAGAGATCAAAAACTCGCTGAAGACTCCTCTGACACTGATTGAACCCTGCTCCAGCCAAAAGATCTCAAAATCATTGAAGACTTTTCTGAACACTGAGTGCGCCCAGCTCCAACTAAGAGATCACATACTCACTAAAGACTCCTCGGACACTGAGTGAGACCTGCTCCAACTAAGAGATCACAAACTCACTTAAGACTCCTCTGACACTGAGTGAGCCCTGCTCCATCCAAGATATCACAAACTCACTGAAGACTCCTCTGACACTGAGTGAACCCTGCTCCTTCCAATAGATCACAAACTCACTGAAGACTCCTCTGACACTGAGTGAGCCCTGCTCCTTCCAAGATATCACAAACTCACTGAAGACTCCTCTGACACTGAGTGAGCCGTGCTCCTTCCAAGAGATCACAAACCCACTGCAAACTCTACTGAACACCGAGAAAGCCCTGCTCCAACTAAGAGATCACAAACTCACTGCAAACTCTTCTGAACACTGAGTGAACCCTGCTCCAACTACGAGATCACAAACTCACTGAAGACTCCTCTGACACTGAGTGAACCCTGCTTCAGGCAAAATATCTCAATGTCATGAAGACTTTTCTGAACACTGAGTGAGCCCTGCTCCAACCAAGAGATCACAAACTCACTGAACACTCCTCTGAACACTGAGTGCACCCTGCTCCTTCCAAGAGATCACAAACCCACTGAATACTCCTCTGACAATGGGTGAGCCCTGCTGCTTCCAAGAGATCTTAAACTCACTGAAGACTCCTCTGACACTGAGTGAGCCCTGCTCCTCCCAAGAGATCACACACTCACTGAAGACTCCTCCAACACTGAGTGAACCCTGCTCCAGGCAAAATATCTCAAACTCATTGAAGACTTTTCTGAACACTGAGTGAGCCCTGCTCCAACCAAGAGATCACAAACTCGCTGAAGACTCCTGTGAACACTGAGTGCACCCTACTCATTCCAGGAGATCACAAACTCACTGAAGACTCCTCTGACAATGGGTGAGCACTGCTGCTTCCAAGAGATCTTAAACTCACTAAAGACTCCTCAGACACTAAGTGAGCCCTGCCCCTTCCAAGAGATCACAAACTCACTGAAGACTCCTCTGACACTGAGTGAGCCCTGCTCCTTCCAAGAAATCACAAACTCACTGAAGACTCCTCTGACACTGAGTGAACCCTGCTCCAGCCAAAAGATCTCAAACTCATTGAAGAATTTTCTGAACACTGAGTGAGCCAAGCTCCAACCAAGAGATCACAAACTCACTGAAGACTCCTCCGAACACTGAGTGCACCCTGCTCCTTTCAGAAGCACACAAACTCACTGAAGACTCCTCTGACACTGAGTGAGTCCTGCTCCTCCCAAGAGATCACAAACTCACTAAATACTCATCTGACACTGAGTGAGCCCTGCTCCTTACAAGAGATCTCAAACTCAATGAAAACTCCTCTGACACTGAGTGAGCTGTGGTATATAAATAAATAATAACGGATCTATTTTTGACTGGATATAGTAATAACAGATAGCTCAATAAATAAGAGTCAAGATTCGAGGTAGTAGGAGTTTGCAGGTTTTAATACAGCATAAAGGACAGGAACAGGACAACCTGCACAGGACTAGGATGGCAGCGCTGCCGGGGGCAGGATCGGAATCGGCGACGACGGCGTAACTTTTAATAACAGTGCACAAGCATATATACTAAAACAATTGCATTACAGTACATACAATAGGCGGAGCAGTGGGTGTGGTCAATAGCAGTCGCGAAAGATAAGGGTGAAAGTAGGTGTAACAAGAGGCGTGAACATAGACATGTGATGTAAACGTAACAGAATATGTCATAAAATGGGGCGGGAACATGGAGGGGGCTACCTGAGGAGCCGGGACCTCTAACCTAGTGGTGCGCGCAAACTGACAATGATGTGTTACTAGGAGAAGCTGGGGGCTATGACTTCTGCGCTAGGAGCAGAGACTGAAGTCTGGAGAGTCAGGGCGACATGTACCTAAACACTATCTAGTATCTGATGTTTAGAGAACATGTTGATAGAATCCAAAAGTTATCGGGGTAAAGGCTAACGGACACTAAGACTGGTGCATGCATTATTCTACATGTAGTGCGTGTTGAGGAATATTAAATGACCATTAATACAGTATTTCTCTTACATGGAGACGTAAAGGCTAGACGATGACGGAAACTATTGATGCGATTCAGTAGCTTTAGGAATGCAGAGAAGGAGGGCTGGACTGATAACTGGAATCATAACATACTCTTGGCAGACTGGCAGGCAGAGCCAGGCCGAGCCGGGCACCGTGAGGCAGGAAGTAAGTGAAGGGTCAGGAATACAGGTGGGGGCTGTATCGCTCCTCAGCGAGGGCTCAGGAGACAGGAGCTGAATCTGGTGTCCGGGCCCTTTTGAGGCCTAGAAACGGGGACTTTACAATGAAATAACGTGCACACTGAGAAACGTGGCAACGTAACTTTACATAGGCCTAATACTCGTAGCTTTCACGAGAACTGGAAACTGGCATACTAGAGATGGACACAACTGTAATTGCGTCTTTAATCGATCATGGGGAATACATATGCATATTAATCATGCACATACAACATAGGATGGGGAACACGTAGGGACACAGAACATGGCAAAATTTACTTTTCCACATTCCCTCCTTGTCACTACGTTTCCATCAGGAAACATCAATATTCATGATACCATCTATCATCTCATAAAGTATCATTTGCTCGTCTCGAATTGTCTTGGAACGGGATTTAGGACGGGACTTGGGACTAGGAATACAAGAGGTAGCACAAATGCCGCAAATCGCAGGGCCACATTGTATACAGAGGCAGCAACTGAATATGATCGCTACTGTAATACCTAGAAAGGACAACACTTTCCATCCCCAGGCGGAAATTATATTCCAGAACCAACCGGACCATGTCCAGGTGCCTGGATTTTGGTGTAACAGATGGGCAATTTTATGCAGTCTGGTTATAGCTGAATAAACAGACGGCGCGTTATTAGGAATGAAAATGCAGCAACTAGATCCGATGACTCTACATGCCCCGCCCCTATCGGCCAGTATGACGTCAAGGACGAGACGATTCTGGAGCACGACAATTCTCATAAAAGATTGCTCTTCGGTTAAGTTACCTAGAGCAGAGGTAGTCTCAATCACTACTGCTTCAAGTGTTCTGGTCAATCTACGTATCAGTTTACTATTCACGACAGTACCTAAGTAGGGGAAGACACCTTTATTGATATCTATGTATTGTTCTAGAGCAGTTTCAGTATAATCGACAATCAGGAGGTCTCTCTTGTGTCTAGTATGTACTAGGTGGGAATTCCTATGATAGTCAGGTGGGGCTAGGAAAACTGGTGGCAGAAGGAAGGCAATGTAACAGGTTCCCTCCCAATCGAGGGGCAGACGAACATATGCGGTCTGACCACAAACAAAATAAGAATGACGTGAAGCTTTGAAAATAGATTTCCTGCTGTCACTATACTTGACAATAGTAGTACAATCACTATGTCCTACATGTACGGAACCATTATTTCTGACACATAATTCGCCTTTGACAGGTAGTACTGACATAGCAGGTAAGTCTGGAGTAGTATCAGACTGAACATTCAAGACCATAAAATTCGAAGAATAATTACCCAAATTATAAACTTCATTTTCTAGATCTAACCCTGTTCTGTGGGGAAGACCTTGCTTGCCTGGAAAACATGTACTGTTAAGAAAGGACATATCAGTTGAGGATGACGTTAACGTGGACCATGCTCCACATGAACCGTTATGTGAAAATGGATAAGGAAATAGTGGCAGAACTCCCTTCGGTGTCTGGAAAGGGGGGAGTCGACCACACACCCAACAATTAGTGGCATTGCTGGTCTGGTGTGAATAATGTAACATGCGGATAAAGGAATTATTTCGCATAGCAAGACGATAAGAGAGTTCATGAGGAGGCAGATCACTAAACGTGTGTTCTACTGTAGCATTAGAAGACTTATTTACATGAGAAATTGGAAAACATAAATAAAATGCATAACTCGTGCAGGCAATCATAAGGCTGAGATATAGCAGGAAACATAAAATAATAATGCAATTTTTAGAGTTCTCACTAACTCTCTCTCTATGGGGGTCTATTTTATACATGTCAGAAACCGGTCTAACCGTTTCACCTAGGGGTGGACTTAGACAATCAAACTGGCTGACTTATTTTACTAGACCTTAATTTCGACTTATACTCCTGTTGCGGAGTTTTCTCTAACAGGGAGGGTTTTGTATCATTGTCTTTTGCGGGACAGTCCTTGAGAATAGTACTTTGGCAGTCTTTAAAATCCTCGGAAATGTTCTTGGAAACAGTCTTTAGTCCATAAAATTTCTTTACGTGAGACAGATGGACCCACCCCTTCCTGCCTTCCAGCTTGACGGCAGTACGGGTGGCCAGGAGGACCCTCTTTGGCTCCTTCCAGCGAGGCTCCAGCGGACTTAAACGATCAAAGTTCCTTACAAGAACCAGACTTCCGGGAACGATTTCATGCGGTGCCACCTCGGTATTGTCTGGAAATGCGGCGGCAACCTGTGAATGACAAGAGTGTAGGGCAGACATCAAGGAAGCTAGGTAATCTGTCAGCATATTACTTGAAACATCTGTAATACTTCGGGGTCTAGGTGTACCCCACATATTAGGGGGACGGCCAAAAACGACCTCATAGGGGAACAGACCTGATCTGGAATGTGCAACCATGCGCATATAAAACAGAGCGACTGGCAGAGCAACTAACCAGTCTACACCTTTTTCTTGACAGACTTTGGCAATGCGGATTTTCAGGGTCTGGTTATGTCTCTCTACTAGACCAGCTGCTTCAGGATGGCGTACACAATGGAACTTCCACTGGTATCCTAACAACAGGGAAACGTGTTTCATCAGTTCAGATGAGAATGGCTGGCCGTTGTCAGAATATACGACCCTTGGGAGTCCATAGCGGGGGAAGAATTCACGAACCAACTGCTTGGCAGTGGTCGCGGCTGTGTAATCTGGGACTGGATATGCTTCTGTCCACCTGGACAAAGCGCATACAACTACAAGGACATACTTGAAACCTCGACATCGCTCCATCTGAATATAATCCATCTGGAGGACTTCAAAAGGGTGGTCAGGGGGCTGGAATCCACCTTGTTCCACCGGGACACTTTTACCTGGATTGAACTGGCAACATATCATACAGGTACGGACTTTCTGCTTGGCTGCAGCTCGTAAATGCTTGTTAAACCAAATGTTCTGGATACTGTCTAACATGGCTTTTTCTCCTAAGTGTGCTGGACTATGTGCGGTATTGATAATGACTTGAACCATAGAGTCGGGGAGAAACCATGTGGCTTTTCCCTTCGTTACCCATCCCTGATCTGTCTGGACCCCTCCTTGTTCGGACCATTTCTTGATTTCATCGGGAGTAGCATGTAACTGGATATCTATGACATCTTGAGTGGGGTCCTTAACTGTCATACAAGTAGTCTGTTCTAGAATGGATGTCGGTGTCTTGTTAACTGGTATATCTGGTGTCTGTGCTGTAAGCTTGGCTGTGCGATCTGCTAGATCATTACCCTGGGAAATAATGTCTGTAACTTTCGTGTGTGCTTTGCACTTCATGATAGCGATAGATGTCGGTAAGTGTATAGCATCTAACAGAGCTTGAATAAGGAGACCATGCTGAATCTTGGTTCCATGAGAAGTCATGAAACCTCTCTCCTGCCAGAGCACTCCAAAGTCGTGTACGACTCCAAATGCGTAGCGTGAATCTGCATAAACATTGACTTTCAGGTTCTTGGCGTGTATGCAGGCTTGTGTCAGAGCAACTAGCTCTGCTGCTTGAGCAGACAGGGTGTCAATACGGTGTGTTTCTATAACTTCAGTGTCAGTAGTCACTGCATACGCGGCTACTAATTCTCCTGTACTTGTTCTCATACATGAACCATCCACATAAAGTGTCAGGTCAGGATCTGGTAATGGAATATCTGTCAGATCTTGTCTTGGCTTAGTCATAGTATTAACTACTTCCACACAGTCGTGTGTGGCAGGATTTGAATTAACTGACGGTAACAGTGTAGCAGGATTTAGAACGTTGCAGCGTCTGATTTCTATGTGTGGCTGGAACAGTGTCAGTTCATAACCTGTCAAACGTGCAATTGTCAAGTGCTGAGTCTGTGTTCGGTTTAAAAGAACTTCCACGGAGTGTGGAACTTGTACTGTCAGAGAGTGTCCTAATACTATGGAATCACTTTGTCTGATAGCTAGTGCTGTGGCTGCAACTGACTTGAGGCACGCAGGCAAAGCCTGGGCTACAGGATCTAATGTGCTTGAAAAATAAGCACAGGGCTTGTATTGACCTGCTTGGTCTTGTGTGAGAACAGATAATGCTGTACCATCACGTTCTGTAACAAAAAGTGTAAAAGACTTACTGTAGTTCGGTGTAGCTAGAACAGGAGCTTGGCATAGAGCTTTCTTTAGCTCATTGAAACTAAGAGTATGTTCAGATGTCCAAGGGAGGACAGTCGATACGGCTGCCTCCTGTGTCGTTAACTGTATCAGTGGCTTAGCTAGAAATGCATACTGAGGAATCCATTGTCTGCAATAAGAAGTAAGGCCGATAAAAGCACGTACCTCCTTCTGTGTCTTGGGCTGAGGAAGACTCGCTATTAACTGGATACGGTCTGGTGTCAACTGCCTACCCCACTTGGACAGTAAGTGGCCTAAGTAGATCACTTGCTGGACACAGAATTGAAGCTTCGAAGGGGACACCTTGTGCCCCATCTCGGCTAGGAAATACAAGACTGTAAGTGATGCTCGCTCGCAAGCACGTTCAGAACGGGCTGTAATCAGTAGATCATCGACATACTGGAACAGGGCAGTGTCAGCTGGCATGTGAATGTTGTCTAGTTGTCTCTTAAGTGCTTGACTATAAATACTAGGACTTTCTGTAAAACCTTGAGGAGCTCGTGTGAATTTATAGCTCCTTCCATTTAAGCAAAAACCAAAAAGGTACTGGCTGTCTGGATGAATGGGGACACTGAAAAACGCGTTCTTGAGGTCAATTACGGTAAAGAATATTGCCTCAGAATCAATGGCTGTCAACAGGGATGAAATATCTGGAACAACTGGGTACTGGGGAATAATACATTTATTGAGTTCTCGAAGGTCAATCACTAATCGATATACTGGGGGTGCATTTGGATCAGTACGTTTCATGACTGGAATGATCGGAGAATTACATACATTGGAGTCAGTCTCTACAACTACTCCTTGAGCAATGAGCTCGTCAATTATTTTGGATAAGGCTGCTACAGCCTCAGGTGGCAATCTGTACTGTCTGATTCGTGGTAACACTACACCTGGTTTGAGAGTCACACGATGGGGTGTGATTTGCATGAAACCAACATCAGTTGGACCTTGCGCCCATAGATGCTGCGGAACATTTGACAATCTTGGATCAAAATCTCGTAATACATAGTGACTCTTGAAGTCACGTAAAAACAAACGTATTCCCTCTGGGGAACAGCAAATAACTGCACCTAATTCTTTCAGTGTCTTAATGCCTAACAGATTTTCTGGACATGACTTCGTAAGTAATAGATCAGTAGTACGGGACAATGGACCTACGTCTAGAGTAACTGGCTTAGATATCTCGTTTACAATAGGCTTTCCTGAAAATCCAAGGGAAACATTTCTAGAGCCTGAGAGCGGAGCCCCTGGAACCTCGGCGTGACTTATGGTAGTCCTACTTGCCCCTGTATCAATCAGAAACTTTCTGTCTTTCCCTAATACTTGACTATGAATATAGGGACCTTCTTGATCTACAGGAATCTCGATGAGAGGCAAGCCTACCTCCCTCTCTAGGCTGTTTCATGAATACTGTTGGTACTCTGATTACTCTGCCTGAGCATACTGGTACATCTGCTGTGTAACATGCTGAGTTGCAGCAATAGGCTGCGGTGCTGGAACTGTCTGTTGTGCATTCTGTGGCTGAGAAGTCTGTGAAACTTGTTCTTGTCTAGGCGGACGTGGTCTTTCTTTAGTTTTACCGGTAGCTATATTATGTTTCAGAACTGCACACTCGTTTATGAAATTGTGGAAAAGTAAATTTTGCCATGTTCTGTGTCCCTACGTGTTCCCCATCTTATGTTATGTGTGCATGATTAATATGCATATGTATTCCCCATGATCGATTAAAGACGCAATTACAGTTGTGTCCATCTCTAGTATGCCAGTTTCCAGTTCTCGTAAAAAGCTACGAGTATTAGGCCTATGTAAAGTTACGTTGCCACGTTTCTCAGTGTGCACGTTATTTCATTGAAAAGTCCCCGTTTCTAGGCCTCAAAAGGGCCCGGACACCAGATTCAGCTCCTGTCTCCTGAGCCCTCGCTGAGGAGCGATACAGCCCCCACCTGTATTCCTGACCCTTCACTTACTTCCTGCCTCACAGTGCCCGGCTCGGCCTGGCTCTGCCTACTAGTCTGCCAAAAGTATGTTATGATTCTAGTTATCAGTCCAGCCCTCCTTCTCTGCATTCCTAAGCTACTGAATCGCATCAATAGTTTCAGTCATGGTCTAGCCTTTACGTCTCCATGTAAGAGAAATACTGTATTAATGGTCATTTAATATTCCTCAACACGCACTACATGTAGAATAATGCATGCACCAGTCTTAGAGTCTGTTAGCCTTTACCCCGATAACTTCTGGATTCTATCAACATGTTTTCTAAACATCAGATACTAGATAATGTCTAGGTACATGTCGCCCTGACTCTCCAGACTTCAGTCTCTGCTCCTAGCGCAGAAGTCATAGCCCCCAGCTTCTCCTAGTAACACGTCATTGTCAGTTTGCGAGCACCACTAGGTTAGAGGTCTCGGCTCCTTAGGTAGCCCCCTCCATGTTTCCGCCCCATTTATGACATATTCTGTTACGTTTACATCACATATCTTTGTACACGCCTCCTGTTACACCTACTTTCACCCTTATCTTTCGCGACTGCTATTGACCACACCCACTGCTCCGCCTATTGTATGTATTGTAATGCAATTGTTTTAGTATATATACTTGTGCACTGTTATTAAATGTTACGCCGTCGTCCCGATTCCGATCCTGCCCCCGGCAGCGCTGCCATCCTATTCCTGTGCAGGTTGTCCTGTTCCTGTCCTTATGCTGTATTAAACCTGCAAACTCCTACTACCTCGAATCTTGACTCTTATTTATTGAGCTATCTGTTATTACTATGTCCAGTCAAAAATAGATCCGGTATTATTTATTTATATACCACATAATGGCGCCCGAATAGGGACTTGCCCTTTCCCCACGCGCCGGTGAAGCCACGTATGCCCCCTGACCCTCTGCAGCCGTGACGGAACCATACCGTGCACGTGCAGATATTTCTGCTTCAAGTATCCCTCAGGCCCACGGAGGAGACGGAGGTTGCGGTCCAGCATCCAGACGAGGCGGTGGAGGAACGCGGCGAGTCCCGACCAGAGCCCAAGCCGAGAGTCCAAGGTCCGAGGTATCCGGAGGCCCACCCGTAACAGAAGTCCGAAGTCCGTGTCCGTCCGGCGTCGAAGCAGTCCAGTCCAGTCCGAGGCCTTCCGTTCTTGCTGCCCGGTGAGTACCGTTGCTGGGGTAGTATCTAGACAGGGTCAATCTAATTGACTCTGGTCCGTGGGTTTGGTGGTACACAGACCCAACACGAAGTGTCCACTCCGGTGGATGCGGGTCCTGACGTGTCTCTTTATGAGACCGGTAAGTTTCGTACTGTTTCAGCAGTGCATCTAGTCTCTGTTCTAGTTAGTTCTGTTCTCGAGAAAATTCATGTATTCTGTTTCCAGTATTCCAGGTAGTATTTTGTCAGAACTGTTATTTTAAATGTCATTCATGTATTTTAATGTCGTGGTATGAAAGTGGTGTAATTATCGTGTTCATTGTGTATTGTATTGTGTCTAGATTACAGTTCAGTCATGCCGTTGTTTTCCAAACTACGTCAGTTAAGAACTAGAAAAGGTCTGTTAGAAGAAGCAGTTCCTGTCCCGCCTAGGGACAGTCCAGGTCATTTTATGTATCAAAAGCATGGCATAAGTGCCATATTGTATCTAGATTTATGGGTGGAGTACACCAAGGAATTAGAAGAAAAGTATAGATGGCCTGTATCAGGCACATGGGATGCCGAGTGCATCATGCGAGTAGAAGAAGTATTATGGAAAAAGAAAGCCAGACAGTCACAGAAAGATGCCATCGAGTTATGGCGCAAAGAATCTCATAAAAGAACCGAAAAAGAAATCAGAAAGTCAGAATTAAGTAGAGAATCCTCAGAAAGAGCCCAAGAAAAGGAACTAATCGAAATAGGTGAACGAGTTAAAACCGAACAGTCAGACAGACAGAGGAATGCCCTCATTAAGGGTATGTATCCTCTTCTTGCCAAGGGCTTGCCAAAAGCAACCCCGGAAGCATCCAGTAATTGTCCGCCACCCTTAGTTCCGACCAAGCTACGTCACAAACCGACCGCAGCTGATATTTTTATCTCGTCCTATTTGGACGACACAGTCCCAGAATATGCAAATCCTGTTCCGCCAGTCCCTGTAAATCATGCAATTCCTGCTCCTCCAGACATCGGGGCACCTTTTGCAGTACCTGCCACGGTACCCCCGGTCCAGCCCATAGTACAACTTCCCGCCACATCAGCCACTCTGCCAGCACGAAGAGTATCAGTCGACGATTCTAGTTTAGGGGCCGCAGGAGGAGGTCCTCCTGGTACCCCGCCACCACACCAACGTGTAACGTTAGTCGAGTTACATGAACGTGCGTTACAGCGTACGCCCAAATATAAGTCCGTTGCAGACATCCGACGAGCTCTTACTGAATGCCGCTATGATCCAGTCACAGGCGATGATAGTACGGTTATATATTCCATACGTGTAAGACGGGTGACCGGGTATTTGGACACCCTACCGGATATGAAAGAAGATCTAGACAGAATATATCGTTTCATCCGTACAGGGGATGATCCAGAAAGTATTGGTGAAGCCATGTCTCAAAGGAAAGCTGAGATCCAGCTCATGATATTAAAGTTTCTGATTAATTGTTTAATAAGGGAACAAGATTATCCGACCAAAGATCCGGCCGAAATGAGAACCCTGACAAGGTGGAGTGATAATATAGCCGAGGGTAAGCACAGAACCATCGGTAGTATAGAGAGTATGTACAAGAAAATTCGTAAGGAAATAATAAGGTTACACGAGCAACGTAAAACAGCACAAGTAAGCGAGAAAGAGAATGACTCTCCTACGGAAGAGGTAGAGGACGAGAATCCCGCCAGAATAGCGTATGTAGGTAAATCTAGATTTCCAGACCGCCATTTACGCCTAGAACACAAGAAAATCTTTCATTATCCAGCACCGGAACAAGGTTCTCTAGAACAAGTATTTCAAGCTACCGATCACATTTTGAAATCACGAATCGGTTATAGTGTGGTATATAAATAAATAATACCGGATCTATTTTTGACTGGACATAGTAATAACAGATAGCTCAATAAAATAAGAGTCAAGATTCGAGGTAGTAGGAGTTTGCAGGTTTAATACAGCATAAAGGACAGGAACTGGGCAACCTGCACAGGAATAGGATGGCAGCGCTGCCGGGGGCAGGATCGGTATTGGCGCTGGCGTAAGGGACAACATTTAATAACAGTGCACAAGCATATATACTAAAACAATTGCATTACAATACATACAATAGGCGGAGCAGTGGGTGTGGTCAATAGCAGTCGCGAAAGATAAGGGTGAAAGTGGGTGTAACAGGAGGCGTATACATAGACATGTGATGTAAACGTAACAGAATATGTCATAAATGGGGCGGAAACATGGAGGGGGCTACCTAAGAAGCCGGGACCTCTAACCTACTGGTGCGCGCAAACTGACAATGACGTGTTACTAGGAGAAGCTGGGGGCTATGACTTCTGCGCTAGGAGCAGAGACGAAAGTCTGTAGAGTCAGGGCGACATGTACCTAAACACTATCTAGTATCTGATGTTTAGAGAACATGTTGATATAAACTAAAAGGTATCGGGGTAAAGGCTAACAGACTCTAAGACTGGAGCATGCATTATTCTACATGTAGTGTGTTGAGGAATATTAAATGACCATTAATACAGTATTTCTCTTACATGGAGACGTAAAGGCTAGACCATGACGGAAACTATTGATGCGATTCAGTAGCTAAGGAATGCAGAGAAGGAGGGCTGGACTGATAACTAGAATCATAACATACTTTTGGCAGACTAGCAGGCAGAGCCAGGCCGAGCCGGGCACTGTGAGACAGGAAGTAAGTGAAGGGTCAGGAATACAGGTGGGGGCTGGATCGCTCCTCAGCGAGGGCTCAGGAGACAGGAGCTGAATCCGGTGTCCGGGCCCTTTCGAGGCCTAGAAACGGGGACTTTACAATGAAATAACGTGCACACTGGGAAACGTGGCAACGTAACTTTACATAGGCCTAATACTCGTAGCTTTCACGAGAACTGGAAACTGGCATACTAGAGATGGACACAACTGTAATTGCGTCTTTAATCAAACATGGATAATACATATGCATAGTAATCATGCACACATAACATAAGATGGGGGATGAGGTTCCGTGACGATTTTACTCGTGTTTGTAACATTGTCATAAATACATAATTTTGGTATCAGTGAACCGCAAATGATCCATTTAGTATATCCTGGTGTTTTCGCTATGCTACGAGCAAGAGCACTCCAGTTACAAACACATTTCTGTTCTACCCATGGCATCCATCTTAGAACACGGAAGCCATTTTGTATTCCTTGCCCTCACATAGTCAATGGACACGCAATGATCTCTCTTCATTAAAGGACACGTAGGCTTTAACCGGCGATTCACCTTGCTAGTGACACGTGCACCTTAGGCCAGCAACGCTGTAGCAGCATGACTCGGCAAGAGCTGCCTCCCCAGCCTGAGGCCAGTCCTGCTATACTGGTTCTTGTGTCCGTTGGCCTGATCATGATTAGGCGGCCGAAGCTGGTAACCGTGCCCATTTACGACCCACAAACATCTCTTATCCTGTCTTTCTATCTTCTACACCTGGCTCTGCTCCTTTCCTTCTGGGCCTTTATTAGGGGGAGGTAACGAAATTTACGATGAGGCGGTCCGGGTCTTGAATGAGAAATTGACATGGGATTATGATGGAATAGTGGGAACCCCTCATTCGTAATGTTTTGACATCAGATACTGTTGACGATTCCTGTGCAACGCCAAATATTTATTGTTTAAGACACGAATGTTTAGAACTGTGGTAACATGTAAAGAATTTGCCCCGAGCAGAATATTTAGTATATAAGGAACAACCCTCTTTGTACAAATTGAACAGGCTCCTAGATACTGCCCATGTGTAGTTTCTGTGACTTCTGTGTCCCTGCAGTAATAAACCTTTGGTCTTTGACGCCACCATCGAGAAGCCCGTGTTTCTGTTTGTTTGTGCACCGAGGCAGGTAGAACTCCGGGGTCTTCGGGTGTTATCCCTGACACCTCTGGACGGAACCAAAAAGTCCAGAACTCCAATTGGCGCCCAACGTGGGGCGACGTCATTCGGTACCGGTCCAAAAGCCTGTAGAGTTCGAGGAGCTTCGTGTGAAGATTTCAGAGGGAGGCGCCCCACTTCATCGATCCCGGCATATCGCAAAAGTGGCCCCGACGTTCTCTTCCACGAGGGTTCCCGTTCAGACGGCTGCAGTGGTCCGTTGCCTTGACCGTCGCCCTGTCTTGGACCCGAGGTGCAGTCCTCAGTACGGCGAGACGTGACGGGTTTCTCCTTGGTGACGTCTTCAGTGCCTCAGTTAAGTATTTTGTGAGGGTTGCTCCTGTTTGGATAAACCTTTTAGTTCTCAGTTCAGTTCAGTTCTGTAAGATTATCACGATAATCATTCTGTTCAGTTCAGGTATCGATACATTTGTCAGTTCTGGTAGGCCTAAGTTCTTGGTTCGAGTGCGCATCTTTTCTGTTTGTGTCTTGTTTGTTTTGTGTTCCGGATTATAAAATGGTAAGTCGGAAAAATTGTATGTTGTCTTGTTTCAGTTGCAACAGTGATTCCCAGTTGGAGGACTCGTGTTTGGTTCCTCCGATTGGAACTCCCCTTTATGATCTATATTGCAAATTTGGTGTGGGCCCTATCTCTTATAACGAGGTATGGATCCGCTTCACAGAGAAAGATGGTGTCCTTAGTTGGCCACTACATGGTAGTTTTGAACCTGAAGTTCTCGATAATCTAGAAAGAAGGTTGTTTAAGAAGAAAGCCCGGCCGGCAATGTTTGATTCTTTCCGTTATTGGCGAAAAGAATCTAAACAGAGAGAAATTAAAAAGTTGAAGAAAGAACAGAAAGAGCAAGAGTTGACTTTAGAACAGTCTGCTAGGCAGCTGCAACTCAACGAGTCTGAAAAAGCGATGGAGGTGGCCAATAGAGAGCGTAATTTAGCGATAGACAAGTGCTATCCTGCTTTGCCATCGAGTACGGCTAAGATAGTAGAGGACCCTGAAAAGGATCCCCTGTTGTCTTACTTGTTACGATCACCCCCACCGTATGCACAGGGTGCTACGGCTCCACCTATACCGAATGTTCAATTACCGGTTGCTGGACAACCTGGTGTCCCTGTTCCCGCTCCCCTGAATCAAGTTCCTGTACCTCCTGTGGTCAATATTAATGTTCCGTCGACAACCCCTCTTCCAGGGTTGCCGGCTTCTTTACCTATGCCTGTGTCGCTCACACCTGCTAGTTCACAAGCTATTTTTCCTGCTACTCCTACTGTTCCTAATCTATCTGTTCCAACTGCTACTCTATTTACTGCCTCTGCTAGTATTATGACTCCACTTTCTGTTCGTCGGAGAATCACTGATTCTGTCTCTAATATTCTATCTCCCTTCTATAAAACTCTGATTAAGACTCCTACCTCTGACTCTGTGCAGAGGCGTAGCCAGCTTCCCAGTACTGAAGAAAGAGGAATATTAGATTCCACTGCTCTCAGATGGGTTTCAAAAGTTGGAAGATATAATGTACAAAATGTATTAGATACATTTATGCAATGGAATGAACCGACACAACGATATGTGTTCGATGAAATGTGTTTCCTTCTACGTGAGGAATTGGAAGAGGATGACCCTGAATCAAATCTAGAAGAATTAATTAATGTTCAGAAAGAGTTTGCTGCAGGTATGATAGTTGGAAAAATATAAAAGAAGCGATGGAACTGGTTCTAAGTCATAGGACCGACTCATCCCTTCGTTCACCGAGAGAGTTAGAGAAACGTAGTACGAAACAAAATCGTCAATACCCAATGAGAGAGGTTCCACCAATTTGGCGTGAAGCTGTGCAAGCTAACGCAAACCTTGGTATTGCAGCCGCTCCGGCCCAATTCCAGAGAGTCTGGATACATATTCCATGGAAGCGAGCTGAAGTATTAGCAGTGAAACAGGCCTTGCCAGATCCGCGTAAAAATCCTGCAGGGTACTACAAAGAGTTGGCTCAAACAGTTGACGCTTGTGTATTGAATCTTGCTGACATAGATCTGCTATTTGGTAATGTAGTACCACAACCAATTTGGGCTAAAATTCGTAAAGAGAATCATCCAGTTGCCCTAGGTGGTGACTGGGCAGCTATAATTGCAGCGGATGGTCAACAAATAGGTGGTTCCAAACCAGAACCCCTAATTGCTAATTTGCCTGGTAGAATAATCGATTTAATGAAAACCTTGATGCCAGCATTGCGCGTTAACTGGGACAAATTGTCCGCGTGCAAACAGAAGAAAGACGAAAGCGTCTCCGACTTTTTCACAAGATTCGAGGAGACTTTCGTGGATCATAGTGGTCAGGATATGAGCACAGAAGGAGGCCAGAGATTATTTGTTGATAAATTTGTGCACAATCTGTTGCCAGAACTTAGTGGTAAATTAAAGAATTCTGAAAGTGCGTGGGCTGTCTCTACGACTGCGCAAATACTTGCGACTGCCCAGTACTATGAAAATAGGGATAAAGAAGAGAAGGAAAAATCAGATAAAAAGACGAAAGATTTAAAAACTAAAGTACTTTTACAGCAAGCTTATCCGCCTCGCACGAATCAGACTAATATGCAGCAAGGGTCATATCAAAGAACGGATTATAATTTTCAAAGGCCACAATACCAATGGAATCAATGTGCTTATTGCAAAGTGGAAGGTCATTACAAAAATGAGTGTCCAGTTCGGGCACAAAATAATGCTGCGGCAGCTCAGAGAGGTCGTGGTAGTTCTATGCAAAACTCTAGAGGTCGAGGACGAGGTGCTATGCCTCCACAGACGAGTGATCGCCCTTCTAATTATTTCGACCAGCTAAATGGACAATCTGCCCAACAGAATAGGTCTCCACAGTATCATGTTGAAGACTATTATGAAGCTAGTGAGGAAGGTCAGCAAAGTGAGTACTAGGACAGCCATGGACAAAGAGAGGGAGTAGTATCAGTTCCAGTAGATCAAAGTGGGCCTTATGTCGCAGTAGCAACATCAGGTATAGTCGAACCGTTTCTGTTGGATACTGGTGCAGCAAAAAGTTCTATCATTTATGCGAAACTCCCTGGCGCACCTTTGTCTGGCTTAACAAACGTTTCAGTAGGTTTTTCGGGCGCCCCTGTTCATAACCCTGTTTCTGGTCCTTTGTCTATTTCTGTTGGACCCTGTCAATTGAAAGCACCCCTGATTTTGACGACAGGTTGTAACGAAAATCTGCTTGGTTTAGACTTGTTAAAACGCCTGTACGCGACATTGTACTGTTCTCCAGAAGGAGTACAGCTTACGTTGGGTAAAAGAATAATCTCTCCGATGTACTTGTCGATGGATGCGCTCCCACCAGAGCTGCGTTCACTCCCTGATACTCTGTGGGCGACCGGTCCTAATGATGTAGGTCTATTGGAAATTCCACCCTATGTAGTAACTTTGAAAGCAAATGTCAAACTTCCACGAATTCCACAATACAGAATCTCTAGTGAAGGTGAGCGTGCGCTCCTACTGATAGTGCATGATCTGATTGAGAAAGACGTTATAGAAGAAACTAGAGGTAATGTCTGTAATAGTCCTGTACTGCCTATTTTGAAACGAACTGACCCTACAAAACCTCCAATATATAGGTTTGTAATTGATCTCAGAGAGGTTAATAAAATTGTGATTCCACAGTTTCCTGTGGTTCCAGACATTACTGCATTGTTAACGTTGATTCCTGCTACAGCAGCATGGTTTTCGGTTGTCGACTTGAAAAATGCCTTTTTCAGCATTCCGATAGCCGAAGAAAGCAGAGATATCTTCGGTTTCTCTCTAGGAGGACGAAGCTTCAGGTTTAAACGCGCTCCACAAGGCTATTGTGAAAGCCCATCCATTTACAGTCAAGCATTAAAAAGCCAGTTAGATTCCTTCGTACTTCCTCTTGGTTCTGCTTTAGTACAATATGTCGATGATCTTCTAGTAGCTGCTGATGACAAGGAAACTTGCAAAACAGCTACGATTTCTTTATTGCATCATTTATCAAATTTGAATCACAAGGTGTCACCTTCAAAAATGCAATACTGCTGCCAAGAAGTGACCTACCTAGGTCATCTCTTGTCAAAGGAGGGAAGGAAGTTGACCCCAGAGAGAATAAAAGCAATTACACAGATGAATGTTCCTAGCACGCAGAGAGAAGTACGTGCCTTTTTAGGTATTACCTCATATTGTAGGCAATGGATCCCAAATTTTTCTCTTTTAGCAAAACCATTGGTAGCCTTGACTGGGAAAAATGTTCCGAGTCCGGTACCATGGTCTGCAGAATGTCAGCAGAGTTTTTCTGAATTGCGAAATGCACTGTGTTCAGCACCTGTATTGGGTACACCCGACTACAGTAAGCCATTCACGCTCTATGTCCACGAGAGAGAAGGTTGTGCATTGAGTGTTTTGACACAGAAATTTGGTGATAAACAACGCCCTTGTGCGTATTTTTCATCAACGTTAGATGCGGTAGCCAGAGCATTGCCTAGTTGCTTGAGAGCTACAGCCGCAGCTGCAGCTTCCATTCGACAATCTGCTGGTTTAGTAATGAACAACATGCTAGTGGTTATGGTTCCTCATGCGGTGGATACACTCATGAACCGAACCAAGACGCAACACCTTACCAGTGCTAGATTATCAGGTTATGAACTGACACTGTTAGCTAGTCATATTCAGATCAAAAGATGCAATGTATTGAATCCAGCAACATTGTTGCCGACTAGCCAAGAGTCGAGTGATTCCGAACCACACGACTGTTATTTCAAAACTGAGGAAGAAACAAAAGGACGAATTGATCTAAAAGACACTCCGTTATCAGATCCAGATGGAACGTTGTATGTTGATGGGTCTTGCTTCAAATTAGAGAATGGTGATGTGACTGCTGCTTATGCAGTAACGACCTTGAGTACGATTGTGGAGACTGCAAGAGTGAGTCAGAATTCTGCCCAGGCTGCAGAATTGATCGCGCTAACAAGAGCGTGCGTTTTAGCTAAGGGAAAGAGAGTGAATGTGTTCACAGATAGTCAGTACGCGTTCGGCGTGGCCCATAGTTTTGGCCGCTTGTGGAAAGAGAGAGGTTTCATTACGTCCCATGGGACTAAGATTCAACATGGTCAGCTAGTTAATGACTTGTTGGAATCTCTAACCTTGCCGACTGAAGTTGCGATTGTGAAATGCAGTGCTCATAAAGCAATCACGGATGATGTTGGTCGTGGGAATGCTTTTGCTGATGAGTAGAATGTATGTTGCAACGTCTGCAAGATGGATTTCTGAGTCTGGAATGTGTGAGGACACAGTGGAAAGCGTGAAAGAAATTCAGAAAGAGGCGACTGAGGAGGAAAAACTTGCATGGAAAGAGAGCACGGGTAAATTGGACTCGAGTGGGTGTTGGATTGACTTGTCAGAACAACAGCGTTGGATGTTGCCTGATGCGTATGTGCTTGCAGTAGTGACGATGGCACATGGAACAGCGCACATCAGTTCAAAAGGGATTTGTAAGATGTTGGCTCCGGTCTGGAAGAATGATGGGATTAGTAAGTGTGCAGAGAGAGTGGTGAGAAATTGTATGGTATGCTTGATGCATAATCCTGGCAAGGGAATCCCCACACCTGCAGGTCACTTCGCTCCTCCTTCCTGCCCCTTCGAAGTGATCCAGCTAGACTTCATTCACATGGATCGTTGTAATAACCTGAAATACGTCCTAGTGGTAGTTTGTGCTTTCTCCAGATGGATCGAAGCATACCCGCTAAAGGACAATACTGCCTTATCCACTGCCAAAATTCTTCTTAAAGAATACTTCCCCAGATACGGAATGCCACAGATTGTATGGTCAGATAACGGAAGTGAGTTCGTAGGGAAAGTTATGCAGAGTGTGTGTGCCGGCCTAGGGATTAGACAGAAGTTTCATAGTGCGAATCATCCCCAGTCCGCGGGTTTAGTCGAGGGTTACAATGGCACCCTTAAACTGAAACTTGCTAAGATACAAGCATCCACGGGTTTGTCCTGGCCAGACGCATTGCCTTTGGCTTTGCTATCAACAAGAGCAACTGTACATTCTAGAGTAGGGCTTAGTCCTTATGAAATAGTTTTTGGTCGTCCTGCAAATGTTTGGGGGGTACCTAGACCAAAAGAATTCAAGCAGCTGGAATACCCAATGTTAATTGATTACCTTTTCGACTTGACTGCTAAATTGAGTCTTATTCACCAACAGGTTTTCGATGCATTGCCAAAGCCACCGGAGAGTCCAGGCCATCAGCTGAAACCAGGTGACCAGGTGGTCATTAGAAATTTTGCAAGAACGAAAAATCTTCAGCCCAGATTCATTGGCCCTTTCCAAGTCCTACTAGCAACGAGAACTGCTATTCGTGTGGCCGGAAGGAAGAACTGGATCCATACGACACATGCCAAACGTGTGCCTCTGCCACTTCCTTACGACAACTGGGTAAAGAAAGGAATCGGTGCCTCTGAAACGGAACAAATCCCCAGGTTCATACCTTTCAGCGATGCAGAACTGATCACGGATTCACCAAATTCTGACTCTCCTCCTGAAACTGCTCTTTTGAACCCTGAACATTTGTCATCCACACCCAACGAACATTTGCCATCTGCACCAAAAGAACATTTGCCATCTGCGAACGTGAACATTGCAACGTCAGCTGAAAATACATTGTTTCCAGATCAGACAGCTCCTGCAAAACTGAGATACAACTTACGTTCTCGCAATATGGACAAATAAAGCAGGAAACTGCCTATTTTCAGATTTGAATTTGCTATACATTGCCTCCAGCCAGGAAGTTTGCTAATACTTTGTATTGTTTCTTTTTGTTTTAAAATTGCCTTGCCGTCTGGGTAGCCGTAGGGTCGTGGCTGTGTGCCTAGTTGAATCTGCGGGGGTCAGACACAAGGTCGATCTTTCTGTTAGTTCTGGGAACTCCCAGGGCTGATAGAGGCATTTTCATCTACGTACACATCATCAGTGGTCGCGAACGGTCGTAGAAGATGGAGCTTCCTGAGCTGCAACGAGAAAATGTAATTTATGTTCGCAGAAATAGACTGTACAGAATACTTCACAGCAAATGCTTTCTAATGCAATGTGCAGTTACATTTTTAATTGTTTTGATAACGTTGGTGGGTGGAATCGTCTTTGGTGTACATTTGATTTTTATGCCAGTAACTACAGTACCTCCCCTTGATCCTACTACTTCTACGGTTTCTTCTATGCATTCTTTTCACTCATTTCCTGAACACGAACAAGCTCGACGCTCAGAATTTATTAACAATACATTTGTACAGCTCTTGCATCAACACCAACTGGTAGTTAATACTACAGACTGCTGGGTGTGTGGCTTGATACCTCACACTATGGATAAAGGCATTCCCTATCTAGTCTTGCCTTTTAGCTACAATGGATCATTTCAGGCCTTTCAGACCATTTTTTCATATGCCCTTGAGACCTATCCTCCGCGTCCACCACGGTCCACTAAATACAACTCAGCCAACAAAGCTTTAGTCCAGGGAATTATTGACATGATTAAAGACGTCAATAATACTCCATCTTACCCTAGAGATGAATTACGGGTGTATTTGAGTTGGAACTCTACAGAGTATCGCCTTAGTTTGGGAGAAAGCAAGCGTAAAAGCTCCACTTCAGTTTGGGTTGTGCCTCACCGAGGTCAGGTCTGTTTGCAAGGAAATGGGAGAAATCTGAGAGCTCAGCTAGGGAAGAGTGAGTGCGTTGAGACTTACGTATTTCCGTCTAACTCCTCCCCTGCCTTCCTGACTGCTAGGGGTACCTACTTCATCTGTCAGGACAGAGCATATACATGGCTGCCTGCTGACTTTTCAGGTTCATGTTATATTGCTCGATTGTTACCTCCGACATACACTGCTTCTTCAGATTATCACAAGACCAGGGTAGCAAGAGGCGTCTTCAGCAAGGAAGATACCGCTGGTCAGGAAGCTGGAGACTTCTTCAAAGGTTTCCTTCCGTTTTGGGGGCCTATGGCCAATAGTAGAAATCTACGTCAACTAACACGGGTAGTTGAATCTACTATTACAGAAACTGCTGGTGCCCTTAGTAACTTAACAGCTGAGCTTCAGGCGGATCGTCTCATGACGTTGCAGAACCGAATGGTTCTAGACGTAATACTTGCAGATCGAGGTGGGGTATGCAGAATGATCCAATCGAGCTGCTGTGTCTTTATTCCAAATAATGCTCCAACAGTCTATGAAGCGATCTCTAAGCTACACAAGATTTCCGACTCTATACACGTAGATAAGGGAAACTGGTCCTTCATGGAGTGGTTTTGGACTCTGGTATCAGCGTGGGGATGGAAGGTTCTGATGGTCATTGGTGTCATCCTAGTATTTCTGTTCTCGTGCTGTCTTATTATCCAATGTGGTCCCGCTCTGTGTAGTCTCTGTGCTGCAACCTGTTTCAGAAAACCACCTGCATTAGGAGAAAAGGCACGAGACAGGATGATGATACAACAACATGTCACTGACCTAATGAGCATAGAATTAGACTCTGACTCTGACATAGACTGAGTAATTGCCTATGTAAGGGCAAAAGGAGGGTCTGAGGTTCCGTGACGATTTTACTCGTGTTTGTAACATTGTCATAAATACATAATTTTGGTATCAGTGAACCGCAAATGATCCATTTAGTATATCCTGGTGTTTTCGCTATGCTACGAGCAAGAGCACTCCAGTTACAAACACATTTCTGTTCTACCCATGGCATCCATCTTAGAACACGGAAGCCATTTTGTATTCCTTGCCCTCACATAGTCAATGGACACGCAATGATCTCTCTTCATTAAAGGACACGTAGGCTTTAACCGGCGATTCACCTTGCTAGTGACACGTGCACCTTAGGCCAGCAACGCTGTAGCAGCATGACTCGGCAAGAGCTGCCTCCCCAGCCTGAGGCCAGTCCTGCTATACTGGTTCTTGTGTCCATTGGCCTGATCATGATTAGGCGGCCGAAGCTGGTAACCGTGCCCATTTACGACCCACAAACATCTCTTATCCTGTCTTTCTATCTTCTACACCTGGCTCTGCTCCTTTCCTTCTGGGCCTTTATTAGGGGGAGGTAACGAAATTTACGATGAGGCGGTCCGGGTCTTGAATGAGAAATTGACATGGGATTATGATGGAATAGTGGGAACCCCTCATTCGTAATGTTTTGAAATCAGATACTGTTGACGATTCCTGTGCAATGCCAAATATTTATTGTTTAAGACACGAATGTTTAGAACTGTGGTAACATGTAAAGAATTTGCCCCGAGCAGAATATTTAGTATATAAGGAACAACCCTCTTTGTACAAATTGAACAGGCTCCTAGATACTGCCCATGTGTAGTTTCTGTGACTTCTGTGTCCCTGCAGTAATAAACCTTTGGTCTTTGACGCCACCATCGAGAAGCCCGTGTTTTTGTTTGTTTGTGCACCGAGGCAGGTAGAACTCCGGGGTCTTCGGGTGTTATCCCTGACACCTCTGGACGGAACCAAAAAGTCCAGAACTCCAGGGACACGTAGGGACACAGAACATGGCAAAATTTACTTTTCCACATTCCCTCCTTGTCACTACGTTTCCCTCAGGAAACATCAATATTCATGATACCATCTATTATTTCATACAGTATCATTTGCTCGTCTCGAATTGTCTTGGAACTGGATTTAGGACGGGACTTGGGACTAGGAATACAAGAGGTAGCACAAATGCCGCAAATCGCAGGGCCACATTGTATACAGAGGCAGCAACTAAATATGATCGCTACTGCAATACCTAGAAAGGACAACACTTTCCATCCCCAGGCGGAAATTATATTCCAGAACCAACCGGACCATGTCCAGGTGCCTGGATTTTGGTGTAACAGATGGGCAATTTTATGGAGTCTGGTTATAGCTGAATAAACAGACGGCGCGTTATTAGGAATGAAAATGCAGCAACTAGATCCGATGACTCTACATGCCCCGCCCCTATCGGCCAGTATGACGTCAAGGACGAGACGATTCTGGAGCACGACAATTCTCATAAAGGATTGCTCTTCGGTTAAGTTACCTAGAGCAGAAGTAGTCTCAATCACTACTGCTTCAAGTGTTCTGGTTAATCTACGTATCAGTTTACTATTCACGACAGTACCTAAGTAGGGGAAGACACCTTTATTGATATCTATGTATTGTTCTAGAGCAGTTTCAGTATAATCGACAATCGGGAGGTCTCTCTTGTGTCTAGTATGTACTAGATGGGAGTTCCTATGATAGTCAGGTGGGGCTAGAAAAACTGGTGGCAGTAGGAAGGCAATGTAACAGGTTCCCTCCCAATCAAGGGGCAGACGAACATATGCGGTCTGACCACAAACAAAATAAGAATGACGTGAAGCTTTGAAAATAGATTTCCCACTGTCACTATACTTGACAATAGTAGTACAATCACTATGTCCTACATGTACGGAACCATTCTTTCTGACACATAATTCACCTTTGACTGGTAATACTGACATAACAGGTAAGTCTGGAGTAGTATCAGACTGAACATTCAGGACCATGAAATTGGAAGAATAATTTCCCAAATTATAAACTTCATTTTCTAGATCTAACCCTGTTCTGTGGGGAAGACCTTGCTTGTCTGGAGAACATGTACTGTTCAGAAAGAACATATCATTTGAGGATGACGTTAACGTGGACCATGCTCCACATGAACCGTTATGGGAAAATGGATAAGGAAACAGTGGCAGAACTCCCTTCGGTGTCTGGAAAGGGGGGAGTCGACCACACACCCAACAATTTGTGGCATTGCTGGTCTGGTGTGAATAATGTAACATGCGGATAAAGGAATTATTTCGCATAGCAAGACGATAAGATAGTTCATGAGGAGGCAGTTCACTAAACGTATGCTCTACTGTAGTATTAGAAGACTTATTTACATGAGGAACTGGAAAATATAAATACAATGCATAACTTATACAGGTAATCATGAGGCTGAGATATAGCAGAAAACATAAAACAATAATGCAACTTTTAGAGTTCTCACTAACTCTCTCTCTATGGGGGTCTATTTCATACATGTCAGAAACCGGTCTAACCGTTTCACCTAGGGGAGGACTTAGACAATCAAACTGGCTGACTTATTTTACTAGACCTTAATTTTAACTTATACTCCTGCTGCGGAGTTTTCTCTAACAGGGAGGGTTTCGTATCAATGTCATTTGCGGGACAGTCCTTGAGATTAGTACTTTGGCAGTCTTGAAAATCCTCGGAAATGTTCTTGGAAACAGTCTTTAGTCCATAAAATTTCTTTACGTGAGACAGATGGACCCAGCCCTTCCTGCCTTCCAGCTTGACGGCAGTACGGGTGGCCAGGAGAACTTGCTTGGGTTCCTTCCAGCGGGGCTCCAGCGGACTTGAACGATCAAAGTTCCTTACAAGAACCAGCCTTCCAGGAACGATTTCATGCGGTGCCACCTCGGTATTGTCTGGAAATGCGGCGGCAACCTGTGAACGACAAGAGTGTAGGGCAGACATCAAGGAAGCTAGGTAATCTGTCAGCATATTACTTGAAACATCTGTAATACTGCGAGGTCTAGGTGTACCCCACATATTAGGGGGGCGGCCAAAAACGACCTCATACGGGGACAGACCTGATCTGGAATGTGCGACCATGCGCATATAAAACAGAGCGACTGGCAGAGCAATTAACCAGTCTACACCTTTTTCTTGACAGACTTTAGCAATACGTATTTTCAGGGTCTGATTATGTCTCTCTACGAGACCGGCTGCTTCAGGATGGCGTACACAATGGAACTTCCACTGGTACCCTAACAACAGGGAAACGTGTTTCATCAATTCAGATGAGAATGGCTGGCCGTTATCAGAATATACGACCCTAGGGAGTCCATAACGGGGGAAGAATTCACGAACCAACTGCTTGGCAGTGGTCGCGGCTGTGTAATCTGGGACTGGATATGCTTCTGTCCACCTGGACAAAGCGCATACAACTACAAGGACATACTTGAAACCTCGACATCGCTCCATCTGAATATAATCCATCTGGAGGACCTCAAAAGGGTGTTCAGGGGGCTGGAATCCACCTTGTTCCACCGGGCACAGATGCCGCTTGGAAGTACCGACGGATAGAGCGGTGCTTCACCAGTCCTGAGCCGTAGCCAGGCGAGGTGAGGTGTTCACTTCTTACTAATCAGCCCACTGCTGATTGTATGAAGAGATCTGGAACAGACACAACCTGGAGGTTCAGGTACTTTTCTGTGTCGTTCCTACACTACACTTTACTTATCTGTCACATTGGGTTTCTTTGTTTGCAGTAGCTGTATCTTAAAAGGTCCTGAAGAAAGCAAGGCTATTGGCCAGTGTTTGCTGAAACATGTCGACCACGTTACACCTCTAGACAGGTTATAAATTCACCCTGTCTTGGCTATTTTTTAATATTGGTGCTAGGAGTTATACCCTATTAAATTATTTTTTGCTCCTTAAAACCAATTTTATTCACTTTTCTTTATTTGTCCTGGTTTTCCTTGCACTGCACATCACACCTGTTTCAACCCTGTCAGTTACTTTACCAACACATATGGTTTTAACCATAACACCAACACTTACTAACTAACAGGAAGGCCAACCCCTTTCTGCTAGAACACCAAGATCTGTTATAGTGTTGGTCCTCGGAGCCCCAAATGATGAAGGGCGGTTCCGAGTGGTGACTGATGGGAGCCAGAGACCAGACACTGATCTTGATCTGGCATGTTTTATAGCACTCGCCCCTTAGTCATATGGCCAGTGGGAGCGCTATACCTTCTCTGTCTTTGATATTTAGCCTGTCTCACTCTTGACACTCTGATACTCTCTTGTGATTAATGTTAGGTGGGCATGTACTCAGAGCTGGTCATTAAACTGCCCGTGGGTCCCCTTTACTGTATGTGGTTTGACTGGATATCTATGACATCTTGAGTAGGGTCCTTAACTGTCATACAGGTAGTCGGATCTGGAGTATGTGTCTGTGTCGGATTAACTGTCATGTCTGGAGTCTGTGCTGTAAGCTTGGCTGTGCGATCTGCTAGATCATTACCTTGGGAAATAATGTCAGTAACTTTCGTATGTGCTTTGCATTTCATGATAGCAATAGATGTCGGTAAATGTATGGCATCTAACAGAGCTTGAATAAGGAGACCATGCTGAATCTTGGTTCCATGAGAAGTCATGAAACCTCTCTCCTGCCAGAGCACTCCGAAGTCGTGTACAACTCCAAATGCGTAGCGTGAATCTGTGTAAACATTGACTTTCAGGTTCTTGGCGTGAATGCAGGCTTGTGTCAGAGCAACTAGCTCTGCTGCTTGAGCAGACAGGGTGTCAATACGGTGTGTTTCTATAACTTCAGTGTCAGTAGTCACTGCATACGCGGCTACTAGTTCTCCTGTACTTGTTCTCATACATGAACCATCCACATAAAGTGTCAGGTCGGGATCTGGTAATGGAATATCTGTCAGATCTTGTCTTGGCTTAGTCATAGTGTTAACTACTTCCACACAGTCGTGTGTGGCAGGATGTGAAGTAACTGACGGTAACAGTGTAGCAGGATTTAGAACGTTGCAGCGTCTGATTTCTATGTGTGGCTGGAACAGTGTCAGTTCATAACCTGTTAAACGTGCAATTGTCAAGTGCTGAGTCTGTGTTCGGTTTAAAAGAACTTCCACAGAGTGTGGAACTTGTACTGTCAAGGAATGTCCTAATACTATGGAATCACTTTGTCTGATAGCCAGTGCTGTGGCTGCAACTGACTTGAGGCACGCAGGCAGAGCCTGGGCTACTGGATCTAGTGTGCTCGAAAAATAAGCACAGGGCTTGTATTGACCTGCTTGATCTTGTGTGAGAACAGATAATGCTGTACCATCACGTTCTGTGACGAAAAGTGTAAAAGGCTTACTGTAGTTTGGTGTAGCTAGAACAGGAGCTTGGCATAAAGCTTTCTTTAACTCATTGAAACTAAGTGTATGTTCAGATATCCAAGGGAGGACAGTCGATACGGCTGCCTCCTGTGTCGTTAACTGTATCAGTGGTTTGGCTAGAAATGCATACTGAGGAATCCATTGTCTGCAATAAGAAGTAAGGCCGATAAAAGCACGTACCTCCTTCTGGGTCTTGGGCTGAGGAAGACTCGCTATTAACTGGATACGATCAGGTGTCAACTGCCTACCCCACTTGGACAGTAAGTGGCCTAAGTAGATCACTTGCTGGACACAGAATTGAAGCTTCGAAGGGGACACCTTGTGCCCCATCTCGGCTAGAAAATACAGAACGGTAAGTGATGCTCGCTCGCAAGCACGTTCAGAACGGGCTGTGATCAGTAGATCATCGACATACTGGAGCAGGGCAGTGTCAGCTGGCATGTGAATGTTGTCTAGTTGTCTCTTAAGTGCTTGACTGTAAATACTAGGGCTTTCTGTGAAACCTTGAGGAGCTCGTGTGAATTTATAGCTCCTTCCATTTAAACAAAATCCGAAAAGAAACTGGCTGTCTGGATGAATGGGGACACTGAAAAACGCGTTCTTGAGGTCTATGACTGTAAAAAATGAGGCTTCGGAATCAATGGCTGTCAATAGGGAAGAGATATCTGGGACAACTGGGTACTGGGGAATAATACATTTATTGAGTTCTCGAAGGTCAATCACTAATCGATATACTGGGGGTGCATTTGGATCAGTACGTTTCATGACGGGAATGATCGGAGAATTACATACATTGGAGTCAGTTTCTACAACTACTCCTTGAGCCATGAGCTCGTCAATAATTTTGGATAAGGCTGCTACAGCCTCAGGTGGTAATCTGTACTGTCTGATTCGTGGCAGGACTACACCTGGTTTGAGAGTCACACGATGGGGTGTGATTTGCATAAAACCAACATCAGTTGGACCTTGCGCCCATAGATGCTGCGGAACATTAGACAATCTTGGATCAAAATCTCGTAATACATAGTGACCCTTGAAGTCACGTAAAAACAAGCGTATTCCCTCGGGGGAACAACATATGACTGCACCTAATTCTCTCAGTGTCTTAATGCCTAACAGATTTTCTGGACATGATTTCGTAAGTAATAGATCAGTAGTACGGGACAATGGACCTACTTCTAGAGTAACTGGCTTAGATATCTCGTTTACAATAGGCTTTCCTGAAAATCCAAGGGAAACATTTCTAGAGCCTGAGAGCGGAGCCCCTGGAACTTCGGCGTGACTTATAGTGGTCCTACTTGCCCCTGTATCAATCAGAAACTTTCTGTCTTTCCCTAGTACTTGACTATGAACATAGGGACCTTCTTGATCTACAGGAATCTCGATGAGAGGCAAGCCTACCTCCCTCTCTAGGCTGTTTCATGAGTACTGTTGATACTCTGGATACTCTGTCTGAGCATACTGATACATCTGCTGTGTAACATGCTGTGTTGCAGCAATAGGCTGCGGTGCTGGAACTGTCTGTTGTGCATTCTGTGGCTGAGAAGTCTGTGAAACTTGTTCCTGTCTAGGCGGACGTGGTCTTTCTTTAGTTTTACCGGTAGCTATATTGTGTTTCAGAACTGCACACTCGTTTATGAAATGACCTGGCTGTTTACAATAATTGCATGTCCCTTTAACGGGAGCTGCAGGATGACTGGCTTGATTCGGACCCCTCTTCTGACTGTCTTGTGGAATAGATTGTGCAACTAGTACTTTCATTTTCGTGTCTTTCATACGTTTTCTCTCGTGTTCTTGCTCTTCTCTGATTCTATTCTGATGATACTGGAGCATCTGTAACATCTGGGACGGGGTACTAGCTTGCCATGTACTTTCGACTTTCAAAACTCGATTCTTAACTTGTGGACTTGAATTCTCGACTAATTTAGTAACAAAAAGATGAGGGTATGACTCGCTACTCGTCTTCAATCCACTGTTTATAATAAAACATTTCTCAAATCTAGAATAAAAATCACTAGTGTCTTCATCTTGTTTCTGTTTACAGGCTGAGATTGCATCCCAGTCTTCCTTTTTAGTGGCTAACAATCTGGGCAAAACTTGTATTAACAGTTCTGGTAATTCTTTACATTTCTCTCCAAGACCGGTACCTGGCACTCGTATCTTATCTTCGGCTTCTAGAACTGCCCAATCGATCTTTTTCTCTCCCACCTCCCATTCTTTTTCCTTGAGTTTTTCATATATGCCCGCAGGCAACAGGACTTTTAACATTTTAATAATATCTGGATACGTATATTCTCCCATACGGAGCATGTCCTTTAATTCTCGGTGGAACCCTGCTGGATCTTTGTCGTGACAAGGAATTAATTTCTTCATCTCTAAGAGTTCCATCTTTGTAATCGGGGTGTAAACAAATACTCGTTGCATTTCACCATCTGCTGTCCTGACTGGGTGTACTTCTCGTAACGGATTCTGTCTATCTATGTAAAACGGTTTACTTTCTGGAGGTGAGACATGAACAAAATGCGGGTTCAAAAACATACTATATTTATGACGCTGTTCTAGAATGACACTAACTAAATCGGTACCTAAACCTTTCGATCTATACCCGAGTAACTCGTTCAGGACATCATGTAACGGACCTGGATCAGAATGTTGACCCTCATACAATGTGATGAGGTGCTGAATCATATACATACCCACCAGTCGTTGCTCGGCTGGGGGCAATTTCAGAAACATTTGTGCCACTATTTCGTCTGGAAAAGTGGTAGAATCAGTAGTCCATCAGACTGCTGATCGGGCTAGTTCCTGTTCATGCATAGTACTTAATTCACTATAACCGATTCGTGATTTCAGAATGTGATCGGTAGCTTGAAATACTTGTTCCAGAGAACCTTGTTCTGGTGCTGGATGATGAAAGATTTTCTTGTGTTCTAGGCGTAAATGGCGGTCTGGAAATCTAGATTTTCCTACATACGCTATTCTGGCGGGATTCTTGTCCTCTACCTCTTCTGTAGGAGAGTCATTCTCTTTCTCGCTTACTTGTGCTGTTTTACGTTGTTCGTGTAACCTTATTATTTCCTTACGAATTTTCTTGTACATACTCTCTATACTACTGATAGTTCTGTGCTTACCCTCGGCTATATTATCACTCCACCTTGTCAGTGTTCTCATTTCGGCCGGATCTTTGGTCGGATAATCTTGTTCCCTTATTAAACAATTAATCAGAAACTTTAATATCATGAGCTGGATCTCAGCTTTCCTTTGAGACATGGCTTCGCCAATACTTTCTGGATCATCCCCTGTACGGATGAAACGATATATTCTGTCTAGATCTTCTTTCATATCTGGTAGGGTGTCCAAATACCCGGTCACCCGTCTTACACGTATGGAATATATAACAGTACTATCATCGCCTGTGACTGGATCATAGCGGCATTCAGTAAGAGCTCGTCGGATTTCTGCAACGGACTTATATTTGGGCGTACGCTGTAACGCACGTTCATGTAACTCGACTAACGTTACACGTTGGTGTGGCGGCGGGGTACCAGGAGGACCTCCTCCCGTGGCCCCTATACTGGAATCGTCGACTGATACTCTTCGTGCTGGCAGAGTGGCTGATGTGGCGGGAAGTTGTACTATGGGCTGGACCGGGGGTACCGTAACAGGTACTCCGGTGACTGGAGGAGCAGGATTTACATTATTTACAGGAACTGGCGGAACAGGATTTGCATATTCTGGGACTGTGTCGTCCAAATAGGACGAAATAAAAATATCAGCTGCGGTCGGTTTGTGACGTAACTTGGTCGGAACTAATGGTGGCGGAAAATTACTGGATGCCTCCGGGGTCGCTTTTGGCAAGCCCTCGGCAAGAAGAGGATACATACCCTTAATGAGGGCATTCCTCTGTCTGTCTGACTGTTCGGTTTTAACTCGCTCACCTATTTTGATTAGTTCCCTTTCTTGGGCTCGTTCTAAGGATTCTCTACTTAATTCTGACTTTCTGATTTCTTTTTCGGTTCTTTTATGAGATTCTTTGCGCCATAACTCGATGGCATCTTTCTGTGACTGTCTGGCTTTCTTTTTCCATAATGCTTCTTCTACTCGCATGATGCACTCGGCATCCCACGTACCTGATACGGGCCATCTATACTTTTCTTCTAACTCTTTGGTGTACTCTACACATAAATCTAGATACAATATGGCACTTATGCCATGCTTCTGATACATAAAGTGACCTGGACTGTCCCTAGGCGGGACAGGAACCGCTGCTTCTAACAGACCTTTTCTAGTTCTTAACTGACGTAGTTTGGAAAACAGGGGCATGACTGAACTGTAATCTAGACACAATACAATACACAATGAACACGATAATTACACCACTTTCATACCACGACATTAAAATACATGAAGAACATTTAAAATAACAGTTCGAACAGAATACTACCTGGAATACTGAAAACAGAATACAGAATTTTCTCGAGAACAGAACTGACTAGAACAGAGACTAGATGCACTGCTGAAACAGTACGAAACTTACCGGTCTCATAAAGAGACACGTCAGGACCCGCATCCACCGGAGTGGACACTTCGTGTTGGGTCTGTGTACCACCAAACCCACGGACCAGAGTCAATTAGATTGACCCTGTCTAGATACTACCCCAGCAACGGTACTCACCGGGCAGCAAGAACGGAAGGCCTCGGACTGGACTGGACTGCTTCGATGCCGGACGGACACACTTCGGACTTCTGTTACGGGTGGGCCTCCGGATACCTCGGACCTTGGACTCTTGGCTTGGGCTCTGGTCGGGACTCGCCGCGTTCCTCCACCGCCTCGTCTGGATGCTGGACCGCAACCTCCGTCTCCTCCGTGGGCCTGAGGGATACTTGAAGCAGAAATATCTGCACGTGCACGGTATGGTTCCGTCACGGCTGCAGAGGATCAGGGGGCATACGTGGCTTCACCGGCGCGTGGGGAAAGGGCAAGTCCCTGTTCGGGCACCATTATGTGGTATATAAATAAATAATACCGGATCTATTTTTGACTGGACATAGTAATAACAGATAGCTCAATAAAATAAGAGTCAAGATTCGAGGTAGTAGGAGTTTGCAGGTTTAATACAGCATAAAGGACAGGAACAGGGCAACCTGCACAGGAATAGGATGGCAGCGCTGCCGGGGGCAGGATCGGTATTGGCGCTGGCGTAAGGGACAACATTTAATAACAGTGCACAAGCATATATACTAAAACAATTGCATTACAATACATACAATAGGCGGAGCAGTGGGTGTGGTCAATAGCAGTCGCGAAAGATAAGGGTGAAAGTCGGTGTAACAGGAGGCGTATACATAGACATGTGATGTAAACGTAACAGAATATGTCATAAATGGGGCGGAAACATGGAGGGGGCTACCTAAGAAGCCGGGACCTCTAACCTACTGGTGCGCGCAAACTGACAATGACGTGTTACTAGGAGAAGCTGGGGGCTATGACTTCTGCGCTAGGAGCAGAGACGAAAGTCTGGAGAGTCAGGGCGACATGTACCTAAACACTATCTAGTATCTGATGTTTAGAGAACATGTTGATATAAACTAAAAGGTATCGGGGTAAAGGCTAACAGACTCTAAGACTGGAGCATGCATTATTCTACATGTAGTGTGTTGAGGAATATTAAATGACCATTAATACAGTATTTCTCTTACATGGAGACGTAAAGGCTAGACCATGACGGAAACTATTGATGCGATTCAGTAGCTAAGGAATGCAGAGAAGGAGGGCTGGACAAATAACTAGAATCATAACATACTTTTGGCAGACTAGCAGGCAGAGCCAGGCCGAGCCGGGCACTGTGAGGCAGGAAGTAAGTGAAGGGTCAGGAATACAGGTGGGGGCTGGATCGCTCCTCAGCGAGGGCTCAGGAGACAGGAGCTGAATCCGGTGTCCGGGCCCTTTCGAGGCCTAGAAACGGGGACTTTACAATGAAATAACGTGCACACTGGGAAACGTGGCAACGTAACTTTACATAGGCCTAATACTCGTAGCTTTCACGAGAACTGGAAACTGGCATACTAGAGATGGACACAACTGTAATTGCGTCTTTAATCAAACATGGATAATACATATGCATAGTAATCATGCACACATAACATAAGATGGGGGACACGTAGGGACACAGAACATGGCAAAATTTACTTTTCCACAATAGTGAATTAAGTACTATGCATGAGCAAGGACTAGTCCGATCAGCAGTCCGATGGGTTACTGATTCTACCACTTTTCCAGACGAAATAGTGGCACAAATGTTTCTGAAATTGCCCCCAGCCGAGCAACGACTGGTGGGTATGTATATGATTCAGCACCTCATCACATTGTATGAGGGTCAACATTCTGATCCAGGTCCGTTACATGATGTCCTGAACGAGTTACTCCAGTATAGATGGAAAGGTTTAGGTACCGATTTAATTAGTGTCATTCTAGAGCAGCGCCATAAATATAGTATGTTTTTGAACCCGCATTTTGTTCATGTCTCACCTCCAGAAAGTAAACCGTTTTACATAGATAGACAGAATCCGTTACGAGAAGTACACCCAGTCAGGACAGCAGATGGTGAAATGCAACGAGTATTTGTTTACACCCCGATTACCAAAATGGAACTCTTAGAATGAAGAAATTAATTCCCTGTCACGACAAAGATCCAGCAGGGTTCCACCGTGAATTAAAAGACATGCTCCGTATGGGAGAATACACGTATCCAGATATTATTAAAATGTTAAAAGTCCTGTTGCCTGCAGGGCATATATGAGAAACTCAAGGAAAAAGATTGGGAGGTAGGAGAGAAAAAGATCGATTGGGCAGTTCTAGAAGCTGAAGATAAGATACGAGTACCAGGTACCGGTCTTGGAGACAAATGTAAAGAATTACCAGAATTATTAATACAAGTTTTACCTAGATTATTAGCCACTAAAAAGGAAGACTGGGATGCAATCTCAGCCTGTAAACAGAAACAAGACGAAGACACTAGTGATTTTTATTCTAGATTTGAAAAATGTTTCATAATAAACAGTGGATTGAAGACGAGTAGTGAGTCATACCCTCATCTTTTTGTTACTAAACTAGTCGAGAATTCAAGTCCACAAGTTAAAAATCGAGTTTTGAAAGTAGAAAGTACATGGCAAGCTAGTACCCCGTCCCAGATGTTACAGATGCTCCAGTATCACCAGAACAGAATCAGAGAAGAGCAAGAACACGAGAGAAGACGTATGAAAGACACGAAAATGAAAGTACTAGTTGCACAATCTATTCCTCAAGACAGTCAGAAGAGGGGTCCGAATCAAGCCAGTCATCCTGCAGCTCCCGTTAAAGGGACATGCAATTATTGTAAACAGCCAGGTAATTTTATAAACGAGTGTGCAGTTCTGAAACACAATATAGCCACTGGTAAAACTAAAGAAAGACCACGTCCGCCTAGACAAGACCAAGTTTCACAGACTTCTCAGCCACAGAATGCACAACAGACAGTTCCAGCACCGCAGCCTATCGCTGCAACACAGCATGTTACACAGCAGATGTACCAGTATGCACAGACAGAGTATCCAGAGTATCAACAGTATTCATGAAACAGCCTAGAGAGGGAGGTAGGCTTGCCTCTCATCGAGATTCCTGTAGATCAAGAAGGTCCCTATGTACACAGTCAAGTATTAGGGAAAGACAGAAAGTTTCTGATTGATACAGGGGCAAGTAGGACTACCATAAGTCACGCCGAAGTTCCAGGGGCTCCGCTCTCAGGCTCTAGAAATGTTTCCCTTGGATTTTCAGGAAAGCCTATTGTAAACGAGATTTCAAAGCCAGTTACTCTAGAAGTAGGTCCATTGTCCCGCACTACTGATCTATTACTTACGAAGTCATGTCCAGAAAATGTGTTAGGCATTAAGACACTGAAAGAATTAGGTGCAGTTATTTGCTGCTCCCCAGAGGGAATACGTTTGTTTTTACGTGACTTCAAGGGTCACTATGTATTACGAGATTTTGATCCGAGATTGTCTAATGTTCCGCAGCATCTATGGGCGCAAGGTCCAACTGACGTTGGCTTCATGCAAATCACACCCCATCGTGTGACTCTCAAGCCAGGTGTAGTGTTACCACGAATCAGACAGTACAGATTGCCACCTGAGGCTGTAGCAGCCTTATCCAAAATTATTGATGAGCTCATGGCTCAAGGAGTAGTTGTAGAAACTGACTCCAATGTATGTAATTCTCCGATCATTCCAGTCATGAAACGTACTGATCCAAATGCACCCCCAGTATATCGATTAGTGATTGACCTTCGAGAACTCAATAAATGTATTATTCCCCAATACCCAGTTGTCCCAGATATCTCTTCCCTATTGACAGCCATTGATTCCGAAGCCTCATTTTTTTCAGTCATAGACCTCAAGAACGCGTTTTTCAGTGTCCCCATTCATCCAGACAGCCAGTTTCTTTTCGGATTTTGTTTAAATGGAAGGAGCTATAAATTCACACGAGCTCCTCAAGGTTTCACAGAAAGTCCTAGCATTTACAGTCAAGCACTTAAGAGACAACTAGACAACATTCACATGCCAACAGACACTGCCCTGCTCCAGTATGTCGATGATCTACTGATCACAGCCCGTTCTGAACGTGCTTGCGAGCGAGCGTCACTTACAGTTCTGTATTTCCTAGCCGAGATGGGGCACAAGGTGTCCCCTTCAAAGCTTCAATTCTGTGTCCAGCAAGTGATCTACTTAGGCCACTTACTGTCCAAGTGGGGTAGGCAGTTGACACCCGATCGTATCCAGTTAATAGCGAGTCTTCCTCAGCCCAAGACCCAGAAGGAGGTACGTGCTTTTATCGGCCTTACTTCTTATTGCAGACAATGGATTCCTCAGTATGCATTTCTAGCCAAGCCACTGATACAGTTAACGACACAGGAGGCAGCCGTATCGACTGTCCTCCCTTGGACATCTGAGCATACACTTAGTTTCAATGAGTTAAAGAAAGCTTTATGCCAAGCTCCTGTTCTAGCTACACCGAACTACAGTAAGCCTTTTACACTTTTCGTCACAGAACGTGATGGTACAGCATTATCTGTTGTCACGCAAGATCAAGCAGGACAATACAAGCCCTGTGCTTATTTTTCGAGCACATTAGATCCAGTAGCCCAGGCTCTGCCTGCGTGCCTCAAGTCAGTTGCAGCCACAGCACTGGCTATCAGACAAAGTGATTCCATAGTATTAGGACATTCCTTGACAGTACAAGTTCCACACTCCGTGGAAGTTCTTTTAAACCGAACACAGACTCAGCACTTGACAATTGCACGTTTAACAGGTTATGAACTGACACTGTTCCAGCCACACATAGAAATCAGACGCTGCAACGTTCTAAATCCTGCTACACTGTTACCGTCAGTTATTTCGAATCCTGCCACACACGACTGTGTGGAAGCAGTTAACACTATGACTAAGCCAAGACAAGATCTGACAGATATTCCATTACCAGATCCCGACCTGACACTTTATGTGGATGGTTCATGTATGAGAACAAGTACAGGGGAACTAGTAGCCGCGTATGCAGTGACTACTGACACTGAAGTTATAGAAACACACCGTATTGACACCCTGTCTGCTCAAGCAGCAGAGCTAGTTGCTCTGACCCAAGCCTGCATACACGCCAAGAACCTGAAAGTTAACATATATACAGATTCACGCTACGCATTTGGAGTCGTACACGACTTTGGAGTGCTCTGGCAGGAGAGAGGTTTCATGACTTCTCATGGAACCAAGATTCAGCATGGTCTCCTTATTCAAGCTCTGTTAGATGCCATACATTTACCGACATCTATTGCCATCATGAAATGCAAAGCACACACGAAAGTTACTGACATTATTTCTCAAGGTAATGATCTAGCAGATCGAACAGCCAAGCTTACAGCACAGACTCCAGACATGTCAGTTAATCCGACACAAACACATACTCCAGAACAGACTACTTGTATGACAGTTAAGGACCCTACTCAAGATGTCATAGATATCCAGTTACATGCTACTCCTGATGAAATCAAGAAATGGTCTGAACAAGGAGGGGTCCAGACAGATCAGGGATGGGTAACGAAGGGAAAAGCCACATGGTTTCTCCCCAACTCTACGGTTCAAGTCATTATCAATACCGCACATAATCCAGCACATTTAGGAGAAAAAGCCATGTTAGACAGTATCCAGAACATTTGGTTTAACAAGCATTTACGAGCTGCAGCCAAGCAGAAAGTCCGTACCTGTATGATATGTTGCCAGTTTAATCCAGGTAAAAGTGTCCCGGTGGAACAAGGTGGATTCCAACCCCCTGACCACCCTTTTGAGGTCCTCCAGATGGATTATATTCAGATGGAGCGATGTCGAGGTTTCAAGTATGTCCTTGTAGTTGTATGCGCTTTGTCCAGGTGGACAGAAGCATATCCAGTCCCAGATTACACAGCCGCGACCACTGCCAAGCAGCTGGTTCGTGAGTTCTTCCCCCGCTATGGACTCCCTAGGGTCGTATATTCTGATAACGGCCAGCCATTCTCATCTGAACTGATGAAGCACGTTTCCCTTTTGTTAGGGTACCAGTGGAAGTTCCATTGTGTACGCCATCCTGAAGCAGCCGGTCTAGTAGAGAGACATAATCAGACCCTGAAAATACGTATTGCTAAAATCTGTCAAGAAAAAGGTGTAGATTGGCTAGTTGCTCTGCCAGTCGCTCTGTTTTATATGCGCATGGTCGCACATTCCAGATCAGGTCTGTCCCCGTACGAGGTCGTATTCGGCCGCCCCCCTAATATGTGGGGTACACCTAGACCTCGAAGTATTACAGATGTTTCAAGTAATATGCTGACAGATTACCTAGCTTCCTTGATGTCTGCACTACACTCTTGTCGTTCACAGGTTGCCGCCGCATTTCCAGACAATACCGAGGTGGCACCGCATGAAATCGTTCCCGGAAGTCTGGTTCTTGTAAGGAACTTTGATCGTTCAAGTCCGCTGGAGCCCCGCTGGAAGGAGCCCAAGCAAGTTCTCCTGGCCACCCGTACTGCCGTCAAGCTGGAAGGCAGGAAGGGCTGGGTGCATTTGTCGCATGTAAAGAAGTTTTATGGACTAAAGACTGTTTCCAAGAACATTTCCCAGGATTTTAAAGACTGCCAAAGTACTATTCTCAAGGACTGTCCCGCAAAAGACATTGATACGAAACCCTCCCTGTTAGAGAAAACTCCGCAGCAGGAGTATAAGTTAAAATTAAGGTCTAGTAAAATAAGTCAGCCAGTTTGATTGTCTAAGTCCTCCCCTAGGTGAAACGGTTAGACCGGTTTCTGACATGTATGAAATAGACCCCCATAGAGAGAGAGTTAGTGAGAACTCTAAAAGTTGCATTATTGTTTTATGTTTTCTGCTATATCTCAGCCTTATGATTACCTGCACGAGTTATGCATTTTATTTATGTTTTCCAGTTTCTCATGTAAATAAGTCTTCTAATACTACAGTAGAGCATACGTTTAGTGATCTGCCTCCTCATGAACTATCTTATCGTCTTGCTATGCGAAATAATTCCTTTATCCGCATGTTACATTATTCACACCAGACCAGCAATGCCACTAATTGTTGGGTGTGTGGTCGACTCCCCCCTTTCCAGACACCGAAGGGAGTTCTGCCACTCTTTCCTTATCCATTTTCACATAACGGTTCATGTGGAGCATGGTCCACGTTAACGTCATCCTTAACAGATATGTCCTTTCTGAACAGTACATGTTTTCCAGACAAGCAAGGTCTTCCCCACAGAACAGGGTTAGATCTAGAAAATGAAGTTTATAATTTGGGTAATTATTCTTCGAATTTCATGGTCCTGAATGTTCAGTCTGATACTACTCCAGACTTACCTGCTATGTCAGTATTACCAGTCAAAGGTGAATTATGTGTCAGAAAGAATGGTTCCGTACATGTAGGACATAGTGATTGTACTACTATTGTCAAGTATAGTGACAGTGGGAAATCTATTTTCAAAGCTTCACGTCATTCTTATTTTGTTTGTGGTCAGACCGCATATGTTCGTCTGCCCCTCGATTGGGAGGGAACCTGTTACATTGCCTTCCTACTGCCACCAGTTTTTCTAGCCCCACCTGACTATCATAGGAACTCCCACCTAGTACATACTAGACACAAGAGAGACCTCCCGATTGTTGATTATACTGAAACTGCTCTAGAACAATACATAGATATCAATAAAGGTGTCTTTCCCTACTTAGGTACTGTCGTGAATAGTAAACTGATACGTAGATTAACCAGAACACTTGAAGCAGTAGTGATTGAGACTACCTCTGCTCTAGGTAACTTAACCGAAGAGCAATCTTCCATGAGAATTGTCGTGCTCCAGAATCGTCTCGTCCTTGACGTCATACTGGCCGATAGGGGCGGGGCATGTAGAGTCATCGGATCTAGTTGCTGCATTTTCATTCCTAATAACGCGCCGTCTGTTTATTCAGCTATAACCAGACTCCATAAAATTGCCCATCTGTTACACCAAAATCCAGGCACCTGGACATGGTCCGGTTGGTTCTGGAATATAATTTCCGCCTGGGGATGGAAAGTGTTGTCCTTTCTAGGTATTGCAGTAGCGATCATATTTAGTTGCTGCCTCTGTATACAATGTGGCCCTGCGATTTGCGGCATTTGTGCTACCTCTTGTATTCCTAGTCCCAAGTCCCGTTCTAAATCCAGTTCCAAGAAAATTCGAGACGAGCAAATGATACTGTATGAAATAATAAATGGTATCATGAATATTGATGTTTCCTGATGGAAACGTAGTGACAAGGAGGGAATGTGGAAAAGTAAATTTTGCCATGTTCTGTGTCCCTACGTGTTCCCCATCTTATGTTATGTGTGCATGATTAATATGCATATGTATTCCCCATGATCGATTAAAGACGCAATTACAGTTGTGTCCATCTCTAGTATGCCAGTTTCCAGTTCTCGTGAAAGCTACGAGTATTAGGCCTATGTAAAGTTACGTTGCCACGTTTCTCAGTGTGCACGTTATTTCATTGAAAAGTCCCCGTTTCTAGGCCTCAAAAGGGCCCGGACACCAGATTCAGCTCCTGTCTCCTGAGCCCTCGCTGAGGAGCGATACAGCCCCCACCTGTATTCCTGACCCTTCACTTACTTCCTGCCTCACAGTGCCCGGCTCGGCCTGGCTCTGCCTGCTAGTCTGCCAAAAGTATGTTATGATTCTAGTTATCAGTCCAGCCCTCCTTCTCTGCATTCCTAAGCTACTGAATCGCATCAATAGTTTCAGTCATCGTCTAGCCTTTACGTCTCCATGTAAGAGAAATACTGTATTAATGGTCATTTTATATTCTTCAACACGCACTACATGTAGAATAATGCATGCACCAGTCTTAGAGTCTGTTAGCCTTTACCCCGATAACTTCTGGATTCTATCAACATGTTTTCTAAACATCAGATACTAGATAATGTCTAGGTACATGTCGCCCTGACTCTCCAGACTGCAGTCTCTGCTCCTAGCGCAGAAGTCATAGCCCCCAGCTTCTCCTAGTAACACGTCATTGTCAGTTTGCGAGCACCACTAGGTTAGAGGTCCCGGCTCCTTAGGTAGCCCCCTCCATGTTTCCGCCCCATTTATGACATATTCTGTTACGTTTACATCACATATCTTTGTACACGCCTCCTGTTACACCTACTTTCACCCTTATCTTTCGCGACTGCTATTGACCACACCCACTGCTCCGCCTATTGTATGTATTGTAATGCAATTGTTTTAGTATATATACTTGTGCACTGTTATTAAATGTTACGCCGTCGTCCCGATTCCGATCCTGCCCCCGGCAGCGCTGCCATCCTATTCCTGTGCAGGTTGTCCTGTTCCTGTCCTTATGCTGTATTAAACCTGCAAACTCCTACTACCTCGAATCTTGACTCTTATTTATTGAGCTATCTGTTATTACTATGTCCAGTCAAAAATAGATCCGGTATTATTTATTTATATACCACAAAATGACCTGGCTGTTTACAATAATTACATGTCCCTTTAACGGGAGCTGCAGGATGACTGGCTTGATTCGGACCCCTCTTCTGACTGTCTTGTGGAACAGATTGTGCAACTAGTACTTTCATTTTCGTGTCTTTCATACGTTTTCTCTCGTGATCTTGCTCTTCTCTGATTCTATTCTGGTGGTACTGGAGCATCTGTAACATCTGGGACGGGGTACTAGCTTGCCATGTACTTTCGACTTTTAAAACTCGATTCTTAACTTGTGGACTTGAATTCTCGACTAATTTAGTAACAAAAAGATGAGGGTATGACTCGCTACTCGTCTTCAATCCACTGTTTATAATGAAACATTTTTCAAATCTAGAATAAAAATCACTAGTGTCTTCGTCTTGTTTCTGTTTACAGGCTGAGATTGCATCCCAGTCTTCCTTTTTAGTGGCTAACAATCTGGGCAAAACTTGTATTAACAGTTCTGGTAATTCTTTACATTTCTCTCCAAGACCGGTACCTGGTACTCGTATCTTATCTTCGGCTTCTAGAACTGCCCAATCGATCTTTTTCTCTCCCACCTCCCATTCTTTTTCCTTGAGTTTTTCGTATACCCCTGCGGGCAACAGGACCTTTAGCATTTTAATAATATCTGGATACGTATATTCTCCCATACGGAGCATGTCCTTTAACTCTCGGTGGAACCCTGCTGGATCTTTGTCGTGACAGGGAATTAATTTCTTCATCTCTAAGAGTTCCATCTTTGTAATCGGGGTGTAAACAAATACTCGTTGCATTTCACCATCTGCTGTCCTGACTGGGTGTACTTCTCGTAACGGATTCTGTCTATCTATGTAAAACGGTTTACTTTCTGGAGGTGAGACGTGAACAAAATGCGGGTTCAAAAACATACTATATTTATGACGCTGTTCTAGAATGACACTAATTAAATCGGTACCTAAACCTTTCCATCTATACTGGAGTAACTCGTTCAGGACATCATGTAACGGACCTGGATCAGAATGTTGACCCTCATACAATGTGATGAGGTGCTGAATCATATACATACCCACCAGTCTCTGCTCGGCTGGGGGCAGTTTCAGAAACATTTGTGCCACTATTTCGTCTGGAAAAGTGGTAGAATCAGTAGTCCATCGGACTGCTGATCGGGCTAGTTCTTGTTCATGCATAGTACTTAACTCACTATAACCAATTCGTGATTTCAAAATGTGATCGGTAGCTTGAAATACTTGTTCTAGAGAACCTTGTTCTGGTGCTGGATGATGAAAGATTTTCTTGTGTTCCAAACGTGAATGGCGGTCTGGAAATCTAGATTTACCTACATACGCTATTCTGGCGGTATTCTCGTCCTCTACCTCTTCTGTAGGAGAGTCATTCTCTTTCTCGCTTACTTGTGCTGTTTTACGTTGTTCGTGTAACCTTATTATTTCCTTACGAATTTTCTTGTACATACTCTCTATACTACTGATGGTTCTGTGCTTACCCTCGGCTATATTATCACTCCACCTTGTCAGGGTTCTCATTTCTGTCGGATCTTTGGACGGGTAATCTTGTTCCCTTATTAAACAATTAATCAGAAACTTTAATATCATGAGCTGGATCTCAGCTTTCCTTTGGGACATGGTTTCGCCAATACTTTCTGGATCATCCCCTGTACGGATGAAACGATATATTCTGTCTAGATCCTCTTTCATATACGGTAGGGTGTCCAAATACCCGGTCACCCGTCTTACACGTATGGAATATATAACCGTACTATCATCGCCTGTGACTGGATCATAGCGGCATTCAGTAAGAGCTCGCCGGATTTCTGCAACGGACTTATATTTGAGCGTACGCTGTAACGCACGTTCATGTAACTCGACTAACGTTACACGTTGGTGTGGTGGCGGGGTACCAGGAGGACCTCCTCCTGCGGCCCCTAAACTAGAATCGTCGACTGATACTCTTCGTGCTGGCGCGGCGGGAAATTGTAATGTGGGCTGGACCGGGGGTACCGTAGCAGATACTGCAACAGGTGCCCTGGTGACTGGAGGAGCAGGATTTACATTATTTACAGGAGCTGGTGGAACAGGATGTGCATATTCTGGGACTGTGTCGTCCAAATAGGACGAGAGAAAAATATCAGCTGCGGTCGGTTTGTGACGTAACTTGGTCGGGACTAAAGGTGGCGGAAGATTACTGGATGCTTCCGGGGTTGCTTTTGGCAAGCCCTCAGCAAGAAGAGGATACATACCCTTAATGAGGGCATGCCTCTGTCTGTCTGACTGTTCGGTTTTAACTCGCTCACCTATCTCGATTAATTCCCTTTCTTGGGCTCTTTCTATGGATTCTCTACTTAATTCTGACTTTCTGATTTCTTTTTCGGTTCTCTTATGAGATTCTTTGCGCCATAACTCGATGGCATCTTTCTGTGACTGTCTGGCTTTCTTTTTCCATAATGCTTCTTCTACTCGCATGATGCACTCGGCATCCCATGTACCCGATACGGGCCATTTATACTTTTCTTCTAACTCTTTGGTGTACTCCACCCATAAGTCTAGATACAATATGGCACTTATGCCATGCTTTTGATACATAAAATGACCTGGACTGTCCCTGGGCGGGACAGGAACTGCTTCTTCTAACAGACCTTTTCTAGTTTTTAACTGACGTAATTTGGAAAACAAAGGCATGACTGGACTGTAATCTAGACACAATACAATACACAATGAACACGATAATTACACCACTTTCATTCCACGACATTAAAATACATGAATGACATTTTAAAATAACAGTCTTGACAAAATACTACCTGGAATACTGAAAACAGGATACATGAATCTTCTCGAGAACAGAACTGACTAGAACAGAAACTAGATGCACTGCTAAAACAGTACGAACTTACCGGTCTCATAAAGAGACACGTCAGGACCCGCATCCACCGGGGTGGACACTTCGTGTTGGGTCTGTGTACCACCAAAACCCACGGACCAGAGTCAATTAGATTGACCCTGTCTAGATACTACCCCAGCAACGGTACTCACCGGGCAGCAAGAACGGAAGGCCTCGGACTGGACTGGACTGCTTCGATGCCGGACGGACGAACTTCGGACTTCTGTTACGGGTGGGCCTCCGGATACCTCGGACCTTGGACTCTCGGCTTGGGCTCTGGTCGGGACTCGCCGCGTTCCTCCACCGCCTCGTCTGGATCCTGGACCGCAACCTCCGTCTCCTCCGTGGGCCTGAGGGATACTTGAAGCAGAAATATCTGCCGGTGCGCAGAAGAGTTCCGTCACGGCTGCAGAGGGTCAGGGGGCATACGTGGCTTCACCGGCGCGTGGGGAAAGGGCAAGTCCCTTTTCGGGCGCCATTATGTGGTATATAAATAAATAATACCGGATCTATTTTTGACTGGATATAGTAATAACAGATAGCTCAATAAATAAGAGTCAAGATTCGAGGTAGTAGGAGTTTGCAGGTTTTAATACAGCATAAAGGACAGGAACAGGACAACCTGCACAGGACTAGGAAGGCAGCGCTGCCGGGGGCAGGATCGGAATCGGCGACGACGGCGTAACTTTTAATAACAGTGCACAAGCATATATACTAAAACAATTGCATTACAGTACATACAATAGGCGGAGCAGTGGGTGTGGTCAATAGCAGTCGCGAAAGATAAGGGTGAAAGTAGGTGTAACAAGAGGCGTGAACATAGACATGTGATGTAAACGTAACAGAATATGTCATAAAATGGGGCGGGAACATGGAGGGGGCTACCTGAGGAGCCGGGACTTCTAACCTAGTGGTGCGCGCAAACTGACAATGACGTGTTACTAGGAGAAGCTGGGGGCTATGACTTCTGCGCTAGGAGCAGAGACTGAAGTCTGGAGAGTCAGGGCGACATGTACCTAAACACTATCTAGTATCTGATGTTTAGAGAACATGTTGATAGAATCCAAAAGTTATCGGGGTAAAGGCTAACGGACACTAAGACTGGTGCATGCATTATTCTACATGTAGTGCGTGTTGAGGAATATTAAATGACCATTAATACAGTATTTCTCTTACATGGAGACGTAAAGGCTAGACGATGACAAGAAACTATTGATGCGATTCAGTAGCTTTAGGAATGCAGAGAAGGAGGGCTGGACTGATAACTGGAATCATAACATACTCTTGGCAGACTGGCAGGCAGAGCCAGGCCGAGCCGGGCACCGTGAGGCAGGAAGTAAGTGAAGGGTCAGGAATACAGGTGGGGGCTGTATCGCTCCTCAGCGAGGGCTCAGGAGACAGGAGCTGAATCTGGTGTCCGGGCCCTTTTGAGGCCTAGAAACGGGGACTTTACAATGAAATAACGTGCACACTGAGAAACGTGGCAACGTAACTTTACATAGGCCTAATACTCGTAGCTTTCACGAGAACTGGAAACTGGCATACTAGAGATGGACACAACTGTAATTGCGTCTTTAATCGATCATGGGGAATACATATGCATATTAATCATGCACATACAACATAGGATGGGGAACACGTAGGGACACAAAACATGGCAAAATTTACTTTTCCACAGAGCCCTGCTTCTTCCAAGAGATCACAAACTCAGCGAAGACTCCTCTGACACTGAGAGAGCCCTGCTCCTTCCAAGAGATCACAAACTCACTGCAAACTCTTCTGAACACTGAGCTGGCCCTGCTCCTTCTGAGAGATCACAAACTCACTGAAGACTCATCTGACACTGAGTGAACCCTGCTCCAACTACGAGATTACAAACTCACTGAAGACTCCTCTGACACTGAGTGAACCCTGCTTCAGGCAAAATATCTCATTCTCATGAAGACTTTTCTGAACACTGAGTGAGCCCTGCTCCAACCAAGAGATAACAAACTCACTGAAGACTCCTCTGAACACTGAGAGCACCCTGCTCCTTCCAAGAGATCACAAACCCACTGAATACTCCTCTGACAATGGGTGAGCCCAGCTGCTTCCAAGAGATCTTAAACTCACTGAAGACTCCTCTGACACTGAGAGAGCCCTGCTCCTTCCAAGAGATCACACACTCACTGAAGACTCCTCTAACACTGAGTGAACCCTGCTCCAGGCAAAATATCTCAAACTCACTGAAGACTACTCTGACTCTGAGTGAGCCCTGCTCCTTCCAAGAGATCACAAACCCACTGAAGACTCCTCTGACAATGGGTGAGCCCTGCTGCTTCCAAGAGATCTTTAACTCACTAAAGACTCCTCTGACACTAAGTGAGCCCTGCCCCTTCCAAGAGATCACACACTCAATGAAGACTCCTCTGTCACTTAGTGAGACCTGCTCCTTCCAAGAGATCACAAACTCACTGAAGACTCCTCTGACACTGAGTGAGCCCTGATCCTTCCAAGAAATCACAAATTCACTGAAGACTACTCTGACACTGAGTGAACCCTGCTCCAGCCAAAAGATCTCAAACTCATTGAAGAATTTTCTTAACACTGAGTGAGCCAAGCTCCAACTTAGAGATCACAAACTCACTGAAGACTCCTCCGAACACTGAGTGCACCCTGTTCCTTTCAGAAGAACACAAACTCACAGAAGACTCCTCTGACACTGAGTGAGTCCTGCTCCTCCCCAGAGATCACAAACTCACTGAAGACTCATCTGACACTGAGTGAGCCCTGCTCCTTACAAGAGATCTCAAACTCAATGAAAACTCCTCTGACACTGAGTTAGCCATGCTTCTTCTAAGAGATCACAAACCCACCGAAGACTCCTCTGACACTGATGAGCCCTGCTCTTTCCAAGAGATCACAAACTCACTGAAGACTCCTCTGACATTGAGTGAACCCAGCTCCAACTAAGATATCACAAACTCACTGAAGACTCCTCTGAAACTGAGTGAGCTCTGCTCCTTCCAAGAGATCACAAACTCACTGAAGACTCCTCTGACACTGAGTGAGCCCTGCTCCTTCTAAGAGATCACAAACTCACTGAAGACTCATCTGACACTGAGTGAGCCCTGCTCCTTACAAGAGATCACAAACTCAATGTAAACTCCTCTGACACTGAGTGAGCCCTGCTCTTTCCAAGAGATCACAAACTCACCGAAGACTCCTCTGAAACTGAGTGAGCTCTGCTCCTTCCAAGAGATCACAAACTCACTGAAGACTCCTCGGACACTGAGTGAGCCCTGCCCCAACCAAGAGATCACACACTCGCTGCAAACTCTTCTGGACACTGAGCGAGCCCTGCTCCTTCCAAGAGATCAAAAACTCGCTGAAGACTCCTCTGACACTGATTGAACCCTGCTCCAGCCAAAAGATCTCAAAATCATTGAAGACTTTTCTGAACACTGAGTGCGCCCAGCTCCAACTAAGAGATCACATACTCACTAAAGACTCCTCGGACACTGAGTGAGACCTGCTCCAACTAAGAGATCACAAACTCACTTAAGACTCCTCTGACACTGAGTGAGCCCTGCTCCATCCAAGATATCACAAACTCACTGAAGACTCCTCTGACACTGAGTGAACCCTGCTCCTTCCAATAGATCACAAACTCACTGAAGACTCCTCTGACACTGAGTGAGCCCTGCTCCTTCCAAGATATCACAAACTCACTGAAGACTCCTTTGACACTGAGTGAGCCCTGCTCCTTCCAAGAGATCACAAACCCACTGCAAACTCTACTGAACACCGAGAAAGCCCTGCTCCAACTAAGAGATCACAAACTCACTGCAAACTCTTCTGAACACTGAGTGAACCCTGCTTCAGGCAAAATATCTCAATCTCATGAAGACTTTTCTGAACACTGAGTGAGCCCTGCTCCAACCAAGAGATCACAAACTCACTGAAGACTCCTCTGACACTGAGTGAACCCTGCTTCAGGCAAAATATCTCAATCTCATGAAGACTTTTCTGAACACTGAGTGAGCCCTGCTCCAACCAAGAGATCACAAACTCACTGAACACTCCTCTGAACACTGAGTGCACCCTGCTCCTTCCAAGAGATCACAAACCCACTGAATACTCCTCTGACAATGGGTGAGCCCTGCTGCTTCCAAGAGATCTTAAACTCACTGAAGACTCCTCTGACACTGAGTGAGCCCTGCTCCTCCCAAGAGATCACACACTCACTGAAGACTCCTCCAACACTGAGTGAACCCTGCTCCAGGCAAAATATCTCAAACTCATTGAAGACTTTTCTGAACACTGAGTGAGCCCTGCTCCAACCAAGAGATCACAAACTCTCTGAAGACTCCTGTGCACACTGAGTGCACCCTACTCATTCCAGGAGATCACAAACTCACTGAAGACTCCTCTGACAATGGGTGAGCCCTGCTGCTTCCAAGAGATCTTAAACTCACTAAAGACTCCTCAGACACTAAGTGAGCCCTGCCCCTTCCAAGAGATCACAAACTCACTGAAGGCTCCTCTGACACTGAGTGAGCCCTGCTCCTTCCAAGAAATCACAAACTCACTGAAGACTCCTCTGACACTGAGTGAACCCTGCTCCAGCCAAAAGATCTCAAACTCATTGAAGAATTTTCTGAACACTGAGTGAGCCAAGCTCCAACCAAGAGATCACAAACTCACTGAAGACTCCTCCGAACACTGAGTGCACCCTGCTCCTTTCAGAAGCACACAAACTCACTGAAGACTCCTCTGACACTGAGTGAGTCCTGCTCCTCCCAAGAGATCACAAACTCACTGAAGACTCATCTGACACTGAGTGAGCCCTGCTCCTTACAAGAGATCTCAAACTCAATGAAAACTCCTCTGACACTGAGTGAGCCCTGCTTCTTCCAAGAGATCACAAACTCAGCGAAGACTCCTCTGACACTGAGAGAGCCCTGCTCCTTCCAAGAGATCACAAACTCACTGCAAACTCTTCTGAACACTGAGCTGGCCCTGCTCCTTCTAAGAGATCACAAACTCACTGAAGACTCATCTGACACTGAGTGAACCCTGCTCCAACTACGAGATCACAAACTCACTGAAGACTCCTCTGACGCTGAGTGAACCCTGCTTCAGGCAAAATATCTCAATCTCATGAAGACTTTTCTGAACACTGAGTGTGCCCTGCTCCAACCAAGAGATAACAAACTCACTGACGACTCCTCTGAACACTGAGAGCAGCCTGCTCCTTCCAAGAGATCACAAACCCACTGAATACTCCTCTGACAATGGGTGAGCCCTGCTGCTTCCAAGAGATCTTAAACTCACTGAAGACTCCTCTGACACTGAGAGAGCCCTGCTCCTTCCAAGAGATCACACACTCACTGAAGACTCCTCTAACACTGAGTGAACCCTGCTCCAGGCAAAATATCTCAAACTCACTGAAGACTACTCTGACTCTGAGTGAGCCCTGCTCCTTCCAAGAGATCACAAACCCACTGAAGACTCCTCTGACAATGGGTGAGCCCTGCTGCTTCCAAGAGATCTTTAACTCACTAAAGACTCCTCTGACACTAAGTGAGCCCTGCCCCTTCCAAGAGATCACACACTCACTGAAGACTCCTCTGTCACTTAGTGAGACCTGCTCCTTCCAAGAGATCACAAACTCACTGAAGACTCATCTGACACTGAGTGAGCCCTGATCCTTCCAAGAAATCACAAACTCACTGAAGACTACTCTGACACTGAGTGAACCCTGCTCCAGCCAAAAGATCTCAAACTCATTGAAGAATTTTCTTAACACTGAGTGAGCCAAGCTCCAACTTAGAGATCACAAACTCACTAAAGACTCCTCCGAACACTGAGTGCACCCTGTTCCTTTCAGAAGAACACAAACTCACAGAAGACTCCTCTGACACTGAGTGAGTCATGCTCCTCCCCAGAGATCACAAACTCACTGAAGACTCATCTGACACTGAGTGAGCCCTGCTCCTTACAAGAGATCTCAAACTCAATGAAAACTCCTCTGACACTGAGTGAGCCCTGCTTCTTCCAAGAGATCACAAACTCACCGAAGACTCCTCTGACACTGATGAGCCCTGCTCTTTCCAAGAGATCACAAACTCACTGAAGACTCCTCTGACATTGAGTGAATCCAGCTCCAACTAAGATATCACAAACTCACTGAAGACTCCTCTGAAACTGAGTGAGCTCTGCTCCTTCCAAGAGATCACAAACTCACTGAAGACTCCTCTGACACTGAGTGAGCCCTGCTCCTTCTAAGAGATCACAAACTCACTGAAGACTCATCTGACACTGAGTGAGCCCTGCTCCTTACAAGAGATCACAAACTCAATGTAAACTCCTCTGACACTGAGTGAGCCCTGCTCCTTACAAGAGATCACAAACTCAATGAAAACTCCTCTGACACTGAGTGAGCCCTGCTTCTTCCAACAGATCACAAACTCACTGAAGACTCCTCTGACACTGATGAGCCCTGCTCTTTCCAAGAGATCACAAACTCACTGAAGACTCCTCTGACATTGAGTGAACCCAGCTCCAACTAAGATATCACAAACTCACTGAAGACTCCTCTGAAACTGAGTGAGCTCTGCTCCTTCCAAGAGATCACAAACTCACTGAAGACTCCTCGGACACTGAGTGAGCCCTGCCCCAACCAAGAGATCACACACTCACTGCAAACTCTTCTGAACACTGAGCGAGCCCTGCTCCTTCCAAGAGATCTAAAACTCGCTGAAGACTCGTCTGACACTGACTGAACCCTGCTCCAGCCAAAAGATCTCAAACTCATTGAAGACTTTTCTGAACACTGAGTGCGCCCAGCTTCAACTAAGACATCACAAACTCACTGAAGCCTTCTATGACATTGAGTGTACCCTGCTCCAACTAAGAGATCACAAACTCACTTAAGACTCCTCTGACACTGAGTGAGCCCTGCTCCTTCCAAGATATCACAAACTCACTGAAGACTCCTCTGACACTGAGTGAGCCCTGCTCCTTCCAATAGATCACAAACTCACTGAAGACTCCTCTGACACTGAGAGAGCCCTGCTCCTTCCAAGAGATCACAAACTCACTGCAAACTCTTCTGAACACTGAGCTAGCCCTGCTCCTTCTAAGAGATCACAAACTCACTGAAGACTCATCTGACACTGAGTGAACCCTGCTCCAACTACGAGATCACAAACTCACTGAAGACTCCTCTGACACTGAGTGAACCCTGCTTCAGGCAAAATATCTCAATCTCATGAAGACTTTTCTGAACACTGAGTGAGCCCTGCTCCAACCAAGAGATAACAAACTCACTGAAGACTCCTCTGAACACTGAGAGCACCCTGCTCCTTCCAAGAGATCACAAACCCACTGAATACTCCTCTGACAATGGGTGAGCCCTGCTGCTTCCAAGAGATCTTAAACTCACTGAAGACTCCTCTGACACTGAGAGAGCCCTGCTCCTTCCAAGAGATCACACACTCACTGAAGACTCCTCTAACACTGAGTGAACCCTGCTCCAGGCAAAATATCTCAAACTCACTGAAGACTACTCTGACTCTGAGTGAGCCCTGCTCCTTCCAAGAGATCACAAACCCACTGAAGACTCCTCTGACAATGGGTGAGCCCTGCTGCTTCCAAGAGATCTTTAACTCACTAAAGACTCCTCTGACACTAAGTGAGCCCTGCCCCTTCCAAGAGATCACACACTCACTGAAGACTCCTCTGTCACTTAGTGAGACCTGCTCGTTCCAAGAGATCACAAACTCGCTGAAGACTCCTCTGACACTGAGTGAGCCCTGATCCTTCCAAGAAATCACAAACTCACTGAAGACTCCTCCGAACACTCAGTGCACCCTGTTCCTTTCAGAAGAACACAAACTCACAGAAGACTCCTCTGACACTGAGTGAGTCCTGCTCCTCCCCAGAGATCACAAACTCACTGAAGACTCATCTGACACTGAGTGAGCCCTGCTCCTTACAAGAGATCTCAAACTCAATGAAAACTCCTCTGACACTGAGTGAGCCATGCTTCTTCCAAGAGATGACAAACTCACCGAAGACTCCTCTGACACTGATGAGCCCTGCTCTTTCCAAGAAATCACAAACTCACTGAAGACTCCCGTGACATTGAGTGAACCCAGCTCCAACTAAGATATCACAAACTCACTGAAGACTCCTCTGAAACTGAGTGAGCTCTGCTCCTTCCAAGAGATCACAAACTCACTGAAGACTCCTCTGACACTGATTGAACCCTGCTCCAGCCAAAAGATCTCAAAATCATTGAAGACTTTTCTGAACACTGAGTGCGCCCAGCTCCAACTAAGAGATCACATACTCACTAAAGACTCCTCGGACACTGAGTGAGACCTGCTCCAACTAAGAGATCACAAACTCACTTAAGACTCCTCTGACACTGAGTGAGCCCTGCTCCATCCAAGATATCACAAACTCACTGAAGACTCCTCTGACACTGAGTGAGCCCTGCTCCTTCCAATAGATCACAAACTCACTGAAGACTCCTCTGACACTGAGTGAGCCCTGCTCCTTCCAAGATATCACAAACTCACTGAAGACTCCTCTGACACTGAGTGAGCCCTGCTCCTTCCAAGAGATCACAAACCCACTGCAAACTCTACTGAACACCGAGAAAGCCCTGCTCCAACTAAGAGATCACAAACTCACTGCAAACTCTTCTGAACACTGAGTGAACCCTGCTCCAAATACGAGATCACAAACTCACTGAAGACTCCTCTGACACTGAGTGAACCCTGCTTCAGGCAAAATATCTCAATCTCATGAAGACTTTTCTGAACACTGAGTGAGCCCTGCTCCAACCAAGAGATCACAAACTCACTGAACACTCCTCTGAACACTGAGTGCACCCTGCTCCTTCCAAGAGATCACAAACCCACTGAATACTCCTCTGACAATGGGTGAGCCCTGCTGCTTCCAAGAGATCTTAAACTCACTGAAGACTCCTCTGACACTGAGTGAGCCCTGCTCCTCCCAAGAGATCACACACTCACTGAAGACTCCTCCAACACTGAGTGAACCCTGCTCCAGGCAAAATATCTCAAACTCATTGAAGACTTTTCTGAACACTGAGTGAGCCCTGCTCCAACCAAGAGATCACAAACTCGCTGAAGACTCCTGTGAACACTGAGTGCACCCTACTCATTCCAGGAGATCACAAACTCACTGAAGACTCCTCTGACAATGGGTGAGCCCTGCTGCTTCCAAGAGTTCTTAAACTCACTAAAGACTCCTCAGACACTAAGTGAGCCCTGCCCCTTCCAAGAGATCACAAACTCAATGAAGACTCCTCTGACACTGAGTGAGCCCTGCTCCTTCCAAGAAATCACAAACTCACTGAAGACTCCTCTGACACTGAGTGAACCCTGCTCCAGCCAAAAGATCTCAAACTCATTGAAGAATTTTCTGAACACTGAGTGAGCCAAGCTCCAACCAAGAGATCACAAACTCACTGAAGACTCCTCCGAACACTGAGTGCACCCTGCTCCTTTCAGAAGCACACAAACTCACTGAAGACTCCTCTGACACTGAGGGAGTCCTGCTCCTCCCAAGAGATCACAAACTCACTGAAGACTCATCTGACACTGAGTGAGCCCTGCTCCTTACAAGAGATCTCAAACTCAATGAAAACTCCTCTGACACTGAGTGAGCCCTGCTTCTTCCAAGAGATCACAAACTCAGCGAAGACTCCTCTGACACTGATGAGCCCTGCTCTTTCCAAGAGATCACACACTCACTGAAGACTCCTCTGACACTGAGTGAACCCAGCTCCAACTAAGATATCACAAACTCACTGAAGACTCCTCTGAAACTGAGTGAGCTCTGCTCCTTCCAAGAGATCACAAACTCACTGAAGATTCCTCGGACACTGAGTGAACCCTGCTCCAACCAAGATATCACAAACTCACTGAAGACTCCTCGGACACTGAGTGAGCCCTGCCCCAACCAAGAGATCACACACTCACTGAAGACTCCTCTGACACTGAGTGAGCGCTACTCCTTCCAAGAGATCACAAACTCGCTGAAGACTCGTCTGACACTGAGTGAACCCAGCTCCAGCCACAAGATCTTAAACTCATTGAAAACTTTTCTGAACACTGAGTGCGCCCAGCTCCAACTAAGAGATAACAAACTCACTAAAGACTCCTCTGACACTGAGTGAGCCCTGCTCCAACTAAGAGATCACAAACTCACTTAAGACTCCTCTGACACTGAGTGAGCCCTGCTCCTTCCAAGATATCACAAACTCACTGAAGACTCCTCTGATACTGAGTGAGCCCTGCTCCTTCCAATAGATCACAAACTCAATGAAGACTCCTCTGACACTGAGTGAGCCCTGCTACTTCCAAGAGATCACAAACTCACTGAAGACTCCTCTGACACTGAGTGAGCCCTGCTCCTTCCAAGATATCACAAACTCACTGAAGACTCCTCTGACACTGAGTGAGCCCTGCTCCAGGCAAAATATCTCAAACTCATTGAAGACTTTTCTGAACACTGAGTGAGCCCTGCTCCAACCAAGAGATCACAAACTCGCTGAAGACTCCCGTGAACACTGAGTGCACTGTGGTATATAAATAAATAATACCGGATCTAGGTTTGACTGGACATAGCAATAACAGATAGCTCAATAAATAAGAGTCAAGATTCGAGGTAGTAGGAGTTTGCAGGTTTAATACAGCATAAAGGACAGGAACAGGACAACCTGCACAAGAATGGGATGGCAGCGCTGCCGGGGGCAGGATCAAGGGAAAGGATAACTTTTAATAACAATGCACAAGCATATATACTAAAATAGTTGCATTACAATACATATGATAGGCGGAGCAGTGGGTGTGGTCAATAGCAGTCGCGAAAGATAAGGGTGAAAGTGGGTGTAACAAGAGGCGTATACATAGACATGTGATGTAAACGTAACAGAATATGTCATAAATGGGGCGGAAACATGGAGGGGGCTACCTAAGGAGCCGGGACCTCTAACCTAATGGTGCGCGCAAACTGACAATGACGTGTTACTAGGAGAAGCTGGGGGCTATGAACTCTGTGCTAGGAGTAGAGACTGAAGTCTGGAGAGTCAGGGCGACATGCACCTAAACCCTATCTAGTATCTGATGTTTAGAGAACATGTTGATAGAATCCAAAAGTTATCGGGGTAAAGGCTAACAGACTCTAAGACTGGTGCATGCATTATTCTACATGTAGTGCGTGTTGAGGAATATTAAATGACCATTAATACAGTATTTCTCTTTACATGGAGACGTAAAGGCTAGACAATGACGGAAACTATTGATGCGATTCAGTAGCTTAGGAATGCAGAGAAGGAGGGCTGGACTGATAACTAGAATCATAACATACTCTTGGCAGACTCGTAGGCAGAGCCAGGCCGAGCCGGGCACTGTGAGGCAGGAAGTAAGTGAAGGTTCGAGGATACAGGTGGGGGCTGTATCGCTCCTCAGCGAGGGTTCAGGAGACAGGAGCTGAATCTGGTGTCCGGGCCCTTTTGAGGCCTAGAAACGGGGACTTTACAATGAAATAACGTGCACACTGAGAAACGTGGCAACGTAACTTTACATAGGCCTAATACTCGTAGCTTTCACGAGAACTGGAAACTGGCATACTAGAGATGGACACAACTGTAATTGCGTGTTTAATCAAACATGGGGAATACATATGCATATTAATCATGCATACATAACATAAGATGGGGAAAACGTAGGGACACAGAACATGGCAAAATTTACTTTTCCACATTCCCTCCTTGTCACTACGTTTCCCTCAGGAAACATCAATATTCATGATACCATCTATCATTTCATACAGTATCATTTGCTCGTCTCGAATTTTCTTGGAACGGGATTTAAAACGGGACTTGGGGCTAGGAATACAAGAGGTAGCACAAATGCCACAAATCGCAGGGCCACATTGTAAACAGAGGCAGCAACTGAATATGATCGCTACTGCAATACCCAGAAAGGACAACGCTTTCCATCCCCAGGCGGAAATTATATTCCAGAACCAACCGGACCATGTCCAGGTGCCTGGATCTTGGTGTAACATATGGGCAATATTATGGAGTCTGGTAATAGCTGAATAAACAGACGGCGCGTTATTAGGAATGAAAATGCAGCAACTAGATCCGATGACTCTACATGCCCCGCCCCTATCGGCCAGTATGACGTCAAGGACGAGACGATTCTGGAGCACGACAATTTTTATAAAGGATTGCTCTTCGGTTAAGTTACCTAGAGCAGAAGTAGTCTCAATCACTACTGCTTCGAGTGTTCTGGTTAATCTACGTATCAGTTTACTATTCACGACAGTACCTAAGTAGGGGAAGACACCTTTATTGATATCTATGTATTGTTCTAGAGCAGTTTCAGTATAATCGACAATCGGGAGGTCTCTCTTGTGTCTAGTATGTACTAGGTGGGAATTCCTATGATAGTCAGGTGGGGCTAGAAAAACTGGTGGCAGTAGGAAGGCAATGTAACAGGTTCCCTCCCAATCGAGGGGCAGACGAACATATGCGGTCTGACCACAAACAAAATAAGAATGACGTGAAGCTTTGAAAATAGATTTCCTACTGTCACTATACTTGACAATAGTAGTACAATCACTATGGCCTACATGTACGGAACCATTCTTTCGGACACATAATTCACCTTTGACTGGTAATACTGACATAGAGGGTAAGTCTGGAGTAGTATCAGACTGAACATTCAGGACCATGAAATTCGAAGAATAATTACCCAAATTATAAACTTCATTTTCTAGATCTAACCCTGTTCTGTGGGGAAGACCTTGCTTGTCTGGGAAACATGTACTGTTAAGAAAAGACATATCTGTTAAGGATGACGTTAACGTGGACCATGCTCCACATGAACCGTTATGTGAAAATGGATAAGGAAAAAGTGGCAGAACTCCCTTCGGTGTCTGGAAAGGGGGGAGTCGACCACACACCCAACAATTAGTGGCATTGCTGGTCTGGTGTGAATAATGTAACATGCGGATAAAGGAATTATTACGCATAGCAAGACGATATGAGAGTTCATGAGGAGGTAGATCACTAAACGTGTGCTCTACTGTAACATTAGAAGACTTATTTACATGAGATACTGGGAAATACAAATAAAATGCATAACTTGTGCAGGTAGTCATAAGGCTGAGATATAGCAGAAAACATAAAATAATAGTGCAACTTTTAGAGTTCTCACTAACTCTCTCTCTATGGGGGTCTATTATATACATGTCAGAAACCGGTCTAACCGTTTCACCTAGGGGAGGACTTAGACAATCAAACTGGCTGACTTATTTTACTAGACCTTAGTTTTTTCTTATACTCCTGCTGCGGAGTTTTCTCTAACAGGGAGAAATCTGTATCATTGTCTTTTGCGGGACAGTCCTTGAGAATAGTACTTTGGCAATCCTTAAAATCCTCGGAAATGTTCTTTGAAACAGTCTTTAGTTCGTAAAAATTTTTCACATGAGACAGGTGGACCCAGCCCTTCCTGCCTTCCAGCTTGACGGCAGTACGGGTGGCCAGGAGGACCTGTTTGGGCTCCTTCCAGCGGGGCTCCAGCGGACTTGAACGATCAAAATTCCGGACAAGAACCATGCATCCGGGAACGATTTCATGCGGTGCCACCTCGGTATTGTCTGGAAATGCGGCGGTAACCTGTGAACGACAAGAGTGTAGGGCAGACATCAAGGAAGCTAGGTAATCTGTCAGCATATTACTTGAAACATCGGTAATACTTCGAGGTCTAGGTGTACCCCACATGTTAGGGGGGCGGCCGAATACGACCTCGTACGGGGACAGACCTGATCTGGAATGTGCGACCATGCGCATATAAAACAAAGCGACTGGCAGAGCTACTAGCCAGTCCACACCTTTCTCTTTACATACTTTGGCGATGCGGATTTTCAGGGTCTGATTATGTCTCTCTACGAGACCGGCTGCTTCAGGATGGCGTACACAATGGAACTTCCACTGGTACCCTAACAAAAGGGAGATGTGTTTCATGAGCTCAGATGAGAATGGCTGGCCGTTATCAGAATATACGACCCTTGGGAGTCCGTAACGGGGGAAGAATTCACGAACCAACTGCTTGGCAGTGGTCGTGGCTGTGTAATCTGGGACTGGATATGCTTCTGTCCACCTGGACAAAGCGCATACAACTACAAGGACATACTTGAAACCTCGACATCGCTCCATCTGAATATAATCCATCTGGAGGACTTCAAAAGGGTGGTCAGGAGGCTGGAATCCACCTTGTTCCACCGGGACACTTTTACCTGGATTGAACTGGCAACATATCATACAGGTACGGACTTTCTGCTTGGCTGCAGCTCGTAAATGCTTGTTGAACCAAATGTTCTGGATACTGTCTAACATAGCTTTTTCTCCTAAATGGGCTGGACTATGTGCGGTATTGATAATGACTTGAACCATGGAGTCGGGGAGAAACCATGTGGCTTTTCCCTTCGTTACCCATCCTTGATCTGTCTGGACCCCTCCTTGTTCGGACCATTTCTTGATTTCATCGGGAGTAGCATGTAACTGAATATCTATGACATCTTGAGTGGGGTCCTTAACTGTCATACAGGTAGTCTGTTCTGGAGTATGTGTCTGTGTCGGATTAACTGACATGTCTGGAGTCTGTGCTGTAAGCTTGGCTGTGCGATCTACTAGATCGTTACCTTGAGAAATAGTGTCAGTAACTTTCGTATGTGCTTTGCACTTCATGATAGCAATAGATGTCGGTAAGTGTATGGCATCTAACAGAGCTTGAATAAGGAGACCATGCTGAATCTTGGTTCCATGAGAAGTCATGAAACCTCTCTCCTGCCAGAGCACTCCGAAGTCGTGTACGACTCCAAATGCGTAACGTGAATCTGTGTAAACATTGACTTTCAGGTTCTTGGCGTGTATGCAGGCTTGTGTCAGAGCAACTAGCTCTGCTGCTTGAGCGGACAGAGTGTCAATACGGTGTGTCTCTATAACTTCAGTGTCTGTAGTCACTGCATACGCGGCTACTAGTTCTCCTGTACTTGTTCTCATACATGAACCATCCACATAAAGTGTCAGGTCGGGATCTGGTAATGGAATATCTGTCAGATCTTGTCTTGGCTTAGTCATAATGTTAACTACTTCCACACAGTCGTGTGTGGCAGGATTCGAATTAACTGACGGTAACAGTGTAGCAGGATTTAGAACGTTGCAGCGTCTGATTTCTATGTGTGGCTGGAACAGTGTCAGTTCATAACCTGTTAAACGTGCAATTGTCAAGTGCTGAGTCTGGGTTCGGTTTAAAAGAACTTCCACGGAGTGTGGAACTTGTACTGTCAAGGAATGTCCTAATACTATGGAATCACTTTGTCTGATAGCTAGTGCTGTGGCTGCAACTGACTTGAGGCACGCAGGCAGAGCCTGGGCTACAGGATCTAGTGTGCTTGAAAAATAAGCACAGGGCTTGTATTGTCCTGCTTGATCTTGTGTGAGAACAGATAATGCTGTACCTTCACGTTCTGTGACGAAAAGTGTAAAAGGCTTACTGTAGTTCGGTGTAGCTAGAACTGGAGCTTGGCATAAAGCTTTCTTTAACTCATTGAAACTAAGTGTATGTTCAGATGTCCAAGGGAGGACAGTCGATACGGCTGCCTCCTGTGTCGTTAACTGTATCAGTGGCTTGGCTAGAAATGCATACTGAGGAATCCATTGTCTGCAGTAAGAAGTAAGGCCGATAAAAGCACGTACCTCCTTCTGGGTCTTGGGCTGAGGAAGACTCGCTATTAACTGGATACGGTCTGGTGTCAACTGCCTACCCCTCTTGGACAGTAAGTGGCCTAAATAGATCACTTGCTGGACACAGAATTGAAGCTTCGAAGGGGACACCTTGTGCCCCATCTCTGCTAAGAAATACAAGACTGTAAGTGATGCTCGCTCGCAAGCACGTTCAGAACGGGCTGTGATCAGTAGATCATCGACATACTGGAGCAGGGCAGTGTCAGTTGGCATGTGAATATTGTCTAGTTGTCTCTTAAGTGCTTGACTGTAAATACTAGGACTTTCTGTGAATCCTTGAGGAGCTCGTGTGAACATATAGCTCCTTCCATTTAAACAAAATCCGAAAAGAAACTGGCTGTCTGGATGAATGGGGACACTGAAAAACGCGGTCTTGAGGTCTATGACTGTAAAAAATGAGGCTTCGGGATCAATGGCTGTCAATAGGGAAGAAATATCTGGGACAACTGGGTACTGGGGAATAATACATTTATTGAGTTCTCGAAGATCAATCACTAATCGATATACTGGGGGTGCATTTGGATCAGTACGTTTCATGACTGGAATGATCGGAGAATTACATACATTGGAGTCAGTTTCTACAACTACTCCTTGAGCGATGAGCTCGTCAATAATTTTGGATAAGGCTGTTACAGCCTCAGGTGGCAATCTGTACTGTCTGATTCGTGCTAACACTACACCTGGTTTGAGAGTCACACGATGGGGTGTGATTTGCATGAAACCTACATCAGTTGGACCTTGCGCCCATAGATGCTGCGGAACATTAGACAATCTTGGATCAAAATCTCGTAATACATAGTGACCCTTGAAGTCACGTAAAAACAAGCGTATTCCCTCGGGGGAACAACATATGACTGCACCTAATTCTTTCAGTGTTTTAATACCTAACAGATTTTCTGGACATGACTTCATAAGCAACAGATCAGTAGTGCGGGACAATGGACCTACTTCTAGAGTAACTGGCTTAGATATCTCGTTTACAATAGGCTTTCCTGAAAATCCAAGGGAAACATTTCTAGAGCCTGAGAGTGGAGCCCCTGGAACTTCGGCGTGACTGATGGTCGTCCTACTTGCCCCTGTATCAATCAGAAACTTTCTGTCTTTCCCTAGTACTTGACTATGAACATAGGGACCTTCTTGATCTACAGGAATCTCGATGAGAGGCAAGCCTACCTCCCTCTCTAGGCTGGTTCATGAATATGGCTGATACTCTGGATACTCGGACTGTGCGTACTGGTACATCTGCTGTGTAACATGCTGTGTTGCAGCAATAGGCTGCGGTGCTGGAACTGTCTGTTGTGCATTCTGTGGCTGAGAAGTCTGTGAAACTTGTTCTTGTCTAGGCGGACGTGGTCTTTCTTTAGTCTTACCGGTGGCTATATTGTGTTTCAGAACTGCACACTCGTTTATAAAATGACCTGGCTGTTTACAATAATTGCAGGTCCCTTTAACGGGAACTGCAGGATGACTGGCTTGATTCGGACCCCTCTTCTGACTGTCTTGAGGAACAGATTGTGCAACTAGTACTTTCATTTTCGTGTCTTTCATACGTTTTCTTTCATGATCTTGCTCTTCTCTGATTCTATTCTGGTGATACTGAAGCATCTGTAACATTTGGGACGGGGTATTAGCTTGCCAGGTACTTTCGACTTTCAAAACTCGATTCTTAACTTGGGGACTTGAATTCTCGACTAATTTAGTAACAAAGAGATGAGGGTATGACTCACTACTTGTCTTGAGGCCACTGTTAATACTAAAGCATTTCTCAAATCTTGAATAAAAATCACTAGTGTCTTCGTCTTGTTTCTGTTTACAGGCTGAGATTGCATCCCAGTCTTCCTTTTTAGTGGCTAATAATCTTGGCAAAACTTGAATTAACAGCTCAGGTAATTCTTTACATTTCTCTCCAAGACCGGTACCTGGTACTCGTATCTTATCTTCAGCTTCTAGAACTGCCCAATCGATCTTTTTCTCTCCCACCTCCCATTCTTTTTCCTTGAGTTTTTCATATATGCCCGCAGGCAACAGGACTTTTAACATTTTAATAATATCTGGATACGTATATTCTCCCATACGGAGCATGTCCTTTAATTCTCGGTGGAACCCTGCTGGATCTTTGTCATGACAGGGAATTAATTTCTTCATCTCTAAGAGTTCCATCTTTGTAATCGGAGTGTAAACAAACACTCTTTGCATTTCACCATCTGCTGTCCTGACTGGGTGTACTTCTCGTAACGGATTCTGTCTATCTATATAAAAGGGTTTACTTTCTGGGGGTGAGACATGGACGAAATGCGGGTTCAGGAATGTTCTATATTTGTGGCGCTGTTCTAGAATGACACTAATTAAATCGGTACCTAGACCTTTCCATCTATACTGGAGTAACTCGTTCAGGACATCATGTAACGGACCTGGATCAGAATGTTGACCCTCATACAGAGTAATGAGGTGCTGGATCATATACATACCCACCAGTCGTTGCTCGGCTGGGGGCAATTTCAGAAACATTTGTGCCACTATTTCATCTGGAAAAGTGGTAGAATCAGTAATCCATCGGACTGCTGATCGGGCTAGTTCTTGTTCATGCATAGTACTTAACTCACTGTAACCGATTCGTGATTTCAGAATGTGATCGGTAGCTTGAAATACTTGTTCTAGAGAACCTTGTTCTGGTGCTGGGTGATGAAAAATTTTCTTGTGTTCTAGGCGTAAATGGCGGTCTGGAAGTCTAGATTTTCCTACATACGCTATTCTGGCGGGATTCTCGTCGTCTACCTCTTCTGTAGAAGAGTCATTCTCCTTCTCGCTTACTTGTGCTTCTTTGCGTTTCTCGTGTAACCTTATTATTTCTTTACGAATTTTCTTGTACATACTCTCTATACTACTGATGGTTCTATGCTTACCCTCGGCTATATTATCACTCCACCTTGTCAGGATTCTCATTTCGGCCGGATCTTTAGTCGGAGAATCTTGTTCTCTTATTAAACAATTAATCAGAAACTTTAATAACATGAGCTGGATCTCAGCTTTCCTTTGAGACATGGCTTCGCCAATACTTTCTGGATCATCCCCTGTACGGATGAAACGATATATTCTGTCTAGATCTTCTTTCATATTCGGTAGGGTGTCCAAATACCCGGTCACCCGTCTTACACGGATGGAATATATAACTGTACTATCATCACCTGCAACTGGATCATAGCGGCATTCAGTAAGAGCTCGTCGGATATCTGCAACGGACTTATATTTGGGCGTACGCTGTAACGCACTTTCATGTAACTCGACTAATGTTACACGTTGGTGTGGTGGCGGGGTACCAGGAGGACCTCCTCCTGCGGCCCCTAAACTAGAATCGTCGACTGATACTCTTCGTACTGGCGCGGCGGGAAATTGTAATGTGGGCTGGACCGGGGGTACCGTGGCAGGTACTCCGGTGACTGGAGGAGCAGGATTTACATTATTTACAGGAGCTGGCGGAACAGGATTTGCATATTCTGGGACTGTGTCGTCCAAATAGGACGAAATAAAAATATCAGCTGCGGTCGGTTTGTGACGTAGCTTGATCGGAACTAAGGGTGGCGGAAAATTACTGGATGCCTCCGGGGTTGCTTTTGGCAAGCCCTCGGCAAGAAGAGGATACATACCCTTAATGAGGGCATGCCTCTGTCTGTCTGACTGTTCGATTTTAACTCGTTCACCTATCTCGATTAGTTCCCTTTCTTGGGCTCGTTCTAAGGATTCTCTACTTAATTCTGACTTTCTGATTTCTTTTTCGGTTCTTTTATGAGATTCTTTGCGCCATAACTCGATGGCATCTTTCTGTGACTGTCTGGCTTTCTTTTTCCATAATGCTTCTTCTACTCGCATGATGCACTCGGCATCCCACGTACCTGATACAGGCCATCTATACTTTTCTTCTAATTCCTTGGTGTACTCCACCCATAAATCTAGATATAATATGGCACTTATGCCATGCTTCTGATACATAAAGTGACCTGGACTGTCCCTAGGCGGGACAGGAACTGCTGCTTCTAACAGACCTTTTCTAGTTTTCAACTGACGTAGTTTGGAAAATAGCGGCATGACTGAACTGTAATCTAGACACAATACAATACACAATGAACACGATAACTACACCACTTTCGTACCACGACATTAAAAATACATGAAGAACATTTAAAATAACAGTTCGAACAGAATACTACCTGGAATACTGAAAACAGAATACATGAATCTTCTCGAGAACAGAACTGACTAGAACAGAAACTAGATGTACTGCTAAAACAGTACGAAACTTACCGGTCTCATAAAGAGACACGTCAGGACCCGCATCCACCGAAGTGGACACTTCGTTTTGGGTCTGTGTACCACCAAAACCCACGGACCAGAGTCAATTAGATTGACCCTGTCTAGATACTACCCCAGCAACGGTACTCACCGGGCAGCAAGAACGGAAGGCCTCGGACTGGACTGGACTGCTTCGACGCCGGACGGACGAACTTCGGACTTCAGTTACGGGTGGGCCTCCAGATACCTCGGACCTTGGACTCTCGGCTTGGGCTCTGGTCGGGACTCTCCGCGTTCCTCCACCGCCTCGTCTGGATGCTGGACCGCCACCTCCGTCTCCTCCGTGGGCCTGAGGGATACTTGAAGCAGAAATATCTGCACGTGCACGGTATGGTTCCGTCACGGCTGCAGAGGGTCAGGGGGCCGGCGTGGCTTCACCGGCGCGTGGGGAAAGGGCAAGTCCCTGTTCGGGCGCCATTATGTGGTATATAAATAAATAATACCGGATCTAGGTTTGACTGGACATAGCAATAACAGATAGCTCAATAAATAAGAGTCAAGATTCGAGGTAGTAGGAGTTTGCAGGTTTAATACAGCATAAAGGACAGGAACAGGACAACCTGCACAAGAATGGGATGGCAGCGCTGCCGGGGGCAGGATCAAGGGAAAGGATAACTTTTAATAACAATGCACAAGCATATATACTAAAATAGTTGCATTACAATACATATGATAGGCGGAGCAGTGGGTGTGGTCAATAGCAGTCGCGAAAGATAAGGGTGAAAGTGGGTGTAACAAGAGGCGTATACATAGACATGTGATGTAAACGTAACAGAATATGTCATAAATGGGGCGGAAACATGGAGGGGGCTACCTAAGGAGCCGGGACCTCTAACCTAATGGTGCGCGCAAACTGACAATGACGTGTTACTAGGAGAAGCTGGGGGCTATGAACTCTGTGCTAGGAGTAGAGACTGAAGTCTGGAGAGTCAGGGCGACATGTACCTAAACCCTATCTAGTATCTGATGTTTAGAGAACATGTTGATAGAATCCAAAAGTTATCGGGGTAAAGGCTAACAGACTCTAAGACTGGTGCATGCATTATTCTACATGTAGTGCGTGTTGAGGAATATTAAATGACCATTAATACAGTATTTCTCTTTACATGGAGACGTAAAGGCTAGACAATGACGGAAACTATTGATGCGATTCAGTAGCTTAGGAATGCAGAGAAGGAGGGCTGGACTGATAACTAGAATCATAACATACTCTTGGCAGACTCGTAGGCAGAGCCAGGCCGAGCCGGGCACTGTGAGGCAGGAAGTAAGTGAAGGGTCGAGGATACAGGTGGGGGCTGTATCGCTCCTCAGCGAGGGTTCAGGAGACAGGAGCTGAATCTGGTGTCCGGGCCCTTTTGAGGCCTAGAAACGGGGACTTTACAATGAAATAACGTGCACACTGAGAAACGTGGCAACGTAACTTTACATAGGCCTAATACTCGTAGCTTTCACGAGAACTGGAAACTGGCATACTAGAGATGGACACAACTGTAATTGCGTCTTTAATCAAACATGGGGAATACATATGCATATTAATCATGCATACATAACATAAGATGGGGAACACGTAGGGACACAGAACATGGCAAAATGTACTTTTCCACAGCACCCTACTCATTCCAGGAGATCACAAACTCACTGAAGACTCCTCTGACAATGTGTGAGCTCTGCTGCTTCCAAGAGATCTTAAACTCACTAAAGACTCCTCAGACACTAAGTGACCCCTGCCCCTTCCAAGAGATCACAAACTCACTGAAGACTCCTCTGACACTGAGTGAGCCCTGCTCCTTCCAAGAAATCACAAACTCACTGAAGACTCCTCTGACACTGAGTAAACCCTGCTCCAGCCAAAAGATCTCAAACTCATTGAAGAATTTTCTGAACACTGAGTGAGCCAAGCTCCAACCAAGAGATCACAAACTCACTGAAGACTCCTCCGAACACTGAGTGCACCCTGCTCCTTTCAGAAGAACACAAACTCACTGAAGACTCCTCTGACACTGAGTGAGTCCTGCTCCTCCCAAGAGATCACAAACTCACTGAAGACTCATCTGACACTGAGTGAGCCCTGCTCCTTACAAGAGATCTCAAACTCAATGAAAACTCCTCTGACACTGAGTGAGCCCTGCTTCTTCCAAGAGATCACAAACTCAGCGAAGACTCCTCTGAGACTGATGAGCCCTGCTCTTTCCAAGAGATCACACACTCACTGAAGACTCCTCTGACACTGAGTGAACCCAGCTCCAACTAAGATATCACAAACTCACTGAAGACTCCTCTGAAACTGAGTGAGCTCTGCTCCTTCCAAGAGATCACAAACTCACTGAAGACTCCTCGGACACTGAGTGAACCCTGCTCCAACCAAGATATCACAAACTCACTGAAGACTCCTCGGACACTGAGTGAGCCCTGACCCAACCAAGAGATCACACACTCACTGAAGACTCCTCTGACACTGAGTGAGCGCTGCTCCTTCCAAGAGATCACAAACTCACTGAAGACTCGTCTGACACTGAGTGAACCCTACTCCAGCCAAAAGATCTCAAACTCATTGAAAACTTTTCTGAACACTGAGTGCGCCCAGCTCCAACTAAGAGATAACAAACTCACTAAAGACTCCTCTGACACTGAGTGAGCCCTGCTCCTTCCAGGATATCACAAACTCACTGAAGACTCCTCTGATACTGAGTGAGCCCTGCTCCTTCCAATAGATCACAAACTCACTGAAGACTCCTCTGACACTGAGTGAGCCCTGCTCCTTCCAAGAGATCACAAACTCACTGAAGACTCCTCTGACACTGAGTGAGCCCTGCTCCTTCCAAGATATCACAAACTCACTGAAGACTACTCTGACACTGAGTGAACCCTGCTCCTTCCAAGAAATCACAAACCCACTGCAAACTCTACTGAACACTGAGAAAGCCCAGCTCCAACTAAGAGATCACAAACTCACTGCAAACTCTTCTGAACACTGAGCGAGCCCTGCTCCTTCTAAGCGATCACAAACTCAAAGAAGACTCATCTGACACTGAGTGAACCCTGCTCCAACTACGAGATCACAAACTCACTGAAGACTCCTCTGACTCTGAGTGAACCCTGCTTCAGGCAAAATATCTCAATCTCATGAAGACTTTTCTGAACACTGAGTGAGCCCTGCTCCAACCAAGAGATCACAAACTCACTGAAGACTCCTCTGAACACTGAGTGCACCCTGCTCCTTCCAAGAGATCACAAACCCACTGAATACTCCTCTGACAATGGGTGAGCCCTGCTGCTTCCAAGAGAACTTAAACTCACTGAAGACTCCTCTGACACTGAGTGAGCCCTGCTCCTTCCAAGAGATCACACACTCACTGAAGACTCCTCTAACACTGTGTGAACCCTGCTCCAGGCAAAATATCTCAAACTCATTGAAGACTTTTCTGAACACTGAGTGAGCCCTGCTCCAACCATGAGATCACAAACTCGCTGAAGACTCCCGTGAACACTGAGTGCACCCTCCTCCTTCCAGGAGATCACAAACTCACTGAAGACTCCTCTGACACTGAGTGAGCCCTGCTCCTTCTAAGAGATCACAAACCCACTGAAGACTCCTCTGACAATGGGTGAGCCCTGATGCTTCCAAGAGATCTTAAACTCACTAAAGACTCCTCTAACACTAAGTGAGCCCTGCCCCTTCCAAGAGATAACACACTCACTGAAGACTCCTCTGTCACTTAGTGAGACCTGCTCCTTCCAAGAGATCACAAACTCACTGAAGACTTCTCTGACACTGAGTGAGCCCTGCTCCTTCCAAGAAATCACAAACTCACTGAAGATTCCTCTGACACTGAGTGAACCCTTCTCCAGCCAAAAGATCTCAAACTCATTGAAGAATTTTCTGAACACTGAGTGAGCCAAGCTCCAACTAAGAGATCACAAACTCACTGAAGACTCCTCCGAACACTGAGTGCACCCTGCTCCTTTCAGAAGAACACAAACTCACTGAAGACTCCTCTGACACTGAGTGAGTCCTGCTCCTTACAAGATATCTCAAACTCATTGAAGAATTTTCTGAACACTGAGTGAGCCAAGCTCCAACTAAGAGATCACAAACTCACTGAAGACTCCTCCGAACACTGAGTGCACCCTGCTCCTTTCAGAAGATCACAAACTCACTGAAGACTCATCTGACACTGAGTGAGCCCTGCTCCTTACAAGAGATCTCAAACTCAATGAAAACTCCTCTGACACTGAGTGAGCACTGATTCTTCCAAGAGATCACAAACTCACCGAAGACTCCTCTGACACTGATGAGCCCTGCTCTTTCCAAGAGATCACAAACTCACTGAAGACTCCTCTGACATTGAGTGAACCCAGCTCCAACTAAGATATCACAAACTCAATGAAGACTCCTCTGAAACTGAGTGAGCTCTGCTCCTTCCAAGAGATCACAAACTCACTGAAGACTCCTCGGACACTGAGTGAACCCTGCTCCAACCAAGATATCACAAACTCACTGAAGACTCCTCGGACACTGAGTGAGCCCAGCCCCAACCAAGAGATCACACACTCACTGAAGACTCCTCTGACACTGAGTGAGCGCTGCTCCTTCCAAGAGATCACAAACTCGCTGAAGACTCGTCTGACACTGAGTGAACCCTGCTCAAGGCAAAAGATCTCAAACTCATTGAAAACGTTTCTGAACACTGAGTGCGCCCAGCTCCAACTAAGAGATAACAAACTCACTGAAGACTCCTCTGACACTGAGTGAGCCCTGCTCCTTCCAAGATTTCACAAACTCACTGAAGAGTCCGCTGACACTGAGTGAGCCCTGCTCCTTCCAATAGATCACAAACTCACTGAAGACTCCTCTGACACAGAGTGAGCCCTGCTACTTCCAAGAGATCACAAACTCACTGAAGACTCCTCTGACACTGAGTGAGCCCTGCTCCTTCCAAGAGATCACAAACCCACTGCAAACTCTACTGAATACTGAGCGAGCCCAGCTCCAACTAAGAGATCACAAACTCACTGCAAACTCTTCTGAACACTGAGCGAGCCCTGCTCCTTCTAAGAGATCACAAACTCACTGAAGACTCATCTGACACTGAGCGAACCCTGCTCCAACTACGAGATCACAAACTCACTGAAGACTCCTCTGAAACTGAGTGAGCTCTGCTCCTTCCAAGAGATCACAAACTCACTGAAGACTCCTCGGACACTGAGTGAACCCTGCTCCAACCAAGATATCACAAACTCACTGAAGACTCCTCGGACACTGAGTGAGCCCTGCCCCAACCAAGAGATCACACACTCACTGAAGACTCCTCTGACACTGAGTGAGCGCTGCTCCTTCCAATTGATCACAAACTCGCTGAAGACTCGTCTGACACTGAGTGAACCCTGCTCCAGCCAAAAGATCTCAAACTCATTGAAAACTTTTCTGAACACTGAGTGCGCCCAGCTCCAACTAAGAGATAACAAACTCACTAAAGACTCCTCTGACACTGAGTGAGCCCTGCTCCAACTAAGAGATCACAAACTCACTGAAGACTCCTCTGACACTGAGTGAGCCCTGCTCCTTCCAAGATATCACAAACTCACTGAAGACTCCTCTGATACTGAGTGAGCCCTGCTCCTTCCAATAGATCACAAACTCACTGAAGACTCCTCTGACACTGAGTGAGCCCTGCTCCTTCCAAGATATCACAAACTCACTGAAGACTCCTCTGATACTGAGTGAGCCTTGCTCCTTCCAATAGATCACAAACTCACTGAAGACTCCTCTAACACTGAGTGAACCCTGCTCCAGGCAAAATATCTCAAACTCATTGACGACTTTTCTGAACACTGAGTGAGCCCTGCTCCAACCAAGAGATCACAAACTCACTGAAGTCTCCTCTGATGCTCAGTGAGCCCTGCTCCAACCATGAGATCACAAACTCGCTGAAGACTCCCGTGAACACTGAGTGTACCCTACTCATTCCAGGAGATCACAAACTCACTGAAGACTCCTCTGACACTGAGTGAGCCCTGCTCCTTCCAAGAGATCACAAACCCACTGAAGACTCCTCTGACAATGGGTGAGCCCTGCTGCTTCCAAGAGATCTTAAACTCACTAAAGACTCCTCTAACACTAAGTGAGCCCTGCCCCTTCCAAGAGATCACATACTCACTGAAGACTCCTCTGTCACTTAGTGAGCCCTGCTCCTTCCAAGAAATCACAAACTCACTGAAGACTCCTCTGACACTGAGTGAACCCTGCTCCAGCCAAAAGATCTCAAACTCATTGAAGAATTTTCTGAACACTGAGTGAGCCAAGCTCCAACTAAGAGATCACAAACTCACTGAAGACTCCTCCGAACACTGAGTGCACCCTGCTCCTTTCAGAAGAGCACAAACTCACTGAAGACTCCTCTGACACTGAGTGAGTCCTGCTCCTCCCACGAGATCACAAACTCACTGAAGACTCATCTGACACTGAGTGAGCCCTGCTCCTTACAAGAGATTTCAAACTCAATGAAAACTCCTCTGACACTGAGTGAGCCCTGCTTCTTCCAAGAGATCAAAAACTCACCGAAGACTCCTCTGACACTGATGAGCCCTGCTCTTGCCAAGAGATCACAAACTCACTGAAGACTCCTCTGACATTGAGTGAACCCAGCTCCAACTAAGATATCACAAACTCACTGAAGACTCCTCTGAAACTGAGTGAGCTCTGCTCCTTCCAAGAGATCACAAACTCACTGAAGACTCCTCGGACACTGAGTGAACCCTGCTCCAACCAAGATATCACAAACTCACTGAAGACTCCTCGGACACTGAGTGAGCCCTGCCCCAACCAAGAGATCACACACTCACTGAAGACTCCTCTGACACTGAGTGAGCGCTGCTCCTTTCAAGAGATCACAAACTCGCTGAAGACTCGTCTGACACTGAGTGAACCCTGCTCAAGGCAAAAGATCTCAAACTCATTGAAAACTTTTCTGAACACTGAGCGCGCCCAGCTCCAACTAAGAGATAACAAACTCACTAAAGACTCCTCTGACACTGAGTGAGCCCTGCTCCAACTAAGATATCACAAACTCACTGAAGACTCCTCTGACACTGAGTGAGCCCTGCTCCTTCCAAGATTTCACAAACTCACTGAAGAGTCCTCTGACACTGAGTGAGCCCTGCTCCTTTCAATAGATCACAAACTCACTGAAGACTCCTCTTACACAGAGTGAGCCCTGCTCCTTCCAAGAGATCACAAACTCACTGAAGACTCCTCTGACACTGAGTGAGCCCTGCTCCTTCCAAGAGATCACAAACACACTGCAAACTCTACTGAACACTGAGCGAGCCCAGCTCCAACTAAGAGATCACAAACTCACTGCAAACTCTTCTGAACACTGAGCGAGCCCTGCTTCTTCTAAGAGATCACAAACTCACTGAAGACTCATCTGACTCTGAGTGAACCCTGCTCCAACTAAGAGATCACAAACTCACTGAAGACTCCTCTGACACTGAGTGAACCCTGCTCAAGGCAAAATATCTCAAACTCATTGAAGACTTTTCTGAACACTGAGTGCACCCTGCTCCTTCCAAGAGATCACAAACTCACTGAAGACAACTCTGACACTGAGTGAGCCCTGCTCCTTCCAAGAGATCACAAACCCACTGAAGACTCCTCTGACAATGGGTGAGCCCTGCTGCTTCCAAGAGATCTTAAACTCACTAAAGACTCCTCTGACACTAAGTGAGCCCTGCCCCTTCCAAGAGATCACACACTCACTGAAGACTCCTCTGTCACTTAGTGGGACCTGCTCCTTCCAAGAGATCACAAACTCACTGAAGACTCCTCTGACACTGAGTGAGCCCTGCTCCTTCCAAGAAATCACAAACTCACTGAAGACTCCTCTGACACTGAGTAAACCCTGCTCCAGCCAAAAGATCTCAAACTCATTGAAGAATTTTCTGAACACTGAGTGAGCCAAGCTCCAACTAAGAGATCACAAACTCACTGAAGACTCCTCCGATCACTGAGTGCACCCTGCTCCTTTCAGAAGAACACAAACTCACTGAAGACTCCTCTGACACTGAGTGAGTCCTGCTCCTCCCAAGAGATCACAAACTCACTGAAGACTCATCTGACACTGAGTGAGCCCTGCTCCTTACAAGAGATCTCAAACTCAATGAAAACTCCTCTGACACTGAGTGAGCCTTGCTACTTCCAAGAGATCACAAACTCAGTGAAGACTCCTCTAACACTGAGTGAACCCTGCTCCAGGCAAAATATCTCAAACTCATTGACGACTTTTCTGAACACTGAGTGAGCCCTGCTCTAACCAAGAGATCACAAACTCACTGAAGTCTCCTCTGACGCTCAGTGAGCCCTGCTCCAACCATGAGATCACAAACTCGCTGAAGACTCCCGTGAACACTGAGTGAGCCCTGCTCCTTCCAAGAGATCACAAACTCACTGAAGACTCCTCTGACAATGGGTGAGCCCTGCTGCTTCCAAGAGATCTTAAACTCACTAAAGACTCCTCTAACACTAAGTGAGCCCTGCCCCTTCCAAGAGATCACATACTCACTGAAGACTCCTCTGTCACTTAGTGAGCCCTGCTCCTTCCAAGAAATCACAAACTCACTGAAGACTCCTCTGACACTGAGTGAACCCTGATCCAGCCAAAAGATCTCAAACTCATTGAAGAATTTTCTGAACACTGAGTGAGCCAAGCTCCAACTAAGAGATCACAAACTCACTGAAGACTCCTCCGAACACTGAGTGCACCCTGCTCCTTTCAGAAGAGCACAAACTCACTGAAGACTCCTCTGACACTGAGTGAGTCCTGCTCCTCCCACGAGATCACAAACTCACTGAAGACTCATCTGACACTGAGTGAGCCCTGCTCCTTACAAGAGATCTCAAACTCAATGAAAACTCCTCTGACACTGAGTGAGCCCTGCTTCTTCCAAGAGATCACAAACTCACCGAAGACTCCTCTGACACTGATGAGCCCTGCTCTTGCCAAGAGATCACAAACTCACTGAAGACTCCTCTGACATTGAGTGAACCCAGCTCCAACTAAGATATCACAAACTCACTGAAGACTCCTCTGAAACTGAGTGAGCTCTGCTCCTTCCAAGAGATCACAAACTCACTGAAGACTCCTCGGACACTGAGTGAACCCTGCTCCAACCAAGATATCACAAACTCACTGAAGACTCCTCGGACACTGAGTGAGCCCTGCCCCAACCAAGAGATCACACACTCACTGAAGACTCCTCTGACACTGAGTGAGCGCTGCTCCTTTCAAGAGATCACAAACTCGCTGAAGACTCGTCTGACACTGAGTGAACCCTGCTCAAGGCAAAAGATCTCAAACTCATTGAAAACTTTTCTGAACACTGAGCGCGCCCAGCTCCAACTAAGAGATAACAAACTCACTAAAGACTCCTCTGACACTGAGTGAGCCCTGCTCCAACTAAGATATCACAAACTCACTGAAGACTCCTCTGACACTGAGTGAGCCCTGCTCCTTCCAAGATTTCACAAACTCACTGAAGAGTCCTCTGACACTGAGTGAGCCCTGCTCCTTTCAATAGATCACAAACTCACTGAAGACTCCTCTTACACAGAGTGAGCCCTGCTCCTTCCAAGAGATCACAAACTCACTGAAGACTCCTCTGACACTGAGTGAGCCCTGCTCCTTCCAAGAGATCACAAACACACTGCAAACTCTACTGAACACTGAGCGAGCCCAGCTCCAACTAAGAGATCACAAACTCACTGCAAACTCTTCTGAACACTGAGCGAGCCCTGCTTCTTCTAAGAGATCACAAACTCACTGAAGACTCATCTGACACTGAGTGAACCCTGCTCCAACTAAGAGATCACAAACTCACTGAAGACTCCTCTGACACTGAGTGAACCCTGCTCAAGGCAAAATATCTCAAACTCATTGAAGACTTTTCTGAACACTGAGTGCACCCTGCTCCTTCCAAGAGATCACAAACTCACTGAAGACAACTCTGACACTGAGTGAGCCCTGCTCCTTCCAAGAGATCACAAACCCACTGAAGACTCCTCTGACAATGGGTGAGCCCTGCTGCTTCCAAGAGATCTTAAACTCACTAAAGACTCCTCTGACACTAAGTGAGCCCTGCCCCTTCCAAGAGATCACACACTCACTGAAGACTCCTCTGTCACTTAGTGGAACCTGCTCCTTCCAAGAGATCACAAACTCACTGAAGACTCCTCTGACACTGAGTGAGCCCTGCTCCTTCCAAGAAATCACAAACTCACTGAAGACTCCTCTGACACTGAGTAAACCCTGCTCCAGCCAAAAGATCTCAAACTCATTGAAGAATTTTCTGAACACTGAGTGAGCCAAGCTCCAACTAAGAGATCACAAACTCACTGAAGACTCCTCCGATCACTGAGTGCACCCTGCTCCTTTCAGAAGAACACAAACTCACTGAAGACTCCTCTGACACTGAGTGAGTCCTGCTCCTCCCAAGAGATCACAAACTCACTGAAGACTCATCTGACACTGAGTGATCCCTGCTCCTTACAAGAGATCTCAAACTCAATGAAAACTCCTCTGACACTGAGTGAGCCCTGCTACTTCCAAGAGATCACAAACTTAGTGAAGACTCTTCTAACACTGATGAGCCCTGGTCTTTCCAAGAGATCACACACTCACTGAAGACCCCTCTGACACTGAGTGAACCCAGCTCCAACTAAGATATCACAAACTCACTGAAGACTCCTCTGAAACTGAGTGAGCTCTGCTCCTTCCAAGAGATCACAAACTCACTGAAGACTCCTCGGACACTGAGTGAACCCTGCTCCAACCAAGATATCACAAACTCACTGAAGACTCCTCGGACACTGAGTGAGCCCTGCCCCAACCAAGAGATCACACACTCACTGAAGACTCCTCTGACACTGAGTGAGCGCTGCTCCTTCCAAGAGATCACAAACTCGCTGAAGACTCGTCTGACACTGAGTGAACCCTGCTCCAGCCAAAAGATCTCAAACTCATTGAAAACTTTTCTGATCACTGAGTGCGCCCAGCTCCAACTAAGAGATAACAAGCTCACTAAAGACTCCTCTGACACTGAGTGAGCCCTGCCCCAACCAAGAGATCACACACTCACTAAAGACTCCTCTGACACTGAGTGAGCCCTGCTCCAAATAAGAGATCACAAACTCACTTAAGACTCCTCTGACACTGAGTGAGCCCTGCTCCTTCCAAGATATCACAAACTCACTGAAGACTCCTCTGATACTGAGTGAGCCCTGCTCCTTCCAATAGATCACAAACTCACTGAAGACTCCTCTGACACTGAGTGAGCCCTGCTCCTTCCAAGAGATCACAAACTCACTGAAGACTCCTCTGACACTGAGTGAGCCCTGCTCCTTCCAAGATATCACAAACTCACTGAAGACTCCTCTGACACTGAGTGAGCCCTGCCCCTTCCAAGAGATCACACACCCACTGCAAACTCTACTGAACACTGAGAAAGCCCAGCTCCAACTAAGAGATCACAAACTCACTGCAAACTCTTCTGAACACTGAGCGAGCCCTGCTCCTTCTAAGAGATCACAAACTCACTGAAGACTCATCTGACACTGAGTGAACCCTGCTCCAACTACGAGATCACAAACTCACTGAAGACTCCTCTGACACTGAGTGAACCCTGCTTCAGGCAAAATATCTCAATCTCATGAAGACTTTTCTGAACACTGAGTGAGCCCTGCTCCAACCAAGAGATCACAAACTCACTGAAGACTCCTCTGACACTGAGTGAGCCCTGCTCCTTCCAAGAGATCACAAACCCACTGAATACTCCTCTAACACTGAGTGAACCCTGCTGCTTCCAAGAGAACTTAAACTCACTGAAGACTCCTCTGACACTGAGTGAGCCCTGCTCCTTCCAAGAAATCACACACTCACTGAAGACTCCTCTAACACTGAGTGAACCCTGCTCCAGGCAAAATATCTCAAACTCATTGAAGACTTTTCTGAACACTGAGTGAGCCCTGCTCCAACCATGAGATCACAAACTCGCTGAAGACTCCCGTGAACACTGAGTGCACCCTACCCATTCCAGGAGATCACAAACTCACTGAAGACAACTCTGACACTGAGTGAGCCCTGCTCCTTCCAAGAGATCACAAACCCACTGAAGACTCCTCTGACAATGGGTGAGCCCTGCTGCTTCCAAGAGATCTTAAACTCACTAAAGCCTCCTCTGACACTAAGTGAGCCCTGCCCCTACCAAGAGATCACACACTCACTGAAGACTCCTCTGTCACTTAGTGAGACCTGCTCCTTCCAAGAGATCACAAACTCACGGAAGACTCCTCTGACACTGAGTGAACCCTGCTCCAGCCAAAAGATCTCAAACTCATTGAAGAATTTTCTGAACGCTGAGTGAGCCCAGCTCCAACTAAGAGATCACAAACTCACTGAAGACTCCTCCGAACACTGAGTGTACCCTGCTCCTTTCAGAAGAACACAAACTCACTGAAGACTCCTCTGACACTGAGTGAGTCCTGCTCCTTCCAAGAGATCACAAACTCACTGAAGACTCCTCTGACACTGAGTGAGCCCTGCTCCTTCTAAGAGATCACAAACTAACTGAAGACTCCTCTGACACTGAGTGAGCCCTGCTCCATCCAAGAGATCACAAACTCACTGCAGACTCTTCTGACACTGAGTGAACCCTGCTCCAGCCAAAATATCTCAAACTCATTGAAGACTTTTCTAAACACTGAGTGAGCCCTGCTCCAATGAAGAGATCACAAACTCACTAAATACTCCTCTGAACACTGAGTGCACCCTGTTCCTTCCAAGAGATCACAAACTCACTGAAGACTCCTCTGACACTGAGTGCACCCTGCTCCTTCCAAGAGATCACATTCTCAATGAAGACTCCTCTGACAATGGGTGAGCCCTTCTCCTTCCAAGAGATCTTAAACTCACTGAAGACTCCTGTTAGACCTGGCACCTTGGCGTGAGTCTCCCTTCCACAAATGTTTTTGCTGGTGTTTGCTGCTCAGGTCAATGCGCCACGGCTAATCTGTGCCACAGTGCAAGTGCTCCCAATTTAACGTGTACCTGTAAATTGATGTCCATGATTGGTTCATTGGATTTACTGTTAGTCCCTAGTAAAGTGCACCAGGAGTGCCAGGGCTTGTGAATGCCAATACTGCTAGTGGGCCTGCAGCGCTGGTTGCGCCACCCACAGAAGCAGCCTTAAAATGTGTCTAGGGTCTGCCATTGCAGAACCTGCGGCCAGTCTGGTACTGTCATGCTGGCTGGGCAAGTGCACACACTTGCCAGCCCCTAAACCTTCCCTTTGCTTCATATTAGTCACCCATATGGTAGGTCCAAGGGCAGGGTGCATTGTAAGTGTAAGGCAGGACATGCCCTGATGTGTGTGGCATGTCCTGATAGTGAATTACAGCCAATTTCGGTTTTCACTATTGTAAGGCTACCTGTTCTCTTAGGCCAAGATGGGCTGCTGGAATTATTACACTCTATAATCCCAGCAGGCTCAGGGAACATGGTAGAAGGTCAAGTTTAGTATGCCTGAACTCAGAATAATAAAATACTTCTTTTATTAAAGTTTATTTTAATATCCTGTGTTTGCAAATGCTACTTTTAGAAAGCTAGCATTTGCTTGCCTAACCATTTCAGCCCACCTCTGCTAGGATGTGTATCTGACTGTCCGACTTGTGTGAGTGACAGGACTGGGGGATGACAGGTGGTGAATGCAAGGATTACACCTTTTTGGGAGGTGGGAGTGCCTCTGGACTCTGAATTGGGCTGTGCTCTGCCACCACAATGCTGGCTCCACATCCTGGGGAGCGACTTATGACTCAGCCCGACACCTGGCCCAGGAAGCGGGAAGCCTGTCAACAAAGTACTCCTGGCTGCCCCTGTCCACACAATGCTGGCTCCACCTCCTGTGGAGCATCTGATGTGCCATCCCTGCTCCCTGAAAGGAGGGACCCGAGTTTACCCAACACAGTGCTCAGAGACTGAAAGAAGTTATGCAGAGGCCTCCCTGGCCTGTCAGAACAAAAGAAAAGCTGTATAAAAGTAGGAGCCCTGCTCCCAAGAAACTAGATCCTGTCAGCCCAAAGAAGAATCTCTATCGAAGGAAGAAGGACTTTGCTGCTGAAGAACCCAAGAAGAAACCTCCAAGGACCCCTGACCTTCTTTCTGCTTCCCTGAGGCCTCTGACGATCTCCAAGGACCTGCCGCTGAGCTAATCCCTCTGTAACTGGTGCCTGGCCGGTCTCGCCTTGAGCCCCCACTGTTCCCTCCAGGAGCCGTGACCTGCTCGGCCGGATCTCCCCGCACCCTGTCCTTGACCTGGCAGCATTTGCCTGGCCCCCACCTTGAGCCCCCACCGCTCCCTCCAGGAGCCGTGACCTGCTGGGCCGGATCGCCCTGCACCCTGTCCTTGACCTGGCAGCTTTTGCCTGGCCCCCGCCTTGAGCCCCCACCGCTCCCTCCAGGAGCCGTGACCTGCTCGGCCGGATCACCCTGCACCCTGCCCCTGACCTGGCAACCTGTGCCCGGCTGCCCCTCATTGAGCCTGCCACTACTCCCTCCAGGAGCCAGGCCCGCTCGGCCGGACCGCCCTGCCGCACTCTTGCCTCGGAGCACCGAGCACCACTCCCTTTGCAGCCCCCACCTCTGGAAAAGGCCCTGGGTCTGAGGCTTCTCTCATCGCCTCTCCTCTCTGCTCCTGAAGCTCAGCCCCCACTCTGGAAAAGGCCCTTGGTTTCTCCGAGGCTTCTCGAGGCCCCTGACGTCGCATCTCCTTGCTGCTCCTCAGCTCAGCCCCCACCGTTGGAATCTTCAGCCGGGACATCTCGAGGCCCCTGACGTTGCCTCTCCCACCAGCCGGCTCAAACCCACAATGCATCTCTTCAGAGGCTGGTGCACCTCGCTCCTCTTTCAGGACACAGGGCCCGCAAAGTTTTCTTTCCCTGCCTCTGCACCACCGAGACTGGTGCACGTCACCTCTTTCCGGCCACAGGGTCCGCAACGTTTTCTTTCCCTGAAGGACCTAAAACTACGAGGGTCGTGTCCCCCCTTGTGAATTGCCTGGGACATCCCAACAAACATTGGTAAAACCAACAAGAGAACCCTTATGATTAATGAAGCACTGTGGCCAGATGGTAATAGCGTTATCTGTCTTGTGATAGGTACTACCATATATCTTTTACATTAAAGTACCCGTATTTTTGATATAATCTTACAGCCTGGTGTCCATTTTTGGTGGGTTAATATTCTTCCTGTGTATAATCATGAATGCTTAACTGATCTAGCTCCCCAAAGTTTAGCCTTGTCTGCTCGCGCCACGCAACCTAAAAGGGTGAGCAGGGGTTAATCTGAGGAGTAGTTCCCTTGCCCTGAATAGAGGAGAGGGTCCCTGCTTGTCACAAGTGTACACCTGTGCCTACCAGAGACCCCCAAATCTAACATTGGTGGCAGTGGTGGGATTTCGAATTTGCATTTATGATCTATGGACAGTAAAGTATTGATTACCACATAGTGAGAGCAGACAGATAACACCGCCACAGAATTATTATTTGTAACTGATAGATCTCCACTCCCTGAAAACATGCCTAGCTGATGTGGTTCATGCCGGGGTGGAAGGGCAGCCTCTGTAATTTCTGACGATCACATAAATTGGGAAGGATTTGACAACTACGCAGTGGAGCAGTTGAGAGGCTTCTGCAATGAGTTGAGAGTTTAAAAATCAGGATGTAACAAGAAGGCCCACTACCTAAAGGCGCTGAGGGCCTACAAGGAATCCAGGGCCCCAGAGAATAGGGTAGAAATACCAATACCAGAAGGCCCTGTTGATTTTGGTAGAGTCCTATCCACAGAGGAGCTGGCAGATAGGACAGCCACAAGTGCACACGAAGTGGAGATGGCAAAACTAAGTTGACAAATGGAGATGGAAAAATAAAGGTTGGCCATGGAGGAGAAAAAACTCCAAATGGATCATGACATGAGATTGAAGGAGTTGGAGCTGAAGACAAAAAGTCTGGAGACAATTCTCTCGGGTGGCAGCACAACGCCGGTACAGGTAGAGTCAAGGGTGTACATGCCTAAAGATGTAGTGAAGGAGTACTTTAAGGGGGATGACATAGGGCAGTGGATCCGGGCCTATGAGGTAGCCATGTCCTCCCACCGGGTCCCTGACAGAGATTGGGGAGCAGGGTTGTGGGTGAAGTTCCTTAGCGAAGGGCGGGACACACTGCTAGATTTACCCTCTGAGGTGTACAATTCCTACTCACACATGAAAGATGCCCTGATGACCAGGTTTGGGTTAACTTCTGAAATGTATAGACAGAGGTTCAGGGGTTGTACTAAAATTCCTGGGGGTACCTATGTGGAATATGTGACTTTTTTTGCAGAGCACAGGATGGTTGGGTGAAGGGTAGCAAAGTAAATGATTTTCAAGGGCTTCTTGATTTAATGGCATGGGAGCACCTGTCCAGTAATTGTTTTCCTGAGCTATGCCAACACCTGATAGATAGCAAGCTGTCCAACCCAAGGAAGTTTGCTGAGGAGGCTGACCGCTGGCTCAGCACCAGGGTCCACAAGGGTCCAGTGGGAGATTCAGCCAAGGGTGGGCAGGGTCCCCAGCAGAGAGGTGGAGGGGACCGGGGAAAACAGAGGGAGTTCCAAAGAGGGCCCCAAAGTAATACCCAAGGGAACCAAGGAAAAGGTTCTCAGCCTCCCCCACCCCCGAAGCAGACCGGGGCCCCAACAGGTAATCCTGTTCACAGAGGGCCCCCCACATGTTATATCAATCAATCAATCAAGACATTTATATAGCGCACTACTCACCCAGAGGGTCTCAAGGCGCTAGGGGGAGGGGGTCCGCTACTGCTCGAACAGCCAGGTCTTGAGCTGCTTCCTGAAGGCGAGGTGGTCTTGGGTCAGGCGGAGGTGGGTCGGGAGGGAGTTCCAGGTCTTGGCGGCCAGGTAGGAGAAGGATCTTCCTCCTGTGGTGGCTCTTCGGATGCGGGGGACGGCGGCGAGGGCGTGGCTGGTCGATCGAAGCTGGCGAGTGGGAGTGTAGAAGTTGAGGCTGCTGTTGAGGTAACTTGGGCCTTGGTTGTGTAGGGCTTTGTGTGCGTGGGTGAGGAGACGGAAGGTGATTCTCTTGTTGACCGGGAGCCAGTGCAGGTCTCTCAGGTGTTTGGAGATTTGGCTGTGACGGGGGATGTCGAGGATGAGTCTTGCTGAGGCGTTCTGGATCCGCTGGAGTCTCTTCTGGAGCTTGGCGGTGGTTCCGGCGTAGAGGGCGTTGCCATAGTCCAGTCGGCTGGTGACGAGGGCCTGGGTGACCGTCTTCCTGGTCTCGGTGGGGATCCACCGGAAGATCTTACGCAGCATGCGTAGGATGTTGAAGCAGGACGAGGAGACGGCGTTGACTTGTCTGGTCATGGAGAGGGAGGAGTCCAGGATGAAGCCCAGGTTGCGTGCGTGGTCTGTTTGTTTGGGTGCACTGCCCGGGGTGGGGGGCCACCAGGAGTCATCCCAGGTGGAGGGCGAGGAGCCCAGGATGAGAACTTCCGTCTTGTCTGAGTTCAGTTTCAGGCAGCTGTTCATCATCCACTCGGCAACGTCTTTCATCCCTTCGTGTAGGTTGGCTCTGGCGGTGGCGGGGTCGTTGGTGAGGGAGAGGATCAGCTGGGTGTCGTCGGCGTAGGAGATGATGTTGAGGTTGCGTTGGCGTGCGATGGCCGCAAGGGGGCTCATGTAGACATTGAAGAGGGCGGGGCTGAGCGAGGAGCCTTGAGGAACGCCGCAGATGACTTCGGTGGCTTCTGATCTGAACGGGGGTAGGCAGACTCTCTGTGTCCTTCCGGCGAGGAAGGAGATGATCCATTCTAGTGCCTTCTCCTGGATTCCGACGTTGCTGAGGTGCTGCACTAGGGTGCGGTGGCAGACAGTGTCGAACGCAGCGGAGAGGTCCAGGAAGATGAGGGCCGCTGTTTCCCCGTTGTCCAGCAGGGCTCGGATGTCGTCCGTGGCTGCGATGAGGGCGGTCTCGGTGCTGTGGTTGGCCCGGAAGCCAGACTGCGAGAGGTCGAGGGATCCGTTCGTCTCGAGGAAGGCGGCCAGCTGCTTGTTGACGGTCTTCTCGATGACTTTGGCCGGAAACGGGAGGAGCGAGATGGGACGGTAGTTTTTTAGTTCGGTGGGGTCCGCTGATGGTTTCTTCAGCAGAGCGCTGAGTTTGGCGTGCTTCCTGCTCTCCGGGAAGGTAGCTGTGTCAAAGGAGGTGTTGATGATGTCCCGCAGATGGGGTGCGATGACAGCGTCGGCTTTGTTGAAGACGCGGTGAGGGCAGGGGTCGGTTGGAGATCCGGAGTGGATGGAGTTCATCATGGGGATGGTGTCTTCGGTGGTGGTCGGGGTCCAGGCGCGGACGGTGGTGGTGGGGGGCGTTGGTGCGGTCCTGGGGTGCGTTGGTTGTGTGCTGAAGCTGTTGTGTATGTCTGCGATCTTGTTGTGGAAGTAGGAGGTGAGGGAGTTGCAGAGGTCTTGAGATGGGGTGATGTCGTTGGTTCCGGCATTGGGGTTGGAGAGCTCTTTGACGATGTTGAAGAGTTCCTTGCTGTTGTGTAAGTTGTTGTCCAGTCGTGCCTTGAATGCAGTTTTCTTGGTGGGGTTGATCAGTTGGTGGTGTTTACGGGTGGCAAGCTTGAGGGTGGTCATGTTGCCTGGTGTTGGGTCTTTGCGCAATGCTTTCTTGAGGGCTCGGCAGTTCTTCTTGGAGCTTTTGAGTTCGTAGGTGAACCAGGATGCTTTCTTGCTGCCGGGTCTGCTGGGAGGGGTCCTCAGTGGGGAGAGGTCATCTGCGCAGTTGCTGATCCATTTCGTGAGGTTGTTGGCGGCCTGGCTAGGGTTCGCTGAGCTGGTGGGAGGGTGCTAGTTCAGGGATGCGGCGAGCAGGTCGGCTGTGATCTTGTTCCAGCTTCTGCGTGCAACCTGTTGCTGGTGGTGGTGAGTTGTGGTTCTTCTGAAGCTGAAGTGGAGGCAGCTGTGGTCCGTCCAGTGGAGTCCGGTGGCGTGGCTGAAGATGATGTCCTTGCTGGATGAGAAGACGGCGTCGAGCGTGTGTCCGGCGTAGTGGGTGGGGGTGGTCACCAGCTGCTTGAGACCGAGGTTTGTGAGGTTGTCCAGCAGGGTGGTGGTGTTGCGATCGTTGTTGATGTGTGGTGAACCAGGTCATGTGGCCAGTGTCCCCCGGTGTCGCCTCTTTGTCAAACCTGCACCCACTGGTGCTCTCCCCGACTGATGGCTAGTGTAAACCTGGGAGAGGAAGAAGAAGAAGTCCAGGGGGGAGGGGACCCTGTCCTCATGACCCTGGTCTCTCTAGGAGACAGGGCCCTTGCTATTGACTGAGGGGCCTGGTTGGTGCTCACACAAAGTGACGTGGCCCTGCTGGCACACAGAGCACCAGGTGAGGGTGCCAGGTGCACTGTGGCACAAGAATATGTGTTGGACCTGGCCCTTTTTGGCAGGTTCACCCCGAAACTTTTTGCTTTTGACTAGCCTGTTTCTGCGCACTTTTTCACTGTGGTACTGTGGAAAAGTAAATTTTGCCATGTTCTGTGTCCCTACGTGTTCCCCATCTTATGTTATATGTGCATGATTAATATGCATATGTATTCCCCATGTTTGATTAAAGACGCAATTACAGTTGTGTCCATCTCTAGTATGCCAGTTTCCAGTTCTCGTGAAAGCTACGAGTATTAGGCCTATGTAAAGCTACGTTGCCACGTTTCCCAGTGTGCACGTTATTTCATTGAAAAGTCCCCGTTTCTAGGCCTCAAAAGGGCCCGGACACCAGATTCTGCTCCTGTCTCCTGAGCCCTCGCTGAGGAGCGATACAGCCCCCACCTGTGTTCCTGACCCTTCACTTACTTCCTGCCTCACAGTGCCCGGCTCGGCCTGGCTCTGCCTACGAGTCTGCCAAGAGTATGTTATGATTCTAGTTATCAGTCCAGCCCTCCTTCTCTGCATTCCTAAACTACTGAATCGCATCAATAGTTTCCGTCATCGTCTAGCCTTTACGTCTCCACATAAGAGAAATACTGTATTAATGGTCATTTAATATTCTTCATCACGCACTACATGTAGAATAATGCCTGCTCCAGTCTTAGAGTCTGTTAGCCTCTCCCCTCCTGACTCTTAGTTTATATCAACATGTCCTCTAAACATTAGATACTAGATAGGGTTTAGGTACATGTCGCCCTGACTCTCCAGACTTCAGTCTCTACTCCTAGCGCAGAGTTCATAGCCCCCAGCTTCTCCTAGTAACACGTCATTGTCAGTTTGCGCGCACCACTAGGTTAGAGGTCCCGGCTCCTTAGGTAGCCCCATCCATGTTTCCGCCCCATTTATGACATATTCTGTTACGTTTACATCACATGTCTATGTACACGCCTCTTGTTACACCCACTTTCACCCTTATCTTTCGCGACTGCTATTGACCACACCCACTGCTCCGCCTACTGTATTCACTGTAATGCAACTGTTTTAGTATATATGCTTGTGTACTGTTATTAAATGTTAGCGCGCTCATCCCATATCCAGCCCCGGCAGCTGCCGGGCCCTGCCATCCTATTCCTATGCAGGTTGTCCTGTTCCTGTCCTCTATGCTGTATTAAACCTGCAAACTCCTACTACCTCGAATCTTGACTCTTATTTATTGAGCTATCTGTTATTACTATGTCCAGTAAAACCTAGATCCGGTAATATTTATTTATATACCACATAATGGCGCCTGAATAGGGACTTGCCCTTTCCCCACGCGCCGGTGAAGCCACGTATGCCCCCTGACCCTCTGCAGCCGTGACGGAACTCTTCTGCGCACCGGCAGATATTTCTGCTTCAAGTATCCCTCAGGCCCACGGAGGAGATGGAGGTTGCGGTCCAGTATCCAGACGAGGCGGTGGAGGAACGCGGCGAGTCCCGACCAGAGCCCAAGCCGAGAGTCCAAGGTCCGAGGTATCCGGAGGCCCACCCGTAACAGAAGTCCGAAGTTCGTCCGTCCGGCGTCGAAGCAGTCCAGTCCAGTCCGAGGCCTTCCGTTCTTGCTGCCCGGTGAGTACCGTTGCTGGGGTAGTATCTAGACAGGGTCAATCTAATTGTCTCTGGTCCGTGGGGTTTGGTGGTACACAGATCCCAAAACGAAGTGTCCACTTCGGTGGATGCGGGTCCTGACGTGTCTCTTTATGAGACCGGTAAGTTTCGTACTGTTTTAGCAGTGCATCTAGTTTCTGTTCTAGTCAGTTCTGTTCTCGAGAAGATTCATGTATTCTGTTTTCCGTATTCCAGGTAGTATTCTGTTCGAACTGTTATTTTAAATGTTCTTCATGTATTTCAATGTTGTGGTATGAATGTGGAGTAATTATCGTGTTCATTGTGTATTGTAATTACGTATTGTGTCTAGGTTACAGTTCAGTCATGCCCTTATTTTCTAAACTACGTCAGTTAAAAACCAGAAAAGGTCTGCTAGAAGCAGCAGTTCCTGTCCCGCCTAGGGACAGTCCAGGTCATTTTATGTATCAGAAGCATGGCATAAGTGCCATATTATATCTAGATTTATGGGTAGAGTATACCAAACAGTTAGAGGAAAAGTATAGATGGCCCGTATCAGGTACGTGGGATGCCGAGTGCATCATGCGAGTAGAAGAAGCATTATGGAAAACGAAAGCCAGACAGTCACAGAAAGATGCCATCGAGTTATGGCGCAAAGAATCTCATAAACGAACCGAAAAAGAAATCAGAAAGTCAGAATTAAGTAAAGAATCCTTAGAACGAGCCCAAGAAAGGGAATTAATCGAGATAGGTGAACGAGTCAAAACCGAACAGTCAGATAGACAGAGGCATGCCCTTATTAAGGGTATGTATCCTCTTCTTGCCGAGGGCTTGCCAAAAGCAACCCCGGAGGCATCCAGTAATTTTCCGCCACCATTAGTTCCGACCAAGCTACGTCACAAACCGACCGCAGCTGATATTTTCATCTCGTCCTATTTGGACGACACAGTCCCAGAATATGCAAATCCTGTTCCGCCAGTCCCTGTAAATCATGTAATTCCTGCTCCTCCAGACACCGGAGTACCTGTTACGGTACCCCCGGTCCAGCCTACATTACAACTTCCCGCCGCGCCAATACGAAGAGTGTCCGTCGACGATTCCAGTTTAGGGGCCGCAGGAGGAGGTCCTCCTGGTACCCCGCCACCACACCAACGTTTAACGTTAGTCGAGTTACATGAATGTGCGTTACAGCGTACGCCCAAATATAAGTCCGTTGCAGATATCCGACGAGCTCTTACTGAATGCCGCTATGATCCAGTCGCAGGTGATGATAGTACAGTTATATATTCCATCCGTGTAAGACGGGTGACCGGGTATTTGGACACCCTACCAGATATGAAAGAAGATCTAGACAGAATATATCGTTTCATCCGTACAGGGAATGATCCAGAAAGTATTGGCGAAGCCATGTCTCAAAGGAAAGCTGAAATCCAGCTCATGATATTAAAGTTTCTGATTAATTGTTTAATAAGGGAACAAGATTATCCGACCAAAGATCCGGCTGAAATGAGAATCCTGACAAGGTGGAGTGATAATATAGCCGAGGGTAAGCACAGAACTATCAGTAGTATAGAGAGTATGTACAAGAAAATTCGTAAAGAAATAATAAAGTTACACGAACAACGTAAAGCAGCACAAGTAAGCGAGAAAGAAAATGACTCTTCTACTGAAGAGGTAGAGGACGAGAATACCGCCAGAATAGCGTATGTAGGAAAATCTAGATTTCCAGACCGCCATTTACGCCTAGAACACAAGTCAGTTTTTCATTACCCAGCACCAGAACAAGGTTCTCTAGAACAAGTATTTCAAGCTACCGATCATATTCTGAAATCACGAATCGGTTATAGTGAATTAAGCACTATGCATGAACAAGAACTAGCCCGATCAGCAGTCCGATGGATTACTGATTCTACCACTTTTCCAGATGAAATAGTGGCACAAATGTTTCTGAAATTGCCCCCAACCGAGCAACGACTGGTGGGTATGTATATGATCCAGCACCTCATTACATTGTATGAGGGTCAACATTCTGATCCAGGTCCGTTACATGATGTCCTGAACGAGTTACTCCAGTATAGATGGAAAGGTTTAGGTACCGATTTAATTAGTATCATTCTAGAACAGCGCCACAAATATAGTATGTTCTTGAACCCGCATTTTGTTCATGTCTCACCCCCAGAAAATAAACCGTTTTACATAGATAGACAGAACCCGTTACGAGAAGTACACCCAGTCAGGACAACAGGTGGTGAAATGCAACGAGTGTTTGTTTACACCCCGATTACAAAGATGGAACTCTTAGAGATGAAGAAATTAATTCCCTGTCATGACAAAGATCCAGCAGGGTTCCACCGAGAATTAAAAGACATGCTCCGTATGGGAGAATACACGTATCCAGATATTATTAAAATGTTAAAAGTCCTGTTGCCCGCAGGGGTATACGAAAAACTCAAGGAAAAAGAATGGGAGGTGGGAGAGAAAAAGATCGATTGGGCAGTTCTAGAAGCTGAAGATAAGATACGCGTACCAGGTACCGGTCTTGGAGAGAAATGTAAAGAATTACCAGAACTGCTAATACAAGTTTTGCCAAGATTATTAGCCACTAAAAAGGAAGACTGGGATGCAATCTCAGCCTGTAAACAGAAACAAGACGAAGACACTAGTGAATTTTTATTCTAGATTTGAGAAATGTTTTATCATAAACAGTGGCCTCAAGACAAGTAGTGAGTCATACCCTCATCTTTTTGTTACTAAATTAGTTGAGAATTCTAGTCCACAAGTTAAGAATCGAGTTTTGAAAGTCGAAAGTACATGGCAAGCTAGTACCCCGTCCCAGATGTTACAGATGCTCCAGTACCACCAGAATAGAATCAGAGAAGAGCAAGATCATGAAAGAAAACGTATGAAAGACACGAAAATGAAAGTACTAGTTGCACAATCTGTTCCTCAAGACAGTCAGAAGAGGGGTCCGAATCAAGCCAGTCATCCTGCAGCTCCCGTTAAAGGGACATGCAATTATTGTAAACAGCCAGGTCATTTTATAAACGAGTGTGCAGTTCTGAAACACAATATAGCTACTGGTAAGACTAAAGAAAGACCACGTCCGCCTAGACAAGAACAAGTTTCACAGACTTCTCAGCCACAGAATGCACAACAGACAGTTCCAGCACCGCAGCCTATTGCTGCAACACAGCATGTTACACAGCAGATGTACCAGTATGCACAGTCTGAGTATCCAGAGTACCAACAGTACTCATGAAACAGCCTAGAGAGGGAGGTAGGCTTGCCTCTCATCGAGATTCCTGTAGATCAAGAGGGTCCCTATGTTCATAGTCAAGTATTAGGGAAAGACAGAAAGTTTCTGATTGATACAGGGGCAAGTAGGACCACTATAAGTCACGCCGAAGTTCCAGGGGCTCCGCTCTCAGGCTCTAGAAATGTTTCCCTTGGATTTTCAGGAAAGCCTATTGTAAACGAGATATCTAAGCCAGTTACTCTAGAAGTAGGTCCATTGTCCCGCACTACTGATCTGTTACTTACGAAGTCATGTCCAGAAAATCTGTTAGGCATTAAGACACTGAAAGAATTAGGTGCAGTTATTTGCTGCTCCCCAGAGGGAATACGATTGTTTTTACGTGACTTCAAGGGTCACTATGTATTACGAGATTTTGATCCGAGATTGTCTAATGTCCCGCAGCATCTATGGGCACAAGGTCCAACTGATGTGGGTTTCATGCAAATCACACCCCATCGTGTGACTCTCAAGCCAGGTGTAGTCCTGCCACGAATCAGACAGTACAGACTGCCACCTGAGGCTGTAGCAGCCTTATCCAAAATTATTGACGAGCTCATGGCTCAAGGAGTAGTTGTAGAAACTGACTCCAAAGTATGTCATTCTCCGATCATTCCCGTCATGAAACGTACTGATCCAAATGCACCTCCAGTATATCGATTAGTGATTGACCTTCGAGAACTCAATAAATGTATTATTCCCCAGTACCCAGTTGTCCCAGATATTTCATCCCTATTGACAGCCATTGATTCCGAAGCCTCATTTTTTACAGTCATAGACCTCAAGAACGCGTTTTTTAGTGTCCCCATTCATCCAGACAGCCAGTTTCTTTTCGGATTTTGTTTAAATGGAAGGAGCTATAAATTCACACGAGCTCCTCAAGGTTTCACAGAAAGTCCTAGTATTTACAGTCAAGCACTTAAGAGACAACTAGACAACATTCACATGCCAACTGACACTGCCCTGCTCCAGTATGTCGATGATCTACTGATCACAGCCCGTTCTGAACGTGCTTGCGAGCGAGCATCACTCACAGTCTTGTATTTTCTAGCCGAGATGGGGCACAAGGTGTCCCCTTCGAAGCTTCAATTCTGTGTACAGCAAGTGATCTACTTAGGCCACTTACTGTCCAAGAGGGGTAGGCAGTTGACACCCGAACGTATCCAGTTAATAGCGAGTCTTCCTCAGCCCAAGACACAGAAGGAGGTACGTGCTTTTATCGGCCTCACTTCTTACTGCAGACAATGGATTCCTCAGTATGCATTTCTAGCTAAACCACTGATACAGTTAACGACACAGGAGGCAGCCGTATCGACTGTCCTCCCTTGGACATCTGAACATACACTTAGTTTTAATGAGTTAAAGAAAGCTTTATGTCAAGCTCCAGTTCTAGCTACACCGAACTACAGTAAGCCTTTTACACTTTTTGTCACAGAACGTGAAGGTACAGCATTATCTGTTCTCACACAAGATCAAGCAGGACAATACAAGCCCTGTGCTTATTTTTCGAGCACACTAGATCCTGTAGCCCAGGCTCTGCCTGCGTGCCTCAAGTCAGTTGCAGCCACAGCACTAGCTATCAGACAAAGTGATTCCATAGTATTAGGACATTCCTTGACAGTACAAGTTCCACACTCCGTGGAAGTTCTTTTAAACCGAACACAAACTCAGCACTTGACAATTGCACGTTTAACAGGTTATGAATTGACACTGTTCCAGCCACACATAGAAATCAGACGCTGCAACGTTCTAAATCCTGCTACCCTGTTACCATCAGTTAATTCAAATCCTGCCACACACGACTGTGTGGAAGTAGTTAACACTATGACTAAGCCAAGACAAGATCTGACAGATATTCCATTACTAGATCCCGACCTGACACTTTATGTGGATGGTTCATGTATGAGAACAAGTACAGGAGAACTAGTAGCCGCGTATGCAGTGACTACTGACACTGAAGTTATTGAAACACACCGTATTGACACCCTGTCTGCTCAAGCAGCAGAGCTAGTTGCTCTGACCCAAGCCTGCATACACGCTAAGAACCTGAATGTCAATGTTTACACAGATTCACGTTACGCATTCGGAGTCGTACACGACTTTGGAGTGCTCTGGCAGGAGAGAGGTTTCATGACTTCACATGGAACCAAGATTCAGCATGGTCTCCTTATTCAAGCTCTGTTAGATGCCATACATATACCGACATCTATTGCTATCATGAAGTGCAAAGCACATACGAAAGTTACAGACATTATTTCTCAAGGTAATGATCTAGCAGATCGCACAGCCAAGCTTACAGCACAGACTCCAGACATTTCAGTTAATCCGACACGGACACGTATTGCAGACCCAACTACATGTATGACAGTTAAGGACCCTACTCAAGATGTCATAGATATCCAGTTACATGCTACTCCCGATGAAATCAAGAAATGGTCCGAACAAGGAGGGGTCCAGACAGATCAGGGATGGGTAACGAAGGGTAGAGCCACATGGTTTCTCCCCGACTCAATGGTTCAAGTCATTATCAATACCGCACATAGTCCAGCACATTTAGGAGAAAAAGCTATGTTAGACAGTATCCAGAACATTTGGTTCAACAAGCATTTACGAGCTGCAGCCAAGCAGAAAGTCCGTACCTGTATGATATGTTGCCAGTTTAATCCAGGTAAAAGTGTCCCGGTGGAACAAGGTGGATTCCAGCCCCCTGACCACCCTTTTGAAGTCCTCCAGATGGATTATATTCAGATGGAGCGATGTCGAGGTTTCAAGTATGTCCTTGTAGTTGTATGCGCTTTGTCCAGGTGGACAGAGGCATATCCAGTCCCAGATTACACGGCCGCGACCACTGCCAAGCAGTTGGTTCGTGAATTCTTCCCCCGTTATGGACTCCCTAGAGTCGTATATTCTGATAACGGCCAGCCATTCTCATCTGAGCTTATGAAATACGTTTCCCTTTTGTTAGGGTACCAGTGGAAGTTCCATTGTGTACGCCATCCAGAAGCAGCTGGTCTCGTAGAGAGACATAATCAGACCCTGAAAATCCGTATTGCCAAGATTTGTAAAGAGAAAGGTGTGGACTGGCTAGTAGCTCTGCCAGTCGCTTTATTTTATATGCGCATGGTCGCACATTCCAGATCAGGTCTGTCCCCGTATGAGGTCGTATTCGGCCGCCCCCCTAATATGTGGGGTACACCTAGACCCCGAAGTATTACCGATGTTTCAAGTAATATGCTGACAGATTACCTAGCTTCCTTGATGTCTGCCCTCAACTCTTGTCGTTCACAGGTTGCTGCCGCATTTCCAGACAATACCGAGGTGGCACCGCATGAAATCGTTCCCGGATGCATGGTTCTCGTGAGGAACTTTGATCGTTCAAGTCCGCTGGAGCCTCGCTGGAATGAACCCAGACAGGTCCTCCTGGCCACCCGTACTGCCGTCAAGCTGGAAGGCAGGAAGGGCTGGGTCCATTTGTCACATGTGAAGAAGTTTTACGGATTAAAGCCTGTTTCTAAGAACATTTCCGAGGATTTGAAAGACTGCCAAAGTACTATTCTTAAGGACTGTCCCGCAAAAGACAATGATACTGAACCCTCCCTGTTAGAGAAAACTCCGCAACAGGAGTATAAGCTAAAACTAAGGTCTAGTAAAATAAGTCAGCCAGTTTGATTGTCTAAGTCCTCCCCTAGGTGAAACGGTTAGACCGGTTTCTGACATGTATAAAATAGACCCCCATAGTGAGAGAGTTAGTCAAAACTCAATCCGATGTATCGTTTTTCTAAGTTTCATATTGTTTTTCAGCCTTATGACTACCTGCACAGGTTATGCTTTTTATTTGTATTTTCCTATTTCACATGTAAATAAGTCTTCTATTGTTACAGTAGAGCACACGTTTAGTGATCTGCCTCCTCATGAACTATCTTATCGTCTTGCTATGCGTAATAATTCCTTTATCCGCATGTTACATTACTCACACCAGACCAGCAATGCCACTAATTGTTGGGTGTGTGGTCGACTCCCCCCTTTCCAGACACCGAAGGGAGTTCTACCACTCTTTCCTTATCCATTTTCACATAATGGTTCGTGTGGAGCATGGTCCACGTTAACGTCATCCTCAACAGATATGTCTTTTCTTAACAGTACATGTTTTCCAGACAAGCAAGGTCTTCCCCACAGAACAGGGTTAGATCTAGAAAATGAAGTTTATAACTTAGGTAATTATTCTTCGAATTTTATGGTCCTGAATGTTCAGTCTGATACTACTCCAGACTTACCTGCTATTTCAGTATTACCAGTTAAAGGCGAATTATGTGTCAGAAATAATGGTTCCATACACGTAGGACATAGTGATTGTACTACTATTGTCAAGTATAGTGACAGTAGGAAATCTATTTTTAAAGCTTCACGTCATTCTTATTTTGTTTGTGGTCAGACCGCATATGTTCGTCTGCCCCTCGATTGGGAGGGAACCTGTTACATTGCCTTCCTACTGCCACCAGTTTTTCAAGCCCCACCTGACTACCATAGGAATTCCCACCTAGTACATACTAGACACAAGAGAGACCTCCCGATTGTCGATTATACTGAAACTGCTCTAGAACAATACATAGATATCAATAAAGGTGTCTTCCCTTATTTAGGTACTGTTGTGAATAGTAAACTGATACGTAGATTGACCAGAACACTCGAAGCAGTAGTGATTGAGACTACTTCTGCTCTAGGTAATTTAACCGAAGAGCAATCCTTTATGAGAATTGTCGTGCTCCAGAATCGTCTCGTCCTTGACGTCATACTGGCCGATAGGGGCGGGGCATGTAGAGTCATCGGATCTAGTTGCTGCATTTTCATTCCTAATAACGCGCCGTCTGTTTATTCAGCTATAACCAGACTCCATAAAATTGCCCATATGTTACACCAAGATCCAGGCACCTGGACATGGTCCGGTTGGTTCTGGAATATAATTTCCGCCTGGGGATGGAAAGTATTATTCTTTCTAGGTATTGCAGTAGCGATCATATTCAGTTGCTGCCTCTGTATACAATGTGGCCCTGCGATTTGTGGCATTTGTGCTACCTCTTGTATTCCTAGTCCCAAGTCCCGTTCTAAATCCCGTTCCAAGAAAATTCGAGACGAGCAAATGATACTGTATGAAATGATAGATGGTATCATGAATATTGATGTTTCCTGAGGGAAACGTAGTGACAAGGAGAGAATGTGGAAAAGTAAATTTTGCCATGTTCTGTGTCCCTACGTGTTCCCCATCTAATGTTATATGTGCATGATTAATATGCATATGTATTCCCCATGTTTGATTAAAGACGCAATTACAGTTGTGTCCATCTCTAGTATGCCAGTTTCCAGTTCTCGTGAAAGCTACGAGTATTAGGCCTATGTAAAGCTACGTTGCCACGTTTCCCAGTGTGCACGTTATTTCATTGAAAAGTCCCCGTTTCTAGGCCTCAAAAGGGCCCGGACACCAGATTCTGCTCCTGTCTCCTGAGCCCTCGCTGAGGAGCGATACAGCCCCCACCTGTGTTCCTGACCCTTCACTTACTTCCTGCCTCACAGTGCCCGGCTCGGCCTGGCTCTGCCTACGAGTCTGCCAAGAGTATGTTATGATTCTAGTTATCAGTCCAGCCCTCCTTCTCTGCATTCCTAAACTACTGAATCGCATCAATAGTTTCCGTCATCGTCTAGCCTTTACGTCTCCACATAAGAGAAATACTGTATTAATGGTCATTTAATATTCTTCATCACGCACTACATGTAGAATAATGCCTGCTCCAGTCTTAGAGTCTGTTAGCCTCTCCCCTCCTGACTCTTAGTTTATATCAACATGTCCTCTAAACATTAGATACTAGATAGGGTTTAGGTACATGTCGCCCTGACTCTCCAGACTTCAGTCTCTACTCCTAGCGCAGAGTTCATAGCCCCCAGCTTCTCCTAGTAACACGTCATTGTCAGTTTGCGCGCACCACTAGGTTAGAGGTCCCGGCTCCTTAGGTAGCCCCCTCCATGTTTCCGCCCCATTTATGACATATTCTGTTACGTTTACATCACATGTCTATGTACACGCCTCTTGTTACACCCACTTTCACCCTTATCTTTCGCGACTGCTATTGACCACACCCACTGCTCCGCCTACTGTATTCACTGTAATGCAACTGTTTTAGTATATATGCTTGTGTACTGTTATTAAATGTTAGCGCGCTCATCCCATATCCAGCCCCGGCAGCTGCCGGGCCCTGCCATCCTATTCCTATGCAGGTTGTCCTGTTCCTGTCCTCTATGCTGTATTAAACCTGCAAACTCCTACTACCTCGAATCTTGACTCTTATTTATTGAGCTATCTGTTATTACTATGTCCAGTAAAACCTAGATCCGGTATTATTTATTTATATACCACAGTACAGTGTAAAGTGCGTGAGCTCTCTGTATGTGTGAGAGTGACCTGCCCTCTCATAGGAATGCATGGGGAATATGTGTGACCATGATAGTACCTGATGTGTGGGGAGTGCAGGGTCGAGTTTGGTATGTGTGAACTGGTGAGATTGAATGCTGCGTAATGATGTATGTGGCATGAATGTGTCTAGTGTGGAAGTGCCACTTCTAGACATGGGTGTGCGTGTGTAGTGAGTCTGCTGGCACGTGATTGGATGGAGCCTGGCTCCAGGAGTGTGCCTGGGCCTGCTTGTGGATTGACTGTCTGGTTTGAGGGTGACAGGGGCTGGGGAGCCCCCAGGAGGTTGTCTGAGTCAGCCAGTGGTTGAATGACTGCATCTGCAACTAGAGTGGTGGGAGGAGATAGTACCCGGGAGTGAATAAGGCTGTGCCTGCTTGCCAAAATGCTGGCTCCACCTTCTGCTGGGCGGCTGTCACCTCTACCCCTCACACTGAAAGGAAGGAAGAAGCCAGGAAGCCCAAATGCTCCAGCAACAGCCAGAACTGGTTTACACCGGGCTCAGGGCCCACTTGCACAAAGGCTTCAAAGACTTTTAGGGGTATAAGAGAAGGACCCCTGACAACAAATTTTCAGATTCTACAATCAAGAGGAACCTCTGCCAGAAGAAGGACCGCTGAAGGAACTAAAGGAAGACTACCTTGCTGTGTGCTCTAAGGGCTAACCTGTTATGCTGTTCAACTGAAGGAGAGAAGAAGATGGGTTTTGCTGTGTGCTGTGCCCCTACCTGCTTAAACTACCAAGACTTTGCTGTGTGCTGTATCTCTGCAAGAATCTCCAAGGGCCTGAGAAAAGCTGGCCTCCTGTCCTGGAACCCAGGGTTAAAATGTTCCCAAGAAACTGAACGAAGCTGCAAAGATCGTGCTGTTTTTGCCGGGAGCGTGAGTTTGTCAACTGCTGCTTGAGGGTTGAGATCGGTGTGCTCACCGGTACACGGTTTGCGAGGGTCAGAGGTCTATGGTGCCTCCCGTCGTGACTTCTGCCCTGAAACAACATCTGTGACCCTGAGGGCAGCCTACCCGTGGCCAGTGCCCACAAAACCTTGTTGCCGCTAAAGTTTTCCGCTGCCAGGGGACCGTAAATCGTCCCGCAATCTCGCCGTACCTTGCTGGTGCTTCAGAGACAAAGATCAAGCCCACTGCTCTCCCATTGGTCGAGGGAGTCGAGCCCCCTCACTAATGCCACGCTGGGATTGGTCCCAGCACCACCGCGTCATTATCTGAGCCGTGCAGCCATTGGTTAAAGGCTACATCATCATTATGGGCTCGTCCCGGGAGCCGCACTGCCATTGGCTGACTCCCGGGCATCTGCGGTGGCTCGTCTGCAGAGCTGCGACCGGATTGGAAGGCCGAAGAGAGACCCATTCTCGCCGTAGGAGCTGTGCGTGTATTCCTTGCCCCTGGCCTGCCGTCCCAGTCAAGAAGTGCTGGATTAGTTCCCCGCCGCTCCCTGGATTGTCGAGAGCGGGCGGAGAGCTGAAGGGACCGACCGGGGCAGGTTTAAAGGCTTCTCGCACGCTGAGGCTTCTGAGGGAACAAGACGGTGAGACGCACATGTGAGGGCTCGCGCATATAGAGCGAAGTGCTGATTTTGATCGTACCGCTCTAGTGAACACTCCAGTGTTTGGGGGCATAGTTATTTCAGGGGCTAGAGTGCTCCAATTGGCACAGCTGATCTCTGAGCCTAAGTGGCTCCAACCGTGGCCTAAGTTGTTTTGAGAGCCTAGAGGGCTCCCCTGTGCACTACAGGTATTTACAATGCCAGATGGCTCAGTCTGGCGCAGTTTTGGTCCTAGGGCCAGTGAGGGCCCTGTCGCAATTATGCTGATGTCTCAGCTACCCAGCAAGTAGTGGGCAGCTACACCGTTTAGGCGCAATGGGAGAGAGAGAGTCCCTGTGTGCCACAGAGGTGCCAGGCCTTCTACAGCTGCGCAGCACTTAGTGCCAGCTGCAACGTTTAGGTTTGTGCCGGTGGTGCACCCCTGACTGGCGCTGCGTGGCAGTGCGCACTGACATTTTGGACACAGGGCTTTTGAATCCCCGGTGGTGCACCCCTGACTGGCGCTGCGTGGCAGTGCGCACTGACATTTTGGACACAGGGCTTTTGAATCCCCTTGTTGGATGGCCAGTTGGCCAGTTGGCTGGTATGAGGGTAGGGCGCAAGGACCTAATGTGATTTTTGCGCAATGTGATTTTGCTATGTTTATGATAGTAATTGCCTAAGGTGATGTTTGCGCTATGTGATTTTGAGGTTATTTTATCTATGTAGGTTTATGCTACTGAGAGTTTATTTCTCTATGTGAGTTACCCCCCTAAAATATGATTTATTCTTAGGAGGCAGAGTCTAATGTGTTTAGACTAGTGAGGAGGTTGCCTACTGTATTTTTTTCCTGTTAGGCCCAAATGTGAGTTATGCGTAATGTGCTATGCCATTATGCCTGTGACACCTCTGATTAAGATCTATGCATTATGTGTCTTACCTACACCTCCGAATGTTTTTATACATCATGTGTTTTCCTGTGCTGCACCTCTGAAGGTGTTTGGATGCATCATGTGCCTTGTTCTTACAACGCTGAATGTATGTTTATGCATCATGTGTTTCCTTCCCTTACACCTCTGAATGTTCTATGCATCATGTGTGAACTTCTTATTATTCTATGATCTACAAAGTGCTATTTCTAACAGTATTCTAAGTTCTAGAAGTGCTATTTCTGCTAAGTGCTGATTCCTGGCGGTGGTCCAGGTGGCCCTGTCTTGTAAATAATCCCTTGTGAATATTGCCCGTGCCAGTTGGCACAATGTACATGTGTGATTTCTATCTGATGTGTTTTGACAATACAGAAGTTATTTTTATATAACCTTGTGTGGAGTTCCATTTGTGGTGTGCCTAGGATGTTGTTGCTGTTGTGTGCTGCGCAAATGCTTTACACATTGCCTCCGGGATAAGTCTGTCTGCTCGTGCCAAGCTACGAAGGGGGTGAGCAGGGGTTATCTTGGCATGTGACTCCCTTGCCCTGACTAGAAGGGTGGTTTCTGCCTGGCTTTGGCATCAGCCTTAGCCTACCAGAAATCCCAGTGTTAACAATATGACTGCTGAATATTGGATTCCCTGTGGTCAGTGGCGGGCTACATGGCATGACCCCGCTAGATGCAATACTACCCTTTACATTTCTGCTTTCACTTCCTAAGACGCACAGACATGGGCCGTATTTAACTGGTGCAGGCCTGGGGGGGAGAATTGTGAGCACGCTTTGGGTACTGAGGAATTCCAGCTGGGCTATATTAAGTTGACTTCTACCCGGCATTTGTGAATTCATTGCTGTATGCATAGGCGATTACCCCCAAGGCCATGTCATTCTCCAACTGCTCAATCTGGAGCTACTAATTTGTCCTATTGGGGTGCTATCACCATGGTTCCCCTGTCCACGAACCAGAAGAAGGTGCAGCAGACATATTGTGGGTAGGGGTGGGCATCAAATTCCTTACCGCTTGCGGAAATTGCGATAATTTGACATTTTTGCGTTCCGCGGAGAGCGCGAAAATTCTAAAATTTCCGCAATCCGCTGCGTACCAGTTTTTTTTTTCATGCTCACGCTCTGAAAATACGTTCTCGCTCGCGCTATTGCCTTACCAGGATCCCCGCATTCGCCGACAAGTTTTTCCAATCCGGTCACATGCTCCATGAGATGTTGGTAGCCGTTTGCGCTATCTCACGAGAGTTTGCAGCCGGGATCACGTCATTAGTCATTCGACTCATGACCATGTACCACGAGGGTATGAGATCTCGAACACATCATTCTTCACCGCGAACGAGAGCATGAGGACACGAACACATCATATCAAATGCGACAAGGAGCGAGAAAACGCGAACACGTCATATCCAACGCGACAGGGAGTGAGAGAATGCGAACATGTCATTTTGGACGTGCGATCGACATCCGGCGGAATGAAGGTGAAGCTCGAGAACTCAAACATGTAAAATTTACAATCTGGAGAAGAATTTCATCTCTAACAGCATAAAACCTTCTGTAAATGATGATTTGGATGAAAAAAACTCCTCAGATTGACATTTGGCTGTCCTTTTTTGTGCAAGGTGTCCTTTTTTAAAATGGGGGAAGAGGGAGGAAGTACCACAAAATCTCCAACTTCCTGTTCCTGTCCAGCAGGCTCCTCTCAGTGCTTTTTCCATCTCCTGCTCATTCTGCCTTTGGATTTTGAGCTGGAACGATCACTCTTTATGTCTGCTGCAACATTATCATTGGATTTGAGGATTTTTGAATTGGATATTTTACAAGTAAGTGGTTGTTGTGTCTGTTTGATTAGGGGCATTGCAGTTGTTGCAACTACAATTTAATGTTGGTACTTATCATTCCTTTTTTTTAATTGTTGTGGGTAGCAGTGGTCAGTAGGCCCAGAGCTAGTCATGGGTGGGTGCATGATGAAGCAACTGTTCCTTTGGTGTTTTTTTAATGTATTTCATTTTAAAGCATCATTTAGGGCATGGATGGCATTGGATTGAGTTGGGAAATGTGTTTTTGGGGTGGGGTCCCTGTTGTTGGGCCTGGCCATGTGGCTGGTGTCCATTTTGAAGCCTAGGCCTGCAAGCTTGTCTGGCCTTGTCTACCATCAGACCTGCTTTCATCCAGTAGGCTCAGAGCAGGTGCATTAAACACGTGTTTCTGTGTAGTCTGTTGAATTTAGACATCATTTAGCGCATGGATGGCATTGGATTGAGTTGGGAAATGTGTTTTTTTGTGGTGGGGTTTCTGATGCTGGGTGTCTTAAAGACACGCCTTTGTTGTGTGTGTCTGCTGTGTGTTGGTGTGCAATGCATGCACCCTGCAGACCTTTTTTTGGGCTTGTGTATTTTCGTTTTTGCAGTTTATTGCGTTGAAAATGCAGAACAGTGTGCTTTAGCATGCATCCTTTGCCTGGATTTTATAGGCCTTTTGCCAGTTCATGGTGTTTCACAGGCCTCCTGCTTGTTGCTTGTGATGTGTGAATGTCCAAGTAGCATGGTGGCCTTTGTTTGTGGTGGGAGTTATTAGTGTCCTGCTTTTGCCATATAGGTCTGCATGCTATTCCTTTGTGGCCTACGCTTTTTGTTGTGGGTATGCCTGGCCATGAGGCTGGCGGCCATTTTGAAGGCTGACAGTGTGCCTTTTTCAATGGGCCTGCAGAGCATTATCTGTCTTCTGTTTCTTGTAGTTGGGTGGGCCTGGCCATGTGGCTGGTGGCCATTTTGAAGCCTAGGCCTGCAAGCTTGTCTGGCCTTGTCTGCAAACAGGCCTGCTTTCATCCAGTAAGCTCAGAGCAGCCTTTGCCTGGCTTTTATAGGCCTTTTGTCAGTTCATGGTGTTTCCCAGGCCTTCTGCTTGTTGCTTGTGATTTGTGAGTGTCCATGTGACTATTGGCCTTTTTTGTGGTGGGAGTTATTGGTGTCCTGCTTTTGCCATATAGGGCTGCATGGTTTTCTTATTGGCTTACTGCTTCCATCCATCCATCCCCTTTGCCAGCAGCAGCTCCATTAATGATGTGATGCTCAAATAATTTAATGGCAAATAGGGTCCAACCCACTTCCATTACATTTTTATTTTGGCGGTTATTATTTTCTTTTCTATCCTTCCTGAGAGTGTAGTGTGTACACAGTAGTATAACATAGCCCTTGTTGACAAAGTCTCAGAAATGGCTAGACTATAGTACAGTAGTAACTAAACCACAACAACAAATTCAACATTTCACTGATGTTCTTCTCCTGGATTATTTGCTTTTAGGTGCACAAAAAGCCAGAGGAGGGGGTGTCATCATCATCACCCGTTGTACTGCCAGACAGACAGACGTCCTGCTGCGCATCACATCCACGTGTGACCAGAACTTGTGCACCTGCATCCTGCCTGACATCTGAAGAAGATGGCCCCAAAGAAAGGTACCAGGTCCAGTAAAAAAAAAGTTGCCGTGAGATTAAGGAACAGAAAAAGGAAGTGCCACTTACCACGACAGGTGTGCCGGCCAATGTTTTTTTTGGGACCCAAAAATGACACATGCAGCAGCGTTGTCCGGGAACCAAGCTGGGAGCAGCATCTCTGCACCAGTGGTCCAACCCCACCAACCTAGGCCCAAGCCCTTGAGTGTCACAGAGGTAGCCAGTCTACTAACGAGCAGCAATTTTGAAATGTCATTATTGCATAGTAGTACACACTCAATGCAGGCAGAAACTCAGCAGATAAGTGTGCAGCAGCAGCCACCACAACAACAGCAGCAGCCAAAATAACAGCAGCAGCCGCGACAACAACAGCAGCAGCCACAAGAACAGCAGCAGCCGCAGCCCACAATAGTAGTTGTTGCTCCTGAAGAAGGGGCATTTCAGGAAATCGAGCTTCCTGCATACAAAGTGGAGCAAACCACTGTTTCGGAAGATCTATTGTCTTCCAGACCACCAGCAAGGAAAAGGAGGCTTAGTCCATCATCTTCTTCTTCAAGCCCCACTTCTGATGATCGTGATGCCACTTGGCAGCCACCAGCTCAGTCTGAGAGTGATGCACGCCACAAGATAATGCTTCTGAAAAGGAAGGTTCCAGAAAAACTTAGAGTTATGGAGTTAGATGTTTAAGAGGGGGATGATGTTGATGAAGATGAGCCAGTCATCACGCATATCACTACTGCCTCAAAGGGGATGGAGAACAACATTCTCACTCTGTCCAAAAAGGCTGCTACTGAGCCGGATGTAGCAGGGATACCACCAACACAGGTTACACCACCACGATCTCCAGCTGCCATATTTTCAAAGGTCCTGCAGGGACCTACATCCAGCTCAACCATCTCAGTAGGTAGTGGTAGTAGAAGTCACAGTGTCGCTGCACAGAGTCACATACCAAGCACACCCTCCAGTTCATCTGGCATTGAAAGTGGCACATCCAGCAGTGCCAGAAAGTTCTCCTCCCCACTTTGGGACTTATTTTCGGTTAGCACTAAGGAGGAGAATGTTGCTATATGGTCAATTTGTCGACAAGGTGTTCGGCGGAGTAAGCTTGGTAAAAACTATGGTACCGGAGGCCAAACAAGTCATCCCAAAATACACCACACTATTGTGTGGGAAAATCACCTGCTTCACTTACAACAAAGTAAACAAAATCAACCAATTGATGTTGGGCATGAAGAATCAGGGGACGATATTATTGCGGTGGAAGGTGAAGAAGAGGGAAGCCCTGTCTCCAGTAGTGTAGTGTTACCGCCCATGCCAACATCCTCCTCAGCAACATCTCAGTGGCACCGCAGTAAGAGCCATACTCAGAGTCAGGCTGAGACACCAAGGCGACCGAGTACTGCAATCAAACAAAGTGCGTCATTGAGCCTAAGTGGGTTAATGAAAACAATAGCACCACGAAGGTAAGTAATCCAGCCTACCATTGAGAGCATGCTTAGATTGGAGGGGCAGTTCCTACGCAACCGCCCAACGGCATGGTTGTACAATGCGAAGCTGGCTAAAATGTTAGCACTGGACTTTCTCCCTTTTTCATTTGTGGAAGGGGTGAGTTTCCTTGAATTTGTGTCAGCAATCTGCCCTAAATGGAAGGTTTCCAACCGGTCCTATTTCGCAAGAATTGCTGTTCCGGCACTACATCATGATGTGCTGGAATTGGTTGGACAAGCTTTGCAGCAGAGTGCTGTTCACAATATCCACCTAACAACAGACATGTGGACCAGTTGCCAAGCCACAGATTACATGTGCATCACTGCACACTGGGTCTCTTTTGTGGGGGTTAGAGATAAGCTATCTGAACGAGGTGCTGTTGACACAGCTGAGATTTTTAAGCTACTCGCAAACATGCAACTGTAGCCATGTTCACCATGGAGAAATCTCAGACTGCTGTAAACATTTTGGAAGAGTTTCTCAGCAAGGTTTTTGAATGGCTGTGCCCAAGAGGGCTTAGTATTGGTTTTGTTTCCACAGATAATGGCAGTAATGTACTTAAAGCCATGGAACTTGTTTCCTATTTCAGGGTTCTTTGTTTGGTGCACTGCATAAACATTATAGTTCAAGACTTTCTGAAAAAATAACCCATAGTCAGCAACTTACTGACCACCTGCCTAAGAATATGCACTCATTTCAACCATTCTTTTAAAGCTCAGAATCAGCTGAGGATCATTCATTGTGACTATAAAATGCCAGTCAATGCACTCATCCAGGAGGTGGCAACACGTTGGAACTTAACTTATTACATGCTTGATCTTCTGTTTGATTCAGAAAAGGGGGTGGTGATGAACAGAGTGCCTGAATTAAGCAGACCACTCTTACCCAGTCCAAAGATCAGGGCTTGATCCATCACCGTTTTTTAGCTCACTGCACCATCCCAGCTCAGAACTTGGCTATATGCAAATTAGTCTGTTCCTGTCCCAGTGCATGATGGGAACAGGGCAAACCAAACTACCAAGCCAATTCTTATACTGGGAAGGAAACAAGCTTCCGGGGACCGGTTTCTGCCATTTCAGGCGTCGTCGGCCCGGCTTGCTTGAATCCTGATGGTGCAATGAGCAAGGGACTCACATCTGAGTATACCCTTCCACGCTTATGGTGGACAAAATGATTCAGAAAAGGGGGTGGTGATGAACAGAGTGCCTGAATTAAGCAGACCACTCTTACCCAGTCCAAAGATCAGGGCTTGATCCATCACCGTTTTTTAGCTCACTGCACCATCCCAGCTCAGAACTTGGCTATATGCAAATTAGTCTGTTCCTGTCCCAGTGCATGATGGGAACAGGGCAAACCAAACTACCAAGCCAATTCTTATACTGGGAAGGAAACAAGCTTCCGGGGACCGGTTTCTGCCATTTCAGGCGTCGTCGGCCCGGCTTGCTTGAATCCTGATGGTGCAATGAGCAAGGGACTCACATCTGAGTATACCCTTCCACGCTTATGGTGGACAAAATGATTCAGAAAAGGGGGTGGTGATGAACAGAGTGCCTGAATTAAGCAGACCACTCTTACCCAGTCCAAAGATCAGGGCTTGATCCATCACCGTTTTTTAGCTCACTGCACCATCCCAGCTCAGAACTTGGCTATATGCAAATTAGTCTGTTCCTGTCCCAGTGCATGATGGGAACAGGGCAAACCAAACTACCAAGCCAATTCTTATACTGGGAAGGAAACAAGCTTCCGGGGACCGGTTTCTGCCATTTCATCACCACCCCCTTTTCTGAATCCTTGATCTTCTGTTTGAGCAGTACAGGCCACTCAATGAATATGTCATGCGATGAGGGGATGCTACTGTGAATGGCATGACCCTTCAGATGGACCGATGGTGCCTAGTTAAATCCCTGACTGACATGTTTCATCCTTTTGAAGTCTTCACATGTGAAGTCAGCAAGGAGGACTGCACTATCGGCCAAGCTATCCCATTATTGCAAATGCTATAGCATCAGCTGAAGGCGGTGTCTGAATCATACAAAGGTGTAGAGGAAAAAAAGAAGTCTATGAGTTAGTAGAGAGCTTAGCCTGTCGCTTAGCTGACAATACAAGGGTGTAAATAAGATTTTGTCACAAGAACATTACATTTTGCCCACAATTGTGGATCCACGAACAAAGTTGGCACTGAAGATATTAATTCCTTTTTCAGAGATGGATGTTGCCCGCTACAAAACTTGGATAGCTGAGGCAGCGAGTAAGTTGGAAAATGAACGGCTGCTAATTAAATTTAAAAGCCCGCTAGATTAACTCACAACAAGTACTGCAGCAGGGCATCCGGCATCAGGTGCAACTTCGGAGGCTGAGGACAGTGCGTTTGGCTCAGAACACTCACCATCACTTTCCACAACAGCAATAACTGGATCATTTGGCCCAGTAGAATCTTTACAGGATTAGTATTTATATTTAGGCCTTTGTAAATGCAGTGCTGATGCACAGAGAAAAGACCCGGAAAAAGTTTAGCACCCCTGAACATTGAGCGGATGGTTCAGGCCTATATTGAGGACTCAACAGATGTGTACATTGATCAAACCCATTGCCGTATTGGTATGGGAAACGGGCCCAATGGCCACTGATCAGCAGGCTGGCGATAAGCTAGCTGGCTTGCCTAGTTGCAAGTGTCTCTTCCGAACGTGTCTTCAGTGCTGCTGATTCTATTGTAACAGTCAGAAAGACCAGTCTCTCACCCAAAAACTTGGAGACGTTAACAATGATCAAAATGAATCAGCACTTCAAACCACCAAATTACACAATACATGAATCAAGGGGGGAAGATGAGGGCAGCAGCTCAGGTGACGGAAGTAGTGTGTTACATGATGATTACCTACTTCTGGTTGAACCCCCAGAGTTTGAGGATGAGCTATACTTCCCTGACAATTAGGCGTGCACTTACAGCCCTCCTCCCTTATTTTCCTTTATTTGTGTGTCTGTCTTTCTGGTTACAAACTTTGAATCACAACAAATCCATCACCACTGTCTTCTACTCTGCGTCCGTTTTTGCGGGCTCGCGGGGGAAATATCGCGCAAACTTTTCCACGTGGTCGCAATGGGCGCGGCCATCTTGTTTTTTATTCATTGCAATGGTTCTGGGCATGCTTTTTCAATCCTCCCTTAATCTTTGCAATCCTTTGTTTCTTTGAACTTTGTTTTAATTTTTTTTACTCATTATCTATCTCTTTATTTTTCTACATCTATATTTTGTGTTTTTTTCTACTTTTGGTTACTTTAAAACTACTTTTTTAGACTCTTTTCTTTTATTTACTTTTTCCCTATTCTTTCTTTCCTATTTTTTTTTCCTTTCCTCTCCAGGACCATGGCAAAGGGAGCCGGGAAGAACGTAAAGGGGAAGGGTCCTGCACCCCGTACCCGGCTCACTTGCGGGCGCTTAATCCCTTGCATGCGCGGCAAATTCTTGTGTTGTGTGGGCTATTTAGAGAGTGGGCAGCTTCATGACGGCCCCCAGCCGTCATCAGCACACGCCCACCATGACACATGACGACCGGGGGCCTTCTTCAGCATGGAAGGGATTAAGGGGGAGGCAGTAACTGCCCAGTAGAACTTCAGCGCGGTGGAGGTAGCCGCACTGGTTTTCTTTGTCCAGGGCCACCTCCCCAAGACCGTCACGGCAGGCGGCAGGCCCGGTACTTGGTATGGGCTCCGGGAGCTTCGCCAGCTATGGGGAAAGGTGTGCCGGGCCATGTATCCGAAGTCTGGGGTCCGGCGCACCTACAACCAGGTGACCCACCGTTGGTCCAACATCCTGGACGGGAGCAAAACCTGCTCGACCTGCTTGGAGTCGAGATCCCGGGCCTTGGTGAGTAGTAGTAGCTAGTATTTATCACTACTTTGTTTTCTTCTGCTCTGTGTTATTATGTTGCAAATATTTATTTTTTCCTAAGAGCAAGCATGCTGCTGATTACATTGCAGGTAAATTATGTTTCAAAAGGTTTTGTGATTTCAGGTGCTCGTCTGCTCAGTCAGTGGCGGTGCTACTATGCGTACTTGTTTTCAATTTTGTCCTCATTTGGCCTGGGTGACTGATTATGTATGAGTGTACTTTACAGAACTGCGTAATGCTAGACATTAGAGACTCAAGTCCAGTCCTTCCTTGTAATCCTGCTACTAAGAAGAGATAGTGGTGGTGGATTGATAGTTTGAGTATATTATGACTGGTTAATTAGTAGGAAACATTTCAGTGGTCTGCAATCATGACGGACTGTGTCTGTCACTTCGCGTGCTGCGGAGTGCTGCCTGCCAGTCCTAGTAGAAACTTTTTGTAGTTGGTTTAGGGAGAGTTACATAACTTTCCAAGTACATGGTCCATGATTCCAGCAATACTAATATCCTAGTAGACCACAGCAGATAGGTCAATACATTTAATGCAATACTTGGCTATTTCCCTGAAATAATTTGTTATTGTTTTTTTGAAATGTTTGATTTGGTTGACAAAAATCATCCAAGTTTGTGTCTTTCTTTCATGTACATCAGACCCCCCCAGGGGCAAGAAAACAGAGGTGGAGGTAGCAGCGCCGGCAGAGCAGGAACAGGAAGGCCAGGATAGGTCCGCCGATGGCTCCTCTGCTGGCCCCAGTATTTTTTCCTGTTAATATTATTAAATATACTTCCATATCTTTTACAGCACCTATTTATTCCAAACGTTCCTCATAATTCTATTTTTTCCTAAATCGTCTTTGATCTTCTTGTAGACTGTTTCTAAATTCTTATCCTGCCTCTACTATGACTCTCTGTGCTACTACTAGATTATTATTAGTCTGTCTGTGTAGCTAGCTAAGCTTGCACAGTTGGCAAAAGGTGTACTGTTAAACAAAACTCCTATTCAGCAAAAGCTCTAGGCACTGAGTGCAGTCGTCTGGGTGGTCCATAATGTCTATTGAAGCCTTGTTAATGTTTATGCTTTGAGAATTTTCCAACAATAAAATGTCAATGGCCACCAAGAATAAGATACTAGTTTACTTTTTGATTGGATAGGAGGACAATCCATACTACTACTGTTGTAGGGACTATTCAGCACATACAGAACTATGGACAAAAAATAGGGCATTGGTTATAAATTATCATAGGGGCAGTAAGACTTTCCACATACCTCAGTCATAACAGAAGTTGAACCCCCAATCTCCTTACTGACTAGCTAGTGTGTCAGAGAGTCATTATTTAGCTCCCGAATGCAGTGATGATCCCCAATGACAACCCAGAACATAAAACTATGCAGTCAGAGTACCCACCTCTCAGAGTCACGGACTCATGCTTGCAAATTGCAAACCCTTTCGCTCACTCACTCATGACCAAAAACCATAGAGTCTATGTAAGTTTTAAAGCTTTATTAAAAGTAAAACAACTAGCTCTGTGGGTACTCTGTAAAAATTTTAATTCTGCATTATATAAAAACATTTATTAAAATCAATGTCATATAACAAACGGTGAATGACTGAAAAGTGGCTGATTTCACACATTAATTGTGGTAGAGCCCTCACCTGGTTGGAACTTAAAGTCTTGGTGGGGATGAATCGTTGATGACTCCGACAAACAAATGATGATGATCTTGCTCTTGTAGGTAGAAGGGGAGCTTCTGTCTGTTATGAGAAAAATGGTGCGTGTTAAAAAGCAAGCATTCATCAGTTGTGTCAAAAAGTGTAGCATCACATGTTATGGCTAAGCATAAATAAAAAACACACTTCCCTGAAGAAAAGGACATTTTTAGTTTAGACTAGAGAGTCACAAATGATTAAATTTGTAAATGTAGTATTAGTAACTTTTTTTCATTCCTAGACAAAATAGGGAGTGGTGTATATGGCATCTACAAATATTAAATGTTTTTCTAGGCGTAACAACGGCACAGCCAAGCACCAGTGCCGGGGCCAGCATGGAGGTGGGCATTCCAGGGTCGGATGCGGTGCCACAGCCAGCAGGCACTGCTGTGGGGGATGCCATGGTAGTGGCGGGCAGTGGTAAGCTATCATATTCCTTACTTATTGAGATTGCACAGTGGGCTCTCTGCACGGGTGTATATGTTGTACAGTACAAGTATACTTTCCTGTTAAGAAGACTTACAAATTTAGGCCTAAGTTTTTGTCAACCAGGTAGAAGACAGTTACCCTTGACTTCTCATTAGCAATAGCGGCGGGAGTTGACGAGTAACCAACGGCCTCCTCTAAATTTGACTTCAACTCAGTTGTGAAAGTTTTATTGAGAAGCCAAGTCAGATCAGAGATGAACTTGATGTATGGGATGAACGAAAAGGGAAAGGAGGGTGTAAGGAAGGATGAGCGAGTTAAATTAATGACTGGCAAAGAATGATACTATTTTTTTTTTTTTTGGCGTAAGATATTTATTTTGAGCAAAGGGACAGAGGGTTACACTGCGTCACGCCAACAACCCGGAGGCAGGCCGCAATAAGGTCACACAGCATCCAATGTAAAAGAGCAGTCAATGGTAACATAACATTATGGAGGATCAAGCTCCCAACAGTATGCACAATATTTAATGGATCGTACGTGAGCAATGCACCCTCAGCACGGTGAGTGATCTTACTTTTTTTCCCAGTGCAATAGTTAGATGATCATAGCAGGAGATGTGGAGGCCGTCCCGGGGCAATCAGCAGGCCCTAGCCCGAGGAACAGCAATTGAGACACATACATCCAGCAGCACTGTTTTCGCCCAACCATCCCCAACAAAATGTAGAAGTAAAGAAAGAAAAACGTAAACAACTAAACATTGGTGCAATCATAACAATTCAATCACGCAGTGCCCCACATTTCAACGGGGCCACGCGTGTCCGCGCCGTGCGACCATCGGCAGGTAGCGATCCGTGGCAGTAGTGGGGGTGTGGCCGGCAACGAGCACACCCGACTGAGGTGAAAAAAGGGGGGGAGGGGGACGCAGGGGGAAAGGAGAGATATCAAAGCTGGGCATCAGGTCGGGACAAGTGGTCCGAGGGGAGATTTGTGAGGGATAGCAGGGCTCGCCGCAAGTGCAAAGCCATAAAGGATCAGCAGGGCGAGCGTCATCCATGTCCAAATCAAGGCAGTACCAGGAGAAAGTAACAGTTCCAAGGCCATCCAAACTCTCGCTCCCACCATTCAGCCCATATCATCCGAGACACCCACATCAGACGATCTCCCAGAGACGACCGATCCAGCCCGCTCTCTCGTCCATTGCAGAAATGGCTCCCAAATGTCATTCGGTCTAGAGGCAGTGGGCATGGTCTCCCAGTAGTGAGTAAGCTGTGCGTTCCCATAAGTGACATCCCCGACCCAGCCAGTGAACAGTGGCAGCGCCCTCCTGCCCCAGTGCAGTGCAATCTGACGTTTAGCATAAAGGAGGAGGAGTGCATGTAATTTCCTGTCACAAGGTTCTGTGTCCTTGACGTAGCCCAACAGGCCCAGAAGTGGCGACGGTGTGTCATTTCTGCTTAGGATTTGGTTTATAGCTGTAAAGACGTCTGTCCAGTATTCGGTCAGTTTGGGACAGCTCCATGCCACATGTATGAAGGAGGCATCCTCCCTTCCGCACTTCCAGCAGGACGCATCCGTGCGGATGCCCATGCGATGAAGCAGCATCGGTGTTCGGTAGTAGCGATGTAAGAATTTAAAGTGAATGAGCCGCAGCCGGTAGTTCGGGGACAGTGCCGTTAACTGTTTGCAGCAGTATTCCCATATTTCGTCTGTGAGAGGAACTTCCAAGTCCGCATCCCAAGCAACTTTGGCTGTGGCCACCGTGATCGGGGCCTGCTCTTGCATGCTGTTGTAGAGTCTTGACACCAGTTTTTTGGGAGAGGGTTTCGACAGCAGGTTCTGCAGGGCATCCAGTGCCTGCGGTTCCTCTGGGAAGTGGGGTCCCAACTTTTTGCAAGATTCCCTAAGGGAGTGGTATAGCAGTGCATCCGCAAAGGATTCTGGTTGGTCCCCATTGCCTACGCACAACTTAATGAAGGTGCCTTCAGGGTACAAATCGGCGAATGTGTGTAGCCGTTTCCCTCGGAGCGTTAGAGCGTCTCCTCTGGCAGCCAAACATGGCAGCATCGGGTTTCCTCTCAGTGGGACGGCTGGCGCGTACAGGGAGGAGAGACCAGCTCTTTTCTGCAGTTCTCGCCAGGTCCAGCGTACCATTTCTACGGTGTCGACCTCCACTGTAGGGCGTGTGACTTTCCCATATAGGGCCACGCGTAGAGGTGACGGAGCCAGCGCAGCCAGTTCCACTGCCACGTGCGGTTGGTAGGGGGTGGGGAAGGCCCAAAAATGCAGAAACTGTGCCTGTGCACACAGAGAATACAGCTTCAAGTCGGGGGCCCCAAGGCCTCCTTGCCGGAGTGGGAGTGTGAGCAGGTCCCAGGAGACCCTCGCCTGTCCTCCAGCCCAAACCAGTGTCAGCAACAGCGACCGCACACGCGCATGGAAGTGCGACGTCATGGGTAGCGGGATGTTCACAAACAGATATAGGAATTTGGGAAGAATCACCATTTTCGCTAACGCTATCCGCGCAACCAGGGACAAAGGCAATTTGTTCCAAACTTGAATCTTCCCTTCCATCCAGTCCACTGTCCTTCCAAAGTTCAGGGACCATAGCTCCTGCGTATCACGACTGATCCATATCCCAAGGTACTTAACAGCCTCAGTTTCCCAACTAATAGGGTAGTCCGCAGGTGGTCTACAAGTCCCATCCGTCAGTGGAAAAGCTACGGATTTAGACCAATTGATGGATATTCCCGCCAGGCCCTCGAACCTCACAAACTCACGGAGCAGCGGGTTCATGTTGTCTTTGGGGTCAACAATGTACAAGGTCACATCGTCAGCATATAACGAGATCAGTAAGCTCCGAGAGCTAAACCCGATGCCCCTCGCAGTGTGGTGTTGTCGTATCCGAGCCGCAAGCGGCTCCATCGCGATAGCGAAGAGGAGGGGGGACAGTGGGCACCCCTGCCTCGTCCCTCTAGTGATATCAAAAGATTCAGAAACCAGGCCGTTTACACTCACTCTGGCTCTGGGACCAGTGTACAGCAGTTTAATTAGGGTCATGAAGTTGCGACTGAAGCCCATTCTTTCCAGCACTTTAAATAGATACGGCCATTCCAAAGAGTCGAACGCTTTGGTCGCGTCTAGGAACACCACCGCCGCCTGCACCGATGGGTGTAGGTAATGAAGGACCGAGAAAATAGTTCTGAGATTATGGGACGTGGCTCTGCCGGGGATGAAGCCGGACTGGTCAGGCAAAGCAATGATCGGCAACAACGGTTGCAGCTTGTCCGCAATTATTTTAGCATAAATTTTGGCATCTACATTTATGAGGGAGAGGGGCCTATAGGAATCCAGGAGCATCTCATCCTTGTCGGGTTTTAGAAGTGTGATTATTAAGGCTTCGTGCATGGAATCTGGCAGGGATTGTAATTCAAGGGCCTCCACAAACACTGAGTGCAGTTTCGGCGCCAGTTCATCTACATAGGTTTTGTAGAAGGACGTTGTCAGTCCATCAGGGCCAGGGGCCTTGTTTGCCGGCATGCTTTTTATCACCTGGGCAATGTCCTGGACGGTCACAGGTAGGTCCATGTACTGTCTATGGTTGCTGTTAAACCAAACTAATGCAATGGAGTCAAGGAAGCCGTTCAAGGCGGCCGGGGCAGTTGGTTGTTTGGAGGCGTATAGGGACGCATAAAAGTCAGCAAATGCACGGAGCACAGCCTCCTGGCCTACGGCTAAAGATCCCTCCCTGTCATAAATAGTGTGAATGTAGTGTGAGTGTGCCCGAGAGTCTATCAACCTGGCAAGTGTTCTGCTGGGCCTATCCCCTTCACCATATCTTCGGGCCTCAGCTCGTCTCCCCAGAAACTTCACTTCACGCTCCGCTTCCTCCTGAAAGGCTAGCAGTTTCGTCTTGATATCACCAGCCATCTCTACCGTCGGGTCCAAGCTAAAGGCCGCGTCGAGCCCTCGTAACTCTCCCTCCAGTCTAGTCAGGGTGTCGCGAATCGCTCGCAGCACACCCGCCTTTCTCGCTATGCACTGGCCCCTTATCACTGCCTTAAATGCATCCCATTCAACAGCTTCTGATGTGACAGAACCTGCGTTCTCAGCAAAGTATTTAATAATGTCCTCTCTTATCTCCTCCACGAATACCGGGTCCGTGAGTGCATGCGGGGGCAATCGCCATGTGAATGCTCTGTTAATGGTGTCAGGGAGGCGCAACTCAAGCTCACAGGGGGAGTGATCTGACAGGGATCTAGCCTGTATCTCGACCCTAGTTACCCATGTCGCAACCTCAGGAGACACCAACCAGAAATCCAGTCTGGACCAAGCCGCTTTGTGGCACGTGTAACAAGTTCCCAGTCTCACCTCAGGGTGGCGGACCCTCCACACATCCGACAACATTCCCTCACACATCACATCAAGAACTGCCTGGCGTGCACGGGCATGCATAGGTCTACTCACACCTTGTCTGTCCATGTCATCATCCAGCACAACATTAAAATCTCCCCCTAGCACCACTGATGAGCAGTCAAGCAGCGCGATCTGCGCCCACACGTCCCTAAAGAAGTCCGGGTCATCCACATTCGGGCCATAAACAGCCGCCAGCACAATAGGTCGCCCCTGTATGGAGCCATGCAAGATCACATATCTGCCATCCACGTCATGCACATGGGTACGTTCCCTCCAGTCTAGCCCCCTGCGCACAAGAATAGCCACCCCTCTTGCATAGTTGGAGTAAACGGCAGAATACACCTGAGACCATCTGGAGTTCTTCAATCTGGGCGAGGGGGTAGTATTAATATGAGTCTCTTGCAGAAAGCAGACATCAACATTATGCCTGGCCAACGTGCCGTGCATCAATCGGGCTTTCCTGTAGTCCCCGAGACCCCTAATGTTCCAGGTCCAAAGTTTAATCCCTCCCATATCTGGAGCAATGCAGCGTCAGGACCAACCTCACTCTAGCCCGTCCCTCACATCCGCAACTGAAACCACACTCCCCTGCCACAAATCGCACCCTTGAAAGTGAAAATATAGTATCAAGCTCTATGCACCATGTCAGAACAGAAAACAACAAGCGAACAAACCCCCCCCATTCCCCTCCACCCTCAGCAACCTCCCAATTAGGTCGTGAAATACCCCATAGTAAGGTACACAAGGCGTGACCTAGAACCAACAGCAAAAACAACGGGGGGCACCCCATGGGGCGTGGTGTGCCCAGCGATCAGCCCCGTGTGAACGGGGTGGCTACAATCAAGTGTAATGTTCCATGGGTTCTGCGAGTTCCCCACCTCGGGCCCCTTGGTGTTACCGCTTCAACATGTCCGTAGAGCAGTTAGGCACCATGTAACTCAGTCGAGAGGCCTGGGGCAGGGCCCGGCCTCATCTAGCACATATCTAGGGAGCGTGTAATAACAGTAATCATAAGGAGTCCGTGCCAACCCATGTAATGCAGAAGATGGCAAACCTACGGCGGCGTAGCGCCCATACTAGAACAACATTTAGTCATTGTCACTTAGCTGTTCCGTCGTGTCTTCATGTCTGGGCGATTTTCTCCTGGGCACCGCTCCGCCAATGTGCTTAGCGAATTTGAGCGCCGACTTCGCATCTGTGAAAAAGTGGGTGGTGTTGTCATGTAGTACTTTCAACTTCGCAGGGTATAGCAGGGAGTACGACACTCCCGCCTGTAGTAGTAGTTTCTTCGCCGGCAGGAACTCCTTACGAGCCGCTTGCACCAGGGGGGTGAAGTCTGGATAGAAGGAGATGTTATTCCCTTTATGAGTGATTCTGCCCTTCTCCCTCGCCAGTCGCAAGATCAAGTCCCTGTCCTGGTAGTTGATCAGTTTAGCGAGGATGGGCCTAGGTGTAGTCCCTGGCGGTGGTTTCTTCCCCAGCGATCGGTGTGCTCTCTCAACCGTGAAGACTGAGGATAAGTGCGGGTCGAAAAGTTCGTGCAGGAGGTCCGCCACATATGTCTCCATCTTGTCAATGTTGGTTGTCTCCGGAATTCCCGTTATGCGTATATTGGATCTGCGGGAACGCGCTTCCAAATCGTCTGACTTGGATCGCAAAATGTCTATCTCACGTTCCAAAGATGTAATATGCTTCTTGGCTTGCTGCTGGAATTCACAGCATTCAGTCTGCCTGTTTTCTAAGCAGTCCAGCCGAGTCTCATGCACATCTACCTTGGACTTCACAGATTCCAGTTGCGCAGACATGGCGTCCAGTTTGGTATCGATACTCTTCAGACTGGATCTCACCTCCATGATTAGCGCCCCAAAGTCAATATCGGCTGGCAACCCCTGAGATGTCGCCACGTCGCCATCCGCCTCAGTAGTAGGGTTCTTCGGAGGACGCTTATTATCAAAGCTGATCTTTTGTTGTTTAGCTTCGTTTTTCCCCATCGTGGCGGCTGGACCCCAGCAGTGAGTGGTACAGAGCCTCAGTGGTCTCTGTGCGCTGCAGGCGCGTCGACCCGTCTGACTCAGGAGTGATATAGGCAGTCCCGGGGGGCTCGGGTATGTAGACTAGAGTTCAGGACCCAGTGGCGTGATTGTTCGCCACCCAAGACAGGGGTACCGTGCCAGGTAGGCCAACCTCGGGTCCCAAAATGGCTGGCCGATTTCGCGGGTTACTGCAGCGGCGCCTCAATCAACCAGGGTGGCCGGGCAGGTGACCTGCACACGTCTTCTGGGCCGGAGCCCCTCAATCAGGCAGCAGGACAGGTATTAATAATTGCAATGCGCAGTGACATCTTCCAGGCGGGGTCTCGATGGCCTGTGAACATCAGCAAGGGCACCACCGCGATTCTCTGCTCGCCTCCCCTCGCCCGCCACCTCCACTGGGTATAGCGGGGCAGGACCGAGTGCTTACCAGGTTACCTCGGGTCCGGCCGTTCCGCGTCCGTACTGCAATGGCGGCGGGCCCGGCCTCCGCCGCCCGGGGGCATCCGTCGTCAGGCGAGGATCCTGCTAACCTCCGTCGCCAAGCCCACCACAGGTCCCGATCGGTCCTGGGCTCAGCAGGGGACCCCCGAGGAGCGTCCGGTGCCTCGCCGCCGCCGCCGTCAAGGATCAGCGCCTCCGATTGCCGGGCTTCCGGAGGCCCACAAAGCCGCGGGCTACAGTGTGACTCGCTGCCCAGGGCTAATCACTTCCGCCCAGCGCCAGGTCCGGCTGCCTCGTCGACAAAGTGCAGGATGGCTCCGGTTTCCGAACCGCTGCTGCGGCGTGTCCCAGAGTCACACTCCGGATCTGCTGAAATGCTCTCTTTCAGACCCCGAGGGAACGGGGGCCCACAGGCGCCAGGAACAGGATTAGCAAAGGATTAATTTTCGTAGCCGGCGGAGCTCACTCAACGAGCGGCCATTTCGCAGCTCGGCTTAGCCACGCCCCAAGAATGATACTATTTTTGAATGTTGCCCGATGTGGCTGGGAATCTGATGCATGGCCGGTTGAAGCAAGGATGGGTGGAAGGAGAAAGAAAAGAGGACTACCCGGGTGGGTGAAACAGAAACTATATGTGTGCGCAATATATCCTTTGGTTCAAGTTCAAATGCAAGTCAAACACGGATGCATGGCTGGTGTTTTACAAAATAAAGTAAAAAGTTTATTTTTCGGTGAGAAAATGTAAGGTTTGTCCAGTTGAGAGTCAGACATTAAGAATGATTGACATTTACTTTAAATGGATGGATGCCTGCTTGCCTGGATGGTATCTTCCTCATAGCATAGGTGTATGTAGACAGAGTAGACGGTCACTGGATGAAGAGTGTTACTTTGAAGAGCATGTAACACCGCACGTCCGTGCCAGAGTAGCAAAGCCGAGGAAAGTAGAAGTTGTAATTTTTCAGAATACTACCATGACTAGTAGTAACAGTAGTTTGCAAGCACAGCATATATCCGGCGATTACGGTGACCACTCACTCACTACCTCTGTTAATAATTTTTTTACAACTCTGTCATTCATGTGTGGCCCATCGGTGTTCACTCCATCAAAAACAAAGCACCTAAATGTCTTCCCATATGTAAGCAAATATCCTGTGAAGGGATAGATGATCATATTATTTATCTTCTTCATTTTCCTTTTGTAGTAGTCAGTATAGGGAAAGGCCACCCTAGGGCTGACAGGTCTAACAGTCAGGGACAGGGCAGGGTGAAAGTTAAAGTAATTAAACAGTAGCCCTTGTAACAGAGTATGGCCAGTGCCACCCGTAATAAAAAAAAGAAAGAGCATGTACTGGACTGGTAACAGTCACGCAAGTCTGTGTCATGGCTTGCATCTGTTTTTTTGGGGTGCAAGTTGACTGCGCTAGCATTATGCCGGCTTCCACAAGTTTACGTACCAATTTCGCTAAACAAGAGAGAAGAAGAAGACTGGTCTATTGTCTGAGTCTAATGTAATGAGTCCATATAGTGCTAGTAGAATTCCTGAAACTCCCATTAATGTTGGAGCAGAGGGCGATGAAATGGGAGGTTGAATAGATACGTGCCACAAATGTTATGTACTGTGCTTGCAAGTTGCTAGTGCTACCGTGACACAACTTTCTGCTGAATTATTTTGTGTTAATCTTAAAGAGCATTGGTTACAGTATGTTTTATTTTCTTCATATAGATGCTCCTTACAAACTAACAAGGAAGGAGTTGGCTAGACGGGCCCGGCAACGGAAGCTTGGGGCAATTGTTGCCGAATATCGGCAGCTGGTGGTTCAGGAGGAGGAGGACACACAGTCGCAGTCGACAACATCCACGACAGCTGAATCCTCCTCAGCTGACTCTGGGTCATACAGTCAGTACAAGCCTTCAGTGGTATGGAGCCGTGGTCTGGCAGCCACCCGCCGCCGCCGAGCAGCAAAAACATCAGCTGCCCCCCACAGTACCTACAAGTGCAAGGCTCGTGTGCACCGCTTGACCCTCAGAGTGTACAACCTTGAGCAGGAGGTGGTGAGGCTTAAAGCCCTGCTCAAGGACCTCCGGAGAGAGCTGCGTGACTACCTGGCCAAAGGACACCGCTGGCGGAACTAGAGGAGAGACTGTCCCTTGCCCCTTTTTTAAAGACTTTTGGGGTGGTGGGAATTGGGCGTTGGGGTTTTTGGACTTTTGGGGACTCATTTCATGGACATTGGTTGGGATTAGGGAGGGGGGCGGGTCAGGTCTTCTTGTGGGATAGTTTATTTTTGTTAGGGTTCAAATAATTATTTATTTCAACTTAAACATAGCATCCACGTTTTTTTTACTGTTTTGTGGGAGAGGCAGGGGTGGGTTAACTGTACGTTTGTTTTCCTGAAACTTAACTGGCTGGTTGATTCAAATTGTCTAATTGCCCAAATTTGTACAAGAGTGCCACTGACAGAGTTAGTGAATTCAATTGTCCTACTACTTTAATAGTACTACCGTCAGTCTCTCCTCTCCTCCTTATCCATTATTCTTCCTCCCCCAAAATGCTTATCTTACCTGTGATTCATGTTTGAGAATAGGGCTAGGCACAGGGCTGGCTACATGGCAAATGGTTATTAATGTTGGCTATGGAATCCTGGACGGATGAAATGTCATTGTTGTGGTGGTAGTAGTAGTGGTACACACTGGCAGTAGCAGCATATGAAAAAAAAGGAAATGAAACATTGAGTGGCCTGAGCGTAGCATTAGAACAGTTCGATAGATAGTACAGTACACAAAAACAGTGCCATGAATTTTAGCCTAAGCAATGCTAAAGTTTTCATAATATAAGTACTAGTTGCATGGAGTATGGCTACTACAAGAAATAGTACTGAGGGTGAAGGACACAGCAGCGTAAGCATTCGATTTGTCACGTGTAGGAAAAGGATGTTGTTGATGATCAATTCACTTGATGGCGCACATGAAATTCTTCAGATTTGATTTGCAAATACTCATGGTGGGTGAGTGTCAACTTGCAGAATAAGAATAAGAATATATCCTCGGATTCCTTCACCAGCCTTGAAATTGATTTTCTGTTGCTTTGAACATATCCTCCCCAGCAAGTGTGTAGAATTATTGTTGTCATTTAGTCACACCTCAATGAAAACCACACAGCCCGGGGGAAGAGGGTTAGGGTTTGAAAATTGGATGAGAATGGGGGTTTTTGGGAAGGTTTTGTGGAGAGAGAAAAAAAGCACAGCATGGACAAACAACAAATGAAGAAAAACAAATCTTTGAATACGAAGATATCTATAAATCTTTTAAGGGACATACAGGAAGTGCACTACTGCATGCATGAAGTTGTTTGCTAAATGGATGGTTAGGTTACTGAAAAGTAGTACTTACTACAACTTACTAACTATGAAGAAACAATTTGACAGTACACGGCTACAGTATTTATGCAATTTCACTTGCCCATCTGCCCTCAGAGAGAATAAACACTTATTAGTACATTAAATTAGTTTTAAAAAGAGCAAATAAACTTATCAGATGAATTTGAAACAGAGTAAACAAACGCACAGAGTCACACTCGTAGAAGTTCACAACAATAACATTATTTAAAAGATAAGGAGAAGTGAAGAGGCTACTGTAACTGTATGTTGTAGTTGTCCCGTTCAATTTTGGAAGTTGCATGCATCCAGCCATTCCTCTTATTTGCGGTACTCCTCCATTCCATCTGACGCTCTGTTGATCAATCTTGGTGAATAGACAGACACACTGTCCACTGCCTGCCTGGCGGATGCGGAATTGCGGATCGCTAATGGTAAGCCTGAGGTAATCATTTTTCCCATCGCACAGGGTAAAAGTCGGCCTGTAATTGTTGATGGAAAAACAGGAAGTGATATTAAAACACCACGGAGAAAAAAATATAAGGTACGGTGTGTAGTGCAAAGATTACACTTTCAGTTTCAGAGGTGACAGTATTACATACAAGCATCATTTCTAATGTGCGTACTCTGAGTCTCCTTTTCAAGGATATTAATTAGCACACCGCAGTTCAGGGCCATGCAGACGGTCAAGGCAGGCACCACTGAGAGAAGTAACGTGATGTAGCATACCTCTTTGACACAGACAGACAAAGCATATCTAATTGAATGCAGCAAACCACATAGCCGCAATTTTACATGAACTGCTGTCTGGACTCTGGCATACACTACACTGGCTCGACCACGCCATACCACGACTAGAAAGACATGTAGTTCTGCTGTAGTTGTTGTTGACTTGTTTACCTTTTTGCCACTCACAAAATGGCCATAGTTCTTCCGTAAACCGACGATGATGATCCATCCATCCCAGTGAGTGACTGTAAAGAAAAAAGATATTATGTAACTTTGATCATCAGGACTCATCATCATCATGGTATATTGGCAAACTCAATGTTGTTCATGCAGTCGCAGTCTACACACAGTAAGTCCAAGGACATGTTGCATATTACATAATGCAACGTAGTGGCCCCTGCAGTAGAAGTACAATTTGAATTAAACAAGGTAAAAAAAACAGAATAGACTTGAGTTATATTTAGTGTGTAAAAGATTAAATATTAACAGAAGACATATGATTCATTTCATGCACAACAAACAAACATCAATTCCTTTCATCAGAGCCAGACAGCCAGTGCTGTCCACTGCATGCCATCTCATTATTCATTACCTGTTCCACTTTTTGTCCGCATCTTGTTCTTAAAGTGAAGGCCCACAGGGCAGCCTCTCATGTCAATTTCAGAATTAACTGTCAGCAATCAGCATATAGTCAGTAATTCCAGTCCCACTTCTTTTGAGGGGACTCGTCTACAAAGCGACAGTTTCTTCATTCTGCGTAATCCAGCCATCTGCCTTGAGAGAAATGGATAGGGGGAGTCTGGAGGAGGAAGATAGAGGAGCATGACTGAGTTGTGAACTTGTGAACTACAGGATTGCAGACAGCGGCACCTTCAATAAGGAAATAAGACAAAGACAGTGCTGCTGATGGATTTGTTTTGATTAGAGTTTTGTTGTGCTAAAAGTTGCAAAATAAAGAAAGACACACAGGAGTAAAAGTGAATAAGGAGTCAGGACGGAAAAAAAAGGAAGTCCGTTTCAGGCCTTGGTGTCAGGGAAGTAGAGCTCGTCCTCAAACTCTGTGAATTGAGACTGGAGTAGGTCAGCGAACTAAGAAGAACTTCCGTCACCTAAGTTGGTGTCCTCTTCTTCCTGCGTGGATTCACGTATTTTGCAATCTGGTGATATGAAGTGCTGATTCATCTTGATCATTGTTAACCTCTCCACATTTTTGGGGGAGAGGCGGGTCCTTTTTGAAGTGACAATGGCACCAGCAGCACTGAAAACACGTTCAGAGGACACACTTGCGAGTGGGCAAGACAAATAATTTAGAGCCAGCTTGGTGATCAGTGGCCATTGACCCCTTTTCCCATACCAATACAGCAATGGGTTCTGAACAATGAAGACCTCTGTTGGGTCATCCAGATAGGCCTGCACCATCCACTCAAGGTCATCCAGGGCTGCTCCACTTTACGTACCATCTGAGGCCTTTGCATCAGCACTGGAACAAGCAAACCCTTGATGAGTTATCCAATCCACTCTCGACAATATTATGGCTGGGCCTGGTGCGTGTGAGGATGATGATACCGATGCTGGTGTCGGTAATGGCTGTGAGGGAAAGTTACTGACTTCGGCCACAGAAGTGGTCCTTGATGCCGGATGGCCTGCTGATTCAGTAGTACTTCTGCCTGTTCCTTCAATTTCCTGCTGCTCTTTTTCGAACCGAGTGGCTGACAGAACTAGCCAATGTTTGTACTTTGAAACATCTGCTTCAGTAAAAGTAATGAATGCTTTGCTGGCCAGTGCCTTTTTGTACCGTGGATCCAGAATAGTGGCACAAATGTAATGTTGTTCTGTATGTATTTTTTTAAAGCCTTTCATTGTCAACTAGGTGGGTTAATAAGCTCGCCGCCAACTGATATGCGTCTTGCTTGTCAGTATCGTCTTTGAACATTGAAGACACCGCCTTCAGTTGGTGCTCTAGCATGCACAACAATGGGATAGCTTTGCCCAAAGTACAGTCCTCCCAGCTGACTTCACGCGTGAAGACCTCAAAAGGACGAATCATGTCTGTCAGGGTTTTAACTAGGTCCCATTCCTCCAACTCTAGCCTCATGTCTTTCATAGAAGAACCCCGTGCAAAGAAATACTCATTGATTACCAAGCACTGCTCAGACAGACGCTCAAGCATGTAGAAGGTTGAGTTCCAATGTGTTACCACCTCCTCGATGAGTCTTCTGACTGGCACTCTACGGTCACATTGAATGATCCTCAGCTGCTTCTGGGCCTTAAAACAATGGCTGAAATGTGTGCAGATTCTTCGGCAGGTGGTCAGTAAATTGCTGACTTGGTTTCAGTTTTTCAAGAAATCTTGAACAACAATTTTAATACTGTGCACCAAACACGGCACTCTGAAATAGCCACCATCGTTCATGGCTCTAACTATATTACCGCCATTATCTGTGTAAACATAACCAATCATGCACTTTCTTGGATGCAGCCATTCAAAGAGCTTACTGTTAAACTCCTCCAAAAGGTTTACTGCAGTATGAGATTTCTCCATGGCAAACATGGCTACTGTTGCATGTTTCCGACTAGCTTGAAAAATTGTGGCAGTGTCAACACCTGCAGACATCTTGTATCTAACCCCTGCAAAAGAGACCCAGTGTACATTGATGCACATGTAATTAAGGGCTTGGCAACTGGTCCACATGTCTGTTGTCATGTGGATAGTGTGAACAGCATTCTTCTGCAAAGCTGCTAGGAACCTTCCATTTAGGGCAGACTGTTGCCACAAATTCCAGAAAACCCACCCCTTCCACGAAAGAAAAAGGGAGAAGGTCCAGCGCTAACATTTTAGCCAGCATTGCATTATAAAGACGTGCCATTGGGTGGTTGCGTTCCAATGGCGCCTCCGACTAAAACATGCTTTTAATGGTGGTCTGGACCGTTTTCATACGTGATGATGATGATCCAGACTTCTTCAACCCAGTTAGGCTCATTTATGTACTTTTTCGCATTGGTGTCTCTCCCAGACTCTTAGTGTGCCTCATAGATGTTGCAGGGGTAGAGAGTGTGGGCGCTACCACTGCAGTGCTGCTGCCAGGGGTACTAGGTGTACCAGAAATAATGTCTGTCGCTTCTTCACTTCCCCCTGCACAATCAGCCCCTCGTCATCATTAGATGCAATATCAAGGGATACATTTGGACTTGTTGTACTTTTGGCTTCCCGGATCTTACTTAGGTGCGCCTCCCACTGGATAGTGTGGTGTTTTTGGAGATGACCTCTCTGGCCTCCAGTACCATAGTCCGTACCAAGCTTACCCCGACTAACTACAGTTTTACAAATCGAACAAATAACTAGGTTTTCCGTCTTTTTGCTAATACTAAAGAAGTCCCAAACTGGGGAGTTGAGATTTCTGGTGGTGGTGGAGGAGGTGCTACTTTCAATGCTAGATGAAGTGGAGGATGGGCGTGGCCGAATTTGACTCTGTTGTGCACTTATAGTTACAGCACCACTACTTGAGGTAATGGAGGTTGAGCTGGATGGAGGTCCCTGCCGGCCCTTCTGAAGAGAAAATGTGGCAGCTGTAGGTCGTGTTGATGTAGTAGGTACCAGTGCCACGCCGCCCACATCCCGCTCAGCAGCAATTCGGGATAGGGTAAAAATGTCTGTCTGCTGCATGCCCGCTGGGGCTGGTGTGACAACTGTGATGACTGGGTTGTCATTGTCAGACTGTTCTTCAGCAACAAAATACACCACTTCTACTTCTGGTTCCTCGTCATCACCCATAAGTGAAAGCCTTGCGGGAACCTTCATTTTAGGCTTACCTACCTTTGCGGCTCATGGCCTGTCTCCCTCACAGACTACATTGGTGGGTTCCAATCAAGATCTAGATCATCAGAAGGAAGGTGGCTTGAAGAAGAACTTGTACTGGCCCTCCTTGACCTTTTTCTTGCTGGGGATCTGCAAGACAATGGATCATCAGGAGGGCTGGGTTGCTCGGATGATACCTCCGCTTGAATCTTGATTTCCTGATGTGCCCCTACTTCTGGAGGAGCAAGCATTGTGGGCAGTTGTGCCTCGCCATGCGCCTGTACTTGCGCCACTCCTTGCGCCTCTACTTGCGCCACTCCATGCACCTCTACTTGCACCTCTACTTGCACCTCTACTTGTGCCACTCCTTGCGCCACTCCTTGCACCTCTACGTGCGCTACTCCTTGCACCTCTACGTGCGCCACTCCTTGTGCCACTCCTTGCGCCACTCCTTGCGCCTCTCCCTGCGCCTCTCCTTGCGCCTTTCCTTGTGCCTATTCTTGCGCCTCTCCTTGCGCCTTTCCTTGTGCACCTGTGGTTGTTGTTCCGGCTGTGGTTGAAAACTCGTCAGTTGAGTTACACCCTGCGTTGATTGGATACTACTTTCTTGAGATTAGTCAACGCCAACATCACTGGTCGATGGTGATTGAGCAATTAAAGTGGCTGCCTCTGCGGCACTCATGGCCTTGGGCCTAACTTGGCGTGCTGGCACTGAGACCATTGAAGCTGAGGTGCTGATCCTAGCTTGGTCCCCGGCGGACACCGCTGCTGCAGGCGTAGTTTTTTTTCCAAAACAAAGTGTCTGTGGGCACAGCAGTCTTCTTGGCAAGTGGCACCACTTGCTTCTTCTACTCTTTCTTACTGGCAGTGGCACTGGCAACTTTCTTGGTAGAGGAGCTATGGCCACCTTTCTTTGGGCCCATCTTCTTCAGATGTCAGAAGAGCAGGCCGCAGTTGCACGAGTTGCAGAGTTGTCTGTGGCCGCACATGACGTCACGTGACGTTGTGCTGCACACACCGCAGCAGGACTTCTTCCTGGCACTGATGATGAACGATAAGGATGATCCATGGTTCTCTTTGTGCACTTAAAAGCAAAGGAAGCCAGAGGAACATCAGTTAAATAAATTTTGCATATGTCATGCTTCAATTAATAATTGCAACTAGGCTTTTTACAACAACACACCCAAAAACGGAAAAACCAAAAATAAAAATTGCAATTATTTCTAATCAAAAATGGATGTTTACATTAATAGAAGAGAGACCACACAGAGAGAGTTGTTTCATGCACAAAACATAAACAAATCACCACAATCCAATGCCATCCATGCCCTAAATGATGTTTAAATTCAAGACACCCCACAGAAAGACTTGCTCCATGTACCACTGAGTACCCCTGGGCATAATGGATGAAAGCAAGACAGACTGGGTGCAGGCCTATGGCACAAAGCACACTGCCTGGCTTAAAAATGGCCCCTTGACCCCCCACCCACACGGCCAGGCCCTGCCTGGACCAGGCCTCATGGCCCCCACCCACATTGCCAGGCCCCAACAACACCACAAAAAAATCAAAAAACACACACAAATCACCACAATCCAATGCCATCCATGCCCTAAATTATGTTTAAATTCAAGAGACCCCACAGAAAGCCTAGGTCCATGCACCTGTGAGTACCCCTGGGCATAATGGATGAACGCAAGACAGACTGGGTGCAGGCCTATGGCACAAAGCACACTGCCTGGCTTCAAAATGGCCCCTTGACCCTCCACCCACATGAACAGGCCCACCCTGGACCAGGCCTCTTGGCCCCCACCCACATTGCCAGGACCCAGCAACACCCCAAAAAATCAAAAAACAAACAAAATCACCACAATCCAATGCCATCCATGCTCTAAATGATGTTTAAATTCAAGAGACCCCACAGAAAGCCTTGGTCCATGCACCACTGAGTAACCCTGGGCATAATGGATGAAAGCAAGGCAGACTGGATGCAGGCCTATGGCACAAAGCACACTGCCTGGCTTCAAAATGCCCCCTTGACCCCTACCCACATGGCCTGGCCCTGCCTGGACCAGGCCTCAAAATGGCCTCCACCCACATGGCCAGGCCCCAACAACACCCCAAAAAATCGAAAAACACACAAAAATCACCACCATCCAATGCCATCCATGCCCTAAATTATGTTTAAATCAAGAGACCCCACAGAAAGCCTTGGTCCTGGCACCTGTGAGTACCCCTGGGCATAACGGATGAAAGCAAAGCAGACTGGGTGCAGGCCTATGGCACAAAGCACACTGCCTGGCTTCAAAATGGCCCCTTGACCCCCACCCACATGGCCAGGCCCTGCCTGGACCAGGCCTCAAATTGGCCCCCACCCACATGGGCGGGCCCCAACAACAACCCAAAAAATTGAAAAACACACAAAAATCACCACAATCCAATGCCATCCATGCCCTGAATGATGTTTAAATTCAAGACACCCCACAGAAAGACTTGGTCCATGCACCACTGACTACCCCTGGGCCTACTGGCTAGTGTGGCATACACACACACCAAAATTAAAAAAAAGATTCCACATATAACAGTGAGCTATTCAATTCCATGACATAAATGATATTTAAGTTCAGCAAAACTCACAGAAACAGTTGTATCATGCACCAATGACTAACCCTGGGCCTACTGGATACTGTGCCTACCCACAATATATTCTGTTTAAAGTTGTGAAAATTTGTAAAGATTGTAGTTGCAGCAACTGCAATGCCCCAAACAAGCAACACCAACTTACTTGTAAAATCTCAAATCCAAAAGTAATCCAAAAGTGATCCAAACAAAAAGGCCTCAAATGCAAATATCCAGCAGCAGCCACAAAAAGTAATCCTTCCAGCTCCAGATCCAAATGAAAAGTGACCAGGACATGGACAAAGCACTGGGAGGAGCCTGCTGGACAGGGACAGGAAGTTGGAGACTCTGGGGCACTTCCTTCCTCACACCCCCCAAAAATTGACTCCTTGCACAAAAAAGTGAAGCCAAATGTCAATCTGAGGAGTTATTCTGATCCAAATCATCATTTTCAGAAGGTTTATGCTGCCTGCGGTAGATTTCTTGTGCAGAATTGCAATTTTTGGAAGGTCGGGAAAGCGAGCTGTTCAAATCTCCCGTCGGAAGTCAACTGCGAGTCGCATCTACGTGTTCGCAATTGTTTACTCCCGCGATGCGTAATCGCGGGCCCTTAGTCATGTTCTCAAACTCTCGCAGTGCAAGATGGTGGGCTGCTATGACGTACTCACGGTCGAAAAGTCTCCCGCGATCACGCAGTCAGACCCAAAATGGTGCAGCGCACGCAAAACGGGAGGAAAAACAACTCGGCGAACTCAGAATCATGGTAAGTCAACACCGTGCGTGCGAGATTGTATTTTTGAAGCGCCATCAAGCAAAAAAATCCACCAGCTTGCGATTGGCGAATTTTTTGACAATTTCGCGTGATTCGTGGACCGCTAAAATGCCAAAAATTCGCAAATTCCACCAGCGGAACGGATTTTCAGCCCACACTTAGAAAAAATAAAATCTTTTCTAATCCCTCCAAAAGAAGTGGAACATGATGACTAAGCTATCCTCCTTTCTGAGCCGAGAGAGACTGCCCATTAACTGGAAATGAGATGTAACAGGTAATGAAGGATGCCATGCATTGGATGCAGACTGAGTGATTTTATTGTTGTTTGTTATGCATGAAGTTATTTCATTGTGCACTATTTGTAATAATCATCATTCTATACACTAAAAGTAACTCAAGGCAATTTTTCCCTTCTTGCAACTATTTTTAATAAGAAATGTGTACTTCTACTTCAGCTTGATACATTGCTTTTGATTGAATACAGAAAGGGAACTCAATCTGTACACTGCACACTGAGTACGACAAAAGCATCATCCATGATGATGATGGTGAGAGAGACGGACCCTTAACTTAAGATGAGAAGGAACAGGTAATGAAAATGAAGAGCATGCATTGGACACCTCACTCTGAGTGATTGGTGTTTGTGTTTTTAGGTTTTTAGGTCTCGTGGCGTTGAACAGCGCGTAAGTGCTGTCTCGCCAGAGATCTATTGTTGCTTAGTCTGCTTCCCAGGAGACAGCACCTGGCCGCGCGCATCTCCAAAAAGGTGATTGACGCAGGCCACGCGTGCGCGAACGCGCTCGCCGTGGCCGTCTCCTGGAAAGCGCAAACATACACAGGCACACCTCCCCCTGCACGCATGCGCACACACGCAGGAGCGCACATACATGCACGCACACAGTGACACTCCCCCAACCCTCCGCCATCGCACACTGTGACACACACAGGACACTCCCCCCACCCCACCATGCCGTCACACACGGAGACACACACAGGAGCGCACATACACGCCCACATACAGAGACACCCCCGCCGTCGCACACATACACACACACACACACACACGCGCAAACACACACACATGAGCGACCCACCAACTAAGGCTCACTTACTGCCAATCCGGTGTTCTGTCGCCTCCGCGGGGCTCTCCCTGGGGCACGGGAGCCCCGCGTCACCACTGCTCCTCGGACCAGGAACTCCGTGGGCGTGGGCTTCGCGCACAAGACGGAAGTCCCGCCCCCACGCTAGGTTTCGTTTTCGAGTGCGCGCGCACATATTGCAGTTATTGGCCATTTTAAAAAAGGGCTCGCTCTCCTGTTCAGCAGCTCTGTCGCTCTGCTTTCGTATCTTATCACGGGGTCTCCTTTCATCCTTGCAAGTAAGTGCCTGAAACACAGGCATGCTCGTAATGTAATTCATTTGTGTTTCTCATATTTCTCGTTTTAACGGCATGCCTTCTTGATTCCCCTTTTCATCTTCCAGGAAAGAACTCAATTATGAGGGTTTTGGCCATTATCCAGCACTTGATGCCCTGCCCTGTATGACCCTAGAGGGCTTAAGATGCAGTTTCTGTGGTATGGCGCTGTGTACCTTCATTCTGCCTGGTAATGGTATTTTCTGTCTGGGCTCGTGCTACTCTGTGACCACATTTAATGGCGCAGTATTTTATAATAAAGAGCAGTCGATCGAACTCAGACATTGTATCCGCTTCTGCTAACGGTCTAGTTGCAAAGGGGAGATCGTGGCCTCTTGCATTTAGGGCAGCTCAGCTCCTTGTCTGCATTTTCATTTATTTTCTGTTCGTGGGCGGCTCAGCTGGATTTTGCTTGCACGATTTGAAAAAAGTGAAAGCACCGTACACTCTTTCCTTTATTCATTGTGGGACCCTCTTGTCTAGTCTGACATATTAGGTTCTGCACCAGTCTCACAATGTGTGTGTAAAGGGGCTTGTACCATAGAGATTTTGTTTCCACTTTTTTTGGTCCAAGACACTGAGACTAATGGACCCCTGCTTCCACTTTTCTTCTTAGGACCGTATTTGGTAACATTTAAGTGGTGATTATAACTGTTAATTTTGTGTGTTCTACTATGGCCTTTTTTGGCATGACATTTAAAAGGGCAGCACCCTTTAGCATCCTTACGCAGTTGCGCCCATAGCCGCCTCCTTAAGCCACTTTCTCCTGTGTGTCTACATTCCAATATCGTAAATCGAAGTGCCTGGGGATTGGAGACAAAAACATGTTTGTATTTAGTATTTGTACTTTATTTGTATCTTTTCTGACCTAGCAGTTAAAGCATATCTTGTTTCATTGATTGGTATGTAAACTGTGCTTGGTAGTCTCCATTGGCTCTCCAAATGTTCTTCCCGGAGATTATGGGGTCCCTGCTGATCCCTGTTGCAATACAAGGCAATAAAGCATCGTGTAGATCTGCTGACAGGGTAGAATTGGACTCCTGTGTATCTGAGCGGTGGAGCTCCAGGTTTAGTATGGGTCATGTCTTTGTAATAAATTGAAGCATAGTCTTTTAGATCCTTTAAATGTACATAGGTTGTCACTATGGATTGCATGCTTTTCAACCTAAAATTTTCCTTAAGGCTTTATAGGTCAAGCCTGAGCAGCACATGCATTGCTCTGCGAGGCATGCTGAATTGAGTTGGGGGTTTGTAGCTCCTCCCACTCCCATCCCATATTTTTAATTGGCTTGTCCTCCTTTTTAAATGCTGGCTTCTGAATCATTATTCGCCTTGTTAGTCCCTCCAGTACCGCCTTGTCTTCATTTGAAATCTCCCATGAGGACTAGCCCTTTTACTTCTGTTGGTGCACGGTGATGTTTATTTTGTCTATAAGCACTATTTAATTTAGTGGGTTTAGCCCTACTGCAGGCATGACGTGTTCTTTCTTCACCGCAGTCCTCTGCTTCCCGCCTTCGCCACTTCTCTGCAAACGCCGGTCAAACTCCTTCTCTCGCCTTCAATTCCTCTCTGGTGACGATGCACACTGTTGGTTGTACTTCCTCTGCATTATCCAATGAAGCTGCACTGATGTCAGGTGGGGGTGGGTCCTCTCCATACTTGAACACCCAGTTAAAGGCACCTTCCATATTTTCATCCTCCTGTGCTTTCCATATAGGTGTGTTGTCACCGCTCCACTTTTTCTGTGGGGAATGGACCGAAGGTAACAATGGGGGTATAGCAGTCCACCATTCCCTATTAGGGGAGTCTTGGATGGTCAGCGGGTCTTCCCGGTCACAGCAAGACAGAATCATCAAATCCGTGGCATATAGATCAGGAAGGGTAGCATGCTGCTGCGGGTGAAATGGAAAATGGGAGGGCGGTACAGGGGGGGCATATTCTGACCTCACTGGGCATCCGGTGATTGAGTGCTAGCACGAGGCACTGCGAAGACCGGCCTGTTTGTGAACAGAATGTTCACAAAGTTAATGCTTGCATTGAAAGTAGCAAGACTACTTTTCCTCTGTTGTCAAAATATAGTTCTAGGTCCAGCCTTTGGTTACCATAGTTGAAATGTTGCCCAGGACTGCATCATCAGAGATGTGTGAATAATAACAGCTGTGAGCCCATGCGTGAGGTGCATCATCAGAGCTGTGTGAATAATAACAGCTGTGAGCCCAGTGCCTGAGGTGCATCATCAGAGCTGTGTGAATAATAACTGTCAGCCCCGTGCCTGAGGTGCATCATCACAGCTGTGTGAATAATAACTACATCAGCCCTGTGCCTGAGGTGCATCATAAGAGCTGTGTGAATAATAACAGCTGTGAGCCCCGTGACTGAGGTGCATCATCAGGGCTGTGTGAATAATAACTGCCGGCAGCCCCGTGCTGAGGTGCATCATCAGAGCTGTGTGAATAATAACAGCTGTGTGCCCGTGCCTGAGGTGCATCATCAGAGCTGTGTGAATAATAACTGAGTCAGCCCTGTGCCTGAGGTGCATCATAAAAGCTGTGTTTATAATAACAGCTGTGAGCCCCGTGCCTAAGGTCCATCATCTGGGCTGTGTGAAAAATAACTGCTGGCAGCCCCGTGCTGAGGTGCATCATCAGAGCTGTGTGAATAATAACTGCGTCAGCCCAGTGCTGAGGTGCATCATCAGAGCTGTGTGAATAATAACAGCTGTGAGCCCGTGCCTGAGGTGCATCATCAGAGCTGTGTGAATAATAACTGCGTCAGCCCCGTGCTTGAGGTGCATCATCAGAGCTGTGTGAATAATAACAGCTGTGAGCCCGTGCGTGAGGTGCATCACCAGAGCTGTGTGAATAATAACTGCTGTGAGCAACAGCATACTCTTGCACACACCCTCACTGCTCACAAATTCAAAGTTTGCTAAACATTTTATGTGACGCATTGTCATACACAATGCCAATAACTCAAACTTTAATGCTGCAAGACCTATTGCATTGTAAATGCTTGTTGTTGTTTGTTGTGCATGAAGTGAAGTCAAAGTGTACTAGTCTTAGTGTACACACTAAAGAGTGACTCAAGTAAATAATATTTCTACTCTTGTTGTTTAATAACAAAATTGTACTTCTACTGCAGGCCAATCTTCACAGTCAGTCAGTACAAGTATCAGAGATGATTGATGCAATAATCACAAGTCAGGACATTTCATGAGTGGCATAAAAGGTAAACAAGTCAACAACAACCACAGCAGACCTAAATGTCTGTGTAGAAGTGGAGTCCAGTGTAGCGGTGGTATGACTGCGGTGCATTGATTTAGTCACTTAATTTGTAAAATGCTATGTTGCGGGATATGTGCTTTGTCCAACTCTTTAAAAAAATTACTCTGTCTAAAAGGAGGATGTGCTAAGCGACGTGCTGTCACTGTGGGCCTGCTTTGTCCTGTTGCTTTTGTAGGTCAATGCTGGAAACGGACTAGAGTCGAGATGATGCATACATGCCACCTCGGAAAGTGTTCTTGTTGCACTACACTATAACTTGTGCTTTTGTTTCAACTTTGTTTCTCAATAATATCCCTTTTGTTTTTCCATCTACAACAGGCCGGGCCTTACCCTTTGCTATACTTGGGAAAACAATGCACACTTACCTTACCAATCAATCTACATTTGCTAGGCAGGCAGTGGCGACACCCAAGATTGGTGGACGAGAGGACCAAGAGGAATGTCGAGATGCAAATCCACATTTTTGACCAGGATAACACAGTAACAGTATCAACTTTCATCATCTTTTAAATAATTTGTTTCACTTTTTGGTCTAAAATCTATACAACAGTGTGTTCTTCTTCTTCTTGTTATTATAATCATTAGGTTTGATCTTTGTTTATGATTCATCCCTACCAATATTTAAACATTTCATTTGCTATCTGTAAAAGTAAGCCCGGAACAACTGAACCAAAACTGTTTGCAATCCGGGTCTCCTTATCAATCATCATCATGCATGCATTTCCTTTTTTTCCCTTAATATATTGATATGGATTGGGTAGTCTACAGAGTTGGTTGTTTGTTTTTTGTCCATGTGTCCTGTTTTTCATATTCAAACCTTTCCCCAAACCCCCCTTCCCATCCATTCAACAAACCCTAACCCTCTTCCCCCGGGCTGTGTGACTTACTGAGGTGTGACTAAATTAAATGTACACCAATAATTTGTCACTCACTTGCTGGGGCAGATGTGGCAAAAGCAACAGTACTTCAATTTCAAGGCAGAGAGAGGACCTTCTTCTGCTTTCCCACTCATGAGCAATATATTTTAGAGGTGATTTTTATTTACCCAAGGAACATATATATCCTCATTAATTGCCGTCATTGATTGGATTTGTAGTCATCCTCATACACAGCACCAACTGTTATGCTTGTGGCGAGTGTACTGTAGGCTTAGTCAAGTGACTCGACACAACTATAGTTTGTAAATCTGTTTAGTAGGCTATCCCCACCACCATTATGTTTTGTTCTAAAATATTTTTGAATGTTATTATTGCTCAATAAGGTCTGTACTGTACTTCATTCTACTACTCCTCGAACAGTCTCTCTCAGGAGACTGACTGTCTAATTTTCTTTTTTTGCAAATGCTGCTGCCCTGCCAGTGTCTACTACTACTACCACCACCACAATCATGGCATGTAGGAAAGGAAACCATCATCACCATGCAGCCATCGCTGTGCCTAAGTTAAACATCAAGCAAAGGTAAGAGAACTTTGAGGGAGGCATAATTAATAATGGACATGTTTTCAATCAATTCACACACCACTTTGAGTCCAGTTAAAGAATGCATAGGCTAGTAGAGAGAGACTGACAGTACTAGAAGGACAACTTAATCAGTGAGGGGTGCTGCATCTATCTGTTTGTGTCTTACACAGTCAGCCAATTATTTAAATCAAACACTGGCTATGGGAGGACCAACACCAGCAAGGACACAGAGTGATAAAAAACAGTAACCCCACCCACAAAACATTAACAACATTGTATGTAAAGTAGAAATATTGATTTAATAAGAACCCTAACAAAAATAAACTATGTAAAAAAACACACAAATCCTGACCCACCCCCTCTCCCTAACCCCAACCAATGTCTGTAAAAAAAAGTCCAACCAAATGTCCAATTGTCCAAAACCCCAACGCCCAATTCCCACCCACCAAATCAATAAATAAAAAAGGGGCAATAAACAGTGTCTCCCATGTTCGGTGGGATTGTTTTTGGAAGACACGCACTGCCTCCTCAAGTAGGGCGGCGCGGCGCTTGGGAGCACGGCAGTTACAGCCACTTGGGAGGGCACCAGTGATGGAAAGGCGGCGGCAGGTGGCCGCCAGACAATGGCCACGTACCGCTAGAGGCCGGTGGAAGGGACCGGGGCATTGGAGGAGGCTTTAAATGTAAATGTACAGGAATTTATATAGCGCAAATCACCAAGCGGTCGCTAAGCGCTTGCTTAGGGAACCCGTCCTGGTATTCCCCTGTGAGATAACCCCGGCAGGGTATCCGCAAGGTGAAAGCCAGGCATCCCGCCGCGAGGGGCCGTTGTGGAGATTAAGCAAGCTATTGCCCAGAGTCGCAGAGTGTGAACCCATGAATCGAGTAGGCACTGGAGCGAGAATTGTTGAGTCCATGGACATTTTAGGACTCAAGACCCCACCGAGCCGGGAATTGAACCCTGTTCCCGGGCTGACCTCTGCTTCCAGATCTGCCTCCTCTAACCAGTGAGCCACACTTCTCCACTTTAGCTTTAGCTGCTGCCGCCTCCTCCTCCTCCTCCTCTTCCAAGAGCACCAGCCGACGATATTCCAATTGTATGGCCTCCAGCTTCCGGCGCCATGCCTTGGCGGCAAACTCCTTCCGAATCCGGTTTGGAAGGAGTAGCTGTATATCAAAAAGAAAAAACAAGACTATTGTAAAATATACTCCTAGAAAAACAGTAAGTCAAGTTAATTATACACATAGTGGCATGGTAGCACTATAAATCACAGTACATAACATTTGTGGTATGTATCTATCCTCCCACTTGCTTGGGCTTTAACATTTGCGGGATTTTTTCAGGCATTCAACCAACCATGCATCTGATTCCTAGCAGCACAATGGTACAGCACCCCACACAGTATATCTTTTACAATAACATTGAATACATTCTTCGAAGAAACATTTCAGTAGGACTGGAGGTTCTTTTTTTCTTTGCTTTTATTAACAATTTTCCAATTTAAAAAGAAGAAACGTAGCCAACGCGTTTCGTCCGTAGGACTTCTTCAGGGCGGAAAGTTTTTTCTACGGATTTCAAAGTTGTCACACAAATCTTTTTATGAGGCAATTGCCATCACGGTTTTAAGTTTGTCAATACAGATCTTTTCATATATGGCTGTTTTGAAAAAGAATGTTTATCTTTTCTTATAGTTTTCTAGTATGTTGAGCGTCAAAGAGTATACATGGCGTAAGTGGCCTCGCAAAAAAGGATGACAGTCAGATCCTTCCGTGTATACTGAGCTCTGGCCATGTGGAACGTATCTATTCACTGTCCACACCCCATCATTTTTCGGTTGCGCTGTATCTGCCGTCTCACTCGATACCAGGGTTCAGCTGATTCCTATCAGCCACATTTGCAATTTGCATGCTTGCATCACACGTATCCTTCTCTCTGTCAGTGATAAATATTAAATCTCGCCCGTCCTTCTTCCTTCCACCTGTCTTTCCCTTTTTAGTTCAACACCAGGTGATCTAATCTGACTTTTAGTCTTCTCCATAAAACTTTCAAAGCGGAGTTGAAATCAGATAGACGAGGCCATTGGTTACTGAATACTCCTGCCACTAATACCTTTACTAATGCCAATTAAAGGGTGTCTTCACTCTGCAATTGTTCACAACAACTTCTTACTTACTTAGGACATCATTAGGTCTGCCCGCCATCCTCATGCTAAAAGGGACCACCCGCCATAAGGGCGGGGGTCCCGTGGGGGCAATTAGGATGCGCCCGCCACAGTGGCAGGCGCACCCTGTATTTTTAACATTGCGCCAATGCTAAAAATACATGTTGTGCTTTTCAAAGCACAACGTGACAGGCACCGTGCAGTGCGTACTACATGGTGCTTTGAAAGGCAGGGTGTCCCCATGTGCACCCTGACCCACCCGGGATCCATGGGGGCCCGCAATTAGCACACCAAGCAGACTCTGCATGCCTTTGCCGCCACGGAAAGGCATTCCAAAATGCACATTCTAATATGGCTGGCGGTGTCTTTCACCGCCAGCCATATTTCAATTTTCAAATTTCAATTTCAAATGGAGGACACATGACTACATTTTTGTATACACCAAATGTTTTGTTGATTGATTGATGCTGATGTTCTGCTAGTGTAAGCCTATTACCACTCTTTGAACAAACTAGAAAAGGTGCTACTAAGGACTGGGGTAAGCACTAGCAGCACGTGACGTAACAGAGGGGGCATCACGCATACCACTAAAAAATTACAAACTCAAAACAAAGTAACTAAACCTAAGTATCAATCCACCCCTATCTCTTAGTGACAGGACAAAGTAAGGACTAGAGTCACTATAGAATTACGTAACTTAATTTCTCTAAAATAAACTCTTACATAATCACGCTAAGCAAGCGCAAACGTAAAGTTGCAAACAAGTAAGATTAGTAGCGCAGAAGAGCACCTGTGTCATAACAATCACAGAAGACTTTTAAACGTAATTTACCTGTAATGTAAGCAGCAGCATTTTAGCTGATTGGGAAAAAAAGATATTCGCAATATATAACACAGAGCAGAAGAACAGACACAAAGTAGTAATCTTTAAATAGTTACTCACTTTGACCCGAGACCTCCACTCCTAGCCGGTCCAGCAGGTCCTGCTCTCGGTCCAGGATATCGGACCACTGGTGCGTCAGTCGGTTCTGGGTGCGCCGGACCCTAGAGCAGCGAAACACTGCCCGGCGCACCTTCCCCCACCGTTGTCGATGCTTCCGGAGCCCTTCCCAAACCCAGGCCTGCTACCTGCTGCAAAGGTTAAGGGGGGGTGGCGCTGCACAAAAATAAACCAGTGCAGCCCACTCCACCTCCCCAAATAAGGCCAGTGCCTGCACCCCTTGTGGGTGCCGCCTTCCGCAAGGCGGTCGCGACTCTGACACCTGCGTCGAGCCCTTTGCCCTTTTGACATGGTTCTGGGGATAGACGCGGCAGGAAAGAAAAGGTTAAAAAAAATTAAAGTAAGTAATAGAAATGAAAAGAGCAGGCGATAAAAAAAGAGTGAAAAAGTAGTTAAAACACACAAAAAGTACACAAAAACCAAAAATATAGAAGCAGGAAAATAGTCAGAGAGATGATAAATAAAAAAGATTTTTAAAAAAGTGTCTAGACACAAAGGATTGAATAGATAGAGGGAGAATTCAAAAGCAGGCCCCAGAACCATAGCAATAGAGTGAATAACAAGATGGCCAATGCAATATTTTCCCCCGAGCAGGCAAAATGCGGCGTGAACACGTATAAGCATTCATGAACAGGAAATAAGTATCGCGAACGGGCGGGAGCATGCATTGCGCAACACGGAACAGGAAATAAGCATCGCGAACGGGCGGGACAAGTGAAAACCAGATGTCCGCGCCCATATTCGACTGTATGGGCAAGTTGGCGAGACATTTCCAACGCGATCACGCAGAAAATATTGCGAACAGGTGGGAAAAAAACTTCTGTGTCTTCGCAATATTTCCGCGTGTTTGCCGACATTTTTGACATTTTCGCCATAGTTTGCGAAAGTCAATTTCGCAAATTCTGCCCACCCCTAATTGTGTGTTACATCTTCAACTGCAACATTACAATTCCGGTGGTTGAAAGTAAAACCAGCAGGTCATTCCAGCTGGATTATGACAGGCTCAAGGAGCCCATCAGCCTGTCAGAACATGTGCGTAACCCCTACAGGACTGCGTTTCCGCCATCAGAATTATGATGTCAGTTTCTGACAGAATTTCCATGCTGGGAATTTCTCCATGGAAAGCCTGTTGGAAAGGGATGTTGGGGGACCCTAGCTGTGCCCCCTTCTCCCTATGGGCTACGGTTAAGTATGGGCAAAATGCGAAAGCAAATTCGCGTTCCGCATGATCCACGAATTCGTGCGAATTTGCGGATTATTTTTGCGTGTTCGCGGGTTGCTTTGCGTGTTTGCGGGCCTCTTGCAGTGCACCGACCGCGAAGTTGCCCATGCGGTCGTACATGGGCGCAGCCATCTTTTCCGCGTTGCGTATTTCTGTTTTCTGGGCACTAGTTGCATGCTCGCATTCTGCACTGGGTGCGATTTCGCGATCGCGGGCGGTTTTTTGTGTGCTCGTGGGGGTAATATCGCGCAAACTTACCACGCGGTCCTCTATGGGCGCGGCCATCTTGTTTTTCATTCATTGCTATGGTTCTGGGCATGCTTTTTCTATCCTCCTTCAATCTTTGCAATCCTTTGTTTCTTTGAACTTTTTTTTATCTTTTTTGGTCATTATCTATCTCTCTATTTTTCTACATCTATACATTGTATTTTTTTCAACTTTTGTTACTTTAATAACTACTTTTTTTTGTTTAGCTCTCTCTTTTATTTTTTATTTTTTCCCCCTAGTCTTTTCTTCTTTCGCCCAGGACCATGGCAAAGGGAGCCGGCAAGTCAAAGGGCACCCGTAGCCGGCTCCCTTGCGGGCGCTTGAGGGCGGAGAATGTACAGGCCAGGAAAGTCTTTACTGCAATGGAGGTGGCTGCACTCATCTTCTATGTGCAGCGACACTTCCCGAAGACCATGGCAGCAGGGGGCAGGCTTGCTTCAGGGTATGGCCTCTGGGAGCGTCACCAGCTGTGGGAGCAGGTGTGCCGGGCCATGCTTAGGGAGTCTGTGGTCTGGCGCAACTACCACCACCGGTGGTCGGACCTACTTGACCGGGAGCAGGACCTGCTCCACCTGCTAGGTGTGGAGATCCCTGGCCTTGGTGAGTAGCTATTTATAAACTACTTTGTTTTCTTCTGCTCTGTGTTATATTGCTAATATATGTTTTTCCAGAAGAGCAAGAATGCTGCCGATTCGATTAAATTGCAGGTAAATTAATGTTTAAATAGCTTCTGTGATTGCAGGTGTTTGCCTGCTCAGTGGCGTTGCTACTATGCTTACTTATTTGGAACTTTGTGCTCATTTGAGAGCAGAACTGCGTAATGCTGGAGAGACTAGAGACTCAAGTCTAGTCCTTCCTTTGTACTCCTGCTGCCACTAAGAAGAAATAGTGGTGGATTGATAGGTTGAGTATATTATTTATGACTTGTTATTTAGTAGTAGGACATTTTTTAGTGGTCTGCACTCATGATGTCGGACTGTGTCTGACACGTCGCGTGCTGCTGAGTGCTGGCAGTCGTAGTAGAACCTTTTTGTTGTTGGTTTCGTTAGTGATTTACATAACTTTCCTAGTAGACGGTCTGCGAATCCAGCAATACTGTACTATCCTCCTAGTTAACCAGATCAGATAGGTCAATACATGTAATGCAATTGTTGGTAATTTGTTTCCCCAAGATAATTTTTTATTGTGGTCAAAGAAATCAAATATTTCAAAAAAACAATCATCCATGTTGTGTTTATTTCATGATCATCAGTACCTCCCAGGGGCAAGGAAACTACCACAACAGAGACTCCGGCAGAACAAGGTGGGCAGCACGATCGGTCCTCTGCAGGCTCTACAGCTGGCCCCAGTAAGTTGTTCTATCGTTAAATTAATACTTATACTTCACTAACTTTTACAGCTCCTATTCTTTACAAACTGTTTCCTAATTCTATTTTTACAAAATAGTCTTTGATCTTCTTCTAGACTGTTTCTACATTCTTATCCTGCTTCTACCATCACTCTCTGTGCTACTACTACTTACTTTTATTATATGAGTCGGTCTGTGTAGGTAGCTAAGCTTGCCCAGTCGGCAAACGGTGTTAAACAAAACTCTGATCCAGCATTAGCTCTAGGCACTGAGTGCAGTCCTCTGGGTTGCCCTTGCTGTCTATTCTGGTCTTCTTAATGTAAGTGCTTTGACAATTTCTAACAACAAAATATCAATGTGTCCACCAAGAATAAGCTAGTAGTTGGCTTTTTTGATTTGACAGGAGCACATACCATACAGCTAGTGTTTCAGGGACTATTCTGCACATACAGAAGTATGGACAAGAGAAATAGGACATTGTTGATTATAGGTGCAGTTCGACTTTCCACATACCTCAGTCCGAACAGAAGTTGAACACCCAATCTACTGACTGACTATCTAGTGTGTCTGACCAATGATTACGACCCAGAAGGACAGAAGAAGACTACCGCCGAGTCCCGACCTATCAGAGTCACGGAAACATGACTGCAAAGTGCAGTAGTTCAAACCCTTCCGCTCACTCACTCATGAACAAAAACCACACAGTGAACAAGTTATAGCAACAGATGGTGAGGTATTACCAGGGCATAGCACATATAGCAAACAGTGAAAAAAAACATATTCTTGAATGGCTTCAAAGGGAACCAAAGACAGCTACCATATGACGCTGTCAGAAAACAGCAATTATAAGATAATTGCTGTCACAATTGAACAAACCATGGAGGGTTCCCTGAGCACAAATGCACATGTCTGTTAATATTACAGATATTATCCGTTCACAAATGATTGTCCATATCGGCACATCCAAGGTAAAAAAAGGCTCTTGTTTTTATTTCCTTAGTCCATAGATGATCACGAAGACTTGCGGATACAAAGGTACAGTCTTGATATAGTACACAACAGCCAAACGCCAACACGTGTTTCGTCAAGGGCAATTACCCAATGACTTCTTCAGGGCCTGAAACGTTCTCACTCTAGTATCGGACCAGGACAGGAGACACGCGTTCGTTTGTAAATCCGGGACAATAATGATGGTTCCGTAGCACATAGGCTGACATTGCCTGAAAATATTAATCGTAAAATTATACAAAGGAAGACTGTAACCATTGGAAGTTGTGTTTTACTTGAAGGAGAACTAAACAATAAGGGTCCTTGTCTTGATCCTGCTTCATATGATATCTGACGTTTGGCTGTTGTGTACTATATCAAGACTGTACCTTTGTATCCACAAGTCTTCGTGATCATCTATGGACTAAGGAAATAAAAAAACACAACCTTTTTTTACCTTGGATGTGCCGATATGGACAATCATTTGTGAATGGATAATATCTGTAATATTAACAGACACGTGCATTTGTGCTCAGGGCACCCTCCATGGTTTGTTAAAAAACCACACAGTGTTTGTTAGTTTTAAAGTTTTATTTTCAAATAAGAAATAAAAAAACGATTTCTTTATTTTTAATAGCGCAGTATTCCGAGCGAGCACTGGTGATAGATGCCGTTAAAGTTTAAACTCATATGAAAAAGAAATTCACCAACTACACATATCTTTGAGTCCTCTATTTTGAGGAAAAAACCAAGTGATACTCCTGGGTTAATTGGGTATATTTCACTTCTACCCTTTTGATTTAATATTTTCAAATTTTCATTATCTCATGTATGAAAAGGACACTTCATGTTTTGTTTCATTTAGAGTTTTGCTTCATATATACAAACATACAATACATTTCTACAACAAAAATACACCATTCATATGTACACGGGCATTTTTCGATATATACACACAGACATTTGTTATCTTAGAAAGACAAGAGTCAAACTTTCGACTCAAAGGTTAGAAAAATGACAAATTAATGCAATCAATGTTTTTTCAAAAACAACAAAATAAACCATAAATTAATTCCGTGGTCTATTAGGCAACAGATGTCTATTCTTTTTGTGCCGACTCATTTCAAACCCGATGTGTTCAATTGTCGGGGTCTCTTCAGGGCTCTGTCTTTTTTATATTTCTGTGTTCCAGCAATCGTTTTTCTAACCTTTGAGTCGAAAGTTTGACTCTTGTCTTTCTAAGATAACAAATGTCTGTGTATATATCGAAAAATGCCCGTGTACATATGAATGGTGTATTTTTGTTGTAGAAATGTATTGTATGATTGTATATATGAAGCAAAACTGTAAATGAAACAAAACATGAAGTGTCCTTTTCATACATGAGATAATGAAAATTTGAAAATATTAAATCAAAAGGGTACGAGTGAAATATACCCAATTAACCCAGGAGTATCACTTGGTTTTTTCCTCAAAATAGAGGACTCAAAGATATGTGTAGTTGGTGAATTGCTTTTTCATATGACTTTAACCTATGGTCCAACCAACTACACGTCCCAGGACCTAACTCCCCCGTTTTCTAAGTTAAAGTTTAAACAACATTCCCTTGAATCAATATAATTCAACTTAACCGATCAAATTATTAGAATAACTGTGCGAGAGCCCCCACCTTCTTTAAAGTACTTAAAGTACTGCTGGTGATGAGGAGTAGGTGGTGAATTGTCCTGTTGGCACAAGGGCAATGGAATCTTCTTTCTGTAATTAGAAAAATGGTGCACGTTAAAAAGCAAGCATTCATCAGTTGTCCTAAAAAGTGTAGCATTTAATGGCTAACCATATAAAAGCTTAACACCCTCCCCAAAACTGTCACTTTTTTTCATTCCCAATAATTAAAAATTGGTTATGTTGTATTAACATTTTCTACCATTACGAGACAAAATAGAGGGTGGTGTATGCTATCTGAAAATATGACATGTTTTTTCTAGACGTCACAGCATCGGATGTGGCACCTAACACCACCAGTGCCGGGGCCAGCAGTGCGGAGATGTCCACTCCAGGGGGTGATGCGGCAGCTCCACAAGTGCCACCAGGAGGAGCTGTGGGGAATGGCTCAGCGGCGGCGGACAGTGGTAAGTTATTATACTACTTACTTATTGACAATTTTTAGTAGGCTCGCAAAGGAGTGTATGATGTACTGTACAGTAGACAGTACTCTACTACAAGTACACTGTACTGTTAAGAACAGTTACTAATTTAGAACTACATTTTTGCCAATCACGGAGAAGTCAGTCAACCTAGACTTAGTAATAGCATTAGCGGCGGTAGTTCTCGGGTAAGCAATGGCCCCCAGTATTTGACTTCAACTCAGCTGGGAAACTTTTATCGTGAAGCCGATTCATATCAGATGAACTTGTGGGATGTGAAGAACGAAATGGGAAAGAAGGGTGAAAGGAAGGACGAGCGAGTCATAACATTTATGACTGTAAAGAATGATACGTGTTTTTGAATGCAGGCAGAGGTGGCTGATAGGAAGGAATCAGATGCATGGCTGCTTGAAGCAAGGATGGTAGGAGGAGAAAGAAAAGATGTGTGGGTGAATCAGAAAATGCACGTGTGATGTGCATTGCAATATATCATTTGGGAAAAACTCAAATGCAAGTCAAGACGGTGGTTTACCAAATAAAATGAAAAGGGTGTTAGTTGGTTTTTGAGTAAAAGTAAACTTGGTACAGTTGAGACATTAAGAAGAATGATAGACGTTTACTTTGGAAGCATGGATGGTATCTTTTTCTTCCTCATAGATAGCAAAGGTGTATGTAGAGCAGACGCTCAGTGGATGAACAGTGTTACTTACATTGAACAGCATGTCCGTGCCAGAGTAGCAAAGCTGAGGAAATCCAAATACTAGAAGTTGTGTTTGTTCAGAAATACTCCCTTGACTAACAGTACAGTAGATTACTTTGTAAGCACAGCATATATTGTGTATGGATTGTATAGTTGACATTATATCAAGTCAAGTCCCTTCCTCCGGCAATTATGGGTACCACACTCACTCCCTGTTAATAATTTTCTTTCAGCTGTGTCATGGGTGGACTATCGCTGTTGTTCACTCAATCTATCAAAACAAAGCACCTAAAGTCATCCATCATATAAGCAAAGATCATGTGACCGGCAGGATATATGATCAGAAATTAATATTCTTAATTTTCCTTTTGTAGTAGTCAAGGCCCGGGGGGGCAGTGCAAAATGTAAATTACATGGAGCAGTAGCCCTTGATGTGACCGAGTATGGCCAGTGCCACCCCTATAGAAAAGTAAGAGCTTCCTATCCCCACCTGCATGTACTGCTTAAAGTAATGCGAGTCTGCGTCATCATGGCTTGTGTCTGTTTTTCTTGGGTGCAAGCTGAGTGAGCAGGCAATATGTTGGATACCACAAGTTCACGTACAAGTAATTTCTGTTGCAAAACAAGAGGAAAAAAAGAAGACTGGTGTAGTCTCTGACTCTCTGACTATGTAGTAGTGAGTCCATAGTGCTGCTAGTAGAATTCCTGAAACTCCCACTAATGTCACAGGCCTACAAAGACGGCCGAAAGATACATGCCAAAATTTTATACTGTGCTTGCAAGTTGCTAGTGTTACTGTGAGACAACTTTCTGTTGAATTATTTTGAGTTAATGTTAAAGACTATTGGCCATAGTATTTTTCTTTCTTTCTTCATACAGATGCTCTGCAACAAAAAAAGCTCACCCGGAAGGAGATGGCTGTCCGGGCCAGGGCCCGTAAGCTGGAGGCCATTTGCGCCGAATATCGGTGGCTGAGGGCTCGGGAGCAGGAGGAGGAGGAGGAAGCAACTACTGCATCCTCCTCCAGTGCCCCCGGGGCCACCAGTCAGCAGCCTCCAGGGAAACAGCACCGTGGCCCGACAGCCTCCTATCGCTGCCGCACAGCAGCAAAAACAACAGCTGCCCCCCCAGAGCCTGGGTGGCATGTCTGCGCCACCTCCGAAAGAGAGTGGACTTACTGGAGCGCTTGGTAGAGAAACAACAGCGCCAGCTCCGGGGCCTCCGCAAAGAGCTGCGGGACCACCTGGCCACAGGACACCGCCCGAGGAAGTGACTGTCCCTTGCCCCATTTTTAAAGACTGTTGGGGGGGGTGGGAATTGGGCGTTGGGGAAAGGGACTTGAAGAAGGAAATTTGGACTCTTGGTTGGGGTTAGGGAGGGGGTGAGTTGGGTTAGTTTATTTTTGTTAGGGGAAATATATTCATTTATTTTACATACTTAAACATACTATTGGCGTTCATATTATTTTGTGTGGTGGTGGGCGGGGGTTATTGTACGTTTGGTTTCTTCAAACTTACCACCATGAAATATCTAAACGTCCAAAAATTTACAAAAGTGCCTCTAACAGAGTTAGTGAATTCAATTGCCCTACTAGTACTTTACTAGTACTACTGTCAGTCTCTCCTCTCCTCCGGGTCCTAGCCCATTATCTACCTCCCCAAAATGCTTATCTTACCTGTGATTTGTGTTTGAGAATAGGGCTAGGCACAGGGCTGGCTGCATGCAAATGGCGATTAAGGTTGGGTGTTGACTTGAATCCTGGACGGATGAAATAGCATCGTTGTGCTGGTAGTAGTAGTGGTACAGCATATGAAAAAAAAGGAAATGAAACATTGAGTGGTGTTGCGGAGTAGAAGAACACATGGGGACTTTGGGTAAGGTTAACGCTGGCTTTATTGATTTTAACTGCCGTCGCCGGCGTGTCGTATTCTGGTAAAAAGGCAAAGGAGGTTCCATATCTCTTCTAGCCGGTGAGGTTTTCTCCTTTCTGGAATCCACTCCGGTTTTTCTCCTCTCTCCAGATCCTCTGGTTGGTGTAGACTCCCTTGACTCTGTTGTGGTTGTCGGGGATTGCACCAAAAGAAAGAAAAGGCAGACTTGCTTCAGTCAGGGGTTTGTATATGTACAGCAGATTGGGGAAAAGGAGTTCGGGTTCACACACGTGCACAAAGTCTAAACTCAAAGACAAACGTTAAAAAAATAGGGTGCCGGTTGCGTGAGGACTTAGGGAAGTGCAGGGATTATGCTGAGTGGGTTATGGTAGTTTTAAACCTTTCCTACCCGCCCATCCCACGATACGGGAACGTACCTGGGTGAGCCACGCTTCCCTTGAAGCATAGCTGGGCGAAACGCCTTGTCATTGGCCTCCTGGCTCCTAGCGTTGCTGCTTCGCCTCAGCTCTAGGGTCTCCCGCTCTCGTCTCTCTCCTGACTCCGTCCTCTTCTTCTCCGCTCTCAGTATCGCCGCCTCCACTCCACACGTCCTCTCTTCCTCTGGGTGATGAACACACTGGTTGTTCTCCGCCGCCGGTTTTTACTTCCGCGTCCCCGTCATGGCAGGGGGCGTGTCTAAGCTCGAACTCTGCCCAATTAAAGTAACAGGGTTCCTCCTCGCATTGATCGGGTGAAGGAAACGGGATGTCGGGTCATTTCTCCAGCGCTCAGCTTGCTGCATGGACAAGGGAGACAAGGGGTTGTTGGCACACTTAGGGGACATACCAGTACAACAGGTTTCCTCCTCTGCCGCCCTGTCACAAGTGGCCTGAGCGTAGCATTAGAAACAGTACGATAGATAGTACGGTAGAGAACAGTGCCATTAATTGTAGCCTAAGCAGTGCTAAAGTGTTCCAAATATAACTACTAGTTGCGGGGAGAATTGGCTACTATAAGAAATAATATTAAGGCAAAGGAAACAGCAAAGTAAACATTAAGCATTCGTGTAGGAGGAGGATGTTGTTGATGATCAATCCACGATGACGCACATGAAATTCTGATTTGAATGATTTTTCTGTTGCTTTGACCTTATCCTCCCCAGCAAGTGTGTGGAATTTATTGTTGTCATTTAGTCACACCTCAATGAAAACCACACAGCCCGGGGGAAGATGGTTAGGTTTTGAAAATTGGATGGGAATGGGGGTTTTGGGAACGTTTTGTGGAGAGAGGAACAAAAAACACAGCTTGGACAAACAACAAATGAAGAAAAACAAATCTTTGGATTCGAAGATATCCATAAATCTTTTAAGGGACATAAAGGAAGTGCACTGCATGCATGAAGTTATTTGCTAAATGGATGGTTATGTTACTGAAAAGTAGTACTAACTACAACTTACTAGTAACTATGAAGAAACAGTGTGACAGTACAGGGCTGCAGTAATTACGCAATTTCACTTGCCTCTCTCCCCTCAGAGAGAATAAACACTTATTAGTACATTAAATTAGTTATAAAAATAGCAAAGAAACTTATCAAATATCTGGAGGGATGAATTTGAAGCAGAGTAAACAAACGCACAGAGTCACACTCATAGAAGTTCAAGTTCACAACAATAACATTTAAAAGATAAGGAGAAGTGAAGAGGATACTGTAACTGTATGTTGTAGTTGTCCTGTTGAATTTGTGAAGTTGCATGCATCCAGCCATTCCTCTTATTCGCGGTACTCCTCCATTCCATCTGACGCTCGTCGATCAATCTTGGTGACAGACACACTGTCCACTGCCTGCCTGATGCGGAATTGCGGATCTCTAACGGTAAGCCTGAGTTAATCGTTAGTTCCATGGCACAGGGTAAAAGCAGGCCTGTAATTGTTGATGGAAAAACAGGAAGTGATATTAAAACACCACGGAGAAAAAAATATAAGGTACCATGTGAAGTGCAAACACTTTCAGTTTCAGAGGTGACAGTATTACATACAAGCATCATTTTGAAAGTGCGTACCCTGAGTCTCCTTTTCAAGGATAGTAATTAGTAACTATGGCCGAATTTTGCGGATCTGCGGTCCGTAAATTCACGCGAAATCGCAAAAAAATCCACGAATTTGCGCGAAATTGCAAAAAAATCTGAGAATTTGCGGATTTTCCCGCAAAATTGCGTTTTTTTTTGTGATTTGCATAACTATTACTGGAGTACTTTCAACTGGCTAATCCAGTAAGTGCTACCTGGTTGGGTAAATGTATAGTGCTTTTCCTACACTACAACTGCGTAAAGTGCCAGAAGAGTTGTCGCCAATGACATCAGCAATAACGCATTACCGGCAATGTTAGCCTGTGCGCTGAAATGCACCTCAGAAACAGGACCAAATTCCTCTTTCCCCTCAACCTACGACCAAACTGCTTCTTTTACACAAAATTAGACCTTCCCATCAGAGCTCCCAGACCCCTAAACCCACTCCAAAATTCCACAACACCACCAAACAGCCCCCCATAAATATGCAATACTGCTATCCCCAAAAAGGCCTAAGTTAAAAACGTGCCAAAAAGCTCTCCGCCACCACTTGCAATCAAAATTAGACCTTCACAGCAATGCTCCCAGACCCCTAAACCCACTCCCAAAAATCTAGAACACCCCGAACAGCCCCCCAAAAACATGCAATACTGCAAAAAAACACCCCTTTTCCACCATGGATTTTCTTCAAACCACTTGCAATCAAAATTAGACCTTCCCACCATGCCTCCCAAACCCCTCAAACCATCCCCAAAAATCTAGAACACCTCCAAACAGCCCCCCAAAAACATGCAATACTGCTATCCCTAAAGAGGCCTAAGTTAAAATCATGCCAAAACGCTCTCTGCAACGAGGCCCAAACCCCCCTTTTCCACCATGAATTTTCTTCAAACCAGTTGCAATCAAAATTAGACCTTCCCAGCAGTGCTCCGAGACCCCTAAACCCACTCCCAAAAATCTAGAACACCCCCAAACAGCCCCCAAAAACATGTAATACTGCTATCACCAAAGAGGCCTAAGTTAAAATCGGGCCAAAACGCACTCTGAAACTAGGCCCAAACCCTCCTTTTCCACCATGGATTTTCTTCAAACCAGTTGCAATCAAAACTAGACATTCCCAACTCTCACGATCCACTGGAAGGTGTACGACTTTTCACCCAAACATACAAGCCTGCAAAACACCAAAAAAGGCCAAAATGTGTCCAAATCTAGACCAAAAAACACCAAAAAGCCCTAAAACCTTGCCAACATCATTATGAACGAGCATGCATTCGGCCCTGAGCCCTAGACTCCGGGAAACCTACCAAATTAAACCCAAAAACCCTAGTAAACCGCACTGAACCCCCAAAACAGCCCTAAACCCTAAATATGCTTTGTCTATCTGTGTCAAAGAGCCTAGGTATGCTACATCAGGTTGCTTCACTCAGTGGTGTCTGCCTTGACCGTCTGCATGGCCCTGCCGCAAGCATAGGCCAAAAAACCGTTACGCTCAAGAATTTGCGAATTTTCGGCAATTTCACGAGATTCGCGGATTGCAAATTTGCCACCGAAAATCCACAAATTTCGCGAGAGGAACTGATTTTTGGCCCATGCATGCGGCAGGGCCATGCAGACCATCAAGGCAGGCACCACTGAGTGAAGCAACCTGATGTAGCATACCTAGGCTCTTTGTCACAGACAGACAAAGCGTATGTAATTGTATGAAGCAAGCCACATAGCCCCAATTTTACATGAACTGCTGTCTGGACTCTGCCTGGCATAACAACACAACACTGCCTCGACCACTCCATACCACGCCTAGACAGACATGTAGTTCTGCTGTAGTAGTTTTTGTAGACTGGTTAACCTGTTTGCCATTGCCACTCACAAATTGGACATAGTTCTTCCGTAAACCGACCCTGATGATCCATCCATCCCAGTGAGTGACCGTAAAGAAAAAAGATATATTATTTAATCAATCATCATGGTATATTGGCAAACAGTAAGTCCAAGGACATTTTGCATATTAGAAAATGCAACGTAGTGGCCCCTGCAGTTGAAGTACAATTTGAATTAAACAAGGTAAAAAAAGCAGAGTAGACTTGAGTTACATTTAGTGTGTAAAAGATTCAATATTAACAGAAGACATATGATTCATTTCATGCACAACAAACAAACAGCAATTGCTTTCATCAGAGCCAGACAGCCATTGCTGTCCACTGCATGCCATCTTCTTCTCATTATTCATTACCTGTTCCACTTTTTGTCAGCATCTTCTTCTGAAAGTGAGGGCCCATAGGGCAGGCTCTCCTGTCAATTTCAGAAGTAACTGTCAGCAATCAGCAAGCATGTAGTCAGTAATTTCAGTCCCACTTGAGGGGACTCGTCTACGAAGACAAAGTTTCTTTATTCTGCGTAATCCAGCCATCTGCCTTGAGGGAAATGGATAGGGGGAGTCTGGAGGAGGAGGATAGAGGAGCATGATTGAGTTGTGAACTTGTGAACCTCAGGAATGCAGACTGCGGCACCTTCAAATCAATAAGGAAATAAGATGAAGACAATGCTGCTGATGGACATGTGATTAGGTGATTAGAGTTTTGTCGTGGTAAAAGTTGCGAAACAAAGAAAGACACACAGGAATAAAAGTGAAAAAGGATGAAAAAAAAGGAAGTAATTTTCAGGCCCCGGTGTCAGGGAAGTAGAGCTCGTCCTCAAACTCTATGAATTGAGATGGGAGTAGGTAAGCTAACAGAGAAGAACTTCCGTCACCTAAGTCGGTGTCCTCTTCTTCCTGCGTGCATTCACGTATTTTGTAATCTGGTGGTATGAAGTGCTGATTCATCTTGATCAATGTTAACCTCTCCACATTTTTGGGCGAGATGCAGGTCCTTTTTGAAGTTACAATGGCACCAGCAGTACTGAAAACACGTTCGGAATACACACTTGCGAGGGGGCAAGACAAATAATTTAGAGCCAGGTTGGTGATCAGTCGCCATAGAGGCCTTTTCCTTTACCAATACAGCAATGGTTTCTGATTAACAAAGACCTCTGTTGGGTTATCCAGAAAGGCCTGCACCATCGACTCAAGGTTCTCCAGGGTTGCTCCACTTTGCGTACCATCTGTGGCCTTTGCATCACTGGAATGAGCAAACCCTTGACGAGTTAGCCAATCCGCTTCCGACAATATTACGGCTGGGCCTGGTGCAGGTGAGGATGATGCTACGGTTGCTGGTGTCGTTAACGGCTGTGAGGGAAAGTGACTCCCTTTGGCCACAGATTCAGAAGTGGAACTTGACGCCGGATGGCCTGCTGATTCAGTAGTACTTATGCAGACTCCTTCAATTTTCTGCCGCTCTTTTTCGAACCGAGTGGCTGACAGAGCTAGCCAATGTTTGTACTTTGAAACATCTGCTTCATTAAAAGGAATGAATGCTTTGCTGGCCACAACCTTTTTGTACAGTGGATCCAGAATAGTGGCACAAATGTAATGTTGATCTGTATGTATTTTTTTAAGCCTTTCATTGTCAACTAGGCAGCTTGATAACCTCGCCGCCAACTGATATGTGTCTTGCTTTTCAGCATCATCTCGGAACGTTGAAGACACCGCCTTCAGTTGGTGCTCTAGCATGCGCAACAATGGGATAGCTTTGCCCAAAGAACAGTCCTCCCTGGTGACTTCACGCGTGAAGACCTCAAAAGGACTAAGCATGCCTGTCAGGCTTGCAACTAGCTTCCATTCCTCCAACTCTAGCCTCATGTCTTTCATAGAAGAACCCAGATGCAAAGACATACTCATTGATTACCACCCACTGCTCAGACAGACGCTCAAGCATGTAGAAGCTTGAGTTCTAACGTGTTGCCACCTTCCTGATGAGTCCTTTGACTGGCAGTCTACTTTCATGTTGAATGCTCCTCAGCTTCTTCCGGGCCTTAAAAGAATGGCTGAAATGAGTGCAGATTCTTCGGCAGGTGGTCAGTAACTTGCTGACTGTGATTTCTTTTATCAAGAAATCTTGCACAACAATGGTAATATTGTGCGCCAAACATGGCACTCTGAAATAGCCACCCTCATGCATGGCCTTAACTATATTACTGCCATTATCCGTGGAAACATAACCAATAATGCACTTTCTTGGATGCAGCCATTCATAGACCTTCCTCTCAAACTCCTCCAAAAGGTTAGGTGCAGTATGAGATTTCTCCATGGCAAACATGGCTACTATTGCATGTTTCCGAGTAGCTTGAAAAAATCTGTCCTTGTCAACATCTGCTTTTTACTTGTCCTTAACCCCTGCAAAAGAGACCCAGTGTGCAGTGATGCACATGTAATCAAGGGCTTGGCAACTGGTCCACATGTCTGTTGTCATGTGGATAGTGTGAACAGCACTCTTCTGAATAGCTGCGCCAATCACCTCCAGCACATCTTGATGTAGTGCTGGAACAGCAACTCTGGCAACATAGGACCGGCTAGGAACCTTCCATTTAGGGCAGACTGTTGCCACAAAGTCTAGAAAACCCACCCCTTCCACAAAAGAAAAAGGGAGAAGGTCCAGCGCTAGCATTTTAGCCAGCTTTGCGTTATACAGACGTGCTGTTGGGTGGTTGCGTTCAAATGGCGCCTCCGACCAAAACATGCTTCTAATGGTGGGCTGGACTGTTTTACGTGATGATGATGATGCAGACTTCTTCAAACCAGTTAGGCTCATTGTTGTACTTTTTTGCATTGGTGTCTCTCCCAGACTCTTAGTGTGCCTCCTACATGTTGCAGGGGTAGAGGGTGGGGGCGCTACCACTGCAGTGTTTCTGCCAGGGGTACTGGGTGTACCAGAAAAAATGTCGGTTAGTTCTTGACTTCCCCCCTGCACGATCAGCCTCTCGGCATCATCAGATGCAATGTGAATGGATACATTTGGATCAGTTCAACTTTTGGCTTGCCGGATCTTCCTTAGGTGTGCCTCCCACTGGATAGTGTGGTGTTTTTGGAGATGACCTCATTGGCCTCCGGTACCATAGTTGGTACCAAGCTTACCCCGACTAACTACCATTTTACAAATCGAACAAACGACCATGTTTTCCACCTTTTTGCTAACACTAAAGAAGTCCCAAACTGGGGAGTTGAGATTTCTGGTGGTGGTGGTGGAGGTGCTACTTTCAATGCCAGATGAAGTGGAGGATGGGCGTGGCCAAATTTGACTCTGTTGTGCACTTACAGTTACAGCACCACTACCTGAGGTAACGGAGGTCGAGCTGGATGGAGGTCCCTGCCGGCCCTTCTGATGAGAAAATATGGAAGCTGTAGGTCGTGTTGGTGTAGTAGTTAACTGCGTTGGTGGGGGTACCAGTGCCACGCCACCCATATCCCGCTCAGAAGCATTTCGGGATAAGGTCAAAATGTGTTGCTGCATGTCCTCTTGGGCTGGAGTGATGACTGTGATGATTGGGTCATCGTCAGACTGTTCATCAGCAGCAGAATACACCACTTCTTGTTCGTCGTCATCATCACCCATAATTCAAAGCCTTGCGTGAACCTTCCTTTTAGGCTTAGCTACCTTTGTCGGCTCATGGCGTGCCTCCCTCTCAGACTGCATTGGTGGGTTCCAATCAACATCAAGATCATCAGAAGGAAAGGTGCTTGAAGAAGAACTTGTAGTAGTAGTAGTAGCCCTCCTTGACCTTTTTCTTGCTGGGGATCTGGAAGACAATGGATCATCATCAGGAGGAGTGGGTGATACCTCTGCTTCAATCTTGATTTACTGATGTGCCCCTACTTCTGGAGGAACAAGCGTTGTAGACAGTTGTGCCGCTCCATGCGCCTCTATTTGCGCCTCTCCATGTGCCTCTAATTGCACCTCTACTTGCACCTCTCCTTGCGCATGTACCTGCGCCACTCCTTGCCCATGTACTTGCGCTTGTACTAGTTGCACCTGTGGTTGTCGTTGCACCTGTGGTTGTTGAACACCCGTCACCTGAGTTACACCCGGTGTTGATTGGATGCTACTTTCTTGCAATGAGCCAACATCACTGGTCGATGGTGATTAAACAATTGAAGTGACTGCCTCTGCAACACTCAAGGGCTTGGACCTAACTCAGCGTGGTGGCACTGAGCCCAATGAAGCGGAGGTGCTGCTCCCAGCTTGGTCCCCGGCGGACACTGCTACTTGCGCCTCTTCTTGCGCCTCTCCTTGCGCATGTACTTGCGGCTCTCCTTGCGCATGTACTTGAGCTTGTACTAGTTGCAAATGTGGTTGTCGTTGCGGCTGTGGTTGTTGAACACTCGTCACCGGAGTTACACCCGGCGTTGATTGGATGCTACTTTCTTGCAATGAACCAACATCACTGGTCGATGGTGATTGAACAATTAAAGTGGCTGCCTCTGCAACACTCATGGGCTTGGATCTAACTCGGCGTGGTGGCACTAAGCCCAATAAAGCGGCGGTGCTGCTCCCAGCTTGGTCCCCGGCGGACACCGCTGCTGCTGCAGGCGTAGTTTTTTTTTCCCCAAAAAAGGTGTCTGTGGGCACATCAGTCTCATTGGTAGGTGGTGCCACTTGCTTCTTCTGTTCCTTCCTACTGGCAGTGGCTCCGCCACCTTTCTTTGGGCCCATCTTCTTCAGATGTCAAAACAGCAGGCCGCAGTTGCACGAGTTGCAGAGTTGTCTATGGGCACATGTGATGTCACGTTGAAAAACCGGACCTTATGGGCCGGGCGGCGCAGGGCACACCTAATATCTCCGGGTTCACCTGGTTCACCTGCCTTGTCAGACAGAGACACAACACACTCTGTTGGGCGTAGAAAATCAGATTTATTAGCTGCAGCCAAGCACAGTTGTCCAAGAAGCAACGGAAGGTAGATTCTTAGGAGACTGCCACTTAACTCCATGGCTCACTGTCTCTTATAGTACACATATTTACAATGCCCACTCCCAAAACATACAAAACTAACGAATAGGAATAGTTCGAAAACAAGCTAACGAGTATCCAAAACACACCCTCCTTTCAGACCCCGTGTGCTCTCCTCCCCTCAAGTTAATCAACACTAGTGCCCATAATTCAATTTGCAGGTGGTAGAACATGTTCGCATGCTTCAAAGGATAGTTTATGTAATAAGAGAATACACGAAGAGAATAGCGAAGGCCAGTCAAATAAGATAAAAGAATGGTGGGACCCAAACAGTGGAGTAAGACAAGGATTATTCAGTCTAGACATGGATTTAACAAACTCGGCAAGACCCTGACATCGGTTTCATAAACAAGGACAAGGGGTTACTTTTTAACAGAAGAGACATGTAGCAGCTGAAAAAGCAAAAACACTGCATTCGCCGTGCTGCCTGAGTGAGGCAACACAAAATGGCAGCTGGACACAAAATGGCGGCTAGATACGAAGCGGAGTCGTAAACCACAAAACCTCAACGTGACGTTGTACTGCACACACAGCTGCAGGATTTCTTCCTGGCACTGGTGGTTCTCTTGTGCACCTAAAAGCAAAGCAAGCCAGAGGAACATCAGTTAAACACCCCAAAAAGTTGAAAAACACACAATCACAACAATCCAATGCCATCCATGCCCTCAATGATGTTTAAATTCAAGACACCCCACAGAAAGACTTGGTCCATGCACCACTCACTACCCCTGGGCATAATGGATGAAAGCAAGGCAGACTGGGTGCAGGCCTATGGCACAAATCACACTGCCTGGCTTCACAATGGCCCCTTGACCCCCACCCACATGGCCAGGCCCTGCCTGTACCAGGCCTCAAAATGGCCCCCACCCACATGGTCAGGCCCCAACACCACCCCAAAAAGTCACAAAACACACACAAATCACCACAATCCAATGGCATCCATGCCCTCAATGATGTTTAAATTAAAAACACCACACAGAAAGTCTTGGTCCATGCACCACTCACTACCCCTGGGCATAATGGATGAAAGCAGGGCAGACTGGGTGCAGGCCTATGGCACAAAGCACACTGCCTGGCTTCAAAATGGCCCCTTGACCCCCACCACATGGCCAGGCCCTGCCTGGACCAGGTCTCAAAATGGCCCCCACCCACATGGTCAGGCCCCAACAGCACCTACAAAGTCGAAAAACACACAAAAATCACCACAATCCAATGCCATCCATGCCCTCAATGATGTTGGAATTCAAGACACCCCACAGAAAGAATTGGTCCATGCACCTCTCACTACCCCTGGGCATAATGGATGAAAGCAGGGCAGACTGGGTGCAGGCCTATGGCACAAAGCACACTGCCTGGCTTCAAAATGGCCCCTTGACCCCCACCACATGGCCAGGCCCTGCCTGGACCAGGCCTCAAAATGGCCCCCACCCACATGGCCATGCCCCAACAGCACCCAAAAAGTCAAAAAACACACAGAAATCACCACAATCCAATGCAATCCATGCCCTCAATGATGTTTAAATTCAAGACACCCCACAGAAAGACTTGGTACATGCACCACTCACTACCCCTGGGCATAAATGATGAAAGCAAGGCAAACTGGGTGCAGGCCTGAGCACAATGCCTGGCTTCAAAATGGCCCCTTGACCCCCACCACATGGCTAGGCCTTCCCTGGACCAGGCCTCAAAATGGCCCCCACCCACATGGTCAGGCCCCAACACCACCCCAAAAAGTCACAAAACACACAAAAATCACCACAATCCAATGCCATCCATGCCCTCGATGATGTTTGAATTAAAGACACCACACAGAAAGACTTGGTCCATGCACCACTCACTACCCTGGGAATAATGGATGAAAGCAGGGCAGACTGGGTGCAGGCCTATGGCACAAATCACACTGCCTGGCTTCAAAATGGCCCATTGACCCCCACCACATGGCCTTGCCCTGCCTGGTCCTGGCCTCAAAATGGCCCCCACCCACATGGTCAGGCCCCAACAGCACCCACAAAGTCGAAAAACACACAAAAATCACCACAATCCAATGCCATCCATGCCTTCAATGATGTTGGAATTCAAGACACCCCACAGAAAGAATTGGTCCATGCACCTCTCACTACCCCTGGGCATAATGGATGAAAGCAGGGCAGCCTGGGTGCAGGCCTATGGCACAAAGCACACTGCCTGGCTTCAAAATGGCCCCTTGACCCCCACCACATGGCCAGGCCCTGCCTGGACCAGACCTCAAAATGGCCCCCACCCACATGGCCATGCCCCAACAGCACCCAAAATGTCGAAAAACACACACAAATCACCACAATCCAATGCAATCCATGCCCTCAATGATGTTTAAATTCAAGACACCCCACAGAAAGACTTGGTACATGCACCACTCACTACCCCTGGGCATAATGTATGAAAGCAAGGCAAACTGGGTGCAGGCCTGAGCACAATGCCTGGCTTCAAAATGACCCCTTAACCCCCACCACATGGCTAGGCCCTCCCTGTACCAGGCATCAAAATGGCCCCCACCCACATGGTCAGGCCCCAACAGCACCCACAAGTCGAAAAACACACAAAAAACACCACAATCCAATGCCATCCATGTCCTCAATGATGTTTAAATTCAAGACACCCCACAGAAAGACTTGGCCCATGCACCACTCACTACCACTGGGCATAATGGATGAAAGCAAGACAAACTGGGTGCAGGCCTGAGCACACTGCCTGGCTTCAAAATGCCCCCTTGATCCCCACCACATGGCTAGGCCCTGCCTGGACCAGGCCTCAAAATGGCCCTTACCCACATGGCCAGGCCCTGCCTGGACCAGACCTCAAGATGGCCCCCACCCACATGGCCAGGCCCCAACATTACCCCAAAAAGTAAACAAAGACACAAAAATCACCACAATCCAATGACATCCATGCCCTCAATGATGTTTAAATTCAAGACACCCCACATAAAGACTTGGTCCATGCACCACTCACTACCCCTGGGCCTACTGGCTAGTGAGGCTTTAGAGGCACCCCCAAATAAAAAAAAAATCCACATATAACAGTGAGCTAACATTTCATGACATAAATGAAATTTAAGTTAAAAAAAACCTCACAGAAACAGTTGTATCATGCACCCATGACTAACCCTGGGCCTACTGGATACTGTGGCTACCCACAATATATTTTTTTAAGGTTGTGAAAAGGTTTTAAAATTATAGTTGCAGCAACTGCAATGCCCCAAACAAACAACACCAACTTACTTGTCAAATCTCAAATCCAAAAGTGATCCAAACTCCAAAGTCCAAAAAGTCCTCAAATGGAGGAGTGTGGCTCACTGATTAGAGCGGCAGACCCTGATGCAGAGGTCTGGTCCGGGACCAGGGTTCAATTCCCGACGCGGCAGGGTACTGAGCCCAAATAAAATGTCCACGGACTCGATAATTCTCGCCTTGGTGCCTATTCTAATCATGGGGTCCCACGCTGCAACTCTGGGCAACAGTTGCTTAATCTCCACTACGGCGGCCCACCCGCGGCGGGATGCCTGGCTTTCACCCTGGGGATACCCAGTAGGGGTTATCTCACAGGGAAAAGCCAGGACGGGTTCCCAAAGCAAGCGCCTTGATGCCTTCGGGTGATACGTGCGCTATATAAATCGCAATCCATTTACATTTACAAATACAAATATCCAGCAGCAGCCACAAAAAGTAATCCTTCCATCTCCAGATCCAAATCAAAAGTGACCAGGACATGGACAAAGCACTGGGAGGAGCCTGCTGGACAGGGACAGGAAGTTTGAGACTCTGGGACACTTCCTTCCTCCCACCCTCCCCAAAAATGGACTCCTTGCACAAAAAAGTGCAGCCAAATGTCAATCTGAGGAGTTATTGTGATCAAAATCTTCATTTTCAGAAGGTTCATGCTGCCTGTGGTGGATTTCTTGTGCAGAATTGCAATTTTTGCAAGTTCGGGAAAGCGAGCTGTTCAAATCCCCCGCCGGAAATCAGCAGTGCGCCACATCTACGTGTTCGCAATTGTTTACTCCCGCGATGCGTGATCGCGGGCCCTTATGAGTCGACTTACTCACGTTGTCAAACTCTCGCTGTGGAAGATGGCGGGCCGCGATGACGTAATCGCGGTCTCTTGCGTGATCGCGCAGCAAGATCCAAAATAGCGCAGCATACTTAAACCGGGAAAAAAACAACTCTGCGAAAACAGAGTCACGGTAAATTAATGCCGCACGCTCGATATTGTATTTTTTAAGCGCGACCAAGCAAAAAAATCCACCAGCTTACGAATTTGCGGATTTGTGGGCAAATTTGCGGGATTCGCGGACCGCGAAAAATGCCAAAAATCTGCAAATTCTACGAACGGAACGGATTTTGCGCCAACGCTTAGCTACGTTTAGGGGTAGGTAAATCCCTGCACTATACGGCAGGCACCATGAGGTGCAGGGGTTTGCACAAACTCCCATTACTGTATGGGAGCCTGTGCTACATCCAGTTTACAGCCGCAACACACGCTCCCATAGGGAAATTGGAGTCATTACGTAGTGGGGACCGCCGACCGGAGGTCAGCCGGTCCTGAAACCACGAAGATATCGGTCAGGGAGAACTCTGAACAACATCTTAATCTGGGCCATAGTATTTGCTGGCGACACTTGAAGTTTCCTCCGCCCCACCGTTGGCATTCAACTGTGTGTGCATTGCATTGGAAATCTCTGAGGAATAACCAGTGAAGTGATCGCTGACATGGGTAGGAGGGACTCCAAAGAGTGGAAGTTGCACTTTCAGGGGGTGGGGGTTCTTAGATCCAGGGGCCCGGCTGATATGGACGCCGCTGTAACCAGTCACCCCAACTTGAACACCAGTCTGGCACAAATGTAATCATGGCAGAACTACATTCTGGGTTCTGCACTATAGATGCATGATTTCATACTCTGGCTGACAGGCTGGACAACATGGGGCAATGCCTGGATCACCAACACACTGAAATTAGGAGAAGCAGAGAAATGTCTCTCAAAATAGCTTCAAACCCCAACACAGTACTGAATCCTCACTGCTAGCAGTCACAGAGCACCTGCGCGACACACTGGACAAAGGGAAATCCTCCGATTGATTAAGCTTGATCTGAGTGCCGCATTTGACACTGTTTCAGACAAGATCCTGCTGCATTGTCTAAAGGAAATTGACTTTGACGGAGTGGCTCTGACTTGGTTCACCTCTTTTTTAACTAATAGTTCTTTCCAGGGTATTTTCTCTTCCTATTAGTCTATGATTCAAAATCTATACTATTGGGTTCTCCAGTGCTCTCCCTTGAGTCTTACCCTATTCAATATCTATATTCTCCTTTTAGCCCAGATGGCAAAATCATGCAATATCACATTAGTATCCTATGATGACAATTCGCAATTGATAGTCTCCTTTCAGGCCACTTTATGGAAGTCATAAAAGGCTACATCCGGGGGTCTGCATCTCGAAACACAGATATATTATGCGACATTCAGAACTCTCTCAATAAGGGCGAAAACTAATTACATGATATTGAAAACCTTGATGCTCAGCAGGGATGGTGACCACAGTTGCAGCACTGTTCTGCTCTGCTCGATGAGTTAAGTTCACTGGCAGACCAAAATGTGACACATTTGGGAAAATATTCTTGTGCTTGTTGATACGGAGAGAGCGAATGCTGAAGCATTACCCTGGCATGGTGTTTGCATCCACTGTGAGGAGTGAGTTCCACAGAACTGCTTCTGAGAGATGGTTCCAGCACAACCGAGAACACTGCTATTCTTGTAGAATTCCAGCAATATAGTCACCTTCACACCTCTCAAGGAACTGATATGGGCAATGACATGAAACGCGAAATCTCTGAAATTCCAATGATATGAGGCCCTTCTTTAGTGAGACCATCACTTCAGAAGAGGCGATACAGGCAATACATTCTTTAGATGGATCCAAGGCTCCTGGGCTTAATGGCCTCATGATTTTATTTTTTGATTTGAATTTCATTTTATAAAGCACTCAAATACTATAAGGCATCTTGGTGCTGCTTCATAAGAGTGAGAGTACGAGTTGTGAAAAAGAAAGTTATTAGTTATTAAAAAGCCATTTTTTAATGATTTCCTTTAGGACAATAGATTTGGACTGCCTTTTAGCAGGATGGCAAGCTATTGACATGATTTTGCTGTTCCTGTGGTGAAGCTTTTTCCTCCCAGTGAGCTCTTTTAATTCCTGGGACCACTAAGAGTTGGCAGTAGTTGATCTTAGATTCTTAGATTTAGTGTACCATGTAAAGTGATGTCTTAACTAGCCTGGACCAGTATTGTGTAGTCCTTTAAAAGCTATGCATAATGATTAGAACCTGATCCTTTTGTCGATTGGGAGCCAGTGTGGTTTAACCAGGCCCTGGGAGACAGATTGATGTTTATTAATGCCCAAAAGTACACCAAAGTCAAAGCATTTTGTACAATTTGTAATTTCTGCAGGAGTCTTTTTTGAATATTTTAAACTAAGGCATTTCCATAGTCAAGTTCAGACAAGGCCAGAGTAGTCACAACTATCTACAGGAGATCGCTGGAAATGAAGACACGGATCCTCCTAACCTGTTGTCAAATATAATTCCTAAGTTTAGTACCTTATTTAGTGGTGAAGGAAGAGCGATGCCCGTGGGCCACCAGGTGGTAGACCAAACAGAAGTGTCATTACCTAGAAGTAGAACCTTAATTTTATCAGAGTTTAGATTTAGGCAATTTTAGGCAATTAAGCTTCATCCAGTTATTAATCAGAGTCATACAGATGTTAAACCATTCAGCCGTTACCTGAAGATTTCTGGACCCTAGACTATAATGTGGGTGTCATCAGAATAGGAGACGAGTGAAAAGCTGTAAAATCTGATGAGACTTGCCAGAGGGGTTACGTACAGGTTACTCATGGTAGAGCCCAATGAAAAGCCCGGCAGAAGCTTGAAAGGGGCAAACGTGCAGTCACCTAGTGCCACCTGCTCTTCCCTATATGGCAGGGAAGACATAAAACTTTGGGGGTAGTACCTTAAATCCCAAGTTCAGAGTGCAGGTAAATTAGTATGTGGTTGTTGACCATATCGAAGGCAGTGAAAAGCTTCTATGCAGCTCTTCATCTGTAGGATTTTATCAGAAAAGTATTTATTTTCTCTTCCTTGATTAAAATGTTCTAATCTGTAATAGCCAAGGAATGTTTTTTTTTGTCTTGGTAGCTGTAGTTTGCTCACCACTTCCTTTCTAATTTCCTACAGAGTTGTTTTTGTATTCTAAGTTTATTAGTGAAGCATGGTTTGGAAGGGGTTTTTTATTTATTAGAAAATAATGTTTTGGAGGCTATAATACTTTCTCAAATGCAATGCTTATTCAGGAAACAAAGGTAAGGGTTGCAAAGTTTGAATTAAGCATGGGCTGAAAATTCGTTCTGCTCGCGGAATTTGCGGATTTTCCACGATTTCGCGATCCGTGAATCTCGCGAAATCGCGGTAAAATCCACGAATCAGCGGGGACGAATTTTCCGCCATACACTTACAGGGTTACAGCAGCAGGTGCAAAAGTTGAAGCTAATTTATTGTAACCTTTTACAAAAGGGTTACAAAGAAATTAACTTCAACTTGGGCACCTGCTGCTGTAAGCCTGTAAGTGCTTCCTGGCGCCTCGTTGCCTACTTGCAACTATTCTCTGACCCTGCTCTGACCCTTGAAGCAGGGTCAGAGAATAGTTACAAGTAGGCAATGAGGCGCCTGTCACGAAATTAAACCTCCACAGGAAGCACTGACAGATATAAAAACACGCATTTGCAATGCAATAGGTCTTGCATTAGGAAAGTTTGAGCTATTGGTCTTGTAAATGACCATTTTTTTATTTATGTGTTGGTTTTGAAAATAGCTAAATTAATAGCTTTGTCATTTACAATGCCAATAGTCATAACTTTCGCAATGTGACACCTATAGCTTTTGTAATGCAATATGTTTTGTATTTACGTGACTTAGATGTATTGATATTACAAATTACAATGGCTTTTAATTTTTTTAAATAATTAATACTTAAAAAAAAGTGATTTTTATTTATAATGGCAATAGCTTAAACTTTTGTAAATAACTTTTGTGAAGATTGTGTTCAGTGTATTTTATTGTGACGAAAATCCAAGAACAGAAGTGAAATATTAACATCTTTTTGTGACATTTGTAATAAAGCTTGAAACATTGAGGGGAACATATTTGAACCAGTTATTGTCAAATGGTTGCGCAGATTGATGCTGGGGTGGCGCTGAGTGGTGCTATGGTGGTGCTGAGTGGTGCTGTGGTGATGCTGAATGGTGCTGTGGTGGTGCTGAGTGATACTGGGATGGTGCTGAGTGGTGCTGTGGTGGTGCTGAGTGGTGCTGTGGTGGTGCTGAGTGATGCTGTGGTGGTGCTGAGTGATGCTGTGGTGGTGGTGCTGTGGTGGTGGTTCTGAGTGATGCTGTGGTGGTGTTGAGTGGTGCTGTGGTGGTGCTGAGTGATAATGTGGTGGTGCTGAGTGGTGCTGTGGTTGTGCTGAGTGATGCTGTGGTGGCGCTGAGTGGTGCTGAGGTGGTGCTGATTGGTGCTGTGGTGGTGCTGAGTGATGCTGTTGTGGTACTGAGTGATGCTGTGGTGGTGCTGAGTGATGCTGTGGTGGTGCTGAGTGATAATGTTGTGGTGCTGAGTGATGCTGTGGTGGTGCTGAGTGATGCTGGGGTAGCGCTGAGTGATGATGTGGTGATGCAGAGGGCAGAAAGGCACAAAAAACGAGTCTAACAGGGGGCAGAAGGGCAGAAAAACAAGGAAAAACTAGTCTAACAGGGGGCAGAAGGGCAGAAAAACAAGGGAAAAAACGAGTCTAACAGAGGGCAGAAGGGCACAAAAAACGAGTCTAACAGGGGGCAGAATGAATCCCACCCAGTGTATTTGTCCACGAAGATGCCACCTTTTTGTGCAATACCTCTACTCAACTGGAGTACTTTCTACTGTCTAATCAGTAAGTGCTCTCTCGTTGGCTAAATGTATACGGGCAGATTTACAATAACTGGCGCATCCCCAGGGATGCGCCAGTTATTGTGCGCCGCAGCTCCGCCACCCATGGTGCGCCGCATTTACAATGCGGCGCACCATGTGGCAAAAATGGCACAGATGCGTCACGCATTTGTGCCGTAAAAGCAGCGCATTGCTGGAGCTGCGTCGCGCTTGCAACGCAGCTCCAGCAATGCTCTGGGGGGCCCTATCTCTCCAATGCTGCGTCAAGCTTGAAGCAGGCGCAGAGTTTTGACTCAGCATTGGCCTAAAAGTGACTGAGTGAAATCTTGTAGATTTCACTCAGCCACTTTTAGGGGGCGTTCCTGCGCAGAACACCCTCCCCTGTGCCGGAACGCCTCCTGATGGCACAGGGCTTTACAATGTGACGCATCTCTCAGATGCGTCACGTTGTCAATACCCAGCACCATGGCGCATCTTTTGTGCTGCTGCTCCGTCACAAAAGTGACGCAACTGCGGCGCAAAAGAGGCGCAAGCGGCTTGTAAATCTGCCACATAGTTCTTTTACTACACTGTAGCTGCGTAAAGAGACAGAAGATGTGTCTCCACTGACCATGTGTGCCTGTGCCTGTGTTACAGGCACACATGGTCACTGGGAACACATCTTCCTGCCCTTTACGCAGCTGCAGTGGAGTAAAAGCACTATACATTTACCCAATGAGGGAGCACTTACTGGATTAGCCAGTAGAAAGTACTCCAGGGTAAATCGCAAAAAAATTGCGATTTCGCAGGAAAATTCGCGAATTCGCAGATTTTTTTGCGATTTCGTGGGGAAATCCGCAAATTCGCGGAACGCGAATTCCCAAATTTCGCCCATGCTTAGTTTGAATCAGATTCGGTAACTGGCTTGTACGTTGCTAACATTATTTGAAATGTAATGGTATCAATGCTAGGCTCAGCCTCTGCTGAGGGAGAAGTAATTATTATAGGTAACTTGTGAACATGATGTTCTGATATTCATCATTACTGCTTTATGGTTGGACCATTTAAAGGTAGCACATCTGTGACTGTGGGTCGTGGATTGATCGTAAAGATTCCATCAGGAGTGTGTCCTGCTCTGTGAGCGAGCAGTGCTACCTGTTGGTGTAGGTCACAGTTGGCAAGTGTGTCAACCAGAGAGAAGGTGCCAGAGTTGTCTATGATCTCTAGGTGAAAATTTAAATCACCTAGGAATGTACATAGACTATTAAGAACCGAGGGGCATATTACCAAGGAATAGCGATATTTATCGCAAAATGCGCTTAGCACATTTTTCTTTATCGCTGCCTATCGCTGGATATGTTAGCAGGGAAAACATGCTATTAGCAACGTTTTTCTCCTTTGTGCTAAAATATCCAGCAATAGCGGCGAAATGCGTGAATATCGCTGAGAATACAGCGATATTCATGCATTAGCGACGAAATGCTCTTAGACATGTTATCCACCTCCCATTGGATAACATGGCTAAGAACTGGTCTGGGCAGGTGTTAGCATTTGGAGATATTCGCGCTAAGCACAAATATTTCCATCGCTACGCCTGCCTTGCTAATAGGCGATAGTGACGTTAGCGACTGCTTTCAGTCGCTAACTGGTTGGGTACGCCCACTTTGCATGTCTTCAGCGATAAACATCGCTGACATGCATAGCGGGCACCAAACCGCTCGCTATCGCCTTGCTAATAGGGTGAAAGAATTATCGCTGCATAGCGGCCGAAAACGGCCACTAAAGCGGCGATAATTGCCTATCGCCCTGCTTGATAATATGCCCCCGAGTTTGTAGTGCCTGGTCGATGGTAGACCACTGGGCCTTTGAAGAGATAAGTCTTGCTAAGACCTACTGGGCAGCCTGATACTGTCAGGTAGTGTCAAGAAGGTACCTGAATTCCTCTGATTCCGTGGGAGCAGCTGACGTGAAGGATGAATATCTTCTGAAGAATAATTCCCAACTCCCCCACACCCCTGGACCCAGAGAACTCTAAGTCCAGGAATAAAGGGGAAAGGGGAAGTGGATAGACAAAAGAGAGCCTGCCACACTGGTGCCTTCTAGACTCTTCTAACTGGTCAAGTCGCACCTAGAACAGTAAGCACAACATTATTACAGTTCTACACATAATAGGTTTCTCACACTACTCTTGTTTTTATACCCAGACTCTGCCTACCTTATTAATGTGTGGAATTTGCTGCTCTCTGTAAATATGTTCTAGTGTTGAAAGAATAGTCTCTTTTTAGAAATGAAACTTAGCAAGTGGAATGTCCTGGGCTAGAACTCCAGACTGGAATGTTACAGGTGGTATACAACTGTATCTATTTTATGCATAGAATAAGATACCCCTATATACATAGCATCAGTTGACTGGAGGATGGGTTGTCGTTATGGAAGAATATCCCTACTGAAAATGTCCTCAGCAACAGCTTCTTCGCATAGCGCAGAGAGGGAAGCCAATTACTCAAACTGTTCTCTTTAGACAAAGTTCAACACAGTTCTGCTCCTCAATGAATGTCTTTAAATCGAAAACGAAGTCTCTTACCGCAGACGTTGGGTTGAGGTACTAGGACAGAAACTCCTACCAGGTGCTGACTGCGAGAGACTCTCTCAAATGCTGTCTTCGGAATTCTCCAGCAAGCCGCCGAAGAAATTACAAAATGAGAAATAGCAGCTTCACAGGTATATCAGGTGCTGCCGGACTGAAGAATTGGAGCGGTAAACAGTTCCATGCTCCAAGACTTGCGGAGGACCAATTATTTATACAGATTGCGGATTTACCAGACGCGAGAGGCAGAACGCGACTAACCGCCAGAAAATTACAGTTGAAGTGCGCAGGAGATAGCGCAAGCGGTCACAAAATGGCCGCCAGTGATAACCACTAGAGCGCTGACTTAATGAAGTAGCGGCACAACCAGGAACCACTACGGAAATGACCTTGCCCCAATTCGCACTCTCCTTTGTAATCAACTCCAGATAGGGAACGTGGTATTTACAGCATGAAGCGGAGTAAATCTAGGACCAGAAGGAACTGTCTTGTTGTGGGCTAATCGGAATCTGACAGTACCCCCCACCAAAGCCCCCTCCCTAGGCTTCTGCGGGTGAGTCTTATGAAATTCTGCCACCAATCTAGGAGCATGAACTTGAGAACTGGGTTCCCATGATCGATCCTCTGGACCGAAACCCTTCCAGTCCACCAAGTAGAACAAACGGTTCTTTCTCCATTTCGAATCCAGAATCCTCTTCACCTCAAATTCATCAGCCGAATGAACTTGAATAGCTGTGGGAGGAAGATTACGTTTCAGATTTGGTGGATTCAGTTTGATCAAGGAGACATGAAATGTTGGATGAATCTTCATAGACTTTGGAAGGGCTAATCTAACACTGACTGGGTTGACCATGCGTACAACTGGGAAAGGGCCTACAAATCGGGGCTGAAACTTACGATTCCCAACTAATCTCATATGACGAGTGGAAACCCAAACCAGATCCCCAGACTTATAGATTGGACTTTCTCTTCGCTTCTTGTCAGCCTGTTTCTTGTATCCGGATTTTGCTTTAGAGAGATTCTGAGACGCAGACTGAAATGTTTTCTGCAATTTCCGAATCACCTCTTCAGCAGCTGGAACATCTACTTCCACCCAACCAGCAAGCATATTTGGATGTCTTCCCGAATTTAGAAAAAATGGAGAGAAACCTGTAGCTGAATGAACTGAATTATTGTAGGCAAACTCCGCTGTACTTAAAAGGGAGGGCCATTCCCCTTCCTGATCCATCAAATACAGGCGGAGATACTGCTCCAAATCTTGATTTACTCTTTCCGTCTGCCCATCCGTCTCAGGGTGGAAACTGGTGGACAGACGAGAGTCAATTCCAAGCCCTTTCAAAAAAGATCTCCAGAATCGAGAAACAAACTGTGACCCCCTATCGGAAATCATAATTTTAGGAATTCCATGTAGCCTAACTATGTGTTGAATGAATAGTGATGCCAATTGAGGAGCAGAAGGTAAACCCTTTAATGGAACAAAGTGACTCATTTTAGTGAATTGGTCAACCACCACCCATATCACTGAATAGCCTTGACTAGAGGGTAACTCAACTATGAAATCCATCAAAATGGTGTGCCACGGGGAAGGGGCAGTGGGTAGTGGCATGAGCAAACCCTGAGGAGACTGTCTGGAACTTTTCCCCTTAACACACTGTTCACAAGAGGCCACATGCTGTCTCACCTGAGTTTCCATACCTGGCCAAAGATAGGTCCCCTTCACCAATTCCAAAGTCTTGAATACTCCCTTGTGCCCGGCCAAAGGGTGGTGATGAAGCCGCTGAATTACTTCTTTCTGTAATTCCTCACTAGGAACGAACATTTTTCCTTGGACATATGGTTTTCCACCACGAATCATTTGATCAGGACCTTCAGAAACCCAATTGGTGAATTCTTCTTCGAGAAATCTTTCTTCAATCTTTTTCCCTAATTCGTCTTCCAAAACTAAGGCCACAATCTTCTCTTGAGGAATGATAAAACCTTCTGTCTTTTCTTCAATGTCTTCTTCAGTGCTGAGACAAGAAAGGGCATCAGCCTTTCCGTTGGCAGCACCTGGTTTATATGTTAAAACAAAATCATAATCCGCAAAGAAAAGAGACCATCGCAACTGACGAGGTGTGAGAGTTCGAGCTGATTTCAAGAATTGCAGATTTCGATGGTCTGTGAAAACTGTCAGCACATGCTGGGCTCCCAACAAATAGTGTCTCCAGACTTTAAAAGCGTCTTTCACCGCTAGCAGTTATTTATCGGCTATGGAGTAGTTGATTTCTGCAGGGGTCAATTTCCTAGAGTGATAAGCTACCGGATGTAACTGACCAGTCTGCTTGTGTCTTTGGGACAAAATTCCGCCAATGGCTCGATTCGATGCATCTGCCTCAATAAAAAATGGTTCTTTCAGATCTGGATGTTGCAGGACCGGTGCTGAGACAAAAGCTTCCTTCAAAGATTGGAAAGCCTCTTCTGAATCTTTTCCCCAAACAAACCGTTCATTCTTCTTCAACAGTTTGGTGATTGGGCTTACCTTCTCAGAAAAGTTCTGGATGAATCGCCGATAAAAATTAGCAAATCCCAAAAAACTTTGGATTTCCTTCACCGAGCGAGGGGCTGGCCAAGATCTGATTGCTTGTAACTTGGTGTTATCCATGAAAACTCCCTCAGGAGAAAGAATGAACCCCAAAAATTCCACCCGAGAAGAATGGAAAACACATTTCTCCAACTTTACAAACAGATGATGTTCCAACAAGCATTCCAAAATGGCACGGACGTAAACCACATGCTCTTCTAAACTGTTGGAAAAAATGAGGATGTCGTCGATGTATACGACTGCAAAACGGTCTAAAAACTCCCGAAGGACATCATTCACGAAGTGTTGAAAGGCGGCTGGGGCGTTGCACAATCCGAAAGGCATTACTTGATATTCAAACAACCCCAGTCGCGTCCGGAACGCCGTCTTCCATTCCTCGCCCTCTGCCATGCGCACCAAATGGTACGCACCTCTCAAATCCAGTTTTGTGTAGACACATGCATCTTTTACTTGATCTAGAAGCTCAGAAATGAGAGGTAGCGGATAGCGGTTTTTCTTGGTGACCTGATTTAGGGCTCGATAATCGATACAAGTTCTCAGGGAACCATCCTTCTTCGGAATGAAGAAGAGGGGGGAAGAAACAGGTGATTGTGATGGTCGAATGAATCCACATGCCAAACTCTCCTCGATGTATTCCTTAAGGTGCCGATTTTCTGGTTCAGATAGAGCATAAATGCGACTACAAGGCAACGCCGCTCCTGGCTCAAGCTCTATTCTGCAGTCATATTCCCGATGAGGCGGCAACTTCCGGGCTTCATTCTCGTTGAATACTTCACTGAGGTCTTGATATTCCTCTGGAATCTCAGGAAGTTCCACTGCACAAATCATCTGAGTTTGATCCGCCAAACTGAAAGGCATAGAAGACTGCACCTTTTCACTCTGTTCAAGGAAGCAATGTTCTAGGCAAAAGGTTGAGTTCATTTCCACAGTGCGATTTGCCCAGTCGATATGAGGGTTATGTTCCGTGAGCCACGGTAATCCAAGAATCATCTGAAATTGGGGAGCATCAATCAAATTGAATCTAAGATAACTTCGATGCTCTCCAGGTCCCAAAACTGTGACCACCTCAGCATCAAAAACAATTGGTCCAGAAGATAAACTGGTGCCGTCCACTGCACGAACTGGTTCAGGTCGAAGTTTCTTTTCAAACTGGATACCTAGGGATTTAGCAAACCGAATGTCACAAAAGTTTCCCGTTGCGCCTGAATCCAACATAATGGAAACTTCCTCCTTCTGGGTCTTTCCAAATTGAATCGTACACGATAAAATTAAATGAGGGGCGGCGGGCTGAAGAGTGTTGGCCAAATGTTGAGCTTTGGGAGTTGACTCATGAGACGCTCCCACCAGAGCAACTCCTTCTACTGGTGGGGCCTGTCTTTTACCCACTGATTTGTTTTTGACTTCTTAGTGCAATCTTTTACAAAATGGCCACACTTGCCACAATACATACAAAGATTTCCCAATCGTCGCTTCTCTCTTTCTTCCGATGTGAGAGGTCCTCTAACTGTGCCAATCTGCATAGGCTCTTCACCAGAATTTCCTTCGATAGTCTTAACTGCTTCTGACCTGACTCGATCAAATTGAGGGGGCAGCTGTTTGACATCTCTTCGCTTTTCACTGCGCCGTTCTGATTGTCGCTGATCGATTTGGAGCACCAGATCAATTAACTCGGAAACATTTGTTGGTCTCTTTGGAATTTGAGCTAGTCCATCTTTAAGCTCATCCTTTAGCCCTCTATAGAATATTGCAGCTCTCTTTTCAGTAGGCCAATTCGTTTCCACGATCAATTTATTGAACTGTGCCAGATATGCCACCAATTCCTTGTTACCCTGCTTTAAATCAAGCAATTCGTTATCTGTGGTCTGAGAAATAGTTCTGCGATCAAATATTCGTTGAAACTCCATCTTAAAGTCTTCGAATTTATACAGAACTGGATCATTAGAGGACACTAACGGCATGGACCAAGCCGCTGCATCACCACTCAGGTAAGAGAGCATGAATGCCACCTTGGACTGATCCTCCTTAAACAAAATGGGCTTACAGAGAAAATGCAGAGAGCATTGTGTCAAAAATACTTGGGCCTTATGAGGATCCCCTTGAAACCTCTCAGGTGGGGCCAACGGAATGGTTGGGGACATTGCATGCACCACTTGAGTGGTCAGAGCTGAAGATGAAGAGGGAGAGGGTGCAAGGACGAAGGTAACTTGCCTCCTGGTTTGATTTCCTGACCTCTTCCCTGGTTTCACTTAACTGTTTCTGTAATCCTTCCAAAATGGAGGCTAAAGCCTTGACATCGAAGCCTTCAGCCATACTGCCCAGACGGAAGAAATACCGGCACTTCAATCTGTCAAGAAGGTACCTGAATTCCTCTGATTCCGTGGGAGCAGCTGACGTGAAGGATGAATATCTTCTGAAGAATAATTCCCAACTCCCCCACACCCCTGGACCCAGAGAACTCTAAGTTCAGGAATAAAGGGGAAAGGGGAAGTGGATAGACAAAAGAGAGACTGCCACACTGGTGCCTTCTAGACTCTTCTAACTGGTCAAGTTGCACCGAGAACAGTAAGCACAACATTACTACAGTTCTACACATAATAGGTTTCTCACACTACTCTTGTTTTTTATACCCAGACTCTGCCTACCTTATTAATGTGTGGAATTTGCTGCTCTCTGTAAATATGTTCTAGTGTTGAAAGAATAGTCTCTTTTTAGAAATGAAACTTAGCAAGTGGAATTTCCTGGGCTACAACTCCAGACTGGAATGTTACAGGTGGTATACAACTGTATCTATTTTATGCATAGAATAAGATACCCCTATATACATAGCATCAGTTGACTGGAGGATGGGTTGTCGTTATGGAAGAATATCCCTACTGAAAATGTCCTCAGCAACTGCTTCTTCGCATAGCCCAGAGAGGGAAGCCAATTACTCAAACTGTTCTCTTTAGACAAAGTTCAACACAGTTCTGCTCCGCAATGAATGTCTTTAAATCGAAAACGAAGTCTCTTATCGCAGACGTTGGGTTGAGGTACTAGGACAGAAACTCCTACCAGGTGCTGACTGCGAGAGACTCTCTCAAATGCTGTCTTCGGAATTCTCCTGCAAGCCGCCGAAGAAACTACAAAACGAGAAATAGCAGCTTCACAGGTATATCAGGTGCTGCCGGACTGAAGAATTGGAGCGGTAAACAGTTCCAGGCTCCAAGACTTGCGGAGGACCAATTATTTATACAGATTGCGGATTTACCAGACGCGAGAGGCAGAACGCGACTAACCGCCAGAAAATTACAGTTGAAGTGCGCAGGAGATAGCGCAAGCGGTCACGAAATGGCCGCCAGTGATAACCACTAGAGCGCTGACTTAATGAAGTAGCGGCACAACCAGGAACCACTACGGAAATGACCTTGCCCCAATTCGCACTCTCCTTTGTAACCAACTCCAGATAGGGAACGTGGTATTTACAGCATGAAGCAGAGTAAATCTAGGACCAGAAGAAACTGTCTTGTTGTGGGCTAATCGGAATCTGACAGGTAGTCTCTGAAGATAATAGCCAAGCCTCTCCTGGGTCTACCTGATCTTTCACTCCTCAGGATAGAATAACCTGCCAGAACCACTTGGAAAAGTTTCAGGATGGAAGGAGAGTCCGCCCATGTTTCTGTAACAAATATGATATCTAACAAATGTAACTACAAATTCTACAAGATCTAGATTGTACTTCAGTAAGAAACGTGATTTTACTAGGATGCATGTAAAAGAGTCCAACAGGGATTAGTAAGGGGCTTGTTGGGAGCTTGCAGCTTGGACAGTATTATTATTATTTTATTATTTTAAATATTTATAAAGCGCAGCTGATACCTTGCAGGCTTCCTGGCGCTGGTGAATGTACTGCTGAGGATAGACCGGAGTAGCTAGCAGACGGGTGGGGGATTAGGGGAAGAGCCAGGTCTTGATACGTTTCCTGAATGGAAGAAGTTGTGAGATCTGGCGTATGTCCATGGGTAGGCTGTTCCATAACTTGGCCGCTGCGACCCTGAAGGATCTGCCCCCGGTTCTGGCTTTATTGAATCTGGGCACCTTTACCAGACAGGCTGAGGACGATCGTAGGTCTCTAGTGGGAGTGTACCACAGGAACAAGGCTTGCAGGGGTCTAGGCCCGAGTCCATGCAGAGCCTTGAAGACAATGCAGAGGGACTTGAATGCCACCCGCTGCTTTAGAGGAAGCCAATGTAGCTCAACCAAGGCTGCTGTGGCCGAGGACCTTCTCCTCCAACCGAGAGCCAGCTTGGCGGCGGCAGATTGAATTCTTTGAAGTCGGTCCAGCAGCGTGACTGGGGACTCAAGGAGCAGGGCATTACAATAGTCAAGGCGACTGAGTATTGTACACCTGACTATCGATGCCCGGGCTTGTGCGGGAAGGAGTGGCATAATTTTACGCAGGGAACGTAGCAGGGCTGTGCAGATCCCCACTGTTTTTGTTACCTGGGTTTCCATACTCAGCTTGTTGTTGAGCATGGCTCCCAGGTTACGGACCGAGGAGACTGGCAGAGGTTTGTCTCTAGTCTCTGGAGGCCAGAATTCACTCGGAAGCTGGCGGGGTAGATGTGTGCCGGCACAAAACAGAACCTCTGTTTTAGAGGAATTGAACTGGAGGGAATTACTGTGGAGCCACCCAGCCGTCTCTCTTAAGCAGTTGTGGAAGGTAGTTAAAGGAATGGAGTCCTCTCCTTCCCAAGAGAGTATGAGCTGCGTATCATCAGCATAGTTGATTGTTTTGATCCCAAACGACTTAATCAACGTGATCAGCGGGAAGAGGTACACGTTAAAGAGAATGGGGCTGATGGAGGAGCCCTGGGGGACTCCCTGAGGCACCGGAGCGAAAGAGGATTGGAATGGGGGGAGGGAGACCGCCTGTTTCCGATCCCATAAGTAGGAGTGGAACCAGAGCAACGCTGTGCCAACCACACCTGCTTCACCTAGCCTCTGCAGCAGCGTTCCATGGTTGACCGTATCGAATGCGGCAGACAGGTCCAGCAGTATCAGAGCTACTGGCTGGCCCCTGTCCGCACGCATGCGAAGGTCCTCCATGGCTGTCAAGACCGCTGTTTCGGTGCCGTGGGCAGGGCGGAATCCAAACTGGTAGTCGTCTAGGAAGTTGTTCTGTTCTAGGTGCCTGGAAAGACAAGAGCTGACCCATCGTTCCGCAACTTTGGCTGGAAATGGCAGTAGGGAGATGGGTCGATAGTTAGATAGACAATCTGGACTCAAGGAGGGTTTTTTTAAGAGTGGGGTGACAAGCGCTTGTTTCCACAGAGTGGGGACATAACCACTATGCAAGGACTGATTGCATATTTGGCGCATGGTGCCAAAAAGTTCCGTTCCAAAACTTTTCCAAATCTTTGGAGGCAGGGGGTCGAGCGGGGAGCCTGAGGTAATTGCAAGCGCCAATCTGTCAAACTCGGCGACCGGGATAGGAGGAAATTCCCGTAGTCTGGTCGACAAGCCGGAACCGAGAGGCGTCAAGATCTGAGAGCTGGAGCTAAGTCCCTGAGTGTAGGTGGCTCCGAGAGAGGGAGGTGATTTCAAGTTTTGAATGATAGTGTTTATTTTATTGATAAAAAATACTGCAAGGTTATCACAGAGGGCTTGGGTGGGGGGCTGCGTAGAAATGACACAGTATCATAAAAGAAAGTCAGTTTGCAGACTATGTGTTGGGAGGGGTAAAGATGGTGCTCATTACTGGCTGTACTTAGTGCTCCACAGAATATCCTCGGAGGCACCCGCGGTGGTGGCACTGCTTGAGGCAGAGAAGACTTTTATATCTGTGGAATGGTCTTTCTGCAGGCTTTCCTTCAGAAACTGGGTCTCCCCATGGGTTTTACATCCCTAATCGTGCTGGTGTATTCATAGCCAAGAGCGTGGATTGTCAGATGAACAAGGCAGGGTCGCCCTCTGTCCCCAAGACGCTTAAGCATTGCCATGGACCCCTTAGTACATCATATCCAGGAGAGGCACCTCCAGCTTTGGGAAGACTCCTCATTAATGTCTATCCATGCAGATAATATCCTGCTATTTGTACAACATCCATTTTTTGTTTAGAACACGTATTACATGAGGTGGTGAGGTTTGGTAGATACTCTGTTCACAATATTAATTGGGACAAGTCCGAGCTGTCCCCAATCACGAATGATACAACTCCTTGGGTGAGCGACATCGCCCTAAAGTGGTGCACTGAATCAGTTAAATACCTAAGAATTCCTATTCATCATGAGAAGGAACAAATCCTTTGTCTGAACTATGGCCCAGCCATAGAACAACTTTGACGCAGGTTGAAAGTGGGAATAAACTACTGCTTTCAATCGTGGATCAGATCGTCATTATGAAGAAGATAGCACTGCATTGGTTTTTATATTTGTTTTCAAGCATTTCAAACTCCTTTTTTTCTGTCGCTGCGAACCCTGCTTCTTCGACTAGTGTGGAAGGGCTACTGACCCCTGATATGGTGGGACACATTAACTCTAGCATACAAACTTGGTGGCTTTGGTGTGCCACACTTAAAGTTATAATACCTAGTGGTGCAGTGCCACATACCATTAGACCCATGGCGATGATCGATTACCTTATACCATACCCAGAAAAGACCAAGCAGACACATTGCTTCTGCATGCCATATACTTGCAGGCGATACCACTGAACCCTATTCACATCCTGACCGTATCAATGCCCAGCTGGGCTTGGTGCAGGCTCCTTCGTTTATTGGGAAAATAACTACTGTACTGAGAGCTCACTCTGAATTCGCCGCCTCTGCCAAGAGTCATTTCCTACCTGATATCTCCGCTGGGGCACCGCTGGTGCAGGAGCCGCCACCGCCGAGAGTCACTGGGTACATTTTTCTCATGGACGGACACCGGAGGGGAGGGAAACTACACCTCCCAGGGTCCCCTGCGGCACGCGCGCACGCCAGCAGACAGCGCCAGGAGGTGCCTAAAAGGACGCTCAGGCTCCCAAGGCCCGGGAGCTCACTCTGAATTCACTGCCACTGCCAAAAGTCATTTCCTACCTGATTTCTTCGCCGGGGCACCGCTGGTGCAGGGGCCGCCACCGCCGAGAGTCACTGGGGAAATTTTTCTTGTGGACGGACGCCGGAGGGGAGGGAAATTACACCTCCCAGCGTCCCCTGCGGCGCGCACTCCAGCAGACAGTGCCAGGAGGCACCTAAAAGGACGCCCGGGCTCCCGCAGCACGAGACGTGCGGGGGTGTGCCCGGCCAAAGCCCGGGTCAAGGGAGGGCCCATTTGAGCCCGTTCGAGACAGGGAGAGGCTGGGCTGGGCCACCTCTCTAAGGCCTTGGATTCTATCGGTAGAAGCATCCTTTCAGTAAGTGGGCCCTAAAATCAATATTTAAACTGACTGTAACATACTGACTTAATATGACAGCATGTGAGGGAAGAGGGAGGAAAGGTGCGGGAATAGGGTATGTGGCGGGAACCCTTGATTAGTTTATAACCAGAGCCTCATCTGTGCTTGCGCACAATATTGCAAATACGGAACAACGTATTTACATGGACCCGGCGTTTGCAAAACGCTCATCTTTAGGGAGCATAATCAATGCGCACTCCCCAGAAAGACTGTGCCAGCCTGTCATTACTAAGGAACTCAAGATGGAGAGCGCAGACTCACAGCAAATCCTGACCCCCCTCTATCTAACAAAGAAGTAGATCCTCTGAATCCCCCCGTACTACCAGGAAGGACACTGCCAGATCAAACAAAGACCACAGTTGTGTGCGTGGCAGAAGTCCATAAAGAGCTTTCACAATCCATGGACTCAACACAGGGGGGGCAAGAGAATAAGAGGAGCCACGCGAGGAGGCAAGCAAACAGAGTGTGTTGTCAAACATGGACACACCAATCATTGAAGCCCCCCATGAAACTGTGCCTGCCGTAACTGCCATCAGCATGGATGACAATATAATTGACTTAGTGGAGCTGGAAGAAGTGCACTGGCAGAGAATAGGTGCCATTATTTTATCGTCATTAGAGCCACTAATGGATAGACTTTCTCTAACAGAAAACAGACTTGAGAAATTGGAAGGACTGATAATGCCCACCTTGGGACGCACTGAGAAGGAAGTAGCAAATGGTGGCCGTGTAAACAAGTCAGTAGGGTAGGGAGGAAGGGACTCTGCTGCCTGCCCCTGTCTTAAAGTAGCCTCAACAATGGGCTCGGCTGCCCACCTCACGGGCCCAGATAATCTAAGGGGAAGTTCAGCGAGCGGAGGAATTACAGTCCCGTTAAACGTACAGGGAACAACCCACAGTAACGATAGGGTTAGGGACAAGTATGAGGCAATGAATCTGCATCCTCACTTAGACCTACCCCCCGAATGTACCCATTATGTTGTTGTCTTAACCGGTGTTCCAGAATTGGGAGATGGTAAAACCGAATCTCATGACCAACTTAAAAACAAGACAACACACTGGCTAAATTTAAATAGACCATTGCCCCAAGATGTAATGTGTAAAATTCGCTCAGTAAGAAGAGTCAACTGGGTAGGAGGCAGGACAAAAACACAGCACAAGACTGCGTTGTCATTAATTTTAATGACCCCCCAGGGTGGTGGACCATGTTTGCTGGGGCCCCTAGATAAACTCGCGATCTCTTGTGCTGGCTCGGATTTTAAGATATTTTTATGCTCCACCAGATTGTATACCGAATCTTGAGTGCTGTAATGGTCATAGGACCAGCTTTGGCAAGCCATGTAGGTCTAGATGGGGGGCTGCAGAGGTGAGGAATGATCCCTGGGTTGGTGTATCAGGTGGGGGAAACACACACGCCCAGCAGTTAGAGACAACAGGGGGGGTTGGGTCGGCACTACCTCTGTACAACAGATATGCATCACTCCAATGGGGCACACACCTCAGTGAAGTGAATTGACTTCAGGGAGCAGAATCAGGTAACGACAATGCCCCGAATGTGGCCTTGACAAACTCAAAACCACAGGTGGAGGAGCAGGCAAGAAAAGTTATATTGAATACTTAACAGCTTGCCCCCTGCAAAACAAGGACTCCCGGAATTGAGGCACCCCAAAGTATTGACAAACTCATCACAGGCATTTGCCCCGATGTAGATATATTAGGAAGCACCATTGAACTAGTATCCTGGAATGTTGCAGGCCTGGCATCTAAATTTCAGAATCAGGAGTGGCTGGAATATATTAGAAAGTTGAGGCAGACCACACTAATTTTCACTTAGTCGGGTATAAATCGTTCGGGATACCGGCAAGCAAATCCACGGCCGGAAGAGCAAGGGGAGGACTTTCAATATTTGTAGATGTGTGTTTGGGAGGGAGCTGGGCTGACTTAAAATGGAACTCAGAATATCTGTTAGGTCTCGGGTTTAAAAATAGGGATTTTAATATAAACCTGGTGAATTTCTATAATTCAAGAGGCTCCACAGTGAGAGAGCTAGATGAGAGATTAAGTCGCATGAAGAAGCAGAAGCAGGGTACAACGGTGCCCATGCTTTTAGACGCGGGGGATTTTAACTGCCATTTGTGCCCAAATTTGCTACCTATTAAAGAAGACTGGACCTCCTGCAATTCTGAGGAAGGACCGCATTTTGAGCACACACTGGAGGGCAGGGAATTGAGTAGGTTGATGAGTAAACGTATGCTCGAACACACAATGGACCTATTGGTTCTTAACCCTAATAAGCGGGTTATCCCCACTTTTAAAGGAAGGGGTTGTAGCACCTTTATTGATTTTATTTTAGTGTCTCATCTGTTAAAGAAAAGGGTACAGGGTTTTTCAATAGAATTGAGTAGCTTTAGTGACCACAATCCCCTAGCACTGTCTCTAATAGCACCAAATGCAAGTAGGATGACCAAGAAAGAGGTGGGTTCAAATGTAGAAAAGATCACTGAACAGGGTAGGCGCTTGAAATGGGCGAGAACTAATGGGGAAGACTTTTATGGATCTTTTAGCAAAAGAGGGCGGACTGCTATTAGAGAAATGCTTAGACCTATCAGTGGAAGGGTCACGTTTAGTGGTCCTTTTCAAAGAAGTGGGTCAACTAATAAACGCCCTTTTAAAAACAACGGGACAGGGTAAGCCTAAAAAGGATCCTAGGTGTTTTTATAAAGCTTGCTCTCTCTTACAGAGAAAGTTGAGAACTGCTTTGAGATGTAACTCAAGGGACAAACAAAGGGTGATGCAATGCAGGCTAAACTACAAGCAGGAACTAAATCGATGGAAGAAGGCCCTCCAAATCCAAACTTGGGAGGACCTAAGAGGAGCTGCCGAAAGGAAGGATATAACCAGCTTTTGGAAGATAATCAATAATCCCTGTTTCCAAGATGTAAATAGCCCACAGATAGGATCTAATGTTCTTCCAGAACAGTGGGTGGAGCACTTTAGAGGGCTTTATAACCGGAGGTATAAAGAGCCACCGGACAATAGTGAGGGGCCGGGGAGGTGAAACATAACATTTGAATTCTCCGTAGAGGAGGTCACTGTAGGTATCCAGGGGCTCACTAAAAATAAGGCACCGGGACCGAATTGGATCCCGCCGGAACTCTATACTGGATCTGTGGGCTCCAATTTTAACAAGAATATTAAACGCTGCTATAGCTACAGGGATTCCCCGCTCCTGGTCGTCTGCCACAATAGTGCCTATCTTCAAAAAGGGGACTAGAGATAACCCCCAGTGTTACCACCCATTCTTCCTTATAGACGTCACAGTCAAAGTCCTGGGAAGTGTCATCCTAAATCGCCTGATTAATTGGGCTGAGGACCAACACATTATCACTGACATCCAGTATGGATTTAGGGCTAATAGATCAACCACAGATCAATTACTAAACTTATACTTATTATTGGCTAAATATACCATCGCTGGTACTGAAGCGGTTTATTTAGCCTTATGGATCTCACTGCAGCATTTGACAGTGTAAATAGGGAGAAGCTGTGGGATCAACTGAGTAATCTAGAGGCAGATCAGGACCTTATAAAGATCGTAAAAGCCCTGCATTGGAACACGACGGCCAATGTCAGGTATAATTTGGAGGGTGGATGTACTGACCCCTTCAATTGCACTAGTGGTCTGCGACAAGGGTGTATTTTGGCACCATTTTTGTTTTCTTTGTATATAAATGGTTTAGAACAAGCCCTACTAAGCCTAAATATGGACTCACCAAGAGTAGGAAGAAGAGCAATCTTGGCACGAACTCCACGGGGACTACAGACATTGATAGATGGCTTAGTGGACTTCATGAATAATTTATATCTATCTGCCAACCTAACCAAGTCATATGTAATGGAAGCTGGGTTAAAACCAAAGATATGTTTTAATTATAGAATAGGCGAACACAAATTAGAGAAGGTGAAGTCCTTCTCTTACGTCGGCATTTTATTTGATGGGCACTTAAATTTTAAAGCGTTGTCAAGCACAGGGGCAATAATTAATTTTGGTTGTAGACTGGGACGATGGTCCCGGGAGCAAATTATGAATTTATATAACTCTATCTGCTATTCTAAGGTGGCGTATGGTGCGGTACTTTGGGGGTTTGCCAATTCTGATAAATTGCACGTAGAGGAGAATAAATACATGAGAAGGCTCCTTAAGGTCCCATAGGGTGTCCCTGCTCACATTGCCCACGAAGAGCTGGGGGGGGCTTTATAGAGGACAGGGTTCAGGTCAGACCCCTGTTAGCATGGCTAAAGATCTGGGATAACCCGGAGGCAGAATTGAAGTGGGAAATAATTACGGATTGCCTTTGCAGCGATGGGGGAATGGACATTCCATGGCTGAAGTCTCTTAAGGTCGTTTTTGAAACAATTGGCTGCAAGGATCTCTTCTCAAACCCGACCGGAGGTGTAGGCCGGGATAAGGCTAATGTGAAGAAGAGGTTCACCATCTATAAAACTGCCTCCAGAGAGGAGAAGGAATGGGGCAGTCAGTCAGAGCCTACGGCTTAGTGAGGTCTAGCGAAGGAATGGAACCGTACCTTGCCCTTATATACAACGCTCAGGACAGTTTCTTAATTACACGTTTTAGGCTCAACCTTTTACATTATTTATTAGCTGATCCGGCAGGTTTTACTAATTACGCAGAGCCAAAGGGTCCCTGCGGCTGCCATCAATGATCTCCGCAGGATACCCTTCATTTTGTATTATTATGCCCTTTTTATTCAGTGCCCAGGCGCCTGTATCTAATTAACTTGTTGAAGAAAATGAAATTTAGGCATGCTAAGGTCGCCCTTTTACACCTACAAATGGCACAAGACCCCCTGACCCTGCTCTCCATCCCAAGTTTTTTAAGGCTTGCACTTAAATTAAGAGAGACAAGAGGATCTGTGGAAAGGAGTGGGGTTTAGACAGGGGACTAATGAATTGTAATGAATTGTAATGAATACTTCTGTGCCCTTTTTCCTTTTTAATCTTTTGCATAGATGACAAGAATATGTGTATTATTAGCATTTTTAACTGTACTTTTATGGTGTTTTGTATAATGCTGAATAAAGAAATGTACCTACCTACCTATTGTACTCCTTCTCCTTACCTTTCGCCGATGGTCCTTGACTATCTTCCACTAGTGAAGCACTGGTCAAGCTCATATTACTTTGCTTTGCACTATACATTTGATGATCTTTGACTGACGGGTACGATATATCACATAACGAATAGCCGCTTTGCAGATGCCACCATGATAGACCATTCTGTAATGTTCCGCATACATAGAGCCCAATATACGCAGATTGCTAACTACTTCTTCCCACCCAAGGAGTTTGTACTCTTGACAACTTTGATTACGGACGCCACTGGCATTCGTATGGTGCCGCCACACTCAATGACCTATGCCCCAATAGCACTCTAGATCACGGTTTCTATATTTGACGATGGCCAGGATGCTCATTAGACGGAGAGGGGAAAATATAAAAAAAAGAGGCATAAGTCATTATTTTAAAAAGATATAATGATTACAACATAAATCCAAGGATTCAGAAGCAGGGAATTGAAATCAATAAGAAAGCCATCCAATCATGCAAAATGGCAGTTACAAAGCTCACCCTAAGTATATTCTAAAGCATTGGTTGCAAAACTGTCTGCATCAGACAGCTGAAGGTTTCTGTAGTGATACAGCAAAAAGGTATTAATGTATATATGAGATAATATACAAATATAAATTAACATCTGCAGAACACTTTTTCCCCCAGTTACAGGTGGAACAGATTGGGATAAGATATTGCTCCAAGGCAAAGTATTTCCTTGGTCTGGTGAATAGCTCTTATTCAGGTTTTAGCTTGGTAATGTTGTAAACCACGAAGATGCAATGGGATATATTATCAAGGGGGTTTATCTCTGCTTTTTTGGCTTTAAAAGCCAAGAAAGCAAAGATAAAATTATCTCCCTATTACCTAGCTGGTGCTAACACCAGTTAGCGACAGCTAGTAGGAGATAGCGACCATCTTGGGCCCCGCTTTGCAGGTCAGTGATATTTATCACTAATGACATGCAAAGTGGGCGTGCCAAGATGTTAGCGACTGAAAACAGTCGCTAACATCGCTATCTCCTATTACCAACTTTTGGAGATATTCGCGCTAAGCGCGAATATCTCCAAAAGCTAACACCTGCCCTGGGCAGTTCTTAGCCATGTTATCCAATGGGAGGTGGATAACATGGCTAAGAGCATTAGCTCGGTAATGCATGAATATCGCTAACTTTTCAGCGATATTCATGCATTGCGGCCGTTTTTTATCGCATTTGCGATAAACCTTGATAATAGCAAGGTTTATCTGCGGTAAAAATCGCCGCAGCTCAGCGGTACCATTTTGTCTCTAACCAAGCAATAGCGATAATTATCACTATTGCTTGGTAATATGCCCCACTGTTCCTTCATGTTTCTCTTCTTCTCCGCACATTTCCCCTGATAAATTGCACCATGCACAAGTCAAAAAGTGTCGGAGAGAAACTGTCAGAGACCTCTTAGTTACCCTATGCTCTCAGTACACCTCCCAAAGGTAAATATTTCAAGAAGAAATTACACATGGTTCATATTTCTGCAGGCATTCTTTCCTAATGAATTGGAATTTAGCCCTGAACTTATAATGATGTCCTCAGTACACTCTGGTATTTACTCACAAAATCTGCATTACATAATGTCCTACCATTTATATCAGTACATTTCTTTAGGCTGATCCCAGCGACCAGAGAAGTACCGCTAATCTCACAGTTACAAATGAAAAATTCAGCCTCATCACATTTATTTCCTGTGTATAGAGCTCAGGCATCATGTGCCCCACCTCTTCTGGGACAGCATAAAAGAAATGAGACATGCCCTGAGCATGAAATATGAAAAGGACACTCGAAGGTGATCAGGCAAAGTGACTTCATTACACTACTGCTTACTCTCTTAGCACCATGATGGCCATCCTTGCAGCTGTCATCGTACTCCAGGCCCTGATAACTGGAGGTAAGATTGTCATAACCTTCTTTTTCTTGAATGGTGTCATTGCACAAAAGTACTCATAGATATTAAGAGAGTAATGATCAGGATAGTGCTTAATTCTCCCTAAACATCTGCTGTAAGAATAGCAGTCCCCAGCTTACTCTAGCTAATGGCATATGAAGTATCTTTTCCCCTTTGTCCCTATCATTTGGGGCCACACAGCAGAATTACTAGGGGGTAACCAGACGCCATGCCCCCTTTCTCCACCACCCTGTAAATGTGGCTCCTTGCACACTACTGATTGTAGGGTTAGCATCCACTTTACTCCTGAGGTACCTTGGTGGCCAAGAAGCACACCTGTCAACTCCTGTAAGTCCTACTCCGCAGGATTCCTGGGAGCCCTGCCCATTTCTCCATACAAATGTATACATATGAATATATAGACATACATGTGCCTAACAGTCTTTTCATCAATACCGCCGCTTATGAACAGGCGGGTCCTGGTACTCTACAGCAGCAAAACTGTATCTCAATAATTATACCTTCCTTGCTGTCGCAAGATTAATAGCACACACACGAGTCAAATTCAGTTACTTTATTTCTTCAACCCAACTGACAAACAGTCAGGCCATGACGGCCTTTGTCAATTATTTCATTACAAAACTGACAGAGACTGTGAATATATAAAGTGCATTCTAAACCAAATCCTAGAAAGTTGTATCTTAAATTGCTTATTGAACCTCTAATCAATGTAATCCCACAATTCATACTCACTGTTCAAACCGTATGGGACGAGTGTCCTTAGCTTGATTATATATTTTTTTAGCTGAAATAGGATTTTCACCCTGTCCCTTCCTCTGGGCACCTGATCTATGCAATAAAACCTCAACAGATTGCTATTGCTCTGATGTCGAAGGGAGAGCTATTTTCCAATTTAGTGACTGCGTGCAAATGTTCTAACAACTCTTTTTAACTTGATGAACTGTGCTCCCTACATTCAGTAAATAACAATTGCATACTAGGCGATAAATCACAAAATCAGTATTGCAGTTAAGTAATCCATTTTCGATTGTCACTGCCTGGAACCGGAAAATCGTTGATTTTGACACTCCTTCTGCATGATTTGCACTGTATAAAAGGAAAGAAGCCAGACACTTTCACTGTGTCCTTGACTTTCGAAGAAGACTATGTACTAGTAAATATTTCATAGATGTTTTTCTCCTGTAAATGATGCTAGGATGTGGAGGAATTTTATTTCCAATTATTCCATCGATTTTCAAAATAATCCAATGTTTAGCTAAAATTCTAATTATCTAATTTAAACCTTTAGAGAACATGAAAATTAGCCAGGTTACCTCATCCTCTTTTTTTAGACTTGTTTTTTAGAAGAAGAAGAAAAACTTCCTAGGATTCCCTCTTCTCTCGAACCATAAGAAAGATTCCCTTTTCACTGCCACAAAATTAGTAGTGCTATTTTGTTTAATACAAACTGGCTCCCAATATGGGATACTAGTGACTAGTCAGCGCGGATGTTGACTCGTATAGTGCAAGGTAGCATTGCCAGCTATGGGTTTATGGTACAATTTAATTTTTAGGTATTCCCCATTGCTCTATACCAAGAGGTCCACAAATGCCACCTCTGAATTGATGAATTGCTTATGTGACTAGGAAACTGCAGATTGTATTTGTTAGTGTTAAGAATGGTAATATATTCTTTGTTTTCTGTTTTTGTTATGATTAGCTGATCCCAAAATAAAAAGATTATATAAATTTCAATACCATTTGATTGTGCTCTAAAGATTTCAGTGGTTTTGCTTTAAGAAAAGTACCACCAGCCTTGAACCCTTGTTGATGATTGATACTAGTGTAGAGACTTGTAATATCAAGAGTCACCAACAAACACTTTTCTTCCAAAATTATATTGTCAATTGACTTGATTAAATCAGTTGTATCTTTAATTTAGAATACCATAGTATAGACAAAGGGAAGGAGCACGGTATCAATCAATCAATCAATCAATCAATCAATACATTTGTAGAGCGGGCTACTCACCCGTGAGGGTATCAAGGCGCTGAAGGGGGGGTGCCGCTACGGCTCGAAAAGCCAGGTCTTGAGGTGTCTCCTGAAGGTGAGATGGTCCGGGGTCAGTCGTAGGTGTGCGGGGAGGGAGTTCCATGTCTTGGCCGCCAGGTAGGAGAACGATCTTCCTCCGGTGGTGGGTCTGCGAATCCGTTGGACGGTGGCGAGGGCGAGGCTGGTGGAGCGGAGCTGGCGTGTGGGAGTGTAGACCGTGAGGCGGTTGTTGAGGTATTCGGGGCCCATGTTGTGGAGTGCTTTGTGTGTGTGGGTGAGCAGCCTGAATGTGATCCTCTTGCTGACGGGGAGCCAGTGCAGGTTCCTCAGGTGGGCCGATATCTGGTTGCAGCGAGGGATGTCGAGGATGAGTCGTGCAGAGGCGTTCTGTATGCGCTGAAGCCGTTTCTGAAGTTTGGCTGTGGTTCCTGCATAGAGGGCGTTCCCGTAGTCCAGTCGGCTTGTGACGAGGGCCTGGGTGACCGTCTTTCTGGTTTCGGGGGGGATTCTCCAGAATATTTTTCGGAGCATGCGCAGGGTGTTGAAGCATGATGACAAGACGGCGTTGACTTGCTTGGTCATCGTGAGGGTGGAGTCCAGGATGAATCCCAAGTTGCGTGCACGGTCCGAGGGTGTTGGTGCGGAGCCCAGTGCTGAGGGCCACCAGGAGTCGTCCCAGGTGGGGGGGATTGTCCGAGGATGAGGACCTCCATCTTGTCCGAGTTGAGCTTCAGATGGCTGTGCTTCATCCATTCTGCGACATCTTTCATTCCGTACTGGAAGTTGGCTTTGGCGGTGAGAGGGTCTTTGGTGAGGGAGAGTATCAGTTGGGTGTCGTCGGCGTAGGAGATGATGTTGATGTTGTGTTTGCGTGCAATGGTGGCGAGGGGGCTCATGTAGATGTTGAAGAGGGTCGGGCTGAGTGAGGAGCCCTGGGGTACGTTACAGATGATCTTGGTGGCCTCGGAGAGGAAGAGAGGGAGGCGGACCTTCTGGGTTCTGTCAGAGAGGAATGATGTGATTCAGTCCAGGGCCTTTCTTTGGATCCCAGAGTTGTAGAGGTTGGTTATTAGGGTATGGTGGCAGACAGTATCAAAGGCTGCCAAGAGGTCCAGGAGGATGAGGGTGGCTGTCTCTCCGTTGTCCATCAAGGTCCTGATGTAATAGGTGGCTGCGATGAGGGCGGTCTCGGTGCTGTGGTTGGCTCGGAATCCGGACTGGGATGGTTCGAGCGAGTTGTTTGCTTCGAGGAATGTAGTCAGCTTTTTATTGACGGTCTTCTCGATGAGGGGAAGAAGAGCGATGGGGTGAAAGTTCTTGAGGTCTTTGGGGTCCGCTGTTGGTTTCTTCAGAAGGGCATTGATTTCTGCATGTTTCCAGCTTCCAGGGAAGGTGACTGACGTGAAGGAGCTGTTAATGATGTTCCGGAGGTGGGGTGCGATGATGGTGTCGGCTTTGTTGAAGATATGATGAGGGCATGGTTCGGAGGGTGAGCCGGAGTGGATGGTGTTCATGACGCGGGTGGTCTCTCCAGTGCTGATGGGAGTCCATGCGCTGAGGATGGTGGTGGGAGTCATTGGTTTGGTGGCTGGAGGCGGTGTCTGGGGTCCAAAGCTCTTGTGTATATTTGCGATCTTGCGGTGGAAGAATGCGGCGAGGGAATCGCAGAGGTCTTGCAAAGGTGTGATGTCGTTGTTGCTGGTGCTGGGGTTGGAGAGCTCTTTGACGATGCTGAAGAGTTCCTTGCTGTTGTGGGAGTTGTTGTCAAGCCACTCTTTAAACAATGTCCTTTTGGTGGTTCGGATCATCTGGTGGGATTCGCGTGTGGCGCTCTTGAGGGCTGTCATGTTTTCTGAAGTCCGTTCATTGCTCCAAGCTTTTCCGAGGGTTTGGCAAGCTTTCTTAGCGATTTTGAGGGCATCTGTGAACCATGAGATTTTTCTGTTGCTAGTCTTGCCTAGGGGTTTCTTCAGTGGAGCGAGGTCGTCGGCGCAGTTGGTGATCCACCGTGCGAGATTGTCTGCTGCGTCGTTGGTGTCAGTGGTGTCGGCTGGTGGGTTTTGGCTCAGCGATGTGGTCAGCTGGTCTTTGGTGACTTTGCTCCAGCATCTGCGGGGGATCTGTAGTGTGTGGTGGTGGGATGTGGTCTTCTTGCAGCTGTGGTCGGTCCAGTGTAGTCCGGTGGAGTGGCTGAAGACAATGTGGCTGCTGGCAGATAAGATGGGGTCGAGCGTGTGGCCGGCGTAGAGGGTGGGGGTGTTCACCAGTTGCTTGAGTCCGAGGTTGTCGAGGTTGTGGAGCAGGGTGGTGGAGTTGTTGTGTTTGTTTTTCTCCAGGTGGAAGTTCAGGTCCCCTAGGAGGATGTACTCTGGTGAGGCTAGAGAGTGCGGGCTGATGAAGTCGGCGATGGTTTCGCTGAATTGTGTCCGTGGGCCCGGGGGTCTGTAGATGAGCGTTCCTCTGAGGGTGGTCTGAGGGTCGGTGTGGATTTGGTAGTGTAGGTGTTCGGCGGCGGTGAGTGTGTCGTCGGCGTTGGTCGTCATGCTGATGGTGTTCCTGTAGATGATGGCGATTCCTCCTCCAGTTTTGTTAACGCGGTCCTTCCAGGTGATTTTGTAGCCGTCCGAGATGGCTATGGCTATGGCGATGTCGAGGCCCGAGGAGGCGTTCATCCGTGAGGTAGGCAACGTCTGGTGCTGTTGTATTAAGGAGTTCCCAGATTTCGACGGCGTGTTTGTGGACGGAGCGGGTGTTGAGCAGGATGCACTTGAGGTGGTTGTTTTTGTCGTTGCTGTGTTCGGTGGGCCGGATGCAGGTTCAGAGGCAGGAGAATTTGCATGCTTGGCAGGTGAAGGGTCCGTGGGTGTGTTTCGGGGTGGTTTGGTGGCTGGCGGCTGGTCGTCCTGTGTTGAGTGCGGTGAGGGTGGCGGTGTCGTACCTCAGTCGGGTGCCCTGGCAATGGCTGGGGTCAGAGAAGGCACGGTGCACAGAAGGCAAAAGTGGGCGGGCCGCAGGAGAGCCGCGGCAGGAAGTGGGGAGCGGGGGTGGCACAGAGGGCGAGGGCACAGAACGGGCAGCAAACAGAGGGGCAACCAACAATTAAAACAGGGCAATAATAGGCAATAAAAAGAAATAAACAGCAGAGAAACGTACCAGGGCACACCAGCAGCAAACCGTAGGCAGCATCAGCAGGGGCAGACACGGGCAGTCACGGGCAACCAGGGGGAGCCGTGCGACGTGGGGAGTGACCAGAGGTCAGGTATCCACTAAAATTGAGGTATTCTCTTGAAGGGTTCCCTTTCATGATACTATTGGTCATCCAGGTGGTTTCTTAATGATGTTACGAACTTTGGGAATATGATAAAAGTAGGGATTACAGGATACTCCACTTTCAAAAATGGATATTCATCTTGATAAAATATGCATCTGTCTACCCAAATCATAATCAATCGATAAAACTTTTGGATACTTTCATTATATTCTTTTCTTGTCATCTTCACATCGCATCACTTAGCTGTCGTAAAGCTTCACCCTGATATTGCAATCTGTCCTATACAACTACATTCCCACTGTTATCAGATGGCTGAATCACTATTGCAGGGTCTTATTCTAGTGCCAGAATTGCTTCTCATTCATTCTTCGACACATTGTATAGCTTACATCGTTTCTCATTACTCTCCATTTGATTCCTCAGTTTGTCTAGATCTTTAATAACAACTGCATGGAAACTAGCAATCATTTTGAATGCTGTTTAGGAATGAATTTAGATTTTCTTTTAACTTAACTTTTGATACTTTACTGAGTTATGTCAATCTGTTCCAGAAACTGGAGACCACTTTCTAGTGAGTCTACTCTGCTGATACTGAGAGACATTCTAGTTTGAGTAGAGTTTTTAAAGGTGCCAGATCACCCACTGTTAAAAACTACTGTTGGTTCTACAGATATATCTCTGTTCTTCACAGAGTTCATAGGGGCATATTATCAAGACAGGCATTACAATTATCGCCGTTTTAGTGGCAGAAAACTGCGGCTAAAATGACGGTATTGGGCTTGATAATATGCTCCATGGAATTCCAATTGAAGCCCATGTTAGATGTCCTTCACATCTAACATGGCCTTCAATTGGAATTCCACAGAGCATATTATGAAGCCCATTATCGCCGTTTTAGCAGCAGTTTTCTGCCGCTAAATCAGCGATAATTTTATTACCTGGCTTGATAATATGCCCCTTAGTTTTTCCATGGAATTGCTTCTTCAATTTGAGTTCTTTTATACATTTATAGACCTCTATCCTTGTTTCCACATACACCCATCTGCTTGTTGTACAAGACGTCAGCCTTCTACGCAGAACCTGTAATTCATTTGATGCTAGCTGTCTTCTAGATAGGTTTATCACAGTGAGGTCAGATGTTGCTGCTTCCTAAATGCCCCTCGTTAGCTTTCGGTAACTCTTGTGGCACCTTGTTATCTTGATTCTTTTTCCACTCATATTTTTTATCTTTCTTGTACCAGGAGGATTGTTGGTGTGGAAATTGGCAACTCGATTGTTGTATTATCGGACATTCCTTTGGAAAAACTTTCAACCCCTCCCAAATTTGATGACAAATTGGTAGTAGCTCCTTCTGTTTCTAACTGATCAGTTTTAATCTCAGAATCTGATGTGTCTCTTATTGCTGAAGTGGTGTTCCTATTACTTGTTTCCTGTATCAATTTCCAGGGCAAAACAAATTTATTAGCAAAAGTTAACACTCTTCCCGTCTCATAGTAAGGTTGGTCTCGTGAAAATTTATTATATTTGCACTGTCGAATAGTTTCTTTATATTTACCAAGGCAAGATTTTATTTGCTGTTAGCAATTTCTTTTGCTGAATCCTGTGCAATAGGTCTTCTTGGCACCTAACTTCTACCAGGAGCTTACTTCTTTCACTTGTAGCATACTTTATAGGAATTTCCACCATTCCTTTAGCTGATGTTGTCGTATGATCTGCCCATTCTAGCAAGAGGTTCGGGTCTGGATTCTCATAGAAGGGCACTGTGTAGATCCTAAGGGGCATATTATCAAGAGGGTTTATCTCCACTTTTTTGGCTTTAAAAGCCAAGAAAGCGGAGATAAAATGATCTCCCTATTACCTAGCTGTCGCTAACACCAGTTAGCGACAGCTAGTAGGAGATAGCGACCATCTTGGGCCCCTCTTTGCATGTCAGTGATATTTATCACTAATGACATGCAAAGTGGGCGTGCCAAGATGTTAGCGACTGGAAACAGTCGCTAACATCGCTATCTCCTATTACCAACTTTTGGAGATATTCGCGCTAAGCGTGAATATCTCCAAAAGCTAACACCTGCCCAGAGCAGTTCTTAGCCATGTTATCCAATGGGAGGTGGATAACATGGCTAAAAACATTAGCTCAGTAATGCATGAATATCGCTGACTTTTCAGCGATATTCGTGCATTGCGGCCGTTTTTTATCGCATTTGCGATAAACCTTGGTAATACCAAGCTTTATCTGCGATAAAAATGGCCGCAGCTCAGCGGTAAATTTTTGTCTCTAACCAAGCAATAGCGATAATTATCTCTATTGCTTGGTAATATGCCCCTTAGATCCCTTGGAATACGAATGACCGCCAGTCATATTTGTAGGGAAGTTACCTCCCACCATTTCTGTATCTCTTTTTTATACATCTTCAAAGTACTCGGGGTCCGGGTTCCTCCTTGCACATTTCTATTTCCTTTGTTTTTATGAAGTCTCACTGAGAAAATAGGGACTGCCGCTTCCAATCTCTGTTCGTCAATAAACATTTTGTAAAGCAAGGTTAGATAAGGTTTGACTTACTGAAGCGGTTCCTCGGATGAATACGTGTCCTCTGACCGGTCTTTTTACGGTTCTCCGCTTTTGACGTCTCTGTTATCTTTTCACCCAATTCTTTGAAACTTTACTGTCTGTTTACAATCTCTAGATTTTTATGTAGTCAGAATTCACCCTCAGCAGAGCTGGCAGTTTTCCCTTGCATGTATATCAGATTCTCACCAAAACCACCGCTCTCGAACAGGCAGGTGAAGCTACCCTGCAGTGGTGAAATTGCACCTAATTAAACTTTTGTTGCTGTTGCAAGATTAGTCGAATGCACAAGAGTATGATTCTGGTACGTTATTTCTTCTCCCAAACAGAAAAACGCATTTCGGCCATGATGGCCTTGGCCAATGTCAGTGTGCCACTGTGCTACAAACATTTTGAAACATTATTAGTGTCATGATGATTGAAAACAAACTAAAAACTCAAGGTCAAAAGTTATCCCTTTACAAAAAAAGTTGTGAATTAATAAAATGTTCAAATTGTTCAACATTTTTTTAACAAATGAATCATTCTTTACATTAAAACCATCAATAATTTCTGCTTGGGAACCACACCAGACAATGAATATATCATTGATATAACAAGCCCACACAGCTATTTTGTGAGCCCATTGTTCATTGGTCTCAGCCGAGGTCATGTGCTTCTCCCATCAATATAAAAACAACATAAGCAAAGTCATTTAGATATTAAGATAATGACTGTTTTTTATGTTTTGCATGTTCCTCATGTTTAAATGTCCCATTATAAATGAGCCATAAAATGTGCTGACACAATGATCAATAGGATCAGAAAAGAAATGTTGATGGTTTTAATGTAAAGAATGATGAATTCGGTACAAAATGTCATTGGGGTCTCAACAAAGAACCATCCGCTCCACACACCCAATGACAAATGCCAGTCATCTTAAAAAAAGTTCTGAAAGGAGAGGACAACCCCTCCCCACAACTTACTAAGCACACCTGTTAACACCTCAACATTCACATCCAACTGAACTTTCCAGCCAGATGCCTCTGCTCTGTCACTCTTTTCTTCACCCACGTTCCCCACATCTGCCAGACGAAAGCTCGAGGACAGTTTTCTCCTACCTTTGCCACAAAAACTGGAAAGAACTCCTCCACTACATCAGAGCCCCCAGCTCTGTCCATAAACTCAGAAAGAAATGGAAGACATTTGTCTTCCACTAGACGCCAGACAGGCCAGTATTCCCCATTTACAGGTACCAGGTCCTTCCAATTGATAGGTGTGCTCTAAACATAACAATAACAATAACATAACACTGATGAAAGTCAAGTCAATGCAGGGGAAGACAATAACACAACCGCATCTTAGTAGCAATGTTCTGCTCACCCTCTTTGACGTAAAGAAGCAAATCAACTTTTTTGCTGTTGCTCTATGTTGCATAAAATGTTAGCAATTCTGCATACTGTCTTCACTCGTCATCAAGTGTCTTCATTCTGCCTCCGTTGTTGCTTGTCCTCGTCTGTCCCCTATACTCTCTTATGAGGTTGGATTAATTTATTCTTCTGCTCTCCAAAACCTGGAATTCTATGACACATATAATCCCAATCCTGTGGTAATGTCTTAATATTGTGTATCATTGAGGACTAGAATTTGCTTGACTTCCCCTCAGTCCTTAAACAAAACAATGGGAAGACTCTAAGGCTAAAATTGTGCTTGTGTTTTTTTTACATGTGTATTGCCCGGTTGAAATGAAAAATACAATTATACAGAGAACTCTAGATTGTCTTTCTTTTTTATGCAGATTGCTTAATTTGTGAGCACTGTTTTGCTGTCCAAGTCAGTAGCTGCTCGGGTATCCTCAAGCAATGTTCTCCTGATGTGACTCACTGTGTCACAGGCCTAGAGAACAACACAGTGGGTGAGTGTCACATATCTGTAACATTTGAAATTCATCACCAATATATGGCAATTTATGCGTTGGCTGCATGCTTTCCTGCTTACCTTCAGAAGGCCCTTCTATTGTGTTCAAATGGGACAAATTTGTGATTGGCTAATATCATTATCAAAGCTTTATTTCGATATAAATATATCATACAAGCATTTTACAAATTATGTATAGAGAGTAATAAATATAAATTTTTTTTGGCAGGGGTACCATAGTAGCAAAAGGTTAAAAACACAACAAGGTGATACGATTTTCCCTTTTCTTTTCTCCGTACCTCCGATACATAATTGTGCAATCAATAAGTAACAATTCATCATAAGAAGAACACACAACACATGTTTTAAAAATAGATTAAACTATGTCAGCTTTGAAACAAATAAAAACAAGATTTAAAAAGGATCATCATCCAGAACATAACTTTTTCGATCTAATCACCCATGCCCAACTGAGAAATTTGGCCACACCGCAGGCCAGAGTGGTATTAGTGTCTGTTCGAAATATTCTTAATGCTTCACATTGATTCCTGGTTCCTAATTGACAACAAACAGGATTCAACCATTTTCTCCTTGAATTAGATTAAGCAATGCATGCGAACACAAGGTGCGGGATGCTTTCAACCACTCCATCGCAAGTGTGGGCAAAATAAATGTGTCTGATAGGGAGGCTTCCAACTGCTAGTGTGTTCGCGGACAGGAAGTCTAAACTGGATGTAAAGAGCCCTGTCTCTGGGTTTCTGGATAAAATCTAGATAGGGTTCTGGCTTGGAACCTGTTTGTGCAAGTGAAAATCATCAGTCAGCCTACCAAGGCTGTGGTTTCTAGTCTCCTGACTGTCACATGATCCTTGACAGAGGAGACATGGCAGACCTCATCTTTCTGGACCTCCCTGCAGGAGTGTTCACAGTCTCACACCCCGATCCTCATCAAGCATCTGCACCTGATCTGCATCCAAGGACCCATTCTCTGCTGGATCTGCTCCTTCTTAATAGATAGAACACAAGCTGTTAGCTTGGCATCATGCTCTTTGAAAGCCTGCAGACTCATCTGCCAAATTACTTAAGTTTGATCGATCAGCTGCTCTGTCTTCAATGCAAACATGATCCCTCTGTCCAGCATCATCTACTCACACAACATCAACATTCTCTCTAACGCAGAAAACATACATCTCATACTCTCCCTCTTGGACAAGTTCCACAAAACAAAACACATTTTTGCTGCCCTGATGACCAAAGTGGCTAACAGGATGAAAGACATTTGCACCTAACTCTACACCGACAAGACAGAAGTAGTATGGTTTGGCAAGAACACTACACCATGGGACTCCAATTGGTCCCATCTTGACTGGGAGCCACACCAACACCTGATGGCACAAGTCAGTGTTGTCACTGCATTTGCTTCCACACCCTTAAAATGCTGAGAAATATACTCAATTTGCTGCAAAGCAACACTACAGAAACTGTTACTCATGCCCTTGTTACCATTAGGGAAAACCCTTAATTCTGGGTTCACCAGACAGACATCTAGAAGTCCAGAGTCCATACAAAACCCAGCAGACAGGCTCATCCTCAACCTACTACATGGAACTCACATCCTACCACCCCTCAGGGAGCTTCCCTGTCTCCAGATACACAGACATGCTAATTTTAAACTCTTCACCTAAATGCACTACAAAACTTAGGAAACATTTTCCTGAATAGTCTAATTTTTTTCACACTAAACAGTCAGACACCTCCACAAGAATCTTATTCACACATCTCACACATTTACAGAACCAGATTAAGAGAATGGGCATTCTCCTACATCACTCCTGTGGTGTGGAACAGCCTCCCACTCCATATCAGAGCATCCCCTTCCCTTCTTGAATTCTGCAAGAAGCAAAAGACCTGTATTTTCAATTAACCAATTTATAATGGGCAGGGCTAAGCACACACAACCGCTAATTACCAGAATAATCTTGGGGGAAAGTGTAGTTTATAAATACACCAAAGAGATATATATATTACCTACTGGCGGTCGCCAGTAGGTAGTTATAGTTAGGATTGTTTTCCATAGGAAATCCGCAACATTCTATTGGGAATAGCTCTGGCGCCGGTTGAGGAATTTGTGTGAAATTTTCCAATTGGTATCAATTGGTGACTTCTCAATCCTCTTTGTCCAATCCATACAATGTCGACATTTGGTAAATCAAGGTTGTAAATACCTCTGTTAGTTGCATGTTTTTGAGCCCAGTGGACATAGCTATGCCCCACAAACCAGACTTTTGTCATTTTGAAGATAGCTGTGTGAAGGTAGGTGTGCTTCTAGTCAGATGAGTTGTGGGAATGAAATGGCAGTTTGATTATGAAAAAAAAGTGTTTGAGAATCAGTGCAGATGAATAAGTAGAAATGATTGGAGCTTTCTTAAAAATCTCCACTGAAAATTAGGGTGCATGCTTTTTCTTTTGTAAGAAGTCATTTCAATGGTTGAGAAAAAGTCATTTAAAGAAACATTGCATTTCATTAGCTAGTAGATTGAGAGGTCAAGCAGGCTTGATGGATTTCTTTGCAACATAGTAAAATGAACTTGTGAACTCTGTGTTGGTTTTAGAGGGAGTCACCATGGTTACTTGGTGAATGAGCACTGGGGGGATGGGTGAATGTTATGTGAGTTTCAAAGTCTTGAAATCTTCAACCAATTAAAATGTGTAGTTTGGTTTTGAATTTAGGGGGGAATCATTGTAATTGGCTATGTGCAAGAATATGGTTCTGAAATGAGAAAGAATCTGTGCCATTATTGAAAGGCTCCCAGTGAAGGAAGCATTGTTCAGAGTTTCTGCTTAAGAATATCTGTTGTATGTGACTGACACTGTTTGACATCTTCCAAACCATTTTTAAAGGTGAGTAAAGATTCTTTTAAAAAAGATAGAGAGTTTAAAGATGTTTTACAAGTATCATAGTGTGTGTCTCTGTGATGTAAGGAATTATATTTTTATCTTTTTCTATAATGTTAGCTGTGTGTTTATATGGTAATCTTTTTTATAAATTGTTTTTTATGCTTGAATTCAATGCTGGTTTAGAACTTGTGTGATGGTTTCATTGGAGTTGTAAATATGGTCATTGTTTTTAAGCACATTGTGCAACCTTTAACATGGGTGGAAGGAGTGAATGTCTGGAGAGGGATATGAATAGCAGATAGAAACCCATATGAAATGCTGGGGAGATGCATAAACACACAGCTATGTCAAAGATTGTGCACGCAGCTTGTAAATATGCAGGCAGACAAAGCAATCTTTGACATAGCTGTGTGTTTATAAGGGAGACTCCCACAGTTATAAGATCTCTCATCGCATTTCATATTCTTGTCTGGGTGTATATTTACAAGCTGTGTACACAATCTTTGACATAGCTGTGTGTTTATAAGGTAGACCCTGACAATGTTAACATCTCTCACATTAGATAAGGTAAGGTCATGGGATTGCCCCATGTGAAAGGATGCATTGCTGGAATATATATATATTTTTTTAAATGTTACACTGTTTTTCCCTGTGGTGCGCTTGAGGGCCTCATTTATGAGGCCATGCGTCACTTTTATGCCGCCGGTGCGTCACTTTTCGTGACACAGCAGTGGTGTAAAAATTGCACCTTGTTGAGTTATATTTACAAAGTGACGCATCTAGGTAGATGTGTCACTTTGTAAAGCCCTGTGCCATATTATATGTTCGTTAGGTGTAATGTATGCAAAGGGGGCGTATTGACGCAAAGAAGGGTTGTACAAATGACGCAGTGAAATCTATGAGATTTTACTGCGTCAATGGTGGACGCTGTTGTGTCAAAATTTTGCACCTGCCTCACAGCAGGTGTAAGACTGACACAGGCCCTTTCGTTTATGGCTTGCCCCATGTGAAAGAATGCATTGCTGGAAATTATTTTTTTAAATGGTATAAATTGAGATAGAATATACAAAAAAAGAGAAACATATTTACAATATGCGTGCGCAATCTTTGACATAGTTGTGTGTTTATGCATTTTCCCACCAATGCTGTGAGAGATGTTAACATTGTGAGAGTGTACCTTATATATATATATTAATATCGTGGACATGTGCCTAAGATCACACTGATGGGTGAATTAAGCTTCACTCACAGTGTGATCTTAGGCAGATTAGCAGGATGTTACATGTAATGAGAAGTTAATGTTATGTGTTGCTTATATATAGGTGGCCTGTTTTTCGTCTGTAGAGAAAGTGAAATAATATGAGCAGAGAAACACATACTGCTTGCAGAGACAGACATGGTACATTATATCTAACATTCTGATCATGTGCCTAAGATCACACTGTGAGTGAAGCTTGATTCACCCATCACTGTGATCTTAAGCAGAGTCACACATACTGTTGGCAGAGACAGACATGGTACATTATATCTAACATTCTGATTATGTGCCTAAGATCACACTGTGACTGAAGCTTGATTCACCTATTATTGTGATGTTAGGCAGAGTCACATATACTGTCGGCAGGGATAGACATGGTACATTATAAGTAAAATTGTATTAAGTCTAAAATCACACTGTGAGTGAAGCTTGCTATAATGAACAACTAGAGTGCTAACATTTAGAATATATGGCAAATGTGTGACACATCTGAATGCCTTCTTGATGGAACTAAAGTAAACAAGCATTGAACATACAATAGATTTGGTGTGATCTTAGGCACATGTGCACCATATTACATGTAATCTACCATCTCTTTGTCTGCAAGCAGTATATATGTTTCTGCTGATATTATTTCAAATTATTTTCAGGCGAAAAACAGACAACCTATCTATAAACAAGACATAACATTAAATAATAAATAATATTTAACATTGTGGAAGCGGTTTGTAAGTATGCCAATGAAACCTTTACACTATTTCTGGACCAGCATTAATATCAAACATTGAAAATTTATGGCAAATGTTTGACACATCTGAATGTTTTGTTGATGGAACCTAAGTAAACAAGCATTGAAAATGCAATAGATTTGGTGTGATATTAGGCACATGTCCATGATATTACATGTAATGTACCATCTCTGTCTGTGGAAGCAGTATGTGTGTCTCTGCACAAATTATTTCTCTGTATCTACAGGTCAAAAACAGGCCACCTATATATTAAGAAGATATAACATTAATTAGTAAATTATATCTAACATTGTGCAAGCAGTTTGTAAATATGCCAATGAAACCTTTACACTATCTCTGGACCAGCATTAATGTCAAACATTCAGAATTTATGGCAAATGTGTGAAACATCTGAATGCTTTTTTGATGGAATCAAAGTAAACAAGCATTGAAAATGCAGTAGATCTCGCCCTCGGTGTCACACATACTGTTGGCAGTGACAGACATGGTACATTATATCTAAAAAACAATTAATCTGTCTAAGATTACACTGTGAGTGAAGCTTGAAATAATGAGCAACTAGAGTGCTAACAATCTAAATTTATGGCAAATGTGTGACGCATCTGACTGCTTTCTTGATGGAAGCAAGGTAAACAAGCATTGAAAATGCAATATATTTGGTGTGATCTGAGGCACATGTGCACGATATTACATGTAATCTACCATCTCTGTCTGTGCAAGCACTATGTGTGTCTCTGCACTAATTATTTCTCTGTATCTACAGGCCAAAAACAGACCACCTATATATAAACAAGACATAAAAATGAATTAGTTAATCATGTTTGACTCAAAGCAAAGCACATGTAATGTAAATGAGGCTTTTGCTGTATACTATTGTTTATATTGTTTATTTATTGTAATTGCTTTGTGTTTGTAGTGGTCTATAATATGTTATTTTTTGTTTTCCACAGATTACAATCATCTATACAAGCAAAGAGAAAGATGCCTTCTAAAACAAGGAGAGCAAAAAATGATAAGAGAAAATTAAGGTCTAAGGAAAAAGAAAATCAAGAACCAACCAAAATATAATCTTCAGAGAAAAAGAAAAATGCTCCTGGTAAGCAAAGTACACATTTTCTCAGGAAGTTATTGAAATTTGAAGCAAAAAAAAGTTTTTAAAATAAGAAGAATGAGACACGTGTAATTTCGAAAAAGACAGGATGTTCTTCTACAATTGTTAGACGTGTACAAGGAGACAATATTTTGAAAAACGATAGAAGAAGCAAACAATTTTCTGACATTCGTAGACGAATGTTTTACAACAGGATTATATCCAATTTATTAAAAAATATAAAAAGGTATAAAAAAAGACAGTTTTTTACAAGAAAAAAAAACATAGTTAAGATCGTGGATGAAGCATTTAAAGTGAAAAATAAATTGTTTTGTTTAGTAATGAATAGAATTTGTACACTTGATACGATAATTAATGTGTTTAAATCAAAATGTAAGTGGAGGAGAGTAATTAATCGAACTAATTTTTGTGATGTTTTTTCTGGAGAAACGAAGCATAGTTCAAGTTCTGAGCCATTTTTTAATGAAGAAAGTTACTTTCAGGATAATGATTTGGTGCATGCAGTTGACACCAGTGGTCGAGCATATGAGGTAAAGGACGGTTGTCCAGTTGAAAAAGAAGAGATTGTGCCTAGAAATACAGAAGAGGTGTTAGCTGATGAAGTTTTAGGGAGATGTCCTAAGGCTCCAGTGTATACATGGAATTGTAGTAGTATTTGTAGTGTCCGACAGGAATCAATTGATTTGTTTCGCACTTTCTTACGGACATATAATAAGAAATCTGTGAAACAAAAAATGAAAATTTTACAAGAGTTAGATCCTTGTAGAGTGAGAGAAAAAACAGGTTTGCAAGGGCATTCACTGGCTTGTATGTCAGAGTGTTTTTCACCATTTTAGGATGTTAGCAGTGCATCATAATAAAGTGAGGAAATTAGTGAGAAGGTTGCACTATGCAAAAAGTCCAGCACTTAAACTAAAACAGTTAAACAGTGCTCTTTTGCATGGAACTGAATTAGAGGTCAAAAACATTTGTAATGAAATTGAGTTTTGTTACTTTGGTGAAAAAGAGGTTAGTGCAGAAATTGATACCATAATGGAAGGTAATGTAGAAGAGAATGTAGAGATTTTAAGTACAGAAAAATTTGAAAATGAAATTATAAAATTTAAGGTCAATTCAAGTGAAAGGCCTAATTTGTCTTGTGTTTGTTGTCGAAGGACTCATTATAAGCATCAGACTAGATTAGTTGATTTATATGTAAAAAGCGAAAAGATAAATAATAATGAGTGGAAGGATTTTGCAACTTATTTGTTGGTTGAAAATTGTTTTGATTTGTGCTCTGATCAACGTATTTGTACATATTGCTATAATAAATTAAATGAAAACAGAATGCCTGCTAGAGCTGTTTATAATAATCTGGAGTTGGTAGACATTCCTTCTGAATTGATGGATTTAAATACCTATGAGTCTATTCTGATTCAATGTGTGCATCCTTTTCAGGATACTGTTCACATGGAGCCTAAGACAGGGAAATTTCCTCCTTCAGATTTACAGAGAGGATTAAAGGGAAGAGTTGTTTATTTGCCTCTAGATTTTAAGAAAAATATTGATACCATTGGTGTTGAAAAAGTAGAAGAGGAACCTCTGGTTATTCTAGTTAAAGGTGTTCCGACAAAAAGTAAGAAAATCTGGCAAGAATTAGTGGATGTTAAGAAAGTCAAGAAGGCAACGTTGTATCTGGTAAAAAATAATCAGTACTATAAAAATGTGTATGAGGGAGATGAGGAAACAACTGTACAAGACAACACTGATGTCTCTACTGGACAAATAGAAAAAGTTGATGTCTCTAGAAGTGAAGAAATTTACGAACATTATAGTGTTCATCCATTGCATTCCAAAGAAGTAATGGGGAATGCTATTGACTTGTTTCAGATGAAAAAAGCCGAAGGAAGTCCCATTAGTGTATGGGAAGAAAGTTTAGAAGCTCGTTGTTTTCCACAGTTATTTCCAACAGGTGAAGGTGGACGATATGATGACCGACCTGTTCAAATTCCTGCATCTGAATACCGGACTACAAGATTATATGCAGAAGATCCAAGGTTTCATCAATGCATTCCATATTTGTTCCATCTACTGTTTGAGAGTGACTTGTCTGGACTTTCCTATGCAGCGAACCATATATTGAAAAGTGGAACACATCTACAAATCTTTTCGGCAAGGGATTTTATGGATAAAGTGAAACTGCAAGACAGTGTTTTGGAATCTCAGCTAATTAATCTCATGGCATGTCAGCGTGGTACTAACGAGTATTGGTACCGTTGTCATGGTGAATTGAAATGTATGCTAAAAAACTTAGGAACTCCTACATGGTTCCTCACTCTTAGCTGTGCTGAGTATGCTTGGGAAGGCTTACTTAAATTTCTACGAGAGGCAAATAAAAACATTGAAAATATTGAATACAAGACACCTGGAGAACTGTGCTCTTTGGATCCAGTTAATGTATGCAGGTATTTTAATCATAGGTTTGAAGCTATGATGTCTTTTATTACAAACAAAAAAAATCCTCCGCTTGGAGAGGTGATGGATTTCTTTTGGAGAAAGGAGTATCAAGCAAGAGGTGCTCCTCATATACATATGCTGCTATGGATTAAAGATGCACCTAAATTTGGAACAGATTCAGATGAGAAAGTGATGAGTTTCATTGAGCAGTATTCTACATGTGCTGTTCCGAAAAGTACAGACGAAAACAATTTAAGACAGTAAGTTTTACGCTTTCAAACCCATCGTTGTGGGAAATACTGTCGTCGAAAATACAAATCCAAAGACAAGTTCTACACGAAATGTCGTTTTGCATTTCCACGTCTAGTAACATCGAAAGGAAGAGTCAACGATTTTATGTCTTCTCTGCGACATACTGTGACAAGAAAATCACCCAAAAATACATACAACCTAAGAAGAAATGAGGAATCCAAATTCATAAATGACTACAACGCAGTCATTTTATCCATGTGGAATGCTAACATGGATATTCAATATGTGGCTGACAACTCTATTGCTGTGGCTCGATATGTGACATCTTACATCACAAAATCAGAAAAGACAGAACTAAAGGAAATGTGGGAAGAAATTTCACATGAAAAGAGTCTAAGCAAGAAATTATACAGTTACAGTCTAAAGATGTTGTCGCATCGAGAAATTGGAGCGTATGAATGTTCTGATTGGTTGTCATCAGCAAGTCTATATGGCAAATCTAGAACCATTATTTGGGTGAGTCTAGGTCTTGCTGCAACACAAAACCGAGTTTTAAAATCTGTACAAGAAATTGAGTATTTGGCGGAAAAAGAACCAGACAGTACAGATATTTTAAAGACAAACATGTTGGATACATACTATCCAAATAGAAGTACTCACCTTGAGAACGCTTGTCTCTATGAAGTTCTGCAAACCCACACTTTTAAAAGGAACGTCACAGAAGACATCAATAAAGGTGTATATGCTGTAATTGGATGTGAAGGCTGTTTAGTAAAACAAAGAAAATGCCATTTGATTAATCATCGAAAATTGAGTTGTGATTCTCCAGACAAAAGAGAATTTTATTACTTAGCATTTTTACAACTCTTTAAACCTTGGCATAGAGAAGAGGAACTACTTGGAGATTTTCTTACTTATGAAGATTCGTTCAATGCAACCAAAGAAACCATAGAATGTCCTGTTTTTTCAAGTTATCTACAGCAGAGATTGCTAGAGACAGTTCTCAAGACAGTCAGAGTTCTGCTTCATTGAGTCAGGATCCACTAGGAGGACCAATTATACAAAATGAAGCTGCCACTGCCATGGATGAAGTTGAAAGAGACATGGAACAAGCTCAGGAGGATGTACTTGATTTAGAAGATTTGGAAAAAGAACTAAACGTTGAGCAGAGACAAATATATGACGAAGTCACACAAAAAATTGAGCATGGTTTATCACATGAGAAAAAAGAGTGCTCATGTACATCATTTGTGCCTATCCGACTATATGTCAGTGGAGAAGCAGGAACTGGGAAAAGCTTCCTGATTAAAGTGATTGCAACATATTTGCAGAAAACAACGGAGTCATCGCTCTCTTGTGTTGTTACCGCTCCAACTGGGTTGGCAGCACACAACATTAAAGGAATTACTTTACATCGCTTATTGACGCTGCCAGTGGAGCATGATAACAAATTACAATACCACAAGCTATCTGGAGAAGCTTGTTGTGAAGTTTCAAGAGTACTAAAGAAAATGAAACTTCTTATCATTGATGAAGTAAGCATGGTATCAAATGTAATGCTTGCTTTTGTGCATTTAAGAATGCCAGAAACTCTTAAAACAGACTATGATGTGTTATTTGGAGGAAAACACATCATTGTTTTAGGAGATTTACTGCAACTAACTCCAGTGAAAGGACAGCCAGTGTTTAAAATGCTTACGCATGAAGATACCAGGAAGTGTTTAGGAAGCATTGGAAATGTTAACATATGGCTAAATTTCAAATATGCAGAACTGCTTCAAAATATGCGACAGGCAAAGGATGAAGATTATAAAAATATTCTACAAGATGTAAGAATTGGAAAATTAACTGAGCATGGAAAAGAAGCGTTACATGCATGATTAATTTCAAATTTGTTTCCAAAGGAAAATATTCTTCCTGAGATTATTTTTAAGAAAATTCCTGAAAACAAGTCTGTCATATGCTTGATGCCAACTCTAAAAGAATGTTCAATCTTCAATACCAAAATGTTAAAGTTGGAAAATCAATAGATTGTGAAACTGGAAGCTATTGATAAAATAGAACATGAAGGAGCCACTATTATTTTGTCCGAATAATTGAAAACAAAATTGGATTCTTTAGAGAAGACAATATCCAAAACTGCTGGTATGGAAAAGACTCTGTATGCATCTTTAAATTGTCGTATAATTTTACCACGTAATTTACATGTGGAAAGAGGTTTAGTAAATGGAGCAATGGGTCATGTTGTAGATTTTGTGAATTACCGAAATAGAGATGGAATTGAAATTATAAAAATTTAATTTGACGGTATTGAAGAAGTACAACAAGTCACTCGTTGTTCTGCTCGCTTTTTGCTAGTGAAAGATTTATATGTCTGCAGAAAACAGTTTCCTGTTTCTTTAGCATGTGCAGTAACTATTCATAAATCTCAAGGTTTAAGTGTTGATACTGCTTTCGTGAATATTGGAAATTCTGTGTTCAAGGAGGGCATGGCATATGTTGCTTTATCTCGAGTGAGAACTTTATCTGGATTGTACTTGATTGATTTTGATGAGACAAAGATTAATGCAGATCTAAATTGTGTAAAAGAATATAATAGGTTAAGAAAAGAGTATGCTCCAAATTGACCTCAATATCCTCTGTTTGAAAAGCGTGTGGTTGGCCGAAAAAGAAGAAATGAGAAAAACTGCAGTAAATTTGTAGCAAAAAGAAAAAAAGTAGATGAACCAGTAATTGTAAGCAGAAAGGACATGGATTCAGTTAAAGATGTTGTTGGATTTCAGTTTGAAAATAGTTCTGGTGTCAACTGCTATGCTAATGTAGTGGTTAATGTTGTTTTCCTTCTCCAAACTGTAAAAGAACAGATTGCTGAAAATCGTGATCAAACACTTCATTGTTTATTAAATTCTGTGTTTGGGAAATGTAGCAGTGATAGAACAAAAATACAAAGTGTTTCTTAAATTCGAAAGGTTTTAGACATATGTTCTGGTCTAAATCAATTTTCACAGAATATTCAGCAAGATTGTCAGGAATTTCTAATGTATATGCTTGTTGTTTTACAAGATGAAGGAGTAGATGTAGAAAATATTTTTGGCCTTTCTTATAAATGGCAACATGCCTGTGACAATTGCTCCCTTTCAAGTAGTACTACAGTAGACACTGAAAGATTTATTCATTTGACTTTTCCAGACTGCAAATCAGTGTCTTTAAATAATCTAGTTAGAGCAGCAAATCAAAACATGGTGTGTAGTCAATGTAAATCTGAAATGTTATCAACTTTATTTTTAAGAAGATATGGACAGTATGTTATTTTAATGTTCCAACGATGTAGACCTGATGGCTTCTCAATTATCAATTTCAGGAAGAACCTTTACAACTGCAGCAATTATTTACCGTGATGGTCCTTCCACAACATCAGGACACTACACAGCTTATTTAAAATGTCAAAAAGGTTGGCAGCTCTGTAATGATCCTCAATTGACTTTTAAACAACGTTTGCCTTCTGACTTACTAAATTCTTACCTGGTGTTCTTACAACCGAAATTTTAGGGAAGGTAATTGACCTATGAAGATTGCAGCAGTTAATATAACTTAGTTTACTCTTCAAAATTACTTTCTGAATGAGAGTGATGAAGGTAATAAATAACATGTAGTTCTCATAGAGATAGTATACATAAAGTGTGCTGTGAGTATTATAGGAATAATTTATTAAATGTAAGCTAGAGATGTAATGTAAAAAATATTTTTAAAGCGCAACTAACACCTAGCGGTTTCTTGGCGCTCGAGCAGAAGGGGGTAGACAGTAAACAAGGGAAAAAGGCATTAGTCATAAGCATTACAGAACAGATAAGTCTTTAAAAGGGACCTAAAATGGGTGTAGTAGGAAGCAAGTCTTATGTTAAGTGGAAGGGAATTCCAAAAAGAGGGAGCAAGAAAAGAAAATCTCAATCCACCATGTTTCTTCCGTTTAAACACCGGAACCTTAAGCAAAGCCAGGTGAGCGGAACGAAGGTGGCGGGAGGGAACATAAGGGTGCAGTAATGAGGAGATGAAAGATGGACCAGTTCCGGCGAGGGACTTAAAAATGGTGCAACGAAGTTTAAATATACAACGCTGAAGCATAGGAAGCCAGTGAAGGGATTTCAACAAAGGGCGGACGTGTTGACGGTAAATAAGACGGGCAGCCTGGTTTTGAACAAGTTGCAACCTCTTCAGCAGGTAGGCCGGAATACCAGCATAAAGAGAGTTGGCGTAATCTATGCTCGAGATAACTAAGGCCAATAGAACTACAGTGAGGGCCTCAATGGTCAGGAAACGGACAATCTTTCGGATTTTCCGCAACTGGAAAAAACTGGAGGAGACTACAGCGTTGATCTGGGGCTTCATTGTAAGATCGTTGCTAATGAAAACCCCCAGACTTTTTGCTGAGTTAACTGGGTTGGGGGGGAACCCAACCTCACAGGCCAAAAGATGGATTTCCATGGGTTGGCAGCTCCCCTGACAAGGACCAACTCTGTCTTGTCGGGGTTAAGCTTGAGGTGGTTTGCCCCCATCCAGTCACTGATATAGCAAAGGGTGGACTGAAAATTAACAATAGACTGGTCCGAGGAGTCAATATTAAAAACTAGCTGGATGTCATCCGCGTAATTAAACGCGGTGACGTGACTACCTCGCAGGGAACGGATAAGGGGAGTCAGATATAAATTAAAAAGAAGGGGGGATAAGGAGGAACCATGCGGGACGACGCACGTCAGTCCGACCCCGTCGGCAATAAACCGAGAGAGCCGGACAGACTGCCGGCGGTTGTTCAGAAAGGAGCGGACCCAGTCAAGGGCGTTACCCCGAATGCCGGCCTCCTCGACACGGCCGACCAGGATATCATGGTCGACCGTGTCAAAGGCGGCTGACAATTCCAGGAGCACCAGAACCTGACTGATGTTAGAGTCCGCCCCTCTCGCAGTTCCTCCATAACTGAAAGAATAACTGACTCCATTGAGTGGGCGGATCTAAAACCGGCTTGTTGAGGATCAAGATATTGAGAATGTTCGATAAATGAGCTCAAAATGTTGGTAACATGAGACTCAAGAATCTGAATTGAAGTAAAACTCTTGATTCATAACGTGAAAGATGTTGGAGCTTTTCTTTCAGAAAGTCGGGTAAATGAGACATTACGAAAACAGTGGACTAATTTCCATAAAAAAGGACTTTCCATATACTATTTGGCCTCGTGGAAAAGTGGATGGATCAAAAGTGAGTTTAGATATGGTTTTAAAAAAATTACATTATTTTAGTAGTTATTTAATGGGTTTTTTAAACACAATCATTTTGATTGTGTTTTTTTTTGCCCGCTGTTATATGATGAGTACTTTTGAAGTCACTGTTTTAAGTGAAATTCAATATATTCTGAGAACAGCAAAAATAAACCATTTAACATGTTGAAATTATTTTGTATTATTAAATATATAATATTATCCCGTTCTCTTATACTCACTTACCTATTTCCACCCTCTATCATTTCTCTTAATTTACCCTCACTGGCCTTTTTTGACTCTCCCTCACCTCCCTTCCCTTATTCCATTTTCCACACTTATTCTCATTAACCACTCCTTCACGGCTCATTACCTCTCTCCCATCCACCAATTTCTAGCTGTCAGTCACTCTACTTCACTCCCCTTACCTTTGTTTCTTTTCTTTATTCCCTCAATAATGCTCCTTCTATCATTCACCTTATTACATTTCACTCACTTCTTTTCTCACTTCCTATATCCTCTCACATCCTCACTCCCTTTCCATCACAGCCTGTCTCTTAACTTCAGTCTCTGGATCCTCTCAATGTATCACTCCTCTTCCGTCATGCTTACTCCCTAAAAATGACCCACACTCCCTTCCTTACCTTGCTTTGCTCTCTTACTCAGTTCTTTTGTGTCACTCTTTCTTTTACTAGCTGTATATTCTTACTCCTTTACTTTGTTTGTCTCAAGCTCACTTGCTTTTTTTCTCTCTTTATTTTTCCTTTTTCATCAACCTTCCTGCCCTTCACTCACCCTCAATTACCCTTGTTAATCTCCTACTTTGTCTCTTGTATTGTAAAATATATATTATAAATATTGTAACCTATTTTGTTTTGTCTTTCACAGATATAAATTTAAATGAAAATATCTAAGTAAATTGATATTACTTATAAGGTAAGTTTGATGTAGAATATTTATTTTCTCTATACTATTTTCCATAAACTCACTACTCTTCTTTGATATTCCCACATCTCTTTTTTCTTATAGCGCTTGCCTCACTTATTTTAAATCCCCACATTTACTCTCTTTTTTCACACTCTTTTCTTACTCTCACCTTCTTTCAGGTGTACTCTTTTATTTTCTTTCCTCTGTCTTCTCTTACTTTTTTGTTTTATTTTTCTTCCCTTCCTTTACTGTCTTTACTCCACTTCACTAATTCCTTCTCTTACTCCCTGTGTCCTCTTACTTCTACACTCCCCTTACCTCATTCTCTCTGTCTCCTTAGTCTCTCACTCGTCTTCTGTCGAGATCACTCCCTATAACTTAGTTATAGTCACACACTCTCCTTTTTTGATACCTTCTCTTTTACTTACCTTCCTCTCTCTTCCCATTCTTTGCTTTTTCATTCTTTTCCTTTCTCTTACTCTTCTTACTCCACTTCAATGACTCCTTTTCTCAAATCCTCTGTCTTCTAATTTTTTCACTCCACTTTTCTCAGTCTTTTTCTATTACCCTCAAATAATTTCCAGCAATGCATCTTTTCACATTGGGGCAAGTCTCACGTGAAAGTACCTGCATCAGTCTTACGCCTGCTTTGAGGCAGATGCAAGATTTTGATACAACTGCGTCCTAAAAGTGATGCAGTGAAATCTTATAGATTTCACTGTGTTACTTCTATGAATTTTACTTGCGTCAATACGCCCCTTTTGCATACATTACATCTGACGCAGGTATAATGTGGCGCAGGGGTTTACAAAGTGACGTATCTACCTAGATATGTCACTTTGTAAATATGACTCAACAAGGTACAATTTTTACACCACTGGTGCGTCACAAAAAGTGACGCACCGGCGGTGTAAAAGTGACACATGGCCTCATAAATGATGCCCTGAAGCACAACACAGAGAAAAACAGTGTAAAAAATTATAGTACATTTTTTTTTTCAAGAAATGCATCTTTTCACATGGGGCCAGCCCGATGTGAAAGGGCTTGCGTCAGTCTTAGGCCTGCTGTGAGGCAGGTGCAAGATTTTAACACAACAGCATCCTGAAAGTGACACAGTGAAGTCTCTTAGATGTTACTGTGTCACTTGTACGACCCATCTTTGTGTCAATACACCCCCTTTGCATATATTATACCTGGTGCAGGTATAATGTGGCGCAAGGGTTTACAAAGTGACACATCTACCTAAATGCATTACTTTGTAAATATGACTCAACCAGGTGTAATTTTTACACCACTGGTGCGTCACAAAAAGTGACGCACTGGCGCCCTAAAAGTGACACATGTCCTCATAAATGAGGTACTGAAGCACACCATAGGGAAAAACAGGTCTTCTCTTTTATTTTATTTCCTTTCTCTTGTTTTAATTCATTGTTTTATATATTTCCTTTATTTTATTCTCCTGACTCCACTTCAATTACTACTTCTTTTTCTTTGTCTGTCTTCTTAGTTCTACGCTTCCCTTCCTTTAATGTCTTTCTGTTAGCCTAATTCTCTCCATCCCTTTAGTCTCTCACTTTTCTTCTGTCACGCTCACTGCCTATAACTCATCCATACTCATACACTCACATTCTTTCAGACCTTATACTTTACTTTCTTTCCTATCTTTTCCCATCCTTCACTCCTTCACTCTTTTCACTTTCCTTACTCCTCTTTCTGCAGTTCAGTAACTGCTTCTGTCAATCCCTCTGTCCTCTAACTTACTCACTCCCCTTTTCTCACTCTCTCAGTGTTACCGCCATTCTCTCCGTCCTCTTAGTCTCTCACTCCTCTTCCATAATGCTCACTCCCTATTAGTGAGCCATACTCTCACACTCATCTTTTTTCAGACCTTCTCTTTTACTTTCCTTCCTCTCTCTACACTCCCCCTTACCAGCATAAATTATGTAAAACATCCAAAATTGTTCAAAAGTGCCACTAACAGAGTCAGTGAATTCAATTGGCCTACTAGTACTTTACTAGTACTACTGTCAGTCTCTCCTCCGAATCCTAGCCCATTATTCTGCCTCCCCAAAATTCTTATCTTACCTGTGATTCGTGTTTGAGAATAGAGCTAGGCACAGCGCTGGCTGCATGGCAAATGGCGGTTACGGTTGCCCATGAAATCCATCCAGGACCGAAATTCCTTTGTTATGGTGTTAGTAGGAGTGGTACCACACTAGCAGTAGCAGCATATAAAAAACAAATGTAAAAAAATGAGAGATTGAGTTGCCTGAGAGGAGTATTAGAAGGAACAGAAGCCTAAGCAATGCTGAAGATAAGTATGGGGAACAAAAATTGCATGGATGATTATGGCTACAACAAGAACAGTGACACAGCAGCGTAACAAGTATTCTTGACATGTAGGAGGATGATGTTGACGATAGATCCAATCGATGGTGGGCATGAAATTCAGAACTTATTTTAAAATACTAATTGTTGTTTTTTTAACCAGAATTACAATATCCTAGGATTCATCTAGCTGCCTTAAAATAGATTTGAAGAGGTTACTTGCACCTTATCCTCCCCAGCAAGTGTGTGGAATTATTGTTGTCATTTAGTCACACCTCAATGAAAACCACACAGCCCAGGGGAAGAGGGTTAGGGTTTGAAAATTGGATGGGAATGGGGTTTGTGGGGAAAGTTTTGTGGAGAGAGGAAAAAAAAACACAGCATGGACAAACAACAAATGAAGATAAACAAATCTTTGGATACAAAGCTAGCCATAAATCTTAAAAGGGACATAAAGGAAGTACATGCATGAAGTTGTTTGCTAAATGGATTGGTTACTGAAAAGTAAGTAGTACTTTCTACAATGAACAAACTATGAAGAAACAATGTGACAGTACAGGACTGCAGTAATTACACAATTTCACTTGCCTTTCTGCCCTCAGAAAGAAGAACCACTTAGTACATTAAATTAGTTTAAAAAATAGCAAAGAAAAACGTATACAATGGCTGGAGGGATGAATTGAAGCAGAGAGCAAACAAATGCACAGAGTCACACTCATAGAAGTTCACAGTAATAACATTACTTAAAAGATAAGTAGAAATGAAGATGGACTACTCTGTAACTGTATGTTGTAGTTGTCCTCTTGAATTTGGGAAATTGCATGCATCCAGCCATTCCTCTTATTTGCGGTACTCCTCCATTCCATGTCACGCTCCGTTGATCAATGATGGTGACCAGAAGACACCTTGTCCGCTGCCTGCCTGGCAGATGCGGAATTGCGGATCAATAATGGTAAGCCTGAGTTCATCGTTTTTCCCATTGCACAGGGTAAAAGCCAGCCTGTCATTGTTGATGGAAAAACCGGAAGTGATATTAAAACGCCACGGAAAAAAAATATAAGGTGCGCGGTGTCTAGTACAAAAATAACACTTTCAGTTTCAGAATCGACAGTATTACATAGAAGCATCATTTCGAAAGTGCGTACTCTGAGTCTCCTTTTCAAGGATAGTAATTAGTAAGTATGGGTGAATTTTGCGGATCTTTCCCCTCAACCTAGGTGCAAACTGCCATTTTAGAACAAAATAAGACCTTCCCAGCAGTGCTCCCAGACCGCTAAACTCACTCCCAAAAATCAAGAACACCCCACAGTACCCTCCCAAAAACATGCAATACTGCTACCTGGCATGAGCCCTAACTTAAAATCGTGCCAAAACGCACCATGAAACTAGGCCCAAAACCCCCCTTTTCCATCATGGATTTTCTTCAAACCACTTGCAATCAAAATTAGACCTTCCCAGCAGTGCTCCCAGACCACTCAACCCACCCACAAAAATCTAGAACATCCCCATGCAGCCCCCCAAAACATGCAATACTGCTAGGCCAAAGTTTAAATCGTGCCAAAACTAACCCTGGGCGAAGCACTGCGCTACGCTCGCGTAGTTTGCGAAGTTTGCACAACATTCGCACTACGCGAGCTGCACGTAGCACAGTGCGAACACACGTAGCGAATTGTAGCGTAGTGCAGCGGTCATTTTTTGCTTGTTCGCGGTCCTCAACGTCATGTTCGCGACCATGAGCAAGCAAAATGACATCTCGGGGAGACTCTCAACGCGGGGAGGTCAGGTTTCTCATTGCGAGTGGTCGTGGATGCTCGCGACCGCTCGCAATGAGAAACTACCAGTTAGTGTTGAGAAAGCTGCCGCTCGAGTAAAAATCTACTCGAGCGGCAGAAAACTACAGCTCGCACTGTGCAAGATGCAGTTTTCAATGATTGCACAGTGCGAACATGCATCCAGCACTGTGCAATCATTGAAAATGCATCTTGCACAGTGCGAACATGCTACTACGCAGCTCGCGTAGTGCTAAATGAAGTTCGTGTAGTGCGAAGTGCACTTCGCGTAGCTTCGCGTAGCGCTACTTCGCGAACTACGCCCAGGGTTAGCAAAAACGCTCTCTGCAACTAGGCCCAAACCCCCCTTTACCACCATGGATTTTCTTCAAACCACTTGCAATCAAAATTAGACCTTCCCAGCAGTGCTCCCAGACCCGTCAACCCACTCCCAAAAATCTAGAACACCCCCAAGCAGCCCCACAAAAATATGCAATACAGCAAAAAAAAAACTTTTCCATCATGGATTTTCTTGAAACCACTTGCAATCAACATTAGACCTTCCCAGCAGTGCTCCCAGACCACACAACCCACCCCCAAAAATCTAGAACACCCCCAAGCAGCCCCCCAAAAACATGCAATACTATTAGGCCTAAGTTTAAATCGTACCAAAACGCTCTCAGCAACTAGGCCCAAACCCCACTTTTCCACCATGGATTTTCTTCAAACCACTTGCAATTAAAATTAGACCTTCCTTGCAGTGCTCCCACACCCCTCAACCCACCCCGAATATCTAGAACACACCCAAGCAGCCCCCCAAATACATGCAATACTTCTAGGCCTAAGTTTAAATCGTGTCAATATGCTCTCTGCAACTAGGCCCAAACCACCCTTTTCCACCGTGGAATATCTTCAAACCATTTGCAATCAAAATTAGACCACACAGCAGTGCTCCCAGACCCCTCAACCCACCCCCAAAAATTTAGAACACCCCCAAGCAGCCCCCCAAAAACATGCAATACTGCCAAAAAAAAAATCTTATCCACCATGGATTTTCTTCAAACCACTTGCAATCAAAATTAGACCTTCCCAGAAGTGCTCCCAGACCCCTCAACCCACTCCCAAAAATCTAGAACACCCCCAAGCAGCCCCCCAAAAAGATGTAATACTACTAGGCCTAAGTTTAAATCATGCCAAAGCGCTCTCTGCAACTAGGCCCAAAACCCCCTTTTCCACCATGGATTTTCTTCATACTACTTCTAATCAAAATTAGACCTTCCCAGCAGTGCTCCCATACCCCTCAACCTACCCCCAAAAATCTAGAACACTCCCAAGCAGCCCCCCAAACACATGCAATACTGCTAGGCCTAAGTTTAAATTGTGCCAATACGCTCTCTGCAACTAGGCCCAAACCCCACTTTTCCACCATGGATTTTCTTCAAACCACTTGCAATCAAAATTTGACCACACAGCAGTGCTCCAAGAACCCTTAACCCACCCCCAAAAATCTAGAACACCCCCAAGCAGCCCCCCATAAACATGCAATACTGCTAAGCCTTAGTTTAAATCGTGCCAATACGCTGTCAGCAACTAGGCCCAAAGCCCCCTTTTCCACCATGGATTTTCTTCAAACCACTTGCAATCAAAATTAGACCACACAGCAGTGCTCCAAGAACCCTTAACCCACCCCCAAAAATCTAGAACACCCCCAAGCAGCCCCCCATAAACATGCAATACTGCTAAGCCTTAGTTTAAATCGTGCCAATACGCTGTCAGCAACTAGGCCCAAAGCCCCCTTTTCCACCATGGATTTTCTTCAAACCACTTGCAATCAAAATTAGACCTTCCCAGCAGTGCTCCCGGACCCCTCAAGCCACCCCCAAAAATCTAGAACACCCCAAGCAGCCCCCCAAAAACATGCAATACTGCTATCCCCAAAACATGGCAAATCGCGCCTTGACAAAAAATTGCTGTTTTCAGCACTTCCACTACTTCGATCCTCTTGAAACTTACCAGGACACTTGTTCCAGCGATTCCCATGAATCTCAGCAAGGCAGAACAAAATCGATCAACTGGAAGGTGTACGACTACTTTTCAGCCAAACACACGCGCCCGCAAAACACCAAAAAAGGCCAAAATTCGGCCAATTCTGGCCCAAAAAATGCCAAACCCCCCTAAAACCTTGCCAACATCATTATGAACGAGCCTGCATCGGGCCCTGAGCCCTAGACTCTGCGGTAACCCTACCAAATTAAACCCAAAAACCCTAGTAGACCGCACTGAACCCTAAACCCTAGATATGCTTTGTCTGTCTGTGTCAAAGAGCCTAGGTATGCTACATCAGGTTGCTTCACTCAGTGGTGCCTGCCTTGACTGTCTGCATGGCCCTGCCGCAAGCATGGGCCAAAAATCTGTTACACTCAAGAATGTGCGAATTTTATGCAAATTTTGCGAGATTTGTGGATTGTGAATTTGCTGCCAAAAAACAGCAAATTTCGAGAGCAGAACAGATTATTGGCCCATGCTTGCGGCAGGGCCATGCAGATGGTCAAGGCAGGCACCACTGAGTGAAGAAACCTGATGTAGCAATGCATACCTAGGCTCTTTGTCACAGACAGACAAAGCATATCTAGTTGTATGTAGCAAGCCACATAGCCCCAATTTTACATGAACTGCTGTCTGGACTCTGCCTGGCAGAACAACACTACACTGCGTCGACCACTCAATACCACGACTAGACAGACATGTAGTTCTGCTGTAGCAGTTGTTGTAGACTGGTTTACCTGTTTGCCACTCACGAATTGGCCATAGTTCTTCCGTAAACCGACGCTGATGATCCATCGATACCAGTGAGTGACTGTAAAGAAAAAATATATATTATTTAATCAATTATCATGGTATATTGGCAAACAGTAAGTCCAAGTACATTTTGCATATTGGAAAATGCAATGTAGTGGCCTCTGCAGTTGAAGTACAATTTGAATTAAACAAGGTAAAAAAAAAACAGAGTAGACTTGAGTTACATTTAGTGTGTAAAAGATTAAATCATAACAAAAGACATATGATTCCTTTCATGCACAACAAACAAACAGAAATTGCCTTCATCAGAGCCAGACAGCCATTGCTGTCCACTGCATGCCATCTTCTTTTCATTATTCATTACCTGTTCCACTTTTTGTCCGCATCTTCTTCTGAAAGTGAGGGCCCACAGGGCAGCCTCTCCTGTCAATTTCAGAAGTAACTGTCAGAAATCAGCAAGCCTGTAGTCAGTAATTCCAGTCCCACTTGAGGGGACTCGTCTACGAAGACAAAGTTTCTTTATTCTGCATAATCCAGCCATCTGCCTTGAGGGAAATGGATAGGGGTAGTCTGGAGGAGGAGGATAGTGGAGCATGATTGAGTTGTGAACTTGTGAACCTCAGGAATGCAAACTGCGGCACCTTCAAATCAATAAGGAAATGAGATGAAGACAGTGCAGCTGATGGACTTGTTGTGATTAGGTGATTAAAGTTTTGTTGTGGTAAAAGTTGCAAAACAAAGAAAGACACACAGGAATAAAAGTGAATAAGGACGAAAAAAAGGAATTCATTTTCAGGCCTCGGTGTCAGGGAAGTAGAGCTCGTGCTCAAACTCTATGAATTGAGACGGGAGTAGGTCAGCTATCAGAGAAGAACTTCTGTCACCTAAGTCGGTGTCCTCTTCTTCCTGCGTGCATTCGCATATTTTGTAATCTGGTGGTATGAAGTGCTGATTCATCTTGATCAGTGTTAACCTCTCCACATTTTTGGGCGAGAGGCGGGTCCTTTTTGGAGTTACAATGGCACCAGCAGCACTGAAAACACGTTCAGAAGACACACTTGCGTGTGGGCAAGACAAATAATTTAGGGCCAGGTTGGTGAGCAGACGCCATAGAGGCCTTTTTCTATACCAATACAGCAATGGCTTCTGATTAACATAGACCTCTGTTGGGTCATCCAGATAGGCCTGCACCATCGACTCAAAGTTCTCCAGGGTTGCTCCACTTTGCATACCATCTGTGGCCTTTGCATCACTGGAACGAGCAAACCCATGATTAGTTAGCCAATCCGCTTCCGACAATATTATGGCTGGGCCTGGTGCAGGTGAGGATGATGATACTGTTGCTGGTGTCGTTAACGGCTGTGAGGGAAAGTGACTCCCTTCGGCCACAGATTCAGAAGTGGAACTTGACGCCGGATAGCCTGCTGATTCAGTAGTACTTCTGCCGGCTCCTTCAATTTTCTGCCGCTCTTTTTGGAACCGAGTGGCTGACAGAGCTAGCCAATGTTTGTACTTTGAAACATCTGCTTCATTAAAAGGAATGAATGCTTTGCTGGCCACTGTCTTTTTGTACCGTGGATCCAGAACAGTGGCACAAATGTAATGTTGATCTGTTTGTATTTTTTTAAGCCTTTCATTGTCAACTAGGCAGCTTAATAACCTCGCCGCCAACTGATATGTGTCTTGCTTTTCAGCATCATCTAGGAACGTTGAAGACACCGCCTTCAGTTGGTGCTCTAGCATGCGCAACAATGGGATAGCTTTGCCCAAAGAACAGTCCTCCCTACTGACTTCAGGCATGAAGACCTCAAAAGGAGGCAGCATGTCTGTCAGGCTTGCAACTATCTTCCATTCCTCCAACTCTAGCCTCATGTCTTTCATAGTAAAACCCAGTTCATAGACATACTCATTGATTACCCCCCACTGCTCAGACAGATGCACAAGCATGTAGAAGGTTGAGTTCCAACATTTTGCCACCTCGTGGATGAGTCCTTTGACTGGCAGTCTACATTCATGTTGCATGCTCCTCAGCTTCTTCCGAGCCTTAAAAGAATGGCTGAAATGTGCAGATTCTTCGCCAGGTAGTCAGTAACTTGCTGACTGTGATTTATTTTTTCAAGAACTCTTGCACAACAATGTTAATACTGTGCGCCAAACATGGCACTCTGAAATAGCCACCTTGCTGCATGGCCTTAACTATATTACTGCATTATCCGTGGAAACATAACCAATCATGCGCTTTCTTGGATGCAGCCATTCATAGACCTTCCTGTTAAACTCCTCCAAAAGGGTAGGTGCAGCATGAGATTTCTCCATTGCAAACATGGCTACTGTTGCATGTTTCCGAGTAGCTTGAAAAACTGTGTCCGTATCAACATCTGCTTTTAACTTGTCTTTTTACCCCGGCAAAAGAGACCCAGACTGCAGTGATGCACATGTAATCAAGGGCTTGGCAACTGTTCCACATGTCTGTTGTCAGGTTGGTAGTAATGTGAACAGCACTCTTCTGAATAGCTGCGCCAATCACATCCAGCACATCTTGATGTAGTGCTGGAACAGCAACTCTGGCAAAATAGGACCGGCTAGGAACCTTCCATTTAGGGCAGACTGTTGCCACAAATTCTAGAAAACCCACCACTTCCTCGAAAGAAAAAGGGAGAAGGTCCAGCGCTAGCATTTTAGCCAGCGTTGCGTTATACAGACGTGCCGTTGGGTGGTTGCGTTCAAATGGCACCTCCGACCAAAGCATTCTTCTAATGGTGGTCTGGACAATTTTACGTGATGATGATGATCATGATGCAGACTTCTTCAAACCAGTTAGGCCCATTGATGTACTTTTTCGCATTGGTGTCTCTCCCAGACTCTTAGTGTGCCTCATACATGTTGTAGGGGTAGAGGGTGTGGGCGCTACCACTGCAGTGCTGCTGCCAGGGGTACTGGGTGTACCAGAAAAAATGTCGGTCGGTTCTTGACTTTCCCCCTGCACGATCAGCCCCTCGTGATCATCAAATGCAATGTGAATGGATACATTTGGATCAGTTCAACTTTTGGCTTCCTGGATCTTCCTTAGGTGTGCCTCCCACTGGATAGTGTGCTGTTTTTGGAGATGACCTCTCTGGCCTCCGGTACCATAGTTGGTACCAAACTTACCCTGACTAACTACTATTTTACAAATTGAACAAACGACCATGTTTTTCACATTTTTGCTAACACTAAAGAAGTCCCAAACTGGGGACTGAAAATGTCTGCTGGTGGTGGAGGTGCTACTTTCAGTTTCAATGCCAGATGAAGAGGAGGATGGGCGTGGCTGAATTCGACTCTGTTGTGCACTTACAGCACCACTACTTGAGGTAATGGAGGTTGAGCTGAATGGAGGTCCCTGCCGGCCCTTCTGACGACAAAATATGGAAGGTGTAGTTCATATTGGTGTAGTAGTTAACTGCGTTGGTGGTGGTACCAGTGCCACGCCACTCACATCCCCTCTCAGCAGCATTTCGGGATAGGGTCGAAATGTCTTGCTGCATTCCTGCTGGGGCTGGAGTGACGACTGTGATGACTGGGTCATCGTCAGACTTTTCATAAGCAGCATACACCACTTCTTGTTCGTCGTCATCATCACCAATAATTGAAAGCCTTGCGGGAACGTGCCTTTTAGGCTTAGCTACCTTTGTCGGCTCATGGCGCGCCTCCTCCTCAGACTCCGTTGGTGGGTTCCAATCAACATCAAGATCATCAGAAGGAATGGGGCTTGAAGAAGATCTTGTAGTAGCCCTCTTTGACCTTTTTCTTGCTGGGGATCTGGAAGAATATGGATCACCATCAGGAGGAGTGGCATCCTCGGATGATACCTCCGCTACATTCTCGATTTCCTGATGTTCCCCTACTTCTGGAGGAACAAGCATTGTGGGCAGTTGTACCGCTCCATGCGCCTCTAGTTGCGCCTCGTCATGCGCCTCTTCATGCGCCTCTCCTTGCGCGTCTCCTTGCGCCTCTACTTGCGCCCCTACTTGCGCCTCTACTTGCGCCTCTACTTGCGCCTCTCCTTGCTCATGTACTTGCACCTCTCCTTGCCCATGTACTTGCGCTTGTACTAGTTACACCTGTGGTTGTCGTTGCAGCTGTGGTTGTTGAACACTCATCGTCAGCTAAGTTACACCCGGCGTTGATTGGATGCTACTTTCTTGCGATCAGCCAACATCACTGGTTGATGGTGATTGAACAATTAAAGTGTCTGCCTCTGCAACACTCATCTGCTTGGACGTAACTCGGTGTGGTGGCACTGAGCCCAATGAAGCGGAGGTGCTGCTCCCAGCTTGGTCCCCGGTGGACACCGCTGCTGCTGCAGGCATAGTTTTTTTTCCTAAAAAAGGTGTCTGTGGGCACATCAGTCTCATTGGTAGGTGGTACCACTTGCTTCTTCGGCTCCTTCTTACTGGCAGTGGCACTGGCAACTTTTTTCGTAGAGGCGCTATGGCCACCTTTCTTTGGGCCCATCTTCTTCAGATGTCAGAACAGGAGGCCGCAGTTGCACGAGTTGCAGACTTGTCTGTGGCTACATGTGACATCACGTGACGTTGTGCTGCACACAACGCTGCAGGACTTCTTCCTAGCACTGGTGGTTCTCTTGTGAACCTAAAAGCAAAGGAAGCCAGAGGAACATAAGTTAAACACCCCAAAAAGTCAGAAAACACACACAAATCACCCCAATCCAATGCCACCCATGCCCTCAATGATGTTTAAGTTCAAGACACCCCACAGAAAGACTTGGTCCATGGACCTCCCATGTCTATCCCGATAAATCCACAGCACTTTACCCCCCCCCAACTCCCCAATCCACTTTGACTCACTTCCCCTTACTGGATGTCATAACTCTTGAATCCCTAGCAAAGAGAGTCAAATCCGCATCTCCTGATGACCCAGCCCCGCCAGATATAATATTGGCCGCCTCTCAGGTCACCCTACCTATAATTAGGGAGTTACTAAATGCTTCAATCATCTCTGGCATGGAAGCAGGCCAAGGTCAGAGCGCTACTGAAAAAACCTACTCTAGATCCAACTGACCTGGCCAATTATCGACCCATCTCCCTGCTACCCTGGGTGAGCAAAATCTTAGAGAAACATGTAAACTATCACCTAGTAAACTTTTTGGAGACTTTTCATTTGTTAGACCCCACACAGACGGGCTTTAGACCGAAACATGGGACCGAGACCGCTCTCCTCATGGTCACCGAGGAAGCGAGAACAATCCTGGATCAAGGAGGATCAGTGGCAGTGATCCTCCTTGACCTAAGCGCAGCGTTCGATACGGTCAGCCATGACACTCTGCTGCACCGTATGTCCTGTGCTGGGATTAAGGACAAAGCTTGGCTTTGGTTCAAGTCCTTTCTAGAGGACAGATCCTTTAGAGTCTTCGAGGGTGAGTCAATCTCCTCCAGTAGACCTGTGAAGTGTGGAGTCCCCCAGGGTTCCTCTCTGAGCCCCGCACTTTTCAATCTATACATGAGGCCACTGGCTGAGGTCGTCCGCCCTTTCGGGATTAAGATCATCTCGTATGCGGACGACATGCAGCTGGTGGTCTCACTGACGCAGGATGAAAACCTTCCTGCGTCAGGCGGGCTCAGAAAGTGCCTTGAAGAGGTGAAGACCTGGATGTCCTCTTCATCCCTCAAGTTGAACGGGGACAAGACTGAGCTGATGCTCCTAGGCCACCCGAATCTTCGCCTTCCCGATGCTCTTTGGCCCCCGTGTCTGGGCCCTCCACCATCACCCAAAGACAACATTAAGAGCCTCGGAGTCTGGTTGGACAGAGCCCTATCGTTCAACACACAGGCTACGAAACTGTCAGCTACCTGTTTTGGCATCATGAGGATGTTAAAGAAAATCATCCCTCTCCTCCCCATGGAAGCCAAACAGGTGGCTATACAAGGGCTTATACAATCTCGCCTTGATTTCAATAATGTCCTCTATCTCGGCGCCCCAGACGACATCCTGCGCAGGCTGCAGACAGTACAGAACTGCGCAGCCCGCTTATTGCTGGAGATTCCTCGTAGACACCCAGTAAGGGCCGGACTGGCCAGCCTTCATTGGCTACCAGTTCGCCAAAGAATTCTCTTTAAGGCAATGTGCATTGCCCATCAAGCCTTTTGGGACACTGGTCCAATTATTACTCGCAACCTAGTCACTCACTACACGCCCAACAGAAGTCTTCGCTCCAGTAAGACCTTTCTAGCCGTAACCCCTAGAATAAAAAGATCCAGGTGTGGCGGTAGGACCTTCGTCCATAATGCCTCCAGGACGTGGAATGCTCTTCCACTTCACCTAAGAGCCAACTCCAACCTCACCTCATTCCGCAAACAGCTTAAAACCTTTCTTTTTAACTCACCCATTTAACCCCGTCCCCCCCTCTGTGCTCTCCGGATGTGTTCTGGTTATCATTAGCGCTTGGACGCCTCAGGGCAGCAATTCGCGCTTTACAAATATAAATACAAATACAAATACACTGAGTACCCCTGGGCATAATGGATGAAAGCAAGGCAAACTGGGTGCAGCCCTGAGCACACTGCCTGGCTTCAAAATGGCCCCTTGACCCCAACCCACAAGGCCAGGCCCTGCCTGGACCAGGACTCAAAATGGCCCCCCCTCACATGGCCAGGCACCAACACCAACCCAAAAAGTAGAAAAACACACAAAAATCACTACAATCCCATGCCATCCATGCCCTCAATGATGTTTAAATTCAAGACACCCCACAGAAAGACTAGGTCCATGCACCACTGAGTACCCCTGGGCCTAATGGAAGAAAGCAAGGCAAACTGGGTGCAGGCCTGAGCACACTGCCTGGCTTCAAAATGGCCCCTTGACCCTCACCATATGGCCAGGCCTTGCCTGGACTAGGCCTCAAAATGGCCACCACCCACATGGTCAGGCCCCAACAGCACCCAAAAAGTAAAACAACACACAAAAATCACCACAATCCAATGCCATCCATGCCCTCAATGATGTTTACATTCAAGACACCGCACAGAAAGACTTGGTACATGGACCACTGAGTACCCCTGGGCATAATGGATGAAAGCAAGGCAAACTGGGTGCAGGCCTGAGCACACTGCCTGGCTTCAAAATGGCCCCTTGACCCCCAGCCACATGGCCAGGCCCTGCCTGGAACAGGCCTCAAAATGGCCCCCACCCACATGGCCAGGCCCCAATAACACCCCAAAAAGTCGGAAAACACACAAAAATCACCACAATCCAAATGCCATCCATGCCCTCAATGATGTTTAAATTCAAGTCACCCCACAGAAATGCTTGGTCCATGCATCACTCACTACCCCTGGGCCTACTGGCTAGTGAGGCTTTACAGGCACACCAAAATAAAAAAATAAAAATCCATATATAACAGTGAGCTAAAATTCCATGACATAAATGAGATTTAAGTTCAAAAACTCACAGAAGCAGTTGTATCATGCGCCCATGACTAACGCTGGGCCTACTGGATACTGTGGCTACCCACAATATATTTTTTTTAAAGTTGTGCTAAAGTTTTACAATTGTAGTGGCAGCAACTGCAAATCCCCAAACACCAACTTACTTATAAAATCTCAAATCCAAAAGTGATCCAAACTCCAAAGTCCCAAAAGTCCTCAAATACAAATATCCAGCAGCAGCCACAAAAAGTAATAGTTCCAGCTCCAGATCCAAATCAAAAGTGAACAGGACATGGACAAAACACTGGGAGGAGCCTGCTGGACAGCAACAGGAAGTTGGGGACTCTGGGGCACTTCCTTCCTCCCACCCCCCCCCAAAAATGGACTCCTTGCACAAAAAAGTGCAGCCAAATGTCAATCTGATGAGTTATTCTGATCAAAATCATCATTTTCAGAAGGTTTATGCTGCCTGCGGTGGATTTCTTGTTCAGAATTGCAATTTTTGCAAGTTCGGGAAAGCGAGCTGTTCAAATCTCCCGCCGGAAGTCAGCTCCGCGCCGCATCTACGTGTTCTCAATTGTTTACTCCCAAGATGCGTGATCGCGGGCCCTCATGACGTACTCGCGTTGTCAAACTCTCGCTGTGCAAGATGGCGGGCCGCGATGACGTAATCGCGGTTGAAAAACTCTCGCGCGTTCACGCTGCAAGATCCAAAAGGGTGTAGCCCACGCAAACCGGGAGAAAAACAACTCGGCGAACACAGAATCACGGTAAGTCAACGCCGTGCGCGCGATATTGTATTTTTTAAGCCCGGCCAAGCAAAAAAATCCACCAGCTTGCGAATTTACGGATTTTTGGTCAAATTTGGGGGATTCGCGGACCTCGAAATTTCCAAAAATTCGCAAATTCCGCGAACGGAACGGATTTTGCACCCACTGTTACGTGTTTGGGCAGTGTAGGGGGTCAAGCTGGGAGTAGTGTTTTAAGGTTTAGGATAGCACAGTGGTGTTTGGGTAGTGTGGGGGGTTGTGCTGGGGTTGTGTTTTAAGGTTCAGGGTAGCCCAGTGATGTTTGTGTAGTATAGGAGGTCGTGCTGGGGGTAGTGTTTTAGGGTTTAGGGCAGTGCAGTGGTGTTTGGGTAGGGTAGGGGGTTGTGCTGGGGGTAGCATTTTAGGGTTTAGGGTATTGCAGTGGTGTTTGTGTAGTGTAAGGGGTAGTTCTGGGGGTAGTATTTTAGAGTTTAGGATAGTGCAGTGATGTTTATGTAGTGTAGGGGGTAGTCTTTTAGGGTTTAGTGTAGAGTTTGTGTATTGTAGGAGGTTGTGCTAGGGGTACCATTTTAGGATTTAGGGCAGTGCAGTGGTGTTTGTGTAGTGTAGGGGGTTGTGCTGCTGGTAGTGCTTTATGGTTTAGGGTAGCGCAGTTGTGTTTGGGTAGTGTAGGGGGTCATACCGACAGGCTGATTCACAGATCTGCGAGCCGACGGACTGGCTTCTAAATGCATAGCCATGACCTGGTGATGTGGGGAGAGGCAGCGTGAAAGGGTTGTCTCGCACAGACAGAACTGCGGTTTATTTTCAGTGCTGCCTCGCAGAGGTAGGACTACGTACCAGATAGGCAGCGTGAAAAGGGTAACTCACATAGACAGAGCTGCGGTACATTTTCAGGTCCACCTCCCAGAGGTAGAACTACGGACCCGATGGCTTGTAGAGGGAGAGATGTGAGCTGACGGACTGAGTCACAAAATGTCTGACAGCTCGCAGACCCAGAGCTGCGAGCCAACAAACTGGCTTTTAAAAGCATAAACGTGAGCTGGTGATGTGGGGAGAGGGACCATGAAAGGGGTATCTCACAGAGACAGAGCGGCCGTATATTTTCAGTGCTGCCACACCGAGGTAGAACTATGGACCCAATGGCTTGCAGAGGGAGAGATGCGAGCTGACAGACTGAATCACAAAATGGCTGCCAACACTTCCTAGTTTAAAGCGTTCACAGCCAATGTGCCGCAAACTCGTTCTCTTAATGACCCAACCAATCAGATGTCAGAATTCTCAAATATCAATATCTGTAAAATGTGACATTTTTCAAAAACTACTGAGCAGATTTACTCCATTTAAAGAAAAGCATGCTCTCTGGGCCAAGACCTTTCTCCATGCCAAATTTGGCTTAATTCCGTTTAGCAATTTGACCTGTAACCTTGTCTAAAGTTTCCTATGGAAATTGCATGGAGAAAACATATTTTTGGAACCCTTTTTTTCCTAGCCTCCCCCCCTTGACCAATCACTCCCAAACTTTCAAGATAGGAGCTGATCTAAAAAGAGAAACATTTTGGAAAATGTTGTAACGATTCATCAAGCGACGCAAAAGCAAATGAAAAAAAACGTGGCCCATACTATAACTACCTAACAACCGTAGGTTTCAGGTACGTTATAGTTAGAAATTAGCATTTAAAAAATCTTAGAAATTCACTGAAAAATCCATAGGTTTCAGGGATATTATAGTAAGCTGGACATTTCACTCTTACAAAACCATAGAAATTCCACTGTTATAGTTAGTTCAGAGAACTATAACTCGTACAGTCGCAGTGCACTACTCATGACGTCACATAATCCATCAGCCATGACATGGTCATTGACATCACTGATGACATCACTTATGACATCTCAAATGACAACGCAAATTTTGCTGAAAGTTTTTTTTAAATAATGTTTTATTGGACCCTGGGGGTCCTTGTGGGACCCCCTGAGCAGGCCAAGGGTGTCAGGGTGTTTCTTTCCTGCCCTCTTTGTTTTTTCACCTTTCTTTTAGTGTCTTCTTGTGACTTGGTTCTACTTAGTCACAAGATGGCTGCCAACACTTCCTGATTTGGTGTGTTGACAGCCAATTAGAAAAGCTCATGGTCGGGAGGGTTCGCGAACCCTCCTCGGCCTTAGATGTCAAACTTTTATTTTTTGATTTTCTCAGCAACTACTGAACAGATTTACACCATTTAAAAAAGGTTACTTTCTGAACCAAGCACAACCTTTTTGCCAAATTTGGGGTAATTCTGTTCAACAGTTCGGGCTGTAGCCTTGCCTAAAGTTTCCTATGGGAAATTGATTTTTTGACTCTTATTTTTTTAATTTTTCAGTAACTACTGAACAGATTTACACCATTTAAAAAAAGGTTGCTTTCTGAATCAATTGATTTATCGTAACAGGGACGCCCTGAACCCAAATGGAGTTCCTAGGACAGGGCAACAACAATTTAAATAAAAATATTAATAGGCAACCACTAACCTTTTGAAAATCAGGATAAACATGGATATTTGATGAACAGAAGCCTCAATATACTGATAAACACAAATTTTATATAATATATATATATATATATTTATTGGATAACAAGAAACCATATAATAAAAAACATTAAAAAAGATGGCAACAGAAATCTTGTAACATAACCACCTTAATGACTTAAAGAATTTTCATACAAAACATACAAATTACATGAGCACAGTAATAATCAAGGTATTCAGACAATGAAGTAGGTGTTGTGGACAATCTCTACGCACGTTTCGGCGATGGACCGCCTTCTTCAGGAGAACCACTGGAAGTTCTAAATGAAAAATAATGTACATTTTAAACCATTCAAAGTACAGTATATTGAGGCTGAATGTGATGAAGAATTAGGGGGTACACAAGAGACCGAGATGACAAGGGCCAAGTGGCTTCACTACACATCCATACAGTTGTAGAAAATATCCCATGCACCATGACACAAGAGTTAACTGGAAATTGATTAAAGGAAGTAAATAGGGGCATGGACAAGATGGCGGCGGAGTGAGATGTCTTGATTGGTCCCTCCGTCGCCGCTTTTGTTTAAAGCATTGTTATTAGCCCTGCAGAGTTCCCTATCCGAGGCCCACGGCCGCTGCCCGGCATCCGAACACTGCCCGGGAGGTCTCCGCGGAGCGAGCTGCCGTTCTGAAGCGGCGTCGCGGACTTGCTGGGCGAGGCCTTTCACGGCGCGTGACCGAGTGTTGCGCCCTTCTGCTGCTGGAGCCTGCTTCCGGCGTGCGGCTACGGGAGTCCCCGGCGCTGAAGGCTGGAATCGAAGAGGCCCTCGCGGAGAGTCTATGGACATCGCGGCGCTGCGGTGAGGGCTGGCGGGCAGCTACAGGAGTGCCCGATGGAGCATCACGTCTGCCCGGCCTGCTGGAGGTGGGGCCATACGGCACTGCCCGGACTCGAACCGGACGACAACGAACGGACCCCGAGGGGCCTGTGGTGGAGAATGCCACAGAGAGAGCGGCGACGAGCCGTGGGGAGCCCGCACTGCACGCCCGCCGCCCCGTGAACCTGAAGGTTGGAGCTGTGCCCCGGCAGAAAGTCCTACCTACGCGAGGGGGACCTGCCCCGGAGAGCTCCATTGAGAGTGCGTTTGGCGCCAACAGTGCCGGCAGGGCGGCCTTCATAGATGGCCCCACGGTGATTGACTCTTGCTGCCATAGTGCGCCATACCTTTGGCGGACCCCCTGGACAGTGGGCTAGCTCGGGTCCTGGCTACGCAGGAGGGCCCTGGGTCTGCGCTTGTGCCCCTCTTGCCCGGGCTTGCGACGGCTCGCTTTGGCCTGGTGGTGGAGTCGCAGCTGAGCCGGGTCCACGGGTGCGGGACGGTGCCATGGATGAAAGGCCCGCAGAAGATTTGGCAAGGTACCCTGGGTGTTCGGGCGGCTGGGGACACCCCACAAAGCGACCCACAGGTGCCGCGCGTCAACCAATGCCTTGGTGTACCAGAGGGGAAGAAGCAACAGCGCGTTGACCATTGCCTTGGTGTACCAGAGGGGAAGAAGCAACATGGCGTCGAACAGACCGAAAAAGGACAAACCCCCGAAAGACGGGGTTCCAAAGAGCTCGCCACTGCGACCCACGCCGGTGGCCGACAAGCCCCACTGTTCGGTTGACAACAAAGCCCCTGCCACCGAAGCCTTTATGCGAGAGCTCTTCGCAGCCATAAAGGAGGACATCCAGGAGCTGCGGACTCATCTAGCGTCAGATTTGAAGGAAGTGAGGAGGGACGTCGACGCCATTGGAGACAGGGTTGCAACCCTGCAGGAGCATGACTTGGGGACGGCTGAGGACATACATCAGCTTCAGCAAGATGTCCTACGCCTCACGGAGCAGAACCTAGACCTGCAGGCTCATTCGGAGGATCTAGAGAATAGATCCCGGTGCAATAATGTTAGGATTAGAGCAGTCCCGTGGAAAGGAGAGGGAACAGACCTACTGGAATACTTCGACGACCTCTTTCGCCACGTCCTACAAGAGGAAGACCTACGAGAGATTCAGTTGGACAGAGTTCACAGGGTCGGCCTTCCACGTGGATCCAACGCACCTCCCCCTGATATCCTGGTGTGCGTCCACGATGTTCAGCTTAAAGAAAGGATTCTGAGGAAGGCACACAAGCACAATCCCCTCATGTTCCGTGACCATCGCTCGGTGCTATACCAGGATTTGGCGGCCTCCACTCTGGCCAAGCGGAGAGACTTTCGTCCGATCACCACCTTCCTACATGAGTAGGGGGTCCCCTATTCCTGGGGGCATCCTTTCACACTGGTCTTCAGATGGAAAGGCAAGTTGATCCAGGTGTGGTCCTTGGAGGTGGCTCGTGAACTGTTGGGGCTGGATGTATCTGATGCCCAGCCGGAAGCCTCGTCCTCCCCTGCGAGACGACGTTGTCGCTCCACGGAGTGGCAAACAGTGGGCAAATCAGCGAAACCTGCAGGTCCGGATTTATCCATTAGCCTGAAGGAGAGGGGTGCGGCCGTGGCTTCTGTGGCGAAGGTGACGGAGACTCCGGAGGGATCCTGATTCCTGTCTTCGCATGCTTGACCTCTGCAGGCTGACGGCTGGCGTAGGAGGGACCTATCGTCTGGACTCAGATGGGTAATGTAGTGTCATGCCCGCCAGGAGTAATGTCCTGCAGCAGGACCTGGGTGGTTGGTGGGGTCGAGTCCATGCCCCCAGCTCTTTGGACTTTTGTGACGGACTATCGTTCCCTCCTCTTGCCTATTGTACAGGGAGGTCCTGTCATGTTGTTGGGGATTTTGTTACTGGGGTGTTTTCTTCGGGGGGGGAGTGGAGGGGAGTTGGGTTGGGGGGGTTGGGGGGAGGGAGGACTTCGCATCAGCCGTTAAATGCCTCCATTTCAAAGCTGAATGATCTGCTGCCAATGTGTGGTGTGCCTTGCCTTAGTAGAGCTTTCTGAGTTTTGCCGTTATGATGGGGAAGGATTTGAAAATTGTTAGTCTGAATGTGCGGGGCCTCAACAGCCCGGTTAAGCGTGCGGCGATTCTGTCACTGTTGAAGGGGGCGGAGAGCGATATCTGCTTGCTACAAGAAACGCACCTCCTCTCCAAGGACACTAAGAGAATGAGAGATAGACGCTTTCCAATTCAAATGTGGTCCTCTTGTGCTACGAAGAAACAAGGGGGAGCGATTCTGATCAGTGCTAAAGCGCACTGCAAAATATTATCTCAGGTGGTCGACATCAAGGGCCGATTTCTAGCTGTCAGGATCCAATGGAGCGACATCCACCTTACAGTAGGCTCTCTCTATGCTCCAGATGTTCAGCAGGAACCCTTCCTGACCTCAGCGCTTGCGGACGCCCTGGCGTCTCCTGACCCCTGGGTGCTGGTGGGAGGTGATCTGAATGTGGTCATGGACCCGTCCCTAGAGAGGTCAGAAGCGCGCTTGCACCAGACTGGGGCCATGTCCAAGGGGGGGGCTATTGTGTTTACAGGAAGGGGGACTCCACAATGTTTGGCGTACAGTGCACACTTTAGAGCACGATTACACCTACTACTCAGCGGCCCACAAAACCTACACATGCTTAGACCACTTCCTTGCTTCTACCTCCCTCATGCCCCAGCTCTATGCGGCAGAGATTGCCCCGCGCTACCTATCCGATCATGCCCTCTTCTCCCTTTGGGTGGCTGGGGGCGGGTGCAAGCGATCATCGGGGGGCTAGTGCCTGCGCGACTCTCTCCTCAACTCCGCCTCAGTAGTTGCGCGCCTGCGAGACACGATCACACACTACCTCGTGACCAATGACGTGGACTACATGCCGCTGAGCTCGGTGTGGGAAGCGCTTAAGTTGGTGGTGAGGGGCGACTGCATAGCGGTCTCGGCGTCGCTGGCTAAGCTGCGCAGGGAGAAATGGGAAGAGCTTGAGAGTGATGTGCGGGGGCTAGAGGCGATCCATAAGCGAACCGGCGCGCAGCGGGTTTGGAGAAAACTGGAGACGAAGAGGCGCATGCTTAAACACCTAGATCTTGACCGTGCCGAATATGCACTCTTGCGCTTACAACACAAGTTCTATCTTAGTGGCGATAAGGGGGGCAGGATGCTGGCACACCGTTTGAGGGCACGCATGCAACAGGCGGCTATCCCGGCCATTCGTGATGCGAACGCAGTAGAGCAGACAGCGACGAACGCATGGCGGCAGCCTTTCAACGCTTCTATCACACGCTGTATACGTTGTGAGCCGCCCAAATCCGATCGTGTCCAGGCCTACCTGGCGACTTGCGGGATCACGCCCCTCTCCCCGAGTTCGACGGCTAATTTCGACGCGGAGAGACGCATTGAAGAGGTTATCTCTGAGGTACTGGGTTTTTAAGAACCGGCACAGAACCGGCAACCCAGCGGTGTCAGGGTACACCCAGAGACCTCGAGTCCTTCCTGATTCAGACCACAGAAACTCAGAGTCTTCTAGGTGAAGTCAAGGATCGATTTTATTGGCTGCAACCAAGGTAACAAGTGTCCTAGAAGTACATCACACAGGAAGTATATTCTCAGGAGACTGCTAGAATTCATGAAACCAGGCTTCTCTTTTTATTCAAAATATTCAGCTTCAGGCAAACATTCTTCGAATTTACAGTATATCATTTACATTTCTTTGGTACAAAGGAAAAGCAGAGTCATGATGACATGTCCATATTTCACTTCGTCCAGCCCACAACAAATCACCCGGTAAGGCCCAACATTTCATCAGATATCGGTGGACCCTCAATAAAAACGGGCACCTCCCCATCATAAAGCAAGTGAAGCAAAAGAGCAGTGACAGATGCGAGCAAGATACGGCAGGTGTGTGTGCGCTGAAATGGTTTTATGGCTTGTTGAGCCTTGATGCTATCTTGTTCGGCCACTGGGAGGGGAACTGACCTAACGGGTTCGGCCTGGGGCAATGGTTCCAACTTGCACAGGTCATAGGAAAGTCGAGTAAGGTGTACGTGTCCTTTTGGGATCGAATTCAGCTGGATTATAGGCCTATGTAAAGGGCAACTCGCAAAATGGCTGCCATACATAAAATGGACGCCAAGGGTTCTGAACGATAATGACAATTTCGAGGTGAAATCGTCACTCGAATATGCTGAAAATGCTTGTACATGGTGTACTCATCATTCTCGGTCTTTTGATACTAAATTCGTCATGTTACGATGAAGTTTTTATTCTCGAGTCCAGAATAATTACACAAATCCAGAATTTTCAGAACCACAAACCCTCCTTTTGCCCTTACATAGGCAATTAATCTATCCTCATGCTAATCTGAGTCCAGATCTATATTCCTAAAGTCATTGAGATGTTGCTGTAACATCATTCTAGTACTTAGTTCATTTCTTGATACAGGCTTCCTTACACATGATGTGACACAAAGGCCACATATTGCAGGAACACACTGTACGCATAGACAGAACAGGAAAAGAATGGCTAAGACCATCCCAATGACCATCAGAATTTTCCATCCCCAGGCGGATATCAGTTCCCAGAACCACCCTATTAACGACCAATCTCCTTTATCCACATGAATAGATTCGGAAATCTTATGCAGTTTGGAGATGGCCTGGTACACTGTTGGAGCGCTATCTGGGATGAAAACACAGCAACTCGATTGGATCAATCTGCATACCCCACCTCGGTCTGCAAGTATGACATCTAATGCGACCCTGTTCTGAAGGGTCATAAGACGATCCGACTGGAGCTCAGCAGTCAGGTTACTAAGGGCACCAGCAGTTTCTATTACGGTGGACTCAACTACCCTTGTCAATTGCCTTATGTTCCTGCTGTTAGCCATGGATCCCCAGAACGACAGAAAACCCTTTGCAAAGTCCCCAAATTCTTGACCTGCAGTGTCTTCTTTACTCAAGACACCTCTAACTATCCTTGTCCTGTGGTAATCTGCCGCTGCTGTGTAGGTGGGAGGCAACAGGAATGAGACAAAACATGAGCCCGAAAAGTCAGGGCTCAACCATGTATAGGCTCTATCATGGCAGATGAAATAAGTACCCTTAGCTGCTAAAAACGCAGGGGAAGTCTGAGACCCAAAAACATACGTTGTAGTACAGACACTCTTCCCTAACTGAGCTCTGGGATTCTTGCCAGTACCTTGCTGACACAGGTGACCCTGATGGGGTACAATCCAAATCGGGGAGGATCTCTTAGCTTGCTGTTTCTCACTCAGAGTAGCTTCATATCCAGTCACGTTCCAATTTATATATGCAAATATCTCATCGTCCGGGGTATTTTCATAGGAGATTTCTCCCTTAATCATGTCAACTATACCTTTGACTAGGGCGCTAGTCTTGGGGTTGTCTTTTACAGAACGTAGGGGTTGGACTTCACGTGCGTATATGAACATTGTTCTGTATGCCCACACAGAACCATTGTGGCTGAATGGCAGGACCAGATAAGGGATACCTTTATCCGTTGTGTGAGGCATAAGACCACACACCCAACAGTTAGTCGTGTTCATTACAAGTTGGTGTTGGTGCAACAGCTGAACAAAGGAGTTATTAATGAACTCTAATCTCCTATTGGATTCATGGTCAGGAAGAGGGTGGAAAGAATGAGAGGAAACAGTAGGAGGAGGTATGGGTGATGCAGTGGGTGCAAATGTTACTTGAAAAGAGAACAAAACATAACTTATTAAAATATCATCATACTGAATAACATACAAATGCACAATATTAAAAAGCTTTTCTTTGTCATTACTTTACATAATTTACGTTTAAAGTTCGTTGGTTTGGCAGGTCTCTCCATCTCGGAAAACTCCATCCTCTCTAAAGTGCTGCCCGCGACGGGAGGTTGATTCTGCTAAGAAATGCTTCTGTCAGTCTAGGGCAACTCCCTTGGACCAACCAGAACTGCCGACCTAACGTCGTCAGCTGCACCCCAAAGACTTTAAGCAATCGCGGCCCTAGCAGCGGAACCCGGATGGCGGTTGGAAAAACAAAAATAAGCACGTTTTCTTCAGATGGGAGAGCTGCACTTAAAAAAATAGTACTTGGAAGGAAAAAAGAAATATCTTTATTTGTCCATAGGTCTCGGTCTCAAATTGTAACGTTCTCTTTGATCCTGGAACAAGAGTTCAGGCTCTGTAGTGTTCAATCGCTTGGATGGTGGCACAGCCTCGTGCAAAATGTTCTCACTTTCACGTTCAGAGTTAGTTCCTTTTACACGTGCATCACTGAAAGGTATGACACGTGGCACGGTTTCAGGTTCTGGGTCAGCGACACCCTTCTGGACCCACTGGTCATACGGTAGAGGTAAAGGGATTCTTTTACAGTGAACCCCGTGGATCCAGTTGGCCTTCCCCTCCACTCGAACGGCTGATCTCGTGGAAAGAAGGACGAGGTGCGGTCCGGTCCACCTGGGCTGGTCGTTCTTAGTTCTCTGGAAGTTCTTGACCAACACCCAGGATCCAGGGTCGATGGCGTGACCTGGAGTCTCAGAGACCGGAGGCAGGGTGTCGTGAACCTGTTGATGCAAAACACGCAATTTAGCCGTCAATTCATACAGATAATCAAGCAAAACAGGGTGTTCAATCTCGCTGAATTTGGTGAGTCGTGGTACTCCCCATATGTTGGCCGGGCGGCCAAAAACAATTTCGTAGGGGCTAAGTTTCACTCGTGAGTGCACAGTCATTCTGGTGGACACGAGTGCTAGGGGTAGAGCATCAGGCCATTTAAGACCCGTGCTCGCTTGGATTTTGGCCAATTTTAGTTTTAAAGTGCCGTTGTAGCATTCTACTAATCCATCTGATTGGGGGTGATTTGCAGCGTGGAACTTCTGCCGAATACCTAGCCCTTCACACACTCTCTTCATCACACGACCCACAAATTCACTTCCATTATCAGACCAGATCATTCTAGGCATTCCAAACCTGGGGAAGTACTCTTTCACAAGGGCTTTTGCTGTGGATAAGGCAGTGTTGTCTTTTAGGGGATAGGCTTCTACCCATCTTGAGAAGGCACAAACAACAACGAGTACGTATTTTAAGTTATTGCACCTCTCCATGTGAATGAAATCTAGCTGCAAAACCTCGAACGGATACGTAGGAGTTGCAAAATGACCAGCTGGAGTTGGGGTTCCCCTACCAGGATTGTGTTTCAGACACACCATGCAACTCTTGACGACATTCTCTGCACACTTGGGAATTCCTGCATTTTGCCATACTGGAGCCAACAACTCGCAAATCCCTTTCGTGCTGATATGAGCCATTCCATGAGCCATTGTAACCACTGCAAGCACATATGCATCGGGTAACAACCATCTCTGATGCTCTGACAATTCAATCCAGCAACCATTTGCATCCATTCTACCCGCACTTTCTCTCCACGTGCTCAACTCTTTCTCTGTGGCCTCAGCTGGGATGGACTTCACACTCTCTATCGTGTCTTCACACATTCCAACATCACCAGTGCATCTTGCAGGGCCTGCAACATACATTCGGCTCATCACATTCCTTGCAGTTTCTTTCGCGATTTCATCAGCAAATGCGTTTCCACGACCAACATCATCAGTCACCTTCTTGTGAGCTCTACATTTCACAATCGCCACTTGCAGAGGCAAGGTCAGTGATTCAAGAAGCTCATTCACCAACTGACCATGCTGAATCTTAGCTCCAAGCGTAGTCAGGAACCCACGTTCTCTCCACAATCGTCCAAAACAGTGAGCCACACCAAATGCATACTGACTGTCGGTATAGACAGTCACTTTCATTCCTTTTGACAACACACATGCTCTCGTAAGTGCAATCAATTCTGCTGCTTGAGCTGAATTATGTGGGACACATGCAGCTTCAACAATTGTATGCAAAGTCGTGACAGCATATGCTGCCGTCGTATCACCATTCGGAAGCTTGAAGCATGAACCATCCACCCATAAGGTACCATCACACTTTGCAAGAGGAGTGGTATTTCTAAAAGACCCACATCATTAGGACCAGTAGCCCAAAGAATATCAGGAAGAAACGACAATTCTGTTGGAAGTTTATCCCTTGACAAATATATTGGAGAAACCACTTTCTTACCCAGTGTAAGTTGTACTCCCGAAGGAGAACAATACAAAGTCGCATACAATCTTTTTAACAGATCCAATCCTAACCGGTTTTCACCACAACCAGTTGTCAGAATGAGGGGTGCTTCGAATTCACAAGGACCAACAGAAAGCGACAAAGGGTCAGAAATCGGATTTCTAACTGGGGCGCCAGAAAAACCTACTGATACATTTGTTTTGCCAGACAAAGGTGCGCCAGGGAGTTTGGAGTGTATAATAGAACTCTTTGTAGCACCAATATCCAACAGAAAAGGCTCTGACACACATGATGTAATCACCTCTACGTAAGGCCCATTCTGATCTACTGGAACTGAAACAACTCCCTCTCTTTGTCTATGGCTGTCCTAGCAATCATTACCTTCCATATGCTCATCTTCTGCATAGTAATCATCAGCATAGTACTGAGCCGTCCTACCAGACGCGTTATTCTGCTGATCGAACCTATTCATCGAATTTTGAGGTGGAAGAGACTGTGTGTTCTGGGGGAAATTTCCACGTCCTCTACCTCTAGATGCATGTTGAACACCTCGACCTCTTACACCAGAAGCACCATTTGCACTCTGTAACAAGATAGGGCAACTATACTTAAAAAGACCTTCTTCCTTGCAATACGAACACTGATTGGGGCTTACAGGGACACGTGGTTGAGTATACTCGACTCTTTGCGAGTTCCTCTGATACTGTTGAGGCTGCTGAAAATTATTCTGATAGTTATTCTGGCCACCATTATTCTGATTACCACCACCACGTGGCAGATACGCTTGCTGTAACAAAACCTTCGTTTTCAACTCCTTAGTTTTCTTTTCTGCTCTATCTTTCTCGTCCTTGTCTCTATTTTCGTAATATTGTGCAGTAGCCAATATCTGTGCTGAAGACGAAACAGCCCAAGAACTTTCTGAATCCTTTAACTTTTTACACAATTCTGGAAGCAGATTGTGCACGAATTTATCGACGAACAATCTCTGACCACCTTCTGTGGTCATATCTTGACCGCTGTGGTCGACAAATGTTTCTTCAAACCTGGTGAAGAAATCTGAGACCGTCTCATCTTTCTTCTGCTTACATGCAGACAACTTATCCCAATTTACACGTATTGCAGGCATTATCGTTTTCATGTAATCAACTATTTTACCAGGAAGTTCTGCTATTAAAGGCTCAGGCTTAGCACCACCAACTTGTCGGGCATCTGCAGCAGCAATATTAGCCCATGAGTCACCTAATTCCTGATCATGATCTGTATGACGAATCTTACCCCATAAAGGCTGTGGAACAACATTCCCAAATAACATATCGATATCGGCTAAATACATTATACATTACCCAGCAGTCTGTGACAATTCTTTGTAATACCCTGCAGGATTTTTACGGGGATCAGGTAATGTCTGTTTGAGGGCCAAAACTTCGGCTCGCTTCCATGGGACATGTACCCGTACCCGCTGAAAGTGTGGCAGAATAGGGGGGTCAACAGTTGTGTCGCCCTCTCTCCATTGTGGGGGAGCTTCTCTCATGGGGTATTGTCGCGCCTTTTTCCTACTAGATGTACCATGCTCAGATTGTGACCCAGAAGTGCTCCCCTTACTCCGATATAATAATAATATTTCAACCGCTCTCTCGACATCGGGATCTACGATCATGCCCTCTCCAAACTTGAACCGTACACGACACAACTCTTGCGGGTTGCATTCCAGATCATTGTCTTCCAAATCCTCACAAAGGAAAACACACATTTGTTCAAAAACATATCTCTGCGTCGGTGCTTCCCATTGACGGAAGACTTCCATGACAGACTCTACATCATACTTTACAGTATCCATAACCCATTTATGCGCTAAACGATTCAATAAATCTCTCTCTTGGTAGTCAGGCAGTCGACTTCGCAACTGTCTTCGTCCTGTGTTAGGGGTCATAGTAGGCGACCCGAAAAGAGGTGAGAAAAGGTTAGTAACAGTGTTGGCCATTTTCTGCCGAACGGAAGGTGAAACCGAAGGAAGAACGGGTGGAAAAAGGGGGTGAGATAAGGCAGGAGCAGAGACAATAGCAGAGGAAGCATCAGGAGAAATAGAAGGTGTACTAGGCAAAGTCGTAGAAAGCACAGGTGAAACAGATGTGATCGGTGGGCCTTGAGGAGGCTGCACCATAGAAGCAGGAGCCAGCTGAAGAACAGCTGGTGGGTGCGATGGAGGAACATGAGGCACAGGTTGAACAACTAAAGGTTGCGGAGGTGCCGTGGCATTTTGCGCATAGGGGGGTGGCGAGCCTAATAAATGCGACATTAACGGATCTTTTTCACGCTCTTTTGCTGCCTCTTGCTGAAGAGACGGCAAAACTGGATAGCATTTATCTATTGCCATTTTACGTTGCCTGTGCAACTGCTCACTCATCTGCTCTTCTTCATTGTCTTTAAACTGCAATGCAGCTTGCATTACTGAAATACCTCTTTCTCTCTTATTTTTCTTCTCTAATTTAATTTCCTTCTGTTTGGCCTCTTTACGCCATAGGCGGAAAGAGTCGAACATCGCCGGCCGGGCTTTCTTTTTGAAAAGTTTAACTTCGAGGTTATCTAAGATTTCGGTAGCAAAGCTACCATATTGGGGCCATTTTAAAACACCATCTTTTCTGGTGTATTTGATCCACACTTCATTGTATGTGATGGGGCCTACTCCGTGTTTGACATATATCTCGTAAGTTGGAGTTCCAACCGAAGGAACCGGACATGAGTCCTCCAATCGGGAGTCCCTATTATTACAACCAAGACAAAACAAATTTCCAAGTCTAAGACTAGGCATCTTCGTTCTCTAGTCTAGTTCCAAACTTCAAAGGATTATCGATTACGATATTTCTCGTGAATACACGAGTCCTTCGGCTTTGGCGCTTGCAAGCTCCAAATCAAAGCCAACTAAGGATTTTGGAGACGCTCCACTTATACTTCACTGAGATATCGATGACGTCACCAGAAGACTCGTCTTAGTGTTTCGCTCTACCAAACTTCAAGGGTCCAAATCAGGGCGATAGCCAGGGCAGCAGTCTTTTGTAGCCGTCGGGAAGCGGGGAACCTCGCAGCAAAGACCTTCGGACCACGTCGACATGCAGGGGTCGATGAAGTGGTTGGCCGTCCTCCGGAATTTTCACACGAAGCTCCTCACGAACCTCTGGCTGGGCTGGTACCGCTGGAATTGCCCCAAACGTTGGGCGCCAACTGAGGTACTGGGTTTTTAAGAACCGGCACAGAACCGGCAACCCAGCGGTGTCAGGGTACACCCAGAGACCTCGAGTCCTTCCTGATTCAGACCACAGAAACTCAGAGTCTTCTTGGTGAAGTCAAGGATCGATTTTATTGGCTGCAACCAAGGTAACAAGTGTCCTAGAAGTACAACACACGGGAAGTATATTCTCAGGAGACTGCTCGAATTCACGAAACCAGGCTTCTCTTTTTATACAAAATATTCAGCTTCAGGCAAACATTCTTCGAATTCACAGTATATCATTTACATTTCTTTGGTACAAAGGAAAAGCAGAGTCATGATGACATGTCCATATTTCACTTTGTCCAGCCCACAACAAATCACCCGGTAAGGCCCAACATTTCATCAGATATCGGTGGACCCCCAATAAAAACGGGCACCTCCCCAGCTGACCTGGATAGACTATTTTGGGGGGAACATTTCGGGAAGATTCATCAAACGACACAAAATGTATTAGCCAATCAAAAAATGCTTTTCCAATGGAAACTAGGTTCTAACTTTAACTACCTACTGGTGACATATATATATATTACCTATTGGCAGTCACCAGTAGGTAGTTATAGTTAGGACCTAGTTTCCATAGGAAAAGCATACTTGCAGGCCCACAGCACTGCCACCAGCACAGGCTGATTATTGTAACCGTTTACAAGTCTACAACCAGGCCTGATGTGGTGTGTCCCGTACCAAGATCATGTGACCTCACGGCCTAGAAGGAAGTGAGGTTGGCCGGGAATAAAGGAAGCGGGGACTGGAAGCAGTCACTGTGTGTCTGGCGAGAGGTGGCTTCCACGTCCCGGTGTCTGCAAATTATACGAGAGAGTGCGCTTGCTGAGCACAGATTACTGTCGGCACTAGCATCAGAATCATGGCACCTGAGAGGCCTCGACCGGGCTGGGGAGTGCACCGACAGTGGCTGTTTCTCACCCACGGACTGAAGAATGCCCCGTGTTAGACTGCTGCAGCCTAGCCTACCACGCTGGGGGCAGCACTATGCCTTGAGTGTTGGGATAAAAAATGTTGTGTGTCACCTCAGGGTCCTCATTTATGAAAAGTGACCTTCCTGCGTGAAAACAGCGATGCGTCACTTTTCACTGCGCCCTCTGTGCCACCAATGATGCGTCATATTTACAGTATGACGCATCATGGCGCAAGGAGTTATAGATACATCAGTTTTTCTGACGTATCTGAAAGCGCAAAAGTGAAGCAACTCCAGCAATGCGTCCTTCCACATGGGGCAAGCCCCATGTGAAAGGGCGTGCGTCAGTCTTATGCCTGATGTGAGGCAGGCGCAAAATTTTGACGCAACGGCGTCCTAGAAGTGACGCAGTGAAATGACATAGATTTCACTGCGTCACGTCTACGACCCTTTCTTGCACCAATACGCCCCCCTTGCATACATTATACCTGGCGCAGGTATAATGTGGCGCAGAGGTTTACAAGTGACACATCTACCTTTATGTGCCACTTTGTAAATATGGCGCAACAATGTGCATTTTTTTACGCCACTGGTGGGTCACAAAAAGTGACGCACCGGCGGCGTAAAAGGCACGCACGGCCTCATAAATGAGGCCCCAGGTTCTTGGAGGCCCATTAGCTTCGGCGTTTAAAGTTTTACTCCCAGCTGTACATATAGGTTCAACCTAAGGCGCTAATGACCTTAAACTGGCATGCTGAAATAATGTTATATTTTGAAAGCGATGTGTACCATATATAAGCAGATACAGGTATGCTCATTCCTGCCACAGGAAACCATCCAATGTTTGTTAGGCATCATGAAACTAAAACTGACTTTTCACCTGCTCCCATACCATATGCAGCAGCAAATTTTGAAATGAATCTGTGAAGAAAAGGATACATTCACATACATTACAGACGACCCTCTCCATATAACTTTGAAATGTAATCAAATGTTTCAGAGCACCTTATGTCGCTAATTAGTTTGCTGAATTATAATTAGACTAATTCTGCATAATTAATAAGCACAGACTTTTTTAATTTCGTAAGCAGGCTGATGAGCTTGCTCACTCCCTTCGCTAAAGTACTAACTAAGTTGTAGAAAAAAACCTGGAAGGAACATATGTGGGGAAATTATGTTTGATGTTGAAAAAAGAAAGTCAAGCTGGCGTAGAAAATACACAAGGAATGACAGGACTGAGTGAGGTGTGTCTGCTCAAAGACAGATATCCTACAAATTGTCTACTCAAGGAAGAAATGACATTGAGTGATTGGAGCGGTGAGTCTGCCTTTGTTCCAGTTCGGAGCTTGCCTATTCTTTCTGCGCCCCACCTTCTTGGATCCTAGGAGATCATAGGCAGTGATACACAGTTTTTTTTTTTTTTTGCATAGTTTTATATAGCGCGAACTAGACCCGAACCGAATCAGGTATCAGAGCGCTTTACATAGCACCAGTTACGTTACAGGAGGACACACTTTCATTTTAGGCACGGGGAGATGAAGTGATTTGCCCAGAATCACAGGGGGTTTTTGGCGTCGTTACCGAGACTCGAACCCAGATCCCCAGGTCCGAGGTCGAGCGCCCCAGCCGTTAGGCCAACCCCTCTCCCCTATTATTTAATGTTATTAAATGACCTTCTGTTGTATTGGGAGAGATGATGATGTTAAAGCTTGTTGGTGTATGTCAAAAATCTTTTGTCCCTGCTGCCTACTTAGCCAAAGCATTGATGCTCTTTGGATTTCGCTCTTGTGCCAGAAACAAGTGAGAGCATCCACTGTGGCAATTTAGTCTGATTAGCACTGTATCCATGTGGAAAATACTTTAATCAGAGACACCCTGTCATGCACAAGGAGTCTCAAAGAAGTTCTTCCCAGTGTTGTCAGTCAGGACAAGATCCCCCCCTGGATGATTCCCAAAGCAGGCATTTTGGGGCAGATTTATGAGGCTCTTGCGCCTCTTTGCGCCGCAATTGCGTCACGTAATGTGACACAACAGTGGCGCAAACAATGCACCCTTCTAGGAGATGCGTCACATTGGAAATCCCTGCGCCATAAGGAGGCGTTCCTGCGCAGGGGGGGCGTTCCTGCGCAGGAACGCCCCCTAAAAGTGGCTGAGGGAAATCTATGAGATTTCACTCAGCCACTTTCTACGTCAATTCCTTACGCCTGCTTGAAGCAGGCGTAAGTGTGACGCAGCATGCATTGAACAGGTGGCCCCTGTGCATTGCTGGAGTCATGTCGCACTTGCGACATGACTCCTGCAATGCGCCGCCCGTGCGCCGAGAGATGCGTCACGCATCTTCACTGCCTTGCACCATGGTGCGCCGCATCATAAATGTAGCGCACCATGGGTGGCGGAGCTGTGGCGCATGTTAACTGGCGCATCCCTGGGGATGCGCCAGTTAACATAAATCTGCCCCTTTGAGTGTAAATATCAGCACAGGTGGGTTTAGTCCATCTGGAGATCCTTCAAATCTCAGGCAGGAATCCCTGCAGGGCTGACTCTGCTTTTCATCCTTCAAATGAAGCATATATTACACACAACCCTAAGAGGCCATACATTAGCTGGCGTGCGCTGCCTAACTGGTCTAATCAATGGTCAACAGGGGAGAAGCAGATACTGTACGTAAAGGAAGTGCTCACAGTCTGTTTGCAGGAAAAGGATTCGAGGTCCTCCCATGAGATGTTTGAAGTGAAAGTGTGCAGTTATATTAATACTGAAATCCATGTTTACTGTGCTTTTAGGCATCATGTGTATTGTGAAATTATAAATATATATGTACCTAGACAGTTGCCATACTCTTCTACATGTTGGAGTCCATAATTATGGGTGCATATAAAAAAACAATATGAGCATGGAAACCTCCCATTCCATGAATGCACCCCAAAGGTGTGTGTGACCTATTTAAACTCACTGAAAGTCTTTTTGCAAGCCCTGGATTCTCTGACAGGGGGCACTCGACTTCTGCTGACCTTAGGCTGAAACCTGTCAATCCTCAGCCGCTTTTTCACAAGCGGCTTGTGCCTTGGAGACCACTGCAGAGACTCTACATTTTTGACCATGTACATCTCGCTTTTCCTAAAATCCAATAACTACAGTACATAAATTGTACTGGTGGCAGAACTGTTTAGTGGTAAATTGTACATGGGTGGGTGGCTGAATCAGCCGAGATGTCGGTGTTGTGTAATATCTGGTATCCCCCTGGGATCGTGTATCCCCTTCACTTCGGCCGTCTTCGGAGAATGAACTCAGCCTGGGCAGGATCAGACAGAAGCAGTCGATCTCTGCTCGGGCTGAGCACGGGGATACACGATATCATGGCTCAAGCTATAAATTAAGGTGTTTCTCTGAATACTGGAGCCACTGCTGCACTAGAGACAGGAAGCAAATAGAAAGCCGTACAAAGAATGAAAGGTTAAATAAATGAACATTAAATTCATACACGGAGTCGAAGTGAAATAATGGAATGCTTATTTTCCAAGCAAATCGAAACAAGTACAAAAAAGAAAGGTGAAATAAATGAAAATTAAATAAATGCACGCACGGAGTCACAGTGAAAGAATGGATTTTTTTGTGGCAAGCAGTACAAAGAAGGAAGCAGTGAAATAAATGAAAATTTTATAAATACATGCACGAGTCAGTGTGAAAGAAGGGAATTAAAAATTTGCAAACATTCGTGACAAGAATTTTCAATTCTATTAAGGACACGGAGGCGAGGATTATGCTTTCTCGATTTCTTTACTACAAACAGCAGCCAATAGGAACATAGTAAAGAAAAACAGGAACTACAACTCCCATGAGCCCTTAGGCAACCATAGAGACTATAAGCTATATAAGGCACCATAGAGGACAACACTTCCTCTTTCTTTGTCCAGGAAATTCAAACAGTCAAAAGTCATTGAAGAAAAATACCGCCGACCATCCGGAAGGAAAAGTCTGAAGGTAAACAGCACAAGAGGCCAACAGGAAACAGGCAACCATCCACAGCGAAGAAGATGCAGCTGGAGAAATAACAAATCCAGTCTCCAAGGAGCGGAAATAGTGCAGAAGACCAAGAGGAAGGATTACTTCTGGTCCGAACCTGAAAGAAAAACAGAGCCGTAACACATATCCCCAAACCTGAAAAGGTAACAGCACATAGGGTGGGGAAGAGAGCAATGCAAAAAACAATGCAGATCATATGAGAGCAGAGAAGCAATATAACAATGCAGTAAAAGACAAATGGGTGGGATAATCCTCGCCTCCGTGTCCTTAATAGAATTGAAAATTCTTGTCACGAATGTTTGCAAATTTTTAATTCTATGGCAGGACAGGAGGCTCAGATTATGCTTGTTCAAAGCTGGTCCACCACAACAGAGGCAATATTCATTACAGGTTTGAAATAAAATGTTTTAAACACAGTTTCAGAAGACCAATCAGCCGTCTTCACAATGTCTTGCAAACTCACACCAACATGAAACGCCTTAGAGGCCATGGCACCTCTCGCGGAATGAGCTCCAAAAATGGAGACATCAATTCCAGCCTCAGACATAAGCCAGCGCACCCAACGAGCCAAAGTAGCTGGCGCAACAGGCTTGAAAGGCTTTTGCAAAGCAATTAATAACTGTCCAGATAAATCCTGACGAAAAGGAGCAGTACTCACCTCATAAGCTTTGATGCAGCGGACCACACACAATTGCGGATTGTGAGGAAACGCCGGGTAAGTGACAGTGGACAGATTAGTCTTGGTACGTCTGGAAACCGTAAAGGTAACTCCTTCGGGGGAAAAAGAACGACCCGCAAGATCCAAGGCGCGGACATCCGAAACACGCTTACAAGAGACTAAGCATAACAGCATGGTCAATTTCGCAGACAATTGCTTACGAGACAGAGAAGCGTTGGGAGGCCAAGCTTCCAGAAAACGTAACACGACTGAGACGTCCCATAAAGCGACATATTTCGGACATGGCGGTTTAGCCAACCGAACTCCACGCAGTAATGTAGAGATGAGAGGATGTTCCCCAATAGGCTTACCATCGACTAAAGTATGGCCCGCAGAGAGAGCGGAGCGAAAAGAATTAACGGTCCTGTAAGCAGAACCAGAAGAAGCGATGGAAGCAAGAAAATTAACAACTAGAGAGACATCTGCTGAAGCGGGATCCAGATGTCGTTCAGAACACCAATCACACCACCGACGCCAAGCTGACGCATAACGCTTGCGCGTGTTGGGGGCCCAAGCTTCACTGAGAAATCTCTCAGCGTCTCCAGATAAGCCCGGGACTTTCCAGCGTTCCCCGAAAGGCGCCACGCCACTAGACGGAGCTGGCCCGACAGAATGAGAGGGTGCGGATGGAGCAGAGGATCCAACAGCAAGTTCCATTTCGCAGGAAGCAGGAATGGAGTCGAGCAACTCATTTCCAGAAGATCCGGAAACCACGCTTGAGCTCTCCAAAGAGGAGTGATCAGAATGATCTCCGATAGAAACTGTTTCGTTCTGGCCAAGACTCGCGGAATCATCGCGAACGGCGGAAAAGCATAGCAAAGCTGAGGAGGCCAAGTCTGGAGAAAGGCATCCGTGGCCAGAGCCTCCGGATCCGGACGCCAGCTGTAAAACTTGGGCAGTTGAGCATTGAGGCGAGAGGCGAAGAGATCGAGCCACGGGCGACCCCAAAGGCGAGACAGGGTGCGAAAGACCCGAGGGTGAAGGCGCCAGTCGCTGAAGTCCAGCAGATGGCGAGAGTTCCAGTCGGCCACTTGGTTCTGGCAACCTGGGAGATACTCTGCAATAAGCGTGATCTTCCTCTGAAGGCAGAAATGCCAGAAATCCTTCGCAATCTCTGCTAGCAATTTCGACCGTGTCCCCCCCAGTTTGTTCACATACCTCACTGCTGAAATGTTGTCCATACGGAGCAAAATGCAACAGCTGGTGGCCTGAGGGGCCAGGCTGCGAATCGCAAAGGACCCCGCCAGGAGCTCGAGGCAATTGATGTGTAGTGTCAACTCGTCGGGAGACCAATGGCCGCCCGTCGTCAAGTCCCCGCAACGGGCTCCCCAGCCCCATAGACTCGCATCCGACTCCAAAATCAAGTCCGGAGTGGAGCCGAACAGGGCTTTCCCGTTCCAGGCTTCCATGTGATGGAGCCACCATATCATTTCCGACTTCGCATCCTGGGACAGAGGAACAAGGTCGGAATAACGAAGACCTTTCTGCAAGTGTCTGATCTTGAGACGCTGCAGGGCCCGATAATGTAGGGGACCCGGAAAAATTGCCTGAATGGAAGAGGCTAAAAGTCCGACAACACGAGCGATCGACCGCAACGACACGTTCGGTGCGGACAACAGTGACTTCAACTCCCTCTTGATAGCCCTGACCTTCAGGGCAGGCAAAAGAAGTTGGCAAGAGACCGAATCTATCAGGAAACCCAGAAACTCTATCGACTGAGTGGGTTGCAAATGAGACTTCTGAGGATTCACTAGAAATCCGAGAGACTGAAGCAGATCGATCGTCCAAGATAAATGGGAACGGAGTTGCAGCGGGCACTGAGCCATCAAAAGAATGTCGTCCAGATACACGATCAGCCGCACCCCTCGCGCGCGCAGCGATTCCATAACCGGCCGCAGGAGCTTCGTGAAGCACCACGGGGCGGACGAGAGACCGAACGGGAGAACCGTGTACTCGAACCATTCCCCCGACCATTGGAACTGCAAAAAGCGGCGATGAGGCGGAAAGATGGGGACGGACAGGTAAGCGTCCTTCAAATCTAGGCGAACCATCCAGTCGCCCTTGCGAAGAAGATCTCTGAGCAGATGGATGCCCTCCATCTTGAAGTGGCGATAAACCACTCCGTTGTTGAACTCCTTGAGATTGAGCACAAGGCGAGACCCTCCCCCTTTCTTCTCCACCAGAAACACATTGCTGACGAACCCCTGTGGGTGCAGGGTCGTTCGCACAATGGCCCCTTTGAGAAGAAGAGAATCTATTTCCGCGGAGATCACTTCCCGATCGCGTTGGGAAAAAACAAGGGGTAAAGGGACGGGACCTTGAAAGGGTGGGTGGTAAAATTCGATCTGATATCCTTGCACTGTCTGCAAAATCCATGCATCGTTGGAGATCGCGCGCCAATTCTGTAGAAAATATTGCACCCTGCCCCCCAGAACAACACTCTTGTAAGGAATCAGGCTCACCTGTTGAGGAGAAATCTTGTCGACCTCCCTGGTTTCCACCGTAGCCTCCCTTGTTGCCTTGACCACGACCTTTGCGGGAGGGGTAGAAGGTCGTCTTAGATCCGGAGTAGGAGGACTGCTGCTGATGACGCTGTCCGCCTCCACCTTGGTGGGACTGCTGACCACGCTGTTGGCCAGAACCACGGCCGAACGAACGTCCCCCAGAACGTCCGGCCCTGGCAAAAACCGGGCGGAATGCCCTGCGTAAGGAAGACTGCGCCCTGTCGAGACCACTAAAGGTGGCTACAAATTGTGTTAATTCCTTCAAAAATGGTTGTCCAAACAGGAGACCTTGGGCCAAGGGACCAGATTCAGAAGTGGCCAATTCCGATAACCGGGGGTCCATCTTCAAAAGGATAGACTGTCGCCGTTCGGAGGACAGGGCACAGTTTGCGTTTCCTAGGAAACATATAGCCCGTTGGGCCCAACCAATGAGCTCATCCGGATCAATGCCAGACGCCGACCCCTGCGCATGGTAACCCAAATCCAGGATTTTGGTTAGGGGACCAAGAATGTCAAGGAGTTTATCCTGACACAGGCGCCAAGACCTATCAATTCCCTTTTTTGGGTCTTTGGTGAACTTTTTGAGATAAGTTAAGATAGTGGGAACGACGTCCGGCGTGTCAGCTAAATTATCTGCCAACTCCGGCCGAGGGCACTCAGAACGCAACCTAGAGCGTACCTCCTGATCAAAGGAACTCCGGATGTGAGCTTGAATGTAATCAGCAACCTCCGGCGCAGGGGACCAAACTTTCGAATTGGGATGGATGATATCCGAAGGTTCAAAAGTCAGGACGGGGGGATGGGAGGAGGCATCCACAAAATGTTCTTTGCGTGGTCTCTTAGCAGGTGGAAGACCAGAGGGACAAGAGGAGGAAGAGGATGAAGTGTCCTCAGCGTCCGGGGGAGGAGCATGGGACCTCTTAGACACAGAAGGGGAAGACAAGGAACGAGCCAATTTCAAAAAATCTGATGTATGAGGGTTTTTAGGAGACTTAGAGGAGTGCTTGGCAGAAGAGGACGGAATCCAGCCCTGTTGCTGAGCGTAATCCGTCAAATGGCGCTTCAGAGGACCAATTGCGTGGACCAACGCAGTATTAACGGAATGTCTGACCCCTTGGCAAGGGCTTCAACCAAGTCGTACTCGAAAGCCTCCTCAGGCTCCTCATCATAAGAATAGCCCTCAGCATCATCATAATCAGCCATGGTGCAAGGAAGGACAAGCAAGAAACACCAAGGTGCAATACGCCCACAAAGCAATAAGCCAATCAGGGTCAAGGCGCTGACCAAGCGACCCAGTCAGGGGGGGGTGACAACCCCAAGCAAGCCCAACAGGCAGAGCGCAAACCCTACCAAAAGTACTTGAAAATAGGAAGTGGAGGGACTGGCTTGCAAAAAGTCACCCTAGGCAACGCCTATAATGATTATCCAGCCCAGAACCCTAGCAGAGGGAAAAAGGCGTCCTGAGGGGCTCTCCGGAAGGCAATGGGCGGAGGCGACAAAAGCAACGCTGCCTCAGAGCGTGTCAGGGCTCCGTGACACACACGGAGCATAAACAAAGCCAACGCGCATGCGCGAAGGCGTGCCTGGCTGTCCGGAAGGAAGCGACGCGCGACAAGTGTGCGCGAGCTCCCGAGCCCCGTCCCGCTCCACACACAACAAAGGACACACGGGCACAGAGCGCCCGCAGTACCGGAGAGGCGGACACGCGCTCTCAAGAGACAAGCGGCAACAGAAAAAACCGGCAGAAGAACAACGCAACGCAAACAGCAATGCTAACGCTCAATAGCGGGCAAAACGGCACAACAGCGCGTAAGTAAACACATTAAGGACATAAGTCAAGTACAAAATGCAAAACTGTAAACATAAGTAGCAAGTAACAGTAAATGCACTTAACTGGCTGCGAAGCAGCAAAGAAAGAGGAAGTCCTCTATGGTGCCTTATATAGCTTATAGTCTCTATGGTTGCCTAAGGGCTCATGGGAGTTGTAGTTCCTGTTTTTCTTTACTATGTTCCTATTGGCTGCTGTTTGTAGTAAAGAAATCGAGAAAGCATAATCTGAGCCTCCTGTCCTGCCATAGAATTTTTATTTTTTGAAGCAAGTTGCAAGTAGTACAAAGAAGGAAGCGTGAAATAAATTAAAATTAAACACTTGTACGGAGTCAGAGTGGAAGAAAGGAATTTTTATTTTTTAAACAAATCGCAAGTAGTACAAAGAAGGAAAAGTGAAATAAGTGAAAATTAAACATGCACAGAGTCGGAGTGAAAGAATGGAATTTTTATTTTTGAGATGGAATCAGATTGTAAATTAAAACATGAGGAGAGAGAATGACAGAGCAGGGAACATAGCTGAAAAGGTTTTAGATTGCTATGTATGACATTGTCATAAATTCAGTGTAATTATGAGTGACATTTCAACAACTATCAATCAATCAATCAATAATTTGTAAAGTGTACCACTCACCTGTGAGAGTCTCAAGGCGCTAGGGAGGGGATAGGGGGCTGGGAGGGTTGCTACTGCTTAAACAGCCAGGTCTTGAGGCATCTCCTGAAGGTCAGTAGGTTCTGGGTCTGCCGTAGGTCGGTGGGGAGGGTGTTCCATGTCTTGGCGACGAGGTGGGAGAACAATCTTCCGCCGGTGGTCATTCTTCGTATGCGTGGGATGGTGGCGAGGGCGAGGTCAGTGGAGCGGAGCTGGTGGTACGGGGTGTAGAAGGTGAGTTGTGTGTTGAGGTACGCTGGGCCGGCGTTGTGGAGGGCCTTGTGGGCGTAGGTGAGCAGCTTAAAGGATATCCTCTTATTGACAGGAAGCCAGTGTTGGTCTCTCAGGTGTTTTTTGATGTGGCAGGGGATGTCGAGGATGAGGCGTGCAGAGGCGTTCTGTATGCGTTGGAGTCGCATCTGGAGTTTGGCCGGGGCTCCTGCTTAGAGTGCATTGCCGTAGTCCAGTTTGCTGCTGACGACGGCCTGGTTGACCGTCCTTCTGCTCTCGGTGGGGATCCATTTGTAGATATTGCGGAGCATATGGAGGGTGTTGAAGCAGAAGGATGAGACGATGTTGACTTGTTGGGTCATTGATAGCGATGAGTCTAGGATGATTCCCAGGTTGCATGCGTGGTCGGTGGGTTTCGGTGCGGCTCCCAGTTTGGCCAGCCACCGGAGTCATCCCAGGCGGAGGGAGTGGATCCGAGGATGAGGACCTCCGTCTTGTCCGAGTTCAGCTTCAGGCGGCTGTTCTTCATCCATTCGGCAACAGCCTTCATTCCCTCGTGGAGGTTGGTTTTGGCTGTGGTGGGGTCATTGGTGATGGAGAGGATCAGCTGGGTGTTGTCAGTGCATGAGATGATTCTGAGGTAGTGCAATCGGACAATGTTGGTGAGCAGTGCCATGAAGACTCTGAAGAGTGTCGGGCTGAGTGAGGATTCTTAGGGTACGCCGGAGATGATCTTGGTGGCTTCCAAGCGAAAGGGGGACACTCTGTGTTCTGCCGATGAGGAAAGAGGTGGTCCAGTCCAGTTCTTTATCGTAGATCCTTGCGTTGTGGAGGCGTGTGTGTAGGGTGTGGTGGCAGACTGTGTCGAAGGCGGCGACAGATCCAGGAGGATAAGTGCCACGGTTTCACTGCTGTCTAACAGGGTCCTCATGTCATCGGTGGCGGCGATGAAGGCGGTTTCAGTGCTGTGGTTGTGGCGCAATCCCGATTGGGATGCGTCCAGAGCATTGTTCTCTTCGAGGAAGCGTGTCAGTTGCCTTTTTTAGGGAAAAAAATATTTTTTTATTTGCTTTTTTAAAACATATAAACATAAGCAAGTCACATGAAATTGTCCACCATACCATACCCCCCTCCACCCTCCACCCATCCCTCCCAGAATCTCCCAGAAAACACTACACATGGATACAGTGGTGCTCCACCTATCGCAACATTGCACATTGCCGTCTATATCCTCCCCCGCATGCACCGGGACAACAGGGTGGCCTGACCTCCTTCTTTCACAGTCCTCCATCCAGACCATAATAGCGTCTCCATTTCCCCCACACTCTTTGAACTTCATAGGGCAACCTCTAGCTTTGTATGTGACCCTCTCCGCTGCCATGTAAATATCCATGCCTCATCTCCATTCATCTAGTCGAGGAGGTATGGGAGCACCCCAAGTTCTAGCCACATCTCTCTTAGCTACCACCAAAGCCAGTGTAAGGAAAATCAATAATGGGCGATTCAGGTCCATTTCATATGTTATACCCAACAGAACCAGTTTAGGCTCCACTGGGAGGGTCGTTTCCGATATGTCACTTAATTCACTTAATACCTTGGCCCAGTAGTCCTGGATTACACGGCAGTCCCCGATGGTATGATTAAAGTCACCCTTCACATACCCACAATGCAGACAGTTAGGATCACTGTCCCGCCCCATCCGGTGCAATCGGTGTCTATCATAATAAACCCTATTGAAGATTTTAAATTGTATGAGCCGAAGCCAAGACTTTATCGTGATTTCCCTGGGGTGCATCAAGGCTGTCTCCCAGTCAAGTGTGTCCATCTCCCCCAGATTTAGTTCCCACGTTCCTTTCAATTTCACCAGTCCGTCAGGCATATTGTTAATCAACGTTGGTATAGGTCAGGAAAACTAGTTTAGTCAGGACCTGCTCCTGCAGCAGACAGCCCTCAAGCGGTGCATACTCCGGCAGGGGACCTGTGAGCACTATCTCTTCCCTCCATGCATGACGTGCCTGCTCGTATTTCAAGTACTGAGTATGATGCAATCCATACTCCACCCTCAACGCCTGGAAGGACTTCAGAGCTCCCCCTTTTCAGTAGATCTCCCAGAACAGAGATACCAATGTCATCCCATCTTTTAAATCCCTTCAGTTTATGCAATTCCTTTAACCATGTACAGTGCCATATCGGTGTTTGTTTAGTCGGTTTGTGTGCCCAGTCAATCCTATTAGTCACCCTCTCCCATGTCTCCACAGTCACACGCGTTGCTGAGAGTAGTCTTTCCCTTCCCCTGCCTCCATATATGTAATGCAGACAGGTGCGCTGCGCCATTGTCCCTCTCTCCAATCTAAATGTGGGGTGATCGGCCGGGGCATGGAGCCTGTCATTTATTTGCGATAAATGTTCTGCCCAATAATACCTCTCAAGATTGGGTAAGGAGATCCCTCGATTATATTTGTTCCTCTGCAGTGTCTCTAGGGCTATTCTAGGATGTTTTCCCAGCCAAAGCAGCGACCGGAGCTCTTAATTTATATCTTTAAAAACCTGTCGGGGAAGGGGGAATACTCATTCTGTAGGGCATACAAGAACCGTGGCAGAGTTATCATCTTGAACATTGCTGCACGTCCTAGAATCGTGAGGGGGAGGGTCTTCCATATAGCTGCGTCACTAGTGAAGTTTGTGAGCACTCAATGGATATTTTTCTGATATGAGAGTGATCGGTCCTCCGTCACTTATATCCCCAGATATGTAAACCCCTCGCCCGTGACCCAAAGCGCGTCAGGCAGGGTAGGCCATACCTCCTCTCCCCTAGGGCTGTACAGGAGTGACTTGTGCCAATTTATCATGTATCCTGAATGGGAGCCGTAGCGGCCCAGCAGGGTAAATAGTCGTGGTATCGAGACCTCTGGGTGGGTGACATATAGGACGATGTCATCCGCGTATAGCGATATTTTCTCCTCAACCGTATCGATCCGGTCAGTTTTAAACTCTCTTATCCCTATGTCGAGTCTTATCTCACACATCACTATTTCTATGGTAAGGGCAAACGATAGCGGTGATAGAGGGCACCCCTGCCGGGTCCCTCTCCGTATGGGAAAATCCGCTGACAACACCCCATTGACCTTTACCCTCGCTCTCGGGTCAGTATAAAGGAGGCCTACCCACCTCCTGAAATTAGGACCAAAGCCAAACTTAAGCAATACTCCCTCCAGGAAGGGCCAGTGTTCTGCGTCAAACACTTTTTCGGTGTCCAAAGATAAGAACACATGGGAGTCCTGATGGTCACACACCTCCATCAACCAATTATGAGTTCTCCTCAAATTTAACCTGGTTGCCCTATCTTGCAAGAAGCCGGTCTGATACAGGTGGACCAGATCTGGAATCATGCATCTCAGCCGCAGCGCCAGAATCATCGCCAGGAGTTTAACCTCCACATTTAGTAGAGAAATGGGGCAATATGACGCGCACTCCTCCGGCGGCTTACCTTGTTTATAGATTGGTATAATAGTGGCCATACGTAGATCAGGAGGCAGCGTGCCTTCCTGAACCGTCCCCAAGAACAAGGCCAGCAGGTTATTAGTATGTAGGTCCGCCGTTTTTTTAAAGAATTCTGCGGGGAACCCGTTCGGTCCAGGGGATTTCCCCGGGTGAAGTCTGGCTAGGGCCTCCCTGACCTCTGTGACTGTTATATCTTCCTCCAGACTCGCCTGATCTTCATCCGCTAAAATGGGGGTCTCAATACTGTCTAAATAGTGCCCTACATCCTCTGTCGAGCCTAGGTCTCTGGCCTTGTAGCACCCTCATATTAGTCAGCGAATGCTTGCGCTGTCTGAACATCAGTCCGCCTAATAAGACCCTGGCTATCTGACACTTGTTCCACCCATCTCGCATCCTGCTCTTTATGACTCAGCCACGCCAAGAGTTTCCCAGACTTATCCCCCACATCATACAATCTATGTAAAGTCGCCTGTGCCTGTGTTTTGGCTTCATCCGTCACCAGGGCCTTGTATTGCTGCTGTGTATTCACTAATAGTCTAAGAGATTGCGCGACACGATCTACCACGTGCCGCCGCTCTAGCTCCAAAATACGAGTTTCCAGGTCATGTAGTTCACCCTGCCTCCTTTTCTTTTCCCCTGCTAACCTGTTCTGGGCCCTATCACGAATGAGCGTTTTAAAAGCTTCCCTTAGTATCACCCCTGACTGTACCGATCCTAGATTTTCTGTGAAGTACACCTTCACGTCCGCCCTAAATCCCCGCAGTAAGTCCTTATTCTTGAGGTCTCATGCCGTCAGTCGCCAGGTCCTGCCCTCTGTTCTGTGTCTCCTCCCTAATATCACCAGAAGAGGCGAGTGGTCCGAGGTTCCCCACACCTGATATTCTGCCTTATCCTCTGTGCTAAGAGCATGGTGGGGAAGGAAGACATAGTCCAATCTGGAATACACCTTGGGGGCCCCTGAAAAACAAGAGTAAGTTCTAGCGTCCGGGTGGAGCCATCTCCAGGTGTCCGTCAATCCTAGCGTGTCGATGCACTTCGCCAGGGAGGGACAGTGGTTGGGGATCAGTCCGCTCCCTTGACCTGTCCAATGGAGCGTACATAACATCATTGAAGTCCCCTCCCACTACATGTAGTGTGTCTGGCGTATTCAAAAGGATATCAGCTAAACCAGCGAGGGTTCTAGCCTGAACTTTTGGTGGTGTATAAACAGAAATTATCGTGATCTTCTGACGTCCCTATGTTCCCATAATCCCCACATAAGTGCCTTGCGGGTTCGTCCATGTTCGTGTGACTGCAAAAGGGGGGGACTTCTTAATCAGTATGGCAACCCCTCTAGAGCCCGACATGTACCCAGCATGGGCCAGAACCTTGTACGACCCACCTGGCAAGGAACCCACATCGTGTACCGTGTAAATAGGTCTCCTGCAGCAGGACTATGTCTGTGGCTACCCTTCTAACATAGGACATAACCAACCTCCTTTTTATCTTGTTGCCCAGGCCATTCACGTTCCATGTAAGGATTCGGACACTGCCACTGTCTTGCGCGGACGTTCCCAGGCTACCCAACACCGCATGGGAAATTAGTCCTGACTCGCTCATGCAAAGGCAGGCGTCTGGTGTGTGGTATGCAGGTGTATGGATCAGTTCCGTTTGTGCCATGCTTTAAAAAGTTAACTGTGAACCTCCCCAACACTGATCAAAAACGTCCCCCCCTCCCTTCCCCGTAAGCAATGTAGCTCCACCCCGATAACTCCCCCTACCCACCTCCCTCTCCCCTCCAGTCCCATCGCCATCCAAAAGACAAAGATAAAGCTTTCCAGGTGAAGGAGGTCTGTCGCCCACCCAATCTCACCCCCAAAATATGAGAAACCCGCTCTAAACCTCTAACAGAGGAACATGTAAAGGTAGAAGCACGAGCAGGTAAGAACAAGAAAGAAAGTTAGACCAAAAGAACAAAGCAAACAGAAGGGGGTTTCCAACTTGCGTGCTCCTTGGCCACATAGTCAATACTCGGTCAGCCATTACTGTCCCATCTTCATGAATCAGGGGATCCCCCTGAGAATCCCCTGTCCCTTGTGTAGTCTCCTGTTCCATATAATTTATTGCTACTACCAGGGGATGTAGATATTGCTCTTCCGATTTTTCTCCCTCGGAGGAGGTACCTCCAGGTTCTTCCTCCCCTTCCGACTGTGCTTTTTCTGCAAGGCAGCGGAACCTGGAGCCCGCCGGCCAATTAGAATCGAGAGAGGCCGTGCTCCACCTCCTCCGCCGTACAGATCCGGATTTGGGATATGGGGTTACAGCCCGGTTCCGGCTTCCGTGTCTCTGCCTCGTTCTCGTTGGTTTTGCCGATCCTCTCGTGCCTTCCATGAATCTCCCCATAGCAGGTGCCTTTTGAACCCCAGACATGTGTCTGGTCAGAGGAGGGCGCTCCTCCAGCCACTGCCATGCCTCTTCTGGGTTTTGAAAAAAGTATGATTTCTCCTTGTAAATCACTTTCAGCTTTGCAGGAAATAGGAGCATGTACTGGATGTCGAAGTCGAAGGGAGACGGAGCCGTACGTCCGAGGTGCCCAGCAATTGGCGGTATCTCCGGCCGCACTGCAATGGCGCCATCTTGGATCGTGTTCCGAGGCCTCCAAGCTCTTCTTCACGGCCTTGGAAATAGGAACACCCCGGCTCTCAGAATACACTCGATGTCATCAGGGGGAATCAGGGACCCCTGCGGATGGTAAAACTCGGTTTTCAGGACTTCAGGCCACCATTAAAGTTGTGTGATCGCTGAGAGTTGCCGGAGCAGCGCAGGCACACGTCCTACTCGGCCATGTTGTTGGCCACACCCCTCCGTGTCAGTTGCTTTTTGACCATTTTCTCAATGACTTTTGCCGGGAATGGGAGCAGGGAGATTGGCCTTATCCTCAGCTTAGCCTTAATCGCATCGAAGGAGTGCCTCTGCCTCTGCACTACCTGGCTGTAGTCCGGGAAAATCATTATTTGGGGATTTTCTAGGCGGATTTCCCCAAGTTTTCTAGCTTTCCTTAGAATCATATCTCTGTCCAAAAAATTCAGGAAGCGTGCAATGACTGTCCGAGGCCTAGCTCCTGCCGGTGGCCTAGCCAGCAGCGCTCGTTGCACTCTTTCTAATAAGAAAAAAGTCGAGAATTTGTACGAACCGAGCAGCGCCCTCCACTACCACCTGGCAACGATCGGAGGCCTCCTCTCGCCACGATCTCTCACTCGTCAGGGACGGTGAAGCGAGAGGGGGCGGGAGACGGGCCGCTCAAAGTCTGATTTTGGGCCCGCAATGATGTTGGCCCCCCGTATAGTCTCACGGACTTTTCGGGATCCCCGCACTCTCGCCGCAGCTCCAGGAGACCCTCTAGTGTCAGTGCTCTCCGAGGGCTCAGGCCGGTTCCCCCGCTCCACGACCCAGCGGGTAGATGGGGCGGGCGCCTCACTCGGCGTCCAGCTACGGCCTCGAGTCCTCCAAAGCCTCCACTGTCAGCGCCGCTCTCCCCGGGGCCAGCTCTCACCTTGAGACGCAGCAGGCTTCCGCTGGGCCAGTAGGCCAGACCCAGCGTCCTCACCCCCTCCACACCACTCTCCGGCTCCCCGGGACCGATGCAGTGTCCCGTCGGAGCCCCGATCCACCTCTGTGATCTCAGCCGAGCCAGAGGGAGACGGAGCCGTACGTCCGAGGTGCCCAGCAATTGTCGGTATCTCCGGCCGCACCGCGATGGCGCCATCTTGGATCGTGTTCCAAGGCCTCCGAGCTCTTCTTCGCCGCCTTGGAAATAGGAACACCCCGGCTCTCAGAATACACTTGATGTCATCAGGGGGAATCAGGGACCCCTGCGGATGGTAAAACTCAGTTTTCAGGACTTCAGGCCACCATTGAAGTTGTTGGATCGCTGAGAGTTGCCGGAGCAGCGCAGGCAAACGTCCTACTCGGCCATGTTGTTGGCCACACCACTCCGTGTCAGTTGCTTGTTGACCATTTTCTCAATGACTTTTGGTGGGAATGGGAGCAGGGAGATGGGCCTGAAGTTCTTGAGGTCCTTGGGGTCCACCTTGGGTCTCTTGAGTAGGACGTTGATCTCGGCGTGTTGCCAGCTTTACCGGGAAGGTGGCGATCTTGAAGTAGGTGTTAATGATCTTGCGGAGGTGGGGTGCGATGATGGTGCTTGCGTTGTTGAAGACGTGGTGTGAGCAGGGGTCAACCAGAGATCTGGAGTGGATGGTGCTCATGATTTTGATGGTGTCATTGTAGTTGACGTGGGCCCAGGAGAGCAGGAGGTAGGTGTGGCTGGGGGTGGTGATTCTGAGGCGTCGGTTGATGTTGGGGGGAGTCTGTGTGTTGAAGCTGTAATAGATGTCTGCGATTTTGTGGTGGAAGAAGGTGGCTAGGGAGTTGCAGAGGTCTTGCGACGGCAGGATGTTGTTGGAGTTGGAGCTGGGATTGGAGAGTTCCTTGCGGATGTTGAAGAGCTCTTTGCAGTTGTGTGCGAGTGACTCTCTTGCAAGCAAAGTCAAGTAATAAAGATGAGGTGAGCATATAAATATCAGAAGTTACACCCATTTCACCAAAGAGAAACTCTAAGAAGTTCTTAAAATTACTGCAAAGCACCAGCTCTGGAAGGGCACTGACCTCGTACTCGTGAGCCGCCCCGGATAGCAGCACGGGCATTGAGAAGGTTCAGGAGAGTGAGGCGCACACCTTACAGCCTGCCAGGATGCTGTTTGTTTCAAAGACAGTACTGTTTAATCAATCCGAATAAAAATGATAACTGAGGAGTGCAGCTGAGTGGTGTCAGCCCGGTTGGTACGCCACTACCTGCGCCACCCCGCAGCACCAGATCACACCAGCAGGCTGCAGCTGTACCAGAGCTATTGAAAACACCAGGCTCGCAAGTGACACAGCTGCTGGCTATGCTGAAAGTTGGACCAGCCTGTTTATGTGTAGGCCTACTCACCTGCGGCAGTCTTGTGTGTAGGGGGTGTGCCAGGGTAGTCCTATGCAGAAGGGAAGTATGGAAGCGGGGATGCTGGGTGTAGAGTGGGAGAGTGTATGGGTTTCTCTGGTGTTTTTTGAGGGTGTGGGCGAAAGATTCCCAGTGTAGGCAGGGTTCTCCTGCAGGGTCCTTTACTTCTTGTGGCACTGCAGATAACTGCTGTTTATCTTCTGTGAAGCGCAGAGAGGGCAGCATGCTATTTTCGGTGTTAGGTGCTAAGTGCAAACCCCTTCATCCCTGTGGCGGCCATTACCTGCTGAGTGCATGAGTATAATCCCTAACTTGTTTTTCTGGCCTGCTCTGTGGGAATTCAAGACCGAACCGCCTGGGGAAGTTAGTACTGGCCCACGTGGAGCGAGATTAAGTTTCAAGGTGGGGGAGCAGGTTCCCTTACCTGCTGCCGGTGTAGGCACACTCTCTCCCTCCTGTGTGCTGCTGTCTTCAGAGTCGGCTGCAGCCGCGCTTCTTCAGGAGTCGTGTTGACGACTACTTGCCGGCTGCGACACAGCATGCATTCTGAGATGAGTTCAGTGCTGCGTGTCAGACACCACCAATCCTGCGGCTGTCTGGACTGGGACGGGATTGGCCGCGTGTCAAAAGACTGGCACATTATTCCATTACTGTCACGTTTTCTGCTCGCACGTGCCTGCTCGCCAATATTTAAAGAGAGCGAGTCTCTTGATAGAAGCTCTTGGCCATCATTTTAACACTGACTGTGAGGTGCCATCACGTGACGACTCTCACAGTGAGTCAGCTGGTTAACCTGAATGGATTGCCGGTGTCAAGGGGAAGTGAATAAACCTTGATACATTGTAGCCTCTGCTCTCAGCCTTCCTAAACCAGCCCAGTCATGAGCTAAGCCAGGCGCCCCAAGCCTGCGCGAGCAGTGCAAACCGTGAGCTGCAATCTGGATTTAAGTTTCTATCAGAGCACTAATAGCACTCTGGATTGATACTGAGGCACTACAAATACATGACTTTCCATTTCAGTGCGGTGATGCGGACCACCACACTGAAATGCGTTAGTCTAACGTCTGATGCGTGCTACATGGCAGAGTTGAGGGAAACAATGGCAGAGATTAAAAAACCTAAAAGGTTAAAACCCATCTATATGGGAGAAATATTAAAGTGTGAGGGATAGAAAAAAGGCAATGGGAAAAAGCAGGATAGGAAAATGGAGAAATAAAACATTTCAGTTTATGCACAATAAACAATTTACAAAACTGTTTACAAAACATATAACTGACACTGCATGCACTCTGACTCTAGCCTTGACCTAAAAAAGAGATATGAGACACTTGTAACCCTTTTTTTTAATTACTGGTGGGGTAGGAGGGAAGGCAGGGTATACAAGGAGGGAGGGATGGAATTGGTGTTGGAGGCAACATAGACAATGAAGGGTGTGGAAATTAAAGCACGTTTTTTTCAGGCTGGAGGTACAGCTCTGCCAAGTATCATGCATCAATGGTTAGATGAATGCAGTTTAGCATGGAAGTCCTCATCACCACACTAAAATGCTTAGTCATGCATTTATAGCGCCTCCTATCACAGCGGCACTACTAGGCATAAGAAACTACAAATAGAATCAGACCATTGCAAAAGCGGGAGCAGCGGGGTGCCTGCAGGCAATGCTTTGCAAACTGTGCTGCTAATGAGCCTGCATTATACACTGCCACCTTCAAAGTTGAGTTTCTTCTCTACTAATAATAACCACAAATTGTCATCACACAGCATAGGGCAACCTCAGGCTTTGGCTGCAGGGCAAAGTAAAGCTGAGCCTCAGGAACCAAGCCATGTGACATCCCATGGATAAGTCTGTGAAACAGACTCTTACAATTACATCCTTTCTTGAGAGTAGTAATAATAATAACCCAGAGACTACACTGCAGTGCACTGCCCTTTGCTCAGACTGAGAGTGATGATGAATCCAGGGGGCGACGAATTGCCCTGTTGTATTTCAAAAACTGCCGCCACCTGCATGGCACCGTCAGTGACAGTTAACTCAATTCCACAAAGTCAGTGATTGGATGATGATTGGCCAGTGACCCAGTAACTGGTGGGCAAAATGATTTTTTTGTGTTACTGCACAATGTGTGCTCCCCTGCAGGCATAGAGTGAGTGGGGCTGTCAGCACCTCTAAGACCACGCAGCGCTATAGACACCCGGCCTCATTGGCACTGCTTTGTTTGTAGTACTTTTTATTTTATAGCAGATTACAGTATCTTTTCAGATTTTTTGCATCAATCCCACAAGATTTTACATCCGGTTCCCTTAGGAGACACCATATATAATAGCTAAGCCTATACCCGCTATACTATCTGCTATTCCCTGTGTTTCTTCTGTTAGAACTTACCAGTGCTCAAAGTGACATGGTTTCATGTTGGATGGGTGAGCACAGTATTTCTATGCCAAATAGCGACCTTCTTTTGCTTTCCAACATCGTTTACTATGGGGATACTGACTTTTATGGCTCACGCATTGCTGTAATATCTCTTATCCCCAATGTTTCACGACTTGCGCTTTAACCATTGGCCACTTGAAGTTGTCTTTTATTTGATAGCAGAAAACAGTATCTTTTCAGATTTTTTACATCATTCCACAAGTTTTTACATCCGATTCCCTTAGGGGATACTAAATATTATGGCTCACACATTGCTGTGATATCTTGTATCCCCTATGTTTCATGGGTTACCCTTCAGCCATTGACCACTTGAAGTTGCATTTTATTTGATAGAAGACTGCATTAACTTTTGATCATTCCACCTGATTTTAAATCCCGTTCCCTTTAGGGATACCAAGTATAATGGCCTATACGGGCTATAATATTTGGTATCCACAGTGTTTCTTGGTTTAGACATGATCTTAAATTGGATGGGTGAGCAGAGTACTTCTATGCCAAATAGCAACCTACCTTTTTCTTTCCAACATCGTTTACTATGGGGATACCAAAAATGATGGCTCACGCATTGTTGTAATATCTTGTATCCCCTAGGTTTAATCAGTTACCCTTTACCCAGTGACCACTTGAAGTTGCCTTTTATTTGATAGCAGACTACGGTATATTTTCACATTTTTTATTTCATTCCATAAGATTGTAAGTTCGGTTCCCTTAGAGTATACTATATATAATGGCCTATACCGGCTATAATATCCGGTATCCCCTGTATTTCTGGGGTTAGAACTTACAAGTATTCAAATTGACATGGCCTTATGTTGGATGGGTGAGCACAGTACTAAAATAGCGCCCTTCCTTTTGCTTTCCAATATCGTTCACTATCGGGAGACCAAATATTATGACTCACGCATTGCTGTAATATCTTGTATCCCCTACGTTTCATGGGTTACCCTTTAGCCATCGGTCACTTGAAGTTGTCTTTTATTTGCTGGAACTGCAGATTCACCAGCATCCAGCCCACCAAATCACCAACCAGAGAAGCCAACCACCTCCGCTGCATCCTCCTCAACACCCGCTCCGCTCACAAGCACGCCATCGAACTCTGGGACCTCCTAGACTCCACCGCTCCCGACGTCGCCTTCCTGATGGAGACCTGGCTGAACGCCACCTCAGCACCAGACATCGCCATAGCCATCCCACAGGGCTACAAGATCTCCCGCAGAGACCGCACCAACGGAGTAGGAGGGGAAATCGCCATCATCCACAAAGATACCATCAGAATCCCGACCAACACCGATGACACCCTCACCTCCGCCGAGCACATGCACTTCCAGATCCAGACCGACCCCAACACCACCCTCAGAGAAACACTTGTCTACAGACCTCCGGAACCCAGACTACAGTTCAGCGACACCATCGCCGACCTCGCCAGCACCCACGCCCTCGCCTCCTCAGACTACATCCTCCTCGGGGACCTGAACTTCCACCTCGAGAACAACAACAGGGCCAACTGCACCGCCCTGATCGACAACCTCGCCAACCTCGGACTCAAACAGCTAGTGATGACACCCACCCACACCGCTGGACACACGCTGGACCCCATCTTCTCCACCAGCCCCCACGTCTCCTCCAACCACACCACCGAACCCCACTGGACCGACCACAGATGCGTCCACTTCTCCTTCAGGAAACCCACCACACACCGCCGCACCCAACAGCTGCCACACCGCTGCTGGGGCAAGGTCACCAACAACCAACTGACTACCACCCTCGCCCTGAAACCACCCGCCGACCCCACCGCCCCAGACACCGCCGCGACCAACCTCAAACAGTGGATCAACGACTGCGCCGACACCCTCGCCCCTCTCAAGACCTCCACAACCAACTACACCAACAAGAAAGCCGCCTGGTTCACCAAAGACCTCTGGATCTCCAAGCACACCTGTCGGAAGCTGGAGAAGAAATGGCTCCACGACCGAACACCTGACAGCCACACAGCCCACAAGAGCGCCACCCGCAGACACCACCAACTCATCAGGGCCGCCAAGAGGACCGCCTTCAAGGATCGCTTAGACAACAACGCACACAACACCAAAGAGCTCTTCAGCATCGTGAAAGAACTCTCCAACCCCAGTTCCAACTCCAACGACATCCCACCATCACAAGACCTGTGCGACTCCCTGGCCACCTTCTTTCACCACAAGATCACCGACATCCATGACATCTTCAACTCCGACAACCCCGCACCCACCACCGAGACCACCACCCCTGCGACCACCACCCGCACCAGCCGCCTGACCGCCTGGTCCAACGTCAGCGACGAAGACACCATCAAAACCATGAACTTTATCTACTCCGGATCCCCATCTGACCCCTGCCCTCACCACGTCTTCAACAAAGCCAGCACAACCATCGTGCCCCACCTCTGAAAAACAATCAACAGTTCCTTCGAGATAGCAACCTTCCCGGAAAGCTGGAAGCATGCCAAGATCAACGCCCTTCTGAAGAAGCCCAAGGCAGACCCCAAGGACCTCAAGAACTTCCAGCCCATCTCCCTGCTCCCGTTCCCAGCAAAAGTGACAGAGAAGATTGTCAACAAACAGCTAACCCGCTACCTCGAAGACAACAAAATCCTGGACCCCTCCCAATCCGGTTTTCGCAGCAACCACAGCACCGAGACCGCCCTCATCGCCGCCACTGACAACATCAGGATCCTGATGGACAAAGGAGAAACAGCTGCTCTCATCCTCCTGGACCTATCAGCAGCCTTTGACACAGTCTGCCACTGCACCCTATCAGCACGCCTCCATGACGCCGGAATTCAAGAGCAGACCCTGGCCTGAACCACATCCTTCCTCTCTGGCAGAACCCAGAGCGTCCGCCTCCCACCCTTCCGCTCGAAATCCACCGAGATCATCTGCGGCGTCCCACAGAGTTCCTCCCTCAACCCGACGCTGTTCAATATCTACATGGCACCGCTCGCCCACGTCGCCCGACAAAATAACCTCAACATCATCTCCTACGCCGACGACACCCAGCTGATCATATACCTCACCGAAGACCCCCACACGGCCAAAGCCAACCTCCACAGAGGAATGAAGGCCGTAGCCGACTGGATGAAGGACAGCAGACTGAAGCTGAACTCAGATAAGACGGAGGTCCTCATTCTCAGACCCACCCCATCAGCCTGGGACGACTCTTGGTGGCCCACATCGCTAGGCACAACCCCGGAACCCACAGACCACGCACGCAACCTGGGGGTCATCCTCGACTCCACCCTCTCCATGACCAGGCTAGTCAACGCCATCTCCGCGTCCTGCTTTAACACCCTCCGCATGCTCCGCAGGATCTTCAAATGGATCCCTCCCGACACGAGAAAAAACGTCACCCAGACCCTCATCACCAGCAGACTCGACTACGGGAACGCCCTCTACTCAGGAACAACAACCAAGCTCTTGAGACGACTACAGCGAATCCAGACCGCCTCGGCACGACTGATCCTCAATGTCCCCTGACGCAGCCACATCACACCCCACCTGAGAGGCCTGCACTGGCTCCCCGTCAACAAGAGGATCACCTTTAAACTCCTCATCCACGCACACAAAGCCCTACACAACACCGGACCTACATACCTCAACAACCGACTCAGGTTCCACACCCCCACCCGAAACCTCCGCTCAGCCAACCTCGCCCTCGCCACAGTTCCTCATATCCGGAGAACCACCGCCGGTGGCAGATCCCTCTCCTATCTCGCCGCCAAGCCCTGGAACGCTCTCCCCACCAGCCTACGACAGACTCAGGACCTGCTGGCCTTCAGGGGACTCCTCAAGACCTCGCACTTCGATCAGTAGCGCCCCACCCCCTCCCCCCCAGTGCCTTGAGACCCTCACGGGTATGTAGCGCACTTTATAAATGCAGTGATTGATTGATTGATTGCTAGCAGACAACAGTATTTTTTCAAATTTTTTACATCATTCCACAAGATTGTACATCCGGTTCCCTTAGGGGATACCATATATAATGGTTTATATCGCCTATAATAGTTGGTATCCCCTGTGTCTCTTGGGTTAGAACTTACCAGGATTAAATTTGACATGCTCTTATGTTGGATAGTTGAGCACAGTATTTCTATACTGATTATACCCCTTCCTCTTGTTTTCCAACATCCTTTACTATGGGGATACCTAATGCTATGGCTCACACATTGCTGTAATATCTCATAGCTCCTGTTTCATAGAATACCCTTTAGCCATTCACCAGTTCAAATTACCTTCTATTATATAGCAGATTATAGTATCTTTTCCGATTTTGTGAACAATCCCACAAGATTTTACAGCTGGTACCCTTAAGGGATACCGTATATAATGGCCTATACCGGCTATAATATTTGGTATCCCCTGTGTTTCTTGGGTTAGAAGTTACCAGGATTTAATTTCACATAGTCTTATGTTGGATGGATGAGCACAGTATTCCCACGGCAAATGGCAACCTTCCTTTTGCTTTCCAACAGCGCTTACAATGAGGATAGCAAATATTATGGCTCATGCATTGCTGTAATTTCTCGTATCCCCTACGTTTTATGGGTTATCCTTTAGCCATTGACCACTTGAAGTTGCCTTTTATTTGATAGCAGACTACAGTAACTTTTCACATTTTGTACATCATTCAATGAGATTTTACATTTGGTTCCCTTAGGGGATACCATATAATATGGTCTTTACCAGCTATAATATCTGATATCCCCTGTGTTTCTGGTGTTAGACCTTACCAGTATTCAAATTGATATGGTCTTATGTTGGATGGGTGAGCACAGTATTTCCTTGCCAAACAGCAACCTGTCTTTTGCTTTCCGACACTGTTTACTATCAGGATACCAACTATTATGGCTCACACCTTGTTGTAATATCTTGTATCCCCTACGTTTAATGGGTTACTCTTTAGCCATTGACCACTTTAAGTTGTCTTTTATTTGATATTAGGCTACAGTATCTTTTCAGATGTTTTACATCATTCCACAAGATTTTACATCCGGTTCGCTTGGGGGATACTAAATATCATAGCTCACGCATTGCTGTAATACCTCGTATCCCCTACGTTTCATGGGTTACCCTTTAGCCATTGATTACTTGAAGTTGCCTTTTACTTGACAGCAAACTACAGTAACCTTTAAATAAATGTCATCATTCCACAAGACTGTCCGTCCGGTTCCCTTAGTGGCTACCATATATAATGGCCTATACCAGCTATAGTAATTGGTATCCCCTGTGTTTCCTGCTTGAGAACTTACCAGGATTCAATTTGACATGGTCTTATGTTGGATGAGTGAGCACAGTACTGGTATGACAAATAGCAGCCTTCCTTTTGCTATCCAATATTGTTTACTATGGGGATACCAAATATTATGGCTCAAGTATTGCTGTAATATCTCGAATCCCCTATGTTACATGGGTTACCCATTAGCCATCGGCCACTTGAAGTTGTCTTTTATTTGATAGCAGACTACACTAACTTTTCAAATTTTTTACATCATTCCACAAGATTGTACATCCAGTACCCTTAGGGGATACCAAATAAAATGGCCTTTACCGACTATAATATTTGATATCCCTTTGTTTCTTGGGTTAGAAGTTACCAGGATTCAATTTGACATGGTCTTATGATGTTAGATGGGTGACCACAGTTTTTCTATGCTGAATATCACCCTTCCTTTTGCTTCCCATCATCATTTACTATGGGGATACCAAATATTATAGCTCACACATTGCTGTAATATCCCGTATCCCCTATGTTTCAGTTGTTACCCTTTAGCCATTGACAAGTTCTAATTGCCTTTTATAACATAGCAGACTACAGTATCTTTTCACATTTTGTAAATGATTCCACAAGCTTCTGCATCCGGTACCTTTAGGAGATACCAAATATAATAGCCTACACAGCCGATAATACTTGGTATCCCCAGAGTTTCTTGGGTTAAAAGTTACCAGGATTCAATTTGACATTGCCTTATGTTGGATGAGAGAGCACAGTATTTCTATGTCAATTATCACCCTTCCTTTTGCTTTCCAACATCATTTACTATGGGGATACCAAATATTATGGCCCACGCATTGCTGTAATATCTCGTATCCCCTATGTTTCATTAGTTACTCTTTAGCCATTGAGTAGTTCTAATTGCCTTTTATTACATAGCAGACTACGGTATCTTTTCACATTTTGTAAATGATTCCACAAGCTTTTGCATCCGGTACCCTTAGGAGATACCAAATAGAATAGCCTACACAGCCTATAATATTTGGTATCCCCAGTGTTTCTCGGGGTAGAATCTACAAGGATTCAATTTGACATTGCCTCATGTTGGATTGAAGCGCACAGAATTTCTGTACCAAATAGCATCCTTCCTTTTGCATTCCAACATCCTTTACTATGGGGATACCAAATATTATGGCTCATGCATGGGTTGCCCTTTAGCCATTGAGCAGTTTGCATTGCCTTTTATTACATAGCAGACTTAGGTATCTTTTCACATTTCGTAAATGATTCCAAAAGATTTTGCATCTGGTACCCTTAGGAGATACCAAATATAATAGCCTACACAGCCTATAATATTTGGTATCCCCTGTGTTTCTTGGGTTAGAAGTTACCAGGATTCAATTTGACATCCCCTTATGTTGGATGGGAGAGCACAGTATTTCTATACCAAATAGCATCCTTCTTTTTGCTTTCCAACGTCATTTACTATGGGGATACCAAATATTATGGCTCACGCATTGCTGTAATATCTCGTATCCCCTATGTTTTATCCGTTACCCTTTAGACATTGAGCAGTTCTCATTGCCTTCTATTACAAAGCAGACTAAGGTACCTTTTCACATTTTGTAAATGATTCCAAAAGATTTTGCATCCGGTACCCTTAGGAGATACCAAATATAATAGCCTACACAGCCTATAATATTTGGTATCCCCTGTGTTTCTTGGGTTAGAAGTTACCAGGATTCAATTTGACATGCTCTTATGTTGGATGGGAGAGCACAGTATTTCTGTACCAAATAGCATCCTTCCTTTTGCTTTCCAACATTATTTACTATGGAATACCAAATATTATGGCTCTCGCATTGCGGTAATATCTCCTATCTCCTAGGTTTCATTGGTAACGCTTTAGCCATTGACCAATTGAATTTGCCTTTTATTACATAGCGGACTACAGTATCTCTTCACATTTTGTAAATCATTCCACAAGATTTTGCATCCGGTACCCTTAGGAGATACCAAATATAATAGCCTACACAGCCTATAATATTTGGTATCCCCTGTGTTTCTTGGGTTAGAAGTTACCAGGATTCAATTTGACATGCTCTTATGTTGGATGGGAGAGCACAGTATTTCTGTACCAAATAGCATCCTTCCTTTTGCTTTCCAACATTATTTACTATGGAATACCAAATATTATGGCTCTCGCATTGCGGTAATATCTCCTATCTCCTATGTTTCATTGGTAACGCTTTAGCCATTGACCAATTGAATTTGCCTTTTATTACATAGCGGACTACAGTATCTCTTCACATTTTGTAAATCATTCCACAAGATTTTGCATCCGGTACCCTTAGGAGATACCAAATATAATAGCCTATATGGCCTATAATATTTGGTATCCCCTGTTTCTCTTGGGTTAGAAGTTACCAGGATTCAATTTGACATCGCCTTATGTTGGGTGGAGGAGCACAGTATTTCTATACCAAATAGCACCCTTCCTTTTGCTTTCCAACGTCATTTACTATGGGGATACCAAATATTATGGCTCATGCATTACTGTAATATCTCGTATCCCCTATTTTTCATGGGTAACCCATTAGCCACTGACCAGTTGAAATTGCCTTTTATTTGATAGCAGACTACAGTATCTTTTCACATTTTATACATCATTTCACAAGATTTTACATCTACTACCCTTAGGGGATACCAAATATAATAGCCTGTACGGCCTATAATGTATGGTATCGCCAGTGTTTCTTGGGTTAGAAGTTACCAGGTTTCAATTTGACACTGCCTTATGTTGGATGGGAGAGCACAGTATTTCTGTACCAAATAACATCCTTCTTTTTGCTTTCCAACTTCATTTATTATGGGCATACAAAATATTATGGCTCACGCATTGCTGTAATATCTCGTATCCCCTATGTTTTATTTGTCACCCTTTAGCCATTGAGCAGTTCTCATTGCCTTTAATTACATAGCAGACTACAGTACCTTTTCATATTTTCTAAATGATTCCAAAAGGTTTTGCATCCGGTACCCTTAGGAGATACCAAATATAATAGCCTACACAGACTATAATGTTTGGTATCCCCAGTGTTTCTTGGGTTAGAAGTTACCAGGATTCAATTTAACATTGCCTTATGTTGGATGGGAGAGCACAGTATTTCTATACCAAATAGCATCCTTCCTTTTGCTTTCCAACATCATTTACTATAGGGTAAGCGGGTGCCACTCACTGATATCCAGAGAGCTGCTTACTTGTTTTCCTGCCTGAGTCCGTCCTGCACTCCAACTGGTTTGTCTCCCGAAGCCTCCCCTCGACGAGGACTCGCTGGTGTGAGCAAGCCCTGCATTCGGCAGGGCTGGTGGCACGCTCCCAGCTAGAGACCTACGGGTTGAGGCTCGGGTCATAATCACCCAGCGCTCCGGGGGACTGCGAGGACCAGCATCCTTCAGGCTGCTCAGCTGGTTCCTCTTCCCCCGGCGCTCCGCCCACGGACACGCCCACCAACCACAAGTACATATTGACATCATCACTCCCGCGTGGCGGGACGCGAGCGGGACGCCGGGCGAAGCCCGGGCAAAGGGCGGGCCGTCTGTGGCCGTCCGGGGACGGCTGAGGACGGGACGGGCCACCCTACTTACTTCTGTTACACAAACCCCAAAATCATTGAGGCACTACTAAAGCATGGTTCTCACCAGAAAATAAATAAATGATCTCATAAACCGGCCTAATTATAGCTATCGCTACTAACGCGAAGCGAAGTGTGATAGAGGAACATTAGGAATCTACTACTAAACAACAGAAAATTTTACCTGGCGAAATTTGACACTAAGAAACCACAATAAACAAAAATAAGTTTTGGAATGGGTTTCAAAAAACTGCGATCTCGCACAATATTTATGAAAAGAATGGGTACTGAGAACGCAGTACGGAAATCTACTGATAAAGCTATCAAACAAGGACGACTAACTCACACCCCGGCAATTAGCACATACTTCTCTGCCCTTACAACCAAAGAGGAACCTAAAATACATACTTCGGAAAAGGAAAATACCCTCAATCAATCAGGAATCACTGGGGAAGTTGAAAATATCCTAACGAAATATCAATCACCACTAAAATCGCCTCCTTCAGATTCGGTGTTAAGTAAAAACCTAGTCTGTACCCCAAAAGATCTTCAATCCCGGGATCATGAGGCAACTCATCTAAAAACCTCTACTCCTATAAAAAGCTGCAGGAGCTTCTCGCTATTTGAGGAATTATGCACTAATAAATCAAACCTAATGACTCGAAAGTCTGAGCCTAGGTCAAACAACAGTCTTCCGAACAAAATGTCTCAACAAGCTCTTTCACTCGATACCTCATTGGACCCTTTTTATTTCCAAAATGATAATATCATTAATACAGTTACACCAATGTCGAAGGCCCTGTTTTCGCTCCAAGAAATTCTGGAATCTGTTTTATCTTTTCTGGGAAATATCTTAGAAAATTCTGATCAAACCTTGGACGTTCAAATAGGTATATTAAAACATCTAGTTGAAGAAAAAAGGAAAAAAGAGGAAAAAAGGAGGAAAAAAGAATTATCTGAAACAGAGAAAAGTGACTCGAAACCAAAAAACAAACATGTGCAACAGATTACTTTAAATAAAAACACCAATGATAAGGAGGAAACAAAACGTGATTTTGGTACTCAGACGTTGGAATTCCAAATGCCACAAAAAGAAAAATTGGATAATCAAGATGATTCAGCATTATATTCTATAAAAAATGTGTTCAAAGAAAAACCTCAACAAAAAAATTAATACCCAATCTTCACAAAAAATGGTATAACGGTTAAACAAAAAAATGACTCTGTATTATACGATCAGAACATATGTACTAATAATGCCCCAAGCAATGAAAAGGGAGAAATAATTGCTAATAAAAAAACGGAAAATGACCAAAAAGGGGTGAAAAGAAAGAGGATGAAACCAACAAGAAGGATTCAAAAAAAGAAAATACGCAAACTAAAATTCCAAAAACTTACTACCATCTATAAATGTCAAGAGGAGCAATCTGACGATAACACAAAGCTTCTAACTATCGAAAAACAGGAAACCAAAAACAGGAATCTAGAAGTAAAGAAGCAAGTACTGGATCCAAGAGCAGAAGAGTACGCTCCACTCAGACCATCAGTACAAACAGGCCAAAGAAACATCAAATCAAGCGAAGAAATTATTAGGTACAGTCAAGAGGGTGAAGAGTCATACTCCAAAACTCTACAATTTGAGGAACTTTTTCCTACAGACTCAGCTCCACTTAACAGAGGAAGGATTATTGACCTCCTACATCACATAAGATCTTTACAATCATTGACCAGTAATGAACTTGACTTGGTGATCTTTCCCAAAAAAGATAACATTAAATTAGTGACGGTAACATTCTGGTCATCAGTCATACCAGGGATTATTCTTAACGAAAAGGAGATACTTCACAAACATGGATATGACGTAGTTGAAAGAGACGATCCAATGGTAATGAAAAATCCAATACGGTACAATGATCAAATACGATCTATCTCCAACTCACACGTTAAAAAATTCCACAGAAATGGAAATGTTATAGAAGATCTAGCAACACTGCATTCAGGAACAACCTGTACAGGGAAAGATACCCTAAAAATTCAGGTGGATAATGGAGGAAGGGCAGTATGGTGCTATGACTCTAAAGAAAAGGAATATAATAACAGCATAAAATCTTGGTCCTGGGTCTCGGAGACCTTGAATAGCAACAAAGTTACAACCACTCCACGACAACCTGTTTAGGACTGGATTAAAAATCATATCCTGGAATATCGCTGGTAGAACGATGAATAAAATGTCTGAAGTCTCGTCCAACCAGCCTGATATCCTGATTTTACAAGAAACTTGGGCGACAGAACCCTTTTTCGAAAAAGGCTACTATGTCTACGACACTCCAGCAATACCCACCAAACGTGGTCACGCAAAAGGTGGTTTGGCCATTCTACTGAGGGAAGAATACTCGTGGAATCAGGAAATAGTAAATACAAAATTAGATAATCTACAGTGCATTAAAATCTCCCTCAAAATACACAGTTTAGTCGCCGAAAAGGCAATCTTGCTTTTTAATGTATATGCCCCCCCAGGTAAAAAATTAGATATTATATTCCTAACCATTATGGAAAACATATGACTATGAAGACAATAGAAGATCAACACTATTTGTCCTACTTAATTGTGGGAGATTTCAATGGTAAAATCTCCAACTCTGAAATCAACAAGTGGGCAAAATTATATATAGAAGAATCAATGGATTTTACGGTTCCAAATTTTCCAATAGGAATATTATCTGACAAAAGGGGCAAATTGCTACTATCATCACTGTCAAATCTAAATGGGGTAATAATAAATGGCAACACAGAAGGAGACATCCCGGCAAATTACACCAGACGAGGCAAAGGAACTCTCTCCATTATTGATTATATCATTAGTAGCATGGATTTACTGGAAACAGTTACAAATCTGAATACCCAGTTTACTTTTGAGAGTGATCATGCATTAATGCATCTAACTACAGACTGGATTCCTAAATCTACATTAGCCCGGCATATCATTCATCATAAAAGTACTATAATGATAAAAAGTGAGCAGAGACGTATATTCTGGAATTCTTCAACGCTGGATAAAATCTCTGCACTGATTGACCACTCCCAATTTGTAACAAAAATATACGCGGATAATCCGATAGAAAACTTTGATCTTATCATCAAGGATATTACAAATTTTATCTTAAATGTGCTACACCAGGGAAATAAAGGAAAAAATGAGAGGAAAAATAAAAACAAAGGCAGTACTCAGAGCTCTGTAATAAAGAAAAATCTTAACAAACTTATTCGTACTCAATCCTTGAATCCCTCAGTATCTACAAAGAAGGAAATAAACAAACTAAAAAATCAATTGAGACGAGTGAACCAAAGACACAAAAAAGCAATACAGGATCGCAATTGGGTTGACATACAAATAGCAGCTAAAAAATACAATCAAAGCAAATATTGGTCCTTAATTGCAAAAATAACAGGAACAAAAAAGATAATTCAATCCATACCGGTCCCACCGAATGATTGGGAAACTTACTTGTTAGATCTTTATAAAGTGAATCTATCAAAACTAGACGAAAACAATGAGGATTACATTATGGAAAAAGATAACCGATCAATAATTAAAACCACCTTAATATCCGTGGAAACCAACATTCGAAAAGCAAGAAGCACAGGTGCCTCCGGCCCTGACCAGATTCCAATTAAGGTTCTGCAAGCAGACCCAAAGGAGTGGAGTCAGTTGCTATGCCCCCTATTTAACCATATCTTTAATATCGGCCAAGTTCCTAAATCATGGCAGGGGAGTATAATTATCCCCATACATAAAAAAGGGAGAGGGATCCTAGCAGGAAACTACAGACAAATAGCTCTTATGGACGCCGCTGGAAAAATATTCGCAGCAGAAGTTTTAGACCGCTTGAAAGACTGGGCTTTTTCGTTAGGCCTGATACCAATGTTTCAAGCAGGATTCAGACCAAAACATTCTGTTACAGATAATATCGCGATTATTCAGGCCATTCTAGATAAATATGTAATTCGAAAAACCCAGGTTGTATATGCAGCATTTATAGATTATTCTACGGCGTTCGACCGTGTTGATCGCCCAACACTATGGAAAAAACTAAGGAGGTTTGGAATTCAAGAACAACTGCTGCAAACTATAGTAAACCTCCATACTAATACTTGGTGTCAAGTCCAAATGGGGGGTGATAAAGGCCTAACAAAAATAATTAAAACTGATAACGGACTAAAACAAGGGTGCCTTTTAGCCCCGATTCTATTCTCCCTATATCTAAGTGACCTGCCACAACAACTGCAACAGGGCATGAGCTTGCCTCCAAAAATCGCTAAACAAAGCATACATGCACTGCTTTATGCGGATGACATAGTGTTGTTAGATTTAACACCTTTCGGACTACAAAGATCCCTGGATATTTTGCACAAATATTCCAAAGGAAACTTTTTAATCCCAAATATAAAGAAAACAAAAGTTGTAGCTTTTTCGGGGAGGAAACAAAGCGCTAAATACCGCTGGACTCTTGGAGGAGAAAAGATCGAAGAGGTCAACGAATATCCCTACCTCTGCAGGATTTTTTCGAAGAACCTCAGAAACACAATCCAGATAAAAAATCTCCAAAGGAAAGCTGAACTACATGCCGCAGCCCTTTCAAGACTCTACAGTGCCACTGGGAACAGGCATTTTTCCTCAATGCTAAAAATTTACAGAGTAAAAATACCGCCTGTACTATCTTATGCGACAAAGTATATACCAATAAAGCAATGGGGCTTTATGGATCGCAATGAAGGAAAAATTCTAAGAAGGATGATGAAGGTCTCAGTCTCTGTACCTGTTCAAGCACTGAGATTAGAATTATCCATCACAAGCGCTTATGCTACAGCTGTGGCCAGCGTAATCAGGTGGGCCTACAATCTACAGCACGCTAAAGAGAATACTCTAAGATCATTGCTCAAACAAGAGACTTTTGGGTTAGAAGAAAAAAAAAAAACTTTCCAAGAGAATATGATTGTTGCATTCCAACTGGCAAAAATTAGTCCAGACATTCTACTCACTTGGTCAACAGCGCAATTGAAACTCTTCCTAAAATGTTTCACTCCAAAACTGAGTTATGAATTAGACATTGAACATTGTAACAAACTTTCTACATATAAACTCTATGCAGACTCACTGGAATACAAACAAATCCAGCCGTATACTGGGTATACTTTAATGCATGGTGCGAGGAGGGCGATTACTATGCTTAGACTGGGCATCCTACCGGTATTGGCATTTATATCAAGATGGCTACCTGAAAGATCGCCAAAATGTACATTATGCGAAGGGGGCGTTCAGAATGTTGAGCATTTATTATTCATATGTCCTAATCTTAACGTTACCATAGCTCATGCAAGATACCTAGACCCTATCTATCGTACTTGTAGAATTACAACGGTGACGGGACTTATGACATTGTGTAAGCAGCCTCCGAATGAATTTGTATGCTACAATTTTTACAAATTCTTAAAGCTCTTTCTACATTTATATTGAATAATAATGAAATTTTTAAAAATTGAAAAAAAAATTTTGTGTAAAAATGCATAATTTGTGGTCCTCTGTTGAGTACCAACACAAATAAACTTCTTTGACTTTGACTTTGACTATAGGGTTACCAAATATTATGGCTCATGCATTGCTGTAATATCTTGTATCCCCTGTTTCATGGGTTATCCTTTAGCCATTGACCAGTTGAAACTGCCTTTCATTTGAAAGCAGACTACAGTATCTTTTCACATTTTGTAAATTATTCTACAAGATTTTACATCTGCTACCCTTAGGGGATACCAGATATAAGAGCCTATAAGTCCTATAATATTTGGTATCCCCAGTGTTTCTCGGGTTAGAAGTTACCAGGATTCAATTTGACATCACCTATTGTTCGATGGGGGAGCACAGTATTTTTATACCAAATAACACCCTTCCTTTTGCTTTCCAACGTCATTTACTATGGGGATGCCAACTATTATGGCTCATGCATTGCTCTAATAACTTGTATCCTGTATGTTTCATGGGTTACCCTTTAGCCATTGACCAGTTGAAATTGCCTTTTAGAGTATCTTTTCACATTTCTTTACATCATTCCACAAGATTTTGCATCTGGTTCTTTAAGGGAAACCCAATATAATAGCCTATACGGCCTATAATATTTGGTATCCCCTGTGTTTCTCTGGTTAGAACTTACCAGGATTCAGTTTGACATGGTCTTATGTTGGATGGGTGAGCACAGATTTCTTTACGAAATTGCACCCTTCCTTTTACTTTCTAACATCGATTACTATGGGAATACCAAATATTATGGCTCATGCATTGCTGTAATATCTCGTATCCCCTAAGGATCATAGATTACCCTTTAGACATTGACCACTTGAAGTTGCTTCTTATTTGATAGCAGACTACTGTATCTTTTCACATTTCTTACATCATTCCACAAGATTTTACATCTGGTTCCCTTAGGGGATACCACATATATTGGCCTATTCTGCCTATTATATTTGGTATTCCGTGTGTTTCTCGAGTTAGAATTTACCAGTATTCAATTTGACATGGTCCTATGTTGGATGGATAAGCATAGTATTTCTTTGCCAAATATCACCATTCCTTTTGCTTTACAACATCATCTACTATGGGGATACCAAATACTATATCTCATGCATTGCTGTGATATCTTGTATCCCGTACGTTTTATGGGTTACCCTTCAGCCTTTGACCACTTGAAACTGCCTTGTATTTGATAACAAACTACAGGGTCTTTTCACATTTTTTTTACATCATTCCCAATGACTTCTCATCTGGTTCCCTTAGGGGATAACAAATGGAATTCCTACACTGCCTATAATATTTGGTATCCCCAATGTTTCTTGGATTAGAGGTTACCCGGATTCAATTTGACATCCCCTTATGTTGGATGGGGAAGCACTGTATTTCTTTCCAAAATAGCATCCTTCCTTTTGCTTTCCAACATCATTTACTATGGGGATACCAAATATGATGGCTTTCGCATTGCGGTAATATCTTGTATCTCCTATGTTTCATTGGTAACGCTTTAGCCATTGACCAGTTGAAATTGCCTTTTATTGCATAGCAGACTAAAGTATCTTTTCATATTTTACAGTTTATTTTAAATTTTTTTACATCATTCCACAAGATTTAAAATCTGGTTCCCTTAGGGGATAGCACATATAATGGCCTATTTCTCCTATATTATATGGCATCCCGTGTATTTCTCGAGTAAGAATTTACCGGTATTCAGTTTGACATGGTCTTATGTTGGATGGATAAGCACAGTATTTCTATGCCAAATAGCACCATTCCTTTTGCTTTACGACATCATTTACTATGGGCATACCAAATACTATATCTCATGCATTGATGTAATATCTTGTATCCTGTATGTTCTATGGGTTACCCTTCAGCCTTTGACCACTTGAAATTGCCTTGTATTTGATAGCAGACTACAGGGTCTTTTCACATTTTTTTACATCATTCCCAAGACTTCTTATCTGGTTCCCTTAGGGGATACCAAATATAATTGCCTATACTGCCTATAATATTTGGTATCCTCTGTGTTTCTTTGGTTTCAACTTACCAGGATTCAACTTGACATGGTCTTGTGTTGGATGGGTGAGCACAGTATTTCTATGTCAATTATCACCCTTCCTTTTGCTTTCCAACATCCTTTACTATGGGGATACCAAATATTATGGCTCACATATTGCTGTATTATCTTATATTCCCTAAGTTTTGTGGGTTACTCTTTAGCCATTGACCACTTGAAGTTGCTTTTAGTTGATAGCATGTAGTGTAGTTCCTATATTCCCAATAGGCTCTGCGCATTGGAATAATATATTCAGCAGTGTAGAGGTAGGACTGAGGTCGACTAGGTCTCTACTGACTATATTAGACTTAAGGTTTGCCAGCTAGCTCAGAGGTCACTAGAAACTTTCTCGAATAAACGAGGAGGAGTTTAACCGCCCTGGATAGACAAGTAGGGATTAGCTTCCGACAACCATATAACATGACAACTTTGCTCCCTCAGAATAAGAGTGTATCTCTAGAGTCATGTGAAAACAATAGACAGCTATTTCACTCAGTCAAATGTGCGTACTTAGTTTTACCAGAATGTAGAGAAAAGAAAGACGGGCGTTTTCAGTAAAAAGGTGTAATTTATTGAGCAGTCTTCTTCCTCATGCAAGAGAAATGAATTGCCACAATTGCAATACTCATAGTAAAGTAAAGCGCATACAGTAAAAGGAGGATTATAAAATAATACTGTAAAAGCATTGATATGGTTTCTTAGCCATATGATATTTTAAAATAGATAAAATATATACATACATATATACATTGACTAACGTACTCAACTGGTGCTTCTAAATACGCCTACCCCGGTGTACCTGACCTAAGCCTAATACGTGGGAAGGAGTAAGTAAGTAGCAGTTTAAGTTAAGTTGGTTTTGCCAAGAATCTGATTCAAGAATTCTCTTTAAGGGTTTAGTCAGCTCCGTACCTGGGTAATCGAAAGCAGGAGGTCTTGTATCTTTCTCTCAGGACTCAATATCCCAGTAACCCGCGAAGGTATCTGGAAACACCTGAGCTGGATTTCTCGGCAGCAGAAAAGACAGCGTCTCTCTCAGTGCGTCAAAAGAGGAGGGGCAGCGTCCGTGGGCTCTCGCATCAGCTGGGCTCTCGGGCAAGTAGATAGCTGCTCTGCTCCAAAACCACCACCGTGTATTTGCTTAAGGCAACGTTGGTATATTTATACCTGAGAGGTGCCGGGTTTGACGTAAGGTTGGACATAAGACGTCAATAAAGATGTCACTAAGAACTGGCCGTTCTTACAGTGCTTTACTGGAGTTCTAGGATGAAATCAAAACAAAAGCAAGGGGGATTTCCCAGGTTGCTGGAGGTTTGGTTTGTTTAGAGAACTCGTTGTGCTTTCTAGGAGTAGCCTTGCTGAATGTGACAGCATGTGCTATGACTGAATATGGATATGATTACTATGCCGTTGTATGGATATTATTGATTAGAACCGGACAAGGGCATAAAATAGAAATATCGGATTAGGCTCCTGGATAAAAACACAATAAGCAGACTACTGTACTTATTCACATTTCTAATATAATTCCATAGATTTTACATCTAGCTACTAGCCCCTACGTATCATATCCTGGGGCTCCTATGTGCCCCCTGTTGTTGCTCAACTCCCAATCTCTCACTCACCCCATCAGAGTTGACTTGAAAAACCAACAAATGCAAATGGAAAAATACAAACAGTAAGTAAATCGGTTTATTTGCAGATTAATTAAAATCATTACAAAGTCAAACCAAACAAGACAATTGAAATAATTGCTAAAAACATCATAAAATAGAAAACTTGTTAAAAAAACATGATACTGTGCAAAAGAGATATCCTCATGTGTTAAAAACCGATAGACCACTAAAGTGCTCAATAGCCAGTAGCACCCGGTGTTTCCAGATGTATTTGTGCAAGCCGCTGGTTAGGAGTCCTCAAAATGTGCAAACCGGGCAAAGATAGATTTGTCAGAACCAAACTTTAAATACCAGGGGTCCCTTGATGGATAAGGGCTATGTATTAGCTAATAACAAGGTGTGGCAGTATAAATTTGGCTGGAGTGTTCCAGTTAATTAGTCAATGGTGTCCATGCCTGGGGATGGAAATTTCTTGTCTGACGTAGCAGATTGTACTGATAATAATTTGTTCACTTGCAATAGGAACTTGGCAGCCCTGCAAGTGAGCTAGATTGATTTATTATTCAATATGTCATCACTACACAGTGGCAGGATCTTAGCTTGAGTGACCGAAAGGCAGGGCAGAGTCATTTTTGCCTATGTTGATTATGTGCAAGGCAGAAACACATAAAAAATGTAATAAGTTTTCGTCAAATTGTCCACATAAATGGCAAAGGAAGTTAGGCCAGCTTTGTTTCCAGGACGGGGCCGGCTCTTTTGAGGCAAAAACAGCCATGCAGATTAATAGAAAGCATTGCTGGATGGTTCAAAAGATATGGCACGTAAGATATGTTTGGGATCTCCAGTTACTATAAGATTGTAAGACTGTACAGCCGGGCTTTTTCCTGGCCATTTCAGCTTTGTCAAGTGCCCAAGATTTTAACTTGGCTGCTTTGTTGACAATTTTTTAAAATGCTGTGAAGCTGATGTTTAACTCCCAAGCATTAGATAGATTAAGGGTTGTCAAAGCTTGGTGAAGCACTGTTAGCCAGTTGTACACTGGCTTTCCATTTCAGACTAACACAAAGCATCCAGTGACTCAGGTGGTGCAGCTCTCATCTTCCAATACAATTTAGTTATCGCTGCCAATCTTACCATGGTTGGTGAAAAAGTCAGAATTACAGGCGCAATTGAGCTTGAGGGATGTGTTGTTAAGGTGACAGATGCGTTTCAACAGAACCGACTGTAATTGGTTGAGAATGGTTGCATCTTTGCCTTTGCGGAGTTCTGAAACAAGGTCAGCGGGGGTAGAAATGTTGCCGATGATTTGCAGTAAATATAGTTGAGGCGAGCTCCCAATCTCTTTATTTGTCAGGTTGAAGGCAAAGAATAACTTATTGGCTAGGTCCCTTCTTTGTGCAAGATGCTTTCAAAACTTAATCTGGAGTCCATTTCCACCCCTAAGTATATGTAAGTGCTGACCTGGTCGATCCTGTTCCAACTGCTTTCTATTTAAACCTTGTGCTTTGCCTGCTGTTTTTCAGCAGAAAGCAAATTACTTTTTTGCTGTAATTTTACTTCAAGCCTGAAGATTCCGTAAAACTGAGGAGGGCTGTAATTTGGCCCTGAAGGCCGATGGGAGTCTGGCTACATAAAACAATGTTTTCTGCATATTGTAGACTGCACATTAGTCTGTTTGGAGGTTTTGGTGGATCACTCGAGACTTCAGATAGCACGGCATCCATATCTGCTGTGTATATGTTAACCACATGAGCGCTAGCGAAATTCCCCTCCTGTGCTCTTCTTTACAAAAACCCATTATTCATGACGAGCTGGGCTCGTCATGAGCGTAGCAGGAGGCTACCTCATGACGAGCCCAGCTCGTCATGAGCGTCGAAGGGGCTAAAGAGGCAAGGGGCGAGGACACATCCTTGTTTTAGGCCGATAAGTGTGGAGATCTTCCTAGGTATTCTATCACCCTTACCTATTTTGATTTACACCCAGTTGTCTAAGTGTAGCTCGGTATTGGCCTTGAGAAGATTTGGGGGTGCACCCCATCTAGCCATCTTTGCCCAAAGGAGGTCCCTTGGGACCATGTTGAATGGTTCTTTTAAGTCGATGAAGCAGGTCTATAGATTGGAGGCCTTATAATTTCTCTTTTCTATCAGGAGACTGAGTGACAGACAATTGGTGGTTGCACTCATGCCGGCTCTAAATCCCATTTGAGTATCCGGGATGATGTTTTCAGCTGTTGTCCATGCTTCCAGATCTGTTAAAAGATTGGTAGCGTAGAGTTTAGTTTGATATCGATCAGGTCGATCAGTCTGTAATTCGCTGGCTTTGTCCCTGAGCCTGACTTGAAGATGTGGTGGAGAATGCTAACTCTCTATGATGCTGGAATTATGTTGGGGGTAAATGCCAAATTAAGTAAGGGAGTAAGACACAAAACCCAAAACCCAAAAGCCCTGGTCGTACGTGAACAGGGCATTAGGGAGACTATTTGTTCCCATGACCATTATGATCTCAGTTTCTTCAGGGATTGCCTAACTTGCGATTCTATCAACCATTTTCCCTTTGGCGGGTTTCTCTGTTGGAGTAGGACCCTTCGTGGTTATGATTTTCTCAATTGCACTGTTTGTAGCTTGTCCTGGGCGGGTCAGCTTTGATGTAAGTAATCCAGTCTAACTCTGAGATTCCGGCATTGTGATGACACAAACTGCCATTTGTGAGTGAGTTGATTTCTGCCCAGAATTGTTTGCTATTGTTTGTTTTGCTTGTGTGCAGCAGTTTTATACATATTGTTTCTTGATATGTCTTTTTAGCTGACTAAATTGCCTTTTTGTAAGTGTTCCTCAGTGTCGCAATTTGGTCCACTGTAGGATGGCTAGGCATTAGGTCCTTTTTTCGCAGCTGCCTGATTTCCTTGTTAAGTTCTCTTTTTTTCTCTGAAGAGCTATGGGGTACCAAGGTGCCCCTTTAATGGATGTATCGCAATGAGAGATTTCCATTTAAAACACTTCGCCGCCTGTTGGATGGCGGTTATTTGAGAAGTGAACATAATAATATGGTTCATTATTGCATCTGCCATCCTTCCGTTCCAAGCTTGGCATCTTATATTGTAAGCACTGTTTTGTTCTATTAGATTGTTGCTTTGATTAGCTCTTGGGGAATGTAATAGGAGCTCAACTTGCTGGGAGAGTGGCCACTCTCTACTCCCGGTTTTATACAGTAACTCAAGATCTTGGTGAAAATCCCGGAGTCAACGAATATGTTGACCAAGGTGGAATTGGTTTTGTTTGAAATCCTTGTGAAATTGGCTGGTTTACCTTGTGGAAAGCAGCCATTGAGCGAGCACAGGCATATTTCCTCTAGGGCAGTTGTTCAAGATTTTCCATAGTGATCAGTTTTTTAATGGTTTGTTATCACTGAGGGTAATTACTTCATGACTGTTGCAGTGTATTGTTGATTAGGTTAGGTATTTTAGTCTTACGACAGTAACATTTTATATTGAGGAAATGTTTTTTGGAGTGATTTTAGGATTGTTGCTAGTGAGGCAATGTGATCAACTTTACTCTTTTGGCCGGGATGGATGTATACATTGCAAATTAACAGATTAGCATTACAGGTGTTGAGCTGGGGTCCTAAATCTGGATATAATGAGAGTTTAATACATTGTATTCATGCCAGACAGAAGTATACCTGGTTTTGTTGCCACCGAAGATGGGTTGCTATATAAGATTTTTTTGTTGCTTCTTGTTGATAATCCTTGAAGGCTATGATTGCCGTGGAATGCTTGGACCAGGTTTTTCAAAAGGAGGAGAATGTCTAAGTTGTGAAGAAAAGAAATGAAAATTGACTCCCCCCTTGCTAAGGCCATTCATATTCCAAGAACAGAATTTTTAAAGGTGATTGGGAGATGTTTATATTGTACTGGATTTTAATCATGCCACTCTTTTTGCAGGAGCAGGGCCCTGTGAGCTTTGCAGGGAGACCTGTCTCATGGAGTTCGGAGCTCCGGGGGCTGCTGTATGTTTGATGCATAGATTTTCAAGACTAATGGGGTATTTTCCTGCTGGGCCAATTGTGCCCCTGATGGAACTGGCTGACACTGTGTCGGTTTTGGAGGATGGGTCAGCTGTGGCTGTAGGGGGCTGGGACACCTCTCTGGCTCAATTCGTGTTAGTTCAATGCCCCAATTTAGAAAGCAGCCTCAATGTTGCCGTACCTCCGTGGCTGTTTTTGAGCTGGACAAAGTGTTCACCGTTACTTCAGGACCTGCCCTTTCTCGATTGGGTTTGAACTCAATACCTTCTATTTCGTGAGTTTTTTTACATGATTCAAGGTTTTAATTGTGTTAACAAGTTCAGGATTGCATTTCTGTTCGATGTGTCTTGGTGTCCTTTGGACCTATAGAAGGGAATAATTTCTAGTCTCGGTATGGCGTCACCCGTGATAGCTTTGTGGTAGTGTATGGACCCTGGACTGTCCCTGGCCCCTGCCCGGGTTTGTACTTCTGAATGGTGCAGGCACTGGGTGTGGTCAGAGGTGGTAGCTTCAAAAAGTGGGTGAGCCCATTGGCTGTTTAGGACCTCAAAAGCTTTTTGTGCCTCTGGCATTTGTCCAAGGAGGTTCTGATTGATCGGGCTTGTGACATATGATATTGCAGTTAAACAAGTCAGGTGAAATATGCTGGACAGACTTGGTTCAGAATGAGTTGTATGGTGATCCTTTATGGGCCATTGACTCAGCTGTGCCCAGGCCCATTTTTGTGCCTCTTGCATTTGCTGTGGAAGGTTTTGATCGCTCAGGCTTGATGCTGATACTCTAGGAATTGTTTTTCTCAAAGGGCACGCGCAGGTTAATTTGGATTCATGATGGATTATACCAAGATCTTGTGGGGCCATGCTCAGGAGCCAGACTTTGCCGGTGGGTAGACTTCCAGGGCAGACAGGTGTACAAGAGTGCTCAGAGGTTAAAGGTTACTGGATTATGAGGGAGAGCTACTTGAATCGCTGCTTAAGGTCCACTGTTGCCTTTGGATGTCAAGGTTTCTAAATTAAATGTTAGAACCAATAAAATTACCTCCATTGTGTTTATAAATGGGGCTCACCAGGGTGATAAGGTTGATGGAGAAGGCCGATCTGATTTGCTTTGTGTTGTGAATGAGGTGGCATTGGTCGCTGGAATTTTGTTGCTATAGGACTTACCTTCAGGGGTGTTATCATAGATGGTCGGGCCGTTTTCACTCTGGGTTCTGATTGGGAAGAGCAAGGCATAGTAATCATGCTTCGGTCCGAAGTTTACGGTTATGTTTAAGTGAACCTCATCTTCGTCACAAGTGTCTTCGAAAGGGGTGAGTAACAATTCCTGCCACTCTACTGATGACTCGAATGATTTTTCTACCTGTACAATATCTTAAACTTTGTGTGTAAAGATGGGGGGTGATGAATGAGCTGACTATTCCCAAAGGTAGTAACTTGGGGTGAACTTATAGTTGAGGCCCTGCTTTGTTGTTCTATTGTAGTGGTGTGGATGTGCGCTTTGACTGTCTGTGTGGTGAGTGTTTTTATAGGTTTGTCTATCTGAGGTACAAGTAAAGTTGGTTGAGGTGATCTGGGCATTGCCATGCCTTGGTTCTTTGGGGATTTAAAAAAAAATCCATCATTTTAAGGCTCCTGAATGTCCTTTTTTATAGGTTGAATGAGTGAGGCTGGTATGGTTGATTCTGATGTTCAAGAGTAGTCTCCATCTGATACGTTGCTGGCTGCTTGGATTTGCACGTGGGAATGCGTTTCTTTACTGCTTTGACGGTCTCTCGGATCCTGCCACAGCGTTGAGCAGGGCATGAGGTTGCTTGCACTTGATACACTTATACGTGGGGTTGGCTTGGGGGCAATGAGGTGATAAAGAAATTGCATTGCGTCTAGTTCCCTTTTCCCCTTTGTGGAGTTTGCTGTTGTAAGCTTACTGTTGGGGAATGGCACAGAGGAGTGACAATTCTGTATGATTTTTCAATGAGTTGTAAGTTGGCTCTCCCCCTTTTTCTGTTGTTGAAACTGCTCACTTCTTCTGGGGGCCTTGTTAGAATACTTGAAGACTGCCTTAGTGAAGCTGGGATGGGCTTGAGCACATCAGAAGATGGTAAAAGGCAGAGAGAGATGAGGGAAAAGGAGCTGCCACTGATGTTAATCACCCCCACCCGCCTGTAACTTTTTCCACAGAGTTTCCAGTAAATCAGGCGCAAAGAAGGCACCCGATTGTTGTTCTGTTGAAGAAGGTTTAAGCCTGGAGCTTTCCCCTTGGATAAAGCCCCTTAAATAAAGTGCTTACATTGCGGCGTTACCAATACCCCGGATGTAGAGGAGGCACCTGTTTATTGCACTCTTGTTGAGCGCTGTTAGACACAGTTGCAGCATCTCTATGTGATTGTCACCATATTTGTGCCTGTGATCGGGCCGGTGCAGTGAAAGGCCCAGGAAGAGTGCCGAATGGTGGGGTCTGGTACAAAAGGGGGTGGTGATGGACGGAACATCTGAACCAATCAAACACTCAGACCCAGTCAAAAGATCTGGGTTTGATCCATCACCGTTCTTTAGCCCACTCTGCCACCCCAGTTCAGACATGGCTATATGCAATTCAGTCTGACCCTGTGCCTCATGGGAACAGTCCAGCCCGAACTGCCAAGCCATGCCTTCCCTGGACCGGAAACAAGCTTCCGAGGACCGGTTTCTGGCATTACAGCCGTCTTCAGCCCGGCTTGCTTGAATCCAGTGGCAGAGTGAGCAAGGGACTCACGTCTGAGCATACCCTGCCACACTTATGGAAGCCAAAGTGGTACAAAAGGGGGTGGTGATGGACGGAGCATCTGAACCAATCAAACACTCACACCCAGTCAAAAGATCTGGGTTTGATCCATCACCGTTCTTTAGCCCACTCTGCCACCCCAGTTCAGACATGGCTATATGAAAATCAGTCTGACCCTGTGCCTCATGGGAACAGTCCAGCCCGAACTGCCAAGCCATGCCTTCCCTGGACCGGAAACAAGCTTCCGAGGACCGGTTTCTGGCATTACAGCCGTCTTCAGCCTGGCTTGCTTGAATCCAGTGGCAGAGTGAGCAAACAGATAAAAGTGTATTAGTGAAAAAAGGAAAACAAGAAAGGGGGGAGAGGAAGGACCAAGTAATGTATGCCTCCAGATCCCATAGTAGATGCCATTCCGAGTCCCAGTTAAACATTGTACGTTGGCCGCAGACAAGAGTGAGCAAACCCGGAACCTCCACAACTCGGGTAAAAACACCCAGTCATGCAGAAATGCAGCATGTGCCCCATTCTCCCTCATTGTGGCAGATGGAGCACCCCCATCCTCATATATTTAGTCTTTGTTCCCATCAGCAGTCCATGGCTGGGGCACTACCAACAAGACCCTGAGACCACCTCAGCTCACTCCTCAAGCCATGCCTGTATCTTAGCAGTTCGGCGAACTTCCGCTATCAAGTAGGAATCAGTGCTGGAAGACGTAGCCGAAGTAGCAGTCTCCACCAGAGCTCTGGCATCCTCAGATTCTTGGCACTGCGTCTCCAGGTCTAAAGCACATTCTAATCTCACCACCACCCTTGCGGCTGACCTCGAACGTCATCTGCGCTTAAGTCTTCGTCTCTGGGTAGTTCTGCCACCTCCCAACCGTTATTCAAGGATCTTGTGGTCTCTCCTCACTGGTACTACAGGGATACGATCCCCACCGCAAACCTCCAGCCTGTTCCACGTCTCTTCTGGTGTGGTAAAAAAAGTGTATGCAGCCATCCAGAATAACTTTCAAATTGTCTGGATACAGCAACATATGTTTCAAGCTGATTGCTCTGAGCTTTTGCTTAATCCCGCAGAAGAACTGCCGCTGTAGTTAGACAGGCCTGGTGAAATCGAGGTGAAGTCCAGGATCCCCCTGGACGCCATGGAGGATAGACTTAAGTTGCTCCTACCCAGCGACAAAGATCTCTCCACAAATGACCTTACCGCGCTCTATAACACGAATATGGGACTCCTCCTTGACCAACTAGCACCCTTGAAACTAAGAAAAAAATCAAGCCATTCCGTCCAGATTCTGGTTCGACTCTGACACTAATGAAGAAAGGAGACAACTAACAGCCGCAGAAAGATGCTGGAGGAGCTTGCCCACTACCTGCCAGCGTGACAAACTCAGAACTATCCGGAAGAAATACAATAATCACATCAAGAACAAAAAATCTATGTTTTTCTGCTCTGCTCTGGAGAGCGCAAAAAACAAACCTAAGGAACTCTTCAGGATTATTAGACATCAAACCTCCAAACCAGACACTTCCCTGGGGCCGGCCTCCAAAGAACTTCGCCAACTTTGCCAACTTCTTCAACGACAAAATCTTCAAGATCGAGCGTTCTCTGGTCACCAACTGCTCTTCCCCCTCCCATAGCAGACACGGTGGGGTGCTTGGTAGCGCCCTCCCTCCCACTACTAAACCCTGGTCACTCTTTCAGCCCATTGTAATAGAAGAGATAGTCAAACTTATCTCCACCTCTAAACCTTCATCTCACACCCTTGATCTCCTTCTGGCTGGAGAACTTTAAAGACATTACTTCTGCACTTACTTAATAATTATCTGATACATGAATATACGTATTGTGGTTTGTATTGTTGTGGAGCTCAGGGAGTAACTAGTGATGTTGCATGACAATTCAGAATTTTCATTCAGGGTTTCTTTGGAATAGAGTGGTAACCTATTCCTTTCTCTCTTGGAGTTCACGGTAATCATATTTCATGATATATTGTTTTACATCCAGCTGTGCGCCGGATTTATGACCTGGTTACCTTTTTTGTGATTGTCCTTCTGGCTCAACTCACCAAAAAACTGAAACTCTCCCTAGCCCCACTGTGGTGCACGATTATCAACAAATCCCTAAAAACTGGAGTAGTCCCAGACTGTCTGAAAGTTGGACAAGTCAATCCACTGCTAAAAAAACCAGGCTTGGACTGAAATTACTTAAATAACTTCAGACCCGTCTCTAACCTTCCTCTTCTTTCCAAAATCCTAGAAAGATGTGTTCTCCACCAACTAACCCGGCACTTGGACAATACCAACCTACTCGACTCACATCAGTCGGGATTCAGGAAAGGGTGCAGCACGGAAACTGCAATCCTCAAGTAATTAATGACATACCCAAATCACTGGACTCAGACCAGTGTTGCCTCCTCATTCTCCTAGACCTATCGGTGGCATTCGACACGGTCGATCACAATATTCTCCTCAAAGCTCTCGAAGAAAGGGCTGGACTCGATGACATTGTCCTCAACTGGTTCTCTTCATTCTTGCACAACCTCTCCCAAAGAATCAAAATCAGAAGCTTTGAATCCGATCTTCACCCAGTCAAGAGGGGAGTGCCCCAAGGATCTGTGCTCTCCCCTCAACTCTTCAACATCTACATGGAATCCCTCACCACTCTACTCAGAAAAGCTAACATCCCCTTTCACCTCTACGCTGATGATACCCAACTCCACTTGGAAATCTTCTCTTATAAAGACATTCACAGACTAAATGAAACACTAAAGGAAGTGCAACGTTGGCTATCAAGCAACCATTTAAAGCTGAACCCAGGAAAAACCGAACTACTCCTCATCTCGAACAAAGAAGAGAACCCACAAGTGGTCGAATGGTTAAAAGATATCGATGTGCTCAATGGGAACCTCACCTTGGCTGACTCCGTTAAATCATTTGGCATCACGCTAGATTCCAAACTAGACTTGACCAAACACATTAAGATCTCGACAAAGAGTACTTTCCTTAACTTGAAACTACTAAACAAAATTAAACCTTTCATTCCACCCAAAAATCTCAAACAAGCCACCCGAGCATTGGTGTTGTCTCGACTGGACTATGGAAATGCAATCCTCTCAGGAATAGCCAAAACTCATCTTGCTCCTCTGAAAACAACCCTCAATGCGGCCGCCAGAATGGTCACTGCAATAAAAAAATTTGATCACATCGCTCCGGCACTAAAATAACTCAAGTGGCTACCAATAGAAATGCGGGCAAACTTTAGAACAGCTTGCCTCACACACAAAGCCCTTCACACAGGCAAACCCGAATATCTGGCATCCAAACTCAGAAAAGCGGGTCAGACAGGACTCTCAGAAGCTCTAATACTCTACTTCTTATCCCGCTAAAAGCACGAAAACAAGAAACTGAGGGCAGGTCCTTTGCCGGAAATGCGCCCGAAATATGGAACTCATACCCCCCAACATCAGAACTGTTCCTTCCTTCCCTAAATTTGAAAGCCAGCTCAAAATCCTTTTCCTCGACTGCTCCCTATCAAACAGATAGTAGCAGCTTAGAGTGTTTAAAGCGTCACTGCTCCTCTCTCCGATGCGGTTTGTCAAGACTTTGTATTTGGAACTCGTCAGCATCCTCTCTACTATGATTCGTACCCTGAATGTCTTGCTTACTGTATTATGTTTGCTTTCTTTTGCACTGCTTTGTACTTGTTGTGAAGCACTCCGATACCTTCCGGTCAGGCTACGCTATATAAAACTTCTTAAATTAATAAATAAAATAAACAGAGAACACGGTTCTCGATCTTCAGGTCTCCTGTTTTTCACACCTGCTGGAGGACCTCATTCCGGTCTCTATAGTTGAGAAAGTTAGCAAATATAGTCCTGGGTGGGTCATGGTCTCTGAGGTGGGGCTAAGGATCAATGGGCCGAATCTCAACAGGGCTGCATCTGGGATTGCAGTCTTAATCCACTCCTCCAGAAAAGTCTACGGCGGGTCACCTTCAACTCCCTCTGTGAATCCCACAATCCTAAGGTTACACCTGCAGAAGCTCCCCTCTGCATCCTCCAGACTAGCCTCCATCACACATGATCAGGCCTCCAGTGTGGTGTTTGCTGTCTTCAGTTGTGTGAGCTATGCCATCATTTCTGTGACCCCCGTCTCCATTTCCATTGATCGTTCAGCCACTTTGCACAGGTCAGTGTGGAGCAAATTCACGTCAATTTTTGCCCGTACTGCAATACCTAAAGCTTCAATGGCTGCCAGGATATGAGCTATAAAAAGTTCCACAGCACCCGGGTGGTTCAATCCACCCAGAATAGTTTGGCTCTGCTGGTACCCTTAGCAGTAAACTGGTCCATTTTGTTTGTTGTGTGCCCCACATCTGTCTATCCTTGCCCGTCATGCACCAGGGAGTGGGCCCACTACAACACTGAAGGTACAAACTTCGCGCCACCACCACACACCTCCAAAGGAGACCCTGAAGCAGACTCAAAGGTACAGAAAATATGCATAAGAGGCAATTATGAACCAGCAGCAGGAGAGTATGCAAATTCTGAGATCTGAATTTTAATTGTCAGTGTCCCAGGGGAGGCGAAGCAATGCAGACCAACCTTTTCAGGCTCCTGACCATCACTTATATCAAGGATATAGATTATGATCCAATAGCAGCCAAAAGCGCAATGGTATAGCAGAGGGACCCAACGTGTATAAGCCAGTTATCCTGTGGTGCAGATCTGCCCTCAACTGGGGGTTCAGGAGAATGTGTGGACTTCTCTATGGGCCTGCAGCTAATTTTCCCAACCCCTACTTGGCACCTGCAATCCTCCGAATCAAAGTGACAGTGGCCTTACAACTCTAGTGTGATCTGAGGCAATCCTGGTCTCCTGCCCACTTTATTTTGCATTGCAACCACAGTGGGGGGCATAACCCTCTACGCTGCTCTCAGATCCGCCACCTAGGCTCTTCTCCCGGTCACTGCTCTTGTTTTAGGGCCACTGTGCGACTAGGCCTCCAGCAGATGGGAGCGGGCTGCCCTCTTTGTGACAGGGCATCCACAATCTACCAACGATCATGCTGAAGGTCCCAAGGTACCCTACAGTCCTGTGCCTGCACAACGCTAAGGTCACACTTTGTTTTTGGAGACTCAGGGGTGGCAGGATACTTCAGGATCACTTTTTGCAGGGCCTGAGGAAGTGTTTAGTGTTGCCACTCGGTCACGCCCCCCTCATCTATACTCATTTTTGATATCATTCAACAAGCTTTCACATTCGGTTCCTTTGGGGAATACCAAATATAATGACCCATACGGGCTATATTATTTCGTATCCCCTATGTTTCTCTGGTTAGATTTTAACAAGACTCAATTTGACATGGTCTTATCTTGGCAGGGTGAGTACAGTATTTTTCTGCCGATTGGCACCCTTTCTTCAGTTTTCCAATACTTTTACTATGTGGATACCACATATTACGACTGATGCATTGATGTAATATCTTGTATCCCCTACTATTCAACGGTTACCTTTTAGCATTTGACAAATTGGAGTTTCCTTTTGGTTTAATACCATATTGAAGTCTCTTTTCACATTTTTGATTTAATTCCACAATCTTTCACATCCGTTCCTTTCTGGGATAGCAAATATAATGGTGCATGTGGACTATATTATTTGGCATCCCTTAGGTTTCTAGGGTTATAACTTACCAGGATTCAACTGAACATGGTGTTATGTTGACTTGATGAGCACAGTATTTTTCTGCCAACTGGCACCCTTCTTTGAGTCTTCTAACAATTCTTGCTCGTGCGTGGGCTGTAATATCTCGTATCCCCTACTTTTCATTGGTTACCCTTTAGCCATTGCCCAACTAAATTTGCCTTTTATTTGATAGCAGATTATAGTACTATGTTGCATTTTTTACATTCCACAAACTTTAACATTCGATTTATTTGAGGGGGTCTGGTGGACACCATGCACGGCTCCCGCATTAAACTGCGCAAACCTGCTGCCCGAATCTGGCAGAGAGCCCGGGGCAATGATACACTGTCTAGAATCTGCTGGAGCATCCATTTGGGTTGGTACCAATGTGGGCATGATGGTGAAGCCTAAACCTAGTAAGAACCCCACCCTAGGCACTCGGGATTCACCGGGCCCTTCAGCCCCTCCTGATAATAGAGTTGGCACTCTCGGCCACTCCACAGTCACTGTGTCCAGTTTGAAAAGATATTGTAGGAAGCTGGATCTGTTAAGACTATACCAAAATGAGGTATAGGGTGCACATAGTCCACTGGAACCCCAAAGGTAGCCAGAGGTAAAAGTAGAGAATACCTTACTCCCTATATGTGGTGGTGTGGGCGAGCAGTAAGGCTTTATCCTAGGGTAGTGTTAGGCATTTATTGTACAGATTCAAGCAAGAAATGATGTGACATGCTCAAAGACTGAACTTAGACCAATTTTGTTTGTATAAAAATATCATTTAGTTATTTTATTTCTAGAACCGAGCCAAGCCTGGTGCAGGTAAGTGAAATAATACTTTGCACGTTTTTATACAGTAATTTAATAGTTAAATGTAGGTTTGAATGCAGTTGGTTGAGTTACAGGTGAGTCAACAGTTTGAAATTACTTTTCAGTTACTTTACAGATTACTGTGCACGTTACTTCTTACATTACTTATTAAGTTACTTTTGCTGACCAGTGTGATATGCCTAGATATCACACTGGGACATCTCGTAGACAAAAGGTAAGTAATACAGTTTTTGTATGTTTGCAGTTTTTCAAGGTTTTATACAAACCAACTTCATACTTAAAAGATTTTTCACAAGAAACAGTCAATGCAGTCCTATGGGAGAAAACAATGTTATTGACTTAAGTGTAAGTACTTTGGTATGGGAGTTGGTTTTCTGGGGTTAGCACCAGGGTTCCCCCAGGGTCAAGGATGCACTCTTCAAGCACCCTCAGCGGCAATAGGGTGGCAGGGTGCAGAGTATTGAGGCCCAATGTTATCCAATGGGTGATAGGGGCCCTCGGGTTGGTGGCTGCTCATGAGCAGGCCACAAGGTTGTGGGAGCAAAGCTCCTGGTGTTAGGCTCAGGGCAAAGGTGGATCTGTGTTATCACCCAAAGGGCACCCGAAGCGACGGAGGGGCAGCAGGGTACAGGGTGCTGTTTTGGTGTTGGGTACCCGTTGATTTCAATAGGGATTCTCCGGTTGCAACAAACATTGCAGGCGGGGATGAAGATCTTCTGGAGGCGACCACTGATTAGAAAATTAAGTTGGAATGCTGGGACACCATTGGTAGGGCCACCCAAGGCCCTTGGATATCGAGTGCAGGGGAGTCTTAAGGAGTCAGGTTTTTCTTACCAGCTCCGGTCGCGTTTGGGGGGATCCTCCAGAAAGGGGATGCAGGCGTTGATTGGAGATTTGAGGCAGGTCAGGGATCACCAGATCTCAAGTCAGGATCACTGGGGAGATCTGCTCGTGGTGTTGGGCCACTCAAACTCGGGCCGTGGGCATCGGGTGCGGAGTGGTGCAGACTCGCGGATTTGACCGGAGACAGAGTCTATGGGTAATTCCATGTGCTCACTGGAGACAAAGTCTTGGTTTGGGAAGGCAGGGCAGGTCCTCTGGGTTGTGAAGGCTGCTGGCTGCAGGACACACCGGGATTTCGCTGGAGTAGGTTTGAAGTGGGGCCATGCTCAGGGTATGCTCAGACGTGAGTCCCTTGCTCACTTGGCCACTGGATTCAAGATAGCCTGGCTGATGAGGATTATGAATCCGAAACCGGTCCCAGGATGCTTGTTTCTCGGTCCATGGAAGACATGGCTTGGCAGTTCGGGCTGGACTGTTCCCATAAGGCACAGGGTCAGACTGATTTGCATATAGCCATGTCTGAAATGGGGTGCCTGAGTGGGCTAAAGAATGGTGATGGATTAAACCCAGATCAGTTGACTGGGGGTGAGTGTTTGATTTGCTCAAACGCTCCGTCCATCATCCCCTTTTGTATCGCTTTGTTCGCCCTAAGTGTGGCAGGGTATGCTCAGACGTGAGTCCCTTGCTCACTTGGCCACTGGATTCAAGATAGCCTGGCTGATGAGGATTATGAATCCGAAACCGGTCCCAGGATGCTTGTTTCCGGTCCATGTATTTTTAAAACTGTCACTAACCTTTTTAAAATTATGCAGGTTCTGACTTGATTTGATTTCTGTTCTTAGAGGTGAGCTGCCGGCTGGGGCTGATCGTGCTTGCGGGCTCCCAGCGGCAGCGGGCGCCATCTTAGGTTGGGCTGACTTCACTATCCCAGCCCTGCCACTCCCCCGCCGCTCCGCCCCTATTTACACGGGCAGTATGAGTCAGCGCAGCAGACGAGCGCAGCGGGCGCGACGAAGGCACGTCGGAGTTGCGCCTGAGTTAAGCCCGTCTGCGCCCATCCACGGCCGAACGGGTCTAGTGGCACGAGATGCCGTCTGTTTAACCACGTACTCGTCATCTCAGCTCTGCTCGTATTGGGCCCCTGGCACCATTAACCCCTTAACAACTTTTCACTTGGTGCATCTTGGTCTGTTCATCTCCCCTCCTCACCTCCCTACCGGAATTGTATCACATCTAGCCTCGTCGCCCACTATGCCCCCCCTTGCTTCCCTATCACTACCTGTCCCCTCTGTTCCGGTATTTAACATGTCGGCCGCACTCCTAAACACTCGGTCTGCAGTCAACCACCAGTACGAGCTATTCGACTACATCGACTCTCATGAACCAGATCTCTTATTCCTAACAGAGACCTAGTTCAAGGCCGACTCCCTGCCCTACCATCTACATATTCCGCCATTCGGGCAGATCGCTTAGAAGGCAAGCGGGGCGGAGGAGTGGCCCTAATAGCCCGTTCTGACCTCAGTTTTCAGATTCTCCCTTCCCCTCCTATTCCTGACGTAGACTACCTTGTAGCCCGTTCGACCTCCCACCAGACACCCCTCACTTTTGTTCTGATTTACCGTCCTCCTCAACCCACCCCCTTTTTCCTCCCAAGCATTCAGACCCTTTTGGCTACCTTGGTGATTAATAACTCATCAGTACTAGTCCTAGGGGACCTCAACTTTTGGCCCAATGACCCTGCCGAGAGCCCCCAATCCAAAGAGTTCACCAACTTCATGATTAGTTTGAACTTCAATCAATCAATCAATCAATCATGCCATTTGTGTAGCGCACTACTCACCCGGGAGGGTCTCAAGGCGCTTGGGGGGAGGGGTATGCTACTGCTCGAACAGCCAGGTCTTGAGTTGTTTCCTGAAGGCGAGATGGTCCTGGGTCAGCCGAAGGTGGATGGGGAGGGAGTTCCAAGTCTTGGCAGCCAGGTAAGAGAAGGATCTTCCTCCGGCAGTGGCTCTTCGGATGCGTGGTACGGCTGCGAGGGCGAGGCTGGTGGACCGTAGCTGGCGGGTGGGCGTGTAGAAGGTCAGGCGGTCGTTGAGGTACTTGGGGCCCAGGTCGTGGAGAGACTTGTGTGCGTGGGTGAGGAGCCGGAACGTGATCCTCTTGTCGACGGGGAGCCAGTGCAGGTTCCTCAGGTGGATGGAGATGTGGCTGCGTCGGGGGACATCCAGGATGAGTCAGGCGGAGGCGTTCTGGATGCGCTGGAGTCTTTTCTGTAGCTTGGCTGTGGTTCCGGCATAGAGGGCGTTTCCGTAGTCCAGTCGGCTGGTGACGAGTGCCTGGGTGACAGTCTTCCTGGTCTCGGTCGGGATCCAGTGGAAGATCTTGCGAAGCATACGCAGGGTGTTGAAGCACGATGAGGAGACGGCGTTGACTTGTCTGGTCATCGAGAGAGAGGGGTCCAGGATGAAGCCCAGGTTGCGTGCGTGGTCGGTTGGCTTGGGTGCGGTGCCCAGGGCTGGGGGCCACCAGGAGTCGTCCCAGGCGAAGGGCGAAGATCCCAGGATGAGGACTTCTGTCTTGTCCGAGTTCAGTTTCAGGCGGCTGTCCTTCATCCACTCGGCGACGTCTTTCATCCCTTCGTGTAGGCAGGTTCTGGCGGTGTCGGGGTCTCTGGTGAGGGAGAGGATCAGCTGGGTGTCGTTGGCGTAAGAGATGATGTTGAGGTTGTGCTGGCGTGTGATGGCTGCGAGAGGTTTCATGTAGATGTTGAAGAGGGTGGGGCTGAGTGAAGATCCTTGCGGGACGCCGCAGATGACTTCGGTGGCCTCGGAGCGAAACGGGGGGAGGCGGACTCTTTGTGTTCTTCCGGCGAGGAACGAGATGATCCACTCCAGTGCCTTCTCTTGGATACCGATGTTGCTGAGGCGCTGGACTAGGGTGCGGTGGCAGACCGTGTCGAACGTAGCGGAGAGGTCCAGGAGGATGAGGGCCACTGTTTCCCCCTTGTCGAGCAGGGTCCAGATGTCGTCGGTGGCTGCGATGAGGGCGGTCTCGGTGCTGTGGTTGGCTCTGAAGCCGGACTGCGAGGGGTCGAGGGATCCGTTCGTCTCAAGGAAGGCGGTCAGCTGTCTGTTGACGATCTTCTCGATGACTTTAGCAGGAAAAGGGAGGAGCGAGATGGGGCGGAAGTTTTTGAGAAGTTTTTCTCATCGCTTGTTCATAGCCCCACCCACATACATGGCCACACGCTAGACCAAATCTGGGCATCGAATGTCCCGTCCACATCCCCTACAATATCCCCGTGTTCCTGGTCAGATCACTCCACTATTACCTTTTCCCTTGCTTTAGCCCCTATGACTAAACTTCAGCTCCCCAAGAACACTTGGGTCAGGAAATGGGGCAAAACCGACATGCCTTCCCTCTGCTCGACCTTGGCCAAAACCAGCCCTGATCTTTCAGGCCTTGCAGCTACTTCCCAGCTGGCCGTAATTAACAACTGGCTGACCCTGGCGGGTGACGAATTCGCCCCCCTAAGGCGGCTTACAGTCAAGCGGGCCCATGCAGCCAATCAGTGGTTTACCCCAGGCCTAAAAGAAAAGAAATTAGCGGCAAGGAGGGCCGAGCGAGCTTGGAGAAGAACCTACTGCCCCGCGCAAAAGACAATCTACCTGTCCGTTCTACAAATTTACAAAAAGGGCATTCTCAAGGCCAAAACTGAGTTTTATACAAACAGAATAATGGCAGCAGAGTCCCACTCGAAGGAAATCTTCTCTACTGTCCATGAACTGGCATCATCCAGCAGAACTACGGCCACTATTCCCCCTTCCCAGTCCCTCTGCAACTCGCTTAACGAGTTTTTCATTGACAAAGTTGCCAAAAATAAACTCAACATTTTCCCACCCTCCTCTACATTTGTTAATCCTTCCCCACCCTCCACGGCCCTTAAATTGACTACTTTTCCGTTGTTAACCAATGACACACTTCTCCCGCTGCTTTGTCGGGTTAAATCAGGTTCCCCCCTGGATTTTGCCCCAGCCTACATTCTTAGGGAAATCTACTCAGCTTGCCCCACCCCGCCCCTGACCCTTCTCAACGACTCGCTTACACATGGCACTGTCCCCAACCCACATAAGTCAGCGGTTGTCATTTCAATCATAAAAAAACCTGACGCCGACTCATCTTCCCCTTCCAATTACCGCCCCATTTCCCTCCTGCCTTATTTAGCAAAAGTCCTCGAAACCCATGTCACGACCACTCTGAGCAGTCACGTAGAGGCAAATCATTGCCTCTCCCCCTGTCAAGCTGGTTTCCGTCCCCTACACTCTACGGAGAAGGTGGTGATCTCAGTAATGGACAAGTTGCGTGAAGGTATTGACATCAACCTTCCGCAAGCTCTAATACTCCTGGACTTGTCCGCCGCTTTTGACACGGTGGACCACTCCATCCTCCTTAACCGTGTCAAGGCAGCGGGGATAGAGGGCTTGGCCTTCTCGTGGCTCGAGTCCTTCCTGACTGGGAGAGCTCAAGCGGTCCATTTGGCTGGCTTCGCCGCGGCCTCCCGCAAGGTAGAGTGCGGGGTCCCTCAGGGCTCATCACTTTCCCCTCTTTTGTTTAATTTTATCTACTGTTAAACCTTGGACGGGTCGGGGACAATCGGTATTTGCCCGGCGGTATTGCCTCTGTGACCCTCTAGTTATTTAATCAATGAAGAGGCAGGCGCTGGAGACTGGAAAGCAGGAAACAAGGTTTTTTATTCTCTCCGGAGGAGAACACAACAAAACGGGCAGAAGGTATCGTTCTGAGGTGCTCTAGCTACATTTCTGAGGCCTGGCCTCTTATACACTGTTTTATGACTTTATTGCAGATTACATATTCATGTTAAAGCTTTGATGTATGGAAAAGACATTCCCGGAACTCCCCTTTGGGCCCGTTCCCACACACATTTACAGTTGAAGTCCCCACCCTAGTCACAACAGGTGATGAGTATCGCGCAGCTGGACATTCCGCCGATTCACGGAATGTGGGGGGTTTGATCGGATCTCATGGAGTGGGGGCTTTGATCAACCCGGGGATCCTTTGGTGGGGGAAGCTTTCTATTGTACGGGGAGGGGCAAGGAATGGTATCGGCAGTGCTGGGTGTCGGCCTGGGAACGGGGAAGACAAACGGGCACACGGGGAAAAAAAGGGGGTTTGCATCTAAGGGCCGGGGATCGTGAAAGGGAAGAAGGGAGGTGTCGCGCTGGGAACAGGATGAGGGCCTGGGGCAGAGCAGCGCCGAAGAGGGGTTTATGATTCAAGGCAGGTGCAAGCAGGGGGTTGGTCAGCGTGCAGGCTTAGTGAGGGCGAAGGGCTATATCAGGGGCCAGCGGCATGCAAAAAGGGTTCGCTCTGGTCAAGGCATCTTAAAATGGCGGGTGCGCACGACAAAAGTGTGGCATCAGGGGAAGAGGCAAGATGGCGCAGATAATGTTCACCAAACCGTACTAATTTTCAACAGTCCTCCCTTTAACATATTCAAGACATCTTGCTGGTTCATTTTCTACTCGGTTCTATTGTGGTGGGCATGAGAAAGAAAACGGTAGGAACCCTAGATGAAAAGAGTTGTAAACAATACATTTATTAACATTTCTAGTTTTTAGGAGGTGGACCTATTTGATAAACTTTGATCAATTTGTTTTAGCAGGAAAGTCATAAAAATGTAATACAAAAAACGGTTCTGTAGCGAGAGCAGCAAGTACATTTCATAACGTGAACTGGTAGGTTATCACATATATCAGATTCGGATTGGAGCATGTTCAATACAATGGCGGCTGGGAGAGAAATGAGGCATAGCAGAAACGGTGATTGAGGATGTCAAATGTTCGAAGTTAACGAGTTCTCATTATTCTTTGTTGTCTTTCGTTGGCGCTGTGGAGCACCGGCGGTGGAGCTACAAGTCCAGCTCTATTCTAAGTTCTGCGTTGCAGGGCACGACCCTTTCCTCGCGTTTCTGGTCGGAAAGGTCCTTTTCGCCCTGTGTCCTTTGAGGTGATTGTCAGAAAGTTCAGATGGAAGAAGAGCGTACAAAACAGTCCATAGGGTAGGTCGGAGAAAAAGGGGGATGGAGCAAGGCCAAATTAGGAACAAACTAGGGGAACGAGAGACTTCAGATGGGCGGGCTCATGACCGAGTCTGGAGAGCGGGGACCTTTCGGCACACATTCGAACATAGAGCGGGGGCATCAGTTTAGCCCTTTCTTCTCACTTTGCTGGAGGTAGTGCCTCGTCCTGTAGCTCTGTTCTGTCGCGGTCTCGCCTTGGCCCATGTCGTAGGTGTTCCATAGTCTGCAGTCAGGCCTCGTGCTCCCACATCCGGTCCTTCTCTCTCCTGACAGCCGTACCCTTAAACGAGTTTGAAAAGACAGTCTTTAGAGAATTTGTAGAGGAAGGAAATCACAAAAGTCTATTTCTCTCCCAGCTTCAGATAGAAATGAAAACGTCCGTTATTTTAGGGTTCACAACTAACATATAAATGACCGATGACGGGCCTGCTGGAGGTGTTATGGCTTTCCTTCATAATTATTTATTACAGTTTCGACAGTTTATCTGATGGAGACCCACCTTCGTAAGACGGGCTTGACAAAGTTATGCCGTTCTCTAGGGCTTTATATTTACCAAGGGTACTGTGTGCTATCGACATGGTACTAAACAGATATTTTGCTGTGGGACGAACATAGGCTAAACAGTTCTTTTTATCAATACGTCCTGTTTTTCAACTAAACAGGGTTCATTTCAACGACTTCTTCACTTTGGTCTAGTCTTTTAACCTTGTAAAACATTATTCTGGTTCCTACGTAGCTTCCTACGGCCTGAGTACTTAATCAGAAAAGACAGGGGTTTTATGGGAGACAACTAGGGACATAGAAACTTGTGGTAAGGGCGTAAATCGACCCATTCCTCCCAACTGGGAATGAGGGGTAGTTTCATAACTCCAGTTTGGAGCGGCTGATACAGGGGATGTAACAGGGGTGCTCATTTTTCCTGTTTGGGTATTGCGACAATTCGGGGCGGGGAGGGTCGCGTATTCTGAGGTCCTTGTTTTATACCATAGGAGCCGTTGACATGTAGTTCCCTTATTACAGGCCAGATTAGGGAACCTCTGTCGTCTTACCTGTCCTTTCCCTTACGGCCCAACCTCGGTTCATTGACTTCTAGCGGAAAGGAGAGGTAATGACACGGTCTCAGGGTGATTGTATTAAAGACAAGTTTTTGTGCAAATACTGACGGTATTTGAAGCCAATTAGGTGGTGCGCTAGGGGTGGCAGTCTGCCAATTTCGGGGCTAATCGCTCGGAAGAGTGGGAGTGCAAAAAAAATAGAAGGAGAGAGAGAGAGAGAGAGAGAGAGAGAGAGAGAGAGAGAGAGAGAGAGAGAGAGAGAGAGAGAGAGAGAGAGAGTGCAACGGCAGGCTAAATAGTACACGTGCAACAGAGAGGGTGACAGTGTAGTCAGAAAAGGCTATTTAGTGCATTACACAGTAAAGGACATTCACGGGTCTGCGTTAGGATCTTGTAATCATGCAGTTTGAGTATTAGACAGGGTAGAGGGGACGTGCCTTGAGAAAAGGAAAGAAGAGAGGAGGTACCATTTTGTCGCATTTTCTCGCATTCTCGGTCCTTCGACCAGTTGGGTCAGCGCCTCGGTCACACACACACATTCTCTCAGTTTCGCGTCATACGTGACATGGGTTCATTCGTCCGGTCTGGTTTAAGGGTGATCACTTTTTATCAGGTCGTGCTAATTTTTCGGGTTTGTTCGATACGTGAGTAGTTTGCAGGCGTGCTTAGGCACCACCTTGCGGCGCTAGTCTGCTTCGTGTATTAGACATGGCAAGGCTTCAGATCTTCGCCACACCTCGGCTGTAATTTCTGATGTAACCTGCAGAGGGAGGAAAAAAAAAAGGGGGGAGGGGAGGGAACAGCATTCGCGCATATTTAAATACATGTATTCAAGAGTCCTTTACTCACCTCTTACTCGTCTTCCCTCCTCGGGGCAGAGTCCCCGGGGATATGGTTTCTGGAGTCGGGGGGGGGGGGGCAGTGTGTCCATATAGGTCGTGTGCGGGGAACGTGAAAAGGAAACCAGAGGTGCCTAGTGCGAGGTATCTAGTCGAAGGACGTATCTCACTATCGGGATCCTTAAACCTCCTTCAACGCTGTGGCGTTCTAAGGTTCTTCGGTTCTTGGGTCAGCTCCGTTCCCTGATACCTTGGAACGTTGTACTTTATAACGTTTACATCATTTCATTTCACCCTCCTTTTACATTCCCTCATTTACACCGTTCGTTTTACCCATCCTTGGAAGTCAAGGTCTTCCTCCACGCGAGAGTTCATGAGTCAGTCGCGTACTTTGAAGGCAGAGTGTTGTGTTGTCGATCTGATCCGTCCTCCAGGGCTGGGCAACCATCTTCTTTCAACCTTAAAGAGAGAGCAGAGTAGGGTGCACAGAAAAGAACTTTCCCACCGAACCCACATTTTTTTAAAATAAAGCATGCAATACCCGTCCATAGTTTCGAAAACCTTTATTTCTCGGAATCATTTCAATACGTGGATGATGAGGGTACAGTCGTATTTGGTCGGACATGGCAATGGTTAAAGCGCGTACAGTGGGAGTGTCGTCTTGCGGAAACAAATACATTGGAAAGTTTTATTCATTCATTTGCAGGAAACTAAAACGTCTATTAATTGGCTGGGGGTTCGGGGGCATTTATTTCGTAATTTAGAAGCATAATCATAATAGTTGCAATCAGATTTCCTATATGCATACTGTATGTGTGCGTCGTAGATGAGGTTATACATCAGCTATAAAAATATAATACATTGTACATTTGTAATCAACATTTTTAACGGGATCCTTTCACACTGTTCGTCGAGTGAGCTCTCCTTGTCTTTTCTAGCCAAGTGTACAAAGGATCATATAAAGTCTCAGAACATCAAGTTTATATTAGTGCGAAGGAACACCACGAGGTGTTCGCAAGTCCCTCTTGATACCGGCGCCATTTTGGGCGGGGCCGGCTCAGTCCGGAAGTAGCATCAGGGGGAAATGTTTCCCATTACTGGCAGTTTGGACCAGAGTCCTTTTCGGCAGTTCTAGAATTCATGCTAACAGAAGGAGTGGCAATGTCATGTTTATTTCGTTGGCGGTCAAGGCAGCCGTCCCTTACCGGAAACCTGCAGAGGCCGAAGGTTCCGCCGGGGACCTTTGTAGGATCTTCAAGGCTGTGGAGATGCTGTCGGAGATGGGGGCTCATGCTCCGGTGGGCGAGCGACCGAGTTACATTGCTGTTCAAAGTTACTCTAGCGGCCGAGACCCGCCTTCCAGCAGGCCCAGACGCCATTTTGAGGTCCTGCAGCAGTCACCCTTCGCCAAGTCTATAAGAGTGGAAGAGGCCCTTCGGGGTGAAAGGAAAAGGGCTCTGTTTTGTGAAAGCGGGACGTTCGGCTGGGGTGCAGCTGTGGCGCCTTCACCTGGGAGCACGAGGGAGGCTCTTTCGCGCCATCTCCCGCTCCATCCCAAACTGCACTCTTTCATGGCCCTGCACGACGGTCTCTCCACATCCGGTGCTCCCCACATCTGGTGTTCAGTGCTGTGGGAGTATGGCCACCTGCGGTGCACATTCGGTGCTGCACAAGTATCGGTGCAGCCATTGCATATTCGGTGCTCCGAAAATATGGGCACCATTGTACATTCGGTGCTGCGCAAGTATTGGCGTTGCCGCTTGGCTGGAGGAGTTTGGCGTTGGGCCGGGGCTGGGAAGCCTCCTATATGTGGAGGTGGGGGAGGCTCGTCCGCGTCGCCTCTCCCTCCCAGCCCGACCTGGACGCATTCCTGCAGAGGTATGGACAGGGCATCCCGCCGCCCAGAGCTGCTGCGGCTGTTACGGAAGGGAAAAGAAAGAGGTGCCTCGTTCTTCTCTGGACATGTGGCGGGACTACCGGCAACTACCTAGGGCCGTTGCGGCTGGACTCCGCTGGCCCCTGCCTCTCCTCCGGCTTCCCCATATGTTAAGATTTCCTGACCAAGAGTTGGCAGCGGGGCCCGCCTTATATGGGTTGCCGCTGGTTGGGCGTAGCCGTAACCCTGCCCTACTTTGGAAGGTTCCAGAATGGGGGGGGGGCGAATGTTCTGTTTGACGTTCATTTTCTACAGTTTACCGTTATTATTTCTTGTTTGCTGTGTTAAATTAAAAGTTCAAGTTCATCAATGGTCTACGGATTTTGTTGTACCATTTCTTTCTTTCCAGGTTGCTTTTATGCTAAGTTTCTGCTTAACAAAGGTTGAGTAACACGGAAACACGTGTAGAGGGATGACGCAGATTCGTACATTATATACACACAAACTCAGACGGGGGCAGTACAAGTACGACATACAAAGACCCAAGACGAATATAAAACAGTTATTGGTCATAATTATCTCTTTCCGTTTGTGAATCTTAAAGCGTGGCTGGGTTCCCGTCTTGACGTTGCCCGACCTAGGAGAACTTGAGCATGCCGCTGAAATTGTCCTGGCGAAATCTGTGCCATCGGGCATAATCAAACGTGGTGGTTCTATCTGGTCTGTCTATGTAAGTCGGGTTCTTCTTTGTCTCGCGCTTTTTCTCATACTGCCGATCTGTCGTTCCTGTCGGCCCTTTGCCTTTACTCACGCTCAGTAGAGTCGGGCATTGGGCTTTCCAGTGTCCAACATATCTACAAAAAGCGCATTGGTCTGGCCCTAAGTCTGGTCGTCTTTTGCGTAGTGTCGGGGGATAACTTGTGGGTAGCGGTGTCCTGGGGTTGTCCTGTCGGTATATTTCTCTACTTGGTTTGTCCTCGTCTTTTCTCTGTCGTTGCATAGCCTCTCTGCGCCACATACCGAGACTGTCGAGCATAATAGGCGTTGTCTTATTATTTCGAAGGGCTATTTCTAACGTTTCTATTTTATCAAGGTCAAAGGATCCTGCCAGTGGCCACTGTTTGTCTTGACTTTCTTTGGTATACCTGTGCCACAATTTATTATAGGCTATGGTAACTAATCCATAGTTTATGAACATGTCCTTATTAGGGGTGCCTTCTAGTGGAGCTATATGGTCCACCTCTAATACACGGTCCGGGCTGAACCAATTATCAATCAATGGGGAGAAGGCAGACATGACGGCTCGTAACGAGGGACTAATAAGTCAGCAGTGCCTATCTTATCACTAGGTGCAAAGACTAGACAGAATATTCCTATTCTACGTTGTTTGCAGGCAGTGAATACCTCATGAACAAAAAATAAAAAAGAGTAACCAAGAGCGCGGAACAATCAAGCAATTAATAAATAAATAAATAGGATAGAAAAAGGACAATGGGGAGAGTAAGTAGGGCGCAAAAGTCTGCGTCCTCTACCCTTTCACTAACCGCAAAGAGGAAGCTGTTGTTTCCGGTTTGCAGACAGAGAATCTCCAGAAGACAATCTGTGAACAGTAGTTCGGGGTTAAAGAACCCAGTTTAATCAGTGAGGGAGAGGGGAGTCTCCCAAAAACCGTTAAGAAATAATAGAGTCAGTGGGGGAGAAAGATAGGCGCGACGGTTACGTTACCTATCCTTCACCGTTTGCAAAAGAGAAGGAGCCTACTGTTTCTCCGTGTGCAGACAGTGAATCTCCAAATAGGTCAAACAAAGAGTAATACTAGTATTTTATGAATAATCAAGCAATCAAACAATCAAGCAATCATTTCGCAACTTGTCGTGATTACACGACCTTACCCGGACCGTGTGGACAGTTTCTTGTCTTCCGAATCCAGCGCCCGTTCGTCCTCTTTTTTCTCGTATTTCTCACGGCACTCCTAATGGTTCCCAGTCAGGACCGTAGATCACTCGAGAGAGGTCTGTTCGGAACTAGTGAAGTTCGGATGATCGGCTGCCAGACGAGGGTCTATTGGGCAAGAGCTCTCCCGATCGTTGCAGTCGTTCACTCTGTCGTCGGGACCATTCCCACTGGATCCACGAGTCGCTGATGGGCCCCACGCTTGGGACGCCAATTGTTAAACCTTGGACGGGTCGGGGACAATCGGTATTTGCCCGGCGGTATTGCCTCTGTGACCCTCTAGTTATTTAATCAATGAAGAGGCAGGCGCTGGAGACTGGAAAGCAGGAAACAAGGTTTTTTATTCTCTCCGGAGGAGAACACAACAAAACGGGCAGAAGGTATCGTTCTGAGGTGCTCTAGCTACATTTCTGAGGCCTGGCCTCTTATACACTGTTTTATGACTTTATTGCAGATTACATATTCATGTTAAAGCTTTGATGTATGGAAAAGACATTCCCGGAACTCCCCTTTGGGCCCGTTCCCACACACATTTACAGTTGAAGTCCCCACCCTAGTCACAACAGGTGATGAGTATCGCGCAGCTGGACATTCCGCCGATTCACGGAATGTGGGGGGTTTGATCGGATCTCATGGAGTGGGGGCTTTGATCAACCCGGGGATCCTTTGGTGGGGGAAGCTTTCTATTGTACGGGGAGGGGCAAGGAATGGTATCGGCAGTGCTGGGTGTCGGCCTGGGAACGGGGAAGACAAACGGGCACACGGGGAAAAAAAGGGGGTTTGCATCTAAGGGCCGGGGATCGTGAAAGGGAAGAAGGGAGGTGTCGCGCTGGGAACAGGATGAGGGCCTGGGGCAGAGCAGCGCCGAAGAGGGGTTTATGATTCAAGGCAGGTGCAAGCAGGGGGTTGGTCAGCGTGCAGGCTTAGTGAGGGCGAAGGGCTATATCAGGGGCCAGCGGCATGCAAAAAGGGTTCGCTCTGGTCAAGGCATCTTAAAATGGCGGGTGCGCACGACAAAAGTGTGGCATCAGGGGAAGAGGCAAGATGGCGCAGATAATGTTCACCAAACCGTACTAATTTTCAACACTACCCTCTTATTTTTATGTTACAGCAGCTGGAGGTCACGGTGTTTAATTACGCAGACGACCTCCAGCTAATCTTTAACCTTTCCCATTCATCTTCATCCGCCCAGAATGTCCAGACAGTCATGACGTTCATTCAGGACTGGATGAACTGCAACCACCTCAAACTCTACCCGGACAAGACCGAGCTGGTCTTGACCGGAGGTGGTTGCAGTCCATGGTCCCCCTCCTTTTGGCCCCCATCACTTGGTGTCCCTCCACTTCCCGTACCTAAAGTTAAAAACTCTTGGGATCCTCTTAAACTCACAACTTTCTGTTCATTCACAAGTTGGTTCAGTGGTCTCCTCCTGTTTTTTCTCCCTCAGAATAATTAGGAAAGTTTCCCGTTTTTTTTCCCCCTCTGCTCTAAAAATCATCATGTTGGCCATGGTACTATCTCGTATTGACTATGGCAACATAATCTATAATGGGGCTCCTGCCTATGCGATCCGCCTGATTCACGGCCTACCTAAATACCATCGGGCCACACCACTGCTCAAAGCACTACATTGGCTTCCGGTGAGAGAGCGTGCCCTCTTTAAACTTGGCTGCCTAACTTTCCAGGCTAGGTCGGGCACTGCTCCCGAGTTCATATGCTCCGCTATCAAGCCCTACCTTCCTGGCAGAGAACTTCGCTCCACCTATATGGCCCTTCTAGCTACCCCCCGTTTTAAAAAACAGAGGGCTGGCGGAACGAAGTTCGCTGTCCTTGCTCCAGTCTTTTGGAACTCCCTTCCTGCTGCCCTCCGCACATCGCCTTCCTACCTACAATTTCGGAAGGATCTCAAAACCTTCCTATTTGCGCAAGCTTACACTGCCTAACCTCTTTCAGCTGTTGGCGACCACTGCATTACACATAGCGCCATGAAACCGCTGGGTAAAAGTGCGCTGAATAAATGTTTTTAAATTCAAAATTAAATTCAAATTCCATGGAAGACATGGCTTGGCAGTTCGGGCTGGACTGTTCCCATAAGGCACAGGGTCAGACTGATTTGCATATAGCCATGTCTGAAATGGGGTGGCTGAGTGGGCTAAAGAATGGTGATGGATTAAACCCAGATCAGTTGACTGGGGGTGAGTGTTTGATTTGCTCAAACGCTCGGTCCATCATCCCCTTTTGTATCGCTTTGTTCGCCCTAAGTGTGGCAGGGTATGCTCAGACGTGAGTCCCTTGCTCACTTGGCCACTGGATTCAAGATAGCCTGGCTGATGAGGATTATGAATCCGAAACCGTTCCCAGGATGCGTGTTTCCGGTCCATGGAAGACATGGCTTGGCAGTTCGGGCTGGACTGTTCCCATAAGGCACAGGGTCAGACTGATTTGCATATAGCCATGTCTGAAATGGGGTTCCTGAGTGGGCTAAAGAATGGTGATGGATTAAACCCAGAGCAGTTGACTGGGGGTGAGTGTTTGATTTGCTCAAACGCTCCGTCCATCATCCCCTTTTGTATTGCTTTGTTCTCCCTAAGTGTGGCAGGGTATGCTCAGACGTGAGTCCCTTGCTCACTTGGCCACTGGATTCAAGATAGCCTGGCTGATGAGGATTATGAATCCGAAACCGGTCCCAGGATGCTTGTTTCCGGTCCATGGAAGACATGGCTTGGCAGTTCGGGCTGGACTGTTCCCATAAGGCACAGGGTCAGACTGATTTGCATATAGCCATGTCTGAACTGGGGTGGCTGAGTGGGCTAAAGAATGGTGATGGATTAAACCCAGATCAGTTGACTGGGGGTGAGTGTTTGATTTGCTCAAACGCTCCGTCCATCATCCCCTTTTGTATCGAAGTGGGGCCAAGTCAGTGGGCGTCCTCCTCTTCTTAGTTAAGCACGGCTTCTTCTGTCTTTCTTCTTCTCTTGTACTGGTCGGTTCTTCTCTGAGGAGGCAAGGTTCAGGGTTGCCCCAAAATACTATATTTAGAGGCGTTAAAGACAGCTACCACATGGTTTGGGAATGCGGGTGATGCAGCAGGTCTGGGGTGAAGTCACGGAATAACCACCACTTTGTGGAGCACTTTGTGGAACAGTTTGTCCTGCTCTTGTTCCAATCATAAGTCACACAGATGATGGACGGAATGCAGAGCAAATCAAACATTCACCCCCAGTAAATAGATCTGGGTTAAATCCATGGCTCTGTTGCTCACCATGCCACCCTAGTTTAGTCCCAACCATATGCAAATCAGTCTTGACCCTGTGCCTCATGGGAAAAGTCCAGCCCTAACTGCCAAGCCAGGTCCTCCCTGGACCAGAAACAAGCATCCTGGGACTGGTTTCGGGGCATCACCCCTTATCAGCCTGGCTAGTTTGAATCCAATGTCATTCTGCATTGGTACTGCAATCCAGATTAGGGTCTAAGTAAGTATTCAGATCTCCTCCCTATCAGATTATTGTGGGTTGCAGAGCATATAGACTGCTAGGTCCATATACCTTTTAAGATCGTGGAGAGGTGTGGCTCACTGGTTAGAGGCGGCAGACCTGTAAGCAGAGAACGGCCTGGGACCAGGGTTCAATTCCCGACGCGGCAGGGTCTTGGACCAGGGTCAACGGACTCGATAATTCTCGCCTCAGTGCCTACTCTAACCAGGGAACACACTCGGTAACTCTGGGCATTAAGCTTGCCTCATCTCTACAACGGCCCCCCACAGACGCCGGGGATGCCTGGTTTCACCTTGGAGATACCCAGAAAGGGACCATCTCACAGGGAAAACCAGGACGGGTTCCCCAGTGGTCTACAGCGCCAGGACACTCAGGTAGAGTAACAGTGCGCTTTACAAGTATCCCACATTTACATTTAAGATGTGTCCTCGGATACAGTGGTCCTTCACCCTGTAGAGCCTTATATGCTAGACATTGTGATTTAAATGTAATTCTTTTTTCCGCTGGGAGCCATTGGAGGTCTCTCAATCTATGGGAGACTGATTCATATTTGGGTATGTCCAGTATTAATCTATCTGCTGCATTCTGCATTTTCAATAAAAACTGGGACATATAGGGCATTGCCATAGTCCAGTCTGGAAAGGGCCAAGGTTGTGACCAGCGTTTTTAATGCATCCGGGGGAATAAAAGGGCAGATCTTTCTGATCATCTTTAAAATACCCCAGAAGGTGGAGGCAAGCTTCTTAATTTGACACTCAAATGTCAATCTATCATCAAATACAACCCCTAGGTTCCTAATCTTTGGGACTGGAATTGGGCATTCGTCCAGATCAGCCGGCCACCATCTTGGAGACCAAAGGCAGGTGTTGGACACTAGCAATAGAACTTCTGTTCAATTTAGGGCAGTTAGTCTGCATTCATGTATTTATCTGCGACATGCAGATGTTGAAACGATCAGCTGTCTATTCAATATTATTTGAGACTGATACTACCACCTGGGTGTCATCGGCATAGGAGACCACAGTGAAACCACATTAACTGATGATTGCTGCCAGAGGAGCCACATAGATATTATAAAGTGTATGGCTCAAGGAGGAGCCCTGAGGCACCCCACATGGCAGTTTGAAAGATTTGGATGCGGATCCATCCACTTCTACTACAAAAGTTCTGTCTGTTATATAGGATGACCGTAGAGTAAGGGCGGTATCTTGGAATCACAACTCCGCTAGTCTACCAATTAAAATGTGATGGTTGACATGATCGAAGGCCGCTGATAAATCTAACAAGATCAAGGCGGCGTTCCCTCCTGCATCCAATGTTCTTCTGAGTACCTCTACTCCCATGACCAGAGCAGTCTCTGTTCCGTGGCCTTCTCTAAACCCTTATTGTGAATGGTCTAGGAGGTCTCCAGCGAAAATAAAAGTTGTAATCTGCATGTTGAGTAATTTCTCCAACACCTTAGATGGAAAAGGAATCCTAGAGATCGGACGGTAGCTGCTAGGTTCTTTAGGGTCCAGGTTAGGTTTCTTTAACAGAGGCAGGTCTGGGGCTGTCTTCCACACTTCCAGGAACAGGCCTGTCTGCATTATTTCTGTGAACACTAATCTAAGTTGCTCACTGAGTATTTCTGGGAACCGATGGAAAACTGTAGGAGGGCAGGGGTTAGATGGGGCTCCTGACTTGGTTGTCTTCAACACTTGAGTGATCTGTTCCAACATGAGCGAGGAAAAGGAGAAACCCGTGCAGGGTGCGTGTGTATCTAGCCCTGGCTTAGTTATCTTGGAGGAGGAGTGATTGCTATCTCTAACGGTTTTATACAATATCTCAACTTTGTTTCTGAAAAACTGTCCTAGAGCGTTACAAAATTCTGGGTTATTCATCGTCTGAGATTTAGCTGGGAGATTGGCTAGTTTTTTTACTGTAGCGAACAGCTCTCTGCTGGAGTTCTTGACCTCCAATATTTTCGTTGTAAAATATTTGATTTTTTCCTCAATGATCAATTTCTCGTATTGTGACAGAGTATATGCATATTCAATTTTCCTCGCCTGATTGTAATTAGCTCTCCACTTTCTTTCGGACCTTCTGCATACTTTTTTCTGTTCTCTTAGTTTTTCTGAAAACTGAGGTTCAGAGGGTTTTTTTCTTTTGGGCAGAAAGCTCTTTTTAGGGGCTACCGCATCTACCGCTGTTTTGACCCAGGCGGTTAATCTATGAACCACAGCATTGGAGTCAGAAATCAGGCTTGGTTTAGATGTGAGAAACAGGGCCTGTAGGTTAGGGAGGTTGATTTTGGCCCAATTATGGTAAGTGACCGAGGTGGGTGTGCTAATTGATGATCTTTTTGGCAGTTAGCCCGTACAGTAAGTATTATAGCTTTGTTGTCCAACCAAGGGACAGAGAAAACTTCCAGAATGTTTAGCCTGGGATTAGAGGTAAAGATTCCATCCAGGGTATGTCCAGCGCCATGTGTATCTTTGCAACTATCTGTCCCAATGAGAACCCTACCATAGCATCAATAAGTGCAGTAGTGTTGTGGTCTGCTTCATTTTCTAGGTGATAGTTAACATCTCCTAAAACTGTAAAATCAGAACAGTTTATACTGGATTCCAAGAAGGGACTAAGAATTCATTTTAGTGTATGGTTGTTATTAAGGAGTGTCCGGTAGGGCTAGCATTTCACAGTCAGGAGAGCTACCGGTTGAATATCTAAACACTCTCAGTTCTTCTCTGGAAATGATATATAGCCCCCCCGCTTGTATGTTCTATCAGCTCTGGTCATGGTATAGCCTGCGGGGAATGCTAGTTTCAGCTCTGGGTCTGACGCTGCATCTGCCCAAGTCTCGGTTATAAAGGCCAGATCGATCTTATGACTTTTTATCATTTCTGAGATTTCCAAGTTATGTTTTACTAGTGAGAGTGCCTTAATTAACAAAGCTTTAATCCCCTAAGTGATATCCGTGAGCACTGGTTTTTGATGAATTGTCAAGGCCTTCACTCTCTTTTAGGGAGTGCCTTTCTGCTGGGGGCAGTAACTGTCCAAATCTAAACCAGCATTTCGGGTTGTCTGGTTGAACTGTCCAGCCCCCAGCTTCCTCCCAGGTAGGTGGTCCGAGTAGTGCATAGAAGGGTACTACAGAACAGACATGGTGTAGGTCACAGCATGCACAGCTCGCCTGAGACCCTGTATATCTCACCCAACCATGTCCCATGAGACAACTGCACCCGCAGTTGTCTAACCACGTCTACGTCACACAGGGCCTTGAGATGTAGTAGAAATATTACCCGAGCAGGCTTGGAGTCTGTAGTAACTTGACCACATCACCACTCATGCACAACACCCGACAATTCCCCCCACACTCCCTTCAACCACTCATGCACCCTATGCCCTCCCAGCGCTCCGAAACACAGTCCCACACAGCGCTCTACAAAGAACAAGTGACATGACAGAAGTAGCCAGGCTTTAAGTGGGATGAAAAAACTGGTGGGTCTCTCAAAGGGGTGTGGCCGATGTAATTAAGGGCGTGGTTCAAAACACATAAGCTAAAAGTATGTGCTTACCATAGTCTCTTCCCCGAAAAATTGGCTGCTTCTGTCATTGTATTCATATAAATAATACTTGTCAAATTACACCTACAACAAGCCAGGACTATTACCTTTGTCAGTTGTTGTTAGCTGCTTAAGATAAATAAGCAACAGATTTGGCTTTGTTGTACATAACATTGAAAATGCTCCAATTCTGGGATGAAGAGACTGTGAAAGAACTCTTTGAAGGCAGTGAGGGGGGGTATTGCTGCAGCCTGCAGCAGTAAGATTTTTTTTCATCCTGAAGGGCAAAAATGGAAAGCCCAATAGAGACCCGTCTCAGCATCTGTGAGTAGTAAGCAGAGAAATGTCCAGTTTTTTAAATAGTTTTTTGGTGGGAGACACTATTTAAAAAACTGTAAATTTCTCGGTTTAACCCAGGCACCGCACAAAAAACGTGACATTTCTGTAATTTAGAGCAAAGTGTTGGGACACCGGGACACTGCTCCGAAAACTGGGACCATCTGGGGAAAACCGGGACATCTGGTCACAATATCTATCAGCCTTCCATGTACTTTAAAATGCCTCAGAAAAGGTAAGGGTTCATGGCAACACGAATATACACAGACTTCAATGGCTATCTAGTGGCTGTTTACAAGTCATCGCTATTGCAGTTTAATCTCCATTAGGATTGACTACCAATGTGCAGCAGGCAGGAGACAAACAGTTAGAAATGAGGGTCCTTAGTTGGCAGAGGTAGGCACCTTTGACCAAATAGGGACCCTTGCTTCTACTCAGGGTAAGGGAGATACACACTTTAAATAACCCCATGGTAGCTTGGCATGAGCAAACAGGTTTATCCCAAAGGCAATGTGTAAATTATTTGTATCAACACTCACAGTAAAAACAGTGAAAACACCACAAATGGACACCACACCAGTTTAGAAAAATTGAATATCTTTATCTAAACTACACAAGACCAAAACCACAAAAATCCAACATACAAAACTCAGTTAGAATATCTTTAGAAAGGTTGTTACAAAAATAAACTCATATATGATGAAATGTGACTCATAAAGTACCTGGGATGCGTAACGTAAAACAGACAAAAGGATCGCAGAGACGGCAATGTATTGACTCTTCCTGCTTCCCGTTCCGATGCAGCAAGGTGGCGCCTCGATGCGTTGTGACGACCCAGTGCGATGCGAGAAAATGGCGACTTGACTGCAATGCGACAACATAGAGGCGATGCGTGCACGTCCGACGGACGTGTGGCGAACTCTGTGGTTTTATGAGCCGCGACAGGCCCTGCAACACGCTTCTCCGGTGATGCGACGACACCCTTGGTGACTGCGACACGCTTTTCTGGTGCTGCAGCGGCAATAAGCAGCAGCGCGCCTCCTCGGCAGTGTGACTGCCCTGTGACATGTGACATGCCTCTCTGGTGATGCGATGGCACCGTCTGTGCGGCGGCACGCTTCTGCGGGGATGCGACGGCGAACAGCGGTAGCGGCAACACGCTTCCTCATTGATGCGACAGCAGCTGCTGCGGCAGCATCATGCTTCTCTCTTATTGCGTCGTGCTTCCAGCTCCCTTCAGTAAAAAGGCCTCACACACAGTTACAGGCCCTCCTGGCAGCCTGGAACTCCCTGCAAGGAAGTTCAGGGAAGCTGGGGGTGAAGTCCTTTTGTGCCTGGGACTTCAGAAACAGGAGGCCAGATCTTCTCAGGTCCTTGGAGACTTCCCTTCAGAGGGACACAGCACACAGCAAAGTACTTTAGTTTTCTCCTCAGTAGAATCAGCAAATTGCAGGCCAACCCCAGACACACAGCAAGGGCAGTACTTCTCCTCAGTCTCTTCAGCTGATCTTCTTTGGCAGTGATTTCTCTTGATCATGAAGTAGTCTTGGAAACTTTTATATCCCTGTGTTTCCAGAAAAGGAGGCCAGCTCTTCTCATGCCCTTGGAGACTTTCTTTTCAGGACAAAGCACACAGCAAAGTCCTTCTCCTTCCTTTGGCAGAAATAGCAACTGCAGGCAACCCCAGACACACAGAAAGGGCAGTACTTCTCCTTCAGCTCTTCAGCTTTTCTCCTCAGCAGAGGTTCCTCCTTCATTCCAAAGTAGTCTAAAGTTCAGGGGTTTCAGCTCTCATACTTATACCCCAAACGTCTTTGTTTTCTCTTTGTGAGGGGTCCTGGACCCAGTCCAAAGCAGTTCTGGGTGCACTCTGCCAGTGCACAACTTCTTCCTTTGTTAGTGGGGGCCAGGGTCATCATACACACCACCGGAGGTGGAGCCAGCATTGTGGAAGGCAGGTACAGCCTTATTCAGGCCCAGGTGCTACTTCTCCCACAACTCCAAATGCAGATAGGTCTATTCAGCCTAGTGCTGACTCACCCAGACTCCTGGAGCCACCCCAGCCCCTGTCACTCTCAAACGAGGCAGTCAATCCACAAACAGGCAGAGGCACACAGAAAGGTTGAACAAGAAAATAGCCACTTTCTAAAAGTGCTATTTTCAAATACTGAATTTAAAAACCAGCCTTCCTAAAAGATGTGTTATTAAATTCTGAGTTCAGGGATACCAAATTCCAATTTTCTATCTTGCTTCTATGGGAAGATATGTAGGTAAACATGTTACACAGCATTCCTTATTCAGTCCTATGGGAAAGATAGCCTTTCAATAGTGAAAAACGAAATTGGCAGTATTTCACAATCAGGATATGTTACCCACACTAGTACATGTCCTACCTTCACGTACACTGCACCCTGCCCAGGGGGCGTACCTTAGGCCTACCATAGGCGTTTCTAATGTGTTAAAAAATGGAAGGGTAAGGCCTGGCAAGTGGGTGCACTGACCAGGTCAACATGGCAGTTAGCAAACTGCACACAGGCACTGCAGTAGCAGGCCTGAGACCTCTTTTCAGCGCTACTCATGTGGGTGGCACAATCAGTGCTGCAGGCCCACTTACAGCATTTGGATCACCAGCCCTGGCACACTCAGTGCACTTAACTAGGGACTTACTGGTAAAACAAGTAAGCCAATCATGGATAACAAATCACAATAACAATCTACAGGGAGAGCATATGCACTTTAGCACTGATCATCAGTGGTAAAATGCCCAGAGTCCAACCACAGGTCAGAAAAAATAAAGGAGGAAGAAGCAAAATGTTTGGGGATAATCCTGAAAAAAGGGCCATTTTCAACACAAACCATTTCTCGCCTTCTTCCTATGTGCTCGCAACCAGCTCACCCTACATGTGGGGCTCTTACTGTGGTTTCCCTACTCTTGATTCAGCCGGCCTCACCAGGCGTGTGTCCTGCTCCAATTATGTTAGCGCACAGCACCCAGCACCATTCCTATGTTTTCCTGTAGCCCAGGCCAGATAGCGTGGGATCTTTCCAGGCCCATCCAATATCTCCCACTGCTTTCTCAGGAGCATGTTCTCGTTCCTAGTCACATCAGCAGAGCCACCTCATTCCTCAGTACTAGGCTAAAATGGCAGAATGGGGATTCTCACCATTGTTTAGGCCTCACGCCGTAGAAGCTGCACTTATATTTACAACTCTCCCCCAACACACCTATTGCAGGTCTATATGAGCCTACTTGCAGATTCGGCTGTGCCAGGTGCCTCCTTCCGCAACTGGGGGCCCTCGCGGGTTGGCTACATTTCCCCACTAGGCCTTTTGGGCTTCAGGGGCAGCGCACGGCTCTTTGCAATGACCCTCGCCTCCCGGCTTACTCCTTTTTGTTTTTTACCTGCAGCTCCCCCAGGTACTAGGCTCCATACGCTTGTCATATCATTAATTTTTTACCGCCTGATATCAATGTGCATCAGGGAAGCCGTCACTCTTCGCCTCTCTCCCGTTCATCCGGGACAGTGGACGCCGAAGCCGCTCGTGCCTGGGTCGCCGCTGCAGGCCTGCTGGATGATGTTGCTCGGTTTATTTTGCTCACCCACATTCCATGGTGAGTCCCTCTGATGCTTTCCTGCCTCAAGCACCCAGAACTAATTTCCTGTAGGCCAGTAGCAACCCTCCTTGCTTAGTTGAGAGTGCTCTGGGCTGTTGCTCTCGGATGTCGCTGGCCGATCAGCATTTACTTCTTGCTTTTGCCTACCTCTTCGCAGCGTTTTAACCTTGATCGGTGTCTCCCGCCTACCACTGCACACAATAAGGCATTTTAGGGCCTCTGGAGTCTTCCCATGCGGCGGATTCTGCTGGATTTAGCTGTCCGGCTGGCAGAGCTTCCCTAAAGTGCGGCCATCTTATTGTGGGCTCTCTAGCCCCCTTAATGGTGCAAGGATTTAACTCATCTTGTATAGTGCAGTCATCACTCCTCCTAAAAACTTATGGACAAGCCCATGCCAAATGAATAAAACTTGCCCCTCTGGCTACTTCGATTTGCCCAATTGCTTTTTAGTCATGGGATAATACTGAATGAGATGGTTTCCTGAATAACTGGATTTATGTTTCTGGTTGTGTTCTGTATATACGAAAGGACATTGTCCATCTACAGGTATACAACCAATGGCCTGCCACCTATGTAAATTCCTCTATGTGAATGTAGCTGCCTGCACACAAAGGCCAAGGTTAATACAGCAATGGCAAATAGGAGTGGTGACAGGTGGCAACTCTGTCTGGTGCCACTGCCCATTGATAAACTCTTTTGTCCAAGGGGTTCCTACGGAACAAGATCCTATTAATAAAATGCCAAAGTCTACCCATTTCAGTTAATACCTGAAACATATGGCTTTTTCAGAGAGTCAGATACTTTATTAGCATCAAGAAAAAGAGACACTGCTGGTAATTGACGATCTAAATGGTGTATTACTGCTGGGAGAGTACTTAAATTTAACAACGTTGGGCGGCTGGGTATAAAATCAGTCTGGTCTGGAAGTACCAGACCTAACATAAGTGGTTTTAGTCTACTAGCTAGGATGTTTGCAAGCATCATATTGTTAATGAAAAGCAATTTACTATATGATGCACAGTGGCCTTCTGATCTGTCTGGTTTGAGAAGTGCTAACCACATGTCCTTTCATGTCATTGTGGGAAGTTCCCCTTCCAGAATGGCTCCTTCATACTCCTTAAGCAGTTAGGGGCTTATCAAATTAGCATAGCCTTCATAAAATGGAATTGTAATCCCATCAGGCCCAGGTACCTCACCACTCTAGTAAATCCTCAAGGCAGACAGGTGTGAACCTTTCCAATCATGCAGGTGTGATATCATTAAGATAGTTTGCAAGTCTGCTGCGCTGTAGTAGTGCCTCTAGACTGAACTCACAGTGGCGAGAATACATGCAATATTTCTAAGTGTACTGCACAGCATTCAACTTTGTATTCTACATTCCTCTAGTCTAAGGACCTGAGTTTTGTGAGTGTGCTGTACTCCTAAAACCTTGCACTACAAAAAAATCCCCCCTGTTGGGTGGATCGAGAATAGTGTTAACCTCAATTTCATGAGGCAATGTGTCCCAAGATAATGTACAAATCAACATATCAAAATACAGTCAAATAAGAAAAGGTTGACTCAATGAGTGGGATAAGGGCAGAATTAGAAGTTTTATGAAGATTTATTACAAAAATGATGAATGTACAATACAGAAATAGTGAACTGCAAATACAACTGATCTCATTTAAATGCATAAAGTCATTGCAAACAAGGCTCTCTTTAAAAAACCAATGCAGAGCAATAGGTAAACTTCATTAAAGACCAAGTTCCAAATATGCAGGAAAATCAGAAGAACTCAGACAGCATCACTACTAGTAGCATAGGAAAGGTCTTCTGGCTCACCCCCAAAAGCTGAGCCCTTTTTAATCTTTTCCCTTTTAGAACCGGACCTAATACAGGGCCCAGCTGGTTCATCTGGCTTGTCTTTCTATGGATTGATTTTTATGTACGGCAGGGATGTTATCCGGTCCATTCCTTCCCCATTTTACCGCATTTACAGGAGGGTCTTGCTGAATCTGCACCTTATTTTTGCAGGTGCTCTCGCCAAATTGGATCCTGCGCGCCCACACTCCTTCTCCTATTAACCTACTTATTTAGGGGCCGAAACGTTGACATCTGTGTTACTAGCCAGCTTGACCAACAGCGATTCATCACTGTGATATTGTTACAAATCATGGCTATTTACTGTTCTGTTACACTGCAAATGTTTTGGCTTAAGATATGAGCCTTTGTGTTTTCTAAACAACGCATTTTGTGATTTGCACTTCCTACTCACTTCTTTATCCTAACTTGAATTTCCAACACCTCATTTCCCCTTCTCCCATCTCTCGTCTAGGGGCACTCTGAAAAGATTTAATAATATTATAAACCAATGTATGCTCAGTGTGATTTATTAACACTGTGTGCTAAATACAATATATGTTTTGTGAATAATTGTTTTTGACTGATATACTTTGTGTTCACTTAATGTCTACTGGGACCACTGTTCCAATGTACCGCTCCCAAATTCAGGCACATATGAAGTAAATCTCCCCATAGAACAGTATGAAAACTGCTGCATTGTGGTATGAGGAAGGAAATACATTTTCAAAAAATCGGAATACAGACTAATAACGTTGTCCAGCCTTACTACCTAAGCACTATCCTTCTACGTGAATAATGAATACCACCAACCCCTGACCTAATGTCATCTGGAGGTGTCAGAGCAAACTAGTTACATAACTAACAGTAAACCATTGTGAATAAATTCAATACCACATGCAAGAGCCATGGAAAAAAAATTTACGTTCTAAGTTTATGCCAAAGAGTCTTCTTCAAGAACAGTGTCATTCAGAAATAAACAAAGATGCCTTGCTTGACTATGTGCAGCAGAAATAAACAGTGAATATGACATACATTTTTGACAAGATGATGTTAAAACCTAATTAAGGACTAGTTACTCATAAGCCAGGATAACACACTTTAACAGGTCATGTAAAAATAGTTTCAAGTGCAATAGCATCAGGTCAGTCAGTATACATGTGTGAATTCAAGTGTAGATTAAGATTCTGCAGATTCTTAGTAATTCACTATTTTTTAGTGTTGGACCTGGCCCTCTGGCAGGGTATCCCAGAACCTTTTGCCTTCCTCTTGTATCTTTTTCTGACCTGTTTATGTTGGTTTTCTGACTCTGAGCACTTTACTACTGGTGATCAGTGCTAAAGTGCATGTGCTCACTCCTGTAAACTTGGTAAGATTGGTCTACACCTGTTTTGCATATTTAATGTAACTGTAAGTCCCTTGTAAAGTGGTATTCTTTACAGCCCAGGCCTGTAAATTAAATGCATCTAGTTGTCCTGCAGCGCTGCTTGCAACACCCACTGGTGTAGCCCTTCTAACCTGTGTCAGGCCTCTGCCACTGCAAGGCCTGCGTGCGCTGTTTACTGCCACAGTGACCTGTGTCCTGCCTTTCCTGACTGACTCTTAGTTGGGCTGAATAGGTCTGGTCTGCATTTAGAGTGGTGGGAGGAATTTCACTAGCACCTGAATAGGGATGTGCCTGCCTTTCACAATGCTGTCTACGCCCCCCTGTAGTGTGTCTGGAGCAGGGCTGAGGATTGAATGGGGGTGTTGTGCACTTCTGAAATTGTTCAAAGTGCCCCCATAACAAAGACTTTGTGAGTATAAGAACAGGGGATGTGACCACACTGTGGGGGACTTGTAACCAGACTCTGCTGCCTCTACAGACTGCACCTACCAGAAGGAACTTTTGTGCTGGTAAGACGAACCACCATTTGGACAGTCTGCTTGTTGTTCTGGAAGGACTTCCCCTCTGCAGGCTGACTATCTGTGCTGGCCTTCCTGCCTGCTGTTGCTGTGCGTGTTCCCCCAGTGATCTCAAGGGGGTCTACAAAGGAGGCATCTTGAGCAACTCTGTCATGGAACTCCAGTCTCCGTGAGTCCGGCAGTAGCGTGTTCTGAGCAGGGAATGATGACACTTCCAGTTAATGTTGCTGCAACCCAGCGTAGGGAGAGCGCTGGATTTGTGCTAATCGTGGGTTTGCTCTTTTTGCCCTCGCCCCAAGTCGGCGCATGAGTAGTGGTGGCTTCCTGCCCCTAGGTCAGCGCGGGGCTGACCAATGTGGTGCTTGCCCTCCTGAGGGTGGTCCACCAACATCCAGACCCCGAAGCTGCCTCCACCCCGGGGTGACCAGAGTAACCAGTGTGATGCAGCAATCCGCGGTCAGCAGGAAAGTATGGCACTCTGGTGGCTTTGTCCTGGTCTTACGCAGGCAGCAGGAGTAGAGTCTTCAACATACAGAGGGATAGAGCAAGACCACCCGTGGATAAATGCCCTGAGGGGTCGTTGTTGTGCTCCACTCGTGCATCAGAGGATCAATTGTCAAATCTCAGAGGGGACCACTGTTACCATAGATCCCGCGATCTGAGCGCATCGGTGCTCCCACATCTGCCTTTATTATCCAGAGTGCACCGATGCTCCTACGAGTACTTGCGACATACCTGGGGTAGTGTCATCATGCTGCACTTCCTGTGTGTGTGGACCTGTGTCCTGCTGAAACTCCTGCCCTGGGGGGCTGCCATTATCTTCAGCATCTGCACCGCATGGATGCGGGCAGCTTTATCTGGTATTTCAGTATGCTGGAGTGGGGGTGGCAGACAAGATTCCCAAACGCCGTTACCTACATTGGTGCCTTCCCCCCTTTCTAGACAGAACTTACCTCGTGGGGTATTTTTCTGTCGCCTGATGGGGTGCAACCTCAGCAGAGACCCCCATTGTGTTGAACACAGGAGACATTCAGGAATTACCATATAGCATGTCAAAGAAGTGCAGGTGCGCTGTGCCTTTCGTGTTCAGGGTGGAAATTGGTAATTCCTGTGCCTTAATTATTATTCTTGCCATACCAGCTCGAATAGGTTGATTTAGGTGTTTCTACCTGTGTTTGTTGTCATTTCCCAGCTGCTTCTTACTTATGCCCTGATTTTGTGATGTTGGTTGTGTTCCCTTACATTTCCAGGATTTGCATAGTATGCCCAGCGGCCATGAGTGATTTCTGACCTAACCTGCATTTTATGCCCTGATATTATGATATATGTTATTTTAGGCCTTTTAATAACAGGAGAACGAGTATCATTTCAAGATCTACATATTATGTACAGTTAAGTATTTACTTTAGGCACTAACTGATGTTATGATAATTGTCTGGTTGGTAAAATGATTTATGATCGCTGTGATGTCATGACAATTGCCTAGATGGCAAAAGGGTTTATGTGATTGTGGTCTAATGTGTTTTATGTATAATACAAATAATATTTTTATATAACCTTGTGTGGAGTACCTTTTTGTGGTTCAAGTTCAAGTTCAAGTTCGAGCATTTGTATAGCGCACTACTCACCCGGAGGGTCTCAAGGCGCTTGGGGAGGGGGTTCATTATTTGTCGAATAGCCAGGTTTTAAGTTCTTTTCTGAATGACATGTGGGATTGAGTAAGGCGGAGGTGAGAGGGGAGTGAGTTCCAGGTCTTGGCAGCCAGGAAGGAGAAGGATCTGCCACCCATGGTGGATTTTCGGATGTGCGGGACTGTGGCGAGGGCTTGATTGGACGATCTTAGTTGGCGGGTGGGTTTGTAGAAGGATAGTCGAGTGTTGAGGCATTCGGGTCCTAGGTTGTAGAGGGCCTTGTGTGCGTGGGTGAGAAGACGGAACATAATTCTTTTGTTGACGGGAAGCCAGTGGAGGTCCTTTAGGTGTCCGGTGATGTGATCTCGGCGAGGGATGTCCAATATGAGTCTCGCTGATGAGTTTTGGATGCGTTGGAGTTTTTTCTGTAATTTTGCTGGGATTCCGGCGTATAGTGTGTTACCATAATCCAGCCGACTCGTGACCAGTGCGTGGGTCACAGTCTTTCTTGTTTCGAGGGGGATCCAGCGGAAGATCTTTTTGAGGATGCGAAGTACGTTGAAGCAGGAGGATGAGACTGCGTTAACTTGTCTGGACATCGAGAGAGAGGAGTCTAGGATGAAGCCAAGGTTACGTGCGTGGTCTGTGGGAGTGGGTGCTGTGCCCAGAGCGGAAGGCCACCAAGAGTCGTCCCAGGCAGAGGGTGAGGATCCTAGGATGAGCACTTCAGTTTTGTCTGAATTGAGTTTTAGGCGGCTCTGTTTCATCCATTCGGCTACTTCTTTCATGCCATCGTGAAGATTGGTTTTGGCGGTGTTCGGGTCTTTGGTGAGGGAAAGGATTAATTGGGTGTCGTCGGCGTAAGAGATGATGTTGAGGTTGTGTTGGCGTGCGATGGATGCGAGTGGGCTCATGTAAACGTTGAAGAGGGTGGGACTGAGCGATGATCCTTGTGGTACTCCGCATATGACTTCTGTGGCTTCTGAGTTGAATGGGGGAAGTCGGACTCTTTGAGTTCTCCCGGCGAGGAACGAGATGATCCAGTCCAAGGCTTTTCCTTGTATGCCGATGTTGCGGAGGCGTTGTGTAAGGGTGCTGTGGCAGACCGTGTCGAAAGCGGCGGAGAGGTCGAGTAGAATAAGGGCCGCGGTTTCTCCGTTATCCAGTAGTGTTCGGATGTCGTCTGTCGCTGCAATGAGGGCGGTTTCGGTGCTGTGTTTGGCTCGAAATCCGGATTGAGATGGATCGAGGGAGTTGTTGGATTCAAGGAAGGCGGCGAGCTGGCTGTTGATGGCTTTCTCAATGACTTTGGCGGGGAAAGGGAGGAGGGATATGGGTCGGTAGTTTTTAAGTTCAGAGGGGTCTGCTGTGGGTTTCTTCAAGAGGGTGCTGAGTTCGGCGTATTTCCAGCTTTCTGGGAAGGTGGAGAGTTGAACGAGCAGTTGATGACATCACGAAGATGAGGTGCGATGATGGAGTCAGCTTTGTTGAAGATGTGGTGGGGGCAGGGGTCGGTTGGCGAGCCAGAATGGATTGAGTTCATTAGGCGGATGGTGTCTTCAGTGGTAATTGTGTTCCAGGCGCTAAGGTAGTTAGTTGGCGGAGTGGTATCTGAGGGGTGTGGGGAGGGTTGATCGTTGGGAGTGTTCTCGAAGCTGTTGTGGATGTCGGCGATTTTGTTGTAGAAGAAGAAGGATAACGCGTCACAGAGGTCTTGGGAGGGGGTGATGTCGTTAGATGCTGCGGTGGGGTTGGTGAATTCTTTGACGATGTTGAAAAGTTCCTTGCTGTTGTGGGTGTTGTTGTCGAGACAATCCTTGAATGCTGAGTTCTTGGCGGATCGAATCAGTTGGTGGTGGTTGCGGGTGTCTGCCTTGAGGGTGGCCATGTTGTCGGTGGTTGGGTTTTTTCTCCATGTTTTCTCTAGGGTGCGGCATAGTTTCTTGGATTTTTTGAGATCATCATTGAACCAGGAAGCCTTTTTGCTGGCTGATTTGGTCTGGTGCTTTTTCAGGGGAGCTAATTCGTCAGCACTGTGGGTGATCCATTGCTTGAGATCGGTGGCCGCTTGGTTAGGGTCCAATGAGAGGGTGGGAGGATTTTGGTTGAGTGATGAGAGGAGTTGGTCGGAGGTGATTTTGTTCCAGTTTCTCCGAGGAATGGGTTGTGGGCGGTTGTCGTTCTGGGTGGTTTTGTAGCTGAAGTGAACACAGCTGTGGTCCGTCCAATGGAGAGCTGTGGTGCGATCGAAGGAAATGTGCTTGCTGGAGGTGAAGATAGGGTCGAGCGTGTGTCCGGCTACATGAGTGGGGGTGTCAACAAGTTGTTTGAGTCCGAGATTGGCCAGGTTATCCAGAAGGGTGGAGGTGTTGCTGTCGTGTTTGTTTTCAATGTGGAAGTTGAGGTCTCCCAGCAGAATGTAGTTCTCGGAGGTGAGGGCATGTGGGCTGACGAAGTCGGTGATGTCATTGCTGAATTGAGAGCGGGTTCCTGGAGGCCTGTAGATGAGGGTGCCTCTAAGTGTGGTCCTGGGGTCGGTGTGGATCTGAAAGTGTAGATGTTCGGCGGTTGCAAGATTGTCGTCAGAGCTGGTCGTGATTTTGATGGTGTACCTATGGATGATGGCGATGCCTCCTCCTGTTTGGTTGGAGCGGTCTTTGTGGATAATCTTGTAGTTTTCCGGTATGGCTATGGCGATGTCGGGTGCTGATGATGTGTTCATCCATGTTTCTGTAAGGAAGGCGATGTCCGGTGACGCAGTGTCGAGTAGGTCCCAGAGTTCGGTAGCGTGTTTGTGGACCGAGCGGGTGTTAAGCAGGATGCACTTCAGGCGGTTAGAGTCGGAGCTGTGTATGGAGGAAGTGGATTTGGTGAGGGTTCTGAAGCAGTTGAACTTGCAGGGGAGGCAGGCAAATGGCCCGTGGGTACGTCCTGGGGTGGCTTCGCAGCATTGTGGTGTGCGTCCGGGGTTGAGGGCGAGGAGAGTTGCGGCGTTGTATGTGAGTCTAGTGGGCTGGGTACGGCGGGGGCCAGGGGGTCTGGCGCTGGGCGCGGTCCAGGCGCGGACGGGCGTAGACGGCTTACCTTTGGCGCACCTTCGGCGCGTATGGGCCGCGATCGCTGCGCGTGAACGCTGCGCGCAGAGGTATTGGTCATAAGTGGATAGTGGAGGGGGAGGGGCGAGGGATGGTCAGCTGGGAGGCGGGAGCTGGGCGGAGATCTGGGCAGGCACAGAGGGAAGGCACAGAGATCAACAACAACAATCACAAAATGGCCTCAGCCAGAATCGATAGCGCAAATGGGGCAGCGAGGTAAATAGCGCTACTCTGATGGCAGTGGCACCGGTAAAATCAGGCAGCAATTAGATAGTCAGGGAGCACAGCAATTTAAGTAATGTAAGTTACAGCGTAGATAGGCAAAACACAAGCGCTACGATAATGCAATGCTCGGCAGCCTCTCAGGCAATCTAGCGCTACTGGTAACTTGCTGTTTCGAGGCAGAGCGAGGTGAAGAGGCAATCAGCTGGTTGGGTGGTGGGCAGAGCGGGAGGCAGCGTCTGGAGCGACCGTGTCTGTGTAGAGCAGGACGGTCAACGGTGTGCCTAGTGTATTACTGGTGTGTGTGTGTGTGTGTGTTGCCCAAACACTTCTTACGTTGCCTCTAGGATAAGCCTGACTGCTCTGTCAAGCTACCAATGGGGGTAAGCAATGTAACTCCCTTACTCTGACCAGAGTGGTGGATTCTGCAGGGTTGAGGTGCATACCCTGGCCAACCAGAAACCCCATTTCTAACATCTATTAATACAAAATTCGTCAGCTTGCTTTCCTAAGAATCTCCCTTTCTGCTCTTCAAACTCTCTGTAATTGCTTAATGGTTCATTTATTGAGGAAAGGGTGGCATCATTTGGATCCCGTGTATAATATTTTCCAGTCAAGTCATCAATTTCAATGTCTCTGCTTCCTTTGCTATGCCCTTCCCAACAACATACACTTAAAATGGCCTGCCAAAACATAGTCATCCAAAGCACAGAGACCAGATTGAGGTCCGAATATTCAGTGATTGTTTTCCACAGCTCATTCATGAAAGAGGCATTTAATTAGGATTCTGGTTTAGATATCCATGTTCCAGTGTGTGAGTCCTGTACACAGTCCTGTGCCAGAACTATTGGGGAGTGGTCTGATAATGATTGGCATTGATTGCCAGTGTGCCCAATCTAGGATGTCAGGCCCATAGACACCAGCCAGTAGTCTATTACTGAGCTTCCCTCGTGCTTAGTAGATTAATAATTGTATTGTATTGTGGTTGAATGCTGTGCTCACCACTACTGCAGAACTAATGTTCGTAAGTAGGTCGAGTTTGGGGTTGAGGGCCTGGATGATGATGATGGGGCTTCAAATACATTAAACAATGACTATCATAATGCCGTGCAGCCTGAGATTGAAAGCACCAATATGCTTCATTCATTAGTCTGGTTTGCAATAGTCTGAGTGCAGCATCCTATCGCCCTCCATTTACCACCTGCTTTACTCTTGATGCTCACAGGATAATGGATAGAGCAAAGAGATACTTTCAAAGTAGAGAATTTATAAAATGACTCTGCCCTTAAAGTTGCCAGTCAGAACCCCTTTCAGAAGACCTGGGGAAATGCAGGGGTTATTGGACACAATTGTTGGGGTTGAAGCCTTTTACCCCTTATGCCCCGGGGCCCGACCTTCTATGGATCCTGAGCAACTCGTCCAAATACCCCTTCTGCACTTGATTCTCAGTGGAAGCTGTGGACAAGCAGCCAAAGGCCCCCTCGAGGGAGGGGGAAGAGGAACGGGGGGAGTATAGATACTGGTGAGTGAACATGACTCATAACGCAAAGTGCATACAATACTAACAATAAATCAATGTCCAGACAAATCCTTCCTTTTATAAGAAAAATAAGTATTTTATTTCTAACTCTACACATAACAACATTCAAGATCAAGAACACAATCCCCTTGAGGTTGGGGCTCTATTAGTTCTCAGGCACATCCCTGTCTCACCTGCTACCTTCTAACATGGTTAGGGTTATTCCCCATTCAATCGTGACCACATGTAGGGAATGCTCACTAATTGGCCATACTCGAGAGTTCTCCGTTGACTCTTTAGGAATTCTTCAAAAGTGTCTATAATGCTGTAGCAGCGTCAGCAGCGGGTCCACTCCTGGGCTTCACAGACCCAGTTCTAATCGTACCTACTCTGGCTCTATGGAAGCATTCAGTGGTGCAGTGAGGGCTCTCTCTGTAGATGCTCACAAGTCATAATCCTGTTCTGTGGAGCCAGGCTGCTTGCGCTACATTCGGCAGACCCATACAGGCACAGGCAATCTCCCTCAAGCAGCAGTGCCAGCTTGTCCCAACGGAGCAGCCACTGCTCCGCAAAGTTGAGGCAAGTCACTCTTTGCCTCACTGGGGTATTTGATCCTCCAGCTCCTGACTGGAGCCAAGCAACAGTAAAACATCTCCGGCAGAGTCCTTTAAGTTTGTGGGGAAATTAGTAAGGTGCAGGTATTAGTGTGCGGGCTTAACCAGCAAGTCACAACTGTAATATTCTGTGTGGATAACAACCTAAACTTCTACCAATATTGGTACCGGCATCCTCTTCAAGCATACAGGGCTCCCGCAGTAGGGCTTCTCACTGGACTCTGCTCTATCCAACGGTCTCCTCTTACTCACAGGGCACTCGGGTCTTGGCAAGCAGGCAGGCGCTGGTGCTCTATGCTTCAGAGGAGGTGATCTTGGTTTTCCCTGGGTGATGTCCGCTCACCCAGCAGGGAGACTAGCCGACCTATGTCGCTAGTCCTGGTCATAGGCAGAAGTCCTGCACAGCTTCCCCTTCTCAAGCAGCCCGGCCGGCTGCTTGGCAGACAGCAAATTTTGGGGTCTCAACCTCCCCTTGTTCTAATCCATTCCCAGACACCAAATGTGATTTAAATTCATAGGAGTCGATTAGGACGGTGGAAGAACCCCCACAGCCAGCCATGCAGTGGCTGTCCTTCCGTCCGCCGACCGGGAGTTTCTCGCCCCTAAATTAGGATGGCGGGGGAATCGTTTTCTGACCGCGGCGGATAAAAAGACCGTCTGCCACTTGTCCGCCAGAAGCAATTATTCAGAACCAGGGATCATAAAATGGTGGTGGTGCCTAGCAGGCACCGTTCACCAAATTATGATGAAGGAAATGTCATGCCTTTCGAAAGGCTTGTGGGGATTACTTAGGGGTACCTATTGCGGCCCCCATGTGTTGGGGGAGGTGAGGGTGCACTTGGGGGGTACACATGGTACCCCCTACATTTCACAGCACTACTTGGCAGGCACTGTGTGGTGCCTGCCACATAGGGCAGTGACGTTCACAACATGGCTTTTTGCTTCGAGGTGGGTGCTGCTGTGAGCAGAAAAGACTCTGAAGTTGATAGACCCACAACACAGTTCACAGGAGTGACCAGGATTCACACCTGGATGTCAGCCACAGTGATATGTGCATCAAAAGGTTAATCATGTCTCCAGGCACTAATCAATATGATTCCCTTATTAACCCCATCTCCTTCTGAGATGTGTTGAGTAACCTTTTGAATTGTAAATGGGCAGTCTATTCCTCCCTTTCTTCTGTATGTGTTCCACCTATCTCTGAGAAATTCGAAATACACAAATCTGTCGAGGGGGGTCCTCTACTCCTCATGTCTTCACCAGGCACGTCTGGTCTTCTCAAAATGGCACCTAATGTCTTCCACGTAGGGTACTATTGCAGGCACACATACACCTAGTACACATTCACAGCACACTTGTTGGCTAGCACAGTTACCTCCATGCATTGTGCCATTACAGCTACACATACATGTAGCACACACACTCAGTCTGTGTGCACAGTTCAGTACTTAAGCTATTCTGTATTGTTCCGAGGTGTGCTGTTTGCAAACACATGCACTGCCAGCACACATACTCACCATATGCAGATCGCATAATTCACCCTTCATGTGTTGTACTTCATGGAAGCACACATACACTCAGCACATGCTTTGTTTGCGCATGCACTGCACAGTGTTACATCTCTCATTTGATGAATTCCTCAAAGCCAAAAATACACTCACCACATGCACTGACAACACATATACTGTACGGTATTACTCTACCCCTGTACTGTACCTTTCCAAGGCACACATACATTCAGGGCAGAGTTACTACTCTTACACTGTGCAGTACTCCACATCTACCTGACATATGCCATGGGTGAGTACAAGGGGAGTACACCTTGGTTAAGCAGCCGAATGTTTAAAAAGGTGAGTGAGATTGTAGGCCTCACTCCACTGACAAAGGGTAAAAACGACCTGTTCAGTACTACTGATCACTACACCATATGCTGTCACCACCACATTTTGGCTGTTTAACTCTTGGTGATGCAAATCGCCTTTCACCACTTGAGGGTTGTTCTTTGGGCACCACTTTTGGTCCAACAAGACTGTGATCTGTGAGACAGGCCTATGTCATGGCACACACACATTATCAATGTTATCTAAGAGAAACAAATCAGCAATAGGGATCAGGACAACAGTAGAGTTGGCTACTGAAGGAAGGGGTACATGTCTAACCATGCAGAATACTTTTCCACCCCAACATTCTCTTTTCAATTATTCCCACTGCCCCAACACATTGTAACCATAATTTCTTAAGTCATAAATGTGAGGTATTGAGTAATGCACTATGAGAAGAACTTTACATTTTAGACAAGCCAAAATGAAAAAGGAAATCAAATTATTATGGCAAAGTTTTGAAAGAAGAAACCTCAATAAAAGAATGTTAGCAGGCATGAAGCAAAGTTGAGAAATAGGTGAGGGTGTGAGGATGAATGAAATTAAGGTTAAAATATCTTGAGGTGTGGTTGAGGAGAAGATACAATTCAGGTGAGGTTCAAGTGAGGCTAAGTTAATAGGAAGGTTGCAGTAAGTGACCGGGGCATTAGTTTGAGGATGAGCTAAGGTTTATGTGAGGTTGTGGCTTTGGGGGTCTGGAAGAGGCTGAGGTTGATGTTAAGGTGATGGTGAGCTTGATGTAAGGCAAGCATGAGGCGGAGATGTCACTGAGATAACACTAACCGGGTGTCATGGAAGATAAGTTTAGGTTAATTTGAGCCACAATTGACATATAGATGGATTGTGTGAGATTATCCTGATGCATGGTTGAGCTGAGAATGTGAGATTTAGATGGAGTTGATGTAAAGTGGAGGGTGTATGTGATTTAGGACGAAGAGGGGCAACTATGAGGCTGGGGCAAGCTTGATGTAAAGGCAAATTGAACTGGATTTTAAAGGAAGAAATTTGTAATCACAGGTCAGAAATGGACACTCTAAAAGATCACCTTTACAGTCTGGTGCATTTACATAATTGAATAAGATTAATCAGATTTCCCATCAATTGTCCTTGACTTGAAGGAAAGGGGAGACCATGTTGGCTCCTAATATATCTGGTAATAAATTACTGACTCATTTCTTTGCACTGCATGGCTTGTTCATTTCAATCTGCAAAACTCTTTGACATAGTTTCTGCTTTCAGAACTCCATTATCCACCTCCGGAATAATAAGGGAAAGTAAACCTCAAAGGAGCAGTAGTTCTTTTGACTGACAAATTTGTTGAAGGTTTGCATGGACATTACAAGCCAAGCTGAAAATATTGCTTTAGTGTGGTGTGTAGTTACCATCATCTTATATTGCAACTGGTTGGATCACTCATTCTACCAACACCTGTGCTGTTAAAATCCTTCTCAAAAGGTACCACTGTAAAAGTGAGCTATTGAAATATATGAAGGCAGATCATTTCCCAGAGTACCTTTATCATTCCTTTTCCTAAAGATTTGATTTGAAAAATAGGAATGAATAGTGAATTTTTACTGTAGCTTCTTACTTAACAATAAAGGCTATATAATTTAAAAGTGAGCATCTATATGTTTCATTTTTTTCCTGTATATCAACTTTAAAGAAGGAGAGGCTGCATTCATAATATTACCAAAGATAATTGATCACGTCATTTCATGTACAGAAGACAGTATTAGTGGCAGTAGGTATTCACAGAGAGTAACTTTCAGCTGGAAATGGTTCTTGGTGCTGAAAAGAAGTACTGTTCATGATGAACTATGACTCTATGACTTCAAAAGAAAGATTTTTAAGGCCTTTCTGAATTGAGAGAGAGACTGATATATTCAGTTGCATTAGGTTGTATTCTCTTCAACATGTAAACGCATCAAGTAGTTTATTCATCACACCCTTGTGGGTTTTGGTGCAATGATTCATAGCTACCAGTTAGCACACTACTTCTGCATAGTGGTGCTCATTGCTGGAGCACGGGCGATACCATCCTCTCTTTATTATGGTGTAAAGAGGCATGATTGTAGGAAGATGGATATCTGACTATGGTTACCCCCAACCTTTTGCCTAGTTTTTAGCTGGTTTTTGACTTAGTTGGCCTGGGATCCTGCTATTCAGGCCCCCAGGCTACCTGCTCTCTCTGTAAAATGGACTCCATGTACTTTAGGTACATACCTGATTGGGTATTGGGTCACCTTTGTGAGCCCCTGTATAGTGTACCATAGGTACCCAGGACATAGGTGCATCCAAGGCCTACCAGGGGATGCAGAATATATTATGCCACCCCTGGCTGGCCATCCAAACTGACACCACAGGCGGATCACTCAGCTTGGGTAAGGTGGTGTAATCACCCCTTACTTAGATATAGTATTCCTATATCTAACCTTATATATAGACACATATGCACCTATAAGTCACTCCTATGGTAGGCCTCGACAATCCTGGAGGCAGAGTGCTTGGTTTTATGTGCGAGGGTGCTCTAGCATGAGCTGAGCCCTTCTGCAGCTTTCGGAACCATGTCCTTATAGCTGTTCTATGACATAGCCATACCATATACTCTTAAGTGCATTATAATCCTCGCGGTTAAATGCTAATTTTGGTTTGGCTTTATCAAAACATGTCGTGTAAGGTGTCAAACACTTTGGAATACTACCCCCCTCTCCCCACCAATTCTGGCGGCGGGGATAGCATTCCACCCTTCTAGAGGGAAAAGACATGTATGTTACTGCTTTACCCGGTTAAAGTTAAACAGAGCCTCAGCATCACAAAATGGATGCTGCTGCCACAGACACGCGTCTGACCTCCTGCAGCTGGGAGCCCTTCCAGCGAGGGAGGCCTGGACAATAGGTTTCCTGTCGAGGGTAGTAGAGCCAGTAGTGTATTGAGGGAGGAGGGTGGGTTGAATGGAAAGATGCTTTTCCAGACATTGCCTGGGGCACAAAGGTGCTCCATGCATAGCCCGGTTCAAACCAGTTGCTGGGGCACTCCAACCCCAGCACTGGTGCAAAACTGGACAAAGGGAAAGGGGTGTAACCACCCCCTTCCCCAGGTCCACCCATAGGAGGGACCTAGCAGGTAATTCAGCCCCTTAGTTTGGTATAAAGTTATGAGCTGTGTCTAGAGACATCAGATTACCGTGGAAAGAAACTACGAAACAGAACTCTTGAACTTCGACATTCTAGGCTGATTAGAAGACTGAAGAAGATCTCCCTTGTGGTCAAGGAGTGACCACCCTGTTCAAACAGGCACCACCAGTAACTTGGTTTGCTTTGTCGACACTCCAGCAGGAACCCGGCAACTCAGTGACTTAGAGACTGGACCTCCAGATTTCTCCGACTTCAATCCACATCCACAGCTAAGCTGAGACCCGTGGCGGACACGAGAGACGTGGGACCAGTTATCCTGGACTACCTGCAATTTGCTAATTGTGCAACGACCGAGGCACCCTCGCAGTTGTGCATTGGGGTAAGAGAAGCCCCAGACCCGAGCATCATTTGTACCAGAGCTCAGCCCTCCTCACTCCACGAGTGCCACGTGGGGCCCGCTCCTGAATTTCACTCGATGTATTTTCCTGGTTGCTAGCCCGTTGGCTAGTGAGCCCCTGAAGATGATACTTTGAATTTTCTATGCTTGCCTAGTTGCTCTGGGCTTGCTCCAGCTTCCCTCCAAAAGAGAAGCACCTCAGACCTTGCTGGTCTGACCTGAAGCCAATCTTCACTTCCTGCATGGGTTGCAGTTACCAAGGCTTGTTGGGTCCAATCTGGATACCAACACCGCAGTAAACTAGATCCTTTGTGGGATAGCTCGAATCCAGCTCCGGGTTGTCATCGACACCTCCTGGTCCTTGTGGCTGCAGAGACAAGCTTCACCTCTTCACCTGTTTGCATAGCAACATCACCTGGTTCCATCCTGGTTCCATCCGGGTCACTGCCTAGTGACCCAGACTCTGTCCCCTCTGCTTTCAGGTTCTTCACAGCTTCGATCCACCCCTGGATCCACCCGGACACTTTTCTTTGGCCTCCTGCAGCACTTCCTTTGCAGGTCTCCATTGAAGGCATCGACGAAACCCGACACGAAAGAACACCTATGCACCCGGCTTCCCTGGGTGAGGTTACTCGAGTATTCCAGCGCTCCCGTGGGTACTGACTATACAAGTGTCCTAGTTAAAAGAGTTTTGTTGTAGTCCACTCGGAAGTGCCCTTAATCTATAACTTTGTGAATCCTTCGTTCTCCACTGAAGTCAATAAGAACACGCATCTGTGTTTAGACACTGCAGGTGCCACCCATGGGCCTCCTACTTCCTAACCTTGGGTTCTGTAGTGTAGCCCCAGCGATTCCCTAGGCCCTAGGCCTATTCACTATTCCTGAAGTGGTCCTTATACCACTTACTTAGTATATGATACGTGAGGCCCCTTGGACAGAATTGTATTTGTGCAACTTAAAGTATGCTGAATGAGTAACTTGTAATGTATTTCGATCTCTGACCTCATAAAGAGTGCAGAGGGGCTGTGTTAGAAATAAATACACATATATATTTGATATATACCTTGTGTGGTGTCCTTTCATTTGGTATTCAAGGGATTATATATGGTAAAACAGCTGGCTTCACATGATCTCTGAGATTTGAACCTAAGACTGCTGGTCCATTCTACCACTAGGATAGCTGGTCTATAAGGTTGACTTTACAACCATCACCATAAGGGTTGTTTGGACTGATACAGGGTGCACAGTAGAATAGTGGACATCATATACCAGGCCAACTTCTCACAATGATGGCATGTTTGGGCTTTACAGTCATCATGGTAGACAAAACACCAAGAAGAATTGCATTGGTCATTGTGGTGGTGGTTTCCTACCTCAACTACTGCAACAACAAATACATGGAGGACTTATGCAAAACCATATCTAAATTTCAGGGTTTGCCGGACAATGATGCTCCCCTCACTTCAAAATAAAGTTAGCCATAAAATCCCTGGTTTGACTCCAGCACAAGGAGCATTGAAGTTGCCTGCCCTAGGTCAGAAGCCCTTAAACAAGTGGACCTATGACCCTTCCATCCGCACCAGTCCACAAAATGGCAAGGCCTCCGTGAAACTGCATCCTCTCTACAATGTGAGTATGAGTGCTCAGGGGGACAACCATGCACTACAAGGCTCAATTCTGAAGCCAACTACACAGTGTTAATCAAAGCAGTGAAGGGCCTCCTACTTCTTTCAGCCTACAGTCACTGGTCACCTTTGACTGACTGACTAACAGTCCCCACCCCTTTTCCCTCGCAAGTTTGTAAGAATGTTTCTAAGTGGTCATCCAAGTAGCACATTGTGCAAAGCTCAATTAAAGAAAGATCCGTACAATGTGTGAAAGGCCATATGAAATGTCAATTGTGAACTAGATATGCCATATGCATGTAAGTGAATTTAAAGTGCTTGTACACAGGAGGGGTGATACAAACATAAATATTTCCTGTAATACTTATGCTAACAATGAGCAATGCTTAATTTCTTGCAGTGCTTATGCAAATATTAAATCACTCCTGCAATGCCTGTGTGAGCAAATCCTGCAATGTCTATACAAGCAATAAGCAATTCCTGCAATGCCACCATAAACTATTTTTGCAATGGCTCTGTGTACATTTGCTGCAATGCTTATGCAAACAATAAACAATCCCTGCAATGCCTCCATAACGAATTCTTGCTATGGCTATGTGTACATTTCCTGAAATGCTTAGGCAAACAATATACAATTCATGCAATGCATGTGTGAACAAACCTGCAATACTTCTGAAAACGAGTCCTGCAATGCATGACTAAGGCCTGCAATGAACAATTCCAACAATGTGCACTTAAAGAAGCGCCCAGAGGAAGGGCATAGTGAATATCAGTTTAAGGGAGGTTGCCAGTAGGGCCGAATACATTGTTTATGACTTCTTTTTAGGTTGAGCTAGAACAGCGCATGCGCTGTATGTTGCTCGACTTTTGATAAAGGGGATACTGAAAATGCTACCCAGGCGTTTGTTGGCTGGCTGGCTAAAAGCTTGAGTGCACGCGCGGCTATCTGCCTTTCCTGCCTTTCCTTTATCATGGGTAATTAAGCTCCTCTCTCCGGGCACCCTTTCATGTCTGGCGAGCAGGCCAATGCCCCCATGCTGTTGCAATATCCTCAAACATTCACCACATCGCCTCCTCGCCCCTCTGATCTCCCCTTCTCTCCTGCTTGTCAGCTTCCCCTTGTCCGCCTCAATATATTCCTGTTCCCCTTCGCCCCACCTGTTTCCCCGCTGCTGACCCGCTCTCATGTCGCCCTGCACCCCCTTCTCGCGGCCTCTCTGCACACCCGGCCCCTTTCTTCCAGTCACATATGCTCTCTCTGACCTCTCTTTTTCCTCGTTCCTCGATATCTCTCCCAGGCCTTTCGCACACCCACTTCCTTCTTCCCCATACCTCATTTACGCACCTGCTCACTGTCTCACTCCCTGGCTGCATCGGTTTCATCTTCAGTCACTTTCTTTCGGTCTCCTCTTTTCACAAGCCCCATCCCTGTCTCTCTCTCTCTCTCGCTCCCTAATGCCTTCTTTTTCTAATATATTTACATCTCTCTTACTCACCTGGCTCCTCTCTTTACTTTGTTTTGCTACCTCCCCTCCCCACTCCTTACACCCTTCTCACCTGTATCCCACCCTTTGCCGCCTTCAGCCCTGTCACACCTGTCTCCTTTTTCTCTTTCTCTCTCTACTACATTCAGCCCTCCCCACCTTGAAACCCTCCTGCTCGCACCTTTTCACCAGAGCGCCCTTTTAAATCTCTCTGCTCCCTCCCTCCTTTACCTCCCACGCTCACCCCCTTCTCACCTTCTGTCCCTTCTATACCTCCACACTCCCCCTCTCACCTGTATCCTTCGCTGTGCACCCCCGCCCCCTCCTCTCGCTACCAGCAAAAGTTGCTACCCTCATAAGGGTCTCTCTGACTTTAGCCCTGTGCAGCCGTCCCTCGGGCCCCCGGTAGCTCGGGATCGGCTACTTCCCTAGTGTGGTGTGCGCTCTAGTCTATGCGCGCATACGCGATGACGCGGCGCGCACTAGACTAGAGCGGAGAGGCGGCGCATGCGCAGGAGATCAGAGAATAGGCGCGAAGGAGAATAACGGCAGTTGGCGACCGGAGCTTGGGACAGTTAGACGCTCGGCGCCCTTAGCTCTAAGTATTCCTAATTGTTGTGAAATAATAAACCAGTGTTACTCACCTTCTGCTCCAGTGTGCTCTGTGGGAGGAACAAACTTTACAGTGGCGACGAGGCTGGGACCCGGACACCACCTGGTGCAGGGACGACAGCAAACACCCCCACAGCCACCCTCACTAGTCAGTAAGGCTAATCACCGGCAAAGAAGAGCAAAGGGCGTGGCAGCAGCGCACCAACACGGCACTAAGCTGAACACCAACTACACAAGCCAGGTTAGTGTGGCCCAAGACTCCAGGAGCCCCCAAGCAGCAACCTGGCAACCAAGGGAGACTCCCCCAAGCCAGAGGAAAGGGGGGAGAGTGCACAGACTGCGCACAGTGCGAGGGATAACACCCCAGGGATCCCAAGGGGCCAAGTTGACACGTCAGAGAGCGCAGGAGTGTCTGGTGAACCCACCCAAAGGAGGGCCCAGGAAGGCGAACCTAGAGGCGAAGAAAGAATGGCGAATCAGGCGTCAGCCCTGATGGCACCAGTCCCGTTCCTACCTAGACCAGGTGAACCCCAACTAAAATGGGAAGACTGGAAAGATTATTTCCTAAATAACATTGAGGCTCTGGGAGATGAGAGTGAAGGTGAATACACGCCGGAAAGAAAAAAGAGACTGTTGCTCCACAACTTAGGCCCGGAAGGGGTGAGGGTGTTTAAGAACCTGGTGTCCAAGGAGAGGGGTGCAGCGGAGACGGATGTTTTTGCGAATGCCCTGGATGACCTGGACAGCCATTACCGCCCAGCGGTCTGCGTCTCGATAGACCGCTATAACTTCCAACAGCGGAAACAGGAGGCGGGAGAGTCCATTGATGATTATGTGGCAGCCCTTCGCCGACTAGCAATCACATGTAGGTATGGGAACCTGCAGGATGAGTACATTAAGGACCAAATTGTAATGCACACCACCAGCAGATCGGTGCAAGACAAGCTATGGGCAATGAACGAGACAACCCTGAAAGAGGTGGTGGCGATGGTCAAAAAGGCCGAAATGTCGAAGAGAGGCGCAGACGCGGCGAAAAGGGAAAGTGGCCCAAGACAGATGGTCAACAAGATCGATGAGGCACCACAATCCAGTAAACCCAAAAGCAATTACGGGGACCCGAGGAAGGATATAAGAGGGTCTGGGAAACAGATGGCTCGCTCTGGCCCGGGATCAAAATTCGCATGCTACAGATGTGGCAGTGCAGCACACGCGGCCCAGGACAGGCGTTGTCCCGCGTTCCGCGCCAGGTGCTCGTTCTGTGGGTTGACTGGTCATTTCGAAAAAGTCTGCCGGAAAAAAGGGACGAAGTCCACCGTTAAGTGTATCGATGCAGCCACGGCCAACGTAAGTGAGGAAGACGACGTGGATGATGATGATCTGGTCCTGTGCATAGAGGATCAAGTTTTGGACGTGTCCGGCAAGCGAAGAGACAAGCCCCGCACCGACATGCTCATTGGGGGCGTCAAAGTACATGTGGCTGTGGATTCAGGATCCCCCTGGACCATAGTACAAAGGTCGATATGGGAAGAGGACTTCGCGCCTGCCATAGGCCCCAACCTAATGCCGCCGGACATCAGACCCATCTCGTATACCGAGAACACCATCCCCCTGGTTGGGTGCAGGGACCTGGAGTTCGAATTCAGAGGACGGTCAGCCACGTGCACCCTGTATGTAGCAGAAAAAGGCCCGTCGGTACTGGGATGGAGAGATGCAGGTGATCTCGGTATTATACTCAATCCTGGGGGGAAAGAACAGATTTTGCTAACAGACGAATGGCCCCTCTCGAAGGAGGAGGACTGGAAGGCAGCATACCCCAAGGTCTTTGAGGGCACGGTTGGAAAACTGGACAAATTCGTGCACAAGATGGTCCTCAAGGAGGGAGCAGTACCAGTGGTGCATAAGGTACGGAACATACCGATGTCCACGAGTGAGGCGGTGCGCCAAGAACTACTGAAGCTAGAAGAGCAAGACATCATTGAACCAGTGGACAGTGCGGAATGGCTATCGCCCTTGGTAGTGGTCAAGAAGCCAAATGGCAAGGTCAGACTCTGCGTGGACCTAAGGGAGCTCAACAAAAGCCTCATAGTGGAGAGATTCCCGCTCCCCAGAATAGATGAGATGCTGGCTAGGACAAAAGGGATCACCCACTTCTCCACCATAGACCTGACGTCTGCGTATTACCAGATAGAACTGCATCCGTCGAGTAGGAAGTACACAGCCTTCATAACGCCCTTTGGATGCTACCAATTCAGGAGAATGCCGTTCGGCCTAGCATCCGCTGCGGCCGTGTTCCAGAAACTTATGCACAGGTTGTTTAAGGACATCTCGGGAGTGCAATACTTCCAAGATGACATCCTAGTGATGGGCTCCGACAAAAGCGAGCACGATAAGAAACTACATCGAGTGCTGGGAGTGCTGCAAAGCAGGGGATTGACGGCGGAATGGAGCAAGTGTAGAATAGGGTCCCGCACTGTGACCTACCTGGGGCACGAGATAGGGACGCATGGCATATCACCGAAGGAGCAAAATGTGAAAGCAATAAAGGACGCCAAGGCCCCAACTACCAAAGAGGAAGTGCGGTCATTCCTCGGAATGGCCGAGTATTACAGCCGGTTTGTCAGACATTTTGCCACTAGAACGCACAGGATGAGACAACTAATCAGAAACAATGCAAAATTCGACTGGGATGCGGAGGCCCAATCCGAATTCGAGTCCATTAAAGACTGTATCAGCCACGCCATCCCACTGCAAGGGTATGACCCCACCGGCAAAACTGTGGTGACAACAGACGCAAGCGACAAGGGCTTGGGAGCTGTCTTGGCGCAAGAAAGGGAAGATGGTGCCAAGGAAACGATCTGTTTTGCATCCAGGGCGCTGTCCCCGACGGAACAAAGGTACAGCGTAATTGAAAAAGAGATGCTGGCGGTCACGTGGGCGCTGAGCAAGTTTCGTCAGTTCATATGGGGCACGAGATTCAGACTTCAAACGGATCACAAGCCACTGATCAAAGTGTTGACGTCATCGGGTCATGACACCGCCACCCCGAGAATAGCGAAGATGACCTTGAAGTTGCTAGACTATACATATGATGTAGAATACCTTCCAGGAACGCAGAACAAGGTAGCTGATTACCTCAGCCGGGCAGCAGCAATGGAGGAGGCGCCGGGTGAGACCCCGGACGCCGAAGAGATGGTGGCCAGCATGGAGGATCACGAAACGTCAATCAGTGCACAGGAATGGCAGGCAGCTTACGAGCTCGATGAGGAAAAGATGGAAGTAAGGAAACACCTTACCGTGGGCTGGCCGGACAAGAAGAAGCTCAAGGAGGGTGTGCGACGATTCTATGAAATAAGGGAAGAATTGTCCCTGAGTGACTCGGGAATATTCTTGTACAGAGGAGAGAAAGTGGTACCCCCAGTGACACTGATACCAAGACTGCTGAAATTGCTCCATGAGGGGCATTTGGGCATCGTAAAAACCAAGGTGCTGGTCAAACAGATGTATTGGTGGCCTGGAATGGATAATCACATTGAGAGGCAAGTGAGGGAGTGCGAACAGTGCCAAGGAGCAGATAAGGTGCTTCGCCCACTCAGACCAGCTCTGGGGAAGTTCGACACCCCACAAGGCCCGTGGGAAGAAGTGGCCATTGACATTCTGGGGCCTGTGCTGGACAGCAGAGGAGTGAATAAGTACATTTGTGTGATAATTGACAAGTATTCCAAATGGCCGGAAGTGGACATACAAGAGTCGATGGACACGGAAACGATCCTTAAGTTCCTAACCTCGGTGTTCCTCAGAGAGGGAATACCCAAATCCATTCTTAGTGACAATGGACAGCAATTTGTGTCGGACAAGTGGGGGAGATACATGAAGAGGAATGGGATCAAGGTGAAACACACGGCTGTGTACCATCCGGCTTGCAACGGCCAGGTCGAAAGGTTTAACAGGGTGCTCATGGGCTCCATTCAGGCGGCCATTTCGCAAGGAAAAGACTGGGAGGTGGAAGTGATGAACATGCTGTGGGCCAACCGGATAACACCCTCGGTGGTGGGGTACAGTCCGTTCCAAGTGCTTAGGGGACGTCATCCCTTCACCCGGGACAATGTAGCATGGAGGGAGAAGACCATCACCAGCAAATGGTCTCCAGCGGTGGTGCAACACAATCTGGAGAAGGCCCAGAGGATCTATGCAGCCCACTATGACAAGCGACGCAGCACGAAGGACACGGCGTTGGAAAAAGGGGAGTGGGTTAGGATCAAACTCCCCACTCTGCAAAAGAAAGGCGAAAGTAAATTTAGCCAGCCACTACAAGTCAAGGAAGTGCGTGGTAGGGCGGCCCTCCTCAGTGACGGAAAGGTCTGGTCGCAAGACCGCATGGCCAGAGTCAACAAAATATTAGTCTGGCCCAAGGTTGAGGTGGAAGAGAGTAGCATGAATGACCAGGAGGCCAGAGCCCTCTCGGAGCAGGGCACGGACAACCACGAAGAAAGTGCAAGGGACGACAGTGAAGCGGAAGCCCGGGGAGCCAGGATTTCCGAAGGCCGTGATGCACAGGCGAATGCAGAACAGAGAGCAGATGCGAGAGAAGCTGGGGTGGCCCGAGGAGAGACAGAAGTGGGAGAAAACATGCCGGTAAGACACACCCGCAGCGGAAGGGCAGTTATTGTGCCCTCTCGTTATAGAGACTTTGAGATGGAAGGACAATAGCTGGGTGCTGCCCTCCCAGGGTGCCCCACCAAGACAATTCACAGTTGAAGGACATTCAACCTGGTGGGGGGGGGGGACGCTTCAACCTGGTTTTCATTAAAGGGGGGAGATATGTGGTGTGCGCTCTAGTCTATGCGCGCATACGCGATGACGCGGCGCGCACTAGACTAGAGCGGAGAGGCGGCGCATGCGCAGGAGATCAGAGAATAGGCGCGAAGGAGAATAACGGCAGTTGGCGACCGGAGCTTGGGACAGTTAGACGCTCGGCGCCCTTAGCTCTAAGTATTCCTAATTGTTGTGAAATAATAAACCAGTGTTACTCACCTTCTGCTCCAGTGTGCTCTGTGGGAGGAACAAACTTTACACCTAGTGAGACCTGCAGAGAATGAATTTTGGGCCAGTTAATGCCAAGGACACGTCTCCTTGGGCCTTTTCCTGCCATACTGAGGACGTTACGCGGGTTGGAGAATAGCTGAATTTAACTACGCGTTGGTGTATTTCACGGAGATGTTCCCGTTTTTTTACTTCAGGGATGTGTATTCTGAGACCGAGTTTATTATACCTGGAGAGATTTCCTCCATACAACGAGTTTGCTTGTTGTGGTTGTTGTTGCAGAGTTTTATATAGCGCGAACTAGACCCGAACCGAATCAGGTATCAGAGCGCTTTACATAGCACCAGTTACGTTACATGAGGACACACTTTCATTTTTTTCTTCTTTTTTTAGGCACGGGGAGATTAAGTGATTTGCCCAGAATCACAGAAGGTTTTTGGCGTCGTTACCGAGACTCGAACCCAGATCCCCAGGTCCGAGGTCGAGCGCCCCAGCCGTTAGGCCAACCCCTCTCCGTAGCCTTTTGGAATTACCACTATCGTGCTTCTGTACAGAAGCCTGTTATCCTGCCTTGCATGTCCCTTGGATATTTCCCAGATGACTGTGGGCCTGTTAACTAGAAGTAGCAGGTGGATGCTATAAGAATATCTCCAGAGGTGGAAGAGTTCTGACTGTTTAAATATCTGGGAACCTGAGAATTATATGATGACATGACGATATTGGATGTCACTTCAAAATTAAAGCCCCTTAGTTTAATTTCCATCGACGGATTGAAAGTACAAAACTGAAAAAAAGAATTTACAATACGTCTATCAAGAATTTGTGTCTATTAAGAACTGTATTAATTGCGCCCTGACAAAGGAACTGTGGACACGGGTCCTTTTCCGAAACGCGCGTCGGCGCCTTTATCCTCTGTTGTTCTGTCATGTATATGAATTTATGTATTTCTTTTGTCTAATGTCTGTTTTATGGTATGGGAGTTGAGTTGTGGTTGACAGCGTTGAATGAATGCTTGGATGCTTGTTATGACTAAATGTATGAATGACATATTTTGCTTCTCTTTTTATGTGGGGTTTTTGTGAATAATTTCGTATATAAATGAATATACTGTATACTATGATGATGTGTTTTTGTGTTATAAATTCTGTGGACATGCAATGAATAAATAAGAAAATGTTTTCTAAATAATCTTTGCATTGGGACAATGCTGATATAGATATTGCATGATGGATATATTACCTAGATACTGAGTTGATACCTAGGAGAGGTTAGTTCTTGCTTTCATGTCTCCTTGGTAAACAAGCTGGCTGTGATGAGAAGCTTCCAGCCCCAGCCGTGTCTGGCCCTCACGGCGCTGATGAGAGCGGGTCCACGATCTATGAAGACCATGTCCTCGCTAATACCAAACCTGCTGCTATTTAGAGGCCTTGGCACCATCATAATATTTTCTGAGGCCCCAGACACCGCCATGCGCGGTAGGAGAAAGCCGCTGATTGCGATACAGCGTGAAAAGGGAGCACTGATGCAGTCACACCTTGATACAGACACTCAAGGACTGCCTAAGGGACTCTTTTCCTCAGAGCCAGCGCTTTGACAGCACCGGTGCTTGTGCTATAAACTCTATGTATAGGTTTTGAAGCTAGCATTTTGTATTTTTTCATGTCAGCTGACGCATTTGAAATCATTAGTTGGTCGCAGAGACTGGAGGTACTGTGTTTTCTCTTTCCCATAACACTTTATTTTTATACTTCGAAACATGCGCTTGTGACTTGGGGCCCTGCATAGTTGTTTGCATAGGGGTCCTTAAAAACTGCTAACAGGCCTGGTGCTGCTAGATGCTCCTTATGCTCTGCCTTGCACCCTTCTACCCCTCTGCCTTGCACCCTTCTACCCCTCTGCCTTGCACCCTTCTACCCCTCTGCCTTTCACCCTTCTACCCCTCTGCCTTTCACCCTTCTCCCCTCTGCCTTGCACCCTTCTCCACATCTGCCTTTCACCCTTCTACCCCTCTGCCTTGCACCCTTCTCCCCCTCTGCCTTGCACCCTTCTCCCTCTCTGCCTTGCACCCTTCTCCCCCTCCGCTTTACACCTTTCTCCACATCTGCCTTTCACCATTCTCCCCTCCACCTTGCACCCTTCTCCACATATGCCTTTCACCCTTCTCCCCCTCTGCCTTGCACCCTTCTCCCCCTCTCCCTTGCACCCTTCTCACCCTCCACTTTGCACCCTTCCCCCCTCAGCCTTACACCCTTCTCTACATCTGCCTTTCTCCCTTCTCCCCCTATGCCTTGCACCCTTCTCCCCTCTGCCTTGCACCCTTCTCCCCCTCTGCCTTGCACCCTTCTGCCCCTCCGCTTTGCACCCTTCTCCACATCTGCCTTTCACCCTTACCCCTCCGCCTTGCACCCTTCGCCGTTTCCAATATGCATACTTCTCCACCTTACGCCCTTCTCCTCCTTCGCCTTGCACCCTTCTCCTCCTCTGCCTTGCACCCTTTTCCCCTTCCACCTTGCACCCTTCTCACCCTTCGCTTTGCACCCTTCTCCCCCTCCACCGTACACCCTTCTCCACATCTGCCTTTCTCCCTTCTCCCCCTCTGCCTTGCACCCTTCTCCACTCTGCCTTGCACACTTCTCCCCCTCTGCCTTGCACCGTTCTCCCCCTCTGCTTTGCACCCTTCTCCCCCTCCGCCATGCACCCTTCTCCACATCTGCTTTTCACCCTTCCCCCTCCGCCTTGCACCCTTCGCCATTTCCAACATGCATACTTCTCCACCTTGCACTCTTCTCCTCCTCCGCCTTCCACCTTTCTCCTCCTCCATCTTGCACCCTTCTCCCCTCTGCCTTGCACCCTTCTCTGCTTTTAACCTGCACACTTCTCCGCCTTGCACCCTTCTCCTCCTCCGCCTTGCACCCTTCTCCTCCTCCGCCTTGCACCCTTCTCCCTTTCCACCTTGTACCCTTCTCCCTGAATGAAGGAAGGAGAATACAGTGCAAATAAGAAGAGAATGATGGAAAATAAAAAGAGAGGAGAAGGAAAAAGGGCTCAAAAGAAGAACGCTGGAAAGAAATAATAAAAAAGGACGAAGGAAGAATATGGAAGGAACAAATAAAACAAAAAAATGGAAGGCGAAAAAGAAATAAGGAGAGCTGGAAAATAGAATGAAATTATGGAAAGAAAAAAAGGGAGACAGAAGTAAGGGGAAAGGAAGGGGAAACATAGGAAGTATTAAATTGAAGGAATTTAAAAAAAGGATAGAGTCAAGGGGGGAAGGATGGATAAGAGGATGATAAGAAGAACGAAAGGAACAAGAAAATAACAAATTACAAAAAGGATGGAAAAAGGAAAGTAAAGTACAATTAATATAAACAAGGTCAGAAAGATAAATACAATGAGAGATGGTAGGAAAGAAGTATGGACAGAAAGAAAGATGAAAGAGGAATGAAAGAAGAATGCAAAAAACAAATAAATGTTAATAAAAGTTTTAAAGATTGATGGAAAGGAGGACAGGATAAAAGAAAAAAAAAACTAAAGAAAAAAGGAAGGAACAAAATCAATACAAATAAAATGCATTTTTTTTACCTAATTCCTTTAGATTTATGTTTATAATATTCACTGGCTTTTATAGCAAAATTTGAGATTGTTCACTTTGATCCATTTTATTTTCCTGGCTGCAACCTCGGCCTCAGAGTAACGCTAAGGTGCCCCTCTGTAGAGCACAAGCTCTAGGTAGGCGCCTGTCGCCTCTTTCCTAAATTTATCACGCTCGGCTACTGACAGACTTTAATTAATAAAACTGGGGAAGGATTGTTTACGAGCCATCCTCGGCTCGGAGCGCTGCTGTTTCTGTCTGCCCATGCCGAGCCAGGCCTGAGATGCCATGCCACTCTCATTGAGGGGGCGTGGCTACAGTAGAGCAGTCCGAGCTGGCCAATCGGGCAGAGCGCCGAAGAGAGCCGAAGAGCAGGGGATACCGGATCCCGAGGGGATACCTGATATTACACAACACCGGACGCACTTCCCTAGTGCTCCGGTCGGCTGCCCGCAAAGCTGTTGCCTACCATCACAAAGACGGCCATGAAGCGGCCAAAATACATGCTGATCCAGTGAAGGACTCCCGAGGACGCCTCCGGTGCCCCCAAAAGTCACCGAGCCACTGCTATGGACCCAGGGTGATGCACGGCAGCTGGCGACAGGGCTCACCTAAAATGGCAGCACCCAGATCCTGATAACAGGGAGTCCGGAATGGTGGAACCCGACGCCCGGTAACACTGTGCGGCGATCCCAATGAGCCCAGGGGACACCCTGAATGCCGGATATGTACTGCCGCCCCAGCTACAGTGAACACGTTGATGTGGGGTTGCAAATCCGGCGGTGGCGAGCCTTCCATGATCCCCACCCGACTGGACGGCCTAGTGCGTTGCCGACGGCCATGAACCGACCGCAGAAAGGGCTGACCCTGTGAAGGACTCCCGAGGACGCCTCCGGTACCCCCAGCATCGACAAGCCACTGATGCAGGCCCGGGCGGTGCGCGACAACTGGCGCCCGGGCTCACCTAAAATGGCGGCGCCCAGCTCTTAATACCGGGGAGTGTATCCTGGTGCCCGGTGACACGGAGCGGCGATCCCGGTGGCTCCCGGGGACACCCTGGGCGTTGTATCCACACTACCACCCCTGCCACAGTGAGTACGTTGGTGCGAGGGTGCGCACACACCCACTGGCGGCGAGCCTTGCTTGATCCCAGCTCATCTGGGCAGCCCTACGTGCTACTGACGGCAGCGGTGCACCCAAGTGGCCAGAGAGGGAGCAGAGGAACACTACGATCACCCCCTGGGGGGTAGTGGGGCGCCGCAACCACCGGGCACCCCCCCTGAGTGAATAACCCCTCCCCCCTCATGCGTCCTGTCGGGGAGGAACTCGAGGACACCATACCACGACAGGCGCCAGTGAGGGGGCCCCCTGAAGAAATTGCAGAGTGCATTGCAGCCCGGTGTGCCCCACGTCAACCCGCCTGGGCATGAAATAGACGGCGGCGATTGAGGCCAAGGGTGGCAACCACCAGTAAAGGGCCCGAACGACCACTCTCAGGAGTTGAACCCCTACGGGTGCGCAGGGCCGGGACTGACATCACAGCCCATCCTCCCACAGCAGTCGTCAGGGAGCAGACAGGTGCCTGAAGAAAGACCACTACAGCGCCCTATGAGAAGGGGATCCCGCCTCCCCCATGTAGAAGGCAACGACAGCGCTGACTTGTGGCAGAGTACAGGAGGCCACCCCGACATAGCCTGCTGAGCCGGCGGCCGGGACCGCCCGTGCCCCGTGGCTCCCACCTCAACGGCAACTCGGGGGAGCTGAGCCGCGGCGCGCCGTCATTGAACCATGTACAAAATGGCAGCAGATGCGGGATGCGTCTGATGGCCGAGCGGCGACCCACGACCTGAGCTGGATGTTTCCCCCCGGCGACGTAGCCACGGAAGACACAAACTGAAGGGCCATTTCGGCATTGCAAATGCAAGAGAGCCCCGGGCACATCTGAGAAACCCCTACTCATCGGGGGCCTCCTCCAAGGACACACCACCTCTGAATACCACCCATTCAGAGGGGGGGTCAAGAGAGCCACCAGTCCGTGAACAGCAGCGTGGGCCCCCCCACAGTACACGGAATCGGAGACACGCGGTCCCGTCAGAGAGGCGGACACAGTACATGCCATCCCTGAAAGAGCACCAAGATCCTGGGCAGCGACAGAGTCATTGCCGAGCCAGTAGGCCACCAGTTACAGCAATGGGGAGGCAACAGCGGACATCGACCACGCCGCCAGCAACCGCCTGAGGCGATCACCCTCCCCGGGCCCCTTGAGGATGCCAAAGAACGGAGGGCCCCACAGGAAGAGGATATGTCGACCAAGCTGGATAAAGTACTAGCAGCCACGGCTGTCCATGGAGAACAAATCCGGTGAATTCACCTCAGATATTAACCTCCTGCGAGATGACCACAGGAAACTGGCAGATAGGGCGGGCCAAGAAGAAAAAACGCTACAAGAACTGAAACCGCAGGTCCAACTACACCAAGAGGCCATCAAAGTACTCCAGAACAAAGTCAAATTCTTAGAGCACAAGGCAGACGATTTGGAGGGTCGCTCCCGTCGGAGCAACATCCGTATCCTCAACCTGCCGGAAGGAGTGGAGGGGGCAGACCACATACAATATATCAAAACTTGGATAAAAACATTCACTCAGACCTAGGACCTCACACCCTTCTTGTCAGTAGAGAGAGCGCATAGGGCTCCAACCCGACGACCACCTGCAGGCTCCCCACCCAGGCCGTTTCTGCTTAAATTGCTACACTACCAAGATCGAGATGCGATCTTACGAGTGGCCAGGCAAGCGAGAACACTCAGAGTGGAAGACAAGCACGTGATGCTGTTCCCAGACTATTCTCAAGCAGTGCACTGCCAACGAGCCACATTCCAGGCGGTAAAACAAACCCTGCGACAGCACAAGATACAGTGCGCGCTCCTCCTCCCGGCTCGCCTTAAAATTATATACGGAGACTCTATGCACTTTTTTACGGATCCAGTGGAGGCACGGATTTGGCTGGAACACCACAACAAGGACCTACCGGAGCGAAGGGCCACACCAACGCGTACCCTATCCAACAAATGGAGACTATGCTCCAAGAAGATGGCCCTCACACAGCTGAACCGCCCGTCGGTTCCCAACACCAGAAACTCCTCGGACCTGGAACAAATAATAGCGGACAGGCGGAAGGTCCTACATGCGGCGGCAGAGGCCCGGCATACGGTGGATGGATCGGAGAAGGACCGGGGCCTGCACCTCTACACGTCCAAAGACGAAGAACATAGTGACACTCGCACCTCAAGGGAGGGCTCCGTCTCCCCACCACTGGTAACCCCGCAAACGGCTGACACACTTCTTTGAATTACAACGAGCAGAGAATGCGGTAAGACCAGGACGCCCCAATAAGGTGGACACCGGAGGGCATCGCGAATCATCAATGAAGGTAATGGCAGATGCGAATCTACTTACAGATACACCGCGCGGTGGGCAGCCAGACCTTGAGCCCTCGGCAGCGACACCAATCCACCCCCCACACAAAACGAACTAGAGACAGTACGAGATGTACAGTTTGGACTTATTGTGCCAAGCAATAGGCCCCTTCAGTTGGGACGGTTTCCCAGACATTGTTCTTAAGTTCCCCCTTTTCCCACCTGTTCCTCATACCCCCGCGGGAAAGAACAATTGGTCTGTGACTGGACACGTGGGGAGGGATTATACGGGAGGGGTGGCCCTAATCATGTGCCATGGGGTAGAGGAGTGTTGACCTGTGAGACTAGTTGACGATCATGACGAGAATCGCAAACACAGACATCACATTCATCACACTAAATGTGAGGGGACTACATTCGGCGAGTAAGCGCTATGCAGTATATGCTTACTAAAAAGACAACAAGCACATATAGCCCTTTTGCAAGATACCCACTTGACGACGACATAGGTTGGGCGACTACAGAGAAAATGGCGGGGCGTTGTCTGCGCTACCGGGTGCTCCACATTTGCCAGAGGGACATTGATCTGGGTCAGGCCAGGTATCCCATTTAAAGAACAAACCAGGGTAGTGGATAAGGAAGGGCGATATGTGTTGCTGGTGGGACTATTGGATGGGCAATCAATTCTAATAGGCAGTATTTACACCCCTAACATAGAACAGAATGTATTCTGGAACCACCTCACGACAACACTAGCGCATCACACCCATGCCCTGTGAATATTAGGTGGAGATTACAGCTGCGTCCTAGACACGACCCTAGACCGCTCCCGCCCCCCACCAGCATACTCACCACTTTACAAACAGACCGAACTTTTTAATATGTGGGTGAAACATTGAGCACTGATCGACACATGGAGGGCGCTACACCTCACCACAAAACTGTACTCATTTCATTCCATTCCTCATGACCTTTGGGTGCGCCTGGATAGATTTCTTTGCTCAGCGGCGCTACACACTAAGGTACAACATGCGGACTATCTGGGACGGGTGCTCTCGTACCACAATGTCCACTCACCCTCCAGTGCCTACATGGAAACTCCCTCGGTAGTGTATTATAAATCAGGTATTCACACATGATCACGGGGGACACCTGCAGGAGCACTTTACACTTAATGCAGGGACGGCATCCTCTAGGCTCATAGAATGGGATACACATAAAGTAGCGGTGAGAGGTCATTGAATACAGCAAGTGGTGGGTGTGCGCAGGCTCCTAGAGCGAACTCTGAAGGATTCGGAATGCACTTTAGCATCCCTAGTAAAAGCATATGACCGCGGTGAGGCCACCAAAAGAATGCGTAGCCGAAGCCAAAACAAGGTACGCGGAAACACTGAGAGATCTCCGCAAATACAATTTCAGGGTCTACGTAGCCAAGGTACACCAGATGGGCAATAGGGAAGGTACACTTTTGGCCTGGCTAGCTAGGCAGGACCCCGATCTGAAACCCGTCACAGAAATTAGAGATCAGACTGGACAACTCCAAACCTCCCAACTTGCAATCCTACGAGTCTTCTACACATATTACTCTTGCATATATAAGTCCCCACGACAGGGAGACCCCCAAGCAATGGACAGATTCTTCCACACTTTGACCATCCCCCAAGTCTCGCCGGGAGATAAGAAAGAACTAGAGCAAAAGATAGGTCCAACCGAGGTGAGAAAGGCGATAGGAGCATTAGCCAGAAACAAAGCCCACGGGATGGATGGCTTCCCCCTCGAGTACTATAGTACCTTCTCGACTCACCTGATCCCACGAATAGTCACCATGTTTAACGACGCGCTCGAGGCGGGGGTGTTGCCGGAATCCCTTAGGGAGTCGGTAATAGTTACATTCCTGAAACCACACAGGGACTCCACACTCCCGTCGTCCTATAGATTGATCAGGTTACTTAATACGCACGGCAAAATCCTAGGCAAAATACTAGCGGAGAGAAATCCCCAAGTCCTAACTCCGTTAGTCCACCCCTATCAATGTGGGTTTGTTCCAAACCGCAACAAATCCCACAACCTCCGTAGACTATTTCACGTCCAGAACATGACACGGGAGTGGTTCCCCAATGCAGCATGCCTCATATTAGACCTCGAGAAGGCATTCAACAGACTTGTCTGGCCGTACTTATTTGAGGTCCTTATCAGCATACACAAGGCTCCTATACACGAGCCTCACGTGCCAGCTGTCACCCCTCCTATTCGCCCAAGCAGTTGAACCCCTAGCAATACGCCTGCGACAAGAAGGCGAGGAATGGGGAATCCCCCTGGCAGACACGAGGCACTGCGTGTCCTTATACGTGGACAACCTCTTAATATTTGTTCGGGACCAGCGACCTGACCAGTATCTGGAGAACACTGGAGGACTTCGCGAACATCTCGGGCCTCTAGGGCAACTGGGAGAAATCCTCGTTGTACCCGCTAAGCCCCCATATGGCCCCATTCGAGGCCGCGATCATTCTTTAAGGAACTAGACAGTCTCCTCACGGAGTTGGTATGGGGCGAAGGACGACGATGAGTTGCGTTGTCAACACTTTACCTACCCTCCATGGAGGGAGGATTGGGAGCGCCGGCCTTTGAAGCCTACTTCTTAGCGGCACAGCTCCAATGGTGGTCATATTGGACAGCAGGGCGACACGTGGGAGAAACAATCACGGCAGACGGCCCCATGCCACAACCAGCAATCCACCGAATGCTGCTCCCAGTTACCAAACCTATACGTACTCGACCCCTACAGTTATCCATAGCCCGCATCTGTATGAGGCGTATTCACCGCATGTCCAGAGCATGGCCGACGTACTCACCCTTGCTACCACTAGTGGGCTTCCCACGAGGGGAGACATACTACACACAGGGGACACTTCAGGTCTGTACTGAGTTGTCAGTCACAGAGGTGGAATCATTCTTCGAAGAGGGACAGTTGAAAACATACGACCAGATGATGGAGCAATATGATCTTCCCCCGGGCAATTCTTACTCCACAGGCAATTAATAGAGAGCAGTCGTAAATACTGGAATCCTAACACAGGGGAACCCACGCCACACCCAGTGATACACACGATCCTGCACATGGGAGTGGGGCACCATCTGGTCACTTGGCTGTGCAAGGCAGTGCGTACACTGATCCTTCCATCCCTTCAACCCCTACGTCAGAAGTGGGAGACGGACATAGGCAGAGTGTTCCACGACCAAGAATGGAGCATGGCCCTGGAATACCCCAAAAAAGTCTCTAGGAATGCGAGATTCCGTAACATACAGTTTAATATCCTCCATAGAGCCTATCTCACACCACACCGACTACATAGCTTCTTTCCGGATACACACTTTGCCTGCCCCCGCTGTCAAACCCCGGAAGCAGATTTTAAGCACATGTTCTGGGACTGCCCCACACTCCGGGGGTTCTGGAATACAGTCCATCAGACCCTCGAGGAGGTGACTGCCATCACAACCATGTCTGCATGGGAAGGATGCGCGCTCTGAATCTTCCGCAGGCGGAAAACCGAGAAAGTGCAGTACTGTTTCCTATAACTGGCAATCCTCCTGGCAAAGAGGGGAATAGTCATGCATTGGAGGGCCCCTGTGGGACCACCGGATGCAGCCTGGATAGGCGCCATACGTAAATGGCGGTACAAAAGGGGGTGGTGATGGACGGGGCATCTGGCACGGGGTAAGACTGATTTATATATAGCCATGTCTGAAATGGGGTGGCTGAGTGGGCTAAAGAATGGTGATGGATTAAACCCAGATCTTTTGACTGGGTGTGAGTGTTTGATTTGCTCAAGCGCTCCGTCCATCATCCCCTTTTGTATCGCTTTGTTCGCCCTAAGTGTGGCAGGGTATGCTCAGACGTGAGTCCCTTGCTCACTTGGCCACTGGATTCAAGATAGCCTGGCTGATGAGGATTATGAATCCGAAACCGGTCCCAGGATGCTTGTTTCCGGTCCATGGAAGACATGGCTTGGCAGTTCGGGCTGGACTGTTCCCATGAGGCACAGGGTCAGACTGATTTGCATATAGCCATGTCTGAAATGGGGTGGCAGAGTGGGCTAAAGAATGGTGATAGATTAAACCCAGATCAGTTGACTGGGGGTGAGTGTTTGATTTGCTCAAGCGCTCCGTCCATCATCCCCTTTTGTATCGCGTTGTTCGCCCTAAGTGTGGCAGGGTATGCTCAGACGTGAGTCCCTTGCTCACTTGGCCACTGGATTCAAGATAGCCTGGCTGATGAGGATTATGAATCCGAAACCGGTCCCAGGATGCTTGTTTCCGGTCCATGGAAGACATGGCTTGGCAGTTCGGGCTGGACTTTTCCCATGAGGCACAGGGTCAGACTGATTTGCATATAGCCATGTCTGAAATGGGGTGGCTGAGTGGGCTAAAGAATGGTGATGGATTAAACCCAGATCAGTTGACTGGGGGTGAGTGTTTGATTTGCTCAAGCGCTCCGTCCATCATCCCCTTTTGTATCACTTTGTTCGCCCTAAGTGTGGCAGGGTATGCTCAGATGTAAGTCCCTTGCTCACTTGGCCACTGGATTCAAGATAGCCTAGCTGATGAGGATTATGAATCCGAACCCGGTCACAGGATGCTTGTTTCCGGTCCATGGAAGACATGGCTTGGCAGTTCGGGCTGGAATGTTCCCATGAGGCACAGGGTCAGACTGATTTGCATATAGCCATGTCTGAAATGGGGTGGCTGAGTGGGCTAAAGAATGGTGATGATTAAACCCAGATCAGTTGACTGGGGGTGAGTGTTTGATTTGCTCAAGTGCTCCGTCCATCATCCCCTTTTGTATCGCTTTGTTCGCCCTAAGTGTGGCAGGGTATGCTCAGACGTGAGTCCCTTGCTCACTTGGCCACTGGATTCAAGATAGCCTGGCTGATGAGGATTATGAATCCGAAACCGGTCCCAGGATGCTTGTTTCCGGTCCATGGAAGACATGGCTTGGAAGTTCGGGCTGGACTGTTCCCATGAGGCACAGGGTCAGACTGATTTGCATATAGCCATGTCTGAAATGGGGTGGCTGAGTGGGCTAAAGAATAGTGATGGATTAAACCCAGATCAGTTGACTGGCGGTGAGTGTTTGATTTGCTCAAGCGCTCCGTCCATCATCCCCTTTTGTATCGCTTTGTTTGCCCTAAGTGTGGCAGGGTATGCTCAGACGTGAGTCTCTTGCTCACTTGGCCACTGGATTCAAGATAGCCTGGCTGATGAGGATTATGAATCCGAAACCGGTCCCAGGATGCTTGTTTCCGGTCCATGGAAGACATGGCTTGGCAGTTCGGGCTGGACTGTTCCCATGAGGCACAGGGTCAGACTGATTTGCATATAGCCATGTCTGAAATGGGGTGGCTGAGTGGGCTAAAGAATGGTGATGGATTAAACCCAGATCAGTTGACTGGGGGTGAGTGTTTGATTTGCTCAAGCGCTCCGTCCATCATCCCCTTTTGTATCGCTTTGTTCGCCCTAAGTGTGGCAGGGTATGCTCAGACGTGAGTCCCTTGCTCACTTGGGCACTGGATTCAAGATAGCCTGGCTGATGAGGATTATGAATCCGAAACCGTTCCCAGGATGCTTGTTTCCGGTCCATGGAAGACATGGCTTGGCAGTTCGGGCTGGACTGTTCCCATGAGGCACAGGGTCAGACTGATTTGCATATAGCCATGTCTGAAATGGGGTGGCTGAGTGGGCTAAAGAATGGTGATGGTTTAAACCCAGATCAGTTGGCTGGGGGTGAGTGTTTGATTTTCTCAAGCGCTCCGTCCATTATCCCCTTTTGTATCGATACGTAAATGGGGTAAAGCGGAGGAGGAGATACTCCGGGAGGAGGAAGTGAAGGGGCACCGCAAACACCCTTTATCCCTAGATTGGGCCCAGTTAATGCACTAATTCACACGGGTGACAAGTCCACCAGAGTCGCAGACGGCCTTGCGGTCCCAGACCCGAACAGCCACTCCGGTCCCTGCACCTCACTGATGCAGTCACAAAACTTCCCAAGCGCCGCATGGGTCCACAACCCGTGACCCCTGCTATCCAGCTATCCACGCTACTGACTCCCCGCATGCTACAGTGCTATGCACTCTAAGAAAGATACAGCCGCACCCAAGCACAGCATATCACCTCCCGCTCCCCCCCAGACACCCCACCCCACCAGGTTAACCCCAAAGGTTGAAACAGTTAGAAGTTTAGACTGGAGGGATTTCCCCCTACCAATAGTTTATTGGAAAGATAGACAAGAACATCATGACAACACATGCAGACACGTATCATGCCGGCCTCGTCGGCACTATCTGGGACGACTGAGTAAAGATCAACATAATACAGGGTCATTACCACGCTAAGCATAGTAGGTCGTTCACCACGGACAGTCTCTGCTCGCCTCAGGGGTAAGCTACGGACACTACAGGGGACTATTTGGTGAATATTAACGGACCGAACAACTTGAATAGGCTGATCAGCACATGAATACTATATGAGGAAGGCTATTCGACGTGTACTGATACTGTGTACCTACGGACATGTACCACTGTACTGCATAATCACTGACATGCTGATTGTAAAATGCAAACTAAAACCCAATAAACAAATTTAAAAAAAAATTGTATATGGGTGGTTTTGTGTCTCCAATTTGCGCTACATCACGCATGCCACAGAATTATCAAAGATATATTTTGCATATCAAGGCTTTAATAAAGTTGATGCCCTTGATAAAGTATGTCTCCGAAAAACATGGTATTTGGGTGTACATTTTGTTACTTTTGTGCCGACCTCCAGCTCTTTTCACAAACTAAACACAGACATGCCTGTAGTGTTGGGTTTTGTTACTGAGTCGATTTCCCAGAGATGTGACAAGTGGCATTCATGAGCTATTCTGGTGAGCTGTGATTCTGAGCGGTGCTGTTGAGTCGAGTTGCAGAGTTGGGTTTCTAAGTCGAGTTGCTGGCTTTTGCCCCTCTGTTGTTTCTTTCTGTACCTCTCTTGTCTCCTTCTGCACCTCTCTTGCCGCTTTTGGCACCTATGTTGCTTCTTTCTGCACTTGTCTTGCCTCTTACTGCACCCCTATAGCCTGTTTCTGCACCTCTGTTGGTTGTTTCTGCACTGCTCTTGCTTCTTTCTGCACATCTTTTGCAAATTTCTGTATCCATTTCGCCTCTTTCTGTACCATGGTTCCCTATTCCTGCACCTTTCCTGTCTGTTACTGTTCCTCTCTTGCCTCTTTATGCACTTATTTTGCCTCTTTTTGCACCGACTTGCATCCTTCTTCACCTCTGTTGATTCTTTCTGCACTTGTCTTGCCTCTTTCTACACCCCTCTAGCTTCTTTCTTCACCTCTGTTGCTTCTTTCTGCACCTTTTTTGCAAACTTCTGTATCCCTCTTGCCTCTTTCTCTACCCCTGTTCCCTCTTTCTGCACCTTTCCTGCCTATTCCTGTACCTCTCTTACCTCTTTCTTTACTTCTTGTGCCTTTTTCTACACCCCACTTACCTCCTTCTGTACCTCTGTTGCTTCTTTCTGCACTTGTCTTGCCTCTTTCTGCACCCCTCTAGCCTCTTTCTGTACCTCTGTTTGTTCTTTCTGCTCTGCTCTTGCTGGCAAGAGGGAGGACTCGGTCATCAGTTCCGGTCATGAGTACCAGTATGCCATATTTATAATTTATATAAGCCAGACTTGGAACTTTTAATTTATGTGCGTTTACTCAAGAGTGCTCACCTTGTAACTTATCCTCCACGTGCTCATACTGCGCACCCAACCAAGCTTCTGCGGTGTGCTAGGGCGAGTCTCCTTCATTGCGACACACCACATGTGCGCTCACCAAAGCCAGCAATTCCTCGCACCACCTCCTGGAAACAATAACTGCACGCACATCATCACGCTCCTAGCAAAGAGGTGCTCACCGCATGAATGCTTGCACGTTCTACAACATAATTGGCCTGATGTGTCTCCGGAACGGCCAGGCATTAATCAAGATCACCCTTCCACAGAAACAAGTCAAATGGTTATCAGAGGACATTTGGAATAACCTTTATGGTTCAACACGCAAAACATGGCCAATCTTTTGCGTAAATAAGCCAAATGGTTGTTGGAAGCCATTTTGAATGATTTCAAAGTTCAATGCTAAGTTGATTTTCCTCATTCAATGTTTAAAAAAATCCACCATTAGTTAAAATCTTCTACTGGAAATCAATTTAAATAATTTTGCCGTGACCTGCACACCTAAACAAATAAAATATATCCTATACAAGATATTATATTTGTTATTTTTATATTACCTACTGGCGGTCGCCAGTAGGTATATATAGTTAGGATTTTTTCTCTATGGGTTTTTTGAAAATTCTATGTCTAATAACTTTGGCGTTTGTGGACGGAATCGGCTGAAATTTTCAGGAAAATGGCACATTTTGTTTCTGAGCAGCCCTTGAAAATTTGGGGGGGGTTCGTCCAGTGGGGGCCGAGAAAAAAGGGGGGTCCCAAAACGTGTTTTTAACATTGAGTTTTCCATAGGGCGGTTGGCCTCACTTTTAGCCCGAACGGCTGAATGGATTTGCACGAAACTTGGCAAAATTGTAGGGACTGGTAGCCCGATGTGCCTTTTGTAGGTCTCAATATATGTGCTCCAGTGGATTTTGAGAAATTAACGTTTAAAAAAAGATATATATCTGTAACAGCGGACCGGTTAGCGCTCTGGTTCGCGGACTTTTCGCGCAACGGAGCTTTGTGAAGCGAAGCTGATTGGTTCTCCGGCGTCTGTCAACATTCCAAACAGTCCGTAGCGGCCGCCATCTTGTCTCTCGGTAGGATCGAGAGACAAGAGGAGGTCAAAACAAAGGGGGAAATAACTATAAGGGGGCATAGTAGATCCTCGCTGACCCCCTAGGTTTGATGTGGAGGTTTTAAAAGGGCCCCGCGGGGCAAAAAAAAATAATAATAATAATAATCGAACGGCTGAATGGATTTGCACGAAACTTGGCAAAATTGTAGGGACTGGTAGCCCGATGTGCCTTTGCTAGGTCTCAATATATGTGCTTCAGTGGATTTTGAGAAATTAACGTTCAAAAAAAGATATATATCTGTAACAGCGCACCGCTTCGCGTACTTTTCGCGTTACGGAGCTTTGCGAAGCGAAGCTGATTGGCTCTCCGGTGTCTGTAAACATTCCAAACAGTACGTAGCGGCCGCCATCTTGTCTCTCGGTAGGATCGAGAGACAAGAGGAGGCCAAAGCGAAGGGGCAAATGACCATAAGGGGGCATAGTAGATCCTCGCTGACCCCCTAGGTTTGATGTGGAGGTTTTAAAAGGGCCCCGCGGGGCAAAAAAAAAAATAATAATAATAATCGAACGGCTGATGACCATAAGGGGGCATAGTAGATCCTCGCTGACCCCCTAGGTTTGATGTGGAGGTTTTAAAAGGGCCCCGCGGGGCAAAAAAAAATAATAATAATAATAATCGAACGGCTGAATGGATTTGCACGAAACTTGGTAAAATATTAGGGACTGGTAGCCCGATGTGCCTTTGCTATGTCTCAATATATGTGCTTCAGTGCATTTTGAGAAATTAACGTTCAAAAACAAGATATATATCTGTAACAGCGCTCCGCTTCGCGGAGATAAAATTATATGTGTATTACCTAGCTGTTGCTAACACCAGTTAGCGACGGCTAGTAGGAGATAGCGACCATCTTGGGTCCCACTTTGCATGTGAGTGATATTTATCACTAATGACATGCAAAGTGGGCATGCCAAGATGTTAGCGACTGGAAACAGTCGCTAACATCGCTATCTCCTATTATCAACTTTTGGAAATATTCGAGATAAGCGCGAATATCTCCAAAAAGTAACAGCTGCCCTGAGCAGTTCTTAGCCATGTTATCCAATGGGAGGTGGATAACATGGCTAAGAGCATTAGCTCGGTAATGCATGAATATCGCGGAGTTTTCAGCGACATTAATGCATTGCGCTCGTTTTTTATCGTATTTGCGATAAACCTTGATAATAGCAAGGTTTATCTGCGATAATTTCTGACGGTAAAAAAATCTTTGCAATGCATCGTTAGGGATAAATATCGCTTAACTTTGGTAATATGCCCCAACGTCTGTTAACGTTCGATTCGAAGGAAATCAGGAATTGTTGAAAAACATTGTGTGCGCCATCTTGTCTTTTTTCAAATGCCACACTTTTGTCGTGCACGGCAGCCATTTTAGATGCCTTGACCAGATCCACTCTGTGAACGCTGTCGATCCTTAGCATGGCTCCCCACCCTCGCAAGCATCTCCCCCAGGCAGTGGTCACCCCCGCTCTCTGTTTTATGCATGGGTAATAAACCTCCCCCCATCTGCGCTGTTCTTCCCTGAGAATCACACCCTGTGCCCGCCCGACACCTCCCTTTCGCCCTATTCACTACCGCACCCTCTGACACTCCTTTTCCTCTGTGTCCGATTGTCCAGGCCGGTCCTAGGGTATCAGCTAGCCCTGCAGATGTAGTTTATGGCCACAGCTGTAAAGAATCACCCGTCTTCAAAGGAGTTATAGTAGATCAAGGCCCACACTCGATGAGATCCGTCACAGCAGAAGCGTTGCTATTATCTGAAAACCATTCTGTATTGTGATTGGGGAGGGGACCGAGCGTGAAGCGGAAGATTCCAGGGATGACTCTTTGTACATCAAAGTTTTTACAATTATGTGTCACATTAAAAATATATAGCACTCCGACAAAGTAGTAAGATTATAAAACTTTAATAATTTATAAATATATACAAGAAAACAAAAATAGTAATAACATATAAACATTTTTAGAGAAAAACAACGAAGTAGCGGTCGGCTGTGCGAATAGTCCCAACGCAGCACAACGTCCAGATTTCCGGCGTGGGGCGTCGCGGGGGGTGGGTGATCAGTAGCAAACTGTTGTGCGAATAGTTCCAAGGCAGCAGAACGCGCCGAAATCTAGATGACACAAAAGTGATGTCTAGTAAGTTGCCACCCAGCAAATAACGGCGTGGGGCGTCGCGGGGGGTGGGTCATCAGTAGCAAACTGTTGTGCGAATAGTTCCAAGGCAGCAGAACGATGGCACCAAGGTGATGTCCAGTAAGTTGCCGCACTGGTTTTGGTATCCTACAATGCTGCTCCGAATAACGGCGTGGAGCGCCCCGGGGGAGGCGGCGTGAACGGGCCTCTCCAGGTGGAGTCTCGTCTGTTGTAGTGGGGCGCCCCTTTACCGTTTCAGTTGCCATTCCGTCCGCTTTTGGTCCACTGTGTCAAAATCCGCCATTCAGCTGAGTTGCGCCCACTCTTGCGGTGCAGCGATAGGCGGCTGTCACAGGACTCTCAAAATGGCGGCAGGCTGTTTCCTTTTTGGGCCTGGTCCACTGAAATGGCCCTGGGACACCTTGGAAATCGGACGCTTGTCTGCTAGGTCTTGGACCCCATTCTCGAAAGCGTCCCCTCCGCCTTGAGAATTCATCAAAAGTTTTGGGGGCCCCGACTCCTGCAGGCTTCTGGTGGGGAGCGGCTGCCATGATTGCTCGCGGAATGACCACGACGGAGCTACGAGATGGTGGTGCTCTCATGGTGACGCCAGCTTCAGTCTGAAACATCCAGAAACAAGGTGGGGCTTTCATCGTTTGGGGGAAAAAAAAAGTTTTCATCCAATGAAAAGTGTTGTTTTTAGGTCATATGATCAAGCCTTCCATCATTAGGAAACCAAAAGTAAAATGAACCAATGAAAAGTTTTATAAACAAGTCACATGACCTGTTATGCGGCATAGGGTATAAAATGCGGAGAAAATACGTTGGCACGTGAGGCGGCGTCAGTAGCGGACCGATGTGCGAATAGGCCGAAGGCAATACAACGCGCCAAGATCCGGATGGCATCGAGGTGGTGTCATAGTTGAGAGTTCTGAGCAGCGGTTGTAACACTGTCTGAAGCTTATTTGCAGCTGCTGCAGCTTCACTACGCGCCAAGATCCGGATGGCACCGAGGTGGTGTGTAGGAAGTTGCCGCACTGGTGTGGCCATCCTACAATGCTGAAAGTCGGCGTGGGGCGCCCCGTTGGCCTGTGAGTTTGCGTCAGTAGCGGACCGATGTGCGAATAGGCCGAAGGCAGCACAACGCGCCAAGATCCGGATGGCACCGAGGTGGTGTCTAGTAAGTTGTCGCACTTCTGTGGCCATCCTACAATGTTGAAAGTCGGCGTGGGGCGCCCCGTTGGCCTGTGAGATGGTGTCAGTAGCGGACTGATGTGTGAATGGGGCCAAAGGCAGCGCAACAATATTTTCTACTATATTTCCGGTGTAGAAGAGACCACAAGGCGCTGAGATGCCAAGATCCGGATGGCACCGAGGTGGTGTGTAGCAAGTTGCCGCACTGGTGTGGCCATCCTACAATGCTGAAAGTCGGCGTGGGGCGCCCCGTTGGCCTGTGAGATGGCGTCAGTAGCGGACCGATGTGCGAATAGGCCGAAGGCAGCACAACAATATTTTCTGACTGACACCACAAGGCGCTGAGATGCCAAGATCCGGATGGCACCGAGGTGATGTCTAAGTTGCGGACTGATGTGCGAATGGGGCCAAAGGCAGCGTAACAATATTTTTTGTATGGAAGATACCACTAGGCGTTGAGATGCCAAGATTCGGATGGCACTGAGGTGATGTCTAGCAAGTTGGTGTGGTCATCCTACAATGCTGAAACTCGGCGTGGGTCACCCCATTAGCCTGTGAGATGGCGTCAGTAGCGGACCGATGTGCGAATAGGCCGAAGGCAGCACAACGCGCCAAGATCCGGATGTCACCGTGGTGGTTTCATAGTTGAGAGGCACTTCATCTGCAGTGGGGCGCCGAGATCCGGATGGCACCGAGGTGATGTCTAGCAAGTTGCTGTACTGGTGTGGTCATCCTACAATGCTGAAACTCGGCGTGGGTCGCCCCATTAGCCTGTGAGATGGCGTCAGTAGCGGACCGATGTGCGAATAGGCCGAAGGCAGCACAACGCGCCAAGATCCGGATGTCACCGTGGTGGTTTCATAGTTGAGAGGCACTTCATCTGCAGTGGGGCGCCGAGATCCGGATGGCACCGAGGTGATGTCTAGCAAGTTGCTGTACTGGTGTGGTCATCCTACAATGCTGAAACTCGGCGTGGGTCGCCCCATTAGCCTGTGAGATGGCGTCAGTAGCGGACCGATGTGCGAATAGGCCGAAGGCAGCACAACGCGCCAAGATCCGGATGTCACCGTGGTGGTTTCATAGTTGAGAGGCACTTCATCTGCAGTGGGGCGCCGAGATCCGGATGGCACCGAGGTGATGTCTAGCAAGTTGCTGTACTTGTGTGGTCATCCTACAATGCTGAAACTCGGCGTGGGTCGCCCCATTAGCCTGTGAGATAGCAGTTCTTTGGATTTGGGCCTGGCTCGTCTGCTGTAGTGGGGCGCCCCTTTACCGTTTCAGTTGCCATTCAGCTGAGTTTCGGCTGCTCTTGATGCTACAGCGACAGGCGGCTGCAACAGGACTCTCAAAATGGCGGCCTGTTCTTTGGATTTGGGCCTGGTCCACTAAAATGGCCCTGGGACACCTTAGAACTCGGACGCTCGATTTTTTTTTCCTTTCCTGTACATGCAAAAAAAGGTAAATGCCCGGTACGTTACACGCTTCATCTGCCACGATGAACTCTCTAGAGGAACCGAAAAAAAATATAGTTGTGGTAACTATACCATGCATCGTCATATGGAGAGGTGGCACCAATTAATTATAGTGCTGCATAAAAGAGAGATTTGGAGGAGAACCCCTGACCTGCTAGTACATTCATCAAAGAAGTGGCACTGAGAGCTTCAGAGGCAAGGGAAACGGTCCCAAATATTTAGAAGAACTTTGGAAAGATTAAAATGACATGTTTAGATTGTGGCAAATTTATTTCATGTGGACATCTGAGTGTTACTCTAATAAATACAGCATATGAACATCATCATAGTCGATGGTTGGTAGAGACATTTTGACTATATCCTGGACCTGCCCGTCCTCGCCCAAAATGGCGCCAGAATAAATGGGACTCGTAACTCCTTGTTGTGTACTGGTTGCAGAACCTTGAAATCACGAGATACGTATGCAGTTTTGAAGCACATGGCGGGCGGGGACGAGAATTGATTGAATATTTCGACATCCCTATTGATATTAAGTTCTGATGTGTTATTGATTACTGTACTGTTGAAAGTTCGAATTAACGTCACCCATGGTACTTGCCCGCAAATGTATATCTAGATAATTTTATTGTAACTGGCCCTGTCGTATTTTAATTATAAAATGTACGTCCACCGATTCCGTAACTGTTAGACACCTTAGTTTTTGCAACCTAATGGCCCGCCCGTTACGTTCCTCTACAGTGTAAATGTCTATTCATCATATACGATTACAGTTTGCTCCGTGGCCGGCCCACGTGGTTATAGGCTTGTATTTGTATAATGAAATTTTCACAATAAAGGTTTTTAAAAGAAAACATGGTAGTAGTATATACATTGGTAAAGTTTTTAATAATAGTCACTGTTTTAGAATCATTAAAAGGCAAGTGAAATAAAGCAGACCAATTACATGAAGGGTAAAAGGTATAATACGAAGGAACGCAGTAAAGATAAATGGTCAAGGGCTGTTGTGTTTTCTATTCCTGCAACATAAAGTGATCGATAAGAATCTCATATTCAGGCGTATCGGCGACTAAGACAGCAGGTCGACCCTCTTTTGCTCAACGGCTCCGTCATGGGACGAAGAAACGCTCTTTTTCTCGAAAAAAGAATATATTTTACTTGCAGGACAGTTGTAAAATTTCCGGGAAAGTACATTAGCCTGGAACATTATAACATATATTTAAGAAAAAATAATGTTCGGAAGTAATGAAAAGCGTAATTTTTAGGTCATATGACCAAGCCTTTCATCATTACAATAAGAAAAGTAAAATGAACCAATGAAAAGTTTTATTAACAAGTCACATGACTTGTTATGCTTACGTTACGCGCTGCGCGCCCCGGATGACTTCCGGATGCGCTAACGCGGCGCGTCATATGACGCATTACGCGACAACGCAGGTACAGAATATAGTCAAAATGTCTCCACCAACCAGCGGTCGGAACACAACCCCTTTCAGCAGGCTAAATAGTTCTGTTAAATGACAACAGAAGGGACAGGCAACAAGAACCATCAGTCAAAGAGGGGAGGGCTAGTTCTTCTCTACCGGGTTACATTGGGGCGCTACCGGAACTGATCGAATTGGTAGTCTACAGTGTTTCTGGATGTTTCAGACTGAAGCTGGGGTTAGCATGAGAGCAGCACCATTTCGTAGCTCCGTCGTGGTCATTCCGCAACCAATCATGGCAGCCGTTCTTTATCGTTATTTTGGGCGGGGTGGGTGGCGGAGCAGAGCTGTTTTGCAGCCATCATTGTGTGGAGTTCAGTTCATCTCACTAGTTTTGTATTTGTCATGAGGGGTTGTTCCTAATGTTTCTATTTTAGCGAGGTCAAAAAGAGATCCCATTAGTGGCCTACTGATTTTGCTCGATTCCTTTTCTTTTTTTTTACACGATTTTTCGTTATCTGCAAAGACTAAACAGAGTATTGCGACTCTGTGTTTGTTTGTAAATAGAGAATGAACCAAAGAGAACTAATTCTAAAACAGTAAATACTTGGATAACAATGAATCAAATGGAGAGAGAAGCAGGCACGACGGATTACAATGGGGGCAAAGACCTGCGTTAACTACCTTTCACTATCTGCAAAGAGAGAGTACTCCTAATAGAAATGAGGGGGGGGGCACCATTCAAAGCAGATCAGTGTGCATAAACACGAAAATGTTTTCACTTACCACGTACTTGACATTCGACAGCTTATGATATTTGCTATTAAAAAACCATTGAAATTCACTGAAAAAACCATAGGTTATAGACCATATATAGTTAGGAATTAGCATTTACAAAACCTTGAAAATTCACTGAAAAAACCATAGGTTATAGACCATATATAGTTAGGAATTAGCATTTAAAAAACCTTATTTTACTCACACAAAACCATTGAAATTCCATATATAGTTAGTTGCACTAACTATATATCGCGCACCTGCAATCCACTGCTGATGATGTCACATATTACATCATTCATGACATGGTCAGTGACATCACTGATGACATCACTGATGACATCTCAAATGACATCACTGATGACATCACTGATGACAACATCCAGTGACTGTATGTTTCTGTAAAGTTAAAATGTGTCTTACATATTGAAGAATGAGTGGAAGTATAAGTGTCTGGACAAAGGATTTAGTAGGTGCATGACTGAATGCATGAGTGAGTGATTAAATGTGTCTCACTGAGTGCATGGGTTAGTGACTAAAGTGTCTTAATTTGTGCATCATTATGTCTGTTGTTCTGTAAACTGCTGCATGTTTTGATCAGTAGCTATATGATTAACTATATGGGTTACTGATTGATTGTCCAAGTATTTGTATGGGAGACTGAGTGTGTGTGTGGCTGGCTGGGAGGTGTGTGACTCTGTGCAGATCAATGTGTACTTGTATCAATGATTGTATAACAAGGTAAGTATGTGTTAGTATATGTTTGAAAATGTAAGGTGCTCTATGTTTAACTGTATAGACAAGAAAATGGAAGTGTCATTGATTCTTTACAGGACTGACTAGGTGTGTGAGTAACTCCATGGATGAGTGGCAGACTGTGAGTGTCTGTATAGGTGTATGAGTGCATATGATAGTGTTGTAAAGATGAGTGATTGTATGTATGAATGATAGTATGGGTGAATGAGTGAAGGTGTGTGTAGACGTAGGAATCAGTGAGTGCGTATGTAGTAACTAGTATTGGTGTGTCAATGGTTTCAAAAATTATATTCTGTATTTAACACTGGGTGAAACAGAGGTTATATTAAAATGTGAGGAGATGCATTGTATTGTCACATGAATGATATCATCAGTGATGTGGTCATTGATGTCAAATGAGATGTCATCAGTGATGTCATCAGTGATGTCATTTGAGATGTCATCAGTGATGTCATCAGTGATGTCACTGACCATGTCATGAATGATGTAATATGTGACATCATCAGCAGTGGATTGCAGGTGCGCGATATATAGTTAGTGCAACTAACTATATATGGAATTTCAATGGTTTTGTGTGAGTAAAATAAGGTTTTTTAAATGCTAATTCCTAACTATATATGGTCTATAACCTATGGTTTTTTCAGTGAATTTTCAAGGTTTTGTAAATGCTAATTCCTAACTATATATGGTCTATAACCTATGGTTTTTTCAGTGAATATATATATATATATTAATATATATATATATTTATATATATATATATCACCTACTGGTGATCGCCAGTAGGTAGTTATAGTTAGGACCTATTTTCCATAGGAAAATCACAACATTCTAACTCCAATAACTTTGGCGCCGGTTGATGAATCTTCGGGAAATTTTCAAAACTCGTGGAGCGCTACAATCCGCTCCTATCCTGATTTTTCGGGGTGGTTCAGCAAGCAAGGGCTGAGAAAAATAGGGGTCCCAATACGTGTTTTCCCCATGCAATTTTCCGTAGGAATCTTTAGACACGGCTACAGCCCGAACTGCTGAACGGAATTACACCAAATTTGGCATAGAGGTAGTTCTTGGTTCAACCCTTTTTGTTAAATGGTGTAAATCCGTTCAGTAGTTGCTGAGAAAATCAAAAGTAAAAACACATATATATCTATGGCCACGCAGGATCCGTGCACCCTGCCGATCATTAGCTGTATGCCCCCCACACGCCCCTGGGACTGCCACCTCCCCAGGGGCACTAAGTATTTAAAATTGGGGGTCCATTAAGGACCACCAAGCCCCGGGGGCTATCACCCCCTGGGCTTTGGAGATGTTGGGAGGGGGGACATGCAGCCCCCCTCCTGGAGCCTGTGATGGGCCTGGCGACCATTACCCCCCAAAACCGGCTCCTACAGTGTCCCGAGGTGCCCACCCTGGGACACTGTATTTTGCTATGGCAGGGCTCTCTCTTCCAAAAACCAAAGACGATTGCTTTTTCAAACAGCAGCTCCCCATGTGGAAAAGCAATGCCGGCTCCCGAAGGACGCAGGGAGCCGGTGGGACAGTGGGGGTATTGGGGACCCCCCACATTCCCCACCGGAGGGAGGCAGCCCCGGGAGGGGGGCAATGTGGCCTCCCTCCCCAAAATTTGACAAAAAGAAAACCAAAGGCCGGCCCTGGGGGATGTGGTCCCCGGGGCCATAAGTGGCCTGAGGAAGGGGACAAGCGCCTTGAGAACCTCCCGAGTGAGTAGTGCGCTATACAAATGGCATGATTGATTGATTGATTGATTGAACGCAGCCCCCCTCCAAAACAATATAAACGAAACAAAAACTAGATGTCCCGGGGGGATGGGGTCCCTGGGACAGATTATGGCCTACGGAGGGGGCAACACAGCCCCCTTCCAAATGTTTTTTTTGTATAAAATTAGGAAAAGAAGGGGGGGGCCACACAGTCACCTTCATAAAAAAAATGTTTAACAAAACGGCATTGCACGGTACCTGATGGGCTAGTTGGGCTAGTTGCACCCCAGGGACTCTCAGAATTCAAGGGGAGTTAATCCCCCAACGTAAAATGTGCCAGAGAGGGGGCGGGCCTGATTTGACATGTGTGCAAACACACCCTTCGGCGGGGTTTAAGTTGGGGAATTAATTCCTCTTCAATCCTGAGGGTCCCTGGAGTCCAACTAGCCCACTAAGAACCTCGAGTAAGCACCACGGAGCTGCGTTGTTGTAAAAAAGGGCATGGCCTCTGTACACCTTTCTGCAGCGCAGCTCTCTGGCGCATACTGGAGGTAACTGGTGGGCTAGTTGGCCCCCAGGGACCAGCAGGATTGAAGAAGAATAATTCCCCAACTTAAAACGTGCACACATGTCACCACAGGCCCTGCCCCCCTTTCTTCACCATTGTGCAAATACTCCCCCTGACGAGTTGTAAGTTGGGGAATTAATTCCTCTTCAAAAGTGAGGGTCCTTAAGGACCGACTAGTCCACCAGGTACCTCCAGTATGCACCACAGAGCTTCAATGCATAGAGGTGTTCAGAGGCCACGCCCCTTTTACACCTCTCTACAACACAGCTCTGTGGCGCTTACTTGAGGTACCTAGTGGGCTAGTTTGACCCTTGCGACCCTCAGGATTCAAGGGGACTTAAGGGCATATTTACAACAAGGGCTATATCTCCGCTTTTTTGGCTTAAATAGCCAAAAAAGCGGAGATAAAAATATTGCCCTATTTACAAGAGGGTGCTAACATTCATAATTGCATGTTAGCACCCTACGGCTACCTTTGCAAAGTGGGCGTTCGTGACAACCACTAAATGTCAGGACATCAATAGCGCAGCTTTGGGCTATCAGCAAGGATGCCCTAGCATTTTAGCAGCCGTCAGTTTTTCTGTTTTGCTGTTTTCGCCAAAATCTAACGTCTGCTAAATTCTTGACTTGGCCACACCTAACATAGAGGGTGGATTGTGCTGATACGTCCCTGTGGGTCGCATCAGCAAGGTTATCGCCCTTTTGCAAGGAATATCACTGGAAAACCAGCGATGTTCCCTGCAAAAGGGAGATGACCTCGCTATCTCCGGAATTTTTATCGCCCTGGAGTAACGCGTTGTTAATTACGCGCTATCAGGGTGATAAAAAGCAGAGATAGGCTGGGATAATCTAATTATCGCTAAGCACGGCCAGCGATAATGATAGCTGGCCGTTGCTAATATGCCCCTTAATCTCTCAACTTAAAACAAACAGAGGGCGCATTTACACAGGGGCAAAGAGAGGGCACGGAGGCTGAGGTGGCATGTGCAAACATGCACTGTGGCGTGTTTGAAGTTGGGGAAAAAATTCCCCTTCAATCCTGAGAGCCTCTGGGGGTCAACTAGCCCACCAGGTGCTTCCAGTAAGCGCCACTGCGCTACTTGCAGAGAAGTGGTCCAGGCCGTACCCCTTTTTACACCTCTCTGCAACGGCGCTTATTGGAGGTACCTAGTGTGCTAGTTTGACCCTAGGGACCTTCAGGATTCAAGGGGACTTAATCTCCCAACTTAAATTGGACACAGGGCTAGTTTACACAGTGGGGAAGGGAGGGGACAGGGCCTGAGGTGACGGGTGCAAATACGCCTTGTGGCGCGTTTTAAGTCAGGGAAATAATTCCCCTTCAATCCTGAGGGCTCCTGGAGGCTAACTAGCCCACTAGGTGCTACCATTAAGCGCCACTGTGATGCTTTGCAGAGAAGTGGTCCAGGCCATACCCCTTTTTACACCTCTCTGCACCTAGTGGGCTAGTTGGACCTTAGGAACCCTCTAGGATTCAAGGGTACTTAATCTTCCACATTAAAATGGCCACAGGGCGCATTCACACAGTGGTGAAGGGACGGGAGGGGCCTGAGGTGACGTGTGCAAACATGCCCTGTGGTGCATTTTAAGTTGGGGAAATAATTCCCCTTCAATCCTGAGGGTCCCTGGGGGTCAACTAGCCCACCAGGTGCTTCCTGTAAGTGCCACTGCGCTGCGTTGCAGAGAGGTGGTCCAGGCCGTGCCTCTTTTTATACTTCTCTGCATTACAGCTCTGTGGTGGTAACTGGACATACCTGGTGGGCTAGTTGTACCCAAGGGACACTCAGGATTCAAGGGGTCTTTATCCACCAAGATAAAATGGCCACAGGGCGTGTTTTCACATGTCAGATCAGCCCCCTCTTCACCAGTGTGCAAACGCGCCCTGTCGCACATTTTAATAAGTAGTTTTAATCCCCCTGCCCTATTATTTACTAGGGTCTTACATAGGAGGCCATAGTATTCACAGGGGTACCCCTAGACATAGTGTTCCCTAGTGTATGTATGAGGCTTTAACTGTATTCTATGTGTCTTTAGCATGGCACTGGCTCTAGGACTGGTTAGTCAGTGTCAGTTACCACCAGTACCCGTCTGAAAAAGTTGAGGGTACTTAATGATTTTGCAACACGGCCTCTTTCTGCTCATCTGTTTGTTTTTTCTGCATGTCTTAGTTTTTCCTGCACTTTTCTTCATCTTTGAGGACTTCTTTTGCTTCTTTCTGCATTTCTTTTTCTTCTTTCTTTGTATTTTTTCTTCTTTCTTCACATGTTCTACCTCTGTATAATAACTTTGGCGCTGATTGACGTATTTTAGCGACATTTTCAAAACTAGTGGGGGACTCTGGTCCGCTCTAGGGGGTCCCACAAGGACCCCAGGGCCCAAAAAAATATATATTTTTCAAATCACGGTGCACGCAGAGGATCCACAGATCCAGCCGGGAAAATTAAACAAACAAAGCGCTTTGTTATGAATTAGCCCCCGGGTGGGCCAAGTTCCAGGGGCATCTCCAAAAATATTTGCGGGGGCCCTGGGAGACCCCCGCAGCCCCGGGGACTGCCATCCCTTGGGGCTTTCTAGGAACATTTGCGGGGGCTCACAGCCCCCCGCAGCCTCAGGGACCGCCACCCCAGGGCTTCTTTTTAAAATGTATGGGGGGCCTCAAAGGCCCCCCCAAGCCCTGGGGACTGCCACACCCGGGGCTTCTTTTTAAATAAATAAATACCTGTGTGGGGGGCTAGAGATGAACTACATGTCCCAGAGAGCGCCAACTCCCCGGTGCACTAATATGTAAATTTGGGGGTCTGTTAAGGACCCTCGAGCCCCGGGGACCATCACCTCCCCGGGGCTCTGCCTGTAATGGTAAGGGGCAGTGTGGCCCCCCTCCTGAAGCCTGTGATGGCCCTGGAGACTGCCACCCCCCAGAGCCGACTCCTGCAGTGTCCTGGGGTGCCCACACCCAGGACACTGCTGTTTGCTATGACAGGGCGGGATCATCACACGCCCGCCCCGTCATAGCAAACTGGGGTTTGGGTTTTGGAAGAGAGAACAGGAAACCTGCTCTCTCTTCCAAAATCCAAACCACATTGTTTTTCCACACGGGGAGCTGCATGTCAGCAGCTCCCCGTGTGCAAATGTAATGCCAGCTCTCGCAGGACGTGGGGAGCCACCAATCGTTTTTGAGAAAAAGCAATGGTTTTAATATTGATGAGAAGGACATAATGGTGTCTGCTTCTTTATAAGGTAATTGAGAGTCTCTGATGTTATTTTTCCCATTTCAATGTAAGAAGTTTGTCTGTGGAGCAAATTGCTTGTAAATATGCTCCCACCTGTGCATGGCAAATTTAGATTTTGAATGTTTGCGTTACATAGGCATGTTAAAGGTGACTGAAACATGCTGCAAAGGCAATCAAAAAACGCTTTTATGTGTCTTAAGGACATTTTAAGTCATTTCCCCATGTGCAGTGTTTTCAAATTATGAGTTGAAAATCGTTTTTGAGGTAAAGGAATGTTTTCAAAATTTATGTGCGCCATATGCCCCCAAATTTCTTTTTCAGGGGTGCAGCAGGGTGTTCTTGAGACACCCCTGCACCCTCGGAAAAAGATCGTAATTTGCGATGAGGTAATTGCTAATCGAAAATTGCACCTTCATTCCTATGGGCCTCCTGCTGCATGGAAATGAATGGGTAATTTGTAATTAGCAAATAGCTCATCGCAAACTAGGAATGGTAAAGAATCGCTATTTATTCCTTAAAGTTCGCTATTCAGGAAATGCAAAAAACTTTGATGATACATATGGCGGTTCATCTCTAACAAGATAAGAAGCATAGGGATAGATTTATGATGACTGGCGCATCACCAGGGATGTGTTAGTCATTCTGTGCCGCTGTTCCGTCACCTATGGTGTGCTGCATTTACAATGCGGCGCATCATGGGGCAAAAACAGCACAGATGCGTGACGTATCTGTGCCGTAAAGGTGGCGCATTGCTGGAGTTGTATCGCAAGTGTGATGAAGCTCCAGCAAGGCTCAGGGGTGCCCCTGTCGCAGGGTTTCTGTTCTCACACAGAACTGTGGACAGAGGATTGGAACCTCGGCGAATTAGGGTGCCCCAAAACTCACCTTAGTAATCAAAAACCCCTTAGCAAGCTAGGTACAGTGTCACATTGGATATAACAAACTCTCAATGTTTAGACAATCCAGAATATGAACTTATAGTACCTCAGGATACGTGGAACTCATGAAAAGTCGGTCGTTATATATTTCTTAGAAACCAGAACATGGAGTTAAGAAGAACACATGTGTATTTGAAATGTTTATTTACTAATGCCGTCTTCTCAGGCGTAGTATCTTAGATAATACAAGTACACATATTATCAGTAGCAAAATTACCAGCATAGTTACTAGTACATAAGAAGCGAATGGTGACAGTATGTTAACATGCTGTAAATGAATAAGAGTTAGCAACACTTATAAGCAGCCGCGGGCCGTGGAGGGAGTTACGGTGGGGCAGGGAGGCGGGGAGGGGGAGGGGCAGGGTGGAGAGGGCTCCACCCTGCCCCTCCCCCTCCCCGCCTCCCTGCCCCACCGTAACTCCCTCCACGGCCCGCGGCTGCTTATATCTCACCCTCCCTAATACACATATTATATTATTTGCTAAGAAGGTCTCTTTGTGTTGGTTTAGGGCGTGCCCATACTTTAGTGTCTTAGATTTGAAGGAATCACATCAGCATACACCAGCTCTCTCTTCATGTGAACCGCATCAAGTGTTGTGTATGTGTGTTCGGCAAAGCAATATAAAACCCGCCTCATGCCCAGAATTGGCAGAAGCTGCACTTATGTTATGAGTATGAAGTCGTGGAGATCAGACCTCATAACAATTCTGTATCGTGTTGTTCTTGAAACTTCAGCACTCGCTGTACAGATATAGTTTAACAAGTAAAGCAGATAGTAGAGCAATAACATATTATTCTCATGTAAATCACGATGAACTATTAGGTTGAAAGCTAAAGCAACAACTAAGTGTCGTGTGCAGAAGTTGCAAAAAAGGAAAAATGGCGTTTAAACCGGTAATGAGCCCATGCTAACTTAAGACGGTGTAAAGATATCCAGGATCTACATGACACCTCCCCATGATAAGGAAACGAACTGAATAAGATAATAGAAGTGCCATCTCATGAGAGCAGATTGCAACTTTATATGTGCACGGTCCGCAAGGTAAAACATTAAAAACTAGCAAAATGTAATGCTAAAGAAAAATAAAACAGCCAACTACTTTATCGAGGCTTAAGCCAATTGGCAAGCTAAATAATAAAAACTTGACAAATAAGTCAATGAATTGTCAATGAAATGCTAGTACTCAGCATATCAAACATGAAAAAGGTCTATGACATAACTGTGTATGCAAAATAAGCTGCAACAGCCTCTAATAGGAAGTCACCGTCTTCATCCGAAAAGAGTTCAGCCATCCAATTTAAAAGCGGAAAAGAACATACGTGCTCTCCCAGCACCGGATCCTCTATCACCATCAGAGGACAGCTCGGTGGGTTTTCAAGAAAGCTCTGTTCCAAGAAACACTGTGTTGCCGCCAGTAAATTCCAGGGACCAATTAGTCCATGCATCAATGCCACAGCCATAATCCTTTCGCCAGGACAAACCAACTCGTGAGTAATGATAGGACTCATCAGCTGATTAAAGTCGACGTCAGGAGAAACCGGTCCGCAGAGACACAAATCAATGGCCCAATCGAAATCACAGGTCAGGCAGTGAAATACAGGCTGGACACAGGTGAAGTAGGAGAATCGAAAAGATAATCCATATGCCGTGCTTAATATCGCCAACGGCATTGTGCCATAATATTCAAGCATGCGATTGCGGAACAGCGTCAGCAGCTGCAGGGCGGGAGCTTGCACAGGAGGGACATCCATATTTAAAAATGTAAAAAAGCACAAGAGCGTCCGTTGGTAATGCAAGTAAAAATGGGAATCCACCAAGCACAGTGGAAAAAATAGAATGAAAGAAAGCAGGGATGACTCCAAAGATTTTCTCAAATGAAGTCACGAGACCACTGGTAACAACTTTAAAAAAGTGCGCCAGGCCCTTTGTGGAGGACGCGTTAAAGATAGTCCGAACCATGTCGTTGAAATGCAAAGGCGAATCAGTATTTAAAAGGGTCTGCACCTCTGTACGGGTGTTCGCTATGTGAAGCACGAAAGTTTCACGGGCCGAACTCAAGGCCACCTCTCTCTGAGACAAAAGAGCTCTTATTCTTGCCATGCCGTTGAAATGTGCTCCCAAGGTTGGTATTTGTGGCCAGATTGAAAACTCCCTATGTTCATGTGTGGGAGGAAATAGAACATTTCTGCAGCAAATAACCCGTTCACTTACTGTTACGATAAAAGGAATACTTTTAATTAACCCAGAACAATCTTCATTATTGAGCATCAAATAACTACCATTTTCCAACAACTTGAACGTGGGGATGATAGCAGGAACTGGCGTGCCTTGAAACACGCAAGCCATATTTGGTCGGTGTTTGTTGCATGAACCGTGTAACTGTATGTGCGTACACATTAGTGAATGATCTGGTGTCTCAGTGCATTCCTCTCCATTCAGATAAACTTCTTGATCATCTTTGAAAATCTGTATGTGTATGGAAGCGACCAGACCTCATGAAGAAAACCACTACCTAAAGGTTCATAACGACCTATTGGTATATATTTCATACAATTTGAAAACTTATATAAAGCAAAAGGCAGCGTTATTAAACCGTGGATAAGGCACGTTGCCAAAGCAGCCAACCTTTTGGATTTATACTGGAGATGTTAAAGGAAGAATTACGGAGTAGGGCCTGTAAATCTTTAATGGACAACCGAGTAAAATTACTCAAACCATCATATTCCTCTAACTCCGGGATAGTAGGGGTGTTTAATTTTTTAGAAGTAGCCAATCCAAAGCATTTGGTCTGGGAAATTGTTTCATTCACAAACAACATATGATTTGGGATGAGACATGCACGGTGCAAAGCCTCAGTGCCTTGTACCTGCCAGGTTCGTGAACCCCAAACTGATGTAGATCCTGGATATCTTTACACTGTGTTAAGTTAGCATGGGCTCATTACTGGTTTAAACGCCATTTTTCCTTTTTTGCAACTTCTGCACACGACACTTAGTTGTTGCTTTAGCTTTCAGCCTACCTGCGTCAAGATCTATGCCTGCTTCAAGCAGGCGCAGGGTTTTGATGCAGCTTTGTCCTATCTGATTGTAAATGCGGCACACCGTGGGTGGCAGAGCAGCGGTGCACGTTAACTGGTGCATCCCTGGGGATGTGCTAGTTAATATAAATCTGCCCCTTTACATTTAATTATGTGCAGGGGACACAGAGTCGGTGAGGTTTATCCAAGGTTAAGAAGAGATGAGTCCTGTTCAGTGAAAAATTGGAGATAGGCTTCACCTCCTCTGCTCCTCAGCATCGTTGGACATGGTTAAATAATAGCTGCAAAATGTTACTCTTGTTAAACAATTTTACTATTATAATCTCTGAGATTTGTCTCTTACTGTGCAACATCTCATTGTTGTTATCTTTCTTTAAAGATAAAGACAACATCAACATGAGCGACAATCAGCAATCAGTTGATTTCGACCTCATCATTGAACTCGTAATTGAAACATCAGTGGATGTTGATCCCTTGGATGATTTCAATCCTGAGGATGAAGAAGAACGTGATGAGGATGCAGATTTGTCAGAATTGTATGACATAGGATGGGAAGCTGACGTGCTTGAGCCTATGGAACTATAAACATTTATTTTATAAATTTATAATAAATAAAAAGTAAATATGTAAACCGTTTAATTTAAAAATAAAGACACCTTCAAAAACAGGTTATGTGTAGTGTCTTCAATAAAATATTAAAATATGGTCATAAAATTAGATCAGATTCATATATAAAACAGCACAGGTAAAATGAATATAAATTTCATTTCTTTTCTGCTATTTCTGTATTCTAAATTTGCCATGTACAAAAAATTCTTCTATGTAAAAATGTTAAGTAGTGTGTTAAGTTTTTGATGACTGTTATTAATTTACTGTTGGGTAATAGTGGTTAATAACATTTTTTATTATATTTTACCACAGATTCAACTGCAGATTATTTCAAGATTTTAGGATGCCAAACAAAGAAAGAGTGAGAAAGGCTGCAAAACGTCAAAGACAGCAGGTGAATGAAAAAAAGCAGCAGTCCTCTAACAAAAAGATTTGTCAAGTCACCAAGAAAGCACCGGGTAAGAGTACAAAAACATTCATAAGAAATATCTCTAGTAAAAAAAATATTACTACAGAAAATGTTTCAGTCCAGAAAAGGAGAAGCAATTCAAACGGTAAGGAAAGGCCAATGAGAAATGTTACTGCTAGAGTAAGAGATAACTCTATGCATGAAAGTAGAAGGAAACAACAGTTTAGGGACATTCGTAAACGAATGTTCCGCAACAGGATAATTGGCAATTTGTTAAAAAATATTAAGAAAGGTCAACAGAAAGTGGTTTTTTATAAGAGAAAAAAAATAGTTGAGAAAGTTATTGATCAGGCATTTGAAATTAAACGTAAGTTATTTATTTTGACAATCAATAGAATTAGGAAGCTAAACAAGGCAATTTATGATTTCAAAAGAAATAGTAGATGGAAGAGAATAGTTAATCGTAGTAATTTTTGTGAAGTTTTTTCTGGAGAATGGATGCATAGTTCAAGCTCTGAGGCATTTTTTAATGAGGAGAGTTATTTCCAGGATAATGATTTGGTGCATGCAGTTGACACCAGTGGTCGAGCTTATGAAGTGAAAGATGGTTGTCCAGTTGAAAAAGAAAAACTTGTGACAACAGAGATAGAAGAGGTGTTAGGTAATGAGGTTTTAGGGAGACGTCCTAAGGGTCCTGTGTACACCTGGAAGTGTAGTAGTATTTGCAGTGTACGACAGGATTCCATCAATTTGCTTTGTGATTTTATACGATCATTTAATAAGAAAAGTTTGAAGCAGAAAATGATGTTGTTGCAAGAATTAGATCCTTGCAGAGTGAGAGAAGTGATAGGTTTGCATGGTCATTCACTGGCTTGTCTTTCCAGGAGAGTATGCCAGAGTGTTTTTCATCATTTCAGGATGCTAGCAGTGCATCATAATAAAGTGAGGAAATTAGTTAGAATGTTGTATTATGCTAAGAGTCCAGCAATTATGCTTAAACAATTATGCGCTGCTCTTTTGCATGGTTCTGAAATAGATGTGAAGAATATATGTGAAGAAATTGAGTTTTGTTACTTTGGAAGTAAAGAGGAGAATGTTGAAATTGACCAAGAAGAAGAGAGTAATGTGGAAGATAGTGTACAGGTTTCCAGTACAGATAATTTCCAGAGGGAAATTGCGACGTTTGAGGTGAAATCAAGTGAGAGGCCAAATTTCACTTGTGTGTGTTGTCGACGCACTTATTATAAGAATCAGACTAAGTTAGTGGATTTATATGCAAAAAGTGAAAGGGAAAATAATAGTGAATGGAAGGATTTTACAACATACTTGATGGTAGAAAATTGTTTTGATTTGGGATTGGATCAACGTGTGTGTACTTATTGTTGTAACAAATTAAATCAAAACCAGATGCCTCTAAGAGCAGTTCATAATAATCTGGAATTGGTTGAGATTCCTTCTGAATTGAAGGATTTAAATACTTATGAATCTATTTTGATTCAAAGTATCCATCCCTTTCAGGCTATTGTAAGAATGGAGCCAAAGACAGGGAAATTGCCTCCATCAGATTTACAGAGAGGATTAAAGGGAAGAGTTGTTTATTTGCCTCTAGATTTGAAGAAAAACATTAACACAATTGGAGTAGAAAAAGTGGAAGAGGAACCTCTTGTTATCTTAGTTAATGGGGTTCCGACAAAGAATAAGAAAATATGGCAAGATTTAGTAGATGTTAGGAAAGTCAAAAGGGCAACATTGTATTTGAAAAAATATAATAAATACTATAAAAATGTATATGTTGCAGAAGAGGAAGTAAGTGAGGAAGAGGATAGCGATTTGTGTGCTGGTCAAATTGAGAAAGTAGAACCCTGTACTACTGAAGAAATATATGAACATTATAGTGTTCATCCTTTGCATTCCAAGGAAGTCATGGGGAATGCTATTGAGTTGTTTCAAATGAAACAAGCGAAAGGGAGTCCCATTAGTGTTTGGGAGGAAAGTTTGGAAGCTCGGTGTTTCCCACAGCTTTTTCCAACAGGTCAGGGAGGAAGATATGATGAGCGACCTCATCAAATTCCTGCTTCTGAATACCGGACTTTGCGATTGTATGCAGGAGATCCTAGGTTTCGACAATGCATTCCTTATTTGTTTCATCTCCTGTTTGAAAGCGATCTGTCTGGACTGTCATATGCAGTGAACCACATCTTGAAAAGTGGTATACACATGCAAAACATCTCAGCAAGTGACTTTATGGATAAAGTCAATGTCCAAGACAGTATTTTGGATTCTCACCTGATTAATCTCATGGCGTGTCAGCGTGGTACTAATGAGTACTGGTACCGTCGTCATGGTGATTTAAAATGTATGCTGAGGAACTTAGGAACTCCCACATGGTTCCTCACTTTAAGCTGTGCTGAGTATGGCTGGGAAGACTTACTTGAATTTCTACGAGAGGCAAATGCTAACGTAGAAAACATCGAATTCAAGACACCCGGAGAACTGTGCTCTTTGGATCCAGTCAATGTATGTAGGTACTTCAATCCTAGATTTGAAGGTATGATGTCTTTCATCATGAATAAGAAGAATCCACCTCTTGGAGAGGTGTTGGATTTCTTCTGGAGGAAGGAGTACCAAGCAAGAGGTGCTCCTCATATACATATGTTGCTGTGGATCAAGGATGCACCTAAATTTGGAACGGATGCAGAAGACTCAGTGATGAGTTTCATAGAACAGTATTCTACGTGTGCTGTTCCAAACGCAAAGGAGAAAAAAAGCCTAAGAGAAAAAGTTCTACGTTTCCAAAGCCATCGATGTGGATAGTACTGTCGTCGTAAATTCCGGAACAAAGACAAGTTCTACACCAAATGTCGTTTCGGCTTTCCACGAACGGTGATTTCTAAAGGAAGAGTGAACAGTTTGATGTCTTCGCTGCGACATAATGTGATGAAGAAATCACCTAAAAACACATACAATTTGAAGAGGAACGAAGAGTCTAAGTACATCAACGACTACAACCCGGTGATTTTGTCCATGTGGAATGCTAACATGGATATACAGTTTGTGGCTGATAACTGTATGGCTGTGGCTCGGTATGTGACATCTTACATCACCAAAAAAGAGAAGACAGAATTGAAGGATATGTGGGAGGACATTTCCCATGAAAAGAGCCTCAGCAAGAAGTTGTACAGTTTCAGTCTGAAGATGTTGTCGCATCGAGAAATCGGAGCTTACGAATGTTCTGACCGGTTGTCTTCAGCAAGTCTCTATGCCAAGTCCAGGAGTATCGTTTGGGCGAGTGTTGGTCTTGCTGCAACGCGTAATCGAGTTCTGAAACCTGTGTGGGAAATTGAGTATTTGGCGGAAAAGGAGCCAAACAGTACCGACATTTTGAAGAGCAACATGTTGGATACATATTATCCAAATCGAAGCAGTCACCTCGAGAATGTTTGTCTGTATGAGGTTCTTCAAAATTACATATTCAAGAGGAACATCAAAGAAGATACTGAGAAAGGAGTGTATGCTGTAATAGGAAGTGAGGGATGTCTGGTCAAGCAAAGAAAATGCCACTTGATAAACCATCGAAAATTGAGTGGCGAATCTCCTGAAAAAAAAGGAGTTTTTCTATTTAGCACTTTTGCAACTTTTTAAGCCTTGGCGTGCAGAAGAGGAACTGCTTGGAGATTTCCTTTGTTACGAAGACTCATTCAATGCTGCCAAGGAGACCATAGAATGTCCTGCTTTTCCCAAATATGTAGAAATGTTGAATGTGGAAATTGAGCAGGAAGCAACGATTGCAGCCGAGATTGCCAGAGACAGTTCTCAGGACAGTCAGAGTTCTGCTTCATTGAGTCAGGATCCACTAGGAGGACCTCTTATCGAAAATGAAGCTGCCACTGCTATGAATGAAGGGGAAAGAGCCATGGCACATGCTCAGGAGGATGCGGTTAACTTAGAAGAGTTGGAAAGACAACTCAACGTTGAGCAGAGGAAAATATATGACGAACTTACCATGCAAATTGATCATGGATTAAGTCATGACAAGAAAGAGTGCTCATGTACGTCGTTGAAGCCTGTCCGACTGTATGTGAGTGGAGAAGCGGGAACTGGAAAAAGTTTCCTTATTAAAGCAATTTCATGTTATTTGCAGGAAAGGACAGAGTCATCGCTGTCTTGTGTTGTCACCGCTCCAACTGGACTGGCAGCACATAACATTAAAGGGATTACTTTACATCGTTTACTGATGCTGCCAGTGGAGCATGACAACAAATTAGAATATCACAAGCTATCTGGAGATGCTTGTTTTGAAGTTTCAAGAGTCTTGAGGAAAATGACGAAGTAAGCATGGTTTCCAATGTCATGCTTGCCTTTGTGCATTTGAGAATGCAAGAAGTTCTCAAAACAGAGTATGATGTGTTATTGGTGGCAAACACATCATTGTTTTCGGAGATCTTCTGCAGCTGACACCAGTGAAAGGGCAACCTGTGTTCAAAATGCTCACGCATGAAGATACCAGGAAGTGCTTAGGGAGCATTGGCAACGTCAATATATGGTTAAACTTCAATTATGCTGAACTGCATGAAAATATGCGTCAGGCAAAGGATGAAGTTTACAAGACTATTCTACAAGATGTTAGAATTGGAAAAGTGACCGAGCATGGGAAAGAAGCTTTACATGCACGATTACTGACAAATTTATATCCAGACGAAGATGTTGTGCCTGAGAATATTTTTCAGAAAGTTACTGAGAAAAAATCTGGAATATGTTTGATGCCAACTCTTGCAGAATGTGCCAAATTCAACAACAAAATGTTGCATTTAGAAAAGCAAGAGATTGTGAAACTGGAAGCTATTGACAGAGTAGAGCATATGGGATCAACAATTATTTTGTCTGAGAATCTGAAAACAAAATTGGATTCATTAGAGAAGAGTATATCTAAAACTGCGGGTTTTGAAAAGACTCTGAATGTGTGCTTGAACTGCCGTATAATTTTAAGAAGGAATTTACATGTTGAAAGAGGTCTGGTAAATGGATCAATGGGTAATGTTGTTGATTTTGTGAAATACAGAAATAGAGATGGAATTGAATTTTTAAAAATTAAATTTGATGGCATTGAGGAAGTACAGCTAATTGCTCGTTGTTCTGCTAGATTTTTGCTTGTAAAAGACTTATATGTTCGTCGTAAGCAGTTTCCTGTTTGCTTGGCATATGCGGTGACAATCCATAAATCGCAAGGTTTAAGTGTAGACTGTGCATTGGTGAATATTGGCAGTTCTGTGTTCAAGGAGGGTATGGCATATGTGGCATTGTCACGAGTTAGAACTTTATCGGGATTGTACTTGATTGAGTGTGATGTCACAAACATTTGTGCGGATCTAGATTGTGTTAAGGAATACAATAGGTTAAGAAGAGAGTATGCGCCACATTTGCCTGAGTATCCTTTGTTTGAGAAACGTATGGTAGGCCGGAAACGAAGAAATGTGACCAATAGTAGAGAGGTTGTAGCAAAAAGACGAAAAGTTGATGAACCTGAAATTATAAGCAGAAACAAAAAGGATTCTGTTGAAGATGTTGTTGGTTTTCAATTTGAAAACAGTTCTGGTGTCAACTGCTATGCTAATGTAGTGGTTAATGTTTTGTTTTCTCTAGAAAATGTAAAAGAAGAGATTGTGGTCAATTCTGATCAAAGATTTTGCAGTTTGTTAAATTCTGTGTTAGAGAAATGTAGCACTGATAGAACAAACATAGAAAGTGTGTCTGAAATTCGAAATCTGTTAGACAGATGTTCAGGCCAAACACAATTCTCTCAAAATAGTCAGCAAGATTGTCAGGAGTTTTTAATGTATATGCTTGATGTATTGCATGATGAAGGTGTAGATGTAGATCACCTGTTTGGGCTTTCTTATCAATGGCAGCATGACTGCGAGAACTGTAGGGTATCAAGTACTACTAGTGTAGACTCAGAAAGATTTATATATTTAACTTTGCCAGACAGTAAATCAGTCTCTTTTAATAAGCTAGTAAAAGCAGCTGATCACAACATGGAGTGTAGCCAATGTAAATCTGAAATGATGTCCACATTATTTATACGAACATATGGCCAGTATGTCATTTTAATGTTCCAACGATGTAGGCCTGATGGAACAAAATTGACAACTTTAATAAAAAATGTTGTGGCTTCACAGTTGTCAATATCAGGAAGGACTTTTGTAACTGTAGCAATTATATATCATGATGGTCCTTCAATAACATCAGGACATTATACAGCTTATTTAAAGTGTAGAAATGGCTGGTCATTCTGCAATGATTCTGTTTTAATTTTCAAAAAAAAATTGCCGTATGACCTTAAAAACTCTTACCTGGTGTTTTTAAAACCAAAATTTTAGGGAAAGAATCTCGGGATGTGCTCTGAGGAATTTCAAGAAGTTCTAATGGCTCCTACACGATTTGGCCTTGAGGATAAGTGTAGTACAGAGACATAACTTCTTACCATAACACTGGACGTCATGGAGAAATACGTGCACTTTGAATGAGTTCAGAAAAACTGTTTCTTTTTATAAGCTAATTGAAGCAGCCAATCAAAACATGGAGTAGAGGGAATGTAAGTCTGCAATGCTGTCTACTGTTTTACATTGCTTTGTCATTAAAAGTGATGTAGAGAATTAAATAATTGTACTAGTCATAAAGGTAGTGTAAGTCTGCTTCATAGTAAGCAGTATCAGTGTGATAGGAAATGTAGAACATGATTGAGCAAGAAGGGGAAGATATTACTAGTCCAGGATTGTGAAAATGATCTTCAACATTTTAATTGTGAAAGTTGCTGAAATACAACATGACGGAATTGGCTTAAAAGAATTCTAAGAGTTATAAATGGCTCAGACACGATTTGGCCTTGTGGAAACGTGTGGTAGAGAGCGAGAAGTCATTTATTGTATGTAACATGTTTTTGAAAACGATGGAGGTTTTCCTTCAGAAAGTGGCGGGTTGAAAGTAATAACAGCACAACAGAGTGTAAGCTGTTCATAGGACATCCTTGGCCGTCATGGAAAGTAAGTTAACTTTAAGGAGTTCTGAATTCTGATTTGTTATGTTGTATGGGTTTTTTAAACACAATCATTTTGATTGTGTTTTTTTTTCCCCGCTGTTATATGATGAATACCTTCAAGTCACTGTTTTAGTGAAATTTGATACATTCTGAGAACAGCAAAAATAAACCATTTAACATGTATAATTAATTCTGTTCTGTTTGCATTTATGATGTACATGTAGAACTGTGTAGGAGGCATGGAGAAGGTGAGGCTTCTGTAAGTGTCAAAGTTGTTGCATACAGTGCTCATATTCTACGTAGTCTTTTATATTTCATTACTTTCACTGTTTCTGACTGATCTAAAATTTTTTTTTTAAAAAGAACAGTAAGTATAAGGGAAGGAAACAGACAGTTATGTTAAAAGAAACACAGCTATAGGGAATAAACTAGGGATACTGTTACCCGCAATCCTCTGCTGATGATGTCACTGAGCATGTCATGAATGATGTAATATGTGACATCATCAGCAGTGGATTACGGGTAATAGTATCTCTAGTTTACTCCCCTATAGCTGTCTTTCTTTTAACATAACTGTCTGTTTCCTTCCCTTATACTTACTGTTCTTTTTGTAAAAAAACATTTTTTGGTTCGCTTCCGGTTCGCGTACCGGGGAGCGAACTGGGAAGCGAACTAAGAGAAATAGAGGTTGGCACAGTTCCAAATATTGTACCAATTTTTTAATAACGGGGAGGTAGTTCTAAAAAGAACTTTTTTTGTTATTGTTTTTGTTGTTTTATATATTTTTTTTTTTTTTTCTGAACATTTTTTTACTTTTTTTGAATTTTTCTGAACAGTTTTATATTTTTTTTGGTTTTTTTTCGGAGGGGGCAACGAAAACGATTCATTGTAAAGGGCTCAACAGGAGCAACAAAACAAAAAAAAAGAATTTATTGTTTGGGGCGTTTCGGACAAACATGAGCATGATTGTCAATAGCTCTGTTGATCAGAGTGATGCTACTTTCTCCATAGCAAATGAATCCACTGCAATGTACGCAGACTTGTTTTACTTCACGAAATCTCGTTTGTATATTTGGCACCATCTCCCTGCCCTCTGGTCCAGTTACTTCCGGTACAACAGATCTTCTGGCCATAATAGGGAGATTATCTAGGTCGTTACGAAACTGTGCAGCACTGTAGTTGTTTGGATGCCACCTAGTCATATGGCGATGCATTGTGTAGTTTCCGAAACTGTATTTTTTGTCGGTCCCTCTGGACAGTCTATCTTGACATATAAGGCAAGTTACGTATCTTGCATTTACTTTTTTCTGACCTTTGGGAATTTTAAAAAATTGCCAAATGAAGTTTTCTTTCCGTGTGAGACGTCCTGGGATCCTCAGGCAAAAAGTGCCTCTCTTCGTGCTCGTCGTCCTGTTCCTCTTCTTCCTCTTCTTGCTGAATTATAACTTGAGCAGGTGGTCCACTCTTCCTTGGATGTGGTGGAGGTGGTGGGGAAGCACCAGCTGAAGCTACTAAAGAAGCCATTGCTCACTGGTAACAAAGGGTCTTTCTCTCACAATGATGAAAGTCAGAGTGAGGAAAGAAGGAGGGATTTTCATCATTTGGGAAAAACAATAGTTCTCAACCAATGAAAAGTGTTCATTTTAGATTATATGACCTAGTCTTACATCATTAGGAAACCAAAAGTGAAATGAACCAATGAAAAGTGTTATTACCAAGTCACATGACCTGCTGTGTTTACGTTACGCGCTTTGCAGGGCCTCCCGGTTTGCTTCCAGAAACCTGCGCTTTGCGACTCGGTAAGCGTACCAGTTCGCTAACGTAGCACGTCATATGACGTATCACGCGACAACGCGAAACGTCATGCGGACGGGAGGCGTCACGATGTTATTTTCTAACGCGGCAGTTGCGGTAAAGAAACTTTTACCGGCTCGCGGTCTATTTCGCGGCATCAAGGTCAGCTAACGGGAAGCTTCCCGATTCGCGAAGCGGGAACGAAGAAAAAAAAATATTTAAAAAAAAAGTTATTAATAAACATATAAAATATATTTTTGGATTTAAAGAAGAATACATTTTACAGCTACAGATATTAGCTGTTAAAAAACCAATGAAATTCACTGAAAAAACCATAGGTTATAGACCATATATAGTTAGGAATTAGCATTTACAAAACCTTGAAAATTCACTGAAAAAACCATAGGTTATAGACCATATATAGTTAGGAATTAGCATTTAAAAAACCTTATTTTACTCACACAAAACCATTTAAATTCCATATATAGTTAGTTGCACTAACTATATATCGCGCACCCGCAATCCACTGCTGATGATGTCACATATTACATCATTCATGACATGGTCAGTGACATCACTGATGACATCACTGATGACATCTCAAATGACATCACTGATGACATCTCACTTGACATCAATGATCACATCACTGATGATATCATTCATGTGATAATACAATGCATCTCCTCACACTCTAATATAACCTCCGTTACACCCAGTGTTAAATAGAGAGTATCATTTTTGAAACCATTGACACACCAATACTAGTTACTACATACGCACTCACTGATTCCTATGTCTACACACACATTCACTCATACAATCATTCATACATACAATCACTCATCTTTACAACACTATCATATGCACTCATACACCTATACAGACACTCACACTCTGCCACTCATCCATGGAGTTACTCACACACCTAGTCAGTCCTGAAAAGAATCAATCACACTTCCATTTTCTCTTCTATACAGTTAAACACAGAACACCTTACATTTTTGAAACATATACTAACACATAGTTACTCTCTTATAGAATCACTGATACAAGTACACATTGATCTGCACAGAGTCACACACCTCCCAGCCAGCCATACACACACTCAGTCTCCCATACAAATACTTGTGCAACCAATCAATAACCCATATAGCTACTTATATAGCTACTGATCAACACATGCAGCAGCTTGCACAACAACAGACATACTGATGCACACTTTCAGACAGTTTAGTCACTAACCCGTGCATTCAGTAAGACGCATTTAATCACTCACTCATACAGTCAATCACGCACCTACTAAAACCTTCATTCAGACACTTATACATCCACTCATTCTTCAATATGTAAAACATATTTAAACTTTACAGAAACACATAATCACTGGATGTTGTCATCAGTGATGTCATCAGTGATGTCACTGACCATGTCATGAATGATGTAATATGTGACATCATCAGCAGTGGATTGCGGGTGCGCGATATATAGTTAGTGCAACTAACTATATATGGAATTTCAATGGTTTTGTGTGAGTAAACTAAGGTTTTTTAAATGCTAATTCCTAACTATATATGGTCTATAACCTATGGTTTTTTCAGTGAATATATATATAAACATATATATCTGCATATCTATATAAATACAAATATAAATGCATGCATACATATACATATATGCATACATATGCATGTTATTTACATGAAAGGTTTAAAAACACTAATAAAAGCAAAGCTAAAAAGCCACCTCATTACAAATAGAATGGCTTTAACTTAAACGAGGGCGAGATCTATTGCATTTTCAATGCTTGTTTACTTTGGTTCCATCAAGAAGGCATTCAGATGTTTCACACATTTGCCATAAATTCTGAATGTCAGCACTCCAGTTGCTCATTAGATCACTGTAGTAAAGCTACTACTCACCAGGGAAGTCTGCTGCTAATCATACTTTCTATGGCAAAATGAACCCCCTCATTTTGTTCCTTTTTAAATTAAATGTTTTCAGACTTACCACTTCATTCCAATCAAGATGGCTTCTGGTGTGCCATACTTTTGTCATAAGTAAGACTGTTAGCGCTCTAGTTGTCTTTAGAACATTCTGGGACATTCTGTCATTGGGCTATACTTGGGCTACATCTGGGTGATATTTGGGTTACATTTGGGCTCTTTTGTCTCTGGTGGCCATCTTGGGAGACTGCATGTCAGATTTTTTTAATGAAATAGAAGAGGATTTGGGAAGGCACTCAAAATGCAGCACTAATCATACTTTCTATGGCAAACTATACCCCCTCATTTTGTTGCTTTTTAAATTAAATGTTTTAAGAGTTACCACTTTATTCCAATCAAGATGGCTTCAGGTGTGCCATACCTTTGTAATAAGTAGGACTGTTAGCGCTCTAGTTGTTCTTTAGAACACTCTGGGAAGCTGCAGTAGAACACAAAGGAATCAACTGACGGTCTCTGTCCTTGTTGGATGTACATGTTTTACTGAGAATGTCAGACTTCATTCTCACATGACTGAGAAAGATAATGTGAATTTACAGAAAATATGCTCTCAGTTTAGCTTATAGATCCCCTTCCAAACCACTGTGGGAAAAGCATGAGATAATAGTTTTCTTTCAAACATGATTCATGATATCCCAGAAGAAGGCTTTTTCACATGGTAAAATCACCTTAGAACACACCACAATTCCTAAAATGAGTATGGTACCATCAACAAATGACTTATAATGTAACTAAAGTCCTAAAACCCTCTATTAACTGCAATGCTTTTTAATGAGGTGCTATCATGTATATTGGTCCCAAGATTGCTGCCAACCCTTCTTGGATGAAGTGCTGACAGCCAATCAGATCTCACGATGAGATGTGTGGTTAGGCTCCGCACAGATATATATGTATTTTTGAAGTTAATTTTCATAAAAACCACTGGAGCAATTTTCACCAAATATAGCAAAGGCACTTCTTCGTACCAGTCCCTACAATTTTGCCAAGTTTGGTGTAATTCTGTTCAGCGGTTCAGGCTGTAGCCTTGTCAGAACGTCCTATGGAAATTAACATGGGGAAAACACGTTTTGGGACCCCCCTTTTTTCTCAGCCCCCACTTCACGAATCCCCCCGAAACTTCCAGGGAAGGAGCGCAGCAGAGCTGGCCACAATTTTTGAAAATTACACGCAAATTCCTCAACCGGCGCCAAAGTTATTCCCAATAGAATGTTGCGGATTTCCTATGGTAGCTAGGTCCTAATTATATATACCTACTGGCTATTGCCAGTAGGTAATATATATATATAGCTTCTTTATTGCAGATCTAAGGCAGATAGGCGGGCGTATGCATTTCGGCTGCGTGGCCTCTTCAGCGCCCAGCGTTTAATAGGGGGTGAGTTCAAGTGCTGCCAAAGGTTACTGCCCCAGATAAAACAGTTCTATTAAGCTCCACCCTTGATCGGAGATTAGTATCACCTGCTGTGGCTGTAGGATGGTGGAGCACACTGCAAATCCCAACATGCAATAGTTCGGCATGGTTGGCCGGAAAGTTGCGGAAACTGCAGATCCTTCGGGCGGCTCTCTCCCAATGACCCGCACTGCCCTCCACAACAGCGAAGCTCCTCGTGTCCCCAGACTACACAACCACCGCAGTCAGGTGTAATGTCCACGGGGGCAAGTGCAGCAGTGTGCCAAGCCCAATGCGTAGTTCCGTGACTCAGACACCGCTTCTCTTCTTCCTGCATGGAGTGGTGGGCCTGGTCCTTCCGTTAACACGGAACAAAGGAAAGCTTCTGCCGAGGCAGAAACTGCACCAACGATGACCAGGCCAACTTGAGTGTAGGGGCCTCTGTAAGCATGCTGCTGGCTCGCGGTGCAAAATGCGTCCAAATAACCCTCCTCCAAAGAAAAAGGCAGATGCCTCGGTAGGGGAACAAAGTGAAGCTTCTTTATTGCAGATCTAACGCAGATAGGCGGGCGATATTTCGTATCCTTCTTTGCCATTAGTAGTCACATTTAGTTTTCTCTTAAGTTTATTGATTGATACATACATCTTTTTTAGTCCACGTAGAGGTTATTCTCTGACCTTTTTTTCCCGTTCTTTTACCATTGTTGTACATAGAACTTTACTTGTTCATTCACGTTCACACGTAGCGTATATACCTTTAATTTTCCACCCGGCGAACTAACGCACATGACCTCTCCCCTCACGTCACTACGTATACGTCCCAATCATCGGGTCATTGCACGGATGCTGCACCAAAACATGGCGCTCCAATCGCTCACGTATTGAATCTCGACATTTTTGCATGTTACCGGTAAGCTTATATATTTAAGCCTCTTGACAGTACCTCTTTACTCTCACCTTTGGGGATGGTGATAATACATTTCTCATTTTGTTGCTGTGAGCATCACTTACAAACCGCCGCGCTATATTTTACCGTTCCCTTCCTAGCGATTCACTTTATGTTTTGCGCACTTTTCGATTATTCGTATCTATACACCATTGCCTTAACCACAGACTACATGTTTTTGATTTAAGCATGATTCCGCGATATATATGTTTATTATTTTGAGCACGGGCAACATATGTTCATTCGATATTCTTTTTGCACGGCTTCGCGCCAATAAGCAATTTTTATAAACCATCACATTAACACCTCACCTTTGTCGACTTAGCACAGTAGGTGATGGATATATTTCAGTGTTATATTCATTGTTAGTGATATACACAATGTGTTTCTTACTAGATATTCCCCTGACGAAGGCGGCAGCCGAAATGCATTGGGAATGAAATCAAAAATGTAAAATGGATAACCAGGAGTGAACAAAATAGTATTAATTCACGTACTTACCTGGACGCAGTAACTGATGAACTAATCATTTACGGCCAATAAAAGAATATAAGAACATTGGATGTTTCATACAGTTTCACTTAAAAATTAGCTGTTGTTCTACAGCACCTATATCAGTGCCCAAGGAGACACCACCACATCAGTGTTGGTGCAACCTCTTGTGACTTTAGAACCCGTCATACTTTAATTGGAGCGACCTCTGACCCTGCCAGCAGGTAGGTTGCAGGTAGTTCGCCACCCAGCTACTGCACGGTCCTCCTGTGGCGCTAGTAAGTCCTTTGTGCTCCAGATCTCGTTTTGCCTCATTTTGTGCCCTGTGCCGCCCTCTGCCTGTTTTTCCTCTGTGCCCTGATCTTGTTTTTGCTTCGTTTTCTGTGCCCTGTGACCCTCTCTCCCTGTTTTTCCTATGTGCCCTGATCTTGTTTTTGCTTCGTTTTCTGTGCCCTGTGCCCCTCTCCCCCGCCTCCCTCCACAACACCTTCTCCCGCCGCTGCTTCCCTGTGGCCCCGCCACCCGCTGTCCCCATTCGCCACCCCGCTCCCGCCTCCCAGCTGCTCCTCCTCCCACAGCCCTTCTTATGGAGGCCACGCAGCGGGCGCGCGCAGCGGGAGCGCCGAATGGAAAGCACGTCTGCGCCCGTCCACGCCTGGACCGCACCCAGTGCCAGAACCCCTAACCCCCGCCGCACCGAGAGCTCCCGACTGAGATACGACTCCGCTGTCCTCACCGCATTCAACACCGTATAAACACCCGTCTGCTACCGAGCCACCCCGAAGTGAACCCATGGACCCTTCACCTGCCAAGCCTGCAAATACACCTGCCTCCGAACCTGCAGACCACCCACTGGACCTCGCAACAACAACAACCACCTCAAATGCATCCTCCTCAACACATGCTCCATCCACAAGCACGCCGTCGAACTCTCAGACCTCCTCAACACAACAACACCAGACGTTGCCTTCCTCACGGAAACCTGAATGAACGCCTCCTTGGCCCCCGACATTGCCATAGCCATCCCGGACGGCTACAAAATCACCCGGAAGGACTGCGTCAACCAAACCAGGGGAGGAATCGCAATCGTCTACAGGAACACTATCAACATCACGGCCATCACCGAAGACACACTCTGACGCCGCCGAACACCTACACTTCCAGATTCACACCGACCCCACGACCACCCTTAGAGGAACACTCATCTACAGATCCCGGGCCCACACACGCAATTCAGTGAAACCATTGCCGACTTCATCAGCCCACACGCCCTACCCTCACCAGAATACATACTCCTAGGAGACCTTAACTTCCACCTTAAGAAAAACAGCGACAACAGCACCACCACCCTACTCCACAACCTCGGACTCAAACAACTGGTGAACACCCCAACTCACATCGCTGGCCACACGCTCGACCCCATCTTCTCCGCCAGCAACCACTTCTCCTTCAGCCACTCCTCCGGACTACACTGGACCAACCACAGATGCATCCACTTCACCTTCAAAAAGAATACATCCCACCACCGCACGCAACAAATCCACTGCAGACACTGGAGCAAAATCACTACAGACCATGTCCTCTCATCGCTGAGCCAGAACCCACCAAAAAACACCACTGAAACCAACAACGCGGCCCATAACCTCGCACAGTGGATCACCAACTGCACCGACTACCTCGCACCTCTGAAGAACGCCCCAGGCATGACCGGCTACAGGAAAACTCCATCGTTCACAGACGCCCTCAAGCATCAAAAAAGTAGTGCTGAATCCTCGAAAAAACCTGGCACCACGAACAAACTACAGATAACATGACAGCCCTCAAGACCGCCACCCGCAAACACCACCAGCTGATCCGCACCACCAAAAGGACATCATTCAAAGAGCGACTACACAACAACACCCACAACAGCATGTAACTGTTCAACATTGTCAAAGAACTCTCCAACCCCAGCGCCAGCAACAACGACATCACACCATCGCAAGAACTCTGCAACTTCCTCGCCACGTTCCTCCACCGAAAGATCGCAGATATACACGACAGCTTCGGACCCCAGACTCCGCCTCCAATCACCAAACAATGACCCCCACCACCACCCTCAGCGCTTGGACCCCCATCAGCACTGAAGAAACTACCAACGTCATGAACTCCATCCACTCCAGCTCCCCCTCGGACCCATGCCCCCATCACATCTTCAACAAAGCCGACACCATCATCGCACCCCATCTCCGGAACGTCATAAATATCTCGTTCACGTCAGCCACCTTCCCCGAGAGCTGGAAGCACGCAGAAATCAATACCCTCCTGAAGAAACCCACAGCAGACCCAAAAGACCTCAAGAACTTCCGCCCCATCTCTCTTCTTCCCTTTCCGGCCAAGGTCATCGAGAAGACCGTCAATAAACAGCTGACTGCTTTTCTCGAGACAAAAAATCCGCTCGACCCTTCCCAGTCCGGTTTTCGAGTCAACCACAGCACCGAGACTGCCCTCATCGCAGCCAATGATGACAGAGAAACAACAGCCCTCATCCTCCTGGACCTCTCGGCAGCCTTCGAGACCGTATGCCATCACACCCTAATAACACGCCTCTTCAACACTGGGATCCAAGGAAAAGCCCTGGACTGGATCACCTCGTTCATCTCCGACAGAACCCAGAGAGTCCGCCTCCCTCCTTTCTGCTCAGAAGCCACCAAAATCCTCTCTGGCGTACCCCAAGGCTCCTCGCTCAGCCCAACCCTCTTCAATATCTACATGAGCCCCCTCGCCGCCATCGCACGCAAACACAACATCTACATCATCTCCTACGCCGACGACACCCAGCTGATACTCTCCCTCACCAAAGACCCAGCCATCGCCAAAACCAACCTACAGGATGGAATGAAAGATGTCGCAGAATGGATGAAGCTCAGCCGCCTGTAGCTGAACTCAGACAGATGGAGGTCCTCATCCTCGGACAATCCCCCTCCACCTGAGACGACTCCTGGTGGCCCTCAGCACTGGGCCCCGCACCAACACCCTCAGACCATGCACGCAACTTGGGATTCATCCTGGACTCCACTCTCACGATGACCAAGCAAGTCAACGCCGTATCGTTATCATGCTTCAACACCCTGCGCATGCTCCGAAAAATATTCTGGTGGATCCCCACCGAAAACAGAAAGACGGTCACCCAGGCCCTCGTCACTAGCCGACTGGACTACCGAAACACCCTATACGCAGGAACCACCGCCAAACTTCAGAAACGACTACAATGCATACAGAACGTCTCTGCACGACATCCCTCGCCATAGCCACATATCCGCCCACCTGAGAGACCTGCACTGGCTCCCCGTCAACAAGAGGATCACATTCAGGCTCCTCACCCACGCACACAAATCTCTCCACGACATGGGCCCCGAATACCTCAACAACCGCCTCACGTTCTACACTCCCACCCGCCAGCTCGGCTCCACCAGCCTCACCCTCGCCATCGTCCCATGGATCCACAGAGCCACAGCCGGAGGAAGATCATTCTCCTACCTGGCCGCCAAGACATGGAACTGCCTCCCCGCACACCTACGACTGATCCAGGACCATCTCACCTTCAGGAGGCACCTCAAGACCTGGCTATTCGAGCAGTAGCAGCACCCCCTCCCTTCAGCGCCTTGAGACCCTCACGGGTGAGTAGCGCACTCTATAAATATTTTGAATGATTGATTGATTGATCAATTTCCCAACACACAATTGTTACCATCCGTCATAAAAATGGTTGGTTATGGCAATAAACCCATTGACATTTTAGGCTACTTTGTTGCTAATATTAGTTTTAACCCCTTGGATGTGCGCAAATGTTACTGCAGTGCGGGACAATTTCACACGTGTGCACTTTGGATGGCTACTGGCTGTCCGACGCCATGCCACCCATAGCGTCAGACGGCCGGGGCTGTCCGACGCATCCAAAGGCTTAAATGAGATATCATAAATACCAATGTGTATGTGGCTAAGGAGGAATCTTGCTTTTTGGGAGGGCCACAACAAACGGATTTGCTCATCACCCTGGATCCCAATCATCCTTAACAATTGCTATGATAAAGTGATTTCATAGCTCAAGTAGGTGAAGATAAAACAACTGAATAGGAGAAATGATTTCCCAATGTTTCATCAAAACTAGAATTATTAAGGAAATTATTTTAAAACAGAATACTATTCCTAAAGTTCACAAAGTTAGGAAAGTTCCTTGATCTATGAGACAGGCGTTAAGAGTAGAATTGGATAAATTATGTAGACAAGACATAATTGAAGAAATCAGAGTCTGTGTTGATTTGAGAGACTTGAATGAATCTGCGTGGGTGGATTGGCACCCATTGCTAAATATAAATGAAATGTTTTCGGAATTGAAGGGGGCAGCTGTTTTTTCCACATTTGATTTATCCAATGTGTATCATCAGATTACTTTGAATGAGGATAGCACACCTTAAACCTCCTTCATAACTCCTGAAGGTGCTTTTAGATACAAAATGATTCATTTTGGCCTAATATCAGCCTCTGCAGTATTTTAGAGAGTCATGCATAAGTTGTTTAAAAGTGTTAAAAATACCTTGTATTTACAAGATGATATTCTGATTTGTAGGAACAATAAGCAAGAGCACTCTGAGACTTTAAGCAACGTTCTTAACATTTTGCAAAGTTATGGAATGACATTGACCAAAGAAAAGTGTAAATTTGAAATGGAATCTGTGGACTATTTAGGTTACAATATCAGCAGAGAAGGAATTTCACCAAAAGAGAATTTAGTGAAATCAATTGAAGAAGCCCCAGAACCTCAATGTAAAGATCATCTTAGATCTTTCCTAGGTTTGGCTGAATATTATGCCCAATGTAATCCTTTGTTTGCTGATAAGACTAATCATATGAGAGGTCTAATGAAGAAAGAACAACAATTTATTTGAGTAAGGAATGTGCTATAGAGTTTGTCAACCGTAAGAAAGAAATATCTTCCACCTCTGTTTTGGCAACTTTTCACACCTGTTGAAGTTCTGTTATTGTTACTGATGCTGGTAATATAGGTATTGGTGTTGTTTTGATGCAGAATCGGGATGGAAAGGCTTGTCCCTATTGCATTTGCATCAAGACCACTTAGGGATGCAGAAGTTAAGTAACCAACGCAAGAAAAGAAACCCTGGCATGTTGGTGGGCCATAGAATACTTTTATAAATATGTATATGGTACTCCATTTAAAATAAGATCAGATCATTGTCCTTTGGTGGAGTTATTCACTACTAAAGGAAGTGATAAAGCCACACCCAGAATTGCCAGATGGCAGTACAAATTGCCAGAGTTTCATTTCAGGGTGGAATACATTCCAGGTGACAGGAACATTTTAGCAGATTGCTTATCCTGTTTACCTATTAAAGAGGAATGTGATCAGTCTGTTACTGATGAGGATGTCGGGAGAGTCAAATCCAATTGTGAGGTATCGAATGGATGCATTCAACAAGATCAATGGAAGTGTGCCTGCAATAATGATGAGGAAATCCAAGAGGTCATCAAACATAACAAAGCACAATGGCCAGAAAAGAAACTTTTGGATAAAGAATTGTTACCTTATTTGTACATTGCAACCGAGTTATCAGTAGTAGATGATATGTTATTTTGTGGTGTGAAGATGGTTTTACCTAAAGATTTGAGGCAATGGGTGTTAGACATGCCCCATGTGGGTCACTCTGGCATGTCTAGCATAAACAATAAACTAAGTTCTGAGTTTTGGTGGCCGGCCATTAACAGATGTTTTGGCTGAATGGTCAGATCTTGCATTGAGTGTGCCATTAGCAACAAATCACAAAAATGTATTGACTATGAGAAAGCCCCTGTTACTAGTCCTGAAAATGTAAAGGAAAGAATCTCTCTGGATATTTCAGGTCCCATGTGTTTGTCCAACAGTCAGGTTTATGTCATAGTTCTCATTGATCAATTATCCCAGAGGCCAGTAATTAAATTAATAAATCAAGCTGATTAATACATGGTTATTACATTTTTAAAATGCATTGTTTGAAAAGGAAGGTTTTCCAAAATGTTTAGTTACTGACAGTGGTGTGCAGTTAAGGTCAACTGAGATTTAAGATTATTTGGATAAACACAGCATTAGTCATATCCGAACATCAGTATAATTAACACAGCAATGGAATTGTGGAAAGGTGGATAAGAGTTTTAAAGGAAGGTATACCTTTGGCTTTAGCTAGTGGAAAAAATTTTTCTTAAGTACACAAAGGCTTTTTTTGGAATTATAGAGTTACACCTGGAACAGTTGGAGATATATCTCCATTTGAGAAAATGAGGGGAAGGATGATTGTGTGTAATTTTAAACAAATGTGGATCATGGAAGTGAGAAACAGAGTTGATTGTTCCAAAGTGACAAGTAGAACCAAAGTGGCAAAGTTTGATTGTCCTTGGATATCAAATGATAAACAAGAGTTTTCTCAGAAGCATAGGGGTCCCACACTTCAATTTAATATTGGTGAATGGGTTTGTGTGAAGAAGGGAAGATTAATGAAATCTGGAGAATCCAAGTTTTCTGTTCCTATGAAAATCGTCAGAGTGTGGCACCAGGTTATAGAGTTGTCTGATGGAAATGTGTGGAGCATGACTAAGGTTGTTAGAGTGCCTAAATGTTTATGGCCTAAGAAAGAGAAGTTTTCTGGACCAAGAGATGTTGTCGTTAAACAGCAAAACAGTGATGTGTCAAATGAGGTTTCAGCATCAAGGTTGAAAACTAAACCAGCTTGGTGCAAACATTATGACATGTCATAGTTTTACAAATGTAAGTCATTTGTTCACATCCCCTCCCCAAGTGTGAACACTCTGTTTTCCGTTCGTATTACTCATATGTGACACTGTACATATGTTACTGTTTTGGATATTATTTCACATATGTTATTTGATTGCTTTGCACATTTTGTTTCCTCCTCTACTTGTAAATTCTTTGTGCAATTTCTTATTAGTTCAACTTCATTGTTAATGTGTTAATGATAGGGAAGTGTTGTATCTTGGCCAATAGTGCTTAGTGAAATCTGGGGCTAGAAACTTGTGGTAGCCCAGATTCCAAATAGAGTCAGTTGGCCCAGGCTTTTCCTATAGGGAGTTATTTTCTCTTCTTCCCCAATAAACCCAACTATATTATTTATCATGCTTCACTGTCATAATTAAAAGAAGAGCTTTATAACACCCCAATCACAAAATGTTCAAGAGAAGGTTTCTCCGTACTTAAAATTGGCATTTGAAAAACATTGATGTAAAGCTATTTTGATTCACTGAGCCCTTCTTTGTTCTGGGTGCACCAGTTTTGGCTTCTGGATAACTATGTTTGCTCTGGAAATAATGCTGAGATCTTTTTATGTTCAATCAAAATATGCATTTTTGCCAACAGGGGGCAATGTTATTCTGACTGCATTCAAGGACTGCCTGAATCCCTCCCAAATAGAAGTCTGCAGTGGAGAGTACTCCGGTAAAAATGCAGAAACATTTTTACACATAAGTAGAACGTGCTGTGAGTCTGACTTCTGCAATAGAGGGGATGTGCAAGGTATGTAAAGAATGTAACTTTGACATTTAAACCAAAGGGGATGTGCAGGGTACCCATAGTCTGTGGCTCTGACAACTGTATCTGGGAGAATGTACAGGCTACGCACAGGCATATTTGTAACAAAATGACGGAGTGCGTAGCTGAGCCAAATTTGGCAGCGCCTTACTACGACATTTTAGAAATGCAGGGATGCTTTCTATTTACAACTTTACGATGCACCCCTTTGTTATGCTTAGTGCTGGCACTACAATTAGCTGCCCAGCACCAATGCAGGCACCCTTGCACCATATTGTGAGGGTGTCTCAGTTTCAGGGAATTATTGTTTATGTGCAGGAGGGTGTCCCTTCTTGCACATAAACAATCCATAATGGTGATGTGTTACTTCTATGTGTCCTGCAGAATGCAGCACACAAAGAAGTAGGAGATTGTCATTATCTAATGATTGTTTATGTACTAGAAGAGAAACCTTCCTGCATACACACATCCATTACTGGTATTTTCTCTTTCTATGTGTGCTGGAGGCGGCATTCCTTTCGCAGACAGGGAGCTGCTAAACATGCAGCTCTCTGTCTTTGAGAACAATCCTTTGATCTGTTTCCCTGCCTACTTGACACAGGACGGGGAAAAACAAAAAACTATGCTACCAGCAAGTAAGGGCATTTTCCCAGCTCTCGCTTGCTGAAAGTAAGGTTTGTGGTCTAACTTGGTGGGAGTTGCCAAAATTCCCTACAAGTCAGAGCCAACTGCTATGTCCAGAGGGTGAGCACCCTGGGACATAGCAGGAGATGGTCCCCTGGGCCATGTATTGGTCCAAGAGGTGGACCCTCCCTGTTTTAATTATAGTATTATCGGCCCAGGGAGGTGGTGGTCCCCAGGACCCAGCCGAGTACATGTGCCGCCCTATTACTATTTATTTAGCTCTAAGGAGGTGGTGGACTCTGGGGCTTGAACATATCTCATGAAGGGAGTCGGAACGCCCCTTTCCCAAATGTAAAATTAAGCTCTGCGGAGGTGGTGGTCCCTGAGGCTCCAGAGAGCCCATGGCGGTGCACCCTGTATGCCCCCTCCTTTTTGATTAATACCTTGGACCTTGCGCTCCCAGGGGCTAAACAGAAGTGAAGCACAGAAGACAGAGAGTCTTTTTTTTCTCACTGGGAAACCCACGGATCCAGCGCAACCCACGGCAAAAATATTTTTTACATTTTTTTTAGCTTTATAGGGGACCCGTCCAAGTGTCCTGTTGTGTAGTTCTTACAAATCCCCCAGAACGTACAGATTTGTGAATGACCTAAACTGAGGGCTTGGTGGCCCAACCGCTTCCGGACACCTCCATAGGATATGTCACCCGTTAGACCAACTAAAGTGCCACTACCGCCTCCCTGTACAGTAGTTTAGGTAGTTTCTGACAACCACTGAACATGACCACCCTGATTCCTCAGGGATCGTGGAAAACAGTATGTTTCGCTCAGACCCTCATGCTTGCTATTTCTCAGAAAATACACAGGACAGTGAGTAGGACATTTCAATAAGAATTTATTGGTCCTGCGACAGCCTTGTGTAAAACATATCTGCTGCACAAATCAGGAGACAGTAGCATACAAAAGAAATTGCTAGCACCAATATTGTAAATAGTAAATACATTTCTACCATACTACTAATAAGATGAACAGAAGTGGTTCATATAAAAAGAGTAGCAGTTGCATATTCCTAAAATGCGCCCTAAATACCTTGCCTATTTGTACCTAGCCTAACCTGGATGTGTAGGTGTATATGTGAATAGCTCTGTTTATCTGTAGCCAAGAACCCCCTATGGTTGAACCAAACCCCATCACCTGATAGGAAGGACACAGTCTCTGTGTCAATGATGACAGCCCGCAAGGGATGTCAAACCGCGGTGTGTCAAAGATTCAGCATGCAGAACCCCATCTCAGCTTGGAAGGAATTCTCCTATAATTTGTAGGCAGGAGTGAGGGTCTTTTATACTGAAGTGGTCACTCTACGTGGTGTGGTTTGTGTGTGTTTGTGAAATCACTGAGTGCTCATCACGGTGTTTAGACAACACCTGTTTTAATTCCACGCCATTTGGCATTTCTCCTTTTCAAGCATGGACGAAGGCACAGATAATTCCACACTCTGGGTCTTGTGTGTGTATAAATATGCAAATATTGCTAAAAATACAAAAAAAGTATGTGAATATTCTGAGGGGCATTACCCCCTTAACCATATAGTGTGTTTTTCTCTTTCTTTTCCTACAGATACAATGTGACCATTATTTTGCGTATGTACTAATGCATGCCTTATTATTGCAGCATTAAATACTTTTTTTTAACTCACTTGAGCACGTTTAGGAGTGGCGAACACAAGGCTGGTCCCTGTGTAGTCCTGAAGAAGAGCTTGGGGAATGCTCGAAAGATGTTGGCAGGAATTGCTAGGCACACCTAACTCATTGTTACTAGGACCTCTAGCTTTTTCTCCCCGTTTTTAATATACCCCCTAGGAGCAAGAATACATAATTTGTAGCCCACTAGGAAGGTATTTTTAACCCACTTAAAAATAACTCCACTCCACTTCACAACACTGTTTTGCACTACACATAGTCCATCACTTAAGTGCTCCTACGTAGTTCGCAAGTCGTAGCACGCCTCAGTCCGCAGAGGGCTGGGATTGCCCCAATGAGGAAGCATGTCACCGTGGGGAAACCCTGGTGAGTGAGGGGACATAAGAAAGAAAAATGTATTTTCTTTCTACTTATAACATAACTATTCCAACTCCAGTGAGTGTTGTGAATACAGGTAATGATAAAGCTGGGCTCTTGACCCCTGTTTTTCAGGGGTTTCATGTTACTGTTAATTTGAGGAGGGTGAGCCTTGTCTAGATTATCCCTCTTTCTCCCCCTTTCTTTAAAAAAAATAAGTAAATAAAATGAGAAAACACTATTTTAGACTCCCACTTTTTCTCGACCCCTACTTGACGGATACCCCTGCCACTTTCCATGTGCAACAAGAATCACTGGCACACTTTTTTGGGGAAACTTTTATGAAGATTTGTCAACTAGCGCTAAACGTATAGACAAGTCAAAAAATGCTATTCCTATGGAAACTAGGGGGCATATTACCAAGCAATAGCGATAATTATCGCTATTGCTTGGTTCAAGACAAAAATTTACCGCTGAGCTGCGGCGATTTTTATCGCAAATAAACCTTGGTATTACCAAGGTTTATCGCAAATGCGATAAAAATCGGCCGCAATGCATGAATATCGCTGAAAAGTCAGCGATATTCATGCATTACCGAGCTAATGCTCTTAGCCATGTTATCCACCTCCTATTGGATAACATGGCTAAGAACTGCTCAGGGCAGGTGTTAACTTTTGGAGATATTCGCGCTTAGCGCGAATATCTCCATAAATTGGTAATAGGAGATAGCGATGTTAGCGACTGTTTCCAGTCGCTAACATCTTGGCACGCCCACTTTGCATGTCATAAGTGATAAATATCACTGACATGCAAAGCGGGGCCCAAGATGGTCGCTATCTCCTACTAGCTGTCGCTAACTGGTGTTAGCGACAGCTAGGTAATAGGGAGATAATTTTATCTCCACTTTCTTGGCTTTTAAAGCCAAAAAGGCGGAGATAAACCCCCTTGATAATATGCCCCTAGGTTCTAACTATGAATACCTTGTGCCAACTGCCAGTATGTATGTATATCTGTAATGTGTGTATATGTATATTGATATATACACCTACACACATTCCTAGAAAAAAGAATTCCTCAGATGCATGCTCACTATTACCTTTGCGCCTCTTTGACGAATCTTCCCTTTCAGACCTATTCCTTTTTCTACATTGGTAGATTATGGAAAGTTTTGCAGAGATTCATCAAGGGGGTGCAATGAAAACATGGGGGCCCCAAAAGGCGTTGTGGTACTAATGTATTTTTGAAAGACTTTATACTCAAGTGTAGCGCATAACCGGCTTAATTGATTTTCATGACATTTGGCAGGATTATACATTGTGGTGCACAGATTATCTTTCTGGGTAGTCGAGGTAAGTAGAGGTAAATAGGGTATGCACTCTTTAAGTTAGATGGCATTTAAACTTTGTGAAATTTGTGACTGCAGAAGTGTCATTATATTTCACAAAGCTACTGTGGTGCATGGTGATTGCAAGTTGTTGTGTGATTGACTGATGACTGCCTTTAGAAATCTTAAAGTCAGCCATGTTAGTTTATGACCACTCTCCCTGTTTCCTAGTTTCAGTCCTTAGCTGTAGGTAAGTATTAGGACTGATCACTCTCCTTTACCTAATATCACTTAATTAATGTAGTTAAAGGCAGGGAAAACATTTTACAATTTTTATATTTTTTTTAAACATTTACGGATGACCTGAGTACTGCCAAGGAGGTACCACAATAAATAACAAAAAGTAAATCAGTTTAAAATAACACTTAATACATAATGTTTCACAATACAGTGTATTTTTGATTGTGTACATATTTTCTTCTTTTTAAGAAAGCGTATGGAGTAAAAAGTAAATACTAAGAAATTACTGCACAACTTAAAAATAATTAATTAAAAAAAGCAGAGTGCTTAAAAAACATAGTACTTCCTAGGCACTACTGCAGTACTCTGTCAACATTTTTAAAAATATATAGTAAATTATAAATACATTTCCCTGCCTATTAACACTTTCTTAAAGGGAAAAATGCTAAATCCTAATATGTAACCATGTTTAAGGCCCTAACCCAAAACACAGGTAAAGTGTATTAAAAAATACCTGCCTTTTATTTTTGTAAAGGCATCCACTAGCCTTGGTAATCAGCATGCACCACAGTATCCGGCAAATTTACTGCAGTTTACTTTTGCATGATATTTAACTAGAGCCTAGATTAGTATTGAATTGCTTTACCCTTTATCATGCATGGTCTTGCATAAGCAATCCAATATTTCAGTCATATTTACGAAGCAACAAAAGGCATCCATGCCTGGCCCTGTGTTCCTTATTGTACATTGCTAACAAATGTTATGTTCATCCGTTAGCCACTCCACTCAACACCATTCAACTCTGTGCCACTCACTTCACATCACTTCAGTCTAAGATACTCCACTGTACACCACTCCACGGTATGCTACTCCACTCTAGGCTATTATACTCTTTACCACTCCAGTATGCATTACTCCACTCTATGCTACTCCACTCTATGATGCCCACTACTCCTGAGGCTTGAGCCGGGAGCTTTCTATATTTTACTGCTAATAGCGTTTTATCATTTTTACTCTTGTTTAAATACTTCTGTGCTGCTATCTTAATTTGCACTAATTTGGTTTGACACTGCGGCGTGTTTTTAAAGTTTTAGCAGTTTTGAAAATATGTGAACATTTTCTAAGACACTGACCTGTTTATTGTGCACTGTAATGCCTGGAGAGCGAGGGTCATTGAGGGGGTGATTCTTGGCGGGCGGACGAATCTGCCATCTCCCGAGAATCGTGTATAGTCGGGACGCCATCTTGGAGGAAATTCCGGTCAGCAGACCAGTCTATATAGACTATAAATAGGGGACAATGGTGCGATTGCGCCGCTGGCGCGCCAAAGGCAAGCCCGTCTGCGCCTGTCCGCGCTCCATCCGCGCACAGCGCCAGTACCCCTGCCCGTTGTAAAACAGAAGGTTTGGCCCTTCAGGGATATACAATCCCTGTATATCAGGGATATACAAGGGCACAACTTTTGAAATTGAGACCAGCCGGTAAGAGAACAGGCTGTCTGTGTCTCACATTTGACTTAAGTCCTAGGGATGGATTGATCACTTGCCCGAATTGTAATAACACGCTTCCCAGGCTTACCTACATGCCAACTAGACTTATCAAGGCCGGAGTTGTGAAAACGAAATCTACAGATATCTCAGTGTTTAAATGTCTTCTACTGAATGCTAGGTCATTGGTGAAGCACAGTGTTGAATGTGCCTCGCTAATAGAAGAAAACAACATTCAAATTGCCTTCATAACAGAAACATGGACAGATATTAGCTCTGGTCCTAGCATTGTTAAAGTTACTCCTTGCCTTAATAGGCCTCCTAAAAAAGGAGGGGGCCTGGCTATAAAATATATCTTGCTTCACTTAACGCCACCTTCCATATAGCATCTAACTCTGCCTGTGAGGCACTGGCTTTCGGTTTCCAATTAACAAGCCACCATACGTTTAAGGGTATCCTGGTATATAGATCCCCCAGGACCCAGACGTTTGGCTACATCTTCCTTTGGGAACCTGCTGGAAGAGGGGATGAATTCAGATTCCTTTACCATACTAGCGGATTTCAATTACCATCTACAGGTATCAGAGGACTCTGACACAGTAGCCCTCACAGATTTGATGAGAAGCGCTGACCTGATCCAACATGTGACAAGTTCCAGACATTTGCCAGGACACACCTTAGATGGTATTTTCTCAAACTATCCCAATCTACAGTTTATGGGCATACTGCCTTTGACCTGGACAGATCATATGGGAGTGCAACTTGAAATTCTCCTTGATGCCTGTCGATGGTAGAGAAAGGCCTTAAGACCCAGATTCTAAGTAGATCTTGGAACACCATCGTTAGTACAGATCTACAGGCAGTACTTATGGCCTCTATTGGTCAGATACCTGCAGATCCAGAAGAAGCAGTTAGTTATTACACAGCTTGGGTAGACTCAGCCTGTAACAAGCTAGCCCCAGCTAGAATGATATGTCCGAGAAGAACAAATCCCTCAGCCCTCTGGTATTCAGAGGACCTGAGGAGACAAAAACTTTCCTGTAAGCTCTTTGAGAGAATCTGGAGGAAACATTATTTGGAAGAGGACAAACGGAAATATAGACTAAGTCTATCTACTTACAAACATCTTATATTTGAAGCAAAGAAAAACTTCTACACTAAACAAATTAATTTGGCAAATAATTTTACGAAAGAACTTCGACAAAAGTCAAAGCAAGTTATAAACTTTGGGACGACATTGCCAAGTTCATTTTGAATACAGTGGAAGCTATCTTTTGAAAATTCAGTCACCCCAATTCTGAGGAAAGTAGTACGCAGATAGATGGAAGGCTGTCAATTATTGACTCCACGTTGATTTTTGATAAATTTGAGGATCTGTCCAAAACAGATACTGAAAAGCTTCTTCTTTCCACCCGATCAGGTTCCCGCTATGATCCCTGCCCAGTCTCAATAATTAACAAGCATTTGCAATGCAATAGGTCTCGCAGCATTCAAGTTTGAGTTATTGGCATTGTATATGACAATGTGTTGCATGAATTCTTTTCCAAACTCTGTATTGGCTGGTGGTGTTTGTGCCCGGTGAAAGCGTGCACTGACGGATGGTGGTGTTTGTGCCCGGTGAAAGCGTGCACGAACAACTTATGGCGTCTGTGCCTGGTGAAAGTGTGCACTGACGGCTGGTGGTGTTTGTGCCTGGTGAAAGGGTGCACTGGTGGCTGGTGGTGTTTGTGCCCGGTGAAAGCGTGCACTGACGGCTGTTGGTGTTTGTGCCTGGTGAAAGGGTGCACTGGCGGCTGTTGGTGTTTGTGCCCGGTGAAAGCGTGCACTGACGGCTGGTGGTGTTTGTGCCTGGTGAAAGCGTGCACTGATGACTTATGGTGTCTGTGCCTGTTGAAAGTGTGTACTGACGGCCGGTGGTGGGTATGCCTGATGAAACCATGTACTGATGGCTAGTGGTGTGTGTGTGCCTGTTGAAAGTGTGCACTGATGGCTGATGGTGTGTGTGCATGGTGGAAAAGCGTGCACTGACATGTTTAGAAGTAAAGTGCGCCATACTGCGATTGCTACAATAGTTAATTGTGGATGTGCTAACCATTGATGCGTGCACTGATGGCTGGTGGTGTGTGTGTGCTTGTAGAAAATGTGCACTGATGGCTAATGGTGTGTGTGCCTGGTGGAAGTGTGCACTGCCAGCTAGTGGCGTGTGTGCCCGGTGAAAGCGTGCATTGACGGCTGATGGGGTGTGCCTGGTGAAAGTGTGCACTGACGGTTGGTGGTGTGTGTGTGCGCCTGGTGAAAGCGTGCACCGACGTCTGGTTCTGTGTGCGTGTGGTGGAAGCGTGCATTGATCGCTGGTGTTGTTTAAATAGCAACATACTTGGGTCCAGCATATAGAGCACTCTTTTTAAACAGGCATTAAGAGTGAGACAGCACACAATGATCCAATGGTAATTACTAGTTGAAGGCAAATCGCATATAGAACATTAGGAACACTGCAATTCTTTACATTGATTCAGACGGTCCTTGCTGCATTCAGGACATTATCAAAAATCAGTCTGTTTCGTGAGAAGTAATACCTTACATCCTAAACAGCTGTTTTAACAGAATGTTCCCGACTTTAAAAAGAGAGATGACTAAAACATTGGCAGGGAGGCAGCATCCTGAATTTAGGTTGTATGAATGTTACTTTATTGTTTGACTGAAAGAAAAAAGCTCAACTATAATAAACTCCTAGCCAACGCTGCAACACCATTCTGCCAGCTAAGCAAGCCGAGTAAGAAGGGATGTGCGGACTTCACCCGAAGGTGTCAGAGCGAATTCACAATAGAAACAGAACTGATACATGAGAACATTACTAGTGAACAAAATACAAAGGCAAACGTTACATTACATGAGGCAAAAGTGACAATGATAACAAACCGTGCCTTACACAGTGTGTAAGGCACTTTTTGTTATCTTAGTCTAAGCCCGCCTGATTCTATGAAATGGCGGCGGGCCGCGGGACAGGCCTTTATCCTTTTCTTTCACTTTCCGTTCCGCACTTCCGCCGCCGCGTATGCGCGTGCCGCGTGCGTGGGGGGCGTGGGCAGCAGGGCTGGCTGCTGCTGAGTGGTGGTGAGCAATGCCAGGCAGCCCCAGGGCACGCACAACATTATGCGGGCCAATAAGCAGTAAGCCCCTGTGCGTGGCATATGGGGCGCGGCAGGCGGCGCGCATAGCCAAAGAAGAAGACAAGAGAAGAACAACGAAAACTACGAACTTAACTGCCTTCCAAGTCCAAGACAAAGCAGCCAGGCGGCCAGGCCCGCCCACGCTGAGCTGCCCTGTCCGATTTCCGAATCCGAGTCCGAAGACCAAAGTAAGTCACTCAGAGTCTGTCACTCCGTCTCCGTCACCGACCGGCGGGGCAGGGCTGCTGCTGGCTGCCTGCCTCCAGGCCTGCTGCGTGCACTAATTAGTTGCTTTCCTGTCGCGCATTTGCCTGCTTCTTATTTATGTCCCAACTTGTCACTCGTGTTTGTCCCTCCTATAGAACATGCTTTCTCGCTTCTGTACTTCTTTGCTCCCGGGGCCGCACTCAGTGTTGCTCTCTGTTCTTGCCTGTGTGCCGCTTCCCTCCATATTGGGTTCGCCCTTGCACTCAACCAGCCCCCCAACCCCTGTTGCTTCCTCGCCTGCTCCATTTGCCCTCGGCTGCTGCTGAAGCAAGCAAGCAGGCAAGCCTATATTATAATAGTTACAGTGCGCAACGCACGCCAGGGACGGATGGTAACGGGCCCCGGCCTATAAACATTAATTATGGTGCCGTGGTGCGCACGCCCTACCGGCCTGGCCTGAGCCTTTTTAAAATTAATTAAATAGTTGGTAGTGGTACGCACTGGAGCCGGGCCGGGTCTTCATAATTAAAATGGTGCACGGGAGTGGCGGCGCGCAGAGTAGTGCTATTTTTATTTTGTATAGTGGTCATTTTCCTGCACTTTTGCTCTTTTAGACTACTGTAAATAAAATGCGCTTTTATCAGCCAACGTAACGGTGTTCAATGCATTGGTCTTGTTAAGATGAATAGCTAAAATACTAGATTGTTATTCCATCATGTTTTTAAATGTTCAGCATCACATGCTTACTTTCGTGAGCTTTCTATGTACTTATGACATATGCATCATCGTTATAGTTGCTTCAGTCAAGGAAAAAATGCGTGTCTCTGCATCAGATGTTTGGTGATTAGCAGCTGTCCTAAGCAGGTGTTACAAAAGGAACCTTACATTATTAATCTAGTATGTTTGCACTCCGGAATTTTTCAAGCTAGCTCAGTTGGTTGATGCACCTGTTACAATGATGCAACTCTGAATCTGCACTCTGAAGCTCCACTCTGAAGCTCCACTCTGAAGCTCCACTCTGAAGCTCCACTCTGAAGCTCCACTCTGAAGCTCCACTCTGAAGCTCCACTCTCCACTCTGAATCTCCACTCTGAATCTCCACTCTCCACTCTGAAGCTCCACTCCGAATCTGCACTCTGCACTCTGAAGCTCCACTCTGAAGCTCCACTCTGAAGCTCCACTCTGAAGCTCCACTCTGCACTCTGAAGCTCCACTCTGAAGCTCCACTCTGCACTCTGAAGCTCCACTCTGAAGCTCCACTCTGAAGCTCCACTCTGAAGCTCCACTCTGAATCTGCACTCTGCACTCCGAAGCTCCACTCCGAAGCTCCACTCTGAAGCTCCACTCTGAAGCTCCACTCTGCACTCCGAAGCTCCACTCTGCACTCTGAAGCTCCACTCCGAAGCTCCACTCTGAAGCTCCACTCTGAAGCTCCACTCTGAAGCTCCACTCTGAAGCTCCACTCTGAAGCTCCACTCTGAATCTGCACTCTGAAGCTCCACTCTGAATCTGCACTCTGCACTCCGAAGCTCCACTCCGAAGCTCCACTCTGAATCTGCACTCTGCACTCCGAAGCTCCACTCCGAAGCTCCACTCTGAAGCTCCACTCTGAAGCTCCACTCTGCACTCTGCACTCTGAAGCTCCACTCTGAAGCTCCACTCTGAAGCTCCACTCTGAAGCTCCACTCTGAAGCTCCACTCTGAAGCTCCACTCTGAAGCTCCACTCTGCACTCCGAAGCTCCACTCTGAAGCTCCACTCTGAAGCTCCACTCTGAAGCTCCACTCTGCACTCTGAAGCTCCACTCTGAAGCTCCACTCTGCACTCTGAAGCTCCACTCTGAAGCTCCACTCTGCACTCTGAAGCTCCACTCTGAAGCTCCACTCTGCACTCTGAAGCTCCACTCTGAAGCTCCACTCCACTCTGAAGCTCCACTCCGAAGCTCCACTCTGCACTCTGAAGCTCCACTCTGAAGCTCCACTCTGCACTCTGAAGCTCCACTCTGCAGCTCAGCTCCACTCCGAAGCTCCACTCCGAATCTGCACTCTGAATCTGCACTCTGAATCTGCACTCTGAATCTGCACTCTGAATCTCCACTCTGAATCTGCACTCTGAATCTGCACTCTGAATCTGCACTCTGAATCTCCACTCTGAAGCTCCACTCTGAAGCTCCACTCTGAAGCTCCACTCTGAAGCTCCACTCTGAAGCTCCACTCTGAAGCTCCACTCTGAAGCTCCACTCTGAAGCTCCACTCTCCACTCTGAAGCTCCACTCTGAAGCTCCACTCTGAAGCTCCACTCTGAAGCTCCACTCTGAAGCTCCACTCTGAAGCTCCACTCTGAAGCTCCACTCTGAAGCTCCACTCTGAATCTGCACTCTGCACTCTGAAGCTCCACTCTGAAGCTCCACTCTGAAGCTCCACTCTGAAGCTCCACTCTGAAGCTCCACTCTGAAGCTCCACTCTGAAGCTCCACTCTGAATCTGCACTCTGCACTCCGAAGCTCCACTCCGAAGCTCCACTCTGCACTCTGAAGCTCCACTCTGAAGCTCCACTCTGAAGCTCCACTCTGAAGCTCCACTCTGAAGCTCCACTCTGAAGCTCCACTCTGAAGCTCCACTCTGAAGCTCCACTCTGAAGCTCCACTCTGAAGCTCCACTCTGCACTCTGAAGCTCCACTCTGAATCTGCACTCTGAAGCTCCACTCTGAATCTGCACTCTGCACTCCGAAGCTCCACTCTGAATCTGCACTCTGCACTCCGAAGCTCCACTCTGAAGCTCCACTCTGCACTCCGAAGCTCCACTCTGAAGCTCCACTCTGCACTCTGAAGCTCCACTCTGAAGCTCCACTCTGCACTCTGAAGCTCCACTCTGAAGCTCCACTCTGCACTCTGAAGCTCCACTCTGAAGCTCCACTCTGCACTCTGAAGCTCCACTCTGAAGCTCCACTCTGCACTCTGAAGCTCCACTCTGAAGCTCCACTCTGCACTCTGAAGCTCCACTCTGAAGCTCCACTCTGCACTCTGAAGCTCCACTCTGAATCTGCACTCTGCACTCTGAATCTCCACTCTGCAGCTCCACTCTGAATCTCCACTCTGCACTCTGAAGCTCCACTCTGAATCTCCACTCTGCACTCTGAAGCTCCACTCTGAAGCTCCACTCTGCACTCTGAAGCTCCACTCTGAAGCTCCACTCCGAAGCTCCACTCTGAAGCTCCACTCTGAAGCTCCACTCTGAAGCTCCACTCTGAAGCTCCACTCTGAAGCTCCACTCTGAAGCTCCACTCTGAAGCTCCACTCTGAAGCTCCACTCTGCACTCTGAAGCTCCACTCTGAAGCTCCACTCTGCACTCTGAAGCTCCACTCTGAAGCTCCACTCTGCACTCTGAAGCTCCACTCTGAAGCTCCACTCTGCACTCTGAAGCTCCACTCTGCACTCTGAAGCTCCACTCTGCACTCTGAAGCTCCACTCTGCACTCTGAAGCTCCACTCTGAAGCTCCACTCTGAAGCTCCACTCTGAAGCTCCACTCTGAAGCTCCACTCTGAAGCTCCACTCTGAAGCTCCACTCTGAAGCTCCACTCTGCACTCTGAATCTGCACTCTGAAGCTCCACTCTCCACTCTGAATCTCCACTCTGAATCTCCACGCTCCACTCTGAAGCTCCACTCTGAAGCTCCACTCTGAAGCTCCACTCTGAAGCTCCACTCTGAAGCTCCACTCTGAAGCTCCACTCTGCACTCTGAAGCTCCACTCTGCACTCTGAATCTCAACTCTGAAGCTCCACTCTCCACTCTGAATCTCCACTCTGAAGCTCCACTCTCCACTCTGAATCTCCACTCTGAAGCTCCACTCTCCACTCTGAATCTCCACTCTGAAGCTCCACTCTCCACTCTGAAGCTCCACTCCACTCTGAAGCTCCACTCTGAAGCTCCACTCCACTCTGAAGCTCCACTCCGAATCTGCACTCTGAATCTGCACTCTGCACTCCGAAGCTCCACTCTGAATCTGCACTCTGCACTCCGAAGCTCCACTCTGAAGCTCCACTCTGCACTCTGAAGCTCCACTCTGAAGCTCCACTCTGCACTCTGAAGCTCCACTCTGAAGCTCCACTCTGCACTCTGAAGCTCCACTCTGAAGCTCCACTCTGCACTCTGAAGCTCCACTCTGAAGCTCCACTCTGCACTCTGAAGCTCCACTCTGAAGCTCCACTCTGAAGCTCCACTCTGCACTCTGAAGCTCCACTCTGAAGCTCCACTCTGAAGCTCCACTCTGCACTCTGAAGCTCAGCTCCACTCTGAATCTCCACTCTGAATCTCCACTCTGAAGCTCCACTCTGAAGCTCCACTCTGAAGCTCCACTCTGAAGCTCCACTCTGAAGCTCCACTCTGAAGCTCCACTCTGAAGCTCCACTCTGCACTCTGAATCTGCACTCTGAAGCTCCACTCTCCACTCTGAATCTCCACTCTGAATCTCCACGCTCCACTCTGAAGCTCCACTCTGAAGCTCCACTCTGAAGCTCCACTCTGAAGCTCCACTCTGAAGCTCCACTCTGAAGCTCCACTCGGAAGCTCCACTCGGAAGCTCCACTCGGAAGGGGCAAAGATCGGAGCATCACGGAACTAAAACAAATATAAACAAGGGCTGTGAGTTACTCTGCGCATGCGCGGGGGCAAGCCTGTTCATTCCAAGCCAGCCTCAGCCAGCCTCGGGAAAAACGAAAGTAATAAAAAAGCGAAACTGACACTGCAGACAATGCTGCGCGCTCCCGAGGTGAAATCCGGCACTGAAAACGCTCGTAACACTTTGGTGTCCACTCTCCTAAAAACGGATCACATTAGTTGTCGAGCTGACAGCATTCATGCTTCGCATGAATGCTAACGTCAGCTCGACCTAAAAAGGCACATGTGCCTGCAGCGCTAGTCTTAACGCAACTGTTTAATGCAATGTTTCAATTCGGACTCTTCCCTAGTCCCTGGAAATCAGCTTTGATACTGCCACTATTGAAAAAACCCAACTTGGACCCAAAGGAGCCAAATAATTTCCGACCCATATACCGTCTTCGGTTACCAGTAAAACTGGTCGAGAAAAATATGAATCTACAGCTCAGCACTTTTCTAATCGGGAAAGATGCTCTGGACACAACTCAATTTGGGTTCAGAAAAGGGCATAGTACTGAATCTGCATTGATAAAATCTACGGAAGAGATCAGAGAAGCTGTGGACAGGGGAGGCAAAGCTGCACTGATTTTGTTGGACCTATATGCAGCCTTTGACACGGTCCATCATGATGTTCTGATGGACCATTAGGCTGAATGTGGCATCCAAGGCAAAGCCCATGACCTCCTTAGATCTTTTTTGTCAAACAGCTCTCCGATGGTGGCATTGGGTAATTTTAGTTCCAAGCCCTTCTCACTGCCGTGAGGAGTACCCCAGGGGTCTTCTCTTAGTCCTACTCTTTTTAATGTTTATGTTATTTCATTAGCGACCTTAATTAGATCTTTTGGTTTCAGTTTGACGTCATACGCAGACGACACACAAATAGTGGTGGCTCTGCGGCCTGGTGAAACTTCTGGAATTGAAGATAGGTTTCACGATTGTATGGCAGAAATTGGAAAATGGATGTCACAGAACTGTGTAAAATTAAATTCTGAGAAGACTGAGGTCATCCTGTTTGGGAATGACCCTAACTTTTGGACCTCTAGATGGTGGCCTAAAGATATGGGATCTCCTCCTGTTCCGATTAGGAAAGTGAAGAATTTAGGAGTCATCATCGACGAGAAACTTAGGGCCCGATTCACAGAACTAACTTAAGACAAAATCCTAAACTTACTACTTTTGGTATTCACAGCAGTTAGGATTTTGTCTTAAGTTTGTCTTAAGACAGACTTAAGACAGACTTAAGTTAGGATTTTGTCTTAAGTCTGTCTTAAGTCTGTCTTAAGACAAACTTAAGACAAAATCCTAACTTCTGTGAATACCAAAAGTAGTAAGTTTAGGATTTTGTCTTAAGTTAGTTCTGTGAATCGGGCCCTTAGTTTTGGAGACCAAATCAATGCTATGGCTTCTACCAGGGGCTGTTTGGAAGGACTTGAAGCCCCAGGAGACAGCGGGGCAATCAGCGTGTGCCTGATCCCCTCCCTGCACACCGGCAGAGATTTATATGCAGCTTGCGCCTCCCGCTTCACGGGAGATGCATCGAGAATTCGGCGGGTGCTGTTTGGAAGGACTTGAAGCCCCAGGAGACAGCGGGGCAATTAGTGTGTGCCCGAGCCCCTCCTTGCACACCGGTAGCGCTACTTAAAAACCACGTGACTTCCGCAACGTGGAACGTGCGCGGACGTACGCCGGGCTAAGCCCGGGCAAAGAGCAGGCCGTCTGTGGCCGTCCAGGGCCAGAGGAGGCCCGGCGGGGCCACCCCCCGTGGTGCTAGTAAGCTGGTTCCGGAGTGAGCAGCTGGATGCTGAACGAGAATTAGGTGGAGAGGAGAAGAAGAGCGCTCTGTGACTTTGGGCCCAGGAAACGCAAGTTGACCGGGAAATTTGGTATGGGGAACTTTGGTTAATGTGAGCTATTTGCACTTCACATGGGTCAGAACTTGGTGGAGGAGAGGCAAAATAAGCTGTACGTGCGGGAGTGCAAAATTCCGGTGACTCTGTTGTACTTTCCATTTAAACATCATGGCTAGTAAAGTGAAAACGCGCTCGACCAAAGGAAAACTGAACTCCCTCCCAAATGTCGCAGGTGCCCACTCATGATAAAAGTACAAACCTTCCACCATTGGCACAGCCCACTGCAATTGATTGTATGCTGCAGAAAGCTATTGGGGCAGTATCGAGCGAAATAGAGCGGACAGAAAGGCGCTTGTCCTTGACACCATTTACGAATTTATCTATTTCGTCCAAGGGGTCAGTTAATGAGGTTATGGTTAACCCTTCCTCCATCCCGTTGGAGTCTCTCGATCAGGACATCCCTTGTGCTCAGTTGGTTAGTGGGGTAGACACAGTGGAATCCATCCCTGTTAAATCAATTCTGATTAATAAGAAGCAAAGAGTCTGCCGAAGATGTCTAGAATCAAGAAAACTAGAGCTAGCACCCTTTTATTTGTAGCAAGAAATGCCTCAGGGGAGGCTAGGGCAGAACAGGAACCCCAGATGCCAGCCACGCCGATTCGGATGGCACAGATAGTGTCTGATTTAAAAACCCATTTAGAGTCCTTCATAGTAAGTCAGATTAAGCCATTGGTTAGTAGGCTGGATACAATTATGAATGAAGTAAAGAATAGGGGTAGTGCATTAGGCCCACACTTGATTCCCACTAGCATAGTGACTACTACTGATCCTAGCCTAGCTCATCAGACGCCAAAACTACCGAGCAGGACGGCCTGTGGGCAATCCATGTTAACACAAATCTCTAACTCACAAGGTTCATCAGTGCAGCAGTATAGGGCTATGATTCACATAGAGAAAGTACCACATACTGGGGAGGGTCCATCTATGCCTCCGCCAGAACAGCTAAATAATCAGTCCCTAAATCTTAAAGCTCCAGTGACAAATAAGATTGACTGTGTGCCCAATATATGTACCATTAATGCTCTACCCACTATTAACTTACCGCCAGAAGCGTCCCCCTATGTAGTAGTTCTCGAAGGGGCGCCGGATTTAAAGAGAGAGCAGAATGAGTCACACTTGGAATTAAGAAATAAGACCATACACTGGTTGAAACAAAACAGACCTCTTGTAGGTAACAAAAATGGGGAAATTCTCCATGTCAGAAGGGTGAATTGGCTAGGCAGTATGTGTAAAGACATATCAGGTAACTGCATAATTGGAAATTTTAGGGACAAAAGAGTAGTGGAGCACATCCTTAAAAATGGGAGAGATAACTTTGTAAGCAGCATAATACCCTTGCCACTAGGACACTTTTATCCTAGACAACCTGTAGCAGATGATGGAACCCACCTTTTTGGGAGACCAAGGGAGGGTATAAACCCAAACAGGAACCCAAGTCACACTTGGGGTAACCCCGGGGCAACAGATTGGGGGCTATCCAATTGGACAAATAGATTTAGTCCAATGATGTCCCTTGAGGACAATGATCGACTAATTAGACCCATGATGTCCATAGAATTCCCCGTAAGAAGAATAGGTGGGAATATCAATCACCAGGAACTGTGAGGGGTGGGGCTGATAGCGTCACATAAAACTGTTTCCATAGATTCCCTGTCGATAAAAGAGGCTTATACACCAACAGTATCTAGGGCGGAGAAATCTGCTAGGGCCCAAGAGCATCAGACTAATACTATAGGTGGAGGCACCTTAGATAAAGGTGAGTCAAGGGACATTGTACACACTCACGTTCAACAGGGCAGTGGGGCCCAGCTAGGGCCCGCAAGGTTTAAAGAAGGAATTATTAATGTAAATCCATGCACCCATGGACTAGTGGATGAGCAGCCAGCAGAAGGGGGAATAAAAATAATTTCATGGAATGTAGCAGGTTTGGCAAATAAATTTGATAATACTGAATGTATATAAGCCGATTCCAGATTATCAGTTTACAAGAGACTTGGGTGGTTGATAATAGTCTCTTCCACATGACAGGGTATAAAGGTTTCCATATACCGGCTCAGAAATCTAGATCAGGTAGAGCAATGGGAGGCCTGTCCATATACATGTACTTAAGCCTCCAAGGGACATGGACTAGTGTGACCTGGTTATCCCATAATGTACAGGCCCTGTGGTTTGGGGGTAATGGGTTAAGACTGTTTTTGCTCAACGTATATAATGCGGGAGCCTCAAGAGATAATAATCCCATTTTACAAGAACTACATTATAGACTGAGTCAAGAGATTGCTAGTAATAAAGGGGCTTTGGCTTCAACCACTTTAGTCATGGGCGATTTTAACTGCCACCTTTGCCCACGTTTGTTCCCCTTAGACCCAGAATGGTCCCGCTGCCCAGTCAAGAATGGCCCCCACCTTGATCATACTCCGGAAGGAATGGCCCTTAGTAAACTCTTAGACAATCACAATCTTGAACATACGATAAATATGATAAACCTGGAGCATGAAGGCACCCTCCCGTCAACATTTAAAGGGAGAGGGTGTTCATCATTTATTGCTTATATTTTGTATCCAGGCTACTAAAAAATTGGATTAAATTAGTGAGATTGAGTGGAGCCCATTTAGCAACCACAACCCTTTGGGAATAGAGCCTATGTACCTGGGACGATCGAGCATTGGCCCCGTGGGGGGCATCTCCGTGAGGGCAATGGACCAGGGAAGACTGCTTAGGTGGTCAAAAATTGATGGGGAAATGTTCTACAAATCCCTGACGGATAAAGGGAAATTATTTATCGAAGATTGTCTAGACCCCGCAGTAGAAGGGCAATCACTAGTAAGAGCGTTCGGACAAGTAACTAGTGTAGTTGAGGGACTTTTAACGTCAAGTGCTCCCACGAGAAACAACATCATGCCGAGATGGTTTGATGGGGAATGTTCGTGTACTCTAAGGGAATTAAAACTTAGCTTAAAAAATAGGCCTAGGGATAAACAAAGACCATCCCTAGTGTAGACATGTATATAAGAGTGCGGTTAACAATAATAATAATAATAATAATAATAATATTACTGATATTTTTAGAGCGCGAACAGCTACCTCACAAGGAGGTGTCCCGGCGCTATGATAGCAGTAAAGCCGAGCGAATAGCAGAGGGGAGGCTTAGATTTTCTGCATAAAGAGCCAGGTCTTTAATTGCTTCTTAAATCCAGATTCAGTTGTGGCAGATTGGATGGAGGGCGGTAGGGCGTTCCACAATTTCACCGTGCCAGCAGAAAAGGACCTGCCTCCGAGTCGAGCTTTTTTGACTCGTGGGGCCAGTAGCTGGAACAGGGAATTTGAGCGTAAGAGCCTCTCCTGATGGTAGCGAGGAAGTCTGAGTTTTAAATAGTTAGGGCAAGTGCCCCTAAGGGCTCTGAACGCCAGGGTCAAGGCTTTGAATTTGATTCTGCTAGCCACTGGGAGCCAGTGCAGGTCGCGCAGATGCGGAGAGACACGCTGTCTAAAAGAAATGTGTTTTATCAGTCTCGCTGCCGCATTCTGCACGATCTGTAACCATTGAACCAAATATTTTGGTAAGCCAAGATAGAGGCCGTTCGCGTAATCTAGTCTGGATGTGACAGTCGCGTGGACTACCATTTTGCGACAATCTTCTGGTAGAAGAGAAAGAAACTTGCGGAGATTCCTAAGTTTGTGCAGACACTCTGATGTGACTTGCTGAATATGGGAAGAAAAGGAGAGACTGTCATCCCATCTTACCCCCAAGTTCTTTGCATTGGTACTGGGGGTCGGTGAAGGGCCCATTTCAGGTGGCCACCACAGGTCCGAGGGGAGGCGTGTATTTTTGCCGAAAAAGACCACCTCGGTCTTCCCTGCGTTCAGTTTTAATTTAAGTTTTAAAGAAGAAATTATTACTCCATGCGGAGGCATGGGCAGACCTAAGGGAAGCGGTGGATAGAAGGGATATAACTGAGTTCTGGAGTATAATTAATAAACCATGTTTCCAGGATTGCAATGCACCGGAGATTGGGACAAATATTTTGCCAGAACTGTGGCTTACACATTTCAAGGGTATGTATAACCTTGGACAGGAAAGTCCTTGAGAGGTGGGGTGGGTTGTCCAACAGGGCCAAGTAGTCGACTTCACTTTAGATGAAATAACTGCTGGAATTAGGAGCTTGAGTAAAAATAAAGCCCCCGGCCCTGATGGTACACCACTTGACTTGTACTTGTCTAATGTAGAGTTATGGGCCCCAATTCCCACCAGAGTGATAAACGCTGCAACTAGGTCTGGTCTACCCCGATCCTGGTCCACTGCCACAATAGTCCAGATATTTTAAAAGGGCGATAGGGACAACCCCCAGTGCTATCGACCTATCTCATTGATAGATGTTTCAGCCAAGATTCTAGGTCGGGTAATCCTTAACCGATGACCATAACATCATCTTGGACATCCAGTATGGTTTAGGGCAGGGAGGTCCACAAGTGATCAATGCCTTAACCTTTACATGCTGGTTGCTAAATACACTAAAACCAGCAATTAAGCCATTTATCTGGGGTTCATGGACTTGGCAGCCACCGTTGATCATGTTAATAGGGACAAACTTTGATCCCTGATGAGCAATTTGGGAATCGACCCTGGCCTGATTACTATTCTGGGAGAATTACATAGGGATACCACCGCCAGAGTACGCTATAACACGAATGGGGGGAACAGCAATTGGTTCCCGTGTACTAGTGGGGTGAGGCAGGGTTGTATCCTGGCCCCTTTTTTATTCTCACTCTATATTAATAACCTAGAGCAGGCTCTGATTAATTTAAAGACAGATTGTCCGAGAGCAGGTACGCGTCATATACCGGTACTTTTGTACGCAGATGACGCGGTCCTGCTAGCCCGTACCCCGAAGAGTTTACAGATCTTAATTGATGGATTTGCCAAGTTCTTAGAAACCCTAGATCTTTCTTTGAACCTAAGTAAGTCAAATTTTATGCTGGCAGGCAATAAACCTTGCACCATCTTCTCCTATAGAATAGGAAGTCACACTTTAGAAAGGGTGGACTCTTTCTCCTATCTTGGCTTATTATTTGATGGTTCACTTAAATTTAACCCTTTGGTGGAGGAGCGTTGTTCTAAACTAGTATCTTCAAATGGGGCTATTGCAAATTATGGACGTAGACTGGGTCGCTGGTTCCTGAACAAGTCATGAACCTATATTGTTCCATATGCTGCTCCAAAGTGATATATGGCTCTGAAGTGTGGGGTTTTGTAAACATTGATCAATTGCAGTGGGAGGAAAATAGATTTTTTCGATCTATTTTAAAAATACCGCAGAGTTGCCCAGCTGTAATTGCTCATAGAGAATTAGCGAGGCCTTATATTGAGGATCTGGTTAAACTTAGACCTATCTTAGCCTGGATAAAAATATGGATAAACCCTGAAGCAGCCCTGAGTAGACAAATCTTAAAAGATTGCCTCAATAGGGATAAAAGTATGAATATCCCGTGGTTAAGATACGTGAAGAATAGCCTGGAAAGTCTAGGTTGCAAGGACCTCTTCACAAACCCCGCAGTAATTGTATCACAAGATAAGGCCAGAATAAAGAGATCTTTTTTGAACCAGCGAACCACACGCAGAGCAGCTGTTGAAGGGACCAAACACTCAGTAAGCACCCATTGCCTTGTTAAAACCACCGAAAGGATGGAACCGTATCTGTTTCTCATGTATAATGCACAGGACAGGTTTTTAATGTCTCGTTTTAGGCTCAATCTTTTATCACATCTACTGACTGATCCGCATGACACCCTTCATTTTGTACTTTCTTGTACTTTTTATACAACACCCAGGTGTAGATTTTTGGTAGAAGTTTTAAAACAAGCCAAATTGAATTATGCTAAAGATGCTTCACTTTTTCTGCAAATGGCAAATGAGACTAGGACACTCTGTTGCATTATGAACTTTATCAAAGTCTCGATGAGATTAAGGGAAACCAGGGGGCAGGCTTGATACTGATTGTTGTAATGAATTTTTTTAACTTTTTGTTAAAATTAATGTATAAAATCCAGTCAGGTTTCAGATAATGGTTTAATTGTATTTTAACTGGTATATAATTGTGCTTTTATGGTGTTTTTTTAATCACCGAATAAAGAATTACTGACTGATTAAGAAAATACTACCTTTTTGCCTATAACATGCCAGCAATCAGTAGTCACGGCCCTCGTGTTGTCTAGACTTGACTACTGCAATGGCTTGTATTTAAATATTCAAGAACGCTTTGCAAACAAACTTCAGATGCTACAGAACGCAGCCGCAAGGCTGATTACAGGCACGCCCAATTACGCATTTATTTCCAAGGAATTAAAGAAACTTCACTGGCTGCCAGTCAAGCATCGAGTACGTTTTAAATCCCTGAGTATGGTGTTTAAGGCACTACACGGGATAGGACCTGATTTTTTAAAACAGAAATTAAAATGGTATACACCAAGCAGAACTCTGCGCTCCGAAGGAGCTAAGCTGGTGACTGTGCCATCTAATAAAAAATCTACATGGGGAGGGAAAAGCTTCCTTTTTTGTGCAGGCAAAGCCTGGAATGAGCTTCCCCTATTTTGGAGAAATGCCACAGACCTACTTACTTTTCGGAGAGGCTTTAAGACCTGGCTGTTCACTCACTGATCCAGGACAGCTCACCTAAATCTCAGAGAACTAGTGGTTTAGGGTAATTGTTGCGCTTTATAAATAATGATAACATAACATAACATAACATGATATACCATTCAACACCACTCCATTCTACACTATTCCACTGTGTACCACTCCAGTGTATGCCACTCCACTCTACTGCACACAACTCCAGTCTATGCTACTCCACTGTACAATATTCCTCTGCAAGCCATTCCATGCAACACTCTTCCATTGTATGCAACTGCCACTCCACTTTATGCATCCCACAATATGCAGCTCCAGTCGATGCCACTCTACTCCATGCTATTGCACTCTATTCGACTCCACTGTACACCGCTCCAGTGTGTGCCACTCCTGTCTATGTCACTCCACTCTTCGCTATTCCACTCTATCCTACTCCACTCTATGCACTCCAGTGTATGCTATCCCACTCTATGGCACTACACTGTACACTACACCACTCTACCAAACTCCACTGTAAGCTATTCCAGTACACACTACTCCACTGTATATCACTCCAGTCTAGGACACTCAATTATGTGCCACTACTTTACTCTATGCTATTCTACTCTACGCCACCCCATTCTATGCTATTGGACTTTATGCCACTCCACTCTAAGCCACTCTGCTCTGTGCTATTCCACTATATGCAACTCCACTTTGCGCCTCTCCAGTGTACACCATTTAACTCTAAGCCACTCCACTGTATGCTATATTATTTAAACCCATTCTGCTTTACAGCACTCCTTTCTATGCTATTCCACTGTATGCCACTCCATACTGTGCTGTTTGACTGTATGCCACTCCACTATATGCCATTCCAGTACTCTATACTACTCCACTCTATGCAACAACACTCTAAACCACAATAGTCTACATTACGACCCAACAATGTAGCATGAATAGATTCCACACAGCCACAAGTTAGTGTCCTTTGCTATTTGTCTAGAGTTAGCCCATGGCCGCTTGGATTTCCCACAGGGTTCAACTCTCTTCCTTTTCCTGGTCGCTCTGGTAGATGTTCCCATGTCAATAAAATAAGTGGACCACACTTGGTTGCCAAGCTCGACTGGCCCATCTATGGAGGGTGCATTCAGGTCAGATAGGTAATATTAATACTAATAGTAATAGCACAACGCCCAGGAGTGGTCAAGGGTTTATTAGGTGACTCAGAATTTAAAGTAGTGATGGGGGAGGGGGATAAGTTTCCAAGTTGTCAGGTCAATTTCTAGAATGCCTGCCAGCCTGTGTCAAAAAGGCATCCATTGTGGTAACTGTGCTGGTAGGGGCATTGGGAACACCGACTGAGGCTTATGCTTCCCCATGTTATGTCCTGATGTTATCTCACACAAGAATTGAGATACTGTGGTAAATAAATAATTAATTACCGGATCTATTTTTGACTATAATCAATAAACAGGTAGCTCAATAAATAAGAGTCAAGATTCGAGGTAGCTGGAGTTGACAGGCTTTAATCAAGCATAAAGGACAGGAACAGGACAGCCTGTACGGGAATAGGATGGCAGCTGCCGGGGGCAGGAATAGGCTAACTTTTAATAACAGTGCACAATATTTATAGTTAAACAAAATACATTGCATTCAATACAGTAGGCGTAGCAGTAGGCGGGGTTTGTAGCAGTCGCGAAAGATAAGAGTAAAATGATGTAACAAGAAGGCGTGTACAGGGCGTATACATAGACATGTGATGTAAACGTAACAGAATATGTCATAAAAGGGGCGGAAACATGGAGGGGGCTACCTGAGCAGCTGGGACCTCTAACCTAGTGGTGCGCGCAAACTGGCAATGACGTGTTACCAGGAGGAACTGGGGGCTATGACTTCTGCGCTAGAAGAGGAGACTAAAGTCTGGAGTGTCAGAGCGACATGTACCCAGGCATATCTAGTATCTGATGTTTAGAGAACATGTTGATAGAATCCAAAAGTTATCAGGGCAAAGGCTAACAGACGCTAAGACTGGTGCATGCATTATTCTATATGTAGTGCGTGTGTGAGGAATATTCTATGAATATTAATACAGTATTTCTCTTACATGGAGACATAAAGGCTAGACCATGACGGAAACTATTGATGCGATTCAGTAGCTTAGGAATGCAGAGAAGGAGGGTTGGACTGATAACTAGAAACATAACATATTCTTGGCAGACTGGGAGGCAGAGCCAGGCCGAGCCGGGCACTGCGAGGCATGAAAGTAAGCTAAGGGTCAGGGATACAGGTGGGGGCTGTATCGCTCCTCGGAGAGGGTTCAGGAAACAGGAGCTGAATCTGAGTCCGGGCCCTTTTGAGGCCTAGAAATGGGGATAATTCAATGAATTAACGTGCACACTGTAAAACGTGGCAACGTAGCTTTACATAGGCCTAATATTCGTTGTATTCACGAGGACTAGAAACTGGCATACTAGAGATGGACACAACTGTAATTGCGTCTTTAATCGGTCAGAGGGGATACATGCATATTGATCGTGCACATATAACATAACATGGGGAACACGTAGGCACATACAACATGGCAAAATTTACTTTTCCACATTCCCTCCTTGTGCCCTACGTTTCCATCAGGAAACATCTATATTCATGATACCATCTATCATTTCATATAGCATCATTTGCTCGTCTCGAATTGTCTTGGAACGGGACTTAGGACTAGGAATACAAGAGGTAGCGCACATGCCGCAAATCGCAGGGCCACATTGTATACAGAGGCAGCAACTGAATATGATCATTACTGCAATACCTAGGAATGACAATACTTTCCATCCCCAGGCAGATATGATACTCCAGAGCCAACCGGACCATATCCAGGTGCCTGGATTCTGGTGTAACTGATGGGCAATTTTGTGAAGTCTGGTTATAGCTGAATAAACAGACGGCACGTTATTAGGAATGAAAATGCAACAACTAGATCCGATGACTCTACATGTTCCTCCTCTATCGGCCAATATGACGTCAAGAACGAGACGATTTTGGAGCACAACAAATCTCATAGCAGATTGCTCTTCAGTTAAGTTACCTAGAGCAGAAGTAGTCTCATTCACTACTGCTTCAAGGGTTCTGGTTAACCTACGTATTAACTTACTATTCTGGACAGGGCCTATAAAGAAGAAGAAACCTTTATTGAAGTCTGTATACTGTTCTAGAGCAGTTTCAGTTTGATCGACAATTGGGGACTCGATCTCCCTTCTATGTCTGATGTGTACTAGATGTGTATTTCTGTGATAATCAGATGGGGCTAGAAAAACTGGTGGCAGTAGGAAGGCAATGTAACATGTTCCATCCCAATCGAGGGGCAGACGAACATATGCGGTCTGACCACAAACAAAATAAGAATGACGTGAGGCTTTGAAAATAGATTTCCCACTGTCACTATACTCGACAATAGTAGTACAATCACTATGTCCTACATGTGCGGAACCATTCTTTCTGACACATAATTCGCCTTTGACTGGTAGTACCGAAATAGCAGGCAAATCTGGAGTGGTATCAGACTGAACATTCAGGACCATAAAATTCGAAGAATAATTACCTAAATTATAAACTTCATTTTCTAGATCTAACCCTGTTCTATGGGGGAGACCTTGCTTGTCTGGAAAACATGTTCTATTCAGAAGGGACATATCATTGGAGGATGACGTTAAAGTGGACCATGCTCCACACGAACCATTATGTGAAAACGGATAAGGAAAGAGTGGCAGAACTCCCTTCGGTGTCTGGAAAGGGGGGAGTCGACCACACACCCAACAATTAGTGGCATTGCTGGTCTGGTGTGAATAGTGTAACATTCTAATAAATGTATTATTGCGCATAGCAAGACGATAGGATAGTTCGTGAGGAGGCAGATCACTAAATGTGTGCTCTACTGTAGCATTAGAAAACCTGTTTACATGTGAACTTGGAAAACATAAATGTAATGCATAACTTGTGCAGGTAACCATTAAACTCACATATAATAGAAAACTTAGAATAATGATACATCTTATAGAGTTTTGACTAACTCTCTCACTATGGGGGTCTATCTCATACATGTCAGAAACCTGTCTAACCGTTTCACCCGAGAGGGACTTAGACAATTAAACTGGCTGACTTATTTTACTAGACCGGAGTTTCTTTTTATACTCCTGCTGCGGAGTTTTCTCTAACAGGGGAGGCTTGAGTTCAGAGTCGGTTTTTAGGCAGTCTTTAGAAATGGAACAGTCCTTAGAAAATGACTTGTCTGGTAGTCCATGAAATTTCTTTATATGGGACAGATGGACCCACCCCTTGCGGCCTTCCAACTTCACGGCCGTGCGGGTGGTCAGAAGGACAAGTCGCGGCTCTTTCCAACGAGGCTCCAGCGGACTTGAACGATCAAAGTTCCTTACAAGGACGAGGTCGCCTGGAATGACCTCATGCGGTTTCACCTCGGTATTGTCTGGAAATGCAGCGGCAACCTGTGAACGACAAGAGTGTAGGGCAGACATCAAGGAAGCTAGGTAATCTGTCAACATATTACTGGAAACATCTGTAATACTGCGGGGTCTAGATGTACCCCACATGTTTGGGGGGCGGCCGAATACGACCTCATAAGGGGACAGACCTGATCTGGAGTGTGCAACCATTCGCATATAAAATAATGCAACTGGCAGGGCAACTAGCCAGTCCACACCTTTCTCTTTACATATTTTGGCAAGGCGGATTTTCAGGGTCTGATTATGTCTCTCTACGAGACCGGCTGCTTCAGGATGGCGCACACAATGGAACTTCCACTGGTATCCTAACAAAAGGGAAACATGTTTCATTAACTCGGATGAGAATGGCTGGCCGTTATCAGAATACACGACCCTAGGGAGTCCATAGCGGGGAAAGAATTCACGAACCAACTGCTTGGCAGTGGTCGCGGCTGTATAATCTGGAACTGGATATGCTTCTGTCCACCTGGACAAAGCGCATACAACTACAAGGACATACTTGAAACCTCGACATCGCTCCATCTGAATATAATCCATCTGGAGGACTTCAAAAGGGTGGTCAGGAGGTTGGAATCCACCTTGTTCCACCGGGACACTTTTACCTGGATTGAACTGGCAACATATCATACAAGTACGGACTTTCTGCTTGGCTGCAGCTCGTAAGTGCTTGTTGAACCAAAGGTTCTGTATACTGTCTAACATAGCTTTTTCTCCTAGATGTGCTGGACTATGTGCGGTATTAATAATGACTTGAACCATAGAGTCGGGGAGAAACCATGTGGCTTTTCCCTTCGTCAACCATCCCTGATCTGTCTGGATCCCTCCTTGTTCGGACCATTTCTTGATTTCATCGGGAGTGGCATGTAACTGTATGTCTATGACATCTTGTGTAGGGTCCTTAACTGTCATACAAGTAGTCGGATCTGGAGTGAGTGTCTGTGTCGTGTTAACTGGAATGTCTGGAGTCTGAGCTGTGAGCTTGGCTGTTCGATCTGCTAGATCGTTACCTTGGGAAAAGATATCAGTAACTTTCGTATGTGCCTTGCACTTCATGATAGCGATAGCTGTCGGAAAATGTATTGCATCTAACAAAGCTTGAATGAGGAGACCATGCTGAATCTTGGTTCCATGAGAAGTCATGAAACCTCTCTCCTGCCAGAGTACTCCGAAGTCGTGTACAACTCCGAATGCGTAACGTGAATCTGTGTATATGTTTACTTTCAGGTTCTTGGCACGTATGCAGGCTTGGGTCAGAGCAACTAGCTCTGCTGCTTGAGCAGACAGGGTGTCAATACGGTGTGTTTCTATAACTTCAGTTTCAGTAGTCACTGCATACGCGGCTACTAGTTCTCCTGTACTAGTTCTCATACATGAACCATCCACATAAAGTGTCAGGTCGGGATTAGGTAATGCAATGTCTGTCAAGTCTTGTCTTGGCTTTGTCATAGTGTTAACTACTTCCACACAGTCATGTGTGGCAGGATTTGAAGTAACTGATGGCAACAGTGTAGCAGGATTTAAAACGTTGCAGCGTCTGATTTCTATGTGTGGCTGGAACAGTGTCAGTTCATAACCTGTTAAACGTGCAATTGTCAAGTGCTGGGTCTGTGTTCGGTTTAAAAGAACTTCCACAGAATGTGGAACTTGTACTGTCAGGGAGTGTCCTAATACTAGTCAAGTCAAGTCAAGTCAAAGAATTTATATAGCGCACTACATACCCAGAGGGTCTCAAGGCGCTTAGGGAGGGGAGGAGGATTACTTGTCAAATATCCAAGTTTTAAGTTGCTTTCTGAATGCTAGGTGGTTCTGGGTAAGGCGAAGGTAAGTGGGGAGTGAGTTCCATGTTTTAGCAGCCAGGTATGAGAAGGACCTGCCTCCCATGGTGGTCTTGTTGATGCGAGGTATAGTGGCGAGGGCTTGGTTGGAGGAGCGTAGTTGGCGGGAGGGGGTGTAGAAGGACAGACGTGAGTTGAGGCATTCTGGTCCGATGTCGTAGAGTGATTTGTGTGCGTGGGTTAGCAGTCGGAAAGTGATCCTCTTATTGACGGGTAGCCAGTGGAGGTCTTTCCGGTGACCAGAGATGTGTTCGTTGCGTGGGATGTCTAATATGATCCTGGCTGAGGCGTTCTGGATTCGTTGGAGTTTCTTCTGGAGTTTAGCGGTAGTACCTGCGTATAGGGTGTTTCCGTAGTCCAGTCGGCTCGTGACCAGAGCATGGGTGACTGTTTTTCTGGTTTCGGTGGGGATCCAGCGAAATGCTTTTTTGAGCATGCGAAGAATGTTGAAGCAGGATGAGGATACGGCGTTGACTTGTCTGTTCATTGAAAGTGAAGAATCCAGGATAACGCCTAGGTTCCGTGCGTGGTCTGTTGGGATGGGTGCTTTTCCAAGGGCTTCCGGCCACCAAGAGTCGTCCCATGCGGAGGGGGATGTACCTAAGATGAGGACTTCTGTTTTATCTGAGTTCAGTTTCAGACGGCTGTGTTTCATCCATTCGGCAACTTCTTTCATTCCTTCGTGTAGGTTAGTTTTGGCGGTGCTGGGGTCATTGGTGAGAGAAAGGATCAGTTGAGTGTCATCCGCGTAAGAGATGATGTTGAGGTTGTGTTGGCGGGCGATGGCCGCGAGGGGGCTCATGTATAGGTTGAAGAGGGTAGGACTGAGTGAGGACCCTTGGGGTACGCCACAGATGACTTCGGTGGCCTCGGACTTGAATGGTGGAAGGCGGACTTTCTGGGTTTTTCCGGTGAGGAACGAGGTGATCCATTCAAGTGCTTTTCCTTGGATTCCGATGTTTCTGAGGCGTTGTAAAAGGGTGGAGTGGCAGACTGTGTCGAAGGCTGCAGAGAGGTCGAGGAGGATGAGGGCGACTGTGTCTCCATTGTCCAGTAGAGTTCGAATGTCGTTTGTTGCTGCGATGAGGGCGGTCTCAGTGCTGTGTTTTGCTCGGAAGCCAGATTGTGAGGAGTCGAGGGATTTGTTGGCTTCGAGGAAAGCGGCGAGCTGGTTGTTGACAGCTTTCTCGATTACTTTGGCCGGGAATGGAAGGAGCGAAATGGGGCGGTAGTTTTTGAGTTCGGTGGGGTCCGCTGTGGGTTTTTTCAGAAGGGCGGTGAGTTCAGCGTGTTTCCAGCTTTCCGGGAAGGTGGCGGAGTTGAAGGAGCAGTTGATGACGTCTCGGAGGTGCGGTGCTATGACGGAGTCTGCTTTGTTGAAGATGTGATGGGGGCATGGGTCAGTTGGGGATCCTGAGTGGATGGAGTTCATTAGACGGATGGTGTCTTCAGTGGAGATTGGGTTCCAGTCATTTAGGATGTTCAATGGGGGTGAAGGTCCTGCAGAAGGATGGGTGGGTTGGTCTCCGGGTTGGTTGTCGAAGCTGTTGTGGATGTCCGCAATTTTGTTGTGGAAGAATGAGGCTAGGGAGTCGCAGAGGACTTGAGAGGGGGTGATGTCGTTGGAGTTGGCCGAGGGATTGGTAAATTCCTTGACGATGTTGAAAAGTTCCTTGCTGTTGTGGGCGTTGTTGTCGAGTCGATCCTTGAATGCTATTTTCTTGGCCTTTCGGATTAGTTGGTGGTGTACGCGAGTGGCGTTTTTGAAGGCGTCCTTGGTGCTAGTGGTTGGGTCTTTTTTCTATGGAATCACTATGGATACTATGGAATCACTTTGTCTGATAGCTAGAGCTGTGGCTGCAACTGACTTGAGGCACGCAGGCAAAGCCTGGGCTACTGGATCTAGTGTGCTCGAAAAATAAGCACAGGGCTTGTACTGTCCGGCTTGATCTTGTGTGAGAACAGATAATGCAGTACCATCACGTTCTGTGACAAAAAGTGTAAAAGGCTTACTGTAGTTCAGTGTAGCTAGAACAGGTGCTTGGCATAAGGCTTTCTTTAATTCATTAAAAACAAGTGTATGTTCCTGGGTCCAAGGGAGGAGAGTCGATACGGCTGCCTCCTGTGTCGTTAACTGTATCAGTGGCTTAGCTAGAAATGCATACTGAGGAATCCATTGTCGGCAGTAAGAAGTGAGGCCAATAAAAGCTCGTACCTCCTTCTGTGTCTTGGGCTGTGGAAGACTCGCTATTAACTGGATACGGTCTGGTGTCAACTGCCTACCCCACTTGGACAGTAAGTGGCCTAAGTAGATCACTTGCTGGCCACAGAATTGTAATTTGGAAGGGGACACCTTGTGCCCCTGCTCGGCCAGAAAATACAGGACTGTAAGTGACGCTCGCTCGCAGTCACGTTCAGAACGGGCTGTGATCAGTAGATCATCGACATACTGGAGCAGGGCAGTGTCAGTTGGCATGTGAATATTGTCTAGTTGTCTCTTAAGTGCTTGACTGTAAATACTAGGACTTTCTGTGAAACCTTGAGGAGCTCGTGTGAATTTATAGCTCCTTCCATTTAAACAAAAACCAAAAAGGTACTGGCTGTCTGGATGAATGGGAACACTGAAAAATGCATTCTTGAGGTCGATAACAGTAAAAAATGTAGCTTCAGAATCAATGGCTGTCAGTAGGGAAGAAATATCTGGGACTACTGGATACTGGGGTATGATACATTTATTAAGCTCTCGAAGGTCAATCACTAATCGATATACTGGAGGTGCATTTGGATCAGTACGTTTCATGACTGGAATGATAGGAGAATTACATACATTGGAGTCAGTTTCTACAACCACTCCTTGAGCAATGAGCTCGTCAATAATTTTGGATAAGGCTGCTACAGCCTCAGGTGGCAATCTGTACTGTCTGATTCGTGGCAAAACTATACCTTGCTTGAGGGTCACACGATGGGGTGTGATTTGCATAAAACCTACATCAGTTGGACCTTGCGCCCATAAATGCTGCGGTACATTTAGTAACCTTGGATCAAAATCGCGTAATACATAGTGACCTTTAAAGTCTCTTAAAAACAAACGGATTCCTTCTGGGGAGCAGCAAATTACTGCACCTAATTCTTTCAATGTTTTAATGCCTAACAGATTTTCTGGACATGACTTCGTAAGTAACAAATCAGTAGTTCGGGACAATGGACCTACTTCTAGGGATACTGGTTTTGAAATCTCGTTCACAATAGGCTTTCCTGAAAATCCAAGGGAAACATTTCTAGAGCCTGAGAGTGGAGCCCCTGGAACCTCGTCATGACTGATAGTAGTCCTACTTGCCCCTGTATCAATCAGAAACTTTCTGTCTTTCCCTAATACTTGACTGTGCACATAGGGACCCTCTTGATCTACAGGTATCTCGATGAGAGGCAAGCCTACCTCCCTCTCTAGGCTGTTTCATGAATACGGCTGATAATCTGGATACTCTGTCTGGGCATACTGATACATCTGCTGTATAACATGCTGTGTTGCAGCGATAGGCTGCGGTGCTGGAACTGTCTGTTGTGCATTCTGTGGTGACTGAGAAGTCTGTGAAACTTGTTCTTGTCTAGGCGGACGTGGTCTTTCTTTAGTTTTACCCGTAGCTATGTTGTGTTTCAGAACTGCACACTCATTTATGAAATGACCTGGCTGTTTACAGTAATTGCAAGTCCCTTTAACGGGAGCTGCAGGATGACTGGCTTGATTCGGACCCCTCTTCTGACTGTCTTGTGGAACAGATTGTGCAACTAATACTTTCATTTTCGTGTCTTTCATACGTCTCCTTTCGTGTTCTTGCTCTTCCCTGATTCTGTTCTGGTGATACTGGAGCATCTGGAGCATTTGTGACGGAGTAGTAGCTTGCCAGGTACTTTCGACTTTCAAAACTCGATTTTTAACTTGTGGACTTGAATTCTCGACTAATTTAGTAACTAAAAGATGAGGGTATGACTCGCTACTTGTCTTCAAACCACTGTTTATAATAAAACATTTTTCAAATCTAGAATAAAAATCACTAGTGTCTTCATCCTGTTTCTGTTTACATGCTGAGATTGCATCCCAATCTTCCTTTTTCGTGGCTAGTAACCTTGGCAAAACTTGTATCAATAACTCGGGCAATTCTTTACATTTGTCCCCAAGACCGGTACCTGGTACTCGTATATTATCTTCAGCTTCTAAAGCTGTCCAATCAATCTTTTTCTCTCCCACCTCCCATTCTTTTTCCTTGAGTTTTTCATATACCCCTGCGGGCAACAGGACCTTTAACATTTTAATAATATCTGGATACGTGTATTCTCCCATACGGAGCATGTCTTTTAATTCTCGATGGAACCCTGCTGGATCTTTGTCGTGACAGGGAATTAATTTCTTCATCTCTAAGAGTTCCATCTTGGTGATAGGGGTGTAAACAAATACTCGTTGCATTTCACCACCCGCTGTCCTAACTGGGTGTACTTCTCGTAACGGATTCTGTCTATCCATGTAAAATGATTTACTTTCTGGAGGTGAGATGTGAACAAAATGCGGGTTCAGAAACGTTCGATATTTTTCGCGTTGTTCTAGAATGATATTAATTAAATCGGTACCTAAACCTCTCCATCTATACTGGAGTAACTCGTTCAGAACATCATGTAACGGACCTGGATCAGAATGTTGTCCCTCATACAGTGTAATGAGGTGCTGGATCATATACATACCCACCAGTCGCTGCTCGGCTGGGGGCAGTTTCAGAAACATTTGTGCCACTATTTCGTCTGGAAAAGTGGTAGAATCAGTAGCCCATCGGACTGCTGATCGGGCTAGTTCTTGTTCATGCATGGTACTAAGTTCACTATAACCGATTCGTGATTTCAGAATGTGATCGGTAGCTTGAAATACTTGCTCAAGATTGTCTTGTTCTAGTGCTGGAAGGTGAAAAACCTTCTTGTGTTCTAGACGTGAATGTCGGTCTGGAAATCTACCTACATACGCTATTCTGGTGGGATTCTCGTCGTCTACCTCTTCGGTAGGAGAGTCGTCTTCTTTCTCGGACACTTGTGCTGCTTTGCGTTTCTCGTGTAACCTTATTATTTCCTTACGAATTTTCTCGTACATACTGTCTATACTACTGAGTGTCTTGTGTCTTCCCTCGGCTATATTATCACTCCACCTTGTCAGGACTTTCATTTCGGTCGGATCTTTATCTGGATAATCTTGTTGCCTTATTAAACAATTAATTAGAAACTTTAAAAGCATGAGCTGAATCTCAGCTTTCCTTTGAGACATGGCTTCGCCAATACTTTCTGGATCTACTCCTGTACGGATGAAACGATATATTCTGTCTAGATCTTCTTTCATATTCGGTAGGGTGTCCAAATACTCGGTCACCCGTCTTACACGCAATGTATATATAACCATATTATCATCGCCTGGGACTGGATCATAACGGCATTCGGTAAGAGCTCGTCTGATATCTGCAACGGACTGATATTTGGGCGTACGCTGTAACGCACGTTCATGTAACTCGACTAACGTTACACGTTTGTGCGGCGGCGGGGTACTAGGAGGACCTCCCCCCGCGGCCCCTAAACTGGAATCGTCGACCGATACTCTTCGTGCTGGCAGGGTGACCGATGTAGCGGGTACTTGTACTACGGGCTGGACCGGGGGTACCGTAACAGGTGCTGTAACAGGTGCCCCGGTGGCTGGAGGAACAGGAATTACATTATTTACAGGAGCTGGCGGAACAGGATTTGCATATTCTGGGACTGTGTCGTCCAAATAGGACGAGAGAAAAATATCAGCTGCGGTCGGTTTGTGACGTAGCTTAATCGGAACTAATGGCGGCGGAAAATTACATGGTGCTTCCGGGGTTGCTTTCGACAAGCCCTCGGCAAGAAGAGGATACATACCCTTAATGAGGGCATTTCTCTGTCTGTCTGACTGTTCGGCTTTAACTCGTTCACCTATTTCGATTAATTCCCTTTCTTGGGCTCTTTCTGAGGATTCTCTACTTAATTCTGACTTTCTGATTTCTTTTTCGGTTCTTTTATGAGATTCTTTGCGCCATAACTCGATGGCATCTTTCTGGGACTGTCTGGCTTTCTTTTTCCATAATACTTCTTCTACTCGCATGATGCACTCGGCATCCCACGTACCTGATACGGGCCATCTATATTTTTCCTCTAATTCTTTGGTGTACTCTACCCATAAGTCTAGATATAATATGGCACTTATGCCATGCTTATGATACATAAAATGACCTGGACTGTCCCTAGGCGGGACAGGAACTGCTTCCTCGAGCAGACCTTTTCTGATTTTTAACTGACATAACTTTGTGAACAGAGGCATAACTTAGACTGGAATCTGGACACAATACAATACACGATAAACACAATAATAACTTAAGAAAACAAATCACTCATACCACGACATTGAAAACACATGAAATAACATTTAAAACAACAGTTCGGACAGAATATTACCTGGAATACTGAAAACAGAATACATGAATTTCTCGAGAACAGAACTTACTGGAATGACTAGATGCACTGCTAAAACAGTACGAAACTTACCGGTCCCATAAAGAGACACGTCAGGACCCGCATCCACCTAGGTGGACACTTCGTGTTGGATCTGTGTACCCAAACCCACGGACCAGAGACAAATCAATTGACCCTGTCTAGATACTACCCCAGCAACGGTACTCACCGGGCAGCAAGAACGGAAGGCCTCGGACTGGACTGGACTGCTACGACGACGGACGGACGAACTTCGGACTTTAGTTACAGGTGGGCCTCCGGATACCTCGGACCTTGGACTCTCGGCTTGGGCTCTGGTCGGGACTCGCCGCGTTCCTCCACCGCCTCGTCTGGACGCTGGACCGCAACCTCCGTCTCCTCCGTGGGCCTGAGGGATACTTGAAGCCGAAATATCTGCACGTGGCCGGTATGGTTCCGTCACGGCTGCAGAGGATCAGGGGGCCTGCGTGGCTTCTCCGGCGCGTGGGGAAAGGGCAAGTCCCTATTCGGGCGCCATTATGTGGTAAATAAATAATTAATTACCGGATCTATTTTTGACTATAATCAATAAACAGGTAGCTCAATAAATAAGAGTCAAGATTCGAGGTAGCTGGAGTTGACAGGCTTTAATCAAGCATAAAGGACAGGAACAGGACAGCCTGTACGGGAATAGGATGGCAGCTGCCGGGGGCAGGAATAGGCTAACTTTTAATAACAGTGCACAATATTTATAGTTAAACAAAATACATTGCATTCAATACAGTAGGCGTAGCAGTAGGCGGGGTTTGTAGCAGTCGCGAAAGATAAGAGTAAAATGATGTAACAAGAAGGCGTGTACAGGGCGTATACATAGACATGTGATGTAAACGTAACAGAATATGTCATAAAAGGGGCGGAAACATGGAGGGGGCTAGCTGAGCAGCTGGGACCTCTAACCTAGTGGTGCGCGCAAACTGGCAATGACGTGTTACCAGGAGGAACTGGGGGCTATGACTTCTGCGCTAGAAGAGGAGACTAAAGTCTGGAGTGTCAGAGCGACATGTACCCAGGCATATCTAGTATCTGATGTTTAGAGAACATGTTGATAGAATCCAAAAGTTATCAGGGCAAAGGCTAACAGACTCTAAGACTGGTGCATGCATTATTCTATATGTAGTGCGTGTGTGAGGAATATTCTATGAATATTAATACAGTATTTCTCTTACATGGAGACATAAAGGCTAGACCATGACGGAAACTATTGATGCGATTCAGTAGCTTAGGAATGCAGAGAAGGAGGGTTGGACTGATAACTAGAAACATAACATATTCTTGGCAGACTGGGAGGCAGAGCCAGGCCGAGCCGGGCACTGCGAGGCATGAAAGTAAGCTAAGGGTCAGGGATACAGGTGGGGGCTGTATCGCTCCTCGGAGAGGGTTCAGGAGACAGGAGCTGAATCTGAGTCCGGGCCCTTTTGAGGCCTAGAAACGGGGATAATTCAATGAATTAACGTGCACACTGTAAAACGTGGCAACGTAGCTTTACATAGGCCTAATATTCGTTGTATTCACGAGGACTAGAAACTGGCATACTAGAGATGGACACAACTGTAATTGCGTCTTTAATCGGTCAGAGGGGATACATGCATATTGATCGTGCACATATAACATAACATGGGGAACACGTAGGCACATACAACATGGCAAAATTTACTTTTCCACAATACAACTCCCAAAAAGGCTGGATATTACACAATATGCACACTGGCTAGACTTACTTGTACAGGCCCCCAATTACATTTTCCTTGTACCAGACATAAAGATCTAATTTGGCGAGTAAAACAAATGCAGCTTGGGCCTGTGTTCAAAAAGAAAAAACTCCTGCTGTTCATTTATTATCAGGTGAGGCTCAGGAGACGCTGAGTCTGGCTGTATGCTTGGCTCTGACTTTTTTTGCCTGCTAGTCAGTAAACATGCATAGGGTTGTCATCCCTCTTACTCCGAACCCAAGGGGTTGCTAGCCCAGCCTCCTCCTGGATTTGACTGGCCCAGATGGGCCAGCCCTTGGTCTAGGCTTTGCCTGGGCATAGCCCGCGTGTGTCCTATGCCGCAACTATAGCACTATAAGCACAATTGCCTTGTCTCCTTTGTGTTTGCTGCTGCGAGTTTGGATGAATATGCACTCTGGGACAGGGAGTCCCACTAGGGCGTATGTAGGCAGGATTTGTGCTGCAAAGTAAGCTCCCGAAACCAGGAGGATTCCCACACTGTGAAGGGAGAGACAGCGCTATAATTGCAATGGCCTTGCCTCACCCTGTGTCAGCCTCTGCGATTTTGGATCAGGGTGCACTCTGGGATTGGGGGTCTCATCAGGTTGTTGTTGGCAGTATTTGTGCAACAAATTAAGCTCCCAAACAAGGACAGAATTCTGTGACACGAGGGGAGAGGCAACACTCTATGTGCATTGGTCATGCCTCCCCTTTATCAGCTGTGGCATGTTTGAATGAAGTTGCACCTTGGGACAGGGAGTCCAACCAAGGTGTATGCAGGCAGGATTATTGCAGGAAAGTAGGCCCCCAAATCAGCAGAACATCCTGCGCCATGAGAAGAGAGACAGTGCTATAACCACGATGACCACACCTCCCCTGTGTCAGCTGAGGTGAGTTTGGATGAAGGTGCACCCTGGGACAGGGAGTCCCTCTAGGGTGTTTGTGGGTAGGATTTGTGCATCAAAGTAAGCACCCAAACCAGGAGAGCACCACTGTACCCAACGCCATGTCACTGTGCTGCACTGCAGTTCACTCTATGCCACTCTAGCAAAGTGTACTCCACTCAATGACAATATGCAAAGCCCTTTATGCCGCTCCACCACAATTCTCTTCACTCTACTTGATAACACAATACTCCACTCTACTTAACTCTATTCCATTGCTCGACTTTAAGGTGCTCAATAGAACGGTATGCCACTTGACTATACAAAACACAATGCCACTCCACAAAACCACACACCACTGCACTCTATTCTACTTTACCCTACTACACTCTATGACAGTTTCCCATACTCTATGACATGGAATACCACTCAACTGTCCGATCCATTAGTCCAATCTGCAATACTTTATTCCGCTCTAAGCAATGCCACGGCTCTGTACTCCACTCCTCGGCACTGTACTATATGAGATACACCAAGCCACTCTACTCCACTCCCTGCATATTTACTATATAAAAAGACAATCCACTGCATTACAGGTTACTCCACTCTATCCTACTGTTAATATTGGTGAATAAGATTTCAATGCATGCCATGATATATGCATGCATAACAATGTCAATAGCAGTAAATTCAATGTCAATGTACACCACAATCTATGAATGCATTGCAGTGCCAATAACAGTATAAATGATGTTGATATACGCTCCCAAAAATGTACGCATAATATTGAGAATATCAGTAAATATGTTATTAATTTTTGCCATGTTATATGTACACTTAATATCAAACTCATAGCAGTGCTCCCCATGAACACCAAGTCAGAGAACATGGTCAGACAGACCCAGCAACCCAAACCAAGCTTAACAATTGATAGGTCACAAGTGGGGTTACACTTAGCCCGAATACAAACGTGCAAACAGGGAAAGCCCTGACCGATCCTACACCACAAACATGTCAGAGGAAATTAACCCAATAAAACACATTTGGTCAGAGGACGTGTGTTCCCAAAATACCACAAAGTCAGATGCCACATGTAGTTAGGAACACTCAGCCAATCAGAACATAGCATGCATACCACACGTAGTGATCACACATACCAGATGCCGGACATCTTGACAGATACACACTGGCCCACAGTAGCTCTCACAAGGTGGAGAGCCACGTGTGTCCCCCTTATGAGATGGTTGTACATATGGTTCATGACTAGGTCCAGATTTGCTTGTTTTACAAGAATGTGTAATTGTTTTATTGTACCTTGTGAACTGGTCAAACCTTCTCTTCATTGATACTCTCTTCACACAACTCTGTTGATGCTCTCACAGCTGCTGCAGTAATTAGACCAACTTGTTCCTGTTTTGCGAAAAAGCCTTTTGTCTTTTCATTTTCAAGGTAAATTATTATCCACGCAAGACTACGTGACCCCACTGAACTCCACTCCACTCTTATCCACTGCACGTATTTTACCCCACTCTATGCCACTGTTCGACAATCTACTCTACTCCACTCCACTGTATGAGACTCTGCTGTACTTTATGCACCTCCACTTAACAACACTCTACTACTCTCTGTGCCACTATGTGGTAAATAAATAAATAATACCCTATTTTTGACTAGACATATATCATAACAGATAGCTCAATAAATAAGAGTCAAGATTCGAGGTAGTAGGAGTTTTGCAGGTTTAATACAGCATAAGGACAGGAACAGGACAACCTGCATAGGAATAGGATGACAGGGCCCAGCAGCTGCTGGGGCTGGATCTGGGATGAGCGCGCTGACTTTTAATAACAATACATGAGCATATATACATAACGCAAACACATAGCATTACATTGCAGTAGGCGTAGCAGTGGGTGGAGCAGAAGGCGTGACGCGTAGCAGTCGCGAAAGATAAGGGTAAAAGTAGGTGTAACGGGGCGTATACATAGACATGTGGTGCAGACGTAACAGAATATGTCATGAATGGGGCGGAAACCATGGAGGGGGCTACCTAAGGAGCCGGGACCTCTAACCTGATGGTGCGCGCAAACTAGCAATGACGTATCACTAGGAGAAGCTGGGGGCTATGAACTCTGTGCTAGGAGCAGAGACTGAAGTCTGGAGAGTCAGGGCGACATGTACCTAAACAGTATCTAGTATCTGATGTTTAGAGAACATGTTGATATGAACTAGAAGTTAGGAGAGGAAAGGCTAACTTGATTCTAAGACCGGACCATGCATTATTCTACATGTAGTGCGTGATGAAGAATATTAAATGACCATTAAATGCAGTATTTCTCTAACGTGGAGACGTGAAGGCTAGACAATGACGGAAACTATTGATGCAGTTCAGTAGCTTAGGAATGCAGAGAAGGAGGACTGAACTGATAACTGGAACTATAACATACTTTTGGCAGACTCAGAGGCTGAGCCAGGCTGAACCGGGCACTGCGAGGCAGGAAGTAAGTGAAAGGTCGAGGATACAGGTGGGGGCTGTATCGCTCCTCAGCGAGGTTTCTGGAGACAGGAGCTGAATCTGGTGTCCAGGCCCTTTTGAGGCCTAAAAACGGGGACTTTACAATGGAATAACGTGCACACTGAGAAACGTGGCAACGTAGCTTTACATAGGCCTGATATTCGTAGTATTCACGAGGACTGGAAACTGGCATACTAGAGGTGGACACAACTGTAATTGCGTCATTAATCGAACATGGGGAATGCATATGCATATTTAATCATGCACACATAACATATGATGGATGACACGTAGGGACACAGAACATGGCAAAATTTACTTTTCCACATTCCCTCCTTGTCACTACGTTTCCATCAGGAAACATCAATATTCATGATACCGTCTATTATTTCATACAGTATCATTTGCTCGTCTCGAATTATCCTGGAACGGGATTTAGAACGGGGCTTGGGACTAGGAATACAAGAGGTAGCACAAATGCCGCAAATCGCAGGGCCACATTGTATACAGAGGCAGCAGCTGAATATGATCGCTACTGCAATACCTAGAAAGGACAATATTTTCCATCCCCATGCGGAAATTATATTCCAGAACCAACCGGACCATGTCCAGGTGCCTGGGTCTTGGTGTATCAGATGGGCAATTTTATGGAGTCTGGTTATAGCTGAATAAACAGACGGCGCGTTATTTGGAATGAAAATGCAGCAACTAGATCCGATGACTCTACAGGCCCCGCCCCTATCGGCCAGTATGACGTCAAGGACGAGACGATTCTGTAAAACGACAAATCTCATAGCAGATTGCTCTTCGGTTAAGTTACCTAGAGCAGAGGCAGTCTCATTTATTACAGCTTCGAGGGTTCTGGTTAACCTACGGATCAGTTTACTATTCTGGATAGGTCCTATAAAGAAAAAGAAACCTCTGTTGAAATCTGTATACTGTTCTAGAGCAGTTTCAGTATAATCGACAATTGGGGACTCCCTTCTATGTCTAACGTGTACTAGATGTGTGTTTCTATGATAATCAGGTGGGGCTAGGAAAACTGGTGGCAGTAGGAAGGCAATGTAACAGGTTCCCTCCCAATCGAGGGGCAAACGAACATATGCAGTTTGACCACAAATAAAATATGAATGACGTGAAGCTTTAAAAATAGATTTCCCACTGTCACTATACTTGACAATAGTAGTACAATCACTATGTCCTACATGTACGGAACCATTATTTCGGACACATAATTCGCCTTTGACTGGTAGTACTGAAATAGCAGGTAAGTCTGGAGTAGTATCAGACTGAACATTCAGGACCATAAAATTCGACGAATAATTACCTAAATTATACACTTCATTTTCTAGATCTAAACCTGTTCGGTGGGGAAGACCTTGCTTGTCTGGAAAACATGTACTGTTAAGAAAAGACATATCTGTTGAGGATGACGTTAACATGGACCATGCTCCACACGAACCATTATGTGAAAATGGATAAGGAAAAAGTGGCAGAACTCCCTTCGGGGTCTGGAAAGGGGGGAGTCGACCACACACCCAACAATTAGTGGCATTGCTGGTCTGGTGTGAGTAATGTAACATGCGGATAAATGAGTTATTACGCATGGCGAAGCGGTAAGAGAGTTCATGAGGGGGCAGGTCACTAAACGTGTGCTCTACTGTAGCATTAGCAGACTTATTAACATGTGAAACTGGGAAACATAGGTAAAATGCATAACTGGTGCAGGAAATCATAAGGCTGGAAAATAATATGAAACATAGAAAAACGATACATCGGATTGAGTTTTGACTAACTCTCTCACTATGGGGGTCTATTTTATACATGTCAGAAACAGTCTAACCGTTTCACCTAGGGGAGGACTTAGACAATCAAACTGGCTGACTTAATTTACTAGACCGTAGTTTCTGTTTATACTCCTGTTGCGGAGTTTTCTCTAACAGGGGAGGGGTTGTAGCAATGTCTTTTGCGGGACAGTCCTTGAGAACAATGCCTTGGCAATCCTTCAAATCCTGGGAAATGTTCTTTAAGACGGGTTTCAGTCCATTAAAAAGTTTGACATGAGAAAGGTGTACCCAGCCTTTGCGTCCTTCCAACTTCACGGCTGTACGGGTAGTGAGGAGGACCAGTCGGGGCTCTTTCCAACGAGGCTCCAGCGGACTTGATCTGTCAAAGTTGCGGACCATCACCATGGATCCTGGAACGATTTCATGCGGTGCCACCTCGGTATTGTCTGGAAATGCGGCAGCAACCTGTGAACGACATGAGTTGAGGGCAGACATCAAGGAAGCTAGGTAATCTGTCAGCATATTACTTGGAACATCGGTAATACTTCGGGGTCTAGGAGTACCCCACATATTTGGGGGGCGGCCGAATACGACCTCATACGGGGACAGACCTGATCTGGAATGTGCGACCATGCGCATATAAAATAAAGCGACTGGCAGAGCTACTAGCCAGTCCACACCTTTTTCTTTACACACTTTTGCAATACGGATTTTCAGGGTCTGGTTATGTCTCTCCACGAGACCGGCTGCTTCAGGATGGCGTACACAATGAAACTTCCACTGGTACCCTAATAACAGGGAAACATGCTTCATGAGTTCAGATGAGAATGGCTGGCCGTTGTCAGAATATACGACTCTAGGGAGTCCATAACGAGGGAAGAACTCACGAACCAACTGCTTGGCAGTGGTCGCGGCTGTGTAATCTGGGACTGGATATGCTTCTGTCCACCTGGACAAAGCGCATACAACTACAAGGACATACTTGAAACCTCGACATCGCTCCATCTGAATATAATCCATCTGGAGGACTTCAAAAGGGTGGTCAGGGGGCTGGAATCCACCTTGTTCCACCGGGACACTTTTACCTGGATTAAACTGACAACATATCATACAGGTACGGACTTTCTGTTTGGCTGCAGCTCGTAAATGCTTGTTGAACCAAATGTTCTGGATACTGTCTAACATAGCTTTTTCTCCTAAATGTGCTGGACTATGTGCGGTATTGATAATGACTTGAACCATAGAGTCGGGGAGAAACCATGTGGCTCTACCCTTTGTTAACCATCCTTGATCTGTCTGGACCCCTCCTTGTTCGGACCATTTCTTGATTTCTTCGGGAGTAGCATGTAACTGGATATCTATAACATCTTGTGTAGGGTCCTTAACTGTCATGCATGTAATCGGATCTGGAGTGTGTGTCTGATTAACTGGAATATCTGGAGTCTGTGCTGTAAGCTTGGCTGTGCGATCTGCTAGATCATTACCTTGGGAAATAATGTCAGTAACTTTCGTATGTGCTTTGCACTTCATGATAGCAATAGATGTCGGCAAATGTATGGCATCTAACAGAGCTTGAATAAGGAGACCATGCTGAATCTTGGTTCCATGAGAAGTCATGAAACCTCTCTCCTGCCAGAGCACTCCGAAGTCGTGTACAACTCCGAATGCGTAGCGTGAATCTGTGTAAACATTAACTCTCTGGTTCTTGGCATGTATACAGGCTTGTGTCAGAGCAACTAGCTCTGCTGCTTGAGCGGACAGGGTATCAATACGGTGTGTCTCTATAACTTCGGTGTCAGTAGTCACTGCATACGCGGCGACTAGTTCTCCTGTACTTGTTCTCATACATGAACCATCCACATAAAGTGTCAGGTCGGGATCTGGTAACGGAATATCTGTCAGATCTTGTCTTGGCTTTGTCGTAATGTTAACTACTTCCACACAGTCATGGGTGGCGGAATTCGAATTAACTGATGGTAACAGTGTAGCAGGATTTAAAATGTTGCAGCGTCTGATTTCTATGTGAGGCTGGAACAGTGTCAATTCATAACCTGTTAAACGTGCAATTGTCAAGTGCTGAGTTTGTGTTCGGTTTAAAAGAACTTCCACAGAATGTGGAACTTGTACTGTCAAGGTATGTCCTAAGACTATGGAATCACTTTGTCTGATAGCTAGGGCTGTGGCTGCAACTGACTTGAGGCACGCAGGCAGAGCCTGGGCTACAGGATCTAATGTGCTCGAAAAATAAGCACAGGGCTTGTATTGTCCTGCTTGATCTTGTGTGAGAACAGATAATGCTGTACCTTCACGTTCAGTAACAAAAAGTGTAAAAGGCTTACTGTAGTTCGGTGTTGCTAGAACTGGAGCTTGGCATAAAGCTTTCTTTAGCTCATTGAAACTAAGTGTATGTTCAGATGTCCAAGGGAGAACAGTCGATACGGCTGCCTCCTGTGTCGTTAACTGTATCAGTGGCTTGGCTAGAAATGCATACTGGGGAATCCATTGTCTGCAGTAAGAAGTAAGGCCGATAAAAGCACGTACCTCCTTCTGGGTCTTGGGCTGAGGAAGACTCGCTATCAGCTGGATACGGTCTGGTGTCAACTGCCTACCCCTCTTGGACAGTAAGTGTCCTAAGTAGACCACTTGCTGGACACAGAATTGAAGCTTAGAAGGGGACACCTTGTGCCCCATCTCGGCTAGGAAATACAAGACTGTAAGGGATGCTTGCTCGCAAGCACGTTCAGAACGGGCTGTGATCAGTAGATCATCGACATACTGGAGCAGGGCAGTGTCAGTTGGCATGTGAATGTTGTCTAGTTGTCTCTTGAGTGCTTGACTGTAAATACTAGGACTTTCTGTGAAACCTTGAGGAGCTCGTGTAAACATATAGCTCCTTCCATTTAAACAAAATCCGAAAAGGAACTGGCTGTCTGGATGAATAGGGACACTGAAAAATGCATTCTTGAGGTCTATGACAGTGAAGAACGTGGCTTCGGAATCAATGGCTGTCAATAGGGAAGAGATGTCTGGGACAACTGGGTACTGCGGAATAATACATTTATTAAGCTCTCGTAGGTCAATCACTAATCGATATACTGGGGGTGCATTTGGATCAGTACGTTTCATGACTGGAATGATCGGAGAATTACATACATTGGAGTCAGTTTCTACAACCACTCCTTGGGCAATAAGCTCGTCAATAATTTTGGATAAGGCTGCTACAGCCTCAGGTGGCAATCTGTACTGTCTGATTCGTGGTAACACTACACCTGGCTTGAGAGTCACACGATAGGGTGTGATTTGCATGTAACCTACATCAGTTGGACCTTGCGCCCATAAGTGCTGCGGAACATTAGACAGTCTTGAATCAAAATCTCGTAATACATAGTGACCCTTGAAGTCACGTAGGAACAATCGTATTCCCTCTGGGGAACAGCATATAACTGCACCCAACTCTTTCAGTGTCTTAATGCCTAATAGGTTTTCTGGACATGACTTAGTAAGTAACAGATCAGTAGTGCGGGACAATGGACCTACTTCTAGAGTAACTGGCTTTGAAATCTCATTTACGATAGGCTTTCCTGAAAATCCAAGGGAAACATTTCTTGAGCCTGAGAGCGGAGCCCCTGGAACTTCGGCATGACTAATTGTGGTCCTACTTGCCCCTGTATCAATCAAAAACTTTCTGTCTTTCCCTAATACTTGACTGTGAACATAGGGACCTTCTTGATCTACAGGTATCTCGATGAGAGGCAAGCCTACCTCCCTCTCTAGGCTGTTTCATGAATACTGCTGGTACTCTGGATACTCAGACTGGCATACTGGTACATCTGCGATGTAACATGCTGTGTTGCAGCGATAGGCTGCGGTGCTGTAACTGTCTGTGGTGCATTCTGTGGCTGAGGAATCTGGGGAACTTGTTCTTGTCTAGGCGGACGTGGTCTTTCTTTAGTCTTACCAGTAGCTATGTTGTGTTTCAGAACTGCACACTCATTTATGAAATGACCTGGCTGTTTACAATAATTGCAATTCCCTTTAACGGGGGCTGCAGGATGACTGGCTTGATTCGGACCCCTCTTCTGACTGTCTTGAGGAACAGATTGTGCAACTAGTACTTTCATTTTCGTGTCTTTCATACGTTTTCTTTCGTGTTCTTGTTCTTCTCTGATTCTATTCTGATGATACTGAAGCATTTGCAACATCTGGGACGGGGTATTAGCTTGCCAGGTACTTTCGACTTTCAAAACTCGATTCTTAATTTGTGGACTTGAATTCTCGACTAATTTAGTAACAAAAAGGTGAGGGTATGACTCACTACTTGTCTTGAGGCCACTGTTGATACTGAAACACTTTTCAAATCTAGAATAAAAATCACTAATATCCTCGTCTTGTTTCTGTTTACAGGCTGAGATTGCATCCCAGTCTTCTTTTCTAGTTGTCAATAATCTGGGTAAAACTTGTATTAATAATTCTGGTAATTCTTTACATTTATCTCCAAGACCGGTACCTGGTACTCGTGCCTTGTCTTCGGCTTCTAGAACTGCCCAATCGATCTTTTTCTCTCCCACCTCCCATTCTTTTTCCTTTAGCTTTTCATACACCCCTGCGGGCAGCAGAACCTTCAACATTTTAATTATATCTGGGTAAGTGTATTCTCCCATACGGAGCATGTCTTTTAATTCTCTATGGAACCCTGCTGGATCTTTGTCATGACAGGGAATTAATTTCTTCATCTCGAGGAGTTCCATCTTTGTTATTGGAGTGTATACAAACACTCGCTGCATTTCGCCACCCGTTCCTTTAACTGGGTGGACTTCTCGTAACGGATTCTGTCTTTCCATGTAAAATGGTTTACTTTCTGGAGGTGAGGCATGAACAAAATGCGGGTTCAGAAACGTTCTATATTTGTGGCGCTGTTCTAGAATGACACTAATTAAATCGGTACCTAGACCTTTCCATCTATACTGGAGTAACTCGTTCAGGATATCATGTAACGGGCCTGGATCAGAGTGCTGACCCTCATACAATGTAATGAGGTGCTGAATCATATACATACCCACCAGTCGTTGTTCGGCTGGGGGCATTTTCAGAAACATTTGTGCCACTATTTCGTCTGGAAAAGTGGTAGAATCAGTAATCCATCGGACTGCTGATCGGGCTAGTTCTTGTTCATGCATGGTACTTAACTCACTGTAACCGATTCGTGATTTCAGAATGTGATCGGTAGCTTGGAATACTTGTTCTAGTGAACCTTGTTCTGGTGCTGGAGAATGAGAAATAGACTTGTGTTCTAGGCGTAAATGGCGATCTGGAAATCTAGATTTTCCTACATACGCTATTCTGGCGGGATTCTCGTCCTCTACCTCTTCAGTATCAGAGTTACTTTCTTTCTCGCTTACTTGCGCTGCTTTACGCTGTTCGTGTATTTTTATTATTTCTCTACGGATTTTCTTGTACATACTCTCCATAGCACCGATGGTCTTGTGCTTACCCTCGGCTATATTATCACTCCACCTTGTCAGGGTTTTCATTTCGGCTTGATCTTTAGACGGGTAATCTTGTTCTCTTATTAGACAATTGATCAGAAACTTTAATATCATGAGCTGGATCTCGGCTTTCCTTTGAGACATGGCCTCGCTAATGCTTTCTGGATCATCCCCTGTACGGATGAAACGATATATTCTGTCTAGATCTTCTTTCATATTCGGTAAGGTGACTAGATACTCGGCCACCTTTCTTACGCGGAATGAATATAAAACCATATTATCCTCGCCTGGGACTGGATCATAGCCGCATTTGGCAAGGGATTTTCTTATTTCTGCTACAGTCTGATGTCTGGGCGTACGCTGTGACGCTTGTGCATGTAATTCGGCTAACGTTAAACGCTTGTGTGGCGGCGGGGTTTGAGGAGGACCTCCCCCTGCGGCCCCTAAACTGGAGTCTAGGTCTACTGAGGCTCTTCGTCCTGGCAGAGTGGGAAATGGAAATGCAGGCTGGACTTGTATGGCGGGCTGGACCGGGGGTACCGTGACAGGTACTCCGGTGTCTGGAGGAGCGGGAAGTGCCTGATTTACAGGGACTGGTGGAGCGCGAACAGGATTTGCATATTCTGGGACTGTGTCGTCCAAATAGGACGAAATAAAAATATCAGCTGCGGTCTGTTTGTGACGTAGCTTGGTCGGAACTAATGGTGGCGGGAAATTACTGGATGCCTCTGGGGTCGCTTTTGGCAAGCCCTCGGCAAAGAGAGGATACATACCCCTATTAAGGGCATGCCTCTGTCTGTCTGACTGTTCGGCTTTGACTTGTTCACCAATCTCGATTAGTTCTTTTTCTTGTGCTCGTTCTAAGGATTCTCTACTTAATTCTGACTTTCTGATTTCTTTTTCAGTTCTTTTATGAGCTTCTTTACGCCATAACTCGATGGCATCTTTCTGTGACTGTCTGGCTTTCTTTTTCCATAATGCCTCTTCTACTCGCATGATGCACTCGGCATCCCATGTACCCGATACGGGCCATCTATACTTTTCTTCTAACTGTTTGGTATACTCTACCCATAAATCTAGATACAATATGGCGCTTATGCCATGCTTCTGATACATAAAATGACCTGGACTGTCCCTCGGCGGAACAGGAACTGCTTCTTCTAACAAACCCTTTCTAGTTTTTAACTGACGTAATCTCGAAAAGAGAGACATTGTAAACTTGAATCGGAACACAATACAATACACGAGAGACAATAACAATTGGGAGAACAATTCAAACATACCACGACATTGGAAATACATTGAACAACATCATAACATAACAGTTCGGACAGAATATTACCTGGAATACTGAGAACAGAAACACAAGAATTTCTCGAGAACGGAACAGACTAGAGTTACTGGATGCACTGCTGAAACAGTACGGAACATACCGGTCCCATAAAGGGACGCATCAAGACCCGTATCCACCTAGGTGAACACTTCGTTTGTGAGTCTGTGTACCACCAACCCACGGACCAGAGTCAATTTAGATTGACCCTGTCTAGATACTACCCCAGTAATGGTACTCACCGGGCAGCAAGAACGGAAGGCCTCGGATCGGACTGGACTGCTACGACGACGGACGACGAACTTCGGACTTCAGTTACGGGTGGGCCTCCGGATACCTCGGACCTTGGACTCTTGGCTTGGGCTCTGGTCGGGACTCGCCGCGTTCCTCCACCGTCTCGTTTGGATGCTGGACCGCCTCCTCCGTCTCCTCCGTGGGCCTGAGGGATACTTGAAGCAGAAATATCTGCCGGTGCACAGAAGAGTTCCGTCACGACTGCAGAGGGTCAGGGGGTCGGCGTGGCTTCACCGACGCGTGGGGAAAGGGCAAGTCCCTATTCGGGCGCCATTATGTGGTAAATAAATAAATAATACCCTATTTTTGACTAGACATATATCATAACAGATAGCTCAATAAATAAGAGTCAAGATTCGAGGTAGTAGGAGTTTTGCAGGTTTAATACAGCATAAGGACAGGAACAGGACAACCTGCATAGGAATAGGATGACAGGGCCCAGCAGCTGCTGGGGCTGGATCTGGGATGAGCGCGCTGACTTTTAATAACAATACATGAGCATATATACATAACGCAAACACATAGCATTACATTGCAGTAGGCGTAGCAGTGGGTGGAGCAGAAGGCGTGACGCGTAGCAGTCGCGAAAGATAAGGGTAAAAGTAGGTGTAACGGGGCGTATACATAGACATGTGGTGCAGACGTAACAGAATATGTCATGAATGGGGCGGAAACCATGGAGGGGGCTACCTAAGGAGCCGGGACCTCTAACCTGATGGTGCGCGCAAACTAGCAATGACGTATCACTAGGAGAAGCTGGGGGCTATGAACTCTGTGCTAGGAGCAGAGACTGAAGTCTGGAGAGTCAGGGCGACATGTACCTAAACAGTATCTAGTATCTGATGTTTAGAGAACATGTTGATATAAACTAGAAGTTAGGAGAGGAAAGGCTAACTTGATTCTAAGACCGGACCATGCATTATTCTACATGTAGTGCGTGATGAAGAATATTAAATGACCATTAAATGCAGTATTTCTCTAACGTGGAGACGTGAAGGCTAGACAATGACGGAAACTATTGATGCAGTTCAGTAGCTTAGGAATGCAGAGAAGGAGGACTGAACTGATAACTGGAACTATAACATACTTTTGGCAGACTCAGAGGCTGAGCCAGGCTGAACCGGGCACTGCGAGGCAGGAAGTAAGTGAAAGGTCGAGGATACAGGTGGGGGCTGTATCGCTCCTCAGCGAGGTTTCTGGAGACAGGAGCTGAATCTGGTGTCCAGGCCCTTTTGAGGCCTAAAAACGGGGACTTTACAATGGAATAACGTGCACACTGAGAAACGTGGCAACGTAGCTTTACATAGGCCTGATATTCGTAGTATTCACGAGGACTGGAAACTGGCATACTAGAGGTGGACACAACTGTAATTGCGTCATTAATCGAACATGGGGAATGCATATGCATATTTAATCATGCACACATAACATATGATGGATGACACGTAGGGACACAGAACATGGCAAAATTTACTTTTCCACAACTATATGATACTTTATTCCACTCCATGCCCATCCTCTTTATGCCCGTGTACTAAAGTGTATGACACTCTACAACATGCCACATCTTTACTCTCTGCAACATGCCACTCCGTTATTCGACACACCCTTCCTCCCTATGATACTCCCCTCAACTGTGCAACAGTTTATCACAGTCCACTGTACTTCACTATACTTCACAACACTCTATGGTTTGACAAAACATTGTAGAGTGAAAATGTCACCCACTCTACTGGGTGACACTGCACTCTACAACACTAAATTGAATGACACTTTACAGCACTATACTCTACTCTTTGCCACTACATTTGACAACACTCTTCTCCACTCTATGGCACTGTACAACAGTATACTCAATGGCACTCCACAACCCTTGATTCTACAACACTGCAGTTGAAGACACTCAAATATACAGTACAATATGCCCCTTCACTGTACAAAATGCCTTGCCACTTCCCTCTATGATACTCCACTGATTTGTACAGCACCCATGCCACTTCACTCTGTTAACTTGACTACACTATATGCTACACCACTCCATTCTACTCCACCTCACTCTATTCCACTATACAACAATGTCCTTCACAAAACTCTCCGACACATCACTTAACAAATTAACAAAACTCAACTGAATGGGGGGCGTGGCTTGGTAAGCCACCATGGTGGATGTGTGCTGAGCGAACTCCGACCAGCTCATCACAGAATCCTTTAATTATCCTTGTACTCTGATGCAGATTTGCTCACACAACCATCTCCGCAGCCCTGTGGAGCGAGCGGCATCGCCTGGTGAGGTTTTGGAGCCCCTCCGGGGCTCATTGGGTGCAGTGGAGTGTTGGCCGAAACGGGGCCGTAAGGGAGCGTGGCGTGGCTGGCTGAGGTGCCGTGCTGCCAAATCCCTTCACTGGAGTGAGTGAAGTGGCATCGGCGGTGAGCATTGACGGGGAGTGGAGGGCAGTGCCCCAGAGGACGGCAGGCGCTCAGAGGCTCCGAGCGGAGAGCTGATCGCTACTCCGAAGGGTGACTGGAGGCTGAGGAAGGCAGGGCAACTCAGCAGCTAATTCGGGCCATGGAGGTAAGACCCGGAGTGGCAGAGCGGGCATCACTGAGACGGGCCGCCAACATATTGACCCACGGGAGGTGCTTGCATCCCAGGTGACTGCATCGGAGGCCCCCTTTGGCAGTGCTGGAGGTTCGGGGAGCTCACGACTAGCAGAACTGAGGATCCAAGGTCTGTTTACTTAGACCCTTCGCCTCTTGCCTATGAACACCTTTGCTGTGCCACATGTGCAGAGCCGTTTCAAGGTGAGCCCCCTGGACAAATTTGGGCCCCAGCAGGGTTGACTCTTTTCCTGCTCCAGGGTGCCCCCAGGCCATAGGGGATACTCCTACTGGTGTTTTGCCGGACCCCCGGGTGGCATCGGCACCTCCCTGATTGATGCTGGGGGTGTGCAGATGGGTGGCAGGTGCCGCGGACGGGTTGCGGATTTGAGAGGACACAGGCGCTTGAGGGGACTGGGGTGTGGTGGCTTTGGTGGCCGTCCAGCGCCACTGAGGGCATTGGTAGGGTCTGGTGGGCAGTGGACTCCTGGCCTACATGTTGACAACGGTTTCAGGGTGGCTCAGGGCAGGCTCCTCATCGGCCGGTACTCACAGTTGAATTGTACATATTTTGGTGGCTGAACTTCTGAGGATTGCGGGGGGAGTCCCGGAGGTGTACATGACGCATGACAAAGGTGGTGGTGGCCCGACCAAGCAAGGCCCCATCAACAAATATACTGGAGCGGGGGCAACAGCTGGCGCTGATGGAGGACAATGCCCGACAATACAGCACTCATGGCGGCCATCACTCAATCCAGGGACATGCTGGATGCCAAATTTTGGGTGGTCGGCTCGGATGTTATGATACTGAGGCAAGATTTGCCCAGTGCGGTGATGCACATTGCGAAAGCTGAAACCCACATCTCAGAGTAGAAGATTATGTCACCACGCTGCCATGGAGAATGTAGAGAAGGTGCTAGCGATGCAGGTGGAGGATGCCGAAGGAAGGCACCGACGCAAAAACCTCTGATTTGTTGGGTTTCCGGAATGCTGTGAATGGGGCAACACGGAACGCTTCATTACACAGTGGCTAGAGAGCTGGCTCTCCCCGAGACTCTGTCTCGCTCATGCAGAAACCCCCGCTGGGAGCTCACCCATGGCCAATTATTGCAAAACCACTGAACTACCTGAATCGTGACGCCTTACTGAAGCAGGCCCAGGCCAAGGAGCCCTTGCTATATGACAACGCGAGCATCCTCATTTTCCTTGATTACACGAGCCTGGTCCAGCAGCATTCATGGCAGCGAAGGTCTGCCTGAGGGCCCTCAAACTTTCCTATGCCCTCCTGTTTCCTGCCACCTACAGGTGGTTTAACGCTCCTGTATGCACTTTTTCGATACTCCAGAGGAAGTCTTCAAATGGACGGATGAGACAGTGTGGGTGAGAGTGCATACACCACCAGGAAGAGAATCTGATTCTTCTTCAAGTGAGATGGACAAGAGGGTCCCCGGGGTCAGCTAAAAGGTAACAGGCGGTCGCGGTCTCGTTGTTGCTCCCAGTCCTGTGGCGCCTCCTCTTGGGGAGGCTATATACCAGGGCGGAAGGTTTTGGCAGCTTGATGTGTGGATCCACCGGGAGCTGCAGAGCTTCAGACTACTGTACACTCATCGGAGAGACTATGATTTGGGATGGATTCTTCACCTGACCCAAGCTGGCGGGGGACATGCCCAGGGGACATGGGCAGTGAATTGGGGATCCATTGGTTGGGGCGGCTCCCATTCCTCCATTGAGGCTCAGGGCTCAGCCCCGCCACAACAGATGCTTCAATGTTCTTGAGGTATAGGGTGGGGGGTTTGATGGGTTGGAGTTGTTCATGTTTGCAGATTGCCCACTCGCTAAGGGTCCACGAATTTTGTACTGTAACGTCCCCATATTGGTCACAGTGGCAGAGGTCCATCCCCATGGCTGACTTATCACATAGGGGGTGGGAGACCCCTAGTTCCCTCTGCATAGTTAGTTGGAATGTCTGCAGTGCTCAGGATAAAATTAAACACGGGGCCATACTACATCAGGCGATGCGGGCTGGAGCTAATATACTTCTATTGCATGAAACACACCTTAAGGGCACGAAGGCCCTTTGTCTTCAGACATATGGGTTTCATCAGGTTTTTCATTCTGGTTTTACGAGGGTCTCACGCGGGGTCGCTATATTAATACACCGCAGAGCCCTATGTTCACGATAAACAATGGACTGACACGCAAGGGCACTATCTGTTTATCCGGGGCAAGATTGGGGCAGATCCCCTCGTGCTAGATAGTGTCTACACTCCCCCACCTCTGCAATGGAATCTAGTGGAGTGGCTAATGACCTTATGGTCAGATATGCCGGATACACTATCTGTGGTTGGTGGGAACTGTAATGACCTCATGGAGGTGGCCAGAGATCGATGGCGGGCGGAGGGAGGTCCGGAGTGTGGTCGCTCCACAAGATTGCACGCATTAGCGAAGGGACTTGATTGGGTTGATACATGGTGATGATCGCCGGGAATACACCTACCTATCCGCGGCTCCTGTCTATTCCAGACTCAACTATCTATTTGTTCCCAGGGTGGTGGTGGGCAGGGTGGTAATGGTGGAGATTCTTCCCAGGGGCCTGTTGGACCACTCTTCGGTGGCCCTCACGTTTCTGTTTGGGTCGTGGGCACCAACCATTCCGATGGCACCTATCAGTATGGTATCTGCAGAATGACAATTACAAGGAACGCATGAGGGAAACTGTTGATCATTATTTAGAGGCCAATGTGGGGTCTGTCTCTAGTGCAGCGACTTTATGGGAAGCAGTGAAACCTACACTGAAGGTGGTGGACAATTTCCTGGTGTGCGACAGCCCGTCGGAAGTGTAGGGAGGAGCTGATACGAGTGGAGGCAGGAATGATAACACTTCAACGTCGGAGCCGGGAAGTAGAGGGTGGCCGAGTCAGGAGGAAATTATTGCTGGCTCAACAGAACTATGCAGTTCTATTGATGGACGAGGCCCATCAGGCCTGGTTGGCGATGCATAACAAGGTGTATCAGTGGGAGGACAAGTCCAGCAAGATGCTGCATCACCTCTGTCAGGGAACTCTCCATTCCCAGGCCCTTCTGAGTATCTTGGTTCCGGTGGGTGTACCGCTGACTGAACCTAGGGCCATTGCGGACAGCTTTGCCACCTACTACGCAGACCTCTATGAGCCCAGAGAGTGCTTATCAGCTGCCGTCATTGAAAAATTCAAAACGGACCTGCCACCCAAAGCTGTATCGGATGACGTGAGGGAAAAATTGGAGCTACCACTGACAGATGAGGAACTGGGCACAGTCCTGGGGGAACTTAACCCCGGGAAGGTGCCGGGTCCCAACAGGTTCCCCAGTGAATTTTTTAGACACTTCTTTGAGCAGTTGGGACCCCATTTTAGACCCATGGTAGAGGAAGCTCGGGAACGGGCCACGCTTCCCCCAAGTTGGAGACATGCGGAAGTAGTGGTGTTCCATAAGCCGGGCAGGCCACCAGAGCAACATGCCTCATACTGCCCAATTTCCCTTTTGAATGTGAAGACTAAAGTACTGGCCACAGCTCTGACCAACCACCTCTTACCTCACATCTCCACTTTGGTACACTCTTGTTGTAATTTAGTAGTGATGGGGTCAGCGTTAGCAGAAGCCATCCTGTATTTAGAGACTATCTTGTCTGTTTTGTGGAATCCATTTTGTATTTCGGTCAGCCATTTTGTTTGCCATGTGCTACCATGTGCTTACCATGTTCTCTGTCCTACGTTGCTGTTCTCTGGTCTTGAAATCTGCCTAGAAATGAGATATATTTAGCCTTCTCTGCTCCGCACATGCTCAGTTGAGCTTGCAGCTGTTGTCAATCCATATCTGCCAGGATGTGTTTACTAGAAACTAGTCACTGTTAGCTCCTCCTACTTGTCGACCCTGCGTTTTCTGTATGACCTTATATGTACCTAAAACCAGCATTTGTACTTGTACCACCTTCTTTTGAGCCCCTGTGTGGGAATAAAAGGACCACGCTCCTTCCATTCAGTGTGCTACTTCATACATTACCGAAGGGTACTGTGGGAATGTATTTTATATTCCAGCTTCTGTGCCAACTTCTTTCAATTGGTCTGAGAGCTATGTGCAGAGAAGGGAGAATGCCTAGCACTGGTAGGCCTTGCTGAGGCCAACCACCACAAATGTGCGAATCCAACGCGGGGCTCAGCGGCGACTCGGATGCCCGAAGGATTGGTCGCGACGAAGGATTGGAATCTCGCTTTGGACGCGATCACTGCCTGAGGAGACCCGAGTCTTGGCAACCACTGCGTTTTTCCTTTCTTTCTGATCTGACCATCCAGGTGGCACCGGTCCTCGACTGAGATCTCTTCTTTTGAATCGCCGTGCAGTGACCATTTGGTCCATTTGAGAACTAGGCATCCAGAACGCCTCGGCACGCCTCATCCTGGACATCCCCCGACACAGCCACATCTCCGAACACCTGAGAAACGTGCACTGGCTCCCCGTCAGCAAGAGAATCACGTTCCGTCTCCTCACACACGCACACAAAGCTCTCCACAACCAAGGCCAAAGATACCTCAATAACCGCCTGACCTTCTACACTCCAACCCGCCAGCTACGATCGACCAGCCACGCCCTCGCCGCCGTCCCCCGCATCAGAAGAGTCACAACGGGAGGAAGATCCTTCTCCTACCTGGCTGCCAAGACGTGGAACTCCCTCCCCATCCACCTCCGCCTAACCCAAGACCACCTCTCCTTCAGGAAGCAACTCAAGAACTGGCTGTTCGAGTGGTAGCAGACCCCCCTCCCCCAGCGCCTTGAGACCCTACGGGTGAGTAGCGCGCTATACAAATGCTTGATTGATTGATTGAGTTGGAACCTGGACACCATTTGATTGGTAAGAGCCATTCTGCGGCACTTGCTGTTGGGTTTTAATGCCTTTGATTGGTAAGGTAGTTTAGTAACACTTACTGCGGCTTTTGTTTGAAAGACTAGTCAAAAGGCAAAAGTAGCTTTATTCGGTTTCAGTTACAAGAATCCATAAAAGCACAGTGTAGAATACAGTTAAAACATTTCATGTCTTTCATTAATACACCAATTATTATAACCCATTATAATAGGGAAACAGAAAAACCGAATTACCACTAATTCCAAAATTTGAGTTAAGATTCAAGTTATTGACAATCTAAATCTCAACATACTTTTTAAAAACATTGATACACCATACAGGGTGAATTCATCCTCCAACATTTGTAGTCATAATAGGGCAGGCCTACATTGTCGCAATCCCCACTACTTAAATAAAATGAGTATATACTGTTAGAACTGGCTATTTCTGGTAGGCTAAGGCTGACGCCAAAGCCAGGCAGAAACCACCATTCTAGTCAGGGCGAGGGATTCACATGCCAAGATAACCCCTGCTCACCCCCTGGGTAGCTTGGCACGAGCAGTGAGGCTAAACTCGGAGGCAATGTGTAAAGCATTTGCGCCAGCACCCAACAGCAACAACATCCTAGGCACACCACAAAAGGAACTCCACACAAGGTTATATAAAAATAACTTCTGTATTGTCAAAACACATCAGATAGACATCACACATGTACATTGTGCCAACTGGCACAGGCAATATTCACAAGGGATTATGTACAGTACAGGGCCACAGGGGCCACTGTCAGAATCAACACTTTTAGAAATAGCACTTTGTAAATCATAGAAAATAGGATATAAAAATCACTGTAACAAAAAATAACAATTATAGATCACATCCAGTAACTACTGGGAACCGGTAAGTACACACTACGCAATACTAATAACCATAGGCCTAGATCATGCATGGATACATAACCTCTCTAGTATAACTATACTAGTTAAAACACAACCACCTAAGAATAAAATACATTTAGGGGTAGAAGCAAGAACACATTACACATGATGCATCAAAAACACATTCAGCGGTGTAGGGAAAAAGGTAAACACATGATGCATAAAACATTCAGAGGTGTAAGGGAAAGAAAACACATGATGCCTAAAACATTCAGCGGTGTAATCACAAGAAACATGATGCATCAAAAACATTCAGAGGTGCCAGGAAGGAAAACACAACTCAATAGCGCAAAGACACATGATGCCTAAAACATTCAGAGGTGCAAGGAAAAACCACACAATTGGGCAAAACCTACATAAGCCACCACCTGTGGCAGTCCCTAGGCCAACTGGCCTTGTTGGGGCTAGGACGCCCTGTGTCTCAATGTCAGGGGCCTAAACGGTGCAGGTGCCCACTACTTGCTGGGCACCTGGGAACAGTCAAAAGACCTAAACGGTGCAGCTGCCCACTAATTGCTGGGCAGCTGGGAAACATCAAAAACTGCGACCGGGCCCTCACTGACCCTTTGGCGCAAACTGCGCCCACTGCTGGAGCCACACAGGCTCTGGGCATGTCACGTGCCCCAAACGTTGGAGCCACACAGGCTCTTAAACAATTATGGCCGATGGAGCCCTCGAGGCTCTGAACAGATCCCTCGCAGGCAGGAGGGGGCGGGCACCGGCAATGTGCCCCGACGCCCCCTCTAACTAATATGGCCCCCGGAGCCTTCTCAGGGCTCTACACCAAATATGCCCCCAGGGAGCCTTCGTGGCTCTGAATACATAACTGCCCCCGGGAGCCTCGGGCTCTGAAATAAAAATGCCCCCGGGACGTTGGAGCCTCTCGGGCTCTGTGACATCCTCACCACGTTGGGTGGCCCGCTGCCATCCGGGGCCGCCCTAAATGCACCCCTGGCTCTGTGCCTACTTACTCGCCGCCACAACACACCCCCGGAGCCCCACAGCCAGTCTACACTTACCGGCTGCTCTCCTCCGGCAGGGCTCCTTCGGGCAGGCGGCAGCACATCTCTGGCGTCACCCGGGCCCCCTCCTGGGACCCGGGAAACCGCGGGGTCAATTCCTCCTCTGCCACAGGGCTCCCCCCGCTCATGGGAGCCCTGCAGAACCGCCATGCTTCTCCTCTTTCTCCCCTCGCCTCGCGGCTGCCATTCCTCGGCACCCGGGCTGCGGGAGCGGGACTTCCGGTTCTTCTCCTGGTCGGCCTCAGGGATTGGCTGGCCAGGCATACACTTCCGGGTCGTCGCGGGCAGCGCGGCGGCCTGCTTCAGGCAATTGCAGGCGGGGTCTCATTATCCGAGGGGTGGGCTCCCTCGAGATAAATATATAAAAAGTTAATACGCGGCGCGGGCAGCCACGGAAGGCCATAACAGCGCTACCACGCGCTGAGGGGAAAATTACAGCGCTCCCAGCGCTATAAATAAAATAAAGCGCTACAGGCGAAATAGAGCGCTCTTAAGCGCTGGAAGCAGGACAAAGCGCTCCCAGGCGCTAGGGGGAATCAGGAAAAGTCTAGCAAAGTCCTGGGGGGATAGGAAGAAGGTCCAAAGGATCCCAGGGCAAAGCAAAGTCCCCCCATCAGCCCAGGCAAGGCAGAGGGGTCCCCCAGAAGTCCCCTAGGCATCCAGTGGCTGGGCAGCGCCCGCCCCTGGTAGATTCAAGTCAGAAACAAGAACATTTTGGAAGATGACACAGCCCCTTCTTATACAGAGAAAAGTCTTTGAAGTCTTTGTGCAGGCAGTGTGAGAACCAGCTAGAACTCGTTATAGGGAAGTCCTTTCAGTATCAGGGACAGAGGTGACAGTCGCCCAGCGCGGAGGTGGAGCCAGCATTGTGGCAGGCAGGCACAGCCTCATTCACTCTCAGGTGCTATCTCCACCCACTTCCTTGGCAGCAGATGCAGCCTTTCATCCACGGGCTGACTCAGACAACCTCCTGGGGGCTCTGCAGCCCCTGTCACCCTCAAGCCAGACAGTCAATCCACAAGCAGGCCCAGGCACTCTGGGCCAGGCTCACCAGCCAATCACATGCCAGGCACAAATTACACAAATATGCCAACTTCTCAAAGTGGCACTTCTAGACTAGACACAACCATGCCGCATACACCATTACGCAGCATTCAATCTCACGAGTTCGCACATATCAAACTCGACCCTGCACTCCCCACACATCAGGAACTACCATGGGCATACATATTCCCCATTCATTCCTATGGGAGGGCAGGTCACTCACCACACATACACAGAGAGCACACGTACTTTACACTGTACCACAGTGAAAAAGTGCGCAGAGGCCTAAAATCACCAACACCAGGTTCTAGAAACAGGCTAGGAAAAAGCAAAAAGTTTCGGGGGGAACCTGCCAAAAGGTCCAGGTCCAACACAACCCGCTTCCAGCCAAAACGCAGGGTAGACCAATCACTCACTGATGGGCTTCACTGCTTTGGGCGACAAAACACGGACACGGGCCCACATGGCAGGGACACCCTCCAATTTTTCGCCACTCTGAACCTACATGGTTTCCTCCAAACAAGAACTCTCTGACCCAACTAGGATACCCCACTGGTACACACTAGTCATCCACAGCCAGGACCAGGCCCTAGGCCATCCAAATGTCACATGTCCTAACCCATCCACAGAGTGGGGGGCAGTAACCCCTGGCACACATTAGACATTCTCCACTCTCCCTCTCAGTGTAGCTACAACTACCACTGATCCTTCAACCCAGGGACCACACCCCCAGGCTGACCAGAGGTCACGGGCAAGAATGCCCCACCCTACCTCTACTTCTGGGTTTCCGCACCCTCACAGGGAAGCACTCACCAGAACACAACTCTCCTACCAGATCAGGACCTCACTCCATCACTGGTCTACCACCTGGAAACGATTTCCCTCCTGAGGTACAAAGCACACAGCACAGTCCCTCTTCAAGCAGGTGGGGGGACACAGCGCACAGCAAAATCCCCTTTCCTCCACCTTAGTAGAAACAACAGACTGCAGGTGGGCCCCAGAACACACAGCAAGGGCAGCCCCCTCAATCTCTTCAGCTGATCTACTTTGGTAGAGATTCCTCTTGACCTGGAAGCTTCCTAATCTCCCAACCTAGGATCTTACCCCTCAGGTTGCACCGGGGTCAGAAGTACACCGTCCCTCTGCACCCCCTTCCAGAGTTCTGCACCCTCCACTTAGGAGCGGTACTACCCAACACCAGGACCGCCGGAGTTCTGGTTACAGACACTCCCCGTCCTCTAGACACAGGAAGATCCTCCTCAAATGACTTGTAAGTACAGCCTAGGCCACTGACCTGGCGCTCCCGGGGGAACCCTCCAGGCCCAGAGACAGGGTTTTGGGCCAACGTTGGACACACCGTCCCACACTCACTCCGCCTCCACTGAGACAGGACGTGAGCCCCTACACCCCTACCATCCTAATGGGACCTAGCTGGGCTACACATGAACATCTTCACCTACACAGGATCATCAGATACACAAGCCACTACTTTTAGAATCACTCTCTAATGCCTCTGCAAGACATCTAGCGCACCGCCAGAAATCCACCTTCTTGTCCAGTGCCTCTGCAGGACCTCCTGCACACCACCAGAAGTACACCTCACGTGCAAGCTCCTTAAAAAAAACTCACACCAACTCCTCCAGTTCAAAACACCACTCATCCACACACTCCCCCTCCAGACTGGTGAGACAGTACCTCACTGCCCCTGACTCTCAACCTGTCACCCTCTTACTGAGCACCAGGCACCATACTCTGGGAACTGGGAATGGAACTTCACACACTGGACACATTTAAGTTGCCACCACTGGATCCTACCATACTGGGGAATCCAGACACACACACTACACTCAGGGGATAACCACCCTCCCAAGCAAGCCATTTCTCCTCCACACTCCCTCTCTTCCATCTACCCACACAGGAACAGGAACAGGGATTGGACACTGGACCCAGCAAGGGATTCCTAATCTATGGGAACCTCCCACTCTACTGGCGTCCCACCTTGTCACTTTCTCTCATCTGCCACTAAACATAAAGCGCAGGAACACCATCTGAAAATGACACTCTTGAGGAAAAACAAAATCATAAACAATAATCCCAAACATGTGACTATCTGAAAAATGCAGAGTTTTGTAATGTAGCCAGTTGTCGCTGTGGCACTTCGCAAACACAAGTCCAAATCCGCACCGCTGACCAACAATGTTAGAACTGGCTATATCTGGTAGGCTAAGGCTGACGCCAAAGCCAGGCAGAAACCACCATTCTAGTCAGGGTGAGGGAGTCACACGCCAAGATAACCCCTGCTCACCCCCTTGGTAGCTTGGCACGAGCAGTGAGGCTAAACTCGGAGGCAATGTGTAAAGCATTTGCGCCAGCACACAACAGCAACAACATCCTAGGCACACCACAAAAGGAACTCCACACAAGGTTATATAAAAATAACTTCTGTATTGTCAAAACACATCAGATAGACATCACACATGTACATTGTGCCAACTGGCACGGGCAATATTCACAAGGGATTATGTACAGTACAGGGCCACAGGGGCCACTGTCAGAATCAACACTTTTAGAAATAGCACTTTGTAAATCATAGAAAATAGGATATAAAAATCACTGTAACACAAAATAACAATTATAGATCACATCCAGTAACTACTGGGAACAGGTAAGTACACACTACGCAATACTAATAACCATAGGCCTAGATCACGCATGGACACATAACCTCTCTAATGTAACTATACTAGGCAAAACACAACCACCTAAGAATAAAATACATTTAGGGGTAGAAGCAAGAACACATTACACATGATGCATCAAAAACACATTCAGCGGTGTAGGGAAAAAGGTAAACACATGATGCATAAAACATTCAGAGGTGTAAGGGAAAGAAAACACATGATGCCTAAAACATTCAGCGGTGTAATCACAAGAAACATGATGCATCAAAAACATTCAGAGGTGCCAGGAAGGAAAACACAACTCAATAGCGCAAAGACACATGATGCCTAAAACATTCAGAGGTGCAAGGAAAAACCACACAATTGGGCAAAACCTACATAAGCCACCACCTGTGGCAGTCCCTAGGCCAACTGGCCTTGTTGGGGCTAGGACGCCCTGTGTCTCAATGTCAGGGGCCTAAACGGTGCAGGTGCCCACTACTTGCTGGGCACCTGGGAACAGTCAAAAGACCTAAACGGTGCAGCTGCCCACTAATTGCTGGGCAGCTGGGAAACATAAAAAACTGCGACCGGGCCCTCACTGACCCTTTGGCGCAAACTGCGCCCACTGCTGGAGCCACACAGGCTCTGGGCATGTCACGTGCCCCAAACGTTGGAGCCACACAGGCTCTTAAACAATTATGGCCGATGGAGCCCTCGAGGCTCTGAACAGATCCCTCGCAGGCAGGAGGGGGCGGGCACCGGCAATGTGCCCCGACGCCCCCTCTAACTAATATGGCCCCCGGAGCCTTCTCAGGGCTCTACACCAAATATGCCCCCAGGGAGCCTTCGTGGCTCTGAATACATAACTACCCCCGGGAGCCTCGGGCTCTGAAATAAAAATGCCCCCGGGACGTTGAAGCCTCTCGGGCTCTGTGACATCCTCACCACGTTGGGTGGCCCGCTGCCATCCGGGGCCGCCCTAAATGCACCCCTGGCTCTGTGCCTACTTACTCGCCGCCACTACACACCCCCGGAGCCCCACAGCCAGTCTACACTTACCGGCTGCTCTCCTCCGGCAGGGCTCCTTCGGGCAGGCGGCAGCACATCTCTGGCGTCACCCGGGCCCCCTCCTGGGACCCGGGAAACCGCGGGGTCAATTCCTCCTCTGCCACAGGGCTCCCCCCGCTCATGGGAGCCCTGCAGAACCGCCATGCTTCTCCTCTTTCTCCCCTCGCCTCGCGGCTGCCATTCCTCGGCACCCGGGCTGCGGGAGCGGGACTTCCGGTTCTTCTCCTGGTCGGCCTCAGGGATTGGCTGGCCAGGCATACACTTCCGGGTCGTCGCGGGCAGCGCGGCGGCCTGCTTCAGGCAATTGCAGGCGGGGTCTCATTATCCGAGGGGTGGGCTCCCTCGAGATAAATATATAAAAAGTTAATACGCGGCGCGGGCAGCCACGGAAGGCCATAACAGCGCTACCACACGCTGAGGGGAAAATTACAGCGCTCCCAGCGCTATAAATAAAATAAAGCGCTTCCCAAGCGCTACAGGCGAAATAGAGCGCTCTTAAGCGCTGGAAGCAGGACAAAGCGCTCCCAGGCGCTAGGGGGAATCAGGAAAAGTCTAGCAAAGTCCTGGGGGGATAGGAAGAAGGTCCAAAGGATCCCAGGGCAAAGCAAAGTCCCCCCATCAGCCCAGGCAAGGCAGAGGTGTGGTGTTGGGTTCAAATCAGGCCTACATACTCTGCTAAACTCTCGAACACCTTAGTATAGAAGTTGGCACGGACACTGGAAAAGGTAAAAGACAATTTTATTAAGACCCCATGGGGTGGTGATACATTCCTACAGCACCCTTCGGTAATGTAAGAAGTAGCACACCGAACATCGGTGCGCGACCTCTTTTATATAGTTTAATAGCAATAAAAAGATAGGCGGTTACAAGTTACACATTTTAGGTACATATAAGGTCATTTTTGGAACACAGCCAACATGTGGGAGGAGTTTCAACAGCACTGGTCAGTTAGCATGAACATTCCTGAAGAGTGACCAATTGGTGCGTAATACGCATGTGCGCTTGACCAGTACTAAAAATAGCCTGTTGCCGAGCAGACTAGTGACCATGGGTATCGAGAAAGGACGAAAGGGCACACTGACCACGAGGCAGCATGTTCATTGAAACGGAAGTCAGAGGGATTCAAAATGGCCCCCGTTCGTTTTGGTCAAGTTAACAGAAAAGACCGTGTAGCTGTGCTAAACGCTAACTCAGGAGCTGCCAAAACACGACAGACGGCCCTTTTAGCGTTTAGCAAAAGCTACCTCATAGTGGACATAGTCAGAGCGTTCATCCTCAATGTTAATAGCCATAATTTTCAATACTTCATCATTGCTCAGTTTCTCTTGCTTGACAATAGTTCGTTTGGACGGAATGCAGGCTGTGATACATATAGAACATAATGTAGGGCCACATTGAATACATAGACAAAGGAAAAATAGTACTCCAATAAAAACACAGAGAATCGTTAACAATTTCCAGCCCCAAGTACTAAGCAGGGTCCAGAACCAACCAGAAAAGGTCCATGTTCCATTCTCTGGGTGGATCTCAGCAGCTATCTTGTGTAATTTTGTAATCGAATCATATACAGAAGGTGAGTTATCTGGTACGTACACGCAACAACTACTTCCGATGACGCGGCATGCTCCACCTCTATCAGCTAGTATCACATCTAGAACCATTCTATTCTGGAGCGCTACAATTCTGGTAATTTGCAATTCCTCAGTAATGTTCCCTAAAGCAGAAGCAGTTTCGTTGGCAACGGCTTCCACCACACGTGTAAGCCGCCTTATCTTTCTACTATTTAATGCAGCTCCTACGAATGAAAATAACCCCAAATTGAAATCTACATATTGTTGTAAAGTGGTATCAGTCTGGTCTATTTCATCAAGGTCTATTGATCGTTTCACTCTATCCAATATGAAATCATGGTACAAAACATAATCATTGTGATACATGGGAGGAGCGATAAACACAGGTGGTAATACAAATGCTACATAACACGTTCCTAACCAACCCAATGGTAGATGATGGTATCCCTTATTTCCACAAATGAAATATGTGTTATGCGAAGCTACAAATGCAATTCCGGTTGGTGTATCAAAGGTAAGTGTAATATTACATTCACTGCGACCTACGGGGATTGTACCTTTATTTCTAATACACAAATCTGCTTTTGTATCGATGACGGTTATTATATGCATGTTCGTAACATTTATAAATCTTTGATTCGTATACACACGAGGTGTAGAAACATTGTCCGGACGATATTCTTCCCATTCAAATTTAGTTCCTTCAGCGTGTGGATAGCCATCTTTATCGTTATAGCATATTTTATTCAACCGAAAAAGTAATCCACCTTTCGTTGGCCATCTCAAAGTAAAAAGAAGAGTGTACCAAGCATGACAAGAACCATTATGAGAAAACGGGAGAGGAATGAGTGGTGTTCCTCCCTTCTTCTGATGTCCGGGCAACATTCCACATACCCAACAATTGGACGTATTGGTCATGTTATGAGTATGATGCAAAATCTTGATAAAAGTGTTGTTCAAATAAGTCTGCCTATGTCTTTCTTCGTGGAAAGGCAGAGTGAAATGAAAATGTTCAGACGGACTTGGAGTGGTGGGCAGTAAATGTTCTCGTGCAGGAAACAACAGTTCTATAGTCCAAGCTAATACTGCGATCACCACTACGGTCAAGACAAACAAAACAGCACCAAGAATTCTCCCTTTTCGTGTCGAAGGAGATGCCATAGTTCATAAAACAATACTCTTCAAAAAGCAACACTAAGCGAGAAAAAATAAAACGATGGTTCTGAACCGAGGCTGCCGTTGATTTGTTCTCCGGGATTCAAGACGGGTGTCGCTACACTGGGCAGAACTGATCCCCCCCCCTTGATATTCCCGGCTTCCGTTTCACAAACCTCAGAGCGGTTACCAACCAGTTTCAAAAAGAACACAAAAGGAAGCTTATTTCCTGGGGCGTAAATTATATTTCACTTTATCAGAAACAACGTGGTCCGGGAAGGCTCCCTCCAATTCATCAGGCGTGACAGCTGGGCTCTTTTCTGTATCCAAAATCTTTCTGTAGTCGGATAGCACCACAGGGCTCACCAGATCCGGAGAGACACGTCGGCAGTGCGTTGAATGAATCCACCGCTTCTTGTTGGTGACTCTCACAGCAGTTCGCGTAGCCAGCAGCACTTGCTCAGGGCCATGCCATCTCGGTTCCAAACTGCTGGATCGCTCAAAGATTTTGACCATCACGTGGTCCCCAGGACGAAGATCGTGAGCCTCACCAGCGGAGTTATCAGGGAGCGCCTCTCGAACCTGTTGATGAATAGAAAGCAAATCATTTGTTAATCGTGCCAGATAATCGTTCATCATTATACAAGGCATATCATGTATCAAACGAGGTTTTGGAACTCCCCAGATATTCATAGGCCTTCCAAACACTACTTCATAGGGTGTGAGGCCAGATCGAGAATGTGGCACTGATCGAATGGACAGCAATGCCAGAGGCAAAGCGTCCGGCCATTTCAGAGATGTAGATGCCACTATCTTTGCTAGCTTCAGCTTCAGAGTTGCATTGTATCGTTCTACTAAACCTGCTGATTGCGGATGAAAGACAGCATGGAATCGTTGTTTGATTCCCAATCCTTTCAGGACATATTCCACTACTTTTCCAATGAAATGAGGGCCATTATCACTCCACATAAGTTTACAAACACCGTAGCGCGGGAAGTACTCCTTCAGTAACACCTTAGCTGTTGTCAACGCTGTATTGTCTTTCGTAGGGTAAGCCTCAATCCATTTGCTGAAGGCACACACCACTACTAGAACATACTTGAGATTATTACAGCGTTCCAGCTGGATGTAATCCATTTGTAGTACTTCGAATGGTGCAGTAGGTGGAACAAACCCACCTTTAGGAGTATGAGTCCCTTGTCCAGGATTGTGCTGCAAACATATCAGACAGGTCTGCACTACTCTCTTAGCCGTGCTAGCAATGTCAGCATTCTCCCAAACTCGTGTAAGCAATTTAGTAATTGCGAGAGCTCCAATGTGTGCCAGTCCATGTGTCATTTGCACCATTGTTTGTAAATAGGCCATGGGTAGTTTCCATCTCTCCATATCTTTACTACGCCAGCAACCCTCATCATCCAATACTCCCTCGGTGGCCCATTTCACAAGTTCTGCCTCTGATGCTGACTTCTGTATATCGAGTATTTCTTCTCTAGCATCATGCCACCGCTCAGCTTGTGACTTCACCACATACATGGGGAAATTATTTTGCAGCATAGCGGTCTCTCTCGCAATGCGATCAGCAAAAGCATTGCCCTGTCCTATTTTGTCCGTCACCTTTTTATGTGCACTGCACTTGACTATTGCAACTTTCTTTGGGCATAACAGTGCATTCAGGAGATCGCGTACCAACTCTCCATGCATGATGTGTACTCCGTGTGAAGTCAGGAATCCTCGTTCCTTCCAAAGTAGGCCAAAATCATGCACTACTCCAAAAGCGTAACGACTATCCGTGTAAATGTTCACACATAACCCAGCACTTAACTCACATGCCTTCGTTAAGGCTATCAACTCAGCCGCTTGAGCCGATTTTTGGGGTATCCGTGCTGCTTCTACCACAGTCTTAAGTGTCGTGATCGCATAAGCTGCGGAAGTCATACCATCTGGTAGCCTCACACATGACCCATCAACCCACAGTTCCCCATCTACATCTGGAAATGGCGTATCCTGTAAATCGATACGACCCTTTGTCTGTTCCTCAGTCAGAAAAACACAATCATGTTGTTCTTCCTTCTGGGTCTCAGCAACAGGATCCGGCAATAAAGTAGCAGGATTTAGTGCTGCACATCGTTTTAGTGCGATGTGCGGCGCCAACAACGTTAGCTCATATCCTGTCAGACGGGCACTGGTTAGATGCTGTGTTTTCGTTTGATTTAGTAACGCATCTACCGCATGGGGAACTAGCACCAACAATTTGTGTGACAAAACTATTCCCTCACTTTGTCGTATCGCAACTGCTGTTGCTGCAACTGCTCGAAAACATCCAGGCAATCCTCGAGCCACAGGGTCGAGTACCGCCGAGAAGTATGCACAAGGCCTCTGTTTGTCTCCGTGTGTCTGCACTAACATTGACAATGCGCACCCATCCTTCTCGTGTACATATAATGTAAAGATCTTCGTGTAATCAGGTGTACCCAACACTGGTGCAGAACAAAGAGCTTGTCTCAATCGCTCAAAAGCATTCTGACATTCATCCGTCCATTCAATGGGAATCGGTGTATCTTTAGACAATAATGCCAACAATGGTTTAACGACATGTGAAAAACCCAGTATCCATTGCCTACAAAAAGACGTCAGACCTATAAAGGCGCGAACATCCTTCTGAGTGCGAGGGACTGGAGTATCTAGGATTGCTTGAATTCGATCTGGTGTCAATGCACGGCCCTCCTTAGACAAAAGATGACCGAGGTAGGTCACCTTTGGTCTACAATATTGCAGCTTTTTCTTCGAAACTTTATGATTATGTTTGGCCAGGAAGGAAAGCAAAGCAAAGGTGCTCTTCTCACATTGTTCTGGCGTGTCTGCAGCAAGTAAGATATCGTCTACATATTGAATGAGAACCACTCCCTCTTGTAAGTCAAAAGAATCAAGCTGTCTTTTTAATGCTTGACTATAAATGCTAGGACTTTCAGTATAGCCTTGAGGAATTCGACAGAATCTGTACGATTTATTATTTAATGTAAAGCCGAATAGATATCGACTGTCAGGATGTACAGGGATCGAAAAGAAGGCATTCTTCAAATCGATAACTGTAAAAGTAGTTGCCGTCGATGGAACCAACGTAAGCAACGTGGTGATGTCAGACACCACTGGGTACTGAGGCACTACTATCTTGTTTATTTCCCTCAAATCAATAATGAAACGGTAAACCTTAGCATCTGTATCTCTTTTAAGAATCGGTAAAATTGGGCTATTGCAAACATTGTAAGAAACCTCCTCAACTACTCCTGCAGAAATCAAATCATTGACAATGTGTATTAATGCAAGTTCCCCTTCTCTAGAAATCTTATATTGTGGGACACGTGGTAAAGATACTCCCTCCTTTACAGTAATTCGTACTGGAGGGATTAACATCTGCCCCACATCCGTGTCAGAAGTGGCCCATAACGTATTTGGTAAGGAGGCCAATACTTCAGATTCATGGAGAAAACACACTCGCTCAAAGTCTGGGTAATTCTCATTCAGCACAACTCGCACTCCTTCTGGGGCACAGCGAATAGTAGCTCGAAAGTGTTTTAACATATCGAGTCCAATAATATTATCGGGTGTATTTGGGGACAACAAAAAGGGACAAGGGGCAGCAAATTTATCAACATGAAATGCAACAGGTTGAGACAGTGGGCTAGAAGTAGGTGTTCCATCGAACCCTATTGCTGTAATTACCTCGCCAGACAGGGGAGCCCTTGGAACCAAGTGTTTGGACAAAGCGCTACGAGTAGCTCCTGTATCGACCAGAATTTTATCAGTAGAACCCAAAACATGTGCTTCTATGTATGGACCCCTCTGATCAACTGGTACCTCAACCGATTCCACACCCCATCCTACGCAATCCTATGCGTAATGCTCATCCCGTGGTTCAGCAGGATCACCCTCATTTATCTGATATTGATTGCGGTTATCAAACGTATTATAATCTGACTGACCACGACCCCTTGCTCCATATCCTCCACGGTCATTCATGCCATAACCTCCTCGATCATTCGTGCCATAACCTCCTCTTGACCCTCCATAATAATTCCTAGATCTCCCACTTCCTCGTCCCCTCAAATTACGCTGCTCTCGAAACACCGGACAGTCTGCAATCCAATGCCCAAACTGTTTGCAGTATGCACATTGATTCACAGAAATGTCAGAACGAGGGGGAGGAGCATTACTGTATGATCCTCGCCCTCCTCTATTGTTCCCTCTCGTAGTCTGAACCTGAGCTAACATTACCTTCGTCTTCAAATCCTTCGCCTTCTTTTCACTACTTTCTTTCGCCTCCAATTCCTGTCTTTCATAATATTGAGCCATAGTCAATAAAGAAGCAGGGGTTGCTGTGGTCCATGAACTTTCACTCGCTTTTAATCGTTTCGCAATCTCCGGTAGGAGATTAGCTACATACTTATCAACGAATAGATGCCTGCCAGTATCTTCTGTCAATAATTGACCACTGTAATCATGGAACGCTTCCTCGAAGCGAGAGAAAAAATCAGAAACTGATTCATCCGCTTTCTGCTTACACGAGGCTAATATAGTCCAATCAATCTTTTTAGCGGGAGCAAGAGTCTTTAATTTTGTTAGTATGGCACCTGGAAGATCTAATATTAATTGACACGGTTTACATGCTGGTTCTCTATCTAAATCAGCCTTAACAATATCTTTCCAAGTGGCCCCGAGAGTCGTCTGGTCATCAAACCTACGAATTACTCTCCACATATCAGGGGGCAATATCAACCCGAAAAATAGATCAATATCAACTAACGTCATGATACATGAAGAAATTGCACTTTCAACATTTTCATAAAAAGCCGCAGGGTTTTTACGGGGATCAGGTAACGCATTCTTAAGCGCCATAACATCTGCTCTATTCCAAGGCGTATAAACCCAATTATATACAAAATACCCTTTCGCGTCTTTGGAGCTTTTATCATCATCTGTGCCATCCCCTTTATGAGGGACATATAAAGGCGCAGCTTCTCGCATAGGTCTAACATTAATCGCAGCGATCTTATCTGTTTCAAAGATAGGGCATTCTTTGGATATCCCCGTCGCTCCGGACGTAGACGAATTCTTCGATTTTTCCAACTCCCGTAGCCGTGTCGTCTCACTACGCAGTTCAAGCAAACGCTTGAAGAAGTCGTCCGCATCTGAAAGAACAAAAAGACCTTTACGAAAATTCTCACGAGCCTTAGATATCTCCTTAGGTTCTAACTCGAGAGAATATTTTCTATATCGCTCAACAACTTCATCTCCAAAATGATCTAAAAAATACAGTCGTTCCTTATCAGACCACTGTTCCATTTGTTTAGTAACATCAGAAACAGTAACAGTATTACTATTTAGCTTTCGCGCAATCGAGCGCAATTCCGTAGCTCGTTCCGTATATAACCTGGTACGCTGTGTTCGATCACTATCCTCGTCCGAGTCCTCGTTCGGAGCCGTAGGTGCGACGTACGGAGGCGGACAACGATCTAGTAATGAAAAATCATCCGTTTCATTAGTAAGGACTGGATAGAGAGGACGCCTGATAGGGAATTGACCATTAACCTGTAGATTACGTTCTCGTCTCTCCCTCTCTTTCTTTTCCTGTAATTCCTTCTCCTGTAGCTGTAAAGCTTTGTCATGTGCAGCCTTCCGCTGCACTTTCTCCGCCAAGGCTTCCTCACGCTTCGCTCGTTCACGCACCTCTTTCTCCCACGTACGCACACAATCAAACATATCTTGTCTAGACCTTCGCTGAAATAAGCACTGCTCTACATATTGTACCTTTCGAAGGTCAAACGACCCATATAGTGGCCACTGTAATTCACGATCAGTCTTAGTATACTTATGCCATAATGTACTATACATTATAGGTGGAATACCGTATTTAACATACATTTCACGATTTGGAGTCCCCTCTGGGGGAGCCGGCTGTTTTTCACTCAATCGATAATTGGTACCATTTTCAGAACAGCACATCCTACGGAGTGTGCTAAAAACAGGCATGTTTCAAAAAGTACCACGAAACCGCGATACTACAAAATGACACCTAACACGGTGCACTATTCAAATCAAATAAATCAGAGAGATATCCCTACATGCCTGCCTATGTGAGGTGCACTTCACATATTCAAATTCAAAATTCAAAGATTCAAAACGTTAGCTAACAAATTCAAATTCAAAATCAAAGTTTCAAAAAGCCACAGTAAGTGTCAGTAGACTACCTCACCACTCAAAAGCTTACCAATTTTCTTTTCAAACGTCCAAAGTCCAACTGCCAAGTTCTGTGGTTGAATCAGCCAAAACGGCACATCACGACAATCCAAGATCAGAATCTCAGTCGAGGACCGGCGCCACCTGGAAGGTCAGATCGGAAGGAAGGGAAAACACACCGTGGGTGCCGAGACTCGGGTCACTCAATGGCAGCGATCGCGTCCATGGCGAGTTTCCTAACCTTCGTCACGACCTCTCCTTCGGGCCTCCGAGTCGCCGATGAGTCCCTTCGTGGTCGCCAATTGTGGTGTTGGGTTCAAATCAGGCCTACATACTCTGCTAAACTCTCGAACACCTTAGTATAGAAGTTGGCACGGACACTGGAAAAGGTAAAAGACAATTTTATTAAGACCCCATGGGGTGGTGATACATTCCTACAGCACCCTTCGGTAATGTAAGAAGTAGCACACCGAACATCGGTGCGCGACCTCTTTTATATAGTTTAATAGCAATAAAAAGATAGGCGGTTACAAGTTACACATTTTAGGTACATATAAGGTCATTTTTGGAACACAGCCAACATGTGGGAGGAGTTTCAACAGCACTGGTCAGTTAGCATGAACATTCCTGAAGAGTGACCAATTGGTGCGTAATACGCATGTGCGCTTGACCAGTACTAAAAATAGCCTGTTGCCGAGCAGACTAGTGACCATGGGTATCGAGAAAGGACGAAAGGGCACACTGACCACGAGGCAGCATGTTCATTGAAACGGAAGTCAGAGGGATTCAAAATGGCCCCCGTTCGTTTTGGTCAAGTTAACAGAAAAGACCGTGTAGCTGTGCTAAACGCTAACTCAGGAGCTGCCAAAACACGACAGAGGGGTCCCCCAGAAGTCCCCCAGGCATCCAGTGGCTGGGCAGCGCCCGCCCCTGGTAGATTCAAGTCAGAAACAAGAACATTTTGGAAGATGACACAGCCCCTTCTTATACAGAGAAAAGTCTTTGAAGTCTTTGTGCAGGCAGTGTGAGAACCAGCTAGAACTCGTTATAGGGAAGTCCTTTCAGTATCAGGGACAGAGGTGACAATCGCCCAGTGGGGAGGTGGAGCCAGCATTGTGGCAGGCAGGCACAGCCTCATTCACTCTCAGGTTCTATCTCCACCCACTTCCCTGGCAGCAAATGCAGCCTTTCATCCACGGCCTGACTCAGACAACCTCCTGGGGCTCTGCAGCCCCTGTCACCCTCAAACCAGACAGTCAATCCACAAGCAGACCCAGGCACTCTGGGTCAGGCTCACCAGCCAATCACACGCCAGGCACAAATTACACAAATATGCCAACTTCTCAAAGTGGCACTTCTAGACTAGACACAACCATGCTGCCTACACCATTACGCAGCATTCAATCTCACGAGTCTGCACTCCCCACACATCAGGAACTACCATGGGCATACATTTTCCCCATTCATTCCTATGGGAGGGCAGGTCACTCACCACACATACACAGAGAGCACACACACTTTACACTGTGCCACAATGAAAAAGTGTGCAGAGGCCTAAAATCACCAACACCAGGTTCTAGAAACAGGTTAGGAAAAAGCAAAAAGTTTCGGACTGAACCTGCCAAAAGGGCCAGGTCCAACATATACCTTCTCCTGATTGTGGTACAGAATTTACAGAACAGGATACAATGTAGCATCGATTGTTGGGACACATCATCACAGAAACAAAAAGTCAGGGATTTTGACCAAATGTTCACTTCAGGAAAGGTCACAAGTCTAAAGAAGATGCCCCCCCTAAAACGAGTTAGGAGCATCCGAGTGAAACTGCTCAGAGTTAGTATTAGGTAATACTGTAGGCCGGGACCATCTAACATCAGTTGGTTTTGCATTACCGAGGGCTTCTTACCCTCCAGCTGCCACCTAGTGTCTTCTAGGTAAGTAAGACAGATATCCTTCAATTTCTTCCTGGAAACAGCTGACATACTAGGCGGGTTGTCAAAATATTCCTGGTGACCTATGGCTATTAAAAAGCGTCTTACATACCTAAACCACTCTATTTTCGTACTCCCCTGGAGATTCGTGCAATCCCGGATGATGTCCCTATTCAGCCCTGTCTCTTCGGAAACCCACACCCTGTGCCACAACAGGATTGGGCTCATTTTAATGATGTCTGACACATAAGCAATGCCCAACTCTTTGTGGCAGACATATGTGGAGGTCGACTTAGGGACCGCCAATAGGTATCGAAGAAAAGCGTTTTCGCAGGCCTTACTAGTATCCGCAATGCCCCATATGCCTGCCCCATAAATTACAGTGGACACACACTTTGCCTTATAGACATCTATCAGGATTTTTACCGGTTTTCCCCTGAGCTTAATGGCAAAGTTACGCACAGCACCAATAGCACGGGGAAATGCCAATTTCCTTGCATATGCAGCTGTGGTCCATGTTCCATTGTTGTCAAAGTTTATGCCCTACTAGGAAAATGTTTTATTTGAATCAATCTTGGTACCGTCCAGAAAGATGTTACAGTGTACCTTGCTGTTTTTGGAGCAGGACATGCTGTAAGTTTTTCCAACGTTAATTTTTAAGCCCCGCTCACTCATATATCCAAAGAAAGAATTAAGTGATCTCTGGAGGCCCAATTGCGTGCGTGCCATTATAACCACGTCATCCGCGTATAACAGGACTGGTGCTGACCTACCTTGGATTTGTGGGTAATCCTGCAGATTTTCTATCAGGTGGGATGCTACACTATTAATATATAAATTAAATTAAAAAGGTGCAAGTATGCATCCCTGGTGGACTCCTTTTTTGATTGGAAATTTGAAGGTGCACTCTCCCTTTAAACCAAAACGGACCTTTGCGCCTGCCCCCAATACAATTCCTTAATAAAATTAATAAGACTGGGATAAATTTCTGAGCTGGAAAGCGTTTCCCATAGGAATTCATGGCTGACACAGTCGAAGGCAGAGCTTAGGTCCACAAAAGTCAGGAATCCTCCTTTGCGACCACATATATCCCAATAATGATGGCTAGATTTAATCCTTGCTCTACTGTGCCTAGCCCTTCTTTAAAACCATATTGGTATTTAGAAAGCGCTCCCGTGTCCGCTGCCCACACATGCAGTCTATTTGAAATGACCCTACCAGCCGCTTTCATTAGAGAGTCTAGTAATGATATAGGCCTGTAGCATTTTGGGTCTTGGCGATCCCCCTTTTTAAAAATGGGGATCACTATTGCTTCCTGCCAAGTTCTTAAAAATCCTATTTTGCTTGAGCCGTTTAAAACATTGGTCAGGAGAGGGGCCCATAGTTTAACGTTTATTTGATAGATATCCACAGGTACCCCATCAGGAGCCGGGCCTTGATCCCCAGAGCTCTCTGCTATTGCCACCTCAACCTCAGATAGTTCAAAGTTGATGTTCAAGGGAAAACGGCCCCGTGAGCTAATCTCTAGCTCTCCCATTGTATCAGCAACTAAGCCCCCGGTAAGTGTTCCTTTTGGTATAAGCTGGTGAAATGATTGACCCAAATTGCTTCCTCTATTGCTAATTCAATACAGTCAACTTTCCTACCCACAAAGAAGGGGGCATTGACCGCCTTCCAAAAGCGTATGTTATCTTTCTGGAGGCAAGCTTCATGAAAAGTGTCCCATGCCTCCTGCTTTATGTCCCTTTTTCTTTTCTTTATCGCTACGTAATATGTACTTCTAGCCATTTTTATCTTAGCAGTGCTTTTTGGTACTTTTTTGAGCGCTGTTTTTAAGGCATGAGCTTTGCTACATTACGAGTTAAACCAATCCTGAGTTTTGTCTTTTTGTCTTTTCCTTTCTGATCCCTCCAGGAGATGGTGATATCCTCGGAAATATTTGTGAAAGCCGACATAACGGCATCCGGATTACTTGTATCCGTGAGGCAAATCATAAAATCATCCAGATTATTTATTATTAATTTCTGGAAGAAAGGGACAGGCTTAATTTTGCTCCATTTTAAGGCATAGCCATTTGTTCTTGTTAGGTTCATCTTGTGGGAATATAGATTGTTTACCACTCCGAGATGATCATTTCTACACTTCATAGGTTTTAGGGAAAAGCTGTTTGGGTAGTGATCACTAATTGCGATTTAGCCCGTTTTAAAATCAAACAGATTATGTGCAATACTGCTTGAAACCATGACAAAATCAATTAGCGAGTTACAGCCCCTACCATTGTATGTTGGTTTAAAATTGACCTGTGGTACACACAGTTCGTTTCCAAAAGCTGAGACCATTTCACACATCAAATTATTTACAAGGTTCCCTAATCGTGTGTCACGGTTTTGCGAGTTGCTGCCACCTCTGTTTATAAACCAGCAATGAAAGCGAAAACCATTTCCAGACCCCAGGTGGTGAATGTGTGGTACCCTTGTCCTTAGGAGAGGGGGGCTGTTACCTTGTAAATAGTTTCATTACGGTCATCAGAGTCCCTCCCTAAGATGGCCGCCCTGGGGGTCGCTAAAGATAACCTAAGACAGTGTCCGGTCTAGTTAATGTGCCTCGCGCGCAGATTTGTATCTGCGCACTTCAACTGCTTCGTTGCTTGAGGCGGCCGCTGATTTTCCTCGCTCCGTGTCAAGTGTTCGTGACAGGAGTCCTGAGGGATTAGCGGTCTTCTGGTAAAGAAATTCTTAGTCAGAGTAGTCCTTGAAGTTAAGGTTCCAGACTTTAAAGAAGTTCGAAGTACTTCACAGCGAACTTCTTTGGTGACAGAATTCCGTCTTGGAAAACGCTATTGTCCCAGCTTGACTTCCCGCATTCCCATTCAAGAAATCATTAGCGCTACAGAGGAAGAAGGAGTTCGAGGGTGAGCGACATGACAAAGAAGAAGTAAGCTTACCTCATTGACTAGTTCATCTTTTTCCCCCCTCGAATCTGCGAACTAAGGCACTGCAATCCCTCATTGCGCTTTCCCCCTAACCTTCCCTTCCCCCTTTCTTCCTCCCTGGTTCCTTTTTGTGCGCCTTTAGATTTATGAACTATCAGAAGTCAAGCCAAGGTTCAAGCGCCTGCAGTTTACAACAGAAACCCCATTAAGGCACTGCCTAGGATATTCTCAGGTAAAGAACATTCCATTAGAGGGTAGGAGAGAAGCATAGATAGAGCATTCAGTAATGATTGATTCCTGTTCTTCCAGATAAGAGTATCCGGCAGTCAACTACTTCACCTTAGAAGAGAGGCAATAACTTGAGAATTCCTGGTAGGACAAGTTTAGTTATTAAAATAGAGAGTACAGTATTTAGGTTGGGTTGTTGCTTATGTTCTCTCCCCAATCTGTGTATTAGGCACCTGTGATGTACAGACAGCAGAAGTCCTATGCTTAGTGGTCTGAAGGTGGTGTCAGAAGATCTCCAGTTGTCTCTTCTCTGTCCACCTCCCCTTTTCCCTTTTGCTAGTGTCTTTGCCTGCTAGGCGAGGACACTGGTGGAGAGGAGATTGGGTTCAGCAACTGGACTGCCCCTGCAAGAGAATTCCGGCCTTCGTGACAGATTGAAGTGCCCAAGTATTTATCTCGCCTGGGCAGAATGGCGGAAGGGTTGAATTTAAAGGAGTTAGGAGAGATTCTAGTGGTTATTCAAAGGGAGATAGGTGCAGTAGGGGAGGAGAATCAAAGTTTAAAGGTAGAATTGGTAGCCTCTCGTCAGGAGACTAAGTTGTTGGCTCAGAAGGTAGAAGGTTTGGTCTTAGGAAATCCTGTCCTTAGCTCTCCCAGACCTAGTACCAGTACTGCAGTCCCAGACCCTAAGTCAGTAGCACAAGTGATACATTCCGTATCGCCGTTGATTTCATTAGCCGCTCCAGAGAGGTTTTCAGGGGATCCACAAAAGGCACAACTTTTATTGACCCAATGCTCCCTCCATTTTATGTGCCGTCCCACATTATTTCCAGACACTCAATCCAGGGTGGCCTTCATTCTATCCTATTTAAGTGGAGATGCAGCAAATTGGGCAATGCCTTTGGTTAGTGAGGATAACCCTATACTTTGTGACTTTGACAAATTTAAGACTGAGTTTTTACGTATTTTTGATAGGAGAAGGATTTCTCAGGCCACAGACAATGAGTTGCTAGAACTGAGGCAAGGATCTAAAGATCTCATTACTTATTTGACGCAGTTCAACAAGTTAATTCTGGAAACTAACTGGCCCGAAGAGAAGCGAGCAGCCTTATTTTATCGTGGCCTAAGAGATGAAATTAAAGATGTTCTAGCACAAGTACCAAATCGACCCACTGAACTATCTGCTCTGGTAGATTTGGTGTTAGAATTAGATTTTCGTCACTCAGAACGAAAGGGAGAGAAGCGCAAGGACTGGAGAGTAAATTTCCCTCGCTTTGATCGTGCCAAAATTGAGAAGGGCATCAGTGGAAGTAATGATCCTGAACCCATGCAAATTGGAGCTGTCCGCGGGCCATTGAGCAAAGAAGAAAAGGAGCAGAGGCGTCTAAAGAAATAGTGTTTGTATTGTGGAAGTCCGGTACACTTTGTAAAGGAATGCCCAAAACGCCCTAAGACTCCCCTGCAGGGAAACAGGGGAAACAATAGTAAATGGAGCCACACTGATGGTATCAGAGGCAAAGATGACTCCAGATCCTCATTCCATCCTTAACACCTTGCAGTCGAACATTCCTCATGTCATTCTTCACATGACACTGAAGTTTAGAGAACACCAGATCTTTGGAGTGGCTATCATGCTAGACTCTGGTGCCACAGGAAATTTCTGCGACATTAAGTACGCTCAATGTATGGGAATTCGAGCCATTCAAAAAGAAAGACCAGAACCTGTTTGAGCGGTGGATGGTACCAATTTGTCATCCGGACCGATCATTAGCCATACTGAAGAATTAGAATTGATTCAGGCGGATGGGCATTGGGAAATTCTGCAATTGAATCTGATTGATGCACTGCAGTTCCAATTAATTCTCGGGTTACCCCGGTTGACCACCCACAATCCGGCTATTGATTGGGAGAACCGAACTGTGAGTTTGAATTCTAGTTTTGTCTAGAACATTGCTTTGGGGAAAAAGAAGAAATAAAGTCACCATCGCAAGCCTCGTTACTTTCCTATGGAGGACAGTCAGTTTGTGCGATCACTTCTGTAAAAATTCCTCCTGAATATCAGGAATATGCCACAGTTTTTAGTGAGCAAGAGGCGGATCTGTTACCTCCACATCGTCCGTACGATTGCACCATAGACCTTGTGCCTGGGGCTGTACTACCTTGAGGTCGAATTTATGCCTTAACGGAAGCGGAAAACGCCCATTTGAAGGAGTATCTGGACTGTTACTTGGCCAATGGATTCATTAGGCCTTCTCAGTCGCCCGTATCCTCTCCGCTTTTCTTCATTCCTAAGAAGCAAGAAGTAAGCTTACGAACTTGTATAGACTATCGAGCGTTGAATCAAATTACCATCAAGAACCGCTATCCTTTGCCCTTGATCTCTGTACTATTAGACCAAATCAAGGAGGCTCAGATTTTTACTAAATTGGATTTACGAGGAGCCTATCACCTTGTTCGAATGAAAGAAGGCCAAGAATGGAAGACTGCCTTCCGGACCAAGTTTGGGCTCTTTGAATACTGTGTTATGCCATTTGGTCTTGGCAACGCCCCTGCGGTATTCCAGCATTTTATTAATGATATCATGGGCGATCTAATTGACAAGGTGGCAATCATTTATTTAGATGACATTTTAATTTATTCCAAGGAAGTACAAGATCATCCTCGTCACGTCAGAATGGTACTGGAACGATTACAGAGACATCATCTGTTTGTGAAATTGGAGAAATGTGTGTTCCATACTCAGACTGTGGAGTTTCTTGGGTTTGTCCTTTCCCCGCAAGGAGTTACCATGGATCCTGGGAAGGTACAAGCAGTTGAGAACTGGCCTGAACCACGGAATGTTAAAGAAATTCAGAGATTCCTGGGATTTGCTAATTTTTACCGAAGATTTATTCAGGGTTTTTCTCAACTGGTTTCTCATATCACTCGCTTGCTGAAGAAGGGAGAACAGTTTGAATGGTCCACAGAGGCAGGACAAGCTTTTTGCAAGCTTAAGAGAACCTTTTCATCAGAACCTTTTTATGTGGAAGCTGATGCATCTGACCAAGCAATTGGAGGAGTACTCTCTCAATGACACCCGAAAACTGGGCAACTCCATCCGGTAGCCCATCGCTCCAGGAAACTGAATTCAGCGGAATTAAATTACACCGTCGCAGAAAAAGAATTGTTAGCCATAAAGGATTCATTTGAAGACTGGAGACATTATCTGTTGGGCGCCAAGCATACTGTCACCGTGTTCACAGATCATAAAAATCTGCAGTTTTTGAAATCTGCCAAGACCTTGACCCCACGCCAGTTACGATGGTCCCTATATTTTGCGGATTTTCACTTTGTGCTTACTTATCACCCTGGGAATAAGAATGGTAAGGCGGATGCCTTATCGCGTCTGAACACAGAGGAAAACGAGCATTCTGTGGTCATTCAGCCCATCATTCCGGAAGCCAAGTTCATCTGCACCCTTTCCTTGGATAACTTTCAAGAAGAAGTTCGGAAAAGTTTATCGCCAAGTGAGATCCAAGAGTGGGTACAATGTGATCATGAGAGACAGATGCGACAACAATTGCCTTACTATAAGGAAGCGTTATATCTCCCTACTAGTGCTTTGCAGCAAAAAGCCTTGCAGAGTTGTCATGACCATCCTTTAGCAGGTCACAAAGGAATTTCAAAGACCTTGGATTTGGTGCAACGTTACTTTTGGTGGCATGGGTTATCCTCTCATGTCAAGCAATACGTTCAGTCATGTGCTCTGTGTGCTAGGGGTAAGCCCAGTAGACAAGCCCCTCAAGGACTCTTACAGCCATTACCCACTCCTACTCATCCATGGCACACTATCTCTATGGATTTGATCGTAGATTTGCCTGTTAGTAGAGGGGTAGACACTATACTGGTCATTGTGGATACATTCACTAAAATGAGTCATTTTGTCGCTATGTCTGGTGTTCCTACAGCTCCTGAGTTAGCGCAAGCCTTTAGTGAAAACATAGTAAAATTACATGGTGTTCCCAAAATTGTCATTTCAGATCGGGGGGCCCAGTTCATTTCTCGGTTTTGGCAGGCTTTCTTGAAAGGTTTAGGAGTGGAGAGTAGGCTGTCTACTAGTTACCATCCGGAATCTGATGGTCAGACTGAGCGCATAAATCAAGAACTGGAACAGTACCTTTGTTTGTTCTTGATTGATCAGGGAGGTGAGTGGGTAGATCGATTGTGGATGGCGGAGTTCGCTTGTAACAACGCGAGGAGTGTGTCCACTGGCTACTCCCCCTTTTATTTGAACTCTGGCCGTCACCCTAATCCATTTCTCACCCAGGAAGATTTAGAGGTCCCTGCTGCCAGTACTTTAGTATCTGATATGGCTACCTTACATAAGTCAGCTGAGGAAAATTTGATTAGAGCTAAACAGGCTTATAAAAAAGGTACAGACAAACATAGGCAACCAGCTCCACAATATCGAGTGGGTGATCAGGTGTGGTTATCTACAAAAAATTTACATCTGAAGGGCAATAGAAAATTCCAGCCTCGGTTTGTGGGTCCTTATGTTGTAGAGAAGGTTTTGGGTCCAGTTACAGTGAGATTGAAACTGCCTGCTAAAGTGGGTATTCATCCAGTTTTCCTTGTCTCTCTTCTCAAAAAGACTAAGCCACATTTGAGGATTGTCAAGCCACCAGATCCTCTTCAGGTTGCAGGTCATACTGAATATGAAGTTCAGGATATTCTAGACTCTAAGTTCAGAAAAGGAAAGTTGTTCTATTTGGTGGACTGGAAGGGGTATGGTCCCGAGGAAAGGTCGTGGGTACCAGTATCTAATATCCATGCTCCTCAACTGATTAGAAGATTTCATACCCGATATCCCAACAAACCAAGACCGATAAATCGGTCTTTGAGAGGGGGTACTGTCAGGGTTTTGCGAGTTGCTGCCACCTCTGTTTATAAACCAGCAATGAAAGCGAAAACCATTTCCAGACCCCAGGTGGTGAATGTGTGGTACCCTTGTCCTTAGGAGAGGGGGGCTGTTACCTTGTAAATAGTTTCATTACCGTCATCAGAGTCCCTCCCTAAGATGGCCGCCGTGGGGGTCGCTAAAGATTACCTAAGACAGTGTCCGGTCTAGTTAATGTGCCTCGCGCGCAGATTTGTATCTGCGCACTTCAACTGCTTCGTTGCTTGAGGCGGCCGCTGATTTTCCTCGCTCCGTGTCAAGTATTCGTGACAGGAGTCCTGAGGGATTAGCGGTCTTCTGGTAAAGAAATTCTTAGTCAGAGTAGTCCTTGAAGTTAAGGCTCCAGACTTTAAAGAAGTTTGAAGTACTTCACAGCGAACTTCTTTGGTGACAGAATTCCGTCTTGGAAAACGCTATTGTCCCAGCTTGACTTCCCGCATTCCCATTCAAGAAATCATTAGCGCTACAGAGGAAGAAGGAGTTCGAGGGTGAGCGACATGACAAAGAAGAAGTAAGTTTACCTCATTGACTAGTTCATCTTTTCCCCCCTCGAATCTGCGAACTAAGACACTGCAATACCTCATTGCGCTTTCCCCCTAACCTTCCCTTCCCCCTTTCTTCCTCCCTGGTTCCTTTTTGCGCGCCTTTGGATTTATGAACTATCAGAAGACAAGCCAAGGTTCAAGCGCCTGCAGTTTACAACAGAAACCCCATTAAGGCACTGCCTAGGATATTCTCAGGTAAAGAACGTTCCATTAGAGGGTAGGAGAGAAGCATAGATAGAGCATTCAGTAATGATTGATTGCTGTTCTTCCAGATAAGAGTATCCAGCAGTCAACTACTTCACCTTAGAAGAGAGGCAATAACTTGAGAATTCCTGGTAGGACAAGTTTAGGTATTAAAATAGAGAGTACAGTATTTAGGTTGGGTTGTTGCTTATGTTCTCTCCCCAATCTGTGTATTAGGCACCTGTGATGTACAGACAGCAGAAGTCCTATGCTTAGTGGTCTGAAGGTGGTGTCAGAAGATCTCCAGTTGTCTCTTCTCTGTCCACTTCCCCTTTTCCCTTTTGCTAGTGTCTTTGCCTGTTAGGGGAGGACACTGGTGGAGAGGAGATTGGGTTCAGCAACTGGACTGCCCCTGCAAGAGAATTCCGGCTTTCGTGACATGGTGTGTGTATAAAGTGGGTACATGGTTCACCTTTAATGTTGACTAGGCCACATAAGCCAGTATGACCATTAGGGCACAACAAACAATTGAAATCCCCCATCCATAGGACACGATTTCCTGAGGGACTATGCCTATTTGAATTCTGCATTACGTATAAGAGACCCTCAAAAACACTGCATAATTCGCACTTTGGGATATTAATATAGAAAGTTACAATGTTAAAGGTCTCGTTTCCCTCCACTGAAAGCTCCAACATCTGATAGTACTTTGAGGCAGCAAAGAATTTTCCAGGCCTTACATTTGAGATATTTGAGATTAGGCAACACAAGCCCCCTTTATTTCTGCCCCTAACTGATGGCTCGGCAGGGGTATGAAAAGAGCGGTAACCATTTATGTGCACTGCCTTCCTCTCCCAGGTCTCCTGAAAACAATTCACAGAAAAGTAATTTACAAAAGTCATGAAGGTAGGATCATTTAGCTTGTCTAACAGTCCAGCAATGTCCCATGATAAGAATGTTATGAGCATCCCCCTCTCTCCTGCCTCTTGGACCGTGGCAGAAAGGGGTGGATTACGGACCCCTTCTTGGCCTGGGTACGATGTGATCTGATATGTGGAGTGGTTTGGCACAAGATCACCATCCTCCGAGCCCCCATACCATTCTCTCTGCCTGATGAGTTATTGCTTAGTCTGGCACCTAAATTAGAAAAAGGTGAGTTTGTTCCAGTAAAGTGGCGCTCCAAATTATTAATATTACCTGGCTTCGGAAGAACAGGGTGTTGCTCCTTACCCCCCACCCCATTAATGGGCTGGGTGTTTTTTTTAGGTTTATTCAGTCAATCAACCATTTCTAAAGAACTAAACCTATTTTGCAGAGGTAAATAGTTCTCTGGGTTTGGGGTGCCCTGTCTGTGACCGCCTGCCCTACCCTGTCCATGCCCCACAAACATCCATGCTCCCGTAGTATCCGGGTTGATGGGTGGTGGGTAGAAGAACGATAATGGTCTGAGTTCTATCATAGTCCCTCGATTGTGGTTATGATTATGTTGGTCCCAAGAACATATATGCTCCACCACACTGGGGTCTCTAAAATTGACCAAGACGCAGTCTCCCGTGATTGTTTTTGGTGTGTGTCCCACCCAGGAAATCCGACGCACCGTCATAATTTCACATCTCATATGAGGGGGTAAGGGTCTATTTAGATTGAGCCAGTGCACTACTTTATTTTTTAGACAAATAAATGGCTCATGACTGGTGTTTTTCAGTTTGGGCACGCCCGTTAAAACTATAACATACGGGCTCGATTGTGTGGGTAAATTTATCGATCGGGCTCGCCTGGGGATTTCGTCATTGACTTCCCTTACACCAGCTTTCGGTTTCAATACTGGTGGCGTAGGTTTAATTCCCGCAATACTGGGAGTATGTTGCGAGGCTATAGGCTGATTTACTGTCCGGGGATCTAGGACACTTGGGGTGGCTTTCGCCATTATTTGTGTGTGATGTTTGGTAGATTGTGCCTCCAGTGCCCCAGTTGCTTTATGTGTACTCATTGGGTTATTTTTAGGTTTCCCGTCAATAATAGAGCTCTTCACCTCTACCTCAAGCTTGGCAAGCTGTTTTTCTATTCCGAGAAGTCTTACTTCCAGGGGTGTAAGTAAGGACTTTATTAGGGACCCTAGGTTATTTAAAAGGGAATCCTCCTCAAGTCTTTCAAGTCCTATTCTGCCCAGTATGATAGTGGAGTTATTATCTACGCTGATACGTGGTAACACGTCCTGACCTAAGACTTCGAGGCGTGCGCTTTCCACGCAGGTAAGTTCTTTTTTGAGATCAGCCACTATTTGTGCAGCAGTTGTTGTTGCGTGATAATCAAGACCCTTAATAGGTTTAGATTTTCTATTACCTGGAGCAACAGGCACTGGCTGTTTCCTTTTTGGTATGGCACCTTCCTTTCTTCCACATAACTGTCTGGTATTTCCTGCCCTAAGGGGACTATCCTATAATACCTCTACTACGACTTTAGCAGCTTCTATATCTACCAGCACGTCTGCTGATATTTGAAAGTTGGGGGCTGGCAGGGAGCAAAAGGAGCCCTGCGAGCTTGGTGGACTATGCAAGAGCACCTCAATATCAGTGGCGTTTATTCTATTGTTGGGTTCGGGTGTACGAGCATTAGCAAGATGGCTCATAGAGGACCTTTTGGTCATGGCCACATCTTGTGACACCCGCCTTTCCATCAGAATTATTCCCTGGACTATAACTGAGTTCGTTCTTGTAATAAAATTGTCTAATGTACCCAATAACAAGGACCCCTCAGCAGTCTTATTCCTTCTCTCTCGGGCAGGCATTTCTGTATCCAAGGTACGACCAGGCAACACTTCCTCCAAGAGCATATGACCAATGATTAACATAGCACAGTATGCCTGGAGTTAGAGAAGGGGCCCAGGCCAGTCTCGCCCGGTCTCAAACGGACTACAACGGGCCCGTGCACGTTGCGTGGAAGGGGCGTAATTATATAGCACGAGTATGCGGGCAACCTGCGGAAAGAGGCACCAGGTGTGTTAGCGCTCTGAATCCTGGTCCTCGCAGTCCCGCAGATGTCGTGCTGGTCCAAGCCCCGTGAATTCAGCAACACACCTCCGGTGGCAAACAGGTCACAATATTCCCTTCCACACCAACTGCCAAAAGTTACACTGCTGCGAGCGGCTCCCGCGGAGCAGGGGCCGAGAGCAGTTTTAAAGCTGAGGGCAGAGCGAATAGGCGGGCAGACTGTGGGAAGAGGCACCAGGTGTATTAGCGCTCTGAATCCTGGTCCTCGCAGTCCCGCAGACGTCGTGCTTGTCCAAGCCCCATGAATTCAGCAACACACCTCCGGTGGCAAACAGGTCACAATATTTCCTTCCACACCAACTGCCAAAAGTTCCACTGCTGTGAAAGACTAGTCAATATTAGTATTTCTTTGAAATTTATATATGAATTGCAATTTATATAGGCAGGTAATGAGGAGAATTTTCTCTATTTGACTTGATTTGAATGGCACATCGTACTAAAGGTACCTTAAGTGCTACTTTGATTATAATACTGCATGTTCTGCACTATTTTTGGCATGCCTTTTTTAGCACACTTTGTAGGATGTGTTGCTTTTGTAGTGGTAGCAGTTTGAGACTCGATGAAGCATAACCGCCCCCCCCCCCCGGAGGAGACGCTTAATAGGGATATGTATATTAAATTTGGTCTTTCTTCTATAATGTACAGCATATTATGGAATAAATACACTTGTGAGGATCCTGAGTTGCGTCGGCCTATGCATGGGTCATTTGATTTGTGGAAGATTCAATATGTGGAGTAACGAATGGTTAAGCGAAAGGCTAGGCAAGATATGTTTGACTGTGTACGAATGTGGGAGTAAGAAGTGCGTGAACGAATGAAGCGTGAGCAAGCCTTGATCGAGCAAAAACTGCGTAAAACTATTTACGCAAAAGCGTTGGAATTGAAGAATAAAGAACTAAAAGAGCTAAAAGAGAGAGAGGATAGGGAGCACAATTTACAGGTAACTGGCAAATACGCTGTTCAGCAACCCCTCTATCCTATACTTAATAAACCACAAGATGATTTCTTATTATTAGATCGTCCTCCATCTCCGTATACTGTTCCTTCTTCCCCTCATGAGTCAGATGAGGACTCCGGTTCAGAGCAACAGAAGGCACGCGCAACTCGTTCTATGTTGACCGCTGAGCGTGCGTCCCAGTTTAGATCTGGTGCTCGTAAAGCAGTGCGTAGCACTGCCCCTGCTTCTGAACTTCTAGATAGTAGGAAAGGGTGGCAGGAAAGGGAGTAACTGTATTTTACTGAGGTGTTTGCCGCAGAGGTCCTTGAGCTGTTTAGGAAATATTCTAAGGAGTTAGAGCCCGACGATGTAGCAGCTAATTGTAAGCAAATGCGTGATGGTCTTTTTGTTTTCTCCCAGGTGGCTGATGCACTCAGGCATTTGGTTAAACTGCGTGTTGAGGCAGTCCATTTGCGAGAGGAGAAAAAGGCTGCAGACGTAGCTGCACAGACATCTCGGACCGGCGTGGCACAAGCTTCTATCTTCGGAACAGAAAAGACTATTATAGTTCATGCGAAACCTATGCGGGAGGCCGCACCTTTGTATGTTCCTCCTAAAGGAAGGGGTACAAGTGATGATAAAGCTTCTATCGATGCTAAGGGTATTTTATTTATAATTGGGTTTACACTCCTTGGAATAGGACGGATGTCATGACACTTAAAACTGCATTGCCTGATTTGTGGAAAAATCCAGCTGCTTTTTATGAGGAGGTTGAGGGTGCTATCAGCTCTTGTACTATGACTTTGCCTGACATTGATTTATTTTTTGGATTGATATTGGAGAACTGTTCGTAAAATTGATGATCGTACAGCTTATGGGGCGTTATGAAAAGACTTAGAGCAAATGGACATAGAAAGGGAACCCGCACAGAAGCTAGTCAGTCAATTTTAGATCTTCCCGCAGCCATATTAGTTAAGTTAAAAATTATTATTCCTCCTAAAAAGATAGATTGGACTGTTTTAACGTCTTGTAAGCAAAAGGCCGATGAATCGGTCTCTGATTTCTTTACATGCTTTGAAGAAGCATTCCACGATTTTAGTGGCCAGTTATTGACAGATGACACCGGCAGACACCTGTTTGTCGATAAATATGTTGCAAACCTATTGCCAGGAATAGCTAGTCGTGGGTTTCTCTCTTGACTATGGCTCAGTGTTATGAACGCCAGGAATTAGAAGCAAAGGGCAATGAGGATAAGAAGACAAAAGAATTAAAAACAAAGGTTATGTTGGCTCAGGCTTATGGTTCGCCTTCTAGAGGAAATGATCGAGGTAATGATAGAGGTGAGCATGGATCTTATGGTTCGTCCTTTCATTCCTATACTCGTTCAAATTTGTCTGTTGACCAGTGTGCGTACTGCAAGAAATTTAGACATTGGATTTCTGATTGTCCAGTGCTGCGTGCTCAGCAGTGTTCACGTGGTCGGGGACAAATGAGAAGTCGTTCAGGATATTCAGGGCCTAGAGGAAGCACAAATGATTGCGCTAGGTCAAAAAAAAAAAAAAAAAAAAAAAGAAAAAGGAGCTACTCGTGGCGCCTTGTCTAAACAATTGGTTCCAAGGGCTCCCCTGTCTGGCTTAATCATTACATCGATAGGTTTCGATGGAACACCTTCCCTTAGCCCACTGTCACAACCACTTGAATTCCATGTTGATACATTTACTGCTCCATGTCCGTTTTTGCTTTCCCCGAATACACCAGACTATATTGTAGGTCTTGATATGCTCAAGTATTTCAGGGCTACGATTCGATGTTCTCCAGAAGGTGTACGTGTTATCTTGAATGACAACCATCCTGTTGTGGAGAGAACTTGTCTTGTTAAAGAGGATATTGAATTAGCCTCACTCCCTAGTGCTGTGTGGGCTACTTTAGATACTGATATAGGGCAAATGGTTATTCCACCAGTACATATTAGTGTCAAGGAGGGCGCTGTGCAACCACGTTTGCCTCAATACAAAATTTCACAGGAAGGCGAAGAAGCACTCATATGTATTGTTCATGATCTTATTGAAGTGGGGGTTATTGAGGAAGTTCCATACAATGTTTGTAACAGTCTTATTCTTCCTTTTCTGAAAAAAGATACTGAAACTAGGATTTACCGATTCATTATTGACTTGCGAGAAGTGAACAAGATTGTAGTACCACAATACCCTGTGGTTTCTGACATAACGACACTTCTTACTTTGGTTCCTCCAACAGCAACTACATTCTCGGTGATAGACTTGAAAAATGCTTTCTTTTCGATCCTTATTCATCCTGATAGTCGATATTTGTTCGGTTTCACTTTGAATAATCGATCGTATAGATTTTGTAGAGTTCCTCACGGCAATACTGAGAGTGCTAGTATTTACAGTCAAGCATTGAAAAGACAACTTGATTCTTTCATTTTGCCTGAAGGTGTGGCTCTCGTACAATATATCGATGACATCTTGTTGGCAGCTGATACCCCTGAACAGTGTGAAAAATGTACTTTGTCATTGCTTTCTTTTCTTACTTCACATCATCACAAAGTGTCACGGAAGAAATTGCAATATTGTAGACCGAAGGCAACCTACTTAGGTCACCTTCTGTCTAAGGAGGGCCGTGCACTTACATCAGATCGCATTCAAGCAATTTTAGACACCCCAGTGACCTCTACTCAGAAAGATGTCTGTGCATTCATTGGTCTTACTTCTTTTTGTAGACAATGGATATTAGGTTTTTCACATATTGTTAAACCCCTGCTAGCACTTTTGACGAAAGACACTCCAGTGCCCCTTCCATGGACAGATGAAGGTGAGAATGCTTTCCGACAGTTACGACAAATGCTTTGTTCAGCACCAGTGTTAGGTACTCCAGTGTGAGACCTGGCACCTTGGCGTAAGTCTCCCTTCCACTTTTTGCTCATGTGCCTCATGTGTTTTGCTGGTTTTAGCCGCTCAGAGCACTGTGCCACTGCCAATCAGTGCCACAGTGCAAGTGCTCCCTATGAAAAGTATATACATTGATTGGTTTCCATGATTGGCTTATTTAGTTTACTGTCAGTCCCCAGTAAAGTGCACGAGGAGTGCCAGGGCTTGTAAATACAAATGCTGCTGGTGGGCCTGCAGCACTGGTTGTGCCACCCACAGAAGCGGCCTAGTAAAATGTGTCTAGGGTCTGCCATTGCAGAACCTGCGTGCAGTCTGGTACTGTCATGCTGACTGCACAAGTACACCTACTTGCCAGTCCCTAAACCTTCCCTTATCTTCCTATTAGTCACCCCTATGGAAGGCCCAATGGCAGGGTGCATTGTAAGCATAAGGTAGGACAAGCCCTGATGTGTGTGGCATGTCCTAATAGTGAATTACAGCCATTTTCATTTTTCATTATTGTAAGGCTACCTGCTCTCCATAGGCCAGAATGGGCTGCTGGAATGATTACACTCTATAATCCTAACAGACTCAGAGAGCATGGTAGAAGGTCAAGTTTAGTATGCCTGAACTCAGAATAATAAAATACTTCTTTTAGTAAAGTTTATTTTAATATCCTGTGTTTGCAAATACTATTTTTAGAAAGTTAGTATTTGCTTGCCTAACCATTATAGCCCGCCTCTGCTCCGATGTGTATCTGCTGTCTGGTTTCTGTGTGTGACAGGGCTGGGGAATTCCAGAAGACAGGCTGGGGCTGACAGGTGGTGAATAGGGAGATTATACCAAGATGGGTGGGGGAGTGCCCCTTGACTCTGAATAGGGCTGTGCTCTGCCACCTCAATGCAGGCTCTGCCCCCAGGGGAGCGACTGATGACTCTGCCTTGCACCTTGTGAAGAGAGAGGGGAAGACTGCCAACAGAGTGCTCCTGAACTGTACTTGTCACCATAATGCTGGCTCCACCTCCTGTGGAGCCTCTGATGTCCCTGCCCTGCTCACTGAAAGGAGAAGCCAGAGTCTGCAAAAGAAAGTGCTCAGGGACTGGACTGGATTAGGCAAATGTGCCTGTGGAGAAGGAACCAGGAAAGCTGAAGGAGAAAGACTGTCCCTATCCTGGGGGACTGGCCTGCAGTGGTTGCCTTACTGCCAAAGGAGAGGAAGAAACCTACAAGGACTTGCTGCTTTTAAAGGCTTTCTTTTACTCTCTACAAAGTACTTGTGCTTAAAAACGATCTCCAAGGACCTGGAAGTGAGCTGGACACCTGACCTGAGTCCCAGGAACATTGGACTCTGCCTGCCTGCATCTGAGCTGTGAAAAAATTGATGAACTCTTCCCCTGCTGCTGAAGCCACCACAAGTTTGTCCTGTATCCTTGGACCTCCGTGAAATCGTCCTGTGACTGCCCGCCCCATGTGAACCGCTCTGCCTGCGAGCCGTCCTCACACCGTCCCGCTGGGCCGCCCACACCCGCTTCACCCTTCTCTGAAGGACGCACTGTACTGCCTGCCGCATCCCCACTGGGGGGAGAAACCTTGAGGAGAAGCGCATCGCCACCGGAGACGCCTCGTACGCCGAAGCGTACTATCTCCAGACGTCGCACTTTGAAAGGAAAAAGCATTTCCCCGCTCAGACGGGCATCTCCCGAATTAACGACGGGTACGCCAGAAGCGTAACGACCCGCGCCGCCTTCTGCGACCCTTCGAGTCGTAGCCGCCTTTTGCCATCTGCCCAGTACGCCTCGCACAATGCCTGCCAAAGTGAATAGAGGTACGCCTCGTACGCTGAAAGCGTACTGAAACCACACCTTGCCCCCGAAGCCGCGCGCACAAAGGAGAGCCACGCTGTACGCTGCGTACAGGCTGCCCAATGCCGCATTGCCACCTCTGGGGGAGATCGGTTCACTACAAAGAACACCTACACTGTAGACTTTGCCAGCGGCCCGGACCCTCCGCAGCGCCTCTCTAAAGTCCCGCTCCAGCCGTCCTGTCCCGACGCCTGCCACGAGCTGGATCGGCGCTGCCGATCCTCGTCCTGAGTACACCCGGTCCCCTCGCATTGTCCTCAGCTCATCTTAAGGTACTGTGCATGCTTCGAACTAGAAAGTCCGATTTTGGGTTATAAAAGGCTGGATCTGTATGTTTACCATTGTGGGTCGCCCTAGGAACTACGAACTGTGCAACTTGGACTGAAGCCTAACACTTTTAAAAAGAAAACGCATTCTCGCTTAAAAAGTATTGTGCATAAAGAAGCAAAACGTTATTTATGGTGTGGTCCTGAAGTCTGCATAGAAACATATATATTTACATAAAGTATACGTATTTTTACAAACCATAGACTTGTGTCCATTTGTGGGGGTTATTAGATTGTTGTGCACTGTCATAAATGCTTAAACTATAGCGCTTAGGGATTAGCCTTGTCTGCTCGCGCCACGCAACCTGGAGGGTGAGCAGGGGTTATTCACTAGAGTAAGTCCCTTGCCCTGACTAGAGGAGAGGGTCCCTGGTTGTCACAAGTGCCTACCTGTGCCTACCTGTGCCAACCAGAGACCCCCAAATCTAACAACCAGATTATATGAAGCCTTTTAAACTCTATGTACATGAGAAAAATGGATGTGCATTGTCAGTTTTAGTGCAGACACACGGGCCCACATGCATCAATATCGGCTTTTGCGAGTTCTAAATTGCGAAAAATAATGATTCGCAATTTAGAAATCGCAAAAGCCTATGCATGAATATTTTTGCTTTTTTTTGCAATTCGGTAAAAATCGCTATTTTTACCAATTTGCAAAAAAAATGCAAATTTTCAATTGCGAATTCACAATTCCCATTCATTCCTATGGGCCAAAATGCCCATAGGAATGAATGGGAATTGCGAATTCACAATGTGCAATTGCAATTCATCAATGCATTTCAAGGGTGGAGGGGGGGTCAAAATGACCCCCCCTGCACCCATGAAATGTACTTTTCAGCATAAGTTACATACACACATGTCCTAAGGACATGTGTGTCTGTAGCTTAACAGTTTAAAAAATGCATTTTTGTGCATTTTTAAACAATTTCGCAAATTACCACGAAGTTGAACTTCGTGGTAATTTGCACTTCCAATTTTAAAATTCGCACATTTTTCTGTAATGATGCATAGCATTTAAGAAATCGCACCATTGCGATTTCTTATATGCTAACGCAATTTTAGAAATCGTAAAAAAGATGCGACTTCTAAAATGGCATGATGCATCCCAAACAGCACTTTTGCATTCGCAAATGGCCGATTTTAAGGAATCGCACCGTTTGCGAGTACAAAAATGCTTGATGCATGTGGGCCACGGTGATAAGCAGCGTCCCTGTGCATATTTTTCAGCAGTACTTGATCCTGTTGCTCGTGTGTTGCCTGAATGCTTCCGTTCAGTTGCAGCGACAGCTGTGTCCATACGTCAGAGTGAAGAGATAGTTTTGTCACACAAACTGTTGGTGCTAGTACCCCATGCAGTAGATGCCCTTTTGAATCAGACTAAGACACAACACTTCACTAGTGCTCGTCTGACAGGATACGAATTGACATTGTTAGCACCTCATATTAACTTGAAGATGTGTGCGACACTGAACCCAGCCACTTTGTTGCCATATCCTGCGACTCAGTCTCAGTCAAAGGAGCCTCACAATTGTATATTCCTTACTGATGAACAGACAAAGGGTTGCATCGATTTGCAAGATAAGCCCCTTCCAGATGTAGATGGGGAACTGTGGGTTGATGGGTCCTGTTTGAAGATACCAGATGGCACGACTTCAGCTGCTTCTGCTTATGCAGTCACTATGCTTGAGACAGTAGTGGAAACATCTCGTATACTTTAGAAGTAGGCTCAAGCAGCTGAACTAATAGCTTTGACACAAGCGTGTGAACTTAGCATTGACTTGTGTGTGAACATTTACACTGATAGCCGCTATGCTTTTGGAGTGGTTCATGATTTTGGCCTACTCTGGAAGGAAAGAGGCTTTCTTACATCCCACGGGATGCAGATAATGCACGGAGAATTAGTACATAATCTCTTGACTGCACTTACATACCCAAAGAAAGTTGCTATTATGAAGTGTAGCGCACACAAAAAAATTATTGACAAAATAGGACTAGGCAATGCCTTTGCAGATCGTGTAGCTAGTGAGACTGCGATGCAGCGAAGCACTACTTCCATGTACGTGGTGAAGTCTCAAGCTGAGCGTTGGCATGACGCTAGAGAGGAAGTATTGGATATACAGAGATCTGCCTCTGTGGAAGAGCTTGAGCAATGGTCTAAAGAAGGAATGTTAGACGATGAGGGCTGTTGGCGTAACAAAGAAATGAATAAGTGGAAATTGCGTGTAGCCTATTTATAACCTATGGTTCAAATGGCACATGGGCTGGCACATGTTGGAGCTCTAGCAATAACTACATTGCTTACGCAAGTTTTGGAGCATCCTGAAATATCCAGCACAGCTAAAAGAGTAGTACAGTCCTGTTTGATCTGTTGGCAATATAATCCTCGAAAAGAAACACAGACTCCTACAGGAGGGTTTGCTACACCAACCGCACCTTTTGAAGTTTTGCAGATGGATTACATCCAACTTGAACGCTGCAACAGTCTAAAGTATGTTCTAGTGGTGGTATATGCCTTCAGTAAATGGATAGAGGCATACACTACAAAGGATAATACAGCTCTCACTACAGCGAAGGTGCTTCTAAAAGAGTTTTTCCCTATATATGGTGTTTGTAAACTTTTGTGGAGTGACAGCAGACCTCATTTTATTGGGCAAGTTGTTGAGCATGTCCTGAAATGAATAGGGATCAAGCAGAAATTCCATGCAGTCTTTCATCCACAATCAGCAGGGCTAGTGGAAAGGTATAATGCTACTCTGAAGTTGAAATTAGCGAAAATACTGGCTTCCACATCCTTGAAATGGCCATACGCATTACCCTTGGCATTGTTGTCTATTAGATCGGTACCACACTCACGATCTGGCCTTACGCCCTATGAGGTGGTATTTGGGAGACCAATAAACATTTGAGGAGTTCCTAAGCCACGCCCCATACATGATGTACCTTGTGTTCTGATGAATGATTATTTGGCACAGTTAACTGACAGTTTGAACTCTATTTATCAACAGGTTTGAGAATCTCTTGCTGACAGATCTACAGGTGAGTCCCACGATCTCCGACCCGGCGACCACGTTATGGTCAAAGTCTTCGAGAGGTCGAACAGCTTGGAGCCGAGGTGGCAAGGACCCGAGCAAGTGCTTCTGGCCACGAGGACAGCAGTTTGAGTGACGAACCGGAAGAACTGGGTCCATAGCACACACTGCAAATGTGTGTTCCCTGCCTTGGTGGAACCTGCTGTGCTGATTGATCCTCGAGAGATCCTGGATACGGAGAAAACCCAAGCCATCCCACCTGACGAATCTGAGGAAGTCCTACCGGACCACACGATCGCTGGAGTATCCCGATACCAACTGAGACCACAGAAAGAGCCTGTATCGTCGAAATAGACTGGTTGAGCTACCGCCCTGGGTTAGTGAAATGGAACGCCGATATGGCAAGGAGTGGGGATCAGTACTGCGTAGTGTAGTGACACCCGTCTTGACCCTCAGTGAAAAATCAACGGCTGCCCAGGGAGAAGAGCTTCAATGATTGTTTCAAAGTGTTTGCAGAAAGATCAACTGTTGCTGTTGCTAAAATGAATAGCAAAAAGATCATTTGTGCTGTAGGGTTTGTTGTCGCCATGGTAGTTATGGCAGCAATTACGTGGTACATTGAGAAGGTGGCCCCATTGAGACATTGAGACATTGAAGATTACTGCGAAAAAGTTATTTTTTAGAAGGTGAAAAATGCTGATGAAGCTGATGATGAGCTGTTTTCACTGTTTTCACTGCGCCTGCTGCTTTTGCTGACTCCCTTTCCATTGACTGCGTGTTAAAACTGTGTTTCGCTGGCTTTTGCTTGGTTTTGCTAAAACTTGTGAAGTATATATGAGGTGTTTTTTCTTTTTTTTTCCAGTTTTGATGCACTGGATACCACTGGGAGTGACTTCCAACTGTTATTTATTTAACCGTCAGGTTTGGTACGATTGGACTGGATGACACACGACCCGAGTATGGTTTACTCTTGAATTCAGTGGGTCATGTCTGCGTAAAAAAGGCTGGGCTCCAACTTTGAAGAGATTGTGGACTGTGAGGGCTGTGAGTGCTGGGAGCGCTGGGAGCTGAGCATTGATACTGATATTTACTCACTGTGTATATTGTGAATGTATATTGGGAATGGTGATGTTTACTGTTTACTGATGCTTGCCGTTTCCAATCTTAGTAACCAACTTGGGCATGTTTTGCCTGTGCTGATTTTTGAAAAGGGATTCAGATCCAGATCACTTAAACCAGTCAGATCATTTAACAGATCGCTAAGTCTGCTTAGGAGGGTAAATTCAGGCAGAGGTGATTTATTCTTTAAAATTGTCTGGGCAAAAGGGAGAAGGAGTAGTATGGAGGGGTCTGTGGGAACCCACATCTCGGGCACTAATACAGCTGCAGTACTAACGGGTTCAGGGGGGCCAGAGGTCACAGTTCCTATAGGTCCTATAGGTTCAAACGGGGAGATCGCATCACAAACAGGGCAAAGTTTCATGAACACCACGAATACTGGGAATACTGTGAACCGACCCGAGACAAGAGGCTTAAAGAGCAAGGCGGAGAAAGAGAAAGACAAGGACAAGGAGAAGATGAAAGATAAAAGCAGAGATAAAAACAAGGCTAAAACTGGAGAAAAGGGGAGAGACAGGAGTACGGATTGTGATGGAGAAGATAAAGTAGACAATTCGAACAGTGCCATAGACAAGACAGGCCTGCAGGCAAAAAAGGCAAGAAGATTGCAGACAATAAAAAACTTAAAAACTGCCGCAAAAACAACTGGCCAAGCAGCTCAAGCAGTAGCAGCTCAACCATTGATTTCAAGTATATTTAATCCTGTTGCCAAAGCTTCACTGGGATCTGTTGGAATCGAAGGCTCCACTATTATGAATACTAAACTAGCAAGTAATTTGACGAGTAAAACGAACAAACCCATCTATACGGGTAATTCGATAACAGTACCTGAACATATTACGACACCAGCTATGGTGGGGAAAAATATAGTTATTACCGGCATGGTGGAGCTTAAGCTGAGTACAAAAACAGACTCTAATTCTGGTCAAGCCCCAGTGATACCCAGTGTAGAAACAACCCAGATCTTAGCTCAGGATCTGGGAGTGGTATCTCAGTTACAACTGACACAGATGGTACACGACTTATCAGAAGTAACTGCTGTTGGGGAAGATATCAACCTAGATCAAAACAAAGGCAAGTACAAACAAGGTCTGGATAATGATGGTCCTGTCGCATCCACCGAATCTGATTCAGGTTCTGAAATTTATGAAACCGGTGCCTCTACCTCTTGCGAATTGCAGCAGCTAGAAGAGCTAGAGCAGATAAGTGGCGGATCCCCTGAAACATCAGATAATGAACTTGACTTATCCGAACCAGAGCCTGAACTAGAATCCGAGCCAGAATCAGTACAAACAAAAGAGTCTGAATTAAAGAAATTGATTACTGCTTCAAAGGATAGTTTGTTTAGAAAGAACCAGGAAAGAAGAAAAAGAAGACAAAAAAGACAAAACAATTTAACCTATGAGGATACTACGGATCAAGGAAGCAATACTGAACAGATCAGAAACAGAACCAGGACTATTCCTTTACAAGACGCTACCTGCTCGGCCTCTAGACCATGTCCTTCTGGAGAATCCAAAACATTTATGATCTCACAACCCGAACTTTGGGATGGTAGGAGGTCACAATCAGAACCTTCTTTGTTTGACATTTTAAAATGAATCAAGAATATTAAAGAAGACGTGAAGCAGGATAACAAAAAAACTACACTGTCGTTCACACTGCCATTCAGAAGCTTCAAGGGGCAGTACAAAAAGTGGGAGCTACATGTCTTGAAATTTCGGATAGGATGGTATCAGTGGAAACACGAATGGAAAATATCGAACAAGATGTATCGGCTCTACAAGCACTGGGGAAAGAACAGGATGGTATTGTTAAAGATTTAATGCAAAAGGTGGAAGACCAGGAGAACAGAGCGAGACGGAATAATTTACGTTTTTTGGGGATACCGGAGAATGAAGAGGGGAATGATCCCAGGTGCTTCATGATAGCACTTTTGAAAGAATCATTTCCAGAGTTACATATGTGGGACTTTAATAAAGAAATACAAAGGGCCCACCGCTTTCCCATGACCCTTTCTAAAAAATCTCAGACAACTGTACAGTATCCTTGGGCATTCCTGGTTAATTTTGGTAACTTCCTACTTCACAAATCAATTTTTGATTTAGCCCGCCCCACCAGCAAAAGAGAATACAAGAGCTTCTCATTTTTTTGTAGACCGGATTTCGCTCAAGCAACTGTGGAAAGAAGGTGGAGGCTGAGACAACTCATTTCTCCATTTGAATCAAAGGGTGCCACCGTTTATCTACAGAACCCGGCACGATTAAAAATCATAATTAATGGCACTACGAGAATATTCTCCAGCGAAGCACAGACAGAAGTGTATTTAAAAGAAATCACCAAGTCAGACAAAAGCAAGAATAATAAATAGATTTCTTATTAACAGTCACACACAAAACCATTGCACTGATTCTAACTGTTATTAATTTGTATATTTGAGTAATAATAGATGCTAACCAAAAACACTATGATAAAGATTCAGTTAAACACAGGGGTTTAGTCGAGTGGCCGCCTAGAGCTACCAATCAAACTGGTGCCAATAACCTGGTCCAATTTGAACCAGGTAGCCTCAGTAAGGGGTGGTGGGGGGTGGGATGTCCTAAAGGGAGGGGACAGTTTGCTTTTTAAAGGGGCACTAGGGGGAATAGTGTGGGGGTCGGGGCACAGGCATGAAATTAGGTCAGAAAACGTGAAAGAACTCATTTGCTTGGGGAAAGCGGTATTGCCTTTTTTTTGTGTATCAATGAGTCAAATAAAAATATTAACAATTAATATTTCTGGATTAAACGACCCAAAAAAACAGCAAAGAACTGCAATATACCTCAATGCAATCGGAGCGGAAATAGTTTGCGTTCAGGAAACTCATGTTGAAGCATCTCAAAAATCAAGTCTAAATACTTTAGGCTATAGGGTGATCACGGCAACAAGTCAGGCAAATAAAACACGGGGAGTAACCATTTTGGCATGCGGTAGTGGTCTTCAATTTGGTAAATGAACGGCAGATACATTTGGAAGATGGGCCATTACCGAATGTGAATATGGTATAGGGAAAATATTAACCATCTGTTCGGATTATGTGTGCATAGATGATGATCCTGCTCCTTTTATATTGTTGAACAATGAGCTAGCACATTGGCCATTACCATTAATTATTTGCGGTGACTTTAACTTGAATCTTCCAGCAGATTGGGGTAAGGGCCAACCAATTTTATTCATCAAGGAAGGAAACCGAGAGTGTATAAAAACCCTTGAAGAGATCTGTAATACACATGGTATTATTGACTGCTGGCAAATGCACTTTTCAAATATTCCAGGTTTCACTTTTTTCTACAATCCACACCACAAATTTGCGAGACTAGATTATATATTTGCTTCACATTCTATAGCCACAAATTGCACTATAGATAAATTGCCGAAAGTTTTGTCTGATCATAACCCTTTAATCATAGGTATTGATATAGGCAAGATACAATCGAATCATAAGAGCTGGACTTTTGAAAGGGCTTTACTGCTTATCGAAGAATATTGTCAGCAAATAGAAAAATAGATCCCGGAATTTTCAGAATTTAATATTGGTAGTGCCCCGCTGGAAATTGTCTGGGATACTCTTAAAGCAGAAATTAGGGGAGAAACCATTAGAATTTCTATCAAAAGCAACGAAAATGAAAAATTGCTAATAAAAACTCTACAAAATAAATTAGTTAACCACTTCGGCGCTGATGACGAGCTCAGCTTGTCATCAGTTGCGCCGCTCACACGCTGATGACGAGCTGAGCTCATCATGTAAGGCGCGTTTTTAACCTCTTCAGTGCTGCGCGAATTTCGCTGCAGTGCTGAAGGGTTTAAAATCGTATTGGCTCATGACGGGAATGTTCCGTCATCAGCACCGGAGTACCGACGCTGATGACGGAACCGTTCCGTCATGAGCATGGAAGGGGTTAAAAAACGCAGCGTACAGCGGGAAAAGCGGCTGCGCGCATGAGGTTAAGAAAAAGGAAGATTTGGTAAGGGCAATTCAGGGAAATATTAACGTGGACAAGGCGTTAAGAGAAGTAACCATCACCAAAAACCAAATTGTAGAAATATTTACATCTAAAGCAATTTGTAAAGCCACTCAAAATAAGGAAAAGGTGTACGAGCTTGGTGAAAAAGTGGGTCACCAATTGGCTGTTCGTACAAGGCAGGATCATACCGATAATACAATTAAAGAGATCAGAGACCCTGTGAAAGGCCTTATTCAAGAGACTTAATTAGAGAAGCATTTAAAAGATATTATGAGGAGTTATACACCGAGACATGTAAAACTCAATCACAAGTGGAGGAATATCTGGATTCGGTAACATGGTCAGCACTTTCTCCAATGGATCAAGATATTTTGGCGGAGAAACCTCAATGGGTTGAGATACTTTTATCAATACATAGTCTGTCACCTGGTAAAGCATTTATTAAGGCAATACGTATGTTATATGTTAAACCGGAAGCAACAGTTATGATAAATGGCGTGGCATTGGATAATTTTAAAGTGACAAGAGGGACAAGGCAGGGTTGCCCCTGCTCCCCCCTAATATTTGCCCTTTTCATAGATCCGTTTATTCATAAACTGGAACATAATCAAACTATAAGACCAATGGTGACCCCCAATGGAGCAACTAAAACATTGGCCTATGCTGATGATATTGCTGTAACAACAACTAATCCAGAGGAGGCCATAAAATTAATTGAACAAGAGGCTGGGAATTTTGGTGCAGTTTCGGGTTATAAACTGAACTCAAATAAAACTCAAATTGTAATTAATAACCAACTTAATTATTGTGATAATAGGGTAGTAACTAAAGCAGTTTATTTAGGAGTTAATATTACCTCAAATCTCGATAACTTGGTTAAAAGTAATCTTAATCCACTACAGAAACAAACGGATCAAGCTTTGAAGAAATTGCATAATTTACAGCTAACCATTATTGGAAGATGTAATCTTATTAAAATGGTATTTTTCCAAAATTCCTATACTTTTTTAGATTTATATGCCTAATGTTTGATCAACAAATTTTTAAAGAAATTGATGTAATATTTTCTCATTTCATTTGGGGTTATAGTAAATTATGTAGAGCCATAAAATTCATCAATCTCCCCAAAGATAGGGGAGGACTTGCCCTTCCAAATTTTAAACTTTATTGGTGGGCGACTATTCGTAATTATAGCAGAGCACTCTTAACCCCAAGCTCGCTATCAGAAGAAATGAGTGGGGCCCCAACTCCACAGGAACTTATTCTAGGTGTAGAGATGCAAAATCATCTTTGGCGTTTGACATATGATTGCCACTTTAAAAAGGTTTGGTTTAAAACTTTAAAGGGTATCTATATTGCATGGGGTAATATGCGTAAAATTCTCGGGATTGGATGATTCGTGCATTATACAGCCATATATCGAAATCACAACCTCCCTGAGATTTTTTCCGATGCATGCATGGAACGGTGGGCCAGGCTTGGTTTCACAACACTTGGTTCATTTTACAATTCAATTGGGTTCTGTACATTCGATCTGTTAAAAAAGAGATTTGGTCTGGATCATCGTGATTTTTTTAAATATCTACAAATTAGAGATTTTATTTTAAAAAAGGGTGGTGGTAACTCCGCATTCCGAAAAATACAATTAATGGAAACGATTACACAAAATAATACAATTAAAATTGGGGAAATTTATACTAATCTGATTACCATGCTGCCTGACGATTTAGATAAACATATCCAAATTTGGCAGGATCAATTAGAGATTCCAGAATCCTCTATTCAGATAGGTTTCGATCATTGTCAATCAATCTTAGTCTCAACCAGACTACAGGCACAATACTACAAGACTTTTTTCCAACTCTATTATACGCCTAAAAAATAGCTAAGTGGAGTACAGGCAAGGGGACTCAATGTCCTCGATGCTCATTACCGAAAGCGGATTTAATACACATGTTGGCAACTTGCAGGGAACTCTTTATTATAAAACAGGAGATCTCCACTTTTCTTTCTAAAATTTTTCAAGATAAGATAGAGATAACCACCGCCGAAATCGTAATTGGGGCAAGTGTTGACACACGGCCACCGCACATAAGGGGCTTGATATATGTGGCAATGGCTGTATTTAGAATTTGTCTTGCATCAGCTTGGCTTGATGTATATCCGCCTACATTCCAACAGTGGCTAACACGCTTATCGGTGACTTATAGCTTTGAAACTGCAATATATAAGCGAAATGGTCGAAACAGGAAGAAGTTATGACTTGAAATTTGGAATCCCTTAGGACAATGGATTGAACATACAGGTTAAATAGGGATGTATAGGAAGTAACTACTTTTTTCTTACATCTGTGCAAACCATATTTTTGTATAAATTGTGTCCTCATTCTGACCTATGCTTATAATTATGTTTATGTTTATATATTCATTTAATTCTCATGCCTGTGCTACGGTGGGGTGGGGGTGGAGGGATGGGTTGTTGGATTAATGTAAAACATCAATAAAGACTGTTTAAAAAAAAAAGAGACGGTGGCCCCTGCTCGACAGCTTTTCGTTGCCAATTCTCCAGTACCAGTTGAACACCACTACTTTATGCTTCACTATCATGAGCAGAAGCATCGACAATCCTACTTAAATAATACCTTTATCCAGATGTTGCATCATACTCACAATGCCACAAATACTACCAACTGTTGGGTGTGTGGGAAGATACCTGCACATTAAAAGAAAGGAGAAACACCTTTTATTCCTCTGCCGTTTTCCCATAATGGTTCGTGTCAAGCTTGATATGCGCTTTTGTTTGCATCTGGAAGATGTACAGTAGGCGGGCTTCTTTTTCACCTTAATAAAGTATGCTACCAAAATAAGGATGGTTATCCTCAAGCTAAAGTGAGCAAATGGGAATGGGAAGAGTATCAACTCGACAATATTTCAACACCATATGTTTTCACAAATATGAGAACTTTTGCCAGCAATGAACAATTTGTGATTTCTGTTACCAGAGCCAAAGCTGATCTATGTATACGCAGTATTGGGAGAATTCCAATGGGGAACAGTGAATGGACTGTAATTCTGACTATTGAAGGTGTTAATAACAGTAGCTTTATAGCCTCACATAATACCTATTTTAACTGTGGTAGCCACGGATATATTATCAACTACCTGCTGGGTGGTCAGGTGTGTGCTATGTGTCCTTTTTATTGCCCCCTGTGTTTCTGGCCCCTGCATCATATCACCCGGACCTTAAATTGTTCGATGATATCTCTAGAAATAGATATAAAAGGACAATAAGTGCAGATGAAATAGACCAAACTGACACTAATCTGCAACAATATTTCGATTTTAATTTAGGTTTGTTCTTCTTTGTGGGTGCTGCATTAAACAGTAGGAAAATAAGACGATTGACTAGAGATGTGGAAGCTGTTACGATTCAGACAGCTATGGCACTTGGAAACATTACAGAGGAGCTGCAAATTGCAAGAATTGTAGCTCTCCAGAACCGAATGGTGCTTGATGTGATTCTGGCTGATCGAGGTGGTGCATGACGCATCATTGGCAGCAGCTGTTGTGTCTTCATTCTGGATCACTCACCTTCAGTATATGATGCAATCTCTAAACTGCATAAGATTGCTGCAGAAATTCATCCAGAGACTGGTACTTGGACTTTTGCTGGATGGTTTTGGACTCTTGTTTCTGCTTGGGGCTGGAAGCTACTGACTATCCTATGTGTAATGATTACGAAACCTTTAACATGCTGTGTATGTATCCAATGTGGTCCAATCCTTTGCTCCATTTGCATCTCTGCTTGTATACCTGCCAAAAGGAATGTTGCAGAAACAAAGGCCCCACAAATGTTGAATAAAGAGGTGGCCGAAATAATGCTAATAGATGTGAAGGATGCATATCTAGATTACCCCAGATAAACGAATGTCTTCAGCTAACGCTGAAAGGGTCATCTGTTGTAATTTAGTAGTGACGGGGTCAGCCTTAGCAGAAACCATCCTGTATTTAGAGACTATCTTGTCCATTTTGTGGGATACATTTTGTATTTCTGTCAGCCATTTTGTTTGCCATGTGCTACCATATGCTCACCATGTGCTCTGTCCTACCTTGCTGTTCTCTGCTCTTGAAATCTGCCTAGAGATGAGATATATTTAGCCTTCTCTGCTCCGCACATGCTCGGTTGACCTTGCAGCTGTTGTCAATCCATATCTGTCAGGATGTGTTTACTAGAAACTAGCCACTGTTAGCTCCTCCTACTTATCGACCCTGCATTTTCTGTATGACCTTATATGTACCTAAAACCAGCATTTGTACTTGTACCGCCTTCTTTTGAGCCCCTGTGTGGGTATAAAAGGACCACGCTCCTTCCATTCAGTGTGCTACTTCATACATTACCGAAGGGTGCTGTGTGAATGTAGTTCCACCTCATGAGGTTTAATAAACTCTGTATTTTCTATTCCAGCGTCTGTGCCAACTTCTTTCGATTGGTCTGAGGACCCTGTGCAGCACTGGTAGGCCTTGCTGAGGCCCACCTAAACACCCTGATCAGGTGGGGTTTATGCCCCAGAGTGCGACTAGGCACAACATTAGGTGAGTTCATGTTGCACTGGCATCTATTCAGTGGCTGGGAGAGCCAGCAGTGCTTTTATTGGCCGATATGGACGGGGAGTTTCACTCCCTGCATTGGGTGTATCTATTTGTCCTTTTGCGCAGACTCAATTTGGCACCACGCTTTCTTTCCTACTTAATACATCTATACACTGATCTGACGGCGTCGGTGCGGGTGGCTGGGATAATCTCATCCACGTTTTCTATCAGACGGGCACAAGGCAGGGCTGCACCCCTGTCCCTCTATCTATTTGCGTTAGCTATGGAGCCTCTAGCTACATGGGTACGCATTGACGCGCAGATTCGGGGATTCGAGTGGACACCATGTTTTTCCGAAAGGATCGCATTATATGCGGACAATGTTCTTTTCTTTCTCACAGCGGTGGACAGGACAGGGCCGCGGCTACTGCGCGTCATGCAGATCTTTGGGGAGACATCGGAGTTATATATGAATATCCGTAAGTTCACATTGTAGATTCTGGGGGACCAGACGGATCTGAGAGTGTGGACATCATCGGTTCAGTTGGAGGTGGGGGGCTAAAATACCTGGGTGTGTTCTTGAACGAGGTCCCTGAAATCTCCTGAGAGCGTAATTTGGTCCCGGTGTGCTAACGCATCAGGGAGGATATTAAAACCTGGTCTCCGATGCCCCTTTAACTATATGGCAGATTGGCGATATTCAAGATGGTGGCACTTCCTCGTTCCTTTATCAGCTTCAAAATCCACAAATCAGATCCTGCTTCAATGGATCTGACAGGTGAATGCAGCACTTGGGCAGTTTCTGTGGGAGGGGGTAAGGTGCGCGTCGTTCTGTGCACCTGTTTTTTGTCCAACTACTACGGGGGGCTAACATCCTCTGACGTTCTCTCGTGCTACCAGGCCTCGCACTTGCTGATTCTTAACGAGTGGTGGTATGGTGATAGGAGAGACCCCGCATTTACAGTAGAGCGACAGCTCATGCGGTGCCACTCACTGAATACTATTCTTTACTCGGCGCCTCTGTGGGGTTCCCTGCCACCGGTTACACAAGTGGTGTTCCTGATTTGGAGGCAGGCCTTGAAGCGGATGGGGTTGTGGAACACACTGACCAGTGAGACCCACCTCTGGAATAATGGGCACCTACCCCAGCTGGCGGCCCTACAGGGGTTCAGGGGGTGGGACAATATAGGCATTTCAGTCCTGGGAGATGTTATGAGAGGCCAGACGCTCAAATCCTTCCAAGATCTCCAGAAAAAATTCCTTATGCCACGCTCCCAGTTTTTTCGCTACCTCCAGTTTAGACATTCCCTGTCCCCTAGCCTGGCGAGTCTGACATCACTACAAGAATTCAGACCTCTGGAGGCAAGGGTCTTCATGGGTGATATAAATGACCGAAAAATCTCACAGATTTACCAATCCCTGGTTACTCATTGCTCCCTGACACTCCTGAAGCTCCGGGGGACTGGGAGGGGGATGTAGGTGTACTGAAGGAGGAGGACTGAATCAAGGCCCTAGCAGCCCCACGTGGGGCCGCCATAGCTATAAGACTCCAACTGGTCCAGTTCAAGTACCTTCACAGGGTTTATTTCACTCGAGTGCACCTGTGTAGGGCAGGGCTGGTCGCCTCTCCTATATGTCTTTGGTGTAATCGGTAGGAGGGTACATTCATTCACACAGTCTGGCACTGTTCCTCTCAGGACCGCTTTTGGAGGGGTGTATTTGCATGTCTGTCAGAGGTCCTAGGGCGGGAGCTTCCGCGCACGCCACAGCTGGCCTTGTTACTCCTCATGGAGGAGATTGGAGGCAACATTTACAAGTGACACCTCATGCAGCTGGGGTTCACCCTGGTTAAACAGGACATTGCCAGTGCATGGAAGGCACCACGGGCCCCATCGGTGGCCGCGTGTAAGAATGGTCTGGACTTCTGTATGGGGCTGGAGCAACCCATCTTTGTTGCTAAGGAGTGCCCGCGCAAACATTATAAGATTTGGAAACGATGGGCAGACTATTGGGGACTGGTTCTGGACCCACCATCGGAGGCAGAGGTTCCTTTATTGGGATAGTCTATCTGTTTCACCATCAACTGTGAAGGTACTTTGAGAGGGAGGTACGATGGGGGCCATTCTCCACACTACATTTGTAAGGTGTGGACATGAATATGTAGAGACTGTGCGATCAGGGGGATGGGGAGAAGGTGGGGGAGTTGGGATATTCTTCTCATTATTGTTTCTATATGTTTAGAGGTTATTTGGAAGAGTCGAAGTCATCATATCTGTATGGTCTGAATATGCAACTGTCTCTGGGTTACAGAGCTTTGCAATATATTTGCAACTTGACAAATACAATTTGTTTTAAAAAAAACTTAACTGAATGACACTCAACATTACGATTTGAAATACATTTTTATTAAAAAATAATAAACATTTACATTGGATTTAAAAAAAAGCAAAGGGTAAGGAAAAGTGAGTAAAAGTATATTTATTTTTTCCATTCAAAACCAAATTAAACCATAAAAATGATAGAAATATCAAAATTATTGTATTACCTTAAATTTCTAATTTACGCACCACCTTCAATTTATTAAAAGTGCTCTCCTCCGTACAGAGGGGCAGATTTATGAAGGCCTTGCGCCACGTTTACGCCGCTGTTGCGTCACGCAAGGCGGCGTAAACGTGGCGCATCCCTACGAACGATATACAACGTGACGCATCTAGGCAGATGCGTCACGTTGTAAAGCCCTGCGCCGATAGTGGGCGTTCCGGCGCAGGGTGGGCGTTCCGGGGCAGGTGCGCCTTGCAAAAGTGGCTGAGTGAAATCTATGAGATTTCACTCAGTCACTTTCAGGCCAATGCTGCGTCAAAAGCCTGCGCCTGCTTGAAGCAGGCGTAGGTCTTGACGCAGCATTGGTGAGATAGGGCACCCCCGAGCCTTGCTGGAGCTGCGTCGCGCTTGCGACGCAGCTCCAGCAATGCGCCACCTTTACGGCACAGATGCGTCACGCATCTGTGCCGTTTTTGCCCCATGGTGCGCCGCATTGTAAATGCAGCACACCATAGGTGACGGAGCAGTGGCGCACTGTGGCGCACATTAACTGGCGCATCCCTGGGGATGCGCCAGTTAACATAAATCTGCCCCTCAGTCTTTTCACCTCACTCACCACTCTACATTAACTATAACTCAATACTATGCCATCGAGTGTGTTTTCAGAAATTTCAGATGTCATACGTCTGTTATGAATGCTATAATTTCACATGCTATAATTTATGTACTTTGCAACGATATTACCAGTACATTAAGAAGGATGAGGTATAGTTAATATAGTGTGACGAGTGAAGTGACAAGACAGTGTACGGAGGTGCATTAATTGTAGCAAATTGAAGGTGGTGCATAACTTTGAAATTTAATTTGTAACTATCATTTTTAGAAAATATAATGTCTTAAGTTGAGTTTGCATTAAAAGAATAACAAAACGTTTCCTAGATATAAGTTAGCCTTAATCTTTGTTTTTTTTAATGCATATATAGTTCTATTTTAAGTCCCTTCCTACTGAGATGTTTAAAGATATTGTTGTGAGGATGGGGGAATTTAGCCGTGACTTAGCACCCCTTTCATAACCATAGTTTGTCTTCTCAATTCCTGTTTTGGGTTGTTTCAGTGCCTGCTGTAAACAACACCCCCAATGGATATAAATGTGACAGTTGCTTCAAAGACCAACCCACAAATGATTGCACAGTTACTACACAAGTTGAGTGCACCGGGCAGCAGAATAACTGTGGCACCTTCCATGGAAATGCTGCTAGGCCTGGTGAGATATACAGAATGTCTTTGTTTTGGAGCTATATTTTCCACTGCAGCAAACTACTTGTTTTCCAGGCATTTCTTTCAAAACAAATGTTGTTCACGCTAATCAACTGTAGCACATAGAATCTAACTGAATATCCTCAAAGTGCATCATTCTACCGAGTACATGATACATATATGTCATAGCCTGATATCTAACCAGACTGTCTTCATTTATGGCCAAAGTCCTCTAAGGGAGTGCTGTTTTTGTCATCTAAGTGGTCTTTCTCTTTGCTACTAGGCCAGCATGCAAAAAAGCGATTTCAAAATTCCCTGGGCCCATCTTCTATATTTGTATATATGTATGTATCTGTTCGTTTGTGATATTTGTCCAACACTAACTTCGAAAAATGGAAGGGGGCACTGTATGGAATCAAAGGCAAACCAAACCAAAGTTCGCCTAATTTTGTCCAACTAGGCTGCATGTACCGATGAAAGAAGTAACACGAAGAAATATCTTCTTTCTAAGTTCTACATTCCACAGCACAGTGAACTGCATGCCTACCATGAGAAGCTGTGTTTGAAATACATCCAAATGACATGTTGATTCCCACAAAAGCGAACAAATTCAGGGAAAAAGGGCCAAGTCCAACTGTGGCTGGCCCAGAAATTGCACACCTGAAGGCCAACAACACCAAGGAAGGAACTATTGCTCGCAATCTGGACATTTGAGCTTGTTTCTGCCGTTTGAGAGGGCAGTCTCTCCCAGACTGTCTTATAATTTCAAGACACACCATGCAGCTCCTCTAGGGTGGCAAATCCTAGTCATTGTCTCCCAAATTTCATGTTGGAGCCGCAGGCCCCATAGTTTAGCTTCGTGTTGCTGTACCCCGACCCCATCAAAAGAGAGACAGGCCTACAAGATTACAGAATAAAGAATAACAAGGATTAATAACTTCCTGAGCACTCACACTGGTTGACACACCACTCAGATGAAATGGTATTTTAAGAACTCTGCCAGAATGCCTATGTTCAAACATAGGGCTTGTACAAGGACATATAAAATAAAAAATACAAATAAAATGAATTTATTCTACGTAGTTAGTCCGGTCATTGCTGCACTTACATACAAACAACTGAGCCCTCTAGGGTCTTGGTATTTAGTTGAATTAAAAGTGGAAAGTGTTAAAAAATATTATAAAATAAAATGGTAAATATGGACTCCAAAACATAACATAAAACATAACAAAACATTTGTAAAGCGCGCTACATACCCGTGAGGGTCTCATGGCGCTGGGGGGGAGGAGGGGTTGCTACTGAACGAAGAGCCAGGTCTTGAGAAGTCTTCTAAAGGTCTGTAGGTCCTGGGTCTGTCGTAAGTCGGTAGGGAGAGTGTTCCAAGTCTTGGCGGCGAGGTAGGAGAAGGATCTGCCACCGGCAGTGGTTTTCCAGATGCGAGGAACTGTGGCGAGGGTGAGGCTGGCCGAGCGGAGGCTGCAGGTGGGGGTATAGAAGCTGAGTCGGTTGTTGAGGTATGCTGGTCTGGCGTTGAGGAGGGCCTTGTGTGCATGGATGAGGAGCTTGAAGGTGATCCTCTTGTCGACGGGGAGCCAGTGCAGGTCTCTCAGGTGGAGGGTGATGTGGCTGCGTCATGGGACGTCGAGGATCAGTCGGGCCACGGCGTTCTGGATGCGTTGGAGCCATCTCAGCTGCTTGGTATTTGTTCTTACGTAGAGGGCGTTCCCATAGTCCATTCTGCTGGTGACGAGGGCTTGGGTGACGGTCTTTCTCTTGTCGGAGGGGATCCATTTGAAGATTTTGCAGAGCATTCGGAGGGTGTTGAAGCAGGACGCGAGGACGGCATTGACTTGCTTGGTCATGGAGTCGAGGATGATCCCCAGGTTGCGTGCGTGTTCGGTGGGTTCTGGGGGTGTTCCTAGCGAAGTGGGCCACCAGGAGTCATCCCAGGCTGAAGGGGTGGAGCCGAGGATGAGGACCTCCGTCTTGTCTGAGTTCAGCTTCAGTTTTCTCTCCTTCATCCATTCGGCGACAGCCTTCATTCCTCCGTGGAGATTGTCTTTGGCGGTGTGGGGGTCTTCTGTGAGGGATATGATCAGCTGGGTGTCGTCGGCGTAAGAGATGATGTTGAGGTTATGTCGTCGTGCGACGTGGGCGAGCAGTGCCATGTAGACATTGAACAGCGTCGGGCTGAGGGAGGATCCCTGTGGGACGCTGCAGATGATCTTGGTGGTCTTGGAGTGGAAGGGTGGAAGGGTGGGAGGCGGACGCTCTGGGTTCTGCTGTAGAGGAAGGATGTGGTCCATTCCAGGGCCTTCTCTTGGATTCCGGCGCCATGGAGGCGTGCTGTTAAGATGCGGTGGCAGACCGTGTCGAAGGCAGCTGATAGGTCCAGAAGGATGAGGACGGCTGTTTCTCCTTTGTCCATCAGGATCCTGATGTCTTCGGTGGCGGCGATGAGGGCGGTCTCGGTGCTGTGGTTGCTGCGGAATCCGGACTGGGATGGGTCCAGGATGCTGTTGTCTTCGAGGTAGCGGGTCAGCTCTCTGTTGACAATCTTCTCTGTGAATTTCGCCGGGAAGAGGAGCAGGTAGATGGGCCAGAAGTTCTTGAGGTCCTTGGGGTCTGCCTTGGGTTTCTTCAGTAGGGCGTTGATCTCAGCGTGTTTCCAGCTCTCCGGGAAGGTAGCTGTCTCGAAGGAGGTGTTGATGGTTTTCCGGAGATGGGGTGCGATGACTGTGTTGAAGATGTGATGGGGGCATGGGTCCGATGGGGCTCCGGAGTAGATGGAGTTCATGGTCTTGATGGTGTCTTCATCACTGACGTTGGACCAGGCAGGCAGGCGACTGGTGCGGATGGAGGTCGTGGGGCTGCTGTCGGAGGTGGATGTGGGGGTGTCGGACGTTGAAGCCGTCGTGGATGTCGGTGATCTTGCGGTGAAAGAAGGTGGCCAGTGAATTGCACAGGTCTTGTGAAGGTGGGATGTCGTTGGTGTTGGAGCTGGGGTTGGAGAGTTCTTCCACGATGCTGAAGAGCTCTTTGGAGTTGTGTACATTATTGTCTAGGCGGTTCTTGAAGGCGGTCCTCTTTGCGATCCTGATAAGTTGGTGGCGTTTTTGTGGGCTGTGAGGCTGTCTGGAGTTCGGTCGCAAAGCCATCTCTTCTCCATCTTCCGACAGGTGTGTTTGGAGTTCCGGAAGGTCTTCGGTGAACCATGCGGCTTTCTTGTTGGTGTGATGGGTTGTGGAGGACTTGAGTGGGGCGAGGGTGTCGTCGCAGTCGTTGATCTATTTGTTGAGGTTGATGGTGGCTGCGGCAGGGTCGGTGGGGTCGTCGGGTGGACTAAGGGCGAGGGTGGTGGTCAGCTGGTCCTTGGTGACCGTGCCCCAGCGGTGGCGTAGCAACTGTTGGGTGCGGTGCTGTGTGGTGGGTTTCCTGAAGGTGAAGTGGACGCATCTTTGGTCAGTACAGTAGAGTACAGTGGGGTTCGGTGGTGTGATTGAAGGAGACATGGGGACTTGTGAAGAAGATGGGGTCCAGTGTGTGTCCGGCAGCGTGGGTGGGTGTCGTCACGAGCTGTTTGAGTCCTAGGTTGGCGAGGTTGGCGATCAGGGCGGTGGTGTTGGCGTCGTTGTTGTTCTCGAGGTGGAAGTTCAGGGCCCCGAGGAGGATGTAGTCCGTGGAGCCGAGGGCATGGGTGCTGATGAGGACGGCGATGGTGTTGCTGAACTGTGGTCGTGGTCCGGGTAGTCTGCAGATGAGTGTTCCTCTGAGGGTGGTGTTGGGGTCGGTGTGGATCTGGAAGTGCATGTGCTCGGCGGTGATGAGGGTGTCGTCGGTGTTGGTTTAGACTCTGAGGGTGTCCTTGTGGATGATGGTGATTCCCCCTCCCACTCCGTTGGTGCGGTCTCTGCAGGAGATCTTTTAGCCCTCAGGGATAGCTATGGCGATGTCTGGTGCTGAGGTGGCGTTCAGCCAGGTCTCCGTCAAGAAGGCCACGTCCTGGTGGTTGATTCTAGGAGGCCCCAGAGTTCAATGGCGTGCTTGCAAGCGGAGCGGGTGTTGAGGAGGATGCATCGGAGGTGGTTGGGTTCTCTAGTTGATGGTTTGGCGGGCTGGATGCTGTTGAAGCTGCAGTTCCGGAAGGAGAAGGGCCCTTGGGTATTCTTCAGGGTGGCCCTTTAGCAGGAGTGATCTGGTCCGACGTTGAGTACGTGGAGGGTGCTGGAGTCATAGTGCAGTCTGGTGTTGCAGCGGCCTCGGTGTCCAGGGGTTCTGGCGCGGTCCAGGCGCGGACGGGCGCAGGTGGGCTTGCCTCTGGTGAGCCTTTGGCGCGCAATCGGTGCGCCCGCTGCGAGCGTTTGCTGCTCGTCTGGGCGATGGTCCCATAATGGAGAGGATGGAGGGAGGAGCAGCTGGGAGCGGGGCAGTGAGGGGGGTGGCCGCGGGCAAAGCGGCGGGAACGGAGGACACAGAAGGCAAAAGGGATAGAGAGGGGGGGCCGGAGGGAGACAACAACGGGAAAGTCAGCGGTAAAAAATGGAACAGCATAATAACCAAAAACAATAACCAACAGCAGAAAACAGACCACAGAGTCGTGGAGCGAGGCACAGGGGTCATGAACCCTAGGTGCAGCAGCAGCGGGCAGGAGAGCGCTCACAGGGTGCTGTGGGCATCAGGGGAGCAATCCGGTCCCTGGAGCAGGGTCAGAGGTTACCCCTGGTGTCCAGCAGCGGTCTCCTTAAGAGGAGGGAGGGAGGAGCAGCTGGGAGCGGGGCGGCGAGGGGGCGTGGCCGCGGGCGAAGCGGCGGGAACGGAGGACACAGAAGGCAAAAGGTGGAGGGAGGGGGGCCGGAAGGAGCCAACAATGTTTAAGTCCGCGGTAAAAAATGAAACAGCCCAATAACCAATAACAATAACCAACAGTAGAAAACAGACCACAGAGGTGTGGAGCGAGGCACAGGGGTCTAGAATCCTAGGAGCAGCAGCAGCGGGCGGGAGATCCCTCACAGGATGCTGTGAGCGTGAGGGTAGTGATCCAGTCCCTGGAGCAGATTTACATTTGCTGTTGACAATAAAAAGCTGAAATGTATACTTACCAGTTCAGCTGACAGTGTCTTTGTCCCATGTAGTACTCTTAATTCTAATGACACAGACACCTAGGAACTTTTTGCAAAACTCACAATCCATCAAGGAATCCCAGGCCCTGTACCCTAGGCCAGGTGGACTCCTACAATTAGCACCGCTCTTGTTAGAGAACAATCTGAGGCCATGGGGATTGGAATGGGTATTACTTTCTTCCTAAATGCAGACAATATTGATGTATAAGCATTATTAATTAATTGTTCTGCATGTGTTTTTTCTATAGGTGAACCCGAGAGACAGTATACCCTTAAAGGATGTGGTTCCCAGAATTTATGCAAATTTGGAATTTACACCATGGCTGGAACACAAGTCACCAGTTATGGTATGATGTGTTCTCCTGCTGAGAAGCATTGAGACCATTGGTCACACCTTTCCTGCAAGCCTACCCATAAAAGCAACATTCCTAAACTCTACAGTTACTGAATTGCACATTCTGGTTTTGTGAGGAGCAACATATTAAGAATGAAGATTATGAATGCCTGCGAGACTCCATGGGACACATAATCCGAAAAGGCATTGTGCTTAGCACTGTTTTGCCACCATGCTCTTTGTGGACCATCTGCATCTCCATTTAGCCATCTTCGGGGCCTACATGACTCAGTAATTCAAGCACAGGCCCTGCAACTACCCACATATATTAGTCCTGATTCACAAGGGTAATCTAACTTTACGACTTCTGATATTTCACAAATGGCACTCACTACTTGTAAATGCCCTTTGTGAATATAAAAAGTTGAACTTTACAACTTTCAGTATTCACAAAGGGCATATACAAGTAGTAAATGCTCTTTGTGACTACCGAAAGTCATAAAATTAGACTTTTGTCTGAATTGGGTCCTTTGTCTTGTGTTCGTAGAAGGGGATCCTTTTTGTTTGGCGCTAATGCTTGCATTATAAGTAACCATCTAGAAGCCTTACCTCTATATTTGAAATATACCTATGTGATCATATAATCAATGTATGTCCTGTCATTTAATATACATACAAATTACATATAAAGCGTATGTGTTGACATATGACAGATAGCCACTGTAACAAACTGCTGCATTGTCAAACTCCAGCTAACTATGATACTTCTGATCCCATAATTTTTACCACATCCTTTCCACCACTAGGCACACTTTAATTGTGAAAATATCGTTCCTGGACCATCTATGAAATCTGGAAAGCAGCTGGACCCTTTGAAGCAAAATAGTGATAATCAGCCATTGGGTTCCGACCTTGTGTGCTTCCTTCTTCCTTTCCACAGTGACGGCCAATCTGTGACCACTCTCAGGAGACTCCCATTTAATTAATATGAGATTCAATCAGTGAGACATTACCAGGTTTTTGAAGCAACTCCTAATTTGCTTCTGGTTCTTGAATGTAAAGATGAATACCTCCTCAAACATTAAAAAATGAAGAATATCTGTTTCATTTTGCTGATGATGTCAAAACATAAGAACACCAGATTATTTTTACATAACCTCAATTTTAATGTGCTCTGTAATCCATCAATTGGTAGGCGTTGTGCTGAACCGGACCCCATAATAGAAAGAATCCACAGAAATGCCCTTTACTGCATGTTGTAGAAAAGAATACACATTTGTTTATGCTGCTGCTTCTGTGATGGGTCTATGCTTTTTGCTGTTAGTTGAGTATTTGTAGAGGGATTGTAAAAGGAATGAATGTAAACACAGTAACATTGAACTGTTGATGTCAAGGTGCTTCCTCAGTAGGAACTGTGCGTTTGTTGAACAACATAAAGTTTGGAGTGTGACGGACTGATTCAGCTCTTGAGGATATTTTGGCCTGCAGTCCTTCTAGCTGAACCCCTAAAACCTGAGCAGGAAACAAATGGACTATGTAACATCAGAACATCAGAACATTACAACTCAGACTCCCCAAGGAATTGGTAACAGATCTAAAACCCTTTCACTCAGTTACTTTGCAAACCAAATACATACACAAGAAACACACAAAGAGCCATTATTTATTGAAGCATTATTTTGTTATTCTTGTGTAGAAAGACATGTGATGCTATGATTTATAGATGGAAAAAAATAGCATAAGTGCATTATAAGAATAGTGAAAAAGATCAAACATTCCAGTGTTCTGCAAGAGCAGTGTATACATGCTGGCCTATAAGTACTGTTTGTAGTGTACGCCTACTTTGTGCTCCCTTGCCTAGTTGCATTGGGTGGGTGATCTGCCAAAAATACCTCATTGGATGATCCAAGTCCCCATTACCTGAGAGGGAAAACAGGAATCAGCGGGCCAATTCTAGCATGCTGTGACCTCACAGTGACAGTGGAGTGTTCATCTGCCTGAGCACAGAATAATTGTGTGTATATAATAATCAGCATCCATGCTACCATGTCAAAGCTTCAGCCAGGCTGTCATTGTTTATCCTCTTCCACATAGTGAATTCTTTCCATGATGCTAATTGTTCCAGTTTTCATGATAATGTGTCTATTAAGTAGAAATGTAAGAAAATGCAGTTTCTGAGAACCATATCCTGCACAGTCACACAAGCATATGTATGTCAAAAGTAATTGTGTAAGAAAAGAAGGCAACTTAAGAAATGTGTTCATATCAAATGATGGCGTTTTTTCAAGAGCCTATCCAAGCCAGGTGACACCCACTCCTCGGACGTGATTTGACTAAGGTATTTAGGGTCTACTTTGACAAAATACACTTATTTGCATAAAAGACACTAAAATTATAAAAGCCAATCAATTAATTTAAAGCTAAAAGCATTCAGAAAGCTATAATTTAAGAGTTTAGAACAATAAAAAGTCAATTGAAAGTGATGCAGAGTAAAATCAATTTAGGATATTAAAAAGAGGGCCACATTAAAAGTTCCCAATTTTTGAAACTCGATCCCAGATGATATTGCCAGAGGCACCCCTGAGAGCAGATCCATTGAAAAAATTGTTCCTGTCTATTCCCTTCAGCAGCCAACCCTCCTTTCAGATTGTTCCAGGTCGGTTTATTGACTTATTTTTTCAAGGTATACTATATACTTTATGTGATTGGTGGAGAGAACTGCTCTTGAAAAACCACATAGACTGACGACCCACCCCTGATTAGTCTAGCCTTTATTTGGTCCTGAGGAATTGCTGTGATCACCATTGACATTAGAAAGGCAAGAAACATGTTGACTTCCACGTAATTTTTAGAGATAACATGGACCGTTGCATCCATCTCTGGCCATCATTGGTTTTTGATATAACAAAGAGATCCAGACATTCAATTTACTTTTGGATTTGCCTTAGTTATTTTTAACGCAGTTTACTGCAGCCTTGTTAAGGCTCCTGGTCCGACTGCCCATGTGGCGCACTGTGTAACCGTAATCTTGAATATTGATTTGTCCAAGAACTCATGGAGTTTTCAAAGAACGGAGACTCTTTGATTATGTTATTATGTCCACCTTTACGTCAAACTCGGCACCTTCAAGGTATAAATATGCCCTCACTTGCCCAAGCAAACACACGGTGATTTGGAGCAGTTCGACTATCTACTTGCCCGATGCATCCTAATACAGCAAGTGCCGAAGGAAGCCGACCCTCCAGCAGACGCACTGAGAGAGACGCTGTCTTTTCTCTTGCCGAGAAATGCAGCTCTAGTGTTTCGAAGCTCCACTTGCGGGGTGTTGGGAAATCCAGTACTGAGATTGACCTCCTTCAATCTAAAACAAGGTACGGAGCTGATTAGACCCTAAGAGAAATTTAGGATAGATTCTTGGCAAAAGAATACTAAACTTATGCTACACTACTTGGTGCCCAACGTTTGGTAAGGCACTAATTTAATGCTAGATACTAGAGTAACTCAGTCGTGCTTTTCACAGAGACCCCTTTTTCCTGTAAAATACTCCAATAGACTTCTGGAGTGGGTTAAAGGACAAAATCCGCCATAACTGAGTAGGACAAAAAATATTATGTATTAGTTTTTGGTTTTGTTCAACATTGAAGGATACAGTGTTCCGAAAATATTGTGCACCTTATCTTTGTTTCAACAAAATGTCGATTAGTGACGAAGAAAACGGTGGAAATGCAGTAAATGCAATCCAACCAGATCGTGATGTTACAGGTTTCCGACAAGATGATGCGGATGCTATAATCATCCCGGAAAATGTACGGAAATCAATAGCTATAAATCCGTAGAAAATGGCATTTCACCGAGAGGTGGTAGGGTTATATTTGTCTTAGAGGCACATGAATATCAGCAGACAGAGGTATTCTATTCATGGATTAGCTTTCCAAAAGCAAATCTAACAACACATGAGTTCCACTTCTCTATGATAGAGGAACATCCAGTGGAATACGTTCCTTTCGACGACATTGAAATTCCATTAACTTACCAAGAGCATCAGCTCTGGTTTAAAGGCGCCCTACAACATCAAAATCACATTACCAAGCTCAGTCCACTAGGTAGACCAGGAGCAACATGGCCGGTACTAGCCAGCTATACACCACATCCTGGTATTGAACAAATGACAGGTCCAGAACTGTTAGCTCAGCTAAAACAATTACTTAAAATCCATAGACAATTGATACAATATGTCATGCAGTCTCTAACAGTCCAACCTGCTATAAGATTTCCACAGCACACCCCTCATCAGGGGAACACAAACAAAATACCACCACAGACCATACAATTGATCATTGGTAAATTACCCACAAAAAGGGAACAAATTCCATTCTGGTTAGCTCAAAAAATGACTCAGATCGAGGCCGTATTTCCCGATAGTACACCTCATGAGAAACACAAGATTCAAACAATCTGTTTACCAATGGGGATTGCACCACACCTGGAGGACTGTGACACTTGGGGTAAAGTCTTTGCTGCAATCTACACAGAAAACACATGGTGTTCCGTCCATGGCGGTAAAGACAGACGTCCTGAAACAGATTCAAAATGAATACGGGCAAAGCCTGCTTTAAATCTGGGTATGAAATTGCTGAAAGATTTCAAACAGGTCTCAGCTATAATATTAGCAAATTTTAAAGGTGAAGCAGCATCCATGGCAATCCGCCAAAAACTAAAAGAACTTGATGTAACTGAACAACCATACGAACATGCCAGAATAATAGAAAAATCCTATGAAGAACTAGGAAGAGATAGTTTGGTTGGGAAACCAGTAAAGTCTCAACTAACAGAAAACCCTGAAAAAGTTTTTATCAAAAACACACTCACTACTCCTAAAAAGAAGTGGGAAAATACTAGACAGACACTTCCTAAAGAGAAGCGTTCTCAATCCAGAGGTAGGTCTCCTGAAAAGGAGCCCTCTGAAAAAAGGTGTAACCTCAGAAACAGGGATAATTTGAGAAAACCTGATAGATATCAAGATACTGATGCACGTTCCTCTCGTACCTTTCAGAATTCCTAGCAGAAATCCGAAAGAAGAGGACGGTCAGAACACAAGGAAGAACGTGTGAAGTTCAAAGACGATCAACACATTAAAAAAAATAAGAAAACTCACTTCACCAAAAAGAAGTTAGCAAGTCATAAAATCAGACATGCCGAGGATCTTGAGGACACAACTCAAGAACGGGGAGTGGGCCCTTACAATTCTGGACAGCGCAGCAGAAGTTACCATAGCTCGCAAGATCCTGAAGTATTATCTGGAGAGAGTTGACCTGATGAATGCATTCAGGTTGAAACTGCCGATACAAGGGTTAGTGTACCCCATAAGTTAGATGAAGTAACACTCCAAATAGAGGTGGACATAACTAGAAAAATAAATGCACTCTTTTGGGATAAACTATCTAAGTGTTATGACATCCTTCTGGCTCAAAAATACTGTCCACCTGAATTTGTCAGGGAGTTCCCACATGGAGAAGAGATCATTATGCCAGCCTTCTACAATCATATTCTTATTCTTAAAAAAACACCTATGCCAGAAAATGGGCTGTAGCCCAGGATCCAGCATTATATAAAAATCATGTGGGATAGGATGAGGATTTTCCTCACCATAAGATCCAGTTAAAAATCAACCAACTGCTCAGAAGCAGTATCTAGTTAAACAAGAAAAAAATACAGGTCTGGGAGATCCTAGATCAACTTGAATACCAGGTGGTGATTGAAACATGCTCCTCGTCCATGAACAATCCTTTGTTTCCTGTCTTCAAACCAGACAATATATATCATCTAGTTTTGGACTACAGGCATTTAAATACTTGTTGGAAAACCTTTGCAGTACAAAATGCACACAGTGCAGCACTGATGAATAACATCATGCGCAAAAAATATAAAACCACATTAGATATTTCAAACGGTTTCTTCTGTCAAAATATCGCACCTGAAAGCAGGTACTTGACCGCTTTCTCAATTATGGGGACACAACGTCTCCCACAGGGATTCAAGAATAGTCCAGGGTTATTTTCAGCCAGAGTAACAGAGTTACTACAAACGTATGATGATGAGGCATTATCGTATGTCGATGACATCTATCTTACAGACGATGACTTGGACAGGCACTTGAACAGGGTGAACACCATATTACTCTGCTTCGCCTCTGAAGAATACAAATTTAATTTTAAGAAATCAAGAATTGCCCACCTCAACGTCCTATTCGTAGGATACGAACTTTCAAGTGAAGGCAAAATCCTGGCAGCAAACTTTTTAGAGAAATGTGCACTGCTCCAACCTCCAAAAACGCTGAGAAACTTACAGTCAGTTTTAGGATTCCTAAATTTCGGAAGAACTTACATTCTAAACTATGCAGAAAGGGTTAAACTTCTCTAGAAATTAAGCAAACCTGATTTCAAACAAACTTATTGCACTCAAAAACACACAGAAATTTTGCGTTCAGTGCAAACAGACATGTTAGCAACAATCCATTTACAGACACGTGTAAACAAACGCAACCTTGTAATCTGAATCATCCCAGTGAGATGCGGATTCACATACCTAACCTTTAATGAAGGTGAAAAGGTACCAATAGCTTACAAATCACACTTGTGCACACAAGCTGAGATGAAATTCACTTCAACTGAAAAAATTTTGACAGCGGTTCAAACTGCAGTAACAAAAGAGAGAGGCCTCGTGCAGGGAAAACGGAGAAAGGTCGTTACTCCTGTACCTGCCCTAGAGGCAGTGACAAAGGCAAGCATTCCGAATGCAAAAGCTTTACATCCAAGATGGATACAATGGGTTAATTTTCTTGCAGCAACAGACGTTGAATACGTTTTTGACCCCTACCTGAAGACTCAAGAATTTCTCCAATACGAACAAGAATGTCCTCTGCCCACTGAGATTCTGCCTCTAGAGCATTATGGATGTATAATTTATACAGACGGATCAGCACGGCCCACAATTGGGGGTAAACAAGCTTATAGTGCTGCGTGCGCGATTGTTAAAAGTCGCTGGCGCAATGGTAAATTCAGACCTACGGTCACAAAATCTCAATCTCTCAGAGACTGTACAGCTCAGCGAGCTGAACTACAGGCTTTCAAGATGGCGCTTAAAAATACCAATCGCGAATTCCCCACACTCATAGTCTGCTATTCGTATTACTGCGCCCAATCTTACAATGAATACTTGCAGAATTGAGTGCAAAACGGTTTCAAAGATACAAAAGGTGGTACAATCAAAGCATAAAATGCTTTAGGAACAAGTAGTTCTTTTACAGAAAGAACTACAAAAGACTCACATGATCCATACACTGAGTAATCAGCGTGATGGCGTTTACGTTGAAGGGAATTCATTGGCTGATGAAGCCGCAAAGGCAGCAGTGCAAATGGCTTCTGCAGCTGCAATCACTCGTTCAAAAACAAAAATAGACGGTGAAACAATGCTAGCTGTCAATGCCACAAGCAAAAGCAGCGGAGCTTTGTTACCTCTAAACTATCCACTCGAATAAACATACATAATTGATGCCAACTCCGTTCCTTTTGCTCTAATCCCTGGAGTGAGGGCTAGGGTAATTCCGAATAGGAATCAGAGAGGTGCTTTGATTCAAGTAGCACATATTGGAGAGGGTCTGATACATCAAAGGATCTCAACATTTCTACTAGAATTAAAAGAGATGTACTGGTGGCCAGGGATGACGCCCACATTTAAGAATTTGGAATTAATTGCGATGCCTGCTACAGAGATCACAGCTTAGATTCCTGACTACAGTGTAGCCAGCCCACTACAGACACCATTGGTAGATAGCATTAGACTATCCACGCTCAGACGTCCCTATGGACAAAAGCGGACCCACAACTATTAGGACAAGATTAATTTGGATGTGGCCTCAGCGCTCGGCTGATGCCCGAACTGTTATAAAAGATTTGTGAGTCTTTATCGCCACATACGCAATCGACACGCTACATTCTGACCAGGGTCCTGCTTTTAGCTCACGAGCGTACATGGAGGCCATGGCCAGTTTGGGCATTGCATTGCGGTACTCAAGCCCATTCCATCCTCAGGGAAAATTGGTTGTGGAAAGAAAAAAACGTGACATAAAGCAATCTATAACAGCTAGGTTATTAGGTTCGGATGACGGTTGGGTCAAACATTTAATAAGTGTCCAACGTAGTCCTAATAACCTGCCAAGAAATTACCTCGGTGGAATCACTCCATATGAAATCCTTTTTGGTACTAGAATGATAATCGAGGACCTCGATCATCATACTTCAGTGGTAGAACAAAAAACATTTGATATCAAAGACCGTTTAGCTGTTTTGCAGGTCTTAAATGAAACAAGAAGAAGTCTAAACAACACATTACAAAGCCAACGACCACTGAAGAAAAACCACCTGTCCCAGCAAGAACTGTCTGGATTCCAAAGATTGGGGATCTGGTGAGAGAGAAAATAGCGTATAAGAAGGAATGTGGGCCTTCTTACAGAAAACCAGTACATGTACTAGCAGCACACGGATCAAGAACAGTGTTACTGGAGGGAGGAGCCAAGATGGCCACCGGAGCGGACGTGTAGGCTTCGGCTCCGCGAGCTCTCGAGCCCCGCTCTGAAATCCTGATTACCATCCTGAGGTCGCGCTGCAGCGGGGTGCCGGTGATTGCGCGCTGTCCTCATTCGTGTTCTCCCGGAGTCTCTACCTGCCCGGTAACCGGAGTTATTCGGGAAGTTGTTTGGTGGCCTCCGCCGCCCTGAAGCCGGGACCTACGCCGCTGAATGCAGCCGGGTCCTAATTGATCAACACCGGCCAGCTGGGCCTGGTCGGAGCTGGCCCTTTGAGACGCGTTGACTGCTGACTGGGAGCAGGAACGGAATTTCTCGGCTGGAGCGCGGCTCCTCACACCGCGCGACTGGAGGGCATTTGCGAGATGGGGGCTCCCATGGAATACTTCTTCTTTGTGAAAATCCTGAGGTGAGCGGGGCCGACCCCATTTTCAAAATTGCCCGGTTTTTGCGCACCGCACCCGAATTTGCCCCAGCCTTGCATTGATGAGGGGATGGCTGTTACAGAGGATCGTTCCCTCGAGGTACGCCTTGTTGGCATCGGTACCTTGGACTGCGGTCTGCCGGTGCCGTCCTCGCCCCCATCTCATTGTCATTCTCCCTCCATGGTGAACACGTTTGATGGCGCCCTACGCGAGTTGAAATGCAGTGCCCTGCCTATCGATGTGATGTGTGATGGGGTATGCGGGTCATCTCGTAACACGGAGGTGTGGAGTCACCTATCTGAGCTATCCTGTGGCACCATTCTCGCTGCTCTTGGGGATCTACGTTCTGTGTGGAGGGATGGTTACCGAGAGCTGGGTGATAAACTTGATGGCGTTCAGTTCACTCTGAGGCGGATACGGCGGAACTGCTCCCAGTGGGGTGACGATTTGCCTTCTCCAGTTCCTGAGGGGGCTACAATGTTTCCGCGCGAGTGCAGAGGGGAGCGTATTCTCCCTGATGGTGTTGGTGCCCGCGGACGGCCATCTGCTAGCTCCTGTGGCACTGCAGTGTATCTCTCCCACCTGGGGGCTGAGATTTCGTTTGTGGTATCGTCGCTACCGCCCCGAACAATGCTTTTTCAGCTGTTAGCCCCTTTGACGGCTTCCTCCTTCCAAGCCCCACTTTCCTTGCTATGGATTGAGTATCATCGGGCGAACTTGGGGGCGATATTTGTCGATGAAGATGGCCATATTGGTACCTGGCGGCGTCCATTTTGTATTTACGGACCACTCCTCTGCCGTGCGTGGACATTTTGTTCCTTTGTGTTGGATGGGACGGGCTTCCCTCTGTCATGTATTCCTATAGGTTCTGAATCGATCCCCCTATTCCTGACCCTATTCTAGTTAAACAAACCAACAAGTTAACTAGCAGTCAGCCCATGAGGCAGAAAACCCCCATGATGCAGATACCGTTATCTGACGCAGTCACACTACGGCACAGGAACGTGTTATCTGATTAGGTCATAACGCTTGCGATCTAATTAGACAAGCGATATTCCTCCAGCCCCTGATAAGGCATACGGAGTTCTCATAACAAATCAAACCTATGACAACCTGGGCAAAACCCTGCGGCCATTGTTTTGATTTCACCGAGAACTTTAGTAAAAGAATGTGCTAACGAGAAAATCGTATGACATCTTTATTGACGTATCTATGTCCATCCTTACGTCAATCTCGGCACCTTAAAGGTATAAATATTACCGATCTTGCCATATGCAAACACACGCGTGGTGACGAGACGGAGCAGCCATACTTCGCGAAGCCAAGAGCAGAGCAGACCCCGCTGGCAGCAGCCCCGCCTTCCTGATGCGCTGAGACGCGCTGCTTTCTCCTGCCGAGAATCCAGCACCGGCGTTTCTGGGTAGCCCTCGCAGGCAGCCTGGAATATCGAGACCAGAGAGAGAGATACCATTCCTCATTCATCCTAACTTCCAGGTACAGAACTGAATAACCCCTCACAGAGAATTCTTTAGTTATTCACTTGGCAAAAACAAACTTAACTTAAACTGTAACTTTCTATTCCCGCCCACGTATTAGGCTTAGGTCAGGTACACGGGGTAGGCGTATCTAGAAACACCAGTTGAGTACGTTTAGTCAAATGTATATGTGTATGTAAATATATTTTATTCATTTTAAAACATCCTATGGCTTAGAAACCATATCAATGTTTTTACAGTATTATTTTATACTATTGCTTATAATGTATGCACTTTACTTAGCTATAAGTATTGCAATAATATCGATCCATTTCTCTTGTATGAGAAAAGAGACTGATCAATAAATAACACCTTTTTATTGAACACGCCCGTCTCTTCCTTTTCTCTACATTCTGATGAGACTAAGAATGCACGTACTGACTGAGTAAAATAAATTGCCTTTTGTTCACACGACTCTCGAGATTGACTCTTGATTAGGGGAGAGCAAAGTTGTCATGTTCTATGGTTGTCAGAAACTAAATCCCTTCTTGTCTAATCAGGGAAGTTAATTCCTCCTTGAACATTCGAGAAAGTTTCTAGCGAACTCTGAGCTACGCTGGCAAACCCAAAACTTTAAGTCTAGTATCGACAGTAGTAGACCTAGTTAACGTCTGGCCTAGGCCTTTACTGCTGTAGGTATTATTCCAATGCGCAGAGCCTATTGGGAAGATAGGAACTACACTACATGGCGCCCAACGCGTTTGGAAAGGGCGATAAAACTAACGTAAGACATTTAGAGTAACTCAGTCGTGCTTTCTCATTCAGACCCCTTTTCCCACATACTCCAAAGACGTCTGGAGTGGGTGAAAGGTTATATCCGCCAGACCTCGCAGGAGGGAACTCCTATGTATGGTTCTTGGTATAGTCAACGTTGAAGGATAAACAGTTCCAAAAATATTGTGCATCTAACCTTTGTTCCATAAGAAACCTGATCTGCAAACAAAAGACATAAGTTTCCTGTCGGTAAAATGGCAGAGAGTGATGATGAAAGAGAGGCAGTTAGATTAGCAACTGAACTCGCAGATGCTGATGCTACCATGCAAGCAGCAGACGCGGATATAATACTCATTCCGGTCATCAAAAGGAGATCTATAACCTTAAAACTTATAGAAAATGGACTGACTCCTAGAGGTGGCACAGTCATATTCGTAATTGAGGCACACGAATATCGGCAGACAGAGGTATACTATTCATGGATACATTTTCCAGCAGCAAATGCTGTAACAAAGTACTTCCACTACTACAAAATAGAGGAACCTCCTGAAATGTACACTCCTTTCGAGGAGGTGGAAGTACCACTCAAATTCCAAGAGCATTTGCTCTTATTTGATGGCGCCCTAAAACATAATAATCACATCACCAGGCTCGGTCCTTTAGGTAGACCAGGAGCAACGTGGCCGGTCTTAGCCGGATACACACCACACCCAGACATCGAAGGGATGTCTACAGGAGAGCTGTTAATACAGCTAAAACAATTACTAAAAATTCATAGACAATTAGTCCAATATGTAATGCGGACATCAACAATTCAGCCAGCGATTAAACTTCCACAGCTGACCCCTCACCAGGGGAACACAAATAAAATTACACCACAGAACATCCAATCCTGCCTAGGTAAAGTACCGGCTAAACGGGAACAAATACCATTCTGGTTGGCACAGAAAATTACCCAAATAGAGGCGGTGTTTCCTGACACCACCCCGCTAGAAAAACACAGGATTCTGACTATCTGTCTTCCAATGGGAATCGCACCACACATAGAGGACTGTGACACTTGGGGTACAGTCTTTGCTTCCATCTACACAAAAACGCACGGTGTTCCATCCATTTCGGTGATACCAGATGTGCTAAAACAAATTCAAGACGAATACGGTCCAGAACCTGCTTTAACTCTTGGTATGAAATTACTGAAAGACTTCAAGCAGGTCTCGGCTATATTATTAGCCAACATAAAAGGTGAAGCAGCAAATGTGGCGATCCGCCAGAGGTTAAAAGAGACAGATATAGCAGACCAACCAGCTGAAATTGCCAGAATCATAGAAAAATCCTATGAAGAACTAGGCAGAGATAGTTTAGGTGGAATACCAGTAAAACCGCAACTGACTGAAAGTCCAGAAAAAATATTTTTTAATAATAATTCACCAAAAAAGAACTGGGATGGAAACAAACAATCCAATCCTAAAGAAAAGAAATTCCAGTCCAGAGGAAGGTCTCCTAGGCGAAGGGAGAAATCTCCGAACCAGAGACACAGGTCACCCCAGAGTGACCCCTCTGGGAAAAGATATAACCTTAGAAATAGGGATAATATAAAAAAGCCTGATAGATATCAAGACATTGATACGCGTCCCTCTCAATCTTTTCAGAATTCCTCGCAGAAATCGGAAAGAAGAGGACGATCAGAACAAAGAGAAGAGCACGCCAAGTCCAAAGACAAGGAACCTGCTCAACTAAAAAAGAAATTACAATTTCCAAAAAAGAAGGTAGCCAGTATCAAGGTAGTTAACAATGCCGAGAATACTGAGGACACAACTGAAAAACGGAGAGTGGGCTCAGACAATGCTAGACAGTGCAGCAGAAGTGAGCATAGCTCGCAAAGTCCTTATGAATCATCTGGAGACAGTGGACACGAATGAATATCTTCAAGTGGAAACTGCAGACACCAGGGTTAGCAAACCCCACAAGATATACGAGATAACATTACGTATAGAGGGAGATAAGACTAGGAAAATAAGGGGACTATTTTGGGATAATCTCTCCAAGGGCTATGATATCCTTCTAGCTGAAAAAGACTGGCCACCAGAGTTTGTCAGGGAGTGCCCTCATGGCGAAGAAGTAATTATGCCTGCCTTCTCAAATCAAATTCCAATTCATAAAAAATACACACTTGCCAGAAAATGGGCAGTGGCTCTAGCTCCTGCTTTATATAAAAATCACGTAGGATGGGATGAGGACTCCCCTCCTCACAAACTCCAGTTAAAATCACAACCTACTGCACAAAGGCAGTACCCAATTAAGCAAGAAGCTAAAAAACAGGTTAATGAAATACTAGATCAGCTAGAATACCAGGGGGTGATTGAAACTTGCACCTCACAAATGAACAACCCTTTGTTTCCGGTCTCCAAACCAGACAATTCATATCGTCTAGTTTTGGATTACTGACACCTTAACACATGTTGCAAAACTTTTGCAGTGCAAAACTCACACAGTGCTGCACTAATGAATAACATAGTGCGCAAAAAATACAAAACAACCTTGGACATCTCCAATGGATTCTTTTGTCAAAACATAGCACCAGAGAGCAGATATTTAACTGCATTCTCAGTAAATGGCACTCAAAAGCAATTCTGTCGGTTAGCCCAGGGGTACAAGAACAGCCCGGGGGTATTCTCAGCGAGAGTAACAGAATTACTTCAACTATATGATGATGAAGCATTATCTTATGTCGATGACATTTACTTAACAGATGATGACTTGGATACTCACTTGAAAAGAGTGAACACCATAATACTTGGGTTCACTGCAGAGGGTTACAAATTCAACTTTAAAAAATCCAGAATTACCCATCTGACAGTCCTGTTCTTAGGATATGAATTATCAAGTGAAAGCAAAAGCCTGGCTGACAATTTCCTAGAGAAATGTGCCGTACTCCAAGCACCTAGAACACTAAAAAACCTACAGTCGATTCTAGGCTTCCTAAATTTCGGAAGAACATACATTGCAAATTACGCAGAAAGGGTCAAACCCCTTTATGATCTAATTAAACCAGATTTTAAAAGATCCAATTGGACTCAAATACACACAGAAATTTTGAGATCCTTACAAACAGACATGCTAATTAAAACAAAATTAGAAACACGTGATAACACACGCAATCTTGTGATTCGAGTCATCCCAGGGAGATGCGGATTCACATACCTAACCTCTAATGAGGGAGAAAAGGTACCAATTGCATTTAAATCACACTTGTACACAGAGGCAGAACAGAAATTCAGCAACAAAGAAAAAATTGTTCATGCAGTTCAAACCGCAATAGCTAGAGAAAGAGATCAAGCAGACGGTAGACATATCACAGTCAGAACAGCAAAATCGGCCTTTGAGGCACTAACAACACCGTGTAATTTACCAACAACAGCATTGAATCCGGAATGGATACAATGGGTGAATTCTATCACAACGGACAAAGTATACTACTACTTTGATCCAGAACTAGAGGAATTAAAAAATCTAGAATATGAAGAAACATATCCTCCGCCAATCGACATTCTGCCTCTACGACATTACGCCTGTGTAATCTATACAGACGGACATGCTCAACCCTCCGTTTGGGGAAAACAGGCATACAACCCTACATGTGAGATTACAAAAGAAGTGTGGCGCGGAGGTAAACTAAAACCTCTATTAACAAAATCACACTCAGTAGAAACTAATTCAGAACAACAAACTGAAATAATAGCATTAAAAATGGCGCTAGATAATGCGGATCGCGAATTCCCGACACTTATAGTGTCCGATTCATATTACTGTGTCAAATCATACAACAAGGATTTGCAGACATGGATTCAAAACGGTTACAAAGATGACACAGACGCACCAATAAAGCAGAAACTGCTCTGGGAACAAATAGCTCTTTTACAAAAAGAACTACCAAAGACTCACGTGACTCACTCACTGAGTCATCAGCGTGATGGCGTTCACGTTGTAGGGAATTCATTGGCTGAAACAGCCACAGCGGCAGCCACTAAATCGGCTCCCGTAGATCGAAAAAAGCGTACATTAAAATACATTGACGGTGAAACAGTGCTGGCAGTGAAAACGTCATCAAAAGGCGACTGCTCAGCGTTACCGATCAACTATCCACTCAATTATACATACATAATCGATGCAAACTCCGTCCCTTTTGCTCGAATCCCTGGAGTGGGGGATAGGGTGATTCCAAACATGGACAGGAGAAACTTGTTAATCGCAGACGCACACATGGGCGAGGGTCTCAGACACCTTAAACTAAAAGATTCTTTGGAAGAATTACAATCACGGTACTGGTGGCCAGGCATGAGCCTGCGTCATACCATGTTTGTAAAAAACTGCCCAAACTGCAACAGAGATCGCAGTGGGGAAAGAAACAGTTTGATACCTCGACGTATTACGGCAGATAATATTACCAGTAAAAAGAATGGCTTGCGATTAACATATACAGGCTAGTTTCCACTTATAATGTAAATCACCAGCACTCGGCTGACGTCCGGACTGTTATACAAAGATTTGCGAGTCTAAATGGCATATACGCTAAGCGCATGCTACGTTTGACTATTATTTTCACTCAAGCCCTCCAGCCTGGGGGGAAACATGGTCAAATGAGCACAGTCCAGCGGGAATATTCTCACTTCCTTCCTGAGGGTATGGGACGGTGTAAAGAAAAACCAAGGCATAAAGCAATCTATAACGGAAAGGATATTAGGTTCGGGAGCTGGGTGGGTCAAACATCTAATAAGTGTCCAACGTAGTCTCAATAACTTGCCAAGAAATTCTCTGAAGGGATTCAGTGCGTACGAATTATTATTTGGAACTAGGATGATGATCTCTGACATTGATAGTCAGACTTCAGTGGTGAAAGAAAAAACCTTTGATATCAAAGACCGTTTGGCTATTTTGCAGGACTTAAACAAAACAAGAAAAGACCTGAGCAACATAAAGTTGAAACAACAGCCAACAACCACTGAAGAACCACCACCTGTCCCAGCAAGACCTGTCTGGATTCCAAAAGTCGGGATCTAGTCAGGGAAAAGATCGCGGTAAAGAAGGAATTTGGGCCTTCTTACAGAAAAGCAGTTCCTGTCTTGTCTGTCAACGGGACAAGATCAGTTGTACTACCGCCACTTGCTGGTAAGAAGGAGAACCGAGTTGTATCCATCGACCTGGTAAAACCACAACATGTGGCCGATAACAAACAGTAGGCCAAGTGGACTCCCAATAAGTAGCAGAACACCAAGGTTTGCTACCAGTACAGAGGTCCTAACGAAGAGGCTCATCACATTCGAAACGCCTACAGAAGACCAACAAGGACTATGCAACAATGCAATAGAACTCAGACCTCTGAAAACCCAAATAAAAACATTTAGCAGAGACACACCAATCTATAATGAAGTACCAGGTGACAATTCAAGAAACAAAAATCCTGAAGCAATTGGAACAATTGACAGAACTGCATCCGGCTACTTCATTAACTTCGATGATTCCTCTGAGGGCTTCAGCGAATCAAAGACACAGCCATCATCAAAAACCTTTAAAGACAAGGCTAAGGAACTTTTGAAACAACTGAAAGAAACATATCTGATTTCTCCATGGATTGAATTTTGGGTGGGTTTTGGTGCATTTATCCTCATACTTTGGCTCATCATGGTACTTACTTTGGGACGCTTCATTGAGGGAAAATATGCTAAAATGGACACAGCAAGTCAGAAAATCAACTTGATCCTCAAACCACACACATCTTCACACGTCGAGAAAAGAGAACTTTCTTCAGCCAACTTCACAGCCAATCCAATACCTGGTGGGGTAGCCTGGGACAACACTGACTATGAAATCTATGGTCCGGTCGAGATCCTGAAATATCCACACCAAATTAAGATCTCATTGAGTGACTTTGCAAAACCAAACTCATTTGCTGATGATTGGGACTTCGAAAGCATTAATAACATGATGTCTGACTTAATAATGTCTGCTAAATTTACCAAACATGATTATTTGCAGGGTTCTATAAATTATGACAGTATGTATTGCTATAACCACTATGGTAACCACTTTTTACATAGATCTGCACAACCTAGAAATGTTTTAAATTATAATCAATGGGAACATTGTGCAACACCTCCAAAAGGGAGCTCAAGAACCGTTTATGACAAATATTCATACTTTTCAGGTTTTAACACAAGTAATGCTGAAGCATTTTATTTTAAATTGTCAAACAAGACAGGAACAAAAACCATGATAACCAACACAAAATTGTTATATTCAGACTCATTTTTCGAACAAATGAATACTTTTGGTTTTGATTATTGGGACAAAAATGTTGAATTGAAAAGTGTTTGGGGTACAAAAGAATGGCAAGTACAGGGTATAGAAGCTTTGTTTAGAGCCTGCATGATCCCAGAACAAATGATATTTTTAAATGACACTGTTCAACAAACCACCTGTCTTGGCTTAGCCAAAATCAAAGATTTAAATAAACCGTCTATTCCAAAGCCAATAATGTTTAGCAATAACTCTGATACAGATGAAGAGATAGACGTAAACCATATATTAAACCAAAACAGAACACATCCTGATTGGAAACAGTGGTTGATCTGGCCCACAGATACTAATAACTGTCAAGACAGATTCCTGAACAAAACACAAGGTTTCAAAATGACCAGGCCAGACCCTAGATATCCCCAAAGACATCACCCAGGGATAATTACCACCTACAGTGTGGGCAAATTATGCCTTCAATGGCTACAAACTTCCACACTGCCTGAAATTAAGCAACACCTAACTTTACTTACTGATGGTGCTGACTTGCGTGATTTCACTTTGGGACCACGCAAACAGCGTCAAAAGCGTTTCATAGCAGCCTCTGTATATGCAGCATACAATGAGGCCTGGAAGGTTACTCAAATTGAAACAGCAGAGAGAATACGGGAAATTGACCGTATCAATTTGGAAAAATCACTTTCTGTAGTGGACAATGGGTTAATGACTCTGTCCTCCAGAATTTTTTCATTGGACAGCATTGTGTCTTCAGCAATCGATATATTATTGCAAGACTTACTGTTATTACAACATGGTCAGTCACAATTGCGTTCTATTGTACAGCTTGGCTGGACGTTACAAAATCTGCGTTCAGGCTATGTGCCTTGGCGTTTAATCAACACAACGTCACTATTCCAAATCTTTAACCTTACTGATAGACAAATCGGTATGGCGCAAAAGGGTGCTGATTATACAATCTTGAGCATTGAAAAACTAGAAAGATTACCAATGACAATGTCAGAACGACCTGTCAGTGAATGGATAATACACGGAATCATAAATATTCCAATCTCAACCTTCAGGTTTCAATACTGCCAAAAATATATACAGGCTGGCATGTACGAGAAATTGGGAAAAGGGTACCTTAAAACAACATGGAACCTGCCCTATTCACATGCATGTGTCAGTAATAAAGGCCAGAAAGTGTTTCTTAGTGGCAACAATTGTGCGATGTCACTAAGCGGCACGCTTCTGTGTAACGGAATTAGTTTGCATGGAGCCTGTGAAGGGAATTCATACAACCTTTCATGTCACCAGCAAGGCGCACCTGCAACAGAAATAGAACCATTCTTTCAAAGACTCTATAATGGGAGTTACATTCTTATTGTAGACCGCAGATGTTGTAGTCTTATGCCCGGGACTCCTTATCTAGTAACTACTACTGCGAAGGTCAAGTGCTGTGGACGCACATTGTTCCCCAGCTCCTTCCCAGACAGGGAGGCAAGGGCATGGCCCGATTTGAAAATTACTTCTATTCGAATAGATACTTTAAGCAGAATGAAAACAGTCCTTCTTCAGACGCCTACCAGGCTCTCGTCATCAAAAGAAACGTATGATCTACAAGTCGCAAGGACGACAGCAGAGATACATACATTATTATCAACTAATTCCCCCGTACATTTCGCGGAAATCCTAAGTGAAATCTTAAATATTTCTGATACCAACGGGATCTCAGGGGTATTTAAGACAGTATTTTCGATGGCATTAACACCATTCAAAGCCATACTGGGTATTTTTCCAGATTTCGTCCATTCGATTTTTGGCGGACTTCCCCTGATCCTGGGACTAATTGCAGGAATCCTATTCTTAGTCCTAATTTTTCGTTATGGCAACCCATGTCACAGACAAAACTATTGCGACAAGGGAAGAAACAATCCTAGCCATTGGATACCGGGACCGGATATCAAAAATCCTGGGACTCTCCCGGCTTAGAGACCTGAACATGACTTGGTTTCTATCATTTCGACCAATGTGGCAAAGATGTGTTTTACCTGTATTGAGGTGTCTGCTATGCGGAGAAGAATGCGTGTTAGACACCTGTCTGACGCTACAATCGGATGCGCCGATGGATGCAGAAACTTCTTTATTGACGTATCTATGTCCATCCTTACGTCAATCTCGGCACCTTAAAGGTATAAATATTACCGATCTTGCCATATGCAAACACACGCTTGGTGACGAGACGGAGCAGCCATACTTGCCGAAGCCAAGAGCAGAGCAGACCCCGCTGGCAGCAGCCCCGCCTTCCTGACGCGCTGAGACGCGCTGCTTTCTCCTGCCGAGAATCGAGCACCGGCGTTTCTGGGTAGCCCTCGCAGGCAGCCTGGAATATCGAGACCAGAGAGAGAGATACCATTCCTCATTCATCCTAACTTCCAGGTACAGAACTGAATAACCCCTCACAGAGAATTCTTTAGTTATTCACTTGGCAAAAACAAACTTAACTTAAACTGTAACTTTCTATTCCCGCCCACGTATTAGGCTTAGGTCAGGTACACGGGGTAGGCGTATCTAGAAACACCAGTTGAGTACGTTTAGTCAAATGTATATGTGTATGTAAATATATTTTATTCATTTTAAAACATCCTATGGCTTAGAAACCATATCAATGTTTTTACAGTATTAATTTATACTATTGATTATAATGTATGCACTTTACTTAGCTATAAGTATTGCAATAATATCGATCCATTTCTCTTGTATGAGAAAAGAGACTGATCAATAAATAACACCTTTTTATTGAACACGCCCGTCTCTTCCTTTTCTCTACATTCTGATGAGACTAAGAATGCACGTACTGACTGAGTAAAATAAATTGCCTTTTGTTCACACGACTCTCGAGATTGACTCTTGATTAGGGGAGAGCAAAGTTGTCATGTTCTATGGTTGTCAGAAACTAAATCCCTTCTTGTCTAATCAGGGAAGTTAATTCCTCCTTGAACATTCGAGAAAGTTTCTAGCGAACTCTGAGCTACGCTGGCAAAACCAAAACTTTAAGTCTAGTATCGACAGTAGTAGACCTAGTTACCGTCTGGCCTAGGCCTTTACTGCTGTAGGTATTATTCCAATGCGCAGAGCCTATTGGGAAGATAGGAACTACACTACACCTCGGGAGCCATGTTTAGGGGGGCTCGCGCGAACAGGCCAGGGCTAGGTGCTCCCTATTATAGTTGATGGCTGCTTGGCTGGCGGAGGATCGGATTGACATGTCCCAATGTAACATTCAGCTGTGCTGTTTTTGCTGTCTCTCCCCATTCATTACCGTAACCGTTGCTTATCATTGTTGTCATTTATTCTTGGGGTGGAGAGTAAACCTGAGGCTTGGGAGACCGGGAGCTCATATGTATGACCCTCCTCCGATTTATATAGTTTCTTTTTCCTTTCTGTCTTTCTTTTCTTTGTCTATATTTCGGGTACTCTTTATTGGGCGACAGACACACTGCTAGGGGGGGGGTAGGCCGTAGCCTCTGCATGTGTGTAGGGTGAGGGGTGAGGGGGGGGGGTTATTTTGTCCGTTTTCAGTTTCTATGGGCCTTATTTTTTCTTTTCCTTTCTTATTTCTTTTCTCCTCTCTTTTTCTCGGGTCAGTAGGGTTGCTTGATGTGGGGTGGATACGGACTGGCGCGAAATATTTTGGTGGTTGTTTATCCTTTCATTGCTATTTATGTGCCGTTCTTTGCTTATGTTTCCCTGTTCGTTGGATATCCTTTGGTGGGCGTTGCTCACTCTTGCTCTCGATGGACTATATGGTTACTGATCCTTCTCTGTTCCTTTCCTTTTACGTACGTTGTTTATATATTTAAAAATGAACCTTAATTCTCCTGTTTCACGGCAGTCTGATATTTTCCAGTGTAATTCTGAATGCTTGCTACTTTGTATTACCGTACTGCTGAGTTACCGTATAACTTATGAAAGTGCTTAGACATACGTTGAGGCCGGCCAGGTGGTTGTAGGCCGATAACTGTTTGCTGATACTGCACAATAAAGGTTTTAAAAAAAAAAAAAAAGAACAGTGTTACTGCCGCCCCTTGCTGGAGGAAAGGAGAACCGGTTTGTATCAATTGACCTGGTAAAACCACACCATGTGGCCGATAATAAGTAAGCATGGGCGGTTTTTGCGAATTGGAAATCCGCGAAATTGCGTATTTACGGATTCGCAATCCGCAAAATCCGCGAACTCTCGCGAATTTTGCGGATTCCTTTTTTTTGTGTTGGCAAGTGTTTCTGCCATTTTGCAAGGGTTTTTTACCAGTTCACAAACGCAAACTTACTTGTCGGGTAGCAACGGTCACGACCATGTTGTTTCTACGTCTGGTTCATCACAGTACCCTCTGTTCACCACTGTCACCCTCTGTTTCACCACTGCCACCCTCTGGCTCTCCAATGCCACCCTCTGGCTCACCCATGCCACCCTCTAGTTCATCACTGTAGATTATGGGGGGAAAAGCACACCTGCCCTGCCTCAACTGACATGAATGAATTAGGGGCTTATTAATGTGTCACTGAATTTGAACTTCCAGGCTGGCACCTGCTTCCTTATCTGTAATTGCTTTCTGTTGCAGTGTAATTTTTTTAACAGGACCTTTGATGTATACTTGTAGCTATTCTCTGAGCCTGCTGTGAGGGTCAGAGCAGGGTCATAGAATAGTTGCAAGTAGGCAACTGAACTCTGAAGGGGCCCCTCAGGAAGCACTACAGGAAATGGTTACTAATGATAAGATTGAACTTTTGCACCTGCTGAGTGCTTTCAGTGTTGGAAAAACCCAAATATCCAGCAGCATCCACAAAAAGTAATCCTTCCAGGTCAAGATCCAAATCAAAGTGACCAGCACATGAAGAAAGCACTGTGAGGAGCCTGCTGGACAGGAACAGGAAGTTGGAGACTGTGGGGCACTTCCTTCCTCCCACACCCCCCCCCAAAATGGACTCCTTGCAAAAACAAAGTGCAGGCAAATGTCAACCTGAGGAGTTATTCTGATAAAAATCATAATTTTCAGGGTTTATGCTGCCTGCTGGTGGATTTCTTGTGCGAAATTGCAAATATTGCAATCTCGCAATTGCGAGATTGTCGCTGCCCGCCGCATCTACATGTTCGCAAGTGTTTACTCCCGCGATGCGTGATCACGGGCCTTTATGACGTACTCGCGTTGAAAAAACGCAATGACGTCGACAAACTCCCGCGGGATCACGCAGCAAGATCAAAATGGCGCAGCACACGCAAACATGGAGAAAAACAACTTTGCAAACGCTGAATGACGGTAAGTGAACGCTGCGTGCCGCAAAATTGTATAGTATTCTAGTTGGCAAGTGCGACCAAGCAAAAAATCTGCTTCGCACGGATTTACGAATTTTCGGCAAATTTGCGAGAGTTCGCGGATTGCGAATTTGCCGAAAATCCGCAAAATCCGCAAGCGGAACGGATTTTACGCCCATGCTTAATAATAAGTAGTAGGCCCAGTGGACTCCAAAGATGTAGCAGACAACCAAATCTTGCTACTATCCAAGAGGTTCCAACTGAAAGACTCATCACCTTTGAAGAATCTGCAGTGAGAAAAGAAGGACTATGCAACAAAGCCATGGAACTTGTGCCTCTTGAAACCCAAATAACAGTTTGTCAACTTGCTCCGGAAGCCACACAAAACATCTCATCGTGAACAAAGAGACCTGTCATCAGTGAACATCACAGCCGTTCCTCTACCTGGTGGTATAGAATGGGACAGAACTGATTATGACATTCATGGCCCTGTCGAGCTGTTGTAGATTTCACACAAATTTAAGGTTTCCTTGAGTGATTTTGTTTCACCCAGTACATTTTCTGATGATTGGGACTTTGAGACTGTTAATAACATGATGGCATACTTAGTAATGTCAGCAAAATTTGTAAAACATGAATACTTTGAAGGTGCATCAAATTATGAAGAAATGTATTGTTTTAATAATTTTGGTCATCATTACTTGAACAAATCTGCAAACCCTACAAATGTTTTAACTAATAATCAATTGGAACATTGTCCAACACCACCAAAGGGTAGCTCTAAAACATTTTATGAAAGATTTCCATACTTCTCAGGCTTTAATGTCACAAATCGAAAAACATTTAGAAATGTTAATAAGACAAGAATGAAAAGTATGTTGACCAATACTGAGCAAATGTATTCTGTGGCCTTTTATGCTCGATTTGTCAACATTAGATTTTGACTTTTGGAAAGACAACATTGAGACAAAAACTGTCTGGGGCACAACAGACTGGCAGGTACAAGGTTTAGAGGCTTTATTCAGATCCTGCATTATCACAGAACAAATAATGTTTTAAAGGAAACTATTTAACAGACATCTTGTCTTGGCCTTGCTAAGATAAAAGACCTGAACAAACCGTCCATACCTAGGCCCACACCTGGTAGTAATAGAACTACAGATGAGGAGGTAGACGTAAATTATATTTTACAACAAAACAGAACTAATCCTGATTGGAAAAAATAATAAATCTGGCCCACAGACACGAATAACTGTTAAGATAGATTCCTGAACAAGACACAAGGGTTTACAGTAACTAGGCCAGATCCAACATATGTCCAGAGATAACATCCAGGGATGATAACAATTTACAGTGTAGGAAAACTGTGCCTTGAGTGGCTACAAAAATCTGCACTCCCAGATATAAAACAACACTTATCTTTACTTAAAGATGGCGTTGACTTACGAGAATTCTTACTAGAACCTCGCAAACCACGTCATAAACGTTTCATATACGCCGGTATTTACACTGCTTATAATGAAGCATGGAAAGTCACGCAAATGGAAACTGCAGAACGAATACGAGAAATTGATCGTATTAATTTAGAGAAAGCTCTCTCTATAGTTGCCAATTGATTAATAACTCTGTCATCCAGAATGTATTCTTTGGACAGCATTGTATCCTCTGCCATAGACATAATGGAACACGACTTGCTCATGGACAATCTCAATTGCGTTCTATAATGCTGCTAGGCTGGACATTACAAAACCTTCATCCAGGCTATGTGCCTTGGCATTTAATCAACACCACGTCATTGTTTACTGGATTTATCCTTACAGATAAACAAATCTCTTTGGCACAGAGGGGAGCAGACTGTACGGTGCTGAGCATAGAAAAACTGGAGCGATCACCATTAACCGTTTCTGAGAAACCAGCCATTGAATGGATAATACATGGTACCATCACGATACCAGTGACAATTTTCCAGTTTCAGTATTGCGTAAAGCACATACCAGCAGGCCTGTATGAAAGGTTGTTTAAAGAGTACATAATGTCGACCCGGGATTTACGATACACACACAAATGTTGGAGTGGGGAAAAGGGGGTATTTCTTAGTGGTAAAAATTGCAAAACCACATCGAGCGGTACACTTCTATGTCAGCGCATTAATTTACCTAGAGCCTGTGAGGGTTCTTCAAACAACTTATCGTGACACCTGCAGGGGTCCCCGGCAGCAATGATAGATCCAATATTTAGGCAGCTTTCCAATGGGAGCTACATAATGTTGAATGATCACAGCTGTTGTGGAATGATGCCAGGAATAGCCTATCTCGTTAGTGTGTCAGCCAGGGTCACTTGCTGTATGCAATTATTGTTTCCAAAAACTAAGACAGACGGGGAGTTGCCACTATGGCCTTCGCTGAACATCTCTTCTATACAAATTGATACTTTTAGCAGAATGAAAACCATTCTTTTATAAAAAAAAATGTGCCACTGATCTCGTCCAGAGAGACATATGATCTGCAAGCTGCAAGGTCCTCTGCGGTGATACATGCCTTATTATCAACAAACTGCCCTATACATTTCGCAGAAATGTTAGGTCGTATCTTAAACATGTCTGATACCAGTGGTGTTGTACATGTATTTAAGATGATTTTTTCTGGACTGTTAGCACCCGTTCAAGCAGTCCTAGGCATTTTTCTTAACTTCGTGCACTCTGTGTTCAGCGGCCTGCCTCTCGTCTTGGGACTCGCAGCAGGGATACGATCTTTATTCCTCCAGCTCTGTTGTGGGGAGTCCAGTCACCAGAGATACCCAGATTACCATGGAGAACACACTTCTGGCAATGCAGTATCGTGAATGCATAACACAGATTCTTGACGTGGCTCGTTTGAGAGATCTGAATACCACGTGGTTCCTATCTTTCAGACCAATCTGGCAAGATTGCATGGTACCTGTTCTACGATGCCTGCTTTGTGGAGAGGAATGCGTGTTGGATATCTGTTAAACACTTCCATCAGCACTGCCAACGGATTCGGTAACGGCTCATGCATTGTGTTGCCCCTAACGGCTACCTATCCTGATAACGGCATTAATTGAGGTCTCAACGGCAATTCCAGCTGAGGGTGAGATACGTGGACCAACAGGCACCCAGGTACCATCTACTGCGAACATTGCTAATGCGACTGACGCTGACAGCGATGCTTCTCATCTGTGTACGATTGATCTACTTAATGAAGAGGTTCAACTTTCACGTACTGTGGTAGACGATTTCTTTGCCAGCTTAGAAGATTTAATGTTTTCTCCTGATACTGAGAATAACTTTTGAAGTTAGCACACAGCGTTCTATCTACTCTGAATTTGACCTTCATTTTTTCAAATCAAAATCTTCTAACTTCGGAACTCTATTTTTCTACGATTTGATTTGACTTATTTCCAAAAATGAACTTGGCACAAAGTAATCTGCTTAAAGTAGAACTATTCTTAGAGAACAAGAACTCTTTGAATACTACCTAGAAACAATATTTACCTTATCTACAAACAGAAACAGTTAATATATTTCATGCTATGGAATAGCCTAGATTTATTTGTTCTTTCTGTATTAAGAGCCATTTCATAAATGTAATTTCCATGATTCATTCACAGTGAAATCATTGCTTTTAAATGCGTTCCATACAAATGCTCATTTTAAATGTACAACCATTTTCAAATGCATTTTATTTTATTTTTGGGTGGGATAGTAAACACATGCTTTAAGTATGTTTTAGTGCTTAGATTTAGTAACGTTGAACATAATCAAGTGGAGTGGGTGTTGTATTGCATTTTAGGACCCTAGGGCCAGATGTAGGTAATTCTATTTTACCGATTCATAAATAAGCATGGGAGGATTTTGCGAATCTGGTGTACGCGAATTTGCGTATTTGCGTGTTTGTGTACCAGTTCGCAATTGCGAACTTACTTGTCGGCTCGCAACGGCCGCGACTATGTTGTTTCTACGTCTGGTTCATCATCACAGGTTCACAGCACCCTCTGTTTCACCACTGCCACCCTCTGGTACACCCATGCCACCCTCTGGTACATCCTCACTGCCACCCTCTGGTTGGTTTATCACTGTAGATTATGGGGGTGAAAAAAAAGCAAGCACACCTGCCCTGCTTCAACTGCCATGAATTAATTTGGGGTTGATTAATGTGTCACTGATTTTTAAACTTCCAGTCTTGCTGGCACCTGCTTCCTTCCTTATCTGTAATTTGCTTTCTGTTGCAGTGCAATTTTTTTTCACAGGACCTTTATGGCCTACTTGTAGCTATTCTATGAGCCTGCTGTGAGGGTCAGAGCAGGGTCATAGAATAGTTGCAAATAGGCAACTGAACTCTGGAGGGGCCCCTCAGGAAGCACTAGAGTGAATGGTTACTAATGTTAAGATTGAACTTTTGCACCTGCTGATTGCTTTCAGTTTTGCAAAAAAACGTTTTTCTGCAATTTCGCGCGATTTGCGGGGTGCGAATCCGTGCGAGATCGATTTCGGAAGCCGCGATTTCGTGCAAATACACTATTTGTTTTTTTTGCGGCGTGTTTGTTCGCGTGATTTTTTGCGTGTTCGCAAGCCGCATGTAGCGCAACGTTTGCGAAGTTACCCTAGCGGTCGTACATGGGCTCGGCCATCTTGTTTGTGTGAAGTAATTCCGTTTCCGGCCGCTATGTGTAATCTCGTAAAGTGTGCGGCTCGCTAGTACAATTTCGCGTGTGATCGCGAGGAAAATCTCGCGCGAACTTACCCACGCGGTCGTGAACGGGCGCGGCCATCTTGTTTCTCATTCATTGCTATGGTTCTGGGCATGCTCTCTGTATCCTTTCTTAATCTCTGCCATCCTTTGCTTGTTTGAAGTTTTTTTTTATCTATTTTACTTATTATCTATCCCTCTATTTGTCTAGCTCTATATTTTTGTGTTTTCTGCTACTTTTTGTAAATTTTAAACTACTTTTTTAAACGCTTTTTTTTTCTTCTTCCCTGTTCTATTTCTTCTTTCTTATTTTGCTTCCTTTCTGCCCAGACCATGGCAAAGGGAGCCGGGAAGAAGCCCGCAAAGGGGAAGGGTCCGGCACCCCGTGCCCGGCTCCCGTGCGGGCGTTTGAGGGGGGAGACAGTTATAGCTCGGGAGATTTTTAGTGCGGAGGAGGTGGCCGCACTAGTCTTTCACGTCCAGCGCCGCCTCCCCAAGACCATCATGGGAGGTGGCAAGATCGCTACCGGCTAGGTAGCGGTGGGAGAAGGTGTGCCGGGCCATGTTTGAACACTCTGGGGGTCCGGTGCACCTATAACCAGGCCACCCACCGCTGGACGGATCTCATGGACCGGGAACGCGACTTGCTGGACGTGCTCGGCGTAGAGATCCCCGGGCTTGGTGAGTAGTAGTAGCTATTTCTATCTATTTTATCACTACTCTGTTTTATCCCACTCTGTGTGTTATTATATTGCAAATTGTTGTTTTTTACCAAGAGCAATAATGCTGCCGATTACATTGTAGGTAAATTATATTTCAAAATCTTCTTTGCATTTCAGGTGCACTGCTCTCCTTCTCAGTAGCCTTGCTACTATGCTTATTTGTTTTCTATTTTGTGTTCATTTCATTGGCCTGAGAAATTATGTATGAGTGTAGTGTAAAGAACTGCATAATGCTAGACACTAAGGGTCAGATTTTCAATTACCGGCGCATCCCTGCAAAGTAGCAGGGATGCGCCAGTAATTGTGCGCCATGCCACCACCACCCATGGTGCGCCGTATTTACAATGTGGCGCACAATGAGCCCAAAACGTCACAGAAGCCTTAGGCATCTGTTCCGTAAAGCGGCGCATTGCTGGAGTTGCATGCCAACGATGGCGCAGCTCCAGCAATGCTCTGGGGTGCCCTATCTCCCCAAAGCTGCATCAAGCCGTACGTCGGCTTCAAGCAGGCGCGGGGTTTAAGTCACGCATCATTGTCCTAAAAGTGACTGATTGACATCTTGTAGATTTCCCTCAGCCACTTTTAGGATTCGTTCCTGCGCAGGAACGCCCTCCCTTGCGCCAGAACGCCCCCTGATGGCGCAGGGCTTTACAACGTGATGCATCTCCCATATGCGTCACTTTGTTAATATACGACGCACCATGGCGCCTCTTTTGTTCTGCCGCTGCGTCACAAAAGTCACGCAACAATGGAGGAAAAGAGCCGCAAGGGGCTTCTAAATCAGCCCCTACAGACTCAAGTCCAGTCCTTCCTTTAGACACATGGCTATAAGAAGAAATAGTGGTGGTGGTCGGTGGATTGATAGTTTGAGTATTCACTGATCTGCAAGCACGATGGACTTTGTCTGTCACTTCGCATGCTGCGGACTGCTGCCTGCCAGGCCTAGGCAAACCTTTTTAGTAGTTTGTTTAGTGAGTTACATAGGAACTTTCCAAGTCAACTGTCCGCAAATCAAGCAATACTAATAACGTAGTAGACCACATGAGATCGGTCAATATATCCCGTGGAATAGTTGTCTATTTGCTATTTCGCCAAAATATTTTGTTATTGTTCTTTTGAAATGTTTGATTTGGTTGACAAATATCATCCATGTTTTCTGTTCTTTCTTTCTTTCATGTTGTACATCAGCTCCCCCAGGGGCAGGAGGACACAGGAGGAGGAGGGTGCTGTTCAGGATGCAGGCCAGGATCGGGCAGGCGAGGGCTCCTTTGCTGGCCCCAGTAAGTTTTAATTTTAATATAGAGTACCTATTTTTTCCTAGCGTTCCTCATTCGATTTTTTCTAAATCGTCTTTGATCTTCTTGTAGACTGGATCTAAATTCTTATCCTGCCTCGACTATGACTCCCTGTGGTATTACTAGATTATTCTTATTAGTCTGTCTGTGTAGCTAACTAAGATAGCACATTTGGCAATTCCATTGGACTCCCATTCTAGTCAGCAATAGCTCTATGCACTGAGTGCAGTCCTCTGGGATTGTCCATAATGTCTTTTCAAGTCTTCTAAATGTTTATGCTTTGACAATTGCCAACAATAAAAAGGTGAATGACCACCAAGAAAGAATAAGATACTACTTTACTTTTGGTTTGGATAGTAGGACAATCCATTCTACTACTGTTGCAGGGACAAATCTGCACAAACAGAACTATGGACACTAAATAATGCATTGCTTAGCTTATCAATTATAATAGGTGCTGTTAGACTTTCCACATACCTCAGTGGTAACAGACTTTGTAGTTGAACCCCCAATCTTCTCCTTACTGACTAGATAGTGTGGCAGTGTCATTTAGCTCCCAAAGTCACCGATGATTGATCCCCAATGATGATTAGATTATCAAACGCAGGACAAGAGTACGGAGTCAGAGTCAAGAAGTGTCAGAGGCACGGACTCATGCTTGCGAAAATTGCAAAACCTTTAGCTCATCCACTCTAGTCTGGAGGACAAAAAACCACAGAGTCTATTTAAGTTTAAAAGCTTTATTAAAAGTAAACACATTTCTTAAAATCAACTTTGTCATACAACTAAACGTTTAACTGAAAATGGAAAAGTGCTTAGTGCTGACGATTAATTGGACATATTTCTTGTGGTCGAGCCGAGCTCTCACCTGGTTTGAACTTGATCCTGCTCGTGTTCTTAGAAGTCAAGCTTCTGTCTGTTAGGAGAAAAAGTGGTGCGTGTTAAAAATAAAAAGCAAGCATTCATCAGTTGTGCCAAAAAGTGCAGCAAGACAACAGCCTTCCCTGGAAAAAGGGACATTTTTACTTTAGAGTAGACAGTCACAAATTATTACATTGTATTTTGTTTTTTTCACATTTCTTTATTCCTCCTAGACCAAATATTATATAGTAGTGAGTGGTGTATTCTAACATTCTTAAATGTACTTTGTTGGTGGAACATCTGGTGGCGGGGCCAGCGCGGAGGTGGTGGTATTAGACGAGGGGAACAACTCTGGGGAGGAGGCATGCAAGTGCCGGACGTGCCTGTGAGGATTCACACGGTCGTGGCGGGCAGAGGTAAGCTATATATTCCTTACTTGTTGAGATTGAAGACTGCATAGTGTGCTTTCTGCACAGGTGTATTATAAACCAACCAGGTAGTAGCCTCCTCTAAATGTACTTCGACTTAGCTGTGAAGTTTTTGGCGAGAAGAATCCCAATAAGATCTGAGATTAACTTGATGGATGGTATGAACGAAAAGCGAAAGAAGGGTGTAAGTAAGTGTGGAAGGACGAGAAATTCAATGATGACTGGCAAAGAAGAATGATATGTGTTTGCTTGGTCCCCCGAGGTGGCTGGGAAGGAAAGAATATGGTATGGTGCATGGCTGGGTGAATGATGAAGCAAGGATGGGTGGAAGGAGAACAGCCTGGGTGGGTGAAACAGAAACTGTATGTGTGCATATACTTTGAATGGATGGATGCCTGGATCATGGTATTATCTGACTCTTAGATAGCATATGTATATCTAGAGAGAGTAGACGGTCACTGGATGAACTAAGTGTTACTTTGAAGAGCATGTAACAGCGCACCCGCACGTCCGTTCCAGTGTAGGAAAGGCAAGGAAAAGAAGTTGTAATTTTGTCCAAATACTACCATGAATAGTAGCAGTAGTTTGTATTGCAACTGCAAGCACAGCATATATCCGGTTATTACGGTGGACACTCCCTACCTCTCTTAATAACTTTAGTTTAGTAGTAGTAAGTAATTCATGTGTGGGTGTATCACTGTTCACTCAATAATAAGCAAAGCACCTAAAGTCATCCCATATGTCATCAAATACATCCCATGTGAAGTGATAGATAATCAGAATATTTAGCTTCTTCATTTTCCTTTTCTAGTACTCATTTGCACTGTAGGGTGAAAGTTAAATTAATTAAGCAGTAGCCCTTTTAACAGAGTATTCTCAGTGCCACCCATAATAGAAAAGTAAGAGCTTCACCACCTGCATGTACTGGACCGGTACAGTAACGCAAGTCTGTCTCACTCATCATGGTGTGCGTCTCTTTTTCTCGGGTGCAAGTTCACTGCGCTGGCATTATGCCGGCTTGCATAAGATAACATACCAATTTTCCTAAACAAGAGAGAAGAATAAGAATATTGTGGAAAAGTAAATTTTACTATGTTCTGTGTCCCTACGCGTCCTCCATCATATGTTATGTGTGCATGATTAATATGCATATGTATTCCCCATGTTCGATTAAAGACGCAATTATATTTGTGCCCACCTCTAGTATGCCAGTTTCCAGTTCTCGTGAATACTACGAATATCAGGCCTATGTAAAGCTACGTTGCCACGTTTCTCAGTGTGCACGTTATTTCATTGTAAAGTTCCCGTTTCTAGGCCTCAAAAGGGCCTGGACACCAGATTCAGCTTCTGTCTCCTGAGCCTCGCTGAGGAGCGATACAGCCCCCACCTGTGTTCCTGACCCTTCACTTACTTCCTGCCTTGCAGTGCCCGGTTCAGCCTGGCTCTGCCTCTGAGTCTGCCAAGAGTATGTTATGATTCCAGTTATCAGTTCAGTCCTCCTTCTCTGCATTCCTAAGCTACTGAACTGCATCAATAGTTTCCGTCATTGTCTAGCCTTTACGTCTCCCTGTAAGAGAAATACTGCATTTAATGGTCATTTAATATTCTTCATCACGCACTACATGTAGAATAATGCATGCTCCAGTCTTAGAGTCTGTTAGCCTTTACCCCGATAACTTTTGGATTCTATCAACATGTTCTCTAAACATCAGATACTAGATACTGTTTAGGTACATGTCGCCCTGACTCTCCAGACTTCAGTCTCTGCTCCTAGCACAGAGTTCATAGCCCCCAGCTTCTCCTAGTAACACGTCATTGCCAGTTTGCGCGCACCATTAGGTCAGATGTCCCGGCTCCTTAGGTAGCCCCCTCCATGTCTCCACCCCATTCATGACATATTCTGTTACGTTTGCATCACATGTCTATGTATACGCCTCTGTTACACCTACTTTCACCCTTATCTTTCGCGACTGCTATTGACCACACCTACTGCTCCGCCTATCGTATGTATTGTAATGCAACTGTTTTAGTATATATGATCGTGTATTGTTATTAAATGTTAGCGCGCGCTCATCCCAGATCCAGCCCCGGCAGCTGCCGGGCCCTGCCATCCTATTCCTGTGCAGGTTGTCCTGTTCCTGTCCTTTATGCTGTAATAAACCTGCAAAACTCCTACTACCTCGAATCTTGACTCTTATTTATTGAGCTATCTGTTATTGCTATGCCTAGACAAAAATAGATCCGGTATTATTTATTTATATACCACATAATGGCGCCCGAATAGGGACTTGCCCTTTCCCCACGCGCCGGTGAAGCCACGCCGGCCCCCTGACCCTCTGCAGCCGTGACGGAACCATACCGTGCACGTGCAGATATTTCTGCTTCAAGTATCCCTCAGGCCCACGGAGGAGACGGAGGTGGCGGTCCAGCATCCAGACGAGGCGGTGGAGGAACGCGGCGAGTCCCGACCAGAGCCCAAGCCGAGAGTCCAAGGTCCGAGGTATCCGGAGGCCCACCCGTAACAGAAGTCCGAAGTTCGTCCGTCCGGCGTCGAAGCAGTCCAGTCCAGTCCGAGGCCTTCCGTTCTTGCTGCCCGGTGAGTACCATTGCTGGGGTAGTATCTAGACAGGGTCAATCTAATTGACTCTGGTCCGTGGGTTGGTGGTACACAGACCCCCAAACGAAGTGTCCACTTCGGTGGATGCGGGTCCTGACGTGTCTCTTTATGAGACCGGTAAGTTTCGTACTGTTTCAGCAGTGCATCTAGTTTCTGTTCTAGTCCATTCTGTTCTCGAGAAATTCATGTATTCTGTTTCCAGTATTCCAGGTAGTATTCTGTTCGAACTGTTATTTTAAATATTCTTCATGTATTTTAATGTCGTGGTATGAATGTGAAGTAATTATCGTGTTCATTGTGTATTGTATTGTGTCTAGATTACAGTTCAGTCATGCCCTTATTCTCGAAATTACGTCAGTTAAAAACCAGAAAAGGTCTGCTAGAAGCAGCAGTTCCTGTCCCGCCTAGGGACAGTCCAGGTCATTTTATGTATCAAAAGCATGGCATAAGTGCCATATTATATCTAGATTTATGGGTAGAGTATACCAAAGAATTAGAAGAAAAGTACAGATGGCCTGTATCAGGCACATGGGATGCCGAGTGCATCATGCGAGTAGAAGAAGCATTATGGAAAAAGAAAGCCAGTCACTCTAGAAGTAGGTCCATTGTCCCGCACTACTGATCTGTTACTTACTAAGTCATGTCCAGAAAATCTATTAGGCATTAAGACACTGAAAGAGTTAGGTGCAGTTATTTGCTGTTCCCCAGAGGGAATACGATTGTTCCTACGCGACTTCAAGGGTCACTATGTATTACGAGATTTTGATCCCAGATTGTCCAATGTTCCGCAGCATCTATGGGCGCAAGGTCCAACTGATGTTGGCTTTATGCAAATCACACCCCATCGTGTGACTCTCAAGCCAGGTGTAGTCCTGCCACGAATAAGACAGTACAGACTGCCATCTGAGGCTGTAGCAGCCTTATCCAAAATTATTGACGAGCTCATCGCTCAAGGAGTAGTTGTAGAAACTGACTCCAATGTATGTAATTCTCCGATCATTCCAGTCATGAAACGTACTGATCCAAATGCACCGCCGGTATATCGATTAGTGATTGACCTTCGAGAACTCAACAAATGTATTATTCCCCAGTACCCAGTTGTCCCAGATATCTCTTCCCTATTGACAGCCATTGATTCTGAAGCCTCATTTTTCTCAGTCATAGACCTCAAGAACGCGTTTTTCAGTGTCCCCATTCATCCAGACAGCCAGTTCCTTTTCGGATTTTGTTTAAATGGAAGGAGCTATATGTTCACACGCGCTCCTCAAGGTTTCACAGAAAGTCCTAGTATTTACAGTCAAGCACTTAAGAGACAACTAGACAATATTCACATGCCAACTGACACTGCCCTGCTCCAGTATGTCGATGATCTACTGATCACAGCCCGTTCTGAACGTGCTTGCGAGCGAGCATCCCTTACAGTCTTGTATTTCCTAGCCGAGATGGGGCACAAGGTGTCCCCTTCTAAGCTTCAATTCTGTGTCCAGCAAGTGATCTATTTAGGCCACTTACTGTCCAAGAGGGGTAGGCAGTTGACACCAGACCGTATCCAGTTAATAGCGAGTCTTCCTCAGCCCAAGACCCAGAAGGAGGTACGTGCTTTTATCGGCCTTACTTCTTATTGCAGACAATGGATTCCTCAGTATGCATTTCTAGCTAAACCACTGATACAGTTAACGACGCAGGAGGCAGCCGTATCGACTGTCCTCCCTTGGACATATGAACATACACTTAGTTTTAATGAGTTAAAGAAAGCTCTATGCCAAGCTCCAGTTCTAGCAACACCGAACTACAGTAAGCCTTTTACACTTTTTGTCACTGAACACGAAGGTACAGCATTATCTGTTCTCACACAAGATCAAGCAGGACAATACAAGCCCTGTGCTTATTTTTCGAGCACATTAGATCCAGTAGCCCAGGCTCTGCCTGCGTGCCTCAAGTCAGTTGCAGCCACAGCACTAGCTATCAGACAAAGTGATTCCATAGTATTAGGACATTCCTTGACAGTACAAGTTCCACACTCCGTGGAAGTTCTTTTAAACCGAACACAGACTCAGCACTTGACAATTGCACGTTTAACAGGTTATGAATTGACACTGTTTCAGCCACACATAGAAATCAGACGCTGCAACGTCCCAAACCCTGCTACATTGTTACCATCAGTTACTTTGAATCCTGCCACACACGACTGTGTGGAAGTAGTTAACATCATGACTAAGCCAAGACAAGATCTGACAGATATTCCATTACCAGATCCAGACCTGACACTTTATGTGGATGGTTCATGCATGAGAACAAGTACAGGAGAACTAGTAGCCGCGTATGCAGTGACTACTGACACTGAAGTTATAGAAACACACCGTATTGACACCCTGTCTGCTCAAGCAGCAGAGCTAGTTGCTCTGACTCAAGCCTGCATACACGCCAAGAACCTGAAAGTTAATGTTTACACAGATTCACGTTACGCATTTGGAGTCGTACACGACTTCGGAGTGCTCTGGCAGGAGAGAGGTTTCATGACTTCTCATGGAACCAAGATTCAGCATGGTCTCCTTATTCAAGCTCTGTTAGATGCCATACACCTACCGACATCTATTGCTATCATGAAATGCAAAGCACATACGAAAGTTACCGACACTATTTCCCAAGGTAATGATCTAGCAGATCGCACAGCCAAGCTTACAGCACAGACACCAGACGTTCCAGTAAATAAGACACCGACATACACTCCAGATCTGACTACCTGTATGACAGTTAAGGACCCCACTCAAGATGTCATAGATATTCAGTTACATGCTACTCCCGATGAAATCAAGAAATGGTCCGAACAAGGAGGGGTCCAGACAGATCAAGGATGGTTAACGAAGGGTAGAGCCACATGGTTTCTCCCCGACTCTATGGTTCAAGTCATTATTAATACCGCACATAGTCCAGCACATTTAGGAGAAAAAGCTATGTTAGACAGTATCCAGAATATTTGGTTCAACAAGCATTTACGAGCTGCAGCCAAGCAGAAAGTCCGTACCTGTATGATATGTTGCCAGTTTAATCCAGGTAAAAGTGTCCCGGTGGAACAAGGTGGATTCCAGCCCCCTGACCACCCTTTTGAAGTCCTCCAGATGGATTACATTCAGATGGAGCGATGTCGAGGTTTCAAGTATGTCCTTGTAGTTGTATGCGCTCTGTCCAGGTGGACAGAAGCATATCCAGTCCCAGATTACACAGCCACGACCACTGCCAAACAGCTGGTTCGTGAGTTCTTCCCCCGTTATGGACTCCCAAGAGTCGTATATTCTGATAACGGCCAGCCATTCTCATCTGAGTTGATGAAGCACGTTTCCCTATTGTTAGGGTACCAGTGGAAGTTCCATTGTGTACGCCATCCTGAAGCAGCTGGTCTCGTAGAGAGACATAATCAGACCCTGAAAATCCGAATTGCAAAAGTTTGTCAAGAGAAAGGTGTGGACTGGCTAGTAGCTCTGCCATTTGCTCTGTTCTACATGCGCATGGTCGCACATTCCAGATCAGGTCTGTCCCCGTACGAGGTCGTATTCGGCCGCCCCCCTAACATGTGGGGTACACCTAGACCCCGAAGTATTACCGATGTTTCAAGTAATATGCTGACAGATTACCTAGCTTCCTTGATGTCTGCCCTCAAGTCTTGTCGTTCACAGGTTGCCGCCGCATTTCCAGACAATACCGAGGTGGCACCGCATGAAATCATTCCCGGATCCATGGTTCTTGTCCGAAATTTTGATCGTTCAAGTCCGCTGGAGCCTCGCTGGAAGGAGCCCCGACAGGTCCTCTTGGCCACCCGTACAGCCGTGAAGTTGGAGGGACGAAAAGGCTGGGTGCATCTTTCACACATCAAAAAATTTTATGGATTGAAACCAGTTTCAAAGAACATTTCCGAGCATTTAAAAGACTGCCAAAGTACTATTCTTAAGGACTGTCCCGCAAAAGACATTGCTACGAACCCTTCCCTGTTAGAGAAAACTCCGCAACAGGAGTATAAGCTTAAGTTAAGGTCTAGTAAAATAAGTCAGCCAGTTTGATTGTCTAAGTCCTCCCCTAGGTGAAACGGTTAGACCGGTTTCTGACATGTATAAAATAGACCCCCATAGTGAGAGAGTTAGTCAAAACTCAATCCGATGTATCGTTTTCCTAAGTTTCATATTATTTCTCAGTATTATGATTTCCTGCACCAGTTATGCGTTTTATCTGTATTTTCCAGTTTCTCATGTAAATAAGTCTGCCAATGTTACAGTAGAGCACACGTTTAGTGATCTGCCTCCTCATGAACTCTCTTATCGCCTCGCTATGCGTAACAATTCTTTTATCCGCATGTTACATTATTCACACCAGACCAGCAATGCCACTAATTGTTGGGTGTGTGGTCGACTCCCCCCTTTCCAGACACCGAAGGGAGTTCTGCCACTCTTTCCTTATCCATTTTCACATAATGGTTCGTGTGGAGCATGGTCCACGTTAACGTCATCCTCAACAGATATGTCTTTTCTGAACAGTACATGTTTCCCAGACAAGCAAGGTCTTCCCCACAGAACAGGGTTAGATCTCGAAAACGAAGTTTACAATTTGGGTAATTATTCTTCGAATTTTATGGTCCTGAATGTTCAGTCTGATTCCACTCCAGACTTACCTGCTATTTCAGTACTACCAGTCAAAGGCGAATTATGTGTCCGAAATAATGGTTCCGTACATGTAGGCCATAGTGATTGTACTACTATTGTCAAGTATAGTGACAGTGGGAAATCTATTTTCAAAGCTTCACGTCATTCTTATTTTGTTTGTGGTCAGACCGCATATGTTCGTCTGCCCCTCGATTGGGAGGGAACCTGTTACATTGCCTTCCTACTGCCACCTGTTTTCCTAGCTCCATCTGATTATCATAGAAACACACATCTAGTACACATTAGACATAGAAGGGAGTCCCCCATTGTCGATTATACTGAAACTGCTCTAGAACAATACATAGACATCAATAAAGGTGTCTTCCCCTACTTAGGTACTGTTGTGAATAGTAAACTGATACGTAGATTAACCAGAACACTTGAAGCAGTAGTGATTGAGACTGCCTCTGCTCTAGGTAACTTAACTGAAGAGCAATCTGCTATGAGATTTGTCGTTTTACAGAATCGTCTCGTCCTTGACGTCATATTGGCCGATAGGGGCGGGGCCTGTAGAGTCATCGGATCTAGTTGCTGCATTTTCATTCCAAATAACGCACCGTCTGTTTATTCAGCTATAACCAGACTCCATAAAATTGCCCATATGTTACACCAAGATCCAGGCACCTGGACGTGGTCCGGTTGGTTCTGGAATATAATTTCCGCCTGGGGATGGAAAGTATTGTCATTTTTAGGTATTGCAGTAGCGATCATATTCAGCTGCTGCCTCTGTATACAATGTGGCCCTGCGATTTGCGGCATTTGTGCTACCTCTTGTATTCCTAGTCCCAAGTCCCGTTCTAAATCCCGTTCCAAGAAAATTCGAGACGAGCAAATGATACTGTATGAAATGATAGATGGTATCATGAATATTGATGTTTCCTGATGGAAACGTAGTGACAAGGAGGGAATGTGGAAAAGTAAATTTTACTATGTTCTGTGTCCCTACGCGTCCTCCATCATATGTTATGTGTGCATGATTAATATGCATATGTATTCCCCATGTTCGATTAAAGACGCAATTATATTTGTGCCCACCTCTAGTATGCCAGTTTCCAGTTCTCGTGAATACTACGAATATCAGGCCTATGTAAAGCTACGTTGCCACGTTTCTCAGTGTGCACGTTATTTCATTGTAAAGTTCCCGTTTCTAGGCCTCAAAAGGGCCTGGACACCAGATTCAGCTTCTGTCTCCTGAGCCTCGCTGAGGAGCGATACAGCCCCCACCTGTGTTCCTGACCCTTCACTTACTTCCTGCCTTGCAGTGCCCGGTTCAGCCTGGCTCTGCCTCTGAGTCTGCCAAGAGTATGTTATGATTCCAGTTATCAGTTCAGTCCTCCTTCTCTGCATTCCTAAGCTACTGAACTGCATCAATAGTTTCCGTCATTGTCTAGCCTTTACGTCTCCCTGTAAGAGAAATACTGCATTTAATGGTCATTTAATATTCTTCATCACGCACTACATGTAGAATAATGCATGCTCCAGTCTTAGAGTCTGTTAGCCTTTACCCCGATAACTTTTGGATTCTATCAACATGTTCTCTAAACATCAGATACTAGATACTGTTTAGGTACATGTCGCCCTGACTCTCCAGACTTCAGTCTCTGCTCCTAGCACAGAGTTCATAGCCCCCAGCTTCTCCTAGTAACACGTCATTGCCAGTTTGCGCGCACCATTAGGTCAGAGGTCCCGGCTCCTTAGGTAGCCCCCTCCATGTCTCCACCCCATTCATGACATATTCTGTTACGTTTGCATCACATGTCTATGTATACGCCTCTGTTACACCTACTTTCACCCTTATCTTTCGCGACTGCTATTGACCACACCTACTGCTCCGCCTATCGTATGTATTGTAATGCAACTGTTTTAGTATATATGATCGTGTATTGTTATTAAATGTTAGCGCGCGCTCATCCCAGATCCAGTCCCGGCAGCTGCCGGGCCCTGCCATCCTATTCCTGTGCAGGTTGTCCTGTTCCTGTCCTTTATGCTGTAATAAACCTGCAAAACTCCTACTACCTCGAATCTTGACTCTTATTTATTGAGCTATCTGTTATTGCTATGCCTAGACAAAAATAGATCCGGTATTATTTATTTACATACCACAATAAGACTGGTGTACTGTCATAGTCGACTGTAATGGAAGTCCATAGTGCTCGTAGAATTTGTTCCTTAAACTCCCACTAATGTTAGAGCAAGGATGAAGAAGTGGGAAGTTAGATAGATACTGTCCTCAATAGTTATGTACTGTGCTTTCAATTTGCTACTTTTACTGTGACACAACTTTCTGCTCAATCATTTTGTGTTAATCTTAAGGAGCATTGGTTACAGACTATGTCTTTCTTTCTTCATATAGTTGCTCCTTCCAAATCAAACAGAAGACCATCAAGGAGGGAGCTGGCTCAAATGGCCCGGCAACGGAGGCTGGATGCCACTGTCGCCGAATATCGGCGGCTGGTGGCCCTGGAGGAGGAGGAGACGCAGTCTACCGGTACAACAACAACATTCACTGGGACAGCAGCATCCTCCTCCGTGCCCCCACGGGCTGCCAGCCAGCGCAGTGCTCCAGCGGTACGGAGCCGGGCTACCAAAGCCAACCGCCACCGCCGAGCAACAAAGACAGCAGCTGCCCCCCACAGGAGTTGCAAGGCACGCCAGCGCCGCTTATGCCTCAGAGTGTCCTACCTGGAGCAGGAGGTGCATACCTATAAGAACTTGGTGGAGGGCCTCCGCTTCGACCATGCCACCCTCCGCAAGGAGTATGATGCCCTGGCCGCTAAAGTCAACAGCACCCTCCCGTAGTGTAGTGTCCCTTGCCCCTTTTTAGAGACTTTTGGGGGGTGGGAATTGGGAGTTGGGTTGTTTTTGGGACTTTTGAAGGACAATCGTTGGGGTCAGGGAGGGTCTTGCGGGAGATTATTTTGTTAGGGCTACAAAAATATACTTTTTGAATCTTTATCTGACCATACCTGTTTTTTACTGCTTTTGAGTCTGGTGGGTGGGGGTTTAACAGTAAGTTTTTTTTCCTGAAGAGTCCTAGGACTTTAGTAGTACTACCGTCAATCTCTCGTCTATTCCTAATACTCCATTATACTACCTCCCACCAAACGCTTATCTTACCTGTAATTTGTGTTTGAAAGTAGGGCTAGGCCCAGGGCTGGCTCCACGGGAAATGGCGATTAAGGTTGGCAATCCTGGGCGGATGAAATGTCCTCATTGCGGTGGTACTAGTGGTGTGACACAGTGGCAGTTGCATGCCTATGGAAAAAAAGAAAATGAAACCTGGTTTGTCTTTACTGTAGCATTACAACGGTACGATAGAGAATATAGCAGGTGACAGTACACTAGAACAGTGCCACACAGAGCCTAACAAATGGTGAAGTATTTAAAGTATAACTAGTACTTGCGTTGAATTTCTTTGACATTGGCTACTACTACAAGAAATAGTACTGAAGCTGAGTAAGTCTAGAATATATCCTCGGATTCCTTCACCAGCCTGTTGCTATGACCTTATCCTCCCCAGCAAGTGTGTGGAATTATTGATGTAATTTAGTCACACATCAAGCAAAACCACACAGCCCGGGGGAAGAGGGTTAGGGTTTGGAAAATGGATGGGAATGGGGGTTTCTTTTTGGGTAGGTTTTGTTGAGAGAAAAAAAAAAGCACAGCATGGACAAACAATAATTGAATATAAAGAAATCTTTGGGTACAAAGCTAACCATAAATCTTTTAAGTGACATAAAGGAAGTGCATGCCCTACTGCATGCATTGTTACTGAAAAGTAAGTAGTACTAGAATGCTACAGTACAGGGCTGCAGCGTTTTCACTTGCCTATCTCTGCACTCAGAGAAACACTTCTTACATTAAATTAGGTTTAAAAATTAGCCGAAGTAAAACCTATAGAATGGCTGTAGGGATCAATTTAGAAGCAGAGAAAGATCCAAGAAATGCAGTCACACTCATAGAAGAAAACAATGGATACTGTGGGGCAGATTTATGAAGGTCTTGCGCCGCTGGTGCGTCATTTTTAACATGGGAAAAAGTGACGCACTGGCGGCGCAAGGCCTTCATAAATCTGCCTCTGTATCTGTATGTTGTTGTAGTTGTCCTGTTGAATTTGGTAAGTAAGTTGCATGCAGCAAACAATTCCTCTTATTAGCGGCATTCCTCCATTCCAGCTGACGCTTCGTCCATCAATGTTGGTGACCAGAAGACACCCTGTCCACTGCCTGCCTGGTGGATGCTGAATTGCGGCTCGCTAATGTGAAGCCTGACTCCATCCTTTTTTCCCCATTGCACAGACTGAAACCCGGCCTGTAAATATTGAACGAAAAACAGGAAGTGCTATTACAACACCACTGATAAATAAATATAAGGTATGTACGCTGTGTAGTGCAAAAAGTCAAACTTTGATTTTCCTAATAGATAGTACAATATTTTTGAAAGTGCGTACTCTGTCTGAGTCACCTTTTGAAGGATAAATAAGTATGGGCAAATTAATTTAGCGGATTTTTCCCCTCAAGCTAGGTGTACTGTAAACTGTGTTTTAGAACAAAATTAGACCTTCCCAGCAGTGCTCCCACCCAGACCCTTACTAAAGCCAGTCGCAAAAATGTAGAAGACCCCCAATCAGATCTCAAAAAACGAGGCCTAGCAGAAAACTGGTGACAAAACGTACTTTGAAAGTAAAAGTAGGCCCAAATACCCACTTACCCACCGTGGATTGTATTCAAACCACTTGCAAGCAAGCAAAAGTATCCATACCCAGCATCGCTCCAAGACTCGCAAACCCCCCCACAAACAGCCCCCCACCCAAACACATGCAATACAAATACTGCTAACCCTAACGAGCCCTAAGTTAAGAATATTGGCAAAGGCTTTCTTTAACTATGCCAAATCCCCCCTTTCCCACCATACTACTGCTTTTGAGTCTGGTGGGTGGTGGTTTAACAGTAAGTTTGTTTTGCTGAAACTTAAGTATGTGTCATTTTCTTCCTTTAAGTGTAAATGGCTAAATGTTTTCAAAACTAAGTGCCTCTCACAGAGTAAGTGATCCCCCCTTTTCCACCATGGATTTTCTTCAAATCGCTTGCAACAAAAATTACACATTCCCACGAGTGCTCTAAAACCCCAGAACTCAGTTGCAAAAATCAAGAACACCCCGAAACACATGCAATCCTGCTGCTAGGGATAACCCTAACGAACCCTAAGTTACAAAAAGTTGCTAAACCTTTTTCCTCATGGATGTTGTTTAAACCAGTTTTATCCGGTATTAGACCTTCCCAGCAATGGCCCCAGAGCCGTCAACCCAGGCGAAAACAAGTAGAAGACCCCCAAACTGCCAAAAAGCAAAAGTATAAAAATGTGGACTTAGTCACTTTTCTGAAAATTTCCAAAATCACTCAGCGCGCGCTCTGCAGCTAGGCCCTAACTCCCCTCTGCCTCCATGGATGTCCTTCAAACCTCTTGCTATCTAAACTATCCATACCCAGTAGTGCTCCCAGACCCCGAAACCCACCCACAAACACCAGGAAGCCCCCCAAACAGGCCCCCGAAAACGCTACATTGAGCAAAAAGTCAGAAAATGCAAAACCTTTTTCCTCATGGATGTTGTTTAAACCAGTTTTATCCGGTATTAGACCTTCCCAGCAATGGCCCCAGAGCCGTCAACCCAGGCGAAAACAAGTAGAAGACCCCCAAACAGCCAAAAAGCAAAAGTACAAAAATGTGGACTTAGTCACTTTTCTGAAAATTTCCAAAATCACTCAGCGCGCGCTCTGCAGCTAGGCCCTAACTCCCCTCTGCCTCCATGGATTTCCTTCAAACCTCTTGCTATCTAAACTATCCATACCCAGTAGTGCTCCCAGACCCCGAAACCCACCCACAAACACCAGGAAGCCCCCCAAACAGGCCCCCGAAAACGCTACATTGAGCGAAAAGTCAGAAAATGCAAAACCTTTTTCCTCATGGATGTTGTTTAAACCAGTTTTATCCGGTATTAGACCTTCCCAGCAATGGCCGCAGAGCCGTCAACCCAGGCGAAAACAAGTAAAAGACCCCCAAACAGCCAAAAAGCAAAAGTACAAAAATGTGGACTTAGTCACTTTTCTGAAAATGTCCAAAATCACTCAGCGCGCGCTCTGCAGCTAGGCCCTAATTCCCCTCTGCCTCCATGGATTTCCTTCAAACCTCTTGCTATCTAAACTATCCATACCCAGTAGTGCTCCCAGACCCCGAAACCCACCCACAAACACCAGGGAGCCCCCCAAACAGGCCCCCGAAAATGCTACATTGAGCGAAAAGTCAGAAAATGCAAAACCTTTTTTCTCATGGATGTTGTTTAAACCAGTTTTATCCAGTATTAGCCCTTCCCAGCAATGGCCCCAGAGCCGTCAACCCAGGCGAAAACAAGTAGAAGACCCCCAAACAGCCAAAAAGCAAAAGTACAGGTGATTAAAGTTTTAATTATATTAACTTGTGCAAAACAAAGAAAGACAGAAACACAGGAATAAAAGTGAATAAGTACGAAAAAGAAAATTTCTGAATTCATTGGCTCATTTTCAGGCCTCGGTGTCAGGGAAGAAGAGTTCGTCCTCATACTCTGCGAATTCAGGTAGGAGTAGGTCAGTGTCACCTAACACAGAAGAAATTCCCTCATCTAAGTTGCTGTCCTCCTCGTCTTCTTCCGTCGTGCGATCTGGTACTTTGAAATCTGGTGGTATGAGGTGCTCAATCATCTTGATCATTGTCAATATCTCCACATTTTTGGGCGAGAGGCGGGTCCGTTTGCAAGTTACAATGCCACCAACAGCACTGAAAACACGTTCAGAAGACACGCTTGCGAGTGGGCAAGACAAGTAATGTATAGCCAGGCGGGTGATCTCTGGCCACAATTCTTTTTTCCCATGCCAATACGCCAAATGGCGGATTTTGCGAATCTGGCGTACGCGAACTTGCGTATTTACGGATTCGCAATCCGCAAAATCTGCGAACTCTCGCGAATTTGCGGATTTTTGTGTTTTTTTGTGTTCGCAAGGGTTTCTGCCAGTTCGCGAGGTTTGTGTACCAGTTCGCAATTGCGAACTTACTTGTCGGCTCGCAACGGCCGCGACTATGTTGTTTCTACGTCTGGTTCATCATCACAGGTACACAGCACCCTCTGTTTCACCACTGCCACCCTCTGGTACACCCATTCCACCCTCTGGTACATCCTCACTGCCACCCTCTTGTTGGTTTATCACTGTAGATTATGGGGGTGAAAAAAAGCAAGCACACCTGCCCTGCTTCAACTGCCATGAATTAATTTGGGGTTGATTAATGTGTCACTGATTTTTAAACTTCCAGTCTGGCTGGCACCTGCTTCCTTCCTTATCTGTAATTTGCTTTCTGTTGCAGTGCAATTTTTTTTCACAGGACCTTTATGGTATACTTGTAGCTATTCTATGAGCCTGCTGTGAGGGTTCGAGCAGGGTCATAGAATAGTTGCAAATAGGCAAAGGAACTCTGGAGGGGGCCCTCAGGAAGCACTGGAGTGAATGGTTACTAATGTTAAGATTAAACTTTTGCACCTGCTGATTGCTTTCAGTTTTGCAAAAATCATTTTTCTGCATTTTCGCGCGATTTGCGGGGCGCGAATCCGTGCGAGATTGATTTCGGAAGCCGCGAATTCGTGCGAATACACCATTTGTTTTTTTTGCTGCGTGTTTGTTCGCGTGATTTTTTGCTCGTTCGCAAGCCGCTTGTAGCGCAACGTTTGCGAAGTTACCCTAGCGGTCGTACATGGGCTCGGCCATCTTGTTTGCGTGACGTAATTCCGTTTCCGGCCGCTATGTGTAATCTCGCAAAGTGTGCGGTTCGCTAGTACAATTTCGCGTGTGATCGTGAGGAAAATCTCGTGCGAACTTACCCACGCGGTCGTGAACGGGCGAGGCCATCCTGTTTCTCATTCATTGCTATGGTTCTGGGCATGCTCTCTGTATCCTTTCTTAATCTCTGCCATCCTTTGCTTGTTTGAAGTTTTTTTAATCTATTTTACTTATTATCTATCCCTCTATTTTTCTAGCTCTATATTTCTGTGTTTTCTGCTACTTTTTGTTAATGATAAACTACTTTTTTAAACGCTTTTCTTTTCTTCTTCCCTGTTCTATTTCTTCTTTCTTATTTTGCTTCCTTTCTGCCCAGACCATGGCAAAGGGAGCCGGGAAGAAGTCCGCAAAGTGGAAGGGTCCCGCACCCGGTGCTCGGCTCCCGTGCGGGCGTTTGAGGGGGGAGACAGTTACAGCTCAGGAGATTTTTAGTGTGGAGGAGGTGGCCGCACTAGTCTTTCACGTCCAGCGCCGCCTCCCCAAGACCATCATGGGAGGCGGCAGGATCGCTACCGGCTACGGGATCCGGGAGCGCCGGAAGCGGTGGGAGAAGGTGTGCCGGGCCATGTTGGAACACTCTGGGGTCCGGTGCACCTATAACCAGGCCACCCACCGCTGGACGGATCTCATGGACCGGGAATGCGACTTGCTGGACGTGCTCGGCGTAGAGATCCCCGGGCTTGGTGAGTAGTAGTAGCTATTTCTATCTATTTCATCACTACTCTGTTTTATCCCGCTCTGTGTGTTATTATATTGCACATTTTTGTTTTTTACCAAAGCAATAATGCTGCCGATTACATTGTAGGTAAATTATATTTCAAATCTTCTATGCATTTCAGGTGCACTGCTCTCCTTCTCAGTAGCCTTGCTACTATGCTTATTTGTTTTCTATTTTGTGTTCATTTCATTGGACTGAGAAATTATGTATGAGTGTAGTGTAAAGAACTGCGTAATGCTAGATACTAAGGGTCAGATTTTCAATTACCGGCGCATCCCTGCAAAGTAGCAGGGATGCGCCAGTAATTGTGCGCCATGCCACCACCACCCATGGTGCGCCGTATTTACAATGTGGCGCACAATGAGCCCAAAACGTCACAGAAGCCTTAGGCATCTTTGCCGTAAAGGCGGCGCATTGCTGGCGTTGCGTGCCAATGATGGCGCAGCTCCAGCAATGCTCTGGGGTGCCCTATCTCCCCAATGCTGCATCAAGCCGTACGTCGGCTTCAAGCAGGCGCAGGGTTTGAGTCACGCATCATTGTCCTAAAAGGGACTGATTGACATCTTGTAGATTTCCCTCAGCCACTTTTAGGATTCGTTCCAGCGCTGGAACGCCCTCCCTTGCGCCGGAACGCCCCCTGATGGCGCAGGGCTTTACAACGTGATGCATCTCCCATATGCGTCACATTGTTAATATACGCCGCACCATGGCGCCTCTTTTGTTCTGCCGCTGCGTCACAAAAGTCACGCAACAATGGAGCAAAAGAGCCGCAAGGGGCTTCTAAATCAGCCCCTACAGACTCTAGTCCAGTCCTTCCTTTAGACACATGGCTATAAGAAGAAATAGTGGTGGTGGTCAGTGGATTGATAGTTTGAGTATTCACTGATTTGCAAGCACGATGGACTTTGTCTGTCACTTCGCGTGCTGCGGACTGCTGCCTGCCAGGCCTAGGCAAACCTTTTTAGTAGTTTGTTTAGTGAGTTACATAGGAACTTTCCAAGTCAACTGTCCGCAAATCAAGCAATACTAATAACGTAGTAGACCACATGAGATCGGTCAATATATCCCGTGGAATAGTTGTCTATTTGCTATTTCGCCAAAATATTTTGTTATTGTTCTTTTGAAATGTTTGATTTGGTTGACAAATATCATCCATGTTTTCTGGTCTTTCTTTGTTTCATGTTGTACATCAGCTCCCCACAGGGGCAAGAGGACACAGGAGGAGGAGGAGGGTGCTGTTCAGGATGCAGGCCAGGATCGGGCAGGCGAGGGCTCCTTTGCTGGCCCCAGTAATTTTTAATTTTAATATAGAGTACCTATTTTTTCATAGCGTTCCTCATTCGATTTTTTCTAAATCATCTTTGATCTTCTGGTAGACTGGATCTAAATTCTTATCTTGCCTCGACTATGACTCCCTGTGGTATTACTAGATTATTCTTATTAGTCTGTCTGTGTAGCTAACTAAGATAGTACATTTGGCAATTCCATTGGACTCCCATTCTAGTCAGCAATAGCTCTATGCACTGAGTGCAGTCCTCTGGGATTGTCCATAATGTCTTTTCAAGTCTTCTAAATGTTTATGCTTTGACAATTGCCAACAATAAAAAGGTGAATGACCACCAAGAAACAATAAGATACTACTTTACTTTTGGTTTGGATAGTAGGACAATCCACTCTACTACTGGTGCAGGGACAAATCTGCACAAACAGAACTATGGACACTAAATAATGCATTGCTTAGCTTATCAATTATAATAGGTGCTGTTAGCCTTTCCACACACCTCAGTGATAACAGACTTTGTAGTTGAACCCCCAATCTCCTTACTGACTAGATAGTGTGGCAGAGTCATTTAGCTCCCAAAGTCACCGATGATTGATCCCCAATGATGATTAGATTATCCAACGCAGGACAAGAGTACGGAGTCAGAGTCAAGAAGTGTCAGAGTAAAAGGTCCATAGGTCGCACGCTACTCCACCATTCCAGCGGGTATACCCCAAGAGCATTATGGTAAATGCAGTATTTTCAAAGCAGGTGTGTTTTTCAAAAGTTCCGAAGTGTAAATGCAAATTTGCAGGCCAACTCTGGACACCGGTGTTTCAGGATTATTGTCCATCATCAGCAGAGTGTAGGAAGATATTCAGGGGTTGCTGTGCAGGCTGCCAAAGTGTTCTCAGGTCTGGTACCTCTCCGGGCACGTAGGGCGTTACCTGAGCTCGTCAGCTCAAAGGCTCGAGGGAGCCGTAATAAAGTAAAAGGTCCATAGGTCGCACGCTACTCCACCATTCCAGCGGGTACACCACAAGAGCATTATGGTAAATGCAGTATTCTCAAAGCGGGTGTGTTTTTCAAAAGTTCCGAAGTGTAAATGCAAAGTTGCAGGCCAACTCTGGACACCGGTGTTTCAGGATTATTGTCCATCATCAGCAGAGTGTAGGAAGATATTCAGGGGTTGCTGTGCAGGCTGCCAAAGTGTTCTCAGGTCTGGTACCTCTCCGGGCACGTAGGGCGTTACCTGAGCTCGTCAGCTCAAAGGCTCGAGGGAGCCGTAATAAAGTAAAAGGTCCATAGGTCGCACGCTACTCCACCATTCCAGCGGGTATACCACAAGAGCATTATGGTAAATGCAGTATTCTCAAAGCGGGTGTGTTTTTCAAAAGTTCCGAAGTGTAAATGCAAAGTTGCAGGCCAACTCTGGACACCGGTGTTTCAGGATTATTGTCCATCATCAGCAGAGTGTAGGAAGATGTTCAGGGAATGCTGTGCAGGCTGCCAAAGTGTTCTCAGGTCTGGTACCTCTCCGGGCGCGTAGGGCGTTACCTGAGCTCGTCATCTCAAAGGCTCGAGGGAGCCGTAATAAAGTAAAAGGTCCATAGGTCGCACGCTACTCCACCATTCCAGTGGGTATACCCCAAGAGCATTATGGTAAATGCAGTATTCTCAAAGCGGGTGTGTTTTTCAAAAGTTCCGAAGTGTAAATGCAAAGTTGCAGGCCAACTCTGGACACCGGTGTTTCAGGATTATAGTCCATCATCAGCAGAGTGTAGGAAGATATTCAGGGGTTGCTGTGCAGGCTGCCAAAGTGTTCTCAGGTCTGGTACCTCTCCGGGCGCATAGGGCGTTACCTGAGCTCGTCAGCTCAAAGGCTCGAGGGAGCCGTAATAAAGTAAAAGGTCCATAGGTCGCACGCTACTCCACCATTCCAGCGGGTATACCCCAAGAGCATTATGGTTTATGCTGTATTCTGAAAGCGGGTGTGTTTTTCAAAAGTTCCGAAGTATAAATGCAAAGTTGCAGGCCAACTCTGGACACCGGTGTTTCAGGATTATTGTCCATCATCAGCAGAGTGTAGGAAGATATTCAGGGGTTGCTGTGCAGGCTGCCAAAGTGTTCTCAGGTCTGGTACCTCTCCGGGCTTGTAGCGCGTTACCTGAGCTCGTCAGCTCAAAGCCTCGAGGGAGCCGTAATAAAGTAAAAGGTCCATAGGTCGCACGCTACTCCACCATTCCAGCGGGTATACCCCAAGAGCATTATGGTAAATGCAGTATTCTCAAAGCGGGTGTGTTTTTCAAAAGTTCCGAAGTGTAAATGCAAAGTTGCAGGCCAACTCTGGACACCGGTGTTTCAGGATTATAGTCCATCATCAGCAGAGTGTAGGAAGATATTCAGGGGTTGCTGTGCAGGCTGCCAAAGTGTTCTCAGGTCTGGTACCTCTCCGGGCGCGTAGGGCGTTACCTGAGCTCGTCAGCTCAAAGGCTCGAGGGAGCCGTAATAAAGTAAAAGGTCCACAGGTCGCACGCTACTCCACCATTCCAGCGGGTATACCCCAAGAGCATTATGATAAATGCAGTATTCTCAAAGCGTGTGTGTTTTTCAAAAGTTCCGAAGTGTAAATGCAAAGTTGCAGGCCAACTCTGGACACCGGTGTTTCAGGATTATTGTCCATCATCAGCAGAGTGTAGGAAGATATTCAGGGGTTGCTGTGCAGGCTGCCAAAGTGTTCTCAGGTCTGGTACCTCTCCGGGCGCGTAGCGCGTTACCTGAGCTCGTCAGCTCAAAGGCTCGAGGGAGCCGTAATAAAGTAAAAGGTCCATAGGTCGCAACCTACTCCACCATTCCAGCGGGTATACCCCAAGAGCATTATGGTAAATGCAGTATTCTCAAAGCGGGTGTGTTTTTTAAAAGTTCTGAAGTGTAAATGCAAAGTTGCAGGCCAACTCTGGACACCGGTATTTCAGGATTATAGTCCATCATCAGCAGAGTGTAGGAAGATATTCAGGGGTTGCTGTGCAGGCTGCCAAAGTGTTCTCAGGTCTGGTACCTCTCCGGGCGCGTAGGGCGTTACCTGAGCTCGTCAGCTCAAAGGCTCGAGGGAGCCGTAATAAAGTAAAAGGTCCATAGGTCGCACGCTACTCCACCATTCCAGCGGGTATACCCCAAGAGCATTATGGTAAATGCAGTATTCTCAAAGCGGGTGTGTTTTTCAAAAGTTCCGAAGTGTAAATGCAAAGTTGCAGGCCAACTCTGGACACCGGTGTTTCAGGATTATTGTCCATCATCAGCAGAGTGTAGGAAGATATTCAGGGGTTGCTGTGCAGGCTGCCAAAGTGTTCTCAGGTCTGGTACCTCTCCGGGCGCGTAGGGCATTACCTGAGCTCGTCAGCTCAAAGGCTCGAGGGAGCCGTAATAAAGTAAAAGGTCCATAGGTCGCACGCTACTCCACCATTCCAGCGGGTATACCCCAAGAGCATTATGGTAAATGCAGTATTCTCAAAGCGGGTGTGTTTTTCAAAAGTTCTGAAGTGTAAATGCAAAGTTGCAGGCCAACTCTGGACACCGGTGTTTCAGGATTATTGTCCATCATCAGCAGAGTGTAGGAAGATATTCAGGGGTTGCTGTGCAGGCTGCCAAAGTGTTCTCAGGTCTGGTACCTCTCCGGGCGCGTAGGGCGTTACCTGAGCTCGTCAGCTCAAAGGCTCGAGGGAGCCGTAATAAAGTAAAAGGTCCATAGGTCGCACGCTACTCCACCATTCCAGCGGGTATACCCCAAGAGCATTATGGTAAATGCAGTATTCTCAAAGCGGGTGTGTTTTTCAAAAGTTCCGAAGTGTAAATGCAAAGTTGCAGGCCAACTCTGGACACCGGTGTTTCAGGATTATAGTCCATCATCAGCAGAGTGTAGGAAGATATTCAGGGGTTGCTGTGCAGGCTGCCAAAGTGTTCTCAGGTCTGGTACCTCTCCGGGCGCGTAGGGCGTTACCTGAGCTCGTCAGCTCAAAGGCTCGAGGGAGCCGTAATAAAGTAAAAGGTCCACAGGTCGCACGCTACTCCACCATTCCAGCGGGTATACCCCAAGAGCATTATGATAAATGCAGTATTCTCAAAGCGGGTGTGTTTTTTAAAAGTTCTGAAGTGTAAATGCAAAGTTGCAGGCCAACTCTGGACACCGGTGTTTCAGGATTATTGTCCATCATCAGCAGAGTGTAGGAAGATATTCAGGGGTTGCTGTGCAGGCTGCCAAAGAATTCTCAGGTCTGGTACCTCTCCGGGCGCGTAGGGCATTACCTGAGCTCGTCAGCTCAAAGGCTCGAGGGAGCCGTAATAAAGTAAAAGGTCCATAGGTCGCACGCTACTCCACCATTCCAGCGGGTATACCCCAAGAGCATTATGGTAAATGCAGTATTCTCAAAGCGGGTGTGTTTTTCAAAAGTTCTGAAGTGTAAATGCAAAGTTGCAGGCCAACTCTGGACACCGGTGTTTCAGGATTATTGTCCATCATCAGCAGAGTGTAGGAAGATATTCAGGGGTTGCTGTGCAGGCTGCCAAAGTGTTCTCAGGTCTGGTACCTCTCCGGGCGCGTAGGGCGTTACCTGAGCTCGTCAGCTCAAAGGCTTGTGGGAGCCGTAATAAAGTAAAAGGTCCATAGGTCGCACGCTACTCCACCATTCCAGCGGGTATACCCCAAGAGCATTATGGTAAATGCAGTATTCTCAAAGCGGGTGTGTTTTTCAAAAGTTCCGAAGTGTAAATGCAAAGTTGCAGGTTAACTCTGGACACCGGTGTTTCAGGATTATTGTCCATCATCAGCAGAGTGTAGGAAGATATTCAGGGGTTGCTGTGCAGGCTGCCAAAGTGTTCTCAGGTCTGGTACCTCTCCGGGCGCGTAGGGCGTTACCTGAGCTCGTCAGCTCAAAGGCTCGAGGGAGCCGTAATAAAGTAAAAGGTCCATAGGTCGCACGCTACTCCACCATTCCAGCGGGTATACCCCAAGAGCATTATGGTAAATGCAGTATTCTCAAAGCGGGTGTGTTTTTCAAAAGTTCCGAAGTGTAAATGCAAAGTTGCAGGCCAACTCTGGACACCGGTGTTTCAGGATTATTGTCCATCATCAGCAGAGTGTAGGAAGATATTCAGGGGTTGCTGTGCAGGCTGCCAAAGTGTTCTCAGGTCTGGTACCTCTCCGAGCACGTAGCGCGTTACCTGAGCTCGTCAGCTCAAAGCCTCGAGGGAGCCGTAATAAAGTAAAAGGTCCATAGGTCGCACGCTACTCCACCATTCCAGCGGGTATACCCCAAGAGCATTATGGTAAATGCAGTATTCTCAAAGCGGGTGTGTTTTTCAAAAGTTCTGAAGTGTAAATGCAAAGTTGCAGGCCAACTCTGGACACCAGTGTTTCAGGATTATTGTCCATCATCAGCAGAGTGTAGGAAGATATTCAGGGGTTGCTGTGCAGGCTGCCAAAGTGTTCTCAGGTCTGGTACCTCTCCGGGCGCGTAGGGCGTTACTTGAGCTCGTCAGCTCAAAGGCTCGAGGGAGCCGTAATAAAGTAAAAGGTCCATAGGTCGCACGCTACTCCACCATTCCAGCGGGTATTCCCCAAGAGCATTATGGTAAATGCAGTATTCTCAAAGCGGGTGTGTTTTTCAAAAGTTCCGAAGTGTAAATGCAAAGTTGCAGGCCAACTCTGGACACCGGTGTTTCAGGATTATAGTCCATCATCAGCAGAGTGTAGGAAGATATTCAGGGGTTGCTGTGCAGGCTGCCAAAGTGTTCTCAGGTCTGGTACCTCTCCGGGCGCGTAGGGCGTTACCTGAGCTCGTCAGCTCAAAGGCTCGAGGGAGCCGTAATAAAGTAAAAGGTCCACAGGTCGCACGCTACTCCACCATTCCAGCGGGTATACCCCAAGAGCATTATGATAAATGCAGTATTCTCAAAGCGTGTGTGTTTTTCAAAAGTTCCGAAGTGTAAATGCAAAGTTGCAGGCCAACTCTGGACACCGGTGTTTCAGGATTATTGTCCATCATCAGCAGAGTGTAGGAAGATATTCAGGGGTTGCTGTGCAGGCTGCCAAAGTGTTCTCAGGTCTGGTACCTCTCCGGGCGCGTAGCGCGTTACCTGAGCTCGTCAGCTCAAAGGCTCGAGGGAGCCGTAATAAAGTAAAAGGTCCATAGGTCGCAACCTACTCCACCATTCCAGCGGGTATACCCCAAGAGCATTATGGTAAATGCAGTATTCTCAAAGCGGGTGTGTTTTTTAAAAGTTCTGAAGTGTAAATGCAAAGTTGCAGGCCAACTCTGGACACCGGTATTTCAGGATTATAGTCCATCATCAGCAGAGTGTAGGAAGATATTCAGGGGTTGCTGTGCAGGCTGCCAAAGTGTTCTCAGGTCTGGTACCTCTCCGGGCGCGTAGGGCGTTACCTGAGCTCGTCAGCTCAAAGGCTCGAGGGAGCCGTAATAAAGTAAAAGGTCCATAGGTCGCACGCTACTCCACCATTCCAGCGGGTATACCCCAAGAGCATTATGGTAAATGCAGTATTCTCAAAGCGGGTGTGTTTTTCAAAAGTTCCGAAGTGTAAATGCAAAGTTGCAGGCCAACTCTGGACACCAGTGTTTCAGGATTATTGTCCATCATCAGCAGAGTGTAGGAAGATATTCAGGGGTTGCTGTGCAGGCTGCCAAAGTGTTCTCAGGTCTGGTACCTCTCCGGGCGCGTAGGGCATTACCTGAGCTCGTCAGCTCAAAGGCTCGAGGGAGCCGTAATAAAGTAAAAGGTCCATAGGTCGCACGCTACTCCACCATTCCAGCGGGTATACCCCAAGAGCATTATGGTAAATGCAGTATTCTCAAAGCGGGTGTGTTTTTCAAAAGTTCTGAAGTGTAAATGCAAAGTTGCAGGCCAACTCTGGACACCGGTGTTTCAGGATTATTGTCCATCATCAGCAGAGTGTAGGAAGATATTCAGGGGTTGCTGTGCAGGCTGCCAAAGTGTTCTCAGGTCTGGTACCTCTCCGGGCGCGTAGGGCGTTACCTGAGCTCGTCAGCTCAAAGGCTTGTGGGAGCCGTAATAAAGTAAAAGGTCCATAGGTCGCACGCTACTCCACCATTCCAGCGGGTATACCCCAAGAGCATTATGGTAAATGCAGTATTCTCAAAGCGGGTGTGTTTTTCAAAAGTTCCGAAGTGTAAATGCAAAGTTGCAGGTTAACTCTGGACACCGGTGTTTCAGGATTATTGTCCATCATCAGCAGAGTGTAGGAAGATATTCAGGGGTTGCTGTGCAGGCTGCCAAAGTGTTCTCAGGTCTGGTACCTCTCCGGGCGCGTAGGGAGTTACCTGAGCTCGTCAGCTCAAAGGCTCGAGGGAGCCGTAATAAAGTAAAAGGTCCATAGGTCGCACGCTACTCCACCATTCCAGCGGGTATACCCCAAGAGCATTATGGTAAATGCAGTATTCTCAAAGCGGGTGTGTTTTTCAAAAGTTCCGAAGTGTAAATGCAAAGTTGCAGGCCAACTCTGGACACCGGTGTTTCAGGATTATTGTCCATCATCAGCAGAGTGTAGGAAGAAATTCAGGGGTTGCTGTGCAGGCTGCCAAAGTGTTTTCAGGTCTGGTACCTCTCCGGGTGCGTAGGGCGTTACCTGAGCTCGCCAGCTCAAAGGCTCGAGGGAGCCGTAATAAAGTAAAAGGTCCATAGGTCGCACGCTACTCCACCATTCCAGCGGGTATACCCCAAGAGCATTATGGTAAATGCAGTATTCTCAAAGCGGGTGTGTTTTTCAAAAGTTCTGAAGTGTAAATGCAAAGTTGCAGGCCAACTCTGGACACCGGTGTTTCAGGATTATTGTCCATCATCAGCAGAGTGTAGGAAGATATTCAGGGGTTGCTGTGCAGGCTGCCAAAGTGTTCTCAGGTCTGGTACCTCTCCGGGCGCGTAGGGCATTACCTGAGCTCGTCAGCTCAAAGGCTCGAGGGAGCCGTAATAAAGTAAAAGGTCCATAGGTCGCACGCTACTCCACCATTCCAGCGGGTATACCCCAAGAGCATTATGGTAAATGCAGTATTCTCAAAGCGGGTGTGTTTTTCAAAAGTTCTGAAGTGTAAATGCAAAGTTGCAGGCCAACTCTGGACACCGGTGTTTCAGGATTATTGTCCATCATCAGCAGAGTGTAGGAAGATATTCAGGGGTTGCTGTGCAGGCTGCCAAAGTGTTCTCAGGTCTGGTACCTCTCCGGGCGCGTAGGGCGTAGCCTGAGCTCACCAGCTCAAAGGCTCGAGGGAGCCGTAATAAAGTAAAAGGTCCATAGGTCGCACGCTACTCCACCATTCCAGTGGGTATACCCCAAGAGCATTATGGTAAATGCAGTATTCTCAAAGCGGGTGTGTTTTTCAAAAGTTCCGAAGTGTAAATGCAAAGTTGCAGGCCAACTCTGGACACCGGTGTTTCAGGATTATTGTCCATCATCAGCAGAGTGTAGGAAGATATTCAGGGGTTGCTGTGCAGGCTGCCAAAGTGTTTTCAGGTCTGGTACCTCTCCAGGCGCGTAGGGCGTTACCTGAGCTCGCCAGCTCAAAGGCTCGAGGGAGCCGTAATAAAGTAAAAGGTCCATAGGTCGCACGCTACTCCACCATTCCAGCGGGTATACCCCAAGAGCATTATGGTAAATGCAGTATTCTCAAAGCGGGTGTGTTTTTCAAAAGTTCTGAAGTGTAAATGCAAAGTTGCAGGCCAACTCTGGACACCGGTGTTTCAGGATTATTGTCCATCATCAGCAGAGTGTAGGAAGATATTCAGGGGTTGCTGTGCAGGCTGCCAAAGTGTTCTCAGGTCTGGTACCTCTCCGGGCGCGTAGGGCGTAACCTGAGCTCGTCAGCTCAATGGCTCGAGGGAGCCGCAATAAAGTAAAAGGTCCATAGGTCGCACGCTACTCCACCATTCCAACACACCCGCTTTGAGAATACTGCTTTTACCATAATGCTCTTAGGGTATACCCCCTGGAATGGTGGAGTAGCGTGCGACCTATGGACCTTTTACTTTATTACGGCTCCCTTGAGTCTTTGAGCTGACGAGCTCAGGTAACGACCTACGCGCCCAGAGAGGTACCAGACTTGAGAACACTTTTGCAGCCTGCACAGCAACCCCTGAATATTTTCCTACACTCTGCTGATGATGGACAATAATCCTGAAACACCGGTTTCCAGAGTTGGCCTGCAACTTTGCATTTACACTTCGGAACTTTTGAAAAAACACACCCGCTTTGAGAATACTGCTTTTACCATAATGCTCTTGGGGTATACCCGCTGGAATGGTGGCGTACCGTGCGACCTATGGACCTTTTATGAAGTGTCAGAGGCACGGACTCATGGTTGCAAAAATTCCAAAACCTTTAGCTCATCCACTCTAGTCTGGAGGACCAAAAACCAGAGAGTGTATTTAAGTTTAAAAGCTTTATTAAAAGTAAACACATTTATTAAAATCAACTTTGTCATAAAACTAAACGTTTAACTGAAAATGGAAAAGTGCTTAGTGCTGACGATTAATTGGACACATTTCTTGTGGTCGAGCCGAGCTCTCACCTGGTTTGAACTTGATCCTGCTCGTGTTCTTAGAAGTCAAGCTTCTGTCTGTTAGGAGAAAAAGTGGTGCGTGTTAAAAATAAAAAGCAAGCATTCATCAGTTGTGCCAAAAAGACTGGGAGTATACTCCGACCATAAATCAGACCCTTCAAAAATGGCCCCCTATTACAACTGATGCTCTCATCTCAATTATGAAGACGATAAAATCGGGTTCTCCACAGGATCCTATTCCTATCAAGATAATAAAATTACTTGATACACCTGCCCTTAAAATCATTGCGTACACCCTAAATTCATCTTTAGAGCTTTCCACAGTGCCAAAGATATGGAAACATGCTATAGTAACACCTTTGTTGAAAAAACCTAGAGCCGATCCGGATAAATTGGCCAATTACAGGCCTATTTCACTCCTTCCTGCTTTTTCCAAATGCCTGGAAAGAGACGTGCATTTAGCACTGACGCTTTTTTCAGAGGAAAATGCTTTACTTCACTCCACCCAGTCAGGTTTCCGAGCGGGTTTCTCTACAGAAACTGCCCTTTTGGGTGTTTCTGAAGCCATGAGGAAACTCCTCGATGGTGGTCAAACGGTTGCGCTTATTTTACTTGACCTAAGCGCAGCCTTTGACACCGTATCGCATAAAAGGCTAATCGCTCTACTGGAAAAAAATGGAATTGGTGGAAATGCACTGCAATGGATTCGATCATTCCTGAGTCATCAGACCTTTCAAATATCATCGGCAGCGGCATGTTCGGGAATTTTCATTTCCCTCATGGAGTACCGCAGGGCTCCATCCTTAGCCCGCTCTTTTTCAACTTATATCTTAGACCCCTAGCGGATCTTGTGGAAAAAGCGGGTCTAACCTTCATGTCGTATGCCGATGACTCTCAGATTGTGTTCTCACTATCTGAACCCCAAACTTCTTCTCGATCTCTCCTTAAAACTGGCATGCTATCCATTTTCAACTGGATGTCAACAAACCAGTTGAAACTTAATGGAGATAAGACGGAGATTCTCCTTCTGGGCAGGCAACCAGAGCTTTGGAACTCATTACATTGGCCTGCCCAGATGGGAAATCTCCCGACACCAGTGCCACAGGCTAGAAATCTGGGGTAATCCTGGACAATTCCTTGTCCATGAAACAGCAAGTCAACAAAGTAGTGAGCATCTGTTTTACCATCTTGAGATGGCTCAAGAAGATCCTGTGGATGCTGCCTAGCCCTATGCAGAAAACGGTGGTCAATGCCTTAATTACATCTCGGCTTGACTACGGGAACATCCTGTATCTAGGTGCAAACAAAGCAGTCACAAAAAGACTGCAGATTGTTCAAAATGCGGCTGCTCATCTTCTTTGTGGCATACCTAAAAACTGCAGCGTGTCCCCTTACCTGCGTGAACTGCACTGGTTGAGGGTGGAGAATCGCATTAGGTTTAAAGCCCTAAACTATATGTTTAAAATCAAGGCAGGTACCGCTCCGAAATATTTGCAGGCACTAGCTTCCCCCTACATCCCCAATAGGAATTTACGATCAAAAGCAGCTGAAAAATTCTGTGTCCCCAGATTCAAGCTGGCCAGGATGGGAGGCAAATCATTCGCCTACCTGGGTCCCGTCATTTGGAATACACTCCCAATTCAAATACGCAAAGAGCAAAATCCTCTCAGGTTTCGAAAGGAGGTAAAAACCTGGTTGTTTAACGAGTAATCTGATCACTTTTGCTGTCTACATTTTCTACCAGGCTGTGTCAGGCGCCGGGAAACCCTTTTTGGGTAGCTGTTGCGCCATATAAGTTGATAAAATAAAATAAATAAAATAAAAAGTGCAGCAAGACAACAGCCTTCCCTGGAAAAAGGGACATTTTTACTTTAGAGTAGACAGTCACAAATTATTACATTGTATTCTGTTTTTTTCACATTTCTTTATTCCTCCTAGACCAAATATTATATAGTAGTGAGTGGTGTATTCTAACATTCTTAAATGTACTTTGTAGGTGAAACATCTCGTGGCGGGGCCAGCACGGAGGTGGTGGTATTGGACGAGGGGAACAACTCTGGGGAGGAGGCGGTGCAAGTGCCGGAAGTGCCTGTGAGGGTTCACGCGGTGGTGGCGGGCAGAGGTAAGCTATATATTCCTTACTTATTGAGATTGAAGACTGCATAGTGTGCTTTCTGCACGGGTGTATTATAAATCAACCAGGTAGTAGCCTCCTCTAACTGTACTTCGACTTAGCTGTGAAGTTTTTGGCGAGAAGAATCCCAATAAGATCTGAGATGAACTTGATGGATGGGATGAACGAAAAGCGAAAGAAGGGTGTAAGTAAGTGTGGAAGGACGAGAAATTTAATGATGACTGGCAAAGAAGAAAGATATGTGTTTGCTTGGTCCCTGAGGTGGCTGGGAAGGAAAGAATATGGTATGGTGCATGTCTGGGTGAATGATGAAGCAAGGATGGGTGGAAGGAGAACAGCCTGGGTGGGTGAAACAGAAACTGTATGTGTGCATATACTTTGAATGGATGGATGCCTGGATCATGGTATTATCTGACTTTTAGATAGCATATGTGTATCTAGAGAGAGTAGACGGTCACTGGATGAACTAAGTGTTACTTTGAAGAGCATGTAATACCGCACCCGCACATCCGTTCCAGTGTAGGAAAGGCAAGGAAAAGAAGTTGTAATTTTGTCCAAATACTACCATGAATAGTAGCAGTAGTTTGTATTGCAACTGCAAGCACAGCATATATCCGGTTATTACGGTGGACACTCCCTACCTCTCTTAATAACTTTAGTTTAGTAGTAGTACGTCATTCATGTGTGGGTGTATCACTGTTCACTCAATAATAAGCAAAGCACCTAAAGTCATCCCATATGTCATCAAATACATCCCATGTGAAGTAGATAATCAGATTATTTAGCTTCTTCATTTTCCTTTTCTAGTACTCATTTGCACTGTAGGGTGAAAGCTAAATTAATTAAGCAGTAGCCCTTTTAACAGAGTATTCTCAGTGCCACCCGTAATAGAAAAGTAAGAGCTTCACCACCTGCATGTACTGGACCGGTACAGTAACGCAAGTCTGTCTCACTCATCATGGTGTGCGTCTGTTTTTCTCGGGTGCAAGTTCACTGCGCTGGCATTATGCCGGCTTGCATAAGATAACGTACCAATTTTCCTAAACAAGAGAGAAGAAGAAGAATAAGACGGGTATACTGTCATAGTCGACTGTAATCGAAGTCCATAGTGCTCGTAGAATTTGTTCCTTAAACTCCCACTAATGTTAGAGCAAGGATGAAGAAGTGGTAGGTTAGATAGATACTGTCCTCAATAGTTATGTACTGTGCTTTCAATTTGCTACTTGTACTGTGACACAACTTTCTGCTCAATCATTTTGTGTTAATCTTAAGGAGCATTGGTTACAGACTATGGGGTCGATTAGGATGGCAGACGGAAATGGGTACTGTCCGCCATGGTGGGGGAAATTTTACTCCCGGCTGCGCCGCGGAGATTCCGCGGTTGGGATTAGGATAATCATGTCACGAAACTCCGACCGCGGCGGACGGATCATAACCAACACCGTCCGTGGTGGACGGAACACATCCAACTCCGTCCACGGCGGACGGAGTCCAATGAACAACCACTGCCGCGGAAAATAACACATGTACACCATACCTGTGAATACTCCGTGGCCGCAATTAGGATAAATCCGCCCGTACCACGGAACGCACAGCCATCCACGTCCGCGGCGGAAAGAATGCAACGATAACCACAGCATCACTGTGGAAGGCCAACACGCACAACATCCCTAGCGGCAAACAAATGTTAGAAAGTGTACCGCAAGTCCAAAGCAAACATACGAACATTGACAACGCCCCCCCCATACACCAACACCAAGCACAAGCCACCATGACACGTCCCAAGTATCCAATAATGCACACTAGTCAACACGCCCACCTACCACCTGACTGCCAACAACCATTGAGACACGACTATAAAATGACACCCACACACTACCACAATCCTTTGCATCACAGCATTGCTGCTAGCAAGAGGCCCTATTCGAGATACTGCTAACTCACATAGAAGACACACAACCACCACCCTACCACACCCACCACACAAACACCCACCACACAAATCCTACACATCACACACCACACACCTGCACCCCCCAACTCACTCAACTCACACACTGAGCACCACACACCATGGCACCCAAAAAAAAACCTAAATTCACGGAGACAGAGTTGAGGGTAATGGTAGATGAAATAATCCGTGTTGAGCCCCACATCTTCGGGGCCCAAGTCCAGCAGACGTCCGTGGCGCAAAAGAACCACATGTGGGACAGGATCGTCACTCGGGTGAATGCGTCGAGGACTGTGCCGAGGACGAAGCATGACATTCAGAAGCGGTGTCATGACCTGAAGACCAGGGTGAAGGGCATCCGAGCTAAAAACTTTGCTAGAGCCAATCATACTGGCGGTGGCACACCCCCGGAGCCCATACCCTACACCGATTGGGAGGAGAAGGGGCTGGTGATACTACACCCAGAGAGCCTAGACGGACTTGACGAAGGAGAAGAGACTGGTGAGTACAAACCAAGCACCACGATCAGCATGACATGGTCAGGCTCACACAACTGAGAAGAAATATCTCCTACGCCCCAACCCATGCACGTTGGACACCAACTCACAAACATGTACATGGCTCCCAACAGGCCCCCATGTTCACGGGGAGGGTGGTGGTGGTGGAGGGTGGGGTGTGTGAGAGGCCCAAACTACAACTCCCAACAGGCCCCCATGTACACGGGGAGGGTGGTGGTGGTGGAGGGTGGGGTGTGTGAGAGGCCCAAACTACAACTCCCAACAGGCCCCCATGTACACGGGGAGGGTGGTGGTGGTGGAGGGTGGGGTGTGTGAGAGGCCCAAACTACAACTCCCAACAGGCCCCCATGTACACAGGGAGGGTGGTGGTGGTGGAGGGTGGGGTGTGTGAGAGGCCCAAACTACAACTCCCAACAGGCCCCCATGTTCACGGGGAGGGTGGTGGTGGTGGAGGGTGGGGTGTGTGCGACAGGAAACAGAAATGTCTACAAATCTATATGACCATGTAATGTCCACATTACTGACCAGCTCTATCTTGTCCCTCAGGTGATCGTCAACTGACTGGGGAAACCAGTACCCGGCCGCCAGCCTCGCCTCCCACACATATAGGACTCTCTGGTGACAAGGACACAGGCAGCTCCGGTGCGGAGGATGGAGCGGGACCAAGCACGCAGCCAGGGCCATCTGGCTCACAGGGACTCCCGGGACCGACCAACGTCGCATGTGTGACTCCAGCGACACCTGTCTCTGTGATCTGCACAGTCCCCACCACCACCAGTACCACCAGTACCACCAGTACCACCAGTACCACCAGTACCACCAGTAACACCAGTACCACGACTCCTGCCTGTGCCACCCAGCATAACCCAGCGCACGACGCTGGTCCATCGGCCTCACACACAAGCAGGGTGAGTGGGCCACAAACACAGGCAACGGGACATCAGCCAATCAGGCGAGCCACACACCGCCGTGCAGAGGAAGGACAGCTACCCCATCCAGTGGCAGAGTCCCTACAAGCCCTTGCCAGTTGTCAGGCGTCATACGACCGGTCCCAGGCAAACGCTGATCGTGCACACCAGGACTCAGTGGACAACACCAACATCCTGCGCGAAATCTCTGGCTTCCTTGGCCAGATGGTGCACATCATGGGCCAGCAGGCAACGATGTGGAGGGAATGGGTTGGCCGGAACACCCCCCCCCCCCTCCACCAATTGTCGTAGCGCCACCGCCACTGTCACCTCCGCCTCCACTGCCACCGTCACCTCCGCCTCCACCGCCACCGTCACCTCCGCCTCCACCGCCGCCACCACCACCTGTGCCCCTGGCGATGGATGTGGCCCATCAACAACCTGCCCTCCCAGCTGACTCTGTTCCACCTCAGAGACGGAGGGGCCGGCCGAGGCAGGAAGTGGCTGAGAGCAGTGTTGGAGCGCCATCCACACGCTCCAAGAGGGGACGCCAATGACAATGTCACTGCCTGTGCCAGACATTCACCCTGCTAAGTATCCTGTCCCACAGACAATCATTCCCTTTGGTCTGCTGGACTACCCTGACACCCCCCAATGTGGTGTCAGCACTGACATTTCATCTGCCATTACCTTCAACTCCAACTCCCTCCACCCCACTTACTTGTAAATATTCACCAGCACAAAAGCACAACCTGTAAATAAATTGCACTTACACACACAATGATGTTTTGCCTCCATGTTTATTCACATGATTGCCTTCAGAAACAGACGTAAACAGGTTCAGGGATCATAGTCGTACATGATCATGGCGCTGCGGGAGTGACCTAGGGAAAATCAGAGACAGCAAACACACGTCAGGAAACAGATTCACACACATCACAACACAATGCACAGCAACATTACACAAACGACAACCATCACAAAAGCATGGGATGAGAGCACACACATCATGGAGACTTGTATGTCCAAAGACATGAAGACACACATAAGCAACCATCACAAACAAGAACACCCAGCTGATTAACCCCACATCCACACAACACCAGCAAACATACATGAGGCATTGTCAACCGCCACTAGAGGTAGTTACTCACATTCAAGGGAAGTAGCGATCTATGAGCTGGCGCCTCTGGTCCACACCTTCCTCCTCACCACTATCCTCATCAGTCGACATGGGTGGGATGGGAGGCCGAGGAACTTCTTCGTCTTCAGGGTCCAACAGCAGTTCAATGTCATTGCGTACTGCCAGGTTGTGGAGCATGCAGCAGGCAATCACGATCCTGCATACTTTTCCTGGTGAGTAAGGCAGGGCCCCTCCGGTCTTATCGAGGCACCGAAACCTAGACTTTAACAGTCCAAAGGTACGTTCGATGACTCTCCGTGTCCTTCCATGTGCATCATTGTACCGCATTTCACCCGCTGTTGTAGGATTACGTAGGGGACTGAGGAGCCAGGGCCGGTTTGGGTACGCCGAGTCGCCTATGTAGGGGGATGACAGACACAAACATCACAACAAGATATGGTGGGTTCCCCATGCAACACAGAGATCACAAGAGTCCTCACTGCACACTCACCAACAAGCCACGCTTGACCGGGTCGCAGATTTGCCATGAGTCGTGGGACAATGCTGCTCCGCATGATGTGGGCGTCATGTGCGGAGCCAGGAAATCTTGCACACACATGGGAGATGATGTTGTTTGCCAGGCACACCACCTGCACGTTCAGCGAATGGAAGTGTTTGCGATTCCTGAAAACTTGCTCCCGTGCCCGTGGTGGAATGATAGCGATGTGTGTGCCATCAATTGAACCCACAACGTGAGGTATGTGGCCCAGTGCATAGAAGTCAGCTTTGACTGCTGCCAACTCTTCCGGCCGTGGGAAATGTATGTAGTCATTCTTGTACAGCATCATAGCTGTTAAGACATCCCGAAGAACCGTGCTGAACATGGCCTGTGACATCCCCCCGGCATGTCCAACTGTGTACTGAAATGTGCCAGTAGCAAAGAAATGTAGTACCGCCATGACCTTTGCAGTGGGTGTAATCGACCCAGGATACGTCCTACGTGGCTGCAGATGAGGAGACAATTGAGCCACAAGCTCCAGCAACCAACGTCGATCCAGCCGGAATTTCCGAATCACCTCCTCGTCAACCATATCCTCCAGCACAGTGTATGGGCAATGCACATTTGGAGCCCTCCTGTGTGGGAGAGAGATGTAACTTAGGTCAACTTACAAACAACGCATACGTGTACAACTCCATCACATGTGAACCTTACTGACAAAACTTCAGTCTTCACCCTAATGTTTAGTAGCCACATCACAGACACACATGCAACTGCATGCACACAAACGATAATTATACACACGCCATGTCATCAAGCACAAATGCCAACACCATTAATGTTGTGCATACGGTAATTACATGCATGGTGACACAACGTCCAAAACACATACACGGAATGCATGTGTACCACCACCACTGTAGTCACCTCGCCAGAACAAGACACTGACAACAGATGCATAATTTGGCCATACAGCCGTGATGTACTGTGTAGTTGTGAAGATGTAAGAACGTCTGTAGGGTCACACCCGACGTCTACACGTACAAATGCACATCTGTTGCCCATTGTGTGCCGACCGATGGGCATAGTATGGACACACATGCTATATTTTATGACATATGACCTTTCCCTATCACGCTCACATCCCTCATGATGCAACTGCACACAACACATCACGGTGCAGCGTCTGACAAGATAACATAATTGGCGCCGCCATGGCGGTGCACAACTTCCGCTACTTCCCAAAGGCCATACGCGGCCAGCGTCCCTCTTCCCATTGGCTGCATGTGCAGGGACCGTCACGGGCACACATCGGCAACCGCACGTGCAAGCTTCAGGCACGGATGCTTCAGTTGCCACAATGTTCTATCACTGGCGCCTCCATGGCGGTGCACGTACTCAGCGGGGGAGGTGCAGGCCTATACACCCTGTAGATGTACTCAATGGACATGCCAGTTCATGACCCCCCTTACAGTCACATTGCATCATCCACCGTACACCGGCCGGAGCGGCCGGGCCTAGGACGGCCGTGCCCGGCCATGTACACAACCGCCGTGGCCGGCCATGTACACACCCGCCGTGCCCGGCCATGTACACAACCGCCGTGCCCGGCCATGTACACAACCGCCGTGCCCGGCCATGCACACAACCGCCGTGCCCGGCCATGTACACAACCGCCGTGCCCGGCCATGTACACAACCGCCGTGCCCGGCCATGTACACAACCGCCGTGCCCGGCCATGTACACAACCGCCGTGCCCGGCCATGTACACAACCACCGTGCCCGGCCATGTACACAACCGGCCTGCCCGGCCATGTCCACAACCGCCGTGGCCACCCATGTCCACACCCGCCGGGCCTGGCACGGTGGTTGTGGACATGGCCGGCCACGGTGGTTGTGTACATGGCCGGGCACGGCGGTTGTGTACATGGCCGGGCACGGCGGTTGTGTACATGGCCGGGCACGGCGGGTGTGTACATGGCCGGCCACGGCGGTTGTGTACATGGCCGGGCACGGCCGTCCTAGGCCCGGCCGCTCCGGCCGGTGTACGGTGGATGATGCAATGTGACTGTAAGGGGGGTCATGAACTGGCATGTCCATTGAGTACATCTACAGGGTGTATAGGCCTGCACCTCCCCCGCTGAGTACGTGCACCGCCATGGAGGCGCCAGTGATAGAACATTGTTGCAACTGAAGCATCCGTGCCTGAAGCTTGCACGTGCGGTTGCCGATGTGTGCCCGTGACGGTCCCTGCACATGCAGCCAATGGGAAGAGGGCCGCTGGCCGCATATGGCCAATCGCAAGTAGCGGAAGCAGTGCACCGCAACAACAGGGCCAGTCATTGGCCCATTTCACGAACACGCTTCCAGGGCTGACCAATTGCTGGCGACGTATGCCACTGACACGTGCTGAGGGCCCTATATATGTGTGTTGGCCAAAATGACACTTCCTACCCTGGGGACCAGTGCTGCCTGTTCACCTCGACCTGCTGCTGCTGCTGAGCTGACCACCGACTGCTGCCTGTGACCATCACCTCGACCTGCTGCTGCTGCTGAGCTGACCACCGACTGCTGCCTGTGACCATCACCTCGACCTGCTGCTGCTGCTGAGCTGACCACCGACTGCTGCCTGTGACCATCACCTCGACCTGCTGCTGCTGATGATCTGACCACCGACTGCTGCCTGTGACCATCACCTCGACCTGCTGCTGCTGCTGAGCTGACCACCGACTGCTGCTCTAGTGCCATACTCCGTGATCTTGCCATGTCGAGAGGCAAAGAGATCCGGTCTCGACCCTTCACCGCCGCGGAGCTTGATGTCCTCGTGGACGGTGTACTCCGCAACCATGGACGCCTCTACGGCGCACCAGGACGGGTGGTAAGTGCAGTGTGGGACATGTTGGTGTGCATGAGGTGGCCAAATAATCAGGCCTATTTCTATCATAGCTGTGTAGTGTGGGCTAGACATATGTTCCTGATTGTGCATGGCTGCTGACAGTTACGTCTTGCCCCTATGTGTGTGACAGGCCAACTGTCCACTGACTTAAACCCTTTTGTCTCCCATCATGGTAGGTCAAGCTGCACCTTCGCAAGGACCTGTGGAGGAGCATAGCACGGGAAGTACGGGCATTGGGGGTGTGCAACAGACGACAGACACACTGCCACAAACGCTGGGACGACATTTCCAGGCTGAGCAAGATTGTAGCGGAAGTAACACTGGGCATGATTCCAAGGACGCCCCGTCTGGCCCGACGCTCCATGACCCCTCTCATGCACCGTATCATTGCAGTGACGCATCCTGAACTGGCCGAACGTCTGAGTGTTGATCAACAGCAAACTAGCGGTGAGCATACTGTCTGTGTAGGAAACCTGTGAGTGCTATGCATGTATTGGTGCACAGACACAGTATTGAGTTCCGTGTTGCGTATGTATCTCTGTGATGCCATTTTGGTCCCATTGGGTGGTTCTCATTTGACATCCAGGTCCGCCATGTTGACACGCCACTTGCTTAGTAGTTGAGTGTTGAAGCACATCCCCTAGTGGTCCATGGCCCCATGGCAGGAAATGTGAGGATGACTGGTAGAGGTGGGCCGTGTGCAGGATGAGGGCTACAAAATCTTTGTCAGCTATGTAATTTGGCAATCCTGGTCCTTCTGTACGTCAGTCTGCCCATGACTCACACATCTTTTATGTGCATTTCAGCTATGACAGAGGACACTCAGCCACAGACGGTGGAGAGTAGTCGAGGAAATGAGTCCGGCTCAGACTTCGCACACACGCAGACTGACACAGAGGAGGCCAGCGCCGGAGAGGGGGACAGGACCGTCCCTGAGGACTCGCATGTGGAGACACCATTGTCCTCCTCGTCGGACACTCTTGGTGAGCCTGCACTGTTGTCACAGACTGGGAGTGGGCACTCATCACCTTCTGTCGGAAGACAGCACACAGGGCCCACACTTCCGCCAACTGCACCATGTACTGTTCGTGGCCGGAGGAGTAGGGGGAGCAGAGTGGCGTTCGGTGCAGGCACCGCTGCCCCTGCCACGGTGAGCCAAAATGCACTGTGTGCTGAGGCTGTTGATCTGCTGCGACAGCTGTGTGTGGGGCAGACCAATATGACAAATGCTTTCCAGGACCATGATAGGAAGTTGGGGCAGGTGGTGGCATTCATGGAAGGGATGCATGGCGATCTTGCAGGTCTACACAGGACAGTGCAGTCATTGGCAAGCAGTGTGTCGTCTGCAATAGTACAGTCGCATGAACAGGGTGCTACTTCTGTTTCCCCATCTACACCACTGGATGTCTCAGGGGGTAGTGATTATTCTGAGCAGGACTCAAATACAGGTTATTGCACTAGAAGCAGCGTCAGACAGCACGTCAGGGCACGCAGGGCACAGACCCCATCCCCTAGATCAGCTAAATCTGTTCACGTAGACAACGTCAGATACACTGGAGTACACACACAGGATCCACAAGTGTTGTTGGGGGACATGCCTTCAGGAGCTACACAGGCATTCAACACAAAAGGTACTCCCAAGGCAAGGGATACTCACATGTCCATGGACTGTACCTTGGACAAGGCCAGTCAGAAGACAAAGGCACCTCCTAAGAGCAGGGAGACTCCCAAGGGCAGGCCCACAGCAGAGGAAAGGGACACTCCCAAGGACAGTGAAAAGACAAAGGCACCTCCTAGGAGCAGGGAGACTCCCAAGTGCAGGCCCACAGCAGAGGAAAGGGACACTCCCAAGGACAGTGAAAAGACAAAGGCACCTCCTAGGAGCAGGGAGACTCCCAAGGGCAGGCCCACAGCAGAGGAAAGGGACACTCCCAAGGACAGTGACAAGACAAAGGCACCTCCTAGGAGCAGGGAGACTCCCAAGGGCAGGCCCACAGCAGAGGAAAGGGACACTCCCAAGGACAGTGAAAAGACTAAGGCACCTCCTAGGAGCAGGGAGACTCCCAAGGGCAGGCCCACAGCAGAGGAAAGGGACACTCACAAGGACAGTGTAAAGACAAAGGCACCTCCTAGGAGCAGGGAGACTCCCAAGGGCAGGCCCACAGCAGAGGAAAGGGACACTCCCAAGGACAGTGAAAAGACAAAGGCACCTCCTAGGAGCAGGGAGACTCCCAAGGGCAGGCCCACAGCAGAGCAAGGTCCATCTCCCAAGGACAGTGAAAAGACAAAGGCACCTCCTAGGAGCAGGGAGACTCCCAAGGGCAGGCCCACAGCAGAGCAAGGTCCATCTCCCAAGGGCAGGGACACACACAGAGAGCAGGTGTCTACTGGAGACAGGTGCACCACAGACGACAAGTCTGCTGGCAGGAACAGGGCGGCGACCAGGGCACAGGCTACATCCAGAGACAACACTCCACCTAAGGATAAGGCATATCCTACGGACAAGGCATCTAGCATGGACAAAGGCGCAATCAAGGACAGGCATACTTCACCCCTGGCTGCACTTGGAGTTCTGGACTTTTTGGTTCTGTCCAGAGGTGTCAGGGATAACACCCGAAGACCCCGGAGTTCTACCTGTCTCGGTGCACAAACAAACAGAAACACGGGCTTCTCGATGGTGGCGTCAAAGACCAAAGGTTTATTACTGCAGGGACACAGAAGTCACAGAAACTACACATGGGCAGTATCTAGGAGCCTGTTCAATTTGTACAAAGAGGGTTGTTCCTTATATACTAAATATTCTGCTCGGGGCAAATTCTTTACATGTTACCACAGTTCTAAACATTCGTGTCTTAAACAATAAATATTTGGCGTTGCACAGGAATCGTCAACAGTATCTGATGTCAAAACATTACGAATGAGGGGTTCCCACTATTCCATCATAATCCCATGTCAATTTCTCATTCAAGACCCGGACCGCCTCATCGTAAATTTCGTTACCTCCCCCTAATAAAGGCCCAGAAGGAAAGGAGCAGAGCCAGGTGTAGAAGATAGAAAGACAGGATAAGAGATGTTTGTGGGTCGTAAATGGGCACGGTTACCAGCTTCGGCCGCCTAATCATGATCAGGCCAACGAACACAAGAACCAGTATAGCAGGACTGGCCTCAGGCTGGGGAGGCAGTTCTTGTCGAGTCATGCTGCCACAGCGTTGCTGGCCTAAGGTGCACGTGTCCCTTGCAAGGTGAATCGCCGGGTAAAGCCTACGTGTCCTTAGATGAAAAAGAGGTCATTGCGTGTCCATTGACTATGTGAGGGCAAGGAATACAAAATGGCTTCCGTGTTCTAAGATGGATGCCATGGGTAGAACAGAAATGTGTTTGTAACTGGAGTGCTCTTGCTCGTAGCATAGCGAAAACACCAGGATATACTAAATGGATCATTTGCGGTTCACTGATACCAAAATTATGTATTTACGACAATGTTACAAACACGAATAAAATCGTCACGGAACCTCAGACCCTCCTTTTGCCCTTACATAGGCAATTACTCAGTCTATGTCAGAATCTAACTCTATGCTCATTAGGTCAGTGACATGTTGTTGCATCATCATCCTGTCTCGTGTCTTTTCTCCTAATGCAGGTGGTTTTCTGAAACAGGTTGCAGCACAAAGACTACACAAAGCGGGACCACATTGGATAATAAGGCAGCACGAGAACAGAAATACTAGGATGACACCAATGACCATCAGAACCTTCCATCCCCACGCTGATACCAGAGTCCAAAACCACTCCATGAAGGACCAGTTTCCCTTGTCTACGTGTATGGAGTCGGAAATCTTGTGTAGCTTAGAGATCGCTTCATAGACTGTTGGAGCATTATTTGGAATAAAGACACAGCAGCTCGATTGGATCATTCTGCATACCCCACCTCGATCTGCAAGTATTACGTCTAGAACCATTCGGTTCTGCAACGTCATGAGACGATCCGCCTGAAGCTCAGCTGTTAAGTTACTAAGGGCACCAGCAGTTTCTGTAATAGTAGATTCAACTACCCATGTTAGTTGACGTAGATTTCTACTATTGGCCATAGGCCCCCAAAACGGAAGGAAACCTTTGAAGAAGTCTCCAGCTTCCTGACCAGCGGTATCTTCCTTGCTGAAGACACCTCTTGCTACTCTGGTCTTGTGATAATCTGAAGAAGCAGTGTATGTCGGAGGTAACAATCGAGCAATATAACATGAACCTGAAAAGTCAACAGGCAGCCATGTATATGCTCTGTCCTGACAGATGAAGTAAGTACCCCTAGCAGTAAGGAAGGCAGGGGAGGAGTTAGACGGAAATACGTAAGTCTCAACGCACTCACTCCTCCCTAGCTGAGCTCTCAGATTTCTCCCATTTCCTTGCAAACAGACCTGACCTCGGTGAGGCACGACCCAAACTGAAGTAAAGCTTTTACGCTTGCTTTCTCCCAAACTAAGGCGATACTCTGTAGAGTTCCAACTCAAATACACCCGTAATTCATCTCTAGGGTAAGATGGAGTATTATTGACGTCTTTAATCATGTCAATAATTCCCTGGACTAAAGCTTTGTTGGCTGAGTTGTATTTAGTGGACCGTGGTGTACGCGGAGGATAGGTCTCAAGGGCATATGAAAAAATGGTCTGAAAGGCCTGAAATGATCCATTGTAGCTAAAAGGCAAGACTAGATAGGGAATGCCTTTATCCATAGTGTGAGGTATCAAGCCACACACCCAGCAGTCTGTAGTATTAACTACCAGTTGGTGTTGATGCAAGAGCTGTACAAATGTATTGTTAATAAATTCTGAGCGTCGAGCTTGTTCGTGTTCAGGAAATGAGTGAAAAGAATGCATAGAAGAAACCGTAGAAGTAGTAGGATCAAGGGGAGGTACTGTAGTTACCGGCATGAAAATCAAATGCACACCAAAGATGATTCCACCCACCAACGTTATCAAAACGATTAAAAACGTAACTGCACATTGCATTAGAAAGCATTTGCTGTGAAGTATTCGGTACAGTCTATTTCTGCGAACATAAATTACATTCTTTCTTTGCAGCTCAGGAAGCTCCATCTTCTACGACCGTTCGCGACCACTGATGATGTGTACGTAGATGAAAATGCCTCTATCAGCCCTGGGAGTTCCCAGAACTAACAGAAAGATCGACCTTGTGTCTGACCCCCGCAGATTCAACTAGGCACACAGCCACGACCCTACGGCTACCCAGACGGCAAGGCAATTTTAAAACAAAAAGAAACAATACAAAGTATTAGCAAACTTCCTGGCTGGAGGCAATGTATAGAAAATTCAAATCTGAAAATAAGCAGTTTCCTGCTTTATTTGTCCATATTGAGAGGTCGCAAGTTGTATCTCAGTTTTGCAGGAGCTGTCTGATCTGGAAACAGTGTATTTTCAGCCGACGTTGTAATGTTCACGTTCGCGGATGGCAAATGTTCTTTTGGTGCAGATGGCAAATGTTCAGGGTTCAAAAGAGCAGTTTCAGGAGGAGAGTCAGAATTTGGTGAATCCGTGATCAGTTCTGCATCGCTGAAAGGTATGAACCTGGGGACTTGTTCCGTTTCAGAGGCACCGATTCCTTTCTTTACCCAGTTGTCGTAAGGAAGTGGCAGAGGCACACGTTTGACATGTGTCGTATGGATCCAGTTCTTCCTTCCGGCCACACGAATAGCAGTTCTCGTTGCTAGTAGGACTTGAAAAGGGCCAATGAATCTGGGCTGAAGATTTTTCGTTCTTGCAAAATTTCTAATGCCCACCTGGTCACCCGGTTTCAGCTGATGGCCTGGACTCTCCGGTGGCTTTGGCAATGCATCGAAAACCTGTTGGTGAATAAGACTCAATTTAGCAGTCAAGTCGAAAAGGTAATCAATTAACATTGGGTATTCCAGCTGCTTGAATTCTTTTGGTCTAGGTACCCCCCAAACATTTGCAGGACGACCAAAAACTATTTCATATGGACTAAGCCCTACTCTAGAATGTACAGTTGCTCTTGTTGATAGCAAAGCCAAAGGCAATGCGTCTGGCCAGGACAAACCCGTGGATGCTTGTATCTTAGCAAGTTTCAGTTTAAGGGTGCCATTGTAACCCTCGACTAAACCCGCGGACTGGGGATGATTCGCACTATGAAACTTCTGTCTAATCCCTAGGCCGGCACACACACTCTGCATAACTTTCCCTACGAACTCACTTCCGTTATCTGACCATACAATCCGTGGCATTCCGTATCTGGGGAAGTATTCTTTAAGAAGAATTTTGGCAGTGGATAAGGCAGTATTGTCCTTTAGCGGGTATGCTTCGATCCATCTGGAGAAAGCACAAACTACCACTAGGACGTATTTCAGATTATTACAACGATCCATGTGAATGAAGTCTAGCTGGATCACTTCGAAGGGGCAGGAGGGAGGAGCGAAATGACCTGCAGGTGTGGGGATTCCCTTGCCAGGATTATGCATCAAGCATACCATACAATTCCTCACCACTCTCTCTGCGCACTTACTAATCCCATCATTCTTCCAAACTGGAGCCAACATCTTACAAATCCCTTTAGAACTGATGTGCGCTGCTCCATGTGCCATCGTCACTACTGCAAGCACATACGCATCAGGCAACATCCAACGCTGTTGTTCCGACAAGTCAATCCAACACCCACTCGAGTCCAATTTACCCGTGCTCTCTTTCCATGCAAGCTTTTCCTCCTCAGTCGCCTCTTTCTGAATTTCTTTCACGCTTTCCACTGTGTCTTCACACATTCCAGACTCAGAAATCCATCTTGCAGACGTTGCAACATACATTCTACTCATCATATTTCTAGCTGTCTGTTTTGCCGTCTCATCGGCAAAAGCATTCCCACGACCAACATCATCCGTGATTGCTTTATGAGCACTGCATTTCACAATCGCAACTTCAGTCGGCAAGGTTAGAGATTCCAACAAGTCATTAACTAGCTGGCCATGTTGAATCTTAGTCCCATGGGACGTAATGAAACCTCTCTCTTTCCACAAACGGCCAAAACTATGGGCCACGCCGAACGCGTACTGACTATCTGTGAACACATTCACTCTCTTTCCCTTAGCTAAAACGCACGCTCTTGTTAGCGCGATCAATTCTGCAGCCTGGGCAGAATTCTGACTCACTCTTGCAGTCTCCACAATCGTACTCAAAGTCGTTACTGCATAAGCAGCAGTCACATCACCATTCTCTAATTTGAAGCAAGACCCATCAACATACAACGTGCCATCTGGATCTGATAATGGAGTGTCTTTTAAATCAATTCGTCCTTTTGTTTCTTCCTCAGTTTTAAAACAACAGTCGTGTGGTTCGGAATCACTCGACTCTTGGCTAGTCGGCAACAATGTTGCTGGATTCAATACATTGCATCTTTTGATCTGAATATGACTAGCTAACAGTGTCAGTTCATAACCTGATAATCTAGCACTGGTAAGGTGTTGCGTCTTGGTTCGGTTCATGAGTGTATCCACCGCATGAGGAACCATAACCACTAGCATGTTGTTCATTACTAAACCAGCAGATTGTCGAATGGAAGCTGCAGCTGCGGCTGTAGCTCTCAAGCAACTAGGCAATGCTCTGGCTACCGGATCTAACGTTGATGAAAAATACGCACAAGGGCGTTGTTTATCACCAAATTTCTGCGTCAAAACACTCAATGCACAACCTTCTCTCTCGTGGACATAGAGCGTGAATGGCTTACTGTAGTCGGGTGTACCCAATACAGGTGCTGAACACAGTGCATTTCGTAACTCAGAAAAACTCTGCTGACATTCAGCAGACCATGGTACCGGACTCGGAACACCTTTCCCAGTCAAGGCTACCAATGGTTTTGCCAAAAGAGAAAAATTTGGGATCCATTGCCTACAATATGAGGTAATACCTAAAAAGGCACGTACTTCTCTCTGCGTGCTAGGAACATTCATCTGTATAATTGCCTTTATTCTATCTGGGGTCAACTTCCTTCCCTCCTTTGACAAGAGATGACCTAGGTAGGTCACTTCTTGGCAGCAGTATTGCATTTTTGAAGGTGACACCTTGTGATTCAAATTTGACAAATGATGCAATAAAGAAATCGTAGCTGTTTTGCAAGTTTCCTTGTCATCAGCAGCCACTAGAAGATCATCAACATATTGTATTAAAGCAGAACCAGGAGGAAGTACGAAGGAATCTAACTGGCTTTTTAATGCTTGACTGTAAATGGATGGGCTTTCACAATAGCCTTGTGGAGCGCGTTTAAACCTGAAGCTTCGTCCTCCTAGAGAGAAACCGAAGATATCTCTGCTTTCTTCGGCTATCGGAATGCTGAAAAAGGCATTTTTCAAGTCGACAACCGAAAACCATGCTGCTGTAGCAGGAATCAACGTTAACAATGCAGTAATGTCTGGAACCACAGGAAACTGTGGAATCACAATTTTATTAACCTCTCTGAGATCAATTACAAACCTATATACTGGAGGTTTTGTAGGGTCAGTTCGTTTCAAAATAGGCAGTACAGGACTATTACAGATATTACCTCTAGTTTCTTCTATAACGTCTTTCTCAATCAGATCATGCACTATCAGTAGGAGCGCACGCTCACCTTCACTAGAGATTCTGTATTGTGGAATTCGTGGAAGTTTGACATTTGCTTTCAAAGTTACTACATAGGGTGGAATTTCCAATAGACCTACATCATTAGGACCAGTCGCCCAAAGAGTATCAGGGAGTGAACGCAGCTCTGGTGGGAGCGCATCCATCGACAAGTACATCGGAGAGATTATTCTTTTACCCAACGTAAGCTGTACTCCTTCTGGAGAACAGTATAATGTCGCATATAGGCGTTTTAACAAGTCTAAACCAAGCAGATTTTCGTTACAACCTGTCGTCAAAATCAGGGGTGCTTTCAATTGACAGGGTCCAACAGAAATAGACAAAGGACCAGAAACAGGGTTATGAACAGGGGCGCCCGAAAAACCTACTGAAATGTTTGTTGAGCCAGACAAAGGTGCGCCAGGGAGTTTCGCATGTATGATAGAACTTTTTGCTGCACCAGTATCCAACAGAAACGGTTCGACTATACCTGATGTTGCTACTGCGACATAAGGCCCACTCTGATCTACTGGAACTGATACTACTCCCTCTCTTTGTCCATGGCTGTCCTAGTACTCACTTTGCTGACCTTCCTCACTAGCTTCATAATAGTCTTCAACATGATACTGTGGAGACCTATTCTGTTGGGCAGATTGTCCATTTCGCTGGTCGAAATAATTAGAAGGGCGATCACTCGTCTGCGGAGGCATAGCACCTCTTCCTCGACCTCTAGAATTTTGCATAGAACTACCACGACCTCTCTGAGCAGCCGCAGTATTATTTTGCGTTCGAACTGGACACTCATTTTTGTAATGACCTTCCATTTTGCAATAAGCACATTGATTCCATTGGTATTGTGGCCTTTGAAAATTATAATCCGTTCTTTGATATGACCCTTGCTGCATGTTAGTCTGATTCGTGCGAGGCGGATAAGCTTGCTGTAAAAGTACTTTAGTTTTTAAATCTTTCGTCTTTTTATCTGATTTTTATTTTTCTTTATCCCTATTTTCATAGTACTGGGCAGTCGCAAGTATTTGCGCAGTCGTAGAGACAGCCCACGCACTTTCAGAATTCTTTAATTTACCACTAAGTTCTGGCAACAGATTGTGCACAAATTTATCAACAAATAATCTCTGGCCTCCTTCTGTGCTCATATCCTGACCACTATGATCCACGAAAGTCTCCTCGAATCTTGTGAAAAAGTCGGAGACGCTTTCGTCTTTCTTTTGTTTGCACGCGGACAATTTGTCCCAGTTAACGCGCAATGCTGGCATCAAGGTTTTCATTAAATCGATTATTCTACCAGGCAAATTAGCAATTAGGGGTTCTGGTTTGGAACCACCTATTTGTTGACCATCCGCTGCAATTATAGCTGCCCAGTCACCACCTAGGGCAACTGGATGATTCTCTTTATGAATTTTAGCCCAAATTGGTTGCGGTACTACATTACCAAATAGCAGATCTATGTCAGCAAGATTCAATACACAAGCGTCAACTGTTTGAGCCAACTCTTTGTAGTACCCTGCAGGATTTTTACGCGGATCTGGCAAGGCCTGTTTCACTGCTAATACTTCAGCTCGCTTCCATGGAATATGTATCCATACTCTCTGGAATTGGGCCGGAGCGGCTGCAATACCAAGGTTTACATTAGCTTGCACAGCTTCACGCCAAATTGGTGGAACCTCTCTCATTGGGTATTGACGATTTTGTTTCGTACTACGTTTCTCTAATTCTCTCGGTGAACGAAGGGATGAGTCGGTCCTATAACTTAGAACCAGTTCCATCGCTTCTTTTATATTTCGACCGACTATCATACCTGCAGCAAACTCTTTCTGAACATTAATTAATTCTCCTAGATTTGATTCAGGGTCATCCTCTTCCAATTCCTCACGTAGAAGGAAACACATTTCATCGAACACATATTGTTGTGTCGGTTCATTCCATTGCATAAATGTATCTAATACATCTTGTACATTATATCTTCCAACTTTTGAAACCCATCTAAGAGCAGTGGAATCTAATATTCCTCTTTCTTCAGTACTGGGAAGCTGGCTACGCCTCTGCACAGAGTCAGAGGTAGGAGTCTTAATCAGAGTTTTATAGAAGGGAGATAGAATATTGGAGACAGAATCAGTGATTCTCCGACGAACAGAAAGTGGAGTCATAATATTAGCAGAGGCAGTAAATAGAGTAGCAGTTGGAACAGATAGATTAGGAACAGTAGGAGTAGCAGGCAAAATAGCTTGTGAACTAGCAGGTGTGAGCGACACAGGCATAGGTAAAGAAGCCGGCAACCCTGGAAGAGGGGTTGTCGAAGGAACATTAATATTGACCACAGGAGGTACAGGAACTTGATTCAGGGGAGCGGGAACAGGGACACCAGGTTGTCCAGCAACCGGTAATTGAACATTCGGTATAGGTGGAGCCGTAGCACCCTGTGCATACGGTGGGGGTGATCGTAACAAGTAAGACAACAGGGGATCCTTTTCAGGGTCCTCTACTATCTTAGCCGTACTTGATGGCAAAGCAGGATAGCACTTGTCTATCGCTAAATTACGCTCTCTATTGGCCACCTCCATCGCTTTTTCAGACTCGTTGAGTTGCAACTGCTTAGCAGACTGGTCTAAAGTCAACTCTTGCTCTTTCTGTTCTTTCTTCAACTTTTTAATTTCTCTCTGTTTAGATTCTTTTCGCCAATAACGGAAAGAATCAAACATTGCCGGCCGGACTTTCTTCTTAAACAACCTTCTTTCTAGATTATCGAGAACTTCAGGTTCAAAACTACCATGTAGTGGCCAACTAAGGACACCATCTTTCTCTGTATAGTGGATCCATACCTCGTTATAAGAGATAGGGCCCACACCAAATTTGCAATATAGATCATAAAGAGGAGTTCCAATCGGAGGAACCAAACACGAGTCCTCTAACTGGGAATCACTGTTGCAACTAAAACAAGACAACATACAATTTTTCCGACTTACCATTTTATAATCCGGAACACAAAACAAACAAGACACAAACAGAAAAGATGCGCACTCGAACCAAGAACTTAGGCCTACCAGAACTGACAAATGTATCGATATCTGAACTGAACCGAATGATTATCGTAACCAGAATAACCAGTGATAATCTTACAGAACTGAACTGAACTGAGAACTAAAAGGATTATCCAAACAGGAGCAACCCTCACAAAATACTTAACTGAGGTACTGAAGACGTCACCAAGGAGAAACCCGTCACGTCTCGCCGTACTAAGGACTGCACCTCGGGTCCAAGACAGGGCGACGGTCAAGGCAACGGACCACTGCAGCCGTCTGAACGGGAACCCTCGTGGAAGAGAACGTCGGGCCACTTTTGCGATATGCCGGGATCGATGAAGTGGGGCGCCTCCCTCTGAAATCTTCCCACGAAGCTCCTCGAACTCTTCAGGCTTTTGGACCGGTACCGAATGACGTCGCCCCACGTTGGGCGCCAATTGGAGTTCTGGACTTTTTGGTTCTGTCCAGAGGTGTCAGGGATAACACCCGAAGACCCCGGAGTTCTACCTGTCTCGGTGCACAAACAAACAGAAACACGGGCTTCTCGATGGTGGCGTCAAAGACCAAAGGTTTATTACTGCAGGGACACAGAAGTCACAGAAACTACACATGGGCAGTATCTAGGAGCCTGTTCAATTTGTACAAAGAGGGTTGTTCCTTATATACTAAATATTCTGCTTGGGGCAAATTCTTTACATGTTACCACAGTTCTAAACATTCGTGTCTTAAACAATAAATATTTGGCGTTGCACAGGAATCGTCAACAGTATCTGATGTCAAAACATTACGAATGAGGGGTTCCCACTATTCCATCATAATCCCATGTCAATTTCTCATTCAAGACCCGGACCGCCTCATCGTAAATTTCGTTACCTCCCCCTAATAAAGGCCCAGAAGGAAAGGAGCAGAGCCAGGTGTAGAAGATAGAAAGACAGGATAAGAGATGTTTGTGGGTCGTAAATGGGCACGGTTACCAGCTTCGGCCGCCTAATCATGATCAGGCCAACGAACACAAGAACCAGTATAGCAGGACTGGCCTCAGGCTGGGGAGGCAGTTCTTGTCGAGTCATGCTGCCACAGCGTTGCTGGCCTAAGGTGCACGTGTCCCTTGCAAGGTGAATCGCCGGGTAAAGCCTACGTGTCCTTAGATGAAAAAGAGGTCATTGCGTGTCCATTGACTATGTGAGGGCAAGGAATACAAAATGGCTTCCGTGTTCTAAGATGGATGCCATGGGTAGAACAGAAATGTGTTTGTAACTGGAGTGCTCTTGCTCGTACATAGCGAAAACACCAGGATATACTAAATGGATCATTTGCGGTTCACTGATACCAAAATTATGTATTTACGACAATGTTACAAACACGAATAAAATCGTCACGGAACCTCACACTGAGGCTGATGTTTTCTACTGAACGCCAAACAGATGTCTCCGCGGCGGAGTCCCCCCATACCTCCACTCCCATCCAGGCCAGTCAGAAGCAGAGGAGGGTGTCCCCTGTTGTAGCATCCCCCATTACACATGATTCCGAGTCCAGGCGGCAGGCACAGAGCAAACGACAAGCAGGCTCCAGCACGTCCCCAGAAACCAGATACCCGGCTGCAGATGCTCCACCTATGGTGGGTGGTGATTCTTTAGAATCCCCACCACTTGGCAGTCCTGTCCTGTCCAGGGTGCACTCACACATCCCTAAGAAACGCAGACACACACCATTGACACCTGCCAACCCCGATTTGGCTCAAGGTCAGCTATCCCCAGCTCCCAGGCCCACCCTGCCTCCTGGCCCATACAGCCCTGTGGCTCATCATTTCAGTTGTCCCAGTGGCGCTGGTGCAGTTGACTCTCATGTATCAGATGGTGGCACTGTGTCTGTTGTTGGCTGTCATGCATCATGTAGTGGCACAGTCTCAGTTGTGCCCTCTCCTGTTGCAGGTCCTGACAGTGTATCTGGGTCTATGGCTCACGTGTCAGTTAGAAGATCTGTGGCTGTGTTGCACACTCCTGTTTCTGGTGCTGGCAGTCTGTCTGGGTCAGTGGGTCACGTGTCAGTGACTACATCTGTGGCTGTGTTGCACACTCCTGTTTCTGGTGCTGACAGTGTGTCTGGGTCCGTGGCCCATGTGTGTGTCACTCGGGCTGTGGCTGTGTCTCACACTCCTGTTTCTGGTGCTGCCAGTGTGTCTGGGTCCGTGGCCCATGTGTGTGTCACTCGGGCTGTGGCTGTGTCTCACACTCCTGTTGCTGGTGCTGCCAGTGTGTCTGGGTCCGTGGCCCATGTGTGTGTCACTCGGGCTGTGGCTGTGTCTCACACTCCTGTTGCTGGTGCTGCTAGTGTGTCTGGGTCCGTGGCCCATGTGTGTGTCACTCGGGCTGTGGCTGTGTCTCACACTCCTGTTGCTGGTGCTGCCAGTGTGTCCGAGGCAGGTAGTTCACGCAGTCCCCCTGATTCTGTGATGTGAGGTGCTGAACACTTCACTCAAATGTTATTTCACATGGTGTGTCCATTGAGAACTGCGTGGCACTCTTGTGGTTCCTGTGATGGGTTGGTAGGGACACGTACTTGTGCTGCCTCTGATGGACCTGCTCTGTACTGCACAATGCCCTGTTGATGCTCTGATACTGCATTCTGCCCTCTCGTTTACTGCCTATGATGTACCTGCTCTGTACTGCACAATGCCCTGTTAATGCTCTGATACTGCATTCTGCACTCTCATGTGCTGCCTTTGATCAACCTGTTCTGTGCAATGGACTGTTGATGCACTTAGCCCCTCTCACGTGCTGCCTCTGATGGACATGTTCTGTGCAATGGACTGTTGATGCACTTAGCCCCTCTCACGTGCTGCCTATGATGTACCTGCTCTGTACTGCACAATGCCCTGTTGATGCTCTGATACTGCATTCTGCCCTCTCGTTTACTGCCTCTGATGTACCTGCTCTGTACTGCACAATGCCCTGTTGATGCTCTGATACTGCATTCTGCCCTCTCGTTAACTGCCTATGATGTACCTGCTCTGTACTCCACAATGCCCTGTTGATGCTCTGATACTGCATTCTGCCCTCTCGTTAACTGCCTATGATGTACCTGCTCTGTACTCCACAATGCCCTGTTGATGCTCTGATACTGCATTCTGCCCTCTCGTTTACTGCCTCTGATGTACCTGCTCTGTACTGCACAATGCCCTGTTGATGCTCTGATACTGCATTCTGCCCTCTCGTTAACTGCCTATGATGTACCTGCTCTGTACTCCACAATGCCCTGTTGATGCTCTGATACTGCATTGTGCCCTCTCGTTTACTGCCTCTGATGTACCTGCTCTGTACTGCACAATGCCCTGTTGATGCTCTGATACTGCATTCTGCCCTCTCGTTAACTGCCTATGATGTACCTGCTCTGTACTCCACAATGCCCTGTTGATGCTCTGATACTGCATTCTGCCCTCTCGTTAACTGCCTATGATGTACCTGCTCTGTACTCCACAATGCCCTGTTGATGCTCTGATACTGCATTCTGCCCTCTCGTTTACTGCCTCTGATGTACCTGCTCTGTACTGCACAATGCCCTGTTGATGCTCTGATACTGCATTCTGCCCTCTCGTTAACTGCCTATGATGTACCTGCTCTGTACTCCACAATGCCCTGTTGATGCTCTGATACTGCATTCTGCCCTCTCGTTTACTGCCTATGATGTACCTGCTCTGTACTCCACAATGCCCTGTTGATACTCTGATACTGCATTCTGCCCTCTCGTTTACTGCCTATGATGTACCTGCTCTGTACTCCACAATGCCCTGTTGATGCTCTGATACTGCATTCTGCCCTCTCGTTAACTGCCAATGATGTAGCTGCCCTGGTGCCCACTTTGCCCATGCTCACGCATACACTGTGATTATACCCCTATTATGTACAATAAAGGTAGTCTATCAAGTCTCGTGGTCTGTCGTTGTCATTCCTGCTTGCGTACTACAAATGTGTATTCGTATTTGCTTCTCATCAGTGGTTTGGGTAACATGACACTCCCCCTCCCTACGTCACGTCCCTTGCTGGTATTCCCCTCCAGACAGCCAATGGTTTGTGCCTTACCTGCGTCGTCGTCGATAGTGGGCCATGACTAGGACGTGGTGGATCGCGAAGAGCATCGGGAAAGCGTGTAGCGCTGGGTCCATGGTGGTGGTCAGCTTGCGGTGGGTATCTCTGCTATGTCACCTATGTTCGCTGTGGGGATTCCGCCGTGTTCAGACAGGTTGTTTTTCCGCTGCGGTTTTATGTGTATTTTCCGCCATCTTGATTTGGGTGACGGTCTTAGACGTCAGTACGTACGGCGGGGCCTCCGGATGTGTTCCGTCCGCCACGTGGTCGTGTGTAGTTCGGCGGCGGTGCGTGCTTTTCCGTCGCGGACGGAAATTTGACACGTTTTCCTATCCTGATATGGCGGACGGAGTATCCGCGGCAGGCGGACACGGAAAAGGCTTTTTCCGCCTACTCCAGGGCCGCGGTGGCTCTTCCGTCTGCCATCCTAATGAGCCCCTATGTCTTTCTTTCTTCATATAGTTGCTCCTTCCAAATCAAACAGAACATCAAGGAGGGAGCTGGCTCAAATGGCCCGGCAACGGAGGCTGGATGCCACTGTCGCCGAATATCGGCGGCTGGTGGGCCAGGAGGAGGAGGAGACGCAGTCTACCGGTACAACAACAACATCCACTGGGACAGCTGCATCCTCCTCCGTGCCCCCACGGGCTGCCAGACAGCGCAGTGCTCCAGCGGTACGGAGCCGGGCTACCAAAGCCAACCGCTACCGCCGAGCAGCAAAGACAGCAGCTGCCCCCCACAGGAGTTGCAAGGCACGCCAGCGCCGCTTATGCCTCAGAGTGTCCTACCTGGAGCAGGAGGTGCATACCTATAAGAACTTGGTGGAGTGCCTCCGCTTCGACCATGCCACCCTCCGCAAGGAGTATGATGCCCTGGCCGCTAAAGTCAACAGCACCCTCCCGTAGTGTAGTGTCCCTTGCCCCTTTTTTAGAGACTTTTGGGGGGTAGGAATTGGGAGTTGGGTTGTTTTTGGTACTTTTGAAGGACAATCGTTGGGGTTAGGGAGGGTCTTGCGGGAGATTATTTTGTTAGGGCTGCAAAAATATACTTTTTGAAACTTTATCTGACCATACCTGTTTTTTACTGCTTTTGAGTCTGGTGGGTGGGGGTTTAACAGTAAGTTTGTTTTCCTGAAGAGTCCTAGGACTTTAGTAGTACTACCTTCAATCTCTCGTCTATTCCTAATACTCCATTATACTACCTCCCACCAAACGCTTATCTTACCTGTAATTTGTGTTTGAAAGTAGGGCTAGGCCCAGGGCTGGCTCCACGGGAAATGGCGATTAAGGTTGGCAATCCTGGGCGGATGAAATGTCCTCATTGCGGTGGTACTAGTGGTGTGACACAGTGGCAGTTGCATGCCTATGGAAAAAAAGAAAATGAAACCTGGTTTGTCCTTACTGTAGCATTAAAACGGTACGATAGAGAATATAGCAGGTGACAGTACACTAGAACTAAGCATGGGCGGATCTAGCGGATCTCGCGTACGCGAATTTGCGGATTTATGGATTCGCAATCCGCGAAGATACGCGAACTCTCGCGGATTTGCGGATTTTCCCGTTTTTTGTGTTGGTGCGCGTTCGCGCCGATTTTGGGACAATTTCGCAATTGCGAACTTACTTTTCGGCTCGCAACGGCCGCGACTATGTTGCTTCTACGTCTGGTTTATCATCACAGGTTCACAGCACCCTCTGTTTCACCACTGCACCCTCTGGGACACCCATGCCACCCTCTGGTACATCCTCACTGCCACCCATTAGGTTTGTTTATCACTGTAGTTTATGGGGGGTGAAAAAAAAAAACACCTTCCCTACTTCAACTGCCATGAATTAATTTGGGGTTGATTAATGTGTCAGTTATTTAGAAAGTTCCAGTCTGGCTGGCACCTGCTTCCTTCCTTATCTGTAATTTGCTTTCTGTTGCAGTGAATTTTTTTTTCACAGGACCTTTATGGTCTACTTGTAGCTATTCTATGAGCCTGCTGTTTGGGTCATAGCAGGGTCATAGAATAGTTGCAAACTCTGGAGGGGCCCCTCAGGAAGCACTACAGTGAATGTTACAAATGTTAAGTTTGAACTTTTGCACCTGCTCATTGCTTTCAGTTTAGCAAAAATCGTTTTTTCTGCAATTTCGCGCGTTTTTTGGGGCGCGAATCCGTGCGAGATCGATTTCGGAAGCCGCGAATGCTTGCGAATACACTAATTTTTTTTTTGAGACGTGTATGTTCGCGTGATTTTGTGCGTGTTCGCGAGGCGCTTGTAGCTATACGTTTGCCATAGCGGTCGTACACGGGCGCGGCCATCTTGTTTGCGTGACGTAATTCCGTTTCCGGCCGCTATGTGTAATCTCGCAAAGTGTGCTGCTCGCTAGTACAATTTCGCGCGTGCTCGCGAGGAAAATCTCGCGCGAACTTACCCACGCGGTCGGGAACGGGCGCGGCCATCTTGTTTCTCATTCATTGCTATGGTTCTGGGCATGCTTTCTGTATCCTCTCTGAATCTCTGCCATCCTTTGCTTGTTTGAAGTTTATTTGATCTATTTTACTTATTAATCTATCCCTCTATTTTTCTAGCTCTATATTTTTGTGTTTTCTGCTGCTTTTAGTTACTTTTAAACTACTTTTTTAAACTCTTTTCTTTTCTTCTTCACTATTCTATTTCTTCTTTATCATTTAACTTTATTTCTGCCCAGACCATGGTAAAGGGAGCCGGGAAGCACCCTGAGAAGGGGAAGGGTCCCGCACCCCGTGACCGGCTCCCGTGCGGGCGTTTGAGGGGGGAGCAAGTGGTGCCACGGGAGATCTTTAGCGCAGAGGAGGTGGCCGCACTCATCTTCCACGTCCAGCGCCGCCTCCCCAAGACGATCCTGGGAGGCGGCAAGATCGCAACCGGCTATGGCATCCGGGAGCGCCGGAAGCGGTGGGAGAAGGTGTGCCGGGCCATGTTTCAGCTCTCTGGGGTCCGGCGCACATATAACCAGGCCACCCACCGCTGGACAGATGTCATGGACCGGGAGCGGGACTTGCTGGACGCGCTCGGCGTAGAGGTCCCCGGGCTTGGTGAGTAGTAGTAGCTATTCATCACTACTCTGTTTTATCCGGCTCTGTCATTTGCAAATCTTTGTTCTTTACCAAGAGCAATAATGCTGCCGATTACATTGTAGGTAAATTATATTTCAAAATCTTCTATGCATTTCAGGTGCACTGCTCTCCTTCTCAGTAGCCTTGCTTGCTACTATGCTTATTTGTTTTGTATTTTGTGTTCATTTCATTGGCCTGAGAAATTATGTATGAGTGTAGTGTAAAGATAAGAACTGCGTGATGCTAGACACTAAGGGTCATATTTTCAATTACTGGCGCATCCCTGCAAAGTAGCAGGGGTGCGGCAGTAATTGTGTGCCATGCCACCACCACCCATTGGCCCAAAATGTCACAGAAGCCTTACGCATCTGTGCCGTAAAGGCGGCGCATTGCTGGAGTTGCGTGCCAACGATGGCGCAGCTCCAGCAATGCTCTGGGGTACCCTATCTCCCCAATGCTGCATCAAGCCGTACGTCGGCTTCAAGCGCGCAGGGTTTGAGTCATGCATCATTGTCCTAAAAGTGACTGATTGACATCTTGTAGATTTCCCTCAGCCACTTTTAGGATTCGTTCCTGCGCAGGTACGCCCTCCCTTGCGCCGGAACGCCCCCTGATGGCGCAGGGCTTTACAACGTGATGCATATATACGCCGCACCAACACCATGGCGAGTCTTTTGTTCTGCCGCTGCTTCACAAAAGTCATGCAACAATGGAGGAAAATGAGCCTCAAGGGACTTCTAAATCAGCCCCAACAGACTGAAGTCCAGTCCTTCCTTTAGACACATGGCTATAAGAAGAAATAGTGGCGGTGGTCGGTGGATTGATAGTTTGAGTATTCACTGATCTGCAAGCAGGATGGACTTTGTCTGTCACTTCGCGTGCTGCGGACTGCTGCCTGCCAGGCCTAGGCAAACCTCTTTAGTAGTCTGTTTATTGAGTTACATAGGAACTTTCTAAGTCAACGGTCCGCAAATCAGGCAATACGAATAACGTAGTATACCACATGAGATAGATCCCGTGGAATAGTTGTCTATCTATTTGCTATTTCTCCAAAATATTTTGTTATTGTTCTTTTGAAATGTTTGATTTGGTTGACAAATCTCATCCATGTTTTCTGGTCTTTCTTTCTTTCATGTTGTACATCAGCTCCCCCCAAGGGCAAGAGGACACAGGAGGAGGGTGCTGTTCAGGAGGATGCAGGCCAGGATCGGGCAGGCGAGGGCTCCTTTGCTGGCCCCAGTAAGTTTAAATTTTAATAAAGAGTACCTATTTTTTCCTAGCGTTCCTCATTCGATTTTTTCTAAATCGTCTTTGATCTTCTTGTAGACTGGATATAAATTCTTATCCTGCCTCGAATATGACTCCATGTGGTATTACTAGATTATTCTTATTAGTCTGTCTGTGTAGCTAACTAAGATTGGACATTTGGCAATTCCATTGTACTCCCATTCTATTCAGCAATAGCTCTATGCACTGTCTCCTTACTGACTAGATAGTGTGGCAGAGTCATTTAGCTCCCGAAGTCACCGATGATTGATCCCCAATGATCTCTAGATTATCGTACGCAGGACAAGAGTACGGAGTCACAGTCGAGAAGTGTCAGAGGCACTCATGCTTGCAAAAATTCCAAAACCTTTAGCTCATCCACTCTAGTCTGGAGGACCAAAAACCACAGAGTCTATTTAAGTTTAAAAGCTTTATTAAAAGTAAACACATTTATTAAAATCTACTTTGTCATAAAACTATTTAACTGAAAACAGAAAAGTGCTTAGTGCTGACGATTAATTGGACACATTTCTTGTGGTCGAGCCGAGCTCTCACCTGGTTTGAACTTGATCCTGGTCGTGTTCTTAGGAGTCAAGCTTCTGTCTGTTAGGAGAAAAAGTGGTGCGTGTTAAAAATAAAAAGCAAGCATTCATCAGTTGTGCATAAAAGTGCAGCAAGACAACAGCCTTCCCTGGAAAAAGGGACATTTTTACTTTAGAGTAGACAGTCACAAATTATTACATTGTATTCTGTTTTTTTAACATTTCTTTATTACTCCTAGACCAAATATTATATAGTAGTGAGTGGTGTATTCTAACATTCTTAAATGTACTTTGTAGGTGGAACATCTGGTGACGGGGCCAGCGTGGAGGTGGCGGTGTTGGGCGAGGACTCGGAGGACTCTGGGGAGGAGGCGGTGCAAGAGCCGGCGGACGGTCCTGTGGGGGTTCGCACGGTGGTGGCGGGAACAGGTAAGCTATATATTCCTTACTTTTTGAGATTGAAGACTGCATAGTGTGCTTTCTGCACGGGTGTATTACAAATCAACCAGGTAGTAGCCTCCTCGAAATGTACTTCGACTTAGCTGTGAAGTTTTTGGTGAGAAGAATCCCAATAAGTTCTTAGATGAACGTGATGGATGGGATGAACGAAAAGCGAAAGAAGGGTGTAAGTAAGTGGGACGCGAAATTGTATGATGACTGGCAAAGAAGAACGATATGTGTTTGCTTGGCCCCCGAGGTGGCTGGGAAGGAAAGAATATGGTATGGTGCATGGCTGGGTCAATGATGAAGCAAGGATGGGTGGAAGGACAGCAGCCTGGGTGGGTGAAACAGAAACTGTATGTGTGCGTATACTTTGAATGAATGGATTCCTGGAGCATGGTATTCTCTGACTCTTAGATAGCACATGTGTATCTAGAGAGAGTAGATGGTCGCTGGATGAACTAAGTGTTACCTTGAAGAGCATGTACCACCGCACCCGCACGTCCGTTCCAGTGTAGGGAAGGCAAGGAAAAGAAATTGTAAATGTGTCCAATACTACCATGAATAGTAGCAGTACTTTGTAATGCAACTGCAAGCACAGCATATATCTGGTTATTACGGTGGACACTCCGTACCTCTCTTAATAACTTTAGTTTAGTTGTAGTACGTCATTCATGTGTGGGTGTATCACTGTTCACTCAATATTAAGCAAAGCACCTAAAGTCATCCCATATGTCATCAAATACGTCCCATGTGAAGTGATAGATAATCAAATTATTTAGCTTGTTCATTTTCCTTTTCTAGTACTCATTTGCACTGTAGGGTGAAAGGTAAAGTAATTAAGCAGTAGCCCTTGTAACAGAGTATTCTCAGTGCCACCCGTAATAGAAAAGTAATAGCTTCACCACCTGCATGTACTGGACCGGTACAGTAACGCAAGTCTGTCTCACTCATCATGGTGTGCAACTGTTTTTCTCGGGTGCAAGTTCACTGTGCTGCCATTCTGCCGGCTTGCATAAGATAACGTACCAATTTTCCTAAACAAGAGAGAAGAAGAAGAATAAGACTGGTGTACTGTCATAGTCGACTGTAATGGATGTCCATAGTGGTCGTAGAATTTGTTCATTAAACTACCACTAATGTTAGAGCAAGGATGCAGAAGTGGGAGGTTACATAGATACTGTCCTCAATAGTTATGTACTGTGCTTTCAATTTGCTACTTGTACTGTGACCCAACTTTCGGCTCAATCACTTTGTGTTATTAATGCTAAGGAGCATTGGTTACAGACTATGTCTTTCTTTCTTCATATAGTTGCTCCTTCCAAATCAACATCACGGAGGGAGCAGGCTTGAATGGCCCGGCAACAGAGGCTGGATGCCACTGTCGCCGAATATCGGCGGCTGGTGGCCCTGGAGGAGGAGGAGGACACGCAGTCGACCGGTGCAACAACAACATCCTCGACTGGGACAGCTGCATCCTCCTCCGTGACCCCACGGGACGCCAGCATGCGCAGTGCTCCAGCGGGACCGAGCCGGGCGAACAAAGCCAACCGCCACCGCCAAGCAACAGAAAGACCAGCTGCCCCCCACAGGAGCTGCAAGGCACGCCAACGCCGCCTAGGAGTCCGAATGTCCTACCTGGAGCAGGAGGTCCAGAACTATAAGAACTTGGTAGAGGGCCTCCGCTTCGAGCTTGCCACCCTCCGCAAGGAGTATGATGCCCATGCCGCAAAATGCACCAGCACCCCCCAGTAGTGGAGTGTCCCTTGCCCTTTTTTTAGAGACTTTTGGGGGGTGGGATTTGGGAGTTGGGTTCTTTTTGGGACTTTTCAAAGACAATCGTTGGGGTTAGGGTGGGTCTTGAGGGAGATTATTTTGTTAGGGCTACATAAATATCAATTTTTCAACTTTATCTGACCATACCTGTTTTTACTGCTTTTCAGTCTGGTGGGTGGGGGACGGGGGTGTAACAGTAAGTTTGTTTTCCTGAACAGTCGTAGGACTTTAGTAGTACTACCGTCAATCTCTCGTCTAGTCCTAAATAATACTCCATTATACTACCTCCCACCAAACGCTTATCTTACCTGTAATTTGTGTTAGAAATTAGGGCTAGGCCCAGGGCTGGCTCCACGTGAAATGGGGATTAACGTTGGCAATCCTGGGCGGGTGAAATTTCCTTATTGCGGTGGTACTAGTGGTGTGACACAGTGGCAGTTGCATGCCTATGGAAAAAAAGAAAACGAAACCTGGTTTGTCCTTACTGTAGCATTACAACGGTTACGGTACGATCGAGAATATAGCAGGTGACAGTACACTACAACAGTGCCATAATGTAGCCTAACAAATGGTAAAGTATTTGCTTGCAAGTATAACTAGTACTTGCGTTGAATTTATTTGACATTGGCTCCTACTACTAGAAGATATAGTACTGAAGCTGAGTAAGTCTAGAAGATATCCTCGTATTCCTTCACCAGCCTGTTGCTATGACCTTATCCTCCCCAGCAAGTGTGTGGAATTATTGATGTCATTTTAGTCAGACGTCAAGCAAAACAACACAGCCCGGGGGAAGAGGGTTAGGGTTTGGAAAATGGATGGGAATGGGGGTTTCTTTTTGGGTAGGTTTTGTTGAGAGAAGAAAAAAAAAGCACAGCCTGGACAAACAATAATTGAAGATAAAGAAATCTTTGGGTACAAACTAAAGCTAAGCACATGCAGTCACACTTATAGAAGAAAACAATGGATACTGTATCTGTATTCTGTATGTTGTTGGAGTTGTCCTGTTGAATTTGGTAAGTACGTTGCATGCAGCAAACAATTCCTCTTATTAGCGGCACTCCTCCATTCCAGCTGACGCTTCGTCCATCAATGTTGGTGACCACTGACAGAAGACACCCTGTCCACTGCCTGCCTGGCGGATGTTGACTGAAACCCGGCCTGTAATTATTGAACGGAAAACAGGAATTGCTATTACAATACCACTGATAAATAAATTAAAGGTATGCACGCTGTGTGGTGCAAAAAGTCACACTTTGATTTCCCTAATAGACAGTAGAATATTTTTGAAATTGCGTGCTCTGTCTGAGTCACCTTTTTAAGGATAAATAAGTATGGCCAAAATATTATAGCGGATCTTTCCCCTCAAGGTAGGTGTACTGTAAACTGTGTTTTAGAACAAAATTTGACCTTCCCAGCAATGCTCCCACCAAGACCCTTACTAAAGCCAGTCGCAAAAATGTAGAAGACCCCCAATCAGATCTCCAAAAACGATGCCTAGCAGAAAAATGGAGACAAAACGTACTTTGAAAGTAACAGTAGGCCCAAATACAGACCGTGGATTGTATTCAAACCACTTGCAAGCAAGCAAAAGTATCCATAGCCAGCATCGCTCCAACAGTGCTCTAAAACCCCAGAACTGCGTTGCAATAGAACACCCCGAAACACATGCAATCCTGCTGCTAGGGCTAACCCTAACGAACCCTAACTTACAAAAAGTGCCAAAACTGGTGTTTCCTTATGGATTTTGTCCAAAACACTTCTATCCGGTATTAGACCTTCCCAGGAATGCCCCAGGCAAGACCCGCCAACCCACCTGCAAAAAACCACGCGACAACACCCCCAAACAGCGAAAAAGCTAAATCTCATACTTACAATATCTCTCGGCCTTCTGGTCCAAACGCGCTGTGCAGCTAGGTCATCATCAATCATCATAACTCCTGTTTTCCACCACGGATTTCCTGAAAAGCAAATGCAATCAAGATTAGACTGTCGCAGCAGTGCTTCGACAGAGACCCCGGCCGCAACCCACCCACGAACAGCAGGAAGCCCCCCAAAACGCTACATTGAGCAAGATGTCAGAAGAAATAGCAAAAAAAAGGCTTTTCCTTAAGGATTTTGTCCAAAACACTTCTATCCGGCATTAGACCTTCCCAGGAATGCCCCAGCCAAGACCCGCCAACCCACCCGCAAAAAACCACGCGACAACACCCCCAAACAGCGAAAAAGCTAAATCTCATACTTACAATATCTATCGGCCTTCTGGTCCAAACGCGCTGTGCAGCTAGGTCATCATCAATCATCATAACTCCTGTTTTCCACCACGGATTTCCTGAAAAGCAAATGCAATCACGATTAGACTGTCGCAGCAGTGCTCCCAGACCCCAAAACTCACCCACAAATACCCGGAACCCCGCCAAAGAGCACCTCAAAGGCAAGCAAGTCAGCAAAAACGGCAAGAAATTTCCACCTCATATTTGGTCCAAAACACTTTTATCCATTATTAGAGCTTCACAGCAATGGGCCCAAATCTGTCAACTCACCCGCAAAGAAGTAGAACACCCCACTAGTGCTGAGTCTTTCTTCATTGGGCGTAATCCAGACCTCTGCTTTGAGGGAAATCGCAGTCTGGAGGAGGAGGATAGAGGAGCATGTTCTTCAGAACTTGTGAACCTGAGGAATGTAGACTGCGGCACCTTCAAATCAATAAGCAAACAAGTGAAGACAGTTCTGCTGATGGTCTTGTTTTTAGGATTAGGTGATTAAAGTTTGAATTAAATTAACTGTGCAAAACAAAGAAAGAGAGACACACAGGAATAAAAGTGAATAAGGACGAAAAAGAAAGTTATTGATTCATTGTCTCATTTTCAGGGCTCGGTGTCAGGGAATAAGAAGAAGATTTCGTCATCATACTCTGCGAATTCAGGCAGGATGAGGTCAGTGCCACCGAACAGAGAACAAATCCCCTCATCTACGTTGCCGTCCTCCTCGTCTTCATGCGGCGTGCTTTCTCGTACTTTGTAATCTGGTGGTATGAGGTGCTGATTCATCTTGATCATTGTCAGCCGCTCCACATTTTGGGGCGAGAGGCGGCTCCGTTTGGGAGTTACAATGCCACCAGCAGCACTGAAAACACGTTCAGAAGACACACTTGCGAGTGGGCAAGACAAATAGTTTATAGCCAGGTTGGAGAGCTCTGGCCACAATTGTTTTTTCCCATGCCAATACTGCAATGGCTCATCATTAAGAAAGACCTCTGTTGAGTCATTCAGATAGTCCTGCACCATCGACTCAAGGTCATCAACTGTTCCTCCACTTTGCTTACTTTTTGCTGTGCCTGTGACATTTTTTCGAGAACCATACCCCATCAAACTTAGCCAATCCTCCTCCGCAGCCACTGTTAGTGTTGTCATTGTGTGTGGTGCAGATGATCCACTTGCCGGTGTCTTTAACGGCTGAGAGGTCACTTGTGCCCCAGCCACAGGTGCAGAAGTGGATTCTTGTGACTGGGGATGGCCTGCTGATGCTGATGCTGATGTACTGTCTTCTCCTTCAATAACCTGCCGTTCTTTTTCAAACCTCTTGGCTGACCAGGCTAACCAATGTTTGTACTTTTGAACATCTGCATCAGCAAAAGGAAAGAATGCTTCGCCTGCCAGCGCCTTTTTGTAGCGTGGATCCAGAATAGTAGCACAAATGTAATGCTGTTCTGACTTGATCTTTTGAAGACGTTCATCACCACGTAGGCGCTCTAATAATTTCTCAGACAAAATAAAATGGTCTTTTTTTTTTCATCTTTTTCAAACTCAGAAGACACCGCCATCAGTTGGTGCTCCAGCATGCACAACAATGGGATAGCTTTTCCCAAATTACTGTCCTCCTGGCTGACTGCACGCGTGAAGAACTCAAAAGGACGAAGCATGTCTGTCAGGCTTTTAACTATGTCCCATTGCGCCGCACCCATCCGCATGTCCTCCTTCTGAGATGTACCCTCTGTGAAGAAATAGTGATCGAGTACCGTATACTGCTCATACAGACGCTCAAGCATGTAGAAGGTTGAGTTCCAACGTGTTGCCACCTCCTGGATGAGTGCTTTCACTGGTATTCGACTTTGAAGTAGCAGCCTCCTCAGATGCTTCCGGGCCTTAAAAGAATGGCTGAAATGGTTGCACATTTTGCGGCAGGTGGCCATTACCGCGAACACTGCACTGTCTCTATCACTCAAGAATTTTTGAACTACCAGGTTGATACAGTGCGCCAAACACGGCACTCTAAAATAGCGACCCAGCACCATGGCCTTAACTACATTGGCGCCATTATCCGTGGAAACATAACCAATCTGGCGTTTTTTTGGGGATAGCATTTTCAAGACCTTTTTGTCAAACTCGTCCAAAATGTTTTGGGATGTGTGACTTTTCTCCAAGCCAAACATGACTAGTGTTGCATGTTTCCGAGCAGCTTTGAAAACTTTGTCCGGGTCAACACCTGCGTTTAGCTTTGCTTTAACACCTGAAAAAGAGACCCAGTGTGCAAGGATGCACATGTAATCAGCGCCTGCGCCACTGGTCCACATGTCTGTTGTCAGATGTATTGTGTGAACAGCACTCTTCTGCAAAGCTGCTCCAATCGCCTCCAGCACATCTTCATGTAGTGCTGGAACCGCAACTCTGGCAAAATAGAACCGGCTAGGAACCTTCCATTTAGGGCAGAGCGTTGCCACTAATTCTAGAAAACCTACCGCTTCTACAAAAGAAAAAGGGAGAAGGTCCACAGCTAGCATTTTAGCCAGCTTAGTGTTATACAGACGCGTCAGTGGGTGGTTGCGTTCATATGGCACGTCTGAAGTAAGCATTGTTCTAATGTTGCCCTGGACCAAGCATTTACGGGCTGATAATGACTTCGTTGACCCAATTTTGCTCGCTGGTGAACTTTTGTGCGTTGGTGTCTCACTCGCTCCAACACTCTTAGTGTGCCTCACATTGGGTGTGCTGCTGACAGGGGTGCTGGGTGTAAGGGAAGTGTTTGACACGTCTTCTTCCTCCTCGTCATCATCAGATGCAACATCAACGTTTCCTTGAATTCGGCCTTTCTTGATCGCATCTAGGTGCGCAAACCATTGGACAGTGTGCTGTCTCCTAAGATGACCTCTCTGGCCTCTGGTACCATAGTTGGTACCTGGCTTACCACGACTAACTGCAACCTTACAAAGGGTACAAATGGCAAACTTTTGATTTTTTTGACAAACAGTAAAGAAGTCCCAAACTGGGGACTTGAAGTGTCTGTGGGACCTGGAGGATGCGGCGATACTGGTGGTGGTGGTCATGAAGCTAATGCCAGATGAAGTGGAGGATCTGGATTGCCCAACTTTTGTACGTTGTGCACTTTCACCGCCACTAATTAAGGTCGAGGTGGATGGAGGTCTCTTCTTGCCAGAAAGAAATATGGAAGCGGGACGAGTTGGTGTACTACTTAACTCCATTGATTGTGGTGTTTCCACTGCCTCCTCATCGACAACATCATCATCATCACGCTCAGCAGCTCTTCGGGCTAGGGTCAAAATGTCTGTTTGCTGCATGCCCGCTGGGGCTGCAGTGACCTTTATGATGACTGGGTCGTCGTTGGCAGAGTCTTCATCAGCAGCAGTATCCGCCACTTCTTGTTGAGCCTCATCACACTCCATAACTCTGAGACTTTGGACGAGCTTCCTTTTACGCTTAACTACCTTTGTCGGATCATGGTGTGCCTCACTCTCAGACGGCAGTGGTGCTGGTTCCCAAGTTTGATCCGTATCATCAGAAGGAGGTGTGCTTGAAGAAGATGTAGACACAACCCTTGATCTCTTCCTTGCTAGGGGTGTGGAAGACAATGAAGGATCATCAGGAGGAGTGGCTTCCTCAAATGATACCTCGCCTTGATTGTCGATTTCCTGATGTGCCCCTACTTCGGGAGGAACAACTATTGTGGGCACTTGTGACCCTCCATGCCCCTCTGCTTGCGCATCTCCTTGAGCTGCCTCTCCTTCCACATGTACTTGGGCTTGTACTTGCACATGTTATTGTTGTTGCGGCTGTGGTTGTTCAACACTCGTCAGATGAGCTACAACAACCTGTGTTGATTGAGGGACATTGCTGCTGCTTTCTTGCGATGAGCCAACATCACTGGTCGATGGTGATTGAAGAACTATACTGGCTGCCTCTGCAGCACTCAAGGGCTTGGACTTAAGTTGGTGTGGTGGTGGTGGTGGCACTGAGCCCAATGGAGCGGGGGTGCTGCTGCCAGCTTGGTCCCCAGCAGATCCCGCTGTTGCTGCAGGCATTTTTTTTTTTTTACTCCCAAAAAAAGGGGCGGGTGGCACACCAGTCTCCTTGGTAACTTGCTTCTTCTGCTCCTTACTGGCACCTTTCTTGCTAGAGGAGCTACGGGTTACTTTTTTTGGGGCCATCTTCTTCAGAGCAGGTCAGAACAGCAGGCAGCAGTTGCACGAGTTGCAGAGTTGTCTGTGTCCAGACGTGACGTCGCGTGACGTTATGCTGCACACACACACCGCTGCAGGACTTCTTCCTGGCACTGGTGGTTCTCTTGAGTCTTGTGCACCTAAAAGCAATGGAAGACAGAGGAACATCAGTTCAGTTATACACCCCAAAAAATCGACAAAACACAGAAAAATGAGCACAATCCCATGCCATCCATGAAGTTTATATTGAAGACACCCCACAGAAAGACTAGGGCCATGCAAGTATGCAACACTCACTACCCCTGGGCATAATGGATGAAAAGTAGGCAAAATAAGTGCAGGCCTCAGCCACTGCCTCTCTTAAAAATGGCCCCTTACACCCCAAGCACATGTTGCCTGTACCAGCCAGGACTCAAGATGGCCACCACCACCACCCACATGGCCACAGTCCACATCAACAGTACACCCCCAAAAAACAGAAAACCAGCCAGAAATCACCACAATCCAATGCCATCCATGATGTTTACATTAAAGAGAGTGAGACCACACTACAGGCACACTCAGTCCATGCACCACTACCCCTTGGCAAAAGGCCCCACCAGCAGCCCCAAAAAAACGACAAAAAACAATAAAATCAGCACAATCCCAGCCCATCCATGGCCTCAATGGTGTTTAAATTCAAGAAGACACCCCTCAGAAACACTAGGCCCATGCAACACTCACTACCCCTGGGCATAATGGATGAAAAGTAGGCAAAATAAGTGCAGGCCTCAGACACTGCCTCTCTTAAAAATGGCCCCTTACACCCCAAGCACATGTTGCCTGTACCAGCCAGGACTCAAGATGGCCACCACCACCACCCACATGGCCACAGTCCACATCAACAGTACACCCCCAAAAAACAGAAAACCAGCCAGAAATCACCACAGTCCAATGCCATCCATGATGTTTACATTAAAGAGAGTGAGACCACACTACAGGCACACTCAGTCCATGCACCACTACCCCTTGGCAAAAGGCCCCACCAGCAGCCCCAAAAAAACGACCAAAAACAATAAAATCAGCACAATCCCAGCCCATCCATGGCCTCAATGGTGTTTAAATTCAAGAAGACACCCCTCAGAAACACTAGGCCCATGCAACACTCACTACCCCTGGGCATAATGGATGAAAAGTAGGCAAAATAAGTGCAGGCCTCAGACACTGCCTCTCTTAAAAATGGCCCCTTACACCCCAAGCACATGTTGCCTGTACCAGCCAGGACTCAAGATGGCCACCACCACCACCCACATGGCCACAGTCCACATCAACAGTACACCCCCAAAAAACAGAAAACCAGCCAGAAATCACCACAATCCAATGCCATCCATGATGTTTACATTAAAGAGAGTGAGACCACACTACAGGCACACTCAGTCCATGCACCACTACCCCTTGGCAAAAGGCCCCACCAGCAGCCCCAGAAAAACGACAAAAAACAATAAAATCAGCGCAATCCCAGCCCATCCATGGCCTCAATGGTGTTTAAATTCAAGAAGACACCCCTCAGAAACACTAGGCCCATGCAACACTCACTACCCCTGGGCATAATGGATGAAAAGTAGGCAAAATAAGTGCAGGCCTCAGACACTGCCTCTCTTAAAAATGGCCCCTTACACCCCAAGCACATGTTGCCTGTACCAGCCAGGACTCAAGATGGCCACCACCACCACCCACATGGCCACAGTCCACATCAACAGTACACCCCCAAAAAACAGAAAAACAGCCAGAAATCACCACAATCCAATGCCATCCATGATGTTTACATTAAAGAGAGTGAGACCACACTACAGGCACACTCAGTCCATGCACCACTACCCCTTGGCAAAAGGCCCCACCAGCAGCCCCCAAAAAACGACAAAAAACAATAAAATCAGCACAATCCCAGCCCATCCATGGCCTCAATGGTGTTTAAATTCAAGAAGACACCCCTCAGAAACACTAGGCCCATGCAACACTCACTACCCCTGGGCATAATGGATGAAAAGTAGGCAAAATAAGTGCAGGCCTCAGACACTGCCTCTCTTTAAAATGGCCCCTTACACCCCAAGCACATGTTGCCTGTACCAGCCAGGACTCAAGATGGCCACCACCACCACCCACATGGCCACAGTCCACATCAACAGTACACCCCCAAAAAACAGAAAACCAGCCAGAAATCACCACAATCCAATGCCATCCATGATGTTTACATTAAAGAGAGTGAGACCACACTACAGGCACACTCAGTCCATGCACCACTACCCCTTGGCAAAAGGCCCCACCAGCAGCCCCAAAAAAACGACCAAAAACAATAAAATCAGCACAATCCCAGCCCATCCATGGCCTCAATGGTGTTTAAATTCAAGAAGACACCCATCAGAAACACTAGGCCCATGCAACACTCACTACCCCTGGGCATAATGGATGAAAAGTAGGCAAAATAAGTGCAGGCCTCAGACACTGCCTCTCTTAAAAATGGCCCCTTACACCCCAAGCACATGTTGCCTGTACCAGCCAGGACTCAAGATGGCCACCACCACCACCCACATGGCCACAGTCCACATCAACAGTACACCCCCAAAAAACAGAAAACCAGCCAGAAATCACCACAATCCAATGCCATCCATGATGTTTACATTAAAGAGAGTGAGACCACACTACAGGCACACTCAGTCCATGCACCACTACCCCTTGGCAAAAGGCCCCACCAGCAGCCCCAGAAAAACGACAAAAAACAATAAAATCAGCACAATCCCAGCCCATCCATGGCCTCAATGGTGTTTAAATTCAAGAAGACACCCCTCAGAAACACTAGGCCCATGCAACACTCACTACCCCTGGGCATAATGGATGAAAAGTAGGCAAAATAAGTGCAGGCCTCAGACACTGCCTCTCTTAAAAATGGCCCTTTACACCCCAAGCACATGTTGCCTGTACCAGCCAAGACTCAAGATGGCCACCACCACCACCCACATGGCCACAGTCCACATCAACAGTACACCCCCAAAAAACAGAAAACCAGCCAGAAATCACCACAATCCAATGCCATCCATGATGTTTACATTAAAGAGAGTGAGACCACACTACAGGCACACTCAGTCCATGCACCACTACCCCTTGGCAAAAGGCCCCACCAGCAGCCCCAAAAAAACGACAAAAAACAATAAAATCAGCACAATCCCAGCCCATCCATGGCCTCAATGGTGTTTAAATTCAAGAAGACACCCCTCAGAAACACTAGGCCCATGCAACACTCACTACCCCTGGGCATAATGGATGAAAAGTAGGCAAAATAAGTGCAGGCCTCAGACACTGCCTCTCTTAAAAATGGCCCCTTACACCCCAAGCACATGTTGCCTGTACCAGCCAGGACTCAAGATGGCCACCACCACCACCCACATGGCCACAGTCCACATCAACAGTACACCCCCAAAAAACAGAAAACCAGCCAGAAATCACCACAATCCAATGCCATCCATGATGTTTACATTAAAGAGAGTGAGACCACACTACAGGCACACTCAGTCCATGCACCACTACCCCTTGGCAAAAGGCCCCACCAGCAGCCCCAAAAAAACGACAAAAAACAATAAAATCAGCACAATCCCAGCCCATCCATGGCCTCAATGGTGTTTAAATTCAACAAAACAGTTGTATCATGCACCCCTAACCAACCCTGGTCCTACTGGATACTGTGGCTACCAACAATATAATTTATTTAATGTTCTGAAAAAGTTCCAAAATTGTACTTGCAGCAACTGTAATGCCCCAAACAAACTTACTTGTGAAAGTTGATTTCTAATCCAAAAGTGATCCAAAGACAGTCAAAAAAGGCCTCAAATCCAAATATCCAGCAGCACCCACAAAAAGTAATCCTTCCAGCTCCAGATCCAAATGAAAGTGACCAGGAGATGGACAAAGCACTGGGAGGAGCCTGCTGGACAGGAACAGGAAGTTGGAGACTGTGGGGCACTTCCTTCCTCCCCCCCCAAAAATGGACTCCTTGCAAAAAAAAAGGCCATGCAAATGTCAACCTGAGGAGTGATTCTGATAAAAATCATAATTTTCTGAAGGTTTATCCTGTTTGCTGATGATTTTCTTGTGCAGAATTGCAAAATCTCTATTTCGCGAGTGCGAGATTGTTCCTTTCCGCCGCAACTACGTGTTCGCAATTGCGAACTCTCGCGAGGTATGCTGTGCAAGGTGGCAAGCCGCGATTACGTATTCGCGGGCGCCAAACTCCCGCGGGATCACGCAGCAAGATCCAAAATGGCGTGGCACTCGCTAAATATGATCGAGAAAAACAACTCGGCAAACGCTTAATGACGGAAAGTGAACGCCGTGTCGTGTTTTGGCAGCTCCTGAGTTAGCGTTTAGCACAGCTACACGGTCTTTTCTGTTAACTTGACCAAAACGAACGGGGGCCATTTTGAATCCCTCTGACTTCCGTTTCAATGAACACGCTGCCTCGTGGTCAGTGTGCCCTTTTGTCCTTTCTCGATACCCATGGTCACTAGTCTGCTCGGCAACAGGCTATTTTTAGTACTGGTCAAGCGCACATGCGCATTACGCACCAAATGGTCACTCTTCAGGAATGTTCATGCTAACTGACCAGTGCTGTTAAAACTCCTCCCACATGTTGGCTGTGTTCCAAAAATGACCTTATATGTACCTAAAATGTGTAACTTGTAACCGCCTATCTTTTTATTGCTATTAAACTATATAAAAGAGGTCGCGCACCGATGTTCGGTGTGCTACTTCTTACATTACCGAAGGGTGCTGTAGGAATGTATCACCACCCCATGGGGTCTTAATAAAATTGTCTTTTACCTTTTCCAGTGTCCGTGCCAACTTCTATACTAAGGTGTTCGAGAGTTTAGCAGAGTATGTAGGCCTGATTTGAACCCAACACCACAATTGGCGACCACGAAGGGACTCATCGGCGACTCGGATGCCCGAAGGAAAGGTCGTGACGAAGGTTAGGAAACTCGCCATGGACGCGATCGCTGCCATTGAGTGACCCGAGTCTCGGCACCCACGGTGTGTTTTCCCCGTCCTTCCGATCTGACCTTCCAGGTGGCGCCGGTCCTCGACTGAGATTCTGATCTTGGATTGTCGTGATGTGCCGTTTTGGCTGATTCGACCACAGAACTTGGCAGTTGGACTTTGGACGTTTGAAAAGAAAATTGGTAAGCTTTTGAGTGGTGAGGTAGTCTACTGACACTTACTGTGGCTTTTTGAAACTTTGATTTTGAATTTGAATTTGTTAGCTAACGTTTTGAATCTATGAATTTGAATTTGAATATGTGAAGTGCACCTCACATAGGCAGGCATGTAGGGATATTTCTCTGATTTATTTGATTTGAATAGGGCACCGTGTTAGGTGTCATTTTGTAGTATCGCGGTTTCGTGGTACTTTTTGAAACATGCCTGTTTTTAGCACACTCCGTAGGATGTGCTGTTCTGAAAATGGTACCAATTATCGATTAAGTGAAAAACAGCCGGCTCCCCCAGAGGGGACTCCAAATCGTGAAATGTATGTTAAATACGGTATTCCACCTATAATGTATAGTGCATTATGGCATAAGTATACTAAGACTGATCGTGAATTACAGTGGCCACTATATGGGTCGTTTGACCTTCGAAAGGTACAATATGTAGAGCAGTGCTTGTTTCAGCGAAGGTCTAGACAAGATATGTTTGATTGTGTGCGTACGTGGGAGAAAGAGGTGCGTGAACGAGCGAAGCGTGAGGAAGCCTTGGCGGAGAAAGTGCAGCGGAAGGCTGCACATGACAAAGCTTTACAGCTACAGGAGAAGGAATTACAGGAAAAGAAAGAGAGGGAGAGACGAGAACGTAATCTACAGGTTAATGGTCAATTCCCTATCAGGCGTCCTCTCTATCCAGTCCTTACTAATGAAACGGATGATTTTTCATTACTAGATCGTTGTCCGCCTCCGTACGTCGCACCTACGGCTCCGAACGAGGACTCGGACGAGGATAGTGATCGAACACAGCGTACCAGGTTATATACGGAACGAGCTACGGAATTGCGCTCGATTGCGCGAAAGCTAAATAGTAATACTGTTACTGTTTCTGATGTTACTAAACAAATGGAACAGTGGTCTGATAAGGAACGACTGTATTTTTTAGATCATTTTGGAGATGAAGTTGTTGAGCGATATAGAAAATATTCTCTCGAGTTAGAACCTAAGGAGATATCCAAGGATCGTGAGAATTTTCGTAAAGGTCTTTTTGTTCTTTCAGATGCGGACGACTTCTTCAAGCGTTTGCTTGAACTGCGTAATGAGACGACACGGCTACGGGAGTTGGAAAAGTCGAAGAATTCGTCTACGTCCGGAGCAACGGGGATATCCAAAGAATGCCCTATCTTTGAAACAGATAAGATCGCTGCGATTAATGTTAGACCTATGCGAGAAGCTGCGCCTTTATATGTCCCTCATAAAGGGGATGGCACAGATGATGATAAAAGCTCCAAAGACGCGAAAGGGTATTTTGTATATAATTGGGTTTATACGCCTTGGAATAGGGCAGATGTTATGGCGCTTAAGAATGCGTTACCTGATCCCCGTAAAAACCCTGCGGCTTTTTATGAAAATGTTGAAAGTGCAATCTCTTCATGTATCATGACGTTAGTTGATATTGATCTATTTTTCGGGTTGATATTGCCCCCTGATATGTGGAGAGTAATTCGGAGGTTTGATGACCAGGCGACTCTCGGGGCCACTTGGAAAGATATTGTTCAGGCTGATTTAGATAGAGAACCAGCATGTAAACCGTGTAAATTAATATTAGACCTTCCAGGTGCCATACTAACAAAATTAAAGACTCTTGCTCCCACTAAAAAGATTGATTGGACTATATTAGCCTCGTGTAAGCAGAAAGCGGATGAATCAGTTTCTGATTTTTTCTCTCGCTTCGAGGAAGCGTTCCATGATTACAGTGGTCAATTATTGACAGAAGATACTGGCAGGCATCTATTCGTTGATAAGTATGTAGCTAATCTCCTACCGGAGATTGCGAAACGATTAAAAGCGAGTGAAAGTTCATGGACCACAGCAACCCCTGCTTCTTTATTGACTATGGCTCAATATTATGAAAGACAGGAATTGGAGGCGAAAGAAAGTAGTGAAAAGAAGGCGAAGGAATTGAAGACGAAGGTAATGTTAGCTCAGGTTCAGGCTACGAGAGGGAACAATAGAGGAGGGCGAGGATCATACAGTAATGCTCCTCCCCCTCGTTCTGACATTTCTGTGAATCAATGTGCATACTGCAAACAGTTTGGGCATTGGATTGCAGACTGTCCGGTGTTTCGAGAGCAGCGTAATTTGAGGGGACGAGGAAGTGGGAGATCTAGGAATTATTATGGAGGGTCAAGAGGAGGTTATGGCACGAATGATCGAGGAGGTTATGGCATGAATGACCGTGGAGGATATGGAGCAAGGGGTCGTGGTCAGTCAGATTATAATACGTTTGATAACCGCAATCAATATCAGATAAATGAGGGTGATCCTGCTGAACCACGGGATGAGCATTACGCATAGGATTGCGTAGGATGGGGTGTGGAATCGGTTGAGGTACCAGTTGATCAGAGGGGTCCATACATAGAAGCACATGTTTTGGGTTCTACTGATCAATTTCTGGTCGATACAGGAGCTACTCGTAGCGCTTTGTCCAAACACTTGGTTCCAAGGGCTCCCCTGTCTGGCGAGGTAATTACAGCAATAGGGTTCGATGGAACACCTACTTCTAGCCCACTGTCTCAACCTGTTGCATTTCATGTTGATAAATTTGCTGCCCCTTGTCCCTTTTTGTTGTCCCCAAATACACCCGATAATATTATTGGACTCGATATGTTAAAACACTTTCGAGCTACTATTCGCTGTGCCCCAGAAGGAGTGCGAGTTGTGCTGAATGAGAATTACCCAGACTTTGAGCGAGTGTGTTTTCTCCATGAATCTGAAGTATTGGCCTCCTTACCAAATACGTTATGGGCCACTTCTGACACGGATGTGGGGCAGATGTTAATCCCTCCAGTACGAATTACTGTAAAGGAGGGTGTATCTTTACCACGTGTCCCACAATATAAGATTTCTAGAGAAGGTGAACTTGCTTTGATACACATTGTAAATGATTTGATTTCTGCAGGAGTAGTTGAGGAAGTTCCATACAATGTTTGCAATAGCCCAATTTTACCGATTCTTAAAAGAGATGCAGATGCTAAGGTTTACCGTTTCATTATTGATTTGAGGGAAATAAACAAGATAGTAGTGCCTCAGTACCCAGTGGTGTCTGACATCACCACGTTGCTTACGTTGGTTCCATCGACGGCAACTACTTTTACAGTTATCGATTTGAAGAATGCCTTCTTTTCGATCCCTGTACATCCTGACAGTCGATATCTATTCGGCTTTACATTAAATAATAAATCGTACAGATTCTGTCGAATTCCTCAAGGCTATACTGAAAGTCCTAGCATTTATAGTCAAGCATTAAAAAGACAGCTTGATTCTTTTGACTTACAAGAGGGAGTGGTTCTCATTCAATATGTAGACGATATCTTACTTGCTGCAGACACGCCAGAACAATGTGAGAAGAGCACCTTTGCTTTGCTTTCCTTCCTGCCCAAACATAATCATAAAGTTTCGAAGAAAAAGCTGCAATATTGTAGACCAAAGGTGACCTACCTCGGTCATCTTTTGTCTAAGGAGGGCCGTGCATTGACACCAGATCGAATTCAAGCAATCCTAGATACTCCAGTCCCTCGCACTCAGAAGGATGTTCGCGCCTTTATAGGTCTGACGTCTTTTTGTAGGCAATGGATACTGGGTTTTTCACATGTCGTTAAACCATTGTTAGCATTGTTGTCTAAAGATACACCGATTCCCATTGAATGGACGGATGAATGTCAGAATGCTTTTGAGCAATTGAGACAAGCTCTTTGTTCTGCACCAGTGTTAGGTACACCTGATTACATGAAGATTTTTACATTATATGTACACGAGAAGGATGGGTGCGCATTGTCAATGTTAGTGCAGACACACGGAGACAAGCAGAGGCCTTGTGCATACTTGGTGCTAGTTCCCCATGCGGTAGATGCGTTACTAAATCAAACGAAAACACAGCATCTAACCAGTGCCCGTCTGACAGGATATGAGCTAACGTTGTTGGCGCCGCACATCACACTAAAACGATGTGCAGCACTAAATCCTGCTACTTTACTGCCGGATCCTGTTGCTGAGACCCAGAAGGAAGAACAACATGATTGTGTTTTTCTGACTGAGGAACAGACAAAGGGTCGTATCGATTTACAGGATACGCCATTTCCAGATGTGGATGGGGAACTGTGGGTTGATGGGTCGTGTGTGAGGCTACCAGATGGTACGACTTCCGCAGCTTATGCGATCACGACACTTAAGACTGTGGTAGAAGCAGCACGGATACCCCAAAAATCGGCTCAAGCGGCTGAGTTGATAGCCTTAACGAAGGCATGTGAGTTAAGTGCTGGGTTATGTGTGAACATTTACACGGATAGTCGTTACGCTTTTGGAGTAGTGCATGATTTTGGCCTACTTTGGAAGGAACGAGGATTCCTGACTTCACACGGAGTACACATCATGCATGGAGAGTTGGTACGCGATCTCCTGAATGCACTGTTATGCCCAAAGAAAGTTGCAATAGTCAAGTGCAGTGCACATAAAAAGGTGACGGACAAAATAGGACAGGGCAATGCTTTTGCTGATCGCATTGCGAGAGAGACCGCTATGCTGCAAAATAATTTCCCCATGTATGTGGTGAAGTCACAAGCTGAGCGGTGGCATGATGCTAGAGAAGAAATACTCGATATACAGAAGTCAGCATCAGAGGCAGAACTTGTGAAATGGGCCACCGAGGGAGTATTGGATGATGAGGGTTGCTGGCGTAGTAAAGATATGGAGAGATGGAAACTACCCATGGCCTATTTACAAACAATGGTGCAAATGACACATGGACTGGCACACATTGGAGCTCTCGCAATTACTAAATTGCTTACACGAGTTTGGGAAAATGCTGACATTGCTAGCACGGCTAAGAGAGTAGTGCAGACCTGTCTGATATGTTTGCAGCACAATCCTGGACAAGGGACTTATACTCCTAAAGGTGGGTTTGTTCCACCTACTGCACCATTCGAAGTACTACAAATGGATTACATCCAGCTGGAACGCTGTAATAATCTCAAGTATGTTCTAGTAGTGGTGTGTGCCTTCAGCAAATGGATTGAGGCTTACCCTACGAAAGATAATACAGCATTGACAACAGCTAAGGTGCTACTGAAGGAGTACTTCCCGCGCTACGGTGTTTGTAAACTTATGTGGAGTGATAATGGCCCTCATTTCATTGGAAAAGTAGTGGAATATGTCCTGAAAGGATTGGGAATCAAGCAACGATTCCATGCTGTCTTTCATCCGCAATCAGCAGGTTTAGTAGAACGATACAATGCAACTCTGAAGCTGAAGCTAGCAAAGATAGTGGCATCTACATCTCTGAAATGGCCGGACGCTTTGCCTCTGGCATTGCTGTCCATTCGATCAGTGCCACATTCTCGATCTGGCCTCACACCCTATGAAGTAGTGTTTGGAAGGCCTATGAATATCTGGGGAGTTCCAAAACCTCGTTTGATACATGATATGCCTTGTATAATGATGAACGATTATCTGGCACGATTAACAAATGATTTGCTTTCTATTCATCAACAGGTTCGAGAGGCGCTCCCTGATAACTCCGCTGGTGAGGCTCACGATCTCCGTCCTGGGGACCACGTGATGGTCAAAATCTTTGAACGATCCAGCAGTCTGGAACCGAGATGGCATGGCCCTGAGCAAGTGCTGCTGGCTACGCGAACTGCTGTGAGAGTCACCAATAAGAAGCGGTGGATTCATTCAACGCACTGCCGACGTGTCTCTCCGGATCTGGTGAGCCCTGTGGTGCTATCCGACTACAGAAAGATTTTGGATACAGAAAAGAACCCAGCTGTCACGCCTGATGTATTGGAGGGAGCCTTCCCGGACCACGTTGTTTCGGATAAAGTGAAGTACAATCTACGACCCAGGAAATAAGATTCCTTTTGTGTTTTTGAAACTGGTTGGTAACCGCTCTGAGGTTTGTGAAACGGAAGCCGGGAATATCAAGGGGGGGGGATCAGTTCTGCCCAGTGTAGCGACACCCGTCTTGAATCCCGGAGAACAAATCAACGGCAGCCTCGGTTCAGAACCATCGTTTTATTTTTTCTCGCTTAGTGTTGCTTTTTGAAGAGTATTGTTTTATGAACTATGGCATCTCCTTCGACACGAAAAGGGAGAATTCTTGGTGCTGTTTTGTTTGTCTTGACCGTAGTGGTGATCGCAGTATTAGCTTGGACTATAGAACTGTTGTTTCCTGCACGAGAACATTTACTGCCCACCACTCCAAGTCCGTCTGAACATTTTCATTTCACTCTGCCTTTTCACGAAGAAAGACATAGGCAGACTTATTTGAATAACAGTTTTATTAAGATTCTGCATCATACTCATAACATGACCAACACGTCCAATTGTTGGGTATGTGGAATGTTGCCCGGACACCAGAAGAAGGGAGGAACACCACTCATTCCTCTCCCGTTTTCTCATAATGGTTCTTGTCATGCTTGGTACACTCTTCTTTTTACTTTGCGATGGCCAACGAAAGGTGGATTACTTTTTCGGTTGAATAAAATATGCTATAACGATAAAGATGGCTATCCACACGCTGAAGGAACTAAATTTGAATGGGAAGAATATCGTCCGGACAATGTTTCTACACCTCGTGTGTATACGAATCAAAGATTTATAAATGTTACGACCATGCATATAATAACCGTCATCGATACAAAAGCAGATTTGTGTATTAGAAATAAAGGTACAATCCCCGTAGGTCGCAGTGAATGTAATATTACACTTACCTTTGATACACCAACTGGAATTGCATTTGTAGCTTCGCATAACACATATTTCATTTGTGGAAATAAGGGATACCATCGTCTACCATTGGGTTGGTTAGGAACGTGTTATGTAGCATTTGTATTACCACCTGTGTTTATCGCTCCTCCCATGTATCACAATGATTATGTTTTGTACCATGATTTCATATTGAATAGAGTGAAACGATCAATAGACCTTGATGAAATAGACCAGACTGATACCACTTTACAACAATATGTAGATTTCAATTTGGGGTTATTTTCATTCGTAGGAGCTGCATTAAATAGTAGAAAGATAAGGCGGCTTACACGTGTGGTGGAAGCCGTTGCCAACGAAACTGCTTCTGCTTTAGGGAACATTACTGAGGAATTGCAAATTACCAGAATTGTAGCGCTCCAGAATAGAATGGTTCTAGATGTGATACTAGCTGATAGAGGTGGAGCATGCCGCGTCATCGGAAGTAGTTGTTGCGTGTACGTACCAGATAACTCACCTTCTGTATATGATTCGATTACAAAATTACACAAGATAGCTGCTGAGATCCACCCAGAGAATGGAACATGGACCTTTTCTGGTTGGTTCTGGACCCTGCTTAGTACTTGGGGCTGGAAATTGTTAACGATTCTCTGTGTTTTTATTGGAGTACTATTTTTCCTTTGTCTATGTATTCAATGTGGCCCTACATTATGTTCTATATGTATCACAGCCTGCATTCCGTCCAAACGAACTATTGTCAAGCAAGAGAAACTGAGCAATGATGAAGTATCGAAAATTATGGCTATTAACATTGAGGATGAACGTTCTGACTATGTCCACTATGAGGTAGCTTTTGCTAAACGCTAAAAGGGCCGTCTGTCGTGTTTTGGCAGCTCCTGAGTTAGCGTTTAGCACAGCTACACGGTCTTTTCTGTTAACTTGACCAAAACGAACGGGGGCCATTTTGAATCCCTCTGACTTCCGTTTCAATGAACACGCTGCCTCGTGGTCAGTGTGCCCTTTTGTCCTTTCTCGATACCCATGGTCACTAGTCTGCTCGGCAACAGGCTATTTTTAGTACTGGTCAAGCGCACATGCGCATTACGCACCAAATGGTCACTCTTCAGGAATGTTCATGCTAACTGACCAGTGCTGTTAAAACTCCTCCCACATGTTGGCTGTGTTCCAAAAATGACCTTATATGTACCTAAAATGTGTAACTTGTAACCGCCTATCTTTTTATTGCTATTAAACTATATAAAAGAGGTCGCGCACCGATGTTCGGTGTGCTACTTCTTACATTACCGAAGGGTGCTGTAGGAATGTATCACCACCCCATGGGGTCTTAATAAAATTGTCTTTTACCTTTTCCAGTGTCCGTGCCAACTTCTATACTAAGGTGTTCGAGAGTTTAGCAGAGTATGTAGGCCTGATTTGAACCCAACACCACAGCCGTGCACCACGCCGCGCGCCGCAACCAAGCAAAAAATCCGCCGCGAGCGGATTCACGGATTTTCGACAAATTCGCGAGAGTTCGCGGATTGCGAATTTGCGGAAAATCCGAAAAATCCGCGAGCGGAGCGGATTTTACGCCCATGCTTAACTAGAACAGTGCCACACAGAGCCTAACAAATGGTAAAGTATTGAAAGTATAAATAGTACTTGCGTTGAATTTCTTTGACATTGGCTACTACTACAAGAAATAGTACTGAAGCTGAGTAAGTCTAGAATATATCCTCGGATTCCTTCACCAGCCTGTTGCTATGACCTTATCCTCCCCAGCAAGTGTGTGGAATTATTGATGTCATTTAGCCACACATCAAGCAAAACCACACAGCCCGGGGGAAGAGGGTTAGGGTTTGGAAAATGGATGGGAATGGGGGTTTCTTTTTGGGTAGGTTTTGTTGAGCGAAAAAAAGAAGCACATCATGGACAAACAATAATTGAAGATAAAGAAATCTTTGGGTACAAAGCTAACCATAAATCTTTTAAGTGACATAAAGGAAGTGCATGCCCTACTGCATGCATTGCTACTGAAAAGTAAGTAGTACTAGAATGCGACAGTACAGGGCTGCAGCGTTTTCACTTGCCTATCTCTGCACTCAGAGAAACACTTCTTACATTAAATTAGGTTTAAAAATTAGCCGAAGTAAAACCTATAGAATGGCTGTAGGGATCAATTTAGAAGCAGAGAAAGATCCAAGAAATGCAGTCACACTCATAGAAGAAAACAATGGATACTGTATCTGTATGTTGTTGTAGTTGTCCTGTTGAATTTGGTAAGTAAGTTGCATGCAGCAAACAATTCCTCTTATTAGCGGCACTCCTCCATTCCAGCTGACGCTTTGTCCATCAATGTTGGTGACCAGAAGATACCCTGTCCACTGCCTGCCTGGTGGATGCTGAATTGCGGCTCGCTAATGTGAAGCCTGACTCCATCCTTTTTTCCCCATTGCACAAACTGAAACCCGGCCTGTAATTATTGAACGAAAAACAGGAAGTGCTATTACAACACCACTGATAAATAAATATAAGGTATGTACGCTGTGTAGTGCAAAAAGTCACACTTTGATTTTCTTAATAGACAGTACAATATTTTTGAAAGTGCGTACTCTATCTGAGTCACCTTTTGAAGGATAAATAAGTATGGGCAAATTAATTTAGCGGATCTTTCCCCTCAATCTAGGTGTACTGTAAACTGTGTTTTAGAACAAAATTAGACCTTCCCAGCAGTGCTCCCACCCAGACCCTTACTAAAGCCAGTCACAAAAATGTAGAAGACCCCCAATCAGATATCAAAAAACGAGGCCTAGCAGAAAACTGGTGACAAAACGTACTTTGAAAGTAAAAGTATGCCCAAATACCCCCTTACCCACCGTGGATTGTATTCAAACCACTTGCAAGCAAGCAAAAGTATCCATAGCCAGCATCGCTCCAAGACTCGAAAACCCCCCCACCCATACACATGCAATAGAAATACTGCTAACCCTAACGAGCCCTAAGTTAAGAATAGTGGCAAAGGCTTTCTTTAACTATGCCAAATCCCCCCTTTCCCACCATACTACTGCTTTTGAGTCTGGTGGGTGGTGCTTTAACAGTAAGTTTGTTTTCCTGAAACTTAAGTCTGTGTCGTTTTCTTCCTTTAAGTGTAAATGGCTAAATGTTTTCAACACTAAGTGCCTCTCACAGAGTAAGTGATCCTCCCTCTCCCACCATAGATTTTCTTCAAATCACTTGCAACAAAAATTATACATTCCCTCGAGTGCTCTAAAACCCCAGAACTCAGTTGCAAAAATCAAGAACACCCCGAAACACATGCAATCCTGCTGCTAGGGCTAACCCTAACGAACCCTAAGTTACAAAAAGTGGCAAAACCTTTTTCCTCATGGATGTTGTTTAAACCAGTTTTCTCCGGTATTAGACCTTCCCAGCAATGGCCCCAGAGCCATCAACCCAGGCGAAAACAAGTAGAAGACCCCCAAACAGCCAAAAAGCAAAAGTACAAAAATGTGGACTTACCGCTATATGTATCAACAAACCATTTAGCATTTCCTAAATAGCGAATTTTAAGGAATCGCTATTTAGGAAATGCAAAACGGTATGTATGTACAAAATCGCTTTCCAATAGCGATTCCTTAGCATTCCTTAATTTGAGATTAGCAAATTGTCAATCGCAAATTACCCCTTCATTTCCATGGGCCAGGAGGCCCATAGGAATGAAAGTGCAATTTGCAATTAGCAATTTGCTGATCGCAAATTAGGGATGTTTCCAAGGGTGCAGGGGTGTCTCAAGAACACCCTGCTGCACCCCTGAAAAAGACATTTGGGGGCATATGGCGCACATACATGGCATTCGACACGGTCTGCCACCGCACCCTAGTGCAACGCCTCAGCAACGTCGGAATTCAAGAGAAGGCACTGGAATGGATCGTCTCCTTCCTCGACGGAAGAACACAGAGAGTCTGTCTACCACCGTACAAGTCAGAGGCCACCAAAGTCATCTGCGGCGTCCCTCAAGGATCCTCGCTGAGCCCCACCCTCTTCAACGTCTACATGAGCCCCCTCGCGCCCATCGCACGCCAACACAACCTGAACATCATCGCCTACGCCGACGACACCCAGCTGATCCTCTCACTGACCAACGACCCCGCCGCTTCCAGAGCCAACCTTCACGAAGGGATGAAAGCTGTAGCCGAATGGATGACGACCAGCCGCCTGAAACTGAACTCAGACAAGACGGAAGTCCTCATCCTGGGCTCCTCGCCCTCCGCCTGGGACGACTCCTGGTGGCCCCCCGCCCTGCGCTCCGCACCCACACCGACAGACCACGCACGCAACCTGGGCTTCATCCTGGACTCCTCCCTCTCCATGACCAGGCAAGTCAACGCCGTCTCCTCGTCATGCTTCAACATCCTGCGCATGCTACGAAAGATCTTCCGGTGGATCCCCACCGAGACCAGGAAGACGGTCACCCAGGCCCTCGTCACCAGCCGACTGGACTACGGCAACGCCCTCTACGCCGGAACCACCGCCAAGCTCCAGAAGAGACTCCAGCGGATCCAGAACGCCTCAGCCAGACTCATCCTCGACATCCCCCGATGCAGCCACATCTCCGGACATCTGAGAGACCTGCACTGGCTCCCCGTCAACAAAAGAATCACCTTCCGTCTCCTCACCCACGCACACAAAGCCCTACACGACCAAGGCCCGAGCTACCTCAACAACCGCATCAACTTCTACGCTCCCAAACGCCACCTCCGATCAGCCAGTCACGCCCTCGCCGCCGTACCCCGCATCCGAAGATCGACAACAGGAGGAAGGTCCTTCTCCCACCTGGCCGCCAAGACCTGGAACTCCCTCCCGACCGACCTGCGCCTGACCCAAGACCACCTTTCCTTCAGGAAGAAGCTCAAGACCTGGCTGTTCGAGCAGTAGCAGCACCCCCCCCCCAAGCGCCTTGAGACCCTCCGGGTAAGTAGTGCGCTATATAAATGTCCATGATTGATTGATTGATACATGCCCTAAGGGCATGTATGGGCGTCATATGGCACCTTTGGTTATTATCAAAAAAGATTTTTGATAAGAATTCGCAAATTACCACCAACTAGAAGTTGGTGGTAATTTGCTAATCCTTAATGGCATTTTTTGCATTTTATTTGTTTGATACATTGCATTTAAGGAATCGCAAAATTTGCAATTCCTTAAGTGCAATCGCAAAATAAGGATTAGCAAATTTTGCTATTCCTTATTTTGCATCAAACTAGTTTGATACATTCCATTTGTCTATTTAGCATTCGCAAAGGCCGAAATTCGCAGAATTTCGGCCTTTGCGAATGCTAAATAGCTTGATACATATAGCGGTAAGTCACTTTTGTGAAAATTTCCAAAATCACTCAGCGCGTGCTCTGCAGCTAGGCCCTAACTCCCCTCTGCCTCCATGGATTTCCTTCAAACCTCTTGCTATCTAAACTATCCATACCCAGTAGTTCTCCCAGACCCCGAAACCCACCCACAAACACCAGGAAGCCCCCCAAACAGGCCCCCGAAAACGCTACATTGAGCGAAAAGTCAGAAAATGCAAAACCTTTTTCCTCATGGATGTTGTTTAAAACAGTTTTATCCGGTATTAGACCTTCCCAGCAATGGCCCCAGAGCCGTCAACCCAGGCGAAAACAAGTAGAAGACTCCCAAACAGCCAAAAAGCAAAAGTACAAAAATGTGGACTTAGTCACTTTTCTGAAAATTTCCAAAATCACTCAGCGCGCGCTCTGCAGCTAGGCCCTAACTCCCCTCTGCCTCCATGGATTTCCTTCAAAACTCTTGCTATCTAAACTATCCATACCAAGTAGTGCTCCCAGACCCCGAAACCCACCCACAAACACCAGGAAGCCCCCCAAACAGGCCCCCGAAAACGCTACATTGAGCAAAAAGTCAGAAAATGCAAAACCTTTTTCCTCATGGATGTTGTTTAAACCAGTTTTATCCGGTATTAGACCTTCCCAGCAAAGGCCCCAGAGCCGTCAACCCAGGCGAAAACAGGTAGAAGACCCCCAAACAGCCAAATAGCAAAAGTACAGGTGATTAAAGTTTTAATTCTATTAACTTGTGCAAAACAAAGAAAGACAGAAACACAGGAATAAAAGTGAATAAGTCCGAAAAAGAAAATTTCTGAATTCATTGGCTCATTTTCAGGCCTCGTTGTCAGGGAAGAAGAGTTCAAAGAGTTCGTCCTCATACTCTGCGAATTCAGGCAGGAGTAGGTCAGTGTCACCTAACACAGAAGAAATTCCCTCATCTAAGTTGCTGTCCTCCTCGCCTTCTTCCGTCGTGCGATCTGGTACTTTGAAATCTGGTGGTATGAGGTGCTCATTCATCTTGATCATTGTCAATATCTCCACATTTTTGGGTGAGAGGCGGGTCCGTTTGCAAGTTACAATGCCACCAGCAGCACTGAAAACACGTTCAGAAGACACACTTGCGAGTGGGCAAGACAAGTAATGTATAGCCAGGCGGGTGATCTCTGGCCACAATTCTTTTTTCCCATGCCAATACGCCAATGGGCATGAAACAACAAAGAAAGAGAGGTTACTTATTTTAGATAGCCACAGAGGGGGAGCTATGTCAGAGAAGATTGTCAACACCCAATTTGGGTGGATAAGAAGGCCCTCACACACCGACCTAGTCAGTGTCATGCTTCATCACTGGGCCCCACCGCAGAGGCCGAGTGCCTCTTTGGTGTGCTGCGATGCCAGAAGACTGCGGAGCTGGTTGTGTGAATAGGTGTGTAGTGAGGGATATAAATAAAAAGTGTCTAAAGAGTATCTCAAAAAAACTTTATTCGTAGATCCCTTTGACACGGTTTAAAAGAGTACTATGTGTCTCAATTTTACAGCCAAAGGTAATGTTTTGGGTTAATTCAGCAATAGAGTTAAATCAGTCAACATGTTTCAGCCTATTAATTGGTGTTAATTGACCCAGGCATTCGTCAGGACTAGTGAAACCCCGGCGGTATGGACTCTCTAATCGTCCACCATAACCTGGGGACGTGAAAGTGAAAAAGATTAAAGGTGAAAAAAGTGCAAATCAAAAAAGAGGAAGAGCGGTTTGCTCATTCAAAAAACTCCTAACTTAGGAGTGTTTCTGCACCTGGAAAGGAAACAGACACAGACAAACATAGAGGACATACATACAATTAATGGCATGTATAAGTTATTACGCTTGATCAGAGTGCTCCAAGTTGTGGCAGGAATAGTGTAAAAAAAGATAAACACTAACGTTATCACCATCCGTATAACCCTGTAGGGATATTACCACTGAGAGCTGGGAAGTGGTGTGTTAAATATGTGATATAATATGATAAAATGATTGAGGGAATTAAAATTACTCCTTAGGGAGGATCAATAGACCAAGTGGTCGGTGACCCCACCAAACAGTTTGTGTCACCAAACTGTTATCTCACTTTAGTTTGTGGCGCTAGCTGCACCATGGGTCTCGGGAGGGGGGTAGGAGCGTAACTGGCACATCCTAATGGGAGAAAAACAAATGTTTAAAATAAATAGTCAGGATATTGTACTTAGCTCGAGCGAGTCGTTCGCAATATGAGGAAACAGGAAAAAAAGAACTCACGCCCTCAACGCTCACTGCCCGCATTGGCACCTAGCTTATCCTCATAACCGGACCCCGACGATAAAGACCGGGGCCGGTGAATGTGTATAAAACGCCTTTCCCCGGCAATTGCGTGTGCTTCCGGGTGGGCGTGGTTACGCCAGAATGAGGCTTGGAACGCATCGGGCAGACGTGAAAGGCGTCAAACATGCTTGAATGGAGGCTTGGAACCCAGAGCCAATGGGTACATGGAACCAAGAGTTACCATGGATACCAGAATGCTCCTTAGTTAGCGAGCAGTAAGGAAAAGCCGAATTACAGGCGTCAAACATGCTCGAATGGAGGCTTGGAACCCCGAACCAATGGGTACATGGAACCAAGAGTTACCATGGATACCAGAATGCTCCTTAGTTAGCGAGCAGTAAGGAAAAGCCGAATTACATGTTAAAACAGCCGTAACTGTAAAAGAAGGGGAATTGGAGCAAAACACAGCTTTTGCGTGCAGGATAGGGGAGGAGAACAGGGTTCGACCTTCAATAATTAGCACATAGCTCATGGGGGGAACTAAGTTGGCATAGAAGAATAAACAATAATGCTGAATTTGTAATTCATACAGTGTACAGTACATGGCATAGGTCCTATAGTCCAATTATTTTCTTAGTACTGTGTTCCATGGAATGTCATCGTTCAGTCCAACAAGGTTGGTGCCCAAACGGTAGACCCAACGTTGTTCTTTTTCAAACAACCTATTTGTGATATTGGTGGTACCAGAGATTGTCTCTATGATGGTCCATCTCAAGTCATTTGTCGTATGGTTGTTAGACAGAAAATGACGACTCAGCTTTGTTGTCAATTTTTTGCACCTAATGTTGCTCCGATGCTCGCAGATACGTTGTTTAATTCTGCGAGTGGTCATGCCTACATAATGTAAGGCGCAGGGACAGGTGATCAGATACACAACGTTAGTTGAGTTGCAGTTCGTGTGTGACATTTGAGTCCAGATCTTACCTTGCTCCAAATTAACCCTGGGAGTAGTGTGCGGAGTGGGGCTCCGCGGAGCTACGCGAAGTGGGCGCACAACTACGCCCACCCGCGCACTCCGCGTAGCCCCACTCCGCGCCGCCCGCCTCCCTCCCGCCCTCCCTAAATACATAAATAAATGTATAAAAAGCTTTTAAAAACACTTACCTTGTCTGCCGCGTCCCCGGGGCTCCCTCTCGCCGTCCCGCCGTTCGCGCCACCACCGAATCGGATCCTAATGCGCATGCGCGGGCGGCCGCGCATGCACATGCGCATTCCTCACGAGAAATGCGCATGCGCGGCCACCCGCGCATGCGCATTAGGATCCGAAATGGCGGCGCGCATCGCGGGACGGCGAGAGGGAGCCCCGGGGACGCGGCAGACAAGGTAAGTGTTTTAAAAAGCTTTTTATACATTTATTTATGTATTTAGGGAGGGCGGGAGGGAGGCGGGTGGCGGCCGGCTACGCTCCGTCTGCGGAGCGCGCGTAGTGCCGCCTGGCTACGCCGGCTACGCAAAATGCGTAGGAGGCGGCACTCCATGCACTCCGTGCACGGAGCGTAGCTGGCCGCCCAGGCTTACTCCAAATTGAGTGTTTTGGATGCCACTGTCAGGTGACAAACACTACAATCTGTGCATGGGTAGTGTCCTGTGATTCAGGGTAGACCCCAAACTTCCGTAACCGAAATAGTTGGCTCAGGGTTCTTTTCTTTTGGGCGAGTGTGGACCAAGGCGTCTTTGAGACTCCTGCCCTTTTTAAAAGAAAAAAGAGGTTTCAGCCAGTCTGTTTTGGTAGATTTGATGATGTTCCAGTGCTTATTTATAGATTTTTTCATAATGTTAGACAAACTATTAAAAGTGGTCACACACGTTAGTGGAATTTCATCTTGAGTGTTAAGCTTTTCCTCCAGTAGTGCACTTCTCGGCTGATTTCGTGCTCTTTTGAACCCTTTATTGAGAGTTGATTCTGGATATCCTCTGTCTCTCAATTTCTCAGTCAGGTCAGAGGATTGTTCTTTAAAATCTTTTAAGGTGCTACAGTTTCTTCTAAGTCTCAAAAACTGCCCGTATGGTAGATTATCCTTCAAAGGGCGGGGGTGAAAACTGGTAAACTCTAGTAAGTTATTTTTCGCTGTTGGTTTGTGATGGGTTTTAGTAATAAGGCTCGAACCAGAGATGGAGATCAATACATCCAGAAAAATAATTTCCATTTTGCTGGTGGTATAAGTGAACCTGAGATGAGGGTCAAGGGTATTGATCCATATTAGGAAGGACTGTAGGTCATTATCATTACCTTTCCATAGTAGCAAAATGTCATCTATGTAGCGTTTCCATAAAAGTATGGAGTCTGCAAATTCGGTGGATACTGGTAGAATGTATTTTGACTCAAAATCCGCTACATAGAGTCCCGCTACGCTCGGGGCAAAAGTACTGCCCATAGATGTACCTGAGCGTTGGAGAAATAATTGATCTTTGAAGGAAAAATAGTTCTCCTTGAGGGCTATGGTGGCAAACTCAATTATGACGGATTTGGGGGTTTGGTAGTTCCAGTCGATTGAGTCAAGTGAATCCTCCAGGACTCTGATGGTATCGTCCTGGGGTATGCTGGTGTAGAGACTTTCCACATCCAATGTTACCAGTGTGATAGAGTTCTCTACAAAGGTGATGTCAACCAGAAGCTGTAATAAGCTTTTGGTATCTTTTAGATAGGTAGGGGTCGACTGCACAAGAGGTTTGAAGAATTCATCACAGAATCTGGATAAAGGTTCGGAAGAGAACCTATTCCTGATACAATAGGTCGTCCGGGGGGAGGGAGCCTATTTTTATGCATCTTGGGCAGTGTGTAGAAGTATGGAATCACATCACTGCCACTGTCAAGAAAGTCGGCTTCATTTTTGTACAGTTGGCCTCTCTCCTCAGCTTTTCTCACTATTGTAGAGATTTTCTTAGTCAGGTTCATGGTTGGATCGATCGTCAAAGGGGTATAATTCCTGTTATCTTGTAACAGGTCCTCACAGGCCTTATCATAGTCTTTGGTGTTCTGTATCACGATGCCACCACCCTTATCAGCTGGTTTTATGGTTATGGTGGTGTCATTCTGTAGTTGTTGAAGGGCCTGGTACTCCGCAGTGGTAAAATTGCCAAAAGTTCTAGACTCCTGTCACGACTCAAGATCTTTAAATACTGCTTCTTCAAAAGCAGTAATGGCAGCAGGCACCGTATGTGGAGGCGGAATGAAAGTGGAATTCAGTCTAAGACCAGTGTCACCTTTACGTAGTGATTCATTAGGGTCTGTTTTTCCTTCAAAAAAAGCTTTTAATATAAGCTTGCGAAAGAAACCAGCAAGTTCACAATGCAGTTTAAACTTGTCTGGTCTGGCTGTTGGCACAAAGCCCAGGCCTTTCTCCAGGACCTGTGTCTCAATCAGTGTTAATCTTCTTTCTGACCGATTAGTTACTAGGCTTACACTCCGCTTGTTCCTGGTTGTGGGTTGTTGCTGCGGCTGTGATTCGCTACAGGATCTTCTTCTTCCCAGGATACCCGGTTGTTGCCCCTCCGTCTCCCTCTCCCCCTCCAGCCGCTCTCTAAAAAAGGCGGTCGGTACTGGTTCTGGAAGTTCATGGGAGGCATAAAGCCTGGGTTCCATCCCATAAAGGGGAACATTGGTTGTTGGTATGGATAGGAAAGGGGGTCCATCTGAGGTGGTGCCTGCCATTGTTGATGTTGGTTCTGATAGCCAGGTCTGCCCCTATTGTTCCAATTGCCACGGTTGCCTCTTCTCTTGCTTTGTTTAAAGGAGCCGTTGCTCGATCCGCTGCTGTTTGAAGAGTCATCATCTGAATAATCGGATTTATTCGTAGTCTTAGTTGGAGGGACAAAGGAAGCTGCGGAATAAGGGTAGACTTTTTCGAATTCAAACTTTTTTTGGTCTTTTTGTAGTTTGGTTGCCTTAGATTGCATGAGATTGTCTTTATACTCGTTAAGTTCCTTATTCAGCTCGTCCAGCCTTTTCTTGTACACTGTTATCGTGGCTTTGAAATGAGATTCAGTTTCTCTTATTTCAATCATTAATGCTTCTGAAAGCCTGAGTGCTGTTTTTATAATAAGGACGAGCCAGTCACGCGTGCAATGCCACGCGATCATGGCCCAGTCTTTCCTGAAAGTGGCATCGTTCAGAAAAATTCGAGGGGCATGGGTGACAAGTAAGCCCCTCGGTGCTGTGTTCGAAAGAAGGTACTGTTTTAGGATCGTGCCATGTAGTATTGTACGGATATGTTCCCGTTTCTTCTCCGTAAATGTCTCCCACTCAGTAGTGTTAGCTATAGCTTGAGATATGTGTGGATCGGCAAATAATGATGTGTCAGACATAAGTGCTTCCACTTCAGATTCAGAATATGTCAGACCCAGTTTCGACATGGTTGCAGCCAGAACAAAGGAGATAGGAGTATAATGATAAAACAGGCAAGGGTAAGTGGAGGTTTGATCAAGCCAGGAATAAAAACAAACTCTCACAGCTGTGCGCTGCTCAATATGATAAATCAAAGGGAGAGGCAGGGAAAGGAAGTAACACTCTCTTCGTCCCCGATTAGCATGAAACAACAAAGAAAGAAAGGTTACCTATTTTAGATAGCCACAGAGGGGGAGCTATGTCAGAGAAGATTGTCAACACACAATTTGGGTGGATAAGAAGACCCTCACACACCGACCTAGTCAGTGTCATGCTTCATCACTGGGCCCCACCGCAGAGGCCGAGTGCCTCTTTGGTGTGCTGGGACGCCAGAAGACTGCGGAGCTGGTTAGGGGAATAGGTGTGTAGTGAGGGATATAAATAAAAAGTGTCTAAAGAGTATCTCAAAAAAACTTTATTCGTAGATCCCTATGACACGGTTTAAAAGAGTACTATGTGTCTGAATTTTACAGCCAAAGGTAATGTTTTGGGTTAATTCAGTAATAGAGTTAAATCAGTCAACATGTTTCAGCCTATTAATTGGTGTTAATTTACCCAGGCATTCGTCAGGACTAGTGAAACCCCGGCGGTATGGACTCTCTAATCGTCCACCCTAACCTGGGGACGTGAAAGTGAAAAAGATTAAAGGTGAAAAAAGTGCAAATCAAAAAAGAGGAAGTTTGCTCATTCCAAAAACTCCTAACTTAGGAGTGTTTCTGCACCTGGAAAGGAAACAGACACAGACAAACATAGAGGACATACATACAATTAATGGCATGTATAAGTCATTACGCTTGTTCAGAGTGCTCCAAGTTGTGGCAGGAATAGTGTCAAAAAAGATAAACACTAACGTTATCACCATCCGTATAACCCTGTAGGGATATTACCACTGAGAGCTGGGAAGTGGTGTTTTAAATATGTGATATAATATGATAAAATGATTGAGGGAATAAAAATTACTCCTTAGGGAGGATCAATAGACCAAGCGGTCGGTGACCCCACCAAACAGTTTGTGTCACCAAACCGTTATCTCACTTTAGTTTGTGGCGCTAGCTGCACCATGGGTCTCAGGAGGGGGGTAGGAGCGTGTTGACAATCTTCTCTGACATAGCTCCCCCTCTGTGGCTATCTAAAATAAGTAACCTCTCTTTCTTTGTTGTTTCATGCTAATCGGGGACGAAGAGAGTGTTCCTTCCTTTCCCTGCCTCTCCCTTTGATTTATCAACGATACGCCAATGGGTCAGCATTAACATAGACCTCTGTTGAGTCATTCAGATAGTCCTGCACCATCGACTCAAAGTTCTCCACGGTTCCTCCACTTTGCTGAATTTTCGCTCGGACCTTTTCAGAACCATAACCAATCTCAGCTAGCCAATCCTCTTCATCATCATCACCCGAAATTTCTATTGTGTCTGGTGCAGATGATGCGGTTGCCGGTGTCTTTAACGGCTGACAGGTCACTTCTGCCACAGCCACAGGTGCAGAAGTGGAGTCTTTTGACTGGGGATGGCCTGCTGATGCTGATGTACTGCCTTTTCCTTCAATTTGCTTCCGTTCTCTTTCAAACCTGATGGCTGACCAGGCTAGCCAACGTTTGTACTTTGTAACATCTTCATCACTAAAAGGAAATAATGCAGAGCCTGCCAGCGCCTTTTTGTAGCGTAGATGCAGAATAGTAGCACCAATGAAATGCTGTTCTGAGTGGATCTTTTGAAGACGTTCATCGCCAAGTAGGCGCTCTAATAATTTCTCCGCCAAAACAAAAGCTTCTTGCTTTTCTTCATCTTTTTGAAACTTTGAAGACACCGCCTTCAGTTTGTCCTCCAGCATGCGCAACAATGGGATAGCTTTTCCCAAATTACAGTCCTCCCTGCTGACTGCACGCGTGAAGACCTCAAAAGGACAAAGCATGTCTGTCAGGCTTTTAACTAGCTCCCATTGCGCCGCATTTAACCTCAGGTCCTCCTTCACAGCTGTACCCATTGTTAAGAAATACTGATCGAGTACCGTAAACTGCTCATACAGACGCTCAAGCATGTAGAAGGTTGAGTTCAAACGTGTTGGCACCTCCTGGATGAGTGCTTTCACTGGCATTCGACGTTCATGTAGCAGGCTCCTCAGATGCTTCCGGGCCTTAAAAGAATGACTGAAATGGTTGCACATTTTTCGGCAGGTGACCACTAACTGGCATGCTGGACTGTCTTTATCCAAGAATTTTTTAACAACCAGGTTTATACAGTGCGCCAAACACGGCACTCTGAAATAGTCACCCAGTTCCATGGCCTTAACTACATTGGCGCCATTATCCGTGGAAACATAACCAATGCCGCGTTTTTTTGGAGACAGCCAGTGAAAGACCTTTGTGTTGAACTCATTCAAAATGTTTTGTGCTGTATGACGTTTCTCCAAGCCAAACATGGCTAGTGTTGCATGTTTCCGAGCAGCTTTAAAACCTTGGTCCAGGTCAGCACCTGCGTTTAGCTTTGCTTTAACCCCTGAAAAAGAGACCCAGTGTGCACTGATGCACATGTAATCAGCGCCTGCGCCACTGGTCCACATGTCTGTTGTCAGATGTATAGTGAACAGCACTCTTCTGCAAAGCTGCCCCAATCACCTCCAGCACATCTTCATGTAGTGCTGGAACCGCAACTCGGGAAAAATAGTACCGGCTAGGAACCTTCCATTTAGGGCAGAGCGCTGCCACTAATTCTAGAAAACCAACCCCTTCTACAAAAGAAAAAGGGAGAAGGTCCAGAGCTAGCATTTTAGCCAGCTTAGTGTTATACAGACGCACCATTGGGTGGTTGCGGTCATATGGCGCGTCTGAAAACAACATTGTTTTAATGTTGCCCTGGACCATTTTACGGGATGATGATGATGACTTCTTCGACCCAGTTACGCTCGCTGATGAACTTTTTCACATTGGTGTCTCACTCTGTCCCACACTTAGTGTGGCTCACAGGGGGTGTGCTGACAGGGGTACTGGGTGTAAGTGAAGTGTGTGACACTTCTTCCTCCTCGTCATCATCAGATGTTACATCAACGTTTTCTCGACTTGCAATTCAGGCTTCCTTGATCTCCTTTAGGTGCTCAAACCATGGGACAGTGTGCTGTCTCTCAAGATGACCTCTCTGGCCTCCAGTCCCATAGTTGGTACCAAGTTTACCACGACTAACTGCAAGCTTACAAATGCTACAAATGGCTATGTTTTCCCTTTTTGGGCAAACACTAAAGAAGTCCCAAACTGCAGACTTGAAATGTCTGTGGGGGCCGGAGAAGGCGCTACTGGTGGTGGTCGTGCTGCTAATGCCAGATGAAGTGGAGGATGTGTATTGCTGAACTTTACTACGTTGTGCACTTTCACCACCACTAATTGAGGTCGAGGTGGATGGAGGTCCCTTCTGCCGAGTAAGAAATATGGAAGCGGTAGGTTGTGGTGTACTAGTTAACATCAATGATTGTGGTGTTCCCATTACCTCCTCGTCGGCTTCATCATCACGCTCAGCAGCTTGTCGGGCTAGGGTCAAAATGTCTGTTTGCTGCATGCCCGCTGGGGCTTCTGTGACGTTAGTGATGATGACTGCGTCGTCGTCGTGAGAGTCTTCAGCAGCAGGAGTATACGCCACTTCTTGTTGAGCGTCATCACACCCCATAACTATGAGAGTTTCGACGACCTTCCTTTTACGCTTAGCTACCTTTGTCAGATCATGGTGTGCCTCCTCAACCTCACTCTCAGACGGCAGTGGTGCTGGTTCCCAAGTAAGATCCATATCATCAGAAGGAGGTGGGCTTGAAGAAGATGTAGACACCAACACCCTTGATGTTTTCCTTGCTCGGGATGTGGAAGACAATGAATGATCATCAGGAGGAGTGGCTTCCTCGATTGATACCTCGGCTTGATTGTCGATTTCCAGATGTGCCCCTACTTCTGGAGGAACAACTATTGTGACAAAAAAAGGGAAAATTCCTTTCTGAGTGTTAGAATTCTAGATTGACACTGAAGTCTATTCTGGCTTTTTCAAACAACAGTCAACCCCAAGTAGTATTACTAACCAAAACTAACAATGGATGTATCAAAATATATTTTTTATATATATATTAAAAAGTTCCAAAATACTTCGTATAGTTGCATTCACAATACATTAAAATCCAAATACCATAAGTATAATCACATAGAGTCATAAAAAACTTTTTAAGGAAAAAGACATTTTATACAAATACATTCAAATTATTATGTATCTATGTGATTATACTAATGGTATTTGGATTTTAATGTATTGTGAATGCAACTATACGAAAATAGACTTCAGGGTCAATCTAGAATTCTAACACTCAGAAAGGAATTGTCCCTTTTTTTGTTGCTTTCTTTCCCGGTCCTTTCTGGGTTCAATAGGGAAAACTCTCCCTTTTTTTCATTGGAACAACTATTGTGGCCACTTGTTGTGCCCCTCCATGCACCTCTGCTTGCTCCTCTCTTTGCGCCGCCTCTCCTTCCACATGTACTTGGGCTTGTACTTGCACATGTGGTTGTTGTTGCGGTTGTGGTTGTTCAACACTCGTCAGATGAGTTACAACAACCTGTGTTGATTGAGGGACATTGCTGCTACTTTCTTGCGATGAGCCAACATCACTGGTCGATGGTGATTGAACAACTATACTGGCTGCCTCTGCAGCACTCAAGGGCTTGGACCTAAGTTGGCGTGGTGGTGGTGGCACTGAGCCCAATGGAGCGGAGGTGCTGCTCCCAGCTTGGTCCCCAGCAGACCCCGCTGCTGCTGCAGGCGTACTTTTTTTTATCCCAAAAAATGTGGCGGTCGTCATCACACCAGTCTCCTTGGTAAGTGGCGCCACTTGCTTCTTCTGCTCCTTACTGGCAACTTTCTTGCTAGAGGAGCTACGGGCAACTTTTTTTGGGGCCATCTTCTTCAGATGTCACTCTGAACAGCAGGCCGCAGTTGCACAAATTGCAGAGTTGTCTGTGGCCACACGTGACGTTGTGCTGCACGCACAGCACAATCCCAGCCCATCCATGGCCTCAATGATGTTTAAATTCAAGAAGACACCCCACAGAAAGACTAGGCCCATGCACCACTCACTACCCCTGGGCATAATGGATGAAAGCTGGGCAAAATAAGTGCAGGCCTCAGACACTGCCTCTCTTCGAAATGGCCCCTTGGACCCCAAGCACATGTTGCCTGTACCAGCACTCAAGATGGCCACCACCACCACCCACATAGCCAGTCCACATCAACAGTACACCCCAAAAAGAAACGAAAAACACACAAAAATCACCACAATCCAATGCCATCCAGGATGTTTACATTAAAGAGAGTGAGACCCCACAGGCAGACTCAGTCCATGCACCACTACCCCTGGGCAAAAGGCCCCACCAGCAGCCCCAAAAAATGGACAAAAAACACAAAATTCAGCACAATCCCAGCCCATCCATGGCCTCAATGGTGTTTAAATCCAAGAAGACACCCCACAGAAAGACTAGGCCCATGCACCACTCACTACCCCTGGGCATAATGGATGAAAGCTAGGCAAAATAAGTGCAGGCCTCAGACACTGCCTCTCTTCAAAATGGCCCCTTGAACCCCAGGCACATGTTGCCTGTACCAGCACTCAAGATGGCCACCCCACCACCACCACCCACATGGCCAGTCCAAATCAACAGTACACCCCAAAAAAACTAAAAACACACAAAAATCAGCACAATCCAATGCCATCCAGGATGTTTACATTAAAAAGACCCCACAGGCAGACTCAGTCCATGCACCACTCACTACCCCTGGGCAAAAGGCCCCAACAGCAGCCACAAAAAATCGACAAAAAACACAAAATTAAGCACAATCCCAGCCCATCCATTAACTGTGGGTTTCTAAAGCGCTAGAATCGACTCCCGAAGGAGTATCTCTGCGCTGTAGACCGCTGGGGAACCCGTCCTGGCTTTCCCTGTGAGATGGTCCCTACTGGGTATCTGCAAGGTGAAACCAGGCATCCCCGGCGTGTGTGGGGGGCCGTTGTGGAGATGAGGCAAGCTAATGCCCAGAGTTGCCGAGTGTCATCCCTGGTTAGAGTAGGCACCGAGGTGAGAATTATCGAGTCCGCTGACCCTGGTCCACGACCCTGCCGCGTCGGGGATAGAACCCTGGTCCCGAGCCGTCCTCTGCTTCCGGGTCTGCAGCCTCTAACCAGTGACTCCATGGCCTCAATGATGTTTACATTCAACAAAACAGTTGTATCATGCACCCATAACCAACCCTGGTCCTACTGAATACTGTGGCTACCCACAATATATTTTATTTAATGTTCTGAAAAAGTTCCAAAATTGTAGTTGCAGCTACTGTAATGCCCCAAACAAACTTACTTGTGAAAGTTGATTTCTAATCCAAAAGTGATCCAAAGAAAGTCAAAAAGGCCTCAAATCCAAATATCCAGCAGCACCCACAAAAAGTAATCCTTCCAGGTCAAGGTCCAAATGAAAGTGACCAGCACATGAAGAAAGCACTGGGAGGAGCCTGCTGGACAGGAACAGGAAGTTGGAGACTGTGGGGCACTTCCTTCCTCCCCCCACCCCCAAAAATGGACTCCTTGCAAAAAAAAGTGCAGGCAAATGTCAACCTGAGGAGTGATTCTGATAAAAATCATCATTTTCTGAAGGTTTATGCTGTTTGCTGGTGGATTTCTTGTGCAGAATTGCAAAATCTCTATTTCGCGAGTGCGAGATTGTTCCTGCCCGCCGCACCTACGTGTTCGCGATTGCGAACTCTCGCGATGCGTGCTGTGCAAGGTAAGGTGGCAAGCCGCGATTACGTTTTCGCGGGCGCCAAACTCCCGCGGGATCCCGCAGCAAGATCCAAAATGGCGCAGCACTCGCAAAATATCGAGAAAAACAACTCGGCAAACGCTGAATGACGGAAAGTGAACGCCGTGCGCCACGCCACGCGCCGCAATATTGTATCACCAAGCAAAAAAATCCGCCGCGTGCGGATTTGCGGATTTTCGGCATATTCGCAAGAGTTCGCGGATTGCGAATTTACCGATAATCCACAAATTCCGCGAGCGGAACGGATTTTACGCCCATGCTTATTCATAAATACCGAATTTTACCGATTCAGTATTTATGAATCGGTAAAATAGAAGGAGGGAGATGTAGGTAAATTCGGTAATTGAATTACCGAATCTGTAAAAATCGGTATTTACCGAATATACCGATTCGGTATTGCCCATTGATTCCTATGGGCCTTGAAGCCCATAGGAATCAATGGGCAATACCGAATCGGTATTTACCGATTCGGTAAATACCGAATACTGCAAGGGTGCAGGGGGTGTCACTTTGACACCCTCTAGCACCCCGAATACAGGCACCTGTGACATGTGGCACACAGACAGGCCCTAAGGGCATGTCTGTCTGTCACATGGCATAGGTGTGCATGCACACATGTGCATGCACACCTGGATTCAGTATTTTACCACCCAATTGGATTGGACTCCGAAGAGTCCCACCTACATCTGGAACTTACCGAATCGGTAAAAATACCGATTCGGTATTTTACAGATTCGGTAAATTTACCGATTCGGTAAAATAGGGACCTTACATGCCAATTCCTAAATATCGGTCGGTAACGGCCGAATTCGGCCGTTACCGACCGGTATTTGGGCTCCTACATCCGGGCCTAAGTGTAATTTTCCAGATTCATGCCCTTATATAGGTATAAATCACCATGTCCTTATCTATGCATTGAAATCAGCCCCATATTTAGACATAGCTCATGCAGTCCAAATATGGCATGGCTACTTCCACTAGTTCCGAAAATCCACAACGATTTATTGGAAAACTCGGCTTCCGCAGTTAGGGACTTCCCCTTGCTTGAATATTGATTTGTCCAAGAACTCATGGAGTTTTCAAAGAACTGAGACTCTTTGAGGACGTTATTATTTCCACCTTTACATCAATCTCGGCACCTTCAAGGTATAAATATGCCCACACTTGCCCAAGCAATCACACGGTGGTTTGGAGCAGTTTGACTATCTACTTGCCCAACGCATCCAGCTTCAGCAAGTGACGAAGGAAGCCAATCCTCCAGCAGACACACTGAGAGAGACGCTGTTTTTTCTCTTGCTGAGAAATCCAGCTCCAGTGTTTCCAAGCTCCCCTTGCGGGGTGTTGGGAAATCGAGTCCTGAGATTGACCTCCTTTATTCTAAACCAATTTACGGAGCTGATTAGACCCTAAGAGATATCTTGGATAGATTCTTGGCAAAAGAATACTAAACTTATGCTACACTACAGTTTAGTGTTACAACATGTATCATACGATGCCCTATCCAAAACAATTACATCAGGAAGAATGTGATGTTAAAACCAGGTTCACTAGCAGCAGAGCATTCTGGGAGATAGTGTCCATTCAGAAGCAAGAAAAAGATTGTCCAATACAAAGGATGAGGAAAAGTAACAAAATTGTAATCCATAGGTATAGCCATTGAGAAACACATTACATCTTCTTTAGCCGAAGATAAAAACCTGCAGTCTCCTTCTGAAAGGTAGAGACATAGGTGCATGCAGATCAAAGAAATATATATGTATAGCAAGAGTCAGTGGTAAACCTTCTTTCATCTTAGCCACCTGTCCGCAAACAATCTTTTGCTTTTTTGATTCTGTGAATCCATTCTAGCCCTATTAGTGTAATTGCTCATTGTTATACTGGACACAATAATACAAATCACACACTATAAATGTGGGGAATCTGGGGTCCGTATTTTCCAGGCACGGAATTAGAGCTTTAAGATCTACCAACTGTGCTTTGCAGTTACTGAGTGACTGTATTTAGGTCTTTTAAGAATGGAATTCCCTGTCCTACATGCAACCTTTCACGGCTGTGCTTGAGGCCGAGTATTGGTGCTTTGTTCCTACAGCAGGCTGGACAGAAACGTCAGTATAGATGATGTAATCATACTGATCAAGATGCCTCTAGTTTGTGTTTAGGAAGCTTATGCAGGAGGTTAAAGTAGGACTAATTCCTCTTACCCCTTAATCCGTATGTGAGTTTACTTCTGCAGCATTGTCAGAGCACATACCCCACTAAAAAGAAGTAGCCTCAATATCAGCAGCAGGCTTGGCTTTGAGTTCAGCTATCTTCTTCTTTTTGAACTGACGTTTGGATGGTTTTAGTTTATCTTCCTGTTTTATTAAATAGTCAGATGAGTGTTGTGAGTCCTTCTTCAGTTTCACGTACTCTTCTGATATGCACTCTGACTGTCCACCTCTCGCCGAGTGTTTTTCGGATGACTCCTGAAAGGAACAAGAGGAATGGGTATCAGTATCCTAATATCTGTCAGGCGTTCTAATATTGTCATGGTTGCACAGGTATTGGCACTTTTCAAAGGTTTCTTGTGGAGTAGACCCACACCACAATTTAGTGTTTTCTTTGTTTTTCGTATTATCCTACTTCTTCCTCATGGAAGATTTGGGTGCTTGCTTTAAATTATCCGTGACGGAATTACTCATTATTTGTGGTTTACTAGGTTTGGCTCTCAAATTATTTTGACCCAGTGTTGCACAGGTTTCTTCGATAATTTTAGGAAATTTGCATTCTTGTTCTCCCAGAGCCAAATCCTTTAGCCTCTAGCATATAGCCAACACTGCCCCTTCCCCTTTAATGTTACTTAACAAAATGCCTCGTACTGCTGCGGAATTGCCCATCAGTTTAAATCCCCGAATCCAGGGCAGGGGCTGCCCAGTGCTCATTTTGGATCTGTTTAGGAGCCTCTGGTAAAACAGCCAATGAGGTGTACCATGAGTTGGGGTATATACTGCAGCAGATACTGTAATCCACCCTGCACAACCATCTACTGGGGGAGTAATCCCTATCAGCAAGCATATTGTTAGAATCCTGTGCTTTCTCCGAGGTCCGGTATGGGGAAATCTGCTTGAAGCTGGTTTGTTTTTTGTATAATTCAGAACGTAATCTCCTACCATCTGATGGGAACCTTAACCATGACTGCATTGTTTGTCAGCTAATGCCCTTCGTAGCCATTTGTGATTGTGTAGCTTGAGCGGCTTCGCAGGATTTATTGTTAATGTTCACATAACGAACTGTGTCAGACATCTATATTTTTTACAAGACTGTTATATGATCTTTGTAACGGTGGTGCTGTCATGTGATCAACATTAGGGAATATATGACTTTACCACGAATACAAATACTCCGCATGGCATTACCACGCGAATTTTACTTCGCAAGTGGCTTTACCACGCAGCGTTTTAGAACGCAAGTTCTAACATCGCATTTAAAAAACGTTACGTTCAGCAGCTCTTACTTCCATCCACCATGGAAATATGCGTCAAAATACGTCTACCAAAACTAAAAAAGGACTACAATTATGACGTACACGCCACGTCTTTGGTGCGGCTCTTTTCTTTTACTTTTAAATGACACTGTAGTGCGTTTTTTTAATGTATGTAGCCTGCTCGTTTTATTTTTTATTTTTTTATGGGGGGGAGACCCCCCAAGGCCACGCAGAACTTACAAGCAGGACGACCAAAAGGAATACCACTTGCGTGGTAAAGACGGTCGTGGAAGGCACCCGCATTGAAGAGACGTTTGCGGGGTAAGTGGATAACGTCATGCGTGGAAAAGACTTCGTTGTAAATTATGTTTCCCAACATTAGGATGTGGTGTGTAGCTGGCTAAAGCTTACATGTTGCTCCCTCATTGCTAAGGGACCTAGGCTAACTTACTTTATTGTGTGTGGTTGGGTGCAGTCAAACCAATTTCTGTGTTTTTAGTTAGTAATTCTAGTGCTTTCTAAGCTGTGTGGATATTTGGAACGTCAGTTGCAGCACAAGTATGAAACCCTTGTTTGATTGTTAGCTGCTGGGAATGTAACCCATGAATGAAATATCTCTGTCCTTCAGGCTTTGTGAGGCTTAGCCACATATGTAACCTCCCCACCTGCAAGTACGAGACTATATTGTTGCAGCTACTGCAGCATGTCTGCAGTTCTCAGTTATGGTAAGTGCTACTGGTTCAGCCATAACAAAAAGTGAAATTTAAAGAGGGTAACACAATGAGATAATCCTTTGAAAGGTTCAAGCTTGAACAACCTAGAGCCATTATATTGGGATTACCTACTCAGCTAAGACAAATGTTTCACTGCGACTACAAATGTCTCTGGTTAATTAGTCAGTAGGGTTCTTTGGATACACAAAAGGGAACAACTCAGGCGATCCATTAAATAAGAACCAAGGCTACTTGCATTGGCAGAGCTCTGTTGTACGACTTCTACTTCCTCAGTAGGAACTGTGCATTTGTTGGACAACAAAAAAGACTGATTATACGTACTCCCTCAGGATCTGTAGCCCTAAAACCAGAGCAGGTAACAAATGGATTATGCAACCTCAAAACATGACAAACCCTGATTCCCCAAAGAATTGTGGTAGCAGATCTAGAGCCCTTTCGCTCAGTTACACCTGCATACCCAGAGAGATATTCAAGGAATACACAGAGCGACGTTTCGATAGTTATTGAATCATTCTGATTCTTGTAAGAAAAAGACATGCCCCGCTATGATTAATAGAAGGAAACGCAATAGGGTAATTAGCATTACAAGAACAGTGAAAAGACAAAAAATTCCATCAATGTGCTAAAACAATGCATATAAGCTATCATAAAAGTACTGTGTATAGTGTTCTCATATTTTGCGCTCCCTAACCCAGTTGATTAGGGTGAGTGATCTCTCAAGAATTCCTAATAGATGAAGTAACTCGCCATTACCTGAGGGTAAGTGTCGTCAGGGTACCCGTCTTGGTCACAAGTTGGACATCCCTCCTTTTAGCGGAAAAACAGGAACCAGTTGGCAGGAATTCTGGCATTCTGAGACCACATAGTGACAGCAGCGTATATATATATATAATAAACACCTGCCATGCTACTGCTCTAAAGCTTCGGCCAGGCTGTCTTTGTTTATCCTTGTGTGATAGCTGTGTCGCCTAACGGACGTTCAACAAACAACAACATTTGCGGAAGTGAACTTTATTACTTCATGTTGTGATAGTGTACTTACATAGAAAAAAAGTAGGCACATGTAGTTTCTGAGAACCATATCCTGCAGTCGTACAAGTAAATGTATGTCAAAGTCATTGTGTAAGCAAATAAGGCAACTTAAGAAAAATGTGCATATTAAATGGTGATGTTTCTTCCAAGGCCAAACACAATCACTTGACAAAGGTCAGGATAAAAGAAAGATCTTCCATTTTATGCACGCAATGGAATGAAGAGCATAGGGATGATTTAGTAAGATTTCACACAACACAATGCAGCAAGAGAAGTTGCTGTACTCCATTGCTTGAAAAGGATTAAGGAGAATGGTGCCATTTTTAGGTTGAGCCTATAGTGGACAAGAAATAAAAATTCCATGATGGTGTCAGTCAGCAATGGACAGTCCAGACTGAAAAATCATGCCCCTGATTCCCCTGGTATTCTTACTCTTGGGTGAGACGGTCAGGAATGGGGTCACTAACAGGGCAATCTCAAGCATTTGCGACTACTTCTTTACTGTCCCATCAAAAGTAGATAGTCTCACAAAACGTCTGATGCGCTAGTGCTTGTGAAGCATGCACAGGGCTGCTGGGAAACAAACGTTGCTAGTAAGCTGAGCCATCTTTGATTTTGATCTCAGTGGCGAGAGGAATAGACCCTATTCGGAGAGTCCGTGCTCTATTGAAGGCTGTGAGACATGACGTGGTCTGTATAATGCGCAAGGGGAGCACATGGCCTGTGCGTCTCTTGCTAATCAATAAAGAGGGCCACGCCGTTAAGTGTATCACATAAACATTCTTGGCGAAGCGCAGGAGCTCGGTCCAGAGACGGCCACCAGCAGGGAAAGGAACATTCTCCGTTACTATGGACCTACTAGCCCGGCACAAACTTTGTTTCTTTGCAGAGTGACAATTCAGTGACCTGGAACTAAAAGAAAGACAGTATACCTGTGTTCAGTTATTTGTTTAACCTGCTTCTTAAGATCAAGAGCATCCTGGGCTTCTGCATAGCTTTTCTGAGACTCTCCCTCTGCAGCGGGATTATTGCACAGACCAGAAGCCACAGGAAGCCCAGCAATGGCTGCCCAGGACAGGATTTTAATCCCAGGCGGGAGAGTAGTGAACGATGACAGCCCACAGTTTGCAGATGTCTACATTGAGGGAGGCCTGGTGAAGGAGGTCGGAGCCAGCCCAGTGCTTAATTTCTGCAGGTGCTTTACAGTGCTCAGCACCGGCACTGAATTGGTTTCCGGTGCTCGGCACCAGCACCTAATTGTCAACACCATACTTAGAACAGTCTACCACATGGTGGCACTGTTCATCTAATTTAGAGATTAGCAAAACAATGACTGTTTAGGAAAACAATATACATTAAAATAGTGCTAATGCCTGCCTCCCCAGCCATTCCTTTAGCTTAAGGGACCTGGAATAATCTGCCCTGTCACATTTACATGCGAGAGAGATTTTTAGTACTTTTTTCGGCATCGATGACAAGGGTGATGGGTGGTGCAAGCTGCAGTGGCCTCCTTGTCACAGCCCTGGCACTTCATATTTTACAAATTAATCACTGAGCTGCCAGCCTGCTGCCTGGTACCTCCAAGGGGGGTGAGGGTGATTGATGCCACCGGCAAGCTGGTGATGCCGGGAGGAATTGACACACATACAAACTGACCTCCAGCTGGAGTTTAAGCGCGCGCAATCCATGGATGACTTCTACGAATGAACGAAGGTAAACATGAGCACGTGCCTCGGAGCCTCACTCGTGCCCCCACTCATCCCTCCTTATCCTTATCCTGTTTTGCATGATTGTTTTGTTTTGGGTTGTTTTCCATGAAACAACAAACAGCATGATGGCGCGGTGCATTCTCTGGCTGCTGCTTTCATATGTGGTGACACATTAATCCACCCTTCACCCCAGTTCAGAGTCACAACAAAGGACACAAACCGAAGCACAATGTTGATAAACTGTTCACAAAAGTTTATTTGCCCCGGAAACTAGCCTGTAAAGTAACACAAATAGCCTTTATCACTACTTTGGGCTGAGGGGGCAGCCCACATGGTGTTCACACTCTACTGCTTATGTTCTTGATGCAAAGCCTTATCTACAAACATTAATAGACATAGCTTGGCACCAAACAAAATAATGGCTCCTTAAATCAGGCATAACAAGAAGAGATGTTTGAATTTCTTTGTTTCTCTCTTTGCATTTCTGCTGAACTGTACAGCATGCATCCAACATGCAGGGCAGGCCCCCGGGGGCCCATCCCAAGCCCTAGGAGGCTGTCTCTTCCAGCTCCAGGGGTGTAACTGAAGCAGACGGGGAGAGGGTAGAGAGGGAGGAGAGAAGGGGAGAGTGAGATAGTTGAAAGAGAGGAGGAGGAGGGGGATGGTAGAGAGGGAAGGGAGAGAGGTGGAGGGACGGACAGATGGATGACTGGATGTATGGATGAATGGATGCAACCTTGGCCGATGCCCGGTGGAGCTGTCCTATGCAGCTAGAGGAGTCTGGCAACTGGGCCGTCACCTACCCAGCTGGTCATCTGACATTGTTTTTCCTCTTCTCCCCGTTCATGTCTCAGTCACTCCCCCTCCCTCTGTGTTTCTTTGATTCAAACGGTTGTAACTATGTAACCTGTAACTCGCTGATTCAACTGATACAACTATGTATCCTGTAACTTGCTGATCCTCATGTAAAGCGCTCTGATACCTCCGGGTTTAGCCAGCGCTATATAAAACTTTGCAAATAAAATAAATAAATAAAAAGATGTGTAGATGGATGGAGGAATGGATAGGTGGCTGGATGGATCGATGAATGGACAGATGGATGGATGGATTGATGGATGTGTGGATGGATGGATAGATGGATGGCTGAGAGAAAGATGGACAGTTGGATGAATGGATGGATGGATGGATGGATGGAGGCATGGATGGGTGGTTGGATGAAGGGATGGATGGGGGGATGGATGGATGGATGGAGGGAGGGAAGGGTGGAGGAATCGGTGGATGGATAGATGGATGAATGGATGGGCGGATGGATGGACGGGCAGATGAATGGATGGACAGATGGATGGGTGGATGGACAGATGGATGGTTTAATGGATGGATGGGTAGAGCGATAGGTGGATGGATGGAGGGATGGGCGGATGGATGGATGGATGGAGGATGGATGAATGGATGGATGGATGGATGAATGGGTAGAGGGATAGATAGATAGATGGATAGAGGGATGGATGGATGAATAGATGGGTGGAGGGATGGGTGGATGGATGTATGGATGGAGGATGGATGGATGGATGGATGGATGGATGAATGGGTAGAGGGATAGATAGGTAGATGGATGGAGGGATGGATGGATGAATAGATGGGTGGAGGGATGGGTGGATGGACGGATAGAGGGATGTATGTATGTATGTATGTATGGATGGACAGAGAGATGGATGGATGGAGGGACGTATGGATGGATAATGGATGGATGTATGGTTGGATGGATGGACAGAGAGATGCATGGAAAGAGATTGTACAAGGTAGTAAAGGGAGCTGGGCTAGTTTGGAAATTTTTTCCAGGGCTACTTTTGATTCACCCAGTCCGGCCCTGCTAATATGGGAAAAGTTTTAAGCTTGGTCAATGCATATTATTTTTCATTGGAAGGCGGGCCTTATAGTATAAAATTAGAGACCTATAGACTTTGCCAATTCTTGTTTAGTAAATGTGACCGTGGTCTTTGGAGCTCGAATTTTAGCACAAAATATTCAGCCATCTAAGTACCATCCTTAGGATAAAATTGACATATGGTATTTTCCATGCTTAGAAACAGAAGGAATGCAAAATGTAGCGCTATATTACAAACAATTTAAAAAAAAAAATGTTTTACGAGCTTAGCAGACCACGAATGCTAGCCATGATTTGACGAGTCTAATGCCAAGTGACATTTTGCTGCTGTGCCAGGCTTGCTTACTAGTCCTGCCTCGTACCACACTGTAGTAAAGACAGGCGAGATAGGAATACAAGTCCTGTATTTAAAAAGAGCGACACTGCATGTTGGAGAAGTCACATGCCTCTGTCAACGCTTTCTGGGGCAAATTTACAAGCCCCTTTCACCACTTTTGCGCCACTTTTCCCATTTTAGAAGTGATGCAAAAGTGGTGCAAGGGGCTTATAAATCTGCCTCTCTGTTTCCGAATCTATGACATAATATCGACCACAAAAATATCGAGGTACAAAAATATCGCAACAAAAATATCGAGGACAATAATATCGGGATCCTATCTCTAAAAAGGTAAGTACAAAAATATCGAAAATAATATATCGATCTCAAAAATATCGTTTTTTTTTAAAATATCGTTTTTTTTAAATGTAAATAAAATGTAATATTAACAAATTAATACTTATAAATATAACAAACATAGTTAAAAATATATTATAATATTTAAAATTAATAAATGATGTAATAAAAACTAATAATAATAAAAATATAATACATAGTATATACTTAATTAATTTTAACTCTAAAATATTTATTTTAATAACTTATAAATAAATTAAAATATAATAAATTACATATAAATTTATATACATAAATTAATAATATAAATAACCATTATTACTAATGTAAAACAAATTTTAAAAATTATCTAAATTTTGGATAGCGTAAGGGTAAAAATTACTATTCCCACTCCAAAGCGTGCAACAGTAGGGAAAGTGTTGGATAGCGTAGTGGTAAAAATGACTATTCCAACTCCAAAGAGCGCAACAGTAGGGAAAGTGTTGGATAGCGTAGAGGTAAAAATTACTATTCCCACTCCGGACAGTGCAACAGTAGGGAAAGCGTTGGATAGCGTAGGGGTTAAAATTACTATTCCCACTCCAGTGAGTGCAACAGTAGGGAAAGAGTTGGATAGTGTAGGGGTAAAAATTACTATTCCCACTCCAGTGAGTGCAACAGTAGGGAAAGCGTTGGATAGCGTAGGGGTAAAAATTACTATTCCCACTCCAGTGGGTGCAACAGTAGGGAAAAAGTTGGATAGCGTAGGGGTAAAATTTACTATTCCCACTCCAGAGAGTGCAACAGTAGGGAAAGTGTTGGATAGCGTAGAGGTAAAAATTACTATTCCCACTCCAGAGAGCGCAACAGTAGGGAAAGTGTTGGATAGCGTAGGGGTAAAAATGACTATTCCAACTCCAAAGAGCGCAACAGTAGGGAAAGTGTTGGATAGCGTAGAGGTAAAAATTACTATTCCCACTCCGGACAGTGCAACAGTAGGGAAAGCGTTGGATAGCGTAGGGGTTAAAATTACTATTCCCACTCCAGTGAGTGCAACAGTTGGGAAAGAGTTGGATAGTGTAGGGGTAAAAATTACTATTCCCACTCCAGTGAGTGCAACAGTAGGGAAAGCGTTGGATAGCGTAGGGGTAAAAATTACTATTCCCACTCCAGTGGGTGCAACAGTAGGGAAAAAGTTGGATAGCGTAGGGGTAAAATTTACTATTCCCACTCCAGAGAGCGCAACAGTAGGGAAAGTGTTGGATAGCGTAGAGGTAAAAATTACTATTCCCACTCCAGTGAGTGCAACAGTAGGGAAAGAGTTGGATAGCGTAGGGGTAAAAATTACTATTCCCACTCCAGTGAGTGCAACAGTAGGGAAAGCGTTGGATAGCGTAGGGGTAAAAATTACTATTCCCACTCCAGTGGGTGCAACAGTAGGGAAAAAGTTGGATAGCGTAGGGGTAAAATTTACTATTCCCACTCCAGAGAGTGCAAGAGTAGGGAAAGTGTTGGATAGCGTAGAGGTTAAAATTACTATTTCCACTCCAGAGAGTGCAACAGTAGGGAAAGTGTTGGATAGCATAGAGGTAAAAATTACTATTCCCACTCCAGAGAACGCAACAGTAGGGAAAGTGTCGGATAGCGTAGAGATAAAAATTACTATTCCCACTCAAGAGAGCGCAACAGTAGGGATAGTGTTGGATAGAGTAGGGGTAAAAATTACTATTCCCACTCCAGATAGTGCAACAGTAGGGAAAGTGTTGGATAGCGTAGGGGTAAAAATTACTATTCCCACTCCAGAGAACGCAACAGTAGGGAAAGTGTTGGATAGCGTAGTTGTAAAAATTACTATTCCCACTCCAGAGAGTGCAACAGTAGGGAAAAAGTTGGATAGCGTAGGGGTAAAAATTACTATTCCCACTCCAGAGAGTGCAACAGTAGGGAAAGAGTTGGATAGCGTAGGGGTAACAATTACTATTCCCACTCCAGAGAGTGCAACAGTAGGGAAAGAGTTGGATAGCATAGGGGTAACAATTACTATTCCAACGCTAGAGAGCGCAACATTAGGGAAAATGTTGGATAGCGTAGGGGTAAAAATAACATACTTATAAATAAATGTTTTATTTTAAATAATAAAAATATTAACTATTAAATAAATATAAACCATTTACAAATACCAACACATAATTATTAAAAACATGTGAACAAAATATATGTAATGTAAAAAATTATTAAAAATACCATTTCATAATATTTAATTAACAATTAATAATTAATTAACAATTAGATAATTAACCAAACTATTAATCAAAGAACATTATTACTTAATTAAGTTTAAATTACTGCCCACCCTATTCCCCTATAAACCCACAACCCACTACAAAACATAATTATCAATTAATCAATTAATTAAAAATATTTAGCAATTATTTAAAAATAATTACCAATTAATAAATATTAATTTATAATTCCTAATAATTAATAATTAATGTAACATAATTAAATTACTTCCCACCCTATTCCCCTATAAACCCACAACCCACTCCAGAACATATTTATCAATTAATCAATTAATTAAAATTAATTACCAATTAATTAAAAATAATTACCAATTAATAAATATGAATTTATAATTCCTACTAATTAATAATTAATGTAACATTATTAAATTACTTCCCACCCTATTCCCCTATAAACCCATAACCAGCTACAGTACTAAAATACAAAATTTTATTAAATTACATAAAAATAAATTAAATACATAATATATACATAATAATATACTCAAAAATAATTTTAAAATCGATATTAGTAACATCGAAATTATTAACATCGATATTACTGACATCGATATTTAATACTTCGATATTACTAATATCGATATTTAATTTATCGATATTACTTACCTTCTATATTTTGTCCCATCGATATTTAAACTTCGATATAATTTTATATCGATGTTTAAATATCGATATTTTGTCTGCATACCTCTGTTTCCAGAGCTGGTTGGGTGCAAAAATTCTCACAACTTTATGCCGCAGCACTTTAGTGGTTAAAGTGAAGTCTAGCACAAATCTATTTAATCCCCAAAACTGCATTAGCGACCCATGAGCCTCGGTCAATAGTACAATAATTCTATCATATAACAGACAGTGATTGGGTTCCCAGACTGCTAGTAGTTGACAGCAGGATACGTTTATAATGACTTGTTTCAGCAGAGAGATTAGATGAAAATATGATTCTGTCAGTATGATTGTAAGAGTAGACACAGACTCTCAGTGTGATTCCAGACAAGCATGACTATTCCCTGGACTTTTGCAGGACTGACTCAGTAGTCTGCAAGGGGTTAAGGGACCGCATACATTGTGCACATTTGACTGTAACACTGCTTGATTCAATGCCTGAGTAGGTCCCCGAGTGCATGGACAGTGACTGGGTTGCCAGACTGCTAGTAGTTGACAGCAGGATAAGTTTATAAGCGCTTATGTTTCAGCAGAGAGATTAGATAAGGACATGCTTTTGTCAAGATGATTCTAAGAGTGGGATAATTCCGCAGAACTATCTATGTGCTCAGAATGGCACTGACTTGCGATATCCCCACTCTATGCTCTGACTTCCTCTGTGAGGTCTAAAAAGAAAGAGTACGTCCTTGGACTCATTTTCTCTACTTCTCTCTCTTCATATCACATAATCATGCCCCAGACTGAGACTGCCAAGTATGAGCCCACACAGCAGAGCAGATTCTTGCTCTAGGTAACAACTAAAGTGCAATTACAGCCTTTCGAAGACTCTAGTTTGGGCAGCAGCATTCTCTAAAAGAGCAAGGTACCGCTGTCCATTCCAATTACACCAACAGTTGCTTAGTTAGGGATGAACAACAACCTGCACAAAGTTTGAGCCAGTGTTTCCCCAAATGTCCTGTCTTTAACATTCCCTGAGAGGCTGCACGCGTAAACTAGGGCCTTGTCACTGTGATGGTATTATCAGCAAAAGAAAATTAACTCCAAATTTGATAAATCATCAAAATAACCTATACATACTGTATACATTATGAAAATTGTGGTAACCACTTACCAACTCTAGCAATTTTGTGACAAACGTATACCGACATCACTTTCCTAAAGGCTGCTGTCATGTGGCCCGCCTCCTGCCGTACAGCTTTCGAACCTCACCTGAGTTCAGCTCCCATCCACTCCTCCTTTGCAAGGCACTCTTGGTAGAAGAGCAGGGAACAAGTCGAGGGTACACACGGGTAGAAGGCGTCTACTCACTCTTTTCACAGGGTGGACACCGTCTCCCCTGCCAAGAAGTTAGGCCCCACAGAAATATGCTAAACTAAACATGTGTCATTTTCAAACATTGGAGCACATTCAGCTGTGCCTGCAAGTTGTCTGCTTTCATTATGAGCAGTAACATGCAGGAGAGGGGGCTTTTTTATTTTAGATTCCAGATGAGAGCAAAACAAAGGCTGAAGTTAAGGGACCATCAGGCCTCCAGCCTGAGAGCTATCAGAAAACTCACACCTAGCTGTACAAGCAATGGAGGGGAAACAAAGCCCTATTTTGCTTTATTTATTTTATAGCCATACTCATCACAGTCCAAGGTGCCGGAGTGATTTTCATCATATTTACACATTAAACATTGACAATAAATAGTATGTGTGTAAAATAATGTACAGTATGTGTGACATGAGACAGTGAGATTTACAAGGTGAAGGAGTCGCATGTTCTTCATAGCCCATTGTGCTATATAAAGAAGGATTACAATTTATGAACTACAAGCAACAAAGTGATCTCTGTGCTAAAAGCAAAATCCCACTTACCCATCTACATAAAATAAAAAACTCTGTCATGTGTGTCACATGATGTGGTTTGCAGTAGACAAGACATATTAACCCTCTATGCTACTTTAAATCAAAACTAGGACTAGACAAAACACAGATCTATCCAGCAAATGCATTAACCTCCAGAGTTAGTTGATCATTATTATTATTATTATTATTATTATTATTCCCTGAGATTTACTGGGTACAGAAAGATCTATGCTGCCAGTGCCTTAACCTCATGAGATATTTTAAAAAGCAGACTTTGTAATCAATTAAGCAGAACAGAATTACTGCCACGTTTCTCCTTGTTGCTAATTTCTATGTGGCAGAGGTTTGACAAAATTATATGCGTGGGAAACTGGGTTCTTGTAGTACCCCCCCACACACTTTTTGCCTGTTTTTCATGTAACGTTTACTGGAGTGTGCTGGGTCCCTTCCAACTAGGTTCCCAGTACCAGTGTTCTTTCCCCTATACTAGCACAGTTTTTGCAAATCCCTATGCCACAAACAATCATCTGACAGGAATTTGGTCCGGTAATTGGTGGGCCTGATGTTAGCAGCAGAAACTGCCTCTGTCTTCTGCTGACCATTAATGAAGATTGCAGGGTCTGCTCTGGGATTAATATCCACCACTCACCTGTGGTCTTCACAGTGGGCATTGTTCACTTGGATTGTTTCCATGGTAACCAATACATGCACAAAAATGATTCTCTTGCAAGCAAAACTAGGTTTCAACAACACTCTCCTTTTGCATCTTCTCCTGTAGCCCAGATGTGACAAAAATGCTGTCTTGTATGTGAAGCACCCAAGCTGATATCTCGAAAGGTGGATTGCATTTGGGGTCTTTGTTAAATGTGAATATAATGAGGTATGTGAAAGGATAGATGTAGATCAGAGATGGTCTGAGACATGTCACATTAACTGCATTAGTGAAGATACATACCAGCAAACACATAAATGACCCTAAGGAAACCTATTGGTACAACCAGGAGAAACAAGTGAAGTAAGGTAGTTATACAGAAAGGTACCTGACATCGAGCGGGTATGAACCGGCTAAGGAATCATCAAAGGCATACTCTCTATACAGTAGGAAAGGTACTTCTTAATGTAGTCAGTTTTTCAATATTAAATCAGTTTATTTTAAAACTAACATGTATGCTGTGACAGGCAGAGAACGCACCCAAGACACATATACAAACACATACACATAGAGGAGTCACCGGGCTAACAGCCTAAGTCTCTTTCAAGCCATCTTGATCTTGACCACCACTTTTTGTTTTGTTTTTTTGCACTACCTTTTACACTGTACATTTAACTTTCAAGTCCTCTGGCAAGGGTGGGCCTTAGCGCGTTCACACCACCGAGGTACACGATTACATGGTCCTGACGAAAGCCCCGTAATACCATTACACATAAGGGCAGAAACATGTTGACCCCACTCTAAAGGGGAAAACACCCAACACAATAGTTGGTACATTTCCCGACACATTGATTTTATCCTATGCCCAGCTAACCATTGAATAAAGGTTTTTACATGGTATAGTCTGTTGGCATTTTTAAATTCACTATTTTTTGCACATTACTGTCACACAACCAGCTCCGCAGTAATCTGGCGTTGTAGCACACCAGGGAGGCATTCGGCTTCTCCTGGTGGGCCCGATGATGAAGCATGTCACCACCCAGGGTGGTGAGTGAGGGCTTCAAAAAAATCCCTAAGTGACTCTTTCTTAGGTCGATTCCTTTCCTCTCTCGATATCCTGTGCTGGATACTTGTTTTCCCTGTGCAGACACTCTTTTGTTGACTAGTAGTAATTGAACCACAACAATGAATGCCACGTTTCACTGATGTTCTCCTTGCTTATTTGCTTTCAGGTGCACAAAAGAAGAGGAGACAACATCACCCATTTTCTTACCAGACCGAAGTCCTGCTGTGCACAACGTCACGTGACATGTGACCACAGACGTCTCTTCAACTTGTGCCACTGCGTTCTGCTGACTTCTTCAAGATGGCCAAAAAGAAAGGTACCAGGTCCAGCACCAAGAGATGTGCCGTTGACAAGAAGGCACCGCCACTTACCACCACCAGTATGCCGCCCAAGACCTTTTTTTGGGAAACCAAAAAGTGTGCCTGCAACATCGGTGTCCGGGGAGCAAGCTGGGAGCAGAACCCCCGAATTAGTGGACCCTGTCAAGTTGTCACCCACTCAGAACCACGCTGAAGGAGCGACGATATTCCCAACCCGCTACCCCACCCAGACTGCAGAGTGCCAGCAGATACACGCAACTCAATACAGGCTGAGCCCGGGGAGAGGGAAGGGTAAAAAGAAACAAGGGAAAAGAAATAATGTCGATGGACCCTGGTAATCTCCAGCTCCCTTTAGTCCCAACTTCTGTAACACACTGACTAACCACACTGTACAGGGGAGAAAAGAAACAGAATACAGGTCATAAACTTAAACAACCTTCAGATAAGTCGAATCTCTTTGCGCATAACATTCATGCATGTAACAATGACCCCTCCTCTCTTTCTTACCCGTCTTCGGGATTCAGCAATCCAAGTAATGAGACCTTCACTAAGGGAAATCAATTATGAGCTGGAATGACGGGGGCCATCCAAAACGGTAATTCCACAAGTAATGTCTCTTTTCAGATGAAGGGGAAAAAAGTCCTTAGACAAAAAAAAAAACATGATATTCCAATCGTGGCACGGTTAAAACACCCGATACCTGAAAACCCCTCTCTGTGGCCACAAAACTAAAGAAAAAACAAACACCGACTAACAGCCGGCTTGAGAAGGCATCTCAAAAATCGCACAACGATGCGGATAGGTAACACAACACCCGGATGAAGCGTCTCCGACGTGTATCTTCGGTCTGCACGCAGCCGCGTTCCTCTAACAGTTCCACACACAGGTCCGAGCACAGCTTGCACGGTCCAGGTGTCCAAAAAATCCCAATTATAGTCACTTTACCGCATTCATAGCGCGGCGCAAAATGAAGCCTCGCTTTGCTTTTATCCAATGCGTCAGAATTCCTTAAACGCCCACTCTGACAGGGAATCCAACGCTACGGTCACGAAGGAAAACAGAAGAAGAACAACGTGACCATCCAGAAACCAAGCAAGGACTGACCCTGCCGGACTCACTTAAATATCACACGGGCAGAACAGGAAGAGGGGCGTGACCTTCTCCATGCACAAAGAGAGAGGACTGGGAAGAATGAGAAAGGTAATACAGTACCCTGGGTGCCTAAACCACCCGATTCCCAACAGTACCTCCCTGCAAAGGCCTCCCTACCAGGCGTGGCTTGGAAGGGTGACGTAAATGGAATATTCTCACCAAGCGGGGAGAATGAACACCAGCAGCTGCCTCCCAAGAACGCTCTTCAGGGGGATATCCCTTCCAATCAATCAAATACATCAATCTCCTTCTCCTTCTCTTGGAATCCAGGATAGCATTCACCTCAAACTCCTTTTCCTCATCTACCACTACAGGGGGAGGGGGGGCAATACTTGGGTAGTGTCTGTATAAGGTTTCAATAGGGATATATGGAATACGGGATGAACTCCGTACTCATCTGGCAACCCCACTCTCATTGCCACAGGGTTCACCACTTTCACAACAGGAAAAGGGCCTACATATCTTGGCTGCAGTTTCCGTGATCCGCCTATCCTTAGATTTTTTGTGGACAGCCACACTCTGTCCCCAACCCGATAGCAAGGTGCTGGCACTCTATGTCTGTCGGCCTGTTTCTTCTTGTCTTCCTTAGCCCTTGCTAGGTTCTCTCTCGCCCTGTTCCATATTTGGACTAACGAAAGCCCCAAGGTAGTCACAGCTGGCACCTGGCCCGAGGGCTGAATAGGTACCGCCCTAGGGTGAAACCCCATAGAACAAAAGAAAGGGGTCATGCCCACTGCAGAATGCACACTGTTATTATAAGCGAATTCCGCTAAAGGAAGAGCCATAACCCAACTACATGACAGCGCTGTTATAAGACACCTCAGATATTGTTCCATGGTCTGATTGGTGCGTTCGGTTTGGCCGTCTGATTGCGGGTGATATGCAGATGATAAACACAATTTCATTTCAATTTCATTTTCAATTCCAATTTCATTTGTAAAGCAGTACACAACTCATTCCAGAAATGGGAGATCAATCAATCAATCAATCAATCAATGACACTTGTAGAGCGCGCTACATACCCGTAGGGTCTCAAGGCGCTGGGGGGGGGGGGTGCCGCTACTGCTCGAACAGCCAGGTCTTCAGCTTCTTCCTGAAGGAGAGGTGGTCTTGGGTCAGGCGCAGGTCGGGGGGGAGGGAGATGAACTGGGCTCCTCGATCTGACACAATAGCAGAAGGCAACCCGTGCAACCGCACCACAGAGGACACAAATATCAAAGCCAATTCCCTCGCAGTGGGCAGTTTTGCTAAAGGGCCGAAATGTGCCATTTTCGTAAAGGAATCGACTACGACAAGTATTACAGTGAATCCGGAGTCAGATGGTAAATCCGTCACGAAATCCATACTTATCGTATGCCAAGGTGCAGGAGGTACAGGCAGGGGGTGCAATAGACCAGAAGGTCTAGTATGAGTTGGTTTATTTATCGCACATACAGGACAGGCTGCAACAAAAGACTGCACATCTTGCGCCAATGATTCCCACCAAAACCAACGCAGACAGAATTCCTTTGTCTTATTCATGCCAGGATGGCCCACTAAGGAAGACGAATGGCACCATTCCAATACCGTTTCCCGAAGGTCAGAGGAATAAACAATCTATCCTCATAATACAACAGCCCATTTCTCATAGAAAACAATGGTTGGAACAGCCAAGACGTGAAATCTGTACCAACCATTTTCTGTTGTATCGAGGTCATAAAGTCGTCAATAGTAACACTGCCCACTATCCTTTTTGGAGCTATGAAGAACCCTCTCTCCCTCTCAGCAGCAAGGTCTACACGGTTCACATGAATACGGGATAAAGCATCCGACTTCAGTTTTTGAGCTGCCGGCCTGTAAGTAATGATAAAGTCATACTCGTTAAAAAAAGAAACCCAACGCATTTGGCGAGGGGTCAAAAAAAGGCAACGTCGGATCAGGATGTATCAAGACAGGGGCAGAAGTAAACCTTTCGATTAATACATCCAAGGAGGCTTGAGCATGATCCGACCAAACAAAAGGCACTCCCTTTCTCAACAATACAGTCATGGGGCTACAATGTCCGAAAAGTGAGATATAAATCGCCAATAGAAATTGGCGAAACCATGCAATACTTGGATATCTCTGATGCAAGTTGGAGACGGCCAAGATGTTATAGCCTCAATTTTCTTAGGATCCATCATGATTCCCTCCGCTGATAATATGAACCCTAGAAATTGCACCTTGGAAGTGTGAAAACAACATTTCTCCAGCCGCACATACAACTGATGTTCTTTCAAGAGCTGCAGGACCTGACCGACATGTAGCTCATGTTCCTTAACCGAGTTGGAAAATATAAGGATGTCATCGATGTAAACAATGACGCTCAAATCCAGATATTCCCTTAACACCTCGTTAATAAAAAACTGAAAGGCAGCCGGTGTGTTACATAGCCCAAAAGGCATAACGCAATACTCATAGAGGCCGAATTTGGTCCGGAAGGCAGTTTTCCATTCATCGCCTTCACGGACACGAATCAGATGGTACGCACCTCTGAGATCAAGTTTGGTAAATACTGTTGCATGCCTCAGTTGATCTAGTAACACGGGTATTAGGGGAAGGGGGTACTTGTTCTTAATCGTCCCCTTATTGAGCGCCCTATAGTCCACACAGGGTCGAAGCCCGCCCTCCTTCTTAGGAATGAAAAAGATGGCCGTAGAAACAGAGGAAGAAGAGGGACGAATGAAACCCTTCGCGAGCATCTCATCAATATATACTTTCAGATGCTGTTCTTCCGGGCCAGACAGAGCGTAAATACGCAACAGGGCAAAGATGCACCAGGCATCAGATCTATTCGGCAGTCGAACGATTGGTGAGGGGGGAGATCCCCGGCTTTCCCTTTATCAAACACAACGCTGTATTCCATATAAGGTTCGGGGACCTTGATCTCTTCTCCACTTCCGCCGCATGTACCCACAGCACAAGTCAGGGGTGATATCCAATCAGTGGCGACCTTGTAACAACTGTGTAAACAATGAACAGCGTCGAGAATCACCGTTCGCCTAATCCAATCTATCTTAGGGTTGTGTGTCTGCAGCCATGGTACCCCCAACACAACACCAAAAGAGGGGGCATCAATCAAATCAAACCCAAGTTCTTCTGAATGACCATTATCGCAAATCATACACAGAGGCTCAGTCTGCCGTGTAATGGTCCCAGAAGACAACTCAGTACCATCTATGGCTCTAACAGGCTCTGGCTGTTCTTTGTACACCCAAGGAACACACATCTTCTCTGCCAACTTGATGTCCATAAAATTGCCTGTGGTGCCGGAATCCAGTAATGCAGACACCAGGGCCCTATGACTATTGGAAATAACCAAACATAACGTGATGGTGAAATGTCTCGGCGCCCTCTTCACTGTCCCAGAAATCTGATAAGGAGTGATAACCTCAGATTCCGTCACCCCCTCTTCCTGTGTCTCTGTCTTGACACAAGCCATAGCCTTACGTGGAGGCAGATTGGATGGTTTAGCAGGACAATCTCTAGCGTAATGACCAGATAGCCCACAGTATAAACACAGGTTGTTGGTGCGACGCCTCTCCTTCTCTACATGACTCAGGGGGCCCCCCACACCACCTATTTCTATTGGCTCTGATATCTGTTTCTGTTCCCCAGTGCTACGTGGATCACTCCGAAACGGCACGGGGCGTGACGAAGGGAATCTATTCCTTTCTCCCCTTCTTTCCAACAATCTATGGTTTAGTTTCACAACCAAATCAATAAACTCAGAGCAGTCTTCAGGAGGGTTAACCACCTTTGACACCACGTCTTTTAATTCCTCACATAACCCCTAATAGAACAATGAGGTTCTCTTGTCTGCAGGCCAATGCATCTCAGAAACCAACCTATTGAAGGTAGACACATAGGTCAACAAGTCCTGTTTTCCCTGTCTAAGCTTCAGGAGCTCCGCATCACTAGCCTGCATGAATGCATGTTTGGCAAATAGACTATGCATTTGTTCCTTAAAGGTAGCATAGTTATACAGTACAGGGTCAGCGGTTTCAACCAACGGCACAGCCCACGTAGCAGCAGTTCCAGCCAAATAAGAAATCACAAACGCCACCTTTGCTGAGTCGTTAGGAAAGGCAGAGGGCCTACACATAAAACCAAGCAAGGACTGACCCCGCCGGACTCACTTAAATATCACACGGGCAGAACAGGAAGAGGGGCGTGACCTTCTCCATGCACAAAGAGAGAGGACTGGGAAGAATGAGAAAGGTAATACAGTACCCTGGGTGCCTAAACCACCCGATTCCCAACAGACCCACCCCACTAACCTAGGCCCAAGTCCATGTTTATCACAGAGGCAGCCAGTCTAATCACAAAAACGCTGACAAGCAGTGATGTTGAAGTTGACTTATCGTCATCACTAAGAGGTACCTAATCAATGTAGGAAACTCTGATAAGTGGGAAACAACAGCCACAACCACCCCCAATACTAGTTGTTTCGGGGCACATCCTTTACAACGCAACTTTTACAACGAAGTGCCTTTACGACACAACCATTACAATGCAACTTTTACAACGACTTGCGCTGGGGGGCGCTCTAGGATAGGGAATAGTTTCCAACACCTTCCCTACTATCCACGGGGACTGGAGTTGGAATAATAAATTAAACTATTCACTATCCAGTGCCCCCCAACGCAAGTCGTTGTAACGACTTGCGTAGTAAAACTTGCGTCGTAAAGGCATGCGTAATAATAGCATGTGTTGTAACGTCAGACATCAGTTGTTTCACCCGATGTAGGGGCAGTTCAAGAGATTGACCTTCCTGCAGAGAAAGAAGAAGAGCAAGCCACTGTTTCAGAAGATCCATTGTCTTCCTGATCCCCAGCAAGGAATCGGAGGGTTAGTCTATCAACTTCTTCTGCAAGCCCCCCTTCTGATGATTTAGACACCACTTGTAAGCCACTTCAGTCTGAGAGTGAGACACGCCATGCAAGGCTAGGGAAAAGGAAGGTTCCCGAAAGCCTTGTTATGTAGGTAGATGTAGAAGACAAGGATGATTATGATGAGCCAATCATCATGGACATAAGCCCTACACCAGTGAAGACCGACGTTACCCCATCCCAAATTGCTGTGAGGGAATTGACACAGATCCTACATACACAAATACCACCAACACCACCTAGAGCTGCCATATTTATAACGACCCAGTAGCGACCTACATCCACCACAAAAACCACCTCAGTAGAAGTTGGTACTGCTTAGAATTAAATGTTACGCCCACCTACAAGTTCATCTGACATTACGAGTGGCACCTGCAGCATCAGAAAGTTGACCTCCCCAGTTTGGGACTTCTTTTCAGTTAGCAGAAAGGAGGTGAACATTGCTATATGCTCCATTTGTGTACCAAGTATAAGTCAGGCTCAGCTTGTTACAAAATACAGTACTGGCGGCGAAACAACATATCTGAGAAAACACCGCTTGATCCAGTGGGAGGTAAATCTTAGCGGCCAAACAACTGTAAGTGTTGTTGGTGGAGGGGATGAAGAAAATCCGATCACGGTGAAAGGTGAACAAGAGGTCGACATTTTCGTTGGCACACAAAGCAGCCAAAGTCATCGAGAAGACCGTCAACAAGCAGCTGGCAGCCTTCCTTGAGACGAATGGTTCCCTCGACCCCTCACAGTCTGGCTTCCGAGCCAACCACAGCACCGAGACCGCCCTCATCGCCGCCACCGATGACATCCGAGCCCTGATGGACAACGGAGAAACAGCGGCCCTCATCCTCCTAGACCTCTCCGCGGCATTCGACACTGTCTGCCACCGCACCCTAGTACAGCGCCTCAGAAACGTCGGAATCCAGGAGAAGGCTCTGGGATGGATCATCTCCTTCCTCGACGGAAGAACGCAGAGAGTCCGCCTACCACCGTACAAGTCAGAGGCCACCGAAGTCATCTGCGGCGTCCCTCAAGGATCCTCGCTGAGCCCCACCCTCTTCAACGTCTACATGAGCCCCCTCGCGGCCATCGCACGCCAACACGACCTCAACATAATCTCCTACGCCGACGACACCCAGCTGATACTCTCCCTGACCAACGACCCTGCCGCCGCCAGAGCCAACCTGCACGAAGGGATGAAAGAGGTAGCCGAATGGATGACGACCAGCCGCCTGAAACTGAACTCAGACAAGACGGAGGTCCTCATCCTGGGCTCATCGCCCTCCGCCTGGGACGACTCCTGGTGGCCTCCCGCCCTGGGCACCGCACCCAAACCGACGGACCACGCACGCAACCTGGGCTTCATCCTGGACTCATCCCTCTCCATGACCAGGCAAGTCAACAACGTCTCCTCGGCGTGCTTCAACATCCTACGCATGCTACGGAAGATCTTCTGGTGGATCCCCACCGAGACCAGGAAGACCGTCACCCAGGCCCTCGTCACCAGTCGACTGGACTACGGCAACGCCCTCTACGCCGGTACCACCGCCAAGGTCCAGAAGAGACTCCAGCGGATCCAGAACGCCTCAGCCAGACTCATCCTCGACATCCCACGAACCAGCCACATCTCCGGACATCTGAGAGACCTGCATTGGCTCCCCGTCAACAAAAGAATCACCTTCCGCCTCCTCACCCACGCACACAAAGCCCTACACAACCAAGGCCCGAGCTACCTCAACAACCGTATCAACTTCTACGCTCCCAAACGCCACCTCCGATCAGCCAACCACGCCCTCGCCGCCGTCCCCCGCATCCGAAGAGCGACAACAGGAGGAAGGTCCTTCTCCTACCTGGCCGCCAAGACCTGGAACTCCCTCCCGACCAACCTGCACCTGACCCAAGACCACCTCTCCTTCAGGAAGAAGCTGAAGACCTGGCTGTTCGAGCAGTAGCGGCACCCCCCCCCCCCCCAGCGCTTTGAGACCCTACGGGTAAGTAGCGCGCTCTATAAATGTCTTTGATTGATTGATTGATTGACCCCCGCAGTGCAGTGGTACCATCCACATCATGATCAGCAATATTGCACTGCCACATGAGTAAGGCTGAGACACCAAGGGGTCCAAGGCAAAAGAGTACCATGATGAAAAAATGCGCATTGAGCCTAACAATATCTCAAAAAGTCACTTGCATCAGTGGCACCAGAAAATAAAAAATCTAGGCTACCATTCTCAACATGTTTAGATCCGAGGGGCAGTACGAACGCAACCACCCAATGGCACGTTTGTACCACGTGAAGCTGGCTAAAATGTTAGCCCTGGACCTCCTCCCATTTTCTTTTGTAGAAGGGGTGGGTTTTCTTGAATTTGTGGCAGCCATCTGCCCGAAATGAAAGGTTTCCAGCCGACCTATTTTGCCCAACACTCACCCTCAGTCACAGATCTGGGTTGAATCCATCATCATTCTTTAGCTTGTTCAGACCCAGCTATATGCTTCCCTGAACTGGAAACAATCCCTAAGTTGGCAGGGTATGCCCAGACGTGGGTCTTTTGCTCACTTTGCCACTGGATTCAAGCTAGCCTGACTGATGAAGGGTGTTACCAAAAAAACGGTTCCAGGATGCTTGTTTCCGGATCAGAAGATTGGCAGTTCGGGCTGGACTGTTCCCATGAGTCACAGGGTCAAGACTGATTTGCAGATAGCTGTGTCTGAACTGAGGTGGTAAAGTGAGCTAAAGAATGATGATGGATTCAACCCAGATCTGTGACTGGGGTTGAGTGTCTGAAAAGTTTCAGCTCTCCGTCCATCATCTCTTTGTGTTCGCACCATAGAGAAATCTCATACTTCTGCAAACAAGGTATTTGAATGGCTGCGACCAAGAGGTTTGTTGCTATGGACAATGGCAGTAATATAGTTAAAGCCATGACCGATGGTGGCTATTTCAGTGTCCTGTGTTTGGCGCACTGCATTAACATTATTGTTCAAAACTTTCTGAAAAAAGAAGACAGAGTCAGCAACTTACTGACCACCTGCAGAAGTATCTGCACACATTTCAGCCATTCTTTTAAAGCCCAGAAGCAGCTGAGGATCATTCAACATGATAATTGAATGCGAATTAAAGCACTCATCCAGGAGGTGCCAACATGTTGGAATTCAACTTGTTACATGCTTGAACATCTGTTTGAGCAGTTCAGGCCAATCAATGAATATGTCATGATAATAGAGGATGCTCCTGTGAAAGGCATGTTCATTGAGATGGAATAATGGGGCTTAGTTAAATGCCTGACAGAGATGTTGCTTTTGAGTTCTTCACACTTGAAGTTAGCAAGGAGGACTGTACTGTGGGCCAAGCCATCCCATTGTTGCACTTGCTACAGGAACAGCTGAAGGTGGTGTCTGCAAAGTACGTAGGTGTGTAGGAAAAAAACCAAGCATATGAGTTGGTGGGGAACTTAACCCTTCACTTATCTGAAAATGCAAGGGTACAAAGACGCATTGTGTCATCCTACTATTACATTTGTGCCACAATTACTGATCCATGGCAGAAACAATTACTGCACACTTTCATTCCATTTTCAGATAAGGATGTTGCCAGCTAGAAAAAACGTGAATAGCTGTGCAAGCAAGTCAGCTAGAAAAAGAACAGCTGGAAATTAGAGGCCCGCTCCTCCAGGGCACAACAAGTACTGCAGGTCAGAACTGAAGTTCAACTTCAGAGCCTGAGGGCAGTGCACATGGCTCACAGCAGCAAAAACACCAACAACACCAAGAAAAACATCAACAAGAACAGGAGCATTAGCCCCAAAATCGACACAGCAATGCTTTCTACAGGCAGGGCTTAAATCCAGTGCTGAGGCAAAGGCATAATAGGCCAAGCAAAGTGAAGCACCCACAAGCACTGTGCGGATGGTCCAGGCCTATCTGGAGGACCCAACAGAGTTCTACTTCGATCAAAATCCATTGCTGTATTGGTATGAAAATAGGTACCAATGGCCAGTGCTCAGCAGGCTGGCGATAAACTATCTGGCTTGCCCTGTCACAAGTGTCTCTACTGAGCATGTTTTCAGTGCTGCTGGTGCAGTTCTGACAGTGAGAAGGACCAGTCTCCCACGCCAAAACGTGGAAAGGTTAACCATGATTAAAATGAATCAGTACTTTATATCACCAGATTACACCATACCTGAAATAGCACAGCTGGAAGATGATGATGGTAACTCATTCCATGAAGTAGTGTGTTGGGTGAACTACTTCTGGATGAACCACAAACGTCTGAGCACAAGCTCTACTTCCCTGACATCTAGGCTTTCTGATTACTTTCTTTCTTCCTTTGATGCCCCCAAAAAGATATAACTAAGAAATATTATCCACTTTAATATTTGTGTGTGTCACTGTCTTTCTGGTTTGAATCATAACAAATCCATCAAAACTATCTTACTCTTTTATTGCCGGATTTGAGTTGCAACTGTGTGTAGTCAGTTAAGAAGTAAGTCCACTCCTCCTAAATTGCCCTAAATCCATTTCCCTCAAGCCAGACATTGGATGGAGAATACATACAACAAGTGTGAAATGTGTGCCTGCCTCAAGTCTAAATCTGACTATATATTTATCCTTTCTGAGCCTAGAGGGACAGCCCCAGAAGAACAGGTAAGTGATGGCATGCATTGCACGCTGAATGATGGTGTTTGTTGTGCATGATGTCTACTAGTATTCAACACACAAAAAAGTGACTCAAGTCAGTTTTTCCTTTTTTGTTGTTCAATAACAAAATTGTACTATTGCAGGCTGATCCATTGCATTTTGAATCTAGACAAGCCTGAAATCACTCAGGACACTTTTGGTACAGAGTTGGACACCATGACTATACCACACAAGTGTCAGTAGGATCAGAGATAATTGATGGAATAACTCAGGCGTGAAGTGGCAGTAAAGATAAACAACAAACTAGACTTACATGTCTATTTAATGGTGGATCTGTCGGGTAAGCGCCAATATTACTTTAAGGAAAGGCTGAAAAAGCTCAGAATACACAAACACAAAACCTCTCTGAGAAAAACGTTTTTTATAATAAAAACAGGGACCACAAAACACGGCAATTACTTCATTCCGTTTTTGGTTTAGTATTTAAAACATGTGAATGGTGGCTGTTGTGAACATAGTGACTAGTGCAAAGCATATAGTGACACTTATATACAAATATATCCAGTTGGGGGATGGGGAAGGGGATAGTGTCTTTTGTTCAAGGGCCAGTATTGTAAAGTTTAAGATTCCAAGGAAACAGATGGTTAGTGTCCAAGTTCCTGGTGGTATCTTGGCCAAGTAAGAGCGTCGACGTTTCGACCTTGAAGCGCCCCAATTGGTGGTCGCGGCGGGTCTTTATCAAGACAGGGGTGGGGGAGGGATGGGTCTGGAATCCAAGGGGAAGCTTGTCAGTTGACCCTCGGTTCTACGAATTGAAATGGTAACGCTGGCGATCCGAGCAAAGTTCAAGGCGCCCACATAGCTGTCAAGGTCTTTTCGAGCTTTACCTTGACAGCTCTGATGGCGCCTTGACATTGCAGCTGACTTCCGGCGGGAGATTTGAACAGCTCGCTTTCCCGAACTTGTAAAAATTGCAACTCAGCACAAGAAATCCACCGCAGGCAGCATAAACCTTCTGAAAACCATGATTTTGATCAGAATAACTCCTCAGATTGAGATTTGTGCAAGGAGTCCATTTTTGGGGGGTTGGGAGGAAGGAAGTGCCCCAGAGTCTCCAACTTCCTGTTCCTGTCCAGCAGGCTCCTCCTAGTTCTTTGTCCATCTCCTGGTCATTTTTCATTTGGATCTGGAGCTGGAAGGATTACTTTTTGTGGCTGCTGCTGGATATTTGTATTTGAGGACTTTTTGGACTTTGGAGTTTTTGGATCACTTTTGGATTTAAGATTTTAGAAGTAAGTTGGTGTTGTTTGTTTGGGGCATTGCAGTTGCTGCAACTACAATTTTAAAACTTTTTCACTACTTAAAAAATATATTGTGGGTAACCACAGTATCCAGTAGGCCCAGGGTTAGTCATGGGTGCATGATACAACTGTTTCTGTGAGTTTTTTTTAACTTAAATCTCATTTATGTAATTGAATTTTAGCTCACTATATGTGGAATTTGTATTTTTTTATTTTGGGGTGCCTGTAAAGCCACACTAGCCAGTAGGCCCAGGGTTAGTGAGTGGTGCATGGACCCAATTCTTTCTGTTGGGTGTCTTGAATTTAAACATCATTTAGGGCATGGATCGCACTGGATTGTGGTGATTTTTGTGTGTTTTTTGACTTCTTGGGGTGTTGTTGTTGCAGCCTTGCCATGTGGGTGGGGGCCATTTTGAGGCCTGGTCCAGGCAGGGCCTGGCCATGTGGCTGGGGGACAAGGGGCCAATTTGAAGCCAGGCAGTGTGCTCAGACCTGCACCCAGTTTGCCTTGCTTTCATCCATTAGGCCCAGGGGTACTCAGTGGTGCATGGACCAATTCTTTCTGTGAGGTGTCTTGAATTTAAACATCATTGAGGGCATGGATGGCATTGGATTGTGGTGATTTTTTGTGTGTTTTTTACTTCTTGGGGTGTTGTTGGGGCCTGGCCATGTGGGTGGGGGCAATTTTGAGGCCTGGTCCAGGCAGGGCCTGGCCATGTGGCTGGGGGACAAGGGGCCATTTTGAAGCCAGGCAGTGTGCTCTGAGCCATAGGCCTGCACCCAGCCTGCCCTGCTTTCACCCATTATGCCCAGGGGTAGTGAGTGGTGCATGTACCAAGGCTTTGTGTGGGGCCTCTTGAATTTATGCAAAGTATTGCAACCCCTGGATAGGGGTTGTCCCCTGGTGCACAGCATAATGAAGCAAAATGATGTTTTGAACGTTTTGACCAGATTTCTATAGCAAAGTCTCTTGATTCTGGTAAGTTTTTATTTTTGATCACTTGTTTTCAATTATCCAATTATTCATTGTTAAACATCCTCACAACTTTTGAAGTTTGAATAACTCGTGATATAAACATGTCCAAAAAGAATATAACCATAATCCCAATGCATTTCGGGCATTGATGTTGCCCTTCGTCAGGGGATCAATCTATGAGAAAAAAATAAATAAAGGGCTCTTAAAAAGGGAGAATCTCGAGTTGGCTTTCAAACAAACAGTTTGGTAGTATTCATGCAGGTGAAAAAGAGCTCACATGACATGGCTGGGTAGTAGTGGAGGTGAGTATGAACAATCATGCTACGATATAAGTGGTTAGTGAGTAGAAGTCAAAAATAGAATCAATCAATCAAACAGATTTATAAAGCGCGCTACTCACCCGCTAGGGTCTCAAGGCGCTGGGAGGGGAGGGGTCCATTACTGCCCGAAAAGTCAGGTCTTGAGTTGCTTCCTGAAGGAGAGATGGTCAGGTTGTGTAGGTTGTAAAGATGAGAGCTGAAACTAACGAATCACGTTATGGTTGTCAATGTGTAGATAGAATATAGACATCGACCCATGTAAGAAACACATGCCGGTGCAAAATAATAACAGGCGAGTGAAGAGGGACGGTCCCGGTGTCTAAGAAAGAAGTGAAACGTTAGGCGTTAAAAGTGCAACTGACAGGACGCAGTGTATCTGGAGTAAAAAACAGGTTCTCACGTGTGCAAGTATGTACAGTTAACTTAGCGTTCTGTGGAAAAGAATGAACGGAGGACCGTTAAAGAGATTCACAAACAACACGCTGAACAGCTGAGGAAGTTGGCGGGGCCGCGAGTAGTGGTGCTTACAGTTGTGAAGCGTGTTGCAGGAGAAAAGGATTTCTCAATGGTTAGTCCGACCAGCTAGTAGGGATCTTATGAACGGCGTGTGCTTGAGTTAGCTGGACACGGTTAATAGTGCAGAATGGTGAACATAGAAAAGGGGCTACTCAGTTACAGAAGCGCGGGCGCCATCTTGAAAAGGTGTAAAGAAGAGAGTGAAAATGTGAAAAACAAACAATAGATGGCCCTGGGTAATGCTCAGAAAAAGTAAACAATGTGGTATAAAAAAGGTATCAGTGTGGAGACGATAAGCGTCAAGAAATATGTATGAAAAATAACAATACCATATTCATATGAAGTCTATGTAAATCCTGTAAAGCAAAAATGTAAAGTTAATCCACAGAGTCATATTAAACAGTTATAGGTAACATGAAAACTCCATGGGGGGAGATGAGTATTTGATGTTTGCTTTTATCCTAGGGCAGCACAAGCCATCTGCGTAATGGCGGCCTTTTCATCATGGCTTAAATGGTTTCTTGAAAAAACTAATAAAATCTGTTTAAAAAAAAAAACATGAAAACTCCATCCTATCATTAAGCCCGTGGGGTTGCATGGTGCGTAAATAGCGAATCCAGTAGTTGTCTCTTTGGAGTAGTCTGTGCATATCCACAAACTTTATCATTCACATACCTCTTGAATTTGAACATCATTGAGGGCATGGATGGTATTAGATTGTGGAGATTTTTGTGTGTTTTTCGACTTTGTGGGGTGTTGTTTGAGCCTGGCCATGTGGGTGGGGGCCATTTTGAGGCCTGGCTCAGGCAGGGCCTGGCCATGTGGCTCTGGGAGAAGGGGCCATTTTGAAGCCGGGCAGTGTGCTCTGAGCCATAGGCCTGCACCCAGCCTGCCCTGCTTTCACCCATTATGCCATGGGGTAGTGAGTGGTGCATGGACCAAGGCTTTGTGTGGGGCCTCTTGAATTTAAACATCATTGAGGGCATGGATGGCATTGAATTGTGTTGATTTTTCTCTGTTTTTTGACTTTGTGGGGTGTTGTTGGGGCCTGGCCATGTGGATGGGGGACATTTTGAGGCCTGGTCCAGGCAGGGCGTGGCCATGTGACTGGGGGACAAGGGGCCATTTTGAAGCCAGGCAGCGTGCTCTGAGCCATAGGCCTGCACCCAGCCTGCCCTGCTTTCACCCATTATGCCCAGGGGTAGTGACTGGTGCATGTACCAAGGCTTTGTGTGGGCCTCTTGAATTTAAACATCATTGAGGGCATGGATGGCATTAAATTGTGTTGATTTTTCTGTTTGTTTTGACTTTTTGGGGTGTTTAACTGATGTTCATCTGGCTTCCTTTGCTTTTAGGTGCACAAGAGAACCACCAGTGCCATGAAGAAGTCCTGCAGCGGTGTGTGCAGCACAACATCACGTGACGTCACGTGTGGCCACAGACAAGATAACTCTGCAACTCGTGCAACTGCGGCCTGCTGTTCTGACATCTGAAGAAGATGGCCCCAAAGAAAGGAGGCCGTAGCGCCTCAGCGAAAAAAGTTGCCACTGACAGTAAGAAGGAGAAGAAGAAGCAAGTGGCACTACCTACCAAGGAGACTGGTGGGCCCACCGACACCTTTTTGGGAAAAAAAAAACTATGCCTGCAGCAGCAGCGGTGTCCGCCGATGACCAAGCTGGAAGCAGCACCTCTGCTTCATTGGACTCAGTGCCACCACGCCAAGTTAGGTCCAAGACCATGAGTGCTGCTGCGGCAGCCACTTTAGTTTCTCAATCACCATCGACCAGTGATGTTGGCTCATCACAAGAAAGTACCATCCAATCAACGCCGGGTGTATCTCAGCTGATGAGTTTTCAACAACCACAGCCGCAACGACAACCACAGGTGCAACTAGTACAAGCACAAGTACATGGGCAAGGAGAGGCGCAAGTAGAGGCGCAAGTAGAGGTTCATGGAGTGGCACAACTGCCTACAACGCTTGCTACTCCAGAAGGAGGGGCACATCAGGAAATTGATATTCAAGCGGAGGTATCATCCGAGGAAGCCACTCCTCCTGATGATGATTCATTGTCTTCCGTCTGGGGCCTCTTGAATTTAAACATCATTGAGGGTATGGAAGGCATTGAATTGTGTTGATTTTTCTGTGTTTTTTTACTTTTTGGGGTGTTTAACTGATGTTCCTCTGGCTGTCTTTGCTTTTAGGTGCACAAGAGAACCACCAGTGCCAGGAAGAAGTCCTGCAGCGGTGTGTGCAGCACAACATCATGTGACGTCATGTGTGGCCACAGACAAGACAACTCTGCAACTTGTGCAACTGCGGCCTGCTGTTCTGACATCTGAAGAAGATGGGCCCAAAGAAAGGTGGCCGTAGTGCCTCAGCGAAAAAAGTTTCCACTGCCAGTAAGAAGGAGCAGAAGAAGCAAGTGGTACCACCTACCAAGGAGACTGGTGCGCCCACCGACAACTTTTTTGGAACAAAAAAACGACGCCTGCAGCAGCAGCGGTGTCCGCCGGTGACCAAGCTGGAAACAGCACCTCCGCTTCATTGGGCTCAGTGCCACCACGCCAAGTTAGGTCAAAGACCATGAGTGCTGCTGAGGCAGCCACTTTAGTTTCTCAATCACCCTCGACCAGTGATGTTGGCACATCACAAGAAAGTACCATCCAATCAACGCCGGGTGTAACTCAGCTGACGAGTGTTTAACAACCACAGTCGCAACAACAACCACAGGTGGAACTAGTACAAGCTCAAGTACATGGGCAAGGAGAGGCACAAGGAGAGGCGCAAGTAGAGGCGCAAGGAGAGGTGCAAGTAGAGATGCAAGTAGAGGTTGATGGAGCAGCAGAACTGCCTACAACGCTTGTTCCTCCAGAAGTAGGGGCACATCGGGAAATTGATATTTAAGCGGAGGTATCATCTGAGGAAGCCACTCCTCCTGATGATGATTCATTTTCTTCCAGATCCCCAGCAAGAAAAAGGTCAAGGAGGGCTACTACTACTACTACAAGTTCTTCTTCAAGCCCCCTTCATTCTGATGACCTTGATGTTGATTGGAACCCAGCAATGCAGTCTGAGAGTGAGGCACGCCTTGAACCGACAAAGGTAGCTAAGCCTTAAAGGAAGGTTCCCGCAAGGCTTCGACTTATGGGTGATGATGACGAACAAGAAGTGGTGTCTTCTGCTGCTGATGAACAGTCTGACGATGACCCAGTCATCACAGTCGTCACTCCAGCCCCAGCGGGCATGCAGCAGACAGACATTTTCACCCTATACCGAATGGCTGCTGAGCGGGATGTGGGCGGCATGGCACTGGTATCACCACCAACACAGTTAACTACAAAACCAACATGACCTACAGCTTCTATATTTTTTAGTCAGAAGGGCCGGCAGGGACCTCCATCCATCTCGATCTCCATTACATCAAGTAGTGGTGCTGTAAGTGAACAACAGACATGAATTCAGCCATGCCCATCCTCCACTTCATCTGGCATTGAAACTCAAAGTAGCACCTCCACTACCAGCAGACTTCTCCAGTCCCCAGTTTGGGACTTCTTTACTGTTAGCCAAAAGGCAGAAAACATGGTCATTTGTTAGATTTGTATACAAGCAGTTAGTCGGGGTAAGCTTGGTACCAACTATGGCACTGGAGGCCAGAGAGATAATCTCAAAAAACACCACACTATCGAGTGGGAGGCGCACCTAAGGAAGATCCAGGAAGCCAAAAGAAAAACAAATCCAAATGTATCCATTCATATTGCATCTAATGATGACGAGGGGCTGATCGTGCAGGGGGGCAGTCAAGAACCGACCAACATTTTTTCTGGTACACCCAGTACCCCCTGGCAGCAGCACTGCAGTGGTAGCGCCCACACCCTCTACCCCTGCAACATGTATGAGGCACACTAAGAGTCTGGGAGAGACACCAATGCAAAAAAGTACACCAATGAGCCTAACTGGTTTGAAGTCTGCATCATGATCATCATCACGTAAAACAGTCCAGCTCACCATTTGAAGCATGTTTTGGTCGGATGCGCCATTTGAACGCAACCACCCAACGGCACATCGGTATAACGCAAAGCTAGCTAAAATGCTAGCACTGGACCTTCTCCCTTTTTCTTTCGTGGAAGGGGTGGGTTTTCTAGAATTCGTGGCAACAGTCTGCCCTAAATGGAAGGTTCCTAGCCGGTCCTATTTTGCCAGAGTTGCGGTTCCAGCACTACATCAAGATGTGCTGGAGGTGATTGGGGCAGCTTTGCAGAAGAGTGCTGTTCACACTATCCACCTGACAACAGACATGTGGACCAGTTGCCAAGCCCTTGATTACATGTTCAGAACTGCACACTGGGTCTCTTTTTCAGGGGTTAAAGACCAGTTAAAAGCAGGTGTTGACACGGACACAGTTTTTCAAGCTACTCGGAAACATGCAGGTGATTGGCGCGATATAAATCCAATATAACAATAACAATAACATGCAACAGTAGCCATGTTTGCCTTGGAGAAAACTCATACTGCACCTGACCTTTTGGAGGAGTTTGATAGGAAGGTCTATGAATGGCTGCATCCAAGAAATCTCATAGTTGGTTATGTTTCCACGCATAATGGCAGTAATATAGTTAAGGCCATGCAGCAAGGCGGCTATTTCAGAGTGCCCTGTTTGGCGCATAGTATTAACATCGTGGTGCAAGATTTCTTGAAAAAAGAAAACACAGCCAGCAAGTTACTGACCACCTGCTGAAGAATCTACACACATTTCAGCCATTATTTTAAGGCCCGGAAGCAGCTGAGTAGCATTCAATATGAAAGTAGACTGCCAGTCAAATTACTCATCCAGGAGGTGGCAACACGTTGGAACTCAACCTTTTACATGCTTGAGCGTCTGTCTGTGCAGTGGGGGGTAATAAATGATATGTCTATAAACTGGGTTCTACTATGAAAGAAATGAGACTAGAGTTGGAGGAATGGAAGCTAGTTGTAAGCCTGATAGACATGCTTCGTCCTTTTGAGGTCTTCAGGCGTGAAGTCAGCAGGGAAGACTGTTCTTTGGGCAAAGCTATCCCATTGTTGGTCATGCTAGAGCACCAACTGAAGGCGGTGTCTTTAACGTTCCGAGATGATGCTGAAAAGCAAGACGCATATCAGTTGGCGGAGAGGTTATTAAGCCCCCTACTTGACAATGAAAGGCCTAAAAACATACATACAGAACAACATTACATTTGTGCCACTATTCTGGATCCATGGTACAAAAAGTCAGTGGCCAGCAAAGCATTCATTCCTTTTGATGAAGCAGATGTTTCAAAGTACAGATATTGGCTAGCTGTGTCAGCCACTCAGTTCGAAAAAGAGCTGCAGAAATTCAAGGAGCCGGCAGAAGTGCAACTGAATCAGCAGGCCATCCGGCATTAAGTTCCACTTCTTAATCTGTGACCTAAGGGAGCCACTTTCCCTCACAGCCATTAACGACACCAGCAACCGTATCATCATCCTCACCTGCACCCGGCCCAGCCATAATATTGTCGGAAGCGGATTGGCTAACCCATCAAGGATTTGCTCGTACCAGTGATGCAAAGGCCACAGATGCTACGTAAAGTGGAGCAACCCTGGAGAACCTTGAGTCAATGGTGCAGTCCTATCTGGATGACCCAACAGAGGTCTTTGTTAATCAGAACCCATTGCTGTATTGGTATAGGAAAAGGCCTCTATGGCCACTGATCACCAACCTGGTTCCAAATTATTTGTCTTGCCCACTCGCAAGCGTGTCTTCTGAACGTGTTTTCTGTGCTGCTGGTGCCATTGTAACTTCAAAAAGGACCCCCCTCTCGCCCAAAAATGTGGAGAGGTTAACAATGATCAAGATGAATCAGCACTTCATACCACCACATTACAATATACGTGAATGCACGCAGGAAGAAGAGGACGCCGAATTAGGTGACGGAAGTTATTCTCTGTTAGCTGACCTACTCACATCTCAATTCATAGAGTTTGAGGATGAGCTCTACTTCCCTGACACCGAAGCCTGAAACTGACTTCCTTTTTTTTGTCCATATTCACTTTTATTCCTGTGTGTCTTTCTTTGTTTTGCAACTTTTACCACAACAAAACTCTAATCACCTAATCACAACAAGTCCATCAGCAGCACTGTCTTCTTCTTATTTTCCTTATTGATTTGAAGGTGCCGCAGTCTGCATTCCTGAGGTTCACAAGTTCCCAACTCAATCATGCTCCTCTATCCTCCTCATACAGACTCTCCCTATCCATTTCCCTCAAGGCAAATGGATGGATTATGAAGAATAAAGAAACTTTGTCTTCGTAGACGAGTCCCCACAAGTGAGACTGAATTTACTGACTGACTACATGCTTGCTGATTGCTGACAGAATTACTTCTGAAATTGACAGGAGAGGCTGCCCTGTGGGCCCTCACTTTCCGAAGAAGATGCGGGCAAAAAGTAGAATAGGTAATGAATAATGAGAAGATGGCATGCAGTGGACAGCAATGGCTGTCTGTCTCTGATGAAACCAATTGCTGTTTGTTTTTTGTGCATAAAATGAATCATATGTCTTGTCTTAGTTATTATTTAATCATTTACAGAGTAATTGTAACTCATGTCTACTATTCTGTGTTTTTTTTACCTTGTTTAATTCAAATTGTACTTCAACTTCAGGGGCCACTATGTTGCATTTTCCAATATGCAAAATGTCCTTGGAGTGGAAAAACTTGCCAATATACCATGATGATTGACAGTCACTCACTGGGATGGCTGGATCATCAGCGTTGGTTTACGGAAGAACTATGACCAATTCGTGAGTGGCAAACAGGTAAACCAGTCTACAACCACTACTACAGCAGAACTACATGTCTGTCTATTCGTGGTATGTAGTGGTCGAGGGCGAGGCAGTGTACTGTTGTTGTTATGCCAGGCAGAGTCCACTCCACTCCAGACAGCAGTTCATGTAAAATTGGGGCTATGTGGCTTGCTGCATACAATTAGATATGCTTTGTCTGTCTGACAAAGAGCCTAGGTATGCTACATCAGGTTGCTTCACTCAGTGGTGCCTGCCTTGACCGTCTGCATGACCCTGCCTCAAGCTTGGGCCAAACATATGTTATGTTTGCGAAATTTGCTGTTTTTCAGTTTTTCCCGAATCTCGCGAAATTATCGAAAATTCGCAAATTCTTGAGCGCAACAGATTTTTGGCCTATTGCTTGTGGCAGGTCCATGCAGACGGTGAAGGCAGGCACCGTTGACTGAAGCATCCTGATGTAGCATACCTAGGCTCTTTGACACAGACAGACAAAGCATATCTAGGGTTAACGGTTTAGTGCGATTTACTAGGGTTTTGGGTTTAAGTTGGTAGTGTTCCCGCTGAGTCTAGGGCTCAGGGCCCAATGCAGGCTCGTTCATAATGATGTTGGCAAAGTTTTAGGGGGGTTTGGCGTTCTTTGGTCCAGAATTGGCAGAATTGTGGCCTCTTTTGCTGTTTTGCGGGCGCGTGTGTTTGGGTGAAAAGTGAAAACTAGTCTTAGACCTTCTTCTTTTTCTTCTTCTTCTTCAAAGGGCGCAGTAGTTCGATTTTGTCCTGCCTTGCTGAGATTCTTGGGAATTGCTAGAACAAGTGTCCAGGTAAGTTTCAAGAGGATCGAAGTAGTGGCAGTGCCAACAACAGCAATTTTTTGTGAACAGCCAATTTACCATGTTTTGGATACACCAGTATTGCATGTTTTTGGGTGGCTGTTCGGGGGTATTCTAGATTTGTGGGGGTGGGTTGGGGGTCTTGGAGCACTGCTGGTAAAGGTATAATTTTAATTGCAAGTGGTTTCTAGAAAATCCCTGGTGGAAAAGGGGAGTTAGGGCCTAGCTGCAGAGCGCGTTTGGAGTGATTTTGACTGGTAGGCCTCAAATTTTCTAAGTGTGGGATTTTCCATTTTTGCTTTTGGCCTGTTTGGGGGTGTTCGACTTTTTTGCGGGTAGGTTGAGGGGTCTAGGGGCAATGCTGGGAAGGTCTAATATCGGATGCAAGTGGTTTGGAGAAAATCCATGGTGAAAAAGTTTTTCCTTTTTAGCTCACTTGCGTGTTTTTGGGGGGCTGTTAGGGGGGTTCTAGGTTTTTGGGGTGGGCTGGGGGACCTGGGAGCACTGCTGGGAAGGTCTAATTTATTTTGATTGCAAGTACTTTCAAGAAAATCCATGGTGGAAAAGGGGAGTTAGGGCCTAGCTGCAGAGCGCGTTTGGAGTGATTTTGACTGGTAGGCCTCAAATTTTCTATGTGTGGGATTTTCCATTTTTGCTTTTGGCCTGTTTGGGGGTGTTTGACTTTTTTGCGGGTGGGTTGAGGGGTCTGGGGGCAATGCTGGGAAGGTCTAACATCGGATGCAAGTGGTTTGGAGAATATCCATGGTGGAAAAGGGGGGTTTAGGCCTTACCCTAGTTGCAGAGAGCGTTTTGGCACGGTTGAAAGTTAGGCCTAGTAGTATCGCATGTTTTTGGGGGGCTGCTTGGTCTAATTTTGTTCTAAAATCGCAGTTTACACTTTACACTTAGCTTGAGAGGAAAGATCCGCAAATTTCGGCAAAACAAGTTATTTATCCTTGAAAAGGAGACTCAGAGTACGTACTTTCGAAATGATGCTTGTATGTATTGTAATACTGTCGACTCTGAAACTGATAGTGTTATTTTTACACTACACAGCGTACCTTATATTTTTTCCTCCGTGGAGTTTTAATATCACTTCCTGTTTTTCCATCAACAATTACAGGCCCGCTTTTACCCTGTGCAATGGCAAAAAGGATGAACTCAGGCTTACAATTAGCGACCCGCAATTCAGCATTCGCCAGGCAGGCAGTGGACAAGGTGTCTTTTGGTCCCCAACATTGATCGACGGAGCATCAGATGGAATGGAGGAGTAAAGCGAAAAAGAGGAATGTCTGGATGCATGCAACTTCCCAAATTCAACAGGACAACTACAACAACTTACAGTTACAGTATCCATCTTCATTTATACGTATCTTTTAAGTAATGTTATTGCTGTGAACTTCTATCAGTGTGACTCTGTGCATTTGTTTGCTTTCTGCTTCAATTCATCCCTACAGCCATCGTATACTTTTTTCTTTGCTATTTTTTAAACTAATTTAATGTACTGAGTGGTTCTTCTCTCTGAAGGCAGATAGGCAAGTGAAATTGCGTAATTACTGCAGCCCTGTACTGTCACATTGTTTTTTCATAGTTAGTACATTGTAGAAAGTACTACTTACTTTTCAGTAACCTATCCATTTAGCAAACAACTTCATGCATGCAGTAGTGCATGCAATTCCTTTAGGTCCCTTAAAAGATTTATGGATAACTTCGTATCCAAAGATTTGTTTATCTTCATTTGTTGTTTGCCCATGCTGTGTTTTTCCCATCCAAGTTTCAAACCCTAACCCTCTTCCCCCGGGCTGTGTGATTTTCATTGAGGTGTGAGTAAATTACAACAATAATTCCACACACTTGCTGGGGAGGATAAGGTTCAAGCAACCTCCTCAAATCAATTTTAAGGCAGCTAGATGAATCCTAGGATATTGTAATTCTGGTTAAAAAAACAACAATGAGTATTTTAAAATAAATTCTGAATTTCATGCCCACCATCGATTGGATCCATCGTCAACATCATCCTCCTACATGTCAAGAAGACTTGTTACGCTGCTGTGTCACAGTTCTTGTTGTAGTCATAATCATCGATGCAATTCTTTTTTCCCCATACTTATCTTCAGCATTGCTTAGGCTACTGTTCCTTCTAATACTCCTCTCAGGCAACTTAATGTCTCATTTTTTTACTTTGTTTTTCATATGCTGCTACTGCTAGTGTGGTACCACTCCTACTAACAACACAACAACGGAATATCGGTCCGGGATAGCGTAATCGCCATTTGCCATGCAGCCAGCACTGTGCCTAGCTCTATTCTCAAACACGAATCACAGGTAAGATAAGCATTTTGGAAAGGTAGAATAATGGGCTAGGACTCGGAGGAGAGACTGACGTAGTACTAGTAAAGTACTAGTAGGCCAATTGAATTCACTAACTCTGTTAGTGGCGCTTTTGAACATTTTTGGACGTTTTAGATAATTCATGCTGGTAAGTTTGATGAAACCAAACGTGCCGTAACAACCGCCCACCACCCCACAAAATAAGATCAACGCATACACTATGTTGAAGTATGTAAAAAGAATAATGATATATTTCCACTAACAAAAATAAACTAGTCCCACCCCTCCCTAACACAATCAATTGTCCATTTCAAATAGTCAACTAGTCCCAAATAATCCCCAACTCCCGATTCCCACCCCCCCAACAGTCTTTAAAAAAGGGGAAAGGGACACAGTCACTTCCAACGGTGTCTGGACAGGTGGTCCTGCAGCTCCTTGCGGAGGTCCCAGAGCTGTTTTTCAAGGTCGTCCACCTTGCGCTCCAGGTAGTCCACTCTTAGGCTTAGGCAGCGCATGCATGCCTTCCAGGCTCTGGGGGGCCAGCTGCTGATGTTCTTGCAGCTGAGCAGCGGGGGGGGGCTGACCGAGCACGGTGCTGTGCTGGAGGCTGCTGGCTGGTGGACACGGGGGCAGTGTTTGAGGAGGTTGTTGACGCCCCCTCCTCCTGTTCCCGAGTCCACAGCCGGCAATATTCCACCCGAATGGCCTCCAGCTTGCGGGCCCTGGCCCGGACAGCCATCTCCCTTCTGGTGAGCTTTTTGGTAGCATCTATGTGAAGAAAGAAAGAAAAATAATGTAAGCAATACTCTTTAACAATAACACAAAATAATTCAACAGAAAGTTGTCTCACAGTAACACTAGCAACTTGCAAGCACAGTATAACATTTTGGCATGTATCTTTCCGCCGTCTTTGTAGGCCTGTAACATTAGTGGGAGTTTCAGGACTTCTACTAGCAGCACTATCGACTCACTACATAGTCAGAGAGTCAGAGAGTACACCAGTCTTCTTCTTTTTTTCTCTAGTTTTGCTAAATAAATTACTTGTACGTGAACTTGTGGTAGCCGGCATAATGCCAGCTCAGTCAGCTTGCACCCAAGAAAAAGACACACAAGCCATGATTACGCAGCCTTGCATGCATTACTTTAAGCAGTACATGCAGGTGGGGATAGGGAAGCTCTTACTTTTGTATAGGGGTGGCACTGGCCATACTCGGTTACATCAAGGGCTACTGCTCAATGTAATTTATATTTCACACTGCCCCCCCAGGGCCTTCAGTACTACAAAAGACCCATAAATATTCCCTGGCATTGCTCCACGTATTGATCTACGGACTATTTAATTCTGGATTTTGTCAACAGGAGATCCCTGATACCTCCCGCAAAATGGTTGATCATTGAAAATAGAGACAGGACTACTCGTTCTTTATTTTCTCAGTATGTTAATTATGCCACCTTTGCTTGGTTTTTAGAAATAGACAGTGGACTAGTCAACGGAGTAGCCTGGGACATGGAAAGAGTTATAGGACCACTCCACTATCTTGCAGTTTCCTTGTTTTATTTATAGACATAGACAGAGGACTAATCAACAGAGTAGTTTGAGACATTGAAAGAGTTATAGGACCACTCCACAGTTTTGCAGTTTCATGGCAGCCATCTTGCGTTGGGCAATGTTTTTTAAGATCCTATTTATATATCTATGCACACTCCGTAATTAACCTTCCGCACAACCACAGAAGAAATTTGACGCCTAGTTTCCTGAGTGAGCCTGTTTTTTCCTGACTCCTATTTTACTTAGGTTTAGCAGTTTAGCAGTCTATCCGAACAATAGCAGACTTTAATAGCATGGCCCAAATGCATTAGGATTTCTTTTCCAACTCTCCATCAGCACGCCCCCTAGCTTTCCAGTATCCATTAGAGGCGCTTTGCTACCCTACCTACCTCGCCACCCAGCATGCCTTTATCTACCTACTTTCTTCTCCGCAATGATTGTTGCTACCCCACGCCACTCTGCCCGACTCTTCCTACCCACTATCCCCGCTCCAGTGGCGGTTCTTCACATCCCGCAGCCCTGTCCACATCCAAGACCTGTGTGCCTCTACCCACAACCTCCTCCTCTGGGACTGCCCTCCCCTCTTCCTCACCGACTCTTTCTACCCACCCCTCTCCTCATACATCGCTCCCCACAAGCCTCACCCACATATCTCCCTTTACCATGTCTCCTCTTGTGTGGCCCGTATTATGGAACCTGCAGGCACTCACTCATACATCATCATTTACCCCTCCGACCTCACAAAAAAATCAGCCAAACGATTCAAACATAATTTTATAAAACAGCACCCTGAAACACTCTTTGCAGATCATTATTTTTCTACTCACAACGGGACCACTACATCAGACTTCATCCTCTACACAAAACGAAGAGCCCAATGGAGGAGAGCATTCCTCACCTCACTCTCTATCTCTTCTTTGAGGAAAACCGCACATGGCATTAGTTTATATATATAGTCCTCCCAGCTCTTCCAGGCACCAGCAACCATCACCATTTACAACCACGGTATTATCCTTATCCAAGCCACAGACCGCAATCTCTCTCTCATGGACAACATCTTCCCTTCCATCAAAAACCTAGTGTCCAAACCTCTTGGGGGTTCCCAATTTACATCGCCTGCAAGTACCTTCACACAGGGAGTCACCTCACCCAACCATTCTGACATCTTAGTCCCCCAACCCCCCCACCCCCTTCCTACTTGTCCTCCCTGTTCACCTCGTGTGTCCGACTCTTATGGTACCCACACCCAGACGACCCCAACTAACCCCACAACAACCCTACAACCCTACACATTCATCCCCTCAACACGACCGTCACAGCTCCTGTCCTATCAACTGATACTGATCCCCTACTTGACAAGACGATAGCTTCCCCCACCCTAACACCCACATCCCTCTTGTCTTGTCCTCCTTACACTCCACTGCTACTCCGCCTAAGCTTTCACCACGTCTTAGCATCCCCAAGCGGAACTATGCCTTGACACATGTCCTAACCCCACAAGAACTTAACAACCACACATTATCTGCTGCCCTCCCATTGCTCTCATCCACCCTAACCCCTCCTACACAGCAAACCACCCCACCTTCTCTGCCACCTACACCCTCCTGCATATCGCTGGTCTCGGCACCTATACCCTACAATGATTCTCATCATACGTACTCTCCCCTCAACAACCACCCCCTCCGTAGTCTTAGGTTGGCACAGGTTTTGACCCCACACTTCCGTGAAGACAACACGTTACCGGTCAAGCACCCCTCGCCCCCTATGTCCCCCTCCCCACCCACCTTACAACCACCCACCTCCTCAACCCAGACCTCTACAGCCCCTACTCATCCACCCTCCCACACAATACTACCACCAACATTAGCCTTACCCACACCTCTTCAGCCCCTCACATGCAGAACACAGCCGTCTACCCTGGTCACATCTGAGCCCAAACATAGATTTGAGGAAATAATGTTGGCTCTTTGCCAGATTAATAAGGAACTACAATCTCTCAAGGACCTAATATCATTCCAACCTGGTCGTAATTTTTCCTCAACAGCATTTAACCAGCACTACCGATCACACAATTTAATTCACTCCCCCAAACTTATTCCACCCAACTGGAATTCGGTTACCCTCCTCAATACATGTTTTCGTCCTAAGAGATGCGTCAATCCGCTCTCCGAGAGCGATATATTAGTTCTCCTTCACTCCTACGATCCCTCTCCCAATAATTGTACTACCACAACTCAGTTGACCATTCCTACTCTCCTCCCTAACCCAATCAGAGTTGCCAGATATACTAATTGCGGGATCGTCAAGAGCAACCTTAGACACGTCCCTCTCATCCAAGAGCCCTCATGTTCACTCCTTACTCCCCGTCTTAAATGCACACTCCTAAATTGTAGATCGGCCTCCAGACATGATGTGGACATAGCCGAGCTCATCAGTTCAAAGGAACTAGACCTGCTTTTGTTAACTGAAACCTGGCTAACTGATTCTTCTACCCCACTGATGGATATTCTAGTTCCCCCAAACTACAACATCATCAGATTAGACAGAATCGGTGAGATAGGTGGAGGTATTTCCTGTATTGACGGTAGTGACATCACGATTAATAGAGCCACTTCCCCGGTTTTCACGTCTTGCAAATACTTCTGCCTAGACCTCAGCAGCAACGGCAAACAAGCTTGCTCACTGCATACCATCTATCTTCCTCCAGGTGTCAATCTCATCTTCTCGGAGCAACTCATGGATATGATTTCATCTAATAACGGTACCCTAAACAACCAAATATTCCTTGGCGATTTCAATATCCACTGGAATGACACCAACGACACAATTGTCAACTGCCTCAAAAGCTTCCTGGCTGATTTAGCTCTGACCCAAATCTGTAATGGCCCTACACATAAGAAAGGTTCAACCTTGGATCTAATTATCTCCAAAACTGAGGTCATTCAACCCTGCGACTGGTCTGATCACCACATCATTACCTTCTCTATCAAGGAAACATTCAAATTTAACTCAGTTCAGGCCTTGAAACCCAAGATCTGGAAAAGAGACTTGAAGCAGCTCAACACAAACACTCTACCTTGCTCAAGCTACAACCTTCTACTGCCTCCTGCTGGCACCACAGACGTGCATGATCTCACCAACCACTACCTCAACTCGATGACCTCAATAATCAATGAGGTTGCCCTTCTTCAACTTAAGAGAGTCCCCTCTAAAGATTCAAAACCGTGGTACAATTGCCTCCTCAACAAAGATAGACGCTCTCTCAGAGTGGCTGAGCGCATCAGGAGATCCATCCCATAGACCTCTCACCTCAAATCACTCAGGAAAATGAGAAATGCCTATTACACGAAGATTAAACGCACCAAAGCAGACTTTTTCAAACACCAACTAGACCAAGCTAGAAATCGCCCCATAAAACTTTTTGAGCTAATCAAAATTCAATCCAAGGACGCCCCCAACGTTTACAAGATTTTGCCCAATCGCAACCCAACTGTGAACAATTCTCCGCCTTCTTCACTCAGAAGACCCTCAACATCGAGAACGATCTCTCTATTCGGTGCCACAATCACAACCCTTTCAGCTAACTCCAACTACTACAAATCCCTACAAAGTGTGTCCCAAAGAACAGTGCCGCCTGGTCGTCCTTTGACACCTACTCGGAAGAGGCTTTGGCTAAGATTCTAAATACCTTGAAACCTTCCAACCACCTCATCGATCCGCTCCCTGCTAGCGCTGGTAAAGACCTTACCCAATGGCTGCTGCCGCTATGGACCAAAATCATCAACAGTTCACTCCAACAAGGTTGCTTTCCAGATAACCTCAAAGTCGGTCAAGTTTCACCCATCCTTAAGAAACCAACAGCTGACCCCACGAATCTTAACAACTATCGTCCTATATCCAATATCCCTACCCTGGCCAAACTCCTTGAGAAATGCGTACACCACCGTGGGCCAGATGTAGCAAAATCAGAAATACCGACTCTTAATTACCGAATTTTACTGATTCGGTAATTAAGAGTAGGTATTTCTAATGTAGGTACCAATTCGGTAAATGTTACTGAATCGGTAAAAATCGGTATTTACCAATTCGATAAATACCGAATCGGTATTTGCTATTGAATCCTATGGGCCTTGAAGCCCATAGGATTCAATATCAAATACCGATTCGGTATTTACCGAATCGGTAAATACCGAATTTTGCAAGGGTGCAGGTGGTGTCACTTTGACACCCTCTGGCACCCCTGTTTTATGTGCATGCACACCTGAATCGGTATTTTACCATGCTATTGTATTGCATGGTAAAATACCGATTTTCAAAGCACCTACATACCAAACATGCATTTTCGGTAATTTTACAGACCGGTATATTTACTGATTCGGTAAAATATACAGAATCGGTAATTTTACCGATTCTGTAATTTTACCGAATCGGTGAAATTACCGATTCGGTAAAATTACCGAAAATGCATGTTTTTTATCCCCCTACAACTCCATGGCCATTTACCGGTCGGTAACGGCCGAATTCGGCCGTTACTGGCTGGTAAATGGCCAAAATCTCCCACCTACATCTGGCCCCAACTAAGAAAACATATCATTAACTTTGACCTCCTTGACAACTACCAATCAGGCTTCAGAGCAGGGCACAGTACGGAATCAGCCATGGCTCACATCATTGATGATGCACTTCAAATTCTGGACCAGAACGGCGCATGCCTACTCATCCTGCTGGACTTATCATCAGCTTTTGATACGGTCAAACATGAGAGTTTGCTGGATCTGCTCAGATTGAGGATGGGTCTTTCAGGACCAGTGCTAAATTGGTTTACTTCCTTTCTTCACAATCGTACACAACAATTCAAGATTAACAACACTCTTTCCAACCCAGTTCCAGTAAGGCGGGGCGTCCCCCAAGCATCCTCACTTTCACCAACATTGTTTACCTTGTTCATGGAGCCGCTCACCGAAATTCTTCAAGCGACTAACGTGCAATATCATATGTACGCTGATGATACACAACTGTATCTCAAGATTAACACCTTAAAAGACATTAAACAGCTTAACGCTACTCTCATAAACACCTAAATATGGTTGACAGAAAATCATCTCAAACTGAACGCTCTAAAGACTGACTTTCTCCTTATAGCCTCCCCCGCGAAAATCCCTTTGATGCCAAACTTAATCCTACACCTCACTGCACTCAACGTGCAACCAACTATTGTGGACTAAGCAAAATCATTGGGAATAACTCTGGACAGCAATCTTATCATGCAGAAACACGTTAGCAATGCGACAAAGGGAGCAAACTTCCAGTTAAACATTTTCAGGAAATTGAAGCCATTTTTACCAGTCAACGATTTCAAACAGGCTGTACAAGCGCTAGTTATCCCCCGTGTGGATTACGGTATTGTCTCTATGCGGCCTCCCAAAAGCATCTACAGCTCCCCTTAGAGCATCAATAAACTCCGCTGCAAGACTAATCACTGGTTAGAAAACGTTCCCACATCTCCCCTGACCTAAAAGCCCTGAACTGGCTCCTGTTCGAAGCAGGAATTGACCTAAAAATAATTGCTTGCATTACACATAAGGCCTGACACCACAAGGCACCCATTTATCTCGCACAGAAATTGACAATCTCTGGTGGTTCAAGGTCCTCTAGGTGTGCAGATAACCTTCTCCTGAAACCTCAAAGATTCAATAAAAAATAAAATATATATGCTCCTTCTCTGGGATGGTGCCTAGGATTTGGAATTCTCTTCCCCCTGAAACCAGACTTATTTCTTCTTTGGTATCTTTCAAAAAGGAAGTAAAAGCGATTCTCATGGCAAAATTTACTTGATCTCTCTGCCCGGCACTGAACACTTTTGTTCCGAGACTTTCTGTTTATGTTCTTGGAACAACTATGAACCCATTTTTTGGTATTTTTATGACTTTCCTGTGTTTGTAGTTTACTTATCCTATGCTTGTTCTCTATATTGTGCCTTACTATTCATGTGTTTTAATCAACTTTGCTCATTGTAAAGCGCTCTGATATCCTCAAGGATCTTGTTCGCGCTCTATAAAACCTTCTAAATAAATAAATAAATAAAAATTCAATTCTGATCATGTATCCAGCCGATCACATGATCTCTTTGCTTATATGATGGATGACTTTAGGTGCTTTGTTGTGATAGATTGAGTGAACAACAGCGATAGTCCACCCATGAATAACACAGCAGAAAGAAAATTATGAACATAGGGAGTGAGTGCGGTAACCATAATTGCCGGAGGAAGGAACTTGACTTGATATAATTGTTCACTATACAATACATACACAATATATGTTGTGGTTGCAAAGTAAACTACTGTACTGTTACTTTAGGCAAGGGAGAGTTTCTGAACAATCACAACTTGTAGTATTTGGATTTCCTCTGCTTTGCTACTCTGGCACGGACATGCTGTTCGAACAAAGTAACACTCTTCATGCACTGAGCGTCTGCTCTACATACACCTCTGCTATGTATGAGGAAGAAGATACCATCCTGGCTTCCAAAGTAAACGTCTATCACTCTTCTTAATGTCTCAACTGTAACAACTTTACGTTTTCTCAACAACCAAATAACACCCTTTTCATTGTATTTGGTAAACCACTGTCTTGACTTACATTTGAGTTTCACCAAAATGATATATTGCAATGCACACCACACATGCATTTTCTGATTGACCCACACAGGCAGTCATTTTTTCTTTCTCCTCCAACCATCCTTGCTTCAAGCAGCCATGCATCTGATTCCTTCCTATCAGCCACCTCTGCCTGCATTCAGAAACGCGTATTGTTATTGTTATTGTTAACTACAGCTTGTATAGCGCCAAATCACCGTCAGGTCTCTAGGCGCTTTTGACAGATGAAAGCTATACTGGCAGAATAAAAAGATACGTGAGGCCGTGGCACTAAGCGGTGCTTAGGGCTTCCCTAAACAGGAGTGTTTTTAGAGATTTTCTAAAATGCAACAGATTTGATTCCTTACGAAGAGACTCTGGAAGTTTATTCCAAATCTGTGGAACAACCACTGAGAAAGATCCGCCACCCTTCGTTGCTAATTTATAGTGGGGACAAGACAGCAGTTGAGTGTTTGAGGACCTTAATGATCGTGTGAGTTTGTAAACTCCAAGGCGTTCTTTATTGTAAGCAGGTGCTTGATCATAGATTGCCTTATGGGTGATGCATAAACTTTTGAACTCCACCCGTTGTTTTATGGGGAGCCAATGTAGCTTACACAACAGTGGAGATGCATGAGTACTGTTGGAAATGGGATCCCTGGCTGGCCAGGGCTTTTGCCAAAGTCAGTCAGAGACCACCACTCCCAAGTCAGGGCAAGGGAGTTACACGCCAAGATAACCCCTGCTCACCCTCTAGGTAACGTGGCGCGAGCAGCAAGGCTAAACTTGGAGGCGATGTAAGTTAAGTATTTGCGCACGCACCCCAGCAACAACACCCAAAGGCCCACCACAAAGGAAACTCCACACAAGGTTATATAAAAATAGCCTTTGTATTACACCAAAACACATTAGATAAAACACACACTTTACAATGTGCCAGAGGCACGGGCAGAATTTACAAGGGATTATTTACAAGACAGGGCCACCTGGACCACTGTCAGGAATCAGAAGTAACACCTTCAGAAATAACAATACAATGCTTGTAGGCCTAGAACTTAGAACATAGCCTATCAGATACGGTACCTTCCATCCTGGTTGCGCGGGATAATGCGAGTGACCTCCTTAGTAAACTTGAGCGGGCGGCCCAGCGAAGCGGCGCGACTCAGGGGAGAGCGGCGCGGCTCGAGGCTTGAGCGGGCGGCCGGCAAGGTACAAGCGTTTCTCTGGGGCGACCAATGTGTGCGGCTCAGAAGAGGAGGGGAAGGCAGGATGCGGGCGACCCAGCGAAGTGGCGCGGCTCAGGGGAGAGCGGCGCTGCTCGAGGCTTGGACGGGCTGCCGTGCACGAGCTGCCGAGGGAACGAGCGAGGCACACTTCAGCAAGGCCCCAGGGGCCCAGGGAGATCAGACAAGTCCCAGCAATTTGGCAGGGAAGGCACCATAGAGTCCACTGGTCCTGGGACTCTGGTCAGGGGGCAAGCTTAATATCAAGCCCTTGGGATCACTTATAACAGAAAATCACTGTAGCACAATATCAAAATAGAGCACACATCCAGTAACTACTGGTAACCAGGACTTCGCTAGCACCACCTGTACTAGGGAGAAAACAACCACCTAAGTATCACCATACAAGTAGGGGCCTAGACCTGGGGACAAAACACATGATGCAAAACCTACATTCAGCGGTGTAAGGAACACATGACGCATCAACACACGTTCAGCGGTGTAAGGAACAGGGCACATAATGTATCAACAACACATTCAGAGGTGCAGAACACGGGGTGCGCAAAACATACTACACATTGTACATTTCCTAACACCCAAAACCAATAGGACATAGATCATAACAGCATCTAAACCTCAGTTAGCGCATAAATCACCTTTAGCACAGAACTCACAAAGTCCAGGTTGCGCCACTTGCGCCAGAACCTAAACGTAGCAGCTGCCCACTACTTGCTGGGCAGCTGAGGGACAGAACAGGGGGGGCCTAAACGCTGCAGCTGGCACTAAATGCTGCGCAGCTGGGGAAAGGCCAGGGATGAAGGAGTGCACCTCACTCCTAAGTTCACAGTACATGTCCCTCCTAAAATGGTGCAGCTGCGACTCATAACTGCGACCCGGGGCCCTCACTGGGCCTTTGGCAACACTGCGCCAACTTGTTGGAGCCCACCGGCTCTGGGAATACCCATTGCGCACTTTTGGAGCCCTCTAGGCTCTGAGGACAATGGCACCCCCACGTTGGAGCGCGCTGGCTCTGTGAATGTTCACGGGTCCCCACGGGACCTTTAAGGCACTCTGGGCACGTTGGAGTGGCCCCCTGCAGGTCGGGCCGCTCGGGGAAAGGCACGGTGCCCTCACTGGCACCTCGCAGGGCTGGCTAGCACAATTACAGCCCCATCGTTGGAGCTGGCCCCTGACAGACGGGGCGGCTCAAGAATGCAGAAAGGCTTTGTGCCTCGAAGGGCACACATCACAGGGAGCCCCCACCTTACCGGAGTCCCGCTGCGGCTGTGCCTCTTCCGGTCACGGTGATCTGGGCAGTTTCTCCGGTCCGCAGCTCGTCATGGAAGCCCCGGCGGACGTCCTCAAAGCAGCGAGCGGGGCTCTCTCTCCCAAGAGCCTCGCAGACGGCGGCTGCAGCTTTCCATGGCACAGGGCTTCCCTTTTCCTCGGGGAGCCCGCGCTCCCGTCAGTCCTCCTGGCAGCCTGGTATGGCTTCCCCCAGGAAGGGGGAACCGGAAACAGCGTCCTCCCGGCCCCGCCCACAGTCAGGCGGCGCGGGCCGGACTTCGACTTCCTGTGCGTCTCCCGGGCTGTGGAGATGTACCAGGGGCACAAATGAGGGGTGGACACCCTCGGTGAGACTGCAAGTAAGGGGGCAAGAGGGCACCAATGAGGGGTAGGCTCCCTCCGAACATCGGGGCCTACAGCAGAGTAGGCTCCTGCCAGAACAAAGGGTTCACCAGGCCCCGCCCACCTCCACAACTTCCGGGTCGCGGTAGGCAGCGGCCCGGCAACGGTTTACAGCCCATAACTCGGGCAAAAGTAAAAATAAAGCGCTCCGAGCACTAGGGAACAACACAGCGCTTTCAAGCGCTAGAGGCAGAATAAAGCGCTCCCATGCGCTATAAGGCAAATAAAGCGCTCCTTGCGCTAGGAGCGGAAAGAAAGGACTTTTAGGCGCTTGGAGGGTAAATACAGCGGACCCAAGCGCTATGGCAAACAAAGGTCCAGAAAAAGTCCCTCTGGCATCCAGGAGCTGGGCTGGGCAAAGAAGCCCCACAAGTCCAGGGACAAGCACAGCAGAGAAAAGTCCTCCAGGGCATCAGTAGTCCAGGGGCTGGGCAGGGCTCAGGGAGGCAAGCCTTCCCCTGAGCCCAAGCAGCAGCACGCCCCTGGTAGGATTCAAGTTGGGAACAAGAACCTTTTCCAAGAGGTCACAGCCTCTTTTTATACAGACAAATCCTTTGACTAAGGGTGCAGGGTGGGGGAGAAACCAGTCGCAGCTGGTTCTGGAGCACTCTTGATGGCCCAACCACCCATTTCATTCACTGGGGAGGCTAGGGTCGTTAGACACACCACAGGGGGGCGGAGCCAGCATTGTGTGGGGAAAACCCAGCCCATCCAGGACACAGGTACACTCCTCCCACACATCACTCATGCTAATCTCACACTCACCACCGGGCAGGCCCATCCAGACTTCCTGGAGCCTGGCATGCCAGCCAGCTCCAGCCAATCACGCTCCAGCACCCTCACTGCACACATATCTCAATGTCCAGAAGTAGCACTTCCCTTCTAGACACATACAAGCCGCACATACCGTTGCGCAGCATTCACTCCCACGAGTTCACACATACCAAACTCGAGCCTGCACTCCCCACGCATCAGGAACTACCAGAGACCCATACATTCCCCATGCATTCCTATGGGAGGGCAGGCCTATCTCACACACGCATTCAGGGAGCGCACGCACTTTACACTGCGCCACAGTGTCAAAGTGCGCAAAGGCCAGAAATCACTATAATTTAAGGCAAAAAGTTCAGGGGTGAACCTGCCAGAAGGCCCAAGTCCAACACAACCCCCTTCCAGCCAAAACGCAGGGGAGGCCAATCACCACTGTGATGGACTTCCCTGCTTGGGGCGATAGAACACGGACGCGGGCCCGCACTGCAGGGACACCCTCCGGTTCTACGCCACGTTGACCCATAAGCCAAGCACATCCTTAAAAAAAAAACAGGCCCAACTAGGCTACCCCACTGGTACTCCTTAGTTGTCCACGGCTAGGACCAGGCCCTAGGCCACCCAGATACCACTGGTCCATGCCCATCCACAGAGTGGGGGGTAGTAACCCCTGGCCTACACTAGCCATTCTCCACTCCCTTTCTCAGTCTAGTTCCAAACTACCACTGATCCTTCAACCTAGGGTCCGCACCCTCAGGCTGACCAGAGGTCACGGGCAAGAATGCCCCACCCTACCTCTACTTCTGAAGCACCCTCCAGAACACAACTCTCCCACCAGTTTAGGACCTGACTTCCTCAGCAGCAGTGACCACGGTCAGACCAGCACAAGAACGGTGTAGTGAGGCGTTGCACTTTGCGGGATTCCAGATGCGGCGCAGGCGGCGGCTCACGGACCGCGTCGAGACGGGGACGGCGAGCGGCATAGGCCGAAGGCAGACGCGGCTCAGTGCTGTGCCTACAGGACACCAGGCTGGTCATGACAGAGTCACAGCTCCCTTAACTGGTCTACCACCTGGGATTCAAATTCACCGGATGCACAGGGGTCAGACTTCCTCTGACCCCCTTCCAGAGTTCTGCACCCTCCCACTGTAGAACAGGGTCCCTCCACTTAAGGTAGGCCCCACCTGCTCTCAGGGTAGTACCACAACACTCAGCCAAGAACCCTAAAGATCCCTGCTAGGCCTGTACCTCCCCTTCTGGGAAACACAGGGTCTCTTCACTTAAGATGAGCCCCACCTGTGTTCACAGGGGTACCCCTAGAAGACAAACCGGCCAGGACACTGGCTACAGTCGCCCTGCCGTCCAGGACAGGCAACACCTGAACCTGGCTCCCTAACCTAGGGACGCTACCCTTTGGTTAGATGCCTGGCGCATCAGGACTTCTACAAGTTGAAAACAAAAATCTAAGACTTTCTCTCCTCCTTCAGCAGCAAGGCAACCACTGCAGGTCAATACCCCATACAGCTTACCCGGTTCCTTCTCTTCAGGCAGGAGTTCCCTCTTGTAACTTCAGGACACTACATACAGTTGCCCTTACGTCCAGATCCGGAAACACCGGCTACTGGCTCCCCAACCAAGGGACGTACCCCTTTGGTCAGATGCCTGGCGCACCAGGACTTCCTTGAGGGTGACACATAACTAATGTGTCGTGTACAAGTCTGCCTGACACTCAGGACAGAAGTGGCATCACCATGGTCACTCACTGGCGACACAACCCTTCTGGCTGGCCCCTGACCCACTGGCTCTTCCACTGGGGAACCTATCCCCCTCGCACCCCTCCATCTGGACTTCTGCACCCTCCCAACTGGAGCGGTACTGCCAGACACCAGAACCACTGGAACCCTGCTTACAGAGGTTCCACGTTCTCCAGACACTCTGGAAGATCCTCCTCAAATGACCTATTGGTACAGCCTGGGCCCCCGACCTGACGTTCCCTTCAGAAACATTCCAGGCCCTGACACTGGGTTTCGGGCACCTGGAGACATGCAGTCCCACCCACTCTTTCTCCTCTTGAGACAGGACGTGAGCCCCTACACCGAGACCTAGCTGGGCTACACTGAACCTCTTCCACCACGCTGGGCTGGAAGACACCTCAGACACTCCTTTTGGAATCACTCCAACCCCTATGCCTCTCTCCTCCCAGAACATTACCAACTCCAAAATTCTGTCTCTCAACAGACCACAGAAATCAAAAAGCAGGCTCCACTATCTGCAGACGTTCTTGGGAAAAGTTCAACACACAGGACTTAAATATCTGAGCAAAACACGAGTACACAAGCATTCAGCAAGCTCCCCATCCTGAGAACTCACAAACACGTCCAGTGCCACACACCATTCATCCACACACACCCCTCCCCAGACTGGTAAGGCAGTTTCTACCACCCCTGACTTCTCAACCTGACCACACTTGACACAGGTACCATTACTCCAGGGCAGGGACGGGGGACATATGCACTGGACACACTTATGCTGCCACCACTGGATCCCACCCTTCTGGTGAATCCAGAAAACACACTGCACTTAGGGGGATGATCTACCCTCCCGAGCTAGGGACACCTAACTCAAAGTGCACAAGAAACACATTTCCACAGAAATGACATTTTCAGCAAACTTAAACAATAATCCCCAAAATGTTTTTATCTAAAATGCAGAGTTTTGTGGTGCAGCCAGCTGCTACTAAGGTACAACGCAAACACAAATCCTTATCCTCACCGCTTGCCGCCAATGTTGGAAATGGGATCCCTGGCTGGCCAGGGCTTTCGCCAAAGTCAGTCAGAGGCCACCACTCCCAAGTCAGGGCAAGGGAGTTACACGCCAAGATAACCCCTGCTTACCCTCTAGGTAACGTGGCGCGAGCAGCAAGGCTAAACTTGGAGGCGATGTAAGTTAAGTATTTGCGCACGCACCCCAGCAACCACACCCAAAGGCCCACCACAAAGGAAACTCCACACAAGGTTATATAAAAATAGCCTTTTTATTACGCCAAAACACATTAGATAAAACACACACTTTACAATGTGCCAGAGGCACGGGCAGAATTTACAAGGGATTATTTACAAGACAGGGCCACCTGGACCACTGTCAGGAATCAGAAGTAACACCTTCAGAAATAACAATACAATACTTGTAGGCCTAGAACTTAGAACATAGCCTATCAGATACGGTACCTTCCGTCCTGGTTGCGCGGGATAATGCGAGTGACCTCCTTAGTAAACTTGAGCGGGCGGCCCAGCGAAGCGGCGCGACTCAGGGGAGAGCGGCGCGGCTCGAGGCTTGAGCGGGCGGCCGGCAAGGTACAAGCGTTTCTCTGGGGCGACCAATGTGTGCGGCTCAGAAGAGGAGGGGAAGGCAGGATGCGGGCGACCCAGCGAAGCGGCGCGGCTCAGGGGAGAGCGGCGCTGCTCGAGGCTTGGACGGGCTGCCGTGCACGAGCTGCCGAGGGAACGAGCGAGGCACACTTCAGCGAGGCCCCAGGGGCCCAGGGAGATCAGACAAGTCCCAGCAATTTGGCAGGGAAGGCACCATAGAGTCCACTGGTCCTGGGACTCTTGTCAGGGGGCAAGCTTAATATCAAGCCCTTGGGATCACTTATAACAGAAAATCACTGTAGCACAATATCAAAATAGAGCACACAACCAGTAACTACTGGTAACCAGAACTTCGCTAGCACCACCTGTACTAGGGAGAAAACAACCACCTAAGTATCACCATACAAGTAGGGGCCTAGACCTGGGGACAAAACACATGATGCAAAACCTACATTCAGCGGTGTAAGGAACACATGACGCATCAACACACGTTCAGCGGTGTAAGGAACAGGGCACATAATGTATCAACAACACATTCAGAGGTGCAGAACACGGGGTGCGCAAAACATACTACACATTGTACATTTCCTAACACCCAAAAGCAATAGGACATAGATCACAACAGCATCTAAACCTCAGTTAGCGCATAAATCACCTTTAGCGCAGAACTCACAAAGTCCAGGTTGCGCCACTTGCGCCAGAACCTAAACGTAGCAGCTGCCCACTACTTGCTGGGCAGCTGAGGGACAGAACAGGGGGGGCCTAAACGCTGCAGCTGGCACTAAATGCTGCGCAGCTGGGGAAAGGCCAGGGATGAAGGAGTGCGCCTCACTCCTAAGTTCACAGTACATGTCCCTCCTAAAATGGTGCAGCTGCGACTCATAATTGCGACCCGGGGCCCTCACTGGGCCTTTGGCAACACTGCGCCAACTTGTTGGAGCCCACCGGCTCTGGGAATACCCGTTGCGCACTTTTGGAGCCCTCTAGGCTCTGAGGACAATGGCACCCCCACGTTGGAGCGCGCTGGCTCTGTGAATGTTCACGGGTCCCCACGGGACCTTTAAGGCACTCTGGGCACGTTGGAGCGGCCCCCTGCAGGTCGGGCCGCTCGGGGAAAGGCACGGTGCCCTCACTGGCACCTCGCAGGGCTGGCTAGCACAATTACAGCCCCATCGTTGGAGCTGGCCCCTGACAGACGGGGCGGCTCAAGAATGCAGAAAAGCTTTGTGCCTCGAAGGGCACACATCACAGGGAGCCCCCCACCTTACCGGAGTCCCGCTGCGGCTGTGCCTCTACCGGTCACGGTGATCTGGGCAGTTTCTCCAGTCCGCAGCTCGTCTTGGAAGCCCCGGCAGACGTCCTCAAAGCAGCGAGCAGGGCTCTCTCTCCCAAGAGCCTCGCAGACGGCGGCTGCAGCTTTCCATGGCACTGGGCTTCCCTTTTCCTCGGGGAGCCCCGCGCTCCCGTCAGTCCTCCTGGCAGCCTGGTATGGCTTCCCCCAGGAAGGGGGAACCGGAAACAGCGTCCTCCCGGCCCCGCCCACAGTCAGGCGGCGCGGGCCGGACTTCGACTTCCTGTGCGTCTCCCGGGCCATGGAGATGTACCAGGGGCACAAATGAGGGGTGGACACCCTCGGTGAGACTGCAAGTAAGGGGGCAAGAGGGCACCAATGAGGGGTAGGCTCCCTCCAAACATCGGGGCCTACAGCAGAGTAGGCTCCTGCCAGAACAAAGGGTTCACCAGGCCCCGCCCACCTCCACAACTTCCGGGTCACGGTAGGCAGCGGCCCGGCAACGGTTTACAGCCCATAACTCGGGCAAAAGTAAAAATAAAGCGCTCCGAGCGCTAGGGAACAACACAGCGCTTTCAAGCGCTAGAGGCAGAATAAAGCGCTCCCATGCGCTATAAGGCAAATAAAGCGCTCCTTGCGCTAGGAGGGGAAAGAAAGGACTTTTAGGCGCTTGGAGGATAAATACTGCGCTCCCAAGCGCTATGGCAAACAAAGGTCCAGAAAAAGTCCCTCTGGCATCCAGGAGCTGGGCTGGGCAAAGAAGCCCCACAAGTCCAGGGACAAGCACAGCAGAGAAAAGTCCTCCAGGGCATCAGTAGTCCAGGGGCTGGGCAGGGCTCAGGGAGGCAAGCCTTCCCCTGAGCCCAAGCAACAGCACGCCCCTGGTAGGATTCAAGTTGGGAACAAGAACCTTTTCCAAGAGGTCACAGCCTCTTTTTATACAGACAAATCCTTTGTCTAAGGGTGCAGGGTGGGGGAGAAACCAGTCGCAGCTGGTTCTGGAGCACTCTTGATGGCCCAACCACCCATTTCATTCACTGGGGAGGCTAGGGTCGTTAGACACACCACAGGGGGGCGGAGCCAGCATTGTGTGGGGAAAACCCAGCCCATCCAGGACACAGGTACACTCCTCCCACACATCACTCATGCTAATCTCACACTCACCACCGGGCAGGCCCATCCAGACTTCCTGGAGCCTGGCATGCCAGCCAGCTCCAGCCAATCACGCTCCAGCACCCTCACTGCACACATATCTCAATGTCCAGAAGTAGCACTTCCCTTCTAGACACATACAAGCCGCACATACCGTTGCGCAGCATTCACTCCCACGAGTTCACACATACCAAACTCGAGCCTGCACTCCCCACGCATCAGGAACTACCAGGGACCCATACATTCCCCATGCATTCCTATGGGAGGGCAGGCCTATCTCACACACGCATTCAGGGAGCGCACGCACTTTACACTGCGCCACAGTGTCAAAGTGCGCAAAGGCCAGAAATCACTATAATTTAAGGCAAAAAGTTCAGGGGTGAACCTGCCAGAAGGCCCAAATCCAACAAGTACGTATCATTCTTTAGTTATAAATGTTACGACTCGCTCGTCCTTCCATTGACCCTAATTTCTTTCCCTTTTCATTCATCACATCCCTCAAGTTCATCTGATATGACTTGGCTTCACGATAAAAGTTTCCCAGCTGATTTAAAGTCAAATAGAGGGGGCCATTGCTTACTCGAGAACTACCTCCGCTAATGCTATTGCTAAGTCAAGGGTGACTGTCTTCTCTGTGATTGGCTAAAAAAATGTAGTTCTAAATCAGTAACTGTTCTTAACAGTACAGTGTACTTGTAGTAGTGTACTGTCTACTGTACAGTACATCATACACTCCTTTGCGAGCCTACTCTAAAATGTCAATAAGTAAGGAGTATAATAATAACTTACCACCGTCTGCCGCTGCTGAGCCATCCCCCTCAGCTCCTCCTGGTGGCGCCGCCCCTGGAGTGGACCCCTCTGCGCTGCTGGCCCCGGCACTGGTGGTGGCAAGTGCTGCATCCGATGTTGTGACGCCTAGAAAAAATATTTTTAGATGCCATACACCACCCCCTACTTTGTCTCTTAATGGAAGAGAAAATGTTAAACAATTTTTAATTATTGGGACTGAAAAGAAGTCACGGTTTTGGGGAGGGTGTTAACTTATATGCTTAGCCACAACATGCAACTCTTTTTGGCACAACTGATGAATGCTTGCTCTTTAACGGGCAACATTTGTATAATTACAGACAGAACCGACTACTCCTCATCACCACCAGGAGGACTTGAAGTTCCAACAATGTGAGGGCTCCCGAGTCCCGCACAGTTACTTCTGACTGAGGTATGTGGAAAGTCAAACTGCACCTATCATCAACAATGTCCTATTTCTCTTGTCCATACTTCTGTATGTGCAGAATAGTCTCTGAAACACTAGCGGTATGGTATGTGCTACTATCAAATCAAAAAGCCAACTACAAGCTTATTCTTGGTGGACATTGACATTTTGCTGTTGGAAATTGTCAAAGCACTAACATTAAGAAGACTGGAATAGACAGCAAGGGCAACCCAGAGGACTGCACTCAGTGCCTCTAGAGCTATTGCTGGATTAGAGTTTTGTTTAACATCGTTTGCTGACTGGGAAAGCTTAGCTACCTACACAGACCGACTCATAATAATAGTAAATAGTAATAACACATAGAGTGATGGTAGAGAGGCAGGATAAGAAAGTAGAAACAGTCTACAAGAAGATCAAAGACTTTTTTGTAAAAATAGAATTAGGAAACAGTTTGGAATGAATAGGAGCTGTAAAGGTTAGGGAAGTATAATTATATTAACAACAGAACAACTTACTGGGGCCAGCAGAAGAGCCTGCGGCGGACCATTCCTGCCCATTCTGTTCCGCCGGAGTCTGGGGTGTTGCTGTCTTCATGCCCCTGGGAGGTGCTAATGATCATGAAATAAACACAAACATGGATGATTGGTTTTTTGAAATAATTGATTTCTTTGACCACAATCTATAATTATCTCTGGGAAACAAATTAGCAACAATTGCACTACATGGACTATTGACCTATCTGATCTGGTCATATAGGAGAATACTAGAACAGTATTGCTGGATTCGCAGACCAACTACTTGAGGAGTTTTGTAAATCACTAACTAAACCAACAACAAAAAGGTTCTACTACGACAGCCAGCACTCAGCAGCACGCGACGTGACAGACACAGTCCGTCATCATGATTGTAGAGCACTAAAAAATGTCCTACTACTAATAACAAGTCATAATATACTCAACCTATCATTCCATCACTATCTTGTCTTCTTAGTGGCAGCAGGAGTACAAAGGAAGGACTAGACTTGAGTCTCTAGTCTCTCTAGCAATATGCAGTTCTGTAAAGTACTACACTCATACATATTCAGGGCAAATGAGCACAAAGTTGCAAACAAGTAAGCATAGTAGCAACGCCACCGAGGAGGCGAGCACCTGCAATCACAGAAGCTATTTAAACACTATTTTACCTGCAATGTAATCGAATAGGCAGCATTCTTGCTCTTCGGGAAAAACATATATTAGCGATATAACACAGAGCAGAAGAATACAAAGTAGTTATTAAATAGCTACTCACCAAGGCAGGGGATCTCCACACCTAGCAGGTGGAGCAGGTCCTGCTCCCGGTCGAGGATGTCGGCCAACCGGTGCGTCGCTTGGTCATAGGTGCTCCGGACCCCCGACTCCCTCCACATGGCCCGGCACACCTTATTCCACCGCTGGCGATGCTCCCGGAGGCCATACCCTTGACCGGGCCTGCCCCCCTTCTACCATGGTCTTAGGGAGGTGGCGCAGAACAAAAAATATGAGGGCGGCCACCTCCACCGCGGTAAAAACCTCCCTGGCCACTACATCCGCTCCCCTCAATCGCCCGCACGGGATCCGGCTACGGGGTGCGGGACCCTTCCCCTTTGACTTGCTGGCTTCCTTTGCTTTGGTCCTGGGCGAAAGAAGAAAAGAATAGGGGGAGAAAAAAAATATATAATAAAAGAGAGAGCTAAACAAAAAAAGTAGTTATTAAAGTAACAAAAAGTTGAAAAAAACACAAAATATAGATCTAGACAAATAGAGAGATAGATAATGAGCAAGAGCAAAAAAAAGTTCCAAGAAACAAAGGATTGCAAAGATTAATAGAGTATCGAAAAGCCAGGCCCAGAAGCATGGCAATGAATGAAAAACAAGATGGCCGCACCCATTGAGGACCGCGTGGGTAAGTTCACGTGATATTTCCCCCGCGAGCATGCAAAAACACACGCAAACTCGTAATGGCGTGCCACACACAATGCGAGATTGCCAATAGCGCCCGGAAATACGCAACTTGCACAAGATGGCCGTGCCCATGTACGACCGCATGGGTAACTTCGCGGTCAGTGCGCTGCAAGCGGCCCGCAAATACGCAAAAAACCCCGCGAACACGCAAAAAAAAAATTCTCACGAATTCGCAGATTATGCGGATCGCGAATTCGATTTCCTGTGAACTAAATTTTGCCCATACTTATTAATGAGTAGACCATTACAATAGTCAACCTTGGACATAACAAATGTACTAATGAGAGTCCTGTCGGCGCTAGTTAGGAGAAAAGGTAGGAATTTTGTTATCATCCTGATAACATAAAAGGATGAAGAAACAACTGCTTTAGCATGGTGTATGAATGACAGCTTGTCGTCAAACATAACACCCAGATTTCTGACCTTTGTGACTGGGGACGGAGGTGAACCTAACTTAGCTGGTCACCAAGTAGGGAACCAGCTAGGGGTGAGGTTGCCAAAAATCATCACCTCCGTCTTGTCTGAGTTTAATTAGAGGCAGTTGTTTGCCATCTGTGCACTGATGTTTAGCATTCCCTCTTTACAGTTTGCTGCAACTGCCCCGCCATCATTTTGTACCGTTAGCACCAGTTGTGTATCATCGGCATACGACGTTAGGCCCATGCTGTATGTTTTGATGACCCTCACCAGATCCGACACATATATATTAAACAAGGTCAGACTCAGCGATGATCCTTGTAGCAGGCCAGAATGGGAGAGCAAATGACGGGGAATTGGAATCACCTAGCGTCACTAGTTGAGTTTGATTGGATAGGAAGTAGGTCAGGAGGGTCTTGGCTTCATGACTGATGCCGATGGCTGCGACACAGTCGATCAGGGTTGCATGATCAACCGTGTAGAATGCCGCTGAAAGATCCAGCAGCATAAGGACAGAGGCACCTTAATTTTGCGGTTTAACTTTTCTCCTTGATTGTTCATTATCCTTTTTGTTTTTTTATCTACAGTCGGGCCTTCACCCTTCACTGTACTGGGAAAAGCAACTCACACTTTCCTTACCAAACCGCATCCTCCAGGCACCCAATATTGACAGACGGAAAGTCCAAGGAAGGACCAAGAGGAATACAGAGATGCAACTCTCAATTTGGCAATATTATAGTATCATTTCATTTGATTCATTTTTTTCTCTTTAATCATTACGACTGTGTGTGTTGTGTATGTTTGCTTATATATGACTCCTAGTGATATTTTTTTAATTTATTTGCTATCTTTTACAGGAAGCCCAGTACAACAGAACATAAAATGTATGTAACCTGGGGTTCGCTGGGGGCAGACAGGCAATCTATTGCATAATTAATAATATACTGCCCTGTACTAGTCTAGTACTATTCATCAAGTCATCATCATGCATGCATTTCCTTTTTCTCCCTTAAAAGATTTATGATGGTCGGCTACCAAGATGAATGTGTGTTGTCCATGTGCAGTGTTTATCTTTTTTAAACCTTTCCCTCAAATCCCCCTTCCCAATCATTCATCAAACCCTAACCCTCTTACCCCGGGCTGTGTGATTTATATTGAGGTGTGACTAAATTTAATTGACACAAATTATTGAGCACACACTTGCTGGGGCAGATTTGGTGAAAGCAACAGTAAGTCAAGGCAGGGCGAGGATCTTCTTCTGCGTTTAGCTCGTCGAACATGCTACTGGAAATAGCTGAATTTGCACAGAACTGTTGTTTAACTAATATAAAATTCTTGTCAGAACTTTGCACTCCTGATCATAAGGTGAGCTGGTGTACGCCGCATGTAAGAGCGGGTCACTGATAATTATACGCCATCTTGGTCAGCGGTCTGGTTGTCCTGATGGAGGAGGCTACCCTCTCTATTTAAACCGATGCAAGCGTGAGTGCGCAGACATTATAAATAGCCTGTCGCACATGCTGATGGAAATAGTATAATTTGCACAGACCTGATTTTTAACCATTTTAGAATTTTTTATATAAAATTGTTGTCAGCACTTTTCACTCTGGATCATAAGGTGAGCTGGTGTAAGCTGCATGTAAGAGCGGGTCACCAGTCACGCGTCATCTTGGTCAGCGGTCTAGTTGCCCTGAAGGAGGAGGCTATTCTCTCCACTTAAACTGATGCAAGTTCAAGCGCGCAGACATTACGATTAGCCCGCCGCACATGCAGCTGGAAATAGCATATTATGCACAGAACAGTTTTAGAATTTTGAATACAAAATTGCTATCAGAACTTTGCACTCCTGATCATAAGATGAGCTGGTGTGCACCGCATGTAAGAGTGGGTCACCCATCATACGCCATCTTGGTCAGCGATCTAGTTGTCCTGAAGGAGGAGGCTACCCTCTCATTTAAACCAAGGCAAGCACGAGCAGACATCAGATGCGTAAAAGGGGCACGCCCGTCTGCGCCTGTACAAGCACAGGCCGCATACAGCGCCAGCCATGCTGCCAGTTTTGAAGTAAACACCACAGGGAGCACTTACCATCAATATACTACCGAACAACTTCTGGCAATAAGTGAACAGGGAGGCGGTGTCCTTAATTAAAAGTCACCGGTAACCATGAGAACAGTCTCTGAGAAAGCAGGGGGACAACCTTAAATGTGCCTTAGTAAATGTCAGATACTGGTGAAACATCACCTGGAGGTCATCCTCCTGTTGGAATAACATGACCTAGATGTGGTGTTTCTGACGGAAACATGGACATTCCCTGACTCAGATGTTGAATTGGGGATGGCTAGTTCACCAGGCTATAAGCCCTTTCAAAAGCTGCGGCCCTACTGAAGAGGAGGTGGAGTCGGAGTCATTTTTAATGACAAATGGAATTTCACTCCGACTGACATTGACGAAGTTGAGGACATCAAACGCCTGTTTTTTTTTAATGAATTCTAAAGGGCACCTGCTTACTGATATAGTGTGTTGTAGACACTCTGGCCCAGTCAGTCCTCAACAACAGGCATTAATTGCCATTTTTTATAGTATGTTGCTTACTCATGCGAGACTGATCATCCTTGGGGATTTTAATTTATGGTCAAATGGGAACCTAGGCCCAGCACTCAAAGATCTTCAATCATGTGAGAATTTAAATTTGCAACAATTGGTGCCAGAAATGACGCATTAGGGAGGAGATATACTAGATATAATATTTTTGGCAACAAATTGAAAGGCATCTTACCCTTATGGTGGACTGACCACTACCCTTTTGGTTTTTAACCCTAGAATGAATAAATATATTGCCTCCATGGAAAACAGCGGTCGGGGCAGGGAATGGAATAAACTTTGAAAATAGCAAAAATTTCCCCTGTGATCACTGATAAAAGTTTGTTTGATGTAAATAAATCAGTGGAAGAAAACTATTTGAAAACCTGTGACCAGATAAGAAATACTCTTGATCAGATTGTCCCAACGAAAAAACTAAAAAACACATATAGGTCATCAGCCAGGCTCCAAGCAGGCAGAAAGAAAGTGGAGAAAGCTTTACATGGAGGAGGTTAACATAGCCCTAAAAGCAGCACCGGGTAACTATATAATGGAAATCGCCAAAGTGAAAGCAGAGTTTTACGCTGACACCATTTTAAGGGTGTCAAACAGGGCTAGAAGTATATTCAAGATAGTGAATGACCTCTTTAAACCCGATTGCATAAAAAATAAGATCACTGCTACACAGGACCTATGTGATAGCTCAGGAAAAAATGTATAAAATAATTGGTGGTCTGGAAATGGGCAAAGCAGATAAAATATAAGGCCAAAACAGAGTGGCTAAGATGATATCACTGGTTAAGATTGAGGAGTGGGTGTAATGAAATGAAATAAAAAATAACTTTATAAAGTGCTCGAATGCCATGGCGTCTTGGCGCTGGAAGTGGTGAGACAGTGATGCTCTGCAGGTTGATGTAGCTTATTTAGGAGGGAAACTGCCAGGATTTAGGTAGTTTACTAAAAAGCTTGACCGCTGTGACTCCCTAACGTTAATAGATATTTGGCACCAGCAAAACCTCTCCACCGCTACCTACACACATTACACGGCCCAATACAATACGTGGACCAGGATTGATTACAGGTTGCTGACACCTGGCATCTGCAAGTGGTATCAGTCACTCTCTACCCTCCCTAGAACCTATTCTGACTAGTCCCCTGTGGTGCTTCATCTTTGGGTCCCTAGACCAGATGGCTACAAAACACTATGGTGGTTCCCAAGCCGGGACCGGCAGGATGACTTGTTCTTGTCTGAGGTGTGTGAGGCCGTAAAGGATTATTTCACTTTAAACACCGGCTCAGTGGACTCATGGGCGATGCTATGGGAGACGTTTAAGGCCTACATTAGGGGGGTCTGCATTGTAAAGCATATCAGGGTGCTGAGAGACTTTTGATCCACTTTGTCCCATATCGAGCAGCAAATGATAGACACAGTTAGGAAATGTTTGGACAGCTCGACTCCTGACATGACAAAGCGCCGGATCGAATTGCTAACTGACTTTGGGGAATCTGCGGAGCGAGAATCAGATCTTTAAAGCAAATAGTAGCCTGTAGATATAGAGAAGGGGAGCCCCCTGCCCGCACACTGGCGAGCATGTTGCGGCCCCCGTACAATAAAGCCCATATTACTGAACTGAGGTCCGCCTCTGGCCCACTGTTAACTACCACAACTGAGATCCGAGACAAATTCTTGAAATACTACTCCGCACTCTGCAATTTCCGTGGTGCGGAGGACTCTGCCGCGCAGGAGATATATCTATCTGAGATAGCCCTGGTGTATTTGGCGAAGCACATGCAAGATTGTTTGGCAGAGCCATTCACAAAGGAGGAGGCATTAAATGGCTCCATGGTCACGGGCCTAGATGGCTTTAAGAGCATTTTCTATAAGACCTACAAGGACTTGCTGGCCCCTAAGCTGATAGAAGTATATGAAGATCCTCTTGAGCGGGGTGTGCTACCTCCTATGCTTAGATAAGCAATCATTATACTTCCCCCCAAACCCTGCAAAGACCCTTTGGATTGCTCGACATATCAACTGCTCTCCTTATTAAACTTAGATTACAAAATATTAGTCAAAATGATCGCACACCGCCTCGCCCTATTAATGGGCAAGATCATGGTGCTGGCGCAATCAGGTTTTGTTCCACAAAGGTCTACCTCACTGAATTTACGCACCTTGTTTGCGGTCCTACGTAGAAGAAATCCAGAGATTTCTGCAGCCGGTGTTCTCTTAGACACGGAGAAGGCCTTCGACTCCTTGGAGTGGCCTTTATTCAAGTCTGTGATGTTACGCATGTGTATTCCCAATGGATGTGTAGCCAACACGGTGATGCTATAGAGCAATCCTACCATGAGAGTGTGCCTTAATGGTTCCTTGTCACGCCCATTCCCGTTATAGCGAGGAACAAGAAAGGTTGTCCCCTGTCGCCTCTTTTATTTATACTTGCAATGGACACTTTAGTCCACCACTTTCAAGAAAAACACATGTTCAGGGGCCTGCAATTTAATACCGGACCTTTGCTGGTTTCTCTCTGTGCTGATGATGTTATTTTTTATGTGCGCGAACCATGGGAGAACCTTGACCCATTGATATGGAAAATCATTCGATTTGGCCAGTTCTCGGGGTTAACTGGCAGAAGCTGGTTATCTTCCCCTTAACACCTAGCACGGTGCGGTAGGACTGCGAGTTCCCCCTTGATTGGTGTATTGAATGTGTTAAATATCTGGGCGTGCATATTCATCTGGAAACTGCCCAAATGCATAGACTCAATTATGGTCAAGCTGTTCATTGTTTGGAAACGCAAGTTAACACATGGCTGCGCCTAGCCCTCTCCATCATAGGATGGGTCGCCTTGATCAAAATGATTTGAAGTACTGTTTCAGTACTACAGATTGTGCTGCCGAAATTCCTATACCTTTTTAACAACATTCCGATCCCACTATCGAACAGTTTTTTTATAACTTGGAGCTCTCATTTGATTCCATTGACTTGGTGGGTGTAGGAGACAGAGGGTGAGGTGGCAGGTATTGACATTGACTTACGACAGGGTGGGTTTCCCCGTCCCTAACTTCAAGCTCTATTACTTGGTTGCCCAGTGCAGCTATGCATATGTTTTGTTTCACCCTGGTGCTCGAATTTCATATCTGCGACCAGAGGATGATTTAGTTCTACTACACTCCCTACATGCGGTGTTGCCCAGGGGCCTGGCCAGGTACCCCAAAGACATCCAAAACTGCCTCCACCACCATTTGCGCTTGGGATAAAATGAGATGCATGGCCAGTGCCCCCCTTCTGTACTCCTCAGCACTGCCCACGCCGAACAACCATTTGGTGCCAATCATGTGGGAAAAATTGGTGCAACGCATGTTAGCCAAATCCAACATTACCAAATTTGGGGACCTGTCTCTGAGTGGGCATATATTCCAAGTGACGGAGGAGGAGCGGTTCTGCTCAGCCACTTTCATGGACAGATTTGTCATGGACCGGGGACGCTCGGCTCTCAAGGCGACTTTACCCTGTTTTCCCCATGAACCGGACACCTTCATCCCCCTCACACTAACGATCGAGTCTGTCAAGGAAACACATTTAATCTCTAAACTTTATTCTGAATGCTCTTACATAATCCCTGTTAAAGATGACAATATCCATGGAGCCTGGAAGGAGGACTTGGGACATCCCATCTTTGATGATCAATGGGTGAAATGCTGCTCCATGACAAAAACGGTATCCTGTCTGAGTCTGATCATTCGGAAGAATTGAAGTAGTAGGGTTTGAAGTTCGAAGAAGTTGCTGCGTTCAGTGGGCACAAAACTGAGGCCTCTGCTGAGTAATTTGATTTTGTCACTGGAAAGGGTATGACAGGACAGGTTAAAGATGGGAATGAGCTGTTGGTTTTGTGTTGTGGTGATGGTGTTGACTGCCAGTGTGGGAGGAGCCTGGTCGAGTTGTTGATGTTCTGTTGTTATGATGGCGTTGACCACTCGTGTGGAAGGAGCCTGGTCGAGGTCGGTGTTGTTCATTGTGGAGGCCCCCTTTAGTAAAACCTGATCCTGTTTTCACTTTCTCCGTAGTATTGAGGTTGGTAGTTTGTTCTAGTTCGTGTCCGGTTCTGGCTGCGTCCGCTGCTTTTGTCTGAAAAACCAGGGGATAACAAGGTGGCTGGTCTGTTGGTGTTCCTTGATGTGCTGGAACCCTTGACGGATGTGTTAGGTGAATCAGAAAAGGTGATTTGTCTGTTGTTGCGGAATCTGCACAATTGCGTGTTCAGGGTGGGTTGTATGGAGGATTGTAAAACTCGTCCCAGAGGTACGGGTAGGTAGTTTCAATTTTTTAAAATTTGATGTTCCTTTGGATTTTAATATCCTTTTTGTTGAGTTTGAATGTGTCGAATGTGGCTATGGTAGAGTTGATTTCATCTAGAAGGTTTTTGGCATCAGGGATAGAGCTGTCTTCCAGAATAAGTTTTTCAATCTCGGCCTTGACTCACCCACTATCACCGGGACTCGCACTGCCCCCCATCTCCGCCAGAGGGTCTCCCTGAACATGGTTTGGCGTACCCACACCTTCTCTTCCCCCGAACGCCCCTCACCCCTGCAGCCACATAGCACCCCCAGTCCACCACCCAACCCTTATCTTTCCTTTTCCTCCCCATACAGCACTCTCCTAACAGGAAATCCGGTCCTGATGAAGATCCTGAATAGATAGGATCGAAACGGCATCAAAGTTTTTACAGAGCTGCTCATGGCGCACCATAATCATCACTCATTAAACGAGAATGAACCACTGCCTTTGTAAATATTGTGTTTTTACATTGTCACCTTGCGTCCTTTGCTGTATTCACCCACTTGCCACTTGCGCCGTCACTCTTTGCTTCACTAACACTAATGCACAAAGCCCCCATGGGTTGCCACCGTGCTGTTTTCAACTGTCCTGTATGAAATGTGTTCTCAAATATATGATGCTATATGCACTTTCTAAAAAACTGAAATCCACAGTCTCTCTCCCTTTCTTCTGCGTTCTCATAATGTCTTGTACATATACTTTTACTTTCCCCTCCTACTGAGTCCGGTTGGGATATTGTTGTTAATAACACGAATACAGTCAGCATTGTAAGTAGTCCATAATTCATAAAAGGAGCTGTCATTATATAAGAAAAGGTAGCCTAAAGTCCCCCCTTCTTCAGAAGCAAAGTGATTATATATCTGGGTGTTTGCTGCAGACCCGGTTCCATAGCACGCACAGATGAAAGTTCTACATCTCATATGCTGTCATGACCTCTTCCCTATGACAAAGAGCTGAGGCCTGAGCCAGAACAAAATAACAATAAAAAGGAGCACTGTTGTTTAACCATCTCTATGGTGTGCCGACTAAATCTAAGGGAAGAACAGAACTCAAAAACAACAGAAGGTTCCGTGTGAAATTACAGTGTGGCACAATCTAAAATACGTTTGTATAGTAACATGCGCAAAGCAGGAGGCAGTCTGCAACATGCTCATGCTAACAGAGAATATGACAATGGGCCTGCATGGGACATATGACAAATAATGTAAGAACTGTTCCATTGCTTTTTGAGCATTGCTGCAAGAGTCTGGCTCTCCCTGCACCCCATCCCAAACTGATATGTAGTAGCCTCATTATGTAGGAGATGGACTTCACTGTCTGCACATTCCTCATACTCCATTAATGTGTCCCTGAACTGTGGTAAGTGGCACATGTAAGCCGTTCCAAGATAGCGCAATTCAAGTTGTCAGAGTTTGTGCTCAAGTGGTTGCAACCGGGTGCGAAAGTCCCAAAGGATGACTGGTTGTTTAGATATAGATATGCAGGAAATGTATACTTTTGAAAGCTTCACAAAGCACTTCAGGAGCCTCGACTGAGCTGGTTTTGTGTGTAAATTTGTCAGTGATAGCACTTCATAGTACAGCATGGAAGAGAAAGTCATTGAGTGTGCCATGAGGGAATCACCAGGTAAAACCACAGTCAGTGAGACTCCCCAATGTCAGGTTCAGTGTCCCTTGTGCAAGGTTCAAGAGCATGTGGAATAACCGTTCAACGCTCTCAACACATCTACAGATGGTTTTGGTAGTGAGCTAGTAATCTATATTTGACCTAGTTCTGCATATGATGGTCACGCAATTGCATCAGCTACGCAGGGATGCCTATCTCAAGAAATGTCCCTCTTTGAGGAAGTATATCTGAGCTACAGCGTGGGGATGTGGGGACCAGCTAGTGGGAGATCTTTAAAGCCGAGGTTAAAGGGTAACATTTAAATCACCCTCCCCATATCACTGTCAAATGGCTAAGGGCAATTATCTTGTCCTAAACATCTGCAAAGAAGTCTGTGGAGTCAATATTAAGGCCACTGATGCAGGCTAATGTAATGCACTGTCCCAAGAAAACCCTTTGCAGTATTACATATGTATCTTCTGTATGAACCTCAGACTTTTACGTCTGCCAATGGAGTCCCCTCCGAACAATCATGGCCACCATGTGTGCATATGCTGACTATGTAGAAATGCTCGCCTTCCTGTTCCACTTAGAAGGGAGCAGCTCCTGAGTGTCCTTTGTAAGGTGAACCTCCTGTAATAAGGCAACGTCTACCCTGTGCCACCAGATGTATGCCATTGTCTGCCTCACTCTCCTTGGGTTATTCAACCTGAGAATGTTCCATGTAAGCAGCATGATATTAGTCATAGCATTCTGTAAAACAGTGTTGCTGTGCCAGACGGTTGCAGCTCTAAGGTGGGGTTACCCTGTTGCACTTGGCAGCTGTGAAATTCAAATGCGATGGACAAAGCATCAGAAGAGGGTGTGTTAACTTCAAAATTGTACGTATTTCAACAGTTCAGCCCACTACCCACTTTAACATCCCCAACTCATTGAAGAGAAACCTTTTCCCTTTGAAGAAAGATACAAACTACAAATTTAGCAGGAATCTTCCCTAGGGCAAGACAGAGAGATGGGTGGTCTCCCATCCCAACATTGGGACAAGTGTCCTAGAAAGGCCTTTTCAAAGGCGGCAATGTGAGTGTTCACTGAGATGGCTGTCTCGATCAGGGTTAGCCTGCGAAGCCATGTCTGGAGACCTTCAGGGCTGTTTGCAGCAGAACCCCATGACTAATATGGGATCAGTAAAGGAGTATGTTTTACCATTGATGGTAACTCATTGCTTGGTTGGGTAGAGGAGGGAGTAGGAGAATCCTGACTTCAAAAGGTATTTAACAGGAATAATATCTCTGTGAGCAGATTACACTGGACAGGTAAAGTTCGGTTAGATTATTAGTCTGCTGACTTGATACTGAATCTCAAAATGTTCACCTGTGTGGTGCAAGATAGTGTCTTGGTCCGTGTAATGGAGTAAGTCTGCTATAAAGGGTCGCACTGATGCTCCCGGTGGGGGTTGTATCCTCAAGGAGTGATGCACCCACTCCACTGAAAACATAGTGGTCACCAAACAGGATGGGAAGTAGAGCTTCCTATTATTGTCCTCTGAAGTGGTCATGTGGTGTATTCTGGTATACTCAGTACTCTGAGATTGCTGCACATTGAGTTTACCTCCAGGTGTCCATTTTTTGCCTTCATAACCACCCACACCTTCTCCATTTGTTAAAGTTGATCCACGTGCTTCGCCGCTCCATCCTCCAAGTCAGAAAGACATTGTTCCAGGTGGCCAAGATGCTCATCGTGACCGTCAAGGTGATTGAAACACAGAAATGAGTATCCAGTCACTGAGATTAGAAAATGGAGAGAGAACCGGAAAGAAGCAAGCATATGAGTTTCCACAGAACTCAGAAATGGGAAGTGGAAAAAAACTAGGGGGCATATTACCAAGGGCCTTATCGCCGCTTTAGCAGGAATTTTTCCCGCTAAAGCGGCGATAATTGTATCGCCCTATTACCTAGCTGTCGCTAACACCAGTTAGCGACAGCTAGTAGGAGATAGAGGGCATTTAGGTGCCCACTTTGCATGTCAGCGATAATTATCGCTAATGACATGCAAAGTGGGCGTGCCAAGATGCCAACATCTCTATCTCCTATTACAAACTTTTGGAGATAATCGCGCTAAACGCGATTATCTCCAAAAGCTAACACCTGCCCAGAGCTGTTCTTAGCCATGTTATCCAATGGAAGGTGGATAACATGGCTAAGAGCATTAGCTCGGTAATGCATGAATATCGCTGACTTTTCAGCGATATTCATGCATTGCGGCCGATTTTGATCTCTTAGGAGATAAACCTTGATAATAGCATGGCTCCTAAGCGATAAAAATCGGCGGAGCTCGGCGATATTAATATTGCCGCTAAACCAACTTTAGCGATAATCATCGCTAGTTGTTGGTAATATGCCCCTATGTTTTTATTTATAACCCACACCCAGTCTTATAGTGGCATGCTACATCATCTGGTTTACCCTGACTCCTACAGGTCCGAATGGGCTCAACTGTATTCCAGGGAGAAACAAGTTGTCTTACTGTTTAGGGATTTTCAACATTGAGATAAATATCCCAAATTCCCAAATTCATACCAGGTATCTCTTGACTGGTGGGGTGAACAAGGATATAGGTTCCACATAGTTGCAAACATACTTTAGTTACATGTTATATGTGTGCTCTGCTATAAGTACAATAGGTACAAAAGGGGGTGGTGATGGACGGAGCATCTGAACCAATCAAACACTCACGCCCAGTCAAAAGATCTGGGTTTAATCCATCACCGTTCGCTAAAGAACGGTGATGGATTAAACCCACTCTGCCACCCAGTCTGACCCTGTGCCTCATGGGAACAGTCCAGACCGAACTGCCAAGCCTGCCTTCCCTGGACCGTAAACAAGCTTCCTAGGACCGGTTTCTGGCATTTCAGCCATCTTCAGCCGGGCTTGCTTGAATCCAGTGGCAAAGTGAGCAAGGGACTCACGTCTGAGCATACCCTGCCAACTTAGGGCGAACAAAGAAAAACAACAGGGGATGATGGACGGAGCGTTGACAATACAAACACTCACCCCCAGTCAACTGATCTGGGTTTAATCCATCACCGTTCTTTAGCTCACTCCGCCACCCCAGTTCAGACATGGCCATATGCAAATCAGGCTGACCCTGTGCCTCATGGGAACAGTCCAGCCCGAACTGCCAAGCCATGTCTTCCCTGGACCAGAACCAAGCTTCCCAGGACCGGTTTCTGGCATTACAGACGTCTTCAGCCGGGCTTGCTTGAATCCAGTGGCAAAGTGAGCAAGGGACTCACGTCTGAGCATACCCTGCCAACTTAGGGCGAACAAAGAAAAACAACAGGGGATGATGGACGGAGCGTTGACAATACAAACACTCACCCCCAGTCAACTGATCTGGGTTTAATCCATCACCGTTCTTTAGCTCACTCAGCCACCCCAGTTCAGACATGGCCATATACAAATCAGTCTGACCCTGTGCCTCATGGGAACAGTCCAGCCCGAACTGCCAAGCCATGTCTTCCCTGGACCAGAACCAAGCTTCCCAGGACCGGTTTCTGGCATTACAGACGTCTTCAGCCGGCCTTGCTTGAATCCAGTGGCAAAGTGAGCAAGGGACTCGCGTCTGAGCATACCCTGCCAACTTAGGGCGAACAAAGAAAAAACAAAGGGGATGATGGACGGAGCGTTGACAATACAAACACTCACCCCCAGTCAACTGATCTGTGTTTAATCCATAACCGTTCTTTAGCTCACTCAGCCACCCCAGTTCAGACATGGCCATATGCAAATCAGTCTGACCCCGTGCCTCATGGGAACAGTCCAGCCCAAACTGCCAAGCCATGTCTTCCCTGGACCGGAACCAAGCTTCCCAGGACCGGTTTCTGGCATTTCAGCCGTCTTCAGCCAAGCTTGCTTGAATCCAGTGGCAAAGTGAGCAAGGGACTCACGTCTGAGCATACCCTGCCAACTTAGGGCGAACAAAGAAAAACAACAGGGGATGATGGACGGAGCGTTGACAATACAAACACTCACCCCCAGTCAACTGATCTGAGTTTAATCCATCACCGTTCTTTAGCTCACTCTGCCACCCCAGTTCAGACATGGCCATATGCAAATCAGTCTGACCCTGTGCCTCATGGGAACAGTCCAACCTGAACTGCCAAGCCATGTCTTCCCTGGACAGGAACCAAGCTTCCCAGGACCAGTTTCTGGCATTACAGCCGTCTTCAGCCGGGCTTGCTTGAATCCAGTGGCAAAGTGAGCAAGGGACTCACATCTGAGCATACCCTGCCAACTTAGGGCGAACAAAAAAAAACAAAGGGGATGATGGACGGAGCGTTGACAATACAAACACTCACCCCCAGTCAACTGATCTGTGTTTAATCCATAACCGTTCTTTAGCTCACTCAGCCACCCCAGTTCAGACATGGCCATATGCAAATCAGTCTGACCCCGTGCCTCATGGGAACAGTCCAGCCCAAACTGCCAAGCCATGTCTTCCCTGGACCGGAACCAAGCTTCCCATGACCAGTTTCTGGCATTACAGCCGTCTTCAGCCGGGCTTGCTTGAATCCAGTGGCAAAGGGAGCAAGGGGCTCACGTCTGAGCATACCCTGCCAACTTATGGCGAACAAAGAAAAACCAAAGAGGATGATGGACGGAGCGTTGACAATACAAACACTCACCCCCAGTCAACTGATCTGGGTTTAATCCATCACCGTCAGGAGGGAAGCGGGAGTTGCAGTAGTCCATGAACTTTCACTAGCCTTTAAACGCTTTGCAATCTCCGGTAGGAGATTAGCCACATAGTTATCAACTTACAAATGCACGTGTCCACTGTTAATAATTGACCGCCTTAATCATGAAACACTTCCTCGAAGCGTGTAAAGAAATCAGAAACTGATTTGTCTGGCTTCTGTTTACAAGAGGCCAACATCGTCCAATCAATCTTTTTAGGGGGAATGAGCGTTTTTAATTCATTCAAAATAGCCGCCGGGAGGTCTAAAATTAATTGGCGTGGCTTACACGCGGGTTCTCTATCCGAAATCGGCCTGTGCTAGGGTCCAATCTGCACCTAATATCTGTTGATCATCAGACTTACGAATTGCCCTCCACATATCGGGAGGCAATATTAACCCAAAGAAAAGATCAATGTCAACTAATGTCATGACACATGAAGAAATAGCTCCGTCTACTCCCTCATAGAAAGCTGCCGGATTTTTGCGCGGGTCAGGCAAAGTAGTTTTAAGCGCCATAACATCTGCTCTATTCCAAGGAATATAAACCCAATTATATATGAAATAGCCCTTCGAATCCGCAGACATCTTATTATCATCTGTACCTTGACTTTTGGGAGGGACATACAAAGGCGCAGCTTCTCGCATAGGCATAACGTGTACTGTATCACTCTTATCTGCGTCAAAGATAGGGTACTCCTTGAACTCAGCCGTCGATCCAGATGTAGTCGAACACGATGCCTTTTTCAACTCCCGTAGTCGTAACGTCTTGTCCCGTAGCTGAACCAGACGCCGGAAAAGACCATCTGGGTGTTTGGGAACAAAAACACCTTTACGTAAATCAGCACAACCAACTGCTATATCCTTAGATTCCAACTCAAATGATTACTTCCTAAATTGTTCAACAACTTCTTGCCCAAAATGTTCCAGAAAATACAATCGCTCTTTTTCAGACCTCTTATGCATACACTCGTCAATCTCTGAAATAGAAATAACATCAACATTAAGTTTACGAGCCATCCTGCGTAATTCCGCAGATCGAGCAGTAGAAAGCCTAGAACGAGTATCCATTCCTTTATCCTGCTCCTCAGATGAATCAGGGTCCAAATCTGGAGCAGTAGGCATAATATATGGAGGCGGGCAACGATCTAACAATGAAAAATCATCAGATTCATTATTAGGACAGGATAGAGAGGACGTCGAATAGGAAACTGATCATTAATTTGTAAATTAGGCTCGCGTATCTCCCTATCTTTCTGGTCCTGTAATTCCTTATCCTGTAGCTGTAAAGCTTTAACATGGGCAGCCTTTCGCTGCTCCTTGTCCGCCAAGGCTTGTTCACGCTTCATTCGTTCACGCACCGCTTTCTTCCACATACGCACACAATCAAACATATCTTGTCTAGACCTGCGTTGAAACAAACACTGCTCCACATACTGAACCTTTTGTAAATCAAACGACCCATGTAGTCGCCATTGCAATTCAAGATCGGCCTTAGTGTACTTATTCCATAATGTACTATACATAATAGGGGGGAGGCTAAATTTTATGTACATTTCACGATTAGGTGTTCCCTCTGGGGGAGCCGGCTGAGATTCATTTAATTGATAACTGGTACCATTTCCAAGACAGCACATTCCTCGGAGCGTGCTAAAAACAGGCATGTCAAAAATATCACGAAAACGTGATATTACACCAAATGGCACTTAACGTGTTTTACACATGGTGTGCCGTTCAAACAAATACAAAGTCAGAGAAATATCTCCACATTACCTGCCTATGTGAGGTGCACTCCACATATAGTACAAATCATAGATCCAAATGTTAGCTAACTCAAACAAATCCAAAAAGCCAGAGTAAGTGTCAGTAGACTACCTTACCAATCCAAAGCTTACCAAATATTCCAAATGTCCAGGTTCCAACTGCCAAGTTCTCGAATCGGCCAAACGGTCACTGCACGGTAACCCAACGGTCAGGTTCTCAGTCGAGGACCGGCACCACCTGGAAGGTCAGATCGGAAGGAAAGGAAAAACACCGTGGGTGCCAAGACTCGGGTCACTCAGTGGCAGCGTGCGTCCAGGGCGGATTTCCAGTCCTTCGTCACCACCAATCCTTCGGGCATCCGAGTCACCGATGAACACCTATTCGGGCGCCAATTTATGGTATTGGGTTTCAACAGACCTACATACTCTGCATAAACTCTCGATACCTTAGAATAGAAGTTGGCACGGAAACTTGAAAATGCAAAAGACAAGTTTATTAAGACCCCATGGGGTGGTGGTACAATCCTACAGCACCCTTCGGCAATGTAAGGAGTATCACACCGAACATTGAATACGTGGCTTCTTTTATACAGTTTACAGGAATTTGAAAAGTAGGCGGTACACACTTTACACAACTTTAGGTACATATAAGGGCATTTTTGGAACACAGCCCACTGATGGGAGCAGTTTAGTACCACTGGTCAGTTTGGAGAACATTCCTAAGCAGTGACCGATCATTAACCTTGAGGGCCTAAATGCGCATGTGCGGGCTTGACCATTACTAAAAATAGCCAGTTGCTGGGCAGACCAAATGGTCATCGGGAGAGAGAAAGGACAAAAGAACATGCTGACCACGAGGCAGCGCATTCACTTAAAATGGAGGCCAGGAATACAAAATGGCCTCCGGAATATAGTCAAGCTAACAGTGGAAAGCTTGTGTAGCTGAAGCAAATGCTAACCCAATCGCTGTCAAACTACGACAGGACAATGCCAAGGGTATACTGTCACCATATTTGTCACTGGCTCCCTGGAGAGTTAAGAATCTGTTTGAGCAGGGGATTGCAGGTTCTTGCCCTTGTTTCCCTTGAGATGTGCTGAAACTGATGTTGGCAAGGGAGATAGCGGGGTTGGGATGAATCCTGGGCAGAGAGAGCAAGCTTTTTTGATTTGATAGTTGCCCTCTTATGTGGTAGCTTTTGGAACATTATTGGGATGATGGGGGCAGGTTATTCTCTAGCTTATAGGGGATCTATCGGCCAGACCCCCAAGGGTTGGTGATATCGACTGATTCTCTCCAAGATATCTTTGCACTCGTTTATTAGGGTATCTATCCTATCGCTTACACAATTACTACCTGGGTGTTTTTGAATCTTTTTAACCCTTTTCCCATTTGTTAATCAGCAAGCCCCTCTTCCCCCCACACCTTCCATGGTTTTCTTCTTTCCCATCTTGTATGCCCGGGGGCCGCTAATGCTAAAAGTGCACAAAGTTCTAGCAGTGGATAAACGTGTATCTCCCCACAAAGTGTTTACAGGTCAATGAAGTAAATATTTACATCCCTGAGGCACAATCAGGGCAAAACCATCAAAGTCAGTGGTCCAAGTCTAATACGCAGCCGGGCGTTAACAATTAACGTGGTAGTGGATGGGTAGTTCTGCACAGTACCTTGCTCAGTGACGTCCAAAGGCAATATCACAGGGGGGCCCTGCTTTGCCTCTTCCTGCCAAAGACAGGCAAGGACGGGTCCGCCAGCAGGATGCAAGGCAGCACTATAAGAACAATGGTGGAGCATCCCCCTTGAAAGCAGATGCAGCGGGAACACAGGAAAGAGGCTAGTTGCACCCTTGGACTTGTGGTACCACCAGGTTGAAGGGGGTTTGCTGGTGGAAGGGGCAGCAAGATGGTGGCGCTCCCTGGGACTACGGTCCCACCAAGGAGAGGTCAGGAAGCAGGAAGATGTCCTCAAGCCTGCCCAAGCAAAGGTCCCAGCGGATGTTTACCCACAACAGCGTCCCTGTTTAATGGAAGGACTTCAGATTTAGAAAAATGTAACTAATGTCCGGACAGGGCGGCAGAAGAGGATAGAAGATCAGTAAAGACGGGTAAAGAAGTAGAAGGATCGGAGAGCTATAACAGAATATAATCTGTGTAAGCAGTGAACTTGACCTCTATCGACGTATGAGTAAAGCCACAAAAAGCAGAGAAGTGACGCAAAGAATGAAGAAAAGGTTTCAGAGATAAAATAAAGAGCAAAGGTGAAAGAGGACAACCTTGACGGGTGCCTCGCTGAAGAGTGAAGGAAGAGGATTGAGATCCATTAACAAAGATTCAAGTAGTTGGGGAGAATATAACAGACTTATAAGAGATCAGCCAGTTTTTATGAGGATTTTATTAAGCATGGGCGGAAAATTTGTGCGGAATTAGCGAATTGTTGGCAATTTCGCGATCGCCGAATCGTGCGAAATTGCCCAAAAATCCGCAATTCGCGAGTTGGCATTTTTTTTTTCTTGTTCGTGCTTCAAAATTACAATCTCGTGCGCGTGGCATTGACTTACCATGATTCTGCATTCACTGATGAGCTTTCCTCCCTGTTCGCGTGCACTGTGAGATTTTGGTAGCTGGCCGAACGACGCCGTGATCGCGAACACGTCATTGCAACACGAAACAGGAAAATGCAAACCAGTCATTGCAACCCAAAACAGGAAATTGCAAACGCGAACACGTCATTGCGACCCGAAATAGGAAATTGCGAACACGAACACGTCATTGCGACCAAAAACAGAAAAGACATCACTAGCAGGCTGGTTAAGTGGAAACAACATGTTCGTGACCGTTGGGACCGCATGCGCAAGTTCTCGTTCTCGAACTGGTAAAAAAAACTTGCGAACTCGCAAAAAAAATAATTTCGCAAGCTTGTAGAATTTGGTGGATTTTTGTGAATCGCAATTACGAATTTCGGCGCAAATTCGCGTATCACGAATTTCCAAATTCCGCCCATGCTTAGATTGTATATCTAATTAACTTGTTTTTGGTTGTAATGTTCACAGTAACCATCTAGATTTTGGAGAACACAATATACAAGAAATTCACTGTCACTAGGACAATGATATCAATAGGGTTCTCTTACCAATGAAATAAGATGTATATACATTTTTTTCCGATGGTGGCAGGATGATGGAAGTTTTCATGTTGTGGTAACTTTGCTTATAATGATCACCCCAAATTTGATTAGGTTGATGGGTTGAAGGACAATTCATATAATTCTTAGACATTATTTTTCATAAGTTTGTAAGTGGCAACAGCAATTGGTGCATGATATCAGCATAGAGACATTTTAGGGTTAAAATCTAGAATCGGAGAGGGGCAATTGATTTTTACTTTTGACCAGAGATTCATAAATTACATTTCGTGAAACTCTATAGCTAAAATTCAAGTAAGCATTTACTGTGAACTGCATTTACCACAATGCTAATGAGCGAACTGTGCTGACAGGTACGGCAGTGTGCTCACATCCCCCTTCTGTTTGAAAAGGTGCTCTTGAGCCATTGAGCTGATGAGCTTTGGGAGATGCACCTGTGCGCCACAGAGAGGTGCTGGGACCTGAGAGGGCTGTGGCAGTTTTCCCAGCAACCCCTGATGAAATGTGTTTGTTATCTCTACTGATAAAGGAGAATATTCAGAAGCACACATGTCAAGACATTTACAGCACTAACCAGCACCAACTTTGGTGAAACACAACAGTTAATATTCAAGTAAGCAATCACTCTGAACTACATTTACCACAATGCTAAGGGGTGAACTGTGCTTAGTGGTGAGAATACCTCGGACCCATCCCCTTCAGTTAGATAGCAAGGCAATTTATTTATTTATATATTTATTTTTGGTATTTGTAGAGTGCACTGCAACCCTGCGGGCATCCTGGCGCTGGGGGATAGTTGGAACCGGGAGAAAGATTGTTAACTATAAAAGATGGCAGACTACAAAGAAAAATTATATCACTGATAAGATTTTCAGACCTTAGGGAAAAGCCAGTTCTTAATTCTCTTGTGGAACAGCGTCAGACTCTGTATACTCCTGATTTCCAGGGGGAGACGGTTTCAAAGGCGGGCTGCTGCCACGCTAAAGGCTCTTACCCCCATGGTTACTTTATTTATCCTGGGAATCCTAGCGAGGATTTGCTTTCTACGGTCTGATTCACAAAGGTAAACTTAAATTTTTTTGCAAGTTTACATTTTTTTTCCATTCATTAAGTATGCTTGCGATTTTACAAATAGTCTCTTTATGACTGTGGAGTCTCTGCACTCAGAGACTTTGCAGTCAGGACAGAGACTTGCACTCTGGGCAGAGAATCTGCACTCAGCGCAAGGAGCCGCTCTTAGGGCAGAGGACTCCGCATTGCAGACAAAGTGAGAACTACACATAGCGAATTAACTACTAAGAACATACACCTGATATCAGTTTATTATAGGTGAAAATCATTTCATTCTAACCATATAAAACTTGGCTACAACAAAGCCTCAGTTTCTTCACATCTTATCAGGCAGCTCACTTGCCATTGTTCTTCCACAATGCTGTCTGTGCTGAGGACAAAGCAAAGTTTTCATAGGAGGAGCCTGAAATGTTTTATTTGTAGTGGCTAACTACAAAACACTCCATGGGTTGACCCTGTATTTTCTAGTGCCATCCAGAAGTCATCCTTATATCAGCAGTTGGCTGATGGAGTGAATGTTTTGGAGGAGGATATCAGGACTGTGTGTTACATCAAAAACAGTGGCCGGATGAGATACAGTGGGTGAAGGAGAAGTTCACTAGAATAGAGGTGGCTAACGCTCTTTCTGATGGACAAACTGGATCCTGTATCCATCTCACCCCAGTCAAGAAGGATGTCTTCCCTACTATGTACCACCTGCTACATGGGCTGCCTGTTACAGATGACTGTAATGTGATGACAAGGAACATAGTAAGCAACAACATCCATACTATGTGTAAACAAGAATTTGCTTTGTAGCATGTGTGACTATAGAAGCAACTCCATTTTGGTTATTTACCCTATTGGGAATTATACTGTAATGTCTTTCATTCTCTCTATCACACTACAGCACGGATGCTCGTAGCTGTCAGGCAATGCAGCGCAGCACCCAAAGAGGCCGCAATGTGTGACAGCAAAAGAGTAGGAAAGTACCATATTCACAGAGGTATGGCACTCTTCTCTCCTCTCCCTTGCGCTGATTGCTGCCGTACCTCAGCACCATAGTGCTAGGGTGTGTGCCAGATTCTACCATAGGTTTTGTACTGGAAGGGTACATTTCCAATACAAAATGCTATGCGTAGACACACTTTAAAGCTTTCCCTACTTTGTATGTGTGCTGCACAGTGCAGCATGCATGCAAAGTAGAAAAAGCAAGGAGAAATGACAACATTTCTCCTTTTTTTTAAAAATTTTTAAAAAGGTTTTTATTGTTGCATTCAGATACGTACATTCACAAAATTTCACACTGGTTGGTGTAGCCTCAACATTCAGCTGTCGCCAACCCTTATTACAACTTTTGTGTAAAAGAAAGAACTTATAACTCTAAGGTCTTTGAGTGGAGGCGCGTCCCTAAGGAAGCTTTTCACCTTTATCATCAGGATATGCAGTATATGTTCAAGGCATCCGCGATACAATCTGCACATTCATCCATCCGGCCCTACGCGCAGTAGATCCCTGTGTCCCTTCTGACAGTGTTCCTCGCCCCCTTCCGTTCCCCCCCTACTCTGACTCGTCCTCCTCCCCTGAGCTATCCACATCCTCATCTTCTGGCAGTGGGTCACATAGATTCACTCTATACGTGTTCCATGGGGACCAGATTTTATTCCATTTGCGTGGGTTCATTCTTTGTTGATAGACCGCCCTTTCCACCATCATAAGCAAGTCCATGTTCCTACACCACTGTGCCAGGGTCAGTGTTTCGTGTGCCCCCCACTTCTGTGCTATGTCTCTCTTCGCTAGCATCATGCCTATGATCACCCATTTCCTTCCATGTGGTGTCAAGTTGTTCGGGCCCCACACATTCAGCAAACATACTCTCGGGTCTGGTGTGAGTGGGATTTGTAAAGCTTGTGAGATCGTGCGTGTCACTCGCCGCCAGTAGTCCACCATGCTGGGGCAAGACCATAGGGTGTGGAACAGTGTGCCTTCCTCTCCGCAGTGTCTGAGGCAGTATGGGTTGTCTGCCCTTTGGATTTTGTGTAGTGTCGTGCGAGTGTAGTATACTCGGTGTAATATTTTAAATTGAACCAGCCTATATCTCGCCGAGATGCCAGCTTCTTTAGGTGACGCTAGGGCAGCATTCCAGTTTGTCTCGTCTAGCTCCCCCACCTCCTCCTCCCACTTTTCTTTCAGTTTTTGCAATGGGTCGGGTAAGTTGTTAATCAGTTTGCGGTATGTGAGGGAGGTGGCTCTGGCCTCCATGTAGTCTGTTAGTAGCCGGTCCTCTAGCGGAGCCGACTCCGGCACATTAGTTCCTGGCGCTATCGCCGTCAATAGTGCGTGTCTAATCTGCAGATAGCGGTATGATTCAGTAACGCCCATATCATATTGTTCCCTTAGTGTTTCGAAGGGGACCACCCCACTGGTTGTCCACATGTCTCCCACCGTAGAAATCCCGATTGTGTCCCACTGATCAAACCCTTTACTCTGCCTCAGTGTACCCAGAGCTTTGGCATCCCATAGGGGTGTGAGTCGTGTGATCACTCCTTCCCATTTCAGTCGTGTTTGGGCTTTATGCCATATCATCACCGTGTGTTTGGTGGGTCCATTCAGTTTCGCCGTCAGGCCCTTGTTGTATAGTGGGGCTAAAAGGGTGTTTGTGCCTAGCTGACGCCTGTCTGATAGATAAGCCGGGTCCTCCTGCTGTCCATGTATCCATTGGTTGATCACCTTGAGGTGAGCCGCCCAATAGTATAGTTCCAGATTGGGGAGGGCTATCCCTCCACTATACCAGTCCCTGACCAGATTCGACTGGGTGACCCTAGCCGGTTTATTGCCCCACAGTAGCCCCGACAGTTGGGGGGACACTTGCCGAAAAAATGTTGGTGGGACCATCGCTGGCGTATTCTCTAGGACATATAAGAAACGAGGCAATGCCAGCATCTTGAAAAGTGCCGCCCTGCCTAGCAACGTTAACGGGAGAGTTTTCCAATGACGCACGTCCGATTTCAACCTATCGAGTAGCGGCCTAAGATTCAAGTCTTGGAATGTTGCATGATCCCGTGTAATTTGGATCCCTAGGTATCTGAAGGATGCGGTCTCCAGTATCAACAGGCACTCATTACTCAGGGTCGGCGGCGCTCCGTGTATCATATAAAGTACAGATTTCGACAAATTAATCCTATATCCCGAGTACGTCCCATGCCTCTCACACAAAGCAAGCAACACCGGAATACCCGTTATCAGGTCCGTTAGGTAAATTAGCATGTCATCGGCGTACAATGACACCCTATCTTCCCAGTCCTCCCCCCATTGTATGCCCCGCAGTAACTGGGTAGACCGAATGATAGTGGCTAAGGGCTCCAGCACTAAGGCAAATAATAACGGCGAGAGTGGGCATCCTTGTCTCGTGCCTCTCGCTAAAGGAATTTCTCTCGAGAGGTGGCCGTTCGCCGCCACTCTTGCAACCGGCCGTGTGTACAAGAGCTTAACCCAACTCACGAATTTCGGGCCAAAACCTAGATGTGTCAGTACCGCAAACAAGTAGCGCCACTCCACCAAGTCAAACGCCATTTTGGCGTCAAGCGAGAGTAACGCCGCAGGCTCCGACAACAGCGGGGCCCGTGCCAGCACCCCATGCAATCGCCTGAGATTCAGCACCGTACTCCTGTGGGGCATGAACCCCGACTGATCAGGGGGGCAACAGTCTGTTGGCCAACAATTTCGCCAAGATTTTACTCTCCGCGTTAAGGAGGGAGATTGGGCGATATGACCCGCATTCTTCCGGTGGTTTGCCGGGTTTTGGTATTGTTATTATGGTCGCCGCACGCTGGTCAGGTGGCAGCTGTCCCTGTTCCAGACAATCCTGAAACATGTGAAGTAGGGGCGTAGCGAGTGTCTCCGACATGGTTTTGTACCATTCGATCGGTATCCCGTTGGGGCCCAACGCTTTCCCCGAGCGCAGCGCCGCGATCGCCAACTGTATCTCCTCGACAGACAGGTCAGATTCCAACTCGTCACGGTTTTCTTGTGACAAGACGCGAGTGGGTACCCCCACGAGTGATGCTTCCGCCATCTCTCGTGTGACATCGGTTTCTGGGGAGTATACTGTTTGAAAGTGATCCGCCAGGAGTTCAACTATCAGTGATGGACGGGATTGCAGTACACCCGTAGGATCCCTCAACTGCAATATGGCTCTTTGTCCCCCTCGTTTTTTTTCTAACCAGGCCAGGAGCCGACCTGCCTTTTCCCCTACGTCGTATACTCTGTGTGCTGTCGTTGCTATGGAGTCTATCACCCCGCGGCGGACGTGATCGGCGTGGCGCTGTTGGTGCAACCGGAGCGTATGCAGTGTGTCTCTTGTCGGGTCAAGTTCATGGGCCGCATTGGCTCTGGTAAGCTTGTCTTCTAAGTCTAATAACTCCAGTTTCTGCGTGTGTTTGTGGTGTGTGACCGTGGAGACAGCCTGTCCTCTAAGCACCGTTTTGTAGGCCTCCCACAGGATAGTGGGAGAGTCCACCGATCCCTCGTTCTCCGCGAAGTAGGACCTCGTACCCCTCTTCAGTGTTTTAGCCACTAGAGGTACCTTAAGGTATCCTGGGTGAATCGGGTAAATGCGTTTGTGGGTACGGTCAGGATTGGAAAGGACCAGTGTCACCGGGGAGTGGTCCGATATACCCCTGGGTTTAATTTGTACATCCGATATCGTGAGACGTCCTTGCCCTAGCGTTAGGAAATAATCGATCCGTGACAAACTATCATGGACCGCCGAGTGATATGTGTATTGTCGGTCGTCTGGGTGGAATTGCCTCCAAAGGTCCACCAAGCCCTGCGCCTCTAAAAAGTCGTGCAACCGGGAGGGACCAGGAGACTGGGTTCGCCTCGGGAATCTGTCGTGTGTGTTGTGTACCACTGCATTGAGGTCCCCACCTAAGACGAGGTCCCCCTCCGGCAGTTCCAGAAGGAATTTCCCTAATTCCGGAAGAACGATCGCATGAAGCGCTGGCGGGATATACACTGAGACTACATTTAACTTTCTCCCTTCCCACTGCCCATGTGTCGCTGCAAAACGCCCCTGTGTGTCTATCTTCGTGGATTGGACTATGAATCTGGAGGAGTGATGCATTAAGATACCTGTACCACGGGACCCTTTGGTAAATTCCGAGTGGACTATCATCCGGTAACCCTTCCTGTCCAGGGCCTGCGTTGCTGTGCCTGTTAGGTGCGTCTCTTGTAGCAGGACCAGGGTCGGATTCGATCGTTTTATACTCTGTAATACCAAACCCCGTTTGACCTTGTCCCCCAGGCCCCTCACATTCCAGGTCATAAGGCTCAATGGAGGCACGTGGCTCAGTATGGACTCCCCCCCTTCCGTGTCAGCTTGTGCGATGTGTGCCATAGTGTCTGTGTCTGTGAGCATCAATATAACATAGCGACTGAGGTCTAATGCGTTGCCCTCTGCCTGTCATACTACGCTTGCGCGTCTTGTGATTCCACTCTTGACCATTGAAACCGTAACTGAACTCCCAAACCAACCAACCCCCAACACCCCCCCTCCCTGCCCCCCTGCTTAACGGACCTGAAACTGCCCGCCCCCCCCAACTTAGCAGAGTGCTTGATCCCAACCCAAAAACACAGTACTTGCTCGCTGGGGTGAAGGACTCTCCGGAGTCAGCGGCCCCCTTTCCAGAGTACGGGGGCTCTCCACCCAGTGTCCATGACGGCACTGCATGTCAGTGTTACTTTTGGCCGGGAAGATCATCTCTGGACATTATTGCTCTTCGGTATCTTCCGTTTCTGGAAGTTCGTGCAGCGGCGAGTGCGGTCCATTGCCCCCGGTGGGTGATTGAGAGCCCTGACGGGATCCGCCTGTGCGATTCACGGTTGACCTGGCCGAGCGGCGAGGTCTGTCCACCGGCCTCCAACCTTCCAGCCATTCTGTCGCCATTTCAGGGTTGTCGAAGAACCATGTTTTGTTATCCGCCACTATTCCTAGCTTGGCCGGGAAGAGCATTGAGTAGGGAATTTCTCTCGCCCTGAGTTCTTTTTTAACTTCAAAGAAAGTTCTCCTCCTCCGTGCGACCTCCGCCGTATAGTCCGGGAAGAATGCCAGTGTGGAGTTTTGAATTTTAATAGGTGGAGAGTTCCTTGCTGCTTGGAGGATCGCATCCCTGTCCCTGAAATTGAAAAGTCTCGCTATAATTGGCCGTGGGTTAGCGCCTGTTTTTGGGCGTCCCCCCGGGACTCGGTGTGCCCTTTCCACTGTAAAGAAAGACGAGAGGCCCTTGGGCTGGAGGCGTTGCTTGATCAGGTCTTCCACATACAAGTCCATTGCTCTCGTGTCCTCCGATTCTGGAACCCCTATAATTCGGACGTTGTTGCGCCTCGAACGCCCTTCCTGGTCATCCAGTTTGTCGCGCAGTTCTTTATTTTCCTTTGCAATCCTTTCCATATTCAATTCGGATTCGATCGTTTTATACTCTGTAGTACCAAACCCCGTTTGACCTTGTCCCCCAGGCCCCTCACATTCCAGGTCATAAGGCTCAATGGAGGCACGTGGCTCAGTATGGACTCCCCCCCTCCCGTGTCAGCTTGTGCGATGTGTGCCATAGTGTCTGTGTCTGTGAGCATCAATATAACATAGCGACTGAGGTCTAATGCGTTGCCCTCTGCCTGTCATACTACGCTTGCGCAGCTTGTGATTCCACTCTTGACCATTGAAACCGTAACTGAACTCCCAAACCAACCAACCCCCAACACCCCCCCTCCCTGCCCCCCTGCTTAACGGACCTGAAACTGCCCGCCCCCCCCAACTTAGCAGAGTGCTTGATCCCAACCCAAAAACACAGTACTTGCTCGCTGGGGTGAAGGACTCTCCGGAGTCAGCAGCCCCCTTTCCAGAGTACGGGGGCTCTCCACCCAGTGTCCATGACGGCACTGCATGTCAGTGTTACTTTTGGCCGGGAAGATCATCTCTGGACATTATTGCTCTTCGGTATCTTCCGTTTCTGGAAGTTCGTGCAGCGGCGAGTGCGGTCCATTGCCCCCGGTGGGTGATTGAGAGCCCTGACGGGATCCGCCTGTGCGATTCGCGGTTGACCTGGCCGAGCGGCGAGGTCTGTCCACCGGCCTCCAACCTTCCAGCCATTCTGTCGCCATTTCAGGGTTGTCGAAGAACCATGTTTTGTTATCCGCCACTATTCCTAGCTTGGCCGGGAAGAGCATTGAGTAGGGAATTTCTCTCGCCCTGAGTTCTTTTTTAACTTCAAAGAAAGTTCTCCTCCTCCGTGCGACCTCCGCCGTATAGTCCGGGAAGAATGCCAGTGTGGAGTTTTGAATTTTAATAGGTGGAGAGTTCCTTGCTGCTTGGAGGATCGCATCCCTGTCCCTGAAATTGAAAAGTCTCGCTATAATTGGCCGTGGGTTAGCGCCTGTTTTTGGGCGTCCCCCCGGGACTCGGTGTGCCCTTTCCACTGTAAAGAAAGACGAGAGGCCCTTGGGCTGGAGGCGTTGCTTGATCAGGTCTTCCACATACAAGTCCATTGCTCTCGTGTCCTCCGATTCTGGAACCCCTATAATTCGGACGTTGTTGCGCCTCGAACGCCCTTCCTGGTCATCCAGTTTGTCGCGCAGTTCTTTATTTTCCTTTGCAATCCTTTCCATATTCAATTGCAGCTCAGAAACATCTTCCACCAACGACTTAGTCACCAGTTCTATCGTATTCACTTTTTCCGTCATTTTATGGAAGTCCGCACGGATTAGCGTGATTTCCGCGGAGATCGACCCCACTGTTGCTTGTACCTGGGTGAGGGCCCGCATCACATCGTTCAAGGTTGCTTTCTTGCCGCTCGGCGCATCCGTGGTCTTGCCCGTCTGCGTCTTCGCGTCTGGTGGGGACGAAGTGTTCTGGCCATATGCGTACTTTTCTTGACGGGATTGTGCAGCTCCGCCTTTCGGTCCCTTGCCGGCCATCTCGGTGACCCCACCTGGTATGCCTCACAGGGGTGTCTTGTCGTGTAGTACTGCACCAAAGGCGTGAAGTTCGTCGGGGAATAGTTCTCGTAGATACCGACCGGTACGCGCCGCAGGCCGGTTGATCCCAGTGTCTGCTGGGTGGTTAAGTTCGTTGCCTGCGTAGCGTCCAGCCACTGGTAGGTATAAGCCGTATCTTTCGCCTCCCCCGCCGGTCACCAATCCTCCGTCTAATGATTGTCGCCAATGGTTCCGCTGTGTCCTGGCTGCCTAGTTTATTCTGCTGCGCGGCAACCGCCGCGACAAGGGCCAGTGTGGGACAGTCCCTCGAAGTCGTGTCTGCCGTGGCGCCACCGGTTCAATGGCGGCGGGCGGCGCCCACTGGCGTGGCAGTGTTTATGCTGGCGGTATACTGGTCTCGGCCGGGAGTCACCAAGGAGGCCGCTACAAGAGGCGTATGTTCGGTGTGCCTCTAATGCCGTAGGCCGGGACCCCGTCACTACGAGGCAGTTCCAAGGCGGGAGGCGCCACAGTGCCGCGTGGGAGTATGTGGACCGTCTCCACACCCCTGCAGCTGATGGGGTGTGGGGTCTCGTGATGCTGGGCCTGGGCTCTGGAGGCTGCGAGCAGTGTTTCTGTGCAGGTGTTGGTTTCCCCCTTCTTGCAGCCCAGCCCGCAGCCGCTGTGTGGCCTGTGGCGTGTGCTCCTTCTCACCGGGTTTTCAGCGGTCAATGCGACGACTCTCTTCGCCGTCCGCCGGTGTAAGCGGGCCCCTTGTTGGTCTCTACTGGGCCCCCCGACTCTCCCCTCGGATGCGGGCGCACTCCTCTCCCAAAATGGCGGCTTCAGCCTCCGAGGTCGCTGGATCCTCCACCCTCAGGCAGTGATCGGATGTGTCCGCAAGGAGTCTGCAGGGAAGTCCGGGCCACCGATCCTCGGCCCCTTTCTGTCAACGTCGATCCTGGAGCGCCCAATCCTCCGTCGCTACGAGCTCGCCTGTGGACGGGCACTTCCGGCACTGTCTCGCCCAACCAGTCGCACTTCCGGTCTGTTCTCCTCCGCCGGCAACTCCCCGGCTTCGATACCTCCCGGCGGCCCAAGCTGGCCGCGTTCTAAATTGTGCTTCCCGACGTCGGATTTCTGTTCCGATTGTCCCCTTCTGTGCCGCCCGGTCCTGGGCGTCGGTGCCGTCCCGTTGCAGATGTTTGTGTGACGGATTAATGTACAGATTTCCCCGGAGGCCGCTTCAACTGCGGAGCTCGCCTAGATTGCTGCCGCCATCTTCGGCTGCCAGCCACGCCCCCCCAACATTTCTCCTTTTAATGCTGCTTTCCAGTGGTGTACATTTTTGACGCTGAACCCTGTCTGCCAATGTTAGTATATAGGGTTTAGCAACAAAAAGCATAGGTGGTTGCATGGGAATGCCCATGTACCAACCATGTAATGCCCTGTGACTCAAAGTAATACAAAGCAGTGCTTTGCTCTGCTTTGTGTTACTTTCCCATACAAACAAATGCAAATCCCAAAACAGGTTTAGAGTCGGGTTTGCGTTGAAAAAGTAATGCTAACCTGATGCTAAACCTTTGAGAATCTGGGCCTACAAGTCCCAGAATTCTTTGTAAAGTGAAAACAAAGTTTGTTGGTCATCAGGTGTGAAATTCGTCATGGTTTTTCTACCTGTCACTTGATTAAATACTTATTATTTGATATATCATTTATTTATATATTAGTTGGTTTTGGAACCAAAAGTTACTAGTATGTATGAGTTTCACATGTTAAATGTTACATTTATTTAGAAATGCACTCATATTCGTATAGGTCCTGTGAAGTTGGCCCAACCCCTGTTTTAAGAAGGAGAGATTTAGGCTCCTTGCAATGAGATCACACCTGGCCAGGTAACACACAGCTGGCAGATGATATACACTGGCAGATGATACACAGGTAAGTTCACTTACTTATTATTTCACAAATCATTAACCTTCTGATTTAATGTTGACACGTTAACAGTATGTGTTTGTGACACATCGCTATTGTCACTAACCTTAAAATGCACAATAATAGTTAAAAATATTTGAAATCTTTTTAACATATTCTCCAATATTAGTGTGTGACCTAATTTTTCAATTATAATGTTATCTTTTTTTCAAATTAATAGTATATTTTTCAAAGAGGAGTGTCTCAAACTTTTTAAGTGTCCTCAATTAGCACTTACACTGAGTTTAACACTTACATTTGAGCTTAGTAGACATAATCACAGAGATTCACAATGGCCTCAACAGCATTGATTCCCAAATAAACACATTGACCAGCCGCTTTGAGCGAATGGGCAATCGCCTTGACACTTCTAACAGGCTTTTGAGGGAAACTCCGAAACCTAGGGATGGCGGAGTGATTCTTTCTACATGAAAGCGGAGGGTATACAAACTACCATTGAAAGAATCTAAACACACAAACGAGTATCCACTCACTAAGATTAGAGAATGGAGAGAGAAGAGTAAAGAAGCAGATATATTATTTTCCATCACACTCATAGGCAGGAGGAGGAAATATCTCTTTTTTATTTATAACCCTCACCCACTCTAGTAGTGTCATGCTTCATCATCGGGTTCAGGTCAGGGTAGGCTTGACCATATTCCCGGGAGCACTTAGGAAACAACTTACTGCTTAGAGGGTTTTAACATTAAGATAAAAATCCCTACTATAAACTATAACAATTTGTATTGTTGTATTGTTGCATGCTGGACTTAGCCTCCGGCATTGAATGTTCACTTTTGTTAAAATTGCAAGGTGACGCTACTGGGGGATCATTTTTCTGGTAATGCCCTGATGAATACCGCAGACCCATACGGGCCAATAGAGTGAGGCAGAAACATGCTGGAGCATGAAGTTTAGGGTCAGAGGACCACAATACCCCGTTTGCCCCTCTTCTTTTCACTTTTTATATCCTTGTTCACCCCACCAGTCGAGAGATACCTGGTATGAATTTGGGAATTTGGGATATTTATCTTAATGTTGCAAATCCCTAAACAGTAAGACAACTTGTTTCTCCCTGGAATACATTTGAGCCCATTCGGACCTGTAGGAGTCAGGGTAAACCAGATGATGTAGCATGCCAATATAAGACTGGGTGTGGGTTATAAATAAAAACATAGGGGCATATTACCAACAACTAGCGATGATTATCAGTGACTGGATACTCATTTCTGTGTTTCAATTACCTTGACGGTCACGATGAGCATCTTGGCCACCTGGAACAATGTCTTTCTGACTTGGAGGATGGAGCGGCGAAGCACGTGGATCAACTTTTACAAATGGAGAAGGTGTGGGTGGTTATGAAGGCAAAAAATGGACACCTGGAGGTAAACTCAATGTGCAGCAATCTCAGAGTACTGAGTATACCAGAATACACCACATGACCACTTCAGAGGACAATAATAGGAAGCTCTACTTCCCATCCTGTTTGGTGACCACTATGTTTTCAGTGGAGTGGGTGCATCACTCCTTGAGGATACAACCCCCACCGGGAGCATCAGTGCGACCCTTTATAGCAGACTTACTCCATTACACGGACCAAGACACTATCTTGCACCTCACAGGTGAACATTTTGAGATTCAGTATCAAGTCAGCAGACTAATAATCTAACCGAACTTTACCTGTCCAGTGTAATCTGCTCACAGAGATATTATTCCTGTTAAATACCTTTTGAAGTCAGGATTCTCCTACTCCCTCCTCTACCCAACCAAGCAATGAGTTACCATCAATGGTAAAACATACTCCTTTACTGATCCCATATTAGTCATGGGGTTCTGCTGCAAACAGTCCTGAAGGTCTCCAGACATGGCTTCGCAGGCTAACCCTGATCGAGACAGCCATCTCAGTGAACACTCACATTGCCGCCTTTGAAAAGGCCTTTCTAGGACACTTGTCCCAATGTTGGGATGGGAGACCACCCATCTCTCTGTCTTGCCCTAGGGAAGATTCCTGCTAAATTTGTAGTTTGTATCTTTCTTCAAAGGGAAAAGGTTTCTCTTCAATGAGTTGGGGATGTTAAAGTGGGTGGTGGGCTGAACTGTTGAAATACGTACAATTTTGAAGTTAACACACCCTCTTCTGATGCTTTGTCCATCGCATTTGAATTTCACAGCTGCCAAGTGCAACAGGGTAACCCCACCTTAGAGCTGCAACCGTCTGGCACAGCAACACCGTTTTACAGAATGCTATGACTAATATCATGCTGCTTGCATGGAACATTCTCAGGTTGAATAACCCAAGGAGAGTGAGGCAGACAATGGCATACATCTGGTGGCACAGGGTAGACGTTGCCTTATTACAGGAGGTTCACCTTACAAAGGACACTCAGGAGCTGCTCCCTTCTAAGTGGAACAGGAAGGCGAGCATTTCTACATAGTCAGCATATGCACATATGGTGGCCAGGATTGTTCGGAGGGGACTCCATTGGCAGACGTAAAAGTCTGAGGTTCATACAGAAGATACATATGTAATACTGCAAAGGGTTTTCTTGGGACAGTGCATTACATTAGCCTGCATCAGTGGCCTTAATATTGACTCCACAGACTTCTTTGCAGATGTTTAGGACAAGATAATTGCCCTTAGCCATTTGACAGTGATATGGGGAGGGTGATTTAAATGTTACCCTTTAACCTCGGCTAGAAAGATCTCCCACTAGCTGGTCCCCACATCCCCACGCTGTAGCTCAGATATACTTCCTCAAAGAGGGACATTTCTTGAGTTAAGCATCCCTGCGTAGCTGATGCAATTGCGTGACCATCATATGCAGAACTAGGTCAAATATAGATTACTAGCTCACTACCAAAACCATCTGTAGATGTGTTGAGAGCGTTGAACGGTTATTCCACATGCTCTTGAACCTTGCACAAGGGACACTGAACCTGACATTGGGGAGTCTCACTGACTGTGGTTTTACCTGGTGATTCCCTCATGGCACACTCAATGACTTTCTCTTCCATGCTGTACTATGAAGTGCTATCACTGACAAATTTACACACAAAACCAGCTCAGTCGAGGCTCCTGAAGTGCTTTGTGAAGCTTTCAAAGTATACATTTCCTGCATATCTATATCTAAACAACCAGTCATCCTTTGGGACTTTCGCACCCGGTTGCAACCACTTGAGCACAAACTCTGACAACTTGAATTGCGCTATCTTGGAACGGCTTACATGTGCCACTTACCACAGTTCAGGGACACATTAATGGAGTATGAGGAATGTGCAGACAGTGAAGTGCATCTCCTACATAATGAGGCTACTACATATCAGTTTGGGATGGGGTGCAGGGAGAGCCAGACTCTTGCAGCAATGCTGAAAAAGCAACGGAACAGTTCTTACATTATTTGTCATATGTCCCATGCAGGCCCATTGTCATATTCTCTGTTAGCATGAGCATGTTGCAGACTGCCTTCTGCTTTGCGCATGTTACTATACAAACGTATTTTGGATTGTGCCACACTGTAATTTCACACGGAACCTGCTGTTGTTTTTGACTTCTGTTCTTGCCTTAGATTTAGTTGGCACACCGTAGAGATGGTTAAACAGGTAAACAGACAAAATATCGATTTCAAAATATCGAATGGACAAAATATCGACTTCAAAATACAGAATGAACAAATTATCGAATGGACAGAATAGAGTCATCAATAATATCATTTTTAAGGTAAGTAATGTAATATCGAATTTTAAAAATATAGAAAGTCAAAATATCGAAGTATATAATATAGGTTATTAAAACTATCCAATTGTTTATAATATCACATTTTTTATAGTGTTTTTTATGTTATTATATGTGTGAAAAGTGGGTATTTATGTTATAATTTATTTTAATTAATGAGTTTTATGTTATTTAATTTTTGCGTTTAATTCTGTAGCAGGTTGTGGGTTTATAGGGGAATAGGGTGGGAAGTCATTTAATTATAATTAATTAAATTTGTAAATTTATTTATTGGTATTTATTTTGAATTAATTGTTAATTAATTTTTATTTGGTAATTAATTGAATTTTAATTGTCAATTAATTTTTTTAATTGATAAATTGATAATTATGTTAATTGTACTGATTTATTTTCGGTATTGGGTTGTGGGTTTATAGGGGCATAGGGTGGGAAGTAATTTAATTATAATTAATTAAATATGTAAATGTATTTATTTTGAATTAATTGTTGATTCATTTTTAATTGCTAATTAATTAATTGTTAATTTGTAATAATTTGTATTAATAGGTAACTAATTGTAGTAATTTATTTTAATTTGTATTTTTAATTGAATAATTATTATATTATATTAAATTGGTAATTAATTTTAATTAATTTTTTATAGATATTAATATATCTATTTTTTAAAATAATATATCAATCAATCAATCATGGCACTTGTATAGCGCACTACTCACCCGGAAGGGTCTCAACGCGCTTGGGGAAAGGGGTATGCTACTGCTCGAACAGCCAGGTCTTGAGTTGACTCCTGAAGGCGAGATGGTCCTGGGTCAGCCGAAGGTGGATGGGGAGGGAGTTCCAAGTCTTGACAGCCAGGTAGGAGAAGGATCTTCCTCCGGCGGTGGCTCTTCGGATGCGTGGTACGGCGGCGAGGGCGAGGCTGGTGGACCGTAGCTGGCGGGTGGGCGTGTAGAAGGTCAGGCGGTCGTTGAGGTACTTGGGGCCCAGGTCGTGGAAAGACTTGTGTGCGTGGGTGAGGAGCCGGAACGTGATTCTCTTGTTGACTGGGAGCCAGTGCAGGTCTTTCAGGTGGCCGGAGATGTGGCTGCGCGGGGGATGTCCAGGATGAGTTGTGCGGAGGCGTTCTGGATGCGTTGGAGTTTGTTCTGTAGTTTGGCTGTGGTTCCGGCATAGAGGGTGTTTCCGTAGTCTAGTCGGCTGGTGACGAGTGCTTGGGTGACCGTCTTCCTGGTGTCGGTCGGGATCCATCGGAAGATCTTTCGGAGCATACGCAGGGTGTTGAAGCACGATGAGGAGACGGCGTTGACGTGTCTGGTCATCGAGAGGGAAGAGTCCAGGATGAAGCCCAGGTTGCGTGTGTGATCCGTTGGCTTGGGTGCGGTGCCCAGGGCAGGGGGCCACCAGGAGTCGTCCCAGGCGGAGGGCGATAGTCCCAGGATGAGGACTTCCGTCTTGTCTGAGTTCAGTTTCAGATGGCTGTTCTTCATCCATTCGGCGACGTCTTTCATCCCTTCGTGTAGGCAGGTTCTGGCGGTGTCGGGGTCTCTGGTGAGGGAGAGGATCAGCTGGGTGTCATCGGCGTACGAGATGATGTTGAGGTTGTGTTGGCGTGCGATGGCTGCAAGAGGTCTCATGTAGACGTTGAAGAGGGTGGGGCTGAGAGAGGATCCTTAGGGAACGCCGCAGATGACTTCGGTGGCCTTGGATCGAAACGGGTGGAGGCGGACTCTCTGTGTTCTTCCTGCGAGGAACGAGGTGATCCACTCCAGTGCCTTCTCTTGGATGCCGATGTTGCTGAGGCGTTGAACTAGTGTGCGGTGACAGACATTGTCGAACGCTGCAGAGAGGTCCAGGAGGATGAGTGCCGCTGTTTCCCCGTTGTCGAGCAGGGCTCGGATGTCGTCAGTGGCTGCGATGAGGGCGGTCTCGGTGCTGTGGTTGGCTCTGAAGCCGGACTGCGAGGGGTCGAGGGATCCGTTCGTCTCGAGGAAGGCGGCAAGCAGTCTGTTGACGATCTTCTCGATGACTTTAGCAGGGAAAGGGAGGAGCGAGATGGGGCGGAAGTTTTTGAGGTCGGTGGGGTCCGCAGTTGGTTTCTTCAGAAGAGCGCTGAGCTCGGCGTGCTTCCAGCTCTCCGGGAAGGTGGCGGTGTTGAAGGAGGTGTTGATGATGTTCCGGAGTTGGGGTGCGATGGTGTAGTCGGCCTTGTTGAAGACGTGGTGTGGGCAGGGGTCGGTCGCTGATCCGGAGTGGATGGTGTTCATCGTGCGGGCTGTGTCCTCGGTGGTCACCGTGGCCCAGGTGCGGAGGGTGGTGGTGGGGGGCGTTGGTTCGACAGTGGGGTGCGTGGGTGGGGCGCTGAAGCTGTTGTGGATGTCAGCGATCTTGCGGTGGAAGAACGAGGCGAGGGAGTCGCAGAGGTCTTGTGAAGGAGTGATGTCGTTGTTGCCGGTGCAGGGGTTGAAGAACTCCTTGACGATGCTGAAGAGTTTCTTGCTGTCGTGGGAATTGTTGACCAATCGTTCCTTCAGGGATTTCTTCTTGGTGGTGCGGATGAGCTGGTGGTGCTTGTGGGTGGCGTGTTTGAGGGCGGTCATGTTGTCAGTGGTCCGGTCGAGGAGCCAAGCTTTCTCGAGGGTGCGGCAGGTCTTCTTGGAGTCCTTGAGTTCGTCGGTGAACCAGGATGCCTTCTTGCTTCTGGGTCTGCTGGGAGGGTTCTTCAGTGGTGCGAGGTGGTCGGCGCAGGCGGTCAGCCACTGCGTGAAGTTGCGGGCTGCTTCGTTGGGGTCCGTTGCGCTGGCGGGTGGGTTCTGGCTGAGGGAGGTGGTGAGCTGGTCGGCAGTGATCTTGCTCCAGCTTCTGTGGGGAACCTAAGGCGGGTGGTGGTGGGTCGTGGTTCTTCTGAAGCTGAAGTGGACGCAGCTGTGGTCGGTCCAGTGGAGTCCGGTGGAGTGGCTGAAGGTGATGTGCTTGCTGGATGAGAAGACAGGGTCAAGCGTGTGGCCGGCGTAGTGGGTGGGGGTGTTGACCAGTTGCTTGAGTCCGAGGTTGGCGAGGTTGTCCAGAAGGGCGGCGGTGTTGCGGTCCTTGTTGTTCTCCAGGTGGAAGTTGAGGTCTCCAAGGAGGATGTAGTCGGCGGAGGGGAGGGCGTGTGGGCTGATGAAGTCCGTGATGTCTTCGCTGAATTGTGTGCGTGGTCCCGGGGGTCTGTAGACGAGGGTGCCTCTGAGGGTCGTCTTTGGGTCGGTGTGAATCTGGAAGTGGAGATGCTCTGCTGCGGCGAAGGTGTCGTTGGGGTCGGTCGTGATGCGGATGGTGTTCCTGTGGACGATGGCAATGCCTCCCCCGGTCTGGTTGACGCGGTCCCTCCTGATGATCTTGTATCCGTCCGGGATGGCGATGGTGATGTCAGGGGCTGAGGAGACGGTCATCCAGGTTTCCGTGAGGAAGGCGACGTCTGGTGATGTTGTGTCGAGGATGTTCCAGAGTTCCACGGCGTGTCTGTGGACGGAGCGGGTGTTGAGTAGGATGCACTTCAGGTGGTTGCTGCTGGTGCTTGGCTTGGCGGGTGCGGTGCAGGTCCGGAGGCAGGTGAATTTGCAGGTTGTGCAGATGAAGGGTCCGTGGGTGCGTCTCGGGGTGGCTCGGTTGCAGGCAGGGTTCCGGCCGGCATTGAGTGCGTTGAGGGCGGCGGCGTCATAGGTCCGTCGGGTCGTCTTGCGTCGGTGGGAGCCAGGGGTCCTGGCGCTGGGCGCGGGCCAGGCGCGGACGGGCGCAGACGGGCTTGCCTTTGGCGCGCCTTCGGCGCACAATCGGCGCGCCCGCTGCGCGTGACCGCTGCGCGAAGTATTTACTTTCCCTACTGTTGCACTCACTGGAGTAGGAATAGTAATTTTAACACCTACGCTATCCAACGCTTTCCCTACTGTTGCACTCTCTGGAGTGGGAATAGTCCTTTTGACCCCTACGCTATCCAACGCTTTCCCTACTGTTGCACTCTTTGGAGTGGGAATAGTAATTTTTACCCCTACGCTATCCAACGCTTTCCCTACTGTTGCACTCTCTGGAGTTGGAATAGTAATTTTTACCTCTACGCTATCCAACGCTTTCTCAACCGTTGCAGTCTCTGGAGTGGGAATAGTAATTTTTACCTCTACGCTATCCAACACCTTCCCTACTGTTGCACTCTCTGTAGTGGGAATAGTAATTTTTACAACCCCACTATCTTACGGTAATAATATTGCATATTTTTTATTTATATTATGTTACTATTTATATATGTTTTAATAAATATCATTGTAATTGTTTTATAACTTTTTAATTATTTAATAAGTTTAATGTAATTTAAGTATTTTTAAGTGTATTTTAGTTATACATTTTTAGTATTTTTTTAATTTAACATTGTTTTTAAGAAATTCGATATTTTTTCAAACTATATTTTTCTAAACGATATTTTTGACTCGATATTTTAGTACTTACCTGTTTGTAGATAGAAACTCGATATTTTGTCTGTCGATATTTTGTTGCCGATATTTTTGGTAGTCGATATTATGTCCGTCGATATTATGTCGGTGATCCAGTTAAACAACAGTGCTCCTAGTTATTATGTTCTGGAAGGCCTCAGCACCTACACAAACACACAAATGCAACTGTTGTTTGGGAACATGCTATTTATCATATAGCTAGGTACAGAATAGGTGACAACACACTCAGAGAGAGAGGGATCTTTCTAGGGAAGAGGTCAAGACAGCATATGAGATGTAGTACTTTCATCTGTGCGTGCTATGGAACGGGGTCCGCAGCAAACACCAAGATATATAATCACTTTGATTCTGCAGAAGGGGGATGAGTTTAGGCTACACTGTCTTTTATGAATTATGGACTACTTACAATGCTGACTGTATTCGTGTTAGGCATTTTCTTACTCATTGTGGCACGTATACTGCATACTAGAGTACAATACTTAAATTAAAGATTTTAAACTTTTCTTTTGTCTCTATCAGATCTTATTGTGGACTTGTACGAGTGTGTGAGTGAAAGGATGTGTTCTACAACCGTGATTCCAGAGACGGTCGGGAGAGTTATGTTCTAGAGTTTCTAGAGTTGAGCGCTGGGATGCCTACTCGGTAACCAGGCGCTATATAAAACTCAGAATAATAATAATAATAATAATAATCACTTGTTCCTCGGTGAGTGAGTAGGAGGGCAAGTGAGACACTAAAGCTAGTCGGTCCACTATTACTGTGCACAAGCCCAATATCCAATCAACTGGATATAACCAGTCCAATTTCTGCCCCCACAGAGACAGAGGAGGACTCTCTTGAGGCCTGCCCCCTACACAGTGATTTGCACCACACCTGCGTGCATACGCAAAGAGAATAACACAGTCCTTTTCATCGTGTGGACATGGAAATGCTTCGCCAGGAATGCCCACCTGTCTTACCTATACTCAGCAGATGTTGGTTGCACAAGCTGGACCTGGAGATCATAGGTGATGTTTATCCCACAGCGAAATGTATATCCATGCAGGACCTACAGGCTGGTACCCATTGTTCAAAGAAAACACACAAGAGTCCTCTGGTCTATCAAAAAACAGAGAGAGGGACCCAAAATTCCCACAGGGACAGGGTACCAAAAGACAATTGTCTAAAACAGATTCCCCTGGTAAACCAGTCTAACACGCCAATATGTTACACCCCGCTACCACTCACACATAGACCCCACAGGGGTGTCTATACACACTCTCAGGTCTATTCTCACACAGGAGTGAACCAGAAAACGAAATCACTGGCAACAAACTACAAAATAAGATACATAAACAGTTTATTAAAAAACTTATTGAGGCAACAATAGACATAAGAATTAAAAATTCATAATACAATATGAATACAGATAAAAAACATCATGTAAAAATACAATAATCATTCATCATTCTAAACTTTATTTCGGTTTGTTTATGAACCATAAAAGTACAAAAGAAAAAAATACACATATTAAGCAATGAAATAATACACATGTTACATCCCAGTTCATATACATAGTCCAGAAGTTTCCATTTGGTGGCGGAGTCCCGTTAAGATATTTAAGACAATAAGTTATATATTAACAGATTAAAAAGTTAAAATACAATAGAAACCCAAAGTTTTCCTGGGAGAGTTATCTAACAGCAAACCAGGAAGCTTTGTTACTTCCGAAACATTCTCCGTCTTGTTAACCACATAGAAAACAGGAACTTAGCAATGGCTGTAACTATTAGTGCATTAGTATCGGATTTTAAAATTCTAAAAAACTCTAGATAATTCCTAACTCCCAGGTTCACACATAGCTGTATAATCCATTTCTTTCTACTGTTGCAGTAGGCAGGACAGAACAAGATTACAATCAATCAATCAATCAATCACAGGAATTTATATAGCGCACTACTTACCCGGAGGGTCTCAAGGCGCTAGGGGGGGGGGGGGTGCTGCTACTGCTCGAATAGCCAGGTCTTGAGCTTCTTCCTGAAGGAGAGGTGGTCTTGGGTCAGGCGCAGGTCGGTCGGTAGGGAGTTCCAGGTCTTGGCGGCCAGGTAGGAGAAGGACCTTCCTCCCGTTGTCGTTCTTCGGATGCGGGGGACGGCGGCGAGGGCGTGGTTGGCTGATCGGAGGTGTCGTTTGGGAGCGTAGAAGTTGATGCGGTTGTTGAGGTAGCTGGGGCCTTGGTCGTGTAGGGCTTTGTGTGCGTGGGTGAGGAGGCGGAAGGTGATTCTTTTGTTGACGGGGAGCCAATGCAGGTCTCTCAGATGTCCGGAGATGTGGCTGTGTCGTGGGATGTCGAGGATGAGTCTGGCTGAGGCGTTCTGAATCCTCTGTAGTCTCTTCTGGAGCCTGGCGGTGGTTCCGGCGTAGAGGGCGGTGCCGTAGTCCAGTCGGCTGGTGACGAGGGCCTGGGTGACCGTCTTCCTGGTCTCGGTGGGGATCCACCGGAAGATCTTCCGTAGCATGCGCAGGATGTTGAAGCATGACGAGGAGACGGCGTTGACTTGTCTGGTCATGGTGAGGGAGGAGTCCAAGATGAAGCCCAGGTTGCGTGCGTGGTATGTCGGTTTGGGTGCGCTGCCCAGGGCAGGGGGCCACCAGGAGTTGTCCCAGGCAGACAACAACGCACACAACTGCAAGGAACTCTTCAACATCGTGAAAGAGCTTTCCAACCCCAGCGCAGGAAACAACGACATCACCCCATCGCAAGACCTCTGCAACTCCCTCGCCTCATACTTCCACAACAAGATCACGGACATACACAACAGCTTCAACAACCAACCAACGCACACCATGACCGAACAACCACCCCCCACCACCGCCCTCCACGCCTGGACCCCGATCAGCACCGAAGACACCATCCGCTCGATGAACTCCATCCACTCCGGATCACCAACCGACCCCTGCCCTCACCACGTCTTCAACCAGGCCGACGCAGTCATCGCACCCCACCTGCGAGACATCATCAACACATCCTTCGACACCGCCACCTTCCCGGAGAGCTGGAAGCACGCCGAACTCAGCGCTCTACTCAAGAAACCAACAGCGGACCCCACCGACCTCAAGAACTACCGCCCCATCTCGCTCCTCCCGTTTCCAGCCAAAGTCATTGAGAAGAACGTCAACAAGCAGATGGCCGCCTTCCTCGAGACGAACGGATCCCTCGACCCCTCACAGTCTGGCTTCCGAGCCAATCACAGCACCGAGACCGCCCTCATCGCCGCCACCGATGACATCCGAGCCCTGATGGACAATGGAGAAACAGCGGCCCTCATCCTCCTTGACCTCTCCGCGGCCTTCGACACGGTCTGCCACCGCACCCTAGTGCAGCGCCTCGACAACGCCGGAGTCCAGGGGAAGGCACTGGAATGGATCATCTCCTTCCTCGACGGAAGAACACAGAGAGTCCGCCTACCACCGTACAAGTCAGAGGCCACCGAAGTCATCTGCGGCGTCCCCCAAGGATCCTCTCTGAGCCCTACCCTCTTCAACGTCTACATGAGCCCCCTCGCGGCCATCGTACGCAAACACAACCTCAGCATTATCTCCTACGCCGACGACACCCAGCTGATCCTCTCCCTGACCAACAACCCCGCCGCCGCCAGAGCCAACCTGCACGAAGGGATGAAAGAGGTAGCCGAGTGGATGACGACCAGCCGCCTGAAACTAAACTCGGACAAGACGGAGGTCCTCATCCTGGGCTCCTCGCCCTCCGCCTGGGACGACTCCTGGTGGCCCCCCGCCCTGGGTACCGCACCCAAACCGACGGACCACGCACGCAACCTGGGCTTCATCCTGGACTCCTCCCTCTCCATGACCAGGCAAGTCAACAACGTCTCCTCGGCGTGCTTCAACATCCTGCGCATGCTACGGAAGATCTTCTGGTGGATCCCCACCGAGACCAGGAAGACCGTCACCCAGGCCCTCGTCACCAGCCGGCTGGACTACGGCAACGCCCTCTACGCCGGGACCACCGCCAAACTCCAGAAGAGACTCCAGCGGATCCAGAACGCCTCAGCCAGACTCATCCTCGACATCCCACGAACCAGCCACATCTCCGGACATCTGAGAGACCTGCACTGGCTCCCCGTCAACAAAAGAATCACGTTCCGCCTCCTCACCCACGCACACAAAGCCCTACACAACCAAGGCCCGAGCTACCTCAACAGCCGAATCAACTTCCACGCTCCCAAACGCCACCTCCGATCAGCCAGCCTCGCCCTCGCCGCTGTCCCCCGCATCCGAAGAGCGACATCAGGAGGAAGGTCCTTCTCCTACCTGGCCGCCAAGACCTGGAACTCCCTCCCGACCGACCTGCGCCTGACCCAAGACCACCTCTCCTTCAGGAAGAAGCTGAAGACCTGGCTATTCGAGCAGTAGCGGCACCCCCCCCCCCCAGCGCCTTGAGACCCTTCGGGTAGGTAGCGCGCTCTATAAGTGTCATTGATTGATTGATTGATTGATGATCCAAGGATGAGGACTTCCGTCTTGTCAGAGTTCAGTTTCAGGCGGCTGCTCGACATCCACTCGGCTACGTCTTTCATCCCTTCGTGAAGGTTGGCTCTGGCGGCGGCGGGGTCGTTGGTCAGGGAGAGGATCAGCTGGGTGTCGTCAGCGTAGGAGATGATGTTGAGGTTGTGTTGGCATGCGATGGCCGCGAGGGGGCTCATGTAGACGTTGAAGAGTGTGGGGCTCAGCGAGGATCCTTGAGGGATGCCGCAGATGACTTCGGTGGCCTCTGACTTTTACGGTGGTAGACGGACTCTCTGTGTTCTTCCGTTGAGGAATGAGATGATCCAAACCAATTCCTTCTCCTGGATTCCGATGTTGCTGAGGCGCTGCACTAGGGTGCGGTGGCAGACAGTGTCGAATGCCGCGGAGAGGTCTAGGAGGATGAGGGCCGCTGTTTCTCCGTTGTCCATCAGGGCTCGGATGTCATCGGTGGCAGCGATGAGGGCGGTCTCGGTGCTGTGGTTGGCTCGGAAGCCCGACTGTGATCCGTTCGTCTCGAGGAAGGCGGCCAGCTGCTTGTTGACGGTCTTCTCGATGACTTTGGCTAGGAACGGGAGGAGCGAGATGGGGCGGTAATTCTTGAGTTCGGTGGGGTCCGCTGTAGGTTTCTTGAGTAGGGCGCTGAGTTCGGCGTGCTTCCAGCTCTCTGGGAAGGTGGCGGTGTCGAAGGAGGTGTTGATGATGTCCCGCAGGTGGGGTGCGATGACCGCGACGGCCCTGTTGAAGACGTGGTGAGGGCAGGGGTCGGTCGGAGATCCGGAATGGATGGAGTTCATCAAGCGGATGGTGTCTTCGGTGCTGATCGGAGTCCAGGCGCGGAGGGTGGTGGTGGGGGGCGGTGGTTCAGTTGTGATGTGCGTCGGTTGAGTGCTGAAGCTGTTGTGTATGTCCGCGATCTTGTTGTGGAAGTAGGAGGCGAGGGAGTTGCAGAGGTCTTGCGACGGGGTGATGTCGTTGTTTCCGGCGTTGGGGTTGGAGAGCTCTTTGACGATGTTGAAGAGTTCCTTGCAGTTGTGTGCGTTGTTGTCCAGCCGGTCCTTGAATGCGGTTTTCTTAGTGGCGCGGATCAGTTGGTGGTGCTTCCGGGTGGCAAGCTTGAGGGTGGTCATGTTGTCCGGTGTTGGTTCCCTTCTCCAGGCTTTCTCGAGGGCTCGGCAGTTCTTCTTGGAGCTCTTGAGTTCGTCGGTGAACCATGGGGCCTTCTTGCTGCCGGGTCTGCTAGGCGGAGTCCTCAGTGGGGCGAGTTCGTCCGCGCAGTAGTTGATCCACTTCGTGAGGTTGTTGGCGGCCTGGCTGGGGTTGGCTGAGCTGGCGGGGGGGTGCTGGCTCAGGGAAGCGGCGAGCTGGTCAGCTGTGATCTTGTTCCAGTTTCTTCGAGCAACCGGTTGCTGGTGGTGGTGGATCGTCGTTCTTGTGAAGGTGAAGTGGATGCAGCTGTGGTCTGTCCAATGGAGTCCAGTGGCGTGGCTAAAGGCGATGTCTTTGCTGGATGAGAAGACGGCGTCGAGTGTGTGTCCTGCGAGGTGGGTGGGGGTGGATACCAGCTGCTTGAGTCCGAGGTTGGCGAGGCTGTCGAGCAGGGTGGTGGTGTTGCGGTCGTTGTTGTTCTCCAGGTGGAAGTTGAGGTCCCCCAGGAGGATGTAGTCAGCGGAGGGGAGGGCATGCGGGCTGACGAAGTCGGCGATGTCCTCGCTGAATTGTGTGCGTGGTCCCGTGGGTCGGTAGATCAGGGTGCCTCTGAGGGTGGTCTTCGGGTCGGTGCGGATCTGGAAGTGTAGGTGTTCGGCGGTTTTCAGGGTGTCGTCGGTGTTGGTCGTGATGTGGATTGTGTCCCTGTGGATGATGGCGATGCCTCCTCCAGTCTGTTTGTCGCGGTCTCTTCGGGTGATCTTGTAGCCCTCTGGGATGGCGATGGCGATGTCGAGCGCTGAGGAGTCGTTCATCCAGGTTTCCGTGAGGAAGGCGACGTCAGGAGCTGTGGTGTCGAGGAGGTTCCAGAGTTCGATGGCGTGTCTGTGGACGGAGCGGGTGTTGAGCAGGATGCACTTCCGGTGGTTGCTGCTGGTGTTCGGCTTGGCGGGTGCTGGAGCGGGGCAGGTCCGGATGCAGGTGAACTTGCAGGCGTGGCAGCTGAAGGGTCCGTGTGTGCGCTTCGGGGTGGCTCGGTAGCATCCAGGGGTTCCGACGGTGTTGAGTGCGAGGAGTTCGGTGGCGTTGTAGGACAGTCGGGTCGTCTTCAGTCAGTGGGGGCCAGGGGTCCTGGTGCTGGGCGCGGTCCGGTCGCGGACGGGCGCAGACGGGCTTACCTTTGGCGCGCCTTCGGCGCACAATCGGCGCGCCCGCTGCGCGTGACCGCTGCGCGTGACCGCTGCGCGTTCGCACGGTCGCCATATATGGCGAAGTGCGAGGGAGGGCGGAGCAGCTGGGAGGCGGGAGCGGGGAGGGTACAGAAAAAAAGGGGCGTGGTTAGCGGGGGTGGCGGGAAGCGGGGAGCGGGGAGGGAGGAGACCGAGAAACAGGGGACAGGCGAAAATACAGGCACAAAACAAAAGTACAAAAAGAGCAGAAATAGAACACAATATTACTCAGCAGTCAGGGGGGCACACAGCAGGAAAATGGGGTACAGGAGCACAGCGCTATCACGCAGGAGACCACGCCGCTCGGAGGCAGGGGGCGTGGTCACACGGTGGCAGCAGGGGCAGCGAGGAGGCACACGCAGCGGCTGGTGGCCGTGCGGCGCGGGGGTGTCCTAGATTAGGTCTCGTTAGGGTTTTCGCATCCTGGGCAGGGGCGAGCTGGACCCTCTTTCCATTTGTCTGTGTATGAGTGCAGAGGCAGTGTGCCGTATCTAAACTGTAGATACAGCTTCTTTGCTAGAACCGGTTCAATCATATCTAGTTCCTTCTCAAAGCTGTAAACGTTCTTAAGATCTAAGAAACTATCGGTAAGACTGGAGGGCCTGGCTGATTGGAGAGCTTCCTGTAGATTATGGTGTTTTATGGTCTCAGCCAGGGTTTGTCTCGAGGTAGCTTGGCATGCGGCCTCCGGATTGGACCACAGGTTCTCCATGCCAATCCTGGTCGCCTGCCCCCTTATGAATGATAGCCACTGTATCCTGCCTACACCCTGACAGGCCATCACGGTCTTCAGTTCTTCTCTATAGCTCTCAAGCTCCGGGAAACTCCACAATCTTCGCCAATAGAGAAGTGGGCGAGAGGCAATTGCTTCTGCAATTGGCCTCAGGTTTAGATCCAGCCTTAGTGGAATTAGCGGTGTGTTTTTTGGTAGAGAAAGCAACTGTCTAATAAAGTTATTCTCAGTAACACCGATCTCAATTGCTGGTCGGTGCCCCCAGTGTTCCGCCCCGTAGAGAGTGGAAGATCTGGCTTGAACTTTATATATTTCTAGCGGTGCACTCACTAGTTTATGCACGCACGTTTTCTGCACTCTTAAGATTCCCCCCGCAGACTGTGAAAGCCCTAAATTAGCCTTAGACATTTGGGTGTCCCACATCATTTTGTCGTTCAGTGTCAAACCTAGGTAGACAAAGTTATTTACCCTTTCCAGGGGTCGTCCATCCATTTTCGGGTGAGGGCAATTGATTGTGCTGGCGTTAAACACCATATACTTTGTTTTATCTATGTTAATCACCAGATTCCTTTTCTTACAGAATTCGGTAAATTGGTCTAACACCCGCTGCATCCCCATTGGTGTTTTTGAAAGCAGCAGGGTGTCGTCCGCAAACATTAGTGCAGGGAATTTTACGGCTAGCTAGATTGGGGGCATCAATATTTTTTGCGCTGGTCAAATCATCTATAAGGCCATTTAAAAAGAGGGAAAATAGAGTGGGGGCAAGTACACACCCCTGCCTGACTCCCTTCTCGATTGGGAATGCTCTAGTCAGCTGACCAGATTTACCAAAGTGTACCTTCGCAAAGGTTCCTTCATGGAGTCTTTTAAATTGATGGCACAGGTAAGGAGGAATCCCCATATTAGTTAGTATGCTCCACAGTTGGTTCCTATACACCATATCAAAGGCGGATTTGAGGTCCACAAACGTTAGGTACAGGCTGCCCCCATCCAGGACCACATGCTTCCAGTAAAGTACCTGGAGCCGTAGTAGTTGGTCAATGGTCGATGTTTTGGCTCTGAACCCTGCTTGCAGGTGGGAGAGAATATTGTTCTCTATAATCCAATCCTGCAGGCGTTGTAAAAGGAGTCTGGCATAGATTTTTTGTGTCACATCAATAAGGCTAATTGGCCTATAATTTGATGGTACCAGCGGAGAGCCCTATTTATAAACCGGAATGATTTCGGCCCCCAACCAAGTGCTAGGGAGTTCTTGTCCGTCCAAAATGGCGTTAAATAGGACAGTCAAGTAAGGGACCCATATCTTCAGCTCATCTCTGTAGAGATCACCAGGAATCCTATCTAACCCCGGGGCCTTATTAAGTTTCAGTGCTAGTACCGCTAGTGTCACTTCCGACAAAGTAAATAGAGGAGGGTGCCAGCTTGGATCCAACCTCAGGGGAAAACTTGGTAAGTCAATAGTTAGGGAAGCGGGACTAGAATAAAGATCTCTAAAGTAAGCACACCAAGCTTCCTCAGTGATGTTAGGGTCGATCTTAGACTTGCCCTCTATCTTCCCAGTGTGAACCAAATTCCAAAAGGATCGAGCATCTTTCGCAATTAATGCCTGTTTGATTGCATGCCATCTCTCAGTTTCCCATTCAGATTTTGCATGGAACAGGAGATCCTTATAAGCCTTCCTTGCAGTCATAATGGAAGTCCTACTGCCTGTTTTAAGAGCGAATACTAAAGTAGTTTTCGCCCTCCTACATGACGGGTTATACCAGGGATTAGAGTCCCGTGGCTGCCGTTGGCTCTGATTGGAGGGTTTGTAGAAGCTGCCCGCCTAGGCCGTCATTAATTCTTTATGGATTTCTAAAACTTTAGCGCCTTCCGCAAAATTTGGGACACTCTCGTACAGTGCTGACAACCGCTCTAGCTGAGGAATTACACTTTTGTACATCAAAGCCAGATTTTCTGGTGAAGTCTTAATAGAGGCCCAGCGGATTCTTTTACCACCCTGTATAATCCTAATATTGCTAGAAACGGTGTCAGCCTCTTGTTGCACCGCCTCAGGATGCGGCAAATCCAGCTCCACCACCAAAGGGTTATGATCACTTTCCGAGCGATCGTGTACATGGAAGTTACAAATCAGTGGCCATAAAGACAAACTAGCCATAAAATAATCAATTATTGACGAGTGGCCCATTCCATTACAAGTACACTTTCCTGGACTATCCCCCGGAAAGCGACCATTACATGCTCTAAGTGAAAATGTATACATCAAGGATGTGAGCTGCATAACCATAGGTGACTAGGATTTAGTTTGATAGACATTAGGAAATGGAATCTGGCAGACGTCATCCTCGTCTGACGATATCTGAATAACCCCCCCAAGTGGCTCGTAGTGGCAGTTGAAGTCTCCCCCTATTAACACCTTAGTCTCGCTAGGGAGGCTGTTCAAGAAATTAATTAAGGACTCTAGAGTCTGTGATGTCCCTCCCCCATGAACAGGGTGTAAGTAGATATTGATAATTGCCAATTTGGGGGTGTTTGTGCGAGCTAGAAAAATACATAATATGTTGCGGCTATTAGTGTTGATCCTTTTGACCGAGAACCCAAGATGGACACCCACCCATATGGTCAGGCCACCAGATGGCCTGCCTCTAGCACCCTTTATGGCCAGTTCAGCGTAGGTAACAAACCCCATTCTATGGTGGGTGGTCATAGCCCATGTTTCTTGAAATATACAGATACCATAAGTATCCACAAAATCATACCAATCAGTGCTGTCTAATTTTGTAGCCAAACCCGCCACATTCCATGATAGGGCCGCTAGGTGTCTACTTTGTCGGGTCGGTGGATCAATTGGCTGATTGGAAAATATAGCAAATTCTACGATTGGGTCACCTGCTTCAGGGCTCATCTGTCCCTTAGATGAGTCGTGGCTAGATGTGGGGAGTTTGGCCTCGTGTGATATGGAGGGGGCAATAGTAGATTGGGAGAATGTAGACACCAACCTAATCCCACTCTGAGTGTCCTCCCGGGCTGGCTCCCCTTTACCCACCCTTAAACTAGTTAGAGGAGGAGTGATGGAGGCGGGAAGTCAATCACAGCCATCGAAGCAGGAAAGGACACCATATCTGTAAGAAGTTTCCAGCGGGGTAAAAGGGATCAAATGCTCCATACTCCTATTCCCATACAAGTGGTCCAACCCCCCTGGAAGCATACTGCGGCCACTAGGAGGAACTATATTCCACCCGAGGTGTTCCCAGTAGGCAAGGGCCTAAGCGGATGGCCCGTGTGACTGTTATGTGGTAAATAAATAATTAATTACCGGTTCTATTTTTGACTGGATACAATATAAACAGATAGCTCAATAAATAAGAGTCAAGATACGAGGTAGCTGGAGTATACAGGCTTTAATCAAGCATAAAGGACTGGAACAGGACAGCCTGTACGGGAAAGGGATAGCAGGGCCCGGCAGCTGCCGGGGCAGGATCTGGGAATGGCTAGCAAACTTTAATAACAGTGCACGATATATATAGTTAAACAAAATACATTACAGTCAATACAGTAGGCGTAGCAGTAGGCAGAGTTTGTAGCAGTCGCGAAAGATAAGGCATAAAGTGGGTGTAACAAGAGGTGTGTACAGGGCGTATACATAGACATGTGATACAAACGTAACAGAATATGTCATAAACGGGGCGGAAACATGGAGGGGGCTACCTGAGCAGCTGGGACCTCTAACCTAGTGGTGCGCGCAAACTGACAATGACGTGTTACTAGGGAGAACTGGGGGGCTATGACTTCTGCGCTAGAAGAGGAGACTAAAGTCTGGAGTGTCAGAGCGACATGTACCCAGGCATATCTAGTATCTGGTGTTTAGAGAACATGTTGATAGAATCCAAAAGTTATCAGGGCAAAGGCTAACAGACATTAAGACTGGTGCATGCATAATTCTACATGTAGTGTGTGTGCGAGGAATATTCTATGAATATTAATACAGTATTTCTCTTACATGGAGACATAAAGGCTAGACCATGACGGAAACTATTGATGCGATTCAGTAGCTTAGGAATGCAGAGAAGGAGGGCTGGACTGATAACTAGAATCATAACATACTCTTGGCAGACTGGGAGGCAGAGCCAGGCCGAGCCGGGCACTGCGTGGCAAGAAGTAAGCTAAGGGTCAGGGATGCAGGTGGGGGCTGTATCGCTCCTCGGAGAGGGTTCAGGAAACAGGAGCTGAATCTGAGTCCGGGCCCTTTTGAGGCCTAGAAACGGGGATAATTCAATGAATTAACGTGCACACTGTAAAACGTGGCAACGTAGGATTACATAGGCCTGATATTCGTTGCTTTCACGAAGACTGGAAACTGGCATACTAGAGATGGACACAACTGTAATTGCATCTTTAATCGATCAGAGGGGAATACATGCATATCATTCATGCACATATAACATAACATAGGGAACACGTAGGCACATACAACATGGCAAAATTTACTTTTCCACATTCCCTCCTTGTGCCCTACGTTTCCATCAGGAAACATCTATATTCATGATACCATCTATTATTTCATATAGCATCATTTGCTCGTCTCGAATTGTCTTGGAACGGGTTTTAGGACTAGGAATACAAGAGGTAGCACAAATGCCGCAAATCGCAGGGCCACATTGTATACAGAGGCAGCAACTGAAAATGATCATTACTGCAATACCTAGAAATGACAATACTTTCCATCCCCAGGCGGATATGATACTCCAGAGCCAACCGGACCATGTCCAGGTGCCTGGATTCTGGTGTAACTGATGGGCAATTTTATGAAGTCTGGTTATAGCTGAATAAACAGACGGCGCGTTATTAGGAATGAAAATGCAGCAACTAGATCCGATGACTCTACATGCTTCTCCTCTATCGGCCAGTATGACGTCAAGAACGAGACGATTTTGGAGCACGACAAATCTCATAGCAGATTGCTCTTCGGTTAAGTTACCTAGAGCAGAAGTAGTCTCATTCACTACTGCTTCAAGGGTTCTGGTTAACCTACGTATTAACTTACTATTCTGGACAGGTCCTATAAAGAAGAAAAAACCTTTATTGAAATCTGTATATTGTTCTAGAGCAGTTTCAGTTTGATCGACAATTGGGGACTCGATCTCCCTTCTATGTCTGACGTGTACTAGATGTGTGTTTCTGTGATAATCAGATGGGGCTAGAAAAACTGGTGGCAGTAGGAAGGCAATGTAACAGGTTCCATCCCAATCGAGGGGCAGACGAACATATGCGGTCTGACCACAAACAAAATAAGAATGACGTGAGGCTTTGAAGATAGATTTCCCACTGTCACTATACTCGACAGTAGTAGTACAATCACTATGTCCTACATGTGCGGAACCATTATTTCGGACACATAATTCGCCTTTTACTGGTAGTACTGAAATAGCAGGTAAGTCTGGAGTAGTATCAGACTGAACATTCAGGACCATAAAATTCGAAGAATAATTACCTAAATTATAAACTTCATTTTCTAGATCTAACCCTGTTCTATGGGAGAGACCTTGCTTGTCTGGAAAACATGTTCTATTCAGAAGAGACATATCATTGGAAGATGACGTTAACGTGGACCATGCTCCACACAAACCATTATGTGAAAACGGATAAGGAAAGAGTGGCAGAACTCCCTTCGGTGTCTGGAAAGGGGGGAGTCGACCACACACCCAACAATTAGTAGTATTGCTGGTCTGGTGTGAATAGTGTAACAGTCTAATGAATGTATTATTTCTCATAGCAATACGATAGGATAACTCCTGAGGAGGCAGATCACTAAATGTGTGCTCTACTGTGGCATTAGAAAACTTATTTACATGAGAAATTGGAAAACATAAATGCAATGCATAACTTGTGCAGGTAACCATCAAACTTAGAAACAATAGAAAACTTAGAAAAATGATACATCGTATAGAGTTTTGACTAACTCTCTCACTATGGGGGTCTATCTCATACATGTCAGATACCTGTCTAACCGTTTCACCCGAGGGGGACTTAGACAATTAAACTGGCTGACTTATTTTACTAGACCGGAGTTTTAACTTATACTCCTGCTGCGGAGTTTTCTCAAACAGAGGAACTCCCAGTTCCGGATTTGAATCAATGTCTGATTTAGAGTCTGTTTCAGGCAGTCTTTAAAAATGGAACAGTCTTTGGAATCGTCATTAAAAGTCTTTTTCCGGACCCCATGGAATTTCTTGATATGCGACAGATGGACCCAACCCTTGCGGCCTTCCAACTTCACGGCCGTACGGGTGGTCAGAAGGACTAGTCGTGGCTCCTTCCAACGGGGCTCCAGCGGTCTTGAACGATCAAAGTTCCTTACGAGAACAAGGTCTCCTGGAATGACCTCGTGCGGTTTCACTTCAGTATTGTCTGGAAATGCAGCGGCAACCTGCGAACGACAAGAGTGTAGGGCAGACATCAAGGAAGCTAGGTAATCTGTCAACATATTACTGGAAACATCTGTAATACTGCGGGGTCTAGGTGTACCCCACATATTTGGGGGGCGGCCGAATACGACCTCATAAGGGGACAGACCTGATCTGGAATGTGCAACCATGCGCATAAAGAATAAAGCAACTGGCAGGGCAACTAGCCAGTCTACACCTTTTTCTTTACATGTCTTGGCAATACGGATTTTCAAGGTCTGATTATGTCTCTCTACGAGACCGGCTGCTTCAGGATGGCGTACACAATGGAACTTCCACTGGTACCCTAACAAAAGGGAAACATGTTTCATTAGCTCGGATGAGAATGGCTGGCCATTATCAGAATACACGACCCTAGGGAGTCCATAACGGGGGAAGAATTCACGAATCAACTGCTTGGCAGTGGTCGCTGCTGTGTAATCTGGAACTGGATATGCTTCTGTCCACCTGGACAAAGCGCATACAACTACAAGAACATACTTGAAACCTCGACATCGCTCCATCTGAATATAATCCATCTGGAGGACTTCAAAAGGGTGGTCAGGCGGTTGGAATCCACCTTGTTCCACCGGGACACTTTTACCTGGGTTGAACTGGCAACATATCATACAGGTACGGACTTTCTGCTTGGCTGCAGCTCGTAAGTGTTTGTTGAACCAAAGGTTCTGTATACTGTCTAACATAGCTTTTTCTCCTAAATGTGCTGGACTATGTGCGGTATTGATAATGACTTGAACCATAGAGTCGGGGAGAAACCATGTGGCTTTTCCCTTCGTCACCCATCCCTGATCTGTCTGGACCCCTCCTTGTTCGGACCATTTCTTGATTTCTTCAGGAGTAGCATGTAACTGTATGTCTATGACATCTTGTGTAGGGTCCTTAACTGTCATACAAGTAGTCTGTTCTGGAGTGGATGTCTGTGTCTTGTTAACTGGAATGTCTGGAATCTGAGCTGTAAGCTTGGTTGTTCGATCTGCTAGATAATTACCTTGGGAAATGATATCAGTAACTTTCGTATGTGCTTTGCACTTCATGATAGCGATAGCTGTCGGTAAATGTATTGCATCTAACAGAGCTTGAATGAGAAGACCATGCTGAATCTTGGTTCCATGAGAAGTCATGAAACCTCTCTCCTGCCAGAGTACTCCGAAGTCGTGTACAACTCCAAATGCGTAACGTGAATCTGTATATATGTTCACTTTCAGGTTCTTGGCACGTATGCAGGCTTGGGTCAGAGCAACTAGCTCTGCTGCTTGAGCAGACAGGGTGTCAATACGGTATGTTTCAATAACTTCAGTTTCAGTAGTCACTGCATACGCGGCTACTAGTTCTCCTGTACTAGTTCTCATACATGAACCGTCCACATAAAGTGTCAGGTCGGGATTAGGTAATGCAATGTCTGTCAGGTCTTGTCTTGGCTTTGTCATAGTGTTAACAACTTCCACACAGTCATGTGTGGCAGGATTTGAAGTAACTGACGGTAACAGTGTAGCAGGATTTAAAACGTTGCAACGTCTGATTTCTATGTGTGGCTGGAACAGTGTCAGTTCATAACCTGTTAAACGTGCAATGGTCAAGTGCTGAGTCTGTGTTCGGTTTAAAAGAACTTCCACGGAATGTGGAACTTGTACTGTCAGGGAGTGTCCTAATACTATGGAATCACTTTGTCTGATAGCTAGAGCTGTAGCTGCAACTGACTTGAGGCACGCAGGCAGAGCCTGGGCTACTGGATCTAGTGTGCTCGAAAAATAAGCACAAGGCTTGTACTGTCCTGCTTGATCTTGTGTGAGAACAGATAATGAAGTACCATTACGTTCTGTGACAAAAAGTGTAAAAGGCTTACTGTAGTTCGGTGTAGCTAGAACAGGTGCTTGGCATAAAGCTTTCTTTAATTCATTAAAACTAAGTGTATGTTCAGATGTCCAAGGGAGGACAGTCGATACAGCTGCCTCCTGTGTCGTTAACTGTATCAGTGGCTTGGCTAGAAATGCATACTGAGGAATCCATTGTCTGCAGTAAGAAGTAAGGCCGATAAAAGCACGTACCTCCTTTTGTGTCTTGGGCTGTGGAAGACTCGCTATTAACTGGATACGGTCTGGTGTCAACTGCCTACCCCACTTGGACAGTAAGTGGCCTAAGTAGATCACTTGCTGGACACAGAACTGAAGCTTCGAAGGGGACACCTTGTGCCCCATCTCGGCTAGGAAATACAGAACTGTAAGTGACGCACGCTCGCAGTCACGTTCAGAATGGGCTGTGATCAGTAGATCATCGACATACTGGAGCAGGGCAGTGTTAGTTGGCATGTGAATATTGTCTAGTTGTCTCTTAAGTGCTTGACTGTAAATACTAGGACTTTCTGTGAAACCTTGAGGAGCTCGTGTGAATTTATAGCTCCTTCCATTTAAACAAAAACCGAAAAGGTACTGGCTGTCTGGATGAATGGGAACACTGAAAAATGCATTCTTGAGGTCTATTACAGTAAAAAATGTAGCTTCGGGATCAATAGCTGTCAATAAGGATGAAATATCTGGGACTACTGTATACTGGGGTATGATACATTTATTAAGTTCTCGAAGGTCAATCACTAATCGATATACTGGAGGTGCATTTGGATCAGTACGTTTCATGACTGGAATGATAGGAGAATTACATACATTGGAGTCAGTTTCTACAACCACTCCTTGAGCAATGAGCTCATCAATAATTTTGGATAAGGCTGCTACAGCCTCAGGTGGCAATCTGTACTGTCTGATTCGTGGCAAGACTATGCCTTGCTTGAGAGTCACACGATGGGGTGTGATTTGCATAAAACCTACATCAGTTGGACCTTGCGCCCATAAATGCTTCGGTACATTTGACAATCTTGGATCAAAATCACGTAATACATAGTGACCTTTAAAGTCCCTTAAGAACAATCGGATTCCTTCTGGGGAACAGCAAATTACTGCACCTAATTCTTTCAATGTTTTAATGCCTAACAAATTTTCTGGACATGATTTCGTAAGTAATAAATCAGTAGTTCGGGACAATGGACCAACTTCTAGAGTAACTGGCTTTGATATCTCGTTTCCAATAGGCTTTCCTGAAAATCCAAGGGAAACATTTCTAGAGCCTGAGAGCGGAGCCCCTGGAACCTCGTCATGACTGATAGTAGTCCTACTTGCCCCTGTATCAATCAAAAACTTTCTGTCTTTCCCTAATACTTGACTGTGTACATAGGGACCCTCTTGATCTACAGGTATCTCGATGAGAGGCAAGCCTACCTCCCTCTCTAGACTGTTTCATGAATACTGTTGATAATCTGGATACTCTGTCTGGGCATACTGGTACATCTGCTGTGTAACATGCTGTGTTGCAGCGATAGGCTGCGGTGCTGGAACTGTCTGTTGTGCATTCTGTGGTGACTGAGAAGTCTGTGAAACTTGCTCTTGTCTAGGCGGACGTGGTCTTTCTTTAGTTTTACCAGTTGCTATGTTATGTTTCAGAACTGCACACTCGTTTATAAAATGACCTGGCTGTTTACAATAATTGCATGTCCCTTTAACGGGAGTTGTAGGATGACTGGCTTGATTCGGACCCCTCTTCTGACTGTCTTGTGGAACAGATTGTGCAACTAGTACTTTCATTTTCGTGTCTTTCATACGTCTTCTTTCGTGTTCTTGCTCTTCCCTGATTCTGTTCTGGTGATACTGGAGCATCTGTAACATCTGTGACGGGGTACTAGCTTGCCAAGTACTTTCGACTTTCAAAACTCGATTTTTAACTTGTGGGCTTGAATTCTCGACTAGTTTAGTAACAAAAAGATGAGGGTATGACTCGCTACCTGTCTTTAAACCACTGTTGATAATGAAACATTTTTCAAATCTAGAATAAAAATCACTAGTATCTTCATCCTGTTTCTGTTTGCATGCTGAGATTGCATCCCAATCTTCCTTTTTCGTGGCTAGTAACCTTGGCAAAACTTGTATCAATAACTTGGGCAATTCTTTACATTTATCGCCAAGACCGGTACCTGGTACTCGTATTTTATCTTCAGCTTCTAGAGCTGTCCAATCAATCTTTTTCTCTCCCACCTCCCATTCTTTTTCCTTGAGTTTCTCATATACCCCTGCGGGCAACAGGACTTTTAACATTTTAATAATATCTGGATACGTGTATTCTCCCATACGGAGCATGTCTTTTAATTCTCGATGGAACCCTGCTGGATCTTTGTCGTGACAGGGAATTAATTTCTTCATCTCTAAGAGTTCCATCTTTGTGATAGGGGTGTAAACAAATACTCGTTGCATTTCACCATCCGGTGTCCTAACTGGATGTACTTCTCGTAACGGATTCTGTCTATCTATGTAGAATGATTTACTTTCTGGGGGTGAGACGTGAACAAAATGTGGATTCAGAAACGTTCTATATTTGTGGCGCTGTTCTAGAATGACACTAATTAAATCGGTACCTAAACCTCTCCATCTATATTGGAGTAACTCGTTCAGAACATCATGTAACGGACCTGGATCAGAATGCTGACCCTCATACAGTGTAATGAGGTGCTGGATCATATACATACCCACCAGTCGCTGCTCGGCTGGGGGCAGTTTCAGAAACATTTGTGCCACTATTTCATCTGGAAAAGTGGTAGAAACAGTAGCCCATCGGACTGCTGATCGGGCTAGTTCTTGTTCATGCATGGTACTAAGTTCACTATAACCGATTCGTGATTTCAGAATGTGATCGGTAGCTTGAAATACTTGTTCTAGAGAACCTTGTTCTGGTGCTGGAAGATGAAAGATTTTCTTGTGTTCTAGGCGTGAATGTCGGTCTGGAAGTCTAGATCTACCTACATACGCTATTCTGGCGGTATTCTCGTCTTCTACTTCTTCAGTATCAGTGTTGTCTTCTTTCTCGCTTACTTGTGCTGCTTTACGATTGTCGTGTAACCTTATTATTTCCTTACGAATTTTCTTGTACATACTTTCTATACCACTTAGTGTCCTGTGTCTACCCTCGGCTATATTATCACTCCACCTTGTCAGAACTTTCATTTCGGTCGGATCTTTAGTCGGACAATCTTGTTCCCTTACTAAACAATTAGTTAGAAATTTTAATAGCATGAGCTGAGTCTCAGCTTTCCTTAGAGACATGATTTCGCCAATACTTTCTGGATCGTCTCCTGTACGGATGAAACAATATATTCTGTCTAGATCTTCTTTCATATTCGGTAGGGTGTCCAAATACTCGGTCACCCGTCTTACGCGCAATGAATATATAACCATATTATCATCGCCTGGGACTGGATCATAACGGCATTCGGTAAGAGCTCGCTTGATATCTGCAACGGACTGATATTTGGGCGTACGCTGTAACGCACGTTCATGTAACTCGACTAACGTTACACGTTTGTGTGGCGGCGGGGTACCAGGAGGACCTCCCCCCGCGGCCCCTAAACTGGAATCGTCGACTGATACTCTTCGTGCTGGCAGAGTGACCGATGTAGCGGGAACTTGTACTATGGGCTGGACCGGGGGTACCGTAACAGGTGCTGTAACAGGTGCCCCGGTGGCTGGAAGAACAGGAATTACATTATTTACAGGAGCTGGCGGAACAGGATTTGCATATTCTGGGACTGTGTCGTCCAAATAGGACGAGAGAAAAATATCAGCTGCGGTCGGTTTATGACGTAGCTTAATCGGAACTAATGGCGGCGGAAAATTACATGGTGCTTCCGGGGTTGCTTTCGGCAAGCCCTCGGTAAGAAGAGGATACATACCCTTAATGAGGGCATTTCTCTGTCTGTCTGACTGTTCGGCTTTAACTCGTTCACCTATTTCGATTAATTCCCTTTCTTGGGCTCTTTCTGAGGATTCTCTACTTAACTCTGACTTTCTGATTTCTTTCTCTGTTCTTTTGTGAGATTCATTGCGCCATAACTCGATGGCATCTTTCTGGGACTGTCTGGATTTCTTTTTCCATAATGCTTCTTCTACTCGCATGATGCACTCGGCATCCCATGTACCTGATACAGGCCATCTATATTTCTCTTCTAGATCTTTAGTATACTCGACCCATAAGTCTAGATATAATATGGCACTTATGCCATGCTTGTGGTACATAAAATGACCTGGACTGTCCCTAGGTGGGACAGGAACTGCTTCCTCGAGCAGACCTTTTCTAGTTTTTAACTGACGTAACTTTGAGAACAGAGGCATGATTTAGACTAGAATACTGAACACAATACAGTACACGATAAACACAATAATAACTTGAAACAAATCACTCATACCACGACATTGAAAACACATTGAATGACATTAAAATAACAGTTCGGACAGAAACATTACCTGGAATACTTGAAAACAGAACACATGAATTTCTCGAGAACAGAACTTACTAGAATTACTAGATGCACTGCTGAAACAGTACGAAACTTACCGGTCTCATAAAGAGACACGTCAGGACCCGCATCCACCTAAGTGGACACTTCGTGTTGGATCTGTGTACCCAAACCCACGGACCAGAGACAAATTAATTGACCCTGTCTAGATACTACCCCAGCAACGGTACTCACCGGGCAGCAAGAACGGAAGGCCTCGGACTGGACTGGACTGCTACGACGACGGACGGACGAACTTCGGACTTCAGTTACAGGTGGGCCTCCGGATACCTCGGACCTTGGACTCTCGGCTTGGGCTCTGGTCGGGACTCGCCGCGTTCCTCCACCGCCTCGTCTGGACGCTGGACCGCAACCTCCGTCTCCTCCGTGGGCCTGAGGGATACTTGAAGCAGAAATATCTGCACGTGCACGGTATGGTTCCGTCACGGCTGCAGAGGATCAGGGGGCCTGCGTGGCTTCTCCGGCGCGTGGGGAAAGGGCAAGTTCCTATTCGGGCGCCATTATGTGGTAAATAAATAATTAATTACCGGTTCTATTTTTGACTGGATACAATATAAACAGATAGCTCAATAAATAAGAGTCAAGATACGAGGTAGCTGGAGTATACAGGCTTTAATCAAGCATAAAGGACTGGAACAGGACAGCCTGTACGGGAATGGGATAGCAGGGCCCGGCAGCTGCCGGGGCAGGATCTGGGAATGGCTAGCAAACTTTAATAACAGTGCATGATATATATAGTTAAACAAAATACATTACAGTCAATACAGTAGGCGTAGCAGTAGGCGGAGTTTGTAGCAGTCGCGAAAGATAAGGCATAAAGTGGGTGTAACAAGAGGTGTGTACAGGGCGTATACATAGACATGTGATACAAACGTAACAGAATATGTCATAAACGGGGCGGAAACATGGAGGGGGCTACCTGAGCAGCTGGGACCTCTAACCTAGTGGTGCGCGCAAACTGACAATGACGTGTTACTAGGGAGAACTGGGGGGCTATGACTTCTGCGCTAGAAGAGGAGACTAAAGTCTGGAGTGTCAGAGCGACATGTACCCAGGCATATCTAGTATCTGGTGTTTAGAGAACATGTTGATAGAATCCAAAAGTTATCAGGGCAAAGGCTAACAGACATTAAGACTGGTGCATGCATAATTCTACATGTAGTGTGTGTGCGAGGAATATTCTATGAATATTAATACAGTATTTCTCCTACATGGAGACATAAAGGCTAGACCATGACGGAAACTATTGATGCGATTCAGTAGCTTAGGAATGCAGAGAAGGAGGGCTGGACTGATAACTAGAATCATAACATACTCTTGGCAGACTGGGAGGCAGAGCCAGGCCGAGCCGGGCACTGCGTGGCAAGAAGTAAGCTAAGGGTCAGGGATGCAGGTGGGGGCTGTATCGCTCCTCGGAGAGGGTTCAGGAAACAGGAGCTGAATCTGAGTCCGGGCCCTTTTGAGGCCTAGAAACGGGGATAAGTCAATGAATTAACGTGCACACTGTAAAACGTGGCAACGTAGGATTACATAGGCCTGATATTCGTTGCTTTCACGAAGACTGGAAACTGGCATACTAGAGATGGACACAACTGTAATTGCATCTTTAATCGATCAGAGGGGAATACATGCATATCATTCATGCACATATAACATAACATAGGGAACACGTAGGCACATACAACATGGCAAAATTTACTTTTCCACAGTTATAGGGAGGCATATACGCATTCTTGTTGCGGTGAGGATCGACTAGCCCTCCGGGGAAAAAGAGGGGAGTCACATGCGATCTTGGATAAAAGTAGGTTAGATCGTGTGGGACTATGGCAGTATTCAAATTTCCCGAGGACCCTGCTAGTATACATCTGACTGCCTCTGGGTCCCTAAAGTTTATTACTACAATGTCTCCTATTAGAATTTTTTCCCTGCTGCCCAACCAAGGGAGGCGCCTGACGTGGACTATCTCCCCATTGATGTAATATGGGAGTGGTCTGTTTTGTCCTAGCCAGTGCAGTATCTTGTTTTTTAGCTGGGGATGCCCCTCCCTTTTGCCTGCCTCTAGAGTAGGGACTCCTGTGAGTACAACTACGAAGGGTACAGCCTCAGGGGGTAGTTCAACATTGTGACCCTGTGTTTTATCATTAGTGAGCAAGCTCGACCTTCCCCTTCCCAGTTGCTGATTCATGACACTGGGGTTTTCACCACCCTTCTGAGGTTCTCTTGCAGCCTGGGCTATAGATTTTGCCGCTGTTGCCACAGGAGCCTGGGCATGTTGAGATACCGAATTTTTCCGTTGAATTTTACTAGGGGGCTTGTTAACTGTATTATTATCCTTCCTGGAGCTCTTGGGAGTACCTACAGCTCTCAATTTGTTATTACCAGAAGGTTTGTTGGCTCCAATATTGCCTTTATTAGGACCATTAGAGGCAACCAGGGTAGGAACAAGGACAGTTGGAGTCTGAGGTAGAGTTGTCGGCAAAGTGGTGGGCCTTGAGATGGGCGTAGAAGGCCCTGTCCCAACTTTATCAGCAAACAATGCCTCTAGATTACCAAGTCGATGTTCCACCCTCTTTAGAATATCCAATATACGGAGCATAAAGGACCTAAATAGCTGCTCTGGAGAGTTCCCTGGGGTATCAGAGAATGATAAAACTTCATGACATGGGGGGGAAACCACCCCAGTTTCACTTACTAAATTGGTAGCAGACAATATAGCATTTGTGTCTAGGGTTGGTATTGCTGCTAACACTATATCAGATGGTACAGGGGCCTTAGTTATAGTTACACCAGTGGTCTTGCTTTTCAGGGATTTGCCGAACTCGGAGTGGCTAAGCTTACCCCTCTGGGGAGCACCCAACCCCCTCCTCCTTTTAGATGGTGGTGGGCCAGGGACTTTAGTCATGTGTAACATCTTGCCCGTCCTTTTAGGCAACTCCCTAGCTGGAGCACAAGGCACATTTTCTACATCTAGTCCTGTGCAAGGAGCGCATGAAGACAATACATTAGGTGAGGGGTCGATGGATGCTGTGCCAGGGAACGGTGGAGTGTCTCTGAGGAGTAGGGGAAATTTATCCATGGACAGTGGATCTTCGGTATAAGTATCGATGATAGTATCCGGCAGGGCAGATGTAGGCGCCAAATCAGTCAATGGTCTATTTTTCAGGGACTCAATAGAGCGGCGACGTTCAATCCTACGCTCAGTCAGCAAGTTATCCTTGTCCAGATCCACAGATGCCCTGGTGAAGTAAATCTCTAATGTTCCTTTACTGCCCCCCACAGTGCTAGGTTTATCACAGTTTGTAGCCATAATATTGTGTTCCTACCTTCCACTTACAATTGAAGGCGTAAAGGGGGTGGCCCGTCCCGTCCTCGGGCGTCCCCGGACGGCCACAGACGGCCCACCCTTTGCCCGGGCTTTGCTCGGCGGCCCAGTGGCAAAACCTATAGGGGTAGGGCGGCCGGGGGCGGGGCACGCAGGGGGCGCTGACCAGATGCTACTTGGTCACGCAGGGACTCCTGGTAGAGTGAGTCCCTGCAGCGCAACACCCCTGCAGCCTCTCAGCCCTCGGCGGGGATCTTCCTAGGCAGACAGGCACCAACGCTGGATCGTCGCACAGCGCAGCGGCTCCTGCGAAGCGGGGGCGGCAAGGAGTGGAATTGGCAGAGGAGCCAGCAATGACACCGGCATACTAAGTTGAAAGAAAAGGGCATGCCCATGTATTTAAAACTCATAACCAAGTAATCTCACCAGTTTGTTCTGACACGATTTAGACTTGGTATTGTACATAACCTAGTTGCCTTTCCAGAGATGAAACTCCATAGCCATTCTCCCTGTCCTTGTGATGGCCAGACTAGGCAAAGTACTTTGCATTTTATGCTTATTTGCCCACTCTATATGCATCTTCGCCGTTTCTACCTCAGACCCGTGTTTTCAAAATATTCAGTGTACACTACTGCCCAAGCCATGAAATTGTTATTTGCACTTGACTCTGCAGACATCTGTATTTTTACTGCTACCTTTTTACTCAAAGCCATTTCGCATAGGAAAAGTCTGGTGTTAGGTCTGGGATGAGCGCGCTAACATTCAATAACAAAACACAGGCATATATACATAGCGCGAACACATAGCATTACATTGCAGTAGGCGTAGCAGTGGGTGGAGCAGAAGGCGTGACGCGTAGCAGTCGCGAGAGATAACAGTAAAAGTGGGTGTAACTGGGAGTATACTTAGACATGTGATGCAAACGTAACAGAATATGTCATGAATGGGGCGGAAACATAGGAGGGGGCTACCTAAGGAGCCGGGACCTCTAACCTAATGGTGCGCGAAAACTGGCAATGACGTGTTACTAGGAGAAGCTGGGGGCTACGAACTCTGTGCTAGGAGCAGAGACTAGAGTCTGGAGGGTCGGAGCGACATGTACCTAAACCCTATCTGGTATCTAATGTTTAGGGAACATGTTGATATAAACTAGAAGTCATGAGGGGAAAAGCTAACTTGATTCTAAGACTGGACCATGCATTATTCTACATGTAGTGCGTGATGAAGAATATTAAATGACCATTAATACAGTATTTCTCTAACGTGGAGCCGAGTAGGCTAGACAATGACGGAAACTATTGATGCAGTTCAGTAGCTTAGGAATGCAGAGGAGGAGGACTGAACTGATAGCTGGAATCATAACATACGCTTGGCAGACTCAGAGGCAGAGCCGGGCTGCACCGGGCACTGCGAGGCAGGAAGTAAGTGAAGGGTCGAGGATACAGGTGGGGGCTGTATTGCTCCTCAGCGAGGCTTTCAGGAGACAGGAGCTGAATCTGTGGTCCGGGCCCTTTTGAGGCCTGGAAACGGGGACTTTATAATGGAATATCGTGCACACTGGGAAACGTGGCAACATAACTTTACATAGGCCTGATATTCGTAGTATTCACGAGGACTGGAAAATGACATATCAGAGGTGGACACAACTGTAATTGCGTCATTAATCGGACATGGGGAATAACATATGCATATTGGTCATGCACACATAACATATGATGGATGAGGCGTAGGGACACAGAACATGGCAAAATTTACTTTTCCACATTCCCTCCTTGTCACTACGTTTCCATCAGGAAACATCAATTTTCATGATACCATCTATCATTTCATACAGTACCATTTGCTCGTCTCGAATTGTCCTGGAACGGGATTTAGAACGGGGCTTGGGACTAGGAATACAAGGGGTAGCACACATGCTGCAAATCGCAGGGCCACATTGTATACAGAGGCAGCAGCTGAATATGATCGCTACTGCAATACCTAGAAAGGACAGGACTTTCCATCCCCATGCGGAAATTATATTCCAGAACCAACCGGACCATGTCCAGGTGCCTGGATCTTGGTGTAACAGATGGGCAATTTTATGGAGTCTGGTTATAGCTGAATAAACAGACGGCGCGTTATTTGGAATGAAAATGCAGCAACTAGATCCGATGACTCTACAGGCCCCGCCCCTATCGGCCAGTATGACGTCAAGGACGAGACGATTTTGCAAAACGACAAATCTCATAGCAGATTGTTCTTCGGTTAAGTTACCTAGAGCAGAGGCAGTCTCATTAACTACAGCTTCAAGGGTTCTTGTTAACCTACGGATCAGTTTACTATTCTGGACAGGTCCTACAAAGAAAAAGAAACCTTTATTGAAATCTGTATACTGTTCTAGAGTAGTTTCAGTATAATCGACAATTGGGGACTCCCTTCTATGTCTAATGTGTACTAGATGTGTGTTTCTGTGATAATCAGATGGGGCTAGGAAAACAGGTGGCAGTAGGAAAGCAATATAACAGGTTCCCTCCCAATCGAGGGGCAGACGGACATATGCAGTTTGACCACAAATAAAATAAGAATGACGTGAAGCTTTGAAAACAGATTTCCCACTGTCACTATACTTGACAACAGTAGTACATTCACTATGACCTATATGTATGGAACCATAACTACGGACACATAATTCGCCTTTGACTGGTAATACTGAAATAGCAGGTAAGTCTGGAGTAGTATCAGACTGAACATTCAGGACCATGAAATTCGACGAATAATTACCTAAATTATATACTTCATTTTCTAGATCTAAACCTGTTCTGTGGGGGAAACCTTGCTTGTCTGGAAAACATGTACTGTTAAGAAAAGACATATCTGTTGAGGATGACGTTAACGTGGACCATGCTCCACACGAACCATTGTGTGAGAATGGATAAGGAAAAAGTGGCAGAACTCCCTTCGGTGTCTGGAAAGGGGGGAGCCGACCACACACCCAACAATTAGTGGCATTGCTGGTCTGGTGTGAATAATGTAACATACGGATGAATGTGTTGTTGCGCATAGCGAGGCGGTAAGAATATTCGTGAGGAGGCAGATCACTAAACGTGTGCTCTACTGTAGCATTAGTAGACATATTTACATGAGGAACTGGAAAACACAGGAACAGTGCGTAGCTGGTGCAAGAAATCATTATGCTGAGAAATAATATGAAACTCAGAAAAACGATACATTGAAGTGAACTTCGACTGACTCTCTCACTATGGGGGTCTATTTTATACATGTCAGAAACAGTCTAACCGTTTCACCTAGGGGAGGACTTATACAATCAAACTGACTGACTTATTTTACTAGACCTTAATTTAAGCTTATACTCCTGCTGCGGAGTTTTATCTAACAAGGGAGGGGTTGTAATAATGTCTTGTGCGGGACAGTCCTTTAAAACAATGTCTTGGCAATCTTTCGAATCCTGGAAATCCTTGGAAATGTTCTTGGAGACTGATTTCAATTCATTGAAAAGTTTTACATGAGAAAGGTGGACCCACCCCTTCCTGCCTTCCAACTTGACGGCAGTTCGGGTGGTCAAGAGGACCTGACGTGGCTCCTTCCAACGTGGTTCCAGCGGACTTGATCTGTCAAAATTTCGGACCATTACAAGGGAGCCTGGAACGATCTTGTGCGGTGCCACCTCGGTATTGTCTGGAAATGCGGCGGCAACCTGTGAACGACATGAGTTGAGGGCAGACATCAAGGAAGCTAGGTAATCTGTCAGCATATTACATGAAACATCGGTAATACTTCGGGGTCTAGGAGTACCCCACATGTTAGGGGGGCGGCCGAATACGACCTCATACGGGGACAGACCTGATCTGGAATGTGCGACCATGCGCATGTAAAATAGAGCAACTGGCAGAGCTACTAGCCAGTCCACACCCTTCTCTTTACACACTTTTGCAATACGGATTTTCAGAGTCTGGTTATGTCTCTCAACGAGACCGGCTGCTTCAGGATGGCGTACACAATGGAACTTCCACTGGTACCCTAACAAAAGGGAAACGTGCTTCATTAACTCTGAGGAGAATGGCTGGCCGTTATCAGAATATACGACTCTAGGGAGTCCGTAACGAGGGAAGAATTCACGAACCAACTGCTTGGCAGTGGTCGCGGCTGTGTAATCTGGGACTGGATATGCTTCTGTCCACCTGGACAAAGCGCATACTACTACAAGGACATACTTGAAACCTCGACATCGCTCCATCTGAATATAATCCATCTGGAGGACTTCAAAAGGGTGGTCAGGGGGCTGGAAACCACCTTGTTCCACCGGGACACTTTTACCTGGGTTAAACTGACAACATATCATACAGGTACGGACTTTCTGCTTGGCTGCAGCTCGTAAATGCTTGTTGAACCAAATGTTCTGGATACTGTCTAACATAGCTTTTTCTCCTAAATGTGCTGGACTATGTGCGGTATTGATAATGACTTGAACCATAGAATCGGGGAGAAACCATGTGGCTCTACCCTTCGTTAACCATCCTTGATCTGTCTGGACCCCTCCTTGTTCAGACCATTTCTTGATTTCATCGGGAGTAGCATGTAACTGGATATCTATGACGTCTTGTGTAGGGTCCTTAACTGTCATACATATAATCGGATCTGGAGTATGTGTCTGATTAACTGGAATGTCTGGAGTCTGTGCTGTAAGCTTGGCTGTGCGGTCTGCTAAATCATTACCTTGGGAAATAATGTCAGTAACTTTCGTATGTGCTTTGCACTTCATGATAGCAATAGATGTCGGTAAATGTATGGCATCTAACAGGGCTTGAATAAGGAGACCATGCTGAATCTTGGTTCCATGAGAAGTCATGAAACCTCTCTCCTGCCAGAGCACTCCGAAGTCGTGTACAACTCCGAATGCATAACGTGAATCTGTGTAAACATTAACTTTCAGGTTCTTGGCATGTATACAGGCTTGTGTCAGAGCGACTAGCTCTGCTGCTTGAGCGGACAGGGTGTCAATACGGTGTGTTTCAATAACTTCAGTGTCAGTAGTCACTGCATACGCGGCTACTAGTTCTCCTGTACTAGTTCTCATACATGAACCATCCACATAAAGTGTCAGGTCAGGATCTGGTAACGGAATGTCTGTCAGGTCTTGTCTTGGCTTTGTCGTAATGTTAACTACTTCCACACAATCATGTGGGTCTGGATTTGAATTAACTGATGATAACAGTGTAGCAGGATTCAGAACGTTGCAGCGTCTAATTTCTATGTGTGGCTGGAACAGTGTCAATTCATAACCTGTTAAACGTGCAATTGTCAAGTGCTGAGTTTGTGTTCGGTTTAAAAGAACTTCTACTGAATGTGGGACTTGTACTGTCAGGGAGTGTCCTAAAACTATGGAATCACTTTGTCTGATAGCTAGTGCTGTGGCTGCAACTGACTTGAGGCACGCAGGTAACGCCTGGGCGACTGGATCTAATGTGCTCGAAAAATAAGCACAGGGCTTGTATTGTCCTGCTTGATCTTGTGTGAGAACAGATAATGCTGTACCTTCCCGTTCAGTGACGAAAAGTGTAAAAGGCTTACTGTAGTTCGGTGTAGCTAGAACTGGAGCTTGACATAGGGCTTTCTTTAACTCGTTGAAACTAAGTGTATGTTCAGATGTCCAAGGGAGGACAGTCGATACGGCTGCCTCCTGTGTCGTTAACTGTATCAGTGGCTTGGCTAGAAATGCATACTGGGGAATCCATTGTCTACAATAAGAAGTAAGGCCGATAAAGGCACGTACCTCCTTCTGGGTTCTGGGCTGGGGAAGACTCGCTATTAACTGGATACGGTCTGGTGTCAACTGCCTACCCCTCTTGGACAGCAAGTGTCCTAAGTATACCACTTGCTGGACACAGAATTGAAGCTTCGAAGGTGACACCTTGTGCCCCATCTCGGCTAGAAAATACAAAACTGTAAGGGATGCTCGCTCGCAAGCACGTTCAGAACGGGCTGTGATCAGTAGATCATCGACATACTGGAGCAGGGCAGTGTCAGTTGGCATGTGAATATTGTCTAGTTGTCTCTTGAGTGCTTGACTGTAAATACTAGGACTTTCTGTGAAACCTTGAGGAGCGCGTGTAAACATATAGCTCCTTCCATTTAAACAAAATCCGAAAAGAAACTGGCTGTCTGGATGAATAGGAACACTGAAAAATGCATTCTTGAGGTCTATGACAGTGAAGAACATGGCTTCGGAATCAATAGCAGTTAACAGGGAAGAAATATCTGGGACAACTGGGTACTGAGGAATAATACATTTATTAAGCTCTCGTAAATCAATCACTAATCGATATACTGGGGGTGCATTTGGATCAGTACGTTTCATGACTGGAATGATCGGAGAATTACATACATTGGAGTCAGTTTCTACAACTACTCCTTGAGCCATGAGCTCGTCAATAATTTTGGATAAGGCTGCTACAGCCTCGGGTGGCAATCTGTACTGCCTGATTCGTGGTAACACTACACCTGGCTTGAGAGTCACACGATGGGGTGTGATTTGCATGTAACCTACATCAGTTGGACCTTGCGCCCATAAATGCTGTGGAACATTAGACAATCTTGAATCAAAATCTCGTAATACATAGTGACCCTTAAAGTCACGTAGGAACAGACGTATTCCCTCTGGGGAACAGCAAATAACTGCACCTAACTCTTTCAGTGTCCTAATGCCTAACAGATTTTCTGGACATGACTTAGTAAGTAACAGATCAGTAGTACGGGACAATGGACCTACCTCTAGAGTGACTGGCTTAGATATCTCATTAACTATTGGCTTTCCTGAAAATCCAAGGGAAACATTTCTTGAGCCTGAGAGTGGAGCCCCTGGAACTTCGGCGTGACTAATTGTGGTCCTACTTGCCCCTGTATCAATCAAAAACTTTCTGTCTTTCCCTAATACTTGACTGTGAACATAGGGACCTTCTTGATCTACAGGTATCTCGATGAGAGGCAAGCCTACCTCCCTCTCTAGGCTGTTTCATGAATATGACTGATACTCTGGATACTCAGACTGTGCATACTGGTACATCTGTGATGTGACATGCTGTGTTGCAGCAATAGGCTGCGGTGCGGAAACTGTCTGTTGTGCATTCTGTGGCTGAGGAATCTGTGAAACTTGTTCTTGTCTAGGCGGACGTGGTCTTTCTTTAGTCTTACCAGTAGCTATGTTGTGTTTCAGAACTGCACACTCGTTTATAAAATGACCTGGCTGTTTACAATAATTGCAGTTCCCTCTAACGGGAGCTGCAGGATGACTGGCTTGATTCGGACCCTTCTTCTGACTGTCTTGAGGAACAGATTGTGCAACTAGCACTTTCATTTTCGTGTCTTTCATACGTTTTCTCTCGTGTTCTTGCTCTTCTCTGATTCTATTCTGGTGATACTGGAGCATCTGGAGCATCTGGGACGGAGTATTTGCTTGCCAGGTGCTTTCGACTTTCAAGACTCGATTTTTAATTTGTGGACTTGAATTCTCGACTAATTTGGTAACGAAAAGATGAGGGTATGACTCACTACTTGTCTTGAGACCACTGTTAATACTGAAACATTTTTCAAATCTAGAATAAAAATCACTAATGTCTTCATCTTGTTTCTGTTTACAGGCTGAGATTGCATCCCAGTCTTCTTTTCTCGTTGTTAATAATCTGGGTAAAACTTGAATCAATAATTCTGGTAATTCTTTACATTTATCTCCAAGACCGGTACCTGGTACTCGTGCCTTGTCTTCAGCTTCTAGAGCTGCCCAATCGATCTTTTTCTCTCCCACCTCCCATTCTTTTTCCTTTAACTTTTCATACACCCCTGCGGGTAACAGGACCTTTAACATTTTAATAATATCTGGGTAAGTGTATTCTCCCATACGGAGCATGTCTTTTAATTCTCTATGGAACCCTGCTGGATCTTTGTCATGACAGGGAATTAATTTCTTCATTTCAAGAAGTTCCATCTTTGAAATCGGAGTGTATACAAACACTCGTTGCATTACGCCACCCGCCCCTTGGACTGGGTGGACTTCTCGTAACGGATTCTGTCTGTCTATGTAGAATGGTTTACTTTCTGGGGGTGAGACATGAACAAAATGCGGGTTCAGAAACGTTCTATACTTGTGGCGCTGTTCTAGAATGACACTAATTAAATCGGTACCTAGACCTCTCCATCTATACTGGAGTAACTCGTTCAGGATATCGTGCAACGGGCCTGGATCAGAATGTTGACCCTCATACAGAGTAATGAGGTACTGAATCATATACGTACCCACCAGTCGTTGCTCGGCTGGGGGCAATTTCAGAAACATTTGTGCCACTATTTCGTCTGGAAAAGTGGTAGAATCAGTAATCCATCGGACTGCTGATCGGGCTAGTTCTTGTTCGTGCACGGTACTTAATTCACTGTAACCGACTCGTGATTTCAGAATGTGATCGGTAGCTTGAAATACTTGTTCTAGAGAACCTTGTTCTGGTGCTAGATGAAAAATAGACTTGGGTTCTAGACGTAAATGGCGATCTGGAAATCTGGATTTTCCGACATACGCTATTCTGGCGGGATTCTCGTTCTCTTCCTCTTCAGGATCAGAGATACTTTCTTTCTCGCTTACTTGTGCTGCTTTACGCTGGTCGTGTAACCTTACTATTTCTTTACGGATTTTCTTGTACATACTCTCCATGGCACCGACGGTCTTGTGCTTACCCTCGGCTATATTATCACTCCACCTTGTCAGGATTCTCATTTCGGCGGGATCTTTAGACGGGTAATCTTGTTCTCTTATTAGACAATTGATCAGGAACTTTAATATCATGAGCTGAATCTCGGCTTTCCTTTGAGACATAATCTCGCCAATACTTTCTGGATCATCCCCTGTACGGATGAAACGATATATTCTGTCTAGATCTTCTTTCATGTTCGGCAAGGTGACTAGATACTCGGTCACTCTCCTTACACGTAAGGAATATAAAACCATAGTATATTCGCCTGGAACTGGATCATAAACACATTCGTTAAGGGCTTGCCTGATTTCTGTAACAGACTTATTACTTTTAGGAGTACGCTGTGATGCTTGAGCATGTAATTCGAGTGCCGATAAACGCTTGTGTGGCGGCGGGGTTTGAGGAGTAGCTCCTCCTGCGGCTCCTAGACTGGAGTCGTCTACTGAGGCTCTACGTCCTGGCAGAGTGGGAAATGGAACTGTAGGCTGGACCGGGGGTACCGTAACAGGTACTCCGGTGTCTGGAGGAGCGGGAAGTGCCTGATTTACAGGGACTAGCGGAGCGCGAACAGGATTTGCATATTCGGGGACTGTGTCGTCCAAATAGGACGAAATAAAAATATCAGCTGCGGTCGGTTTGTGACGTAGCTTGGTCGGAATTAATGGTGGCGGGAAATTACTAGATGCCTCTGGGGTCGCTTTTGGCAAACCTTCGGCAAGGAGAGGATACATACCCTTAATAAGGGCATGCCTCTGTCTGTCTGACTGTTCGGCTTTGACTTGTTCACCTATCTCGATTAATTCTCTTTCTTGGGCTCGTTCTTGGGATTCTCTACTTAATTCTGACTTTCTGACTTCCTTTTCCGTTCTTCTATGAGCTTCTTTACGCCATAACTCGATGGCATCTTTCTGTGACTGTCTGGCTTTCTTTTTCCATAATGCTTCTTCTACTCGCATGATACATTCGGCATCCCATGTACCCGATACGGGCCATCTATACTTTTCTTCTAACTGTTTGGTATACTCTACCCATAAATCTAGATACAATATGGCGCTTATGCCATGTTTCTGATACATAAAGTGACCTGGACTGTCCCTGGGCGGGACAGGAACTGCTTCCTCTAACAGACCCTTTCTAGTTTTTAACTGACGTAACTTGGAAAATATAGGCATGACTGAACTGTAATCTGGACACAATACGATACACAATAAAAACACGAAATCACATCGCACTCATACCACAACATTAAAATACATAAAGAACATTATAAATAACAGTTCGAACAGAATATTACCTGGAATACTGAGAACAGAAATAGAACAGATTTTCTCGAGAACGGAACAGACTAGAATTACTGGATGCACTGCTGTAACAGTACGGAACATACCGGTCCCATAAAGGGACACATCAAGACCCGTATCCACCTAGGTGAACACTTCGTTTGTGAGTCTGGGCACCACCAACCCACGGACCAGGAGTCAATTTAGATTGGTCCTGTCTAGATACTACCCCAGCAATGGTACTCACCGGGCAGCACGGAACGGAAGGCCTCGGACTGGACTGGACGACGGACGACGAACTTCGGACTTCGGACTTCAGTTACAGGTGGGCCTCCGGATACCTCGGACCTTGGACTCTCGGCTTGGGCTCTGGTCGGGACTCGCCGCGTTCCTCCACCGTCTCGTTCGGATGCTGGACCGCCTCCTCCGTCTCCTCCGTGGGCCTGAGGGATACTTGAGCAGAAATATCTGCCACTGCGCAGAAGAGTTCCGTCACGACTGCAGAGGGTCAGGGGGTCGGCGTGGCTTCACCGACGCGTGGGGAAAGGGCAAGTCCCTGTTCGGGCGCCATTATGTGGTATATAAATAAATAATACCGGATCTATTTTTGAATGTATGAATGAATAACAGATAGCTCAATAAAATAAGAGTCAAGATTCGAGGTAGTGGGAGTTTCTGCAGGTTTATTACAGCATAAGGACAGGATCAGGACAACCTGCATAGGAACGGAATGACAGGGCCCAGCAGGACAACTGGGGCCCAGCAGGGGAAAAGAGGCCCAGCAGCTGCTGGGGCTAGGTCTGGGATGAGCGCGCTAACATTCAATAACAAAACACAGGCATATATACATAGCGCGAACACATAGCATTACATTGCAGTAGGCGTAGCAGTGGGTGGAGCAGAAGGCGTGACGCGTAGCAGTCGCGAGAGATAACAGTAAAAGTGGGTGTAACTGGGAGTATACTTAGACATGTGATGCAAACGTAACAGAATATGTCATGAATGGGGCGGAAACATAGGAGGGGGCTACCTAAGGAGCCGGGACCTCTAACCTAATGGTGCGCGAAAACTGGCAATGACGTGTTACTAGGAGAAGCTGGGGGCTACGAACTCTGTGCTAGGAGCAGAGACTAGAGTCTGGAGGGTCGGAGCGACATGTACCTAAACCCTATCTGGTATCTAATGTTTAGGGAACATGTTGATATAAACTAGAAGTCATGAGGGGAAAAGCTAACTTGATTCTAAGACTGGACCATGCATTATTCTACATGTAGTGCGTGATGAAGAATATTAAATGACCATTAATACAGTATTTCTCTAACGTGGAGCCGAGTAGGCTAGACAATGACGGAAACTATTGATGCAGTTCAGTAGCTTAGGAATGCAGAGGAGGAGGACTGAACTGATAGCTGGAATCATAACATACGCTTGGCAGACTCAGAGGCAGAGCCGGGCTGCACCGGGCACTGCGAGGCAGGAAGTAAGTGAAGGGTCGAGGATACAGGTGGGGGCTGTATTGCTCCTCAGCGAGGCTTTCAGGAGACAGGAGCTGAATCTGTGGTCCGGGCCCTTTTGAGGCCTGGAAACGGGGACTTTATAATGGAATATCGTGCACACTGGGAAACGTGGCAACATAACTTTACATAGGCCTGATATTCGTAGTATTCACGAGGACTGGAAAATGACATATCAGAGGTGGACACAACTGTAATTGCGTCATTAATCGGACATGGGGAATAACATATGCATATTGGTCATGCACACATAACATATGATGGATGAGGCGTAGGGACACAGAACATGGCAAAATTTACTTTTCCACATTATTGTTGAGTTATTGTTTCACTGTAATGTTTGTATTGTGTTTTTTACTGTACGCTTTTGTGATTGTTTTTAATAATCTAATAAAGCATTGGAATTGAATTGAATTGACACCGGCAAAGCAGCAGCAATTTCAGCGGTCCCCGGGAGGTATAGCAGTCACGCAGGAACACAGCTCCAGGGGTCCTTTAACCTTGGTACCGGCCGGGGGCGGGGCACGCAGGGGGCCCTGACCGGATGCTACTTGGTCACGCAGGGACTCCTGGTAGAGTGAGTCCCTGCAGCGCAACACCCCTGCAGCCTCTCAGCCCTCGGCGGGGATCTTCCCAGGCAGACAGGCACCAACGCTGGATCGTCGCACAGCGCAGCGGCTCCCGCGAAGTGGGAGCGGCAAAGAGTGGAATTGGCAGAGGAGCCGGCAATGACACCGGCAAAGCAGCAGCAATTTCAGCGGTCCCCGGGAGGTATAGCAGTACAATAATACAATATCCTAACAGTGGGACAAAGCTACAGTAAGACACATTATAAGTCAAATCAAGGAAACCACACGGTACTTAGACAATTCAATAAGTGTTTTTTGATGCAAAGGGACTCAAAGTAAAGAATATTTCATATTTGGGGCTAAATACTCAAGAATGCATCCGTCTTGTATCCGTGAAATGTTCCTAGACTAACAAAGCATCGGCTCGTTTCGGCGGGTCCAAAGTAGATAACTGCCCGCCTTCTTCGGGACAACAAATTTGATTATCCCACAGTTCAATGTATATCTGTAAAAAACATATAAAGCACAACATGCATGTTAGGATAAGCACTTAAGAGATTTGATTTACTGGCTCACAGAATAAACCAAACAAACATGCTGTCCTGCTGGCTGGACAATCATACATACTTAATTAAACAACATTCCACCATGTGTTCAAATCATAAATGACCGAAGAAATCTGGTCATAAAATTGGGTCTATAAGTGGAACCTCAAGTGTAGGGTTCTGACGGTACGTTATAGCTTCAGAAAAATGTATTATTTAGTATATACTCAAAAGATCCATCTTTAGCAAGTATGAATCACTTGCACGAATAATGGCTGAAGTATTCAGGTCAACAAGGGGTATTGTTTGGACATTAACAAGGTCTGGACATAATAACATAAATACCTTTGCGGAGAAATCTCTCACAACTATGTCTTGAGAGGAAGCGAATTCCAGAATATATGGTAACCAGTCGACACTCTCAGAGAAAGCTACACAGGGAACAGAGTAAAGATCATGGTCAAACTCCTCCCAAGTAATAGTCAGAAAAAAGCATATATATTTTTTTTAAATTTTTTATTGCTTTTATTTCAGCAAACAATCAGGCATTATACAGAAAGTAAAACAAGACTGTCTTATACCCGACACAGAGTACAAATTAGACATAGAATAAGAAAAAATAAAACCGTGTACAAATACAATAAATGAATTCACTTGGCCACTTATATTTTATATAAATTGAAAAATTTGTAAAATATATCCATTTCTGTATTGGTGCCCAAACTCTTAGCCCGAATCTCTGCTTTACAACACTCTTAGATCTATAAATAGCCATTTGAAATTGATATATAGATAAGATTTTGGCTTGCCATTGGCTAAAGACAGGGGATTCGGGATCAAGCCAGTGTGAGGTAATGCAGAACGAAAAGCTGCCATACAGATGAATAAGAAAACTTCTTCACCTAGTGTCCTAATTCCTATTTGATTGGTTTCTAAACCTAAAATGACCATTTCCATATTTAGTTTAACCGGAACTCCCAAACTATTATTAATAAAGAATTTGATATCTGCAATAAATTGAGCGAGTTTAGGACATTTAAAATACATATGACTGGAGTTGGCGGCTATTTCATTGTATCTGCTACATTTGTCACCATGGCTCCCTCTCCATTTAGCCAAACTCGCAGGTGAATAATACAAGTCATAAATGGCCATAAAATGTTGGCTCTGCAATGAGCCATTAAACAATACTCTGGTTGATTATTTAATCGATCTTGCTATATCCACCTTAGCAATTCCAAATTTCCTTTGCCATTTAATTTCAATTAGTTTAAGGTCATCATCCATTTGATTAATTACTAACTGATAAATTGAACCAATTCTCCCCCTTTCCTTAATGCTTCCAGAACATAATTTTTATTCATACAGATATTATCAAGTAGCCCTTTTATTTCTAGAAAGTTCCGAAGTTGAAGATATTTAAAGAAATCATGTCTTGGCAAATTATATTTAGTTTGTAGACTGGAAAAAGAACACAATTGAGTATCGTTATAAAGATCTCCCAAAATGTGAACACCTGCAACATACCATCTTTTCATGACTTGATCATCAAAAATCTCGGGAAGTACCCTACTCTTCAAAATTGGAGTATAATAGCTAATATCTTTAAGATAAATAATTTTCTTTTTAAACTGCCGCCAGATTGAGGCAGCTGCTGCTATAATTTTAAATTTAGTTTTTTTGTAATACCTAGTTTCCAAGATTGTATCCAAAGATTGAGAAACTTCCTCACCCAATAATATTTCATAAATTGACGGGTATATCCCTTTTTCAATAGTAATCCCTGACAAAATTAATATACCCGTATGTTTTAATAGAATAAGCCAGTAATATAATCGAAAATTCGGAACCCCCCAACCACCTTTCATCCTTGGGAGAGAACATCGACTTATAGCACGTCTAGTCCGGTGGTAGCTCCATAAAAATCTGGATGCCATTCTATCCATTTGAGAAAAATATAGTGTCGAAAAAAATAAAGGGATTGTACGAAATAAATATAAGAATTTTGGGAAAATTAACATCTTCAAAATATTCCCCCGACCATAAAGAGAAATATGAAGGTTATTAAGCATTTCCAGTGTAGTATTTGAGGATTTTAATACAGGTTCAATATTTAAACGAACAATATCCTCAACTTTAGAGGATATTGTAATTCCCAAATATTGAGCCTCCGGTACAAACACCATATCTTTAGGGCGGCCATTTTCGGAATGAATTATCTGCGTTTTTGCTATATTTAACTTGTAGCCTGATAGCTCCCCGAACTCTTCTGCCAAAAATATTATCTTCGGTAAGGCATTTTTAATGTCTGGCGTAGTAATGGCGACATCATCCGCATAAGCGAATATTTTAAAGTTGTTTCCTCTAATCGTTACTGGAGTTATTCCTTCCTCGGTTGCCAATTTACAAAGATAAGGCTCAAGATACATGGCAAACAACAAGGGGGAGCAGGGGCAACCTCAGAAGATTCAGAAACTGTATCAGTGATCCTAATGGCAGCTTTTGGTTGATGATAGAGTGCCTTAATAGCATTCAAAAGATCATCGGGGAGTCCCATCCAAGTCATAACAGCCCATAAGAACCTCCATGTGACCCTGTCGAACTCTTTTTCGGCGTCCAACAGGGCCACTGCTACAGGAGATTCAGATGCTTGCGCCCAGTCTAGCAAGGTTATTATCTTTTTAAAATGATCCGTGGTATCTCGTTTCGCAACAAAGCCATGCTGCCTTCTAGAAACAAGAAGCGGCATCAAGTTATTAAGTCTATTAGCTAAAATTTTAGAGAAAATTTTGCTATCGGTAGATATTAAAGATATGGGCCTATAAGACCCCATTTCTTCACTAGGATTCCCTTTCTTTTTAAAAATAACAATAGTGGCTAGCGACCATGACTCTGGAGGGGTACCAGAGAATGCCAACTGAAACAGTTTTATGAGTTCTGGTTTTAGCACTCCCCTAAATATCCGAAAAAATTCTAATGATATGTTATCGGGCCCTGCTGCCTTACCAAGTGCCAGTCCCATTATTGCTGCTTCAATCTCGTCCCATGATACTGTTGCACTAAGAAGTTCCCTCTGATCTTCCGTTAACCGGGTTACTCCTATACCCTCCAGATATTGAAGTATTCTAGCTTCTATATCATCTTTATTTCTAGATTGATGATGTAAAGATTGATAAAACTCATTGAAGGCGGACAATATATCCTTCTTAGATACTTTAATATTTCCATTAAGATCTCGAATTTTAAGAATTTCATTTGCTGTTGTTTTTTGGCGCAATCTTTGAGCCAGAATTTTCCCTGTTTGCTCACTTAGTTCATAACTTTCAGTTCTGTGTTGTCTGTATTGCGAAATCACTCGCTCCACAATATGGGAATACACCATGCTACGTTTAATAAAGAGATCAGTTTGAGATTCTTGAATATGAGTGTTAGACTTGATACTTTCAGCTAGTTTTCTTTCTGCCCGTGAAACCATATCACAGTCCTTCAAAAATGTGTCCCGTCTACTTTTTCCTTGGAAATTTGAGTATTTTAAGGTTTCTCCCCTTACTATTGTTTAAATGCATCCCATACCACAGGAATAGATGCACTATTATTATTAATATCAAAGAATTCCTGTATAATTTTAGTCATATATTGAATATATTCTTCATCAAATAATAAACTCCTCTGGAATTACCAAGTTGTTCTAGGTCTCTCACCTATTGATGGTAAACTAAGATATAATACTAAAAGATTATGATCAGATAATAATCTTGGTAGAATTTCCATCTTTACTTTATGGAAAAAAAATTGAGAAACATGAAAGTAGTCAAGACGAATATGTTTTCGATGCGGGGCAGAAAAAAAACTATAGCCAGTGTCTTTATTGTTCATAGAGAACCACACATCCATGAGACAATTGTCCGTCAGTAAGTTCTTCAAGGCCCTGAAAGTGGGTGGTTTAAGGCCCGTATATTTATCATGTCTGATATTGAAATTAGCTTCTAAATGAATGTTTAAATCCCCACATAAAATAATAGGCGAAGAACAAACAGATAACTCCTGATTTAAAGAATTAAATAGCTCAGCATCATCCAGATTAGAGCCGTAAATAGTATATATTACAAACTTCTGTTGATATAATAGCAATTCTGCAGAGGCCCACCTTCCCCATTTGTCCGCAGTTGTTTTAATACAGGACCCTAGATTATGTCGCATAAAGATTGCCACACCGCGCTTAATTCCCGTCTGTTTAGAACAGACCAATAAATCTAGTCCTAAGCTATTAAAAATCCTTCTTTTATCCCATGCGACATGAGTCTCTTGCAGACAGAGAATGTCTATTCGAAGTAGCTGTATCATTTTAGCTAGGGCCCCTCTTTTTTTATTATCATTCAAACCATTGATATTCAAAGAGCATACTTTTATTTTCATCTCCATTCAAAGGAAAGAATAAAAATCTAGAGAAGAAAAACCCTTTGATGACATTAAGTTCCAAACAAATTCCATTATTTTTTCCAGATTTCATTATCATAGTACTTCTGTGTCTATTGCTGATTGTTGCTGATTTTACACCCCAACCCCACCCTTCCCACACCCACCGGTGACCATCACCACCCAACCCACCCTCCCCCCCCACCCAGACCCACCTTATGAGGCACAGGGACAGCCAGTCCCTGGGAGCTCAGGAGGCCACCCCCCTCCCTCTGAGTTCTGAAGGAGAAAAACTAAAATAACCCTCAATCAAGGCTGCTACCCAAAAGAAAACATGAGATGGCCCAGAAAAGGTTTTTTTTTTTTTACCCCCCCCCCCTTTTACATTCTCAATATAGTAGCGATAGTTATTCATAATGAGGCCAGATAGTCCTTAGCGGCAATTTCAGAGAAACATTTTTTTGTCTGGCCTTTTACAATAACCTTTAATTTGGCGGGACTTTGCAAAAATACTGTGGCTCCCTTCTGTTGAAAGCCAGCTATCAATTGTCTGAGATGCCATCGCTTTGACACAGTTGCCTGGCAATAATCAGGTCTGACAAAGAAGCTGAAATCTTTACCTGAGCGTTTCTTATCTGGTCTAGCTAAATTGAATACCGCTTCCCTTGCCAAAAAATTACTAAATTTAACCAAAATAGCCCTAGGATAGGTATCATTTTTCTGCTTTTTTCTAAGAACAAACGGGAAACGATGAGCTCGTTCGATCACGACTGACCAGTCCCATATTCCCAGCTCAGGAAACGCCTCAGAGAAAATTTCACAGACAAATTTTCGGATATCAGAACCACCTAAATTTTCAGGCACCCCTAAAACTCGCAAGTTGTTTCCGCGAGCTTGATTCTCCAATTCAGTTAACTTTGTACTGATGTCATCTCGTTGATCTTTCACCAAAGAAAGTTCTTTTTTTTGAGCCACCACCTCCTCTTCTAGTGTTGAAATCCTTGTCTCAGCTCCTAAAACTCTAGCAGCCATATCTGTACAAATTTTTGTGATGCGCCGGGTGGCGTTCTGCACCTTCCGGCAAGTACCCTGGGTGCGCGCGATCTCGCCTTTCGTATCAGATCTGTGGGTTAACAGTGTTTGATATATCATTGCTAAAGTAACTTCCCCGTTAGAAGCTGTTTAAGAGTCAGATTCCATAAATTGTTCATCCAGCAAATTAGGGTTCTCTGATTCAGTGTTTTAGTCTCTTGCGGATTGCGCATTTCGAGTAGGCTTTTTCTTGACTGTGATATCTGAGAGAGGTGACGTTTCACCCTCCCCCACTTCTTTCTCTATACTTGTATCATCCGCCGGGTAATCAGCCCAGTCTCTATCCAGGCTTTCCACCGAAGTTAAATCAGACATTGAATAGAATTGATCATTAGTGTCTTGTATCATATCCTGACAACGAGCTGCTAAAAGTCCTGGATTTAAATTATCTTCCAAAGCAGGATTTAAGTTTTAATTGTTAGTTTCTGTTTCAGATTGGGTTACTGAGCTGACTGGGACTACATCTCTCATAATTCCACTTTCAGCAGTCCCGTTTTCAGGTAAGGAATTAGAATTCTGGATTAGGTCTGATTCGGTATCAATAGCAATAAATCCAGGCAGCCCTGTTGCTGTTTGCTGTTTGTGCATTGATATAAACATGAGTCTATATATCTGAGTCTGTATAATTATCTCTTTCTCTCAACATACTTTGAGATTCCTGAGAGGAGATTGCCACTGCCCCCCAGACTGTATGCTGACATTTTTGGCGGATTGCTTCTGAAGAAGTTCAAGCACTGTTTGTGCGGCACGCTCACCCCCTTTCTTAGCAGTTTGAGACCTCAAATTAGTAGCAGCCGACTCACCGGGTTTAGCATTGCCAGGAGAACCACTTAATGAATCTTCCTGCTTATCATCACCCACAGCGGTTACTTTGTTTCTTCCACTCCATGTGAGAGGCTTTACATTCTTAGGAGGCATAGTGGAGTGGTGTGGCTCACTGGTTAGAGGTGGCAGACCCGGAAGCAGAGAACGGCCCAGGACCAGGGTTCAATTCCTGACGCGGCAGGGTCGTGGACCAGGGTCAGCGTACTCGATAATTCTCGCCTCGGTGCCTACTCTAACCAGGGATCACACTCGGCAACTCTGGGCATTAGCTTGCCTCATCTCTACAATGGCCCCCCACATTCGCCGGGGATGCCTGGTTTCACCTTGGAGATACCCAGTAGGGACCATCTCACAGGGATAGCCAGGACGGGTTCCCCAGCGGTCTACAGCGCCACGACGCCTCGTGGCAGCAGTGCGCTTTACAAGACACATACATACATACATACATACATGTTATTCCCGCTAGATATCAGAGTCACTCGGGGTACCTCCCCAAGCCGAAGTGGGATACACCAAACCCGGAGGGGACAGTACAGTGCACGGGCGGTGAACAGAGCAACAAACAGAAAAAAGCATATAAGCCTCTACCGGGGTACCTACTTAAAAAATTATTGTTAACGTTATATCCACTACATCCTCTTGATAATTCCAATCATAGAGTGCCACAGGATAATCTGCAATGGATTAATGTCAGACAGTGAGCCAGATATCTATAGACATGTTATCTACCTCTCCTCTATTTCAAACAGATCCATATGGTCGATTTAACACATACCTTTAAAACCCGCTTTCTGGATCTAATCTTCGATGTCTTTTATTTCTGGCCCGACATAGCGTGTAAATTAAAACGGAGACAGCAAGAATTAACCGTGCCTCACTGAATGAAAATAAGATAAAACAGAACCGAATGGATTCACTCTAGCACCAAGGAGAAATCTAGTAAGGGAGTCGAAAGATGAAGGCTTGAGGAGGAGAGCCTTGCAGCCATCCAGAAAAAAATTAATAGTGGTCACCTGCACGACTCGGCTCCAAGCTATTAATCTACGTGGGCTTACCTACAAGCAAGGGTCCAGAGGCTCCAACTGAAGGGATTCTGACGCGGGGTAGTATACCTCCAGGAACGTCTAAATGGCTAGATAACTTAGCCCGTATATATAGTTCTCCTTTGCGAGTCCCGCGCTGGCGTCTGTGAAGTGATCCCAGCTGAGAATACAGGGTCATGTGACATTCGAGTCGGAACAACGGGCGCCATCTTTTAATGTCTCTCATATACTAGCATTTAGCATAAATGAATAATATAAAAACCATGATATATCGCCACCCACTCATGCACAATACTGTGTGCCTTGTCGAAGTTGAAAGTTAGTAATGGGATAGCATATTCCTCACAATCACCCACACCAATCGATAGTGCAGAAACAAGCTCCAAATCGGCGGCCATGATGGAATGGGCATAACATTGCTAATATGTCAGGATGAACTCTCTATCAATAGGAGAATAATTAATGGCCCACATTACCCACATGGCTCGTTAGTTAAAAAAACAAATCAAACTCGACGGCCATGTTAGAGTGGGTATAATATTTACAAATATATCAAAATCATCTATCTATGTACAGGAGCATGATTGCAGGCCAAATATGAAAATAATTACTGTATATAGAAAAATAGATATACATCCAACAGCTAGAAGGATGATTTTTACTCCAAGAAAATACAAAAGCAGACGTGGGGACTCACTAACTGCTCATAAGATTGAACAGCCTGACCAGCTAATACGTTGACATTACAGTTTTAGAGAGACGAACGTTACCATTCATTTCTAGAGTTCAAGCCTTCAAGAAGAAGGCGTCCATTTTGAAGAATGGTGGCATGCTTCATGTGTGTTTTGTTGATTATATTCGGGGAGTTTGCCCTTGCTGGTCTTAAAATCTCCTCTGGCCCCCTTTCTGTGTGTACACAGATACCCATTGTACGCCATTAGTCATGTGAATATACATACTACAGCTTGTGCAACACCTGTAGGGCCACACACATCTCATTTCTCTGTGAGGCTACAGGTCAATCATCCCCAAATGGCTGATCACTTGCCTGTACTCTACCATGCAGGGTAAGGCCCCTTGGATCATGCCCAGTGTTCTGCTGAGATGGGGAGCGATCTGGGTGATTATCTCCTGGACGAAAATTGAGGTATTCCTCTTCCTAAACTAGTATGCTGTTGCCCAATTATAGGCTGAGGTTAATAAAATTACTATATTGCACTTATCGCACAACCTTTGGCGTGCATAAGATGAGCTTATTACTGGAGGTGTGATGCGAGTGATGAGGGGTTGAAGAAGCTGACTTTTTTCTAAGCCCGGGCGGAGATCGCGTAGCCACGCTACGCAGAACTCTTTGAAGCAGTAAAAAAACTCTGCAATGCTTCGCGGAGTTCCACAAGCATGCCGAGTTGCTTTTTCCGCATGCTTGCAAGACTTTTTTGACATTCAGCTATGCAGATTTCCTGTTCTGGGTAAAATATCATGAAAACGTCACCATGTGGGTGCACATGGGAGCGGCCATCTTGTTTTAAAAAAATTTATAGTTTTGCTAGGTTTTCCTACGTGCCAGCAGAGCTAGGGTTCTAAAACTGCAGCTAGGCACTTTGTAAATGTGGTGTGTCCACCTTGCTTTTGGGGCCATTTCCTGTTGAGGGCAATAGGCCGACCCAAACAAGTGAGGTACCATTTTTCTGAAAAGGCTTTGAGGAATGTGGGGTGGGTGGAATTTTGTGGATCCACGTAGATTCCAGAAATTTCCACCACAGAAATGTAGGGAAAATGGTTCTTTTGGACATACTTTTAGGTTTACAAGGGATTCTGGGTAACAGAACCTGGTGAAAGCCAGTCAAGTCACCCTTTTTTGGATTCCCCTGGTTGTCTAGTTTTGATTAATGTATAGGTTTGCTAGGTATTCCTAGATGCCGGCAGAGCTAGGATTAAAAAACTACAGCATAAAATTAAAAAGTGTCAATTTTTGCTGTGAAAATGTGGTGTGTCCACGTTGCGTTTTGGGCTGTTTCCTCTTGCGGGCACTAGGTCTACCCACACAAGTGAGGTACCATTTTTCTTGAAAGACTTTGGGGAACACGGGGTGGGTAGAATTTTGTGGATCCACACAGATTCCAGAACATTCCACCACAGAAATGTGAGGAAAATATGTTTTTTGACAATTGTTTAGGGTTGCAAGGGATTCTGAGTAACATAACCTGGTGAGAGACAGTCAAGTCACCCCAACCTGGATTCCCGTGGGTGTCTAGTTTTCCAAAATATATAGGTTTACTAGGTTTCCCTTGGTGCCGGCAGAGCTAGGGTTAAAAAACTACACCTTGGAACTATGCAAAAAAGGGTCATTAATCACTGCAAAATTGGGTTGTATCTACCTTGAGTTTTGGACCGTTTCCTGTTGCGGGCACAAGGCCTACATGAACAAGTGAGGTACCATTTTTAGGGTAACACAGAAGTGTAGAGCAAATGTTATTACCTATTGACTTTCGATGCATTTTTGCCTTTCAAATGAAAGATAATGTGTAAAAAAGAAGTCATTTTGAAAAAATGACTCATAATTCTCATGCTAGTATGGGTACTCCCAATATCAGAAATAGGCCAATATCTACTGTTTCTATACTCTATACTTTTTATTTACAACTTTATTTATCATTTGTATGATATACAGTATCCAATAGGAAAAGAACAACATAGCGCTTATGTATGACAAATCGACAGCATAAATGAATAGCACATTCAGTCATCAAAAGAGAATAATAAAATACAGTCCAAGACGACTACTCACAATCAGCCCAGCTTTCCCCCGGTCCTTACAATGTTGGGCAGTATAACTCTCATGACTCCTGACTATGGTCGCCCAGACTAGTGTGATAATCAAAATGTTCCAACCTGCCAATGATTGCCGTTAACCCATCCCAGCTGGGGCTATGTTCTGTTCAAGTGGTGTGAAAGGGCGTGTTGACATTGTGGCTAAATTCCCTGGGAGTACCCATGATTCGTACATATTCCAGAACAGTGGGATATACACACGCCTTGTTGCTGGAGAGTTTGGAGAAGGATACCTGCTAGGTAAATGACTGTGACACACCCTGATAGTTATAGCAGATGAATGTATCATGAGAATGTAACTAATTGTGGTATATAAATAAATAATACCGGATCTAGGTTTTACTGGACATAGCAATAACAGATAGCTCAATAAATAAGAGTCAAGATTCGAGGTAGTAGGAGTTTGCAGGTTTAATACAGCATAAAGGACAGGAACAGGACAACCTGCATAGGAATAGGATGGCAGGGCCCGGCAGCTGCCGGGGCTGGATATGGGATGAGCGCGCTAACTTTAATAACAGTACACAAGCATATATACTAAAACAGTTGCATTACAGCGAATACAATAGGCGGAGCAGTGGGTGTGGTCAATAGCAGTCGCGAAAGATAAGAGTGAAAGTGGGTGTAACAAGAGGCGTATACTTAGACATGTGATGTAAACGTAACAGAATATGTCATAAATGGGGCGGAAACATGGAGGGGGCTACCTAAGGAGCCGGGACCTCTAACCTAATGGTGCGCGCAAACTGACAATGACGTGTTACTAGGAGAAGCTGGGGGCTATGAACTCTGCGCTAGGAGCAGAGACTGAAGTCTGGAGAGTCAGGGCGACATATACCTAAACCCTATCTAGTATCTAATGTTTAGAGGACATGTTGATATAAACTAAGAGTCAGGAGGGGAGAGGCTAACTGACTCTAAGACTGGAGCATGCATTATTCTACATGTAGTGCGTGATGAAGAATATTAAATTACCATTAATACAGTATTTCTCTTACATGGAGACGTAAAGGCTAGACAATGACGGAAACTATTGATGCGATTCAGTAGCTTAGGAATGCAGAGAAGGAGGGCTGGACTGATAACTAGAATCATAACATATTCTTGGCAGACTCGTAGGCAGAGCCAGGCCGAGCCGGGCACTGCGAGGCAGGAAGTAAGTGAAGGGTCGAGGATACAGGTGGGGGCTGTATCGCTCCTCAGCGAGGGTTCAGGAGACAGGAGCTGAATCTGGTGTCCGGGCCCTTTTGAGGCCTAGAAACGGGGACTTTTCAATGAAATAACGTGCACACTGGGAAACGTGGCAACGCAACTTTACATAGGCCTAATATTCGTAGCTTTCACGAGAACTGGAAACTGGCATACTAGAGATGGACACAACTGTAATTGCGTCTTTAATCGAACATGGGGAATACATATGCATATTAATCATGCACACATAACATAAGATGGGGAACACGTAGGGACACAGAACATGGCAAAATTTACTTTTCCACATTCCCTCCTTGTCACTACGTTTCCATCAGGAAACATCAATATTCATGATACCATCTATCATTTCATACAGTATCATTTGCTCGTCTCGAATTGTCTTGGAACGGGATTTAGAACGGGACTTGGGACTAGGAATACAAGAGGTAGCACAAATGCCACAAATTGCAGGGCCACATTGTATACAGAGGCAGCAACTGAATATGATCGCTACTGCAATACCTAGAAATGACAATACTTTCCATCCCCAGGCGGAAATTATATTCCAGAACCAACCGGACCATGTCCAGGTGCCTGGATCTTGGTGTAACATATGGGCAATATTATGGAGTCTGGTTATAGCTGAATAAACAGACGGCGCGTTATTAGGAATGAAAATGCAGCAACTAGATCCGATGACTCTACATGCCCCGCCCCTATCGGCCAGTATGACGTCAAGGACGAGACGATTCTGGAGCACGACAATTCTCATAAAGGATTGCTCTTCGGTTAAGTTACCTAGAGCAGAAGTAGTCTCAATCACTACTGCTTCAAGGGTTCTGGTTAATCTACGTATCAGTTTACTATTTACAACAGTGCCTAAGTAGGGGAAGACACCTTTATTGATATCTATGTATTGTTCTAGAGCAGTTTCAGTATAATCGACAATCGGGAGGTCTCTCTTGTGTCTAGTATGTACTAGGTGGGAATTCCTATGGTAGTCAGGTGGGGCTAGAAAAACTGGTGGCAGTAGGAAGGCAATGTAACAGGTTCCCTCCCAATCGAGGGGCAGACGGACATATGCGGTCTGACCACAAACAAAATAAGAATGACGTGAAGCTTTGAAAATAGATTTCCTACTGTCACTATACTTGACAATAGTAGTACAATCACTATGGCCTACATGTACGGAACCATTATTTCGGACACATAATTCGCCTTTAACTGGTAATACTGATATAGTAGGTAAGTCTGGAGTAGAATCAGACTGAACATTCAGGACCATAAAATTCGAAGAATAATTACCCAAACTATAAACTTCATTTTCTAGATCTAACCCTGTTCTGTGGGGAAGACCTTGCTTGTCTGGAAAACATGTACTGTTAAGAAAAGACATATCTGTTGAGGATGACGTTAACGTGGACCATGCTCCACACGAACCATTATGTGAAAATGGATAAGGAAAGAGTGGCAGAACTCCCTTCGGTGTCTGGAAAGGGGGGAGTCGACCACACACCCAACAATTAGTGGCATTGCTGGTCTGGTGTGAATAATGTAACATGCGGATAAAAGAATTATTTCGCATAGCGAGACGATATGAGAGTTCATGAGGAGGCAGATCACTAAACGTGTGTTCTACTGTAGCATTAGCAGACTTATTTACATGAGAAACTGGAAAATACAAATAAAATGCATAACATGTGCAGGTAATCATAAGGCTGAAAAACAATATGAAACTTAGAAAAACGATACATCGGATTGAGTTTTGACTAACTCTCTCACTATGGGGGTCTATTTTATACATGTCAGAAACCGGTCTAACCGTTTCACCTAGGGGAGGACTTAGACAATCAAACTGGCTGACTTATTTTACTAGACCTTAATTTGAGCTTATACTCCTGTTGCGGAGTTTTCTCTAACAGGGAGGGTTCAATATCATTGTCTTTTGCGGGACAGTCCTTAAGAATAGTACTTTGGCAGTCTTTAAGATCATCGGAAATGTTCTTTGAAACAGGCTTTAGTCCAAAAAATCTTTTCACATGAGACAGATGCACCCAGCCCTTCCTGCCTTCCAGTTTGACGGCAGTACGGGTGGCCAGGAGGACCTGTTTGGGTTCTTTCCAGCGAGGCTCCAGCGGACTTGAACGATCAAAGTTCCGGACAAGAACCATGCATCCGGGAACGATTTCATGCGGTGCCACCTCGGTATTGTCTGGAAATGCGGCAGCAACCTGTGAACGACAAGAGTTGAGGGCAGACATCAAGGAAGCTAGGTAATCTGTCAGCATATTACTTGAAACATCGGTAATACTTCGGGGTCTAGGTGTACCCCACATGTTAGGGGGGCGGCCGAATACGACCTCATACGGGGACAGACCTGATCTGGAATGTGCGACCATGCGCATATAAAATAAAGCGACTGGCAGAGCTACTAGCCAGTCCACACCTTTCTCTTTACATACTTTGGCGATACGGATTTTCAGGGTCTGATTATGTCTCTCTACTAGACCAGCTGCTTCAGGATGGCGTACACAATGGAACTTCCACTGGTACCCTAACAACAGGGAAATGTGTTTCATAAGCTCGGATGAGAATGGCTGGCCGTTATCAGAATATACGACTCTAGGGAGTCCATAACGGGGGAAGAATTCACGAACCAACTGCTTGGCAGTGGTCGCGGCTGTGTAATCTGGGACTGGATATGCTTCTGTCCACCTGGACAAAGCGCATACAACTACAAGGACATACTTGAAACCTCGACATCGCTCCATCTGAATATAATCCATCTGGAGGACTTCAAAAGGGTGGTCAGGGGGCTGGAATCCACCTTGTTCCACCGGGACACTTTTACCTGGATTAAACTGGCAACATATCATACAAGTACGGACTTTCTGCTTGGCTGCAGCTCGTAAATGCTTGTTGAACCAAATGTTCTGGATACTGTCTAACATAGCTTTTTCTCCTAAATGTGCTGGACTATGTGCGGTATTGATAATGACTTGAACCATAGAGTCGGGGAGAAACCATGTGGCTTTACCCTTCGTTACCCATCCCTGATCTGTCTGGACCCCTCCTTGTTCGGACCATTTCTTGATTTCATCGGGAGTAGCATGTAACTGGATATCTATGACATCTTGAGTAGGGTCCTTAACTGTCATACAGGTAGTCAGATCTGGAGTATGTGTCTGTGTCGGGTTAACTGAAATGTCTGGAGTCTGTGCTGTAAGCTTGGCTGTGCGATCTGCTAGATCATTACCTTGAGAAATAATGTCAGTAACTTTCGTATGTGCTTTGCATTTCATGATAGCAATAGATGTCGGTATATGTATGGCATCTAACAGAGCTTGAATAAGGAGACCATGCTGAATCTTGGTTCCATGAGAAGTCATGAAACCTCTCTCCTGCCAGAGCACTCCAAAGTCGTGTACGACTCCAAATGTGTAGCGTGAATCTGTGTAAACATTAACTTTCAGGTTCTTGGCGTGTATGCAGGCTTGTGTCAGAGCAACTAGCTCTGCTGCTTGAGCAGACAGGGTGTCAATACGGTGTGTTTCTATAACTTCAGTGTCTGTAGTCACTGCATACGCGGCTACTAGTTCTCCTGTATTTGTTCTCATACATGAACCATCCACATAAAGTGTCAGGTCGGGATCTGGTAATGGAATATCTGTCAGATCTTGTCTTGGCTTAGTCATAATGTTAACTACTTCCACACAGTCGTGTGTGGCAGGATTTGAATTAACTGATGGTAACAGTGTAGCAGGATTTAGAACGTTGCAGCGTCTGATTTCTATGTGTGGCTGGAACAGTGTCAGTTCATAACCTGTTAAACGTGCAATTGTCAAGTGCTGAGTCTGTGTTCGGTTTAAAAGAACTTCCACGGAGTGTGGAACTTGTACTGTCAGGGAATGTCCTAACACTATGGAATCACTTTGTCTGATAGCTAGTGCTGTGGCTGCAACTGACTTGAGGCACACAGGCAGAGCCTGGGCTACAGGATCTAGTGTGCTCGAAAAATAAGCACAAGGCTTGCATTGTCCTGCTTGATCTTGTGTGAGAACAGATAATGCTGTACCTTCGCGTTCTGTGACGAAAAGTGTAAAAGGCTTACTGTAGTTCGGTGTAGCTAGAACAGGAGCTTGGCATAGAGCTTTCTTTAACTCATTGAAACTAAGTGTATGTTCAGATGTCCAAGGGAGGACAGTCGATACGGCTGCCTCCTGTGTCGTTAACTGTATCAGTGGCTTGGCTAGAAATGCATACTGAGGAATCCATTGTCTGCAGTAAGAAGTAAGGCCGATAAAAGCACGTACCTCCTTCTGTGTCTTGGGCTGTGGAAGACTTGCTATTAACTGGATACGGTCTGGTGTCAACTGCCTACCCCACTTGGACAGCAAGTGGCCTAAATAGATCACTTGCTGGACACAGAATTGAAGCTTCGAAGGGGACACCTTGTGCCCCATCTCGGCAAGGAAACACAAGACTGTAAGGGATGCTCGCTCGCAAGCACGTTCAGAACGGGCTGTGATTAGTAGATCATCAACATACTGGAGCAGGGCAGTGTCAGTTGGCATGTGAATGTTGTCTAGTTGTCTCTTAAGTGCTTGACTGTAAATACTAGGACTTTCTGTGAAACCTTGAGGAGCTCGTGTGAACATATAGCTTCTTCCATTTAAACAAAATCCGAAAAGAAACTGACTGTCTGGATGAATGGGGACACTGAAAAATGCGTTCTTGAGGTCTATGACTGTGAAAAATGAGGCTTCGGAATCAATGGCTGTCAATAGGGAAGAGATATCTGGGACAACTGGATACTGGGGAATAATAGATTTATTAAGTTCTCGAAGGTCAATCACTAATCGATATACTGGGGGGTGCATTTGGATCAGTACGTTTCATGACTGGAATGATCGGAGAATTACATACATTGGAGTCAGTTTCTACAACTACTCCTTGAGCGATGAGCTCGTCAATAATTTTGGATAAGGCTGCTACAGCCTCAGGTGGCAATCTGTACTGTCTGATTCGTGGCAGGACTACACCTGGCTTGAGAGTCACACGATGGGGTGTGATTTGCATATAACCTACATCAGTTGGACCTTGCGCCCATAGATGCTGCGGAACATTAGACAATCTTGGATCAAAATCTCGTAATACATAGTGACCCTTGAAGTCACGTAGAAACAGTCGTATTCCCTCGGGGGAACAGCAAATAACTGCACCTAATTCTTTCAGTGTTTTAATGCCTAACAGATTTTCTGGACACGACTTAGTAAGTAACAGATCAGTAGTGCGGGACAATGGACCTACTTCTAGAGTGACTGGCTTAGATATCTCGTTTACAATAGGCTTTCCTGAAAATCCAAGGGAAACATTTCTAGAGCCTGAGAGCAGAGCCCCTGGAACTTCGGCGTGACTAATGGTGGTCCTACTTGCCCCTGTATCAATCAGAAACTTTCTGGCTTTCCCTAGTACTTGACTATGAACATAGGGACCTTCTTGATCTACAGGAATCTCGATGAGAGGCAAGCCTACCTCCCTCTCTAGGCTGTTTCATGAATATGGCTGATACTCTGGATACTCGGACTGTGCATACTGGTACATTTGCTGTGTAACATGCTGTGTTGCAGCAATAGGCTGCGGTGCTGGAACTGTCTGTTGTGCATTCTGTGGCTGAGAAGTCTGTGAAACTTGTTCTTGTCTAGGCGGACGTGGTCTTTCTTTAGTTTTACCAGTGGCTATATTATGTTTCAGAACTGCACACTCGTTTATAAAATGACCCGGCTGTTTACAATAATTGCATGTCCCTTTAACGGGAACTGTAGGATGACTGGCTTGATTCGTACCCCTCTTCTGACTGTCTTGAGGAACAGATTGTGCAACTAGTACTTTCATTTTCGTGTCTTTCATACGTTTTCTCTCGTGTTCTTGCTCTTCTCTGATTCTATTCTGGTGATACTGAAGCATCTGTAACATTTGGGACGGGGTACTAGCTTGCCAGGTACTTTCGACTTTCAAAACTCGATTCTTTACTTGGGGACTAGAATTCTCAACTAATTTAGTAACAAAAAGATGAGGGTATGACTCGCTACTTGTTTTCAAGCCACTGTTTATAATAAAACACTTTTCAAATCTAGAATAAAAATCACTAGTGTCTTCGTCTTGTTTCTGTTTACAGGCTGAGATTGCATCCCAGTCTTCCTTTTTAGTGGCTAATAATCTTGGCAAAACTTGTATTAACAGTTCTGGTAATTCCTTACATTTCTCTCCTAGACCGGTACCTGGTACTCGTATCTTATCTTCAGCTTCGAGAACTGCCCAATCAATCTTTTTCTCTCCCACCTCCCAATCTTTTTCCTTGAGTTTTTCGTATACCCCTGCGGGCAACAGGACTTTTAACATTTTAATTATATCTGGATACGTGTATTCTCCCATACGGAGCATGTCTTTTAATTCTCGGTGGAACCCTGCTGGATCTTTGTCGTGACAAGGAATTAATTTCTTCATCTCTAAGAGTTCCATCTTTGTAATCGGGGTGTAAACAAACACTCGTTGCATTTCACCATCTGTTGTCCTGATTGGGTGTACTTCTCGTAACGGGTTCTGTCTATCTATGTAAAAGGGTTTACTTTCTGGGGGTGAGACATGAACAAAATGCGGGTTCAAGAAGGTTCTATATTTGTGGCGCTGTTCTAGAATGACACTAATTAAATCGGTACCTAGACCTTTCCATCTATACTGGAGTAACTCGTTCAGGACATCGTGTAACGGACCTGGATCAGAGTGTTGACCCTCATACAGAGTAATGAGGTGCTGGATCATATACATACCCACCAGTCGTTGCTCGGCTGGGGGCAGTTTCAGAAACATTTGTGCCACTATTTCATCTGGAAAAGTGGTAGAATCAGTAATCCATCGGACTGCTGATCGGGCTAGTTCTTGTTCATGCATAGTACTTAACTCACTATAACCGATTCGTGACTTCAAAATGTGATCGGTAGCTTGAAATACTTGTTCTAGAGAACCTTGTTCTGGTGCTGGATGAGGAACAGTTTTCTTGTAGTCTAGACGTGAATGTCGGTCTGGAAATCTAGATTTTCCTACATACGCTATTCTGGCGGGATTCTCGTCCTCTACCTCTTCAGTAGAAGAGTCATTCTCTTTCTCGCTTACTTGTGCTGCTTTACGTTGTTCATGTAACTTTATTATTTCTTTACGAATTCTCTTGTACATACTCTCTATACTACTGACGGTCTTGTGCTTACCCTCGGCTATATTATCACTCCACCTTGTCAGGATTCTCATTTCGGCCGGATCTTTAGTCGGGTAGTCTTGTTCTCTTATTAAACAATTAATCAGAAACTTTAATAGCATGAGCTGGATCTCAGCTTTCCTTTGAGACATGGCTTCGCCAATACTTTCTGGATCATTCCCTGTACGGATGAAACGATATATTCTGTCTAGATCTCCTTTCATGTCAGGTAGGGTGTCCAAATACCCGGTCACCCGTCTTACACGGATGGAATATATTACTGTACTATCATCACCTGCAACCGGATCATAGCGGCATTCAGTAAGAGCTCATCGGATATCTGCAACGGACTTAAATTTGGGCGTACGCTGTAACGCACATTCATGTGACTCGGCCAACGTTCTACGTTGGTGTGGTGGCGGGGTACCAGGAGGACCTCCTCCTGCGGCCCCTAAACTGGAATCGTCGACTGATACTCATCGTACCGGCAGAGTGGGAAATTGTAATGCAGGCTGAACCGGGGGTACCGTAACAGGTACTCCGGTGTCTGGAGGAGCAGGAATGGCATGATTTACAGGGACTGGCGGAACAGGATTTGCATATTCTGGGACTGTGTCGTCCAAGTAGGACGAGATGAAAATATCAGCTGTGGTCGGTTTGTGACGTAGCTTAGTCGGAACTAATGGTGGCGGAAAATTACTGGATGCCTCCGGGGTCGCTTTTGGCAAGCCCTCGGCAAGAAGAGGATACATACCCTTAATAAGGGCATGCCTCTGTCTGTCGGACTGTTCGGTTTTAACTCGTTCACCTATCTCGATTAATTCCCTTTCTTGGGCTCGTTCTAAAGATTCTCTAATTAATTCTGACTTTCTGATTTCTTTTTCGGTTCTCTTATGAGATTCTTTGCGCCATAACTCGATGGCATCTTTCTGTGACTGTCTGGCTTTCTTTTTCCATAATGCTTCTTCTACTCGCATGATGCACTCGGCATCCCATGTGCCCGATACGGGCCATCTATACTTTTCTTCTAACTGTTTGGTATACTCTACCCATAAATCTAGATACAATATGGCACTTATGCCATGCCTCTGATACATAAAATGACCTGGACTGTCCCTAGGCGGGACAGGAACTGCTGCTTCTAGCAGACCTTTTCTAGTTTTTAACTGACGTAGTTTAGAAAATAAGGGCATGACTGAACTGTAACCTAGACACAATACGCAATTACAATACACAATGAACACGATAAATACTCCACATTCATACCACGACATTACAATATATGAAAAACATTTAAAATAACAGTTCGAACAGAATACTACCTGGAATACTGGAAACAGAATACATGAATTTTCTCGAGAAAACAGAACTGACTAGAACAGAAACTAGATGTACTGCTAAAACAGTACGAAACTCACCGGTCTCATAAAGAGACACGTTGGGACCCGCATCCACCAAAGTGGACACTTCGTTTTGGGTCTGTGTACCACCAACCCACGGACCAGAGTCAATTTAGATTGACCCTGTCTAGATACTACCCCAGCAATGGTACTCACCGGGCAGCAAGAACGGAAGGCCTCGGACTGGACTGGACTGCTTCGACGCCGGACGGACGAACTTCGGACTTCTGTTACGGGTGGGCCTCCGGATACCTCGGACCTTGGATTCTCGGCTTGGGCTCTGGTCGGGACTCGCCGCGTTCCTCCACCGCCTCGTCTGGATGCTGGACCGCCACCTCCGTCTCCTCCGTGGGCCTGAGGGATACTTGAAGCAGAAATATCTGCCGGTGCGCAGAAGAGTTCCGTCACGGCTGCAGAGGGTCAGGGGGCCGGCGTGGCTTCGCCGGCGCGTGGGGAAAGAGCAAGTTCCTGTTCGGGCGCCATTATGTGGTATATAAATAAATAATACCGGATCTAGGTTTTACTGGACATAGCAATAACAGATAGCTCAATAAATAAGAGTCAAGATTCGAGGTAGTAGGAGTTTGCAGGTTTAATACAGCATAAAGGACAGGAACAGGACAACCTGCATAGGAATAGGATGGCAGGGCCCGGCAGCTGCCGGGGCTGGATATGGGATGAGCGCGCTAACTTTAATAACAGTACACAAGCATATATACTAAAACAGTTGCATTACAGCGAAAACAATAGGCGGAGCAGTGGGTGTGGTCAATAGCAGTCGCGAAAGATAAGAGTGAAAGTGGGTGTAACAAGAGGCGTATACATAGACATGTGATGTAAACGTAACAGAATATGTCATAAATGGGGCGGAAACATGGAGGGGGCTACCTAAGGAGCCGGGACCTCTAACCTAATGGTGCGCGCAAACTGACAATGACGTGTTACTAGGAGAAGCTGGCGGCTATGAACTCTGCGCTAGGAGCAGAGACTGAAGTCTGGAGAGTCAGGGCGACATATACCTAAACCCTATCTAGTATCTAATGTTTAGAGGACATGTTGATATAAACTAAGAGTCAGGAGGGGAGAGGCTAACAGACTCTAAGACTGGAGCATGCATTATTCTACATGTAGTGCGTGATGAAGAATATTAAATGACCATTAATACAGTATTTCTCTTACATGGAGACGTAAAGGCTAGACAATGACGGAAACTATTGATGCGATTCAGTAGCTTAGGAATGCAGAGAAGGAGGGCTGGACTGATAACTAGAATCATAACATATTCTTGGCAGACTCGTAGGCAGAGCCAGGCCGAGCCGGGCACTGCGAGGCAGGAAGTAAGTGAAGGGTCGAGGATACAGGTGGGGGCTGTATCGCTCCTCAGCGAGGGTTCAGGAGACAGGAGCTGAATCTGGTGTCCGGGCCCTTTTGAGGCCTAGAAACGGGGACTTTTCAATGAAATAACGTGCACACTGGGAAACGTGGCAACGCAACTTTACATAGGCCTAATATTCGTAGCTTTCACGAGAACTGGAAACTGGCATACTAGAGATGGACACAACTGTAATTGCGTCTTTAATCGAACATGGGGAATACATATGCATATTAATCATGCACACATAACATAAGATGGGGAACACGTAGGGACACAGAACATGGCAAAATTTACTTTTCCACACTCTCTTTTTCCACCTAGGTGAAAACGCATATGCCCTGCGGTCCTTCGTGCTCACCCCCTACCTCAATCCATCTACCAGGAGAGAGAGGTGTTACAATGTGGCTCACTGATCAACTCGCAACGTTGTTGAACGCATATCAAAAGCAGGTTCGCTGCCTCCACAAGAGCGGAGGTGCACGCCAGTATACTCCAATCCTGTGCTGCAAAATGATAGCGACCTGTGCCATGTTGTACAATCTTGCCACCAAGGAAGGCACAGAGGTGGAGCTCACACATCATGAGGACATTGATGATGACACAGAACAGGCAGAGCCCTATGCAACAGGAGCAGCGCCAGCAACATATGGGAGACTGAGACGGGCAGAGATCACATGCCGATATTTCTAAGTAAGTAAGGAGACACAGACAGGCTTAGTTTTTGAAGTACGTAGTTTAATTGTCACTACGGCATTTAAATGATACCACACCATGGTACTACAATGTCTATTTTTCTGACTGGGTGGTCACAGTTAACCTCACAGTGACCTGTCCTGTGGGTTGAGGACATGTTCAACATGTGCGCCCATGCACTACAGTGCGGGATGCACGAGTCTGGGTTTCAACGCTTTCGGTGGTGCCTGGGTCACTAGATTGGCGCCTGCTGCTCCTACGCATGTCAGAGACAGGAGTGCTAGAGCCACTCCTGCTTGTGGAGTCTTCTGTTTTCCTGACACCTGTGTCTCCAGCATTGGCTGCTTGATTTGTGAGCATGAGCTCCATAGCAGAGGTCACTCTCCCCATCCCCCTTGACAAATCCGTGCACAATTGCAACCTGCATGGCGACCGAACGCCGGCACAGCAGGGAGGTTGCTGTAGCAAAGCGGTTCAAGGCTTTTGACTGTTGCCACATATACTGATGATTTCTGCACCTCTCACAGTGGTCTCTATCTAATTTGTCGCACAGAGCTCTCATGCACTGTGTCATGTCTGTCATCCCCTTTGCCATGGACTGCATTCTCTCAGTCATGTTGCCAATGCCATGGTCTATGTTTGACATCTTGCAATTTATACTGCATACCTGCCTGGGCACTGCTAACATTGCCTTTGCCTGCAGGCACTAGACTTTTACCATGGTGGTCCCTAGACCACAGAAGACCCCCTCTCGATCCTGGCCTTTGCCTCTCTTCCGTGCCCTTCGGCCTCGGACACTGTCAGCCACAGGTGGATTACTTGGAATGACACCCTCCTCATCTTCCTCTTCTGACGTTTGCAGAATCCTGAGAGGGGGCACATCAAGCCTCCTTCCCTGCACAGATGACTGTGATGTTGGTGTGGGGGAAAGTACTGCTGGTTCCAACTCTTGTGTCCCAAACAACAGAGGTGACTGAGGCTGTGGTGTGGTGGGTCGCTCAGGTGTAGTGGCTTCCTGCGCTGTGGTGTTGTCTTTCTGAACAGCACTATGGCCTGCTCTTTCTTTTGTCTTCTCCCTCCTCTCAGTTGTCGGTGCCCTCTCCTCCCTTTCCTGTGCTTCACTGCGAGATGACTCTCCTGTGGACAGATATGGACATTGGGTCAGCGGTGTAGTTCACCTGTGTGGCATGATTAAATCACACTTCTATCACACAATTGCCTAGGCTTCATTAGCTTCTGGAAGTAGTGTGTGGCATGCCTTGCTGAATACTATGGTGACTGCATTGATGTATGGACCTATGACTACGTCTCCCATGATGCATTGCTGGACGTAAATGACACCTGTTTTGGAGTGTGATGCTGACACACACAGTGGGGAAGGGGAACAGGGAAATGGGTGGGGATTGATGTCCATGCATCTTACCTTGTTTCTTTGCAGCTCTGGCAGAGCTGTCAGCGTCCCCAATCCCATGGATGCTCTACGGCTCCAGGGTGGATTCTACCAGCTCCTCAAGGTCTGTCAGTCGTGGTGCTCTGTTTTTCCCTCCACATGTGGCTTCAGCTTCTTTTCTCAGTGCAGCAAGTTTTTTCTTGGTGATGATACGCAGATCGTACCATCTTTTTTTAAGGTCATCTATATCCCTGTTTAAGACCCCAATTGCATTGGCCTTGGACTTGATGTCAAGCCAGGTGCTACGTTTGACAGACTCTGCAACATGCAGAGACTGTTATCCAAAGATTTTGGTGTGGTGTTTAACCACCTCCTTAACCAGCACCAGCAGTTCTGCTGGGCTAAATTTGATTTTCCTCCTGCGCTCAGCTGTATCCTTCTGGCCATCCTGAATTCCATTCTGCTGATCAGGTATGCTCAGGGAAGCCAGCTCCTCTCTGTTTCCTCCTGCTCTCCAAACAGTTCAGTTGCTCTGCACCTGCATGTGTGTGGCCACTCCCAGGTACTGGGGAGTGGTGGTTGCATCTGATTGGTTGGTTCCTCTGTGGCTTTGCTGTGGGGTGTGGTGGGTGTTCCTGATTCGTTGACAGGCTCACATGGGTTATTTTTCAAATTATAAATTCCGATTCGGTAATTCCCATTCATTCCTATGGGCCAGGAGGACCATAGGAATGAATGGGTATTACTGAATCGGTATTTACCATGTCGGAATAAACTGATTCGCTAAATACCGATTACATATTCCGAGTGTTACCGAATCGGTAATTTTTTACTAATTTTTTCCTACATCCCGTTTTCTGATTCTGAAATACCGATTCGGTATAAGTCCATATTTAAGAGTCGGAAAACAGAATTTACCTACATCTGGCCCTAAGTGTGTTCCCTTGACAGACTTGATCGTTAGCATGAGGAGGATGAAGCAGTCCGGTTCAAGGGAAAATCAGGATAAAGTCGCCTTGAGAGCCGAGCGTCCCCGGTCCATGACAAATTTGTCCATGAAAGTGGCTGAGCAGAACCGCTCCTCCTCCGACACTTGAAATATATGCCCACTCGGAACAGGTCCCCAAATTTGATAATATTGAATTTGGTAGCATGCGTTGCACCAATTTTTACCCCATGATCGGCACCCAATGGTTATTCAGGGTGGGCAGTGCCGAGGAGTACAGAAGGGGGGCACCAGCCATGCGTCTCAATTTATCCTAAGCCCAACTGGTGGTGGAGACAGTTTGGATGTCTTTAGGTCCCTGGCGAGGCCCCTGGGCAACACCGCGTGTAGGGAGTCTGGCAGAACTAAATCCGCCTCTGGTCGCAGATATGAATTTCGAGCATCAGGGTGGAACAAAGTGTATGCATAACTGCACTGGGCAACCAAGTAATAGAGCTTGAAGTTGGGGACGGGGAAACCCTCCTTGTCGTAAGGCAATGTCAATACCTGCCACCTCACCCTCTGTCTCCTACCCCCACCAAGTCAATGGAATCAAATGAGAGCACATAGTTATAACTGTTCAGTAGTGGGATTGGAATGTTGTTAAAAAGGTATATAAACTTCGGCAGCACAATCCTTTTGATCAAGGCGACCCGTCCCACGATAGAGAGGGGGAGGCGCAGCCATAATTTAGTCTAAGCATTTGGGAGGTGTCCAGATGAATATGCACGCCCAGATATTTAACAGAGTCAGTACACCAATCAAGGGGGTACTCGCAGTCCCACCACACCGTGCTCGGTGTTAAGGGGAAGATAACCGACCTCTGCCAGGTAATCCCGAGAACTGGCAGAATCAAATGATTTCCCATATCAACGAGTCGAGTTTCTCCCATGGTTCACGCACATAAAAAATAACATCATCAGCACAAAGAGAAACCAGCAAAGGTCCAGTATTAAATTGCAGGCCCCTGTGCATGTGTTTTTCAGGAAAGTGGTGGACTAAAGGGTCCATTGCCAGTATTAATAAAAGAGGCGAAAGGGGACAGCCTTTCTTGTTCCTCGCAATAACGGGATTGGGCATGACAAGGAACTATTAAGGCGCCGGATTGGCTACAAATCCCGTGGACATACCCATCCGTAACATCACAAACATCATAAAGGCCACTCCAAGGAGTCGAAGGCGTTCTCTGTGTCTAAGAGAACAGCGGCTGCAGGAATCTCCGGGTTTCTTCAATGTAGGACCGCAAACAAGGTGCATAGATTCAGCGAGGTAGACCTTTGTAGAACAAAACCTGATTGCGCCAGCACCATGATCTTGTCCGTTAATAGGGCCAGGCGGAGTGCGATCATTTTCGCTAATATTTTGTAATCTAAGTTTCATAAGGAGAGCAGTCGATTTGTCGAGCAATCCAAAGGGTCTTTGCCGGGTTTGGGGAGAAGTATAATGATAGCTTCTCCAAGCATAGGAGGTAACACATTCCGCTCAAGAGATGCGGCATATACTTCAATCAGCTTAGGGACCAGCAAATCCTTGTAGGTCACATAGAAAATGCTCATAAAGCCATCTAGGCCAGTGACCGTGGAGCCAATTAATGCCTCCTCCTTTGTGAATGGCTCTGCCCAAAAAATTCTGCATGTGCTTCTCCAAATACACCAGGGCTATCTCAGATAGATATATCTCCTGCGCGGCAGAGTCCTCCACAGCACGGGAAGTGTAGAGGATGGAGTAGTATTTCAAGAATTTGTCTTGGATCTCAGTTGTGGTAGTTAACAGTGGGCCAGAGGCAGACCTCAGTTCAGTAAAATGGGAGTTATTGTACAGGGGCCTCAACATGCTCGCCAGTGTGCGGCCAGGGTGCTCCCCCACTCCATATCTACAGGCTAACGCATATTTGCTTAAAACATGGGATTCTCACTCCGCAGATTCCCGAAAGTCAGTTAGCAATTTGATCCGGCGTTTTGTCTTGTCAGGAGTCGGCTGTCCAAACATTCCCTGACTGGGTCTATCAGTTGCTGCTCAATATGGGACAAAATAGATAGTAAGTCTCTCAGCACCCCAGAATGCTTTATAATTCAGACCCCCCAATGTAGGCCTTAACCCCTTGCATGTGGCGTGAATTTTCACGCTGTGCGGCCGTTTTTAAAGAGTGGGCGGGATCATGACAGCCCCCAGCCGTCATCAGCACACGCCCACCGTTATGCATGATGGCCGGGGGCCGGCATCAGCATGGAAGGGGTTAAAAGCCTCTCATAGCATCGCCGATGAGTCCACCGAGCTGGTGTTTAAAGTGAAATAAACCTCTACGGGCTCACATACCTCAGACAAGAACAAATCATCCAGCCGGCTCCAGCTTGGGAACCGCCATAGTCTTTTGAAGCAATCTTGTCTAGGGACCCAAAGATGAAGCACCACAGGGGACTAGTCAGAATTGGTTCTAGGGAGGGTAGAGAATGACCGATACCACTTGCAGATGCCCAGTCAGCAACCAGTAATCGATCGTGGTCCACGTATTGTATTGGGCTGTGCAATGTGTATAGGTAGCGGTGGAGAGGTTTTGCTGGCACCAAATATCTCTTAATGTTAGGGAGTCACAACGGTCAAGGAAGGCCTTTCGTGTGCACGGTTTGGTAACATGGGAGGTGGACGAACTGTCCAGAGCCGATTTCAAAATTTAATTCAGGTCCCCACCAACTATCAAAGTATGTTATGTTATGTTAAAATGTTTTATACCACGCACGTTCACCGGAACGGTTTCATGGCGCTCATAACAAATGCAGAGGGTAAGGGCAGAGGTTTACTCGAATGCTAACTGAAAAAGAAACGTCTTCAGTGTTCGTCGTAGGTAGGGCAGTGACGGAAGGAGGGCGGAAGAGAGTTCCAGAGTTTGGGGGCCAGGAAAGAAAAGCACAGGCCACCATGTTTTTTACGTTTGATTTTAGGGGTAAGCAGAAGGTTATGTGAGATGGAGGTCTCTAGTGGGTGTATATCGCTTCAAACAAGAGGAGATGAAGGCAGGCGCAAGGTTGGAGAGGGCTTTGAATATCGTACAGCCAAGTTTAAAGGTGCAACGTTTGGCCACCGGGAGCTAATGCAGGCTCCGCAATAGCGGCGAGACGTGCTGATGTTTAGGCTGATGGTATACTAGGCGAGCAGCCTGGTTTTGCACCAGCTGCAGCCTGTGAAGGTGGTAAGCGGGAATTCCTGCGTACAGAGTGTTAGCAAAGTCAATTCTAGACATTACAAGAGCCATGATGACAAGGATGAGTGCATCTCTGGTGAGGAATCTACAGATTTTGCGTATCCTACGCAGATGGAAAAAGCAGGATGATGTTACAGCACTAATCTGAAGCCTCATAGATAAATCACCAGAGATGACTACGCCAAGACTCTTCACAGAATTGACAGGACGAGGAGGATTCCCAAGTAATAGGGGCCAAAAGCTGTCATTCCATGGGTTGGCAGACCCACCCACCAGCACAAGCTCAGTCTTGGTGGGGTTTAATTTGAGCTGGCTGTGAGACATCCATTCTGAAATGTCTAGCATGGTGGTTTGAAAACTAGGACGGGAGGAGAAGGAAGTGTCAATGGGGAATATTAGCTGCAAATCATCCGCATAGTTGAAAAATGTGGCAGAGGATTTGCTGAGGGAAACTATTAGGGGCTGCATATGCAAATTAAAAAGCAAAGGAGCTAGGGCGGAGCCCTGAGGGACTCCGCAGGAAAGGGAAGAGTAAGAAGCAGAAAAAGTAGACAAGTGTACAGCCTGTAAAGTACTAGTGTCTAGTTAGATTATCTGTGACTGGATTATCTGTGACTGGAGCTCATGGTAGAAGTTGGGGGAGTCAGTGTTAGGAGCATAAATACAAAGCAGTGCAAGATTGTGTCCCATCAATTGCCCCGAGACAATGGTGTAACAGCCTTCTCTGTCACTAATTACGGAAAATAAATGAAAGGGGACCCTTTTGTGTATGAGGATCACTGTGCCCCTGGCGTAATTGCTGAAGTTGGGAAAATAGCGGTGTTGCCCCCAATTCAATGCAAATCATGTGTTCTCTGCCTTAGGCAGGTGTGTTTCCTGAAGAAATGCAATATCACTGTTATGACCCTGCAGATAATGTAGAACATGCTCCCGCTTTCTGTTGTCGTTGAGACCTCTAACATTCCAGGACATTAGGGCTAGGTCAGACAGACCCGCAATATAGCCTATCTTGGCCATCCAGGTAGTTTAAATGTTGAATGAAATTTGTGATCTAGGAATGTGAATGTAGCTAAATTGTGAGCGGGATACGGACCTGTACTATATCTTGTGAGTCCCCAACATGATCCCCCCCACCCACCACACAGCCTCACGTAACCCATTGCGAGGAACATACTCCAATGGTCTACGAAACCAAACCTCCCAGGAACATGTACATTTCTGCAAAAAAATTAGAGCAATAGTTCACTAGCCACCAAACTGAAAACAACATGGTGAACACCAGGGGGTAAGCAACGCCCCGCCAACCAAATAGCACAATTAAATATGTATGTCATAGAAATGTCATTATCCGAATACACATAGTTCTAAAGCAGTGAATGTTTTGAGCTGCAATGCATTTATATCTGGTCATTCAGTGGAGAAGAGCTCCACACTAGCTATGGAGCCCCATCGCGGAAGGGAGGAACTCGCCCAATCCACCGCCGTCTGGCAATCTGTACATCATTGGGCGAGTCATAAAAGCGGTGCCGGCAATCAATGTCCACACGCAGGCGTGCCGGGTAGAGAATACCATATCTGAACCCAAGGTTCCGAAGTGTGGCTTTGACTCTGCTGTATTTCCGCCTGGCCTCTTGTACCATAACTGTAAAGTCCACGTACAGAGCCAACCGAGGCCCCTGCCATGTCGTTTCCCCCCACTTCCTCGCTAGTCTTAAGGCTGTATCTCGATAGTTCCATGATGCGGGCCAGATAGGGCCTCGGCGGGCAACCAGGATTAGGCCGAGGGCCCAGGGTGCGGTGGGCGTGATCAACCATAAATCCCAGGATTAAAACGTCTCTACCAAATAAAATCAATGAGTACTGTTTCGACAAAAGTGTCCATGCGGCCTTTGTTGTGGATTCCGGCATCCCCAGGATGCGTACACTGTTTCAATGACTGCGTGCTTCCAAATCTTTATTCTTGAGGGTTACCTCCTTGAGAATGCGCTCTACTTTGTCTAGACGTTTGGATGCCTGGGCTGAGCTATCCTCAATTTCCTAGACCCTGGCTTCCACCACAGTAAGCCGTTTGTCATGCACCTCAATTTTTGTCTTCAAACCATCAAGTTGTTTGCCAAAAGAGTCAAATCTGCCATCTGGTGCTTTGATACCAGCCCTCATCTCTTGTAAAAGCGAATGTGCAGCGATAGAGGACTTACTTCCCAGGTTCCTGTTCTGCCCCCCCTCCGCCATGTCTGAATCGTTGTTCTGGGTTTTGTCTGGTACTTTCTCAAATGAGAGGACCCTTTGCTTGGGGTCCTTAAAGCCCATGCCAATGAATGAGGACCAGCCGGCAGGGGCGCAGACCAAGCCACACGCAGGCGTTGATCTCAGCACAAGGAGAGTGGCAGTATGTGGCACGAAGGAATAATACAAAGGTAAGCACAGTACTCAGAGGTTATTCGCTAGGCTGTGAAGTGTGGGCTGAGGCAAGTATCAAGCAAGTTAAGCATCCCCACATAGGCTGATAGGAGTGTTCCAATTATGCCTAGTTCTTCTGCGTGATTTTCTCCAGCGTGGCACTGTGGAACTCAAAACATGAGGCTCCCCAGCTCCGGGGCTCAAAATGGCGATGTCCTGATGCTTTAAATGGGTGCAGCGGCAAGCAGGAGAGATTTTGAGCCGTGAGGGTGGTGGAAGTTCGGGAGGCCTGCCAGTTATGCAGCCGCACATGGGGAGATCAAGCGCAGCGTTCTGCCAGCTCTACCATCGGCCTCCCCCCAGGTCTGACTCCCTCAGCCCCGCAGCTGCACCCAGGCTCTCCCGCAGGCCCTGTCCCCGGCGGGCCTCAGGGAGCAACCAGGGCACTCCCGGCCCACCACAGACAGACGAGGCACATATGGGGGAGGGAGGGAGTCACCGGCGGCCTGCTCGCAACACACTCACCGCGGCAATCCTCGAAGGCAGGTAGACGCAGTGTGTAATCGGTCGCAGGGAGGACTGGAGCACGTTTGGGCCCACTTTTCTCTACTGCTCGCAATCGTGTCTCTACGTTGGCAGTCTACAGCCCTCTCTGGTCATGATTAGGTCTCTCCGCCACCTCCTGGGATCCGCTCAGTCGTTCCAGGACGTCTCCGCGGGAAGTTGATGCCACACAGCCAAAGTTTGAAGTGCTGTATCAAGGCATAATTTAGTTAGTGCAGGCAGTTCGGCAGAGCTTCAGCACCATGCGGCCATGTTCGTCGGCGGCCTGGCCACACCCCCTTCTAAACTCTATATTTTGTTCCCATTTCAGATACATAGGTGTCTTTAATACCGATTTTTTCATGTATACATTTTCCCAAAATAATTGATATTTACCCGGTACATTAAAAAAACTCCATTGCAAGACGCTACTCAGTTATTGGCTCTAGGTTCTTCGGGTTCTTGGTGAACCTACAAGCCCTATATATCCCCACAAGCAGAAAGGTCCAGCAAATGTAATAGTATATTGCTTTCACACAGCTGTCATAATTAAAAGTTACAGGTGAACACGTTGACACAAAGGGCTGTTTTTTTCAAATAATTTTCAATTTTTCCTATATTTAACTATTAGTTTCTATGAAGAAACCTTGAAGGATCTACACAAATGACCCCTTGCTGAATTCATAATTTTATCTACTGTTTTCAAATGTCTAGCTTTCCAGGATACATTATTGCTTTCATAACCATTTCTATCATTAACTGGAAGGAGGTTGGAAGCAGAAAAAATAGCAAAAATAGGCTATGTCCCTTAGAAATACCAAAACTGTGTAAATAATTTTAGTTTTCTGACAAATGTCGGCTTGACCCTGAAAGCTGGGAAGATTGTGATTTCAGCACCACAACCTCTTTTTTGATACCATGTGCAGGGATAAAAACAGACACTTTCATCTGGAGCTCTTTTTTCCAATTTAAAAAAACAAAAAACATTTTGCTTTATTTTGGCTAATTTCTGGGTCCTCTCCAGGGAAAATCACAAACCCTGGGTACCTTTAGAATCCCCATGATGTTGGAAAGAAAGGACGCATTGGTGTGGATTCCTTATGTGGTCAAAACGTTGAAAGTACCTAAGAGCGAACTACCCCAAATAGCCAAAAAAAGGCTTAGCCCAGGGGTGGAAAAGGCCTAGCAGCGAAGGGGTTAACAAAATGACAAATGTATGTTGTTGGTGAAAGGGTTGCTGAGATTAAGAAGAATGATAGCCATGTTTACTTTGAATGAATGAATACTCCCTTGACTCACAAAAGTTTACAAGCACAACATATATATTGTGTATTTATGTAGCCTTACCCACTCATTATCAATCTCCTCCCATTGACTCCGAGGCCCGCTCGTGCTCCCTACCTATGCCATTTTGACTGTGTCAGTCTTGGGTGGACCGTTGGCTTCATGGTAACACAATCAAAGAATGGTAGTACCTCACTGTGAGAAGTCGGCCTGGTATATGATGCTCACTAGTTCTAGTGATCACCTTGTACCATGCCAAGCAACCCTTATAGTGCAGATTGTAAAGTCAACCTTATAGACAAGCTATCCTAGGGGTAGCATGGACTAAGCAGTCTTAGGCTAAACTCTGTAAAGGCATGTGAAGCAAGCTGTTTTACCATACACAATCCCTTGAATACCAAATGAAAGGACACCACACAGATATATATTGAAAATATATATAGATTTATTTCTACAAATATCCCCTATGCTCTTTATGAGCACAGAAGCAAATGCGTTAAAACAAAACTCAGTTTAAATACACAAAAGTTGCACAATTTGGATGAGCCCTAGGGGCCACCTAAACCATATACTAAAATAGTGGTATACGAACCACTATGGGGAAAGTGAAGAGGCCTAGGGCCTGGGGAATCGCTGGAGCTGTTCGGGACTAGCAGAGATGAAGTCAGGAAAGGCCCGCGGGACTCGGGTGCAGCGCTTAAAGCACACGCATGCACCAATGCAATGTCAATGGTGCGTAAAAGTTACAAAGTTAGTGTTTTAGGAACCTTCCGATGGACCTACAAGGATAAAACTTTAGACACAGGCACTAGAGGTGTATACTATGTGTATACTATACTATGTATACTATACCAGTGTGGGAACACCAGCGTTGCTGAGTTACCACACCCACAGGAAGCGGGTGCACAGGTGCAAAGTTGTGTCGGGTTTCGTCACTCAGGTCGATGGTGCTTGGAGCTGAAGATGCTGCAGGCGGGTCGTCGAGAAGAGTTCCGGTGGATCCAAGGGTGGATCTGAAGAGGTGAAGACCGGAAAGCAGAGGGGACAGTGTTCAAAGTCACTAGCCAGTGACTACCGTGGAACCAGGAAGGAACCAGGCGATGTCGGGTGCAAACAGGTGAAAAGGTGAAGATTGTCTCTGCAGCCACGTGGACACGAAGAGGTCAAGGACGTCCAGGAGTCGATCACGAGCTGTCCTACAAAGGCTCTCGCTGATGGCGGTGTCGGCAACTTGATTGAAGCAAACAGGCCTTGGCTAAAGCAAGCCACGCAGGAATCGATGCAAGCTTCTCACTCGGACCAGCAAGGTCAGAGCGGGTGCTCCTTTTCAGGGGAGCAAGGGCGAGTCTCGAGCAACCAGACCAGCAGTGTAAGTTGTAGATTTTGTCGCCAAGATGGCCGCTTGCCGCGTGGCAAGTGGCCGGGATGGCGCATTGAGTGGCAAAGTGCAACATGTCTCTTTCTCACAGAGACATGGACGGATGGAGCATCCGATCCTGACATGGCAGTTGCGACCCCCCCAGCCTATAACGCCTATCGCCTCGACAGAGTAGGGCAGCACGGAGGAGGACTAGCCATCATCGCCCGCGACCACAAAACGGTCAGAATATCTCATATCCCCTCCACCTCCTGCGAAGCCCTTCTTTTCGATCTTAAACTCACCCCATCGTTTCATTTTAAAGGCATCCTCCTATATCGACCACCAGGCTCTCGCACCAACTTTCTAGCAAATCTGGGTGCAATACTAGAAGCTCCATCGCTGGAAGACTCATTTACAGTATTAGACGGCATCTTTACTAACATGCAAGGCGTTAATATAATAGACACCTTACCAATGCCATGGACCGACCACTTTGCCATCTTAATAAAAATATCAGTCAAATTAAATAGACTCAGACCCCACTCTGTATTAAAACCACAAACCATCAAAGTTTAGAAGGACATCGATCAAGCTGAGCTAACGACCTTACTCGAAAAAACCCGGCCTGATTCAACATTTGAACCAAACTTGGCCACTCGACAATTTCAGGAGTGGATAGGTACCGCCACCGACTCCTTAGCCCCAACCAAAAAACTCTCAAGAAATAGAGCAACGCCATCAGCCCCGTGGTTTACAGAGGAGCTACGTATTAAGAGGCAATTCTGTAGAAACAGGGAGAGACACTGGCGCAGATCCTACAGCGCTGAAAGCAAGACCAGTTATAAGGAAGCACTTGGACAATACAAAGCCCTTATTGTCGAGACAAAAAAATCCTACTTCACTGAACAAATCAATTCTGCTAAAAACTCAAGTAAAAAACTTTTTGAGATAACTAAGGTCTTAGCGGGAAACGCACCGGACCTGAATCGTCCACAATCCCAAGTCTTTTGTGATTCTCTGGCCGATTTCTTCTTCACAAAGGTGAATGATATATATCAAGCATTCTCCACGAAAACAGTAATCAGTTCCCCCACATCTAACAACGGGACCAATAATATCGAACTATCTCAGTTCTTAGACCTTGGAAAAACACAAATCAAGGAAATAACGGCCACAATTAAATCAGGCTCAGCATTAGATCCCTGTCCTCTTAAAGTCATTCGTCCTATCATGGACTATCTCTCCCTTGACCTTGTATCAATCTGCAACACAATGTTCGGAACTGGGATATACCCAGACTCCCTTAAAAACACCTTGGTCAAACCCTTACTTAAGAAAGCTAATCTGGACAAGGACCAACCAAAAAACTACCGCCCCATAGCCAGTCTTCCCTTTTTAGCCAAAGTGGCGGAAAAGGCTATGAACTTACAACTCTCAGAGTTCATAGAAAAACACCAACTACTGGACAACACTCAATTTGGTTTCCGCAAGTTCCATGGAACCGAAACTGCCTTAATAAAAGCTACAGAGGACATAAGAGTGATCCGGGACCAGGGAGGTACAGCAATACTCGTATTGCTCGATCTGTCTGCAGCCTTCGACACGGTCGACCACAAGATCTTGGTCGACCGTGCCGAAAACCGGGGCATCCGCCACATGGCTAAAAATCTGCTTTCCTCCTTCCTGGCCGGGAGATCACAGGTGGTCACACTGGGGCCCTTCCAATCGCACAAGCTGTTACTACCGTGTGGGGTTCCTCAAGGCTCATCCCTCAGTCCGACACTATTCAATATCTATGTGTCGGACCTGGCCTCTGTCATCAAGGCCTATGGGATGAGCCTTACTTCATACGCGGATGACACTCAGCTTGTGCTGGCCATCAACGGGAATGGAGACAAGGTAGCTGAAAATTTCCAAGAGGGCATGCGGGCGATCGGTGAGTGGATGGCCTCTAACTGACTAAAGTTAAATGCTGAAAAAACGGAGGTCGTCATATTTGGACATCTCTCCCCCGGATGGTCAAACACCTGGTGGCCCCCTACGCACGGAACACCACCTACACCAGCCATCACCGTCAGAAATCTGGGGGTGATTTTTGACGATAAACTAAATTTCATGACCCACTCAAATAAAACAGCAGCAACAGCCCATCATAAACTCAGGCTGATCAAGAAAATCATGCCGTTTCTACCAACCTCAGCAGGTAAGACGCTGGTAAGCGCCCTCGTGTTGTCATCTCTTGACTATTGTAACGGCTTATTCACCAACGCCCAAGCAAGAGTGACCAACAAAATGCAGACCATCCAGAATGCTGCAGCCCGTCTCCTGTCTGGAATCCCAAAGTTCTCACCAATCTCTGATACTATAAGGGACCTGCATTGGCTCAAGATTCGAAACAGGATCAAGTTTAAAGTGCTGTGCAGCATACTCTATAAAGCATTGCACAACTGTGGTCCACATTTCCTGAAATCCCAACTCAGATACCAGTCCTCCATAAGATCACTCCGATCTAACAACCTTAAAATCCTACAAATACCACGAACAAAAACAGTCAACTGGGGCGATAGACGCTTCCTATTGGCAGCTCCCAGATTATGGAACTCCCTGCCAGCTTCCATCAAAGACAGCCCATCCCTGATGCATTTCCGCAGAAAGATAAAGACCTGGCTGTTTGATCAAGAATAGTTACCGGCCTAACCTTGGGAAAACATTCACTGTTTCTAGCGCCGAGACGCATACGGCCAATTGTACGCGCTGTACAAATCTAAAAAAATAAATAAATAAATAAATAAACAGGGCCCCATGCATATCGTGGAGATGCTGGGGGGCTGATCTTCGGTGCAAATGCTGCTCGGTGTCGGGGCTTCTCAAACCCCAAAGCACAGCGTCGAGGGTGCCTCGGGTGCTGCGCAGTCAGCTTCTCAGGGTCCTTCAAGGTGTCCGGTCCCACGTCTCTTGGTGCCTCCACAGGTCTCTTCTTTTCAGGGACTGTGGATCGTGCTCTGAGACGTCTGGGAGTCTGGGTCTTGTCAGGCTCTGGGCTCGGGCTCCGGCGGGAGGTGGCGGCAAAGCAGACGTCGAGTTGCTGGTTGGTGCCTGTATTAACAGGGTGGTCACTCCTTGGCCACAAGGGAGATTCTCTTCAGTCTTCTGTGCAGCAGAATGTCGAAGTCCAGTTTTCTTCTTAGTTTCAAGTCGAGTACAGGATGATCTGAAGTCTCAGGACACAGCTCCTACTCTTATTCCAAATCTATGGGCCGGATCACCTGCTAGGTCCCTCCTCTGGGTGGGACCAGGAAAGGGGGCGGTTACACCCCCTTTCCTTTGTCCAGTTTCGCGCCAGGACTGGGGCAGGAAAGCCCCAGCACCGGTTTGAACTGGCAAATGCACGGGGACACCTTGTGTGCCCCAGGCATGTCTGATTCTATTCAGCCCTGTCCTACCCAATACACAAAATCCTGTCTGGGGTGGTGCTAGCACCTCCCGAGGCAGGAAACCCTTTGTCCAAGCTGCCCTCGCTGGAAGGACTCCCAGCAGCAGGAGGTCAGACTTGTGTCTGTGGTGGCAGCATCCATTTTGTGATGCTGAGGCTCAGTTTAACTTTAACCGGGGTTCAGGTTAGGTACATGTCGTGTCCCTCTAGAAGGGTGGAATGCTACTCCCGTCGCCAGAACTGTCGAGGGGGTAGTATTCCAATTCGTATGACACCTTACTCGACATGTTTTGATAAAGCCAAACCAAAGATAGCATATAACCGCAAGGATTATAATGTACTTAAGAGTATATGGTATGGCAGTATCATGAAACAGCTAAAGGATATGGTTCCGAAAGCTGCAGACAGGCTCAGCTCATGCCAGAGCACCATCTCACATATTTCCAAGCACTCTGCCTCCAGGATTAATGAGGCCTTCCATAGGAGTGGCTTATAGGAACATATGTGTCCATTTTAGATTAGGTATAGGCATACTACACCCAAGTAAGGGGTGATTACACCGACTTACCCCAGCTGAGTGATCAGCCAGTTATGTCAAATATGGAGGCCAGGCCAGGGGTGGCACAATATGTGCTGCAGCCCCTGGTAGGCCTTGGAAGCACCTATGCCCTGGGTACCTGGGTACACTGTTACTGGGGTCAATAAGGTGAACCAGTTCCAATTTCGTAATGCACCTAAAGTGCATTGGCAATCATTTAGAGAGAGAACAGCAGGCTGTGGGTCTGATTAGCAGGCCCACAGCCACATTAAGTCATAAACCAGTGAAGCAAAAAGCAAAAATTTGGGGTGACCATAGGATAGCAGACCCTACTCTCCTACACTCACTTAGTCCCGTATATAATCATTCATATTAGTAATCAGATATTCTTTGCCTTGTTGTGGCATTCGGGGTGAAAGTAAAATTGAGAAGTTAGTTGGCATTGATTTAACAGAGTAGGGCCATAATAGAAAAATAGATAATTGTGTAGTATAGCTGCCCTACCTGTACATGGTAGTAAAGTAACGTGAGACTGCAACACAAGTTTGTCTATCTAGGGCTCGAGCTGACTGAGCTGGCATGCCTACAAGGTTAATTTAGCTAAACAAGAGAGAGAAGAAGACTTGTCTACTCTACAGTGCCTATTAATGCCTGACGCTCACACAAATGTTAGGGTCTTAGGAAGTGGGAGGATACCACAAATGTTATATACTGTGCTTGCTAGTGCTACTGTGCCACTATAATTTTCTATATATAATTTTGTGTTACTGTTATGCTAAGAGTATTGATTACAATTGTCTTTTTTCTCTCTTGATATAGCTACTACTTCCCAACCACAACAACACCAACAGGCAGAAGTTAGCAGCCAGGGCCCGGCAATGGAAGCTGGAGGCTATCCGGGATGAATATCGGCGGCTGCTGGTTCTGGCAGAGGAGAAGGAGGAGCCAGCAGCTGCAGGCTTCCCAAGTGCCCTGGGTCCCAGTCAGGCTCTCTCAGTGCCTCCGGTGGTATGGCGCTATGGTCTAGCAGCCGTGTGCAGCACTTCAAACACTCCTGCCCACTTCTGTTGTTCATGTAAGACATTTCAGCACTGCATGCTCATCCAGATGGCTCGCCTAGAGGCCAGGTTTGAGGAGCGGTTAAACATACTAAAGCAAAAGATCCGGCAAGTCTGCTGCTAGACCTCCCTCTTGACCCTTGCTTCTTTCCAAAATTTTATTTGGTGGATCGGAATTGGGCTTTGGGGAAAACATTTTTTTTTAATGGACATTTTGATTTTTTAAGTTATGAACAATTGGAATTAGTGCTGGACATTGGTTCGGGTTAGGGAGACGGGTGGGTCAGGTGTTTTTTTCATTTTAGGTTGTTTGTTAGGGGAATACATTATTTATAGTTTACATTTAATGTAAATCTTTTGTGGGGGGTTACTCTTTTACTTTATACTGTTTCCTTTGCTGCAGGGCCGCAGACAGTTTTTATTTAATATCTGCCGATAGTGTAGCACACCAATATATACATACGGTGCCCTCACCAGTCCTACTAGTACTGCCAGTCTCTCCTCATTTTTTCTATGCACTCTGCAACTAAAAGCTCTATGAACTCAGAAAGGTGTTGGTGTGTGAATTAATACATTTCCATAGTATATACTTTATGCCTCCCCTCATGTCTTCTCTTACTTTTGATTGATGTTTACACTTTATATTTGAAGCAATAGCTGCATGTTGATGGTTTGGTTTCCCAGGGTGCCATGGTTGTGGTAGAAGTAGTAGGCACTGACAGTAGCATTTGAAAATAAAGAACATGAGACAGTCAGTCACCTGAAGGAGACTAGGGAACTAGTTGTAGAAGTACAGTACACAAGAAGACTGCCAAACAAGGAACCATGATGATTAGCAATGCTAAAGTAAAATAAAACTGAATGGGGGTCTAGCCTAGTACAACTTACAAACTGAAGTCGACTCGAGCTATGAAGTGGACAAGCAGCTGCGTAACCTTTAGTGCTGGGACTAGGATGATTAATGACTTGATGCTGGCAATTCTATTAGGATGGATTTTGTTCTTCTGGAAATAAATTGAATATCGAATAGTGTATGGATCCTCTGAAGTTTCTTAATCAAGAGGTTTGGGGCCCCTAGTAGCAAACCATTGCAATGATCCAACCGGCTCAAAACGACACTTCTCACTATAAGTGCTCTAGCTAAAATCAGAAGCATTAGAAGTATTTTCCGTAGTGCTCTGATAAGGGAAAAGCAGGTCCCAACCATTTTATTCACTTGGGTTTCTAGACTCAGTTTGTCATCAAATACGATCCCTAGATTGCACACTGCCTAAGAGGGTGTGAGTCACTTATCTGTAGGGATAGACCAGAAGTTGGCCGGGACTGGGAAATGTACTTTCTTTGCCACACAGAACAGAATCTCAGTTTTATCTCTGTTAAACTGCAGGGAGTTATCTTTAAGCCAATTTGCAGTTTTTTGCATACACTCGTGAAAACTGTAGAGTGATACTGATTGACTCCCCTCCAATGAAAAGATGAGTTGTGTATCGTACGCATAGTTCACCAGAATAACTTTGTATGATTTAATAATTGAAATCAATGGACTCATATTTATATTGAACAGTATCGGACTAATATTGATCCTTGGGAACACCATACTGGATGTTACCATATTTAGGTTGGAATGGAGGTAAAGGCACAGCCTGATGTCTATCCGACAGATATGACAAACCATTTCAATGCATAGCCCTCTAACCCAATTTCCCTGAGCCTCTTCAAAAGAATGTTATGGTTGACCGTATTGAATGCGGCAGACATATCCAGTAGGATCAGTATAACTGATTGTCCTCTGTCTGCTCGCATTCTGAGTTTGTGTAAGACATTAAATAAGGCAGTCTCTGTTCCATGACCTGGATGAAAGGCCTCTTTGGTGGGGCCCAATGATGAAGCATGACACTGACTAGGTCACTGTGTGAGGGCTTTCTTTTCCATCCAAATAGGGTGTGAATTCCACTAGTTGTTTCGCTCCTTCTATGTGGCTTGTTTTGATACACCAACCTCTCTTATTTTGTTTATTTATGAAAGCAAAATTGCACATCTTCTAACCTGTGGTTAGTTTCTAGAAATTGTGAATGAGTTTTGCTAACCAAACACTCTAAGATGTTCATAGAATAGGGTAGAAGAGAGATGGGTCTGCAGTTTTTTGGGCACAAGGGGTCAAGCGTAGCTTTCTTAAAAAACTGTGTCACTCTCGCCTGTGTCCAACATTCAGCTACTACCCCACTACCCAGAGATTGGAAGAAGATCTGTTGAAGTTGTAGAAAGCATTCTTCCTTTAATTCTTTCCACACCTTGAGTGGTAGAGGACTCATGGGGATCCTGATGGGACACTCAGAGCTAGTCTATTGAAATTCTCCTCTGTAGGAATCTCACAGTAGTCTAGATTAAATAACTTTCCCTTGCCTACCCAACAGCCAAGGCTCTGAATCTAGGAATCATCTTGGAAAATCAATTAAACTTTACAGGCCAGTTAAACCGCCATACGTCCTCCTGTTTTTTCCTATTAAAGATCCTACGCAAATTTTTTCTCTTTATTCCTGAAGAACTCAGGAGAACGGTGGTGGTAGCTCTTATGTTAGCTAGAATCAATTACTGTAACACACTTTTTGTGGGCATGGACAAAGCTCAGTTATCCAAATTACCGTCTTTACAAAATGCTGTTGCTCACTCGCTTTTAAATATCCCCAAAGGCCATTCTACCCCAGGTGGAATTAGAGCTTAATATTGGCTCCCCATTCAGCAACAAGTGGAGTTTAAGACTCTCTGTCAGGTCCACAAGGCACTTTATGGTGACGGAGCCACTGATATTAATACAAATTCCCAAGGTATGTGCCTATGAGGAACCTAAGATCAACTAATGTGAGTCTTGTTCAAATTCCCAAATTTTGCAGAGATAGATGTGGTGGCAGGAGCTACTCCTATAGTGCAGCCACGCTATGGAATAAGATGCCAACTGTCATGAGGCTGCAAAATAACTTGAAGCTTTTTAGTAAACGACCTAAATCCTGGCAGTTTCCCCCCTAAATAAGCTACATCAACCTGCAGAGCATCACTGTCTCACAGCTTCCAGCGCCAAGACGCCATAGTATTCGAGCGCCTTATAAAGTTCTTTTTCATTTCATTTCATTACACCCACTCCTCAATCTGAACCAGTGATATCATCTCAGCCACTCTGTTTTGGACTTTTATTTTATCTGCTTTGCCCATTTCCAGACCACCAATGATTTTATTAATTTTCTACTGAGCTATCACATAGGTCCTGTGTAGCAGTGATCTTATTAGGTCGCAAAGCGAGTCTATTGCAATTGTTTCAGTCCTTTCAGCTTTCAAGGACTACCCAGAGGAGACAAGAGACTGGCACGCACATGCAGCCTGCCGAAATCAGATCAGGTCGAGCGCGTGAACACGCGCTCCGATTCCAGTCACCATGGAACACGCACGCACACAGAGACACACACACGAGCGCACACATACAGACAGACACCACACCTCCCCAGCCGCCCCGCCTACACACACACGAGCACACACACACAGACAATCCCCCCTCCGCCGCCCCCGCCCACACACACACGCACACATACAGACACCCCCCCAACTAAAACCACTCACCGCATCGCCGGACTCTGCAGCCTCTGCGGGGCTCTCCCTCGAGCATGGGAGCCCCGCGTCACCAGCACTGCGATACGCAAAGGATGAATGATATTCAGACTTGAATATGATAGAACCTAGAACTCCAAAACTTTCATTTTTTACACAAAACAGTTCTAAATATTTTCTTGTTCACAAAGAGATTTTATTTATTTAAATGCTCCACCTACGTGATTTCATGACTTGAAAGTATGGAGTAAAGTATTTTAAAACAATAAGTTATTCAGTTGTCCTCATAGCATCTTCATCAGGCCAATGAAGTTTTTTGTAGGACTTTGTAATATGTGTAGTGCTAGGATTTGTCTGAAGGATTCTTAGGGCAAAGACATGGCGTGATTGCTTTTGACCGCAAATATTCTGAATTTAGATCTGTGGGAGCGAGCCTCAGAATCTGTAGAGGAATATGGTTTGGATCTGGTCTGGTCCAAGAAAATTGACTTTGCTCAGCATGCCACGACTTTGCAATATTAATGTTTTCAGTAACGATAGCTCACCAGTCTCTTCACCTAGTCTTGCTCTTTGGATTCAGAACAGTCCCTTTCTTCTGGTATTTGCCTCACCCTAACTTAACTCTCACCCTGTAGTCTCAGCATACCCTTTACCAAGACAGGATCCAAAAGTATTGTATTATTTATGGTGTGTGTCCCATTGAACTTGACACTACATTGACTTTTCAACACTAAAAACTGCACAACACTTTGTTGGTTCTACTAGGCAGCTGAACACATTTTCTAACCTTGTAGCTGTGTTCTTATGCAAGTATTGCATCCTTTGATGGAAGGGCACTGGCGCCATGGTCTTGGCATTTTCTGTTTTATTGTCTATTTTCCAAGCTGGCAGTACCTGCGCACTTTGTACCATCTCTTGCTGCAGGTCTCTGGTCCAGGCTGTCATTTTATTCCAGCTTTTGGAAACAGAAAATATGTCTGTGCTGTCTGAATCTCTGCAATATGTTTAATGAAGGTCTCTGCAAGAACATTACATAATATTCAAGTAAAATCACATGCTGCGAATACAACACAGTTTGGACAGGGAAGCACTTCTCTTGAAGTCAAATGTATGTGGTCCTCCCACCAGCGCATCAGTTTGTGCTAATTTCAGTCTTGTGCATTTTAGCTAAGGTAGTTGAAAACAAATGCGATTCTTTATTTTTACTTGAATTTTTTATTCCTATACATTTCGCCTTTTAGCTTTACGCCTATTGCTACGCATTGCCAGTAAAGCTTTTGCTGCTTTGCTTTTTTTCCTGATCTGTCTGGAATCCCACCTCCTTGTGTGATCATTTGAGATTTACTCATTGTAATTGTTTTAAAATAATACAGAAAAGTAACTTAAGAGAAATAATATTAAATGGAGCTAGGCAACACCAGTAAATTGTTTAAGCAAAATAATTCAGTTCTGAACGTTATCAATAGTAAAATAATAGAATTGTTTATTTATCAGCATATTTCAACAGCACAGAAATAAACTTTTGAATATATACCATTTTCAAACAAATGTCTAAGTAATAATGTATGTGTGATTGTGCTAAGTACAAAGCTTTATTTCGATATAAAAATATTTTAAAAAGCACAACACAATTAAAATACAGTACATATTTTTTAAGAACCAATCCTAAATAGTTAAAAGACACGAATAAAAATAACACACTCGTTAAGCCAAGTTGTTTTTATTGCTCATCACAAAGGAATCAAAATGCGCTCCGAGCACTTTCAATGCAGGTTTCCGTGATTGCCCGAGACAGCGTTTGCCCAACAATGTCACAGAGGTCAGCCGAGAAATAAAATATGATATGCTTTTTTCAAGAAAGCACAACATCTGAATGCAGTGTCCGTGGTGTAAGAAGAGCCCTGGGGGAGGGAGCGAAAGGGATGCATTTGCAGAACAAAGGCAGACCTTCTGCTAATTGACTGAAAAATTAGCCCGGTCCCCCTGTGGGAAGCACGCAGGCCAGCAGCAGATGGAGACACTTCGGACACTGTTGCAAGCCAGGCTCCCCACAACCTGCTGTGAAGCTGCCCGCAATTAAGGGTCACAACACTTTCTTGTTTAACAGAACACAAGCAAGATGAGAAAAATAACAAGACATACATAGGGAGGTCCTGTTTTAAAAAATATTGAATTTTTAAAACTATGTTCTGCTAATTCAAGATTTATGATCCCGAATAATACTGAATTATACATTAAAATGTTGAAATAGAGAAAGAGGCAGAAGTGTGTTTGGAAGAAAATGCACTTTTCCCAGGGCCCTATGATCCTAGGGCAATTGCCCATGCCTTAAAATGCCTCTGGGTAGGACTTGTCAATCAAGAAATAAGGTGGAAGGTAGATTACTAACTGGGTTTAAGTGGGGCGGGTCCTGCTAGCACTCAGTAAACAGTAAATACAATAAAGTGGGTACCTCCGGTGCCCTGTGTTTATATCCTTAGGTTTACACGTAAAAACGCTGACCTCTTTTAGACAGTGGGTAAAAAGATCCCTTCATCAACACACTCCATTTTATTTTCGCACTTTTTACATTATGTGGCCTGGTGTATGGGCACTTATATCCCGAGGGTCTTTCCTTTTCCAAGAAGCTCTCTGTGCTTTAGTTTTCCTTGGGAGGGTGGTGGTGAGCCTTCCAAACTTAGATGCTATACCAGGGTTTCTAAACAACTGGTAACTGGTATTTCGTATTATAATGTTTCAAAATGCCAATTGTAACAAAAGGCACTTAACACCGTTCCGAGTATCGCAAACGGATCACAATTCATCGGCTATGTTCCTTCGGTCAGCCTGCAGATGTTTCTGCGCGGGCAGTGACTCCAGAAACATGGAAATGTCATAAATTGATAGGATTCAAAGTGATTAACTTCCTTCAACCATACACTCATCTTTACCCAAATGTGTGCCCAGGTCGAGCATGTGATAAGATCGAGTATAGCACTTCACTTCTGAAAACGTAAAACGTGGGCACTTTCAAAGCCTCCATACACTCGGCTCAAAAGCACTACATTAAGCCTGAGTGCGGGTTGAAACATAATTACTTTCTATCGGCTAGTAAGATGAGGAAACTCGTACCGAAGAGCATACCTGTGCAATGCAGCGATGGAAGAGGGTATGGCCCTCAAGTTTCAAGACACCTCATCACACCCGGCGTCTGGATCGGATGAAAAGTGCAGCCAGAGTCGACACGGGTGAGTGAAAAAATGCAGTTTTTATGTGTTTGAGGAAAAGTTAACAAGACAGGGACATAAACGAAGGAGTAAAAGAAAAGGGGCGGTAATGAAAACTGATGACGGGCTAAAGGAAATGAGAAGGAGCAGGCTAAAACAAAACAACCAAAAAAAGGGACTATGTGTTTAGACGAAAAGATAAACGAACAACTGACTGGAAAAAGTGCTAAAGATAAAAGACCGACTTCGTGTGGTGAAGGCAAATGAGGCTATCACCGACATCAATGAAAGACTATGTATTTATGTAGATAGAAGAGAAAGAAACAAGCGTTAAGAGCGGCCGGGAAACTGAAAGTAAGGCCAGCCAGTCATGATTAATTAGGGGAGGCGAAGCCAAAGAGCGCATGCTGGGCGAAGCCCTTTGATGTGCTGGCGGCCGTTACAAAATGCAATTAGGAGGGAGGGAGGCTGGTGCGCGTGATTGTTTGGTCACGTGATTCACGTGAACCTAATGAAAACCGCAGCGCAAGAAGCCCTTGGTTTCACTAGGATTTCGAGCACTTGAATTCTTGCTCCGCTCAATGCGCTTGCGCGCATTGATAGCTCGCGAGACCTAAAAAGCATTAAACCATTTGACAGCTTTGATCGTAATTTAAAAAGACAAAAGCCTTATAAAATGTTATCTTAGCTCTTAAAGTCTAATCACTCATGCCTAGCTAAGAAATGTGGCTACTCCGCAAGCCAGTGTAGTGCTAGGATTTGTCTGAAGGATTCTTAGGGCAAAGACATGGCGTGATTGCATTAGATCAGCAATAAGGAATCTGTCTGTAACCTCAAGAAATAAACTGCTTCAGAAACTGGATTGTCGCTTTGGCGTCTTCACTTTGTTATTATGCAGGTCGAGGCTCGGGGCTGTCCTGAACCAATGGGGATTAGAGCAGGGTATCTTTTGGACGGCATAGGGGCACAGGCCCATTGGAGCCCAAACTATATTGGGCATGATTCCAATCACTTATTGCAGCAGCACAGGCAAAATGCAGCTCTGCGAAGCTCTGTTGCAAAAACATTTCCTTGTCTTAATAAACAGATGCCATCAGCAGCTTAACATTTCAAGAGGTTGTTGCCTCCAGACTCTTAAAATGATGATCACACCCATTGTTAATTTCGTATCGTCCATGCTTCCGGTTAAGTTATCAGATTCCTTTTTTCGTGAGCTGGACGTTATGACCTCCAAATTTTTGTGGAATGACAAACGTGCTAGAATTGCTTACAAATTCTTGAGACGCCCTTATGATATGGGAGGGTGCAATTTTCCCGATTGGGGAAAGTACCAGACTGCCTTCTTGGCCTCTCAAGGTGCTCTTTGGTTTTCTCCTTCTCATCTTCCTGTCCCCTCTTGGCTTTTAATAGAACAAGAATTAGCTTCTCCTTTGCCGACTGCCTCTTTTTGCTCTACCTCTACGTTACATATCCGGTTTTCTCGTTCTATCATTCTTGATACAATTGCTGCGGTTCGGAGTGTAGATAAAAAAGTGGCAATCCCCTTGCATAAAAGTAGGTGGTCGTCTATTTGGCGCAATTCTAAAATTAAACTTAACATGACTCCTACTCTTATGGAGTATTGGGCGGTTAAAGGGATTTCTCTTGTTTACCATCTTTATGGTGCTAACAATGAGCCGTTACCCTTTTCCACCCTGGCTCAAAAACATTCTTTGACTAACCTAGATTTTTATACTTTTCTTAAAATAAAAGTCGCAATCGCTAAGGTTCATCTACATCCTTCCTCTTCTACCATTTCTCTTTTTCATATATGGACTAAATCTAGTCACGTGGCCTCCAAAATATATAAGTTTTTATCATCTGCTAGTCTGCCCTCACATACGGTGACTCAACAAAAATGGTTACACCATTTTGATCATGAAGTCACGGAGCATATTTCTTCAGACACCTGGCAATTGATTGGTAAATTCTCCCTTCGGAATAAAATTGCACCATCATTAATACAATCTAAATTTTTCTCTATCAACCTCCTTCATTGGACGCCAGTTCGTCTCCACTCGCTCAATCTCAAGGATGACAATTTATGCTGGAGCTGTGGATTGCTGAAGGGCGATTTCCAGCATATGTTTTTTGAATGCGCTCTTCTTCAACCTTTTTGGCACCTTATTCATAAACATCTATCTCTCATCTTTGGTATTGAGTTCCAACTTTCATTTCCTTTAATCTTACTGGGTCCTCTGGCTGCCCCTGTTCCTCTCCCCTTGGCTCCATTGGAGTTACAGTTGATGGATTTCCTTTTGACGGTTGCGGTGAAGGTTATACTTATGGAATGGAAATCCTTTTCTTCTGTTTCCTATCATACATGGTGGGCTTGGGTATCCTTTTTGCGTAGTGCTCATACCTCGGTTGATCAATCTCACTGTTCTCCTTCTATTTCTAGTAGGGTCTGGGAAGCTTTGGATGTTTATATGGATTTGTCATCAAAGGGGTTGATTGCCCAGTTTCCTTTTGAGGTACCTGTTTGAGTGGCGTCTGGAGCTCTGCATGTTTGGTTAGTCCATTGGGAATCCTTCTTTCTCTTTTTCTTCTCTCTTTTTCTCTTTTCTGTCCTCTCTCCCCTTTCAGTTCTTTTCTTGTTCTCTCTTTCTTTCTTCTTTCTATAACCTGATATCCCTCCCTGCCCCCGATTCTAATAATTGATAGTGATACAATTGTTTATAGTTCGAAGATTGGCCTTTACTTTATGAGTTCATATACCAGGTTAATGGTCTCTTCGAATGCATTCTCTTAACTTACGCGTTTCTCTTCGCCTCTGATTGTTTTGTTCTCCTTAGGCCAATTGTATCACTTTTATTATAATATGTACTACCTTTACTTTGTCACTTTATATAAAATAAAATACTTTGAAATCAAAAAAAAAAAAAAAACATTTCAAGAGGTTGCATAAGTGAATGCTCGTGGCACAATCGTATAACACAGTCTAGTTTACACTCTTAACCTGGCCACTTAGCCCTTTCTTGTCCAATCACAAGACTCTGACCCCTTGGACCCCAGCTGGTTATTCCTCCCCTGACTCCGCTTGATTCAGATTCGGATGTTGCACGTGATATTTGCTTATGCTGCGGACATAAGCTGTAAAAAGCTTCTATGAAAAAACGTCACTCTATGGAATTTCGAAGTGATGCACCCATGAGTCATCCTGCTCATTATTTCTATGTGTTTTATCATCTTACACTGTGTTCCCGTTTTTCCACCCACTAGTTAGGATAAAGCTTTGTCTTCTCAGTGCATCTCCCTTTTAAGACGATTTTCTCCCACTTTTACTTTTAAGAAATGGAGACGTTTAGATTTCATTTTCCGATGGGTACATTTACCTCCATATCCCTCACCTTTTGAACATCCCAGGCACTACTCTGCAGTACTTAATTTGTAAAAAGATAAGTGCCAGTGCCCTTGTCAGAAGGCTACAGTAGCTTGCATCACTCATTGCCCCCACTAGTGCTGCAAGTGACAGTACTACCATCACAACTAACCATCACACTCATACAAGCGTGACAATTCAGAGTTTAAATGTACATTGAAAATCAGGGGTGCTGCACCATTGCTCTCAGAGCAGGAAAAATAAAATTATAGCATCGTTATTATCATTTTATTGTTCGAATGTTCGGGGGTGGGTTAGGGCGGGCAGGGCTGGTGGCACAGGGAGAGGAGTGGTTTTCACACACCAAGTGCGTATGACGGCCTGGCTGGGCCTTGGGCTGGCTAAACCGTCTTGCACACTTTGCATGTTGCACACCAGGCAGTAATGGGAAACAGCCTGAACCACATAGTCAATACAGCGTGTGGCTGAACCATTCAAGCGTAACCACGGACATCCAAACCACGCATATGCGTGGTTTAGACATCCGTGGTAGTTGGTGCTCTAGTCTGCAGGTCGGAAGTGAGCTGGTGAGTAGGAGATTTGGGCGGACAGTTTGAAGTGAGCTGGTGAGTACGCTTTATTTTTAGGGTGGGAGGCTGGGGTGTCGGGGGTAGTTTTGTGGGGTGTGTCGGGGTAGTTTTCTGGGCTTTGTTTTTACGGTGGGGGCTTGGGGGGTCAGGGTAGTTTTGTGGCTGGGGGTGAGTCGGGGGCAGTTTTCTGAGCTTTGTTTTTAGGGTGGATTGGGTAGTTTTGTGGACTGTGGGTAGGTTGGGGTAGTTTTGTGGGTCGGGGTAGTTTGGTGCTGAGGGTGGGGGGCTGGTATGTTTTTCAAATATGGGGTGAATGATTTTACCTATTATGTTATTACAACTAAATTTGTTGTAAAGGCGTGCGTGGTAAAGGCATTTGTGGTTAAGACGCGGTCATTATTAAGACCGCATTGTTAAGGCATGCGTGGTTAGGGAATTTGTGGTTCCAATATACCACCGGCAGTAATGCACAGTCTGGTGGGGATCATGCACAGACTACCTCTCCACGTTTGAGTGCTGAACCACGGAGCTCAGACCAATCACAATCCTGCATTATAGTGGTGTTATGCCTTAGGGGAGCCTGGATGCTCTCTGTTTCCGGGACTCGGCGGAGACACGACTGTGGAGAGAATGCAGCTGTGTGGAGGTAAGTGGTTCCTTGCCAGCCACTACTGTTAACCAGCATTTGCAATAAAATAGGTCTCGCATTTACGCAATGTTTAGCTGCTGGCTTTGTAAATGACAATTTATGTTGTAAAAACTAACACATAAATAAAAGGCATTGTCATTTACAATGCCAATCGCTTAAACTCATGTAAATGCAAGACCTATTGCATTAGGGTGAGTTTGGGGGTAAGAAGGCATGGACAGCTGGGGGGAGGGGGAGGGAGAAGGTACGAACAACGGGAGGGAGGGTGGTGGTGAACAAGGCACGACAACGGGAGGGAGCGGGGGTAAAGAAGGCACCAAAGCACGTAGTCTGCAGTAAAACATCTTTTTAAAAGTGCAAGGCACAGAAAAACAGGAATGAAATGTGCACACATATGTTGGACTTACATGGGAGTCACTGCAACAAAAAAATAAAGTACAAAGCCTAGAGAAACTTCAATTAAATTTACATATAAGCGTGGGGATTACTGATGTGAGTCACTGCAAAAAAAATAAAAGTACGAGAACCACAAAGTGGTATTTAATTTTGCACCCAAAAGTGGGGCTTACATGAGTCGCTCCCAGCAAAGGGAGACAGGATCTGTGTGAGCCATTGCAGAGAAAGGCAATCACTAGGTTGGTTCAACAAACTGGTCATGTCACGATTCATTCGGAAAAAAATGTATCAATGGTTAATTAGATAAGATTCAACAGAGTGGTTTCCCACATTTTGGGTCTTCTGCTAGGTCCAATACAACCATCCGAGATCTGTCAGTCAGTATGGGCTATGGGCAGAGCTACAAAAAAGTATGCTATTTTGCACCCCCAGCGTTTTCTAAATAATTATGGATGTCACAGTTGCCGCATAATCCATCATCTGCCATTTTTTAGGTCTCGGCTAGAAATGCACGAAGCGCATTCTCGCCAGAGAACTATAGTGATAGTTTCAGCTGACAAAGCGAGACAAGAGTTGTGCACGTGCGCAGCATTGTCAATGGGAGAGGGAGTGACAAGAGCTGGCCACGCGCGCATGGTAGTTGGTCGCGCGCGTGAGTCAGTCTACTCGTAGCAGGCGATGTGCACGCTCACGGCGACGGCGTGTACTGGGCTCCCACAGCGCTTTAAGTTTAACGGCCGGCGATCCAGGGAGCTTCATGCACCACGGCTGCTGCCATCGCCATGAAGATCCGGGGGGGGGATCCATGGAAATGCAGCCCTCAGCCCCCAGAGCAGCAGTAAGCGGGCTTCGGGGGCTTCAGACAGTTTGAACATTCAGTTTGTTGCCAATAACTTCGGTGGCGCTCCAGAGAACTTGCCTGGGGAAGGATGAGAAGCGGTAATACAGGGAGAAATGCGGGGGAGGCCAAAGGTAGTTTGTGCAGGTGTGGACGGTCACCTTTTGAAAAGGAAGGGGGGGCCGCCTCGGGGCGGGAGCCAGTAAGGACACACGTGGGTGATGATGCAGTCCAGTGAGGCTAGAGAGGCATTAGTAACAGCATATAAATGTAAGTGGAGAGTAGGTGTAGTTGGGTGAAGAATGATCTACAATTCCGCTGGGCGGTAGGGTGGGGCTTATCCAGAGGCTCAGCCAGCCACCACCCGTGGGCCAAGCAGCAACGAGCATGGAGGACTGCATTGCCCCGCTAGAAGTTTGTATGCCAGCAGGAGTGCAGCAATGAGCTCGAGAAGATGTGCATGATGTGTGATGGGGGGTTACAGAGACTGGGCAGGATCGGGGGTCTTTAACGTTTGATAGGGTTGGCGGTATCACTGCACGGCAGGTACACACAAACACCTGAAGATGGCACAGCGGTGATTCAAGTGCCATTTTGAGGCAAGGGAGCGTTGTGGGACTCAGGCCACTAACATGTTACAATCTTTGAGAGATGAGGTGGACTACAGGAATGTGCAATGGACAGCAGGTGGGGTGTAGGACGTCTGGGTACAAGCTCGGGTGCAGGGATAACGCTTGTGAAGAGGGATGGTTGATGGTTAATCGGGCTTCGGGATTCTCGGTTTAGGGGTGGTGGATTAGCGACCAGCAGGATATGAGGTGGGCAGAGGATGAGGATAATGAGCAGTGAAATGCCCATGGATAGCAATGGGGGAGGCACTTATTTGGATATGGGGGGTTAATGGTCATTACTTAATTACTTAATACGGCAGGAGGAGAGAGGCTTGGGTGTAGGGGTAACCCTCATGAGGGAGGATGGTTTCTCAGGAGGCTCAGCGTAGGTTTGCCAGTAGTCAATGGGGCCCACTGGACCACTGTAGGCTTTATCAGAGACCAAAGAGGGAAGCGATGTGGCCCTACAATGGGCATAGCGGCTGACGGGAGAGCGGGTCAACATACGGTGGTCCTGGGCACACAGTTTAATGTAATTAAACTACCACAAACAATGCCTATGGCCTGGGTGTGATGCACCGAGTATCAGAATGAAAGGAGCAAGAGGGGATGCAGAAGGCTCATTTTGGGAGTGGGGCGCAGGAACGCAAGGTTGTTACGTAAGACAATAGAAGTAATGGCAGGTTATAATGGGGAGGCGGGGGGAGGGGGTCCGAGGCTCCAACCTGCCGACTATGGAGCAGGGGAGTGAAGTTTGAATCTTGGCCTGGCTGAACATCCTGTGAGCCTGGGCGAATGGTACATATCCCAGATTACTGCAAAGAAGGTACTTCAACATTGGGGGCGGGTTGCAGCTTGGAGGGAGACTAAGCGCGTGAGTGGGGGTAGGAGAGGGGAGGCCCTTAGGGGCCCTCATATCACCAGTTTAAGACAGTACATAGGACTTTAGCAGTCCCTACACGTGTATTTTGTACATGCACTTTTCGATCAGTCTGTGCATGCGCTGTTGGTGCGAGGCAATTCTAACTTCACATTAAAGGTGCTGTAATAGACTATAAAGGTCGGTCACATCGTGACAAGGTTCAGTGTGCGTGCAGTTGGGGGGGCCATAGCAAACAGTTTACGATTCACCATGCTTTGAACAGCGCCTGCAGCCAGAAAGATGCCAGAGAGCCACACAGAGCTGCTCCGGGACAAAAGCTGTGGCCTCGTGAAGCACATAGACCCAAGGGCTCTCTTCAGCTTTGAACTCACCCGAAAGTTCCTGCTAATGCTGTAAGGTGACACCAAGGGCGCAGGAATGGGCTTCTGCAGCAGCTTCCACAGGCATCTCCCTCAGACATCTCTCTCTTGCGCACTCACACCTAAACATAGCAGCCCATTCCCTGGGCATTAAAATGGACTCACCGGAACTCAAAGCAACAGCTAACTATTCACAAACACAAACAATGTTTATTTACCAATTGCAAATTAAAGAAAAAAATTAATGCAAAGCATTGTCATTTACAATGCCAGTAACTCAAACTTTAATGCAGCGAGACCTATTGCATTGCAAATACTTGTTTTTTATGCAATCGGGTTTAAAGAGGTCATTCACTACCTTTTTTTTTTTAAAGTTTGAAGTTTATTGAAATAAAAAGAAGCAAAGACAGAAAATGAAGAAACAATCAAGAGTTATAAGAAACATAAATCATTCTTACATCTTGGCGTAAAATAGTGAAGGTAAACTTATGCATAAACAAATAAAATAAGCAATGAATGTAAGGAATATAGGGAGATGAGGAAACATTTTAAATTATAAAAGTATATAAATAATATGCTAAAACAATAGATGTATTGGAGAACATAATATCAACTAGAAAAATGCATTCATGGTGGTTTACAAACTTCAACAATACGTATCGGAGATGAGGGAGGAGGCCTAGCAACTTTGGATAAATATTCAGTGAGGGGAAGCCATAAAAGATCACGTTTGATTGCTAAGGAAATGGGAGAAACAAAATTAGTGTCAAGTCTGTGATTAAAGCAAACTGCGTTCCACCAAGCAGTAAAAGAGACATCATTAGCTTGTTTCCAGTGTGATGTAATATGGTGAAAAGCAATAGCTATAAAGAGATCAAGTAATTTTTGTTTGTGATGGGATTCTGCAAAAACAGGAGAGAGGGAACCTAAGAAAACATGTGTAATGGAAAAAGAAACTGTAAAGTTGAAAATCTTTTGCAATTGAGACCAAACTAAGTGCCAGAACCGTAAAATATGAGGACATTCGAATAACATGTGTTTCAGATCGGCCAGGGGGGATTGGCATGTCCAACAAGTAGATGGAGTGTCTGGGGAGAAGGATGACAGAATTAATGGAGTGAATAGTGTACGATTATAAATAAAGAATAAAGTTTGTGTAGTATTTGCAGCTCTGGATGTATTGTGAATCTTAGACCAAATTTTTTCCCATAAAATGAGGGACCATGTGTGAGATAAATCTTTTTCCCAAGCCAACTCAACTTTAGATTTTGTACGGTCAGTAGAGGACTGTAGGGATTTATAAATAAAAGAAGCAGAAAGAGATTGGTCGATAGCATTAGAAATCGAAAGATGTGTGATAGGGATAGAGTTGGAGGTCGGGAGCGATGAAAGATATTGAGTAAGGGATGGAAGTAGTGATAAATACTGTTTACGGGATGAGGAAGGTAGCGAGAATTTTGTTTGGAGATCCTGAAAAGGAAGAGGTTGATTGTCTGAGAGAAGTTGTGAGATCCATTTTAGACCCAGGGAATGCCAGGTTTTCCAATATAAGGATCGGTTACGGATTTTGAGAAGTTTATTATGCCAGATAGGTTGGGTGTGGGTGGAGGAGGCAGATGGGTAAGAGGATAATAAATATGGACGAAGAAGAGAGCAAGAGTGAGAGATGATAGGAGAGCATAGGGATGATACCTTAGAGGAAAAGGAAAGAACTTCTTCGAATTCATAAGGATGAAGTAGAGAAGATTCTAATGAGAGCCATAGGGGGGGAATGTGAGGAAGATCAGAAGAGATCCACCTCATGGCTTGTTTTAAAGAAAATGCGTTGTGATATGATTTAAAGTGAGGGAATTTGACGCCACCAAGGGATTTATCTTTTTTCAAGGAAGAAAGAGCTATCCGAGATTTTTTGCCTTTCCACAAAAATTTTAAAAGAAGGGAGTCTATAGACTTGAAATAATGATCTGGTATACAAATGGGAATCATGGAAACAGAATAGAGAACTAAGGGCGCTAGCATCATTTTGATGGAGTCCAATCGACCCCACCAAGAAAGGAAGAGAGGGTTCCAACGATTTATCGATGCAGTGATTTTAGTAGAGAGAGATTCGAAATTAAATTTAAGAGTGTCCGGAATACGGGGAGCAAACCAGATACCTAGATACTTAATCTTCGTGGGTTGCCAGGAAAAGTCAGAGGAATCAAAGAGATGTTTTTGACATAAGGGGTTTAAGGGTAGAATTTCGCATTTGTCGGTGTTGAGGCGATAACCTGAAACAGTGGAAAAAGAAGAAACTTGATGGAGAAAGGAAAGGAGAGTTGTTTGAGGATTTGAACAATAAAATAAGATATCATCAGCGTATACCGATAATTTAGCTTGTTTTTGAGGACCATATTGAAAACCAGTAATTGTTTCATCGAGTCTGACTTTAGTTAAAAAGGGTTCTAAGGCTATAATAAACAGAAGAGGGGATAGGGGGCATCCTTGACGTACCTCTCTTTGAAGAGGAAAGTAGTCGGAAATCATACCATTTGCAAAGATTAAAGCGTGAGGACTAGAATATAGTAAGGATATTAGAGATATAAATTTAGGGGGAAAACCAAACCATCGAAGAGCTTGAAACATAAAATCCCACCCTATTCTATCGAATGCTTTTTCAGCATCTAGGGAAATAGCAGCGAGGGGGATAGAGAGGGAGGGAGCTTTGCTCAAAATATTAAAGAAGACACGAGAGTTGTCTGATGATAGGCGACCTTTAACGAATCCAGACTGTTCAGGGCCTATAAGTTCTGGCAATAAGGGATCTAATCGGAGAGCTATAATTTTGGCGAAGATTTTATAATCAGTGTTTACTAGTGATATAGGGCGATAATTTTTACATAGAGTATGATCTTTATCTGGTTTAGGTATTAAACAAATTAATGCTTCTTGGAAAGTTCCTTGCGAGGAGCCGGAAGCCGCAAAGGATTGGAATAACAAATGCAATTTTGGGAGAAGAAGGGAGGAAAAGTGATTGTAGAACTCAATGGTAAAACCATCGGGCCCTGGTGCTTTACCTCGACAAAGAATAGAGATTGCATGAGAGATTTCCGAAGGGGTAATGTCCAAATCTAAGGAATGGAAGTCAAGGTGAGAGGATTCTGGAGGGGGGATGTCTTGAAAGTATGTAAGAAGATCATTAGGGTCGGGAATAGATTCGGGAGTGTAGAGACTTTGGTAGAAGGAAACGAATTGAGCTAATATGTCTTTGTCTTTAAAGAAAGAAACATCAGCTGGGCCTTGTAGGGATTCAATTTTTGTTCTTTCTTTTCGTATTTTGAGATAATTGGCCAGAAGTTTGCCCATTTTGTTTCGTCCACCGTAATAGCGGGAATTACATTTTAGAAGAGAGTTTGAAGCGGCGTTGGTGGTATATTTATTAAAATCAAATTTGGCAGAAATTAGTTCGCGAAGAGAAGACTCAGATTTTGAATTATAGTAAGCATATTCCAATTTCTTAATTTTATCTAAGAGTTGAGTTGACTTAGAGATAGATTGTTTTTTCTTTTGTGAAACGAAATTAATGATAAATCCTCGTGCAGCTGCTTTAAAGGAGTCCCATATCATGACAAAGGAAGAGTCTGGAAGATGGTTAAGTGTAAAAAATTCAGTAGAAAAATGTGTAAATTGAGTGCAAAAATTAGAATCAAGGAGTAGAGAGTTATTAAATCTCCAGCGGCCTGAATGAGGGGAGTAGGGGATAAGGTCAATGTCCACAAAGACGGGAGCGTGATCTGAAATTAGAATGGAACCTATGTCTGAATGAATGGCGAGTTGTGCTAATGGTTTGCTGAGGAAGAGATAATCAATACGTGATTGGGAGTGATGAGTGGGGGAATAGAAAGTGTATTCTCTGAGATCTGGGTTACAAAGCCTCCAAATGTCAACTAAAGCATTATTCTGTATAGAGGAGACGAACTGGGAATGCATTTTGGAAGGGACAAATTTAACTTTTGAATTCCTATCTATAAAGGGGTCAAGTACTTGGTTGCAGTCACCGCCAAGGATGACATATTGGTCATTGAGGGTAACAAGTTTATCAGAAATAGCAGGCCAGAACAATTTATCAACACCTGTAGGAGCATAAATATTGAAAATAACAAGTGGAATTTTATCTATAAGAAGATGAACAATAACCCAACGGCCATTAGTGTCGCATTCATGAGATACAATTGAAACATTTAACTTTTTATGACAAAGTATAACTGTACCATTTTTCTTACCTATAGCAGGAGAATAAAAAACATGACCCACCCAACAACGCTTAAGTTTGGTAGCCTCCAATTCTGTAAGGTGGGATTCTTGAAGGAGGGCTACATCTGCTTTAAGTCTGGTTAAATGTGTTAAAACTCTTTGACGTTTAATGGGGTTATTTAACCCCTTAACATTCCAGGTGACTACTTGGAATGTAAATTATTAGGAGAGTGATATAAAAGAGAGGATGTAGTAGAAAAGAAGTTGAGAAAGGCCGAGAAAAATGGTGAGAATGCAAAAACGAATTTATGAGAGAAATAAGTTGAGATAAGAGGAGAGGAATAGTAAGAATGCGAAAAAGAATTTGTGAGAGAAATAGATCAAGAGAAAAGATCGAGAATAAGACAAGAAAAAGGAAGAAAAAAGAGAAAAGAAAGAAAATAGAGATAAAGAACAGTAGGAAAAGAGAAAAGGTGAGAGTAAGAGAAGTAAGAGATAAAGAAAGGAGTATAAAAGAAGGTAAGAGAGAACAAGTCAAGAGAAAAGACATAACAACAAATACAAATGAGAACTGAGGGGTGACGACGCCAGAAGAGGACGACATCAACAACAGAAACTCACGTCATCGAACACCGGAGGAACCAGCTTAGGATCAATTGAAGGGAGCAAAAACTACACCGGGACGGGGAACAAAAGGAGAGGATCTGTGATGAGACAAAAATGGAAAAGAGAAGTTAGGAGTACATAAGAACGCCAAATATAGGAACTACGCAATATTAGAACGAAGTAAACAAGAGATGTGTGTATACAAGAGGATAAGGGAAGTCAATACTAGGCACAGTAGGGAAACAAAAGGATAAACATTTTAGTCAATCAGGAAAACATATAAATGATTAAACTGGTCTTGCAGTGTCCATGTTGACGGTTTCATGGTGACGGAGGAATTCTTCAAGGACTCGTGGATTTTCAAAAGTCGTTGTCTTTTCTTTATACGTGACCTTGAAGAGGCAAGGATGGAGGAGACCGAATCTGGCACCAAGGTCCCGCAATCGTGGTCGTAGATCAATAAATTGTTTCCTGCGGTCAGCTGTCACTTTAGCCACATCTTGAGAGAGATACAGACGGTGACCTTCCCACATAACTTGTTTTTTAGCTTTGGCTGCCGAGAGTACTTGGAGTAGGTCAGTATATTGTAGGAAGAGCATGATGACTCCGCGGGGTTTGGAGGAAACTTTCGGACCCAGTCTATGAGCACGTTGAATGTTAAGTGTGACAGAAGATGGAAGATCCAAAATTTTTGGTAAAAAGGTTTGGAAGAAGGTGGTTGGATTGGACCCTTCTGTGAGCTCTGGAAGATTATAAAGGCGTAGGTTATTGCGACGATTCCTATTTTCCAACTCCTCAGTCTGTCGCCTTAAGAGAGAGACATCCTTCTCCAATGTGGAAATTCTAGAGCAGGAAGTTTGTAAAGCCTCCGTTGATTGTTCCACTAACAGGACTCTAGATTCGAGAGTGGACCATTTATCATGAAGAAATTGCAGTGTTCTAGTAGTTTCAGCCATGAAGGGCTTAAGTGCTCGGAGTTCTTCAAGAATAAGATCCATGGATGTGGGTGATGACTCAGAACCTGGAGATGGAGGACCTGTCCTGTGACGTTTCGTGGAGCCAGGTTGTAGAAGTTTACTGGTGACAGTAGCTTTAGGAATTGCCCCACGTGTAGCATAGGTTTTGCTGGTGCCAAATATCTATTAACGTTAGGGAGTCACAGCGGTCAAGCTTTTTAGTAAACTACCTAAATCCTGGCAGTTTCCCTCCTAAATAAGCTACATCAACCTGCAGAGCATCACTGTCTCACCACTTCCAGCGCCAAGACACCATGGCATTCGAGCGCTTTATAAAGTTATTTTTTATTTCATTTCATTACACCCACTCCTCAATCTTAACCAGTGATATCATCTTAGCCACTCTGTTTTGGCCTTATATTTTATCTGCTTTGCCCATTTCCAGACCACCAATTATTTTATACATTTTCTCCTGAGCTATCACATAGGTCCTGTGTAGCAGTGATCTTATTTTTTATGCAATCGGGTTTAAAGAGGTCATTCACTATCTTGAATATACTTCTAGCCCTGTTTGACACCCTTAAAATGGTGTCAGCGTAAAACTCTGCTTTCACTTTGGCGATTTCCATTATATAGTTACCCGGTGCTGCTTTTAGGGCTATGTTAACCTCCTCCACGTAAAGCTTTCTCCACTTTCTTTCTGCCTGCTTGGAGCCTGGCTGATGACCTATATGTGTTTTTTAGTTTTTTCGTTGGGACAATCTGATCAAGAGTATTTCTTATCTGGTCACAGGTTTTCAAATAGTTTTCTTCCACTGATTTATTTACATCAAACAAACTTTTATCAGTGATCACAGGGACATTTTTGCTATTTTCAAAGTTTATTCCATTCCCTGCCCCGACGGCTGTTTTCCATGGAGGCAATATATTTATTCATTCTAGGGTTAAAAACCAAAAGGGTAGTGGTCAGTCCACCATAAGGGTAAGATGCCTTTCAATTTGTTGCCAAAAATATTATATCTAGTATATCTCCTCCCTAATGCGTCATTTCTGGCACCAATTGTTGCAGATTTAAATTCTCACATGATTGAAGATCTTTGAGTGCTGGGCCTAGGTTCCCATTTGACCATAAATTAAAATCCCCAAGGATGATCAGTCTCGCATGAGTAAGCAACATACTATTAAAAATGGCAATTAATGCCTGTTGTTGAGGACTGACTGGGCCAGAGTGTCTATAACACACTATATCAGTAAGCAGGTGCCCTTTAGAATTCATAAAAAATAAAACAGGCGTTTAATGCCCCCAACTTCGTCAATGTCAGTCGGAGTGAAATTCCATTTGTCCTTAAAATTTACTCCGACTCCACCTCCTCTTCAGTAGGGCCGCAGCTTTTGAAAGGGCTTATAGCCTGGTGAACTAGCCATCCCCAATTCAACATCTGAGTCAGGGAATGTCCATGTTTCCGTCAGAAACACCACATCTAGGTCATGTAATTCCAACAGGAGGATGACCTCCAGGTGATGTTTCACCAGTATCTGACATTTACTAAGGCACATTTAAGGTTGTCCCCCTGCTTTCTCAAAGACTGTTCTCATGATTACCGGTGACTTGAAAATAAGGACACCGCCTCCCTGTTCACTTATTGCCAGAAGTTGTTCCCTAGTATATTGATGGTAAGTGCTCCCTGTGGTGTTTATTCCTAAACTGACAGCATGGCGCTCTATGCGGGCTGTGCCCCTTGGACGCATCTCCTGTTTGCTCGTGCTTGCATCGGTTTAAATAGAGAGGGTAGCCTCCTCCTTCAGGACAACAGGACCGCTGACCAAGTTGGCGTATGATGGGTGACCCGCTCTTACATGCAGCTTACACCAGCTCACCTTATGATCAGGAGTGCAAAGTTCTGACAACAATTTTGTATTAAAAATTCTAAAACTCTTAAAAACCAGGTCTGTGCATTTTATGCTATTTCCAGCATCGTGTACGACAGGCTAACCTGATGCAAGAGCTTGCTCTTGGATCAGTTTAAGTGGAGAGGGTAGCCTCCTCCTTCAGGACAACTAGACCGCTGACCAAGATGACTCATGAGTGGTGACCCGCTCTTACATGCGACGTACACCAGCTCACCTTATGATCCAGAGTGAAAAGTGCTGACAACAATTTTATATTGACAATTCTGAAATAGTTAAAAACAGGTCTGTGCAATTTTATACTATTTCCATCAGCATGTGCGACAGGCTATTCGCAATGTCTGCGCACTCACGCTTGCATCGGTTTAAATAGATAGAGTAGCCTCCTCCATCAGGACAACTCGACCGCTTACCAAGATGGCGTATAATTATCAGTGACCCGCTCTTACATGCAGCCTGCACCAGCTCACCTTATGATCAGGCGTGCAAAGTGCTGACAAGAATATGATGGTAAAAAAATAGGTCTGGGTAAATTCCGCTATTTCCAGCAGCATGTTCGACGAGCTAAACGCAGAAGAAGATCCTCGCCCTGCCTTGAGTTAGTGTTGCTTTCACCAAATCTGCCCCAGCAAGTGTGTGCTCAATAATTTGTGTAAATTAAATTTAGTCACACCTCAATATAAATCACACAGCCCGGGGTAAGAGGGTTAGGGTTTGATGAATGATTGGGAAGGGGGATTTGAGGGAAAGGTTTAAAAAAGATAAACACTGCACATGGACAACACACATTCATCTTGGTAGCCGACCATCATAAATCTTTTAAGGGAGAAAAAGGAAATGCATGCATGATGATGACTTGATGAATAGTACTAGACTAGTACAGGGCAGTATATTATTCATTATGCAATAGATTGCCTGTCTGCCCCCAGCGAACCCCAGGTTACATACATTTTATGTTCTGTTGTACTGGGCTTCCTGTAAAAGATAGCAAATAAAAATATATATATATTAGTAGGGGTCATATATAAGCAAACATACACAACACACACAGTCGTAATAATTGAAGAGAAAAAATTAATCAAATGAAATGCTACTATAATATTGCCAAATTGAGAGTTGCTTCTCTGTATTCCTCTGGGTCCTTCCTTAGACTTTCCGTCTGTCAATATTGGGTGCCTGGAGGAAGCGGTTTTGTAAGGTAAGTGTGAGTTGTTTTTCCCAGTACAGTGAAGGGTGAAGGCCCGACTGTAGATAAAAAAACAAAAAGGATAATGAAAAATCAAGGAGAAAATGTAAACCGCAAAATTAAGGTGCCACTTTCCTGGTGCTGCTGGATCTTTAAGCGGCGTTCTACACGGTTGATCGCGCAATTCTGATTGACTGTGTCACAGCCATCGGCATTACTCATAAAGCCAAGGCCCTCATGGCCTCCTTCCTATCTGATCAGACTCATCTAATGAAGCTTGGTGATTTCAATTCCCCCTCATTTGCTCTCCCATTATGGCCTGCCGCACGGATCATCGCTGAGTCTGACCTTGTTTAATATATATGTGTCTGACCTGGTGAGGGTCATCAAAACATGCAGCATGGGCCTAACGTCGTACCCGATGATACACAACTGGTGCTAGCAGTACACAATGATGGAGGGTCAGTTGCGGCAAACTTTAAAGAGGGAATGCTAAACATCAGTGCACAGATGGCAAACAACTGCCTCTAATTAACTCAGACAAGACGGAGGTGATGATTTTTGGCAACCTCTCCCCTAGCTGGTTCCCTTCTTGGTGGCCAGCTAAGTTAGGTTCACCTCCGTCCCCCGTCACAAAGGTCAGAAATCTGGGTGTTATTTACGATGACAAACATGCCAACACAGTTGTTTCTTCATCCTTTTATGTTATCAGGATTATAAAAAAACTCCTACCTTTTCACCCAACCAGCACCGACAGGACTCGCATTAGTAAATTGGTTATGTCAAGGTTGACTATTGTAATGATCTACTCATTAATGCTCGGGAAAGAGTCCTAAATAAGTTATAACTGTTGCAGAAGGCAGCAGCCAGGATTGTGGCAAGCCAACCGCAAATTCAAACCAATGTCCAAGGTGGTGTGACAGCTCCACTGTCTACACATCAGGAGCAGAACCAAGTTCCAGGCTTTATGCATTGTATACAAGACAAACAACGACACTGGACCTGAGTTTCTCAGGAAAACTCTCAACGTCTACAAGCCCAGCAGACCCTTACACTCATCAGCAGCGAACCTGCTGATTGTTCCCCGAACCAAGAAAGCCTCTTGGGGTAATAGAAGATTTATAGTCGCCACCACCAAACTATGGAACAGGCTCCCCCTCCACATCAAGACCAGTCCCACCCTGCTTACCTTCTGGAAACAATTAAAGACCTGGCTTTTTAACCAATAACCACCCTCGCCTGGCTTTCCCTCTGCTTAGTCTGCAGCGCTGAGACACCAAAGGGTATTTGCCTGCTTTATAAGTTGCATAAATAAATAATAATTAAACAAGAAGACTTTCAGGGCAATATGGCTAAATCACGTCCATTTCCAGCAGTTATCTCCAATTATAGGAGCAGGATCCCCGCTACCCAACCTCCACTTACTTCGAATTTGAGCCAGACAGCTCTGAACACACATACCCACACAGCAACATAGCATTTTGAAAATTAAGTAACAAAATTAATGTACCGTTGTCAGTCACACCACCACACTCCCCTCCACCACTAAATAGACATGTAAGTCTGGGTTGTTGTTTACCTTTTAGGCCACTTCACACCTGAGTTATTCCATCAATCATCTCTGATCCTACTGACTCATGTATGGTATGGTCTTGGTGTCCAACTCTGTACCAAAAGTGTCCTGAGTGAGTCCAGGCTCGTCCAGATTCAAAATGCAATGGATCAGCCTGCACTAGTACAATTTTGTTATTGAAAAACAAAAAAGGAAAAATTAACTTTAGTCACTTTTTTGTGTGTTGAATACTAGTAGACATTAACGGTTGGCGCAAGACTAAGCTCCGCCCATGGAGTGTACGCAGTATTGCCTACTTTGCATTTTGCAACACTACGCATGCTCTGTGGACGGAGCAAAGTTGCCTGGCACCCGCCTCCCTCCCACCCTCCATTACAGACATAAATTTAAGTAAAAGTAAATAAAAGCACTTACCTGGTCCGCGGCGTCCCAGGGCTCCCTCTTCTATTTTGCGCCGACTTCTACCATCGAAATGCGTGAGAAACGCGCATGCGCGGGCGGCCGCGCATGCGCATTTCGATTGTAGAAGTCGGCGCAAAATAGAAGATGGAGCCCCTGGACGCCGCGGACCAGGTAAGTGCTTTTATTTACTTTTACTGCACTTAATACTTAAATTTATGTCTGTAAAGGAGGGCGGGAGGGAGGCGGGAGGCGCTTAGTGGGGCAAACACAAATAGATGATGAAACTTTTCAGACACTCAACCCCAGTCACTGATCTGTGTTGAACCCATCCTCATTCTTTAGCTCACTTTACCACCTCAGTTCAGACCTAGCTATCTACAAATCAATCTTGACCCTGTGCCTCATGGGAACAGTCCAGCCCGAACTGCCAATCCAGGTCTTCACTGAACTGGAAACAAGCATCCTGGGACGTGTTTCTGGGTAACACCCTTCATCAGCCAGGCTAGCTTGAATCCAGTGGCAAAGCGAGCAAGGGACCCACGCTGGGCATACCCTGACAACTTAGGGCTTGTTCCCGGTTCAGGGAAACATATAGCTGGGTCTAAACTAAGGTGGCGAAGCGAGCTAAAGAATGATGACGAATTCAACCCAGATCTGTGACTGGGGGTGAGTGTCGGGCAAAATAGGCCGGCTGGGAACCATCCATTTCGGGCAGATGACTGCCACAAATTCAAGAAAACCCACCCCTTCCACAAAAGAAAGGAGTGGGAGGAGGTCCAGCGCTAACATTTTAGCCAGCTTCACGTCATACAAACGTGCCATTGGGTGGTTGTGTTGGTACTGCCCCTCGGACCTAAACATGTTGAGATTGGTAGCCTGGATTTTCTCTTTTCTGGTGCCACTGATGCAAGTGACTTCTTGAGATATTGTTAGGATCAATGCACATTTTTTCATTGCGGTACTCTCTTGCCTTGGACCCCTTGGTGTCTCAGCCTGACTCATGTGTCATTGCAATATTGCTGATCATGATGTGGACGTTACCACGGCACTGCAGGGGACAGGGCTGCTTTGTGTACCAAAGAAAATGTCTCCCTCGTGCTCACCTTCCACCATGATTGGATCTTCTTTATCCCCTCCACCAACAACACTTACAGTTGTTCTCCCCCAGGTTGGGCAAACGATTTACTGGTAATTCCATTAATAGATGCTGGAATCTCAACATGGGGTGACCTGTTTGTGGAAGGGGCCATGCTTTCCTGGGAACATTTAATGAGCAAGGTTGGCCCCAACCTCTCTAGATTTAAGTTTTTGCAAATATCAAGCTGGGCACAAGCTCAGTCAGCTAGAGCTCCCCTTCGTTTTAACATGCCCCTAGGAGAAGGTAACCAACTAGAGTCCTCTTTGCTTGATAAAACACCGGCACCCAAGGAGGTGTCCCTTTGGTATAACCTAATCTTAGAAGAGATTGATGGGGAATTCAATCTCCCAGTCTTATTATGGAGCTCTTTGTTGCCTTCTTTGAATGTAAATGAATTATGGTTAATCTCCTGTAATGTTCTCTGGGACATAGTTAAACCAGCCTGGCTCCGTAGGAACCACCTTTTTACCCTCCACAGGGCCTACTACTCCCCCCAGAGACTGTCTAAATTTTCAACAGGGGAACCGGTGGCATGTGCCCGGTGTGGTGTAGTGGCAGCCTCAGATGCACACATGTTTTATGAGTGTCCACACTTGATGCCATATTGGGATTCAATCGGCAACAAACTAACATCTTCAATTGGATCCACAGTGGCTATAGATCTTCGGCTGGTAATCTTTGGTGTAGTGGATCAAAAGCGAAGTCCTGCTAACAACCTTTTGTTTTACTCTATTTTGGTGGCACGTAGAGAAATCTGCAAGCGGTGGAAAGAGGCTTCTCCTCCGTCGTTACATGATTGGTGTTCCTCCATCTTACAAATATCTAAAATCGATCTCGCCAGGGCCGGGAAACCAGATAAAATAGCTTTTTGGCATATACTTGATTGGTCCCATTAGTTTGAGATGTTTATTTTTATTTTTTTATTTTTTTTTCCTCCCCCCAGGTCCGATGATTACGAAGCCATGATATGCTCTCCCTGCTAAAACATCTCCGTACTTTTTCTCGGCGAATTGGTGTTAAAAGTAATGGTGGTGACTGTCTAATGGGCAAATCTGAACTACAGGTAACAAGGCGTAAGGATAGGCTGGGTGAACGACATAGCTGTAGGGTTTTGGCAGATCAGTACATCATTTATACCCTTACCAGTCTTTGACTGAGACAGCATGTCAACTCCCCAATATGCCATTCTTTCCTGTACACAGTTCCGACAGATTACAACCATGGTGGAGATGAGGACTAAAAAACAAAACAAAAAAAAACACTTACAGTTGTTTGGCCGCTAAGAGATACCTCCCACTGGATCAAGCGGTATTTTCCCAGATATGTTGTTTCGCCTCCAGTACTGTATTTTGTACCAAGCTTAGCCTGACTTACACTTCATACACAAATGGAGCATATAGCAATGTTAACATCCTTTCTGCTAATCGAAAATAAGTCCCAAACTGGGGAGGTCAACTTTCTGATGCTGCTGGTGTGAAGGACTGGACTATTTAAGGCCCAGCGGTGCCAGGGAACAACACCTAAAACCTTCGTGGGATACCTGTTCTGGCGCACTAAAGACAGAGACACGGGAGACTTCCTTCGGCGTCAAAGATCAGCGTTTATTACTGCAGGGATGCAAAAGTCATGAGAAGTACAACAGAGTGTAGGTTCCAAGAGTCTGCTTCAAATTGTATTTGTGGGTTGCTCTCTTTTATACAAGATCTTGTCATTGCACAATATGTAAGCAAAAGGTTACAGCTCAGTTCCCACAGTAAAATTCAAAAGGATCGCTTTCATGTATTCTGAACCCGGAACATAATTACATTAACATCACCAGTTCCAACTGTAAAAGCACATCTTCCCACCATTAGATACATTCCACTTGAGTTGTAAATAAGCAAGAGAAAGAGACAAGAACAGCTGCAGGGAAGTCAGACAACAGGGAGGAGAGAGTGTGAGGATAATATTGGATGCGTAATCGTAGCTTAAAAGGGCTTGATCCCAGCACGTGCGAGGCTGAAACAATAGACCGACCGGGCAGAATCACCTTCGAGCGGAGGCAACTGCTTTAGCAGTGTCCTCCCCCTACTCATAAAAGACGCATGAAAAGGCATATGCTTCTTCCGTGAAGCTTGGGAACAAAAGGTCACGATGCGGACAGTTGCCTGTTCGCTGACTACGTGAGGGCAAGAAACAAAATGGATGCCGTATCTAAAATGGAACCCGAGGGTTCATTGGAAAAACCTGTAAATGAGACGAACTCTTCTGAGTAGCATGGCGATACCGCGTACACTTACTAAACTCGTCATTTACGGTTCATAGATACCACACTCGTCCATATTCGGCGATGCCCAAAACGTCGTAACGATTTTCACGGAACCTCAGACGTTCCTTTTGCCCTCATGTAGGCAAGAACTAGTCGAAGTCGGAGTCAATCTCGATTCTCATCAGATCATTCAGATGTTGTTGGAACATAATTCTATCCATCAATGCCTCTTTGGTAACAGATGGCCTTCTTATACACGTTGTAGCACAAAGGCCACATAAGGCAGGACCACACTGTACACAAAGACAACACGTGAACAGAAACGTCACAACAACCCCTATAACCATGAGAATCTTCCAACCCCAAGTCGACATTAGATCCCAAAACCATCCTAGAAGCGTCCAATCTCCCTCGTCCACGTGTATGGACTCCGAGATTTTGTGCAACTTGGAGATGGCTTGATAAACCGTTGGAGCGTTATCCGGTATGAATATGCAGCAGCTCGAATGGATGACCTTGCACACACCACCTCTATCTGCTAGAACAATGTCTAGCACCATACGGTTCTGTAACATCATAAGCCTATCCGCTTGAAGCTCTGCTGTCAGATTACCAAGGGCGCTTGCAGTTATGTTAGCGGTTGACTCTACTACACGAGTTAACTGTCTCAGATTTCTGCTATTGACCATAGGGCCCCAAAACGGTAGAAAACCCTTGAAGAAGTCTCCTGCTTCTTGACCGGAAGTATCCTCTTTACTAATGACGCCTCTCACAACTCTGGTTTTGTGATAGTCGGCAGCAACAGTGAAAGTCGGGGGCAAGAGATTTGCAATATAGCAGGTACCTGAGAAGTCATGAGGTAACCACGTATATGCTCGGTCATAACATGCAAAATAGGTACCCTTGGCAGTCAGAAAGACAGGGGAAAAGAGCATCGGTAGAACGTAAGTATCCACACAAGCACTCTTCCCAAGCTGGGCTCTTGGATTTCGGCCACGACCTTGCAGACAAAAGTGGCCTAGGTGAGGTACAATCCAGATCGGAGATGAGCTTTTAAGCTGCCTATCACCCACTGATATACTATACTCAGCCTCACTAAGGTACTTATAGGCCTGCACTTCCTCCTCTGGGATGAGCAAAGCATCAAAAATGTCTCTATCTAGATCAGCCATCGCTATCGCCAGAGACTTATGGTACGGGCCAGGACCAAAGCTTGCTGAGCGTGGCTCTCGATGGGGGTAGGAATCTAGTGCACTACGGAACATGATTTGGAATGCCCGAGCTGACCCTTGGGGGCTGTACGGAAGAACCAAATATGGGATACCCCTGTCCATGGTATGTGGCATTAGCCCACACACCCAACAATTTGTAGTATTTACCACCAACTGATGCTGATGCAAAAGTTGCACAAAGGAATTGTTTCTAGATTCCGCACGTCTGACTTGCTCATGTTGGGGCAGTAGGTGAAATGAATGTGGAAAAACAGTAGAGACGAAATTTAGATCGTGAGAAGGAGAGGTAGGTAAGGCAGAAGGCAGTAATGATTGAAAACCAAAATATACTCCACCCACCAGCAGCATAGAAACAGTTAGGAACAACATGAAAACCTGTAACAAAAAACATTTTGTTCGAAATGTGCTGTACAATTTAGATCTTTGCGCCGTCTTTTCCTCTAGCATCGACAGCTTGGAGAACTCCATCCTCTAACAACCGTCCGCAACGTTCTTGACGCACTTCGTTCTGAGTAGCGATTATCAATTCCCAGGAGTTCCCAGAAATCGACAAAAGAAATTGACCTAATGTCAATAACTGCTAAACAGAAAGAAGTACCCGCGCGGCCCTACGGCCAACCCAGATGGCAGGTTTTAATCAGTTAAATAATCAATTTTATATACGTCTCCTAGCTGTTCTGGAAAAGAAATACATACATAATAAAATGTCCACAATGGTCAAGGCAAAATGTGAGGGGGTTTTTTGAAATCAAAATAATAAAAAAATGTATTCATCTTTATTGCGTGTACGAAGAAAGTATCGGGTCTGATCTTCAAACAGTGGATTGAATGGTGAAAGAGTGTTCGATTGTTCAGGCAATTGTTCAGTACTTGAATTCTCCAATGATGAAGGAAAGGAAATTGTTTGAGAGGAATCAACAGGGGTGTCAGATAAAACTGAAGTGTTCCCTATGGGCTGGGCTTCGCTAAATGGGACAAAGCGCTGGGGAACGTCAGTTTCAGACGAGGAAAAACCTTTACGTATCCATGTGTCTGCCGGCAGAGGAAGCGGTACCTTCTTGGTGTGGGTGGCATGCACCCAGTGTTTTCGTCCCTCCAGCCGAACCGCCATCCTCGTGGCTAGTAGCACCTGGAAGGGTCCCACAAATCTCGGCTCAAGGTGACGTTTTCGTCCGAAATTACGGGTGAGGACCCAGTCCCCTGGTTGGAGCCGATGACCAGGACCCTCTGTTTGTGACGGCAGAGCCTCAAAGACCTGTTGATGGATCAAACTCAATTTAGCAGTCAGATCATATAGATAATCAATCAACATTGGATATTCAAGTCTGTTAAACCCTTTAGGCCTCGGAACCCCCCAAATGTTCGCAGGACGGCCGAACACAATCTCATATGGGCTAAGCCCTACTCGAGAGTGTACAGTAGCCCTGGTCGATAAGAGAGCTAGAGGCAAAGCGTCGGGCCATGATAAACCAGGCGTTGCCTGGATTTTAGCAAGCTTCAATTTCAGGGTGCCATTATATCCTTCCACCAAACCTGCTGACTGAGGATGATTAGCACTATGAAATTTCTGGGATATTCCCAAACCACGACACACACTCTTCATCACACTTCCCACAAACTCACTTCCGTTGTCCGACCATACAATCCGAGGCATGCCGTACCTGGGGAAATACTCTTTGAGCAGAATTTTAGCTGTGGATAGAGCAGTATTATCCTTAAGAGGGTAAGCCTCAATCCATCTGGAGAATGCGCATACTACGACCAAAACATACTTCAAATTGTTGCATCTCTCCATATGGATGAAGTCCAATTGGATAACTTCGAAAGGACATGTAGGAGGGGCAAAATGACCAGGTGGAGTGGGGGTGCCCTTACCGGGATTATGCATCAAACATACCATGCAATTCTTAACCACTCTCTCTGCACATTTAGTAATCCCATCATTCTTCCATACAGGAGACAATAACTTGCATATGCCCTTCGAGCTAATATGTGCTGTGCCATGGGCCATTGTAACAACAGCAAGCACATATGCATCCGGTAACATCCATCTCTGTTTCTCTGAAAAGTCAACCCAACATCCATTCTCGTCTAACTTTCCCGTGCTTTCTTTCCACTTAGTCTTTTCCATTTCAGTGGCCTCATTCTGTATTTCCTTCACACTTTCAACTGTGTCCTCACACATGCTAGTCTCGGCTGGCCATCTTACCGAACTCGCAACGTACATTCGATTTGTCAGATCTCTAGCTGTCTCTTTAGCAGTTTCGTCTGCAAACGCATTACCATGACCAACATCATCTGTCACTTTTCGGTGCGCACTACATTTAATTATGGCCACCTGCTTAGGCAATGTAAGTGCATCTAAAAGGTCATTCACAAGCTGTCCATGCTGAATCTTCGTACCATGCGACGTAAAAAATCCTCTTTCTTTCCACAATCGCCCAAAACTATGTGCCACACCAAAAGCATACTGACTGTCTGTAAACACATTCACCCGTGTTCCTCTAGACAACACACACGCTCTCGTCAAGGCAATCAACTCAGCTGCCTGAGCCGAGTTCTGACTCAATCTCGCAGTTTCCACAATCGTACTCAACGTCACTACAGCATACGCAGTCGTCACATCACCATTCGGTAACTTAAAACAGGAACCATCAACATACAAAGTACCATCGGGATCTACCAATGGAGTATCTTTTAGGTCAATACGACCCTTCGTTTCTTCTTCAGTTCTCAGATAACAGTCATGTGGTGCTACATCACTTGACTCCGTGTTGATCGGCAATAATGTTGCTGGATTCAACACATTACACCGTTTTATCCGTATGTGACTAGCCAGTAACGTCAGCTCATACCCAGACAACCTTGCGCTCGTCAAATGTTGAGTTTTCGTTCGGTTCAAAAGAGTGTCAACTGCATGCGGAACCATCACCGTAAGCATATTATCCATGACCAGACCTGCGGACTGTCGAATGGACACCGCAGCTGCCGCTGTTGCTCTTAAACAACTCGGCAAAGCTCTAGCTACTGGGTCTAAGGTCGAAGAAAAATATGCGCATGGGCGCTGTTTGTCACCAAATTGTTGCGCCAGAACACTCAACGCACAACCATCCCTCTCGTGAACGTACAGTGTAAATGGCTTACTGTAATCAGGAGGACCTAACACAGGAGCCGAACACAACGCATCACGTAATTCAGAAAAACCTTTTTGACACTCTTCAGTCCATGGCAAAGGAGTCGGAACATCCTTGCAGGTGAGAGCTAACAATGGTTTCGCCAATAGTGAAAAATTTGGGATCCATTGTCTGCAGTATGACGTGATACCTAGAAAGGCACGTACATCTCTCTGAGTTTTTGGCACAGTCATTTGGGTAATCGCTGCAATTCTCTCTGGGGTCAACCTTCTCCCTTCTTTTGACAATAAGTGACCTAAGTAGGTTACTTCTTGGCAACAATATTGCAGCTTGGAAGGTGACACCTTGTGATGTAAGTCACATAAATGGTGCAACAATGATACTGTAGCAGTTCTACAAATATCTTCGGTATCAGCGGCGACCAACAGGTCGTCAACGTACTGAATCAAGGCTGCGCCTGCCGGTAATACAAATGAATCAAGTTGACTTTTAAGGGCTTGACTGTAGATCGACGGACTCTCACAATAGCCCTGTGGTGCACGTTTCAGTCTAAAACTGCGACCACCTAATGAGAATCCGAATAGGTCTCTGCTTTCCTCAGCAATCGGGATACTAAAGAAAGCATTCTTTAGGTCGATCACCGTGAACCAGGAGGCAGACGCTGGAATCAGGGTCAACAAAGTCGTGATATCAGGGACCCTGGGGAACTGTGGAATCACGATTTTATTTACTTCTCTCAAATCGATTATGAGACGGTACACAGGAGGTTCAGATGGATCAGTTCGTTTTAAAATGGGTAACACAGGACTATTACACACATTTCCCCGAGTTTCTTCAACGACGTCCTTTTTGATCAGATCGTGTACAATCGTTAATAGCGCCCGTTCTCCCTCAATGGAGATACGATACTGAGGTATACGTGGCAATCGCACATTTGGTTTCAGCTTGATCATATAAGGTGGGATGTCCAAGAGACCCACGTCATTGGGACCTGTGGCCCATAGAGACGCAGGAAGGGAGCTCAATTCCGGCGGGAGTTTATCGATCGACAAGTACATAGGAGAGATTACTCTCCGACCTAATGTAAGCTCCACTCCTTCAGGAGAGCAATACAATGTTGCATATAACCGTTTTAACAAATCCAAGCCCAGAAGATTCTCACCACAACCAGTAGATAAAATCAATGCAGCCTCCAGCTCACGAGGGCCAATTGTAAGGGGTAAAGGGTTAGAGACAGGATTGCTAACAGGGGCGCCAGAGAATCCAACGGAGACATTTGTTAAGCCGGACAAAGGTGCGCCAGGGAGTTTCGAATGCATGATGGAACTTTTCGTCGCACCAGTGTCTAACAGAAAAGGCTCAACTACGCCAGATGTAGCAACTGTGACGTAAGGCCCACTCTGATCAACCGGAACTGATACTACTCCCTCCCTCTGTCGGTGGCTGTCCTAGTAACGATCGTTTACAACAGTCTCATGTTCAACGTAATAGTCGTCTACATAATACTGCGCTGATTTATCGGACCTTACATTTCGCTGGTCAAAACAATTAATCGCGTCCGAGGACGTATTAGGGCGCTCAGTCTGATTTTGAAAGCTACCGCGGCCTCTACCTCGAGGTGCTTGTTGAGGACCACCACGACCCCCTCGTGCCGATACACCGTTAAGGCGATCACGTAAAGCCGGACAATCATATTTTATATGTCCCTCTCTTCTACAATATGCACACTGGTTATACCCAAGCATAGATCTGAAGTCAGAGGAGTCAGGACGTGACTGTATTCTGGAGGATTGCGATTTTGGTCTATATTGCTGTTGCGAATCATTTTGATTTGAACGTGGAGGATACGCTTGCTGCAACAAAACCTTCGTTTTGAGCTCCTTCGTTTTCTTATCTACACGATCACTTTCTTCTTTTTCCCTATTCTCATAATATTGAGCCGTCGCTAATATCTGTGCAGTGGTTGAAACAGCCCATGCACTTTCTGAATTCTTCAATTTGTTGCATAGTTCAGGTAACAAATTTAACACGAACTTATCAACGAATAACCGCTGACCTCCCTCAGTGCTCATATCCTGACCACTATGATCGACAAATGCTTCCTCGAACCTAGTAAAGAAGTCCGAGACACTCTCGTCTTTCTTTTGCTTACAAGCTGATAATTTATCCCAGTTCACCCTCATCGCTGGCATGAGAGTTTTCATAAGTGTAATTATTCTCTGAGGTAGATCCGTAATTAACTGCTCAGGCTTAGCCCCACCAACTTGTCGGCCATCAGCTGCTATTAGTGCAGCCCAATCACCGCCTAACTCATTCGCATGATTTTCCTGACGAATTTTCGCCCAAACCGGTTGTGGCACAACATTACCGAACAGCATGTCGATGTCGGTAATAGTAGCATCTACCAATTGGGACAACTCCTTATAGTAACCCGCCGGATTCTTGCGTGGATCAGGCAAAGATTGTTTCACCTGCAAGACTTCTGATCGCTTCCATGGGAGGTGTATCCAAACTCTTTGGAAATGTGGAAGAATCGGAGGATTAGCAGCAGGAGCACCTGGCATGTATACTGGCGGAACTTCTCTCATAGGATACTGACCAGGAGCCGCTTTCCAAGTTTCTAAGTCGTCATCATTAAATGACACGCGAGAAGGCACTGTGGATCTAAAGGATAACAATCGCTCTAAGGCACGTCGTACATCGCCACCTACAATCATACCGCTCAACAATTGACTCTGAAGTTCAATCATATCGGGCGGTACGTTATCTAAATTGACATTATACCATTCTTCCCTCAAAAAGGTACGCATTTCTTCGAACACGAATCTCTGTGTCGGCTCATTAAACTGAGAAAACGTCTCGAAAACCATGCGTGGAGGGTAGTTGGCAGGATGTCTTATCCACCTATGTGCCATTGTCACTAACGTCTCTTTTTCCCTTCCACTGGGGATCTGACTCCGTCTTTGGGGAGTTTCAGAAGTATCGGATGGAAATAACTGACCAGAAAGTGGTGAATAAAGGGTAGCAACAGTGTTAGGGATACGATTACGAACAGAAGGAGAAAGGAGAACAGGAGACACAACGTTTGAAGTGACGGCAGACACAGCAGAAGCAGGCAAGATAGTCGGGGTGGCAGGGACAAGAGGCTGAGAAGGTACAGGCAAAGGAGCAGTAGGAATAGAGACAGGGGGTGGGACAAACGTAGGACCAACAACGGGCTGACCCGCAGCCGCCGGAACAACAGGAGGGACAACAGGAGGAACAACAGGTGGAACTACAGGAGGAACTACAGGGGCCGTAGCACCCTGTGCATAAGGGGGCGGCGATTTCATCAAATATGCTAACAAGGGATCCTCCTTTGAATCCTCTTCTTTCTTATCCTGACTAGTTGGTAAAACCGGATAACATTTGTCTATCCTCATGTGATGCAGTCTAGTGGAAACTTCTATTTCTTTTTCTTCTTTATCTCGCTGACATTGTTGTACAACTTGCATTATCGGAACGATACCTTCTCTTCGATTCTTTTTAAACTGTTTGATTTCTTTCTGCTTGGCCTCTTTACGCCACAACCGAAAGGAATCAAACATAGCTGGCCTAGCTTTCTTTTTAAACAATTTAGCTTCAAGATTATCTAAAATCGCAAGTTCAAAACTTCCGTGCGGTGGCCAACTAAGGACACCATCTTTTTTCGTGTAACGGATCCAATATTTATTATATATAATAGGGCCCACACCATGTCGACTATAGAGCTCATATATCGGAGTTCCAACTGGAGGTATCGGACACGAGTCCTCCAACCGGGAATCCTTGTTGCAACATTTAAAGAAACCAAGAAAACCACTATGGCTAGGCATCGTGCACACTAACCTAGTATCAAACTTCAAGGGTTACCGAAGTACTGAATCTTCGTGAAAGACAAAACCCTTGGTTTTTGGCAATTGCAACTGTCAAATAACAACTAAGAACCAACAACTAAGAACCACAAATGCAATGGAACCATGCAAACAACAAAGCTTCAACAAGCTGAAACAACAACTAAGGACTGGGAGCGACCCACGAATACTTAACTGAGAGCTTCAATGGCGTCACCAGGAAGGCCCGTCTATCGTCTCGCTGTACGAAAGGTCTACGCCAGGCGTCGAAAACAGGTCGACAGTCAGGGCATCGGTCCGTCGCAGCCGTCAGGAGGCGGGAATCTTCGCGGGAAAAATCTTCGGACCACTTATTTCGACAACAGGATCGATGAAGCGGGGTGCACCTTTTCCTCGGAGATTTCACACGAAGTTCCTCACAATCGTCAGGCTTTGGACCGGTACCGCGGATGTCACCCCGCGTTGGGCGCCAACTGAAGGACTGGACTATTTAAGGCCCAGCGGTGCCAGGGAACAACACCTAAAACCTTCGTGGGATACCTGTTCTGGCGCACTAAAGACAGAGACACGGGAGACTTCCTTCGGCGTCAAAGATCAGCGTTTATTACTGCAGGGATGCAAAAGTCATGAGAAGTACAACAGAGTGTAGGTTCCAAGAGTCTGCTTCAAATTGTATTTGTGGGTTGCTCTCTTTTATACAAGATCTTGTCATTGCACAATATGTAAGCAAAAGGTTACAGCTCAGTTCCCACAGTAAAATTCAAAAGGATCACTTTCATGTATTCAGAACCCCGGAACATAATTACATTAACATCACCAGTTCCAACTGTAAAAGCACATCTTCCCACCATTAGGTACATTCCACTTGAGTTGTAAATAAGCAAGAGAAAGAGACAAGAACAGCTACAGGGAAGTCGGACAACAGGGAGGAGAGAGTGTGAGGATAATATTGGATGCGTAATCGTAGCTTAAAAGGGCTTGATCCCAGCACGTGCGAGGCTGAAACAATAGACCGACCGGGCAGAATCACCTTCGAGCGGAGGCAACTGCTTTAGCAGTGTCCTACCCCTACTCATAAAAGACGCATGAAAAGGCATATGCTTCTTCCGTGAAGCTTGGGAACAAAAGGTCACGATGCGGACAGTTGCCTGTTCGCTGACTACGTGAGGGCAAGAAACAAAATGGATGCCGTATCTAAAATGGAACCCGAGGGTTCATTGGAAAAACCTGTAAATGAGACGAACTCTTCTGAGTAGCATGGCGATACCGCGTAGACTTACTAAACTCGTCATTTACGGTTCATAGATACCACACTCGTCCATATTCGGCGATGCCCAATACGTCGTAACGATTTTCACAGAACCTCAGGTGCCATTTGTAATGTCAGCTGAACATGTAGGTGGGCGTAACATTTAACTCTTTGCAGGACCTACTTCTACTATGGTGGTTGTTGTGGTGGATGTGGGTCCCTGCGGGACGTTATAATTATGGCAGCTGTAGGGGGTGTTGGTGGTGTCTGTGTAGGTAGGATCTGTGTCACATCCCTCACAGCAATTTGGGATGGGGTAATGTTGGTCTTCACTGGTGTAGGGCTTATGTCCATGATGATTGGCTCATCATCATCATCCTCGCCTTCTACATCTACCTACATAACAAGGCTTTCTGGAACCTTCCTTTTCCCTAGCCTTGCATGGCGTGTCTCACTCTCAGACTGAAGTGGCTTACAAGTGGCGTCTAGATCATCAGAAGGGGGGCTTGCAGAAGAAGTTGAATGACTAACCCTGCTTTTCCTTGCTGGGGATCAGGAAGACAATGGATCTTCTGAAACAGTGGCTTGCTCTTCTTCTTTCTCTGCAGGAAGCTCAATCTCCAGAACTGCTCTACATCTGGTGACACTTTACACATAGAAGGGGAGAGGGTCTAAAATAAACTCTATACCCCAGACCCCCTTAAATTCACAAGTAAACTCACAACGGGGGGTAGAGAGCACAAGATTAAACATATAACAAATCAGACAAACTCATCTGTTCGAACAAACTGCCCTCACCAACATACCGAAGTCTGTGACATGCTTCATCATAGGGCCTGCTTGCAATACGTCCTGGTGTAGCCACACTCAGGACGGAGAAAAAGGGAGGGGAAAAAAAAAAAAAAATTCACACAACACATAATACGATCACAGAATTCAACACATAATACACGTAACATATGAAGAGATGGAACAGTGCAAATCACCAAGTGGCTAAAATCAAAGATGCGACAAAAAGTGCAGTTAATGGGAAGTGATTAAAACTGGTTTAAGGATACCAAGCAACACATTTTATTCCAAGGTTCCCTCACGAGGATTAAAAAGAAAAAGGATGGGTAATGTCTTAGTAAGAAGATGGGGCTTCTCTAGACTTCCCTCCTGGTACTGCTATGGTCAACATGTTTCGACTGACTTACTGTGCCTCAAAAGGTCACCCCGGCCTTCTTCAGGACTGATGTCGCTTCCAGTACCACTTCAGGCCCCATCGTATTTCGGTTAGTGTACCTCAAAGTCAGAGCCAGTCTAATTAGATCCTGACCCCTCTCGTCACGTGTAAAGAGTGTTCCTGAAAGTCAGGGAGAACATCAACTAGTAAAGAAAAAAAGGATAGTATAGATATACTACAATCCCAGATAATCTCTTCTCCTCCCTATATTTTGAAAACATCTGTTTGAGTTCCCTGTATGGTCAGAGTAGTGAAAATGCACCCTCTCAAATCTTTTACCCGGGTTTGAGAATGATTCCTCGGGTGTCTGAATCTAAAACACTCTTTTACTAATAATATTGGTGTTTTACCAACAAAGCTGCATATGTGCCCACACACACTCTAGATATCCCCTAGTCTCTTCCCCCAGTCACACAGCTCCATTTGTTATAGAAAGCTCAGGCGTGATCAACTCTGCCCACAGTAGCACTCACCGAGTTTATGTGCTGTATAAACTAGAACTGGTGTCCGGCAGGAGGGTATCCCGGGAACACAACTTAAATCAAAAGGGATATAACAATAAACACCTCTTCACAATTATTGGACTGATGGTTTAGTCCGCGCTTATTGCACCCACATCAGGCAGCGGCGCCCTCCGTCGCCTTTCCTCGTTCTCAGTGAGGCCTCTACCCCCCCCATATATCTTATCTCCTTACTGTTCCGTGGGCTTGCCCTGCCGTCTCGGCCTGTTTTCCGGATCACCGTATAAAAACAGCGCCCGAGTCGTATTCTCGGTCTTAGGAGGGGTGTTTACTTCCTGTGTCACGCCCCACGTGATCGGCCAACCCGGCCTAGGGCTTAATGACGCACTGCAAGGGAGGACGTGAAGACAATGGGAGATGTAGTTACGCCGTGGCGTTCCTAACATGTCCCTTGATCACAGGCGGTCCACCTATTGGAATGCACAAATCCAAGGATGATGCAAGGTATACTTCGTCATTCGACATCCCAAATTGCCCCGTGGTATGTTAACGTTGGTGCAATTCCGTCCCTTTGACATTCCAAAGTCAGTATTATATTGAAAAGAAAAAAAGTTCGGATAGTGCCCTGCAGTAAGGGTGTTACAGGTGGAGGGATGAGGAACAGTGAGTCCCGATAGATGGTGGGAAATGTGATTTTACAACCATGCTCTCGGCATGTCCCCCTCTCTACCAGATGTTATTTATTGAATTTGTTATATCAAAGTAAATCCTCCCACCAGTAGATAAAAGTAGGGGTAATGGGGAATATAGTTTTACATATAACTAACAACGAAGGAGTGACTACAAAAATGAAAAAGGTGTCTAAAGTGAAGTGGGACGTGGAAAAGATAAATACTTTTTTATATTACCCTCACTCACCCAACTATTGGGTGACATGCTTCATCATTGGGTATTTTTCACCTGACAGGTAAAAGACCTGTCTGGTGTGCTGCGACACCTGCAGTTGCAGTGGAGCTGGATTGAATAAAAACCAGTGAAAAAACTGTGAACGTGATAAAATTAAAAAGGTGCGGACACTGATCCAAACCAAACTTTAATAAAGATCAATGTGAGCATCTGTATAAAAAGGGAGATGACTTCGGTTTCACGTAATTATAAATACTCCTTTGTTGTGTTAGCGCTAGTGTGTCCACATTGTTGGGTGTTTTGATTATTTCCAGTACAGTCTGTGTACTGTCTCGCTATTATCTCTAGGCACTGGGCTTAAATAGTCGTGTTTCTTTTTCTAATGAAATTGTACTGGCGATTTGGCTACCAAATACGCCTTATTGTCCAAGTTTTTTCTGGATTTACTGGGGGCGATAAACGAGAGCTTAATGGGCTCAAAATACCTCCTTAAATACTGATTTACTCTGATTAGCACCTCTTGGGGTCAGAATATGTTTGCCTGCTCAGGAATACAAAAAAACAGTTATATTCCTTTGAGGCTTGGCAAAGTGAAGTGCATGTGGTTATATTGATATGAGAAAAGATGACCTCCTACACATAACACTAATGGAAATATGCCTGTGTGTATATGCGTTTTTTTCTCTCTCTCTTTTCTCCACAGATCCCTATTACCTGGAAATCCCAGGGTTAACCGGTATTAAGAACCGTGAGTTGAGTAAGACTTGAAATAACGCTGAGGTTAGGGTGCACCTTAGAGTGTGCATACCGCCCGGTGTTGAAATTGTTTTTGGTCCTGATGAAAGTTCGGCCGACTTGGCCCACAAGAGCAGAAACATGTCGACCTAATGATTAGGATAATTTGACTCAAATTTAAAGTCTATATTGTCCTTCTCATCTCCCTTTTTATACAGATGCTCACATTGATCTTTATTAAAGTTTGGTTTGGATCAGTGTCCGCACCTTTTTAATTTTATCACGTTCACAATTTTTTCACTGGTTTTTATTCAATCCAGCTCCACTGCAACTGCAGGTGTCTCAGCATACCAGACAGGTCTTTTACCTGTCAGGTGAAAAATACCCAATGATGAAGCATGTCACCCAATAGTTGGGTGAGTGAGGGTAATATAAAAAAGTATTTATCTTTTCCACGTCCCACTTCACTTTAGACACCTTTTTCATTTTTGTAGTCACTCCTTCGTTGTTAGTTATATTTAGAATGGGGTACAGGAGTGTCCTTTGAGCCCTTTCTCTCTTGTTGTTGTTGTATGAATATAGTTTTACCCCAAAGTCTATAGGTAATGTTTTAATTCCTCCAGTAGGAACCTAGAGTGATTATTGTACAAAACAAGGCTGATACCCTACAGCAGTGGAATTATCGGTAGCGGTTGAATACAAATAATTCCGCTATCAAGGGAAGCAGCACTCTAAGCAGGAGAATGTACAGGACAGGTAATGCACACAAACAAATACTGTGGGTAGCTCTTCTATTTCCATCCCCCCAGTATTAATCTCTGCTGTCTTCCCAATGACTGCCAAGGGATATCATCATTCAGCCCAACTTGGTGACTTCTTAAGCGGTAGACCCATGTTTGCTCCCTCAGTTGCAAGGTTCTCTGGTCATCTGTTTGGTGCCTCCCTAGTGGTACTTTCTCTATGACAGTCCATTTTAGTTCTTCAATAGTGTGTCCCCGTTCTAGAAAGTGTGCTGTGAGTTTTGTATTGGTTTTCCCGCACCTTATTGTGCTACGATGTTCTGTGATTCTCATTCGCACCTTCCTGCTCGTCATCCCCACATACATTATATTGCAAGGACAGGTGATCAAATAAATGATCCCCTTGGTAATGCAATTAGTGTGGATCTTTGTTCCCTGGGTGTTGGGAGACGGATATCTATTGACTGGGTGTTGCATGTGAGGTGGCATACGCTACATGAACCACAGCATGTGTGGCCCATCAATCTGGGCAAGCCTGCCACAGTGGTCATGCCCCTCATACCCGCCACAACTCTAGGTCTTGTGTGTATGAGTAGATCTTTTAGGTTCTGGCTTCTCTTGAAGGAAAAGAGGGGTGCCTCTATACTCAAGCCCCCTGAATTCATTATTTTCCAGTTCCTCAATACTAATTGTCTAACCTGCTGTGATGCTGTGTTAAAGGTAGATACAAACACAGGTTTATTGGATACAGGTCCGATTGTTTTGGAGAGGAGAGAGTCACGATTTGCATTGAGTGCCCGTTATCTGGCTCTTTTGATGACCCTAGGAGGGTACCCCCTCTGTTGCAATTTCTGCATGAGGGTATCGGATTCCACAATAAAATCACCTCTATCTGAACAGTTCTGACGTATTCAAAAGAAATGGCCAACCGGCAAATTTTCCCGTAAAGATCGGATGGAAGCTCTCAAATGCCAGTAAGGCATTTTTGTCGGTTGGCTTGTGGAATACCTTAGTTTTCAAAGCACCCTCACGTGGTTCTATCACCAGGTTCAGGAAGGGGAGACTGGTCTTGGTGATGGTCGAGGTGAAATGGAGGAAAGGATTTTTATCATTTAACAACTCTAAGAAGCGGTCGACCGATGTTCTGTCGCCTCTCCAAATCACCAAGACGTCGTCAATATAACATCGCCACATCCTCAATTGTGAAGCCCAGGGACCGTTAGTATCCAACACCGTCACGGTCTCAAAGGCTCCCACATATAACCCAGCCAAACTGGGGGCAAACACACTCCCCATTGAAGTTCCATGGGTTTGAAGGTACATACCCCCCTCAAATTGAAAAAAAATCTTTGTGAGGGCTATCTCAGCTAGGTGTAGAATAAAGGCTCGAGGTTTTTCATAGGGCCATTCTCCCTCAAACAGAAATGATTCCAACATCCTGAGAGTTTCCATTTGAGGGATATTAGTGTATAAGGCCTCTATATCGAGCCCTATAAGAAACTCAGTGTCTGGATCAAACGGGACATCCTTCAGCAGGTTCAAGATGTCCAAAGTGTCCCTCAAATAGGTGGGCATTTTCTGAACCATCGGTTTCAGGAAAAAATAGCAGAACTGCAACAGGGGCTCGAGCAGGGACCCCATCCCGGAGACAATTGGTCTTCCAGGAGGGGATCTCACTGCTTTATGAATTTTAGGCAGGATATAAAAATACGGAGTCTTTGGTTGTTTATTGATTAAGAACTCCTCTTCATGTCCCGTAATCCAATCATTTGTTCTGGCTTCTTCCACCATAGTCGTAATCTCCCTGGTGATAAGGTCAGTGGGGTCCTCTATCAATTTACGATAAGTCCTGAGGTCAGATAATAGGCGGAGGCATTCCAATCGGTAGGCATCTAGATCCAAAATTACCGTGGCACCGCCTTTATCTGCCGGCTTCAGAATAATTTCTTTGTTATCCACCAGTTCTTTTAGTGCTTGTCTCTCACAATTGGAGAGATTTGAGAAATTATGCTATTGAGTCAAGTTGGAGATTTCCAAGTCGGGACCACTGCCTGCTCAAAGGCAGGCAGTGGGGGAGGGAGTACAGCCAACTGTGGAGTAAACGTGGACTTGGGACGAAAAGGCATGTCCCCTTTAGCTCCCCTCGGTGGTTCCTGTTCAGCAAAGAAGACCCTTAGTCTCAGATTTCGAAAAAACAAGGCCAGATCCTGGCGAATTCTAAAAAGATCAGGGTGATTGGTCGGAACAAATCCTAACCCCTTATTGAGAACCTGTTCTTTTATTTTATTTTTTTTCTTCTTTTTTTTTTTTTTATCCTTATTTGCCTGACCCACTCTTATTCAGCCTCCAACTGCCATCCACGTATTCAAGGTGCAGGGTTTCCTTTGCACCTAATACTATGATTGATGGAATCCGGCAAGAGATGGCCCGAAGAGTATCATGGGAAAAGACTCCAAACTTGATGTTTTATTCAATTGAACCAGCCATTCGGAGCCAATTGGGGGGGCCTAGTTCTTGGAGTTCCAAGGCATAATCATAGGACCGGGGAAAAAAAAAAAAAAACCCGGTTATTGTCTCCAACGAACCAAAAAGTTCCAAAAAGTACGACTACGTTCGCCACCTGATCTCCTCAAATCTGTTTTAGAGGTTGCGTAGAGAGACGACAGCCAGTTTGCGTGTGTCGGTGCTAGATTTTCAATCCAAACCTTGCATATCTCTCTTCTTGCAAGCAGTATGGCATAGAACAGAAATGTCCTTGCGTGACCCTTTATGTTGTTGTCCCATCCAAATATAATCAAGGAAAGTGAAATAGAGATCGAAGTGTTAAGAATGGAGTCCAGGGTTACTTTAACTTCATTCCAAAACTGTGATATGCTGGGGCATTCCTTGAACATATGGATATCTGAGGCTGCGATATGGCCACATTTGTTACATTTCTTCCCTGGGATAAATTTAGATAGTTTTAACGGTGTAAAATATGCTCTGTGAATTGTGAAGAAATGATTACGCCTCAGCCATGCAGGTTTGACACATTTATATAACAAGGTGCAGGAATTCTGCCAAGTTTCGATGCTCTGGGCACCAAGATCTGAGCCCCATAGTTGTTCCGGGAGGATGAGTTCTCCATCAATCTCTTCTAGCAGGCTCCAGTACCACTGCGAGACCTCTTTACCCCCTACTGGTTGCACTACCAGTTTCTCTTCAGTGATACTATGCTTCCCTAGTGTTACCCCAGACCTGTTTGATGCCTTAACCCAGCTATCTAATTGTAAAAACTTAAACCTCGAGAGCTCTATCCCCCGCTGCTCCCGCAACTCCTCCCAGGGCCTCAGTGATTCACCTGTCAACACTTCTCCCCATGTTAGTATCCCTCCTGCTCTCAACGGAGTAGTAAGCCTGTCATCCAAGCAAGAAGGCAGCCCTGGGGATTCCCAGATGGGTGCGAGGTTAGAGTAGTATGACAAACCCAGGTTCCTCCTTATATGTGACCATAACTTCGCTTGGGGCATAAGAATTTTTAATTTAACTTTCTTAAAATATTTCTGTTCTCCAAACTTAAACATGTAGCCGTTAGTTGGTAATCCAGCACCAATCAGCATTGCCTTAAACATGAGACCTATTGATGTATTGGATGGCGTTTTTAGGAGCATTCTCGAATGGGATAGTTGGAATGCCCACGCATAGTATTGCAAATCAGGCAGGGATAGACCCCCCTTTTCCCTCCTCCTCCTCAGCTTTTTCCACGATACTCTTGCTGACTTATAGCCCCACACAAAGGAGTTAAGCTCTCTCTGGCATTTCTCTAATGCTGTTTTATCAAATGCGAGAGGAATCGTGTTGAATAAGAAGGTAAACTTGGGAAGGATTGACATCTTTATCAGGCTTACTCTACCTAGGATAGTCAGTGGAAGATTAGACCAAGATTTTAATGATTTTTTAATTTCATTGAGGATTCTCTCAAGATTAACTTGGGCAATTTGGGCAATATCTTGCACTATCCGGATACCCAGATATCTCATTGAGTTAGTTATATTTAACCGTAGGTCAGGGATGTTCCATGCCATGATGTCGGTTTTGGTTGAGTTTATCTCATAACCCGAGACACGACCAAACTCTTCAGCTCTCTTAATCACTACTGGGAGTGCGATCTCCGGGTCTGAGGTAAAGACTAAGATGTCATCTGCATACAGAGCTACTCGCTTTTCCCATTCCCCGAACCCAAAAGATGGAATAGAATCTTCTCGTCTAAGAACTTCCGCAAACGGTTCTATATATAGGTTAAAGAGGAGGGGGGAAAGCGGGCAGCCCTGCCTTGTACCTCTAAAGATCCCGAGTGTTTCAGACAGTGTACCGTTTATTAGAAGCCGTGCTGTTGGTGATTTGTATATAAGCTTTATTGTTCGACAGAATTTCTCCCCTAAGTTGACCTTCCTTAAAACGTCATTTAAATAGGACCAGTTTACCCTGTCGAAAGCTTTAGCCGCGTCTAGAGTGAGGGTTGCCAGCGGGATAGAAAATGCTGAGGCGATGTCAATTGCCCCCACTAAGTCGTATGTTAGGTCGGAAAGCTGACGCCCTCTAATAAATCCCTTCTGGTCTTGATGGATTATTTCCCCCACTACTGAACCCAGTCTAGCTGCTAAGATGGAAGCATATATCTTGTAATCATTATTCAATAATGATATAGGGCGGTAAGACCCACATAGTGTTGGATCTTTTCCAGGTTTTAGAATCAATACTATAGTGGCCTCGCTCCATGATCGAGGGGGGTCGTTGCCGTCCTTCAGGATACTGTTGAAGAGGGCCGTTAGAGTAGGGACGATTGTATCGACCAAGGCTCTATACAATTCTCCAGGGAGTCCATCAGGGCCTGTAGCTTTACCATGTTTTAGTGCAGAAACGGCCTTTCTAACCTCTGCCTCTGAAATGTCCATCTCTATCGCCTCGCTTTGCGCCTGCGAGAAGTGTAGAAGAGATATCTGATCTAGCCATGTATTCCTTGCCTGTTGGTCATCTATGATGTCTTCCCTATATATTTCCGCAAAGAACTGCTTGAAAGCAGTACTGATTCCTATATCTGATGACCTGAGCTCATTTTCTCCCTCAACCATAATCCCTCTTATGTGATTTTTAGCTTGATCTGCTTTAGTCCTCCAGGCTAAAATCTTACCAGCGGTTTCTCCGAATTCGAAGCTGGATAATTTACTCGCCTCCCATCTCTTTGAGACCCTTTCTTGTAGGATATCTTCTATCTGATTTCTGAGGTCTAATATATTTTTTTGATCTTGTAGTGACCCGGTTGAACCCCCAAGCCTTTGTTCGATTGTCTCCAGCTCCTGTTCAAGGTTCTGGATTTTTAATAGATAATTTTTCCTCAAAAAGGAAGCTCTATTGGTGATGCAACCTCTCATGTATGCCTTAAGAGTTTCCCAAACCAAAGCAAGGGAGGTCGAACACAAGTTGATATCTAAAAACATCCTGGCTTCAGAGTTGAGGTGCATCACTTCCTCCGGGTCCAATAAAATAGTTCGATCAAATGACCAAGAGGGGTGTTTTTTTTGAGCTTGGAGTTTTAGAATGAACGACAGAGCTGAATGATCGGATAGGTGAGAGGGTATATATTTAATATTAGATATGGAGTTTTGGAGACAGTAGCTAAACATGGCCAAATCTATTCGTGACGTATGATTGTATTTTAGATTCTTGTAAGATACCCCTGGTTTAGTGCCGGCTCTTTCTCTCCATAGGTCTGCCAAGCCCAAGTCCTCCATAATCCCTTTAAGAGATTGTCTAGATTTTGAGGGGGGTTGACAGCTATACCTACTAATGTTGGTGGTTTTGTCTAATTTCGGATTTAGGATAACATTAAAGTCCCCTGTCCATATTATGGGGTCCGAGGTGGTTATTAAATTGTTTCTTATTATTTCCAAGAGAGATGGATCATCTGTATTAGGACCGTAATATCCAGCTAGATTATACCTCTGCCCATATATAGAGAGGTTAACTATGATCCATCTTCCACTGTTGTCTTCCCTAAAATCAAGAATCTGCACATTTGCTGATTTTTTGCAAATTAAGAGAATGCCTCTTATATTTGCGTTGTGGTCGGTGCTTAAAAATACATCTATCCATTTTTGTTTTTTTAGTATTGAGTCTGCCTCGTTTTTTAGAAGATGTGATTCCTGGATAATGATGATCTGCGCCGGGGAATCGCGCAAATATTGTAAGATGCGTTCTCTTCTCCCTTGTACGCGCAGACCATTCACGTTCCAAGATAGAAAATGTACTGATGTCATTGTTCCTTCCCAGTATACCCTTCCATACCACACAGTTTAGTGTTATTTACTTTGTTACTTTTAGTTATTTTAGTTATTTTATCTAAGGCAATTGGACTATTAAAGAGAAACATCTGTTTTAAAGGACCAAGCTTCTGAGGATATTTTTGAATTTTTATGCTTTTGTGTCCCCCCTCCCCCACCCCTTTGGAGAACCCGTCCATACTTACTCCAGCCAGTTGTTGGGCCGGTTTGCGCCAATCTACGCCCTCCTTCCCTCGACACGGGTTACACTCCTTGAGAATAACTAGAAAGATAAAAAAACAGAGTTTTATCTTGTGCTTTTATTTTGTGCGGAAAGTTACTAATGGACAGCTTCCGCCATCACCCTATTGATTTAATTATTTACATTCCCCAGATAGTGTGTGTATGTTTTATTTATTTTTTTTTATATATTTTTTTTATTTTTTTTCCTGCCTTATTACCCCCTATATTTCCCCCTTTTTTTTTTTTTTCCACTTCAGATTTTCCTTCCTCCCCTGTTGCACCTGCCTTTTCTTTTCTATTTTTATTTTTTTTTCTTAGTTTGCCCTCAACAATTTTCCCCTTTTTGTTTTTTTTGCCCCAAACTTCCTGAGGGTTTCCAATAGCTCGCAAGGTACATTCTTAAAGGGTTCGTTATCCAACCTATTGAGTAAGTAAGCTGAGTAGGCGGGAGGATCTTGGTCATTCAAATTTTGCCCTGAGAATGGTTCTGGATGGACTCCAGAAGCTCATCCGCCTCAAATGGTGTTCTGACATTATGCATCTTATTATTGTACATGATGCGCAGAAAGGCCGGGAACCTCATTTGAACTGTTGCGCCAGCCGTTCTGAATTTGTCCATCTTCTGTCCCAGCTCCCACTGCCTGTCAAGCATAGACTTGGATAGATCAGAGCGAATCTCAAAAGGGAATTCAGAGCATTTTGTAGTTTTAAGTTTAAGAGCAGTGTTAAGTATTTTCTCTTTTAAGGCGTAGGTCAGAAAGTTAACGAGGATTTTCCGAGGTTTGGATCTGCCTGCGTTGAGACGAAACGGATCGCGGTGGATCCTCTGAATGTCTTTCTCCAACACTTCATTTGTTTCCTCGAGATCCAAAGCTTCCTTCAGTAGATTTACTACGAAGCTCTTAATATCTCCCCCTTCTTTTCCCTCCGGAATTTTGAGAAGACGCAGGTTATTTCTACGCGAAAAATTTCCTAAAGATTCCATTCTTTCTTTCATCGCGTCCCCCTCCTTCCGTAAGTTGTGAATCTTTAACTCAGCTGCTTCAAGGTTGGCTTTTACTGCTCCCACTGTGCTCTCTAACGCATCCGTTCTTTCACCCAAACCATCTACTTTCCTCTCTAGAGCTTCACAGGATGACCGAATGTCGTTTTGGTTTGATTTGGAAACCAGAAAGTCATTACGGATTTCTTCTCTCATTGAGGCGATTGAAGCCGCCAGAGCTACCAATGCAGACTCGGTGGTAGTGTGTGTCGTGTTACTATCCCCCTCTTCCTCTTGTCTCTCCCCTAAACCTTAAGGGGGGCCTGTTGATGTCGAAGTTCGGGCCTCTCCTTCATCGTACTGGGTGTTTACCACTACCGACTGTGATGGGACTGACAGTGGTGGAGGGGGGAGTATGTCTGCCATTTCTGTTATTGGGATTGCTGAGGTAGAGATACCTGCAGATTTGATGAGGGCTACAGTAGGCTGATCAATATCCGTATTGTGCTGGCTCACCAAAGGGATATCAGTACTCAAGCTAGTGCCAGGGCTCTCGTCCGGACTACTGACTGGGCTTAAATCTAGGACTTGAGGCAGGACTTTAAAAAAAGAGCGTAAAGAGAGCGTAAAGAAGGGGTTATTTTCCCAGCACTGTTAATTAAGACCGGGGCCTTAACCCCCCCTTGGCTGTTTTTACTAGTTTTTTTGGTTCCCTTCCCTTTGGCTTTGGCTTTCATCTTTGTAGCTATCGTTTTGGACTTCTGGCTGGTTTTCTCTTTTGATAGGGCCGAGAAACTGAAAGGAATAGGCTCGCTTAGGGCTGGGATGGAGAGCGAGGCAGAAGCAGGAACAGAGGACTCAATCGCTGCCACTTTATGTGACACTGACACTGTCTCTAGAACAGGGGGCTCTGGTAAATGTAGTAGTGACTGACTAACCCTTTTTATCTCTCTTAGGTTTTTAATCACACAATTGAGGTTTTTCGCCCCCCCTGATGAGGTTCCCTTGTCTTTCTCAAGACTCGTTTCCACCGGTCCTTCAGAGTGCAAAACAGCCCCCACCCAAGGCCCCTTACTGTCACTGATTGCCAAGCCTCCAGCTCCTGTTCGCGTCTGGCTATTACTGATGGGTTCAGTCTGCTTGTGTAGCAGCTGAACCTCCGCGCCTCCAGAGCCCGCACAGCCAAACCTGCCTCTGAGCAGACCTCGCGCCGAGCGGCCCCGGCGAAGCTTCACGGCTGCTCTGCTCCACTGACACTGTGTGGGCGGAGAGCTGCCGGAAGGCAGGGCGAAACACATCCGAGGCGGAGCTGGTAAGGCAAGGGGAATCAGACCGGCTGCCGGCTGTCCTTACCTCGTGCCGCTATCTATTCCCTGGGGCTTCAATTCACCGGCTCACTTCGGCTCACCGATTCAGGTAGGGACGCATCACATCACAGCGAAAGCGGAACCTTGAAAGTAGCCGGTCTGCGGTTTAGAGGCAGAGAGAAGCGATCCTCCGTGTCATGGGAGCTCAGGCGTCTAGCGCGCGCACCGCACTAGCCTGCGGCCGCCATGTTCTCCCCTGAGGACAACGGGTGAAAGGATAGATTTACTACTAAAGAGGGGCACGGCTCGTGCTCAGTAATCCGCCCTGTGCCATACTCCTGGTCACACGCTTCATTATCTCTGGATCTTGGTCATCCCAGGTTACTCGTGCTTGGCCCTTTTGTTTGCCTCGTCCCTTGTTTCGGCCTCTCCTTAAAAAAGGCCCTTGAAAATTCTGAAATTGTGCATTCTGGAATTCTGGATTCTGGAATCTCGGAATCTCAAATTGTTGGTTTTGATAAGGTCCGGTAGGGGGATAACCCATCATCGGCCAATTGTAGGTCGGATTAGAATACTGTTGGAAGGGTTGCTGAAAAAAATTGTTGTGGTCTGGGACCGCGCCAGAACCCCCATCCTCTGCCTCTCCTTTTGGGCTGGAAATCATTCTCGCTGCCCTCGCTGGAGCTACTATGGGTATAGTGGCGAGGACGGCCCTGTTGGTTACTCTTGTTACTCTCTGCCATTTTCTGATTGGCATATTCAGTGGTAGTATAAGGGTAAGCTTTTTCCCTAGAGAAATTTTCAAATCCTTCTGAAGCTTCGAGATTTTTGAATGAATCAAATGATCCCTATATTCAGAAAGTTCAGTATTAATTTGATCTAATTTGTGGTCAAATGTTGCCATTACAATATAAGCTTGGAGTCCAGCCTCCGTTGTTGTAATTTTTATCAGGAGGGCATCAGCTAATCGTTTGGCTGTGCTAATAATTAGGACTAGCCAATCCCGGGTGCATTTCCAGGAGACCAGTGCCCAATTACGTCTAAATTCTTCATCCTCCAAGAAAATGAGTGGTTCATTAGTGACAAGAAGTCCCCTCGGGGTAGCATTTACCCTTAGGTATTCAGTAAGAATAGCCCCATATAATATTGTTTTCACCTGGTTTTTCTTAAGTTCAAGCAGAGTGTCCCAGCCCTCTCCTTGTGCCAAAACTGCAGAGACTGAACTGTCACCCAAAAGAGATGGTCCTGCCAGAATGTCGGAGACTATGTCCTCCCCAAACGATAGTCCGGGGATCAAAGCCATCTTGTAATGAGAAGAGGGAGAGTAAACTGAGTGAGTGTCTCCCCTGAATTGTGTGCCTTCACGTCCTTGAGAAGGGAGAATGGTCAAAGGCGGGAAGAGTGGTGAAAGACTGGTGAAATTATGCAGCGCTGTATACGCCCTGTGCTAGGCCTGGCGCAGAATTTAAAAAGAAATGCCCCTGCGGCTAAGCTGCCGCTCAAAAAATCACTTTATACATAGAAGGGGAGAGGGTCTAAAATAAACTCTACACCCCAGACCCCCATAAATTCACAAGTAAACACACAACGGGGGTGGAGAGCACAAGATTAAACATATAACAAATCAGACAAACTCATCTGTTTGAAAAAACTGCCCTCACTCACATACCGAAGTCTGTGACATGCTTCATCATAGGGCCTGCTTGCAATACGTCCTGGTGTAGCCACACTCAGGACGGAGAAAAAGGGAGGGGGAAAAAATAATAAATTTCACACCACACAGAATTCGATCACAGAATTCCACACATAATACACGTAACATATGAAGAGATGGAACAGTGCAAATCACCAAGTGGCTAAAATCAAAGATGCGACAAAAAGTGCAGTTAATGGGAAGTGATTAAAACTGGTTTAAGGATACCAAGCAACACATTTTATTCCAAGGTTCCCTCACCAGGATTAAAAAGAAAAAGGATGGGTAATGTCTTAGTAAGAAGATGGGGCTTCTCTAGACTTCCCTCCTGGTACTGCTATGGTCAACATGTTTCGACTGACTTACTGTGCCTCAAAAGGTCACCCCGGTCTTCTTCAGGACTGATGTCGCTTCCAGTACCACTTCAGGCCCCATCGTATTTCGGTTAGTGTACCTCAAAGTCAGAGCCAGTCTAATTAGATCCTGACCCCTCTCGTCACGTGTAGAGAGTGTTCCTGAAAGTCAGGGAGAACATCAACTAGTAAAGAAAAAAAGGATAGTATAGATATACTACAATCCCAGATAATCTCTTCTCCTCCCTATATTTTGAAAACATCTGTTTGAGTTCCCTGTATGGTCAGAGTAGTGAAAATGCACCCTCTCAAATCTTTTACCCGGGTTTGAGAATGATTCCTCGGGTGTCTGAATCTAAAACACTCTTTTACTAATAATATTGGTGTTTTACCAACAAAGCTGCATATGTGCCCACACACACTCTAGATATGGAGAAGTGTGGCTCACTGGTTAGAGCAGGCAGACCCTGAATCAGAGGTCAGACCCAGGACCAGGGTTCAATTCCCGACGCGGCAGGGTCTTGAGCTCAAATGTCCATGGACTCGATAATTCTCGCTTCGGTGCCTGACCTAATCATGGGTTCACACTCTGCAACTCTGGGCATTAAGCTTGCTTAATCTCCACAACGGCCCCCCTGCGGCGGGATGCCTGGCTTTATCCTTGGGGATGCCCTGTAGGGGCTATCTCACAGGGAAAAGCCAGGACGGGTTCCCAAGGCAAGCGCGGAGATACCCCTTCGGGGGTCGATTCAGGCGCTATATAAGAAACATAATAATAATAATAATATCCCCTAGTCTCTTCCCCCAGTCACACAGCTCCATTTGTTATAGAAAGCTCAGGCGTGATCAACTCTGCCCACAGTAGCACTCACCGAGTTTATGTGCTGTATAAACTAGAACTGGTGTCCGGCAGGAGGGTATCCCGGGAACACCGCTTAAATCAAAAGGGATATAACAATAACACCTCTTCACAATTATTGGACTGATGGTTTAGTCCGCGCTTATTGCACCCACATCAGGCAGCGGCGCCCTCCGTCGCCTTTCCTCGTTCTCAGTGAGGCCTCTACCCCCTTATATATCTTATCTCCTTACTGTTCCGTGGGCTTGCCCTGCCGTCTAGGCCTGTTTTCCGGATCACCGTAAAAACAGCGCCCGAGTCGTATTCTCGGTCTTAGGAGGGGTGTTTACTTCCTGTGTCACGCCCCACGTGATCGGCCAACCCGGCCTAGGGCTTAATGACGCACTGCAAGGGAGGACGTGAACATGATGGGAGATGTAGTTACGCCGTGGCGTTCCTAACATGTCCCTTGTTCACAGGCGGTCCACCTATTGGAATGCACAAATCCAAGGATGATGCAAGGTATACTTCGTCATTCGACATCCCAAATTGCCCCGTGGTATGTTAACGTTGGTGCAATTCCGTCCCTTTGACATTCCAAAGTCAGTATTATATTGAAAAGAAAAAAAGTTCGGATAGTGCCCTGCAGTAAGGGTGTTACAGGTGGAGGGATGAGGAACAGTGAGTCCCGATAGATGGTGGGAAATGTGATTTTACAACCATGCTCTCGGCATGTCCCCCTCTCTACCAGATGTTATTTATTGAATTTGTTATATCAAAGTAAATCCTCCCACCAGTAGATAAAAGTAGGGGTAATGGGGAATATAGTTTTACATATAACTAACAACGAAGGAGTGACTACAAAAATGAAAAAGGTGTCTAAAGTGAAGTGGGACGTGGAAAAGATAAATACTTTTTTATATTACCCTCACTCACCCAACTATTGGGTGACATGCTTCATCATTGGGTATTTTTCACCTGACAGGTAAAAGACCTGTCTGGTGTGCTGCGACACCTGCAGTTGCAGTGGAGCTGGATTGAATAAAAACCAGTGAAAAAATTGTGAGCGTGATAAAATTAAAAAGGTGCGGACACTGATCCAAACCAAACTTTAATAAAGATCAATGTGAGCATCTGTATAAAAAGGGAGATGACTTCGGTTTCACGTAATTATAAATACTCCTTTGTTGTGTTAGCGCTAGTGTGTCCACATTGTTGGGTGTTTTGATTATTTCCAGTACAGTCTGTGTACTGTCTCGCTATTATCTCTTTGCACTGGGCTTAAATAGTCGTGTTTCTTTTTCTAATGAAATTGTACTGGCGATTTGGCTACCAAATACGCCTTATTGTCCAAGTTTTTTCTGGATTTACTGGGGGCGAAAAACGAGAGCTTAATGGGCTCAAAATACCTCCTTAAATACTGATTTACTCTGATTAGCACCTCTTGGGGTCAGAATATGTTTGCCTGCTCAGGAATACAAAAAAACTGTTATATTCCTTTGAGGCTTGGCAAAGTGAAGTGCATGTGGTTATATTGATATGAGAAAAGATGACCTCCTACACATAACACTAATGGAAATATGCCTGTGTGTATATGCGTTTTTTTCTCTCTCTCTTTTCTCCACAGATCCCTATTACCTGGAAATCCCAGGGTTAACCGGTATTAAGAACCGTGAGTTGAGTAAGACTTGAAATAACGCTGAGGTTAGGGTGCACCTTAGAGTGTGCATACCGCCCGGTGTTGAAATTGTTTTTGGTCCTGATGAAAGCTCGGCCGACTTGGCCCACAAGAGCAGAAACATGTCGACCTAATGATTAGGATAATTTGACTCAAATTTAAAGTCTATATTGTCCTTCTCATCTCCCTTTTTATACAGATGCTCACATTGATCTTTATTAAAGTTTGGTTTGGATCAGTGTCCGCACCTTTTTAATTTTATCACGTTCACTATTTTTTCACTGGTTTTTATTCAATCCAGCTCCACTGCAACTGCAGGTGTCTCAGCATACCAGACAGGTCTTTTACCTGTCAGGTGAAAAATACCCAATGATGAAGCAAGTCACCCAATAGTTGGGTGAGTGAGGGTAATATAAAAAAGTATTTATCTTTTCCACGTCCCACTTCACTTTAGACACCTTTTTCATTTTTGTAGTCACTCCTTCGTTGTTAGTTATATTTAGAATGGGGTACAGGAGTGTCCTTTGAGCCCTTTCTCTCTTGTTGTTGTTGTATGAATATAGTTTTACCCCAAAGTCTATAGGTAATGTTTTAATTCCTCCAGTAGGAACCTAGAGTGATTATTGTACAAAACAAGGCTGATACCCTACAGCAGTGGAATTATCGGTAGCGGTTGAATACAAATAATTCCGCTATCAAGGGAAGCAGCACTCTAAGCAGGAGAATGTACAGGACAGGTAATGCACACAAACAAATACTGTGGGTAGCTCTTCTATTTCCATCCCCCCAGTATTAATCTCTACTGTCTTCCCAATGACTGCCAAGGGATATCATCATTCAGCCCAACTTGGTGACTTCTTAAGCAGTAGACCCATGTTTGCTCCCTCAGTTGCAAGGTTCTCTGGTCATCTGTTTGGTGCCTCCCTAGTGGTACTTTCTCTATGACAGTCCATTTTAGTTCTTCAATAGTGTGTCCCCGTTCTAGAAAGTGTGCTGTGAGTTTTGTATTGGTTTTCCCGCACCTTATTGTGCTACGATGTTCTGTGATTCTCATTCGCACCTTCCTGCTCGTCATCCCCACATACATTATATTGCAAGGACAGGTGATCAAATAAATGATCCCCTTGGTAATGCAATTAGTGTGGATCTTTGTTCCCTGGGTGTTGGGAGACGGATATCTATTGACTGGGTGTTGCATGTGAGGTGGCATACGCTACATGAACCACAGCATGTGTGGCCCATCAATCTGGGCAAGCCTGCCACAGTGGTCATGCCCCTCATACCCGCCACAACTCTAGGTCTTGTGTGTATGAGTAGATCTTTTAGGTTCTGGCTTCTCTTGAAGGAAAAGAGGGGTGCCTCTATACTCAAGCCCCCTGAATTCATTATTTTCCAGTTCCTCAATACTAATTGTCTAACCTGCTGTGATGCTGTGTTAAAGGTAGATACAAACACAGGTTTATTGGATACAGGTCCGATTGTTTTGGAGAGGAGAGAGTCACGATTTGCATTGAGTGCCCGTTATCTGGCTCTTTTGATGACCCTAGGAGGGTACCCCCTCTGTTGCAATTTCTGCATGAGGGTATCGGATTCCACAATAAAATCACCTCTATCTGAACAGTTCTGACGTATTCAAAAGAAATGGCCAACCGGCAAATTTTCCCGTAAAGATCGGATGGAAGCTCTCAAATGCCAGTAAGGCATTTTTGTCGGTTGGCTTGTGGAATACCTTAGTTTTCAAAGCACCCTCACGTGGTTCTATCACCAGGTTCAGGAAGGGGAGACTGGTCTTGGTGATGGTCGAGGTGAAATGGAGGAAAGGAGTTTTAACATTTAACAACTCTAAGAAGCGGTCGACCGATGTTCTGTCGCCTCTCCAAATCACCAAGACGTCGTCAATATAACGTCGCCACATCCTCAATTGTGAAGCCCAGGGACCGTTAGTATCCAACACCGTCACGGTCTCAAAGGCCCCCACATATAACCCAGACAAACTGGGGGCAAACACACTCCCCATTGAAGTTCCATGGGTTTGAAGGTACATACCCCCCTCAAATTGAAAAAAATTCTTTGTGAGGGCTATCTCAGCTAGGTGTAGAATAAAGGCTCGAGGTTTTTCATATGGCCATTCTCCCTCAAACAGCAATGACTCCAACATCCTGATAGTTTCCATTTGAGGGATATTAGTGTATAAGGCCTCTATATCGAGCCCTATAAGAAACTCAGTGTCTGGATCAAACGGGACATCCTTCAGCAGGTTCAAGATGTCCAAAGTGTCCCTCAAATAGGTGGGCATTTTCTGAACCATCGGTTTCAGGAAAAAATAGCAGAACTGCAACAGGGGCTCGAGCAGGGACCCCATCCCGGAGACAATTGGTCTTCCAGGAGGGGATCTCACTGCTTTATGAATTTTAGGCAGGATATAAAAATACGGAGTCTTTGGTTGTTTATTGATTAAGAACTCCTCTTCATGTCCCGTAATCCAATCGTTTGTTCTGGCTTCTTCCACCATAGTCGTAATCTCCCTGGTGATCAGGTCAGTGGGGTCCTCTGTCAATTTACGATAAGTCCTGAGGTCAGATAATAGGCGGAGGCATTCCAATTGGTAGGCATCTAGATCCAAAATTACCGTGGCACCGCCTTTATCTGCCGGCTTCAGAATAATTTATTTGTTATCCACCAGTTCTTTTAGTGCTTGTCTCTCACAATTGGAGAGATTCGAGAAATTATGCTATTGAGTCAAGTTGGAGATTTCCAAGTCGGGACCACTGCCTGCTCAAAGGCAGGCAGTGGGGGAGGGAGTACAGCCAACTGTGGAGTAAACGTGGACTTGGGACGAAAAGGCATGTCCCCTTTAGCTCCCCTCGGTGGTTCCTGTTCAGCAAAGAAGACCCTTAGTCTCAGATTTCGAAAAAACATGGCCAGATCCTGGTGAATTCTAAAAAGATCAGGGTGATTGGTCGGAACAAATCCTAACCCCTTATTGAGAACCTGTTCTTGTAGTGAGGACAACGGGTGAGAGGATAGATTTACTACTAAAGAGGGGAATGGCTCGTGCTCAGTAATCCGCCCTGTGCCATACTCCTGGTCACACGCTTCATTATCTCTGGATCTTGGTCGTCCCAGGTTACTCGTGCTTGGCCCTTTTGTTTGCCTCGTCCCTTGTTTCGGCCTCTCCTTAAAAAAGGCCCTTGAAAATTCTGAAATTGTGCATTCTGGAATTCTGGATTTTGGAATCTAGGAATCTCAAATTGTTGGTTTTGATAAGGTCCGGTAGGGGGATAACCCATCATCGGCCAATTGTAGGCCGGATTAGAATACTGTTGGACGGGTTGCTGAAAAAAATTGTTGTGGTCTGGGACCGCGCCAGAACCCCCATCCTCTGCCTCTCCTTTTGGGCTGGAAATCATTCTCGCTGCCCTCGCTGGAGCTACTATGGGTATAGTGGCGAGGACGGCCCTGTTGGTTACTCTTGTTACTCTCTGCCATTTTCTGATTGGCATATTCAGTGGTAGTATAAGGGTAAGCTTTTTCCCTAGAGAAATTTTCAAATCCTTCTGAAGCTTCGAGATTTTTGAATGAATCAATTGATCCCTATATTCAGAAAGTTCAGTATTAATTTGATCTAATTTGTGGTCAAATGTTGCCATTACAATATAAGCTTGGAGTCCAGCCTCCGTTGTTGTAATTTTTATCAGGAGGGCATCAGCTAATCGTTTGGCTGTGCTAATAATTAGGACTAGCCAATCCCGGGTGCATTTCCAGGAGACCAGTGCCCAATTACGTCTAAATTCTTCATCCTCCAAGAAAATGAGTGGTTCATTAGTGACAAGAAGTCCCCTCGGGGTAGCATTTACCCTTAGGTATTCAGTAAGAATAGCCCCATATAATATTGTTTTCACCTGGTTTTTCTTAAGTTCAAGCAGAGTGTCCCAGCCCTCTCCTTGTGCCAAAACTGCAGAGACTGAACTGTCACCCAAAAGAGATGGTCCTGCCAGAATGTCGGAGACTATGTCCTCCCCAAACGATAGTCCGGGGATCAAAGCCATCTTGTAATGAGAAGAGGGAGAGTAAACTGAGTGAGTGTCTCCCCTGAATTGTGTGCCTTCACGTCCTTGAGAAGGGAGAATGGTCAAAGGCGGGAAGAGTGGTGAAAGACTGGTGAAATTATGCAGCGCTGTATACGTCCTGTGCTAGGCCTGGCGCAGAATTTAAAAAGAAATGCCCCTGCGGCTAAGCTGCCGCTCAAAAAATCACTTTATACATAGAAGGGGAGAGGGTCTAAAATAAACTCTACACCCCAGACCCCCATAAATTCACAAGTAAACACACAACGGGGGTGGAGAGCACAAGATTAAACATATAACAAATCAGACAAACTCATCTGTTTGAAAAAACTGCCCTCACTCACATACCGAAGTCTGTGACATGCTTCATCATAGGGCCTGCTTGCAATACGTCCTGGTGTAGCCACACTCAGGACGGAGAAAAAGGGAGGGGGAAAAAAATAATAAATTTCACACCACACAGAATTCGATCACAGAATTCAACACATAATACACGTAACATACGAAGTGATGGAACAGTGCAAATCACCAAGTGGCTAAAATCAAAGATGCGACAAAAAGTGCCGTTAATGGGAAGTGATTAAAACTGGTTTAAGGATACCAACCAACAAATTTTATTCCAAGGTTCCCTCACCAGGATTAAAAAGAAAAAGGATGGGTAATGTCTTAGTAAGAAGATGAGGCTTCTCTAGACTTCCCTCCTGGTACTGCTATGGTCAACATGTTTCGACCGACTTACTGTGCCTCAAAAGGTCACCCCGGTCTTCTTCAGGACTAATGTCGCTTCCAGTACCACTTCAGGCCCCATCGTATTTCGGTTAGTGTACCTCGAAGTCAGAGCCAGTCTAATTAGATCCTGACCTGTCTCCTCACGTGTACAGAGTGTTCCTTAAAAGTCAGGGAGAACATCAACTAGTAATGAAAAAAAAGGATAGTATAGATATACTACAATCCCAGATAATCTCTTCTCCTCCCTATATTTTGAAAACATCTGTTTGAGTTCCCTGTATGGTCAGAGTAGTAAAAATGCACCCTCTCGACTCTTTTACCCGGGTTTGAGAATGATTCCTCGGGTGTCTGAATCTAAAACACTCTTTTACTAATAATATTGGTGTTTTACCAACAAAGCTGCATATGTGCCCACACACACTCTAGATATCCAATAAGAACCACGGCTGTTTCCCGCAGGATGGGATGCGGGTAACCAAACATGGGGGGCTTTATTGGCCCACTGCCAGAACCATCACAAAAGGACAAAGGATAAATGGAAGTGTAGTAATAAATGTGTTACGGCCAGTACCTTCTGGCTAGATCATGAACTTAGCGATCTTCACATTAGCCTAAGAGCATCAGGCCCAAGCAGGTTAGCATTGGCAACATTGCCATAAACACAGAAGAATTATCCTCAGGCACAATCATGTGGGCATAAATCACGTAAGCCCATTATGCAGAACACCATCAATATAACTCTGAGGAAAACATTAGTCATTACATTAGCAGAAGGCACATTGGGCATAATCATCATATGTGCTCTCAGTAGGCCTCGATATATGCATGTGGTCTTCCAAAAGGCATAGAATTGTACGAGTCATAATCAGATTAGCATAGGTGCAACATTGCCATAGGTCTACCCCTCATTAGCCAGGGCGTTAATATTAGGCCATAAGCACACTAGGCGCAAAACCATCAGCCTAAACTTAAAACCAGCCATGTAGGCATTGACAGGGAAACATAGTGGTGTCACTGCAAGGTCATTAGGCATATATCATATCATGCATCACGTTAGGCAGAACCATATTAAAATTAATGCTTTAGGTCAGGTATAGAAACACTTTATGCATCATATTCGCATAAGCATAAAAGCACTTTAGGCATATATCCAGTTAGCTTTAGGTAACCTTAGATTAGGCATCCTTGTGGGCATAACATTATGAGCCCCAATCACATTAGTAAAAATACCATTAACATAAGGCATAAACGGGTGAGCATATATTGCGTAACATTAGGCACAACCATATGCATTAGGATAAAAGCGTGAGTAACAGAGGAGCCCCGGGGGTGTGGCAGTCCCCAGGGCTTAGGGGGGCATGGATGCCCCCACATTATACTTCAAAGCCCCGGGGAGTGGCGGTCCCCGGGGCCACATGGGGCTGTGAGCTCCCCGCATTTAATGTCATAAAGCCCCAGGGGTTTTGAGGGGGCCTTTGAGCCCTCCCACCCATCTTTTCTAAAAAGCCCCGGGGGGTGGCAGTCCATGGGGTTAGGGGGCCTGAGACCCCCCACATATTTCACTAACGCCCTGGGGAGTGGCAGTCCCTGGGGCTAGGAGGCTCCTCTAGACCCCCCATAACTATAATATAATGCCCCCTGGACTTGCCCCTCAGGGGCTAATTATAAACGAAGCGCGGGAGCCTGCGCTTCAGTTTTTTATTCCAACAGCGGGATGCATGGATCCTAGGCACATCCCATGATTGTTTTTGAAAAAAAACAATTTTGGGGGGCCTTGGAGGTCCTTGTGGGACCCCTGAGCAGGCCTAGGGGGTCAGGGTGTGTTTACCCTGCCCCCTTTGCCTGTTTTGCGTGTTTGTTTTCTGCTTTCTTGTGCCTCGGTTCTACTGAGGCACAAGATGGTTGCTAACACTTCCTGGTTTGAAGTGTTTACAGCCAAGTAGCAGAAAGCTCGTGCACAGGAGGATCTGCAGCCCTAGATATATATGTCATTTTAATTCTGATTTTCTCAGCAACTACTGATTTACACCATTTAAGAAAAAGGCACGAGTCTGAACTAAGGACTACCTCTTTGCACCTTCCCTGAAAGTTTGGGGGTGATTTGTCGAGTGGGGGCCAAGAAAAAAGGGGGGTCCGAAAACGTGTTTTCCCCATGCAATTTCCCATAGGGACCTTTAGCCAGGGCTACAGACGGAACGCCGAACGGAATTACACTAAATTTGGCAGAGAGGTAGAGTTCGGTTCGCAGATTGGGATTTTTATTAAATGGTGTGAATCCGTTCCGTAGTTCCTGAGAAAATCATAGTGATATCTAGAGACGAAGTACTGTATGCGAACGGAAATCCGTACAATTATGAGCACGAGCTGCATGCTGATAGGATGTCAAATGTCTGTCAAGACTCCAAACCAGGAAGTGTTGGCAGCCATTTTGTGCCTCGGTAGAACCGAGTCACAAGAAAACAGTAAAACAAAGTTGAAAAATAAGGAAAGGGGGCACGGTAGAAATATTCTGACCCACTAGGCCTGGTCAGGGGGTCCTACATGGATCTTTAGGCCCAAAAATTTATTTCTTTTTTAAATAAAAAATCGCGGGTTACGCGTATGGTACGCGTATGTCGTGGAAAAGGAAAAAAAAAAACTAGAAGTCCGTTTTATACTCAATTAGCTCCCAGGGGGCCAAATCCTGGGGGCAATTTTTTTTCCATAATGGGGGGCTTGTAAGGCCCTCGGAGCCCTGGGGAATGCCACGCCCGGAGTTTTATTTTGAAGTATGCGGGGGGGCTCACGGCCCCCTTCATAGCCCCAGGGCCCGCCACCCACTTGGGCTTTTTTTTGTTTAAAGTATGTTTCCAGCACCCCCAACACGCCCCGGGGACCGCCACCTCCCTGGGGCAGTAACATTTAAAATAGGGAGGTCCGTGACAGCACGGACCTCCAGCCCCGGGGAACACCACCTCCTGGGGCTTTTTAATGTTCAGAGGGGGTCACGCGGCCTCCCCCCTGGATCCCTTGATGGCCCTGGGGACCACCACCTCCTAGGGCCAGCTCCTGCAGTGTCCCGGGGTGCCTACCCCCGGGACACTGCTGTTTGCTATGGTAGGGCAGGAGCGTTGCGGCTCCCACTTTACCACAGCAAACTGCTTTCCTATTTGAAAGAGAGAGCAAGTTAATCTGCTCTCTCTTTCATGTAGGAAAGCAGATTGCTTTTCGTTAGAGAGACCTGCATATAAGCTGCTCTCTCTGACAAAGCAATGCCGGCTCTCGAAGGACGTGGGGAGCCGGCTGGGACCGTGGGGCTATTGGGGTTCCCCCCACGGTCCCCAATGTTATTTTTTGAGTCCCGGGGGATGGGGTCCCTGGGGGTTATAAAAAAGTAGCGATTGAGGCTATTTTTTTTTTTTACTATCTATGTTGAATCTATGAATGTATGTTGGCAGTGTGTGTTGACTGGGGTTCGGCTGCCATTGTTGGGGAACCGATAGTATTTCTTCTCCCCGTGGTTTTGTGACCCCCTAAGTTTAAAGGGAGCTTATACAGGCTGATTCTAGGTTGGCAGTGTGTGTTCACTAGGGTAATAGTGTTTATGTACCCCCTTTGCAGCTCTTTAAACATTCGAACATGTAATTTCTGCATTTTTTTTGTGTTGGGCAACCGAGTATTACCCCATTGACTTTGTCATCCATGTATCTTATTAACTTTTTCTATATTTGAATTCCGCTTTGTTTACAGTATCTTTCTACTTCTAATCACAATGAGTTTACAGCGTATCGTTCGTTGCAGTGTTGTTAGTTTTCTTGTTCTTTTGCTGACTTACCAGTTTGTGTTGAAGTTTCGCTTTGCTATTTCTGTAGCTTTCCTTTGTGTATCTTTTGTGCAGCCTTCTTTTGTGTATCTTCTTTTGTATGAGAGCCTCAGTAGTGAGAAACCTATGGATTTTGCAGATCCTGCGGAGATGGAAAAAGCAGGAAGATGTGACAGCATTAATTTGAGGTCTCATAGATAAGTCACTAGATATAATCACACCGAGGCTCTTCGCCGAGTTGACAGGGCAGGGCGAAGGGCCACGAGCAGGGGGCCAAAAACTGGGGCTCCAGGAGTTGGCTGTCCCTCCTGTTAATACTAACTCTGTTTTGTTGGGATTGAGCTTCAGCTGGCTAAAGTGCATCCACTCAGAGATGGCAATCATGGTGGATTGGAAATTGGCACAGGAAGAGGGGGAAGAATCAACAGGAAAAATCAACTGTAAATCATCCGCATAGTTGAAAATAGTGACGGGGGTGTGACGGAGAGAAACAATAAGGGGTTGCATGTAAAGATTAAATAAAAGAGGTGAGAGAGCAGAACCCTGAGGAACACCACAGGAAAGTGCAGAATAAGAGGCTGAGTAGGTAGACAGATGAACTGATTGGGAGCGTTGGTGCAAAAAGGACCTAATCCAGGTTAAAGCCAATCCCTGGATACCGTTGTTGACACGGTCGATCAAGATAGCATGATCGACCGTGTCAAAGGCAGCCGACAGATCTAATAAAACAAGAGCCTGAGCCAGGTTCTTATCGGCGCCTTGTCTCAGTACATCCATAGCGGCCACGATGACAGCTTCAGTGGAGTGAGACGGTCTAAAACCGGCTTGCTGGTCATCTAGAAAAGAAGACCCTTCAATGAATGCGCCAAGACAGCGGGTGACATAGGTCTCCAAAATTTTCCCCAAGAAGGGGAGGAGGGAGATCGGCCGATAATTGCTCAGGACAGAAGGATCAGTGCCAGGTTTTTTGAGTATGGGGATCACAACCACCTGTTTGAAAGCATCAGGGACAGAACCTGTGGCAAGCGAGCTGTTAAGAAGTGCCAACGGTGGATCAGAGCAAGCCAAAAAGGCGGCTTTCAGAATTTGAGGGGGACAGCAGTCATTGGGGGAACCCGAGCCCACCGTATGTACTAAAGAAATGAACTCAGTCAGGGAAATAGGAGGGAATGCATTAAAAAAACAGGGATTCTGAGGGGGTAAAGAAAAAACAGTCGGTAGGGAAGGAAGGGGAATGTTATTTTTAATAGTGATAATTTTGTCAATAAAGAAAGAGTTGAGGGAGTCACAAAGAGTTTGTGTAGGTAAAGGTTGGGCAGTGACACGGTCTGGTACCGAGAGTTCCTCTACAATTGAAAAAATATCTTTAGTTTTGGAAGCAGAATTGAGAATTTTCAGCGAAAAGTAGGCAGTTTTTGCTTGTAAAATGGATTTTTTGTAGAGGTTTAGCAGATCAACATAAGCAGTTCTTAATGAAGGGTCATAGTTGTGCCTCCAACGACGCTCTGCTTGACGGAAAGCCAGTTTGTCCAGTTTCAGCTGATCCGTGAACCAACGCTGAGCGTCGTGAGGACGTTTAGTTTTGATGATTCTTAACGGTGCCACTACGTCGCTTGCAAGCCCCAGCCACTGATCGAGTGCATCAGCCTGGGAAGATGTCGAGGTCATGTCCCTGGGGACAGACGTGGCTAAGATTGAATGGAATTCTGTAATTTTGGCATGTTTCCAGTTACGTGCAGTGAAGTTAGTAGTAGGAAGAGGACGACAGGGTAGATAAATTTCACAGAAAAATAAATAAAAAAGTGATCCGACCAGGAACAAGGATATACTAAAGGGGGGGAAATGTCAACATTAGCTGTCCAAACTTGATCGAGGATATGGCCCTTGTTGTGGCTGTCTACAGTGATGTGCTGCTTACAATTCAGGCAAAGTAAAAGATCTGTGAAATCATCGGAGAGGCCACTTTCACAAGGGTCTAATGGCCAATAGTTAAAGTCCCCAATAACGGGAATTTTGGTGGAGTTAATGACTAGCCGAGAGATGATATCACCAAACTGTTGGGAGAAGAGAGGCATATTATCAGGGGGTCTGTAGACAAGGACACAAATGAAAGAAAACCTGGGGGAAATAAATTTCAGAGTAAGAATATCAGTTTTGGGAAGGATACTGGTTTCCAAAATGGTAAACTTGTATTGGGAGCGGATAATAGCAGCAACCCCCCCGCCTGCTCTGCCGGCTGCTCTGTTAGTCTGTAAGATATAATAACCAGTCGGGATAGCAGCAAGAATGTCTGGTGTAGAATCATCAGTTAGCCAGGACTCCAAAAGTAGAAGGATTTCAACGTTATTATCATCCAACCTCTGAAATATTTCAAGATGGTGCTTCACCAGCGAACGAGTATTAAGATAGACTATTGCCAGGAAATGTGGTTTTGATGGCCCAGCAACTGGTGAAGTGGTGGAAGGATCACTGCAGTTAGTGGGGAGCCGCAAGTCTTGTTTCCCTGGATGGGATCCCAGGGAACTCAAGATGCCACAATCCCGCGCTGATGGCGCAGGGTTTGAGTGGGCCGGAGTGTTGGAGGGTGAAGAGATCCTTAAAGGAATAGGTAATACGATGGGCATAATGGGAGGCCGCTGGACGCGATCGGCCATGAACGGGCGCAGACGGGCTTAACTTTGGCGCAACTTCGGCGTGAATACGGCGCGCCCGCTGCGCTCGTCCGCTGCGCCTCCGCCAGGTCCCCTTCTGATATAAATCGAGGAGAGGGAACAACTAGCACGCTAACCTGCGTGTAGAGTGTGGCAGGCAGGAAGTGGTGTGGGCGTGTTGCTCACGAGGAGACCCTCCGCTCGATTGGCACACAGTCGCGGCGGAACGGGGTGAGGAGCAAGAGGAGCAAACAGGTAAGTGGCGGTATTTAGGCAAGTCAGAATCAAGTGTCTTAAATCACACAGAGCAATACAGTTTTAAAATAACATAATCATCAGGTGTCTTAAAATCACACGAAGGCAATATTCAGTAAAAGTACAAGAGCGCTAAGAAGCTGAGCGATATGTGAGCAGCCTAGTCGCCGCTATCGTCTTTGTTTATTTAATGCTTGATCCAGTGTCCTGAACATAGCAGTACATCTGTAGACATGTAGTTTACTCCTTTCCTTTCCCTCCCTCCATCATATTTGACAACGTTATGGGGGATATCAAAGTAAGGCACTCCTGTCATCACTGTTTTAAGCTTGCAACACAATTGGTAGGACAGGGGTTAAGAAACCCAGGGTGTACCACTCTTAGACCCTCCTGGCCCTTGTTGCCTCCTCATTTGCTACGTCTCAAGTATTTAATCCTTGCACTTTACCGTGGTCCTCCAACAGTGTATTCTCATCATAGTACAAGCACATACAATCCATCATTGTATCTGCTCTTGTACATTCTGTGTGTGGTGGTACCACCACCACATATTGCACATTATAGAACACCTTGAGTGTACCCGCCCTTGAAACGTCTCCACTGGCGATTGTACATGCAGGTTTTGGACCACCCTTTTCATCTATTATTGCATGCTGAGATGTAACCTCTTACCTCTGTTCTTTACTTCTTAGTTTACCCTTTTAAATATTCAAATCTTCTTGGAAAGATATTAGTAATCCTTATCATCAAAAAAGTAGCAAGTTTCTTAAATCATTTTATATGTGAATTGTGTATGTTATCCTAATACCCAACATTCCAATGAGATGCTTTGTACTATTATGTAATGTGCTTTAGTTGCAGTGTTCTATCTTGTTTTGGTTTGTATGTCATTACAAGCAAAGGTAACATATTCCTGTCTATCCTAAATAAAGTACTTGACACAATGCATAGTGACACTGTATTTATTGTATTTGTGAATGTTTTCATAATAATATACACTCAAGTACAAAATATTGTTGCTTCATTTCCAAGATAAATATTTAATTTATTTTATGAGAATCACCACATATGCTGATATTACAGTAAGGATAAAATAAAGTGTTTATGTTTTTGTACAAGGACCTACAACAGAAGAAATTCAGTATAGAAAATCAGCAAAACAATTTGGAAGATGGTTTTGAAATTAGTAACACTGTAATAGAAGAACTGAACATAATTTTTGTAAGTAGCGAGAATGAAGAGGAAGATATGAATGCTGCAGATATCAGTTGTGATTTCCTAGACAAAACCTTGGATGCTGATTTTGTGGAAGCATTAGATGACATCGAGTATGATCATATGACTTTTGAATTTGACAATCAGGAAAATGAAATACATGATGATATTATTTTAGTTGCTCTATTAAATTATGAGATGTTACAAGAATACATGTATTATTATATAATAATAATGGTTTTGAAACACCCTTCTTGCAGAATTGTAATCATACAGCTACTACTGAAGTACTCATGATGCAACATGGGCCTTAGGACATGGACTGCTTCAAACCCCTATAGACTATGCATGCACTCTTCCATGCACCATCAAACTTGTGTTTTATAACTTCAATACCACAGTCTGTATCACACTTCTTTTTTAATATTGTAGTGAGCTACACAGCACAGTGTATCACATTTATTTTCTGTTACCACCTCAAACACTGATATTACAGTAAAGAACTTTTTTTAGAATCGTTCCAATGTATCCAAAAATGTTTTATGAAAGCAGTTTTAAAAATAGTTTCAAGGTATCACAAAATATTTTATGTGAGCACCACAAACCTCGATATTACAGTAATGAATTTGTGAAAATATTTGCAGTGTAGCTTACAATATTGAATGTGAGGAGAAAAAAAACACTGTAACAACAAACAACAGTAAAGAAGTTGTGAAAATAGTTTCAATATATCACAAATCTCATTTCACTTCACCTGAGAACATGTTTATTTTCTATTGACAGATCTTATATCTTAGAGATGGAAAATGTCACTTACACAGTAAGCATTTCTTTTTGGCACGTAGTGCGGTAGATTTAGATGCTTTTCATAGTCCTGCCATGTCGTGTTGTGTTAGGCCGAGGTAGTAGCTATAACAAAAAGGCTCGATAAAGAGCCTTGACTTTGAATCAGAATATGAAATTCAAGAATAATTGATAACCCCAGTCAAAAAAGGCAGCAAGTAGGTGTGTAGATGTGTGGATGATGTGGTGATTGATTGGAAGATGAAAAAGGTGAAAATTAAGAAAGGCAGCCGTCGCGCAAACTACTCACTGCCTTGTAAACGAAGTGGGTGTTTGGTTTTCCAGGCCATTATAGACTGTGAGTCGGATTCCGTAGTGGGAGCCTGAGAAACTGGCAGTAAATCTAAGGAGGCAAACAAGTACACAAATTACGTACACTGTGCAGTAGAAAGGCTGCAAGAAATGACACAAGTGTGCAAATTACCCACTGCCATTCACGGGTAGTAGTTACCAAGAAGGCTCAATAAAGGGCCTGCACTTTGAATTTGAATTACAAGAAGAATAATTGATTACCCCAGCCAAGAAAGGCAGCAAGAGTGCAAATTTCCTACTGCCTTCGGTCGGGGTAGTAGCTACAACAAAAAGGCTCGATGTGGATAATGTGTTCATTGAATGGAAGATGAATAAGGTAAAAAGTAAGAAAAGCTGCAGACGTGCAAAGTAACCACTGCCTTATCAGGGAAGTAGATCTTTGGATACCCAGCTCATTACACAGACTGTGCGTCGCAAAAAAGGATGCAAGTGTAGAAATTACCCACTGCTATTTAAGGGAAGTAGTTACCAAGAAGGCTGAATAAAGGACCTTCGCTTTGAATTTGTATTACAAGAAGAATAATTGATAACCCCCGCCAAAAAAGGCAGCAAGTGTGCAAATTTCCTACTGCCTTTAGCCGGGGAAGTAGTTACAACAAATAGGCTTAGTAAAGGGCCATGAGTTTTAATCATAATATGAAATTGAACAATAATTGATAACCCCAGCCAAGAAAGGCAGCAAGTACGCAAATTTCCCACTGCCTTTGGCCGGGGTAGTAGCTACAACAAAAAGGCTCGATAAGGGGCCTTGACTTTGAATCAGAATATGAAATTGAAGAGTAATTGATAACCCCAGCCAAGAAAGGCAGCAAGTAAGTCTGTATATGTGTGGACGTGCAAAGTAACCACTGCCTTATCAGGGAAGTAGATCTTTGGATACCCAGCTCATTACACAGACTGTGCATCGCAAAAAAGGATGCAAGTGTGAAAATTACCCACTGCTATTTACGGGAAGTAGTTACCAAGAAGGCTGAATAAAGGGCCTGCACTTTGAATTTGTATTACAAGAAGAATAATTGATAACCCCAGCCAAGAAAGGCAGCAAGTGTGCAAATTTCCTACTGCTTTCGGCCGGGTTAGTAGCTACAACAAAAAGGCTCGATAAAGGGCCTTGACTTTAAATCAGAATATGAAATTGAAGAATAATTGATAACCCCAGTCAAGAAAGGCAGCAAGTGTGCAAATTTTCCACTGCCTTCGTCCGGGGTAGTTGATACAACAAAAAGGCTCGATAAAGGGCTTGCACTTTGAATAGGAATATGAAATTGAACAATAGTTGATAACCCCAGTGAAGAAAGGCAACAAGTGCGCACATTTCCCTCTGCCTTCTGCCGGGGTAGTATCTACATGAAAGAGGCTAGATAAAGGGCCTTGACTTTGAATCAGAATATGAATTTGAAGAATAGATAACGCAAGCCAAAAGAGGCACAAGTAGGTGTGTGTATGTGTGGATGATGTGTTGATTGAGTAGAAGATGAATAAGGTGAAAAATAAGAAAGGCTGCCGACTCGCAAAGTACCCACTGCCTTGTAAGGGAAGTGGATCTTTGGATACCTAGCTCATTATACAGACTGTTCGTTGGATTCTGCAGTTGGGAGCCTGAGAAAGAGCTACCACATTGAAGCAAGCAATGCAAGTGCACTAAGTACACACACTGTGCGGTAGAAAGGACGCAAGAAAGGATGTAAGTGTGCAAATTACCCACTGCCATTCATGGGTAGTTGTTACCAAGAAGGCTCAATAAAGGGACTAAACTGAATTACAAGAAGAATAATTGATAACTCCAGCCAAGAAAGGCAGCAAGTGTGAAAATGTCCTACTGCCTTCGGCTGGGGTAGTTGTTACAACAAAAAGGCTCGATAAAAGGCCTTGAGTTTGAATCAGAATATGAAATAGGTATTATACTTAGTTTGGTTTCCACTGAGTTAGTGGTACCTGAAACAACAAGGTTCTGTAGAGCTTGCGAAGATATATGGTCCGGGGAGGACGTACTGATAGTAATATGTTTTGTCTTGTGAATTCTGGCTTAGTAAGGGCAATTGGCGATTTTGTGTAGGTTTGAAGGAGGTTACTTTATTTGGTACTGTACTTTATACGTAATGAATGAATAATCAGTTAAATTCTGCCTGAATATGGCCATGTGGTGACGACAAGAGGCAGCGGTTAGCAAGATACCAGGACTACGTGACATTGATTACAGCTGCACAATATTGGTAATTTAGTGTGTGTGAATGCAGCGATGATAAGTGGTGGAACGAGTTAGTGGCACCTGGAGCAACAAAGTTCTGTGGAGTCTGCGATTATGCGTGGTCCACGCAGGACGCATTGGTAGCAAAGCCTTTAAAATCAAGTGTTCGAATAAATATTGATTGTCCATTCACAAAAGTAAGTTGAAGTATATCTCCAAAAGGTTTGATATATTTTTTTCTAAAAAAGTCATCTCATTCAATACGGTCACGTGGTGATGATTTCTGGTGCACTGAGTTAGTAATACCTTTGGCGCTGAGCTTGAACGTACCCTGTGATCAGGGGGAGGCACAGTAATTGTCTTTAGTCCATTGAATTCTGCATCAATTCCATTTAAAAGGGACAGTATGTTTCACTGTGACATAAAACTGTTCACTCTTCTTGGTGATGATTTATGGTGCACTGAGTAAGTAGTATCTTTGGCGCTGAGCTTGTACGTTCCCTGCACAGTGTAGATTGAAGGCAGTTGTTAACATAGACAAATGCTCTTTGTCACTTATTTAAACAAAATGTGAAGACATATAGTAGAATTGTCTCTGCATTAAATAAATGAAGGCTGAATTTTCTACTGTTCAAACTTTAAGGACATTGTGCAATTTTCTCTGTTTTAAATAAATCAAGATTATATTGAATGTTTTCTGTAGTGCTGGCACTCTTGGGGCCTCATTTATGAGTCATATATTGCGTCAATTTTGCGCTTCAGATGCGTCACTTTTTGTGACGCATCGGCGGCGTAAAACATGCCTCCTGTTGCGCACTATTTACAAAGTGAAGCATCTAAGCAGATGCGTCACTTTGTAAACCCCTGCGCTACATTATACCTGCGTCAGGAATAATGTATGCACGGGGGGCGTTCCCCCACAAAAAGCATCGTAGAAGTGATGCAGTGAAAACTGTGCCACTGCTAGGACCCCGGTGCGTCAAAATCTTGTGCCTGCCTCACTGCAGGCATAAGACTGACGCAGGCCCTTTCACATGGGGCTTGCCCCATGTGAAAGGGCGCATTGCTGGAGTTGCGTCACTTTTGCGACACATTCCAGCAATGCGTCACTTTTGCGCTTTCAGATACGTCAGAAATACTGACGTATCTGTAACTCCTTGCGACATGATGCATCATACATTAAATATGACGCATCAGATATGTCGCAAGGTGTGTGCACTGAGAAGTGACGCATCCCTGCTTTCACGCACCGATACGTCATTTCTCATAAATGAGGCCCTTGATATCTAGTTGTCAAATCTACTGAGCGCAGAATTGATTGAAGGCAGTTCCCAGCACAGATACTGAAGAGAAATTTACATCCAAAGCTGAATTGAAGTTGTGAACCATGCTGTCCGCAATGTAGATCGAAGGTAGTACTAGACACAAACATCGATGAATGTTATTTTGTACAGCTAACAGAATCTGAGGGCATAGTACAATTGTCTCTGCTTTAAATAAATCAAGACTAAATTCCATGTTGTCTGTAGTACTGATGCGCTTCTGGTACAAAGTGGTAAACTCTGTTGTTCGTAGTGTACATTTGAAGGCAGTACTTAGTACAGACATTGAGGAATTTTTTTTGTGGCATCCATTAACAAAATTGTCTCTGCCTTACATAAATCAAGACTGAATTAAATGTTGCCTGTAGTGCTGATGCTCTCCTGGTATCAAGTGGTAAACTCTGTTGATCGCAGTGTACATTTGAAGGTAGTACTTAGTACAGCCATTGAGGAACGTTTTTTTGTGGCATCCATTAACAAAATTGTCTCTGCCTTACATATATCAAGGCTAACTTGAATGCTGTCCGTAGTGTAGATGTAAAGCTGAATTCAAGTTGTGAACCCTGCTGTCCAAAGTGTAGATCGAAGGCACTACTCGACACAAACATTGATTAATGTGTTTTTTTTCACAGTTAACAAAATCTAATTGTCTCTGCCTTAAATAAATTGAGACTGAATTCAATGCTGTCTGTAGTGCTACTCCGCTTCTGGTACTAAGTAGTGAACTCTGTAGATCACGACATTGAGGAACGTTTTTTGTGGCATCCATTAACAAAACAGGATCTGCCTTACATAAATCAAGGCTCACTTGAATGCTGTTCATAGTGTAAATGAAAAACTGAATTCAAGTTGTGAACCCTGCTGTCTGCAGTGTAGATTGAAGGCAGTTGTTGACACAGACATTGACAAATGCTTTTTGTCACGTATTTAAACAAAATGTGAAGACATATAGTAGAATTGTCTCTGCATTAAATAAATGAAGGCTGAATTTCCTACTGTTCAAACTTGAAGAAAATCTGAGGACATTGTGCAATTGTCTCTGTTTTAAATAAATCAAGATTGTATTGAATGTTTTCTGTAGTGCTGGCGCTCTTGGTATCTAGTTGTCAACTCTTCTGAGCGCAGAATTGATTGAAGGCAGTTCTCAGCACAGATACTGAAGAGAAATTTACATCCAAAGCTGAATTGAAGTTCTGGACCCTGCTGTCCGCAATATAGATTGAAGGTACTACTCGACACATACATCGAAGAATGCTATTTTGTACAGTTAACAGAATCTGAGGGCGTAGTACAATTGTTTCTGCCTTAAATAAATCGAGACTAAATTCCATGTTGTCTGTAGTACTGATGCGCTCCTGGTACCAAGTGGTAAACTCTGTTGTTCGTAGTGTACATTTGAAGGCAGCACTTAGTAAAGACATCGAGGAATGTTTTTTGTGGTATCCATTAACAACATTGTCTCTGCCTTACATAAATCAAGACTAACTGGAATGCTGTCCATAATGTAGATGTAAAGCTGAATTGAAGTTGTGACCCCTGCTGTCCGCAATGTAGATCGAAGGTCCTACTCGACACAAACATCGATGAATGCTATTTTGTACAGTTAACAGAATCTAAGGACATCGTACAAATGTCTCTGCCTTAACCGCATGCGCGCTAGCGGTTTTCCCGCTGCGCGCTGCGTTTTGCAAAAACCCGCGTTACATGACGAGCTCAGCTCGTCATCAGCGTACGACAGGCGTCGCTGATGACGAGCTCAGCTCGTCATCAGCGTCGAAGGGGTTAAATAAATCGAGGCTGATATGTCATACTCTGTTTTAAGAATTTGCTGCATTAAGTTTGATACCATGCTTACCTCATCAATAATGAGAAGTTTCATTTTCCTCAAGACTCTTGAAACTTCACAACAAGCTTCTCCAGATAGCTTATGGTATTCCAATTTGTTGTCATGCTCCACAGGTAGTAAACAATGTAATGTAGATTTGGAAATGTTAACATTTGGTTATTTTTTTAATATAAGGAACTTATTAGAAATATGCGACAAGCAAATGATGCTGATTATGGAACTATTCTACAAGATATCAGAATTGGAAAAGTGACTGAACATGGCAAATAAGCTTTACAGAGACAATTACTTTCCAATTTGTTTCCAAATGAAAATATTGTTCCTGAGAAAATATCTATGAGCATTGCAGAAAACAAATCTGTAATCTGGTTAATGCTAACATTGCATGAATGTTCTATATTCAATGAAGAAATTGGAAAACGGAGAAATTATAAAATTGGAAGCTATTGATAAAATAGAGCATGAAGGAATCTCTATTATTTTGACAGAAAAGTTGAAGAGGAAATTGGGTTCTTTAGAGAAATTGATATCTAAAACTGCTGGTTTAGAAAAAAATCTATATGCATATATAAACTGTCGGGTAAGTTTATGACGTAATTTAAATGTGGAAAAAGATTTAGTAAATGGAACAATGGGTAAAGTTGTTGATTTCGTTATTCATCTAAATAGAGATGGTATTGAATTTTTGAAAATCAAATGTGATCAAATTGAAGAAGTACAACAATTTAGTTGTTGTTCAGCTCGGTTTTTGCAAACTTCTTAAAATGTCTGCTACGGGCTGATGACTTATGTAAGAAACTGCAAACAGTGTCATTATCTGGGACATTATCAGTGACAGCATCAATTCTTGGAATGTTGAGCTATCGATTAACATGTGTTCTCTTGCCTACCCCGCCAACACCTGTGGTTGTTTCATGTTATTATTTATTTCACATACGCATTGACAAGTCCATGTTACACATACTTACTCCATTATCAAACTCTTGTGTTAATGGAAAAAATTGAGTCGATGTCCACACAGAATAAAAAGAGAAGTGGAGGAGTGACCTTACTCGCAACTTGAAAGACTTCTTCAACGAAATACTACTCATGATAATCTGGACACAACTCTAGATGGCAGGAGTATGCAGAACATGTAATTTTACAGCTGGCATGGGATCAAATCTTTCATTTCTCAAGACAAACTACAGCCACCCAGGAACCCCAAAATGTGGCAATTCATCAACGGCCTTAAACCAAACTTCAGAATCTTTCATTCAATTTAAAACCGGTTCCACTAATCGAGCAACCATTCAAGTCTCTCACAAAAAAAACAGATCTCGTACAGACAATGATTCATAATTGTAGCTCTCCAAAATCTAATCAAACAAGCCCGGGTAAAAAACTTGTTCTGCCCTCACCCATTTCTCCTGGTCAGGACTCTTTAGAAATCTTATTCAATGATTTCAATAATAAATCAATAATGGGCGATAGCAATCATGCTCTTGATAACAACAAGGCCAAAACCAATCATGGGGATGGACGTTTAAAAACGCAACCAGCATGTACCAAAAAAAATCAATACAGTCTCCTATATCAATTTCTTTGACAAGTTCGACCTCCCAACCGGAGGACCAGATTAAGATCAGCTGCAGCGAAGCGCCTTCCGGTGTAGTGTGTTTATCTAGGTACCTGAATCAATATTCCTATTCTTAGCCCTTGTCCGGTTATAAATCAATATTATCCCTACAACGGCATAGAAACCCTTTTCATAAATCAGTCATAGCGAATGCTGTCACATTAAGCAAGCTTATTCCTCCAGCCCCCTATAAAACACACCGAGTTCTTAAACAAATCCAAGCCTCCAGCAACCTGGGAAATCCCCGCTGCTTTGTTTTGATTTCATCGAAGAACTCATGTAAAGCACTGTAAGAACGACCAGTTCTTAGTGACATCTTTATTGACGTCTTATGTCCAGCCTTACGTCAAACCCGGCACCTTTCAGGTATAAATATACCAACGCTGCCTTAAGCAAACACACGGTGGTAATCCTGGAGCAGAGAAGCTATCTACTTCCGAAGAGCCCAGCTGATGCGAGAGCCCACGGACGCTGCCCCTCCCTTTTGACGCGCTGAGAGAGACGCTGTCTTTTCTCCTGCCGAGAAATCCAGCCTCCGGCGTTTCCAGCCCACCCTTGCGGGTGACTGGGATACCGAGTCCTGAGAGAGAGAGAGATACCAGCCCTCCTGCCTTCTAATACCCAGGTACTGAACTGACTAAACCCTTACAGAGAATTCTTGAGTCAGATTCTTGGCAAAACAAACTTAACTTATACTGCTACTTACTTACTCCCTCCCACGTATTAGGCTTAGGTCAGGTACACCGGGGTAGACGTAGTTAGAAGCACCAGTTGAGTACGATTAGTCAATGTATATATGTATGTATCTATTTTATCCATTTTAAAGTATCATATGGCTAAGAAACCATATCCATGCTTTTACAGTATTATTTCATAATCCTGCTTTAACTATATGCACTTTACTTAACTATAAGTATTGCAATTGTAGCAATTCATTTCTCTTGTACGAAGAAAGAGACTGCTCAATAAATAACACCTTTTAACACCTTTTATTGAAAACGCCCGTCTCTTTTTCTCTGCAATCTGGTGAAACTAAGTACGCACTTTTTGACTGAGTGAAATATCTGTCTTTTGTTTTCACACGACTCTAGAGATACACTCTTAATCAGGGAGAGCAAAGTTGTCATGTTTTATGGTTGTCAGAAACAAAATCCCTTCTTGTCTATCCAGGGAGGTTAAACTCCTCCTCGCCTATTCGAGAAAGTTTCTAGTGAACTCTGAGCTAGCTGGCACAAAACACTTAAGTCTAATATAGTCAGTAGAGACCTAGATAACCTCAGTCCTACGTCTACACTACTGAAGATATTATTCCAATGCGCAGAGCCTATTGGGAATATAGGAACTACACTACATGGCGCCCAACGGTTTGGTAAGGCGATAAATCTAACGCAAGGCATTAGAGTAACTCAGTCGTACTTTTTCACACAGACCCTTTCTCCCGTAAATACTCCAAAGACGTCTAGAGTGGGTCGAAGGTTAAAATCCGCCAGAAATTAGTAGAAAGAGATTTCTATGTTTAGTTTTTGGTTTATTCAACGTTGAAGGATACAGTGTTCCAAAATATTGTGCACCTAATCTTTGTTTCCTTGAAACTTGATCTGCAACAAAAACCTTCCTGTCAGTAAAATGTCAGACAATGAAGAAGAAAGGGAGGCAGCTAGAATAGCAGCTCAACTCCTAGCGGATGACACAAGTCTCCTGCAAACTGACCCAGATGCAATACTCATCCCGGTCAACATAAGAAAAACTATAACTCTTAAACTTATAGAAAATGGACTAACATCGAGAGGTGGTATAGTCGTATTCGTAATTGAGGCACATGAATATCGGCAGACAGAGGTATTCTATTCATGGATAAACTTTCCAGCAGCAAACGCTGTCACACGTGAATTCCACTATTACAAAATAGAGGAACCTCCTGATGAGTACACCCCGTTCGAGGAGGTGGAAATCCCATTAAAATACCAAGAGCACCTGCTCTGGTTTAAAGGCGCCCTAAAACATAATGATCACATCACCAGGCTCGGTCCACTAGGTAGACCAGGAGCAACGTGGCCGGTTCTAGCCAGCTACACACCAAATCCAGTCATCGAAAAAATGTCGATACCAGAACTTCTAGTCCAACTAAAAGTACTAATTAAAATACATAGACAATTAGTCCAATATGTAATGCGGACTTCAACAGTCCAACCAGCTATTAACATTCCACAGCTGACCCCTCATCAGGGGAACACAAATAAAATCACACCACAGAACATACAGTCATGTCTAGGTAAAGTACCCATAAAACGGGAACAAATTCCATTCTGGTTAGCACAAAAAATCACTCAAATTGAGGCAGTATTTCCGGATACTACACCTACTGAGAAACACAGAATTCTGACTATCTGTCTCCCAATGGGGATCGCACCACATGTGAAGGACTGTGACACTTGGGGCACAGTCTTTGCTTCCATTTACACAAAAACACATGCTGTTCCGTCCATGGCGGTAATACCAGATGTGCTAAAACAGATTCAAAATGAATAGGGTCCAGAACCTGCTTTAACTCTGGGTATGAAATTACTGAAAAACTTCAAGCAGGTCTCAGCTTTATTGTTATCCAACATAAAAGGAGAAGCAGCATCTGTGGCGATCCGCCAGAAGTTGAAAGAAACAGATATAGCAGAACAACCATTTGAACTTGCCAGAATCATAGAAAAATTCTATGAAGAACTAGGAAGAGATAGTTTGGGTGGCAAACCAGTAAAACCCCAACTAATTGATAATCCTGAAAAGATATTTATTAAAAATATTCTAAACAATCCAAAAAAGAACTGGGATGGAAATAAACATTCCACTCCCAAAGAAAAAAGATTCCAGTCTACAGGAAGGTCTCCTCAGCGGAGAGAAAGATCTCTGGACCAAGGACACAAGTCTCCCCAGAGGGAGCCCTCTGAGAAAAGATACAACCTTAGAAATAGGGATAATTTGAAAAAACCTGATAGATATCAAGATATAGATACTCGTCCCTCTTGATCTTTTCAGACTTCCTCGCAGAAATCGGAAAGAAGAGGACGGTCAGAACATAGGGAAGAGCACGTCAAGTCCAAAGACAAGGAACCTGCTCATCAAAGTAAAAAATTACAATTTCCAAAAAAGAAGGTAGCCAGTATTAAAGTAATCAAACATGCCGAGGATACTGAGGACACAGCTGAAAAATGGAGAGTGGGCTCAGACAATGCTAGACAGTGCAGCAGAAGTGAGCATAGCTCGCAAGATCCTGATGAATCATCTGGAGACAGTGGACACGAATGAATACATTCAGGTGGAAACTGCAGATACCAGCGTTAGCAAACCTCATAAAATATACAAAATAACATTACGTATAGAGGGAGATAAGACTAGGAAAATAAAGGGTCTATTTTGGGATAACCTCTCCAAAGGCTATGACATCCTTTTAGCTGAAAAAGACTGGCCACCGGAGTTTGTCAGGGAGTGTCCTCATGGCGAAGAAATGATTATGCCTGCCTTCTCAAATCACATTCCAATTCATAAAAAATATACACTTGCAAGAAAGAGGGCAGTAGCCCAGGCTCCTGCATTATATAAAAACCATCTTGGATGGGATGAGGACTCTCCTCCTCAAAAAATCCCGTTAAAATCTCAACCAACTGCACAGAGGCAGAACCCAATTAAGCAAGAAGCTAAAAAACAGGTCAGGGAGATCTTAGATCAACTTGAATACCAGGGGGTGATTGAAACTTGCACCTCACAAATAAACAATCCTTTGTTTCCTGTCTCCAAGCCAGACGATTCATATCGTATAGTTTTGGACTACAGACATCTAAACTCATGTTGCAAATCTTTTGCAGTACAAAATTCACACAGTGCAGCACTAATGAATAACATAGTGCGCAAAAAATACAAAACAACATTAGACATCTCTAATGGATTCTTTTGTCAAAACATAGCACCTGAAAGCAGACATGTGACCGCTTTCTCAATAATGGGCTCGCTGAAAAAATTCTGTCGACTCCCAATGGGGTTCAAGAACAGCCCAGGATTATTCTCAGCAACAGTAACAGAGTTACTACAAATGTATGATGATGGAGCATTATCTTATGTCGATGACATCTATCTAACAGATGATGACTTGGATACGAACTTGAAAAGAGTGAACACCATAATACTGGGGTTCGCAGCAGAGGGTTACAAATTCAACTTTAAAAAGTCACGAATTGCCCATCTAACTGTCCTGTTTTTAGGATATGAATTATCAAGTGAAGGCAAAAGCCTGGCGGACAATTTCTTAGAGAAATGCGCTGTAATCCAAGCACCGAGAACGCTGAAAAACTTACAATCAATTCTAGGTTTCCTGAATTTCGGAAGAACTTACATTCTGAATTATGCAGAGAGGGTTAAACCTCTCTATGAACTAATCAAACCAGATTTTAAAACAATCAATTGAACTCAAAAACACACAGAAATTTTGAGATCATTGCAAACAGACATGTTAGCTAAAACAAAATTGCAAACACGTGATAACACACGCAACCTTGTGATTCGAGTCATCCCAGGAAGAAGCGGATTCACATACCTAACCTCTAATGAGGGAGAAACGGTACCAATAGCTTACAAATCACATTTGTACACAGAAGCTGAAAAAACATTCAGTATTAAGGAAAACAGTGTACATGCGGTTCAAACAGCTGTAGCAAAAGAAAGAGACCAAGCCCAAGGCAGACGGATTACTGTTTTAACAGCAGAATCAGCCTTTGAGGCATTAACAAGCCCATGTAATATAACTACCGTGGCATTAAATCCAAATTGGATACAATGGGAAAATTCTCTTGCTACAGAAAAAGTTAAATACTATTTTGGCCCAAACATGAAAAGATTGAAAAATCTAGAATATGAAAGAGAATATCCTCTGCCAATCGACATTCTGCCCATAAAACAGTACGCCTGTGTAATATATACAGACGGATATGCACAACCCTCAGTTTGGGGAAAGCAAGCCTATAACGCCACATGCGAGATTGTTAAAAACGTGTGGCGCTGGTAAATTGAGACCTCTGGTAACAATATCACACTCTGTAGAAAACAATTCAGATCAACAAACTGGAGTAATAGCTTTGAAAATGGCGCTAGATAATGCCGATCGCGAATTCCCGACACTAATAGTGTGCGATTCACATGACTGCGTCAAATCATACAATAACGACTTGCAGAAATGGGTTCAAAACGGTTACAAAGATGAGAAAGGTGCCACAATCAAGAAAAAATCGCTTTGGGAACAAGTAGTTCTTTTACAGAAAGAACTACCAAAGACTCACGTGATACATTCACTGAGTCATGAACGTGATGGCGTTCACGTTTCAGGGAATTCATTGGCTGAGACAGCCACAGCGGAAGCAACTAAACCGGCTTCCGTAGCTACAAAAAAGCGTTCAGAAAAATACATAGACGGGGAAACCATGCTGGCGGTAAAAACGTAATCAAAAGGCGACTGTGCAGCGCTACCCGTCAACTATCCACTCAATTATACATACATAATCGATGCAAACTCCATTCCTTTTGCTCAAATCCCTGGAGTGGGGGATAGGGTAATTACAAACACGAACAGGAGAGTATTGTTAATAGCAGACGCACACATGGGTGAGGGTCTTAGACACCTTAAGATTAAGGAATCTCTGAAAGAATTACAATCAATATACTGGTGGCCGGGAATGAGCCTGCAAAACTACAAATTTGCATTTTTCTGTCAAAACTGCAACAGAGATCGCAGTGGCGAACTGCCCGGAGCATTACCATTGCCCTTCTTTTAGATATCACAAGAATATCAATGCAAAACCCAGTAGGAACGTTGCGTCATATTAACATAGAGAGACTAGTTTCACTTAAAATGTAGACCCCAGCTCTCGGCTGACGTCTGAACTGTTTAAAAAGATTTGCAAGTCTATAGCGGCATAGACGCAATTGGCATGCTACATTCTGACCAGGGTCCTGCTTTTAGCTCTCGAGCTTATAAGGAGGCCATGACCAGCATGGGCATCGCATTGCGGTAATCTTATCACTTCCTTCCTGAGGGAAACGAGATTGTGGAAAGAAAAAACCGGGACATAAAGCAATCCATAACGGCAAAGGTATTAGGTTCGGGTGTTGGGTGGGTCAAACATTTAATAAGTGTCCAACGTAGTCTTAACAATCTGCCAAGAAATTCTCTAAAAGGTTTCAGTCCGTACGAACTATTGTTTGGGACTAGAATGCATATCCAGGACCTCGATAGTCAAACTTCAGTGGTAAAAGGAAAATGCTTTGATATCAAAGATCGTTTGGCTATTTTACAGGACTTAAATGAAACAAGAACAAACCTGATCAACATAAAGTTGAAACAACAGCCAACAGCCACTGAAGAGAAACCACCTGTCCCAGCAAGGCCTGTCTGGATTCCAAAGATTGGGGATCTGGTCAGAGAGAAAATCGCGGTGAAGAAGGAATTTGGCCTTCTTACAGAAAAGCAGTACCTGTCTTAGCTATCAATGGAACGAGATCAGTTGTACTGCCGCCCCTTGCTGGTAAAAAGGAGAACAGAGTTGTATCCATCGACCTGGTTAAACCACAATCATGTGGCCAATAATAAGTAGTAGGCCAAGTGGACTACAAACCAAGAGGTTCAAACTGAGAGACTAATCACATTTGATAAACCTACAGTGAATCAGGCATGTCTAACAACATTCGGATTTTCCCAGCTAGTGAAAGTCCCTACCCATGAAGGAGGCCACACATTAGATGGCATCTTTACTAATCTAAATGATTTACAGATCTCAGCCATCTTCCCCATCATTTGGTCAGATCATTTTGTTATAATGGTCAACCTAATCAATTATGCCCCAGGAATAGCTATGGAAAATGACAACCATCGCCAGACCTTTCTGGATTGGAAAAATATTGACAGCAATAGCTTACAATCACTTTTGATTAAAACCAGTCCATCTCTGTCTAATGATGCTAAAATGGCTATTTCCCAATATAATGAGTGGGTCGCTTCCGCGACCACTCTATTGGTTCAGTCAAAACAATGCTCCCGAAACAGATCATCCCCCTCTGCCCCCTGGTACTCGGAAACTTTAAGGACACAAAAGCAGCTGTGCCGGAGGAATGAGAGGAATTGGCGCAGACACTATTCCGAAGAGGTTAAAACAACATACAAGCAATCGGTCACTGTATATAAAAATATGATCTTAGATGCTAAGAAGAAGTTCTTCTCAGAAAAAATTGAACTCTCAAAAAACTCAAGCAAGGCTTTGTTTGAGACCACTAAACAGTTGGCTGGATGCTTACCTAATCTACAACCCCCCTCTTCCCAATCATTTTGTGATGCATTGGCTAATTATTTCTATAACAAAGTCAATGATATTTACGCTGTCTTTGCCAACTGTGTAGAAACACAACAAAACATTGTTCCTGAGATGGTGAGCTCCTCCGTAGCTGGCCCATTCCTCTCCCAGTTTAACGAGGTCTCTATTAATCAGGTCAGGGACATTGTGTCATCCATCAAATCAGGCTCTGCCCTTGATCCATGCCCTTTTAAAGTACTGCTCCCAGTCTCAGAAGTACTGCTTCCAGCTATTACAACCATTTGTAACACCATGATTAATACAGGTGTTTACCCCTCCGATCTAAAAAAGACGCTACTAAAGCCGCTACTAAAAAAACATAACCTGGATAGGAACGAACTCAAAAATTACCGACCGATTGCCAATCTGCCTATTTTGGCTAAAGTGGTCGAGAAGGCCCTAAATATTCAACTATCAGCCTTTATAGAAACCCATAACTTACTAGATGACTCCCAGTTTGGTTTTCGCCTAAATCATGGGACAGAGACGGCCCTGATCAAGGCTACAGAGGATATCAGAACCATTCGCGACGCGGGTGGTACAGCAGTTTTGATACTGCTGGACCTATCAGCGGCATTCGACACGGTCGATCATGCCATCTTGATCGACCGTGTCGAAGCACTGGTGATTGGACACAGGGCTAGGACTCTCCTGGCTTCCTTCCTTGCCGAGAGAACTCAGGTAGTCACTATAGGGCCTTTTCAGTCCACCACCCTGTCCCTGCCGTGCGGTGTACCTCAAGGCTCATCCCTGAGTCCGACACTCTTTAATATATATGTGTCGGACCTTGCCAAAACCCTTCGTGCCCATGGGATGAGCCTTACATCTTACGCCGACGACACTCAGTTGGTTCTGGCCATCAGAAATGACGGCCAAATAATCGCCAAGAATTTCAATCTGGGCATGCAGGCCATAGGGAACTGGATGGCATCCAATTGCCTCAAATTGAATTCGGATAAGTCCGAGGTGGTCATCTTTGGAAGGTTAACCCCAGAATGGTCCCCCCGCTGGTGGCCACAGTCTATGGGTCCTCCCCCCATCCCTGTCAGCAAAGTGAGGAATCTAGGTGTCATGTTTGACGATCGTCTCACGTTTTTCCCCCATGCAAACCAGATTGCCTCCTCTGCTTTTTATAAGTTACGAATCATTAAAAAAATCCTCCCCTTCCTTCCTGTCTCTGCTGGTAAAACCCTGATCACGTCCTTGGTCCTGTCCACTTTGGACTATTGTAATGCCTTATTTTTGAATTCCCAAGAAAAAGTTCTCAATAAGCTGCAAACCATCCAAAATGCGGCTGCCAGACTGCTGGGTGATATCCCCAAGTTTCAATCAGTCTCAGGAACCATCAGAGAACTTCACTGGCTCTCCATCAGGAATAGATCCAAATTCAAAGCTCTGTGTATTGTTTATAAGGCGTTGCATAACCAGGGACCAGCTTTTCTTACGCAACAACTTGTTCCCTATCGGCCCACCAGATCCCTGAGGTCCTCTGACCTTCTCCAGTTGGAAATACCTCGTACCAAACTGGTTTCATGGGGCGACAGAAGATTTCTCGTTTCAGCACCCAAGCTCTGGAACACCTTGCCACTATCTATAAAGAGCAGCCCCTCTCTGTGGTCTTTCCGAAAGCATCTTAAAACGTGGCTATTTGATCAGTAATCACATCCCCCTCTAAGGTAGATCTCAGCAAATACTTAGCGCCAAGATGCCCACGGGCCTTCGCTGCGCTTAACAAGTGTTTAAATAAATAAATAAAGCCATGGAACTTATGCCTCTTAAAACCCAAACTGCAACAATTCGTCAAGAAACACCTGTCTACAACGATGTAGCCACAGACTATGCTAATGAAACAAAGAAAATTCCAAAAGCAAAAGAGAATCCAGAAGCAATTCCAACAATTGACAGAACTGCATCAGGCTACTTCATTAATTTCGATGACTTTACTGAGGATCCAAGCGAACCTGAGGAACAGCCAACAAAAACTTTTAAAGAAAAAGCCAAAGAACTCTTTCATCAACTCCAAGAAACCTATCTGATTTCTCCATGGATTGAATTTTGGGTGGTGCTAGGTGTATTTTTCCTCCTACTTTGGCTCATCATGGTACTATGCTTGGGACACTTCATTGAGGGAAAATATATTAAAATGGACACAGCAAGTCAGAATATAAACTTGGTCCTAAAGCCAAACAAGTCTTCACACATCGAGAAAAGAGACCTTTCTTCAGTAAATTTCACAGCCAATCCGATACCCGGTGGGGTAGCATGGGACAAAACAGATTACGAAATCTATGGCCCGGTCGAACTCTTGAAGTATCCACATCAATTTAAGATTTCTTTAAGTGACTTTGTAAAACCGAGCACATTCTTTGATGATTGGGACTTTGAAAGTATTAATGATATGATGTCAGACTTAGTTATGTCAGCAAAATTTACAGAACATGATTATTTACAGGGTTCATCAAATTATGAACAGATGTACTGTTACAATCACTATGCTAACCATTATTTGCATAAATCTGCTCAACCTAGAAATGTTTTTAATTATAATCAATGGGTACATTGTGCAACTCCACCAAAAGGCAGTTCGAAAACATTTTATGATAAATTCCCATACTTCTCAGGGTTTAACACAAGTGATGCAGAAACATTTTATTTCAGACTGTTAAATAAGACAGGAATGAAAACCATGCTGACAAACACAAAATTAATCTATTCAGAAACATTTTTTGAAAAAATGAATACATTTGGTTTTGATTTTTGGAACAATAATATTGAAACGAAAACCATCTGGGGTACCAGAGATTGGCAAGTGCAAGGTATAGAATCATTATTCAGAGCATGCATGATCCCAGAAAAAATTATATTTTTGAATGACACAATTCAACAAACAACCTGTCTTGGCCTAGCCAAAATTAAAGACTTAAACAAACCGTCTATTCCAAAGCCAACACCTGACAGTAATAGCACTACGGATGTTGAGATAGACGTATCCCATATTTTAAACGAAAACAGAACACATCCAGATTGGAAGAAATGGTTGATCTGGCCCACAGACACAAATAACTGTCAAGATAGATTCCTGAACAAAATACAGGGGTTCACATTGACCAGGCCAGACCCTAGATACTCCCAGAGACAACATCCAGGGATAATTACAACATACAGAGTAGGAAAACTCTGCCATGAATGGCTGCAAACATCCACACTGGTTGAAATTAAGCAACACTTGACTTTACTTAAAGAAGGTGCTGACTTGCGTGATTTCATAGTGGGACCGCGCAAACAGCGTCAAAAACGTTTCATAGCGGCCTCTATATGTGCAGCTTACAACGAAGCTTGGAAAGAAACTCAAATTGAAACAGCAGAGAAAATACGGGAAATTGACCGTATTAATTTGGAAAAATCACTTTCTGTTGTGGACAATGGGTTAATGACTCTGTCTTCCAGAATATATTCAGTGGACAGTATTGTATCATCTGCAATCGATATAATAGAGCAGGACTTACTAATGTTGCAACACGGTCAGTCCCAATTGCGTTCTATTGTACAGCTTGGCTGGACGTTACAAAATTTGCATTCAGGCTACGTGCCTTGGCGTTTAATCAACACAACGTCATTATTCTCTATCTTTAACCTTACTGATACACAAATCAGCTTGGCACAAAAGGGAGCAGAATATACAATTCTGAGCATTGAAAAACTCCAAAGATTACCATTGACAATGTCAGAACAACCTGTCATTGAATGGATAATACACGGAATAATAACTATTCCGATAACAACTTTCCAATTTCGATACTGCCAAAAGTATATACAGGCAGGCCGGTATGAAAGGTTGGCTAAAGAATACATTAAGTCATCATGGAAATTACCTTACACACACACATGTTATAGTGAAAAAGGACAGAAGGTATTTCTTAGTGGTAATAATTGTAAAAAATCACTAAGTGGTATACTTCTGTGTCAGGGTATAAATTTACATGGGGCCTGTGAGGGGACTTCAAATAACCTTTCATGCCACCAGCTTGGCACACCTGCCACTCGAATAGAGCCATTCTTTAGACGGCTTTCTAACTGGAGCTACATTCTAATAGTGGACCACAGAGGTTGTGGCTTGTTGCCAGGAAAAGCTTATCTAGTTAGTGTTTCGTCCATGGTCACTTGTTGTATGCAAGTATTGTATCCGAACGAGACTCCAGACAGGGAGGGAAATATTTGGCCCAGTTTGAAAATCTCTTCTATTCGAATTGATACTTTAAGCGGAATGAAGTCTGTTCTTCTACAGACGCCTGTGCCCTTGACGTCAACGAAAGAAACGTATGATCTCCAAGTTGCAAGGACAACGACAGAGATACATGCATTATTATCAACAAATTGCCCCCTACATTTCGCAGAAATGCTGAACCAAATTTTAAACATTTCTGATACGAATGGTATCCCTAGTGTATTTAAGACAATTTTTTCGGGACTGTTGACACCATTTAAAGCAGTCCTGTGCATCTTTCCTAATTTTTTCCATTCGATCTTTGGTGGACTTCCACTCCTGTTGGGACTCATAGCAGGCATTTTATTTTTGCTACTCCTGCTTCGTTATGGCAAGCCATGTCACAGACAAGACTCCAGCTACAATGGAAGAAACGATCCTAGCTATACGCTATCGGGACCGCATAACTAAAGTCCTTGGATTAGCCCGGCTAAGAGATCTGAATATGACCTGGTTTCTTTCATTCAGACCCATATGGCAGAATTGTATCTTACCTGTGTTAAGATGTATGCTGTGCGGAGAGGAATGCGTGTTGGACATCTGTCTCACACTACATTAAGAAGTACCATTGGATACAGATACTTTGCTAAGTCCCGTAAAGGCTCATGCATCGTGCTGTCCCCAGCGGTTACCTATCCTGATGACGGCATTCATGGAAACTTCACCACTGCGATTGAAGGGTAGTGAAGTACAAGATGAGAGCAGCATCAACCAGGTACGACCTTCTGTGAGCGGTGCTGATCCTGTCATCATTGAAAGTGATCATGCTCACGACTGCATGATATCAACATTTTCCAACTTGGTCGAACTTTCACCTGAAGCGGTAAACTGCTTTTTTGAAAGTCTGTCTGAAATGATGTTTTCCCCCGAACAAAAAGAATAACTTTTAAGCAAACGAGCACTCAGCGTTCCCTGAACTCTGAATTTGGCCTTCAACCAAAAGCTACTGGAAATATTTGGAACTGTTTTTCTTCTTCCCATGAAAAACGAAATTATTTTTTTCCCCCGATTCCAAAATATTTACCTTTTTTTTTTTTGGCACTCATCCTCTGCTTAAAGTAGAACTATTCTTAGAGAACAGAGCTTCTATTTTTAGGAACTCTAGAGACATTATATTACCTCAGCCTCTAGCATATTTACAAATAACTATATTTATATGTGATGAAGTGGTCTCAAACTTTTTTTTCTGTATTAAGAGCCATTTCATGTGTAATTTCGCAAAATCATTCCGCTGATATATGCATCCTATTTTAATGAATGATTACTCTGCTTGAAATACTGTACCTATACTCATTTTTCGTGTATTTTGCATATACCATTTCAAATGCAAAAAATTTATTTTGGGGTGGATCGTTATACACGTGCACCATTAGATATGTTTACTATTGATTAGTTTTAGTAATTATGGACATGAATTCGTGGAGTGGGTGTAGTGTGTTTATCTAGGTACCTGAATCAATATTCCTATTCTTTGCCCCTGTCCGGTTATAAATCAATAATATCCCTACAACGGCATAGAAACTCTTTTCATAAATCAGTCATAGCGCATGCTGTCACATTAAGCAAGCCTATTCCTCCAGCCCCCTAGAAAGCACACCGAGTTCTTAAACAAATCCAAGCCATCAGCAACCTGGGAAATCCCCGCTGCTTTGTTTTGATTTCATCGAAGAACTCATGTAAAGCACTGTAAGAACGACCAGTTCTTAGTGACATCTTTATTGACGTCTTATGTCCAGCCTTACGTCAAACCCGGCACCTTTCAGGTATAAATATACCAATGCTGCCTTAAGCAAACACACGGTGGTAATCCTGGAGCAGAGAAGCTATCTACTTCCGAAGAGCCCAGCTGATGCGAGAGCCCACGGACGCTGCCCCTCCATTTTGACTCGCTGAGAGAGACGCCGTCTTTTCTCCTGCCGAGAAATCCAGCCTCCGGCGTTTCCAGCCCACCCTTGCGGGTGACTGGGATACCGAGTCCTGAGAGAGAGAGAGATACCAGCCCTCCTGCCTTCTAATACCCGGGTACTGAACTGACTAAACCCTTACAGAGAATTCTTGAGTCAGATTCTTGGCAAAACAAACTTAACTTAAACTGCTACTTACTTACTCCCTCCCACGTATTAGGCTTAGGTCAGGTACACCGGGGTAGGCGTAGTTAGAAGCACCAGTTGAGTACGATTAGTCAATGTATATATGTATGTATCTATTTTATCCATTTTAAAGTATCATATGGCTAAGAAACCATATCCATGCTTTTACAGTATTATTTCATAATCCTGCTTTTACTATATGCACTTTACTTAACTATAAGTATTGCAATTGTAGCAATTCATTTCTCTTGTACGAGGAAATAGACTGCTCAATAAATAACACCTTTTATTGAAAACGCCTGTCTCTCTTTTTCTCTGCAATCTGGTGAAACTAAGTACGCACTTATTGACTGAGTGAAATAGCTGTCTTTTGTTTTCACACAACTCTAGAGATACACTCTTAATCAGGGAGAGCAAAGTCGTCATGTTTTATGGTTGTCAGAAACTAAATCCCTTCTTGTCTATCCAGGGAGGTTAAACTCCTCCTCGCCTATTCGAGAAAGTTTCTAGTGAACTCTGAGCTAGCTGGCACAAAAACACTTAAGTCTAATATAGTCAGTAGAGACCTAGATAACCTCAGTCCTACGTCTACACTCCTGAAGATATTATTCCAATGCGCAGAACCTATTGGGAATATAGGAACTACACTACACCGGGTCCTGGGGGAACACTCTGATTAGCACTTTGGACCAAGCTATAAAGGCTCTCAACTATCAATCCGATAAGATGGAGGTCCAAATAGATTTGATAAACGTCATTGCAGACCACATTGCCCAAATCAGTTCTAAAACGGACACAATCATCACTCTCTTGACAAGTAAACAATCCTCCGATACTGCCCTAGCAAAACAGGCTCTAACTGACAAAGGCTTACAAGCCCATTGTCCAGTTGCGACTGTGGGCGCATCATCGAGAAACTGGCTACACTCCCTGCAATACTCAAAGATATTCTGGGAGCAGTAAAAAAAGGAAACAACCAGATGATAAATCTAGTTCCATTGGGAGAAAATTACAACACGGGAAACCAAGTGCTCCACCCTTTCAACCTTCATTATGCGAGAGTCCAGATGGAAATGGGGATCTTTGCCCGCCACCCCACCGAAAGTCACAGAATAAAGCTCCCTCGATCCCGATCATCCACTCACTCAAAGGTATAGCCGATCCTGAACCTCTGCCCCTCGACAACCTTACAAAAAAACAAATGAAAAGAGCAAGGAAAGCTAGATCCAAATTAAAAGATAAACAAGGGATCACCATCGACAACTTCTTTTCAAAAACTTCGATCAATCAGCCAAGAGCAAATGGATCATCAGACACCTCTTCCAACACTGTCACTATTTTGTCCGAAGGACAATCCCTCATCCAGGCAAAAACTTCAATGAACAATTCCAAACAGAGGGCACAGTCCTGCGGCATAGGCCAACCATCCTCGGAAGGACTGAGCAAGACCCAGAAAGCACTGACTGCTTGTACCAACATAAAATCAACCTCGCAACTCGCCCCGGAACCGACATCATTAGTGAAAACCTTTACTCCGACTGCAAATGCTAAACAGACTCCCGTACAAGGAAATAGACCAATAGCTGGGAGTGACCCGCTCGAAAAAACATGCCCCTTGGAGCAATTAACAATCAACCTAAAAGGAGTCACAACATCATGTAGGACCCAACAAGGAATTGGCCAAACCCACGCCCACTCAGTATACGATTTGACCCAGACCAAAATAACCAAAATCGGGAATGACAGGCAATGTACTAAACAAAAAATAATGGCCCAACCGGGAATAATGCAACACAAAACAGGAACCCGTGTCCCACAAAGGAACATCACCCCGATTTTAATAACTAAAAACGGGCAAAACCGTAATTGTACAGTCCAACACATCCGGTTATTGAAGCCAAAAACAACCATAAGCCACCATTAACCCTTTCTCCCGCAAGGGGTTCCAGCGACAAGGGTTCAATACAAAACGTGACCAAAAAAACAAAAAAGCATTCAGTGAGTAACCTTAATCACTCTATCACACGCCCTCAAGAATTATTGAAAAACTTGATACCAGATCTAGAACCAATGCTAACATTTACCCCCGAATATGAGTCAAAGGGCTTGCATGACATTCTAAACAGAGGAAATTTACTGAAATTAATTGGACTTGTTCCCGTGCTTAGAGGTATATCCTCTCAAGACCTTGTCTCAGTTGTGTTCTGCCACAAATTAGATCATACAAACATCGAAGTTTCGGTTACAACCTGGGCTACCAAGGAGATAGCCGCAAGAATCTTTGAAAGTAAAGGATCATTCGAACACTGGGGAATTATCATTACACAACATACATGCATGAGATATCCCTTCCCGCTTGTAAAAAGTTTGCAGAATACAAGCAGTGAGGACAGAACCAACCACAAGCAAACCTTGTGTCTTCATGGTGCCCTCTCGGCTACACTAGCCCAAGAGAACTGTGGTAATGATGTATTCCAAACGCAATCTTGTCCAGGCGGGTCCCAGACCCAGGACTGGTCATGGATCCCGTTAACCTTAAACCAAAAGTATACCTAAGAAAAATGAACTTTTAAATGAAAGTACACGGCCAAAACTTGTATTCAAGGATGGGGTTAAAATGCCTCAAATAGGCATCTGCAGTTGGAATATTCATGGATTTTGTAGTATGGATCAAGACAGTGATACTCAATTGTTTTTTAACAAACATGACATTCTACTATTATAAGAGACCTGGAATCTGGTATACCCCGCCATTCCTGGCTTCACCGAATATCACATCCTTGCCGAGAGAACATCCAAGTTTGGGCACCCCAGTGGTGGGTTATCATCTCGCAGAAATACAATTGGGAGCCGGAAAAACAGGACGTGGGACTAAGCTGGGTGCAGGTAACCAAGATCTCTATAAAACCACGCCACCAATTGTTATTAATAAACATTTACATTCACCCAGGTCGAACGAAAAAAAAAGAGAAACTGGCCGTGCTTACTGAACTTATAAAAACCCTCCAGAAATCAAACTCCCAAAGCTTGCTGATTCTATCAGGCGACTTTATTTTAAACCTAAATGATGTTGATTTATATACTTACATCTCTAGACAAAACACCCGGGTCCAACTCATCAATCTCAAAACAACTGACTACGTTGGGATTAGCAATCTTAACCCCTTCGCTGCGGCCGCGATTTTTCCCTTGTGCGGTAAACAAACGAACTGGGCGGGGCCGTGACGAACCCCAGCCGTCATCAGCACACGCCCACCGCGGGGCGTGACGGCTGGGGTTCGTCACCAGCATGGGATGGGTTAAAGTCTGAAACAGCAGGGGGACTGACAATAGCTCCCACATACACGAGTGGCAAGGTTTTGTCAACGATCGACTTTACCTTAATCAGTAACAAACTGATCAACTTATTAGAGGGCTATGAAATAGTAATGCGATCTGAAAGTGACCACTTTCCTCAAATTACTTGGATCAACTTAGGGGTGCCGGAGTCTGCCCCACTAACTGCTCTCTCTGATCATAGGGAGAAATTCAATTTACGAAGACTGCGTTAGAGGGGCAGCGGAACCAAAGCCATCCACGAAACCGCAAGCGACTTCTTTGCTCTACACGAAAATGAACAAAAAGAAGATCCGGTTTCAACTTGGGAAAATCTGTTAGAGAACCTGTCCATTCAACACTAGGTACCCTTTGCTTCACATCAAGTCCCACTAGCCTTACGGGAACCATGGTTTAATAATAAACTAAGACAGGAAAAGAGAAAATTAGCCCAGGTGCAACGGATGGCAATAAGGAGTAACATCGAGCGCTCCTCACTAACCTACTCCCTTGTTAGGAGTATGAGAAACAATTATCGTAAAATGGTGTGGAAAGCCAAGAACAAACAGAAGGAAGAAATGTGGGCAAAATTGTTAGTAGCCAGTAAGAAGCGCAACACCAAGGCCTTCTGGGGCATTATTAATAAATTAAACAACGCAGAAGTAATATCCCGGGACCCCAGCATTAGCAAACAAAGCTGGGAAGACCATGTCAAAAAGCTCTATTTCAAAATGGACGAATCTCTTTCTGAAAATTATTGTTGTTCCAATCCCACCACAAATTCAATCCTTCTTAAAGGAGCAGTAGAAAACTCAACAAATCACCGAGATATAGGAAGGCTTAACGACCTGCCGATACAGTCGGACTCATTCTCCAGCGAAAGAGTCCAAAGGTTTATTAACAAACTTAAAACAGAAGGGGTACCAGGACCCAACGGTCTTCCTAATGCAGTATTTAAATATAACGCTGATTTTTGGGCCCTCCAGCTCTCTGCCCTGTTTAACCAAGTTTTTGCCCGTAAGCAGCAGCCTCCATCATGGAATGGTAATATCAATCACCCTATTTTCAAAAAGGGGGACAGGAGACTGCCACAGAACTATCGTCTAATATCTTTGATAGACGTGGAAGCCAAACTATACGCATCCTGCATTCTGGAGGAAATACAGGAATGGGTGGATAATAACAATCTAATCCCCTGTTATCAAACAGGTTTTCGAAAAGGGACAGGGACAACAACAAATCTCACAGCCCTAGCACTCCTGATAGAAAGAGCCAAAATGAAGAACAGCCGGTTATACGGCTGCTTTATTGACATCAGAGCCGCCTTTGACCGAGTTAGTAGGGGGAGACTTTGGGCAACACTCAAGAAGTGGGGGCTGTCAACAAACCTTCACAACTCACTAATGCTCCTCTACACGGACACTTGGGCAAGGGTTAAACAAGGACAGGGCACCAGTCTCACGTCAAAAATTCCAACTAAAGACGGACTGAAACAGGGCTGTGTCCTGGCTCCTTAATTATTTAATATATACCTCGCCGATCTAGGGAAAAAACTTGGTAAAGTTGTAAGTCATGCTCCGAATCTCCGCAACACCGCAATGCCAATCATTCAGTTTGCAGACGACATTGTCCTTTTAAGCCAAACTCCAATCGGGCTGCAAAGGCTGATAAATGCTCTACAACTCTACTTAGATGAAGAACATCTGGAACTTAATAGAGACAAGACAAAAGTAATACGTTTTATAGAGGGAAAATCAATCAAATACAATTGGACATGTAACCACCTTGCAATAGGGAAACAGCCGTACTATCGGTATCTGGGGGTCACCATCGGCAAAGATAAGTAAAAAAAACAACACTCTGCGGTGTCAAAAGCTAAGTCCCAGACGTTAATCTACGGATATAGGCGTCTCTTGCAAAAACTGGATGGTCCAAATTATACCCATCTTTTAAAAGTAATGGACGCTCAGGTTCTACCCACATTATCGTGCGGGCTGGTAACATGGATTGGAGGGGAGGCCGGTCTACTAAATACTCTACAAAACAAAATTCATAAAGAAGTATTCAAACTGCCTAAATGCTCCTCACCAGCGCAGGTGAGATTAAAATTCGGGCTTCAAAATCAAAACTTCAGGGCCAAGTCAACATTTGTTAAATTTTGTCACAAACTTCGTGCCGCCGACCCAGACACTCTAAATAATCTTTGTTGGCAAGCAATCAATACAGATAACACTCAGCCCTGTGCCATTCATTAGTAGAAATGCCTTGGGGACTTTGATCTGCCAGTAACATGGAATAAAAAAGTTGATCAAGCCAGTTTCTGCAAAATAGTAAATTCTATTGCTAAAAGGAAGTCTGTTCTAGAAGACAAACAAACATTGTCCCATCGACGTCATGCCTGGTCAGTCATTTCTTCTTACTCACTCCAACAACATCAGGCCTATTTGGCAACTAATTTTAGCCACTATTTAAAAAAATATCTTATCAACCTCCGTATGGGCCTTCATGAATGTAAGGATTTACTACCTTTCTGGAAACCTCAAGATGATTGCCCAAAATGTCGACTTTGTGGATATCATACTGAATCTCTAGTTAATTTTGTTTTGTGTATGTCCATCCCTTATGGTATCTAGAAGACGCTTTATACGGGACATATTGAACAACCTGAAAATAGGAACATGGCGCCAGGCCGTTATTTTCTGGCTGGGAGGTTCGTCTCCAATCCTGACCTGTCGGGGTCTCAAATTTATGATGGAAATTAGAAAGCAGCTACAGGCCTCCCAATGATCATTTTACATATTGCCTTGCCCCTACCCTCTTTGCTAGTGACTCCCAGCCCACTCTATAAATCCTTATCTTGTAAGAGGGGCGAGTTTCGAGTAGAGCTCTAGTTTTAACTCTTTTTTAAATTGTTATCTTTTTGTTTTTTATAATGTAACCTGCGTTGCAAACACTGGTTAATCTTACCTTTCTTATTGTAAGGATTTTTATTAATTCAACAATAAAAACATATTGTATTGTATTGTAATGCATACATTTGTTAGATTTGTAACCTGAAAAAGGTAAGTAAGATCTTGCATTACTTTTGATACATTCAAAGTGGACTCATCAGCATCATTCTAAATATTGAGCCTGTTGGGAAGAAAGTGAAAATTAATTTGTTACTCTATCACAATTGTATAAAGGTCAATAGCTTTTTGTTATGCTAACTTACATGTATTTACATAGTAAACATAGTGAACTGTCCTCAGTCAGTGTTAAAGTGGTGTTGAGTCCATTACTAGGAAGGGTGCATAGCCAGCGAACCAACATGGTGGACGCAACTCAGAAAAGATCCTTACCATAAAGTTTTCCGTATAAATTGCTGAAGCTTTTTGGTTGTAGACACCACAATACTTTTCAACAGACTCTAAATGTAAAAAAAACTGTACATTAGCACATCATAATAGCAATGCTAACCATTGAAAACTTAATTTGCAATATATTCTACATGTTTCCAAGTGTTTTCAAATCAAAGACATGAGACTATCACAAATGTTCAAAAGAAATTGTAATGGCTTGACAACTAACATTAGTGAAAATTCAGAAACATAATGAAAATAAAAATAACAATAACAATTGTTCGCATTAGGATTGGGGTTGAAAAGCAATCATAGGTTTCAGAGCAACCATGTTAGGACCATAGTAGTGGTGAGACAAAATCATATGTGAAGAGCAATATGCTTCCGACGGGCACTATAGATTAGTTTGGTAGATGTTCATAAATGTCATCCCTGAAATCCCTCTTTGCTATTTACAAGTATTGTAAGAAGTAAGCTATTAAGATAAAGTAATGTATCTTTAAGATATTTGTTGTAGCCTAAGATTTACATTCTTATGTGAATCAGCCTAGGTCTTCCTAGCTGCTCAGCCAGAGCGAGAGATGGTGACAGAATGTTGGTGTGCCTGTGATGAATGGAATGCCTGGCTGCCTGTGTGGATGAGTGTGTGACAGATGGAGATGGGCTGAGCAGCTAGGCAGGCTGCTCCTGGTGGGGCTGGCATAGGAGTTACTAGAGCTGGATTAAGAGCTGTACTTGGATGATCCCTGTTTGATGTTATAGACATGGATTAATAAAGAAGACTACAAGAAACTAACAACCTGGCTACCAGTGTCTTCATATACAAAGTACAACATATTTTTGGCGACGAGGACCTGAACCAAAGCATACTTAAGGACTAAACAAGTAAACATTGTAACCAGCGCAACTACAAAGAAATAAAAATAAAGAAAAATCCATGAAGCAGTATGGAGTAAAAGGCAAGTCAGCCCCACCAGTGTCCTGTCATTGGACAGCCCTAACCTGTGTCCTGCCCGATCTTACTCCATGGGCTTGACCACAGGTATGGTCTGTATGTTAGGGTATGAATGATTTAAGATTCACCCTACCACTTCCTTTAGTATCTGCAGTATGGATGTATCCACTGCGCAAAGGAACTGTGGCTGCCTCTAGATATGAGTTAGTGTTTAACTCAGTGAAGTGATCTCACATGTGCCACATAGGAGCGGTGTGGTTTTTAGATTTGTGCCTTGAAAACACAGTTATGGTCATTTTACAATGAGGATACTGGTGTGACCATGGACTATTTTCACAATCTGGAGTCAAATGTACAAGGAATCATTGACTGGAAGTTTGATAAGTCTAGTGCTTTGTCTCAAGAAGCACACTACTAAGCACATTCAACAAAGTGGATTTTGATTTGATTTTATACATTTCCACTAATTGATTTGGTGTTTGCAGCATACATTTATAATAGACTGCGTGAGACATTTCGCTTATTTGGTTTTGATCTTCGTGGTATCTGAGGATTATCTGCAAGAAGCCAAAAGAAACAGGAAACTCCTGTTAAGTCGCGCCCTGCGCTTCAGATGTTTTTGTGTGTATGTCGCCCTGTGCTTCAGATGTTTTTGTGTGTAAGTCGCCCTGCGCCTCACTGTGTGTGTACCCTCTATGTGGTCCATATTGTGGTACACCTGTATTTGTAGTGTTTGTTCACCTTTGATGTTGATTTCTGGTTTGTCAAGGGGTGTGTGCACACTTCATTACTAAATTGTTCTTTTGTGTTTTTGGGAAAGGATGGGGTTATTCCTGATTTGAAATGTAACATTTCTGTTTTTCCTTCCCAATTTGATATTGTCTGATGGTTCATTTCTAATGTATCTTAACTATGTTCATGAGGGAAGATGGGGGTTTTTGATGCATGTTTTTATTATGTAGTATTATCTCCATCTTTTCTTGTTTGCTTTGTTCTCTCTTTGGTGATCTTTTTAAATTCTTTTTCATCCCTTAGTTATGAACATCATCTCTTTTTGTGTATAGTTGTTTTCATTAAAAATTGTAGTTTTGTTTTCATTTTTTAAGGAAGGGGATAATGTTGTATCCTAAGATTTACATTCTTATGTGAATCAGCCTAGGGCTTCCTAGCTGCTCAGCCACAGCTAACAACCTGGCTACCAGTGTCTTCATATACAAAGTACAACATATTAATATTTTTAAAAAAACATAATGGAAGTCTCATTACCAGCTTGCAAAAAATACCACCATTTTAGCTGTCCTGTTACTTTTGGTTACATTCTATGACTAACTACAATTGGTCATAGTCGGAACCCTTCAATTGCTCTAGGAAAACCCTTTTGAGACATACGAATGGTTATGTTAAATAGTTATTTTTTTTTAATTTCATAAAGAGAACTCATATTGACAATTTTATATTTATGCAATATAAGAAACAATAAAGAAATAACGAATATTTTATAAGGGAACATTTACCTTCAATTTAATAAAAACTGGTCTGAATTTTGTTACTCAGTGAACGATTATTGTCTTGGTTATAGGTTTCAAAATCTATAAAAAAACATTATAGAAATATGAATTTTAGTATGGAGAGTTTATATTTTATGGTACAGATGTCTACTCTAGATACATTACAAAATTATTTTAAAAAATGAGCCTTTAAATTATTATTTTTTTTAATTTAGACACTTTAAACTATTACAACCAGTTATATTTTCGAACAATAACTTTGAAAACGGACTGATAAATGTTAAAAAACTTGCACTTACCAGAAGTATCCAATGACAGCCAGTATGTGTCGGGCAAAGAACAATGTCCATTTGCCGTTAAAAATACAATCATGAATAACTTTACATTACAACCCAAATGTATACGTTTAGGCTTAAAACTATTCGAAAACGTGAATATCAATGCAATATATATTAAAATTAAGCATGGGCGGATTTTGCGGATCCACGATTCGCGGATCCAGCGGATTCACGGATCGTGGATCCGCAAAATCCGCGGATTCAGCGGATTTGCGGATTTGGGGGCGGGGTTTCCTCGAGCGTGTGGGCGGGGCCAAACGGACGGGGCTTCCACGCGAGCGCACATGCCTCTTGTGTGTCTAAAAGGTGACAGACCGATCAGAGCAGCAGATTAAGAGACAGAAGCCCCTGGTCACAGGAACAGCACGGGGGTTGCGCTCGTGAAAGTCAAAGATGCCCAGCCTCCCGTTTTTTTTTTGGGCTGCTGAATGAGTCACTGCATTTGCGCTTCAACTAGTTCCAGCGACCAAGTGTGTGTCACTATGCAATCGCGCCGAAGTGCGCAGGGGTCCCTTGAGTGAAATGTCCATCATAGTGGGTAAATGGCGGGAAGACGGTGCACACCTCGAGTGTGTGGGCGGGGCCAAACGGACGGGGCGTCCATGCGAGCATGCCTCTTGTGTGTATAAAAGGTCAGAGACCGATCAGAGCAGCAGATTTATTATTTAATTGTGCCAGGACCGTCGTGCCCGAATGAACCCTGCCCTTCATATTTATTCAAGAAGACACATCACTGTTGAAGTAATTTACGATGGCGCCGGCAAGCTGCCAGCGCCATCGCCATCCTGCAAAAGTTACTTAATTAGCTTCAACAGGAAGCTCCAACTGCTAAAATAAAGCAGGCGCTCGAGCCCCTGCTGTATCTTATCTGTTAGAGCTTCCTGTTGAAGCTAATTAAGTAACAATTGCAGGATGGGCGCTGGCAGCTTGCCGGCGCCATCGTTAATGAGGCGCGCTTGAACTTTTGACCGCAAAATCCGCTCCGATCGCGGATTGCGGATTTTCGGCAAATCCGCGAGAGTTCGCGGATCGCGGATTTGCCGAAAATCCGCAAAATCCGCGATCGGAGCGGATTTTGCGCTCATGCTTAATTAAAATAAACAAACTTCCCTTGAAAAACATCTTACATTTGTCATAGTCTCCTAAACGTTACTTGATTCTACTCTTAACATTAATTCAAAGTATTCCCTAACTTTCAATATTCCTTTGCACCTGTAACATTGAAAAGTCACATAATAGATATGAATATTTAACCGAAAAGCAGAAGAGCGATATTTGCCCAGGAATATACATGACGATACTGTTGCTGAGATTGCTAAACACTAAGGTTAAAATAAAACATTTTCAGTACACACATTGATGAAGAATTAATATTTATGGCTAGGTAACTTGAACATCATTACACCACACATCTAAATTATGCCCCATTACTTATAAAAAGAAAACCCCGTAATAGATTACCTTTTACGCTCGATCCATGCTTCTGGACTTTAAAGAAACCATCAGGATACACATTACGGTTAACATAATCCAGAACCTCTTGGTACTTATTGGCATCCATTTCTATTTCAAATAAAGATATACTGGAAAAAAGTGAAAAGAATTCCATGATAGATGTAAAGAACAAATTTTACATGCTCACATTCAATTACAAAGACATAAATAACTATAAAGGTGTCTGAATACACAATTACGAAAACAACTGTCACTCCGTCTTCCCAGCTCAATCCGCCGACAAACTTTAATCGAGGGAGAGGAAATACCTACCATTACATGCAAGGAAATAATTTCCTGAGCGGGAGAAAACTTACATTAACTTTGGGGTTATGGCACACAGGATTCATAAGAATAGAGGTCTGGGAGGGCCATGTGACGCAGCAATAACTGTTACAATCATGCACGCACGATTTAAAAGAATAGAGGCCTGGGAGGGCCGCGTGACGCAGTAATAAATATTAAAAGTCATGGGAGAATTAGCAGGGAGCAAATACGATGACCCACAAAGCATGTACCCCACAAAAATTAAGCAAAACAGTGTTGGGAGGGCCACATGAAGCAAAAAAATACCATCAAGCACGTAAAATGTATAAGAACAGACACAAAAGCACGTTGCACACTTCAATAATACGACACAGAAACTCATGCACGCATAATTTATTAACGAAAGGCGTAGGAGAGCCCCGTGATGCAGAAGAAATTAAATATTAGGATCATCCAAGTAGGATTAATAAGAATAGAGGCCTGGGAAGCCCACGTGATGCATTAATAAATATTAAAAGTCATGGGAGAATTAGGAGGGATCAAATACGATGGACCACAAAGCATGTACCCCACAAAAATCAAGCAAAACAGAGCTGGCAGGGCCACATGCCGCAGAAAAAAATACCACCAAGCACGTAAAATTTATAAGAACAGTCACGAAAGCATGTGACACACTTTAAAAACACGACATAGAAATTCATGCACGCATAATTTATTAAAGAAAGGCCTAGGAGGGCCCCGTGACACAGAAGGAATTAAATAATAAGATCATCCAAGTACAATCAATAAAAATAGAGACCTGGGAAGGCCATGTGAGGCAGTAATAAATATTAAAAGTCACGGGAGAATTAGGAGGTAGCAAATACGATGAAGCACAAAGCATGTGGCACACAAAAAAAAAGCAAAACAGAGTTGGGAGGGCCACGTGACGCAGTAAATAAATAATACTATTATGAACGCGCAATTTATAACAATGTAGGCTAAAGCACTTGAAACAGTTAAAAAATAAGACACAGAAATTCATGCACGCACAATTTATTTAAAAAAAGGGCTAGGAGGGCCCCGTGACGCAGAAGGAAATATCATGATTAACCATATACGATCAATAAGAATAGAGGCCTGAGAAGGCCACGTGACGTAGCAATAAATATTAAAAGTTACGGAAGGATAGAAGGGAGCAAATACGATGAAGCACTAAGCATGTGGTGCACAAAAATAAAGCAAAACAGAGCTGGGAGGGCCACGTGATGCAGTAAAAAAGTAATACTATTATGAACGCACAATTTATAACAATACAGGCTAAAGCACGTGACACAGTTGAAAAATAATGCAAAAACTTGCCTTGGCAGTTCGGGCTGGACTGTTCCCATGAGGCACAGGGTCAAGGCTGATTTGCATATAGCCATGTCTGAACTGGGATGGTGTGGTGAGCAAAAAAACAATGGATTTAGGCCCAGATCTCTGTACTGGGGTAAATGTATGACATTGTTCTGCATTTTGTCCATCCACTGTTGTTTTTGCATTTGTCACCCCAAGTGGGACGGGTATGCTCAGATATGCGACCCGTGATCTTCACGCCACTGGAGTCAAGATATCCTGGATGAAGACGGCTGATAGCCAGAAACCGGTCCAAGGATGCTTGATTCTGGTTCAGTGAAGACATGGCTTGGCAGTTCGGGCTGGACTGGTACCATGAGGGACAGGGTCAAGGCTGATTTGCATATAGCCATGTCTGAACTGGGGTGGTGTGGTGAGCAAAAAATCGATGGATTTAGGCAATCGTATATTACTTTTAAAAGCAATTACACAAATCACGGTGGAACGTCAAGCGTACTCGCATCATAAGCTCACCGTAAGCGTACGCAAAGCCAGGTGACATTAATAGAAGAGATTTGATTGGTTCAACCATTTTAATCATTCTACTTTGACTTTCTAAGAAGAAACATCTCTTCTGAGAATCCTGTCAAATAGAAGGAAGATCACCATAATAACAGCAATGGACTCATCTTCCAGCCATTCTTCAGAGGGAGATTTCATTCCTGAAGAACCTCCAAAGAAGAAGAAAGAAGCTCAAATTTGGAACTTTTTTACTTTCCCTGAAGGGCAAAAAAAGGTTAAAGCTCCAAAAGTAACCTGTAAAATTTGCACTGCACCCCATCAACTTTGCTCGAGCTGCAACACGGAGGTTGCAGGACAACCCACCTGCTCCTGCACCAAGCACATCAACTGCTGCAGCAGTATTTTCAGGAAGCAGACCACACCTACATAGTGATCCTGATTTTAGTTAAAATTCTATGCATTTATTGCGATAAACTTTTGTGTTATGGGGAACAGTCTATTGACCTGATTAAACGCAGGAAGCAGGAGCATCGCTGTCCTTGGCATTAGTTATTTTATTCATTCTTTTGTTCCTGTTGGACACTTTTTGGGTTCCAGTTCCATTTTTTTGGTTTTAAAAAAAACTTGTTGAAAAAACACACAAAAAATAGAAAACTAAGAACACAAAAAAAACAGTTCTTTTTTAGAACTACCTTCACTGGTCAAAGAAAGAACTATATTTCTATGTTGGTGTATAAAGCTTTCTCAGAATGAACATGTAGTTCATAAATGAATGAATGAATATATTACTAGTGTATGTTGAATGTGAAAGGGCAGAACTATAATGAACTGCTACAGCATAAATCTATAAGCAGTTTACCCATAGTACTGCACCTCCGAAGCACTTGAATGTAACATATGCACATAAATATGTTACAAGTCTATGCTTCAATTTGCACTGCTGGTGAAACTGCCTGGATGAGTTTCTATGTGTTACGGGGGATTTACAACCGCCATTGCGTCACTTTTGTGATGCACTGGTGGTGCAAAAGATGTGACTTGGTGTGTAGTATTTACAATGTGACACATCTGGAAGGTGCATCACATTATAAAGCCCTGCGCCAGAAGGAGGTGATATTACAGTATATAACAACTGACATTTCTCTGGGGATGTGCCACTTATTGTACATTTGTTGATCAGTGTTTTAATGTAGTGAATGGATTATTTTGAACAGTGTATAGATAAGCACATAGTGCTGTATGGTCACTACAATACTGAAACAGAAGTGTGATAGTGTTTACTGGAAGTGTAAGGATACAGATTGGGGAATTAAAGGTATAAAAGACAAGTTTCCCTGTGCATAGAACACTACATGCATAGTCAATAGGGGTTTTCTCAGGAACTACTGAACGGAGCATGGTCGGAGGGAGGAACATGGCGGCCGCCAGCTAAACGGCTGTAGCTGGATTTCCCCTATGGAGCGATCATTTCTTGCTAACTTTGCTGATTTCATACAGGAATATGCTTGTCTTTTAGCCCCCCCGTCTTGAAAATCACCTCATTGTTTCTGTTGAGTCTGCCGAATATGCCCCTAAAGCCTGGTCGGGTTTCATCGGTCTCCCCGCGGATCCCTGGAGCGGGCTGGGAGAGGAATAAGAAGTGCAAGGAGAGCGAGCAAGACGGCGCGTGTAGGGGTCGGCGCTGGCTCTGGGAGGAGGTGGCTCGGACCCGGAAGAGGTGCGACTCTGCCTTGCTTTCGTTCCGGGTCGTGGGGGGAATAGCTAGTGGAGGTTTCTGTGGAACGGAGCCGGTGAGAGGAGCTGCGCACAAAAATTAAAATCGAAATGAAAACGTAATTGGAATAAGCAGCGAAGGTTGGGGGTCGGCAATTTTTATTTTCCCCGCCCTGTGGTGGCAATAAGAGTGTCAGCCCTGGCAATTGTGTGACAGGAACCCGGCTGCATAGTGGCATATATGTTTTTGCTTATGGAGGGCTAAATCTGCAACAAGAAAAAGAGGAAAAGTTTATCAGCGCTTCAATTGGGTGTATGGATATAGAAGGAGCGCTGTGCCTCTGGGCCGGTCACTCCACCACGCGCACTCCCCGTGTGTGTTCCCAGGCTGCCCCGTCTCCGCTGCTGCCCACAGCTGTGCCCCTGACCACGAGGCGTGGTCTCTGCTTCTGGAGCGCAGCGCCGCTCCCTGCTGCCTGTGTGCCTCTCACCCGGCTGTTCGCTGTTCCTGCACTTTTGTTTTTATTCCCCCTGTGCTGGTGCTGCTTCCCCAGCGGTGCCCAGCCTGTCTGTATTCTCACTTGTTAGTCTATTGCCGCCTTTTCTCCCGCTGTAACCCCGCTGCTCTTCCCGCCACCTCCCCGCTCCCCGCCGCTGATCCCCTGTGGCCCCGCCCCCTTCCACCTGGAGCCTTCCCATTCGCCGCCCCGCTCCCGCCTCCCAGCTGCCCCTCCCTCCCACTGGACCATATAGGGAGGAGTGCACGCAGTGGAGATCTGTGACCTCTGTGCCTCTGGGCCGGTCACTCCACCACGCGCACTCCCCGTGTGTGTTCCCAGGCTGCCCCGTCTCCGCTGCTGCCCACAGCTGTGCCCCTGACCACGAGGCGTGGTCTCTGCTTCTGGAGCGCAGCGCCGCTCCCTGCTGCCTGTGTGCCTCTCACCCGGCTATTCGCTGTTCCTGCACTTTTGTTTTTATTCCCCCTGTGCTGGTGCTGCTTCCCCAGCGGTGCCCAGCCTGTCTGTCTTCTCACTTGTTAGTCTATTGCCGCCGTTTCTCCCGCTGTAACCCCGCTGCTCTTCCCGCCACCTCCCCGCTCCCCGCCGCTGATCCCCTGCGGCCCGCCCCCTTCCACCTGGAGCCTTCCCATTCGCCGCCCCGCTCCCGCCTCCCAGCTGCCCCTCCCTCGCTCCGCCACCCCTCTCTCCTCTTATGGCAGAGGGGCAAACGCGCAGAGTGCACGCGCAGCGGGTGCGCCAATTGTGCGCCAAAGGCGCGCCAAAGGTAAGCCCGTCTGCGCCCGTCCGCGCCTGGACCGCGCCCAGTGCCGGAACCCCTGGCCCCCGCAGACCCCAGCCCACCCGCCGGACATACGACGCCTCCACCCTCAACGCACTCAACGCCGGCCGAACCCCTGGATGCTACCGAGCCACCCCGAGACGCACCCACGGACCCTTCAGCTGCCGCTCCTGAAAGTTCACCTGCATCCGGACCTGCACTACACCCGCACCCACCAAGACCAAGACGAGCAACAACAGCAGCCACCTGAAGTGCATCCTGCTCAACACCCGCTCCGTCCACAGACACGCCGTCGAGCTCTGGAACCTGCTCGACACCACAGACCCAGACGTCGCCTTCCTCACGGAAACCTGGATGAACGCCTCCTCAGCGCCCGACATCGCCATCGCCATCCCGGACGGCTACAAGATCATCCGGAGAGACCGCGTCAACCAGACAGGAGGAGGCATCGCCATCATTCACAGGAACACCATCCGCATCACGACCAACACCGACGACACCATCGCACCCGCCGAACACCTGCACTTCCAGATCCACGTCAACCCCAAGACCACCCTCAGAGGCACCCTCATCTACAGACCCCCGGGACCACGCACACAATTCAGCGAGGACATCGCCGACTTCATCAGCCCGCACGCCCTCCCCTCCGCTGACTACATCCTCCTCGGGGACCTCAACTTCCACCTGGAGAACAACGACGACCGCAATACCACCACCCTGCTGGAAAACCTCGCAAACCTGGGACTCAAGCAGCTGGTGACCACCCCCACGCACCTCGCCGGACGCACACTCGACGCCATCTTCTCATCCAGCAAAGACATCGCCTTCAGCCACGCCACAGGACTCCACTGGACGGACCACAGCTGCGTCCACTTCACCTTCAGAAGAACGACGATCCACCACCACCAGCAACAGGTTGCCCGAAGAAGCTGGAACAAGATCACAGCCGACCAGCTCGCCGCTTCCCTGAGTCAGCACCCTCCCACCAGCTCAGCGAACCCCAGCCAGGCTGCCGACAACCTCACGAAGTGGATCAGCAACTGCGCGGACGAACTCGCCCCTCTGAGGACCCCGCCCAGCAGACCCGGCAGCAAGAAAGCCCCATGGTTCACCGACGAACTCAAGAGCTCCAAGAAGGACTGCCGAGCCCTCGAGAAAGTCGGGAGAAGGGAACCAACACCGGACAACATGACCACCCTCAAGCTTGCCACCCGGAAACACCACCAACTGATCCGCGCCACCAAGAGAACTGCATTCAAGGACTGGCTGGACAACAACGCACACAACTGCAAGGAACTCTTCAACATCGTGAAAGAGCTCTCCAACCCCAGCGCCGGAAACAACGACATCACCCCATCGCAAGACCTCTGCAACTCCCTCGCCTCCTACTTCCACAACAAGATCACGGACATTCACAACAGCTTCAGCATTCAACCATCGCACACAACGACCGCAGCAACGCCGCCCACCACCACCCTCCGCGCCTGGACTCCGATCAGCACCGATGACACCGTCCGCATGATGAACTCCATCCACTCCGGATCTCCGACCGACCCCTGCCCTCACCACGTCTTCAACAAGGCCGACGCTGTCATCGCACCCCACCTGAGGGACATCATCAACACCTCCTTCGACACCGCCACCTTCCCGGAGGACTGGAAGCACGCCGAGCTCAGCGCTCTACTAAAGAAACCTACTGCGGACCCCACCGAACTCAAGAATTACCGCCCTATTTCGCTCCTCCCGTTTCCAGCCAAAGTCATCGAGAAGACCGTCAACAAACAGCTGGCCGCCTTCCTCGAGACGAATGGATCCCTCGACCCCTCACAGTCTGGCTTCCGAGCCAACCACAGCACCGAGACCGCCCTCATTGCTGCCACCGATGACATCCGAGCCCTGATGGACAACGGAGAAACAGCGGCCCTCATCCTCCTAGACCTCTCCGCGGCTTTCGACACTGTCTGCCACCGCACCCTAGTGCAGCGCCTCAGCAACGTCGGAATTCAGGAGAAGGCACTGGAATGGATCGTCTCCTTCCTCGACGGAAGAACACAGAGAGTCCGTCTACCACCGTACAAGTCAGAGGCCACCGGAGTCATCTGCGGCGTCCCTCAAGGATCCTCCCTGAGCCCCACCCTCTTCAACGTCTACATGAGCCCCCTCGCGACCATCGCACGCCAACACAACCTGAACATCATCTCCTACGCCGATGACACCCAGCTGATCCTCTCCCTGACCAACGACCCCGCCGCTGCCAGAGCCAACCTTCACGAAGGGATGAAAGATGTAGCCGAGTGGATGACGACCAGCCGCCTGAAACTGAACTCAGACAAGACGGAAGTCCTCATCCTGGGTTCCTCGCCCTCCGCCTGGGACGACTCCTGGTGGCCCCCCGCCCTGGGCACCGCACCCATACCGACAGACCACGCACGCAACCTGGGCTTCATCCTGGACTCCTCCCTCTCCATGACCAGACAAGTCAACGCCGTCTCCTCGTCGTGCTTCAACATCCTGCGCATGCTACGGAAGATCTTCCGGTGGATCCCCACCGAAACCAGGAAGACGGTCACCCAGGCCCTCGTCACCAGCCGACTGGACTACGGCAACGCCCTCTACGCCGGAACCACCGCCAAGCTCCAGAAGAGACTCCAGCGGATCCAGAACGCCTCAGCCAGACTCATCCTCGACATCCCCCGACGCAGCCACATCTCCGGACATCTGAGAGACCTGCACTGGCTCCCCGTCAACAAGAGAATCACCTTCCGTCTCCTCACCCACGCACACAAAGCCCTGCACGATCAAGGCCCGAGCTACCTCAACAACCGCATCAACTTCTACGCTCCCAAGCGCCACCTCCGATCAGCCAGTCACGCCCTCGCCGCCGTCCCCCGCATCCGAAGAACGACAACAGGAGGAAGGTCCTTCTCCTACCTGGCCGCCAAGACCTGGAACTCCCTCCCGACCGACCTGCGCCTGACCCAAGACCACCTCTCCTTCAGGAAGAAGCTCAAGACCTGGCTGTTCGAGCAGTAGCAGCACCCCCCCCCAAGCGCCTTGAGACCCTCCGGGTGAGTAGTGCGCGCTATAAATGTCCTTGATTGATTGATTGATTGATTGGTGGGGGTGCTGGAGTTGGTAGTGTGGTTAGCCCTGGTTGCCCTAGCGACAAAGAAAAGAGCTTTGAGCCAATTAAAACAAATAGGTACGCACTGCCAGCCAGGGCAGTCTTGGATCCAGCCAAGGGGAAGCCCGTTTACCCCCCACGCATTTCACCTCCAGTCTACAAAGTAAGGGTGCATGTAAGAAGCGGCAAAGCTAAGCTGAACACCTCTGAAGAGTACCTAAGTGTTAAAAGTATAAAAAGTAAGGGCAAAAGTAAAAGCGTTAAAGGAGCTGCCCCTAACATAAAAGTAACCCCTTCACTTGAAACCTATTATAAAGTAATGTCTAGCACTTCCACTACCACCTGTTCTCCTCTGCTTACTCAGCCTACCCAGCCTACCCAGCCCACCCCGCTTACCGTGGTGGTGAATGCTATGGGGGTATTACTACAGGGGGGTTCGCCAGGGACTCCCACGAATCTTGTTAATGAGGGGAGCTCAGACAAGTCCTCAGCTTTGCTGGAGGCAGTGGCTGAGGTACGTCCAGGTGTTAGCCTGTCAAATAGGTACTCAGCACTCGGGGGATGGTATAGGAAATATCCCCATGGACTCCACATATCGTTTCTGTAAAAGTAATTGTAGTGGTGAGTGTATAGCTGTATATGCAAGTAAATGGATGTTTGATGGTGTATTTGCATGTGTGAGTATGTGTGTGAGTAAATCTATGTATGAGTGTCAGTGTGTATCAAAATGTATAGGTGCATGAGTATATATGATGAGTGAGAACATGTATGAGTGACTGTACAGAACTGTTGGTGAATGAGTAGATGTGTATGTAGATGTTGAAATTACTGAATAGGTTGTTGTAACTGCTATTGGTATCTCCATTTTTTGGAAAATGTTATTTTCTATTTTTGAATGTGTGTTTCAAAGGATATATTAGGGTGAGAGTAGATCTGGCACTCTTTCACAAGGATGATGTCATCAGTCATGTCATCAGTGATGTCATTTGAGATGTCATCAGTGATGTTATGAGTGATGTCACTGACCATGTCATGAGTGATGTAATATGTGACGTCATCGGCAGTGCATCGCGGGCACGCGATTTATAGTTAGCTGAACTAACTATAAAGGGGAATTTCAAAGGTTTTGTATGAGTGAAATGTCCAGCTAACTATAACATGTGTGAAACCTATGATTTTTTCAATGAATTTGCAAGTTTTTTTAAATGATAATTCCTAACTATAACGTGTGTGAAACCTATTTTTTTTTCAGTGAATTTGCAAGGTTTTTTAAATGATAATTCCTAACTATAACGTGTGTGAAACCTATGGTTTTTTAAATGATAATTATCAAATGCATTAATTACTATATTTCTTTCTTTTTATACACATTTCTTACATTTTTTAATATAAATATTTATATTTATTTTATTTTTTAAATTATATTGCATATTCATAATGTAAAATAATAACATAAATAAATTGTAAAATATATTGTTTATTAATTATTTTTACTCCAAAATATTAAAATTGAATTCTATATAATTCCCTTGTCATTGTTTTTTTGTTAAATGGTGTAAATCCGTTCAGTAGTTCCTTTTTTTTTTGGGTCCTCATCTCTCTCACCTATCAAGCCTATGCGGGTCTTATGAAGCCGCTTTTGCGATCTGTGGCCCCTACGGCTTACCGCACTCGCTCGGGTCGTCCGACCAGTCCCTTTTTGTGAGGGAGCCTGGTGTAATCATTAGACAAATTATATTAATCTTAAACTTTGGCCCCAACTCACAAAAGGATGCCAGATGTTTAATGGCTTATCTTCTGTGCCCTCATAATCTAGACAAGCCATGAAGAATGAAGCCTTAAGCCAATCCTCCCTCTGTGGTGGTAGGGGGTCTTTTCACTTCTTACAAATTTCCCTTTGGGCCAGCAATACCAGATAGATTAATAAACCTCTGTTTTTCTGGGAGAGGGTCTGGCTAAGTCGGCCATCATCTCCCAAAAATACCAATGACATATTGATATCTATAGTGGTGTTAAGAATATCTCAGATATTATCGCCCACCTCTGCAGCAGCGGTGCGTCTATTGGGGCATAGGGGCGTAACCCCACTAACCCCTGGACGCACCTCGCAAGTCGCAAGAGCAGTAGCAATGATTAGAACTTTATTTGCAGCCCTTCAATCCGGGTTGCGGGACACACCCGATTGAATAGGGAGTGCGCAGGGGTTGGGGCTGGCTGGCTGGCTGGCCTGCTGAGTGACAGTCTGCACTCTGTAGACGTCAGCACTCAGCAGGCCTGGAAGTACTATGTGCGCATGAGGAATTTCGGGCTGCACCTAGCCCGAGCATGCGCGTTAGAGTAGATGCTCAGTGGGAAGGAAGGGGCCAGGGGAGGGGTTCTGCTGTAGCCGTGCCCCGTGGTATGGAAAGGCGCCAGGGCGAGGAGACAGTGTGCCCCCCTAGCCAATCCTGGCGCTGTATGCAGCAATGCAGCACCAGGATTGGCTGCTCCACCTTGCCGAATGGCTGGCAATCCATTATTGGATGCCGCGCGTGGGTGGCACTGGCACACTGGCTTAGGCTCAGCACTGCATGGCCAATCATTTTGGCCACATAGGTTCCCCAGGGTGGCCCTTTGGCAGCTCTAAGCCCCATGTGCCTGACGCTCTTGCAGATGACTCCAACACAAGGCCCAGGTTACTCCCTGCGATCATTTAGTTACCAGCGTGGAACTAGGAAGACTGAGAGAGCCCTGTATTATTCTTATTAATGGTTTTTATTGAGCGCAGACATATCACCCTGTTGGGTCTCATGGCGCTGTTACGCTGTTATGTATGACATTGATTGTTGGAATACATTTGGAATGAATGACAACAAATTGTTCAGGATGGCATTTGTTTTAGCACTTTGTGAAAGCTGATAATCTAAATCATTGCGACTGACATACCTTTATTTAATTGCCTCAAGCTGTGCATGGTGCGAGAGTGAGCCACACTGTTAAAACATGGTATTTCAAGCTGGTATTTATTTTCGAGGTGGACTCGGTGTACCCATAACTTTTAGCGTGATCTTTGTGTGCACCATGTAGCCGGTTCTTGCCACCGAGATACACATATTTAATGCAAGTGGGTGTCTGTGCCATTCAGGAGTCAGACATCACTTAAAAGGAAGTTGGCAGGTTTTGTAGGTTTTTCCAGCAGCATACATAAAATATTTGCTTCCTTTGACTCTGGTGACAGACTGCTGAGCAATGTTAAATAAATGCTCGGACTTAGGGGTTCACTTTGATGTTACGAAACCAGGATGTGGCAGTTCTTACGGTCTTAGGGGAGCCGCGATCGAATCAGCAGGGCTCAGGTGATCCTAAAGTTGAGCAAGGGGCTTGTAAATATGCCCCTCTTTTTTGTATATTCTATCTCAATTGATGCCATTAGTAAAATCCATTACGCATCTCTCACAGCATTTCATATTCTTGTCTGTGTGCCAATTTTATCACTCTGCGTGCATTTTCTGCTTGCACCCATGTTAAACATTGCGCAAGTGGCTTGTAAATATGCCCCTCTTTATCTTATATTCCTTCTCAATTGATTCCATTATTAAAATCCTTTACGCATCTCTCTCAGCATTTTATATTCTTGTCTGTGTGCCAATTTTATTTTTCTGTATGCATTTACTGCTTGCACCCATGTTAAACATTGCGCAAGGGGCTTGTAAATATGCCCCTCTTTTTTGTATATTCTACCTCAATTGATGCCATTAGTAAAAACCTTTACGCATCTTTCACAGCATTTCATATTCTTGTCTGTGTGCCAATTTTATCACTCTGCATTCATGTAATGCTTGCACCCATGTTAAACATTGCGCAAGGGGCTTGTAAATATGCCCCTCTATTTTGTATATTGTATCTCAATTGATGCCATTAGTAAAATTCTTTATGCATCTCTCTCAGCTTTTTATATTCTTGTCTGTGTACCAATTGTATTATTCTGTATGCATCTACTGCCTGCACCCATGTTAAACATCGCACTGCGGAATGTGACACCCTATCTGTATAATGAGCTGGAAATCCAAAGATCCACTTCCCTGACAATGCAGTGGAAATATTACGTGTCTCCAGGCTTTCTTATTTTTCATCTTATTCATCCTCCACTCAATCAACACAACATCCACACGTAAACACACCTACTTGCTGCCTTTCTTGGCAGTGGTTAATAACTATTCTTCTATTTCATATTCCTATTCAAAGTGCAGGCCCTTTATCAAGCCTCTTTGTTTTAACAACTACCCCAGCCGGAGGCAGTGGGAAATTTGCACACTTGCTGCCTTTCTTGCCTGGGGTTATCAATTCTTCTTCTTGTAATTCAAAGTACAGGCCCTTTATTAAGCCTTCTTGGTAACTACTACCCGTGAATGGCAGTGGGTAATTTGCACACTTGCTTCCTTTCTTGCATCCTTCCTACCACACAGTGTGAGTACTTTCTGCACTTGCTTGCCTCCTTAGAAGTGGCCCCCATTTCTAAGGCTCCCAGTGCGTGATCCGACACCCTATCTGTATAATGAGCTGGAAATCCAAAGATTCACTTCACTGACAAGGCAGTGGGTAGTTTACGCGTCTGCAGCCTTTCTTATTTTTCACCTTATTCATCTTCCACTCTATCAACACATCATCCACACATACACACACTTACTTGCTGCCTTTTTTGGCTGGGGTTATCAATTATTCTTCAATTTCATATTCTGATTCAAAGTCAAGGCCCTTTAACAATCCTTTTTGTTGTAGCTACTACCCCGGCCATAGGCAGTGGGACATTTGCACATTTGCTGCCTTTCTTGCCTGGGGTTATCAATTATTCTTGAATTTCATGATATGATTCAAACTCAAGGCCCTTTATCAAGCCATTTTGTTGTAGCTACAAACATCCCTGGAACCCCAACCCCTCGCAGTCCAAGGCCAGCATTCCCAAGCTCATCCGAGCCTGGAAAAACATGGATATTCCATTACTTACAACTACTCTCTCCAACTCCCTCGATGAGCTCACCCCTAACCCCAACATTGCATCCAATAATTATCTGGACTGGCTACATGGCGCCTTCAATTCCCAGGCACCCCCCAAATTGATCTTCCCTAACCAAACTACTCCTTCCTCCCATTGGTTTACGGAGGACCTTAGACTACAGAGACAACACTGCAGAAACCTAGAAAGGCATTGGCGCAGACATTACAACCCCCAGGATAAACAAACTTATAAGGACGCCCTGGCCATATACAAGCGCTTTATTATTTCACAGAAGAGCTCCTTCTATCTATCTCAAATTGAATCTGTTCAAAACTCTTCTAAAAAGCTGTTCCATGTAGTCAACACTCTTTCCAATCCCCCCATCTGCCCTTCCACGGATGCCTCACAAAACCACTGTAACTCCCTTGCCAACTTTTTCGCAAACAAGGTCACCACCGACCACTGAAGACACAGCCCGCACGATGAACACCATCCACTCCGGATCTCCGACCGACCCCTGCCCCCACCACGTCTTCAACAAGGCCGACTCCATCATCGCACCCCAACTCCGGGACGTCATCAACTCCTTGTTCAACACCGCCACCTTCCCGGAGAACTGGAAGCATGCCGAGCTCAGCGTCCTACTGAAGAAACCAACAGCGGACCGCACCAACCTCAAGAACTTCCGCCCCATCTCGCTCCTCCCTTTCCCTGCTAAAGTCATCGAGAAGATCGTCAACAGACAGCTGGCCGCCTTCCTCGAGACGAACGGATCCCTCGACCCCTCGCAGTCCGGTTTCAGAGTCAACCACAGCACCGAGACCGCCCTGATCGCAGCCACCGACGACATCCGAGCCCTGCTCGACAAAGGGGAAACAGCGGCACTCATCCTCCTGGACCTCTCTGCAGCGTTCGACACTGTCTGCCACCGCACCCTAGTTCAACGCCTCAGCAACATCGGCATCCAAGAGAAGGCACTGGAGTGGATCATCTCGTTTCTCGCCGGAAGAACACAGAGAGTTCGCCTCCCCCCGTTTCGATTCGAGGCCAACGAAGTCATCTGCGGCGTACCACAAGGATCATCACTCATCCCCACCCTCTTCAACGTCTACATGAGACCTCTTGCAGCCATCGCATGCCAACACAACCTCAACATCATCTCCTACGCTGACGACACCCAGCTGATCCTCTCCCTCACCAGGGACCCCGACACCGCCAGAACCAGCCTACACGAAGGAATGAAAGACGTCGCCGAGTGGATGAGGACCAGCCGCCTGAAACTGAACTCAGACAAGACGAAGTCCTCATCCTGGGACCATCGCCCTCCGCCTGGGACGACTCCTGGTGACCCTCCGCCCTGGGCACCGCTCCCAAGTTAACAGACCACGCACGCAACCTGGGCTTCATCCTGGACTCCTCCCTCTCGATGACCAGACAAGACAAACCAGGAAGACGGTCACCCAGGCACTCGTCACCAGCCGACTGGACTACGGAAACACCCTCTACGCCGGAACCACAGCCAAGCTACAGAAAAAACTCTAACGCATCCAGAACGCCTCCGCCCGACTCATCCTGGTAATCCCCCGACGCTGCCACATCTCCGGCCACCTGAGGGACCTGCACTGGCTCCCCGTCAACAAGAGGATCACGTTCAGGCTCCTCACCCACGCACACAAGTCTCTCCACGACCTGGGCCCCAAGTACCTCAACGACCGCCTGACCTTCTACACTCCCACCCGCCAGCTACGATCGACCAGCCACGCCCTCGCTGCCATTCCACGCATACGAAGAGCCACCGCCGGAGGAAGATCCTTCTCCTACCTGGCGGCCAAAACATGGAACTCCCTCCCCATCCACCTTCGACTGACCCAGGACCATCTCGCCTTCAGGAGACAACTCAAGACCTGGCTGTTCGAGCAGTAGCGGACCCCTTCCCCCAAGCGCCTTGAGACCCTCCCGGGTGAGTAGCGCGCTATTCAAGTGTTATGATTGATTGATTGATTGACCACTATATACTCGGCGTTCACTTCTCACACTTATTCCAACTCTACAAACTCTGATCCCCCCGCCACCACTACTTTCTCAAATTTCCATCAGGTCCCCCCCGAACAGATCTCTCAATTATTCTCTTCTATCAGGTCAGGATCCCGTCTTGACCCTTGCCCGCCCTCCATCCTTAAACTCACTCCGTATGTCATAACTCCTTCTCTCACCAATATCTGTAATTCCATGTTCCTCACAGGCTCCTACCTCTCCATTTGGAAAAAAGCAGTCATCAAACCCCTCCTGAAAAAAAATCCCTTGACCCCAGCCTCAATTAACTACAGACCCATCGCCTGCCTTCCGTTTCCAGCCAAGATTTTTGAAAATCTAATGAATAAACAGCTGTCGGAATTTATCAACCAAAACCACCTCCTGGACGACATTCAATTCGGATTCAGACATGGTCATGGAACTGAAACGGCGCTGATAAAGGCCGCAGAAGAGATTAGGATGATTGAAGATCAAGGCGGTGCGGCGGTCCTTGTACTTCTGGATCTATCTGCAGCATTTGACTCGATCGATCATGCCACCCTGATCGACCGTGTCTCAATCTTAGGGATCAACCACTCAGCCAGGGACCTTCTTGCCTCACCAACCACACCCAAACAGTAAAGCTAGGCTCCTTCTACTCTCCTGTCTTTACTATCCCGTGCGGGGTGCCCTGAGGATCCTCGCTAAGTCCAACCTTATTCAACATATACGTTTCAGACCTAGCGAGGGTAATCTAATCCTACGGGTTGAGTTTATCCTCCTATGCTGATGACACCCAGGTGGTGCTAGGAGTACATAAGGATGGGATAGCGGTTGCGTCCAGATTCCAGGAGGGTATGCTAGCCATCAGCTCCTGGATGACGAACAACTGCTTAAAATTAAATTCGGATAAGACCGAGGTAATGACTTTCGGGAACCACACCCCCGGCTAGGCCCCTACCTGGTGGACCAATGAAATGGGCCCCCCGCCAGTACCCGTCACCAAGGTCAGAAACCTTGGGGTCTTGTTCGATGACAAAATCTTGTTTAATCACCATGCAAATGCCGTTGTTTCCTCCCCCTTCCACACCTTAAGGAAAATTAAGAAATTACTACGATACCTCCCAGTTTCAGCTGGCAAAACTCTTATCACCACCTTAATCCTCTCTAAAACTGATTATTGTAATGGCCTCCTGCTTAATGCCAAAGAAAAGGTCCTTAACAAGCTCCAGTCAGTTCAGAACGTGGCAGCCAGAATTCTACTCAGCATCCCCAAATTCAAATCCATTACATCGGCCATACGTCAACTTCACTGGCTGCCTATCCGAAGCCGGACCAAATTCAAAGCACTATGCATCGCTTACAAAGCCATCAATAATTCAGGACCTCAGTTTCTAAAAAGAGTGTTTTCCCTATATACACCCAATAGACCCCTTCGTTCCTCCACAGCCTACCTACTCCCTGTCCCACGTACCAAAAAATCCTACTGGGGAGACAGGTGCTTCGTAGTCTCCACGGCTAGACTCTGGAACTCTCTTCCTCTCCCCATCAAAAACAGTCCCACACTCATCACCTCCAGGAAACAATTTAAAACCTGGCTTTTTAACCAATATTCTGCTCTCTAGCATTTCCCCTGTCTGGATTCTAAGTTCATAAGCGCCGAGACACCCCAGGGTATTTGCGTGCTATACAAATCACCCAAACATAAACATAACCAGCTACTACCCCGGCCGAAAGCAGTGGGAAAATTCCGCACTTGCTGCCTTTCTTGGCTGGGGTAATAAATTCTTCTTCTTGTAATTCAAATTCAAAGTGCAGGCCCTTTATTGAGCCTACTTGGTAACTACTACCCGTGAATGGCAGTGGGTAATTTCCACACTAGCGTCCTTTCTTGCATCCTTCCTACCGCACAGTGTGTGTACTTTCTGCAATTGCTTGCCTCCTTAGAAGTGGTACCCATTTCTCAGGCTCCCACTATGGAATCCGACACCCTGTCGGTGTAATGGACTGCAAAATCAAACAACCACTTCCCTTACAAGGCACTGGGTAGTTTACGCGTCTGCAGAATTTCTTATTTTTCACCTTATTCGTCTTCCACTCAATCAACACATCATCCACACATACACATACCTACTTGCTGCCTTTCTTGGCTGTGGTTATCAACTACTCTTCTATTTCATATTCCTATTCAAAGTCCAAGGCCCTTCATCAAGCCTCTTTATTGGAGCTACTACCCCAGCCGAAGGCAGTGGGAACTTTCCACACTTGCTGCCTTTCTTGGCTGGGGTTATCAATTATTCGTCTTGTAATTCAAATTCAAAGTGCACGCCCTTTATTGAGCCTTCTTGGTATCTACTACCCGTGAATGGCAGTGGGGAATTTGCACACTTGCGTCCTTTCTTGCATCCTTCCTATCACACAGTGTGTGTACTTTCCGCACTTGCTTGCCTCCTTAGAAGTGGCACCCATCTCTCAGGCTCCCACTACGGAATCCGATGCCCTGTCAGTATATTGGACTGAAAAACCAAACACCAAATTCCCTTACAAGGCAGTGGGTAGTTTACACGTCTGCAGCCTTCCTTATTTTTCACCTTATTCATGTTCCACTCAATCAACACATCATCCACACATATACCCACCTACTTGCTGCCTTTTTGGCTAGGGTTATCAATAATTCTTCAATTTCATATTCTGATTCAAAGTCAAGGCCCTTTAACAAGCCTTTTTGTTGTAACTACTACCCCGGCCGTAGGCAGAGGGAAATTGCACACTTCCTGCCTTTCTTGGCTGCGGTTACCAATTATTCTTGAATTTCATATTCTGATTCAAAGTCAAGGCCCTTTATGGAGCCTTTGTGTTGTATCTACTACCGATTTCTTCGCTGTGGTTATCAACTATTCTTCTATATCATATTCCTATTCAAAGTGCAGGCCCTTTATCGAGATTTTGTTGTAACAACTACCCCGGCCAAAGGCACTGGGAAATTTGCGCACTTGTTGCCTTTCTTGGCTGGGGTTATCAATCATTCTTCTTGTAATTCAAAGTGCAGGCCCTTTATTGAGCATTTTTGTTGTAACAACTACCCCAGCCAAAGGCAGTGGGAAATTTGCACACTTGCTGCCTTTCTCAGCTGGGGTTATCAATTATTCTTAAATGTCATATTCTGATTCAAAGTCAAGGTCCTTTTTCGAGCCTTTTTGTTGTAGCTACTACCCCGGCCGAAGGCACTGGGAAATTTACGCACTTGCTGCCTTTCTTGTTTGGGGATATCAATTATTCTTCTTGTAGTTCAAATTCAAAGTGCAGGCCATTTATTGAGCCTTCTTGTTAACTACTACCATTGAATGGCAGTGGGTAATTTGCACACTTACGTCCTTTCTTGCGTCCTTTCTACCGCACAGTGAGTGTACTTTGTGCACTTACTTACCCCCTTTGATATGGTACCCATTTCTCAGGCTCCCACTGCGGAATCCGACATCCTATCTGTATAATGAGCTGAAAATCCAAAGATCCACTTCACTGACAAGGCAGTGGATAGTTTGCGTGTCTCCAGCCTTTCATATTTTTACCTTATTCTTCTTCCACTCAATCAACCCATCATCCACACATACACACACCTACTTACTGCCTTTTTTGTCTGGGGTTATCAATTATTCTTCAATTTTATATTCTGATTAAAACTCAAGGCCCTTTAACAAGCCTTTTTGTTGTAGCTACTACCCCGGACGAAGGCAGTGAGAAATTTGCAAATTTGCTGCCTTTCTTGGCTGGGTTTACCAATTATTCTTGAATTTCATATTCCGATTCAAAGTCAAGGCCCTTTATTGAGCCTTTTTGTTATAGCTACTACCTCGGCCAAACAGAACACGACATGGCAGGACTATGGAAAGCATCTAAATCTACCGCACTACATGCCAAAAATGAATACTTACTGTGTAAGTGACATTTTCCATCTGTAAGATGGAAGATGTGTCAATAGTCAAGAAACATGTTCTCAGTAAAGTGAAATGAGCTATTGTGATATATTGAAACTTCTTTACTGCTGTTTGTTGTTAAAGTTTGTTTGCTCCGCACATTCAATATTTTAAGCTATACTGCAACTATGTTCACAACTTATAACTGTAATATCGAGTTTTGTGGTGCTCACATAAAATATTTTGTGATACATTGAAACTATTTTTAAAACTTGTTTACAGTAATATCAGTGTTTGAAGTGCTTTCATAAAACATTTTTCAATACATTGCAACTATTCTAAAAAAGTATTTACTGTAATAAATATGAAAATAAATGTGATACATTGTGCTGTATGGCTCACTACAATATTGAAACAGAAGTGTGATGTTGTTTGCTGGAAGTGTAAGGAAACAGACTGGAGAAATTAAGGTATAAAAGACAAATTTGCCGGTGCATGGAAGAGTGCATGCATAGTCTATAGGGGTTTGAAGCAGTGTTAGACACGTCTGCTTCTGAGAGTCCCCTCACCACTATGATTTCTTTTGTTCCCCTGTACCTCCAAAAATTTGTCGCTTTTTATTTGTCCACCAGGACTTTTTATGTGTTGTCTCATGGGGTTAGATGTTCCTTGACGCCCAGTTGCTCACAAGGTTTGTGGCACCTATTTACAAGGCGCCTGGCCCAAACCTGTGGCATTGCAAACTGGGGTTGTCAACCCGTATAAATGAACTTAAAATGGTGGACACCCTTTTTCCTCATGTGAAGTGACTCCCCTTGGAGCCTTCATGAACCCTGGCCTTTTGAGGTTTTGGCGCCCTTTGTTTGGCACGCATTTCTGACAGGAATTCCTTTATTTTCCTCAGGTACACAAAATGGCTGCTCTAGAACCCCAGTACAGTGGCTGTGAGTGTCCTAAATACCCCTCAAGAGTGCCATGTCATTGTCACAGCCAGAGAAGGTTCTAGAACCTTCTGGCTCGTGCCAGTACCCCAGGGCACTGGCTATATAAGGCCCAGTCCCTGGCGGCCATTTTAGATTAGACTAGAGAAGAGGAGATTAAGAGATTCCAGACTTGACACCAGATTGACACCTGCCCTGTTGACCCCTGAGGTGGCTGGTAGCGCAGGCAGTAGAGCAGCAAAGGGTTGCTGGCGTTGTGTCTGACTGGCGTTCCAGTCAGCTACGTGAGAAGTGATCTAGCGCCTACAGCGCCTGCCCAGCGAGTGCCTCATTGCCCCCAAAGACTGTGGCCAGATTCGTGTGCCTCTCCGCCCCCCCCGGTGGTGAACTGTGGTCGATTTATCGCGTCGCAAGGCGAGAGCAAGTTCGCGGCGACCGCGATTGTCAGCTGTGCCCCCTTTGCGACAGGTGCCTCTAGAGGGGAGCTCGGACGTCTCCGAGCCCCACCAGCGTCGAGCGCTTCCTGCGCAGATTGAAGGTGAGGTGGTGCGCCGGGGCGGGGAAAGGCCGGCCTTCGTTGGGCGGGACTGGCGTCTTTGCCACTCCCCAGTTACCCGGGAGCTGTAGCTGTGGGCGGGAACCACCCTGAAAGCTGAAGTCGGAGGGAGGTCCGTGGAGCCCCTGAGAGCCCCGTCGCTAACGAGAGGAGTGCTGTGCCCGACTGAATCATATCTTGATTGCAGCCGATGTGAGGTGGGCCCGTTTCCTCATAGTGAATGCAGCGTTGTGAAGGAACTGTGAACCGGCATTTACTTGACTGTGCGCGAAGGTTGTGTGACCTCTCCGGCAGCCCGTTCGTCAGCCTAATGACTTTGAACTGGTGTCGCCTGTGCTCAAGTGGTGCTAAAGCCCATAGGCGCGCATAGACTTCACCGGCCAAGCAGAGATCCTATCCTGGTGATAGCCGAGTGCAAATGATGTATTTACTGTGTTTCCTTGCCTTCTAGATATACGCGCATACACCTTGAGTGATTATTAAAGAGTCCCAAACCTTATTTTGTGCTCAGAGAAGCCGTACACCTGGTCATTGAAAACAGCATAAACTGTAAGAGTTATCTTTCCCATTTGAAACGTATTGCAGATGTAATGATTCTAAAGTATTTAATTGGTGGCAGCGATACCAGAAGAAACATGTGGTTGTTTATTTAAATGAACCAATATTTATTCTGATATTTATTCTGATATTTAATGTGATATTTATTGTGATACTCATTCCTGAAGTTATTCTATTTATTAATACTATTTATTGCCAGAACTGTATGACCAAAATAAATGTATATGTGCTTTCCCAGTCAACCCTATTTACAACAAAGAACTTTTATATAAAGGAATCGTATTTTTCTACAGCAGTGGTGTGGTGTCCTTCTTCTTGGTGTGGATGTACAAGGAGTTATTATTGGGTCGGAGCCGGCTTAACACTACAGCCTTCACTTGCCTTGTCACTTGAGCCAAGCTACCCCCTTTGTGCTGGGCTTGCCCATCGCAGGTCCAACATAAAATTGGTGCTCAGCGGGTGGGATTCCGAGCCGTGCTTGTTTTGAACCCCATAATAATTCAGTGTGCACCACAGGTACACACCCAGAGTTTTCTCCTAGCGACCCTCAAATTCAACGTTTTGCTTTTTCCAAATTCTTTCCTGAAGGTGGGTGGAATTGACCCTCAAAGTTCTTATCCTGGTCACCTACTTCGGGGTGGTGGTCCACACTTTTCACTGACAAGATGGAATTCGAAATGTCAGAGCTGGAGACCTATACTGTGGCACAGCTCAAGGATTTCTGTCAGGAGAGGGGAGTGTTTGTCAGGCGAGGGGCCAAAAGAGAGGAGCTCCGTACTAGTCTGCGAGCATGGGTGGAAGCACACACGGAGGGAACGGTGGAGGAGGAGGAATCGGACAGAGGTACTGTCATTGATAGGACTGCGGAATGTCCCCCGGGGGTGGGTGAGATGTCAATCAGCCCCAAGGCAACCTCGCGGGAGGGCAGCAATGTGTCATCGAGAGGGTTGTCAGAAACCGAGTTAGCTGACAGGAGAGAGGAAAGACTGTTAAGGTGGGAAATAGCAAAAATGGAGTTGGAAGAAAGGAGGGAGGGGAGGAGGTTGGAACACGAGTTCAAGCTACGAGAACTCGAGTTCCATGCCCCTAACATCACTCCGAAGGGTGTCGAGTCAAAGGAATTTGCCAGGGAGCCCAGGCCCCATTTACCCAAGGACATAGTCGCCAGTTATACCGCTGGAGATGACATAGCCAAGTGGCTGGCAGCCTATGAGGTCTCCTTAAGAGCCCATGGGATCCATGAGAAGTATTGGGGTGGTGGATTATACCGGTACATGCCTCCGACAGGTAGGGATGCCCTATTGGCCCTAGACCGGGAGGAATAGGTTAATTACCCCGCCATGAAGGTGGCGCTCATCCGGAAGTTTGGGTTGACCCCCGAGAAATACCGGCAAAGGTTTAGGGGCAGCCACAAGCTGAGCTCACAGAATTGGGTTGACTTCCTGGATTTTGCCAAGAAAGCCCTGGATGGGTGGGTCCAAGGTAATGAGGTGGAGGACTATCGAGGGTTGTACGACCTGATACTCAAGGAACATCTACTTGAGAAATGTCTTCCCGAGCTGAGGCAACACCTGGTAGACAGCAAACTTACTTGCCCCCGTAAGCTTGCTGAGGAGGCGGACATTTGGGCAAGTACCCGAGTGTCCACGAAGGGGACGGGAGGAGATTCTCAGAAGTCCGGACAGGGCGCTCCCCAGAAGAAAGAGGGGGGAGATAACAAGAAGCAGGAGTTCTCCAGAGGCCCCCAAAATACCTTTAAGGGGAAAAGTTTCTTCTCCACTTCTAAGGCTAACCCGCAGAAGAACACTAATCCTGGCCAGAGTCAGCAGCCAAGGGTTATCCATTGCTATGAGTGCGGTGGTATTGGACATTATAAGGGAGACGTGAAATGCCCAAACAGACCACCCCCTCCCACTGGAGGAAAGGCCCCGGGAGTCGCTAGAGAAGCGCTCGGGGAGGAGATGCCCTTAATAAAGGGGGGGGGAATGGGCGGGTGTCACCTTAGTGTCCCTGGGTGATCGGGAGATGGTTCCAAAGATCCAGGTGCCCTCAAATACTACCAAGTATGGGCAATGGGTCACCATCAATGGCCATAGAGGGGAAGCTCTGAGAGATACAGGAGCCAGTATGACTATGGTAAGGAGTCATCTTGTGTCCTCAGAGCAGGTGATTCCAGGCATACTTCATCCAGCCGCGATGGCTGAGGGCAGAATGGGCCACTATCCTGTGGCCGAGGTTCCCTTTGAGTGGGGAGGGGTTGCAGGTTCACTTCGAGTTGCCGTAAGCCCCGCCGTGCCAGTCGATTGTCTGCTGGGAAAAGATATGGAGCACAATGCTTGGAAGGAGGTGGAATACCGGACTCATACTGAGATGCTGGGTACACCTGATTGGGCCTGTGTGAGTACCAGATCTGCGGCTGCTCGGGAGGAGAAGTCGCGTGGGTTGGAGCCTGGAACAATGGCCCACCCAGCTGCTGATGAGGGAACATTTCGAGGACAGGAGGAGCCTGCCTCGATGTCCATGCCCTGTGAGACGGATAGGCCACCTGTGGAGGTGGACCCGGAGTCCGCGGAGGAGGACATGGTTCCGTTGGAGGACTTGCCTATCCCCGCTGAGTGGCGAGTGGAAGGAGGACCATCCAGGGAGGAACTGAGCAAGGGACAAAGGGAATGTCCCACCCTCGAGGGTCTGAGGCAACAGGCTGAAGCCCAGGCAGCAGGTAACGAGTCTGGGAACTATCGTGTTTACTGGGAGGATGGTCTCCTCTACAGTGAACCCAGGGCGCCAGTGCACGGATTGTCACGGGCCCTGGTAGTCCCACAGTGTTACTGAGCCTTCCTATTAGAGTTGGCTCATGAGATTCCCTTGGCAGGACACTTGGGTCAGGACAAGACCTTTGCCCGGCTTGTCCCCCACTTTTATTGGCCTCGAATGAGGGTGGTGTCCGACACATACTGTCGGTCGTGCGTGTCATGCCAAGCCAGTGGGAAAACAGGGACGAAGCTGAAGGCTCCCCTGGAACCACTTCCCGTCGTTGGCACCCCCTTTGAAAGGGTGGGCATCGACATTGCTGGGCTCCTAGATCCACCTACATCATCCGGTCACAGGTTTATCCTGGTCCTGGTGGATCACGCCACAAGGTATCCAGAGGCAATTCCTCTGAGAACCATTACTGCACCAGTAGTGGCCAAGGCCCTGATGGGGATCTTTACCCGAGTGGGATTCCCCAAGGAAGTTGTGTCTGACAGGGGGACCAACTTCCTGTCAGCATATATGCGGGCCATGTGGAAGGAGTGTGGAGTGACTTACAGGTTAACCACTCCTTATCACCCACAGACCAATGGTATTGTGGAAAGGTTCTACCAAACCTTGAAGGGTATGATCAGAAGTCTACCCGAAAGCCTGCGGAGGAAATGGGACGTCCTCCTACCCTGTTTGCTCTTTTCCTACAGGGAAGTGCCGCAAAAGGGAGTGGGCTTCAGCCCCTTCGAGCTTTTGTATGGGCACCCTGTACATGGACCTCTCAGCCTGGTGAGGGACTCCTGGGAAAAGTCTCCCCGGAAAGTTCCCCAGGATGTGGTGAGCTACATGCTGGCCTTCCGAAGCCAAATGGCTAAGTTGTGGAAGCAGGCTTCTGACAACTTGGAAGCCAGTCAGGCAGTTATGAAAGCGTGGTATGACCACAACGCTCACCCAGTGGAGTTGGAGCCTGGCCAGAAGGTGTGGGTGATGGAGCCTGGAGAGCTGAGTGCCCTCCAGGATCGTTGGACAGGCCCCTATGAGGTATTGGAGAAGAAGGGCAAGTCTACCTATCTGGTGGACGTAAAGACCCCTTGGCATCCACATCGGGTGTTACATGCCAATCGCCTCAAGCCCCACTACGAGAGGCCCAAAGTCATGTTGGTTATGGTGACTGATGGATCGGAAGAAGAGGACACGGAGCCTCTCCCCGACCTTTTTGCATCTCAAGAAAAGGATGGGTCAGTGGACGGAGTGAAACTCTCGCCAACCCTGACTTCTGAGCAGCAGGAGGAATGTCGCCAGGTCTTGGGGTCATTCGCTCCTCTGTTCTCCCTTGTCCCGGGTAAGACCCACTTGTGTACCCATGACGTGGACACAGGGGACAGCCCACCGGTGAAGTCAAAGTCTTACCGGCTGTCTGACAAGGTGAAGGCCAGTATCCAAAGCGAAGTAGCTAAGATGCTGGAGCTAGGAGTCATCGAACCTTTAAGTAGCCCTTGGTCTAGCCCAGTGGTGTTAGTTCCTAAAGCTGCCCAACCTGGCACCACACCAGAATTGAGATTCTGTGTGGACTACCGAGGACTAAATTCGGTAACCAAAACGGATGCTCATCCGATCCCTCGGGCAGATGAATTGATTGACCGGTTGGGAGCTGCCCAATATCTCAGTACCATTGACCTCACTGCGGGGTACTGGCAGATTCCCATGTCTAATGGAGCCAAGGAAAGGTCAGCCTTCTCCACACCTGATGGACACTACCAGTTTTGCGTCATGCTCTTTGGGCTCAAGAACGCTCCTGCCACTTTTCAGCGGCTGGTGAACACGATCCTCACCGGGATGGAGTCATTCTCTGCTGCTTAATTGGATGACATAGCTGTCTTCAGTAGCAGCTGGGAGGATCACTTGCAGCACTTGCAAGCCGTTCTCCAGACCCTGGAACGGGCTGGCTTGACGATCAAGGCCAGCAAATGTCAGATTGGACAGGGGTCGGTAGTGTACTTAGGACACTTGGTGGGCCGGGGAACGGTGCAGCCCCTTCAGGCGAAGATTGAGGCAATCATGGCCTGGAAACCCCCCAAGACCCAGACTGAGGTCCGAGCCTTCCTGGGCCTCACAGGTTACTACAGACGATTTGTGAAGGGGTATGGCACTATCGTGGCACCCCTTACAGTACTCACGGCCAAAAAGCAACCCAGGAGAGTCATTTGGACGGAGGCTTGCCAGCGAGCCTTCGACACTCTGAAACAAGCATTGTGTAAAGCTCCAGTCCCGAAGGCTCCAGATTTTTCAAAAGAGTTCATTGTCCAGACAGATGCATCCGACATTGGCATTGGGGCGGTGCTATCGCAACTCAATGAAGAGGGTCTGGATCAGCCCGTGGTCTTTCTGTCACGAAGACTGCTTCCCCGGGAACAGAGGTGGAGTACCATCGAGCGGGAAGCCTTTGCGGTGGTCTGGGCACTGAAGAAGATGCGACCATATTTGTTTGGTTCACACTTCCTTGTTCAGACAGACCACCGACCCCTTCGTTGGCTCATGCAATGAAGGGGGAAAATCCCAAACTGTTGAGGTGGTCTATCTCCCTACAGGGAATGGACTTTCGGGTGGAACACCGGCCCGGAGTTGACCACGCCAATGCAGACGGTCTCTCCAGGTATTTCCGCCTTAGTGTTGAGGACTCCCAAGGGGTTGGGTAGCTCTCCCCACTTTCAGCTGGGGGGACGCGTGTTAGACCCGTCTGCTTCTGAGAGTCCCCTCACCACTATGATTTCTTTTGTTCCGCTGTACCTCCAAAAATGTGTCGCTTTTTATTTGTCTACCAGGACTTTTTATGTGTTGTTGTCTCATGGGGTTAGATGTTCCTTGACGCCCAGTTGCTCACAAGGTTTGTGGCACCTATTTACAAGGCGCCTGGCCCAAACCTGTGGCATTACAAACTGGGGTTGTCAACCTGTATAAATGAACTTAAAATGGTGGACACCCTTCTTCCTCATGTGAAGTGACTCCCCTTGGAGCCTTCATGAACCCTGGCCTTTTGAGGTTTTGGCGCCCTTTGTTTGGCGCGCATTTCTGACAGGAATTCCTTTATTTTCCTCAGGTACACAAAATGGCTGCTCTAGAACCACAGTACGGTGGCTGTGAGTGTCCTAAATACCCCTCAAGAGTGCCATGTCATTGTCACAGCCAGAGAAGGTTCTAGAACCTTCTGGCTTGTGCCAGTACCCAAGGGCACTGGCTATATAAGGCCCAGTCCCTGGCGGCCATTTTAGATTAGACTAGAGAAGAGGAGATTAAGAGATTCCAGACTTGACACCAGATTGACACCTGCCCTGTTGACCCCTGAGGTGGCTGGTAGCGCAGGCAGTAGAGCAGCAAAGGGTTGCTGGCATTGTGTCTGACTGGCGTTCCAGTCAGCTACGTGAGAAGTGATCTAGCGCCTACAGCGCCTGCCCAGCGAGTGCCTCATTGCCCCCAAAGACTGTGGCCAGATTCGTGTGCCTCTCCGCCCCCCCCCCCGGTGGTGAACTGTGGTCGATTTATCGAGTCGCGAGGCGAGAGCAAGTTCACCGGGACCGCGATCGTCAGCTGTGCCCCCTTCGCGACAGGTGCCTCTAGAGGGGAGCTCGGACGTCTCCGAGCCCCACCAGCGTAGAGCGCTTCCTGCGCAGATTGAAGGTGAGGTGGTGCGCCGGGGCGGGGAAAGGCCGGCCTTCGTTGGGCGGGACTAGCGTCTTTGCCACTCCCCAGTGACCAGGGAGCTGTAGCTGTGGGCGGGAACCACCCTGAATGCGGAAGTCGGAGGGAGGTCCGTGGAGCCCCTGAGAGCCCCGTCGCTAACGAGAGGAGTGCTGTGCCCGACTGAATCGTATCTTGATTGCAGCCGATGTGAGGTGGGCCCGTTTCCTCATAGTGAATGCAGCGTTGTGAAGGAACTGTGAACCGGCATTTACTTGACTGTGCGCGAAGGTTGTGTGACCTCTCCGGCAGCCCGTTCGTCAGCCTAATGACTTTGAACTGGTGTCGCCTGTGCTCAAGTGGTGCTAAAGCCCATAGGCGCGCATAAACTTCACCGGCAAAGCAGAGATCCTATCCCGGTGACCGCCGAGTGCAAATGATGTATTTACTGTGTTTCCTTGCTTTCTAGATATACGCGCATACACCTTGGGTGAATATTAAAGAGTCCCAAACCTTATTTTGTGCTCAGAGAAGCCGTACACCTGGTCATTGAAAACAGCATAAACTGTAAGAGTTATCTTTCCCATTTGAAACGTATTGCAGATGTAATGATTCTAAAGTATTTAATTGGTGGCAGCGATACCAGAAGAAACATGTGGTTGTTTATTTAAATGAACCAATATTTATTCTGATATTTAATGTGATATTTATTGTGATACTCATTCCTGAAGTTATTCTATTTATTAATACTATTTATTGCCAGAGCTGTATGACCAAAAGAAATGTATATGTGCTTTCCCAGTCAACCCTATTTACAACAAAGAACTTTTATATAAAGGAATCGTATTTTTCTACAGCAGTGGTGTGGTGTCCTTCTTCTTGGTGTGGATGTACAAGGAGTTATTATTGGGTCGGAGCCGGCTTAACACTACAGCCTTCACTTGCCTTGTCACTTGAGCCAAGCTACCCCCTTTGTGCTGGGCTTGCCCATCACAGGTCCAACAAGCAGTCCATACCCTAAGGCCCACTTTCAATTATGATTACTTCAGTACTACCTGAATGATTACAATTCTGCAAGAAGAGTGTCTCAAACCAATATTATTATATAATAATAAATGTATTCTAGTAACATCTCATAACTTAATAGAGCTTCTAAAATAATTTCATCATGTATTTCATATTCCTGATTATCAATTTCAAAAGTCATATGATCATACTCAATGTCATCTTATACTTCCACAAAATTAGCATCTAAGGTTTAGTCTAGGAAATCACAACTGATATCCTCAAAATTCATATCTTCCTCTTCTTTCTCGCTACTTGTAAAAAGTATGTTCAGCTCTTCTATGACACTGTTACTAATTTCAAAACCGTCTTCCAAATTGTTTTGTTGATTTTGCATACTGAATTTCTTATGTTGTAGATTCTTGTATAAAAACATAAACACTTAATTTTATCATCACTGTAATATCAGCATAAGTGATGATTCATATGAAATATATTAAATATTTATCTTGGAAATGAAGCAACGATATTTTGTACTTGAGTGTATATTATTTTGAAAACATTCAAAAAATAAATACAATAAATATAGTGTCACTATGCATTGTGCCAATTGCTTTATTTAGGATAGACAGGAATATGTTACCTTTGATTGTAAGGACGTAGAAACCAAGACAAGATAGAACACTGCAACTCAAGTACATTACATAATGGTACAAAGCATGTCATTGGAATGTTGGGTATTAGGATAACTTCCACAACTCACATACAAAATGATTTCAGAAACGTGTTACTTTTTCGAATATAAGGATTAGTAGTGTCTTTCCAAGAAGATTTGAATATTTAAAAGGGTAAAGTAGGAGGTGAAGAACAGAGATAAGAGGTTACATCTCAGGATGCAAGAATGGATGAAAAGGGTGGTCCAAGGTCTGCATGTACAATGGCCAGTGGAGATGTTTTGAGGGTAGGTACACTAAAGATATTCTATAATGTCCAATAAGTGTAGACGATACCACCACACAGAATGGGGAAGAGCAGATAAAATTATGGATTGTATGTGCTTGGGCTATGATGAGAATACACTGTAGGAGGACCACGGTCAACTGCAAAGATTAAATACTTAAGACATAATAAACGAGGTGGCAACAAGGGTTAGGAGGGTCCAAGAGTGGTGAAAGTTGGGTTTCTTAACCCGTGTCCTACCTGCTGTATTGCAAACTTAAAACAGTGACGACAGGAGTGCCTTACTTTGATTACCCCATTACGTTGTCATTTAGTGGGGAGGGAGGAAAGGGAAAGGAGTAAACTACATGTCTACAGATGTACTGCTATGTTTTGGACACTGGATCAAGCACTGAATAAACAAAGTCAGACACAAAAGAAGATACACAAAAGAAGGCTGCACAAAAGATACACAAAGGCAAGCTACACAAATAGGACGGTGAATCTTGAACACAAACTGGTAAGTCAGCAAAAGAACCAAAAGTCTAAGAACACTGCAACAGACGCTACGCTGTGGAACTCATTGTGATGATAGGTAGAAATAAAGAGGAATTCAAATAAAGAAAAAGTAAAAAAGATACATGGATGACAAAGTCACTGGGGTAATACTCTGTTTCTCAACACATACAAGATTTTGCAGAAATTAAATGTTCAAATGTTTAAGGAGCTGCAAAGGGGGTACACAAACACCATCACCCTAGTGAACGCACACTGCCAACCTAGAATTGGCCTGTATAAGCTCCCTTTAGACTTAGGGGGTACACAAAACCACGGGAAGAAGAAATACTATCTGCTCCCCATCAACGGCAGCCAAACCCAAGTCAACACACACTGCCAAGATACATAGATTCAACATAGATAGTAAAAAAAAAAAAAAGTAGCCTCTATCACTAATTTTTTATAATCCGCGGGGACACCATCCCCCGGGGCTCAAATATAACATTGGGGAGAACCCCAATGCCCCCAGGGTCCCAGCCAGCTCCGTGCGTCCTTCGAGAGCCAGCATTTGCTTTGTCAGAGAGAGCAGCTTACCTGCTGCTCTCTCTGATGAAAACCAATCTGCTTTCCTACTTCAAAGAGAGAGCAGGTTAACCTGCTCTCTCTTTCAAATAGGAAAGCAGTTTGCTGTGGTAAAGTGAGAGCCGCGACACACCCGCCCTACCATAGCAAACAACAGTGTCCCGGGGGTAGGCCCCCCCGGGACACTGTAGGAGCCGGCCCTAGGATGTGGCGAACCCCAGGGCCATCGGAGGCTCCAGAAGTTGAGCCGCGTGACCCCCTTCCAATATTCAAAAGCCCCGGGGGGTGCAGGTCCCCGGGGCTGGGAGGACCGTGAAGGACCCCCCTATTTTAAATATTACTGCCCCAGCAAGGTGGCTGTCCCAGAGCATGTGAGGGAGGGGAGGGGCTAAAAACATACTTAAATTATTTTATTTTTTAAAGCCCTGAGGGGGTGGTGGTCCCCGGGTCTGCGGGGGTGCGAGAGCCCTCCGCAAACTTCAAAATATAACCCCGGTGGTTGGCGGTCCCCAGGGCTCAGGAAGCCTTACAGGCCCCCATTATGGAAAAAAATGACCCCCGGGATTTAGCCCCCCCGGGGGCTAATTAAGCATAATGCGGTCTTCTAGTTTTTTTTCTTATTCATCGCATACGCGTACCATACGAGTACCCCACGATTTCTGGCCTAAACATCCATGTGGGACCCCCTGAGCAGCCCTAGAGGGTCAATATGTTTCTACCCTGCCCCCTTTTTTTATTTTCAAAATTAGTTTTACTGTTTTCTTGTGTCTCGGTTCTACCGAAGCACAAGATGGCTGCCAACACTTCCTGGTTTGCAGTGTTGACAAACAGTTCACAGCCAATCAGTATGCAGCTTGTGCTCGTAATTGTACGATTTTCGTTACACTAACTGTAGGCGTACGGTACTTCGTCTCTAGATATCACTATGATTTTACTTTTGATTTTCCCAGGAACTACTGAACGGATTTACACCATTTAACAAAAAGCACAATCTGCAAACCAAACTATACCTTTTTGCCAAATTTGGTGTAATTCCTTTCAACCGTTTGGGCTGTAGCCCTGGCTAAAAGTCCTATGGAAAATTGCATGGGTAAAACACGTTTTGGGACCCCCATTTTTTCTCAGCACCCACTTAACGAATCACCCCCACACTTTCAGGGAAGGAGTGGAGCAGAGCAGGCCATTTAATTGGAGAAATCTGCGAAGATTCGTCCATCGACGCCAAATATAATTTTGCAGATTTCCTATGGAAACTAGGTCCTAACTATAACTACCTACTGGTATATATATATATTCACTGAAAAAACCATAGGTTATAGACCATATATAGAGATGTCATTTGAGATGTCATCAGTGATGTCATCAGTGATGTCACTGACCATGTCATGAATGATGTAATATGTGACATCATCAGCAGTGGATTGCAGGTGCGCGATATATAGTTAGTGCAACTAACTATATATGGAATTTCAATGGTTTTGTGTGAGTAAAATAAGGTTTTTTAAATGCTAATTCCTAACTATATATGGTCTATAACCTATGGTTTTTTCAGTGAATTTTCAAGGTTTTGTAAATGCTAATTCCTAACTATATATGGTCTATAACCTATGGTTTTTTCAGTGAATTTCAATGGTTTTTTAATAGCAAATATCATAAGCTGTCGAATGTCAAGTACGTGGTAAGTGAAAACATTTTCGTGTTTATGCACACTGATCTGCTTTGAATGGTGCCCCCCCCCCCTCATTTCTATTAGGAGTACTCTCTCTTTGCAGATAGTGAAAGGTAGTTAACGCAGGTCTTTGCCCCCATTGTAATCCGTCGTGCCTGCTTCTCTCTCCATTTGATTCATTGTTATCCAAGTATTTACTGTTTTAGAATTAGTTCTCTTTGGTTCATTCTCTATTTACAAACAAACACAGAGTCGCAATACTCTGTTTAGTCTTTGCAGATAACGAAAAATCGTGTAAAAAAAAAGAAAAGGAATCGAGCAAAATCAGTAGGCCACTAATGGGATCTCTTTTTGACCTCGCTAAAATAGAAACATTAGGAACAACCCCTCATGACAAATACAAAACTAGTGAGATGAACTGAACTCCACACAATGATGGCTGCAAAACAGCTCGGCTCCGCCACCCACCCCGCCCAAAATAACGATAAAGAACGGCTGCCATGATTGGTTGCGGAATGACCACGACGGAGCTACGAAATGGTGCTGCTCTCATGCTAACCCCAGCTTCAGTCTGAAACATCCAGAAACACTGTAGACTACCAATTCGATCAGTTCCGGTAGCGCCCCAATGTAACCCGGTAGAGAAGAACTAGCCCTCCCCTCTTTGACTGATGGTTCTTGTTGCCTGTCCCTTCTGTTGTCATTTAACAGAACTATTTAGCCTGCTGAAAGGGGTTGTGTTCCGACCGCTGGTTGGTGGAGACATTTTGACTATATTCTGTACCTGCGTTGTCGCGTAATGCGTCATATGACGCGCCGCGTTAGCGCATCCGGAAGTCATCCGGGGCGCGCAGCGCGTAACGTAAGCATAACAAGTCATGTGACTTGTTAATAAAACTTTTCATTGGTTCATTTTACTTTTCTTATTGTAATGATGAAAGGCTTGGTCATATGACCTAAAAATTACGCTTTTCATTACTTCCGAACATTATTTTTTCTTAAATATATGTTATAATGTTCCAGGCTAATGTACTTTCCCGGAAATTTTACAACTGTCCTGCAAGTAAAATATATTCTTTTTTCGAGAAAAAGAGCGTTTCTTCGTCCCATGACGGAGCCGTTGAGCAAAAGAGGGTCGACCTGCTGTCTTAGTCGCCGATACGCCTGAATATGAGATTCTTATCGATCACTTTATGTTGCAGGAATAGAAAACACAACAGCCCTTGACCATTTATCTTTACTGCGTTCCTTCGTATTATACCTTTTACCCTTCATGTAATTGGTCTGCTTTATTTCACTTGCCTTTTAATGATTCTAAAACAGTGACTATTATTAAAAACTTTACCAATGTATACACTACTACCATGTTTTCTTTTAAAAACCTTTATTGTGAAAATTTCATTATACAAATACGAGCCTATAACCACGTGGGCCGGCCACGGAGCAAACTGTAATCGTATATGATGAATAGACATTTACACTGTAGAGGAACGTAACGGGCGGGCCATTAGGTTGCAAGAACTAAGGTGTCTAACAGTTACGGAATCGGTGGACGTACATTTTATAATTAAAATACGACAGGGCCAGTTACAATAAAATTATCTAGATATACATTTGCGGGCAAGTACCATGGGTGACGTTAATTCGAACTTTCAACAGTACAGTAATCAATAACACATCAGAACTTAATATCAATAGGGATGTCGAAATATTCAATCAATTCTCGTCCCCGCCCGCCATGTGCTTCAAAACTGCATACGTATCTCGTGATTTCAAGGTTCTGCAACCAGTACACAACAAGGAGTTACGAGTCCCATTTATTCTGGCGCCATTTTGGGCGAGGACGGGCAGGTCCAGGATATAGTCAAAATGTCTCTACCAACCATCGACTATGATGATGTTCATATGCTGTATTTATTAGAGTAACACTCATCTGTCCACATGAAATTAATTTGCCACAATCTAAACATGTCATTTTAATCTTTCCAAAGTTCTTCTAAATATTTGGGACCGTTTCCCTTGCCTCTGAAGCTCTCAGTGCCACTTCTTTGATGAATGTACTAGCAGGTCAGGGGTTCTCCTCCAAATCTCTCTTTTATGCAGCACTATAATTAATTGGTGCCACCTCTCCATATGACGATGCATGGTATAGTTACCACAACTATATTTTTTTTCGGTTCCTCTGGAGAGTTCATCGTGGCAGATGAAGCGTGTAACGTACCGGGCATTTACCTTTTTTTGCATGTACAGGAAAGGAAAAAAAAATCGAGCGTCCGAGTTCTAAGGTGTCCCAGGGCCATTTTGGTGGACCAGGCCCAAATCCAAAGAACAGCTATCTCACAGGCTAATGGGGCGACCCACGCCGAGTTTCAGCATTGTAGGATGACCACACAAGTACAGCAACTTGCTAGACATCACCTCGGTGCCATCCGGATCTCGGCGCCCCACTGCAGATGAAGTGCCTCTCAACTATGAAACCACCACGGTGACATCCGGATCTTGGCGCGTTGTGCTGCCTTCGGCCTATTCGCACATGGGTCCGCTACTGACGCCATCTCACAGGCTAATGGGGCGACCCACGCCGAGTTTCAGCATTGTAGGATGACCACACCAGTACAGCAACTTGCTAGACATCACCTCGGTGCCATCCGGATCTCGGCGCCCCACTGCAGATGAAGTGCCTCTCAACTATGAAACCACCACGGTGACATCCGGATCTTGGCGCGTTGTGCTGCCTTCGGCCTATTCGCACATCGGTCCGCTACTGACGCCATCTCACAGGCTAATGGGGCGACCCACGCCGAGTTTCAGCATTGTAGGATGACCACACCAACTTGCTAGACATCACCTCAGTGCCATCCGAATCTTGGCATCTCAACGCCTAGTGGTATCTTCCATACAAAAAATATTGTTACGCTGCCTTTGGCCCCATTCGCACATCAGTCCGCAACTTAGACATCACCTCGGTGCCATCCGGATCTTGGCATCTCAGCGCCTTGTGGTGTCAGTCAGAAAATATTGTTGTGCTGCCTTCGGCCTATTCGCACATCGGTCCGCTACTGACGCCATCTCACAGGCCAACGGGGCGCCCCACGCCGACTTTCAGCATTGTAGGATGGCCACACCAGTGCGGCAACTTGCTACACACCACCTCGGTGCCATCCGGATCTTGGCATCTCAGCGCCTTGTGGTGTCTTCTACTCCGGAAATATAGTAGAAAATATTGTTGCGCTGCCTTTGGCCCCATTCACACATCAGTCCGCTACTGACACCATCTCACAGGCCAACGGGGCGCCCCACGCCGACTTTCAACATTGTAGGATGGCCACAGAAGTGCGACAACTTACTAGACACCACCTCGGTGCCATCCGGATCTTGGCGCGTTGTGCTGCCTTCGGCCTATTCGCACATCGGTCCGCTACTGACGCAAACTCACAGGCCAGCGGGGCGCCCCACGCCGACTTTCAGCATTGTAGGATGGCCACACCAGTGCGGCAACTTCCTACACACCACCTCGGTGCCATCCGGATCTTGGCGCGTAGTGAAGCTGCAGCAGCTGCAAATAAGCTTCAGACAGTGTTACAACCGCTGCTCAGAACTCTCAACTATGACACCACCTCGGTGCCATCCGGATCTTAGCGCGTTGTATTGCCTTCGGCCTATTCGCACATCGGTCCGCTACTGACGCCGCCTCACGTGCCAACGTATTTTCTCCGCATTTTATACCCTATGCCGCATAACAGGTCATGTGACTTGTTTATAAAACTTTTCATTGGTTCATTTTACTTTTGGTTTCCTAATGATGGAAGGCTTGATCATATGACCTAAAAACAACACTTTTCATTGGATGAAAACTTTTTTTTTCCCCCAAACGATGAAAGCCCCACCTTGTTTCTGGATGTTTCAGACTAAACTGGCGTCACCATGAGAGCACCACCATCTCGTAGCTCCGTCGTGGTCATTCCGCGAGCAATCATGGCAGCCGCTCCCCACCAGAAGCCTGCAGGACTCGGGGCCCCCAAAACTTTTGATGAATTCTCAAGGCGGAGGGGACGCTTTCGAGAATGGGGTCCAAGACCTAGCAGACAAGCGTCCGATTTCCAAGGTGTCCCAGGGCCATTTCAGTGGACCAGGCCCAAAAAGGAAACAGCCTGCCGCCATTTTGAGAGTCCTGTGACAGCCGCCTATCGCTGCACCGCAAGAGTGGGCGCAACTCAGCTGAATGGCGGATTTTGACACAGTGGACCAAAAGCGGACGGAATGGCAACTGAAACGGTAAAGGGGCGCCCCACTAAAACAGATGAGACTCCACCTGGAGAGGCCCGTTCACGCCGCCTCCCCCGGGGCGCTCCACGCCGTTATTCGGAGCAGCATTGTAGGATACCAAAACCAGTGCGGCAACTTACTGGACATCACCTTGGTGCCATCGTTCTGCTGCCTTGGAACTATTCGCACAACAGTTTGCTACTGATGACCCACCCCCCGCGACGCGCCACGCCGTTATTTGCTGGGTGGCAACTTACTAGACATCACTTTCGTGTCATCTAGATTTCGGCGCGTTCTGCTGCCTTGGAACTATTCGCACAACAGTTTGCTACTGATGACCCACCCCCCGCGACGCCCCACGCCGGAAATCTGGACGTTGTGCTGCGTTGGGACTATTCGCACAGCCGACCGCTACTTCGTTGTTTTTCTCTAAAAATGTTTATATGTTATTACTATTTTTGTTTTCTTGTATATATTTATAAATTATTAAAGTTTTATAATCTTACTACTTTGTCGGAGTGCTATATATTTTTAATGTGACACATAATTGTAAAAACTTTGATGTACAAAGAGTCATCCCTGGAATCTTCCGCTTCACGCTCGGTCCCCTCCCCAATCACAATACAGGATGGTTTTCAGATAATAGCAACGCTTCTGCTGTGACGGATCTCATCGAGTGTGGGCCTTGATCTACTATAACTCCTTTGAAGACGGGTGATTCTTTACAGCTGTGGCCATAAACTACATCTGCAGGGCTAGCTGATAGCCTAGGACCGGCCTGGACAATCGGACACAGAGGAAAAGGAGTGTCAGAGGGTGCGGTAGTGAATAGGGCGAAAGGGAGGTGTCGGGCGGGCACAGGGTGTGATTCTCAGGGAAGAACAGCGCAGATGGGGGGAGGTTTATTACCCATGCATAAAACAGAGAGCGGGGGTGACCACTGCCTGGGGGAGATGCTTGCGAGGGTGGGGAGCCATGCTAAGGATCGACAGCGTGCACAGAGTGGATCTGGTCAAGGCATCTAAAATGGCTGCCGTGCACGACAAAAGTGTGGCATTTGAAAAAAGACAAGATGGCGCACACAATGTTTTTCAACAATTCCTGATTTCCTTCGAATCGAACGTTAACAGACGTTGGGGCATATTACCAAAGTTAAGTGATATTTATCCCTAACGATGCATTGCAAAGATTTTTTTACCGTCAGAAATTATCGCAGATAAACCTTGCTATTATCAAGGTTTATCGCAAATACGATAAAAAACGAGCGCAATGCATTAATATCGCTGAAAACTCCGCGATATTCATGCATTACCGAGCTAATGCTCTTAGCCATGTTATCCACCTCCCATTGGATAACATGGCTAAGAACTGCTCAGGGCAGCTGTTACTTTTTGGAGATATTCGTGCTTATCTCGAATATTTCCAAAAGTTGATAATAGGAGATAGCGATGTTAGCGACTGTTTCCAGTCGCTAACATCTTGGCATGCCCACTTTGCATGTCATTAGTGATAAATATCACTCACATGCAAAGTGGGACCCAAGATGGTCGCTATCTCCTACTAGCCGTCGCTAACTGGTGTTAGCAACAGCTAGGTAATACAGATATAATTTTATCTCCGCGAAGCGGAGCGCTGTTACAGATATATATCTTGTTTTTGAACGTTAATTTCTCAAAATGCACTGAAGCACATATATTGAGACATAGCAAAGGCACATCGGGCTACCAGTCCCTAATATTTTACCAAGTTTCGTGCAAATCCATTCAGCCGTTCGATTATTATTATTATTATTTTTTTTTGCCCCGCGGGGCCCTTTTAAAACCTCCACATCAAACCTAGGGGGTCAGCGAGGATCTACTATGCCCCCTTATGGTCATCAGCCGTTCGATTATTAATATTTTTTTTTTTTTTGCCCCGCGGGGCCCTTTTAAAACCTCCACATCAAACCTAGGGGGTCAGCGAGGATCTACTATGCCCCCTTATGGTCATTTGCCCCTTCGCTTTGGCCTCCTCTTGTCTCTCGATCCTACCGAGAGACAAGATGGCGGCCGCTACGTACTGTTTGGAATGTTTACAGACACCGGAGAGCCAATCAGCTTCGCTTCGCAAAGCTCCGTAACGCGAAAAGTACGCGAAGCGGTGCGCTGTTACAGATATATATCTTTTTTTGAACGTTAATTTCTCAAAATCCACTGAAGCACATATATTGAGACCTAGCAAAGGCACATCGGGCTACCAGTCCCTACAATTTTGCCAAGTTTCGTGCAAATCCATTCAGCCGTTCGATTATTATTATTATTATTTTTTTTTGCCCCGCGGGGCCCTTTTAAAACCTCCACATCAAACCTAGGGGGTCAGCGAGGATCTACTATGCCCCCTTATAGTTATTTCCCCCTTTGTTTTGACCTCCTCTTGTCTCTCGATCCTACCGAGAGACAAGATGGCGGCCGCTACGGACTGTTTGGAATGTTGACAGACGCCGGAGAACCAATCAGCTTCGCTTCACAAAGCTCCGTTGCGCGAAAAGTCCGCGAACCAGAGCGCTGCCTGGTCCGCGCCTACAGATATATATCTTTTTTTAAACGTTAATTTCTCAAAATCCACTGGAGCACATATATTGAGACCTACAAAAGGCACATCGGGCTACCAGTCCCTACAATTTTGCCAAGTTTCGTGCAAATCCATTCAGCCGTTCGGGCTAAAAGTGAGGCCAACCGCCCTATGGAAAACTCAATGTTAAAAACACGTTTTGGGACCCCCCTTTTTTCTCGGCCCCCACTGGACGAACCCCCCCCAAATTTTTAAGGGCTGCTCAGAAACAAAATGTGCCATTTTCCTGAAAATTTCAGCCAATTCCGTCCACAAACGCCAAAGTTATTAGACATAGAATTTTCAAAAAACCCATAGAGAAAAAATCCTAACTATATATACCTACTGGCGACCGCCAGTAGGTAATATATATATATATATATATATATTCACTGAAAAAACCATGGGTTATAGACCATATATAGTTAGGAATTAGCATTTAAAAAACCTTTTTTTACTGACACAAAACCATTGAAATTCCATATATAGTTAGTTGTACTAACTATATATCGCGCACCCGCAATCCACTGCTGATCATGTCACATATTACATCATTCATGACATGGTCAGTGACATCACTGATGACATCAGTGATGACATCTCAAATGACATCACTGATGACATCACTGATGACATCTCAATTTACATCACTGATGACATCTCATTTGACATGACTGATCACATCACTGATCACATCATTCATGTGATAATACGATGAACTTCTTCAGACTCTAATATAACCTTATATACACTCAGTGTAAATAGACACTCACAGACTGTCACTCATCCATGGAGTTACTCACACACCTAGTCAGTCATGCAAAGAATCAATCACACCTCCATTTCCTCAACTATGCAGTTATACACACCTTACGTATTCAAACAGATACTAACACATATTTACTCTCTTATACAATCCGTGATACAATTTCATAATGATCCATACAGCCACTCACACATTCACTGCCTCTTATGCACAGTTATTTATACATGTCAACTCTCACATATACTGTGTTTTACATATGTTTTTACTTTGACATGTAGCACTGAGATATACATTCACTCACCAATACACTCATGCACACAGTCAACCACCCATAGAGCTGTTTCCACATGCACTTTTGAACCCATACATCTAGTGAAGCAACTGCTCACACATCTATGCACAGAGTCATACACCTCTCAACCATCAACACACACACTCAGTCTTCCATACAAATACTTGGGCAACCAATCAATAACCCATATAGTTACTCATATAGCTACTGATCAACACATGCGGCAGTTTACAGAACAACAGACATAATGATGCACAAATTAAGACAGTTTAGTCACTAACCCATGCACTCAGTGAGACATATTTAATCACTCACTCATACAGTCAGTCATGCACCTACTAAATCCTTCATCCAGACACTTATACATCCACTCATTCTTCAATATGTAAGACATATTTAAACTTTACAGAAACATAAAATCACTGGATGTTGTTATCAGTGATGTCATCAGTGATGTCATTTGAGATGTCATCAGTGATGTCACTGACCATGTCATGAATGATGTAATATGTGACATGATCAGCAGTGGATTGCGGGTGCGCGATATATAGTTAGTACAACTAACTATATATGGAATTTCAATGGTTTTGTGTCAGTAAAAAAAGGTTTTTTAAATGCTAATTCCTAACTATATATGGTCTATAACCCATGGTTTTTTCAGTGAATTTTCAAGGTTTTGTAAATGCTAATTCCTAACTATATATGGTCTATAACCTATGTTTTTTTCAGTGAATTTCATTGGTTTTTTAAAAGCTAATATCTATAGCTGTAAAATGTATTCTTCTTTAAATCAAAAAAATTATTTTATATGTTTATTATTTTTTTTTTTTATTATTATGTTTTGGTTCACTCCCGGTTCGCGAACCGGGAAGCTTCCCGTTAGCTCAATGTGGTGCCGCGACCCGGTCCGCGAACCAGTAAATGTTCCGTTTGCGCAACTGCCGCGTTAGAAATCAACATCGTGATGCGTCGCAGAAGCGCGAAGTATCGCGTTGTCGCGTAATGCGTCTTATGACGCGCCGCGTTAGCGCACCCGGAAGTGCTCCGGTACGCGAACCGCGGTGCGAAGCGCAGCTCCCCGGAAGCGATCCGGGGCGCGTCACGAAAGCGCGACGCATCGCGTTGCCGCGTAATGCGTCTTATGACGTGCCGCGTTAGCGCACCCGGAAGTGCTCCGGAGCGCGAACCGAGGCGCGAAGCGCAGCGCCCCGGAAGCGATCCGGGGCGCGTTCCGCAGCGCGTAACTTAAGCGTAACAGGTCATGTGATTTGTTAATAAAACTTTTCATTGGTTCATTTCACTTTTGGTTTCCTAATGATGTAAGGCTAGGGCATGTGACCTAAAAATAACACTTTTCATTGGTTTAGACCTATTTTTTTTCCAAAATGATGAAAACCCCTCCTTCTTTCTTCACTCTGACTTTCATCTTTGTGAGAGGAAGACCCTTTGTGATCACTGAGCAATGGCTTCATTAGTAGCTTCAGCTGGTGCACCCCCACCACCACCACCACCTCCTCATAGGAAGAGAGGACCACCTCCACAGTTCATTACCAACACAGAGGAGGAAGAGGATGAAGAAGAGGAACAGGAGATACAGGAAACACCGTTTTTACAAGAGGAGCCCCGGGTATCTCATCATAAAACTAGTTTCATTTGGCAGTTTTTTTCATTTCCTGAAGGACAGAAAAAAGTTAATGCTCGATATGTGACGTGCCTGATATGTAAAGAGGACTTATCTAGAGGCACAGAAAAGAAGTATAGTTACGGCAACTATACTATGCACCGTCACATGCTGAGGTGGCATCCACTAAACTACAGCCGGGCAGAGATGCGTGACCTTCAGGACAATCCACCAACTCCTGTGGCCAGGACATCGTCACAGGTATCTCTGTCGGGGCCAGAGGCACGGGAAACCGTGCCAAACATTCAGGACAACTTTGTCCATATGAAGATTACCTGTTTATATTGTGGTACATTGCTCTCATGTGCCAATATGAGCATTAACTTAATAAACAGAGCATTTGAAAACCACAAGTGCTCTAAACGCCCCAAAAAGTAAATTTTTTTTTTGCTCCTGTTGAGCCCTTTCCAATGCCTGTTTTTTGTTGTTTCCCCCCCCCCAAAAAACCAAAAAAAACATAAAACTGTTCAAAAAATACAAAAAAAAAATGTTCAGAAAAATAAAAAAAATATATAAAACAACAAAAACATAAAAAAAAAGTTATTTTGCAGAACTACCTCCCCTTTATAAAAAAATTGCTAGAATGTTTAGCACTCTGGCAAGCTCTATTTCTTTTGGTTCGCTTCCCGGTTCGCTCGCCGGTACGCGAACCGGGAGCGAACCAAAAAATTTTTTTTTTTTAAAAAGAAGAGTAAGTATAAGGGAAGTAAACAGAGAGTATTGTTAAAACAAAGACAGCTATAGGGACTAAACCAGAGATACTGTTTAATAGATTTATTTACCGAAGAAAAGATGGAAGAGGGTATAATTGTGAAAAAGAAAATAGATAAGGAAGTGAAAGAAAAAAAGGAGAGTAGAAGAATAACAAAGAAGAGTTTCTTAGAGAATGTGAGTGAATGTTGAAAATAAGATTAAAACATGTGGAATAACAGAGAGAAAAAACAGAAAGCAGAAAAGAAGAAGTAACAGAAAAGGAATAATTGAAACAGCAAAGAAATGTAAATAACATAGGGGCATATTATCAACATAGGCAATAAAAGTTTCGCAGCTTTTATTGGCAGAAATGTGTCGCTAAAGCCGCTTTTGCAGCAGAAAACTGCTGCTACAGCCACTTTTGCAGCAGTTTTCTGCCGATAAAAGCAGCAATAATTTTATTGGCTGTGTTCATAATATGCCCCTTAGTGTGCTTCAACTACACAGAGAAAGCATAATGAACAAGTAGTGAAAGAGTGATCAGTCAGAGACACTAAGAGTAATGGAGACGGAGTGAGTGAACAAGAGTGAGGAACTATGAGGAGAGGGACTGAGAAAAGGAGTGGAAGGAGTAGAGTAAGTAAGTAAGTAATAGAGAAAGGAATGAGGGAAGTAGCAAAGGCAGGAAAGTTAGGGTTAAAGAAATGAAGCAGTGGAACTAATAGTAGTTAAATGTGATAGAAATGTAACGAAAAGAGTACAAAACATTTACCTTATAATTGTCGTTAACTTAGTCACTTGTTATTTTTATACTTTCAATCTGTGAAAGAGAGAACAAACATTTGAAAAATATTAAAACATGTATTTAAAAATTAGAAAAGACAAGGGAAAAGATTGAAGGACAAACAGTGTTTCAACAACTTTGACACTTACAGAAGCTTCTGCTTCTCCAGGCCCCCTACACAGTCCTAAAGATATACATTTTAAACTAATAGTATCTTGATGCAGATGAACTGAGGCCTATTTTGGAACATGGTGCATCTTTTGCACTGCTGTTGTCTCACAAAAGTGACGCAATCGCAGTGCAAAAGAGGTGCACAATCATCATAAAACTGTTCCTAACATTTTAAATGATTGTTTCAGGATGGCAATAAGGTGTGTCCTATCCAGACGTTTGTTTCAGGTGAGGCCTACTCAGGGTTGCAAATCAAATTTAGCCTTGTTGAAGAGTACAGAGGAGATAATACATGTGCAGGGCAACCAATAAAGTTCAGACTTCCTCTGTTTCCCTGGAGAGGCCTAAACTTCATCTGCACAATTTGATTCGTAATGTTACGAAACACAGGTAATGTATTTGAAAAATATGCAATTTCTTTTGCTCATTTCACAATCACATCACTTGTGTTTCCTTTGGTTAGGTATCTCATTATGCAGATGTAGTCCAGCATATGAAAGAGTACGCACTGAATGCAACAACTTTGACACTTACAGAAGCCTCACCTTCTCCATGCCTCCTACACAGTTCTAAATGTACATCATAAATACAAACAGTACAGAATTAACTATACATGTTAAATGGTTTATTTTTGCTGTTCTCAGAATGTATCAAATTTCACTAAAAACAGTGACTTGAAGGTATTCATCATATAACAGCGGGGAAAAAAACCCACAATCAAAATGATTGTGTTTAAAAAACCCATATAACATAACCAATCGGAAATCAAAACTCCTCAAAAGTAACTTACTTTCCATGACGTCGAAGGATGTCCTATGAACAGCTTACACTCGGTTGTGCTGTTTTTTCAGCCCGCCACTTTCTGAAAGAAAAGCTCCATCGTTTTGAAAAATATGTTACATACAATAAATGACTTCTCGCTCTCTACCACACGTTTCCTCAAGGCCAAATCGTGTAAGAGCCATTTATAACTCTTGGAATTCTTGTAAGCAAATCCCGTCATTTTGTATTTCCGCAACTTTCAAAAAGAAAACGTTCAAGATCACTTTCACAATCCTGGACTAGTAATATCTTACCCTTCTTGCTCAGTCATGTTCTGCATTTCCTATGACACTGATACTGCTTACTATGAAGCAGACTTACACTACCTCTATGACTACTACAATTATTTAATTCTCTACATCACTTTTAATCACAAAGCAATATAAAACAGTAGATAAAATTATATCAACCCCTAGAATCATTATACGCCAGTTACCTACCCTAAATTCTCTTTTCTGAAAACAGAAAGTAAGAATATTTTTAAGTAAAAAGGCAACATTGTATCATAGTCAAATGGGAATAATTTCCGAAACAGCAAATTTTTTTACATTTTCAATAACCTGTGTAATAAGCGGATCTTGTCAAATAACCATCATGCAATATAATAGCTGCAGTTACAAATCTTCTTCCTAAAATCAACGACTGTGTAGCCACAATATTTGTAATTAAAGTTGAAGACTTACTTTCATCAGGTTTATATAATTGGATTTTTAAAATGACATTATAATCAAAAGTTTGGACCAATAATCTAGACAGCATTGCAGACTTACATTCCCTCTACTCCATGTTTTGATTGGCTGCTTGAATTAGCTTATAAAAAGAAACAGTTTTTCTGAACTCATTCAAAGTGCAGTTATTTTTCCATGATGTCAAGTGTTATGGTAAGAAGACCGTTTGCTTTGGGAAATACTCTGTTGTCCTTCAACTAATCTGTGCCCACCACTTTCTGTAAGAAAATCTTCTTTTTTTCCAGGAACTATTGTCTCTGTACTACACTTATCCTCAAGGCCAAATCGTGTAGGAGCCATTAGAACCTCTTGAAATTCCTCAGAGCACATCCCGAGATTCTTTCCCTTAAAATTTGGTTTTAAAAACACCAGGTAAGAATTTTTAAGGTCATACAGCAATTTTTTTTTTGAAAGTTAAAACAGAATCGTTGCAGAATGACCAGCCGTTTCTAGACTTTAAATAAGCTGTGTAATGTCCTGATGTTATTGAAGGACCGTCATGATATATAATTGCTGCAGTTACAAAAGTCCTTCCTGATATTGACAACTGCGAAGCTACAACATTTTTAATTAAAGTTGTCAATTTTGTTCCATCAGCCCTACATCGTTGGAACATTAAAATGACATACTGGCCATATGTTCGTATAAATAATGTTGACATCATTTCAGATTTACATTGGCTACACTCCATGTTGTGATCAGCTGCTTTTACTAGCTTATTAAAGGACACTGATTTACTGTCTGGCAAAGTTAAATATATAAATCTTTCTGAATCTACACTAGTAGTACTTGATACCCAACAGTTCTCGCAGTCATGCTGCCATTGATAAGAAAGCCCAAACAGGTGATCTACATCTACACCTTAAGCATGCAATACATCAAGCATATACATTAAAAACTCCTGACAATCTTGCTGAATATTTTGAGAGAATTGTGTTTGACCTGAACATCTGTCTAACAGATTTCGAATTTCAGACACACTTTCTATTTTTGTTCTATCAGTGCTACATTTCTCTAACACAGAATTTAACAAACTGCAAAATCTGTGATCCGAATTGACCACAATCTCTTCTTTTACATTTTGTAGAGAAAACAAAACATTAACCACTACATTAGCATAGCAGTTGACACCAGAACTGTTTTCAAATTGAAAACTAACAACATCTTCAACAGAATCCTTTTTCTTTCTGCTTATAATTTCAGGTTCATCAACTTTTCGTCTTTTTGGTACAACCTCCCTAGTATTGGTCACATTTCTTTGTTTCTGGCCTACCACACGTTTCTCAAACAAAGGATATTGAGGCAAATGTGGCGCATACTCTCTTCTTAACCTATTGTATTCCTTAACACAATCTAGATCCGCACAAATGTTTGTGACATCACACTCAATCAAGTACAATCCCGATAAAGTTCTAACTCGTGACAATGCCACATATGCCATACCCTCCTTGAACACAGAACTGCCAATATTCACCAATGCACTGTCTACACTTAAACCTTGTGATTTATGGATTGTCACCGCATATGCCAAGCAAACAGGAAACTGCTTACGGCGAACATATAAGTCTTTTACAAGCAAAAATCTAGCAGAACAACGACCAATTAGCTGTACTTCCTCAATGCCATCAAATTTAATTTTTAAAAATTCAATTCCATCTCTATTTCTGTATTTCACAAAATCAACAACATTACCCATTGATCCATTTACCAGACCTCTTTCAACATGTAAATTCCTTCTTAAAATTATACGGCAATTTAAGCACACATTCAGAGTCTTTTCAAAACCTGCAGTTTTAGATATAGTCTTCTCTAATTAATCCAATTTTGTTTTCAAATTCTCAGACAAAATAATTGTTGATCCCATATGCTCTACTCTGTCAATAGCTTCCAGTTTCACAATCTCTTGGTTTTCTAAATACAACATTTTGTTGTTGAAGATGGCACATTCTACAAGAGTTGGCATCAAACATATTCCAGATTTCTTCTCAGTAATTTTCTGAAAAATATTCTCAGGCACAACGTCTTGTTCTGGATATAAATTTGACAGTAATCGTGCATGTAAAGCTTGTTTCCCATGCTCGGTCACTTTTCCAATTCTAACATCTTGTAGAATATTCTTGTAAACTTCATCCTTCGCCTGACGCATATTTTCATGCAGTTCAGCATAATTGAAGTTTAACCATATATTGACGTTGCCAATGCTGCCTAGGCACTTCCTGGTATCTTCATGCGTGAGCATTTTGAACACAGGTTGTCCTTTCACTGGTGTCAGCTGCAGAAGATCTCCGAAAACAATGATGTGTTTGCCACCAAATAACACATCATACTCTGTTTTAAGAACTTCTTGCATTCTCAAATGCACAAAGGCAAGCATGACATTGGAAACCATGCTTACTTCGTCAATGATAAGAAGTTTCATTTTCCTCAAGACTCTTGAAACTTCACAACAAGCATCTCCAGATAACTTGTGGTATTGTAATTTGTTATCATGCTCCACTGGCAGCATCAGTAGACGATGCAAAGTAATACCTTTAATGTTATGTGCTGCCAGTCCAGTTGGAGCGGTGACAACACAAGACAGCGATGACTCAGTCCTTTCCTTCAAATAACATGAAATTGCTTTAATGAGGAAACTCTTTCCAGTTCCCGCTTCTCCACTCACGTACAGTCGGACAGGCTTCAACGACGTACATGAGCACTCTTTCTTCTCATGACTTAATCCATGATCAATTTGCTTGGTAACTTCGTCATATATTTTCCTCTGCTCAACGTTGAGTTGTCTTTCCAAGTCTTCTAAGTTAACCGCATCCTCCTGAGCATGTGCCATGGCTCTTTCCACTTCATTCATGGCAGTGGCAGCATCATTTTCGATAACAGGTCCTCCTAGTGGATCCTGACTCAATGAAACAGAACTCTGACTGTCCTGAGAACTGTCTCTGGCAATCTCGGCTGCAATCGTTGCTTCCTGCTCGATTTCCGCATTCAACATTTGTACATATTTGGGAAAAGCAGGACATTCTATGGTCTCCTTGGCGGCAGTGAAAGAGTCTTCATAACAGAGGAAATCTCCAAGCAGTTCCTCTTCTGCACGCCAAGGCTTGAAAAGTTGCAAAAGTGCTAAATAGAAAAACTCCTTTTTTTCAGGAGATTCGCCACTCAATTTTCGATGGTTTACCAAGTGGCATTTTCTTTGCTTGACCAGACATCCCTCACTTCCAATTACAGCATACACTCCTTTATCAATATCTTCTTTGATGTTCCTCTTGAATATGTAATTTTGTAGAACCTCATACAGACAAACATTCTCGAGGTGACTGCTTCGATTTGGATAATATGTATCCAACATGTTGGTCTTCAAAATGTCGGTACTGTTTGGCTCCTTTTCCGCCAAATACTCAATTTCCCGCACAGGTTTCAGAACTCGATTACGCGTTGCAGCAAGACCAAGACTCGCCCAAACGATACTCCTAGATTTGGCATAGAGACTTGCTGAAGACAACCGGTCAGAACATTTGTAAGCTCCGATTTCTCGATGCGACAACATCTTCACACTGAAACTGTACAACGTCTTACTGAGGCTCTTTTCATGGGAAATGTCCTCCCACATATCCTTCAATTCTGTCTTTTCTTTTTTGGTGATGTAAGATGTCACATACCGAGCCACAGCCATACAGTTATCAGCCACAAACTGTATATCCATGTTAGCATTCCACATGGACAAAATCACTGGGTTGTAGTCGTTGATGTACTTGGACTCTTCGTTCCTCTTCAAATTGTATGTGTTTTTAGGTGATTTCCTTGTCACATTATGTCGCAGGGAAGACATCAAACTGTTCACTCTTCCTCTAGAAATCACCGGTCGTGGAAAGGCGAAACGACATTTGGTGTAGAACTTGTCCTTGTTTCTGAATTTACGACGACAGTACTTTCCGCAACGATGGCTTTGGAAGCGTAGAACTTGTTCTCTTAGGCTTTTGTCCTCCTTTGCGTTTGGAACAGCACATGTAGAATACTGTTCTATGAAACTCATCACTAAGTCTTCTGGATCTGTTCCAAATTTAGGTGCATCCTTGATCCACAGCAGCATATGTATATGAGGAGCACCTCTTGCTTGGTACTCCTTTCTCCAGAAGAAATCCAACACCTCTCCAAGAGGTGGATTCTTCTTATTCATGATGAAAGACATCATAGCTTCAAATCTATGATTGAAGTACCTGCATACATTCACTGGATCCAAAGAGCACAGTTCTCCGGGTGTCTTGAATTCGATGTTTTCGATGTTTCCATTTGCCTCTCGTAGAAATTCAAGTAAGTCTTCCCAGCCATACTCGGCACAGCTCAGAGTGAGGAACCATGTGGGAGTTCCTAAGTTCCTCAGCATACATTTTAAATCACCATGACGACGGTACCAGTACTCATTAGTACCACGCTGACACGCCATGAGATTAATCAGGTGACAATCCAAAATACTGTCTTGGACATTGACTTTATCCATAAAGTCACTTGCCGAGATGTTTTGCATCTGTATACCACTTTTCAAGATGTGGTTCACTGCATATGACAGTCTAGACAGATCGCTTACAAACAGGAGATGAAACAAATAGGGAATGCATTGTCGAAACCTAGCATCTTCTGCATACAATCGTAAAGTCCGGTATTCAGAAGCAGGAATTTGATGAGGTCGCTCATCATATCTTCCTCCCTGACCTGTTGGAAAAAGCTGTGGGAAACACCGAGCTTCCAAACTTTCCTCCCAAACACTAATGGGACTCCCTTTCGCTTGTTTCATTTGAAACAACTCAATAGCATTCCCCATGACTTCCTTGGAATGCAAAGGATGAACACTATAATGTTCATATATTTCTTCAGTAGTACAGGGTTCTACTTTCTCAATTTGAGCAGCACACAAATCGCTATCCTCTTCCTCACTTACTTCCTCTTCTGCAACATATACATTTTTATAGTATTTATTATATTTTTTCAAATACAATGTTGCCCTTTTGACTTTCCTAACATCTACTAAATCTTGCCATATTTTCTTATTCTTTGTCGGAACCCCATTAACTAAGATAACAAGAGGTTCCTCTTCCACTTTTTCTACTCCAATTGTGTTAATGTTTTTCTTCAAATCTAGAGGCAAATAAACAACTCTTCCCTTTAATCCTCTCTGTAAATCTGATGGAGGCAATTTCCCTGTCTTTGGCTCCATTCTTACAATAGCCTGAAAGGGATGGATACTTTGAATCAAAATAGATTCATAAGTATTTAAATCCTTCAATTCATAAGGAATCTCAACCTATTCCAGATTATTATGAACCGCTCTAGCAGGCATCTGGTTTTGATTTAATTTGTTACAACAATAAGTACACACACGTTGATCCGATCCCAAATCAAAACAATTTTCTACCATCAAGTATGTAGCGAAATCCTTCCATTCACTATTATTTTCCCTTTCACTTCTTGCATATAAATCCACTAACTTAGTCTGATTCTTATAATAAGTGCGTCGACAACACACACAAGTGAAATTAGGCCTCTCACTTGATTTCACCTGAAACATGGCAATTTCCTTCTGAAAATTATCTGTACTGGAAACGTGTACACTATCTTCCACATTACCCTCTTCTTCTGGGTCAATTTCAACATTCTCCTCTTTACTTCCAAAGTAAAAAAACTCAATTTCTTCACACATATTCTTCACATCTATTTCAGAACCATGCAAAAGAGCAGCGCATAATTGTTTAAGCATAACTGCTGGACTCTTAGCATAATACAACATTCTAACTAATTTCCTCACTTTATTATGATGCACTGCTAGCATCCTGAAATGATGAAAAACACTCTGGCATACTCTCCTGGAAAGACAAGCCAGTGAATGACCATGCAAACCTGTCACTTCTCTCACTCTGCAAGGATCTAATTCTTGCAACAACTTCATTTTCTGCTTCAAACTTTTCTTATTAAATGTCCGTACAAAATCACAAAGCAAATTGATGGAATCCTGTCGCACACTGCAAATACTACTACACTTCCAGGTGTACACAGGTCCCTTAGGACGTCTTCCTAAAACCTCATTACCTAACATCTCTTCTGCCTCTGTTGTCACAAGTTTTTCTTTTTCAACTGGACAACCATCTTTCACCTCATAAGCTCGACCGCTGGTGTCAACTGCATGCACCAAATCATTATCCTGGAAATAACTCTCCTCATTGAAAAATGCCTCACAACTTGAACTATGCATCCATTCTCCGGAAAAAACTTCACAAAAATTACTACGATTAACTATTCTCTTCCATCTACTATTTCTTTTGAAATCATAAATTGCCTTGTTTAGCTTCCTAATTCTATTGATTATCAAAATAAATAACTTTCGTTTAATTTCAAATGCCTGATCAATAACTTTCTCAACTTTTTTTTTTCTCTTATAAAAAACCACTTTCTGTTGACCTTTCTTAATATTTTTTAACAAATTGCCAATTATCCTGTTGCGGAACATTCGTTTACGAATGTCCCTAAACTGTTGTTTCCTTCTACTATCATGCACAGAGTTATCTCTTGCTCTAGCAGTAACATTTTTGATTGGCCTTTCCTTTCCGTTTAAATTGCTTCTCTTTTTCTGGACAAAAACATTTCCTGTAGTACTACTTTTTTTTCTAGAAATGTTTCTTATGAATGTTTTCGTGGTCTTACCCGGTGCTTTCTTGGTGACTTGACGATTTTTTATTGTAGAGGACTGCTGCTGTAAATGATGGACCTGCTGTCTTTGACGTTTTGTAGCCTTTCTCATTCTCTCCTTAGTTGGCATTCTCAAAATTTGAAATGATCTGTAGTTGAATCTGTGGTAAAATATAATAAAAAATTTTATTAACCACTATTACCAAACAGTAAATCAATAACAGTCATCAAAAACTTAACACACTACTTAACATTTTTACATATAATATTTTTTTGTGCTTTGGCAAATTTAGAATACAGAAATAGCAGAAAAGAAATGGAATCCTTCTTCATTTTACCTGTCCTGTTTTATATGTGAATCTGATCTAATTTTATGAGCATATTTTAATATTTTATTGAAGACACTACACATAACCTGTTTTTGAAGGTGTGTTTAATTTAAAATTAAACAGTTTACATTTTTACTTTTCATTTATTGAACATTTTAAAAATAAATGTTTATAGTTCCATAGGCTCAAGCAGGTCAGCTTCCCACCCTATGTCATACAATTCTGACAAATCGGCATCCTCATCATATTCTTCATCATCCTCAGGATTTAAATCATCCAAGGGATCTACTTCCACTGACGTTTCAATTACAAGTTCAATGATGAGGTCGAGATCAACTGATTGCTGATTGTCACTCATGTTGATGTTGTCGTTATCTTTAAAGAAAGAGAACAACAATGAGATGTTGCAGAGTAAGAGACAAATCTCAGAGATTATAATAGTAAATTTGTTTAACAAGAGTAACATTTTGCAGCTATTATTTAGCCATGTCCAGCGATGCTGAGGAGGTGAGGCCTATGTCCAAGTTTTCAGTGAACAGGACTCATCTCTTCTTAACCTTGGATAAGCCTCACCGACTCTGTGTCCCCTGCTCATACTTAAATGTACAGGGGCAGATTTATGCTAAGTGGCGCATCCCCACGGATGCACCAGTTAATGTGCACCGCTGCTCTGCCACCCATAGTGTGCCGCATTTACAATGTGGAGCACCCTTGAGCAAAAACAGCACAGATGCGTCACGCATCTGTGCCGCAAAAGCAGCACATTGCAGGAATTACGTCATAAGCGCGACATGTCTACTGCAATGCACAGGAGGAAGCCTCACATTGCATGGTGCATCACTTCTTATGCCTGTTTCAAACAGGCGTAAGGATTTGATTCAACAATGCTATAAAGCTGACTCAGTGAAATCTTCTAAATTTCACTGTGTTAGTTTTACAGGGCTTTCATGCAAATTAATGCATACCTTGCAACAAAACACTTATATGAAAACTGACGCAGGTTTCATTTGGCACAGGACTTTACAGCATGACACATCTGCCTTGATGCATCAAGTTGTAAATATGTCGCCACATAGCAAATGTTTTGCACCGCCGCTACGTCACAAAAGTGACGCACAGTGACGCAAAAGAGACATACACCTATCATAAATCTGTCCCTAACATTTTAAATGATTGATTCAAGATTACGATAAAGTGTGGCCTATCCAGAGGTTTGTTTGAGATGAGGCCTATTCAGAGTTGCAGATGAAATTTACGCTTGTTGAAGAGTACAGAGGAGATAATACATGTGAAGGCCTACCAATGAAGTAAGTCATATCCACTTCACTCTTGAACAAAGGCCAGACCTTTTCTGTGTCCATGGACAGACCTAAACTTCATCTGCACAATGCCATTCGTAAACTTAGGAAACACAGGTGATGTAATTGAAAAAAATTTAGTTTCTTTTCCTCATTTCACAATCACATCACCTGTGTTTCCTTTGCTTAGGTATCTCATAGTGCAGATGGAGTCTAGCATATCAAAGAGTACACATAAGTTGAGCAGTGTATTCAACAAATTTGACATTTACAGAAGATTCAGCTTCTTATCTTGTTGGAGATGAAATGAGGCCTGTCTTGCAACATGGTGCATCTTTTGCATTACTCCTGCATCGGTTTCATGTGGCACGGGACTTTACAGCATGACACATCTGCCTAGATGCATCAAGTTGTAAATATGTCACCACATAGCAAATCTTTTGCACCGCCGATGCGTCACAAAAGTGACGCACAGTGACGCAAAAGAGGCATACACCTATCATAAATCTGTCCCTAACATTTTAAATGATTGATTCAGGATGACGATAAGGTGTGACCTATCCAGAGGTTTGTTTAAGGTGAGGCCTACTCAGGGTTGCAGATGAAATTTACGCTTGTTGAAGAGTACAGAGGAGATAATACATGTGAAAGCCTACCAATGAAGTAAGTCATGTGCACTTCACTCTTGAACAAAGGCCAGACCTCTTCTGTGTCCGTGGACAGACCTAAACCTCATCTGCACAATGTCATTCGTAAACTTAGGAAACACAGGTGATGTAATTGAAAAATGTGGAGTTTCTTTTCCTCATTTCACAATCACATCACCTGTGTTTCCTTTGCTTAAGTATCTCATAGTGCAGATGGAGTCTAGCATACCAAAGAGTACACATAAGTTGAGCAGTGAATACAACAATTATGACATTTAGAGAAGATTCAGCTTCTTATCTTGTTGGAGATGAAGTGAGGCCTGTCTTGCAACATGGTGCATCTTTTCCATCACTGCTGCATCGGTTTCATGTGGCACGGGACTTTACAGCATGACACATCTGCCTAGATGCATCAAGTTGTAAATATGTCACCACATAGCAAATCTTTTGCACCGCCGCTGCGTCACAAAAGTGACGCACAGCGGCGCAAAAGAGACACACACCTATCATACATCTGTCCCTAACATTTTAAATGATTGATTCAGGATGACGATAAGGTGAGGCCTATCCAGAGGTTTGTTTGAGGTGAGGCCTACTCAGGGTTGCAGATGAGATTTACACTTGTTGAAGAGTACAGAGGAGATAATATATGTAAAGGCCTACCAATGAAGTAAGTCATGTCCACTTCACTCTTGAACAAAGGCCAGACCTCTTCTGTGTCCGTGGACAGACCTAAACCTCATCTGCACAATGTCATTCGTAAACTTAGGAAACACAGGTGATGTAATTGAAAAATGTGGAGTTTCTTTTCCTCATTTCACATTCACATCACCTGTGTTTCCTTTGCTTAAGTATCTCATACTGCAGATGGACTCTAGCATATGAAGGGGTACACATAAGCTGAGCAGTGTATACAACAATTTTGACATTTACATAAGATTCAGCTTCTTATCTTGTTGGAGATGAAATGAGGCCTGTCTTGCAACATGGTGCATCTTTTCCATCACTGCTGCATCGGTTTCATGTGGCACGGGACTTTACAACATGACACATCTGCCTAGATGCATCAATTTTTAAATATGTCGCCACATAGCAAATCTTTTGCACCGCCGCTGCGTCACAAAAGTGACGCACAGTGACGCAAAAGAGTCATACACCTATCATAAATCTGTCCCTAACATGTTAAATGATTGATTCAGGATGACATTAAGGTGTGGCCTATCCAGAGGTTTGTTTATGGTAAGGCCTACTCAGGGTTGCAGATGAAATTTACGCTTGTTGAAGAGTATAGAGGAGATAATACATGTGAAGACCTACCAATGAAGTAAGTCATGTCCACTTCACTTTCGAACAAAGGCCAGACCTCTTCTGTGTCCGTGGACAGACCTAAACCTCATCTGCACAATGTCATTCATAAACTTAGGAAACACAGGTGATGTAATTGAAAAATGTGGAGTTTCTTTTCCTCATTTCACAATCACATCACCTGTGTTTCCTTTGCTTAGGTATCTCATAGTGCAGATGGACTCTAGCATATCAAAGAGTACACATAAGTTGAGCAGTGAATACAACAATTTTGACATTTAGAGAAGATTCAGCTTCTTATCTTGTTGGAGATGAAATGAGGCCTGTCTTGCAACATGGTGCATCTTTTGCATCACTGCTGCATCGGTTTCATGTGGCACGGGACTTTACAGCATGACACATCTGCCTAGATGCATCAAGTTGTAAATATGTCACCACATAGCAAATCTTTTGCACCGCCGCTGCGTCACAAAAGTGACGCACAGTGACGCAAAAGAGGCATACACCTATCATAAATCTGTCCCTAATATTTTAAATGATTGATTCAGGATGACGATAAGGTGTGCCCTATCCAGAGGTTTGTTTGAGGTGAGGCCTACTCAGGGTTGCAGATGAAATTTACGCTTTTTGAAGAGTACAGAGGAGATAATACATGTGAAGCCCTACCAATGAAGTAAGTCATGTCCACTTCACTCTTGAACAAAGGCCAGACCTTTTCTGTGTCCGTGGACAGACCTAAACCTCATCTGCACAATGTCATTCGTAAACTTAGGAAACACATGTGATGTAATTGAAAAATGTGGAGTTTCTTTTCCTCATTTCACAATCACATCACCTGTGTTTCCTTTGCTTAGGTATCTCATAGTGCAGATGGAGTCTAGCATATCAAAGACTACGCAGAAGGTTACAACTGTATGGAACATGGCTATGTAAGTCAAAAAATCAAAATCTAAATTTGCCAAGCACACATGGGGGCGTATTTACAAGGACCTTGCCCCACAGGGAAAGGTCTTAAATTAAAATGGGAAAAATAACATCAGAGAGACTCAAAGGCCTTATAAATATGCCCCAAGCAACCTATGAAGCTCTAGCATTACATATCAAGAAACCTAATTGATTTCAAAAATCATTTTTAAACACATCATCTAAATAAATTATATACCTACATTCATCATGAAGTGACTTAAAATGCCCTAAGACACATGAAAGCGTTTTTTTTTAAGCCCTTGCTCCATTTTTAGATCACTTTTAACATGGCTATGTAAGTCAAATAATCAAGATCTAAATTTGCCAAGCACACATGGGGGCATATTTACAAGGACCTTGCCCCACAGGGAAAGGTCTTAAATTAAAATGGGAAAAATAACATCAGAGAGACTCAAAGGCCTTATAAATATGCCCCAAGCAACCTATGAACCTCTAGCATTACATATCAAGAAACCTAATTGATTTCAAAAAACGTTTTTAAACACAACTTGTAAAGCAATTATATTCATACATTCATGGGGAAGTTACTTAAAATACCCTAAGACACATGAAAGCGTTTTTTTTAAGCCCTTGCTCCATTTTTAGATCACTTTTAACATGGCTATGTATGTCAAATAATCAAGATCTAAATTTGCCAAGCACACATGGGGGCGTATTTACAAGGACCTTGCACCACAGGGAAAGGTCTTAAATTAAAATGGGAAAAATAACATCAGAGAGACACAAAGGCCTTATAAATATGCCCCAAGCAACCTATGAAGCTCTAGCAGTACATATCAAGAAACCTAATTGATTTCAAAAATCGTTTTTAAACACATCAACTAAATCAATTAGATACCTACATTCAAGGGGAAATGACTTAAAATGGCCTAAGACACATGAAAGCGTTTTTTTTAAGGCCCTTGCAACATTTTTGGGTCACTTTTAACATGGCTATGTTAGTCAAAGAATTAAAATCTAAATTTGCCCAGCACAGATGGGGGCATATTTACAAGGACCTTGCACCACAGGGAAAGGTCTTAAATTAAAATGGGAACAATTACATCAAAGGAAGTCAAAAGCCTTGAAAATATGCCCCAAGCAACCTATGAAACTCTAGCAGTACATATCAAGAAACCTAATAGATTTTTAAAAACGTTTTTAAACACATCTTGTAAAACAATTATATTCATACATTCATGGGGAAGTGAGTTAAAATACCCTAAGACACATGAAAGCATTTTTGTAAGACCCTTGCACTTTTTTTGCATCACTTTTAACATGGCTATGTAACACAAAGAAACAAAATCTATTTGTAAAACACTTGACACAAAGCAACATTTTAAATACACAACTTTCTTCATAATTTTCTCCCTAAACCATACTATTCTCTACCTAAATTAAATGAATCTTTTCTCACCTTAGCAAATACTTTATGAGTTTCAAAACAGTCTCAGAAACACACCAAATTCATTGCCACACTTCATCTGACTGCAGCAGAACCTCCTCTCACCATGTTTTCTGTCTGGATTGTTGGACATAGTTACATCTACTGGGCTCAAAGGTATGCTGAGAACAGAAATTTACCTAACCTCAATTTACAAGATGTGGAAATTAAGTGGTTTGGCCACAGAGGATTAAAATGTCACCAATTGATACCATTGGTGAAAACCTTTATGCATTTGCCTAAACCTGACCTGTTAATTGTGCACTGTGGAGGAAATGACTTGGGCACTTTGACTGGTGTAGGTCTGGAAATGCTTTTAAAGGACACCTTTGAGCAATTGATGGCACTTTTTCCTCAAACTGCCTTGGTATATTCAAATATATGCCAAAGACAGAAATGGAGGTGGTCGAACCAATTTTGTCCACAAATTGAGAAGTCGAGGAAGCATGTAAACAAATCTGTTTCAGCTTACATGAGAGACCATGGAATGGGCTCCATGTACAACAATAACTTGCATTACTACATGCAAGATATCTACAGAGGAGATGGAGTTCACTTCTCAGATGAGGGCAACAGAGTTTTCATTTTGAATTTAAGACTGTACATTGGTACCTACTTATAAGTACCTAAATGTACCATAAACCCAAAAGCTCTTCTCAGAGCTACCCTACATCTGATCACTCACAATTATTATTTTACTCTAACTTTTTCACAAATTTTCAACAAAGTACGCTCCCCGGAGCGCTACCCGGTACGCGAACCGGAAGCTAACCACGCGAAATTTAAAAAAAAAATAATAATTTTCCGCACATATGGGCCTCCTCAGCCACCCTCAGAAAACCGAGGGGGTCAAGATACATCTACCGTGCCCCCTTCTACCCATTCTGAACATTATTTGCCCTCCATCTTGTATCTTAATTCGACCGAAACACAAAATGGTGGACTCCCGTAACGCTGCCGGTTTGCGTACCGGGGCGCTCACCGGGAAGCGCTCCATCAAAAAAGGTGGGAAAGTAATTTACAGAAGAAACCCTGGAGACACTTTCACCAAATATAGATTAGCTCATACTACATACCAATCCCTACCATTTTCACAAATTTGGTTGGAATTCCATTTAGCCATTTAGCCTGTAGACCTCTCTAAATACCCTGAGGTAAATTACTTCACAAAACACATCTGAAGTGTTGGAATTGACAACCAATTAAAATGTTACTTTCATTTTCTATTTTTTTGTACCTGACATTTGATTGGTTATGTACCTGAATATATATAAAGGAAGAGAAGGAAACACAGCCATTTTGACTACTACTTCCTGGTGTACATTTCAATAGGATTTTCACTAATAACTTCAACTTCTTTTTAAAGGTAAGTTGTTATTTTAAAAACTGAAGTATATTGTGCACTTTAAGTTAATATGGTAAACTTTTTCTGATAGTTATATACTATCCCTCTGTAGTAGTTATAGATTTAGATAGACTTCTCTGTTATAGTTATGGATGGACTTAGGCTTCTCTTGTATAATTATGAATTTACTTACATTAAATCACATACACTTTTTTATATTCCTACTTCCACTCTGATACTATACACTGCCCAAAGATAAATTCACTGTTAAAAACTGCCTATCTAAAATTAATCCCAACTGTGCCCTATCTCTACTAATATATATTTTTTTATGCAAATTTCAGACAAAATGGAAGGCGAACAGAAAGTTTCATTTGAAATTGTCCTTGCAGAGACCAACCAAGAAATCATTGATCCAAATGACATTGAATTTATGGATGAAACTTGGGACCAAGAACTACGGCAATGTGTGCAATCAGTAGATGTCCTCCTTGAAAATGAGGACATTTTACACACTCAAAAATTACAAGCTATGTTCAATGAAAATAACGACATTTCAGACAGTGAAATGTTAGACATTTTATTAAATTTTGAAACACAATCACAATAATAAATAATTGCTTAAAAAAGAAAGAAATAAAAAAAATCAACAAAACAAACAATCAATTAACATACAATATTTGAAAAGTCTATCATTCTTTTTTCCTTATAGTACGCTCCCCAGAGCGCTTCCCGGTGCGCGTACCGGGCGCTCCCCACGCAAAAAAAACAATTTTTTTTTAATTTTTTTTTTGCCCCGCGGGGCCCTTTTAAAGCCTCCACATCAAACCTAGGGGGTCAGGGAGGATCTACTATGCCCCCTTATGGTCATTTCCCCCTTTGTTTTTGCCTCCTCTTGTCTCTCGATCCTACCGAGAGACAAGATGGCGGCCGCTCCGGACTGTTTAGAATGTTGACAGACATCGGAGAGCCAATCAGCTTCGCTACGCAAAGTTCCGTTACGCGTCAGGTACGCGAACCGGAGCGCTGCCCGGAGCGCGCTTACAGATATATATCTTTTTTTGAACGTTAATTTCTCAAAATCCACTGGATCACATATATTGAGACCTAGCAAAGGCACATCGGGCTACCAGTCCCTACAATTTTGCCAAGTTTCGTGCAAATCCATTCAACCGTTCGGGCTAAAAGTGAGGCCAACCGCCCTATGGAAATTAACATGGGAAAAACATGTTTTGGGACCCCCCTTTTTTCTCAGCCCCCCCTTGACAAACCCCCCCAAATTTTCAGTATCTGCTCAGAAACAAAATGTTCCATTTTCCTGAAAATTTCAGCCAATTCCGTCCACAAACGCCAAAGTTATTAGACATAGAATTTTCAAAAATCCCATAGAGATAAAATCCTAACTATATTCACTGAAAAAACCATAGGTTATAGACCATATATAGTTAGGGATTAGCATTTAAAAAACCTTATTTTACTCACACAAAACCATTGAAATTCCATATATAGTTAGTTGCACTAACTATATATCGCGCACCCGCAATCCACTGCTGATGATGTCACATATTACATCATTCATGACATGGTCAGTGACATCACTGATGACATCACTGACGACATCTCAAATGACATCACTGATGACATCATCCAGTGACTGTGTGTTTCTGTAAAGTTTAAATATGTTTTACATATTGAAGAATGAGTAGATGTAGAAGTGTCTGGATGAAGGATTTAGTAGGTGCGTGACTGACTGTATGAGTGAGTGATTAAATGTGTCTCACTGAGTGCATGGGTTAGTGACTAAGCTGTCTTAATTTGTGCATCATTATGTCTGTTGTTCTGTAAACTGCTGCATGTGTTGGTCAGTAGCTATATGAGTAACTATATGGGTTATTGATTGATTGCCCAAGTATTTGTATGGGAGACTGAGTGTGTGTGGCTGGCTGGGAGGTGTGTGACTCTGTGCAGATCAATGTGTACTTGTATCAATGATTGTATAAGAGAGTAAGTATGTGTTAGTATATGTTTCAAAATGTAAGGTGCTCTATGTTTAACTGTATAGATTAGAAAATGGAAGTGTGATTGATTATTTACAGGACTGACTAGGTGTGTGAGTACCTTCATGGATGAGTGACAGAGTGTGAGAGTCTGTATAGGTGTATGAGTGCATATGATAGTGTTGTAAACATGAGTGATTGTATGTATGAATGATTGTATGGGTAAATGAGTGAATGTGTGTGTAAACATAGGAATCACTGAGTGCGTATGTAGTAACTAGTATTGGTGTGTCAATGGTTTCAAAAATTATACTCTGTATTTAACACTGGGTGAAACAGAGGTTATATTAAAATGTGAGGAGATGCATTGTATTGTCACATGAATGATATCATCAGTGATGTGGTCATTGATGTCAAATGAGATGTCATCAGTGATGTCATTTGAGATGTCATCAGTGATGTCATTTGAGATGTTATCAGTGATGTCATTTGAGATGTCATCAGTGATGTCATTTGAGATGTCATCAGTGATGTCATCAGTGATGTCACTGACCATGTCATGAATGATGTAATATGTGACATCATCAGCAGTGGATTGCGGGTGCGCGATATATAGTTAGTGCAACTAACTATATATGGAATTTCAATGGTTTTGTGTGAGTAAAATAAGGTTTTTTAAATGCTAATCCCTAACTATATATGGTCTATAACCTATGTTTTTTTCAGTGAATTTTCAAGGTTTTTTAAATGCTAATTCCTAACTATATATGGTCTCTAACCTATGGTTTTTTCAGTGAATTTCAATGGTTTTTTAATAGCAAATATCATAAGCTGTCGAATGTCAAGTACGTGGTAAGTAAAAACATTTTCGTGTTTATGCACACTGATCTGCTTTGAATGCTGCCCCCCCCCTCCCCCTCATTTCTACTAGGAGTACTCTCTCTTCGCAGATAGTGAAGGGTAGTTAACGCCCCCGTTGTAATCCGTCGTGCCTGCTTCTCTCTCCATTTGATTGATTGTTATCCAAGCATTTACTGTTTTAGGATTGGTTCTCTTTGGTTCATTCTCTATTTACAAACAAGCACAGAGTCGCAATACTCTGTTTAGTCTTTGCAGATAGCGAAAAATCGTGTAAAAAAACAAAAGGAATCGAGCAAAATCAGTAGGCCACTAATGGGATCTCTTTTTGACCTCGCTAAAATAGAAACATTAGGAACAACCCCTCATGACAAACACGAAACTATTGAGATGAACTGAACTCCACACCATGATGGCTGCAATACAGCTCGGCTCCGCCACCCACCCCGCCCAAAATAACGATACACTCTATGCAAATATTACAAATATATACAACACACCAGCAAAGTAACAGGGTAAAACATTTTATTAAACAACTATTTACATAACTATTTTATACTTTTTGTTGCCCGATCCGGCTAGCTCAATCAATCGAGCATGAAACTCATGCACTCTGATGGTTCAAAGTTTTGAGGAGTGCTTGTAACACTGTCTGAAGCCTATTTGCACTTGCTTCAGCTTCACTATTCTCAAAGTAAAGTGGGGGCTGTTTGAGGACGTGACTGCATTTGTGAACAATGTAATGCGTTGCCACCCTGAACCGCTTGACGGAAGCCCCCGAGGGATGGTGTGATGGCCCGGACTCAGAGGGGGCGCTTGGCTCCGGCTCACTCCCCAAGTCGTGTTCTCCTGGTGTAGCCTGAGATCGCCCCCGACATAGGTGGCCGGCTCCCGGGATCAAGCGGAACTTTTTGCCTTTTGGTAACTCTTCCATTCTTGACCTTGTCCCACAATCCGTTTCACCTAAAGACACGCTGTAGTGGGGCACCCCTTTACCATTTCAGTTGCCATTCCGCCCGCTTTTGCTACACTGTGCCTCTTCCGCTATTCAGCTGTTTACCGCCCGCTCTTTCGACTACAGCGTCTCGCTCACCATGTAGTTGAGTTGCTCCCGCTCTTGCGGTGCAGCGATAGCCGGCTGCCACAGTACTCTCAAAATGGCGGCCGGCTGTTCAGATTTGGGCGTGGTCCACTAAAATTGCCCTGCGACACCTTGGAACTCGGACTCTTGTCTGCTAGAGATTGGGCTCCATTCTCGAAAGCGTCCCCTCAGCCTTGAAGATTCTACAAAAGTCTTGGGGGCCCCCGACTCCCGCAGGCTTCTGGTGGAGAGCGGCTAGCCTTATTGCTCGTCGAATGGCCACGACGGAGCTACGAAATGGTGCTGCTCTCATGCTAACGCCAGCTTCAGTCTGAAACATCCAGAAACACTGTGGACTACCAATTCGATCAGTTCCGGTAGCGCCCCAACGTGACCCGGTAGAGAAGAACTAGCCCTCCCCTCTTTCACTGATGGTTCTTGTTGCCTGTCCCTTCTGTTGTCATTTAACAGAACTATTTAGCCTGCTGAAAGGGGTTGTGTTCCGACCGCTGGTTGGTGGAGACATTTTGACTATATTCTAGACCTGCGTTGTCGCGTAATGCGTCATATGACGCGCCGCGTTAGCGCATCCGGAAGTGATCCGGGGCGCGACGCGCAGCGCGTAACGTAAGCATAACAGGTCATGTGACTTGTTAATAAAACTTTTCATTGGTTCATTTTACTTTTCTTATTCTAATGATGAAAGGCTTGGTCATATGACCTAAAAATTACGCTTTTTATTACTTTCGAACATTATTTTTTCTTAAATATATGTTATAATGTTCCAGGCTAATGTACTTTCCCGGAAAATGTACAACTGTCCTGCAAGTAAAATATATTCCTTTTTCGAGAAAAAGGGCGTTTCTTCGTCCCATGATGGAGCCGTTGAGCAAAAGAGGGTCGGCCTGCTGTCTTAGTCGCCGATACGCCTGAATATGAGATTCTTATCGATCACTTTATGTTGCAGGAGTAGAAAACACAACAGCCCTTGACCATTTATCTTTACTGCGTTCCTGCGTATTATACCTTTTACCCTTCATGTAATTGGTCTGCTTTATTTCACTTGCCTTTTACTGATTCTAAAACAATGACTATTATTAAAAACTTTACCAATGTATATACTACTACCATGTTTTCTTTTAAAAACCTTTATTGTGAAAATGTCATTATACAAATACGGGCCTATAACCACGTGGGCCGGCCACGGAGCAAACTGTAATCGTATATGATGAGTGGACATTTACACTGTAGAGGAACGTAACGGGCGGGCCATTAGGTTGCAGGATCTAAAGTGTCTAACAGTTGCGGAATCGGTGGACGTACATTTTATAATTAAAATACGACAGGGCCAGTTACAATAAAATTATCTAGATATACATTTGTGGGAAAGTACCATGGGTGACGTTAATTCGAACTTTCAATAGTACAGTAATCAATAACACATCAGAACTTAATATCAATAGGGATATCGAAATATTCAATCTATTCTCGTCCCCGCCCGCCATGTGCTTCAAAACTGAATACGAATCTCGTGATATCAAGGTTGTGCAACCAGTACACAACAAGGAGTTACGAGTCCCATTTATTCCGGCGCCATTTTGGGCGAGGACGGGCAGGTCCAGGATATAGTCAAAATGTCTCTACCAACCATCGACTATGATGATGTTCATATGCTGTATTTATTAGAGTAACACTCATCTGTCCACATGAAATTAATTTGCCACAATCTAAACATGTCATTTTAATCTTTCCAAAGTTCTTCTAAATATTTGGGACCGTTTCCCTTGCCTCTGATGCTGTCAGTGCCACTTCTTTGATGAATGTACTGGCAGGTCGGGGGTTCTCCTCCAAATCTCTCTTTTATGCAGCACTATAATTAATCGGTGCCACCTCTCCATATGACGATGCATGGTATAGTTACCATAACTATATTTTTTTTCGGTTCCTCTGGAGAGTACATCGTGGCAGATGAAGCGTGTAACGTACCGGGCATTTACCTTTTTTTGCATGTAGAGGAAAGGAAAAAAAATTCGAGCGTCCGAGTTCTAAGGTGTCCCAGGGCCATTTTAGTGGACCAGGCCCAAATCCAAAGAACAGGCCGCCATTTTGAGAGTCCTCTTGCAGCCGCCTGTCGCTGTAGCATCAAGAGCGGCCGAAACTCAGCTGAATGGCAACTGAAACGGCAACTGAAACGGTAAAGGGGCGCCCCACTACAGCAGACGAGCCTCCACCTAGGAAGGCCTGTTCACGCCGCCTTCCCCCCCCCCCTTCGGGCACCCCACGCCGTTATAGGATTGTAGGATGGCCACACCAGTACGGCAACTTGCTAGACACCACCTCCGTGCCTACCGAATCTCAGCGTCTTGTGGTGTCTTCTATTCAGAAAACATTGTTGTGCTGCCTTCAACCTATTCGCCGCAAGTGCGCACGCAACTCAGCTGCATAGCTTGCTAGACACCACCTCGGTGCTAACCGAATCTCAGCGCCTTGTGGTGTCTTCTATTCCGAAAATATTGTTGCGCTGCCTTTGGCCCCATTCGCACATCGGTCCGCTACTGACGCCATCTCACAGGCCAACGAGGCGCCCCACGCCGACTTTCAGCATTGTAGGATGGCCACACCAGTGCGGCAACTTACTAGACACCACCTCGGTGCCATCCGGATCTTGGCATCTCAGCGCCTTGTGGTGTCTTCTATTCAGAAAATATTGTTGCGCTGCCTTTGGCCCCATTCGCACATCAGTCCGCTACTGCCGCCATCTCACAGGCCAACGGGGCGCCCCACGCCGACTTTCAGCATTGTAGGATGGCCACACCAGTGCGACAACTTGCTAGACACCACCTCGGTGCCATCCGGATCTTGGCATCTCAGCGCCTTGTGGTGTCTTCTATTCAGAAAATATTGTTGCGCTGCCTTTGGCCCCATTCGCACATCGGTCCGCTACTGCTGCCATCTCACAGGCCAACGGGGCGCCCCACGCCGACTTTCAGCATTGTAGGATGGCCACACCAGTGCGACAACTTGCTAGACACCACCTCGGTGCCATCCGGATCTTGGCATCTCAGCGCCTTGTGGTGTCTTCTATTCAGAAAATATTGTTGCGCTGCCTTTGGCCCCATTCGCACATCGGTCCGCTACTGCCGCCATCTCACAGGCCAACGGGGCGCCCCACGCCGACTTTCAGCATTGTAGGATGGCCACACCAGTGCGACAACTTGCTGGACACCACCTCGGTGCCATCCGGATCTTGGCGCGTTGTGCTGCCTTCGGCCTATTCGCACATCGGTCCGCTACTGACGCCGCCTCACGTGCCAACGGATTTTCTACGCTTTTTATACCCTATGCCGCATAACAGGTCATGTGACTTGTTTATAAAACTTTTCATTGGTTCATTTTACTTTTGGTTTCCTAATGATGGAAGGCTTGATCATATGACCTAAAAATAACACTTTTCATTGGATGAAAACTAGTTTTTTTTCCCAAACGATGAAAGCCCCACCTTGTTTCTGGATGTTTCAGACTGAAGCTGGCGTCAGCATGAAAGCACCACCATCTCGTGGCTCCGTCGTGGTCATTCCGCGAGCAATCATGGCAGCCGCTCCCCACCGGAAGCCTGCAGGAGTTGGGGGCCCCCAAGACTTTTGTAGAATCCTCAAGGCGGAGGGGACGCTTTCGAGAATGGGGTCCAAGACCTAGCAGACAAGCGTCCGATTTCCAAGGTGTCCCAGGGCCATTTCAGTGGACCAGGCCCACAAAGGAAAGAGCCTGCCGCCATTTTGAGAGTCCTGTGACAGCCGCCTATCGCTGCACCGCAAGAGTGGGCGCAACTCAGCTGAATTGCGGATTTTGACACAGTGGACCAAAAGCGGACGGAATGGCAACTGAAACGGTAAAGGGGCGCCCCACTACAGCAGACGAGGCTCCACCTGGGGAGGCCCGTTCACGCCGCCTCCCCCCCCCCCCGGGGCGCCCCACGCCGTTATTCGGAGGAAGGCAACTCAGCTGAATTGCGGATTTTGACACAGTGGACCAAAAGCGGACGGAATGGCAACTGAAACGGTAAAGGGGCGCCCCACTACAGCAGACGAGGCTCCACCTGGGGAGGCCCGTTCACGCCGCCTCCCCCCCCCCCCCGGGGCGCCCCATGCCGTTATTCGGAGGGCGGCAACTTACTGGACATCACCTTGGTGCCATCGTTCTGCTGCCTTGGAACTATTCGCACAACAGACCGCTACTGATGACCCACCCCCCGCGACGCCCCACGCCGGATACCGAAATCAGTGCGGCACCCAGCCAACATCACCTGGGTGCCGTCCAGAAATCTGAACGTTGTGCTGCCTTGGGACTATTCGCACAACCGACCGCTACTTCCTTCTTTTTCCCTAAAAATGTTTAAATGTTTTTACTGTTTTTGTTTTGTTGTATATATTTATAAGTTATTAAAGTTTTATAATCCTACTACTTTGTTGGAGTGCTATATATTTTTAATGTGACACATAATTGTAAAAACTTTGATGTACAAAGAGTCATCTCTGGAATCTTCCGCTTCAGGCTCGGTCCCCTCCCCAATCACAATACAGGATGGTTTTCAGATAGTAGGAACGCGTGTGGTGTGACGGATCTCATCGGGTGTGGGGCTTGATCTACTATAACTCCTTTGAAGAGGGGTAATTCTTTACAGCTGGGGCCATAAACTACATCTGCAGGGCTAGCTGATAGCCTGGGACCGGCCTGGACAATCGGACACAGAGGAATAGGAGTGTCAGAGGGTGCGGTAGTGAATAGGGCGAAAGGGAGGTGTCGGGCGGGCACAGGGTGTGATTCTCAGGGAAGAGCAGCGCAGATGGGGGGAGGTTTATTGCCCATGCATAAGACAGAGAGCGGGGGTGACCAGTGCCTGGGGGAGATGCTTGCGAGGGTGGGGAGCCATGCTAAGGATCGACAGCGTGCAGAGAGTGGGTCTGGTCAAGTCATCTAAAATGGCTGCCGTGCACGACAAAAGTGTGGCATTTGAAAAAAGGCAAGATGGCGCAGACAATGTTTTTCAACACTTCCTGATTTCCTTAGAATCGAACGTTAACAGACGTTGGGGCATATTACCAAAGTTAAGCGATATTTATCCCTAACGATGCTTAGCAACTAATTTTTTACCGCTAAGCATCGTCAGAAATTATCGCAGATAAACCTTGCTATTATCAAGGTTTATCGCAAATGCGATAAAAAACGGCCGCAATGCATTAATATCGCTGAAAAGTCAGCGATATTCATGCATTACCGAGCTAATACTCTTAGCCATGTTATCCACCTCCCATTGGATAACATGGCTAAGAACTGCTCAGGGCAGGTGTTACTTTTTGGAGATATTCGCGCTTAGCGCGAATATCTCCAAAAGTTGGTAATAGGAGATAGCGATGTTAGCGACTGTTTCCAGTCGCTAACATCTTGGCATGCCCACTTTGCATGTCATTAGTGATAAATATCACTGACATGCAAAGTGGGGCCCAAGATGGTCGCTATCTCCTACTAGCGGTCGCTAACTGGTGTTAGCGACAGCTAGGTAATACGGAGATAATTTTATCTCCGCTTTCTTGGCTTTTAAAGCCAAAAAAGCGGAGATAAACCCCCTTGATAATATGCCCCGTTATCTCTCCCACACTACCGGTCCCCCTGGGCAGGGAGGATCTACTATGCACCCTTATGGTCATTTGCCCCTTCGCTTTGGCCTCCTCTTGTCTCTCGATCCTACCGAGAGACAAGATGGCGGCCGCTACGGACTGTTTGGAATGTTTACAGACGCCGGAGAACCAATCAGCTTCGCAAAGCTCCGTAACGCGAAAAGTATGCGATGCGGAGCGCTGTTACAGATATATATCTTTCTTTGAACGTTAATTTCTCAAAATCCACTGGAGCACATATATTGAGACCTAGCAAAGGCACATCGGGCTATCAGTCCCTAATATTTTGCCAAGTTTCGTGCAAATCCATTCAGCCGTTCGATTATTATTATTATTTTTTTTTTTTGCCCCGCGGGGCCCTTTTAAGTCCACATTTGTAAAGCGCACAATCACCCGTAAGGGTCTCTAGGCGCTGGGGGCCGTCGGGAAGATTAAGCGAGCTATTGCCCAGAGTCACATGGTGCTGGGCTAATCTGCCGCCGGTGCCGGGGATCGAACCGTGATCCCCAGATTCCAGCGTCAGTCGCCCTGGCCGCGGCGCCACACCTCTCCCCTCTAAAACCTCCACATCAAACCTAGGGGGTCAGGGAGGATCTACTGTGCCCCCTTATGGTCATTTGCCCCTTCGCTTTGGCCTCCTCTTGTCTCTCGATCCTACCGAGAGACAAGATGGCGGCCGCTACAGACTGTTTGGAATGTTTACAGACGCCGGAGAACCAATCAGCTTCGCTTCACAAAGCTCCGTAACGCGAAAAGTACGCGAACTGGAGCGCTGCCCGGTCCGCTGTTACAGATATATATCTTTTTTTGAACGTTAATTTCTCAAAATCCACTGGAGCACATATATTGAGACCTAGCAAAGGCACATCGGGCTACCAGTCCCTACAATTTTGCCAAGTTTCGTGCAAATCCATTCAGCCGTTCGGGCTAAAAGTGAGGCCAACCGCCCTATGGAAAACTCAATGTTAAAAACATGTTTTGGGACCCCCCTTTTTTCTCGGCCCCCCCTTGACGAAACCCCTCCAAATTTTCAGGGGCTGCTCAGAAACAAAATGTTCCATTTTTCTGAAAATTTCAGCCAATTCCGTCCACAAACGCCAAAGTTATTAGACATAGAATTTTCAAAAATCCCATAGAGAAAAAATCCTAACTATATATACCTACTGGCGACCGCCAGTAGGTAATATACCTACTGGCGACCGCCAGTAGGTAATATATATATATATATATATATATATATATATACATATATATATATATATATATATATATATATATATAACCAAACACTTTGACGAAAATCAGCCCGCGCCACTTTTGATGGCGGGCCTCAGCAGGGCTTCGTCTTGCCCCGTTCAATCCACAACACGGTCGTCCTAGTCTTTCGTTAAAGAGACAACAAGCTGAGGCCCAAAGTTGCATTGACGGTGAATATTTATTCAGAGATAACACCTTTTTTTTTTTTTTTTTTTTGCATTCACGGTGAATATTTATTCAGAGATAACACCCAACGCGTTTCGCAGCCGCAGCCGCTTGTTCACAAGTGATTTCATGTTCAAACAATAAAGTTATATACAAAAGAAAACAAAGGTCATGTGATTTCTAAATAAACAGTGAAAAAATACTCTCATTCACTTTTAACGTTTTTTGTGTTTTTTTTCAAGGTTCAGTGAATTTTCAAGGTTTTGTAAATGCAAATTCCTAACTATATATGGTCTATAACCTATGGTTTTTTCAGTGAATTTCAATGGTTTTTTAATAGCAAATATCATAAGCTGTCGAATGTCAAGTACGTGGTAAGAAAAAACATTTTCGTGTTTATGCACACTGATCTGCTTTGAATGCTGCCCCCCCCTCATTTCTATTAGGAGTACTCTCTCTTTGCAGATAGTGAAGGGTAGTTAACGCAGGCCTTTGACCCCGTTGTAATCCGTCGTGCCTGCTTCTCTCTCCATTTGATTGATTGTTATCCAAGCATTTACTGTTTTAGAATTGGTTCTCTTTGGTTCATTCTCTATTTACAAACAAGCATAGAGTCGCAATACTCTGTTTAGTCTTTGCAGATAGCGAAAAATCGTGTAAAAAAACAAAAGGAATAGAGCAAAATCAGTAGGCCACTAATGGGATCTCTTTTTGACCTCGCTAAAATAGAAACATTAGGAACAACCCCTCATGACAAATACGAAACTAGTGAGATGAACTGAACTCCACACCATGATGGCTGCAAGACAGCTCGGCTCCGCCACCCACCCCGCACAAAATAACGATAAACTCTATGCAAATATATACAACACACCAGCAAAGTAACAGGGTAAAACATTTTATTAAACAACTATTTACATAACTATTTAAAACTTTTTGTTGCCCGATCCGGCTAGCTCAATCGATCGAGCATGAAACTCATGCACTCTGATGATTCAAAGTTTTGAAGAGTGCTTGTAACACTGTCTGAAGCCTATTTGCACTTGCTTCATCTTCACTATTCTAAAAGTAAGTGGGGGCTGTTTGAGTACGTTACTGCATTTGTAAACAATGTGATGCGGTGCCACCCTGAACCGCTTAACGGAGGCCCCCGAGGGACGGTGTGATGGCGCGGACTCGGAGGGGGCGCTTGGCTCCGGCCCCCTCCCCAAGTCGTGTTCTCCTGGTGTGGCCTGAGATCGCCCCCGACATAGGTGGCCGGCTCCCGGGATCAAGCGGAACTTTTTGCCTTTTGGTAACTCTTCCATTCTTGACCTTGTCCCACAATCCGTTTCACCTAAAGACACGCTGTAGTGGGGCGCCCCTTTACCATTTCAGTTGCCATTCCGCCCGCTTTTGCTACACTGTGCCTCTTCCGCTATTCAGCTGTTTACCGCCCGCTCTTTCGACTACAACGTCTCGCTCACCATGTAGTTGAGTTGCTCCCGCTCTTGCGGTGCAGCGATAGGCGGCTGCCACAGGACTCTCAAAATGGCGGCCGGCTCTTCAGATTTGGGCGTGGTCCACTAAAATGGCCCTGCGACACCTTGGAACTCGGACGCTTGTCTGCTAGAGCTTGGGCTCCATTCTCGAAAGCATCCCCTCAGCCTTGAAGATTCTACAAAAGTCTTGGGGCCCCCGACTCCCGCAGGCTTCTGGTGGGGAGCGGCTAGCATGATTGCTCGTGGAATGGCCACGACGGAGCTACGAAATGGTGGTGCTCTCATGCTAACGCCAGCTTCAGTCTGAAACATCCAGAAACTCTGTAGACTACCAATTCGATCAGTTCCGGTAGCGCCCCAACGTGACCCGGTAGAGAAGAACTTGCCCTCCCCTCTTTGACTGATGGTTCTTGTTGCCTGTCCCTTCTGTTGTCATTTAACAGAACTATTTAGCCTGCTGAAAGGGGTTGTGTTCCGACCGCTGGTTGGTGGAGACATTTTGACTATATTCTGGACCTGCGTTGTCGCGTAATGCGTCATATGACGCGCCGCGTTAGCGCATCCGGAAGTGATCCGGGGCTCGGCGCGCAGCGAGTAACGTAAGCATAACAGATCATGTAACTTGTTAATAAAACTTTTCATTGGTTCATTTTACTTTTCTTATTCTAATGATGAAAGGCTTGGTCATATGACCTAAAAATTACGCTTTTTATTACTTTCGAACATTATTTTTTCTTAAACATATGTTATAATGTTCCAGGCTAATGTACTTTCCCGGAAAATTTACAACTGTCCTGCAAGTAAAACATATTCCTTTATCGAGAAAAAGGGCGTTTCTTCGTCCCATGACGGAGCCGTTGAGCAAAAGAGGGTTGGCCTGCTGTCTTAGTCGCCGATACGCCAGAATATCAGATTCTTATCGATCACTTTATGTTGCAGGTGTAGAAAACACAACAACCCTTGACCATTTATCTTTACTGCGTTCCTGCGTATTATACCTTTTACCCTTCATGTAATTCGAATGCTTTATTTCACTTGCCTTTTACTGATTCTAAAACAGTGACTATTATTAAAAACTTTACCAATGTAAATACTACTACCATGTTTTTTTTTAAAAACCTTTATTGTGAAAATGTCAGTATACAAATACGGGCCTATAACCACGTGGGCCGGCCACGGAGCAAACTGTAATCGTATATGATGAGTAGACATTTACACTGTAGAGGAATGTAACGGGCGGGCCATTAGGTTGCAAGAACTAAGGTGTCTAACAGTTGCGGAATCGGTGGACGTACATTTTATAATTAAAATACGACAGGGCCAGTTACAATAAAATTATCTAGATATACATTTGCGGGCAAGTACCATGGGTGACGTTAATTCGAACTTTCAATAGTACAGTAATCAATAACACATCAGAACTTAATATCAATGGGATGTCGAAATATTCAATCAATTCTCGTCCCCGCCCGCCATGTGCTTCAAAACTGCATACGTATCTCGTGATTTCAATGTTCTGCAACCAGTACACAACAAGGAGTTACGACTCCCATTTATTCTGGCGCCATTTTGGGCGAGGAGGGGCAGGTCCAGGATATAGTCAAAATGTCTCTACCAACCATCGACTATGATGATGTTCATATGCTGTATTTATTAGAGTAACACTCATCTGTCCACATGTAATTAATTTGCCACAATCTAAACATGTCATTTTAATCTTTCCAAAGTTCTTCTAAATATTTGGGACCGTTTCCCTTGCCTCTGATGCTGTCAGTGCCAGTTCTTTGATGAATGTACTGGCAGGTCGGTGGTTCTCCTCCAAATCTCTCTTTTATGCAGCACTATAATTAATCGGTGCCACCTCTCCATATGACGATGCATGGTATAGTTACCATAACTATATTTTTTTTCGGTTCCTCTGGAGAGTACATCGTGGCAGATGAAGCGTGTAACGTACCGGGAATTTACCTTTTTTGCATGTAGGGGAAAGGAAAAAAAATTCGAGCGTCCGAGTTCTAAGGTGGCCCAGGGCCATTTTAGTGGACCAGGCCCAAATCCAAAGGACAGGCCGCCATTTTGAGAGTCCTGTTGCAGCCGCCTGTCGCTGTAGCATCAAGAGCGGCCGAAACTCAGCTGAATGGTAACGAAAACGGTAAAGGGGGGCCCCACTACAGCAGACGAGCCTCCACCTGGGAAGGCCCGTTCATGCCGCCTCCCCCCCCCCTTCGGGCACCCCACGCCGTTATTCGGAGCAGGATTGTAGGATGGCCACACCAATGCGGCAATTTGCTAGACACCACCTCGGTGCCAACCGAATCTCAGCGCCTTGTGGTGTCTTCTATTCAGAAAACATTGTTGTGCTGCCTTCGACCTATTCGCCGCAAGTGCGCACGCAACTCAGCTGCATAGCTTGCTAGACACCACCTCGGTGCCATCCGGATCTTGGCGCGTTGCGCTGCCTTTGGCCCCATTCGCACATCGGTCCGCTACTGACGCCACCTCACAGGCCAACGGGGCGCCCCACGCCCACTTTCAGCATTGTAGGATGGCCACACCAGTGCGGCAACTTGCTAGACACCACCTCGGTGCCATTCGGATCTTGGCGCGTTGTGCTGCCTTCGGCCTATTCGCACATCAGTCCGCTACTGACGCGAACTCACAGGCCAACGAGGCGCCCCACGCCGACTTTCAGCATTATAGGATGGCCACACCAGTGCGGCAACTTGCTAGACACCACCTCGGTGCCATCCGGATCATGGCGCGTAGTGAAGCTGCAGCAGCTGCAAATAAGCTTCAGACAGTGTTACAACCGCTGCTCAGAACTCTCAACTATGACACCACCTCAGTGCCATCCGGATCTTGGCGCGTTGCACTGCCTTTGGCCCCATTCGCACATCGGTCCGCTACTGACGCCACCTCACAGGCCAACGGGGCGCCCCACGCCCACTTTCAGCATTGTACGATGGCCACACCAGTGCAGCAACTTGCTAGACACCACCTCGGTGCCATCCGGATCTTGGCGCGTTGTGCTGCCTTCGGCCTATTCGCACATCGGTCCGCTACTGACGCTGCCTCACGTGCCAATGGATTTTCTACACTTTTTATACCCTATGCCGCATAACAGGTCATGTGACTTGTTTATAAAACTTTTCATTGGTTCATTTTACTTTTGGTTTCCTAATGGTGGAAGGCTTGATCATATGACCTAAAAATAACACTTTTCATTGGATGAAAACTTTTTTTTTTCCCAAACGATGAAAGCCCCACCTTGTTTCTGGATGTTTCAGACTGAAGCTGGCGTCAGCATGAAAGCACCACCATCTCGTGGCTCCGTCGTGGTCATTCCGCGAGCAATCATGGCAGCCGCTCCCCACCGGAAGCCTGCAGGAGTCGGGGGCCCCCAAGACTTTTGTACAATCCTCAAGGTTGAGGGAACGCTTTCGAGAATGGGGTCCAAGACCTAGCAGACTAGCGTCTGATTTCCAAGGTGTCCCAGGGCCATTTCAGTGGACCAGGCCCAAAAAGGAAAGAGCCTGCCGCCATTTTGAGAGTCCTGTGGCAGCCGCCTATCGCTGCACCGCAAGAGTGGGCGCAACTCAGCTGAATGGCGGATTTTGACACAGTGGACCAAAAGCGGACGGAATGGCAACTGAAACGGTAAAGGGGCGCCCCACTACAGCAGACGAGCCTCCACCTGGGGAGGCCCGTTCACGCCGCCTCACCCCCCCCCCGGGGCGCCCCACGCCGTTATTCGGAGGGCGGCAACTTACTGGACATCACCTTTGTGCCATCGTTCTGCTGCCTTGGAACTATTCGCACAACAGACCGCTACTGATGACCCACCCCCCGCAACGCCCCACGCCGGATACCGAAATCAGTGCGGCACCCAGGCAACATCACCTGGGTGCCGTCCAGAAATCTGGACGTTGTGCTGCGTTGGGACTATTCGCACAACCGACCGCTACTTCCTTCTTTTTCCCTAAAAATGTTTAAATGTTTTTACTGTTTTTGTTTTGTTGTATATATTTATAAGTTATTAAAGTTTTATAATCCTACTACTTTGTTGGAGTGCTATATATTTTTAATGTGACACATAATTGTAAAAACTTTGATGTACAAAGAGGCATCCCTGGAATCTTCCGCTTCAGGCTCAGTCCCCTCCCCAATCACAATACATAATGGTTTTCAGATAGTAGGAACGCGTGTGGTGTGACGGATCTCATCGGGTGTGGGCCTTGATCTACTATAACTCCTTTGAAGAGGGGTGATTCTTTACAGCTGGGGCCATAAACTACATCTGCAGGGCTAGCTGATAGCCTGGGACCGGCCTGGACAATCGGACACAGAGGAAGAGGAGTGTCAGAGGGTGCGGTAGTGAATAGGGCGAAAGGGAGGTGTCGGACAGGCACAGAGTGTGATTCTCAGGGAAGAGCAGCGCAGATGGGGGGAGGTTTATTGCCCATGCGTAAGACAGAGAGCGGGGGTGACCAGTGCCTGGGGGAGATGCTTGCGAGGGTGGGGAGCCATGCTAAGGATCGACAGCGTGCAGAGAGTGGGTCTGGTCAAGGCATCTAAAATTGCTGCTGTGCACGACAAAAGTGTGGCATTTGAAAAAAGGCAAGATGGCGCAGACAATGTTTATCAACACTTCCTGATTTCCTTCGAATCGAACGTTAACAGACGTTATCTCTACCACACTACCGGTCCCCCTGGGCTTAAACGCCGAGATGGTAGGGACTGCATCCCGTGGAGATAGGCCGAGACGTCACTCAGCAGAAAAAAAGAAAAAAAAAAGTCTATAAACATACAATAAGTTAAAAGTCAATCATTCTTGTTTGCTTGTAGTACGCTCCCCAGGCCCGCGGGGCCCTTTTAAAACCTCCACATCAAACCTAGGGGGTCAGGGAGGATCTACTATGCCCCCTTATGGTCATTTGCCCCTTCGCTTTGGCCTCCTCTTGTCTCTCGATCCTACCGAGAGACAAGATGGCGGCCGCTACGGACTGTTTGGAATGTTTACAGACGCCGGAGAACCAATCAGCTTCGCTTCACAAAGCTCCGTAACGCGAAAAGTACGCGAAGCGGAGCTCTGCCCGGTCTGCTGTCACAGATATATATCTTTTTTTGAACGTTAATTTCTCAAAATCCACTGGAGCACATATATTGAGACATAGCAAAGGCACATCGGGCTACCAGTACCTACAATTTTGCCAAGTTTCGTGCAAATCCATTCAGCTGTTCGATTATTATTATTTTATTTTTTTTTGCCCCGCGGGGCCCTTTTAAAACCTCCACATCAAACCTAGGGGGTCAGGGAGGATCTACTATGCCCCCTTATGGTCATTTGCCCCTTCGCTTTGGCCTCCTCTTGTCTCTCGATCCTACCGAGAGACAAGATGGCGGCCGCTACGGACTGTTTGGAATGTTTACAGATGCCGGAGAACCATCCGGTCCGCTGTTACAGATATATATCTTTTTTTGAACGTTAATTTCTCAAAATCCACTGGAGCACATATATTGAGACCTAGCAAAGGCACATCGGGCTACCAGTCCCTACAATTTTGCCAAGTTTCGTGCAAATCCATTCAGCCGTTCGGGCTAAAAGTGAGGCCAACCGCCCTATGGAAATTAACATTGGAAAAACGCGTTTTGGGACCCCCCTTTTTTCTCGGCCCCTCCTTGACGAACCCCCCCCAAATTTCCAGGGGCTGCTCAGAAACAAAATGTTCCATTTTCCTGAACATTTCTGCCAATTCCGTCCACAAACGGCAAAGTTATTAGACATAGAATTTTCAAAAATCCCATAGAGAAAAAATCCTAACTATATATACCTACTGGCGACCGCCAGTAGGTAACTACTGGCGACCGCCAGTAGGTAGTTATAGTTAGGATTGTTTTCCATAGGAAATCCACAACATTCTATTGGGAATTACTTTGGTGCAGATTGAGGGATCTGCCTGTAACTTTCCAAAATTAAGGCCAGCTCCGCTCTGCTCCTTCCCTGAAAGGTTCGGGTGGATTTGTGAAGTGGGGACCGAGAAAAAAGGGGGGTCCCAAAACATGTTTCCCCCATGTTAATTTCCTTAGGACGAATAGACAAGGCTACAGCCCGAACCGCTGAACGGAATTAGACCAAACTTTGCAAAATTGTAGGGACTGGTACGCAGAAGTGCCTTTTCTATATTTGGTGAAAATTGTTCCAGTGTTTTTTTTAAAAATTAACTTCAAAAACACATATATATCTATATGCGCGCTTCTAGCGCTTACCGGTACCCGTACCGGGGAGCGCACCCTGCTCGCCACGGAAGTGCGCGAGGGGAAAGCTGATTGGCTCTTGGGTGTCTGTCAACATTCTAAACAGTCCGGAGAGTCCGCTATCTTGTGTCTCGGTAGAATTGAGACACAAGAGGTGAAAATAAATGGGGGGAAATGATTAAAAGGGGGCAGGGTAGACCCCCCTGACCCCCTAGATTTTCTGAGGGGGGCCTAGAAGGACCCTGAAGGGCAAAAAAACGATTAATTTTTTTTTAAATTTTCGCGGGGTAAGCGCTGGGTGCGTTCCCATGTACGCTTCCAGGTACGCGTACCCTGAGCGTAGCACAGGGAAAAACAGTGAAAGAAAATAGTGTAAAATAAGAATTTGGAGTGCTTAGAGGTAGGGTAGCTCTAAAAAGAGCTGTTGTGTTATGTGGGTGATTTAAGTACCTACAAGTAGGTACCGATGCAGAGTCTAAAATTCAAGAGAAAGACTCTGTTCCCCTCATCTGAGAAATGTACACCGTGTCCTCTGTAGAAAGCTTGCATGTTGTAATGCAAGTTATTGTGGTATATGGAACTCATATCATAATCTCTCAGGAAAGCAGGAACTGATCCTTTTGGGACCGCCTGAGAAGGCCTAGGGGGTGAGGGGTACTCTACTTTGCCCCCTTTTCACGTTCTGAACTATTTTATTTTACTCTCTTCTGTAATTACACAAAATGGCAGCGATAGGATGCATCAGAGACAGACAGTGAGAGAAAGGAGGCCGGAGATGAAGAAGAGATGTCAAATACACATTGGAGATAATATAGTGGGAGAAGGGAAGTAAATATGAGTAAACTTACTATGTAACATAAAAATGTTGCACTCTATACTATAAGTCTCATTTTATACTACAATCACTTCGCTACAACCTCATAAATTAAAAATAAAAATGAATAATGTCTCAAACAATTTTTGACTTCTAAATATAAATTTATTCTTCTGAATTTTCATAATTTGAAAGAACTAGTAACATGTCCTCATCAGGAATTTCCTCTTCAATCATCTCATCAGGAATCTCCTCATGAAAAGTCTGCAATGATGATTCTTGTAACTCTATGGTCTCCAAACATTCGATAAATTCGCCGTCAAGAGATTGATCAAAAAAATCATTCAAGTCATCTCCTCCTTGTGAGAATATTTCATTATTGGTGCTGTCAATTTCAATAAATGTAGTGGATAATTCAAAAGAAATCGCCACGGTCTCTTCATTGTGATCCATTTTATTTTGAAATGTCTTGCTGTAAATTGCAGAAAAAAATAATCACTTTCATTTATCGTTTTTAGTAATACATAATATAAAACTAACTTTATCAAGTTTTTAGTATAACAGAAGGACTGTAAATAAATAACAGAAAACATTTTTCAAATTATCTTAAAGTGTACAACATAGTTCCCCTTACAAATTAACAACTCACCTTTTTGAAAGTAGGAGAAGCGTTAGTACTGTGTAAATCAAACACCAGAAATTGAGCACCAAAAATTCCTCACAAATGTACCTCAGACAGTAGTATCACAAAATGGCTGTGGTTTACTCTCATTTTAGATATATACATAACCAATTAACTTTCATCACACACAAATACAAAACCAAAGTAACATTTTAATTGGTTCTAAATTTCAACACTTTCAAATGTGTTTTCCCCATGCAATTTTCCATAGGACATTTAGATACGTCTACAGCCTGAATGGCTGAACGGAATTACACCAAACTTGGCAAAATGGTACATCAAACCTAGGGGGTCAGGGAGGATCTACTATGCCCCCTTATGGTCATTTGCCCCTTCGCTTTGGCCTCCTCTTGTCTCTCGATCCTACCGAGAGACAAGATGGCGGCCGCTACGGACTGTTTGGAATGTTTACAGACGCCGGAGAACCAATCAGCTTCGCTTCACAAAGCTCCGTAACGCGAAAAGTACGCGAAGCGGAGCGCTGCCCGGTCCGCTGTCACAGATATATATCTTTTTTTGAACGTTAATTTCTCATAATCCACTGGAGCACATATATTGAGACATAGCAAAGGCACATCGGGCTACCAGTACCTACAATTTTGCCAAGTTTCGTGCAAATCCATTCAGCCGTTCGATTATTATTTTATTTTTTATTTGTTTGCCCCGCGGGGCCCTTTTAAAACCTCCACATCAAACCTAGGGGGTCAGGGAGGATCTACTATGCCCCCTTATGGTCATTTGCCCCTTCGCTTTGGCCTCCTCTTGTCTCTCGATCCTACCAAGAGACAAGATGGCGGCCGCTACGGACTGTTTGGAATGTTTACAGACGCCGGAGAACCAATCAGCTTCGCTTCACAAAGCTCCGTAACGCGAAAAGTACGTGAACCGGAGCGCTGCCCGGTCCGCTGTTACAGATATATATCTTTTTTTGAACGTTAATTTCTCAAAATCCACTGGAGCACATATATTGAGACCTAGCAAAGGCACATCGGGCTACCAGTCCCTACAATTTTGCCAAGTTTCGTGCAAATCCATTCAGCCGTTCAGGCTAAAAGTGAGGCCAACCGCCCTATGGAAATTAACATTGGAAAAACGCGTTTTGGGACCCCCCTTTTTTCTCGGCCCCCCCTTGACGAACCCCCCCCCAAATTTCCAGGGGCTGCTCAGAAACAAAATGTTCCATTTTCCTGAAAATTTCTGCCAATTCCGTCCACAAACGCCAAAGTTATTAGACATAGAATTTTCAAAAATCCCATAGAGAAAAAATCCTAACTATATATACCTACTGGCGACCGCCAGTAGGTAATATATATGTATATATATATTCACTGAAAAAACCATAGGTTATAGACCATATATAGTTAGGAATTAGCATTTACAAAACCTTGAAAATTCATTGAAAAAACCATAGGTTATAGACCATATATAGTTAGGAATTAGCATTTAAAAAACCTTATTTTACTCACACAAAACCATTGAAATTCCATATATAGTTAGTTGCACTAACTATATATCGCGCACCTGCAATCCACTGCTGATGATGTCACATATTACATCATTCATGACATGGTCAGTGACATCACTGATGACATCACTGATGACATCTCAAATGACATCACTGATGACATCTCATTTGACATCAATGACCACATCACTGATGATATCATTCATGTGACAATACAATGCATCTCCTCACATTTTAATATAACCTCTGTTTCACCCAGTGTTAAATACAGAATATAATTTTTGAAACCATTGACACACCAATACTAGTTACTACATACGCACTCACTGATTCCTACGTCTACACACACCTTCACTCATTCACCCATACTATCATTCATACATACAATCACTCATCTTTACAACACTATCATATGCACTCATACACCTATACAGACACTCACAGTCTGCCACTCATCCATGGAGTTACTCACACACCTAGTCAGTCCTGTAAAGAATCAATGACACTTCCATTTTCTTGTCTATACAGTTAAACATAGAGCACCTTACATTTTCAAACATATACTAACACATACTTACCTTGTTATACAATCATTGATACAAGTACACATTGATCTGCACAGAGTCACACACCTCCCAGCCAGCCACACACACACTCAGTCTCCCATACAAATACTTGGACAATCAATCAGTAACCCATATAGTTAATTATATAGCTACTGATCAAAACATGCAGCAGTTTACAGAACAACAGACATAATGATGCACAAATTAAGACACTTTAGTCACTAACCCATGCACTCAGTGAGACACATTTAATCACTCACTCATGCATTCAGTCATGCACCTACTAAATCCTTTGTCCAGACACTTATACTTCCACTCATTCTTCAATATGTAAGACACATTTTAACTTTACAGAAACATACAGTCACTGGATGTTGTCATCAGTGATGTCATCAGTGATGTCATTTGAGATGTCATCAGTGATGTCATCAGTGATGTCACTGACCATGTCATGAATGATGTAATATGTGACATCATCAGCAGTGGATTGCAGGTGCGCGATATATAGTTAGTGCAACTAACTATATATGGAATTTCAATGGTTTTGTGTGAGTAAAATAAGGTTTTTTAAATGCTAATTCCTAACTATATATGGTCTATAACCTATGGTTTTTTCAATGAATTTTCAAGGTTTTGTAAATGCTAATTCCTAACTATATATGGTCTATAACCTATGGTTTTTTCAGTGAATTTCAATGGTTTTTTAATAGCAAATATCATAAGCTGTCGAATGTCAAGTACGTGGTAAGTGAAAACATTTTCGTGTTTATGCACACTGATCTGCTTTGAATGGTGCCCCACCCCGCTCATTTCTATTAGGAGTACTCTCTCTTTGCAGATAGTGAAAGGTAGTTAACGCAGGTCTTTGCCCCCATTGTAATCCGTCGTGCCTGCTTCTCTCTCCATTTGATTAATTGTTATCCAAGTATTTACTGTTTTAGAATTAGTTCTCTTTGGTTCATTCTCTATTTACAAACAAACACAGAGTCGCAATACTCTGTTTAGTCTTTGCAGATAACGAAAAATCGTGTAAAAAAAAAGAAAAGGAATCGAGCAAAATCAGTAGGCCACTAATAGGATCTCTTTTTGACCTCGCTAAAATAGAAACATTAGGAACAACCCCTCATGACAAATACAAAACTAGTGAGATGAACTGAACTCCACACAATGATGGCTGCAAAACAGCTCGGCTCCGCCACCCACCCCGCCCAAAATAACGATAAAGAACGGCTGCCATGATTGGTTGCGGAATGACCACGACGGAGCTACGAAATGGTGCTGCTCTCATGCTAACCCCAGCTTCAGTCTGAAACATCCAGAAACACTGTAGACTACCAATTCGATCAGTTCCGGTAGCGCCCCAATGTAACCCGGTAGAGAAGAACTAGCCCTCCCCTCTTTGACTGATGGTTCTTGTTGCCTGTCCCTTCTGTTGTCATTTAACAGAACTATTTAGCCTGCTGAAAGGGGTTGTGTTCCGACCGCTGGTTGGTGGAGACATTTTGACTATATTCTGTACCTGCGTTGTCGCGTAATGCGTCATATGACGCGCCGCGTTAGCGCATCCGGAAGTCATCCGGGGCGCGCAGCGCGTAACGTAAGCATAACAAGTCATGTGACTTATTAATAAAACTTTTCATTGGTTCATTTTACTTTTCTTATTGTAATGATGAAAGGCTTGGTCATATGACCTAAAAATTACGCTTTTCATTACTTCCGAACATTATTTTTTCTTAAATATATGTTATAATGTTCCAGGCTAATGTACTTTCCCGGAAATTTTACAACTGTCCTGCAAGTAAAATATATTCTTTTTTCGAGAAAAAGAGCGTTTCTTCGTCCCATGACGGAGCCGTTGAGCAAAAGAGGGTCGACCTGCTGTCTTAGTCGCCGATACGCCTGAATATGAGATTCTTATCGATCACTTTATGTTGCAGGAATAGAAAACACAACAGCCCTTGACCATTTATCTTTACTGCGTTCCTTCGTATTATACCTTTTACCCTTCATGTAATTGGTCTGCTTTATTTCACTTGCCTTTTAATGATTCTAAAACAGTGACTATTATTAAAAACTTTACCAATGTATATACTACTACCATGTTTTCTTTTAAAAACCTTTATTGTGAAAATTTCATTATACAAATACGAGCCTATAACCACGTGGGCCGGCCACGGAGCAAACTGTAATCGTATATGATGAATAGACATTTACACTGTAGAGGAACGTAACGGGCGGGCCATTAGGTTGCAAGAACTAAGGTGTCTAACAGTTACGGAATCGGTGGACGTACATTTTATAATTAAAATACGACAGGGCCAGTTACAATAAAATTATCTAGATATACATTTGCGGGCAAGTACCATGGGTGACGTTAATTCGAACTTTCAACAGTACAGTAATCAATAACACATCAGAACTTAATATCAATAGGGATGTCGAAATATTCAATCAATTCTCGTCCCCGCCCGCCATGTGCTTCAAAACTGCATACGTATCTCGTGATTTCAAGGTTCTGCAACCAGTACACAACAAGGAGTTACGAGTCCCATTTATTCTGGCGCCATTTTGGGCGAGGACGGGCAGGTCCAGGATATAGTCAAAATGTCTCTACCAACCATCGACTATGATGATGTTCATATGCTGTATTTATTAGAGTAACACTCATCTGTCCACATGAAATTAATTTGCCACAATCTAAACATGTCATTTTAATCTTTCCAAAGTTCTTCTAAATATTTGGGACCGTTTCCCTTGCCTCTGAAGCTCTCAGTGCCACTTCTTTGATGAATGTACTAGCAGGTCACGGGTTCTCCTCCAAATCTCTCTTTTATGCAGCACTATAATTAATTGGTGCCACCTCTCCATATGACGATGCATGGTATAGTTACCACAACTATATTTTTTTTCGGTTCCTCTGGAGAGTTCATCGTGGCAGATGAAGCGTGTAACGTACCGGGCATTTACCTTTTTTTGCATGTACAGGAAAGGAAAAAAAAATCGAGCGTCCGAGTTCTAAGGTGTCCCAGGGCCATTTTAGTGGACCAGGCCCAAATCCAAAGAACAGGCCGCCATTTTGAGAGTCCTGTTGCAGCCGCCTGTCGCTGTAGCATCAAGAGCAGCCGAAACTCAGCTGAATGGCAACTGAAACGGTAAAGGGGCGCCCCACTACAGCAGACGAGCCAGGCCCAAATCCAAAGAACAGCTATCTCACAGGCTAATGGGGCGACCCACGCCGAGTTTCAGCATTGTAGGATGACCACACAAGTACAGCAACTTGCTAGACATCACCTCGGTGCCATCCGGATCTCGGCGCCCCACTGCAGATGAAGTGCCTCTCAACTATGAAACCACCACGGTGACATCCGGATCTTGGCGCGTTGTGCTGCCTTCGGCCTATTCGCACATCGGTCCGCTACTGACGCCATCTCACAGGCTAATGGGGCGACCCACGCCGAGTTTCAGCATTGTAGGATGACCACACCAGTACAGCAACTTGCTAGACATCACCTCGGTGCCATCCGGATCTCGGCGCCCCACTGCAGATGAAGTGCCTCTCAACTATGAAACCACCACGGTGACATCCGGATCTTGGCGCGTTGTGCTGCCTTCGGCCTATTCGCACATCGGTCCGCTACTGACGCCATCTCACAGGCTAATGGGGCGACCCACGCCGAGTTTCAGCATTGTAGGATGACCACACCAGTACAGCAACTTGCTAGACATCACCTCGGTTCCATCCGGATCTCGGCGCCCCACTGCAGATGAAGTGCCTCTCAACTATGAAACCACCACGGTGACATCCGGATCTTGGCGCGTTGTGCTGCCTTCGGCCTATTCGCACATCGGTCCGCTACTGACGCCATCTCACAGGCTAATGTGGTGACCCACGCCGAGTTTCAGCATTGTAGGATGACCACACCAACTTGCTAGACATCACCTCAGTGCCATCCGAATCTTGGCATCTCAACGCCTAGTGGTATCTTCCATACAAAAAATATTGTTACGCTGCCTTTGGCCCCATTCGCACATCAGTCCGCAACTTAGACATCACCTCGGTGCCATCCGGATCTTGGCATCTCAGCGCCTTGTGGTGTCAGTCAGAAAATATTGTTGTGCTGCCTTCGGCCTATTCGCACATCGGTCCGCTACTGACGCCATCTCACAGGCCAACGGGGCGCCCCACGCCGACTTTCAGCATTGTAGGATGGCCACACCAGTGCGGCAACTTGCTACACACCACCTCGGTGCCATCCGGATCTTGGCATCTCAGCGCCTTGTGGTGTCTTCTACACCGGAAATATAGTAGAAAATATTGTTGCGCTGCCTTTGGCCCCATTCACACATCAGTCCGCTACTGACACCATCTCACAGGCCAACGGGGCGCCCCACGCCGACTTTCAACATTGTAGGATGGCCACAGAAGTGCGACAACTTACTAGACACCACCTCGGTGCCATCCGGATCTTGGCGCGTTGTGCTGCCTTCGGCCTATTCGCACATCGGTCCGCTACTGACGCAAACTCACAGGCCAACGGGGCGCCCCACGCCGACTTTCAGCATTGTAGGATGGCCACACCAGTGCGGCAACTTCCTACACACCACCTCGGTGCCATCCGGATCTTGGCGCGTAGTGAAGCTGCAGCAGCTGCAAATAAGCTTCAGACAGTGTTACAACCGCTGCTCAGAACTCTCAACTATGACACCACCTCGGTGCCATCCGGATCTTGGCGCGTTGTATTGCCTTCGGCCTATTCGCACATCGGTCCGCTACTGACGCCGCCTCACGTGCCAACGTATTTTCTCCGCATTTTATACCCTATGCCGCATAACAGGTCATGTGACTTGTTTATAAAACTTTTCATTGGTTCATTTTACTTTTGGTTTCCTAATGATGGAAGGCTTGATCATATGACCTAAAAACAACACTTTTCATTGGATGAAAACTTTTTTTTCCCCCCAAACGATGAAAGCCCCACCTTGTTTCTGGATGTTTCAGACTGAAGCTGGCGTCAGCATGAAAGCACCACCATCTCGTAGCTCAGTCGTGGTCATTCCGCGAGCAATCATGGCAGCCGCTCCCCACCAGAAGCCTGCAGGAGTCGGAGCCCCCAAAACTTTTGATGAATTCTCAAGGCGGAGGGGACGCTTTCGAGAATGGGGTCCAAGACCTAGCAGACAAGCGTCCGATTTCCAAGGTGTCCCAGGGCCATTTCAGTGGACCAGGCCCAAAAAGGAAACAGCCTGCCGCCATTTTGAGAGTCCTGTGACAGCCGCCTATCGCTGCACCGCAAGAGTGGGCGCAACTCAGCTGAATGGCGGATTTTGACACAGTGGACCAAAAGCGGACGGAATGGCAACTGAAACGGTAAAGGGGCGCCCCACTAAAACAGATGAGACTCCACCTGGAGAGGCCCGTTCACGCCGCCTCCCCCGGGGCGCTCCACGCCGTTATTCGGAGCAGCATTGTAGGATACCAAAACCAGTGCGGCAACTTACTGGACATCACCTTGGTGCCATCGTTCTGCTGCCTTGGAACTATTCGCACAACAGTTTGCTACTGATGACCCACCCCCCGCGACGCCCCACGCCGTTATTTGCTGGGTGGCAACTTACTAGACATCACTTTCGTGTCATCTAGATTTCGGCGCGTTCTGCTGCCTTGGAACTATTCGCACAACAGTTTGCTACTGATCACCCACCCCCCGCGACGCCCCACGCCGGAAATCTGGACGTTGTGCTGCGTTGGGACTATTCGCACAGCCGACCGCTACTTCGTTGTTTTTCTCTAAAAATGTTTATATGTTATTACTATTTTTGTTTTCTTGTATATATTTATAAATTATTAAAGTTTTATAATCTTACTACTTTGTCGGAGTGCTATATATTTTTAATGTGACACATAATTGTAAAAACTTTGATGTACAAAGAGTCATCCCTGGAATCTTCCGCTTCACGCTCGGTCCCCTCCCCAATCACAATACAGGATGGTTTTCAGATAATAGCAACGCTTCTGCTGTGACGGATCTCATCGAGTGTGGGCCTTGATCTACTATAACTCCTTTGAAGACGGGTGATTCTTTACAGCTGTGGCCATAAACTACATCTGCAGGGCTAGCTGATAGCCTAGGACCGGCCTGGACAATCGGACACAGAGGAAAAGGAGTGTCAGAGGGTGCGGTAGTGAATAGGGCGAAAGGGAGGTGTCGGGCGGGCACAGGGTGTGATTCTCAGGGAAGAACAGCGCAGATGGGGGGAGGTTTATTACCCATGCATAAAACAGAGAGCGGGGGTGACCACTGCCTGGGGGAGATGCTTGCGAGGGTGGGGAGCCATGCTAAGGATCGACAGCGTGCACAGAGTGGATCTGGTCAAGGCATCTAAAATGGCTGCCGTGCACGACAAAAGTGTGGCATTTGAAAAAAGACAAGATGGCGCACACAATGTTTTTCAACAATTCCTGATTTCCTTCGAATCGAACGTTAACAGACGTTGGGGCATATTACCAAAGTTAAGCGATATTTATCCCTAACGATGCATTGCAAAGATTTTTTTACCGTCAGAAATTATCGCAGATAAACCTTGCTATTATCAAGGTTTATCGCAAATACGATAAAAAACGAGCGCAATGCATTAATATCGCTGAAAACTCCGCGATATTCATGCATTACCGAGCTAATGCTCTTAGCCATGTTATCCACCTCCCATTGGATAACATGGCTAAGAACTGCTCAGGGCAGCTGTTACTTTTTGGAGATATTCGCGCTTATCTCGAATATTTCCAAAAGTTGATAATAGGAGATAGCGATGTTAGCGACTGTTTCCAGTCGCTAACATCTTGGCATGCCCACTTTGCATGTCATTAGTGATAAATATCACTCACATGCAAAGTGGGACCCAAGATGGTCGCTATCTCCTACTAGCCGTCGCTAACTGGTGTTAGCAACAGCTAGGTAATACACATATAATTTTATCTCCGCGAAGCGGAGCGCTGTTACAGATATATATCTTGTTTTTGAACGTTAATTTCTCAAAATGCACTGAAGCACATATATTGAGACATAGCAAAGGCACATCGGGCTACCAGTCCCTAATATTTTACCAAGTTTCGTGCAAATCCATTCAGCCGTTCGATTATTATTATTATTTTTTTTTTTTGCCCCGCGGGGCCCTTTTAAAACCTCCACATCAAACCTAGGGGGTCAGCGAGGATCTACTATGCCCCCTTATGGTCATCAGCCGTTCGATTATTATTATTATTATTTTTTTTTGCCCCGCGGGGCCCTTTTAAAACCTCCACATCAAACCTTGGGGGTCAGCGAGGATCTACTATGTATCCCTTATGGTCATTTGCCCCTTCGCTTTGGCCTCCTCTTGTCTCTCGATCCTACCGAGAGACAAGATGGCGGCCGCTACGTACTGTTTGGAATGTTTACAGACACCGGAGAGCCAATCAGCTTCGCTTCGCAAAGCTCCGTAACGCGAAAAGTACGCGAAGCGGTGCGCTGTTACAGATATATATCTTTTTTTGAACGTTAATTTCTCAAAATCCACTGAAGCACATATATTGAGACCTAGCAAAGGCACATCGGGCTACCAGTCCCTACAATTTTGCCAAGTTTCGTGCAAATCCATTCAGCCGTTCGATTATTATTATTATTATTATTTTTTGCCCCGCGGGGCCCTTTTAAAACCTCCACATCAAACCTAGGGGGTCAGCGAGGATCTACTATGCCCCCTTATAGTTATTTCCCCCTTTGTTTTGACCTCCTCTTGTCTCTCGATCCTACCGAGAGACAAGATGGCGGCCGCTACGGACTGTTTGGAATGTTGACAGACGCCGGAGAACCAATCAGCTTCGCTTCACAAAGCTCCGTTGCGCGAAAAGTCCGCGAACCAGAGCGCTAACCGGTCCGCTGTTACAGATATATATCTTTTTTTAAACGTTAATTTCTCAAAATCCACTGGAGCACATATATTGAGACCTACAAAAGGCACATCGGGCTACCAGTCCCTACAATTTTGCCAAGTTTCGTGCAAATCCATTCAGCCGTTCGGGCTAAAAGTGAGGCCAACCGCCCTATGGAAAACTCAATGTTAAAAACACGTTTTGGGACCCCCCTTTTTTCTCGGCCCCCACTGGACGAACCCCCCCCAAATTTTCAAGGGCTGCTCAGAAACAAAATGTGCCATTTTCCTGAAAATTTCAGCCGATTCCGTCCACAAACGCCAAAGTTATTAGACATAGAATTTTCAAAAAACCCATAGAGAAAAAATCCTAACTATATATACCTACTGGCGACCGCCAGTAGGTAATATATATATATATATATATATATATATATATATTACCTACTGGCGGTTGCCAGTAGGTAGTTATAGTTAGGACCTAGTTTCCATAGGAAATCCTCAACATTCTATTTGGATTAACTTTGGCCCTGGTGGATGAATCTTTGCGAATTTCTCAAAGAAGATGGCTCGGTCCGCTGCGCTCCTTCCCTGAAAGTTTGGGGGGGATTGGTGAAGTGGGGGCTGAGATAAAAGGGGGGTCCCAAAACGTGTTTTCTCCATGTTATTTTCCATAGTACGTTTAGACACGGCTACAGGTCGAACGGCTGAATGGATTTATAGGAAATTTGGCAAAACTGTAGAGTCCGGCTCGCAGATTACGCTTTTTTTGGAATGGTGTAAATCCGTTCAGTAGTTACTGAGAAAATTAAAGTTAAAGTCAATTATATATCTATAAGCGCGGACGGGTGCGCGCACTCGAGCGGAATTATTTTTTTTTTGCTGCGTGACGTCTGTTAATGTTCGATTCGAAGGAAATCAGGAAGTGTTGACCGCCATTTTGTCACTGCGAGTAAATATATTGTCATTTCAAAGCGTTGGAACATGGAAAGGGGAGAAGGTAGAGATTGTTTTGCTGCGTAGGTTTTCTCAGGGTGTGCAGTAAGGTCCTTAAAGGCGAAAATATATATATATATATTTTTTTTAAAGTTGTGGGGTGCGCGCACTCGGGCGCGCACACCTACTTACAAGAGTGTGAAAATGGAGATAAATCAGAAGTTTGAGTGCTTTGATATAAGGTGGCTCTGAAAAGAGCCCTTGTGTTAATTGAGTTGTTTCTGCATTTATAAGTAAGTACCGATGCAGAGTCTGATGTTGCAGAGGAAGATTTTGTTTCCCTCATCCATGAAATGAACACCATCTGTCCTATAGATGTCTTGCATGTGGTAACGCAAGTTGTTGTGGTAAATAGAACCCATGCTATAATCTCTGAGGAAAGCAGAAACAGATTTATTAACATGTCTCCTTGCTTTCTCAATTTGTGCACAATGTTGATTGGACCAATTCCATTTCTGTCTTTGGCATATATTGGAATATGCCAAGGCAGTTCGAGGAAAAAGTGTCATCAATTGTCTAAAGGTGTCTTTTAGAAGCATTTCCAGACCTACCCCAGTCAATGTGCCTAGATCGTTCCCACCACAGTGCACAATTATAAGGTCTGGTTCTGGGAGATGCATAAAAGTTTTCACCAATGGTATTAATTGGTGACATCTTAATCCTCTTTGCCCAATCCACGTTATCTGCACATTTGGTAAATCAAGGTTGGAAATTCGTCTGCTTGCTGCATATTTTCCACTCCAGTGAATATAGCTGTGTCCTAAAAGCCAAACCTTCATTTTCAAGGCAGATGCACTCGTGCTCCGATGGGTTCTGGAATTGGAATGGCAGTTAGAAGCTGAAAGTCAGGATAAAAAAATGGATGAGGCTTGGTGTGGTTGAAAAACAAAAGATGATTGGTTGATTCTAATACGTGAAGATTGAAGACTATGTTGCATGTTAATGTTATGTAAAAGAAAAAGTAGTATTGGGTGTGAAAAAAATGACATGTAACAGAGCTGTGGATAGGCAGGTGTTTCTGGAGGGAAAACAGTGTTGTTAGTTTGCTGTAGAACGTTGAGATATGAACTTTTGACCTGTGCCTTCAGCCAGGTGCAGAATGAGGTGTTACCATGGAAACAGCCAGAGATGGCAGTGGGTGATGGGTGACTTTTATGTGACATTGAAAATATTGTGAGGGACAACCAACTGAAATGTAAATTTGAATACAAAATTTTGCGGGAGGAAATATGATTGGCTGAAGAGACATATATAAGTCTGTATTGACTAGATATCTGTGCCATTGAATTTTGGTTGCAGTGATAGCAGCATAATTGAGACTTCCGTCAAACGAATATCTATTTTGTGACTGTCACTGTTGTACATCGTACAAAGCATTGGTAAAGGTAAGTCTGTAACTGTTTGTTTTGTCATGTACCGTAAAAGAAAGGGTTCACGGGCTGTTATAGGCCTGTGGGTTCTAGTATGAGTAAATCAGGTCGACAAAAGAAAATATTAAGTTAGTACAGCTGAAGTTACGTGGAACACATGAATACTGTTTCAATATACAATCATTTTAGTTGAGATTATGGATTAAAAGAGAGAACGTGTATATTTGAAATGTTTATTCAGAAATGCACTGTTTTCAAGGCAAGTTTCTTATCTAATACGAGTGCAGACATTGCAAAAAACAAAGTAATCGGTATAGCCACTAGTACATAAAATACAAACGGTATAGTTGATGAAAAATTAATATGGTTTAGCAAAATTAATTATACACTCTTATGAGGAAGTATATTGGGGCAGATTTATGAAGGCCTTGCGCCGCCGGTGCGTTACTTTTAACATAAATAAGGCTCATTATATGTTAATAAATGGATGAAGGTCTCTGGCCTTTCAGTTTAGGAACGATACATGAAAATGCTAGTGGTTAGACCAGTGTTTCCCAAACTGTGGTCCGCGGACCCCCAGGGGTCCTTGACCCATTCCCAGGGGGTCCGCAGGCAGCAGTTTTAAAAGCACTTCAAAGTTCCTTGCAGAATTATCAGTTTTGGAGCAACAATAAAAGTGTCAAGATAACACCAGTGATTAATGTACCTGCTGGGGAGAGAGAGAGAGGAGAGTTTTGTCCAGTGGCAACTTCAACTTATCTAATGTAGCACAGAGGGTTACTGCAAAGAACATGTACCATGTATTTAATTTAAAAAAAATGTTATATGCATAGGTCAGTGGGTTACTTACTGCTTTTGTAAGTAACTTATTTTTCTTCCCAGATTGTTGTATCCTTGTGCATAATAAGGTCTTCATTTACTATTCTTTGAAAGCTAATAAAATTCAATCTGTAATGATAACTGTGTTGTAGACTGCACCATTGTTTCCCAAAAACCTTTGGGGGAGAGCATTCCAAAGCCCCCTCTGTAGTGGTCAGGCTCACTCATTGCACTTGGTATGCACCGTATGGGGACTGGTCTGAAAACATTTTCTAGGGCTGCTTTTGGTTTCCAGACTGGCCCTTGCAGGAGCAGGAGCCTCGAACAGCAAAATAAAACCAGCCATGTAAAGGTTTGTCACTGGGATGCAGCACCAATCTTCCCATTAAATTATTTAGTTTTTTGTAAATTCACAGAAGTGGAGGAGCGTGTCGTTATTCTCCTTGGCTTAATGACACGGTCCACCACTTCGGAAACGAGGGGCTGCGCCATATTTACAAGAATATGGTGCAGCCCTGTGTTTCCCCCTGCGCTTGCGCTACACTTAGCAGGGTAGCGCCAATGCAGGCACCCTTGCACCATAGTGCAAGTGTGACTGCGTGCAGGGGAAGATTGTTTATGTACAGGAAGATCCTCCTTCCTGAACATAAAAAATCCAAGGCGTTTTGCTTTTTCCATGTGTACTGCATAAGGCAGCACACATGAAAAAAGCAAAATCGAGGAGAAATAAAGCATTTATCCTCGTTTCGTCAAGTTAAGTCCAGGTGTTTCCTGGTTTTAATTATGGCGCAGTCTCCTATTTACGCTGCCCTTGTAAATAGGAGGCAGCGTTAAAAAATCAATGGCTGTTGCAGTGGGACGCCCATCGCAACACCCACTGCCCACCTCTTTCACGTTAAGTATTGCATGAAAGTGGGTCTTATTTGCAAAGCAGCTTTAAGCCACAGTAAGTGGCTCAAAGGTGCCTTGTACATAGGGCGAAGCCCATATCGCCACGGGAATATCGCAAAAAGTGACGTTCCCATGGAGATAGGGGCTTGTAAATCTGCCCCAAAAATTGTTAGTAATTCGAGTTTTTCTTTTGTGTACACCTGTGTTTATTTTGTTCGAATTACTTTTTTAATGTTTAAAATTTAAATCCTACAAATTGCTTGCGGGTCCCCGGATTCCGGTGGTGACTCAATGGGGGCCATAGGAGTGAAAAGTTTGGGAACCACTGGGTTAGACAATATGTCTTTATCAATGAGCTCTCTGCATGCGAAGCACTATCACGTTTCTCTTATGGTATTGTGTAAGGGAAAAAAAACGCGCCAAAACCGACAAAATGGCGAGAGGTGCATGTATGTAATGTGTTGGATCGTTCGCAAATCAGTGTTGGGTTCAGAGAGTGAGTTGTTTCTAAGTAAGGGAGTGTTATATCTATGCTTGTTCGTCGGAAACAAAGAGGCACCATGTTCAGACCCCCTCTTTCCCCATTCCATCGGTCGTTCGATCATCACTCAAGTCGTACAAAAACATCTCTCTTATCGAGTCAACGCGTGCAACGTATAGCCTGTCGAGTTGTACACATTTGGTCATACACGCGTGCATTCATATCACCCAAAGTCGTCATGTCCTCAGGGGCAGTCCCCATGGATAATGTATCATTTTTCCCCGCGGAACCATGGCTCGTTGCTTAGGTCTTCTCCATACCTTAGTCGATGTTCCGATGTGACCTGCAGTGAGAAGGGGAACAAGAGGGGTTGGGGGCAGCGTTTTAAGACACATCCGCGCGCATAAACCCAAAAAGGTTTTTACTTAATGCGTACTCGACCTATCTCCCCGGGGTGCAGTCCCTTCCATCTCGGCGTTTTAAGCATAGAGGGACTGGTAGTGCGGGGGGCATGATCATTGATGGACTGTACATTGCATAGATCGTCCACGTGTGGTATTGCGGATCTTGTGTGGGGGGGTCTTCGACACAAAAGGGTATTAAGTGTAGGGTGGGGTTGAACTCGTGTTCTCCTTCGAGGAGGCGGGGTGGTCTACAGTGGTACCGGGTCTGGTTTAGGGACATCTGAAACAATTTCCCTGAGATATGTGGCATACAAGGTAAAACAGAACACCGGGACCTTTATCGATTGCCTTATGTTGCATAAAAGAAAAAAATACACGTAACAGACTTGGATCATTTACATTTTCACTATTTCTGGGCACTTTGCTTTTTGACCTTTCAGTAACCGACTTGCTTTATTTCGCCTGTATTTTACGTAGATCGGAAACAATGGCTATGTATTCAAACTTACCAATCCAAGAGCTACTATTATATTTGGTTTTCACAAAATCTTTATTAAAAAATGATGACGTACAAATGCAGGCATACAACCACGTAAGTGATGACGCACAAATGCAGGCCTAAAACCACGTGGGCCAGCCATGGAGCAGAATGGGGCTGTACATGAGGGCATATTTATCTGAGGAAAACATAACTGAGTCGGTGGTCATTTTATTTCATCAAGGTACTATAAGTGCAATAGAATCATATCGAAAATTCATTGTGGGCAAGTACCATCAGTGTTGAAAAATCGACCTTTCAATAATACTGTAATTAATGATGCGTCAGAACTTAATATCAATTCATTGTCCGAATGTTCAAGCAATACTCATCCCCTCCCACCATGTGCTTCAAGAACTGCATCCATATTTCATGATCTCAAGTCTGAGCATCCGGAACTCAACGGGGAATTGCGAGTTTCGTTTATACCGGCGCCATTTTGGGTGGGGTCAGGCGGGCCCAAGTATAGTCAAAATGTCTCCACCAACTCGGGGTTGGACCAGAATCTCTTTCGGCAGTCCAGAAGTTCCGTTAAGGGGCAACAGAAGGGACCGGTGACATGAACCATCGATCAAAGAAAAGGGAGGGGCAACAATCTTTCCTACCGGGTCATACTGATGTTCCACCGGAACTGATCGAATCAGTAGTCTGCAGGATTTTTGGTCATTCAAACTGAGGCTGGCGTCAGCATGAGAGCGCCAACGTCTCGTGGCTACGCTTTGGTCGTTCTGCGGGCAATCATGGCAGTCCTTTCCATCGGGGGCGGTCGGAGGCCCGCGGAGGCCGAGGGCCCTCCGCAGCTCTCGTAGAATCTTCAAAGTTGAGGAGAACGCCTCTGGACAGGGGCCCATTTTCTGGTTAACAGGCGACCAGGCCAACTTTTCACGCCAGGCCCATTCTTGCAAAGTCGACCGCCATTTTTAGGAGATCTGCAACCACCGGCAGTCACTGGGTTGCAAGAGCAGATGGACTCCAGCCTGTCGGGCGAAGCATCGTTGCACCGCCACAGTGGACGAGACCCTGCTGGGTGAGTGGAGCGTCGCTGCACCGCAAGAGTGGACGAACCCTTTGCCGGGTGTGTGGAGCGTCCCTATACTGCAAGAGTGGACGAACCCTTTGCCGGGTGTGTGGAGCGTCCCTGCACCGCAAGAGTGGACGAACCCTTTGCCGGGTGTGTGGAGCGTTGGGGGTGCAGCTGAGGAGCCTCCACCTGGGGAGGCGGGAGAGGCTCGTCCGCGCCGTCTCTCCCTCCCAGTGTACCCCACGGCGTCTCGCTGACATTTGTTATGGCCGGACCAGGCGATGAAGAAGAGGGGGGGGTCGGAGGCATATGCAAGACATCCCCCCCTCGTGGCCTGCAAGGCGCCGAAAGAGGAAGGGAATGGGAAGACAACTACATCTCGGGTCGGGCCCATGCCTTCTCCGGCCGATGGCGGCCGGCCGCTCTTTGCCACGGCCCCAGGAACGGATCCCTTGGTTCATCCTGGGGACAGGCCTTGGCGCGTGGTGTCGCCTCCGGACTATTCGCGTAATGGTTCTCCACCCCAGGCCGTTGCCGACGGCTTTTGTAGACTTTCTGACGCTCAAAAACCCTACTAGAAAGCAGCCCAAAAGTAGCCCAACATTGCTACTTTGGGGAAGGAGGGACAGGGACGGCGTCAAGTAGACGGCGAAATGCATTGTGGGTTTGTTGCTGCGGCCGTTTGTCATGTAAATAGTTGTTTTAATATATTTTTGTTCAAGAATAAAAACATTTTAACCTGTTATTTTGCTGTCGTGTGGTATATTTCTAATATTTGTCGCTCTGATGTCGTTTCCCCTCCCAAATGTAACATGTGATTGTAATCTACAGCCGGACATTCCGACAGGACATGAGAGCAAAAGGGGGGGGTCAGATCTGAAGTTGGGCAGGCGATAAGATCACGTTTTGCTATGTGGGGCCGGGGGGGGTACATCCACGAGACCTAGGTTTATGACATGGGGCTGGGTCGAGAGGCTAGGTGTAGCCGGGGGGGGGTGTCATCAGAAGAGAGGAAGGATGTTCCTGGGAGGAAAGCAGGGGTGTCGGTCGGATATAGGGGTGTGAAGGTCCTAATTAATCACCGCTACTCTAGTGTGAGGCGAGGTCCAACTGTAGGGAGCAATAAACTGCATCTGTTGGACTAGGTGAATACCTGGGATCAGGCCGGGCAATCAGGCAGGGAGGAAGAGGTTACCAAAAGGGCCTGCTCTATGAATGAGATGAAAAGGGTGTGGGGGGTTCCGCACGGAAGCAGAGCCGCGCTGGAGGTGTGTTTTAGGGCCCAAGTAGGAGAGGCCGGGGGCTGTCGGGGCGCGGGGGGGGGAGAGAGAAAGAGAGATGTAGGCTATTGGCAGTGATCAGAGAGGAAATGGCACACAAAATGGCTGCTATCTATGTTTGTGATGGGGCCTAAAAGGGGGCAAGATGGCGGGGCCACTGTGCCGTGACTTTCGCTTTAACTCCAACAGTGGTGAGGGTGAACACAAATGAACGCTGCTTATGTACATATGCATTTTCATTTTCCACACCACATGAAACCTGCGTCAGGTTTCATATAGGCGTTTTGTTGCAGGGTGGGCATTCATTTGCATGAAAGCCCTGTAAAACTAACACAGTGAAATTTAGAAGATTTCACTGAGTCAGCTTTATAGCATTGCTGAATCAAATCCTTACGCCTGTTTGAAACAGGCATAAGGAGTGATGCACCATGCAATGTGTGGCTTGCTCCTGTGCATTGCAGTAGACATGTCGCGCTTACGACGTGATTCCTGCAATGTGCTGCTTTTGCGGCACAGATGCGTGACGCATCTGTGTTGTTTTTGCTCAATGGTGCTCCACATTGTAAATGCGGCACACCATGGGTGGCAGAGCAGCGGCGCACGTTAACTGGTGCATCTCTGGGGATGCGCCAGTTAACATAAATCTGCCCCTTTACATTTAAGTATGAGCAGGGGACACAGAGTTGGTGAGGCTTATCCAAGGTTAAAAAGAGATGAGTCCTGTTCACTGAAAACTTGGACATAGGCCTCACCTCGTCAGCATCGCTGGACATGGCTAAATAATAGCTGCAAAATGTTACTCTTGTTAAACAATTTTACTATTATAGTCTTTGAGATTTGTCTCTTACTCTGCAACATCTCATTGTTGTTCTCTTTGTTTAAAGATAACGACAACATCAACCATGAGTGATAATGAGCAATCCGTTGATCCCGATCTTATCGTTGAACTTGTCATTGAAACGTCAGTGGAAGTGGATCCCTTAGATGATTTAAATCCTGAGGATGATGAAGAACATGATGAGGATGCCGATTTGTCAGAATTGTATGACATAGGGTGGGAAGCTGACGTGCTTCAGCCTATGGAACTATAAACATTTATTTTTAAAATTTACTGGAAATAAAAAGTAAAAATGTAAACCGTTTCATTTAAAATTAAACATAACTTGAAAAACAGGTTATGTGTAGTGTCTTTAATAAAATAGTCAAATATGCTCATAAAAATATTTCTAAATCAATGAAAAGTTTTATTAACAAGTCACATGACCTGTTATGCTTACGTTACGCGCTCCGCGCCCCGCCCCGGATTGCTTCCTGGAAGCTGCGCTTCGCGCCTCGGAGCACTTCCGGGTGCGCTAACGCGGCGTGTCATATGACGCATTATGCAACAACGCGATACGTCGTTGGGGCTCCACCGGAACTGATTGAATTGGTAGTCTACAGTGTTTCTGGAAGTTTCAGACTGAAGCTGGCGTCAGCATGAGAGCACCCCGTGGCTACGTCGTGGCCATTCTGCGAGCAATCATGGCAGAAGCTCCCCACCGGAACTCTGCGGGAGTCGGGGGCCCCGGTGACTCTTGTAGAATCTTCAAGGCTGATGGGACGCTTTTGGGAATGGGGCCCATGCCGTAGCAGTGAAGCGTCCGAGTTCCAGGGTTGTCCAGAGCCATCCTTGCAGGCCAGGCCCAAGTCTGTGGAGCCGACCGCCATTTCCTGAGCTCCGTGGCAGCCGCCTGTCGCTGTACCGCAAGAGTGGGTGCAATTCAGCCGGATGGCGGGTGAGACGCTGTAATAGCAAGAGCAGGCGCAACTCAGCTGGCCGAGCGAGGCACTGTGCCACAAGAATGGGCGTAACTCAGCTGCCGAGTGAAGCGCTGGGGTGCAGCTGAGAAACCTCCACCTGGGGAGGTGGGAGAGGCTCGTTCGCGCCGCCTCTCCCTTCCAGTGCACCCCACGCCGTCTCCTGGCGTAGGTATATGTGATGGTTGGACCAGGGCACCGCAGGACGTGTCTTCAGGTCAAACGGATTGTGGGACAAGGTCCAGAATGGAAAAGTCACCAAAAGGCTAAAAGTTCCGCCGGACCCCGGGAGCCGGCCGCCTATGTCGAGTGAAGTGCTGGGGTGCAGCTGAGAAATCTCCACCTGGGGAGGTGGGGGAGGATCGTTCGCGCCGCCTCTCCCTTCCAGTGCACCCCACGCCGTCTCCTGGCACAGGTATATGTGATGGTTGGACCAGGGCACCGCAGGACGTGTCTTTAGGGGTGTAGCTGAGAAACCTCCACCTGGGGAGGTGGGGGAGGCTCGTTCGCGTCGCCTCTCCCTTCCAGTGTACCCTACGCCGTCTCCTGGCGCAGGTATATGTGATGGTTGGACCAGGGCACCGCAGGATGTGTCTTTAGGTCAAACCCTCAAGTATGGCACCCAACATCCAGGACTTATGCCATTTGTGGATGGCAGTGACATCGAAGAATCTCAGGGACCAAGCATATCCAGAGTCTTCCCCGGGGTATTTTCACAACGGTCCCCCACCCCTAGGCCGCCAGCTATGCTACCTTGACAGGAACAGTGTCATGCATTTGGATCGATGTTGCAGCAGGCTGCCATGTAAATAGTTATTTAATGAAACGTTTTACCCTGTTACTTTGTTGGTGTGTTGTATATATTTATAATATTTGCATAGGGTTTGTCGTTATTTTGGGCGGGGTGGGCGGCGGAGCAAATTCACTGAAAAAACCATAGGTTATAGACCATATATAGTTAGGAATTAGCATTTAGAAAACCTTGAAAAATCACTGAAAAAACCATAGGTTATAGACCATATATAGTTAAATATCTCAAGTCCATCTGTGCACTCGATGGAGATACAGGTCGTCAATCAGAAAATGTGCTGGCCACCTCTAATGGTAATAGTGTGGCCAGGGCTTTTGTCGATGCCTCTGCAAATTGCACAGGGTGCACTTGTTTGACATGCCGCACCATGGTATGTATGGAAAAGGAATATTTTTTTGTTGGATTTCCTCTTGAGAGAAACGAGTCACATATCGTGCAGGTTACTTTTGGTGCATTTACTTTCTTTTGATCTTTAGGATAAGTGAAAAATTGCCAGATGAAAGATTCTTTTTTTCTTCTTAAAGGTAGTCGATCATTTTGTTCAGATTCGGAAGATGAATGAGATACAGTAGCCATTTCACCAAAGTCTTCCGAAAAATGTAGGACGTTGTTCTCTCTTGAGAGTAGAAAAGATAATGAGAGAAGTGGGTGGAGTGCTGCGTGTAAATTCCAGAATAGAAACTAGTAAGAACCAATTGGAAGTGTTGTTTTCATGTTGCAGCAGGCTGCCATGTAAATAGTTATTTAATAAAACGTTTTACCCTGTTACTTTGCTAGTGTGTTGTATTTATTTATAATATTTGCATAGGGTTTGTCGTTATTTTGAGCGGGGTGGGCGGCGGCGCCGAGCTATGTTGCAGCCATCATGGCGTCGAGCTCGGTTTCTCTCACTAGTTTCATATTTCTCATGAGGGGTTGTTCCTAATGTTTCTATTTTAGCGAGGTCAAAAAGAGATCCTATCAGTGGCCTACTGATTTTGCTCGATTCCTTTTGTAGTTAAAGTTTGCTAGTACGATACAGCGGCTAGTCCGCATTTTATATATATGTCTTTTTTATTAGGGGTGTCCTCCGGTGGAGTCGGACGATCTACCTCTAATAAACGGTAAGTGTTCTTCTGAAGGAATGCGTCTTGAAAGTGGCTGACTGTAATGTATGATATTTCACTCAGTGACTTTCAGGCCCATGCTGTTTCAAAAGTGTGCATGTGTTTGAAGCAGGCGTAGGTATTGACGCAGCATAGAAACTACTAAGAACCAGTTGGAAGTGTTGTTTTCAAGTCACATGACTTCACATGCGCGCCTCAGGACGTGTACGCGGTGACAGTATCTGGTCGCGTACGCCATTTGGAAGTAGCGGTCTAATTCAGCGAAGTTTCAAAACGTGAAAAGGAGTAAATCCAAACACATCCGGATTTAATATATCTTCTGAGCTCGATTCAAGCATACAATTGTTAAAGTATAAAACCTTTTATATATTTTTTTTAAAATACCAAGGTGTGTACATTCGGTCATGCACGAAAGTTTAAAAAGACATTCGGCTCCATTTAATGAAAATTTTCATAATAATAAAAAAGAAGCCTAGGTTTAGTGTCTTTGACGTAGTATAAGTTCTTTGATGGGTCTATGAAGAAATGTAATAAGTTGCAATTGTAAAGTTTTCACAAAATATATAGGCGGGTGCGCGCACACGGTCGCGCACGAACGAAAGCCAAAAAAGCGGAGATAACCCCCCTTTATAATATGCTGCTGGAGCTCTTTTTGGTAGAATGAGTTAGTTCTGAAAAGAACTTTTTTTTTTTAAACAAGTTTTATGTTGTTTTTGATTTTTTAAACTTGCAACAACATTTTCATGTGTGACACAGGATCGAAATGAAATGAAGAAATGTATCTTTTCTCGGGGCATTTATGACTCTCAATTTTTAGTTTAGTAAGAATGAGGCTCTGCTCTCCGTACAGAAGAATTTCTCCACACTCGTTGCATTTCATGTGCACCTTTGCAAGATATGGTCTCAAGTCCATCACAGCACTCGATGGAGATACAGGTCGTCCACCAGAAGATGTGCTGGCCACCTCTGATGGTAATAGCGTGGCCAGGGCTCTTGTCGATGCCTTTGCAAATTCCACAGGGTGCACTTGTTTGACATGCCGCACCATGGTATGTATGGAAAAGGAATATTTTTTTCTTGGATTTCCTATTGAGAGAACCAAATTGCATATCGTGCAGGTAACTTTTTGCGCATTTACATTCTTTTGTTCTTCAGGATAAGTGAAAAATTGCCAAATAAAAGATTCCTTTTTTCTTTTTAAAGGTAGTCGCTCATTTCCTTCAGATTCGGAAGATGAATGCGGGGCGGCAGCCATTTCAGCAAAGTCTTCCGAAGGGTGTTCAACGTCGTTCTCTTTTGAGAGTAGAAAAGATAGTGAGAGAAGTGGGTGGAGTGCTCCGTGTAAATTGCAGAATAGAAACTACTAAGAACCAATTGGAAGTGTTGTTTTCAAGTCACATGACTTCACATGCGCGTCTCAGGACGTGTACGCAGTGATAGTATCTGGTCACGTACACCATTTGGAAGTAGCGGTCTAATTCAGCGAAGTTTCAAAACGTGAAAAGGAGTAAATCCAAACATATCCGGATTTCAAGTTCAAGTTCAAAGTTTATTATGATTTGGCTCTCAATGAGGGCCACATAAAAATACATACACATTAGTATATTAATAAGAGTTAAAAACATCACACGCCAACAGGACCAGGCACAAATTATCTACAAGTAATCCAAACATCAGCATCTCCTGTAAATTCATTAATAAATATCTAAGAACTCTTTAAAATACTTAAAAATTCTGGAACAGAACATTTCGTTAGGGGGACAATAAAGTGCAAGGAAAAACATGTTTACATTTACAATTCCCAATTGTAAACAAATTGGTTTTATCCATTTTTGACGCAAAGGGAACAATACCGGACAAATGAACAAAACATGGTTAAGATCTTGAATAGCATTATTACAATGATTGCATATGGGAGAAACTCCATACCATTTTGCTAAAAGTGGATTAAGTGGAAGTAAATTATGACGTAAAAGGTACCACATTCTACGGACTCCATGCGGAATATTCCAAGTTAAGTATTGTTGGGCTAATTTTGGTGTGTAGGTTGTAACCAGGGTTTCCTTTTCTTTAAGCTTTCTTTGGGCAAGTATATCCGACTTATAACAAAGTTCCCAGGACATACTTTTTAACTTTAGCTTTAACTCTAATGGAGAGAGCAAGAATAACGTGCTTTCATCCAATTCAAGCAGCAAGATCGCTTTTCTAAAATTCTTTACCAGCTGCGAGAACTCATTAAAGTTGCCCAATAATTCCTTTTTTAAGATTGCTCGTAAGGTGCCTGGTTTACCTCTAGCTAAACAGGCTACCCATCTTACAAGGGCAGCCAACCCCTGAGCCCAACAGCTTCGAAGTCCGAATTCCAGCCTGCATGATGTGGTAGAGCAGGCAGAATTAAATGAGGAGATTTTCCCTAGTACCTTTCCTTCCATTTTATGCATGAAACCCCATTGTTTCAAATCCACTAATTCTATTCCATAAAGGAGGGTTGCAGGAATTTTCGCTCTAAACACATCCAGGCATAAAGAGAAATGCCTCTTCCCAGTAGCTTTATACAGAGAACATAGTCCCCTTCCATGGGCCATTGCTTTTCGTGAGCTATGTTCAATGTGAGGCTTCTCACTAAGATTAGCAGAGATTAATTTGCCTAAAAACATGTAGGATTTAACTACCTCAAGTTTTTCTCCGTTAATTAACCAGTTATAGCTACTAGATCTGCACTTCTTCTTTCCAAAGATGCACATAATTTTACTTTTAGAGCTATTAATTTTCATAAAGTGTGCATCAGCGAATTGATTCAATGCATGAAGACGATTAGCGAGACCTTTAGGGGTCAGGTCTAAAACCAGTATGTCGTCCGCATACATTAGAATCGATATACCTGTTCCTCCGATTTTCGGAGCTATTCCCTCACAATCTGCAACTGTTGTTGGTAAATCAGCCATATACAAGGAAAACAAAGTGGGTGCCAAAATACAGCCTTGTTTTAATCCATTCCGGGAAGGGATCGATTGGGAAAGACCCCTTTCACCGCCTTGTAACACCTTACACCATGTGTTCGAATGTAGAGCCTTGATTAAATTCAATAAATATTCCGGCATACCCAATGCCGCCAACTTTCTCCACAACGTAGGACGATCCACCTTGTCAAACGCTGTGGAGAAATCTATAAATGCTACGTATACGCCTCCCCCCGTACACGAGCATATTTATCCATTATTACCTGTAACGATGTTAAATTATCTAACGTTCCATGTTCTTTTCGAAAACCTGTCTGTTCCATAGGTATAATATTGTTTAAATTTGCCCAATCTGTTATTAAAACCAATAAGAGTTTAGCAAAAATTTTCCCTATTGAGTCTAATAAGGCTATTAGACGATAATTAGAGGGATTATCCCGGTCACCTTTTTTAAAAATTGGGATTAGGATACTCCCCCGCCACGATTCGGGGACTGTTTGTGTCTTAAAACACGCTAAAAATACTGGGAGGAGAATCCTGCTCCAAGAAATTATATCCTGCTTAATTATAGACATGGGTAATTCATCGGGTCCCATAGCCCCAGAAGAGCGCATGCTCTTTATTACGGAAGCAATGGAGAACTCAGTAGGGAGTTCCATTTTAAGATCACTATTAAGCCTTGGATCCCATAGGTCCACCCCTGCCCCATTTGGCGCGTATAAGGTGGTTACGAATTGGGTCCAGGCATCTTCCGAAATAGCTATAGGAGTGGACGTTTTTACAGATCCACATCCTTGCCTTATTACGGACCAAAACTCTCTAGAGTTTTTGCGGATTGATACCTCTCTTAACTTGATCCATAAATTGTCTTCTTTTTCTCTTTTTAACTTGGATCTCAATCTTACCCTCCTTCTTTTTAGTGTAGCTAGCTGAGACTCATTTTCCCCTGATCTATTAAGATATTGCTTTCTGACAAGTTTATTAATCTCAATATTTAATTTTAGTAAGGGGCTAGGAGAATAATATTTCTTTTTGTGATTTCCTGTTATTCTAGCCATTGCAGTGACTTTTTTAATGAGAAATTCGAGAAACAGGAATTCCCTTCCTTGCCAGTGGTCAAGCTCCATTAGTAATTGGGTGAGGATGCTTTGTACGTTCTTATTGTTAGTAGATCCCCAATAGCATCTATCTTTCTTATAATTAATAGAAAAACCTCTATTCTTTAAAGACCAGAGGCTGGATACAGGGGGAGTTAGAGAGACAGTTAAGTTGATGACTTTATGGTCACTCAGGGGGGTATGCGAGATCACTAAATCTTTAAGAAAAGAGAACATATCGAAGTCTGTTATTACATAGTCTAAAATGGATTCTCCCTTAGTGGAGCCATGTGTATAATTAGCTGGAGTATCTGATGGCATTCTGCCATTTATAATAATTCCCTCCACAGAGCTTAGTTCCCCAAGTAGAATCTTGCCTCTTTTATTAGTTTTTATTTTAGTGGGCAGAAGAGCTTGGGGTATGTTATATACTTCTTCTTTTACTTTATTTCTAAACACATCTAAAGAGGTATTAGACACTTTACAATTTAAGTCCCCCACCAATAATAAGTATGGAGGGTGATCGACCTCTATTTGTTGTTGTACATAGGAAAACATACGTTTTAAAATTATGGTAAAATTATCTTCAGGGGGAATATAAGCATTTAATATTATAAGCGAGGACCGTTGAGCAATGGAGTCTAAATTGGTAATGGTTATGGCTTGGAATAGGTTACTCTCGTCTTTGTAATGTGAGAAGTGCCATTGCAATGCATTTGATAATAGGCAAGCAATTCCACCTTTAGCATGACCTTTTTTTGAAGGAGTGGCAGGGGCCTCTAAGACGAAGTAATCATTCCCTCCATATGGAAGATTTTTACACCATGTCTCTTGAATACATACCACATCTGCATTCAAGGAAAGAAGAAAATCAAATTTCTCGGGGCAATTAGACAAACCGGCGGCATTCCAAGAGACAATTTTTATACCAGTGTTAAAGATGCGAAGCTGGTTTTTGAATTCCCGAAGAGGAATTTGAAAGAACTCCGGGTAACCAGTTCCACATCGAAATGTCTTCCTTTAGGGGATTATCTGTGCTACCAGGTACGGGAAGTACCTGGGAGACCATTCGTTTACCCCTGGAAAGCCAGATCTTTAGGTCATTATTACCCAGTGAAAAATCATCATGTCCAGAGGTCAATTTTGTGTTTCGTTCAATCGAGGATGAACACAAATTGTTATTAACAATGGGTAGCACGTCAATTCCTCTACATTGAAAGGCTTCGGCTTGCTGAAGAACTAAGTTAGCAATTATTTTCGAGTAAAATTTTACCCTTGTTCTTTGCCCATTTATAGATCTTATTGGGAGAACTAAATCAATATCGTTTGTTGAAATCAACTTTAAGCTATCTATTTCTTTAAAACAATTAAGTAGCCAGGATCTATTCATTTTTAGATCAAAGTCAAATAATGGGAGAAAATCCAGTGTTAGAGTATCCACATATAAAATAGGGCTTTTTGCAATCTGAGGTATTACATTCCTGACTACCTCCTTCTGAGAGCAAAAGGTGGGGGCAGCTGGATTAAATACTGTTGTTGTTGACAGCACAGGTATATTATCATCGGTACTTGTTGAGTGATGATGAGCCAGAACATTTACCATTGGGCATGGGGCCTCCCTCTTCATAGTTGGTTCAACCGGGGTATTCCCACATTCTTCCTTAATAGTACTTTCAACTTCCACCTTATCAGAAATGTCTGGAGGAGGGGTATACTCTCTTTCTATGTGAACAGGTGTTTCCGTTATTATTTGTTTTTGAAAGATAATTTGTCTAGGTCTTTTCTTTTTATATTTACGTATCTGTTTCCTATTTTTCCCTCTTGATTTTGTTTTAGCAGCCCGAGGAGTCCCAGTGGGTCCCTCAGGCTCCTTTTTATCCAGCACAAAAATAGGAAAAAGATCATGAGCCCCCATATGTAGCTCTTCAGTCACATTTTCTTCCTGAGCAGCCAGTATTGGTTCTGTACTCTGGAGCAAGAGGGATGAGGAGGATTGATCGAGGGCCTTATGAATATCTGCCTCTATGATACCTCCCGATGGGACATTTCCCCTCACCTCAGTATTTTTAACGGAATCTTTTTGTACAGAAAGATCAAGGTTAGCAGATTTAATCAAAGGATTAATCACATTTTCAACAGTTTTCACATTTTGTGCCAATAATGCCTGCAATATCTCAGTAACCGAAGACAAAATACAATCAGAATTTACAGCAAATTTACCCATTAAAAGTAGTATTGAAGACAGAATTTGCTCTAGGGCAATAAGTGACTCAGAGATAGGTTTGTCATTGTTTGGATAGCTGGATGATGTTAAAGCACAAATCCCCGATAGATTAAGATGCGGGGATTGCATACCACTCTGTGTAGACAGATTATCGCTAGATTTAACAGAGGGGGTACTGCTATATAATAGCAGACCAGAGGGTGTTTCTCCACAGGGTGTTTTGTTAGCCGCTATATGTGATAAAGATGTCTTATCTACATATCGGCCACAGAGTTCTAAGTCAATGCTAGTAGCTATTGAGACATCACCCTTAGCTTCATCCAAGATATCATTTCCCTTAAGATCATTATGGCCCAAAGTTTGAGATATCATCAAAGGATCAACGTCAGCCACATATACTGGACATAGGGGGAGATTTCCCTCATTTGTCTGACTCACGGACCCTTTTATTTCTACCATAGGTTCCAACAAACAAACTCCCTCCACATTTGGACAAAGATCTAGTTTAAAAGATTTATCTTTAACACTTATCCTAGAACTTTCTAAGGATTTATTCAAACTTTTCTCCCAAATTTGAACCAATTGCTTCTGGCCCTTCATGAGATCAATAGTAGCTTGTTTTTTCCTCAAATGAGTAGAACCCGGTAATGTACCAGGTTTCTCCATTACGACTTTCCCAGAGCGTAATTTCTTTGCCTCCATAAAGCTATTAGAGGTAAAAGTATCAGGTCCTACAACAAAATTCCCAACATAAAACTAGAGCGAAAATTTAAAATAATAAATAGCCACAGGAGATGAGGGCGTGAGACAAACCTGCAGAAGAGAATTTTGTGACAAAGGTCCTATCGGCGTATTTACATACCTTAAATAAATATATATGGTACGGCACGCAAAATCACTAAGAAAACACAAAATCCAAATAACATGGCCCAGCCCGGCCTACCTCGGCCACTGAGGGCCACAGAGGGCCCGCCCTTTGCCCGGGCTTAGCCCGGCGCCGCCCGCGCGCGTTCCGCGGTGCGCGCACCTCAGGCGCTAATGAAGGCAGGTGAGGGGGGGCGTGTCCGGTACAGTTCGTGTTACCAGAGGCTTCTGGTCAATGTGGTCTCTTTAGACCCAGCGGTCAGTAGGCAGTTCCTGGCGAGTGTTTCCCGCGAAGCGGGAAACGCGAGCAGTAGTCTCAATCAAGCGCTGCCAAATGCGCTAACAGATGAAAAGGGCTGGGGCGGCTTCGGCGCTTTTTCTTCTCGGCTCGCTCTGCTGCTTCAAGAGCCCTGCTTCGTTTAGCACAATCACAGCCAACAGGAAAAAAGATCTCCACACCTCAGCGCACCTCAGGCGCTAATGAAGGCAGGTGAGGGGGGGCGTGTCCGGTACAGTTCGTGTTACCAGAGGCTTCTGGTCAATGTGGTCTCTTTAGACCCAGCGGTCAGTAGGCAGTTCCTGGCGAGTGTTTCCCGCGAAGCGGGAAACGCGAGCAGTAGTCTCAATCAAGCGCTGCCAAATGCGCTAACAGATGAAAAGCGCTGGGGCGGCTTCGGCGCTTTTTCTTCTCGGCTCGCTCTGCTGCTTCAAGAGCCCTGCTTCGTTTAGCACAATCACAGCCAACAGGAAAAAAGATCTCCACACCTCAGCGCACCTCAGGCGCTAATGAAGGCAGGTGAGGGGGGGCGTGTCCGGTACAGTTCGTGTTACCAGAGGCTTCTGGTCAATGTGGTCTCTTTAGACCCAGCGGTCAGTAGGCAGTTCCTGGCGAGTGTTTCCCGCGAAGCGGGAAACGCGAGCAGTAGTCTCAATCAAGCGCTGCCAAATGCGCTAACAGATGAAAAGCGCTGGGGCGGCTTCGGCGCTTTTTCTTCTCGGCTCGCTCTGCTGCTTCAAGAGCCCTGCTTCGTTTAGCACAATCACAGCCAACAGGATAAAAGATATCCGGATTTAATATATCTTCTGAGCTCGATTCAAGCATACAATTGGTAAAGTATAAAACCTTTTATATATTTTTTTAAAATACCAAGGTGTGTACATTCGGTCACGCACGAAAGTTTATAAAGACATTCGGCTCCATTTAATGAAAATTTTCATAATATTAAAAAAGAAGCCTAGGTTTAGTCTCTTTGACGTAGTATAAGTTCTTTGATGGGTCTATGAAGAAATTCAATAAGTTCAGATTGCAAAGTTTTCACGAAATATATAGGTGGGTGCGCGCACACGGTCGCGCACGAAAGCCTGGAAATGCGCTATCCATTTTATTGAGAACTGTTGCCGAGAGTGCGCATACCGGGTCGCGCACGAAAGTTTAGAAAGGCTATTTTTATTTACAGACAAATTTTAATGCGTTCAAAAAAAGGCAAGGTACAGACTTTCTAATTCTGTATCGCTTTACAAGGAGTCTCTATGCAACTTGAACAGTGAAGAAAACGGCTTGTTTCCGAAAAAAATATTTCCAGAACTTTATTGACAAAAGTATATGTTGTATACACGAGATATTTCTGAATTAGCATTTTAAAAACAAATGAAATTCACTGAAAAAACCATAGGTTTTACACACGTTATAGTTAGGAAGTAGCATTTACAAAACCTATGAAATTCACTGAAAAAAACATAGGTTTGACACCAGTTATAGTTAGCTGCAAATCTTACTGATATAAAACCAATGAAATTCCACGTTATAGTTAGTTGGACTCACTATAACTTGCGCGTGTAATGCACTGCTGATGACGTCACATATTACATCACTCATGGCATCACTGATGACACCATCCTTGTGACACAGTGACAGACCTCCTTTCACTGTAATCTAACCCTTGAAACACATATTCAAAAATAGAAACTAAAATGTTCAAAAAAATGGAGATACCCATACCAGTTACAACAACCAATTCAATAATTCCCCCATCTATATACACATGCACTAATTCACCAACAGTTCTATATAGTCACTCATACATATATTCACTAATCATATGTAGTGATACACCTACACATCCTGTTACACACCGACAGTCATCCAAAAGTTATTCACACACATACTCACACATGCAAATAAACTATTGAACATCCATTTATTTGCATAAACAGCTATACACACACTACCACTTTACTTCTAAGGAAACTTACACATACTTACTCTCTTAAAAAATCACTTATAGAAACACATACTAATTTAAACAGGAACTCTTACAATCCCTCACTCTCACATATACTCATTTATATATATCAATATTCACATATACTAGATTAAAACATATGTAGTTACTGATAAAGACACTAATAAGACAGTCATTCACTCACTAACACAGACATATACACACTCATCCACCCATACAGTCCTGCACATATGCTGTCTTCAAAACACATACAAACAGAGACTCAGTCATTCTTGCATCAATGTACTAAGTAATACTCCCACCAAAGCATGCAAACACTCATACTGATACTAAGAAAAACATCTAATAACCTATATGCATACACATGTACCTACTCATCAACCCATGCAGCTACTTATACACAAAGTGAAACACTAATACATATATTTAAATATTTAAGCATTACTCAGTAATATATGTATTCACTAAGATATTCAATAATATATACATATATAACACATATTTATTTTTCAGAAAGACACACATTCACTGGATGGTGTCATCAGTGATGTCATGAGTGATGTACTATGTGACGTCATCAGCAGTGCATTGCACGCGCAAGTTATAGTGAGTCCAACTAACTATAACGTGGGAATTTCAAAGGTTTTATGCGAGTAAAATTTCCTGGTAACTATAACTGGTGTAAAACCTATGGTTTTTTCGGTGAATTTCATAGGTTTTTTAAATGCTACTTCCTAACTATAACGTGTGTAAAACCTATGGTTTTTTCAGTGAATTTTCAAGGTTTTGTAAATGCTAATTCCTAACTATATATGGTCTATAACCTATGGTTTTTTCAGTGAATTTCAATGGTTTTTTAATAGCAAATATCAAAAGCTTTAAAATGTCAAGTACGTGGTAGGTAAAAACATTTTCGTGTTTATGCACGCTGATGTGCTTTGAACGCTGCCCCCCCCTCTTTTCTTTTAGGAGTATTCTTTCTTTGCAGCTAGTGAAGGGTAGGTAACGCAGGCCTTTGCCCCCGTTGTAATCCGTCGTGCCTGCTTCCCTCTCCATTTGATTGATTGTTATCCAAGCATTGGAATTGGTTCTCTTTGGTTCATTCTCTATTTACAAACAAGCACAGAGTCGCAATACTCTGTTTAGTCTTTGCAGATAGTGAAGGATAGGTAACGCAGGCTTTAGCCCCCGTTGTAATCCGTTGTGCCTATTTTTATCCCTCATTTGATTGATTGTTTGGCCGAACATTGATCGTTCAGAATTGGTTCTCTTTGGGTGATTCTCTATTCACAAATAAGCACAGAGTCGCAATACTCTGTTTAGTCTTTGCGGATAGTGAAGGATAGGTAGTGCAGACTTTTGTCCCCTTTGTAATCCGTCATGCCTATTTCTGCCCCGTTTGTTGGTAGTTGGTTCAGCCCGGACAGTTTATTAGAGGTAGATCATCCGACTCCACCGGAGGACACCCCTAATAAAAAGGACATATATATAAAATGCGGACTAGCCGCTGTATCGTGCAAGCAAACTATAACATAAAAATCGTTAGAAAAAACAAAAGGAATCAAGCAAAATCAGTAGGCCACTGATGGGATCTCTTTTTGACCTCGCTAAAATAGAAACATTAGGAACAACCCCTCAGGAGAAATATGAAACTAGTGAGAGGAACCGAGCTCGACGCCATGATGTCTGCAAGACAGCTCGGCTCCGCCGCCCACCCCGCCCAAAATAACGACAAACCCTATGCAAATATTATAAATATATACAACACACCAGCAAAGTAACAGGGTAAAACATTTTATTAAATAACTATTTACATGGCAGCCTGCTGCAACATCGATCCAAATGCATGACGCTGTTCCTGTCCCTCCTTGTGCAGCAGGTCCGCGGCTACGCCCATCTGGAAGACGAGGCCCCCGGCACGTATAGGGCGGGGTCTTGCTGGCAGCCATCGGCCGAAGAGGTCGTTGGGTGGATGGCCCGGAAGCACCACGGCCACGATGTTGTTGTACTGGCCTTCCCATTCGTCCACCCTGAGGTGGCATCCAGCGAGCCACGGGTGGGGGGGGTGAATGCCTTGCTGATGACGCCCCCCTCTTATTGCCTGGTCCGACCAATACATATACCTGCGCCAGGAGACGACGTGGGGTGCACTGGGAGGGAGAGGCGGCGCGAACGAGCCTCCCCCACCTCCCCAGGTGGAGGTTCCTCAGCTGCACCCCAGCGCTTCACTCGGCCAGCTGAGTTGCGCCCGCTCTTGCGGCACAGTGCCTCGCTCGGCCAGCTGAGTCTCACCCGCTCTTGCGGCACAGTGCCTCACTCGGCCGGTTGAGTTTCGCCTGCTCTTGCGGCTACAGCGTCTCACCCGCCTCCGGCCGCAACCACAGCACCAACGATCGCTGCTGACGGAGGGGAGCCTTGCCGGTGAGAGCCACTGATCTGAAGAACCGCTGCCTGCGGTGACTCCCTGAGCCGCTTGACGGAGGCCCCCGAGGGGCGGTGTGGTGGCACGGACTCGGAGGGGGCGCTTGGCTCCTGCCCCCTCCCCAAGTCTTGTTGCCCTGGTGTGGCCTGAGATCGCCCCCGACATAGGCGGCCGGCTCCCGGGGTCCGGCGGGACTTTTAGCCTTTTGGTGACTCTTCCATTCTGGACCCTGTCCCACAATCCGTTTGACCTGGGGACACGTCCTGCGGTGCCCTCGCAATACGGCCTGGTCCCTGAATGTGTGCGGGGGGACGGTGATGATTGGATCAAGATGGCGGCTGGTGCCCTTCTTCATGGCTCACGTCCGGACCGGGCGACTGTTCCACGCCCCCGAGGGGCGGTGTGGTGGCGCGGACTCAGAGGGGGCGCTTGGCTCCTGCCCCCTCCCCAAGTCTTGTTGCCCTGGTGTGGCCTGAGATCGCCCCCGACATAGGCGGCCGGCTCCCGGGGTCCGGCGGAACTTTTAGCCTTTTGGTGACTCTTCCATTCTGGACCTTGTCCCACAATCCGTTTGACCTGAAGACACATCCTGCGGTGCCCTCGCAATGCGGCCTGGTCCCTGAATGTGTGCGGGGGGACGGTATTGATTGGATCAAGATGGCGGCTTCACACAAAGCTGACTCAAGTGTTGCTGCTGATGCTATGCAGACAAAAACTGGTTTTCAGTTTGTACATTCTTCAGGATTTTTCCATCCAAGGCTGGTTGAGAGTTTGTAGAACGATGGCTTCAGATTTTCAACATACTACTCTTCAACATTCTTCAGAAATGTAAGAATGTGAGACTCACTAGGAGAACGGCCGTTTATCTTTCCTTTCAAAATGCTGCCAACAATATTTTCTGTATGGAAGACACCATCTTGTAGCATAAAGGGCTGCGTCAAGGGTGGTATTGCCCAGAATGTCTTGTTTTCAAGTGCTCGTAATGACGAAGCCAGGACTGTGGCAGAGCGTCCAAAATCTACAAAAAATACCACTGCCAACTCTTCAATAACTTCCATCACCCAGCACCGCATTTCCAAAGAAACAGCATAGCAAGCTTTCGTGGCCTTTAGAGTTTTCGGAAGTAGTTTCCCAAGACCATCACTGCAGCCATTGCAATCCAACAGAGGAACTTTTTCCAAGATTGGCATATTAACAGGGCTGCTGGTGTAATCGGGGCTCTGGCAGCCATTCAACTTAATTGAAGCTTTCACAATGACAGACCGCCCACTGAACTTCGTGCCATGACATTTACTTATAACATTCTGCTGGGTCTTCGCTGAACTGAAGTCTACAAATGCAAAGCATTTCATTCCGCTTTGACATTTCTTGACATGTAGTGGGGCGAAGTCTTTAAAGAGGTCCACAATTCGCTCCTCAGTCACATCACTTGAAAGATTCCTCAAGCCAGGCAGGTCCCACACCACTTGAAAGGACCTGCCTGGCCTCGACCAAAATGGCGCCAGTATGGGAGCGACTTGCAACTCCTTATGACGTTCTAGTTACATAGCCTTGACGTTATGGGGGATGTATGCGGTCTTTGTGCACATGACGGGCGGGGAAGGGTACTGACTGGGCATACGGACAACCCTATTGATGTCGGTTTTTCATTATTGATTATTGTATTATTAAAGCTTCGAAGTAATGTTACCCATGATACTCGCCCTTGGTGTGCGTATGGACGATTTTATTGTAACTGATCCTGTTATACTTTCGAATAAAAAATCAACCTTCACTGATCCTGCAACCGTTTGTCACGTTTATTTTTTTTCAATTAAATGGCTCGCTTGTTACATACTCCTATACCCCTGGCTTTTGACCCTTTCCTACGCGCGGTCTGTACTACCGCCCTCGGGCGATCTATGTAATGAACAGACTACCATTGCCGAGACACAAGGGAATGCATCTCAGAGAGATAAGTCAAGTACGTGGTAGATAAAAACATTTTCGTGTTTATGCACGCTGATGTGCTTTGAACGCTGCCCCCCTCTTTTCTTTTTCTGCAGGTTACATTGGAATTTCAGCTAAAGTATGGAGAAGACCTAAACCGCACTGTGTTCCACGCGAGGAAAAATAGGCTAGCTCTGTGAGACGGTACATTATATGTACGAGCTATCTCTGAGAGCGTGAAAGATTGTATGGTATGAATGTGCGCATGGGCCCTGATTTGTACGGTATGAATGCGTATGTGTGGCGCACGACTGGGTCAATAAAAGAATGCTTTTTGTATGACTGAGGCGTTGATCGAACGGTTAATGGAATGAGATAAATAAGCCCGAACATGGTATCCGCATGTGAAGGACGAAAAAGAATATAGCACTTTCCTTACTTAGGAACGACTCTCTCTGGAGCTAGTGAATGGGAGAGTAGCCTACACCAGAAACTTGAAGGGTTATTTCAGTACGACGAACCCGACCCCAACCGATATTCCAAATGTACACCCAAAATAATGCGCACCAGTAAGTCAATTTATGTGCTGACTAAATAAGAGAAGTTAGCTCGGCTCCGCCGCCCACCCCGCCCAAAATAACGACAAACCCTATGCAAATATTATAAATATATACAACACACCAGCAAAGTAACAGGGTAAAACGGTTTATTAAATAACTATTTACATGGCAGCCTGCTGCAACATCGATCCAAATGCATGACGCTGTTCCTGTCGAGGTAGCATAGGTGGCGGCCTAGGGGTGGAGGACCGTTGTGCAAATAGCCCGGGGGCGACACCACGCGCCAAGGCCCATCCCTGCGGTCAGCTGCAGCAGGGCGACCCTTAGCGTTTCACTCCCCGGTCAGCTGCACCATGACTGCCATTGGTGTTCCACTCGGTTGGATGGCCGGGGACCCGCTCCGGTGGCCGTGGTGAAGAGCGGCTGTTGCTGCGGAACGCTCAAAATGGCGGCCGACTCCCCGGATTTGGGCCTGGTCCACTAGAACGACTCTGGACTACCCTGGAACACGAATGCTTGCCTGCTCGGGCATGAGCCCCACTTTTGAAGACGTCCTCTCAGTTTTAAAGGTTCTACGAGAGTCGTTGGCCCTGGACTCCCGCGGGCTTCCGATAGGGGCAACCGCCACTGTTGCTCGACTATCCCCCATGGATATACCGCTGCCACGGGTGTCCGCCGCCTTATCCACATCTGGTGCCGTGAGGGAGGCTGATTCAGTGCATCGGCGGAGGGATATGCCTGCTGTCCCGCTCTCGGGAAGTGGCCACAACATTGTCACAGGATGGTAGTGCTCTCATGCTGACGCCAGTTTTTGTCTGAATTACTAAGAGACACTGTAGACTGCCAACTTGATCAGCTCCGGTGGGACCTCAGCGTGACCCGGTAGGGAAGATTTTGCTTCCCTCGCCTTTGAGTCATGGTTCATGCTGCCTGTTCTTTCTGTTGGCGCTAACGAACTTTTTGAACTGCCGAAAGGGATTCTGGTCGTGCCGCTACTTATTGGAGACATTGAACTATACTCTGAACCTGCCTGGCCTCGACCAAAATGGCGCCAGTATGGGAGCGACTTGCAACTCCTTATGACGTTCAAGTTACTTAGCCTTGACGTTATGGGGGATGTATGTTGTCTTTGTGCACATGGCGGGCGGGGAAGGGTACTGACTGGGCATACGAACAACCCTATTGATGTTGATTTTTCATTATTGATTAATGTATTAATAAAGCTTCGAAGTAATGTTACCCATGATACTCGCCCATGGTGTGCGTATGGACGATTTTATTGTAACTGATCCTGTTATACTTTCAATTATAAAATCAACCTTCACTGATCCTGCAACCGTTTGTCACGTTTAGTTTTTTCAATTAAATGGCTCGCTTGCTACATACTCCTATACCCCTGGCTTTTGACCCTTTCCTACGCGCGGTCTCTACTACCGCCCTCGGGCGATCTATGTAATGAACAGACTACCATTGCCGAAACACAAGGGAACGCATCTCAGAGAGATAAGTCAAGTATGTGGTAGATAAAAACATTTTCGTGTTTATGCACGCTGATGTGCTTTGAACGATGCCCCCCCCCGTCATCATTTAGATTACCACCGCCCATTGCACAAAAGCGTACCGGGCGCTCCCCACGCAAAAAAAACGATTATTTTTTTTTTTGCCCCGCGGGGCCCTTTTAAAGCCTCCACATCAAACCTAGGGGGTCAGGGAGGATCTACTATGCCCCCTTATGGTAATTTCCCCCTTTGTTTTGGCCTCCTCTTGTCTCTCGATCCTACCGAGAGACAAGATGGCGGCCGCTCCGGACTGTTTAGAATGTTGACAGACACCGGAGAGCCAATCAGCTTCGCTTCGCGAAGTTCCGTTACGCGTCAAGTACGCGAACCGGAGCGCGACCCGGAGCGCTGTTACAGATATATATTTTTTTTTGAACGTTAATTTATCAAAATCCACTGGAGCACATATATTGAGACCTAGTAAAGGCACATCGGGCTAACAGTCCCTACAATTTTGCCAAGTTTCATACAAATCCATTCAGCCGTTCGGGCTAAAAGTGAGGCCAACCGCCCTATGGAAATTAACATGGGAAAAACGCGTTTTGGGACCCCCCTTTTTTCTCGGCCCCCCCTTGACGAACCCCCCCCAAATTTTCAGGGGCTGCTCAGAAACAAAATGTTCCAATTACAATCATCTCATGAATCCGTTACTTGATCATGAACCGCTTTGTTCCGACGGAGGGATTATGGCCTTTGCAGCGATACATGGAGTTCTGGGTCATTGGAATATATTCGCAGCGGCGCAAGATTTCTTGGCACACAGCTACATTGAAAATTCACCGAGTTCTCCTCTGATGCTACTAGAGGCTCCGGTGATTAATGACCTTGTATGTTCATTTCCTCTTTTCAATTGGATGGCTGACTTGTTTTCGGATGATAACAATGACTTTCTTTTAGAAGCAGTTGCCACTTACTTTGCCTATTCAATGGAAGAATAGCTGTTCTGCAAACCATTGACATCTTGACTGTTTTTTCCCTTCCTAATTTTTCTTATTTTTTTTTCTTATTATATTTTATATAAACTGACCTATTGGCTTTACTAACATTGGACATTGTAATTTCCTACTGGTGTGAATTTTTTAAGTTATGTGGAGTTAATTTTTTTTCCACACCTCCTCCATTTTGTTCAAAACATTTCATGATGCTCTAATTTCAACAAATCATTACCTTATGTTATCTTATCTGATTTAAAATATTCTCGAACCAAGGCTGCGTAAAATATGGTTAAATGTGCCCTGAGAAATGTGTATAGTTACAATGACTTTTTATATGATTTTATATGGTTTATCACCATTCTCCCTTTCTACTCCTTATTTCCGCCTCACACACATGTGCTGCTTTTAATTTATGCATATTGCAAGATTTTTGATTCATAACTAAAAAGTTTATGATTACCCTGATATTACCCTTGCTTATCAACCTGTATGAGACATTGTGTACTGAAACCTTTCAAAAAATTATATCAATACAATAGTTGTTCTGAGTACTGATTTTCGAATGTCCCTGCACATAACATACATGCACCTCGAGCCAAATTCTCCCTTTTGGCGCGTTTTTCATTTCCTTTCACAATACCATACAACAAGCTTGTTACTGCTTCGTATGCTGTAAACTAACTGTAAATGAAGTGATGTGAAACCATTACTATTTTCATATATGATTACTGAACTTAAAATTAAAACACACCTTCTTGCATGCAATATAATTAAATATATTTCATTGCAGGGCTGTACAATGTTTTTTAAACGATATTCATTTTGCTTCATACTACATTTCCATCATTTGTGTTCTATGAACTTGTAACTATACCCACTATTTTCTTTAGATTATGTTTACTTGTATTAAATAAAAAACTTTCTCTCAAAACACTGCATCATTGAATAAAATTTTGAAATATATACGTTCCCTCTTTTAACTCATATTCACAACTGAAATAATTTATACTAAAACTGTAATTATGTGTTTGACGTAATCTCAGCTGTACTCAATTCATGTTTTCTTTTGTCAACCTGAATTTTTCATAGTTCAACCCGCTGGCCTGCAACGGTCAGTCAACCCTTTCTTTACGAGTTGTGAACCATAGCATCAATTGTACCTCTGGCAAAACAATTATTTATTATTGTAACAAAACTCCGCCGCAGTTGTGCTTCACTCAGAGTATTAATCACTGCTCCCTCGCTTCCACAGAGCACACGCTATATCCTATTTCAGTACCTATCACCCTTTCATCTCGACTATAACAACTGTGTCTGCCTGCAGAACAAACTTCCTTAGCTCAGACTGAACACACACATACACACATACACACACTAACATAACACAAAGCAACTAATATAGAAAGCAGGAGTGAGATGAAAATGGAGTCACACTGTGGTACACAGAAACCTCTATATATATTTGCTCTTCTACATCAATTTATAAAAGGCATATACTCCTCGAACCTGTCTACAACCTCATGGTCACAATTTTTCATTTAATTGTACTGGGACACCTCTCCTTCTCACCCCACCCCCACCACTGCATTCCTCGGCCGCACTGTGGGCCTTATCTATGAAGGCCGTGCGCCGCCGGTGCGTCACTTTTTCCCATGTTCAAAATATACATATACATATATATGTATTACCTACTGGCGGTCGCCAGTAGGTAGTTATAGTTAGGACATAGTTTCCATAGGAAATCCTCAACATTCTATTTGGATTAACTTTGGCCCTGGTGGACGAATGTTTACGAATTTCTCAAAGAAGATGGCTCGGTCCGCTGCGCTCCTTCCCTGAAAGTTTGGGGGGGATTGGTGAAGTGGGGGCTGAGATAAAAGGGGGGTCCCAAAACGTGTTTTCTCCATGTTATTTTCCATAGGATGTTTAGACACGGCTACAGGTCGAACGGCTGAATGGATTTATAAGAAATTTGGCAAAACTGTAGAGTCCGGCTCGCAGATTACGCTTTTTTTGGAATGGTGTAAATCCGTTCAGTAGTTGCTGAGAAAATTAAAGTTAAAGTCAATTATATATCTATACGCGCAGACGGGTGCGCGCACTCAAGCGGCCGCGCGCGAGCAGAATTTTTTTTTTGCTGCTTGACGTCTGTTAACGTTCGATTCGAAGGAAATCAGGAAGTGTTGACCGCCATTTTGTCACTGCGAGTAAATATATTGTTCATTTCAAAGCGTTGGAACATGGAAAGGGGAGAAGGTAGAGATTGTTTTGCTGCGTAGGTTTTCTCAGGGTGTGCAGTAAGGCCCTTAAAGGCGAAAATATATATATATATTTTTTTTAAAGTTGCGGGGTGCACGCACTCGGGCGCGCACACCTATTTACAAGAGTGTGAAAATGGAGATAAATCAGAAGTTTGAGTGCTTTGATATAAGGTGGCTCTGAAAAGAGCCCTTGTGTTAATTGAGTTTTTTCTGCATTTATAAGTAAGTACCGATGCAGAGCCTGATGTTACCTAGTTATGGTTTTTTCACTCCCACTCCAGGCTTTTAGTCTGTGGATGGAAAACCATGAACCTACACTCACCTATGAAAATCTTACTATTGATGCTTGACTGAGGCCAAGGAGATCAGAGTGCATGTCTGTGTAAGGTGATGTACCTCTGGGGAGATGATGTTACGTTTAAACGTAGCCCCTGAGTGCTTAGTTTGCTTCTGTTCTCTGTCACTGTTGTTGATTTAGAGCCCCAAATACAAAGGCTTGTTGTTGCTTGTGAATCCCCAAGTGTATATTTGCCCATACTGATCCATAACGCCCCGGCCTCTCCATGTCGTAGGCCGCAAGAGTGGGCGAAACTCAGCTGGCCGAGCGAGACTTGGGGAGGGGGCAGGAGCCAAGAGGAAACAAGGAGGGGTTTTCATCATTTGGGACAAAAAATAGTTCTAAACCAATGAAAAGTGTTATTTTTAGGTCACATGACCTAGCCTTACATCATTAGGAACCCAAAAGTGAAATGAACCAATGAAAAGTTTTATTAACAAGTCACATGACCTGGTATGCTTACGTTACGCGCTCCGCGCCGCGCCCCGGATTGCTTCCGGGAAGCTGCGCTTCGCGCCTCGCGCACCGGAGCACTTCCGGGTGCGCTAACGCAGCGCGTCATATGACGCATTACGCAACAACGCGATACGTCGTTGGGGCTCCACCGGAACTGATCGAATTGGTAGTCTACAGTGTTTCTGGATGTTTTAGACTGAAGCTGGCATCAGCATGAGAGCACCCCGTGGCTACGTCGTGGCCATTCTGCGAGCAATCATGGCAGTCGCTCCCCACCGGAACTCTGCGGGAGTCGGGGTCCCCGGTGACTCTTGTAGAATCTTCAAGGCTGAGGGGACGCTTTTGGGAATGGGGCCCATGCCCTAGCAGTCAAGCGTCCGAGTTCCAGGGTTGCCCAGAGCCATCCTTGCAGGCCAGGCCCAAGTCTGTGGAGCCGACCGCCATTTCCTGAGCTCCTTGGCAGCCGCCTGTCGCTGTATCGCAAGAGTGGATGCAATTCAGCCGGATGGCGGGTGAGACGCTGTAATAGTAAGAGCAGGCGTAATTCAGCTGGCCAAGCGAGGCACTGTGCCGCAGGAGCGGGCGCAACTCAGCTTGTCGAGTGAAGCACAGGGGTGTAGCTGAGAAACCTCCACCTGGGGAGGTGGGGGAGGCTCTTTCGCGCCGCCTCTCCCTTCCAGTGCACCCCACGCCGTCTCCTGGCGCAGGTATATGTGATGGTTGGACCAGGGCACCGCAGGACGTGTCTTTAGGTCAAACGGATTGTGGGACAAGGTCCAGAATGGAAGAGGCATCAAAAGGCAACAAGTTCCCAGTAATTCTCAGGGAATAATAATAATAATAATAATAATAATAATAATGATCAACTAACTCTGGAGGTTAATGCATTTGCTGGAGAGATCTGTGTTTTGTCTAGTCCTAGTTTTGATTTAAAGTAGCATAGAGGGTTAATATGTCTTGTCTACTGCAAACCACATCATGTGACACACATGACATATTTTTTTATTTTATGTAGATGGGTAAGTGGGATTTTGCTTTTAGCACAGAGATCACTTTGTTGCTTGTAGTTCATAAATTGTAATCCTTCTTTATATAGCACAATGGGCTATGAAGAACATGCGACTCCTTCACCTTGTAAATCTCACTGTCTCATGTCACACATACTGTACATTATTTTACACACATACTATTTATTGTCAATGTTTAATGTGTAAATATGATGAAAATCACTCCGGCACCTTGGACTGTGATGAGTATGGCTATAAAATAAATAAAGCAAAATAGGGCTTTGTTTCCCCTCCATTGCTTGTACAGCTAGGTGTGAGTTTTCTGATAGCTCTCAGGCTGGAGGCCTGATGGTCCCTTAACTTCAGCCTTTGTTTTGCTCTCATCTGGAATCTAAAATAAAAAAGCCCCCTCTCCTGCATGTTACTGCTCATAATGAAAGCAGACAACTTGCAGGCACAGCTGAATGTGCTCCAATGTTTGAAAATGACACATGTTTAGTTTAGCATATTTCTGTGGGGCCTAACTTCTTGGCAGGGGAGACGGTGTCCACCCTGTGAAAAGAGTGAGTAGACGCCTTCTACCCGTGTGTACCCTCGACTTGTTCCCTGCTCTTCTACCAAGAGTGCCTTGCAAAGGAGGAGTGGATGGGAGCTGAACTCAGGTGAGGTTCGAAAGCTGTACGGCAGGAGGCGGGCCACATGACAGCAGCCTTTAGGAAAGTGATGTCGGTATACGTTTGTCACAAAATTGCTAGAGTTGGTAAGTGGTTACCACAATTTTCATAATGTATACAGTATGTATAGGTTATTTTGATTATTTATCAAATTTGGAGTTAATTTTCTTTTGCTGATAATACCATCACAGTGACAAGGCCCTAGTTTACGCGTGCAGCCTCTCAGGGAATGTTAAAGACAGGACAATTGGGGAAACACTGGCTCAAACTTTGTGCAGGTTGTTGTTCATCCCTAACTAAGCAACTGTTGGTGTAATTGGAATGGACAGCGGTACCTTGCTCTTTTAGAGAATGCTGCTGCCCAAACTAGAGTCTTCGAAAGGCTGTAATTGCACTTTAGTTGTTACCTAGAGCAAGAATCTGCTCTGCTGTGTGGGCTCATACTTGGCAGTCTCAGTCTGGGGCATGATTATGTGATATGAAGAGAGAGAAGTAGAGAAAATGAGTCCAAGGACGTACTCTTTCTTTTTAGACCTCACAGAGGAAGTCAGAGCATAGAGTGGGGATATCGCAAGTCAGTGCCATTCTGAGCACATAGATAGTTCTGCGGAATTATCCCACTCTTAGAATCATCTTGACAGAAGCATGTCCTTATCTAATCTCTCTGCTGAAACATAAGCGCTTATAAACTTATCCTGCTGTCAACTACTAGCAGTCTGGCGACCCAGTCACTGTCCATGCACTCGGGGACCTACTCAGGCATTGAATCAAGCATGGATTGCGCGCCCTTAAACTCCAGCTGGAGGTCAGTTTGTATGTGTGTCAATTCCTCCCGGCATCACCAGCTTGCCGGTGGCATCAATCACCCTCACCCCCCTTGGAGGTACCAGGCAGCAGGCTGGCAGCTCAGTGATTAATTTGTAAAATATGAAGTGCCAGGGCTGTGACAAGGAGGCCACTGCAGCTTGCACCACCCATCACCCTTGTCATCGATGCCGAAAAAAGTACTAAAAATCTCTCTCGCATGTAAATGTGACAGGGCAGATTATTCCAGGTCCCTTAAGCTAAAGGAATGGCTGGGGAGGCAGGCATTAGCACTATTTTAATGTATATTGTTTTCCTAAACAGTCATTGTTTTGCTAATCTCTAAATTAGATGAACAGTGCCACCATGTGGTAGACTGTTCTAAGTATGGTGTTGACAATTAGGTGCTGGTGCCGAGCACCGGAAACCAATTCAGTGCCGGTGCTGAGCACTGTAAAGCACCTGCACAAATTAAGCACTGGGCTGGCTCCGACCTCCTTCACCAGGCCTCCCTCAATGTAGACATCTGCAAACTGTGGGCTGTCATCGTTCACTACTCTCCCGCCTGGGATTAAAATCCTGTCCTGGGCAGCCATTGCTGGGCTTCCTGTGGCTTCTGGTCTGTGCAATAATCCCGCTGCAGAGGGAGAGTCTCAGAAAAGCTATGCAGAAGCCCAGATGCTCTTGATCTTAAGAAGCAGGGTAAACAAATAACTGAACACAGGTATACTGTCTTTCTTTTAGTTCCAGGTCACTGAATTGTCACTCTGCAAAGAAACAAAGTTTGTGCCGGGCTAGTAGGTCCATAGTAACGGAGAATTATCCTTTCCCTGCTGGTGGCCGTCTCTGGACCGAGCTCCTGCGCTTCGCCAAGAATGTTTATGTGATCACTTAACGGCGTGGCCCTCTTTATTGATTAGCAAGAGACGCACAGGCCATGTGCTCCCCTTGTGCATTATACAGACCACGTCATGTCTCACAGCCTTCAATAGAGCACGGACTCTCCGAATAGGGTCTATTCCTCTCGCCACTGAGATCAAAATCAAAGATGGCTCAGCTTACTAGCAACGTTTGTTTCCCAGCAGCCCTGTGCATGCTTCACAAGCACTAGCGCATCAGACGTTTTGTGAGACTATCTAGTTTTGATGGGACAGTAAAGAAGTAGTCGCAAATGCTTGAGATTGCCCTGTTAGTGACCCCATTCCTGACCGTCTCACCCAAGAGTAAGAATACCAGGGGAATCAGGGGCATGATTTTTCAGTCTGGACTGTCCATTGCTGACTGACACCATCATGGAATTTTTATTTCTTGTCCACTATAGGCTCAACCTAAAAATGGCACCATTCTCCTTAATCCTTTTCAAGCAATGGAGTACAGCAACTTCTCTTGCTGCATTGTGTTGTGTGAAATCTTACTAAATCATCCCTATGCTCTTCATTCCATTGCGTGCATAAAATGGAAGATCTTTCTTTTATCCTGACCTTTGTCAAGTGATTGTGTTTGGCCTTGGAAGAAACATCACCATTTAATATGCACATTTTTCTTAAGTTGCCTTATTTGCTTACACAATGACTTTGACATACATTTACTTGTACGACTGCAGGATATGGTTCTCAGAAACTACATGTGCCTACTTTTTTTCTATGTAAGTACACTATCACAACATGAAGTAATAAAGTTCACTTCCGCAAATGTTGTTGTTTGTTGAACGTCCGTTAGGCGACACAGCTATCACACAAGGATAAACAAAGACAGCCTGGCCGAAGCTTTAGAGCAGTAGCATGGCAGGTGTTTATTATATATATATATACGCTGCTGTCACTATGTGGTCTCAGAATGCCAGAATTCCTGCCAACTGGTTCCTGTTTTTCCGCTAAAAGGAGGGATGTCATACTTGTGACCAAGACGGGTACCCTGACGACACTTACCCTCAGGTAATGGGGAGTTACATCATCTATTAGGACTTCTTGAGAGATCACTCACCCTAATCAACTGGGTTAGGGAGCGCAAAATATGAGAACACTATACACAGTACTTTTATGATAGCTTATATGCATTGTTTTAGCACATTGATGGAATTTTTTGTCTTTTCACTGTTCTTGTAATGCTAATTACCCTATTGCATTTCCTTCTATTAATCATAGCGGTGCATGTCTTTTTCTTACAAGAATCAGAATGATTCAATAACTATCGAAACGTCGCTCTGTGTATTCCTTGAATATCTCTCTGGGTATGCAGGTGTAACTGAGCGAAAGGGCTCTAGATCTGCTACCACAATTCTTTGGGGAATCAGGGTTTGTCATGTTTTGAGGTTGCATAATCCATTTGTTACCTGCTCTGGTTTTAGGGCTACAGATCCTGAGGGAGTACGTATAATCAGTCTTTTTTGTTGTCCAACAAATGCACAGTTCCTACTGAGGAAGTAGAAGTCGTACAACAGAGCTCTGCCAATGCAAGTAGCCTTGGTTCTTATTTAATGGATCACCTGAGTTGTTCCCTTTTGTGTATCCAAAGAACCCTACTGACTAATTAACCAGAGACATTTGTAGTCGCAGTGAAACATTTGTCTTAGCTGAGTAGGTAATCCCAATATAATGGCTCTAGGTTGTTCAAGCTTGAACCTTTCAAAGGATTATCTCATTGTGTTACCCTCTTTAAATTTCACTTTTTGTTATGGCTGAACCAGTAGCACTTACCATAACTGAGAACTGCAGACATGCTGCAGTAGCTGCAACAATATAGTCTCGTACTTGCAGGTGGGGAGGTTACATATGTGGCTAAGCCTCACAAAGCCTGAAGGACAGAGGTATTTCATTCATGGGTTACATTCCCAGCAGCTAACAATCAAACAAGGGTTTCATACTTGTGCTGCAACTGACGTTCCAAATATCCACACAGCTTAGAAAGCACTAGAATTACTAACTAAAAACACAGAAATTGGTTTGACTGCACCCAACCACACACAATAAAGTAAGTTAGCCTAGGTCCCTTAGCAATGAGGGAGCAACATGCAAGCTTTAGCCAGCTACACACCACATCCTAATGTTGGGAAACATAATTTACAACGAAGTCTTTTCCACGCATGACGTTATCCACTTACCCCGCAAACGTCTCTTCAATGCGGGTGCCTTCCACGACCGTCTTTACCACGCAAGTGGTAATCCTTTTGGTCGTCCTGCTTGTAAGTTCTGCGTGGCCTTGGGGGGTTGGGGGGTCTCCCCCCATAAAAAAATAAAAAATAAAACGAGCAGGCTACATACATTAAAAAAACGCACTACAGTGTCATTTAAAAGTAAAAGAAAAGAGCTGCACCAAAGACGTGGCGTGTACGTCATAATTGTAGTCCTTTTTTAGTTTTGGTAGACGTATTTTGACGCATATTTCCATGGTGGATGGAAGTAAGAGCTGCTGAACGTAAAGTTTTTTAAATGCGATGTTAGAACTTGCGTTCTAAAACGCTGCGTGGTAAAGCCACTTGCGAAGTAAAATTCGCGTGGTAATGCCATGCGGAGTATTTGTATTCGTGGTAAAGTCATATATTCCCTAATGTTGATCACATGACAGCACCACCGTTACAAAGATCATATAACAGTCTTGTAAAAAATATAGATGTCTGACACAGTTCGTTATGTGAACATTAACAATAAATCCTGCGAAGCCGCTCAAGCTACACAATCACAAATGGCTACGAAGGGCATTAGCTGACAAACAATGCAGTCATGGTTAAGGTTCCCATCAGATGGTAGGAGATTACGTTCTGAATTATACAAAAAACAAACCAGCTTCAAGCAGATTTCCCCATACCGGACCTCGGAGAAAGCACAGGATTCTAACAATATGCTTGCTGATAGGGATTACTCCCCCAGTAGATGGTTGTGCAGGGTGGATTACAGTATCTGCTGCAGTATATACCCCAACTCATGGTACACCTCATTGGCTGTTTTACCAGAGGCTCCTAAACAGATCCAAAATGAGCACTGGGCAGCCCCTGCCCTGGATTCGGGGATTTAAACTGATGGGCAATTCCGCAGCAGTACGAGGCATTTTGTTAAGTAACATTAAAGGGGAAGGGGCAGTGTTGGCTATATGCTAGAGGCTAAAGGAGTTGGCTCTGGGAGAACAAGAATGCAAATTTCCTAAAAGTATCGAAGAAACCTGTGCAACATTGGGTCAAGATAATTTGAGAGCCAGACCTAGTAAACCACAAATAATGAGTAATTTCGTCAAGGATAATTTAAAGCAAGCACCCAAATCGTCTATGACGAAGACATAGGATAATAACAAAAACAAAGAAAACACTAAATTGCGGTGTGGGTCTACTCTGCAGGAAACCTTTGAAAAGTGCCAATACCTGTGCAACCATGACAATATTAGAGGTGGACAGTCAAAGTGCAGATCAGAAGACTACGTGAAACTAAAGAAAGACTCACAACACTCATCTGACTATTTAATAAAACAGGAAGATAAACTAAAACCATCCAAACGTCAGTTCAAAAAGAAGAAGATAGCTGAACTCAAAGCCAAGCCTGCTGCTGATATTGAGGATACTTCTTTTTAGTGGGGTATGTGCTCTGACAATGCTGCAGAAGTAAACTCACATACGGATTAAGGGGTAAGAGGAATTAGTCCCACTTTAACCTCCTACATAAGCTTCCTAAACACAAACTAGTGGAGGGACTCTGTACATGGATAGCTCTAAATAGATGTGGGGGACAACACATGAGTGTTAATACTGCCCTCACACACAGCAAGCTGTGTCATGCTTCATCATAGATCTGCTAACACACCTCCATGCAGACCAATGCAGGAGGTGGAGCAATAGGAAAGGGAAAGACAATACAATGTTGGGTACCCTGTCCAGGATAAAATGGTCACACCAGGACCAGTGGATGGTGGTATGAGGAACTTATAATGAGACACCAACACCTCCACTGTGCAAAACCGTCAACAGCCGGCAGAATGTTTCCCCCACATCTGTTTACAGCTATCAAAGTACAGAGTACCTCTTCTAGTTTGTGCTTAGGAAGCTTATGTAGGATGTTGTAGTGGGACTAATTCCTCTTACCCCTTAATCCGTGTGTGAGTTTAGTTTCTACGCGGCTGCAGAGCCGCAGGTGTTGTTTTTACTTACCATTCACTGCCGCCTCAATTTGGGTGAGACCCACTCGGGATGGGGCCATGGCAGTTGAACAAGGTCTTGCCTTTGGGGATGATGCAGTGGCAGACATCCTCACAGGTCCATCCTTGCTGGGAGATACAACCATCAATCAGGTCCTTACCGAGGGAGAAAGTTGGGTTACTCTTTAGGAGGTAAAGCGATCCCATGTTAAAACCATTTTGCATGGAGCGATTTCAATAGAGTATCTGAGGGGAACTGCAGCACCCAGGGGCCTCTTAGTATACAATGAGCCCCTAATTTTCTTAGAAGACCCGGTCTTCCATAAAGATTGGTCTCTGATAGCATGAAAATGTACGAGGGACCGGCTGATCGTGATCATAAATACTGCCAAAAGAACAGTCAATGCCCTCTACATTAAAATTCAGGCTATCGAACAGGGTATCAAAACTGATGTTGTTTTAACCACCGTCAAAAAGAAACTGAAGGAGACAAACAGTGAGATTGGGAAACATAAGGACTACCTATTAAGATCTAAGGTAGATAAGCTTCAGAAATAGCCTAAGAAATTTTCAAGGGAAAAGGTCTACCCCTATTTCACGGATGAGTACATCCAGAAAAAGATGGATGACATGAACAGAGGCCAGAATAGGGATGGCAGAGTTTCGGACAGGACAAGCACAAGTAGTGATGACAGCAACTACGTAAGGAAACCCTGCAGAAGGGACAGAGGCAGGGATTTTTTCACAGGTCCCCACCCCCAATTTAACCTGGTATACCCCAACTATCCAAATAACAACTTTGGATGGCCTCCACTATACCAACAACAATTCCCAGGAATGCGGTTGGGTCAGTCACACAGTTCCCTCAATTGCTCAATCCTTTTCTACGAAGAGGCCGAGGGAGAGGGAGGGGAAAGCAGAAGGGAGGAACAGGGGTACAGTGGGAGGACTGAGAACAGAGAGTCACCAGGAGCATGGAGAGGTACCCGTCACCAGGCACGAGCAGGGACTAACCTCTTTGGTGATGAATCTCACAGAGACCCCCTAACTGACACCCAGGTGGCACTCCTCGATAAGGGTTTGGGTTTTGTGCCCACCAACACTCCAAACATTTTTAGAATTCACCAAGAGTTGGCAGAATTCTTTTGTGACATTAGACTCAAAGTAGTCTTTTTGAACCAAGAAGAAAGAGCGGAACCAGCAGGGGACACCACCTTCCATCACAGCTCCAAGTTTACACCAGCTATGGAACCATCCCTAAAAAGGTGGAAACATTCGAGTAGGCATTTACCCATGAGATGGAAGCACTGGCAGGGCATAACAACTCTACTTTTAAGAATCTATCTAACTTAGAGAAACAAGTTCTGTAGGAACTAAGGAACAACCAGGACCTTGGGATCAAGCCGGCGGAAAAGGGGCGAACTATCGTAGTCCAGAGTTGGACTGCCTATGAAAAGGAATGTCTGCGGCTCCTTTCCGACAGCCGGAAAATACCGTACTGAGAGGGGACCCCTCTGAGGATATCAGGAAGGAGATAATATCTATTGTTAAAGAAGCAGTGCACAACAAGTGGATCACCGAGAAAGAGGGAGCTTCTTGTGGTAATCTGATCCAGTAACATCATTTTTTTACACCCTCCTCAAAGTGCACAAACCACCAAGACCCCGTAGGGGAGACTGATAGTATCGGGTATTAGGTCATTCCTGGAGCCACTCTCACAATTTTGTTATTTGTTATTCAAGCCAGTAATCAAAACCAGACCAGCGTACCTCAAGGACATTACTGATGTGCGGCTTCTACTGAAGGATATGCAATTTCCCCCAAAAAGAGTTCTTGGTGGGACTGGACATGGAGTCCCTGTATACTAATATACCGCTGAGGGAGACCCTTCGTGTGTGTGGCGGGATCAAGGGAAACAAGTACTCGGGGGGTACTGGTAAAGCAGGCTTTATTGTTTTTAACAGTCGCTTGCGCTGCGGGAGGTTTCTGTAATAGGGCAGTGGAGGTTATGTGACTCGACGAACTGGGGAGCTCTTCTCCTTTCTGTAGTCACCCGCTGGTTTTCCTTCCTCCCGTGGACTTCTGGGTGCTGTAGTCGCATCCGTCTTGCTAGTCGGTCTCGGGGTGCATGGAAAAGAGAAGAGAACACAGACTCAGGCAAAGGCTCTGGGTCACTGAGGGTGTTCAGGGAAAGGGTGTGAGGATAAGCACTCGTGCACATAGGTTATAACGAAGTGTCGGGGTGAAGTAGGGAAAGAGTTTCAGTGAGAGGATACCGGAGGCGGGTGCACTACGGAGGTTTAAAACCTTTTCTATCCGCCCAGCCCACGATACGGTCCCGTACCTGGGTTAGCCACACTTCCCTTGAAGTGTGGCTGGGCGATGCGCCGTGTCGTTGGCCTCCTGGCTCTGCAACAGCTGGGCTCACCGCCTCCACCGCTCTTTCTTCCGCCACGCTCTCATCACCGGTTCTGCTTTCTCTGCTCAGTACGTCTCCGTCCTCCTTGTTCGACTCCACAACACCTCCGGGTGATGAACACGCCTTCTCTTCTGCCGGCTCTGCTTTTAGTTCCGGGGTCCCAGCTGACCAGGGGGCGTGGTCCAGATCGTCCACTGTCCAGTTAAAGAAACAGCGTCCCTCCTCGTCCTGAAAGCTGGATGTGTCCCAAGGCGCTGCCCCATTCCAGACCACGGGCTGCTGCAGGGATGAAAAAGAGGGGAACATACATGGAGAGGGTTTCGGAAGAGAGACGAGTCACCCCAAGGAGAGCCGCCCCGCCCCCTGGTCACAGTGTGGTAGAGGAAATTCTGTGCACTCTGGACTGGGAATTCTGTCCCCCAGACCTTTTATTTTATACATGACAGAAATTGCAATGACGAAGAACTATTTCGAGTTCCAGGGGACCTACTACCTCCAAACGCATGTGAAGTCAATGGGGAGCGTCTTTGCCCCCAGCTTAGCAGGGCTTTACATGGCGGTCTTTGAGGACCAATACATCTATGCCCCCGGGAGCATCTAGAACAACAATATCAAGGTCTGGCGGCATTTCATTGACGATGTTTTCCTGATCTGGGAGGGCAACAGGCAGTTGATTGATGATTTCCTGGAGTGGCTTAATAGCCGCAACCCCCTGCTCTTTTTCACATCTACCATCACTAAGGAGAACCTTCCCTTCTTGGAACTTACTATCTTTCCTAAGGAAGGAGGGCTACAGACTAAAATGTTCCACAAACTTACTGACAGTAACTATGGGTAAATTTTGCAGATCTGCGGTCTGCGAATTCGTGCAAAATTGCCAAAAAATCTGCGAATTTGCAGATTTTCCCATGAACTCGTGGACTTTGTTGCGATTTGCACTGGAGTACTTTCTACTGGCTAATCCAGTAAGTGCTACCTCATTGGGAAATGTATACTGCTTTTCCTACACTGCAGCTTCGTAAAGGGCCAGATGATTTGTCTCCACTGACCATGTGTGCCTGTAACTTTGCCACCGGGCCAAAAGGCGCCGAGGTCCCTTGAGTGAGCTGTCCATCATAGTTGGGAAAGGGCGGAAAGACGTTTGATACCGCTAGTGTGTGGGGAGCAGGGCTTCTATGCGTGTTAACATTCCTCTTGTGTATAAAGGTCAGAGAGCGAGCAGGGCAGCAGGTGAGGAGAAGCAGCCTCTTGGTCACAGAAATTACACAGGGTTGCGCTCGAGAAACTCATGAATGCAAAGACCTCCCTTGAGTATTACAGCTAATTTTCGACAGCAGATATGGGGTTAAAGCACACTTGCCCAGCCTCGACTGTGCTCACTAATGTTTTGGGCTGATTAAAACGTTACTGAATTTGAGCTTCAACTCGGGCACCTGCTTTATTTATATCTGTAAGTGCTTTCTGTTGAGGTTTAATTTTTGTGACAGGAGCCTCGTGCCAGAATGAATCCTGCCCTGCATAGTTATCCACGAAGATGCCACCGTTTTGTGCAATACCTCTAATCAACTGGAGTACTTTCTACTGGCTAATACAGTAAGTGCTACCTCATTGGGTAATGTATAGTGCTTTTCCTACACTGCAGCTGCCTAAAGGGCCAGAAGATTTGTCTCCACTGACCGTGTGTGCCTGTACTTTGCCACTGCACCAAAAGGCGCCGAGGTCCCTTGAGTGAGCTGTCTATCATAGTTGAGAAACGGCGGAAAGACGTCTGATACCGCTAGTGTGTGGTGCGGGGCCGTGTGTGCCTGTAACTTTGGTCCCTTGAGTGAACTGGCCATCAAAAAAAAAAAAATCCGCCCGCGAGCGAATTTGCTAATTTTGCGGCAATTTTGCGAGACTCGCGGATTGTGAAATTGCCAAAAATCCGCAAATTTCCCGAGCGGAAATTTTTTTGGCCCATGCTTAACTGACAGGAAGAGTCTGCTATCATTCCAGTGTTTTCATCCTAAATACCTCAGGGAGAACCTCCCTTGGGGCAGTTCCGGCAGATCCACTGTAACTGCCCCAATGAAGCAGACTTTTTGTCTGAAGCCAACGCAGAAATTACTTCAAAGGCAGTACCCACAATGGACCATCAGGAGGGCCCACAAGAGAGCAAGCAACTGACATCGGGAAGCTCTCATGGAAACAGTCACAAACAGGACAATATGTGTAACCGCTTTTAACACTACCTCCAGCAATATACAAAAGATCACTCTGAACTCTAATGACCTAAAGTTGGAGAGACCCCTGTTCTCATTCAAGAGAAGTCAGAATATAAAGGACATATTGGTTCACACTAGACTCAGGAACCCCGTGTCAAGACCAGGCACTGCAGATGTGAGAAGGCTTACATGGACCCTCCCCCTGGTTACCGGGCATACTAGATGTGGGACGTGCAATGTGTGCCATCTTACTGCAAACACCAAAACACTGGACGTTGGGCTTACCAACCTTTGGGAAAAAGAAAGGCATACCAACTGCAACTCCACCAATGTGATTTACATGCCCGTGTGAACTCACTTACATCGGGTTGACCACAAGGAAAGTGAAAACTAGTATCATGGAACACAGGTCCACGTTCAGGTGCCAAAGGACCATCAGCCACCTACCCACGAACTATAAGTAGAGGAATGACCCAGCCGAAGACTTTTTCTGGACGGCTTTGGATAAGAATAACCTGAGTGAGACCATCAGAAATCCAGAGAGGGCCCTCTTTTTCAGAGAACAGAAATGGATCTACATGGTTCGTACCCATTCCAAAGGCCTGAACGACAACATACCCTGGAACAGCTTGAATTACCAGTAGTTAAGCCTGGGTTAGTCATATGCCAACCATTCACCACTTCTACATCACCTGTGGTTCTCTCTTTAGAATCACTCCTTCTTTATGTCACTTGCGCAGAACATAGTTCTATTCCTCGACCCCGTGCTTACTTCTGATTGGCACTTTACGCTGCTACAATAGGCCTTCCTTGCCATACTCACAGGGGTGCGCTCCCATGCAGGGACAGTGCATTCAGCCCTCTAAGTAACATTTGAACTGACATTATTTACATTAGTTTCCCCCATTTTATTGACAGCATTTCCCTCCATTCCTGTTGACCTCTGAGTTGACCTCATGTTTCATGGTGGCCTCACATGTGTGTTACATCTGACGGAGTGGGGGTCAACTTTCCAATACTGTCTGCTCGTGTTTCGAACCACAACTGCATTGGTCTGCACTGAGGTGTGTTAGCAACTCTATGACGAAGCCCACTCTGGGAATTTTCTAGGGCACATGCGTACTAGAACACTACTCACCCAAGATGGCTATCGGTGGATGTCACTCTAGTTGAGCAAACACTCATACTCCCTCTGCTAACGTTCTCCACATTTCTCGTTGACATGGGCGAAGATGGGAGCATTGAAACTGAGCCTCAGCAGCACAACACTTTTACTTCTAAGTGGCGCAGGGAGAAACATACTCTGTGGCCACAGCTCATCTTAATGAAGTAAGTGGGGTGCTCTTTTTAGAGACAGACTCGGGACCTTTTGCGGTGAGAGCACATGCCTGGGTTTAGTATTCGGTCATTGAGGATGTCCTTGGCTTCCCCCATGGTACCACAGATTTACAAGTGGGTACCGAGTCGACCACACTATACCTGTGTGGACGAGGTCCGCACAACCTTATTGTGCTTTTTGCTTACTAATAACTCTCGACTTTAACTTATTTTGTTGTCTTTTATCCTCATGTTTCACAGAGTATGACTATAGGGAGCTGTCCTCGCTCCCCCCAGTTCAAGTTCAGATTTTAAATGAACTGTGTAAGCGTAACATTGTGCATGATAATGTTTCTCCAGTCTCCCAGCATTGATGCCTGCTCATTATTATTATTAGTAATATGGTATTACCTTTACTTATCTGTGCAACATGTGCTCACTCTCAGGGACAGTTTACTTAACATTTATGCACCGCCGGGCGCTATATCATTTACCTTTAGTCTGTGATGGTGTTGTCACATCCTTGATTATTTGCAGTTCTTATGGCGGGTGCACACTGCTTCAATTGCTATTATTTACCACACAGAGGGCACTTCACTATGCACTTCACATGTTTTTATTGATTCTGTTTCAGGTTCCTCATGGAGAGAAAATGGCGCTATCACATTTAACCTGAGCAGTTACTCAGAAAGGTGTATTTCCTTCACCCCTGGATCATAAGGAGGTAGGGTTAGTCCCCTGTGATCGTATTCTTGTGAGTCTTGACGAAAGCCGGGGTTTTGCATTTTGCCGGCAGAAACACGTCGGCGGTTTTTCAGAGTTGAGGGGTTGGTGTCTCATTATAAGTTCCTCATACCACCACCCACTGGTCCTGGCATGACCATTTGATCCAGGACAGGGTACCCAATATTAAAATTGTAATAGGTACTCCCTGTGACCAGTTTTAATAATTGTTTCTGCACAAATGTTCACTTGTGATCCTATACTATTGTCACGTACCTGTTGTATTGTCTTAGCCTTTCCTATTGCTCCACCTACTGCATTGGTCTGCACTGAGGTGTGTTAGCAACTCTATGATGAAGCATGACACAGCTTGCTGTGTGTGAGGGCAGCATTAACATTCATGTGTGTTTCCCTCACATCTGTTTACAGCTATCTGAGTACAGAGTCCCTCTTCTAGTTTTTGTTTAGAATGCTGCAAAAGTCACAATAGTTGACCAGAACCTGATGGAATGTCTGGAGGCAGTTGTATTGAATGAAAATATTGAGGTGGAAACATCAGATACACGGTTCACTGTACCGCATCATTGAATGGAGATGCAACTCCAGGTGGAGAGGGAAATTTGGGCCCATAAACGTTCTGTGTTAGGAGAACTTATTTTTGGCTATGACATTTTCTTGGCTGAAAATGTATCATGGACTGATCAAAGAAAGCAACGCTAATTTTACCTGCTTTCTCCGATCTCGTTCCAGAGTCAGAAAAACATTCATGTTCCAAGGAGTGGGCATTAGTGCAAACTCCTGCATTATGTCACAACCATGTGGGGTGGGATGATGGTTCTCCTTATCATGAATTCCAACTGAGGACAATCTCACAACTTCAAAGACAATATACTATTACAAATTAGGGTAAAAACCAAGTTAGAGAAATTTGCGAACAACTTGAGTTGCTCTTCTCCTATGAATAACCCAGTAATGAAACAAGATAATTAATATTGCTTAGTGTTAGATTACAGACACTTAAGCACTGCCACACACACCTTTATAGTGCAGAACACACAAAGTGTGCATTAATGAGCAACATAATGCGTAAACAAATACAAAACCTCCCATGATATCTCGATTTTCTGTCAAAATATAGCACCTGAATACAGGTATTTGACTGCTTTCAATATGCTGGGTTCTCAAAAGCAGTTCTATCATTTGTCCCAGAGTTATAAGAATAGCCCCTGGCTGTTTTCAGCACATGTGACTGAAATCTTTTAACATTTTGATGCCCAGGCATAGTCCTAAGTCGATGACATATATTTGACAGATGATGACCTTCAAGTACACTTTACAAGAGTAAATTGCTTAGTTCTAGGATTTACTCACATGTACTACTAACTTAATAAAAAAAAATCTAAAATTGGTCACTTAATTGTCCTATTTCTGGGATATGAGTTGTTAATTGAAGGCAAAAGCCTTACAACACATTTCTTTGAGAAGTTTGCACTTCTAAAACCACCAACAGCATTAAAGAGACTACAATCCATACTGGGTGTCTTGAATTTTGGAAGGATGTATATTCCAGATTGCACAGAACTGGTTAAAGCATTCTACTACTTGACCTGTCCAAATTTTTCAAGCATGCAACTAATCATACACAGATGTTATTTTCAGTACAAGCTGACATGGTAGCTTCGAAAAGCTAAAATCCATTTTATACCAACAGAAAGAATACTAGTTACAGTGCAGATTGCTGTGGTGAGGGAGAACGTACTGGCTCAGGGAAAGTGAAGCATTGTTGTGACCTCGGTGCCACCCTTAGAGGCTGTCTGAAAGCTAGCATTCAAATGCAATAGCATTACATACAAGTTGGATACAATAGGCTAACTCACTGACCGCAACAGATGTAAACTATGGATTTGACCCTACATTACAAACACATGATTTTCTGCAACATGAACATGAGTATCCTCAGCCTAGAGATGCCCAAGGGCCTTCGTTCGCGCTCTATAAATGTTGTAATGGTGAGCGTCCTGTGCCTCACAGAAGCGGTCGCTCCAGACGCTGCTCCCCGGTCTGCCTGGCTCATTTGGTATCGTAGCGCCAGTCTGCTGCTTGCTGCCTCATTGCCACTGTCTAATTTAACAGACCATTTCGAATCGTAGCGCAGGATTGGCTCAGTGCTTAGTTAAGAATTAATTGACTGCTCGTGTTTTTTGCATCAGGAGCGCTGGACTGCCCAAGTGCGATTAATTTAGATTCTTTCATTACTGTGCCGCGCTGCCTGCGATATTGATTAGAACCCTGCTTCGCTCTTGGCTCTTGGCGTGCTGCCATTTTGTTTGTTCTCATCTCTGTTGTTGTTGTGCCCCCCGGACCGGATATCCACCCCGCTCCCCGCCTCCCAGCTGACCCTCCCTCCCACTGATACTATAAGCCCCGCTCTAGCTGCGTAGCGCTGTGACCGTCCTGTGCCTCACAGAAGCGGTCGCTCCAGACGCTGCTCCCCGGTCTGCCTGGCTCATTTGGTATCGTAGCGCCAGTCTGCTGCTTGCTGCCTCGTTGCCACTGTCTAATTTAACAGCTCATCTCAGTCGCAGTGCGAGATTGCACATCCACCACTAAAATTATTTAATTTATTGACCATTTCGAATCGTAGCGCAGGATTGGCTCAGTGCTTAGTTAAGAATTAATTGACTGCTCGTGTTTTTTGCATCAGGAGCGCTGGACTGCCCAAGTGCGATTAATTTAGATTCTTTCATTACTGTGCCGCGCTGCCTGTGATATTGATTAGAACCCTGCTTCGCTCTTGGCTCTTGGCGTGCTGCCATTTTGTTTGTTCTCATCTCTGTTGTTGTTGTGCCCCCCGGACCGGATATCCACCCCGCTCCCCGCCTCCCAGCTGACCCTCCCTCGCCCCTCCCCATCACTATCTACTTATGACAGATGTTCTTACGCGCAGCGGTCACGCGCAGCGATCGCGCCCCAGTCGCGCCGAAGGTGAGCCAAAGGTAAGACCGTCTGCGCCCGTCCGTGCCTGGCCCGCGCCCAGCGCCAGACCCCCTGGTCCCCGCCATTCCCTGCCCGCTAGAGTCACATATGATGCCGCAACTCTCCTCGCCCTCAACCCCGGACGCGCACCACAATGCTGCGAAGCCTCCCCAGGACGTATCCACGGCCCATTCGCCTGCCCCTCCTGCAAGTTCAACTGCTTCAGGACCCTCACCAAATCCACTTCCTCCACACACAGCTCCGACTCTAACCGCCTGAAGTGCATCCTGCTCAACACCCGCTCAGTCCACAGACACGCAACGGAACTCTGGGACCTACTCGACACTGCGTCACTGGACTTCGCCTTCCTTACAGAAACATGGATGAACACATCATCAGCACTCGACATCGCCATAGCCATACCGGACGCTTACAAGATTACCCGTAAAGACCGCATCAATCAAACAGGAGGAGGCATCGCCATCATCCATAAGAACACCATCAAAATCACAACCAGCTCCGATGATAATCTTGCAAACGCCGAACATCTCCACTTTCAGATCCACACCGACCCTAGGACCACACTTAGAGGCACCCTCATCTACAGGCCTCCAGGTACCCGCAGTCAATTCAGCGATGACATCACCGACTTCGTCAGCCCACATGCCCTCGCCTCCGAGAACTACATTATTTTAGGAGACTTCAACTACCACCTTGAAAACAAACACGACAGCAACACCACCACCCTTCTGGACAACCTGGCCAATCTCGGACTCAAACAACTTGTTGACACCCCCACCCATGTAGCCGGACACACGCTCGACCCTATCTTCACCTCCTGCAAGCACATCTCCTTCGATCGCACCACAGCTCTCCACTGGACGGACCACAGCTGTGTTCACTACAGCTACAAAACCACCCTGACCCACAACCGCCCACAACCTATTCCTCGGAGAAACTGGAACAAAATCACTTCCGACCAACTCCTCACATCACTCAACCAAAACCCTCCCACCTTCTCATTGAACCCAAACCAAGCGGCCACCAAGCTCAAGCAATGGATCACCCACAGTGCTGACGAATTAGCACCCCTGAAAAAATACCAGATCAAATCAGCCAGCAAAAAGGCTCCCTGGTTCAATGATGACCTTAAAAAATCCAAGAAGTTATGCCGCACCCTGGAGAAAACATGGAGAAAAAACTCAACCACCGACAACATGTCCACCCTCAAGGCAGCCACCCGCAAACACCACCAACTGATTCGATCCGCCAAGAAATCAGCATTCAAGGATCGTCTCGACAACAACACTCACAACAGCAAGGAACTTTTCAACATCGTCAAAGAATTCACCAACCCCACTGCAGTATCTAACGACATCACTCCCTCCCAAGACCTCTGCGATGCGTTATCCTCCTTCTTCTACAACAAAATCGCCGACATCCACAACAGCTTTGAGAATACTCCCGGCGTTCAACCCTCCCCACCCCCCTCAGATCCCACTCCGCCAACTAACAACCTCACCGCCTGGAACCCAATCACCACTGAAGACACCATCCGCCTAATGAACTCCATCCACTCTGGCTCGCCAACTGACCCCTGCCCCCACCACATCTTCAACAAAGCGGACTCCATCATCGCACCCCATCTCCGCGATGTCATCAACTGCTCGTTCAACTCTGCCACCTTCCCGGAAAGCTGGAAACACGCCGAACTCAGCGCCCTTCTGAAGAAACCCACAGCAGACCCCTCTGAACTTAAAAATTACCGACCCATATCCCTCCTCCCATTCCCGGCCAAAGTCATCGAGAAAGCCGTCAATAACCAGCTCGCCGCCTTCCTTGAATCCAACAACTCCCTCGATCCATCTCAATCCGGGTTTCGAGCCAAACACAGCACCGAAACCGCCCTCATTGCAGCAACTGACGACATCCGAACACTACTGGACAACGGTGAAACAGTGGCCCTCATTCTACTCGACCTCTCCGCCGCTTTCGACACAGTCTGCCACAGCACCCTTATTCAAAGCCACAGCAACATCGGAATACATGGAAAAGCCTTGGACTGGATCACCTCATTCCTCGCTGGGAGAACTCAAAGAGTCCGACTTCCCCCATTCAACTCTGAGGCCACTGAAGTCATCTGTGGCGTACCACAAGGATCGTCACTCAGTCCCACCCTCTTCAACGTTTACATGAGCCCACTCGCCTCCATCGCGCGCCAACACAACCTTAACATGATCTCTTACGCCGACGACACCCAGCTAATCCTTTCCCTCACCAAAGACCCTAACACCGCCAAAACCAACCTTCACGAAGGCATGAAAGAAGTAGCCGAATGGATGAAACATAGCCGCCTAAAACTCAACTCAGACAAAACGGAGGTGCTCATCCTAGGATCTTCCCCCTCTGCCTGGGACGACTCTTGGTGGCCGTCCGCTCTGGGCACAGCACCCACACCCACAGACCATGCATGCAACCTTGGCTTCATCCTAGACTCCTCTCTCTCGATGTCCATACAAGTCAACGCAGTCTCATCCTCCTGCTTCAACGTACTTCGCATTCTCAAAAAGATCTTCAGTTGGATCCCCCTCGAGACAGGAAAGACTGTCACCCACGCACTGGTCACGAGTCGACTGGATTATGGTAACACACTATATGCCGGAATCACAGCAAAATTACAGAAAAAACTCCAACGCATCCAAAACGCATCAGCGAGACTCATATTAGACATCCCTCGCCAAGATCACATCACTGGACACCTAAAAGACCTCCACTGGCTTCCCGTCAACAAAAGAATTACATTCCGCCTTCTCACCCACGCACACAAGGCCCTCTACAATCTAGGACCCGAATGCCTCAACACTCAACTGTCCTTCTACAAACCCACCCGCCAACTTAGATCGTCCAATCAAGCCCTCGCCGCTGTCCCGCGCATCCGAAAATCCACCATGGGTGGCAGATCCTTCTCCTTCCTTGCTGCCAAGACCTGGAACTCACTCCCCACTCACCTCCGCCTTACTCAAAACCACATCTCCTTCAGAAAAGATCTTAAAACCTGGCTATTCGACAAATAATGAACCCCTTCCCCAAGCGCCTTGAGACCCTCTGGGTGAGCAGTGCGCTATACAAATACCCGAACTTGAACTTGAACTTGTAAAATAAATAAATAAATAAATAAATGAAGTCTGGCCTCTTGACCAGTATGATTACATCATCTATACAGACGGTTCTGTCCAGCCTGCTGTAGGGACAAAGCACCAATACTCGCCCTCAAGCACAGCCCTGAAATGTCGCATGTAGGACAGGGAATTCCATCCTTAAAAGACCTACATACAGTCACCCAGTAACTGCACAGCACAGTTGGTAGACCTTAAAGCTCTAATTCTGTGACTGGAAAATACGGACCCCAGATTCCCCACATTTATAGTGTGTGATTTGTATTATTGTGTCCAGTATAACAATGAGCAATTACACTACTAGGGCAAGAATGGATTCACAGATTCAAAAAGGTGCACAATAAAGCTGAAGATTCTTTGCGGACAGGTGGCTAAGATGAAAGAAGGCTTGTCACTGACTATTGCTATACATACTGTCAGTCACCAACGTGTAGGTGTACACGCTGCATAGAATTCCATGGCCGATGAAGCTACAAAAGCAACATTGCAAACTATTGCTGTCACTATTATCACCCATTTCAGTCCATGGATAGATGGAGAAATCATGACCGCTGCCAACACTGCGCATGATGGCACGTACCTGCTGAAAAGCTATCCACTCAATTCCTCCTATCCGTTAAGTGTGTGATACATTCTGTTTTCCCATATTCCCGGATTAAGGGATAGATTATTACAAAACTGGTTATGCTTAATCCTAGCGACATACAAGGGCATAGCATCTGCACATGGTTGGCAGCTACACTTTCAATATTGTAGCCATGCTATTGGTGGCCACGTCTTTACAATCAGACCAAGGCCTTTGTCCTTAAATGTGACATCTGCCAGCAAAGGAAGTGTTCACCCCTAGCACACCCACCACAGATACCTGTACACATTTCAAAGAAGCCTCTTATATGTCTTTACTTGTGTTATATTCCTGTGTTAGGCCCATGTAGTGAAGATGCTCATTTCTTACATTGTCCTCTTTTTTACAATACTTTTTCTGCCATGAACTTTGGCACAGATTTGCATTCAAGACAATGCTGCATTAAGTTCTCGGAAACTACCTTTTTTATACATCTAGCTTCTCAAAAATGATCACGATACCTCGAACGTCATGTACAAGGCCTCTTTACGTACTATGTACAAATGTTGTTTTATCTTCATCCATGGGCAGACAAAGCTATCTACATATCCAAATCATCACTAATCTACAACGTACATTGGAAGGCTTCATTTGATTATAAATAATGAGCATCCCGATTGATTAGCAGAGGAGGCAGCTGACACCGGTGCTCCCTGCCTGCTGAGACTTCACCACTCCGTGACGGTGTCTAGTTTGTGACCAAGTTGATGTCCTTCTTTCTCTTCCTCCAAGTAATGGGGTTGGATTGTCTCTTGGGGAGATTCTTGGCTTTATACCTACAAGCACAGTAGGTACACTTAGAGTGGGGCTTGCATAGTAGGTGTACACCTGATTACTGTCTTGTATTATATTCCTGCATGTATACACTGTTTTAGCACCATGGTGGAACTGTATCTATTATTTACTCTTTTGGTGCATGTAATCACTATACAAGAATAACGTTGTTTCTATGAATATATTGAAAACATCTGGTCAATTCTGTACATCTCTCTGATCATAAGTAAGTATGAGATACTGAGAGAAAGGTCATGATCTGTTTCTTTAATCCTTGGTCAGGGTTGTCATGTCCAGTAATTGCCAGAAAATATTCCCTCCCTGGTAAGGTTAGGATTGGCTTATAGTGGCAATGTGAGGTAGCTGGTATCTAGGCCAACACATCCTGCAGGGGTGCCCGGAATCAGTCTGGGCACATCACCCGAATGTTATGTTGTCCAACAAATGCGCAGATCATATGGATTAGTAGGAACTACACAACACTAGGACAACTGCCCAAACTGTTAAAAAAGATCTGCAAGCCTTTATCGGGGCATACACAGTTGGCACATTCCACTCCGGACATGGCCACTGTTCGCCTCTGAGACTTACAAAGGTGCCAGGGGATATTGGGGTATGAACCTGCAGTATCTTTCCCCCTAACATTGTGAGATAAATTTGGATATGGAGAAGGAAAACTGGGACTTGAATCAGTCTTTAAAAGATAGGGTAGTAGGCTCAGGTTTCAGTTGGTTTCAGGATTGTCAAATCCAGCATGAGGAAGAGGTTATTAGTGCATTCAGTGTTCACAACGCAAAGTGGAAAGACACAAAAGACATTCAGGCAATGTGAAAAGCTAGCGCGATGAGACTCTAAGATGGCTGCCAAGGATCGAGTGCAGGACCGGCAGGTTAGCATTCTAGAGCTCAGGTCCAATCAAGAAGATGCAGATGAAGCGCTCAAGGTGTTGCGCACTTCACCTGAATTCTGAGGAGGAGAGGACGTACTTGTAAGAGGCGCCGCATAGATAGACATGGAGTTGTCTACGTCGCGTTTTCTCTTTGCGGTAGTATTGCGGATTTTCGTTTCAGCGGTGGAGCAAGGAAAATAACCAGGTAATACTGTTCCTTATTGTAAAATTCGCATGCGCACTGTGCCGAAAAGGAAATGTATTTGAGGCATGCGCATGAGGAGAGAAGAGTTCCGACGTCTGAGCAAGCGTGGGAGTAGAAGGGTTTTTGGAGGAGGAGTTCAGAGTCCGTTTAGTTATCAGAAATATGCTGAGAATTCAAACGCAGAATAAAAAAAGGTTTGCTGAGGGAAGCACAATAGTAAAGGTTTCCATTCAACAGAAAAAAGGAGCAATATAGTAAGCCCAATTTGAGTCACAGATAAATCGGGCAAAACATATTCCTAAGTTAAAATAAATAAGAGTCGGACTGATTTAGTTTGGTGAAAATCTACACAGTGAATGAAACTTCAGTAGTAACATAGAATTCAGTTATTTTTAAAAGCACAACTGAAGAAGGTGAAGCAACATAGAATACTTACCATTACAGAACCCCAATTAATTCAGCTCCTGTGTCAAGAATAGGTGAGGAACCTGTAAGAGATATTAAGGAGAGAATTAGAATACAAGGTAATAAACAAGAATTATCCAGTGTTTAAATAATTAGTTGCAGCACACAGAAGCTAAAAGAAAAAAACAAGAAAGAAAAGAAGTGGAGCACAGGTCACATCGCAGCAAGGTAGGATTGAGAAGTTGAAAACTAGATATGAAAAGAAAAAGAGAGAGTACAAGGTCTCAAATAAATGTTAATGATATTTTTCATTATGTTACAGCTAAATAAATCCAAGCTAGCCTAGATGAATACAGGAAGAAAAGATGCCTGCAGTAGCAGAAGAAAATAAACGGAGTGTGGCAGCCTCTTCTCTGTCCCACCCCCTTTCCCTCGTGGGGTTCTATTGGCTACGGAGTTTAGATACACACGTGGCTGAGGAATCCTAGGAAGGAATTGGGAACTTGTGACATTCTGCTCCTGTGCATAGAGCGGAGCACGAACCTTGACAGTTGGGCTCATCACCAATATGGGGTCTTTGTGCAATCTTCCTTGAAAATCCCTTGGTGGTTGGACTCCCTATGAGCTACATTTGGAGATTAAGACTATGAGCTACTTTTGGGGATTAAGATGTGGGTCCCAGACTTCAAAAATCCCAGCACAGTGGCAACTGAAACCTCATTTGAAATCAATTAATATTTGGCTGTTTTACAGAACAACTTCCGGTACGAATGAAGCAACATCCAAGTAAAACACACTGCCACTGGAGAAGTGAAGGAAGCACCAGCGATTCATGGTTTAATACCTAAGATTGAGGATCTGGTCCAGGATAAAATATTGGACAGGAAATATTTCACGCCATCTTACAGAGTTCCTACTCCCATCCTGGCTGTGAAAGGTACAAAAACTGTACTTCTCCTGCACGTTGCAAAAATAAAAGGTTCCTCTTAATTGATCACATCAAACTACATTATGGGGCCCATTCTATGCAGTAGGCCACTTGGGCTCCTAGGTAGATACCTGTCTCCTCTCACTACCATACAGGAAGTTCCTATGGAAGCTTTGATCAGTGATGAAACTTCTTCTCTCCGACTCTGGACTGTAACTAACAACAAATGTTCACTTCTAATTGTTACACAAACAGCTATCATAAAGTTAACATGTAAAGAAACACAGATTTCAATTCTAAAGCCCAACACGGATTGTGTCTACATGAATGTACCACAGTTCTGAATCATCTGCCAGTTCTACACAACCTTTACAGCTGCCAACGGCTTTGATGACTTCTCTTTGCCTTTGATCTGCCTGCACCTCTGTCTCTACCTTTCAGAATGAGACTGCAGTTTTTTATCTTTGGCTAAAGAAGATGTAATGTTTTTCGCAATGGCTATACCTATATATTACAATTTTGTTACTTTTCCTCATCCTTTGCATTGGACAATCTTTTTCTTGCTTCTAAATGGACACTATCTCCCAGAATGTTCTGCTGCTAGTGAACCTGGTTATATCATCGCATTGATCCTCACGCAAAAGTGTAAAGAGAGCTTTCCCTGGTGAATATTTCAGCTCTTCCGGTTCCTGATGTAATTGTTTTGGATAGGGCATCGTATGATACATGTGGTCACACTAAACTGTAGTGTAGCATAAGTTTAGTATTCTCTTGCCAATAATCTATCCAAGATTTCTCTTAGGGTCTAATCAGCTCCATAAATTGGTTTAGAATAAAGGAAGTCAATCTCAGGACACGATTTCCCAACACCCCGCAAGGGGAGCTTGGAAACACTGGAGCTGGATTTCTCTGCAAGAGAAAAGATAGTGTCTCTCTCAGTGTGTCTGCTGGAGTGTTGGCTTCCTTCGGCACATGCTGTAGCAGGATGCGTCGGGCAAGTAGATAGCCGATCTCCTCCAAATCACCGTGTTTTTACTTGGGCAAGTGTGGGCATATTTATACCTTGATGGTGCCAAGTTTGACGTAAAGGTGGACATAATAACGTCATCAAAGAGTCTCAGTTCTTTGAAAACTCCATGAGTTCTTGGACAAATCAATATTCAAGGAAGGGGAAGTCCCTAACTGCTGAAGCCGAGTTTTCCAAGAAATCTTTGTGGATTTTCGGAACTAGTGGAAGTAGCCATGCCGTATTAGGACTACATGAGCTATGTCTAAATTTGGGGATGGTTTCTATGCCTATATAAGGACATGGTGATTTATACCTATAGCCGATTTGGCTAAATTGGAGGTGCCCACGGCCAAACGTGTCCGGATGGGAGAACGGTCCTTTCAATTTGTGGCAGCTCGCTGTTGGAACGAGCTCCCTCTCTCCCTACGCAAAGCCAAGAGTCTCCTGGCTTTTAGGAAAGAGCTGAAGACCATGCTCTTTTCCGCGTAATAACTGCGACTGTGGTGCTGCTGCCTTTGTGTTTCAGGTTTCAGGTCTCTTTGCCAAAGCGCCGGGACACCCCTTCGGGTAGCCGTGCGCTCTAAAAGTACGGCCTTAACATAACATAAGGGCATGAATCGGGAAAATTACACTAGGGACCTAAAATACTATACATCACCCACTCCACTTTATTATGTTCAACGTTACTAAATTTAAGCACTAAAACATATCTAAAGCATGTGTTTACAATCCCACCCAAAAATACAAAAAAAATGCATTTGAAAATGGTTATACACATAAAATGAGCATTTGTACTGAACGCATTTAAAAGCATGATTTCATTGTAGGCATATAATATGAACGAATCATTAAAATTACATTAATGAAATGGCTCTTAATACAGAAAGAATAAAGAAATCAAGACCATTCCATAGCACGATATATATTAGCTCTTTCTGTATTTCTGGATAAGGTAAATATTGTTTCTAGGAAGTATTCAAAGACTTCTTGTTCTCTAAGAATAGTTCTACTTTAAGCAGATTACTTTGTGCCAAAGTTCATTTTTGGAAAAAAGTCAAATCAAAGCGTAGAAAAATAGAGTTCCGTAGTTTGTTTCTTTTGAAAAAACGAAGGTCAAATTCAGAGTAGATAGAATGCTGTGTGCTAACTTCAAAAGTTATTCTCGGTGTCAGGAGAAAACATTAAATCTTCTAAGCTGGCAAAGAAATTGTCTACCACAGTAGGTGAAAGTTGAACCACTTCATTAAGTAGATCAATCGTACACAGATGAGAAGCATCACCGTCAGTGTCAGTTGCATTAGCAATGTTCGCAATAGACGGCACCTGGGTGCCTGTTGGTCCACGTATCTCATCCTCAGCTGGAATTGCCAGTGAGACATCAATAATAGGATAGGTAGCCATTTGGGGCAACACAATGCATGAGCCATTACCGAACAAAGTAAAGCGTCAACATCCGCTGCCTGTGCCGATGGAAGTGTTAGACAGATATCCAACACACATTCCTCTCCACAAAGCAGGCATCGTAGAACAGGTAACATCCAATCTTGCCAGATTGGTCTGAATGTTTGGAACCACGTGGTATTCAGATCTCTCAAACGAGCCGAGCCAAGAATCTGTGTTATGCGTTCACGATACTGTATTGACAGAAGAGTGTTCTCCATGGTAATCTGGTAATTGCTGGTGACTGGACTTGCGATAACGGAGCAGGAGGAATAAAGATAGTATCCCTGCTACGAGTCCCAAGACAAGAGGCAGGCCGCCGAACACAGAGTGCACAATGTTAGGAAAAATGCCTAGGACTGCTTCAAAGTGTGCTAACAGTCCGAAAAAATCATCTAAAATACATGTACAATATCACTGGTTTCAGACATGTTTAAGATGCGACCTAATATTTCTGCGAAATGTATGGGCCAGTTTGTTGATAATAAGGCATGTATCTCCGCAGAGGACCTTGTAACTTGCAGATCATATGTCTCTCTGGACGAGGTCAGTGGCATAGTTTTTTGTAAAAGAATGGCTTTCATTCTGCTTAAAGTATCAATTTATATAGAATATATGATCAGCGAAGGCCATAGTGGCGACTCCCCGTCTGTCTTAGTTTTTGGAAACAATACATGCATACAGCAAGTGACCCTGGCTGACACACTAACGAGATAGGCTATTCCTGGCATCATTCCACAACAGCTGAGATCATTCAACATTATGTAGCTCCCATTGGAAAGATGCCAACAAATTGGATCTATCACTGCTGCCGGGGAACCCTGCAGGTGTCACGATAAGTTGTTTGAAGAACCATCACAGGCTCCATGTAAATTAATGCCCTGACATAGAAGTGTACCGCTCAATGTGGTTTTGCAATTTTTACCACTAAGAAATACCTCCTTTTCCTCCTTTTCTTCCAACATTTGTGTGTGTATGGTAAATCCCGGGTCGACTTCATGTACTCTTTACCCAACCTTTCATACAGGCCTGCTGGTATGTGTTTTAAGCAATACTGAAAATGGAAAATCGTCACTGGTATCATTATGGTACCATGTATTATCCATTCAACGGCTGGTTTCTCAGAAAAGGTTAATGGTGATCTCTCCAGTTTTTCTATGCTCAGCACCGTATAGTCTGCTCCCCTCTGTGCCAAAGAGATTTGTTTATCTTTAAGGTTAAATCCAATAAACAATGACGTGGTGTTGATTAGACGCCAAGGCACATAGCCTGAACGAAGGTTTTGTAACGTCCAGCCTAGCAGCATTATAGAACGCAATTGAGACTGTCCATGAGCAATTCTTATTCCATTATGTCTATGGCAGAGGATACAATGCTGTCCAAAGAATACATTCTGGATGACAGAGTTATTAATCAATTGGCAACTACAGAGAGAGCTTTCTCTAAATTAATACGATCAATTTCTCGTATTCGTTCTGCAGTTTCCATTTGCGTGACTTTCCATGCTTTATTATAAGCAGTGTAAATACCGGCGTATATGAAACGTTTATGACGTGGTTTGTGAGGTCCTAGTAAGAATTCTCGTAAGTCAACGCCATCTTTAAGTAAAGATAAGTGTTGTTTTATATCTGGGAGTGTGGATTTTTGTATCCACTCAAGGCACAGTTTTCCTACACTGTAAGTTGTTATTATCCCTGGATGTTGTCTCTGGATATATCATGGATCTGGCCTAGTTACTGTAAAGCCTTGTGTCTTGTTCAAGAATCTATCTTGACAATTATTTGTGTCTGTGGGCCAGATTAACAATTGTTTTCCAATCAGGATTAGTTCTGTTTAAAAGTTTTTATTGGCATTTTTGAACATTTAATACGCTCCCTCGTCCCCCCACCCCCTCAGAGACCAAGGTCACAATAGTTAAACCAAATAGTATTACATACATATTTTGAAACTTTTAAAGCATGGAAGAACATTCAAATAAAAAGAAAAAGAAATTAAACAAATAACACTTCAACAGCTTGACTGGGCCATGAATGTCATAATCACACAGGGGATGTATCTGCAAACCTTTGCATACACTCATTAGCTTCATATCTCCAGACGCCAAGTGGGACCGTCTCCCTGGAGTGCACCCATCCGCGCCTTAAATCAATATCTAATTTATAACCAACTGTGTTGTGCACCGCCCACCTATTCTCTTTTCTGTCATTACTCTCCACCGCCAACGGGCAGGTACCACGCCATCAAACATGCAATTTGAGGAAATTAATAAAAGCACTGAAGCCAGGGCCCACACCCTCGCATACAACGAAGATGAACGTCAACGAATATACGCACTGATTGAAGAAGATATCAGCCCTACTTCACCATCCCGCAATAAAGAGCAATGCCTTAAACAACTTCTGTATCTTTCCAAACGCCATATTAATTAAAAACTCCACGCGAGCACACTATTAAGATACCATCGAGCCCTCAGAATTCCACGCGGCTTACGGATAGCACTCAAGCCGTCCCTCTGCAAAAATTCTAAGACTTTTAAAGAGAAATGGAACGGAATACTCAACAAGTGCAGTCTGGACCTGATCCTTTTGATTGTTGAAGAGCTTGCTAGTATCCTCAAAGATTTGGAACAAGAAATCAAAGAAATCCATAAAGAACTTAATGATGCGTTGACACCGGAAGAACTCACTAAGACCCTAGAGGACGTTAAAACCATCCTTGATAAACACCAAAGAGAAATCAATGAACGCAAAATCCAAAAATATCAAAAAGACACGCTTGATTACAAGCTAAATGAAGTGTACACATGGGCTGATGTATACGCCCAACGCCGACGCAACAGACCTTACAACACACAAACTGACACTCCATCCTCAGGAAGTGATACATCTCATCGCCCATCACAAAAAACAATCACTACAACTTCTTCCAGCTCAACACCCACTAGCGACCAAGCATCTTCATCTACAACCAGCCAAGACCAAGCATCAAATGTTCATTTTTTAGGATCAGGCCCAGCAATAAGCGAAGACCCCGGAGGAGCAAGAAGAAAAAAACAGGAAACAAGTCCTCCACAAACACGGAGCACCGTTACCAGAAAGGATCCCAAACCCAAAAAACCAACTTAGTCATTAACATCTCTGACACCAACATCTCAAAACATCAATTAAATCTCCTCGAGAAAGGCACATCGTTCGTCCCTGTGACTAAAACCAACCTCTTGGAACTCGAAGTGAGCACTTTTAAACTCACTAGAAAACTCAGATTACAACATTTTTTCGACAACGTTTTACCCCCCAACACCAACGCCAAAAGTGACCAACTAAAGGGCCTACGACCAGCAAGCACCTACCAGGCTCCTACCAGTCACAAATGCATTGTTCTTTTTGAAAACCTAGTACGTAATGACTTATCCAAACTCAATTTAAAAGACTCTAGTAAACATCGGAACATGACACAAAAGGATCGAGACACTCTTAAACTTTGGCCAACAATCCTAATATCAGGTGCGTAAAAGCAGATAAAGGTGGCGCCCTAGTGATCCTCAACAGTACCATGTACACCCAACGCCTAAATGAGCACATACAAGATCCCAACATCTACATGCAACTTGACAACAACCCCACAAAGGAGTTTCAAAGCACCTTACAAAACTTAGTTATCAAAGCACACTCAGCAGGCATCATTGAGGATCGCACCAAAAACTACTTACTCAAAGAAAACCCCAGGAGCCCCAGAATCCAAATGAGCCCCAAGATACACAAAAATCTCCTCGATCCACCTTTTCGACCTATCGTGTCAACCAAAGGATGAATACATGAACCCACGGGTAAATACATAGACAAATACCTCCAACCTTTGGTAACTCAATCCATGAGCTACATAAAAGACACCACAGAATTTCTCAACAAACTGGCCCATATCCAAATTGACACCAACGAACCACTGATACTATGTGTGGCTGACGTCAACTCGTTGTACACCTCCATACCCCACCAGGGAGGCATTGAAGCTGTCGAACATGCTCTCCTAGAGAGCGATATTGACCCACTAATGCAAACTTTCATCATGGAACTCATGGTATACACGCTATACCACAGCTACTTCCAAGAGAATGACAAATGGTACTTACAACTATCCGGAATGGCGATGGGAAATTGTGCGGCTCCCACATATGCCAACATCTACATGGAGAATTTTGAAAAAACTCACATATACTCTAACCACAATTTCCACGGTAAAATAAAACTATATGTGAGATACATAGACGATCTATTTATCATGTGGACTGACTCACAAGATTCACTCAACAACGCTCTGACAGAACTCAACTCCAAAGATGAACGGATCAGTCTTACATGGCAAATAAGCGACAAAGAAATTTCTTTTCTTGACGTCTTGATCAAAATCACCCAAAATGGCATCTCAACCGACTTACACCGCAAAAGTACTGATCGCAATAACACCCTACATTTTAACAGCTTTCACCAGGGATCACTCAAAAAGCATTTGCCCTACTCGCAAATGCTCCGCGTGAAAAGGATTGTATCGGATGAACAGACCTATCACTCCCGCATTAAGGAAATGCATCAACGGTTTCTAGATAGAGGCTACCCTGAAAACATCCTGATGAAGCTCAAACACGAGTAGCCAACATCACTAGACAACAAAGCCTCTCCAAGAGCAACAAACCATTACAGGAACGCACGGTTCTAGTATCTACATTTTCTACAGCCAGCAACAATTTTAAGAAAATCATCCTCACTCACTGGCTATTCTTCAACTAGAACCTGACTTTCGGGGCATTTTTGACACACCTCCACTGTTTGCCCATACACGAGGAAAGAACATTAAAGAAATCCTCTCCACTCAAACACCCACCAGTCAGAACTATAAAAGAACCCAACCTTGCCTAAAGTGCAATAACTGTAATTGCATCTTCAGAGGAAACCAGATCAAACATCCAATGAAAGGTCATGTCATCAAATTACATGTCAACGCCACCTGTGATTCCATGAACCTCATCTACGCCCTGAAATGCCCATGCGGGAAAATGTATGTCGGCAAGACCGAAAGAAAAATGAAAGTTCGCATCAACGAACATAAATCTAACATTCGTACCAAACAAGAGAAATCTAACGTTGCCATGCACTTTCTTGAATTCCGTCACACCATAGCACAACTTCAATTTACAGTACTGGAAACCATTGTCCGTACTGAAGGCACAGACAACCGCAAATTCCTTCTCAGAAAAGAACTGGAATGGATATATCGTCTACAGACACTTAAACCACATGGATTGAATGATCGCGTTGAATACAGTTGTTATCTTTAAAGTGTTATATGTAACCGCATTGCTCTTTATTCTCATCTTTATTCTTATCTTTATTCTCATCTTGATTCTTATATGTATTCCCTTATATATGCACTTGTTCTCACTTGTATTTACCTTCATTTTCATTTTCAGCTTTATTACCTCATTTTTTATCTTCATTTTTATTTTTATCTTGATTCCCATCCTCATCCACATCTAGCTATCTTCTTTTATCCTTTTTCCTAATTCACCGCTTTCACCCCTCCATCACGTCCCCCACACTTCGTTTTTCCTAACCCATTCCAAGATGGCCCCCGCGCACATCCAGTACCTAGTCCGTTTTTCACTTCACTTTCCCGATTTATACACTTCCGTACGGAGCTCACCAATCAACTCTACCCACTCAGACAATTACACCAGACTATGACACGGCTTCCAGACATGAAGTAAGTGCCGCTGATGCACGCGAGTGAACCGCGTTCACACAACCCTCACCTTGACCAGCACTTTTTTCACCTCACCGACCCACTACGTTTATTGCCATCGAGCACGATCACTCTGTTAGTATATACTCCACCCACCCCCTTCCTCGACTCCGCATGTTGTATCTTCCTCCCTATCACTCATGACGGTTGCCTCCGCTGCTCTGCTCTGTTCTTAACCTTGGGAAACGATCATACCACTTTATTAATCCACACCGCTAACACCATTAGTGTCAGAAGTGTACCTGAATTTCCAGTATTTCCGTAGAAGCAGACGACTTGAAGGAAGGCCCTCTTGGATAATTTCCAAATTCCCCCACTCCCCTGGACCCAGATCTCTCTAAGGCCAGGAGCGAAAGGGAAAGGGGAAGTGGAAGACAAGAGAGACTGCCACACAGGTGTCTTCTGAATCTTCTATTCAGGAAATTGCACCTAAAACATTAAGAACAAGATTAATACAGTTCCCCCCTGAATTCCTGACTTCTATTATAACTCTTTTCCCCTGACTATTGTTATACCTTTTACTAGTGTGGAATTTGCTTCTCTCCAAAGTAAGTATTCAAGAGTATTCGCAATTAGTTCTATGCACCAAAGAAGTTGCTCCAGAAACCTTTAGATGATTGTTGGTAAACAGTAGTATTAATTATATGCATACAATCAAATACCCCCATCTACTACTTGCTACTGTAGAAGGATTATGGTGCTAGTTGATGCTCTGCGTTGCGAATACTGCTCGTATTTCAGAAGTTGCGTCACTCCTTGTAAATACCATTTGCTTGCACAGAACAACGCCAGGAATTGACATAGGGGATTGTAACTCGCAGAATGCCCAACAAAAGTCTTTGCAAAATTGTCTTTCTAGCTTCTTATCAAAGACCAGATTACTGATGAGATAGGGCTTCAGAATTTAACTATTATACATTCAGTCTTTTCTAATTACTAAAATTTCGAAGATGAGTTTTTTCAATGAGAATAATGTTTCAAAATATCACTGAGGCTTCAGAAAAGAAAGTTGGTACAATCCTACTTGAAAGTCGCTGAAGAGATACAGGAGCACCAGCCGGAGACTTTCTGCGCAGGACGTTATTCAGGAAAACATGACTGGACTCAGGGTGACAGGTGCTGAACTCGACGATAGAGTAAACAGGCTGCCGAGATATTACTACTACCAAATGAGGCTGCTGAATATAAGCCTCAAAGACAAATTCTGAAGTCTAAAACTTGAAGAATTGCGGAGACACAGATGCGCACAAAGAAACGCGTCTGCCCGCCAAAGTAATTCAGTTGAAGTGCGCGGTGCATGGCACTCGCGCACATGAAATGGCCGCTGCCTGCTGGCTACTAGAACGATAACTGACTCGCTGAATGGCACAACCAGGAACCAACCTGGTCTGAGCCATACGCTGCCGAGCCACCAATTGACACCAGTTCTGAACAGAATGATTCAAGGCCGCCTTTCTCACAGACGTGCTTTTGACACCAGGAGGCTGTATTTTGTAGCATGCAGAACGGAATCTGACAGTACCCCCCACCAAAGCCCCCTCTCTGGGCTTTTGAGGATAAGTCCTGTGAAACTCCGCCACTAATCTTGGAGCATGCACGTAAGAACTAGGCTCCCAAGAACGATCCTCTGGACCAAAACCCTTCCAGTCTACCAGATAGAACAGTCTATTTTTTCTCCATTTGGAGTCCAAAATTCTTTTCACCTCGAACTCTTCAGCTGATTCCACTTGCACTGCTGGAGGAGGGAACTGCCGTCTAAGATTTGGTGGATTAGACTTAATCAAAGAGACATGGAAGGTAGGATGAATTTTCATTGACTTTGGAAGGATTACCTTAACACTAACTGGATTGATCATGCGCTCAACTGGGAATGGACCTACAAATCTTGGCTGAAACTTACGATTTCCCACTAATCTCATATGACGGGTAGATATCCAAACCAAATCCCCTGCCTTGAAAACTGGGCTCTCTCTTCTTTTTTTATCTGCTTGTTTCTTATAACCCAATTTTGCTTTGGAAAGATTAAGAGCTGCAGATTGAAAGGTCTTTTGCAAGCTCCGAATCACCTCTTCGGCAGCGGGGACCTCCAACTCCTCCCTTCCCACTGACATGTTAGGATGTCGACCAGAATTTAAGAAAAAGGGGGAGAAACCAGTTGCAGCATGCCTGGAGTTGTTGTAAGCAAACTCCGCTGTACTGAGTAAAGATGGCCATTCCCCTTCCTGATCCATCAAATACAAACGGAGGTACTGCTCTAAATCTTTGTTTACTCTCTCCGTCTGACCATCAGTCTCAGGATGAAAGCTGGTAGACAGACGAGTATCCACTCCCAGCCCCTTCAGGAAAGACCTCCAAAATCTAGAAACAAACTGCGGTCCCCGGTCTGAAATTACCACCTTCGGAATTCCATGAAGCCTGACAATATGCTGAATGAACAAGGTGGCCAATTGTGGAGCTGTGGGTAATGTTTTTAAAGGAATAAAGTGACTCATCTTTGAGAATTGATCCACTACTACCCAAATCACAGAAAACCCTTGACTGGATGGGAGATCTACAATAAAATCCATAAAAATGGTGTGCCAAGGGGATGGGGCTGAGGGCAATGGCATGAGTAATCCCTGAGGAGACTGCCTAGAAATTGTTCCCTTGATACACTGCTCACAAGTGGCTAAGTGCTGTCTCACCTGAGTTTCCATTCCAGGCCAAAAATAAATCCTCTTCACCAATTCCAGGGTTTTGTCTCCTCCCTTGTGTCCAGCCAAAGGATGATCATGAAACAGTCTTATGACCTCCTTTTGCAAATCCTCACTGGGAACAAACATCTTCCCTTGAACATATGGTTTTCCATCCTTGACTTCTCGATCCTGACCCTCAGTTAACCAATTTTGAAATTCTTCTCCTTGAAATTCTTTTCTGATTCGGTTTCCTAAATCATCCTCTGCCACAACTGCTGCGACCTTCTCAGGAGGAATGATAAAGCCTTCAGAGTCTTTTTCTTCGCCACCTTCAAAACTGAGTCGCGATAAGGCATCCGCTTTTCCATTAGCAGAACCTGGTTTGTAGCTCAAGACAAAATCATAATCTGCAAAAAACAGTGACCACCGCAATTGGCGAGGAGTAAGGGTCCGTGCTGATTTTAAGAATTGCAGATTGCGATGGTCAGTGAAAACCGTAATCACATGTCTAGCTCCGAGTAAATAATGTCTCCAGACCTGAAAGGCATCTTTTACCGCCAATAATTCCTTGTCGGCTATGGAATAATTGATTTCTGCAGAAGACAATTTTCGAGAATGATAAGCGACTGGGTGCAACTGTCCAGTCTGCTTATGACGTTGGGAAAGGATTTCCCCGATGGCCAGATTGGACGCATCAGCTTCAATGAAGAAAGGCTCCTGTAAATCTGGATGTCGCAACACCGGAGCTGAAACGAAGGCTTCTTTTAACGATTGAAAAGCTTCTTCCGAATCTTGGGCCCAAACAAAACTCTCAATCTTCTTAAGCAATCGTGTGATCGGACTGACTTTCTCAGAGAAATTCTGGATGACCCTTCGATAAAAATTGGCGAATCCCAGAAAACTTTGTATTTTCTTCACAGATCTTGGAGCAGGCCAGGACCTAATTGCTTGTAACTTAGAATCATCCATATAAACTCCCCTTGGAGACAGAATAAATCCCAAGAATTCCACCTTTGAAGAATGAAAAACGCACTTTTCTAATTTCACAAACAGATGATTTTCCAACAACGCTCCAATATGACTCGAACATGACCAATATGCTCCTCCAGGCTGTTGGAAAAGATCAGGATGTCATCTATATATACAACAGCGAATCGATCCAAGAATTCTCGAAGGACGTCGTTTACAAAATGTTGGAAGGCGGCTGGGGCGTTGCATAATCCAAATGGCATTACTTGATATTCAAACAATCCCAGCCGCGTCCGAAAAGCTGTCTTCCATTCCTCGCCCTCAGCCATACGCACCAGATGATATGCGCCTCTCAAATCCAGCTTGGTATAAATGTGAGCATCTTTCACCTGATTAAGAAGTTCAGAAATGAGAGGTAATGGGTAGCGATTCTTCTTGGTCACCAGATTCAAGGCCCTATAGTCTATACAGGTTCTCAGGGAGCCATCCTTCATCGGAATGAAGAAAAGGGGAGAGGAAACTGGAGACTGTGAGGGTCGGATGAATCCACAAGCTAGACTTTGCTCGATGTATTCTTTCAAATGCAAGTTCTCTGGTTCGGACAGTGCATATATCCGACTGCAAGGTAAAGTTGCCCCAGGTTCCAGTTCAATTCGACAGTCATAATCCCGATGAGGTGGTAATTTTCTAGCTTCTTGTTCATTAAACACCTCGGAGATATCCCGATATTCTGGCGGAATCTCCGGAACCTCAATGGCACAAATCATCTGTATTTGATCTGCCAGACTAGATGACAAGGTAGTCTGTACTCTTTCGATCCGATCATGAAAGCAATGCTCCTTACAGAAGGTTGAGTTCATCTCCACAGTGCGCCTAGCCCAGTCAATATGCGGGTTGTGTTCAGTAAGCCACGGTAATCCTAAAATCATCTGAAATTGAGGGGCATCAATTAGATTGAAACTTATTTCACTTTGATGTTCTCCTGGACCTAGTACTTGAATGGCCTCTCTATCAAAGGTAATGGGACCGGAGGATAAACTGGTACCATCCACTGCTCGAACTGGTTCCGGACAGGGTTTCTTTTCGAATTGAATTTTCAACGATTTAGCGAACTGGATATCGCAGAAATTCCCTGTAGCACCTGAATCCAACATGATGTCAACCTCTTCCACTCGATTTTTTCTGAAACGAATTTTACAAGATAGAATCAGATGCGGAGCGGCTAACTGGAGAGTGTTAGCAAGAGATTGAGCTTTGGGAGTTGACTTGAATGGAGCTCCCACCAGAGCAACTCCGTCTACTGGTGGAGCCTGTCTTTTACCCACTGCTTGGACTTTGGTTTCTTCGTACAATCTCGGACAAAATGCCCAGGCTGTCCACAGTACATACAAAGTCTTTCTACTTGACGCTTCTCTCTCTCTTCCTTAGAGAGAGGGCCTCTGACAGTACCTATCTGCATGGGTTCTTCTACCACACTTCCTTCCGAAGTCTTTACTGGTTCTGTTCTTACTCGGTCTAAGCGAGGCGGGAAAGGCTTGAAATCTCTTCTCTTCTCACCACGACGTTCCGTTTGACGTTGATCAATTTGCAGCACAAGATCAATGAGTTCAGACACATCTGTAGGTCTCTTTGGAATTTGAGATAACCCATCCTTTAACTCATCCTTTAGACCCCTATAAAAAATTGCGGCTCTTTTCTCCGATGGCCAATTGGTTTCCACTATTAGTTTATTAAACTGCGCCAGATAGGCCACCAACTCCCTATTGCCCTGCTTCAGATCCAGCAACTCATTGTCATTGGCTTGCGAAATTGTTCTGCGATCAAAAATCCGTAAAAATTCGGTCTTGAAATCTTCAAACTTATACAAAACCGGATCATTAGAGGATACCAATGGCATGGACCAAGCTGCGGCGTCTCCACTCAGGTAAGAGAGCACGAAAGCCACCTTAGACTGATCCTCCTTAAACAGGATGGGCTTACACAGGAAATGCAAGGGCACTGAGTCATAAAAATTTGGGCTTTATGTGGGTCACCTTGGAATCTTTCTGGTGCGGCTAATGGAATAGTTGGGGACATGGCATGCACAACCTGAGTGGTAAGGGCTGAGGACGAAGTTGGAGAGGGATCAAAGACTGGTGCCCTTAGACCCCCAAAATTAGGACTAGGACTTACAGATATCTGGTCTAACCTCTGACGCAGGTAACTAGCTTCCTGATTTGATTTCCTAACCTCTTCCCTAGTTTCACTAAGTTGTTTCTGCAACCCTTCCAAGACAGAAGCTAACGCCTTAACATTGAAACCTTCAGCCATCTTGCTCGGACGGAAGAAATTTTAGGGCACTTCAATCTGTCAGAAGTGTCAGTATTTCCAGTATTTCCGAAGAAGCAGACGACTTGAAGGAAGGCCCTCGTGGATAATTTCCAAATTCCCCCACTCCCCTGGACCCAGATCTCTCTAAGGCCAGGAGCGAAAGGGAAAGGGGAAGTGGAAGACAAGAGAGACTGCCACACAGGTGTCTTCTGAATCTTCTATTCAGGAAATTGCACCTAAAACATTAAGAACAAGATTAATATAGTTCCCCCCTGAATTCCTGACTTCTATTATAACTCTTTTCCCCTGACTATTGTTATACCTTTTACTAGTGTGGAATTTGCTTCTCTCCAAAGTAAGTATTCAAGAGTATTCGCAATTAGTTCTATGCACCGAAGAAGTTGCTCCAGAAACCTTTAGATGATTGTTGGTAAACAGTAGTATTAATTATATGCATACAATCAAATACCCCCATCTACTACTTGCTACTGAAGACGGATTATGGTGCTAGTTGATGCTCTGCGTTGCGAATACTGCTCGTATTTCAGAAGTTGCGTCACTCCTTGTAAATACCATTTGCTTGCACAGAACAACGCCAGGAATTGACATAGGGGATTGTAACTCGCAGAATGCCCAACAAAAGTCTTTGCAAAATTGTCTTTCTAGCTTCTTATCAAAGACCAGATTACTGATGAGATAGGACTTCAGAATTTAACTATTATACATTCAGTCTTTTCTAATTACTAAAATTTCGAAGATGAGTTTTTTCAATGAGAATAACGTTTCAAAATATCACTGAGGCTTCAGAAAAGAAAGTTGGTACAATCCTACTTGAAAGTCGCTGAAGAGATACAGGAGCACCAGCCGGAGACTTTCTGCGCAGGACGTTATTCAGGAAAACATGACTGGACTCAGGGTGACAGGTGCTGAACTCGACGATAGAGTAAACAGGCTGCCGAGATATTACTACTACCAAATGAGGCTGCTGAATATAAGCCTCAAAGACTAATTCTGAAGTCTAAAACTTGAAGAATTGCGGAGACACAGATGCGCACAAAGAAACGCGTCTGCCCGCCAAAGTAATTCAGTTGAAGTGCGCGGTGCATGGCACTCGCGCACATGAAATGGCCGCTGCCTGCTGGCTACTAGAACGATAACTGACTCGCTGAATGGCACAACCAGGAACCACAAAATCTGAAGGGGTACAGGGGGAGGGGAAATGGGCGAGGCAGCCCCCCACTCAAACAGTGTTCAAACAATTAATGCCTCACTCATTAATACACATCCAAGTACAATCATAGACCCGGTGCTACCAGAAATATATGTTATATAACATAATTTCCAAGGTCTGGACGTGTTCAATAAAAATACAATCACACAGGAACAGCACATTCACCTAGAAAAGTGTGAAGAATAGAGAGAGCACCTCACGGTAGAACAACCCGAGGGGGTTCCCGGTTGATGATTACCGGTATACCCACTTCTCATCATTGGCAACTCTCTCTATTGTGAAAAGACAAACGTGCACTCAACAGAAGAGTAGTGCGGACGTGAGAATAGTGAAGGAAAAACACAAATAGTGACCAACGTATCAAAACACTGATACCTGTTAGAAGTGTCAAAAGTACACTCAACAGAACCCCAAACAAACCACAACACCAAGAGAAAAATAAATCATTTGTGTAGTGGTGCTTTGCTTGCTATTACCGTTTTATTCTGATGCAGCAGAGCACTACTTAATTAAAAATGGATATTTCATATACCATAAAAGTTCCTTTCCTCAAGCCGACATGTTTCATCGCTCCTTCTATGGCGATTTCATCAGGGCATATGAGGGGTTTATTATTCTCAGTCTTTTCAACCTGTACTGTAGCGGAAAATAAGATGCCCATTCCGCGCTTTGCCTTTAGGAGAGCCCCTAACTTACGGGACAAACTGGTCCACACACGGAATCGGGGTCCAGCTAACACTGGCAACATACCTGCTGGGCATTATCCCTGTGGATGTTGTTCGGTCTGTGGGCTTACAGAAGCAACTAAGACTGTCAGTCTACGCGGTGGCAGAATCTGGTACCTTAACCGATTCAGCAACTGCAATACGACTCATGTCATATATAGATTGATGTGTAGTTGCGGTCTATATTACATCGGCCTCACAACCCGGAAGATAAAAATCCGTGTTCAGGAACATTTGAGCACCATTCGGGCTAAGAAATTGACCACACGGCTGGTCCAACACTTTAATACATCAGGACACGACCCGAGGGAGCTGAAGTGGACTGTCTTGGAAAAAGTGGTGGGCGACTCACACAACCTGGAAAATATCTTGGCAAGAAAGGAGGCACAATGGATATATTTGGAGAGGGCAGACCGTGAGGGACTCAATGAAAATATTGAGTGGAACAAAATCAGTAGGCGTTGACAGGGCCCTGTCATCGACCAGCCTCTCTTTCCATTTTTTCACTCCTGATTAGTCTTACTTCCATCCCAGGCTAGTACCCCTGTGATATTTAGCAGAGGATTTACCCTTATTGGTTTTCCCCTCCTTTGAACTTTGTTTGTTGTCCTAAAATTCACACTTAGGGACACCTACACATGTATGAAGGCATTACACAGGGCCAGCAGTATTTTTATGTCTATTTATGTCTATTGGGGAATCATACAGCGTAGGAGGAGTATTGTATGTGAGATGATGATTAATCTTCAGCATCCCTGGCATAGCATAGCATAGCATATATGGGCCGGTACCTGTGATTCAAGTTGTGTCCAACGATAGGGTAAAATTATAAAATCATAAAATTAAAGAAACTCCATGCCTCGATATGATACTAAATACTAACTGGGTTGTGAGGTCGCGTTGAGAACCCGTTCTAAGATGGCCGCCACACGCAGCGTGAGGGGCGGGGCTCCGCCCCCGCAGTACTTCCGGCCGCGCACACAGGCTGTGTGTGTGGACCGTCGGAAGCGCCGGAGGGACGCGGCTACAGTAAGAGCGTGGTTGTGTTGAGTGATTGTTGGCAGAGGGCGATGCCCCAGTATACTTTGAGTGCAGCCTGTGACCGTCGCGCATTATGAAAGTTAAGCGCATTTGGGAGAATATGTATGGAACTCGAACCTGCTTGTGTAGCGAAGGCTGCCTTGACAAATGCGAGTTCGGAATTATTGTCTGATATGTCTTTCTACATAAGGGTGCGCCACCAAGTTATTGAGGCCAAATATCAGTCCATCATAAGTGGGGAGTGTTGCGAGCGTAACAAGACACCTCGTACGTGCATAATGTAGTGATTGGAGCGGTCAGAAATGTGGTGGTCTGAAACTGCTATTTTAATTTGAAACAGGTGACTGTGATCAGTTCGAGTCACGGTTTCGGACACGTGGACAGCTGACACGGTGTCCTGAGGAGTGACGCTGGTATGTGCTGATGTAGCGCACTCCAGGTAAATTATTTCACATCTGTGTGCCAAGACACGCTGCGGGGGCAATACCTAGTACGTGGGTATCTGATTGACGCCTTGTGCGTCTCTCTGTTTTATTCATCACACAGGTCCAGTACAGGTTGAAAAGACTGAGAATAATAAACCCCTCATATGCCCTGATGAAATCGCCATAGAAGGAGCGATGAAACATGTCGGCTTGAGGAAAGGAACTTTTATGGTATATGAAATATCCATTTTTAATTAAGTAGTGCTCTGCTGCATCAGAATAAAATGGTAATAGCAAGCAAAGCACCACTACACAAATGATTTATTTTTCTCTTGGTGTTGTGGTTTGTTTGGGGTTCTGTTGAGTGTACTTTTGACACTTCTAACAGGTATCAGTGTTTTGATACGTTGGTCACTATTTGTGTTTTTCCTTCACTATTCTCACGTCCGCACTACTCTTCTGTTGAGTGCACGTTTGTCTTTTCACAATAGAGAGAGTTGCCAATGATGAGAAGTGGGTATACCGGTAATCATCAACCGGGAACCCCCTCGGGTTGTTCTACCGTGAGGTGCTCTCTCTATTCTTCACACTTTTCTAGGTGAATGTGCTGTTCCTGTGTGATTGTATTTTTATTGAACACGTCCAGACCTTGGAATTTATGTTATATAACATATATTTCTGGTAGCATTTAAATTGTGTTTCTACCGGGTCTATGATTGTACTTGGATGTGTATTAATGAGTGAGGCATTAATTGTTTGAACAACCAGGAACCAACCTGGTCTGAGCCATACGCTGCCGAGCCACCAATTGACACCAGTTCTGAACAGAATGATTCAAGGCCGCCTTTCTCAGAGACGTGCTTTTGACACCAGGAGGCTGTATTTTGTAGCATGCAGAACGGAATCTGACAATTAGTTACCTACCAACGTCCATGCACATTTCATTCTTTCCCCTGATATGGGATTATCTCTTCTTTTTTTAGCTCTCCTTGACAAAGGGCACGCAGCCCGAAATGCATTGGAGTACGGGAGTACGTGTACAAACTGCATTGTCAACTGATTTACAGTGATATGAATATAATATCATTGAAATACCTACTTAATGAAATATTATGGATGAATAAATCTACATTGCATCATTGAACTTTGTAATCATTTCGATGAACACTTAAGGAGTGCCTCACACAGGGGATGTATCTGCAAATCTTTGCATACACTCATTAGCTTCATAATCAGATCTGTCTTATGCTGTACCACGAGGTAGAGGAAAGGCTGTGATGTTCACCGATGACAGGTCTCTTTATTCACAATGAGATGATATCTGTGGCTTCAGGAGCAAGCTGACGAACTGTTATTTGGGTTTCAAGAGGCACAAGTTCCATGGCTTTGTTGCATAGTCCTTCTTTTCTCACTGCAGATTATTCAAAGGTGATGAGTCTTTCAGTTTGAACCTCTTGGATAGTAGCAAGATTTGGTCGTCTACTACATCTTTGGAGTCCACTGGGCCTACTACTTATTATCGGCCACATGGTGTGGTTTGACCAGGTCAATTGATACAAACCGGTTCTCCTTTCTTTCAGCAAGGGGCGGCAGTAACGCTGTTCTTGATCCGTGTGCTGCTAGTACATGAACTGGTGTTCTGTAAGAAGGTCCACATTCCTTCTTATCCGCTATTTTCTCTCCGACCAGATCCCCAATCTTTGGAATCCAGACAGTTCTTGCTGGGACAGGTGGTTTTTCTTCAGTGGTCGTTGGCTTTGTAATGTGTTACTTAGACTTCTTCTTGTTTCATTTAAGTCCTTCTAAACAGCCAAACGGTCTTTGATATCAAATGGTTTTTGTTCTACCACTGAAGTATGATGATCGAGGTCTTCGATTATCATTCTAGTACCAAAAAGGATTTCATATGGTGTGATTCCTCCCAGAGAATTTTTTGGCAGGTTATTAAGACCACTTGGACACTTATTAGATGTTTTACCCACCCGTCACCCAAACCTAATAACCTAGCTGTTATAGATTGCTTTATGTCACAGTTGTTTCTTTCCACAACCGAATTTCCCTCAGGATGGAATGGACTTGAGTACCGCAATGCAATGCCCAAACTAGCCATGGCCTCCTTGTGAGCTCGAGAGCTAAAAGCAGGACCCTGGTCAGAACGTAGCTTGCTGATTGCATATGTGTCTATAAAGACTCTCAAATCTTTTATAACAGTTCGGACGTCAGCCGAGTGCTAAGGCCACATCCAAATGAATCTTGTCCTAATAGTTGTGGGACCGCTTTTGTCCATAGGGACGTCTGAGCATGGATAGTCTAATGCTATCTAACAATGGTGTCTGTACTGGGCTGTGTTGGACCCGGCCTCGTGGCGTGGTTCATCTCTGTCCCTCCACTCCCTGTGAGCGTAGGCCTGTACCCGAGTCCCCTGCGCAGCCTCCCTGTTAGTGTAGCCTGCACCCCGAGCCTGGTCGACCTACTACAGTTAAGCCTAGAGCCCCCTAGAACCTCGACCAGGCCTGCCTTTCCCGCTCCATGTCCGGCTCCGAGCGCCTAACCTTGCATGCCCCACAAGGCCCGGACGCCATCTTCCCTTCCCGACATCCCTGGCTCCCTGGGCCTAGCGTGACCCCGGCCCCAGCGAAACCCAGACTCCAAAGGAGCGCCAGTCCCGGATGGGGGGTAAAGGGCTCCCTGAGTGAGATAAGCCCGGGAGTTTCGATGGCACCTCCGACCTCCCCTGAGGGGCCGGTATCTGTCACACCTTTGGCCCTCCCCTGTGAGCCAGTTTCGATCGCACCTCTGGCCTCCCCGAGCGCTGGCTCCAGACCCGCTGGGCGTCTGGGAATTCCCAGACCCATCTTTCAAAGGGATCAAAGAGCCGACCGCCGGACCCCGCCAACGACCAGCCCCCCGGGCAGGAGACCTCTGCCTGCGAGGGTCCGGAGATCAAAGAGCAAAAGGACTATAACTGGGCCCGCCCGACAACTGCGGGCAGTTGTATCTTGGACCTGAAGCCTGCTGATCTGATCGCGGCTGACCCTAAGAAGACTCATCCTGAACCTCTGAGCCCTGCTGACGCTGTCGCGGCTCCTTCTTCGCTTTAAGGAACTGAACCACCTGAGCCCTGCTGACGCTGTCGCGGCTCAAGCTGAACTTGTAACCATCGGAGCCCTGCTGACGCTGTCGCGGCTCGTCCTCTGTAAGACCTCGGAGCCCTGCTGACGCTGTCGCGGCTCGAGCTTGAACTCGTACCATCGGGGCCCTGCTGACGCTGTCGCGGCCCGACCTCTAAGACCACCGGAGCCCTGCTGACGCTGTCGCGGCTCAAGCTTGAACCTACAACCCTCCGAGCCCTGCTGACGCTGTCGCGGCTCCTCACGACCTTCTCCAGATCGAGCCCTGCTGACCTCGTCGCGGCTCGAGGAGTCCTCTGGTCCGGCTGGACCATCGAGACCACCATCACGACCGAGCCGACTCGACGGAGGTGAGGCAGCCAGTACGACCATCATCCCGTACCCCCCGGCTCGAGGATTGAGAGCTGTGCGTAGGGTACGCTTCGTACGGACCCAGAGACTAAAAGACTGTCCCACTTTCCCTTCCCGAATCCTCCAAGACTTTGGGGTCCCTCGACCACTGTGTATATAAGAGTGCTTCCTTCGTGTATTGCCTATATAAAGAACTTGTTACTAGAACCCAACGGTGTGGTGTCTGTTCATAGTGTGGTGTGAGCTCAGTGTGTACGATCCTAGACCCGAAGTCCTCCCCGGTGAGGACCTCACGATCAAGACTCGGCAAGTTCTGGGGAAGAGGTGGGTCTTGGGAGGACTGGGTGAGCACAACCTGGCCCTCTGAGATCGCCCCTTCTAACAGGCTGGCTACACTATAGTCAGGAATCTGGTGGCGCTCTAAGCAGTGATCTCTGTAGCAGACATCGCAATTCATTCCAAATTCGTAGTGTGGTGTGAGCTCAGTGTGTACGATCCTAGACCCGAAGTCCTCCCCGGTGAGGACCTCATGATCAAGACTCGGCAAGTTCTGGGGAAGAGGTGGATCTTGGGGTGTCTGGGTGAGCACAACCTGGCCCTCTGAGATCGCCCCTTCTAACATTGGTGGCAGCGTCGTGATAAGAACCTACGTCTAGGGATCGTACAGCACTGACACACTACCCGAACGAAGAGCAACCATGAGCATCACCAACGACGAAACCACCTTCCAGATGGAACTTCTGGGAGATTATACACACGGGCAGCTGAAGCAGTTTTGCATAAATCGCCAAATCCCCACAACGGGACTAAACACCAAAGAGGACTTTCAACAAGCTCTAACAGCCTGGATGGAGACCGGAGCCCAACCTCCAGCACCGACAGAAGCTGATGGAGGGGGAGCCCCCCAGATCGAAACCCACGCCCCAGAGCAAGAAAGAGCAGAGTCCCCGACGCGGACTCACAGCACAGAGAGAGGTCTGTCTCGAGAAGAGATGACCGACAGAGAACGCAACCGAAGCCACGAGCTAGAACTAGCCCGTTTGAAGATGGAGGTAGAACTCAAGCTGGCCGAGAAAAAGCTAGCCATCGAGCAGCTGCGGCTGCAAGGAGAACTGGAAGAGAAGAAACTCCAGCGAGAACATGACGGAAAGAAGCTCCAGTTGGAGCACGAGCGCAGCATATTGGAAATAGAAGTAAAAGCCCGGAACGAAGACAACCGAACAGCAGCGACCCGAGAGTCCGTTCCCCCGGTGGAACCCAAGGTCCACATCCCCAAGGATGTAGTCAAAGAATATTACAAAAACGATGACATCCAGCATAGGTTCAAGGCCTACGAGGTCGCCATGACCTCCCATCGAGTTCCGCAGAAAGATTGGGGAGCCGGGCTGTGGGGTCAATTCCTGAGTGAGGGGAGAGACACCCTACTCGACCTACCGTCTGCCGAACAGACCTCCTACAGCCACATGAAAGAGGCCCTCCTCACAAGGTACGGGCTCACCCCAGAAATGTACCGCCAACGCTTCCGAGAATGCAAGAAGATCCCGGGCACCACATGGGTAGAATATGTCCATTTCTACAGCAGGGCCCTGGAAGGGTGGATCAAGGGCAGCAAAGTACCCACCTTCGAGGGGCTCATCGACCTCATTGCATATGAACATTTGTTCCTGAATTGATTTGTGGAACTCCGACAGCACCTCCTGGACAGCAAGTTGGCTGACCCCCGGAAGCTGGCCGTCGAGGCCGATCGCTGGGTGAGCACCAGAGTCCCCCGGGGGCCCGGGGGAGATTCTGCCCGAAATGAACAGGGATCGTCCCGCCAGAGGGGAGGGGGGAATCAGAATAGACAGAGGGGATCCCAGGTAGGGTCCCCGCGCAGTCCCCCCAGAAACCAGCCCGGCACCTCACTTCCCACAGCGCGCGCAGGGTTCCCCCCAGCTAAGCCAGGGCCCGAGTCAGCCAAGCCTGCTTCCATTGCCAGCAACCAGGGCACTATGCCAATGACCCCCGCTGCCCTTTGTTCAAGAAGCCTGCCACTGCAGGGCCCCCAGTGCGCCACATCACCTCAGTAGCCCTAGAAGAAGAGGGAGAAGAGGAGTTCGAGGGAGCTGACCCCGCAGCTATGATGTTAGTTTCCCTGGGTGATCGGGAGATGGTCCCTGGAGCCCCCCTACCCGACAACACCGAGAAATACCGACAGCAGGTGACTGTCAATGGCCATCACATAGGGGCGCTCTGAGACACTGGGGCCAGTATCACCGCCGACAAATGGCACCTCGTCACCGAAGCCCAGATTGTTCCCCACATCTCCTGCAGGGTGATCGCAGCTGATAACTCCGTCCGCACCTGCCGGATAGCTCAAGTCCCGTTCGAATGGGGGGGCGTCTCCGGAGAGTTACGAGTGGCGGTCCGCTCAGACATGCCCGTGGACTGCCTGCTCGGCAACGATCTAGAGAGCTCCCCATGGCAGCGGGTTGAGAAAAGGACCCACTTGGAGATGGTGGGCCTGCCCTAGTGGGCCTGTGTGAATACCCGGTCGATAACCGCCCGAAGGGCCACCCCCGAAGGGGCGACCGTAGAGGCGGCACCGGCGACCCCCGGGGACCCCGAGGTCCCTGAACCCTCTGAGACCCCTGAGCTGTTCCCCAGAGAGGGCTTCCCCCCTGACGCAGGTCCCCTCGGCCCTGGCATCGAACCGACCCCGCGCCTGGACGACCTGCCTGAGCTGGCCCAGTGGCGCCAGGAAGGAGGCCCGTCCCGAGAAGAATTCTGCCTAGAACAGACCTCCTGTCCATCCTTGGTTGGGCCGCGGCAGCAGGCCGCCGCCCAGGCCGCTGGTGACCAGTCCGGCTCCCACTTTGTCTATTGGGAAAACGGCCTCTTGTATAGCGAACAAAAGTCCGCCGAGCTAGGGTCAGGCCGAGTGCTGATGGTACCCCTACGCTTCCGCGGCTTTCTCCTGAACCTGGCCCACGATGTGCCCCATGCGGGACACTTGGGTCAAGACAAAACATATCACCGCCTAGTCACCCACTTCTACTGGCCAGTCATGCGCTCCGATGTGGAGGCCCACTGTAAGTCCTGCCCCACGTGTCAGTCCAGCGGAAAGAGCGGGGGGAAGCGCAAGGCTCCCCTCCAACCCTTCCCCGTGGTCAGTACCCCCTTTGAAAGGGTGGGAATCGACATCGTGGGCCCCCTCGACCCCCGGACCTCCTTGGGTCACCGCTTTATCCTTGTCTTGGTGGACCATGCCACCCGATACCCAGGAGCCATTCCCCTCCAAACGGTGACCGCCCCCGTAGTGGGGCGGGCCCTCATGGCCATCTTCTCCCGGGTGGGATTCCCCCGAGAGGTCGTCAGCGACCGAGGGACCAACTTCATCTCGAAATACATGAAGTCCCTGTGGCAACAATGTGGGGTGACGTACAAATTTACCACCCCATATCACCCCCAGGGTAACGGTCTGGTAGAGCGATTCAACCGGACCCTCAAGGGAATGATCATGGGTCTCGAAGAGCCCCTGAGACGTAAGTGGGACGTCCTCCTCCCCTGTCTCCTCTTCGCATACCGCGAAGTCCCCAGAGGTCCCTGGGGTTCAATCCCTTCGAACTCCTTTACGGGCACCCCGTCAGGGGGCCCCTCAGCCTGGTCAAGGAAGGGTGGGAGACAGCGGCCTCAGAGCCCCCTCCCGATGTGTTTCGATACATTCTGGCCCTCAGGAACCAGACAAGGAAGTTCAGAGAACTGGCCGAGGCAAACCTCGAGGCCAGTCAAGAAGAAATGAAACGGTGGTATGACCAGAATGCCACTCTGGTCGAGTTTCAGCCCGAACAACAGGTCTGGGTGATGGCCCCCGTGGAGCCCTGTGCCCTGCAAGACAAGTGGACAGGGCCCTTCAAGGTGGTGGAACGTAAGAGCCAGGTGACCTACCTAATCGATGTAGAGTCCCCCAGGAACCCCCAGAGGGTCCTCCACGTGAATCGCCTCAAGCCCCACTTCGCCCGGTTAGAGTTGAGCTTGCTCCTCGCCACGGACGATGGGGAAGAAGAGGAGACGGAGCCTCTCCCCGATCTCCTCTGCGCAAAAGAAAAAGATGGCTCCATATAGGGGGTGAGTCTCTCCTCCTCTCTCTCTCCCGAGCAACGCGAGGACTGTCGCCAGTTGTTGGGACAGTTCTTGGACCTCTTCTCCCTCACCCCCGGCGTCACCAACTGGTGCGTCCACGACGTGGACACCGGGGACAGCCCACCGGTACGGCACAGAGCCTACCGCGTCCCCGACAGAGTCCGGGCCTGCATCAAGGCCGAGGTATCAAAGATGTTAGCTCTCGGGGTGGTCGAAGCCTCTGACAGCCCATGGGCTAGCCCTGTGGTCCTGGTTCCGAAGGCAGCCGCACCCGGTGCTGTCCCCGAACTGAGGTTCTGCGTTGACTACCGCGGGCTCAACGCAGTCACCAGAACTGATGCGCATCCCATCCCCCGAGCCGACGAGCTTATCGATCGCCTCGGGGCTGCTCGCTTCCTAAGCACGTTCCTTAGCAGTGGCTACTGGCAGATCGCCCTCACCGAGGTAGCCAAGGAAAGATCCGCGTTTTCCACCCCGGATGGTCACTACCATTTTCGGGTGATGCCCTTCGGGATGAAAAACGCCCCTGCCACCTTCCAGAGGTTGGTGAACCAGGTACTGGCTGGGTTGGAAGAGTTCAGCGCTGCATATCTGGACGATATCGCAGTCTACAGTTACCACTGGCCCGAGCACCTCCAGCACCTCTGGGCGGTGCTGACAGCCCTGAGAAGGGCCGGTCTCACCATTAAGGCGAGCAAGTGCCAGATCGGACAAGGGTCCGTAGTCTACTTTGGGCACCAGGTCGGAAGCGGCCTCTTAGCCCCCCTCCAGCCCAAGATCGATGCAATAGTGGCCTGGGAGACCCCCACGACCCAGACGGAAGTGCGGGCATTCCTAGGGCTCAAGGGGTACTACCGACGGTTCATCAAGGGGTAGGGCAGCATCGTAGCCCCCCTCACGGAGTTAACCTCCAAAAACCAGCCAAAGAAAGTCAGCTGGACCTCCGCCTGCCAAGAGGCGTTCGAAACCTTAAAAGACGCCATGTGCACTGCCCCAGTCCTCCAGGCCCCCGACTACTCCCGAGAGTTTGTAGTTCAGATGGACGCGTCCGAGCATGGCATCGGAGCCCTCCTGTCCCAAGTGAACGAGAGCGGCCTAGACCAACCAGTGGCATTCATTAGCCGGAGGCTACTCCCTCGAGAACAAAGGTGGAGCACCATCGAGCGGGAGGCCTTCGCGGTGGTTTGGGCCCTGAAGAAGCTGAGGCCCTACCTGTTCGGTACTCACTTCCGGGTCCAGACCGACCACCGACCTCTCCGGTGGCTAATGCAGATGAGAGGGGAGAATCCCAAATTGCTGCGCTGGTCCATCTCCCTCCAGGGGATGGACTTCACTGTTGAGCACCGGCCTGGTTCTGACCACGCCAACGCCGACGGCCTGTCCCGATTCTTCTGCCTCAGCGAAGAGAACTCCCAAGAGGATGGGAAGTTCTCCCCGCATTCAGCTGGGGGGGACGCGTGTTGGACCCGGCCTCGCGGCGTGGTTCATCTCTGTCACTCCACTCCCTGTGAGCGTAGGCCTGTACCCCGAGTCCCCTGCGCAGCCTCCCCGTTAGTGTAGCCTGCACCCCGAGCCTGGTCGACCTACTCCAGTTAAGCCTTGAGCCCCCTAGAACCTCGACCAGGTCTGCCTTTCCCGCTCCATGTCCGGCTCCGAGCGCCTAACTTTGCATGCCCCACAAGGCCCGGACGCCATCTTCCCTTCCCGACATCCCTGGCTCCATGGGCCTAGCGTGACCCCCGGCCCCAGCGAAACCCAGACTCCAAAGGAGCGCCAGTCCCGGATGGGGGGTAAAGGGCTCCCCGAGTGAGATAAGCCCGGGAGTTTCGATGGCACCTCCGACCTCCCCTGAGGGGCCGGTATCTGTCATACCTTTGGCCCTCCCCTGTGAGCCAGTTTCAATCGCACCTCTGGCCTCCCCGAGCGCTGGCTCCAGACCCGCTGGGCGTCTGGGAATTCCCGGACCCATCTTTCAAAGGGATCAAAGAGCCGACCGCCGGACCCCACCAACGACCAGCCCCCCGGGCAGGAGACCTCTGCCTGCCAGGGTCCGGAGATCAAAGAGCAAAAGGACTATAACTGGGCCCGCCCGACAATTAGCGGGCAGTTGTATCTTGGACCTGAAGCCTGCTGATCTGATCGCGGCTGACTCTAAGAAGACTCATCCTGAACCTCTGAGCCCTGCTGACGCTGTCGCGGCTCCTTCTTCGCTTTAAGGAACTGAACCACCTGAGCCCTGCTGATGCTGTCGCGGCTCAAGCTGAACTTGTAACCATCGGAGCCCTGCTGACGCTGTCGCGGCTCGTCCTCTCTAAGACCTCGGAGCCCTGCTGACGCTGTCGTGGCTCGAGCTTGAACTCGTACCATCGGGGCCCTGCTGACGCTGTCGCGGCCCGACCTCTAAGACCACCGGAGCCCTGCTGACGCTGTCGCGGCTCAAGCTTGAACCTACAACCCTCCGAGCCCTGCTGACGCTGTCGTGGCTCCTCACGACCATCTCCAGATCAAGCCCTGCTGACCTCGTCGCGGCTCGAGGAGTCCTCTGGTCCGGCTGGACCATCGAGACCACCATCACGACCGAGCCGACTCGACGGAGGTGAGGCAGCCAGTACGACCATCATCCCGTACCCCCCGGCTCGAGGATTGAGAGCTGTGCCTAGGGTACGCTTCGTACGGACCCAGAGACTAAAAGACTGTCCCACTTTCCCTTCCCGAATCCTCCAAGACTTTGTGGTCCCTCGACCACTGTGTATATAAGAGTGCTTCCTTCGTGTATTGCCTATATAAAGAACTTGTTACTAGAACCCAACGGTGTGGTGTCTGTTCATAGTGTGGTGTGAGCTCAGTGTGTACGATCCTAGACCCGAAGTCCTCCCCGTTGAGGACCTCACGATCAAGACTCGGCAAGTTCTGGAGAAGAGGTGGGTCTTGGGAGGACTGGGTGAGCACAACCTGGCCCGCTGAGATCGCCCCTTCTAACAGGCTGGCTACACTATAGTCAGGAATCTGGTGGCGCTCTAAGCAGTGATCTCTGTAGCAGACATCGCAATTCATTCCAAATTCGTAAATGTGGGCTCTCATCCTTGGCCACCAGTACATCTCTTTTAATTCTAGTAGAAATGTTGAGATCCTTTGATGTATCAGACCCTCTCCCATATGTGCTTCTTGAATCAAAGCACCTCTCTTGTTCCTGTTTGGAATTACCCTATCCCTCACCCCAGGGATTAGAGAAAAAGGAACGGAGTTGGCATCAATTATGTATGTATACTTGTAGTGATAGTTTAGAGGTAACACAGCTCTACTGCCTTTGCTTGTGGCATTGACAGGTAGCATTGTTTCACCATCTATTTTTGTTTTTGAGCGAGTGATTGCAGCTACGGAAGCCGTTTGCACAGCTGCCTTCACGGCTTCATCAGCCAATGTATTCCCTTCAACGTGAACGCCATCACGCTGATGACTCAGTGTATGGATCACATGAGTCTTTTGTAGTTCTTTCAGAAAAAGAACTACTTTTTCACAAAGCATTTTATTCTTGATTGTGCCACCTTTTGCATCTTTGAAACCGCTTTGAACCCAATTCTGCAAGTATTCATTGTAAGATTGGGCGCAGTAATACGAATCGCAGACTATGAGTGTCGGGAATTCGCTGTTGGTATTTTCAAGCGCCATCTTGGCTCGCTGAGCTGTACAGTCTCAGTGAGATTGAGTTTTTGTGACCATAGGTCTGAATTTACCATTGCGCCAGCGACCTTTAACAATTGCGCACACAGCACTATAAGCTTGTTTACCCCCAATGGTGGGCTGTGCTGATCCGTCTGTATAAATTATACATCCGTAATGCCCTAGAGGCAGAATCTCAGTGGGCAGAGGACATTCTTGTTCATATTGGAGAAATTCTTGAGTCTTCAAGTAGGGGTCTTTTTGAGCCAGAAGGATGTCATAACCCTTAGATAGTTTTTCCCAAAAGAGTGCTTTTATTTTTCTAGTTATGTCCCCCTCTATTCTGAGTGTTACTTCATCTAACTTATGGGGTACACTAACCCTTGTATCGGCAGTTTAAACCTGAATGCGAGCTATGGTAACTTCTGCTTCGCTGTCCAGCATTGTCTGGGCCCACTCCCCATTCTTGAGTTGAGTCCTCAAGATCCTCGGTATGTCTGATTTTTAGACTTGCTACCTTCTTTTTGGTGAATTGAGTTTTCTTATTTTTCTGAACGTGTTGATCGTCTTTGGACTTCACGCATTCTTCCTTGTGTTCTGATCGTCCTCTGCTTTCGGATTTCTGCGAGGAAGTCTGAAAGGTACGAGAGGAACATGTATCAGTATCTTGATATCTATCAGGTTTTCTCAAATTATCCCTGTTTCTGTGGTTATACCATTTTTCAGAGGGCTCCTTTTGAGGGACCTACTTCTGGATTGAGAACGCTTGTCTTTAGGAAGTGTCTGTCTAGTATTTTCCCACTTCTTTTTAGGAGTAGCCAGTGTGTTTTTGATAAAAAACTTTTTCTGGATTGTCTGTTAGTTTGGGCTTTCCTGGTTTCCCTCCCAAACCATCTCTTCCTAGTTCTTCATAGGATGTTTCTATTATTCTGGCCAGTTCATATGGTTGTTCGGTTACATCAACTTCTTTTAGTTTTTGGTGGACTCCCACGGATGCTGCTTCACCTTTAATATTAGCTAATATTTTAGCTGAGACCGGTTTGAAATCTTTCAGCAATTTCATACCCAGATTTAAAGCAGGCTCTGCCCCATATTCATTTTGAATCTGTTTCAGGACGTCTGTCATTACCACCATGGACGGAACACCATGTGTTTTTGTGCAGATTGCAGCAAAGACTGTACCCCAAGTGTCACAGTCCTCCAGGTGTTTGGCAATCCCCATTGGTAAACAGATTGTTAGAATCCTGTGTTTCTCATGAGGTGTACTATCAGGAAATACTACCTCGATCTGAGTATTTTTTTTAGCTATTTAGCTAACCAGAATGGAATTTGTTCCCTTTTTGTGGGTAATTTACCAATGACCGATTGTATGGTCTGTGGTGTTATTTTGTTTTTGTTCCCCTGATGAGGGGTGTGCTGTGGAATTCTTATAGCAGGTTGTACTGTTAGAGTCCGCATGACATAGTGTACCAATCGTCTATGGATTTTAATTAATTCTTTTAGCTGAGCTAACAATTCTGGACCTATCATTTGTTCAATGGCAGGATGTGGTGTATAGCTGGCTCGTACCGGCCATGTTCTTCCTGCTCTACCTACTGGACCGAGCCTGGTAATGTGATTTTGATGTTGTATGGCGCCTTTAAACCAGAGCTGATGCTCTTGGTAAATTAGTGGAATTTCAATGTCCTCGAAAGGAACGTATTCCGCTGGATGTTCTTCTATTTTAGAGAAGTGTTGTTGGATTTGCTTGTGGAAAGATAATCCATGAATAGAATACCTCTGTCTGCTGCTATTCATGTGCATCTATGACAAATATAACCCTACCACTTCTCGGTGATAGGCCATTTTCTATGAGCTTTATAGCTATTGTTTTCCGTACATTTTCCAGGATGATTATAGCATCCACATCATCTTGTCGGAAACCTGTAAAGTCAAGACCTGGTTGGATTGCATTTACTTCATCTCCACCATTTTCTTCGTCACTAGTCGACATTTTGTTGACTGAAAATTTGCAGAGCAAGTTTCAAGGAAACAAAGATAAGGTTCACAATATTTTCGGAACACTGTATCCTTCAACAAAACCAAAAACTAATACACAGGATTTTTCGTCCTACTCAGTTATGGTGGATTTTGTTCTTTAACCACTCCAGACGTCTATTGGAGTATTTTACGGGAAAAAAGGGTCTCTGTGAAAAGCACGACTGAGTTACTCTAGTATCTAGCGTTAAATTAGTGCCTTACCAAACATTGGGCGCCAAGTAGTGTAGCATAAGTTTAGTATTCTTTTGCCTAGAATCTATCCTAGATTTCTCTTAGGGTCTAATCAGCTCCGTACCTTGGTTTGGATTAAAGGAGGTCAATATCAAGACTAGATTTCCCAACACCCCGCAAGGGGAGATTGGAAACACTGGAGCTGGATTTCTCTGCAAGAGTAAAGACAGCGTCTCTCTCAGTGCGTCTGCTGGAGGGTCGGCTTCCTTCGGCACTTGCTGTAGCAGGATGCGCCGTGCAAGTAGATAGTCGAACTGCTCCAAACCACCGTGTATTTGCTTGGGCAAGTGTGGGCATATTCATACCTTGAAGGTGCTGAGTTTGACGTAAAGGTGGACATAATAACGTCATCAAAGAGTCTCAGCTCTTTGAAAGCTCCATGAGTTCTTGGACAAATCAATATTCAAGCATGGGGAAGTCCCTAACTGCTGAAGCCAAGTGTGAGAAGTTGGCCTGGTAGGGGATGTTTCCAATTCTGGAACCACCTACTACCTGACCAAACAATCCCTTATGGTGTCTGGTTGTAAGTCAACCTTATTAGACAAGCTATCCTAGGGGTAGCATGGACTAAGCAGCCTAAAGGCTTAACTTAAGAGGTCGTGTTAAGCGAGCTGTTTTACCACATACAATCCTGTAATACCAAATGAAAGGACACCACACAAGTATATATTATAAAAATATATGTGTTTATTACTAAAAACAATCCCCAGTATTCTTTATGAATAAAGGGGCACAAGCGTTAAATCAAAAGCACTGTTTGAACATACAAGTTGCACAATTATGGATGAGGGCGGGTGGACACTCAAACCATATACTAAACAAGTGGTATAAGAGAGGCCACTCGAACAGTGGTTAGGCCTAGGGCCTAGGGAATCGCTGGGAGCAGTCAGGACAAGCAATGCTGAAGTCGGGAATGGCCCTCGGGATTCGGGAGATGTGCGGAAAGCGCACGCATGCACCAATGTTAACCAATGGTGCGTAAAAGTCGTAGAGTTACAGTTTAAGGACACTTCCGCTGAACCTAGAGGAACAAAACTTAACACACAGACCCTAGAGGTGTGCACCAGTGTGGGAACACCGGCGGAGCAAAGTTACCTCCCCCACAGGAAGTGGGTGCACAGGGTCGAAGTGGCGTCGGGTTTTGACACGCAGGCTCTTGGTGCTTGAAGCTGAAAGGGCTGCAGGCGGGTTAAAGATGAAGTGTCCGGTGGAGTCCAAGGGTGGACTCAAGTTGTAGAGTACCTGAAAGCAGAGGGGACAGAGTCTGGGTCACTCAGCAGTGACCAGGGTGGAACCAGGCAATGTCGGGCGCAATCAGGTGGTCGTCCAGGAGCTTCTCTCCGCTGTCACGTGGGCTCTGGGGCATCTGCGATGTCCAGGAGCAGGTCACGATCTGTCCCACGCAGGCTCTCACCGTCGGTGCAGTCGGCTTCAAGTTTGGAGCAAACAAGCCTTGGCAAGAGCAATCCACGCGAGATCGGAAGATTGCTTCTCACTCGGACCAGGAAGGTCAGAGTCGGGGCTCCTTTTCAGGGGAGCTGGTGTGGATCTGGAGCAACCAGATTCACGAGTCTTCTTAGGTAGTTCGTCGGCACAGGGACCACTAGCCAGCTGGCAAGTGACCGGGCCAACGCGTTGAGCCAAATAGAGCCAAAGGGCCCCACGCAGCACTCGTCGAGTGTGGAGGGCTGAACTTCGGCTCAGGAGCAGCTCAGGGTAGGGGCTTCTCAAACCCCGGTGCACAGCTTCGAGGGTCACTCGTGGGCTGCACGGTCAGCGTCTCGTGGTCAATTCAAGATGGCGTGCCCCACGCTTCCGGTCGCCTCCACGGGTCTCAGCTCTGCAGGGACTGTGGATCGGGCTGTTGGAAGGCAGGCAAGCTCAATCTCGTCGATCTCAGTCACTCGAGTTCCGGCGGGAACTGCAACCAAGTAGACGTCGAGGGCTGGATGGTGCCTGCTGCTGCAGGGTGGTCACTCCTTGACCACAAGGGAGATTCTTCGGGCTTCCACGTTGAGATGGAGGTCCAAGGGTCCAGAGTTTCGTTTCTAATGTTTCTTCCAGGAAATCTGATGTGCATTGGCACTGCTCCCACTCTTATTCAAATCTGGGGGGCGTGATTACCTGCTAGGTCCCTCCCTATGGGTGGGACCCAGGAAGGGGGTGGATACACCCCTTTCCTTTGATCCAGGCCGCCCTGGCACGAGGGCTGGAGTGCCCCAGAACCGGTTTGGCCGGATTATGCAAGGGGCAGCCTTGTGCGCCCCAGGCAGTGTCTGGTTTCTTTCAAACCTCCCTGCTACAATCCACTATCTCCTGTCTGGAGGGTGGTGACACCCTCCTGTGACAGGAAACCCTTTGTCCAGGCCCCATCTGCTGAGTTTCGGTCAGCTACAGGGGTCCAGACATTTGTCTGTGGCAGAGGCATCCATTTTGTGGATCTTAAGGTCTTTGGAGAAATTAACCGCATTTAGTAAAGGAACATGTCTTACCCCTCTAGAGGGGTGGAATGCCATCCCCGTCGCCAGAACTGGCGAGGGGATGGTATTCCAAATCGTATGACACCTTACACGACATGTTTTGACAAAGCCAAACCAAAGTTGCTATATAACCGCGAGGATTATAAGGCACTTAAGAGTATATGGTATGGCATTATCCTGAAACAGCTTAGGGAGTTGTTCCCGACAGCTGCAGACAGGCTCAGCTCATGCTAGAGCTCCATCTCACATGAAACCACGCACTCTGCCTCCAGGATTGATGAGGCCTTCCACAGGAGTGGCTCACAGGTTAATATGTGTCCAGATATAGGTTTAGATATAGGTATACTATATCTAAGCAAGGGGTGATTACACCACCTTACCCCAGCTGAGTGATCAGCCAGTTGTGTCAATTTAAGAACCAGCCAGGGGTGGCAAAAGATATGCTGCAGCCCCTGGTAGGCCTTGGTGGCCCCTATGCCCTGGGCACCTATAGTGCATTATACAGGGGCTGACAAGGAGTCCATTTCCAATTGTGGTATGTACCTAGGGTACATGGAATCCATTTTACAGAGAGAGCAGATGGCCTGGGGCCCTGATTAGCAGGGAACCAGGTCAACTAAGTCAAAAAACCAGCTAAACACAGGCAAAAAATCTGGGGTAACCATAGTCAGGTAGCCACCTTCCTACATAACCCCCCCCAAACGAAAGGAGATAAGGCTATCCTTGGCCAGGTAAGCCTATATTGCCTGAGTGGCCATATAAGGAAGTACCTGCACTAGCATGGGTACCCCCTGTCTCATGGTCCACTAAGCAGTCCCTCACCCTTTGGGTATTAGAGGGTCTCCACCATAGGGAATCACTACCTTGGGTGTGGTTATGCAAAGTTAAAGGCTGGTTTGGATATGGAGTATTGAAGTGAGGCTCTACTAAGTTAGGGCTTGGCTTCCTCCAATTATCTTCCACCATGTGTGCCTTTCTTTCTTTAACCGAGTTGCACTGTGCTCTCAGGGTCAACCTCTGGCTACCTAAAGCTGGAGGCTGGGTCCCTCTGTTTGGCTTGCTGGAGGGACAGTTCAGGTTTGGGCCCCTTGGGTCCCAGGTTTGGCTGTGCCCAACAGAATCCATCTGTGGGAGGTCCCTAACTGTTTTTAAGGGGGCTCCCTCAGGAGTTTTTAAAGTTTTCACCTTACTAGGGCTACTAGTTTTGGTGCACCTAATCTTTTGATGGGGGTGCTTTATTTGACAGGGGGCCCTCTGGGTCTCACTGTCCTTCTTGTCCTCTGCAGCCCTGGGCTGGCTAAGGCAAGGGAGAGAGGGGCAGGTTACCTGCTCCAGACTGGGTCCCACCTGAGAAGGGTCCACTGACATCAGGGGTTCTGTCAGGCTAGGCCCAACCACCTCTGGGGCATTTCCTTCATCAGGGGTAAGATCAGTTCCCTGAGTAGGCTGATCCTGTCCTAAAGTCTGGTGAGGGGGAGATTTCTCTTCCTCCTCCATGCTCTCAGTTTGTGTGGAGTTATCCATCATTTCAGGTTTCACAACACACATATCAGTTTGAGTTTGGGCTGTGGCCATCACAGCCCCACCAACCTTTTCAGGAGGAGACTCAGTTTGTGTTTCTGCTGTTATCATAACAGCTTTGCTATTCTGTTCAGAAAGAGCTTTTGCTAAAGATGGGGCAGAGAGTTTCTCAGCCCTACCAACCTTTTCAGGAAGGACATCTTGGATTGGGGCTGTAGCCATTACAGCCCCACTAACCTTTCCATTGGAATTCACCATTCTAGAATGGGTTTCCTGTTGAACCTCAGCCCAGGCTGAGATCTCTAAATCATTACCAAGTAGGCAGTCTACAGGCAAGTTTGGTGACACTGCCACTCTCTTTGGGCCAATGACACCTCCCCAGCTGAGACTTACTACTGCCATGGGATGATTTGTTTGGATTCCATCAATGTTTGTAACCTGGTATGTGGCACCAGGTAAAAGTTGCTTAGAGGGGACTATGCCATCAGCCACCATGGTGATGCTAGCCCCTGTGTCTCTATAAGCTTCAACTTTCAAACCATTGATGATGGGTTCTTGTCTATACTTGCTCAAAGTATTTGGGCAAGCAGAGAAGTTGGCAAACCCCATGCCAGTCTCATAAACAAGATCATTGGGTGATGGGGACCTGGATAGGCCAGGGTCCACCTGAGCTCCAACAGTAAACCCACCCAGATTCCTGGGTGTGCTTCCACTTCCTGGGGGATTACTGCTGACAGTAACAGGAGGTGTTGAAGCTGGCTTTGGAGGTATATTTTCTTTATTGTTATTCTTGGGACAACAGTTGTCTGTTTTGTAATGCCCAACCTGTTTACAGGCATAACAATAAGGCTTTTTCTCAGTTGAAGAAGTGTCTTGGGACCCACCCCCATTCTTGGAGTTTTGGGGCCCTGGGGAAGTCTTTTCTTTATTTTTATCCCCACCCTTATCTTGAGGCTTGGTAGACTCCTTCTTCTGGTTACTGTCCTGATTCTTAGGCCTAATCCTGGTTCTGACCCACTTGTCTGCCTTATTTCCCAATTCTTGGGGAGAGGTCAGATCAGAGTCCACCAGGTGCTGGTGTAAGAGCTGGTTCTGACAATTACTTAGGATCTGCTCCCTCATAATCAAATTATACAATCCTGTAAAGTCATGTACTTTGCTGCCATGTAGCCAACCCTCCAGAGCCTTAGTAGCACAATCTACAAAATCAGTCCAGTCCTGTGTCTGTGTCTTCTGGGTGTCTCTGAACTTCAACCTGTACTGTTCAGTGGTTAAGCCAAACCCATCTATTAGGACACTCTTCAGGACTTTGTAATTGTTTGCATCCTCATGTCTGACAGTGAGGAGCTTATCTCTCCCTTTCTCTGAAAAGGAGTACCATAAGATTGCTGCCCACTGTTCCTCAGGAACCTGCTGTACCATGCAGGCTCTCTCAAGAGCAGTTATCCACTTGTGGATGTCATCCCCTTCCTTGTAGGGGGGCACAATCTTTGTCAGGTTTCTACTATCATAGGACCTGGGTTTCTCTTTAGGAATATTGCTGCCACCAGTGGCATCTAAGCCACACAATTTCTGCTCTCTTGCCAAGGCAAGTCTAGCTTGAGCCAAGGCTACCTCCTCCCTCTCTATCTGGAGTTTGACAGCCCTCATTCTGGCCCTATGCTCTAGCTTTTGAGAAGCACTCATGCCTCTCTGTGATTCTCTGGAGGCACTAGAAACATGAGGGTCCCCTGAGGGAGATCTCACTCTTCTGTTGCCTGGGAGAATAACATGTTGGGTTCTGGGGAGGTGCTGGCCCTCTCCATTCCCCAGTAGGTCCAAGTTGGCCTGGCTAAGCCTGGCAACTGGAACCTGGCTACCCTGATCCTGAACTTCTAAGTCCTCAACATCTGAGTCCTCATCTAAGTCATCATCATCATCCTCCTCCTGAGGGGGATCAGTTTCAGGGGGGTTCCCTCCATTACCTGTGTCTAGGGAAGCTGCCTTTGCCTTCTCTAAGTCATCCTGTTCTAGAATTTCTACCAGGATTTGGCAGGTGGGGCTTCTGCCCCTTTTTAACCCTCTTGCTTTGCACAAGGCAATCAAGTCTCTACGGGTTAACTTGTCATATCCAAAAGTTGCCTGGGTAGGGTCAACTGTCACAGGATTAGACCCTGAGGCTTTTCCTGTGTCAGACATGGTTACTAGTGAGGTGTAAGTGGTGCACTTACCTACACTAAGTGTTTTCCTACTGTACCTTGCTAGTGAGTTGTAGTCAGGGTTTGCTAATCCCTTTTATCTACAACTACTAAGTTCAGTAGAACTTAATATGCTAAGCTTTTGATTTATATGTACCTAGAGGTACTTGATGTGATCTTTCAATTTGATATAAAGATTGCAATGGTAAAACAACAGCAAGCTCAAATCCGCACCGCTGCTCACCAATGTGAGAAGTTGGCCTGGTAGGGGATGTTTCCAATTCTGGAACCACCTACTACCTGACCAAACAATCCCTTATGGTGTCTGGTTGTAAGTCAACCTTATTAGACAAGCTATCCTAGGGGTAGCATGGACTAAGCAGCCTAAAGGCTTAACTTAAGAGGTCGTGTTAAGCGAGCTGTTTTACCACATACAATCCTGTAATACCAAATGAAAGGACACCACACAAGTATATATTATAAAAATATATGTGTTTATTACTAAAAACAATCCCCAGTATTCTTTATGAATAAAGGGGCACAAGCGTTAAATCAAAAGCACTGTTTGAACATACAAGTTGCACAATTATGGATGAGGGCGGGTGGCCACTCAAACCATATACTAAACAAGTGGTATAAGAGAGGCCACTCGAACAGTGGTTAGGCCTAGGGCCTAGGGAATCGCTGGGAGCAGTCAGGACAAGCAATGCTGAAGTCGGGAATGGCCCTCGGGATTCGGGAGATGTGCGGAAAGCGCACGCATGCACCAATGTTAACCAATGGTGCGTAAAAGTCGTAGAGTTACAGTTTAAGGACACTTCCGCTGAACCTAGAGGAACAAAACTTAACACACAGACCCTAGAGGTGTGCACCAGTGTGGGAACACCGGCGGAGCAAAGTTACCTCCCCCACAGGAAGTGGGTGCACAGGGTCGAAGTGGCGTCGGTTTTTGACACGCAGGCTCTTGGTGCTTGAAGCTGAAAGGGCTGCAGGCGGGTTAAAGATGAAGTGTCCGGTGGAGTCCAAGGGTGGACTCAAGTTGTAGAGTACCTGAAAGCAGAGGGGACAGAGTCTGGGTCACTCAGCAGTGACCAGGGTGGAAGCAGGACGGAACCAGGCAATGTCGGGCGCAATCAGGTGGTCGTCGAGGAGCTTCTCTCCGCTGTCACGTGGGCTCTGGGGCATCTGCGACGTCCAGGAGCAGGTCTCGATCTGTCCCACGCAGGCTCTCACCGTCGGTGCAGTCGGCTTCAAGTTTGGAGCAAACAAGCCTTGGCAAGAGCAATCCACGCGGGATCGGAAGATTGCTTCTCACTCGGACCAGGAAGGTCAGAGTCGGGGCTCCTTTTCAGGGGAGCTGGTGTGGATCTGGAGCAACCAGATTCACGAGTCTTCTTAGGTAGTTCGTCGGCACAGGGACCACTAGCCAGCTGGCAAGTGACCGGGCCAACGCGTTGAGCCAAATAGAGCCAAAGGACCCCACGCAGCACTCGTCGAGTGTGGAGGGCTGAACTTCGGCTCAGGAGCAGCTCAGGGTGGGGGCTTCTCAAACCCCGGTGCACAGCTTCGAGGGTCACTCGTGGGCTGCACGGTCAGCGTCTCGTGGTCAATTCAAGATGGCGTGCCCCACGCTTCCGGTCGCCTCCACGGGTCTCAGCTCTGCAGGGACTGTGGATCGGGCTGTTGGAAGTCAGGCAAGCTTGATCTCGTCGATCTCAGTCACTCGAGTTCCGGCGGGAACTGCAACTAAGTAGACGTCGAGGGCTGGATGGTGCCTGTTGCTGCAGGGTGGTCACTCCTTGACCACAAGGGAGATTCTTCGGGCTTCCACGTTGAGATGGAGGTCCAAGGGTCCAGAGTTTCGTTTCTAATGTTTCTTCCAGGAAATCTGATGTGCATTGGCACTGCTCCCACTCTTATTCCAATCTGGGGGGCGTGATTACCTGCTAGGTCCCTCCCTATGGGTGGGACCCAGGAAGGGGGTGGATACACCCCTTTCCTTTGATCCAGGCCGCCCTGGCACGAGGGCTGGAGTGCCCCAGAACCGGTTTGGCCGGATTATGCAAGGGGCAGCCTTGTGCGCCCCAGGCAGTGTCTGGTTTCTTTCAAACCTCCCTGCTACAATCCACTATCTCCTGTCTGGAGGGTGGTGACACCCTCCTGTGACAGGAAACCCTTTGTCCAGGCCCCATCTGCTGAGTTTCGGTCAGCTACAGGGGTCCAGACATTTGTCTGTGGCAGAGGCATCCATTTTGTGGATCTTAAGGTCTTTGGAGAAATTAACCGCATTTAGTAAAGGAACATGTCTTACCCCTCTAGAGGGGTGGAATGCCATCCCCGTCGCCAGAACTGGCGAGGGGATGGTATTCCAAATCGTATGACACCTTACACGACATGTTTTGACAAAGCCAAACCAAAGTTGCTATATAACCGCGAGGATTATAAGGCACTTAAGAGTATATGGTATGGCATTATCCTGAAACAGCTTAGGGAGTTGTTCCCGACAGCTGCAGACAGGCTCAGCTCATGCTAGAGCTCCATCTCACATGAAACCACGCACTCTGCCTCCAGGATTGATGAGGCCTTCCACAGGAGTGGCTCACAGGTTAATATGTGTCCAGATATAGGTTTAGATATAGGTATACTATATCTAAGCAAGGGGTGATTACACCACCTTACCCCAGCTGAGTGATCAGCCAGTTGTGTCAATTTAAGAACCAGCCAGAGGTGGCAAAAGATATGCTGCAGCCCCTGGTAGGCCTTGGTGGCCCCTATGCCCTGGGCACCTATAGTGCATTATACAGGGGCTGACAAGGAGTCCATTTCCAATTGTGGTATGTACCTAGGGTACATGGAATCCATTTTACAGAGAGAGCAGATGGCCTGGGGCCCTGATTAGCAGGGAACCAGGTCAACTAAGTCAAAAAACCAGCTAAACACAGGCAAAAAATCTGGGGTAACCATAGTCAGGTAGCCACCTTCCTACACCAAGTTTTCCAAGAAATTGTTGTGGATTTTCAGAACTAGTGGAAGTAGCCATGCCGTATTCGGACTGCATGGGCTATGTCTAAATATGGGTATGATTTCTATGACTATATAATGACATGGTGATTTATACCTATATAAGGGCATGAATTGGGAACATTACACTAGGGTCCTAAAATGCTATACAACAAAACTTCTGCAAATACCATATGTATTTCACATTTCTCTGAATGACTTCATCACCTCTAGTTATGTCGCTGATGATTGTGAAATTGATTAAGTGCATGCCATGCTAGAAGATCTAGAGCTGTCTACTGTTTTTAACTCAGGTTACATGCATAATATGATGAAATGTTTTGTTTTCAACATTACATTCACCATTTCTTTCATAAATCAATTACTTCACATGCACATGCAGTATTTAATTACACACAATGGGAACACTGCCCTACACCACCACAGGGTAGTTCAAAGACATTTGCACAGTAGTTTGCTTTTTTTTCTGGTTACAAGACAGCTGATCCAGTGTCTTATTATAAGCTTGCACCATTACTTGTGAAGAAAAATTTGAAAACAGATACCACACTGATATATTGTGCATCTTTTCTTTCCCATTTGTCCACACAATGGTTCCACTTTTGGTGGAACACTATAGATGTGAAATCGAGTTGGGGAACCAAATACTAGCAGGTTCAGGGGAACACCACTGTGTTTATAGCATGTCCATAAAAATAGGGACAGAGGGCGAATGAAGGCCCCTGGATACACACCACAAAATGCAAGCACTGTCAAGGGAATGCAGCTCCTAAGAGAACAGACAGGGTCAGGAGCACCTGAGAAGTCAGATCAGGGGATAGTGGAGAAGTGTGGCTCACGGGTTAGAGGAGGCAGACCCGGACGCTGAGATCAGACCCGGGACCAGGGTTCAATTCCCGACGCGGCAGGGTCTTGAGCCCAAAATGTCCACGGATTCGGTAATTCTCGCTTTGGTGCCTACTCGAATCACAGGTTCCCACTCTGCAACTCTGGGCAATAGCTTGCTTAATCTCCACTACGGCCCCCCTCGGCGGGATGCCTGGCTTTCACCTTGGGGATACGCAGTAGGGACTATCTCACAGGGAAAAACCAGGACGGGTTCCCAATGCAAAGCGCTTTGAGACCTGGCGGTGATATTGCGCTATATAAAAACCCATCCATCCATCCATCCATCCATCTGACCCATCAGGAAAAAGAGCCTTCACACATCCTACGTGTTGTCATGCTTCATCATCGAGCAGCTCCTAATGGGGAGATGCTTCAATACCAAATGGACCACTCAAGGGGGCTCTTTGCTGGAGTTCTTCTTGTTTGCGGAAGTGAAGAGCGAGGTGCTGTGTGGGTGTGATAAAGTGTGTAGGGTGTAGGGTGTAATGAAGTTAGTAAAAAGTAACTATGGCTAATCTAAAAGTAAATTTAATGTCTGTATCACTTTTTTCTATTAAAAACAGAACATGGCCAGAGATGGTTGCAATGGTTAATGTTGCCTCAAGAATTAAACTAACCAGGTTGGTTATGTCTCATTGTTTGAGAGAAGTATCTGCTCTTTGACTTCCAAGGTGGCATCTTTTTGGGATATTGGTGTACAGAGCCTCCATGTCACGGGTGACCAGCAGATCAACAGGGCCGTTGTATCCTGGTAATCTTCAAAAAGAATGGAGTCTCAGTTACCACAGGTTGTAGTAAGTGGTCACACAAAATCCCTGACACAATAGCTCTGCCTGGGGGGTGCCACCCTTATGCATTTTAAGTGGGGTGTAAAAGTATGGAATCCTGGAGTTGGCATTGGCCAGTAAGTCAGCCTCATTCTTGCTGAGCCATCCCTGAGCTTCAGCAGAAGTCACACCGCAAATAATGATGGTATTCAATTTCTTAGTGGGGTTCTGAGTGATGGGTTTGTAATACCCTCCATCTGAAAGTTGTCTCTGGCATTCCATGTCATAATCAGTGGGGGGTATGATGACAATGACCCCTCTCTTATGTACCGGCTTTTAGATAATAGTGGCGTAATTTTCTAGAGCCTGCATGACTGTCTGTGCTGCATCAAACCAATTGTGGAAGGAGGCAGTGCTGGTATGGGTATTCATCATCATCATATAACTTTATTTCGATCACAAGGGGGCCGAATCACAGAACTAATTTGAGATAAAAACGTAAACGTACTACTTTTGGTATTCACAGGAGGCATTTAGTAGTAGTAAAGTTGGGACTCCTAACTTTACTACTACTAAAGTGAGACAAAATCCAAACTTTACAACTTTCTGTGTTCAGAAAATACATTTAGTAGTAGACTCCTAACTTTCCTACTACTAAATGCCTTTTGTGAATACCGAAAGTTATAAAATTTTGATTTTGTCTCAGTTTAGTAGTGGTAAAGTTAGGACTCCTGACTTTACTACTACTAAATGCCTTCTGTGAATTCCGAAAGTCATAAAGTTTGAATTTTGTCTCAGTATAGTCGTAGTAAAATTAGGAGTCCTTTCTTTACTACTACTAAATGCCTTCTGTGAATACCAAAAGTAGTGCGTTATGGATTCTATCTCAGATTAGTTCTGTGAATCAGCCCCAAAGATGTTAAAAAGTACACAGCACAAGAGGAATAAAAAACTGAGTATAAAAAAACATTTTTGTGTTGTTGTTTCAAAAAGGCATAGGTGCTATAAAATAGTTTAAACAAGAGGAAGAGTTAAAAAAAAGTAGAAAATACAGTTCTTCATACAATACATTTTGAATGCTTAAACCACAGTGCATACAAATATTTGGCAAGGCCAAAGACCATTACCCTGCTTGTGTCAGTGAACGAAATCCTCAAGACCTCTAGGTACTGGCCAGGACCAACCAATCTACATAACAGAATTATCCATGTTTTCCTGAAAGATATGTAGTATGGCAGAAATGAAGTAAAAGCACAATGGATCCTGGACTTGATTTGCATGAAGGACAACGATCATCTTTAAAAGTATTACAATGCCACTTAACACAAAACAATTGAGTGGGTAGAGTTTTGTAACAGAACTGTAAAAATAGTTTACGTGCCAGCGGGGGAACAATTTCATTAATGGTGTCCTCCAAACGAGAAACTAACTTAGAATTAAGGAATGCCTTGGTCAAACCACCCTCTGGTTTTACCAAATCCTTTTCGAATATAGATTCCCAAAACATCACTTTGAGCCTGGACTTTGGAATGAGAGCCTTTCTTTCTGGATTCGGTCAGAATGCCTCAATCCTGAGTAATCCGCAATAAATCCCTCAAAGAGCTGAACCATGGAATCGAGGATACCTGGGAGAGTTTCAGAATACCTGATAGAACCGCGCAATAAGGGGGTAAGCTCTTCAATGGACCACAGCTGATACCAAAACATGATTAATATATACTCTAACTTCTGAGCCAGCTGCCTATGTGCAAAATCTAAATAAAGGGGAATCAGAGGGGTACTGAAAGGTAGGTATAACAAGTATCTAAAATAACGATTTTCAAAACTAGACAAACAATTTGTATTACCAGTGCCCAAAGTTCTTCTCCATAAAGGCCCCTCCCCCGAACCTTCATATTGTAGATTTCCAGCGATGGTGCCACTTGCCTGGACAGGGTTTTTCTGTGAATTTTGCTAATCTAAGTGGTCTGTTGAGTTGATAATAGTTTCACTTTCTCAAAGTGAGGATACCAGTGTATGGTTGAGGTAAGACAGGGACCTAGATAGTCAAAAACATTAACTTGCTTCAAGTGATTACTTCCAACAAGCACAGGTCTTTTGGATGCTTTGGTAGTTCACCTAGTAAAAATCCTATATTTGGTTTTGGTCTCATTTAGCACCAGGCTCCGCTCGTCGCAAAAGCTAGTAAAACCATTTAGAAGTTGTTGCAGACCCTGCGGGGAATTAGAAATGAAGAGGTTGTCATTGGTAAAGAGAAGGGCAGGTGCTCTTCTTACACTGATTTTGGGGGCATGACACCCATCTCTATCTAAACAATCGACCACCCAATTGATAAAAAGAATAAAAAGTGTGGGAGCTAACACACATCCCGACTCACTCCACTTTGAACTGGGAATGTCTCCGCTACTTTATTATTCACCCCCTACCTGACGAGCTGTGTTCAATGAGTGTAATCTAATTAAAATATCTGAAAGATTTTCCTGCATACCCATCTCTTTTAGGCCTCTCCATAAACTGGTTCGGGGAACTTGGATAAACGCAGACCGTAAATCAACAAAGGTCACACAGAGCTTACCTTCCTTTATAACAACTTTCTTCCAATAAATACAAAGAAGTCGAAAAGCCTAATCCAAGTTTCTAGTTTTGTTTGGAAGCCGATAGTAACTCAGGATTTGGGACTCTAGGATCCAGTCCTGCATCCTAGCCAAAATCTGTTCACAGAACATTTTCTACAGGGAGTCAAAGAGACTTATTAGACTGTAATTAGCCAGCTTGGCTCTAGCTCCCTTCTTGTAGATGGTGATTATTTTTGCTATTTTCCATAAAGGGGGGATAGTAGCATTGGACATAATAATGTTTGTTAGCATAAGTAAGAACCCCGCAGGTTTATGTCCTCTTCCTATAGGTAGTTTGGAAATCTAACAGGATTGCGGATGTGGGCTGGAAAAAACTGAACATCACCTACTCCGCTAGGGACACCCCCTTCTAACGCTAACTTCCTCCATTACTGTGGTACCTGATTCATAGAGGGATCCATAGTGAGCTATCCACTTCTCAGGCAGGACTGTGAATTTCAAAGCTGGATTGCTACCCTTGAGCCAGTACGCTGCTTTGCTGTAGAAAATCTTGAGGTCATTTGCTGTCAGCGCCCTCAGTATGCGCATTTACCTGCTTAAGCACGGCCTGTTCAAATGTTAATATTTCATGTGGTGTCCTCTCCCTAGTGGGAATGAAGGTGGAGGGCTTCTGGAGGCCAGAGTCTGTACTAACGACAACTGGTTGCTCATGGAAGAAAGATTTAAGTATTTTGAAAGAATTGATGAAGTTTGCAATTGGTTTGAAACTGGTCAAATTTGAGGCTTTGCATGAAGCCTACACCTTTGTGTAGGACTATTGTCTCATTGGTGCACAAAACTCTGTTTGAAAGATTCTCTATGAGTTTGTCTTGTTGCGGCTGCTGGGCTTGCTCCTCGTTTGTTGCTTTGTTTCTTCTGAGGGTTCAAGCTACACTCATTTGCAGTGTTCCTCTTCTTTTTCATTGCACTCTACCCCAACCTCTCCCTAATAAATTAGGATGCTAGGGTAATGAAAAAGTCTGGTATATACCCTGAGGATCTATGGAATATGGAAGATGCTACATTGTTGGAGGGCCTTGGCATGTAGTTGAGGAGCTTTGGTATGAGGTCATGCCATTGCCTAATTGCGAATCTAAAAGAAAACTAAAAAGCACCCGAGCCTTCAAATCATACTGGAGCTCGTGGACTCAACGCCATGCGGTAAGCAAACCTTAGTGGTGCACCCCCCACCCTCCGCCCTCCAGCATCGATGCAGTACTGCCACAGTACTTTGGCTCATAAGCTTTTCTTTTCTATATCCCCAGATCATGCCGCTGCACCATTAACTTAGGTGAGTGTTCCCTAATGCGGACCCTTCAGCCTAGTTCCACGAACTAATTAGACTATGTTGTGTGTTAAGATACTGTTTATGTCTCTTTCGTCTAGAGTGCCTCATTTCATCTAATCACCTGGATTAAGAGTGAATTTCACGTTATTAAGGTAGGACTTAGGCATTGATAGGCGGTGGCATTGGTAGTAATTTAATTGGTTTTTGGACGTCATACTTACATGAATATCTGTTTGTCTTTTAGAAAGTGTTGGTCCTGAGGAGAACCCCACATCTGGTGGGTTCGAAACGCGTCGACCTGTTTTTGTGCCTTTTGTCAATTGTAAATATATAGTGTAAATTATATGGAAGAGGCAGGGTTTAATACCTAAAATGTTTTTTTTTTTAGACTATATTAAAATCAGTTATCTCATTTACATGTACAGAGAATCCACTATTGACATTAGGTCCTAAGTGTATATTTTGTATGTAAGGGAAGGATGATTGATTTAGCCAGTGTGTGAGTTGGATGTGTTGCAAATTTGTAAATTGTAGTGTGTATTGAAACTGTCATGTATTGTATTAAATGTATCATATTTGTACATACGCAAAAAATTGTTGATTTGATGTTGAAAAAATAATGTTCCACTAGTGAGAAAATTAATCAATAAACTAGTGACGTGAGTTAACAGACGGACCGGTATGCTTTTTTTCATAAAGGTCGGTTTTAATAAGTTGAAGTGACGTCCAGTACTGGCATTTGTTTTGTTCTTTCGATAGCCTAATTGTGGTGCCGGGAGAGGCTGGGGGATTGTGAACAGCATCGGATCTTGTCACTCCTCCAAATGCCTGAACTGAATTTGTAGTCTGTGACATGTTTCTTCAGTGTGAGGAGCCACTGTCGTCCGAGGAAGAATCCACACCCTATACGGTAATCCTTTCTCAGTTAATGGTAAATCTTCTCCTTATCCAATTTCTTGATATCGTTCTGTAGTTTGTGTATTTTGTGCTTCAACAAGTGAACCTTATTTTCATTGATCTCATTATTGATTTCCACTAATCTTGATTTGTAGGATGAGATCAGAATGCCTGTTTTCAAGGCGTTCTCTTCCATATTTATTCTGATCTTTAGATCGTCAGCTAAACATTTTGCTGTATTGATGATCAGAACATGTAGGTCCCTGGTGCATTTCCTTGCCACCTGGGACCATTCACGTTTGAAAACAGGCTCCTCCAGAAAGATGTGAAGCATGTTAGAGGCAATCAACCCACTTGGTACTATATGACTCCCAACTATTGTGCCATTAGGGTACCATGAATTGTGATCTTAGTTAGTTGGCGTTTTAGTGCTGTGAGAGATGTCCAGTCCTCACTATTGCTACCCGAGGTGGTGCAATCATTGAGAATCTCTGAAACTGCATTGTTGAAACTCAGACTTTGGTGGTTGTCCATAATCAGGGGATGGATGGGACTCCACCATATAAGAAATGAAGGTAAATCATTCCGGTGGCATTGCAGATGACTAGGGAAAATTGGCAAACAAGTGAAGGAGTCAGAGAGCAATGTCTTGCTGATCAGAGAGCTGTTAAACAACTGCTCCAAGTTTAATATAGTCCCATGGCTGGGCTGCCATACAAAAACAAGTCTATACAAACGGGGAACAAGGGCAAATGAAGGTCCTGCATAAATGCCCCAAAATGCAAGTACTGTCATGGGTATGCAGTTCCTATGAGAAGGGACAGGTTTTGAGCCTCCGAGAAGTGAGATCAGGGGATCTGAGCCATTCTAGACCAAAAGCCCTCACACACCCCAGTGGAAGTCATGTTGCTCTTTCGGCAGTTCCTCGTTGAGCCGGCACTGCAGTACCCAAAAGGCCACTCAATGTAGCTCTTTGCCTGAGTTCTTTTTGTCGCTGACATGAAGAGTATGGTGCTGTGTAGGGGTGATAAAGTCAGTAGGCTTGTCAAGGCCTAACTATATACTCACAATCCTCAATACACTCACAGGAGCAGAATGTTGTGGATCTCAAAATGCCCCCACAGGCCTCCTCACAAATTCTCTAGTTACAAGCTCTTGCATTAAAACCCACAGGGGGAAAGTGGAATGGGACAGAGAGGAGACTTCCTTGCTCCTGGGTTCACTTCTGCGCTGCTAGGCACCACTGTTATATCGTCAGGCGTAACACTTTAATGTGAACTGCAATTAGAATGACATCTTTTTGACTTATTTCCTTGCACTAAATTGTTCTATTTAGTTATTCAATTCACTTATTCTCACAATTTATACTCTACTCCCATTCATCAAATATAATAATAACCTATGTAACTTCACGTCAATCTAACCCCTGACTGACTAAGAAAATTCCTGAGCTCTCTCTCTCTCTCAGATCATTGGTGATGTGTGCAGCTTTCAACGCTGGCAAAGCACTTCACTGCTAAGTCTGTCCTCATCCCTTCAAAGGCGTGCGGAGACTAGTCCAGAAACTTCAGTCTTTAACACGCACCCGCAGTGTTCTCTCAGATCACTGCAGGGGGCACATTCAATTCTGGACAAAGCATACCCCAATCTGCGTCCCCTGATCTGACTGCGTTTGATTACGGTCACACAGCGCGCCACATGGGCAGTCGGACCAGAAGCCTTGAAAAGGCGGCAGTAAACTGCGTTAAAAATAACTAAGGCAAATCCAAAAGTAAATTTAATGTCTGGATCTCTTTGTTATATCAAAAACCAATGATGGCCAGAGATGGATGCAACGGTCCATGTTATCTCTAAAAATTACATGGAAGTCAACATGTTTCTTGCCTTTCTAATGTCTATGCTGATCACAGCAATTCCTCAGGACCAAATAAAGGCTAGACTAATCAGGGGTGGGTCGTCAGTCTATGTGGGATTTCAAGAGCAGTTCTCTACAACGACCACATAAACTATATAGTATACCTTGAAAAAATAAGTCAATAAACCGACCTGGAACAATCCGAAAGGAGGGTTGGCTGCTGAAGGGAATAGACAGGAACATTTTTTTCAATGGATCTGCTCTCAGGGGTGCCTCTGGCAACATCATCTGGGATTGAGTTTCAAAAATTGGGAACTTTTAATGTGGCCCTCTTTTTATTATCCTAAATTGATTTTACTCTGCATCACTTTTAATTTCTTTTTATTGTTCTAAACTTTTAAATTATAGCTTTCTGAATGCTTTTAGCTTCAAATTAATTGATTGGCTTTTATAATTTTAGCGTCTTTTATGCAAATAAGTGTATTTTGTCAGAGTTGACCCTAAATACCTTTGTCGAATCACGTCCGAGGAGTGGGTGTCACCTGGCTTGGATAGGCTCTTGAAAAAACACCATCGTTTGATATGAACACATTTCTTAAGTTGCCTTCTTTTCTTACACAATTACTTTTGACATACATATGCTTGTGTGACTGTGCAGGATATGGTTCTCAGAAACTGCATTTTCTTACATTTCTACTTAATAGACACATTATCATGAAAACTGGAACTATTAGCATCATGGAAAGAATTCACTATGTGGAAGAGGATAAACAATGACAGCCTGGCTGAAGCTTTGACATGGTAGCATGGATGCTGATTATTATATACACACAATTATTCTGTGCTCAGGCAGATGAACACTCCACTGTCACTGTGAGGTCACTGCATGCTAGAATTGGCCCGCTGATTCCTGTTTTCCCTCTCAGGTAATGGGGACTTGGATCATCCAATGAGGTATTTTTGGCAGATCACCCACCCAAGGCAACTAGGCAAGGGAGCACAAAGTAGGCGTACACTACAAACAGTACTTATAGGCCAGCATGTATACACTGCTCTTGCAGAACACTGGAATGTTTGATCTTGTTCACTATTCTTATAATGCACTTATGCTATTTTTTTCCATCTATAAATCATAGCATCACATGTCTTTCTACACAAGAATAACAAAATAATGCTTCAATAAATAATGCCTCTTTGTGTATTTCTTGTGTATGTGTTTGGTTTGCAAAGTAACTGAGTGAAAGGGTTTTAGATCTGTTACCAATTCCTTGGGGAGTCTGAGTTGTAATGTTCTGATGTTCTGATGTTACATAGTCCATTTGTTTCCTGCTCAGGTTTTAGGGGTTCAGCTAGAAGGACTGCAGGCCAAAATATCCTCAAGAGCTGAATCAGTCCGTCACACTCCAAACTTTATGTTGTTCAACAAACGCACAGTTCCTACTGAGGAAGCACCTTGACATCAACAGTTCAATGTTACTGTGTTTACATTCATTCCTTTTACAATCCCTCTACAAATACTCAACTAACAGCAAAAAGCATAGACCCATCACAGAAGCAGCAGCATAAACAAATGTGTATTCTTTTCTACAACATGCAGTAAAGGGCATTTCTGTGGATTCTTTCTATTATGGGGTCCGGTTCAGCACAACGCCTACCAATTGATGGATTACAGAGCACATTAAAATTGAGGTTATGTAAAAATAATCTGGTGTTCTTATGTTTTGACATCATCAGCAAAGTGAAACAGATATTCTTCATTTTTTAATGTTTGAGGAGGTATTCATCTTTACATTCAAGAACCAGAAGCAAATTAGGAGTTGCTTCAAAAACCTGGTAATGCCTCACTGATTGAATCTCATATTAATTAAATGGGAGTCTCCTGAGAGTGGTCACAGATTGGCCGTCACTGTGGAAAGGAAGAAGGAAGCACACAAGGTCGGAACCCAATGGCTGATTATCACTATTTTGCTTCAAAGGGTCCAGCTGCTTTCCAGATTTCATAGATGGTCCAGGAACGATATTTTCACAATTAAAGTGTGCCTAGTGGTGGAAAGGATGTGGTAAAAATTATGGGATCAGAAGTATCATAGTTAGCTGGAGTTTGACAATGCAGCAGTTTGTTACAGTGGCTATCTGTCATATGTCAACACATACACTTTATATGTAATTTTTATGTATATTAAATGACAGGACATACATTGATTATATGATCACATAGGTATATTTCAAATATAGAGGTAAGGCTTCTAGATGGTTACTTATAATGCAAGCATTAGCGCCAAACAAAAAGGATCCCCTTCTACGAACACAAGACAAAGGACCCAATTCAGACAAAAGTCTAATTTTATGACTTTCGGTAGTCACAAAGAGCATTTACTACTTGTATATGCCCTTTGTGAATACTGAAAGTTGTAAAGTTCAACTTTTTATATTCACAAAGGGCATTTACAAGTAGTGAGTGCCATTTGTGAAATATCAGAAGTCGTAAAGTTAGATTACCCTTGTGAATCAGGACTAATATATGTGGGTAGTTGCAGGGCCTGTGCTTGAATTACTGAGGCATGTAGGCCCCGAAGATGGCTAAATGGAGATGCAGATGGTCCACAAAGAGCATGGTGGCAAAACAGTGCTAAGCACAATGCCTTTTCGGATTATGTGTCCCATGGAGTCTCGCAGGCATTCATAATCTTCATTCTTAATATGTTGCTCCTCACAAAACCAGAATGTGCAATTCAGTAACTGTAGAGTTTAGGAATGTTGCTTTTATGGGTAGGCTTGCAGGAAAGGTGTGACCAATGGTCTCAATGCTTCTCAGCAGGAGAACACATCATACCATAACTGGTGACTTGTGTTCCAGCCATGGTGTAAATTCCAAATTTGCATAAATTCTGGGAACCACATCCTTTAAGGGTATACTGTCTCTCGGGTTCACCTATAGAAAAAACACATGCAGAACAATTAATTAATAATGCTTATACATCAATATTGTCTGCATTTAGGAAGAAAGTAATACCCATTCCAATCCCCATGGCCTCAGATTGTTCTCTAACAAGAGCGGTGCTAATTGTAGGAGTCCACCTGGCCTAGGGTACAGGGCCTGGGATTCCTTGATGGATTGTGAGTTTTGCAAAAAGTTCCTAGGTGTCTGTGTCATTAGAATTAAGAGTACTACATGGGACAAAGACACTGTCAGCTGAACTGGTAAGTATACATTTCTGCTTTTTATTGTCAACAGCAAATATAAATCGCCCATACTATTTTAATGAGATTAGCTAATAATTTATGTTAGAGTTTACAGCTCCAGGGACTGAGTCACTCCCCTCACGCCCACAGCATCCTGTGAGGGATCTCCCGCACGCTGCTGCCGCTCCTAGGATTCTAGACCCCTGTGCCTCGCTCCACGCCTCTGTGGTCAGTTTTCTACTGTTGGTTATTGTTATTGGTTATTGGGCTGTTCCATTTTTTTTACCGCTGACTTAAACGTTGTTGGCTCCTTCCGGCCCCTTCCTCCCCCTTTTGCCTTCTGTGTCCTCCGTTCCCGCCGCTTCGCCCGCGGCCATGCCCCCTCACCGCCCCGCTCCCAGCTGCTCCTCCCTCGCTCCTCTTAAGGAGATCGCTGCTGGACACCAGGGGTGACCTTAGACCCTGCTCCAGGGACTGGATCGCTTCCCTGACACCCACAGCACCCTGTGAGCGCTCTCCTGCCCGTTGCTGCTGCTCCTAGGGTTCAAGACCCCTGTGCCTCACTCCACGCCTCTGTGGTCTGTTTTCTACTGTTGGTTATTGTTATTGGTTATTATGCTGTTCCATTTTTTACCGCTGACTTTCCCGTTGTTGTCTCCCTCCGGCCCCCGCTCCCTCCCCCTTTTGCCTTACGTGTCCTCTGTTCCCGCCGCTTTGCCCGCGGCCACGCCCCCTCACCGCCCCGCTCACAGCTGCTCCTCCCTCCATGCTTTCCTTTATGGGGACCGTTGCCCGGACGCGCAGCAGACGCGCGCAGCGGGTGCACCAATTGCGAGCCAAAGGCAAGCCCGTCTGCGCCCGTCCGCACCTGGACCGCGCCAGAACCCCTTGACACTGAGGCCGCCGCAACACCAGACTGCACTACGACTCCAGTACCCTCCACGTACTCAACGTCGGACAAGATCACTCCTGCTACCGGGCCACCCTGTAGAACACCCAAGGGCCCTTCTCCTTCCGGAACTGCAGCTTCACCAGCATCCGGCCCGCCAAACCATCAACTAGCGAACCCAACCACCTCCGATGCATCCTCCTCAACACCCGCTCCGCTTGCAAGCACGCCATCGAACTCTGGGACCTCTTAGACTCAACCACCAGGACGTGGCCTTCCTGACGGAGACCTGGCTGAACGCCACCTCGGCACTAGACATCGCCATAGCCATCCCGGAGGGCTACAAGATCTCCCGCAGAGACCTCACCAACTGAGTGGGAGGGGGAATCACCATCATCCACAAGGACACCCTCAGAGTCTAAACCAACACCGACGACACCCTCATCACCGCCGAGCACATGCACTTCCAGATCCACACCGACCCCAACACCACCCTCAGAGGAACACTCATCTACAGACTAACCGGACCACGACCACAGTTCGCGACACCATCACCTACCTCGTCAGCACCCACGCCCTCGGCTCCACGGACTACATCCTCCTCGGGGACCTTAACTTCCACCTCGAGAACAACAACGACGCCAACAGCACTGCCCTGATCGACAACCTCTCCAACCTCGGACTCAAACAGCTCGTGACGACACCCATCCACGCTGCCGGACACACACTGGACCCCATCTTCTTCGCAAGTCCCCACGTCTCCTTCAATCACACCACCGAACCCCACTGTACTGACCACAGATGCGTCCACTTCACCTTCAGGAAACCCACCACACACCACCGCACCCAACAGTTGCCCGGCCACCGCTGGGGCAAGGTCACCAAGGACCAGCTGACCACCACCCTCGCCCTTCGTCCACCCGACGACCCCACCGACCTCGTCGTCGCCGCCATCAACCTCAACAAATGGATCAACAACTGCACCGACACCCTCGCCCCACTCAAGTCCTCCACAACCCATCACACCAACAAGAAAGCCACATGGTTCACCGAAGACCTCCGGAACTCCAAACACACCTGTCGGAAGATGGAGAAGAGATGGCTTCGTGACCGAACTCCAGACAGCCACACAGCCCACAAAAACGCCACCCGAAGAAACCACCAACTCATCAGGATCGCAAAGAGGACCGCCTTCAAGAACCGCCTAGACAATAACGCACACAACTCCAAAGAGCTCTTCAGCATCGTGAAAGAACTCTCCAAACCCAGCTCCAACACCAACGACATCCTACCTTCACAAGACCTGTGCAATTCACTGACCACCTTCTTTCACCGCAAGATCACCGACATCCACAACTGCTTCAACGTCCGACACCCCCACATCCACCGCCGACAACACTCCCGCAACCTCCACCCGCACCAGTCGCCTGCCTGGTCCAACATCAGTGATGAAGACACCATCAAGACAATGAACTCCATCCACTCTGGAGCCCCATCGGACCCATGCCCCCATCACATCTTCAACACAGTCATCGCACCCCGCATCTCCGGAAAACCATCAACACCTCCTTCGAGACAGCTACCTTCCCGGAGAGCTGGAAACACGCTGATATCAATGCCCTACTGAAGAAACCCAAGGCAGACCCCAAGGGCCTCAAGAACTTCTGGCCCATCTCCCTGCTACCCTTCCCCGCGGAATTCACAGAGAAGATTGTCAACCGACAGCTGACCCGCTACCTCGAAGACAACAGCATCCTGGACCCATCCCAGTCCGTATTCCGCAGCAACCACAGCACCGAGACCGCCCTCATCGCCGCCACCGAAGACATCAGGATCCTGATGGACAAAGGAGAAACAGCCGCCCTCATCCTTCTGGACCTATCAGCAGCCTTCGACACGGTCTGCCACTGCATCCTAACAGCACGCCTCCACGACGCCGGAATGCAAGAGAAGGCCCTTCCTCTCCGGCAGAACTCAGAGCGGCCGCCTCCCACCCTTCCACTCCAAGACCACCAAGATCATCTGCGGCATCCCACAGGGATCCTCCCTCAGCCCGACGCTGTTCAGTATCTACATGGCACTGCTCGCGCACGTCGCACGACGACATAACCTCAACATCATCTCTTACACCGACGACACCCAGCTGATCATATCCCTCACAGAAGACCCCCACACCGCCAGAGGAACACCCCCGGAACCCACCGAACACGCACGCAACCTGGGGATCATCCTCGACTCCGTCCTCTCCATGACCAAGCAAGTCAATGCCGTCCTCGCGTCCTGCTTCAACACCCTCCGAATGCTCTGCAAAATATTCAAATGGATCCCCTCCGACAAGAGAAAGACCGTCACCCAAGCCCTCATCACTAGCAGAATGGACTATGGGAACGCCCTCAACGTAAGAACAAATACCAAGCTCCTGAGACTGCTCCAACGCATCCAGAACGCCGTGGCCCGACTGATCCTTGACGTCCCCCGCCGCAGCCACATCACCCTCCACCTGAGAGACCTGCACTGGCTCCCCGTCGACAAGAGGATCACCTTCAAGCTGCTCATCCACGCACACAAGGCCCTCCACAACACTGGACCAGCATACCACAACAACCGACTCAGTTTCTACACCCCCAACTGCAGCCTCCGCTCGGCCAGCCTCGCTTTCGCCACAGTTCCTCGCATCTGGAAAACCACTGCCGGCGGCAGATCCTTCTCCTACCTCGCCGCCAAGATTTGGAACAGTCTCCCTACCGACCTACGACAGACCCAGGACCTACCGACCTTTAGAAGACTCCTCAAGACCTGGCTCTTCGATCAGTAGCAGCCCCCCCCCTCCACCCCCAGCGCCTTGAGACCCTCACGGGTATGTAGCGTGCTTTACAAATGTTTTGTTATGTTTTATGTTATGTTTTGAAATCCATATTTACTATTCTATTTTATAATTTTTTTAACACTTTCCACTTTTAATTCAACTAAATACCAAGACCCTAGAGGGCTCAGTTGTTTGTATGTAAGTGCAGCAATGACCGGACTAACTACATAGAATAAATTCATTTTATTTTTATTTTTTATTTTGTATGTGCTTGTACAAGCCCTATGTTTGAACATCGGCATGCTGGCAGAGTACTTAAAATACCACTTCATCTCAGTGCTGTGTCAAGCAGTGTGAGTGCTCAGGAAATGATTTATCCTTGTTATTCTTTATTCTGTAATCTTGTAGGCCTGTCTCTCTTTTGATGGGGTCGGGGTACAGCAACACGAAGCTAAACTATGGGGCCTGCGGCTCCAACATGAAATTTGGGAGACAATGACTAGGATTTGCCACCCTAGAGGAGCTGCATGGTGTGTCTTGAAATTATAAGACAGTCTGGGAGAGACTGCCCTCTCAAACGGCAGAAACAAGCTCAAATGTCCAGATTGCGAGCAATAGTTCCTTCCTTGGTGTTGTTGGCCTTCAGGTGTGCAATTTCTGCGCCAGTCACAGTTGGACTTGGCCCTTTTTCCCTGAATTTGTTCGCTTTTGTGGGAATCAACATGTCATTTGGATGTATTTCAAACACAGCTTCTCATGGTAGGCATGCAGTTCACTGTGTTGTGGAATGTAGAACTTAGAAAGAGGAAGTAATGAGGAGCAATAAAGATATTTCTTCATGTTACTCCTTTCATCGGTACATGCAGCCTAGTCGGACAAAAGTAGGCGAACTGCCATAGATAAATTTGAACTTGCATTAACATTTATGCATGGATACACGGGAATATCTGTGCTCTACCCATGCAAGCAATGATGTGTGGCATCACATTTTCTTACAAAAGTATGCAAAACTAACATTTTGTGTTGAGGCTGCACGGAACAAGTGGTGCAACTATGAACAAAACGTTAGTCAATCTAGGCCACAGTCTTTACCCGATACATTGACAAATACTGACAAATGCAAAGAAGACCAAGCTGATAAATGAGCCTTATGACCAGGCCTTGTGGCCAGTGCAGCAGCAGCTATCTAGGCTCAGGATGGAGATAACTAGACCCACATTCCAGGCGTCTTACAATCAGTTTACAAACACTGAGATCACTCTAAAGTTTAGCCTTGGGGGGGCGAGGCTTGTGCCCACGGAGAATGGCGGCATCCTGGTGAAGCGCTCCAGCTTTTCCTGGAGGCTTCGCGCCACATCTTTATTTACCGCGAAACCAAAGTGCGGAAGGAACGTTGGATCATTCGCTGACTACCCTGAGTCTTTCGGTGCCTTCTGCAATGCGTGAATAATGAGCATTTTTATAATTAAATCTCAGTGTAGAGAACATTTACATATGTGCAACAAGTTCCACTGAATCTTTTTTTATCCAAGGGCCAACTTCCGACACGACCACCAAATTCAACGTCAGAAAAATCCACCGGAGGCGCTTTAAAATCCACCGAAGAAAGTGAAAAAGCCAAAGTTGTCAAAATTTACGGAGTCAGAAAACATTGTCATAAACATTTCCTCGCAAGTATTAACACCACAGCAATTGTAAATGTTGAACAAAGGAACTATATTTGTACCTACACACAACACCAACATTCATGAAACAAAGTTGGCTCTGTATCGAATCATGAGTTCCATGTGATTACAGTTTTTTCTTTGACAATTTTTTGACTAATCCTGTTACCAAAGAAGATCATGATTTTTTTTAAATCAAACCTAAATGTACTTTCACAGCAACGGTATCCGATAAAATACTTGACTCATTTGACTCATTTGAATCACTGATTAAACATGACTTGAGCAAACTGGAATTCCAACAACACAGGTTACAACTTGTCCAAATCTGAAAGAAAGAAATACGTTGAAGCAATTAGCTTACAGTGAAAACGTAGTATTACAGCAAGCTGGCAAAGGCCGTGCTCTTGTAGTTATGGATTACACATACTACAACAGGAATGTACAAGAACATTTGGCTGATGAAACAACATACCTTAAGTTAGATCATGATTCATGACGTCCCTTCGATGCACTCTTGGATCTAATGTTCATCTCATTCATTCAATAAAGTTTCATTAAAATTGTATCAAATGCTTGTTTCTGTTTTATTTCATGTTCATTTGGTACTCGTTATTACTGCATAACGTTTTCAAAACATTCATTGTGATTGTGCCCGATGCATTTCGGGCATGTGCCCTTCATCAGGGGACTTTGGTTAATTCTGTGAAATAATACAATGGTGACATAAATTCAGTTGGCTAGCAATCCACTTTGGTTCAAGTTACATTTCTGCAATTCATAAACATGATTCGATCAACATGCATAAGGGGGGTTGGAAGAGCAGTACTTTCGAATAACATGCATTCTTATTGTCACCTGTGAATTCTCTTGACTGTGGGTGTCAAAACGAGTGTGTACCCATATGTGATGATGTTTATGTGCTTGCATGCAGAGGGATAGTGATAAACGCATGTGCGTGTGACCAAACAATTAACCACTCTGTGAAACGTTATCGTATGCGATGAACTTAGTATCGTGTATAAGAGCGCGCTTGTAGGTGTGTTAGTGAATCCTACGGTGAGTACTATGTCTAAAAAATGGCATGCTGTTGTCCGATAATGGTTCTAACCTGTGGCATTCGTTTCGTTAAAATGCGTGATTCTGCTGGTCTCGGTCAGATATCAATCTATGTTAAAAACGAAAACATCAACTTTAGTTGTGCTTAACTCCTAACCATTAGCGTGCTCACTAGGCTGGTTGTGCTCATGGTAGTAGCTTACCGTTTAGTGCGTTACTCGCGAGTGTGTTCGTTCTCTGGTCCCGATCGTGAAAGTTAGTTGAAGTGTGTTTAGTTCCCTTTGTATGGTGAAAGAGGATTGGCACTCATCGGGTTGTGTGACAGACGTCGGTGTGAACCTCATTCTGATAGGCAGTATGCGAGCGACGTGACCGCAAGTTCGACATGTAACTTTATTATTCTAACGTATTTCACACTCAAATTAATGAGAGAGTGAATATTGTAGTTTAATATATTAGAGCGGATTTGCATGCGTCTTATACAGTGTGTGAATGTGGGTAACATCTGCTGAATAACACTAACATACAGGCTATGATGCGATAATTTCAAAGTACATTTATATGACGGTCTACATGAATAAATGAAATTTAAAATAAAGTAAAACTGCCATCAATGTGAAAATAGGAAACCATAGCAATGTACATGGTGTGTAGTTCCATGTAAGGTTCAGGGTATGTGTCTAAATGGAAAAATTAGTTTACAGGTAACAACTGTATTCTAGCCGTTCATTGAGTCCCTTAGGCTGAACCGTGAATAATCGATGTATCCAATTCAATTCGCATCTTAGCAAGTGTTTAGTATTGTCTCTTCCAGGCTGTGAAGTTACCATCTCCAGAATACAAAACCTCAGTTGACTAAGATTGTAATTAAGTTCATTGAAATGTGCTGCAACTGTAGATTTAACTGCTTTCTGGCGTATATTGCTTTTGTGCTCGACTAGTCTTGTTTTAATCTTTCTTGCTGTTTGTCCCACGTATGAGAGTCCACATGGGCATTTCAACACATATATTAGGTTTGAACTGTCACAAGTCCCATTCACTCTGAGCTTGATTTTGGTTCCTTGTGACGGGTGGTTAATTTCGTTGCCTTTAATTATCGAGTTGCAATTCCCACAGTGGTGACATGGTAATGTACCCTTGTATTCTTTTGTTTGCGACGGTTCTTTTTGTTTCAACAGTTCTTTGATGTTTTTAGTTCTTTCAAACGCGAAAATTGGATTGCTTGTGTATAGTCCTTTAAAATCATCTTCTGTGGAAAGTAACGGCCAATGTTTAAGAATTACACTTTTAATATGATAACTTCTGGTGGAATATTTTTAAACGAATACTGTCCTTCTTTCTTCCTCCTTAGCTGTGGATATTAGCAGTTGATTTCTGTTTACGGTCTGTACTCTCTCGGCTGCTTGTATCAGTGTGTTCTCAGGGTATCCTCGATTTTTGAATTTCTTTATGGTCACTGTTTTCTGTTCTTGACACGTATTTTCAAATGATGCTATTCGTTTGATGCAAAGTAATTGTGAGAATGGCAAATGTCTTTTCAATGATGGTTGGTGGAAGCTCTGAAAATGAAGCAAGTTGTTCCTATCTGTGGGTTTTTGGTATACGCTGGTTTCTATACTACCTTGTACATTGGTCACCAGAACATCCAAAAATGGTAAATGAGTTTCACTGTGATTGTAGGTAAATTGTATTCGTTCGCTTAGTTGGTTACGTTTCTGATCAACTGTATGGAGATCCGTAGTTGATCCCCTCCATAGGATGAAGATGTCATCAATATATCTCTTGTATAAAATAAGGTTGTCTTTCCAAATAGTTTGACTCAAGATATGATCTGTTTCAAATTGGTGAATGTAGGAACTGGGGTCGCCAGTTCCCCGGGGGTAGCCTGGCACGAGCAGGTAGGCACCCGAAAGCTTAGTTGTTAAGTGACTACACAGCACACGCAACCACTGAGACAATAAAAGGCACGCAATGACTGACGCCACTCCAGTGAGTTTGTTTAAAAATAAAAGAACTTTCATATAAGATTAAGGTTCAGCAGTGGACAATCACAGTATCAATTACTCATCAAAGCTTTTCATAGGAGGGGAGAAAAGGGAGCAGTTCAATATCCAATTTAACATGTTGCAATAACATTTCATTAGTTAACAATGAACCTTTCATGAAAAAATTAAAGGATTAGCGTGGCCTACCAACTCATCCGGCAAGGATGGGCATGTCAGGTAAGTAACCTGTTCAGTAAGCAAAACAATTAACTTTTCACCAAGCAAGGGTGAACAGTTCATTAAACTCCTCTGTAGGATTAAACAGTGCATTAAATGAGGATAAAACCTTTCATTAGATGTAAAGCATTTTGTCAGCAGAAGGAAAAATTTCATTAGCCAGGTCACATGAATACACAGTTCATAAAGTAGGAATCAACATTTCACTAGAAATCAGGCAGGGATAATAACGTTTCATTAATCCTATATAACCATTTCCCTTACCATATGTGGAAAATTTCAGCAGGCAAAAACAAGCAGTGCCTAAGGTAAAAGGAGCATAGATACACTAGGCATCAAGAATCAACATTTCAGGAGGTAAACCATTTCATCAAGGTAACAAGGGGTTACTTTTTGTTGGCTAACCGTAGGAACATTTCAGTATCCACCTTAGCATGAGTAACCATTTCCCTGCAGGAGTAAACAGGTCATGGAAGGCAAAACATTTCCTCAATCAGGGGGAACACCCCATAAGGTAAACATGACCATTTCATCATCAATGCAGCACTTTTCAATAATCATTTCAGGAACGAAATAATGTTTCTTTACACCGCAGTGAACCTTCAATTAGATAGAGTGAAACGTTTCATTAGTCAGGTTAAACAATACATAAGGCTAAGAGTAGAACATTTCCCTATATCACTGTAGGCATTCAGGAACCCCTACCCTAGACAGGAGTAAAACATTTAATTAATTAGGAGGAAACATATCAGTAGGGTGTAACGCTTCGTTCACTAAGAACAAACCTTTCCTGCAGAATAAACATGTCACCAGGCCACCATAATCATGGCATTGGGCCAGAATAAACAACCATGTCCTAGTGCCAGGTCATTAGGTAGGCATAACCTTTCATTAAATCTCTAAACTTGGCTCACGCATATAACCCCGTTCCTTGTAACACCCTTCTTTTAGAAGATACTCAACATTTCATTAGCCATGGAATAACATTTCATGAAACCAGTTCGTTGAAGGGTTAAACGTTTCACTACCCAGGAATGGACTTTTCATTATAATCCTGTAGGCTTTCATTCGTCACAACATTAGGCTGGTGTAACACCTTCGGTGAAGCAGGAGTAACACATTTCATCCAGAATACCTATCTCCCAATGCAAAGGAAAACATTTCACTCATCCGCAATAACCTTTTCTTGCGCCAATAACACGGTGAGCCTGGGGTGTAGAGCACTTCGGCCCAGCAACAGTACTCTTTTTAAACCTGCCTAAGGGCATGAAAGACCAGCCAGACCCACTAAGCATTAACCCTCTAGGCCATGTAGGGGGCTAATGGGCCCAGTTCGAAACACAGGGGCCAGCAGGGCCCAACTTCAACTTACTCCCAGGTCGGGGCGAACTCGGGGCCTTCTCCGGCCTTCCGCCCACCTCCCCGGGGTTTACCTTCTTCCCTTAGGCCTTTCGGGCCCTTGCGTAGGCTCAGGGGGCTGGGGGAGTGCTCAGGCGTTGTTGGTGGCAGGAAGGGGCTCCGCTGCCCTTCCTCAGTTGATGCAGGCTGTTCCCGGGCCTTCTGAAGTGCCCACAGCCCGGGAACCAATCAGGATTCGGCTCCGGAGGGTCTTGGCCCCAGCGGCCAATCGCGGGGCAGCAATAGCGTGTGCCAAGCCCTAGAGCCAATCCGAGGCTCGCTTGACAGGAGCTTGCCCATGCGGCCAATCACAGCGCTGCGGGGGTGTGGCCTAGTAACGCACCCCCGTCACGTGATGCGGGATGCCGGCTTCAGGTCCTCGTCAGGCCTAGGGCGGCCTGACAGGAATTTGTGGACTCCGGCGGCCCTCTCCGGATACCGGGGGCCATCGCAACGATGTCCCCAGCGAGGGAGCCTCCTCAACCCGGATGCCTGGCCGTGACAGTGACGAGGGCCGCAGCAGGACTTCGCGACAGCGCAAGGCAGCGCCAGATATCTCCTAGGTCGGGGAGTGAATCGGCCTCCCACTCAGGGCTCTCCGTGGACCCGGTGCAGAGGGGGCCACAGCGCTTCAGCAGGGGGCAGGGATTCAGATTCAGCGCTTCTCCCCGGGCACTAGCAGAATATCGCTTGGGCAATTTCCACAACAGCGCTCCTGGCAATGACGCTGGTAACACAGAGCCTCGGGGGCAATGACAGCAGTGCTTACAGCAGGTGATCGGAGTGACAGCGCTGGGCAGCGATAGCGCCTGGGGCACAGCGCTTTGTCCAATTCAGCAAGCTGAGGTAAATTAGGCAGTTCAGGGGGCTAGCGCTAAGGAAAGAGAGCGCTTAGCCAACAGGCAGTTTAAGCAGTTTATGCAGGACAGGTAGTTTAGTCAAGGGGAGCTAGGCAGGACAGCGCAGGGGCCCAGTTGACGTCGGGGGGGGGGCAAATGCAGCACAGTCCGATACCTGGTGAATACCCAGTAGTCCTGTAGCAGTTAGACTTCTTCTTTTCGGCGCTTGATGGTTTTGGCGCCCTTGTAAATAGCAGTTTTTGGTTTCTTGTTTCTTGAAGGGGGGTTGAGTTGGGGGCTGCAGGCAGGCTTCCTCTGCAGGTCACTGTAGATGGTCCCTGGGTTCCCCTCTCGCCGGGCCAGATCAGTGGGTTAGTTCAGGGCTCCTCACTCAACTTAAGAGGCAGCACCGAAGCCCTGTCACTCTCAGTGGCATAAGTCCCTGACTAGGCCCTACCGCCTAAATCTCCTGCGTGGGTTCCCCAGGTCAGTGATGCCCCAACTGACTGGAAAGTTTCCCTCCCTTTCCTTTTATAGGGCCAGGTCAGGTGACCACCATCTAAGGCGGCAAAACTAGGCTCCGCCCCTATTCTAGAAGGTGCCAGGAGCTTCCCTACTCTAACTGTGGGCAGGCAAGGCAGGCTGGAATGGCAACAATGCATGGGGTCCCTGCCAGCTCCTAAATGCGCCTTAATAAGACCACACTGCAGTAACAGGGGTCAGTGGCAGCCATGTTGAAGGTAGAGGGCACCTGCACCCAGCATGGATTTTAACATTACCCAGGGCATTACAACCTCACAGGGCCTATACAACAACATTACAAAGGGGGGACATCCAGAATTAGGGGATGCCAAAAGCAAAAAAATTCCGGGAAAAGGGCCAAGTCCAACAGTGCATAAAGATGTTAGCGTATGCTGGTGCCGCACAATTTCCCATCGACTTTCCCGAGCACTGGGCAAAAAATTCATCTTCCCATTGGAAGTAACTGTGAAACAGCGTGAAATGCATGAGTTCCATGAGTAAAACTTGTAGACTTTTTTTCTTTGTTGCTGTTCAGTAAAGTTGTTTCAACGGCTCTGAGGCCAAGATTATGTGGAATGGAGGTATAGAGCGCTTTTACGTCGATTGTGCACATGATCATATTAGTAGTGAATGTTGGTTTGTACTCTTCCAAAATTTTCAAAAAGTGGGTAGTATCCTTGATGTACGTCGGTATTTTTTGAACTAATGGTTGTAAATGTTTATCTATAAACTTTCCCACTGGTTCATGAATAGAATTGACTGTTGAAACTATTGGACGACATGGTGGGATATTGGGATGTTTCTGTATTTTTGGAATCATATAGATATGGGGGATGGATGGATTTGACTTGATTAGAAATTCCTTGTCTTTATTGGTGATGGTGCCATTCTCAACAGCTGTGTCAATAATTTTAGTGAGAATCTTAGTAAATTCTTTGGTTGGATCACTTCTCATTTTCATGTAAGTGTCTTTGTCATTTATGTGTTCTTTCACATTATTTCTGTAAAACTCAGTGTCCATGATGATGAGTCCACCACCCTTATCTGCTTGTCGTATGGTGATGTCTTTATTATCTGCAAGATTTAGTATGCATTGCCGTTCTTTCTGGGTCATATTTGTGGTTTTTGTGCTCTTTGATTTGAAGATCTTGGCTATGTCTTTGGTTACTACTTTTTTGAAAGCGTCAAGTACTTTATGACTAACAGGGGGTATATACTTGCTGGGATTTCTCAGTCCCATCAGGGTGTCTGGCTTGTTGTCTTCTTTAGTAGTCGATTTGTCAATTATGTTGGTAATGAAGTGTCTCAGTCGCAAACTTCTCATGAATTTGTATACGCACACCTGCGTTTCGAGGATGTTAGAGTGGTATGTTGGGACAAATGAGGTCCCTTTTTGTAGTGTTTTGGTCTGGAACTTCGTGATAGAATGTCTCGAGATGTTGATTATGAGATTCTCTGACTCCTCGTGTTCTTTGCTACCGACTCCGTAGAGGGTCCTGTCCTTCCGTCTGCTCTTGCCCCTCCTGGTTCTTCTTGGGGTCCCCGGCCTTTCTCTAAAAAAGAAGTCGTTGCTGGTTGTCTGAGATTACTCTCAGTGCTTCTGTCTTCTTGAACTGATCCTTCATTTCTTCTGTTTACCTGTGCTGGTCTTCCATTCCTTCTATATTCTTGTATGGATCTTTCGTTCCTTTGGTATATTGAACCTCTCTTAGTTTGTTGTGAGTCGTCTGACGAGGTTTCATCCGTTGATTTGTATGTTGTAGGTCTCTGTTGGCGTCGTCCTGCATAAATGTCCACCCAATTATATACTTACCTGTTCGATAGTCAGTGGTATCCCTTTTAAACTTTCGAAGTTTCCGGTCATTGATTTCTTTGGTATATATGTCGAGTTGTGTGTTCATGTCTTGGAGAACCTTGTCCCATTCATCTTTTGTCATCATACTGTTTAGTTCATCCTTTAATTGTAATGATTCCTTGTTTAAATCTTCTATGAGTTTAGCCAACTCCTCTATTATTAACAGTATGAGGTCCAAGGAGCACTTGTTTAGTATGGCAAACCATTTTTCCGTAAATCTTGCGTTGTTTTTGCAGAGTGTGGACTTGAGTGATATCCTGAGGCCACGCGGGATACGTTGAGCCTTATGGTACTTTATTAGCGTGCTGGCGTGTAATTTTTGATTGATAATTCTTTTCGACATGTAGATTAATTGCTTAATGTTTGCTTGTGTGGAGCCGGTGCTAGCACTAATGCCTTCATCATCTTGTATTAGAGCATAAATTCGTTGAGAATCTGCTTCTGTAAATGCCAAAGTTTCTGCTCTTTGGTCAGACATGTGTGCAATGTCTTCAAACTGCATATTTTTTGTCTTTCTTTGTTTGTGGGTGCTGATTCGACAGTAGCATAGGTGGAAATTCTATGAATTGATAATTTGTTGAGTCGTAATCGCACTACCTAGTTTTATATTGTCGTTGAGAGAGTTCAGCGTGGGTGGTGCTATCGAAGTGTAGCCCACTGTGCTCTGGGCGGTTATGATTAGAAAAGCGGCAGTTCCCTTAGGAGTGACGTCCCTTCGATGCACTCTTGGATCTAATGTTCATCTCATTCATTCAATAAAGTTTCATTAAAATTGTATCAAATGCTTGTTTCTGTTTTATTTCATGTTCATTTGGTACTCGTTATTACTGCATAACGTTTTCAAAACATTCATTGTGATTGTGCCCAATGCATTTCGGGCATGTGCCCTTCATCAGGGGACTTTGGTTAATTCTGTGAAATAATACAATGGTGACATAAATTCCGTTGGCTAGCAATCCACTTTGGTTCAAGTTACATTTCTGCAATTCATAAACATGATTCGATCAACATGCATAAGTGGGGTTGGAAGAGCAGTACTTCGAATAACATTCATTCTTATTGTCACCTGTGAATTCTGATGACTGTGGGTGTCAAAACGAGTGTGTACCCATATGTGATGATGTTTATGTGCTTGCATGCAGAGGGATAGTGATAAACGCATGTGCGTGTGACCAAACAATTAACCGCTCTGTGAAACGTTATCGTATGCGACGAACTTAGTATCGTGTATAAGAGCGCGCTTCTAGGTGCGTTAGTGAATCCTTCGGTGAGTACTACGTCTAAAAAATGGCATGCTGTTGTCCGATAACAGTTCTAACCTGTGGCATTCGTTTCGTTAAAATGCGTGATTCTGCTGGTCTCGGTCAGATATCAATCTATGTTAAAAACGAAAACATCAACTTTAGTTGTGCTTAACTCCTAAGCATTAGCGTGCTCACTAGGCTGGTTGTGCTCATGGTAGTAGCTTACCGTTCAGTGCGTTACTCGCGAGTGTGTTCGTTCTCTGGTCCCGATCGTGAAAGTTAGTCAGCTCAAGGGACTTGAGGTGCATCTTATACGTTCACTTATGTTTTGTTCTTATTTGATTATTTTGTAGGCTTTGTCCCCGGTTCCGAGCTTAGCCAGGTAACTTCCGTGATAATATTCTTGGACACTGGGACTAGACACACCATTACTCTCTTGTTGAAAAACACAGTTAAAATTTTGACAACAGATATTTTTGTGGTAACCTTTAGGTCTATTTATGGCAATGCATGGTGTCTCCGAGCAGGATTCTGGTTATGTGTGACAGTAATTTGCGACTACAACGTTTACCATACCATACGCTATACCTTTAACCCTTTCACTTATAATCACTCTTCCGGCAATAGTAGTCTTACTCTCTTTATGAATCGTTTGGCACACTTACTTTAGCTTTAGTTTGTATTTCTTTCTTGAGAGCATCTATGTAGCTTCAATACCACTGGTGGTTGTAACGTCTGTAACTGTGTTTTCCATTGAGAACTACTGGCATATCTAATGAACACATCTCGGCAGGAATTGCCTGAGCTTTACTTGTATCTCTGTGTTGCTTTATACTCCCGGCTGGGGGTTCAATCACATGGTAGCAAACAACCTATAGTGTTTAATTGAAAGGTGGTAACCTGAGGGTATTATTTTGTTTATTTTTCAGCGGCCCCTGAAGAAGGACTGAAGTGTCCCGAAATGCATAGAGCAGCACATAATTAACCTGTGACTTATAAACATTGTATTTCAATTGATGAACATGAATCATTGTCACGAAGGCCAGGAACCACAGGAGTCGATGTAGGTTCCAACGCCCCTCCACCCCAAGGATCACCCGAAATGTATCTCAAGGTAACCCATGAAGCAGGGGGGAAAGGGGAAGTGGATAAAAGAGAGAGACAGCCGCAGATGACAGGTGATGGCAGCCTTCAGTAGAACGCTGTTGACATCACCTTGGGTTCTTGCTGGAGTATCAGTTAACACCTGTGGGCAAATAAATCATGTAATCACAATTTCACTACTCTTCTATTACACCAAATCTTATTTTTAGAAAACTCTTACCCTGAGAACCTGGGCTATTGCTTCTCCCTCGTAGTTGGTGTTGTTATGTCAATCCACCAGAAACCTGCGTACACAGTATTATTAACTCACTATACAACAGTTTTTCTTTTTAAACCTCTAGTTACTACTTGTATCACTTGTTACCTTTGACTGGCAGACGATAACTGGAATATTTTTCAACTGTTCTGAAACTGGAAAATTTTCTGAAACTCCTGGACTATAGAATACCTAACTATGCGTAAACTAAGGAAGCTAGAATGAACTCCTGATAGTTCTGTCACTATCGAGTTCTGAAGAACAATAATTTTCCTCTGAACGTGACGTGCAAGGAGCACTCAAAAGTCAAACAAAATTCTCTAAGAAAACCCGGTGGGTCTAGCGGCCACTAGACAGTCCTCCCACCGGGATACCTTGTCTTTTATTGTCCCACGTTGCGCATGCGATTAGTTCTTCACTGGCGAGCACACAAACTGGAATTTTCAGCAAGACTTGAACCGCCTGAAAAAACGTGGCGAACACCAGAGCTGGACAGTTGAAGTGCGCAGTTCGTTAATTGAACGTGCGCTTTGTTACAGCCACTGTCCGCACGGCCAAAAAGACTAGACCGGCCTTTTGTCTTTAGCCGCGTCCATCTTTGACGTCCATTGTTCAGTGTCAGCCCACCCATCTCGAACAAGCATCGTTTAACAAACAACGATGTCACTCGATGATTCCTCCGCCACTGTGGATATTTGGACTTGATTTTGAAACGTCGATTCTTCTTGTTTTCTGAATGAATTGACAATGGAGACGGAAGTCTTGACAGTCATGTTCAAAACCATGTACGATGTATGATGTAATTCAACTGTAATTTTTGTTGTTTCTTGATTGCATTTTTGTGTATCTCAAAACAATGAAAATATTGTGACAAACATTTGTTTTCTAGAAGGTTCAATTGAGTACACATTACTTCAATTGAGAACGTTTATGTCTAAACTGTTCTAGCTGTTAAAATATCCTCTTGTAGTGCACACAGTTTTTCAAGCAATTTGTGAGCTTGATCTATTCTCATATCATTTATTCATGGGGGATGGGCAGCCTAAATATACTGTGTAGCACACTTTATCATACAAGTTTGAATAATTCAATGTATACTTTGTAGAAACTGATCATTGATATCAATGGTGAGCACTATTAATCCTCATCTGCAAAATGTCAAAGTCGCCATCTTGCAGGAGATGTACCTCCCCCTAGACATCCTTTATACTTATGTCTCTGCATAGGGAACGCATAAATACTCTTCCAAATACAGCAATTACTCATGTGGGGTATGCACCCTAATACACAGTTCCCTTCACCCCTAAGGCTATCTATGTGGACCAGGACAGATAATATGCAGCTGTCATGGGCCACCAAGCATACATAAAATACTATTGCTCTATGTCTATGACCTTCACATGGATGCTGCAGACTTTAAAAAAAAACACTATCCCTACTGGGGCATGTGTATGCAGACCATACCCTACTTGGGGACGACATTAATATGATTGTGAACCCTCAACTAGCAGTAAGCCACACTCCCTTCACAAACTAAATGACATCAGTGACACATATGAATGAATGAATGAATACTTATTTCTATAGCGCGTGGTTACCCGGAGGCATCCCAGCGCTGCAGTGAACCAATTCATCACCCAAGAGATTACAGAAATAGGAAGGTTTTTAGCATCTTTCTAAACCTAAGGTGGTTCTCTTCCATCCGAATAGGGTCCGGCAGGTTGTTCCAGAGTTTAGCTGATTGGACAGAAAAACGTCTGCCGCCCATACGGATTCTGCCAAAAAGTTCTTACTACTAGATCTAAGGGTCCTATTGGTTTGGTAAGGGCAAAACAGAGGTTGGATTAAACCAGGCCCTGTCTTGGTCAAGGCTTTATGGGCAATGTCAAAGCCTTAAATTCGACCCTTTGTCGTATTGGCAGCCAATGGAGTTGACGGAGTGCTGGTTTGGCAGAAGTTCTACGCCGTATCTTTAGAAGCATCCGGGCTGCACAGTTCTGTACCATCTGTAGGACCCTGAGTGTCCCTAGTGGTGCTCCCAAATATACTGCATTGGCATAGTCCAGGCGAGTTAAAATCAGAGCCTGGACTAATATCCGCCTTGCTTCGAACGGAAGCAGTTCAATGATTTTCCTAAGAGATCTCATCAGGGCGTAGCAGGTAGCTGCAACCTTCTGAGCTTGCACCAAAAAGTTAAGTGCTGGGTCTAGCCAAACCCCTAGACTTTTAATTTTCGTTTTGGGGGAGGGGGTGTGGCCCCAAGTGATAGGCCACCATCTGTCCACCGTGGATGGAGCATCATGCCCCAACATCATGATCTCCGTCTTTGTTCCATTAAGTTTCAGGAAAGAGGCTTCCATCCACTCACAAACCTTACTAAGGCAGGAAGAAAGTTTATCATAGGATGACATCTTGCCAGAAAGGGTGATGATGAGCTGCGTATCATCAGCATACGTCACTAGTTGCACCCCCCAGGGTAACACCACCTCAGCCAAAGGCCTCATATAGATATTAAATAAGGTTGGGCTGAGGGATGACCCCTGGGGAACGCCACAGTGAAGATGCGCGGGTGGAGAGGAGATGTCATCCTCGAATACCGAGAATGTCCGGTCGAAGAGGAAGGATTGCAGCCACTTCAGCGCGGTCCCAGTGACACCCACATCACCCAGCCTTTGAATCAGAATAGAGTGATTAACGGTGTCAAAGGCCGCGCTGAGATCTAGTAACAGTATGGCTGCACAACTGCCTTCATCTACAATCTTTCTTGCTTCCTCAATGACCGCCACCAAAGCTGTTTCAGTGCCTTGTTTGCACCTGAATCCAGTCTGTAGATTCTGGGTTTCTAGATTGTTAGAAATCAGAGAATTAACATGTTTTTCAGTAAGTTTGCTAATTGTTGGCAGCATAGAGATAGGGCGGTAGTTAGCCCAATCGTCAGGATTGAGGTTGGGATTTTTCAGTAGCGCCTTTACTCTTGCGTGTTTCCAGTGGAGGGGGACTTCCCAAGCTGAGAGCGACGTATTGATCACCTCCTTAATCACCAGGGCAACAACATCAGAGCTTAATGTGGACTCCGTGACCAGGCAGATCACGTTAAGGCGTCATTAAAGGCCACATCTGGGGGGGTCTGAATCTAGAAACACACAGACATTTTATGCAACATTCAGGACTTTGTCACTTGGGTCAAAAACCAATTACAGGATATGGATAACTTTGATACTCAGCAGGGCTGGGGACCACAGTTGCAGCACCGTTCTGCGCTGCTGGATAAGTTCTGTTTCCTGGCAGACCAGGAGGTGGCACATTTGGGAAAGCATTCTCGTGCTTGATGATATGGAAAGGGCGAATGCCCAGGCTGTACCCTGGCAGGGTTATTGCATCCACCTGGAGGAGTGGGTTACATCCCAGAACTGCTCCTGCGATATGGTTCCTGTATAACCGATAACACTGCTATTCCTGCAGAATTCCAGCAATACGATAGTCAACTTTACTGCTCCTGAGGGACTGACGTGGGTGATGACATGAAACGCTAAATCTCAGAACTTACAATGATTTGTCTTTTGGAAGCTCAGAGACTCATTCTTAGTGAGTCCATCACTTCAGAAAAGGCAATAAACACTTTAGATGGATCTAAGGCTCCGGGCTTGACGGCGTCATGATTTGATTGTTATTTAATTTGAATTTAATTGTATAATGTGCGCACATACTATAAGGCTTCTTGGCGCTGCTAGTGAGCGTATGAGTGGTTAAAAATAACAGTATTAGTTATTAAAACACCAGGTTTTTAATGCTCTCCTTTAGGATCATAGATTAGGACTGTCTTTAAAAATGATGGCAAGGAATGACACAATTTTGCTCTTCCTGTGATGAAGCTTTTTCCTCCTGCTGGGCTCTTTTAATTCAGGTGATCACTAAGAGTTGAATTAGTTGATCTTATATTCCTAGATTCAGTGTACCAGGTAACGCGATGCCTTAAATAGTTAGGACCCATATTGAGCAGTGGTTTAAAAGCTATGTAAAATGATTAGAACTTGATCCTTTTGTCGATTGGGAGTCAGTGTAGTTTAACCAGACCCTAGAAAACAGATTGATGTTTAGGAATGCCCAAAAGTAGGTCAAAGCCAAAGCATTTTGTAACATTTGTAATTTCCACAGTAGTCTTTTTGTGAATATTTAGAACTTGGTGGCTCATTAGGATGGAGGTTGGAAAACCACCCTGACCGCCATGGTAGCAGAAAACAACCGCTCGCCGGTACCATGACAAAACGGGCGGTCCGATTAGAATGAGCCACCAAAAATAAATGACTGCAGTGGAAAGAGCCAAAGAAAAAACGCCTGTTGCAGGCGGAGACGGTGAAAACCTGTATGCGGCTTCCAGATTTGTGGCGGAAGCACACCAACCTGCCGCCATGACAGTGGAGACACCGCCCACAAAATAAGGATATCCCCTACGTATCCGCAGTACGTTCCGCCGTTTCTGACTGCCGCGGTCGCAAACAGTGATGATTGGACGATACGGCAGAAGGGCTGTAGCATAGACACCGCTGTAGAGGCTCTGTGAATAAAATGGTGGTCGACATGAAAATACACAACATGGCCACTAAGTGCACACAGCAAACTAGTCCTGCCCACCAAAACACCTAATACATCCCAAAGACACACCTCCGTGGCAAATCAGAAAACTACAAATCCCAGGACAACCCACATAAAACACCTAACAGCAATAACCCATATTGATACACCCACATAGCTGAGTATGAATCCAGCCCTTTCCCTGACCACAATCATTTGCAGTACTCCACAACTGAGGGGCCCAACACCACAGCTGAAAAAAGGGGCAAACCATCACAGCACACATCACCACCACCAACACCATTTCCACACCTGTACCTTTAACCCCATTGCACAACACACACCATACACAACACCACCACAACAACCACTTCCACACATGCACCTCTAACCCCTAGGCACATCACACACCATAACACCACAGAAAATGCCCAAATTCTCATAGAGTGAGTTGAAGGTTATGGTAGATGAGATAATCAGGGTGGAACCTCATTTGTTTGGTAACCAGGTCCAACAGACCCCATTAGTTACCAGAAACCGAATGCGGGTAAGGATAGTTGACAAGGTCAATGCAGTAGGGAACGTCCCATGCTCAAGAACTAAAATCATGAAGAGGTGGCATGACCTGAAGAGGGTTGTGAAAGAAACGAGGAACAAGAACTGTGAACTGCCTCAGAGGACTGGCGGAGGCCCTCCCATTGCCCCAAAACATTCACTGCATGGGAGGAGAAGGTGCTTGCCATACCGCATCCAGGGAGTCTCACAGGAATAGCCGGGGGAGTGCAGGCTGGTAAGTACCAACAAATCTACACCATTGTAATGCTATGTACTGTCTAGCACAACTACAAAGCCACATCTCCCAGGACCAATTACATTCATCTGCAACACAATACCCAATACAGGTCTCACAGATGTAACATCCATTCCATCTGAATCACCCCCAAAGGTAGCCAAAATTTATAAGGTTATATGTGTCTAAGCAACACACCAAAACTCCCACCAGGCACCCCTGTCCCACCTCTGAGCAGGATGGAACACTCCCCCTGAAACCATGTGTCAGCTATTATATCACAACAAACAAACTCACAGGTAGGTAGCCATCTTCCCAGGGAGTGCTGTTTGAGGTTTGGAGGCCTGCACCACAACTCCCACCATGCACCCCTGTCCCACCCCTGAGCAGGATGGAGCACCCACCAGAAGCATGTGGCAGCCATAGTATGGTTCACCCTCACTTAACAGGTAGGTAGCCATCTTCCCAGGGAAGGCTGTTTGGGGGTGAGAGTGCTGCAATACAGCTCCCACCAACTACCCCTGCCCCACCCCTGGGCAGGATGGAGCACTCACCTCCCACACCATATGGCAGCCTTTAGAGCACTACAAACAAACTCACAGGTAGGTAGCCATCTTAACAGGGAGTACTGTTTTGAGTGGGAGGCCTGCACCACAACTTCCCCCATGCTTAGATAATGTCTTGGCCTAATATGTATATTAAAGACATATATATATCATTTTAGACATTAAACATTTTTGCGGGATTCGTGCACCCAACGCGCCCAATATGCATATTATGTCACGTGGAGGCATGCAAGCGTTGCACACAGTAATGCGCATGTGTCGCGAAAGCACGGGAGCTGGAGTCGCGTACCGTCGTGTAGCGATCGAGCATGAAAATACGTACCTGTCACACACCCTACGCGGATTCTGAACAACATTCCCAAATAGGTGGCTAGGTTCCACGCAGTGATCGAGAAAGGATTGCTTTGGTTGCGCATAAAGAAAATATAAATATATTAAAATAAAAATATAAAACAAAAAAACAATATTTCAGTTTCAATATTTTAAAAAACTTTTTTTTCCATTTATATTAAAAAATATATAATGTAATTTAAAAAATAAAATAGGTTAAAATAAACAGTGAAATTTTTTTAGAAAATCCGTATAAAAAATGAATATAACTATTTTTATATTTTAAAATGATCATTTAAAAAACCTTTGAAATTCACTGAAAAAACCATTGGTTTCAGACATGTTATAGTTAGGATTTAGCAGTTAAAAAAACCTTAGAAATTCACTGAAAAATATAGGTTTCAGGGCTGTTATAGTTAGCTGGACATATCACTCAAACAAAGCCATTGAAATTCCTCCGTTATAGCTAGTTCTACTAACTATAACTTACGCGCCGGCAATCCACTGCTGATGATGTCACATATTACATCATTCATGACATGGTCAGTGACATCACTGATGACATCACTGAGGACATCTCAAATGGCATCACCGATGACATCATCCATGTGACAATCTGATACACCTCATCATACACTAGTATAACCTTTCATCACTCACTGTAAAATACAGAATACCATATTTGAAACCATTGACACACCAATACAAGTTTCTAAAAACCCAGTCAGTGATCCCCAGATCTACACACATCTTATCACTTACCTATAGATTTACTCCTACATGCTGACAAAGATCAATAGAACACTATGAAATATACTTATACACCTATATCGACATTACACACCAGCACACATCTATATTCACTTATGCAATCATCCTACTCACTTATGCAAACAATCAATCATACTTACATGTATTCAGCTACACTCTCATACAAACAATACTTTATTTATTCATATAGATATTAACTCATACTTAGTGTGTTATAAAATCACTATTACAAGAATAGAGTTATCCTTACAGTCATTCATACTATCACTGAGTCTTATGTATACTTATTTTTATACAACAACTGTCATATACACTGCCTTTTATTTTTCTACTTTGTTGGACATGTACCATAGAGATTTCTATTTGCTCATCACAACACCAATACATACATTCACTCACAAAAAACAACTGTTTCGGCATGCAGTCTTAACCTCAAATACCTACTGAATTAACTATTCACACATCTTTGGACAGTCACACACCACCCACCCAACCACACACACATTCACTCGCCCATTCAAATACTCAGTTAACTAATCAATGACTAATATAGACTTTCACGTAGCTAGTGACCAACTTATGCAGTACTTTACACAACAAGAGACAGAGTGATACAGATATTCACACAGTTTATTCACTATCCCATATATTTAGTGAAACACTTTAAATTAGTCACTTAAACAGTCAATCACACTGTTGCTAAACCTCCATCCAGATACTTATACTTCCACTCATGCTTCAATGCAGATTGCTATATATATCATACATATTTAAATATTGAACCAAACCACATTCAGTGAATATATATATATATATAAACTTCAGGGACATCTCCATCTGACCAAGACCTGGACATACGTCCCCAATTCGCCAACCATAAGATACACTGCATTAAGTGTAACAGATTGCTCTGTTACGGGGAGTAGTCTGTGGACTTGATTTGCTGAGCACAGTTGAACCATCGGTGCTAGAGTTTCTTTGTTTTTTTTCCTGAAGTTCATTGTTTTGTTCCTCCAATAGTCTCTTTTTTCCTTTTGAAAAAAAATCAAAAACATTTTCAGAAAACCACAAAAAAATATTAAACCCAAAAAAAAGAAAAAAAAAGGTTTTTTAGAACTAACTTCTCTGGTTAAAAAAAGAGCTATATTTGTATGATAGTGTGTGAAAGTTTAGATGAATGTGTGTGTAGTGCATAATTGACTGAAAGAATGAATTCGTAGTGTATGGTGTATAAGTGCAGAACTATAAGGAAGTGCTGCAGCATGACATTGTAAGCTCTTTAGATGTAGGGGGCTGTGGTACTCCCGAAGCACAGGGATGCAACATATGTACATAAATATGTTGCAACTCTATGCTTCCCTCTGCACTGCTGCTTAAACTGCAGCCATGTGGTGACACAGGCACCCTTGCACCATGGTGCAAGGATATCTGTGTCATGTGGGGTTTGTTTTTGTGCAGAAAAGGATACCTCCCTGCACAAAAACAATCAGTGAAGGCATTTCTCTCCTTCAATGTATGCTGAGAGAAAAAATTAGGAGAAATGAAAACAGTTCTCCTTGTTGAGCCTTGCTACACAAATTGGAGAATGGTGCAGCATTCACACACATGTCCAGATTTAGGATTTCTGATTAATCTGGAGATGTGTGTTGTTCTATGAGTGTTCTGTGTAAACACACACAGCAACACCTATAGAACGCCCCTTCAACACAACGTGGTGTATATGATGACGTCGTATTTACAAGGAAAAGAAAAGATACACAAAGTGCCTTTTCCTCTCATTGTAAATATGAAGGAGTGTCTTGCGCTATGACTATGTTACAAAAAGTGCCATATTATTGGCACAGGATGCTTCTAAATTGACCCCATAAGTGGTTAGGTATTGGCAGACTGTTACAATAAGAACATTTTGCTAATTAATTGTTTGAAAAATTGCATTAGAGTGATAGAAGGTAAGCACAGAATTATGTATCCAGAGATGCTCAAAGAAGAATGATTGAAATGGTTGCGGTCCTTCAATCGGTACAATGGGAAATATTATGAACAAATTAAATCTTTTTTTCAGGTCATATGGTATCCTATGACAGGGAGATTCCAAAAGTACATAGCTATAAACTGGGTACTTTGAAGACGTTCTTAATACTTTGTAGATTCTTGCATATCTGCTTGCATAGTATATAAAGAAATTAATGTGTTATAGGGTTAATGGCTAGGCCAATCCTTAACTATATGAGTAATAAGTAGAGTAATTTCAGTACTGCAAAGGGAGAACAAGATAAATGTATAAGTACTTAGGTTTTGGCAAAGTGATAGGACATGTTTATAGAAATGTTAAGGGGAGGGATGGGGCATGATGTGACATGTGCAAACACACTCTGTGATATGTTTTAAGTTAAAGAATGTAGTCTCTTCTAATCCTGAAACTCCCTGGACCCTAGTAGCTCACCATGTCTCTTAATTGAACACCATACAGCTGCGTTGCAGAGAGGTGCTCTGAAGCCATGTCCCATTTTATGCCTCTTTGCAATGCAACTGTCTGGTACTTTCTGTACATATCAGGTGGGTTAGTTGGCCCCCAGGGACACTCAATATTCATGTTAACTTTATCCTGTAACTTAAAATGCCCACAGAGCATCTTTCCATACATATCTACCCCATCCACCTCCCCTTTCTTCACCTTTGTGCAAACACTGGCCATTGTGCATTTTAGTACTTAATTAAACCTACCTTCACAGTAATTGAAATAAAAAATGCTACACAATGTTTTTCAGTTGTTTTTATAACTTACATTTCTGAAAATGTCATATTTTAGAATTAGGATCTGTGAAAGAGAACCAAAAATACAGTTATAATATATAATATTATATTTTTTACAACACAGCCTAATTTTAACATTTTACAAATTTTTCTGTTCTTAGAATATATTGAATTTCACTAGAAACAGTGATTTCAATCATACTCATCACATAACAGTGGGCAAAAAAAAAAACAACAATCAATACGATTGTTTAAAAAAAGCCAAATCAACATTGTAAATAACATGCCATATGATACAAATCTCACTTATATAAAATGCTTACTCCTATGAAAATTTTATTACTTGAATGTATATACACTGTCAATGTTGTTTAAAAATATACGCTCAGACAATGTGCAAGAAAAAGTCTGTTATTCAAAGATACACCTTCCCTCTAGGTAATGGTATTATTAGTACATATTAATAAATTCCTCAGAGGCCAAATTGGCTTTGAAAATATTAGGTAGGAATTTGGTAGTTGGCTAGTCAAACGTTGTTTAAAAACCAATTGAGTATCATTACAATATGTCCACCCTTTATCACATTTTAAATAGGCAGTGTAATGTCCAGATGTTGTAGAAGGATCATCATGGAATATTATTGCTACTGCTACAAAAGTTCTTCCTGATATTGATAGTTAACTTGCTACAAAATGTTTAATTAAAGTTTCCACTGCTTTACAACATTGTATCATTAAAATTATATAATGTCCATATCTTTGTATAATAATGTTGATAACATTTCTGTTTGCATTGGCCACACTCCATGTTTTGATCTGCTGCTTTAACTAGCTTATTGAAAGACACTGATGTACAGTCCGGTAATGTCAAATATATAAATCTTTCAGTGTCTATGTTACTGGTAGATGTCAACATACAATTTTCACATTGATGTACCCATTTATAATGAAGGCCAAAAAGATTTTCAATTTCTATTCCTTAATTTTCCAATACTACAAGCATATATATTAGAAATTCCAGAGCATTTTGTTGGATATTCTGTGTAAATTGTGTAGAACCGGAACATACATCCAAAAGATTAAGAATATCAGAAACATGTTACATTTTACTTTTATCAGTGCCCAATGTTTCATAAACAGAATGCTACAAGGAACAACATCTTTTTTCCCAATTCTCCATAATTTGCTGTTGTAAAATTTCAAGAAAGAAAACAACATTGACCACTACATTAGCATAGCAGTTGATAACTGAACTATTTTCAAACTGATAACCAACATTCTTTTTGCTTGCAATCCCAACATTCTCTTGTTTTTTTTCCTTCTCTATACCTTCACTACAGATATTCTCATATCTTCTTTTTCAACCTACCAAACGCTTTTCAAATACTCGATATTCACCTAAATTGGGAGCATACGCTCTTCTTAACCTATTATACTCTTCACACAGTTTGCATCTGCAATAATCTATGTGTCATCAAAATCAATCAAAAACAAACCAGATAAAGTTCTGACTCAGGACACAGCAACATATGCCAAACACTCTTTAAACACAGTACTTCCAATGTTCACCAAAGCACTGTCTACACTTAAACCTTGAGATTTATGAACAGACACTGCATATGCCAGAGAAACTAGAAACTGTTTTCTATTGACATATAAATCTTTAACTAGCAAAAAACGAACTGAACAACAACCGATTTGTTTTACTTCTTCAATCTGATCAAATCTAATTTTTAAAAATTCAATACCATCTTTATTCTGATAATTAACAAAATCCACAACTTTGCCCATTGCTCCATTAACCAAATCTTTTTTCTACATCCAAATTACACCTTAAAATTACCCGACAGTTTATACATGCATACAGATTCTTTTCTAAACCAGTAGTTTTAGATATTGATTTTTCAAAAGAATCCAATTTTGTATTCAATTTTTCGGTCAAAATAATAGTGATTCCTTCATGCTCTATTTTATCAATGGCTTCTAGTTTTATTATTTCTTCATTTTCCAGCTTCAAAACGTGTTCATTGAATACAGAACACTCTTGCAGTGTTGACATTAAGCAGATTATAGATTTGTTTTTTGCAATTTTCATATATATTTTCTCAGGAACTATATTTTCATTTGAGAACAAGTTGGAAAGTAATCAACTCTGCATAGCTTGTTTGCCATGTTCTGTCAGTACTCCAATTCTTATATCTTGAAGAATAGTTCTATAATCAATATCATTTGCCTGTCGCATATTTGTAATGAGTTCTTTGTATTCAAAATATGACCAAATGTTAAAGTTTCCAACGATACCTAAAGACTTTCTGGTGTCTTCATGCGCAAGTGTTTTAAATACTGGTTGTCCTTTTACGGGCATGAGTTGCAGTAGATCTCCAAAAACTATGACGTGTTTTCCTCCAAATAAGACATTGTACTTTGTTTTAAGAATACGCTGCATTCTTAAATGCACAAAAGCAAGCATTAAGTTTGAGACCATGCTTACATCATCAATAATCAGAAGTTGCATTTTCTTTAAAACTCTTGAAACTACATAACAGGCTTCTCCAGACAGCTTGTGATATTCCCATTTGTTTTCATGCTCCACAGGTAGCATAAGTAAAAGATGCAATGTAATTCCTTTAATATATGTGCTGCCAACCCAGTTGGAGCAGTTACAACACAAGACACATGTAACTCAGTTGTTTTCAGTTGATAACTGGTCATTACTTTAATTAAGAAACGTTTTTCTTTTCCAGCATGTACACTCATTTGAAATGATGTGCATGTGCATTCGTCCTTTTCATGAAGAAATCCATGGTCAATCTGTTTTCTCACTTGGTGATATATTTCTTTCTGTTCAACATTTAGTTGTTTTTCCAAGTTTATTAAGTCCATAATATCTTCTTGAGCTTGATGTATTGCTGTTTCCACCTTTTTCCATTTGGAATAACTCAATAGTATTCCCCTTCACATCTTTTAAATGAAGTGGATGTACACTGTAATGTTCATAGATTTCTTCACTTCTGGACATGTTGTAATCTCCCTCTCTCCCCTGTCCCTTCTCCCCCTTGGTACCTTCCTTTCTCCCCCCCTCCTTGGAACGTCATGCTAGATTCTGCCTTAGAATGTTGGCAAGCCTCTGGCAGACATGGAGAGCGGATGACTGAATAAAGACGTTCGTACTTACCACTGCTTCAGCATCCTCATTACATTACTGGCAATGACCAGGAGCAGGGGGCCAATCAGTCATGTTCCCTTTCAGTGCTCTCTCCACCTCCTATTACAAAGGTGCATTCCTGTTCGCTGCTTGCTTTTACTGAGGACTTGTTTGGAGCAGTTCCCCACTTCTGATACCATTTCTCAGGGAACATTAGTCTCCCCATACCCGTGGGTGAGCCTTCCGTGTGTTGCCGCTTTCATAAGGACATTCAAGGTTGGAATCTGGACTCTTTGGCAGGAATCTGTTTCCGTCTGGAGAGGACTCACCAGGCACTTCTGTGGTGTGCAGCTTGTTGTGTTGGCGAACGGCTCTACCTCTCTTCTGAGGCTGCGTCGGTCACAGAGAGGAGTCTGCCTGGTCCACTTGTGAGGTACCGAGGGGCTCCTTGAATAACCGCACTGCTGTCCTCAAGTTCAGGTTCCTTCGCTGTATTTGCTGCGTTCCTTGAGAAGTTCCCTGCTTTCCTCACAGCTATTTGCCAGTGTGATGGACTCTTAAGCCTTTCCACAGTTTCAGTGGGTTAAGCCCTCCCAGTGATATTGTCCCTGAGGAAATAACCTGTAGCATTCTGGTCGCCGGTGGCAAAGCACCTCTGTTTCACTTATCTGCCCCCACCAGCTCCGGACCACTGCATTGCTGTCAGGTGCCCTTCAGTCTTCAACCTTCTCATCGTCGTGGCTTCCCTGAAGAACTTTTCTTCACACCCTTTCTGTCTATTTCACTGTCCGAACACTCTAACGAATACAGAGATACCTGATTCATTATCGTTTTACATTCCCGCAGGAGGAGACACGGAGTTCAGGATAGTTTCCGTGCTGCTGACCCAGGGTCCTGTTTCTGCGCGCCTGCACGTCCCGAGGTAAATTTATTCCTCTTGAGGCAGTGCACTTTTGCATCCTCATCAACTTTAAGTGCCACACCTGGGCTCTTGGGTATTGGGCTTCGCTCGTCACAAACTACTTCTGCAGTTTCTCCGGCCTGCTGAGGAAAACTGAGGTACTGTACAGTTTGATTTCTAACTACCTGACTTCCCTGCCACCTCACCAATGCTTCATCCACCTCCTCCCTTCTCAGTTCCCTCCTTGCCAAACTTTGTGACACGTTCTCTGTGGTACCTTCCCACTCCTCAGACTTGCTGTATTGCGAGTGCACCAGTGAATGGTGACTCGCACATCTCTTTTCTTTCCCTCTGGGTGTGCACTAGGGGTGGGCGGAATTTGTGTAATCGAATTTCGCAAATCTCCCCGAAACGGTAAAAAATCTCCCCGAACACACAGAAATTCCGTGAACGCGCGGAATTGCTTGTTTGCGATGCTTTTTTCCTGTTTGCAATCGCTGTTTGCATGCTCGATGGAAATATCTCGCGAACACGCATTTTGAGAACGTGAACAAGCAAAAAATTTCGCGAAGTGGTGGAATGCAGAATTTTTGGGCTATTTCGCGTTCTCCGTGGAACACGAAATTACCCAAATTAAACAAATTCTGCGAGCGGAATAGAATTTACCGCCCAGGCCTTGTGTGCACTCCATCTTTGGTGACGCAGTCACCTGTTCACATAATCCAAGGCTCCAAGTGCATACCATATTGGTCTTTCTATAGGCTATTGCCAGAGTTCACTGCGTGATTTGACTGTTTTTTCTCCTCAGCGGCTGCTGTGTGAACTTCCTTGCTGATAAGTCACCTTATGTTTGTCCTCTAGGCTTTTAGTGCATGTCGCAATTGTTATTCGTCCCTCATTTCAACTTCAGTTATCCAGCACATTACTTACTTACAGTGTATTATTGCATTTATATTGTATGATAGTTTAACAGCAATACAGTAATAGTTCTCAGTGCTTCCAGTGCGTACCACAATTCATTCCTCCTTTGCTTCTTTCCTTTCACAGTACAGGTTCAGTGAAAATACATTACTTAAGGTCAGACCCAAAGGAGTCAAAATTGATGTACTGGCCAGAGAATCTGTGGGTTTAAAATGCTACAGATGTGGAAGAAGCAACCACCTTGCAAACAGTGTTCGCTGTACTTCCCACAATGAGGAATGTAAAAAATGCAAAAAGAAGAGGCACTTTGCTAGAGAGTGCAAACATGGTGTGAAGAATCAGGTGAGAGTGGTTTGTAGTGTAGGGGATCCGTCCCCCAAATATGTATTTATAGGAAGAAGTCCTGAAGGCAGTGCCCCTCCAGAATCTCCTTCATATCCCAGTTTTCCCAAATATCCAAAATGTACCATCTATTTGAACAATTAGCCTCTAGGGATGTTTGCTAATTTGTGTTCTCCTTTTACTTTAATTAATCTAGATGATATTAATAACTTGTTTGACATGCCTGATTACACTGTCTGGGAAGATTACAACACAAGTGATGTAATGAGGACGCTGCAGCAAGGGTAAGAATGAACGTCTTTATTCAGTCATCCGCTCTCCGTGTCTGCCATTGGCTTGCCAACATTCTAAGGCAGACTCCAGTGGAACGTTTCAAGGAAGGTACCAAGGGGGAGAAGGGACAGTGGAGAGAGGGGGATTACAACACATCTCCCTTCGGCAGGGAAAACAGGTAAACTACCTTATTGAAGGCAGGTCTAACAGAACAACATGCTAAACTGGAGATATAAAACAACATGCCTGATTACACTGAGAGGGAAGATTACAACACATGTCCACTTTTTCAAATTGTCCACTTGACGTTTTAGTATCTTCTGCTAAAAGTATTTCTTCTTCTCCCACATACACATTTCTATAGTACTCATTGTTGTTTATCAGATACAATGTTGCCCTTTGCACTTTCTTAACATCCACTACTTCTTGCCAGATGTTCTTACTCTTAGTAGGTACGCCATTAACTAGAATAACTAGTGGTTCATTTTCTGCACTCTTTACACCAAAGTTTTAATATTTTTCTTTAAATCTAGAGGTAAATATACAACTCTTCCTTTTAATCCTCTCTGTAAACATTAAGGAGGAAATGTATCTCTTTTAGGCTCCATACAAACAATGGCCTGAAACTGGTGCACACATTGAATGAGAATAGACTCATAAGTATTTAAATCTTTCAGTTCTGGAGGAATAGTTACCAACTCTAGATTATTATGTACAGTTCTAGTGGGCATTGTATTCTCATCTAATTTATTATAACAATATTTACAAATAAGCTGATCAGAACCCAAATCAAAACAATTCTCCACCCACAAATAAGTTGCAAATTCCTTCCACTTATTATTATTTTCTCTTTCACTTTTTAAATAAATATCAACTGTCCTAGTCTGATTTTATAGTGAGTTCGCCCACAACAAATACAAGAATAATTTGGTCTTTCACCTGAAATCACGTTAAACTTTGTCATTTGTTCCTCAAAATTGTTTGTAGTAGTTTGTTGCACATTCTCTTCAACATTTTCTTGTATTCAAGTTTCAAAGTTTCAAAAGACCTTTATTCGAATTTCATAAAATTCATACAAGCACAGAATACATTTCAAACGTCCCATAAACTCTTTGGAAGGCAATTTACAATATCAATTTTTTTTAAATTATGCAGCTTTCATATGTCAAATTTCATGGATTTTCCATCATTTTCCGGGCGCTAATTGTCAATTTCATAAAAGTGCTTGTGCGGAAGACCAATACATCAGTGTCCAAAGAAAGCAGCATTATATATGAATCCCCTAAAGAAAGGGGTCTTCGTTTTCTAAAATATGATCATAAAAACCATTTAATATATTTTATATAAAATTTACAGAAGAATAGAAAATGCAGATCATTTTGTGTGCTCATTCCATCACAAGGGCAAGGTTTAAGATGTGATGACTGATAAAGACCCAACGGGAAACATAATAAAATTTTTACTGTGCCAGCCCTTAGGCGAAACAGCAGCGATCTTTCCCATTTGGTCATAGGCAAGGTAAGATATAGTGGGGACGGTTGCCTATTCAAATTGTTACCCATATAGGTCACAACTGATGATTTGAGTAATTCAATTCCCATTCTTTCCGAGTTATAAAGTGTGTATAATGCTTTTATCTCACTTTTGTGTTAAGGGGCTATTCTAGATGGATCAGAAAAAAGATCTCCCATGCCCACTGCATGCAGGGATTTAAGAACTCCCGCGAGCCAGGGGACTGCTAATCCTTTATCACAGCTCAGACAATCATTAATAATATCCTGAGTTAGGGTGGCAGAGCTATTTTTCCAGATTCTAAGCCAAAATAGAGCTGGTCTAGACCTAATAAAATCACATATATATGGCAGATTTAATTCCTGATGACAGATAAATTCAGATGATGTGATTGGGGCACCCAAGACTTTTCTGCAGAAGCAGTTTTCTTCTCTTTGAATGCTGGGAGACTTTCCCAGGCCCCAAACTTCTGCCCCATATGTGGCTACTGGTACGCAATGTAGTTAAAAAATCTTTAAAATAGCCATAGTGGCACCTGTTTTCTTCGGACGAGGCAGGCTCAAGATGGAATTGATGGTTTTTGAGAGCTTGCCCGTGGAGTGGGCCAAATGCCCACTCCACGAGCCGCTCGCAGCAAAAACCATCCCCAGATATGGGAACATGCTCACAGAATCTAACTTATCGGTCCCCACATGTATGGTTTTAAGCTTCCGTTTCCCAGGGCCACATGGCATGATAAAAGATTTTTTTTAATTCACGCGCAAATCTAAGGCCTCCATATATTGTACAAAGTTTTTAACAAGTAGGCGTAATGCATTTGGTGTGCGGCCCATAAGGACCGCATCGTCTGCATATAGAAGGACCGGTAATGGTTGCCCCTTGATCATCGGAACATCTGGAGTTACCTGTTTTAGACAATTGCTCAGTCCGTTGATATAAATATTAAAAAGCAGGGGAGCAAAAACGCACCCCTGTCTGACCCCTCTTCCTACTTTAATTGCGCTGGAGACTTCCCCACCCTTCCCAATTCGAACTTGCGCTTTAAGGTCAGTGTGGAGATAAGCCAAAAAGTTTCCAAGGGTTTCATCCAATCCGTAATTCAAAAGGATGGGCCATAATTTAGCCCTATTGACTAGGTCAAAGGCGGATGAAAGATCCATGAATGCGAGGTAAATCGGGGAGGATCGAGCAAGGTTGTACTTTTCGATCACTAGTTTCAGATTCAAGCACTGCTCAACCGTGCCCACCCTACTTCTGAATCCCATCTGACAGGGATCCAATAATCCACAGTCTTCTGTCCACTCCAACACCCTGTTATAAAGAACTCACCCCAGGATCTTTAGGGTATTATCTAAGAGCGAGATTGGTCTATACCCCAGTCCTTGGAAGAAGGCTGTAATCAAACCCCTTTTGAAAATCTCTGATGAACAAACAACTCTCAGAGTTCGTCGAGGCTTACCAACTCCTCGACGAAACGCAGTTTGGGTTCAGGAAAGGGCATGGAACGGAGACCGCCTTGATAAAGGCCTCAGATGAGATCAGGGCTATCATGGACCAGGGAGGGGCGGCTGTCCTGATCCTTCTGGATTTGTCTGCAGCCTTTGACACGGTCGACCATGGTATCCTGGTCGACCGTGTCACAGCCTTGGGGATAAATGGTATGGCCAGGGACCTTATTTCATCTTTCCTGGAAAACCGTACCCAGACAGTGAGGCTGGGAGATTTCTACTCCCCTATCTCTGCACTCCCTTGTGGAGTCCCACAGGGCTCCTCGCTAAGTCCTATGCTATTTAATATCTACATAGCGGACTTAGCGAGGGTAATAAAGGCCCATGGGGTACGGCTTACATCCTACGCAGACGATACCCAGCTGGTTCTGGCAATCCATAGAGATGGCCCTATTGTGGCAGCCAACTTCCAAAGAGCTATGCTCGAGGTCAGCACTTGGATGGCCTTGAACTGTCTGAGGCTTAACTCGAATAAGACCGAGATCATGACCTTCGGCAGGCTCTCTCCTGAATGGTCTTCTATCTGGTGGCCTGAAAAGCTGGGCCCTCCACCTGTCCCAGTAGAAAAGGCCAGAAACCTGGGAGTGATTTTTGACAGTAAACTGTCTTTCGACCTCCACACAAACAAGGTTGTCTCTTCAGCATTCTTCATTTTGAAAAAAAATAAGAAACTATTGCCTTACCTCCCTACCTCAGCTAGGAAGACCTTGGTCTCTACCTTAGTTTTCTCAAAAATAGACTATGGGAACGCTCTCTTTTTAAACACACAGAAGCGTGTCCTAATGAAGTTGCAGTCTATTCAAAATGCGGCTGCAAGGATTCTTCTTAACATTCCTCGTCGCAAGCCCACCACTCCTGCCATTCGTCATCTCCACTGGCTGAGAATCGAAAGCCGTATCAAATTTAAGGCCCTCTGCATTGCCTATAAGGCAGTACATGGCGTTGGACCCAGGTTCCTCACAGAAGCCTTTCAGCTATACACCCCCAAGAGGCAACTAAGATCGGCTAACATCTGTCTCCTCCCTGTACCGCGTACAAGAACTGCCACCTGGGGAGACAGACGTTTTCTGGTGGCCACTCCAAAACTTTGGAATCTCTTGCCATTGGCTATTAAAACTGCCCCGAACCTGATGAGCTTTCGCAGGCTCTTAAAGACATGGTTGTTCAACCAGTAAGTTAATGGCTGATTTCTAGTAGCTCACAAGCGCCGAGACACCTTAGGGTATTTGTTGCGCTATAAAAATTTCGAAAATAAATAAAATAAAATATAATTAATCGGGTCAGCTCTGTCGCCCTTTTTAAATATTGGGACGATAGTGCTAGTAGACCAAGTATTGGGCATGGGCACTAGGGGCAGGCTGTTAAAGACGTTAAGAAGAATCGGTGCCCATAAGTCTGGGCTCCACTTGATAACAACTATTGGGAGTCCATCCGGACCAGGAGCCTTATTTCCTAGGCCCTGTCTGATAGCCATTTCTACCTCCTGAAGCCCAATCTCCAGGCAACGCAGTTCACTGGGGGCAAAACTTGTTATATCCTCGGATGGGGTGGCATAAACTTTAGAGAAATGGTTCTCCCAAACACTGCTGGTTATAGTGCAGCTTATTGTGTTCAATGGTTTGCCCAAGTCTCGCATTTTTCTGATGGCTGACCAGAAGAGAGCACTACTCTTCTGGGTTGCACATCCTACCAGTTCCTCCCACTGCTCAGTTACTAGTATGGCTTTCCGCTCAGCAATTTTAGTTTATTATTTTCCTTGCTATCTGTACCTCTGAGGTACATCTAGGTTTTGCGGTTAATACTCTGTACAGCACCCTATTTGCTGCCGAACAGGCACGATCAAACCACCTGGAAGCCTTCTCTTTTTTGAATGGGGGAACTGATAGGCAGGTTTTTATTACAGAACATAGTTTTACAAAGTCCGTAACTACCCTTAAACAGTTCCCGTCAGATAATAAGCAGGAAGTTATCAGGTGGGAGTGATCCTTTTTCACGGTTTCTAATATGGCACCGCTATCAACTCCCCTCCATTTCAGTCGCAGGCCATCTCCTGTGGGGGTGATGTCTCTCGCTCCACAAAGATTAAAATATGCGGGACTGAGAAATAGTCGTAAGACAACCATAAGAGGGTTTTGATCTCGAAATAAGGTTTCCAAGACTTTGCTCGTTATTATATGGTCTATTAGGCGGGGGGACATGAAGATAAAATCAATGTCGAGGAGCAATCTCTGCCTCTGAAGGTAGGGACGTAAAGTTTACTATGGGTGTGTCCCGCTTCCATAGCATCGCTAAGAATGTGCTCGGTTAGCAGGTTATCTAATTCCATCCCCCTTCTTTCAGCTTGGTCTAATTGGGATTTGTCCTTATCCCAATAGTTCTTTGGGTTTTTCACATTGAAGTCCCCCCCCAACGAGGATCCCTATCTCCTCCTCTGTGACTATGTTTAGTTTTAAATTTGTTAATAGATTCGAGAGCTCTCTAAAATTATTATTTGGGACAGAGTGAAAATCGTTATTATAAAAATGTATTAAATAAATCCGAGTCTTTCTCTTATATTCTAAAACCTGTACGTTCGGGTTCATAATTGGCAATTCCCTAATTGTTCCCCCGGCAGATATTCTAATTCCAGTAAATAATCCACCTACTGCACGGCCTGAAACAGGCCTAGGGGCTGTCACACTGAAACAATGAAAACCCTCTATGTATAGTTTGTCAGTGGCCCATGTCTCCAGGAACATAATAATATCTTTGCCGTCCAATAACAATACCCAGTTCGGGTCTAACAATCTTGACTCTAACCCGGCAACCTTCCAACTGAGAATAGCCAAATCTGGTTTGCCAATGGACAGTTTTTGATTAGGTGCATTCCTTTTTACGCCTTTATATTTGAATAACTCAGTATTTGATAACTTGGGGTATTCATTCCCATGTGAGACTATTGGGAGGGGTATTGGATTGTGTCCTACCATGTCATTGGAAGACTTTTTTTGAGTAGATACTGAGTCTTCCCCCATCTTATTTATCTCCTCAGGGTTTATACCGCCCTTTTTAATTGCTGCATTGTGGCTATTAGCTAAACCTATTGCCCTGGTTTTTGTCCTAGTGGTGGGGCAGTATTTTATATCGTCAGCACCCCCGTTCTTATCTGACCTACTTCGGAGTCAGTCTACTTCCTCTAAGCCTGATAGAGGTGCGAAGCGATTATTGGCGGTAAAGGTTTCTAATTGACCCAAGAGTGACATGAATGAATGAATGAAAGGCATTTTTATACCGCGCAAAACTTAGCCCCAAGGGGCATCAAGGCGCACTACAGACAGACATAGAGATCCAAACTCCAATGCCAGGACCAGAAGGCCAGCGGGAAAGCAAACCCTAATATGCCTGAGAGAAAAGCCAGGTCTTAAGTGACTTTTTGAATATTGCTAAGGATGGTTGACTGGAACGCTCAAGGGGGAGGAGGTTCCACAGTTTGGGTGCCCAGACGGAAAAAGCTCTGGTACGTGGGTATCGTGATCTGTGTGTTCTCTGATGGTGCCCTACTAGAGCCCTGGGATAAAAATAACTTAGGTCTCGAGTGGTTATACTGTCATTAGTGCCCTCAGTATACCAGTCTCTAATAAAATTTGTAGCCCTGCAGTCTTTAAAATTGATAACAACGACATCCCCATGTAGATCTTTAGGTCTCCGGCCCACCCAGCCTAACCTTCTAACATGTAGGATTGTACCGTCAATGTTATAAGGTAAAGGTCTGTTCTCCCCTAGCCAATGTACCACCTTGTTCTTCAAGTTCTCGTGGCCTTCCAATTGACCCTCAGTAAGAGCCGGTACTCCTGTGAGTACGATGACATAGGGTTTAGCCTCAGGCTGGAGATCTATAGGTTGAAGCGAGGCATGTACGTTTTTGTCCAAGAGAGGTCTCCCACCACGTTGTCCCTGTCCTTGCCCGCCCCCCTGCATATTTTCTTGTCCATTCAAACTCACATCCCTAGATTTTATGTACTTAGATGCTAGAGTAGTTTTGTGGTCAGCCAAGATGTTCTTTTCCCCTCTCGTTGGGGGAGCCCTCTTTTTTATATGCCCAGGATCTTGGTTTGTGCATTGTCTACCTGCATGATTGTTATTTGACAGAGGTAACGATTTTGCACAGTTTGTCAAGTTATTTGGGTTTTGGGCTAATGTCGTGGTAGGGTGGAGTATATTAGACTTTTTTGCTACCAGTTCCTTAAGTGTATTCATGTTGGTGGTCCCAATCGCTCCGTCAACCTTTTCACCCTTTCTGTGAGTGGTAAGAGTAAAGATTTTACCAAATTTTCTATCTACCCCATTAGATCTGTGGTTAATTGATTTAGAAGGGAGTTGTTAGCTAAATGGTCTTTAATTATTTTAGGGCTGGTAACAATTTTGATGGATTTTGAACAATTACCTTTGTGCTTGTTACCACCCCGTTTTCTTTTTGTGGCAGGGACTAGACATGTTGTTTTAGCAGTAGTGACCTTACTGGGAAATTTAGGCAATGTAACTGCTACTGTATTCTCCTCCATGGAGAGATCTGTTCGGCAATCTGTGCTAATATCGATGGAGTCTGATTCCGCTCTCCTAGCCTGTGACTCTGTCACGTCCTGTAGCTGCAGGGGAATGCCGATATCAGCTAGTGGATCGGTGGCAGGGACGTGGCTTGGTGGTGTAATTATTTTGCAGTTCAGAGGACAGGCGCTGCTCGGCACGGGCGATTTCACGTTCTACAGCACATGCGGCCCTTGTGATGTATTGGTCAAGTGTTCCTCGTACAGTCCCGCCCAACAGAGATGTCCTGCCTGGTTTTTGCCGGGCGTTCATTTTACAACTCACAAAGCAAGAAATAAACAGAATGAGATGAACAGACAACAGGATTTCCAAACACCTTAATGACAGTGGGCTAGGTATATAGTCTAGATGCGAATATTCTTACTTGAATGTTCAGAATTAGTCCGGGATGTAGAAATAACGAGTAACAGGGAGGGGGCCCAGCCCAGCCCGGAACAGCCCCGGACGGCCACAGACGACCCGCCCTTTGCCCGGGCTTAGCCCGGCGGCGCCCGCGCGCGTCCCGCGACGCGGTGCAGGCGCAGTTCTTTTGTGCGCCTCCGGGCACGGAAGTGCGGCGGGTGGGTGGCTCGGTCCCGCTAGGGCTTCTGGGGCATGTAGTCCCCCCGCACTGCAGCCGCTGAATTGAGGATCAGCGGCAGCGGGGGGGACCGACAGACGTTGGTGACAGACGTTGGCGCGCTCTCGGCGCGAGGCAAAGGTATGCCTCCCAGGCACACGAGCAAGTAAAGCAGTGAGATTGACACAGTTCCCGCTCTCCAGTGCAGGCGCAATTCTTTTGTGTGCCTCAGGGCACGGAAGTGTGGCGGGTGGGTGGCTCAGTCCCGCTAGGGCTTCTGGGGCCTGTAGTCCCCCCGCACTGTGGCCGCTGAAGTGAAGGTTAGCGGCGACGGGGGGGACCGACAGACGTTGGCGCACTCTCGGCGTGAGGCAAAGCAGAAGCAGCAAAGGTATCCCAGGCACACGGGTAAGTAAGGCAGCGAGATTGACACAGTTCCCGCTCTCCGGTGCAGACGCAGTTCTTTTGTGCGCCTCCGGGCGCGGAAGTGCGCCGGGTGGGTGGCTCGGTCCTGCTAGGGCTTCTGGGGCATGTAGTTCCCCTGCACTGCGCCCGCTGAAGTGAAGGTTAGCGGCGACGGCGGAACCGACCGGACACACACTCGACCCCGTGTTCTCATCCAGCAAGGACATCGCCTTCAGCCACGCCACGGGACTCCACTGGACGGACCACAGCTGCGTCCACTTCAGCTTCAAAAGGACCACGCTCCACCATCACCAGCAACAGGTTCCCCGCAGAAGCTGGAACAAGATCACTGCAGACCAGCTCGTTACCTCCCTGAGCAAGAACCCTCCCACCAGCACAACGAACCCCAGCCAAGCGGCCACCAACCTCACGAAATGGAACAGCGACTGCGCAGACGACCTCGCCCCTCTGAAGACCCAGCCGAGCAGACCCGGCAGCAAGAAAGCCCCATGGTTTAACGACGAACTCAAGAGCTCCAAGAAGAACTGCAGAGCACTCGAGAAAACCTGGCGCAGAGACCCAACACCGGACAACATGACTGCCCTCAAGCTTGCCACCCGAAAACACCACCAACTGATCCGCGCCACCAAGAAAACCGCATTCAAGGAACGACTGGACAACAATGCACACAACAGCAAGGAACTCTTCAACATCGTCAAAGAGCTCTCCAACCCCAACGCCGGAAACAACGACATCACCCCTTCGCAAGACCTCTGCAACTCCCTCGCCTCCTACTTCCACAACAAGATCGCGACATACACAACAGCTTCAGCACTCAACCGACGCACGCCGCGACCGAACCACCACCCCCCACCACCACCCTCCGCGCTTGGACCCCGATCAGCACCGAAGACACCATCCGCACGATGAACTCCATCCACTCCGGATCTCCGACAGACCCCTGCCCTCACCACATCTTCAACAAAGCCGACGCTGTCATCGCACCCCACCTGCGGGACATCATCAACACCTCCTTCGACATCGCCACCTTCCTGAAGAGCTGGAAGCATGCCGAACTCTGCGCTCTACTAAAGAAGCCATCAGCCGACCCCACCGACCTCAGGAATTACCGCCCCATCTCGCTACTCCTGTTTCCGGCAAAAGTCATCGAGAAGACCGTCAACAAGCAACTGGCCGCCTTCCTCGAGACGAACGGTTCCCTCGACCTCTCGCAGTCTGGCTTCCGGGCCAACCACAGCACCGAGACCGCCTTGATCGCAGCTACCGATGACATCCGAGCCCTGCTCGACAACGGAGAAACACCGGCCCTCATCCTCCTGGACCTCTCCGCGGCCTTCGATACTGTCTGCCACCGTACCCTAGTACAGCGCCTCAGCAACGTCGGAATCCAGGAGAAGGCACTTGAGTGGATCATCTCCTTCATCGCCGGAAGGACACAGAGAGTCCGCCTCCCCCCGTTCAGATCGGAGGCCACCGAAGTCATCTGCGGCGTTCCTCAAGGATCCTCGCTCAGCCCAACACTCTTCAACGTCTACATGAGCCCCCTCTTAGCCATCGCACGCCAGCACAACCTCAACATCATCTCCTACGCCGACGACACCCAGCTGATCCTCTCCCTCACCAACGACCCCGCCACCGCCAGAGCCAACCTGCACGAAGGGATGACAGACGTAGCCAAATGGATGTCGAACAGCCGCCTGAAACTGAACTCGGACAAGACGGAAGTCCTCATTCTGGGATCCTCACCCTCCGCCTGGGACGACTCCTGGTGGCCCCCCGCCCTGGGCAGCGCACCCAAACCAACAGACCACGCTCGCAACCTGGGCTTCATCCTGGACTCCTCCCTCTCCATGACCAGACAAGTCAACGCCGTCTCCTCGTCATGCTTCAACATCCTGCGCATGCTTCGTAAGATCTTCCGATGGATCCCCACTGAGACCAGGAAGACGGTCACCCAGGCCCTCGTCACCAGCCGTCTGGACTACAGCAACTCCCTCTACGCCGGAACCACCGCCAAACTCCAGAAGAGACTCCAGCGGATCCAGAACACCTCAGTACGACTCATCCTGGACATCCCCCGCCGAAGCCACATCTCTGGACACCTGAGAGACCTGCACTGGCTCCCGGTCAACAAGAGAATCACCTTCCGGCTCCTCACCCACGCACACAAAGCCCTACACAACCAAGGCCCAGGATACCTCAACAGCCGCCTCAACTTCTACGCTCCCAAACGCCAGCTTCGATCGACCAGCCACGCCCTCGCCGCCGTCCCCCGCATCCGAAGAGCCACCACAGGAGGAAGGTCCTTCTCCTACCTGGCCGCCAAGACCTGGAACTCCCTTCCGACCCACCTCCGCCTGACCCAAGACCACCTCGCCTTCAGGAAGCAGCTCAAGACCTGGCTGTTCGAGCAGTAGCGGACCCCCCATCCCCCAGCGCCTTGAGACCCTCCGGGTGAGTAGTGCGCTATATAAATGCTTTGATTTATTGATTGATTGACAGACGTTGGCGCGCTCTCGGCGCGAGGCAAAGCAGAAGCAGCAAAGGTATGCCTCCCAGGCACACGGGCAAGTAAGGCAGCGAGATTGACACATTGTGTTCACATCTAACATGGGCTTCGATTGGAATTCATAGAGCATATTATCAAGGCCATTATCGCCGCTTTATCGGCAGTTTCCTGCCGATAAAAGCGGCGATAATGTATCGCCTGTCCTTGATAATATGCTCCACTATCCCGTGGACTTTACCAAAACACATTTACTACACTGGAAAAGGTAAGGTGACTGCCCACATTCCACATATTTTAGTACTGCACTTTAGTGTGGAAGCCTGACTCATTTTGCAAATACAGAAGCAATGACTGGTTTCTAATTCTACGAACTCTTGAGAATAGGATAGATTTTTAAGCAGTTATGTGTCTGAAGAAACATGAAGCACCCAAATGCTTTTGTCACAACGGTTCCTATATGCACACAGATTCACAGTGTGATTCTAGACCAGCAACACTATCCCTTGGACTTTACAAAAACACATTTACTACTCTGGAAGAGGTAACGTGACTGCACACATTCCACATATTTTAGTACTGCACTTTAGTGTGGAAGCCTGACTCATTTTGCAAATACATAACCAATGACTGGTTTTTAATTCTACCAAAACTTGAGAACAAAATATGTTTTTAAGCAGTTAAGTGTCTGCAGAAACATGAAGTACCCAAATGCTTCTGTCACAATGGTTCCTAAATGCACACAGACTCACATTGTGATTCTAGACAAGCAACAGTATCCCTTGGACTTTACCAAAACACATTTACAACTCTGAAAGATGTAAATTGACTGCACACATTCCACATATTGTAGTACTGCACTTTAGTGTAGAAACCTGACTCATTTTTCAAATACATAAGCAATGACTGGTTTCTACTTCTACCAAAACTTGAGAACAGGATTGGTTTTTAAGCAGTTATGTGTCTGCAAACACATGAACTATCCAAATGCTTCCCTGATAATGGTTGCCCAAATGCAGACAGATTCACAATGTGATTCTAGAAAAGCAAGACTACTCCCTGCACTTTAGCAGGAGAAACACTTTACTTTTATTAAAAACAAAGGCACCACATACAATCCTTCACAATTTAATAACTCACCTTTCAAATTGATTTGTAGATTAAGAAGTATGTCAGTCACACACCAGATTTTCCTATTCAGAATCGCTGTACTGTACTGCTCTTAGCAAAACCAAAAAATGGCAAACTTTCCCTCTCATTCTGCACACATATATATTTAAATATCAAATCACATTGCTTCCCACATTAATTAAAAAGTTAACACACATTTATATTGGTTACACATTTCAACCCTTTCCAATTGACATAAGTTTGAACCTTACACCCAATCTGCCAACTGCCTGTCACCATAGTAACAGTTCACGGAACACTCAACTGAGCACACAGGTCACAAGTTCACACACAATGTTGCTAATCCAAACAGCAAGTTGGTTGATTTTTCGAAATGTCACCTTATCCTATGTAATGTTCCTTTTAAACAGTTTTTGTTAACCAATAAGAAACATGCTTTTAAAAAACGGAAACATGCACCCTACTTTTCAGTCTAGAATGTTCTCGAACAGCCAATCATTTCTTTTCTTCTTTCAAAACTGCATCTTATCCACCATTTTAGAAAATTCTTAGTTTTCAAACTGATGTTTCACATACAGACACCTTCAGAGTGCATCCAGACCTCCCTTCAAGATGCTTAGATTGTGGGACACAGCTATATTTTCTGGATCCAAATGTATGCAGAAAACAGACATTGACATAGACCTAGCTTTGCCAAATGTAGACATTGAATGGATTGGAAAGAGAGGGTTAAAGTGGCACCAATTGATGCCATTGGTTAAATCATTTTTGCATCTTCAACACCCTGACCTCATAATTGTGACAGTGGTGGCAATGACCTTGGCACTTTAACTGTGGTAGGTCTGGAAATGCTTATGAAGGGCAGCTTTGAAGAATTTATGTCACTTTTCCCCCAAACTGCCTTTGTCTATTCTATTATATGCCAAAGGCAGAAATGGAAGTGGTCCAATCAATTGTGTCCACAGATTAAAAAAGATAGGAAACATGTCAATAAAGCTGTTTCTGCTAATCTCTGGGATTATAGGATGGGGTCCATTTACCACAACAATCTGCGTTTCAATGTGGATTGGATCTATAGGAGAGATGGTGTACATCTTACAGATGAGGGTAACAGAGTCTTTCTCATCAACTTTAGACTCTGCATAGGTACTTACTTATGAGTACCAAAATCTCTCAATAAACACAACAGCTCTTTTTAGAGCCACCCAAGATCTAAACACATAAGCTTGATTATATGTGAAAAAAATTACATTTTTTTGCTTGGAGTCGCGCACCCAACACGTTAGGAGTCGTGCACCCAACGCGGTAAGAGTCGTGCACCCAACGTGCTGGAGTCGCGCTCCCTAAATATTAGGATACGTGCACCCAACGCATGCACACAAGGGGGCCGCGCTGAGTGCTGCGCTGGGTGTGCGACTCCTAATTTTACAGTAAAAATCACTAATTTCTATTCTCCCCGGGGACCCCATCCCCTAGGGCCTATAAACAACGTTGGGGACTGTGGGGGGAGCCCCAATGCCCCCTTGGTCCCAGCCAGGCATTGCTTTTCCACATGGAGAGCTGATAACATGCAGCTCCCCATGTGGAAAAGCAATATGGTTTGCATTTTGAAAGAGAGAGCCGTTTTCCCTGCTCTCTCTTTCAAAATCCAAACCAAGTTTGCTATGACAGGGCGTGAGCTTCGGCTCCCGCCCTGCCATAGCAAACAGCAGTGTCCTGAGGGTGGGTTTCCCTAGACACTGCAGAAACCGGCCCTGGAGAGTGGCAGTCCTAATGGCCCTCGACGGCTCAAGGAGGGTGGCAGCGCAGCTCCCCTACCATAACATACAAAGCCCCCGGGGTGGTGGTCCCCAGGGTTTGGGGGGCTTTTGTGCCCCCGACCCATTTTTTGGAAAGCCCAGGCAGGTAGCGATCCCCGGGGCTGGGAGGGACTTTGAGCACCCCACCCAGGTATTTTGCTGAGGGGGTGGCCTTTGAGCCCCCGCACCCATTTATTTTGTAGCCCCCGGGGGTGGCGGTCCGCGGGGCTGGCGGCCCCTCTGGGCTCCCCAAAAATGTTCATATTTTTTGCCCCCTGGATTTGGCCTTCCGGGGCTAAATATTAAAGAAGCGCGGGAATCCCCTGCTTCATTTTTGTTTTTGACAGCAGGATCCGCGCACCCTGCGTGTATTTTGCCGTTTTAAAAAAAATATATAAATATATTCTGGGCCCTGGGGGTCCTTGTGGGACCAACTAGGCAGGTCTAGAGGGTCAGGGTATTTCTACCCTGCCCCCTTTATACGTTTTGCACACTTGTTCCACTGATTTCTTCAGCCTCGCTTCTACCAAGGCACAAAATGTCTGCCAACACTTCCTGGTTTGGAGTATTGACAAACAGTTGACAGCCAATTACTATGCAGCTCGTGATCGGAAGGGTGTGCTCAGGGTGCGCTTAGGGTGCGCGGATCCTGCACTCCTCTAGATATATATGTGAATTTACTTTTGATTTTCTCAGTGACTACTGAATGGATTTACACCATTTAAGCCAAAGGCATGACTCTAAACCAAGGACTACCTCTTTGAAAAATTTGGTGTAATTCCATTCAGCAGTTCGGGCTGTAGCTGCGATTAAAGGTTCCTAAGGGAATTGCATTTGAAAAGCACGTTTTGAGACCCCCCTTTTTTCTGGGCCCCCACTTGACGAATCACCCCGAAACTTTCAAGATAGGAGCGGACCGGAGTGCCCCACAAGTTTTGAAAAGTTTGCAAACATTTGTTAACGGGCGCCAAAGTTATTCTAAATAGAATGTTGCTGATTTCCTATGGATAATAGGTCCTAACTATAACTACCTACTGGCGACCGCCAGTAGGTAATATATATACATGTATATAAATTCTGTGAAAAACCATAGGTTTCAGGCACGTTTTAGTTAGAAATTCACTGAAAAAACCATAGGTTTCAGGGGTGTTATAGTTAGCTGGCCATTTCAATCATATAAAACAATAGAATTTCCTGTTATAGTTAGTTCTCCTAACTATACCTCGCGCCCCTGCAATGCACTGCTGATGACGTCACCTATTACATCTCTCATGACATGGTCAATAACATCACTGATGACATCACTGATGACATCTCAAATTACAAGGAATTAATTCCCAAACTTAACAGGTGCCACAGGGCGTGTTTTCACACATCACCTCAGGCCCGCCCCCATCTTAACCACTGTGGAAACACGCCCAGTGGCACATTTTAAGTTGGGGGATTAAGTCCCTTTCAATTAGGCCTGGGCAAAGCACTACGCAAACTGCACATAGCACAGTGTGAACACGTGTAGAGTAGTGTTGAGGTAATTTTTTGCTTGCTCGCGGTCCTCAACGTCAAGTTGGCGACCGCGAGAAAACTAAATGACATCCTGGCGAGACTTTTACCTCGGTCGCGATCAGCAACATCAAGTTGCCGATCGCGAGCATGGAAAATAAACCTGCGAGATTCTCAATGCGGGGAAATCTGGTTTCTCATTGCGAGTGGTCGCGTATGCTCGCGACCGCTCGTAATGATAAACTACCAGTCCGTGTTAAAAAAGCTGCTGCTCGAGTAAAAATCTCCTTGAGCAGCAGAAAACTACAGCTCGTACTGTGCAAGATGCCGTTTTCAATGATTGCACAGTGCCGGATGCTTGTCCGCACTGTGCAATCATTAAAAACTGCATTTTACACAGTGCGAACAGGGTACTGCAGAGTTCGCGTAGTGCTACGCGTAGTGCGAAGTGCACTTCAAATAGCTATGTGTAGCGTTACTTCGTGAACTACGCCCAGCCCTACTTTGAATCCTGAGGGTCCCTGGGGTCCAACTAGCCTACCAGGTACCTCCAGTAAGCGCCACAGAGCTGTGTTGCAGAGAGGTGTTAAAAGGTGCATGGCCAGGGCCACCTCTCTGCAACAAAGGCCTCTGGCACTTACTGGAGGTACCTGGTGGGCTAGTTGGCCCCAGGGGCCCTCAGGATTGACAGGGAAATTAATTTCCTAACTTAAAACGCACCACAGGGAGTATTTGCACACATGTCACTTTAGGCCCAGCCCCTTCCTTTACCACTGTGCAAACGCGTCCTTGGCGCGTTTTAAGTTGGGGCATTAGGTCTCCTTGAATCTTCAGGGTCCCTGGGGTTCAACTAGCCCACCAGGTACCTCAAGTGAGCGCCACAGAGCTGCGTTGCAGTGAGGTGGTCAGAGGCCACGCCCCTTTTTACACCTGCCTTACAGTTTAAGTGGCAAGCGATCTATCAGAGTTCAACAGTGCTGCTGCTTAGCATGTTCTGAATGATTTCTATATTTGCACAAACTTCCTGCAGAAATATCTGGGACAAACCTTTGAAAAAGGACAGAGGCACTTTCATAGGTCTGAATGGAGAGCTCAATTATGTGACATCGCTCTAGAGCAATACTTTTCCTCAGTCTAGAGGCACGGAAACAAACTATGCTAAAAGCCAAACCGCAAAACTGCAAACAGACATGTTTGTAAAGGAGGATACGAAACAAGGCACTGCATAAATTCCTCATCATGTAGGTGGTCATACTGGGTTAGTGTTTTAGGGTTTAGGGTAGTGCAGTGGTGTTTGTGTAGTGTAGGGGATCATGCGGGGGTAGTGTTTTAGGCTTTAGGGTAGTTCAGTGCTATTTGTGTAGTGTAGTGGGTAGTGTTTTAGGGTTTAGGGTAGTGCAGTGGTGTTTGGGTAGTGTAGGGGTCATGCTAGGGTAGATTTAAGGTTTAGCGTAGTGCAATGGTGTTTGTGTAGTATAGGGGGTCATGCTGGGGGTAGGGAATTAGCGTTTAGTGTAGTGCAGTGGGGTTTGTGTACTATAGGGGGTAGTGTTTTAGGGTTTAGGGTAGCACAGTGGTGTTTATGTAGTGTAGGGGGTCGTACTGGGGGTAGATGTAGGGTTTAGGGTAATGCAGTGCAGTTTGTGTAGTGTAGGGGTTTGTACTGGGTGTAGTGTTTTAGGGTTTAGGGTAGTGCAGTAGTGTTTGTCCAGTGTAGGGGGTAGTGTTTTAGGGTTGAGGGTAGTGCAGTGGTGTTTGGATAGTGTAGGGGGTCGTGCTGGGGGTAGATTTACGGTTTAGGGTAGTACAGTGGTGTTTGTGTAGTGTTTGCGGGTTCGTGCTGGGGTAGTGTTTTAGGGTGTAGGGTACTACAGTGGTGTTTTTTTGTACCATAGGGGGTCATGCTGGGGTAGTGTTTTAGAGTTTAGGGTACTGCAGTGGTGTTTGTGTAGTATAGGGGGTAGTGTTTTAGGGTATAGGTTAGTGCAGTGCTGTTTGTAAAGAATAGGGGGTCCTGCTGGGGGTAGTGTTTTAGGGTTAGGCTAGTGCAGTGGTGTTTGTGTAGTATAGGGGGTTGTATTTTAAGGTTTAGGGTAGTGCAGTGGCCTTAGGGTAGTGTAGTGGGTCATGCTGGGGTAGATTTAGGGTTTAGGATAGCGCAGTGATGTTTGGGTATTGTAGGGGTCATTCTGGTATAGCGTTTTAGGGTTTAGGGTAGTGTGGAGATGTTTGGGTAGCGTAGGGGGTCATGCTGGGGTAGTGTTCAGGGTAGCGCAGAGGTGTTTGGCTGGTGGAGGGGGTCATGATGGGGTTGTGTTTAGGGTATAGGATAGTGTAGTGGTGTTTGGGTTGTCTTGGGGTCGTGCTGGGGGTAGAGTTTTAGGGTTTAGGGTGGTGCAGTAATGTTTGGGTAGTGTAGGGGGTCGTGCTCGGGGTAGTGTTTAAGGTTAGGATACTATAGGTGTGTTTGGGCCATGTAGGGGGTCAATTCGGTATAGTGTTTTAGGGTAGTGCGGAGGTCTTTGTTAAGCGTAGGGGGTCCTGCTGGGGTAGTGTTTAGGGTAGCACAGAGGTGTTTGGGTAGTGTAGGGGGTCATGCTGGGGTTGTGTTTAGGGTATAGGATAGCATAGTGGTGTTTGGATTGTCGTGGGGTCATGCTGGGGGTAGAGGTTTAGGGTTTAGGGTAGCGCAGTGGTTTTTGGGTAGTGTAGCGGGTCGTGCCGTGAGTAATGTTTTAGGGTTTAGGGTAGCGCAGTGGTATTTGGGTAGTGTAGGGGGTCGTCCGGGAGGTAATGTTTTAGGGTTTAGGGTAGAGCAGTGGTGTTTATGTAGTGTAAATGGTCATGCCGGGAGTAGTGTTTAAGGTTTTAGGGTAGCGCAGTGGTGGGGTCATGCCAGGTGTAGTGTTTTAGCGTTTAGTGTAGTGTAGTGGTGTTGGTGTAGTGTAGGTGTTGTGCTGGGGGTAGATATAGGGTTTAGGGTAGTGCAGTGGTGTTTGTGGAGTGTAGGGGGTTGTGCTGGGGTAGTGTTTTAGGGTTTATGGTAGTGCAGTGGTGTTTGCCTAGTATAGGGGGTCATGCTGAGGGTAGTGTTTTAGGGTTTAGGGTAGTGCAGTGGTGTTCGTCTAGTGTAAGGGGTAGTGTTTTAGGGTTTATGGTAGTGCAGTGGTGTTTGGGTAGTGTAGGGGGTCGTGCTAGGAGTAGATTTAGTGTTTGGTTAGTGTAAGGGGTCCTTTTGGGGGTGGATTTAGGGTCGAGTGTAGTGCAGTTTTGTTGGTGTAGTGTTTGTCGGTTTGTGCTGGGGGAGTGTTTTAGGGTTTAGGGTACTACAGTGGTGTTTTTGTAGTGTAGGAGGTCATGCTAGGAAAGTGTATTAGGGTTTAGGGTAGTGCAGTTGTGTTTGTGTATTGTAGGGGGTGGTATTTTAGGGTTCAGGGTGGTGCAGTGCTGTTTGTGTAGTGTAGGGGGTCTGCTGGGGGTAGTGTTTTAGACTTTAGGGTAGTGCAGTGGTAGTTGTGTAGTGTAGGGGGTTGTGTTTTAAGGTGTAGGGTAGTGCAGTGGTGGTAGGGTAGTGTAGGGGGTCATGCTAGGGTATGTTTAGGGTAGTGCAGTGGTGTTTGGGTATTGTAGGGGGTCATTCTGGGGTAGTATTTTTAGGGTTTAGGGTAGTGCGGAGGTGTTTTGGTAGTGTAGGGGGTCATGCTGGGGTAGTGTTTAGGGTTTAGGGTAGCACAGAGGTGTTTGGGTAGTGTAGGGGTTCATGCTGTTGTTGTGTTTAGACTATAGGATAGCGTAGCGGTGTTTGGGTAGTGTAGAGGGTCATGCTGGAGGTAGATTTTTAGGGTTTAGGATAGCGCAGTGGTGTATGGGTAGTGTAGGGGGTCTTGCTTGGGGTAGTGTTTTAGGGTTTAGGGTAGCGCAGTAGTGTTTGGGTTGTGTAGGGGGTCATGCCAGGGGTAGTGTTTTAGGGTTTAGGGTAGTGAAGTGGTGTTTATGTATTGTAGGGGTCGTGCCGGGTGAAGTGTTTTAGGGTTTAAGGAATTGTAGTTGTGTTTGTGTAGGATAGGGGTTGTGCTTGGGGTAGATTTAGGGTTTAGAGTAGTGCAGTGGTGATTGTGTAGAGTAGGGGGTTGTATTGGTGGTAGATATAGGGTTTAGGGTAATGCAGTGGTATTTGTGTAGTGTAGGGGGTCATGCTGGGGCAGTGTTTTAGGGTTTAGGGTAGTGCAGTGGTGTTCGTCTAGTGTAGGGGGTTGTGTTTTAGGGTTTAGTGTAGTGCAGTGGTGTTTGTCTAGTGTGGGTGAAATGTTTCAGGGGTTAGGGTATTGCACTGGTGTTTGGGTAGTGTAGGGGGTTGTGCTGGGAGTAGATTTAGGGTTTAGGGTAGTGCAGTAGTGTTTGGGTAGTGTAGGGGGTCGTTCTGGGGGAAGATTTACAGTTTAGGGTAGTGCAGTGGTGTTTGTGTAGTGTAGGGGTCGTGCTGGGGGTAGTGTTTTAGAGTTTAGGGTAGTGCAGTGGTGGTTGTGTAGTGTAGGGGGTTGTGTTTGAAGGTTTAGGGTAGTGCAGTGGTTTTAGGGAAGTGTAGGGGGTGATGCTTGGGTAGATTTAGTGTTTAGGGTAATGCAGTGTTTTTTTGTAGTGTAGGGTGTCGTGCTGGGGTAGTGTTTTAGGGTTTATGGTAGTGCAGTGGTGTTTGTGCAGTATAGATGGTCGTGCGGGGGTAGTGTTTTATAGTTTAGGGTAGTGCAGTGGTGTTCGTCTAGTGTAGGGGGTAGTGTTTTAGGTTTTAGAGTAGTGCAGTGGTGTTCGTCTAGTGTAGGGGGTTATGCTGGGAGTAGATTTAGGGATTAGTGTAGTGCAGTAGTGTTTGGGTGGTGTAGGGGGTTGTGCTGGGGGTAGATTTACGGTTTAGGGTAGCGCAGTGGTGTTTGTGTACTGTAGGGGGTCGTGCAGGGAGTAGTCTTTTAGGTTAGTGCAGTGGTGTTCGTCTGGTGTAGGGGGTAGTGTTTTAGGGTTTAGGGTAGTGCAGTGGTGTTTGGGTAGTGTAGGGAGTCGTGCTGGGAGTAGATTTACAGTTTAGGGTAGTGCAGTGGTGTTTGTGTAGTGTAGGGGTTGTGTTTGAAGGTTTAGGGTAGAGCAGTGGTGTTAGGGTAGTGTAGGGGGTCATTATGGGGTAGTGTTTTAGGGTGTAGGGTAGTGCGGATGTGTTTGGGTAGTGTAGGGGGTAATGCTGGGGTAGTGTTTAGGGTTTAGTGTAGTGCAGAGGTGTTTGGGTAGTGTAGGGGTTCATGCTGTGGTTGTGTTTAGGCTACAGGATAGCGTAGTGTTGTTTGGGTTGTGTAGGGGTCATGCTGGGGGTAGAGTTTTATGGTTTAGGGTAGCGCAGTCGTGTTTGGGTAGTGTAGGGGGTCATGCTGGGGATAGTGTTTAGGGTTTAGTATAGTATTGTTGTGTTTGGGTCGTGTAGGGGTCATGCTGGGGGTAGAGTTTTAGGGTTTAGGGTAGCGCTGTGGTGTTTGGGTAGTGTAGGGGGTCGTGTTGGGGCTAGTGTTTTAGGGTTTAGGGTAGCGCAATAGTATTATAGTAGCATAGGGGGTCGTACCGTGGGTAGTATTTTAGGGTTCAGGGTAGCGCAGTGGTGTTTGGGTAGTGTAGCGGGTCGTGCCATGGATAGTGTTTTGGGGTTTACAATAGCACAGTGGTGTTTGGGTAGTGTAGAGGGTCGTGCGGGATGTACTGTTTTAGGGTTTAGGGTTGAGCAGTGCTGTTTATGTAGTATAGGGGGTCGTGCCTGGAGCAGTGTTTTAGGGTTTAGGGTAGCACCGTGGTGTTTGGGTTGTGTAGGGGGTTGTGCCGGGGGTAGTGTTTTAGGGTTTAGGGTAGTGCAGTGGTGTTTGTCTAGTACAGGGGGTAGTGTCTTAGGGTTTAGGGTAGTGCAGTGGTGTTTGGGTAGTGTAGGGAGTCGTGCTGGGAGTAGATTTACAGTTTAGGGTAGTGCAGTGGTGTTTGTGTAGTGTAGGGGTTGTGTTTGAAGGTTTAGGGTAGTGCAGTGGTGTTAGGGTAGTGTAGGGGGTCATTCTGGGGTAGTGTTTTAGGGTGTAGGGTAGTGCGGATGTGTTTGGGTAGTGTAGGGGGTAATGCTGGGGTAGTGTTTAGGGTTTAGTGTAGTGCAGAGGTGTTTGGGTAGTGTAAGGGTTCATGCTGTGGTTTTGTTTAGGCTACAGGATAGCGTAGTGTTGTTTGGGTTGTGTAGGGGTCATGCTGGGGGTAGAGTTTTATGGTTTAGGGTAGCGCAGTCGTGTTTGGGTAGTGTAGGGGGTCATGCTGGGGATAGTGTTTAGGGTTTAGTATATTATTGTTGTGTTTGGGTCGTGTAGCGGTCATGCTGGGGGGTAGAGTTTTAGGGTTTAGGGTAGCGCTGTGGTGTTTGGGTAGTGTAGGGGGTCGTGTTGTGGCTAGTGTTTTAGGGTTTAGGGTAGCGCAATAGTATTAGAGTAGCGTAGGGGGTCGTACCGTGGGTAGTATTTTAGGGTTCAGGGTAGCGCAGTGGTGTTTGGGTAGTGTAGCGGGTCGTGCCATGGATAGTGTTTTGGGGTTTACAATAGCACAGTGGTGTTTGGGTAGTGTAGAGGGTCGTGCGGGATGTACTGTTTTAGGGTTTAGGGTTGAGCAGTGCTGTTTATGTAGTATAGGGGGTCGTGCCTGGAGCAGTGTTTTAGGGTTTAGGGTAGCACCGTGGTGTTTGGGTTGTGTAGGGGGTCGTGCCGGGGGTAGTGTTTTAGGGTTTAGGGTAGTGCAGTGGTGTTTGTCTAGTACAGGGGGTAGTGTCTTAGGGTTTAGGGTAGTGCAGTGGTGTTTGGGTAGTGTAGGGGGTCGTGCTGGGAGTAGATTTAGGGTTTAGGGTAGTGCAGTAGTGTTTGGGTAGTGTAGGGGGTCGTGCTGGGGGTGGATTTACGGTTTAGGGTAGTGCAGTGGTGTTTGTGTAGAGTAGGGGGTCGTGCTGGGGGTACTGTTTTAGAGTTTAGGGTAGTGCAGTGGTGGTTGAGTAGTGTAGGGGGTACTGGTTGAAGGTTTAGGGTAGTGCAGTGCTGTTAGGGTATTGTAGAGGGTCAATGCCTGGGTATGCCTGGGTAGTGTTTAGGGTAGTGCAGTGGTTTTCTGGTACTGTAGGGGGTCATTCTGGGGTAGTATTTTAAGGTTTAGGGTAGTGCGGATGTGTTTGGGTAGTGTAGGGGGTCATGCTGGGGTAGTGTTTAGGGTTTAGGGTAGTGCAGAGGTGTTTGGGTAGTGTAGGGGTTCATGCTGGGGTTGTGTTTAGGCTATAGGATAGCGTAGTGGTGTTAGGGTTGTATGGGGTCATGCTGGGGGTAGAGTTTTATGGTTTAGGGTAGCGCAGTCATGTTAGGGTAGTGTAGGGGGTCTTGCTGGGGGTAGTGTTTCAGGGTTTAGGGTAGCACAGTAGTATTTGGGTAGTGTAGAGGGTCGTACCGTGGGTAGTATTTTAGGGTTTAGGGTAGCGCAGTGGTGTTTGGGTAGTGTAGCGGGTCGTGCCGTAGATAGTGTTTTGGGGTTTAGGGTAGCGCAGGGGTGTTTGGGTAGTGTAGGGGGTCGTGCAGGATGTAATGGTTTAGGGTTTAGGGTAGAGCAGTGGTGTTTATGTAGGATAGGGGGTTGTGCCTGGAGCATTGTTTTAGAGTTTAGGGTAGCGCAGTGGTGTGTGGGTTGTGTAGGGGGTCGTGCCGGGGGTAGTGTTTTAGGGTTTAGGGTAGCGTAGTGGTGTTTGTGTAGTGTAGGGGTCGTGCCGGGTGTAGTGTTTTAGGGTTTAGGGTAGTGTAGTGGTGTTTATGTAGTGTAGGGGTTGTTCTGGGGGTAGATTTAGTGTTTAGGGCAGTGCAGTGGTGTTTGTGTAGAGTAGGATGTTATATTGGCTGTAGATATAGGGTTTAGGGTTGTGCAGTGGTTTGTCTAGTGTAGGGGGTCTTTTAGGGTAGCGCAGTAGTATTTGGGTAGTGCAGAGGGTCGTACCATGGGTAGTATTTTAGGGTTTAGGGTAGCGCAGTGGTGTTTGGGTAGTGTAGCGGGTCGTGCCGTGGATAGTGTTTTGGGGTTTAGGGTAGTGCAGGGGTGTTTGGGTAGTGTAGGGTAGTGTTTTAGGGTTTATGGTAGTGCAGTGGTGTTTGGATAGTATAGGGGTCATGCTGGGGGTGGTGTTTTAGTGTTTAAGGTAGTGCAGTGGTGTGTGTCTAGTGTAGGGGGTAGTGTTTTAGGGTTTAGGGTAGTGCAGTGGTGTTTGGGTAGAATAGAGGGTCGTGGTGGGAGTAGATTTAGGGTTTAGGGTAGTGCAGTAGTGTTTAGGTAGAGTAGGGGGTCCTGCTGGGGGTATATTTAGGGTTGATGGTAGTGCAGTTGCATTTGTGTAGTGTTTACGGTTCGTGCTGGGGGTAGTGTTTTAGGGTTTAGGGTGCTACAGTGGTGTTTGTGTAGTGTAGGGGGTCATGCTGGGGTTTTGTTTTAGGGTTTAGGGTAGTGCAGTGGTGTTTGTGTAGTGTAGGGGCTAGTGTTTTAGGGTTTAGGGTAGTGCAGTGCTGTTTGTGTAGCGTAGGGGGTCATGCTGGGGGTTGTGTTTTAGAGTTTAGGGTAGTGCAGTGGTGGTTTTGTAGTGTAGGGGGTTGTGATTTAAGGTTTAGGGTAGTGCAGTGGTGTTTGGGTAGTGTAGGGGATCATGCTGCGGTAGTATTTAGGGTTTAGGGTAGTGCAGTGGTGTTTAGGTAGTATAGGGGGTCATGCTGGGGGTATAGTTGTAGGGTTTACGGTAGCGCAGTGGGGTTTGGGTAGTGTAGGGGGTCATGCTAGGGGAAGAGTTTTAAGGTTTAGTGTAGCGCAGTGGTGTTTGGGTACTGTAGGGGTCATTCTGGGGGCAGTGTTTTAGGGTTTAGTGTAGTGCAGTGGTGTTTGGGTAGTGTAGGGGGTGGTGCGGTGGTAGTGTTTTAGGGTTTAGGTTAGCGCAGTGGTGTTTGGGTAGTGTAGGGGGTCGTGCCGTGGCTAGTGTTTTATGATTTAGAGTATCACAATGGTGTTTAGGTAGTGTAGGGGGTCATGCCGAGGGTAGTGTTTTAGGGTTTAGGGTAGCGCAGTGGTGTTTGGGTAGTGTAGGGGGTCGTGCCGGGGGTAGTGTTTTAGGGTTTAGGGTAGCGCAGTGGTGTTTGGGTTGTGTAGAAGGTCATGCTGGGGGTATTGTTTTAGGGTTTAGGGTAGCGCAGTGGTGTTTGGGTTGTGTAGGGGGTTGTGCCGTGGCTAGTGTTTTATGATTTAGGGTATCGCAGTGGTGTTTGGGTAGTGTCAGAGTCATGCCGGGGTTAGTGTTTTAGGCTTTAGGGTAGCGCAATGGTGTTTGGGTAGTGTAGGTGATCGTGCCGGGGGTAATTTATTAGGGTTTAGGGAAGCGCAGTAGGGAAGTGCAGTGGTGTTTATGTAGTCTAGGGGGTCATGCTGAGGGTAGTGTTTTAGGATTTAGTTAAGTGCAGTGGTGTTTGTGTAATGTAGGGCTCATGCTGGGGGTTGTTTTTTAGGGTTTAGGGTAGTGCATTGGTGTTTGTGTAGTCTAGGGTGTCGTTCTAGGGGTGGATTTAGGGTTTAGGGTAGTGCAGTGGTGTTTGTATAGTGTAGGGGTAGTGCTTTAGGGTTTACGGTAGTGCAGTGGTGTTTGGGTAGTGTAGGGGTTTTTTCTGGGGGTAAATTTAGGGTTTAGGGTGGTGCAGTGGTGTTTGGGTAGTGTAGGGGGTCGTGCTGGGTGTAGATGTAGGGTAACAATAAAATTCTTCAAAACCGGTTGTTAGCAAGAAAAGCTCACAGGAAAAACCTATGGGTTCATAAAAGGAACTGCAAGACTCACAATGGTTGCATATTTTTAGCCTTTTAATACCCAATCTTACAGGCTGAATTTTAGTCATACATCAATATGTTGTCCGGCCACATCCACGACCGGCGTAATTGGGTCGCCAGTCACACATGGGTCTTCTTAGTGACTACACTGTACTGTAGTGTTCCGGACCACAGACCAGCAAATCATTAAAGAGCTTATACTAACACCAGTTCAATTAACCCTCGTATAATGACCACAGAAGAACCATTTGAAACTCTTGATGCAGCACTTCAGGTGACACTAATATTAACAAATATCTGAAACGATGGGGCCCTGGGACCCAAAAGTCTGCCTGGATGCCTCTTAAAGAAGACAGTGATTTCTGGGGAACCTTACTTACTCCACTTTATCAGGACAACTACAGAGAGTGCTTTCTCTAAATTAATACGATCTATTTAATGTATTCTTTCTGCAGTCTCTGCCTCTTTCCAAGCTTCATTGTAAATGGCATATATATCTGCATATATGAAACGTTTATGATGTTGTTTTGCCGGTCCGAGTAGAAGTCCCTTATATCAACGGCATCTTTAAGTAAAGATAAGTGTTGTTTAACCTCTGTAAGTGTAGATTTTTGTAACCACTCAAGGCACAGTTTTCCTACACTGTATGTTGTTCCTATCCCTGGATAATTTCTCTGGACATATCTTGGTTCTGGCCTAGTTACTGTAAACCCTTGTGTCTTGTTCAGGAATCTATCTTGACAGATATTCATGTCTGTGGGCAAGACTAACCATTTTTTCCAGTCAGGATCAGTTCTGTTTTTAGGTAAAATAGTTTTTACGTCGACCCCTTCCTCTAAAGTGTTTTTACTATAAGGTGTAGGTAAATACGGTTTGTTTACGTTTTTTATCTTGGGTAGGCCAAGGCAGGATGTCTGTTGAACAGTGTCATTCAAAAACATTATTTGCTCAGGAATAATGAAGGCTCGAAATAAAGCTTCTATTCCCTGCACTTGCCAGTCTTTTGAGCCCCAGACAGTTTCTATGTTGTCACTCCAGAAGTCGTAACTTAACGAGGACACCTTGGCATAAAAGGCTGCTGAATACATTTGCTTTGTATTGGTCAACATACTTTTTATTCCTGTCTTATTAACATTTCTGAAGTAAAATGTTTCTGAATTTGTGGTATTAAAACCTGAGAAGTATGGACATTTTTCATAGAATGTTTTTGAGCTGCCTTTTGGAGGAGTTGGACAACGTTCCCATTGATTGAAAGTATAAACATTTCTAGGGCTTGCAGATTTGTGCAATGATGACCATAGTAAATATAACAATACATTTGTGCATAATCTGATGAAAATTCTAAGTATTAATGTTTTGTAAATTTAGCAGACATCTCTAAATCTCTAAATCTGACATCATATTAATAACAGTCTCAAAATCCCAATCATCAGAAAATGTGCTTTGTGAAACAAAGTTACTCAAGGAAACCTTAAATTGATGTGGAATCTTCAGCAGCTCTGCTGGACCATAGATATCATAATCAGTTCTATCCCATGCTATAGCACCAGGTTTAAGAACGGCTGTGATGTTTACTGATGTCGTCTCTTTGTTCATGATGAGATGATTTGTATGGCTTCAGGAGCAAGTTGATGTTCTTCCTTGCTGTGTCCATTTTACTATACTTTCCATTTATCAGCATCCCCAAAGTTAATACCATGATTAGCCAAAGTAGGAGAAAAAGTATGCCAAGCACAAACCAAAGTTCAACCCATTGTGAAACCAGATAAGTTTCTTCAAGTTGCTGAAAGAGTTATGTTACTTGATCTTTAAACGTTTTATTTGCTGGCATCGTTTCAGGCTCACTGGGATCCTCAGAAAACGTTTCAAAGTTGACAAAATAGCCAGAAGCAGTTCTGTCAATTGTTGGAATTGCATCAGGAATATTTGAAATCGCTGGGGCTACCGGATCCTTTTTTGTATTAGTGTAGTCCGATGCTACATCATTGTAGACAGGAGTGTCTTGACTAACTGTAATTTGGGTCTCAAGAGGTACAAGTTCCATTGCTTTATTGCTTAGTCCTTCTTTTATTACTGTAGATTCTTCAAAGGTGATGAGTCTTTCAGTGTGAACTTCTTGGATAGTAGCCAGATTTGGTCTTCTGCTACATCGTTGTAGTCCACTGGGCCTACTACTGATTATTGGCCACATGATGTGGTTTGATCAGGTCGATGGATACAAACCTGTTCTCTTTTCTTTCAGCAAGGGGGGGCAGTAACACTGTTCTTGATCCATGGATAGCTAGCACAGGTACTGTTTTTTTGTAAGAAGGACCAAATTCCTTCTTATCCGCGATCTTTTCTCTGACTAGATCCCCAATCTTTGGAATCCCGACAGGCCTTACTGGGATGGGTGGTTCTCCTTTAGTGGTCGTTGGCCTCTGTATTATGTTGCTTTGACTACTTCTTTTCTTGTTTACGTCATGCAAAACAGCCAAACGGTCTTTGATATCAAACGGTTTTTGTTCCACCACTGAAGTGTGACGATCGAGGTCCTGGACAACCATTCTAGTACCAAAAAGCATTTCATAAGGAGTGATTCCACCCAGAGAATTTCTTGGCAGATTGTTAAGACTACGTTGGACACTTATTAGATGTTTGACCCACCCGTCAGCCAAGCCTAGAACCCTAGCTGTTATAGATTGCTTAATGTCCCAGTTTTTACTTTCCACTACAGAATTTCCCTCAGGATGGAATGGACTCGAATACCGCAATGCAACGCCCAGATTGGCCATGGCCTCCTTGTAAGCGTTGGAGCTAAATGCAGGCCCCTGTTCAGAATGTAGCGTGCTGATTGCGTATGTACCGATAAAGACTCGCAAATCTTTTATAACAGTTTTGGCATCAGCCGAGTGCTGAGGGCACATCCAAATGAATCTTGAGCATGAATCCACTGTTACCATGATATATTTATAGTTACCATCCCTCTGTAAGCGGCCACTGTGGTCCAGGTAAACGCATGCTAATGGTTTATCTGAAATTAAAAGGGGCTTCTGCGCCGGGTATTTCACTGTTGACACCTTCATTTTCTGGCAGATTTTACATTCCAAAACATAGTTTCTGGTCTGTTTCCTCATGTGCGGCCACCAGTATCTAAGTTTTAATAATGACACTGTGGCGAAAACACCTGAGTGTGCAGAGGTAAGCCCTTCATGTTCTGCTAAGATTAGTCCTAATCTATGTTCCATGTTTGGAATTACTCTATCCCCCACTCCAGGGATTTGAGCAAAAGGAAGATTATTTGCATCAGTTGTATATGAGTATTTGATTGGAAAGCCTTTTGGTAATGTTTTTCCACTGTTTTTATTGGAAGCGGCAACAGCCTGCATTATTTTGCTGTCTATTTTTTTTTTTAACAAGTGATTGCAGCTACTGAAGCCATTTGCACAGCTGCCTTTGCGGCTACATTAGCCAATGAATTCCCTGCAACGTGAACGCCATCACGCTGATGACTCAGTATATGGATCACGCGAGTCTTTTGTAGTTCTTTCTGTAATTGAACTACTTGTTCCCAAGGCAACGTATGCGTGATTGTGCCACCTTTTGCATATTTGAAACCATTTTGAACCAAGTTCTGCAAGTATTCATTGTAAGACTGGACGCAGTCATACGAATCGCACACTATGAGTGTGGGGATTTCGTGATCGGTATTTTCAATCACTATCTTGAAAGCCTGTAGTTCAGCTCGCTGAGCTGTACAGTTTCCAAGAGATTGAGTTTTTGTGACCATTGGTCAGAATTTCCCATCGCGCCAGCGACCTTTAACAATCGCGCACGCAGCACTATAAGCTTGTTTTCCCCCAATTGCCGGTTGTGCTGATCCATCTGTATAAATTATACATTCGTACTGTTCTAAAGGCAGAATATCAGTTGGCATAGGATATTCTTGTTCGTACTGTAGAAATTCTTGACTTTTCAAGTAAGGGTCAAAAACGTATTCAACGTCTGTTGCAGCAAGAGAGTTAACCCATTGTATCCATCTTGGATGTAAAGCCTTTACATTTGGAATGCTTGCTTTTGTCACTGCCTCTAAGGCAGGTACAGGAGTAACGACCATTATGCGTTTTCCCTGTGCGAGAGCTCTCTCTTTTGCAACTGCAGTTTGAATCGCTGTTAGAATTTTTTCTGTTGAAGTGAATTTCATTTCAGCTTATGTGTACAAGTGTGATTTGTAAGCAATTGGTACTTTTTCACCTTCATTAAAGGTTAAGTACGTAAATCCGCATCTTCCTGGGATTATTCTGATTATAAGGATGGGTATGTTTATGCGTGTCTGTAAATGTGTTGTTGCTAACATATTTATTTGCACTGAACGCAAAATTTCTGTGTGTTTTCGAGTCCACTTTGTTGTTCTAAAATCAGGTTTGATTAATTTGTAGACAGTTTTAACCTTTTCTGCATAATTTAGAATGTATGTTCTTCCGAAATTCAGGAAACCTAGAATTGACTGTAAGTTTTTCAGCGTTTTGGAGGTTGGAGCAGCGCACACTTTTCTAAAAAGTCGGCTGCCAAGCTTTGGCCTTCACTTCATAACTCCTATCCTTGAAAAAGGATGTTGAGGTGGGCAATTCTTTATTTTTTAAAGTTTAATTTATACCCTTCAGAATCGAAGCCAAGTATTATGGTGTTCACCCCGTTGAAGTGCCTGTCCAAATCATCATCTGTTAGATAGATGTCATCGACATAAGATAATGTCTCATCATCATACATTTGTAGTAATTCTGTTACTCTGACTGAAAATAACCCCGGACTATTCTTGAATCCCATGGGGAGTAGACAGAAATGACAATGTGTCCCCATAATTGAGAAAGCAGTCACGTTTCTGCTTTCAGGAGCAATCTTTTGACAGAAGAAACCGTTAGAAAAATCTAATGTGGTTTTATATTTTTTGCGCAGACTGTTATTCATCAGTGCTGCACTGTGTGCATTTTGAACTGCAAAGGTTTTGCAACAAGAGTTTAAATGTCTGTAGTCCAAAACTAGACGATATGTATTGGCAATGGTGAACCAGAGGGTGGCAGGGGTGAACCAGAGAGTGGCAGGGGTGAACCAGAGGGTGGCAGTGGTGAACCAGAGGGTGGCAGTGGTGAACCAGAGGGTGGCAGTGGTGAACCAGAGGGTGGCAGTGATGAACCAGAGGGTGGCAGTGGTGAACCAGAGGGTGGCAGTGATGAACCAGAGGGTGGCAGTTATGAACCAGAGGGTGATGCTGCTAAACAGCCCGGGAGCCCTGTGGGTGTGAGCTCCTGTGCTGCTGAGCTGCCCAGGGGTTGTGAGCCCACGCGCTACTGAACTGCCTGAGGGCCCAGTGGGTGTGAGCCCCCGTGCTGCTGAACTGCCCCGGAGCCTTTTCAGTGTGAAAATCATTCATGCTCAATTGCCTGGGAGCCCTCTGGGTGTAAGCACACATTGTGCTAAGTGTCCCCCTACCCCCAGTACATATATACCCATACCACACAGCACCATTATGCTCTTGCACCATGAAGTCTGGTGCCTGGATGCTCCTGATCCGTACCACCGGCTGGTGCAGTCAAAATGTAAAGTCATAACTTGCTACACAGCACCAATAAACACGTGTGCCCCCTGGCACCGGTATGCGCATGTACCAGGCGTGGAGCACCCGCATGCCACTGCACTCTACTGCCCAGCGCCAGCATATGCCTGTACGGGGCAGTTTAGTATGAGATGGGACATTGTCCAGCAGCAGCAGCTGCATGCGCCTGAACCCACTGAGCAGGATCAGAATGGCTTTGTACCAACACGCGCAGCAGAGCTATCTTGGTCATCTGAAGGATTCTGGGGTCCTGTGCCAAACACATTTTTGCATCCATGAGTTTCCCGAGCGCCATCCCCATGCTCCTGTGACCAAGACGCTGCTTTTTTCTCATCTGCTGCTCTGCTCGGTCTCTGACCCTTTATAAACAAGATGCATGTGAACTCACATAGAAGCCCCGCCCATTTGGCCCCATCCACCACACACTAGCGGTATGAAACCTCTTCCCGCCCGTCCCCACTATAAGGCCCAGCTCACTCAAGGGACCTTGGCACCTTTTGGCGCGCTGGCAAAGTTACAGGCACACGTGGACACATATTTGTGCAAATGGCACAAAAATCCGCAAGTTCGAGGGGAAATTCGCAAACTCGTGGACTTTTTTTGCAATCTTGCACGAATTTGCGCACCGTGATTTCGAAAATGTCGCCAATACTTACTATTGATACGTGTAGTGTACTGCATAGTGGACGCAGCCTTAATATCTCAGACACTGGAGAATTGTGAGAAGTTGGCCTGATGTATGATGTCAACAGTTCTGTGGGCACCTTGTATCAGACCAAACAATCCCTTATGGTGATGGTTGTAAGTCAACCTTATAGACAAGCTATCCTAGGGGTAGCATGGACTAAGCAGCCTTAAAGGCTTAACTCAAGAGGGCATGTGAAGCAAGCTGTTTTACCATATGCAATCCTGTAATACCAAATGAAAGGACACCACACAAGTTATATATTATAAAAATATATGTATTTATTCTCAGAATAATCCCCACTACTCTTTATGAGCAATGAAGCACAAGTGTTTAAACAAAAGCACAATATAACATATACAAGTTGCACGTTTTTGGATGAGGCCGGTGGCCACTCAAACCATATATCAAAAAAGTGGTATAAGAATCACTAATCGATCGGGGGTAAGGTCTAGGGCCTTGGGAATCGCTTGGACTACAGTGGACTAACAGCAGTTAGGACGGGAGTAGCCCGCAGGATTCGGGTGCAGTGCTGAAAGCACAGGCATGCACCAATGTAAAGTCAATGGTGCGTAAAAGTTATCGTTTTACAGATTAAAGAGTCTTCCGACTGGACTAGGACTACCAAACTTTAGAGTTAGGCACTAGAGGTGTGTACCAGTGTAAGAACACCGGCGCTAGTAAGTTACCTCACCCACAGGAAACGGGTGCATAGGTGCCAAAGTGTGTCGGGTTTCGTCACGCAGTTCGATGGTGCCTGAAGATGAAGATGCAGCAGGCGTCCAGAAGAGAAGTGTCCGGTGCGATCCAAGGGTGGATCCAAGCTGAAGGGTACCTGAAAGCAGAGGAGACAGAGTCTGGGTCACTGAGCAGTGACCAGGAAGGAACCAGGAAGGAACCAGGCAATGTCGGGCGCAATCAGGTCAATTTTGGGTGCCTTGTCTCCGCTGCCACGTGGACTCTGGGGCACCGAGGATGTCCTGGAGTGAATCACGAGCTGTCCCACAAAAGCTCTCGCTGTTGGCGGTGTTGACTTCACGATCGGAGTCAACAAGCCTTGGCAAAGGCAACCCATGCAGAATTCAAAGATGGCTTAACACTCGGACCAGCAAGGTCTGAGTAGGTGATCCTTTTCAGGGGAGCGAGTGCCAATCTGGAGCAAACACACCAGCTGTTCAAGTTTGAAGGTTCGTCAGTTCTGGGGCCACTAGCCGATGGGCAAGCGACTGGACCAATGCATCAAGCAGGAAAATGCAAAAGAGCCCCACGCAGGACTCGTCAAGTGTGAAGGGGTGAGCTTCGGTGCAAAAGCTGCTAAGGGCTGGAGCTTCTTAAACCTCAATGCACAGCTTCGAGGGAGCCTCGGGTGCTGCACGGTCAGCGCTTCGTGGTTTATTCAAGATGGCCGCTCCCACAATTCAGGTCGCCTCCACGGGTCCCAGCTCTGCATGGACTGTGCATCGGGCTGTTGGAAGTCAGGATAGCTGACTCTTGTCAGTCTCTGTCACTCGAGTTCCGGTGGGAACTGCAACAAAGCAAATGTCGAGGTGCTGGATGGTGCCTGTTTGCACAGGGTGGTCACTCCTTGACCACAAGGGAGATTCTTCAGTCTTCCATGTTGAGTAGGATGTCGAAGGGTCCAGAGTTTCATTTAATAAGTTTCAGTTAGGATAATCTGATGTGCATTGGCACTGCTCCCACCTATATTCCAAATCTGGGGGCTGGATTACCTGTTAGGCCCCTCCTATGGGTGGGACCTGGGAAGGGGGTGGTTACACCCCTTTCCCTTTGTCGAGTTTCACGCCAGGTCTGGGGCTGAATGGCCCCAGAACGGGTTTGACTGGAATCTGCCCAGGGACACCTTGTGCGCCCCAGGCAGTGTCTAGTTTCATTCAACCCTCCCTGCTACAATCCACTATCTCCTGTCTGGGGTGGTGTGACACCTCCCTGTGACAGGAGATCCTTTGATCAAGCCTCCTCTGTTGAGTATCGGTCAGCAGCAGGAGGCCAGACTGGTGTCTGTGGCAGCAGCATCCATTTTGTGATGCTGGGGCTTTGGTTAGGATTAACCGCATTTGCAGTAAGTAACATGTCTTCCCCTCCTGGAGGGGTGGGACGCTGCCCCCAACATCAGAATCGTCGAGGGGGTAGCATTCCGCATTGTATGACACCAAACACGACATGTTTTGATAAAGCCAAACCGGAGTTGCAATAACCGTAAGGATTATAATGCACTTAAGAGTATATGGTATGGCAGTATCACTGGAACAGCTATAGGGAAATGATCCCACAAGCTGCAGACAGGCTCAGCTCATGCCAGAGCACTATCTCACATAAAACCAAGCACTCTGCCTCCAGGATTGTTAAGGCCTGCTATAGGAGTGGCTGATCGGTATATATTTGTCCAGATATAGGTTTACACATAGGTATACTATATCTAAGCAAGGAGTGATTACACCACCTTGTCCCAGCTGAGTGATCAACCAGTTGTGTCAATTTAAGAACCAGCCAGGGGTGGCAAAAGCTATGCTTCAGCCCCTGGTCGGACTTGGATGCCCCTATGCCCTGGGCACCTATAGTGCACTGTACAGGGGCTGATAAGGTGTCCAGTACCAATGAGGTTATGTTCCTATAGTACATGTCTGTGAATTTAGAGAGAGAACAGCAGGCTGTGGGTCTGATTAGCAGGCCCACAGTCACATTAAGTCGAAAACCAGTGAAGCAAAAAGCACAAATTGGGGTAACCATAGGATAGCAGACCCTACTCTCCTACTCAACCCCCCCCCCCAAACGCAGGGACATTAAACTTAACCTTGACCAGATAAGTCTTCATGTTCTAAGTGGAAGTACCTGGAGAGACCATCTGCATTACCATGGTCAGTCCCTGGGCTGTGCTCCACTGTAAAGTCCATCCCCTGTAGGGAAATGGACCTCCTGAGCAGTTTGGGATTTTCACCCTTCGTCTGATTAAGTGTCAGGAATCATTCAGTCAGCTCTCTATACAACACAGGACATTTCCGCCCCAAGAAGACATTCAGGGTTGTGGTGAAACCTAGAATGGTGAACTTCTGGGTAAATGTGAATTAGTTGGGGAATTCAAGATGGTCGCCGCTATTGCCGTGGTGACATTTCGGCGACGTTCTAGTCTCCCGCTATCTTGAAGAGCGAGAGCGCTGAGAACTGCGCACTTCAAAATAGACTGTACCGTGAGTGGCCGTAATTCAAGGCGCTCACAGGAGTTTCGAGTTTAGTGTTTCTGTGAGAATAATTCATAGTCCTGTTCCTGAATATCTTAGTCCAGAGTCGAAGTTGGGTGTAGCTGTGAGAACCAAGACTGTGAACGGTACTCGTCTTTCGACGCGTCTGTGAAGAGAAGTCCGTCGAGAGCAGGTTGCGCTTTGACAGTTATTCTAGCAAGAGTCTGAGGAGTTTTTGTGAAAAAGACTTTCTGGACTCTTCCTGAGGAAAATTATCCTCAACTTGCAGTTCCACCCCCGCAGCAAGGGCAAGTCTATGAACGTCGGAGGACAGCAAGTCGGCATCCACTGAAGGGCCAAGTAAGACTTTTCCAATTGCCTGGAAGATCTTCTAGTTTTCCCCAGAGCTCCCCCATTGCGCTGCCCTATCTCTTCCCTTCCTCTCTCTCCTTCCTGGTTCCTTTTTGCGCGCATCTTCCAAAAGTTCAAGACTGTCTCCATGAACTGCATGACCAACTTCACATACTTGTGAACAGACTCCCATTTGACAGCAACGTTATCATTGAAGAAGGTAGGCGAGAGAGTATTGGGTTGAAGATCAAGGAACATTTCCTCTAATTCAGTTACTAACGGGCTGTCCTCCTTTTTTCAGTATTGTCAAATCCTTCATGGTAACCACTCGCAACCACATACAGAGAGGGGCAAGGCTCTAAAGACAACTGGTAGGATAAACTGGATTTGTGTATTATATGTCCTGGAAGTGTAGTTGGAGTTTCTGCATTGTCTTTCTCTCTTTCCTCTGTGCATTAGGAACCCACGTGCAGTCCTGACCACCAATCGAATATAGAAGGTCAAGTGGGTGCCAGTTGTCGTTGGAGTGTCTCTCTTTTCTGTCCACTTCCCCTTTCCCTGTCTCTGGTGCCGTTGCTCGCGAAGCGGCGTCACTGGGGATAGGGCATTGGGAGCCAGCATCAGTTCTGCCTCTGCGAAGAATCTGGGACCTGACAGTTTGAAGTGCCCAAGTGGTTCACTCGCCCAGGCAGAATGGTTGAAGAGTTTAGTCTAAAGTCCCTTGGGGAAATGTTAGCAGGGATTCAGAGAGAGATTGGAGCTGTGAGGGAGGAAAATAAAAATTTGAAACAAGAGTTAGTAGTTTCTCGTCAGGAAACCTTGCTGTTGTCCCGGAAGGTCGATGGGTTAGCAATGAGTAATCCCGCAGGGTCTTCCCCAAGTTCTAGTAAGAGTACCACAGAATCTGATACCAGAATGGTAGCGCAAGTTATTCATTCTGTTTCTCCCATAATTCCTTTAGCGGCTCCGGAGCGATTTCATGGGGACCGCCAAAAGGCCCAGTTGTTTCTGACCCAATGTTCGTTACATTTTATGTGTCGTCCTACCCTTTTCCCTGATGCTCAGTCTAGAGTGGCGTTTGTCTTGTCATATCTGGGTGGGGACGCTGCAAATTGGGCAATGCCTCTGGTAACACGAGATGATCCCTTCCTGCATGATTTTGATCCATTTAAAACGGAGTTTCTCCGTATATTTGATAGAAGGAGGATATCTCAGGCTACTGATAATGAATTGCTTGAGCTCAGACAGGGGTCAGGAGATTTGATTACCTATTTGGCACAGTTTAACAAACTCATTGTCGAAACTCAATGGCCTGAGGAGAAGAGAGCAGCTCTGTTTTACCGAGGACTTCGGGATGAACTGAAGGATTCCCTAGCCCAGATACCTAACCGGCCAACTGAGCTCTCGGCCTTGGTTGATTTGGTGTTGGAGCTGGATTTTCGTAGTGTGGAAAGAAAAGGGGAAAAGAAAAGAGATTTTCGAGTCAGTATTCCACGCTTTGATAGAATGAAGACAGAAGGGTCTAAGAGTGTCAGTGCCCAGTCGGATGTCGAACCAATGCAGATTGGAGCAGTTCGTGGACCCCTGAGTAAGGAAGAGAAAGAACAGAGATGATTGAAGAGATTGTGTTTGTATTGTGGAATGCCGGGGCATTTTGTTAAAGAATGCACAAAACGACCTAAGATCCAGATGAAGGGAAACGCCATGAACCATCAGTAGAAGGGGTCGGTCTGATGGCGGAAGTTGAGAAGACGATCCCCGAAGGTCATTCGCTTTCGAACACGTTGCAGACTCTGATGCCTCATCTTATCTTGCAGTTGACCTTAAAGTTTCGAGGTCAAGAAATTCCTGGAGTGGTGGTGATGTTAGACTCAGGGGCTACGGGCAATTTTTGCGACATCAAGTATGCAGAGCGAATGGGCATCCAGTCTATCAGAAAAATTAAGAGTGAACCAGTGAGAGCGGTGGATGGAACCAACTTGTCTTCTGGCCCAATCACTTGTCACACCGAACCTGTGGAACTTTATCAAGTAGATGGTCATCATGAGCAGGTGCAATTTAATCTGATTGATGCGCCGCAGTTTCAGTTGATTTTAGGCTTACCCTGGCTTGCCTTGCATAATCCAACAATTAATTGGGAAAATCGGACAGTGAAGATGCAATCAGATTTTTGTCATGAACATTGTTATAGTCAGGATCCACCAAAGCTCATTCCGACTCAATCGCAATTACTGTCGCATGGGGGGCAGACGGTCAGTGTGATTACGTCTGTGGAAATTCCAGCGGAATACCAAGAATACAGGGAAGTTTTTAATGAGAGGGAAGCTGAAGTATTACCTCCACATCGCTCTTATGATTGTACTATCGATTTGGAGCCGGGAACGGTGCTTCCTTGTAGCAGAATCTATGCTCTTACGGAAAAAGAGAACCAATATTTGAAGGAATATCTGGATCGTTATCTGGCAAATGGATTCATTAGACCCCCCCAATCCCCGGTATCCTCGCCATTGTTTTTTATTCCTAAAAAGGAAGAGGGAACCTTAAGAACCTGTATTGACTATCGAGCGTTAAACTGAGCCACCATCAAGAATCGATATCCTTTGCCTTTAATTTCGGTCTTGTTGGATCAGATCAAAGATGCTCAGATCTTTACTAAACTGGATCTGCGCGGGGCCTACCATCTGGTGCGGATGAAGGAGGGACACGAATGGAAGACTGAATTCCGAACGAAGTTCGGTTTGTTCGAATATTGCGTGATGCCCTTCGGCCTTTGCAATGCCCCTGCTGTGTTCCAGCATTTTATTAACGATGTCATGGGAGATCTGATTGACAAGATTGCAGTAATCTATCTCGATGACATTTTGATTTTCTCTAAAGACCCTCAAGAACATCCAGAACATGTGAAGACGGTGCTGCATCGTTTACAAACTCATCATCTATTTGTAAAATTGGAAAAATGTACATTCAGTTCCAATCGAGTGGAGTTTTTAGGATTTGTGCTATCTTCACAGGGAGTGATGATGGATCCGGCAAAAGTACGAGCTGTTGAGGATCGGCCGTCGCCCAAGGATGTGAAGGAGATTCAGAGATTTCTGGGCTTTGCTAATTTTTACCGTCGATTCATCTCCGGTTTCTCACAATTGATTGTTCCGATTACTCAACTTCTCAAGAAAGGGGTGAAATTCCAGTGGTCCAGTGAGGTTGAGAACGCTTTCGTTAACCTGAAGAAGAGTTTCACGTCCGCTCCGCTCTTACGTCATGCTGATCCGGCTGAACCTTTCTTTGTGGAAGCAGACGCTTCGGATCAGGCGATTGGAGGGGTCTTATCACAGAGACATCCAGATACAGGACAACTGCATCCCGTAGCTTTTCGATCACGAAAACTGAATGCAGCGGAAATCAACTACAGGATTGCTGAAAAAGAGCTTTTGGCTGTGAAGGATGCCTTCGAAGACTGGAGACATTATCTTTAGGGAGCTCGACATAAAGTAACCGTGTTCACGAATCACAAGAACCTGCAATTCTTGAAGACGGCAAAGACTTTAACCCCCCGGCAGCTACGTTGGTCTCTCTATTTTTCTGACTTTGATTTTGTTATTACTTATCGACCAGGCAGTAAGAATGGGAAGGCAGATGCATTGTCGCGAATTGATACTGTAGAAACGCAGCATTTGGTGGAGGTCCAACCAATTATTCCGGAGACTCAAGTTATCTGCACAGTCACCTTGGATGGATTTCAAGAAGAAATCAAGAAAAGTCTGTCTGCAGAAGAAATCAAGGCTTGGGTAGCTCAAGATCCAGAACGCAAGTTTCACCAACAATTGCCATACTATCGAGAAGCGTTATATCTGTCCTTACAAGAAAAGGCCTTGAGGATGTGCCATGATCAACCATTAGCTGGACATAAGGGCATTATGAAAACTCTAGATCTGGTTCAGCGTTATTTTTGGTGGCCTGAGCTGTCTGCCTCTGTCAAGCAGTATGTGTTGTCTTGTGATTTATGTGCCCGAAGTAAAGCTACACGACAAGTTCCACAGGATATGTTGCAACCCTTACCAACTCCTACCTGTCCGTGGCATACTGTATCAATGGATCTTATTGTAGATCTGCCCCTTAGTGAAGGGTTTAACACCATTTTGGTCTTTGTGGATACTTTCTCCAAGATGTGTCATTTTGTCCCCCTGACTGGACTCCCTTCTGCAAAAGAGTTGGCGAGATTATTTGGGGAATACGTAGTGAGGTTACATGGAGTTCCCAAGATAGTGATTTCTGATCGGGGGGCTCAATTTGTTTCCCACTTCTGGAAGGCTTTTCTTCATGGGTTAGGGGTTGAGCCTAGGTATTCTACAAGTTATCACCCCGAGACTGACGGTCAAACTGAGCGTCAAAATCAGGAACTTGAACAATATTTAAGACTGTTTCTTATGGATCAGGGAGGGGAGTGGGCTGATCAGTTGTGGATGGCTGAGTTTGCATGTAATATTGCGAAAAGTGCATCTACAGGCTATTCTCCTTTCTATGTCAATTATGGCAGACATCCTAACCCTTTTTGTGTTCAGGAGGAATTGGGGGTGCCAGCAGCAGATGAGTTGTTGAAAGACATGTCTTCCCTTCACAAATCTGCAGAAGAGAATTTAATTCAGGCTAAAGAAAAGTACAAGCAATATGCAGATAGACACCGTAAACCAGCTCCAGAGTATCAGGCAGGTGACAGGGTGTGGTTGTCCACTAAGCATTTGCATCTCAAGGGGAATAGGAAGTTTCAGCCTCGGTTTGTGGGTCCATACTTAATTGAAGAGGTTCTGGGTCCAGTCACGGTGAAATTAAAACTTCCTCCTACCATGAAGATCCACCCCGTCTTCCATGTGTCATTGTTGAAGAAGACTTCCCCTCAGGTTAGGATAGAGAAGCCTCCTCCTCCACTTCTTGTTCAGGGACATTCTGAATATGAGGTCAAAGGTATTCTGGACTCCAAGATCCGTTCCAATAAGTTGTTCTATCTGATAGATTGGAAAGGATATGGTCCGGAATATCGCTCCTGGGAAAGAGCTGAAGATGTTCATGCTTCTCAGTTAGTCAAACGCTTTCATTCTCAGTTTCCATCCAAGCCAGGACTGCTGTCTCGGTCGTTGAGAGGGGGTACTGTCAGGAATCATTCAGTCAGCTCTCTATACAACACAGGACATTTCCGCCCCAAGAACACATTCAGGGTTGTGGTGAAACCTAGAATGGTGAACTTCTGGATAAATGTGAATTAGTTGGGGAATTCAAGATGGTCGCCGCTATTGCCGTGGTGACATTTCGGCGACGTTCTAGTCTCCCGCTATCTTGAAGAGCGAGAGCGCTGAGAACTGCGCACTTCAAAATAGACTGTACCGTGAGTGGCCGTAATCCAAGGCGCTCACAGGAGTTTCGAGTTTAGTGTTTCTGTGAGAATAATTCATAGTCCTGTTCCTGAATATCTTAGTCCAGAGTCGAAGTTGGGTGTAGCTGTGAGAACCAAGACTGTGAACGGTACTCGTCTTTCGACGTGTCTGTGAAGAGAAGTCCGTCGAGAGCAGGTAGCGCTTTAACAGTTATTCTAGCAAGAGTCTGAGGAGTTTTTGTGAAAAAGACTTTCTGGACTCTTCCTGAGGAAAATTATCCTCAACTTGCAGTACCACCCCCGCAGCGAGGGCAAGTCTATGAACGTCGGAGGACAGCAAGTCGGCATCCACTGAAGGACCAAGTAAGACTTTTCCAATTGCCTGGAAGATCTTCTAGTTTTCCCCAGAGCTCCCCCATTGCGCTGCCCTATCTCTTCCCTTCCTCTCTCTCCTTCCTGGTTCCTTTTTGCGCGCATCTTCCAAAAGTTCAAGACTGTCTCCATGAACTGCATGACCAACTTCACATACTTGTGAACAGACTCCCATTTGACAGCAACGTTATCATTGAAGAAGGTAGGCGAGAGAGTACTGGGTTGAAGATCAAGGAACATTTCCTCTAATTCAGTTACTAACGGGGTGTCCTCCTTTTTTCAGTATTGTCCAATCCTTCATGGTAACCACTCGCAACCACATACAGAGAGGGGCAAGGCTCTAAAGACAACTGGTAGGATAAACTGGATTTGTGTACTATATGTCCTGGAAGTGTAGTTGGAGTTTCTGCATTGTCTTTCTCTCTTTCCTCTGTGCATTAGGAACCCACGTGCAGTCCTGACCACCAATCGAATATAGAAGGTCAAGTGGGTGCCAGTTGTCGTTGGAGTGTCTCTCTTTTCTGTCCACTTCCCCTTTCCCTGTCTCTGGTGCCGTTGCTCGCGAATCGGCGTCACTGGGGATAGGGCATTGGGAGCCAGCATCAGTTCTGCCTCTGCGAAGAATCTGGGACCTGACATTAAGCCACAAGAGGGGTTTATGGTCTGTCTGAATTAAGAAGTGAGTACCAAACAAGTATGGCCTCAGCTTCTTCAGGGCCCAAACCACAGCAAAGGCCTCCCTCTCAATAGCTGACCAATGTTTCGCTCTAGGGGTCAGCCTTCTGCTAATAAAAGCAATATGCTGGTCTTGACCATCTACATTGAGTTGTGAAAGAAGCACAGCTCCCATCCCCAACTCAGAAGCATCTGTTTGAACAATGAACTGTTTGGAGTAGTCAGGACTCTTAAGGATTGGTGCAGAGCACATGGCCTTCTTCAGGTCATCAAATGCCGTTTGACAGCTAACTGTCCACTGAACCTTTTTGGGCATTTTCTTGGATGTCAAATCATTTAATGGTGTTACAATGGACCCATAGTTCTTTACAAACTTCCTGTAATACCCAGTCAGGCCCAATAAGGCTCTGACTTGTGTCTGGGTAGTTGGAGGAGCCCAGTCCTGTATGGCCTGGATCTTGCTCTCCAATGGTTGAACTTGACCCCCACCTACTAGGTGGCCCAAGTACACAACCTTGCTCTGTCCTATCTGGCACTTGGTAGCCTTGATAGTCAGGCCTGCCTTTTGCAGGGCCTCCAGACCCTTCTTCAGGTGGATCAGGTGATCCTCCCAGGTAGAGCTAAAGACAGCAATATCGTCTAGATATGCTGCACAAAAGTCATCCAACCCAGAAGGGACTTGATTCACCAACCTTTGGAAGGTGGCAGGTGCATTCTTCAAACCAAAGGGCATCACCACTGGGGGTAGAGAATGCTGTCTTGGCCTTTGACTCTTCAGCGAACCTGATTTGCCAATAGCCAGCTGTCAGATCAAATGTGCTCAGAAACTTGGCAGAAGCCAATTTGTCAATGAGCTCATCTGCCCTTGGAATGGGATGAGCATCTGTCCCAGTGACAGCATTGAGACCTCTATAGTCCACACAAAATCTAATTTCTCTCTTTCCATCTTGGGTATGAGGTTTTGGCACAAGGACTACTGGGCTGGCCCAGGGGCTCTCTGATGGCTCAATCACTCCAAGTTCTAACATTTTCTGCACCTCAGCCTTGATACAATCTCTGACATGGTCAGGTTGCCTGTAGATTTTATTCTTCACAGGTAGACTATCACCAGTGTCCACCACATGGGTGCACCAGGTAGTCTGACTGGGTGTGAGTGAAAACATGTGTCTATGGGCTTGCAAAACTTGTCTGCAGTCCATCTGTTGCTGGTCAGTGAGGCTGCCTGCCAAGGCTACTCCATCAACTGAGCCATCATCAGGGTTTGGGAAAGCAGGTCTTCGAGAGGGTCACTCTCTTCCTCCTGTTCCCCATCTGTAGCCATGAGCAAGCCCATGCTTTCCCTGTCAACACATGCTTTCAGTCTGTTCACATGGATCACCCTGTGGGGGTTCCTAGGGGTCTCAAAGTTCACCATGTAGGTGACCTCCCCCTTCTTCTCCATGATGGTGTAGGGTCCAGACCATTTGTCCTGGAGAGCTGCTGGGGCCACTGGCTCCAACACCCATACCTTCTGTCCTGCCTGGTACTCAGTCAGAACAGCCTTTTGGTCATTCCAAGCTTTCTGTAATTCTTGGCTGGCCTCCAGGTTTTTGGATGCTTTCTGCATGTACTCAGCCATCCTGGAGCGGAGACCAAGTACATAGTCCACTATGTCAAGTTTAGGCAATTTGAGAGGTAACTCCCATCCTTTCCTCACAAGACACAATGGACCACTCACAGGGTGGCCAAACAAAAGTTCAAAAGGGCTGTAGCCAACCTCCTTCTGTGGGACCTCTCTGTAAGCAAAGAGTAAGCAGGGTAAATGGATGTCCCATCTACGCCTGAGCTTTTCAGGTAATCCTTTTATCATTCCCTTTAGGGTCTTGTTGAACCTTTCAACAAGCCCATTGCACTGTGGGTGATAGGGTGTGGTGAACTTGTAGTTCACTCCACACTCCTTCCACATTGCCTTTAAGTATCCAGACATAAAGTTTGTACCTCTGTCTGAAAGTACCTCCTTTGGAAAGCCCACCCTGGAGAAAACTCCAAGTAGGGCCCTTGCCACAACAGGAGCTGTTGTGGTCCTCAGGGGAATTGCCTCTGGGTACCTAGTGGCATGATCCTCTACCACCAGGATAAATCTGTGCCCAGATGCTGTTTGGGGATCCATTGGTCCAACAATGTCAATCCCAACTCTCTCAAAGGGCACCCCCACCACAGGTAGTGGTATAAGGGGGGCCTTTGTTGGGCCACCTGATTTGCCACTGGCTTGGCCGGTGACACAGGAGCGACAAAACTCCTTTGTATCCTCTGACATATGAGGCCAGTGAACGTGAGGGACAAGCCTGTCCCAAGTCTTGTTCTGGCCTAAGTGTCCTGCAAGGGGAATATCATGGGCCAAGGTTAGAAGGAAGCCCCTAAATTGCAAAGGTATGACCAACCTCCTGGTTGTACCAGACTTGGGGTCTATACCCTCTGAATAAAGGAGCCCATCATCCCAATACACTGAATGGGTACCTTGAGCATTCCCTGCAGCCTCAGCAGCAGCTTGCTGTCTGAGGGGTTCAAGTGAAGGGCAAGTCAACTGAGCCTGCCCCAGGTCTGCCCTTGAGGGTCCCCCTGTCCCCAGAAACTCAACCTGATCAGGTTCAAGCTCTTCAGAGACAGTCTCCTCTTGGATCACAGAATCACCCTCCTGTGAGGTCTGATCCTCAACCTGGGGCAAGTGGGAAGGCTCTGCCTTCAACCTCTTGCTCCTTCTCTTGGGTTGTGGTTGGTCTATTGTTTCAAGATCCACGACAGGTTCAGGTAGGCACTTCTTGGCCTGGGACCTGGTTACAGCAAGGACCTGGGCTGATATCCCTAGCATTTCTGCATGAGTCCTGTACTCCACTTCTGACCATACTGATTCTTCCAGATCATTGCCCAACAAACAGTCAACTGGAAGGTCTGCACTAACAACAACTCTTTTGAGGCCAGTTACCCCTCCCCAGGAGAAATTAACAACAACCACACTATGTGTAGTAGTGGTGTTGCTAGCATTGGTCACTAGGTAATTCTCACCTAGTATCATCTGTTCAGGGTCCACAAAGTTAGGTGTCACCATAGTGGCACTGGCACAAGTGTCCCTGTAGGCCTGAGCCAGTTTCTCAATAATTAAAGGCGTCTGCCGGTACTTGCCCAGGTTACTAGGACTCACAGTTGAGGACATTGCTATGTCCCCCTCACAGATCAGAACTGCCTGAGTAGGGATCCTGACTAAGCCAGTCTCCATCTCAGTACCCAGGGTTAACCCCACTATAGCCTTGGGTTGTGTACTACTACTGCTACCTGTACTAGGGGGTGCAGGTGTCTTAGGGACTGCAGTAGTAGCAACTGGATTCCTCTTAGTGCATTCCGTTCCCCAATGAGAAGTGGACTTGCAAAAGTTGCACCAAGGTTTCTTTTGGCCATCATTCTTCTTCTTCTTTCCATTTTGGGAACCACCCTCCTTATTATTAGTTTGGGGGCCTGTAGAAGACTTCTGGTCTTTATCTTTCTGATTACTACCCTTTTGATCTGCTTTCTTCTGATCACCTCCTTGGTTCTGGGGTTTCTGCTTAACCCTTGTTCTGACCCATTTGTCTGCCTTCTTTCCCAATTCTTGGGGAGAGGTCAGATCAGAGTCTACAAGGTGTTGATGCAATTGCTGGTTCTGACAGTTATTAAGGATCTGCTCTCTCATTATAAGAATGTACAATCCTGTATAGTCTGAGACTTTACTTCCCTGCAACCAACCCTCCAGAGCCTTAGTGTCACAATCAACAAAATCAGTCCAGTCTTGAGTCTGTGCTTTTTGGGTGTCTCTGAACAACAACCTGTATTGCTCAGTGGTTAGGCCAAACCCTCTAATAAGAGCACTCTTCAAGACAGAGTAGTTTTTAGCATCCTCAGGTCTAACTGTGAGGAGCGTAGCTCTCCCTTTCTCAGAAAAGGAGAGCCACAAGATTGCTGCCCATTGATTTGAAATGACCTGCTGTACCAAGCAGGCCCTATCCAGAGCAGTTATCCAATTGTGGATGTCATCCCCATCTCTGTTAGGGGGCACAATCTTACTCAGGTTTCTATTGTTATAGGGCCTGACTTTATCTCTTGGGATAATGCTGCCACCAGTGGGAATCTCCCCACTTAACTTTTGCTCTCTTGCAAGAGCTAGTCTAGCTTGGGCCAGGGCTAATTCCTCTCTTTCTATTTGGAGATTAACTGCTCTCATCCTGGCTCTATGCTCTTTTCTTTGAGGGGAAGTCATTCCTCTCTGTGATTCCCTTGAGGCACTAGAAATGTGAGAATCCCTGGAAGGGCTTCTCTCTCTCCTATTGCCTGGGAGAATCCTGTTATGTACTCTGGGGAGGTGCTGGCCCTCTCCATTTCCATGTAGGTCCAAGTTGGCTTGGCTAAGCCTTCCAACTGGTACCTGGTTAACCCTTTGATCCACATCTGAATCTTTACCATTTGAATCTGGATTCACCTCCTCATCTTCTACATCTGGGGGGTTGTTCTCAGTATCTGGTGGTTCACTCCTGCTCCTGATCCTGAGGGAATTACTATAACTCTCTCTAAGTCATCCTTTTCTAGAATGGCTATCATGATAGGAATGGTAGGGTTGTGACCCTTTCTCAGCTTCCTTTCAGTGCACAAGGCACTCAAGTCTCTATGGCTGAATCTGTCATAGTCTGAGGTTGCCTTTGAGGGTCAACCCTCACAGGTAGAGACCCTGTAGGTTCACCTGTGTCAGACATGACTCTAGTGTGGTATAAGAGATGCACCTACCTACACTAAGTGTTTTCCTACTGTACCTTACTAGTGAGTTGTAGTCAGGGTGTGCTAATCCCTTTTCTCTACAACTACTAAGTTCAGTAGAACTTAATATGCTAAGATTTGTTTATATGTACCTAGGTACTTAATGTGTTCTTTCAATTTGATATAAAGATTGCAATGGTAAAACCACAGCAAGCTCAAATCCGCACCGCTGCTCACCAATGTGAGAAGTTGGCCTGATGTATGATGTCCACAGTTCTGTGAGCACCTTGTATCAGTCCAAACAATCCCTTATGGTGATGGTTGTAAGTCAACCTTATAGACAAGCTATCCTAGGGGTAGCATGGACTGAGCAGCCTTAAAGGCTTAACTCAAGAGGGCATGTGAAGCAAGCTGTTTTGCCATATGCAATCCTGTAATACCAAATGAAAGGACACCACACAAGTTATATATTATAAAAATATATGTATTCTCAGAATAATCCCCACTACTCTTTATGAGCAATGAAGCACAAGCGTTTAAACAAAAGCACAATATAACATATACAAGTTGCACATTTTTGGATGAGGCCGGTGGCCACTCAAACCATATATCAAAAAAGTGGTATAAGAATCACTAATCGACCGGGGGTAAGGCCTACGGCCTTGGGAATCGCTTGGACTACAGTGGACTAACAGCAGTTAGGACGGGAGTAGCCCGCGGGATTTGGGTGCAGTGCTGAAAGCACAGGCATGCACCAATGTAAAGTCAATGGTGCGTAAAAGTTATGGTTTTACAGATTAAAGATTCTTCCGACTGGACTAGAACTACCAAACTTTAGAGTTAGGCACTAGCGGTGTGTACCAGTGTAAGAACACCGGCGCTAGTAAGTTACCTCACCCACAGGAAGCGGGTGCAGAGGTGCCAAAGTGTGTCGGGTTTCGTCACTGTGTCTCTGTTTTTCCCTCCACAGATTCCCCTTCATTGTGTGACCTCTTTTTGTGCCTCTGTTTTTCCCTCCACAGATTCCCCTTTGTTGTTTGACCTCTTTTTTGTGCCTCTGTTTTTCCCTCCACAGATTCCCCTTCATTGTGTGACCTCTTTTTGTGCCTCTGTTTTTCCCTCCACAGATTCCCCTTCGTTGTCTGACCTCTTTTTGTGCCTCTGTTTTTCCCTCCACAGATTCCCCTTCGTTGTGTGACCTCTTTTTGTGCCTCTGTTTTTCCCTCCACAGATTCCCCTTCGTTGTTTGACCTCTTTTTGTGCCTTTGCTTTTCCATCCACAGATTCCCCTTATGTTGTTTGACCTCTTATTTGTGCCTCTGTTTTTCCCCCCACAGATTCCCCTTCGTTGTTTGACCTCTTTTTTGTGCCTCTGTTTTTCCCTCCACAGATTCCCCTTCGTTGTCTGACCTCTTTTTTGTGCCTCTGTTTTTCCCTCCACAGATTCCCCTTCGTTGTTTGACCTCTTATTTGTGCCTCTGTTTTTCCCTTCACAGATTCCCCTTCGTTGTCTGACCTCTTTTTTGTGCCTCTGTTTTTCCCTCCACAGATTCCCCTTCGTTGTCTGACCTCTTTTTTGTGCCTCTGTTTTTCCCTCCACAGATTTCCCCTTCGTTGTGTGACCTCTTTTTGTGCCTCTGTTTTTCCCTCCACAGATTCCCCTTCGTTGTGTGACCTCTTTTTGTGCCTCTGTTTTTTCCTCCACAGATTCCCCCTCGTTGTTTGCCATCCTTACAATCCTCTAAAAACTCTCTTCTCTCCCCCTCAGATCCCCCCTTCGCTCTCCCTTCACTCCCCCACTCCCGCCACCCCCTTCCTGCCGTTTTCGCACACAAATCGGCCTTCTCCCCGCCTACCCGCCCGCCACCCACCTCCCAGCTGACCCCTCCTCCCCAAGCTACCCCATAAATGGTGGCCGCTGCGAGGCCACGCAGCGGACGAGCGCAGCGTGCGCGCCGCTGTCGCGCCAAAGACGACCTAAGGCAAGCCCGTCTGCGCCTGGACCGCACCCAGCGCCAGGACCCCTGTCCCCCAGCTCCCCCGCCGGACCTACAACTCCGCCACCCTCACCGCCCTCAACCACGGACACACACCGGGTTGCTGCCACGCAACCCCAAAGCGAGCCCACGGACCTTTCTCCTGCCGAAACTGCCGTTTCACCTGCCTACAAACACCCAACACACCCAACAAGAACAACTCCCCCAGAAACAAACTCGAATGCATCCTGATCAACACCCGATCCGTCCACAGGCACACCATCGAAATATGGAACCTCATCGACTCCGCAACCCCGGACATCGCCTTCCTCACCGAGACCTGGATGAACCCCTCCTCGGCTCCCGACATCGCCATAGCCATCCCCGACGGCTACAAAATCATCAGGAGAGACTGCACTGACCACACCGGAGGAGGCATCGCCATCGTCCACAAGAGCTCCATCCGCATAACAACGAACACCGACAACACGCTCCCCGACGCCGAACACCTCCACTTCTCAATCCACAGCGACCCCAAGACCACCCTCAGAGGCACCCTCATCTACAGACCACCAGGACCTCGCACAAAATTCAGCGAAGACATCGCAGACTTCATCAGCCCACACGCACTCCCCTCCACCAACTACATACTCCTAGGGGACCTCAACTTCCACCTAGAGAACCACGCCGACAACAATACCACCACCCTACTGGACAACCTCGCCAACCTCGGACTGAAACAGCTGGTCAACACCCCCACCCACTACGCCGGACACACACTTGACCCGATCTTTTCCTCCAGCAAACACATCTCCTTCAGCCACACCACCAAACTATCCTGGACGTACCACAGCTGTGTCCACTTCAGCTTCAAAAAAATGACCGTACACCACCACGCCCAACAACCACCAAGAAGACAATGGAACCGAGTCACCACCGAACAACTCACCACAGCCCTCTCCCAGAACCCACCCACCAGCACCGCAGACCCCAACGAAGCGGCCACCAACCTCACAAACTGGATCTCAGACTGCGCCAACTTACTGGCCCCCCTGAAGACCCAAGTATACAAAGACAACCACAAGAAAAACTCCTGGTTCACCCCCACCCTCAAGGACTCCAAAAAAGAATGTCGCACCCACGAAAAAACCTGGCGCCTCAATCAGACCGACGAGAACATGTCTGCTCTCAAGAACGCCACCCGCAAACACCACCAACTCCTCCGCGCAGCAAGAAAATCATCCTTCAAAGACAGGCTCGAAAACAACGCCCACAATAGCAAGGAACTATTCAGCATCGTCAGGGAACTCTCTAACCCCGATGCTGAAAACAACGCCATCCCCCCCTCTCAGGATCTCTGCTACTCCCTCGCGGCTTTCTTTCACCACAAGGTCACCGATATTTACAACAGCCTCTCCACATCCAACACGAACCCACCTCCGGAAACCGACACTGACAACACCACCATCCACACCTGGAACCCAACCACCACCAAGGAAACCACCCGCATCATGAACTCCATCCACTCAGGATCCCCATCCGACCCATGCCCGCACCACATATTCAACAAAGCCAACAACATCATCGCACCCCACCTACGAGACGTCATCAAAGCATCACTCACCTCCGCCACTTTCCCCGAAAACTGGAAACACGCCGAACTCAACGCCCTCCTAAAGAAACCTACAGCAGACCCCACCGAACTCAAAAACTTCCGGCCCATCTTGCTCCTCCTATTCCCCGCAAAAGTGATTGAAAAGATCATCAACACTCAACTCACCACCGCCCTAGAATCCAACAACTCACTCGACCCCTCACAGTTCGGTTTCAGAGCTAACCACAGCACCGAGACCGACCTCATCGCAGCCACAGACGACATCAGATCCTTGACAGACAAAGGAGAGACCGTGGCACTCATACTCCTGGACCTCTCCACAGCCTTCGACACGGTATGCCACCATACTCTAATACGGCGCCTCAACAACGCCGGCATCCGAGGCAAGGCCCTGGAATGGATCACCTCCTTCCTCTCCGGAAGAACACAAAGAGTCCGTCTCCCCCCCTTCAGATCTACAGCCACTGACGTCATCTGCGGTGTCCCACAAGGATCCTCCCTCAGCCCCACCCTCTTCAACATTTACATGACCCCCCCTGACGAAAATCGCATGCAAACACGGACTCAACATCATATCCTACGCCGACGACACTCAGCTCATCCTCTCTCTCACCAACAACCCCACCTCAGCAAGAACCAGACTACACGAAGGCATGAAGGAAGTAGCGGACTGGATGACAGACAGCCGGCTTAAACTCAACACCGATAAGATGGAGGTCCTAATCCTCGGCCCTACTCCCACCGCCTGGGACGAATCCTGGTGGCCCCCCGCCCTGGGCAGCACTTCCCAACCCACCGACCATGCTCGCAACCTCGGCTTCATCCTGGACTCGTCCCTCTCCATGAACAGACAGGTCAATGCAGTGACATCGGCATGCTTCAACACCCTCCGCATGCTCCGCAAAATCTTCCGCTGGATCCCCACCGACACCAGGAAGACCATCACCCACACCCTCGTCACCAGCCACATGGACTATGGGAACACTCTGTACGCCGGCATCACTACCAAACTACAGAAGAAACTTCAACGAATCCAGAACGCAGACGCACGACTCATCCTGAACATCCCCCGCCACCACCACATCTCCCGACACCTGAAGAAACTTCACTGGCTCCCAGTCAGCAAGAGGATCACCTTCAGGCTCCTCACCCACGCACACAAAGCCCTTTACAACCTCGGACCAAAACTCATCAACCACCGCCTCTCCTTCTACTGCCCCCCTCGCACCGTACGCTCAACAGGACAAGCCCTAGCAAATGTGCCCCGCATCCGCAGGGCAACCGCCGGGGGCAGGTCCTTCTCCTACCTGGCAGCAAAGACCTGGAACTCTCTTCCCAGCCACCTGCGCGCCACACAGGACCACCTCTCCTTCAGAAGGCAGCTCAAGACCTGGTTCCCATGCATCAGGTCGCCTCCACGGGTCCCAGCTCTGCATGGACTGTGGATCGGGTTGTTGGAAGTCAGGATAGCTGGCTCTTGTCAGTTTCTGTCACTCGAGTTAAGGCGGGAACTGCAACAAAGCAAACGTCGAGGTGCTGGATGGTGCCTGTTTGCACAGGGTGGTCACTCCTTGACCACAAGGGAGATTCTTCAGTCTTCCACGTCGAGTGGGATGTCGAAGGGTCCAGAGTTTTGTTTCATAAGTTTCAGTCAGGATAATCTGATGTGCATTGGCACTGCTCCCACCTATATTCCAAATCTGAGGGCTGGATTACCTGCTAGGTCCCTCCTATGGATGGGACCTGGGAAGGGGGTGGTTACACCCCTTTCCCTTTGTCCAGTTTCACGCCAGGACTGGGGCTGGATGGCCCCAGAACCGGTTTGACTGGAATCTGCCCAGGGACACCTTGTGTGCCCCAGGCAGTGTCTAGTTTCATTCAACCCTCCCTGCTACAATCCACTATCTCCTGTCTGGGGTGGTGTGACACCTCCCTGTGACAGGAGATCCTTTGATCAAGCCTCCTCTGTCGAGTATCAGTCAGCAGCAGGAGGCCAGACTAGTGTCTGTGGCAGCAGCATCCATTTTGTGATGCTGGGGCTCTGGTTAGGATTAACCGCATTTGCAGTAAGTAACATGTCTTCCCCTCCTGGAGGGGTGGGACGCTGCCCCCACCATCAGAATCGTCGAGGGGGTAACATTCCACGTTGTATGACACCAAACACGACATGTTTTGATAAAGCCAAACCGGAGTTGCAATAACCGTAAGGATTATAATGCACTTAAGAGTATATGGTATGGCAGTATCACTGGAACAGCTATAGGGAAATGGTCCCGCAAGCTGCAGACAGGCTCAGCTCATGCCAGAGCACTATCTCACATAAAACCAAGCACTCTGCCTCCAGGATTGTTAAGGCCTGCTATAGGAGTGGCTGATCGGTATATATTTGTCCAGATATAGGTTTACACATAGGTATACTATATCTAAGCAAGGAGTGATTACACCACCTTGCCCCAGCTGAGTGATCAACCAGTTGTGTCAATTTAAGAACCAGCCAAGGGTGGCAAATGCTATGCTTCAGCCCCTGGTAGGCCTTGGATGCCCCTATGCCCTGGGCACCTATAGTGCACTGTACAGGGGCTGACAAGGAGTCCAGTACCAATGTGGTTATGTACCTATAGTACATGTCTGTGAATTTAGAGAGAGAACATCAGGCTGCGGGTCTGATTAGCAGGCCCACAGCCACATTAAGTCGAAAACCAGTGAAGCAAAAAGCACAAATTGGGGTAACCATAGGATAGCAGACCCTACTCTCCTACACAACCCCCCCCCCAAAACACAGGGACATTAAACTTAACCTTGACCAGATAAGTCTTCATGTTCTAAGTGGAAGTACCTGGAGAGACCATCTGCATTACCATGGTCAGTCCCTGGGCGGTGCTCTACTGTAAAGTCCATCCCCTGTAGGGAAATGGACCACCTGAGCAGTTTGGGATTTTCACCCTTCGTCTGATTAAGCCACAAGAGGGGCTTATGGTCTGTCTGAATTAGGAAGTGAGTACCAAACAAGTATGGCCTCAGCTTCTTCAGGGCCCAAACCACAGCAAAGGCCTCCCTCTCAATAGCTGACCAATGTTTCTCTCTAGGGGTCAGCCTTCTGCTAATAAAAGCAATGGGCTGGTCTTGACCATCTACATTGAGTTGTGAAAGAAGCACCCTCCCACCCCCAACTCAGAAGCATCTGTTTGAACAATGAACTGTTTGGAGTAGTCAGGACTCTTAAGGATTGGTGCAGAGCACATGGCCTTCTTCAGGTCATCAAATGCCGTTTGACAGCTAACTGTCCACTGAACCTTTTTGGGCATCTTCTTGGATGTCAAATCATTTAATGGTATCACAATGGACCCATAGTTCTTTACAAACTTCCTGTAATACCCAGTCAGGCCCAATAAGGCTCTGACTTGTGTCTGGGTAGTTGGAGAAGCCCAGTCCTGTATGGTCTGGATCTTGCTCTCCAATGGTTGAACTTGACCCCCACCTACTAGGTGGCCCAAGTACACAACCTTGCTCTGCCCTATCTGGCACTTGGTAGCCTTGATAGTCAGGCCTGCCTTTTGCAGGGCCTCCAGAACCTTCTTCAGGTGGATCAGGTGATCCTCCCAGGTAGAGCTAAAGACAGCAATATCGTCTAGATATGCTGCACAAAAGTCATCCAACCCAGAAAGGACTTGATTCACCAACCTTTGGAAGGTGGCAGGTGCATTCTTCAAACCAAAGGGCATCACCACTGGGGGTAGAGAATGCTGTCTTGGCCTTTGACTCCTCAGCGAACCTGATTTGTCAATAGCCAGCTGTCAGATCAAATGTGCTCAGAAACTTGGCAGAAGCCAATTTGTCAATGAGCTCATCTGCCCTTGGAATGGGATGGACTGTTCCCATGGGGCAACAGGGTCAGAGCTGATTTGCATATCGCCATTGTCTAACCCAGGGTGGTGTGGAGTGCAAAAAAACGATGGATTTGGGCCCAGATCTTTTGACTGGGGGAGTGTGTGACATTGATCCACATTCAGTCCATCACTTGTTGTTTTTGCAATTGCCGCCCTAAGTGCGCTGGGGATGCCCAGACGTGGGTCCCAGGCACTCCACACCACTTGGAGTCAAGCTAGCCGGGCTGAAGAGAGGTGTTACCTCGAAACCGGTCCGGTCCTCGGATGCTTGATTCCGTTCTGGGAAGGACATGGCTTTTGTAGTTCGGACTGGACTGTTCCCATGGGGCAACAGGGTCAGAGCTGATTTGCATATCGCCATTGTCTAACCCAGGGTGGTGTGGAGTGCAAAAAAACGATGGATTTGGGCCCAGATCTTTTGACTGGGGGAGTGTGTGACATTGATCCACATTCAGTCCATCACTTGTTGTTTTTGCAATTGCCGCCCTAAGTGCGCTGGGGATGCCCAGACGTGGGTCCCAGGCACTCCACACCACTTGGAGTCAAGCTAGCCGGGCTGAAGAGAGGTGTTACCTCGAAACCGGTCCGGTCCTCGGATGCTTGATTCCGTTCTGGGAAGGACATGGCTTTTGTAGTTCGGACTGGACTGTTCCCATGGGGCAACAGGGTCAGAGCTGATTTGCATATCGCCATTGTCTAACCCAGGGTGGTGTGGAGTGCAAAAAAACGATGGATTTGGGCCCAGATCTTTTGACTGGGGGAGTGTGTGACATTGATCCACATTCAGTCCATCACTTGTTGTTTTTGCACTTGGAATGGGATGAGCATCTGTCCCAGTGACAGCATTGAGACCTCTATAGTCCACACAAAATCTAATTTCTCTCTTTCCATCTTGGGTATGAGGTTTTGGCACAAGGACTACTGGGCTGGCCCAGGGGCTCTCTGATGGCTCAATCACTCCAAGTTCTAACATTTTCTGCACCTCAGCCTTGATACAATCTCTGACATGGTCAGGTTGCCTGTAAATTTTATTCTTCACAGGTAGACTATCACCAGTGTCCACCACATGGGTGCACCAGGTAGTCTGACTGGGTGTTCGTGAAAACATGTGTCTATGGGCTTGCAAAACTTGTCTGCAGTCCATCTGTTGCTGGTCAGTGAGGCTGCCTGCCAAGGCTACTCCATCAACTGAGCCATCATCAGGGTTTTGGGAAAGCAGGTCTTCGAGAGGGTCACTCTCTTCCTCCTGTTCCCCATCTGTAGCCATGAGCAAGCCCATGCTTTCCCTGTCAACAAATGCTTTCAGTCTGTTCACATGTATCACCCTGTGGGGGTTCCTAGGGGTCTCAAAGTTCACCATGTAGGTGACCTCCCCCTTCTTCTCCATGGTGGTGTAGGGTCCAGACCATTTGTCCTGGAGAGCTGCTGGGGCCACTGGCTCCAACACCCATACCTTCTGTCCTGCCTGGTACTCAGTCAGAACAGCCTTTTGGTCATGCCAAGCTTTCTGTAATTATTGGCTAGCCTCCAGGTTTTTGGATGCTTTCTCCATGTACTCAGCCATCCTGGAGCGGAGACCAAGTACATAGTCCACTATGTCAAGTTTAGGCTTTTTGAGAGGTAACTCCCATCCTTCCCTCACAAGACACAATGGACCCCTCACAGGGTGGCCAAACAAAAGTTCAAAAGGGCTGTAGCCAACCCCCTTCTGTGGGACCTCTCTGTAAGCAAAGAGTAAGCAGGGTAAAAGGATGTCCCATCTACGCCTGAGCTTTTCAGGTAATCCTTTTATCATTCCCTTTAGGGTCTTGTTGAACCTTTCAACAAGCCCATTGCACTGTGGGTGATAGGGTGTGATGAACTTGTAGTTCACTCCACACTCCTTCCACATTGCCTTTAAGTATCCAGACATAAAGTTTGTACCTCTGTCTGAAAGTACCTCCTTTGGAAAGCCCACCTTAGAGAAAACTCCAAGTAGGGCCCTTGCCACAACAGGAGCTGTTGTGGTCCTCATGGGAATTGCCTCTGGGTACCTGGTGGCATGATCCTCTACCACCAGGATAAATCTGTGCCCAGATGCTGTTTGGGGATCCATTGGTCCAACAATGTCAATCCCAACTCTCTCAAAGGGCACCCCCACCACAGGTAGTGGTATAAGGGGGGCCTTTGTTGGGCCACCTGATTTGCCACTGGCTTGGCCGGTGACACAGGAGTGACAAAACTCCTTTGTATCCTCTGACATATGAGGCCAGTGAACGTGAGGGACAAGCCTGTCCCAAGTCTTGTTCTGGCCTAAGTGTCCTGCAAGGGGAATATCATGGGCCAAGGTTAGAAGGAAGCCCCTAAATTGCAAAGGTATGACCAACCTCCTGGTTGTACCAGGCTTGGGGTCTCTACCCTCTGAATAAAGGAGCCCATCATCCCAATACACTGAATGGGTACCTTGAGCAGTCCCTGCAGCCTCAGCAGCAGCTTGCTGTCTGAGGGGTTCAAGTGAAGGGCAAGTCAACTGAGCCTGCCCCAGGTCTGCCCTTGAGGGTCCCCCTGTCCCCAGAAACTCAACCTGATCAGGTTCAAGCTCTTCAGAGACAGTCTCCTCTTGGATCACAGAATCACCCTCCTGTGAGGTCTGATCCTCAACCTGGGGCAAGTGGGAAGGCTCTGCCTTCAACCTCTTGCTCCTTCTCTTGGGTTGTGGTTGGTCTATTGTTTCAAGATCCACGACAGGTTCAGGTAGGCACTTCTTGGCCTGGGACCTGGTTACAGCAAGGACCTGGGCTGATATCCCTAGCATTTCTGCATGAGTCCTGTACTCCACTTCTGACCATACTGATTCTTCCAGATCATTGCCCAACAAACAGTCAACTGGAAGGTCTGCACTAACCACAACTCTTTTGAGGCCAGTTACCCCTCCCCAGGAGAAATTAACAACAGCCACACTATGTGTAGTAGTGGTGTTGCTAGCATTGGTCACTAGGTAATTCTCACCTAGTATCATCTGTTCAGGGTCCACAAAGTTAGGTGTCACCATAGGGGCACTGGCACAAGTGTCCCTGTAGGCCTGAGCCAGTTTCTCATTAATTAAAGGCGTCTGCCTGTACTTGCCCAGGTTACTAGGACTCACAGTTGAGGACATTGCTATGTCCCCCTCACAGATCAGAACTGCCTGAGTAGGGATCCTGACTAAGCCAGTCTCCATCTCAGTACCCAGGGTTAACTCCACTATAGCCTTGGGTTGTGTACTACTACTGCTACCTGTACTAGGGGGTGCAGGTGTCTTAGGGACTGCAGTAGTAGCAACTGGATTCCTCTTAGTGCATTCAGTTCCCCAATGAGAAGTGGACTTGCAAAAGTTGCACCAAGGTTTCTTTTGGCCATCATTCTTCTTCTTCTTTCCATTTTGGGAACCACCCTCCTTATTATTAGTTTGGGGGCCTGTAGAAGACTTCTGGTCTTTATCTTTCTGAATACTACCCTTTTGATCTGCTTTCTTCTGATCACCTCCTTGGTTCTGGGGTTTCTGCTTAACCCTTGTTCTGACCCATTTGTCTGCCTTCTTTCCCAATTCTTGGGGAGAGGTCAGATCAGAGTCTACAAGGTGTTGATGCAATAGCTGGTTCTGACAGTTATTAAGGATCTGCTCTCTCATTATAAGATTGTACAATCCTGTATAGTCTGAGACTTTACTTCCCTGCAACCAACCCTCCAGAGCCTTAGTGTCACAATCAACAAAATCAGTCCAGTCTTGAGTCTGTGCTTTTTGGGTGTCTCTGAACAACAACCTGTATTGCTCAGTGGTTAGGCCAAACCCTCTAATAAGAGCACTCTTCAAGACAGAGTAGTTTTTAGCATCCTCAGGTCTAACTGTGAGGAGCGTAGCTCTCCCTTTCTCAGAAAAGGAGAGCCACAAGATTGCTGCCCACTGATTTGAAATGACCTGCTGTACCAAGCAGGCCCTATCCAGAGCAGTTATCCAATTGTGGATGTCATCCCCATCTCTGTTAGGGGGCACAATCTTACTCAGGTTTCTATTGTTATAGGGCCTGACTTTATCTCTTGGGATAATGCTGCCACCAGTGGGAATCTCCCCACTTAACTTTTGCTCTCTTGCAAGAGCTAGTCTAGCTTGGGCCAGGGCTAATTCCTCTCTTTCTATTTGGAGATTAACTGCTCTCATCCTGGCTCTATGCTCTTTTCTTTGAGGGGAAGTCATTCCTCTCTGTGATTCCCTTGAGGCACTAGAAATGTGAGAATCGCTGGAAGGGCTTCTCTCTCTCCTATTGCCTGGGAGAATCCTGTTATGTACTCTGGGGAGGTGCTGGCCCTCTCCATTTCCATGTAGGTCCAAGTTGGCTTGGGTAAGCCTTCCAACTGGTACCTGGTTAACCCTTTGATCCACATCTGAATCTTCACCATTTGAATCTGGGTTCATCTCCTCATCTTCTACATCTGGGGGGTTGTTCTCAGTATCTGGGGGGTTCACTCCTGCTCCTGATCCTGAGGGAATTACTATAACTCTCTCTAAGTCATCCTTTTCTAGAATGGCTATCATGATAGGAATGGTAGGGTTGTGATCCTTTCTCAGCTTCCTTGCAGTGCACAAGGCACTCAAGTCTCTATGGCTGAATCTGTCATAGTCTGAGGTTGCCTTTGGGGGGCCAACCACCACAGGTAGAGACCCTGTAGGTTCACCTGTGCCAGACATGACTCTAGTGTGGTATAAGTGATGCACCTACCTACACTAAGTGTTTTCCTACTGTACCTTACTAGTGAGTTGTAGTCAGGGTGTGCTAATCCCTTTTCTCTACAACTACTAAGTTCAGTAGAACTTAATATGCTAAGCTTTGTTTATATGTATCTAGGTACTTAATGTGATCTTTCAATTTGATATAAAGATTGCAATGGTAAAACAACAGCAAGCTCAAATCCGCACCGCTGCTCACCAATGTGAGAAGTTGGCCTGATGTATGATGTCCACAGTTCTGTGAGCACCTTGTATCAGTCCAAACAATCCCTTATGGTGATGGTTGTAAGTCAACCTTATAGACAAGCTATCCTAGGGGTAGCATGGACTAAGCAGCCTTAAAGGCTTAACTCAAGAGGGCATGTGAAGCAAGCTGTTTTACCATATGCAATCCTGTAATACCAAATGAAAGGACACCACACAAGTTATATATTATAAAAATATATGTATTTATTCTCAGAATAATCCCCACTACTCTTTATGAGCAATGAAGCACAAGCGTTTAAACAAAAGCACACTATAACATATACAAGTTGCACGTTTTTGGATGAGGCCGGTGGCCACTCAAACCATATATCAAAAAAGTGGTACAAGAATCACTAATCGATCGGGGGTAAGGCCTACGGCCTTGGGAATCGCTTGGACTACAGTGGACTAACAGCAGTTAGGACGGGAGTAGCCCGCGGGATTTGGGTGCAGTGCCGAAAGCACAGGCATGCACCAATGTAAAGTTAATGGTGCGTAAAAGTTATCGATTTACAGATTAAAGAGTCTTCCGACTGGACTAGGACTACCAAACTTTAGAGTTAGGCACTAGAGGTGTGTACCAGTGTAAGAACTCCGGCGCTAGTAAGTTACCTCACCCACAGGAAGCGGGTGCATAGGTGCCAAAGTGTGTCGGGTTTCGTCACGCAGTTCGATGGTGCCTGAAGATGAAGATGCAGCAGGCATCCAGAAGAGAGGTGTCCGGTGCGATCCTAGGGTGAATCGAAGCTGAAGGGTACCTGAAAGAGTCTGGGTCACTGAGCAGTGACCAGGAAGGAACCAGGAAGGAACCAGGCAATGTTGGGTGCAATCAGGTTGATGTCGGGTGCCTTGTCTCCGATGCCACGTGGACTCTGGGGCACTGAGGATGTCCTGGAGTGAATCATGAGCTGTCCCGCGAAGTCTCTCGCTGTCGGCGGTGTTGGCCGCACGATCGGAGTCAACAAGCCTTGGCAAAGGCAACCCACGCAGGATTTGAAGATGGCTTAACACTCGAACCAGCAAGGTCTGAGCGGGTGCTCCTTTTCAGGGGAGCGAGTGCCAGTCTGGAGCAACCAGACCAGCTGTTCAAGTTTGAAGGTTCGTTGGTTCTGGGGCCACTAGCCAACGGGAAAGCGACCGCACCAACGCGTCGAGCAGGAAAATGCAAAAGAGCCCCACGCAGCACTCGTTGAGTGTGAAGGGGGGAGCTTCGGTGCAAAAGTTGCTCTGGGATGTAGCTTCTCAAACTCCAATCCACAGCTTCGAGGACGCCTCGGGTGCTGCACGGTCAGCGCATCGTTGTTTATTCAAGATGGCTACTCCCATGCATCAGGTCGCCTCCACGGGTCCCAGCTCTGCATGGACTGTGGATCGGGCTGTTGGAAGTCAGGATAGCTGGCTCTTGTCAGTTTCTGTTACTCGAGTTCCGGCAGGAACTGCAACAAAGCAAATGTCGAGGTGCTGGATGGTGCCTGTTTGCACAGGGTGGTCACTCCTTGACCACAAGGAAGATTCTTCAGTCTTCCACATTGAGTGGGATGTCGAAAGGTCCAGAGTTTTGTTTCATAAGTTTCAGTCAGGATAATCTGATGTGCATTGGCACTGCTCCCACCTATATTCCAAATCTGGGGGCTGGATTACCTGCTAGGTCCCTCCTATGGATGGGACCTGGGAAGGGGGTGGTTACACCCCTTTCCCTTTGTCCAGTTTTGCGCCAGGACTGGGGCTGGATGGCCCCAGAACCGGTTTGACTGGAATCTGCCCAGGGACACCTTGTGCGCCCCAGGCAGTGTCTAGTTTCATTCAACCCTCTCTGCTACAATCCACTATCTCCTGTCTGGGGTGGTGTGACACCTCCCTGTGACAGGAGATCCTTTGATCAAGCCTCCTCTGTTGACTATCGGTCAGCAGCAGGAGGCCAGACTAGTGTCTGTGGCAGCAGCATCCATTTTGTGATGCTGGGGCTCTGGTTAAGATTAACCGCATTTGCAGTAAGTAACATGTCTGCCCCTCCTGGAGGGGTGGGACGCTGCCCCCACTGTCAGAATCGTCGAGGGTAGCATTCCACGTTGTATGACACCAAACACGTCATGTTTTGATAAAGCCAAACCGGAGTTGTAATAACCGTAAGGATTATAATGCACTTAAGAGTATATGGTATGGCAGTATCACTGGAACAGCTATAGGGAAATGGTCCCGCAAGCTGCAGACAGGCTCAGCTCATGCCAGAGCACTATCTCACATAAAACCAAGCACTCTGCCTCCAGGATTGTTAAGGCCTGCTATAGGAGTGGCTGATAGGTATATATGTGTCCAGATATAGGTTTAGACATAGGTATACTATATCTAAGGAAGGGGTGATTACACCACCTTGCCCCAGCTGAGTGATCAGCCAGTTGTGTCAATTTAAGAACCAGCCAGGTGTGGCAAAAGCTATGCTTCAGCCCCTAGTAGGCCTTGGATGCCCCTATGCCCTGGGCACCTATAGTGCACTGTACAGGGGCTGACAAGGAGTCCAGTACCAATGTGATTATGTACCTATAGTACATGTCTGTGAATTTAGAGAGAGAACAGCAGGCTGTGGGTCTGATTAGCAGGCCCACAGCCACATTAAGTCGAAAACCAGTGAAGCAAAAAGCAAGAATTGTGGTGACCATAGGATAGCAGACCCTACTCTCCTACAAGAATGTTTCGGTCATGTAGCTATGTTGTCTTCCCCCTTGAAGCAGAAGCGGAGTAGGCTGATCCAATGTAGGCAACGTCAGCGTAAGACTATAAATAATTAGCCTACGCCTCGGGCGTGGTTCGCTTCTGTAAAGAAAACACACTCCACCACAGCAAAGGTCCTCACTCTGCCACGTGGCTGTCACCATGACCACGTCCCACCTCGATACAGGCCCATTGCGAACTCAGCCCCACAGTATCACTTACTTATGTCTGTATTGACTACTACCTTCGATCTACACTGCGGACAGCAGGGTTCGCAACTTGAATTCAGCTTTGGATCTACACTACGCACAGCATTGAAGTTATTCTTGATGTATGTAAGGCAGAGACAATTCTACTCTATGTCCTCAGACTTTGTTAAAATAAGTGATAAAAATGATTTGTCTATATCTTTGCTGACTACTGCCTTCCATCTACAGTGCAGTCAGAAGTGTTTACAACTTGATACCAGTGGCGCATGAGCACTACAGACAACATTGAATTCAGTCTCGATTTTTTTAAGGTAGAGACAATTTTACTATCTCCTCAGATTTTGTTAAAGTATGTCACAAAAAAGCATTCCTCAATGTCTGTGTCATGACAACTTGAATTCAGCTTTGGATCTACACTACAGACAGCATTGATTCAAGCCTTGCTTTATTTAAAGTAGAGACAATTGTACTCTATATCTTCCGATTTTGTAAAAGAATGTGACAAAAAGCATTCGTCTATAACTGTGCTGACTACTGCCTTCGATCTACACTGCGTACAGCAGGTTTCACAACTTGAATTCAGCTTTGCATCTACAATACAGACAGCATTGAATTAAGCCTTTCTTTATTTAATGCAGAGACAATTGTACTATATTTCTTCAGATTTCATTAAAGGATGTGACAAAAAGCACTACAGACATTATCGAATTCAGTCTCGATTTTTTTAAGGCAGAGACAATTGTACTATGTCCTCAGATTTTGTTAAAGTATGTCACAAAATAAGCTTTCCCTGATGTCTGTGTCTACTACTACCTTCGATCTACACTGCAGACAGCAGGGTTCACAACTTGAATTCAGCTTTGCATGTACACTAAGGACAGTAGGAAATTCAGCCTTGATTTATTTAAGGCAGAGACAATTGTACTGTATGTATTTCAATTTTTTTGTTAAAATAAGTGACAATAATCATTCGTTGATATCTGTGCTGACTACTGCTTTCCATCTATAGTGCAGACAGCAGGGTTCACAACTTGAATTCAGCTTTTCATGTACACTACGGACAGTAGGGAATTCAATCTTGATTTATTGAATGCCGAGACAATTGTGCTGTATGTGTTCTGATTTTGGTAAAATAAGTGACAAAAATCATTTGTCGATATCTCTGCAGACTACTGCCTTCGATCTACAGTGCGGACAGCAAGGTTCACAACTTGAATTCAGCTTTGAATCTATACTACGAACTGCATGAAATTAAGCCTTGATTTTTTTAAGGTAGAGATAATTGTTCTTTATGTACTCAGACTGTGTTAAAAGATACGGCAACATTTTTTTTTGATGTCAATATTGACTACTGCCTTCAATCTACATTGTGATTGTACATGACGCATTCCAGTAGACAAGAGACATTATACCACTGCGACCCCCCCGAAACACAAATCATCGTAGAGTGAGCACAGGCTGATTTATTTAGGTGACACTAACTCACTGCACCACAAGTCATCTCCCCGTAGCCTTATTAAGGCAGAATTCACTAGGCAAAAAACATTGCTCCCAGTACAGACCCCCTTCACTGCGCATTATCGCAAAATACGTACAAGGTCAGCGCCAAAGATACTAATAACTCAGTGCACCATAAATCATCGTAAAGAAGAGTGAACAGTTTTATGTCACAGTGAGACATACTGTCCCTTTAAATGGGATTCATGCAGAATCCAATCGACAAAAAACACTACTCCAATTACTGTGCCCCCCAAACACACATCATCGCAGGATACGTATGTGCTAAGCGCCAAAGGTACTAGTAATTTAGTGCACAAAAAATTATTGTCACGTGGCGTTACTAAGACTGAATTGACAAGACAAAAAACATTATTATCAGTATAGCCTACCCGGAACACGCATCATCGCAGGCTCCACAGAACCTTGTTGTTTCAGGTACCACTAACTCAGTGCAAACCAAACTAAGTATAACACCTATCAAACCTAGACAATATCCCTTTAGTATGCTTCTTTCAAAAACTTCTTTTATATCACTTATAGATTTAGTTGAATAATAAAATTCACGCTGCAAGTGCAAAGACACACTTAATGTCAGTCTACACTGCGGAAGGCACAGGTCACAATTTGAACTATAAGGTCCCTGAAACATACATATTTCGACAATGTATTACATACATTTTCTATCTTTCATTTCAATCATAATTACAGATGATGCAGTCCTCCCTAAGATCTATACTGCGGACAGCAGGGTTTACAACTTGAATTCAGCGGAATCTGGATTGGGACCGGTGCAGGACGTTATCATTTCCTATAGTATTATACCAAGCTATATGCCTCTTCAGACACTGTCTCCCGAGAAATAATCAGTGATTATTGTGAGGCAATAAATTTGCCTACTCTTAGTAGGAAACTTCAGACTCAGGCGTGGCTCCTATCATGCTTATTGAAGTTCAAGGAGCCACAAAGACCTCCCCAATGGGAAAGCCTGTGGAAGTGATGGGCTGCCCGCCGAAACATACAATTTTCATGGGCTAGATCATGGAATTGTTGGTCAAATTTTTCAATGAAAAACTCGAGAGTTGTGAGGTGTCTATCTCCTTTACAGTGGCTATAATTGTCAGCTTCTTGAAAAAGGACAAACTGTTCAATAAGCAAGATTTATATCACCCCATTAGCCTTCTAAAAAATATTGAAGGTGCTTACAAAGATTATTGCTTCTAAAATAACCCCATTAGTGGAAGAAGGCATCCATAGTGATCATTGCAGTTTTCTAACAGAGAGAATAATTTCAAACAACACTAACTTCCTTCTACAATAATGAATAAGGTAAAGTGGCTATTATTATAATGGACACAGAACAAGCCTTCAGTTTAGTTCAATGGGATTTCCTGTTCACCATTTTACATATGTTTAATTTTCCTTCGAAGGTGGTAAGGCTTTTGGAAAACTTATCAAGGTAGAATCCAAAGTCATTGTAAACTCGCAAACAGCTGGAGCATTGTCAATCACTTGAGGCATTCGCCAGTGCAGCCCTATGTCTACGGTGCTATTCACACTTTTTATTGAACCTCTGGCAATGCCTTGCAGCAAGATCCACAGATTAGGGCACCTCTACAGGAGGGACCCAAACTCAAGTTGTTTTCTGATGACTTGACTTTGTATCTGGACACAGAGGAACAAAATATTGCTAGCTCATTTGCTAAAATTATAATATTCTCGGATTTAGGGGGCTATAGACTTAACCATACAAAGTCAGAAGCCCTCTTTTTCAACTGCTCCGAACTTGCACTACCTATCAACATGCGGTCACAATGTCAGGCGTCAAGCTCTATCAGATATTTAGGTGTTTATCTATCTCATGACTTTTGGAATTATACTAACTTAACTAATTACCGACTCTTAGTAAAGCTCAGAATTTTTTACATCAATGGGTTGTGTTTTTCCCATCAATTATCGGACGTATGGCATTAGACAAAATGATGACTCTCCCACTTTTTAAAGAATATTTTCCAACATAATGAATAAGGTTCCCCCAAATATTTTGTTACGCAAATGACCAGATGCTGTGACAATTTGTGTCTTGTGTAAAGAACCCTCGCAATATATTGTAAACCCTACAATTGAATATCAGGCCGCATTTCTGGATTGAAGTGTTCGGGCACTAGCTTGTTCAAATGCTTTTAGAGAATGATATTTGGCTTTCACCCTTTCTTAAAATTCCCAAACTCCGGACATGCAATGGGTAAAATCTCCTGCATATACTGCTTTTCAGGCATATCCATTTGAAGGAAGAGTTCTACTTTTTCCAAATCCAACTTGATTTGTAGTAACAGACTGTGGCTTATTTAGTTTCCGAGTAGATAAGGGGAGTATCAAGGACTGGAAAAAGGTAGGGATTCCATGATTCAAGGATTTCTTGGCAGTAGGAGACATGAAACCTCAGTTTAAATTCAGCAGTCCAGTGATCCCTGCTACACTGTTTTTTTCCTAATTTAAATTTTACCATTTTAGGCAAAATAACCAACCTCCAAGGACATATTAGCCTCCACGATAAGCCAGACGTATTACATCAGAAAAGTAATAGGAGTGGACAATTGGTATTGCATAATGCAGCAACAACTCCATGCAAAATTGTTACCAATAGCTTTGAATAAAATTGAGACCTCCACTGGGTGTAAGATTGAAGTACATACCTGGACATTATATAATAAATGGGCCCATAAAGCCATCGAAGGGACCAACTTTAAAAGAATGGCATTTTCCTCCAAATGGATGCCCTATTATACACCATCTAGTCACAAAATGTTTCCTTCTATATCGAGGTATGTTTTAAATGTGGTCATGATCTTTGGGACTGCTTCATTGCTTCATGTATGTTTTATCTGCACAGATCTACAAGATTTTTGGAGGAAAGTTTTCCATTGGCTTAGTTCGAAACTCCAGGAATCCCTAGTTCAAGATCCTAAGGGAGCTCTTTTTGGAATTAACATCACACTAAACTTATGGGTATGGCAGAAGCAGCTATTTTTTATTGCGTCTCTATTTGCCAAATCTTTGATTTGACATAAATGGAGTTCAGTGGATATCCCATCTTGTAACTCCCAGGTCCTTAAGATGAGGCAAGTGAAATCAAGGGAAAATTATTATTCCCAAAAAGAGGGAGTGTTAGTGAAGTTTCCAAAAATGTAGGAGGGGGAGCCACAATAACATGATTTACCTAATGAATTAGGGGGTTGAAACACTGTGCCACTCTTTACTATGATTTGCATCAGGATTATATGAATGAATTGAATCCTTTTTGTGTTTAAGTATACATATTCTTCACAAATAAACCAATGTACTTGTGCTTTGATGATGGAGTTATTTATGTATGAAGTGTGATGCTACTTATTGTTTCTACCTGGTTCACAAAATAAAATACATATTTTTTTAAACCAGAGATCAACTTGGGACTGGAGACAGATCCTTGCACTTTCCCACTGCCATAATGTTTTTCGACATGTCACAGTCTATGAAAAAAATTATCAAGCACCCATTTGCTTTCAGGGTGACCTTGAGACAGTGTTGAAATACATATCACACTTTCACTTGTTGGTCTAGCTTTGACCAGTGTTCTCCCATGCAATAAGCTAATCATGCATGTGCATGTTGCCTGGCAGTCAATATTGAAATTGCACACCCATCTTCCTCACTGTTGCTCGACAATGACGGTGATGAACTTTTAGACAAAGAATTTGACGACAATTAACATCATTCAGTTTCTACTAGCCTCAACTTATGTTGCCGCATTGCTCCGTGGGCATGCATAGAACGTCGCCTCTGTAACGTTCTGGCATCCATTTTCTTTTCTCGATGTGATGCACTTGATTTTGTCTAGATTTTGTTTTCTCAACATAATGTGTTTGATCCTTTCCTCATTTTGCAAAATGTTACAAAACTGTTCTCTTTCCCACAGCCTTTGCACACCTTCCGAATCATGGGAAATCTAATCTCATGTGAAAAGGAAAATCCATATCGGATACACAACTTCTTTTTCTTTGGCGACATTACCCTATGGCCATCTGCCTTGTGTTTTGAGTTACGTTTAACACTCAGCACTGAATACATTTTGGCCATTCCAGTCTCCATGTCAGCTGCCTGTCTGTCAGCTCTCTCTTCCACTCTTGCAGCTATGAGTACCCGCACCAAGCTGAGTGTCTCTTTCAGCATTCATAGCCCAAAGAAATCAGAGAGACAGCCATCTAGTATTTTGAGTTGCTTGGCCTCTTCATCATTGAACTTGCTGAACATGCAATGATGTACAAACCCAGTCATTATTTCACCAGCTGCCTTCTGTGACTGAAGATGTACCTTTCATTGTCGACATTCGGCAATAGATTGAACTTGGTGTTTAGCGCCTCTTTGTTCTAACTGTACATCACTTCATCACCTTGTGGAATTTTCTTTATCACTTTTTTTACTCTGTCACCTCCCAAATTCTTCAGATATTTAATGATATTTTTGTCATTTTTATCATCAAGCAGTCAATGAAATCATCAAAGGTTTTGACCCAGAAAGTCCATCTGACTCCAATATTTTGCTTTTTGCCATTGTCGAAGGGAAGTGGTGCTCTGTTGGCATCTGCTGCCTGCTTGTACCGGCACCTTTGTCATGACTTAGCCATGTGCTAAAATTTGGGTTATTGTGCCCGCTCTCCAATTGTAAGATGGAGATTCTTTGCCGATGAGTACCAGCTTTGTTTCTTGTATGGGTTCTTCCCCCTTCTCACCTCTTTGCATGGTATTGGGTTTCAATTACTTTTAGCGATTCTTGATGTCAGAAATGTTTATGCTTTTAGCGCTTCCATGCACTATGCTAATTTCTGCCTTTAGTGCTTCTCTGAACCTTGTTGTCACCGCCTTTAGTATTGTTGAACTGGGTGAATGATGGCTCTGTGTCATGTTGTGGCGCAGTACCTCTTGTCTAGACTTTAGCAAGCAAATTACTAGCCAACGACAACCAAACGTGCTCTAAGGCCTTTGCTTTCTTCACAGGCCTTGCAGTGGCTGGAGTGGCACTTTGACTCCTATTAGATCTGTCGTCTTTAGGGTGGCCTCCCCTAACTTTTTGCCCACTTACCTCCACTTTGTGCTGTATATTTTTGTTGGCCTTAGGACTCTGTGAACTTTGCCACTGCTAACTTGTGTTAAAGTGCATGCGCTACTCCCATAAACATGGTGACATTGGTGTATGCCTGACTGGCATATTTAGTTTACATATTAGCCTCTTGTAAAGTGGTATTCCATACATCCAGGGCCTGTCCTCTTATTGCTATGAGTGGGCCTAGAGCCTCACCATTAGCCTGTTAAATCTGTCTCAGACCTGCCATTGCATAGTTTGTGTGTGCAGTTTACTGCCACTTCAACTTGGCATTTAAAACCACTTGTCAAGCCATAAACCCCCTTTCATTACACAATAAATAAGTTAGGCCCTTGATAGCCCTAAGATCAGAGTGCTGTATAGGTAAAATGTAGGACATGTCTCTTTAAGTTGTACATGTTCTGGTAGTGACAAACAGCTAAATGTCTTTCAAAGCACTGTGGGCAAAATGCGCGAATTCGCGGTATGTGAATTCACGCGAAATTGGATTTGCAATCCGCTTAATCCACTAATTTGTGCGAATTTGTATATTTTTATTTTTTGCGTGTTTGCGGGGTTTTTTGCGTATTTGCGGACCGTTTGCAGGGCACCGACCGCGAAGTTGTGCGCGGCCATCTTGTGTGTGTTGTGTATTTCTGTTTCCGGATGCTATTGGCAATCTCGTGTTGTGTGCGGCGCGCTATTACGATTTCGCGCGTGTTTTTGCGTGCTCGCGGGAGAAATATTGCGCATACGTAGCCAAGCGGTCCTCAATGGGCACAGCCATCTTGTTTTTCAATCATTGCTATGGTTCTGGGCCTGGCTTTTCTATCCTCCTGTAATCTTTCTAATCCTTTGTTTCTTTGAACTTTTTTTTACTCTTTTTTGCTCATTATCTATCCCTCGATTTGTCTAGATCTATATTTTGTGTTTTTTTCAACTTTTTGTTACTTTAATAACTACTTTTATTGTTTAGCTCTCTCTTTTATTTTATTTATTTCTTTCCACCTATTCTTTTCTTCTTTCGGCCAGGACCATGGCAAAGGGAGTCGGCAAGTCAAAGGGGAAGGGTCCCGCACCCCATAGTCGGCTCCCTTGCGGGCGATTGATGGGAGTGGATGTAGTGGCCAGGGAGGTTTTTACCGTGGTGGAGGTAGCCACCCTGATATTTTTTGTTCAGCGCCACCTCCCTAAGACCTTGGCAGCAGGGGGCAGGCCCGGTAAAGGGTATGGCCTCCGGGAGCGCCAGCAGCGGTGGGATAAGGTGTGCCGGGCCATGCGGAGGGAGTCGGGGGTCCGGCGCACCTACGACCAAGCGACGCACCGGTGGGTCGACGTCCTCGACCGGGAGCAGGACCTGCTCCACCTGCTAGGTGTGGAGATCCCTGGCCTTGGTGAGTAGCTATTTAATAACTACTTTGTATTCTTCTGCTCTGTGTTATATTGCTAATATATGTTTTTCCCAAAGAGAAAGAATGCTGCAGATTCGATTATATTGCAGGTAAATTAATGTTTAAATAGCTTCTGTGATTGCAGGTGCTCGCTTGCTCAGTGGCGTTGCGACTATGCTTACTTGTTTGCAACTTTGTGCTCATTTGAGAGCAGAACTGCGCAATGCTAGAGAGACTAGTGACTCTAGTCTAGTCCTTCCTTTGTACTCTTGCTGCCACTAAGAAGAAGAAATAGTGGTGGATTGATAGGTTGAGTATATTATTTCTGACTTGTTATTAGTAGTAGGACATTTTTAGTGCTCTGCAATCATGATGTCAGACTGTGTCTGTCACGTCGCGTGCTGCTGAGTGTTGGCAGTTATAGTAGTACCTTTTTGCTGTTGGTTTCGTAAGTGATTTTCATAACTTTCCAAGTAGACAGTCTGCGAATCCAGCAATACTGTACTAGTATCCTCCTAGTTGACCAGATCAGATAGGTCAATATATGTAGTGCAATTGTTGCTAATTTGTTTCCCCGAGATAATTTTGGATTGTGGTCAAAGAAATCAAATATTTCAAAAAAACAATCATCCATGTTGTGTTTCTTTATTTCATGATCATCAGCACCTCCCAGGGGCAAGGCGACTAGCAACATTGAGACTCCGGTGGAAGAAGGTGGACAGTCACAGGATCGTTCCTCTTCAGGCTCTTCTGCTGGCCCGAGTAAGTTGTTCTATTGTTATAATAATACTTCTACTTCCCTAACCTTTACAGTTCCTATTCATTACAAACTGTTTCCTAATTCTATTTTTTACAAAATAGTCTTTGATCTTCTTCTAGTCTAGACTACTTTCTACATTCTTATCCTGCCTCTACCATCACTCTCTGTGCTACTACTATTTACGATTATGAGTCGGTCTGTGTAGGTAGGTAAGCTTGCCCAGTCGGCAATCGGTGTTAAACAAAACTCTGATCCAGCAATGGCTCTAGGCACTGAGTGCAGTCATCTGGTTTGCCCTTGCTGTAAATTCCAGTCTTCTTAATGTAAGTGCTTTGACAATTTCCAACAACAAAATGTCAATGTTTACACCAAGAAAAAGGTAGCAGTTGCCTTTTTGATTTGATAGGAGCACATACCATACTGCTTGTGTTTCAGGGACTATTCTGCACATACAGAAGTATGGACAAGAGAAATAGGAGATTATTTATGATAGGTGCAGTTCGACTTTCCACATACCTCAGTCCGAACAGAAGTTGAACCCCCAATCCCCTGACCGACTATCTAGTGTGTCTGACCAATGATTTTACGACCCAGAAGAACAGAAGAAGACTACCACCGAGTTCCTGCCTATCTGAGTCACAGAAACATGACTGCCAAGTGCAGTAGTTCAAACCCTTCTGCTCACACATTCGTGAACAAAAACCACACAGTGTTTGTTAGTTTTAAAGTTTTATTTTCAATTAAGAAATGAAAAAATGATTTCTTTATTTTTAATAGCGTAGTATTCGGAGCGAGCACTGCTGATAGATGACGTTAAAATTTAAACAACATTCCTGTGAATCAAATTACTTTAACGTAATAGTTAACAGACACATGAAATTAATAGAATAACTGTGTGGGAGCCCCCACCTTCTTTAAAGTACTGCTGGTGATGACTTACTAGTAGTTGGTGAATCGTCCTGTTGGCAGAAGGGCAATGTAATCTTCTTTCTGTAATTAGAAAAATGGTGCACATTAAGCAAGCATTCATCAGTTGTCCTAAGAAGTGTAGCAGTTAATGGAATAAGCATATAGAAAGTTAACACCCTACCCAAAACCGTAACTTTTTTCAATCCCAGTAATAAAAAATGTGTTATGTAACATTTTCTTCCATTACGAGACAAAATAGGGGGTTGTGTATGGCATCTGAAAATATGACATGTTTTTTCTAGATGTCACAACATCTGATGCGGCACAGATGACCACCAGAGCCGGGGCCAGCAGTGTGGAGGACTCCAATCTAGGGGCGGATGCTGTGGCGCCACCAGGAGGCGCTGGGGGGAAGGCTCAGCGGCGGCGGACGGTGGTAAGTTATTATACTCCTTACTTATTGAAATTTTTGAGTAGGCTCGCAAAGGAGTGTATGATGTACTGTACAGTAGACAGTACACTAGTACAAGTACACTGTACTGTTAAGAACAGTTACTAATTTAGAACTACTTTTTTGGCTATCACGGAGAAGAAAGTCAACCTTGACCTGTAATAGCATTAGCGGCGGTACTTCTCGGGTAAGCAATGGCCCCCTCTATTTGACTTCAACTCAGCTGGCAAACGTTTATCGTGAAGCCAAGTCATATCAGATGTACTTTAGGGATGTGAAGAACGAATAGTGAAAGAAGGGTGAAACGAAGGACGAGCGAGTCTTAACATTGATGACTGTGAAGAATGGTGTTTTTAAATGCAAGTCAAGAGAAGAAGACGGTGGTTTCCAAAATATTATGAAAAGGGTGTTAGTTGGTTGTTGAGAAAAAGAAAACTTGGTACATTTGAGACATTAAGAAGAATGATAGACGTACTTTGGAAGCTTGGATGTTATCTTTTTTTTCCTCATCGATAGCAGAGGTATATGTTGTAGTAGAGCAGACGCTGAGTGGATGAAGATTGTTACTTTGAACAGCATGTCCGTGCCAGAGTAGCAAAGCTGAGGAAATCCAAATACTATAATTTGTGATTGTTCACAAATACTACCTCCCTTGACTAACAGTACAGTAGTTTACTTTGCAAGAACAGCATCTATTGTGTATGGATTGTATAGTTGACAACATTATATCAAGTCAGGTCCCTTCCTCCGCCAATTATGGGTACCACACTCACTTCCTATGTTAATAATTTTATCTCAGCTGTGTCATGGGTGGACTATTGCTGTAGTTCACTTAATCTATCAAAACAAAGCACCTAAAGGCATCCATCATATAACCAAAGATCATGTGATCCGCAGGATAATGATATATGATCAGAACTGAATAATCTTCATTCTTCTTTTGTAGTAGAGGCCCGGGGGGGGGGGCAATGCGAAAGATATCATTACATTGAGCAGTAGCCCTTGATGTAACCGAGTATGGCCAGTGGCAGAGCCACCCCTATAGAAAAGTAAGAGCTTTCTATCTCCACCTGCATGTACTGCTTAAAGTACTGCGAGTCTGCGTCATCATGGCTTGTGTCTGTTTTTGTTGGGTGCAAGCTAAGTGAGCTGCCATGCCGGCTACCACAAGTTCACGTACCAGTAATTTCTTTTGCAAAACAAGAGAAAAAAACAGAAGACTTTTTTTAGTACTCTCTGACTATGTATGTATTAGTGAGTCCATCCATAGTACTACTAGTGGAATTCCTGAAACTCCCAGTAATCTCACAGGCCTACAAAGACGGCGAAAAGATACATGCCAAAATGTTATACTGGATTTGCTACTTGCTGGTGTTACTGAGAGTCAACTATTTTGACTTTATGTTAAAGACTACTGGCTACAGTATTTTTCTTTCTTTCTTCATATAGATGCTACTCCGAAAAAGCTCACCAAAAAGGAGATGGCTGTCCAGGCCAGGGTCCATAAGCTGGAGGCTTTTTGTGCAGAGTATCGGCGGCTGTGGGCTCGGGAGCAGAAGGAGGAGACAGCAACCACTGCATCCTCCTCCAGTGCCCCTGTGTCCACCAGCCAGGAGCCTCCAGCCAAACAGAGCCATGGCCTGACAGCCTCCCGCCGCCGCCGCACAGCAGCAACAAAATCTGCTGCACCCCCCAGAACCTGGATGGTACGTCAGCACCGCCTCCGTAAAAGAGTGGAGTACCTGGAGCGGTTGGCCAAAAAACATCAGCGCCAGCTCAGGGACCTCCGCAAAGAGCTGCGGGACATGCAGCAACAGCTGTCCACACTACGCCACCAGAGGAAGAGACTGTCCCTTGCCCCTTTTTTAAAGACTTTTGGGGGGGTGGGAATTGGGTATTTGGGAAAGGGGACTTTTGGACATTGGTTGGGGTTAGGCAGGGGTGTGAGTTGGGTTAATTTATTTTATTTTTGGACTACATGAATATATTTGTTAATAATTATTTTTCATACCAAAACATAGTATACACGTTCATATTATGTTGTGTGGGGGTGGGTGGTGGTTACTGGATGTTTGGTTTCTTCCAACTTACCAGCATGAATGAAACATCTAGTCCTGAAATGTACCAAAGTGCCAGTAACCAAGTTAGTGAATTCAGTAGCCCTACTAGTACTTTACTAGTAGTACTGGCAGTCTCTGCTGTCCTCCCAGTCCTAGCCCATTATTCTACCTCTCCAAAATGCTTATCTTACCTGTGATTCGTGCTTGAGAATAGGGGTAACCACAGGGCTGCCTGCATGGCAAATGGTGATTAAGTTTGGTTGTTGACTTGAATCCTCGATGGATGAAATATCATTGTTGTGCTGGTAGTAGTAGTGGTACACACTGGCATTAGCAGCATATGAAAAAAAAGGAAATGAAACATTGAGTGGCCTGATCATAGCATTAGAAACAGTATGATAATATATACATAGTATGTAGTAAGTAATATATAGTACGCTACAGAACAGTGCCATAAATTGTAGCCTAAGCAGTGCTAAAGTATTCTAAATATAAGTACAAGTTTCGTGGACTCCGGCTACTATAAGAAATATTATGAAGGCAAAGGATACTTAAACATAAGAATTACCATTTGTAATTGTAATTGTAATTGTAAGTAGATTTATAGAGCGCGATTGATGCCCGGGGGCGTCCAAGCGCTAAGGGACCAACAGATGATTAGGCAGAGGCGGGGATAGTACCAAGAATTACTGTGGGGAGTTGAAAAGAAGAGTCTTGAGCTGTTTCCGGAATGAGGTAAGATTGGAGTTAGCTCTCAGATGAAGGGGAAGGGCGTTCCACAGCTTGGAGGCGTTATGGGCGAAGGTCCTACCACCTGATCTGGCTCTTTTTATTCTGGGTGTGGTGGCAATGAAGGTCTGGGTTGACCGTAGGTTTCTACTTGGATGGTAGTGAGAGATTAGGTCGTGGGTGATAATGGGGCCTGTGTCCCAGAAGGCCTGGTGGGCGATACACAAGGCTTTGAAGTGGATTCTTTGGCGGACTGGCAACCAGTGTAGACTGGTCAGACCAGCTCTGATGGATTGTCGGCGTGGGAGCTGGAGCAGTGTCCGGGCTGCACAGTTCTGCACTGTTTGAAGTCTCCGCAGTGTGTAGTCTGGTGCAGCGAGATACAGGACGTTATTGAAGTCCAGGCGGGACTGGATCAGACCCTGGATGGCCACCTGTTTAGCCTCCATGGGTAAAAGATGAAGAATTTTTTTGAGCATTTTAAGCAGGCCAAAGCAGGTGGCCGAAAGTTTGGTAGCTTGTGTGTCGAATGACAGGGTTTTGTCGAGCCACACCCCAAGACTCCTGATGTTGTCCTTGGGTGTTGGAGGGGTACCCAAACAGGGTGGCCACAGGGAATTGAAGGAGCTTGGGTTCGCGGAACCTAGAAGCATCAGCTCCGTCTTGTCCCCGTTTAGCTTGAGCGATGAGGCAGACATCCAGCTCTTTACCTCCTCAAGGCACTTATAGAGTCCTCCGCTTATGGGAATGTTGGCCTCCTGCGCCAGTGAGACCACCAGCTGGGTGTCGTCCGCATAGGAGATGATCTTAACTCCATACGGACGAACAACCTCAGCCAGTGGCCTCATATAAATGTTGAATAGCGCCGGGCTTAAAGAGGAGCCTTGTGGGACCCCGCACCTTAAAGGTCTGCTGGTGGACACTGATTCCCCGTCGAATACCTGAAACGATCGGTCTTTCAGGAAGGACTCAAACCATAGCCAAGCCTTGTGCTTGACACCAACATTAGCTAGACGGTTCAGCAAGATGTCATGGCTGACCGTGTCAAAGGCCGCGCTAAGGTCAAGGAGGATCACTGCCACTGATCCTCCTTGGTCCAAGATTTTTCTGGATTCCTCGGTGAGCATGAGGAGGGCGGTCTCGGTTCCGTGCTTAGGTCGGAAGCCTGTCTGGGTGGGATCTAGTAGTTGGTTGGTTTCTAGGAAGGTGACCAGATGGCTGTTGATGTATTTCTCCAAAACCTTGCTCAGCCAGGGAAGTAGGGAGATTGGCCGATAGTTGCTGAAGTCTAGTGGGTCATTCGTCATGTGTACGAGCATGATGTTTGATGCTCAATCCACAATGTCGCAGATGAAATTCCATTTTCCAACATTTTTCTGGTGCTTAGACCTTATCCTCCCCTGCAAGTGTGTGGAATTTCTTGTTGTCATTTAGTCATACCTCAATGAAAAACCACACAGCCCGGGGGAAGAGGGTTAGGGTTTTTGAAGATTGGAAGGGAATGGGGTTTTTTGGGAAAAGTTTTGTGGATAGAAGAAAAAAAAACATTGCATGGGCGAACAACAAATGAAGAGAAACACATTTTTGGATTCAAAGATATCCATAAATCTTTTAAGGGACATAAAGGTAGTGCACTATTGCATGCATGAAGTTGTTTGCTAAACAGATGGTTAGGTTACTGAAAAGTTTTACTTACTACATCTTATTAGTAAGTATGAGGAAACAATTTGACATTGACACTAGTACAGGTCTGCATTTATTACGCAATTTCACTTGCCTTTCGGCCCTCATAGAGAATAAACACTTATTATTAGTACATTAAGTTAGTTATAAAAATAGCAAAGAAACGTATGAAATAGCTGGAGAGATGACTTTGAAGCAGAGAACAAAGAAACGCACCTAGTCACATTCGTAGAAGTTCAAGTTCACAACAATAACATTTTAAAGATAAGGAGAAGTTAAGAGAGAATACTGTAACTTTATGTTGTAGTTGTCCTGTTGAATTGGTGAAATTGCATGCATCCAGCCATTCCTCTTATTCACGATATACTCCTCCATTCCATCTTACGCTCCGTCGATCAATATTGGTGAATGCTACCAGGTTGAACCCTAACTTCAAAACGTGCCAAAACGCACTCTGCAAGTAGGCCCAAATCCCCCTTTTCCACCGTAGATTTTCTTCAAAACACTTGCAATCAAAATCAGACATTCCCAGGAGTTCCCCTACACCCCGTAACCCAGGCGTAAAACTGTAGAACCCCCCAAGTAGACCCCCAAAAGCATGCAATACTGCGACGGGGACGAGGCCTAATTGAAAATCAAGCAGAAAGCGCACTTTGAAATTATGCCCAAAAGACCCCTTTTCCACCATGGATTTTCTTCAAAACACTTGCAATGATTATTAGACCTTCCCAGGAGTAATCCCAGGACCCTAAACCCAGTCTCAAAAATCTATAACCCCCAAGTAGCCCTCCGCAGAAAAGCCATTTTTGTTATATTCACCTCGGATTTTCTTCAAACCACTTGCAATCACAATTACACATTCCTAGGAGTGCTCCCAGACAACTTAACCCAGTCTCAAAAATGTAGAACCCCCCCAAGTAGCCACCAGAAAAAATGCGAAAGTGCTAACCCTAACTCCAAATCGTGCCAAAACGCACTCTGCAACTAGGCCCAAACCCCCCTTTTCCAACATGGATTATCTTCAAAACACTTGCATTCAAAATTAGAAATTACCAGTAGTGCTCCCAGACCCCTGAACCCATTTTCAGAAATCTAGAACACCCCCAAGTAGCCCCCTAAAAACATGCAATACTGCTACCAGGTTGAACCCTAACTCCAAATCATGCCAAAACCCACTCTGCAGCTAGGCCCTAACTCACCTTTCCCAAGATGGATTTTATCCAAAACACTTGCATCCGATATTAGACCTTCCCAGCAATAACCCAGACCCCTCAACCCACCCGCAAAAATGTAGAACACCCCCAAACAGGCCAAAAGCAAAAATGGAGAATGTGACCCAGAAAATTTTAGGCCTAGCAGTCAACATCACTCAAATGCACTCTGCAGCTAGGCCCTAACTCCCCTTTCCCACCTTGGATTTTCTTCAAACTGCTCGCAATCAAAATTAGACTATCCCAGCAGTACTCCCAGACCCCCAGATCTCCCCCAAAAAAACCTAGAACCCACCCAAACAGCCCCCCAAAAAAAAGCAAGTGAGTAAAAACGCAAAAACATTTTCACCATGGATTTTATCCAAAACACTTGCATCCGATATTAGACCTTCCCAGCAATGCCCCCAGACCCCTCCACACACCCGCAAAAAAGTAGAACACCCCCAAACAGGCCAAAAGCAAAAATGGAAAATGTGACACTTAGAAAATTTTCGGCCTACCAGTCAACATCACTCCAAACGCACTCTGCAGCTAGGCCCTAACGTCCCTTTCCCACCATGGATTTTCTTCAAACCATTCGCAATCAAAATAAGACTATCCCAGCAGTGCTCCCAGACCCCAGACCCTCCCAAAAACCTAGAACCCACCCAAACAGCCCCCCAAAAACAAGCAAGTGAGCAAAAACGCAAAAACTTTTTCACCATGGAATTTATCCAATACAGGTAAACAAGTCTACAACAACTACTACAGCAGAACTACATGTCTGTCTATTCATGGTATGTAGTGGTCGAGGGCGAGGCAGTGTACTGTTGTTGTTATGCCAGGCAGAGTCCACTCCAGACAGCAGTTCATGTAAAATTGGGGCTATGTGGCTTGTGGCATTCAATTTATTTATTTATTTATTTATTTATTTAATGCTATTTATAAAGCGCGGGCAATTACCCTTAGGCGTCTCGGCGCTGAAATTGCATTAAAGTCTCACCCTAGACAGAAAAAAGCAGGAAGTAAATTACTGATTAAAAAGCCATGTCTTCAGTTTTTTTCTAAACTGAAGAAGAGTAGAACTGGTCCTAATATCAATGGGTAAGGTGTTCCAGAGTCTGGGGGCCGCGATTAAAAAGCGGCGATCACCCCAGGAAACTGTACGGCTACGTTGAACCACTAGCTGGTTAGAAGATGTGGATCTGAGCTTTCTCACAGGATTGTACGGAATCAATTGTTTTTTAAAGAATCGAGGTCCTAAATCCTGAAGTGATTTAAAAACCGTGCACAAAGATTTGAATTTGACCCTATTGTGAATGGACAGCCAGTGGTATTTTTTTAGCGTGTCCGAAATGGGGGCAAATCTGGGTTTTTTTGCAAGTACGCGGGCAGCAGCATTTTGAACGGTCTGTAATTTTTTGATGACTCTGTTCTGGGCGTTAAGCAACAGACCGTTACAGTAGTCTAGTGAAGACAACACTAGCGAAGAGACTAGTGTTTTTGCTGCTGATTCAGGTAGGTATGGTATGATTTTCCTTACAATACGTAACTTAAAGTGAGCGTTAGCAGCCACTTTATTCGCATGGGCCATAAAGTTGAGCTGGTTGTCAAAGGTAACACCTAAGTTTCTAACTTTGACCGAGGGGCAAGGAGGTGTACCCATAGCTGCTGGCCACCAGGTTGCCGACCAGGGTGGGGAGAGCTTACCGAAGATAACCACCTCTGTTTTATCAGAGTTGAGCTTCAGGCAATTTCTTGCCATCCACTCACTAATTGCAGTCATCCCAGCTTGGAAACTCTCCGCCATCTTCTGTCCATCATCTCTTATGGCCAAAACCAACTGAGTGTCGTCCGCGTATGAGGTCAGGCCCATCCCGTAGGCTTTGATGACACTAGCAAGGTCCGACACATATATGTTAAATAGTGTCGGACTCAGGGATGAGCCTTGTGGGACCCCACACGGCAACGACAGGTCGGCAGATTGAAAGGGGCCCAGGGTAACTGCCTGGGTTCTATTGGCCAGAAAAGAGGCCAGAAGATCTCTAGCAGTAAGCTGAATGCCCATCCTCTCGACACGGTCGACCAAGATCTTGTGGTCGACCGTGTCGAAGGCAGCAGACAAGTCAAGGAGGACTAATACCGCAGTACCTCCTTGGTCACGGATGACTCTTATGTCGTCGGCTGCTTTAATGAGTGCGGTTTCCGTGCCATGATGTTTGCGGAAGCCGAACTGTGTATCATCCAGCAGATGATTATTCTCTATATAGGCTGACAGCTGCTGGTTCATGGCCTTTTCTGTAACCTTCGCTAGGAAAGGGAGGCTTGCAATCGGGCGATAATTTTTTAGCTCGCTTTTGTCTAACCCCGGTTTTTTCAGCAGAGGTTTGATTAGTGTGTTCTTCAGCGCATCGGGGTAGGTTCCGGATGCCAGAATAGTGTTACAGAGGGTGATTATAATGGGGATGACTATATCTGGTACTGTGGCAAGTACAGAGGTAGGGCAGGGATCCAAAGCTGATCCAGCTTTAATCGTGTTAAAAATACTTTTGACTTGATCGGTGGTGAGGGCATTGAAGGATGTCATAGTGGTGCTAGCCGGAGTCACTGCCGTGACCGGAGAAATAGTGACACTACTGTGGACCTGATCAAGATTAAAATCTTGATAAATATCATTGACTTTAGTAAAGAAAAAGTCTGACAAGGCATCGCATAGGGTTTGTGATGGGGGTGGGTTAAGATCCGGGGCATTACCCGCAAGGGTTTTAGCAACATGATAAAGCTCTTTGCTGGAATTTTTGGCAGATTCTATATGGCGAGTGTAGTAATCCTTTTTTGCTGTTATTATCATAGATTTATAGATAGCCAGGGTTTTCTTATAATTGACCTTGGTTTCAGTGTCGTAGGTTCTACGCCATTGTCGTTCCTTATTCCTAGTAAGTTGTTTTTGGTCTTTTAGTTGTTTAGTATACCACTTAGCTTTAGGCCTGTTTCTATTCTTAGAAATTGATTTGGTGGCTGCCAGCTGAGTTGAAGCTTCACCCAACCATTTTTGAACTTGATTAGTGGCAGTCGTTGGGTCAGTGGATAGTTCTGGGGTTGTGGAGTGGAGAAGCAGTCTTAAGTCATTGGGGTTAATGTCCTTCCACGCTTTGAACGTGCCCTTTATAGCAGGAGACCTTATTTTACTCTGCGGACCTTTGATGGTGAGTTCACTAATGATAACTGAATGGTCTGTCCAGGTCAGTGGAAGAACAGAGGTGATGGACAGTCCTTCCACATTAGTGAAAATACCGTCCAGCGTGTGGCCTGCCAGGTGAGTAGAAGTTGTAACCAACTGTCTGAGGCCCATCGTGTCAAGGTCTGATACGAGGGAAATGGTATCCCTGTCACTGTGAAGCTCTAGATGAAAGTTGAAATCACCCAATATCGTGGTGAATTCTTCTGCCGCTATAGATTCGGTGATGTTGGTAAGATTTGTGAGAAACGCGGATCTAGTACCAGGGGGTCTGTATATCAATGTCCCCTTAAAATTATACGTGGGAGCCAGCTTAATATCAAAATGCATGGCTTCGCATGCATTGATGGGGATAGGTGAGCAGCGCGTTTTATATAAGTCTCTAGCTATGATGGCTATTCCACCTCCTTTACCTTTGGGCCTATCCTGCCGATAGGCACTAAAGCCAGGGGGAACTGCTATAACATAGTCAGGGGCAGATGCTTCATCGGACCAAGTCTCGGTGATAAAAAGGATGTCTAAGTTATGATCATTTATAAGGTCGGCTATGTCCTGACAGTGTTTACTAAGTGAACGCGCATTAACAAGTGCCATGGAAATATGTGTGTCATCCTCCATAGCTCGTGTTTTGATATGCAGCGTGGGGTTGACAAGCATAGATAGGGAGTTACAATGTGAACACCGTGTGCCAGAAGCAAATGGAGTGAGTGATACATCCGCTTTAGTACATAGCGGAGCATAAGAAGGGCACAGCTCCATGAGTTCATTACGAGAGTAAATGGTGCGAGAAGCAGGGGTTATGGCCCTGGGCCCGGTCCCGGTGCGGACGGGCGCAGACGGGCCCGCCTTTGGCGCGCCTTCGGCGCGCCGCCGGCGCGCCCGCTGCGCCCGCCCGCTGCGCGGACGGGCGGTGTTGTTGTTTTTATACATGATTTGGGCGGGGAATGAGGAGGGTGGGAGGGGCGCAGAGCTCTCGGCCAGCCTTCCCAAACTAAGATGGCGGCCAAGTTCTGATCCAAGCTTCCCTGCACCTGACTACAGCGGCGCTGAGGGAGGGCAGATCGACTCTAGGTGAAGTAATCTCACCTCAGGGGACAATGTGCTAAAAACGGAACAGTTTAAAATATATACAGAGCTTAAAACAAATTATTGTCTCAATCGTTTTTCAGCAGTGTACAAAATACAAAGGGTGCAAGGGAGCACGGCAAGACCTCCGGCTTCCGCCTCAGAGGGAAACAAATAGCAATTAAACGCGTTAACTGAAGAACGCGATTTAAATACCCTGGGAGGGCGGGAGGGGCGCAGAGCTCTCGGCCAGCCTTCCCAAACTAAGATGGCGGCCAAGTTCTGTTCCAAGCTTCCCTGCACCTGACTACAGCGGCGCTGAGGGAGGGCAGATCGACTCTAGGTGAAGTAATCTCACCTCAGGGGACAATGTGCTAAAAACGGAACAGTTTAAAGTATATACAGAGCTTAAAACAAATTATTGTCTCAATCGTTTTTCAGCAGTGTACAAAATACAAAGGGTGCAAGGGAGCACAGCAAGACCTCCGGCTTCCGCCTCAGAGGGAAACAAATAGCAATTAAACGCGTTAACTGATTAGATATGCTTTGTCTGTCTGTGTCAAAGAGCCTAGGTATGCTACATCAGGATGCTTCACTCAGGGATGCCTGCCTTGACCGTCTGTATGACCCTGCAGCAAGCATGGGCCGAAAATCCGTTCCGCCCAAGAATTTGCGATTTTTCGGTAATTTTGCGAGATTTGCGAAAAACCAAAAAACAGCAAATTTCGCAAACATAACGAATGGCAAAATAGGACAGGCTAGGAACCTTCCATTTAGGGCACACTGTTGCCACAAATTCTAGAAAACCCACCCCTTCCACGAAAGAAAAAGGGAGAAGGTCCAGCGCTATAATTTTAGCCAGCTTTGCGTTATACAGACGTACCGTTGGGTGGTTGCGTTCAAATGGCACCTCCGACCAAAGCATTCTTCTAATGGTGGGCTGGACCATTTTACGTGATGATGATGATGATGCAGACTTCAAACCAGTTAGGCTGATTGATGTACATTTTTGCATTGGTGTCTCTCCCAGACTCTTAGTGTGCCTCATACATGTTGCAGGGGTAGAGGGTGTGGGCGCTACCACTGCAGTGCTGATGCCAGGGGTACTGGGTGTACCAGAAAAAATGTCGGTCGGTTCTTGACTTCCCCTCTGCACATGAATCAGCCCCTCATCAGCATTAGATGCAATATCAATGGATACATTTGATTTGTTTTTCTTTTGACTTCCTGGATCTTCCTTAGGTGTGCCTCCCACCGGATAGTGTGGTGTTTTTGGAGATGACCTCTCTGGCCTCTGGTACCATAGTTGGTACCAAGCTTACTCCGATTAACTAATACTTTCCAAATCGAACAAACGACCATATTTCCGCCTTTTGGCTAACAGTAAAGAAGTCCCAAACTGGGGACTGGAGATGTCTGCTGGTGGTGGAGGCGCTACTTTGACTTTCAATGCCAGATGAAGTGGAGGATGGGCGTGGCTGAATTCGTTTCTGTTGTTCACTTACAGCACCACTACTTGAGGTAATGGAGGTTGAGCTGGATGGAGGTCCCTGCTGGCCCTTCTGACTAAAAATATGGAAGCTGTAGGTCGTGTTGGTGTTGTAGTTAACTGCGTTGGTGGTGGTACCAGTGCCACGCCGCCCACATCCCGCTCAGCAGTCATTCGGGGTAGGGTGAAAATGTCTGTCTGCTGCATGCCCGCTGTGGCTGGAGTGACGACTGTGATGACTGGGTCGTTGTCAGACTGTTCATCAGCAGCAGAAGACACCACTTCTTGTTCGTCATCATCACCTATAAGTCGAAGTCTTGCGGGAACCTTCCTTTTAGGCTTAGCTACCTTTGTCGGCTCATGGCGTGCCTCACTGTCCGACTGCATTGCTGGGTTCCAATCACGATCAAGGTCAACAGAATGAAGGGGGCTTGAAGAAGAACTTGTAGTAGTAGTAGTAGCCCTCCTTGACCTTTTTCTTGCTGGGGGTCTGGAAGACAATGGATCATCATCAGGAGGGCTGGCTTCCTCGGATGATACCTCCGCTTGAATATCAATTTCCTGATGCGCCCCTACTTCTGGAGGAACAAGCATTGTGGGCAGTTGTGCCTCTCCATCATCCTCTCCTTGCGCCTCTCCTTGCGCCGCTCCTTGGGCCTCTCCTTGCGCATGTACTTGCGCTTGTACCAGTTGCACCTGTGGTTGTCGTTGCGACTGTGGTTGTTGAACACTCGTCAGCTGAGTTACAGCCGGCGTTGATTGGATGGTACTTTCTTGTGATGAGCCAACATCACTGGTCGATGGTGATTGAGAAACTAAAGTGGCTGCCTCAGCAGCACTCATGGTCTTTGACCTAACTTGGCGTGGTAGCACTGAACCCAATGAAGCAGAGGTGCTGCTTCCAGCTTGGTCCCCGGCGGACACCGCTGCTGCTGTAGGCGTAGTTTATTTTTCCCAAAAAAGGTGTCGGTGGGCACACCAGTCTCCTTGGTAGGTGGTGCCACTTGCTTCTTCTGCTCCTTCTTACTGGCAGTGGCACCGGCAACTTTTTTCGCTGAGGCGCTAGTTGCACGAGTTGCAGAGTTGTCTTGTCTGTGGCCACACGTGACGTCATGTGACGTTGTGCTGCACACAACGCTGCAGGACTTCTTCCTGGCACTGCGGTTCTCTTGTGCATCTAAAAGCAATGGAAGCCAGAGGAACATCAGTTAAACACCCCAAAAAGTCGAAAAACACACAATAAATCACCACAATCCAATGCCATCCATGCCCTCAATGATGTTTGATCCTTGACCCCCACCACATGGCCAGGCCCTGCCTGGACCAGGTCTCAAAATGGCCCCCACCCACATGGCCAGGCCCCAACAACACCCCAAAAATTTAAAAAAACACACAAAAATCACCACAATCCAATGCTATCCATGCCCTCAATGATGTTTTAATTCAAGACACCCCACAGAAAGACTTGGTCCATGCACCACTCGCTACCCCTGGGCCTAACGGATGAAAGCAAGGCAAACTGGGTGCAGGCCTGAGCACACTGCCTGGCTTCAAAATGGGTCCTTGAGACTTGACCCCCACCACATGACCAGGCCCTGCCTGGACAAGGCCTCAAAATGGCCCCCACCCACATGGCCAGGCCCCAACAACACCAAAAAAAGTAAAAAAACACACAAAAATCACCACAATCCAATGCCATCCATGCCCTCAATGATGTTTAAATTCAAGACACCCCACAGAAAGACTTGGTCCAGGCACCACTCACTACCCCTGGGCCTACTGGCTAGTGAGGCTTTACAGGCACCCCAAAATAAAATAAAAAATCTACATATAACAGTGAGCTAAAATTCCATGACATAAATGAGATTTAAGTATAAAAAAAAACTCACAGAAACAGTTGTATCATGCACCCATGACTAACCCTGGAGCTACTGGATACTGTGTCTACCCACAATATATTTTTGTTTAAAGTTGTGAAAAAGTTTTAAAATTGTATTTGCAGCAACTGCAATGCCCCAAACAAACACCAACTTAGTTGTAAATTCTCAAATCCAAAAGTGATCCAAACTACAAAGTCCAAAAAGTCCTCAAATACAAATATCCAGTAGCAGCCACAAAAAGTAATCCTTCCAGCTCCAGATCCAAATCAAAAGTGACCAGGACATGGACAAAGCACTGGGAGGAGCCTGCTGGACAGAAACAGGAAGTTGGAGACTCCGGGGCACTTCCTTCCTCCCACCCCCCCCCAAAAATGCACTCCTTGCACCAAAAAGTGCAGCCAAATGTCAATATGAGGAGTTACTCTTATCAAAATCATCATTTTCAGAAGGTTTGTCCTGCCTGCGGTGGATTTCTTGTGCAGAATTGCAATTTTTGCAATTTCTGGAAAGCGAGCTGTTCAAATCTCCAGCCGGAAGTCAACTGCACGCCGCATCTACGTGTTCGGCATTGTTTACTCCCGCAATGCGTGATCGCGGGCCCTTATGACGTACTCGCGTTGTCAAACTCTCGCTGTGCAAGATGGCGAGCCGCGATGACGTAATTGCATTCGAAAAACTCTTGCGCAATCACGCAGCAAGATCCAAAATGGAGCAGCATGCGCAAACCGGGAGAAAAACAAATTGGCGGACTCAGAATCACGGTAAGTCAACGCCGCGCGCGATATTGTATTTTTCAAGCGCGACCAAGCAAAAAAATCCACAGATTGCAAATTTGCGGATTCTGGGGCAAATTCGCAAGATTCGCGGGCCGCGAATTTGCCAAAAATCCTCAAATTCCATAAACGAAACAGATTTTACGCCCACACTTTGCCTATTCTACTCATTGGCTAGCATTAGAAGTTCCTTAAAACACTTTTAAGCTGTAATTTGAGATTAGAAAGGAGTAGCTAAATCATGTTTCATATCTCTGTAATGGTAATGATAAATCCTCTTCAGTGGTAAAGTTGGATTTGACATTACAATTTTAGAAAGACCACTTTTAGAAAGTGGATATTTCTCTGCTCTTAACTTAGCTCCGTGTGCCTGCAGCCTGTCTCCAATATACATTTGGGCTGGGTGACAGCTATACTTTATGCATTCAAAAGCCAAAAACACAGGAAGGCTGGGTGTGACAGATGACTTATTTGCATTTTGATAGCCTTCCTGGTCATAAAGGGGGAGAGGGAACTGACACTTACATCTGAATAGGCAGTGTTCTGTCCCCATACAAATAAATTATTACCCCCAACATATAGCCTGACACACATGTAGCCTAACATACATGGCTGAGATGAAACGGGACATGTGCACCTCAAGCTGCTTTGAAGTCACCCCCACTTGAAAGGCACATTTGGGTAGAAGTACTGGGGCTCTGACCTTAACAAAACAGTACACTACTGGAACTGTGAAGAACTCTGCCAGAGTAAGGACTGCTGTACTGCAAGGATTGCTACTCTGCTACACTGACTGTTCCAAGGAACTGTTTCACTGCTGTGTTGAGTTTCCTCTGCTGCCTGCTGATCTCTGCCCTGCTGAGAGCAAGGGCTGGGCCCACTCACTTGAACCCAGAGTGACTCTAAGGGTTTTCTGGCTTGCCTTCTGTTTTCTGTAGTCTCAGTGTCATAAAAGACTTCTGTCAACAATGCATGTGTTGCTTGACTGCCATCTGTGAGTTCTACCCTTGACTGAGGAGCCCCCTGAGGAGTCCTAGGCCTCAAAAGTGAGTTCTGCAGCAGTTTTCCTACAAACTGGAGTAGGACACTTTACCCCACACACTGTCACTCCTCGTGCCATTACCCCACAGTATTTACACCGCAAAATATTTTACAAAGCAGGTTTTACAAAGCAACTCATTACAACACATTCCCCATTACAACACGATTTACTATTCTCATTCCACCTTGGCGTTACTTTAGGGAATGCGTTGTAATTGTTTGCGGTGTAATGCACTGTGATGTAAACAATTTTGTGGTGTACAATCTGCAGGGTAAAGGATGCTTCCCACAAAAGCAATGCTTCATCACCACTGAAACTAGTGCACTGCCCTTTGATGGCAACGCAGTGCTGATCCAAAGACATCTACGCGCAACTTGACAACAACAATGCAGTGCCGATTAGAGGTCGGACTGCAGGGCTTGACTTTAACTTAGAAACCCGACTGCGTGAAGTGGAACCAACTCTTTGGTCACTCGAGGATGATGCTTTTCTTCCGCCAAGGTAGTTTGCCTGCGGAACCCATTTGAGTATTGTAGACAGCCTTCCCTACATGACGGTTGGCTGAATTTTGGAGTTACCCTGTGTGACCTCAAGTAAGATTTTATTGATGTTGACTTCTCAGCACTATTTTTGGGGCCAGATGCACAATGGTTTTTAGCGTGCACAAATGGGTTTTAGACGCGTTGCGCATGCTTAGAACCTTGGGCCCATGTACAAAACCTTTTTGGCTAGTTGTTAATCAACTAGCAATTCGCAAAATAGATTTTGCGACTCACTATTAGGAAGGGGCGTTCCCTTCCTAATAGCTATTCTTAAATGTTTTGCGACCGCACTTGCAGTTGCAAAACACTCGCAAATTACCACCTACTTCAGGTAGGTGGTAATGCAATCGCAAATGGAAAGGGGTCCCCACTGGACCCCTTCCCCTTTGCAAATGCATGCGAAAATATTTTTAAGGGCAGGCAGTGGTTCCCAGGGACCACTGCCTGCCCTTAATAAATGTAACAAAATACTTTTCATAATTTTTTTTTAATGCATCCTGTTTTCATTTAAGAAAACGGACTGCATTTAAAAATAAAAGCTGCTTTAGTTAAAAACAGTCCCAGACATGGTGGTCTATTGAGCCCAACAGGCCACCATCCCTGAGAAGGCCAACCATTCCCAATGGGGTTGCAAAATCGAGTGCCTCACTAATATTAAAGAGCCTCGCATTTTGCGACCCCATTGAGAATCGCAATCTTTTCTCTGACACTGTTGTAAATAGTAAATTGTGACTCGCAATTTACGAATCACAATCGAGCGCACATTGCTAATCACAATTTACTAGGGTCGCACTTTTGTCCCTTGGTTTATTCCTTAAAAATGCATACCTCAAGTTCTACTTATTGGAATTTTGTCATTATGGTCTTGTTTTACTCAGATACATATTCTCTATGTTTTAAACATGTGCGAAGTCTTTATGTGGTGTTTTCATTATGTTACTGTGTGGGTGTGTTGCACAAATACTTTACACGTTGCCTCTCTAGATAAGCTTGACTGCTCTTTGTAAAGTAAAGTTCACATTTGTAAAGCGCACAATCACCCGTAAGGGTCTCTAGGCGCTGGGGGGCCGTCGGGAAGATTAAGCGAGCTATTGCCCAGAGTCACATGGTGCTGGGCTGACCTGCCGCCGGAGCCGGGGATCGAACCGTGGTCCCCAGATTCCAGCGTCAGTCGCCCTGGCCGCGGCGCCACACCTCTACCACTCTGGCTATCTGGCTTCTGTCTGGCTACCATATAGAGAGCACAGGTTATTTTCTATTGTGTGTCAAGCTTACCGTGATAAGTATATTGGTCCTGGGACGAGCTCACTTAAGCTAGTGTTTTGTCAAATAGCTAAAAATTTTACAGCGTGGTTAATAGTCCAACATTCGATGAACCTTCTAGTGTCACTATTTATTGTCTCATCCTCCCTGAGAAGTGGGTTCAACATTTTGGGGGCGTTTATAGTGATTTTAACGATGGAACATTGCCCTGGATAGTTGACAGTGGCTGTGCTCCGAATCCTCTGTTTTTTACCGTGGATGAAGTTACAGAGGCGATTATGTCAACATCAAGGGGGAATACCCCGGGGCCCGATGGTATTCCGGCTGACCTTTAAAGAGCAGACTCGATCCTAAGGGGTAAAATTTTAAGCCGCGTTTTTAATGCACCATGCCAAGTTGGCTTTACCCTCTCTTGGGCCAAAGCAGTTATAGTTCCAATTTTTGAAAAAGGGAGCCAGAGATGATCCGGCATGTTATAGGCCTATTTTACGTCTGGACTCCGCGGCCAAAATTATGAGGAAAGTAGTCCTAACTCGCCTAACGGATTGGTTAGATCAAAATAGCATTATTTCAGATCTTCAATATGACTTCATGCAGGGTAAAGGTACTTTGGGCCAATGTCTAAATCTTCATTTAATAATTGGGAAGTATACGGTCGCAAAGCATGGGGATCTTCATCTGGCCATTATGGACCTATCCTCAGCTTTTGACCTTGTTAATCGATCAAAACTGTGGGCTACCCTGCATAGGATTGGCCTAGAATGCGATGTGATTTCTTTTCTGTCGGCCATTTATGAGAACTACTCAGACGCAGTACGTTATAATCAAGATGGTAGTCTCACAGACTCCTGGGCCATCGAAAGAGGGGTCAGACGACAGGTGTGCATTTTAGCACCCCTGTTTTTCACACTCTACATCAATAAATTAGGGCTGCCCTGACTTCCAGTTGCAAAGACATCCCAAGAGCCGGTACAAAAATGATTCCCGCATTGCTCTACGCGGACGATGCAGTTCTGGTGGCAAGGACTTTGAGAGGACTGCAAACTCTTTTACACTGTTTTATTGATTTTATGGATTCTCTAGATCTGGTCACGAATTTTAAAAAGTCACACTCTATGTCCATTGGCTCGGGTAAAGCTAGGAAGGCTAAATTCTATTGTAAGATATGGAATTAACTAAAGTCCCCGCTTTCCCAAATCTGGGGGTTCTTTTTGATGATAGGCGCACGTGGTTAACGCAATGCTTACAAAAAGGAACACACTAGCAAGAGCATCGGGTACTATTGTAGAATTTGCTAAAAGAATTGGCGCTAAACCGCTCCCGGCCCTCATGAAGATCTATAACGCCAAGTGTATCCCTATGGTGACCTATGGGAGTGAAATATGGGGATACATTGAGTCTGGTGAAATTCAGGCAGCAGAAAATACCTTTTTTCGTAGACTGCTGTCACTCCCGGCTTCTACCCCTGTTTTTAATCTGCACAAGGACCTAGGAGCTGGCTTTATTGCCGACCAGATTGCGGTTGCCCCCCTAACGTTCAGGCTGAGAATTAGGGCATAACCGTCCCCTAACTTAAACCAGTTGATCATCCAAGACTGCATTTCGCTAGACAAGGGATTAGATATACCTTGGATACGTTACATTAAGTCTTGGATGGACTCACTGGGCTGCCCTGATCTTTTTTCGAGCCCCAGAGTACTGGGTAAGTCAGCAATTAGAGACCTGAAGAGGCAGTTTTTGGTTAGATCAATGCTAATTAGGGAGGAAAGGGAACTAGCAAAACCTACAGTGAGAAATTTTGTCACATTGAGCATAGGTAGTGAGTTGCAGCCGTATTTGTCTTATAGAAATAAACCTTTTCCTTTATTTATCCTAATTAGATTTAAGCATAATATGGTTCCCTGGCTACTAGCTTTCCTGAAAGGTTTTTTTAAAGAAGGATCGTTGAGTCCGTGTCCTTGTGAAAACTTCTCTGAACAGAATACTCTTCACATGATATTCTTTTGTGACTTTTATGTGTCATTACATAAGAAATGTATTATCCCCCTTCTAAAAGGCCAACATTTTGAGCAAGTTATGCTGGCGTATTTGCAAATGTTAGCATTACCGTGGTGTGTTTTGGGGTCGCAAGTTATATAACAGGTGCAATAAGGTGTAGGAATAGGCTCACAGGACTGTAGAGTGGACTGTGTTTTAAAATAGGTTTTTTATTTATTATTATGTACTTTTTAACAAATTCCCAGGTAAATAGCCAACTCTTGGTAATTTATATTTATATATATTATATATTCATTTAACTCCTGAGGACATGAGTAGGAGTGTCTAACATATATGGTTTATTAAATATATTGTGACGGCGTAAGAGCTATGTATTACTGTACTTTTTGAATTTTAATGCTCTATGTCATGCACTTTGATGGTTTTAACCTAACCGAATAAAGTTATATTTGACTTGATTTGACTTGACTAGTATTGTGGTCCCTAATTGGACAGGGTGCAGCTCTCTGCCAACTAGAGACCCAATTTCTAATATTCGTGATCAGGAATGAGGATAGGGCTTGTGTTTGTGGAATGCCTGTATTAACTCAGTGTTCACTGCAACTCCGTACTTAAGGCCAATTGAAACCTTTTTCAATTCTCCCTAATTTACATCTTTGATTTTTCCAAAAGTCTTTTCGTCAGGAGATAAGGGTGCCATGAAGGCAGGTCTTCAAAAAGCCTTAAGAGTATGGGCTGCAGCCCACATAGAAGGAGAAGTGGGTGAGGTGGACGGGTCAGGGTCTGAGGAGGAGGAATTAGAGAAGGCCCAAGATGAAGGTCTTCACATTCAGCGTACTGATGTGGGTGGTAACATCCTCCTAGGACTGGAAGTCCACAGCAGACCAGCCAGCAGTGTGTCTTCAAGGATGCTGTCCTCAGAGGAGCTGGCAGACAGGAGGGAGGAGAGACTATTTAAATTAGATCTTTCTAAATTAGACAAAGAGCAGGCCCTTGCTAAATGTTGAGAAGGAGCAGGTTCTTGTGAGCCCTGGAAGAATACAAATGGCTCATGAGCTCAGCGTAAGAGAGCTGGACATCAGAGCCCTCAGCGAAATCCAGCAACAGCTGTGGTGGCAGCATAGTAGTAGTGTCCACTGGTTAGACCAGAGTCGAGATCCCAATTGATTTGATGCCTAGCTATGTGCAAGGGGATTACCTAGACAGATGGATTTCAGACTATGAAGTGCCTCCCAGAGTGCATAAGGTCCCAGATGAGTTCTGGGGTGATAGGTTTTAGAGGTATATGTGGGGAGGGACATACACATTACTCTAGAGGTACAGGACCAGACATGCTACGCTGCAGTGAAGGCCATCCTTGTCAGCAGGTTTGGATTGACGACAGAGAGGAATGGGCTCTGATCCCAGGCAGCCACAAGATCTCATCACAAACATGGGTCGATTTATTGGATTTTGCGAACAAGGCACTGAAGGGCTGTACAATTTGATTTTGAAGGAGCACATGCTTGATATTTATTTTCCAGGGCTGAGCCAATACCAGGTCAAGTCAAATCATTTGAGATGTCATCAGTGATGTCAGTGACCATGTTATGAATGATCTAATATGTGACATCATCAGCAGTGGATTGCGGGTGCGCGAAATATAGTTAGTACAACTAACTATATAGGAGCAATTTCAATGGTTTTGTATGAGTAAAATGTCCAGCTAACTATAAAACCACTAAAACTTATAGTTTTTTGAGTGAATTTCAAAGGTTTTTAAAAGCTAATTCCTAACTATATAACTCCTGAAACCTATGTTTTTTTCAGTGAATTTCAAAGGTTTTTTAAATGCTAATTCCTAACTATATAAGGCCTGAAACCTATGGTTTTTTCAGTGAATTTCAAAGGTTTTTTAAATGCTAATTCTTAACTATATAAGGCCTGAAACCTATGGTTTTTTCAGTGAATTTGCAAGGTTTTTAAAATGCTAATTCCTAACTATATAAGGCCTGAAACCTATGGTTTTTTCATTGAATTCGCAAGGTTTTTTAAATGCTAATTCTATTAGCGGATAACATTTTTATATATTAAAACGTTTTTTAAATCTCAAATGCCTGCTTTGCTAACAGAGTTTTTAAGCACAGGCTCTTTTGTCTCTGGTGGCCATCTTGGGAGACTGCATATCAGAATTTTTTTAATGAAATATAAGAGGATTTGAGAAGTCACTCAAAATGTGCCCTAATTTTTCTTTCTTCAGCACTAATCATAATTTCTATGGCAAAATGAACCCCCTCATTTTGTTCCTTTGCAAATTAAATGTTTTAAGTGTTAACACTTTATTCCAATCAAGATGACTTCAGGTGTGCCATACTTTTGTCATAAGTAAAACTGTTAGCGCTCTAGTTGTTCTTTAGAACACTCTGGGACATTCTGTCATTGGGCTATAGTTGGGCTACATCTGGCTGATATTTGGGCTACATTTGTTTTTTTTTGTCTCTGGTGGCCATCTTTGGGCTACATTGGGCTACATTTGTGCTCTAACATATATATAGCCCAATGTAGCCCAATGTATATTTTTCAAAGTTAATTTTCGTAAAAACCACTGGAGCACATATCTTCAGACATAGCAAAGGCACATTGGGCTACCAGTGCCTACAATTTTGCCAAGTTTGGTGGAAAACCATTCAGTCGTTCGGGCTAAAAGTGAGTCCAACCGCCCTATGGAAATTAACAGGGGGAAAACACGTTTTGGGACCCCCCTTTTATCTCGGCCCCTGCTTGACGAATCCCCCCCAAACTTTCAGGGAAGGACCGGAGCGCCGCGAGGCAAATTTCAGGAAGATTCCTCAACCGGCGCCAAAGTTATTCCCAATAGAATGTTGCGATTTTCCTATGGAAAACAATCCTAACTATATATACCTACTGGCTATCGCCAGTAGGTAATATATATATATATTACCTACTGGCGGTCGCCAGTAGGTAGTTATAGTTAGGATTGTTTTCGATAGGAAATCCGCAACATTCTATTGGGAATAACTTTGGCGCCGGTGGACGAATCTTCGCGTATTTCTCAAAGAAGATGGCCCGCTCCGCTCTGCACCTTCCCTGAAAGTTTGGGGGGGATTTGTCAAGCAGGGGCCGAGATAAAAGGGGGGTCCCAAAACGTGTTTTCCCCATGTTAATTTCCATAGCCCGAACGGCTGAATGGATTTCCACCAAACTTGGCAAAATTGTAGGGACTGGTAGCCCGATGTGCCTTTGCTATGTCTCAAGATATGTGCTCCAGTGGATTTTGAGTAATTTAGGTTCAAAAAAATATATATATCTATATGCGCGTCCCGGTACGCGCACCGGGGCGCGCTCCAGCGCGCTACGCGAGTTTGCGAGCGGAAAGCTGATTGGCTCTCGGTGTCTGTCAACATTCCAAACAGTCCAGAGCGGCCGCCATCTTGTGTCTCGGTAGGATCGAGACACAAGAGTTGGCAAAAACAAAGGGGGAAATGACCAAAAGGGGGCAGGGTAGACCCCCCCTGATCCTAGGTTTGATGTGGGGGCCATAAAAGGGCTTCGCGGGGCAAAAAATTATTATTATTTTTTTTTCTATTTTCACGGAGGAGCGCCCGGTATGCGCACCGGGGAGCGTACAATGGGGAAAACCCAGTGAAACAGTAAAATAATATTTTAAAGTGCTTAGAGGTAGGGTAGCTCTGAATAGAGTTGTTGTGTTGTTTGGGTGATTTAAGTACCAACATGTAGGTACCAATGCAGAGTCTGAAATTCAATGTAGACCGTCTCCTTTGTAGATATCTTGCATGTTGTTACAGAAGCTATTGTGGTATATGGAATCCATACCATAGTCTGTCAGGAAATCAGAAACAACACGGAGGCAGGAGATGAAAAAGAGATGTCAAATACACATTGGAGATAATATAGTGGGAGAAAGGAAGTAACTATGAGCAAAATTACTATGTAACACAAAAAAGTTGCGCAGTTTACTATGTCTCATTTTATTTTATAATAATTTTGGTACTATTTCATGAATTACATATAAAAATTAATAATGTCTCGAACAATTTTTAATTATTAAATATAAATGTATTGTTCTGATTTTTCAAAATTTAAAAGAACTTCCAACATAGATCATCTGGAATCTCCTCATTTTGATTCCATGATTCTATGCTTTCAACACAGTCAATTAATTCTTGGTCCGTAGACTGATCCATAAATTCCAAGGCATCAATATCTTCCTCAGGATTGTTCTCAACCACAATTTCGAAAGAAATATTAATTGTGTCTTGTTTTCCTTCCATTTTCTTGCTGTAAATTGCATAAAAAATAACTATGTCAGTAGAGTTAGGGCACTGTTGGGTTTAAGTTCAGACAGGTACTTCTGAGTTTTTAACAGTGAAGTTATCTTTGGGCAGTGTATGGTATCAGGCAGGAAGTAGAAATATAAAAAAGTGCATGTGATGAAGCCTACGTAAATTCATAATTATAGCAGAGAAGCCTAACTCAATCCATAACTATAACAGAGAAGCCTATCTCAATCTATAACTATAACAGAGGGACAGTAAATAACTATCAGAAAACGTGTTTACCAATTAACTTAAAGTGCCCCTTACAAATTAACAACTTACCTTACAGAAAGCTGTTGAAGTTTTATGAGAATATCCTTTAAAGATGTACCTCAGGTAGTTGTAGTCAAAATGGCCTGTTTCCCTCTCATTTTTCATTTATATTCATGTACATAACCAATCAAATGTCAGGAAATAAAAGTAGAAAATGAAAGTAACATTTTAATTGGTTGTAAACTCTAACACTATATGTGTTTTGGTCATGTAATTTACCTCAGGATATTTAGACAGGGCTACAGCTCAAATGGCTCAATGGAATTCCACCAAATTTGGGAAAATGGTAGGGACTGGTATGTAGTAGGGCCTATTCTATATTTGGTGAAAGTCTCTCCAGTGGTTTTTATGTAAATTAACTTTCAAAATTTTTGGGGAGCGCTTACCGGTGTGCGCCCCGGTACGCGCACAAGCAGCGCTACGGGAGTCCTCCATCTTGTGTTTCGGAAGAATTGAGACACAAGATGGAGGATAAACAACGTTGGGAATGGGTAAAAGGGGGCACGGTAGACACCCCCTGACCCCCTAGGTTTTCTGAGGGGGGCTTAGGAGGCCCATATAGGCCAAACTTTATTTTTTTTTTTTAATTTTCGCTGGTGGAGCGTACTTTGGTGAAAAACAGTGAAAAAAGTTAGAGTAAAGTAATCATTTTGAGTGATCAGAGGTAGGGTAGCCCTGAAAAGAGCTTTTGGGTTCTGTGGCTGATTTAGGTACCTACAAGTAGGTTCCAATGCACCGTCTTAAATTCAGGAGGAATATTCTATTCCCCTCATCTGAGAAGTGCACACCTTCTCCTCTGTAGATATTTTGCATGTTGTAAAGCAAGTTATTGTTGTATATTGAACCCATTCCATAGTCTCTCATGTAAGCAGAAACAGATTTATTCACATGTTTCTGTGCTTTCTCAAATTGTGGACAAAATTGGTTGGACCACTTCCATTTCTGTCTTTGGCATATATTAGAATATACCAAGGCAGTTTGTGAAAAAAGTGTCATCAATTGCCCAAAGGTGTCCTTTAAAAGCATTTCCAGACCTACACCAGTCAAAGTGCCTAGGTCATTTCCACCACAGTGCAAAATTATGAGGTCAGGGTGTGGCAGATGGTAAAAGGTTTTCACCAATGGTATCAATTGATGACATCTCAATCCTCTTTGGCCAATCCATTTGATGTCCACATTTGGTAAATCAAGGTTGTGAAAATTTCTGATAGCTGCATACCTTTGAGCCCAGTGGATGTAGCTATGTCCAATAATCTAGACAGAATACATGGTGAGAGGAGGTTCTGGTGCAGTCAGATGAAGTGTAGGAATGAAATGGCAGTTGAAACAGTAGGAGTTTGCAAAAAAAAAAACTGAGGAGTTTCAGTGCTCTTGAATCACAAGCAATGATTGGTGGATTCAGATAGTTGAAAACTGAAAGTTAGGGTACGTGGTTCTGTTCTGTGAAAGAAGTAATTTGAATGGTTAAGAAAAAGTCATTTAAAGAAACATTGCACCGGATAAGCTGGTGTATTGAGAGGTCAAACATCCTTGCTGAGTTCATTTGCAACATTGTAGAATAAACTTTTAATCCTGAGAGCTCAGTGAGGAGGGAGTTGCTATGGTAACAGGTAGAAAGAGCTGAGGGGGTGAAGGGTGTTGGTTTGGAAATAGAGAGGGAAGAGTTTTAATTGGTTAACATGAGGGATATGTGTGTAGAATTAGAGGTTTTCTGTGCCATTCATGGTTGCAGTGCCTGGAGTGCATACCTTTTGCTCTGCTAAAGAAATATTGGTGTGTTTGTCTGACACTGTTCTCAATCTCCCAAAGCATTTGTAAAGTTGAGTAATGATTTATTTAATATAGATAGAGACTTGTATACTCTATGGAGAAGATTTGGAAGCAAAATGAGGTGTTTTAATGTTGCTTTGTGTCATGTGTTTTGATAATGCTTGGTAAAAAGTTTTTGCTGCATAGAGGAAATGTATTTTGTAAAATTGTGAAGTTTCAGTAGTGACATGGAATGCTTGCACATAGGACCTGTGCTGTGTTTCTTAAATGTGATGTAAAAAACGATTTTGGGGAAAAGGAATGGAGTTTACATTTTTGAGAAGGAATAAATAGTGTCTGCATGCTTAAAGAAATATATTTGAACCTTTCACAATGATGTCATCTGGGTTACCTCAGATTAGGAAGCACATTGAGCTTCTTTCTTGTTGGTTTGTGTCCTGTTTTTTTATAAGATAAAAAGATAGAGGATTTGTATTTTGTGAAATAGTGAGGTTTCAGTAGTGAAATGGAATGCTTGTACATAGGACCTGCGCTCTGTTTCTTAAATCTTATTTGAAAAATGATTTTTGGGCAAATGAATGGCTTTTACATTTTTGAGAAGGAATAAATAGTGTCTGCATGATTAAATACATATATTTGAACCTTTCACAATAATGTCACTTGTGTTACTCTAGATTAGGGAGCAGATTAACCTTTTTTCTTGTTGCTTTTTGTTAAGTTTAATGATAATGTTTGGTATCAACATTTCCTAGATAGAAGAATTGCATTTTGAAAAATAGTGAGGTTTCAGTAGTGAAATGGAATGCTTGTACATAGGACCTGCGCTCTGTTTCGTAAATGTTATTGGAAACACGATTTTGGAGCAAATGAATGGCTTTTACATTTTTGAGAAGGAATAAATAGTGTCTGCAAGATTAAATAAATATATTTGAACCTTTTAGAATCATGTCACCTGTGTTTCCTCAGATTAGGAAGTAGATTGTGCAGATGAGGTGAGGCATGTCCAGGGATGCAAAGGAGGTGAGGCCTGTGTCCATGAGTGCAGTGGAGAGGACTCGCCTCCTCTGACCCTTGGACAAGCCTCACCTCATCTGTGCCCCCTGGACAGGCCTCAATGTATTGGGTATAATTGATAGTAACAGGGTACAGATGAGGTGAGGCCTGTCTAGGGGTGCAGATGAGTTGAGGTATATTCAGGGTTGCAGATGAGGTAAGGATTGTCCAGGGGTGCAGAGGAGGTGATGCTTATGTTCAAGAGTGTAGTGGAAGAGAGGTCTGTCCAGGGGTGCAAAGGAGGTGAGGTCTGTGTCTAAGAGTGCAGTGGGGGATAGGCTTCATGAAGTCCAGTCCACTGCACTCTTAGACACAGGCCTCATCACCTATTCTCCCCAGGAGAGGCCTCTCTCCCACTGCAGTCTTGAACACAGGCCTTATCTCCTCTGTACCTCTGGACAATCCTCACCTCACCTGCAACCCTAAATCGTTTTTTAAACAGGCCTAAATGTATTAGGTATAATTGATGGTAACAGGGTGCAGATGAGGTGAGGCCTGTCAAGGGGTCCAATTCATGTGCCCTAAATCAATTTTTAAATAATATTTAAAAACCAGAGCACAGGTCATATATAGAAGCATTTCATTACACTACTGAAACCTCATTTTTTTACAAAATACAATTCCTCTATGTAGTAACATTTCTTTACCAAGTATTATCAAGAAATATGACACAAAGGAAGAATAAAAAAGCATAATCTGCTTCTTAATCTTAGAAAACACAGGTGACATGTTTGTGAAAAGTGCAGATATATTTATTTAATCATGCAGACACTTTCTAATCCTTCTGAAAAATGCTGAAGCCATTCATTTGCTCTTTAATCGTTTTTATATTAACATTAAAAAAACTGAGCACAGGTCATATGTACAAGCATTCCATTTCACTACTGAAAACTCAGTTTTTTACAAAATATAATTCCTCTATGCAGCAGAATTCTTTTACCAAGCATTAACAAAAAAATAACAGAAAGCAACAATAAAAAAACACAATGTGATTCCTAATATGAGGAAACACACCTGACATGATTGTGAAAGGTGAAGAGGAGGTGAGGAAAGTCGAAATGGCTTTCATGACTGTGAAATTTGCTGAGGAGGTGAGGCCTGTGTCTAAGAGTGCAGTGGAGGATCGGCTTTATGAAGTCCTGTCCACTGCACTCTTGGACACAGGCCTCACCTCCTCTGCTCCCCTGGACAGGCCTCACCTCATCTGCACTCCTGGTTAGGCCTCACTTTATTGGCATCCTGTTACCATCAATTATACCCAATACATTGAGGCCTGTCCAGGGCGCACGGAGGAGGTGAGACTTGTCCAAGAGTCAGAGGAGGTGAGTCCTGTCCATTGCACTGTTGGACACAGGCCTCACCTCCTCTGCACCCCTGGACAGGCTTCACCTCATGTGCACAATCTACTTACTAATCTGAGAAACCACAGGTGACATGATTGTGACATGTGCTAATATATTTTTTAAATCATGTAGATATTATCTAATCCTTGTCAATAATGTAAAACCAATTCATGTGCCCGAAATCTTTTTTTAGAATAACATTTAAAAAACAGAGAAAAGGTCATATGTATAGGCATTTCATTACAGTACTGAAACCTCGCTCATTTACAAAATACAATTCCTTTATGCACCAACATTTCTTTACCAAGTATTATCAAGAATGTATAAGTCTCTCTAATATTCTTTTCCTGACTTACTCTATTTTTCCACCAGTCCCCTTCTAACACCCTCTATCTGACATATTCCTTTTTACATCCTGACTCTGTGTTACACTCTCTTACACTTTCTCTTTGACTTACTTTCTCTTACACCCTGTTCCCTCTCTCTCATTACTCCTTGTTACATCCTCTCTCTGATTTACTTCCTCTTACACCCTCTCTCAAACTTACTCTCTCTCTCTCTCCCTTTTACAGCTTCTCTCTGTTTTAGTCTCTTTTACATCTTCTCATCTTCTAACACCCTCTCTCTGTCTTACCTCGTTTTACACCCTCTCTCTGTCTTACACCCTGTTACATCCTTTTTCTGACTTACTCCCTTTCTCCCTTTCTTTGACTTACTACCTCTCCCTATTACATCCTTTTTCTGTCTTAGAACATATTATACACTCTTTCTGTCTTACTCCTTCTCTATGTTTTACTCCCTCTACCTGTTTCTTTGTCTGACTCTCTCTGTCTTTTTGTGTTACTCACTCTAGCTCTTTTTCTCTGTCTTACTCCTAGTTACATAGTTGATGTGGTATAAACTTAGATATGTTGTAAACTAGTGTTTATATCGTTTACTTATTGTCATTGCTTTGTTGTTTGGTAATAGTGGTCTATAATGTGTTATTTTCTTCTTTACTACAGATTGAAATCAAGATTTCAATAGTAAGGAAATATGCCCTCAAGGCAAACGAGAAGAAAAGATGCCAAGCGGAAAAAATCAAAAACAGCAACGGAATTAAAGCACTCCTCTACAACAAATACTTCAAAAAACAGAGAAAAAGCTCCTGGTAAGACAACTAAGTCTTTCTTTTGGAACATATGTAGATAAAAAAAAAATGTTAATGGGAATGTGAATATACAGAAGGAGAGAGCAAATTTGAACAGGAAGGAGAGGGCCCCCAAAAATGTTACTACTGCAGCAGCAGAAAATATTATGTATAGGAACAGAAGGCAAAACCAATTTAGGGACATTCGTAAACTAATGTTTGGCAATAGGGTAGTTTTAAATTTATTAAAAATTTTTAAAAAAGGTAAACAGAGAGCTGCTTTTTACAAGAAAAAGAAAAATGTAGAGAAGATTGTTGATCAAGCTTTTGAAGTTAAGAAAACATTATTTATTTTAGTAATCAATAGAATTAGGATACTTAACAAGGCAATTGATGTTTTCAAATCGAACAGTAGATGCAAAAGAATAGTTAATCGGACTAATTTTTGTAAAGTTTTTTCTGGAGAATGGATACATAGTTCAAGTTGTGAGCCATTTTTTAATGAGGAGAGTTACTTCCAGGAGAATGATTTGGTGCATGCAGTTGACACCAGTGGTCGAGCATATGAGGTGAAAGATGGTTGTCCGATTGAAAAAGAGAAACTTGTGTCTAGAGATGCAGAAGAGGTGTTAGCTGATGAAGTTTTAGGGAGACGTACTAAGGGTCCAGTGCACACTTGGAAGTTGTGAGACTTGGCCCTTTCCCCAGAAATTTTTCGCTTTTTATCCCCTGTTAATTTAGAATGCCCCTATTGAAACAACAGTGTGTAGGCCTTGTGTGGTGGAGAAGGGCCTGTGTAGTGTAAAACTAGTGTTAAAGTACAGGTACTTCCTACCCCTAACATGGCCGCCACAGACCACTGCTGCAGCAGCGTGGTTTAGTGGGCGCATTCTAGTAGCCAGAGGCTGGCTGGAACCCTCAGGCAATGTATCCATCTTAGCCTGCCAGCCTGTCCTCAGGTAGAATGGTGGAACCTACTAGAACCACCTGGAACCTTCTGGGAGAGGTGAGGTGACACCAACTGACACCAACTGACACTACCAACTGTCAACTGGCAGTATAAAAGGAAAGGGAGGGAACTTTCCTGGGGAGAGAAGCTGAAGGGAAGACCTGGGGAAGAACCTACGCAGGAGTTTAGGCAGAGGGGCCTAGTCAGGGACTATGATACTGGAAGTGACAGGGCTTGGAGTGCTGCCTTACAAGTATTGAGGACTCCTGTAAATCCCCCCTGACCTAGCCCAGCGGAAGGGAACCCCCAGGGACCACTTGAAGGGATTGGCTGAGAAGAATTTGGAACACCAGCCACCAATTTACCCTCCCCTTCAAGAAATAAGAAACCAAAGGAAACAAGAAACCAACTGCTATTTACAAGGGCGCAAGAAACAGCTGCGCCAAGAAGTAACCAAGAAACTTACAAAGGCGCAAGGAACATAAAACGCCAAGAAGAGACAGAATCACCACAGGACATTTGAAGAACCACCCAGGTATTGGCGCTGTGTTGCTCCTTGTGCCCCCTGACGCCATCTGGGATCTCTCTTTCTGATTTGCCACGGACGTGTGGTCTGTCCTGCGGGTTCTACTGAACTATATGCTCTGCCTGAGCTGTGTTTAGCTATCCCTGACTAAACTACCTGTACTGCCAGGCTCTGAACTGAATTATTATTGGGACTGCTGTCCTGCTGCATTCCTAGCCAGAACCCTTATGAAGCGCTAAAGACTGCCTGTGCCTATAGAGCACTGTGACCTGTGCCTGGACGACTGTGATCAGCCTCCTTGAGAAGCGCTGTGGTGAATGTCTGCTGTGAACAGTGCTGGGAAAGCGCTTCGAAGTAAACTGGGAAAGCGCTAAAATCACTGAGTGCTGCTCTGCTTTGTACCCTGGCGTGGAGGACTGGAAGCGCTATTAAAGAAGTTGCCTTACAAGCGCTATAACTGCCCAGGCACTGGTGCCACGAGCTGCTGTGTCCTGTACTGTTTGGCGTCCTTCCCCCCCCTGAAGCGCTGTGTCAGCAAGCGCGCAATTTCCTCTCCAGCGCTCACCTGTGGTGTTGTGTGAAAAGCGCTGGTAATTGCTTCCCTGCTGGGCCCCCTTTGGAGCACTGTGAAGGGCTGACGAGCACGCCCTGTCAACTGGCCTGTGGAGCGGATCCGATCGCGTGCAGTGGCTGCAGCGGCCCCCGGAGTCTTGGGGAGGCCGCTCCGATTGCCTGGGGGCCTCCTGCCCTGTTTTGTGTCCTGTTGCGGCGGCCCCCGGTGTGAGAAGAGGGCCGCCGGAATTTCTCTTGGGCCGCGCTAGGCCTGACAGGCCCCGAAGCTCTTGCCTGCATCACGTGACAGGGGCGCCGCGTCTCTAGCCGCGCCCCCGTCTTCCTAATTCCGGATTTGTCCGCCGAGCCTCCCAGTTCCCGGCCCGAGTCCTGGGGAGAGACGCCCGGGCCCAGCACTCGTCGCGGAGGGGGTCGTGAAGCCTGAGAGCCCCCTCCGATTTGCCCTGCAACGCTCGGAACTGCCTCGCGACCGGCGCTGGAGTTCTGTAGCTGCTCCCTGCACCGCGCCCGGTCGTGTGAGGCTCCAGAACCTATGCAAGGGCCCGAGAAGGGCCGAAGAAGGCAGGTAAACCCCCGGGGAGGAGGGCGGAAGGTCGCATGAGACCTCGAGTTCGCCCCTCCCCTGGGGAAGATTGTTGTTGGGCCCCGTTGGCCCAGATTAACGGAGAGTCCCCTGACCTGGGCCAGGACCCCTAAACACCGTGAGGGTATCACTTGGTGGAGGGGAGGGGAAAGAAAGTGCTTACAGGCCTACTGGGCCTTTGAACTGTGCCAGGAATCTATTTTTAGCCCTGCTGAATTGCCTATGGAGACCCTTTATATTAGAAAGGCCATGGGGGGGGCCATACCTAGTGAATTGGGGTCCAGGTTCTAATGGGATGTTTACCCAGTGAAGTGTTTACCTAAAAGGATGCCCGTACTTGCTATATAAAATGCCTATGCTTGATGTCTAGGGTAATGTTGATTCCTGATTAGGGAAGGGTTGTTCCTATTTCCCTGAAGTGTTTACTCCTGATTAAGGAGAGGTTTACCTTGGTTAACTAACTGTTCCACATAAGGAAATGTTTAGCCTTGCATATTAGGATGGAAAGCCCTATAGGAATAATTGGCACTAGGTAGTTAAATGTCTAACCCTGCCTAGTACGATGCCTTTCAGTTATCTAAGAAAACGTTATTCCTACAGGAGTGTGTTTTACAAGTAAAAGTTGATTACTTACCTCCAAGGGGGTAAACCCGAAGACCATACCTGATTCCTTATTGAGCAGCTGGTTGTCACTCATGTAAGGTGGAAGGGCCTAACTTCTAACAAAGAGTGTCACATAGAGAAATGCTCTGCCTTTAAGGGAACGTTTTATGTATACTATGTTGAAATGCCTAAATGAAATGCTGGGTTTCCCCAGGGAGGTGTTTTATTCCTAAATAAGGAGATGGTTTAACCTACACAAGAGGTCATTTATTTATAATGAAATGTTCTGCCTCTTGAGTGTTATATTTGTTGAAGCCTAAAGTTAGTTATGATACATCCTTTATGCCTTCATAAGTTTTACCCCTGATAGGGGAGGAGGAGTCTAATGCTGAGGCTAATAGGATGTTACACCTTTAGTGAAATGCTTCCTCATTACTTAACGCAGTGTTGTATTCATGACCTTATGATGTATTTCTTACAGGTGATGATGAGAAACCAGGCCAAGGACAGGCCTGTGGTTATTTAATATTTAATATTTATTATTTATCCATCCAGAATTTAGTGCCAAGTGTTCTCACACATGTATTTTAATGGAAAGCTAATAAGCTAATTTTATGATGAATTCCTAATACCCTGATCCTGCTCTATCTTAATAAAGTTGACTTGAGTTTTTATACAAGCTCACTGGAGTGGTGTCAATAATTGCGTGCCCATGTTTCTGATTCAGTGGTTGCGTGTGCTGCATGGTCGCTTAACACAAATGCTTTCTGATGCCTACCCGCTCGTGCCATGCTACCCTAGGGGACTGGTGACCCCAGTTCCAACATATTGGTGTCGAGCGGTGGGATCCAGGACCTGTGACCATGCAGCACCCTCCATTGGGACAGGGTGCACAGCAATTGGGCTGCACAATTATTGTGTGTGCAAGCCTTAGTAATTGACCCCTCCACTGTCTAGCCTGTGAGTGTATCAGGGCCTGTTTGACCTATACTGTCACCCACATCCTAGAACCTTTTCCTGAATTATCTGAGTCCTCACCTGGCACTGGAGTGTTGTGTCAGGGGATGGGGGTGCCTGTTGGGCGGAGGGAAGAAGGAACTCCGTACCACTTTGGGGGCACGGGTAGGAGCCCACCCAGAGGGGAGAGGGGATGGGGACAGAAGGGGCAGGTCACACCCAGGGAGGCGGCCACACCAGAGAACCTTGGAAGGCGGGGTGTGTCGTCAGAGAGGTTAGAGCATGAGAGGGAGAGTGTGAGCCTTGCAACAAAGGAAGGGAAGCTGGTGCACAGGCTTCAGCTAACAGAGACAGAGCTGAAGACCTTGAATACATGTGTGCCAGGTACTTCCATGGTGGCAGCGTACCCGAGGTTCGGGGTTTGGACCAGTCACGGGGTGTAGAACCTGGACTGGGGTTTCAGGTGCAGGGACTGCCTGACCTGGAGGGTGGGGTACCAGTAACTATGGACCCTACCAATGTGACTTCCAGGGGTACCTATCCAGGTGGGAGGGTGCGGAACCCTGGAAGGGGGTGCAGAGGGAGGAAGGACTCTCCTCTGGCACCGGGCCATCCACAGGACGCAGATCCTGGGTTGGGTGGCCAGGTTCAGGGGTTGCCTGACCTGGCGGGAGGAACCTCTGTATTCAGAGTCCCCCCAGTTGTTGTGACTTCCAGGGGTACCTATCCAGGTGGGAGGGTGCGGAACCCTGGAAGGGGGTGCAGAGGGAGGAAGGACTCTCCTCTGGCACCGGGCCAGCCACAGGGCGCAGATCCTGGGTTGGGTGGCCAGGTTCAGGGGTTGCCTGACCTGGCGCGAGGAACCTCTGTATTCAGAGTCCCCCCAGTTGTTGTGACTTCCGGGGTACCTATCCAGGTGGGAGGGTGCGGAACCCTGGAAGGGGGTGCAGAGGGAGGAAGGACTCTGGCACCGGTCCAGCCACGGGGTTAAAGATCCTGGGTTGGGTGGCCAGGTTCAGGGGTTGCCTGACCTGGCGGGAGGAATCTCTGTATTCAGAGTTCCCCCGGTTGTGACTCTCAGGGGTACTACTCCAGGTGGGAGGGTGCGGAACCCTGGGAGGGGGTGCAGGGAGAGGTAGGTCTCGCCCCTGTCACTAATTCAACTTAAGGGTTTAGACCCTAGGTTGAGGAGGAGAGTGGAAAAAGGTACCACGGGCCTGGGGCGACTGCCCCCCACTCTGAGAGAGAGTAAGGGCCAGAGACATCTGGATTGGAGGTCTGTCCTGGCCGCATCCCACTAGGAACACCAGTGGGGTGGTTGGATTAGCGAGGATGTCATGGTGGTATTGGGCCTGCGTCCACCTTTTTCCGCCCCAAGCAGGGAAGCCCGTCAAGGGAATGATCAGTCTACCCTGGCTTTAGGCTGGGGGGGAGATGTGTGAGACTTGGCCCTTTCCCCAGAAATTTTTCGCTTTTTATCCCCTGTTAATTTAGAATGCCCCTATTGAAACAACAGTGTGTAGGCCTTGTGTGGTGGAGAAGGGCCTGTGTAGTGTAAAACTAGTGTTAAAGTACAGGTACTTCCTACCCCTAACATGGCCGCCACAGACCACTGCTGCAGCAGCGTGGTTTAGTGGGCGCATTCTAGTAGCCAGAGGCTGGCTGGAACCCTCAGGCAATGTATCCATCTTAGCCTGCCAGCCTGTCCTCAGGTAGAATGGTGGAACCTACTAGAACCACCTGGAACCTTCTGGGAGAGGTGAGGTGACACCAACTGACACCAACTGACACTACCAACTGTCAACTGGCAGTATAAAAGGAAAGGGAGGGAACTTTCCTGGGGAGAGAAGCTGAAGGGAAGACCTGGGGAAGAACCTACGCAGGAGTTTAGGCAGAGGGGCCTAGTCAGGGACTATGATACTGGAAGTGACAGGGCTTGGAGTGCTGCCTTACAAGTATTGAGGACTCCTGTAAATCCCCCCTGACCTAGCCCAGCGGAAGGGAACCCCCAGGGACCACTTGAAGGGATTGGCTGAGAAGAATTTGGAACACCAGCCACCAATTTACCCTCCCCTTCAAGAAATAAGAAACCAAAGGAAACAAGAAACCAACTGCTATTTACAAGGGCGCAAGAAACAGCTGCGCCAAGAAGTAACCAAGAAACTTACAAAGGCGCAAGGAACATAAAACGCCAAGAAGAGACAGAATCACCACAGGACATTTGAAGAACCACCCAGGTATTGGCGCTGTGTTGCTCCTTGTGCCCCCTGACGCCATCTGGGATCTCTCTTTCTGATTTGCCACGGACGTGTGGTCTGTCCTGCGGGTTCTACTGAACTATATGCTCTGCCTGAGCTGTGTTTAGCTATCCCTGACTAAACTACCTGTACTGCCAGGCTCTGAACTGAATTATTATTGGGACTGCTGTCCTGCTGCATTCCTAGCCAGAACCCTTATGAAGCGCTAAAGACTGCCTGTGCCTATAGAGCACTGTGACCTGTGCCTGGACGACTGTGATCAGCCTCCTTGAGAAGCGCTGTGGTGAATGTCTGCTGTGAACAGTGCTGGGAAAGCGCTTCGAAGTAAACTGGGAAAGCGCTAAAATCACTGAGTGCTGCTCTGCATTGTACCCTGGCGTGGAGGACTGGAAGCGCTATTAAAGAAGTTGCCTTACAAGCGCTATAACTGCCCAGGCACTGGTGCCACGAGCTGCTGTGTCCTGTACTGTTTGGCGTCCTTCCCCCCCCTGAAGCGCTGTGTCAGCAAGCGCGCAATTTCCTCTCCAGCGCTCACCTGTGGTGTTGTGTGAAAAGCGATGGTAATTGCTTCCCTGCAGGGCCCCCTTTGGAGCACTGTGAAGGGCTGACGAGCACGCCCTGTCAACTGGCCTGTGGAGCGGATCCGATCGCGTGCAGTGGCTGCAGCGGCCCCCGGAGTCTTGGGGAGGCCGCTCCGATTGCCTGGGGGCCTCCTGCCCTGTTTTGTGTCCTGTTGCGGCGGCCCCCGGTGTGAGAAGAGGGCTGCCGGAATTTCTCTTGGGCCGCGCTAGGCCTGACAGGCCCCGAAGCTCTTGCCTGCATCACGTGACATGGGCGCCGCGTCTCTAGCCGCGCCCCCGTCTTCCTAATTCCGGATTTGTCCGCCGAGCCTCCCAGTTCCCGGCCCGAGTCCCGGGGAGAGACGCCCGGGCCCAGCACTCGTCGCGGAGGGGGTCGTGAAGCCTGAGAGCCCCCTCCGATTTGCCCTGCAACGCTCGGAACTGCCTCGCGACCGGCGCTGGAGTTCTGTAGCTGCTCCCTGCACCGCGCCCGGTCGTGTGAGGCTCCAGAACCTATGCAAGGGCCCGAGAAGGGCCGAAGAAGGCAGGTAAACCCCCGGGGAGGAGGGCGGAAGGTCGCATGAGACCTCGAGTTCGCCCCTCCCCTGGGGAAGATTGTTGTTGGGCCCCGTTGGCCCAGATTAACGGAGAGTCCCCTGACCTGGGCCAGGACCCCTAAACACCGTGAGGGTATCACTTGGTGGAGGGGAGGGGAAAGAAAGTGCTTACAGGCCTACTGGGCCTTTGAACTGTGCCAGGAATCTATTTTTAGCCCTGCTGAATTGCCTATGGAGACCCTTTATATTAGAAAGGCCATGGGGGGGGCCATACCTAGTGAATTGGGGTCCAGGTTCTAATGGGATGTTTACCCAGTGAAGTGTTTACCTAAAAGGATGCCCGTACTTGCTATATAAAATGCCTATGCTTGATGTCTAGGGTAATGTTGATTCCTGATTAGGGAAGGGTTGTTCCTATTTCCCTGAAGTGTTTACTCCTGATTAAGGAGAGGTTTACCTTGGTTAACTAACTGTTCCACATAAGGAAATGTTTAGCCTTGCATATTAGGATGGAAAGCCCTATAGGAATAATTGGCACTAGGTAGTTAAATGTCTAACCCTGCCTAGTACGATGCCTTTCAGTTATCTAAGAAAACGTTATTCCTACAGGAGTGTGTTTTACAAGTAAAAGTTGATTACTTACCTCCAAGGGGGTAAACCCGAAGACCATACCTGATTCCTTATTGAGCAGCTGGTTGTCACTCATGTAAGGTGGAAGGGCCTAACTTCTAACAAAGAGTGTCACATAGAGAAATGCTCTGCCTTTAAGGGAACGTTTTATGTATACTATGTTGAAATGCCTAAATGAAATGCTGGGTTTCCCCAGGGAGGTGTTTTATTCCTAAATAAGGAGATGGTTTAACCTACACAAGAGGTCATTTATTTATAATGAAATGTTCTGCCTCTTGAGTGTTATATTTGTTGAAGCCTAAAGTTAGTTATGATACATCCTTTATGCCTTCATAAGTTTTACCCCTGATAGGGGAGGAGGAGTCTAATGCTGAGGCTAATAGGATGTTACACCTTTAGTGAAATGCTTCCTCATTACTTAACGCAGTGTTGTATTCATGACCTTATGATGTATTTCTTACAGGTGATGATGAGAAACCAGGCCAAGGACAGGCCTGTGGTTATTTAATATTTAATATTTATTATTTATCCATCCAGAATTTAGTGCCAAGTGTTCTCACACATGTATTTTAATGGAAAGCTAATAAGCTAATTTTATGATGAATTCCTAATACCCTGATCCTGCTCTATCTTAATAAAGTTGACTTGAGTTTTTATACAAGCTCACTGGAGTGGTGTCAATAATTGCGTGCCCATGTTTCTGATTCAGTGGTTGCGTGTGCTGCATGGTCGCTTAACACAAATGCTTTCTGATGCCTACCCGCTCGTGCCATGCTACCCTAGGGGACTGGTGACCCCAGTTCCAACAGAAGTGTAGTAGTATTTGTAGTGTGCGACAGGATTCAATCGATTTGCTTCGTAATTTCTTACGTACATATAGTAAGAAAAGTCTAAAACAGAAAATGAAGATGTTGCAAGACTGAGATCTTTGCAGAGTGAGAGAAAACACAGGTTTGCATGGGCATTCACTGGCTTGTCTTTCTAGAAAAAAACATGTATGTGTTGGAGCAGATGAAACAGCTGCAGAAGAAGACAGTGATTGTTCAGCTGGGCAAATTGGAAACGTTGATGTGTCTAGAAGTGAAGAAATATATGAACATTATACTGTTCATCCTTTGCATTCCAAAGAAGGAATGGGGAATGCAATTGACTTGTTTCAAATGAAAGCAGCAAAAGGAAGTCCCATTAGTGTATGGGAAGAAAGTTTGGAAGCTCGTTGTTTTCCACAGCTATTTCCAACAGGTCGAGGTGGACGATATGACGATCGACCAGTTCAAATTCCTGCATCTGAATACTGGACTTTAAGATTATATGCTGAAGATCCAAGGTTTCGTCAATGCATTCCATATTTGTTTCATCTACTGTATGAAAGTGTGGTACAGAAAATTTTGGACTTGTGTCATAAACCTCGTCATATCATGACGATTTTGATATCAGCCGACCGAGAATGGCTAGTTCACTATGCACAAGCATTTTCGTCATATTCAAATGACAGAATCACCCTGAAATCAGAGTTTTCGTCCTGAACCCTCGGGTTCCATTTTGTGTGCAAAAGCAATTTTGTGGTTGCCCTCACATAGGCCAAAGACGATTCTGAAGGACACGTACACCTTTGCTGACTTCTCTGTGACCTGGGCTAGCTGACTCCACTGCCTGAAGCCAAACCTGTTCGGCCAGTTCCTTTCCCAGTGGCCGATCGAGATAGTATCAAGGCACAGCATTTCATAAACCTTTATTGCACACAACTATGTCTTATCTTACTCACACCTGTCTCTGCTCCTTTCTTTATGGCCTGTTTACGATGGGGTGTGCCCGGGTTTTATTATGGGTTTGTGCAGCTTGTGTAAGAAGGAATGTTGGGTTTTGCATGCTTGCAAATCCTAGGACTGCCCCTTTACTTTTGTACTGAGTCATGTAACGCTAAAAACATATAAAAGGCCTCTGTCCTCTGTGTTCCTCAGACTACCTCATTCACTTGCTACGGCTTCTGGGTAACGTGGCCTCACTATGTTATATTTAATAAAGATGTCTTTTCATATTACAGCTTCTGTGTAAGTTCTTTGTCATATTAGTAAGTATTCCCTAGGAGACTACTGCAAATGGCGAGCCAGATAGGAGATCATCAGAGAAGTGGCTTTCTGTGGGAGTGATCTAGTCAGGAGACTGAAAATCTACTGAGGAGCACAGAACAGGATTCTACTAAGAAAGTACTCCGTGCACAGGGATTCTGGAGATTCTTTGATTCTGCAGCCCGGTATATTTCTGATTTTCCTGATTTTGATCCTCCACATGATGTCACTCCTGACTGATAACCTTTTTGCGTGAGTATTCTAAAAAGACCGTTAGGTCATGTAGAACTTGACAGTTAGAATTTGGATAACCTTTTGATTAGTAAAAGTAAGAGTTAAGTATAAGTGGGTCGCTCCCAGTCCTTTGTTCCTTGGTCCTTAGTCTGGTTCTTAGTATGATTTGTCCTTAGTTTTTATTTGAATATTGCAATTTAAAAAAAAACGAGGGTCTTGTATATTTACGAGTGTATCGATAGAGATAGCCCCTTGAAGTTTGAAGCTAGATTAGTGAGCTATAAGATGCCTGATCTTAGCAAATTTGGAGATTTGTGTTGGCCAACTTTGTATACGTTTGGATTAGCCGGCTTCCCCTAAAGGGAATATCTAAATAGATTTAGATTTAAAAAACATATTTCTTCCTTGGTGATTTTGTATCCCCAGGGAATTAAAATATGACATAATACAAAATAAGGATCCTTTGTTCTGTGCAATTTTTTGAATGGAGATATGCAGAACGATTTTTGGTGTTCTGCCAGCCAAAGCTAGTGAATTAAGTGTATTATGGCTTCATGCACATGCAGCATTCTGTTGGGCTGTGTTTTGCAGTCTTTTGGAACCCTATTGAGACGTGTTTCTTGTAAATATACTATACAGCTAATATTTACAAATGGTTTGGTTTGAGTACAGCCTATGGGCTGTCCTTTGTTTTCGTCCTAAGTGTTGATTTGTGGGTTCAATGTGTGTTTCAATGTCTATGTGGTTTTTCTCATTAGTGTAACTTCAGTAATAGCTACAGCGCTGTATTGTGTGTCCTGAGTGTTTGAATCCTTTCTCTTTATGTCTGCAATGAGCTCAATGTGTTTGTGGGTTTCTTGATGTTTTCAGTCTGTTAAGTAAAATGTCAGATTAATTAATATTTAGTAGAAATTAAATAACACGCCAGCAATTTACTATGTCACATGCTAAAATCGCTATGTGTTGCTATTTAATTTACAGACTAAGCAAAAACGCATATGTGCAAACTGTTAAATGCTTAAAATATATACGTTAAAATTCACATTCACTAGGAATATGAAGGGCCTCAAAAATAATTGTGTGTTTTGTAGCAAAACGAATTTATAGCATTTTTACTTACATGCATTGTAGTACATGTAAAAGGCAAACACCTCAGCTAAAGTGAATTTTTACTTGCTAGATTTAAATGCATTTTTTTTTGCACGCGCATTTTTAAAAACTTGAAATGTCTGTTTTCAGTAAAACTGAAAGCGTGCTCAGGTTTCAGCACTCTTTCAGGTTTCAGCCTTTCCTGCCTTAAGGCAGCAGATGTTGTTTTTCGAAGGCCATAAATAACATTGGAATGTTTATTTAGCCCAGGACTTAGCCATTAGTTAATCACAGTTGGCCTTTTTCATTTCAGAATAGTGTTTTAGAGGGTTACAAAAATAAGGTTCATCACTTTGTATCACTGGAAGACATTCCAAATGTGGTTTACCTCTTTTAAAGCTTTTTTTTCAAAGTATATTTTTGGTTCTGTAGAAAATACTGATTGCCCTTTAAAAATGGCGCGAAAAATGTTGTGTTTTAAGTTAGGCTTTTTGTGCGTAGGTGCATAAATGAATGCATCTAAAAATGATAGGCAAGGGATGCAGCTTACCTTTATATGTGGAGTTATCATAAAAACAGATAATTGGTTTCATTGAATGAAAAATTATTAATTATGGAAACATTATTTGGGAAAAAAAATGTTTTTTTTAAAAATCATGTTTTGATATTTATAATGCTTAATACTCATACTATGACCTCCCAGTATTAAAATTTGATTTAAGTTATGTTTCACTGTATAATTAGGTAATTTGCATGTTGGTTTTCACTTGGCGCAGGCGTAAAAACTCATTTTTCAAAGGAATTAGATGTGACATGCTTAATGTCCAATCTTCCCAATGTGTAAAGCACATTCTGAGGATGTTTAATAAGTAATATAATTGTAGGATTTTTATTTTTAAGTGCCCCAAAGATAAAAGTCGAAATTGAGTTAAATGGACTTTTAACACAGCATTCCTGTCATTTACCATCGCTTGAAAGTGTCTCTGGCTTCAGTAAATGCATACATTTGTGCATAATACAAACTTGTGGGTTGTTATTGAGGTTGTTTTTCATAGCTCAGTGAGCCAATGTGCCCGGTACAGAGGTTTGTGTTTAATATCAGGGTTGAAGGTTCTAACTTTAGCGGGGCCCATTTAGGCGTTCATCCATGTTAGGTTGCTAAAAAAGGTACCATTGTATAGGGTGGTAGCAAACATTTGTTCTAAAAACTGGTACGTGTGAATCATTCACAGTAAATTTAGTAGGCCTTGGAATGAGCAGAAACTGTGGGCTAGGAGAACAGGCTGCTCGAGTTGCGTTAAGATGCTATCTTTAGTTTTCCTGTAAACAATGGAGGAGGCTGTCATGTTGACATTTGTGACCTTTTAAATTTGAGCCTTGTCTCTGTGAAATACAGAATAATCTTGCTAAACAGGCCCCTGAAAGGTGGAATTTCTGGTTTCTCCATAAGAACATCAATAAAATTAAAGAACTTAATTCCAAAAGGGAAATATAAAAAAAGATTCTTTAAAAGTCCCAACATCATGACATTTGTATTTCTGCTCTAAAAAAATAATGTCTGCTAGTCACTTTTATTTGACAGAAAACGAAGTGTTGCATTACGTCTTAGACGAAAAAATAAGATGCAGCCTTTTACTAAAATTTTGAAGCCTACATGAATAAGTAAGAACGATTTGCCAATTAAGAATTTTTTTTTTTTTATCGTGGAGATTGTGGCACAAGGCTAATTTTAGGTGTCAGGGAAAGGATTTTACCTTTAAAAGTTAAAAGGGCTTCTTGTTGCAAGGTGACTGAAGTAATGGAAATTTATTTTTGTGTTTGTTAATGTGTATCATGTTTTGTCTTCTGCTTAAAAGTTACAATTGATGTCTGTTTATTATCAGAAATGTCTCTCTTTTGTGTGCTGTGTATTTTTTTTTCCTTTTCGCTTCTGCTCACAGATCATTCATGGATTGCTCTGGGGGATTTTAAGCCTAACAAGACACGTGAGTTTGGTTGGTTGAAATGAGATGGGTTTTTTTGCGCAACTCCTTTGAAAAGAAATGTCCATGCGTTTTTCATGTTTGTGTATTTTGGTCTATCATGAATTGTTCTTGCTGGTTCTGTGTGTTCGAAAGTTGTATTTGACAGCAGATACCCACTATTGGTGATCTACTGTCAAAAAGGAGGGTATCCTTAATGGTATTATGCGTCACCGCTCATTTATATATGCTATCGTTTTACAGCGAGTATATCTGATGGTTTGACGTCCGTTTTGTGCGGTTTGCATGTTTTATGTTGTATGTTGCTGCTTAAGAAATTATTACAAATTCACCCGTGTTGTTGTGAGGGGACATGTATGACGATACGTGTCGCTGTCAACAGTTGGGTAAAATTTTCTCTGATACTAAAATTTACAGATATGATTTTTTTTTTTACATATTGTGAACCAAACAGACAACACTTCACCAGTGTATGTCAAATTTGGCTATAGGTATTGAAGAAAAATAAACAGCAAATTGTGTCATCTGTAGTCACGATACTACCCTTTCCTGTAAGGAACAGGCAGCCCTAAAATTATATATCCTGATTGGACGTAAGGATAAATTATAGATTTGTGACTCTTGTACATGGTGACCTAATTTCTATATTACATTAGTCAGTTTGATTCAACTTCCTAAGAAGTATATGGCTTTGTACCATGAAAGAAACCAGGTTTCATTTTTTTTTCTCCCTAAAGAAGGAACTGGAACATTAGCTGAGATAGCCGTATATGGTGTAGTGGCCAACGGTAGAGTTAAATTTGTAGACTATTGTGATTTTTTTTGTGTATCACCCATACTCTTGGTATTGTGTCACATGCCTGACTATCACCCAAGCGCATCGTGTCTAGTTATTGGGGATTTTAGCTGTGTCCTAGTCCCATTCATCTTTTATACAATAAGCTTTCCATCTCAATAGGAGACACTTTACGTTTGTTTTTTTGAATATGACAAATTCAATGCCTATTCTAATTTGGTTTTTAGTTCCTTTACCTGCTGCTTTAATTTTAATGGACCAGATGTATTTTAAATAATGGAAATACCAGGACTCTCTAGTTCTTGTCTTTTTTTCCCACATCTTGATCATTAGCTTTTGCATTGCATAGTCCCACCTGATGCACAATTATTATGATAACATGTATGTGATCCCGCTTTTGAGATGTTCTAAATGAGGAATTTAGGAACACCTATGTGTAATCATTGAGATAAAATGTGTTTGCCCCATTAGATGATGCCACTATGTGTGAGGACATCCATTCAGATAGAATTCCCATGTCGATGTTTACCCTTAAATGGTAAAGGATATGCTCTCACAAGGAAACCCAATTGAAAAGCCTAGAGGCACTGTCTTGCCTATTGCCTTTGTTTTTGTATTGCCTTTGAGAATGACAGTGTATTTCAATGCAGAATTGTCCCATGGCGTGTGGCCACTCCTTCGAAGATCGCAGGCCACCTGTTTGCAGTCCCCTTGTTATACAACAAACTGTTTAAAGCATCGCACTTGCTTCATCAGAAGGCGTTCAACATCAGAAAAGAAGGAGGAGCTGTTTTTTGTCACAGAACCAGAATTTCAGTGCAAAAGAGCGCCTGTCATGTGCTGGTTAACCTCTGACAGTGTGCAGTCCCTTGAGCCCCTTGGCCTGAGTTTTGGCCACACACAACCCCTTTTTCCTTTGCTTCAATGGAAGTGCAGTACACAGGAGGATCCAAGAGTGGCAAAAGGCACTCCATTCTGGTGCCCATGAAAGAGCAGCCTGAGCGTCCTCTGACACTGAATGATGAGTGTTGGAGTCTGAGAATGGTCCAGGGTCTGCACGAGATGATCTGTGCCCATGACCAATGAAGAGCACAATATCTGTAGTTTCTGCCGCAGAGGAGAGATACGGTGCACTGCCTTGAGACATTGAGACTTTGTGAATGAGCTATGAGTGTTTGCCAGGAGGGCACTCCAACAGATACTGAGCATTTTTTTCATGGGAGGCCTGAATCCAAAGGCCCATGCAACAACGGGAGCAGACTTGATTGAACAGCCTGCCAGAGAGACTTTTTGAACGGACTCTGGGAATAATTGGTTTCACAAGAGGTTTCCGTGGGATTGTATAGACTAAGTGTTAGGAGAATGATTTTATTGTTCAACTGCCATTATTTTTAAGTAGTATTCTGTTTAGTAAAAACAGAATAAAGTCCATTTTCTGTGGAAGAGTATCCCCTTTTCACCTCAGAGCATTAATGAGGGTCACCACTGTTTCACTTGAACATATAATAAATTACAGAAATGCATAGGAAGACCTAAAAATGGTACTAGATAATTTTAGGATTTACCTTTTGTTTAGGGTTGTGAAAATATTATAATTTTGTTTGTAATAGTGGTCACTACTTTTTCCTGTTGTCTATATGTTCTTAATAACGTGTTTTTCTAGTGTTTTTTAAACATGGCATTGTCTTTTATGGGTGGGATTGTTTTTGCTACCCAATTCACATCTGTACCCACATCCCAACCTATGTCTTTTCCTACTCCTACTTCTTTGCATTCTTTCCATACTTTACCTGAACATGAACTAGTTAGGAGGTCAGAGTTTATTAATAATTCCTTTGTACAGCTTTTGCATCAACACCAGTTAATAGTGAACATCACTAATTGTTGGGTTTGTGGTCTTATGCCACATACTACAGATGGAGGTATTCCCTATATTTTTTTTCTTCCCTTTCCTTGCCATATATGGCCTTTGTGCTACTACGTGTGTAAGGAGACCTGTCCCGAGAGAGTTGCTAAGTAGTAGGATTATGCTTCAGCAACATCTTGATGATTTGATAAATATAGACCTGGACTCAGACAAGCGTGAGTATAGGTTATTGCCTATGTAAGGGCAAAAGTAGGGTCTGTGGTACTGAAACTTTTGGACCTGTGTCATAAACCTCGTCGTTTCATGACGATTTTGATTTCAGAAGACTGAGAATGGCTAGTACACTATGCACAAGCATTTTCGTCATATTCAAATGACAGAATCACCCTGAAATCAGAGTTTTCGTCCTGAACCCTCGGGTTCCATTTTGTGTGCAGCAGCCATTTTGTGGTTGCCCTCACATAGGCCAAAGACAATTCGTAAGGACACGTACACCTTTGCTGACTTCTCTGTGACCTGGGCAAGCTGACTCCACTGCCTGAAGCCAAACCTGTTCGGCCAGTTCCTTTCCCAGTGGCCGATCGAGATAGTATCAAGGCACAGCATGCCATAAACCTTTATTGCACACAACTATGTCTTATCTTACTCACACCTGTCTCTGCTCCTTTCTTTATTGCCTGTTTACGATGGGGTGTGCCCGGGTTTTATTATGGGTTTGTGCAGCTTGTGTAAGAAGGAATGTTGGGTTTTGCATGCTTGCAAAACCTAGGACTGCCCCTTTACTTTTGTACTGAGTCATGTAACGCTAAAAACATATAAAAGGCCTCTGTCCTCTGTGTTCCTCAGACTACCTCATTCACTTGCTACGGCTTCTGGGTGACGTGGCCTCACTATGTTAAATTTAATAAAGATGTCTTTTCATATTACAGCTTCTGTGCAAGTTCTTTGTCATATTAGTAAGTATTCCCTGAGCCTAAAAATTATGGTACTGCAAAAGTGACTTGTCTGGGCTTTCTAATGCAGTAAACCATATACTGAAAAGTGGAGCACATCTGCAAAATGTTTCGGCGAGGGACTTTATGGAGAAAGTCAATTTGCAAGACAATATTTTGGAATCTCATCTAATCAATCTCATGGCATGTCAGCGTGGTACAAACGAGTATTGGTACCATCGTCATGGGGAATTGAAATGTATGCTAAGAAACTTAGGAACTCCTACATGGTTCCTCTCTCTTAGCTGTGCTGAGTATGAATGGGACGACTTTCTTCAATTTCTACGAGAGGCAAATGCAAATATACAAAATATAGAATTAAAAACACCTGGAGAACTATGGGGCATATTATCAAGGGGGTTTATCTCCGCTTTTTTGGCTTTAAAAGCCAAGAAAGCAGAGATAAAATTATCTCCCTATTACCTAGCTGTCTTTAACACCAGTTAGCGACAGCTAGTAGGAGATAGCGACCATCTTAGGCCCCACTTTGCATGTCAGTGATATTTATCACTAATGACATGCAAAGTGGGCGTGCCAAGATGTTAGCGACTGGAAACAGTCGCTAACATCGCTATCTCCTATTACCAACTTTTTGGAGATATTCACGCTAAGGGCGAATATCTCCAAAAGCTAACACCTGCCCTGAGCAGTTCTTAGCCATGTTATCCAATGGAGGTGGATAACATGGCTAAGAGCATTAGCTCCGTAATGCATGAATATCGCTGACTTTTCAGCGATATTCATGCATTGCGGCCGTTTTTTATCGCATTTGCGATAAACCTTGGTAATACCAAGGTTTATCTGCGATAAAAATCGCCGCAGCTCAGCGGTACATTTTTGTCTCTAACCAAGCAATAGCGATAATTATCGCTATTGCTTGGTAATATGCCCCTATGTTCTTTGGATCCAGTGAATGTATGCAGATATTTCAATCATAGATTTGAAGCTATAATGTCTTTTATTACCAACAAAAAAAATCCTCCCCTTGGAGAGGTTTTGGATTTCTTTTGGAGAAAGGAGTATCAAGCAAGAGGTGCTCCTCACATACATATGTTGTTATGGATTGAAGATGCACCCAAATTTGGAACAGATTCGGTTGAAACAGTGATGAGTTTCATTGAAGAGCATTCAACATGTGCTGTTCCGAAAACTACCAAAGAAAACAGTTTAAGGCAACAAGTTTTACGCTTTCAGTCCCATCGTTGTGGAAAGTTCTGTCGTCAAAAATTCAGAAACAAGGAAAAGTTCTACACAAAATGTCGTTTCGGGTTTCTACGACCAGTGATTTCTAAAGGAAGAGTAAATAATTTGATGTCTTCTCTACGACATACTGTGACGAGGAAATCACCAAAAAATACATACGATTTAAAAAGAAACGAAGAGTGCAAGTACATCAACGACTACAACCCAGTGATTTTGTCCATGTGGAATGCTAACATGCTAACATGGACGCTTTAGAAGTTGTGCTACCTGCCTGCTGTAGTCACTCTGCCAGTCATCCTACCGGCCAGCCTGCTCCGGTTCCCGCTCTCCCTCCGCCGCCGCTTGTGAGACCTGGGGTGCGGCCGCCGAGTGGGGGAGAGCGTGAGGGGGGTAAAAACTACAATCCCCATCACCCCCTGTGAACGGAAGTCGCATCAACGGACATAGCGCCATGAGGCGCTCAAATTGGAGACTCGTTTGCGGCAGAGCGGGGACGCTTTAGAAGTTGTGCTACCTGCCTGTTGTAGTCACTCTGCCAGTCATCCTACCGGCCAGCCTGCTCCGGTTCCCGCTCTCCCTCCGCCGCCGCACTTGTGAGACCTGGGGTGGGGCCGCCGAGTGGGGGAGAGCATGAGGGGGTGGTAAAAACTACAATCCCCATCACCCCCTGCGACCGGAAGTCGCGTCAACGGACATAACGCCAGGAGGCGCTCAAATTGGAGACTCGTTTCCCGCGACACGGGAGCGCGCTGGGCGGTGCCGGGCTAAGCCCGGGCAAAGGGCAGGCCCTCTGAGGCCCTCAGAGGTCGAGAAAGCCGGGCCGGGCGCAACCCCCTAACATTGCCTTTGTATGCCTCTTGAGGTATGTGCCCTTTTATTTCCTGCTTGATTCGAATTGACTTTCAGACTATCACATCTTCAACTCTCTAGTCGCGGGGTCTACATAGTCTCATATATACCACCCCGCACTTGCTGACTTCATAGCCCCCACTGTATGGTATATTGCTCTTTGCTTTGCTTGCTTTGCCATCCGAATTACTATACCCACTGCTTACAGTGTATTTGCATCTGCACCCTGCATCGCGATTAGCGCGCCGCTGGGTTTGCCCAGATACATCCCCTCTGTACAATAGCGACCCTATAGGGGATTCTCTTACCATTACTGCTTTCCAGCAAGGAGAGCGTGAGGGCCCAAGTCTAGCATAATATCTTCTGTTTTGGAATTGAGTCACATTTTACCTGTGATAAATACAAACGCACCCAAAACTACCATTATGACTACTAGGGGCACCAGGAGCAAAACAGCAGCTGGGGGGCCCCCAGTGACAGGCCCAACAGATAATTTCATAACAAGGGCAAATGACGCCATAAACCAGGGCATACCACTCCTGGAGCGTAGGGTTTTGCAAGATCTAGCCTTAGCCAGACGATCATCTCTTGGCCTCATCGCATCAGCAAGAACACCAGTCCAGGCCACAAATACCAACGCTGGTCCAACAACTGCTGTTCGTGTTGATATTCATAGTACACCAAATGAAGTCAATTGATCTGCATCAAACCCTCTAATAGATTCTGACCTAGATTCTACTACGGACCTGGAAAGGACCCCGGACCTGCCTATTGACCCCACACTAGTCGAAGTAGCTGTAGATAGCATAAGGCAATTAAGGGGCAATCGGGAAGGTGCAGTACGAAAACAGACTAAACATACAACACAGCCCAGCAGGTCCAAAGCTAGAAAGTACAGCGTGCCAAAGCGAAAGGCCAGGAAAGCTGCTAACTTACACACAAATGTTGATGGAATGAATGCAGTAATAGAAATAGAAAATGTAGTGTCCCATGGGGCGCCGCAGAGCACATGGGACAAATCTGATGTAGATGCTGTAAATGACCACCTGTTGGAAAGAATGGGTGAACTTTTTAGCATCTACTTGTCCCCAATAGAATCTAGACTCATACGGATTGAAAAACAACTAGCTGAGCTAAGCGCACCGCCCTAAAAACACTCCTAGTGATGGTGCTCCAAACCGTATGGGACCTAAACCTAAGAATAACACAGCCCCCACTAAGGTTGTAAAGCCTAAAACACCACAAGCCCCATGTAAGGGAACTGCTGCTAAACAACCAGCAGCAAACACTATCACTACTGCTAATCCCACTGCCAATTACCATAAGACTATGGTAACCACACAGCCAGGGAAGGGGCCCAACACCGCCCAAAGTAAGGAAATTCAAACTAGTCAAACTAACAATTCCACCCAAAATCCCCCAAGGGTCCATCCCGCTCAAAACATGTCAACTAATACGAGGCAGATTCCTCCATGCATTAGTCTGCCGCCCGAATGCGGGGCCTACGTGCTGGTCCTAGTAAATGTTTCTAAACTTAGGAAGGATCAGGAAGAAACTCCCATATCCCTGAAAAATAAGACCCTACACTGGTTAATTGCAAATTGCAATTTCCCAATGGAAGGGGCAAGGGAGTTTATTCACACCCAGAGAGTGGGATGGGTAGGCCCGCTGAGGAAAAAGTTTGAGGGGGACTGTATTATTGTAAATTTTAAAAACCCTCAATGGGCGGAAAAAACCTTGGCTAGTGCACCACTACCCTCACCATGGGAATTCAACACCACTCTGCTCCCACTGGGTTACTTTTATAGACATTTGATTCCTCCTAAGCCAAATATGGCAAATAACTCTGTTGTGCCCTCCCGGGAATTAAACTTACATTTTGGTGCTGGGAATAGGTCCCCACCCTTTCGCCAGAACCTGGACGCTAATTCCTTGAAGGGCCCTGTATTGCGCCACCAGGCCCCAATGTTAGCACATCAGCTGCACTATACCCACCCTCCCATAATGCCCCAGTATGACCACAGGGATAGATTTTACCCTACAATTATCCCCAACCAGTACATGTATCAAAATGAAGTAAGGCCACTATTTAATATCCCAACCTATAATAGGTTTGAACAGGCCTTCTCAAATTTAGATGACCTGGATTGACTGGTTACTGGGGCAATAGTGTGACAATACAGGTGACAATAATGGAAGTACAGCTATAAGCAATGATTACAAGGGGTGCCACCTAACAGAGGAATAAATTACAATCCAGGGAAAATTACTTGGTGTCATGGATGTCAATAGTGGTCACACAGCGGTTGGCAACAGCAACGAGGAATGTTTATTCGCATTACCAGGCAATGCTGACCCGGAAATATCATCGCCTGATCTGGATGTGAATATACCGAGGAATTCTGGGACCAAGCCTACTAGACACCGCGGCCATTGCGGTCTGAAAATCCTTAGCTGGAATGTAGCTGGGTTAGAAGCAAGGCTTTCAGACCCTGAATGGGTTAAGACAATTGATGATATCGACATTGTTATGTTTCAGGAGACTTGGGCTGTTGAAAACCTTTACATCGAGGGATACCACTGTTTTAGTGTAACAGCGCCTAAACCCAGCCTTGGCCGAGCAGTGGGCGGTTTGTTTATAGGGATTAAGACACTGGCTGGTGGTACAATCAGAGACTTGTCAAGATGGAATCTGAACATTCAAATTTTGGAATATAAAACAAAGACCAGGATTTATCAAATCAATTTTTATAATAATGATTTTAATTGTGTACCAAACAAAAACTTTGAGGCTCTTTCAAAAACCTTACATAATTTGGAATATAGCCGACAACTAGATGTTGGGACAGGGATCTTGATTGGGGGTGACTTCAATGCAAAGATACCTATAGATTCTGGGATCAAGGACAGGACCTATTCAGACCAAGCAGAACGAAGGGGCACTGAATTAGGGAATATTTTATCTGAGTTCAATCTTGGTGATGCCATGGAAATAGGCTATAATCCAAGTGCTCCCCATGCTCCTACGTTTAGAGGCAGGGACTGCAGTTCCACCATTGATTACATCTTTATGACGCCCCATCTAATAGACTGTGTAGTTAAATCTAGAGTGATGGAGACATCGTTTGGGGATCACAACCCATTAATAGTCACCCTAGATGTAGCCCCTAGTTATGTCTTCTCAAATATAAATGGCGGAAGAGATATCACACCCTCGGCTGATGCCTGAGATTAAAATGGAGGGGGGTTGATAGTGGGGCAAACTTGAACACTGCACAAGTTAATCATCCCCACTTGATTAACTCCTGTTTATTCATGGACGGCAATCATCATAGGATAATTGCCGACTTTGGCAAATTATGTTTAGCCATAAAAACTCTTCTGTCAGTCCCTCTACCAAGGGTAGAGACCGAACCAAGATGGTTCGACTCGGCCTTTTCACTGGCAAATAGGGACTTAAGAAGGGCACTCTCCACTAACCCTAGGTGCACTACGGCTGTCCAAACAGCCAGGAAACAGTATAAACTCACACTAACAGGTAGAAAGGCTGCACTGCTTTCAGAACAGTGGGATTCACTGGTCACCAGTGCTAATCTGGGGGGCAGTGGGTCCTTCTGGTCGCAGTTAGGAAAACCAGAGAAATGGGTAAAAAGCTAACACCAATTAGCTGTAACATAACTAGCAGTGTTTGGGAGGCCCATTTTTCAAAAATGTATGCTGCCCCACCTGAGGAGGCAATGACCTACAACCTAGGACAGCTGAGTGGCCTACAGATTGATGTCCATGAAGTTGAAACAGCTGTAAAAGAAAGTCTTAGAAACAAGGCTCCAGGCCCCGACGGTCTGCCCATCGATATTATTAAGTATAGTCCAGATTTATGGGCACCAATCCTAGTCAATGTCTTTAACAGTCTGCCAACAGTGCCCATGCCTACCACCTGGGCAACTAGCACCATCGTCCCAATTTTTAAAATGGGAGATAGGTCGGACCCAGTTAAATTACCGTCCAATCTCCCTTCTGGATAACACCCTAAAAATCTTGGGACGAGTAATTTATAACAGGGTGCTTGAATGGACTGAAAACACAGAGTTATTAGACCCGTGTCAGATGGGATTCAGGAGCGGGGTGGGACAGTAGAGCAATGTTTGAATTTAAAATTGATAATTGATAAGTATAACATTGCTCGATCATCTCCCATTTACCTTGCTTTTATGGATCTCTCTTCCGCTTTCGTTCTAGTGAATAGATCAAAACTCTGGACTATCTTATTGAATTATGGCCTAGATGAGACCCCGTTAATTTCCTGGTTTATCTACACACTGATCTAAAAGCACAGGTCCGGATTGGGATGGGCGGAGAGGTCTCTGGACCCATTGATATTGGTAGGGGGGTGAGACAGGGGTGCGTTTTAGCACCCCTGTTGTTTATCATCGATATTAATGGCCTATCTGGAACCCTCAAACAAGTCACCAGCGATGTACCGATAATTATGGGGAAACCTCTTTCAGTTTTATTATACGCGGATGACGCGGTGCTTATGGCCCGCACACCAAATGCCCTCCGTTTATATGTTCAAAGTTTTGTCAAACATATGGAGGGACTGGATCTGCGTGTACATTTCAAAAAGTCTTTTATCATGTCATGTGGCCCTGGGAAGCGGAAGCTCAATACTATACACATAGGGACAGACAAACTCGAATCTGTCCCTACGTTTCCTTATTTAGGGTTGGTTTTCGCTGCGAACGGCTCGTGGAGTGGGGATTTGGCCCACGCCACGAGCAAGTTCTCGAAAGCCACCAATTCTATTCTGAGCTTGCCCAGCCCGAAGAAAATAGGTGCCACAAGAGCCATTTTAAAAATATTTAGATTACAGTGCTCACCAGTAGCTTCATATGGAGCAGAGGTTTGGGGGTTGGGAGATAGCGCATTCATTCAGCGGGAAGAAAGCTGCTTTTGCAGAAAAGTACTGGGCGCCCCGATCTCATCCTCTGATTTTATTTGTCATAATGAACTAAACCTCCCCTATGTATGTGATTTTATTAGAGCTAGACCAGCATTATTTTGGGTTAAGGTCTGGAGGAACAATTCAGCCACTCTAACACAAAATATTATAAAAGATTGCTTTTATTGTGACCGTGGCATGAAGATCCCATGGCTCTTAAGAGTTTCTAAAACACTAAGTGCCGTGGGTAAAGGTGATCTTTTCTCCGACCCCTCCAAGATTGAGCTCAAGGATAAAACAGAGGTTAAACATGCACTGTATGCACTTTTTGAATCTGAAAGGATGGGAAGAGAATCAATAAAATTAACTGATGCAAAATATATGGGAAACGAATTGTGCAGATATCCACTCCCGCCCTACCTCACTCTACCCATGACCAACTGGGAGAGATCACTTTTGTTTCGTTGAAGAGCGGGTTCAGTGAAATTTTTGTTGCCCTTCCTTCTGGGCTATCGACATAGCACTGACTTCAACCCATGCCCGTGTGATGGTGTCAGCACACAGAATGATTTGCACTTCCTGTTCTTCTGCAAATTTTATTTAAGATATATTAATTGGTTTTTAACTCCATATTTTAGGAAACATTGACCCCTCTCGCTGGAAAAGTCTTATTTGATGTTGGTTTCCTTGGACTCAGATGAACAAATTTTTCGCACTAGCACTTTACCGAGACTGTTAACGCGAGTGCGTAAAATGATGGAAAATCCTTGAAATTTGCCTCACTAGAACTGTATCGTATTGTATTATATATATTTTTAAACTTGATAATCTTGTAATAATGTGTTATACAAATGAATTGTTGTTTTTATGGGGTACTTTTATGAATTTTATGAAATTCGAATAAAGGTCTTTTGAACTTGAACTTGAACTTGAACGTGGATATTCAGTTTGTTGCTGACAACTCTATAGCTGTGGCTCGATATGTGACGTCTTACATCACAAAAAAGAAAAGACAGAACTGAAGGAAATGTGGGAGGACATTTCACATGAAAAGAGTATAAGCAAGAAATTATACAGTTACAGTCTGAATATGTTGTCGCATTGAGAAATTGGAGCATATGAATGTTCTGATCGGTTATCATCAGCAAGTCTCTATGCCAAATCGAGAACCATCATTTGGGCGAGTCTAGGTCTTGCTGCAACACAAAACCGAGTATTGAAATCTGTACAAGAAATTGAGTATTTGGCGGACAAAGAACCAAACAGTACAGATATTTTGAAGACAAACATGTTGGATACATACTATCCAAATAGAAGTAGTCATCTTGAGAACACTTGTTTGTATGAAGTTCTGCAAAACAATACTTATAAGAGGAACATCACAGAAGATATCAATAATGAAATATATGCTGTCATTGGGTGTGAAGGATGTCTAGTGAAGCAGAGAAAAGGCCATTTGATTAATCATCGAAAATTGAGTTGCGAATCTCCAGAGAAAAGGGAATTTTATTATTTAGCTCTTTTGCAACTCTTTAAGCCGTGGCGTACAGAAGAGGAACTACTCTGAGATTTTCTCTGTTACGAAGATTCTTTTAATGCAACCAAGGATACCATAGAATGTCCTGTTTTTCCAAATTATCTGCAAATGTTGAGCGAAGAAATAGAGCAAGAAGCCACAATTGCTGCAGAGATTGCTAGAGACAGTTCTCAAGACAGTCAAAGTTCTACTTCATTGAGTCAGGATCCACTAGGAGGACCAATTATTCAAAATGAAGGTGCCACTGCCATGGATGAGGTGGAAAGAGAGAGCTATGGAACAAGCTGAAGAGGATGTAATTAACTTAGAAGATTTGGTGAAACAACTAAACGTTGAGCAGAAACAGATATATGTCGAAGTTACAGAACAGATTGAACATGGATTCAGTCATGAGAAAAAAGAGTGCTCATGTACGTCATTTAAGCTTGTCCAACTGTACGTGAGTGGAGAAGCGGGAACTGGAAAAAGTTTTCTGATTAAAGCAATTGCAACTTATCTGCAGAAAAGGACTAAATCACCGCTGTCTTGTGTGGTAACCGCTCCAACTGGGCTGGCAGCACATAACATTAAAGGGATTACTTTACATCGTTTACTGATGATACCAGTTGAGCATGATTATCACAGCACAATATCTGTAGTGTCTGCCGCAGAGGAGAGATACGGTGCACTGCCTTGAGACATTGAGACTTTGTGAATGAGCTATGAGTGTTTTGCCAGGAGGGCACTCCAACAGATACTGAGCATTTTTTTCATGGGAGGCCTGAATCCAAAGGCCCATGCAACAACGGGAGCAGACTTGATTGAACAGCCTGCCAGAGAGACTTTTTGAACGGACTCTGGGCATAATTGGTTTCACAAGAGGTTTCCGTGTGATTGTATAGACTAAGTGTTAGGAGAATGATTTTATTGTTCAACTGCCATTATTTTTAAGTAGTATTCTGTTTAGTAAAAACTGAATAAAGTCCATTTTCTGTGGAAGAGTATCCCCTTTTCACCTCAGAGCATTAATGAGGGTCACCACTGTTTCACTTGAACATATAATAAATTACAGAAATGCATAGGAAGACCTAAAAATGGTACTAGATAATTTTAGGATTTACCTTTTAGTTAGGGTTGTGAAAATATTATAATTTTGTTTGTAATAGTGGTCACTACTTTTTCCTGTTGTCTATATGTTCTTAATAACGTGTTTTCTAGTGTTTTTTAAACATGGCATTGTCTTTTATGGGTGGGATTGTTTTTGCTACCCAATTCACATCTGTACCCACATCCCAACCAATGTTCCCTCTAATTTTTTTCCTCTATGTGCGGCAGTGGAGGGTCTCTGTGCGCTGCAACCATGGCTATGTGCGCCAGAAACCGAACCTCGCGTGTCTGCGGTGCCAAATGCCGCTCGTTTTTGGGGCCCTCCTGCCCTCTGCCCCACTCGCTTTTGGTGCCCTTCTGCCCTCTGCCCCACTCGCTTTTGGTGCCCTTCTGCCCCACTCATTTTTGGTGCCCTCCTGCCCTCTGCCCCACTCACTTTTGGTGCCCTTCTGTCCCACTCATTTTTGGTGCCCTCCTGCCCTCTCCCACTCGCTCTTGGTGCCCTCCTGCCCTCTGCCCCACTCTCACTTTTGGTACCCTTCTGCCCATTGCCCCACTCGTTTTTGGTGCCCTCCTGCCCTCTGCCCCACTCGTTTTTGGTGCCCTCATGCCCTCTGCCCCACTCGCTTTTGGTGCCCCCCTGCCCTCTGCCCCACTCGCTTTTGGTGCCCTCCTGCCCTCTGTCCCACTCGCTTTTGGTGCCCTCCTGCCCTCTGCCCCACTTGTTTTTGGTGCCCTCATGCCCTCTGCCCCACTCGCTTTTGGTGCCCCCCTGCCCTCTGCCCCACTCGTTTTTGGTGCCCTCCTGCCCTCTGTCCCACTCGCTTTTGGTGCCCTTCTGCCCTCTGCCCCACTCGCTTTTGGTGCCCTTCTGCCCCACTCATCTTTGGTGCCCTCCTGCCCTCTGTCCCACTCTCTTTTGGTGCCCTCCTGCCCTCTGTCCCACTCGCTTTTGGTGCCCCCCTGCCCTCTGCCCCACTTGTTTTTGGTGCCCTCATGCCCTCTGCCCCACTCGCTTTTGGTGCCCCCCTGCCCTCTGCCCCACTCGTTTTTGGTGCCCTCCTGCCCTCTGTCCCACTCGCTTTTGGTGCCCTTCTGCCCTCTGCCCCACTCGCTTTTGGTGCCCTTCTGCCCCACTCATTTTTGGTGCCCTCCTGCCCTCTGTCCCACTCGCTTTTGGTGCCCTTCTGCCCTCTGCCCCACTCACTTTTGGTGCCCTTCTGTCCCACTCATTTTTGGTGCCCTCCTGCCCTCTCCCACTCGCTTTTGGTGCCCTCCTGCCCTCTGCCCCACTCTCACTTTTGGTACCCTTCTGCCCATTGCCCCACTCGTTTTTGGTGCCCTCCTGCCCTCTGCCCCACTCGTTTTTGGTGCCCTCATGCCCTCTGCCCCACTCGCTTTTGGTGCCCCCCTGCCCTCTGCCCCACTCGCTTTTGGTGCCCTCCTGCCCTCTGTCCCACTCGCTTTTGGTGCCCTCCTGCCCTCTGCCCCACTTGTTTTTGGTGCCCTCATGCCCTCTGCCCCACTCGCTTTTGGTGCCCCCCTGCCCTCTGCCCCACTCGTTTTTGGTGCCCTCCTGCCCTCTGTCCCACTCGCTTTTGGTGCCCTTCTGCCCTCTGCCCCACTCGCTTTTGGTGCCCTTCTGCCCCACTCATTTTTGGTGCCCTCCTGCCCTCTGTCCCACTCTCTTTTGGTGCCCTTCTGCCCTCTGCCCCACTCACTTTTGGTGCCCTTCTGCCCCACTCATTTTTGGTGCCCTCCTGCCCTCTCCCACTCGCTTTTGGTGCCCTCCTGCCCTCTGCCCCACTCTCGCTTTTGGTACCCTTCTGCCCATTGCCCCACTCGTTTTTGGTGCCCTCCTGCCCTCTGCCCCACTCGCTTTTGGTGCCCTCCTGCCCTCTGCCCCACTCTCGCTTTTGGTGCCCTTCTGCCCTCTGCCTCACTCGCTTTTGGTGCCCTTCTGCCCTCCTGCCTTGTCCCACTCGCTTTTGGTGCCCTCCTGCCCTCTGTCCCACTCGCTTTTGGTGCCCCCCTGCCCTCTGCCCCACTCGTTTTTGGTGCCCTCCTGCCCTCTGTCCCACTCGCTTTTGGTGCCCTCCTGCCCTCTGCCCCACTCTCGCTTTTGGTACCCTTCTGCCCATTGCCCCACTCGTTTTTGGTGCCCTCCTGCCCTCTGCCCCACTCGCTTTTGGTGCCCTCCTGCCCTCTGCCCCACTCGCTTTTGGATTTTGCAGTTAGAAAACCTGTGATTCACAAAATCTCAGACATGGAGACATCAGAATACCCTTTTGCTTTAACAATCCTCTCTTTGAGTTAGAAAAGTCTATTCGACTTTTAAGAGGTGTTTTGAGAACCACTATGAATCACAAATATGTGTCATGAAAGCAGCCTCGAGGTTAACGGCACCATGCGGCACACCAAGGAGCTCTGCTTCTCAAGTCGATTTTTCAACTTGAGCTTTCTGATCGCGAATGGTCACGACCACCCACATTGGGGAAATCTGGCCAGAAGTATGTTTCAAGTGTTTTTTGTTTATTCATGTACTGGCAAATTTACGGTTTTTTAATTACCTCATATTGCTAAGAACTTCAATATTTCTTGAAAGTCATCCATTTAATTTTTTGTCAACTCTGATACATCTTTACTGGATTGCTTTTTAATTGGATTTCTTTATTCGTTTTCCTGAAAGGGGCAACAATGGCTTCCTTTATTTTCTTTTACTGATGGTTTTACCTTCAGCCAAAGTGCCCCCTCATATTTCCTTTTAATTTATTCTACAATGTTTGCAAATTTTTTCTTTTGATCAAACTGTAAATCAGGACAGTAGTCCCCGGATTTACCTTTGCTTTTACAAAACGAGTATTTGCTCAATGAGCTGACAAACTATGTGATGTCAGGGCTAATGTCAAATAAAAGCCACATTTTTTCGGGATGAGGGCCAGGTGGAGGGACTTTAAACCAAGACAAGGGCAGTCTAACTTTTCAATTGATTCACCTTAGTTCCTCCCACTTAGGTTTATTGATCTGTGCCCCTTCGTTTGGTTTAATGTATTGGCAATAAAAAAAACGTTGCTCAATTTTGCCGACTCAGGGTGCATCGGTACTTATTTAAATTAGCACAGAGCATAAAATGGCAGCTCCAAGGATTTGTTTTCGGAGGCTGCACTGTATATCGGTTGGAGCATTTTCAATAATTAATAGATGCATAATTTACACAAGAACTCTGGCCTTGCAGTAGAACAAGGCGAGGAGAGAACTCCCGTTCTAAGTTAAGCCGCCAAAACAAATAAATGCAAGATACATCATATATCTGAATTCTTGCAATGCTGCCACAAAGCGTGTAGGTTTGAGCTGTAGGAAATACTGTCATCAGAACAATTTGCATTTGGGAATGTATTTCATAAAACCCAGAACCATAATTCCTTTTCATAGGTCTGGCATTTCACAATTGACAGAGAATAAGCAATAATCGGTCCGAGAAGGTACTTCAGACAAGAACATTTGAATTCTCCCAAGGGTGCTTTCAGAACGGAATTGCACGTGTTGTCGTGCTTTTGGACTTGCTAAATGTCTTCTCTAAGGGAGCGCGGTTGGGGGCTGATTGTGAGCCATTGTGAAAATGTTTGTTAATTGCAGCGCATGATGGTGCTGCAATTAACAAATGTTTACACAAAGCGCCACAAACAGCCGGCAGCCACAGCCGGAATTACCGTTTTCGCGCCGCTCGCGTTTTAAAAGCGGCGGCGCGAAAGCATTCACAGGATATGTGCGCGCTTCCCTCATGACTCTGCGCGCTCGGGGGAAGCAAGGTGCGCGCGCGCGCGCGCGCGTTACAGGGAACAGTGCACTGCCGTGAGACATTGAGACTTTGTGAATGAGCTATGAGTGTTTTGCCAGGAGGGCACTCCAACAGATACTGAGCATTTTTTTCATGGGAGGCCTGAATCCAAAGGCCCATGCAACAACGGGAGCAGACTTGATTGAACAGCCTGCCAGAGAGACTTTTTGAACGGACTCTGGGCATAATTGGTTTCACAAGAGGTTTCCGTGTGATTGTATAGACTAAGTGTTAGGAGAATGATTTTATTGTTCAACTGCCATTATTTTTAAGTAGTATTCTGTTTAGTAAAAACTGAATAAAGTCCATTTTCTGTGGAAGAGTATCCCCTTTTCACCTCAGAGCATTAATGAGGGTCACCACTGTTTCACTTGAACATATAATAAATTACAGAAATGCATAGGAAGACCTAAAAATGGTACTAGATAATTTTAGGATTTACCTTTTAGTTAGGGTTGTGAAAATATTATAATTTTGTTTGTAATAGTGGTCACTACTTTTTCCTGTTGTCTATATGTTCTTAATAACGTGTTTTCTAGTGTTTTTTAAACATGGCATTGTCTTTTATGGGTGGGATTGTTTTTGCTACCCAATTCACATCTGTACCCACATCCCAACCTATGTCTTTTCCTACTTCTACTTCTTTGCATTCTTTCCATACTTTACCTGAACATGAACTAGTTAGGAGGTCAGAGTTTATTAATAATTCCTTTGTACAGCTTTTGCATCAACACCAGTTAATAGTGAACAACACTAATTGTTGGGTTTGTGGTCTTATGCCACATACTACAGATAGAGGTATTCCCTATATTTTTTTTTCTTCCAGTTCCTTGCCATATATGGCCTTTGTGCTACTACGTGTGTAAGGAGACCTGTCCCGAGAGAGTTGCTAAGTAGTAGGATTATGCTTCAGCAACATCTTGATGATTTGATAAATATAGACCTGGACTCAGACAAGCGTGAGTATAGGTTATTGCCTATGTAAGGGCAAAAGTAGGGTCTGTGGTACTGAAACTTTTGGACCTGTGTCATAAACCTCGTCGTTTCATGACGATTTTGATATCAGAAGACCGAGAATGGCTAGTACACTATGCACAAGCATTTTCGTCATATTCAAATGACAGAATCACCCTGAAATCAGAGTTTTCGTCCTGAACCCTCGGGTTCCATTTTGTGTGCAGCAGCCATTTTGTGGTTGCCCTCACATAGGCCAAAGACAATTCGTAAGGACACGTACACCTTTGCTGACTTCTCTGTGACCTGGGCAAGCTGACTCCACTGCCTGAAGCCAAACCTGTTAGGCCAGTTCCTTTCCCAGTGGCCGATCGAGATAGTATCAAGGCACAGCATGCCATAAACCTTTATTGCACACAACTATGTCTTATCTTACTCACACCTGTCTCTGCTCCTTTCTTTATTGCCTGTTTACGATGGGGTGTGCCCGGGTTTTATTATGGGTTTGTGCAGCTTGTGTAAGAAGGAATGTTGGGTTTTGCATGCTTGCAAAACCTAGGACTGCCCCTTTACTTTTGTACTGAGTCATGTAACGCTAAAAACATATAAAAGGCCTCTGTCCTCTGTGTTCCTCAGACTACCTCATTCACTTGCTACGGCTTCTGGGTGACGTGGCCTCACTATGTTAAATTTAATAAAGATGTCTTTTCATATTACAGCTTCTGTGCAAGTTCTTTGTCATATTAGTAAGTATTCCCTGAGCCTAAAAATTATGGTACTGCAAAAGTGACTTGTCTGGGCTTTCTAATGCAGTAAACCATATACTGAAAAGTGGAGCACATCTGCAAAATGTTTCGGCGAGGGACTTTATGGAGAAAGTCAATTTGCAAGACAATATTTTGGAATCTCATCTAATCAATCTCATGGCATGTCAGCGTGGTACAAACGAGTATTGGTACCATCGTCATGGGGAATTGAAATGTATGCTAAGAAACTTAGGAACTCCTACATGGTTCCTCTCTCTTAGCTGTGCTGAGTATGAATGGGACGACTTTCTTCAATTTCTACGAGAGGCAAATGCAAATATACAAAATATAGAATTAAAAACACCTGGAGAACTATGGGGCATATTATCAAGGGGGTTTATCTCCGCTTTTTTGGCTTTAAAAGCCAAGAAAGCAGAGATAAAATTATCTCCCTATTACCAAGCTGTCGCTAACACCAGTTAGCGACAACTAGTAGGAGATAGCGACCATCTTAGGCCCCACTTTGCATGTCAGTGATATTTATCACTAATGACATGCAAAGTGGGCGTGCCAAGATGTTAGCGACTGGAAACAGTCGCTAACATCGCTATCTCCTATTACCAACTTTTTGGAGATATTCACGCTAAGGGCGAATATCTCCAAAAGCTGACACCTGCCCTGAGCAGTTCTTAGCCATGTTATCCAATGGAGGTGGATAACATGGCTAAGAGCATTAGCTCGGTAATGCATGAATATCGCTGACTTTTCAGCGATATTCATGCATTGCGGCCGTTTTTTATCGCATTTGTGATAAACCTTGGTAATACCAAGGTTTATCTGCGATAAAAATTGCCGCAGCTCAGCGGTAAATTTTTGTCTCTAACCAAGCAATAGCGATAATTATCGCTATTGCTTGGTAATATGCCCCTATGTTCTTTGGATCCAGTGAATGTATGCAGATATTTCAATCATAGATTTGAAGCTATGATGTCTTTTATTAGCAACAAAAAAAATCCTCCCCTTGGAGAGGTTTTGGATTTCTTTTGGAGAAAGGAGTATCAAGCGAGAGGTGCTCCTCACATACATATGTTGTTATGGATTGAAGATGCACCCAAATTTGGAACAGATTCGGTTGAGACAGTGATGAGTTTCATTGAAGAGCATTCAACATGTGCTGTTCCGAAAACTACCAAAGAAAACAGTTTAAGGCAACAAGTTTTACGCTTTCAGTCCCATCGTTGTGGAAAGTTCTGTCGTCAAAAATTCAGAAACAAGGAAAAGTTCTACACAAAATGTCGTTTCGGGTTTCTACGACCAGTGATTTCTAAAGGAAGAGTAAATAATTTGATGTCTTCTCTACGACATACTGTGACGAGGAAATCACCAAAAAATACATACGATTTAAAAAGAAACGAAGAGTGCAAGTACATCAACGACTACAACCCAGTGATTTTGTCCATGTGGAATGCTAACATGCTAACATGGACGCTTTAGAAGTTGTGCTACCTGCCTGCTGTAGTCACTCTGCCAGTCATCCTACCGGCCAGCCTGCTCCGGTTCCCGCTCTCCCTCCGCCGCCGCACTTGTGAGACCTGGGGTGCGGCCGCCGAGTGGGGGAGAGCGTGAGGGGGGTAAAAACTACAATCCCCATCACCCCCTGCGACTGGAAGTCGCGTCAACGGACATAGTGCCAGGAGGTGCTCAAATTGGAGACTCGTTTGCGGCAGAGCGGGGATGCTTTAGAAGTTGTGCTACCTGCCTGCTGTAGTCACTCTGCAGTCAGCCAGCCAGCCTGCTCCGGTTCCCGCTCTCCCTCCGCCGCCGCACTTGTGAGACCTGGGGTGCCGCCGCCGAGTGGGGGAGAGCGTGAGGGGGGGTAAAAACTACAATCCCCATCACCCCCTGTGACCGGAAGTCGCATCAACGGACATAGCGCCATGAGGCGCTCAAATTGGAGACTCGTTTGCGGCAGAGCGGGGACGCTTTAGAAGTTGTGCTACCTGCCTGTTGTAGTCACTCTGCCAGTCATCCTTCTGGCCAGCCTGCTCCGGTTCCCGCTCTCCCTCCGCCGTCGCACTTGTGAGACCTGGGGTGGGGCCGCCGAGTGGGGGAGAGCATGAGGGGGTGGTAAAAACTACAATCCCCATCACCCCCTGCGACCGGAAGTCGCGTCAACGGACATAACGCCAGGAGGCGCTCAAATTGGAGACTCGTTTCCCGCGACACGGGAGCGCGCGGGGCGGTGCCGGGCTAAGCCCGGGCAAAGGGCGGGCCCTCTGAGGCCCTCAGAGGTCGAGAAAGCCGGGCCGGGCGCAACCCCCTAACATTGCCTTTGTATGCCTCTTGAGGTATGTGCCCTTTTATTTCCTGCTTGATTCGAATTGACTTTCAGACTATCACATCTTCAACTCTCTAGTCGCGGGGTCTACATAGTCTCATATATACCACCCCGCACTTGCTGACTTCATAGCCCCCACTGTATGGTATATTGCTCTTTGCTTTGCTTGCTTTGCCATCCGAATTACTATACCCACTGCTTACAGTGTATTTGCATCTGCACCCTGCATCGCGATTAGCGCGCCGCTGGGTTTGCCCAGATACATCCCCTCTGTACAATAGCGACCCTATAGGGGATTCTCTTACCATTACTGCTTTCCAGCAAGGAGAGCGTGAGGGCCCAAGTCTAGCATAATATCTTCTGTTTTGGAATTGAGTCACATTTTACCTGTGATAAATACAAACGCACCCAAAACTACCATTATGACTACTAGGGGCACCAGGAGCAAAACAGCAGCTGGGGGGCCCCCAGTGACAGGCCCAACAGATAATTTCATAACAAGGGCAAATGACGCCTTAAACCAGGGCATACCACTCCTGGAGCGTAGGGTTTTGCAAGATCTAGCCTTAGCCAGCCGATCATCTCTTGGCCTCATCGCATCAGCAAGAACACCAGTCCAGGCCACAAATACCAACGCTGGTCCAACAACTGCTGTTCGTGTTGATATTCATAGTATACCAAATGAAGTCAATTTATCTGCATCAAACCCTCTAATAGATTCTGACCTAGATTCTACTACGGACCTGGAAAGGACCCCGGACCTGCCTATTGACCCCACACTAGTCGAAGTAGCTGTAGATAGCATAAGGCAATTAAGGGGCAATCGGGAAGGTGCAGTACGAAAACAGACTAAACATACAACACAGCCCAGCAGGTCCAAAGCTAGAAAGTACAGCGTGCCAAAGCGAAAGGCCAGGAAAGCTGCTAACTTACACACAAATGTTGATGGAATGAATGCAGTAATAGAAATAGAAAATGTAGTGTCCCATGGGGCGCCGCAGAGCACATGGGACAAATCTGATGTAGATGCTGTAAATGACCACCTGTTGGAAAGAATGGGTGAACTTTTTAGCATCTACTTGTCCCCAATAGAATCTAGACTCATACGGATTGAAAAACAACTAGCTGAGCTAAGCGCACCGCCCTAAAAACACTCCTAGTGATGGTGCTCCAAACCGTATGGGACCTAAACCTAAGAATAACACAGCCCCCACTACGGTTGTAAAGCCTAAAACACCACAAGCCCCATGTAAGGGAACTGCTGCTAAACAACCAGCAGCAAACACTATCACTACTGCTAATCCCACTGCCAATTCCCATAAGACTATGGTAACCACACAGCCAGGGAAGGGGCCCAACACCGCCCAAAGTAAGGAAATTCAAACTAGTCAAACTAACAATTCCACCCAAAATCCCCCAAGGGTCCATCCCGCTCAAAACATGTCAACTAATACGAGGCAGATTCCTCCATGCATTAGTCTGCCGCCCGAATGCGGGGCCTACGTGCTGGTCCTAGTAAATGTTTCTAAACTTAGGAAGGATCAGGAAGAAACTCCCATATCCCTGAAAAATAAGACCCTACACTGGTTAATTGCAAATTGCAATTTCCCAATGGAAGGGGCAAGGGAGTTTATTCACACCCAGAGAGTGGGATGGGTAGGCCCGCTGAGGAAAAAGTTTGAGGGGGACTGTATTATTGTAAATTTTAAAAACCCTCAATGGGCGGAAAAAACCTTGGCTAGTGCACCACTACCCTCACCATGGGAATTCAACACCACTCTGCTCCCACTGGGTTACTTTTATAGACATTTGATTCCTCCTAAGCCAAATATGGCAAATAACTCTGTTGTGCCCTCCCGGGAATTAAACTTACATTTTGGTGCTGGGAATAGGTCCCCACCCTTTCGCCAGAACCTGGACGCTAATTCCTTGAAGGGCCCTGTATTGCGCCACCAGGCCCCAATGTTAGCACATCAGCTGCACTATACCCACCCTCCCATAATGCCCCAGTATGACCACAGGGATAGATTTTACCCTACAATTATCCCCAACCAGTACATGTATCAAAATGAAGTAAGGCCACTATTTAATATCCCAACCTATAATAGGTTTGAACAGGCCTTCTCAAATTTAGATGACCTGGATTGACTGGTTACTGGGGCAATAGTGTGACAATACAGGTGACAATACTGGAAGTACAGCTATAAGCAATGATTACAAGGGGTGCCACCTAACAGAGGAAGAAATTACAATCCAGGGAAAATTACTTGGTGTCATGGATGTCAATAGTGGTCACACAGCGGTTGGCAACAGCAACGAGGAATGTTTATTCGCATTACCAGGCAATGCTGACCCGGAAATATCATCGCCTGATCTGGATGTGAATATACCGAGGAATTCTGGGACCAAGCCTACTAGACACCGCGGCCATTGCGGTCTGAAAATCCTTAGCTGGAATGTAGCTGGGTTAGAAGCAAGGCTTTCAGACCCTGAATGGGTTAAGACAATTGATGATATCGACATTGTTATGTTTCAGGAGACTTGGGCTGTTGAAAACCTTTACATCGAGGGATACCACTGTTTTAGTGTAACAGCGCCTAAACCCAGCCTTGGCCGAGCAGTGGGCGGTTTGTTTATAGGGATTAAGACACTGGCTGGTGGCACAATCAGAGACTTGTCAAGATGGAATCTGAACATTCAAATTTTGGAATATAAAACAAAGACCAGGATTTATCAAATCAATTTTTATAATAATGATTTTAATTGTGTACCTAAACAAAAACTTTGAGGCTCTTTCAAAAACCTTACATAATTTGGAATATAGCCGACAACTAGATGTTGGGACAGGGATCTTGATTGGGGGTGACTTCAATGCAAAGATACCTATAGATTCTGGGATCAAGGACAGGACCTATTCAGACCAAGCAGAAGGAAGGGGCACTGAATTAGGGAATATTTTATCTGAGTTCAATCTTGGTGATGCCATGGAAATAGGCTATAATCCAAGTGCTCCCCATGCTCCTACGTTTAGAGGCAGGGACTGCAGTTCCACCATTGATTACATCTTTATGACGCCCCATCTAATAGACTGTGTAGTTAAATCTAGAGTGATGGAGACATCGTTTGGGGATCACAACCCATTAATAGTCACCCTAGATGTAGCCCCTAGTTATGTCTTCTCAAATATAAATGGCGGAAGAGATATCACACCCTCGGCTGATGCCTGAGATTAAAATGGAGGGGGGTTGATAGTGGGGCAAACTTGAACACTGCACAAGTTAATCATCCCCACTTGATTAACTCCTGTTTATTCATGGACGGCAATCATCATAGGATAATTGCCGACTTTGGCAAATTATGTTTAGCCATAAAAACTCTTCTGTCAGTCCCTCTACCAAGGGTAGAGACAGAACCAAGATGGTTCGACTCGGCCTTTTCACTGGCAAATAGGGACTTAAGAAGGGCACTCTCCACTAACCCTAGGTGCACTACGGCTGTCCAAACAGCCAGGAAACAGTATAAACTCACACTAACAGGTAGAAAGGCTGCACTGCTGTCAGAACAGTGGGATTCACTGGTCACCAGTGCTAATCTGGGGGGCAGTGGGCCCTTCTGGTCGCAGTTAGGAAAACCAGAGAAATGGGTAAAAAGCTAACACCAATTAGCTGTAACATAACTAGCAGTGTTTGGGAGGCCCATTTTTCAAAAATGTATGCTGCCCCACCTGAGGAGGCAATGACCTACAACCTAGGACAGCTGAGTGGCCTACAGATTGATGTCCATGAAGTTGAAACAGCTGTAAAAGAAAGTCTTGGAAACAGGGCTCCAGGCCCCGACGGTCTGCCCATCGATATTATTAAGTATAGTCCAGATTTATGGGCACCAATCCTAGTCAATGTCTTTAACAGTCTGCCAACAGTGCCCATGCCTACCACCTGGGCAACTAGCACCATCGTCCCAATTTTTAAAATGGGAGATAGGTCGGACCCAGTTAAATTACCGTCCAATCTCCCTTCTGGATAACACCCTAAAAATCTTGGGACGAGTAATTTATAACAGGGTGCTTGAATGGACTGAAAACACAGAGTTATTAGACCCGTGTCAGATGGGATTCAGGAGCGGGGTGGGACAGTAGAGCAATGTTTGAATTTAAAATTGATAATTGATAAGTATAACATTGCTCGATCATCTCCCATTTACCTTGCTTTTATGGATCTCTCTTCCGCTTTCGTTCTAGTGAATAGATCAAAACTCTGGACTATCTTGTTGAATTATGGCCTAGATGAGACCCCGTTAATTTCCTGGTTTATCTACACACTGATCTAAAAGCACAGGTCCGGATTGGGATGGGCGGAGAGGTCTCTGGACCCATTGATATTGGTAGGGGGGTGAGTCAGGGGTGCGTTTTAGCACCCCTGTTGTTTATCATCGATATTAATGGCCTATCTGGAACCCTCAAACAAGTCACCAGCGATGTACCGATAATTATGGGGAAACCTCTTTCAGTTTTATTATACGCGGATGACGCGGTGCTTATGGCCCGCACACCAAATGCCCTCCGTTTACTTGTTCAAAGTTTTGTCAAACATATGGAGGGACTGGATCTGCGTGTATATTTCAAAAAGTCTTTTATCATGTCATGTGGCCCTGGGAAGCGGAAGCTCAATACTATACACATAGGGACAGACAAACTCGAATCTGTCCCTACGTTTCCTTATTTAGGGTTGGTTTTCCCTGCGAACGGCTCGTGGAGTGGGCATTTGGCCCACGCCACGAGCAAGTTTTCGAAAGCCACCAATTCTATTCTGAGCTTGCCCCGCCCGAAGAAAATAGGTGCCACAAGATCCATTTTAAAAATATTTAGATTACAGTGCTCACCAGTAGCTTCATATGGAGCAGAGTTTTGGGGGTTGGGAGATAGCGCATGCATTCAGCGGGAAGAAAGCTGCTTTTGCAGAAAAGTACTGGGCGCCCCAATCTCATCCTCTGATTTTATTTGTCATAATGAACTAAACCTCCCCTATGTATGTGATTTTATTAGAGCTAGACCAGCATTATTTTGGGTTAAGGTCTGGAGGAACAATTCAGCCACTCTCACACAAAATATTATAAAAGATTGCTTAAATTGTTACCGTGGCATGAAGATCCCATGGCTCTTAGGAGTTTCTAAAACACTAAGTGCCGTGGGTAAAGGTGATCTTTTCTCCGACCCCTCCAAGATTGAGCTCAAGGATAAAACAGAGGTTAAACATGCACTGTATGCACTTTTTGAATCTGAAAGGATGGGAAGAGAATCAATAAAATTAACTGATGCAAAATATATGGGAAACGAATTGTGCAGATATCCACTCCCGCCCTACCTCACTCTACCCATGACCAACTGGGAGAGATCACTTTTGTTTCGTTGAAGAGCGGGTCCAGTGAAATTTTTGTTGTCCTTCCCTCTGGGCTATCGACATAGCACTGACTTTAACCCATGCCCGTGTGATGGTGTCAGCACACAGAATGATTTGCACTTCCTATTCTTCTGCAAATTTTATTTAAGATATATTAATTGGTTTTTAACTCCATATTTTAGGAAACATCGACCCCTCTCGCTGGAAAAGTCTTATTTGATGTTGGTTTCCTTGGACTCAGATGAACAAATTTTTCGCACTAGCACTTTACTGAGACTGTTAACGCGAGTGCGTAAAATGATGGAAAATCCTTGAAATTTGCCTCACTAGAACTGTATCGTATTGTATTATATATATTTTTAAACTTGATAATCTTGTAATAATGTGTTATACAAATGAATTGTTGTTTTTATGGGGTACTTTTATGAATTTTATGAAATTCGAATAAAGGTCTTTTGAACTTGAACTTGAACGTGGATATTCAGTTCGTTGCTGACAACTCTATTGCTGTGGCTCAATATGTGACGTCTTACATCACAAAAAAGAAAAGACAGAACTGAAGGAAATGTGGGAGGACATTTCACATGAAAAGAGTATAAGCAAGAAATTATACAGTTACAGTCTGAATATGTTGTCGCATTGAGAAATTGGAGCATATGAATGTTCTGATCGGTTATCATCAGCAAGTCTCTATGCCAAATCGAGAACCATCATTTGGGCGAGTCTAGGTCTTGCTGCAACACAAAACCGAGTATTGAAATCTGTACAAGAAATTGAGTATTTGGCGGACAAAGAACCAAACAGTACAGATATTTTGAAGACAAACATGTTGGATACATACTATCCAAATAGAAGTAGTCATCTTGAGAACACTTGTTTGTATGAAGTTCTGCAAAAACTATACTTATAAGAGGAACATCACAGAAGATATCAATAATGAAATATATGCTGTCATTGGGTGTGAAGGATGTCTAGTGAAGCAGAGAAAAGGCCATTTGATTAATCATCGAAAATTGAGTTGTGAATCTCCAGAGAAAAGGGAATTTTATTATTTAGCTCTTTTGCAACTCTTTAAGCCGTGACTGACAGAAGAGGAACTACTCGGAGATTTTCTCTGTTACGAAGATTCTTTTAATGCAACCAAGGATACCATAGAATGTCCTGTTTTTCCAAATTATCTGCAAATGTTGAACGAAGAAATAGAGCAAGAAGCCACAATTGCTGCAGAGATTGCTAGAGACAGTTCTCAAGACAGTCAAAGTTCTACTTCATTGATTCAGGATCCACTAGGAGGACCAATTATTCAAAATGAAGCTGCCACTGGTGGAAAGAGAGAGCTATGGAACAAGCTGAAGAGGATGTAATTAACTTAGAAGATTTGGTGAAACAACTAAACGTTGAGCAGAAACAGATATATGTCGAAATTACAGAACAGATTGAACATGGATTCAGTCATGAGAAAAAAGAGTGCTCATGTACGTCATTTAAGCTTGTCCAACTGTACGTGAGTGGAGAAGCGGGAACTGGAAAAAGTTTTCTGATTAAAGCAATTGCAACATATCTGCAGAAAAGGACTAAATCACCGCTGTCTTGTGTGGTAACCGCTCAAACTGGGCTGGCAGCACATAACATTAAAGGGATTACTTTACATCGTTTACTGATGCTACCAGTTGAGCATGATAATAAATTGCAATACCACAAGCTATCTGGAGATGCGTGTTCTGAAGTTTCGAGAGTCCTGAAGAAAATGAAACTTCTTATCATTGATGAAGTAAGCATGGTCTCAAATCTAATGCTTGCTTTTGTGCATTTGAGAATGCAATACATTCTTAGAACAGACTATGATGTGTTATTTGGAGGAAAACACATTATTGTTTTTGGAGATCTACGGCAGTTGACTCCAGTGAAAGGACAACCAGTGTTTAAAATGCTCACGCATGAAGATACCAGGAAGTGCCTAGGAAGCATTGGAAACGTTAATATATGGTTAAACTTCAAATATGCAGAACTGCTTCAAAATATGCGACAGGCAAAGGATGAAGATTATAAAAATATTCTACAAGATGTAAGAATCGGAAAACTAAGTGAGCATGGGAAAGAAGCTTTACATGCACGATTAATTTCAAACTTGTATCCAAATGAAAACATTCTTCCAGAGAATATTTTTAAGAAAATTACTGAGAACAAATCTGGGATATGTTTGATGGCAACTGTGAAAGAATGTTCCATCTTCAACAACAAAATGTTAAAGTTAGAAAATGAAGAGATTGTGAAACTGGAAGCTATAGATAAAATAGAGCATATGGGATCAACAATTATTTTGTCTGAAAAGTTGGAAATCAAAATTGGATTCATTAGAGAAGAGTATATCTAAAACTGCTGATTTTGAAAAGACTCAGAATGTGTGTTTAAATTGTCGTATCATTTTGAGAAGGAATTTAAATGTTGAAAGAGGTCTGGTAAATGGAGCAATGGGTCATGTTGTTGATTTTGTGAATTACAGAAATAGAGATGGAATAGAATTTTTAAAAATTAAATTTGATGGCATTGACCAAATACAACAAATCAGTCGTTGTTCAGCTAGATTTTTGCTTGTGAAAGACTTATATGTTCGCGGAAAACAGTTTCCTTTTTGTTTGGCATATGCGGTGACAATTCATAAATCTCAAGGTTTAAGTGTAGATAGTGCTTTGGTGAACATTGGAACTTCTGTGTTTAAAGAGGGTATGGCATATGTGGCATTATCACAAGTCAGAACTTTATCAGGATTGTACTTGATTGAGTGTGATGAGACAAAGATTTGTGCAGATCTAGATTGTGTTAAAGAATACAATAGGTTAAGAAGAGAGTATGCTCCACATTTGCCTCAATATCCTCTGTTTGAAAAACGTGTGGTAGGCCGAAAAAGAAGAAATGAGAATAATTGCAGTGAAGTAGTACCAAAAAGACAAAAAGTAGATGACACTGTAATTGTAAGGAGAAAGAAAAGGGATTCTGTTGAAGATATTGTTGGATTTCAGTTTGAATAAAGTTCTGGTGTCAACTGCTATGCTAATGTAGTGGTCAATGTTGGTTTTTTTCTTCAAACTTTACAAGAACAGATTGTTGAAAATCGGGATCAAAGATTCTGCTGTTTATTGAATTCTGTGTTTGAGAAATGTAGCAGTGATAGAGCAAAAATAGAAAGGGTTTCAGAAATTCAAAATCTTTTAGACATATGTTCTGGTCAAAACAATTTTCACAGAATATTCAGCAGGATTGTCAGGAATTTTTAATGTATATATTTGATGTATTGGAAGATGAAGGTGTAAATATAAAAAATCTTTTTAGCCTTTTTTATCAATGGCAGCATGACTGCGACAATTGTAGTTTATCAAGTAGTACTAGAATAGACACTGAAAGATTTATATATTTCACTTTACCAGACTGCAAATCAGTGTCTTTTAATAATCTACTTAAAGCAGCTGATCACAATATGGTGTGTACCCAATGTAAGTCTGCAATGCTGTCCACATTATTTATACAAACTTATGGTCAGTATGTCATTTTAATGTTCCAACGATGTAGATCTGATGGAAGTAAATTGACAACTTCTATTAAAAATGTTGTGGCTTCTCAGTTATCAATTTCAGGAAGAACTTTTGCAACTGTAGCTATTATTTATCATGACGGTCCTTCAACAATGTCAGGGCATTATACAATTTATTTAAAATGTCGAACAGGTTGGACTAACTGTAATGATACTCATTTGACTTTCAAACAACGTTTGCCTTTTGACTTAAAAAATTAGTACCTAGTGTTTTTAGAACCGAAATTTAAGTAAACGTAATTGGCCTATAAAGACGGGAGCAGTTCATAAAATGTAATCTGCTGTTAAAAATTATATTGTGAGTAAAAGTGATGAGGATAATATAAAAATTCTAGTTCTCATATAGGTACGGTAAGTGGATCTCATAGTAAGTGATATCAGTATTATAGGAAATGTTCAACATGAGTGAGCCAGAGATGGAAATATGAATTTTTAAACATTGTGAAAATGTTGTATGAGTCTTTCTTTCAGAACGTCAGGAAAACGCTAATTTCAGAGTTTGTTTTGAGTAATTTGAAAACATACTGATACATCTGACACTATTTGGCCTTAAGGAAAGGTGAAGGAATGAGTAAAGAGTCATGACTGAACACAAGGAGGATATGAAAACATTGAAACATATTTCAGATGTTCTTGGAGCTTTTCCTATAGAAAGTCGATGAAATTGAATTTTTAGAGAACAGCAGAGTACTTTCCAACGAAAAGGACCTTCATGATGTACTATTTGGCCTAAAGGAAAAGTAAGTAAATCAAAGATTAGTGTACATATGTGATTTGTAAGTTTAATGTTTTTTTTAAGCACAATCTTTTAGATTGTGTTTTTTTTCCGCTATTACATGATGAATAGTTTGAACTCACTGTTTTTAGTGAAATTCAATATGTTCTGAGAGCAGCAAAAATAAACTATCTAACATGTTGTACAAATTATTCTATAGTTTGTATTGTGTAATTTATATTGTATTCCCATTGTCTCACACTCACTTTCCTTTTTCCACTCTCTTTCAGCTCTCTTTACTTACTCACACTGTCTTTCTCTCACTCTGTTTCACCCCCATTCGTTTACTCCACTTCTTTCACAACCCCTCATTTCCATTTCAAGTATCTGCATCCCCTCTCTCCCTTGCACCACTTTTCAGCTTTCAGTCTCTCTGCTTTACTTCCCTTTTCCGTCTTTTCCTCCTTTGCTCTTTTAGTAATTCCTCTTTACTCACTCACCTCTTTTGTCGCACTCTGTCACTATAACTCACCCACTCTCCCTCACTTATCTTTCTTTGCTCCTTTCTTTTGACCTTTTCTCTCTATTTTCTGTTCACTATCTCTATGTCCTCAGTCCCTCACTCTCCTTGTGTTATGTTCACTTGAGTTTATCTACCTTCTATCAGTTCTCTTACAACAACTTCACTGCTCCTCTCTCATCGTTCTTCACCCCATTTCTTTTAGTCCGGTTCTATTACTACCCCTCATTTCCTATCTTTCAGTGTCCTTCTCTTTACTTTCATCACCGAATCACATTGTCTCAGTACCACTGCTTTAGTCCTCTTCTCCTATCTTTCCTTCTTTTGCTCCCTTACTCATTTTCCTTTCCTCACTCATTGTACTCCACTTCACTCAGTCCTTCCCTTAGTCCCTCTGTCTACTAACTTCCCAGAATCCTTCCATATTATCCTCTATCCCTTCATCCCTTCACTCTGTGACTCCCCTTCACTCACTCTCAGTCATCTTCCATTCCTCATTCTTGTAAATGCATCCTCAATCAGACTCCTTTCCCTCTCAGTCATTCTCTTTTTACTTACTCCTGTTTCCTGATTTAGTTTTGCTAACTCACATTCTTTTAGTATCTTTCTTACCTTCAGTTCATTTCTCTCTTCTTCTCTTCCTCTCTGTCACTGAATGTATCTGCCTTACTCTTAGTAATTTGCTCTCCTTCTATTTTTTTCCTCTTTTTGTCCTTCTACATTACTTTATTTCCCTTTCTGTGTCCTTCACTCTTACTTTATTTCTTAGTACACTTTTATGATTTTTAACTTCTTAACTTGTCTCTTCTATTTTAAAATATATATTTTACTAATTATAACTTATTTTTTCATCTCTCTTTCACAGATACAAAGTGTAGTAAAAACATGTAATTAAATTTACATTAATTATATGGTAAGTGTGACTAACAAAATGTAGTTTGTCATCACCCTTTGCTTTAACCTCACTACTATTCTCTCACCCTACCTCACTCCTGTTTCCTTACTCTGCTTCCCTTACTTATTCTTATCCTCTATGTTTACTCCTCTTTCCCTTACTCTCCTACCACATTCAACTTCTTTCAGTCCCCCTGCTTTACTTCCATTACACTCTGTTCCCTTCCTTCGCTCCCTCACTCATTCCCTTTGCCTTACTCATTTACTTCACTCCTCTCACTCCTTCTCTCAGTTCGTCTGTCCTCACAGTTCCTCACTTCCGTTCCCTCACTCTGTCTCTCTTACCGTCGCTGTCTCTGTCCCCTCACTCTGTCACTACTCTTTCGTCATGCTCACTCCCAACAACTCACCCACACTCCCTCACTTACCTTTCTTTGCTGCTTCACTCAGACCCTTTCAGTCACTCCTTCCTTTACTCTCTCTGTCCTTTCTCTCTGTCACTGCCCACGTCTTACCATTATTCACTTTTATCCACCCTCTTTCACCCCTCTTTACTTACACTCACTGCTCTTTTCTCACCCTCCCTCACCGTTTTTCCTTTACTCCAGTTCCGTCACTACCCCTCATTCCCCATCCTTTACTGTCCTTCCTTTTACTTTCAACACCCACTCACATTCTCACAGTACCTCTGCTTTAGTCTTCTTCCTCTCTCTTCCCTTCTTTCGCTCCCTTATTCATTTTCCTTTTCTCACTTACACCCTATTACACCTTCTCTCTGTCTTACTATGTAATAAACAGTCCCTCTGTGTTGCTCCCTCTAGCTCTCTTTCTCTTAACATCCCTCTCTCTGTGTCCTTCCCTCATGCTCACTCCTTTATTTTTTTGAATTTTTTTTTGGGGTGCGCGCCCCGGTACGCGTACCGGTGCGCGTACCCTGGAGAAAAAAGAATGACAGAGTTTTTTAAAAATGTAGCATTTTTTTATAAATTGGAGGTAGTTCTAAAAAGAACCGTTTTTTTTATTCTTTTTGTTGTTTTATATTTTTTTTTGTTTTTTTTATTTTTTTTAACTTTTTTGGGCTTTTATGAACAATTTTATATTTTTTTTGTTATTTTTATGGGGAGAAACAAAAAACAGGGAATTGTAAATGGCTCAACTGGAGCAAAAAAAATCAGGAAAAAAAGTAAGTTTTTTTTCTGCAGATGTGGTTCTCTCCTGCACGGTTGATTAGGTTTATACTTTTTTCGCCATCCGAAATTGTAGTCCCGAATAGATACAAACAATTTTAAAATCTCCAAACTTGGTTTGGATGTTTGGGACCATCTCCCTTGCCTCTGGACCCGATGGAGTGGGTTGTTTGCTTGTTGAGGTTCTGGAAGAAGATTGGGGAAGGTTTCTGGACAGTTCTTTCACCTCTGCCGCAGAATAGTTGTTAGGATGCCTGCGTTGCATGTGGCGAATCATGGTATAATTACCAAAAGAATACTTTTTTGTAGGGTTCTTCCTGGAAAGTTCAGAGCCACAGATCAGACAAGTCACTTTTGCCGCATTGACTTTCTTTTGGCCTCTTGGGAATTTAAAAAACTCCCACACCATGTGCTCTCTCGATTTATAAGGGGGATTGTCTTCTGGCAGGAACCTCCTCTCCTCCTCCTCCTCCTCCTCCTCCTCCTCTTCTTCTTCACCACCAATGTGGTGTTGTGGTGGTCCTTGTGGTGGTGGTGCAGATGCTCCTGCTGCTGCTGCTACTGTAGCCATTTCTCAATAAATGGAAACAGGTCTTCCTCACTCAAAGAACAAAGTGAGAATGAGGAAAAAAAGTGGGGGCTTTCATCATTTGGAAAACAAAACTGTTCTGAACCAATGAAAAGTGTAATTTTCAGGTCACATGATCCGGGCTTTCATCATTTGGAAACCAAAAGTGTTCTGAACCAATGAAAAGTTTTATTTTCAGGTCACATGACCCGACGCGCTTACGCTACGTGTCCCAGGGTGCGCCCGGGGGCGGTTATGTTGCGTGATCATATGCGCTCGGGCGCTTCCAGGTGCCCTTACGCCGCGCGTCATAAGACGCATCACACGGCTACGCGATACGTCACGATGATGTTTTTGTTTGCAGCAATAGCGCTAACGGGACGCTCACCGGTACGCGCACTGCGGCGCGCCGCAACACTGCGCTTACCGGTGCGCTCACCGGTACGCGCACCGTGAGCACACCAAGACAAAAAAAAAGGGAAAAATACACATAAAAAAAATAGTATTATATAAATATACAATATAAAATTCATTATAAAAAATATTACATTTCATACCTATAGTTCATACCTATTGAGATTTGCTATTAAAAAACCTTTGATATTCACTGAAAAAAACATAGCTTTGAGGCCCTATATATAGTTAGGAATTAGCATTTACAAAACCTATGAAATTCACTGAAAAAACCATACATTTCACACCAGTTATAGTTAGAAATTAGCATTTAAAAAACCTATGAAATTCACTGAAAAAGCCATAGGTTTCACACCAGTTATAGTTAGGAATTAGCATTAAAAAAACCTATTAAATTCACTGAAAAAACCATAGGTTGTACACCAGTTATAGTTAGCTGGAAATTTTTCTCGCAGTAATGTCATCAGTGATGTCATGAGTGATGTCACTGACCATGTCATGAGTGATGTAATATGTGACGTCATCAGCAGTGCATTGCACTGGCAAGTTATAGTGAGTCCAACTAGCTATAATGTGGGAATTTCAATGGTTTTATGCAAGTAAAATTTCCAGCTAACTATAACTGATGTGAAACCTATGGTTTTTTCAGTGAATTTAATAGTTTTTTTAATGCTAATTCCTAACTATAGCTGGTGTGAAACCTATCTTTTTTTCAGTGAATATATATATATATATATATATATATATATATATATATATATATATATATATATATATATATATTCACTGAAAAAACCATAGGTTATAGACCATATATAGTTAGGAATTAGCATTTACAAAACCTTGAAAATTCACTGAAAAAACCATAGGTTATAGACCATATATAGTTAGGAATTAGCATTTAAAAAACCTTATTTTACTCACACAAAACCATTGAAATTCCATATATAGTTAGTTGCACTAACTATATATCGCGCACCCGCAATCCACTGCTGATCATGTCACATATTACATCATTCATGACATGGTCAGTGACATCACTGATGACATCTCAAATGACATCACTGATGACATCTCACTTGACATCAATGATCACATCACTGATGATATCATTCATGTGATAATACAATGCATCTCCTCACACTCTAATATAACCTCCGTTACACCCAGTGTTAAATAGAGAGTATCATTTTTGAAACCATTGACACACCAATACTAGTTACTACATACGCACTCACTGATTCCTATGTCTACACACACATTCACTCATACAATCATTCATACATACAATCACTCATCTTTACAACACTATCATATGCACTCATACACCTATACAGACACTCACACTCTGCCACTCATCCATGGAGTTACTCACACACCTAGTCAGTCCTGAAAAGAATCAATCACACTTCCATTTTCTCATCTATACAGTTAAACACAGAACACCTTACATTTTTGAAACATATACTAACACATAGTTACTCTCTTATAGAATCACTGATACAAGTACACATTGATCTGCACAGAGTCACACACCTCCCAGCCAGCCATACACACACTCAGTCTCCCATACAAATACTTGTGCAACCAATCAATAACCCATATAGCTACTTATATAGCTACTGATTAACACGTGCAGCAGCTTGCACAACAACAGACATACTCATGCACACTTTTAGACAGTTTAGTCACTAACCCGTGCATTCAGTAAGACGCATTTAATCACTCACTCATACAGTCAATCACGCACCTACTAAAACCTTTATTCAGACACTTATACATCCACTCATTCTTCAATATGTAAAACATATTTAAACTTTACAGAAACACATAATCACTGGATGTTGTCATCAGTGATGTCACTGACCATGTCATGAATGATGTAATATGTGACATGATCAGCAGTGGATTGCGGGTGCGCGATATATAGTTAGTGCAACTAACTATATATGGAATTTCAATGGTTTTGTGTGAGTAAAATAAGGTTTTTTAAATGCTAATTCCTAACTATATATGGTCTATAACCTATGGTTTTTTCAGTGAATTTTCAAGGTTTTGTAAATGCTAATTCCTAACTATATATGGTCTATAACCTATGGTTTTTTCAGTGAATTTCAATGGTTTTTTAATAGCAAATATCATAAGCTGTCGAATGTCAAGTACGTGGTAAGTGAAAACATTTTCGTGTTTATGCACACTGATCTGCTTTGAATGGTGCCCCCCCCCCCTCATTTCTATTAGGAGTACTCTCTCTTTGCAGATAGTGAAAGGTAGTTAACGCAGGTCTTTGCCCCCATTGTAATCCGTCGTGCCTGCTTCTCTCTCCATTTGATTCATTGTTATCCAAGTATTTACTGTTTTAGAATTAGTTCTCTTTGGTTCATTCTCTATTTACAAACAAACACAGAGTCGCAATACTCTGTTTAGTCTTTGCAGATAACGAAAAATCGTGTAAAAAAAAAGAAAAGGAATCGAGCAAAATCAGTAGGCCACTAATGGGATCTCTTTTTGACCTCGCTAAAATAGAAACATTAGGAACAACCCCTCATAACAAATACAAAACTAGTGAGATGAACTGAACTCCACACAATGATGGCTGCAAAACAGCTCGGCTCCGCCACCCACCCCGCCCAAAATAACGATAAAGAACGGCTGCCATGATTGGTTGCGGAATGACCACGACGGAGCTACGAAATGGTGCTGCTCTCATGCTAACCCCAGCTTCAGTCTGAAACATCCAGAAACACTGTAGACTACCAATTCGATCAGTTCCGGTAGCGCCCCAATGTAACCCGGTAGAGAAGAACTAGCCCTCCCCTCTTTGACTGATGGTTCTTGTTGCCTGTCCCTTCTGTTGTCATTTAACAGAACTATTTAACCTGCTGAAAGGGGTTGTGTTCCGACCGCTGGTTGGTGGAGACATTTTGACTATATTCTGTACCTGCGTTGTCGCGTAATGCGTCATATGACGCGCCGCGTTAGCGCATCCGGAAGTCATCCGGGGCGCGCAGCGCGTAACGTAAGCATAACAAGTCATGTGACTTGTTAATAAAACTTTTCATTGGTTCATTTTACTTTTCTTATTGTAATGATGAAAGGCTTGGTCATATGACCTAAAAATTACGCTTTTCATTACTTCCGAACATTATTTTTTCTTAAATATATGTTATAATGTTCCAGGCTAATGTACTTTCCCGGAAATTTTACAACTGTCCTGCAAGTAAAATATATTCTTTTTTCGAGAAAAAGAGCGTTTCTTCGTCCCATGACGGAGCCGTTGAGCAAAAGAGGGTCGACCTGCTGTCTTAGTCGCCGATACGCCTGAATATGAGATTCTTATCGATCACTTTGTTGCAGGAATAGAAAACACAACAGCCCTTGACCATTTATCTTTACTGCGTTCCTTCGTATTATACCTTTTACCCTTCATGTAATTGGTCTGCTTTATTTCACTTGCCTTTTAATGATTCTAAAACAGTGACTATTATTAAAAACTTTACCAATGTATATACTACTACCATGTTTTCTTTTAAAAACCTTTATTGTGAAAATTTCATTATACAAATACGAGCCTATAACCACGTGGGCCGGCCACGGAGCAAACTGTAATCGTATATGATAAATAGACATTTACACTGTAGAGGAACGTAACGGGCGGGCCATTAGGTTGCAAGAACTAAGGTGTCTAACAGTTACGGAATCGGTGGACGTACATTTTATAATTAAAATACGACAGGGCCAGTTACAATAAAATTATCTAGATATACATTTGCGGGCAAGTACCATGGGTGACGTTAATTCGAACTTTCAACAGTACAGTAATCAATAACACATCAGAACTTAATATCAATAGGGATGTCGAAATATTCAATCAATTCTCGTCCCCGCCCGCCATGTGCTTCAAAACTGCATACGTATCTCGTGATTTCAAGGTTCTGCAACCAGTACACAACAAGGAGTTACGAGTCCCATTTATTCTGGCGCCATTTTGGGCGAGGACGGGCAGGTCCAGGATATAGTCAAAATGTCTCTACCAACCATCGACTATGATGATGTTCATATGCTGTATTTATTAGAGTAACACTCAGATGTCCACATGAAATAAATTTGCCACAATCTAAACATGTCATTTTAATCTTTCCAAAGTTCTTCTAAATATTTGGGACCGTTTCCCTTGCCTCTGAAGCTCTCAGTGCCACTTCTTTGATGAATGTACTAGCAGGTCAGGGGTTCTCCTCCAAATCTCTCTTTTATGCAGCACTATAATTAATTGGTGCCACCTCTCCATATGACAATGCATGGTATAGTTACCACAACTATATTTTTTTTCGGTTCCTCTAGAGAGTTCATCGTGGCAGATGAAGCGTGTAACGTACCGGGCATTTACCTTTTTTTGCATGTACAGGAAAGGAAAAAAAAATCGAGCGTCCGAGTTCTAAGATGTCCCAGGCCCATTTTAGTGGACCAGGCCCAAATCCAAAGAACAGGCCGCCATTTTGAGAGTCCTGTTGCAGCCGCCTGTCGCTGTAGCATCAAGAGCAGCCGAAACTCAGCTGAATGGCAACTGAAACGGTAAAGGGGCGCCCCACTACAGCAGACGAGCCAGGCCCAAATCCAAAGAACTGCTATCTCACAGGCTAATGGGGCGACCCACGCCGAGTTTCAGCATTGTAGGATGACCACACAAGTACAGCAACTTGCTAGACATCACCTCGGTGCCATCCGGATCTCGGCGCCCCACTGCAGATGAAGTGCCTCTCAACTATGAAACCACCACGGTGACATCCGGATCTTGGCGCGTTGTGCTGCCTTCGGCCTATTCGCACATCGGTCCGCTACTGACGCCATCTCACAGGCTAATGGGGCGACCCACGCCGAGTTTCAGCATTGTAGGATGACCACACCAGTACAGCAACTTGCTAGACATCACCTCGGTGCCATCCGGATCTCGGCGCCCCACTGCAGATGAAGTGCCTCTCAACTATGAAACCACCACGGTGACATCCGGATCTTGGCGCGTTGTGCTGCCTTCGGCCTATTCGCACATCGGTCCGCTACTGACGCCATCTCACAGGCTAATGGGGCGACCCACGCCGAGTTTCAGCATTGTAGGATGACCACACCAGTACAGCAACTTGCTAGACATCACCTCGGTGCCATCCGGATCTCGGCGCCCCACTGCAGATGAAGTGCCTCTCAACTATGAAACCACCACGGTGACATCCGGATCTTGGCGCGTTGTGCTGCCTTCGGCCTATTCGCACATCGGTCCGCTACTGACGCCATCTCACAGGCTAATGGGGCGACCCACGCCGAGTTTCAGCATTGTAGGATGACCACACCAGTACAGCAACTTGCTAGACATCACCTCGGTGCCATCCGGATCTCGGCGCCCCACTGCAGATGAAGTGCCTCTCAACTATGAAACCACCACGGTGACATCCGGATCTTGGCGCGTTGTGCTGCCTTCGGCCTATTCGCACATCGGTCCGCTACTGACGCCATCTCACAGGCTAATGGGGTGACCCACGCCGAGTTTCAGCATTGTAGGATGACCACACCAACTTGCTAGACATCACCTCAGTGCCATCCGAATCTTGGCATCTCAACGCCTAGTGGTATCTTCCATACAAAAAATATTGTTACGCTGCCTTTGGCCCCATTCGCACATCAGTCCGCAACTTAGACATCACCTCGGTGCCATCCGGATCTTGGCATCTCAGCGCCTTGTGGTGTCTTCTATTCAGAAAATATTGTTGCGCTGCCTTTGGCCCCATTCGCACATCGGTCCGCTACTGACGCCATCTCACAGGCCAACGGGGCGCCCCACGCCGACTTTCAGCATTGTAGGATGGCCACACCAGTACCACAACTTGCAAGACACCACCTCGGTGCCATCCGGATCTTGGCATCTCAGCGCCTTGTGGTCTCTTCTACACCGGAAATATAGTAGAAAATATTGTTGCGCTGCCTTTGGCCCCATTCACACATCAGTCCGCTACTGACACCATCTCACAGGCCAACGGGGCGCCCCACGCCGACTTTCAACATTGTAGGATGGCCACAGAAGTGCGACAACTTACTAGACACCACCTCGGTGCCATCCGGATCTTGGCGCGTTGTGCTGCCTTCGGCCTATTCGCACATCGGTCCGCTACTGACGCAAACTCACAGGCCAACGGGGCGCCCCACGCCGACTTTCAGCATTGTAGGATGGCCACACCAGTGCGGCAACTTCCTACACACCACCTCGGTGCCATCCGGATCTTGGCGCGTAGTGAAGCTGCAGCAGCTGCAAATAAGCTTCAGACAGTGTTACAACCGCTGCTCAGAACTCTCAACTATGACACCACCTCGATGCCATCCGGATCTTGGCGCGTTGTATTGCCTTCGGCCTATTCGCACATCGGTCCGCTACTGACGCCGCCTCACGTGCCAACGTATTTTCTCCGCATTTTATACCCTATGCCGCATAACAGGTCATGTGACTTGTTTATAAAACTTTTCATTGGTTCATTTTACTTTTGGTTTCCTAATGATGGAAGGCTTGATCATATGACCTAAAAACAACACTTTTCATTGGATGAAAACTTTTTTTTTCCCCCAAACGATGAAAGCCCCACCTTGTTTCTGGATGTTTCAGACTGAAGCTGGCGTCACCATGAGAGCACCACCATCTCGTAGCTCCGTCGTGGTCATTCCGCGAGCAATCATGGCAGCCGCTCCCCACCAGAAGCCTGCAGGAGTCGGGGCCCCCAAAACTTTTGATGAATTCTCAAGGCGGAGGGGACGCTTTCGAGAATGGGGTCCAAGACCTAGCAGACAAGCGTCCGATTTCCAAGGTGTCCCAGGGCCATTTCAGTGGACCAGGCCCAAAAAGGAAACAGCCTGCCGCCATTTTGAGAGTCCTGTGGCAGCCGCCTATCGCTGCACCGCAAGAGTGGGCGCAACTCAGCTGAATGGCGGATTTTGACACAGTGGACCAAAAGCGGACGGAATGGCAACTGAAACGGTAAAGGGGCGCCCCACTACAACAGACGAGACTCCACCTGGAGAGGCCCGTTCACGCCGCCTCCCCCGGGGCGCCCCACGCCGTTATTCGGAGCAGCATTGTAGGATACCAAAACCAGTGCGGCAACTTACTGGACATCACCTTGGTGCCATCGTTCTGCTGCCTTGGAACTATTCGCACAACAGTTTGCTACTGATGACCCACCCCCCGCGACGCCCCACGCCGTTATTTGCTGGGTGGCAACTTACTAGACATCACTTTTGTGTCATCTAGATTTCGGCGCGTTCTGCTGCCTTGGAACTATTCGCACAACAGTTTGCTACTGATCACCCACCCCCCGCGACGCCCCACGCCGGAAATCTGGACGTTGTGCTGCGTTGGGACTATTCGCACAGCCGACCGCTACTTCGTTGTTTTTCTCTAAAAATGTTTATATGTTATTACTATTTTTGTTTTCTTGTATATATTTATAAATTATTAAAGTTTTATAATCTTACTACTTTGTCGGAGTGCTATATATTTTTAATGTGACACATAATTGTAAAAACTTTGATGTACAAAGAGTCATCCCTGGAATCTTCCGCTTCACGCTCGGTCCCCTCCCCAATCACAATACAGAATGGTTTTCAGATAATAGCAACGCTTCTGCTGTGACGGATCTCATCGAGTGTGGGCCTTGATCTACTATAACTCCTTTGAAGACGGGTGATTCTTTACAGCTGTGGCCATAAACTACATCTGCAGGGCTAGCTGATAGCCTAGGACCGGCCTGGACAATCGGACACAGAGGAAAAGGAGTGTCAGAGGGTGCGGTAGTGAATAGGGCGAAAGGGAGGTGTCGGGCGGGCACAGGGTGTGATTCTCAGGGAAGAACAGCGCAGATGGGGGGAGGTTTATTACCCATGCATAAAACAGAGAGCGGGGGTGACCACTGCCTGGGGGAGATGCTTGCGAGGGTGGGGAGCCATGCTAAGGATCGACAGCGTGCACAGAGTGGGTCTGGTCAAGGCATCTAAAATGGCTGCCGTGCACGACAAAAGTGTGGCATTTGAAAAAAGACAAGATGGCGCACACAATGTTTTTCAACAATTCCTGATTTCCTTCGAATCGAACGTTAACAGACGTTGGGGCATATTACCAAGGTTAAGCGATATTTATCCCTAACGATGCTTAGCAACGATTTTTTTACCGTCAGAAATTAGCGCAGATAAACCTTGCTATTATCAAGGTTTATCGCAAATACGATAAAAAACGAGCGCAATGCATTAATGTCGCTGAAAACTCCGCGATATTCATGCATTACCGAGCTAATGCTCTTAGCCATGTTATCCACCTCCCATTGGATAACATGGCTAAGAACTGCTCAGGGCAGCTGTTACTTTTTGGAGATATTCGCGCTTATCTCGAATATTTCCAAAAGTTGATAATAGGAGATAGCGATGTTAGCGACTGTTTCCAGTCGCTAACATCTTGGCATGCCCACTTTGCATGTCATTAGTGATAAATATCACTCACATGCAAAGTGGGACCCAAGATGGTCGCTATCTCCTACTAGCCGTCGCTAACTGGTGTTAGCAACAGCTAGGTAATACACATATAATTTTATCTCCGCGAAGCGGAGCGCTGTTACAGATATATATCTTGTTTTTGAACGTTAATTTCTCAAAATGCACTGAAGCACATATATTGAGACATAGCAAAGGCACATCGGGCTACCAGTCCCTAATATTTTACCAAGTTTCGTGCAAATCCATTCAGCCGTTCGATTATTATTATTATTATTTTTTTTTGCCCCGCGGGGCCCTTTTAAAACCTCCACATCAAACCTAGGGGGTCAGCGAGGATCTACTATGCCCCCTTATGGTCATCAGCCGTTCGATTATTATTATTATTTTTTTTTTTGCCCCGCGGGGCCCTTTTAAAACCTCCACATCAAACCTAGGGGGTCAGCGAGGATCTACTATGCCCCCTTATGGTCATTTGCCCCTTCGCTTTGGCCTCCTCTTGTCTCTCAATCCTACCGAGAGACAAGATGGCGGCCGCTACGGACTGTTTGGAATGTTGACAGACGCCGGAGAACCAATCAGCTTCGCAAAGCTCCGTAACGCGAAAAGTACGCGAAGCGGAGCGCTGTTACAGATATATATCTTTTTTTGAACGTTAATTTCTCAAAATCCACTGGAGCACATATATTGAGACCTAGCAAAGGCACATCGGGCTACCAGTCCCTAATATTTTACCAAGTTTCGTGCAAATCCATTCAGCCGTTCGATTATTATTATTATTATTTTTTTTTGCCCCGCGGGGCCCTTTTAAAACCTCCACATCAAACCTAGGGGGTCAGCGAGGATCTACTATTCCCCCTTATGGTCATTTGCCCCTTCGCTTTCGCCTCCTCTTGTCTCTCGATCCTACCGAGAGACAAGATGGCGGCCGCTACGGACTGTTTGGAATGTTGACAGACGCCGGAGAACCAATCAACTTCGCTTCACAAAGCTCCGTTGCGCGAAAAGTACGCGTCCTAGGACGCTGCCCGGTCCGCTGTTACAGATATATATCTTTTTTTAAACGTTAATTTCTCAAAATCCACTGGAGCACATATATTGAGACCTACAAAAGGCACATCGGGCTACCAGTCCCTACAATTTTGCCAAGTTTCGTGCAAATCCATTCAGCCGTTCGGGCTAAAAGTGAGGCCAACCGCCCTATGGAAAACTCAATGTTAAAAACACGTTTTGGGACCCCCCTTTTTTCTCGGCCCCCACTGGACGAACCCCCCCCAAATTTTCAAGGGCTGCTCAGAAACAAAATGTGCCATTTTCCTGAAAATTTCAGCCGATTCCGTCCACAAACGCCAAAGTTATTAGACATAGAATTTTCAAAAAACCCATAGAGAAAAAATCCTAACTATATATACCTACTGGCGACCGCCAGTAGGTAATATTACCTACTGGCGGTCGCCAGTAGGTAGTTATAGTTAGGATTGATTTCCATAGGGAAATCGCAACATTCTATTGGGAATAACTTTGGCACCGGTTGAGGAATCTGCCTGAATTGTTCCTCACCTTTGCCTCGCGGCTCTCCGCTCCTTCCCTGAAAGTTTGGGGGGGATTCGTCAACTGGGGGCCGAGATAAAAGGGGGGTCTCAAAACATGTATTCCCCATGTTAATTTCCATAGGGCGCTCGAACGGCTGAATGGATTTCCACCAAACTTGGCAAAATTGTAGGGACTGGTAGCCCGATGTGCCTTTGCTATGTCGCAAGATATGTGCTCCAGTGGATTTTGAGTAATTTAGGTTCCAAAAAATATATATATCTATAAGCGCGCCCCGGTACGCGTACCGGGGCGCGTACCAGCGCGCCACGCGAGTTCGCAAGCGGAAAGCTGATTGGCTCTCGGGTGTCTGTAAACATTCCAAACAGTCCGGAGCGGCCGCCATCTTGTGTCTCGGTAGGATCGAGACACAAGAGGTGGCAAAAAACAAAGGGGCAAATGACCAAAAGGGGACAGGGTAGACCCCCCTGACCCCCTAGGTTTGATGTGGGGGGCAAAAAAGGCTCCGCCGGGCAAAAAAAATTAAACATTTTTTTACGAATTTTCGCGGGGGGAGCGCCCGGTACGCGCACCGGGGAGCGTGCCGGGGAGCGTACCATGGGGAAAACCCAGTGAAATAGGAAAATAATAATTTAAAGTGCTTAGAGGTAGGGTAGGTTTGCATAGAGTTGTTGTGTTGTTTGGGTGTTTTAAGTACCAATATGTAGGTACTTATGCTGAGTCTTAAATTTAGTTAATGAGGTATATGGAATCTATATCATAGTCTGTTAGAAAAGCAGAAATAGATACATTAAGCACTCCCTGAGAAGAACTAGGGGATCATGGGTAGTCTACCCTGCTCCCTTATGATGTTTTGAAATTGCACAGTATACTGTAAGTCTCACTTTATATTATAATATAAATATAATCATTTTGGTAGTATTTCATGAATTACATATAAAAATGAATAATGTCTCAAACAATTTTTAATTATCAAATAAAAATGTATTGGTTAGAATTTTCATAGTTTAATAAAACTTCCAGCATTACTTCATCTGGAATCTCCTCAAAAATGGAAGATTCAGTGTTTTCTAAACAGTCAATAAATTGTTGATCCAAAGACTCGTTCATGAAATCATCGTCAACAAAATCTTCATTAAGAATCTCCTCATTTGTAATTTCGAAGGAAACATTGATGCTCTCTTGTTCACCTTCCATTTTCGTGCTGTAAATTGCATAAACAATCACTATATCAGTAGAGTTAAGGCACTGTTGGGTTTAAGTTCAGAGAGGTAGTTCTGATTTTTTAACAGTCAAGTTATCTTTGGGCAGTGTATGGTATCAGGCAGGAAGTATAAATATAAAAAAGTGCATGTGATGAAGCCTGAGTAAATTCATAATTATACCAGAGAAGCCTAACTCAATCCATAAATATAACAGAGAAGCCTATCTCAATCTATAACTATTACAGAGAGATAGTATATAACTATTAGAAAATGTTTTCCAATTTAACTTAAAGTGCACAACATACTTCACTTTCCAAAATAACAACTTACCTTTGAAAAAGCAGTTGAAGTTCTCAGTGAAAAACCTTTTCCAATGTACTTCAGGAAGTAGTAGTCAAAATGGCTGTTTCCCTCGCTTTTTTTATATATATTCATGTACATAACCAATCAAATGTGATGAAATAAAAGTAGAAAATGAAAGTAACATTTTAATTGGTTGTAAATTCTAACACTTCAGATGTGTTTTTGTCATGTAATTTACCTCAGGATATTTAGACAGGGCTAGAGTCCGAATAGCTCAATAGAATTCCACCAAATGTGGGAAAATGGTAGGGACTGGTATGTAGTATTGCCTATTCTATATTTAGTGAACTTCTCTACGGAGGAATTTATGTAAATTAACTTTAAAACATTTTTGGGCACGCTTACCGGTGAGCGCCCTGGTACGCGTACCGGTAAGCGCAACGGGAGTCCTCCATTTTGTGTTTCGGTAGATTTGAGACAGAAAATGGAGGACAAACAACGTTGGGAATGGGTATAAGGGTTCACGATAGGCACCCCCTGACCCCCTAGGTTTCCTGAGGGGGTCTTAAGAGGCCCATATAGGTAAAAAAAAGAAAAAAAATTTTTTAATTTTCGCGGGGGAGTGACCGGTACGCGTACCGGGGAGCGTACCGGGGAGCGTACTTTGGTGAAAAATAGTGAAAAAAGTTAGAAAAAGATAATCATTTGGAGTGATCAGAGGTAGGGTAGCCCTGAAAAGAGCTTTTGGGTTCTGTGGCTGATTTAGGTACCTACAAGTAGGTACCAATGCACAGTCTTAAATTCAGGAGGAATATTCTATTCCCCTCATCTGAGAAGTGCACACCATCTCCTCTGTAGATATCTTGCATGTTATAATGCAAGTTGTTGTTGTATATTGAACCCATTCCATAGTCTCTCATGTAAGCAGAAAAAGATTTATTCACATGTTTCCGTGCTTTCTCAAATTGTGGACAAAATTGGTTGGACCACTTCCATTTCTGTCTTTGGCATATATTGGAATATACCAAGGCAGTTTGTGGAAAAAGTGCCATCAATTGATCAAAGGTGTCCTTTAAAAGCATTTCCAGACCTACCCCAGTCAAAGTGCCCAAGTAATTTCCTCCACAGTGCACACTTAAGAGGTCAGGGTGTGGCAAATGGAAAAAGGATTTCACCAATGGTATCAATTGGTGACATCTCAATCCTCTCTGGCCAATCCATTTGATGTTCACATTTGGTAAATCAAGGTTGTGAAAATGTGTGTTAGCTGCATACCTTTGAGCCCAGTGGATGTAGCTATGTCCAATAATCCAGACAGAGTACATGGTGAGAGGAGGTTCTGGTGCAGTCAGATGAAGTGTAGAAATGAAATGGCAGTTGGAACAGTAGGAGTTTGCAAAAAAAAAACTGTGGAGTTTCAGTGTTCTTGAATCACAAGCAATGATTGGTGGATTCAGATAGTTGAAAACTGAAAGTTAGGGTGCATGGTTCTTTTGTGTGAAAGAAGTCATGGTTAAAAAAAAGTCATTTAAAGAAAGATTGCAGTGGATAAGCTCGTGTATTGAGAGGTCAAACATCCTTGCTGATTTGTTTTGCAACATTGTAGAATACACTTTTAACCCTGGGAGCTCAGTGAGGAGGGAGTTGCTATGGTAACAGGTATAAAGGGCTGAGGGGGGGAAGGGTGTTGATTTGAAAATAGAGAGGGAAGAGTTTTGATTGGTTACCATGAGAAATATGTATGTAGAATGAGAGGTTTTCTGTGTCATTAATGGTTGCAGTGCCTGGAGAACATACCTTTTGCTCTGCTAAAGAAATATTGGTGTGTGTATCTGACACTGTTCTGAATCTTCCAAAGCATTTGTAAAGGTGAGTTATGATTCATTTAGATAGAGAGTTCAGATTAAGAAGCACATTGATTTTCTTTGCTGTTGGTTTGTGTGATGCTTTTTGAAAATGCATGGTTTCTATATTTGTAAAATAGAGGATTTGTATTTTGTGAAATAGTGATGTTTCAGTAGTGAAGTTGAATGGTTGTACATAGGACTTGCACTCTGTATCTAAAATGTTATTTTAAAAATCAATTTTGGGGTAAATCAATGGGTTTCAGTAGTGAAAATGAATGCTTGCACATAGGACCTGTGTTGTGTTCCTAAAATGGTAATTGAAATACGATTTCACTGCGTCACTATTACGAGGCTTTTTGCGGGGGAATGCCCCCTCTGTGTACATTACACCTGACAGAGGTATAATGTGGCGCAGAGGTTTAAAAAGTGACGCATCTACCTACATGCGTCACTTTTTAAATATGGCGCAACAGGGCACATGTTTTATGCCGCTGATGCGTCACAAAAAGTGACGCATCAGCACTGGAAAACTGACGCAGGGCTTTATAAATGAGGCTCATCTTTTTTTTGCACACTACTCCAGTTTAGTCTTGTCCACTGCACTCTTGGACACAAGCCTCTTCTTTTGTGCTCCCCTGGACAGGCTTTATCACATCTGCACTCCTGTTTAGACCTCATAATCTTTTTTTACAATATCATTTGAAAAACTGAGAAAAGGTCATATGTATAAGCTTTTCATTACACTACTAAAACATTTTTGGGGCAAATTAATGAGTTTTACATTTTTGAAAAAGAATAAATAGTAGGACTTGCACTGTGTTTCTAAAATGTTATTGAAAAATCGATTTTGGGACAAATCAATAGCTTCTACATTTTTGAGAAAGAATAAATAGTGTGTGCATGATTACATAAAAAAATTTGAACTTTTCACAATCATGTCACCTGTGTTACCTCACATTAGGAAGCACACTGAGCTTCTTTGCTGTTGGTTTGTGTCATGTTTTTGGTAATGCTTGGTAGGATTGTTTGCAAGAGAGCGGAAATGTGTTTTGAAAAACAGTGAGTTTTCAGTACTGAAATGGAATGCTTGTACTCCAGCAATGCATCCTTTCACATGGGGAAAGCTCTATGTGAAAGTGTTTGCCTCAGTCTTATGTCTGCTGTGAGGCAGGCGCAAGATTTTGACGTAACAGTGTCCTAAAAGTGACGCAGTGAAATCTCATAGATTTCACTGCGTCACTATTACGAGGCTTTCTGCTGAGAAATGACCCCTCTGTGTACATTACACCTGACCCATCTACCTACATGCGTCACTTTTTAAATATGGCGCAACAAGGCACATGTTTTATGCTGCCGATGCGTCACAAAAAGTGACGCATCAGCAGTGGAAAACTGATGCAGGGCTTTATAAATGAGGTTCATCTTTTTTTTGCACACTACTCCAGTTTAGTTCTGTTCACTGCACTCTTGGACACAAGCCTCACCTTTTGTGCTCCCCTGGACAGGATTCATCACATCTGCACTCCTGTTTAGGCCTAATAATCTTTTTTTAGAATAAAAGTTGAAAAATAGAGAAAAGGTCATATGTATAAGCTTTTCATTGCACTACTAAAAGATTTTTGGGGCAAATTAATGTGTTTTACATTTTTGAGAAAGAATAAATAGTGTGTGCATGATTACATAAAAAAAATGACCTTTTCACAATTATGACACCTGTGTTACCTCAGATTAGGAAGTAGATTGTGCAGATGAGGTGAGGCATGTCCAGAGGGACAGAGGAGGTGAGGCCTGTGTTCAAGACTGTAGTGGGAGAGAGGCTTTTCCTGGGAAGCATAGGTGGTGAAGCCTGTGTGTAAGAGTGCAGTGGACTAGACTTCATGAAGCCTATCCCCTTCTGCACTCTTAGACACAGGTCTCACTTTCTTTGTACCTGTGGACAGACTTCTCTTCCACTACACTCTTCAATACAGGTCTCACCTCTTCTGCACCCCTGGAGAATCCTGACTTGATCTGTAAACCTGAATAGACCGTTTCCTTTTTGTCATTGCTTTGTTGTTGGATAATAGTGGTCTATAATGTGCTATTTTTTCCTTTAACACAGATTGAAATCAAGATTTCAAGAGTAAGGAAAGATGCCCTCAAGGGAAAGAAGAAAAAAAAATGTACTTGAAGCCCATAGGAATGAATGGGCATTACCGGTCGGTATTTACCGAATCGGTAAATACCGATTTTGACAAGGGTGCAGGGGATGTCACTTTGACACCCTCTAGCACCCCCAAAAAAGGTTCGGGGGCCATGTGGCAGGCATACCTGCCCTAAGGGCAGGTCTGCCTGTCATATGGCACAGGTGTGCATGCACACATGTGCATGCACACCTGAATCGGTATTTTACCATCAAATTGAATTTGATGGTAAAATACCGAATTTGTAGGGCTTGTGGGACTCAGAAGAGTCCCACCTACATCTCAATTTTACCGATTCTGTAAAAATACCGGTCGGTAAATTTACGGACCGGTATATTTACCGATTCGGTAAAATTACCGAATTGGCCTGTTTCCTTCCCCCTACATGTCAAAAGCCAAATACCGGTCAGTAACGGCCGAAATCGGCCGTTACCGACCACTATTTGGCTACCTACATCTGGCCCCTAGTCTTTCTTACGGAACATATGTAGAACAAAAAAAAATGATGAACAGCATGTAGAAAAAGAGAAGGAGAGAGTAAGTTTGAAAAGGAAGGAGAGGCCCTCAAAAAATATTACTACTGGAGCAGGAGAGAATAATATGTATCGGAATAGAAGGCAGAATCAGTTTAGAGACATTCGTAAACAAATGTTTCGCAATAGGGTGGTTTTAAATTTGTTAAAAAACATTAGGAAAGGAAAACAGAGAGCTTCTTTTTATAAGAAAAAGAAAAATGTAGAGAAGATTGTTGATCAGGCTTTTGAAGTTAAGAAAAAATTATTTATTTTAATAATCAATACAATTAGGACACTTAACAACACAATTGATGGGTTTAAATCAAACAGTAGATGGAAAAGAGTAATTAATCAGACTAATTTTTGTAAAGTTTTTTCAGGAGAATGGATGCACAGTTCAAGTTGTGAGCCATTTTTTAATAAGGAGAGCTACTTCCAGGAGAATGATTTAGTGCATGCAGTTGACACCAGTGGTCGAGCATATGAGGTGAAAGACGGTTGCCCAATTAAAAAAGAGAAACTTGTGCTTAGAGAACCAGAAGGGGTGTTAACTGATGAAGTTTTAGGGAGACGTACTAAGGGTCCAGTGAACACTTGGAAGTGTAGTCGTATTTGTAGTGTGCGACAGGAATCAATTGAATTGTTTTGTAATTTCTTACGTACATATAGTAAGAAAAGTCTGAAGCAGAAAATAAAGTTGTTGCAAGATTTAGATCCTTGCAGAGTGAGAGAAAAGACAGGTTTGCGAGGCCATTCACTGGCTTGTCTTTCTAGAAAAGTCTGTCAAAGTGTTTTTCATCATTTTAGGATGTTAGCAGTGCATCATACCAAAATGAGGAAATTAGTAAAAATGTTGTATTATGCAAAACGTCCAGCACTTAAGCTTAAACAATTAAACAGTGCTCTTTTGCATGGAACTGAATTAGATGTGAAGAAGATTTGTGAAGAAATTGAGATTTTTATTTTGGTGAAAAAGAGGCCAGTATAGAAATTGACACAGAAATTCAAGGTATTGTGGAAGATAATGTACAGATTTCAAGTACAGAAAAGTTTGACCAGGAAGTTACCAGGTTTAAGGTGAAATCAAGTGAAAGGCTGAATTTTACTTGTGTGTGTTGTCGACGGACTCATTATAAGCATCAAACTAGATTAGTTGATTTATACGTAAAAAGTGAAAAGATAAATAATTATGAGTGGAAGGATTTTGCTAATTATTTGTGGGTGGAGAATTGTTTTGATTTGAGTTCTGATCAGCGTATTTGTAAATATTGTTATGATAAATTTAATCAAAACAGAATGCCTGCTAGAGCTGTTCATAATAATCTGGAGTTAGTAGATATTCCTTCTGAATTGATGGATTTAAATACATATGAGTCTATTTTGATACAATGTGTCCATCCTTTTCAGGCTATTGTTCGTATGGAGCCTAAGATAGGGAAATTGCCTCCTTCAGGTTTACAGAGAGGATTAAAGGGAAGAGTTGTTTATTTGCCTCTAGATTTCAAGAAAAATATTGATACCATTGGTGTAGAGAAAGTGGAAGAGGAACCTCTGGTTATTCTACTTAATGGGGTTCCAACAAAGAGTAAGAAAATTTGGCAAGATTTAGTGGATGTTAGGAAAGTCAAAAAGTCAACGTTGTATTTGGTCAAAAGCAATGAGTACTAACAGCTGCAGATGAAGACAGTGATTGTTCAGCTGGCCAAATTGAAAAAGTTGATGCATCAAGAAGTGAAGAAATATATGAACATTATACTGTTCATCGTTTGCATTCCAAAGAAGTGATGGGGAATGCAATTGACTTGTTTCAAATGAAAGCAGCAAAAGGATGTCCCATTAGTGTATTTGAAGAAAGTTTGGAAGTTCGTTGTTTTCCACAGCTATTTCCAACAGGTCGAGGTGGACGATATGACAATCGACCACTTCAAATTCCTGCATCTGAATACCGAACTGTAAGATTATATGCTGAAGATCCAAGGTTTCGTCAATGCGTCCCATATTTGTTTCATCTACTGTATAAAAGTGACTTGTCTGGGCTTTCTTATGCAGTAAAGTAAAGTCCACATTTGTAAAGTGCACAATCACCCGTAAGGGTCTCTAGGCGCTGGGGGCCGTCGGGAAGATTAAGCGAGCTATTGCCCAGAGTCACATGGTGCTGGGCTAACCTGCCGCCGGAGCCGGGGATCGAACCGTGGTCCCCAGATTCCAGCGTCAGGCGCCCTGGCCGCGGCGCCACACCTCTCCAGTAACCATATACTGAAAAGTGGAGCACATTTGCAAAATGTTTCGGCGAGGGACTTTATGGAGAAAGTGAATCTGCAAGATAATATTTTGGAATCTCATTTAATCAATCTGATGGCATGTCAGCATGGTACAAACGAGTATTGGTTCCGTCGTCATGGGGAATTGAAATGTATGCTAAGAAACTTAAGAACTCCTACATGGTTCCTCACTCTTAGCTGTGCCGAGTATGCATGGGACAACTTACTTCAATTTCTACGAGAGGCAAATGCAAATATTCAAAATATAGAATTCAAAACTGCTGGAGAACTGTGTTATTTGGATCCAGTGAATGTATGCAGATATTTCAATCATAGATTTGAAGCTATGATGTCTTTTATTACCAACAAAAAATCCTCCCCTTGGAGAGGTTTTGGATTTCTTTTGGAGAAAGGAGTATCAAGCAAGAGGTGCTCCTCATATACATATGTTGTTGTGGATTAAAGATGCACCCAAATTTGGAACAGATTCGGATGAGACAGTGATGAGCTTCATTGAAGAGTATTCAACATGTGCTGTTCCAAAAACTACCGAAGAAAACAGTTTAAGGCAACAAGTTTTACGCTTTCAATCTCATCGTTGTGGAAAGTACTGTCGTCGAAAATTCAGAAACAAGGACAAGTTCTACACAAAATGTCGTTTCGGCTTTCCACGACCAGTGATTTCTAAAGGAAGAGTAAATAATTTGATGTCTTCTCTGCGACATACTGTGACGAGGAAATCACCAAAAAATACATACAATTTAAAAAGAAACGAAGAGTCCAAGTACATCAATGACTACAACCCAGTGATTTTGTCCATGTGGAATGCTAACATGGATATTCAATTCGTTGCTGACAACTCTATTGCTGTGGCTTGATATGTGACGTCTTACATCACAAAAAAAGAAAAGACAGAACTGAAGGAAATGTGGGAGGACATTTCACATGAAAAGGGTCTAAGCAAGAACTTATACAGTTACAGCCTGAAGATGTTGTCGCATCGAGAAATTGAAGCATATGAATGTTCTGATCGATTGTCATCAGCAAGTCTCTATGCCAAATCTAGAACCATCATTTGGATAAGTCTAGGTCTTGCTGCAACACGAAACCGAGTTCTGAAATCTGTACAAGAGATAGAGTATTTGGCAGAGAAATAACCAGAAAGCACAGATATTTTGAAGACAAACATGTTGGATACATACTATCCAAACAGAAGTCCTCACCTTGAGAACGCTTGTCTCTATGAAGTTCTGCAAAGATATATTTATAAGAGGAACATCAGAGAAGATATCAATAATGGAATATATGCTGTCATTGGATGTGAAGGATGTTTAGTGAAACAGAAAAAAGGTCATTTGATTAATCATCGAAAATTGAGTTGTGAAAATCCAGATAAAAGAGAATTTTACTATTTGGCTCTTTTGCAACTCTTTAAACCATGGCATAAAGAAGAGGAACTACTTGGAGATTTTCTCTGTTATGAAGACTCTTTTAATGCAACCAAGGATACAATAGAATGTCCTGTTTTTCCAAATTATCTGCAAATGTTGAATGAAGAAATAGAGCAAGAAGCAACAATTGCTGCAGAGATTGCGAGAGACAGTTCTCAAGACAGTCAGAGTTCTGCTTCATTGAGTCAGGATCCACTAGGAGGACCAATTATCCAAAATGAAGCTGCTACTGCCATGGATGAGGTGGAAAGAGCTATGGAGCAAGCTCAAGAGGATGATATAGTCTTCTCCAATGCATCCAAATTTGATTTCAAATTTTCTGACAAAATAATTGTTGCTCCCATATGCTCTATTTTATCTATAGCTTCCAGTTTCACTATCTCTTCATTTTCTAATTTCAACATGTTGTTGTTAAACATGGAACATTCTTTCAGAGTAGGCATCAAACATATGCCAGATTTCTACTCGTTAATTTTCTTAAAAATATTCTCTGGAAGAATGTTTTCATTTGGGTACAAATTAGAAATTAATGGTCCATGTAAAGCTTCTTTCCCATGCTGACTTATTTTTCCAATTCTTACATCTTGTATAATATTTTTATAATCTTCATCCTTTGCCTGCCGCATATTTTGAAGCAGTTCTGCATATTTGAAATTTAACCATATATTAACGTTTCCAATGCTTCCTAGGTACTTCCTGGTATCTTCATGCTCTGGATCTTTTTTTTTTGTTCAAATTTGTTTTATTGATTATCATCACTTTAAACACATTAGAGTACAGCCAGCTTACACCACGGTGAACTCCCCTGGTACCCGCGCTAAAACCACCCCCAGCCATGGTCCAGGAGGTATGTATACCATGTGGCAGTCCAGTGTCTCCATGTGCATGCATATTGATACAGCAATTACTGGTGGAGCACCCGATTACCCAAACAACAAACAACAACAACCCCTCCCCTGACCCTTCCCCCTCGCTTCCCCTCACCCACCCCTCTGGTGTGTCGCAACTGCTTCCCGGGCCCTTCACCCCGAGCCCATTAATGTAGTGGCGATCTCGAGGAGCAAGGCTCTCTGGCAAATGCATCTGTAAGTCGTAGAACCCTGAGGTATTTTGGACAGGTAAGTTCATTATTTCCCCTGCTAAAAGAGAAATGAACGGTTGCCATATGGAGGTGGAGGAATCTGTTGTGTGCGTGATTGTCTCCTGGATCCGGTCCATCCCCATTATATACCACAGCCAGTGGAGCCAGCCCACGTGTTTAGGTTTCCTCGTGGAACCCCATAGGGAGAGTATGTGTTGTGTTGCTGCACCTACTGCCAACCCCATCTGTCTTCCCCTTACCGATTTAAGTGGAAATGTTAAGGCGTTGGGGAGGCCTAATATAGTGTAGGCAGGGAAGAGCGGGATTTCCGTCTCGAAGTGAGTGTCAAGTCATGAATCACCTCTGTCCAGTAATCTGTTACTCCCTCACATTCCCATTGCAAGTGTGCCAGTGTCCCCTCTTTGCCACACCCTCTCCAACATGCGGAACTGCGGCGTGGGTTACTCCGATGTAACCTTGCCGGTGTTAGGTGCCAGTAATATGCGATCTTGACCGCCGACTCCCTGCTAGCCATGTTCCTGGCGGTGTGGTGTGCCCTATAATAAATATCCCGCCACTCTTTATCCGTCAGGGTACGCCCAAGTTCTGCTTCACAGTGCTTCTGACCCACTGAGCTCTGGGTAGACGGGGGAGGACTCAGCAACTTATACAAATCTGTGATCTCTTGTCTAATGGACTGTTTCATGATGAGCCATTTCTCAAAGGCTTTCAACCTCCGGCTTGCGTTGTACTGGGTGTCAAGGTGATCCCCAAGTAAGGCAGAGACAGGCGTGTGGACAACCCCTCCCAGCTGTCACAATCCGCCAGCGGATTTTCGGTCATTGCAGCCCAGGTGAAGGATCAGGGATTTCCCTAAATTCATTTTGAACTCCGAATTCCCCCCAAAGTTCTACATTTCCGACAGAGCGTAATGGGTTGATGACCGCCACCAGTATGTCATGAGTGTACTAATGAGTGTTGAGAGCATAGGCAAGTCAGAGAGTTAGTAGATTTGTTAGACATTGAAGGAGAGTCAGAGTTAGCTGGTGAGTGACTAAGGGAATCAATCAGGGAGTCATTTAGTACTCAGTCGTAATTTATACTTCATAATATGAAAATGCAAACTGCCCCTCTTTCAAGTGGGATTAGCTGAGGGGTCTGAAATGGATGGAGAATCCATAATATGTTTATATAGTGCTCAAAGATTTGTCAACCAGTTAGAATTATGATAACCATCAGTAAGGACGATTTCAATAAATCGACTTCGTAATGTGAAAGCGCAGCATGAAAGCACATGTCATCCCCTCATTAACATGAGGATGTGCCACATCATAACACTAATCCTTTGTACAATAAAGATGAAGCACCTCTCGAACGAAGATGGTTCTGTGAGGCAGTTAACGCACACACAACCTTTCCGTTTGAAGCATTGTATTAGGGTTGGACTGGGAAGAAAAGCAAACAAGGAGAAAAAATGAAAGCTCCACACTGCACCAAGCGAGTACAAAGAGCAAACAAAAACCACTTCAGGAGGTTTGAGGTGAACTTCTGCCGCAAAGAAACCTTGGAGCTAAATGCAATCACAAAACACTGAATACACAACATGAAAATATTTGTGCTACAGGAGGACCAGTGCCAATATGCGTGTGATTTACTTACAAAATGTCCACTGAAAATGTGATGCCACGAGTATAATTCTAATTTTTATTGTGATGCCAGAATCTATTTCTGATTCCCTTTCTTGTATCAATTAACATCTCATTAAAACATAGGCACCATAAAATACAATACAATAATAATTAATGCTGTCATATGCCAGCAGGTAAAACACCATGGCACTGCTTGTTTTCACAATGCCCAGTTTTTAGACCACATTAGCTAGGCCTTTTCCCACAATATTGCCAACTTCTTTGCAGATTTCCCCTCTAAAATTGCTGGGATTTTCACCAATTTTTTGGCAGCTCTATTGCCACTTTTAGGTGTGAATGTGACAAGCACCTGAAATATGCCTCACAGATTTTGTCAATTTCCAGAAACCCTGAAACGTAAGAAATGTCACCTGTGGTGCACACTAAAATTATGCCCAAAAAAAAGCAAATTCTTTTGCATCCTACTTAAGCAGCCCCACTGCCCTTTTCACTCCAGCCCATTTTACCTTTCTTTGTTTATTAATGAGTGCCAGGGGAGTGTGGTAAGGCTCTGCTTCGAAGAGTAAGAGAAAATACCTCCGATATTAGATCCAAGAACAGAGATTTTGGTCGCTATCTGATCAAAAAACAACTCGGAAGTCACTTAGGCACGATCATAATCTGAGATCCCCAAAAATATAATCAATATAGCTTGAAAACTGTTCCTCTTTAATGTGGGATTAGCTGGGGGGTCTGAAATGGATGGAGAATCCATCTATTGCTCTTAACCCGTACTCTAGTAAAATATAATGGGCATATTAGCAAGGAATAGCGATATTTATCGCTAAACGTGGTTAGCAAATTATTTTTTATCGCTGCCTATTGCTGGATATTTTAGCGGAGAAAATATCTTATTAGCAAAGTTTTTCTAATTTGTGCTAAAATATCCAGCGATAGTGGGGGAATGCGAGAATATTGCTGGAAATCCAGCGATATTCTCGCATTAACGCCAATGGGGGCTCAATCTGATAATCCACCTCCCATTGACTATACAGGTATCTCATGTTTGTAGCAGCCGTTAGATTCTAGCGATAATCGTGCTTAGCGCTTTTTTTTATCACTTTGTTTGCCTTGCTAATAGGCGATAGCTGAGTTAGTGACTGTTTTCAGTCGCTAACAGTTTGGGTACGCCCACTTTGCATGTCATTAGCGATAAATTTTGCTGACATGCAAAGCAGACCCCAAACCGGCCGCTATCGCCTAAAAGCTGTTAGCGACAGCTTGCTAATATGCCCTTGCTAATATGCCCCTCAGTTTTTTTTGCCAACATTAAACATTTAGTCTCGAGGGAGAAAGAATCCTCAGGAATTCCTCACTGCTTGTTTCCTCTATCAACAGTGTCAGGAGTGGAGGGCTCTAGGTGCTGGGCACGAGTGCCCACACCCACCCACATGCTGTCACTCCTCAGCTCCTGTTTGTCTCTCCTCTCCTCCTCAATGCCGCCTACACTTGCAGATTGGTATTCTCTCGCACTTACCTTCCAACTCCCTCCGCCTCACATCGTGCATGCCCCCTGTCAGGTGGGCTAGAAGCCCAGGCTCCCGGGGGTGTCTTGCCTAGTGCACGGGCTCCTAGAGCCAAGTCAGACCGTCAGCTCGTCTCTGGCTTGGTCATGTCTCTCTGGCCTTGGAAACCCTGTTCGAATAGTGCACGGCATCCTTTTCTTCTCGCACAGTGCTGTGTGCAGCTGCCCAGCTGTTCACCCTTGCTGCAGCCTGCAATAGAACCTACAGATGCCCCAAGACGGCGGCTTGTGCGGGGATATGAGAAACCATATTTAGAAATCAAGCAATGCGCCTGACAGAGGTGAGCGGGACATAATACAGAACACATCCGTCCCCAATCTGAGGGCACATAGACACACATCCTCGGGCGTCAGTCCCACACCAGGCCTCCTGTCCACATGAGTAGCGCGTCTGAATTTTGGAACGACCATCAAATTAGCTGTTGACGATCTAAGTTCTCGAGTAGGATGGTAGCGGCTGATATTTTTGGACAGGTATTTTGGGCCTTGTTTATGGAAGGCCCTAAAAGTAATTATCAGGACCTTAAACAGGATCCGCTTTTGGATGGGGAGCCAGTGAAGCGTATCCAGAGCTGCAGAGGCTGAGGTTTTTCTGGGCCATTTAAGAACTAATCTTGCCGCAGCATGTTGGACCATTTGCAGCCTGTGCAGGGATGCTCTATTTACCCCTGCATACAGACTGTTGCAATAATCCAGCCTGGATATAATTAATGCCACTGCTACAGTAGGTCTGGCTGATAAGGGAAGAAGGGTGAAAAGATTTCTGAGACCCTTTATTACATTGAAGCATGACCCTGCTACTTCACTTGCCTGTTGTTTGAAGGATAATGCCTCATCAAATTTGATTCCCAGGTTTCGTGCAGCTGTGATGGTACTAGGTGGGGCCTCTGCCTCTATCGGCCAACAGGTCTGGGGGGAAAACAGATTATTTTTACCGAAAGTTAAGATTTCTGTTTTTGCAGTATTGCATCTCAAATGATTTTTATTCATCCAATCAAAAATTGCCTTTAGGCAGTCCCTCAAAGAGCATTCAGCAATCGCTGAGTCCTCGTCTAGAATTAGGATTAGTTGAATGTCATCGGCGTATGCTATTGAACTGATATTGAAGGAAGAAATGAGCTCAATCAGGAGGACCATGTAAAGATTGAATAAAATGGGGCTCAAGCTAGAGCCCTGAGGTACACCTGACTGAACTTTCCAGCTCATCACTAACATGTTTTGTCATTAATATCCTAGCTGGGAGAAGGTATCAAAAGGGAAGGGACTCCAAATATTCTTCAAACCTCTCACACTACTTCTAACACTTACACTGCGGATTCATGTACATGTTAGTAAGGCCTGTCTGGCCAAACTAGTATGTTTGCTAGTCATGTATTTCCATTTTTAAAACAGTAACAGAACATAACTGCAATGTTTAACTAGCTAGACATATTTAAACATTGCCAATTTAATAAAATAATTTTGAAAAATTCTGATGGGGGCCCACATAATTTTTTTCCACTTGGTTGGGCGCGGTATTAAATGTTTGAAGACCACTAATTTAAGACCTAGAATTATAAATAACCGAAATGCATAATGTTCTGCTATTTTAACATCCATCTAGCATAAGGTTCATTTGTAAAGCACACGTTCACCCAAGGGTATCTTGACACTGAATTGTTCACCAACTCAATCGTATTCATTTTATCGACCTCAGGAAGACAGAGGCTGAAAGCCCGAAAGCCCCCCCCCCCCCGGATTTGAACCTGTGACCATGAGGTTGAACACAGGGCCTCTTCAGTAGATGCATTAATCCACTTATCCACCAGATTCGGCTTGACATGTATTGGTATTGCCTTCTCTATGTATCCCCATGAACTGCTAATGTACTGTGTACCATGACCAATTTCTATGTAGAACATTTCTTGTCAAAATTCTCTGTCATGCATGACAAATAGGCTATCCATTGATGATAGCTGTGTAAAGCTATAGACAGCGTTTCCACTAAAAAGCTGTTGTTTTGTTAATAAATTTAACATCGTTTGACAAATCAGCACAAAACTTTCCAAAATGAAAGATCATCCATTAATCACTATTGTATTCGATGCTTTTATTTGCAGAAAACGGGGCTTTGGATTATAACATTTCCCTCTGAAAGGCAATATTTCTCTGCATGTGTTCCCATACTTGGAATGTCACCCAGTTATGTCGTTTCTTGCCCTCCATGTTAAAGAATAGTAGATGTTTCAGCACCCAGGCTAATGTTCTGCATAGCTCAATACGTATAAGGTCCCAACGGCGAGACCTATTGCATTGCAAATGCTTGTTCAGTCTTGCTGGAAATTACTGACATAACCCACATTAGGAGCCCTCGTGAAGCACGCCCTGGAGTAGCAGGAATAGCATTGCGATAAAATGTTAGAAAACCATACCTCAACTTCGGTCGGGTCACTGAAGTTACCTGGAACAGGACAATATGTTATTTGTCAATAAACTCCCCCCCTCTGGGTCTGTGAGTTTTGATTGAATTCCTGCTAAGTTCATGACAAATCTTTCACCAATTCAAGAAATCTACCAACCGGATCACTTAGTGCACCAATCTTTGGGTACAATTCTTGGAGTATTGAGCAGTCAAAGATACCTCAAGGCTCCAGAAGAAAATTTTTCAAGCAGATGGAGCCTTAAGCTAATAAGGGAACCACTATTTGAGGTCAATCTAAGTTTCATTTGAATTAAACCATCAACTATGTAGTTATTAACAAATCTTAGACCAATACAATCGGTTTGACTGTTCTTACTCACATATCTTGATCCACAGAAAATATCTTCCCTACTCACGGATCTACAATCTCGAACGTTATGGACCCAATGAATTGTTAAGAGATATGTCACTTTAATGGTCACCTGTATTAGATTTAGGAACATTTGTCAGAAAAACGTCTCTACCAAGTTGACTACCCAGCGAGCCATCCCGTGTACCCCACAGTGGGCTAGAGGAAGGAGTCTATAATAAAGGAACCAAGATCGCTACCTGTATTTTAGAAACAGGAGGGGCTCTAATCTTTTAGCATTTAGTGCAGGATGATTATGGGCCTGATTCTCGGCGGAGGGTTACTCCACGGTGATGGATAACATGTCTGCCAATGTATAAATGCCATAGGATTTCATGCCATTTATATTTCAGTGCACGGGTTATCCATCACCGTTGTGACGGAGTAACCCATCTGCCGAGATCTAACTCAGACCCTATGTCTAACATTTCCCCTGTGAGAGGCGCCACACCTGATTTTAACATTTGGGGAGCCTTCTGTCAAGAAAAATCTCTCCAGAGGGGGAATAAGTCTTGGTCTAGCCCAAGACCCGGTGCTAGTATTGACAAAACAAGCCTCTTGATTCTCAGGGCAACAAGAAGTGTTGGGATGCTCTCTCCTAGCTAATATTTTAACTATGGTGCCCATCATCTCCATCTTATCCATAAGGAACTGTTCACGTGTGGAGAAAGCAGTTTATAGCCCCATAATTTCTGACTAAAGTAAATTAATGTCATCCCCCACCTCAATCCAAATCTTTTGTTGTGAAAATTGGCACTGATAAAGACGGATAATTTAGTTGACATTGGACTGGGGAGCATAAAGCATCAGCTCATTGTAGGAGAGTATTATCTCCTTACTATGGTTTGCCCCACTTTTTGCTGGTGTTTCACTGTTTTTTTACTTTAGTCTGGCTGGGGCCCTGCTAACCAGGACCCCAGCCTAGCTGCTTCCTTTCTAAAATGATTGCATGCACTTTAGGTACACTCCAGTTTGGGTTTCTGGGGTACCCTTGTGAATCCCTAGTATATGGTACCTTAGGTACTAAGGGCATAGGTGCCCCAGAGGCCTACCAGGGGCTGCAGCATGAATTATGCCACCCCTGGGAAGCTTTCCAAAATGACACCACAGGTCTGATATTGCAGCATGGGTAAGGTGGTGCATGCACCCTTACTAAGATACAGGTTACCCATATCTACCTTTAATCACTGACACATATAAACCTATCAGTCACTCCTATGGCAGGCCTTATCAATCCTGAAGGCAGAGTGCTTGGTTTTGTGTGAGAGGGTGCCCATGCATGAGCAGGACCCCTTTGCAGCTTTCAAAATCTATTCTCTGAAGCTGATCTGTGATGCAGCCAGACCATATACTCTTAAGTGACGTATAACTTCGCAGTAAATGCTAACATTGGAATGGCTGCATGGAAACATGTCTTGCTTGGTGTCAAACACTTTGGAATTCTACTCCCCCCGTCAGTCCTGGGAGCAGGGGTAGAATTCCACCCTTCTAGAGGGAGAGACATGTTCACACTGTTCTGACCGGTAATAGTTTAAAGTAACCCTAGCATCACAAAATGGATGCTGCAGCCACAGAAACGGGTTTGACCTCCTACTGCTGGATGAAACTCTGGCAGGGGAGGCCTGGACAATAGGTTTCCTGTCACAGGGAGGTGTAACCACCTCACAGACAGGCTTTAGTGTATTGGGGCTTGGTGGGGGCACTCAGAGAGTGCTTTTCAGACAGAGCTGGGGGCACACTTGGGGGCTTATTACCAACAAGAGGCGATATTTATCGCAAACTTATTTTAGCGCGACTATTTTTATCGCTGCGCATCGGCAGAATCTATTGCTGCGTTAGCGACGAATTAGCAATACATCGCTAGCCAGCGATATTTTCCCTCCCAGGCGAAAAGAGGTGGCGATATATTTAGCGTGCCGTCGCTGAAGAAACGCACGCTAGCGTGAAAAAAATATTGGTGGGCCAATCAGCGATAAATATCGAAAGCCAAGGCTTTCATTTAGCGCGTCCAGCGACAAAAAATCACCCGAAAACGCCCGCTAAGCCGTAAAAATTCAAAATTAAAACGCAGAACACTGTAGAAGATGGTGAACAACCTGGGACAAGTGCAGAGGCCAGAAACAACACCAATAACACCCAGGAAGGTCAGACAGAGACACAAGGAAAGGCCAAGAGGAAGAGGAACCCCAAGTTCAGTCCTATGGAGAACCAGGTCCTGGTTGAAGAGGTGACGCAACACCAACAGGAACTCTTCGTGAGTTCCACCGTTACCTTGGCAAGGAAAAAGGAGATATGGCAGGACAGTGTGTCCAAATTTAATGCTGTGGGAGAGAGGAGGAGGACAGTGGATGAGTTCAAGAAGCGGTGGCATGATACCAAGAGCAAGACCAAGAAGAAACTGGGAGCTAACCTTATGGCAGCAAGGAAGACTGGAGGCGACGGACCAGCTCCACAGCAGGAGCTGGATGATCTGGAGGAGCAGGTGTCCCACGTCATCAGCGAGGAGACTGTTGTTGGAGTCGCAGGCCAGGATAGTGCTGAATGTGAACGCCCACAACAATACCAGGGTGAGCATCAACCAGGGACAGGGAGAAGGGGGTGGATGGGCACAGTGGCATCCATGTACTATGAAAGTATTTGTATTGCATACCCTCATGTACTGTCCAAGAAGTCCTGGATAACCCTGTGCATGCTGACATAGGGACATATCACCATTCACAAACAGTACATCACAAAACACATAGGGACATAGTAACAGGAATGGGGCCAGCGTAAATGATGCATTAGCAGCAGGAACCTGCTGCCAAAGCACTGATGAGGGACATGCTAATATGAATAATTGAATTTAAATATTAGGCCAGGTGCACACCAGAAGCTTGTTTGCCATTTGAATCCAATAGTGCATATCAGCAAGCACCGTTGGCGACACATTTCATATTATGGCCCATTGTGGCGGCCAGACTGACCATAAAATGTGCACAGAAAAGCTAGGCAAACATAGTGCAATTACAATGCCAGAGTACCCCATATGTGCATCTGCAAAACACATAGTGGCACAACAACGTGACATGTGGAAAAGTTTCCAAATGGCCCCCATGCCACATCACCATACACTTACAAATTAACTGCAAAACAACACATGTCACTCAGATGCCACATTGTGTATGTGCAGGAAATGTCTATGCTCCTGCGCACAATCAGGCATGCCACCACCCACGTCAGCACACCTGCAGCATTGTCCACTTGTGTCTGAGTAGTGTCCAAGCTCCTGCATGCATTGCCAGCCTGACACACATGCACTTGCCTGCAGACCACTCAAGCACATGTGCCTAATGTCACCTGTGTGCTAATGTCCGAGGCGGCATGCCTAATTGTGCACATGAACATCAACATACACACTGCATCCACAATGAACTGTCAGAGTTGCATGTGTCTGTGTGCACACTAATCGAATGTGTGTGGTGATGAGCAAAATCAAAAATTGAGACAACACCTGCAATCTCATGTAATGTTTCTCCTGGCCTATCCATAAGATGTGGGGCCACATTACCCAATACTGTCTTTCAGTAGAAAAATGCAGTTAAAGTGGTGGCAAGAGACGTGATGAAATCCCCCATAGAATTGCATCCAAAATCCAGCGTCTGGTGTTACCCTAGGCTCATTTGGGGGCATATCAACAACAAATTGCAGACAGTGAGGTACAAAGGCCTGTCTCACCTTAGTATTCTTCTTAACCTCATTCCACTGACCTCATTCTTCCACTGTCTTGCAACGTCCACAAACACTCACCTGGGACCCATACATGGACTTGCAACAAATCTACTTTTCATTGACAATGGCACAGCAAACTCCGCCTCTTCCCTTGGCTCTGACACTCACAATGGACTATGTCTGCCACTCCAACATCCATCAAATCATGTGTTCTATGGGCCAGCACTAGTGCAGTCTCCCCCTTGTATTGTAAATAAATTCACTTAATTCACACAGATGCATGTTTATATGACCATGCAAGTATTCAACTGAGGCAATAAGTAAGGGGCTGTGAATCCACAAGAAGGTCCACCAAGGGTAATAGAACCAATCTACATGTGTAACCTGACACGGATAGGCAGTGAGATGACTGCGTATGAGCCAAAAATATTTCTCAAGTTACCAAGCAGCACATCCGCAAAGCACAACACTCAGCTGTGAGTGTCTCAAGGCGCTGGGAGTGGGTGCTGCTAGTGCATGAAAAGCCACGTCTTGCAAAGTCACCTGAAGGTTCACATGTCCTGGGGGTGCCGTAGGAGGATGGGGAGAGTGCTCCAGGTCTGGGTGGTGAGGAGGGAGAATTTTCTGCCCTGGAGGTTGCTCACTGGATGTGGGGAAGTGTTGCGAGGGCGAGGTTGGTGGAGCAGAGCTGGCATGTGTGTGGGGTAGAAGCTGAGTAGTTGTATGAGCCATACTGGCCCTGTGTTGTGGAGTGCCTTGTGTGCATGTGTGAGGAGCTTGATTGTGATCGTCTTGTTGACAGTGAGCCAGTGCTGGTCTCACAGGTTGGGTGTGATGTGGCTGCTGCGAGGAATGTTGTTGATCATGCGTGCAGAGGCCTTTCAAATGTGTAGAAGTTTGTACAAGAGTTTGGTTGAGGGGACAGCATAGAGGGCCTTATCTTTTGCCAACCTGCTGCTGCTGCGGGACCTAGGAGACCTTTCTACTTGTTATAGTGGGGATCCACCTGTACATCCGTACAAAAGAGAGTCGGTCTGAGTTACAGGTATATTGATATCATACAGTTCTGTAATATTTAGTTCAACGCACAATCACCATCAAATTCAAAATGATTGAAAGAAAATTATAAATTATTCATTTCATTTCTCATTGGCATTTATTCATGCAAAGTCAATGTATGATCAATTTGCAGCCAATAGTTCCTAATAGCAAACAGAAGTACTAATATGTAATTGTGAAATCATTACAATCGGTATTCGAATTAGGTGCTCTCAGTGAAGAAGGGAGGGGTAAGTGAAAAAGTGAAGGGGACAGGGTAAAGGTGTTGTGACATAATTATTGCATCATGTTAAAATTAGAAAAACCTCTACAAACAAGTTAATGAGCAAAGGTTCCCAAGTTACATCACACATAGACAAGGAGAATTAATCTAATATTTGGATCCTATGGTGTGTAGAGAAGCAGCGTAGTTCTACGTTTCGACCCCTGGTTACGCTAAAGGGTGGGTTCTGGCCTCATGTTGGGGTCTTCGTCAGGAAGGAGGGGAGAGCCTATGGAATAATGTAAACTTGAATTCAGTACTAGGCGGTGATAATGCATGATTTTATGGGGGAAGAGATGTGGAAATACCTACATCGTGAGACGGTCACCATCTGTTCCGTCTAAAAGTGGGCTCACACCAAGCTCCAAGGATTACTGGAAAAAGTAAAAAATTCCATCAGGGCCCTCGTTCAGATTAATTATAGGGGGTGGAAAGGTTGGGGAAAAGAAGGGAAACTTACTTTCGTGACGTACTCGCAGTCACTAGGCCATTTTGAGCAGACAGATCAATCCTCTCAACTGCGGTCCTGATGAGCTTCTTACTATGATTTAAAAAGAAGCGTCATGTCAGACTCGACTGCAGGCAGTGGAAAAATACATAGACATAAACATGTCTGAGCGCATATGGAATGCCCCCGAGTGAGCTATCTCTATTGTGTGATCGGCTTCCAAAGGGTTCTGGTAGTGTTTACCTTGGATTGGGGATCTCCCAGGAGGGTTACTGCTCCGCCGGAGTTCTGCATCGGACTGTGCTCGCGGTGCAGGCGCTCGATGCTAGTAAGCAAGAGGGGCTCGTCTCACGGGTCCAATCGGAAACGAGGAGTGACTCATGGGCTGCGAGGCTTAAGGGAGCGTCTGTAAAGGTTACAGAAAGAATTCTGTGGGGAAGGCTTACCGGGTTGCATGCCCCTGGTGTAAGCGAGTGGAATAGTTGGTCACATAGGTGACCCTGGCTTGATCGTGAATAAACCTAGGGCAGTGAGGTAGTTGGGTAGCCAGTCAGACAACCCTGGCTTCACATTGAATACAAATAATGTAAAAAACAGGATAAAAAGGCCAACAATTTAAGAGGTCAACGAATATATAATGCACATTGAATCTCATTATACATTTAGCAGGCAAACATCAGTCAAAAGTCCCATGTGGTCCCGACATTGAACCTACATGTACATTTGGAAGATAAGACAAATGTTCCATGTAATCCCGACCTGGATAAACATGTAAGATCTTTAGTTAGTTAAGTGCAAGTATACAGGGAGTGGTCTATTCAGAAACAGTACAGGGGGAACATTCCCGTTATCCATAGTCTATTCTGGATTGAGTCCTGCCATTTGTGAGAAATTGGCATCGAGTTCATTCAACCCCCTACTTATGGTCTGAAATTTCTGCATCCATTTGCATTCTCTTGTGTTGAGGATGGAGTTCAAATTGCCCCCCCGTGGTCCGAGGGAGATTTTTTCAATTACTAGCCAACGAAGGGACTCAAGTGCATGGTTTCTTTCTTTGAAATGGTCTACCAGGGGAGCCCCCGGTGTGGTGCAGCGGATCCTGCTGCAATGTTGAAAAATACGACTTTTGACTTTTTGCTGTGTCTGTCCAATGTACATGAGGCCACACGGACACAGAATCGCATAAATGACCCCACTTGAGTTACAATTGGTCAGGGACTTCAGATCTATTGTGAGGTTGTTGTACTGTACTTGTTTGGTTTCTAGGCACATCGGGCATGCTTTGCATTTGGTGCACTTAAAATGGCCCACTTGCTGCTATGTCTGTTTGAGGTTTTTGTGGTTGGGGACAGTTGGTTAGACCAGTCATTGAGCAATTGTCTGAGATTGTGGGCGGTGGGGTGGGGTTCAACAGGGTAGCTGTTTGGGCTACGGGCGAGGGTGGTGTTTAGCTGGTCAACGGTGACTGTGCCCTAGCAATGCTGGGGGATCTGTTGTGTGTGGTGGTGTGTGGTGGGGTGCCGGGTGGTGAAGTGGATGCATACTTGGGCAGTCCAGTCGACTTGTGTGGTGCGGTTGAAGGAGACGTGTGACGAAGTGGACAAGATGTGCTCAAGCCTTTTGCAGACAGAGTGGGTGGGTGTTGTGAGTAGTATCCTGAGTCGAAGTCTTGCAAGGCTGTCAATCTGGGCGGTGGAGTTGGTAGTGGTGTCCTTCCCGAGGTGGAACTCCAGGTCCCAGAGAAGGATGTAGTCTGTGGAGGCAAGGGCCTGTGTACTGATGAAGTAGGCAATGTAGTAGCTGAACTGTAATCGGGGTCGGGGGGTTCTGTACACAATTGTCACTCTGAGGGGAGTGTTGTGATTGGTGTGGATCATGATTGGGGCTCCCGGTTTTCCATTTTTACGGATATTTACATATAAATACAAACTGAAATCTATATTTCCTTTGTCTGTATTTATATTTAGAAACGGCAAAACACTGGCAAATGTTGCCGCGCTGCCGCTGCATGCTGTTTCCTATGCACGCCCCTGGGAATTCATTTTAATTCCTTTCAATCATGGTCTTTTAGCATCCTCATGTGGATTCTGCCCTCCTCCCCCTATGCCCCGGCGGCAGTAGAGGATCGTATTTTCCGTCATCATGTGGGTGAGGGGGAGGTGGGGGTTGTTGTCCTTCATTTTCCTAATTACCGTGCGTGTTTAATACCACAGGGTGCCTTGTGTCCCATAGTAGTATCATTAAGGCTCGGAGCCTGTAGTGTCTCAAGAACAGAAAAGCTTAAAAGTTTATAGCAGGGTTAGAGGGAAAGGGCCCGCCGTCGCGCCATTACATGATTGCCTACTCAGCATGAGGTTAACAAACTGGGGGGGCGGGATAGGGGTCAGACTGACTCGAGAGCCTTGATCCTGTCCCCCACCTGCCTTAAGACAACTCCGGCCTCACCCTCATAGCAGCGTCTTGGTTCCGAGGGCATCTTGTTCCATGATTCATCAGGGTTGCCTTTCTGCAACCTCCGGAGTTTCAAAGAAATGAGAACAACCCTCGTGGCTCACCTTGAGTTTACCCGGAAGATAAGTATGTATTGAAGTTTGAGGAAATTAAGCTTTTGCTTTACCTCCTCAATGGATATCTGTATTTCTGCGTCTTACGGGTCCAATAGGGACAGATCATTATTCAGGATGACTGAAATGTTAGATGCCCCGCGTTACAGGCCTCTCAAACATTTGCATCTAAGGATTTAAGGATCCAGGCGATTAGAGGACGCGCGGGGTGCCCGGTGGGGGCTCTTGAACAATAATTGTGTCAGGTCATTACAAGCTAAGACTCCTTACATCTAAGAGTAAAAGTAAAAGACACGGGAAAGAAAACTTATGAATAAACCACCCCTCTTCCCACCCCCACCTACAATCTGCACCAGTCAACCCATCCTCCCCCCCACCCATTTCCAAGCCTCAGAAACAGAAAGCGTCCTTGGTTGCCTCTCAAGATTACAGCTCTACCGGTACTTAAGGGGTGTCGTGCAGTAGCAGTCAATCAAAGTTCTGAAAGTTCTGTGAGCTCACACTAATACCTGACCCCTTTGTTTCCAAGGAGCACAGTATCCTCCTCACACAGGGCCTGTAACTCACCGTGCGTCTCACAGGCCTCGGAGCACAGGTGGTCTGACTTGGCTATCATGTGCCCTAAGAAGAATAACCTGTTGAATGCACTGTTTTTGAACACATTGCACAGAGGCAACGTTTCTTTCATCCACTTTTTACTTATTTTTCCGGTAGCGCTATACATTAGTCACGGGTAGTAAGCGCTATATAAATGCAGTTAGTAATGGCTTCTTAGCAGCCATAGAGTTTCTGTCATCAGCAATTCTCCTCCCTTTTTCCACAAGAATAGTTCAAACATGAAAGGCAAAATATCCTAGTTTGCAACAAAGGACTACAAGGTGTAGGAGTCACATGACCACCATACTAGTAGGCAGCATACTTTAATAGTGATTTGTCTGGAGAAACAAACTCAGAATGTAAAACCTAATACCATGGTTGGAGAGTCTCTTTATTAATCAGAATTGATTTCTACCCAAATGAACCCTTTTTGCCACATTACGATAATCAAAGACTGGAAGAAAAACCATAACGCTCTAACTTATACCTTGCAATTTGCATACCGCTCCTACGTGACAGTTAATAGCTCACTGTTCTATGTTAATATTTTTACTTATTAACTGCAAGTAGCAATAGGGTCTCTCTGACAAAAGCAGTAACCCACTGACCTATTTACATTATGTGTACCTCTCGAGAACTACTATGGAGTATTTTCTATTAGAAGCCAATTACATCTTGGAACTAGTAACGTGTGTTTTAATTTTGGTTTCAGGTAGTATTTTATTCTTTTTAGAACGTCCACAAAGTCTCTTGAAATGCACATGTGCTTGTGCTACAATGGCAACGTTTTCAAATGAATGTATTGTGTTGACCAATAACAACCCGGCACTGGTGTGCACTGTCAATTTAAATAAATGCAGAATAATACTAGCTGTAGCAGCGTCTTTTGCCTGTGGCAAAAATAACTGTGGATAAATACAGACGGAAATGGCAAAAAATAAATACCATAAAACCGGGAGCCCTAATCATGAAGTACAGGTGTTCTGCATTGCTGAGGATGTTGTTGGTGTTCTTTGAGACTCTGAGAGTGCTCCTGTGGAGCATGGCATTTCGTATTCCTACTCCGTTGGTGTGGTCCCTGCGGATTCTCTTGTAGCCGTTCAGGATGTCAATGACGATATTGTGTGCTGTGGAGGGGTTCAGGCAGGTCTCCGGCAGGAATGCAACGTCTGGCAATGTTGTGACAAGTTGGTCCTAGAGTACAAGGGCGTATTTGTGGACAGAGTAAGTGTTGAGAAGAATGCATCTGAGTTAGGTGGGTTCATATTACGGTTGGTGGATCAGTGGATCGGAAGCATAATGAGCTGCATATCAAATGTGTGGAGGGTCCTTGTATGTGTTCCGGGGATGCTTGGAAGCAGGTATGTGATTTTCCCTGTTGAGTGCGTGGAGGCTGCTGGCATCGTAGTGGCATTGTTTGTTGTGGAATCTGTGTGTGCCGGGCGTGCTTGCGCTGTGCGCCGTCCAGGTGGAGATGGGCACATACTGGCCAGCATCATGAGCACCTTTGGTGTCCCTGCAATGTTGATACACAGTGTCTGCCATTGGAAGGGGACGTTGGAGGGAGGACCAACTGTGAAGGCGTAGCGGGTCAAATTGCCTTGCGTGGAGGCATAGACGCAGGGGATGGTGCAGGGGGAAGTGAGGGTCGAGATGAGCAGAAGAAAGATATAAACAATACATGGCAAAATATAGAAAATGAGGTATACTTCCAATTCAAGGTGACGGGGGCACAGTGCTCAAAATGAAGATACATCTGTAAAAAGATGCCAAAGAAGCTTCAGAAGGCAGACAGTGGAGAAGGTGCACAGCGGTTAAAACATCAGTACACAGGCTTAGATGCTGTGCCCACATTTATCAGATATAGCAATCTAGCTATGTACCAACTCTGACCCACGTCCATTGTTGATAAATGCATGTGTGACAAAATGTACAAATCAGTCGCAGTATACCAGTAGTGTCCCCCAGAAGGATTGGAAACCATATTCGACTGCCATATCTCCTTACACTGGACATGGGGATGAAGCTTTTTGTGACTTTGCGCATTGCATATCACTTCCCTAGATGTTGCACAGCAGATTGACATTGATGAGGTGAGCTAAGGTCACACGTGTAACATAGATATATGGTACTACAAAGTCTGCCACACTACATTTGACTTCACAATACTGACTGTAGCACATTTGCTAACTGTCATACTTGTGAGAAGTTAGCCTGGAAATGATGTCCACTATTCTAGTGGGCACCTAGCACCAGTCTAAACGACCCTTATGATGGTGGTTGTAAAGTCAACCTTATAGATCAGCTAACCCAGTGGTAGCATGGACCAGCAGTATTAGGCTAAAACTTCACAGAGAATATAAAGCACGGTGAAACCCTGTTAATCTAGGACACTTTGAGAGTCAACACCCACGGGAGCCCCAGAGTACTCGTGTTACCTCACCCAGGGAAGCCGGGTGCATAGGTGTCTTTTCGTGTCAGGTTTTGTCGCTGTTTCTTATGGAGAGCTGCAAAGAAGTGCTTCAGGCGACCAGGAGAAAAGAGTCCGGGTGGATCCAAGGTTGGATCAAAAAAGTGAAGAACCTAAAAGCAGAGGGGAACGAGTCTGGGTCACTAGCAAGTGACCAGGAAGGAAACAGGAAGGAACCAGGCGATGTCGAGTGTTTCAGGTGAAGAAGGTGAAGCTTGTCTCTGCAGCCACGACAACCAGGAGGCATCAACGATGACCAGGAGCTGGATTCGAGCTGTCCCACAAAGGATCTAGTTGACTGCAGTGTCAGTATTTGGATTGGACCCAACAAGCCTTGGCAAATGCAATCCACACAAGAAGGGAAGATTGGCTTCAGTTCAGACCAGCAAAGTCCGGGAAGCTTCTCCTTTGCAGGGAAGCTGGAGCAAGCCAGGAGCAACGAGGCATGTGGTGTAATTTCAAAAGGAAGTCTTTGGAGGGCTCACTAGCCAATTTGCTCGCAACTGGGAAGATGCATCGAGCTGAAATGCAGGAGCAGGACCCACGCCGCAGTCGTGGAGTGTGGAGGGCTGAGTTTCAAAGCAAATGCTCCTCGTGTCTAGGGCTTTTCAAACCCCAATGCACAACTTCGAGTATACCTCAGAAGCTGCACAGGTTAGCAAAGAGCAGGTAGTCCAGGGTGCCCAGTCCGCCACGGGTCTCAGTTTTGCTGTGGATGTGGTTTGGAGTTGGAGAAGTCTGGTAGTCCAGTTCCTGAGTCGCTGAGTCTTCGGCTTCTGGCAGGAGCATCAACAAAGTAAACCGGCAAGTTCACGGTGGTGCCTGTTTGCACAGGATGGTAGCTTCTTGACCACAAGGGAGATGTCTTCAGTCTTCTAGTCTGAATAGAATGTCGAAGGTCCAAGAGTTTCATTACAGAGTTTCAGTCCAAGATAATCTAATGTCTCTAGACACAGCTCCTATCTTTATACTAATCTAAGGGTGCTGGATTACCTGCTAGGTCCCTCCTATGGGTGGACCCTAGTAACGGGGTGGTTACACCCCTTTGAAATGAAATGAAATTAAAATGGTTTTTATAAAGCGCACATAGCTGCCCTGAGGCGTCCAAGCGCTGAAGATTGACGCTGAGGGGGCGGTTGCCAGGGAGGATATATCCAGCCCAACTATTGTTTATTGAACAGGAACGTTTTCAGTTGCTTACGGAATGAAGTGAGTTCTGGGTTGGACCTTAGATGTTAGGCATTCCACATCTTGGCCACATTAAAGGAGAAGGAGCGGCCGCCCGCTCTGGTTCTCTTTATTTTGGGTACTATTGCCAAAGCGGCATGAGTTGAACGCAACTGTCTGGCAATATGGTAAGGAGTGATAAGGGATAGATTGATTGCTGGTCCCGTGGACCAGAAGGCCTGGTGAGCGATACATAGGGATTTAAAACTGACTCTCTCCCTAACGGGGAGCCAGTGTAAGCTTATTGGGCCAGACTTGACAGATGGCATGCAAGGGGTTTGCAGAAGCGTCCGGGCAGCACAGTTTTGTATTATTTGTAATTTCCGCAGGGTAAAATCAGGTACTCCCAGATACAGGGCATTCCCGAAATCCAAACGGGATTGAATCAGGCCCTGTATCACGGTCTTTTTTGCTTCAAAAGGTAGCAGAGGAAGGATCTTTCTGATAATTCTAAGGATACCAAAGCAAATGGCAGATAGTCTATATGCCTGATGATCAAATGACAAAGACCTATCTAACCAGATGCCAAGGCTCTTGATGGTATCCTTGGGTGTCGGAGATGGGCCCAGACTGGGTGGCCAAAGCGCATCGATGGAAGCTGGTGTGAGCCGACCCAGCTTAGTCTTGTCTCCATTAAGTTTGAGACAAGACTTGGTCATCCAGCTCCTGACCCCCTCCAAATAACATGCAATATCCACCCCTGCTAAGGAGCCACCCTATTGAGCCAGAGAGACCACCAGCTGAGTATCGTCCGCATAGGTAATGATCTTGATCCCATATGGGCGGACGATCTCAGCCAGCGGTCTCATATAGACGTTAAATAACGTCGGGCTCAACGAAGATCCCTGCGGGACTCCACAACCCTGAGGCTTACTGGTAGAGATGGCATTGCCCTCATAAACCTGGAAGGCTCTGTTGTTCAAATATGAATTGAACCAATCCAGAGCTCTGACAGATATACCAATATCCAGGAGACGCTGCAGAAGGATGACGTGATTAACGGTATAAAATGCAGCGCTCAGATCGAGGAGGATGACTGCCACCGATCCCTCTCGATCTAAAATTTTCCTGGATTCTTCCGTGACCGCCAGCAGAGCGGTCTCCGTCCCATGTTTGGGTCGGAAGCCCGTCTGTGAGGGGTCGAGCAGCTGGTTGTTTTCAAGAAAGGCTGTTAATAGACCATTTATGTACCTCTCTAGGATTTTGGCAACCCAGGGAAGCAGGGAGATCGGGCGGAAGTTATTAAAATTCTTGGTATCCAGGTTAGGTTTTTTGACAAGCGCCCGCACCATGGCCCGTTTCCAAGCCACTGGGACAATACTTGTAGAAATTGAGGTGTTAAGTACTTCTAACAAAGTAGGGAGAATGGTATGAGCGGCAGAGACTAAGATACGGGGAGGTGCAGGGTCACTGGGGGAGTCCGATTTCACCTGCAGCATAAGGGAGGCAAGTAGGTCCACATTCAGCAGAGGAAATTCAGCCAATGAGGACGGACAGTTAGATTTATCTTCTCGCAAAGGACGAAGAGGTGACTCCTTTGGAATGGTCAGGTCTATAGGCGGGAAGGAGGAGTATATAAGATCAATTTTATGGAAGAAGAATGCTGCCAACTCCTCACAACAGAGCAGAGGATTCTGATCAATTAATGGCGGTGTTGGAAGCTTAATGAGACTTTTTACAGTTTGATAAATCTCTTTGGAGCTGGAACCGGCCTCAGAGATTTTATGGGTGTAATATAAGGATTGAGCAGTCTTTATGTCATTTTTATAGGCTCTGATAGCTTCTCTATAGATAGTTTTATCCAACTCAACATATCCCAACCGCCATTTTCTTTCAAGTCGTTTGCAGTAACACATTTACTCCCGGAGCTCAGCCGAGTACCAGGGGGCAGAAACCCTAGATCGTTTTAGAACAGTTTTCTTGGTAAGAAGAGTGGCATTGAGAGAGTTTTTTATCCATTCATTGAATGACTCCTTGGCTAGCGATGGGTTCTGGTCAATCGATGGTATTGAGCTTTGTAGCTCATGTGTCCACTGTTCCAGCGGGAGTTTTGACCAATTTCGTGTTTCTCGCACTGTCGGTGTGAGAACCGAAGATTTACCAGTCTCCCATACTAGGGGAATTTACGCGTGATCTGTCCAAGGGAGTGCTATTGGGAGACATACCTAAAGATGGGCACAAAATCCGCTCCGCTCGCGTAACTTGCAAATTTTCGGCAATTTCGCGATCCGCGAACCTCGCGAAATTGCCGAAAAATTTGTGAATTCGGGAGTGGGTGGATTTTTGGGGGGTCTCCAGGAGGCACAGTTAAGGCAGGTGCTTGAGTTGAAGCTAACTTTGTAACCATTTTAGAATGGCACCGGCAAGCTGCCAGAGTGCTTGCTGGCGCCATTCTAAAATGGTTACAAAGTTAGCTTCAACTCGGGAACCTGCCTTAACTCTGTAAGTGCTTCCTGTGGGCCAAAAATTAAACCTCAACAGGAAGCACTTACAGATATAAATAAAGCAGCTGCCCGAGTTGAAGCTCAAATTCAGTAACGTTTTGATCAGCCCAAAACATTAGTGAGCACGGTCGAGGCTGGGCAAGTGTGCTTTAACCCCATATCTGCCGTCAAAAATTATCTGTAACACCCGAGGGAGGTCTTTCCATCCCTGAGATTCGCGAGCCCAATCCCCATTCCTGTGACCAGGAGGCTGCTTTCTCCTCACTGCCCTGCTCGCTCTCTGACCCTTTATACGCATAGAAGCCCCGCACCACACACTAGCAGTATCAAACGTTTTCCCGCCCTTTCCCAAAATTGGTGGACAGCTCACTCAAGGGACCTCATAGCCTTTTGGCGTGGTGGCAAAGTTACAGGCATACATGGTCAGTGGAGACAAATCTTCTGGCCCTTTATGCAGCTGCAGTGTAGGAAGAGCACTATACATTTACCCAACAAGTTAGCACTTACTGATTAGCCAGTAAAAAGTACTCCAGTTGAGTGTATGGAAATCGCAAAAAAATCTGCGATTTCGCGGGGAAAATCCGCAAATTTGCTGACTTTTTTGCGATTTCGTGGGAATTCCGCAGACCGCAGATCTGAAAAAATTCACCCATACTTACCCTTTCCCTTTGTCCAGTTTCACGCCAGAGCGGGGCTGGAGTGCCCCAGCAACTGGTTTGAACCGGGGTATGCATGGAGCACCTTGTGTGCCCAAGGCAATATCTGGAAAGGCATCTTTCCATTCAACCCACCCTCCTCCCTCAATACACTACAGGCTGTCTGGGGTGGTGCTAGCACCTCCCTCGACAGGAAACCTATTGTCCAAGCCTCCCTTGCTGGAGTTTTCCCCAGCTGCAGGAGGTCAGACTCGTGTCAGTGGCAGCAGCATAGATTTTGTGATGCTGAGGCTCTGTTTAACTTTAACCCGGTAAAGCAGCAACAACATGTCTTCTCCCTCTAGAAGGGTGGACTGCTACCCCTGCTGCCAGGACTGGTGGGGGGGTAGTATTTCAAAGCGTTTGACACCTTACACAACATGTTTCGATAAAGCCAAACCAAAGTTAGCATTAACCGCGAGGATTATAATGCACTTAAGAGTATATGTTATGTTATGTTATGTTAAAATGGGATTTCTATAGCACTCAGCTGCTCCGAGGAGTGTCCCCGCGCTTCAATCCCAATGCGGAAACAGGAACAGGCGAACAAATGGCAAGTACTACTGAACAAACAGCCAGGGCTTCAAATAGTTCCTGAAAGCTAACAAGTTGACATTCCTTCTCAAGGAAACTGGCAAAGCATTCAAAAGTTGGGCGCCAAACGTCTGAAAGAGCGACCTCCAATGCATGTTCGTCTAATGCCCGGGACAGACGCCAAGGCCAGCGAAGCTGACCTCAGCGATCTGGATGGCTGTTAGAAAGCTAGCCGTTTCCTGATGTATTTGGCCCCGGACTCATGGAGCGCTTTGAAAGCAAGCGTAAGCGCCTTGAAAACAATCAGTTTTCGGATTGGGAGCCAGTGAAGAGTTTTCATATGGTATGGCTATATCATAGAACAGCTATAAGGACATGGTTCCGAAAGCTACAGAAGGGCTCAGCTCATGCTAGAGCACCCTCTCACATAAAACCAAGCACTCTGCCTTCAGGATTGTCAAGGCCTGCCATAGGAGTGACTTATAGGTATATATGTGTCTATATATAAGGGTAGATAAAGGTATACTATATCTAAGCAAGGGGTGATTACACCACCTTGCCCAAGCTGAGTGATAAGCCTGTGGTGTCAGTTTGGATCGCCATCCAGGGGTGGCATAATACATGCTGCAGCTCCTGGTAGGCCTTGGATGCACCTATGCCCTGGGTACCTATGGTACACTATACAGGGGCTCACAAAGGTGACCCAATTCCCAATTAGGTATATACCTAAAGTACATGGTATCAATTTAGAGAGAGAACAGCTGGGCTGTGAGTCTGATTAGCAGGCCCACAGCCACACTAAAGTAAAAAAATCAGAGTATCACAGCAAAAAGTGGGGGTGACCATAAGAAGCAGATCCTACTCTCCTACAATACTATCCCTACCTGTGCACAAACAATGCCAAATAAATACAGAGCCCTCTCATGCTGTGCACATTGTCTGCATATTGGCCAATGTGACCATTGATATCTGTAGTACTGCATTTAACATCTAGTGTGAATTTGTTTAAAAATTCAAGTGTGTCATCACTATTTGCCAATGTAAAAAAAAAGCAGCCCGGATAAGTGGCTATGACACTGTTGGTACAGGGAGCAATGCAACATGTCACCACCTTGGTGATGCAGACCAGCGCGCCTGCAAGAAATCATCATCAGTGACTAAGGCATCACTTAATTGATTAAGGGTGTCAAAAAAGGAAGATTGTACAAGTTTTGTCAGTCTACCTACCAGTGCTAATGAAAATAGTATCTGTGAATGACCCCAATTCCAAAGTCATGAGTCTGTACCACATTACTCATGTGATTCAAAAACACTGTTGTGACCTGTGACGTTAAAAATAGACACACATTTGACATACATCATGCATGTTGACGAGATTGGTCCTCCATGCACAGGAACATGGAAGACTGACCAAGCTGATGCACTGGCACGACGCATCAAGTTTTCCAAGGTCTGTGCAATGGAGATGGACTCCGAGCCACGAGCATCGGATATACAGTTCTCCCACGCCATATGTGGTAGCTAGGGAATATATACATCTCCATGATGGATAACTGTAGAAACTCTGACAGACTCACAATGCTATGTGCCTACGTTGATTTTCAAATGTGCAACAATGTGCAGTTTAACTCTGTGCATCACACTTTAGATGTTGTGCTTCATTAATTAGATGTCACTAGACTAGGCCGTGAGCAATCCTTGCTAATCTGTCAGCCATGAAAGTTAACTGTGCTCACATCTAAGGTTTCTGGACACTGTACATGCTGCTGAGTAACAAGTATCATCCATAGTCACACATACAGGGATCATTCCACAGATGGCATGAGTAGCATTCAATGTAGCAAGCTCCACACTCTGCATCCTCTCTGACATCAGTGCAAGCAGGAATGAAATTCAACAGTATTTATTATAAAAATGAAACTTATAACAACCTACACTAACACTAATCCCTACCACTATCACTAAACCTAAACATATATTAAACTCAACTACACATGTTACACTAACTATTCACTAATACACCTAATAAAAAAGGACATTAACCCCCACCCAAAGATAAAAGAAACTTAGCCCCAACAGTATATTAACCTATCCTATAGATATATCACAATAAAAAACTACCCATACCTATGCTAAATCTACTCTAAATATCTAAATACAAACAACAGTAACTAGACATCTAATAAAATTATAACATTGTGGGAAGGGAGAAGAGGGCAATGGGGGAGAACATGGGAAGAATTTACGGAAGTCCCAGGTGTTGGCGTATCTCATGTATTTGGTGGTTTAGGTACAGCAGTTCACTGCGAATATCCGTCAACAATTTGTTGTTCCGGTTCACCGCTTTCAACATCCCCATAATTTCCTCCATCATCTGAGGCAGAGTTGTGGGTGGGGACTGGCACCTGACTGGATGTGGGGGGAACTGGCATCTGGGAAGGTGTGGTCTTGTCGCAGGGTTTCTGTTCTCACACAGAACTGTGCACAGAGGAGTGGAACCTCGGCGAATTAGGGTGACCCAAAACACACCTTAGTACCCAACTCACCCCTTACCGAGCTAGCTACAGTGTCTCATTGGACATATCAAACTCCCAATGTTTAGACAAACCAGAACATGAACTTACTGTACCTCAGGGTACGTGGAACTCATGAACACTCTTTCGTTATATTATCATTACAAACCAGAACATGGAGTAAAGAAGACACATGTGCATTTGAAATGTTTATTTACTAATGCCGTCTTCTCAGGCGCAGTATCTTAGATAATACAAGTATACTTATTATCAGTAGCAAAATTACCAGCATAGTTACTAAGACATAAAAAGTGAATGGTGACAGCATGTCAACATACTGTAATGAATAAGAGTTAACAACACTTATATCTCACCCTCCCTAACACATATATTATATTATTAGCTAAGAAGGTCTCTTTGGGTTGTTTTAGGGCAGGCCCATACCTTAGTGTCCTAGCATGAAGGAATCACATCAGCATACACCAGCTCTCTCTGCATGTGCACCGCATCAAGTGTGATTTGTACCTCGTGCAAAGCAATATCAATCCCGCCTGAAGCCAGAGTTGGCAAAGGCTGCACTTGTGTTATGACTATGAAGGCGTGGAGATCAGACCTCATAACAATTCCATATCGTGTTGTTCCTGAAACTTCAGCACTCTTCGTGCAGACATAGTTTATTAAGCAAAGCTGATATCAGAGCAATAACATATTATTCTCACATACACCACGGCAAACTACTAGGTTGAAAGCTAAGTCAACAATTAAGTGTCGTGTGCAGAAGTTGCAAGACAGAAAAATGGCGTTTAAACCTCAAATGTACCTATGCTAACTTAACACGATATAAGGATATACAGGAGCTACATGACACCCCCCATGATCCGAGAACGGACTAAATATGATAACAGAAGTGCCAACTCATGAGAGCAGAACTCAACAGTAAACGAGCATGAATCGAAACCAAACATTAAAAACTAATGCTAAAAAATAGCCCAAAAATATAACGTGGCTCAAGCCAATAGGCACGGAAATAATAAAAAAAAATTGACAAATAAGTCAATAAAAACAATGAAATGCTATCAATCAGCACGTCAATCCGAGGCAGTGTCTATGACAAAACTGTATATGAAAAGTAAGCAGCAACAGCCTCCAACAGGAAATCACTGTCCTCATCCGAAAACAGTTCAGCCATCCAATTTAAAAGATGAAAAGAACATACGTGTTCTCCCAGCACCGGATCCTCTATAACCATCAGAGGACAGCTCGGTGGGTTTTCAAGAACACTTAAGTCCAAGAAATTCTGTGCTGCCGACAATATATCCCAGGGACCCATTAGTCCATGCGCCACTGCTAAGGCCATAATCCTCTCGTCAGAACAAACCAACTCGTGAGCAATGATAGGACTCATCAGCTGATTAAAATCGACGTCAGGAGAAACCGGTCCGCAGAGACACAAATCAATGGCCCAATGGAAATCACAGGTCAGGCAGTGAAATACAGGCTGGACACAGGTGAAGTAGGAGAATCGAAAAGATAATCCATATGTCGTGCTCAATGTCGCCAACGGCAGTGTGCCATAATATTCAAGCATGCGGTTGCAAAACCGCGTCAGTAGCTGTTGCGCGGGGTCTTGCACAGGAAGGACATCCATATTTAAAGAGACAAAAAACCACTAGTGTGCCAGCTGCTAATGCAAGTAAAAACGGGAACCCTCCAAACAAGGATGAAAAAAATAGAATGGAAGAAAGCAGGGATGACTCCAAAAATCTTTTCAAAGGAAGTCACGAGACCACTGCTAACAACTTTAAAAAAATGTGCAAGGCCTTTTGTGGAGGATGCGTTAAAGATAGTTCGAACCATCGCTCCGAAATGCAAAGGCAAATCAGTATTCAAAAGAGCCTGAACCTCTGTACGGGTGTTTGCAATGTGAAGCACGAAAGTTTCACGGGCCGAGCTCAAGGCCACCTCTTTCTGGGACAAAAGAGCCCTTATTCTTGCCATGCCGCTGAATTCTGCTCCCAAGGTTGGTATCTGTGGCCAGATGGAAGACTCCCTATGTTCACGTGTGGGAGGATAAAGCACATTTCTGCAGCAAATAACCCGCTCACTTACTGTTACTATGAAAGCTATACCTTTAATTAACCCACAACAGTTTTCATTATTGAGCATTAAATAACTACCATTCTCTAATAATTTAAACGTGGGGATGATAGCAGGAACTGGCGTGCCATGTAAAACGCAAGCCATATTCGGTCGGTCCTTGTTGCATGAACCGTGTAACTGTATGTGTCTACACATTAAAGAATGATCTGGCGTCTCAGTGCACTCCTCCCCTGTCAGATAAACTTCCTGGTCATCCTTAAAACATCTGTATGTGTATGGGAGTGACCAGACTTCATGAAGGAAACCGCTACCTAAAGGTTCATAACGACCTATGGGCACATATTTCATACAATTTGAAAACTTATATAAAGCAAAAGGCAGCGTTATTAAACCGTGGATAAGCCACGTTGCAGCAGTGGCTTCAGCCACGGAAAAAGGTAAAGATTCTAACCTTTCAATATGTAACATAGAAAAGGAAGCATCACGCATTGAAAGTAAGCGTTGTTTGTCAGTCAAATTAAACGGTGCAAATAAAGAAGAAACGTTCATGTACCCCCAGGGAACTTTACCCATTTTTAGAGTTTGAAGGGTCCATGCAAACTGCATGATTGATCGTAATTGATTTTGACCATGGTATAATACTGACACTTCATCATGTACAATATCGACGACTGACGACACAATATTATCCAATGTGTAAATTCTAGAGGAAAGCACATTAATGCTATTGTCGACAACTGCAAGCACTTTCTCAAGATTTGCTTGATCAATAGCCCTAAGGCATGTAGCAGCCTCAATCTGTGATAGCTTCCAAATTTCATTGTAAACCCCATATAACCACCTTTTCGACCTGCCACTAGCCGGGCCTTTAATGAAATCATTCAAGTCCACGTCTGCATTTAGTTTAGAAAGGTGATACTTAACCGCAGGTAAAGTTGAATGTTTCAGCCAATTTTGACACAATTTGCCTACAGAATACGAGGTGACAGTATGACCTAAGTCAAATCGGGGATCAGATCTAACAGTTTTAAAACCGTCAGTTAAATTCAAAAATCTATGTTGGCAAGAATCAGCACCACGGTGCCAAAGCAGCCAACCTTTTGGATCCAAACTGGAAATGTTAAAGGAAGAATTAAGGAGTAGGGCCTGTAATTCTCTAATGGACAACTGAGTAAAATTACTCCAACCATCATATTCCTCCAAATCCGGGACAGTAGGGGTGTTTAATTTTTTAGAAGTAGCCAATCCAAAGCATGTGGTCTGGGAAATAGTTTCATTCAGAAACAACATATGATTCGGGATGAGACATGCACGGTGCAAAGCCTCAGTGCCTTGTACCTGCCAGGCTCTTGAACCCCAGACTGATTTAAGGTCTATTGTTTCCTTCCATACATCGTAGCCTCAAATAACTAATTGATCAAGGAAGGCCTTAGAATACAACAATTTAGTATCGGTAAGTCTAACCTTGGCCATTGGCATTTTTATAAATTTAAAATAAAAGGACTCGGGATTGGACTGGTTAAAGTCAGTGAAATAAGTATACTTTTTCAGAAAAGTTCCTGAACTGCCTAGTGCAGGCGCTGGGCAATGTTCCCACTGAGTAAAGTTAACAGTATCCCTTCTGGATGATGTTTTGTGTAAGAAGTGATTGCCATAATGTTGGTAACAGAATAATTCACCATAATTAGCAGATTCTAAATATAAATCCTCAGCATCAAATGCAGCATAGTACTGCAAATCAGAAAATAAACTTTCTACAGCATTGACATCCCAGTCATCAGAACGAATGTTTTGTTTCACCACATCCCCCATATTCACTCTAAGTACATTAGGAACATTAACGACTTCCGTTGGGCCATGAATCTGAAACCGAACTGCATCCCACACGATTCCATCAAGGACAGGCCATGCTGTGATGTTAACCAAAGTCAAGTCTCTTTTAAATCTGTGTGTAGAATGGGACGAGGAAAGCGGGGCCAAAGTTCCATTCAGATGAGTAATGCAAGTTCTCTCCTCGACATAGTGTCCATTCATGATTCGAAAAAAATAAAACACAAAACCAATTGACATAAAAAGGTAAACTGAAAAAAGGACCAGCCAAATGTATGTCCAAGGGGGTATCAAAAAATGTTTATTAAACAGGCTAGCATAAACTGCAATTCGAGAGGGTTTCTTCGAGGCAAGGGAAGCAGAGTCAAATGAAAATCTGGATTCCGTGGCTAAACGTGCTTGCAGGTCAGGCATGGACAATTCAGTGGGGTAGGTATAGTCTATCTCATCAATGTTAGTTCCGGGTAAATTATTTAATAACGGACTAGAAACAGCAGGTAAATCGATGGCCACTTCAGGTTCAATATTAGAAGCAGTGGGCATAACTGAATTTCTCACAATGGAAGGACAGGAAACAGCCGGTGTCATGCTAAGAAGAATCGGCCACTCTGTGTATCTTGACATTGTCAATTGAAATAAACCTGTTTTCCTTACGACCAGGAAGTGGTGGTAAAATGACTGTTCTTGTGCCCTTCACTCCAAGGACTGGAACCGGAGCTCGATAGGAAGGACCAAATTCTTTCTTGTTATCGATCTTCTCGCGAACCAGTTCACCAACTCGGGGTAGCCAGCCAGTTTCTGCCAGTGCCTATAACTCGGGCTGTCAAAGATTGCTTTAACCACATGAGCGCTAGCGAAATTCTGCCCCTGTGCTTGTTTTTTAAAAAACCCATTATTCATGACGAGCTGGGCTCGTCATGAGCGTGCTGGGAGGCTACCTCATGACGAGCCCAGCTCGTCATGAGCGTCGAAGGGGTTAAATCACGGTTCATTCGCTCAACTACACTGTTACCCTCAGGTCTGTAGGGAGACGAAAACTTGACTTGGACCCCCAACGAAGTCATGGCATCCTTATACGCCTTAGAGGCGAAAGCCGGACCCTGATCCGAATGGAAGGTACCACAGGCAAAAATCCCTATAAAGACACGCAAATCTCTAATGACAGTCCGTGAATCAGCGCTGCGATGTGGCCATACCCACACAAAGCGTGTGCATGAGTCAACTGCTACTAAGATGTACTTATACGCAGTATCAGATGAAAAAGGACCGCAGTGATCTAAATAAACACAACCTAGCGGTTTATTAGAAATGTACAACTGAGTCTGTGGCGGACGCGTAGCAGTTGAAGGTTTAATCTGCTGGCATATGTCACAAAGAAGGACATAATCACGCATCTGTTTGTACAGTCCCCGCCACCAGAAATGTTGTTGTAATTGAGTTACAGTGGCCGAGACGCCCGCATGCGCAGACGCCACACCTTCATGTGCCGCTCTAATCAAGTCTGCTCTGCGATCCGAGTTGGGAATCAGCCGTTCCCCAACGTCAGGAATTGTCACAAAAGGAACCTTTTCGGGACTTAAGTGGTATTTGTACTTCGAAGGGAATCCCGCAGGATGTTTACTTCCCTTCTCAGAGGCAGCAACTGCCGCCAAGATGTCGCTATCAATCTTGGTTTTCGATCTAGTAACCACTGCAACTAAGTATGTAGATACTGCTGATTTCGCCGCTTCATCAGCAAGCGAATTGCCAACAGCGTGTACTCCCACGCGCTGATGACCAAGAGTATGAATCACATAAACGAGTGGCAACATAGCCTTAAGCTCTGCCACTCGAACCCAGATCATTTTATGTTTTATTGTGCTACCCTTGGAATCATGAAAATCATTTTGAATCCAAAAGAACAAGTTCTCATTGTAAGACTGGACACAGTAGTAAGAATCACTTACAATGAGAGTAGTAACACTTGGATCCGTGTACTCCAACGCTAGTAAGAGAGCACGAAGCTCCGCCAATTGTGCGGTGCAATCGCCCAGGGGCAACGTGTGCACTTCCCTGGAAATGAACTCATCATTCAACATAGCACCGACCACAATGGCGCATGCGGAAACGTAGGCATGTTTAGAGCCATGCGCAACCTGCGCTGACCCATCAGTGTAAATGATGCAATGGAAGTCCTCCAAAGGTCGCATAGCCAGAGGAGCAGGATGAACAAATTCATACTGCAAGTACTCCTGCGACCGTAAGGAAGCGTCAAAAATAAACGTGACATCCGTGGATGTCAATGACGCAGCCCACTGAATCCACTGAGGGTGCAAAGCTTTTGAATTTGGTACACTGGCTTTTGTGACTGCCTCCAAATGAGGACAGGGTGTTACCACTAACATGCGCTTCCCCTGTGACAGAGCTCGTTCTTTAAGAATCGCCATCTGTACAGCAGTTAAAACTTTCTCCACAGTGGGAAACCGCAATTCAACTGAAGTGTACAAGTGTGACTTGTAAGCAATTGGTACTGTGTCACCTTCATTAAAAGTCAGGTACGTGAAACCCACCGCCACTGGAATTATTCTTATCACCAGGTTGGTGTGATTATCACGAGTCAGTAAGTATTTAGAGGCGAGCAGATCAGCCTGCAATGATTGCAAAATGGCCGAATGCTCAGGCAGCCAGCATGATTTTGAGAAAATTGGTTGTATCAAAGCATACAAAGGCTTGATACGCTGGGCATATTCCGGAACGTAAGTTCTGCCGAAATTCAAGAAGCCCAGCAAAGACTGTAATTTTTTCAGTGTTGTAGGAGCGCGCAACTGTGCGCATTTCTCCAAGAAGTGAGGAGCCAATCCCCGACCTTCATTGTTCAGCTCATAGCCGAGGAACAACACTGTGTGTTCTGCAATGTGCGATTTTGCAAAATTTAATTTGTAACCCATATCTGCAAAATTACAAATTATTGAATTCACTCGACACAGATGCATCCAAATTTCGTCGTCTGTGAGATAAATGTCATCCACATAATAACATGCATCCGGATCGATACTCTCCAATAGAGTGACTATTTTTGAGGTGAAGACTCCAGGACTATTTTTGTAGCCCATCGGGAGTCGCCGGAAGCGTTTTTGCACACCAGCGGACGTAAAACTTGTCCATTGGGAGCTAAAGCTATCCAGTCTGTGGGCATAAAAACCGTTGGATATGTCAAGCGTTGTCTTGAAACGCTTACGCACTAGACTATCCACTAGCGCAGAGCCATGAGTATTCTGTACTGCACAGTTACGGCAATGCGAGTTCAAATGCCGGTAATCCAATACCAAACGATATGATCCGTCAGGCTTGGTCACAGTAAAAAGGGGATTATTCATCGGTGACACACACGTTTCAATAACTCCCTGATATTCCAATTGTTCAAGGATTTCTGCGACGGCAGCTTTAGCTTCCCGCCGTATGGGATATTGAGGCTGAGGCTGCGGCTCAGACCGCAAAGGAATTTCGTGGCAAGGGGACAATTTGTCCCAACCACATTGGTTGCGGTACAGAGCCGGCGCAAGAGCCCGAGCCCACTCTTCTGCAAAATGCTGCGCATGCTCAGTTGAGACAGTGTGCGCGAAACTGGGAAGGATCACCTCCTCCCCTCGCGGCGCCGCGAGCACAAAAGGTGGGGGCCAGTCAGCCTCGGAAAGTAAAATGTCGTACGTCGACGATAGGTTCTCCCAAAATACCCCTCTTACAGTACGCTGTATGTCACCTTCAATTAACAGGACAATTTCAAAAAGTCTTTCAGGGGGAGCTAGTCTCGTATCGGCTGTTTCAATTACAACAAACACTTCAGTCGCTGTCACCCTCAGTAGTGGACGGAGCGCCTCTCTGACTATGGTAATCTCCGCCGCGCTGTCCAGCAAGGTCAGAGCCCACGTCAGATTCCGAAGCCGCGTTCTCACTATCTGTGGCATATCTATGCGCTGTCAAGGCTGCGACTTTCTTTTTCGCAAACTGCGGTCGCTTAGGCGTAGAATCCTCCTGCCTCACTGCGCCGTCCGTCTGGCGGGACTGACCACGTCCCTGTTGGCCACCACGTCCCCGTCCGCCTCCTCCTCTACCGGTCTCGGGCCGATGTTTCCTGAAAGGAACGAGGAGAGCGTTGATCAGAACCCTGAAATCGATCAGGTGATTTAATCATCGCGCGATCACGCAAATCATAAACTTTCTCTGTCGGCGCAGGAGCCTGTAGTGCAGGAAAAGAATCCTGAGTCTGCTTAATTTGCTTCCCCTGTATCTGTTTCTTAGGCCAATTCTGTTTTTTGGACTTGGGTTGGACATCTGCAACTGCAGATTGTCCCTGAGGTTGTTTTTTCTCCTTTACTGAAAAATATTTCAGACCTCTACTTGTGCGGCCAATTGTCTTATAAGCGGCCACAACAATCTTTGCTAACTGACGGGGTTTATCGGCATCAGGCAGAGCAGCCAAAGCGTTCGACACCTGAAAGTTCATAGCATCTCCTTTAACATTGGAGAGTATGAGATCACTTACAATCTCAAAAGAACCACACAGGCGCATACCCAATTCAACCGCTGCCTCTGGACCGTGATCATTCTGAACACGTTTAATGATGTCAGGCAGGGCATTCATAGACGGGGTGCCGAAGCACCTCGTATAAACGGCCGCAAATGTTTTCCCCCAGCTTTCACAGTCAACAAGTTCAGGAGTTAAATCCTTCGGTAAAGTAATCGTCAACATTCTATGCTTATCAGCAGGAGTAGAATTCGGAAAAACCGCCTCCAGTTGATCAAACTTCTCTGCTAGCCAGAACGGGAAGTCATCGTTGTCAACTGGACGTGCACCAAAAACCGAATTTACCATCACTGGATTGAGACGCATACCGCCTCGATCCATGGGAACGGCCGCACCCCCCTGGGGACCACCAGGTAGATGGCGACCGATGTATTGCACTAATGCTCGAATCACGGAAATGGAAACAACATGTAGCCTACGAATTTCTGCAAGGGTACAAGCGCCGTGATTCGGGTGCGGGGTAAAACCACCCAACGCAGGCCAGTTTGTACCTGGAATTGAGAGTGGACCTAACCTCGCAGCGGACAAAGAGTGGGGGAGGGCACCATCAAACCAAACTCGATGCTGCCAATGATCAATAGGTATTTCCAGTGCCCTGTACGGTGTATACTCAGCCGGGACAGCTGAGGCGGTGTAGGAGTGGAACAAACCAGAATTTGCGTCCACAGCCGGAAACGTAACCCAAGAGTAAAACAACTCGAAAGGGAACGCCGGATCTGCACCAACCACTAAAATCACAGCCATCCCATCCACCGGGACTTGGTACGTCTGAAGATGTGTGCGCACCGCCACGCGACTATGCTGCGCAATGGCCACCGCCGCCATGACAACACTGGAAACAAGAAAATACAAAGAATACTTTGTAGCACAACTGGGTAGTAATTCAAAGAAACCGTTTAAGAAAGAATCAAGCTTGAATAAGACCTATTTAAAAAAATAGGTAGGTTTCACCGACACCCCGCTTTCCGGAAACGGAGGTGAAGGGGTTAAGGTATGAACGATATACTACTCGAGTGTCATGATATAAGACCACCGAAACCGTTGGGCGCCATGTCGCAGGGTTTCTGTTCTCACACAGAACTGTGCACAGAGGAGTGGAACCTCGGCGAATTAGGGTGACCCAAAACACACCTTAGTACCCAACTCACCCCTTACCGAGCTAGCTACAGTGTCTCATTGGACATATCAAACTCCCAATGTTTAGACAAACCAGAACATGAACTTACTGTACCTCAGGGTACGTGGAACTCATGAACACTCTTTCGTTATATTATCCTTACAAACCAGAACATGGAGTAAAGAAGACACATGTGCATTTGAAATGTTTATTTACTAATGCCGTCTTCTCAGGCGCAGTATCTTAGATAATACAAGTATACTTATTATCAGTAGCAAAATTACCAGCATAGTTACTAAGACATAAAAAGCGAATGGTGACAGCATGTCAACATACTGTAATGAATAAGAGTTAACAACACTTATATCTCACCCTCCCTAACACATATATTATATTATTAGCTAAGAAGGTCTCTTTGGGTTGTTTTAGGGCGGGCCCATACCTTAGTGTCCTAGCATGAAGGAATCACATCAGCATACACCAGCTCTCTCTGCATGTGCACCGCATCAAGTGTCACTTGTACCTCGTGCAAAGCAATATCAATCCCGCCTGAAGCCAGAGTTGGCAAAGGCTGCACTTGTGTTATGACTATGAAGGCGTGGAGATCAGACCTCATAACAATTCCATATCGTGTTGTTCCTGAAACTTCAGCACTCTTCGTGCAGACATAGTTTATTAAGCAAAGCTGATATCAGAGCAATAACATATTATTCTCACATACACCACGGCAAACTACTAGGTTGAAAGCTAAGTCAACAATTAAGTGTCGTGTGCAGAAGTTGCAAGACAGAAAAATGGCGTTTAAACCTCAAATGTACCTATGCTAACTTAACACGATAAAAGGATATACAGGAGCTACATGACAGTCTGAGCTAGTATATTCGATTGTTGGCCCACACTGGCACCAACGGTGGAGGGGATGGGCTGCGTGGTGATCTCTGTAATCACTGGCAGTGCCTTCCATCTTCCTGCCTTCTTCTCTGCCAGGTGCTTCCTCGCCATACCATGGTAGCCCTTGTTGACACGTCGAACATGGTGGTACCGTTTCTTTGCTACCTGGAAGGCATGGACCTGCGCAGGAGTCATGTTGTCTGTAAACTATGGTTAATGTCAATTTCAAGCCAATCACACTATGTCACGGTCCAACATGAAATCAATGTTCCAACTCCAATACAACATGGAAGGCAACATACAAGCCTAACTCTGTAAAGTCACAAAGTTACCCGTCCAAAGAAATGTCAAGGCATGATTCGTTCACTACAGGCTATGGACAGTGACATGACAGTGCATGGCAGGGGACATGTACTGACAAATCTAAATGCACTCAGGGTGCACCATTGTGCACCCTGAGTGTGTGCAACATGTACAATTCACCCGAGTAGGGAGGCATTAGCCCTCCGTGGCGAGCACCACCCTTATCTTATCCTGTGGCACACTGCTGCTACTTCTGTACAATGCAATTGTGCAGCCATGTGTGTCTACCAGCAATTGGGTACAGTTTATTGAGTCAGTGCTAAGACTGGCACTCTTGCGCATGAGTGCTAGTGTGGCTGTGTGCAGGTGTGAATGTCAGCCTACAGGCACAGGAACAAGACTGGGACACCCCTACTAACAAATATAATTTTGCTGCATCACGCATCACTCATGAAACATGTTTGTTGTATGAACACTGACTTTACCATTAAGTGCAGTTACTCACTCAACCTTCACTATACAATGTTTGCCTTTTTGACACTGTGAGGGGCAGATATCATTTAACCATTTATCCCTATCATGGGTGTCTTGTAACCACTAATCTCACTGTGTAATAGATGAGAACACACATGCGTTCACAACGCAAACAGTTAAAATGGATTACACATAACAATGGCACCCTAGGGTCATGAGGTTATGGTATTGCCAATGCCAAATGCCTACTCACAGAGTGTTGGAGAGCCCCGCATTACAAAATCAATGTGAAGCAGAGTGAAAGCATGCTCACAAAATGCTTGTTGTGTGATGTCACCAATCGTGACAGAGGAGTTTGTACACATGATCCAGAGACAAGCATGGTATGTCACCACAGACACAGCCTGAGCACACTACAGCAGTGCACAAATATGCAACTGCAATTGATATACACATCTATTTAATGCGTGTGTAACATTCCATTTCTAATTTTACCTATGAGCTACACACTGCTACTTCTGTGAAGCTACAATGCAGCATATCTTCAGATTTCACTGTGCCATCATTTCTGCGCTTACATGGCATGAACAGCACTGCCTCCTGATGCACAACGCAACACCCACTGCACGCATATTGGACGATACACACAGCAGGGAAGTGTGCCTCATTGACTATGCAGTGCTGCTAAACATGTGCTAAAATCAATGAGTGTATTGCCTACAGCATTTTTTGAACAATGACTAGTTTGTTTGATTCAGTGCTAGATATCATGCATAGGAATTGAAAGCTGTATCACTGTCTGTTGATGGGCAAAGTCACAACTGTGAATGATATGCCTTGGCCCACATCCAACTACCAATTCTCAGAGAAATCTGATTCACAAAATACATCTTCACATTGTGGCAGAGGACATGCGATACACACCCATAATGCCAAACAACCACGTGTACCATTCGGTACTGACATTCATGACACCACAACATGGCAATTTTTCATGTCAATACTCACCAGTGGCGTGTGGGTCCCGGAATCTATCGATGTCACCCTGTGTGATGGGTTGACAACCATCTGTGAGTGAACAAATGTAAATATGTGTTATTACCAGGCATCAACAAACGTGACATAAACATGAGGAATAACATGACTGTCACAGAAAAAGCAACATCAATGTGGAGTTGAATTACATGTTGTCCACATGACCGTGTTCACTTAGACTGCCATGCACACATGACCTGTGAATGCAGTGGTAGGCCACACAAAACATAAGTGCCGTAAGACATGCACATATGAGTTGTGTCATGCAATCTCAAGGCACCATTTCTACACAGGCATGATGTCTAAATTGTTCTGCGTATGATGGCATCTCTGCAGCTTGTACGAGGCAGTTACGCAGTGCTTTGGGATGTTTGACACTCTGGAGCAGTCTAATTTCCTTAGTGCCCTTTGACCTGACAAGGACATTACTACGCATGAACCATGTACAGGGGCAGTGTAGGTACAGTTCTGCTTCTCATGTAGCTCTGCGTTTGTCACACTGTGTTCTGTCCTGCACATAGGTCACAAACACAATGGCTCTGCTTCTACATGTACAGTTACCCGTACTGGACACACACATATGGCATCCTGCACACAGTCTTTGCCCAACTGTTCAAACTTTGGCCCTACAGTGCCAAGTGTTGATCCTGCACAGCGGGTCACACATAATAGCCCCCTATGTTTGCCAAAATGATGCAGCCACGTGTGTCTGATGTAACCACATCAGTTGTAGACACATTGCACCTCCCACCTCACTTTGCAAATTTGTAATAATTGGACACTACTCAATGACGTCCGCTGTGGGGACAGAGGAGCAGGACCCCTGACTATTTGTCTGTGGAATTGCTCTAACCGCTTACAGATCCAACATTGCATGTGGCCTCACACAAGCCCCTGCACTATCTAGTGTGAGTATCTGATGGCCTCCTCCATCCACCGGTTCACCTGTGCCTCATCCATGGTGTACAAATGGACCTCTGTCACCTGCTTACAGCTTCATATTGCAATTATTGTAATCTTTTAACATCCAAACTTTTCACCCTCATCCATTTACTGATGCTCTTTCTTTCTTGGCCGTCTGCTACTCTACTGCTACTTTATGTCCTTTCAGCCTTCTTTTCTACCATCTACGCACGTGTCTTTGCCACCGATGCAGCCCCCGCGTGCCTCTTGCCATCTCAATCACCAACATCTTCTCCCTGCCTACCACTGCAACTATCAACTACAACCCATTTATGAACCGCAAATTCCATGTTGGTAAACAACTGTACCCCAGCACAAATATAATACAGCACAACATACATACATACCATTGTACTCTACCAGATCGTGACTGAGCACAGGCACTCATCGGGTACCACAGTTGTGCCACCCTTCACAACAGGAGAGTCAATGAGCTTCTGCCACATCCCCAAAATGGAAATGAATGACTGTTGATGTGTCCACTCCACCTTCAAGCCAGACACCATCCGCAGGAACATCATCCTACTCCCACAAACAGACAGCGCCTGAATCAGTGCTCAACATCCACACTCATCACTCAGGTAATCCATCACAAACATTGAGGAGGACTAGACCAACGCCATCGCATCACAAGACATGCACAGATGCATATCCAACAACTACACAACCACTAACCACAAACTAGCAATCAACAACTGGACACCCATCACCAACACTGACACACTGTAGTGAATGAAGTCAAACCACTCCGGGTGCCGCATGGAACCCTGCCGCTCCAATATTTTCTACTTGCATGCAAGATATATTTTAGCCAAACTCTGCCACAACATCAAACGTTCTCAGGCACATGCATCGTTGACCAACTACATGGAACACGATGAGTTCAATTCACTCCTGATTGGACACAAGGCCAACTCCACAAACAACAAACACTACATGGCCAATTCTCTGTTAGCTATACCAGCCAAACTCATTGAGAGATCCATTGACAGCTTACTTGCAACTTTCATCAGACAGTACAACATCATCCACTCATCCCAATTCTGCATCAAGTCACACCACAGTCTATGGACCCCCATCATCAACACAAGGGATGACAACTGCACACAAACGGACAAAGGTAACAGTGCTGCTCTCATCATACTTTACCACTCTGTGGCGTTCAACACTGTCTCTCAACACACACCAATGTGCAAAATCTATGACGCATGGATTCAAGAGAACGCCCTCACCTGGATCTGCTCCTTTATCTACATACAAACGCTGTGGGACAGAGTCCGCCCTTTCCTCTCAGACCCCACTACAGCAACCTGTGGAGTCCACCAGGGGACCACCCTCAGCCCGAGGCGTGGCAACATCTACATGGCTCCGCCTGCAACTATCTTCCAAAGCTATGGAATATACATTGTACCATACAACAATGAGCAACAACTCAGCCTATTCACACCCGTATAGATGACAGACAGCAGCCTACAACTGATCGACAACAAAACGTTATTTCCCGTCATGCTCCAAGGCAGAGATGCATGGGTTTACACATGGTGATACCATGTACTTGTAAACACCCCCAGGACAAAGCAACCAACCTGTGATTCTTGATGAACTGTAATATATATATGTACCCCAAGATCTACCCCATCTCCAGCTCCTGTTTCCATACCCTCTGCCCCCTATGTTAGGCCGAGTGAATTACGAAAAAGGTGATGCCACGGTATTTTCTTCAAGAAAATTAATTATGAGGACAAAAACTATTAATTATCTGTCTCGTCACAACATAAGTTGTATGGTATATATCTGTCATCAATTATAACGTTCATCCAATGGTTATTACCAACAATTACAAATACAAATAGAAAAGGAAAAACACACAACAAAACAAAAATTAGATTTGTAAATTATTTTTTAAAGATCCTTTTTCATTTTATACATTATTAATACAAATCAGCCAACCAAACAATATTCAATCTTGTGAGGAATGACGTTTTCGAATCCAAAAAACAAATATTTTTATTCTTGATCCAAGCGGTCCAAATGTCCTATTGTAGTGGACCCTTAATGCAAGGGTTGTGTAAGAAGCCCAATGATTTATTTACAAGGAAAGAATGGCAGTGTCTTTTCTTAGCCTGATTTCCTTTTCGAACACCAAAATAACAAGGAGCATACGAAGCCAAACAAGTTTTTGTGGCTTCAAACCCAAATGATGCTCCTGGGGAATATATCCACACAATCTCCAAATCAAAACAGGTGTCGAAATTAATGATAACTGTCGACGCGTTTCAGCCTTTCAAACAGTTTTAGGCCTCATCAGGACAAAGGGCAACAAAATTCATTTAAATGATCCTACAAAAAACAAAAATTAAACACATTCAATAATAAACTTGTAAAACATTAGAAATTTGACAGTCTGTTCCACGGACACAGGCACCCAAAGGGGCCACTCCCACTATAAGAAGAAAAAATCCTCAAGGTTTTGGTATCGGAAATACTATTTACACACCGGAAAAAGAAAACTTGATCAGAAAAACATCACCATACAATACTATTCTTATTTACACTCATTCTGTAAAGAAGTCATTCAATAAGAAAGCCCTTTCGTCACCGTGTCTAATGCCAAAGTGTAAGGTTACACGAGTGAATAGACCCAAAAACAATTGGACTAGCCAAGTCCTCTTTACATACCGGTAGGTCATTATCCAAATACAAAGGCCAATTTCAGATAAGGTGGTCCAAGGCTGCGGATATGATTTGGAAAGGTAACTAAAGCCAGGAAGAACTTCCTTTAATGTGCACACCTGTGCTTATCCATATTTCGTTTTCAAATATCGTTTTCAAACATGTGATCCAATCACCTAGATCAATAGATAATGAAGGAATTGTAATATATGGCCCTAACCCGCTAAACCAAATTAGTACAGTACTTAAAAATGCCACACTAGTCGAAAGTAAAGCTGTATACTAAGTAAAAATGGCGCTTAACATTCAAATTCCCAATGCTCAAAAGTCGCCCCATACTAACGATTACGCCAGGATAAAATACCAAATATTAGCGTAACCATCTACAACGGAATCGCTGGGGGTCGCGTAACTACAACGTTCACCGTTTCACCGGATATACCAGGGCTTCGTATAGGAATAAAACCAGGCTTACCGGCATCCGCAGGGTGTATCAACCCACATCAATATTGGGAAACGAGCCAGAGTCTCCTACTACTCGGCGTTTATCTCAGCCACCGGGAAATAAAATGCCGGGTTAAGAAACTTTCAAAGCAGAACTCTGCCTACCCTGATTCAACCAACCGGAAACATCCGGGCCAGAGGAAAACAAAAACGGACTGAGAACACTCGCGTCACTCAACCAACATGGCCGCCCTCTATTCACCCTCGTATCACATTCATATCGATTATTCTGTGTATCTGCAAACACACTGATTCTAAATAAAGTAGAAAAAGGAGAAAGAAAAACAATCACAAAAAAAATTAATTTGAAAATTAAGGCAAAAGAATTTTAAAGAAAAGATTTACCAATTTAGAAGGCAAATTAAAACGTACAACCCATTTCCTAGTGTGATACCATATACCTCTTCCATTCTAAAATCAATTTTGTTCAGCAAAATTCCACAATATATACATTTTATAAATTTTTCAATGAATTGTACGTACAAGAAAACATACTCCATACTCATACATTTCACAATTGACATCAAAAAATGTTTTTAAACAGTGACAAGAATCAGCTAAGCCCTTTAGCAGATAAGTGACCATATTTCGTCCCTGTCATTCAGTCCAGATTTGGAAGTTTGATATTTTTCAATGAGTCTGGCTTCCAATTGATTTCATTTAGTCTCAGTATCTACTGTGTTTTTATTAGATACCACGCATAATACTGTCCAGTATATGTCGTTGAATGAGTGATTATGACTCTGATAATGGCTGACCAAAGGGGCCCCTATGGTCATGCACTTGATACGGGATCTGTGTTGGAGGACCCTAGTTTTGACAGTCTGGGTCGTCTGTCCAATATAGAGTTGATTACATGGACACTTGATACAGTATACCAGATTTTTTGAGTTACACTTAGAGAATGTTAGGCCATCACATGATTACCACTCAAACACACATGGACAGTCACTCATGCCCTGGGCAACAGCTCACCCAAACACCGCCCTAATCTCACAGCTGGAATGAAGACAAAACACATCTGCAAGCTACAGGGCATCCCACATGCCACCGCAATACTGATGCTCACACTGCCAGGACACTGACACATCTCCCACCATCTGAGCACAGTCCACTGTCTCCACATTGGACCTCAAGTCCTCTTCCAAGATGTTAATCACCGCTCACACAGCTCTCCTCAACACTGGGCCAGCTTACCTCAGCGTACAACTTACTTTACACACATGAAAAGAACCTATGATCAGGCCATCTGTCCTACAATGTGTTCATCTGCACAAGAGAGACACAATTGTGAGTCCGCTCCTTTCCCTACCCTGCAGACATGGCATGTGATGAGAATCTGCCCCACTGCTCACTACAACTGGCACTTGATGGTGCTATACAATAAGGGATATTTGGGTTCACTGTTCATACACCTAATCTTCTGTTGCACACACTGTGGTTGGAAGAGTTAGTCATTCCAATCCTAAGTTACGTGAATAATGCGCAAGTGTTTTTGGCTAATAACATTGTCTGGACCACGTTGTCACAGTATCACAGTGTTGAGACAGCATGTAGATGTCATACCTACTTGTCATACACGTCACTCATTTATGTGCATTACTTTTGTAATGGAATACAGTGGGCTTTGTACTTACCACCCTGTAAGCCAGGCATCACTCCAATGAAGTCCAGGATATCTGCCTCACGTTCCAATATGTCCTGCCAGCGGTGCTTCCAATGGCGGACGTTCCAGTTGAAACCAAAGTACAGGCAGCGTCTAGGCCCGCACACGCTCCCAGCGCAGCTTCCTCACATTCACCCTGTACCCCTGAGGGATATGTCCCTTACTCTCCAACATCAAAGGAAGATAGTATTTTATCAACCAGAAGAAGCCCCCCAATCCCCCCTCAGTCATCCTCCCGGACCTTCCCACAGCCAGTATCCCCCTGCACCCCGTTACCCACTTAAAATTAATGAATATTATCCCAATTAATAAAGTCTAACTAACTAACCCCACACAAATACAACAAGACTGAGAACAATAGACACACAAACAATTTAAAACAATTAAAACAGATTAAACAGATACTTTACACAGGACATAGCACACAGCACTCTCAAAATCTCAAACCAACACCACAATCCACCATACACCTCCTTCTCTCAACACAATCACTAGCAATGTGCTGAAAAGTGAAAGTGAAAGTGAATACCACACCCCTGTGACAGGAAGCAGAAATACATCATCACTTCCTGTGTGTTTGTGGCAACATTTTAGCAAATGCAACGAAAATCTGGATGCAAATAGGCCGCAAAGGTCTTCAGTGTTAAACTGATACGTGAATGCGGCCCGTTTTTTGAAATGCGATATAAATATGCACGCTAATAGGCCGCAAAGGTCTATACTCATTAAGCATGGGCGGCAAATCCGTTACGTCCGCGGATTTTTCGGATTTTTGGTGAATACGCAATCCGTGTATTTTACGTATTTTCCAAAAAATCCGAAAAAATCCGCGGATGTAACGGGTTCAAAAGTTGAACCCCCACCCACTCATGTAATGGCGCCAGCAAGCTGCCAGCGCCGTTGTAAAATAGTTACAAAGTTAGCTTGCACAGGAAGCACTTAGATAAAACGAAGCAGGTGCTGCTTTATTTTATCTAAGTGCTTCCTGTGCAAGCTAACTTTGTAACTATTTTACAAGGGCGCTGGCAGCTTGCTGGCGCCATTGTAATGTAAACACACACATGGTCGCTGGAACTAGTTGAAGCTCAAATGCAGTGACTCATTCATCAGCCCCACATCTACCGTCGAAAGTCAGCTGTGATGCTGGATAGAGGCCTTTGCATCCTTGACTTTCACGAGCACAATCCCTGTGCTGTTCCTGTGACCTGGAGTCTCTGTATCTTCATCTGCTGCTCTGATCGGCCTCTGACCTTTTATACACACAAGAGGCATGTGCAGCACAATCCCTGTGCTGTTCCTGTGACCAGGAGTCTCTGTATCTTCATCTGCTGCTCTGATCGGCCTCTGACCTTTTATACACACAAGAGGCATGTGCACTCGCATGGAAGCCCCGTCCGTTTGGCCATGAGTAGGCACATTGTGTTCGCACGGGTTTCTGCACGTTCGCGAGCGTTTTGTACAATAAAACCCTCGCGAACTTGCAGAAACCCGTGCGAACACGCAAAAAAAAATACGCTAGGATCCGCGGATTTTGCGTATTGTCGCAATCCGCAAATACGCAAATCCGCAGATCCGCGGATTGCCAATACGCAAAATCCGCTCATGCTTAATACTCATACTGTGAGGTGAATGTGGCCCGTTTTTCAAAATGCGATATAAATATGTACGCTAACAGGCAGCAAAGGTCCTTACTCAAACTGTGAGATATATGCAGCATTTTTTTTTGTTCAAATGCGTTGAAATAATGCTTGCTAATAAGCCGCAAAGGGCCCAATGGTGATACTGTATGATAAAGTTGTGTATTTTCATGGTGATGATTATTAAAACTACGCCTGGAAGTTGTTTTTTCACTTTAAGACCATTTCAATTTTCCTTTATGTTTCTATATGTTCCATTTGGCATTTAGATTGTATACATTGCGTATTACATAATACAGCAGCATGCAGTTTCTGCAAGGCAACACACATTAGGGAAGATCTAAACTCCAAGGACCATACATCATTGAACTGACTTACAAGCCCCTTGCGTCTCTTCGATGCTGCCATTGTGTCCCTTTTGTGATGCAGCGGTGGTGCAAAAGATGCGCCATGCACCGGGGTATCTAAAACGTGTTGCACCTGGGAGATATGTCAAGTTCCAAAGCCCTGCGCTAGAAGGAGGCGTTCCTGCACAGGGGGTGGCGTTCCGGCACAGGAACGCCTTATACAAGTGGCTGAGTGAAATCTACAAGATTTCACTCACTCACTTTTGGGCCCATGCTGCGTCAGAACCCTGCGCTTGCTTGTAGCAGGTGTAAGGATTGATTCAGCATTGTAAAAATAGGGCCCCACAGAGCATTGCAGGGGATGAGTTGCACTTGCAAACCCACTCCAGCAATGTGCCACATTTACGGCACAGATGCGTCACGCATCGGTTCCGTTTGTGACCCATGGTGCACCGCATTGTATATGTGGCATATCTATGCTGGCTGAGGCGTGGTGCACAATAATTGGGGCATCCCTGCTGATATGCAGTGATGCACCAGTTATTGTAATCCTGCCCCTTAATGTCTAACACTGTGGGCCCAAGAAAACATGTAGGACACCATGACGTAATGCAGGCAACCATATCATAAGCACAGCGGCTAGTTGGATGCAAATGAACTCCCATGGCATCCGGGAGTCCCAATGGTTTATAGGCTGGCAGAAAGGCCCTATGACGCCAGGGCACGCATCAGCTTTTCATGACTCTGTTCCTATTAAGCATCTCAGTGGTGCCTTGATGTGGCAGTCTTTAATCCATTAGCTATACATCATGAAACAAAACAGGAACAAAGAATATACAACCACTAAGGCGGAGGGGAGGATAGGAAGAGGATAGTGGGGAAGGATGAGCATATGCAACGATGGGTCAAAAATGACGCCCCATTGCCAGTGTCAAGAAACATCACAGGGCATATCATCAAGCATGGTGTTAACATAATCGCCGCTATAGCGGCACAAAACAGCAGCTGAAGTGGTGATGATGGGCTTGTTAATACGCCATGGAGATTTACCATAGAAGCCCATGTTCACACCAGAACATGGGCTTCAATGGGAATTCACTTCTGCGTAGTGTCAAGCTCATCATTGCCACTATAGGTTTAGTTTAATGCCGCTTAAGCAGCGATAATATTGACACCATGCTTGGTAATGTGCCCCTACATTACTAATGAGTGTTGCTCTCGCTACACCAGGGACTATCTTTGGCAGCATGCGACGCTGAACATAGGACAGCAACAGTGATCTAAGCGTCAGAAGACTGGATGTCTGGGTCTTGTAGTGTGTATGGGGTGATATGCAGTGTAGTCAGTCCGTAGGATTCCAAGAACCCTCTAGGTCAGTGGGGTGTACTGCATCATCAAGCAACTGTAAGGCTCAGAGTTGTGGTGGTTGTACTCTAACGTTTTCCAGTCGCCCCAAAGGGAACATCAAGGCTTTCCAACATTGCCAGAATTTATGATTCCGTAGCTGAAGATGCACCATGAGCAGCTCCATTGCCACTATGTGCCATAAGTGACTAACCATACGTTTATAGAAGGAGTTTCTGCTTTCTTCAAAAAGAGGGCAACCGATTATTTGGCCAGCACCCAGCATACGAAGGCTAAGATGCCAATCATGACGAGTCATGGCTCTCAGGTTCACCGGCAAAAAACAACAGGTGATGGACAGAATGCAGAACAATGTCATACATTCACCCCAGTACAGAGATCTGGGCCTAAATCCATCGTTTTTTTGCTCACCATGCCATTCCAGTTTGAACCCAGCCAGATGCAAATCAGTCTTGACCCTGTGCCCCATGGGAACAGTCCAGCCCGAACTGCCAAGCCAGGTCCTCCCTGGACTGGAAACAAGCATCCAAGGACCAGTTTCGGGCTTTCAGCCCTCATCAGCCTGGATAGCTTGATTCCAGTGGCATGGAGAGCACGGGACTCACGTTTGAGCATACCCGTCTCACTCAGGGTGACAAATGCAAAAAACAACAGGTGATGGACAGAATGCAGAACAATGTCATACATTCACCCCGCCCTGATCCCATCAGAAGCGGCCGCTCCTCACGCTGCTCCCTGCTCTACCTGCCGCCTGGTATCGTAGCGCTATACCGCCATACTGCTGTCTGCTACCTCCCCTTGCTCCCACAATTGCTATTGGCTGATTGATTATCACAATTATATCGTAGCGCTAGATTGCCTGATTGTTTATTAATTGTTTATTAATTGCTAATCATAATTATATCGTAGCGCTAGATTGCCAAAGTGCGCTTTAACATTCTTTTCAATTGTGCTGTGCTGCCTGTAGAATCCATTTGTGCCTGATTGTGCCACTGCCATTTGCATCGCGTTTATTGTGACTGTGCCCCAATCCTGTTTTGATTTTGGCTTGCTGCCATCTTGTTGTTGTTGTCGTGCCTCCCTGCCCGGATCTCCACCCCTCTCCCGCCTCCCAGCTGCTCCTCCCTCACCCCTCCCCCTCCACTATCCACATATGACAGATGCCTTCGCGCGCATGCGCGCCGATGGTGCGCCAAAGGTAAGCCCGTCTATGCCCGTCCACGCCTAGACCGCGCCCAGCGCCAGACCCCCTCCACCCGCATGACATACGACGCCGGAACCCTCTCAGCCCTTAACCCCGGCCGAATCCCAAACTGCTACCAAGCCGCCCCAGGACACAGCCATGGACCCTTCACCTGCCACTCCTGCAAGTTCGACTGCATCAGGACCCACACCAAACCCACATACTCCAAACAGAGCTCCAACACTAACCACCTAAAGTGCATCTCGCTCAACACAGACACTCCATCGAACTCTGGAACCTACTCGACACTACATCGCCGGACGTCGCCTTCCTTACAGAAACATGGATGAATGCCTCATCAGCCCCCGACATCGCCATAGCCATTCCGGACACCTACAAGATCATCCGAAAAGATCGCATCAACCAAACAGGAGGAGGCATCGCCATTGTCCATAAGAACAACATCCGCATCACGACCAACTCCGATGATACCCTTGCTACCGCCGAACACCTTCACTTCCAGATCCACACCGACCCCAAAACCACACTCAGAGGCACCCTCATCTACAGACCCCCAGGAACCAACACACAATTCAGCGAAGACATCGTTGACTTCATCAGCCCACATGCCATCCCATCCGAGAACTATATTCTACTGGGAGACCTCAACTTTCACCTGGAAAAGAAAAACGACAGCAACACCACCACCCTCCTGGACAACCTGGCCAATCTCAGACTCAAACAACTCGTTGACACCCCCACCCACTCTGCCGGACACACGCTTGACCCTATCTTCACCTCCAGCAAGCACATCTCCTTCGATCACACCACAACTCTCCATTGGACGGACCACAGCTGCGTTCACTTCAACTACAAAAAGTCCATGACCCACAACCCCCTCAACCTATCCCCCGAAGAAATTGGAACAAAATCACCACCGACCAGCTCTTCACATCGCTTCATCAAAACCGCCCTACCAATTCATTGGACCCTAACCAAGCAGCCATCAACCTCACACAATGGATCACCCACAGCGCCGACGAACTAGCACCCTTGAAAAACTATCTAATCAAGCAAGGTAGCAAAAAAGCCCCCTGGTTCAACGATGACCTTAAGAAATCCAAGAAGCTCTGTCGTACTCTCGAGAAAACCTGGAGAAAAAACCCAACCACTGACAACCTAGCCACCTTCAAGAATGCCACCCGCAAACACCACCAACTGATCCGATCCATCAAGAAATCAGCATTCAAGGATCGACTTGACAACAATGCCCAAAACAGCAAGGAACTATTCAATATCATCAAAGAATTCACTAACCCCTCCGCCGGCACTAACAACATCACCCCCTCCCAAGACCTCTGCGACTCTCTATCCTCATTCTTCCACAACAAAATCGTCGAAATACATTACAGCTTTGAAAACCAGTCTGAAGACTGGTCCACTCCACCCACCTCCAAACCAAAACCGCACACTAACAACCTTTGCGCCTGGAACCCTATCACCACCGAAGACACCATCCGTCTGATGAACTCCATTCACTCAGGATCACCAACCGACCCATGTCCCCACCACATTTTCAACAAAGCAGACTCCATCATCGCACCCCATCTCTGCGATGTCATTAACTGTTCCCTCAACTCCGCTACCTTCCCGGAAAACTGGAAACATGCCGAACTCAGCGCCCTTCTGAAGAAACCCACGGCAGACCCAACGGAACTTAAGAACTACCGCCCCATCTCGCTCCTCCCATTCCCTGCCAAAGTCATCGAGAAAGCCGTCAACAGTCAGCTCGCCGCCTTCCTCAAATCCAACAAATCCCTCAACCCTTCACAGTCTGGCTTCCGAGCCAAACACAGCACCGAAACCGCCCTCATCGCAGCAACAGACAACATCCGAACACTACTGGACAACGGAAAACAGTTGCTCTCATCTTACTTGACCTCTCCGCAGCCTTCGACACAGTCTGTCACAGCACCCTCATACAACGACTCAGCAATGTTGGAATACAAGGAAAAGCATTGGACTGGATCATCTCGTTCCTCACCGGAAGAACTCAGAGAGTCCGCCTCCCCCTTTCAAATCAGAAGCCACCGAAGTCATCTGCGGCGTACCACAAGGATCATCACTCAGTCCCACCCTCTTCAACGTTTACATGAGTCCCCTCGCTTCTATCGCACGCCATCACAACCTCAACATCATCTCCTACGCAGATGACACCCAACTGATCCTCTCCCTCACCAAAGACCCGAACACCGCCAAAACCAACTTACACGAAGGAATGCAAGAAGTAGCCGAGTCGATGAAGAACAGCCGTTTAAAACTAAACTCGGACAAAACAGAAGTCCTCATCTTAGGGCCATCCCCTTCTGCCTGGGATGAATCATGGTGGCCACCGGCCCTCGAACCGCACCCACACCTACGGACCACGCACGTAACCTGGGCTTCATCCTGGACTCCACCCTCTCGATGACCAGACAAGTCAACTCCGTCTCATCATCTTGCTTCAACATCCTACGAAAGCTCAAAAAAATCTTCCGTTGGATCCCCACCGAAACAAGAAAGACGGTCACCCACGCACTGATCACAAGCCGACTGGATTACGGAAACACCCTGTACGCCGGAACCACAGCCAAACTACAGAAAAAACTCCAACGCATCCAAAACGTCTCAGCCAGACTCATATTGGACATCCCTCGGCAAGCTCACATTTCCGGCCACCTGAAAGACCTCCACTGGCTCCCTGTCAACAAGAGAATAATGTTCTGTCTCCTCACCCACGCACACAAAGCCCTCTACGACCTAGGACCCGAATGCCTCAACACGCGTCTATCCTTTTACACCCCCTCCCGACAACTACGATCGTCCAATCAAGCCCTCGCCGCAATTCCGCGCATCCACAGATCCACCATGGGGGGAAGATCCTTTTCCTACTTGGCGGCCAAAACCTGGATTTCTCTCCCCACCCACCTCCGCCTTACACAGAACCACCACTCCTTCAGAAAGCAACTAAAAACTTGGATTTTCGATAAATAAAACACCTTCTTCCCTCAAGCGCCTTGAGACCCCCTGGGTGAGTAGTGTGCTATACAAATTCTAGAATTGAACTTGAACTTGAACCCCAGTACAGAGATCTGGGCCTAAATCCATCGTTTTTTTGCTCACCATCGCCTTCTAGTTTGAATCCAGCCATATGCATATCAGTCTTGACCCTGTGCCCTATGGGAACAGTCCAGCCCGAACTGCCAAGCCAGGTCCTCCCTGGACTGGAAACAAGCATCCAAGGACCGGTTTCGGTCTTTCAGCCCTCATCAGCCTGGATAGCTTGGTTCCAGTGGCATGGAGAGCACGGGATTCACGTCTGAGCATACCCGTCTAACTCAGGGTGACAAATGCAAAAAACAACAGGTGATGGACAGAATGCAGAACAATGTCATACATTCACCCCAGTACAGAGATCTGGGCCTAAATCCATCTTTTTTTGCTCACCGTGCCATTCCAGTTTGAACCCAGCCATATGCAAATCAGTCTTGACCCTGTGCCCCATGGGAACAGTCCAGCCCGAACTGCCAAGCCAGGTCCTCCCTGGACTGGAAACAAGCATCCTAGGACCGGTTTCAGGCTTTCAGCCCTCATCAGCCTGGATAGCTTCAGGTTCACCGGCTACAGTCCCAGAATGATCATGAGTGTATCTTCAGGCAATGGATATCCATGTACCCGTTTAATATGGATGAGGACTTTCTTTCCAATGAGCATTCAGGAGAGGGCACGTCCAACAAATATGTATGTTATCTCCTAGCGCGTGAGAACAACGCCAACACAAGGGGGACGCATTGGTGAACATTTTCCGGAGTCTAGTAGGGTAAATATTATTAGCGAGTGTGCAAGGTCAAGGTTGGCGAAGCAGCAGTTCCTCTTTGGGATGTTGGGATGAGTCTCTCATGGATGGCTTTGTGTCAGATTATGTAGAGAGATATTTAGGCATGTTTGAGTGCTTTGACGGTGACTTTGTTCTTGACAGTGAGTGGGTGGATGTTTTGTATGTGTTGGCTAATGGGTTTGTGAGAAGGGGTTCTGATGACGGCTATGTCAGCAGCCTTCTGTGTGTTTTCTACCTAGTGTAGTGGCATTTGGTTTATCCCTCCGTTAAGTGTGTTGCCGTACTCCAGTTTGCTGGTGATGTGTGCGTTGTTTACATATTTTAGTCATTATGGTGTTACCCATTGCAATATATTGCGTTGGCTCATGATGCAGTTGGAGCTGTTGCAGGCAATGGAGTAGATCTGGCAGGCCAGGGTGATGGAGGAGTTGTGGATGATGCCGAGGTCGCTTGCGTGGTCTGTCACTGGGGGCAGCCTCACAAAGCCCAAGATCCACCAGGGTTTCGCACATAGGCATGTGGATGGTCTGAGAATGAGGAGGTCATTCTCCCCTGATTTGAGCTCATGTAGATGGTTTCCATCCATTCAGCTTGTTCTGACATTCTTTTCTGTGCCCAGCATTATGTGTCTTTGGCTTTGTTGGTGAGGGAGAGGATGTGCTGTGTGTCCTCTGTGTTTGATGATATGTAAAGCCCATGCTGTCTGGTAATGGCGGTGAGGGTGGCCATGTACATGTTGAGAAGCATGGGGCTTAGTGACAGTCCCTGGGGCACTCCACAGTTGGTGTCTGTGGGTTTGGAGATGGAGTGGGTTTATGTGATATTTTGGGTGTTTGCATAGGGAAGGAGTGGATCAATGAGAGGGTGTTGATAAGTGCATTGCTCACACAAATGAGCAGGGTAGACAAATTGTGAAGCCTGTGTGTAGAGATTGTACCATCACTTCAGGCATATTAAGAATATGTGCTACATAATAGCAAGAGGCTCGATCTAATGTGCTCCACTTCAGCTGCAGGAAAATGCTGCTTAAGCAGTGATAAGGGGCATCATGAGATGCGCCATTTGATTCCAATACAAGCCCGTGGTAGATGTCCTGCACATGTAACCTGGCCTTCTACAGGACGTCAATTACGCATGTCATGAAGCACATCATCTCCGCTCAAGTGGCAGTTTCCTTGCGCAAAAGCAGAGCCATTTAAATTGGTCTACTTGCTAATATGGCACTGTGAGACCAACATGTAACACTAAAACTTAACATTAGCAACCTCAATAAGTTTGTCACCATTTGGCAAAACAATGTCCTCGCCTCCAAATTGGTATTAATTGACATTGTCCTGCTGTCTCAAAGTGAAATAATCCAATGCATGATTGTAGCTGACAAACACTGATAAATTGTATCTCCCATATCACATTTCAGAGGGCGAGACAGCACCTCCTGAACAGCAGCCTGTCCCAGCACCCGCTGATGACGTGGATGTGTATGATGACATCGACGTGGACTCCCTGTAACTCCTAATCAACACCATCAACCGCTCAGCCTCTGGAGCAGGGCAACCCAGCAGCCTTGCACCAACCTACCCCATGCTCAGACCAATGAGCAGCAGGTACCTCCCGCCCCAGCTAGCTTCCAGCAGCCCAATCCCACCACCCGGGCCTTCCAAAGGTGGGTTGTCGAGCTCCAGGAGCAGTTGGGGGGAAAGGTGCAGGTGGGGTTCAGCAACTGGCAGACCACCTTGAGGCCCTACGTGGGTGTCTCAGTCCCGTTAGGGACAACATGCAAAAGATCACAGACACCCACAGCCCCTTTAATGCTCTCCAACAGTCCATGGCTGACATTGCTGGATTCATGATACAGAGACACCAGTCACTATCTGCTCAGGGTGGCTCCAGCAGTATCAGCCAGGATCTGGCCAACATCCGCCAGATCATGGAGAGCATGGAGCAGATGCAGGCCCAAGACTTGGCTGCCCACATGGGCGAGGTTGCTGGGATCTATCATGCCCTGCACCTGCTCGTTGCCTCCTTGCTGCCACAAGGTTTGGGGCAGATGGATGCTGCTGCTGCCTCAACATCCTCAACTCTACCACCTGGCGTGTCAGTGCCTCACAGTGCTGCACCCACAACACCAATAGAAACCTGTGAGGCACATGACACACCAGATGATGGAGATGAGGATGACAGCACATTTCTGCTGAGGAGGAAGCGGTAGCATCCCTCTGTGCCAAAGGCCCAGTTTCTTCTGTGGTGCTGTACTCAGTATCGTGCCACACATACACGTCTTGCACTTTCTTCCACTGTCCCCTGGAACCACCTTGGACACCCCCATGGACTGCCATATCACCCCATTCCTTGCCACTTCAACCAGCCGGTGGACTGAACGATAACTCTTCCCTTTGCCCTGTTAACATCAATTGTCTCTGTCTGAACCTTCAAAGGGCACCCTTCGCACTGTATGCCCCTGCCCTTGTCCAATATGCTTACCAACATTGTAAATAAAGTAAATAAAAAGTAATTAATTCACACATATGTGCATGTGTACAATGATATCAAGGTACACAGTTGGTGAATAGGGTCTGGAGACTGATCCAACCAGAAGGTACACCAATGGAAATACTAGCAGTGTACATGTCTAAACAGATACGGAGATGCTGAAAATTGGTTCGATATGTGCAAACAGGTGGTGCCACCATTGCACCAATGGAACGGTATACCAATATCACAATCTCAATAGTCCATCAGGTAAAGTCATGTATCTGTACATGTCAAAATCAGTTCCTACCCACGGCTTGTGTCATCAGTAACACTAGTAAATTGATGTGACTTGTCACATCCACTCACACATGATGTGGAGGACTGACCCTGTGGGCATTGAGCAAATTGCACATCACATTCCATGGTCAGAACACCACATCCCTATTGATGGAGACACGGAAGGGCACATGTTTACCACAGACATACCCCACCACATTGTCAGCATCAAGGAAGTAGAGCCCTGCATCGGATACACAATATTAATTACCTCCCAGCGGCCTAGTGACATTGTGCCATTGAGCTAGTATTAGCAAAATATGATAGGAGAACGCCCCCTGTTCCATGTTGTTTGCATACAGTGAGGCAAGTACTACTGGCCTGCTGTCTAGTATGCCATGCACTGCTACATTCCTCTTTGATATCTATTTTGATGTCTATGACTTGAAAGGGGATCTCCAGTCTGACCCATATTTGTTCCACTCCTGCATACACTGAGTATCCCGTGGCATCCAACTGTCACAGCCAACAACAATGTAAATGTGGCAGTTCAGGTTTTTGACAAATGAGAGCTGTATATGGTGTCGTTTGAGATAGGAGTACATTTCCTACCAACATTATGGAGTGTTTCTGCCCTACCCATTTTGAGGGTGGTCATAGTAGGTGAAGAGTATAAACAAAAAGAGAGCACATGTGCATGTAGACGTTGCAGCAAGTAAATGTGGTCGCAGTGTAGACTACCCTGGCAGCTATTTGAAAGTTGACCTTCTACAGATGTTAGATGGCAATGCAAACAATTGCAAAAGCATAAGTAATTACAAAAGGGCGAATTTGCAACAGTCAATCATCCGAAGCTTGTACCAAGGCAACATTCACACAATGACAGTGGGGTGTGTGCTACACACCGCGTGATGGACCAAGGATATGCAAGTGTCTTGATTGGTTATTGTGAGGTCCCCAGCTGCCAGACAGTTGCAAGTGGACATGCGCCGCACGGTGCAACATCCCAGCCTAATGACCCATACCGACATATGGAAAACGTGTGGGAGCGCAGCTGGGAATGAGAGGGCAATCTGGGTCGTCATAGAGTCAGTGATTGTGACACAGCCAAAATGCAAGTATGTTGGAGTTCACAGGGATTGTGACACAAGACAGTTCAGGATAGGCATGCCATGACTTCTGGCCCCAGTAGTTAGCAAGGGTGTGTCACCCAAGTGGGAAACATGTGTAGCTTGTTAGGCAATGTAGCAGGACATTTGTGGAGTGGCATTGGGTAGTTCATGAGAGTATTGAGATGCCTGTGGGGATCTTTGGAGGAGTGATTGTGGCTGATCTGGTCCTGTTGGCTCATGGTAGAGCAAGGTGGTTCAGTTGAGATCCTTTGATGTCCACTGTGGCCTTGAGTACCTTGCGACATTCAATCTGCACTTGGCTCAAATCCGGTCCTGCAGATTGTGAAGTGTGAGATTGCCTCCGCCTATTACCTGTATTGGGGCGGCTGGAGGATGCTCTGTGCGACTGCTGTTGCGGATTAGTGGGCACAGTCTCAGTGTTTGCAGAGGCGTAAGAGTCCATCCATTCTTCAGCCTGTTCTAGATTTAGAACAAAGTAAGTATTTCCTTTTGCTACTACACATAGACATGCTGGGAACAGGATAGAGTACAGAAGCTTGTATTGCCATAGACATTTCTTGACTGCCATGAATGTGTATCTGTGTTTTGTGCCCTGTAAGGTGTAGTCCTGAACGACAATTTAGAATGATTGACAACCTGAATGTCTTGTTGTTTTCTAGTTTCTTACATTATGGCATCCCTGTCCCTGTAGTTGAGGATGCGGATCAAGAACATATGTGGCTTCAAACCCGTTGGCAATGGTCTTGTAGGCACCCTGTGCCCCCGTTCCACTACGAAGCAAGATGAGAGAGTGCCTTCAGGTAGCATCCAGTAGGGCCAAGTCTCAGTGTACACATCCTGATCTTCCCCTCCTGGCCTTCCGCAGACCCACCATGCGTACGTTGTTGCGTTGTGTCTGTCCTTCGGCATCCTCGACTCTGTCTTCCAGCATTTCAACATGGTTGAGTTAGTTTAGTATATGTAGGTCCGCAGCTGCAACATGCAGGGCAATTTCAGCAATGTCAGCTTCTGCGGGAATGGTGCAATCTACCAGTTAGTGATCATCTGCACATAGATGTGTGAGGTCTATAGCCACCTTCACGATTTTGTTTACTGAGGAAGTACATTCTTGCTTTAGTGACCCACCCAGCTTTTCAACTGCATCTTGCTTGCCAGAGCCATAATCCATTGTGGTTTGCATTGCAATCTAACTTGATTTGCCCCTGACGGACAGAGGGGAGGTCAGTGCGCCTCGGGCACCCACCCTGGCATGAGTGCCGTGTGACATGTGGCTGGGGTCTCAGCAACATGTTGCCTCCTGGTGTGGACTAGTTGGGGCTTCGGAATGTCCACCCATAGCAGGTGTAGCAGCCACACCAGGGCAGCACCTTTCAGCAGGGAGTGCAGGCTGAAGTGTAGGGCACCTGAAGATCTACATTACAGGCAGAACAACAGGTTGGCGGGTTGGTGGACAGTGTCCAGCTGGAGAGTGTGGTGTTGTTTGCTACAGCACAGCTCTGCGTGGTGCGTTTGAAAGATTTATCCTAGCCGCTTGGCTCAGTATCACAGGGGTGGAGGCTTGCCTGCACTACGATGTCAGGATGTACATGCAACAGCTCCCGTCTGTGGATGCAACACTGTGCTCCGCATCTGTAATGCGAGTAGGGTTGGCTGGCAAAGTGTCCATTACTCGTTGTGTGGTCACAGTATGGCACGGGTACTGAGCGTCTGTTGCCGCACCTATCAGTGTTTCTCAGGCATCGAGTCCTCCCCGTCACACTTGTGCACCCACGCCAAAGGCACAGCAGTTGGTGAGTGTTGGGACATGGCCACAGTCATAGCTAGTCCACACAGCAGAGGGGAGCAGAGTGGGTGGAAGTGAGGCTATGCGGAGACTGTGTTTTGCGGCTGGGCCAACAGAGGCACCACTGCACCACCCCAGCACGCAGGATCACAAAGAAGCTTCAGTCATCTCCCTGCACTGACCACCATATCCACAGAGACCAGGATCAGACAGTCTAAGGTCAGGAGTGATCAGGGGTGATTGGGGTGCGGGGAAGCCCCTCAAGGATGTCTAGATGCACTGCGACTCACCATGACTTGCCACCAGTTTGTCCTAAGTCTGTGTCCACACTTTCACCGAGCACCTGTTTAGCAGCAGGACTCTTGGAGGACGCCCTAGCCATGTAGGGGTCTCTTTCTGGAATATGGGAGTGTAGTGGTCCGTCACAGGATGTAGGGTGTCCTGCTGAGATGGGGCGTCAGTGCGCAGGACCACACGAGTAAACCGAGGGTTGGCGTCAGGGTCCAAGTTGATACAATGGTCTTACCCACTGTAGCAGATATACAGGGCACAGTTAGCACTCCCCTGTGCATTGTGGCCTTCCTCCTCCTCCCAGTGGCACCATAATGGTAACTGCACCACTTGGCACAGCCTGGGGGTACGGAGCTCATCTGTGGCTTCACATAGCCAGCGACTCAGATATGTTATGAGCACACTCTACTGTTCAGGAGTCCCTAGCTCAGAGGTGCAATGAGCAGGCCTTCATTTTCCTTTAAATTTTCCTCAGGGCTGCAGCAGGTGTGTAGTTGTGCTGCCGCTCACCAAGAAGTGCAGCAGGTCAGCATACAATGGATGAATGTGCCCGTAAAAAGGAAGCTCATAGCAGCCCTGTACCCAAGCACATCTACACTATTTGCTGGCTTAGCCACCACACATGTCACGCCATGTTTGCATATCTCACAAGTGGGCCATCAGTAATGATTTATATTTTTTTACATGAACTACTCACCCATGGGGGACACATGACATAGGGCCATCACTTTCTGTACACTTCCAGGTGTGTGTGTACCTGCATGTGCATTGTCAGATGTTGATGTTACATAGTGGTTCATATGCAATGGAAGATGTGTCTCACTGGCAGCTATGAATGAGTCAGGTGTCAGTGTGTATCCTCATATACTTGTATGTCCAGCTGTAGGAGGTGTCTTCACCCATGCATGCTGCCCTTTTGGAGATGTTGGTGTTTTTTTTGTGTCTGTGGTGGTGATGGTCCATCAGCTTTGACAAGTATCTGGTCAACATACTTATGGTAGACCTTATTGATCTGTATGTAGTGATGCCTTTTAGGCTAATGTCATCTGACAGACAGATAAATGTTGTGACCCCATTAGACTCCCCATTTTCAAAAAATTTCCAAAATGTGCCCTAAATTTCATATTGTGCCACACATTTCACACCCCATTTCCATAATTTCCCCCCAACTTGATGCCCTAAATTTCATATTGTGCCACATTTCACGCCCCATTTCCATATAATACAGCCACAATGGGCTTGCTAATATGCGTCATATATTTCCAATACATGCCCAGGTTATATATCCTGCACATCTAACCTGGGCTTCTATAGGAATTGTAACACATAGATTAGCAAGCCCATGATTGCATTTCATGGGACCATTTTCTACCAATAAGAAAGATAAATAGTTTTACAAGGCTCTGGATAAAATGCCCCATTGTATATTGGAAGGTTGCATGCACTATTAGCATCCCTTAAACCATTTCACACACTCCTTAATTAGAAATTTCAAACTACGTACACTCTCCAATATACCTTGATTTGAGCAATGACAAAAGATTCTAAATCTCATCCTTGTCACAGACAACACCCTAGTTTGCTTGTATTAAACTCAGGGGACACAACATTTTAACATTGGCTAGCCTACGTAGCACCATGAAGACTATTGTGCCATACATTTGATAGACTGCAAAGCATATCTGGACTATGGACACATTCCCAAAATCAATGGAGTAGTGTTTTTTTCTTTCCACATATTGAGCCACGTAACCGTTTTATGAGTACAGTGCCCATGGCAGAAAGAGACAAGGTATGTGTTTTTGACATTTTATTTGACACACACACACCAATCAGGCCACTTCCTTGATACAATCTTCAATGATTTGACAACCATGGAATTTTAAATGCTCATGACCAGTTCCATGGTCCCACCACCATAGTATCCATTTTTACATCCCAGGTCAAGTTGTAACAACAAGTAAACCCAATGACACAGTGACCCACAGGCAGTGGGATGAATAATGACAAAGACATTTGCACTGGCTTCACATGTAGATGAACCTATAATGGGTAAGGTCATTGACATAGCTAACAGACAAGTAGAAACCTGGTTCACAGAGGCACTCAATGAGTTCGCACCATGGTCCACTGATAATGCCAGGGGAGCTATAGCCTCTGCACCCAGGTTCAACAAAAACATAAAACATATGATAGGCAATAGAAAATATGCAAACAGCTGAAGCACAGATGGCATAAAAACTATTGTATCATAGTTAAGGAGGCTTACAAGCAAGTACAATCACAATGTTACAAACTGATAGGGGCAGTCGCCGCATCTTATTTGACATGGAAATTGATATGTCAGAATAGTATTCTGCAAACATGTTTAGGTTACTGAAAGTCTTACAATGAGAAATGAGATTGACTCAGCCCCCTCATACAGCTGAGAAGTCATGTAATAGATTATTCAATTTATTGTTAGAAAATGGGACAGAGATTTCTGTGATGAGTTATTTAATTACATCAAGGGCTGTTCGTGTGTTACAAGCAAGATTCTCTTCTGACAGCAGTCCCCTCCTACATGGAGAGCTTCAGGGCTCAATATTGAACACAACACTTTTTGATCTATATATGTAACTACTTTACAGCATAGTGTGGGTGCACTGGATCTCAATTGTATCATAGGCTGATGACACTCTGCTTATCCTCACACTGTTCCAAAAGCCAGGCCTTATCACCTCACATTTTCCCTGTGTATGGAGGCTGTTACTGCATGGATCGCTAATCACTGACTAAAACTTAATGGCAGTTCAACAGAGGTGATGATCGTAGGAGGAGCGTCATTCATATGGACATCTGCCGGGTGGCCCCATACGCCTGGTCAGCTCCCAACTCACAAAACAGACGGGAATTACTTTCTTATATGGCATGACTCCAAATTTCGTATGACAGACAAATTAGGAAAGTAGCCTGGACATGTTTGGGAACACTGCAAGTCCGGGACGTACTTCGCATCAAGGGCAGCAAACCATGGTACATGCAGTGGTCACATTTCATATTGATTTGGCGAATCAATGTGTTGGGCGGAAAAAAATACTACCTATTGAATATGCAGCAGCTCGCATTATGAATATCCTACCACAGATTGGGGCATATCATCAAGAACTGCATTTGGTTTGTTGCTGAGAACTGCCACTAAACTGGTGATAATTTTGAGACTGGTCTTGATAATATGCCCCTCAGACTTTTAGCTGCCAGACATTGGGGCTCCTTGCCAGTGGTGCTGAGCACTGAGCAATGGGATGCCACCTTTTGTAAAAGGGGAATTAAATGGCTCTTTGCAAACGGCATTGTGAACTGGCAGGCATGCAGGCTGTTTCTTCTAACTTGCTCCACCATCTGAGTATCTGCTATTATCACAGGGACACACCAGCGGGGTGAACATACACTTTACGAAGGATGAATGTGAGAGTAATTTTGTTGCATGTGTGAACTACATCTAGTTCATCAGGCACACTGAACGCATATGTGTTGTTCACTTACGCACACACAACTTTGTTGATGTACCCCAAGCCACCGTTGACTACATGTAGGCCACCACTGAGTTGGTGATGCCCAGTCACCCTGTGGTATGGTACACACCACTTCAACAGCAACAGCCACAACACTGCAGTTGTCAGCAATGGCACAAGACAACATTTTTCTATACATGTATCTACAACTGCTCATGCACCCTTGTCACATTGTGCAAGTGCTACATACGGCAGGCACTGTAGGACAACTCGGTCAGCACCAACATCTAACTTGGTTGATGCATCTGTGTATACATGTGGTGGAGCTGGTGCAGGCTTTGAGATATTATGGGACAGCACCACCAAAATTCACATGAGGCTCCTATTCACCATCAACAACACACATACACACACACCTGCTCTTCCATGTGGCTTTTTTGTGATTTGCAACATTGCCGATCTGCAGCTGGTACATCATCTACACAGGGAATTAATGGGCCATCCTCCTGGTGACATAACCATCAGCATGTGTGATCACCTGGTTGGCCATTGCCTTCAGATGTACACACCACTAAGATAGGTACATGGGCACCATATTTGAAACCTACATTTCCATGCAGCCTTCACATGTTTTCCCACATTGTTGTGTGCTACTGGGTCACACACAGTAAGTGATTTCAAGCTGGGCTACATTTAGATGGCAACATGTCCACATCTGCTGTGGGATTCATCCTGCCTGTCCAGAACGACACATATACAGTGGGACTTGTGTTACAACTTTCTTTGAGAGTAATGTTTCTCCATCGCACATACATGTTTCCCACCTCTCAACACATTTGCTTATGGGGGCTAGGGTCTACGCCTTAGAGTGATGTTAATTAATGTATCTAGCTACAGTTCCCATGGGTCATGGTGTTAGTGTGTCTGGTGTGTGATGATGTACTTTGACCTGTTGTATGGGGTATTGTAGACTTGGGCATTTGCACTTTTCTTTTTTGTAATGTTGATGCAAGTGATATGGTGGATTGGTACTTACCAAGTAGGACTGCATTTACATTTGTCCCATCCTGGAAGCACTGATTTATGATGGATTGTTGGAAGATTTCTGAATCATGGACACTCCCTGGGAACTTGACTATGACATTGGTGAACAGTCCGCAGTTGGTCCACTATCGCATGCACATTCATTGAGTGAGTGTGCTTTCTATTGCGATATATGTGTGCACTATCCGCAGGGGGCACAAATCAGACATGTGTGCAGTCTATTGCACCCAGAACTTGTGGGAATCCTGCTAAGGTGTAGAATCCTTGCTTGACTGGGAGCTGTTCCCGCACAGTGTTGGGGAAGTAGAGTTGCTGGGGTATCAGGCTGATTATGCCATCCAACACAGTTGGGAGGAATATTGAGAAGGCTGCCTGTGAGACTCCTCCAACTCTGCATGTTGTAGGTTGAAAAGTCACTGAGGCCAAGAAATGCAGCACAGCCAGCAGCTTGTGGGTTATCTGGTTCAGGATGTAGTCAATGGAGGTCCGTTTGAGCCTATTGTGTGCTATGACATCCTCTGGGGTCAGGTCACCAAGGCTGAGACATCTGCGCAGGGGCCAATGTCATCTTTGGTGCAGCCTTGGTGGTGGTCCAGGAAGTGGTGGCAGTGGTGGTTGTTGCCTTTGTGGGTCTCCGAGCTGAATGATTGGTGCCTTCATGGCATCTGGAAGTCCTCAGATTTGTGTCTGGGCTGGACTCCTTTATTTGACTCCTGTTATCTCCAGTTTTTCAGTTTTAGAACTGGTTTTAGCAGTTCCTATTTATCTCCAGCTAAGGGGCCTTAGCACAATTTTCCAGGCGATCATTTCTAATAGTGCGATAGTGTGTTAGCGACTTTTTTTCGTGAGATTTATTAGGGGTACGCCTACTTTGCATATTATTAGCGATATTTATCGCTTCCATGCAATGCGATAGTTGAAATGCTCGCTATCGCCGGAAAATTGTCGCTAACAGTAGCCAGTAACAGCTTAGTATTAGGGCGATACAAATCTCGCCGCTTTAGAGGGAAAAAGTCCAGCTAAAGCAGCAATAGTGCCCTTGCTAATATGCCCCTTGGTGTCCCTGTGCATACCCCAGTTCAAACCAGTACCAGAGGCGCTCAGTCCCTGCTCTGGTGCAAAACTGGACAAAGGGAAAGGGGTGTAACCACCCCTCTCCCCAGACCTACCCAAAGCTGGGTCCCCATAGTATGTCCAAGCCCTTTTCTTAGTATAAGTAAGGGACCCCTGGCAACAGGACTTTAATTTAAACCTGGACAAAACTCTAAAGCTGAATCCTTGAACTTCGACACACTTCTAAAGATTAGAGGACTGAAGAATCTCCCTTGGGGTCAAGGAGTGACTCCCCTACTCAAACAGGCACCAAAGAAGCATCTTTCCGGTCTGCATTTCCTAAGCTCCCGTTGGATGCCAAAGTATTTGTAACTCAGGACATGGACTTCCAGACTTCTCAGAGGCTGACACAAGATCCCAGCAAAGTTGAGACCCGCAGCCCTCACGAGTGACGTGGAACCAGAACTCCTTGACATCATACACATTTGCAAGTGCATCGACTTCCCGAGATTTCCTGAAGTTGTGTATTGGGCTACTTGTAGTCCAAGCCTGAGCACCATCTGCACCGAAGATTGTGGGCCTACACTCCACGAGTGTTCCGTGAGCCCCATTCTAGCATTTCAGCTTGAGGCCCCTTCGCGATTCCTGGTCTGTCAACTGGTGGGTCCCCACGAAGGTAACTCTACTTTCCTTTGAGCTTTTCTGGTTGCTCCAGACGTGCCCTGACTCTCCACCAAGAGGTGAGTCCCTCATACCTTGCTGATCTGCACTGAAGCCAATCTCTGCTTTCTGTGTGGGTTGCTGTTGCCAAGGCTTGTTGGGTCTAATCCAGAAACTGACACCACAGCACTTGACATAATTTGTGGGGCAGCTCGGATCCAGCATCTGATGTTGCCGATGGCTCCTGGTCCTCATGGCTGAAGAGTCAAGCTTCACCTTCTTCACCTGAAATCACCCGACATCAGTGGGCATCTACTTATCGCCTTCCTGGTCACTGGCAAGTGACCCAGACTCTGTCCCCTCTGCTTTCAGGTTCTTCTCATCCTTGATCCAGGCTTGGGTCCACCCCAACACTTTCGACTTGGACGCCAGAAGCACTTTGCAGCAGATCACAATTGAAAACGACGGCGAAACCCGACACGAAAAAACACCTATGCACCCGGATTCCCTGGGTAAGGTAACTCAAGTACTCCAGTGCTCCAGTTGGTGTTGACTCTAGAACCTCCTAGTTCAAAAGGAGTTTGTTCCAAGTCCTCTTCTAAGTGTCCTTAATCTTTGAATTTCCAACTGCGACTTTCCCTATAGAAGGTAATGGCGATTTTCGGCTGTGTGTGGACACTGCACGCGTCCCCGTGGGTCCCCTGTGTCACTACCTTGGGGGGTTCCTGGTGGCCCCAGTCGTTCTAAAGGCTCTAGGCCTTGTATCTATGTCAGTCGTGGTTCTTATATTACTTTCTTAATGTATAGTTTGGTATGTGCTTAGGGCTCAATGTATATTGTGTTAATTTACTGTGTGCTAATTAAGTTTACTGAATGTACTTTTGCCTCTAGCCTCATAAAGAGACTAGAGGGGTGTGTTTAGAATAAATAGATATATTTTATATAAATACCGTGTGTGGTTTTGCTTTCATTTGGTCATTTACGAGATTATAGAGTGATAAAACAAGCTGCTTTACATTCCTTCAAGACTTAGCCTGAAGGCTTCCCTCCACAGCTACCACTAGGATGGCTTTCTATAATGTTGTCTTAAACCTACCATCAATAACGGGTAGTTTGGACTGGTGCAAGGTGCCCACTAGAATAGTGGACAGCATATGCCAGGCAAACGTATCACACTCATTAACCCTTTTCCTCAATACATGGACTCTATTTCAGCACTCAACCATGACCATGTCAGAAGTTGTGAAGAGGGCATCCATGAATCTCTGAGAAGGAGCTAAACTCACTGGTTCAGTGCTAGGGCCTTCATGTTTCATTGACTTCTTGTTTGCCTTTAGGCCTTATCATTTGTTTTAATAAACGCTCCACTCTCTCATGAGGACATCAATTTAGTCTGAGGCACACTTTACTGGCATTTGTTTTAGCAGTGTGCTTGTCATTTTGGCTACCATGGGAGGCGCCGAAGCTTTCCTTTTTCCCATGGAAAAAAAAGGAATCACTCCTCAGCTAACAGAGTTTTGTGGTCCTGTAAAACAACAAATCAAGTAAATTTTTTAAACACTAAATGCTAGTTCAGTAAAGATTTAGAAACAACTGTTTAATTAGTTTAATTAGTTAAAAAGTTATTTAGGCATACAATACCTTAATCAGTATATTTTTAAGCTTTTGAAATGCGATAATCACGCAACAATATAATACAAGTAAGATATAAAAAATGAGTACAGGGAATAATCACGAGCCGAGGTAATGCAAAGCAGTTCTTGTCACATAAGCGCACATCATTACAAGTGTATGAGACCACAAACCCAGGACAAAGAGGTCCTTATGGCCACTCAATATCAGAGAATTCCAACGGGCATTAAACTACCTCGATGTCAAGTCCCAAAAAAAAACAAGTTAGTTAAGAGCTACAGCGAAACTGTGCAAGCCTGCCATTCTAGTTAGGAGGCAAAACACAGTTCTGAAAAACACTATGGCTTGAGGTATTGGGAACCAAACAGCTACCCTTCCAAATAACAGCAGGCAAAAGCCTCCAGGTGGAACAAGGAGAGAGTACAGTTAAAGATTATAGGCAACCAGAGAGCCGAAATTGATGGTGAGCTCTAACCACAGCAGAAAAGAATGTAGATCCTGGAGTGGGAGCTAAGGGGAGTGGCTCTACTCTGGTTCTTACTAGTGCTAACGGATGCAGGACAGGCCTGCTCTTGGCCCTGCCTTTACCCAGGCATGGCCCATGCCGCGGAAGCAGGTTGGTGTTCTGTTGCTTGGCAACCAGGTTGCCTTTGCAATCTAGTGAATGTCCTTGTGTAATGTATGGAATGTGTTCACTTAACTATGTGTTCTGGTTCCACCTTGGTAGTTGGTGAGAACGCTACTGGAGTGGACTGAAGATGTAAAGTCTACTGTTGGTCCTAGGGCAATAAAGGAATCAACTACTAAATTGTATCTCTAGGGCTCCGTTGCTTTAGTTGGGCACTTGGGGAATGACGAACCTCCAATTATTATGCAGAGAGAATCATGATTTCATTAAAGACATATGGAGGCTAACATTATGCAAATACTTTTATTTGCTGCCCAAACATGCATTCTTTTAAAGAAGGAACCTACATCACAATAAGTATAACATTAGTAACGTGACAAGTAGACTGTGCAGGCTCCCATCTTCCTTGTGGGCTGCGATGACACAGGTGTACAACGTGATGTTCCAGTAAGTCCAGTTAATCCTTAACATTGTTATCTGAGAAGGAATAAAGAACACTGTAAAGTGAAAGGTGTAAAGACAAACTTAAAGCTGAAAAATAAAAGCAAAATTTGCATATTAAACATAGACATTACTGGACCCAAACCTCTCAGGGAGAGGATGGTAGGATAATGTTAGCCTCGCTGTGTCTTTAATGAAATCAAGATTCTCTCTGCATAATAATTGGAAAATCGTCATTTTATTACAAGACCAGAGGCTGCCATTATACATGTTTAAAGCCATGGAGAGCTACACTGCTAACATACGCAGAGCCTTTACCACGTATTTTTTACAGTTTTTATCCCTTTACCATGCATGCCTTTACAACAAATTAAAATTGTAAAGTTATGACTGGTGAAAGGAATATACATTGTACTTGTGGTAAGGGCATATGCTAGGAATCTGTAATGCCCTTGTGAATTCCCATAATAATAATAATCCACATTTGTAAAGCGCACAATCACCTGTTAGGGTCTCTAGGCGCTGGGGCCGTCGGGAAGATTAAGCAAGCTATTGCCCAGAGTCACATGGTGCTGGGCTAACCTGCCGCCGGAGCCGGGGATCGAACCGTGATCCCCAGATTCCAGCGTCAGTCGCCCTGGCCGCGGCGCCACACCTCTTTCACATACAAGCCCAGGTTAACACCAGAAACTGGGCTTCTATGGGAATTCACAAGGGCATAATATTAAGCCCATTATCGCCACTTTGGCAGCAGTTTCCTGCCAATAACAAGCGGCGATAATGTAGCGCCCATTCTTGATAATATGGCCCCAGGTTCGATAAAGCTACCTGTTAAATTTTCAATACCTAGGTTGTATTCACTTGTTATTATTTGTTACACATTCTAATTCTATTTGAACACTGCTTTAGAATGTTAGCTTCCAAGCAATCAGTTGCACTGTGTTGATCTGGAGGGCTGTTGTTCCTGTTGCTATGCTGCCACGTTATCTATATTAAATTACTTAAATTGAACCTGAATAATTGTAGTTCTTTCAATGGCGACGAGGGAAAGAACACTACTCACAACAAGAGACAGCAGCACAGAGGAGTTGTGTTCTTGAACCGCAAAAAGGATTATTTTTGAAGGTTGAAATTCAAGAAAAGGAAGAAAAATATTTAAATTGCTCTCTACAGGAGAAATACATTTGGGGAATGGATAATTGATATACCTGGATTATTTCAAGGAGAGCCTCGATTTCATATTTTGCGGGAGTTCATTGCGAAAGAAAATATTCGTGGTCATATTTGAAATTTTTCCTATTTAAAAACGTAACGCTGTGCACAAGATGTTTTCACCGGAAAGCACTGATGAAAGCTGTATGCTGAAATGCGTCTGCTAATAAAGGTGTCTGAAATTATCCCCCCAATGCCTTCGTGTGCTAAATCATGCATGTGCTGGAGCCTGCATTTTAAAGTGAGTCCCATCCTCACTGTGTAAAGGCACCCGCCTGGAGTTCGGCAAGAGTCTGGTTTTGATGGGGCAAAGTGGAGCTATGATATATATTACCTACTGGCGATAGCCAGTAGGTATATATAGTTAGGATTTTTTTCCTATGGGATTTTTGAAAATTCTATGTCGAATAACTATGGCGTTTGAGGACAGAATTGGCTGAAATGTTCAGGAAAATGGAACATTTTGTTTCTGAGCAGCCCCTGAAAATTTGGGGGGGTTTCGTCAAGGGGGGGCCGAGAAAAAAGGGGGGTCCAAAACGTGTTTTTCCCATGCAATTTTCCATAGGGCGGTTGGCCTCACTTTTAGCCTGAACGGCTGAATGGATTTACACCAAACTTGGCAAAATTGTAGGGACTGGTAGCCCGATGTGCCTTTGCTATGTCTCAAGATATAGGTTCCAGTGGTTTTTACGAAAATTAACTTTGAAAAATATATATTGGGCTACATTGGGCTATATATATGTTGGAGCCCAAATGTAGCCCAATGTAGCCCAATGTAGCCCAATGTAGTCCAAAGATGGCCACCAGAGACAAAAAAACCAAATGTAGCCCAAATATCAGCCAGATGTAGCCCAACTATAGCCCAATGACAGAATGTCCCAGAGTGTTCTAAAGAACAACTAGAGTGCTAACAGTCCTACTTATTACAAAGGTATGGCACACCTGAAGCCATCTTGATTGGAATAAAGTGGTAACTCTTAAAACATTTAATTTAAAAAGGAACAAAATGAGGGGGTTCATTTTGCCATAGAAAGTATGATTAGCGAATATATGACGAAATCCCGCATACCATCAGTCCGCAAAAAAAATCCCGCATGTACTATTAGGCCGCAAATTAAAATAACGAAAACTTTTAGAACGAATATGCCTTTAGCATACACTAAACAACTAAACTACCCTAAACCCTAAAACACTACCCCCAGCATGACCCTACACTACACAAACAGTACAACACTACCCTAAACCCTAAAATACTACCCCCAGCATGACCCTACACTACACAAACACTACAACACTACCCTAAACCCTAAAACACTACCCCCAGCATGACCCTACACTACGCAAACACTACAACACTACCCAAAACCCTAAAACACTACACCCCAGCATGACCCTACACTACGCAAACACTACAACACTACCCTAAACCCTAAAACACTACCCCCAGCATGATCCTACACTACACAAACACTACAACACAACCCTAAACCCTAAAACACTACCCCCAGCATGACCCTACACTACGCAAACACTGCAACACAACCCTAAACCCTAAAACACTACCCCCAGCATGACCCTACACTACGCAAACACTACAACACTACCCAAAACCCTAAAACACTACACTCCCGCATGACCCTACACTACGCAAACACTACAACACTACCCTAAACCCTAAAACACTACCCCCAGCATGACCCTACACTACGCAAACACTACAACACTACCCTAAACCCTAAAACACTACCCCCAGCATGACCCTACACTACGCAAACACTACAACACTACCCTAAAACACTACCCCCAGCATGACCCTACACTACGCAAACACTACAACACTACCCTAAACCCTAAAACACTACCCCCAGCATGACCCTACACTACGTAAACACTACAACACTACCCTAAACCCTAAAACACTACCCCCAGCATGACCCTACACTACGCAAACACTACAACACTACCCAAAACCCTAAAACACTACCCCCCAGCATGACCCTACACTACGCAAACACTACAACACTACCCAAAACCCTAAAACACTACCCCCAGCATGACCCTACACTACGCATACACTACAACACAACCCTAAACCCTAAAACACTACCCCCAGCATGACCCTACACTACGCAAACACTACAACACTACCCTAAACCCTAAAACACTACCCCCAGCATGACCCTACACTACGCAAACACTACAACACAACCCTAAACCCTAAAACACTACCCCCAGCATGACCCTACACTAAACAACCACCACAACTCTACACTACACTAACACAACACTACACTACACAACACTACACTACACTACACAATCACTAACCCACGAAAAAATTAATACAAACCCACTTACCTCTCTCGTCATCGTGGTTTTCACAACGCAAATGCATTTACCATACATGCCTTTAAAACGTAATTCTTTGTAAAGGCATGGGCGATAAATGCACATGCGTTTTGAAAAAATGCGGGATAATGGTATGCGAGGTCAATGACCTTGCGGGATAATGGTATGCGGACTGAAAGTCTGCGGGATAAAAAATGCGGGAAAATGGCTGCAAACCATGATTAGCAGCAGACTTCCCTGGTGAGCACTAGCTTTACTACAGTGATCTAATGAGCAACTAGAGTGCTAACATTCAGAATTTATGGCAAATGTGTGACACATCTGAATGCCTTCTTGATAGAACCAAAGTAAACAAGCATTGAAAATGCAATATATCTCGCCCTCGTTTAAGTTAAAGCCATTCTGTTTGTAATGAGGTGGCTTTTTAGCTTTGCTTTTATTAGTGTTTTGAAGACTTTCATGTAAATAACATGCATATGTATGCATATATGTATATGTATGCATGCATTTATATTTATATAGATATGCAAATTATATATGTTTATATATGTATATTACCTACTGGCGATAGCCAGTGGGTACATATAGTTAGGATTTTTTCTCTATGGGATTTCTGAAAATTCTATGTCTAATAACTTTGGCGTTTGTGGACAGAATTGGCTGAAATTTTCAGGAAAATGGCACATTTTGTTTCTGAGCAGCCCCTGAAAATTTGGGGGGGGTTTCGTCAAGGGGGGGCCGAGAAAAAAGGGGGGTCCCAAAACACGTTTTTCCCATTCATTTTTCCATAGGGCGGTTGGACTCACTTTTAGCTCGAACGGCTGAATAGATTTACATGAAACTTGGCAAAATTGTAGATATGGTTTGCCCGACGTGCCTTTGCTATGTCTCAATATATGTGCTCCAGTGGATTTTGAGAAATTAACGTTTAAAAAAATATATATAACTGTGACAGCGCTCCGGTTAGCGCCCCGGTTCGCGTACCTGACGCGTAACGGAACTTCGCGAAGCGAAGCTGATTGGCTCTCCGGTGTCTGTCAACATTCTAAACAGTCCGGAGCGGCCGCCATCTTGTCTCTCGGTACGATCGAGAGACAAGATGTGGTGAAAAACGAAGGGGGAAATGAAGGAAAGGGGGCAAGGTAGACCACTCCTGACCCCCTAGGATTGATGAGGGGGATATTAAAGTCCCCCGCGATTTTTCGCGGTAGAGGCGCTTCCCGGTACGCGAACCGGGCAGCTAACCGGCAGCGTAACGGGAGTCCGCCATCTTGTGTTTTTGGAGCGTCCGGTTCGCGTACCGGGTAGCGTCCCGGTAAGCGTAACAAGGGGAAAACCAAGAGAAACAGTAAAAAAAAAATTAAGGGAATAGATTTCCAGCAAACTTGGCAAAATTGTAGGGACTGTTTGTTTGATGTGCCTTTGCAAGGCCTCAAGATATGTGCACATGTGGATTTTGTCTAATTAAGGTTAAAAAAAATATATATATCTGTAAGCGTGCTCCGGCACACTTACGTTACGGGTTTTGTTTGCGCTGCAGAGCCGATACGTCACGGTTATGCGACGCGTCATGAGGCGTCTCACGTGGCTACGTGATACGTCACGTAATAAAGAATATATTTTACAGTTATAGATATTAGCTTTTAAAAAACCAATGAAATTCACTGAAAAAACCATAGGTTATAGACCATATATAGTTAGGAATTTGCATTTACAAAACCTTGAAAATTCACTGAAAAAACCATAGGTTAGAGACCATATATAGTTAGCTGGACATTTTATTGACATAAAACCAATGAAATTCCATATATAGTTAGTTGCACTAACTATATATCGCGCACCCGCAATCCACTGCTGATGATGTCACATATTACATCATTCATGACATGGTCAGTGACATCACTGATGACATCACTGATGACATCTCAAATGACATCACTGATGACATCACTGATGACATCTCAAATGACATCACTGATGACATCATGACACACCAATACCAGTTACTACATAAGCACTCACTGATTCCTACGTCTACACACACATTCACTCATTCACCCATACAATCACTCATACATACAGTTACTCATTATTACCACACTATCATTTGCACTCATACACCTAGTCAGTCCTGTGAAGAATCAATCACACTTCGATTTCCTCATCTATACAGTTAAACACAGAACACCATACTTTTCACACATATACTAACACATACTTACTCTCTTATACAATCACTGATACAAGTACACATTGATATGCACTCACACACCTCCCAGCCAGCCACACACACACTCAGTCTTCCATACATCCACTCATTCTTCAATATGTAAAACATATTTAAATTTTACAAAAACACACAGACACTAGATGATGTCATCAGTGATGTCATTTGAGATGTCATCAGTGATGTCATCAGTGATGTCATTTGAGATGTCATCAGTGATGTCATCAGTGATGTCACTGACCATGTCATGAATGATGTAATATGTGACATCATCAGCAGTGGATTGCGGGTGCGCGATATATAGTTAGTGCAACTAACTATATATGGAATTTCATTGGTTTTATGTCAATAAAATGTCCAGCTAACTATATATGGTCTCTAACCTATGGTTTTTTCAGTGAATATATATATATATATATTCACTGAAAAAACCGTAGGTTTGACACCAGTTATAGTTAGCTGGAAATTTTACTGATATAAAACCAATGAAATTCCACGTTATAGTTAGATGGACTCACTATAACTTGCGCGTGTAATGCACTGCTGATGACGTCACATATTACATCACTCATGACATCACTGATGACACCATCCAGTGAATGTGTGTCTTTCTGAAAAATAAATATGTGTTATATATGTATATATTATTGAATATCTTAGTGAATACATATATTACTGAGTAATGCTTAAATATTTAAATATATGTATTAGTGTTTCACTTTGTGTATAAGTGGCTGCATGGGTTGATGAGTAGGCACATGTGTATGTATATAGGTTATTAGATGTTTTTCTTAGTATCAGTATGAGTGTTTGCATGGTTTGGTGGGGGTATTACTTACTACATAGATGAAAGAATGAATGAGTCTCTGTTTGTATGTGTTTTGAAGACAGCATATGTGCACGACTGTATGGGTGGATTAGTGTGCATATGTCTGTGTTAGTGAGTGAATGACTGTCTTATTAGTGTCTTTATCAGTAACTACATATGTTTTAATGTAGTATATGTGAATATTGATGTATATAAGTGACTATATGTGAGAGTGAGGGATTGTAAGAGTTCCTGTTTAAATTAGTATGTGTTTCTATAAGTGATTTTTTAAGAGAGTAAGTATGTGTAAGTTTCCTTAGAAGTAAAGTGGTAGTGTGTGTATAGCTGTTTATGCAAATAAATGGATGTTCAATAGTTTATTTGCATGTGTGAGTATGTGTGTGAATAACTTTTGGATGACTGTCGGTGTGTAACAGGATGTGTACGTGTATCACTACATATGATTAGTGAATATATGTATGACTGACTATATAGAACTGTTGGTGAATTAGTGCATGTGTATATAGATGGTGGAATTATTGAATTGGTTGTTGTAACTGGTATGGGTATCTCCATTTTTTTGAACATTTTAGTTTCTATTTTTGAATATGCGTTTCAAGGGTTAGATTACAGTGAAAGGAGGTCTGTCACTGTGTCACAAGGATGGTGTCATCAGTGATGTCATGAGTGATGTAATATGTGACGTCATCAGCAGTGCATTACACGCGCAAGTTATAGTGAGTCCAACTAACTATAACGTGGAATTTCATTGGTTTTATATCAGTAAAATTTCCAGCTAACTATAACTGGTGTCAAACCTATAGTTTTTTCAGTGAATTTCATAGGTTTTGTAAATGCTACTTCCTAACTATAACATGTGTAAAACCTATAGTTTTTTCAGTGAATTTCATTGTTTTTTAAAATGCTAATTCAGAAATATCTCGTGTATACAACCTATACTTTTGTCAATAAAGTTCTGGCAATATTTTTTTCAGAAACAAGCCGTTTTCTTCACTGTTCAAATTGCATAGAGACTCCTTGTAAAGCGATACAGAATTAGAAAGTCTGTACCTTGCCTTTTTTTCAACGCATTAAAATTTGCCTGTAAATAAAAATAGCCTTTCTAAACTTTCGTGCACGACCCGGTGTGCGCACTCTCAGCAACAGTTCTCAATAAAATGCATAGCGCATTTCCAGGCTTTCGTGCGCGACCGACTGCGCGCACCCGCCTATATATTTCGTGAAAACTTTGCAATCTGAACTTATTGAATTTCTTCATAGACCCAACAAAGAACTTATACTACGTCAAAGAGACTAAACCTAGGCTTCTTTTTTAATATTATGAAAATTTTCATTAAATGGAGCCAAATGTCTTTTTAAACTTTCGTGTGTGACCGAATGTACACACCTTGGTATTTTAAAAAAATATATAAAAGGTTTTATACTTTAACAATTGTATGCTTGAATCGAGCTCAGAAGATATATTAAATCCGGATATGTTTGGATTTACTCCTTTTCACGTTTTGAAACTTCGCTGAATTAGACCGCTACTTCCAAATGGCGTACGTGACCAGATACTATCACCGCCTAACATGTCCTGAGACGCGCATGTGAAGTCATGTGACTTTAAAACAACACTTCCAATTGGTTCTTAGTAGTTTCTATTCTGCAATTTACACGGAGAACTCCACCCACTTCTCTCACTATCTTTTCTACTCTCAAAAGAGAACGACTTTCAACACCCTTTGGAAGACTTTGCTGAAATGGCTGCCGCCCCGCATTCATCTTCCGAATCTGAAGGAAATGTGCGACTACCTTTAAAAAGAAAAAAGGAATCTTTTATTTGGCAATTTTTCACTTATCCTGAAGAACAAAAGAAAGTGAATGCGCCAAAAGTTACCTGCACGATATGCAATTCAGTTCTCTCAAGAGGAAATCCAAGAAAAAAATATTCCTTTTCCATACATACCATGGTGCGGCATGTCAAACAAGTGCACCCTATGGAATTTGCAAAGGCATCGACAAGAGCCCTGGCCACGCTATTACCATCAGAGGTGGCCAGCACATCTTCTGGTGGACGACCTGTATCTCCATCGAGTGCTGTGATGGACTTGAGACCATATCTTGCAAAGGTGCACATGAAATGCAACGAGTGTGGAGAAATTCTTCTGTACGGAGAGCAGAGCCTCATTCTTACTAAACTAAAAATTGAGAGTCATAAATGCCCCGAGAAAAGATACATTTCTTCATTTCATTTTGATCCTGTGTCACACTTGAAAATGTTGTTGCAAGTTTAAAAAATCAAAAACAACATAACAGTTGTTTAAAAAAAAAAAAAAAAAAAGTTCTTTTCAGAACTAACTCATTGTACCAAAAACAGCTCCAGGAGCATATTATAAAGGGGGTTTATCTCAGCTTTTTTGCCTTTCGTTCGTGCGCGACCGTGTGCGTGCACCCGCCTATATATTTCGTGAAAACTTTGCAATTGCAACTTATTAAATTTCTTCATAGACCCATCAAAGAACTTATACTACGTCAAAGACACTAAACCTAGGCTTCTTTTTTATTATTATGAAAATTTTCATTAAATGGAGCCGAATGTCTTTTTAAACTTTCGTGCGTGACCGAATGTACACACCTTGGTATTTTAAAAAAAATATATAAAAGGTTTTATACTTTAACAATTGTATGCTTGAATCGAGCTCAGAAGATATATTAAATCCGGATGTGTTTGGATTTACTCTTTTTCACGTTTTGAAACTTCGCTGAATTAGACCGCTACTTCCAAATGGCATACGTGACCAGATACTGTCACCGCGCACATGTCCTGAGACGCGCATGTGAAGTCATGTGACTTGAAAACAACACTTCCAATTGGTTCTTAGCAGTTTCTATTCTGCAATTTACACGGAGAACTCCACCCACTTCTCTCACTATCTTTTCTACTCTCAAAAGAGAACAACGTTCAACATCTTTCGAAAGACTTTCTTTTCACGCGATAATGTGAAATACTGAGATTGTTACAGGATTTTCTATCAGATATGTGTTCCCATTTCTGTTGAAGCACTAACACCGTGGAAAATTCCACCGATAGCAGTGATATTTTTTACGCCGAGCACCGGCGATTTTTATCACTTAGAAGCCTTCCTATTATGAAGGTTTATCTCCTAAGTCTCTGATTCTCAAACTGTGCAACGCGGCTCCCCTGTGTGCCTTAATGAAGTGCTAGGGGCGCCGCCCACACTCTAGTGTGACTAACCATCTATAAATTCCACAGACATCTCTACCCTGTTATCTGCAATTGTGAGCATCAAAAGGAGCTGCACTACGCCCCTGTGAGAGGCCTCACCCCCACTGCTGCAACAGCTTGGCAGTCCTCCAGATGCACAGGAACAGCCCCTCCGATCCATTGAAGTTCTGTGTCGGTCTCATACCACTTACAAAATGAAAATAAGCACTGAAGAATATTCAGGTATGTAGTACTCCTCCTGCTACAGCATACAAAATGCATTCTATTACCTATAAAAAAGTCAAACACCCACTCTACAATCGTATAGAACACTTCCTCTAAAGAAGCCTGTGAATAACTTTAAAACATCAGGTTAACCTTTTTTTACTCTCTCATCATTATTAAAGATAAGTATTTACAATGCTATATTAAACAATGCCATGGTTCTTGCTTTTTAATTTTAAAAATCTTGCAATCTTTCACAAACCCAATACTCATGGCTTCTTTTTCGTAACAAAAATCTTGCAATATTACATACCTACATAGAATAACAGAAAAAAACATAACACTACAAAGGCCGAACACTCTACTAAACGTGGATTTGTAACCTATGGGGCAGATTTATGTTAACTACTTCATACCCAGATATGCACCAGTTAATGTGCACCACAGTATGCTAGTGCTCCGTTACCCATGGTGTGCCACATTTGAAATGTGGCGCACCATGGTACAAAAACACCATACATGCGTAACACATCTGTGCTGAAAAAGTAATACATTACTAGAGTTGCATCGCAAGTGTGATGCAGCTCCAGCAAGGCTCACCAATGCACTATATTCACAATACTGCGTCAATACCTACGCCTGCTTCAAGCACATGCACAGTTTTGAAACAGCATGGGTCTGAAAGTCACTGAGTGAAATATCATGCATTACAGTCAGCCACTTTCAAGACGCATTCCTTCAGAGGAACACTTCTTTATGGTGCAGGGCTTTAGAATGTGACATATCTCCTAGATCCATAACGTTGTAAATATGGTACATTATTTCCACTGTCATTGTATTAAATAAACTGACGAAATTGTGGCGCAAAGAGACGCAACGTCAACATAAAGCTGCCACAATGTGTTTTAAAGTGCCCTTTAAATTACAACCAACACTCTCTTTGAAGAGACCCCTCAGGTTTTTTTAACAGCTGTTAAGTCCTTCCATGCTCATGACAGAGCCGCTCCATCACGAGCATTGCCTCAGCTGTCCTCAGGATGGACCAGTTTTGTCATGGGCTTGCCGCTGTGCTTGCACAGCACTAATATTGCGCCTCCATGACACGTTCTATTGACTAAGCAGAGCCATGACAGAACCACTGTATCATGAACAGATCTCAACCGTGGCTCATGAAGGAGTAGCTCTATCATGAGCATAGAAGTACCACTCAGCCCCCCGGCCCCCTAATGCTGTGGCAGAATTGCCACTGCAGCAAAGAACTTAAACTCCTGGAAAGAACAACATGTAACATTTAATATCATTTCCCACCAATGTTTTCATATATCAGTGTTGCTGAACTCACTCAGTGAAATGTCGCTCATTTCATTAAATCACTTTTAAAGCATGCCTTATAACAATGCACCCAATCCTATGTGGAAGTGCTTATATTAAACATGACATTGCTTTAAGCAGGATAGACAAAGAAATGACACAGTGATGTAAAAATTTCTTTATTTTTTATACTTACCTAAAAAATAAATAAAACAGTAAAGTAAATTTCTTTTAAAAACGTAGTACCTGTGGAAGAAAAGTAAAAATAAGATTATAATGTACATTTCATAAAATAAAAAAAAGTAGGAGTCAATAAGAGAGAGGCAGAGAAAACTCTCGGATGTTATTAGTTGTACTTGCCTTATAAATATAATATCTGTGGAAGACAGTAAAAAAATATGTTATAATACATATTTCTAAATTCAATGTAACAAAATAACTCAAACAACATATTAAATGGTTTATTTTTGCTGTCCTCAGAATACATTGATTTTCACTATAAACAGTGATTTCAATATTAATCATCATATAACAGCGGGGGAAAAAAAACACAATCAAAATGATTGTGTTTAAAAAACCCATCCAAAATCTCCATACATATTATAAATACCTGAAAAAAACATATCTTAAATGTTTTTCTCAAATTCGCAATTTCTTGAGTAAGCACACTACATCTTCCACAGTTACAAACTAATTAAACTATACGACCTATTTTTAAATATATCTCAAAAAAACACCGTGCAAGTATCTCCTATAAAAATCTATCTTAAGTATACATTTTCTTCTCTCATACCTTTCCGCATGGCCAAATTGTATAAGTTAACTCATGACCTTTTAAATACCTCTCCCAAAAACTTGCGTCCATATATGTTCTAAAATAATTATCTAAAGTACTCATTTTCTTCTCTCATATTTTTCCACATGGCCAAATACTATGAGTTAAGGAGTTTTTTTCTGAAATTTCTTAATCTTATCTATTCTTTTGTGAACCTTTACAGTAAAAATGTGTAACATGCTTTATACCACCAAACATGAACTACATTTCTACCTGATGTTATCACTATACCAAACACAAATTTCATTTATAGATTTGTAGACCCTCAGTCACATGATATTTGTAAACAAGAAAGTTTCATATCTTTACAGTATTAATCTTCCTACAGCAAGTGATTCTACTGAAATTTGGGTTCCAAAAATAGCAGATAGGAGTTAGTTAAGGCAAAAGGCAAACGTTTCTTAAAAGTCAATTGGGTATCATTGCAAAGCGTCTAGCCACTTCCACACTTCAAATAAGCTGTATAATGTCCTGATGATGTGGAAGGCCCTTCATGAAAAATAATGGCTACAGTTACAAATGTTCGTCTAGAAATAGATACTTGAGTAGCCACAAATTTTTTTATTAAAGTTGACAATTTACTCCCATCAGCTCTGCATCGTTGAAACATTAATATTACATATTGTCCATATCTATGGATAAATAAAGTTGATAACATTTCAGACTTACATTGAGAACAGACCATGTTCTGATGCGCATCTTTAACTAGTTTATTAAAAGACACTTCTTTACAGTCTGGTAATGTTAAATATATAAATCTTTCACTGTGTATATCAGTACTACTTGAAAATGAGCAATTATCACAGTTATGTTCCCATTTATAAGAAAGGCCAAAAAGATTATCAATATCTACACCTTCATCTTCCAAAACTGTAAACATATACATAATAAATTCCTGACAATCTTGCTGAATATTCTGTGAAAATTGATTTACTCCTGCACATATGTCTAAAACATTCCTTAGTTCTGAAACACTTCCTACTTCACTTTCACCACTACTACATTTTTCAAATATAGAATTTAAGGAATAGCAAAATGTTTGCTCCTGATTTTCTACAATCTGTTCCCTAACATTTTTTAGAAAAAAAACAACATTAACTACTACATTTGCATAACAGTTGACACCAGACCTGTTTTCAAACTTAAATCCAACAATCTCTTCAATACTAACCGTTTTCTTATGCCTACCAACAACAGCTACATCTTTTTTTCGTCGTTTCTCAACTACTTCAGCACATTTCTCCTCATTTTTCCTTTTCTGACCAACCATACGCCTTTCAATTAAAGGATATTGAGGTAAACTTGGAGCATATTCTCTTCTTAACCTATTATACTCCTTAACACAATTTAAATCTGCACTAATCTTTGTCTCATCATAATCAATTAAATAAAGTCCACATAAAGTTCTAACTCGCGATAAAGCAACATATGCCATACCCTCTTTGAATACAGTGCTTCCAATATTTACCAAAGCACAATCTACACTTAAACCTTGAGATTTGTGAATAGTCACTGCATATGCCAAACAAATTGGAAATTGCTTCCGACGGACATATAAGTCTTTCACAAGCAAAAAACGATTTGAACAGCGACTAATTTGCTGAACTTCCTCAATTCCATCAAATTTTATTCTTAAAAATTCAATCTCATCTCTATTTGTATAATTAACAAAACCAACAACATTACCCATTGCTCCATTTACCAATCCTCTTTCTACCTGTAAATTTCTCCTTAAAATTATCCGACAATTTAAACATACATACAGATTTTTCTCTAAACCAGCAGTTTTAGATATACTTTTTTGAAGAGAATCCAATTTTAACTTCAACTTTTCAGACAAAACAATAGTACTACCTTCATGCTCTATTCTATCTTTAGCTTCCAGTTTCCTAATTTGTTGATTTTCTAAATTCAACATGTTCTCATTAAAAACTGAACATTCTTTCACAGTTGGCATCAAGCATATCACTGATTTATCTGCTACCTCTTTACTATATATTTTCTCAGGTACATTATCTTCATTAGGAAACAGCTTGGAAAGTAATCGTGTTCGTAGAGTGTGTTTTGCATCTTCAGTTAGTTTTCCAATCCTGATATCTTGAATAATATTTCCATATTTAGTATCCTTTGCCTGTCGCATATTTTGAATCAGTTCAGTATATTTGAAATGTGACCATATATTAACATTTCCAATACTGCCCAGGCACTTTCTAGTCTCCTCATGCGTAACAGTTTCAAATACAGGTTATCCTTTCACTGGAGTTAGTTGGAGTAGATCTCCAAAAACTATGACATGTTTACCTCCAAATAACACATCATACTCTATCTTAAGTATCTGTTGCATTCTTAAATGCACAAAAGCAAGCATTAAATTAGATACCATGCTTACTTCATCAATAATAAGAAGTTTCATTTTTTTAAGCACTCTAGAAACTTCAAAACAAGCTTCTCCAGATAGCTTGTGATATTGTAATTTATTTTCATGTTCAACTGGCAGCATCAGTAAACGATGTAAAGTAATACCTTTAATATTATGTGCTGCCAATCCAGTTGGAGCAGTAACAACACACGACAGTGTTGACTGAGTTCTTTGCTGTAAATATGTAGTAATTCCTTTAATTAGGAAACTTTTACCAGTTCCAGCTTCTCCACTTACATATAATCGAATAGGTTCAAATGACATACATGAGCAATCTTTTCTCTCATGACGAAAGCCATGCTCAATGTGCTCTGTCACTTCATCATATATCTGTCTTTGCTCAATATTAAATTGCTTCTTTAATTCTTCTAAGTTGATTACTTCCTCTTGACCTTGCTGCATTGCTCTTTCCACCTCATCCATGGCAGTGGCTGCTTCATTTTGGATAATTGGTTGTCCCAGTGGATCTTGACTTAATGAAGCCGTACTTTGACTATCTTGTGAACTATCTCTAGCAATCTCCGCTGCAATTGTCACTTCTTGCTCTATTTCATCATTCAACATTTGCAGATAATTACTAAAAACAGTACATTCAATACTACTTTTAGATGAGTTGAATGAATCTTCATAACTATCAAAGTCCCCAAGTAGTTCCTCTTCTCTACGCCATGGTTTAAAGAGTTGCAAAAGAGCAAAATAGTAAAATTCTCTTTTGTCTGCTGTTTCGCAACTCAGTTTCCGATGAATAATCAAGTGTCCTTTTCTTTGCTTCACCAGACATCCTTCTTGTCCAATTACAGCATATACACCTTTATCAATGTTCTCTGTAACATTCCTTTTAAAAGTGTAGTTTTGAAGTATTTCATATAGACAAATGTTTTCTAGAGGAGTACTTCTATTTGGATAGTATGTATCCAACATATTTGTTTTCAGAATGTCTGTACTGTTTGGTTCTTTCTGGGCTAAATATTCAATTTCTTGCACAGGTTTTAGAACACGGTTTCGTGTTTCTGCAAGACCCAAACTCTCCCAGAGAATAGTCCTTGATTTAGCATAAAGACTTGCTGATGATAATCGGTCACAACATTCATATGCTCAAATTTCTCGATAAGACAACATCTTCAAACTGTACGTATACAATTTCTTGCTTAGGCTCTTTTCATGAGAAATGTCTTCTCACATCTCCTTCAGTTCCGTCTTTTCAGATTTTGTGATGTAAGACGTTACATATCGAGCCACAGCAATAGAGTTGTCTGCAACATATTGTATGTCCATGTTAGCATTCCACATGGACAAAATGACTGGGTTATAGTCATTTATATATTTGGATTCTTCACCTCTTCTTAAGTTGTACGTATTTTTAGGTGACCTTCTTCTGATGTTATGTCGCAAAGATGACATCAAATTGTTGACTCTTCCTTTTGAAAGTACCGGTCGTGCAAATCCAAAACGACATTTGGTGTAGAATTTACTCTTTGATTTGAATTTTCGCCGACAATATTTTCCACAACGATGACTTTGAAAGCGTAACACTTTTCCTCTTAAGTCCTTATCAGTTGTACTATTAGGTATGTCACAAGTGGCATACTGTTCAATAAAAGACAGTACAGTCTCATCCGAGTCTCTTCCAAATTTAGGAGCATCCTTGATCCATAACAGCATATGAATATGAGGAGCACCTCTTGCTTGGTATTCTTTTCTCCAAAAGAAATCCAGTACTTCACCAAGCGGCGGATTTTTCTTGTTTGTAAGAAAAGACATCATAGCTTCAAATCTATGATTGAAATATCTGCAAACATTAACCGGATCTAATGAACACAGTTCTCCAGGTGTCTTGTAGTTTATATTTTCTATGTTTGCATTCGCCTCCTGAAGAAATTCAAGTAAATCTTCCCAAGCATACTCTGCACAGCTTAGAGTTAAAAACCATGTTGGTGCTCCTAAGTTTCTAAGCATGCACTTCAAATCTCCATGACGACGGTACCAATACTCATTAGTACCACGCTGACAAGCCATTAAATTAATTAGGTGTGAAACCAAAACACTATCTTTCTGTTGCACTTTATCCATAAATTCCTTTGCTGAAATATTATGCAGATGAACTCCACTTTTTAAGATATGATTTACTGCATAAGAGAGACCAGATAAGTCACTCTCAAACAGAAGATGAAACAAATATGGAATGCATTGGCGAAACCTCGGATCTTCTGCATATAATCTTGTTATCCGGTATTGAGATGCAGGAATCTGCATAGGTCGATCATCATATCGTGTACCTTCACCTGTAGGGAATAACTGTGGGAAACAACGACCTTCCAAACTTTCTTCCCACACACTAATAGGATTTCCTTTCGCCTTTTTCATCTGAAATAATTCAATAGCATTCCCTATTGCTTCTTTGGAATGCAGTGGATGACCACTGTAATGTTCATAAATTTCTTCACTTCTGGATAGGTCAACTTTTTCAATTTGTCCAATAGACAAATCACTCTCCTCTTCTTCACTTACATCTTCTTCTTCTACGTATACATCTTTATAGTACTTATTGTTTTGAACTAAATACAACGTTGCCTTTTTGACTTTTCTAACATCCACTAAATCTAGCCAGATTTTCTTACTCTTTGTAGGTACACCATTAACTAGAATAACTAGAGGTTCCTCTTCTACATTTTCAACACCAATTGTTTCCATATTTTTTTTTTAAATCAAGTGGCAAATATACAACTCTACCCTTTAATCCTCTTTGTAAATCTGAAGGATTTAATTTACCAGTCTTAGGCTCCATACGAACAATAGCCTGAAAAGGATGTACACATTGGATCAGAATAGTCTCATAAGTATTTAAATCCATCAATTCTGATGGAATATTTATCAACTCTAGATTATTATGAACAGCTCTAGCAGGCATTTTATTTTCATTTAATTTATTATAACAATATTTACAAATACGTTGCTCAAAACCCAAATCAAAATAGTTTTCCACCAACAAATAAGTTGCAAAATCTTTTCATTGATCATTACTTTCATCTTCACTTTTTAAATATAAATCAACTAACCTAGTTTGACTTTTGTAATGAATGCGTCGACAACAGACACAAGAAAAATTTGGTTTCTCACCTGCAATTACCTTAAACTTTATTATTTCCTGTTCAAAATTTTCAATATTAACATGTCCAACATTTTCTAACACATTTCCTTCTATAATTATATCAGTTTCTGCATTACCTTCCTCTGGAACAAAATAACTTAGCTCAATTTCTGCACAAATCTTCTTAACATCTAATTCACATCCATACAAAAGAGCACTATTTAACTGTTTAAGTTTAAGTGCTGGACTTTTTGCATAATACAACTTTCTCACCAATTTTCTCATTTTAGTATGATGCACTGCTAACATCCTGAAGTGATGAAACACACTCTGGCATATTTTTTTAGAAAGACAAGCCAGAGAATGACCTTGCAGACCTATTTTTTCTCGCACTCTGCAATGATCTAATTCTTGCAACATAACAATTTTTTTTCTAAGACTTTCTTTAGTGTACTTACATAAGAAATTGCGAAAGAAATCAATTGAATCCTGTCGTACACTACAAATGCTACTACAATTCCAACTGTAAACAGGAACATTAGCACGTCCCCCTGAAGCTTCTCCAGCCATCACCTCTTCTGCATTTCTAACCACAATTTTCTCTTTCTCAATTACACATCCCTCCTTCACCTCGTATCCTCGACCACTGGTGTCAACTGCATGCAACAAATCGTTACTTTGAAAGTAACTCTCTTCATTAAAAAATGGTTCAGACGTTGAAGTATGCATCCACTTCCCAGAAAACACTTTACAAAAATTACTCCTATTTATGTGTCTCTTCCATTTACTTTTAGCTTTTAAAACTCGTATTGCCTTATTTAGCGTATTTATTCTATTAAGTACTAAAATAAATAATTTTCTTTTTGTCTCAAACGCACGCTCAACAATACCCTCTATATATTGTTTCTTCTTAAGAAAAGCAGATCTTCTTTTAGAAACTTTCTCCTTTAGTAATAAATTCGAAACTACTCTGTTGTAAAACATACGCTTCCTGATTTGGCTAAATTGATTAATCCGAGTTTTACTGTACAGATTTTCCTGTCTCCTGATTCCAGAAACATTTTTATCTTTGGTTCCATGTCTCCTTCTCGATACTGGTATACGTTTGTCCTTGTGCACTTCAATACTAACATTTTTCCTTCCACATATTGCTCTCAAAAACTTTTTGGTTTGCTTACCAGGAGCACTCTTCTTTTTATCCGTCCTATGTTCTTTTGATACTTCTTCAATTCCTTTCTTCTTCAAATTGTAAGTCCGTTTATAGAGCTTTCTTTTTTCAGTTCTGGTCGGCATCTTAATTTAAGATTTTGATGAAATTCTCAATCTGTAAAACACAAACATAACAAATATTATAGTTGACTACTAGCATATAACGTACAAATTTAAACCACAGATTCATTTTCCAAGTAGAATAAAGAAAATAACAGAAAGTCTCTGAACAGAGTAGGAAATCCTGTAGTGAATGTTGGTTCTTAATTTTATCACACTCCATATCTGTTTTAACATTATAGACAGTTTTTAATTCTAATTTTTAAAGCATACAAACAGTACACTTTTTTCAAGAACTATGGGTCATCGTAGATGTTTTAATCTTTTTTACTACAATCTCTTTTACACTTCATGAGAACATGTCTTATCACTCTCCTAAAGCACATCAACGACGAATAGGACAAGAAAACTGTCTTCAAGAATGCTTTACTAGCAAATTTTTTTTTATTTATTTAAATCTTCATAATTTTGTAGAACTTCCACCATTATATCATCAGGGACTTCTTCAAGTCCAAAGTCCTCATCTCCTTCTACCATCTCTAAGTAAGCGGAGTCCAAAGACATGTCCATAAAATAATTTTTTTCATCTATTTCCTCTTCAAAGACTGCGTCTAAAATTTCCTCCATCACTTCGTTAATGATTTCAAAATGAATTTGTTTCTCTTCTGAGGAATTCTCCATAACTAGACTCAGTTTATTCTTCTGTATCCTTTTAAAAAAATATAGAGACTAAATTATATCTTTTTTCATAAATGTATAACTTAAAAGTGCCTTTACTAATTTTCAAACTACATATATTTTTATAATTTCTATCTTATTAACTCTATATATTTTAAGATACCACGTTCCTCCTGTTTTGAAAAGAAATTGGCAATATAACCCTAAACATTAACACTGATCTTTTTTTTCCATTAAATAATTACTGTTGTTAAAAGACATTTTACTGTAAAATTTCTTTTTAGATTTTCTAGATATCACAAATATTGATAATCTGTAGAATTAATTTTTAGAGACCCATTTTTTCAGTTCACCAGTACAAAGAGCTATGTAAACTATATGCAGAAGGCTCACACTATACAAACCGTAGCATTCACTTAACAGATTACTACTTCTCACAGAGACAGTTCCTTTTATGTTTCAACAGCATACTCACCATGTAAAAGTCATAGCATATACAAAATGTCATACTAAGCATGAAGAACAACCTCATAATAAACCTCTGCATGAATATGTAAAACAATGCCTATACATAGTATAATCACAGATATGCAGGAAAGATACCCATCACACCTAGAACCATATCATAATACCTCTTTGTAAATAAAGGAGAAAAACGGCCAAACATAATGCAACAAGATTTCAAAAATCATGAGCACTTCACAAGATTTCAGTAATGGAAACATGAAATAATTATACTCCAATGATCCGTAAATCTGAACTCCATCAAAAAGAGCACATGCACCAAGCCCATTAAAAGATAATTTCAACTGTCAGTGGAGAATATCTCAAAATACATATCTAGTATAAGCAGATACAACCCATGTGAATAATTCAAGATAAAATCATATTCCAAAATGAAATTTTACAAACATTTAAAAAAATCTTCTTCATTATTTTCATGTGCACCCAAAAAAATTGCCTATGCAAAAATACCAACTCACCTGAAAAAAAGAATATCATTCCTCAAATTCTGTAATTCAGAAGGCAGGTTGTTGCTTTTCAGTACCAAACACTGTAAAAAAGAAAATAATAAAATGTAATTAACTTATTACAGACTTATTTCTTACACAACATAGAGCCATTATAGCAAAGAACAAGCATAACAGATAAATTCCCCAAGATTCTCTATCATTACAATAAGATACAAAATGTCTCATTTATGAAACCATTGCGCCACAGATATATCACTTTTTCCCATGTTAAAACTCATGCACCAGCGACACAAGGCCTTCATAACTAAAAGCCCATGTGACGGAGAACAAGTGCATAGACAGAAAATACAGGGCCAACCATGGGCATATGCAAGCAGTACACCTGCACAGGACCACCAAACCCCAGGAGCCACCATATTAATATATATCCTTAATATAATAATCCTCTAAGGATGCATACATATTTGCGTAGCGGACCATGGCAGGAATATGGCGTGCTCTGCCTCTGTTCCACTTCCAAACACCTTGATCCACCCCCCCCTCTTCAGTGAGCTGCACGCTCCGCCCCGCCCAAACCCCCTGTTACAGAGCCCCCTACCTACGCTCCCTGCCCAGGGCTGCCATGACCCTATACCCGCCCCTGGAAAATGTATAAGACACAGCAACAGTAAAAATCAAAGAATAGGCAACATGCAGAAAAACTGCACAGTAGATAAAGAAACGAGGGGCATATTATCAAGGGGGTTTATCTCCGCTTGTTTGGCTTTAAAAGCCAAGAAAGCGGAGATAAAATTATCTCCCTATTACCTAGCTGTCGCTAACACCAGTTAGCGACAGCTAGTAGGAGATAGCGACCATCTTGGACCCCACTTTGCATGTCAGTGATATTTATCACTAATGACATGCAAAGTGGACATGCCAAGATGTTAGCGTCTGGAAACAGTCGCTAACATCGCTATCTCCTATTACCAACTTTTGGAGATATTCGTGCTAGGCGCGAATATCTCCAAAAGCTAACACCTGCCCTGAGCAGTTCTTAGCCATGTTATCCAATGGGAGGTGGATAACATGGCTAAGAGCATTAGCTCGGTAATGCATAAATATCGCTGACTTTTCAGCGATATTCATGCATTGCGGCCGTTTTTTATCGCATTTGCGATAAACCTTGGTAATACCAAGGTTTATCTGCGATAAAAATTGCCGCAGCGCAGCAGTAAATTTTTGTCTCTAACCAAGCAATAGCGATAATTATCGCTATTGCTTGGTAATATGCCCCCATATGTTTAAGATAACCCCATTGAAAAACATGTAGTAATTTTTTTAATCTGCCATGCATCTAGCCCTCCACGACCGCTTTGGAAACTCCTGCTCTAAACCTTTACATTTCATTTTTAAAACAAACGCACGTTTTTTTTCAAAGCTGCATATTAAACGCCTAAACATGTATTTAGTCGTCCACATGCAGGCACTTTCAATTACATGACTTATTTAAGTGGAATCCCTGTAATGTTGCATATCTTTCCAAAAATACACCAGTGCCTATTATTATAACGATTTTTTTCATTCTTCATCAGTGATATTATTTTTTACATATAATGAAAATCACTATGACTTTTTAAACGACAAAGCTTACGCGGTAAAAATCACTCTGCATTTGCTTCCCTTTAAGAATGTAGTTTATCTACCCCACGCATGTGAACCTTGATATTTCCATCTGGCAGCAAATTCCGGCCTTGAATCACAAGACATGAACAACAGCCTTATTGTCACAAAAAGAAGTTAGCGTAGCATCTGTTCGCGAACATATCTTTCACTTACCTAATATTCACAGACAACACCATTCCTTATAAAAGACTGGCCTTCCTTTACAATGTACTGAGGTGACTCCCTTAATTTTAAACGCATCCTCCACTTCAAGACAGGCTATTTTTTTTATAACTACTAAGCAATGGTTTAGTGACCAGACTGCCAAAAATTATATCAAGTCATTCTGCTACTCTTCACTCCATGCTCTGCGACCTATTTCTGTGGACTTCCTGTTGAACTGCCAGTGCTGCGACGTTTGTGTTCCCATCTCGTTTATTTAAAAATGGATGTCCCTCCTGTCTTCGCAAACAAGCCGGAACACTTAGAACTATTTCGCCAGAAGATGCTTGACTACTACGGCATCTTAGCACTCTCGACTCTGAATACTTCATATCGATTATCATATCGATATTCCTATTTCACCAGTGTGCAGCCTGTATTTCATTGCCTGAGCTGTGATTTCATGTGGGCCCTGGACTTATGTCTCTGCAACTTGGTACCTCCTGAAGTGAATTACAATCATCTCATGAATCCGTTAATTGATCATGAACAGTTTTGTTGCAACGGAGGGATTATGGCCTTTGCAGCGATACAAGGAGTTCTGGGTCATTGGGATATATTCGCAGCGGCGCAAGATTTCCTGACAGACAGCTACATTGAAAACCCACCGAGCTGTCCTATGATGGTACTAGAGGCTCCGGTAATAACAGATCATGAATGCTGCTTTCCTCTTTTCAATTGGATGGCTGACATGTTTTCGGATCATAACAGTGACTTCTTGTTAGAAGCAGTTGCTGCCTACTTTGCCTATACAATCCTGGGTTGACTGTTATGCAAGCCATTGACGTCCACATTTCGTTTTGCCTCCCTATCTTTTTCACGTTTTCTTGGATATTTTCTTAACATGAACAGACCTATTGGCTTTACTAACAGTGGACATTATGATTTCCTACTGGTTAAATTTTGATCTTTTATGTGGACTACATTTTTTTTCTTCACCTACTCGATTTTGAACTTTATTTTTTATTAAAGTCTAATCTCAACAATTCTATTGTATATCTTATCTTATCTTATTTCAAACGTACTCGAACCAAAACTCGCTAATATATGCTATATGTGCCCTAATTAATGTGTAAATATAGAATGAGTTTTTTATAACTGTAAACACAATTTCGCATTTGAACTGCTTAATTCCGCCTCAGACACCTCTGATCATTTAATTTTCCCTAAACTAAAATATTTTGATTACATACATGCACCTCTCGCCATTTTGTCGGTTTTGGCGCGTTTTTTTTCCCTTACACAATAGCATAACAGAAACGTGATAGTGCTTCGCATGCAGAGAGCTGATTGATAAAGACATAATGTCTAACCACTAGCATTTTCATGTATCGTTCCTAAACTGAAAGGCCAGAGACCTTCTTCCATTTATTAAAATATAATATACTTCCTCATAACAGTGTATAATTAATTTTGCAAAACCATATTCATTTTTCATCAACTATACCGTTTGTATTCTATGTACTACTGACTATACCGATTACTTTGTTTTTTGCAATGTCTCTACTCGTATTAGATTAGAAACTTGCCTTGAAAACAGTGCATTTCTGAATAAACATTTCAAATATACACGTTCTCTCTTTTAATCCATAATCTCAACTAAAATGATTGTATACTGAAACAGTATTCATGTGTTCCACGTAACTTCAGCTATACTAACTTAATATTTTCTTTTGTCGACCTGATTTACTCATACTAGAACCCACAGGCCTATAATAGCCCGTGAACCCTTTCTTAGTAGGTCGCGCACCATGCAGACAGTTGTACCTCTGTAAAAAAATAATTTATTACTCTTCTCAACCACCGTCGCAGTTCCGCTTCACTCAGTGTTAATCATTGCTCCCACGCTTCTACAGACCAGACGCTATGTCGTATTTCACTCCTTATCACGCTTTAATCTCCACAATAACAAACACTTCTTCGCCAGCCACCAGAGAACAGAGTGCAGATGCAGAGGCACTAAGTAGTGAAATACAACATACCCTCTGCTCTATGGAAGCAACCGAGCGGTAATTCTGAAAGAAAACATTCACTAGCGCTTCAAAAAAGCATTTCAATTATATAAATAGTTTTTTGAAAACGTTCCAACTACTTTGATGCGACTATCTGTGTGTGCCTCCACAGCAAAGTTCCTCAGCCCGGACTGAAGGCAGACACAGATAGGCACACACACAATAAGATAACACAGGGCAACGGAGACGGAAAACAGAAGGCAGATGAAGATGCAGTCAAACAGCAGGAGTGAGAGAGATATTTTTATACTCCGTTTGGTACCTCAATTTACGAAGACATTTACTGCACAAATCTGTGTACAACCTCATGGTCAGAACTTTTCATTTTATTTTACTCGACCACCTCCCCCTCTCACCCCACCAGTACAAGCCGCGGCCACAAACTACAATGTAATTTTGTCGTCTGTCAGAAAGTTTAAGAATTCATTAAGCATTACCACTTTTTCAAGACGGTATCACATGTAATGTACCAACTTTTCATTTTATTTTACTCGACCACCTGCCCTTCTCATCCTACGTCCACCATCGCAGGCCGCGGCCACAAACCACACTATAATTTTGTCGTCTGACACAAACTTTAAGAATTCATTAAACATTACCACTTTTTCAACACGGTATCACATGTAATATACCAACTTTTCATTTTATTTCACTCAACCACCTGCCCCTCTCACCCTACACCCACCAATGTAGGCCGCGTCCAGAAACCGCACTCTAATTTTGTCGTGTGACAGAAAGTTTACGAATTCATTAACCATTAACATTTTTTCACGACGGTATCACATGTAATTTACCATTTCTCTCTCTATCTGCATTATCTGTCTCTCTGCTAATATCATTTTTTCACTTCATAAACAACTTCTCTCATTATATATAAAGGCTTCAAAATCACACAAATAATTACTCTTTATATTAAACATATTTTAAACTTCATATTTCACATTTAAATTAAAAATAGTTTTAGAAATATAACACATTATGACAGCCAAAAATGAGTTTAGTTTCAAACTATGAGGAAAATCAATCATTGTTTGTGAGTAAACCATATTTTACGGTACATGACAAAACAAACAGTTACAGACTTACCTTTACCAATGCTTTGTACGATGTACAACAGTGACAGTCACAAAATAGATATTTGTTTGACGGAAGTCTCAATTATGCTGCTATCACTGCAACCAAAATTCAATGGCACAGATATCCAGTCAATACAGACTCATATATGTCTCTTCGGCAAAATTTTGTATTCAAATTTACATTTCAGTTGGTTGTCCCTAACAATATTTTCAATGTCACATAAAAGTCACCCATCACCCACTGCCATCTCTGACTGTTTCCATGGTAACACCTCATTCTGCACCTGGCTGAAGGCACAGGTCAAAAGTTCATATCTCAACGTTCTACAGCAAACTAACAACACTGTTTTCCCTCCAGAAACACCTGCCTATCCACAGCTCTGTTACATGTCATTTTTTTCACACCCAATACTACTTTTTCTTTTACATAACATTAACATGCAACGTAGTCTTCAATCTTCACGTATTAGAATCAACCAATCATTTTTCGTTTTTCAACCACACCAAGCTTCATCCATTTTTTTATCCTGAATTTCAGCTTCTAACTGCCATTCCACTTCCAGAAGCCATCGGAGTACGAGTGCATCTGCCTTGAAAATGAAGGTTTGGCTTTTAGGACACAGCTATATTCACTGGAGTGGAAAATATGCAGCAAGCAGACGAATTTCCAACCTTGATTTACCAAATGTGCAGATAACGTGGATTAGGCAAAGAGGATTAAGATGTCACCAATTAATACCATTGGTGAAAACTTTTATGCATCTCCCAGAACCAGACCTTATAATTGTGCACTGTGGTGGGAACGATCTAGGCACATTGACTGGGGTAGGTCTGGAAATGCTTCTAAAAGACACCTTTCGACAATTGATGACACTTTTTCCTCGAACTGCTTTGGTATATTCCAATATATGCCAAAGACAGAAATGGAATTGGTCCAATCAACATTGTGCATAAATTGAGAAATCAAGGAGACATGTTAATAAATCTGTTTCTGCTTTCCTCAGAGATTATAGCATGGGTTCTATTTACCACAACAACTTGCGTTACCACATGCAAGACATCTATAGGACAGATGGTGTTCATTTCACGGATGAGGGAAACAGAATCTTCCTCTGCAACATCAGACTCTGCATCGGTACTTACTTATAAATGCAGAAAAAACTCAATTAACACAAGGGCTCTTTTCAGAGCCACCTTATATCAAAGCACTCAAACTTCTGATTTATCTCCATTTTCACACTCTTGTAAATAGGTGTGCGCGCCCGAGTGCGCGCACCCCGCAACTTTAAAAAAAAAAAAATATATATATATTTTCGCGTTTAAGGGCCTTACTGCACACCCTGAGAGAACCTACGCAGCAAAACAATGTCTACCTTCTCCCCTTTCCATGTTCCAACGCTTTGAAATGACAATATATTTACTCGCAGTGACAAAATGGCGGTCAACACTTCCTGATTTCCTTCTAATCGAACGTTAACAGACGTCACGCAGCAAAAAAAAAATCCGCTCGCGCGCAGCCGCTTGAGTGCGCGCACCCGTGCGCGCTTATAGATATATAATTGACTTTAACTTTAATTTTCTCAGCAACTACTGAACAGATTTACACCATTCCAAAAAAAGCGTAATCTGCGAGCCGGACTCTACAGTTTTGCCAAATTTCTTATAAATCCATTCAGCCGTTCGACCTGTAGCCGTGTCTAAACGTCCTATGGAAAATAACATGGAGAAAACACGTTTTGGGACCCCCCTTTTATCTCAGCACCCACTTCACCAATCCCCCCCCAAACTTTCGGGGAAGGAGCGCAGCGGACCGAGCCATCTTCTTTAAAAAATTCGCAAAGATTCATCCACCAGGGCCAAAGTTAATCCAAATAGAATGTTGAGGATTTCCTATGGAAACTAGGTCCTAACTATAACTACCTACTGGCGACCGCCAGTAGGTAATATATATATATATATATATTCACTGAAAAAACCATAGGTTATAGACCATATATAGTTAGGAATTAGCATTTAGAAAACCTTATTTTACTCACACAAAACCATTGAAATACCATATATAGTTAGTTGCACTAACTATATATCGCGCACCCGCAATCCACTGCTGATGATGTCACATATTACATCATTCATGACATGGTCAGTGACATCACTGATGACATCTCAAATGACATCACTGATGACATCACTGATGACATCTCAAATGACATCACTGATAACATCTCAAATGACATCACTGATGACATCTCAAATGACATCACTGATGACATCACTGATGACATCTCATTTGACATCAATGACCACATCACTGATGATATCATTCATGTGACAATACAATGCATCTCCTCACACTTTAATATAACCTCTGTTACACCCAGTGTTAAATACAGAGTATAATTTTTGAAACCATTGACACACCAATACTAGTTACTACATACGCACTCAGTGATTCCTATGTTTACACACACATTCACTCATTTACCCATACAATCATTCATACATACAATTACTCATCTTTACAACACTATCATATGCACTCATACACCTATACAGACTCTCACACTCTGTCACTCATCCATGGAGTTACTCACACACCTAGTCAGTCCTGTAAATAATCAATCACACTTCCATTTTCTAATCTATACAGTTAAACATAGAGCACCTTACATTTTGAAACATATACTAACACATACTTACTCTCTTATACAATCATTGATACAAGTACACATTGAACTGCACAGAGTCACACACCTCCCAGCCAGCCACACACACACTCAGTCTCCCATACAAATACTTGGGCAATCAATCAATAACCCATATAGTTACTCATATAGCTACTGACCAACACATGCAGCAGTTTACAGAACAACAGACATAATGATGCACAAATTAAGACAGTTTAGTCACTAACCCATGCACTCAGTGAGACACATTTAATCACTCACTCATACAGTCAGTCACTCATCTAATAAATCCTTCATCCAGACACTTCTACATCTACTCATTCTTCAATATGTAAAACATATTTAAACTTTTCAGAAACACAGTCACTGGATGATGTCATCAGTGATGTCATTTGAGATGTCATCAGTGATGTCATCAGTGATGTCACTGACCATGTCATGAATGATGTAATATGTGACATCATCAGCAGTGGATTGCGGGTGCGCGATATATAGTTAGTGCAACTAACTATATATGGAATTTCAATGGTTTTGTGTGAGTAAAATAAAGTTTTCTAAATGCTAATTCCTAACTATATATGGTCTATAACCTATGGTTTTTTCAGTGAATTTTCAAGGTTTTGTAAATGCTAATTCCTAACTATATATGGTCTATAACCTATGGTTTTTTCAGTGAATTTCATTGGTTTTTTAACAGCTAATATCTGTAGCTGTAAAATGTATTCTTCTTTAAATCCAAAAATATATTTTATATGTTTATTAATAACTTTTTTTTTTTATATTTTTTTTTCTTCGTTCCCGCTTCGCGAATCGGGAAGCTTCCCGTTAGCTGACCTTGATGCCGCGAAATAGACCGCGAGCCGGTAAACGTTTCTTTACCGCAACTGCCGCGTTAGAAAACAACATCATCACGCCTCCCGTCCGCATGACGTTTCGCATTGTCGCGTGATACGTCATATGACGTGCTACGTTAGCGAACTGGTACGCTTACCGAGTCGCAAAGCACAGGTTTCTGGAAGCAAACCGGGAGGCCCTGCAAAGCGCGTAACGTAAACACAGCAGGTCATGTGACTTGGTAATAACACTTTTCATTGGTTCATTTCACTTTTGGTTTCCTAATGATGTAAGACTAGGTCATATAATATAAAATGAACACTTTTCATTGGTTGAGAACTATTGTTTTTCCCAAATGATAAAAATCCCTCCTTCTTTCCTCACTCTGACTTTCATCATTGTGAGAGAAAGACCCTTTGTTACCAGTGAGCAATGGCTTCTTTAGTAGCTTCAGCTGGTGCTTCCCCACCACCTCCACCACATCCAAGGAAGAGTGGACCACCTGCTCAAGTTATAATTCAGCAAGAAGAGGAAGAAGAGGAACAGGACGACGAGCACGAAGAGAGGCACTTTTTGCCTGAGGAGCCCAGGACGTCTCACCGGAAAGAAAACTTCATTTGGCAATTTTTTAAAATTCCCAAAGGTCAGAAAAAAGTAAATGCAAGATACGTAACTTGCCTTATATGTCAAGATAGACTGTCCAGAGGGACCGACAAAAAATACAGTTTCGGAAACTACACAATGCATCGCCATATGACTAGGTGGCATCCTAACAACTACAGTGCTGCACAGTTTCGTAACGACCTAGATAATCTCCCTATTATGGCCAGAAGATCTGTTGTACCGGAAGTAACTGGACCAGAGGGCAGGGAGATGGTGCCAAATATACAAACAAGATTTCGTGAAGTAAAACAAGTCTGCGTACATTGCAGTGGATTCATTTGCTACGGAGAAAGAAGCATCACTCTGATCAACAGAGCTATTGACTATCATATGCAAGTTTGTACGAAACGCCCCAAATAATAAATTCTTTTTTTTTGTTTTGTTGCTCCTGTTGAGCCCTTTACAATGAATCGTTTTCGTTGCCCCCTCCGAAAAAAACCAAAAAAATATATAAAACTGTTCAGAAAAATTCAAAAAAAGTAAAAAAATTTTCAGAAAAATAATAAAAAAAATATAAAACAACAAAAACAATAAAAAAAAAGTTCTTTTCAGAACTACCTCCCCGTTATTAAAAAATTGGTACAATATTTGGAACTGTGCCAACCTCTATTTCTCTTAGTTCGCTTCCCAGTTCGCTCCCCGGTACGCGAACCGGAAGCGAACCCAAAATTTTTTTTTAAAAAAAAGAACAGTAAGTATAAGGGAAGGAAACAGACAGTTATGTTAAAAGAAAGACAGCTATAGGGGAGTAAACTAGAGATACTATTACCCGTAATCCACTGCTGATGATGTCACATATTACATCATTCATGACATGCTCAATGACATCATCAGCAGAGGATTGCGGGTAACAGTATCCCTAGTTTATTCCCTATAGCTGTGTTTCTTTTAACATAACTGTCTGTTTCCTTCCCTTATACTTACTGTTCTTTTTAAAAAAAAATGTTTAGATCAGTCAGAAACAGTGAAAGTAATGAAATATAAAAGACTACGTAGAATATGAGCACTGTATGCAACAACTTTGACACTTACAGAAGCCTCACCTTCTCCATGCCTCCTACACAGTTCTACATGTACATCATAAATGCAAACAGAACAGAATTAATTATACATGTTAAATGGTTTATTTTTGCTGTTCTCAGAATGTATCAAATTTCACTAAAACAGTGACTTGAAGGTATTCATCATATAACAGCGGGAAAAAAAAACACAATCAAAATGATTGTGTTTAAAAAACCCATACAACATAACAAATCAGAATTCAGAACTCCTTAAAGTTAACTTACTTTCCATGACGGCCAAGGATGTCCTATGAACAGCTTACACTCTGTTGTGCTGTTATTACTTTCAACCCGCCACTTTCTGAAAGAAAACCTCCATCGTTTTCAAAAACATGTTACATACAATAAATGACTTCTCGCTCTCTACCACACGTTTCCACAAGGCCAAATCGTGTCTGAGCCATTTATAACTCTTAGAATTCTTTTAAACCAATCCCGTCATGTTGTATTTCCGCAACTTTCACAATTAAAATGTTGAAGATCATTTTCAAAATCCTGGACTAGTAATATCTTCCCCTTCTTGCTCAATCATGTTCTACATTTCCTATCACACTGATACTGCTTACTATGAAGCAGACTTACACTACCTTTATGACTAGTACAATTATTTAATTCTCTACATCACTTTTAATCACAAAGCAATGTAAAACAGTAGACAGCATTGCAGACTTACATTCCCTCTACTCCATGTTTTGATTGGCTGCTTCAATTAGCTTATAAAAAGAAACAGTTTTTCTGAACTCATTCAAAGTGCACGTATTTCTTCATGACGTCCAGTGTTATGGTAAGAAGTTATGTCTCTATACTACACTTATCCTCAAGGCCAAATCGTGTAGGAGCCATTAGAACTTCTTGAAATTCCTCAGAGCACATCCCGAGATTCTTTCCCTAAAATGTTGGTTTTAAAAACACCAGGTAAGAGTTTTTAAGGTCATACGGCAATTTTTTTTTGAAAATTAAAACAGAATCATTGCAGAATGACCAGCCATTTCTACACTTTAAATAAGCTGTATAATGTCCTGATGTTATTGAAGGACCATCATGATATATAATTGCTACAGTTACAAAAGTCCTTCCTGATATTGACAACTGTGAAGCCACAAAATTTTTAATTAAAGTTGTCAATTTTGTTCCATCAGGCCTACATCGTTGGAACATTAAAATGACATACTGGCCATATGTTCGTATAAATAATGTGGACATCATTTCAGATTTACATTGGCTACACTCCATGTTGTGATCAGCTGCTTTTACTAGCTTATTAAAAGAGACTGATTTACTGTCTGGCAAAGTTAAATATATAAATCTTTCTGAGTCTACACTAGTAGTACTTGATACCCTACAGTTCTCGCAGTCATGCTGCCATTGATAAGAAAGCCCAAACAGGTGATCTACATCTACACCTTCATCATGCAATACATCAAGCATATACATTAAAAACTCCTGACAATCTTGCTGACTATTTTGAGAGAATTGTGTTTGGCCTGAACATCTGTCTAACAGATTTCGAATTTCAGACACACTTTCTATGTTTGTTCTATCAGTGCTACATTTCTCTAACACAGAATTTAACAAACTGCAAAATCTTTGATCAGAATTGACCACAATCTCTTCTTTTACATTTTCTAGAGAAAACAAAACATTAACCACTACATTAGCATAGCAGTTGACACCAGAACTGTTTTCAAATTGAAAACCAACAACATCTTCAACAGAATCCTTTTTGTTTCTGCTTATAATTTCAGGTTCATCAACTTTTCGTCTTTTTGCTACAACCTCCCCAGTATTGGTCACATTTCTTCGTTTCCGGCCTACCACACGTTTCTCAAACAAAGGATACTGAGGCAAATGTGGCGCATACTCTCTTCTTAACCTATTGTATTCCTTAACACAATCTAGATCCGCACAAATGTTTGTGACATCACACTCAATCAAGTACAATCCCGATAAAGTTCTAACTCGTGACAATGCCACATATGCCATACCCTCCTTGAACACAGAACTGCCAATATTCACCAATGCACAGTCTACACTTAAACCTTGCGATTTATGGATTGTCACCGCATATGCCAAGCAAACAGGAAACTGCTTACGACGAACATATAAGTCTTTTACAAGCAAAAATCTAGCAGAACAACGACCAATTAGCTGTACTTCCTCAATGCCATCAAATTTAATTTTTAAAAATTCAATTCCATCTCTATTTCTGTATTTCACAAAATCAACAACATTACCCATTGATCCATTTACCAGACCTCTTTCAACATGTAAATTCCTTCTTAAAATTATACGGCAGTTCAAGCACACATTCAGAGTCTTTTCAAAACCCGCAGTTTTAGATATACTCTTCTCTAATGAATCCAATTCTGTTTTCAGATTCTCAGACAAAATAATTGTTGATCCCATATGCTCTACTCTGTCAATAGCTTCCAGTTTCACAATCTCTTGCTTTTCTAAATGCAACATTTTGTTGTTGAATTTGGCACATTCTGCAAGAGTTGGCATCAAACATATTCCAGATTTTTTCTCAGTAACTTTCTGAAAAATATTCTCAGGCACAACATCTTCGTCTGGATATAAATTTGTCAGTAATCGTGCATGTAAAGCTTCTTTCCCATGCTCGGTCACTTTTCCAATTCTAACATCTTGTAGAATAGTCTTGTAAACTTCATCCTTTGCCTGACGCATATTTTCATGCAGTTCAGCATAATTGAAGTTTAACCATATATTGACGTTGCCAATGCTCCCTAAGCACTTCCTGGTATCTTCATGCGTGAGCATTTTGAACACAGGTTGCCCTTTCACTGGTGTCAGCTGCAGAAGATCTCCGAAAACAATGATGTGTTTGCCACCAAATAACACATCATACTCTGTTTTGAGAACTTCTTGCATTCTCAAATGCACAAAGGCAAGCATGACATTGGAAACCATGCTTACTTCGTCAATGATAAGAAGTTTCATTTTCCTCAAGACTCTTGAAACTTCAAAACAAGCATCTCCAGATAGCTTGTGATATTCTAATTTGTTGTCATGCTCCACTGGCAGCATCAGTAAACGATGTAAAGTAATCCCTTTAATGTTATGTGCTGCCAGTCCAGTTGGAGCGGTGACAACACAAGACAGCGATGACTCTGTCCTTTCCTGCAAATAACATGAAATTGCTTTAATAAGGAAACTTTTTCCAGTTCCCGCTTCTCCACTCACGTACAGTCGGACAGGCTTCAACGACGTACATGAGCACTCTTTCTTGTCATGACTTAATCCATGATCAATTTGCATGGTAATCTCGTCATATATTTTCCTCTGCTCAACGTTGAGTTGTCTTTCCAACTCTTCTAAGTTAACTGCATCCTCCTGAGCATGTGCCATGGCTCTTTCCACTTCATTCATAGCAGTGGCAGCTTCATTTTCGATAAGAGGTCCTCCTAGTGGATCCTGACTCAATGAAGCAGAACTCTGACTGTCCTGATAACTGTCTCTGGCAATCTCGGCTGCAATCGTTGCTTCCTGCTCAATTTCCACATTCAACATTTCTACATATTTGGGAAAAGCAGGACATTCTATGGTCTCCTTGGCAGCATTGAATGAGTCTTCGTAACAAAGGAAATCTCCAAGCAGTTCGTCTTCTGCACGCCAAGGCTTAAAAAGTTGCAAAAGTGCTAAATAGAAAAACTCCTTTTTTTCAGGAGATTCGCCACTCAATTTTCGATGGTTTATCAAGTGGCATTTTCTTTGCTTGACCAGACATCCCTCACTTCCTATTACAGCATACACTCCTTTCTCAGTATCTTCTTTGATGTTCCTCTTGAATATGTAATTTTGCAGAACCTCATACAGACAAACATTCTCGAGGTGACTGCTTCGATTTGGATAATATGTATCCAACATGTTGCTCTTCAAAATGTCGGTACTGTTTGGCTCCTTTTCCGCCAAATACTCAATTTCCCGCACAGGTTTCAGAACTCGATTACGCGTTGCAGCAAGACCAACACTCGCCCAAACGATACTCCTGGACTTGGCATAGAGACTTGCTGAAGACAACCGGTCAGAACATTCGTAAGCTCCGATTTCTCGATGCGACAACATCTTCAGACTGAAACTGTACAACTTCTTGCTGAGGCTCTTTTCATGGGAAATGTCCTCCCACATATCCTTCAATTCTGTCTTCTCTTTTTTGGTGATGTAAGATGTCACATACCGAGCCACAGCCATACAGTTATCAGCCACAAACTGTATATCCATGTTAGCATTCCACATGGACAAAATCACCGGGTTGTAGTCGTTGATGTACTTAGACTCTTCGTTCCTCTTCAAATTGTATGTGTTTTTAGGTGATTTCTTCATCACATTATGTCGCAGCGAAGACATCAAACTGTTCACTCTTCCTTTAGAAATCACCGGTCGTGGAAAGCCGAAACGACATTTGGTGTAGAACTTGTCTTTGTTCCGGAATTTACGACGACAGTACTTTCCACATCGATGGCTTTGGAAACGTAGAACTTTTTCTCTTAGGCTTTTTTTCTCCTTTGCGTTTGGAACAGCACACGTAGAATACTGTTCTATGAAACTCATCACTGAGTCTTCTGCATCCATTCCAAATTTAGGTGCATCCTTGATCCACAGCAACATATGTATATGAGGAGCACCTCTTGCTTGGTACTCCTTCCTCCAGAAGAAATCCAACACCTCTCCAAGAGGTGGATTCTTCTTATTCATGATGAAAGACATCATACCTTCAAATCTATGATTGAAGTACCTACATACATTGACTGGATCCAAAGAGCACAGTTCTCCGGGTGTCTTGAATTCGATGTTTTCTACGTTAGCATTTGCCTCTCGTAGAAATTGAAGTAAGTCTTCCCAGCCATACTCAGCACAGCTCAAAGTGAGGAACCATGTGGGAGTTCCTAAGTTCCTCAGCATACATTTTAAATCACCATGACGACGGTACCAGTACTCATTAGTACCACGCTGACACGCCATGAGATTAATCAGGTGAGAATCCAAAATACTGTCTTGGACATTGATTTTATCCATAAAGTCACTTGCCGAGATGTTTTGCATGTGTATACCACTTTTCAAGATGTGGTTCACTGCATATGACAGTCCAGACAGATCGCTTTCAAACAGGAGATGAAACAAATAAGGAATGCATTGTCGAAACCTAGGATCTCCTGCATACAATCGCAAAGTCCGGTATTCAGAAGCAGGAATTTGATGAGGTCGCTCATCATATCTTCCTCCCTGACCTGTTGGAAAAAGCTGTGGGAAACACCGAGCTTCCAAACTTTCCTCCCAAACACTAATGGGACTCCCTTTCGCTTGTTTCATTTGAAACAACTCAATAGCATTCCCCATGACTTCCTTGGAATGCAAAGGATGAACACTATAATGTTCATATATTTCTTCACTAGTACAGGGTTCTACTTTCTCAATTTGACCAGCACACAAATCGCTATCCTCTTCCTCACTTACTTCCTCTTCTGCAACATATACATTTTTATAGTATTTATTATATTTTTTCAAATACAATGTTGCCCTTTTGACTTTCCTAACATCTACTAAATCTTGCCATATTTTCTTATTCTTTGTCGGAACCCCATTAACTAAGATAACAAGAGGTTCCTCTTCCACTTTTTCTACTCCAATTGTGTTAATGTTTTTCTTCAAATCTAGAGGCAAATAAACAACTCTTCCCTTTAATCCTCTCTGTAAATCTGATGGAGGCAATTTCCCTGTCTTTGGCTCCATTCTTACAATAGCCTGAAAGGGATGGATACTTTGAATCAAAATAGATTCATAAGTATTTAAATCCTTCAATTCAGAAGGAATCTCAACCAATTCCAGATTATTATGAACTGCTCTAGCAGGCATCTGGTTTTGATTTAATTTGTTACAACAATAAGTACACACACGTTGATCCAATCCCAAATCAAAACAATTTTCTACCATCAAGTATGTTGTAAAATCCTTCCATTCACTATTATTTTCCCTTTCACTTTTTGCATATAAATCCACTAACTTAGTCTGATTCTTATAATAAGTGCGTCGACAACACACACAAGTGAAATTTGGCCTCTCACTTGATTTCACCTCAAACGTCGCAATTTCCCTCTGGAAATTATCTGTACTGGAAACCTGTACACTATCTTCCACATTACTCTCTTCTTCTTGGTCAATTTCAACATTCTCCTCTTTACTTCCAAAGTAACAAAACTCAATTTCTTCACATATATTCTTCACATCTATTTGAGAACCATGCAAAAGAGCAGCGCATAATTGTTTAAGCATAATTGCTGGACTCTTAGCATAATACAACATTCTAACTAATTTCCTCACTTTATTATGATGCACTGCTAGCATCCTGAAATGATGAAAAACACTCTGGCATACTCTCCTGGAAAGACAAGCCAGTGAATGACCATGCAAACCTATCACTTCTCTCACTCTGCAAGGATCTAATTCTTGCAACAACTTCATTTTCTGCTTCAAACTTTTCTTATTAAATGACCGTATAAAATAACAAAGCAAATTGATGGAATCCTGTCGTACACTGCAAATACTACTACACTTCCAGGTGTACACAGGACTCTTAGGACGTCCCCCTAAAACCTCATTACCTAACACCTCTTCTATCTCTGTTGTCACAAGTTTTTCTTTTTCAACTGGACAACCATCTTTCACTTCATAAGCTCGACCACTGGTGTCAACTGCATGCACCAAATCATTATCCTGGAAATAACTCTCCTCATTAAAAAATGCCTCAGAGCTTGAACTATGCATCCATTCTCCAGAAAAAACTTCACAAAAATTACTACGATTAACTATTCTCTTCCATCTACTATTTCTTTTGAAATCATAAATTGCCTTGTTTAGCTTCCTAATTCTATTGATTGTCAAAATAAATAACTTACGTTTAATTTCAAATGCCTGATCAATAACTTTCTCAACTATTTTTTTTCTCTTATAAAAAACCACTTTCTGTTGACCTTTCTTAATATTTTTTAACAAATTGCCAATTATCCTGTTGCGGAACATTCGTTTACGAATGTCCCTAAACTGTTGTTTCCTTCTACTTTCATGCATAGAGTTATCTCTTACTCTAGCAGTAACATTTCTCATTGGCCTTTCCTTACCGTTTGAATTGCTTCTCCTTTTCTGGACTGAAACATTTTCTGTAGTAATATTTTTTTTACTAGAGATATTTCTTATGAATGTTTTTGTAATCTTACCCGGTGCTTTCTTGGTGACTTGACAAATCTTTTTGTTAGAGGACTGCTGCTTTTTTTCATTCACCTGCTGTCTTTGACGTTTTGCAGCCTTTCTCACTCTTTCTTTCCTTGGCATCCTAAAATCTTCAAATAATCTGCAGTTGAATCTGTGGTAAAATATAATAAAAAATGTTATTAACCACTATTACCCAACAGTAAATTAATAACAGTCATCAAAAACTTAACACACTACTTAACATTTTTACATAGAAGAATTTTTTGTACATGGCAAATTTAGAATACAGAAATAGCAGAAAAGAAATGGAATTTATATTCATTTTACCTGTCCTGTTTTATATATGAATCTGATCTAATTTTATGACCATATTTTAATATTTTATTGAAGACACTACACATAACCTGTTTTTGAAGGTGTCTTTATTTTTAAATTAAACGGTTTACATATTTACTTTTATATTTATTATAAATTTATAAAATAAATGTTTATAGTTCCATAGGCTCAAGCAAGTCAGCTTCCCATCCTATGTCATACAATTCTGACAAATCTGCATCCTCATCACGTTCTTCTTCATCCTCAGGATTGAAATCATCCAAGGGATCAACATCCACTGATGTTTCAATTACGAGTTCAATGATGAGGTCGAAATCAACTGATTGCTGATTGTCGCTCATGTTGATGTTGTCTTTATCTTTAAAGAAAGATAACAACAATGAGATGTTGCACAGTAAGATACAAATCTCAGAGATTATAATAGTAAAATTGTTTAACAAGAGTAACATTTTGCAGCTATTATTTAACCATGTCCAACGATGCTGAGGAGCAGAGCAGGTGAAGCCTATCTCCAATTTTTCACTGAACAGGACTCATCTCTTCTTAACCTTGGATAAACCTCACCGACTCTGTGTCCCCTGCACATAATTAAATGTAAAGGGGCAGATTTATATTAACTAGCACATCCCCAGGGATGCACCAGTTAACGTGCACCGCTGCTCTGCCACCCACGGTGTGCCGCATTTACAATCAGATAGGACAAAGCTACATCAAAACCCTGCGCCTGCTTGAAGCAGGCATAGATCTTGACGCAGGTAGGCTGAAAGCTAAAGCAACAACTAAGTGTCGTGTGCAGAAGTTGCAAAAAAGGAAAAATGGCGTTTAAACCAGTAATGAGCCCATGCTAACTTAACACAGAGTAAAGATATCCAGGATCTACATCAGTTTGGGGTTCACAAACCTGGCAGGTACAAGGCACTGAGGCTTTGCACCGTGCATGTCTCATCCCAAATCATATGTTGTTTGTGAATGAAACAATTTCCCAGACCAAATGCTTTGGATTGGCTACTTCTAAAAAATTAAACACCCCTACTATCCCGGAGTTACAGGAATATGATGGTTGGAGTTTTTTTACTCGTTGTCCATTAAAGATTTACAGGCCCTACTCCGTAATTCTTCCTTTAACATTTCCAGTATAAATCCAAAAGGTTGACTGCTTTGGCAACGTGCCTTATCCACGGTTTAATAATGCTGCCTTTTGCTTTATATAAGTTTTCAAATTGTATGAAATATATACCAATAGGTCGTTATTAACCTTTAGGTAGTGGTTTTCTTCATGAGGTCTGGTCGCTTCCATACACATACAGATTTTCAAAGATGATCAAGAAGTTTATCTGAATGGAGAGGAATGCACTGAGACGCCAGATCATTCACTAATGTGTAGGCACACACAGTTACACGGTTCATGCAACAAACACCGACCAAATATGGCTTGCGTGTTGCAAGGCACGCCAGTTCCTGCTATCATCCCCACGTTCAAGTTGTTGGAAAATGGTAGTTATTTGATGCTCAATAATGAAGATTGTTCTGGGTTAATTAAAAGTATTCCTTTTATCGTAACAGTAAGTGAACGGGTTATTTGCTGCAGAAATGTTCTATTTCCTCCCACACATGAACATAGGGAGTTTTCAATCTGGCCACAAATACCAACCTTGGGAGCACATTTCAACGGCATGGCAAGAATAAGAGCTCTTTTGTCTCAGAGAGAGGTGGCCTTGACTTCGGCCCGTGAAACTCTCGTGCTTCACATAGCGAACACCCGTACAGAGGTGCAGACCCTTTTAAATACAGATTCGCCTTTCCATTTCAGCAAGATGGTTCGGACTATCTCTAACGCGTCCTCCACAAATGGCCTGGCGCACTTTTTTAAAGTTGTTACTAGTGGTCTCGTGACTTCATTTGAGAAAATCTTTGGAATCATCCCTGCTTTCTTTCATTCTATTTTTTCCACTGTGCTTGGTGGATTCCCATTTTTACTTGCATTACCAGCGGACACTCTTGTGCTTTTTTACATTTTTAAATATGGATGTCCCTCCTGTGCAAGCTCCCGCCCTGCAGCTGCTGACGCTGTTCCACAATCGCATGCTTGAATATTATGGCACAATGCCGTTGGCGATATTAAGCACGGCATATGGATTATCTTTTCGATTCTCCTACTTCACCTGTGTCCAGCCTGTATTTCACTGCCTGACCTGTGATTTCGATTGGGCCATTGATTTGTGTCTCTGCGGACCGGTTTCTCCTGACGTCGACTTTAATCAGCTGATGAGTCCTATCATTACTCACGAGTTGGTTTGTCCTGGCGAAAGGATTATGGCTGTGGCATTGATCCATGGACTAATTGGTCCCTGGAATTTACTGGCGGCAACACAGTCTTTCTTGGAACAGAGCTTTCTTGAAAACCCACCGAGCTGTCCTCTGATGGTGATAGAGGATCCGGTGCTGGGAGAGCACGTATGTTCTTTTCCGCTTTTAAATTGGATGGCTGAACTCTTTTCGGATGAAGACGGTGACTTCCTATTAGAGGCTGTTGCAGCTTATTTTGCATACACAGTTATGTCATAGACCTTTTTCATGTTTGATATGCTGAGTACTAGCATTTCATTGACAATTCATTGACTTATTTGTCAAGTTTTTATTATTTAGCTTGCCTATTGGCTTAAGCCTCGATAAAGTAGTTGGCTGTTTTATTTTTCTTTAGCATTAAATTTTCCTAGTTTTTAATGTTTTACCTTGCGGACCGTCCACATATAAAGTTGCAATCTGCTCTCATGAGATGGCACTTCTATTATCTTATTCAGTTCGTTTCCGGATCATGGGGAGGTGTCATGTAGATCCTGGATATCTTTACACCGTGTTAAGTTAGCATGGACTCATTACCGGTTTAAACGCCATTTTTCCTTTTTTGCAACTTCTGCACACGACACTTAGTTGTTGCTTTAGCTTTCAACCTAATAGTTCATCGTGATTTACATGAGAATAATATGTTATTGCTCTACTATCTGCTTTACTTGTTAAACTATATCTGTACAGCGAGTGCTGAAGTTTCAAGAACAACACGATACAGAATTGTTATGAGGTCTGATCTCCACGACTTCATACTCATAACATAAGTGCAGCTTCTGCCAATTCTGGGCATGAGGGGGGTTTTATATTGCTTTGCCGAACACACATACACAACACTTGATGCGGTTCACATGAAGAGAGAGCTGGTGTATGCTGATGTGATTCCTTCAAATCTAAGACACTAAAGTATGGGCACGCCCTAAACCAACACAAAGAGACCTTCTTAGCAAATAATATAATATGTGTATTAGGGAGGGTGAGATATAAGCAGCCGCGGGCCGTGGAGGGAGTTACGGTGGGGCAGGGAGGCGGGGAGGGGGAGGGGCAGGGTGGAGCCCTCTCCACCCTGCCCCTCCCCCTCCCCGCCTCCCTGCCCCACCGTAACTCCCTCCACGGCCCGCGGCTGCTTATAAGTGTTGCTAACTCTTATTCATTTACAGCATGTTAACATACTGTCACCATTCGCTTTTTATGTACTAGTAACTATGCTGGCAATTTTGCTACTGATAATATGTGTACTTGTATTATCTAAGATACTACGCCTGAGAAGACGGCATTAGTAAATAAACATTTCAAATACACATGTGTTCTTCTTAACTCCATGTTCTGGTTTCTAAGAAATATATAACGACCGACTGTTCATGAGTTCCACGTATCCTGAGGTACTATAAGTTCATATTCTGGATTGTCTAAACATTGAGAGTTTGTTATATCCAATGTGACACTGTACCTAGCTTGCTAAGGGGTTTTTGATTACTAAGGTGAGTTTTGGGGCACCCTAATTCGCCGAGGTTCCAATCCTCTGTCCACAGTTCTGTGTGAGAACAGAAACCCTGCGACAGGGGCACCCCTGAGCCTTGCTGGAGCTTCATCACACTTGCGATACAACTCCAGCAATGCGCCACCTTTACGGCACAGATACGTCACGCATCTGTGCTGTTTTTGCCCCATGATGCGCCGCATTGTAAATGCAGCACACCATAGGTGACGGAACAGCGGCACAGAATGACTAACACATCCCTGGTGATGCGCCAGTCATCATAAATCTATCCCTATGCTTCTTATCTTGTTAGAGATGAACCGCCATATGTATCATCAAAGTTTTTTGCATTTCCTAAATAGCGAACTTTAAGGAATAAATAGTGATTCTTTACCATTCCTAGTTTGCGATGAGCTATTTGCTAATTACAAATTACCCATTCATTTCCATGCAGCAGGAGGCCCATAGGAATGAAGGTGCAATTTGCGATTAGCAATTACCTCATCGCAAATTACGAATTTTTTCGAGGGTGCAGGAGTGTCTCAAGAACACCCTGCTGCACCCCTGAAAAAGAAATTTGGGGGCATATGGCGCACATAAATTTTGAAAACATTCCTTTACCTCAAAAACGATTTTCAACTCATAATTTGAAAACACTGCACATGGGGAAATGACTTAAAATGTCCTTAAGACACATAAAAGCGTTTTTTGATTGCCTTTGCAGCATGTTTCAGTCACCTTTAACATGCCTATGTAACGCAAACATTCAAAATCTAAATTTGCCATGCACAGGTGGGAGCATATTTACAAGCAATTTGCTCCACAGACAAACTTCTTACATTGAAATGGGAAAAATAACATCAGAGACTCTCAATTACCTTATAAAGAAGCAGACACCATTATGTCCTTCTCATCAATATTAAAACCATTGCTTTTTCTCAAAAACGATTTACAAGTCATAATTTGAAAACACTCCACAGCTCCTATGCACATAAAAACCCTGTCAGAACTAATACTTCACATTTTCTCCAATTACAATTTCTCAAAGAAACAAAATCTATTTGTAAAACACTTGAGACAAAGCAACATTTGAAAAACACAACTTTCTTCATAATTTTCTCCTTAAACCACACTATTTTCTATCTAAATTAAAGAAATCTTTTCTCACCTTAGCAAATACTTTGAGTTTCAAAACAGTCTCAGAAACACACCAATTTGTCTTCAGCAGAGCAAAAGGTATGCACTCCAGAGTCTGCAGCTATCAAAAGCACAGAAATGCTGTAATTCCTCACACATATCTCTCATGTCACCCAATCAAAACTCTTCCCTCACTTTTTTTCAAAGCAAAACCCTTCCCCCCTCTGCCCCCTCTCTGCTTTTTCTGCATAGCAACCACCTCTTGCAAGACCTTTGGTGTTTCCAAGTTCACACAACAATGTTGCAACTGAACTCTGAACTCTCAGTGCACCTGCATATCCAAAGCATTCTTTCATTTAATGATTTTTTCTTCGCCACTCAAAATACATCTTTCAACGAACTCATCCATGCACCCTAACTTTCTGTTTTCAGCAATCAAAATCCACCAATCACTCTTACTGCTTCATTAACACAGAAACTCCTCAGTTTTTTTCATTTTACACTCTCATTTTTTCAACTGCCATTTCATTGCCACACTTCATCTGACTGCAGGAGAACCTTCTCTCGCCATGTTTTCTGTCTGGATTGTTGGACATAGTTACATCTATTGGGCTCAGAGGTACACTGAAAACAGTAATTTACCTAACCTCAATTTACAAGATGTGGAAATTAAGTGGTTTGGCCACAGAGGATTAAAATGTCACCAATTGATACCATTGGTGAAAACCTTTATGCATTTGCCAAAAGCTGACCTGTTAATTGTGCACTGTGGAGGTAATGATTTGGGCACTTTGACTGGGGTAGGTCTGGAAATGCTTTTAAAGGACACCTTTGAGCAATTGATGGCACTTTTTCCTCAGACTGCCTTGGTATATTCAAATATATGCCAAAGACAAAAATGGAGGTGGTCGAACCAATTTTGTCCACAAATTGAGAAATCGAGGAAGCATGTAAACAAATCTGTTTCAGCTTACATGAGAGACCATGGAATGGGCTCCCTGTACAACAATAACTTGCGTTACTACATGCAAGATATCTACAGAGGAGATGGAGTTCACTTCTCAGATGAGGGCAACAGAATTTTCGCTCTGAATTTAAGACTGTGCATTGGTACCTACTTATAAGTACCTAAATGTACCATAAACCCAAAAGCTCTTCTCAGAGCTACCCTACATCTGATCACTCACAATTATTATTTTACTCTAACTTTTTTCACTAATTTTCAAGAAAGTACGCTCCCCAGAACGCTTCCCGGTTCGCGAACCGGGCGCACTCCACGCAAAAAAACTAAAAAAACGGTATATTTTTTTTTTGCCCTGCGAGACCCTTTTAAAGCCTCCACATCAAACCTAGGGGGTCAGGGACGATCTACTATGCCCCCTTATGGTCATTTGCCCCTTCGCTTTGGCCTCCTCTTGTCTCTCGATCCTACCGAGAGACAAGATGGCGGCCGCTACGGACTGTTTGGAATGTTTACAGACGCCGAAGAACCAATCAGCTTCGCAAACCTCCGTAACGCGAAAAGTACGCGAAGCGGAGCGCTGTTACAGATATATATCTTTTTTTGAACGTTAATTTCTCAAAATCCACTGGAGCACATATATTGAGACCTAGCAAAGGCACATCGGGCTACCAGTCCCTACAATTTTGCCAAGTTTCGTGCAAATCCATTCAGCCGTTCGATTATTATAATTTTTTTTTTTTTTGCCCCGCGGGGCCCTTTTAAAACCTCCACATCAAACCTAGGGGGTCAGCGAGAATCTACTATGCCCCCTTATGGTCATTTGCCCCTTCGCTTTGGCCTCCTCTTGTCTCTCGATCCTACCGAGAGACAAGATGGCGGCCGCTACGGACTGTTTGGAATGTTTACAGACGCCGGAGAACCAATCAGCTTCGCTTCACAAAGCTCCGTTGCGCGAAAAGTACGCGAACCGGAGCGCTGCTTTTTTTTAACGTTAATTTCTCAAAATCCACTGGAGCACATATATTGAGACCTAGCAAAGGCACATCGGGCTACCAGTCCCTACAATTTTGCCAAGTTTCGTGCAAATCCATTCAGCCGTTCGATTATTATTATTATTTTTTTTTTGCCCCGCGGGTCCCTTTTAAAACCTCCACATCAAACCTAGAGGGTCAGGGAGGATCTACTATGCCCCCTTATGGTCATTTGCCCCTTCGCTTTGGCCTCCTCTTGTCTCTCGGTAGGATCGAGAGACAAGAGGAGGCCAAAGCGAAGGGGCAAATGACCATAAGGCGGCATAGTAGATCCTCCCTGACCCTCTAGGTTTGATGTGGAGGTTTTAAAAGGGACCCGCGGGGCAAAAAAAATAAAAATAATAATAATCGAACGGCTGAATGGATTTGCACGAAACTTGGCAAAATTGTAGGGACTGGTAGCCCGATGTGCCTTTGCTAGGTCTCAATATATGTGCTCCAGTGGATTTTGAGAAATTAACGTTCAAAAAAAGATACATATCTGTAACAGCGCTCCGCTTCGCGTACTTTTCGCGTTACGGAGCTTTGCGAAGCTGATTGGTTCTCCGGCGTCTGTAAACATTCCAAACAGTCCGTAGCGGCCGCCATCTTGTCTCTCGGTAGGATCGAGAGACAAGAGGAGGCCAAAGCGAAGGGGCAAATGACCATAAGGGGGCATAGTAGATCCTCCCTGACCTCTTAGGTTTGATGTACCATTTTGCCAAGTTTGGTGTAATTCCGTTCAGCCATTCAGGCTGTAGACGCATCTAAATGTCCTATGGAAAATTGCATGGGGAAAACACATTTGAAAGTGTTGAAATTTAGAACCAATTAAAATGTTACTTTGGTTTTGTATTTGTGTGTGATGAAAGTTAATTGGTTATGTATATATCTAAAATGAGAGGAAACCACAGCCATTTTGTGATACTACTGTCTGAGGTACATTTGTGAGGAATTTTTGGTGGTCAATTGCTGGTGTTTGATTTACACAGTACTAACACTTCTCCTACTTTAAAAAGGTGAGTTGTTAATTTGTAAGGGGAACTATGTTGTAAACTTGAAGATAATTTGAAAAATATTTTCTGTTATTTATTTACAGTCCTTCTGTTATACTAAATACTTGATAAAGTTAGTTTTATATTATGTATTACTAAAAACGATAAATGAAAGTGATTATTTTTTTCTGCAATTTACAGCAAGCAATTTCAAAATAAAATGGCTCACAATGAAGAGACCGTGGCAATTTCTTTTGAATTATCCACTACATTTATTGAAATTGAGAGCACCAATAATGAAATATTGTCACAAGGAGGAGATGACTTGAATGATTTTTTGATCAATCTGTTGATGGCGAATTTATCGAATGTTTGGAGACCATAGAGTTAGAAGAATCATCATTGCAGACTTTTGATGAGGAGATTCCAGATGAGATGATTGAAGAGGAAATTCCTGATGAGGACATGTTACTAGTTCTTTCAAATTTTGAAAATTCAGAAGAATAAATTTATATTTAGAAATCAAAAATTGTTTGAGACATTATTCATTTTTATTTTTAATTTATGAGGTTGTAGCGAAGTGATTGTAGTATAAAATGAGACTTATAGTATAGAGTGCAACATTTTTATGTTACATGGTAAGTTTACTCATATTTACTTCCCTTCTCCCACTATATTATCTCCAATGTGTATTTGACATCATATCTTCATCTCCGGCCTCCTTTCTCTCACTGTCTGTCTCTGATGCATCTTATCGCTGCCATTTTGTGTAATTACAGAAGAGAGTAAAAAAAAAATAGTTCGGAACGTGAAAAGGGGGCAAAGTAGAGTACCCCTCACCTCCTAGGCCTTCTCAGGCGGTCCCAAAAGGATCAGTTTCTGCTTTCCTGAGAGATGATGGTATGAGTTCCATATACCACAATAACTTGCATTACAACATGCAAGATATCTATCTCCTATTACCAACTTTTGGAGATATTCGCGCTAAGCGCGAATATCTCCAAAAACTAACACCTGCCCTGAGCAGTTCTTAGCCATGTTATCCAATGGGAGGTGGATAACATGGCTAAGAGCATTAGCTCGGTAATGCATGAATATCGCTGACTTTTTAGCGATATTCATGCATTGCGGCCGTTTTTTATCACATTTGCGATAAACCTTGATAATAGCAAGGTTTATCTTCGATAATTTCTGACGATGCATAGCGGTAAAAAATTCGTTGCTAAGCATCGTTAGCGATAAATATCGCTTAACTTTGGTAATATGCACCAACGTCTGTTAACGTTCGATTCGAAGGAAATGAGGAAGTGTTGAAAAACATTGTCTGCGCCATCTTGCCTTTTTTGAAATGCCACACTTTTGTCGTGCACGGCAGCCATTTTAGATGCCTTGACCAGACCCACTCTCTGCACGCTGTCGATCCTTAGCATGGCTCCCCACCCTCGCAAGCATCTTCCCCAGGCACTGGTCACCCCCGCTCTCTGTCTTATGCATGGGCAATAAACCTCCCCCCATCTGCGCTGCTCTTCCCTGAGAATCACACTCTGTGCCCGCCCGACACCTCCCTTTCGCCCTATTCACTACCGCACCCTCTGACACTCCTCTTCCTCTGTGTCCGATTGTCCAGGCTATCAGCTAGCCCTGCAGATGTAGTTTATGGCCCCAGCTGTAAAGAATCACCCCTCTTCAAAGGAGTTATAGTAGATCAAGGCCCACACCCGATGAGATCCGTCACACCACACGTGTTCCTACTATCTGAAAACCATCCTGTATTGTGATTGGGGAGGGGACCGAGCCTGAAGCAGAAGATTCCAGGGATGACTCTTTGTACATCAAAGTTTTTACAATTATGTGTCATATTAAAAATATATAGCACTCCAACAAAGTAGTAGGATTATAAAACTTTAATAACTTATAAATATATACAACAAAACAAAAACAGTAAAAACATTTAAACAACGAAGAGACCGTGGCAATTTCTTTTGAATTATCCAATACATTTATTGAAATTGACAGCACCAATAATGAAATATTCTCACAAGGAGGAGATGACTTGAATGATTTTTTTGATCAATCTCTTGATGGCGAATTTATCGAATGTTTGGAGACCATAGAGTTACAAGAATCATCATTGCAGACTTTTCATGAGGAAATTCCTGATGAGGACATGTTACTAGTTCTTTCAAATTATGAAAATTCAGAAGATGTTGCCTGGGTGCTGCACTGATTTGAGTATCCGGCGTGGGGCGTCCCGGGGGGTGGATTGTCAGTAGCGGTCTGTTGTGCGAATAGTTCCAAGGCAGCAGAAAGCGCTGAAATCTGGATGTCACGAAGGTGATGTCTAGTAAGTTGCCGCCCAGCAAATAACGGCGTGGGGCGCCGCGGGGGTGAGTGAGTCCAGTAGGCACCACAGCTATACTTACCGGCATTGCAGAATTACTGCTGGGGACAATGCCTGTGCTGTAGCAGGGTCACAGCAGAAACAAAAAGGATTCTGTTGAAGATGTTGTTGGTTTTCAATTTGAAAACAGTTCTGGTGTCAACTGCTATGCTAATGTAGTGGTTAATGTTTTGTTTTCTCTAGAAAATGTAAAAGAGGGGGAGGCAGTCCATAGTTCCGGTAAAAGGGCAAAGGAAAGGATCGGTGGTTTGAAGTATCAGTCAAAAAGGGGAGGGGGTGCAACAATTTTTCCTACCGGGTCACACTGTGCTTTCACCGGAACTGAGGTCTGCAGGATTCTAGTCATTCAAACTGAGGCTGGCGGCAGCATGGGAGCGCCAACGTCCCGCGGATACAGTTTTGTCACTCCACGGGCGATCATGGCAGTCATTCCCCATCAGAGATGTCTGCGAGGGTCGGAGACTCCCGCGGCTCCTCTAGAATCTTCAAGGTCGTGGAGGACTACGGTGGTGGAGTCAACCAGTGACCGGGCCATTTCTTTATGCTGGGCCCGCTCTTGCCAGGTCGACCGCCATTTTGAGAGTTCGGTAGCTACTGGCGATCGCGGGGTCAAATGAGCGGACGGGCTCCACCCTGCCGGGCTCCACCCTGCCGGGCGAGACGTTGCAGCATCGCCACAGTGGAAGAACCCTTTTCCGGGCGCCTGGAGCTCTGAGGGTGCAGGTGGGAAGCCTCCACCTGGGGAGGCGGGAGAGGCCTGTTCGCACCATCTCTCCCTCCCAGTGCACCCCACGGCGTCTCGCTTGACATTTGTTATGGCCGGACCAGGCGATGAGGATGAGGGGGGGGGGTCGGAGGCATGTGCAAGACATCCCCCCCCAGTGTTGTCGCAGCCATTATAAAAGAAAGAAGAAATGTCCCGTCCGTCTTTGGGCCGCACCTCCGGTGGATGGCGGCCAGACGCCCTTTGCTCTGGCCCCATGAACGGGTTCCTTGGCTCATCGGCTGCAGCCGGATCCCGTCTGCCCCAGCCCCCGGCCGTTGGTGGCCGGACCGGGAGAGAGTGTGGAGGGACAACCTGCAACTCTCAAGGGCCACCGCGGCCGGACTGGGAGAGAGAGGGGAGGGTCGAGGACACGGACATTCCCCCCCCTGAAACTCTCCAGTGTTGTCAATCCCCCTGGCCGGGTCCCGCTGGCCTCGGCCTCTCCTCCGGCTACACCCTACGTGATGATCTCCTGGCCGAGGCGTGGCAGCAGGACCCGCCTTATATGTGTTGCTTCCGGCTGGGCGTAGCCAAAAACCTGTTGCCCTTTGGAAGTTTCTAGAATGGGGCGGATGTCTGCTGACTTCTATCTTTCCCAGTTTGCCGTTATTTGGCCATGGCAGGCGGTGGGACAGACATGTTTGGGGCAGTGAGGGGCGATGTTTTCAGGTTTCTTATTACGGGCTTACTTCTAACGTTTCTTGTTTCTAGGACAATAATAGGTTTTATCATTACGTATTGTTATCGTTTCTTTGTTTGTTATTTAATAAAAAGTTCATCAGTGGCCTACTGATTTTCGTTTTCCTATTCTTTTCTTTCCAGGTTGTTTCATGCTAAAGTTTCTGTTAACAGGATACAGTGATCACTTCGTTATTATTGCATATGTCCTTTTCACTAGGGGTGCTCTCTGGTCGGGCCAGATGACCTATCTCTAGTAAATGGTCCGGGTGAAACAGGTGCATCAATCAGTGGGGAGTAGATAGGCATGACAGATTACAACGGGGTAGAAAGGTCCGCATTACGTACCCTTTCACTACTTGCAAAGATTTTCCTACGTTTATTTGCAAACAGGGAATACCTCCAAAAAGAACTAATTCCCAAACAGTCAATGTTCGGACAATCAATCAATCAATGAGGAATGAAATAGGTACGACGTGTTAAAGGCTTGCGTTACCTACCCTTCACTATCTGCAAAGGGAGAGAGAATATTCCTATTCTTCCTCGTTTGCAGGCAGAGAAGATCCTTAAGAGAACCAACTTCGAACAATTAAATGCTCGATTCAAACAATCAACAAGGGGTACTGTGAACACAAATGAACGCCGCTTATGTACATACACATTGCTATTTTCAACAGGTTGTTCCTAATGTTTCTATTTTAGCGAGGTCAAAAAGAGATCCCATTAGTGGCCTACTGATTTTGCTCGATTCCTTTTGTTTTTTTACACGATTTTTCGCTATCTGCAAAGACTAAACAGAGTATTGCGACTCTGTGCTTGTTTGTAAATAGAGAATGAACCAAAGAGAACAATCAATCAAATGGAGAGAGAAGCAGGCACGACGGATTACAACGGGGGCAAAGGCCTGCGTTAACTACCCTTCACTATCTGCAAAGAGAGAGTACTCCTAATAGAAATGAGGGGTGGGGGGCAGCATTCAAAGCAGATCAGTGTGCATAAACACGAAAATGTTTTTACTTACCACGTACTTGACATTCGACAGTTTATGATATTTGCTATTAAAAAACCATTGAAATTCACTGAAAAAACCATAGGTTATAGACCATATATAGTTAGGAATTAGCATTTACAAAACCTTGAAAATTCACTGAAAAAACCATAGGTTATAGACCATATATAGTTAGGAATTAGCATTTAAAAAACCTTATTTTACTCACACAAAACCATTGAAATTCCATATATAGTTAGTTGCACTAACTATATATCGCGCACCCGCAATCCACTGCTGATCATGTCACATATTACATCATTCATGACATGGTCAGTGACATCACTGATGACATCACTGATGACATCTCAAATGACATCACTGATGACATCAATGATGACATCTCATTTGACATCTTCTTGTGCTAATACGATAAACCTCTTCAGACTCTAATATAACCTTAGATACACTCAGTGTATACAGACACTCACACACTGTCACTCATCCATGGAGTTACTCACACACCTAGTCAGTCATGCAAAGAAACAATCTCACCTCCATTTCTTCAACTATACAGTTATACACACCTTACTTATTCAAACATATACTAACACATATTTACTCTCTTATACAATCCCTGATACAAGTTCACAATGATCCATACAACCACTCACACATTCAGTGGCTCTCATGCACAGTTATTTATATATGCCAACTCTCACATGTACTGTGTTTTACATATGTACTTACTATGACATGTAGCATTGAGATATCCATTCACTCATCAATACACTCATGCACACAGTCAACTGCCCATGTAGCTGTTTCCACATGCACTCTTGAACTCATACACCTAGTGAATCAACTGCTCACACATCTATGCACAGAGTCACACACCTCCCAGCCACCCCTACACAAACTCAATCTCCCATACAAATATTTGGGCAACCAATCAATAACACATATAGCCTCTCGTATAGCTAATGATCAACACATGCAGCAGTTTACATCACAACAGACATAATGATGCACAAATTAAGACAGTTTAGTCACTAACCCATGCATTCAGTGAGACACATTTAATCACTCACTCATACAGTCAGTCACGCACCTACTAAATCCTTCATCCAGACACTTATACATCCACTCATTCTTCAATATGTAAGACATATTTTAACTTTACAGAAACATACAGTCACTGGATGTTGTCATCAGTGATGTCATCAGTGATGTCATTTGAGATGTCATCAGTGATGTCATCAGTGATGTCACTGACCATGTCATGAATGATGTAATATGTGACATGATCAGCAGTGGATTGCGGGTGCGCGATATATAGTTAGTGCAACTAACTATATATGGAATTTCAATGGTTTTGTGTGAGTAAAATAAGGTTTTTTAAATGCTAATTCCTAACTGTATATGGTCTATAACCTATGGTTTTTTCAGTGAATATATATATATATATATATATATTACCTACTGTCGGTCGCCAGTAGGTATATATAGTTAGGACCTAGTTTCCATAGGAAATCTGCAACATTCTATTGGGAATAACTTTGGCCCCGGTTGATGAATCTTCGTGAATTTCTCAAAGAACATGGCCCGCTCCTTCCCTGAAAGTTTGGGGGGGATTCGTGAAGTGGGGGCTGAGAAAAAAGGGGGGTCCCAAAACGTGTTTTCCCCATGTTATTATCCATAGGACGATTAGACACGGCTACAGCCCGAATGGCTGGACGGAATTACAAGAAATTTGGCAAAATGGTAGAGTCTGATTCGGAGATCACCCTTTTGTCTAAATGATGTAAATCCCTCCATTAGTTGTTGAGAAAATCGAATTTGAACAAATGTACATATGTATCAGCGCGCACCGTGCGCACATCGGGTGTCCACGAGCGGAATTCTGATTTGCTGTTAGATGTCTGTGAACATTTGATTCGGTGGTAACCAGGAAGTGTTGGCCGCCATTTTTTCAGTGTGAGGCTGAAAAGAGGGCAAAATAAGAGTGAAGAACTTGAAAAGGGGGTAGGGTAGAGAGTCCCTGACCCCCTAGGCTTTCTCAGGGGGTCCCTGAAGGACCCCGAAGGCCAAAATAATGTTTGTTTTTTTTTAAACCGCGGGGTGCGCGCATGATGCACGTACCCTCGAGGCACAAGAGAGTGAAAAACAAAAGTGGAGAATGTTAAAAGGGGGAAGGGTAGAGTCTCCCTGACCCCCTGGGCCTTCTCAGAGGGTTCCTTACGGACCCTGGAGGGCAAAAATATATATATATATATTTTTTAAACAAATCGGAGGTGTGCGCACAGTGCTCGCACCCTTCATCCGCCATTTTGTGTAGTTTCAGAAGTTGAGTGAAAATCGAAAGTGGAGAAAGTGAAAAGGGGGCAGGGTAGAGTCTCCCTGAACCCCTAGGCCTTCTCAGGGGGTCCCTGAAGGACCCTGAAAAGCAAAAAAACCTGCGCGCATGGTCGAAAAAAACCAACAAAAAAAGACAGTTCAATAACAAGTTTGAGTGTTTAGATGTGGTTGGCTCTAAAAAGAGCCGTTGTGTTCATTGAGTGTTTTTTGTACCTACAAGTAAGTACCGATGCAGAGTATAAAGTTTAAAAGGAAGACTCTGTTCCCCTCATCTGTGAAATGTACACCATCTCTCCTATAGATGCCTTGCATGTTGTAATGCAAGTTGTTGTGGTATATAGAACTCATACCATAGTCTCTGAGGAAAGCAGAAACAGACTTATTCACATGTTTCCTTGCTTTCTCAATCTGCGGGCAATATTGGTTGGACCAGTTCCATTTTTGCCTTTGGCATATATTAGAATGTACAAAGGCAGTTTGTGGAAAAAGTGACATCATTTGCCCAAAGGTGTCCTTTAAAAGCATTTGCAGACCTATCCCAGTTAAAGTGCTTAGGTCATTGCCACCAGAGTGCACAATTATGAGGTCAGGGTGTGGGAGATGCAAAAAGGATTTTACCAATGTCATCAATTGCGGACATCTCAATCCTCTCTCGTCAATCCACATAATATCCACATTTGGTAAATCAAGGTTGAGAAAGCATCTATTTGCTGCATACCTTTCACTCCAGTAAATATAGCTGTGTCCTACAATCCACACTCTACGCATCTTAAAGGGAGATCTGGTTGTACTAAGATGGGCTCTGGAAATGAAATGGCAGTTTGAAAAGTAGGAGTTTAGAAATAAATGTGGATGAGATTCATCGCACTTGAAAAAGAATATATGATTGGTGGTTTCTGTAAATTCAACATTGAAAACTAGGGTGCATGCTAATGTTTTTTTTAAGGAGAAATGCTAATGGTTGAGAGAAAGTGATTGAAAGGAACATTGCACAGGATTCGCTGCTGTTTTGAAAAGTCAAACACCCCTGATGGTTAGTTTTGCAGATGAACTTTTGACCTGTGTGTTCAGTTAGGTGTCTATGGGTTGTTACCATGGTAACAGGCAGAGAGAGCAGAGGGGGAAGGTTGAATTTTGTGAGAGATTGTAAGTGTTGAAATGTACAACCAATTAAAATGTTAGTTTGGGTTTGAATTTGTGTGGGAAGAAATTTCACTGGTTATGTACATGGATATGTGTTAATAATGAGAGGGAATCAGGGCCATTTGTGGTTGCAGTGTCTGAGGTACATTTCAGAATTCTGTTTAAGAAAATCTGGTGTGTGATTGACACTGTTCTAAATCTTCAAAAGCATTTTCAAGGTGAGTATTAATTTGTGAGGGGATATATGTTGTGCACTTTAAGTTAATAATAAAAATGTGTTCTAATGGGGAAGTTACTCACTCTCCCTCTCTTTCACTCTCTCTCTCACTGTCTTCCTTACTCTCTACCACTGTTTTTTCCTTCCTCTCCTTTTCTATAAATTCTTCTGTTTCACTTACTCCTTTTTCCTTTTCCTTAATATGCTTTTTTTCTCTCACTCCCCTTTCTTCACCCTCATATCTCTTTCCTCACTGTCATTATCCCTTTCCTTTGCTCCTCTTTTCTAACTCGCTCTCTCCATCTGATTTACTTCCTTTTGTTTATTCCTTCCCTCTCATTGTCTCCCTCTTTCTCTCTCCCTCACCCTTGCTCTCTTTATACAACACTACTAGCAAGACCCCCCCCTTCACTGTAGTAATCATTTGACTGAATTGCAAGGATTTCTGTTATGTGTCTAAGATCACAGTGTTAGTCAGTATTCATTTCAGAAGATTCTGGCAGAATAATTTATTTTTCTCTTTCTGCCTGTAGCTTTTCACCCTCTTTCTGTACCATTTTCTCTCTGTATGTATTATCTCCCTCTCTGTGTGTTTCATCTCCCCTCTGCATGTAACATTTCTTTCTCTGTTTGCAGCATTTCTTTCTTGCTGTACCATGTTATCCCTTTGTGTGCATTATCTCTATGTCTGTGTGTACCATTTGTCTCTCTGTGTGAACCATATTACCGTGTCTCTGTTTTATCTGCCCTCTGTCTGCAGCAACTCTCCTCTGCCTGCAGCCCTGCATCATATGTTGTTTTTGGTTGTAATGTTGGAAAATAAATATTGTGGTAAATTTTGAATGTATTTGAAAATTAACTTTGGATTGTTAATTGAAATGTAGTGTTCATATACATTGAATATTTTTAGTCAGTTAAAAGTTTTAGGATGGGAAATGTGTTTTGGTAAAATGTATGGTTTTACATTTTTGGTCCAGGATCACACTGAGTGTCTGTCTACATGAAAGAATTACATTTTGATATTTGTCTACTATCTCCCCTGTCTGTCCTCACAGTCTACTTCTCTCTGCTTATACTCTCCTTAGTATTCTGAAATGTCCACTCTTTCCTTATTTTTTCTTGTCTTTCTTGAGAGTGCTTTTGATTTAATTGTTTCTTGTGTCCCCTCTGTTGTGGTTGTCTTTACTGTCCCCTAAAGTTCCCCTTTCTTTTTATACTCCCTCCTCTGCTTTCTTCATAATACTCCCTGTTTTATTAGACCTCCTCTTAGCAATGAGCCACTTAATATAGATAGAGTGCTGTATACACTCTTGGGCAGATTTACAAGGATATTGGGCCTCTTTTTTCTTGCATTGTGTCTCATGTGTGGATGTAATGCGGGAAAAAAACTAATGGTGCCTTTTGGAAATGAGTCAGGTGTCTGCACTGTAATGTAGTGCTCATTTACCTGGACTGTGTTCTGTCTCTTAAACGATTTACTGTGGTATATGTGTTTTGTTAAAATGTGTGGTTTTAACATTTTTTTTATTTGTTATTAAGCTTTTGTGTCAGCATACAGATAAGACAAAAACAATAAAATTAAGGCAATCACAATACATTTTCCGTATTCCATTTAGCACACATAATTAGAAAATAAACAACGTATACAATCAAAAATGTATAATTCAACAATACATCATACATTTTGGAATCATATCCAATTGGCAATAGGAGACCACAATTTCAGACCTTGAATTTTCTTTCTAGCGCCCTTAGTTTTAAAAACTGAGGTCTCAAGATGATAAATAGACAATAATTTAGATTGCCAATTGATAAAAGTTGGTGGTTCGACATCCACCCAATGAGACGTAATGCATAAACGATAAATAGACATACAAATAAAAATAAACCCTTCTTTAGCCTCTGACCGAGATGTCAGGACCTGAGCGAGCGCGCCTGCCTAAAGACTTCAATTCCGATGAAGCTTTGGCTTAGGACTACACTACCCAGATGCCCCGGCGGTAGTGGTGATATGCAGGGCGGGTCCCGGTGTTCGGGGCTCGTTATTCCGTGGATCTTGTTCAGGACGGCTGTCCTGAGTTCCTGGCGTTTCCCGCTGGTTACCCTGCCCGGTCGGGAGGATCGTAGAGCATCAGCTGCAGAGAGAAGACGCCATCGGGTAAAGGAGCGCGTGTGTTTTCTGGATCTTCTATGTTCTTTTCTGACTATCATACTCCGGAGAGTCCTTTTCCCTCGCGGCTGCGAGGAGTTGTTTAAAAACGTACTTACTATTTTCGTTTCTGGTGCTTGGCTTCAAATTCTTGATTACTACCTTTAAGTAGGTTGTTTGTTTCTTCATTGGTGTGGCGGAATGCAGGGGGTGGATTTCACGTACCTCCGCATTACCGTCATGAATACATGACGAGTACTTGGTCTTCATTTCCTCAGAGGATTACAAATACCAAAGAGGATGGTAGTAGTGAATCAACTACGCCTTGCCGTATTTGGGTTCTTTCATCTTGTGTTGGGAAACATTGCGTTTAGCAAAGGAGCATTTGCTTGAATACTAAGGAATGGAAAAGTAATTTCCTGCATAGTAGCGCTTATGTTTTCTTACGGACCCCCTTTTAGAGCATCAGTTGCAGAGAGAAGGGGTAGGTTTAATGAGAACACTGTTAATTCAGAAGGGAGGGTTCGATTCCATGTGTTAACCTGTTGTCATTGTGTTTGTACAGAATACATGGGAAGTCAGAAGACTAAGTAGGAAAGGCTGGCGCAAGTCATTCTTACAGGTGAATCATGCGTATTGTTTATTAGTGAGAATGTAATGAGAGTAGGGTTTATTTGTGACTCATGTTAACCTTTGTATGTTCTTTATTTCAGCTTCTGTTCCCTTGCTGCCCCTTCCCTCCTTTTCTCTTTTCTTTTGTTTTTTTTCCCCTTTTGGGGTTTTTTCCCTCACCGTATCGTCTGAACACCCTGTGTATTACATTCGGGGTGTTCGGAGGGTCCGGAGGTGGAGCATTGTTACTACATGAGGATCCTGCGAAGTGCAAACTTGACAGAATAACGAGCCCAAGAATTTCACTCTGCCCGGTTTTTTTTGTAGTGACAATGGAGTCCATGGAGGACGTGTTGCATGCGCTGGTTTTAGTGCAGCAGGAGTTGGCCTCTTCTAAGGCCGAAACCGCTGCGTTAAGAGAGAAGGTAGAACGGTTGAGTGGCAATCCTTTTAACGCCTCTGCACCGTCCTCTACCGTTCAGGTAACGGTGCCCCCTCCTATACCTCTGGCTAATCCCGAAAGGTTCACAGGCGATCCCCTCAAGGTGCATGTGTTTATGACCCAGGTTCTTATGCATTTCTCCTGCAAGCCCTCCTCTTTTCCCACTAACCACTCGAGAGTGGCATTTGTTATATCGTATTTGGTTGGGGATGCGGCGGATTGGGCAGTGCCTTCGGTGAAACGCGATGATCCCATCCTGTCGGATTGGACCGCGTTTAAGGCGGAATCTGAAAGAGTGTTTGACAGAAGGGCTACGTCCTTTAGTGCTGACCGAGAGCTACTGGAGTTGAGGCAAGGGAGAGGAGAATTAGTTACTTACCTTTCTGCTTTTAATAGGCTGGTGGCAGAAACAGAATGGCCAGAGGAAAAAAGAATGTCCCTCTTTTATCAAGGTTTGAAAGAGGATCTAAAAGATGCAGTAGCGCATGTTGATCCTCAGCCTACTACATTTATTGACATGGTGAATCTAGTGTTACGACTGGATAGTCGTCTGTTTGAGAGAGGGAATAGCCGCAGAAGATGGGACAGGGGAACCTACAGTAGCGACAAAGGCCCTCGTAGATTAGTGGGGGGATCAGAATCAGCCCCCGAACCAATGGAAATGGGAGCTCTCAAGGCTCTTTTGTCTAGAGAGGAGAGAGAAACAAGAAGAGTACAGGGCCTATGTATGTACTGTGGAAAGAAGGGTCATTATGTTAGAGAATGTCCTTCAAAACCCAAATCCTCTGGTAATTTCAATAGATTCAAAAAGGTAGCTGTGTCTACAACTGTGCAGGATATAGAAGCAAAGAGTGACAATCAAAAGAGGGGTGAGGGAGTACAGGAGTGGAAACTTACATCTCTTTCCTCTTCTGGTAATGATGAAACAGAGTCGCATATAGTGGTGGTTATGACACTTGACTGTAAAGTAGAACAACATCAAGTCATGGTAATGTTGGATTCTGGAGCCACAGGCAATTTCATTGACGATGGTCTGGTAACAAGATTGGCCTTGCTTCGGGTTCCGAGAGAGAGTCCTGAAGAAGTCTTAGCGGTGGATGGCAAACCTTTAACTTCAGGTCATATAACCGAAAAGACCAGAGAGTTGGGTTTATCGATAGTAACGCAGGGATATGTACATTCAGAGAATTTGTCTCTGAACATAATAGCAGCACCTCAGTATGAAGTTATCTTGGGCATGCCATGGTTAAAGAAACACAATCCGGTGGTTGATTGGCAGACAAAGACATTCCATTTTGTGATGGAGAATTGTCAGGATCACCTAGTGCCGTGTGCGTCCGCTCACGTTGCAGTATTGGCCACTCCGTTTGTAGCAGCTACCGCCGTGGAAACAGATGTGCAACTACCCGTGGTATACTTGTCATATACGGATGTGTTCAGCGAGAAGAAAGCTGAAACCCTACCCCCTCACCGGGAACATGACTGCCGCATCGATCTGGTAGAAGGGGCCACAATACCGTCATGCAGAGTGTAAGCTTTGTCAGTGCCAGAAACCACGCATCTAAGGGAATACCTTGACCATTATATCCGTTTGGGGTTCATTCGGCCATCTAGATCTCCAGCCGCCTCCCCTTTGTTTTTCATAGCAAAAGCCAACGGGGATTTGAGGGCATGCGTGGACTATCGCGTTTTGAATAAGAACACCATAAGGAATCGTTATCCTCTCCCACTCATTTCAGTCTTGCTCGACCAGGTGAGAGAGGCAAAGATCTACACCCGATTAGATTTACGTGGGGCTTATCATCTGGTCAGAGTGAGAGAGGGGGATGAGTGGAATACTGCTTTCAAGACGCGATATGGTCTATACGAATATCTAGTCATGCCTTTTGGTCTGTGTAACGCTCCTGCAGCGTTCCAATACTTCATAAACGATGTGTTAAAGGAGTACGTGGACCAATTTGTGGTGATGTATATCGATGACATTTTGATATACTCTCAGAACGTCTCATGTCATACAGCCCAGGTGTGCAAGGTGTTGGACAAACTGAGGGAGCATAGCTTATATGTAAAGCTGAGCAAATGCGAGTTTGGTGTACAGGTGGTAGAGTTTTTGGGAGTGAATCTCAGCTCAAGCGGACTGCAAATGTCAGGGAGGATGGTACAGGCCATACAGGATTGGCCGGCTCCTAGGAACGTGAGAGAGGTGCAGAGTTTCTTGGGGTTCGCCAATTATTACCGGCGGTTCATTCTGCATTTTTCCCAGACAGCTGTTCCGATTACCAGACTGTTACGAAAGGGAACTCCTTTTGTGTGGACAGGGGAGGCGGAGGACACATTCGAGACATTGAAGAGGGCTTTTACCTCTGCACCGGTGTTGGCGCACCCTGTGTTAGAACATCCGTTTATCGTCGAGGCAGATGCGTCTGATGAAGCCATTGGGGCGATCCTTTCTCAGAGAGATCCAAAAAGTGGTCAGCTACATCCAGTCGCTTACCTGTCAAAGAAGTTGAGCTCGGCTGAAGTCAACTACACTATAGCCGAGAAAGAACTCTTGGCTATAAAAAGAGCTTTTCAGGAGTGGAGGCAGTATTTGTGGGGGGCTTGTCAGGCAGTGACTGTCTATACCGATCACCGCAATCTCCAATACATGGCATCTGCAAGCCATCTGACGCAAAGGCAAATGCGTTGTATGCTTTTCTTTTCAGAATACAACTTTGTGGTGACTTTCAGACCAGGAATTGAGAACAGGAAGGCAGATGCTCTGTCGAGACAGGAACTACCCCCAGAACAGGTAAAAGAAGAACTGCACTCTATCATACCTTCGGCAAAGGTGGTTTGTGTGATAAGAGCTGAGGAGTTTTTGGATGAGGTGAAAGGCTCCAGATCAATGGGGTCGTGGAACCGTTGGGGTGCGACAAAATCTGGCAGGAAGGTGAGACAGGGACTGCCTTTTCAAGGGGAGTGTTTGTATCTGCCTACAGAGGAGATACGTAAAAAGGCTTTTTGTTGGTGCCATGATGCTCCATCAGCCGGTCACCCAGGGGTAACAAAAACCGTGAGCCTGTTACGAAGATATTTTTGGTGGGAATCCTTGGCTAGCGACGCTACCCGATGGGTGGGAAAGTGAGAGACTTGTGCTAGAGGAAAAGGAAACACTACTCAGAGGAAAGGGTTGCTGATGCCTCTGCCTACACCGGATCGACCCTGGCAAAACATAAGCTTAGACCTTATCACAGGTCTGCCTTTGGATCAGGGAAAAGCTGCCGTACTGGTGGTTGTGGACAACTTGACAAAAATGGGGCATTTTATAGCCTGTGTAAATTTGCCCACGGCAGGTCAGACAGCCCAGTTACTTGCCTCCCAGGTTATCAGGTTGCATGGCATACCAAGGGTCATCGTTTCAGACAGGGGGCCCCAGTTTATAGCCCGTTTTTGGAGAATGTGGTGCAAGGCGTTGGGTATCGAGTCCGCCCTCTCCACCAGTTTCCATCCACAAACAGATGGGCAAACTAAACGCTTGAATCAGACTTTGAAGAAGTATTTGCGCTGCTACTCAAAGGAAGCTCACGAATCCTGGGTGGATTTGCTATGGATGGCTGAGTTAGCGTACAACAATTCATGGCATAGTTCAACGGGTATGTCACCATTCAAGGCTAATTATGGCTATGATGCTAATACCTTACCAATCAACATCCCCTCTGACTTGCACACACAGCCTTCTGTGAGGGAACGAGTTCAGGCCTTACGGAGGTTGCATAAAGGAGTGCAATCGCATCTGTGCAGGGCCAAAGAGGCCTACAAACATTGGGAGGATAAACACCGTGATCCTGGTCCTCAGTTCAAGATAGGGGACAAGGTGTGGCTTTCCACAAACAACATAAGGTTCAAGCTGAGAAGCATTTTTCATCCACGTTTCATTGGTCCATATACCATAACGAAACGTATCAATCCTGTTGCATACAAACTTAAGTTGCTTGGCTCTTTGAGAATACATCCAGTGTTTCACGTGCACTTATTGTAGAAAGCCCTCACATCCTGCGAATGCTACGCAAGATCTTCCGATGGATCCCCACCGAAACCAGGAAGACGGTCACCCAGGCCCTCGTCACCAGCCGGCTGGACTACGGCAACTCCCTCTACGCCGGCACCACCGCCAAACTCCAGAAGAGACTCCAGCGGATCCAGAACACCTCAGCACGACTCATCCTGGACATCCCCCGCCGCAGCCACATCTCCGGACACCTGAGAGACCTGCACTGGCTCCCGGTCAACAAGAGAATCACCTTCCGGCTCCTCACCCACGCACACAAAGCCCTACACAACCAAGGACCAGGATACCTCAACAGCCGCCTCAACTTCTACGCTCCCACGCGCCAGCTTCGATCGACCAGCCACGCCCTCGTATCGTATCGTAAGGGGTGCTTATAAAGCGCACTGACACCATGGGTTTCCTGGCGCTGGTCAGAAGTGAGGGGGGACAGAAAGACTAACCAGGTTGGGGGAAGAGCCAAGTTTTTAAAGATTTACGAAAAAGAGTCAAAGAATTAGAAATTTTAAGAGAGAGAGGGAAAGAGTTCCAGAGCTTGGGGGCCAGGTACGCAAATCTCCGGCCTCCAGATCTGCAGAGCTTATAAGAGGGGACAGTCAAGAAGTGGAGGTGAGAAGATCTCAAGTTGCGGGATGGACAGTAGGGTCTGATGAGGGATTTCACAAAGGCAGGGCAGGGGCCAGCTAATGACTTAAAGGTAAGGCATCCGATCTTGAAGGCTGCCCTAGAGATGACAGGGAGCCAGTGGAGTTTGACAAGGAGGGGCCTGGCGGATTGCCACTTCGGAATCCCTAAGGCCAATCTCGCCGCCTGATTTTGGACCACTTGCAGTCTAGCCAACGATGTTTTAGGCAGACCATGGTAGATCGCATTGGAAAAATCTAGGTGGGAGAGGACGAGGGCCATGATAACCTGCAGGAGGGCATCAGGTGTAAGAAGATATGCCACTTTCCTGATCCTGCGCAGTTGGTAGATACAGGACGAGACCACGGTCCCCACCTGCGGCCCTAGGCATAAGGCGGAATCAATGGCGACCCCCAGACTCTTCACCGAAGCTACCGGGGTGGGAGAAGGGCCCAATTCCGCCGGCCAGAATTGTGGCCCTCAGAAGGTGGCGCTCCTACCGGGAAGGAGGAGCTCCGTCTTACCGGGGTTCAACTTTAACTGGTTGTGGCCCATCCACTGGAGAATGTGGGACATGACTGCCTGAAAGTTGGGGATAGCAGAGGGGGAGTTGAGAGAAAAGATGAGTTGCAGGTCGTCCGCGTAATTAAATACGGTAACGTCCCACTGCCTCAAAGAAAAGAGAAGGGGGCGAAGATAGAGGTTAAAGAGAAGAGGGGACAAAGAAGAACCCTGGGGGACCCCACAGAGCGAGTGCTCTCTAGGAGCCCTGAAGGCGCCCAGACTGAGGGTCTGAGACCTGCCAGTCAGGAAGGATCTGACCCAGGCCAACGCCAGGCCCTGAATGCCAGCCTGCTCGACACGGCGGAGAAGGATGTTATGATCCACCGTGTCGAAGGCGGCTGACAGGTCTAGTAATACCAGGGCCTGGGGGGCCCCCTTGTCAACACCGTCTCTCAGGGCATCCAGCACGGCCAAGATCACTGTCTCCGTAGAGTGGCCGGGTCTGAAGCCCGCCTGATTGACCTCGAGAAAGTTGGAGCTCTCAATGAACTGTGAGAGACAGGTGGTGACGTGGGCTTCCAGGATTTTTGAGAAGAAAGGTAAGAGGGAGATAGGGCGGTAGTTAGCCGGGGCAGCGGGGTCAGCCCCCGGCTTCTTCAGGAGGGGCACCAACACCGCCTCCTTAAAGGAGCCCGGCACCGTACCAGAGTAGAGAGAAGAGTTTAGCAGAGGGAGAATGCAGTCGGGTAAAGAGTGGCAGATGTCCCGGAGTATAGAGGGGGGCAACAGTCATCTGGAGATCCCGACTTGATGCGGGTAGCGAGAGTGGCCAAGGAAGATGAGTCTAGGAGAGGAAATTGTGTGAAAGAGGAAGTATTGTGAGGGGGAGAAACGGATCCAGCGCCAGGAGACATAACAGGGATGGTATCCTTAATCAATACGATTTTTTCGATGAAAAAAGTACTGAGGGTGTTACATGCTTCCTGTGTGGGGGCCTGGGTAGGGAGCGTCCTGGAGTCGGAGGTAAATTCATTAAGAACCTTAAAAATTTCCTTAGACTGGCAGGGGGCAGATAGGATTTTACCTGAGGCATACGTTTTTTTGGCAGCCATAATGGCAAGTTTATACCTATTGCGGGAAGCCACATAGGCGTCTCTGCTAGAGGGGCAGTAGTCCCTCCTCCACTTGCGCTCAAGCTGGCGGAGTTCCAGGTGGAGAACTTTTAGGTGGGGGGTAAACCATTTATGGGAATTGCTGTGCCGGGATTGGGGGAACTTAGTGAGGGGGGCAAAGATGTCACTGGCTGTGGTGAGCCAGTCTGCCACAAGCCCATGGAGCTCGTCGGTGCCAGCGTCATTGGGTCGCAGGGGATAAGTATGGGACAGATGAGCCAGTAGTTTAGAGGAATCGACAGCCTTCCACTTGCGAGCCGAGCCGCCCTCCCGTGGGGGGACCTTGATCTGGCCAACCGCCGAAAATGTGGTGTCGATCAGATAGTGGTCTGACCACACACAAGGTGTTATTAATGGGCGAGAGGACGTGACTCCATGGGTCCAAATATGATCGAGGATGTGGCCACCCTTATGGGTGGCGGACCTGACAAGTTGGGTAAAATTCAGGCTCGTAAGACCCTCGAACAATTCGGAGGCATGAGGGCCAGCGTCCTCGTGCTGAAACCAGTAATTAAAGTCACCGATGATGACAATGCGGGAGGAGCTGGTAGCAATGTTGGTCAGCTGGTCGATAAAGGAAGAGGGGAGGGACGGCATAGAGTGGGGGGGGCGGTATAATAACACAAGAGTGACTGCACCTACCCTAGTCCCCAGACTGAGGACCAGGGTATCTACTTCCGGTAGAGTCATGGCCGTAGAGGCAATGACCTTAAGATCCTTGCGTATTACTGCCGCCACCCCTCCCCCGATGCGACCCCCTAATCGATTAGAGTTCAGCAGGAAATAGTCGGGGGGTAGCGCGGCCAAGATGTCTGGGAGAGAGTCGTCGGTAAGCCAGGTCTCTGATAACAATAAGACATCGGGACTTTCAGACATGAGTAAGTGCAGGATGTCAACTTGGTGCTTGACCATTGAACGAGTGTTTAGGTATAAGACCCGAATTAACGACTCGATAGGAGCCAGAGCGGGAAGTGATGGAGTCGGCGCAAGAATAGGGGTAGAAATGCCTGCAATGCCGAGTGATGTGATGCGAGCCCAGGTGTCGGGGGGGAGAGGGCTGGCCGAGGCATGTAGGCACTTAAGGGCAGGGGACGAGTAAGATATAAAGGAAGCAGCGTCCCTAGGCCCTGGTCCCGTACGGCCGCGGACGGGCGCAGACGGGCTTAACTCAGGCGCAACTCCGGCGCGCCTACGTCGCGCCCGCTGCGCTCGTCCGCTGCGCTTCCGGGGAGCCATTGCAATTTAAGCACAAACCCCACCCCCAGCTAGAGCGCAGCGCGCGTCGCCGCCAGGGACCAGGCCCTCACCCAAGATGGCGCCTGCCCTCCACAACAATCGGCACGTCAGCCGTGATGGACCGGGGCAGGGAGGCACACCTCGGGATGTGGGAACGAGTAGTAGATCACCCGCTGTCTGGCCAGAATTAATCAGGTAAGTGAGTTAAAATGATTTTAAAAGATTAAAAAAAGATCGCACTGCCAAGCGCTGTGAAGTGGTCAGGAGTAGGTAAGACCAGGAATAAAATGAAGACGGAGACAGAAGAGCCCCAGGGAATGCCAGTGGCTCGCAGTCTGTCCCCAGCGCTCAGCGGACCTTCGGTAGTGCTGCCACCACACCTCCTAGTACCGCAGAGCGCCCCAGATGTCTGGTCAATTTAAGCACAAACCCCACCCCCAGCTAGAGCGCAGCGCGCGTCGCCGCCAGGGACCAGGCCCTCACCCAAGATGGCGCCTGCCCTCCACAACAATCGGCACGTCAGCCGTGATGGACCGGGGCAGGGAGGCACACCTCGGGATGTGGGAACGAGTAGTAGATCACCCGCTGTCTGGCCAGAATTAATCAGGTAAGTGAGTTAAAATGATTTTAAAAGATTAAAAAAAGATCGCGCTGCCAAGCGCTGTGAAGTGGTCAGAAGTAGGTAAGACCAGGAATAAAATGAAGACGGAGACAGAAGAGCCCCAGGGAATGCCAGTGGCTCGCAGTCTGTCCCCAGCGCTCAGCGGACCTTCGGTAGTGCTGCCACCACACCTCCTAGTACCGCCGCCGTCCCCCACATCCGAAGAGCCACCACAGGAGGAAGGGCCTTCTCCTACCTGGCCACCAAGACTTGGAACTCTCTCCCGACCCACCTCCGCCTGACCCAGGACCACCTCGCCTTCAGGAAGCAGCTCAAGACCTGGCTGTTCGAGCAGTAGCGGACCCCCCCCAGCGCCTTGAGACCCTCCGGGTGAGTAGTGCGCTATACAAATGTTCTGATTGATTGATTGATTGATCCCGCGGTATGGCTCCACCTCCTGTTGTCTGCGATGGACAATTAGAGTACGAAGTGAAATCTATACGCGATTCCAAGATGCGCAGGGGGGTGCTTTGGTATCTGGTCGCTTGGAAGGGATACAACGCCGAGGATGATTCTTGGGAGCCGTGGAGTAACGTGCATGCGCCAAGAGCTCTCCGCTCCTTCCATTTGAGACACCCTTCAAAGCCCGGTCCTAGGAGCTGCCTGGGGGGAGGGCGTACTGTCAGGACCTGAGCGAGCGCGCCTGCCTAAAGACTTCAATTCCCAAGAAGCTTAGGCTTAGGACTACACTACCCAGATGCCCCGGCGGTAGTGGTGATATGCAGGGCGGATCCCGGTGTTCGGCGCTCGTTATTCCGTGGATCTTGTTCAGGACGGCTGTCCTGAGCTCCTGGCGTTTCCCGCTGGTTACCCTGCCCGGTCGGGAGGATCGTAGAGCATCAGTTGCAGAGAGAAGACGCCATCGGGTAAAGGAGCGTGCGCTGCACAGCGCGAGTGTTTTCTGGATCTTCTATGTACTTTTCTGACTATCATATTCCGGAGAGTCCTTTTCCCTCGCGGCTGCGAGGAGTTGTTTAAAAACGTACTTACTATTTTCGTTTCTGGCGCTTGGCTTCAAATTCTTGATTACTGCCTTTAAGTAGGTTGTTTGTTTCTTCATTGGTGTGGCCTAATGCAGAGGGTGGATTTCACGTACCTCCGCATTACCGTCATGAATACATGACGAGTACTTGGTCTTCATTTCCTCAGAGGATTACAAATACCAAAGCGGATGGTAGTAGTGAATCAACTACGCCTTGCCGTATTTGGGTTCTTTCATCTTGTGTTGGGAAACATTGCATTTAGCAAAGGAGCATTTGCTTGAATACTAAGGAATGGAACAGTAATTTCCTGCATAGTAGCGCTTATGGTTTCTAACGGACCCCCTTTTAGAGCATCAGTTGCAGAGAGAAGGGGTAGGTTTAATGAGAACACTGTTAATTCAGAAGGGAGGGTTCGATTCCATGTGTTAACCTGTTGTCATTGTGTTTGTACAGAATACATGGGAAGTCAGAAGACTAAGTAGGAAAGGCTGGCGCAAGTCATTCTTACAGGTGAATCATGCGTATTGTTTATTAGTGAGAATGTAATAAGAGTAGGGTTTATTTGTGACTCATGTTAACCTTTGTATGTTCTTTATTTCAGCTTCTGTTCCCTTGCTGCCCCTTCCCTCCTTTTCTCTTTTCTTTTGTTTTTTTTCCCCTTTTGGGGTTTTTTCCCTCACCGTATCGTCTGAACACCCTGTGTATTACATTCGGGGTGTTCGGAGGGTCCGGAGGTGGAGCACTGTTACTACATGAGGATCCTGCAGAGTGCAAACTTGACACGAGATCTACCCAAACTTTCTTGCCAGCCAAAAATCACCAATTCAGCCGATAAATGTTGGCGGATGCCCAGGCTATGTATCAAGAAGTGCTCAACATCTTTAACAAATTGAAAACGTTTTGGGGCAAAGAAAAAACATGTGGGGTGCATCCGCAGCATAAAGCCCACAGCTATTACACTGATTCCCCCTTGTAGACTTCCACATAGCCAACTTTCTTGTAGTGTTATATGGTTCAAAAATAGACATAAAATGTTGGCTCTTTAAGGGACCGTTATCTAAAACTTTTATGGTCAACTCAATAATTCTCTCTAAATTAATTTGTTCTATCTCCAGTTTATTTTGCCATTTATCCTCCCAGATCACAAGGTCATCTTCCATCTTTTCAATAAACATCGGATATAATGGTCCCATTTTTGATCTTAATTTTATTGCGTTGAAAAAGTCTATCCTTTTTAATGTTATCAGATTTTGAGTTATTTTTTGTTCGAGAAAGCTTCGTAACCTGGAGATATTTAAAAAAATCCACTCAGGGTAATTTATATTTCTGCTGCAAAACATCAAAAGAAACTAACTGGTTCCCCTGAAACAAATCTCCAATTTGACAGATTCACTTTGCCACTTAACCATAACCTGGTCTCTAAATATTTCTGAAAGAAAGGGGCAGTTCTTAAAAGGAGTATAAAAATTCAAATTAAAACCTAAGCCAAGTTTCTTTTCAGTTTTTCTCCATATTTCATAGGCTGGCCTAACAACTTTAAATTTTATTTTCTTGTAGTAACTAGGTTCAATTATTCGATTTAAACATTGCCTTGCCTCTGTTCCCATTAACATCTCATAAATAGAGGGCGCTGCAAAATCTTCTGTGGATCATTCTGCAAAATTAAAACCCCCATGTGCTGTAATAGAGCTATCCAATGATATAAACGAAAACTAGGAACACCCCAACCTCCTCTAGATCTAGGTAGCATACACCATTTAAGAGCTCTCCTTGAACGAGAATAGCTCCAAAGAAACCTCAAACACATTCTTTCAATACGGGAAAAAAAAGTAGAAATAACTAAGGGGATAGCCCGAAATGAATACAGAAATTTAGGAAAAATTAGCATTTTTAAAACGTTGGATACGACCAAAAAGGGATAAATGTAAAATATTAAGCCTTTCCAGTGTCTTATTAGAGGAGGCAATTATTGGATCTAAATTCAAAGAAATAATATCCTCAACTTTAGATGATATTTTGATGCCTAAATAGATAGCATCTGCTGTAAACTGCATATTGGTTGGTCGACCAGCCTCTGAGTGAATCAATTGTGCCTTAACAACATTTAATTTATAACCTGAAAAAAGTCCGAATCCCTCAGCTGCCTCAATGATCCCAGGTAAGGCACTACTAACATCAGACGTAACCACGGCAATATTGTCTGCGTACGCAAACACTTTGTACGCCACATTATTTATCACAACAGGTTTTATTATAATATTTTCCTCTAAAGTGTTTATAAAAGGTTCGATATAAAGAGCAAATAGCAAGGGGGAGCAGGGGCAGCCTTGCCTCGTCCCCCTTGCTATTGCAATATTGCCTGAGCCCCTACCTGAAATACGGATAGCAGCCGATGGTTGATGATATAGGGTCTGAATGGCCGTGTTAAATTCCGACGGAAACCCCTTCCATACCAGGACTGACCACAAAAACCTCCACGAGACCCTGTCGAATGCTTTTTCAGCATCCAACAGCGCCACGCCCACACAAGAATTAGTGCCCTGCGACCAGTCCAGTATGGATATGATCCTTTTAACGTGGTCTGTTGTGTCTCTTTGTTGAATAAAGCTGTGTTGCTTTTTTGAGACCAGTCTTGGCATTAAATCGTTCAATCTGTTTGCTATTAACTTTGAATAAATCTTGCTATCTGAGTTTAATAGCGAAATGGGCCTGTAGGATCCCATTTCAGTATCTTTCTTGCCTTTCTTTTTAAAAACCACAATCGTTGCTTGGGACCAAGAATCAGGAGCGTTGCCAAGAAAGGCCTGTTGGCAAATTTCTAAAAGCTCCTTTTTTAACATATTCTTAAAGGTTCTGTAAAATACGAGTGGAATATTATCAGGACCCATAGCCTTCCCCTGAGCTAATCCCAATAGAGCCAATTCAACTTCTTCCCAAAGCACAGATGCGGATAATATCACTTTTTGCACTTCCTGCAATCAGTTCGGCACCAGATCTTTTAGATATTCGCCGTCATCCCCTGATCCGGAGTCTAACCCAGGCAATTATACAACAATTGATAGTAACCTTGGAAAGCTTCCAGAACACCCTCCTTAGTTACTTGCAGAACGCCATTTAAATCGGTAATTTTAGCAATATCATTAGCCACTTCTTTGTCCCTTAATTTTTTAGCCAGCATCCGGCCAATTTGTTCGCTAAATTCATAAACATCTTCCTTATGTTGGATGGCTTTTTCCACTATTTGATCAGCATTATTGGCGTACGCAAATGCCCTTTTAATAATGAGATCAGTTTGGGCTGTTCTAGAATCTACACCCAATCTAATCATCTCTTCAAGTTTATATTCCGCCAGTATTATTGCATCAAAATCTTTTTTTATGTTTAAGCCATGTCCTTTAAAGCTAGTAAAATTAAGGGTTTCCCCTCTAACAACGGATTTGAAAGTATCCCATACCACTGTCTGCTCCGCTGATCCTTTATTAAAATTAAAAAATTCCTGAACAGTCTTACTCATATATTGACAATATTCTTCATCTAGTAGCAACTTTCTCTCAAAAGTCTAACACGGGGTGTTTTCTTTTAGGTCATAATCAAAAACTAGCTCTAATATAATAGGGCTATGATCCGAGACCAGTGGTGATCCCATCATTTTAGGACCACCCCAAGCACAGTTATAGGCAAAAAAACAATCCCAACCAAAGGCCCTGCAAAGCATTATGGGACAAGATTAGCAGTGGGCAGTGAATATTATAGTATACAATATCAAAATAATTCTACAAAGAGCTGCAGTTCACCTAGTTGTTACTAGATGTACCTCAGAGTCAAATGCAAAGCATTGACATTATTCTTACATCAAGCTGCAGTTCCACTGGTCGTCCCTAGATGTCCCTCACGAGTCAAATGCAAAACCATTGAAACCCTTTCATCAAGCATTTGCACTTGACTCGGGATGGACATCTAGTAACCACCAGTTGAATTGCAGCTCTTTGTAGAATTCTTTTGATATTGTATACTATATAATATTTACTGCCCACTGCTAATCTCATCCCATAATGCTTTGCAGGGCCTTTGGTTGGGAATGTTTTTTTGCCAATAAAAAACATTTTATTGGGTTTGTCCTAAGAGGATGGGACCACAACTAAATTGTTCAATAAGATGTGCTTTTTTCTTTTCAAGGCATCTGTTTGGTACTCCCCCTAGGTTAGGGAGGATCCCAAAATCATCACATCTCCCACTGCTTGCTAATTTTTCAGTTTCATCATCATGAAAGTACTATATACACTTTAGCATATAAAGATAGAAATACGAAGCGTGGCCAATATGGCGGCTTAACAGGACGTGTTCTCCGGAGGCTCCCCGTCCCCGTTCCCCAGATCGGGCCCACAGCGGAGCACTGTATCTCACAGCACCAGTGGCAAATGCCTGAGGCACAAGGGACACCATCGGGGTGACTGGGGATCCCGACGACAGTTGGGGGAAGGAGGAGTGACCGCCGAGGCGGCGGAGCGGGCAGGAGACGATCGGGGCGCGAGGAGCTGCGATCTAGCTCCCGCGGTGAGAAGGAGCGAGCGGGCCCCACCCCGCGTCCACGCACCTGGATTGCCGTGCCAAGGGTCCCACTGACGGTCGTGAGGGCCCGGAGGGGGCGACCGCCGGTGTTCGGACCCGGGGCCCAGGGAGGCGGCCCGCGGAAGGAGGCCCCTACGGAGCCGGCCCTGGGTAGTAATTGAGGTCCCGGCTTGGGCCTGTTCGGCGACGGCGCGACGGCCATGGGCTGCGCCCAAAGGTGAGGGACGCAGCGGAGGAATAGCAGGGAGCAGGACCCCAGGGGGGTATACCAGGCCCCCCAATGCCTAGGGACCTGGCATAAGTTGCGAGGGCCACGCAATCGGCAGCAACTTCCTGAGGCCTACTGTAGCTGATCACCGGCCGGGCTGGGGTGCTAGGAGAGTGAGCGCAGGCGGTGACTCAGGGCAGCCCAGCGAGATCGGGGGACAGCAATCGACCCCCCGGGGAGGACCCTTGGTACAAGAACTGTGACGGACCGAGGGGGGAGTGGAGAGGATCCACTGGCACCATCGCACATAAACGGGGGAGCAGAGGGCGACTACAGAGACCCCGGAGGAGGCCCAGGGGAGCTGACCTTGGGGGAGGTTGGCGACCACCCACCAGAAGAGCACAAGGCGGGTCCTGACTCCACAGCCAGGGAAGCAACCCAAGGGACGCACGACCCTCGATCACCTCACGGCTCGCTTGCCATAAGTCGCCGGAATCACGCCGAACAACGCGTCTCGGAGGGGAGACGGCAGGACTCACCTGGGAGGAAAAGATGGCGTCCTCCAACTGTAAGGGGAACCGCACCATAACCGACATGCTGGGCAAAGGGGCCTCCAAAGCAGACAAGAGCCCGGACAAGCCGACTCAGGCACCCCCACACAGGGGGAAGGACCGCGACGAGGGGGAGGCCCCGGTGACCAAGGCGTTCATGGAGACCCTCTTCGCCTCTCTTAAAGAAGACATCCAAACCCGTAGACATGAAATTGCGGGGGATTATAAAGAACTGCGTCGGGATGTCGACCACCTCGGTGAGAGAGTTGCCGCTAATGAGCTCGAGGGACAGGCCAGGAGTGAAGAATTGGAGCACTTGAGACAAGAAATTATCAGGCTTCACGAGCAACAGACTGACCTCCAATCTCACACTGAGGACCTCGAAAATCGCTCAAGGCGCAACAACATCCGTGTCCGACATGTGTCTTCCAAAGCGGAGGGGGATGATATGACGGGGTACTTGCAAGCCCTGTTCCGCGCGGTACTCGGCGAAGGAGAGGACTATGAGATCCGCATTGATAGGGCCCATCGGGTGGGTCCGGCTCGCCGAGTTCCGGGTCCCCCGCCGGACATCCTGGCTTTTCTGCCAGACTACCCTCTCAAAGAACGCATACTGAAGCAGCCCGTCTCAAACAGCCTCTTCGCTTTCAGGGCCACGCTGTGGAACTTTTCCAAGACCTTTCCGCTATCACCCTACAAAAGCGACGGCCATTTAAAATGGCCACCGCCTTCCTCCGCAACGAAGGAGTCCCGTACTCTTGGGGGCACCCCTTTCGGTTGATATTTAAGTGGAACGGGGCCATCCACCAGCTGCAATCCCTATGGGACACCTGTACCCTACTGGGCATTCCGCACGAGGACACCCGGCCAGACGAGGAGGCGGGGGAGCAATCATCAGGGGCCTCGTCCAGATCCCCCCGAGTGACTAACGACGGCTGGCAGACGGTGAGAAGAGGACGCCCCACCAGGAAGAACCTCAAACCGAATCCAGAAACAATGGCACAGGAAAAGGCTGCTGCAATCCAGGAGGTCTCCAAAGACACTGGTGCTGACTCTTGAACGCCTTAAATGAAGGTCATGTTCAGCTAAGTATGGCGACACGATTTGGGGACGGGCGGGGGGTCTCGAGCCGTCGAGCCGCCACTGCCACATAACCCATCCATTTACCCATGTACTGAGGGCCTGGACAGACTGTGCATAGGCCTGGGACAATGTACAACTGGTGGGGTATTGTGTTCCAAAGTTTACTTATGTTGTTCCTATGGGGGTGTGGGGGGGAGGGTGGGGTGGGGTGCGTAATGCTCTACCTCTCACTGTTGGTCCCTTGAGGGGCACATTGTGGAGTGCGGGTGAAGGGCACTGGCAGTGAGGAATTTACATGGGCGTAAGGATGGGAGGACACCTCAACATCATTGTGGGCTTTGGGTGGCGAACATGGGAGGGGTCGAAGGGAGAGGGTTCACCACAGGGGAGTACCGGGTGGAGATCAGCTTCTATAGAGGAAATGCCACGAATTGACATACTATGCCGCTTACTATAGGGACCTGGAATGTCAAAGGGCTTAACTCCCCGCAGAAACGCCAGAAGGTCTGGAAATACATTTTGGACCATCATTTAGATATAGTAGCTCTACAGGAAACTCACCTGTTGAAAACTGACGACCACCGTCTTAAGCATAAAAAATACCCCCTCATCTATAAGGCCTCAGCTTCCACTAAACAGAAGGGTGTAGCTCTCATCTTTAGCCCGGGCGCCCAGTTCCAACCCATTGCCACTCAAGGCGACAAAGAGGGGAGATGGCTGATGGTCAAAGGCCACCTGAGGGGTAGGATGTGCACTTTCGCAGCGATTTATGCTCCCAATACTGGGCAAAAAATGTTCTTGAATTCTCTACGGGGGAGGGTAACCGACCTTTGCGGAGGGCCCCCTATTCCTACTGGGGGATTTTAACCTGGTGTGGCATCCAACACTTGACAGCACGCACACACGTCGTTCCGACATGGGTACTTTCCCTGAGTCCATACAGACGCGTATTGGGGACATGGGCCTCCTGGACACATGGCGAACTTTATACCCTCACACACAAGATTACTACTTCTATCACATGTGCACCGGTCATACTCCCGACTGGATTACATCTTTTTAAGTCAGTCCTTACAGGGTAACCTCCAGGATGCTAAGATTCTGCCCATCTCGGTATCTGACCACGGTCTGTACACTGCTTGTCTCTCATGGCTGGGTAATGCACCGGCCTGTTGGTACTTCCCTGAAGCCTTAACGAGGGACAAAGAATTGGTAACACAGCTAAGGGAGTCTATCACAGAATTCTTCACCCTTAATAGACCCGACGAGACCTCTGAGTATAACACGTGGGACACTTTCAAGAGGTTCTGCGAGGCAAGTGCATAGCGCTTAACTCAGCTCTGAACAAACAAAGGGCAAGGGAAAGGGAAAGCTTAGAAGAGGAACTGGTGACTACTGAACAGGCCCACAAGCTTGCACCCACTAGGCAGACACTTCGCGCACTCACGGCGCTCAGGGGCAAACTAAGGGCCATATGTAATAATAGGGCAGAATTCACCCTTCTCAAACTGCGCAACCTATCCTACACTCAGGGCAACAAAGTGGGGAAACACCTAGCCAGACAGCTGAAGGACAAAAGAGAGAGGGAATACATAGGGGGTAGCTCATCCATAGAGACGAAGACAAGGCGGGTCTTTTTGGGTCCTTTTACAGCTCACTGTACACTGCTGACGCTCTTGACTCTGCTCACCAGCAAGCCTTCCTTAAAGATTTTCCGATCCCACAGGTATCCCCAGAGTGGAACGATGCTCTCATTGCTCCTATCACTCTTGAGGAAGTGCAAATGGCTATTAAGGCACTGAAACCCCATAAATCACCCGGTATTGACGGTTATACCACGGTCTTTTATAAGACCTTTTTGGCAGACGTTAGTCACCACCTGGTCCGGCTCTGAAATAGGATGGCCTTGGACGGCGACACCTCTATGGCAGAAGCGGTGATCTCAGTAAACCCCAAGCCAGGTAAGGACGCCACTCGCTGTTCCTCCTACTGACCCATTGCCCTCTTGAACATTGATGCAAAGCTGTACTCCACCATACTGGCCAAGCGATTGTTTAGACTCATGCCACTTATCATCCATCCAGATCAGTCTGGCTTTATACAGGGGCGCCAAATGCATGACAACACCCGGCGCATCATCCACTTGATCGAGAAGGCTAACAAGTTTAAAATTCCTGCAGTCCTAGTCGGCCTTGATGCCGAAAAAGCATTCGATCGAGTGGATTGGAGTTTCCTGTGGGCCACGCTTAAGGAATTCGGCTTCTCCCCTAAATTCATAACGATGCTCCAGGCCAATTACAGACGCCCAAAATCTACGGTCTCCATTAACGGCGTGCAATCTATCTCATTCTGCCATTCCAGGGGGACCATACAGGGCTGCCCCCTGTCCCCTCTGTTGTTCGCCCTCAGCATTGAACCCCTAGCTATAGCGATAAGGGAGCACCAGAGGATTGAGAACTTCCTTTCGCCGGTGAATCCCATAAGATCTCCCTCTTCGCGGACGATGCTCTCCTCTCCTCTGCGGCAGGCTTCAAGATTAATCTAGATAAGTCCTATATTCTTAACCTGACCCTCTCGCACGTAGACTCCACATGCCTCCGATCTCTAACGCCTTTAACGTGGGCGCCCTCTTCCATACAATACTTAGGGGTGCAACTGACGCCAACATTAGAGAAACTTTATGCAGCTAATTTCCCTCCACTGCTCTCCTGCATCCAACAGGACCTAACGAGATGGAAGCCGCTTTTTCTCTCCTGGTTGGGGCGCGTTCATGCCGTAAAGATGACACTTCTCCCCAAACTACTCTACCTGTTTCAGGCACTTCCCATAGAACTGGAAGAGGAATTTTTTAGGCGCACGAAAACTATGATCTTGCGATTTATTTGGCAGGGAGGGCGGGCCCGTTTCTCCTTTTCCATGCTTCGGCGTCCACAGAAAGAGGGGGGAGCGGGACTCCCCGATCTTAAGCTCTATTATAAGGCAGCCCAACTACGTATCCTGGTAGAATGGTCGCAAAAGGAATCGGAGAAACACTGGCTCCTCATGGACCGCAGCATAGCTGGTCGCACAATCTGGGACTTGATATAGCGTGAGAAAAGGGATAGGCCCCCAAACGCATACCTTAGCACCCCAACACACACTACTCTTAGGGTATGAGACACTGTGGCTACGAGGGAGGGTTGGAAGTCCTTCCCTTCACCTTTCACACCTATCCACTTCTCCTCATTATTCCCCCCAGCACTCCTAGAGGGGCCGTTTAATGCTTGGAGGAAGGGAGGTTGCCTCGCACTGACACACTTATTCCACAACTATGACCCCCTTACCTTTGAGAACTGCACAAGAGATTACGGGGTGGGGGTCCAGGAGAGATACCACCAGGCACAGCTGTTACACTGGGCTCTCGCCCCACGAATCAGAGAGGGTACCACCAGACCTCTCACCGAGTTTGAGTCACTCCTCATTAAAACTAAATCCATGAAGGGGGCTATCTCGGCTATATACAAGCTCTTACTATCCACGGAGGCTTCCCCTCGTCCACGATATATGGCTTGGTGGGAGGGGATGGCCCAGCGCGACATCTCTGAGGCAGACTGGTCTCACCTATGGTCAGATATCTTTAAACTCAATCGATCCACAGCTCTGAGCGAAGCCCATTTGAAAGTAATGACAGACTGGTACTTATACCCGTCCAAGCTTGCTAGAATCTTTCCCGGCACGTCAGATCGCTGTTGGAGGGGGTGTGGCCTCTTGGGGGACTTCCAACACATATGGTGGGACTGCCCCTCCATTCGGCCGTTTTGGGAAGAAATCCTGGCGCAGGTGAAGACTATCCTGGGGTACCCCGTCCCGATCTCAATGATTGAGGCACTACTTGGCATTAGAGACCCTATGCTAAAACACCAGACTAGGGCCGATAAGAGGATCATGTGGCTCTATCTGGGGGCTGCCAAACTAGCTATAGCAGCTGCGTGGAAGAAAAAGGAGGCACCGGCGATGTCCCTATGGCACTCCCGCCTGTGGCACCTGATGAGCCTGGAGCGCATGTCTGACATATCCAGAGAAGACTTTAAGAACTTTGAATTCCGGTGGGGTCCTTTGGTCTCCTTCCTTTCGAAGGGTCTACCATCGGCGGTTTGCCCTCCCACGCTTAGGGCCCTGCATCTATTCCAACTCTGAGGTGCTCTATAAGGTCGAAACTCTATTGTAGAGCAACACCACCACTGGGGGGTGGGGGGGGGTGAAGGAGTTGGGGGGAGGGGGGTAGGGTGGGTTTTATCTTTGTTTACTGTTTGACTCTTGGTGTACTGCTCATTCTCGAGTTCCTAGAGCCCCTCGGGGGCATCGCCTGCTGATGACATATGCTGGCAACTGATCGGAAGAGGGAGTGTAATAGGCGCCAGCAGCGCAGAGACACTCATGTAGTGACGTTGCTCCCGGTGCTCATTCCTCTTGCTGGACACGGTGTCTGCACCCCATTTACCTCGACACTGAACCCTCTTATTGAGACACGGATAAGGCTTGGGTACAATGGGGACTGGAGGAACTTTGACTCTTTATTTGTCAGTAGGTCTGAATAATGTGCTTTGATTTTCGAAAAACCCTGTGAGGGCATATTGGCGGATTGTGCCTTGAGTCTAAGTTTTGAAAAATTACATTAAAAATTACTTTGACAAAAAAGATAGAAATACTTATTTTATCATATCTGGTCATGTACAGGAAGCTTTTTGCAATTATTTAGCAATTTTTGCACAGTACAGACAAGTACACAGTGTCATCAGCTACGCTACGCAGACTACGTGTACTACGCGAAGTTTAAAGTATACTACGTGAAGCTACGTGTAGTGCTGCTATGCAAACTACGCCCAGGCTTACCTTTAACCCGCTTCCCACCCTCATCCCCCCCCCACTCCAACCACCCACTCAACCCATCATAAGAGGCCCAGGGACACTTAGTCCCTGCAAAACTATGGAATGCCGTACCCCCTACCCCCGGTCACCAGAGAAGAAAAATATAACCAAGAGAAAAAGAAGGAAGTTAGACCCACCCGTGTCATTGATTACAAACTGCAAATTCTAATTTGGTATCTTTTACCATTCCTATACAGATTCCAAGTACTCTTTAGCCTTAATTTCTGATAAAAAATCTAGTTTGCCCGTTCATGATTACCTTAAGTTTAGTAGGGTTCTGCAGATATACAGTAGCCCCTTTTTTTAAACTCAGGTATCAGCTGGCGCAAATACCAACGTTTTGAGACTGTTGCCTGACAAAAATCTGATCTTACAAAAAAACTACACCCCTTAGCTAACGCTTTTCTGTCAGGCCGGGCTAACCCATATATATCTTCTCTGGCCAAAAAATTATTGAAACAAACTAAAATTGCTCTTGGGCGTTCTTCCTCCCCCTGACATGGCTTCCTAACAGTAAACGGAAATCTATGTGCCCTTTGTATTTCTCTTGATCAATCCCACAATGTCAATTCTGGAAAAGCTTCAGTTAGTAATTCGGCAACAAATTTCCGCATATCAGACCCCTCCTTGTTCTCGGGAATTCCAAAAAAAACACAGGTTATTCCTGTGCGCTTAGTTTTCCAGCTCTGACAGTTTGTAGCTGAGATCATCCCGATGGGCTTTAATAGATTCCAATTCTAATTTTTGAGCACCAGCCTCCTCTTCCAGAACCGATATTCTTGCCTCCTCTTCTGTTACTCTATCAGCTGTTTCAGTGCATATTTTGAGTGCCCGTCCGACGGCATTCTTAACTTTAAGCAAGTTGCCTGCGTGCGTGAGTTTTCGGCTTTACTTTCTGCTCGGTGAGTCATCAATGTATTGTAGATTGTAGTCAGGGTAATCTGTGGGAGAGTGCTCAAATCCTTCTCATTTCTCTCACCTTCGGGGCTGACTTCGGGTGTGACTTTATTAGCAAAACCTGCTTCAAGTCCTACAATTGCCCTTACACTCCTAGAAATCAGCTCTTCCTTTGTAGATTTGGAACAATGCGATCTTCTTTTCCTTCGTCTCCTAATCGTAGAAGCGCTGTCATTTGGTGAATTTAGTCTTGACCTCTCATCCACGGAGCTGCTGTCAGCCCCATAATCAGCCCAATCTTTGCTTGCATTACTACTCGCATTGGTGCTCTCATCAGATGAGGGATCAGATAAAGAGTAAAAATTATCACCAGCATCTCGTAGACCTGTCGACTCTTCTAAAGTTATATTTTCTGCAAGAGTCTGCAGATCTGTTTCTGACTCGGGATTTTCCAAAGTCCCAACCAGCACCACATTGTCCTGAACTCCATGTCTGTGTAAATTAAAGAATTATATTTGCACCATTTTCTATAATGTCACCTGTGTCTCCTCACAGTTTGCATCTCTCTGCTTATAGGGTACTCTTTATTTTGATATTGTGACTCATGTTTTGATTAAATGCTGGTATAGAGATAGTGCTGTAATTTGAAAATGTATTTTCTGTCTGCACTATCCCTCTCCCTCTGCCTGCACCCTCTCATGTGCATCTCCAGAGGTCTATTATGATATGGCTACTGGTGTGTATTAGACAGCGCTATCATGTTAAATCTTTTCCTTCTCTGCCTGTAGTCTCGCACCTTCTACTTTTACCATTTTATCTCTGTCTTCACTATCTCCCCCTCTGTGTGCTCCAATTACCCTCTGCATGTAACATTTCTCTCACTGTTTCCAGCAATTCTTCTCTGTTGTACCATTTTATCCTCTGTGTGTACCATGTCTGTGTCTGCTTGCACTATCTGTATCTCTGCTTGAACCATCTCACCCTCTCTCTGCATCATCTTTTCTCTGACTGCACCATCGGTCCCTCTGCCTGTACCAGTTTAGTCTCTGCGTGCATTATCTCTTTTTCTGTCTGCACAACCCGTCTCAATCTGCCTGCACCTTTCATGTGCATCTGCAGAGGCCTATTATGATATAGCTGCTGGGGTGTATTAGACAGCGCTACCATGTTAAATATGTTCCTTCTCTGCCTGTAGTCTCGCATCCTCTGCTTGTATCATATTATATCTGTCTTCACTATCTCCCCCTCTGTGTGCTCCAATTAGCCTCTGCATGTAACATTTCTCTCACTGTTTCCAGCATTTCTTCTCTGTTGTACCATGTTATCCTCTGTGTACCATGTCTGTGTCTGCTTGCACTATCTGTGTTTCTGCTTGAACTATCTCACCCTTTCTCTGCACCACCTTTTCTCTGACTGCACCATCTGTCCCTCTGCCTGTACCAGTTTAGTCTCTGCCTGCATTATTTCATTTTCTGTGTGCACCCTCCCTCTCCCTCTGTCTGCACCTTCTGCCTGCACCCTCTCATGTTCATCTGCAGAGGCCTATTATGATATGGCTGCTGGTGTGTATTAGACAGCGCTACCATGTTAAATCTTTTCCTTCTCTGCCTGTAGTCTCGCACCCTCTGGGTGTACTATTGTATCTCTGTCTTCACTATCGCCCCCTCTGTGTGCTCCAATTAGTCTCTTTATGTAACATTTCTCTCACTGTTTCCAGCATTTCTTCTCTGTTGTACCATTTTATCCTCTGTGTGTACCATGTCTGTGTCTGCTTGCACTATCTGTGTTTCTGCTTGTACTATCTCACCCTCTCCCTGCACCATATTTTCTCTGACTGCACCATCTGTCCCTCTGCCTGTAAACCTGCCCCATCTATTCTCTTCCGGTACCAGTTTAGTCTCTGCCTGCATTATCTCATTTTCTGTCTGCACCATCCCTCTCCCTCTGCCTGCACCCTCTCATGTGCATCTCCAGAGGTCTATTATGATATGGCTGCTGGTGTGTATTAGACAGTGCTACCATGTTACTTTTTTCCCTCTCTGCCTGTAGTCTTGCACCCTCTGCCTGTGCCATTTTGTCTTTGTTTGTACTTTCTCGCCCTTTGCGTGCTAAATCACCTAAATCATGAAGTGAGCCATGATTTAGATGATGTAGTTGTAGAAAGTCCTATGCAGTATGTGTCTCAGGCCTCTTAATTTTCAAATTGTGTTTATGCTGTGCAATTTAGATGCTGGGTGTGCTCTTGAAATGCAAAAGCAACTGTGTTTGTAACATGTAGTAATCATTTCAGTGAATTTTCTATTGTACATTCTCAGTCCCACCTTGAGTCTCTACACTGCTTGAACTTCACTTTATTGTCCTAAACCCTGAAACTCCGGGGCATATTATCAAGGGGGTTTATTTCCGCTTTTTTGGCTTTAAAAGCCAAGAAAGCAGAGATAAAATTATCTCCCTATTACCTAGCTGTCGCTAACACCAGTTAGCGACAGCTAGTAGGAGATAGCGACCATCTTGGGCCCCGCTTTGCATGTCAGTGATATTTATCACTAATGACATGCAAAGTAGGCGTGCCAAGATGTTAGCGACTGGAAACAGTCGCTAACATCGCTATCTCCTATTACCAACTTTTGGAGATATTCGCGCTAAGTGCGAATATCTCCAAAAGCTAACACCTGCCCTTGAGCAGTTCTTAGCCATGTTATTCAATGGGAGGTGGCTAACATGGCTAAGAGCATTAGCTCGGTAATGCATGAATATCGCTGACTTTTCAGTGATATTCATGCATTTCAGCTGATTTTTATCGCTTAGGAGATAAACCTTGATAATAGCAAGGTTCCTAAGTGATAAAAATCGCCGCAGCACGGCGGAAAAAATATTGCCGCTAAGCCAACATAGCGATAATTATCGCTAGTTGTTGGTAATATGCCCCTCCATTCCTAGAAAAATATTCTAAACTCTTGCAACACAACTGCAGTGCTGTAAACCCTGAAAGAATACTCCCAGCAAGACCCCCTTTTACTGTAGTAATCATTGTACTGAATTGCAAGGGATTGTGGTATGTGTCTTAGATCACAGTGTGAGTCAGTTTTCAATTCAGAAGAATGTGGCAGAATAATTTGCGTAGTTGATGTGTTTAAAAGTATGGGAATACCTGTACATATGAAGTTGATAAAGGTCGTTTTTTATTATCTGTTACTGAAAATGATATAATTAAGTGTTTATATTTTTTTGCAAGGTCCAGCAACATTGTACTATATATAATGGATCAGAATCAGGACAACTTTCAAGTCAATTTTGAAATTTCCAACAAAGTCATAGAGGACCTAAATGTACCTTTTGAAGCCAACATTGATAAAAAAGATAATGGAGAAGGAGATTTAAGCAGTGATTTCTTTGATCTAAGTTTGGACAATGAGTTGATAGAAGCAGTAGATGACATTGAGTTTCAAGTTGCAAATTTTGAAGTTGAGGACAATGCAAACAAAAACACAGATGAAATCATGCTGGATGTTTTATTACAGTATGAAATGTTTGAAGACTAAATTTATGATTTAGAATTAAAAATGATTCGAGAGAGTCTTTTTGTACTATTATAATAATTTGGTTAGTTGATGTGTTTAAAATTATGGGAATACATGTTCTGATGAAGTTAGTCAGGCTTTAGGATATGTAGTGCTAGAAATTGCTATGCAGTACGTCTGTCAGGCCTGTTAATTTGCAAATAGTCTCCATGCTGTGTACTGAAGATCCTGGCTGGGCTGTAGAAATGCCATAGCAACTCTTTCTGAAACATGTAGCAATAATTTCACTGAATTTCAAGGCATATTTCTATCTTTTTTCCTTTAGAATGCAAGTCAGTGTGTTTTCTTTGGTCTCGCATCAGCGAAAGACCTTATGTCGCCGGCTTGCGGGAATGTTGGACAGGGGATGTGCACGCGCATTCCCTCTGCGGATTTCATCTCGTGGGCGCGCACATGCACATCTCCTGTTCAACATTCAGCAGCCTCTCGCCTCTCTCATTCGCGCGCACACACACAGCCACACTCACACATGCGCACACACATTCCCATGCGGGCACACACACTCACCCCCCCCGGCACATGCAGGGCTTACATACATACACAAACGGACACACACACACCCTCCCAACCCCACTCACCGGGCACACGCAGGGCTTCCATCACTGGGGGCATGTTATGCGGCATCATGGCAGGAGGGAGCGGCAACGTGTCCAGTCCCGGTCGCCGATACTAGCCCGGCAGGAGTGCGAGCCTCTGACGTAGCACGGTGGGTAGGGGCGTCTAGCGTCCGCAGCATTGTTTATGAAGGAGGCGGCTTCCGCGCGCGTGAGCTTCTCTGTGGACAGCCATTGGTAAGTTTCGTTTTCGCTACCAAATTAGTCCTGTCTCTTGTTTTATTTCTCTTCTCTGTTTCTCTACCATTCCATGCCTCTCTCCGTTCCTCTTTCCGATGTACTCTCTCTGTTCTGCACTGGTACCTGCCCACCCCTCATTAGTTCTGCGCTACTTTGGTCTTTCGGGGTAGCGGCTCCGCCCCTCAGCTAATTGAGATGAGGCAAGCCGGCTTTTAAATAAGAGAAGCAGTTCTGTGTTGGGAAGTCCAGTGAATGCAACAGTTTGCATGGTTCGAAGCCGGTTCATGGCTTTGAAAGGTAAGTTACAAGAGCCTCAGTTACTGTTAAATGACAAGAACAGTTAGAAGGAGATGTAAGGAAGGATGTGTGCCGTACCACTACCAGACACCTTCCTTACATAGATTCTAATTATAACAGCAACTAGTATCAGATCTTACGGTGACACCACCACACCCGCCCCTAATCCCTTTAATTTGAGCTCGGGGGTCCGCTCCTATTTAAGATTCCGTCTCAAACTCGATATGCAGATTCATGGGCGATGGGTTCGCCCAACGAACGATGTCGGTTTTTGAGACGCTTCTCTTTTTATGAGAAAATCTGCTTGTTTCTGTAGGAATGATATAATTTGTGATCCTAGAGTCTACGTTTCTTTTAAACTAGCATGGTTACCTAAATATGACTAATGTTAAATATAGTACGCACAATAATTGATTTTGAAATAAATATGCATTAAGCAATATATATTGATCCTGACACATGACTGGAATAATTTTGTTTTGGAAGTTCATACTCGGCTTGATTTGACTTGTTCTTCATACTCTTTATTTCGGTACATTACCATAAAAGAGATACATAAAACAATAATTAACAAGGTTAATAGCAAAGATAAGAACACATAAAATAATTTCTAAAAGAAAGTGCCTAGTCTACGAGCTAAGGGCCATGCTACAACAAGGCCCTTGAAAGGGTTGCACTACCAAATTAATAGTTTAACATTTGCCAAGTAGTAATAAGAGCTCAATATCCTTTAAAACTGCTATATTGGTCTGTCTTTTCCTTATCACTCATACATGCAATAAAAATCTGGAAACTGCAAAAACCATATGGAGTGCCAAGTCTGTATGGAGAATTCCATACGCCTGCTCATTTGTTCTAGGTATGAGGTTCCTGCAGATAGGATCAATCACTTAGTTCTTGCACTGCTATATGCAGGCCAAAAGAATAAGAAATGGGGTGCACTTTCTTTCTAATAACCACACATAGGGTATCATTGGTCATTCACATTTAATAATCTTGTCTATCTTGACATGCAAGCTTAATTTAACCATAGCAGTCAGCTGGGCCCACGTGGGTAAATGTCATAACAGCCACCTTGGCTTTTTATCCAACAGCCCTGAGCATGCTGGGACATATTTATATTTTGGTCTGCCAGCTAGTCCTATTTGGTGGGATCGGTGTAATACCTTGACTTGGCAGAAATTCACCCATAAGAGATGGCTATTAATTCAGCTATGTGCAAGTAGTATGTCAAGTACCATTATTCAATGTTTCTTGAACAGTCACTAAATGCACTCTCGCCGTTTGCCTTGAAGGCTAGAATGGCGAAGTCACATGTAGCTTTGAGCTGTGCTCGCTGCAAATATTAAGAACCCTACTTCTACATAGTCCATAGAACCATCATACAGTTGTGTATGTAAGGCAAAATCACATTTCTTCGAATAGGAAAGTCCAGAATGATAATTTTGCCTTCAACCTTTAGCCCTTGGAGCTTCAGCCAGGTTCCTGGATAATCGTGTAGATGTACTGGCACCAGCGGTTTGTTTTTTAGTGATGGGTGGTGTTTTGCACTGAACAGAAAGTTTGTAAGGTCCCCATTTTCTTCTTCTTGCAGTGCAGATTTGTTATAGTCTTTGCATTCATTCTACACTGACCACTTTGGGTAGGCCTCAAGCTTGACAAAAGTGTGCACTTTTGGGTCAGTTGACATTTAGGCCACTAAAAATATATATATATACCTTGGTCTTCAAACCTCGTACTCGTATTGTCTTAAAATGTTAACACACTGGCTTTTGCTACCAGATTGTGCTAGTTGGATAAGTAGCGACTTTTGCAAATACATGAAACATATATTTCAGTTATATCGATTAGGTGCAATAAGAAGAGAAGGATTCAAAATTGTTAATTATTCTTCAAGGTACGATGAGTAATCAAAGCCCAGTTAGATATCTGGTCTCAAAGGATTGCCTAGCAGTACATTTGGGCAGTAAACCTACGGTGTTCCCAAACACAGTGAAGTTGAAAGGATATCCTCTCGTCTTGGCAAGAAAGGAGTGTTGGCTGTTCATAGAGCTAAATTAACGGCATGAAATGAAATGGGAAGGGAGTGAAGCCTCATAGGAAGTCCATGGAAAATATACTTTTTAGGTCTCGGCTAGAAATGCACGAAGCGCGTTCTCGCCAGAGAACTATAGCTGTTGGCTCAGCCGACAACGAGTGGAAAGTGGAGACAAGACCTGGCCACACGTGTAGGAGAGTTGAGTCTGCTATTCTATGGTCACCCCACATTTTTGCTTTTTGCTTCACTGGTTTATGACTTAATGTGGCTGTGGGCCTGCTAATCAGACTCACAGCCTGCTGTTCTCTCTCTAAATTGTAACCCATGCACTTTAGGTGCATAACGACATTGGAACTGGTTCACCTTATTGGCCCCTGTAACAGAGTACCCAGGTACCCAGGGCATAGGTGCTTCCAAGGCCTACCAGGGGCTGCAGCACGTATTGTGCCACCCCTGGCCTGGCCTCCATATTTGACACAACTGGCTGATCACTCAGCTGGGGTAAGGCGGTGTAACCACCCCTTACTTAGGTGTAGTATGCCTATACCTAACCTAAAATGGACACATATGTTCCTATCAGCCACTCCTATGGAAGGCCTCATCAATCCTGGAGGCAGAGTGCTTGGAAATATGTGAGATGGTGCTCTGGCATGAGCTGAGCCTGTCTGCAGCTTTCGGAACCATCTCCTTTAGCTGTTTCATGAGACTGCCATACCATATACTCTTAAGTGCATTATAATCCTCGCGGTTAAATGCTATCTTGGGTTTGGCTTTATCAAAACATGTCGAGTAAGGTGTCATACGAATTGGAATACTACCCCCTCGCCAGTTCTGGCGACGGGGGTAGCATTCCACCCTTCTAGAGGGACACGACATGTACCTAACCTGAACCCCGGTTAAAGTTAAACAGAGCCTTAGCATCACAAAATGGATGCTGCCACCACAGACACAAGTCTGACCTCCTGTTGCTGGGAGTCCTTCCAGCGAGGGCAGCTTGGACAAAGGGTTTCCTGTTGTTTTGCATTTGTCACCCCGAGTGGGACGGGTATGCTCAGACGTGAGTCCCGTGCTCTCCATGCCACTGGAATCAAGCTATCCAGGCTGAAGAGGGCTCATAGCCCGAAACCGGTCCTTGGATGCTTGTTTCCAGACCAGGGAGGACCTGGCTTGGCAGTTCGGGCTGGAATGTTCCCATGGGGCACAGGGTCAAGACTGATTTGCATATAGCTGGGTTCAAACTGGAAAGGCATGTTGAGCAAAAAAACGATGGATTTAGGCCCAGATCTCTGTACTGGGGTGAATGTATGACATTGTTCTGCATTCTGTCCATCACCTGTTGTTTTGCATTGGGAGGTGCTAGCACCACCCCAGACAGGATTTGGTGTATTGGGTAGGACAGGGCTGAATAGAATCAGACATGCCTGGGGCACACAAGGTGTCCCTGTGCATAGGCCAGTTCAAACCGGTGCTGGGGCTTTCCTGCCCCAGTCCTGGCATGAAACTGGACAAAGGGAAGGGGGTGTAACCACTCCCCTTCCTGGTCCCACCCAGAGGAGGGACCTAGTAGATGATCCGTCCCCCCAGATTCGAATAAGAGTGGGAGCTGTGTCCTGAGACTTCAGATCATCCTGAATCAATTTGAAATACAGAAGAAGACTGGACTTCGACATTCTGCTGCTCAGAAGACGGAAGAGAATCTCCCTTGTGGCCAAGGAGTGACCACCCTGTGAACACAGGCACCAACCAGCTACTCAATGTCTGCTTTGCCACCACCTCCCGCCAGAGCCCGAGCCCAGAGCCTGACAAGACCCAGGGTCCCAGACTTCTCACAGCCCGATCCACAGTCCCTGCAAAGAAGGGACCCGTGGAGGTACCGAGAGACGTGGGACCGGACTTTTTGGAAGACCCCCGAAAAGCTGACTGCGCAGCATCAGAGGTACCCTCGATGTTGTGCTTTGGGGACTGAGAACCCCTACCACCGAGCAGCCCTTGCACCGAAGATCAGCCCCCCAGCATCTCCACGATCTGCGTGGGGCCCTTTTGCATTGTGCCACTTGATGTGCCATCCCGGCCACTTGCCACGTGGCTATCGGCCATCTTGGCAACGAAACCTTCAACTTATACTGCGGGTCTGGTTGCTTCAGAAATGCCCCAGCTCCTATAAAAAGGAGCACCCGCTCTGACCTTGCTGGTCCGAGTGATAAGCCTTTTTTGATTCCTGCGTGGCTTGCATTAGCCAAGGCCTGTTTGCTCCAATCAAGTTGCCGACACCGCCACCAGCGAGAAGCCTGCGTCGGACAGCTCGTGACCGACTCCTGGACGTCCTTGACCCCTCGTGTCCACGTGGCTGCAGAGAGAAGCTACACCTCAACGCCTGTTTGCACCCGACATCGCCTGGTTCCAGTCTGGTTCCACGGTAGTCACTGGCTAGTGACTTTGAACATTGTCCCCTCTGCTTTCAGGTCTTCACAACTTCAGATCCACCCCTGGATCCACCGGAACTCTTCACATCGAGTCGCCTGCAGCATCTTCAGCTCCAAGCACCATCGACCAGCGTGACGAAACCCGACACTACTTCGACCCTATGCTCCCGCGTCCTGTGGGTGAGGTAACTCAGCAACGCCGGTATTCCCACACTGGTACACACCTCTAGGGTCTGTGTCTTAAGTTTCATTCCTCTAGGTCACTCGGAAGGTTCCTTTTTAACTAACTTTGCGCACCATAGACTTTGCATTATTGAGTGCGTGCACTTTAAACATTGCACCCGAGTGCCGCGGGCCTTTCCCGACTTAGTCACTGCTAGTCCCGATCAGCTCCAGCGATTCCCAAGGCCCTAGGTCTACTTCCTTTTCGATTGGTATCTCTTATACCACTTTCTTAGTATATGGTTTAGGTGGCCCCTAGGGCTCATCCATATTGTACAACTTTTGTGTATTTTAAACTGCCTTGTGTTTAACGCTTGTGCTTCTGTGCTCATAAAGAGTCCAGGGGATATTTGTAGTTAATAAATCTATATATATTTTCAATATATATGTGTGGTGTCCTTTCATTTGGTATTCAAGGGGTTGTGTATGGTAAAACAGCTTGCTTCACATGTCTTTACAGGGTTTAGCCTAAGACTGCTTAGTCCATGCTACCCCTAGGATAGCTTGTCTATAAGGTTGACTTTACAACCTGCACCATAAGGGTTGCTTGGCATGGTACAAGGTGATCACTAGAACTAGTGAGCATCATATACCAGGCCAACTTCTCACATTGGTGAGCAGCGGATTGGGATTTGAGCTTGCTGTTGTTTTACCATTACAATCTTTGAGAGTATCATTTGAAAGATCATACAGGTACCTGATAGATACACTAAAACAAGACTAGTATACTGAATACTGAAGTTCTACTGAACTTAGTTGTTGTAGAGGATAGGGAGTAGCACACCCTGACTAGTTCAAGTTCAAGTTCAGGCATTTATAAAGCGCACTACTCACCCAGAGGGTCTCAAGGCGCTAGAGGGAGGGGTTCACTGTTTGTCGAATAGCCATGTTTTCAGTTCTTTTCTGAAGGTGATGTGATTCTGAGTAAGGCGGAGGTGGGTGGGGAGTGAGTTCCAGGTCTTGGCAGCCAGGAAGGAGAAGGATCTGCCACCCATGGTGGTTTTTCGGATGCGCGGGACTGCGGCGAGGGCTTGATTGGATGATCTTAGTTGGCGGGTGGGATAGTAGAAGGACAGTCGGGTGTTGAGGCATTCGGGTCCTAGATTATAAAGGGCCTTGTGTGCGTGGGTAAGAAGGCGGAATGTAATTCTTTTGTTGACGGGAAGCCAGTGGAGGTTTTTTAAGTGACCGGTGATGTGCTCTTGGCGCGGGATGTCTAATAAGAGTCTCGCTGATGCGTTTTGGATGCGCTGGAGCTTTTTCTGCAATTTTGTTGTAATTCCGGCATAGAGTGTGTTGCCATAGTCCAGTCGACTCGTGACCAGTGCATGGGTGACAGTTTTTCTTGTTTCGAGGGGGATCCAGCGGAAGATCTTTTTGAGAATGCGAAGGACGTTGAAGCAGGAGGATGATACGGCGTTGACTTGTCTGGACATTGAGAGCGAGGAGTCTAGAATGAAGCCAAGGTTGCGTGCATGGTCCGTGGGTGTGGGCGCTGATCCCAAAGCGGAAGGCCACCAGGAGTCGTCCCAAGCTGAGGGGGAGGATCCTAGGATGAGCACTTCCGTTTTGTCTGAGTTGAGTTTTAAGCGGCTCTGTTTCATCCATTCGGCTACTTCTTTCATACCTTCGTGAAGGTTGTTTTTGGCGGTGTTGGGGTCTTTGGTGAGGGAGAGGATCAGCTGGGTGTCGTCGGCGTAGGAGATGATGTTGAGGTTGTGGTGACGTGCGATGGAGGCGAGGGGACTCATGTAGACGTTGAAGAGGGTGGGACTGAGTGAGGAGCCTTGAGGTACGCCGCAGATGACTTCGGTGGGCTTTGAGTAAAAAGGGGGGAGTCGGACTCTCTGGGTTCTCCCGGCTAGGAACGAGATGATCCAGTCCAAGGCTTTTCCTTGAATGCCGATGTTGTTGAGGCGTTGTATTAGGGTGTTATGACAGACAGTGTTGAAGGCGGCGGAGAGGTCGAGTAGAATGAGGGCCACTGTTTCACCGTTGTCCAGGAGTGCTCGGATGTCGTCGGTCGCCGCAATGAGGGCGGTTTCGGTGCTGTGTTTGGCTCGAAAGCCGTTCTGTGAGGGATCGAGGGAGTTGTTGGATTCAAGGAAGGCTGCGAGTTGGCTATTGACGGCTTTCTCGATGACTTTGGCCGGGAAAGGGAGGAGGGAAATGGGTCGGTAGTTTTTCAGTTCTGAGGGGTCTGCTGTTGGTTTTTTCAAAAGGGCGCTGAGTTCGGCGTGTTTCCAAATTTCTGGAAAGGTGGCGGAGTTGAAGGAGCAGTTAATGACATCGCGGAGTTGGGGAGCGATGATGGAGTCAGCTTTGTTCAAGATGTAGTGGGGACAGGGGTCAGAAGGTGAGCCAGAGTGGATTGAGTTCATGAGGCGAATGGTGTCTTCAATGGTGATTGGGTTCCAGGAGTTAAGGTAGTTAGTTGGAAGGGTGAGATTTGAAGGGGGTGGGGTGAGTTGTTCATTGGGAGTATTCTTGAAGCTGTTGTGGATGTCGGCAATTTTGTTGTAGAAGAAGGAGGATAACGCATCGCAGAGGTCTTGGGAGTTAGTGATGTCGTTGGATGCTGCGGGAGGGTTGGTGAATTCTTTGACGATATTGAAGAGTTCCTTGCTGTTATGAGAATTGTTGTCGAGACGGTCCTTAAATGCTGATTTCTTGGCGGATCGAATCCGTTGGTGGTGTTTGCGGGTGGCAGTCTTGAGGGAGGCCATGTTGTCTGAGGTTGGTTCTTTTCTCCAATTCTTCTCCAGGGTGCGGCATGTCTTCTTGGATTTTTTTAAGGTCATCATTGAACCAGGGAGCCTTTTTGCTGGATGATTTCAACTGGTGTTTTTTCAGGGGTGCTAGTTCGTCTGCACTGTGGGTGATTCATTGCCTGAGGTTGGTGGCTGCTTGGTCTGGGTCCGTTGCTAGGGTGGGAGTATTTTGGCTGAGTGATGTGAGGAGTTGGTCGGTGGTGATTTTGTTCCATTTTCTTCGGGGAATGGGTTGTGGACGGTTGTGGGTCAGGGTTGTTTTGTAGCTGAAGTAAACACAGCTGTGATCCGTCCAATGGAGAGCTGTAGTGTGATCGAAGGAGATGTGCTTGCTGGAGGTGAAGATAGGGTCGAGCGTGTGTCCGGCTGTGTGAGTGGGGGTGTCAACAAGTTGTTTGAGTCCGAGATTGGACAGGTTGTCCAGAAGGGTGGTGGTGTTGTTGTCGAGAATGTTGTCAAGGTGGTAGTTGAGGTCTCCTAGAAGAATGTAGTTCTCTGAGGCGAGGGCGTGCGGGCTGACGAAGTCAGTGATGTCGTCGCTGAATTGAGATCGGGTGCCTGGGGGCCTGTAAATGAGGGTTCCTCTAAGTGTGGTCCTGGGGTCGGTGTAGATCTGAAAGTGGAGGTGTTCGGCGGTTGCAAGATTGTCGTCAGAGCTGGTTGTAATTTTGATGGTGTTTCTATGGACGATGGCGATGCCTCCTCCAGTTTGATCAGTGCGGTCTTTTCGAATGATCTTGTAAGTGTCCGGTATGGCTATGGCGATGTCGGGGGTAGAGGATGCATTCATCCATGTTTCAGTAAGGAAGGCGATGTCAGGTGACGCAGTGTCGATTAGGTCCCAGAGTTCGGTTGCATGTCTGTGGACCGAGCGGGTGTTCAGTAGGATGCATTTCAAGTCGTTGGGTTCGGAGCTGTGAGTGGAGGAGGTGTTTTTGGTGAGGGTCCTGAAGCAGTTGAACTTACAGGAGAGGCAGGAGAATGGGCCGTGGGTACGTCCTGGGGTAGCTGCGCAGCAAAGAGGGGTGCGTCCGGCGTTGAGGGCGAGGAGAGTAGCGGCATCATAAGTTACTCTGGGGAGTTGGGAGCGGCATTGAGCAGGGGGACGGGCGCTGGGCGCGGTCCAGGCGCGGACGGGCGCAGACGGGCTTACCTTTGGCGCACCTTCGGCGCAACTAGGGCGCGAGCGCTGCGCGTGAACACTGCGCGTAGGTCCTACTGACATAAGTTGGGAGATGGAGGGGGCGGAGCGTGAGAGGGTGAGCTGGGAGGCGTTAGCGAAGGGGGAGGGACGGGCTGCAGGCACAACAAAATGGAGGGCTCACAAACAACAACAGGACGCTATGCGAGGGCAAAGTAAATACACATCAACAAATGCGAGGACTTAGAACAGCAGCGCTATGCACACAGGTCAGCAAATAATATTATAAAGCCTGAAATGGTCAACTGCAGTAACAGCGCAATACACGTAGGACACAATATCTGCAATTAACTACGCAAATGCGGAGCGCTACGCTGGGAATTGGGCGCTTAATCAGGAGTGAATGAAAATGCCAATTAGAAAAGATAATGCCAGTGGATAGTCAGCGCTACGATATCACAGTGGCGCTTGTAGGTCGGGAGGTGGGCAGGAGCAACCGCTTCACGAGGAGTTCAGCTGGTCACCTACAACTACTAGATAGGTTTTGTAGGAAAACACAAGTGTAGGTAGATTGCAACACATCCACCACACTAGAGCAATGTCTGGAGCAGAGGGATCCACTGGACCTATCTCTGTTGAGAGTGACCCTCCAAGGGCACCATCCAAATTTGCTATCTTTCCTTTTAAGGAACTGAGGCAGCTGTGTTCCATGAGAGGAATCAAAACAGGTCCTTCGCCTACAGCAGGACACCTCAGAGAGCTATTAGACCAGTCTGAAGCTCTAAAGAACTCCAAACCAGGCCCCTCAGGGACTGGAGATGGAGGCTCTCCCACTGAAGATGATAACACTGCTGCCCCTGACCCTGTTATCCACATAGATGAGGAAGACCAGGTCACTGGAGATACTCAGCCAGAGGATGAGGAAGAAGAGGAAGAGGGGGAGGAAAGTGATTCTGATGATGGTAGAAATAGCCAGGTGTTAGTCAGCAGGCTTAACCAGGCTAACTTAAGCTTACTTGGGACTGAAGGTGGGTCCAACCCATTCAGACCCCCAAGTGGACTTAACCAGGAGCATAGGAGGAGGAGGAACCACTCAGGTGAATCCAATACTTCCCATGTTTCTAGAGGTTCTCATGGCAACTCCAGAAGGGAGTTGACTAGCCCTCGGAGAAGGGAACATGAGGCCAAAATGAGAGAGGCTGAACTTAGGATCCAGAATTAAGAATTAGAAGTTGCCCTGGCCAAAGAGAAACTTGCTAGAGCAAGGCAGCCTAGAGAGAGTGGATTAGGATCCACTGGTGGCAGCACTATCCCTAGGGATAAAGACAGGTCCTATGACAATAGAAACCTGAGTAAGATTGTGCCCCCCTACAAAGTTGGGGATGATATCCACAAGTGGATGACTGCACTTGAGAGAGCTTGCAAAGTACAGCAGGTCCCTCAGGAGCAGTGGGCAGCAATCTTGTGGCTCTCCTTTGAAGGTAGAGGCCGAGACAGACTCCTCACAGTTAGTGATGGGGATTCTAGAAACTACCTGGTCCTGAAGAGTGCTGTGATTGATGGGTTAGGCTTAACCACTGAACAGTACAGGTTAATGTTCAGAGACACCCAGAAGACACAGACTCAGGACTGGTCTGAATTTGTTGAATGTGCCACTAAGGCTCTGGAGGGCTGGTTGCTGGGAAGTAAGGTTACAGACTATGAAGGATTGTATAATTTGCTTATGAGAGAACAGATTTTAAATAACTGTCAGAACCAGCAGTTGCATCAACATTTGGTTGACTCAGATCTGACCTCTCCCCAAGAATTGGGAAAGAGGGCAGACAAATGGGTTAGAACCAGAGTTAAGCAAAAGAACCAGAACCAGAACCAAGGTGGTGACCAAAAGAAAACAGACCAGAAGGGTGGGGAGCAGAAAGCTAAAGACCAGAAGTCTTCAACGGGGCCCCAAACTAATACTGAGGGTGGGTCCCAAACTTCCAAGAAGAAGAAGAAAGAATGTCAAAGAAAACCCTGGTGTAGCTTTTGCAAAAACACCACTCACTGGACAAGTGATTGTAAAAAGGGTGGAGCCCCCAACACTGCAGCCCCTAAGGCACCTGCACCCACTAGTACAGTTGGCAGTGTTGGTCCACAGACAAAGGGGGTAGTGGGTATCACCTTGGGAACTGATGGAGATTCTGGCCTAGTCAGAACTCCTACACAGGCTGTTCTGATTTGTGATGGGGAAATTGATTTTTCCCCTACTTTCAGTCCCAATAATTTGGGCAAGTACAGACAGACACCTCTGATTAATGAAAAAGTGGCTCAAGCATACAGGGACACATGTGCCAGTGTCACTATGGTGACGCCTAGCTTTGTGGACCCTGGACAGTACATACCAGGTGATAATTACCTGTTGACCAATGCCAGCAATGTCACTACTACACATAGTGTGGCAATTGTTAACTTTTCCTGGGGAGGGGTAACTGGCCTAAAAAGAGTTGTGGTTAGTGCTGATCTCCCAGTAGAATGTTTGTTGGGCAATGACCTGGAGAGCTCTCTATGGTCAGAAGTTGAGTACAGGACTCATGCAGAGATGTTAGGGATATCATCACATGTCCTTGCTGTGACCAGGTCACAGGCCACAAAGTGCCTCTCTGAACCTCAGGTCTTGGATCCTGGAACAATGGACCAAGCAGCTCCCAAGACAAGGAACAGGAGGGTAAAGGCTGTGCCTTCCCAAATGCCTACAAGTAAGGATCAGCCTTCACAGGAAGATGATTCTGAGACCCCTGAAGGAACTGTCCCTATAGAGCTTGAACCTGATCAGGTTGAGTTTTTGGGGACAGGGGGACCTTCTAGGGCAGACTTGGGGCAGGCTCAGTTATCCTGTCCTTCTCTTGAACCCCTCAGACAGCAGGCTGCTGCTGAGGCTGCTGGGAATGCTCAAGGTACCCATAAAGTTTATTGGGATGATGGGCTCCTTTATTCAGAGGGTCGAAACCCCAAGCCTGGTACAACCAGGAGGTTGGTCATACCTCTGCAATTTAGGGGCTTCCTTCTTACTTTGGCACACGATATTCCCTAAGCAGGGCACCTAGGCCAGAACAAAACATGGGACAGACTTGTCTGTCACTTTCACTGGCCTCACATGTCAGAAGATACAAAGGAGTTTTGTCGCTCCTGTGTAACCTGCCAAGCAAGTGGCAAAGCAGGTGGTACCACAAAGGCCCCCCTGATACCACTACCTGTGGTGGGGGTGCCCTTTGAAAGGGTAGAGATTGACATTGTTGGACCAATGGATCCCCCTACAGCATCTGGGCACAGATTCATACTGGTGGTGGTGGACCATGCCACCAGGTACCCAGAGGCAATTCAACTTAGGACCACAACAGCTCCTGTTGTGGCCAGGGCCTTACTTGGAGTTTTCTCCAGAGTGGGGTTTCCTAAGGAGGTAGTATCTGATAGTGTTGCAAACTTCATGTCAGGATACTTGACAGCTATGTGGAAGGAATGTGGTGTCAACTACAAGTTCACCACTCCCTATCATCCACAGTGCAATGGGCTTGTTGAAAGATTTAACAAGACCCTGAAGGGCATGATCAAAGGATTACCTGAAAAACTCAGGCGAAGATGGGATATTCTTCTGCCCTGCCTTCTGTTTGCTTACAGAGAGGTCCCATAAAAGGGGGTTGGCTTCAATCCCTTTGAATTGTTGTTTGGGCACCCTGTAAGAGGACCCCTATGTCTGGTGAGGGAAGGATGGGAGTTACCTCTCAAAAAGCCCAAGCAAGACATAGTGGACTATGTACTTGGTCTCCGCTCCAGGATGGCTGAGTATATGGAGAAGGCATCCAAAAACCTTGAGGCTAGCCAGGAATTACAGAAAGCCTGGCATGACCAAAAGGCTGTCTTGACTGAGTACCAGCCTGGACAGAAAGTATGGGTGTTGGAGCCAGTGGCCCCAGCAGCACTCCAAGACAAATGGTCCTGACCCCATACCATCATTGAAAAGAAGGGAGAGGTTACCTACTTGGTGGACCTAGGAACTCCCAGGAGCCCCCACAGGGTGCTCCATGTTAACAGGCTGAAAGCATATGTTGACAGGAGAGACATGGGCTTGCTCATGGCTACAGATGAGGGGCAGGAGGAAGAGAGTGACCCTCTCCCAGACCTGCTGACTCAGAATCCTGAGGATGGCTCAGTTGATGGTGTGGCCTTAGATGGCAGCCTCACTGAACATCAGCAACATGACTGTAGACAGGTTTTGCAGTCATATCGACATATGTTCTCCCTGACACCCAGTCAGACTAACTGGTGTACCCATGTGGTGGACACTGGCGATAGTCTTCCTGTAAAGAACAAAATTTACAGGCAGCCTGACCATGTCAGAGACTGTATCAAGGCTGAGGTGCAAAAGATGCCTGAATTAGGTGTCATTGAGCCTTCAGAGAGCCCCTAGGCTAGCCCAGTGGTTCTGGTCCCCAAACCTCACACCAAAGATGGAAAGAGAGAGATGAGGTTCTGTGTGGATTACAGAGGACTCAATGCTGTCACGAGGACAGATGCACACCCAATTCCAAGGGCAGATGAGCTCATAGACAAATTGGCTTCTGCCAAGTATTTGAGCACATTTGACTTGACAGCTGGCTACTGGCAAATCAGGTTAGCTGAGGAGTCTAAAGCCAAAAAAGCATTTTCTACCCCCAGTGGGCATTATCAGTTTGTGGTGATGCCCTTTGGTTTGAAAAATGCACCTGCCACCTTCCAAAGGTTGGTGAATCAAGTCCTTACTGGGTTGGATAACTTTTGTGCAGCATATCTGGACGATATTGCTGTCTTTAGCTCCACCTGGGAGGATCACCTGGTCCACCTGAAGGGAGTGCTAGAGGCTCTGCAAAAGGCAGGCCTCACTATCAAGGCAACCAAGTGCCAGATAGGGCAGAGTAAGGTTGTGTACTTGGGCCACCTTGTGGGTGGAGGACAAGTTCATCCACTGGAGAGTAAGATTCAGACCATAAAGGACTCGACTCCTCCAACTACACAGACTCAGGTCAGAGCTTTCTTGGGCCTGACTGGGTACTACAGGAAGTTTGTTAAGAGCTATGGGTCCATTGTGACTCCTCTTAATGATCTGACATCTAAGAAGATGCCCAAAAAGGTTCAGTGGACAGTAAGCTGTGAAAAGGCATTTGATGACCTGAAGAAGGCCATGTGCTCTGCACCTATCCTGAAGAGTCCTGACTACTCAAGAGAGTTTATTGTCCAAACAGATGCTTCTGAGTTGGGAGTGTGAGCTGTGCTTTCACAACTTAATGTAGATGGTCAAGACCAGCCAATTGCTTTCATTAGCAGAAGGCTGACCCCCAGAGAGAAACGTTGGTCAGCCATTGAGAGGGAGGCCTTTGCTGTGGTGTGGGCCCTGAAGAAGTTGAGACCATACTTATTTGGCACTCACTTCAAGATTCAGACCGACCATAAGCCCCTCTTATGGCTTAATCAGATGAAGGGTGAAAACCCCAAACTGCTCAGGTGGTCCATTTCCCTACAGGGGATGGACTTTACAGTGGAGCACCGCCCAGGGTCTGACCATGGTAATGCAGATGGTCTCTCCAGGTACTTCCACTTAGAACATGAAGACACAACTGGTCAAGGTTAGTCTAATGTCCATGCGTTTGGGGGGGTTGTGTAGGAGAGTAGGGTCTGCTATCCTATGGTCACCCCAAATTTTTGCTTTTTGCTTCACTGGTTTATGACTTAATGTGGCTGTGGGCCTGCTAATCAGACCCACAGCCTGCTGTTCTCTCTCTAAATTGTAACCCATGCACTTTAGGTGCATAACGAAATTGGAACTGGTTCACCTTATTGGCCCCTGTAACAGAGTACCCAGGTACCCAGGGCATAGGTGCTTCCAAGGCCTTCCAGGGGCTGCAGCACGTATTGTGCCACCCCTGGCCTGGCCTCCATATTTGACACAACTGGCTGATCACTCAGCTGGGGTAAGGCGGTGTAACCACCCCTTACTTAGGTGTAGTATGCCTATACCTAACCTAAAATGGACACATATGTTCCTATCAGCCACTCCTATGGAAGGCCTCATCAATCCTGGAGGCAGAGTGCTTGGAAATATGTGAGATGGTGCTCTGGCATGAGCTGAGCCTGTCTGCAGCTTTCGGAACCATCTCCTTTAGCTGTTTCATGCGACTGCCATACCATATACTCTTAAGTGCATTATAATCCTCGCGGTTAAATGCTATCTTGGGTTTGGCTTTATCAAAACATGTCGAGTAAGGTGTCATACGAATTGGAATACTACCCCCTCGCCAGTTCTGGCGACGGGGGTAGCATTTCACCCTTCTAGAGGGACACGACATATACCTAACCTGAACCCCGGTTAAAGTTAAACAGAGCCTCAGCATCACAAAATGGATGCTGCCACCACAGACACAAGTCTGACCTCCTGTTGCTGGGAGTCCTTCCAGCGAGGGCAGCTTGGACAAAGGGTTTCCTGCCTTGGGAGGTGCTAGCACCACCCCAGACAGGATTGTGTGTATTGGGTAGGACAGGGCTGAATAGAATCAGACATGCCTGGGGCACACAAGGTGTCCCTGTGCATAGGCCAGTTCAAACCGGTGCTGGGGCTTTCCTGCCCCAGTCCTGGCGCGAAACTGGACAAAGGAAAGGGGGTGTAACCACTCCCCTTCCTGGTCCCACCCAGAGGAGGGACCTAGTAGATGATCCGGCCCCCCAGATTTGAACAAGAGTGGGAGCTGTGTCCTGAGACTTCAGATCATCCTGAATCAACTTGGAATACAGAAGAAGACTGGACTTCGACATTCTGCTGCTCAGAAGACGGAAGAGAATCTCCCTTGTGGCCAAGGAGTGACCACCCTGTGAACACAGGCACCAACCAGCTACTCGACGTCTGCTTTGCTGCCGCCTCCTGCCGGAGCCCGAGCCCAGAGCCTGACATGACCCAGACTCCCAGAATTCTCACAGCCCGATCCACAGTCCCTGCAAAGAAGGGACCCGTGGAGGTACCGAGAGACGTGGGGCCGGACTTCTTGGAAGACCCCCGAAAAGCTGACTGCGCAGCATCAGAGGTACCCTCGATGTTGTGCTTTGGGGACTGAGAACCCCTACCACCGAGCAGCCCTTGCACCGAAGATCAGCCCCCCAGCATCTCCACAATCTGCGGGGCGGCCCTTTTGGATTGTGCCACTCGACGCGCCATTCTGGCCACTTGCCATGTGGCTAGCGGCCATCTTGGCGACAAAACCTTCAACTTACACTGCGGGTCTGGTTGCTCCAGACTTGCCCCTGCTCCTGTAAAAAGGAGCACCCGCTCTGACCTTGCTGGTCCGAGTGATAAGCCTTTTTTGATTCCTGCATGGCTTGCATTAGCCAAGGCCTGTTTGCTCAAATCAAGTTGCCGACACGGCTAACAGCGAGAAGCCTGCGTGGAACAGCTTGTGACCGACTCCTGGACGTTCTCAACCCCTCGTGTCCACGTGGCTGCAGAGAGAAGCTACACCTCAACGCCTGTTTGCACCCGACATCGCCTGGTTCCAGTCTGGTTCCACGGTAGTCACTGGCTAGTGACTTTAAACATTGTCCCCTCTGCTTTCAGGTCTTCACAACTTCAGATCCACCCCTGGATCCACCGGAACTCTTCACATCGAGTCGCCTGCAGCATCTTCAGCTCTAAGCACCATGGACCAGCGTGACGAAACCCGACACTACTTCGACCCTATGCACCCGCGTCCTGTGGGTGAGGTAACTCAGCAACGCCGGTGTTCCCACACTGGTACACACCTCTAGGGTCTGTGTCTTAAGTTTCATTCCTCTAGGTCACTCGGAAGGTTCCTTTTTAACTAACTTTGTACTTTTTACGCACCATAGACTTTGCATTGGGGAGTGCGTGCACTTTAAACATTGCACCCGAGTCCCGCGGGCCTTTCCCGACTTAGTCACTGCTAGTCCCGATCAGCTCCAGCGATTCCCAAGGCCCTAGGCCTACTTTTCGATTGGTATCTCTTATACCACTTTCTTAGTATATGGTTTAGGTGGCCCCTAGGGCTCATCCATATTGTGCTACTTTTGTGTATTTTAAACTGTCTTGTGTTTAACACTTGTGCTTCTGTGCTCATAAAGAGTCCAGGGGGTATTTGTAGTTAATAAATCTATATATATGTTCAATATATATCTGTGTGGTGTCTTTTCATTTGGTATTCAAGGGATTGTGTATGGTAAAACAGCTTGCTTCACATGCCTTTACAGAGTTTAGCCTAAGACTGCTTAGTCCATGCTACCCCTAGGATAGCTTGTCTATAAGGTTGACTTTACAACCAATCATCATAAGGGTTGCTTGGCCTGGTACAAGGTGATCAATAGAACTAGTGAGCATCATATACCAGGCCAACTTCTCACAACACGCAGCACTTTGTCATAGGATAACGTTGGGCGCGTGAACTTCTGCATGGCAGAAAGAATCGGATCGCGCCGCGCGCCTCGTGAACAGGTCACGTGACAGAGTTTGGAATGCAGGGGGAGTCTGCAGAGGGGCACGCGCCACTGACTATTGGTAGCTACAGGTCTCAAAGATCCTGATTTCATCTGCCTTTCCCTCTCCCATCTTCGTGCCCCTTTAACTCCGCCCCTCTGTGTCTCCTGCGTTCCTGGCCCTCACTCGTCAACCTGCCTTCTTCCCTTTCCCCCACCCCACGACCTATAAGCCCTCTGCTCTCTTCTCTTCCCCTCTTCTTACACCCCAAACCCCTGTGTTCTCTCTCCTGTGCCCTTCCCTCCCTCAACGTCCCTTACATCTCTGTTAGCCCCACCCCCCTCTCACATGTGCATCGTGTCCTTGTTTTACTCGTTACTCGTGCGTGTGGCCGGCGGAGAGGAGCCGAGTGTCTTTTCCAAAGATGTCAAAAAGCACCTCTCAGAAAACGGGGACGACTAACAGCGACTGGTCATGCCTGTTGCCAAAGTTTGGATTATAGATGATAACATTAGGATACTGACATTTTCATAGCGCTTTCTATCATTGTTGTGGCGACTCACGGCTTTCCTGGCGCTTTATCACGAGGAACGATCGTTTGATCATGTTTCTTGGCGCTTGGTTGTGTAATTAGTAGAAAATGTGATGGGTGTTTAGTATTTTAGTGGTTTATGTAAGTTACTGTGAAAGTAAAATTAGTTCTTTCTAGTTGTTTTTTGTGTACAAATTAAAAGCAGCAGAGGACAGGTGTGTTGCAATTAAACCCATTCTGCCACACCTGGGCTCATACAGGCAAAAGTGCCACTACGTATTAACCTACATATTTCTTCCCCTTCGAAGATTATTTTCTTTGAATCATTCTCGCCACACCTTTGCTTTTATCCCGTTGTCATTTTAAAGATGAATGGCTGATATTTCCTCGAAGGGGCCTCGGCCTGTTCAAACAGAGCACTTTTCCTGCAGCCTCTGTTGGAGATGTGCATTTACATTATGTGGCGTTTTGTCAGGTTTGGATTCAGGAGCATGTAATTAGGTGATCCGCTAATTACTATCTTTTCCAGATTTTAAAAGCCGCCTAAGCTTGTTTCGTGAGATTTGATAAGTACCGTGTTTGTCTGGTTGGTCCTGGGTTTGTGTTTAATGCGTTTGTACTTGTCTCGTTGACGTGTGTGCTCCTGCCCCGACGTGACGTCACTGTAATGATGGCAGTCCCAGTGTGATATCACTGTAGTGCAGGCATCTCCAGTCCCACTGTGATGTCACCGTCGTTGAAGGCAGTCCTCGTGCGATGTCACTGCTGTAATGGCGCCCCAGTGTGATGTCACTGCAGTAATGATGCCCCGGTGTGATGTAACTGCCGTAAAGGCAGTTTTTGTATGATTTTTTTTATTTTATTTTATTTTATTTAATGCGATTTTATATAGCGCGAATTTACCTGAAGGTGTCAGAGCGCCTTACATAAGAACCAGTTGCAAAACATAAGTATTTAGGATTACATGTGTTACATAAAAGATGTCGCTGCAGTGAGGTTAATGAATCTGTGTGAGGTGTCTGCGGTCATAATGTGAGGTCACGGCCATGTCCCAGTGTGTTGTCACTTGAGTGACAGACGCTCCTAGTGTGATGTCTCTGCGCTGAGCCAGCTCTCAGTAAGTTACCCTTCAAAGTAGGTCCGATCCAGCTGTGGTTTCACTACATGGAGGGGAGCTCTCTGTACTTTCCCTACAGTAATGACTGATGTAATGTGACGTCACTGTACCGTACTGAAACTAGCTCCCAAGTATACCCCTTTGACTAAGTGTTAAAACATGACGAGTGTAGGAATTCTGCAGTTTTACTTAGGATTACACACGGATGGCACCCCTTTAGTCGGGCACTAGCCCCTTTACCCAGCTGGCGCCAATAACTGACCTCGGTGCAGGACGCAGAGCATGTGTGTGCACTAAGGTCACCCCTCCTGTTTAAGGATTAGCCCTCGTCGTGATAGGAGACTCAAAGTTCGTCCAAGAGATGCAGAGTCACAAACAAGCCTTTATCTTCAGACTTTTGCAAACCACAACACGGTGGTGATGCGTGTACATCTAGCCCGGCCATTAGAGCTGGAGGCCTTCAGCTGTGATCCCTGAGGCCTTGACATCAGGCTTGAAATTATGTCAACTGGCAGGATGCATTCCTAGCAGGATTAAGCATAGGAATCTCCAATTTGGCAGAAGGGAGAGGCTTTTAATAAGGTAATTTACTTAACATTTACATTCTCTGTTGGTTTTCTGAGGGTAGCAGCTCAAAACGTTCACGTTTCTTTAACCCCAGAGATAGATTCAAGCTATGCAAGTAGCACATTTGAGTCAACACCTTGGTGGGAACGCGTGTGTAAATATTTATGTACCTTAAAGCTGAATGCCGCTAATGGGGCTGAGTCCAAGCAGATAACCCTCGCACTGCACATCTGAGTCGGCACACTGTACATCTCAGGACCATCACACTCTGCACAGGTCACAGGTTTGTCTCAGCAGGTATATTAACCGAATGAGATATGTTGCTGACATTCAAAAGTATGTCCTGCAGGTCACACACGGTCTCGGCAGGTGGTGCATTATTTACTTTGTTGGTGCACAAACATCTGTACAATACAGGAGTAAAGCTGCTGGGCTCTGTTGCAGGAATGCACATGTGCAGGTTTCAGGTCACACGTTTGTTTCAGCAGGTGCATTAACCGAATGAGATATGTTGCGCCCCATCCCTCGTGTTGCACCTCTCAGCCTTGCTTGTGTGCGTTCCTCTCTGCCTCCGCTGTGTTACCTCTGTGCCTCCCTATGCCCTCCTGTGTGCTCCTGTACACCCCCCTGTCTCCGTCCGTCTGTGTGCACAGTAAGTGGAAAAGACTATTTAATAGAACTAATTTTTGTAATGTTTTTTCTGGAGAATGGAAGCATAGTTCAAGTTGTGAGCCATTTTTTAATGAAGAGACTTACTTTCACACTAATGATTTGTTGCATGCAGTTGACACCAGTGGTCGAGCATATAAGGTGAACGACGGTTGTCCGATTGAGAAAGAGAAAATTGTCCCAAGAAGTGCAGAAGTGGTGTTAGCTGATGAAGTTTTAGGGAGACGTCCTAAGGCTCCAGTGTAGACTTGGAATGTAGTGGTATTTGTAGTGTACGAAAGGATTCAATTGATTTTTTTCGCAATTTCTTACGTAAGTAGACTAAGAAAAGTCTTAAACAAAAGATTAAAATGTTGCAAGAATTAGACCCTTGCAGATTGAGAGAAAAAACGGGTTTACAAGGGCATTCTCTTGCTTTTCTTTCTAGAAAAGTATGCCAGAGTGTTTTTCACCATTTTAGGATGTTAGCAGTGCATCATACTGAAGTGAGGAAATTAGTGAGAAGGTTGTCTGTGAAATGACCTGTACGTGGGCATTCCTGCCTACGAAACACGTCGCCTACAGGCAATTCAGAATCAGGCTGCCCGTCTCATTCTTCATCTTCCTAAAACCTTTCACATCACTCCGGCACTCAAGTCCCTTTACTGGCTCCCTGTCCTCCAGAGATCCCTCTTCAAATTGGGCTGCCTAGTTTTCCGGGCTCAGGCCCGCTCTGCCCCTTTGTTTATTAGTTCCCTCATTTCTTCTCACGCCAATACCCGCACTCTTCGCTCCTCCACACTCTCTCTTCTTCATGTCCCCCGCTTTCGCAAGTCCAGAACGGGTGGTACCAGATTTTCTGTTTTGGCCCCCCGCTTCTGGAACTGCCTCCCCCTGTCTATACGCTCTATCCCCATCTATTCCCATTTTCGTAAAGCCTTAAAAACCTTTTTGTTCTCTCAGGCGTTCTCCTGTTAAATCCCATGGGCCTCCTCTGCGACTTCCGGTCTAAGTCCCCAGCGCCAGGAAGCCGCTTGGCCACAGTGTGCTTTATTAAATATTTTTTTTCATTTCATTTCCTTTCGTTGTATTATGCAAAAAGTCCAGCACTTAAGCTAAAACAGTTAAACAGTGCTCTTTTACATGGATCTGTATAGATGTAAAGAACATTTGTGAAGAAATTGAGGTTAGTTACTTTTGTGAAAAAGAGGACAGTGCAGAAACTGATACAGTAATAGAAGGAAATGTGGAAGAAAATGTACAGAATTTTAGTACAGAAAATTTAGACTAAGAAATTACAAGGTTTAAGGTCATTTCAGGTGAAAGGCCAAACTTTCTTGTGTGTGTTGTCGACGAACTCATTATAAGAATCAGACTAGGTTAGTTGATTTATATGTAAAAAGTGAAAAGGAAAATAATAATGAGTGGAAGGATTTTGCATCTTATTTGTTGGTAGAGAATTGTTTTGATTTGGGTTCTGATCAACGTATTTGTAAATATTGTTATAATACATTAAATGAAAACAAAATGTCCGCTAGAGCTGTACATAATAATCTTCAGTTGGTAAATATTCCTTCTGAACTGATGGATTTAAATACCTATGAGTCTATTTTGATTCAATGTGTGCATCCATTTCAGGCTATTGTTCGTATGGAGCCTAAGACAGGGAAATTGAATCCTTCAGATTTACAGAGAGGATTAAAGGGAAGTGCTGTATATTTCCCTCTTGATTTAAAGAAAAATATTGAAACAATTGGTGATGAAAATGTGAAAGCGGAACCTCTAGTTATTCTAGTTAATGTCGTACCTACGAAGAGTAAGACAATCTGGCAAGAATTAGTAGATGTTAGGAAAGTGAAAAAGGCAACGTTCTATTTGGTAAAAAACAGTCAATACTACAAAAATGTATATGTAGGAGAAGAGGAAACAACTTTAGAAGATTTGTCAGCTAGACAAATTGAAAAAGTGGATGTGTCCAGAAGTGAAAAAATGCATGAACATTATAGTGTTCATCCACTGCATTCCAAAGAAGTAATGGTGAATGCTATCGAGTTATTCCAAATGAAAGAAGCAAAAGGAAGTCCCATTAGTGTATGGGAAGAAAGCTTGGAAGCTCATTGTTTTCCTCAGTTATTTACAACAGGTCAAGGTGGACGATATGATGACCGACCTGTGCAGATTCCTGCATCTGAATACCGGACTTCAAGATTATATGCAGAAGATCCAAGGTTTCGCCAATGTATTCCATATTTGTTTCATCTTCTGTTTGAGAGTGACTTGTCTGGACTTTCTTATGCAGTGAATCATATACTAAAAAGTGGAGTACATCTGCAAAATGTTTCGGCAAGGGACTTTATGGATACAGTCCAACAGAAAGACACTGTTTTGGAATCTCAGCTAATTAATCTCATGGCATGTCAGCGTGGTACTAACGAGTATTGGTACCGTTGTCATGGGGATTTGAAATGTATGCTAAGAAACTTAGGAACTCCTACATGGTTCCTTACTCTAACCTGTGCTGAGTATGCTTGGGAAGATTTACTTCAATTTCTCCGAGAGGCAAATGCAAACATAGAAAATATAGAATACAAGACACCTGGAGATCTGTGCTCTTTGGATCCAGTTAATGTATGCAGGTATTTCAATCATAGATTTGAAGATATGATGTGTTTTATTACAAACAAAAAAATCCTCCTCTTGGACAGGTTCTGGATTTCTTTTAGAGAAAGGAGTATCATGCAGGAGGTGCTCCTCACATACATAATATGCTATGGATCAAAGATGCCCCCAAATTTGGAACAGATTCGGATGACACAGTGATGAGTTTTATTGAACAGTATTTTACATGTGCTGTTCCTAAAATTTCAGAAGAAAAGAATTTAAAACATCAAGTCTTACAGTTTCAAACCCATCGTTGTGGAAAATACTGTCGTCAAAAGTACAAATCAAAGGACAAGTTCTACACAAAATGTTGTTTTGGATTTCCACGACCAGTAATATCAAAAGGAATAGTGAACAATTTTATGTCATCTTTGTGACATACTGTCACAAGAAAATCACCGAAAAATACCTACAACTTAAGAAGAAATGAAGAGTCAAAATACATAAATAACTATGACCCAGTCATTTTGTCCATGTGAAATGCTAACATGGATATTCAATATGTTGCAGACAACTCCATTGCTGTGGCTCGATATGTAACATCTTACATTACGAAATCTGAAAAGAAGGAACTAAAGGACATGTGGGAGGAAATTTCTCATGAAAAGAGCCTAAGTAAGAAATTGTACAGTTACAGTTTGAAGATGTTGTCTCATCGAGAAATTGGAGCATATGAATGTTCAGATCGTTGATCATCTGCAAGTCTATCAGCCTGATTCATCAACGGGCCGTTTTGCGAGCCCCTATTAGCGATTCATAGCGAATCGCTATTAAGGACTCGCAAAACGGTATTCATGTAGGAATTGCTAAATAAATAGCGATTCCTACACATTCCTTATTTGCGAGTAGCAAATTGATACTCGCAAATAAGGAATAACTCCCCATTCATTCCTATGGGCCAAAAGGCCCATAGGAATGAATGGGGAGTATTCCTTATTTGCGAGTAGCAATTTGCTACTCGCAAATAAGATAGCGATTGAAAGGGTGCCAGGGGTGTCCAAAAGACACCCTGTAGCACCCCTTAAATGTAAATTGAAACAGGTGTTGCGCACACACATGTCCAAAGGACATGTGTGTGTGCAACATGCAACTTAGAAAAATGCTTCTTCCTCTCGGTAAATAGCGGCCCAAAATTGCATTTTCGCAATTTTAAAATGCTTCATGAATTGCATTTAAGGAATCTCAAATAGAGATTCCTTAAATTCAATTCTTCGCAAATGTGCGAATTCTTAAATAGAGATTTTTGCATTTGGGATGATGAATCCCAAATGCAAAAAATGCACTCGCAAAAGGCAAGATTCTGAGAATCTTGCCCTTTGCGAGTGCAATTTAGCTTCATGAATCAGGCCGTGTATGCCAAATCTAGAACAATCATTTGGGTGAGTTTAGGTCTTGCAAGAACAAGAAACCGAGTTTGAAATCTGTACAAGAAATTGACTATTTAGCAGAGAAAGAACCAAACAGTACAGATATTTTGAAGACAAATATGTTGGATACATACTATCCAAATAGAAGTAATCATCTTGAAAACGTTTGTCTCTATGAAGTACTGCAAAGCTATACTTTTAAGAGGAATATTACAGAAGATAAAATAAAGGTGTATATGCTGTGATTGGATCTGAAGGATGTCTGGTGAAACAAAGAACAGGACATTTGATTAATCTTTGAAAACTGAGTTGCAAAACTCCTGACAAAAGGGAATATTACTATTTAGCTCTTTTGCAACTCTTTAAGCCATGGCGTAGAGAAGAGGAACTACTTGGAGATTTTCTCAGTTATGAAGATTCATTCAACACAACCAAAAATACTATAGAATGTCCTGTTTTTACTAATTATCTGCAAATGTTGAACGAGGAAATACAGCAAGAAGCTACAGTTGCAGCAGAGATTGCTAGAGACAGTTCTCAAGACAGTAAAAGTTCTGCTTCGTTGAGTCAGGATCCACTAGGAGGACCAATTATCCAAAATGAAGCAGCCACTGCCATGGATGGGGTCGAAAGAGCAAAGGGAAAAGCTCAGGAGGATATAATAAACTTAGAAGAATTGGAAAAACAACTAGATGTTGAGCAAAACAAATATATGATGAAGTGACAGAGCAGATTGAGCATGGTTTATGTCATGAGAAAAAATAGTGCTCATGTACGTTATTTAAACCTATCCGACTGTACGTGAGTGGAGAAGCAGGAACTGGAAAAAGTTTTCTAATTAAAGGAATTGCAACTTATCTACAGAAAAGAACTGAGTCGTCACTCTCTTGTGTTGGTACCGCTCCAACTGGGTTGGCAGCACATAACATTAAAGGGATTACTTTACATCGTTTATTGATGATGCCAGTAGACCATGAAAATAAATTAGAATACCACAAGCTATCTGGAGAAGCTTGTTGTGAAGTTTCCAGGGTCCTCAAAAAAATGAAACTTCTCATTATTGATGAAGTAAGCATGGTATCAAATTTAATGCTTGCTTTTGTGCATTTAAGAATGCAACAAATTCTTAAAACAGAGTATGATGTGTTATTTGGAGGCAAACACGTCATCGTTTTTGGAGATCTACTACAGCTAACTCCTGTGAAAGGACAGCCAGTGTTTAAAACCGTTACACATGAAGATACCAGAAAGTGCCTGGGAAGCATTGGAAATGTTAATATATGGTTATATTTCAAATATAAAAAAACTCATTCAAAATATGCAACAGGCAAAGGATGCTGATTATAAAAGTATTCTTCAAGATATAAGAATTGGAAAAGTGAGTGAAGATGGCAAAGAAGCTTTACAGGCACAATTACTTTCAAATTTGTTTCCAAATGAAAATGTTGGCGCAGAGAATATATATAGAAAAATTGCAGAAAATAAATCAGTGATATGCTTGATGCCAACTCTGGAAGAATGTTCAATCTTCAATGAAAAAATTTTTAAATTAGAAAATCAAGAAGTTATAAAACTGGAAGCTATTGATAGAATAGAGCATGAAGGAGCTACTATTATTTTGTCAGAAAAGTTGAAGTGAAAATTGGATTCTTTAGACAAATCAATATCTAAAACAGCTGGTTTAGAAAAGAATCTATATGCATGTTTAAATTGTCGGATAATTTTATGACGTAATTTAGATGTGGAAAGAGGTTTAGTAAATGGAGCAATGGGTCATGTTGTTGATTTTGTGAATTACCCAAATAGAGATGACATTGAATTTTTGAAAATCAAATTTGATGAAATTGAAGAAGTACAACAATTGAGTCGTTGTTCGACTCGATTTTTGCTTGTACAAAATGTATATGTCCACCGAAAACAGTTTCCTGTTTGTTTGGCATATGCAGTGACTATTCATAAATCTCAAGGTTTAAGTGTAAATAGTGCTTTGGTGAATATTGGAAGTAATGTGTTCAAGGAGGGTATGGCATATGTTGCTTTATCTCGAGTCAGAACTTTATCTGGATTATACTTGATTCATTTTGATGAGACAAAGATTAGTGCAGATCTAAATAGAGTGAAAGAGTATAATAGGTTAAGAAGAGAATATGCTCCAAATTTACCTCAATATCCTTTATTTGAAAAGCTTGTGGTAGGTCTAAAAAGAAGATATGAGAAAAATTGTAGCAAGGTTGTAGAGAAAAGAAAAAAACTAGATGAACCAGTAATTGTAAGCAAAAAGAAAAAGGATAGTATTGAAGAGGTTGTTGGATTTCACTTTAACAGTTCTGGAGTCAACTGCTATGCTAATGTAGTGGTTAATGTTGTTTTTTTTTCTTCAAACTTTACAACAACAGATTGTTGAAATTTGGGATCAAAGATTTTGTTGTTTGTTGAATTCTGTCTTTGAGAAGTGTAGCAGTGATAAAACAAAAATAGTGTTTCTGATATTCGAAATGTTTTAGACATATGTTCTGGTCTAAATCAATTTTCACAGAATATTCAGCAAGATTGTCAGGAATTTCTTATGTATATGCTTGTTGTATTGCAAGATGAAGGTATAGATATTGAACATATTTTTGGCGTTTCTTATAAATGGCAACATGACTGTGACAATTGTTTGTTTTCAAGTAGTACTGAAATAGACACTGAAAGATTTATATATTTGACGTTACCAGACTGCAAATCGGTGACTTTTAATAATCTAGTTAGAGAAGCAAATCAAAACATGATCTGTACCCAATGTAACTCACAAATGTTATCAACATTATTTATACAAAGATATGGACAGTATGTAATTTTAATGCTCCAACGATGCAGACCTGATGGAACAAAATTGACAACTGTTATTAAAAAGTTTGTGGCTTCTCAAATATCAATTTCAGGAAGAACATTTGTAACTGTAGCAATTATTTTCCATGATGGTTATTCTACAACATCAGGACTTTACACAGCTTATCACAAATGTCCAAAAGGCTGGACTTATTGTAATGATACTCAATTGACTTTTAAACAACGTTTGCCTTTTGACTTACCTAATTCTTTTTTTTTTTGCTTGCCATCTTTTCCTCAGTCTTTCATCTAATACCTCCTCCAAGTGCAGTTTACAAGCTATCAGATCTTCTTTAATATTAGCTCCTGCTGCTGAAATAGGGTCTATTAAAGCCCGTTCTAAAATCTTGATTTTTGACTCGATCTTCGAAATCTGCGCTCTGTATGCTTTATGTTTCGCAAATTGAACTGCCAGTAGCCGTCCTCTCAAAAAAGCTTTATATGTGTCCCAAACAACAGGTAGTGTAGCTGTGCCTAAATTAACTTTGAAAAACTCATCTGATTCAACAAGCAACTTTTCCGTTACCTCTTCTCCCAGGAAAATGCTTCTATCTATAGTCCATCGTTTAATGCACTGTGGGCCGGACAACTTAAGTACTAAAGCTCCTAGGTGTTTTACCTCCTCCACTTGGTCACATAACTGTTCTGCAATTAAAAAGAAATCTAATCTGTATTTATGTCGCAATTTCTTATTATGAAAAGTAAATTCCCTTTTTATACCTGATTTCTTCCTCCATGTATCAATCCAACCAAACTGGTTGATTGCCTTTTTTAACCCCTTCGATGCTGATGACGGAGCGGTTCCGTCATCAGCATCGGTTGGGCTGTGCTGATGACGGAACCGCTCCGTCATCAGTACAGCCCTGGGGGAGAGCGCTGGCGCTCCCCCCCCTGTGTGGCGATCTTCTTTCTTTTTTGCAGGGGTGGCAGCGGAAGACTTTCCGCTGCCACCCCCTGGCCCCCCACGCTTCCTGGTGACGTCAGCGCGCACAGCGCGCGCCGACGTCATCAGGAAGCGCTGGACGCGCTGGAAGCTATTTGCTTCCAGCGCGTCCAGAAACAAGGTCGGTGTTTGGTGCTGCGGTGGGGCGGGGGGGACGTTTTTCGGTGCCTTGAGGCATCGGGGGGGGAGGAAACTGTGTTTCCTCTCCCCTGATGTCCCAATGCACGGCATTCCTGGTGCACGATCGCGCACAGCGTCGCGATCGTGCACCAGGAATGCCCCACTAGACACCAGGGATTCTGTTTGTGTGGGCAAATTGTGTGTAGGAAGCGACCCCTTGGGCAGGGGTCGCTTCCTCAGGCTGACATTTTTTTTTTCAGACTTTTCTGCCCCCCCTGGGGCAGATCGGCCGTTTTTTTGGCCGATCTGCACCCAGGGGGGGCAGAAAAGCCCACTAGACATCAGGGATTGTTTTGGGGCATATTTATTTGTCGAGGAAGCGACCCCTTGGGCAAGGGTCGCTTCCTCTTGGGGCCAAATAATGTTTCTGACTTTTCTGCCCCCCCTGGGGCAGATCAGCCGTTTTTTTGGCCGATCTGCACCCAGGGGGGGCAGAAAAGCCCACTAGACACCAGGGATTGCTTGTGTTTGTTTTTTTTGTGTGCAGGAAGCGACCCCTTGGGCAAGGGTCGCTTCCTTAGGGGGCCAAATAATGTTTTAGACTTTTCTGCCCCCCCTGGGGCAGATCGGCCATTTTGTTTGGCCGATCTGCACCCAGGGGGGGCAGAAAAGCCCACTAGACACCAGGGATTGTTTTTTATTTATAAAGGAAGCGACCCCTTGGGCAAGGGTCGCTTCCTTAGGGGGATAAAATATTTTTCAGACTTTTCTTCCCCCCCTGGGGCAGATCGGCTGTTTTTTTGGCTGATCTGCACCCAGGGGGAGCAGAAAAGCCCACTAGACACCAGGGATTGTTTTTTATTTGAAAAGGAAGCGACCCCTTGGGGAAGGGTCGCTTCCTAGTGCCCCTAATATTTTTTTAGACTTTTCTGCTCCAGGGGGCCCACGTTTATAATGATTTATAATCTTCCCCCCTTGGGGACAGACACCCCATTTGTGACATACCCTGTGACATATCATGTTGTAATGTGTGTTGTTTTTGTTTCTTCTAATGTGTTTTTTTTTTTCTCTTTAGATTGTTGCAGTGTGCGGTTCTGTTACTGGTGGTTCTGTTGTGCTGCTGTTTCTGTAGTTGCATGTGTTTGGTAAGAGACCTTTTTTTTGTTCAATTGTAATGTAATTGTTTATTTTGCAAAGTGTGTAGTAATACGAGTATGTGTTGTTGCTGTTTGTTGTGATTGTAAAACATGTTTTGCATTTGATTTTGATGTGTCCTTCTGTAGATGTAAGTTCTTTTTTTCTTCTTTCTAGTGGGATATCGTTGCCTATTTGCTGTGTCTTTGCAGAGTAGGTGCTGGTGAGTGTAGTTGTGTCTTGTAAGTGAATTGTATATTTTTTCTAAATCTATTTTTTGGTGAAAAAGTCTTACATTTTTATCTTACTTTGCGCAGTGTTGGGGTTGTTGAGTTGTTTGTGCAGACTCCTTTATTTGTAAGGATAATGGCTAGCCGCCGGATTACTGCTCAGCAAGTTGTTGGAATGCTTTTTGATTCTTCCTCTGACCATGGTCCAGAGTCTGACTCTGATTCTGAGCCAGAGGTGGGAGGTGAAGATTCAGGTAGTAAGTTTTCTCTACGCATGGCTTCATCTGATGATGAAGACACTTTGAGTGCTGATGAAGCTACTTTTGGTGTGGATGATGTGCCTGTGGTTGGGGAGGACATTGCTGTGTTTACGGTTTTGGAGGACATGGTTGTGCCTGTGGTTGCGGAGGACAGTGATGTGCCAATTGTGCGGCAAGAGACATCTGGGCTGCAGCCTGGGGCTGCTAGACTTCCAGTTGGTGTTGTGAGACAAGAGTTAGCTGGGCGGCGGCCTGCGGCTGCAAGACTTGACGATGAAAGTTCTGACCTCTGGGTTGCACCAGGCATGGTGCAGCCGGCATTGCCTGAATTTACTGGTGTTCCAGGGTGTAGGGTGAACACTGAAAACTTTTTGCCTATTGATTTTTTCAAGTTGTTTATGGATGATGTGTTTTTGGCAGAGATTGTAGAGCAGACTAATTTGTATGCTGAACATTTTTTGAGGGTGAACAGTGCCAGCCTTAAGCCCCACGCTAGAGCTACCCGGTGGACTCCCACCAATTTGGAGGAAATGAAAAAGTTTTTGGGTTTAACTCTTTTGAAGGGCTTGCTTAGGAAACCATCAATGGCTTCATATTGGTCTACTAGTCCCTTGATGGCAACAGCTATATTTCCGGCAGTCATGAGTCGTGATAGGTATTTGCTTCTGCTGCGGATGATGCATTTTGTTGACAATAGTCTTGCTTTGCCACGAGATCACCCTGATTGTGACCGTCTTTTCAAGATTCGGCCTGTCATTGATCATTTGGTTGATCGATTTTCTGAGATCTTTTATCCTGGGAAAGAAATTGCAGTGGATGAGTCTTTGCTGTTGTTCAAGGGCCGCTTGGTATTTCGGCAATACATTCCTAGTAAGAGGGCACGCTATGGAATCAAACTGTATATGCTGTGTGACAGTGAGACTGGATATGTCTCTAATTTCAGGGTGTACACTGGTAAGGAATCCAGGATTAACCCCCCTGGTTGTCCGTCGACTTTTGGAGTGACTGAGAAAATTGTGTGGGAACTTGGTCGTGGATTTTTTAACAAAGGGCATCATTTGTATGTCGATAACTTCTACACTGGTGTGCGGTTGTTCAGGGAATTGGCCAAAGTGGACACTGTTGCTTGTGGCACAATCCGCTCAAACCGTAAAGGTTTCCCAAAAGAACTTGTTTGTCGAAAGCTTGCTCGGGGACAGTGCAGTGCTTTGCGTTGTGAGGAGCTTCTAGCTGTGAAGTTTACAGACAGGAGAGATGTCTACATGTTGACTACAATACATGATGAAAGCACTGAACCGCGGAATGTTTGGGGTCAGGTTGCAGAAGTGCGCAAACCTGTGTGCATACTGGACTACAATAAGTACATGGGTGGTGTTGACAGAGTTGATCAGAGGTTGGAACCGTATGCTGCTCTTCGTAAGGCTTACATTTGGTACAAGAAGTTGGCTATCCATCTTTTCCACTTGGCAACCTTTAATGCTTTTATTGTGTTCCAGAAATCTTGTCCCCAGTCAAAGTTGACTTTTGTAAAGTTTCAGGAGTCTGTAATAGGCAGCCTTGTTTTAGTGGAACAGGCAAGTGTTCTTAGAGTTGGAGTGGTGGAGGATGTTGCCAGATTGAAAGATCGCCACTTTCCTGATACAATTCCTCCTACAACCTCAAAAGACTTTCCCAGTCGGAGATGTAGAGTCTGTTGGCGAAGAGGTTTGCGGAAGGAGGTTCGCATGTACTGCCCCGACTGCCCTTCAAACCCCGGGCTGTGTGTACCTGCTTGTTTTAGATTGTACCACACGCAAAAGAATTTTTGGGAGTATCAATGAGTGGTAAAGTGAACTGGTTGGTCTTTATTCTGTAATAGTTATTGTTCAGTTTCAAAGTTTGTATTTGTGTAGTCTTTTTAGATTTAGTTGTCGAGTTAGTAGATTTGTATCAATTTGCAATTTGTTTTTGTTTCTCTTTTATTTTCAAAAAAAACTAAAGTATGATGTTGGTTTGCGTGTAGTGTCCATTGTCTGACTGTGTGCATGGTTTGGCGCTTGACTGCCGGTGTCTGTGGACTGGTGCTTGTCTGGCGGTGTCTGCGGACTGGTGCTTGGTTGGCGGTGTGCGTGCTCTTGCGCTTGCCTGGTGTTGTGTTTGGATTTGTCTTTGGCTGGTGGTGTTTGTGGAGTGGTGCTTGACTGGTGGTGTGTGTGGAGGGGCGCTTGGCTGGTGGTGTGCATGGAGTGGTACTTGGCTGTCTGTGCACGGAGTGGTGCTTGGCTGGCGGTGTGTGTGGAGTGGTGCTTGGCTGGACGGTGTGCGTGGAGTGGTACTTGGCTGTCTGTGCACGGAGTGGTGCTTGGCTGGCGGTGTGTGTGGAGTGGTGCTTGGCTGGACGGTGTGCATGGAGTGGTACTTGGCTGTCTGTGCACGGAGTGGTGCTTGGCTGGCGGTGTGTGTGGAGTGGCGCTTGGCTGGACGGTGTGCGTGGAGTGGTACTTGGCTGTCTGTGCACGGAGTGGTGCTTGGCTGGTGTTGTGTTTGTGGAGGGGCGCTTGGCTGGACGGTGTGCGTGGAGTGGTACTTGGCTGTCTGTGCACGGAGTGGCGCTTGGCTGGTGGTGTGTGTGGAGGGGCGCTTGGCTGGTGGTGTGCATGGAGTGGTACTTGGCTGTCTGTGCCTGGAGTGGTGCTTGGCTGGCGGTGTGTGTGGAGTGGCGCTTGGCTGGACGGTGTGCGTGGAGTGGTACTTGGCTGTCTGTGCACGGAGTGGTGCTTGGCTGGCGGTGTGTGTGGAGTGGTGCTTGGCTGGCGGTGTGTGTGGAGTGGCGCTTGGCTGGACGGTGTGCGTGGAGTGGTACTTGGCTGTCTGTGCACGGAGTGGTGCTTGGCTGGTGTTGTGTTTGTGGAGTGGCGCTTGGCTGGTGGTGTGTGTGGAGGGGCGCTTGGCTGGTGGTGTGCATGAAGTGGTACTTGGCTGTCTGTGCACGGAGTGGTGCTTGGCTGGCGGTGTGTGTGGAGTGGTGCTTGGCTGGCGGTGTGTGTGGAGTGGCGCTTGGCTGGACGGTGTGCGTGGAGTGGCGCTTGGCTGGACGGTGTGCGTGGAGTGGTACTTGGCTGTCTGTGCACGGAGTGGTGCTTGGCTGGTGTTGTGTTTGTGGAGTGGCGCTTGGCTGGTGGTGTGTGTGGAGGGGCGCTTGGCTGGTGGTGTGCATGGAGTGGTACTTGGCTGTCTGTGCACGGAGTGGTGCTTGGCTGGCGGTGTGTGTGGAGTGGCGCTTGGCTGGTGGTGTGCGTGGAGTGGTACTTGGCTGTCGGTGTGGGCTGAGTGGTGTTTGGCTGGCGGTGTGCATGGTCTGGTGCTTGGATGGTGGTGTGGGTGGACTGGCGCTCGGCAGGCGGTGTGTGAGTAGTTACTTTCTGTTGGTCACTACACACACTGCTAGTTGAGTGACACTCCAAACAGTCCATCATTTTGTGTAGTTGCAGTGTCCGAAATGTGGGCGTGTGAAAGTGATGGGCCCTTGAATGGCGCTGTTTGCTGGTGTGAGTGTTGGAATGTGATGGGTCCGCGGCTGGCGGTGTGAATGTTTTGTATGTGTCACACGTACGAAAGGTGTATGAATGGCCTGTAAAGCGGTTGGTGCCTTGACGTGGCTTTACAGCTCACGAGCTGTGAGTCAGTGGTTCAGTTTATCATACTTTCAATTATACACAGTGTATTTCATTTTTGTGAAATTACTTGCGTATACAATTGTATGTACTGAATCATCACTCACCCTTGTGCCAAATCCAACCAGAATGTGTGTGTGCTTGCGGATTAGATGGGTGTGTAGTAATAATTTTTTTTCTCTTTCTGCAGTAGGGTGTACCTTGCCCCTTATTGTGATTGTTGTTATGTGTTGCTTTTCCATTCGGATGGTGTCAATGGTCTGGTTTGTATCAGGTATGAAAGGTGCGTGAATGGCCTGTAAAACGGTTGGGGCCTTGTCGTGGCTTTACAGCTCACGAGTTGCGAGTCACTGGTTCGGTTTTTATGCATTTATTTATTGACAGAGCATTTCATTTTTTTGAAATATCTTGTTAATAAAATTTTATGTACTGAACCATCACTCGCCCTCGTGCCAAATCCAACCTGTATGTGTGTGTCTTTGAGGAATAGATAGCCGTGCTTGAATGTTTGACTTTTGAGTAACTCTGTTAAGGTGTGGTATCCTTTTACTCGGGAGAACAAGGGGAACGCAGGGTGGTAGGACTTTTTTGCCGGGACGGCGATCCCACGCTAAAATGTTTGGAAAAGTGCTATTTTTACCTATTTTTAAGGTTTGCAAGGAGTTCTGGGTAGGAAAACATTGGGGGACCCACACATGCCAAACCTCCCTGGACTCTCCCGGGTGTCTAGTTTTCAGAACTGTTTGGGTTTGCTACTTTCCAAAGAATACCACCGAGCCCCGGGCCACAAACTCAGGTGCCCCCCCCCAAATCAAAGTTATATTGCTTCAGGGTATTTTATATTCTCCACCGTTAGATTTGGACCTTTTCCTGTTGCAGCCACTATGGCTACCCACGCAAGTGAGGTACCGTTTTTTTCGGGAGACCTGGGGGAACGCTGGGTGGGAGGTAATTTGTGTGAGACCAGTGATGCCACGCTTTCCCAGACTACAACGTGTGAAAAAATTGATTTTTTTCTGCTAAAATTGAGGTTTGCAAGGGATTCTGGGTAAAGGAACGTTGGAGGATCCACGCAAGCCATGCATCCTTGGAAGCCCCCGGGTGTCTACTTTTCAGAAATGTGTGGGTTTGGTAGGTTTCCATAGATGGCTGTCTCGCACGGGGCCAGAAACCCAGGTAACCCCTCTTGCAAAAGCTGGTGAATTTCACAATGGTGAAAATGTTAAGTCCACCAGCTTTTGCAAGAGGGGTTACCTGGGTTTTTGGCCCCGAGCGAGACAGCCATCTAGGGAAACCTACCAATCCCACACATTTCTGAAAAGTAGACACCCGGGGGCTTCCAAGGAGGCATGGCTTGCGTGGATCCTCCAACGTTCCTTTACCCAGAATCCCTTGCAAACCTTATTTTTTGCTTGGAAAAAATTAGTTTTTTCACACGTTTTAGTGTGGGAAAGCGTGGCATCACTGGGCTCACACAAATTACCTCCCACCCAGCGTTCCCCAAGGTCTCCCGATAAAAATGGTACCTCACTTGCGTGGGTAGGCATAGCGGCTGCTTTAGGAAAAGGCCCAATTCATACTGTGGAGACCAAAACATTACCTTTAGCCAAATAATCTTATTTTTTGAGGGGGTCACCTGAGCTTTTGGCCCGGGGCTTGGCAGGCATCTTTGGAAACTACCAAACCCAAACAGTTCTGAGAACTAGACACCCGGGGGAGTCCAGGGAGGTATGGCATGCGTGGGTCCCCCAATTTTTTCCTACCCAGAAACCCCTGCAAACCTGAAATTTTGGTCTTAAAACCCACTTTTCCATACTTTTTTGGGTGGGATCTCGCTGCCGGAACAAATGTCCTACCACCCAGTGTTTCCTTTGTTCTCCCGAGTAAAATGATACCTCACTTGTGTGGGTGGGCCAAAGGCATGTGACTCAAGCTGGGGTGCTTAATTTGTAAAACTTAAATATGACTAAAAACTACTTTTTTCAAAATTCATTTTTGGCGTGTTCTGCTTTGGGGCACCCACACAAGTGAGGTATCCTTTTACTCAGGAGAACAAGGGGAACGCAGGGTGGTAGGACTTTTTTGCCGGCACGGCGATCCCACGCCAAAATGTTTGGAAAAGTGCTATTTTTACCTATTTTTAAGGTTTGCAAAGAGTTCTGGGTAGGAAAACATTGGGGGACCCACACATGCCATACCTCCCTGGACTCTCCCGGGTGTCTAGTTTTCAGAACTGTTTGGGTTTGCTACTTTCCAAAGAATACCACCCAGCCCCGGGCCAAAAACTCAGGTGCCCCCCCCCAAATCAAAGTTATATTGCTTCAGGGTATTTTATATTCTCCACCGTTAGATTTGGACCTTTTCCTGTTGCAGCCACTATGGCTACCCACGCAAGTGAGGTACCGTTTTTATCGGGAGACCTGGGGGAACGCTGGGTGGGAGGTAATTTGTGTGAGACCAGTGATGCCACGCTTTCCCAGACTACAACGTGTGAAAAAATTGATTTTTTTCTGCTAAAATTGAGTTTTGCAAGGGATTCTGGGTAAAGGAACGTTGGAGGATCCACGCAAGCCATGCCTCCTTGGAAGCCCCCGGGTGTCTACTTTTCAGAAATGTGTGGGTTTGGTAGGTTTCCATAGATGGCTGTCTCGCACGGGGCCAGAAACCCAGGTAACCCCTCTTGCAAAAGCTGGTGAATTTCACAATGGTGAAAATGTTAAGTCCACCAGCTTTTGCAAGAGGGGTTACCTGGGTTTTTGGCCCCGTGCGAGACAGCCATCTAGGGAAACCTACCAATCCCACACATTTCTGAAAAGTAGACACCCGGGGGCTTCCAAGGAGGTATGGCTTGCGTGGATCCTCCAACGTTCCTTTACCCAGAATCCCTTGCAAACCTCATTTTTTGCTTGGAAAAAATTAGTTTTTTCACACGTTTTAGTGTGGGAAAGCGTGGCATCACTGGGCTCACACAAATTACCTCCCACCCAGCGTTCCCCAAGGTCTCCCGATAAAAATGGTACCTCACTTGCGTGGGTAGGCATAGCGGCTGCTTTAGGAAAAGGCCCAATTCATACTGTGGAGACCAAAACATTACCTTTAGCCAAATAATCTTATTTTTTGAAAGGGTCACCTGAGCTTTTGGCCCGGGGCTTGGCAGGCATCTTTGGAAACTACCAAACCCAAACAGTTCTGAGAACTAGACACCCGGGGGAGTCCAGGGAGGTATGGCATGCGTGGGTCCCCCAATGTTTTCCTACCCAGAAACCCCTGCAAACCTGAAATTTTGGTCCAAAAACCCACTTTTCCATACTTTTTTGGGTGGGATCTCGCTGCCGGAACAAATGTCCTACCACCCAGTGTTTCCCTTGTTCTCCCGAGTAAAATGATACCTCACTTGTGTGGGTGGGCCAAAGGCATGTGACTCAGGCTGGGGTGCTTAATTTGTAAAACTTAAATATGACTAAAAACTACTTTTTTCAAAATTCATTTTTGGCGTGTTCTGCTTTGGGGCACCCACACAAGTGAGGTATCCTTTTACTCAGGAGAACAAGGGGAACGCAGGGTGGTAGGACTTTTTTGCCGGCACGGCGATCCCACGCAAAAATGTTTGGAAAAGTGTTATTTTTACCTATTTTTAAGGTTTGCAAAGAGTTCTGGGTAGGAAAACTTTGGGGGACCCACACATGCCATACCTCCCTGGACTCTCCCGGGTGTCTAGTTTTCAGAACTGTTTGGGTTTGCTACTTTGCAAAGAATACCACCGAGCCCCGGGCCACAAACTCAGATGCCCCCCCCCCCCAAAATCAAGGTAGTTTTGCAATAAGGTAATGTAAATTCACCACCGTACGATTTGAACCGTTTCCTGTTGCAGCCACTATGTCTATCCACTCAAGTGAGGTACCATTTTTATCGGGACACCTGGGGGAACGCTGGGTGGGAGGTAATTTGTGTGAGACCAGTGATGCCACGCTTTCCCAGACTACAACGTGTGAAAAAATTGATTTTTTTCTGCTAAAATTGAGGTTTGCAAGGGATTCTGGGTAAAGGAACGTTGGAGGATCCACGCAAGCCATGCCTCCTTGGAAGTCCCCGGGTGTCTACTTTTCAGAAATGTGTGGGTTTGGTAGGTTTCGATAGATGGCTGTCTCGCACGGGGCCAGAAACCCAGGTAACCCCTCTTGCAAAAGCTGGTGAATTTCACAATGGTGAAAATGTTAAGTCCACCAGCTTTTGCAAGAGGGGTTACCTGGGTTTTTGGCCCCGTGCAAGACAGCCATCTAGGGAAACCTACCAATCCCACACATTTCTGAAAAGTAGACACCCGGGGGCTTCCAAGGATGTATGGCTTGCGTGGATCCTCCAACGTTCCTTTACCCAGAATCCCTTGCAAACCTCTTTTTTTGCTTGGAAAAAATTAGTTTTTTCACACGTTTTAGTGTGGGAAAGCGTGGCATCACTGGGCTCACACAAATTACCTCCCACCCAGCGTTCCCCAAGGTCTCCCGATAAAAATGGTACCTCACTTGCATGGGTAGGCATAGCGGCTGCTTTAGGAAAAGGCCCAATTCATACTGTGGAGACCAAAACATTACCTTTAGCCAAATAATCTTATTTTTTGAGGGGGTCACCTGAGCTTTTGGCCCGGGGCTTGGCAGGCATCTTTGGAAGCTACCAAACCCAAACAGTTCTGAGAACTAGACACCCGGGGGAGTCCAGGGAGGTATGGCATGCGTGGGTACCCCAATGTTTTCCTACACAGAAACCCCTGCAAACCTGAAATTTTGGTCCAAAACCCCACTTTTCCATACTTTTTTGGGTGGGATCTCGCTGCCGGAACAAATGTCCTACCACCCAGTGTTTCCCTTGTTCTCCCGAGTAAAATGATACCTCACTTGTGTGGGTGGGCCAAAGGCATGTGACTCAGGCTGGGGTGCTTAATTTGTAAAACTTAAATCTGACTAAAAAGTACTTTTTTCAAAATTAATTTTTGGCGTGTTCTGCTTTGGGGCACCCACACAAGTGAGGTATCCTTTTACTCGGGAGAACAAGGGGAACGCAGGGTGGTAGGACATTTTTGCCGGCACGGCGATCCCACGCCAAAATGTTTGGAAAAGTGCTATTTTTACCTATTTTTAAGGTTTGCAAAGAGTTCTGGGTAGGAAAACATTGGGGGACCCACACATGCCATACCTCCCTGGACTCTCCCGGGTGTCTAGTTTTCAGAACTGTTTGGGTTTGCTACTTTCCAAAGAATACCACCCAGCCCCGGGCCAAAAACTCAGGTGCCCCCCCCCAAAAATCAAAGTTATATTGCTTCAGGGTATTTTATATTCACCACCGTTAGATTTGGACCTTTTCCTGTTGCAGCCACTATGGCTACCCACGCAAGTGAGGTACCGTTTTTATCGGGAGACCTGGGGGAACGCTGGGTGGGAGGTAATTTGTGTGAGACCAGTGATGCCACGCTTTCCCAGACTACAACGTGTGAAAAAATTGATTTTTTTCTGCTAAAATTGAGGTTTGCAAGGGATTCTGGGTAAAGGAACGTTGGAGGATCCACGCAAGCCATGCCTCCTTGGAAGCCCCCGGGTGTCTACTTTTCAGAAATATGTGGGTTTGGTAGGTTTCCATAGATGGCTGTCTCGCACGGGGCCAGAAACCCAGGTAACCCCTCTTGCAAAAGCTGGTGAATTTCACAATGGTGAAAATGTTAAGTCCACCAGCTTTTGCAAGAGGGGTTACCTGGGTTTTTTGCCCCGTGCGAGACAGCCATCTAGGAAAACCTACCAATCCCACACATTTCTGAAAAGTAGACACCCGGGGGCTTCCAAGGAGGTATGGCTTGCGTGGATCCTCCAACGTTCCTTTACCCAGAATCCCTTGCAAACCTCATTTTTTGCTTGGAAAAAAAATCAGTTTTTTCACACGTTTTAGTGTGGGAAAGCGTGGCATCACTGGGCTCACACAAATTACCTCCCACCCAGCGTTCCCCAAGGTCTCGCGATAAAAATGGTACCTCACTTGCGTGGGTAGGCATAGCGGCTGCTTTAGGAAAAGGCCCAATTCATACTGTGGAGACCAAAACATTACCTTTAGCCAAATAATCTTATTTTTTGAGGGGGTCACCTGAGCTTTTGGCCCGGGGCTTGGCAGGCATCTATGGAAACTACCAAACCCAAACAGTTCTGAGAACTAGACACCCGGGGGAGTCCAGGGAGGTATGGCATGCGTGGGTCCCCCAATGTTTTCCTACCCAGAAACCCCTGCAAACCAGACATTTTGGTCCAAAAACCCACTTTTCCATACTTTTTTGGGTGGGATCTCGCTGCCGGAACAAATGTCCTACCACCCAGTGTTTCCCTTGTTCTCCCGAGTAAAATGATACCTCACTTGTGTGGGTGGGCCAAAGGCATGTGACTCAGGCTGGGGTGCTTAGTTTGTAAAACTTAAATCTGACTAAAAAGTACTTTTTTCAAAATTCATTTTTGGCGTGTTCTGCTTTGGGGCACCCACACAAGTGAGGTATCCTTTTACTCGGGAGAACAAGGGGAACGCAGGGTGGTAGGACTTTTTTGCCGGCACGGCGATCCCACGCCAAAATGTTTGGAAAAGTGCTATTTTTACCTATTTTTAAGGTTTGCAAAGAGTTCTGGGTAGGAAAACATTGGGGGACCCACACATGCCATACCTCCCTGGACTCTCCCGGTGTCTAGTTTTCAGAACTGTTTGGGTTTGCTACTTTCCAAAGAATCCCACCCAGCCCCGGGCCACAAACTCAGATGCCCCCCCCCAAAATCAAGGTAGTTTTGCAATAAGGTAATGTAAATTCACCACCGTACGATTTGAACCGTTTCCTGTTGCAGCCACTATGTCTATCCACGCAAGTGAGGTACCATTTTTTTCGGGAGACCTGGGGGCACGCTGGGTGGGTGGAAATTTGTTGATCCACGCAGATTCCAGAACTTTCCACCACAGAAATGTGAGGAAATGTGTTTTATTGGTCAAATTTTTGTGTTTTCAAGGGATTCTGGGTAACAAAACCTGGGGGTAGGCAGACGAGTCACCCCATCCTGAATTGCCCTGGATGTCTAGTTTTCAAAAATGTATAGGTTTGCTAGGTTTCCCTAGGTGCTGGCAGAGCTACAGCGCAAAAACAAAAGGTAGTCTTTTTGTCCGAATCGTGCTAAATTTCACTGGGAAATTGAGGTGGGACCATGCTGCGTTTTGCGCTGTTTCATGTCGCAGCCACTATGCCTACCCACGCAAGTGAGGTTCCATTTTTTTCGGGAGACCTGGGGGCACGCTGGGTGAGTGGACATTTGTTGATCCACGCAGATTCCAGAACTTTCCACCACAGAAATGTGAGGAAAATGTGTTTTTTTGGTCAAATGTTTATGTTTTCAAGGGATTCTGGGTAACAAAACCTGGGGGTAGGCAGACGAGTCACCCCATCCTGAATTGCCCTGGGTGTCCAGTTTTCAATAATGTATAGGTTTGCTAGGTTTCCCTTGGTGCTGGCAGAGCTACGGCGCAAAAACAAAAGGTAGTCTTTTTGTCCAAATCGTGCTAAATTTCACTGGGAAATTGAGGTGCGACCATGCTGCGTTTTGCGCTGTTTCGTGTCGCAGCCACTATGCCTACCCACGCAAGTGAGGTACCATTTTTTCGGGAGACCTGGGGGCACGCTGGGTAAGTGGAAATTTGTTGATCCACGCAGATTCCAGAACTTTCCACCACAGAAATGTGAGGAAAATGTGTTTTTTTGGTCAAATTTTTATGTTTTCAAGGGATTCTGGGTAACAAAACCTGGGGGTAGGCAGGCGAGTCACCCCATCCTGAATTGCCCTGGGTATCTAGTTTTCAAAAATGTATAGGTTTGCTAGGTTTCCCTAGGTGCTGGCAGAGCTACGGCGCAAAAACAAAAGGTAGTCTTTTTGTCCGAATCGTGCTAAATTTCACTTGGAAATTGAGGTGCGACCATGCTGCGTTTTGCGCTGTTTCATGTCGCAGTCACTATGCCTACCCACGCAAGTGAGGTACCATTATTTTCGGGAGACCTGGGGGCACGCTGGGTAAGTAGAAATTTGTTGATCCACGCAGATTCCAGAACTTTCCACCACAGAAATGTGAGGAAAATGTGTTTTTTTGGTCAAATTTTTATGTTTTCAAGGGATTCTGGGTAACAAAACCTGGGGGTAGGCAGACGAGTCACCCCATCCTAAATTTCCCTGGGTGTCTAGTTTTCAAAAATGTATAGGTTTGCTAGGTTTCCCTAGGTGCTGGCAGAGCTACGGCGCAAAAACAAAAGGTAGTCTTTTTGTCCAAATCGTGCTAAATTTCACTGGGAAATTGAGGTGCGACCATGCTGCGTTTTGCGCTGTTTCATGTCGCAGCCACTATGCCTACCCACGCAAGTGAGGTACCATTTTTTTTGGGAGACCTGGGGGCAACTGGGTGAGTGGAAATTTGTTGATCCACGCAGATTCCAGAACTTTCCACCACAGAAATGTGAGGAAAATGTGTTTTTTTGGTCAAATTTTTATGTTTTCAAGGGATTCTGGGTAACAAAACCTGGGGGGAGGCAGACGAGTCACCCCATCCTGAATTGCCCTGGGTGTCTAGTTTTCAAAAATGTATAGGTTTGCTAGGTCTCCCTAGGTGCTGGCAGAGCTACGGCGCAAAAACAAAAGGTAGTCTTTTTGTCCGAATCGTGCTAAATTTCACTGGGAAATTGAGGTGCGACCATGCTGCGTTTTGCGCTGTTTCATGTCGCAGCCACTATGCCTACCCACACAAGTGAGGTACCATTTTTTTTGGGAGACCTGGGGGCACGCTGGGTGGGTGGAAATGTGTTGATCCACGCAGATTCCAGAACTTTCCACCACAGAAATGTGAGGAAAATGTGTTTTTTTGGTCAATTTTTTATGTTTTCAAGGGATTCTGGGTAACAAAACCTGGGGGTAGGCAGATGAGTCACCCCATCCTGAATTGCCCTGGGTGTCTAGTTTTCAAAAATGTATAGGTTTGCTAGGTTTCCCTAGGTGCTGGCAGAGCTACGGCGCAAAAACAAAAGGTAGTCTTTTTGTCCGAATCGTGCTAAATTTCACTGGGAAATTGAGGTGCGACCATGCTGCGTTTTGCGCTGTTTCATGTCGCAGCCACTATGCCTACCCACGCAAGTGAGGTACCATTTTTTTCGGGAGACCTGGGGGCACGCTGGGTGGGTGGAAATTTGTTGATCCACGCAGATTCCAGAACTTTCCACCACAGAAATGTGAGGAAAATGTGTTTTTTTGGTCAAATTTTTATGTTTTCAAGGGATTCTGGGTAACAAAACCTGGGGGTAGGCAGACGAGTCACCTCATCCTGAATTGCCCTGGGTGTCTAGTTTTCAAAAATGTATAGGTTTGCTAGGTTTCCCTAGGTGCTGGCAGAGCTACGGCGCAAAAACAAAAGGTAGTCTTTTTGTCCGAATCGTGCTAAATTTCACAGGGAAATTGAGGTGCGACCATGCTGCGTTTTGCGCTGTTTCATGTCGCAGCCACTATGCCTACCCACGCAAGTGAGGTACCATTTTTTTCGGGAGACCTAGGGGCACACTGGGTGAGTGGAAATTTGTTGATCCACGCAGATTCCAGAACTTTCCACCACAGAAATGTGAGGAAAATGTGTTTTTTTGGTCAAATTTTTATGTTTTCAAGGGATTCTGGGTAACAAAACCTGGGGGTAGGCAGACGAGTCACCGCATCCTGAATTGCCCTGGGTGTCTAGTTTTCAAAAATGTATAGGTTTGCTAGGTTTCCCTAGGTGCTGGCAAAGCTACGGCGCAAAAACAAAAGGTAGTCTTTTTGTCCGAATCGTGCTAAATTTCACTGGGAAATTGAGGTGCGACCATGCTGCGTTTTGTGCTGTTTCATGTCGCAGCCACTATGCCTACTCACGCAAGTGAGGTACCATTTTTTTCGGGAGACCTGGGGGCACGCTGGGTGGGTGGAAATTTGTTGATCCACGCAGATTCCAGAACTTTCCACCACAGAAATGTGAGGAAAATGTGTTTTTTGGGTCAAATTTTTATGTTTGCAAGGGATTCTGGGTAACATAACCTGGAGGGAAGGCAGACGAATCACCCCATCCTGAATTGCCCTGGGTGTCTAGTTTTCAAAAATGTATAGGTTTGCTAGGTTTCCCTAGGTGCTGGCAGAGCTACGGCGCAAAAACAAAAGGTAGTCTTTTTGTCCGAATCGTGCTAAATTTCACTGGGAAATTGAGGTGCGACCATGCTGCGTTTTGCGCTGTTTCATGTCGCAGCCACTATGCCTACCCACGCAAGTGAGGTACCATTTTTTTCGGGTGACCTGGGGGCACGCTGGGTGGGTGGAAATTTGTTGATCCACACAGATTCCAGAACTTTCCACCACAGAAATTTGAGGGAAATGTGTTTTTTTGGTCAAATTTTTATGTTTGCAAGGGATTCTGGGTAACAAAACCTGGGGTTAGGCAGACGAGTCACCCCATTCTGAATTTCCCTGGGTGTCTAGTTTTCAAAAATGTATAGGTTTGCTAGGGTTCCCTAGGTGCTGGCAGAGCTACGGCTCAAAAACAAAAGGTAGTCTCTTTGTCCAAAGAACGTAAAATTTCACTGGGAAATTGAGGTGCGACCACGTTGCATTTTGTGCCGTTTCCTGTCGCAGGCACAAGGCCGACCCACACAAGTGAGGTACTGTTTTTATCGGGAGACCTGGGGGAACGCTGGGTGGGTGGAAATTTGTTGATCCACGCAGATTCCAGAACTTTCACCACAAAAATGTGAGGAAAATGTGTTTATGTTGTCAAAATCTTATCTTTGCAATGGATTCTGGGTAACAAAACCTGGTGGTAGGCAGTCGAGTCACCCCATCCTGAATTTCCCTGGGTGTCTACTTTTCAAAAATGTATAGGTTTGCTAGGTTTCCCTAGGTGCCGGCAGAGCTAGGGTGCAAAAACTACAGGTAGTCACTTTGCCAAAAAAGGGTCAATTTGTAACTGCTAAATTTAGGTGTGACCACGTTGCATTTTGCGCCGTTTCCTGTCGCAGGCACAAGGCCGACCCACACAAGTGAGGTACCGTTTTTATCGGGACACTTGGGGTAATTCAGATTTGTAAATCAACTGTTATTACCAATTGAGCTTTCATGCATTTCTCCCTTTCAATGAAAGACATTGTGTAAAAAAAAATCTTTATGAAAAATGACCAATAATTCTCATGCTAGTATGAGTATTCCCAACTTTGAAAATGTGCAATTATATACTGTTTCTGAACTCTATAATTTGTACCCAATGCAGAAATACATAGGTGTCTTTCATACAGATTATTCCATGTATACATTTTCCAAGACAAAGTGCACTATACCCAGTAAATGAAAAAATACCATTGCAAGTTGCTGCTCAGTTTTTGGATCTGGGTTCGTCGGGTTCTTGGTGAAACTACAAGTCCTATATATCCCCACAACCAGGAAGGTCTAACAAATGTAACGGTATATTGCTTTCCAAGAGCTGTCAAAATTAGAAAAAGTTATAGGTGAAAACGTTGAGACAAAAGGCTGTTTTTTTCAATAAAATTTCAAATATTCCAATACCTAACTGTTAGTTTCTATAACGAACCCTTCATGGATTTAGACAAATGACCCCTTTCTGAATTCAGAATTTTGTCTACTTTTCGAAAATGTAAAGCTTTCCAGGATCCATTATTGCTTTCAAACTCATTTCTACCATTAACTGGAAGGAGGTGGAAAGCTTTAAAAATAGCAAAAATAGGCTATGTCCCAGAAAAATGCCAAAACTGAGTGAAAAATTTCGGTTCTCTGACAAAAGTCTGTCATTCCCTGAAAGCTGAGAAAATGGAGATTTCAGCCCCACAAACCCTTTTGTGATACCATTTTCAGGGAAAAACCCAGAGGCTTTCATTTGCAGCCCGTTTTTCCCATTTTTCTGAAAAAAACTAAAAAATCACTATATTTTGGTTAATTTCTGGGACCCCTCCAAGGGAATCCACAAACCCTGGGCGCCTTTAGATTCCCCATGATGTTGGAAGAAAAGGACGCAAATTTGGCGCGGATACCTTATGTGGTCAAAAAGTTACAAGGGCCTAAGCGCGCACTACTCCAAAACGCCAAAAAAAGGCTTAGCACAGGAGGGGAAAAGGCCTAGCAGCGAAGGGGTTAAATAGAGATCTAGTTTTAGGGTTATGAGAGGGCTTAAGTTTATATGATTTATCCAATTGTGGATCAAGTACTAAATTAAAATCCCCTGCAAAAAATCACAGGGTCCTCAAAATCCATAAGCTCAACCAAAAGTTATTTAAGAGGGAGTGTATCATCTAAATTTGGACCGTAACATCCTACGATTGTGTATTTATGTGAATTGTGCTTTACTTTTGCTATGACCCATCTCCCTTTTTTATCCGTTCTTGAATCTAACAACCTAAACTCGGGATTAGATTTAATCAGTATAGCCACCCCTTTATTTGATGTTTGCTGTGAAGTGGTTATCACATGGTGAATCCATTTTTTGTATACACATATCTCTAAACTCTTGTTCCGTGGAATGTCTCTATTGTAAAAATAAAAATATATTCAGGTGCATCTTTTAAATATTGAAATATCCTATTTCTCCTGTGTTTAACCCTTAAACCATTTACATTCCATGACATAATCTTGATATAGGCCGACAAAGCTATACTGTCCTGCGACATTTTTTGTTTAATAAGTATGAACAACTAAGTACCATATTTGGCGATTTGGACAATTTTTTTTATTTTTTCCACATGCTCCCCACCCAGTGCCTTGACCTCCCCCCCCTGCGCAAACCCTCCCGTGCTCCCCTGGAGAACCCCCTCCTTTCTCTTGGCCTACCTCGGGCCATTGAGGCTCCATCCCCAGATGTCCGGATGGTTGAATGTTAATATAACTAAAAATCTCTATGAAATGTGAAATTATTTGCCTTGCTCCCTTTTATTATCATCAGTAAGTAATTGAAGATACTCTTCAGCCTCATCCAGCCTCTTAAAGACTCTCATTTTATTTTTGTACATCACTTTTAGAGATGCGGGGAACTTGAGTTGAGCAGTGGCGCCAAGTTGGTTAAAGGGAACGAGTAGTTTGCCAAGCTCCCACTGCCTGGATGCTGTTATTGAAGATACATCTGATCAGATCTGAAACGTGATCCCATCCAGCAATAATGAACTACTTTTTAGAGCCCTATTAAGTATCTCTTCTTTTAGCGTATAAGTCAAAAAGTGGACTAAGATCTTCCTAGGTCTACTTTTGTTTGGATTTGATCTGAATGGATCTCTATGGACTCGTTGGATGTCACTCATTATTTCTTCTTCTGAGAGCTCAACCTGGGTCGTTTGTTTTATTAGTTTAGCCACAAACTCTTTGATATTTTCCCCCTTGGCCCCTTCCGGGAACTTCAGGAGGCGCAAATTATTCCTCCTTTGTGCGTTTTCTACGGACTCCATTTTTTCATTATACCCCTGCTCGCTCTGTCTGAAATCTTTAAGTTTTCTAGAGTGTTGAGCAGCGAGCGCTTTGAGGTCTGTTACCGTGGACTCTAGGGCAGTAGTTCTAGCAGCGAGTAAATCAAACTTTTCTTCCAGCTTTTCGCAATACCATTTTATCTCTTGCTGATTGCTCTGAGAAGCTATGAACCCAGTTTTGACCTCATGGCTGAGGGCTTGTTACATTAATATAACGGACTGATCCGTGGTCAGTGTGGCTGATGGAATAGATAATAAATCATCCTCACTATTACTTGTTGGAGTACTAACCAGCCCTTTCGGCTCTTTATCCTTAGTTTCAGAAACTTGCATTGTGCAATGCCTTAAATCCACTATCTGCTCCAAAGATTGATCTGATTCTAGGTCTTCCAAAGGCTGATATTTATTAGATGTTTGAACCCTCCTTGAAGGCTCTAATGTTGAAATCTCGCCGGAGTGTTTAAGTTCCAAAACAGCAGGCACAGTTTTAAAATAAGCCTTCAACGACGGTGGTGGTTTAACCTTTATGACAGGCCTCTGCATTTTAGATGTACTCTTTTTCCCAGCCTTTTTTAGACATTTTGCCTTGGATTTAATCACCGCCGATTGTGGAGTAGCTATGGGACCGTTTACAGCAACCTGCTTCACTCCTCTGCTTCTAAGCGTATACCCGGAAGCCTGGCTTCCTTGAATCTCTCTTTCTGACATACGCGATAGAGTAACTGATGACACTCTCTCTCCATCAACCATGTAACTGTTGTTTTTTCCTTTAGAAAAAGATTTTCGTGGCCCAATGCATTGTGGGCTATGTAGTTCTATTTGCGCAGCTCCAAATTCGCCCACGATGTGAGAAAGTCTATATCCAGCCCTTCTCCCTCTCCAAAGCACAGAGGCTGCCTTAACCCATTGAATAAGCCCCCCTCCCGGAGTAGTTTGCAATCTTACCTTAGAGTTAGTGGTAGAAATACTTGTAATGCAGGTGGTGACGGCTTTCGCCGTGTCTAAACCAAGTACCTCCTCCAGAGTGACTCAATCCAACGAGCACACTGAAATGTCGAAAAGAAAAACCCTGAATACTGCTTCTGCTTCTTTTTTCAGTAAAAGAGCCACTCTATACCACAGCTCGTCTGCTCGTCTGCTCTCGACGGCTCCGGCTTGAAGGCTCAGTTAGCCGCCATACACTCCGGTCGCTCAGCCCCGTCTTCCTCTATGCGTCTGTTACCGCGGCCCCAGCCGCGACTGCCAGGTATCCTCAAAGTGTGTATGTGGGAGCGTAACCCACTAGAAAAGGGTCATTCTGGCACCAGACAGTGCCCTCGATGCTTGAAGGGAGAAAAGCGGTCAATATTAGCTTTTTTAAGGTAATAGCATTGAAAAACACCGCCCGGACACCTAAGCCTAAGGAGCCTTCCGACTAGCCACGTCTGCTAGCCGCCATGTTCTCCACTTACCTAATTCTTACCTAGTGTTTTTACAACCCAAATTTTATAGAAAACAATTGTCCTAGGAAGATTAGTGCTGTTAAAAAAAATGTTAGTCTGCTGTTGAGAATTACTTTGTAAGTGAGGGTGATCAAGATAACAAAAAAAACTTGTACTTGTCATAGAGGTAGTGTAAGTGTATCACATAGTGAGTGATATGAGTATTACAGGAAATGTTGATCATGAGTGAGGCAGAGGTGTTTTAGATTTGTTGTAGTTGTTGGAGATGTTAGTGACATTTTTTATTCCCTTGTAGAGGTTTCTTTTAATGGCATACAGCTCCTTGGTAAGATAAAGGATGAGCAGAATGTAATCGGGCATACCAGATGATGTTGAGATTCTGATAGCATGCTAGTTGTTTAAGGTTCTATGTTCATGATAAATACCATCGGGTGGAGGTATAACCATTGTTAGATGGTCCAAAAGATGTTGGTGCTTTTGATTCAGAAGGTTAGGAAACGGATGCTTAAGAGTACTATTAAGTAACTTTCAAACTAAGGATTTCACATATACTATTTGGCCATGAGGAATGGTATCTGAAACAAAAAATTATTATTTCGGGTAAATGTTGTTAGCATATGTTTCGAAATTACCTAATTTAGAGTGTATAAGAAAGAAGTAATAATGTTTTGTTACTTTGTGATTGTTGGTGACATTCCTTACTTATGTAAGAAATTGATGTTCGAAAAAGACATTTAAGATATGTTTTTTCTAATTGTTACATTCTTAATGAAAATGTTGAATGGGTTTTTTAAACACAATCTTTTTGATTGTGTTTTTTTTTGCCCGCTGTCATATGATGAGTAGTATTGAATTCACTGTTTTTAGTGAAATTCAATATATTCTGAGAACAGCAAAATAAAATATATAACATATTGTACAAATTATTTAGTATTTTGTATTGTGAAATATATATTATAACTCAATTGTTTCTTCTCTTCCACAGATATTATATTTATAAGGTAAGTACGACAAACAAAAAATACTTTTTCATCACTTTCTTACTTCTCTTTCTCTCTATCCTTTCTTCACTCTCTTTCTTACTCCTTTACCTTTTCTCATCTTACTCCTCTTCCCTCATTCTACTTACTCCCCTTCATTCAACTTTACACTCCTTCTCTCACCATCAGTACTCTTCCTTCACCCTCACTCATCTTGTCCAACTCCCTCTTTCCTCTGTCTGTTCCTCACTTCTCTTTCCTATCTTTCTCCATCAATACCCTTGTCTTGCTGTATCGATCAGTCTCTTCTCACTGCCCCGTTACTCTCTTTCCTACACATCATTCCTCAGTGACCTTCACTCACTCCACTTCTTTCACTTCCTCACTCCATTTCGCTCACTCCCCTTTTCTCCATCCGTCTCTAAGTCTCTTCCTCTGTGTCAGTCACTATAACTGATTTACTCCTTCACAGTCCATCACTCTCCCTCTGTTTGTCTCTTTTACTGTCTCCCTCTCTTCTCTCCACTTGTCTTCCTTTTCTTTTCTCTCTCTTCCCATAAATCCTTCTCTCTCACTTACTTCTTTTTCCTTTCTCTTAATATGCTTCTTTTTCCATCACTCCCCTTCCCTCACCTTTATATCCCTTCCCTCACTGTCACTGCCCTTCATTCAATCTGAGTCCTCTTCCTCCACTTCATGTTCTCTTCTCTCTGCATCACTCTCATTCCATTTCTCCTGCACCCATTCCCTCACTCCCCCTCACTCTTTCGCTCACTCCATCCGTCAATCCCCTTCCCTTATTCCCCTTTCCTCAATCCCTTTTGGTTACTCTCATTCCTCTAGTCTCTCACTCCTTTCACTCCATTTCTTTCTTCCTCTCTCCCTCTGTCTCACTCAGTCTAACCACTTCATTTCCTTTCAGTCACTCGCTCCACCCTCTCTTTCTCTCTCACTCTCTCCCTGTGTGTTTTTCCCTCACCCTTCCTTTCTTTCCCTTTCTGTTTTTTTCACTTCTACTTTCTTTTGTATTATGAAATATATATTATAACTCAATTTTTTCTTGTCTTCCACAGATACTATATTTATACAAAAATATTCTATTAAGTTGTCATTATTTATAAGGTAAGTATGACAAACAGAAAATTCTTTTTCTTCACTCTCCTACTTCACTTTCTCTCTTTCCTATTCTTTTATCTCTTGCTTACTCCCCTTCCTCTACTCATCTTACTCTCCTTTTCTCATTCTCATTACAGCCCTTCTTTCACTTTTACAGTCTTTCCGTCACTATCAGTACTCTCTCTTCACCCACACTCACCTTGTCCAACTCCCTCTTTCCCCTGTCTGTCTCTCACTTCTCTTTCCTATCTTCCTCCATCACTACCCTTGTGTTGCTGTATCGCTCAGTCTCTTCTCACTCCCCCTTACTCTCTTTCCATAACATCAACCCTCACTCACCTTCACTCACTCCACTTCTCTCACTCCCTCACTCCCTTTCGCTCAGTTCCCTTCCTTTATTCCCTCCCTCCCCTTTCCTTTATCTGCCTCTAAATCTCTTCCTCTGTCTCAGTCACTGGAACTGATTTATTCCTTCATACTCCCTCACTCTCCTTCTGTTTGTCTCTTTCACTGTCTCCCTCTCTCTTCACTACTCTTCCTTTTATTTTCTCTCTCTTTCTATAAATATGCTTCTTTTTCAATCACTCACTTTCCCTCAATCTTATATCCCTTCCCTCATTGTCTCTTCCCTTCATTCATTCTGAGTCCTCTTCCCCCACTTCATGTTCTCCTCACTGTGCATCAGTCCCATTCCCTTTCTCTTGCTTCCATTCCCTCACTCACCCTCACTCTCTTTCACTTACTCCAACCAACAAAACCCTTCCCTTATTCCCCTTTCCTCATTCCCTTTTGCTAACTCTCAGTCCTTTAGTCTCTCACTCCCCTTCACTCCTTTTCTCTCTCCCTCTGTCTCACTCAGTCTAACCACTTCACTCCCTGTCACTCACTTGCTCTCCCTCTCTTTCTGTCTCACTCTTTCCTTCTCTCTCTCTCCCTCACCCTTCCTTTCTTTCCCTTTATGTTTCTTTCACTTCTACTTTCTTTTGTATTGTGAATATTATAACTCAATGTTTTTTGTCTTCTACAGATACTATATTTATAATAAAAAATACTAATAACTTGTCATTATTTATAAGGTAAGTATGACAAACAAAAAATACCTTTTCATCACTCTATTATTTCTCTATCTCTCATTCCCTTTCTTCACTCTCTCTTTTACTCACCTTCCTTTTTTTCATCTTACTCCCCTTTCCTAATTCTCCTTACTCCTCTTTATTCACCTTTACACTCCTTCTCTCACTATCAGTACTCTTCCTTCATCCTCACTCACCTTGTCCAACTTTGTCTTTTCCCTCTCTGTCCCTCACTTCTCTTTCCTATCTTCCTCCATCACTACCCTTGTCTTGATGTGTCGCTCAGTCTCTTCTCACTCTCCCCTTACTCTTTTTCCTTCATATCATCCCTCACTCTCTTTCACTCACTCCACTTCTCTCACACCCCTTCACTCTCTTTCCCTCACTCCATCCGTCAGTCCCTTTCCCTTACTCCTCTTTCCTCATTCACTTTTGCTAACTCCAATTCCTTTAGTCTCACACTTCCCTTCACTAAATTTCTCTTTCCCTCTCTCCCTCTTTCTCACTCAGTCTAACCGCTTTACTCCCTCTCAGTCACTTGCTCTCCCTCTCATTCTCTCTCACTCTCTCTCTCACCCTTCCTGCCTTTCTCTTTCTGTTTCCTTCACTCCTACGTTAAACCTCAGTCCCCTTTCCTCTCTGTTAATCTCCTTCCTTCTCTCTCATTCCCTTCCCTCACCCTCATACACCTTCCCTAAGTGTCACTGCCCTTCACTCACCGTCACTACCCTTCCCCACTCCACTTTCTACTGTCTGTATTTTTCACCCTTTCACTTTCCCGTTCCCTTTTCATCACTCCCCCTTGCTCTCCTTCTCTCACTCCATTCTTTACTCCCCTTCTCTCACTCCCATTTTCTAAGTTCCTCCATCTCCTCACTCCACTTCTCTCTCCCTCACTTCCCATCTCTCACTTTCCATTACCCCTTCCCTCACCCTCATACCCCTTCCCTCACTGTCAGTCCACTTCTCTTACTTTCACTCCCTTCACTCTGCTCTACTTCTCCCTTTCCATCTCTTACTCCCCTTCTCTGTCTCTCTTCCTTGCTCCCCTTTTCTCACTCCTCCTCTCTCACTTTTCTTTCCTTACTGCCCTTCCCTTACTCTTTCTCTCCACTTACCTCACTCCCCTACCTTTAGTCCCCTTGTTTCAGTCACTCGTTGACTCCCCTTTCCTCACTCATTCCATCAATCCTTTCCTCTTTTTCACTCAGTCATTTCAGTCATTCATTTATACACTACATTCATTCAAAAAAGTATGAGACAGTATATAAAAGATATAGCTCTTGTGAGGTTAGTTCTGAAAATAACTGTTTGTTTTGTTTTGTATTTTTTTTGTAGTTTTTTAACAATTTTATATTTTTGGGGATTTTTTTTCAAACAAAAACAGTAAACAGGTAACAAAAAATTGTTCAACTGGAACAAAATTAAAAAATGAAAAAAATTAAGTGCTGCGGCATACGTGCCTTGTGATCTTATTATCAATCAAGTCCACACTCTGCTCACCGTAAGATAATATTTCTTTGCAAACATTTCAAGAAATGTGAACTCTTGAAAAATTTGGACGGATGTCCAGCACTCTTGGTGTTGGAGATTGTGCTGCCGAAGAGGTGCTGGGCACAGCAGGTCGAAGATCCCTGGCCAGGGCTCTAGTGGTCGCACGTGCATAATTACTTGGATGCACGTTCTTCACATGCCGTATGATTGTGTGAATACTGAAGGAGTACTTCTTGTTGGGGTCTCCCCTCGACAACACACTCCCACAGATGATACACTTTACCTTTGGAGCATTGACTTTTTTTTGTCCCTCCGGATAAGTAAAAAACTGCCAAATGAAGGAGTCCTTCACCTTTCTGGAACGTGGCTCTTCTTCCACCACGACAATGTCTGAGTCAGATGAGCTCTGGGGCTGCTGTACTGCCATTTTCAAGTAGCTGTACCAAAGCAGAGATCCTTCTCTCTGGAAACCAAAAGAGATAGTGAGGGAAGTGGGTGGAGTTTTTCAAGATTCTGGAACAGAAACTACTATAAACCAATCAAAGTGTTGTTTTCATGTCACATGACTTTACGTGCGTGCACGTTACGTGACCGGCGCATATAAATGAAGATTTAACAGATTTTCGTAAAAGCTTTTAAGAACATGAAAAGGAGGCAGGGAAGAGACTCCTTGACCCCCTAGACCTTCTCATGGGGTCCATGAAGGACCCCAAAGGGCAACAAAAAACTTAAAATAAAAAATAAAAATCACGAAATGCGCACATCTTGCGTGCACCCTCGAGGCAGAAATGAGTTTAAAACAAAAGTGGAGAACGTGAAAAGGGGGCAGGGTAGAGACTCCTTGACACCCTAGGCCTTCTCAGGGAGTCCCTGAAGAACCCCGAAGGGCAAAAAAAATAAATATATATATATTTAAAAAAAATTAGCTAGGTGCGCGCACGTTGCACACACGTCAAAAAAAACCAAAAAAAAATTTCAATAACTAGTTTGAGTGTTTAGCTGTTGTGTTATATTTATATTCATTTAAAAAACCATAGGTTTCACACACCTTATATTTAGGAATTAGCATTTAAAAAACCATGCAAATTCACTGAAAAAACCATAGGTTTCACACATGTTATAGTTAGGAATTAGCATTTAAAAAACCTTGCAAATTCACTGAAAAAACCATATTTTTCACACATGATGTCATTTGAGATGTCATCAGTGATGTCATGAGTGATGTCACTGACCATGTCATTAGTGATGTTATATGTGACGTCATCATCAGTGCATTGCGGGCACGCGAGTTATAGTTAGCTGAACTAACTATAACGGGGGAATTTCAATGGTTTTGTATGAGAGAAATGTCCAGCTAACGATAATATGAGTGAAACCTATGGTTTTCTCAGTGAATTTCGAAGGTTTTTTAAATGCTAATTTCTAACAATAACGTGTGTGAAACTTATGTTTTTTTCAGTGAATTTGTGAGGTTTTTTAAATGCTAATTCCTAACTATAACGTGTGTGAAACCTATGGTTTTTTACAGTGAATATATATAAATATATTACCTACTGGCAGTCGCCAGTAGGTAGTTATAGTTAGGACCTAGTTTCCATAGGAAATCCACAACATTCTATTTGGAATAACTTTGGTGCCGGTGTACGAATCTTCAAGAAAATGGCCTGCTTGGTTCTGCTCCTTCCCTGAAAGTTTTGGGGTGATTCGCCAAGTGGGGGTCGAGAAAAAAGGGGGGTCACAAAACGTGTTTTCCCCATGCAATTTTCCATGGTGTAAATCCGTTCAGTAGTTTCTGAGAAAATTAGAAGTAAAATCACAGCGATATCTGGAGTCAGAGTTCAGTACGAGTACTGAAATATGTTCAATTATGAGCTCGAGCTGCATGCTGATTGGCTGTGAACTGTCTGTCAACACTCGAAACCAGGAAGTGTTGGCGGCCATCTTGTGCCTCGCTAAAACTGAGTCACAAGAAAACAGTAAAACAAAGTTGAGAAATAAGGGAAGGTGGTAGGGTAGAGATATTCTGACCCTCTAGGCTTGCTTAGGGGGTCGTATATAGATGTTTAGGCTCTATTGTATATTTTACTTTTTTTTAAAGAAAAATCGCGGCGTACGCGTTTGTAAATACCTACAATTACAAGCAGGAGCTGCATGCTGATTGGCTGTCAAAACTCCAAACCAGGTCATAAGAAAACAGTAAAACAAAGTTGAGAAATAAGGAAAGGGGGCAGGGTAAAAACATTCTGAGCCTATAGTCTTGGTCCGGGGGTGGTACATGGAACTTTAGGCTCAATTTTTATTTAAAAAAAAAAAAAAAATGGTGGGGTACTTGTGCAGTACTTGTATGCGGTGGAAAAGGTGAAAAGTAGAAGTCAGTTTTATTCATTAGGTCCCAGGGGGGTAAATTACGGGGGCAATTTTTCTGCATAATGGGGGCTTGTAAGGTGCCCCGAGCACTGGGAAACGGCACTCCTCTGGTTTTATTTTGAAGTATGCAGGGGGAAGTGTGGGGGTTACGGTCCTACTCTCCGCAGTCGCGGGGAGCAGCACCCCTCGGGTGTTTTTAAAAATAAAATATGTCTCTGTCCCCGTACACGTCGAGGGAATGCCACCTTTCTGGGGCAGTGATATGTAAAATGACCTTCCAGCTCCGGGTGTGAGCATTGTCTGGAGTTTTTTATTAATGTTGGGAGCGTGGGCTTGATAATACGTCCTTGTAAATTCCCATAGAAGCCTATTTTCTGGTGTTAACATGGGCTTCTATGGGAAATAACAAGGCCGTATTATGAAGCTCATTAACGCTGTTTTATCAGCAGTTTCTTGGCAATAAAACTGCGATAATTTTAACACCGGTCCTTGATAATATGCATCTAAGTTTACTGGTGAAAAAAAGAGCAATGGTCCATATTGTCAACAAAAGGCGATACATTATCGTTGCATTTATTGGCAGGAAACTGCCGATAAAGTGGAGATAATGGGCTTGATAATATGTACTTGTGAATAACCATAGCAGCCGAGGTTAGGATCAGAACCTGGGCTGCTATGGGAGGTTACAAGGGCCTATTATCAAGCACATTATCGCTGCTTTATTGGCAGTTTCCTGTCGATAAAAGCGGCGATAATGTATCGCCTTTTGTATGTAAAGCTTTCCCTTTTTTTGGTGTAGCAGTTGTATTCTCTTCGCGTGCTCAGCGTCGTTTCGAAGTTCACGTTTTCATCTTCAAGTTAAGCAAGCAAACCTTTGTTTATATCAGTTAGTAAATATGTTGCTTTCTTTTCCTGGTTCATGTGATTCATCTGGTGCTGTACTTTTGTACAGTAGTAATAGTCATATTTTTTATATATTTATTTGAAAGGTAGTGCCGAGGCGCCAAACGTTGATTATGTACTCTGTCCACCGCCATTCTCACCGTTGTATTTATTATATCAGTTAGTTAGAACTCAGTAGTTTTCAATCCTAGTCTTGAATATCTTACTCTTGGATTCCAACATAATTTTTATTGTGGACCGTCATACCCCTCTCTCACAAAATAAAAAAAGTATGTAGTTTTTTTTAATTAACTTTTATTAAACAATAAATATAAACGAAACTCAACTAATTTTTATTAAACAATCAATATAAACGAAACTCAATTATAACTATATTAGAACTGGCAAAATAAGTTAAACAATGTTATAAAGAAATTGTAAATGGATTCCAAAAGGTGTCCTTCACATCTAACATGAGCTTCGATTGGAATTCCATAGAGCATATTATCAAACCTATTATGGCCACTTTAGCAGCAGTTTGCTGCCGATAAAGCGGCGATAATTTTGTCACCAAGGGTTGATAATATGGCCCTCTCTTGTTTCACAAATAAAGCTAACACTACAGTTTTACGAGTGCAGTGTACCTGGTACATTTTAGTTCTGTTATAGTCCTGCGTTCAAGTGGTGTCTATATGGAAGTGCCTACTGCGTTACTGACGCCCGTTATGCTGAATTATTTCTAATGCATTCCTATGAAGGATTTGTAGATCTAGGCCTCTGTGCTTACCGTTGTGTAAACTTTGCGCCAAACACATTAGGAAGTGGAGTTCACAACTTAAGTTAAGCAGATCTTCTACACGTCCAAGCAGACAGCAGTGTCTAAGTTTAAGAGAGAAAGAGAAATGATGTCACAGTGAGTGAGAGAGAGAGAAAACAATATTAAAACTGTGTCACAGAGTCTGGAGTTGAGATTTTTTGCTGAACCAGACGTAGATATACTAGCTCCTTGCATCACTTTACCCATGTTAAAAGTGACTCAAAAGTGGCTTAATAAGGTTGATGAACTGTTTGTCAGACTGTTGTAACCTATCTGTTGTCAGTGCTCGGAGGTAATTATACATTTTACAGAGAAGCTGCTGTACACTGCGCACTCTGGGCTATAATATCAAGCCTTTGGCGCCAAAAATTATTGCCACTTTATCGGCAGGAAAGTGTCGCTAAAGTGGCCATAATTAGTTTGATAAGATGTTCTATGGAATTCCAATTGAAGCTCATGTCAGATGTCCTTCACATCTAACATGAGCTTCGATTGGAATTCCATAGAGTATATTATCAAACCCATTATCGCCACTTTCCTGCCGATAAAGTGGCGATAATTCTGTTGGCAAGGTTTTATGATATGGCCCTCTCTCCTTTCATAAATAAAAGTTACACTACAGTTTTACCAGTGCAGTGTACCTGGTACATTTTACTTGTTATAGTGCCGCGTTCAAGTGGTGTCAATATGGAAGTGCCTACTGCGTTACTGACGCCCTTTATGGCGACTTATTTCTAATGCATTGCTATGAAGGCATTGTATATATAGGCTGCTGTGCTTACCTTGTATAAAGAGTGCGGCCACCGGAGTTCATCACTCGACTTGAACTCTGCTTCTATACGTCAAAGTATTTTCAATAAGTTGCAGAGAATTCCCTTCCTGTTGCTCGATAGGACGTGGTTGCTTCTGAAGGATGTTTGCTGAAGGAAACAAAAGGACGTTTTTATTAGTCATCGTAAACTGAGTTGCGTAACTACTATCAAAAGTGAATTTTAATGTGGGTTCTTAATATTCCGTAGTTAAGCCTGTTGCAGCTCCAGCAAACAAAGGAAGATCAATAAGTTAATAAAGGCTTGGGACGGCCTCGTGACGCAGAAAAAAAAATACTATTATGGACGCACAATTAATAAAAATAGAGGCCTAAGCACGTGGCATAGTACAGAAATACGACACAGAAATTTATGCACGCACAATTTTTAGGATTAGAGTCGTATAGGACCTCGTGACTTATAAAGAAATATTTAAATTATGTAAGCACAATTTAAAACCATTGAGGGGTAGGAAAGCCATACGAAAGATAAAAAAATAGTATTATGCATATACAATTTACAGTGGAGGCTGATGTTGTGACGTCTTCTCTTACCTTTGTTTCTGTCATCTTTTGTTGTGTCTTGAAAGGTTGCGGTTTTGCTGAGTTTGAGGTGTTTTCGACAGTCTGTCTGTCATCGCAGCACAGGCAAGCAAAAGAGAGCGTGCTCACGTCAGTGCCCGCATTATATGGGCACCGCGGAGGCTGACAAAACGAAGCCCAGGGCTGTCTTTGGTAGAGTTTTTGCGGTCTATAAGAATGATGGCCTGGGGGACATCACATTGGCTAGTGTATTGGTTTCCAGGCTAAATGATAGCAAGCATGCTTGGTGGTGGCATGTGGGTAGTGTGGGCAGACGTGCACCGCGCATGTGCAAGTATGAGTGTGTGCACCAACAATTAACAACAGAGAGAGATGGGGGAGGTGTTATAATGTGCACAGAGGCAGGCCCAGAATCGTATCTGCAATGAGTCAGCACTTCTAATCATTCTTCTTAGCGCGCCCTGAGCTCTGATTTGTCACTGAGAGGGTGATCGCACCATAGTTTGTACTGCTTATCATACTCAGTGTGTACTCGCGCATACAGTACGAATATGCTTTGACATTACGCGTTGCATTAAAGCTTCGGTGTGACGTCATGTACGGCGTTCTGTATGCGACAGGAGGCAATATTTCTACTGTTTAAAACATGTATGTATTTAATGTAGATACTAAGGGCAGACATTTGGGATAACTATGATTTTTTTAAAATACTTTTAATAATCTTATATTACTTTTAAAAAGAATTACACTCATCGCGATAGAACATCATGCGTACTCGTATTGAAAGAGCTGCGCAAGCGCATCATAAGCATACGCAAAGCCATGTGACTTTAAAAGTAGAGATTTTGATTGGTTCATAACTTTTCCTATTGCGACTGTTGAAAGTTCCGTCCCATTATAATTATTCGACTTTGACTTTCTAAGAAGAAGCATTTGTTGTGAGAATCTTCTCAAATAGAAGGAAGATCACCATAATAAGAGCAATGGAGTCATCTCCCAGCAGTTCTTCAGAGGGAGATTTCCTTCCTGAAGAAGCTCCAAAGAAGAGGAAAGAAGCTCTAATTTGGAAGTTTTTCACTTTTCCAGAAAGTCAAAAAAAGGTTAATGCTGCAAAACTAACCTGTAAAATTTGCCAAACAACTCTTTCAAGGGGTGATCCATGTAAAAAATACTCCTTTGGCACAGCAAATATGGTGCGACACGTGAAGAACTTGCACCCCAAGAACTTTGCTCGAGCTGAAAGGCGGAGGTTGCACGAGAACCCACCTGCTGCTACACCAAGCACATCAACTGCAGCAGTATTTTCAGCAAGCAGTCCACACCCACATATTGATTCTGACTTTGCTAAAGTTACATTTCTTTGCATTTATTGCAATAAACTTTTGTCTTATGGAGAACAGTCTATCGACCTGTTAAAACACAGGATACAGGATCATTGCTGTCCTCGACATTAGTTTTTGTTTTTTTCATTCTTTTGAGCCGGTTGGAATTTGTTGAGTAAACACAAAAAAAATTGAGATGTCATCAGTGATATCATGAGTGATGCCACTGACCATGTCATGAGTGATGTTATATATGACGTCATCAGCAGTGCATTGCGCGTGCGCAAGTTATAGTTAGCTGAGCTAACTATAACGGAGGAATTTCAAAGGTTTTGTATGAGAGAAAAGTTCAGCTAACTATAACGTGTGAAAACTAGGGTTTTTTCAATGAATTTGCAAAGTTTTTTAAATGCTAATTCCTAACTATAACGTGTGTGAAACCTATGGTTTTTTAAGGGAAAATATATATATATATCTATATATTCACTGAAAAAACCATAGGTTATAGACCATATATAGTTAGGAATTAGCATTTACAAAACCTTGAAAATTCACTGAAAAAACCATAGGTTATAGACCATATATAGTTAGGAATTAGCATTTAAAAAACCTTATTTTACTCACACAAAACCATTGAAATTCCATATATAGTTAGTTGCACTAACTATATATCGCGCACCTGCAATCCACTGCTGATCATGTCACATATTACATCATTCATGACATGGTCAGTGACATCACTGATGACATCACTGATGACATCTCACATGACATCACTGATGACATCACTGATGACAACATCCAGTGACTGTATGTTTCTGTAAAGTTAAAATATGTCTTACATATTGAAGAATGAGTGGATGTATAAGTGTCTGGATGAAGGATTTAGTAGGTGCGTGACTGACTGTATGAGTGAGTGATTAAATGTGTCTCACTGAATGCATGGGTTAGTGACTAAACTGTCTTAATTTGTGCATCATTATGTCTGTTGTTCTGTAAACTGCTGCATGTGTTGATCATTAGCTATACGAGAGGCTATATGTGTTATTAATTGGTTGCCCAAGTATTTCTATGGGAGATTGAGTTTGTGTGGGGGTGGCTGGAAGGTGTGTGACTCTATGCATAGATGTGTGAACAGTTTATTCACTAGGTGTATGAGTTCAAGAGTGCATGTGGAAACAGCTACATGGGCAGTTGACTGTGTGCATGAGTGTATTGATGAGTGAATGGATATCTCAATGCTACATGTCATAGTAAGTACATATGTAAAACACAGTACATGTGAGAGTTGGCATATATAAATAACTGTGCATGAGAGCCACTGAATGAGTGAGTGGTTGTATCGATCATTGTGAACTTGTATCAGGGATTGTATAAGAGAGTAAATATGTGTTAGTATATGTTTCAATAAGTAAGGTGTGTTTAACTGTATAGTTGAAGAAATGGAGATGAGATTGTTTCTTTGCATGACTGACTGGGTGTGTGAGTAACTCCATGGATGAGTGGCAGTGTGTGAGTGTCTGTATACACTGAGTGTATCTAAGGTTATATTAGAGTCTGAAGAGGTTTATCGTATTAGCACAAGAATGATGTCAAATGAGATGTCATCAGTGATGTCATCAGTGATGTCATTTGAGATGTCATCAGTGATGTCATCAGTGATGTCACTGACCATGTCATGAATGATGTAATATGTGACATGATCAGCAGTGGATTGCAGGTGCGCGATATATAGTTAGTGCAACTAACTATATATGGAATTTCAATGGTGTTGTGTGAGTAAAATAAGGTTTTTTAAATGCTAATTCCTAACTATATATGGTCTATAACCTATGGTTTTTTCAGTGAATTTTCAAGGTTTTGTAAATGCTAATTCCTAACTATATATGGTCTATAACCTATGGTTTTTTCAGTGAATTTCAATGGTTTTTTAATAGCAAATATCATAAGCTGTCGAATGTCAAGTACGTGGTAAGTGAAAACATTTTCGTGTTTATGCACACTGATCTGCTTTGAATGGTGCCCCCCCCCCCTCATTTCTATTAGGAGTACTCTCTCTTTGCAGATAGTGAAAGGTAGTCTTTGCCCCCATTGTAATCCGTCGTGCCTGCTTCTCTCTCCATTTGATTGATTGTTATCCAAGTATTTACTGTTTTAGAATTAGTTCTCTTTGGTTCATTCTCTATTTACAAACAAACACAGAGTCGCAATACTCTGTTTAGTCTTTGCAGATAACGAAAAATCGTGTAAAAAAAAAAGAAAAGGAATCGAGCAAAATCAGTAGGCCACTAATGGGATCTCTTTTTGACCTCGCTAAAATAGAAACATTAGGAACAACCCCTCATGACAAATACAAAACTAGTGAGATGAACTGAACTCCACACAATGATGGCTGCAAAACAGCTCGGCTCCGCCACCCACCCCGCCCAAAATAACGATAAAGAACGGCTGCCATGATTGGTTGCGGAATGACCACGACGGAGCTACGAAATGGTGCTGCTCTCATGCTAACCCCAGCTTCAGTCTGAAACATCCAGAAACACTGTAGACTACCAATTCGATCAGTTCCGGTAGCGCCCCAATGTAACCCGGTAGAGAAGAACTAGCTCTCCCCTCTTTGACTGATGGTTCTTGTTGCCTGTCCCTTCTGTTGTCATTTAACAGAACTATTTAGCCTGCTGAAAGGAGTTGTGTTCCGACCGCTGGTTGGTGGAGACATTTTGACTATATTCTGTACCTGCGTTGTCGCGTAATGCGTCATATGACGCGCCGCGTTAGCGCATCCGGAAGTCATCCGGGGCGCGCAGCGCGTAACGTAAGCATAACAAGTCATGTGACTTGTTAATAAAACTTTTCATTGGTTCATTTTACTTTTCTTATTGTAATGATGAAAGGCTTGGTCATATGACCTAAAAATTACGCTTTTCATTACTTCCGAACATTATTTTTTCTTAAATATATGTTATAATGTTCCAGGCTAATGTACTTTCCCGGAAATTTTACAACTGTCCTGCAAGTAAAATATATTCTTTTTCGAGAAAAAGAGCGTTTCTTCGTCCCATGACGGAGCCGTTGAGCAAAAGAGGGTCGACCTGCTGTCTTAGTCGCCGATACGCCTGAATATGAGATTCTTATCGATCACTTTATGTTGCAGGAATAGAAAACACAACAGCCCATGACCATTTATCTTTACTGCGTTCCTTCGTATTATACCTTTTACCCTTCATGTAATTGGTCTGCTTTATTTCACTTGCCTTTTAATGATTCTAAAACAGTCACTATTATTAAAAACTTTACCAATGTATATACTACTACCATGTTTTCTTTTAAAAACCTTTATTGTGAAAATTTCATTATACAAATACGAGCCTATAACCACGTGGGCCTGCCACAGAGCAAACTGTAATCGTATATGATGAATAGACATTTACACTGTAGAGGAACGTAACGGGCGGGCCATTAGGTTGCAAGAACTAAGGTGTCTAACAGTTACGGAATCGGTGGACGTACATTTTATAATTAAAATACGACAGGGCCAGTTACAATAAAATTATCTAGATATACATTTGCGGGCAAGTACCATGGGTGACGTTAATTCGAACTTTCAACAGTACAGTAATCAATAACACATCAGAACTTAATATCAATAGGGATGTCGAAATATTCAATCAATTCTCGTCCCCGCCCGCCATGTGCTTCAAAACTGCATACGTATCTCGTGATTTCAAGGTTCTGCAACCAGTACACAACAAGGAGTTACGAGTCCCATTTATTCCGGCGCCATTTTGGGCGAGGACGGGCAGGTCCAGGATATAGTCAAAATGTCTCTACCAACCATCGACTATGATGATGTTCATATGCTGTATTTATTAGAGTAACACTCATCTGTCCACATGAAATTAATTTGCCACAATCTAAACATGTCATTTTAATCTTTCCAAAGTTCTTCTAAATATTTGGGACCGTTTCCCTTGCCTCTGAAGCTCTCAGTGCCACTTCTTTGATGAATGTACTAGCAGGTCAGGGGTTCTCCTCCAAATCTCTCTTTTATGCAGCACTATAATTAATTGGTGCCACCTCTCCATATGACGATGCATGGTATAGTTACCACAACTATATTTTTTTTCGGTTCCTCTGGAGAGTTCATCGTGGCAGATGAAGCGTGTAACGTACCGGGCATTTACCTTTTTTTGCATGTACAGGAAAGGAAAAGAAAATCGAGCGTCCGAGTTCTAAGGTGTCCCAGGGCCATTTTAGTGGACCAGGCCCAAATCCAAAGAACAGGCCGCCATTTTGAGAGTCCTCTTGCAGCCGCCTGTCGCTGTAGCATCAAGAGCAGCCGAAACTCAGCTGAATGGCAACTGAAACGGTAAAGGGGCAACCCACTACAGCAGACGAGCCTCCACCTAGGAAGGCCCATTCACGCCGGCTCCCCCCCCCTTCGGGCACCCCACGCCGTTATTCGGAGCAGTATTGTAGGATGGCCACACCAGTGCGGCAACTTGCTAGACATCACCTCGGTGGTAACCGAATCTCAACGCCTTGTGGTGTCTCCTATTCAGAAAACATTGTTATGCTGCCTTCGACCTATTCGCCGCAAGTGCGCACACAACTCAACTGCATAGCTTGCTAGACACCACCTCGGTGCCATCCGGATCTTGGAATGTCAGCACCTTTTGGTGTCTTCTCTTCAGAAAATATTGTTGCGCTGCCTTTGGCCCCATTCGCACATCGGTCCGCTACTGACGCCATCTCACAGGCTAATGGGGCGCCCCACGCCGAGTTTCAGCATTGTAGAATAACCACACCAGTACAGCAACTTGCTAGACATCACCTCGGTGCCATCCGGATCTCGGCGCCCCACTGCAGATGAAGTGCCTCTCAACTATGAAACCACCACGGTGACATCCGGATCTTGGCGCGTTGTGCTGCCTTCGGCCTATTCGCACATCGGTCCGCTACTGACGCCATCTCACAGGCTAATGGGGCGACCCACGCCGAGTTTCAGCATTGTAGGATGACCACACCAGTACAGCAACTTGCTAGACATCACCTCGGTGCCATCCGGATCTCGGCGCCCCACTGCAGATGAAGTGCCTCTCAACTATGAAACCACCACGGTGACATCCGGATCTTGGCGCGTTGTGCTGCCTTCGGCCTATTCGCACATCGGTCCGCTACTGACGCCATCTCACAGGCTAATGGGGCGACCCACGCCGAGTTTCAGCATTGTAGGATGACCACACCAACTTGCTAGACATCACCTCAGTGCCATCCGAATCTTGGCATCTCAACGCCTAGTGGTATCTTCCATACAAAAAATATTGTTACGCTGCCTTTGGCCCCATTCGCACATCAGTCCGCAACTTAGACATCACCTCGGTGCCATCCGGATCTTGGCATCTCAGCGCCTTGTGGTGTCAGTCAGAAAATATTGTTGCGCTGCCTTTGGCCCCATTCGCACATCGGTCCGCTACTGACGCCATCTCACAGGCCAACGGGGCGCCCCACGCCGACTTTCAACATTGTAGGATGGCCACAGAAGTGCGACAACTTACTAGACACCACCTCGGTGCCATCCGGATCTTGGCGCGTTGTGCTGCCTTCGGCCTATTCGCACATCGGTCCGCTACTGACGCAAACTCACAGGCCAACGGGGCGCCCCACGCCGACTTTCAGCATTGTAGGATGGCCACACCAGTGCTGCAACTTGCTGGACACCACCTCGGTGCCATCCGGATCTTGGCGCGTTGTATTGCCTTCGGCCTATTCGCACATCGGTCCGCTACTGACGCCGCCTCACGTGCCAACGTATTTTCTCCGCATTTTATACCCTATGCCGCATAACAGGTCATGTGACTTGTTTATAAAACTTTTCATTGGTTCATTTTACTTTTGGTTTCCGAATGATGGAAGGCTTGATCATATGACCTAAAAACAACACTTTTCATTGGATGAAAACTTTTTTTTTCCCCCAAACGATGAAAGCCCCACCTTGTTTCTGGATGTTTCAGACTAAACTGGCGTCAGCATGAGAGCACCACCATCTCGTAGCTCCGTCGTGGTCATTCCGCGAGCAATCATGGCAGCCGCTCCCCACCAGAAGCCTGCAGGAGTCGGGGCCCCCAAAGCTTTTGATGAATTCTCAAGGCGGAGGGGACGCTTTCGAGAATGGGGTCCAAGACCTAGCAGACAAGCGTCCGATTTCCAAGGTGTCCCAGGGCCATTTCAGTGGACCACGCCCAAAAAGGAAAGAGCCTGCCGCCATTTTGAGAGTCCTGTGGCAGCCGCCTATCGCTGCACCGCAAGAGTGGGCGCAACTCAGCTGAATGGCGGATTTTGACACAGTGGACCAAAAGCGGACGGAATGGCAACTGAAACGGTAAAGGGGCACCCCACTAAAACAGATGAGACTCCACCTGGAGAGGCCCGTTCACGCCGCCTCCCCCGGGGCGCCCCACGCCGTTATTCGGAGCAGCATTGTAGGATACCAAAACCACTGCGGCAACTTACTGGACATCACCTTGGTGCCATCGTTCTGCTGCCTTGGAACTATTCGCACAACAGTTTGCTACTGATGACCCACCCCCCGCGACGCCCCACGCCGTTATTTGCTGGGTGGCAACTTACTAGACATCACTTTCGTGTCATCTAGATTTCGGCGCGTTCTGCTGCCTTGGAACTATTCGCACAACAGTTTGCTACTGATGACCCACCCCCCGCGACGCCCCACGCCGGAAATCTGGACGTTGTGCTGCGTTGGGACTATTCGCACAGCCGACCGCTACTTCGTTGTTTTTCCCTAAAAATGTTTATATGTTATTACTATTTTTGTTTTCTTGTATATATTTATAAATTATTAAAGTTTTATAATCTTACTACTTTGTCGGAGTGCTATATATTTTTAATGTGACACATAATTGTAAAAACTTTGATGTACAAAGAGTCATCCCTGGAATCTTCCGCTTCAGGCTCGGTCCCCTCCCCAATCACAATACAGGATGGTTTTCAGATAATAGCAACGCTTCTGCTGTGACGGATCTCATCGAGTGTGGGCCTTGATCTACTATAACTCCTTTGAAGAGGGGTGATTCTTTACAGCTGTGGCCATAAACTACATCTGCAGGGCTAGCTGATAGCCTAGGACCGGCCTGGACAATCGGACACAGAGGAAAAGGAGTGTCAGAGGGTGCGGTAGTGAATAGGGCGAAAGGGAGGTGTCGGGCGGGCACAGGGTGTGATTCTCAGGGAAGAGCAGCGCAGATGGGGGGAGGTTTATTACCCATGCATAAGACAGAGAGCGGGGGTGACCACTGCCTGGGTGAGATGCTTGCGAGGGTGGGGAGCCATGCTAAGGATCGACAGCGTGCACAGAGTGGGTCTGGTCAAGGCATCTAAAATGGCTGCCGTGCACGACAAAAGTGTGGCATTTGAAAAAAGACAAGATGGCGCACACAATGTTTTTCAACAATTCCTGATTTCCTTCGAATCGAACGTTAACAGACGTTGGGGCATATTACCAAAGTTAAGCGATATTTATCCCTAACGATGCATTGCAAAGATTTTTTTACCGTCAGAAATTATCGCAGATAAACCTTGCTATTATCAAGGTTTATCGCAAATACGATAAAAAACGAGCGCAATGCATTAATATCGCTGAAAACTCCGCGATATTCATGCATTACCGAGCTAATGCTCTTAGCCATGTTATCCACCTCCCATTGGATAACATGGCTAAGAACTGCTCAGGGCAGCTGTTACTTTTTGGAGATATTCGCGCTTATCTCGAATATTTCCAAAAGTTGATAATAGGAGATAGCGATGTTAGCGACTGTTTCCAGTCGCTAACATCTTGGCATGCCCACTTTGCATGTCATTAGTGATAAATATCACTCACATGCAAAGTGGGACCCAAGATGGTCGCTATCTCCTACTAGCCGTCGCTAACTGGTGTTAGCAACAGCTAGGTAATACAGATATAATTTTATCTCCGCGAAGCGGAGCGCTGTTACAGATATATATCTTGTTTTTGAACGTTAATTTCTCAAAATGCACTGAAGCACATATATTGAGACATAGCAAAGGCACATCGGGCTACCAGTCCCTAGGAGATAGCGATGTTAGCGACTGTTTCCAGTCGCTAACATCTTGGCATGCCCACTTTGCATGTCATTAGTGATAAATATCACTCACATGCAAAGTGGGACCCAAGATGGTCGCTATCTCCTACTAGCCGTCGCTAACTGGTGTTAGCAACAGCTAGGTAATACAGATATAATTTTATCTCCGCGAAGCGGAGCGCTGTTACAGATATATATCTTGTTTTTGAACGTTAATTTCTCAAAATGCACTGAAGCACATATATTGAGACATAGCAAAGGCACATCGGGCTACCAGTCCCTAATATTTTACCAAGTTTCGTGCAAATCCATTCAGCCGTTCGATTATTATTATTATTATTTTTTTTTGCCCCGCGGGGCCCTTTTAAAACCTCCACATCAAACCTAGGGGGTCAGCGAGGATCTACTATGCCCCCTTATGGTCATTTGCCCCTTCGCTTTGGCCTCCTCTTGTCTCTCGATCCTACCGAGAGACAAGATGGCGGCCGCTACGTACTGTTTGGAATGTTTACAGACACCGGAGAGCCAATCAGCTTCGCTTCGCAAAGCTCCGTAACGCGAAAAGTACCCGAAGCGGTGCGCTGTTACAGATATATATCTTTTTTTGAACGTTAATTTCTCAAAATCCACTGAAGCACATATATATTGAGACCTAGCAAAGGCACATCGGGCTACCAGTCCCTACAATTTTGCCAAGTTTCGTGCAAATCCATTCAGCCGTTCGATTATTATTATTATTTTTTTTTTTTTGCCCCGCGGGGCCCTTTTAAAACCTCCACATCAAACCTAGGGGGTCAGCGAGGATCTACTATTCCCCCTTATGGTCATTTGCCCCTTCGCTTTGGCCTCCTCTTGTCTCTCGATCCTACCGAGAGACAAGATGGCGGCCGCTACGGACTGTTTGGAATGTTGACAGACGCCAGAGAACCAATCAGCTTCGCTTCACAAAGCTCCGTTGCGCGAAAAGTACGCGTCCTGGGCCGCTGCCCGGTCCGCTGTTACAGATATATATCTTTTTTTAAACGTTAATTTCTCAAAATCCACTGGAGCACATATATTGAGACCTACAAAAGGCACATCGGGCTACCAGTCCCTACAATTTTGCCAAGTTTCGTGCAAATCCATTCAGCCGTTCGGGCTAAAAGTGAGGCCAACCGCCCTATGGAAAACTCAATGTTAAAAACACGTTTTGGGACCCCCCTTTTTTCTCGGCCCCCACTGGACGAACCCCCCCCAAATTTTCAAGGGCTGCTCAGAAACAAAATGTGCCATTTTCCTGAAAATTTCAGCCAATTCCGTCCACAAACGCCAAAGTTATTAGACATAGAATTTTCAAAAAACCCATAGAGAAAAAATCCTAACTATATATACCTACTGGCGACCGCCAGTAGGTAATATATATAGATTACCTACTGGCGGTCGCCAGTAGGTAGATATAGTTAGGACTTAGTTTCCATAGGAAATCCGCAACATTCTATTTGGAATAACTTTGGTGCCGGTCGACGAATCTTCGCAAAATTCTCCAAGAAAATGGCATGCTCTGCTCCGCTCCTTCCCTGAAAGTTTGGGGGTGATTCGTGTAGTGGGGGCTGAGAAAAAAGGGGGTCCCAAAAGATGTTTTCACCATGCAATTTTCCATAGAACCTTTAGCCAGGGCTACAGCCCGAACGGCTTAACGGAATTACACCAAATTTGGCAAAGAAGTAGAGTTCTGTTCGCAGATGACCCTTTTTGTTAAATGGTGTAAATCTGTTCAGTAGTTCCTGAGAAAATCAAAAGTAAAATATGTATGGTACTCTGTAGTGTACTTCCGTACCTTCCCGAGCACAAGCTGCATACTAATTGGCTGTCAACACTTCAAACCAGGAAGTGTTGGCAGCCATCTTGTGCCTCGGTAGTATCGAGGCACAAGAAAGCAGTGAAACAAACATGCAAAACACGCAAAGGGGCCAGGGTAGAAACACCCTGACCCCCTAGGTCTGCTCAGGGGGTTCCACAAGGACCCCCGAGGACCCCAATTTGTATTTAGTTTTTTAAATCGCGGGATACGCGTAGGTACGCGTACCCCATGAAAAAAACAAAACCCGGTCTGCTATTTTTCAAATTAGCCCCCGGGGGAACCAATTCCCAGAGGCATAGTAAAAAAAGTATGGGGGGCAATCCCCCCCACAATGCCCTGGGTACCGCCACCCCTGGGGCAAAGTAAGTATGATAGTGGGGGGCACTCGGCCCTCCGCAGCCCTGGGGACCGCTACCCCTGGGGCTTCAATACGTATGGTGGGGGGCCTCTAAGGCCCCCCAAGCCCTGGGGCCCACCACCCCCCGGGGCTTTATTATTAAATATGCGGGGGGCTCATGGCCCCCCAAGCCCTGGGGCCGCCACCCCCTGGGGCTTTATTATTAAGTATGCGGGGGGGACTCATGGCCCCCTGCCGCCCCAGGAACGGCCACCCCCCGGGTCTTTGTTTTTTAAAATAAAAAAATAAAAACCCTGGGTGGGGGGGGGCTCAAGCCCTCCACACGCCCTTGGGACCGCCACCTCCCCCGGGCACTAATATTCAAATTGAGGGGTCCATGATGGACCCCCCAGCCACGGGGACCAACACCCCCGGGGCTTTAAACATGTGGGAGGGGGGCTGCGCGGCCCCTCTCCTGGATCCCTCGATGGCCCTGGGGACCACCACCCCCTAGGGCTGGCTCCTGCAGTGTCCTGGGGTGCCTACCCCGGGACACAGCTGTTTGCTATGGAAGGGTGGGAGCCTCGCGGCTCCAGCCCTAACATAGCAAACTGCTCTCTCTTTCAAAAATCAAAGCGTATTGCTTTTCTGCATGGGGAGCAGCATGTTAGCTGCTCCCAAAGCAGAAAAGCAATGCCGGCTCCCACAGGATGCAGGGAGCCGGCAGGGACCTTGGGGGGTTTGGGGACCCCCCCCACGGTCCCCAACGGAGAGGGCAGGCCCAGGGGATGGGGTCCCCGGGCCATAAGTTGCCCAGGAGGGGGGCCATGCGGCTCCCCTCCATCATTAAAAAAAAAAAAAAAAACAATTGCCAGGCCCCGTGGGATGAGGTTCCCGGGGCCGTAAGGGAGCATAGGAGGTTGGCTATGCAGCCACCTCCACAAAAAAAATATATAAAAGTTTGCCATGGCCCGGGCGTGGGGTCCCTGGGACGGAATTGGCCAAAGGAGGGGGGCCCCAGGGGTCCCCAGGGCCAAAAAAAAAACGAAAAAAGAAGAAGGGCTACAAAGGCCCCTTTCTTAAAAGTATTTTTTTTTTAAAAACAGGTTCGGAAGGAGGCCGAGCCCCCTCCCTGCAACTCTCTGCAAACGCGCCCCTTGAAGTGGAACTAATTCCATTTGCATACTGGGGATCTCTGGGGGCCAACTAGCCCACCAGGAATCTCCAGTATGCAAGGGGACTTAATCACCCAACTTAGAATGCCTTATGGGGCATTTTTGCACAGTGGTGAAGGTAGGGGGCGGGGCTTAAGGTGACATGTGTGCAATCACGCCCTGTGGCGCGTTTTAGGTTGGGGAATATATTCCTCTTCAAACCAGAGGTCCCCTGGGGGCCAACTGGTCCAACAGGTACCTCCAGTAAGCGCCACAGAGCTGCGTTGCAGAGAGGTCAGGCCTTATATAGTTAGGAATTAGCATTTAAAAAACCTTGCAGATTCACTGAAAAAACCATAGGTTTCAGGCCTTATATAGTTAGGAATTAGCATTTAAAAAACCTTTGAAATTCACTGCAAAAACCATAGGTTTCAGGTCTTATATAGTTAGGAATTAGCATTAAAAAAACCTTTGAAATTCACTGAAAAAAACATAGGTTTCAGGCCTTATATAGTTAGGAATTAGCATTTAAAAAACCTTTAAAATTCACTCAAAAAACTATAAGTTTTAGGGGTGTTATAGTTAGCTGGACATTTCACTCATACAAAACCACTGAAATTGCTCCTATATAGTTAGTTGTACTAACTATATTTCGCGCACCCGCAATCCACTGCTGATGATGTCACATATTACATCATTCATGACATGGTCAGTGACATCACTGATGACATCTCAAATGATCAGCACCCAATCAGCGCCAGGAAACTTATGGTGTCAGAGCGCTATATAAATCCCCCTTAAGATAAGATAAGATCACTGATTACATCATCCACGTGACAATCACATACACCTTTTCATACACTAGTAAAATCTTTCATCACTCTTTGTAAAATACAGAGTATCATATTTTAATCCATTGACACAGCAATACAAGTATCTAAAAACTCACTCAGTGATTCCTAGATGTATACACACATCTAATCACTTACCTGTACATTCACTCATACATGCTGTCAATGAACAATAGAACACTATCAAAAATACTTATACACCTATATTGACATTACACATCAGCACACATCCCATTCGCTTATGAAGTCATTGTACTCACTTAAGCAAACAATGGATCATACTTACATACTTACTTAGCTACACACTTATACAAATACCACTTCATCTATTCATTTAGATAGTAACTCATAATTAGTGTAATATAAAATCACTATTACAAGTATACAGTTATCCATACAGTCACTCACACAATCATTGTGTCTTATGTATACTTATTTATATACAACAACTGACACATACACTGCCTTTTATTTTTCTAGTTTGTTGGACATGTACCACTGAGAAATATATTTGCTCATCACCTCACCCATAAAGATACTCCCTCACCCAACTGTTAGAACATTTAGTTTTAACTTCATATACCTTCTGAATCATCTATTCGCACATCTTTGGGCAGTCACACACCCCTCACCGAACCACACACACATTCACTCTACCATAAAAATACTCAGTTAACTAATCAATACCTAATATAGACTTTCACATAGCTAGTAACCAACTGGAGAACCAGTTTACCCAACAACTGACAAAGTGATACAGATATTCACACAGTTTAGTCGCTATCCACTATATTTAGTGAAACACTATAAATTAGTCAAGTAAACAGTCAATTACACTGCTACTAAATCCTCCATCCAAATATTTATTTATATATATCCACTTATTCTTCAATGCAAATTGCTATATATATAATGCATATTTAAATAACGAAGCAAACCACATTCACTGGATGATGTCATCAGTGATGTCATTTGAGATTGTAGTGTAGTTCCTATTTTCCCAATAGGCTCTGCGCATTGGAATAATATCTTCAATAGTATAGATGTAGGACTGTGGTTAACTAGGTCTTCTACTGACGATATTAGACTTAAAGTTATGTGGGTGCCAGCTAGCTCAGAGTTCACTAGAAACTTTCTCGAATAGGCAAGGAGGAGTTTAACCTCCCTGGATAGACAAGAAGGGATTTAGTTTCTGACAACCATAGAACATGACAACTTTGCTCTCCCCTAATCAAGAGTATATCTCTAGAGTCGTGTGAAAACAAAAGACAACTTATTTTACTCAGTCAGTACGTGCATTCTTAGTTTCACCAGATTGTAGAGAAAAGGAAGAGATGGGCGTGTTCAATAAAAAAGGTGTTATTTATTGATCAGTCTCCTTTCTCATACAAGAGAAATGAATCGCTATTATTGCAATACTTATAGTTAAGTAAAGTGCATACAGTAAAAACAGAATTATAAAATAATACTGTAAAAGCATTGATATGGTTTCTTAGCCATAAGAATGGAATGGATAAAATAGATGTATACATATATACATTGACTAATCATACTCAACTGGTGCTTCTAACTACGCCTACCCCAGTGTACCTGACCTAAGCCTAATACGTGGGCGGGAGTAGATAAGTAGCAGTTTAAGTTAAGTTTGTTTTGCTAAGGATCTGATTCAAGAATTCTCTGTAAGGGGTTATTCAGTTCAGTACCTGGGATTTAGAAGGCTGGAGGGCTGGTATCTCTATCTCAGGACTTGATATCCCAGCTGCCTGCGAGGGCGGCTGGAAACGCCGGGGGCAGGATTTCTCGGCAGGAGAAAAGGCAGCGTCTCTCTCTCAGCGCGTCAAAAGGGAGGGGCAGCGTCCGTGGGCTCTTTCTTCCTCAGCTGGGCTCCTCAGCAAGTAGTGCTGCTCCAATCTCGTCACCACCGTGTGTTTGCTTAGGGCAATGTCGGTATTATTTATACCTGAAAGGTGCCGAGATTGACGTAAGGATGTACATAAATACGTCAATAAGGATGTCATAAGAACTGGTCGTTCTTACATTCTTTACTGGAGTTCTTGGCTAAATCAAAACAATAGCTGCGGGGGATTTCCCAGGTTGCTGGAGGTTTGATTTGTTTTGAGAACTCAGTATGCTTTCTATGGGGGCTGGAGAAATAGTGCTTGCCTAATGTGGTAGCATGCACTATGACCTAATCAGAAAACGGGTTTCTGTGCCGTTGTATGGCCATTATTGATTTATTAACCGGACAAGGGTCAGAAACAGGAATATTGATACAGTTCCCATAGGAAATACATCACACCCACTCCACGGAATCTATGTCCATATTTACTAACCTAAGCATAGTAAACATAACTAATATTGTATGTGTATTTAAACCGCCCCAAAATACATTAATTTGCATTAAATTTGGATTAGCGTAATACATGAAAATGAATATAGTTACTGTATGCATTCAAGCAGTGTAATCATTCAAAGAGGATGCACATTTTATATCTGCACGAATGATTTGCGAAAATAACACATGAAATGGCTCTTCTTAATACAGAAGAAAAAGTGCGAGACCATTTCATCACATAGAAATACAATCGTATGTGTAAATAACCTAGAGGTCGAGGTAATGTCTTCTAGAGGTACCTAAAAATAGAAGTGTCTGTTCTCTAAGAATAGTTTTACTTTAAGCAGAAGATAAGTGCCTGAAAGGTAAATATTTTGGATGTTTGGAGAAAAAGTTCCTGTTGGCAGGAGCAGACTCGAAAAAATTCTTAGTGGCTTTGTTAATAAATTTGAAGGTCAAATTCAGAGTTCAGGGAACGCTGTGTGCACGTTTGCTCAAAGTCATTCTTTCTGTTCTGGTGAAAACATCATATCATTTAGATGTTCGAAAAAACAGTCAACAGCTTCTGGTGAGAGTTCGACTAGGTTGGAAAATGATGCTACCATGCAGTCATGAGCATGATTGCTTTCAATGATGGTTTGATCAGCATAGCTGACAGATGGTCGTACCTGATCGATGCTGCTTTCATCTAGTACTTCACTACCCTTCAATCGCAGTGGTGAAGTTTCCACGAATGCCGTCATCAGGATTGGTAGCCACTGGGGACAGCACAATGCATGAGCCTTAACTGGACTCAACAAAGTCTCTGCATCCAATGGCACTTCTGATTGTAGTGTGAGACGGGTGTCCAACACGCATTCCTCGCCGCATAGCAAGCACCTTAATACAGGCCTAACACAGGTCTGCCACAAGGGTCTGAATGAAAGAAACCAGGTCATATTTAAATCTTGTAGCCGTGCTAATCCAAGGACTTTAGTTATGCGGTCCCGGTAGCGGATAGCTAGGATCGTTTCTTCCATTGTTGCTGGAGTCATGTCTGTGACACGGTTTGCCATATCAAAGCAAAAGTAGCAAAAATAGGACGCCTGCTACTAGTCCCAACAGGAGAGGTAGTCTGCCAAAGATGGAATGGACGAAGTTTGGGAAAATACTCAGGATGGCTTTGAATGGGGTCAAAGCTCCCGAAAAAACTGTCTTAAATACACTCGCGATACCACTTGTATCAGAAATATTTAAGATTTTGTTTAGCATTTCTGCGAAGTGTAGGGGGCTATTTGTTGATAACAGCGAATTAATCTCTGCCGTTGTCCTTGCAACTTGGAGATCATACGTTTCTTTTGATGACGTCAACTGGGTTGGCGTCTGTAGGAGCACAGTCTTCATTCTGCTTGATGTATCAATTCGAATAGAAGAGATTTTTAAACTGGGCCATAACCTTGCCTCCCTGTCTGGAGTAAGGGTGGGCGGCCAGCTACGCTCCGTGCACGGAGTGCGCGTGGTGCCGTCTCCTACGCATTTTGCGTAGCGGGCGTAGCCAGGCGGCACTACGCGCGCTCCGCAGACGGAGCGTAGCCGGCCGCCACCCGCCTCCCTCCAGCCCTCCCTAAATATGCAAATAAAAGGATTTAAAGGTTTTAAAAACACTTACCTGTCCACCGCGTCCCCGGGGCTCCCTCTCCCGTCCCTGAAATCGCGCCGCCGCCATTTCGGATACTAATGCGCATGCGCGGGCGGCCGCGCATGCGCATTTCTCATGAGAAATGCCCATGCGCGGCCGGCCGCGCATGCGCATTAGTATCCGAAATGGCGGCGGCGCGATTCCAGGGACGGGAGAGGGAGCCCCGGGGACGCGGCGGACAGGTAAGTGTTTTTAAAACCTTTAAATCCTTTTATTTGCATATTTAGGGAGGGCAGGAGGGAGGCGGGCGGCGCGTAGTGGGGCTACGCGGAGTGCGCGGGTGGGCATAGTTTTGCGCCCACTTCGCGTAGCTCCGCGGAGCCCCACTACGCACACTACGCCCAGGGTTAGTCTGGAGCATCATTCGGGAACAATACTCTTTCACAGCACATGACCCTGGTAGTCACGCTTACGAGATAAGGTTTTCCGGGCATTAAGCCACAACACGTGTGCTCTATAATTAGAATGTAACTTCCGTTCGAGAGTCTTCTAAAGAATGGTTCTATTTGTGTTGCAGGTGTGCCTAGCTGGTGACATGAAAGGTTATTTGAAGTCCCTTCACAGGCCCATGCAAACTTATACCCTTACACAGAAGTATACCGCTTAGTGATTTTACACAATTATTGCCACTACGAAATACACTCTGTCCTTTATTACTGACACATGTGTGTGTATAGGGTAAGTTCCATGTTGACTTAATGTATCCTTTACCCAACCTTTCATACTGGCCTGCCTGTATATATTTTTGGCAGTATTGAAACTGGAAAGTTGTTATCGGAATATTTATTATCCCATGTATTATCCATTCAATGACAGGTCGTTCTGACATTGTCAATGGTAATCTCTCAAGAATTGTATAGTCAGCACCCTTCTGTGCCAAACTGATTTGTTTATCAGTAAGGTTAAAGATATTAAATAGAGACGTTGTGCGGATTAACACCTTGAATGCTATGGGGATTTTTCTCCTGTGCTGGAACTCCATGAACCCCATTATTCATGACGAGCTGGGCTCGTCATCAGCGTAGCAGGAGGCTACTGCATGACGAGCCCAGCTCTTCATGAGCGTGGAAGGGGTTAAACGCCAAGGCACATAGCCTGAACGCAGATTTTGTAACGTCCAGCCAAGCTGTACAATAGAACGTAATTGAGACTGACCGTGTTGTAACATCAGTAAGTCTTGCTCTATTATATCGATTGCTGAAGACACAATACTGTCCAGTGAATATATTCTGGAAGACAGAGTCATTAACCCATTGTCTACAACAGAAAGTGATTTTTCCAAATTAACACGGTCGATTTCCTGTATTTTTTCTGCTGTCTCAATTTGAGTTTCTTTCCAAGCTTCGTTATAAGCTGCATATATAGAGGCCGCTATGAAACGTTTTTGACGCTGTTTGCGTGGTCCCATAATGAAATCACGCAAGTCAGCACCTTCTTTAAGTAAAGTTAAGTGTTGCTTAATTTCTGCCAGTGTGGATGTATGTAGCCATTGAAGGCAGAGCTTTCCCACACTGTAAGTAGTTACAATCCCTGGATGTTGTCTCTGGGAGTATCTTGGGTCTGGCCTGGTCAATGTGAACCCCTGTATTTTGTTCAGGAATCTGTCTTGACAGTTATTTGTGTCTGTGGGCCAGATCAACCATTGTTTCCAATCATGATGTGTTCTGTTTTGGTTTAAAATATGGTTTACGTCTATCTCAACATCCGTAGTGCTATTACTGTCCGTTGTTGGCTTTGGAATAGACGGTTTGTTTAAATCTTTGATTTTGGCGAGGCCAAGACAGGTAGTCTGTTGAATATTGTCATTCAAAAATATAATTTGTTCTGGGATCATGCAGGCTCTAAATATTGATTCTATACCTTGCACTTGCCAATCTTTTGTGCCCCAGATCGTTTTCGTTACAATGTTATCATTCCAGAAATCAAAACCAAATGTATTCATTTTTTTTAAAAATGAGTCCGAATATATCAATTTTGTGTTTGTAAGCATGGTTTTCACTCCTGTCTTATTTAACAATTTGAAATAGAATGTTTCTGCATTACTTGTGTTAAACCCTGAAAACTATGAATATTTATCATAAAATGTTTTCGAACTACCTTTTGGTGGAGTTGCACAATGTTCCCATTGGTTATAATTTAAAACATTTCTAGGCTGAGGAGATTTATGCAGATAATGGTTACCATAATGGTTATAGCAAAACATTTGATCGTAATTAGATGAACCTTGTAAATAATCATGTTCTGTAAATTTAGCTGACATCACTAGATCAGACATCATATCATTAATACTTTCAAAGTCCCAATCATCAGCAAATGTGCTTGGTTTTACAAAGTCACTCAATAAAATTTTAAATTGGTGTCGATACTTCAGGAGTTCAACCGGACCATATATTTCATATTCAGTTTTGTCCCATGCTACCCCGCCGGGTATAGAATTGGCTGTGAAGTTTACTGAAGAAAGTTCTCTTTTCTCGACGTGTGAAGATGTGTGTCGTTTAAGGACCAAGTTGATATTCTGGCTTGCTGTGTCCATTGTAGCATATCTTCCCTCAATGAAATGTCCCAAGAATAATACCATGATGAGCCAAAGTATGAGGACAAATACACCTAGTGCCACCCAAATTTCAATCCATGGAGAAATCAGATAGGTTTCTTTTAGTTGATGAAAAAGATCCTTTGCTTTGTCTTTAAAAGTTTTTGTTGACGGCTGTTCCTCAGGTTCACTCAGATCTTCAGAAAAATCATCGAAGTTGATGAAGTAGCCTGATACTGTTCTGTCAATTGTTTCAATTGCTTCTGGATTACTTTTTTGCTTTTAGAATTTGTTTTGTTTCATTAGCATAGTCTGTGGTTACATCATTGTAGGTTGGTGTTTTTTGATGAAAAGTTTTGATTTGGGTTTTAAGAGGTTCAAGTTCTATTGCTTTGTTGCATAATCCTTGTTGATTCACTGTAGATTTTTCAAATGTGATTAGTCTTTCAGTGGATGTAGCAAACTTTGGTGTTCTGCTACTTCTTGGGAGTCCACTTGGCCTACTACTTGTTATCGGCCACATGATTGTGGTTTAACCAGGTCGATGGATACAACTCGGTTCTCCTTTTTACCAGCAAGGGGCGGTAGTACTACTGATCTTGTCCCGTTGACAGACAAGACAGGAACTGCTTTTCTGTAAGAAGGCCCAAATTCCTTCTTTACCGCGATCTTCTCTCTGACCAGATCCCCGATCTTTGGAATCCAGACAGGCCTTGCTGGGACAGGTGGTTTCTCTTCAGTGGTTGTTGGCTGTTGTTTCAACTTTATGTTGCTCAGGTCCTTTCTTGTTTCATTTAAGTCCTGTAAAATAGCCAAACGATCTTTGATATCAAAGCATTTTTCTTTAACCACTGAAGTCTGACTATCAAGGTCCTGGATTAACATTCTAGTCCCAAACAATAGTTCGTACGGACTGAGACCTCTCAGAGAATTTCTTGGCAGATTATTAAGACTACGTTGGACACTTATTAAATATTTGACCCACCCAGTTCCCGAACCTAATACCTTTGCTGTTATAGATTGCTCTATGCCTTGGGTTTTTCTTTACACCATCCCGTTTCCCTCAGGAAGGAAGTGAGAAGAGTCCCGCAATGCAATGTTCATTCTGGCCAGGCAACCCCCATAAGCTTTTTAGAGCTAAGGGAAAGATTTTGGTCAGAACGTAACATGCTTCTAGCGTATATGCCATTATAGACTCGCAAATCTTTTATAACAGTTCAGACGTCAGCCGAAAGTTGGGGTCTACATTATAAGTGAAAATAGTCTCTACATGTTAATACGACGCATTATTCATACTGGGTGTGTTTATGTTGTTAGCCTAATCCTTATTGGGGAAAACGCCATGGCAGTACACCGTCTCGGTCACCACTGCGAGCTCTGTGGCAGTCTGGACAGTTTCGTGCAAATAGGTGATGATCCAGGCTCATTCCTGGCCACCAATATGTTGATTTTAATTCTTCTAGAGAATCTTTAAGTTTAAGGTGTCTTATACCTTCACCCATATGTGCGTCTGCTATTAACAAGACTCTCTTGTCCGTGTTTGGAATTACTCTATCCCCCACTCCAGGGATTCGAGCAAAAGGGACGGAGTTTGCATCGATTATGTATCTATAATTGAGTGGATAGTTGATCGGTAGTGCTGAGCAGTCGCCTTTTGATGATGTTTTCACCGCCAGCACTGTTTCACCGTCAATGTATTTTACTGAACGCTTTTTTGTAGCTACGGAAGCTGATTTAGTTGCTACCGCTGTGGCTGTCTCAGCCAATGAATTCCCTGCAACGTGAACGCCATCACGTTGATGACTCAGTGAATGTATCACGTGAGTTTTTAGTAGTTCTTTCTGTAAAAGAACTACTTGTTCCCAAAGCGCTTTTTGCTTTATTGTGGCACCTGTGTCATCTTTCTAACCGTTTTGAATCCATTTCTGTAAACCGTTATTGTATGATTTGACGCAGTAATACGAATCGCACACTATAAGTGTCGGGAATTCGCGATCGGCATTATCTAGCGCCATTTTTAACCCTATTATTTCAGTTTGTTGTTCTGAGTTATTTTCTACTGAGTGTGTTTTTGTAAATAGAGGTCTCAGTTTACCTCCGCGCCACACGTTTTTTACAATCTCGCATGTGGCGTTGTATGCTTGCTCTCCCCATACTGAGGGTTGAGCATGGCCGTCTGTATAGATTACACAGGCGTATTGTCGTAACGGCAGAATGTCGATTGGCAGAGGGTATTCTCTCTCATATTCTAGATATTTTAATTTTTTCATTTCTGGATCAAAATAGTATTTCACTTTGTCTGTAGCAACAGAATTTACCCATTGTATCCATTCTGGATTCAGTGCCGTTGTTGGTAAATTACATGGGGTTGTTAATGCCTCAAAAGCTGATTCTGCTGTTCTGACTGTAATACGTCTACCGTCAGCTTGGTATTTTTCTTTTGTTACAGCTGTTTGAACCGCATGAACAATGTTTTCCTTAATGCTGAACTTCTTTTCAGCTTCTGTGTACAAGTGTGATTTGTATGCTATTGGTACCGTTTCTCCCTCATTAGAGGTCAGGTATGTGAATCCGCATCTTCCTGGGATGACTCGAATCACAAGGTTGCGTGTGTTGTCGCGTGTTTATAGTTTTGTTTTAACTAACATGTCTGTTTGTAAAGATCTCAAAATTTCTGTGTGTTTTTGAGTCCAGTTGATTCTTTTAAAATCTGGTTTTATTAGATCATAGAGGGGTTTGACCCTCTCTGCATAATTTATAATGTAAGTTCTTCTGAAATTTAGGAAACCTAGAATTGATTGTAAGTTTTTTAGTGTTCTTGGTGCTTGGATTACAGCACATTTCTCTAGGAAATTGTCAGCCAGGCTTTTGCCTTCACTTGATAATTCATATCCTAAAAACAGGACAGTTAGATTGGCAATTCTTGACTTTTTAAAGTTGAATTTGTAACCCTCTGCTGCGAACCCAAGTATTATGGTGTTCACTCTTTTCAAGTGAGTATCCAAGTCATCATCTGTTAGATAGATGTCATCGACATAAGATAATGCCTCATCATCATATATTTGTAGTAACTCTGTTACTCTCGCTGAGAATAATCCTGGGCTGTTCTTGAACCCCTGTGGGAAACGACAGAAATTTTTTTTGTGTGCCGTTTATTGAGAATGCGGTCAAATATCTGCTTTCTGGTGCTATATTTTGAAAAAAGAATCCGTTAGAGATGTCTAATGTTGTTTTTTTTTTTGCGCACTATGTTATTCATTAGTGCTGCACTGTGTGAGTTTTGCACTGCAAAAGTTTTGCAACATGAGTTCAAGTGTCTGTAGTCCAAAAAAAGACGATATGAATCATCTGGTTTGGAGACAGGAAACAAAGGATTGTTCATTTGTGAGGTGCAAGTTTCAATCACCCCCTGGTATTCCAGTTGATCTAGGATCTCTTTTACCTGTTTTTTAGCTTCTTGCTTAATTGGGTACTGCCTCTGTGCAGTAGGTTGTGATTTTAACTGGATTTTGTGAGGAGGAGAGTCCTCATCCCATCCCACATGGTTTTTATATAATGCAGGGGCTTGGGCTACTGCCAACTTTCTTGCAAGTCTATATTTTTTATGTATTGGAATATGATTTGAGAAGGCAGGCATAATCATTTCTTTGCCATGAGGGCACTCCCTGACAAACTCTGGTGGCCAGTCTTTTTCAGCTAAAAGGATGTCATAGCCCTTGGAGAGATTATCCCAAAATAGACCCCTTATTTTCCTAGTCTTATCCCCCTCTATACGCAATGTTATTTTATATATTTTATGAGGTTTGCTAACTCTGGTATCTGCAGTTTCCACCTGAATGTAATCATTCATGTCCACTGTCTCCAGATGATTCATCAGGATCTTGCGAGCTATGCTCACTTCTGCTGCGCTGTCTAGCATTGTCTGAGCCCACTCTCTGTTTTTCAGCTGTGTCCTCAGTATCCTCGGCATGTTTGATTACTTTGATACTGGCTACCTTCTTCTTTGGAAATTGTAATTTTTTATTTTGATGAGCCGGTTCTTTGTCTTTGGACTTGACGTGCTCTGCCCTGTGTTCTGATCGTCCTCTTCTTTCCGATTTCTGCGAGGAAGTCTGAAAAGATTGAGAGGGACGTGTATCAATATCTTGATATCTATCAGGTTTCTTTATATTATCCCTATTTCTAAGGTTGTATTTTTTCACCGAGGGCTCCCTTTGGGGAGACTTGCGTCCTTGGTCCGGAGATCTTTCTCTCCGCTGAGGAGACCTTCCTCTGGTTTGGAATCTTTTTTCTTTAGGAGTGGATTGTTTATTTCCATCCCAGCTCTTTTTTTGAGTGTTTAGAATATTTTTAATAAATACCTTTTCAGGATTTTCAATTAGTTGGGGTTTCACCGGTATTCCACCCAAACTATCTCTTCCTAGTTCTTCCTAGAATTTTTCTATGATTCTGGCAATTTCAAATGGTTGGTCTGCTATATTTGTCTCTTTCAACCTCTGGCGGATCGCCACATTTGCTGCTTCTCCCTTTATATTGGCTAGTAATATTGCCGAGACCTGCTTGAAGTCTTTTAGTAATTTCAAACCCAGAGTTAGGGCTGGTTCCGGACCGTATTCATCTTGAATTTGTTTTAGCACGTCTGGTATTACTGACATGGATGGAACACCATGTGTTTTTGTGTAAACGGAAGCAAAGACTGTACCCCAAGTGTCACAGTCCTCCACATGTGGTGCGATTCCCATTGGAAGACAGATAGTCAGAATCCTGTGTTTCTCAACCGGGGTGGTATCTGGAAATACCGCCTCTATTTGCGTGATTTTTTGTGCTAACCAGAATGGAATTTGTTCCCGTTTTGCGGGTACTTTACCTAGACAGGACTGTATGTTCTGTGGTGTAATTTTATTTGTGTTCCCCTGATGAGGGGTCAGCTGTGGAATTTTAATAGCTGGTTGGACTGTTGAAGTCCGCATTACATATTGGACTAATAGTCTGTGTATTTTAATTAGTTGTTTTAGCTGTGCTAAAAGATCTGGTGCAGACATTTCTTCAATGTCTGGATGTGGTGTGTATCCGGCTAGGACCGGCCACGTTACTCCTGGTCTACCCAGTGGACCGAGCCTGGTGATGTGATTATTATGTTTTAGGGCGCCATTAAACCAGAGCAGGTGCTCTTGGTATTTGAGTGGTATTTCCACTTCCTCTAAAGGAGTGTACTCATTCGGAGGTTCCTCTATTTTGTAATAGTGGAACTCCTTTGTTACAGCGTTTGCTGCTGGAAAGTTTATCCATGAGTAGAATACCTCTGTCTGCCGATATTTGTGTGCCTCAATTACGAATATGACTGTACCACCTCTCGGTGTCAGTCCATTTTCTATAAGTTTTAAAGTTATAGTTTTTCTTATGCTGACCGGGATGAGTATTGCCTCCGGGTCTTGCTCTAGGAGACTTCTGTCATCCGCTAGGAGTTGAGCTGCTATTCTAGCTGTCTACCTTTCTTCTTCAGTTTCTGACATTCTACTGTCAGGAAGGTTGTTTTGTTTATTTGCAGATCAGGTTTCTACGGAAACAAAGATTAGATGCACAATATTTTGGAACAGTGTATCCTTCAACGTTGAATAAACCAAGAACCATACATAGGAGTCTCCTCCTACGAAGTTTGGCGGATTTTACCTTTCACCCACTCCAGACGTCTTTGGAGTATTATGGGAAAAAGGGGTCTGTGTGAAAAAGCACGACTGAGTTACTCTAATGTCTTTTGTTAGATTTATCGCCTATCCAAACAGTTGGGCGCCATGTAGTGTAGTTCCTATTTTCCCAATAGGCTCTGCGCATTGGAATAATATCTTCAATAGTATAGACGTAGGACTGTGGTTAACTAGGTCTTCTACTGACGATATTAGACTTAAAGTTATGTGGGTGCCAGCTAGCTCAGAGTTCACTAGAAACTTTCTCGAATAGGCAAGGAGGAGTTTAACCTCCCTGGATAGACAAGAAGGGATTTAGTTTCTGACAACCATAGAACATGACAACTTTGCTCTCCCCTAATCAAGAGTATATCTCTAGAGTTGTGTGAAAACAAAAGACAACTTATTTTACTCAGTCAGTACCTGCATTCTTAGTTTCACCAGATTGTAGAGAAAAGGAAGAGACGGGCGTGTTCAATAAAAAAGGTGTTATTTATTGATCAGTCTCCTTTCTCATAAAAGAGAAATGAATCGCTATTATTGCAATACTTATAGTTAAGTAAAGTGCATACAGTAAAAACAGAATTATAAAATAATACTGTAAAAGCATTGATATGGTTTCTTAGCCATATGATACTTAAAATGGATAAAATAGATATATACATAAATACATTGACTAATCGTACTCAACTGGTGCTTCTAACTACGCCTACCCCAGTGTACCTGACCTAAGCCTAATACGTGGGCGGGAGTAGATAAGTAGCAGTTTAAGTTAAGTTTGTTTTGCCAAGGATCTGATTCAAGAATTCTCTGTAAGGGGTTATTCAGTTCAGTACCTGGGATTTAGAAGGCTGGAGGGCTGGTATCTCTATCTCAGGACTTGATATCCCAGCTGCCTGCGAGGGCGGCTGGAAACGCCGGGGGCTGGATTTCTCGGCAGGAGAAAAGGCAGCGTCTCTCTCTAAGCGCGTCAAAAGGGAGGGGCAGCGTCCGTGGGCTCTTTCTTCCTCAGCTGGGCTTCTCGGCAAGTAGCGCTGCTCCAATTTCGTCACCACCGTGTGTTTGCTTAGGGCAATGTCAGTATTATTTATACCTGAAAGGTGCCGAGATTGATGTAAGGATGGACATAAATACGTCAATAAGGATGTCATAAGAACTGGTCGTTCTTACATTCTTTACTGGAGTTCTTGGCTAAATCAAAACAATAGCTGCGGGGGATTTCCCAGGTTGCTGGAGGTTTGATTTGTTTTGAGAACTCGGTATGCTTTCTATGGGGGCTGGAGGAATAGTGCTTGCCTAATGTGGTAGCATGCGCTATGACCTAATCAGAAAACGGGTTTCTGTGCCGTTGTATGGCCACTATTGATTTATTAACCGGACAAGGGTCAGAAACAGGAATATTGATACAGTTCCCATAGGAAATACATCACAAGATGTCATCAGTGATGTCACTGACCATGTCATGAATGATGTAGTATGTGACATCATCAGCAGTGGATTGCGGGTGCGCGATATATAGTTAGTACAACTAAATATATCGGAGGAATTTCAGTGGTTTTGTATGATTTAAATGTCCAGCTAACTATAACACCCCTAAAACCTATTGTTTTTCAGTGAATTTTTAACGTTTTTTAAATGCTAATTCCTAACTATATCAGGCCTGAAAGTTATGGTTTTTTCAGTGAATTTCAAAGGTTTTTTAAATGCTAATTCCAAACTACATCAGGCCTGAAACCTATGGTTTTCTCAGTGAATATATATATATATATATATATATATATATATATATATATATATTCACTGAGAAAACCATAGGTTTCAGGTCATATATAGTTAGGTATTAGCATTTAAAAACCGTGTAAATTCACTGAAAAAACCATATGTTTCAGGTCATATATAGTTAGGTATTAGCATTTAAAAAACCATTGAAATTGCTCCTATATAGTTAGTTGTCCTAACTATATTTCGCTCACCCGCAATCCACTGCTGATGATGTCACATATGACATCATTCATGACATGGTCAGTGACATCACTGATGACATCACTGATGACATCTCAAATGACATCACTGATGACATCACTGATGACATCATCCAATGACTGTGTGTTTCTGTAAAGTTTAAATATGTTTTACATATTGAAGAATGAGTGGATGTATAAGTGTCTGGATGAAAGATTTAGTAGGTACATGACTGAATGTATGAGTGAGTGATTAAATGTTTCTTACTGAATGCATGGGTTAGTGACTAAACTGTTTGAATGTGTGCATCAGTATGTCTGTTGTTGTGTAAGCAACTGCATGTGTTGATCTGTAGCTATATGAGTGGCTATATGTGTTATTGATTGGTTGCCCGAGTATTTGTATGGGAGACTGAGTGTGTGTGTGGGTAGCTGGCATATATAAATTACTATACATAAGAGCCACTGATTGTGCGAGTGGCTGTATGGATCATTGTGTACTTGTATCAGTAATTGTATAACAAAGTAAGTATGTGTTAGTATATGTTTGAATAAGTAAGGTGTTGTATGTATAACTGTATAGTTAAGGAAATGAAAGTGTGATTGATTCTTTGCATGACTGACTAGATGTGTGAGTAACTCCATGGATGAGTGGCAGAATGTGAGTGTCTGTATAGGTGTTTGAGTGCAGATGATAGTGTTGTATTGATGAGTGACTGTATTTATGAGTGATTCTATGGGTAAATGATGGGATGTGTGTATAGACCTAGCAATCAGTGTGTGCGTATGTAGTAACTGGTATTGGTGTGTCAATGGTTTCAATAATGGTAGTCTGTGTTTAACACTGAGTTTATCAAAGGTTATATTAGAGTGTGAAGAAGTGCATCGTATTATCACATGACTGATATCATCAGTGATGTGATCAGTGATGTCAATTGAGATGTCATCAGTGATGTCATTTGAGATGTCATCAGTGATGTCACTGACCATGTCATGAATGATGTAATATGTGACATCATCAGCAGTGGATTGCTGGTGCGCGAAATATAGTTAGTACAACTAACTATATAGGAGCAATTTCAATGGTTTTTTAAATGCTAATTCCTAACTATATATGACCTGAAACCTATGTTTTTTTCAGTGAATTTGCACGTTTTTTTAAATGCTAATAACTAACTATATATGACCTGAAACCTATGGTTTTTTCTGTGAATTTCAAAGGTTTTTTAAATGCTAATTCCTAACTATATATGATCTGAAACCTATGGTATTTTAAGTGAATTTGCAAGGTTTTTTAAATGCTAATACCTTACTATATATGACCTGAAGGCTATGTTTTTTTTTCAGTGAATTTGCAAGGTTTTTTAATTGCTAATACCTAACTATGTAAGGCTTGAAACCTATGTTTTTTTCAGGGAATATATATATATTTAATATAATATATATATCATTTTTATTTTCAATTTTTTTTTTTTATATGATTACAGGGTCCGCGCACCGTAAGCGCTCCGTAAGCACACCGTAAACGCTCTGAGCTCTTACCCGGACACATTTTTTACATTTCTAAAACATAATATCTACGTTTTTAAAGTAGATTTTAAAGGTAGACAATATCTGCTTTAATGTAGAAAATGTTTTTTTTAAACTTTTAACAACAGTATATTACTTTTTGAAGTAGTAACAAATCTCACGAGGGTACGTCGCACGTGCACGCAATGTAAGAGCTCCGTCCGCGCAACGTAAAAGCTTCGAGCTCCTACCCCCGAAAGTTTTATAAACTTTAAATCGTTATATCTACATATTCATTGCACAATGTAAAGGTACACATTATCTTGGATAATAAAGAACATGTTAAATTAAACTTTTAGAGACCATATATATCTTTATTAAAGCAATTATAAATCTTGCGAGGGTGCGTACTACGTAAGCGCATCGTAAGAAGATGTAAATGCTTCGTAAATAATACGTAAACACACCATAAGCTTACGTAAGCGCTCCGTAAACGCTCCGTAAACGCTTCGTAAGCTTATGTCCAACCATGTGGCATCATAACGAAAGATTTTATTGGTTTATTATACTTCCTACTCCAATTCTTGAGAGACCCCTCCCATCTTCATCATTCTTCTTTGGCTTTCGAGGAAGAAACACCTTTTTTCATCAGCACTTTGCTCCTGAAAAATCTATTGAAATGTCTGAACAGCAGCAACCTGAGCATTCTGAACACCAGGAACTTCAGAATTATTCTAGTTCATCTTCAGAAGAGTTTGTTCCTGAAACCCCTAGTTCACCGAAAGAGTCCATAGTTTGGAATTTTTTTTAATTGCCAGATGGACAGAAAAAGGTACATGTGCCTTTTGTCACATGCAAAATCTGTGACACTGTACTTTCCAGAGGGGATCCACAGAGGAAGTACAGCTTTGGAACTTTTAGCATGGAACGCCATGTCAAGAATATACACCCAAACAATTGGAGTAAAGCTGTAATGAAAAGATCATCAGAGGAGCAGGGCTCTGCTCAAAGCACTTCTTCTCAATCAACAGCACCACCAATGCAAGCATCAACGATTGCAATTATCCAACCAGAACTTAAGAATTTGATGATGCAATGCATTTGTTGCCAAAAACTAATAGCCTTTGCATAAAGGATTTTACTAATGGCATAAATTGAGATAGAATATACAAAAAAGAGAGGCATATTTACAAGCCCCTTGCGCAATGTTTGACATGGGTGCAAGCAGAAAATGCATGCAGAGTAATAAAATTGGCACACAGACAAGAATATGAAATGCTGTGAGAGATGCGTAAAGGATTTTACTAATGGGATAAATTGAGATAGAATATACAAAAAAGAGAGGCATATTTACAAGCCCCTTGCGCAATGTTTGACATTGGTGCAAGCAGACAATGCATGCAGAGTAATAAAATTGGCACACAGACAAGAATATGAAATGCCTTGAGAGATGCTTAAAGGATTTTACTAATGGGATAAATTGAGATAGAATATACAAAAAAGAGAGGCATATTTACAAGCCCCTTGCACAATGCTTGACATGGGTGCAAGCAGAAAATGCATGCAGAGTAATTTAATTACCACACAGACAAGAATATAAAATGCTGTGAGAGATCTGTAAAGGATTTTACTAATGGCATAAATTGAGATACAATATACAAAAAAGAGAGGCATATTTACAAGCCCCTTGCACAATGTTTGACATGGGTGCAAGCAGAAAATGCATGCAGAGTAATAAAATTGGCACACAGACAAGAATATGAAATGCCTTGAGAGATGCGTAAATGATTTTACTAATGGCATAAATTGAGATAGACTATACAAAAAAGAGAGGCATATTTACAAGCCCCTTGCGCAATGTTTGACATGGGTGCAAGCAGAAAATGCATGCAGAGTAATAAAATTGGCACACAGACAAGAATAGGAAATGCCTTGAGAAATGCGTAAAGGATTTTACTAATGGCATAAATTGAGATAGAATTACAAAAAAAAGAGGCATATTTACAAGCCCCTTGAACAATGTTTGACATGGGTGCAAGCAGAAAATGCATGCAGAGTAATCAAATTGGCACACAGACAAGAATATGAAATGCCTTGAGAGATGCGTAAAGGATTTAACTAATGGCATAAATTGAGATAGAATATACAAAAAAGAGAGGCATATTTACAAGCCCCTTGCGCAATGTTTGACATGGGTGCAAGCAGAAAATGCGTGCAGAGTAATAAAATTGGCACACAGACAAGAATATGAAATGCTGTGAGAGATGGGTAAAGGATTTTACGAATGGCATAAATTGAGATACAATATACAAAAAAGAGAGGCATATTTACAAGCCCCTTGCACAATGTTTGACATGGGTGCAAGCAGAAAATACATGCAGAGTAATAAAATTGGCACACAGACAAGAATAGGAAATGCCTTGAGAGATGCGTAAATGATTTTACTAATGGCGTAAATTGAGATAGACTATACAAAAAAGAGAGGCATATTTACAAGCCCCTTGCACAATGTTTGACATGGGTGCAAGCAGAAAATGCATGCAGAGTAATAAAATTGGCACACAGACAAGAATATGAACTGCCTTGAGAGATGCGTAAATGATTTTACTAATGGGGTAAATTGAGATAGACTATACAAAAAACAGAGGCATATTTACAAGCCCCTTGCGCAATGTTTGACATGGGTGCAAGCAGAAAATGCATGCAGAGTAATAAAATTGGCACACAGACAAGAATATGAAATGCCTTGAGAAAGGCGTAAAGGATTTTACTAATGGCATAAATTGAGATAGAATATACAAAAAAGAGAGGCATATTTACAAGCCCCTTGTGCAATGTTTGACATGGGTGCAAGCAGAAAATACATGCAGAGTAATAAAATTGGCACACAGACAAGAATATGAAATGCCTTGAGAGATGCGTAAATGATTTTACTAATGGCGTAAATTGAGATAGACTATACAAAAAAGAGAGGCATATTTACAAGCCCCTTGCGCAATGTTTGACATGGGTGCAAGCAGAAAATGCATGCAGAGTAATAAAATTGGCACACAGACAAGAATATGAAATGCCTTGAGAAATGCGTAAAGGATTTTACTAATGGCATAAATTGAGATAGAATATACAAAAAAGAGAGGCATATTTACAAGCCCCTTGCGCAATGTTTGCCATGGGTGCAAGCAGAAAATGCATGCAGAGTAATAAAATTGGCACACAGACAAGAATATGAAATGCTGTAAGAGATACATAAAGGATTTTACTAATGACATGAATTGAGAAACCTGACTCATTTTCAAAATACAACAGTAATGAAGCCCAATATGCTTGTTGTGCTTCCCAATACTGCAAACAGCACTCTCTCTATATTAAAAGAACCATTACTCACCTTTAAAATCACTTTTGAAAATGCAGAACAGTGTAAAACACACACCAGATTTTCTTAAACAGAATCCCTGAAATGCAGCTCAGACACTGGAAACAGAAATTGCACAGTTTCCCACTCATTCTTCCCACACTGTTTCAAAACTAAACTAACATTTCAATTGGTTCTACATTCCCACACTTTCAAACTCACATAATATTCATCATCTCCCTAGTGCTCATTCAACCTGTTACCATGGTAACTCCCACCTAAGGAAGAAAGGAGTTTAAAAGTTCATCATACTATGTTGCAAATGAATGCAGCAAGGTTGTTAGAGCTTTCAATGTAATAGCTAATCATGTGCAATGTTCCTTTCAATGACCTTTTCTGAACCAATAGAATTGCTTCTTTTAAAAAACAAAACTATGCACCCTAATATGCTCTTTTGCATTTTCAGAAAGCACCAATCATTTCTTAAGCTTCAAGTGCAGTGAATGTCCTCCTCTTTTTTTCTACAATGCAAGCTTTCCAACTGCCATTTCATTTACAGCCCTCATCTGAGTACAACCAGATCTGCCTTGAAGATGCCTTCAGTATGGTTTGTAGGACACAGTTTTGCATTCTGGTCTAAAAGGTATGCAACAAACAGAGGAATTTTAAACCATGATTTACCAAATGTTAATATTTTATGGATTGGCCAGAGAGGATTGAGATGTCACCAATTGATACCATTGGTGAAATCCTTCATGTATCTCCCACACTCTGACCTCATAATTGTGCACTGTGGTGGAAATGACTTATCGCCCTATCTCCCTTCTAGACTCATCTCTGAAAATAATGAGCAGGGTGCTCTTGTTGCGACTAGAGGAGTGGGCAAAGGCTAATGGTATCCTTGCGGATTCCCAATTCGGGTTCCGCAAGGGCCTTGGTACCATCGAGCAGTGTATTAACCTAGATTTAATTATTGGTAAATACACCCGAGCCAAGCAGGGCTCGTTATTCCTCTGCTTTGCGGACCTTTCCAGCGCATTTGATCTGGTGGACCATGCTTTATTGTGGACCTCATTAATAGATCTGGGTGCCCCTGCTGCAATTATTTATTTTTTGGCTAGGTTGTATAGTAAGTTGTCGGCCCAGATTCAATTTGGCCAAGCGGGGGAATGTACCAATTTCATCAAGGTCAAATCAGGTATTAGGCAAGGCTGTGTCCTTGCCCCACTCCTTTTCTCCCTTTTTATTAATGCCATGGAATCTGAGTTGAAATTGGTTAATGCTGTTGCACCGCTTGTTGAGGGCCAAGCGATCCCCGTACTGCGCAAGGCAGACGACACAGTCCTACTATCTAGAACATCGGTCGGTCTGCAGAGATTAATGGACAGTTTTTTTGATTTTATCAAGGGGAGGAAGCTAAAAATTAATAACTCGAAAACTTTTATCATGACTTGTGGGAAGAAGGTAAGGAAGTTAAGATCATTGCAGTTTGAGGATCAAAAAATTGTAGTGGTGGACAAATTCTGTTATTTAGGCATTACTTTTAGTAGCAGTGGCACGTGGGCACAGGAGATACTTAATATTAAGGCTAAGATGGGCAAGGGTGCTTCTGGTGTTTTTAAATTCGCCTCTAAAATAGGAAGTCGTCGTATATATGACATGTTGTATGTATACCGACATAGATGTGCTCCAGTGGCACTCTATGGTTCGGGTGTTTGGGGACATTGTCGCAATGGGGACTTGCAAGTGGTGGAAAATGACTTTTTAAAGAGGCTTCTTTGTCTCCCAACCTCAGCCTCTAATGAGCTGGTTCATCAAGAAGTTGGGTTGGAATTTTTGACTGATCAAATAGGATTGAGACCACTATTGGCCTGGAGATCTATCTGGGCCTAGGATGAAACTTGTTTCACTAGGAGAATCATTAACGACTGCCTCCGTTTGGATAAATATAGTCTGATCCCATGGCTTAAATACGTTATAACATCATGTAGAGACATGTTTGATATGGATGTTTTTGCGGACCCAGCTAGCGCCACTGATATTTCAAAACAGAAGCTTAAACATGTCTATCTGGGGGATAAAGCAAAATTGCGTAGCGAAGCGAACTGCCTGTTTGTAACACATCAATTTTATCATTCTAATAACTTGGCATGCTATGGCTTTTCGAAGTATTTGAAAGTGGTCACTAAGCAATCTCATCAGTATGTCCTTACCAGACTAAGATTAGGTATTGTTCATAATCTGGTGGCTTTTCCCCTGACAAAAAAGCATACGTCAATCCCCTGTCCATGTGACAGGACTTCGAAGCAGAGCACTGTGCACTTTTTGCTTATTTGTCCTTTGTACCTGTATCTCCGTACTGCCTACCTTAAACTGCTTTTTAAAAAATATTCTGTGTCAACTGTTAAAACTGCCATGAGGTTTTTATTTGCACTTGATATACCGGATGTGTGTTTTTTTACAGCGACATTTATTTTGAAATCCGTGTCCCCCAGGAAAAGTATGGACTTAACAACCCAACTGTGAATGTACTGTTTCCCGTAAAATTAGCTGCTATTGTCTACTTGTTACCTCTCCCTTTTTTGCGATCGTAATGAATTTTTTACCTTTAAAATTTTACAGTTTTTATGTAACATTGATGTGTTTTTCCTGTGTGCTTTTATTTTTGTTTTTTAAATGATCGAATAAACCTTTTGAAAAATGACTTATGCACTTTGACTGGGGTTGGTCTGGAAATGCTATTGAAGGACATCTTTGGATAATTGATGTCACTTTTTCCTCAAACTGCCTTTGTATATTCCAATTTATGCCAAAGGCAAACATGGAATTGGTCCAATCAATTTTGTCCACGGATTGAGAAAGCAAGGAAACATGTAAATAAATATGTTTCTACATACAAGAGAGACTATGGAATGGGTTGTATATACCACAACAACTTGCGTTACAACATGCAAGGCATCTATAGGACAGATGATGTACATTTCACTGATGAAGGGAACAAAGTCTTTCTCTGTAACATCAGACTCTGCATTGGTACTTACTTGTAGGTACCAAAAAAAACACAATGAACACAAACGGCTCTTTTTAGAGCCAACTAACATGTAAACACTCAAATATGATTTTTAACCTTATTTTATTTATTAATTTTTACCAAGGTCCGCGCACCGAGCACTCACCGAGCACTCCCCGTGCGCGGATGTATCGTGTTTTCTGGTATTTGTTTTAAAAATAAACATTAATTTTAACCTTAGGAGTCCTTGAAGGACCCCCTGAGAAGACCTAAGTGGTCAGGGAAACTCTACCCTACCCCCTTCCCACGTTTTTAAGTTATATTCTTCACTCTCTTCTGAAACCACAAAATGGTGGATCGCGCACCGTGCATATACCGAGCACTCACAGTGCATGCACCGAGCACTCATGGTGCGCGGACCTATTGGAATTTAAAAAAAAAATAAAACTAAATGGAAATGGACATCGTCTCCTCTGTAGATACCTTGTATGTTGTAAGACAAGTTATTGTGGTATATTGAATCCATACTGTAGTCTTTCAGGAAAGCAGAAACAGATTGCGAGCAGCCCGGTGGCAGTGGGCTTGCTTGCAGGAGCTGAGGGCTGCGACTGAGCTTTTAAGTTCTTTTAGCGCGCTGTCACGCCGACTAAACGCAGTGACACGCACTTGCTTTTAAATTGCCTGATTTTATTGCCTAACCTGTACTGAAATTTAACAGGTACCCCCTAACCCTCACCTTGCTTTTTCAGGGGCCCAGCGGGGCTGGCTGGCAGCTGATTCCACCTCAGGCGCCTAGCGGTAGTGGCCGCCATCTTGGATCGGGCTGGTTCGCCCGACCCCACCCACGCCACTCCCCCCATGCTGCTCCTCTATTTAGGAGTGATTCCCAGTCTCCCCAGCGATTGCGAGCAGCCCGGTGGCAGTGGGCTTGCTTGCAGGAGCTGAGGGCTGCGACTGAGCTTTTAAGTTCTTTTAGCGCGCTGTCACGCCGACTAAACGCGGTGACACGCACTTGCTTTTAAATTGCCTAATTTTATTGCCTAACCTGTACTGAAATTTAACAGGTACCCCCTAACCCTCACCCTGCTTTTTCAGGGGCCCAGCGGGGCTGGCTGGCAGCTGATTCCACCTCAGGCGCCTAGCGGTAGTGGCCGCCATCTTGGATCGGGCTGGTTCGCCCGACCCCACCCACGCCACTCCCCCCACGCTGCTCCTCTATTTAGGAGTGATTCCCAGTCTCCCCAGCGATTGCGAGCAGCCCGGTGGCAGTGGGCTTGCTTGCAGGAGCTGAGGGCTGCGACTGAGCTTTTAAGTTCTTTTAGCGCGCTGTCACGCCGACTAAACGCGGTGACACGCACTTGCTTTTAAATTGCCTAATTTTATTGCCTAACCTGTACTGAAATTTAACAGGTACCCCCTAACCCTCACCTTGCTTTTTCAGGGGCCCAGCGGGGCTGGCTGGCAGCTGATTCCACCTCAGGCGCCTAGCGGTAGTGGCCGCCATCTTGGATCGGGCTGGTTCGCCCGACCCCACCCACGCCACTCCCCCCACGCTGCTCCTCTATTTAGGAGTGATTCCCAGTCTCCCCAGCGATTGCGAGCAGCCCGGTGGCAGTGGGCTTGCTTGCAGGAGCTGAAGGCTGCGACTGAGCTTTTAAGTTCTTTTAGCGCGCTGTCACGCCGACTAAACGCGGTGACACGCACTTGCTTTTAAATTGCCTAATTTTATTGCCTAACCTGTACTGAAATTTAACAGGTACCCCCTAACCCTCACCTTGCTTTTTCAGGGGCCCAGCGGGGCTGGCTGGCAGCTGATTCCACCTCAGGCGCCTAGCGGTAGTGGCCGCCATCTTGGATCGGGCTGGTTCGCCCGACCCCACCCACGCCACTCCCCCCACGCTGCTCCTCTATTTAGGAGTGATTCCCAGTCTCCCCAGCGATTGCGAGCAGCCCGGTGGCAGTGGGCTTGCTTGCAGGAGCTGAGGGCTGCGACTGAGCTTTTAAGTTCTTTTAGCGCGCTGTCACGCCGACTAAACGCGGTGACACGCACTTGCTATTAAATTGCCTAATTTTATTGCCTAACCTGTACTGAAATTTAACAGGTACCCCCTAACCCTCACCTTGCTTTTTCAGGGGCCCAGCGGGGCTGGCTGGCAGCTGATTCCACCTCAGGCGCCTAGCGGTAGTGGCCGCCATCTTGGATCGGGCTGGTTCGCCCGACCCCACCCACGCCACTCCCCCCACGCTGCTCCTCTATTTCAACGTCCCCCATGTGTCAGCGCAGCGGACGAGCGCAGCGGGCACGCCGTAGGCTCGCCGGAGTCAAGCCAGAGTCCTGCCCGTCTGCGCCCGTCCGCGGCAGGCCGGGGCAGGGGGCACCCCCTTATGCCCTCCCGCTGTCATATACCTCCTCTGAGCTTCTCTCTCATTGGATCCCTGGCACCATTAGTCCTACTGTGTCTAACTTACTACAACACTTTAATCTCCGTACGAGCCCCCCCGCTGTTCCACCCGCCCCTATTCAAAGTTGTTTCCCTCGGCCTTGTGCCGCTGCTCCTATTCATTCCCTCTCGTTTGTTCCCCACACGCCGTCTTATAATATCACTGCCACGCTCCTCAACACCAGATCCGCTGTCAGCCATCAGCATGAGCTATATGACTTCCTTGACACCCACAACCCGGATCTCTTGTTCTTAACAGAGACCTGGCTCAAGGCAGACTCCCTTCCCAACGTCCTAGCCGCACTCCCTCCCTCATATTCCATCATTCGAGCGGATCGCCCGGAGGGCAGGAGAGGCGGCGGAGTAGCTTTGATAACACATACTGACTCCCACTTCCAAATACTCCCCTCTCCTTCTATCCCTGAGGTAGACTGCCTAATAATTCGTGCTAGCTCTCACTCGACCCCCCTTACCGCTGTCCTCATTTACCGACCCCCTCACGCAACTTCCAACTTTGTCTCTTGCCTTCAGGACATCCTCGCCACACTGGTTATTAACAACTCTTCAGTGTTGGTGCTGGGTGACTTTAATTTTTGGCCCAACCATCCCGCCGAAAGCTCCCTCTCTAAAGAATTTACCTGCCTCATGACCAGTCTTAACTTTTCTCCCCTCGTCCACAGCCCCACCCATGTTCATGGCCACTTGCTTGACCAGGTTTGGACCCTAAATATCCCTACTACTCCCCCTGTCATTTCCCCTTGCTCTTGGTCGGACCATTTTTTAATCTCCTTCTCTCTCGCGTTAGCCCCAGCGCCTAAACCTCCTCTTTCCAAGAACACCTGGGCTAGAAAATGGGGTAAGGCTGACATGCCATCTTTCTGCTCATCCCTAGCCTACTCCTGCCCTGACCTCTCAGGCCTCGCCGCCCCGGACCAGCTGACTACCATCGATGGCTGGTTGACCCGGGCAGGCGACGACTTTGCTCCCCTGAGACGAATCACGGTGAAGCGTGCCCACGCTGTCAATCGCTGGTTTACCCCCGACCTTAAGGAGAAGAAATTAGCCGCACGCAGAGCAGAGCGTGCCTGGAGAAGAGAAAATTGCCCCGCCAAAAAAACTATCTACCTTTCTGTGCTCAAAGTATATAAACAAAGCATACTTGATGCCAAGACCCTGTTTTATTCAAACAGGATACTAGCAGCTGAATCTCAATCTAAAGAGATCTTTGCCACAGTACATGAGCTTGCCTCATCTAACAGAGCCACGGCCTTGATTCCCCCTTCTCAACCGCTTTGCGACTCCCTCAACGATTTCTTCGTTGATAAGGCCTTGATTCCCCCTTCTCAACCGCTCTGCGACTCCCTCAACGATTTCTTCGTTGATAAGGTCGCAAAAATCAAGGCTAATATCTCTCCCTCTTCCCCTACTTTCACCAATCCCTCCCCTCCTGCCACTACTTCCAAATTCACTTCCTTTCCCCCTTTGACCTTAGCTACACTTCTTCCCCTGCTCCAAAAGGTAAAGTCAGGTTCCCCCCTAGACTTTGCCCCTGCCCGCATTTTGCGAGAAGTCTTTCTACACTGTCCTACCCCCCCCCTCACACTTTTAAACGACTCACTCAAATCTGGAGTGGTTCCCACTGCCCATAAATTTGCGGCAGTCATCCCTATCCTTAAAAAACCCGGTGCCGACCCTTCCACCCCTTCCAATTATCGTCCCATCTCCCTTCTACCTTACTTGGCCAAGGTTCTTGAGACCTATGTAACCAGCATCCTGAGTACCTACGTGGAAACCAACCACTGCCTCTTCCCCCGGCAGGCGGGCTTTCGCCCCCTCCACTCTACGGAGAAGGTAGTGATTTCAGTGATGGACAGCCTACGCGAGGGCATTGATACCAACCTCCCCCAGGCCCTCATTCTTTTAGATCTATCCGCCGCTTTTGACACGGTGGACCACTCCATCCTCCTCACCCGTGTCAAGGCGGCGGGCATAGAGGGCCTGGCCCTCGCATGGCTCAAGTCCTTCCTGAGCGATAGGGCTCAGGCTGTCCATCTTGCCGGTTTCACTGCTGCCTCTCGTAAGGTTGTATGTGGAGTCCCCCAAGGTTCCTCCCTCTCCCCTCTGTTGTTTAATTTATACATTTACCCCCTTATTTTTATGTTACAGCAGCTCGAGGTCACGGTGTTCAATTACGCCGATGACCTCCAGCTAATTTTTAACCTTTCCCACTCTTCCTCCTCCGCTTCAAATGTCCAATCTGTCATGCTGCTCATCCAAGACTGGATGAACTGCAACCACCTCAAACTCAACCCGGACAAGACGGAGTTAGTCTTGACCAGAGGTGGTTGCAGTCCCTGGTCCCCTTCTCACTGGCCCTCCTCACTTGGTGTTCCCCCGCTCCCAGTTCCCAAGGTCAAGACCCTTGGCATCTTCCTGGATCCCTCACTTTCTGTTCACTCTCAGGTTAATTCGGTTGTTTCCTCCTGTTTCTTTTCCCTCCGAATCATTAGGAAGATCTCTCGTTTTTTTTCTTTACCCGCCCTAAAAATTATTGTGATGGCTATGGTGCTTTCGCGCCTCGATTATGGGAACATCATTTATAATGGCGCTCCAGCTTACGCCATTCGCCGCTTGCAGCTGGTGCAGAACCAGGCTGCCCGCCTGATTCATGGCCTGCCCAAATACAATCGAGCCACCCCCCTATTGCAGGCCTTGCACTGGCTGCCGGTGAAAGAGCGTGCCCTGTTCAAGCTTGGTTGCACCACTTTTCAGGCTAAAATGGGTACCGCCCCGGAATTTATTTGTTCTGCCATCACCCCCTACATACCTGGACGAGAGCTTAGGTCCACTCATCAGGCTCTGTTAACCATTCCCCGCTTCAGTAAGAAAAAGACTGGCGGTACGAAATTCGCAGTGCTTGCTCCTGCGTTTTGGAACTCCCTTCCCTCGGAACTCCGTATGTCATCTTCTTATATCGAGTTCAGGAAGGGCCTTAAAACTTTCCTCTTTTCCCGAGCCTACAATGCTTAAATCCCCCTCCGCTCCTGCCTGCTTCCTCACAACCCAACAGCGCCAAGAAACCGCATGGTAAAAGTGCGCTATAGAAATGTTTTTAAATTCAAATTCAAATTCAGATTTGCTCACATGATTCCTTCCTTTCTCAATGTGTGGTCAGAATTGGCGTAGGGGGTCATGAGTTCCTACTCTGGTGAAACACACTTGCTGTTCTATATACTTACTTATGTTGTAAACTAGTGCATCAGAGACAGTCAGTGAGAGAAAGGATGCAGGACATGAAGAACACAAAATTGTATCACTTTGCTACTACCTCATAAATTACATTTAAATAAGTATAATTTTCAAAACATTTTTTTTTACTAAATTAAACATTTTTTATCAGGGTTTTCAAAATCTAAAAGAACTTGTAGCATTTCTTCATCAGGAATTTCATCCATCAAAGTGTCTGAAAATGATTCGGCAAACTCAACAATGTCTACACATTCCATTAATTCCATATCTAGTGTTTCATCAAAAAAATCTGCCATGGTATCTCCGTCATGTTCTTCATGATTTGTTTCATCTATATGATCAATATACACCACAGAATAAGTTGCCTCAATAAACGTTGCTGTTATTTTAAAGAAGATATTGGTAGGCTCCTCATTTTCATTAATCATTTTATGTTAGTGTACTATTAAAAGAAACAGAAACAGCACTTACTGCATGATTTCCTGCTCTGGTGAGACACACTTGCTGTTCTTTAATCTTACTGATGTTGCAATCTTGTGCATCAGAGACAGACAGTGAGAGAAAGGATGCAAGACATGAAAAAGAGATGTCAAATACACATTTAAGAAAATTTTGAGGGGAGAAGGGAAATATTTATGAGTAAACTTACTATGTAACACCAAAAATTATCAGTTTGCTACTACCTCATAAATTACATTTTGATAAGTATAAATTCTCATACAATATTTATGTACTAAATTTAAATTTATTGTTGGAAATTTTCGAAATTTAAATGATCGTCTAAGATTGCATCATCAGAAATGTCAATATTAAAAATCTCCCAAAAAGAATCCTCAAACTCAATGAACTCCAAAGCTTCCAATAAATCTGAATCCAAGGATTCATCATAGAAATTGCCCAAGCCATCTCCTCCATCATAAAGCTCTCCTTCAGGAACATCCTCAATAACAGTCACAAAAATTTCTATAACGATGTCAAATGACTTTTCATTTTCAGCCATTATTGATGTTAGTGTACTATTAAAAGAAAGAGAAAGACAGTGAGATGGTGCAGAGGAAGAGTGAGATAGGGCAGAGAAAAACTATTACATTCTATTAGAAGAGTCACTACTGTGTAAATCTCACACCAGAAATTAAAACACCAAAATTTCCCCACAAAACTACCTCAGACACTATAGTCACAAAATGGCCGTGTTCCCCTGGACAGTGTATAGTATCAAGCAAGAATTAGAAATATAAAGCACTGCATCTGATGTTGCCCTACTCAATCCATAAGTATAACAGAGAAACATTAAATAACTAACAGAAAACATTTTTCCTATTAACTTAAAGTAAACAACAGAGTTCTCCTTACAAATTAACAACTCACCTTCTAGAAAACTGTTGAACAGTAAATTCTGTCTCAATCTCACACCTGAGAAGTATACCTCAAACACTAAAATCTCAAAATGGCTGTGTTTCCCTCTCATTTCTCATACATATTCAGATATCCAGTCAATCAAATATTGTCACACACAAAATCAAAACCAAAGTAACATTTTAATTGGTTCAAATTATCAACACTTTCAAACTCACATAATCTTCAACCTGCCCCCAATGCTCTCTACCAATTACCATACTAACTCTCCACAAAACACCTACCTAACCCAAAGGTGAAAGAGTCATCACTCAATGTTGCACTCAACCAACATCTAAACACTGAAACTTGTTCTTTTAATGTATTTCTTTTTTGTCTTTTTGAGCCGTAGTCCGCGCATGGTGCGTGGACCCCGCGATTTAAAAAAAATGTTTTTTTTATTTTTTTCAACCTTCGGGGTCCTTTACAGACCCCATGACAAAACCTAGGGGGCTCAGGAATCTCTACCCTGCCTCCTTGTCAACTATTACACTTCTGTTTACAACCACTATCATCTGTCACAAAAACAAGATGGCGGACAACACTTCCTCATTTCGACTGACTGGAATGTTGGCAGACGTCCAACAGCCAATCAGAATTCTGTGCGTGCATGCTAAGGTCCGCGCAAGTGCAAGGACAGTGCAAGGACGGTGCAAGCCCGTGAGCGCATCGTGTCCCGCCTATAGATATATAATTTGTAAAAAGTCGATTTGCTCAACAATTACTGAAGGGATTTTCACCAAATATACAAAAGGCACTTCTGCATACAAGGCTCTACCATTTTGCCAAGTTTGCAGTAATTCCATTAAGGCGTTCGGCCTGTAGCTGTGTCTAAAGGTCCTATAGAAAATTGCATTGGACTCAATTTCACATTCAATTTTCTCAAAAACTACTGGAGGGATTTACACTAAACATACAAAAGGCACTGCTGCATACCAGTCCCTACCATTTTGCCAAATCTGGTGTAATTCCGTTCAGCCGTTCGCGCTGTAGCCTTGTCAGAATGTCCCTATGGAAATTAACATGGAGAAAACACGTTTTGGGACCCCCCTTTTTTCTCGGCCCCCACTTGACGAATCCCCCCAAAACTTTCAGGGAAGGAGCAGCAGCGAGGCAAATTTAAGGAAAATTACAGGCAGATCCCTCAATCGGTGCCAAAGTTATTCACAATAGAATGTTCGGAATTTCCTATGGTAACTAGGTCCTAACTATATATACCTACTGGCGACTGCCAGTAGGTGATATATATACTATATATATATAGCTACATTTGTTGATGAAATCAATGTGAATAGTTTAAACTTAAAATGTACTTCTCAAATCAGTAAGACCTCAGTCAACTTCCTGGATGTAGAAGTATTCATTCATGAACAGACACTCCACACTAGACTGCATAGAAAGGCTACAGCTGGCAATACCTTGCTGCATGCCACTAGCAATCACCCACAACACTTAATTAGGAGCATCCCCTACGGGGAGATGCTTCGAATTAAACGGATTTGTAGCAGACAGGAAGATGTGATGAAAGCCCAATCTGCCTGTAGGGAACGCTTTTTAGCTAGAGGATACTCTGACAAAAATATCATGGCAGCTATAAGACGCACACAACAACTGTCTAGAGAAGAGGCCCTTGTTACTAAAGTGATGAAACAGAACAATGTGGAGGTTCCTGTTGATGATACTATAAGACTTATCATAACATATAATAAACAACATCATGATATCAGAAAAATTATGACCAAACACTGGGATCTCATTAAGAATGACCCTGTGTTAAAAATGGGTACGACTATGGCTCCTACCATAACATTTAAGAAAGCAGGCTCTATGCAGACTAGCTTGACTAATAGTAGCACTGAAATCCTAGTCAAGACAGACTGGCTAAGTAGTAGGAAAGGGTTTGTCAAATGCTCCAACTGTAAAGCCTGTCAGAATGGGGTTAATAAGAAAACTTATACTTCTCCTTTTTCCGAGAATGAGATTTGCATTTCAAAATATCTAACCTGTAAAACTGAGTTCGCGATATATGTTCTTGAATGTCCCTATGGACTCAGATATATTGGTAGCACGAGACTCCCAGTCCACAAGAGAGTACTTCAACATCTAAGAGCTATTATACATTGTGATGAGAGTTACCCTGTTGCCAGGCATTTTAAGGAGTACCATGGACAAAACTCCAGTCTTTTGAAATATTATGCAATAGACACTGTTATGCCCCTAAGGAGAGGTGGCGACAGGGATAGGGCTCTCCGCAAACTTGAAACGTATTACATTTTGAACTTAGACAGTAAGCATCCTAATGGATTGAATGCAGGGGAAGACCTTTATACATGTTTGTAATGGGAAGCATACATGTACATTCAACTCATTGAAATCTTTGGTTCTTTATATGATATTGATTACAGGTTAATGATTAAATCTCTTTGCATGAATTTTCAATGATTATGTACTTGCAGTAGCTATTTGATACAACATTTTAGTCTTTCATATATATATTATTGTTTTTGAATCTGATTTTAGCATTTAATATTTTAAATGTTATTGATTCAAGTTTAGCACTTTTGCACAAATACACGGGTTGTATTTTATATTGTTTATTTTGCACAGCTTTGCACAATGGAATATATTCCGACAATTATACATAAAGTAATATTCGTTAATCCATGCCTTATGTTGGGACTATATTCTATACTAAAAGACAATTGGGTCTTTGGTTAGAATACATGTATTTTACAGTTAGTATTCCCAAAAAGGTTTTCCCCAGAATGGCATCAGTTGGAGATACATTGTCTAAAGTTGCCATATGCTATTATAGCAGCAATATTTTGCACATTTTTTCATGATGTTTTTATGTATGATATTTTAATATATTTATTGTATGTATTTATTTGGGGAATTGTTCTTAACTTTATATTTTTTTAAAACAGTGTATTTATTGCTGCTTGTTTGAAAAATTAGTATATGAACTTTGACGCATGTATAGTATTTTGTCTACCTCGATGATGACGTTTATTGTCCACTGTGCACTGCCACTTTAAATTTTGAATCATCACTCCGAAGCGCTGTCATGTGATCAAGGGTCGTGGAAGACCCCAAACGCGTCATGGCTATGGTGCGGGGGCGCTCTTGCACTAAATAAAATTTGCACCAGAAATTTCCTGGGTCCGCTGTCGTCCTTCTTCATGCTACAAGGCTGACTTCCTGAGTAATATATATATATATATATATATATATATATATATATTCACTGAAAAAACCATAGGTTATAGACCATATATAGTTAGGAATTAGCATTTACAAAACCTTGAAAATTCACTGAAAAAACCATAGGTTATAGACCATATATAGTTAGGAATTTGCATTTACAAAACCTTATTTTACTCATACAAAACCATTGAAATTCCATATATAGTTAGTTGCACTAACTATATATCGCGCACCCGCAATCCACTGCTGATGATGTCACATATTACATCATTCATGACATGGTCAGTGACATCACTGATGACATCACTGATGACATCTCAAATGACATCACTGATGACATCACTGATGACAACATCCAGTGACTGTATGTTTCTGTAAAGTTAAAATATGTCTTACATATTGAAGAATGAGTGGATGTATAAGTGTCTGGATGAAGGATTTAGTAGGTGCATGACTGACTGTATGAGTGAGTGATTAAATGTGTCTCACTGAGTGCATGAGTTAGTGACTAAACTGTCTTAATTTGTGCATCATTATATCTGTTGTTCTGTAAACTGTTGCATGTGTTGATAAGTAGCTATATGAGTAACTATATGGGTTATTGATTGGTTGCCCAAGTATTTGTATGGGAGACTGAGTGTGTGTGTGGGTGGCTGGGAGGTGTATGACTCTGTGCATAGATGTGTGAGCAGTTGATTCACTAGATGTATGGGTTCAAAAGTGCATGTGGAAACAGCTGTATGGGCGGTTGACTGTGTGCATGAGTGTATTGGTGAGTGAATGGATATCTCAGTGCTACATGTCAAAGTAAGTACATATGTTTAACACACTACATGTGAGAGTTGACATATATAAATAACTGTGCATAAGAGCCAGTGAATGTGTGAGTGGCGGTATGGATCATTGTGAACTTGTATCAGGGATTGTATAAGAGAGTAAATATGTGTTAGTATATGTTTGAATAAGTAAAGTTTGTATAACTGTATAGTTGAGGAAATGGAGGTGTGATTGATTCTTTGCATGACTGACTAGGTGTGTGAGTAACTCCATGGATGAGTGACAGTCTGTGAGTGTCTGTTTACACTGATTGTATCTAAGGTTATATTAGAGTCTGAAGAGGTTCATCGTATTATCACATGAATGATATCATCAGTGATGTGATCAGTAATGTCAAATGAGATGTCATCAGTGATGTCATTTGAGATGTCATCAGTGATGTCATTTGAGATGTCATCAGTGATGTCATCAGTGATGTCACTGACCATGTCATGAATGATGTAATATGTGACATCATCAGCAGTGGATTGCGGGTGCGCGATATATAGTTAGTGCAACTAACTATATATGGAATTTCAATGGTTTTGTGTGAGTAAAATAAGGTTTTGTAAATGCAAATTCCTAACTATATATGGTCTATAACCTATGGTTTTTTCAGTGAATTTTCAAGGTTTTGTAAATGCTAATTCCTAACTATATATGGTCTATAACCTATGGTTTTTTCAGTGAATTTTCAAGGTTTTGTAAATGCTAATTCCTAACTATATATGGTCTATAACCTATGGTTTTTTCAGTGAATATATATATATACATACATATATAAACATATATCATCTGTATATCTATATAAATACAAACATAAATGCATGCATACATATACTTATATGCATACAGATGCATGTTATTTACATGAAAGTTGAAAAAACACTAATAAAAGCAAAGCTAAAAAGCCACCTCATTACAAACAGAATGGCTTTAACTTAAACGAGGGCGAGATCTATTGCATTTTCAATGCTTGTTTACTTTGGTTCCATCAAGAAGGCATTCAGATGTGTCACACATTTGCCATAAATTCTGAATGTTAGCACTCTAGTTGCACATTAGATCACTGTAGTAAAGCTACTGCTCACCAGGGACGTCTGCTGCTGGTATTCAAAGTGCATGTTTCAGTCTGCATGTCAGAATTTTTTTAATGAAATTGAAGAGGGTTTGAGAAGTCACTCAAAATGTGCCCTAATTTTTCTTTCTGCAGCACTAATCATAATTCATATGGCAAAATATACCCCCTCATTTTGTTCCTTTTTAAATTAAATGTTTTAAGAGTTACCACTTTATTCCAATCAAGATGGCTTCAGGTGTGCCATACCTTTGTAATAAGTAGGACTGTTAGCGCTCTAGTTGTTCTTTAGAACTCTCTGGGACATTCTGTCATTGGGCTATACTTGGGCTACATCTGGGTGATATTTGGGCTACATTTGGGCTCTTTTGTCTCTGGTGGCCATTTTGGGAGACTGCATGTCAGAATTTTTTAATGAAATAGAAGAGGATTTGAAAAGTCACTCAAAATGTGCCCTAATTTTTCTTTCTGCAGCACTAATAATACCTTCTATTGCATAATATACCCCCTCATTTTGTTCCTTTTTAAATTAAATGTTTTAAGAGTTACCACTTTATTCCCATCACGATGGCTCCAGGTGTGCCATACCTTTGTAATAAGTAGGACTGTTAGCGCTCTAGTTGTTCTTTAGAACACTCTAGGAGGCTGCAGTAGAACACAAAGGAATCAACTGACAGTCTCTGTCCTTGTTGGATGTACATGTTTTACTGAGAATGTCAGACTTCATTCTCACATGACTGAGAAAGATAATGTGAATTTACAGAAAATATGCTTTCAGTTTAGCTTATAGATCCCCTTCCAAACCACTGTGGGAAAATCATGAGATATTAGTTTTCTTTCAAACAATATTCATGATATCACAGCAGAAGGTTTTTCACATGGTAAAATCACCTTAGAACCCACCACAATTCCTAAAACGAGTATGGTACCATCAACAAATGATTTATAAGGTAACTAAAGTCCTAAAACCCTCTATTAACTACAATGCTTTTTAATGAGGTGCTATCATGTATATTGGTCCCAAGATGGCTGCCAACACTTCTTGGATGAAGTGCTGACAGCCAATCAGATCAGATGTGTGGTTAGGCTCCGCCCAGATATATATCTTTTTTTGAACCTAAATTACTCAAAATCCACTGGAGCACATATATTGAGACCTACAAAAGGCACATCGGGCTAACAGTCCCTACAATTTTGCCAAGTTTCGTGCAAATCCATTCAGCCGTTCGGGCTAAAAGTGAGGCCAACCGCCCTATGGAAAACTCAATGTTAAAAACACGTTTTGGGACCCCCCTTTTTTCTCGACCCCCCCTGGACGAACCCCCCCCCAATTTTCAGGGGCTGCTCAGAAACAAAATGTTCCATTTTCCTGAAAATTTCAGCCAATTCCGTCCACAAACGCCAAAGTTATTAGACATAGAATTTTCAAAAATCCCATAGAGAAAAAATCCTAACTATATATACCTACTGGCGACCGCCAGTAGGTAATATATATATATATATATATATATATATATATATATATATATTCACTGAAAAAACCATAGGTTATACACCATATATAGTTAGGAATTAGCATTTACAAAACCTTGAAAATTCACTGAAAAAACCATAGGTTATAGACCATATATAGTTAGGAATTAGCATTTACAAAACCTTATTTTACTCACACAAAACCATTGAAATTCCATATATAGTTAGTTGCACTAACTATATATCGCGCACCCGCAATCCACTGCTGATGATGTCACATATTACATCATTCATGACATGGTCAGTGACATCACTGATGACATCACTGATGACATCTCAAATGACATCACTGATGACATGACCTCCAGTGGACAAAGCTCATTCGCCGGACCAGACAATATTCAAGCTCCTTTTGAACACTAGAAAATAGTTTGTATACATTGTGGAGGAACTATTTGTTATAGAGAGAAGAGTATTACTTTGATTAACCGAGCTGGAGAAAATCATAAATGCATCAAGATGAGAAAACAATTAATCCTTTTTATTTTTTTTTGCTCCTGTTGAGACATGTTCAAACCCTGCTTTTTTGTTATTTCCTCTAAAAAAACACTAAAAAAACACAAAATAGTTTTCAAAAATCAAAAAAAAATCAAAAAATTGTTCAGAAAATTAATAAAAAAAATAAAAAGAATAAAAAAACAGTTCTTTTCAGAACTACCTTCCATTTATAACAAAAATGCCCAAATTTTTATACCCTGTCTTTCTTTTTTCCTCATAGTACACTCCTCGGACCGCTTCCCGGTGCGCGTACCGGGCGCTCCCCACGCAAAAACAAAGAAAAAAAATATTATTTTTTTTGCCCCGTGGGGCCCTTTTAAAGCCTCCGCATCAAACCTAGGGGGTCAGGGAGGATCTACTATGCCCCCTTATGGTCATTTCCCCCTTTGTTTTGGCCTCCTCTTGTCTCTCGATCCTACCGAGAGACAAGATGGCGGCCGCTCCGGACTGTTTAGAATGTTGACAGACACCGGAGAGCCAATCAGCTTCGCTTCGCGAAGTTCCGTTACGCGTCAAGTACGCGAACCGGGGCGCTACCCGGAGCGCGCTTACAGATATATATCTTTTTTTGAACGTTAATTTCTCAAAATCCACTGGAGCACATATCTTGAGACCTAGCAAAGGCACATCAGGCTAACAGTCCCTACAATTTTGCCAAGTTTCGTGCAAATCCATTCAGCCGTTCGGGCTAAAAGTGAGGCCAACCGCCCTATGGAAATTAACATGGGAAAAACGCGTTTTGGGACCCCCCTTTTTTCTCGGCCCCCCCTTGACGAAACCCCCCCCAAATTTTCAGTGGCTGCTCAGAAACAAAATGATCCATTTTCCTGAAAATTTCAGCCAATTCCGTCCACAAACGCCAAACTTATTAGACATAGAATTTTCAAAAATCCCATAGAGAAAAAATCCTAACTATATATACCTACTGGCGACCGCCAGTAGGTAATATATATATATATATATATATTCACTGAAAAAACCATAGGTTTCACTCCAGTTATAGTTAGCTGGAAGTTTTACTTGCATAAAACCATTGAAATTGCCACGTTATAGTTAGTTGGACTCACTATAACTTGCGCGTGCAATGCACTGCTGATGACGTCACATATTACATCACTCATGACATGGTCAGTGACATCACTCATGACATCACTGACGACACCATCCAGTGAATGTGTGTCTTTCTGAAAAATAAATATGTGTTATATATGTATATGTAAAAGTTGATGGAAGAATAAATGTTTAAATAAATGTTTACATGGATGTTTTTAAAAAAAATAATTGATTGGGTAACTGGCTTATTGAGTGTATCTTACTGAATACATATATTAGTGAGTAATGTTTAAATATTTAAATATATGTATTAGTGTTTCACTTTGTGTATAAGTGGCTGCATGGGTTGGTGAGTAGGTACATGTGTATGTATATAGGTTATTAGATATTTTTCTTAGTATCAGTATGAGTGTTTGTATGGTTTGGTGGGGGTATTACTTATTACATAGATGCCTGAATGACTGACACTCTGTTTGTATGTGTTTTGAAGACAACATATGTGCAGGACTGTATGGGTGGATGAGTGTGTATATGTCTGTGTTAGTGAGTGAATGACTGTCTTATTAGTGTATTTATCAGTAACTACATATGTTTTCATCTAGTATATGTGAATATTGATGTATATAAGAGAGTATATGTGAGAGTGAGGGATTGCAAGAGTTCCTGTTTAAATTAGTATGTATTTCTATAAGTGATTGTTTAAGAGAGTAAGTATGTGTAAGTTTCCTTAGAAGTAAAGTGGTAGTGTGTGTATAGCTGTATATGCAAATAAATGGATGTTCAATAGTTTATTTGCATGTGTGAGTATGTGTGTGAGTAACTTTTGGATGACTGTCGGTGTGTAACAGGATGTATAGGTGTATCACTACATATGATGAGTGAGTATATGTATGAATGACTATATAGAACTGTTGGTGAATTAGTGCATGTGTATTTAGATGGTGGAATTATTGAATTGGTTGTTGTAAATGGTATGTGTATCTCCATTTTTTTCAATATTTTAGTTTCTATTTTTGAATATTTGTTTCAAGGGTTACATTACAGTGAAAGGAGGTCTGTCACTCTGTCACAAGGATGGTGTCATCAGTGATGTCATGAGTGATGTCACTGACCAGGTCATGAGTGATGTAATATGTGACGTCATCAGCAGTGCATTGCACGCGCAAGTTATAATGAGTCCAACTAACTATAACATGGAAATTTCAATGGTTTTATGCGAGTAAAACTTCCAGCTAACTATAACTGGTGTGAAACCTATGTTTTTTTCAGTGAATTTAATAGGTTTTTTAAATGCTAATTCCTAACTATAACAGGTGTAAAACCTATGGTTTTTTCAGTGAATTTCAATGGTTTTTTAATAGCAAATCTCTATAGGTATGAAAAGTAATATTTTTTATAACAACTTTTATATTGTCTAATTGTATAATAGGTTTTTTTTTTCTTTTTTGCCCGGAGCGATCCCGGGGCGCATACCGATGCGCTCACCGGTAAGCGCCGTGTTACGGTGCGCCCCGGGGCGCGTACTGGTGAGCGTCCCGTTAGCGCTATTGCCGTGAACGAAAACAACATCGTAACGTATCGTGTAGCCGCGTCCGCGTGATACGCACGGCGTAAGCTTACCCGGAAGCACCCACGCGCATACTAATGCTCTATGTAAGCACCCCGGGTCGCGCAGCGTAAGCGCGTCGGGTCATGTGACCTGAAAATAACACTTTTCATTGGTTGCTAACAGTTTTTTTTATAAAGAATGAAATCCCCACCCATTTCCTTCACTTCTTCTTTCACTTTTGTAACTCAAAGACCTGCCTTTTTGCTCTCGGTTCTTTGTTGGATATCGTGGATTATCATGGTTGCCAGACCATCCAGCAGTGAAGATGACTCCTATGAATTCATCGATGAAGAGCCTCCTCAGCCAAAACTCAAAGAACATTTCATCTGGAATTTTTTTTCCATACCTGATGACCAGAAGAAGGTAAATGCTCCAAAAGTGGAGTGCAGGATCTGTCACACAGTCCTGTCACGGGGTGACCCCACTAAAAAATATTCTTTTAGGAACTCCACAATGATTCGCCATGTGGAGAGAAGGCACCCCCATAATTTTGCCTGGGAAAGTGTCAGGGCTCTGGCACAAGAGGTTCCCAGTGATGGGGCCTCTACTTCAACCGGAGGACCAACAACTTCGGTGAGGGGGAGATCACAAGAGCTGGTTCCGAACATTCAGCCTGCATTTAACAAAGGCGTCCTTAAATGCAGATACTGTGATCAGCTACTTTCCTATGGGGAGCAAAATGTTCTGCTCATGGTTCGAGCATTGGAGAACCATCGCTGCCGTTCCCAGCCCTAATTTTTATTTTTGTTCCTGTTGAGCAGTTTCCATTCCCTGTTTTTGTTTTTGTTCTGGGTCCGGCACCAGCTGCTGGGCGCCTCAATTGAGACGCCGTCCGAGGGGTAGGTGTGTCGGCTAGGACCTTGAGCCACCGTAGGTAAGGACGCTGACCGTTAACTCCACACTTGTCCCCATTGACCGGCTGGCTTCACCCAGTCACCGGCGAGTAGGGCTGCAGAGACTCTCTATTACCCGTGAGCCTGGGTGGTCGGGTAGGGCGCTTGTCATCGGGTCTCAACGCCGCTTGTGGGGGCTGTGGATGGTCGGGGCGATCGCGAGTTGCCGGCCCCTCCCGCTCCACTGCGTGGCTGTTTTTTGGTGTCCCGAAGGCTGGGACGCGACGCGGTTGGTGCAGGCGCCCGGTAGCTTCATTGGCCCCTCTGGCTTTTCTAATGGGAGCCCGCACGGGTTTGACCATGTGGCAACAGCATTGCCTAGACACTCCGTGGTTGTGGTTATGAGGTATTTGTCACCCTCACAGAGCCCGTGTTGCCGTAGGGGTTTCCCATTTGTCCACCCTCCATCCCCAGCTGCATTTTGATAAGGTTACCACATTGCATCATGCTTGAATTACCCCACTAGGTACCATACCTTACTCAACTGGTCCATCGGAAGCAGACTGCGAAGTACCTCTAGGAACCTCTTGGGGTGAGCATGATTAACCCGGTTTTCCTCCAATAATTAGCAGAATTGACTTCTTCATACTCCACTATTAAGTGACCATTACACAGACCAAACGGTTGTGTTTTGTTATTATTACCACCAATTCACTATGTCTGACACTTAGTTTTAACTCTTCACCTTGGTGGTTATATATGTGTGTGTGTGTATGGGCTGAACCTGTATCAGTCCTGTATATCGGATTACTGCTTAAAGCCGCTACCTGTGAAATTATGTTAATCTGATTTTTTGCAGGTCATAATATTTCAGCAGGACCAATCAGCCTGCTCCTCGGTAATACCGACCACTTAAGGTTGTATACCAGATTGTTAGTTTCAATTTTTCACCTTTTTATTTTCTCACTGTGTGGTACTATACACTGAGGTCCTGACGAATTGCCACTATGGCAAGAAACATGTTGACCAAACAAGAGGGTAGTAGTTAATTTGCTAGGATAGTTCCAGCGCATTTAGCTCCCCTCCCACCCATTTTAACCAAGGAAGTCTACCACAAAAATAAAATAAGTTGTGGACTGACTAACCTTTTTTAAAAGAAAACTTCACCTTTTCACGACCACACCCCCCTGCCCTCTCACACGCATGCACCATATGGCTGGAATAAAAGATCTCCGATAAAGAGCCCCGGTTTCGGGAGCCCGTCAGACATTGCAGCGCCAGTCTGACGAGGAGCAGAACCCATATGATGAAGCATGACACCTAGCTTGCTGGGTGTGTGAGGGTTTTAATTCCAACTAGGGGATTTGAATTTGAATTTGAATTTTAAAATATTTCTAAAGCGCTCTTATACCGAATCGGTTTCATGGCGCTAGATAGCCGAGGGTCAGTGGGAGGCGGATTACACTGCAGCAGATCTGGAGAACAAGAAGGTCTTCAGTTGCTTCCGGAATTCCAGATAGGAGGGAGACATCCTAAGAGCAGGGGGAAGTGAGTTCCAAAAGGATGGAGCCAGCACTGCAAATCTGGCCCCCCCGGCCTTCTGTTTCCTGAAGCGAGGAACTGACAGGAGGGCCAGGTGGGTGGAGCGAAGTTCTCTGGACGGGAGATAGGGAGCGATGGTTTCGCACAAAAAGACGGGGGCGGTCCCAGATCTAGCCTGGTATGTGATGCATCCCAGCTTGAAGAGCGCCCTCTCCCTCACAGGGAGCCAGTGGAGGGACTGCAGCAAGGGGGTCGTGCGATTGAACCTAGGGAGCCCGAAGATCAGGCGAGCCGCCTGATTTTGAATAAGTTGGAGTCGGCGGATAAGGTATCCCGGTGCACCGTTGAAGATAACATTCCCATAGTCAAGGCGCGACAGCACCATGGCCATGAGAATGATTTTTAGTGCGGCAGCAGAAAAAAAACGTGAGACCCTTCGGATGATCCGGAGGGAAAAAAAACAAGCAGACACAACAGCACTGGTCTGAGTGTGGAGGGTGAGCAGTGGATTAATGAAAATACCCAAAGTTTTGACTTTGGGAGCTGGAAGGGGGGGAGGACCAAGTGAGGAAGGCCAGAAGGAAGGGGACCAGGGACTGCAACCACCCCCCGTCAGGACCAGTTCCGTCTTGTCCGGGTTTAATTTGAGGTGGTTGCAGTTCATCCACCCTTGGATGAAGAGCATAACCTTCTGGAAGTTGGAAGACGAGGAAGGGGAAGATGAAAGGTTAAAGATAAGTTGGAGGTCGTCGGCGTAATTAAACACCGAGACCTCCATCTGCTGTAAAGAAAAAATGAGGGGTGAGATGTATAAGTTAAATAATAGAGGGGAAAGGGAGGAGCCTTGTGGGACTCCACAGGTCACCCTCCTAGGAGGGGCCGTGAAATTGGCAAGTTGAACGGCCTGCTCCCTGTCGGACAGAAAGGAGCGAAGCCAAGCAAAGGCCGTGCCCCCAATGCCCGCCGCTTGGACACGGGTTAACAAGATGTCATGGTCCACCGTGTCAAACGCGGCGGACAGATCTAACAGGACTAGGGCCTGTGGTCGGCCGGTGTCAATCCCCTCCCTCAATTGATCCATCACCGACACCACTACCTTCTCGGTCGAATGCAGCGGACGGAAGCCCGCCTGTCGGGCAGAGAGACAGCCCGAGGATTCTACAAAGGAACTGAGAGACCTGGTGACATGAGCCTCTGAGACCTTCGCAAGAAAAGGGAGAAGGGAGATAGGGCGGTAGTTGGAAGGCAGGGAAGGGTCCGCCCCTGCCTTTTTCAAAATAGGGATGATAACTGCCGACTTATGAGCAGAGGGGACAGTGCCGATGCTAAGGGAGTGGTTAATAAGGGTGAGAGGAGGAGAATGGCAGTAGGAGAAGAGCTCTTTTAGAGCGAATGCAGGGCCAATGTCCTGGGGAGAGCCCGATTTGATCCGGGCCAGGAGGGGGAGCAGGGAGTCTCGGGTAAGGAGGGGAAACTGAGTGAATACGGGAATCGGGAGAGTTGGAGAGGCAGGGGGAGGTGTCAAAGGTGAGGGGGGAATATTGGCCTTGATAAGGGCAATCTTCTCGAAGAAATAAGAGTTGAGGGAATTGCAAAGGGTTTGAGACGGGGGGATTTTAGGGGTCGCCCTGTCGGAAGCAGCCAGCTCATGAACAGTGGCAAAGATCTCTTTTGGCTGGTTATCTGCAGTCAGGATTCTGCCTGAGAAGTACTCCATTTTAGCTTTTAGTATAGCATGTTTGTACTCTTTCAAAGACAGACAAAAGTTGGTTTTGAGAAGGGGACAGCAGGTACGACGCCAGGCGCGTTCGGCTCTGCGGGTGGCAAGCTTTTTGTCCTTTAAGGCAGGGGTAAACCATCGGTTGGCCGCATGGGCACGTTTAATGGTCACTCTCTTAAGGGGGACGGTGGAGTTGCACGCCTTTAACAGCCAGTTGTTAATGGCAGAGAGCTGAGTGGGGAGAGAAAGGTCGTTAAGCTCCGGACTGGTTGCCGCAAGGGAGGAGCAGACCGCGGGGAGGACCGCCTTATCCCACTTTCTAGCCCAGATGTTTTTGGGCAAAGGGGGTTTGGGCGGCCGTCCGAGGTCGGCCGTAAAGGAAATGAGGGAGTGGTCTGACCAAGAGCACGGAGAAATAATTGGAAGATCCATGGGGATATTAAAGGACCAAATTTGGTCAAGTTGATGACCTTTGATGTGGGTGGCCGTACTGAGCTGAGGGAGGAAGTTTAGGCTGGTGAGCAGAGCCGTAAACTCCTTGGATCTTAAGTCTTCAGCTTGGTCATTCGGCCAATAGTTCAGGTCTCCGAGTAATAGAATAGCGGAGTTATTCACCACAAGAGTGGCCAAGAGGTCCTCAATAGCAGGTAAGAAGTCAGGGGTGGGCTGAGGCGGGCGATAAAAAAGTACACAGGTGAGAGGTACCCCAAAAGAAATGGAGCGGACTACTAAGCAGTCCACGGCCGGGATCACAGGGGACGGTAGGGTTTGGAAGAGAAGGTCCGTGCGGGTAATTAGGGCCACCCCCCCCCCCCCGTTTTCCCCCCTGAGCGGTCCCTCCTAATGGCCGAGTAAGTGGGGGGCAGTATGGACAACAGACTGGGTAACGAATCGTCCCTGAACCATGTTTCCGTAAGGAATAACAGGTCGGGCTGGCGTGAGTCGAGCAGATGGAAAAGCTCGTGTTGGTGCCCAACCGCAGACCTGGTATTAAGGAGGATCGCAGATGTGCCGGATTTAGGATTGTCAGGGGTGCGTTGGAAATTGGTATCAGATCTAGAAGGCAGCCTAGTAAGGGTAGGAGAGGTGTGATGAGGCTGTAGGGATAGAGTGCAAGGGCACGGGGGAACTGGGTTGGGATGGCGTAAGTCAAGTAAGGCAATGCGTTCCAGTACAGGGGTTGGCGGGAAGCAGGGATGCCGAAAAGAGTGAAGCGTCGCCGAAGAGTACCTAATGGAGGAATGAGCATGGTGACTGGGCCCGGGCCCCGGCCAGCCGCGGACGGGCGCAGACGGGCTTAACTCTGGCGCGACTCCGGCGCGCCTACGTCGCGCCCGCTGCGCTCGTCCGCTGCGCTGACGCGTGGTGGCCATTTAAATAGTGATGGGATCAGGGGGGAGTGGCTGAGATGTTCCAGGCCGACTGCCCAACCCAAAATGGCGCCCACAGTCGCCGGGGGTCGCCGATAAGCGGCTAGCCCACGGTAGATTGCTGGCTTTAGGCAGGCTATCGGGAAGCGTGTGGCGGCTAGTGATCAGCAGGGCCACTGAAAAGATTAAAAAAAGCAATTACCGCTGCTCGTGATCAGCAGGGTGAGGGGGGAGTGAAGATGCGGATAAAATGCTCGTAATCAGCAGGGTGATCCAAGGTATTAAAATCAAATGCTCGCTCTCCAGTAGATGCGCGTTAACCCGCTGCCACCGGGCTACTAGCTATCGCTGGTGCAAGGGCAGGGCGGATTCTAAATAGTGATGGGATCAGGGGGGAGTGGCTGAGATGTTCCAGGCCGACTGCCCAACCCAAAATGGCGCCCACAGTCGCCGGGGGTCGCCGATAAGCGGCTAGCCCCTGGTAGATTGCTGGCTTTAGGCAGGCTATCGGGAAGCGTGTGGCGGCTAGTGATCAGCAGGGCCACTGAAAAGATTAAAAAAAGCAATTACCGCTGCTCGTGATCAGCAGGGTGAGGGGGGAGTGAAGATGCGGATACACACACACCTCTCCACCACTCTTTTCGGGGAACTTTGTACCTTCTCTTGTACTACTATTTGTTTTTGTTCTAAAAAAAGAAAAAAGAAGAAAAAAAAAAGTTATTTTCAGAACTGCCTCCAATTCTCATCAAAGAGCTATATTCTTAAAAAAACGAAAAAGAGTAAGTGAAGTGGAGTGCATTGATCAATGAAAGGAAAATGAGTAAGAAAGAACAGAAAAGTATGAAAGGAGAAAGGAAGTGAAGTAGGGGGACTGAAAGAAGGTGAGTGTTGGGAACGAAAGTAAGGAGAAGGAGAGTGAACATGGGGAATGTGGTTATTCAAAGAAAATGTAGAAAAGGAACGGGAGTGTGGAAGGGTAAGAAAAGATGCATTGCTGGAGTTGCATCATTTTTCTGACACACTACAGCAATGCATAATTTTTGCGCTTACAGATACGTCTGAAATACTGACGTATCTAAAATTACGTGCGACATAATACGTCATATATTTAATATGACGCATGAGTAGAAGACTGAAGGCCTCATTTATGAGGCCATGTGTCACTTTTACGCCACCGGTGCGTCACTTTTTGTGACGCACCAGTGCTGTTAAAAATGCACCTTATTGAGTCATATTTACAAAGTGACGCATCTAGGTAGATGCGTCACTTTGTAAACCCCTGCGCCACATTATACCTACGTCAGGTGTAATGTATGCAAAATGAACGTATTGATGCAAGAAAGGGTCGTAGAGGTGACGCAGTAAAATCTATGAGATATCACTACGTCACTTTTATGACGCTGTTGCGTCCAAATCTTGCACCTGTTTCACAGCAGGCGTAAGACTGATGCAGGCCCTTTCACATGGGGCCTGGCCCCATGTAAAAGGATGCTTGCTGGAGTTGCATCATTTTTGTGACACACTCCAGCAATGCATCACTTATGCACTTACAGATACGTCTGAAATACTGACGTATCTAAAAGTACTTGCGACATAATACGTCATATATTTAATATGACGCATGAGTAGAAGACTGTTACCGGTGCGTAACTTTTTGTGACGCACCATTGCTCTTAAAAATGCAACTTATTGAGTCATATTTACAAAGTGACGCATCTAGGTAGATGTGTCACTTTGTAAACCCCTGCGCCACATTATACCTACGTCAGGTGTAATGTATGCAAAAGGGGTGTATTGATGCAAGAAAGGGTCGTAGAGGTGACGCAGTGAATGAACTGGGTTTTCCCCATGCTACGCTCCCCGGTACGCTCTCCGGTGCTGGAGTTGCATCATTTTTGTGACACACTCCAGCAAATGCATCACTTTTGCACTTACAGATACGTCTGAAATACTGACGTATCTAAAAGTACTTGCGACATAATACGTCATATATTTAATATGACGCATGAGTAGAAGACTGAAGGCCTCATTTATGAGGCCATGCATCACTTTTACGTCACCGGTGCGTCACTTTTTGTGACGCACCATTGCTGTTAAAAATGCAACTTATTGAGTCATATTTACAAAGGGACGCATCTAGGTAGATGCGTCACTTTGTAAACCCCTGCGCCACATTATACCTACGTCAGGTGTAATGTATGCAAAAGGGGTGTATTGATGCAAGAAAGGGTCGTAGAGGTGACGCAGTGAATGAACTCGGTTTTCCCCATGCTACGCTCCCCGGTACGCTCTCCGGTGCGCATACCAAGTGCTCCCGCCGCGAAAATCATTTTTTTCTTTTTCTTTTTTTGTCCCCACGGGGCCCTTTTATGGCCCCCACATCAAACCTAGGGGATCAGGGGGGGTCTACCCTGCCCCCTTTTTGTCATTTCCCCCTTTGTTTTTGCCACCTCTTGTGTCTCGAGCCTACCGAGTCACAAGATGGCAGCCGCTCCGGACTGTTTGGAATGTGTACAGACACCCGAGAGCCAATCAGCTTTCGTCGCGCGAAGTCTCGTAGCGCGCTGGACCGCGCCCTGGTGCGCGTACCGGGGCGCGCCTATAGATATATATATTTTTTTAACCTAAATTACTGAAAATCCACTGGAGCACCTATCTTGAGACATAGAAAAGGCACATCGGGCTACCAGTCCCTACAATTTTGACAAATTTGGTGGAAATCAATTCAGCCGTTCGGGCTAAAAGTGAGTCCAACCGCCCTATGGAAATTAACATGGGGAAAACATGTTTTGGGACCCCCCTTTTATCTTGGCCCCCGCTTGACGAATCCCCCCCAAACTTTCAGGGAAGGAGCGGAGCAGAGCGGGCCATCTTCTTTGAGAAATTCGCGAAGATTCGTCCCCCGGCGCCCAAGTTATTCCCAATAGAATGTTGCGGATTTCCTATGGAAAGTAGATCCTAACTATAACTACCCACTCCAAAAAGATACACCTAACACGTTTAATGAAAATTGTGAGGGACTTGGCGTGGACCAACAGTATGCCGATTGTATAATCACAGGGGATTTTAATACCAACCTCTTCTAGGACAATATGGAAGACCTTGAAGGGCTAACCCCACTTGCATCTGCAGAAGTTGAGGCGCAATCCAAACCGCTAAACCAAGCCTACTGCAGCTTGGGGGAACTCTGTGTGTTGCAACTACACAGTGCAGGATTTTTGGTAATAAATGGAAGGTCGACTAATGATACACCACCAAACTGGTCTTGGACGAATGGCCGCAAGTGTTCCTACTTAGATTACACTATTTGCAACGTGGCTCTGCTGAAGCATCTGGACAACTTCAGTATTCAACCGCAAGCTGAAAGCGGCCATCGTCCCCAGTTCTTAACCCTTAAAATAAAGCCAGAGTTTCATAAATCTGCTCCAATTACATTTACAGGAATGCACTGTGACAACCTGAAACGCCTAAGATGGAGTGGCCCTTATTTCAGCCGGCTCCGATCTGGGGCTTCTCCCAGTTGCTGCATGGACAACGTTTTGTTTAAAATTTATAACGCTATTTCAACCAAACAGTTCTCTCGGACAGATTCCGTTACCTGCCAGGGCGTAATTTCACAAGAGACAAGGGCACTGAAGTCACTTAGAAATAGCGCCTTGCGGTCCCTGATGAAATCCCCAGGAGATAACGAGCTTCTTAAGGTGTATAAACTCGCCCAAAAAACGTTTAGGCAGGCAGTACAAAAAGAAAAGCAGCTCCAACAAGATGAATTCTGGTGCAAACTAATATGGGAGATCAAAAACCACAACGCAAGGAAATTCTGGGCCTTAATTAACCGGCATAACTCTGGTAAGTCCAGCTCCGGCTCAGCAAATATACAAGAAGCCAGCTGGTCCCCTTTTTTAGTGGATCACTTTAAGTCCCCAGAAGGAATTGTGCCAATAGACGCATGTCCGCCAACCTTGGCGTCGACAAGCCCGAGCAAAAGTGGGAGCAGGTCTACTGGTAGCTTGGACTCCAGCACCGACGATCTTCAGACAACTCAAGAAAGGGTCACCAAAGTCCTGTTGAAAGCAAGAGCGGACGGAGCACCGGGTCCCAATGGACTACCTCAGAACTTATTTAAATCTGATCTACCCCTCTGGTCCGGCCATCTAACCAACCTTTTTAATTATTCCCTTAGAACCTCGATTACACCGGATTCTTGGCGTGGAGCGATAATCCACCCAATCTATAAATCAGGTCTCCATTCATCACCAAACAATTACAGACTGATAGCTCTCTTGGATATTGAGGCCAAACATTACGCGAGCATTCTCCTGAACGAGCTGAGAGGGTGATCGGAGGAGAAGAATCTGATACCAATGAACCAAACCGGCTTCATTGCCAAATCCGGAACCATGACTAACTTATTGACATTAGGCATCATTGTTGATAAAGCATGCTTAACATCTAGGGCTGTTTTTTGCTGCTTTGTTGATTTTAAAGCCGCTTTCGACAGCGTCCCCAGGGCAGCCCTATGGGAAAAGCTAAGGAGATGGGGAATCCCTCGAAAACTTCTGGAGGCAATAATTCAGTTACATTCATGACAACTAGGGGTGTCAAACAGGGCTGTGTGCTGGCCCCACTTCTTTTTAATCTGTTTATTGCTGACCTGACGACAACTTTAGATGAAACAAATAGCCACCCCCCAAAGGTGGGTGGTGTTCCCATAAGCAATCTGCTTTACGCTGATGACCTAGTGCTTCTCAGTCTAACACGCGTTGGTTAACAAAGGCTCCTGGTAAAATTATACAATTACACCACTGCAAACCTGTTAGAGGTTAACCTAAAGAAAACTCAAGCGGTTACCTTTGGAAAAAAAAGAAAAGTCGGGGGAGGATGGTCATATAACAACATGACCATTGCAGTAGGAAGTGTATACAAATACCTAGGGGTCAATCTCGACTCAATGGGCAATTTTGCGAAACAGCGTAAGGAGATATCTGCTAAAGCTGTGACCTTACAGGTGACCCTCTCTAAGCTCTCAAAAAAATTATCTGGCCCAAGTTTAACTCCTCTACTAGAGGTCACGAGAGCAAAAATAGGCCCGACACTGTCATATGGTAATGAGATTTTCAAGGGTAAACTGAACATGAATTTAAACCAACACGTGACTAAAATTTATAAAAAAGTCCTTTGTTTGCCCAAAAATGCCTCTGCTGCCCAGATTAGGCTAGAATTTGGTTTTATTAAACTATGAAGCCTCCAGCATTGGCACATTTCTAAATCTCTGCCACAAATTCAGACAAGCAGACATAGGCTCATTGGAGTCACTAGTTTGGCAAGATATCTTTGTGAAAAACCCAGGGGGCATGTATGGGTGCCTCTTTAAGGAGTACATTCAAGAACTCTCTGCGGGGGACCTATGTGATCTCAACCTCAGTATGACAGTATTTAAATCCACCATTAAGAAAAGCGTCCGAATAAGTTCCCTCATCATGGATAAAAATTACCTTGCCAAACGTAGACATGCATGGGCCATTATGGACTCGTACGGGCGTTTAGCTCCTGCAACCTATCTATCCTGCACCTACTCCCTGCACCTAAAACTCAGTTTTATGGCTATCAGACTTGGTGACTGGCAATTTTTAAAAGATCTGCCAGGCTGGCGTCGCACGTCAGATGAAATATGGTGCAGAGGGTGCGGCAGGACGGCTGAAACTCTGGAGCACGTGGTTTGTCTTTGCCCAGCACTCATGGCACAGCGCAGACATAAACTGAAAGTGGAGTGGAATAGGTTGGGAATCCGGTCCTGCAGACAGGCAATCATTGCGGCCTTATGCACAGAAAACACAGCTTTAAATATCGGCCTTATACTGTTTATACGCCATGTATATCGCAACTTTTTGCATGCGCCCCTCATGCTGGGAGCAGCCTAAACCAAGTTGTATCATCTGTAATTGATTTTATTTACCGTTGCACTATCATGATTTGCTGCTATTGACCTGCTATGGCTATTTTATCTGATTCCTTTTTTAACATTTGTAATTATTTATTAACGGCAGGTGGTCCTACACATTCAACACGGTAAATCACTGTATAACAAACTCTGCATCTTTTATCTTCCTTTTTTTAAAAAAAAGTCATTTTTAAACGTCACTTGGATTGTTCAATAGGGAACTGCACAATGCAATGTGGGAACTTTTATCCACTTAAAGTTGATCATTGATGTTATTTTTGCTCTTACAATGTGTATTGCTGTTGGCACTTCGTTTAAGGATGTTATTTTATATCCAAATAAAGATTATTATTATATATTATATTATAACTACCTACTGGCGACCGCCAGTAGGTAATATATACATATATATATATATATATATATATATATATCTGTCATGTGATCAAGCCTCCCTGGAGGCGAAACGCGTCATGGCGGCAGCGCTGGCTTCACTGGATTAAATCTGAATTTGCACCAGCATTCTTTGGGTCGGCTCTTTGTTGTACAGGATTTTAGGAGCAACAACTTGTGGAATATATATATATATATATATATATATATATATATATATATATATATATATATATATTACCTACTGGCGGTCGCCAGTAGGTATATATAGTTAGGATTTTTTCTCTATGGGTTTTTTGAAAATTCTATGTCTAATAACTTTGGCGTTTGTGGACGGAATTGGCTGATATTTTCAGGAAAATGGCACATTTTGTTTCTGAGCAGCCCTTGAAAATTTGGGGGGGGTTCGTCCAGTGGGGGCCGAGAAAAAAGGGGGGTCCCAAAACGTGTTTTTAACATTGAGTTTTCCATAGGGCGGTTGGCCTCACTTTTAGCCCGAACGGCTGAATGGATTTGCACGAAACTTGGCAAAATTGTAGGGACTGGTAGCCCGATGTGCCTTTTGTAGGTCTCAATATATGTGCTCCAGTGGATTTTGAGAAATTAACGTTTAAAAAAAGATATATATCTGTAACAGCGGACCGGTTAGCGCTCTGGTTCGCGGACTTTTCGCGCAACGGAGCTTTGTGAAGCGAAGCTGATTGGTTCTCCGGCGTCTGTCAACATTCCAAACAGTCCGTAGCGGCCGCCATCTTGTCTCTCGGTAGGATCGAGAGACAAGAGGAGGTCAAAACAAAGGGGGAAATAACTATAAGGGGGCATAGTAGATCCTCGCTGACCCCCTAGGTTTGATGTGGAGGTTTTAAAAGGGCCCCGCGGGGCAAAAAAAATAAAATAAAATAATAATTGAACGGCTGAATGGATTTGCACGAAACTTGGCAAAATATTAGGGACTGGTAGCCCGATGTGCCTTTGCTAGGTCTCAATATATGTGCTCCAGTGGATTTTGAGAAATTAACGTTCAAAAAAAGATATATATCTGTAACAGCGCTCCGCTTCGCGTAACGGAGGTTTGCGAAGCTGATTGGTCATTCTGTCACTGGGCTATAGTTGGGCTACATCTGGCTGATATTTGGGCTACATTTGTTTTTTTGTGTGTCTGGCGGCCATCTTTGGGCTACATTGGGCTACATTGGGCTTCATTGGGCTACATTCGGCTAATTAGCAAATAGCTCATCGCAAACTAGGAATGGTAAAGAATCGCTATTTATTCCTTAAAGTTCGCTATTTAGGAAATGCAAATAACTTTGATGATACATATGGCGGTTCATCTCTAACAAGATAAGAAGCATAGGGATAGATTTATGATGACTGGCGCATCACCAGGGATGTGTTAGTCATTCTGTGCCGCTGTTCCGTCACCTATGGTGTGCTGCATTTACAATGCGGCGCATCATGGGGCAAAAACAGCACAGATGCGTGATGTATCTGTGCCGTAAAGGTGGCGCATTGCTGGAGTTGTATCGCAAGTGTGATGAAGCTCCAGCAAGGGTCGGGGGTGCCCCTGTCGCAGGGTTTCTGTTCTCACACAGAACTGTGGACAGAGGATTGGAACCTCGGCGAATTAGGGTGTCCCAAAACTCACGTTAGTAATCAAAAACTATTTAGCAAGCTAGGTACAGTGTCACATTGGATATAACAAACTCTCAATGTCTAGACAATCCAGAATATGAACTTATAGTACCTCAGGATACGTGGAACTCATGAACAGTCGGTCGTTATATATTTCTTAGAAACCAGAACATGGAGTTAAGAAGAACACATGTGTATTTGAAATGTTTATTTACTAATGCCGTCTTCTCAGGCGTAGTACCTTAGATAATAAAAGTACACATATTATCAGTAGCAAAATTACCAGCATAGTTACTAGTACATAAAAAGTGAATGGTGATAGTATGTTAACATGCTGTAAATGAATAAGAGTTAGCAACACTTATAAGCAGCCGCGGGCCGTGGAGGGAGTTACGGTGAGGCAGGGAGGCGGGGAGGGGGAGAAGCAGGGTGGAGAATACAAGTACACATATTATCAGTAGCAAAATTACCAGCATAGTTACTAGTACATAAAAAGCGAATGGTGACAGTATGTTAACATGCTGTAAATGAATAAGAGTTAGCAACACTTATAAGCAGCCGCGGGCCGTGGAGGGAGTTACGGTGGGGCAGGGAGGCGGGGAGGGGGAGGGGCAGGGTAGAGAGGGCTCCACCCTGCTTCTCCCCCTCCCCGCCTCCCTGCCTCACCGTAACTCCCTCCACGGCCCGCGGCTGCTTATATCTCACCCTCCCTAATACACATATTATATTATTTGCTAAGAAGGTCTCTTTGTGTTGGTTTAGGGCGTGCCCATACTTTAGTGTCTTAGATTTGAAGGAATCACATCAGCATACACCAGCTCTCTCTTCATGTGAACCGCATCAACTGTTGTGTATGTGTGTTCGGCAAAGCAATATAAAACCCGCCTCATGCCCAGAATTGGCAGAAGTTGCACTTATGTTATGAGTATGAAGTCGTGGAGATCAGACCTCATAACAATTCTGTATCGTGTTGTTCTTGAAACTTTAGCACTCGCTGTACAGATATAGTTTAACAAGTAAAGCAGATAGTAGACCAATAACATATTATTCTCATGTAAACCACGATGAACTACTAGGTGGAAAGCTAAAGCAACAACTAAGTGTCGTGTGCAGAAGTTGCAAAAAAGGAAAAATGGCGTTTAAACCGGTAATGAGCCCATGCTAACTTAACACGGTGTAAAGATATCCAGGACCTAGATGACACCTCCTCATGATCCGGAAACGAACTGAATAAGATAATAGAAGTGCCATCTCATGAGAGCAGATTGCAAGTTTATATGTGGACGGTCCGCAAGGTAAAGCATTAAAAACTAGGAAAATTCAATGCTAAAGAAAAATAAAACAGCCAAGTACTTTATCGAGTCTTAAGCCAATAGGCAAGGTAAATAATAAAAACTTGACAAATAAGTCAATGAATTGTCAATGAAATGCTAGTACTCAGCATATGAAACATGAAAAAGGTCTATGACATAACTGTGTATGCAAAATAAGCTGCAACAGCCTCCAATATGAAGTCACCGTCTTCATCCGAAAACAGTTCAGCCATCCAATTTAAAAGCGGAAAAGAACATACGTGCTCTCCCAGCACCGGATCCTCTATCACCATCAGAGGACAGCTCGGTGGGTTTTCAAGAAAGCTGTGTTCCAAGAAAGACTGTGCTGCCGCCAGTAAATTCCAGGGACCAAGTAGTCCATGCATCAATGCCACAGCCATAATCCTTTCGCCAGGACAAATCAACTCGTGAGTAATGATAGGAGTCATCAGCTGATTAAAGTCGACGTCAGGAGAAACCGGTCCGCAGAGACACAAATCAATGGCCCAATCGAAATCACAGGTCAGGCAGTGAAATACAGGCTGGACACAGGTGAAGTAGGAGAACCGAAAAGATAATCCATATGCCGTGCTTAATATCGCCAACGGCATTGTGCCATAATATTCTAGCATGCGATTGCGGAACAGTGTCAGCAGCTGCAGGGTCGGAGGTTGCATAGGAGGGACATCCATATTTAAAAATGTAAAAAAGCACAAGAGCGTCCGCTGGTAATGCAAGTAAAAATGCAATCCACGAACCAGAGTGGAGAAAATGGAATGAAAGGGAGCAGGGATGACTCCAAATATTTTCTCAAATGAAGTCACGAGACCACTGGTAACAACTTTAAAAAAGTGTGCCAGGGATTTTGTGGAGGATGCGTTAAAGATAGTCGGAAACATGTTGCTGAAATTGAAAGGCAAACCTGTGTACGGGTGTTCGCTATGTGAAGTACGAAAGTTTCACGGGCCGAACTCAAGGCCACCTCTCTCTGAGACAAAAGAGCTCTTATTCTTGTCATGCCGTTGAAACGTGTCCCAAGGTTGGTATTTGTGGCCAGATTGAAAACTCCCTATGTTCATGTGTGGGAGGAAATAGAACATTTCTGCAGCAAATAACCCGTTCACTTACTGTTACGATAAAAGGAATACTTTTAATTAACTCAGAACAATCTTCATTATTGAGCATCAAATAACTACCATTTTCCAACAACTTGAACGTGGGGATGATAGCAGGAACTGGCGTGCCTTGCAACACGCAAGCCATATTTGGTCGGTGTTTGTTGCATGAATCGTGTAACTGTATGTGCCTACACATTAGTGAATGATCTGGCGTCTCAGTGCATTCCTCTCCATTCAGATAAACTTCTTGATCATCTTTGAAACATCTGTATGTGTATGGAAGCGACCAGACCTCATGAACAAAAGCACTACCTAAAGGTTCATAAAGACCTATTGGTATATATTTCATACAATTTGAAAACTTATATAAAGCAAAAGGCAGCGTTATTAAACCGTGGATAAGGCATGTTGCCAAAAAACCCGCAATCCTCTGCTGATGATGTCACTGAGCATGTCATGAATGATGTAATATGTGACATCATCAGTAGTGGATTATGGGTAATAGTATCTCTAGTTTACTCCCCTATAGCTGTCTTTCTTTTAACATAAGTGTGTGTTTCCTTCCCTTATACTTACTGTTTTTGGTTCGCTTCCAGTTCGCGTACCAGCGAGCGAACTAGGAAGCGAACTAAGAGAAATAGAGGTTGGCACAGTTCCAAATATTGTACCAATTTTTTAATAACGGGGAGGTAGTTCTGAAAATAACTTTTTTTTTATTTTTCTGAACATTTTTTTACTGTTTTTGAATTTTTCGGAACAGTTTTATATTTTTTTGGGTTTTTCTTGGAGGGGGCAATGAAAACGATTCATTGTAAAGGGCTCAACAGGAGCAACAAAACAAAAAAAAGAAGTATTTATTATTTTGGTCGTTTCGGACAAACTTGCATATGATAGTCAATAGCTCTGTTGATCAGAGTGATGCTTCTTTCTCCGTAGGAAATGAATCCATCGCAAAATACGCAGGTGTGTTTTACTTCACCAAATCTCATTTGTATATTTGGCACCATCTCCCTGCCCTCTGGTCCCGTTACTTCCGGTACAACAGATCTTCTGGCCATAATAGGGAGATTATCTAGGTCGTTCCGAAACTGTGCAGCACTGTAGTTGTTAGGATGCCACCTAGTCATATGGCGATGCATTGTGTAGTTTCCGAAACTGTATTTTTTGTCGGTCCCTCTGGACAGTCTATCTTGACATATAAGGCAAGTTACGTATCTTGCATTTACTTTTTTCTGACCTTTGGGAATTTTAAAAAATTGCCAAATGAAGTTTTCTTTCCGGTGAGACGTCTTGGGCTGCTCAGGCAAAAACTGCCTCTCTTCGTGCTCGTCCTCCTGTTCCTCTTCTTCTTCTTCTTGTTGAATTACAACTTGAGCAGGTGGTCCACTCTTCCTTGGATGTGGTGGAGGTGGTGGGGAAGCACCAGCTGAAGCTACTAAAGAAGCCATTGCTCAGTGATCACAAAGGGTCTTTCTCTCACAATGATGAAAGTCAGAGTGAGGAAAGAAGGAGGGATTTTCATCATTTGGGAAAAACAAGAGTTCTCAACCAATCAAAAGTGTTCATTTTAGATTATATGACCTAGTCTTACATCATTAGGAAACCAAAAGTGAAATGAACCAATGAAAAGTGTTATTACCAAGTCACATGACTTGCTGTGTTTACGTTAAGCGCTTTGCAGGGCCTCCCTGTTTGCTTCCAGAAACCTGCGCTTTGGCACTCGCTTCGCGTACCAGTTCGCTAACGTAGCACGTCATATGACGTATCAAGCGACAACGTGGAACGTCATGCGGACGGGAGGCGTCAAGATGTTGTTTTCTAACGCGGCACTTGCGGTAAAGAAACGTTTACCGGCTCGCGGTCTATTTCGCGGCATCAAGGTCAGCTAACGGGAAGCTTCCTGATTCGCGAAGCGGGAACGAAGAAAAAAAAATATTTAAAAAAAAAAATATTCATAAACATATAAAATATATTTTTGGATTTAAAGAAGAATACATTTTACAGCTACAGATATTAGCTGTTAAAAAACCAATGAAATTCACAGAAAAAACCATAGGTTATAGACCATATATAGTTAGGAATTAGCATTTACAAAACCTTGAAAATTCACTGAAAAAACCATAGGTTATAGACCATATATAGTTAGGAAATAGCATTTAGAAAACCTTATTTTACTCACACAAAACCATTGAAATTCCATATATAGTTAGTTGCACTAACTATATATCGCGCACCTGCAATCCACTGCTGATGATGTCACATATTACATCATTCATGACATGGTCAGTGACATCACTGATGACATCACTGATGACATCTCAAATGACATCACTGATGACATCACTGATGACAACATCCAGTGACTGTATGCTTCTGTAAAGTTAAAATATGTCTTACATATTGAAGAATGAGTGGATGTATAAGTGTCTGGATGAAGGATTTAGTAGGTGCATGACTGACTGTATAAGTGAGTGATTAAATGTGTCTCACTGAGTGCATGGGTTAGTGACTAAACTGTTTTAAATTGTGCATCATTGTGTCTGTTGTTTTGTAATCTGATGCATGTGTTGATCATTAGCTATATGACTAACTATATGGGTTATTGATTAGTTGCCCAAGTATTTGTATGGGAGACTGAGTGTGTGTGTGGGTGTCTGGGAGGTGTATGACTCTGTGCATAGATGTGTGAGCAGTTGATTCACTAGATGTATGGGTTCAAAAGTGCATGTGGAAACATCTGTATGGGCGGTTGACTGTGTGCATGAGTGTATTGGTGAGTGAATGGATATCTCAGTGCTACATGTCAAAGTAAGTACATATGTAAAACACAGTACATGTGATAGTTGACATATATAAATAACTGTGCATAAGAGCCAGTGAATGTGTGAGTGGCTGTATGGATTATTGTGAACTTGTATCAGGGATTGTATAACAGAGTAAATATGTGTTATTATATGTTCCAATAAGTAAGGTGTGTATAACTATATAGTTGAGGAAATCGAGGTGTGATTGATTCTTTGCAAGACTGACTAGGTGTGTGAGTAACTCCATGGATGAGTGACAGTCTGTGAGTGTCTGTTTACACTGAGTGTATCTAAGGTTATATTAGAGTCTGAAGAGGTTCATTGTATCATCACATGAATGATGTCATCAGTGATGTGATCAGTAATGTCAAATGAGATGTCATCAGTGATGTCATCAGTGATGTCATTTGAGATGTCATCAGTGATGTCATCAGTGATGTCACTGACCATGTCATGAATGATGTAATATGTGACATCATCAGCAGTGGATTGCAGGTGCGCGATATATAGTTAGTGCAACTAACTATATATGGAATTTCAATGGTTTTGTGTGAGTAAAATAAGGTTTTCTAAATGCTATTTCCTAACTATATATGGTCTATAACCTATGGTTTTTTCAGTGAATTTTCAAGGTTTTGTAAATGCTAATTCCTAACTATATATGGTCTATAACCTATGGTTTTTTCTGTGAATATATATATATATATATATATATATATATATATATATTATATATATATATATATATATATATATATATATATATTACCTACTGGCGGTCGCCAGTAGGTATATATAGTTAGGATTTTTTCTCTATGGGTTTTTTGAAAATTCTATGTCTAATAACTTTGGCGTTTGTGGACGGAATTGGCTGATATTTTCAGGAAAATGGCACATTTTGTTTCTGAGCAGCCCTTGAAAATTTGGGGGGGGTTCGTCCAGTGGGGGCCGAGAAAAAAGGGGGGTCCCAAAACGTGTTTTTAACATTGAGTTTTCCATAGGGCGGTTGGCCTCACTTTTAGCCCGAACGGCTGAATGGATTTGCACGAAACTTGGCAAAATTGTAGGGACTGGTAGCCCGATGTGCCTTTTGTAGGTCTCAATATATGTGCTCCAGTGGATTTTGAGAAATTAACGTTTAAAAAAAGATATATATCTGTAACAGCGGACCGGGCAGCGCTCTGGTTCGCGGACTTTTCGCGCAACGGAGCTTTGTGAAGCGAAGCTGATTGGTTCTCCGGCGTCTGTCAACATTCCAAACAGTCCGTAGCGGCCGCCATCTTGTCTCTCGGTAGGATCGAGAGACAAGAGGAGGTCAAAACAAAGGGGGAAATAACTATAAGGGGGCATAGTAGATCCTCGCTGACCCCCTAGGTTTGATGTGGAGGTTTTAAAAGGGCCCCGCGGGGCAAAAAAAAAAAATAATAATAATAATTGAACGGCTGAATGGATTTGCACGAAACTTGGCAAAATATTAGGGACTGGTAGCCCGATGTGCCTTTGCTAGGTCTCAATATATGTGCTCCAGTGGATTTTGAGAAATTAACGTTCAAAAAAAGATATATATCTGTAACAGCGCTCCGCTTCGCGTAACGGAGGTTTGCGAAGCTGATTGGTCATTCTGTCACTGGGCTATAGTTTGGCTACATCTGGCTGATATTTGGGCTACATTTGTTTTTTTGTGTGTCTGGCGGCCATCTTTGGGCTACATTGGGCTACATTGGGCTTCATTGGGCTACATTCGGCTAATTAGCAAATAGCTCATCGCAAACTAGGAATGGTAAAGAATCGCTATTTATTCCTTAAAGTTCGCTATTTAGGAAATGCAAAAAACTTTGATGATATATATGGCGGTTCATCTCTAACAAGATAAGAAGCATAGGGATACATTTATGATGACTGGCGCATCACCAGGGATGTGTTAGTCATTCTGTGCCGCTGTTCCGTCACCTATGGTGTGCTGCATTTACAATGCGGCGCATCATGGGGCAAAAACAGCACAGATGCGTGATGTATCTGTGCCGTAAAGGTGGCGCATTGCTGGAGTTGTATCGCAAGTGTGATGAAGCTCCAGCAAGGGTCGGGGGTGCCCCTGTCGCAGGGTTTCTGTTCTCACACAGAACTGTGGACAGAGGATTGGAACCTCGGCGAATGCACTGCTGGAGTTGTATCGCAAGTGTGATGAAGCTCCAGCAAGGGTCGGGGGTGCCCCTGTCGCAGGGTTTCTGTTGTCACACAGAACTGTGGACAGAGGATTGGAACCTCGGCGAATTAGGGTGTCCCAAAACTCACGTTAGTAATCAAAAACTCCTTAGCAAGCTAGGTACAGTGTCACATTGGATATAACAAACTCTCAATGTTTAGACAATCCAGAATATGAACTTATAGTACCTCAGGATACGTGGAACTCATGAACAGTCGGTCGTTATAGATTTCTTAGAAACCAGAACATGGAGTTAAGAAGAACAGATGTGTATTTGAAATGTTTATTTACTAATGCCGTCTTCTCAGGCGTAGTACCTTAGATAATAAAAGTACACATATTATCAGTAGCAAAATTACCAGCATAGTTACTAGTACATAAAAAGTGAATGGTGATAGTATGTTAACATGCTGTAAATGAATAAGAGTTAGCAACACTTATAAGCAGCCGCGGGCCGTGGAGGGAGTTACGGTGAGGCAGGGAGGCGGGGAGGGGGAGAAGCAGGGTGGAGAATACAAGTACACATATTATCAGTAGCAAAATTACCAGCATAGTTACTAGTACATAAAAAGCGAATGGTGACAGTATGTTAACATGCTGTAAATGAATAAGAGTTAGCAACACTTATAAGCAGCCGCGGGCCGTGGAGGGAGTTACGGTGGGGCAGGGAGGCGGGGAGGGGGAGGGGCAAGGTAGAGAGGGCTCCACCCTGCTTCTCCCCCTCCCCGCCTCCCTGCCCCATCGTAACTCCCTCCACGGCCCGCGGCTGCTTATATCTCACCCTCCCTAATACACATATTATAATATTTGCTAAGAAGGTCTCTTTGTGTTGGTTTAGGGCGTGCCCATACTTTAGTGTCTTAGATTTGAAGGAATCACATCACCATACACCAGCTCTCTCTTCATGTGAACCGCATCAACTGTTGTGTATGTGTGTTCGGCAAAGCAATATAAAACCCGCCTCATGCCCAGAATTGGCAGAAGTTGCACTTATGTTATGAGTATGAAGTCGTGGAGATCAGACCTCATAACAATTCTGTATCGTGTTGTTCTTGAAACTTTAGCACTCGCTGTACAGATATAGTTTAACAAGTAAAGCAGATAGTAGACCAATAACATATTATTCTCATGTAAACCACGATGAACTACTAGGTGGAAAGCTAAAGCAACAACTAAGTGTCGTGTGCAGAAGTTGCAAAAAAGGAAAAATGGCGTTTAAACCGGTAATGAGCCCATGCTAACTTAACACGGTGTAAAGATATCCAGGACCTAGATGACACCTCCTCATGATCCGGAAATGAACTGAATAAGATAATAGAAGTGCCATCTCATGAGAGCAGATTGCAAGTTTATATGTGGACGGTCCGCAAGGTAAAGCATTAAAAACTAGGAAAATTTAATGCTAAAGAAAAATAAAACAGCCAAGTACTTTATCGAGTCTTAAGCCAATAGGCAAGGTAAATAATAAAAACTTGACAAATAAGTCAATGAATTGTCAATGAAATGCTAGTACTCAGCATATCAAACATGAAAAAGGTCTATGACATAACTGTGTATGCAAAATAAGCTGCAACAGCCTCCAATAGGAAGTCACCGTCTTCATCCGAAAACAGTTCAGCCATCCAATTTAAAAGCGGAAAAGAACATACGTGCTCTCCCAGCACCGGATCCTCTATCACCATCAGAGGACAGCTCGGTGGGTTTTCAAGAAAGCTCTCTTCCAAGAAAGACTGTGCTGCCGCCAGTAAATTCCAGGGACCAAGTAGTCCATGCATCAATGCCACAGCCATAATCCTTTCGCCAGGACAAACCAACTCGTGAGTAATGATAGGAGTCATCAGCTGATTAAAGTCGACGTCAGGAGAAACCGGTCCGCAGAGACACAAATCAATGGCCCAATCGAAATCACAGGTCAGGCAGTGAAATACAGGCTGGACACAGGTGAAGTAGGAGAACCGAAAAGATAATCCATATGCCGTGCTTAATATCGCCAACGGCATTGTGCCATAATATTCTAGCATGCGATTGCGGAACAGTGTCAGCAGCTGCAGGGTCGGAGGTTGCATAGGAGGGACATCCATATTTAAAAATGTAAAAAAGCACAAGAGCGTCCGCTGGTAATGCAAGTAAAAATGCCAATCCACGAACCAGAGTGCAGAAAATACAATGAAAGGAAGCAGGGATGACTCCAAAGATTTTCTCAAATGAAGTCACGAGACCACTGGTAACAACTTTAAAAAAGTGTGTCAGGGACTTTGTGGAGGATGCGTTAAAGATAGTCGGAAACATGTTGCTGAAATTGAAAGGCAAATCTTAATTGAAAAGGGTGTGCACCTCTGTACGGGTGTTCGCTATGTGAAGTACGAAAGTTTCACGGGCCGAACTCAAGGCCACCTCTCTCTGAGACAAAAGAGCTCTTATTCTTGCCATGCCGTTGAAACGTGTCCCAAGGTTGGTATTTGTGGCCAGATTGAAAACTCCCTATGTTCATGTGTGGGAGGAAATCGAACATTTCTGCAGCAAATAACCCGTTCACTTACTGTTACGATAAAAGGAATACTTTTAATTAACTCAGAACAATCTTCATTATTGAGCATCAAATAACTACCATTTTCCAACAACTTGAACGTGGGGATGATAGCAGGAACTGGCGTGCCTTGCAACACGCAAGCCATATTTGGTCGGTGTTTGTTGCATGAACCGTGTAACTGTATGTGCCTACACATTAGTGAATGATCTGGCGTCTCAGTGCATTCCTCTCCATTCAGATAAACTTCTTGATCATCTTTGAAACATCTGTATGTGTATGGAAGCGACCAGACCTCATGAAGAAAAGCACTACCTAAAGGTTCATAACGACCTATTGGTATATATTTCATACAATTTGAAAACTTATATAAAGCAAAAGGCAGCGTTATTAAACCGTGGATAAGGCATGTTGTCAAAAAACCCGCAATCCTCTGCTGATGATGTCACTGAGCATGTCATGAATGATGTAATATGTGACATCATCAGCAGTGGATTACGGGTAATAGTATCTCTAGTTTACTCCCCTATAGCTGTCTTTATTTTAACATAAGTGTGTGTTTCCCTCCCTTATACTTACTGTTTTTGGTTCGCTTCCAGTTCGCGTACCGGCGAGCGAACTAGGAAGCGAACTAAGAGAAATAGAGGTTGGCACAGTTCCAAATATTGTACCAATTTTTTAATAACGGGGAGGTAGTTCTGAAAAGAACTTTTTTTTTTATTTTTCTGAACATTTTTTTACTGTTTTTGAATTTTTCGGAACAGTTTTATATTTTTGGGGGTTTTTCTTGGAGGGGGCAATGAAAACGATTCATTGTAAAGGGCTCAACAGGAGCAACAAAACAAAAAAAAGAAGTATTTATTATTTTGGGCGTTTCGGACAAACTTGCATATGATAGTCAATAGCTCTGTTGATCAGAGTGATGCTTCTTTCTCCGTAGGAAATGAATCCATCGCAAAATACGCAGGTGTGTTTTACTTCACCAAATCTCATTTGTATATTTGGCACCATCTCCCTGCCCTCTGGTCCCGTTACTTCCGGTACAACAGATCTTCTGGCCATAATAGGGAGATTATCTAGGTCGTTCCGAAACTGTGCAGCACTGTAGTTGTTAGGATGCCACCTAGTCATATGGCGATGCATTGTGTAGTTTCCGAAACTGTATTTTTTGTCGGTCCCTCTGGACAGTCTATCTTGACATATAAGGCAAGTTACGTATCTTGCATTTACTTTTTTCTGACCTTTGGGAATTTAAAAAAATTGCCAAATGAAGTTTTCTTTCCGGTGAGACGTCCTGGGCTGCTCAGGCAAAAACTGCCTCTCTTCGTGCTCGTCCTCCTGTTCCTCTTCTTCTTCTTCTTCTTGAATTATAACTTGAGCAGGTGGTCCACTCTTCCTTGGATGTGGTGGAGGTGGTGGGGAAGCACCAGCTGAAGCTACTAAAGAAGCCATTGCTCAGTGATCACAAAGGGTCTTTCTCTCACAATGATGAAAGTCAGAGTGAGGAAAGAAGGAGGGATTTTCATCATTTGGGAAAAACAAGAGTTCTCAACCAATCAAAAGTGTTCATTTTAGATTATATGACCTAGTCTTACATCATTAGGAAACCAAAAGTGAAATGAACCAATGAAAAGTGTTATTACCAAGTCACATGACTTGCTGTGTTTACGTTAAGCGCTTTGCAGGGCCTCCCGGTTTGCTTCCAGAAACCTGCGCTTTGCGACTCGCTTCGCGTACCAGTTCGCTAACGTAGCACGTCATATGACGTATCACGCGACAACGTGAAACGTCATGCGGACGGGAGGCGTCACGATGTTGTTTTCTAACGCGGCACTTGCGGTAAAGAAACGTTTACCGGCTCGCGGTCTATTTCGCGGCATCAAGGTCAGCTAACGGGAAGCTTCCCGATTCGCGAAGCGGGAACGAAGAAAAAAAAATATTTAAAAAAAAAATTATTCATAAACATATAAAATATATTTTTGGATTTAAAGAAGAATACATTTTACAGCTACAGATATTAGCTGTTAAAAAACCAATGAAATTCACAGAAAAAACCATAGGTTATAGACCATATATAGTTAGGAATTAGCATTTACAAAACCTTGAAAATTCACTGAAAAAACCATAGGTTATAGACCATATATAGTTAGGAATTAGCATTTAGAAAACCTTATTTTACTCACACAAAACCATTGAAATTCCATATATAGTTAGTTGCACTAACTATATATCGCGCACCCGCAATCCACTGCTGATGATGTCACATATTACATCATTCATGACATGGTCAGTGACATCACTGATGACATCACTGATGACATCTCAAATGACATCACTGATGACATCATCTAGTGTCTGTGTGTTTTTGTAAAGTTTAAATACGTTTTACATATTGAAGAATGACTGGATGTATGGAAGACTGAGTGTGTGTGTGGCTGGCTGGGAGGTGTGTGACTCTGTGCATATCAATGTGTACTTGTATCAGTGATTGTATAAGAGAGTAAGTATGTGTTAGTATATGTGTGAAAAGTATGGTGTTCTGTGTTTAACTATAGATGAGGAAATCGAAGTGTGATTGATTCTTCACAGGACTGACTAGGTGTATGAGTGCATATGATAGTGTTGTAATAATAAGTGACTGTATGTATGAGTAATTGTATGGGTGAATGAGTGAATGTGTGTGTAGACGTACGAATCAGTGAGTGTGTATGTAGTAACTGGTATTGGTGTGTCATGATGTCATCAGTGATGTCATTTGAGATGTCATCAGTGATGTCATTTCAGATGTCATTAGTGATGTCATCAGTGATGTCACTGAAGTATGGTGTTCTGTGTTCAACTGTATAGATAAAGAAATGGAAGTGTGATTGATTCTTTACAGGACTGGCTTGGTGTGTGAGTAACTCCATGGATGAGTGGCAGTGTGTGACTGTCTGCATAGGTGTATGAGTGCATATGATAGTGTTGTAATAATAAGTGACTGTATGTATGAGTGATTGTATGGGTGAATGAGTGAATGTGTGTGTAGACGTAGGAATCAGTGAGTGCTTATGTAGTAACTGGTATTGGTGTGTCATGATGTCATCAGTGATGTCATTTGAGATGTCATCAGTGATGTCATCAGTGATGTCATTTGAGATGTCATCAGTGATGTCATCAGTGATGTCACTGACCATGTCATGAATGATGTAATATGTGACATCATCAGCAGTGGATTGCGGGTGCGCGATATATAGTTAGTGCAACTAACTATATATGGAATTTCAATGGTTTTGTGTGAGTAAAATAAGGTTTTCTAAATGCTAATTCCTAACTATATATGGTCTATAACCTATGGTTTTTTCAGTGAATATATATATATATATATATATATATTTACAGGAAAAAACATAGGTTTCAGCCACGTTATAGTCAGTGATGTCATCAGTAATGTCACTGACCATGTGATGAGTGATGTAATATGTGACGTAATCAGCAGTGCATTGCGGGCACGCGAGTTATAGTTAGCTGAACTAACTATAACGGGGAAATTTCAATGGTTTTGTATGAGAGAAATGTCCACCTAACTATAACATTTGTGAAACCTATGGTTTTTTCAGTGAATTTCTAAGGTTTTTTAAATGCTAATTCCTAACTATAACGTGGCTGAAACCTATGGTTGTTTCAGTGAATATATATATGCACTGGAAAACTAAACAACCACTTCCTTTACAAAGAAATGGAAAGTTTGAATCTCTGCAACCTCTCTAATTTTTCACCTTAGTCATCTTCCACTCAATGAACACAACAACCACAATTACACACACCTACTTGCTACCATTCTTGCCTAAGCTTATCAATTATTCTTCTTTAATTCAAATTCAAAGTGCAGGCCTTTTATTCAGCCTTCTTGGTAACTACTATCCGTGAATAGCAGTGGGTAATTTGCACACTTCTGTCCTTTCTTGCGTCTTTTCTACCACACACTGCGACAGGTTTACAAGCCTCTTGCACCACTTTTGCATCATTTTTCCCACAACCTTGTAAATCTGCCCAACTGTGTGTACTTTATGCACTAGCTTTCTTCCTTAGTTGTTGTACTAGTTTCTCTTGCTCCCACTGTGCAATCCAACACCCTATCTGTGTAATGACCTGGAATTCCAAAGATCCACTTCACTGACAATGCAGTGGGTAGTTTGCATCTCTCCAACCTTTCTTATTTTTTACATTTTTCATCTTCCACTCAATCTACACATCATCCACACATACACACATCTAATTGCTGCATCCTTAGCTGTGATTATCAACTATTCTGATATTTTATATTCATATTCAAAGTGCAAGCCCTTTATCGAGCATTTTTGTTGTAACTACTGTTCCAGGAATTCTGCTCATACACAGAACTGTGCATAAAGATTTAGGACCTCAGTGAATTACGGTGTTCCAAAACCCACTTTACTACATAAACCCCCTACCAGACTAGCAATCAGTGACTCATTGATTCTTCGCCCGAAAGAAAAAGCACCAATGACTAGTCAACCCAGAACATGCGACTTAGATTACATGAAGTAAAGTGGATAACAAAAACACTCTTTCAATATAGTGTTACACCAGTTCAAAACAAGATGAAAATAAAGACATGTGCAACTTTGAAATGTTTATTTCTAACGCCATATTCTCATGCACAGTACCTTAGAAAATACAACCAAACATACTATCAGAAACAAGGTTGTCAGCATTGGTACTATTCTATGAAATACAAACGGAAAAAGCATCCTATGATGCTAAAGGTAAACAAATTTAAAATATACCTACATTTCACCCTCCCTACCCAGTAGATTAGTTTATAACTACAGAACGTCTCATAGGATTACATGGGCAGACCCATACCTCTGGTACTCAGCAGTAGTGGATCACATTCAGTGCTCCTCAAACTGTCAAGATACGAATGTTCTCTAACTGTGTGTAACTTTACCTCCACAATGGTATATGAAACGTGCAAGTATCAGAGGTGGCCACAGTTCCATATGTATTATGGCTCGAAAGTGCGAGGATCATTCTGAAGAACAGACACAGTATTCAAGATAACCTTGATGTTCCATGCTCTCACTATACACACAAAACTAGCGAGGCAGTTTACAAATCTAGCATACCAAATTATTCTCATATAAAGCAAAATACTCAGCCTTCTCTAAACAATATCACAAGTACGTGTTGTGTGCAAAGCAGAGGAGGAAAGCAAAAAAGCGTATAAGCTTCTAATAAACCCATGCTAACTTAAGTTAACATGGTGTGAGTGCAACGCTCAGCCCCACGGCACCCTTTCTTGATCAAAGCACGTGATATAAACGTGGGCGAATTAAAAAAGCAGAGTCCAAGCCTAAAAAGCTAAGTCATGTTCACATTTCCCCAAAAAAGTTATTCGCTCTTTGATAAAAAGCAGTAGCTAAATAATAAAGAATACGTAGAAAAATTAAAGAGTCTTAATCCAACAGCGTGTAAGCACAGTATGTAGCAACAGCCTGCAACAGGAAGTCATTGTTTTCAGCTGAAAACATTTCAGCCATCCAATTCAATAGTGGGAATGAACATACATGTTCCTCAACGACCGGAGCCTTTATCACCATCAGAGAAAAACTCGGGTCATCTTCAATGTAACTGCGTGCCAAGAACTCAAGCGCCACTGCAAAAACATTCCAACGTCCCATTATTCCATGTGTCGCTGCTAAGGCCATAATCCCGCCACCAATACAGAGCACGTTGTGGAAAAGTAAATTTTGCCATGTTCTGTGTCCCTACGCCTCATCCATCATATGTTATGTGTGCATGACCAATATGCATATGTTATTCCCCATGTCTGTTTAATGACGCAATTACAGTTGTGTCCACCTCTGGTATGTCATTTTCCAGTCCTCGTGAATACTACGAATATTAGGCCTATGTAAAGCTATGTTGCCACGTTTCCCAGCGTGCACGTTATTTCATTATAAAGTCCCTGTTTCCAGGCCTCAAAAGGGCCCGGACATCAGATTCAGCTCCTGTCTCCTGAAAGCCTCGCTGAGGAGCGATACAGCCCCCACCTGTATCCTCGACCCTTCACTTACTTCCTGCCTCGCAGTGCCCGGTGCAGCCCGGCTCTGCCTCTGAGTCTGCCAAAAGTATGTTATAGTTCCAGCTATCAGTTCAGTCCTCCTTCTCTGCATTCCTAAGCTACTGAACTGCATCAATAGTTTCCGTCATTGTCTAGCCTATGCGACTCCATGTTAGAGAAATACTGCATTTAATAGTCATTTAATTCTTCATCACGCACTACATGTAGAATAATGCATGGTCCAGTCTTAGAATCAAGTTAGCCTCTCCCCTCCTGACTCTTAGTTTATATCAACATGTCCTCTAAACATTAGATACTAGATAGGGTTTAGGTACATGTCGCTCCGACCCTCCAGACTCTAGTCTCTGCTCCTAGCACAGAGTTCGTAGCCCCCAGCTTCTCCTAGTAACACGTCATTGCCAGTTTACGCGCACCATTAGGTTAGAGGTCCCGGCTCCTTAGGTAGCCCCCTCCTATGTTTCCGCCCCATTCATGACATATTCTGTTACGTTTGCATCACATGTCTATGTATACTCCCAGTTACACCTACTTTTACTGTTATCTTTCGCGACTGCTACGCGTCACGCCTTCTGCTCCACCCACTGTTACGCCTACTGCAATGTAATGCTATGTGTTCGCGCTATGTATATATGCCTGTGTTTTGTTATTGAATGTTAGCGCGCTCATCCCAGATCCAGCCCCAGCAGCTGCTGGGCCCCTGTTCCTATGCAGGTTGTCCTGATCCTGTCCTTATGCTGTAATAAACCTGCAGAAACTCCTACTACCTCGAATCTTGACTCTTATTTTATTGAGCTATCTGTTATTCATTCATTCATTCAAAAATAGATCCGGTATTATTTATTTATATACCACATAATGGCGCCCGAATAGGGACTTGCCCTTTCCCCACGCGTCGGTGAAGGCACGCCGACCCCCTGACCCTCTGCAGCCGTGACGGAACCATACCGGCCACGTGCAGATATTTCTGCTTCAAGTATCCCTCAGGCCCACGGAGGAGACAGAGGAGGCGGTCCAGCATCCAAACGAGACGGTGGAGGAACGCGGCGAGTCCCGACCAGAGCCCAAGCCAAGAGTCCAAGGTCCGAGGTATCCGGAGGCCCACCCGTAACTGAAGTCCGAAGTCCGAAGTTCGTCGTCGTAGCAGTCCAGTCCCGTCCGAGGCCTTCCGTTCCGTGCTGCCCGGTGAGTACCATTGCTGGGGTAGTATCTAGACAGGACCAATCTAAATTGACTCCTGGTCCGTGGGTTGGTGGTGCCCAGACTCACAAACGAAGTGTTCACCTAGGTGGATACGGGTCTTGATGCGTCCCTTTATGGGACCGGTATGTTCCGTACTGTTACAGCAGTGCATCCAGTAACTCTAGTCTGTTCCGTTCTCGAGAAAATTCTTGTATTTCTGTTCTCAGTATTCCAGGTAATATTCTGTTCGAACTGTTATTTATAATGTTGTTTAATGTCTTTCCAATGTCGTGGTATGCCTGAATTGTTTTCCCAATTGTTATTGTTTTTCGTGTATTATATTGTGTTCCGATTCAAGTTTACAATGCCGCTCTTTTCCAAGTTACGTCAGTTAAAAACTAGAAAGGGTTTATTAGAGGAAGCAGTTCCTGTTCCGCCTAGGGACAGTCCAGGTCATTTTATGTATCAGAAACATGGCATAAGCGCCATATTGTATCTAGATTTATGGGTAGAGTATACCAAACAGTTGGCCGAAAAGTATAGATGGCCCGTATCGGGTACATGGGATGCCGAATGTATCATGCGAGTAGAAGAAGCATTATGGAAAAAGAAAGCCAGACAGTCACAGAAAGATGCCATCGAGTTATGGCGCAAGGAAGCTCATAAAAGAACCGAAAAGGAAGTCAGAAAGTCAGAGTTAAGTAGAGAATCCCAGGAACGAGCCCAAGAAAGAGAAGTAATCGAGATAGGTGAACAAGTCAAAGCCGAACAGTCAGACAGACAGAGGCATGCCCTCATTAAGGGTATGTATCCTCTTCTTGCCGAAGGTTTGCCAAAAGCGACCCCAGAGGCATCTAGTAATTGCCCGCCACCATTAGTTCCGATCAAGCTACGTCACAAACCGACCGCAGCTGATATTTTTATTTCGTCCTATCTGGACGACACAGTCCCCGAATATGCAAATCCTGTTCGCGCTCCGCCAGTCCCTGTAAACCAGGTAATTCATGCTCCTCCAGACACCGGGGTGCCCTTAACAGCTCACCCGGTCCAGCCCGCCATACAAGTCCAGCCCACGTTACAATTACCGACCTTGCCAGCACAAAAGGCATCAGTCGACGATTCCGGTTTAGGGGCCACAGGAGGAGGTCTTCCTCAAACCCCGCCGCCACACAAGCGTTTAACATTACTCGAATTACATGCTCAAACGTTACAGCGCACGCCCAAACATCAGTCTGTTACAGAAATCAGGCAAACCCTTAACGAATGTGTCTATGATCCAGTTCCAGGCGAATATAATATGGTTTTATATTCCTTACGTGTAAGGAGAGTGACCGAGTATCTGGTCACCTTGCCGAATATGAAAGAAGATCTAGACAGAATATATCGTTTCATCCGTACAGGGGATGATCCAGAAAGTATTAGTGATGCCATGTCCCGAAGGAAAGCTGAGATCCAGCGTATGATATTGAAGTTCTTAATTAACTGTCTAATAAGAGAACAAGATTACCCATCTACAGATCCAGTCGAAATGAAAACTCTGACAAAGTGGAGTGATAATATAGCCGAGGGTAAGCACAATACCATTAGTGCCATGGAAAGTATGTACAAGAAAATCCGTAAAGAGATAATAAAGATACACGAACAGTGTAAAGCAGCACAAATAAGCGAAAAAGAAAGTACCTCTGAACCTGAAGAGGAAGAGGACGAGAATCCCACCAGAATAGCGTATGTAGGAAAATCTAGATTTCCAGATCGCCATTCACGTCTAGAACCCAAGTCTACTTTCCATCATCCAGCACCAGAACAAGGTTCTCTAGAACAAGTATTTCAAGCTACCGATCACATCCTGAAATCACGAATCGGTTATAGTGAGTTAAGTACCATGCATGAACAAGAACTAGCCCGATCAGCAGTCCGATGGATTACTGATTCTACCACTTTTCCAGACGAAATAGTGGCACAAATGTTTCTGAAACTGCCCCCAGCCGAGCAGCGACTGGTGGGTATGTATATGATCCAGCACCTTATTACTTTGTATGAGGGTCAACATTCTGATCCAGGTCCGTTGCACGATATCCTGAACGAGTTACTCCAGTATAGATGGAGAGGTCTAGGTACCGATTTAATTAGTGTCATTCTAGAACAACGTCACAAATATAGAACGTTTCTGAACCCGCATTTTGTTCATGTCTCACCCCCAGAAAGTAAACCATTCTACATAGACAGACAGAATCCGTTACGAGAAGTCCACCCAGTTAAAGGAACGGGTGGCGAAATGCAACGAGTGTTTGTATACACTCCAATCACAAAGATGGAACTCCTTGAAATGAAGAAATTAATTCCCTGTCATGACAAAGATCCAGCAGGGTTCCATAGAGAATTAAAAGACATGCTCCGTATGGGAGAATACACTTACCCAGATATCATTAAAATGTTAAAGGTCCTGTTACCCGCAGGGGTGTATGAAAAGCTAAAGGAAAAAGAATGGGAGGTGGGAGAGAAAAAGATCGATTGGGCAGTTCTAGAAGCTGAAGACAAGGCACGAGTACCAGGAACCGGTCTTGGAGATAAATGTAAAGAATTACCAGAATTATTGATTCAAGTTTTACCCAGATTATTGACAACGAGAAAAGAAGACTGGGATGCAATCTCAGCCTGTAAACAGAAACAAGATGAAGATATTAGTGATTTTTATTCTAGATTTGAAAAATGTTTTAGTATTAACAGTGGTCTCAAGACAAGTAGTGAGTCATACCCTCACCTTTTTGTTACTAAATTAGTCGAGAATTCAAGTCCACAAATTAAAAATCGAGTTTTGAAAGTTGAAAGCACCTGGCAAGCAAATACTCCGTCCCAGATGCTCCAGATGCTCCAGTATCACCAGAATAGAATCAGGGAAGAGCAAGAACACGAAAGAAAACGTATGAAAGACACGAAAATGAAAGTGCTAGTTGCACAATCTGTTCCTCAAGACAGTCAGAAGAGGGGTCCGAATCAAGCCAGTCATCCTGCAGCTCCCGTTAAAGGGAACTGCAATTATTGTAAACAGCCAGGTCATTTTATAAACGAGTGTGCAGTTCTGAAACATAACATAGCTACTGGTAAGACTAAAGAAAGACCACGTCCGCCTAGACAAGAACAAGTTTCACAGATTCTTCAGCCACAGAATGCACCACAGACAGTTACAGTACCGCAGCCTATCGCTGCAACACAGCATGTTACATCGCAGATGTACCAGTATGCTCAGACAGAGTATCCAGAGTACCAGCCATATTCATGAAACAGCCTAGAGAGGGAGGTAGGCTTGCCTCTCATCGAGATACCTGTAGATCAAGAAGGTCCCTATGTTCACAGTCAAGTATTAGGGAAAGACAGAAAGTTTTTGATCGATACAGGGGCAAGTAGGACCACAATTAGTCACGCCGAAGTTCCAGGGGCTCCGCTCTCAGGCTCAAGAAATGTTTCCCTTGGATTTTCAGGAAAACCAATAGTTAATGAGATATCTAAGCCAGTTACTCTAGAAGTAGGTCCATTGTCCCGCACTACTGATCTGTTACTTACTAAGTCCTGTCCAGAAAATCTATTAGGCATTAAGACACTGAAAGAATTAGGTGCAGTTATTTGCTGTTCCCCAGAGGGAATACGATTGTTCCTACGTGACTTTAAGGGTCACTATGTATTACGAGATTTTGATTCCAGATTGTCTAATGTTCCGCAGCATTTATGGGCGCAAGGTCCAACTGATGTAGGTTACATGCAAATCACACCCCATCGTGTGACTCTCAAGCCAGGTGTAGTGTTACCCCGAATCAGACAGTACAGATTGCCACCTGAGGCTGTAGCAGCCTTATCCAAAATTATTGACGAGCTCATTGTTCAAGGAGTAGTTGTAGAAACTGACTCCAATGTATGTAATTCTCCGATCATTCCAGTCATGAAACGTACTGATCCAAATGCACCCCCAGTATATCGATTAGTGATTGATTTACGAGAGCTTAATAAATGTATTATTCCTCAGTACCCAGTTGTCCCAGACATTTCTTCCCTGTTAACAGCCATTGATTCCGAAGCCACGTTTTTCACTGTCATAGACCTCAAGAATGCATTTTTTAGTGTTCCTATTCATCCAGACAGCCAGTTTCTTTTCGGATTTTGTTTAAATGGAAGGAGCTATATGTTTACACGCGCTCCTCAAGGTTTCACAGAAAGCCCTAGTATTTACAGTCAAGCACTCAAGAGACAACTAGACAACATTCACATGCCAACTGACACTGCCCTGCTCCAATATGTCGATGATCTACTGATCACAGCCCGTTCTGAACGTGACTGCGAGCGAGCGTCACTGACAGTTCTGTATTTCCTAGCCGAGATGGGGCACAAGGTGTCCCCTTCTAAGCTTCAATTCTGTGTCCAGCAAGTGGTATACTTAGGACACTTACTGTCCAAGAGGGGTAGGCAGTTGACACCCGACCGTATCCAGTTAATAGCGAGTCTTCCCCAGCCCAGAACCCAGAAGGAGGTACGTGCCTTTATCGGCCTTACTTCCTATTGTAGACAATGGATTCCTCAGTATGCCTTTCTAGCCAAGCCACTGATACAGTTAACGACACAGGAGGCAGCCGTATCGACTGTCCTCCCTTGGACATCTGACCATACACTTAGTTTCAACGAGTTAAAGAAAGCTTTATGTCAAGCTCCAGTTCTAGCTACACCAAACTACAGTAAGCCTTTTACACTTTTCGTTACAGAACGTGAAGGTACAGCATTATCTGTTCTTACACAAGATCAAGCAGGACAGTACAAGCCCTGTGCTTATTTTTCGAGCACATTAGATCCAGTCGCCCAGGCGTTGCCTGCGTGCCTCAAGTCAGTTGCAGCCACAGCACTAGCTATCAGACAAAGTGATTCCATAGTTTTAGGACACTCTCTGACAGTACAAGTTCCACATTCAGTAGAAGTTCTTTTAAACCGAACACAAACTCAGCACTTGACAATTGCACGTTTAACAGGTTATGAATTGACACTGTTCCAGCCACACATAGAAATCAGACGCTGCAACGTCCTGAATCCTGCTACACTGTTACCATCAGCTAATTCAAATCCTGACACACATGATTGTGTGGAAGTAGTCAACATTACGACAAAGCCAAGACAAGACCTGACAGACATCCCGTTACCAGATCCTGACCTGACACTTTATGTGGATGGTTCATGTATGAGAACTAGTACAGGAGAACTAGTCGCCGCGTATGCAGTGACTACTGATACTGAAGTTATTGAAACACACCGTATTGACACCCTGTCCGCTCAAGCAGCAGAGCTAGTTGCTCTGACACAAGCCTGTATACACGCCAAGAACCTGAAAGTTAATGTTTACACAGATTCACGTTACGCATTCGGAGTTGTACACGACTTCGGAGTGCTCTGGCAGGAGAGAGGTTTCATGACTTCTCATGGAACCAAGATTCAGCATGGTCTCCTTATTCAAGCTCTGTTAGATGCCATACATTTACCGACATCTATCGCTATCATGAAATGCAAAGCACATACGAAAGTCACTGACATTATTTCCCAAAGTAACGATCTAGCAGATCGCACAGCCAAGCTTACAGCACAGACTCCAGACATTCCAGTTAATCAGACACATACTCCAGATCCGATGACATGTATGACAGTTAAGGACCCTACTCAAGATGTCATAGATATCCAGTTACATGCTACTCCCGATGAAATCAAGAAATGGTCTGAACAAGGAGGGGTCCAGACAGATCAAGGATGGTTAACGAAGGGTAGAGCCACATGGTTTCTCCCCGACTCTATGGTTCAAGTCATTATTAATACCGCACATAGTCCAGCACATTTAGGAGAAAAAGCTATGTTAGACAGTATCCAGAACATTTGGTTCAACAAGCATTTACGAGCTGCAGCCAAGCAGAAGGTCCGTACCTGTATGATATGTTGTCAGTTTAATCCAGGTAAAAGTGTCCCGGTGGAACAAGGTGGTTTCCAGCCCCCTGACCACCCTTTTGAGGTCCTCCAGATGGATTATATTCAGATGGAGCGATGTCGAGGTTTCAAGTATGTCCTTGTAGTTGTATGCGCTTTGTCCAGATGGACAGAAGCATATCCAGTTCCAGATTACACAGCCGCGACCACTGCCAAGCAGTTGGTTCGTGAATTCTTCCCTAGATATGGACTCCCTAGAGTCGTATATTCTGATAACGGTCAGCCATTCTCATCCGAACTCATGAAGCACGTTTCCCTTTTGTTAGGGTACCAGTGGAAGTTCCATTGTGTACGCCATCCTGAAGCAGCTGGTCTAGTTGAGAGACATAATCAGACCCTGAAAATCCGTATTGCCAAAGTTTGTAAAGAAAAAGGTGTGGACTGGCTAGTAGCTCTGCCAGTCGCTTTGTTTTATATGCGCATGGTCGCACATTCCAGATCAGGTCTGTCCCCGTATGAGGTCGTATTCGGCCGCCCCCCTAACATGTGGGGTACTCCTAGACCCCGAAGTATTACCGATGTTTCATGTAATATGCTGACAGATTACCTAGCTTCCTTGATGTCTGCCCTCAACTCATGTCGTTCACAGGTTGCTGCCGCCTTTCCAGACAATACCGAGGTGGCACCGCATGAAATCGTTCCAGGTTCCCTAGTGATGGTCCGGAATTTTGACAGATCAAGTCCGCTGGAGCCTCGTTGGAAGGAGCCCCGTCAGGTCCTCTTGTCCACCCGTACTGCCGTCAAGTTGGAAGGCAGAAAAGGATGGATCCACCTTTCTCATATTAAACTTTTTAAAGGATTGAAACCAGTCTCTAAAAACATTTCCCAGGATTTGAAAGACTGCCAGAATATTGCTCTTAAGGACTGTCCCGCAAAAGACATTATTACAACCCCTTCCTTGTTAGAGAAAACTCCGCAACAGGAGTATAAGTTAAAGCTCAGGTCTAGTAAAATAAGTCAGTCAGTTTGATTGTATAAGTCCTCCCCTAGGTGAAACGGTTAGACTGTTTCTGACATGTATAAAATAGACCCCCATAGTGAGAGAGTCAGTAATAACTCAATTCAATGTATCGTTTTTCTGAGTTTCGTATTATTCATCAGTATTTTGATTTCCTGCACCAGCTATGCGTTCTATCTGTATTTTCCAGTTCCTCATGTAAATATGTCTGCTAATGCTACAGTAGAGCACACGTTTAGTGATCTGCCTCCTCACGAATATTCATACCGCCTCGCTATGCGCAACAACACATTTATCCGTATGTTACATTATTCACACCAGACCAGCAATGCCACTAATTGTTGGGTGTGTGGTCGACTCCCCCCTTTCCAGACGTCAAAGGGAGTTCTGCCACTTTTTCCTTATCCATTCTCACACAATGGTTTGTGTGGAGCATGGTCCACGTTAACGTCATCCTCAACAGATATGTCTTTTCTTAACAGTACATGTTTCCCAGACAAGCAAGGTCTCCCCCACAGAACAGGTTTAGATCTAGAAAATGAAGTGTATAATTTAGGTAATTATTCGTCGAATTTCATGGTCCTGAATGTTCAGTCTGATACTACTCCAGACTTACCTGCTATTTCAGTACTACCTGTCAAAGGCGAATTATGTGTCCGTAGTTATGGTTCCATACATGTAGGTCATAGTGATTGTATTACTGTTATCCAGTATAGTGACAGTGGGAAATCTGTTTTCAAAGCTTCACGTCACTCTTATTTTATTTGTGGTCAAACCGCATATGTCCGTCTGCCCCTCGATTGGGAGGGAACCTGTTACATTGCTTTCCTACTGCCACCTGTTTTCCTAGCCCCATCTGATTATCACAGAAACACACATCTAGTACACATTAGACATAGAAGGGAGTCCCCAATTGTCGATTATACTGAAACTACTCTAGAACAGTATACAGATTTCAATAAAGGTTTCTTCTTCTTTGTAGGACCTGTCCAGAATAGTAAACTGATCCGTAGGTTAACAAGAACCCTTGAAGCTGTAGTAAATGAGACTGCCTCTGCTCTAGGTAACTTAACCGAAGAACAATCTGCTATGAGATTTGTCGTTTTGCAAAATCGTCTCGTCCTTGACGTCATACTGGCCGATAGGGGCGGGGCCTGTAGAGTCATCGGATCTAGTTGCTGCATTTTCATTCCAAATAACGCGCCGTCTGTTTATTCAGCTATAACCAGACTCCATAAAATTGCCCATCTGTTACACCAAGATCCAGGCACCTGGACATGGTCCGGTTGGTTCTGGAATATAATTTCCGTATGGGGATGGAAAGTCCTGTCTTTTCTAGGTATTGCAGTAGCGATTATATTTAGCTGCTGCCTCTGTATACAATGTGGCCCTGCGATTTGCAGCATGTGTGCTACCTCTTGTATTCCTAGTCCCAAGCCCCGTTCTAAATCCCGTTCCAAGACAATTCGAGACGAACAAATGATACTGTATGAAATGATAGATGGTATCATGAAAATTGATGTTTCCTGATGGAAACGTAGTGACAAGGAGGGAATGTGGAAAAGTAAATTTTGCCATGTTCTGTGTCCCTACGCCTCATCCATCATATGTTATGTGTGCATGACCAATATGCATATGTTATTCCCCATGTCTGTTTAATGACGCAATTACAGTTGTGTCCACCTCTGGTATGTCATTTTCCAGTCCTCGTGAATACTACGAATATTAGGCCTATGTAAAGCTATGTTGCCACGTTTCCCAGCGTGCACGTTATTTCATTATAAAGTCCCTGTTTCCAGGCCTCAAAAGGGCCCGGACATCAGATTCAGCTCCTGTCTCCTGAAAGCCTCGCTGAGGAGCGATACAGCCCCCACCTGTATCCTCGACCCTTCACTTACTTCCTGCCTCGCAGTGCCCGGTGCAGCCCGGCTCTGCCTCTGAGTCTGCCAAAAGTATGTTATAGTTCCAGCTATCAGTTCAGTCCTCCTTCTCTGCATTCCTAAGCTACTGAACTGCATCAATAGTTTCCGTCATTGTCTAGCCTATGCGACTCCATGTTAGAGAAATACTGCATTTAATAGTCATTTAATTCTTCATCACGCACTACATGTAGAATAATGCATGGTCCAGTCTTAGAATCAAGTTAGCCTCTCCCCTCCTGACTCTTAGTTTATATCAACATGTCCTCTAAACATTAGATACTAGATAGGGTTTAGGTACATGTCGCTCCGACCCTCCAGACTCTAGTCTCTGCTCCTAGCACAGAGTTCGTAGCCCCCAGCTTCTCCTAGTAACACGTCATTGCCAGTTTACGCGCACCATTAGGTTAGAGGTCCCGGCTCCTTAGGTAGCCCCCTCCTATGTTTCCGCCCCATTCATGACATATTCTGTTACGTTTGCATCACATGTCTATGTATACTCCCAGTTACACCTACTTTTACTGTTATCTTTCGCGACTGCTACGCGTCACGCCTTCTGCTCCACCCACTGTTACGCCTACTGCAATGTAATGCTATGTGTTCGCGCTATGTATATATGCCTGTGTTTTGTTATTGAATGTTAGCGCGCTCATCCCAGATCCAGCCCCAGCAGCTGCTGGGCCCCTGTTCCTATGCAGGTTGTCCTGATCCTGTCCTTATGCTGTAATAAACCTGCAGAAACTCCTACTACCTCGAATCTTGACTCTTATTTTATTGAGCTATCTGTTATTCATTCATTCATTCAAAAATAGATCCGGTATTATTTATTTATATACCACAACGTCATGAACCAGTAAGGGGCTTATCAGCTGGTCATAATCCGCGTTGGGAGACACCGTACTGCAGAGACCCAAATCCAGGGCCCAGTCGAAATCACGGCTCAGGCAACGGAAGACAGGTTGAACAAATGTGAAAAAGGAGAATCAAAACGATAATCCATAAACTGCACTCAACGTTGCAAGAGGCAGCGCTCCATAGTAACTAATCATTCGGTTGCGAAGCAGCAACAGCCGGGACATATTATCGTCTACTGCAGCATCCATATCTATGTAAACAAATTAATAAAAACACACCGGCAACTAATGCGAGTATTAGGCGCAAACCACCAAAGAAGCTGCAGAAAATCGAAAGAAAAAATCCCGAAAAGACACCAAATATACTTTCTACAGAAGTCACAAGGCCACTGCTTCTAACTTTAAAAAAGTAAGGTAACCCCGTAGTCAAGGTCACATTAAAGGTACTCTAAATTAACTCCCCAAAATTCAAGAGTACGTCTGTATTTAATAAAGCATGCACTTCTGCGCGGGTGTTTGCTACATGAAGGACAAATGTTTCTGTATCAGATATAAGAGCGACCTCTTTTTGAGACAATAGCGCTCTTATACGACTCATTTGGTTCACTCTGCTTTCAAGGTCAAAATCGACAGCCAGATGAAAACATCCAGCTTCCCATATAGAGGAGTTAACACAACTTTTTTTTAATCAAACCACACGCTCAGTTACCGTAATCTTGTAAGCAATGTCTGCTAACATTGCACAAAATTCTCCATTATTTCAAAGTAAATAACTACTGTTTCCAGTAAAGTGAACGTTGTTATGATAGTAGGTGTCGGACTACCTTTCAAAACTCAGTCCAAATTAGGCACATCTTGTATACAAGAGCCATGCAATTGTATGTGTCTACAAATTACGTAGTGATCTGGTACTATTGTGCAATCCTCGCCATTCACATAGACTTCTCTTCCCTCCCTCCCTCCCTCCCTCCCTAGCATAGTATTTCATGCAAACCTCAAACTTAACCAGGTTAAAAAATAACGTTATGATACTGTGGATAAGCAACACATCTGAATTGGATCTCCAATGAGTCAGCACTTATAACCATTCTCATAGCGCGCCCTGTGCTCTGATTTGACAGTTAGAGAGTGTTCGCACCATAGTTTGTACTGCTAATCATTCTCAGCATACGCTACGAATACCCTTTGACATTATACGTCGCATCAAAGCTTCCGTGTAACGTCATGTATGGCTCCCCGTAAAAAAAAGACGTGAATGTTTTTAATTGTTTAAAAACATATATTCATGTATTTAATGAACATACAATCAGAAGACTTAATGTAGGATAATTATGGAATAATATTTTATTTAAGTTTTAAAAATCATATATTACTTCTATATTGTATGAGTGCAGCTGCGTGCTCCTCCGCCTGGTACCATAGACTCCACCAGCCCAAACCCAGGTCATAAGCACGCGTGATCATCACCACAAAACCATTAGCACGCATATCGCTTTTCCACACATGCTTTTACAACTAGTATGCATTTACCACACATGATAAATGCATAATCTTAATAATGTTTTTTGTTGACCAACACCTGTTGTAATGCCTGTGCCTTACGTCCTTCAAATTAGTTTCTAGCTATACGTGTGACCAAGTCTGATAAGATCGGAGACCAAGAACAAACACCGTGGTATCTGTGGAACGAAATCTCATCAATCACAGAGAAAATATGCACAGGGTAAAATGAAAGTAACAGGTATAAATAAAAATAACAGAGAAAACTACTAAAATGGCGGTTGGGCGGAGTATGTAATCAACGGTTGGCGCCTCAACACTACATTTCAAATAAATATAAATGCAATATGTTTATTAATATATTACAAAAATATAACACCGGTTGACACACATGACCCGGGAAAAGAAAGTGGCAAATTTAATACCTAAAATCAGGAGAGGTTTGCTTGGCGAACTTGAAGAAAAAGAAAAAAAAGTGCACTTGCAAACAAGGCTGCGCATGCGTAGCTATGCAGGGAAAAAAAACGGAAAGTTTCACATACTGTCATAGAAATATAGCTCTAAAAATTGCCCCCGTAATTTGCCCCCCCGGGACCTAATAAACAAAACGGACTTCTAGTTTGTTTTCACCTTTTCCACCGCGTACAAGTACTGCACCCCGCCAGTTTTTTATTTTATTCAAAATAAAAATTGAGCCTAAAGCTCAATGTACCATCCCCCTGACCAAGAGTATAGGGTCAGAATGTTTCTACCCTGCTCCCTTTACTTATTTCTCAACTTTCTTTTACTGTTTTCCTGTGACTCAGCTCTCGCGACAAACAAGATGGCTGCCAACATTTCCTGTTTTGGAGTATTAACAACGAATCAGCATGCAGCTCTTGCTTGTAATTGTACGTAGTTCTATACGCGTACGCTGCGATTTTCCTTTAAAAAAAATTCAAATTAAAAATAGAGCCTAAACATTCATGTGCGACCCCCTGAGCAAGCCTAGAGGGACAGAATGTTTGTAGCCTACCCCCTTCCCTTATTTCTCAACTTTGCTTTACTGTTTTCTTCTGACTCAGTTCTAGCGAGGCACAAGATGGCCGCCAACACTTCCTGGTTTTAAGTATTGACAGACAGTTCACAGCCAATCAGCATGCAGCTCGTGCTCGTAATTGAACATATTTCCGTAGGCCTACTGAACTCTGGCTCCAGATATCGCTATGATTTTACTTCCAATTTTCTCAGAAACTGCTGAACGGATTTACACCGTTTAACAAAAAGCACAATCTGCCAACAGAACTCTACCTCTCTGCCAAATTTCGTGTAATTCCGTTCAGCCGTTCAGGCTGTAGCCCTGGCTAAAGGTCCCTATGAAAAATTGTGTGGGGAAAACACATTTTTTGACCCCCTTTTTTCTCGACCCCCACTTGACAAATTACCCCCAAACTTTCAGGGAAGGAGCGAAACCGAGCAGGCCATTTTCTTGGAGAAATTTACAGAGATTGGTCCACCGGTGCCAAAGTTATTCCAAATAGAATGTTGTGGATTTCCTATGGAAAGTAGGTCGTGTAGTTATAGTTAGGACCTAGTTTCCATAGGAAATCCGCAACATTCTATTGGGAATAACTTTGGCGCCGGTTGATGAATCTTTGCGAATTTCTCAAAGAAGATGGCCCGCTTTGCTCCTTTTCTTCCCTGAAAGTTTTGGGGGGATTCGTCAAGTGGGGCTGAGAAAAAAGGGGGGTGCCAAACATGTTTTCACCATGTTATTTTCCTTGGGACGATTAGACACGGCTACCGCCCGAACGGCTGAACGGATTTACAAGAAATTTGGCAAAATGGTAGAGTCTGATTCGCAGATCACGCTTTTGCTCAATTGGTGTAATACTGACAGATCTGCAGGTGAGGCTCATGATCTCCGGCCTGTAGACCAAGTGATGGTCAAGGTCTTCGACCGATCGAACAGCTTGAAGCCGAGGTGGCGAGGACCATAGCAAGTCCTCCTAGCAACGAGGACAGCAGTTCGAGTGACGAATAGAGAGAACTGGGTCCACGGCACACACTGCCGACGTGTGTCATCTACCTTGGTGGAACCTGCTGCGTTGACCGACCATCAAGAGATTCTGGAGATGGAGAAAGGTCAAGCTATCTCATCTGACGAATCTGTGGAAGTCTTCCCAGACCACACGATTCCTGGAGCATCGCGATACCACTTGAGACCGAGAAAGGATTTGCAGTGTTGAACGAGACTGGTTGAGCTACCGCCCTGGGTTAGCGAAAACGGAATGCCGATATGGCAAGGGGGGGGATCAGCCCTGCGTAGTGTAGTGACACTAGTCTTGATCTTCTGTGAAGAAATCAGCGGCTGCCCGAGGGAAAAGAGCTCCAACGATTATTTCAATGAGTTTGCAGAAAGATTAAATTATCACTGTTGCTAAAATGCTCAACAAGTGAACTATTTGTGCTGTAGGGTTTGTTTTTGCTCTGGAGGTTATGGCGATAATCACCTGGTTTGTTGAGAAAGTGGCTCCTGCTCGCTAGCTTTTTGTTGCCACTACGCCAGTTCCAGTGGAACACAACTATTTTACGCTTCCCTATCATGAGCAGAAGCATCGACAATTGTACCCAAATAACACATTCATCTAGATGTTGCATCATACACACATTGCCACGAATACCACCAATTGTTGGGTGTGTGGGATGATACCTGCATACCAAAAAAAAGGAGGAACGCCTTTTATTCCTTTACAGTTTTCTCATAATGGTTCATTTCAAGCTTGGTATGCCCTTTTGTTTGCTTTCGGAAAGCCCTCAGTAGGTCAAATAATTTTTTGGTTAAATAAACAATGCTACCAAGACAAAAAAGGTTATCCTCAAGCCACAGGGACTAAATGGGAATGGGAAAAGTACCAACCGGACGATATTTCAACACCATATGTCTTCACAAATGTGAGGACTATTAAAACTAATGGACTCTTTGTGATATCTGTAACAAGAGCTAAAGCAGATTTATGTATTGGCAGTGTTGGGAGAATTCCCGTAGAACAAAGTGAATGTACTTCTACTCTGAACATTGAAGGTGCTAATAACAGTAGTTTTACATCGTCGCACAACACCTATTTTGTATGTGGTAATAAAGGGTATTATCAATTACCTCTTGGGTGGTCAGGGGTATGTTACATATCATTTCTGTTACCCCTGTGTTTTTAGCACCTGCATCATATCACCTTGACCTGAAATTGAACAATGATATTTCTAAGAATATATACAAACGAACAATAAGTACAGATGAGGTCGACCAGACAGACACCACTTTGCAACAATATGTCAACTTCAATTTGGGTTTGTTATTTTTTGTGGGTGCTGCATTGAATAGCAGAAAGATAAGGCAATTAACTCGTGTTGTGGAAGCTCTCACTATTCAGACAGCTATGGCACTTGGGAACATTACAGAGGAACTGCAAATTGCAAGGATTGTAGCACTCCAAAATAGAGTGGTATTAGATGTGATTTTGGCTGATCGTGGAGGCGCATGTCGCATCATCGGTAGCAGTTGCTGCATCTTTATACCTGACCACTCACCTTCAGTTTAAGATGCAATCTCTAAACTGCATAAGATTGCTGCAGACATTCACCCAGAGACTGGTGCATGGACATTTTCTAACTGGATATGGACACTCTTTGTTACTTGGGGCTGGAAACTACTGACTATTCTATGTATACTACTGGTGATACTGTTTACAATGTGGTCCTATGCTTTGCTCCATGTGCATCACTGCTTGTATACCTGCCAAAAGAAATATTGCAGATATAAAAACACAGAAAATGTTAAACCAAGAAATTACTGAGATGATGAACATCAATGTACAGGATGCAGATCTAGATTAACCTAGACAGATGAATGTCTTCATCTAATGCTGAAAGGGTCGTCTGTCATAATTTAGCAGTGATTAGATTAAGCATTAGCAGAAGACATCCTGTATTTAGAGACTATCTTGTCCGTTTTATGGAATCCATTTTGTATTTCTGGTAGCCATTTTGTTTGCCATGTGCTCACCATGTGCTCTGTCCTACCTTCCTGTTAACTGCTCTTGAAATCTGCCTAGAGACGAGATGTATTTATTCTCCTCTGCTTTGCACATGCTCAGTTGAGCTTACAGCTGTCCCTAACTTGTAACTGTCAGGATGTGTCCACCAGAATTAGCATACTGTCAGCCCTTCCCACTTGTTGCTAGCACACTCTCTGTATGACCTTGTATGTATTTGAAACCAGTATTCTATACCTAGTTAATTGAGGGTACTTACCATTAAGTTTTGCATATAAATTGATAAAGTATCTTGGCTGCAGACATCACAATACTTTTCAACAGACTCTAAATGTAAAAAAAGATGCACATTAGCACATCATAACAGCAATGCTAACAATTCAAAACTTATTTTGGAATATATCATGCATGATTCTAGGTGTTTTCAGAACCAGGAATAGAGACAGTCACAACTTTCAGAGGCACAACACTCCTGAGGCGGAAGCCGGGAGCACGCTCGATGTTTTAAAAAATGTACTTGTCACAAAATACTGTGTTTTTACTTGTCTTGCACTTACCTAGTGCATTCTCCCACTTTAATCTCTGGCAAAATCGCCGCGCAGCCGATAATAACGCTGCCACGGCACAGTGATTTTTGCCGCCATTCCTTCTCCTCAGACCACAGGCCACGCCCACAGCCCTGAGGCCACGCCCCCCCTCGTACCGGCTATATAAGCCGCGCTGATTGGAAAGCTCGCATTCAGAGGCACAACACTCCTGAGGCGGAAGCCGGGAGCACGCTCGATGTTTTAAAAAATTCACTTGTCACAAAATACTTTGTTTTTACTTGTCTTGCACTTACCTAGCGCATTCTCCCACTTTGATCTCTGGCAAAATCGCCGCACAGCCGATATTAACACTGCCATGGCACAGTGATTTTCACCGCCTTTCCTTCTCCTCAGATCACAGGCCACGCCCACGGCCCTGAGGCCACGTCCCCCCTCGTACCGGCTATATAAGTCGCGCTGATTGGAAAGCTCGCATTCAGAGGCACAACACTCCTGAGGCGGAAGCCGGGAGCACGCTCGATGTTTTAAAAAATGTACTTGTCGCAAAATACTTGTTTTTACTTGTCTTGCACTTACCTAGCGCATTCTCCCACTTTAATCTGTGGCAAAATCGCCGCGCAGCCGATATTAACGCTGCCACGGCACAGTGATTTTTGCCGCCATTCCTTCTCCTCAAACCACGGGCCACGCCCACGGCCCTGAGGCCACGCCCCCCTCGTACCGGCTATATAAGCCGCGCTGATTGGAAAGCTCGCATTCAGAGGCACAACACTCCTGAGGCGGAAGCCGGGGGCACGCTCGATGTTTTAAAAAAATTACTTGTCACAAAATACTTTGTTTTTACTTGTCTTGCACTTACCTAGCGCATTCTCCCACTTTAATCTCTGGCAAAATCACCGCGCAGCCGATATTAACGCTCCCACGGCACAGTGATTTTCACCGCCATTCCTTCTCCTCAGACCACAGGCCACGCCCACGGCCCTGAGGCCACGCCCCCTCTCATATATACATAATGTGCCTTCCACGGATGTGCAGCGGACGTGCACAGCGGGCGCGCCTAAGGCAAGCTCGTCTGTGCCCGTCCGCGGCCGGCCGGGGCAAGGGGCCACCTCCCCTGTCCAGCCGCCCTACCGGGCCAGAACTCATAGCCCCCACCACCTCCTCCAATTAAAGAAAGAAGCCGCTACACCCTGTCCCCACGCCTGGGATCCATCCTTACAACATCCCACTTGCAACCAGTGTGGATTTCATTTCTCACCCCATATAATAATTGAACCCACGCAATACTTCATGCTCTTGCTCAATTGCAGATCCCTCCCCAAGCACACCGCTGAAATCTCTCTACTGATATAGGATGCAAATCCGAACATCCTCTTCCTCGCAGAGACTTGGTTGCAGGAACAATCAGACCCTGACTTGGTACAAACCCTCACACACGGATACCAAATATTCCGCCATGACCGCAAAACAGGAATCGGTGGAGGACTAACAGTGATTCACAAGATAGGCTATGAAATCACTAGCACCCCCGATCGTGTCCCAGATAGTGAATGCCTCCCCTTCACTATAAAATTCAGCCCCGCCAATTCATTCTCAGGTATGCTTATATACCGCCCACCTTGGATGCAAGGACAATTTCTCTCTAACCTCGCCCCAACGGCTGCAAACCTCGCACTTAGGTCCGCTAATTCACGCTCCTGGGTGACCTCAACATTCTCCTTGATGACGCCAATGACACAAAAGCCAGAGAACTATCCTCTAGTCTAGGTGCCCTCGAACTACAGCAACTAGTCCTCGGGCCCACCCACCAAAAGGGCCATCTTTTGGACCCCATATTCAGTAACTGCCCGAACCTACAAGTTGGTAACCCTTCTCTCCTTCCCTGGACTGATCACTTCCTTATCCCTTTCACATGGACCCTCCCTAATCACCCCTCACCTAAACCCATGATTATCCAAAAGTAACTGGTCCAAACTTCCCCAGCCGGAATGGCGGGAGAACCTTGATCTAACCGTACCCATCAAAACTTCCAACCCTATAGAGGGCAACGAGAACTACAACAGCTGGATTATCAATTCTCTAGATCAGGTACTTCCACTCAAACGTACCCACCCCAAGAGGGGGAACCCGACCGCCCCGTGGTACACTACTGACCTCCGAGACGCCAAACGCAACTGTAAAAGAATTGAGAGGAAATGGCGTCTCAATTACTCGCCAACGGACAAAACAGCTTATAAAGCAGCTATCAAAAACTACAAATCCAGCATCAAATTAGCGCAGGCAAAATATTTTGAGGAAAAAATTGACAAGGCAGCCTCTAAACCCAAGGAGATCTATCGGAGAGCAAAATCCCTCCTTCAACTACCAGAGACACCAAAGGAGCACAGCAATACCCAGGTCGACTGTGACGAGCTAGCGGATTTCTTTTACCGCAAAATAGAAATCATTAATTCTTCCTTCTCTCAAAATATTTCTCTGCCCAGCTGCTCTGTAGACCTAAGCTCTGTGGGAACACTACCTGTCTCCCTCACATTATCCCGCCCTTAGATCTCAGCCACTTAGAAAGTATCATGCAACAGGTCAAATCTGGATCACCCACAGACCCGGCCCCTCCGCGAGTGCTCACCCCGATCACCAGTCAAATCTCACCCACCATTCGGGACCTGCTTAACTCCTCTCTCCATGTTGGCATCGTCCCGCCTTTATGGAAGAGAGCAATGGTAAAGGCTTTATTAAAGAAGGCTAGCCTTGACCAAAACAATTCCTTCAACTATAGACCGATCTCTCTGTTACCCTGGCTCAGCAAACTGCTTGAGAAACATGTTAACTCAGTTCTGACACACTTCTTGGAATCAAACGACCTACTTGATTGCTCACAGACGGGCTTTCGGCCCCTTCACGGAACCGAAACAGCCTTGGTCGCAGTGACGGAGGAGGCAAGAAGGATCTTGGACAGCGGTGGGTCATCGGCCATCGTTCTACTCGACCTTAGTGCCGCCTTCGACACTGTAAACCACAACATTCTTCTCCACCGTCTCAGTAGGATAGGAATCTCGGGGACGGCACTCACCTGGCTGAGATCCTTTCTCACAGATTGATCTTTTCACGTATTTGAGAAAAATTTCACCTCCTCCAGCAAACCTCTGAACTGTGGGGTGCCCCAGGGCTCCTCCCTGAGCCCCACCCTTTTTAACGTTTACCGTAGCCCTTTGGCTGATGTCGTCCGCCCCTTTGGAGTGAAAAGTATCACCTATGTGGACGACAAACAGCTGGTGGTGGCGCTGGACCCCCCTCTCAACTCCCATCACAGCCTATACAAATGTTTGGAAGCAGGCGCCGCCTGTATGTCGGCCTCCTGCTTAAAGCTAAACGGGGAGAAAACAGAGATTATGCTCTTGGGAAATACCATCACCAAATCTATCGACTCTATCTGGCCCCTCTGCTTAGGCTGTCCCCCCGAACCTAAAGAACAAATCAAAAGTCTCGGCATTTGGCTTGATAGAACACTCAATTTTAACTACCAAGCAACTAAGCTCGCTGCCACATACTTCGGGCTCTTGAGGCTACTTCGCAAAATCCTCCCCCTTCTCCCGTTCCACTCTAGACGGATCATGGTCCAAGGGCTGATTCTATCTCGCCTCAACTGCGGAAATGCCCTATACCTTGGGGCCCCACAGTCCACGCTCAATAGACTTCAAATTATCCAAAACTGTGCCACCAGGACCCTCCTCGATATCCCGCGATGAGTCTCAGTCAAAGCCCGACTGAAAGATCTCCATTGGCTTCTGGTGAAATCAAGGATTGAATTCAAGGCTTAGTGTATTGCCCACCGCTCCTACTGGGGAACAGGCCCTGCTATCAACCGCCCCCTGGTAAATGCCTATCATCCCAATCGTCTCCTCAGATCCGGGACATCCTATCTCACCACAGTGCCCCGAATTAAGAGAGACAGGTGCGGAGGCCGCTCGCTCTCCTATAACCTAGCCAAGATCTGGAACACTCTCCCCCTCTCAATCAGATCAGAACCTAAACTAGTTACCTTGCGAAAGCTTCTAAAAACCTGGCTTTTTAATAAATCATTTTTTAATAATTCATCTTAATAATTCTTTAAAGTCTAGCGTACTCCAACTAGCCCAACCTCTGCAGCGCTGGGACGCCCCTGGGTAGACATCGCGCTTTATAAATTATCTTTTCATTTCATTTCATTTCAACTGTTGCAAACATATTCAAATTGTTATATTACGAACATCATTGAAAATTCACAACCATAATTATAGTATCTTACTATACTATGTTAAAAATTAATGATATGCCTTTATCTATAAAAGACCGTCTATGAAAAAACAAAATACAGAATAATCCAATGTTCAGGACAGCACTAGAGTGTGACACCTTATTTATCATTGAAATGTTAAAGTCAAACCTGATGACTCCATTAGGTCCATTTGAGGTACTGGGTTTTTCAGAACCATTACCGAACCGGTAACCCAGTGGTGTCAGGGTACACCCTAAGACCTCGGGTACTTTCCTGTTTAGACCACAGAAACTCAGAGTCTTCTAGGTGAAGTCAAAGATTGAATTTATTGGCTGCAACCAAGTAACAGGCGTCCTAGAAGTACAACAACACGGGGCGTATATTCTCAGGAGACTGCTCAATCTTACAAAGTCAGGCTTCTCTTTTTATACAAAATATTGTGCTTTTGCCAAACATTCTTCACATTTTAGTATACCATTCACATGTTTCCACTACAAAGGAAAAGCAGAGTCATGATGACAAGCCCACATTTCAGTTCGTCCAGCCCACAACAAATTTCCCGGCAAGGCCCACCATTTTCATCAGGTATCGGTGAACCCCCAATAAAAACGGGCACCTCCTCATCATAAAGCAAGTGAGAGAGAAAAGAGCAGGGACAGGTGTGAGCAAGATTAGGCAGGGTTTGTGTGCGATGAAAAGGTTTTATGGTATGTTGTGCCTTGATGCTATCTCGTTCGGCCACTGGGAGAGGAACTGACCGAACAGGTTCGGCCTGGGGCAATGGTTCCAGCTTGCCCAGGTCAGAGAGAAGTCAATTAAGGTGTACGTGTCCTTGGGAATCGAATAAAGCTTTAATCATCTGCCTATGTGAGGGCAACTCACAAAATGGCTGCCGTACACAAAATGGAACCCAAGGGTTCAGAACGAAAATGACGATTTCGAGGTGAAATCGTTATTTGAAAGTGACGAAAATGCTCGTACATAGTGTACTTGTCATTCTCGGTCTTTTGATACCAAAATCGTCATGTTTCAACAAAGTTTTATTCACAAGTCCAGAATTTTCAGAACCACACATTGCAATTTTCAGTAGATAATTCCCCAGAAATATTACATTAGTAAAAATCTCGGCAACTGGTTTCTGAGTTAGGTAGCATTCTTCAAACTGAAAACATAATACCTAATGTATATGTTGAGCAAAAGTCCAGCCTGAATGTTAATGTACATAAAAACGATAAATCACAAAAGGTTTGAGGTGGAAAAGCAATCATAGGTTTCAGAGCTCTAAATATATTACAAATTCATTTAGAAAAATTACCATTTAAAATATTTGAAAAATATTTCTTTGGCAATTTAAACTATTGGAACCAGTCATTTTCCAACAAGAACTTTGAAAATAGATTGATAAATGTAAAACAAAGTTGCACTTAGCAAAAGTATCCAATGACAGTCAGTATTTGTCGGGTAAAGAACAGTGTCTATTTTGTCAAAAGGTATCTGAAGAGTTAAACATGGCAATCATGAATAACTATTATATAAAAATATATGAAAGCATAATATCTTCTAAAGGGGAACCAACATGTATATCATACACCATTAACCATTGTATCACAATTTTCATGTAGCAGAAACTAACCTTATCAACTGTCCATTGGTCCGTTGAAAGTGACCAAAAAGAACTGTTGTATATTTTAAAGCTCAACACTATTGCTTCCAAACCTTCTTTTACTGGTTTCTTCTACACACTAAAAACTTTTTTAGGGATATATATTGATTAGATACTGGAGATGGATAATGTGCTGTAGCTGGTAGAGGTGCTGAAGATGGTTCAGGTGATGACGATGGAACAGGTGATAGAGATGGCAGAGGTACTGAAGATGGTACAGGTGCTGGAGAATGATCACTCGTCATGCTTCCTGACAATTAATTTTGAAAAAGTAACATTTCTTAAAGAAGAAATTACTTAAACAATCTACCGAAAACTTTTGTCAAACAAAAAAAGTTAATCAGAAATACCTTTCTTATATTAATGAAGTTTGCAAAATATGTCGTATGCAGAAAGACATAATCACGTACTCTTCTTAAACTTACTAACTTCTCACCTATATAGGAGAGAATATAAACAGCCAATAGAACATCATTACTCTAGTCATCCAAATTATGTGCCATTACATAAAAAAAGGGCTAAGCATGACCCTGTGATGCAGAAAGAAACATTTCCATTATGTACGCACAATTTAAAACCATTGAGGGCTGGGAGGGCCACGTGATGCAGAAACTAATACCATCATGCACTTACAATTTATCAGAATAAAGGCCATAGCACGTGGCGTACCATAGAAATACAACACAGAAATTCATGGACACACAATTTATAAGAAATGAGGCCTGGGAGAGCCCCGTAATACAGATGGAAATATTCCAATCATGAACAAAAGATCAATAGGAATAGAGGCCTAGGAGGGCTCGTGACGCAGAAAAAACTACTATCATGCACGCAGAATTAATAAGAATAGAGGGCTAAGCACGTGGCGTAGTACAGTAATACAACACAGAAATTCATGCATGCACAATTTATCTAAAAAAAGAGGCCTGGAGGACCCTGTGATGCAGAAAGAAAAATGTTCATTATGTACGCACAATTTAAAACCATTGAGGGCTGGGAGGGCCACGTGATGCAGAAAATATTACTATCATGCACTTACAATTTATAAGAAATTCATGGACACAGAATTTATAAGAAATGAGGCCTGGGAGGGCCCCTGTAACACAGAAAAATATTACGATCATGAACAAAAGACCAATAAGAAAAGTGACGTAGGAGGGCTCGTGACGCAGAAAAAAATACTATCATGCATGCCGAATTAATAAGAATAGAGGGCTAAGCATGTGGTGTACCATAGAAATACGACACAGAAATTCATGCAGACACAAAAGATGTGTAGCTGCTGGGCCTGGGTTGAGGATGGGACTGCCTGAGGGTAGGGACTGGGCTGCTGGGTCTGGCGTGGACTGGGCCTGGAGCGGAGGCTGATGGTGTGACTGCTTATCCTACCTTTGCTTCTGTTGTCTCTTGTCTTCAAAGGCTGGTGCTTTAGCCGGGCCTGGGGCTGGGCTGGGTTGGGCACGGGCATCGTCGCCACCGTGCCTATGGTGGCGTCGCTGGGCGGTAGCAGTAGTGACACCACATCGAGTGTCACGAGTCCTCCTCCGCTCCAGCAAACAGACGACAACGACGAGAGTCTGTCTGTCACCGCAGCACAGGCAGGCAAAAGAGAGTGTGCTCACGTCAGTCCCTGCATTATATGGGAACCACGAGGGTTGACCAAACAATGCCCAGGGTCGTCATTGGTAGCATTTCCACACACTACAACAATGACAGCCCTGGGGGACCTCCTATTGATTATTTATTGGCTTCCAGGCTTAGTAATAGCAAGAAAGCTAGGGGGTGACATCTGAGGAGTGTGGGCGGCCGTGCAGCACGCATGTGCAAGTGTGACTGTGTGCACCAACAATTAACAACAGAGAGAGACAGGGGCGGGGTTATCATGTGCGCAGAGGCAGGCCAAGAATCGGACCTCCAATGAGTGATCACTTGTAACCACTCTCGTAGCGCGCACTGTGGTCTGATTTGACACTGAGAGGGTGTGATGACATCACGCCACAGTATCCTCTTGTGTGCGTGCGCTCAGGCTAGGAACACTACAATGTAGCCCAAAAACTAGTCCACCGCTATGCATGGGTTTTTCCCGCACAACTGGGAAAAAAGTTGCCCAATTGTGCGGGAAATAGCGCAATCTGGCAACCTTGTCTAGAAGGATGCAAGGTTACTTAAAAGTTTACTTGTACAAGAATGGGAGGTTACTTATAACTTAGGATGACAGTCATTGGTTAACCAATATGTACGAGGGTTTCAGAGCTGTGATTGGTCAAACAGGATGTCAGATTGATGGACGGCGCACAGTGCCTTTTCTAAAAAATAGACGTATGCGCACAGTGAGTGCGAACTGTTGGGGTACACACCCAGACGGAGGGGCAGATATGGCGCATATGCACACAAAATCCACCAAAACACGCAGACGCAACGCATGCACAGAGCGTGGGCTCGGCTCAAAGCCTTCCTCAGACGCAACGCATGAACAGAGAGTGGGCTCGGCTCAAAGCCTTCCGCTCGGGTCTTTAATGCTGGAGAGAGCCTTTAATAGCCGGTATAGCCTTCTACAGCGGGCTAAAATGCTACATTATATTTATATAATCTTATAAAGTAGTTGAGAATGGTATTTGTATAATATTTTTAGAAGTGAAAAATAGTTGATAATGCTAGTTTTGTGTTCAGTATTAAAAAAAATGAAAGAATGAAGTGCGTATGTTTTTTTATAAGGACCTACAACATAAAAAATTCAGTATGGAAAATCAACAAAACAATTTGGAAGGCTGTTTCGAAATTAGCAACAGTGTCATAGAAGAGCGGAACAAACGTGCTATTTTAGTATTGTGGTGAGTTATACATCAGTATGTTCTTATGTATGCATTGTTCTAAAACTGAAGGTGCTATATATTCAGCTAGACAATCTCTTTGTAGAAGTGTAAGCATTCAGTCGTTTTCTAAGTACTCATGCAGCAAAGTAGGTTTTAGGGCATGGAATGCTTCAAATCATTATAGACTATGCATTCACTGTTGTATAGAGCAGCAAACTTGCCTTTTATATCTTCAATTACTCAGTCTGTATCGTTACACTTTCACCAAACACTCTCACACTACTGTTTCAGTATTGTAGTGAACCATACCGCAGTATGTGCTTATCTATACACTGTTGTAAAAGTAAAGCTGCTATACATTAAGCCACACACTCTCCTTGCAGAATTGTAATCATTCAGCTAGTACCCAAGTACTCATGGTGGAAAATGTGCCTTAGGGCATGGACTGCTTCAAACACCTATAGACTATGCATTCACTGTTCTATGCACCGGCAAACTTGTCTTTTATACCTTCAATTCCCCAGTCTGTATCTTTACACATTCACCAAACACTCTCACACTACTGTTTCAATATTGTAGTGAGCCAGTCAGCAGTATGTGTTTATCTGTATACTGTGGTAAAATTGAGGATGTTATAAATTCAATCAGGCACTTTCCTTGCAGAACTGTAATCATCCACTCACTACCTAAGTACTCATACATTAAAAAAGGCTTTAGGCCATAGACTACTTCAAACCCCTATAGACTATGCATGCAGTCTTCAATGCACCTACAAACTTGTCTTTTATATCTTCTATTCCCCAGTCTGTATCATTACACTTCCAGCAAACACTCTGTCATTGCTGATTCAGTTTTGTACTGAACCGTTCAGCAGAATGTCCTTATCTATGCACTGTGCTAACACTGAAGCTCTTATAAATTTTGTTAGGCACTCTCCTTGCAGAACTGTAAGGAGAGGTGCATAGAAGACTGGACGCATAGTCTACAGGGGTTTAAAGCAGTCGATAGACTAAGGGCTACTTTGCTCCATGATTACTTGGGTACGGACTGGATGATTATGTAGATGGTGAAATTACTGAATAGGTTGTTGTAACTGGTATTGGTATATCCATTTTTTGGAAATTTTAGTTTCTATTTTTGAATGTGTGTATCATGGGTTATATTACGCTGAGAGGAGATTTGACACTCTTTCACAAGGATGATGTAATCAGTGATGTAATCAGTGATGTCATTTGAGATGTCATCAGTGATGCCATGAGTGATGTCACTGACCATGTCATGAGTAAAGTAATATGTGACGTCATCAGCAGTGCATTGCGGGTGCACGAGTTATAATTAGCTAAACTAACTATAACGGGGGAATTTCAATGGTTTTAAATGAGTGAAATGTCCAGCTAACGATAACATGTGTTATCTTTAGTCACATAACCATCAATTTCAGATATTCCTTCCTCAAACTTAATTGATTTACACCTTTTCTTGCTCAACTTTATGTCCCCAGATCCCAAACTGACCAGCAGTCTGCCCCCATGGTCCTTGTTTTTGGATACGCTCCTTCCTTTATTCTTTTGTAATTCCATGATGCTTCCTTTGTCTGCTCTTGACCACTAAAACACACCAATATTTCTTCCCTTGCCTGTTAGCACTCTGTCAATCTTTTCTGTAAGTGCCTGCAACACTGTCCTTTCATCCTCTCTTAGTTTTCCTTTCTACCATTCATCACTATCAGCACCATAATCCAACAACAATTCATCCTTCCCATGCATTTCCCATGCACTCATACAAGAACGTCCCCGACTTCCAATTTCTCCCATTCCAAAGTAGTTTGCCTTGTTTTGTGTTCTGTGTTCAAACGATCCCTGGTTGCAGAGAAGGCTGTCACCGGCCCCATCCATATCTTCTGGAAAATGTCCAAGAGCCGCTCTATCCCCTGTTGGCTTTATTTCCTCTTCGCCAAACTCACTTTTTGGCATTGAAGTAGTCTCCTTTACACTGCACCAACCTATAAGCTTTCCTTCACCATGTTCCCCTTTAGGCACCCCAGCTCGTATTGTACCTGCTTGCCCTTCTTCCTGTTGTGGGACCCATATCCACTGACCTCTATGAGCTGAAATGAGTGATGGATATTGCCTCTGGTGAGATCTCATTTCCCTTCAACCAATCCTGTACATATCATACATTCCTTTCCAGTTGACCGTGTCCTGCAATTTCCTCCCTGTTCCAGCATGATCGTTCCCATTCTGCGTCTGTTTGCTTTAAAGCCAGCCTCTGTTCTTTTATTTGCGCCTCAATGTCTATCTCTTGCCATTTGATGTCTTGTTTTGTGGTAACTTCTCAATAAAGAGCCAACTTTTCAGTATTTGGGACCACAGGGACTACAAGTCCTATCACACTCACTTCAAGTTCATTTGGGGTCTGCTGAGTCACTGCATGATTTCATTCAGCACCCCCTGGCTGCCTGATCTTCATGTCGCACCCACTTCTCTCTGTTTTTACAGCATTGTGCTCCCGCTTGTGCTTATCCTTCCCCCACCTCACATGTTCTCCTCGCCTCACTAATGCCTGTTGAAGCATGCCTAACAGACAGCTGAGGAACTGGCTCAAAGTTCTCATTAGGTGTCAAAAATGGGAGCCGCTCCTCATCTGTTCCTCATGGCACCGCACACGCCAGTAATCTGTTCCTCCTGTGTGGAGGTTTCGCTTCCTTTTTACCAGGTGTAATTTTTTTCCTTTTTGATAGCAGCCCCTCAATTTCTGAACCTGCCTCGAGGAGGAGAGCACACCACTTTTGCCACTGCTACACCCTCTGAAGCTTGCTGCAGCGGGAATACAATACCCAACCATGCCTGCTCCAATGTGCCTGGATTGATTAAATGTTACCTACCTGTTGCATATAAACGTGTGCGGCTTCTGCCTGACACCCTCGCTGTCTTTCATAGAGTGTGAAATGCAGCCATTCTTTCCCTCTTTCTAATGCTATCTCTCGACACAAATTAAACTTTATTATCTCTTCATAAAAAAATTGGCCTAAACCACTTAGCGCTCAATTCTCCAGAAAAATCATTCCCTGTCAGGCTACATGGTGATGGAGTCAGCAAGAAGATGAACTCCTCCTCAAAGTCCTTAAATATCCTGTCCCTTAAACCCGGCCATTTCCCTGTCACCTAGCTTATCCCCTGCCTATACTTCATGACTCACTTCATATCATAAAGATTAACAGGGGGAGATTGGCTTAGCCTGTCACTGCCCCCAGGTCCGTTCAATGGCAGCCCTTTTGAGACAGCCCCCTAAATCACCTTGACCGACACAAGAGAACCATTCAAAGTATGTTTACTATTTTAATGCCACTGCACATATGCCTGGCATTGTCTTGAATAGTCTATAATGTGCAATTCTGATTTTAATAATGAGTATGGTTCACAAGTGTGATTAAAATTGACACTTGGGGGCCTGATTCCGATTCCGTAAAATCCCCTGCCATTTGCCGTACGGAGCGTTTTTCCCGTACGATTCGCACAGCTTGAACGTCCCCGTACTTACGATCAAGTGCGATCCAAACACAATGCAGATCTCCGTACGATTCGTATCAAACACCGTACGACCCAAAAATACGTACGATTTGTATCTGGTTCACGCAGTACGCGACATCCGTACGTAAGCAAGCAGCGGTTTCCGGCCCAGCAAGTACGATTTGTGTTGGCGACACTCCGTACGACCCTTTTTCTACGGGAGCTGAAAACATCCGTAAAAGCAGAGTCCAGGCTGAACCGCACCCCCGGTACGCGACGTACATGCCATGAACCCCATCGTCCATGTCATCCCAGTCCAGTACACCTAAGAAATGTTGCACAGAAACCGACAACGGCGCAGACGGTGAGTACAACATACCGCAACAACGGAAGTGTACTTGTACGGTGCGTCTTACACGCTCGCCTATAGCACCATTGCAATAGTGATAAGAGCCACACATACATCATGAATGTTGGGGTACGGTGCGTTTCACGCCCTCACGTATGGTGTCATTTCTATAGTGATACGATCCGCACACAGGCTATGAATGTTGGTGTACGATGCGTCACACACTCGCATATGGCAGCAGTGCAATAGTGATATGAGCCACAGACACGCCATGAATGTTGGGGTACGGTGTGTGACGTCTATGGGGTTGTTGGATATGACTCCTAGCAGTGTCCAGACATAGGATTGGTGGGTGTAGAGTACTCCAAGCATAGGCCAACAGTACAGAGGTGGGTGGATATGACTCCCAGCAGTGTCCAGTCAGATGAGGGGTGGGTGTAGAGGACTATCAGCATAGGCCAACAGTATGGGGGTGTGTGGAAATGACTCCCAGCAGTGTACAGACTAATGATGGGTGGGTGTATATGACTCACAGCAGTGTCCAAACAGATGATGGGTGGGTGCAGAGGTCTCCCAGCAGTGTCCAAACAGATGAGGGGTGGGTGTCTATGACTCACAACAGTGTCCAGACATATGAGGGGTGGGTGCAGAGGACTCCAAGCATAGGCCAACAGTATGGGGGTGTGGATATAACTCACAGAAGTGTCCAGACAGATGAGGGGTGGGTGCAGAAGACTCCCAGCATAGGCCAAAAGTATGGTGGTGGGCGTATATGACTGCCAGCAGTGCCCAGAATTATGAGAGGTGGGTGTATATGACTCACAGCAGTGTCCAGACAGACGATGGGTGGGTGCAGAGGACTCCCAGCAGTGTCTAGACAGATGAGGGGTGGGTGTATATGACTCCCAGCAGTGTCCTGACTTATGAGGGGTGAGTGCACATGACTCCTAGTAAAGGCCAACAGTATGGGGGTGTGTGGATATGACTCCCAGCAGTGTCCAGACAGATGAGGGGTGGGTGTAGAGGACTCCCAGCATAGGTCAACATTATGGGTGTGTGTATATATGACTCCCAGAAGTGTCCAGACATATGAGGGGTGGGTGTATATGACTCACAGCAATGTCCAGGCATATGAGGGGTGGGTGTATATGACTCACAGCAGTGTCCAGACATATGAGGGGTGGGTGTATATGACTCACAGCATAGGCCAACAGTATGGGGGTGGGTGGATATGACTCCCAGCAGTGTCCAGACATATGAGGGGTGGGTGTATATGACTCCCAGCAGTGTCCAGACATATGAGGGGTGCGTGTAGAGGACTCCCATCTTAGGCCAACAGTATGGGGGTGGGTGTATATGACTCCCAGCAGTGTCCAGACATATGATGGGTGGGTGCAAAGGACTCCCAGCATAGACCAAAAGTATGGGGGGGTGTGGATATGACTCCCAGCAGTGTCCAGACATATGATGGGTGGGTGTATATGACTCCCAGCAGTGTCCAGACATATGAGGGGTGGGTGCCGAGGACTCCCAGCAGTGTCCAGACATATGAGGGGTGGGTGCAGAGGACTCCCAGCATAAGCCAACAGTGTGGGGGTGGGTGTATATGACTCACAGCAGTGTCCAGACAGATGATCGGCGGGTGCAGAGGACTCCCAGCAGTGTCCAGACAGATGAGGGGTGGGTGTATATGACTCCCAGCAGCATCCAGACATATGAGGGGTGGGTGTATATGACTCACAGCATAGGCCAACAGTATGGGGGTGTGTGGATATGACTCCCAGCAGTGTCCAGACATTTGATTGGGAGACACTTCGCATTAACCTTTCTGCGTGACAGAAAGGAACCGCGGTAGGACCCGTGGCAGCAACCACAAGACCCAGCAGACACCGGGGTCCCCTGCACTGAGCCTGCCCCGCCCTCCATTGACCGGAAACACTAAATTGCTCAGTCCTGTCCCACATCGCTGGAGGCGTGCGGGCGGGCGCCGGGCTAAGCCCGGGCAAAGGGCCGGCCAACTGTGGCCATCAGAGGCCAGAGGAGGCTGGGCAGGGCCACCCCTTTAAGGCCTATCATCGGTTTTGCCTACTGTCGTCAACGCTCCAGGGGAGACAGACATGTAGCAGATCTTGGAAGCATATTCGACGATTATTGACTGCCCAGAGCTCTTCTAAGGTACTGTTTACCATCGTCCTTAGTAAAGCAGGGACTCTTTCCAGTCCTGATCATGGTGAAATGTAAGCCCACACAGACTAGGGTGGGGAGAGGAGTGAAGGGGACCCTGGATGCTTTTATTTCAAGAGCAGAGTTCCTTCTAACACACGAAATACAGCTGACTGAAAAGAGACTGTCACTGAACACATTAATAGCACGGAAACGATCCTCTATGGGAAAAATAGCAATGTGCCCGTCTCCCAGAACTAACACTCCCTTAGACGAGGCTAACCCTGTGCACACTACATCCACTCACTGCACAAAGACTCAAGTTTATACCAACCCACTAGTACAAGGGGTTAGCGAGTTAGCCATACCAAATGAGCAGATCGGAATTGATTAAAACCTAGCACAAGATCCAAAACCATATCCAAACGGAAAGGGGGTGATAAGATTAATAAAGATGTGGGAGGGGGGACTGTGAGCACAGTGTGTCAAAGTTGCCCAAATTGTAGAGGAGTGGATTGGTCCCAGGGAATTGCCATGGCGTTAGAGCCAAAGCTGGAATGGCTTTTAATCGCACATCTAGGGCCGGTGCTTGAAGAAATAAATAGATTAGAAGGGAAAATACGCAGGATATTAGAGCAAGATAGGGGACAACCAACCGCGAATAGCGCACGGGCGGCAGATGAGAGGACAGGGTGCCTGCATCGCCCGGAGCCAGCTAGCACCAATAAGGGAATAGCGTAGGGAAACTCTCATGTTGACAAGCGAACAGGCGGGAAAGAGGTATCTAGGGAGTGATTAAGGGCAAACACCAGGAGCCCAATAAGTTTGGGGCCAAGTAATACCCCCAAACCCTCTACTGCTAGCACACATACCGAGGGAAGAAAGACTGCTACTGCCCCAACCAGAAACTCAACTGACCATGTATGCAGTACCCAGGGCCTCCAGACTCTGGGTTTACCGCCGGCATCCTGTCCCTACACTATAGTACTGACAGGGGTTCCAGCATGTAGCCAGGATAGAGAAGAAACAACAAGAACCCTGATTAATAAGGCAGCACATTGGATGGCTAAAAATATGAATGCGACCACATTTCATCACAGGCACATTCTCATGGCAAGGAGGGTGGCATGGATAGGAGCCAGTAAGAAGAAGTTCGCAGGAGGTTGTGTAATCGTAAACCTTAGACATCCAGAGTTAGTAAGGGACTTGCTCTTCTCCCGGCAGTGGGGCACCCATAAGGTAGACGGTGGGTCCTGCATTAAAATGTTGCCCTTGAGGTTTTTTTACAGGGACACAGTTAGAGAGGTAGGCAATGTAGGCTACAGGCGGTTTATGAATGCTCCAGGATGGGAGGATTAGCCCAAACCAGTAACCAATAGATACGCCCCACTTGATGGTGCATTCATACTTGACGAATTAGATGGACTGGGAGTAGGGGAGGGACCTGAAGACTCTATAATACAGGAGAGCCCCCTCAGGACTGAAGTAAAAGGAATGGCATGCACAACAGAGTAACCCAACCTCCTTGGAAGCGCAAGGTGAACTGTGGAGGGTGGGCAATGAACTGTTGATAAGATGGCTGGAGACGCCTTTATTACTAGGGAAGGGCACCACGGGGAATAGCACGGATAATCTTACAACCAGCGAGATTAGAGCGGTCTCATGGAATATTGCAGGATTATCGGCCAAAATACAAAATAAAGAATGGTTAGACTTTATCAGGAAACTGGGAAACTAATATCAGTGCCCCTCACCTAGATGGATACAAAATGTTTTTTGTCCCGGCACGCAAAACAACAAAGGGACGTGCTAAGGGCGGCCTAATCAGTTATGTGGACCTGACAATGAAAGGGACCTGGGAAGACTTGGGTTGGGACTCGGAATTCATGCAGGGAATTAGGTACTGCAAGAAGGGACTACAATTAATTTTTATTAACTTCTATAACGCAATAGTGGCAGGACAAACCATGCTAACATTGTGTGAGCTAGATGAAAGGCTGGCTGGCATGGAGGAGGCAGGGTATACACCCTCTCAGCTGATAATAGTGGGTGATTTCAACTGCCACCAGTGCCCCTTCTTGCAATGGGGCAGGGAAGAATGGGCCTCCTGCCCAACAAACAAGGGCTGGCCTTTAGAATACTCAAAAGAGGGCTGGGAATTAAGTAAGATCGTGGGCACACATGCCCTCATACATACGATGGACTTGATCACAAGAGGGGAAAACAACATAGCCATCCCAACTTTTAAAGGTAGGGGAAGGGATACCATCATTGACTTTATCTTCGTAACTAACACACTTAAACAAAGAGTCATGAATGTCAGCATAGAGGTCAGCGTTTTCAGCGACCATAACCCACTGGTATTGTCCATCAGGGATATTAACCCATCGACCGAGCCCGGTCAATGGAAATCCAGTGGCTTAGTTCAAGCCACTGATCAGGGCACGAGACTGAGATGGAAGAACATAGATGGGGATGCGTTTTATAGAACACTTCTCACCAAGTCTGAAAGTCAAATCTGGAAATGCCTAGACCCAGCAGTGAAGGGGAATGAACTGATCAGTGCATTTGAGAGCACAGCGCAGCACATCGACGGGTTATTGAGGGGCAAAAAGACGAAACACGACCCAATGCACCCCAGATGGTTTAACCATGAATGCACCTTGGCACAGATAGAACTGAAGTTAGCACTTAAAACCGTCCCAAAAGATAAGAGTAAGGTGGACGACTGTAGGGCACACTATAAAAGGGCCATTAAACACCGTAAAAACAGGCTACAGAACCAGGCATGGGAGACACTAAAAGATGCCGCAGAGCACAGGGACATGAATGATACAGGAAACGGAAACAGTACGCAGATAAGTGGGCTGACACGTAATAAGGCCCCAGGACCCGATGGGATCCCGCCAGACCTTTTTAAGAGCCAGGTAGGTCTTTGGGCCCCTATACTCACAAGAGTTCTTAATACAGCAGTGGAATCAGGAATGCCCAGGTCATGGTCCATGGCCACCATAGTCCCGATTTTCAAAAAGGGAAACAGGAGCGACCCACAATGTTACCGCCCAATCTCGTTAATAGATGTGACAGTGAAGGTCCTGGGAAGGGCCATCCTTAATCGGTTGACAGATTGGGCAGAGGAACATGATATTATCTCGGATACCCAGTATGGGTTTAGAAATGCCTTAATCTATACCACCTGGTGGCCAAGTACACCGTGTCAAGTAAGGGGACGGTGTACTTTGCCTTCATGGACCTGACGGCAGCCTTCGACCGGGTCAATCGGGGGAAACTGTGGGAATCTCTAGGGCTCCTTGGTGTTGACCCAGGCCTGATAAATATTTTGAGAGTGCTCCACCAGAACACCGCGGCACAGGTCAGATTCAATGAAGAGGGGAATACTACTAATCATTTCCCTTGTTGAAGGGGTGTGAGGCAGGGATGTATCCTGGCGCCTTTTCTATTCACATTATACATAAATGGACTGGACAAGGTGCTTGGAGATCTAGGGGTGGACTGTCCGCGTATAGGTAGGAGAGGTATACCAGTCCTACTGTACGAGGATGACACGGTACTCCTGGCCAGCACCGCTTGAGGATTACAGTCCCTTATTGATGGCTTTGTCAGCTTCATGGAGGATCTAGATCTAACACCCAATGTCACTAAATCATATGTAATGGAATCAGGTAAAAAGACCATCTAAGAATTGTATTTTTACAATTGGGTCTCATAAATTAGAAAAAGTGCAGGCATTTAACTATCTAGGGATCTTATTTGATAAGCACCTTAGTTTTAAAACATTGATTAATGATAAATGTAGCTCACAAATTTGCTCGGTGGGCTCAATTATGAATTTTGCAAAAAGACTAGGCCGCTGGTCACCGAATGAAATAATGCACCTGTACACCTCTGTATGCTGTGCTAGGATCTTGTATGGAAGTGAGGTATGGGGTTTAGTGATAACACGCTGATCCAAACTGAGGAAAATAAATTCCTGAGAAGGGTTCTGCAGGTACCACAAAGCACGCCTTCCCACATTGTCCATGAGGAGTTAGGCCTCACTAATATTAGCGATAGGCTAAGACTCAAACCCATAACCTGTTGGATTAACATATGGACGAACCCTGAAGCCTCATTGAGTAGGCAAAAACTAACGGACTGCATTGCCCTTGATAGGGGATGAATGATACCTTGGCTCAAATATGTAAGAGAACCCTTTAAAGGGTTGGGTTATGTCAAGTATTTTGATGAACCCCCTAAACTCACGCCCAAAGACAAGGGCATCATAAAGATGGAATTTTTAAGGCAAACAGCAATTGAAAGGGAGGACAGAGAACTGATGAAATCCTTGGTGAGAGCCCACTTGCTAACTAAATCAACTCCAGGAATGGAATTTTACCTGTCCCATATGTACAACAAATACAACAGATTCCTAATGACCAGATTCAGGTTGAATCTCTTGCATCACATTTTATCAGTTCCAGCAGGGTACACACAAGCCATCGAGATAAAGGGCCCGTGCGGCTGCGAACAGTGATCTCCACAGGACACCCTTCATTTCGTTTTAATTTGCCCCTTCTACGTGTACCCAAGGACAATGTTTTTAAAAGCTATTTTAAGGCAAATCAGATTCAATCAGGCAAAGGTGGCACTACTATTTCTGAAAACTGTCAGCAGACCCACTAACGCTGTTTAGCATGGTAAATTTTTTAAGATCGGCGTTGAGACTAAGGAACACTAGAGGCGATGAATAACTGTTTATGATCCTTCTTGGTGACAGAAGGGCTGGATGCACTAAGATTGCCCAGGATTCTGTTTTTACTGTATAAATCGTTTTTAATATGACTTTTAAGACATGAAACAGTTTTACTGTGAATGTTCATATATTTCCTTATTCTATTATGTAACTTTCAGTGGTTATAATGCCTTCCTTTTTTTATTAATGATGCACTTTGTATGGTATCATTTTTATACCGAATAAAGTAATTTTGAATTTAATTGAATTGACTCCCAGCAGTGTCCAGACATATGAGGGGTGGGTGTATATGACTCACAGCAGTGTCCAGACATATGAGGGGTGTGTGGATATGACTCACAGCAGTGTCCAGACATATGATGGGTGGGTACAGAGGACTCACAGCATAGGCCAACAGTATGGGGTGGGTGTATATGACTCCCAGCAGTGTCCAGACATATGAGGGGTGGGTGTATGTATATGACTCACAGCAGTGTCCAGACATATGATGGGTGGGTACAGAGGACTCCCAGCATAGGCCAACAGTATGGGGGTGGGTGTATATGACTCCCAGCAGTGTCCAGACATATGAAGGGTGGGTGTATATGACTCACAGCTGTGTATAGACATCTGAGGGGTGGGTGTATATGACTCACAGCTGTGTATAGACATATGAGGGGTGGGTGTATATGACTCACAGCTGTGTCGAGACATATGATGGGTGGGTGCAGAGGACTCCCAGCAGTGTCCAGATATTTGAGGGGTGGGTGCAGAGGACTCCCAGCATAGGCCAACAGTATGGGGGGGTGTGGATATGACTCCCAGCAGTGTCCATACATATGAGGGGTGGGTGTATATGACTCCCAGCAAAGGCCAACAGTATGTGGGTGGGTGTATATGGCTCCCAACAGTGTCCAGACATATGAGGGGTGTGTGGATATGACTCCAAGCAGTGTCCAGACATATGATGGGTGGGTGCAGAGGACTCCCAGTGCTGTAATTTGGCAGCGATTAGGTTAGCATTAGCAGAATCCATCCTGCATTTAGAGACTATCTTGTCCGTTTTATGGAATCCATTTTGTATTTCTGTCAGCCGTTTTGTTTGCCATGTGAATGTAGTTCCGCCTCATAAAGTTTAATAAACTCTGTATTTTCTATTCCAGTTTCTGTGCCAATTTCTTCCTATTGGGCTGAGGACTCTGTGCAGAGAAGGGTGAACCCCTAGCACTGGTAGGCATTGCTGAGGCTCACCACCACAAATTGGCGCATCCAACACGGGGCTCATCGGCGACTCGGATGCCTGAAGGAGCGGTCGAGATGAAGGATTGGAATCTCGCTTTGGACGTGATCGCTGCCTGAGGAGACCCGAGTCTTGGCAACCACAGCGTTTTTCCGTTCTTTCTGATCTGACCACCCAGGTGGCGCCGGTCCTCGACTGAGATCTTTTTGTTGATTTGCCGTGCAGTGACCATTTGGTCGATTCGAGAACTTGGCAGTTGGAACCTGGACACCATTTGATTGGTAAGAGCTGTTCTGCGGCACTTGCTGTTGGTTTTTGATGCCTTTGATTGGTAAGGTAGATTAGTAAAACTTACTGCGGCTTTTGTTTGAAAGACTAGTCCATATTAGCATTTGTTTGAAATTTATATATGAATTGCAATTTATATAGGCAGGTAATGAGGATATTTTCCTCTATTTGAATTTGTTTGAACGGCGCAACGTACGAAGAGTACCTTAAGCGCTACTTTGATTATAATTCTGCATATTCTGCACTATTTTTGGCATGCCTGTTTCCAGCACACTTTGTGGGATGTGTTGCTTTTGTAGTGGTACCAGTTTGAAACTCGACGAAGCACAACCGCCCCCTCCCCCCCGGAGGGGACGCCTAATAGGGACATGTATATTAAGTATGGTATTTCTTCCATAATGTACAGCACGTTATGGAACAATTACACTCGTAAAGATCCTGAGTTGCGTTGGCCTATGCATGGGTCATTTGATTTGCGAAAGATTCAGTATTTGGAGAAACGAATGTTTAAGCGAAAGGCTAGGCAAGATATGTTTGACTCTGTGCGAATGTGGGAGAAAGAAGTGCGTGAGCGAATGAAGCATGAGCAAGCGTTGATTGAAAAAGAACAACGTAAGAGCATTCATGCGAAAACATTGGAAATGAAAAATAGGGAAAATAAAGAAATTAAAGAGAGGGAAGATAGGGAGCGTCATTTACAGGTAAATGGCCAATACGGTGTTTGTAGACCTCTTTATCCTATTCTTAATAAACCCCAAGATGATTCTCTCTTATTAGATCATTTTCCACCTCCGTATACTCTTCCTTCTGCTCCTCATGAATCAGATGAGGACTCTTCTACAGATCAGGACAAAGCTCGAGAAACCCGCTCAATGTTATCTGCTGAACGTGCGTCTGAGATTAGATCCACTGGGCGTAAAGCTGTTCTTAGTACTAAAGCTGCTTCTGAACTTTTAGATAGTATAAAAGATTGGCAGAAAAGGGAGCAAATATATTTTACCGATACATTTGCCGCAGAGGTTATTGAACGGTTTAGAAAATATTCGGTAGAAAAGGAGCCCAATGATGTAGCATCTGAATCTAAACAAATACGTGAAGGTCTTTTTGTCTTCTCCCAGTTGGCTGACACGATCAGACGGTTGGTTAAACTGCGTGTTGGCGCAGCCCGTTTGCGAGAGGAGAAAAAGTCAGCAGACGCAGCTGCACCAACATCCTGAATCAACATGGCATCAACTTCTACTCCTGAAACAGATAAGAATTTTGTAATTAATGTGAATCCCATGCGGGAAGCCACACCTTTATATGTTCCTCCTAAGGTAACGGGTACAAGTGATGATAAGACTTCTACAGATGCAAAAGGGTATTTTATTTAGAATTGAGTTTACACTCCTTGGAATAGAGCAGATGTTATGGCCCTTAAAAATGCATTGGCTGATCCGCAAAATAATCCAGCAGCCATTACTGAGGAAGTTGAGGGTGCAATCAGTTCTTGTACTATGACTTTGCCTGATATTGATTTGTTTTTTGGACTAATATTACCGCCTGATATCTGGAGAACTGTGCGTAAAGTTGATGATCGTGCGACATTTGGAGCATTGTGGAAAGATTTAGAGCAGATGAAGATGAAGACAGAGAACCTGCACAGAAACCGTGTCAGTTAATTTTAAATCTTCTGGCAGCTATATTAGTTAAGTTAAAGACGATCATTCCCCCTAAAAAACATAGATTGGGCAGTGTTAGCGCCTGGCAAGCAAAAGGTAGATAAATCAGTTTCTGACTTCTTCACACGCTTTGATGAAGCATTCCACGATTTTAGTGGCCAGTCATTGAAAGATGACACGGGTAGGCATCTGTTTGTCGATAAATATATCGCAAACATTTTGCCAGGAATAGCTAGTCGCCTAAAGGCGAGTGAAAGTTCATGGACTACCTCTTCTCCGGTTTCTCTCCTATCTATGGCTCAGTATTATGAGCGACAAGAATTAGAATCTAAAAGTAATGAGGTTAAAAAGTCTAAAGAGTTGAAAACAAAGGTTATGTTGGCTCAAGCTTATGGCCTTATCGCCTTCTAGTGGTAATGATAGAGATGGACGTGGATCTTATGGTTCGTCCTTTCCTTCCTATAATCGTTCGAATTTGTCTTTTGATCAGTGTGCGTACTGCAAGAAATTTGGACATTGGCTTTCTGATTGTCCAGTACTGCGTGCTCAGCAATGTCCACATGGTCGGGGACAAATGAGAAATCGTTCAGGATATCCAGGGCCTAGAGGAAGCACAAATAATCATGCTAAGTTTGATGCTAATGCACGTGGACAGGATGGGTTTAACACTGTTGATAGACGGAGCCAATATCAAATGTCCGACTATGTGCCGTCTGATTTTCAAGATTCTGCTTACGTATAGGATTGCCTATGATGGGGTAAGGAATCAGTTGAATTTCCACTTGATCAGAGGGGTCCCTATGTTACAGCACATGTTTTGGGTTCTACTGATCAGTTTCTGGTTAATACAGGAGCTACTTGTAGCCCCTTGCCTAAACACTTGGTTCCTAGGGCTCCCCTGTCTGGCTTAACTATTACATCAATAGGTTTCGATGGAACACCTTCCCTTAGCCCACTGTCACAACCACTTGCATTCCATGTTGATAAGTTTTTCTTTTTGATAATCAATTTTTATTAAAGAAATTTCAACACATGGGGCCAGATGTAGGTTGCCAATTACCGGTCGGTAACGGCCGAATTCGGCCGTTACCGACCGGTAAATGGCCAGGGAGATGTAGGGGGAAAAAAACAGGCATTTTCGGTAATTTTACCGATTCGGTAAATATACCAGTCGGTAAAATTACCGAAAATGCATTTTTGGTATGTAGGTGCCAAGTTTCACATTGACACATGGCTTTGAAAATCGGTATTTTACCATGCAATACAATTGCATGGTAAAATACCGATTCAGGTGTACATGCACATCTGTGCATGTACACCTGTGCCATGTGGCACACATACATGTGGCACACATACATGCCCTAAGGGCATGTATGTGTGCCACATGGCACACAAGCCTAAAACAGGGGTGCCAGATGGTGTCAAAGTGACACCCCCTGCACCCTTGCAGAATTCGGTATTTACTGATTCGGTAATTACCGAATCGGTATTTCCCATTGATTCCTATGGGCTTCACAGCCCATAGGAATCAATAGGAAATACCGATTCGGTAAATAAACATCTGGATTTTCCTACATCTCCCCCCTACATATTTACCGACTCTTAAATACCGAATCGGTAAAATTCGGTATTTAAGAGTCGGTAAATATGATTTACCTACATCTAGCCCAAAGTCCCTTAAAATACCCCTTCCCCCTCCCCCGACATCACAGAGCATATCAGCATTAGCAGAATAAGTCACTGGTACCCACCGAACACAGTGACATTTCAAGGCCATCACTATGGTAACAAGCAAAACCATTTGCCCCATACTTTATGAAAGAGTGCTGGACAGACCTGGGCCTCAAAAACAGTTTCTTCCTGTATCCCACACCAGTCCACCCCCTCCTCCATTTTCGCAGTGTAGGTGCCTCCATCTGAGACCATTTGGCTGCAATGTCCCATTTCGCCACCGCCAGCGCCGTTCCCAAGAAGCGCTTATCGGCTCGGGAGCCGTCCAGTCCATCAAACACTCCTAAAAGCAGATGTCTCGGGTCATGAGGAACCACCCAGCCCAGTGCACTCGTAAGTTCTCCCTCCACCCCTCTCCAGAATGGCTCCAAGGCCGGGCACAACCATACCATATGGTAAAAGTCGGCCGGAGTGTCAGCGCACCGGACACAGGCCGGGGAGGATCTTGCACCTGCTCGGAAGAGATGGGCCAGCGTCAAATAGGCCGCGTGAAGGAAGTAAAGCTGAACCAGGCGTAATTTTGAAGATCTGGTTAGGGTCTTGGGCGCCATAAGGGCATCACGCCAGTCAACTTCGTCCAAGGGGACCACCCAACCCTCCCATCGCTCCCTAAGGTGATCTAGGGATGTGGGGAAGTTATTTATCAAGGCTCGGTATATTCGGGAAACCCCTCCCCTCCCTAGAACTCCCAACATGACTTGGGCCTCCAGGGGTCTAAACGGACGGTGGGTATGGAGGGCGTGGCGGAGCTGTAAGTACTCGTAAAATTGGGAGTGCAAGAGTGAGTGCCACTGCTGTAGGTCTGAGAAGAACCGTATGCGACCCCCCACCCACACGTCTCCTAGTAGGGTTATTCCCACCAGGTCCCATCGGCGGAACCCCCCCAAGGAGGCGGTCTCCCCCAACCAGGTGACACACCAGGGGGGCGTTTGTCGAGTCAGTTTCTGATCCCAGCGCACCAGACGGAGTGCGGCGCGCCAAGCCAGAAGGACCGATCTGTTGATGGAGGGCATGTCTTGTGGCACCGGGGAGCCATAGAGGAAGCCTTCTAGTTGTGGGAAATCGAGGACAGTGAGTTCTACTCGGTAAGCGGGGTCAGACCAGCCTCCCGCGAACCAGTCGTGGATCACAATGAGTTTGGTGGCCAGCTAATAGGCATAGAGGTTGGTGACTCCCATACCACCGTCAAAGGGGGGAATTCGGCAGTGGGCCAGGGACAATCGTGAGCGTCCCCTCCCTCATAAAAATCGGATTAGCATGCTATCCAGTTCCCAGAACCAGCTGCTTGTGAGGGGGATCGAGGTGTTTTGCTGGAAGCGGGGAAGGATCATCATTTTAAAAAGGGCGCTTCATCCCAGCGGGTTCAGGGGAAGGGACTGCCAATTCCGAATATCTGTTTTCATCAGGGCAACTAGGGGGGCGATGTTAAGTGTCCACTCTAGTTCAGGCAGGAGGGTCACCCACACACCCAGATACTTAAATGACAGCCGCCGGAGGGGGATCACCGCCTGCCAGTCAAAGCATGCACGCGAGGTGTGGAGGGGGACCAGCGTGGACTTTGTCTGGTTGAGGCGGAGACCAGAGACTTGCTCAAAGGCTGAAAGGGTTCTCGGGGACCTGGGCCGGACCGTTCCGGGTCAGCCAAATAGAGCTGCACGTCATCTGCATATAAGGCAATTTTGTCCACTTGGCTTTGGTCCCATTGCCATCCTCGGATCAAGGGGCCTTGGCGTATGAGCACCGCCAGGGGCTCCATCGCTAGAGCGAATAGGAGTGGGAGAGAGGGCAGTACTTGCGGGTGCCCCTTCGGATCGGGAACGGTTCGGAGAGTCTGCCGTATTTGAGCACCCGGGCTCTAGGGCTGTTGTATAGGACCTGGACCAGACTGCGAAAGGGGAGGCCAAAACCCATCTTCTCAAGAACGTCTCCCAGGTATCCCCAGTCCACCGTGTCGAAAGGCCTTCTCAAAGTCAAGAAGGAGAAGGGCCAGGCAGGGGGAGATCCGATGGCGATGGTCCAGGGCAAGATGGAGACGACGGATGCAGTGTCGGGTACCCCTGGCCAGCATAAAGCCGCATTTATCAGGGTGGACCAGGTCATTCAGAGGGGCGGAGTCTCTGGGCAATGGCGGAGGTGAAGATCTTAATTTCAGTATTAATCAGGGAAATGGGCCGAAAGTTGGAGCAATCTAGGGAGGGTGGATGTGTCTTTGGGATGACCACAATAGTCGCTACGTCCGATTCACCACCTGCGGAAGAGCTGCGTTAAATGGGGCAGCAAATCCTCACAGAACACAGAGTAGTATTCCTGGGGGAATCCATCCGGCCCAGGCGTTTTGCCGGAGTGTAACAGGGTGATGGCCCCATGGATTTCCTCCGGAGTGAGCGGGCCATCAAGGGTATCCGCTGTCTCTTTAGGAAGACAAGGCAAGCATATTCCGGATTCTGCCATCAAATCCGTGAGAGAGGCGCCAGGGGGCGTGCGGTATAAAGGGCCTCATAATATTGCGCAAAGGTTTGCGCAATGGCCTGGGAGGTCATCCGGCAAGTCCCATGAGCCGTGCGGATCTCAGGGATAATGCGATGGGACCTTCGGTAGGAGATCAGATTGTGGAGCAGTTTCCAGTTCTTGTCGCCCCATCCGTAGATCGCCAGAGCATTTGGGCCGATTCTAGGGAAAGCCGCCGAATCTCATCCCTGATCAGAGCCGATTGTCTGGAAGAATCAGCCGCGTTGGCTGGGTCCGTTCTAAGCGGACGGCTCTGGACTCCAGCTGTGCCAGCTGGGCAGACTGGGACGCACATTTTGCATGTACGAGCCCCCTAGCGACTCCCTGAAGCACTGCCTTGCCCACCTCCCAGAGCGTTCCCTGTGAAGGGACCGACCCTACATTGGCGGAGAAGTAATGTCCGAGTTTCTGGCCGAGGGAGTCTGCCAGGTCGGTGTCCTGCAGGTACCACGTGTTGAGGCGCCAAGTAGTCCGGGGGCCAGTGAATGGGGATCCAATGCGGACGGCGACAGGGGAGTGATTGGAGATTCCTCGGGCTAGAATCTCCACCCCGGACAGCAGATGGCAGTCTGTGGCAGGCATCAGAATCAATTCTATCCATGAGTGGCTGTGATGGGCAGCAGACGTGTGGGTATACTGTACCTTTCGGGGGTTCCACACCCTCCATACATCACAGAGTCCCATCGCCGAAGCCCAGCTTACGAGACACTTCACAGAGGCGTGTCGCTGCACCAAGGAAGGGCCCGACACGTCCTTGGAGGGCTGGAGGACAGCGTTAAAGTCAGCCCGACAACTGTGAGGCCTTGAGGAAGGAAGGAAACCACTCGTGTGAGGTGCCGAAGAGTGGAGGACGTGAGTACCGGGGGCACATAGGCGCAAAGGAGGTTGCCCTCAACTATTCCCGACAGGGCCACGTATGTGCCTTGTGTATCAGTGATGGCATGGGTTAACGTGAAGGGGAGTCCTCACTGCAGAAGAATGGTCACCCCCCGGGAGTGCTAGACTCCGTCAAACCCATATCGTGCTAAGAAGTGGCATAGGGAACCCAGAAGGTGGGTCTCCTGGAGGAGCAGAGCATCAGGCATGTGGCGGTGGGCTGCACGCAGCACCGCAGTTCGTTTGATGCGGTCAAGGAGGCCATTCACATTCCAGAAGAGGATGCGGAGAGGCGTGTCAGAGATGTGGGTCATGTGTAGGGGCGGGATCTGGCGTGAAGCAAGTGGGACTCGGTAGTCTCCCCCCACATGGGGGAGGGATCCAGCGGTGTCTGGGGCTCTAGGGCCCAGGTAGGGAGAACAAGGGCATATGTGACAGTTGCTGAGGACATTTGAACTTGTGACTAAACACATAAGCAGGACAAGGCAGCTCGGAGGTGGCCAGTAACAACCAAACCACGAGAGACAATGGTCTCTCTCCCCACCCTCTCCCCCCCAACTCCCCCACACTATACTTTGGAACAGGTAGCATCTGTCGCCCTAGAACAATCATTAATGCCTAGCAAGGAGGCGAAAAGCTAAAGCTAAAATGGTTAGCAACTACGAGGACAATACATGGCTAAGTCGGACCCCCTCCATGTGTACGGGTGAAGTGGTACCAGCAATTTAGAGTGTAGTGTAGTTCCTATATTCCCAATAGGCTCTGAGCATTGGAATAATATAAACAGCAGTGTAGACGTAGGACTGAGGTCGACAAGGTCTCTACTGACTATATTAGACTTAATTCGTTTTGTCAGCTAGCTCAGAGGTCACTAGAAACTTTCTCGAGTAAACAAGAAGGAGTTTAACTTCCCTGGATAGACAAGAAGGGATTAGCTTCTGACAACCATATAACATGACAACTTTGCTCCCTCAGAATAAAGAGTGTTTCTCTAGAGTCGTGTGAAAACAATAGACAACTATTTTACTCAGTCAATCGTGCATACTTAGTTTCCCCAGAGTGAAGAGAAATAGAGAGACGGGCGTTTTCAATAAAAGGTGTTATTTATTGAGCAGTCTTCTTTCTCATGCCAGAGAAATGAATTGCCACAATTGCAATACTTATTATAAAGTAAAGTGGGTACAGTAAAAGGAGTATTATAAAAATAATACTGTAAAAGCATTGATATGGTTTCTTAGCCATATGATACTTTAAAATGGATAAAATATATACATACATAAAAACATTGACTAACGTCCTCAACTGGTGCTTCTAAGTACGCCTACCCCGGTGTACCTGACCTAAGCCTAATACGTGGGAAGGAGTAAGTCAAGTCAAGTCATAAATTTGTATAGCGCGCTATTCACCCAGAGGGTCTCAAGGCGCTTAAGGGAAGAGGGGTTCGCTACTGATCGAACAGCCAGGTCTTGAGTTGTTTTCTGAAGGAGAGGTGGTTCTGTGTAAGACGGAGGTGGGTGGGGAGGGAGTTCCAGGTCTTGACCGCCAAGTAGGAGAAGGATCTTCCTCCCATGGTGGCTCTTCGGATGCGTGGAATCGTGGCGAGGGCTTGGTTGGACGATCGTAGTTGACGGGTGGGGGAGTAAAAGGTCAGGCGAGTGTTGAGGTATCTGGGTCCTAGGTTGTGAAGGGTCTTGTGTGCGTGGGTGAGGAGTCGGAACGTGATTCTCTTGTTGACGGGGAGCCAGTGCAGGTCTCCCAGGTGACCAGATATGTGGTTGTGGCAAGGTATGTCTAGGAGGAGTCTGGCAGAAGCGTTCTGAATGCGTTGAAGTCTATTCTGTAATTTGGCTGTGGTTCCGGCGTAGAGGGTGTTTCCGTAGTCCAGACGGCTTGTGACAAGTGCTTGGGTGACCGTCTTCCTTGTTTCGGTGGGGATCCAACGGAAGATCTTTCGGAGCATGCGTAGGATGTTGAAACATGATGATGAGACGGCGTTGACTTGTCTGGTCATCGAGAGGGAGGAGTCTAGGATGAATCCAAGTTGCGAGCATGGTCGGTTGGTTTGGGTGCGCTGCCTAGGGCCGAGGGCCACCAAGAGTCGTCCCAGGCAGAGGGGGATGATCCTAGGATAAGCACTTCCGTCTTGTCTGAGTTCAGTTTTAGGCGGCTGTTCTTCATCCACTCGGCTACGTCTTTCATCCCTTCGTGTAGGTTGGTTTTGGTGGTGGTTGGGTCATTGGTGAGGGAGAGGATCAGCTGGGTGTCATCTGCATAGGAGATGATGTTGAGATTGTGTTGGCGTGCGATGGATGCGAGGGGACTCATCTAGACATTTAAGAGGGTGGGGCTTAGTGAAGATCCTTGTGGTACACCGTATATGACTTCGGTGGCGTATGATCTGAAAGGGGGGAGGCGGACTCTCTGGGTTCTTCCGGCTAGGAATGAGATGATCCAGTCCAAGGCCTTATCTTGTATTCTGATGTTCCTGAGGCGTTGTACAAGGGTGCGGTGGCAGACTGCGTCGAACGCTGCGGAGAGGTCCAGGAGGATGAGGGCCACTGTTTCCCCGTTGTCGAGCAGTGTCCGGATGTCATCTGTGGCTGCAATGACGGCGGTCTCGGTACTGTGGTTGGCTCGGAAATCGGATTGTGAGGGGTCTGGGGCATTCCTAGATTCAAGGAAGGTGGCGAGCTGACTGTTGACGGTCTTCTCAATGACTTTGGCGGGGAATGGGAGGAGCGAGATGGGACGGTAGTTCTTAAGCTCAGTGGGGTCCGCTGTAGGTTTCTTCAGGAGGGCACTAAGTTCGGCATGTTTCCAGCTTTCCGGGAAGGTGGCGGTGTTGAAGGAGCAGTTGATGATGTCCCGGAGTTGGGGGGCGATGATGGAGTCGGCCTTGTTGAAGATGTGATGGGGGCATGGGTCGGTTGGCGATCCGGAGTGGATGGAGTTCATCGTGCGGATGGTGTCTTCGGTGCTGACCGGGGTCCAGGCGCGGAGGGTGGTGGTGGGGGGCTTCTGTTCTGTGGTTGGGGGAGTGGTCAGGTCGCCGAAGCTGTTATGTATGTCAGCGATCTTGCTGTGGAAGAATGAGGCAAGGGAATCGCAGAGGTCTTGAGAGGGAGTGATGTCGTTGTTGCCGGCGTTGGGGTTGATGAGCTCTTTGACAATGCTGAAGAGTTCTTTGCTGTTGTGGGCGTTGTTGTCTAGTCGCTCCTTGAATGCAGATTTTTTGGTGGTGCGGATCAGCTGGTGGTGTTTGCGGGTGGCGTTCTTGAGGGCGGTCATGTTGTTTGTGGTTGGGTTTCTTCGCCATGCTTTCTCGAGGGTGCGGCAGTTCTTTTTGGAGTTCTTGAGGTTGTCTTTGAACCGAGGGGCTTTTTTGCTTCCTGGCTTGTTGGGAGGGTTTTTCAAGGGTGCTAGTTCGTCAGCGCAGTGGGTGATCCATTGTGTGAGATTGATGGCTGCTTGGTTTGGGTCCGTTGATCTGGCAGGAGGGTTTTGGTTTAGAGATGTGGTGAGCTAGTCGGTGGTAATTTTGTTCCAGTATCTTCGGGGAACTTGTTGCGGGTGGTGGTGGGTCGTGGTCTTTCTGTAGCTGAAGTGGACGCAGCTGTGGTCAGTCCAGTGGAGTCCCGTGGCGTGATTGAAGGAGATGTGCTTGCTGGAGGTGAAGATTGGGTCGAGTGTGTGTCCGGCGTAGTGGGTGGGGGTGGTCACCAATTGTTTGAGTCCGAGATTGGTGAGGTTGTCTAGCAGGGTGGTGGTGTTGCTGTCGTTGTTATTCTCCAGATGGAAGTTGAGGTCTCCTAGGAGAATATAGTCCTCGGAGGGGAGAGCGTGCGGGCTGACGAAGTCAGCGATGTCTTCGCTGAATTGTGTGCGGGGTCCTGGGGGTCTGTAGATGAGGGAGCCTCTGAGTGTGGTTTTGGGGTTGGTTTGTATTTGGAAGTGGAGGTGTTCAGTGGCTAAGAAGGTGTCGTCGGTGCTGGTTGTGATGCGGATGGTGTTTTTGTGAACGATGGCGATATCTCCTCCAGTTTTGTTGATGTGGTCTTTTCGGATGATCTTGTATCCGTCCAGGATGGCTATGGCGATGTTGGGCGCTGATGAGGCGTTCATCCAGGTTTCCGTGAGAAAGGCGACGTCCGGAGTTGTGGTATCGAGTAGGTTCCATAGTTCAATGGTCTGTCTGTGGACCGAACGGGTGTTGAGCAGGATGCACTTCAGGTGGTTGTTGTTGGAGCTCTGCTTGGCGTTTGTGGATGCAGTGTGGGTTCTAATGCAACACAACTTGCAGGTTAGGCAGGTGAAGGGTCCGTGGATGCGTCCTGGGGCAGCTTGATTGATTGTGGGTTTCTAAAGTGCTAGAATCGACTCCCGAAGGAGTATCTCTGCGCTGTAGACCGCTGGGGAACCCGTCCTAGCCTTACCTGTGAGATGGTCCCTACTGGGTATCTCCAAGGTGAAACCAGGCATCCCCTGCGTATGTGGGGGGCCGTTGTGAAGATGAGGCAAGCTAATGCCCAGAGTTGCCGAGTGTGATCCCTAGTTAGAGTATGCACCGAGGCGAGAATTATCGAGTCCATTGACCCTGGTCCAAGACCCTGCCGCGTCGGGAATTGAACCCTGGTCCTGGGCCGTCCTCTGCTCCCGGGTCTGCCGCCCTAACCAGTGAGCCACACCACTCCACTTGGTGGCAGTCGGGGAGTCGGCCGGTGTTGAGTGCAGTGAGGGACGCGGCATCGTACGTAAGGCGGGTGGAGTGGTTTTTGCGGGGGCCAGGGGGTATGGCTCTGGGCGCAGTCCAGGCATGGACAGGCGTAGACGGGCTTACCTTTGGCGTGCCTTCGGCGCGCATGGGGCGCGTCCGCTGCACGTGAATGCTGCGCGTAAGTGCAGCTCTCATAAGTGGAGAGTGGATGGGGCAGAGCGAGGGAGGAGCAGCTGGGAGGCGGGAGCGGGGTGGTGATGTCCAGGGAAGCTCGAGGGAACGGGGGTGGGGCCGCGGGGGAGCAGCAGCAGGGAGCTAGGACCAAATGGCACAGTACAAAATGCAGTGGGGGAGATCGGGGGCACAAGAAGATGCAAGCAAGGCACAACAGTTGAAAAGCAACAATAATACGATACCAGATACAGCAATACGATCACATGCGAGATCGGGGGCACAATCAGAGATCAAGCAGCAGAGCTGAGGGCAATATCAGTCTCCAGATGATACCAGGCGAGATCGGGGGCACAATCAGGCACAAGTGGGTCCAGGGAGCGAGTGGAGCGACCGTAGCTGACTGGGTCAGGACGTCACAGCGCTTCCGCTCGCTGGACTACCTATTTGTTTGTTAGTGGGAGGGAGGAGCACCTGGGAGGCGGGAGCGAGGTGGCGATGTCCAGGGAAGCTCGAGGGAACAGGGGTGGGGCCGCGGGGGAGCAGCGGCAGGGAGCTAGGACCAAATGGCACAGTGCAAAATGCAGTGGGGGTGATCAGGGGCACAACCAGGCGCAAGCAAGGCACAACAGTTGAAAAGCAACAATAATACGATACCAGATACAGCAATAAGATCACAGGCGAGATCGGGGGCACAATCAGAGATCAAGCAGCAGAGCTGAGGGCAATATCAGTCTCCAGATGATACCAGGTGAGATCGGGGGCACAATCAGGCACAAGTGGGTCCAGGGAGCGAGTGGAGCGACCGTAGCTGACTGGGTCAGGACGGTCACAGCGCTTCCGCTCGCGGGACTACCTATTTGTTTGTTAGTGGGAGGGAGGAGCAGCTGGGAGAAGGGAGCGGGGTGGCGATGTCCAGGGAAGCTCGAGGGAACGGGGCTGGGGCCACGGGGGAGCAGCGGCAGGGAGCTAGGACCAAATGGCACAGTACAAAATGCAGTGGGGGGGATCGGGGGCACAACAATATGGCACGCCCCTATAAACCCACACGGCCACTGCGATCGGACCAAGGATGTCTTCTGCAGTTAACCAGAGTAAAAAGAGCTCGCTCTGGGGGCCGGCGTTTTTCAGTGCAAGTGGCGGCACTGTGGAACTCCCTGCCCTTTAAGATTCGTTCGGAGCCCAACATTCTGCACTTTAGGAAACTCCTGAAGACGTATTTGTTTCCTGTGTAGTGACTGAGTCTGAGCTTTCCCTTCCTTGTTCTGTTCTGCGCCGGGATGCCCCTGGGTAACTGAGCGCGCTACAAATTTCATATAATAACCAGGCGCAACGAAGGCACAACAGTTGAAAAGCAACAATAATACGATACCAGATACAGCAATACGATCACAGGCGACATCGGGGGCACAATCAGAGATCAAGCAGCAGAGCTGAGGGCAATATCAGTCTCCAGATGAGACCAGGTGAGATCGGGGGCACAATCAGGCGCAAGTGGGTCCAGGGAGAAGAGTGGAGTGACCGTATCTGACGGGGTCAGGACGGTCACAGTAAGTAAGTAGCAGTTTAAGTTAAGTTGGTTTTGCCAAGGAATCTGATTCAAGAATTATCTTAAGGGTTTAGTCAGCTCCGTACCTGGGTAATAGAAAGCAGGAGGTCTGGTATCTCTCTCTCAGGACTCGATATCCCAGCAACCCGCAATGGCGGCTGGAAACACAGGAGCTGGATTTTCTCGGCTGGAGAAAAAGACAGCGTCTTTCTCAGTGCGTCAAAAGGGAGGGGCGGTGTCCGTGGGCTCTCACATCAGCTGGGCTCTCGGGCAAGTAGTAGCTGCTCCAAACCACCGTGTGTTTGCTTAAGGCAGCGTTGGTATATTTATACCTGAATGGTGCCGGGTTTGACGTAAGGTTGGACATAAGACGTCAATAAAGATGTCACTAAGAACTGGCCGTTCTTTCAGTGCTCGCAGGAGTTCTAGGACGAAATCAAAACAGAAGCAATGGGGATTTCCCTGGTTGCTGGAGGTTTGCTTTGTTTAAAGAACGCGTTGTACTCTCTAGGAGTCTAGGGGAGTAGCCTTGCCGTATTTGAACTGCATGGGCTATTACTAAATATGGATATGATTCTTATGCCTTTATAAGGATATCGTTTGTTATAGCCATACAAGGGCATAAATCGGGAATATCGAATTAGGGTCCTGGATAGGAATACAACAAGAGGAAGTACGAGTGTTGGACTTGGCCCTTAGGGCAGGTTCACCCCTAAACTTTTTGCTTTTAATGGTGACCTGGTGATGGTGATTTTTGGGTTCTGCGCACTTTCACTGTGTCCCAGTGGAAAGTGCGTGCGCACTTTGAGTGCATGTGGTGAGATAGGCCTGCCCTCCCATAGGAATGCATGGGGAATGTATGTGTCCCTGGTAGTTCCTGATGCGTGGGGAGTGCAGGCTCGAGTTTGGTATGTGTGAACTCGTGGGAGTGAATGCTGCGCGATGGTATGTGCGGCTTGTATGTGTCTAGTGGGGAAGTGCCACTTCTAGACATTGATGTGTGTGTGCAGTGAGGGTGCTGGCATGTGATTGGCTGGAGCTGGCTGGGATGCCAGGCTCCATGAGTCATGATGGGTCTGCCCGGTGGTGAGTGTGGAGATTAGCATGCTGATGGCTGGGGAGGAGCGCCCCTGTGTCTTGAATGGGCTGGGCTTTCCCCACTGTTAGATCTGGGGGTCTCTAGTTGGCAGGGGTAGGTACCACTGTCCAAATAGGGACCCTTGCTTCTAGTCAGGACAAGGAGATAACTCTCTGAGATAACCCCTGCTCGCCCTCTAGGTAGCTTGGCCTGAGCAGTCTAGGCTAATCAGAGGCAATGCGTAAAGTATTTGTACCAACACTCACAGTAACACAGTGAAAACACCACAAACTGATTCCACAACAGTTTAGAAAAATAAAGGTATTTAATCTAAAACTACACAAGACCAAAACGACAAAAATCCAACATACACAGTTCAAGAATATGGTTTCAAAAAGAGTTCTTAAGGTTGCGTTAAAATTCTTCAAGTTGCGGTAAAATAAACCACAGATGCGTGAAAAGTTCACAGTTGCGTCACGTTTACTCACAGTACCTTTAGTTGCAACAAAGTTCCAAAAGCAGAAGCTGGTGCGGTGGAAAACAAGCGATGCGTTGCTCCTGAGACCCTGGGGAGGCGATGCGACAGCCCCGCTGCAGCAGCGGGCGTGTTGCGACGAATCCGGTCTGTATGGGGAGGAAGGCCACTTGTATGGATTCCGGTGCGTAGGTTCCGTAGGAAGTCTGTTCTCGCAAAGGCACGATGCGACGATCTCGAAGGGGCTGCGACGATCTCCGGGGCGACGATGCGCGGTCCAGCGGTGATCCTCTCTCTCGCAGCTCCTTGATGCGATGATTCTGTGACGACACTCGCAGCGACGTGATGCGGTCCACAAGCAAGCGGTGCGGCGTTCTCACCCAGCGACGACAGGCTCTGCGATGATACTCGCAGCGATGTTCGATTCTCCCGCACCGGTCTGGTGCGTCCCGCAAACGAAGGATGCGACGTCTCTGGCAGCGGCGTCAGGCGCTGCGACGATCTCGACCTCCGTAGCGGCGGGAAACTTCTCGCACTGTCGGGGATGCGCTCTGTAAGCGAGCGATGCGACACTTTTCAGTTTCAAAAGTCACTCAAGCTTAGTTTCAAGCTTCCCAGCACAGGTCCAACCTCCAGAGGCCCCACAACTGGATCAAGCACTCTAGGAGGGACAGAACTCTCTCAGCAGAGTTCAGGGAAGCTGGGGGTGAAGTCCTTTTGTTCCTGGGACTTCAAAACAGGGAGCCAGCTCTTCTCAGGCCCTTGGAGATTCCTTCAAGAAAGGGGACACAGCACACAGCAAAGTCCTTCCCCTCTCCTTGGCAGCAAAGCAACAGCAGGTCAGTCCAGCAGAGCAACAGCAGGACAATCTTCCTTCTTCAGAGTCAGCTTTCTCCTTGGCAGAGGTTCCTTCTTGATTTCCAGGATGATCTAATTTTCTGTTGTCAGGGGTCCTGTACTTATACCCCTAAAGTCTTTGTTCTCTTGGTGCATGTGGGCCCTGAGCCCGGTCTGAACCAGTTCTGGGTGGATCCTGAGCACTTTGTTTTGCTGGCTGCATCTTTCCTTTCAGAGTGAGGGGCAGGGTCCTCAGCCGCCCAGCAGGGGGGTGGAGCCAGCATTGTGGAAGGCAGGCACAGCCCTATTCAGCCCAGGTGCTAACTCCTCCCACCACTCCAGTTGCAACTGCAGTCATTCAGCCTAGTGCTGACTCATCCAGCCTCCTGGGGCATCCCCAGCTCCTGTCACTCACAAACCAGACAGTCAATACACAAACATGCCCAGGCACACAGAAGGGTCAGACAAGAGAACAGCAACTTTCTAAAAGTGCTGTTCTCAAACACAGGATTTAAAAACAACCTTTCCTAAAAGATGTGTTATTAAATTCTGAGTTCAGGGATACTAGATACTTATGTCCTATCTTGTTCCTATGGGAAGAAATGCTGTTAACCACTGTAGCCAGCATCCCCCATGTTAACCTATGGAGCAAGATAGCCTTACAATAGTGAAAAACGAAAATGGCTGTAATTCACTACCAGAACATGTTACCTGCACCAGTACATGTTCTACCTTTCACATACACTGCACCCTGCCCAGCGGGGTACCTTGGGCCTTCCATAGGGGTGACTGATGTGCACGAAAAGGGAAGGGTTAGGCCTGGTCAGTGGGGACACTGACCAGGAGGACATGGCAGTTCTAAACTGCCCATAGGCACTGCAGTGGCAGGCCTGAGACACCATTTTAGGGCTACTCATGTGGGTGGCACAATCAGTGCTGCAGGCCCACTAGTATGATTTGTCATCACCAGCCCTGGCACACACAGTGCACTTTACTAGGGACTTCATGGTGATACAAATATGCCAAACATGTATATCCAATCAGAATAACAATTTACACAGAGAGCATATGCACTTTAGCACTGATCAGCAGTGGTAAAGTGCGCAGAGTCCTATTGCCAACAGCCACGGGTCAGGAAAAATAAGGGAGGAAGAAGCAAAAAGTTTGAGGATGACCCTGCAAGAAGGGCCAGTTCCAACACCCACACAATGCTGGCTCCGCCCCCTGTGGTGCGACTGATGACCCTAGCCCTGCCAGTGAATGAAAAGGGTAATTGAGCACATCAAAGGTGCTCCAAAACCAGCTGCGACTGGTTTCTCCCCCACCCTGCACCTACAGACAAAGGATTTACTAGTATAAGAAGGGGCTGTGTCCCCTAACAAGAGGTTCTCCTCCAGGATCCTGCAAGAGAAGCTGCTGCTGCTGCTGGGCCAGAGGACCACCACTTGGATTGTCTCCCTGCCTGGAGACCCAGTGAGCTGGCTCTGGGCCCAGCCTTGACCCCCCCATCTTGCTGCATTTTCCAGGAGGACTTGTGCTGGACTTTTTGGCCTCTAAAGCGCCTGGAAGCACTTTACCTGTGCTCATAGCGCCTGGGAGAGCTCTATTTTACTTATAGCACTTGAGAGCGCTGTACTTTCCTTCTAAGCGCCTGGGAGCGCTTTCATGTCCTTTTAGCGCTGGGAGCGCTGTAATTATGCCCCGGGCGCTTGTGAGCGCTTTATTTGCTGTTAGCGCCTGGGGGCGCTTTATCTTCTGAGGCCGGTGCCCACCCGGCATTGTCTGCCCCGATCGAGTGCCCACCTCGATCTATTCTTCATTGTAAACGGAGCCGGTGCCCACCCGGCATTGCCCTGTGAAGTGTCCCCGTTGCTGCCCGGCCGCGACCAGGAAGTCAGGCAGGCCGGGGGCGGGTCTGCGGGACATCCCGTGACCTCATTCCCCGGTCCGCGCTCTGATTGGCTGCCGGCCCGGGACAGAAAGGAGGAAGCCGGAAGCTACCGGGAGCCGACCCCGGGATCCGGTGCACCCGCCCAGGAGAGAGAGAAGCCTTCTGTCCAGCAGCGGGGCCCCCGTGGTGTGGGGAGAGCCCCGCAGCTGCTGAGGAAGAGAAGGAGCCTGGAGACCCGGGGAACGCCCGCCAGAGTGGGGGCTCCGGTGCTGCTTGGAGGAGAGGGGGGCGTCGGGGCACATTACCGGTGCCCGCCCCTCCCCTCCAGCGTGAGGATATGTTATGTTATGTTATGTTATTGGGAGTTTTATTAAGCGCTCAGCTACTCAAGCAGAGTGTCCCGGCGCTGACAGACCAAACATAGCATAACTCCATCGTCGGAAGAGAGATTAGAGACAGAACAGCCACATTTTTAGCTCTTTCCTGAAAGAGGCTAAGTCCTCGTTCTTTCTCAGAGCGAGTGGCAGAGCATTCCAGGCCCGCGGCGCCAGATATCTAAAGGACCGGCCCCCGGTCCGTGCACGCCTAATTGCCGGGACTGTGGCCAATGACAGGGCAGCCGATCTTAAGGCTCTAGATGGATGGTGAAAGCAAACTCTCTTCCGCAAATAAATAGCCCCAATGCCATGAAGTGCTTTAAACACAGTGGTGAGAGCCTTAAACCTAATGTGTTGCCGGATCGGCAGCCAGTGCAAAGATTTCAAAAGAGCAGTGACATGAGACCTGCGGCCAAGGCCGAAGATTGCACGCGCTGCCGAGTTCTGCACTACCTGTAGGCGAGACAGAAGCTGTTCCGGCAGGCCAAGGTAGAGTACATTTGCATAATCCAACCTTGATCCGACCAGAGCTTGCACCGTTGTTTTCCTATGGGCGATGGGAAGGAGAGGGAGGAATTTCTTTAACATTTTCAGTAACCCGAAGCACTGCCCAACCAGACCAAGAATCTGTGGTATCAGTGAGAGAGAATTGTCCAACTTAATTCCAAGATTCTTAGCTACCGTAGAGTCAGTGGAGGGGGGATACATCCTAGCAGGCCACCAGGCCTTCCAGCCAGGGTCAGGGGGGCACCCAAAGAAAAGAAGCTCAGACTTGTCGGAGTTGCATTTCAGCTGATAAAGTTGAAACCAGGCAAATACAACTTCCAGGCAGTTCTCAATGCTCTCGCCATCAAAGTCAGAGTTTCTACAGCATGTGAAAAGAAGCTGAGTGTCATCGGCGTACGAGACAATCTGGGCACCGAAAGACTCCGCCAGTGCCGCGAGCTGGGACATATAGATATTAAAGAGAGTGGGGCTCAGGATCGACCCCTGAGGAACTCCCACCTCCAAAGGCGGCACTGCTGCAGAATACGGCGGGGCCCAGACTGTCTGTTGTCGGTTGGATAGAAACGACTCAAACCATCTGAACACCGTTCCCCGAACACCGATCTCCCAGAGTCTTGATAGGAGACGGTCATGGGGGACGGTGTCAAACGCCGCCGAAAGATCTAATAACACCAACAGGGCTTTCCCTCCATTATCAAGAACTTCCTTGATGGCCTCTGACACCTCCAGCAGTGCCAATTCTGTGCTCAGATTAGCCCTGAAACCGGACTGGGTGTAGTGCAGGATCTCATGGGACTCAACAAAGTTGGACAGGACAGAGTACACATGTTTCTCAGCCACCTTGGCAAGGACTGGAAGCATCGAGATTGGCCGATAATTGGCATGGATACTGGGGTCCAGGGACGGCTTTTTTAGAAGGGGGAGAACCATCGCCTGTTTCCAAGCCAAAGGCACGATGCCCGTTTCCAGAGACCGATTTAAGATTTGATTGACAATCGGGTTAACTACATGTGCCATTTTGGCTAGAAATTTTGCGGGGCATGGATCGAGTGGGGAGCCGGATTTCATTTTAGACAGCACTTCTAGGGAGGTTAGAAGGTCAATAGGGGGAAAGGTCACCAGAGTAGGCCATCCGATGGCCGCTACAGGAATGCCGGGTCCTGGGTTAGGCATACCCCCCACCCCACCAGCTGAAAAAGTTTCCTGGATGCTTGTGATCTTATTAGCAAAAAAGATTGCCAGTTGGAGCACCCAAGGTTCCGAAAAGGAGCATTTAGGTGTAATAGCAGCTGGAGAGGTAAATTCCTTCACCACCAGGAAGATCTCTTTGCTGGTGTTGCTGGCCTCCTCAATTCGTCTGGCAAAGTATTCTTTTTTCCCCAGATAGATCTCCCTATGGTAGGCCCTGATACTGTTCTTATACGCCTCCTTCAAGGGTTCCAGATAGCTTACTCTCCATGCTCTTTCAGCTTTCTTACATAGCCTACGGCTAGAGTTGAGCGCTGGGGTGAACCATGGAGCAGAAGCGCGGGACGAGATCTTAGAGGGCCGCTCAGGTGGCGCCAGCTCCTTCAAACAGCGCGCAAGCCACAATTGAAAAAGATTAATATCTGCCTCAATATCACCCGACAACATGCAGGGGTTATTCAGCAGATAGTGTTCGATCATGTCTGGCGAAACTCTGTGGAAAGCACAGGGTGTCTGAGATGTACGCCCTTTATCCCTAGTGGAGGAGCCCGATTTGTGCCAGATGTCAAAGGTCACCAGCATATGGTCAGACCAAAGTATAGGGAGAGGGGAGGAGACCCCAATAGGGGTAGTAGAAAAAATTTGGTCCAGCGTGTGTCCCTTGCTGTGCATAGGTGAGGCCAGATAGGGTGATAAGCCCAGAGGCTTAGTGGAGTCTAAGAGCTTGATCATATCCCCCGCCTCTGCTTCATCAAAATGGATATTAAAATCGCCAAGGAGAAGGCAATGTTTATACTGCACACACAAAGCCGAGACCACAGGAGAAAGTTCCTCGTGGAAAGATCCCAAAGGGCCCGGGGGTCTGTAGACCAGCAATCCTGCACAGGATTGGGCTGGTGTCAGTGATAAACAAAAACCCAGCGTTTCGGCCCCTTGAATATCTTCTGTTGGTATAATGGAGCATGTAAAGCGCTGGTCTATCACTAGGGTGATGCCCCCACCTCTACCCAAACCCCGGTCTTTCCTTAACATAAAGTAGTTGGGGGGCAAAGCATTGGCGATGTCCGGTCCAAACGCCTCACCAAGCCAAGTTTCTGTCAAGAAAAGACAGACAGGCTTAGAGTCAGACAGTAAGTTAAACAGGTCCTGGGCATGTTTACTCACTGACCGAGCATTCACGAGGGCGCAGTTAAAAGCATGTTTAAAATAATCCGACCCTGATGTGGGGCCACCTGCATACCCCAACTCCCTGGTGTCTACCGGCAAGGCTTCACTAGGCGACCAACCGCAGCCAGAACAGAAGGGGTTGCCCTCACAGTTAGGGCCCAGAGAAGTGCATTCACTACTGCAGGAACTTCTTAAGCTCAAAAGTTGCTCTGACGAATACCCAAGTCGTGAATTTTGGGGCCGTCTCAAGAGATCATCAGGGCGTCCGCCCCCGTCCGCCTCCGGGGCGCTGACGGGCGCAGACGGGCTTTTCTTAGGCGCTCCTTTGGCGCGGGTAAGGCACGCACGCTGTGCGCGTCCGCTGCGCGGAGCCATCCCCGTCTAAATGTATAGACCCGCCCGTGATTCCGCAAGCCTTCCTCACCCAAGGTGGCCGCCGGACTAGTGCGCAGCCTCCCTGACCCTCAATGCCCCTCAGCTCGTAGTCAGCTGAGAGGGGAGCGCCTAGATCAAAATCGGCGCTAGGATGTCAGGAGAAGCGGCGTGATAGTGAAGAGAGACAGGTAGGTGCTCGACTGCTCCCAGAGAAGGGGTGAGAGCAGAACCCAATGCCTGTGAGTGAGAGAAAGAAAAATCTCCCGGCTTTCCGCCTCAGGAGAAAGAAGTATGCAGAGAGCAGGCAGTTCAAGATAATGGCACGGGCTACACACAAAGCAGGTAAAATTAAACAGCACAGCTATCACAATTTTACATTTCCCACAATTGGTAAAAAAGAGTTTTAAAATGTGCTGCTCCGTCAGGCATCCGCACTGGAGTCACGCTAATGTAAGTCTGACCAGAACACGGCAGGGACGCTAAATGTATAGACCCGCCCGTGATTCCGCAAGCCTTCCTCACCCAAGGTGGCCGCCGGACTAGTGCGCAGCCTCCCTGACCCTCATATTGGTTTAGAGCCGCAGAGGCTCTTGTTGGCATTTTCTGAATCCCGAGTCCCCCAGAGGGGGGGACTCCACTGACGGGGGCAGTTGGTTCTTCTCGGGTCCCCGAGTGGGACTCCAACTACAGCGGGCACATCGGTATTGAGAGCCCGAGAGGCTCCGGGGCAAATCTGGTGTTCGAGCCCCCCCCCGAGCGGGGCTCCTACGTTGTTCAGTGGATTCCTCGAGCCCACGAGGCTCCCCGTCCACAGTGTTTCACGAGCCCCGAGAGGCTCAGGAGGGCCAGTTCTTTGTCCACGAGCCCAGAGAGGCTCTAGGTGCCCCAAGTTACTTCGAGTCTCCAGGAGGGGGACTCCAATGGTGGGGGCCATTATGTGTGCAGAGCCCCCGAAGGACCAGGGGGCATTGTATTTGTTTAGGAGCCCAGAGAGGTTCACAGCGCCCCATTGGTTCTTCAAGCACAGAGCCTGCAAGGCTCCAACGTGTGGCCCCATTGTCTGCACCAGTTGCCCAGCACTTTGTGGCAACTGCCACGTTTAGGCCCCTGACCCTGGGACACAGGGCGTCCTAGCCCTAGAAAGGCCAGTTGGCCTAGGGACAGTCACAGGTGGTGACTTATGTGAGTTTGGCGCAATTGTTCATTTTCTGCTCCTCTGAATGTGTTTTTATGCGTCATGTGCCTTGTTCTTACACCTCTGAATATATTGTTGATGCATCATGTGTTTTCCTTCCTTACACCGCTGAATGTATGTTTATGCATCATGTGTTATGTGCTTACACCCCTACAGGTATTGTGATACTTAGGTGGTTGTTTTTCTCCTAGTGCAGGTGGTGCTAGTGAGGTCCTGGTTACCAGTGATTACTGGTTGTGTACTTTATGTTCTAATTTAGGCTACAGTGGTTTACATCCTATGTTCTAAGTTCTAAGTGCTATTTCTAAAAGTGTTACTTCTAAAAGTGCTGATTCCTGACAGTGGTCCAGGTGGCCCTGTCTTGTACATATCCCCTGTAAATTCTGCCCGTGCCTGTTGGCACAGTGTAAAGAGTGTGTTTTTATCTAATATGTTTTGGTGTAATACAAAGGCTATTTTTATATAACCTTGTGTGGAGTTTCCTTTGTGGTAGGACTTTGGTGTTGTTGCTGGGGTGCGTGCGCAAATACTTAACTCACATCGCCTCCAAGTTTAGCCTTGCTGCTCGTGCCACGTTACCTAGAGGGTGAGCAGGGGTTATCTTGGCGTGTAACTCCCTTGCCCTGACTTGGGAGTGATGTTCTCTGACTGACTTTGGCGCAAGCCCTGTCCAGCCAGGGATCTCATTTCTAACAACGAGTATAATTAACTGTGGACCAAGGAGTTGCAAGACAGAAGTATGTTGCTACCAATATCCCGCCCAACCAGACCTGCAGGCAGCGTGGGTCCGCAGGTGCTGGTCAGAGCACAAGGGTCCATGGGTAAATCCAGAGTGGAGCCGCAGGCCCCGGCGTTAGCATCAGTCAGTGTTCAGTGTCCACGTCTGAGCCGCGGACCACAGGGCTTCCGGAGAGATCAGAGTACCACACGGCTCGTCTCAGAGTCTCACCGGGGCCTGGGACACCACCGATGTCGATCAGGGAGGAGGCCGATGGTTGGGGACCGGGCTCCTGCCGCCCGGGCCGGGACGGGGAGCTCTGGGGCCGTGTCGTCGGGGATCGGGAGCCACCATCCGGGCGACCGGCCCTCCTCCGAGATCCGGTCCTGCATCTCCTGGACCGGTCGCTCCGGGGCCCGCCGGGGCAGCGTGGAAGAGGCCCCCGGCAGAAGTCCAAGCAGCCTGAGGGGAGTCAAAAAAGAAGATTTTGTTCTGGAAGAGTACCTTCAGCCAAGCCGGGTAGAGGAGACCATAGTGTAGGCCGACTGCCCTCAGTTTCTGTTTAACCTCATCATACGATTTGCGCTGTGATTGGACTTCTCTCGAGTAGTCCGGAAAAACCATGATCTTGGAGGCCTGATGATGGAACGGTCCCAGCTCTCCGGCTGCCCCCAACACGGCGTCCCTATCACGAACGTTGAGGACTCGGAGGATGATGGGGCGGGGGGGCACCAGGTGGCGGTTTAGGGGTGAGGGAACGATGGGCCCGCTCCACCGCAAACCAAGGGGAAAGTTTGACCTCCGGCATCCAGGAGCAGATCCAGGTTTCGATAAAGGTGGTGGTGTTGGTCTTCTCCACCCCCTCGGGAAACCCCAGGAGGCGCAGGTTGTTGCGGCGCGCCCTGTTTTCAGCATCCTCAGCCCGACGGTGGAGTTCTGAGGTCTGCGATCGATGACGGGCCATTTGTGACTTGAGGGAGTTGACGTCGTCTTCTACTGTGGAGAGGCGGGATTCGGCTTCCGTGATGCGCTCTGTAGCCTTGCAGGGATCCTGTCAAATGAGGTCCATGTCAATCCAGACCTCACCTATCTTGATCTCCACTGACACCTGGGACGTGCTAATTGCCTGCAAGATGGTCGAGATGTCTCCTCCGGCCGGGGCCGAGCCGCCCGCCACCTCCCCACTGGGCCTCCGATCCGGTGTTGCAAACTGGTCCATCTTCGGGTCGTGGAGCCGGAGGCTGGGGGGCCACGTGGTTTGCCCATGGTTGTTGGTGGCTCGCCACCTAACGCCGGGGGGACCAGGCGGGAGACGAGGCGGTGTCGTATCCACACGGTCCAGCGGTCAGGCGGCACTCCAGCTCCCAGCCCCCATAGAACAGAGTCTCTCAGACAGGCCGTCAAGGAGGGGAGGGGAGCAGCACCCAAGGTGCCAGGCAGTCCACCCGGGCGAGGCATAATCCCGACGCTCCACTGCAGGTATGGTATCGTCCATAGAAGGCCCCGAACCAGGACGTCTCAGGCCCAGGGCATCTCAGAGAAAATGGCGGGCCGAAGCCTCAGGCCAGACAAGACCCTGGGAGGACTCCCCAAGTGCTCCTCTCGACTCGGGCCCCGCGCTGCCCCGCCAGGCTATAGGGCGGGAACGGGCACAGTCCTTCAAGGAAGAAAGGGTCGTAGGGCCCCTGTTGCACGGCCCCAAGGTGATCCGCCACCTCCAAGGGCCCAGTCCCAGGACCCGGCCAAGGCCCGGGCTAGGGGGCACGCCAGAGTAGTCAGCGAGGGGCGCGGAATCCAGGCTCCTTCAGGCCGTTGGTGTGTTGTGCAGAGGGAGCCGCCCAGGAAAAGTCCACATCCACAGCACCGATGTCCCTCGGCAGCGCATGGGGCCAGGCACCACCGCCCCAGCATCAGCAGTCCCACGCAGGTAGAGCAGAGGGGCCCAGGGTCACCCCCCGCGGAACCTTGGCCAACCGCAGTCCTCCCGGAGGACCCCAGGGCCCAGCCAGGCAAGGCGCAGGAGTACCCCCAAGGTGCCTGCCGCTGGTCAGGCCCGGGCCACGAGGGTCACAGATGGCATCCGCGGCCACCCTCAATCAGCAGTTCCGGCCTCCTCAGCAATCAGTGGAAGGACAGCGGCTCTCCGGACCCACAGTCTCGGCTTTCCGCCGTTGGGAGAAAGCAGCGCAGACCTCAGGTAGGCCAGACGCGCTGAATCAGCAGCGCTGCACCGAGGCCGCTATCTTGGGGAGGACAGATCGAGTGCGGCCAGGAGCAGAGGCGCCACAAAACAGGGCGAAAGCGGCCCCAAACCACATCGGGGGGACAGCAGAGGGCCCGAGGTCCTCGGACAGGTGATGGCTGGCGACCAGGTAGGCTGGATAGGATGGATGGCAGGTGGATGACCAAGGAGGTCTCAGAGCACTCTTAGAGTGCGACCGCCATCTCAACACCACTAGCCACGCCCCTCGATAAGTTTACTGCTCCATGTCCGTTTTTGCTCTCTCCAAACACACCAGATAATATTGTGGGTCTTGATAGGCTCAAATATTTCAGGGCTACGATACGATGATCTCCGGAAGGAGTACGGGTTATTTTGAATGACAACTACCCTATGATTGAGAGATCCTGTATTATTAAAGAGGACATTGCATTAGCTTCACTCCCTAGTACTTTGTGGGCTACTTCAGACACTGATGTAGGACAAATGGTTATTCCGCCAGTGCATATTAGTGTCACGGAGGGTGCTTCATTGCCAAGACTGCCTCAGTATAAAATTACTTGCGAAGGGGATGAAGCACTCACACGCATTGTACCTGATTTGATTAAAGTGGGGGTTGTGGAAGAAGTTCCTTACAATGTTTGCAATAGTCCTATTCTTCCCATTTTGAAAAAAGATACTGACACTAGGATTTATAGATTCATCATTGATTTGAAAGAAGTCAACAAGATTGTAGTATCGCAGTACCCTGTGGTTTCTGACATAACGACATTACTTACCCTGGTCCCTCCAACAGCAACTACATTTTCTGTGATCGATTTGAAGAATGCTTTCTTCTCGATTCCTATTCATCCTGATAGCCAATATTTGTTCGGTTGCACTTTGAATAATCGATCATACAGATTTTGTAGAGTTCCTCAATGGTACACTGAGAGTCTGAGTATTTATAGTCAAGCATCAAAAAGACAACTCGATTCCTTTACCTTGTCTGAAGGAGTGGCTCTCATACAATATGTCGATGACATCTTGTTGGCAGCTGATACATCTGAGCAGTGTGAGATGTGTACTTTGTCTTTGCTTTCTTTTCTTGCTACACACCACCATAAAGTATCACGAAAGAAATTGTAATATTGTAGCCAAAGGTAACCTACTTAGGTCACCTTCTATCTAAGGAGGGCCGTGCATTGACACCAGATCACATTCAAGCAAAATTAGACACAGCAGTACCTTCCACAGAGGTAGATGTCCTTGCATTCATTGGTTTGACTTCGTTTTGTAGGCAATGGATATTGGGGTTTTCACACATTGTTAAACCTCTGCTAGCGCTTTTGACTAAAAACTCTCCGATCCCCCTTCCATAGACAGATGAATGCTACAATGCTTTTTGTCAGTTAAGACAAGTTCTTTGCTCAGCACCAGTGTGAGGCACACCAGATTACACGAAGGCTTTTGAAATCTATGTACACGAGAAAGATGGGTGTGCATTGTCAGTTTTGTTACAGACACACGGTGACAGGCTGCGTCCCTCTCCATATTTTTCTGCAGTTCTCGATCCTGTTGCTCGTGCGTTGCCTGTGTGCTTCCGTTCAGTTGCAGCGACAGCTGTGTCCATACGTCAGAGTGAAGGGATAGTTTTGTCACACAAACTGTTGGTGCTAGTACCTCATGCAGTAGATGCCCTTTTGAATTGGATTAAGACACAACACTTAACTAGTGCTCGCCTGACAGGATATGAATTGACACTGTTAGCACCTCATATTACCTTGAAGAGGTGCGCGACACTGAACCCAGCCAAATCCTGCGACTCAGTCTCAGTCAAAGGAGCCTCATGATTGTATATTCCTTACTGAGGAACAGACAAAGGGTTGCATTGATTTGCAAGATACGCCCCCTCCAGCTGCTTATGCAATTACTACACTTGAAACATTAGTGGAAACAGCACGAATACCACAGAAGTCGGCTCAAGCAGCTAAATTAATAGCTGTGACACGAGCGTGTGAACTTAGCACTGACTTATGTGTGAACATCTACACGGATAGCCGCTATGCTTTTGGAGTGGTCCATGATTTTGGCCTACTCTGGAAGGAAAGAGGCTTTCTTCCATCCCACCGGATTCAGATAATGCACGGAGAATTAGTGAATAATCTCTTGACCTCACTTACATACCCAAAGAGAGTTGCTATTATTAAGTGTAGCGCACAAGAAAATCGTTGACAAAATAGGACAAGGCAATGCCCTTGCAGATCTGCCTGAGACTGTGATGCTGCGAAGCACTACATCCATGTACGTAGTGAAATCACAAGCTGAGCGTTGGCATGACGCTAGAGAAGAAGTATTGGATATACAGAGATCTGCCTCTGTGGAAGAGCTTGAGCAATGGTCTAAAGAAGGAATGTTAGACGATGAGGGCTGTTGGCGTAACAAAGAAATGAATAAGTGGAAATTGCCTGCATCCTATTTACAACCTATGGTTCAAATGGCACATGGGCCGGCACATGTTGGAGCTCTAGCAATAGCTAAATTACTTACACAAGTTTGGGAGCATCATGAAATTGCTAGCACAGCTAAAAGAGTAGTACAGTCCTGTTTGATCTATTGGCAGTATAATCCTGGAAAAGGGACACAGACTCCTACAGGAGGGTTTGCTACACCAATCGCACCCTTTGAAGTTTTGCAGATGGATTACATCCAACTCGAATGCTGCAATAGTCTGAAATATGTCCTAGTGGTGGTATATGCCTTCAGCAAATGGATAGAGGCATACCCTACAGCTCTCACCACAGCAAAGGTGCTTCTAAATTAGTTTTTCCCTAGATATGGTGTTTGTAAGCTTTTGTGGAGTGACAACAGAGCTCATTTTATTGGGCAAGTTGTTGAGCATGTCCTGATAGGATTAGAGATCAAACAGAAATTCCATACAGTCTTCCACCCGCAATCAGCAGGATTAGTGGAAAGGTATAATGCTACTTTCTAATTGAAGTAGCATTATACCTTTGGCAAAAATACTGGCTTACACGTCCTTGAAGTGGTCAGATGCATTGCCCTTGGCATTGCTATCCATAAGATCGGTACCACACTCATGGTCTGGCCTCAACCCGTATGAAGTAGTATTCGGGAGACCGATGAATATTTGGGGAGTTCCTAAGCCACGCCCCATACATGATGTTTCCTTATGTTCTGTTGAATGATTATTTGGCACAGTTAACCGACAGTTTGATCTCTATTCATCAACAGGTTCGAGAAGCGCTTCCTGACAAATCTACAGGTAAGGCCCATGAACTCCGTCCTGGTGACCTCTTAATGATCAAGGTCTTTGACAGAACGGACAGCTTGGAGCCGAGGTGGCGAGGTCCGGACAAGGTGCTCCTGGCTACAAGGACAGCAGTTCGAGTGACAAACAAGAAGAACTGGGTCCACAGCACACACTGTAAGCGTGTGTCGCCTGCCTTGGTGGAACCTGCTGTGTTGACCGACCATCGAGAGATTCTGGAGACGGAGAAAGGTCAAGCTATTTCACCTGAGGAATCTGCGGAAGTCTTCCCAGACCACACGATACCTGAAGCATCGCAATACCACTTGAGACCGAGGTAAGAATCTGCAGTGCTGAAAAAGACTGGTTGAGATACCGCTCTCGGTTTGTGAAACGGAGAGCCGATGTGGCAAGGGGGGGGTGGGATCAGCCCTGCGTAGTGTAGTGACACCCGTCTTGGCCCGTGGTGAAGAAATCAACGGCTGCCAAGGGATAAGAGCTCCAACGATTGTTTTCAACTAGTTTTTAGAAAGATCAATTATCTCTGTTGCTGAAATGAATAACAAAAGAATCATTTGTGCTGTAGGGTTTGTTGTTGCTCTGGTGGTTATGGCAATTATCACCTGGTCTGTTGAGAAAGTGGCTCATGCTCGCCAGCTTTTTGTTGTCACTACTCCAGCTCAAGTGGAACATCATTACTTCATGCTTCCCTACCATGAGCAGAAGCATTGACAATCCTACCTAAATAACACATTCATCCAGATGTTGCATCATACGCATAATGCCAGGAATACTACCAACTATTGGGTGTGTGGGATGATACCTGCACACCAAAAGAAAGGAGGAACACCTTTAATTCCTCTACTGTTTTTCCATAATGGTTTTTGTGAAGCTTGGTATGCACTTTTGTTGCTTTTCCAGATGATGATGGTTATCCTCAAGCTAAAGGGACTTAATGGGAATGGGAAGAGTATTAACCGGACAATATTTAGACACCATATGTCTTCACGAATATGAGGAACATTAGGAACACTGGACCGTTTGTAATTTCCGTGAACAGAGCTAAAGCAGATTTATGTATTACTAGTGTTGGGAGAATTCCAGTAGGAAGGAGTGAGTGTACAGTAATTCTGACCATTGAAGGTGCTAATAACAGCAGTTTTACATCTTCACATAATACCTATTTTGTACGTGGTAATAAAGGATACTATCAATTACCAGTTGGGTGGTCCGGGGCATGTTACATATAATTTTTGTTGCCACCTGTGTTCTTGGCCCCTCCATCATATCACCAGAATTTAAAGTTATATAACGACATTTCCAAGAATAGACACAAACGAACAATAAGTACAGATGACGTTGATCAGACTGATACCACTTTGCAACAATATGTCGATTTCAATTTGGGCTTGTTCTTCTTTGTGGGTGCTGCATTGAATAGCAGAAAGATAAGGCGATTGACTCGTGTTGTGGACGCTGTCACCAATCAAACAGCAATGGCACTTGGGAATATTACAGAGGAACTGCAAATTGCAAGGATTGCAGCACTCCAGAACAGAATTGTGCTTGCTGGGATTTTGGCTGATCGAGGTGGTGCATGTCGCATCATCGGTAGCAGTTGCTGTGTGTTTATACCAGATCACTTACCTTCAGTAACGACGCAATATCAAAACTGCATAAGATTGCTGCAGAAATTCACCCAGAGACTGGTACAAGGACATTTTCTTACTGGATATGGACACTCTTTGCTGCTTGGGGCTGGAATCTACTGACTATTCTATGTATACTACTGGTGATACTATTCACATGCTGTACCTGTATACAATGTGGTCCTATGCTTTGCTCCATGTGTCTCACTGCTTGTACACCAGCCAAAAGAAATATTGCAGAAAAAAAGAACAACAAATGTTAAATAAAGAAGTAGCTGAGATTATGAGCATCAATATACAGGATGCATATCTAGATAACCCCAGATAAACACCTGTCTTCAGCTAATGCTAAAATGGTCATCTGTTGTAATTTGTCAGTGATTACGTTAGCATTTCCGGAAGCCATACTGCATTTAGAGACTATCTTGTCCATTTTATGGAATCCATTTTGTATTTCTGTCAGCCATTTTGTTTGCCATGTGCTACGATGTGCTTGCCATGTGCTCTGTCCTACCTTCCTGTTAACTGGTCTTGAAATCTGCCTAGAGACGAGATATATTTAGCCTTTTCTGCTTCGCACATGCTCAGTTGAGCTTGCAACTGTCCCCAGTCTGTAACTGTCGGGATGTGTTCACCGGAATTAGCAACTGTTAGCTCCTCCCACTTGTTGACTGTGCATTTTTTGTATGACCTTATATGTACCTAAAACCAGCATTTTGTACTTGTACCACCTTCATTTGAACCCCTGTGTGGGTATAAAAGGACCAAGCTCCTTCCATTCAGGGTGCTATGTCATACATTACCGAAGGGTGTTGTGTGAATGTAGTTCCACCTCATGAGGTTTAATAAACTCTGTCTTTTCTATTCCAGTTTCTGTGCCAACTTCTTCCTATTGGTCGGAGGACTCTGTGCAGAGAAGGGAGAACCCCTAGCACTGGTAGGCCTTGCTGAGGCTCATCACCAGACCAGCATAGGCCAACAGTATGGGTGTGGGTGTATATGACTCAGAGCAGTGTCCAGACAGATGATGGGTGGGTGCAGAGGACCCCAGCATAGGCCAACAGTATGGGGGTGAGTGTAAATGACTCCCAGCAGTGTCCAGACATATGAGGGGAGGGTGTATATGACTCACAGCATAGGTGTTATATTCTACTTGTTGCATATTCCTACACATGCCTTTACTTACTTCATTCCTTCTAGTGGAATGCCTCTGGACTGTGATGCACCATGGAATTTTGGGTGCTGATTGAAGATAAGCCACAGTTGTGATGGGGCTGAGCTGCCTGCTGGCTGCTCCTGGTGGGGCTTGTTCTGAACTTATTCGAGGATACTTAACATCTTACAATAAATCCACATGAAATACCTCAACCAGTCTGGAGTCAATTACTACATTTTGATATCAAAATGAGGGTGGGTGTATATGACCACCAGCAGTGTCCAGTCATATGAGGGGTGTGTGAATATGACTCACAGCAGTGTCCAGACATGTGATGGGTAGGTGCAGAGGACTCCCAGCAGTGTACAAGGCTCAACATTGTGAATCATGTGCCCAAATACCCTGCAGAACAATTTCCAACAAAGGGTAGGCTGTGATAACACACATGCATAGTGCCAAAAGGGGGGAATGTTTCCATGAAGGCATTTCTACATACTCAAAACACAAGTACAGTGAGTAGCATGGATGCCACAGACAAATGAGCAGTAGACATCTGTGAGCAGGCATGGCCCTTGCTGAAGGGAACCGTCACCAAAACAGTAAATGTGCACACATGTCAGCACAACAATTGTGCAACTGTCTGCAGTGAAGATCTCAGGTGTCACAGAGGAAGGAACACTTTTTGGACAATGTCTGTATCCAAACTGAACCCACACAACCAATGATTAATTGCAGAGACATTGTGATGGCACACAGATACGATGGTCCACCTCATGATGACCATCATCAAAAAATATATTTCAGAACCCCAAAACATTACCATGACACCAACTCCAGGGACCTCATCAATGACATCAAGTACCTGAAAAGCAATAGTGTAGAATGCAAAATAAAAGGCTTTATTCAGCTTCAAATTCAAATAAGTCAAAAAATGAGTCTAAGCACTAATAAGGCCAATTGGCAGTCTATTACAAAGTCCTTTGGGGGTCGTTGGGGAGGTCATCTACCCCAAACCTGCCTGCACAGGAATGGACTAATGGTCTGTGTACCCTTGGGGGGCATCATCGGGTTCAGGACCAGGTACCGCAGTGACAGTAGTGGGAAGGGTATGTGTGGTGGGTGAAGGGTGGGATGTATCATCCTCAGTGGCTTGTGCAGCGCCAAAGGTGGAAAGGTACTCAGCGCTGCACACTGCTGCCAGTTAATCAAGACTACCCCCTGAAACCGGGGACACTATGGGAGTGGAGGTTGAGGGCTGTGCGGGTTGCGGACTGTGAGTTTGGCTGAGTGTCTGTGGTCTGACCCCAGGCCCTGTGGGTGTGCCTGCCGCCCTTTGAAATTGCGTGCCAGGAGGTGTATGCTTTGACTTTCGTTGGGGTGTGCTGCATTTATCGTTTGGTGTGCATGATCGTGCCTTCCTGTGTGTGCTATGGACAGGTTTGGGAGAGGGGAGTGTGGATGGGTCCGAAGGAAGGGGGCGATGGAGCGCTGCAGGAGGGCAACTGCTGCCATCAGTGAGGAGTCCATGGACTTGAGAATCCGACGTTGGTCAGACTTCGTAGCTGACATACCCTCCATGAACGACAACAACTGGGTCAGTATTTGGGTCTGGCCATGGCGGACTGTCAGCATTGATGTCTGACCAACCTGGATCCGCTGGAGTAGGTCCACAGACTCCGCACTGAGGGCAGCAGTGGTGACAGGGGCAGGGGCTGCGGTGCCGGGGACGAAGGAGACATGGGGGGCTGCACGGACAGAAGGGACCGGAGCAACTGGGAGGAGGCAGGGACAGACACAAATGCTGCTGTCGGGTGTTGTAGCATATTCCCCCTCTTCCAGGGAGTTAGAGGAGGACTCATCAGCGTGGTAGGAAGTGTCACCTTTCAAAAGGTCCGCAGGTTGACTCCCCTCACCCTCCGTGCCACTGGCTCCCTCCGACTCCACAGCAATGGTGGCACTGCGGTTGGATCCCTCCTCTTGGTCTGTGCTCATGTCTCCTCCTGTGTCTGTTAATGATGCTGTGGGCAAGTAGAAGAAGCAGAAAGGCATCAGTCACCTGTACACATCTGACACATGAGCACAAAAACAGTAGGTCACAGTGCAAATCATGGCATTCATCATGAGTAACAGCCGGATAGCTCTGCACATATTTGAGACTTGAATTGCCCAGTTGGTATGGACACAATGCTACTTGGACACAAGGATCCACAGAACACACCAGCCACAACTTTAATGAGAATTACACAGAGAGGCTACTGTTTGTTTACAGGAGAGCTGATCAATACAATCAAGTCATGCCCCCCTCAAATACACAAAAAAAGTAACAGTAGTGGTGACCCTCAGGGAACAATAACCCACCTCACTCCCCAATGTGATACAACACTCAGAGTACTGTAAGTACATTGTTTAAATAATCAATTTAAAGAAATGTTGGCATCTTGGGACTCATCACACTTTACACAATCGACATGTGTTGAATGTGGTAATTCGCCATCTTGTGAAGGCAACACGTATGTACCTGTATGACAGATGTCTCACAATAAAATGCGCACAAAAAGATTTACACATTCTTTGAAACAGCTGCACCCTTTAAGATAAAACACTGTAGAAACAAATAGCATTGCAGATTGGCCACATACATGATCCATCGGAGTTCTGGATGTCTTGACACTCATTACTTTGTACAATTGCCAACAAAGGAGTTTCAAGACCTCAAGACGACTGTGGGGACATGTATATGGAGATCAAGGCACAACACTAATCACTAACACTGGACTCTTTGAAAAGCTGCCTGCTTTTTTCACAAAAGTGGAAATGTCGTTTTTGTGTGCACTACCTTGTGACACAACTATCATGCAGGCACATAAGTGTAATTTACACAATTCATCCTATTAACACATTCAAAACATGAACAACTTTTAACAAGTCTTGTGAGTGTCAAGGTACAATCATTTATGTGACACTACATTAAATATGACAGTCCTCACATGGGCATCTGTGGTTCTGAAAACTCTGGACTCGTGTAATAATTCTGGACTCGTGTAATAAACTTTGTCGTAGCATAACGATTTTTATATCAAAAGACCGAGAATAGCTAGTACACTATGTACAAGCATTTTCGTCATATTCCAGTAACGATTTCACCTCGAAATCGTCATTTTCGTCCTGAACCCTTGGCTTCCATTTTGTGTACGGCAGCCATTTTGTGAGTTGCCCTCACATAGGCTTATAACTACAGCCAAATTCGATTTCAAAGGACACGTACACCTTAATTGACTTCTCTGTGACCTGGGCAAGCTGGAACCATTGCCCCAGGCCAAACCTGTTCGGTCAGTTCCTCTCCTAATGGCCGAGCGAGATAGCATCAAGGCACAACATGCCATAAACCTTTACATCGCACACACACCTTGCCTAATCTTGCTCACACCTGTCCCTGTTTCTTTACATATGTCTTGCTTTACGAGGAGGAGGTGCCCGTTTTTTTGGGGGGTCCACCGATATCTGATGAAAATGTTGGGCCTTGCCGGGTAATTTGTTGTGGGCTGGACAAACTGAAATGTGGGTTTGTCATCATGACTCTGCTTTTTCTTTGTAGTGAAAATATGTGAATGGTCTAATGTAAATCTAAGAATGTTTGCCTGAAGCATAATATTTTGTATAAAAAGAGAAGACTGCATTTGTAAGATTGAGCAATCTCCTGATAATATACACACCATGCTGTTGTACTTCTAGGACGCCTTTTACTTGGTTGCAGCCAATAAATTTGATGTTTGACTTCACCTAGAAGACTCTGAGTTTCTGTGGTCTAAGCAGGAAAGTACCCGAGGTCTTAGGGTGTACCCTGACACCACTGGGTTACCGGTTCGGTACCGGTTCTGAAAAACCCAGTACCTCAGCTGGCACCCATCGTGGGGCGATACCAACGGTACCGGTCCAAGCCTGAGGTTCGTGAGGAGCTTCATGTGAAAATTCCGGAGGAAGGCCGCCACTTCATCGACCCCTGCATGTCGACGTGGTCTGAAAGTCTTTGCTGCGAGGTTCCCCGCTTCCCGACGGCTACAAAGGACTGCTGCCCTGGCTATCGCCCTGATTTGGACCCTTGATGTTTGGTAGAGCGAAAAGATAGACGAGTCTTCTGGTGACGTCATCGATATCTCAGTTAAGTATAAGTGGAGCATCTCCCAGTCCTTAGTTGGTTCTTAGTTTGGTATCCCCTTGGGATCTTTGATTTGGAACTTGCAAGCACCAAAGCCGAAGGACTCGTGTATTCACAAGAATATCATAATCGATAATCATTTGAAGTTTGAAGCTAGACTAGAGAGTGAAGATGCCTGGTCTTAGCAGACTTGGAAATTTGTTTTGTTGTGGTAGTAATAGGGATTCCCGATTGGAGGACTCGTGTCTGGTTCCCCTGATTGGATCTCCAACCTATGAATTGTATGTGAAACATGGAGTAGGCCCCATCACATATAATGAAGTGTGGATCAAATACACCAGAAAAGATGGTGTTTTAAAATGGCCCCAATATGTGGCTTTGACAGGGAAATCTTAGACAACCTCGAAGTTAAACTTTTTAAGAAGAAAGCCCGGCCGGCGATGTTTGACTCTTTCCGCCTATGGCGTAAGGAAGCCAAACAGAAGGAAATTAAATTCGCGAAGAAAAATAAGAGACAAAGGGGTATTTCGATAATGCAAGCTGCTATGCAGTTTAAAGATAATGAAGAGGAACAGATGAGTGAGCAGTTGCACAGGCAACGTAAAATGGTCATCGATAAACGTTATCCAGTTTTGCCGCCTCTTCAGCAAGATGCGACAAAAGAGCTTGAAAAAGATCCCCTAATGTCGCATTTGTTAAGTTTGCCACCCCCTTATGCGCAGAATGCTACAGCACCTCCGCAACCTTTAGTTGCGCAACCCGTGGTTGCATTGCCCCCTGCTCCTCCACAACCACCAGCTGCTCTTCAGTTGGCTCCTGTTCCTTCCGGTGCAGCCTCCTCAGGGGCCACCGGCTTTTACATCTGCTCTTCCTATACTTCCTACAACTTTGACTACTATATTGACTACCACTCCTGGTACTCCTCCGGACACTGCCTCTGCATCTGCATTGACTCATCCTGCTTTCCAGCTTGTCTTTTCATCGACTTCTCCTTCTGTTCGTCAGAGAGTGGCTAGTACTGTTACTAGTATTCTATATCCTTTCTTTGGAGCGGCAAGTCCGGCTCCTATCTCTGAGCGCACACAGTTGCGTAGCCAACTGCCTGATTCTAGGGAGAAGGAAACGTTGAATCATTTGGCACATAGATCTGTGACTGACCCGATAAAATATGATCTAGAATGTATCATGGATGTCTTCCATCAGTGGGAAGTATCAAAACAGAGATACGTTTTTGAGAAAATGTGTGCTTTTCTGTGTGAAGATTTAGAGGACAATGATTTTGACTCTAATCCGCCCGAGTTGAGCCATGTACGGTTTGAGTTTTCAAAAGGCGCAATTGTGGGTTCGGATGTTGAGAAAGCAGTTGCGACGTTGTTGTCGCTTAGAACTGAATGTGTTTCTAAGTCGTTGTTTGAGTCTGATTCTTCTGTTAAGAAGAAAGGAAGACAATATCCCATGAGAGAAGTTCCCCCACAATGGAGGGAAGGGGACCTAGCAGCTAACCCACCTATTCAGCCTCATTTTCAGCGTGTATGGGTACATGTTCCATGGAAGCGAGCTGAAGTTTTGGCCCTTAAGCAGACATTGCCTGACCCCCGTAAAAATCCTGCAGGGTATTACAAGGAATTGTCACAGACTGCAGGGTCATGCATCATGAATTTAGCGGATATAGACATGTTGTTTGGGAAAGTTGTTCCACAGCCTTTATGGGGAAAGATCAGCCATGCAGATCATGATCAGGAGTTAGGTGACTCATGGGCTAATATTGCTGCTGCAGATGCCCGACAAGTTGGTGGTGCTAAACCCGAACCTCTAGTAACAGAACTTCCTGGTAGGATCATTGATTACATGAAAATTATAATGCCAGCGATGCGTGTAAATTGGGATAAATTGTCTGCGTGTAAGCAGAAGAAAGATGAAACGGTGTCTGATTTCTTCACCAGGTTTGAAGAGACATTTGTCGACCACCGTGGTCAAGATATGAGCACAGAAGGTGGTCAGCGGTTGTTCGTTGATAAATTTGTGCACAATCTGCTTCCCGAGTTGTGTAAAAAGTTAAAAGATTCAGAGAGTTCTTGGGCAGTTTCCTCTTCAGCACAGATATTGGCTACTGCACAATATTACGAAAATCGAGACAAAGATGAGAAAGATAGAGCAGAGAAGAAAACTAAAGAGTTAAAAACGAAGGTTCTGTTACAGCAGGCGTATCCGCCAAAATGGTGGTGGTCAGAGTAACTATCAGAATACTTATCAGCAGCCTCAACAGTTTCAAAGGCAAAGAGTAGAGTATGCTCAACCACGTGTTCCTGTAGGTCCCAATCAGTGTTCGTATTGCAAGGAAGAGGGTCATTTTAAGTATAGTTGCCCTGTCTTGTTACAGCGCGCGAATGGTGTGTCAAGCACAAGAGGTCGAGGTGTTCAACAAGCTCCTAGAGGTAGAGGATGTGGAAACGTCCCTCAAAACACACATCCTCTTCCACCTCAAAATTCAATGAATAGTTTTGATCAGCAGAATAGCGCGTCTGGTAGGACAGCTCAGTACTATGCTGATGACTACTATGCAGAAGATGAGCATATGGAAGGTAATGATTGCTAGGACAGCCATAGACAAAGAGAGGGAGTTGTTTCAGTTCCAGTAGATCAGAGTGGACCTTACGTTGAGGTGATTACATCAGGTGTGTCAGAAACTTTTCTGTTGGATACCGGTGCTACAAAGAGTTCTATTATGCACTCAAAACTCCCTGGCGCACCTTTGTCTGGCGAAATGAATGTTTCTGTAGGTTTTTCTGGCGCCCTGGTAAGGAACCCGATTTCTAGTCCTATGTCTCTTTCTGTTTTTCCTTGTGAATTCGAAGCACCCCTTATTCTGACAACAGGTTGTGGTGAAAACTTGTTGGGATTGGATCTGTTAAAAAGATTGTATGCGACTTTGTACTGTTCTCCTTCGGGAGTACAACTCACACTGGGTAAGAAAGTGGTTTCTCCAATGTATTTGTCAAGGGATAAACTTCCAACAGAATTGTCGTTTCTTCCTGATATTCTTTGGGCTACTGGTCCTAATGATGTGGGCCTTTTGGAAATACCACCATATGTTGTAACATTGAAAGCCAATGTTATAATGCCACGCATTCCCCAATATAAAATTTCTAGTGAAGGTGAAAAAGCGTTGCTAGCGATCATTTACGATTTCATTGAAAAAGATGTAATTGAAGAGACAAGAGGCAACGTTTGCAATAGTCCTGTTCTGCCTGTTTTGAAACAAACTGACCCTTCCCAGCCACCTGTTTACAGATTTGTGATTGATCTTAGAGAGGTGAATAAAATAGTTGTTCCACAATTTCCAGTTGTTCCTGACATTACTGCCCTATTGACTATGATTCCAGCTTCTGCAACCTGGTTTTCGGTGATTGACATGAAGAATGCTTTCTTCAGCATCCCGATTGCTGAGGAGAGCAGGGATATTTTTGGCTTCAGTTTAGGAGGTCGAAGCTTCCGCTTTAAACGCGCTACCCAGGGCTACTGTGAAAGTCCATCAATATATAGTCAAGCTTTAAAAACACAGCTTGATACGATTGTTTTACATGATGGCGCTACCCTCATTCAGTATGTTGATGATTTGCTTGTTGCTGCAGATACTGAGGAAATCTGTAAAGAAGCCACATTGTCTTTATTGCGTCATTTGTGTGATTTGCATCACAAAGTGTCTCTCTCAAAATTGCAATATTGTCGACAAGATGTGACCTACTTAGGTCATCTCTTATCGAAGGAGGGAAGGAAATTGACCCCAGAAAGAATTCAGGCAATAGCAAAATTGAGTGTGCCAAGAACACAGAGAAAAGTGCGTGCTTTCTTGGGTATTACACAGTACTGTAGACAATGGATACCAAATGTTTCCTTGTTGGCAAAACCTTTGGTGGCATTAACGTGTAAAGATACACCCAATCCCGTTCCTTGGTCTGACGAGTGTCAGAAAAGTTTTTCTGAATTGCGCACAGCATTATGTTCGGCTCCTGTGTTGGGTACCCCTGACTACAGTAAGCCCTTTACATTGTATGTCCATGAGAAAGAAGGTTGTGCATTATCAGTGTTGACACAGTTGTTTGGAGACAAGCAGCGTCTATGTGCATATTTTTCATCGACTTTGGATCCGGTAGCTAAAGCATTGCCGAGTTGTTTAAGAGCAACAGCGGCAGCAGCTGTTTCTATTCGACAGTCTGCTGGTTTAGTAATGAATAACACGTTAATTGTGATGGTTCCACATGCAGTGGACACATTGTTAAACAGAACCAAGACACAGCACTTAACTAGTGCTCGACTGTCAGGTTACGAGTTGACATTGTTAGCGAGTCATGTGCACATAAAAAGATGCAACACTATTAACCCAGCTACGTTGTTGCCGAGTGTAGAGGAATTAGATGCTTCAGAACAGCATGATTGTTTTCTTAGAACAGAAGAAGAAACGAAAGGGAGAATAGATCTTAGGGACACTCCTCTTGTAAAGTGTGATGGTACCTTATGGGTGGATGGTTCATGCTTCAAGCTTCGGAATGGTGATACGACTGCAGCATATGCTGTCACGACTTTGCATACAGTTGTTGAAGCTGCATGTATTCCACATAATTCAGCTCAAGCAGCAGAGTTGATTGCACTTACGAGAGCATGTGTGTTGTCGAAAGGAATGAAAGTGACCATCTACACCGACAGCCAATACGCATTTGGCGTGGCTCACAGTTTTGGACGATTGTGGAAAGAACGTGGGTTCCTGACTTCGCATGGAGCTAAGATACAGCATGGTCAAAACTAATAATTCCATCGAGCACTAAAAATCCACAAGAATATGTCAGTGTTATGATATCAATTTTTAATCTTGAAGTTTTCCAATTACCTTCTTCATTGGAAACATTCTTCAGTATTCAGTGAAATCTTCAGTTAACATACAGCCATGCAGCCAACACGTGTTTCGTCTGGTCATATAAGACCATTGACTTCCTCAGGGCTGCAACCCAAAACAGAATATAACAATTCCATTATATTAATATTCTGTCAACTATATGACAACAACAGTAAAAAGAAAATTTCTCAAAAGTTGTAAGGGAAACATCCCAAAGCCATATATGTGCTCAATAGTATTGAAATAGAGAGTTACTTCAGGCTCACCACCAAGTAGAGGCTAGAGACACATTGGTGAAAGTTAATCAATTTAAGGTGGAAAGTATCACCTCCATCTATTTGTTCTTATACTGCTGAGAACTAATAACTGATAGTGGGTTAATGTAAATTAAAGTGTGACCATGTTGTTAGGCTTCATACCTATGTTCCTCCACGATGCACAGTATAGTTGTAAATGATCCGATTTGTGTCACGTATTAACCTAAGAAATTGATATAAATAACATTCACAACTCGTACTCTAACTGTATCTATCTACAAAGTAAGTAATATCCTTGAATTCCACAGGGTTCTCTTACCTATTTCGTATATATAAGCGGATCTCCCATTTATGTCGTATAATAATATCAAGATATCCTGTTCCGTCACCTGCGGGGACGAAACTCGCAATTAGCGGTAATTCTACATAAAGTACTAAATACTACGTTATCTGAACAGTCTTATAATGCCAATAGTAGTTTAGACGCAATGTCACCTCTTGTCCCGAGTCTCTTACTTCGAGGCGCGTATCCTGCTCTGGCGTTCTATTTAGGTGCCATCTTAGTGTCCTGTTTGTAGCGTTAAGTAGTATAAATGTGTCCTGTTCCGTCATCTGTGGATATGAGGTTCCGTATTAGCGGTAATTCTACATAGAGTGCTACGTTGTCCAAACAGTCTTATGTAACTGTATAATATCTGAAAGCAATCTCACCTCTCGTACCGTATCTTGAACTTTGAAGCGCGTATCTCTGTTTCGGCGTTCTATTTAGGCGCCATCTTAATATTTCTATTTATACTAAATCGAAGTCAGGGTGCGCCATCTTAGTAAAACACGGAAGTATATCGAGAAGAGTATCCGTCAGTGTTTAAGAGTATCAATCAGCTACATTTGTTACAATGAAAGATAAAATCGAATTTTGAAAATCAATATTATGCAAGTCGCCAATATATGAGTATTTTATTGGTAGCGATGTCAGTTACTCATCTGTAGATTGTATATATTAAGTCTCGTCGCCATCTTGGAATGGTCAAATGAATTGGACATTATATTCTAAGTAGAATACGGCGATACTACAGTCAGTCGATGAAAATAAAAATAGATGTTCACACGTATATTGTGTTGATTTTATATTTTTCTATAGTTATGTACAGAGTCAAAAACCGTCGTTTATTACGTCGAAACCGTGTTTAGTAGATGAGTCTGTATACAATAAATCCATGTTATGATTTATGTTAATGACGCTTTCGATAAATTATAATAGTGATTAAAGAATATTGATTATATAGTCATTAGTCAGTTTAGGTGCAGAGTGGGGGGACACTGGCAATTAGCCATGCCATCTGGTCACAGCAGATTTAATATAGGAATGCATAGCAAGAGTATAGGGGATTTAGGTTAGAGGTTGCGGGTGCAATCTCTCATAGGTTTCCAGAGTTATGTTTAACTCAAAGACATTATAGGTTATCAATAGTAAACATAAAAAATACAATTAAATACACAATAAAAAGATATATATCTGGCTTTCATCCTATTACACAGATCAGTGAAAATAGTTCTTCATGTATCTTAGAAATCCACAAGCTTTACAGTAGGTTCGGTTCATCTCATAGATATACAGTTGTTAATCTTCAGTTTAGACAGTTTTCATGCGTCTTAATAATACATGAACATTACAGTCATTAAAATCATCTCATAGATTTACAGGTATTCATTTCCCAGGAAGAATTCATATTCATTATCCACATTTAGACCCATTTCTACTGCTTTAAGTTTGATCAACCAGGTTACTTCCTTCCTCCTGAGTGTGAGTATCCTGTTACCTCCTCTAGGATCTGGTTCTATGTGGTCAATGCCATGATAGCTAAAGATATATTTGGCTCCATCTAAAGAGTTTCTAATCAGATGAGCTGAGGTTGGGTACCTGGTATCCCCCTGTTTAATGGCTCTAAAGTGCTCAGACATCCTATCTCTAAGCCTTCTTTTGGTACTCCCAACATATATCTTTCCACAACTACAGGCAATCACATACACTACAAATGTTGTATCACAGTTGATGAATTTCTCTATAGTATATACACCCGTACCATTATAGTTGAAACTAACAACTTTTTTTTTCGCCCATCTACACGAAGGGCATCTTCCACATTTGTGGAAGCCTTTAAATTTAGATAGCCAATCTTTGTTCACTGGTTTCTTAGGGTAGCTGGGGCTAAGTATGTTGGCAAGTGTCAGCCCTTTCTTGAATGTTATGGAGGGATTACGAGTAATATATGGTGTGATGTCTTGGTCTAACATCAATAGAGGCCATTGTTTTTTCAGAATTGTGTACAGTTTAGTACTCTCTGTACTATAGTGTGTAAATAATCTAACTTTAACTTCAGTATCTGGAGTTGTTTTCTCTGATTTATCTTTTAGTGTGTTTTCACGTTTTAGTTTCTTGACTCTTGTGACTGCTGTATCTATCACTTGTTTCTCATAACCTCTCCTCTTAAAACGGATTGACATGTCTTTCAGATTCTTTTGAAAGTCATTATCCAGGGAACAGTTACGTCTGGCTCTTACCATTTCGCCATATGGTATAGCTTTCAGTTGACTTTTTGGATGACAACTTTTGGCGTGAAGTATTGCATTGCAACTAGTCGGTTTTTTAAACATCTTACTCTTGAGATGACCTGCTTCTACAAAAATCTCAATATCTAAGAATGTGATTTTATTGTAGTCATACTGAGTTGTAAACTGCATATTGTAAGGGTTATCATTAAGATAATCAAAAAATCCTTTAAGTTGCTCAACCGATCCTGTCCATACTGGGAGGCAGTCGTCAATGAATCAACCCCAGTAGTGTATATACTGGATCCATTCACTGTTTCCAGGGCCCCAGATTCGCTCCGCCTCATACCAACCCATGAAAAGGTTAGCAAATGACGGAGCGAATCTGGCTCCCATCGCGGTCCCGAGTTGTTGCCGGTACCAGCTACCGTCAAAAAGAAAAACATTATTCTTCAATACAAGTTCTGTCATTTTGAGTAACATCTGGGAGTGGTCATAAAGTTCCGCAGGTCTTCTGCTCAGATTTTGAGTGCTCGATGGAATTATCAGTTTTGTCTGAGCTAACTTGTTAGCACTTTGAATTGGTCGTGGTAACCGACTATCTTTCATCTGTGCACCACGTATACTGTTAAAATTCCGACATTCCTTTACTTGCTGTGCGCTCTTATATTAACAGTTACCATATCTGAAGTATACAGCATGGTCAGTTGGTGAATGAGCTTCTTGAATCACTGACCTTGCCTCTGCAAGTTGCGATTGTGAAATGTAGTGCTCACAAGAAAGTGACTGATGATGTTGGTCGTGGAAATGCATTTGCTGACGAAATCGCAAAAGAAACAGCGAGGAATGTGATGAGCCGAATGTATGTTGCAGGCCCTGTAAGATGGGTTGGTGATGTTGGAATGTGTGAAGACACGATAGAGAGTGTGAAGTCTATTCAAGCTGAAGCTACAGAGAAGGAGTTGAGTGTGTGGAGAGAAAGTACGGGTAAAATGGATGCCAATGGTTTGTGGTAAATAAAATATTACCCTGTCATAATTTCTAGGCATAAACATGCATCATGCATTTAAATGAGAGGCAGAATCCGTGATATCCGAATTAAAAGGGCTTTATTCCAATAACTCGAGTTAAGGGAGAATGTGTTCCATCACCTCTAAGGTTCAGGAAGGGTCTTCTAAACATTTATTTACAGAGTACATATTTATAGTACAATCTTGTACATAGGGAGGAAACGCTCCAGGCAGAGCAAGAGAAAGAGAGATAAGAGCATGTGGGCGTGCATGAGGGTGTACACTTGATGAGTCATAGGTGAGTCATAGGTGGGTGGATACATGGGGGGGGTTGCATGGCAGGCTGGAACTTTGCCCTACTTGTGCGTGCAACCTGATCATGACGTGCAACTGACATGTGACTGGGGGAAAGCTGACATTCAGTCTAGTAGAGAGGCCTTCAGTGTCAGGGCGACCAGCACGTCTGGTACTATCTGATACTATCTGATATCTTGAGTCGGGGATGTATTATCTGAAGCAAAGGTTGCTCATAACTAAAAGACAGAAAGGGCATATATTTCTTCGTTCATTGCATGGGGGCTGTGAGCTTTCTACAGATGCAAGTACTGTAATTTCATTTAAACAGAGACAGAAAAGCTAGGCCCTATCTCTGCAGACGGGTTCTGTTTACCTTCTTCACCGGGCAGGAATGTGATTCTGTACAACAAGCAGATAACTATTTTGCAAAACACTGTCTTGGCACCCCTTGCTGCTATGCGAGGTCAGGGATACGTAACTGTAGCTTTCAGAGTGTCTGAGCCATGAAAAACCCTTAATTTAGAAACGGGCTCAGGCTGAACCACAAAAAGGGTTCATCGTGATTTATTTAAAAGTGCACAATGCAAATACATGGGCCTTAAAAGCTAACTTAACATTTCTTACATGGGAGACTTGAAGACTGGCATCCTAATGCAGGACGTAGTTGCAGAGGCCTTGTTATTCAGGTCACTTAAGGGAAAAATGCATGCATGACATGCACATACATTAAACATAGGGTACACGCAGGGGACATATTGGTCAGGCAAAATATCATTTTCCTCATTCCCTCCATGTCCCCTACTTTTACCCTTCAGGACACATCTATATTCATGAGACCGTATAGTTGATCATACAGCATCATTTCTTCATCTTTGATCCTTTGTACTCGTGGGTGTGGAACACAGGCAGTCGCACACAGGCCGCAAATTGCCGGGCCACACTGCAGACAGAGACAGCAGCCGAATATCATAAGCAGTATCATTCCTAGGAACGACAACACTTTCCATCCCCAAGCCGATATTACACCCCAGAGCCAACTGGACCAAGTCCATGTGCCTGGGTCTTGGTGTATATCATGAGCAATCTTGTGGAGTCTTGTTATTGCTGCGTACACAGATGGCGCGTTATTAGGGATGAAAATGCAGCAACTAGAGCCGATCACTCTACAAGCCCCGCCCCTATCCGCCAGGATGACGTCAAGAACAAGGCGGTTCTGAAGAACAACAAGTCTCATGGCAGACTGCTCCTGGGTCAAGTTCGCCAGGGCAGATGCAGTCACATTCACTACTGCTTCCAGAGTTCTTGTTAACTTGCGTATGAGTTTACTATTTTGGACGGGACCTATGAAGAAAAAGAATCCTTTGTTGAAATCTGTATATTGCTCCCAAGCTGTTTCTGTCTGATCGATCTCTGAGGAGTCAATCTCTCTCCTTTGTCTAACATGCTCTAGTCGTGAATCTCGATGGTAATGGGATGGGGCTAGAAAGACTGGTGGCAGCAGGAATGCTATATAACATGTCCCACCCCAGTCTGGGGGCAGATGTACATAGGCTGTCTGACCGCAAATGAAATAGGTATGGCGTGATGTTTTGAAAGAAGACTGTCCTTTATCGTTAAACTCTACTACATCTTTACACTCGCTGTGTCCCATATGTACTGAACCTTTCTTTCTAACACATAAATCACCTTTTGCTGGTAGGACTGAAATAAATGGTGGACCTATATTTTGCATGGGCTGAGCGTTCAGTATTACAAAACTAACAGATGCATTTCCTTGCTCGTACTCTTCATTTTCTAGATCAGTTCCCTTCCTTTGGGGAAATCCGTCTTTGTCTGGAAAACATGCCTTATTCATTACTTTATTCAAGTTCCCATATATCCAGCCACCCTGGTAAACTATGGTCTTTCTATCTAGTGAGGTCATTAAGGCAAACCATGCTCCACACGAACCATTGTGGGAGAACGGTAAAGGGAAGAAGGGCAGAACTCCCTTCGTCTTTTGATAAGGCGGCAGCTGACCACATACCCAGCAATTTGTCGCATTGCTGGTCTGATGAGAACGGTGTAACATTCGAATGAAAGTATTGATACGCAGGGCAAGTGGATATGACAGTTCATGAGGTGGCAGGTCACTGAATGCATGCTCTACAGTGTTATTACGGGAAGAGTGCATATGTGAGGCAATAGGAGGAAAGAAAACATGTAGTATTAAACTTACACAGATAATAATGATGCACAGAAAAAATAAAATAACCAAAGAAACTATACATCTACTGCGTAATAACTTGCAGTACTTTTCTGTCATTTTGCTCTTCTTACTATTCTCGTATGCGATCTCATACATGCCAGAAATCTAGTCTAACCGAGTCACCACCTAGTGGACTTAGACAATTAAACTTCGTCTGACTTACTAGATCGTAACTTAGACCTATACTCTTGCTGTGGAGTCTTTTCTAGCAAAGGCGGCGCAAGCGGTGCAAAGTCTTTAATGTCTTTATGTTTTTCAAAAGTTCCAGATTGTCCAAAGTATCTTTTACAGTGTTGAGCGTGAAGCCATCCCTTGCGTCCTTCCACTTTGATTGCGGTCCTCGTGGTCAGTAACACCAACTTCGGCGTCTTCCAACGTGGCTCAAGGGGGCTTGATCGATCAAAATTCCGGACAAACACAAAATCACCAGGGACAATGGCGTGTTCCTTGACCTGGGTGTTGTCAGGGAAGGCGGCAGCAACCTGTGAACGACAAGAGAGTAGTGCAGACATCAAGGAAGCCAGGTAATCTGTCAGCATGTTACTGTCAACATCAGTAATTTTCTTAGGCATAGGCGTACCCCACATATTTGGCGGTCTACCGAAAACTACTTCATACGGGGATAGGCCTGTTCTGGAATGAGCTACCATACGCATGTAAAAGAGGGCAACCGGCAAGGCTACCATCCAATCTTTTTCTGCACAAATCTTTGCTAGTTTCGTCTTGATTGTCTGATTATGTCTTTCTACAAGGCCTGCTGCTTCAGGGTGTCGTACACAATGGAACTTCCAAGTATATCCTAACAGAAGAGACACTTGTTTCATTAATTCAGAGGAAAATGGCTGGCCATTGTCTGAGTAGATGACACGGGGCAATCCATATCTGGGGAAGAACTCACGCACCAATTGCCTGGCTGTTGTCACAGCAGTATAATCTGGAACTGGATACGCTTCTGTCCATCTAGATAGTGCACACACAACTACCAAGACATACTTGTAACCTCTACATCTGTCCATTTGGATGTAATCCATCTGGAGGACCTCAAAAGGGTGGTCAGGAGGATGACATCCGCCTTGTTCCACCGGAATGCCTTTACCTGGATTGAACTGGCAACAGATCATACATGTTCGTACTTTCTGTTTCGCTGCTGCACGCAGGTGCTTGTTAAACCAGATATTCTGTAAGCTGTCTATCATTGCCTTCTCTCCCAAGTGTGCTGGACTATGTGTTGTGTTTATGATTACTTGTACCATGGAATCTGGAAGAAACCATGTGCCTTTTCCCTTAGTCATCCAACCTTGGTCAGTCTGGACCCCTCCTTGTTCAGTCAATTTCTTTATTTCATCTGTAGTGGCATGTGTCTGTATGTCGTGTACATCTTGAGAAGGATCCCTGACTGTCATACTTTTTGTCAGTAATGGTACCTCTGTCCTTGTCGTGTCTGTTGGTGTCTGGGCTGTAAGTTTAGCAGTTCGGTCTGCCAGGTCATTACCCTGGGAAATGGTGTCTGTAACTTTGGTGTGAGCTTTGCATTTCAGGATAGCTATGGCTGTAGGTAAATGTATTGCTTCTAACAGGGCTTGAATAAGCAGGCCGTGCTGAATCTTGGCCTCATGAGAGGTCAAGAAACCTCTCTCCCTCCAAAGTACCCCGAAATCATGAACTACGCCAAAGGCATATTGTGAATCGGTATAAAAGTTCACTCTTAAGTGCTTAGCTCTTATGCAGGCTTGTGTCAGAGCGATGAGCTCTGCTGCTTGGGCTGACAGTGTGTCTATTCTTTGTGTCTCTATGACTTTAGTAGCAGTGGTCACGGCATATGCTGCTACTAACTCTCCTGCACTCGTTCTCATGCACGATCCATCTACATAGAGTGTTAGGTCAGGGTCTGGAAGTGCAATATCTGTCAGGTCTTGTCTTGGTTTTGTCACTATATTCATTATTTCCACACAGTCATGTGGTGGTGCATTTACTGTACTTGAGGGGAAAAGTGTAGCAGGGTTTAGAATATTACATCGTCTGATCTCTATGTGTGGTTGAAATAATGTCAGTTCATATCCTGTCAGTCTCGCTATAGTCAAATGTTGTGTCTGTGTCCTGTTTAAGAGCACTTCCACTGCATGTGGTACCTGTACTGTCAGGGGATGTCCCAGCACTATCGAGTCACTTTGTCTTATGGCTAGGGCTGTTGCTGCAACCGATTTCAGGCACGCAGGCAGAGCCTGGGCCACTGGATCTAGTGTACTAGAAAAATAAGCGCAAGGCTTGTGTTTTACTGCATGATCTTGTGTGAGAACAGATAATGCTGTTCCATCTCGTTCAGTTACGAAAAGCATAAAAGGTTTACTGTAACTAGGAGTCGCTAGAACTGGCGCTTGACATAATGCTCTTTTTAATTCCTCAAATGCCAAGGTATGTTCTTGTGTCCAAGGGAGGACAGTCGAAGTGGCTGCCTCCTGTGTTGTCAATTGTATGAGTGGTTTGGCTAGATAGGCATACTGGGGAATCCATTGCCTACAGTATGAAGTGAGGCCAATGAAGGCTCGTACTTCCTTTTGTGTCTTGGGCTGTGAAAGGTTAGAAATGAGCTGTATACGTTCTGGAGTTAGCTGTCTACCATCCCTGGACAGCAAGTGTCCAAGGTACACCACTTGCTGTTCACAGAACTGTAACTTTGAAGGGGACACTTTGTGCCCCTTGTCAGCCAGAAAATGTAAAACTGTCAGTGATGCATTTTCGCATTCTGGTTCTGATCGTGCTGTAATTAGGATGTCATCTACGTACTGGAGTAGCGCAGTGTTGGGAGGCATATAAATACTGTCCAGCTGTCTTTTTAATGCTTGACTGTAAATGCTAGGGCTTTCTGTAAAACCTTGAGGAGCTCTTGTAAATACAAAGCTACGCCCTTTTAAACTAAATGCGAACAGATATTGGCTATCTGGATGAATGGGAACACTAAAGAAAGCGTTCTTTAAGTCTATGACAGTGAAGAACGTGGCCTCAGAATCAATGGCAGTCAGTAATGAAGAAATGTCTGGAACCACTGGATATTGTGGTACTACACATTTATTCAATTCTCGTAGGTCAACAACTAGTCGGTACACTGGCAGTACACTAGGGTCAGATCGTTTAAGGACAGGAATGACAGGTGAGTTACATACATTCGAGTCGGTCTCTACCACTACCCCTCGTGAAATGAGCTTGTCAACTATTTTCATTAAGGCTACTTCGGCATCAGGTGGTAACTTGTATTGTCTAACACGTGGTAGTACTACTCCTGCTTTGAGAGTGACATGGTGTGGTGTTATATTCATGTACCCTACGTCAGTTGGTCCTTGTGCCCATAGATGCTGTGGCACGTTCTGGAGTCTGTGGTCGAAATCAGTCAGCACATAATGTCCCTTAAAATCACGTAAGAACAGTCGTACTCCTTCTGGAGAACAACAGATAACTGCTCCTAGTTCTTTTAATGTCTTCATACCAAGTAAGTTTTCTGAACATGATTTAGTAAGTAGCAAGTCTGTAGTCCGTGACAGTGGACCAACCCCGAGGGAAACTGGTTTCGATACTTCATTAACAATAGGCTTTCCTGAAAATCCCAGGGAAACATTCTGTGAGCCTGAGAGAGGTGCCCCTGGAACCTCGTCATGACTGATGGTAGTCCTGCTCGCCCCTGTGTCAATTAGAAATTTTCGGTCTTGTCCTAATACACGACTATGTACATACGGACCCTCTTGATCTACAGGAACCTCAATAAGGGGCAAGCCAACTTCCCTCTCAAGGCTGTTTCATGAGAACTGTTGATATTCTGGATAGTCTGACTGTGTGTACTGATACATTTGTGGTGTGGCATGAACAGGCGGTGGTGGAAGTGGAAAAGTCGCTACTGTCTGCTGTGTGTTCTCTTGGGTGCTATTCTGTCTAGGAGTGTATTGTCGTTCTTTTGTCTTGCCTGTAGCTATATTGTGTTTCAGGACAGTACATTCATTTACATAGTGACCTGGTTGTTTGCAATAATTACAGTTCCCCTTGACATGTGTCATGTTATTTCTGTTCTTATTTGCTGGTACCGTCTGGGCAACCAGCACCTTCATTTTTGTCTCTTTCATGCGTTTCTTTTCCTGATCCTGCTCTTCTCTAATTCTGTTCTGATGATATTGTAGCATCTGTAACATTTGTGAAGGGCTGTTTGCTTGCCAAGTACTCTCAACCTTCAGTACTCTATTCTTGATCTGGGGTAAGGAATTCTCTACTAATTTGCTCACAAAAAGGTGTGGATATGATTCGCTACCTGGCTTAAGGCCACTATTAATAGTAAAGCATTTCTCAAATCTAGAATAGAAATCACTTGTGTCCTCTTCTTGCTTTTGTTTACAGGCTGAAATAGCATCCCAGTCTTCCTTTTTCGTAATCAATAATCTCGGTAAAACTTGTATCAGGAGTTCAGGCAGTTCTCTAGCTTTTTCCCCAAGACCAACCCCTGGGAGCCTACCTTTTTCTTGCGTTTCCAGTGCATCCCAGCTTAACTTTTTCTCGCCTACCTCCCAGTCTTTTTCCTTAAGCTTTTCATAAATACCAGCAGGCAACAGTACTTTCAGTAACTTCAGAATGTCATCGTACGTATAATCTCCTATGCGGAGGATGTCTTTTAATTCTCGGTGAAACCCCCCCGGGTCTTTATCATGGCAGGGCAGCATCTTTTTCATTTCTAGTATTTCTAATCTTGTTAAGGGGGTGTAAACATACACCCGTTGCAACACATTGTCCGCATCTTTGACGGGATGTACCTCTCGTAGGGGTTCTGTCTGTCTACGTGTAAGTTATTTCTACCGTGGTGTGAGGTTGGAAGCATACATGTGGTCAGAGAATTTATGTACTTATGTCGTTGATCCAGGATAACATTAATTAATTCAGTACCTAGGCCTGTCCATCTGTCTAGAAGCAAGTCGTCTAATAATTTATACAATTTACCGGGATCGGAATATTGACTCTCATACAAAGTTATTAAATGTTGGACCATGTAAATACCAGCCAAACGCTGTTCGTTCGGTGGAAGGCTCAAGAAAGTCTGAGCCACTATATCACTGCTATATATATTAGAATTAGACACCCACTGGGTGGCTGACCGGGCCAATTCAATTTCATGTGAGGTGGGAGGTCTCTCACTCCCTATCCGTTTTTTCAGGGCTTGTTCAGTAGCTTGGAACAGATTTTCGAGGGAATATCTTTCTTTTATGGCTGGCCCTTGTTTTCAGTAGTCAAGACATTTGGGTCTGTCAAATCGTCAGGCATTGCCTACATAATTTATTTTGTCTTTTGGCTCGTCTACTTCTTCCGTTGATAACTCACCCTTCCCATCAGACTCTGTTCTATGTATTGCCAATATTTCTTTTTGTATTTTCTTGTACATGCTCTCTGTCTGTCCCTGTTTATCATGTCGACCGGCATCTATGTGATCACTCCATTCTATCAAACCAGGCTTAACATCTCCGTCACCTCCGTCTTGTTCTCTGATCAGGCAACTAATAATAAAACGTAGGATATAGTTCTTAACCCCTACCTTTCTGTGCAGCATGGCTTGTACTATACAATCTGGTTCCTCCCCCGTTCTAATGAAACGGTACATTTTATCTAGGTGCTCTTTCATGTCTGGTAATTTGTCCAAATATGCGACGGCTTGTCCTAGTCTTATTGAACTCACAAGCATTGAACCCTTTCCTGGTTCTGGATCATATATACACTGTGGAATTGCTACATCTACAGTAGGCACCCCTCCTACTGCCCCTCGCCCTACGTCATCTTTCCTGAGTTGCTGGAGCTGATCTGCTGCTGGAGGCGGAGGGAACTCTGCATTTGCATAGTCCGGTAGGGGCTCGTCTAGATACGAGGAAATGAACGCCTCAGATGGTGTTGGCTTTATTCTACGTAATCTATATGGTACAGGTAGTGGCGTTTGCGACCTACTGGGTGTTTCTGAGGTGGTCACTCTAGCTAGTTCTTCTGAGAGGACGGGATAAATACCAGTAACGACGGCATTTCTTTCTCTATCAACCTGTTCTGTTTTGACCCGTTCCCCCTCCTCCCGCAATTCTTTTTCTTTGGCTCTTTCCCCTGCTTGTTTAGTTCTCTCTACTTTATTAAATTCTTTCTCTATTCTCCTATGTGACTCTTTGCGCCACAACTCGATGGCATCTTTCTGAGAGGGTCTTGATTTCTTTTTCCATAGCGCTTCCTCTACTCTCATAATGCATTCAGGATCCCATGTTCCCGAGATAGGCCATCTATACTTCTCCTCTAAACCCTTGGTGTACTCTACCCATAAGTCTAAAAACAAAATGGCGTCTAGCCCGTGCTTATTATACATAAAATGACCAGGTGTGTCTCTAGGCGGGATGTTAACTGACTCTTCTAGTATACCTTTTCTGGTCCCTATCTGACGTAATTTCGAAAACAGTGGCATGTTGAAACCAACACAATGGAAACACAATACACACAAAATAGACTGAAACAATCAACAATCATTCACACTCAACACCAAAACACTAAAACAGATACAGTCTAACCTGATACATGGAATAAAACATGTACTTGAAAACAGTTAACTTTATGCACTGAAATACAGCACAGCCATACCGGTCCCAAAAATGAGACACGTCTTTACCGTGCCCACGTGTTACCGTGGACCCGTCTTTACCGTGCCCACGTGTTACCGTGGACCCGTCTTTACCGTGCCCACGTGTTACCGTGGACCCATCTTTACCGTGCCCACGTGTTACCGTGGACCCGTCTTTACCGTGCCCACGTGTTACCGTGGACCCGTCTTTACCATGCTCAAATAAATGAACCCGTCTTGAACTTTATGCGTTCCCCTTAGTGGTACTCACCGGGAAGCAGGACTTGAAGGCCTCGGAAACTTGATACTACGCTTCTACTTCTGCGCATGCGCCTTGGAACAGGTGGACCTTCGGAACCTCGGACCTTGCTCTCTCACGGGTTGGGCTCTGGTTGGGATGATCCGCGATCCTCACCGCCTCGTGTGGACGCCTGGTCGCAGTCCGTCTCCTCCGTGGGCCTGAGGGAGTAAGCAGGAAGTCCCGCTGCGTGCGCACTTTGAAGTCCGTCACGGCTGTAGAAGGGGGCAAAGGCTGGACCTACGTCGCCGGCGTGTGGGGAAAGGGATAGTCCTATTCGGGCGCCAGATTAATGTGGTAAATAAAATATTACCCTGTCATAATTTCTAGGCATAAACATGCATCATGCATTTAAATGAGAGGCAGAATCCGTGATATCCGAATTAAAAGGGCTTTATTCCAATAACTCGAGTTAAGGGAGAATCCGTTCCATCACCTCTAAGGTTCAGGAAGGGTCTTCTAAACATTTATTTACAGAGTACATATTTATAGTACAATCTTGTACATAGGGAGGAAGCACTCCAGGCAGAGCAAGAGAAAGAGAGATAAGAGCATGTGGGCGTGCATGAGGGTGTACACTTGATGAGTCATAGGTGAGTCATAGGTGGGTGGATACATGGGGGGTTGCATGGCAGGCTGGAACTTTGCCCTACTTGTGCGGTCAACCTGATCATGACGTGCAACTGACGTGTGACTGGGGGAAAGCTGACATTCAGTCTAGTAGAGAGGCCTTCAGTGTCAGGGCGACCAGCACGTCTGGTACTATCTGATACTATCTGATATCTTGAGTTGGGGATGTATTATCTGAAGCAAAGGTTGCTCATCACTAAAAGACAGAAAGGGCATATATTTCTTCGTTCATTGCATGGGGGCTGTGAGCTTTCTACAGATGCAAGTACTGTAATTTCATTTAAACAGAGACAGAAAACTAGGCCCTATCTCTGCAGACGGGTTCTGTTTACCTTCTTCACCGGGCAGGAATGTGATTCTGTACAACAAGCAGATAACTATTTTGCAAAACACTGTCTTGGCACCCCTTGCTGCTATGCGAGGTCAGGGATACGTAACTGTAGCTTTCAGAGTGTCTGAGCCATGAAAAACCCTTAATTTAGAAACGGGCTCAGGCTGAACCACAAAAAGGGTTCATCGTGATTTATTTAAAAGTGCACAATGCAAATACATGGGCCTTAAAAGCTAACTTAACATTTCTTACATGGGAGACTTGAAGACTGGCATCCTAATGCAGGACGTAGTTGCAGAGGCCTTGTTATTCAGGTCACTTAAGGGAAAAATGCATGCATGACATGCACATACATTAAACATAGGGTACACGCAGGGGACATATTGGTCAGGCAAAATATCATTTTCCTCATGTATGTATGGAATGTGTGAAGACACGATAGAGAGTGTGAAGTCTATTCAAGCTGAAGGTACAGAGAAGGAGTTGAGTGTGTGGAGAGAAAGTACGGGTAAAATGGATGCCAATGGTTGCTGGATTGAATTGTCAGAGCATCAGAGATGGTTGCTACCCGATGCGTACGTGCTTGCAGTGGTTACAATGGCCCATGGAATGGCTCACATCAGTGTGAAAGGGATTTGTAAGTTGTTGGCTCCAGTATGGCAAAATGCAGGAATTCCTAACTGTGCAGAGACTGTGGTCAAGAATTGCATGGTGTGTCTGAAACACAATACTGGTAGGGGAACCCCAACTCCAGCTGGTCATTTTGCGCCTCCTACGTATCCGTACGAGGTTTTGCAGCTAGATTTCATCCACATGGAGAGGTGCAACAACTTAAAATACGTACTCGTTGTTGTTTGCGCCTTCTCAAGATGGGTAGAAGCATATCCCCTAAAGGACAATACTGCCTTGTCCACAGCTAAAGCCCTTGTGAAAGAGTTCTTCCGTAGATTCGGAATGCCTAGAATGGTCTGGAGTGACAATGGGAGTGAATTTGTGGGTCGAGTGATGAAGAAAGTATGTGAAGGGCTAGGCATTCAGCAAAAGTTCCACGCTGCAAATCACCCCCAATCAGCTGGACTAGTAAAATGCTATAATGGCACGTTAAAACTTAAACTGGCCAAAATTCAAGCGAGCACTGGTCTTAAATAGCCTGACGCTCTGCCCTTAGCACTCCTATCCACCAGAATGACTGTGCATTCGCGAGTGGGACTTAGTCCATATGAAATAGTTTTTGGCCACCCGGCCAACATATGGGGAGTGCCAAGGCCCACAAAGTTCAGTGAAATCGAACACCCTGTTTTGCTTGACTATTTGTACGAATTGATGGCTAAATTGCGTGTTTTACACCAACAGGTCCATGACACTCTGCCTCAGGTCTCTGAAGCTCCAGGACATAAGATTGATCCTGGATCCTGGGTGCTGGTCAAGAACTTCCAGCGAACCAAGAACGACCAGCCCAGGTGGACCGGCCCACACCTCGTCCTTCTTTCTACGAGATCAGCTGTTCAAGTAGAAGGGAAAAAGCACTGGATCCATGGTGTACACTGTAAGAGGGTGCCTCTGCCTCTGTCGTACGACCGGTGGCTCCAGGAGGGTGTCGCCGACTCAGAGACTGAAACTGCGCCACGTTTTCTGCCTTTCAGTGATGCACGTGTAAAAGGAACACTTACTGAACAGGAGAGTGACAATATTTTGCAACCAGCTGTATCATCGTCAGTTCGATTGGACACTACAGAACCTGAACTCCTTTTACCGAGATCATACCATACCTGGAAAGCAAAGATACAATCTGAGGTCGAGAACTATTGACAAATAAAAACAAACTTTCTTTTTCATTGCTATTTTTGAAAGTGCAGCTCTCCCATCTGAGAAACTTGCTTATTTTTGCTTTTCGAACCGCCATCCGGGTTCCGCTGCTAGGGCCGCGATTGCCAAAGTCTTTGGGGTGCAGCTGACGACGTTAGGTCGACAGTTCTGGTTGGTCTAAGGGAGTTGCCCTAGATTGACAGAAGCATTCCTTAGCAGAAACAACCAACCATCGCGGGCAGCATTGTAAAGAGGATGGAGTTTTTTGAGATGGAGAGACCTGCCAAGGAAACAAACTTTAAAAGCAGAATATGTAAAATGATGACAAAGAAAAGCTTTTTGATATTGTGCATTTTCATGTTATTCAGTGTAATGATATTTTTTTATAGGATATGTTTTATTCTCTGTTCGAGTAACATTTGCACCCACTACATCGCCTATACCTCCTCCTTCCACTGTTTCCTCACATTCTTTTCAACCCCTTCCTGAACACGAATCAGCTAGGAGATTAGAGTTTATTAATAACTCCTTTGTTCAGCTCTTGCACCAACACCAACTTGTAATGAACACGACTAACTGTTGGGTGTGTGGTCTTATGCCTCACACAATGGATAAAGGTATCCCTTATCTGGTCCTGCCTTTCAGCCATAATGGTTCTGTGTGGGCATACAGAACAATGTTCATATATGCACAAGAAGTCTACCCCCTACGTTCTGTAAAAGACAATCCTAAAAATAGTGCTCTAGTTAAGGGTATAGTAGATATGATTAAGGAAGATATTTCCTATGAGACTATCCCGAGAGATGAGACACTAGTATACATAGGATGGAACGTAACTGGATATGGAGCTACTCTGAGTGAGAAACAGCAAGCTAAGAGATCTTCCCCGATTTGGATTGTACCCCGTCAGGGTCACCTGTGTCAGCAAGGTACTGGCAAGAATCCCAGAGCTCAGCTAGGGAAAAGCATCTGCACTGAAACATATGTTTTTGCATCTCAGACTTCCCCTCCGTTCTTAGCAGCTAAGGGTACCTATTTCATCTGCCAAGATAGAGCCTATACATGGATGTATGACATTACAACTCATACTTTTACAACGCATACCATTACAACGAAATTTTTACAACGCAAAAACTATTACAACGCATGTATTTACAATGCATGTTTTTACAACGCAGGTACCTTTACAACGCATACCATTACAACGTAAGTATTGGTAAGTATATATTAATTTTTTTAATTTAAAATAATTGAAAATAATATAATTTAATTTAATTTAATGTAATTTAATTTAATTAATTTAATTTAATTATATTTTAACCCTGTACCCCTGTACCCCAAAAACCCAAAACTGACCCTGAACCCTAAAAATACCCCTGCACCACAAAAACCCAAAACTGACCCTGAACCCTAAAAATACCTCTTTACCCAAAAACCCCAAACTGACCCTGAACCCCAAAAATACCCTTTTACCCAAAAACCCAAAACTGACCCTGAACCCTAAAAATACCCCTTTACCCAAAAACTGAAAACTGACCCTGAACCCTAAAAATACCCCTTTACCCAAAAACTGGAAACTGACCCTGAACCCTAAAAATATCCCTTTACCCAAAAACCCTAAACTGACCCTGAACCCTAAAAATACCCCTGCACCCCAAAAACCCAAAACTGACCCTGAACCCTAAAAATACCCCTTTACCCAAAAACCCCAAACTGACCCTCAACCCCAAAAATACCCTTTTACCCAAAAACCCAAAACTGACCCTGAACCCTAAAAATACCCCTTTACCCAAAAACTGAAAACTGACCCTGAACCCTAAAAATACCCCTTCACCCAAAAATTGAAAACTGACCCTGAACCCTAAAAATACCCTTAAAAATACCCAAACATATAAAATTTAAAATATAATTATATACTTACCAATACTTACGTTGTAATGGTATGCGTTGTACAGGTACCTGCGTTGTAAAAACATGCGTTGTAAATACATGCGTTGTAATGGTTTTTGCATTGTAAAAATTTTGTTGTAATGGTAGTGCGTTGTAAAAGTTGCGTTGTAAAGGTTGTTTCCCCTATACATGGTTGCCCCCTGACTTTTCGGGCTCATGTTTTGTTTCGTTCCTGTTGCCTCCCACCTACACAGCAGTGGCAGATTACAACAAGACAAGGATAGTTAGAGGTGTCTTGAGTAAAGAAGACACTGCAGGACAAGAATTTGGGGACTTCGCAAAGGGTTTTCTGTCGTTCTGGGGACCCATGGTTAACAGCAGGAACATAAGGCAATTGACAAGGGTAGTTGAGTCCACCGTAGTTGAAACTGCTGGTGCCCTTAGCAACTTGACTGCTGAGCTCCAGTTGGATCGTCTTATGACCCTTCAGAACAGGGTCGCATTAGATGTCATACTTGCAGACCGAGGTGGGGTATGTAAATTGATCCAATCGAGTTGCTGTGTTTTCATTCCAGATAATGCTCCAACAGTGTACCAGGCCATCTCTAAACTGCATAAGATTTCTGAATCTATTCATGTGGATAAAGGAGATTGGTCGTTTATGGGATGGGTCTGGGAACTGATATCCGCCTGGGGATGGAAAATTCTGATGGTCATTGGGATGATCTTAGCCATTCTTTTCCTGTTCTGTCTGTGCGTGCAGTGTGCTCCTGTAATATGTGGCCTCTGTGCTACATCATGTGTAAGGAAACCTGTATCAAAAGATGAACTAAGTACTAGAATGATGTTACAGCAACATCTCAATGACTTTAGGAATATAGACCTGGACTCAGATTAGCATGAGGATAGGTTAATTGCCTATGTAAGGGCAAAAGGAGGGTTTGTGGTTCTGAAAATTCTGGACTCGTGTAATAATTCTGGACTTGTGTAATAAACGTTGTCGTAGCATGACGATTTTTATATCAAAAGACCGAGAATAGCTAGTACACTATGTACAAGCATTTTCGTCATATTCCAGTAACGATTTCACCTTGAAATCGTCGTTTTCGTCCTGAACCCTTGGCTTCCATTTTGTATACGGCAGCCATTTTGTGAGTTGCCCTCACATAGGCTTATAACTACAGCCAAATTCGATTTCAAAGGACACGTACACCTTAATTGACTTCTCTGTGACCTGGGCAAGCTGGAACCATTGCCCCAGGCCAAACCTGTTCGGTCAGTTCCTCTCCCAGTGGCCGAGCGAGATAGCATCAAGGCACAACATGCCATAAACCTTTTCATCGCACACACACCTTGCCTAATCCTGCTCACACCTGTCCCTGTTTAATTACATATGTCTTGCTTTACGAGGAGGAGGTGCCCGTTTTTATTGGGGGTCCACCGATATCTCATGAAAATGTTGGGCCTTGCCGGGTAATTTGTTGTGGGCTGGACAAACTGAAATGTGGGTTTGTCATCATGACTCTGCTTTTTCTTTGTAGTGAAAATATGTGAATGGTCTACTGTAAATCTAAGAATATTTGCCTGAAGCATAATATTTTGTATAAAAAGAGAAGACTGGCTTTGTAAGATTGAGCAGTCTCCTGAGAATATACACACCGTGTTGTTGTACTTCTAGGACGCCTGTTACTTGGTTGCAGCCAATAAATTCGATCTTTGACTTCACCTAGAAGACTCTGAGTTTCTGTGGTCTAAGCAGGAAAGTACCCGAGGTCTTAGGGTGTACCCTGACACCACTGGGTTACCGGTTCGGTAATGGTTCTGAAAAACCCAGTACCTCAGCTCCATTCCCTGATGACACAGTTGCTTGCACATAAGACCTACTATTTGTCATGTGAAGTGGCACACATGTCCCAACTCAGGACAATGCTTCAGCTAATGGGCCTGCAATTGTGATGAACAAAATCATTGCTGCATTGTGGACACACCGTTATCCCCAGGCAAAATGTCAATACAGAAGTGTGCGCACTAGCACAATACAGCGTATCATCTGAACTACATACATGTGGCAAACTTGTATGAGGCAGAATCATGAAATCACTGGCCAAGCCCCAAATGAAATCACTGGCCAACATCACAGGGGCAGAGCATGGTGAATCAATGTTCAGCCAATTCTCACCCACAGGTCAGACCTGGCAAGGCTAAATCAGGCAGGGCCATGTAGACCTCTCCTGCACAACACCCCCATACCTCAGTCAATGTGACTGATACAGCTCAAGAAGTGAGACCTCAGAATCAGGGTAACAAAAACTGAGCAGCAACAATTCTAAAAGTAAAAGCAGCTCACCTCGTGGGGCTGGCAATACATATAAACTCACAAACAACCAACAACAGATTGTTGTGAATAGGCACACATGCACTGCCCAGTGTGAGTACGCACAAGCCGAATCTTGTATCCATGTCCAGTGGACACATGTAGCAGACACAGGAAAAATACAAAATATGCCAGGGAACAATACCACAGAGGCAGACCCATGCTGAACCCACATACAATGGGCACAGTGTTGGATGACGTACATGATTAGGAGGCCAGGGTGTCTCAGGGGACTGTATTGGGCACACTGATCCGTGGTTCTGGAATGAGTTGACTGTACCAAGAGTAACCATCATGGCACTCACACTCCTAAATAGAGACTCATCATCAGTGCAAACAAATATGAAGCCAAAACACAGTGCACAGGTCATGGCACAGGCAAGGTCCCAACCCATGTCACAGACCACTCTCCCACATGATGGGGAAATCAATGTGCAGTCTTATTTCCTTGCACTCTAGATGAGCATGATGCAAATGTGATTACACACAGACCAGGGGACACATGTGAAGGAGGGGAAGGGATGAAAATGAGTACCAGGTGACTATGGTGAACAGAAAAGACACTGCAAATATAACCTGTCTTACCAGACATCACAACTGTGGGACTGTAGCCAGGCTTCAGAGCACTTCAATAAGCAGGTGACACACAACACAACAAACAGCCATGTACCTACCCCCTCCTTGCTGCTGTCTTTCGTGCAACTGCCTATCGAGGTCTGAAAAGATGACTGCCAGGACCCGGAGCATGTGGGGGGTGAGGTGACGGCTTCCACCATGCCGGCGTAGGGGCTCCAGGTCCAGCTGGACCCGGGCGATACGCCGGTCCAGCACCGGATGTCTTGCCACCGCTTCTGGATGTTGCGCAGTCACCGGCGATGGCCCCCCACAGACCTGACGGCCCTGACAATCGCCAACCATATTTCCCCCTTCTCATAGGCAGTTAACTGTCAGGAAGACAAAGTGAAACAACATCACTACACCTGCTCCATGTCCCAGAGACACACACTTGCACACCATTGATAATGTGAACAGGGCATAGGATGGTGACATGACTTGCATCATTGTCAATGTGAATTAGACCTGTGTGCAAGACCCAATGCACTAAATGGCATTGAAAGCCAACAGATGGCGTAACGGGTGCAACAGACTCACAGATCATGGCACACACTGGTAAACACATGCAACTGCAGGGTTAGTGACAGCACGTGACAAGCACTCACATATCCCACTCCACTTAAGAACCCTAAGCAGACCAGACACACACCCTGGCACAGATCACTCGCCTGTCACTGACAACAGCGGAAAACACCCTCACTTTGCACATGTGCCAGTTGACAATGGGGTGTCACAGGTGTCGTGCTAGCTTTGCAAGTCATGCACACAGCACTGCTTACATGTCACATCAGATGGCAGAGCAGCTGCATACGACATGCAGCAGTGGTGCAAGACATCACATACACACTCACCCAGATGACAAAGAACATTCACACACTTCAATGTCCATGAGGTCTAACACATCATTTGGACAATCTCACCACAGGTCCCCTCAAGTCATAAACATCTGTGAGTACAGTCACCTGTAACTCCTGGGGGAACACTCTTCCACCTCAGAACATTTGAGAATAAAGCCACCAAGGTCTGGCATGGCTGAAAGAGTCATGCACTATGCAGTGAAGGTCACAGTAAGCACAATGCAAGTGAGGAGTGAACACACATGAACTACATCATGCTCTGCGGGAGAGACACCACCATGTACACACCCAGGACTCACTCACAAAAACATTGCATGTCTGTCCCACCAATACTCAATGCCTGTTGCGACACTCACACAGGTGCACAGTCAAAGGTAGTGCAGTCAGCACTCACCTGCTCCTCTGGTCTCCCATACAGCTTGCTGCACTGTGGTAGAAGGGCATCCAGCAGGGCCTGGTTTTCCTCCTCACTGAAGGCTGGGGCCCTATCCACAGTACGAGCCATCATGATATGCCAGAGGATGCAGAGACAGCAGCAGTGTGGTCCACTCCAATGCAGTGCAGGCAAGTGCCCTCTCAGGGCTTCAAGCAGCCTTAAATCAGTGCTGCTGAGGGGCTTTCGGTAAGAGGAGTACAGAGTTATAGGTCAGATTAGTTAGCATCGTATGTTTCCTCTAATTCCTTTAAACATACAGCTCTGACACGCATTCGCATTGTTCAAAATGTGAACTTCAGCTCCACAATCATTTTGCAACATTGTATATTTTTAACCAACTGACCTTTTGCAGGGCACCTGTAGCACACACTCTAATCTCAGTATCCATGACAACCAGGATGCATTCAGGGCCTACTACTCGTCCCCTAACTTTTTTTGACATCCACACACGTGTATGGTGCGTTTCACGTGCTCGCGCATGGACCGATTACAATAGTGATATGATGCGCACACACGCCCAGAATGTAGGTGTACGGTGCGCTCGCCTATGGCACGATTACAATAGTGATATGATGCGCACCGACGCACGGAATGCAGGGGTACGGTGCATTCCAGACGTTATGTTGCACACGCTGTAGTGAATGCTGGGGTGCGGTGCATTTCAGACGGTACGTTTCACACGCTGTAGTGAATGTAGGGGTACGGTGCATTTCACACGGTGTGTTTCACACGCTGATGCCAATGCAGGGGTACACTGCATTTCACACGCTGATGCCAATGCAGGGGTACACTGCATTTCACACGCTGATGCCAATGCTGGAGTACGCTGCATTTCACACGGTACATTTCACATGCTGTAGTGAATGCAGGGGTACGGTGCCTTTCAGACGGTACGTTTCACATGCTGATGCCAATGCAGGGCTACACTGCATTTCATATGGTACGTTTCACACGCTGTAGGGAATGCAGGGGTACGGTGCATTTCAGATGGTACGTTTCACACGCTGTCGTGAATGCAGGGGTACGGTGCGTTTTAGACAGTACGTTTTACACACTGTAGTGAATGCAGGGGTACGGTGCATTTCACATGGCACGTATGGCGCCATTATAATAGTGATACGACGCGCACACATGACAGGGATATTGCGGTACACTTCAAACAAGGATGTTCTTGTCATTGCATACTTACATGAGCAGGCCCTAGGTGTGGCAGGCAGTGATATAGCACAGTATTTATAGAAATAACAATGGTTTTGGGTGGCCTCAAAAGGTCCTAATGAAATAGAGTATAACTTTGTTACTGAAATCAATCCTGGGAGAAAGTTTTTGTAAGGTACCATACAACTAGAGTACTTTATTAATGTTTTTACAATTAAATATTGCAGGTGCTCACACATGTGACAAAGTGCTTATAGTGACTGAGTGAAAAATTATAAAAACAACTATATACAAGGTGACACAAACAAGGGTATTCCCCAAAAAAATATATACAATGGGGTAGGGGAGTTTCCTTGAATGGGTCGACGGCGTTTCGATCTAAACAATTCTAGATCATCATCAGGACGTGAGCTTTCCTGAAACATTAATGAAATAAAGTAAATTTAATCCTATGACCTTGCACAAAATTATTAAACAAAGTGATATGGTGCTCCCAGTGTCATATAATTCATGCACATTTCTATAATATTATTAGAAACAGGCAACCGTAAATTGAGCGCGCTATTTTGGGGAGGGTAGGGTTCTTTGTAGAATAAGATTTATTTACGCGCGTTTTTACTAGGGCGTGAATGCATGCTAACTTCGCAAATAATGGCGGAAGTATTTTCATCAGGTATTTGAAGAACAGGGTTCTTAGGCTGTTGTGACTAAATCCAACTGCCTGAAAAATAATAGTAAGGGAGGAATTAAACATGTGGGAATCACCACAATAGTTAAGTTAGATCACATTCAAGTAGGAAACTTACACGGCGTATATTTAGCAGAGCTCGAGAAATTAATTCTTGCTAAGATTTGGATTACTTTATAGCTTTTCCAACATTGTCTGTGAGCAAGATAAACCAGCAATTAGACATTAACAAAGAACATTCTAATTGTGGAAAAACAGGAATTGGGGTATTTACCGATATTTTGGATATTCTTTTCAGAGTATAAATAGTGAAGAACGAGATCATGCGAATTCTGATCTGAAATAGCAAAAATTGTGGTAATTTTAAGCGGTGATTAATTATGGGACACGCTTAGAAATTTAAAAAAATACAAAATACAACCGGTGAAAGGACATACCCGAAATTAGTGGCTGTACAGGGTCCCGACGGGAACTAGGGACAAAGAATTAAGGTAGCGTTAAGTACTTACGCACATCATGTAGAAATGTGCTTCGGGTAGGGGCATTCTTAAAAACGGCGAGTGTACTCACTTAATCACCGCGGTATGCGGTGCAGCTATCTCTGCCTCGCTGCTTCGGCGTTCGGTCGAGCACTACTGTTTGCTTCCTGGTTATGTGTATGCGCATGCGCCGGCCAGTTTCTATTACGTGCATGTGCCTGAGAATGTTACACCGCGCATGCCTGGTGGGGAAGTGTATTGATAGCGCGATTTACATGCCATTTGGGTGGGAATTAAGCGCCTGCAACTCCTATTATAATACATGTCATAATATCACTTTAAATGATATAAACGGTATTAATAAGCGTCACATTTTGTCATCGAGCTGCCAAAAACATTTACAAGCATTATACTGTATTAGAGTCATTGGTGACAATAGTCCTTGAAGTTATGGTTATGGGTTAACCACAGCTATTCCACTCATCCAGAGTGTTGAGATCACAGGCACAAATATGGTGACAATCACATTGGGATGCTGCAACATGCACCTCCAAACAACAAATGGCATCAGATTTCACGCGAAACATACAGACCAGGTCAGCCATGGAGTGGAACAGCCACAACCATCACACGCCTTTTGGCTTCTGCGAAAGGTTCAGATTTTTCAATACTTTTACATAAGAAAATCCATTTGCACTCAAGGCGATTCGAAATTGTCTGTTGATTGCCCCCTCTTGCATTGGGCAAAAGCTGGTCAATTACTTGCCAACGTAGATCGTTTTCTGAGTGTCCGTGTTCCACATAGTGTTCCACTAGGGGTGCGGTTAACACCTTGCAGCGTATTCTGCTCCTATGTTGCGAGATCCTGGTCTTGATCTGTTGCGTGGTTTTGCCAATGTACAGTTGTTGGCATCGGCATTGGATACAATATATGACGTTTTTCGAATTACAGTTAGTAAAAGATTTTAACTTATGTTTGCAATCAGAAAACGATCTACGTTGGCAAGTAATTGACCAGCTTTTGCCCAATGCAAGAGGGGGCAATCAACAGACAATTTTGAATAGCCTTGAGTGCAAATGGATTTTCTTGTGTAAAAGTATTGAGAAAGGACTCAACACTCTGGATGAGTGGAATAGCTGTGGTTAACCCATAATCATAACTTCAAGGACTATTGTCACCAATGACTCTAATACAGTATAATGCTTGTAAATGTTTTTGGCAGCTCGATGACAAAATGTGACGCTTATTAATACCGTTTATATCATTTAAAGTGATATTATGACATGTATTATAATAGGAGTTGCAGACGCTTAATTCCCACCCAAATGGCTTGTAAATCGCGCTATCAATACACTTCCCCGCCAGGCATGCACGGTGTAACATTCTCAGGCACATGCGCGTAATAGAAACTGGCCCGCGCATGCGCATACACATAACCAGGAAGCAAACAGTAGTGCTCGACCGAACGCCGAAGCAGCGAGGCAGAGATAGCTGCACCGCGTACCGCGGTGATTAAGTGAGTACACTCGCCGTTTTTAAGAATGCCCCTACCCGAAGCACATTTCTACATGATGTACGGAAGTACTTAACGCTACCTTAATTCTTTGTCCCCAGTTCCCGTCGGGACCCTGTACAGCCACTAATTTCGGGTATGTCCTTTCACCGGTTGTATTTTGTATTTTTTAAAATTTCTAAGCGTGTCCCATAATTAATCACTGCTTAAAATTACCACCATTTTTGCTATTTCAGATCAGAATTCGCATGATCTCGTTCTTCACTATTTATACTCTGAAAAGAATATCCAAAATATTCGTAAATACCCCAATTCCTGTTTTTCCACAATTAGAATGTTCTTGGTTAATGTCTAATTGCTGGTTTATCTTGCTCACAGACAATGTTGGAAACCTATAAAGTAATCCAAATCTTACCAAGAATTAATTTCTCGAGCTCTGCTAAACATACGCCGTGTAAGTTTCCTACTTGAATGTGATCTAACTTAACTATTGTGGTGATTTCCACATGTTTAATTCCTCCCTTACTATTATTTTTCAGGCAGTTGGATTTAGTCACAACAGCCTAAGAACCCTGTTCTTCAAATACCTGATGAAAATACTTCCGCCATTATTTGCGAAGTTAGCATGCATTCACGCCCTAGTAAAAACGCGCGTAAATAAATCTTATTCGACAAAGAACCCTACCCTCCCCAAAATAGCGTGCTCAATTCACGGTTGCCTGTTTCTAATAATATTATAGAAATGTGCATGAATTATATGACACTGGGAGCACCATATCACTTTGTTTAATAATTTTGTGTAAGGCCATAGGATTACATTTACTTTATTTCATTAATGTTTCAGGAAAGCTCACGTCCTGATGATGATCTAGAATTGTTTAGATCGAAACGACGTCGACCCATTCAAGGAAACTCCCCTACCCCATTGTATATATTTTTTGGGGAATACCCTTGTTTGTGACACCTTGTATATAGTTGTTTTAATAATTTTTCACTCAGTCACTATAAGCACTTTGTCACATGTGTGAGCACCTGCAATATTTAATTGTAAAAACATTAATAAAGTACTCTATTTGTATGGTACCTTACAAAAACTTTCTCCCAGGATTGATTTCAGTAACAAAGTTATACTCTATTTCATTAGGACCTTTTGAGGCCACCCAAAACCATTGTTATTTCTATAAATACTTCAACCCCAAGTTTTATTAATGGGGTACCCTTGTTTTTTTTAACTGTGATATAGCACAGGGCATCTGATCTTGTTGCACAATCTATGTGTGATGACCTGTTGACACATGTCATGTGTGATGGGGCACTATGTGGTACACATCACCTTTACACTTGTCCCATTGGTATCATTATGCAGATGTTGTCATGCACATCAACACCGGGATGGCACATTCATCACTACGGGCACCTGTCTCATGATTCCAGGGACCGGGGCACTTTGTCACTTGACATTTCATGCTCAGCATGACCCTATAAGACTATGTCCGGTGTGTGTCATGTTAAAGATTGAGTTTGCTGTTTGTGTTCTGTAAACTGCATCTGCTGTTGGTGCATCTAACATGGGCCTGTGCTGAGATGGGAATGGTTTCTCATGTACGCACACCATGCCACATGTGCATTCCCACGGCTTTTGGGTCTGATGGCATCAGACATCATTTTCCCCAGGCATACATGTCTGTATCGTGACAATGCCTGTGTTGTTTTGTTGTCACAAGCACACCTTAATCGCAATGTCTTTGATATGTACATTTGACATTCCATGTGACCTGTGCGTGAGCCTTGCAGTCAGCTGCCTGGATGGGATGACAATTTCCACTTAAGGTATCATGACGTGTGTCTCTCCAGTGATATCTTGGGCTATTCACTCAGACCAGCCCAGCAGCTCATTTGAGGACATGTCATGTGGAGAAGTGTGGCTCAATGGTTAGAGCGGCAGACCCTGATGCAGAGGTCTAGCCTGGGACCAGGGTTCAATTCCCGCCTCGGCGGCTCTTCTGCTCAAAATTCCAACGGACCTGATAATTCTCGCCTCGGTGTATATTCCAATCATGGAGTCCCACTCTGCAACTCTGGGCAATAGCTTAATTAATCTCCACAACGGTCCCCACAACGCTAAGGATGCCTGGCCTCCACCTTGGGGGTGCCCAGGAGTGGACACCTCACAGGGAAAGCCAGGATGGGTTCCACAGCGGTATTCGTACATGTGCCTTGAGACCCTTGCGGGTGAGCAGTGCGCTATACAAGTATCAATTTACATTTACATTTACATTCATGTTTATTTGTCAATCAACAGATGTATCTGGGTTGTCGTAGGAGTACCAGCAAGCTGGCATATGTGTCCTGGATGTATTGCACACACCAGACTCCATAGTGACCTGATGTGTACTAGCAGTTTTGCATGTGCTTTGTACATTGATATCGATGTTGTTTGCCAGTTTTTCTCCATTCTTTCCAAATATGTCCTACAGGGCACCACCTCTACCAAGGCCATTTCCAGACTTGGCTACCGTGAGGGAACATGCCTGCATCCGATGTCACAGATTCAATCGACAGTTGATTCAGGACTTGACAAACAGGCTGGAACCCCATCTCCAAACGCGGCACAGGTATCCTACTGCGCTGAGCTCCAAGCTAAAGGTGATGGCAACCATCCATTTTTGTGCAACAGGTATGTTTCAATTAACCATAGAGTATGTCGGGGGAATGTCCCAAACAATGTTCAGCCGTGTCCTGCGTGATGTTTTAGCAGCCATGTTGGAGCACATTGATGAATTCATCAGATTTCCAACTCTATGCCCTGTGGGGGATGCCACTTGTCATTGGGTCCATTGATGGGACACATGTGGCTTTGGTGCCATCACAGCTCAGGAGCAGGCTTACTAGTGGTGTGTCTTGCTAACATGTTTGCGCACGTTTTCCAGGATCGTGCCATGATGCATTCATCATGAGGCGTACCAGGTTGCCACGAAGGATGCTGCAGCTGCGCAACAATCGGGCATGTCTTGATGGTGAGTATACTCTGTGTGTCCTCTGTGTCTCAGTATCTTTTGCTCTGAAGGGATCTCCTGTACCACTTATTTACATGAAGTATATTTGCAGGTGACTCGGGATATCCCAACATGCCATGGCTGATGACACCTCTCCGGAACCCACGAACAGCTGCAGATCAGCGGTACAATAATGCACATGGGCAGACCAAGTGAATGATTGAGTGGACGTTTGTCCTCCTGAAGACCGGCAGATACCTCCCTTATGCCCCGGCCAAGGTCTGTAATATCTTCATCGTGTGCTGCATGCTGCACAACATGGCAGTTGAGAAGGCAGTGCCACTCATCCTGGATCATGAGGAGCAGGAACATCCATCCGTTGAGGATGAAAGGCTTGGTCACGATGCAAGTGATGAGGAGGAGGAGGATGATGTCCGGAGTCAGCTCATACGCAACTTCTCATAATGGTGAGTCACTGGGTATGAGTGTGCAAGCTTGTAGTATTGAGTGACATGTGTTGCAATGTGTGTGTCCAGCTGACTGTATGCAATGTAACTTTGAAGTGTGTGTTCTGATGTGTCACGCAAGAGCTGATGTCATGCCACACTGAAATGCGCAATGACTGAGCTAGAAATGTACATGTGTACTACATTGTTCCAGTTTTTTACGTGCCCATGTCTTTGGCAAATAATTTTAACTGTGAGCCCTTGTGTGTCTGTCATTCCCAGGTTGCTGTGCCTGTTGTCTGTTCGTGTCATCTTCATCCTCCTGCTATTCCTCATGATGATTGCAACGTGGTCCGAATCAGCATTCCATGCCCGGACATGTGTAAATGTCAGTTCGGGTAAGAGATACAAACAGGCTGTTTGGGGTTGGTATGGTTTGAGAATTTGTGGGAACTGTTTCTGTGCATGTTGTAGAACCATCCATACATGTCTCATCACCATGGATCAAATTTCATGTTGCACCACTCCAATGACAGGACAGTCACCCTTCTTGACAGTCATCTGTTGTGGGGTATTGACTCTGGTGAAGACATCAATGTGTGTCAACCTTGAGCCTGACACATTGAGGATACCACGTGTTGACATTGTGTGGTTCATCACAACCACAGGCTCCATGGTGAATTGCAGCCTTACTGTGTGCAGCAGGATGTGTTTCGCTCATCCATTTAATCTTGTGTGCCAGTACAGTGTGATTTCTAATCAACCATGTTGTGAAGGTGTGGGCCAGCGTATATCCCACATGTTCTGTCAAGTGTCCTGTGAGTCTGTTCGTATGGATGCATCGCCCCTTGTGCCAGTATGTCATGTCACTGTCACGTTGCAACCTCAGGGCCGGTGTAGAAAACTGCTTTGCAAGCCTTCTCGGTAACTTTCTATTCCCATGATGCCAGGAATGTTGTGTGATGATGTCACAAGGTTGTGCTGTAGCAAATGTAAACGCTTCCGTGGCACCAGTTGGGTGACGTGAATCCCAGGATTCTCTGGTGGCGTGCTGCATATCCTGGTCACCATAGGGGTGGTTTTGTGCCATTGTTCCTCCTTACTCTCTGTTGAGTTCCGGACCAGCAGCATGTTATGTTAGGCATTTCAAAGCCCAGTTGGACGGGCCAATGACTGGCTCTTGCGGGACTTCCCTACCTCGTTGGATGAGCTTCTTAAGGCTCATGCGGGTGATGTGTCATTTCCCTTCTTGACCCTCACTGATTCCCAGGGGTAACTACGGATTGTTGTCTTTCTGTGAGTAGCACTGCAGCGCATTAGAATTTCTGTTTATTGGAGCCGTATTCATACACTGTGATTCCTTGTTATCCGCATGGCTCTAATTGCATTGAAGCAGCCTGCAGTAGGCGGGCAAGGTGGCAGCGATATGCTAGACCGCTGTATGGTGCTTCCTGAGCTGTGCCGGCTGTAATAGAGAACAAGGAATGGAAGCATTAGTAGCAATTGGGGTATTATTGCGTTAACTAACGGGAACCTGGAGATGCATAGCCTCTTTCCCAAATACAATATTTAGTATTCTACAGAGAATGGAGACTGGAATTACAACGGTCCTTGAGCTTACAGCAACTAACGAGAGGAGGGTGGCGATAAAAGACCAGCTATCACTTTTTACCTCCTTGATTGGTGTAGCGGTTTTACGGCTCCTTGGGGGCTTACGAACAAGCACGTTTTTTTCGTACAATCTACAACCAACTGGCGTCAGTACCACGTGTGATAGTGCTTACCTGGGCACAGAAGCCGATTGTTGCAGTATGGCACCAAAAAACGTAGCAGCACTGGCCACCGCTGCCGCAAAGATGAGAGCAGCTAAACAGGCGCTGCGAGACCGGGAGCTCACACTGAAGCGAGGCGGTGGCGCCGGTGCTGCCAATGGCGATGATTCAGGAGGGCCGGATACTGAGACGACATCTGCCCCGAAGTCATCCAAACAGTCGGTCATTGCACCTGGTCCCTCGGTGGTCGATTTGCTCAGCAGAGCACCGGGGGCAACTCCAGCAAAAACACCAGCAAAAACACCCGTGAAACCATCTTTGGCTGGCGGGGGGAAGAGGCAGGCGGTAGTGCTGACTCTGCCGGCTGTACCGGTAGAAGCTAAAACCCGGGATGGACTGCCTGAGATGGAGCAGTGTGGAATGGTTGATGGCGGCACTGGGCCCGAGATTGCCTGTGGTACCATAGATCCTTCCGCAACGGAAATAATGGATTTTAGTGCAGAGGTATGCAGCGGAGTGTTAGGTGAATCGGAGAATATCGAACCACCAGAGAAGGGGAGCCAGTTTGTAGGTACGACCCACCCAATGTCAATATTTATTACAAATGTCCATGAGACTTTGTTATTAGAGCCTGCAGAAATACCTAACACGGTGAATAACGTGATAAGCGCGTCACTTACTCCTGGTACCCCGGGGGCCAGGCAATTACGCCAGCGCTGATACATGGATCTGGGGGGGATAGCACAATTACTGCCAAAATAATGGATAACACTGAGAACTTGGAGAGAAATAAGATGCATGAATTCAATGATATAGAGGCAATAGAGATAGCCGCTGAGGCAGCTGAGACAGTTGAGACTGATAAAGATCCGACAGATTTTTTTTCATTTTCTGAGGATGCAGGGTTGTCAGACGAAACAGAGGAGGATGTTGAGGATGACGCTGAATATGATCTCACCACAGAGAGTGATCACAATTTGAAATATAATGACCCCAGGTGTGGGCGGAAAACAGTTTTAAAAAAGAAGAAGGGCCATCATGGGGCAGCAGAACTGACTTGGGACTACTCTCCTTCAATTTAGTCTACTATTCAAACGCATCCCTCTCGATCAGTGGCATTAGATCATCCAGACCAGCCGGGGGCCACGCTAACTTCGGTTATGGATACTGTTCTCCAGTCTATTGCCTCACATCGTGAAGAAACGTCTAAGGATGGTCGCAAAGCACAGCAGCCCTCCACAAGGTGAAAGGGGTGGTTCGCAAGCTAGCAAGAACTGTTAGCACTTTTAATGAACGAATGACTGAGGTGGAAGCCCGCATAGTGTCAAATGAAGCCGAGGCCGTTGCTACTCAGGAACGAGTTGACTCCCATGAGGCAGAACTAGCTGACGTAAGGTGGAAGTTGGAAGATTGCGAAAATCGCAGAAATAATCTGCGTGTCCTAGGCATCCCAGAGAAAATCGAGGGAGACGGTGTTCGTGCATATATAATACAACTTTTTCGAGATACCCTGCACAGCTGGAACTGGGATATGGCAGTGCAACGAGCACATAGAGTTCCATTGACATTGAAATCTGCAGTAAAGCCGGGTGGTTACCCTCGAGCGATCCTAGTATACTTTGGGAACTTTCTTCTTAGACAAGCCATCTCCGACAAGGCTAGACCTGAAGCACGACGCAGCAGAAACTCAACCTCATATTTCGTCCGACCGGATCTTTGCCATATAACCGTAAAAAGGAGATGGCACCTGCGACAAATGATTAAACCATTTCTAGTGAAGAAGGCGCAGGGGTATCTCAACAATCGGGCCAGATTGAAAATTATTTTTGGAGGCCAAACGAGATTCTTTACGTCGGAGATCAAGGCGAAGGAATATCTAGATAGCCTGTAATAAGTACAGAATTGGGAGAAGGGTTGAGAAGGAGGAGGACACTATTGTTATATTGTCTCTATGTGTTTACACATAACTTGTATTCTTGCTTACTTTTTCTGTTGTCCCTTCTATTCTCCTATTCTCATTCTCTTTCCTTCTTATGTCTTTGATCCCCTTTATTTTAGTGGATGAAGAGAATGAGAGTAGGTAAACTTAATATAAAAAGCCCGCTTGACATAATAATGAACAGATATATGAGACGATATGATATCTTTTTTTTTTTCTCTTTGTTGTTTCTTCCTTTTCCCGCACGTTTCTTTCTTTACACTGTTTTATATCGTTGAGCACTGGTTAGGTAGCACTGTTCCATCACTATAGAGTCTTATTGCCCTCATGTGGGTGTGAGGGGGGAGAGATGTGGGGGGGAGGCTCTGGGTGGAGAGGGTGGGGAAGGGGGGCAAAAAAATAAAAAGAGCAAGCTTAAATATACAAAATGTACACCAAAATTTGGAATAAGAGAGGTACAAGTAAATCTAACTACCTTTGGAATTCAGAAATTGAGCCCATACCTTAACACGGAAAAAATGACCTATAATATCATTGACGGGTTGCGTATTGAAAATATCCAATGGGAAGTTAAAACTATGCTCCTGGAATGTTGCAGGGCTCAATGATAGGGATAAAAGGGCCCAACTATATCAAATAATCCATCAGCGTTCTTATGATGTGTTTTGCCTACAGGAGACCCACATTCCGGTAGGTGACAAGGAATTGCTAAAAATCCCTGGGTATAGTGTACTCGCTCTAACAACGCAAACGTCTAAGATACGAGGGGTGGCTATTTTAGCAAAAACTTTTCTGGGTCAACCCAGGCGCAGATTAGTTGACCCCCTTGGTAGGTGGGTCATAGTTGAACTTGAAATGGGCATTACCATCTGCTCACTGTATGGTTCAAATCAAGACGGCCCTCAGATAATTCTAGATCTTGAGTTGGAGCTGGCATCCTGGGCAGGTTCATTAGTGGTTTGTGGGGATTTTAACATAGCTTTGGGTCCTATGCACAATAGTCAAACACAGCAGATCTACACTGGGCGTAAGCCTAAAGTTTTCAGGGCAATAAAGCAATTCATGGATAGCTATAATTTAAGAGACATATGGAATCTGAAAAATAAAAACGAACCAGGATACACTTACTTCTCCTTTCCCCACAACAAATATGTCCTGATCGAATATATAATGACACCTATAGAAATCGCTATTTATGTTGAGATAGCTAAATCCCCAAAAACAATTTCGGATCATAATGCGCTTATTCTTACGCTCAGCATCACCAACTATGAGAGGCCTTACTCTCAGTGATCATTTGATCGAAAACTACTTGTGAACAGAGAGTATATAACATATATAAGCCTTTGGGCACAGATTGGTGGTCTGGGATTGTTTCAAAGCGGCTTTAAGGAGTGAGACCATTGCCTTTGTGGCTAAGCGTAAGAAAGATCTTCGACAGATTGAATTATCAACTTAACTCTGAATTAGCAGATCTAGAAGAACAACATGCCACCCAGATACACCGAGGGGAAGATGGCGAAAATATTCTGCATAAAATACTAGTTCTTAAAACAGAGCTTAATAGTGGCCTTACCCAAAAAGCAGCTGAAACTTTCCAGGCAAACCAAAATAATATTTATGAAAATGGGGAGAGGGTGGGGAAACAACTCGCTTTGCGTACACGTCAGAAACAATCCTATAACATGATACAATCTATTGACTTTAAAGGACAGAAATATACGACACCTGTAGATATCTCAGAAACTTTCCGACGCTATTACCAAAGGCTTTATCAAAATGAGGATCAAGCTGTGGCAAGCGATATAAAAGATTTCTTAATGGAATGGGTATCTGACTCAGATCTAGTTTGGACCATTGACGAACTAACTAGGGAAGATCTAGAAAAAGAAATCTCAGTTACTGAGCTTGAATTAGCACTCTCAGAGCTGGCCAATGGGAAAGCTGCAGGTCCAGATAAAAATCCTTTCGATCTTTATAAAATTCTCAGAAAGCAAATCATACCATATTTATTAGACTTGTTCCTTGGGGTGCAATGGAGCGGTGTTCCACCAGAATCATGGAAACATATGAATATAGGCATTTTTCTGAAAAAGGGGAAAAACCCTGAATTGCCGTCCTCATATCGGCCCATTTCATTGATAAACTCTGATTCAAAGCTCTATGGCAAGATTCTCGCTAACCGGTTCAGCAGGGTCGTCGAATATTTGGTCTCCCCGTGGCAACATGGTTTCATCCCCGGAAAGGGTACCACAGATCACACCCGTAGAGCTATCTCTCTTTTTGACATCATGGGTGTGACGGGGGGCCGGATGTCGATGATCCTGCTTGACGCCGAGAAGGCTTTTGACCGAGTCTCTTGGCAGTTCTTATGGCGAGTTTTGGAATTAAACAACTTGGGGCCGGGCTTCGCCAAATCCATTCAGGCACTATATGTTGACCCTAAGGCTAAACTCCCTTGAGGGGCATTGAATCGGGGTTTATCAGCATTCAAAGGGGCATGAGACAAGGTTGTCCGTGCTCGCCAATCTTATTTGCTCTTTACATTAACCCACTGATTTCAAAACTGCTTATATCTAATCGATAGAGCCCGTTACAGTTGGTATATTTCAAACTAAAATACTAGCCTATGCCAATGATGTGGCGGTATTAACATCTAACCCTGTAGAGGCAATTCAGGAGATTGAACAAATCACCCAGACCTTTGGTTTTTACTCAGGGTATTCCCTGAATAGGGACAAGACAATGGTCTTATGTTCAAAGAATATCCTGTTTGAAAGCCCATATAGGGTCAATCAAGCCACATATCTCGGAGTCTGTATATCTCCTAAGGTAAAGAAAATTAACCGGCTTAACTACGACCCCTTGATCAAGAATATTAAAAAGGATCTGATAAGGGTAAATAATCTTCATTTATCAATTCTTGGCAGGGGGAATTACCTCAAAATTAATATCTTTCTGAAAATACTATATTTATTCCGCGCAATTCCCTGATGGTTGAGGATAATACTATTAAAACCATTGACTCCTGTATGTCTAAATTTGTGTGGAATTACGGAAAAATTAGTAGGGCGATGTCATATCTATCACTACCACAGTATAGGGGAGGGCTAGCTATTCCAAATATGATGCTTTACCTCTGGGCAACTCTTCTCCAACAAATGACCCCACTATTTAACATCAAGCCACCAACTGAAGTTGTTCTAGATCAAAATATACCATCAATATACGAATTGGCACTAGGTGATAAAGCCAGAGGACTGTTATTAAGGCAATTAGAACCATCGTATTTTAAGAAAATGAAATTTAAGATTGTTTTCGATGCATGGTGCATTTGGAAACGTTTATCAAAACATTTAGCAATACTGAAATATACTAAGTATACCCCTCTTTGGCATAGTTCGATCTTACCAGCTCAATTTAATGATAGAATTTCTAGAAAGTGGGAGAATACAGGGGTTGTAACTGTGGCACTTTTTTGGTCAGGGACCCAGACCTCAAATTCGGGATCTACAAATAAAATTCTCGATCCCTTCCACTGACTTTTTGAAATTTATACAAGTCTATACCATCATTTATCAACTTTCAGCAAAATTTTTATTAGAAACCGGCCCCTTTTTTTGAACTCATAGCCAGGCGGGCCACCAGGATAGGGACCATATATGAGCTATTGATAAAGAATCAACCTGATGATATGGAGCGTGTCGAGAGAGGCTGGGCAATAAAATTATATAATCCCAATGTTGATGTTGACATGTCGTTGCTATTATCTTCTAAACTGCTCTTAGCGTCTAATCTAAGGGCCGAACACTATAGAACAATATACGACTTGTATTACACGCTAGCAAAGTTACATACGTGGGGCAAAAGAGTTAATGATGAATGTCCAAGGTGTGGTTTGGGTCGAGCGAACCTTATACATATGTTTGCAGATTGTCCTAAACTGGACATGTGTAAAAAAATTATCTTTGACTACTGGGAAGAGGTTTTTGGGCATAAATTGAGAACTTCGCTAACATTGTGTTTATTAGGCCACGATAACACTCTGGACTATAGCAAGGAGGAAGAAATGTCTGTATTTTTGTGTATGGCGGTGTTTCGGATCATACTGGCTGCCCGTTGGAAAGAACCAGACTCCCCTACCTTTTAAATGTGGCTAACCCGGTTTTTGGGGATTTATAGACAAGAGACAGCTATTTATGTAGTCAGAGGGAAAAAATTGAGAATACGTGGGGCCCAGATATGGGCTCCAATTACTGCTTGGTACAATGAAAAAACGAATGCCTAATTGTTACTTGTAATAGGAATATGAATTGTATATTTTTAGGGAGATTTTATTCTTACCGTTTTTTTTTTCTTTTTCCTTTTACAATACTTGTATAACCTGAGATTATGACTCGATAAGCTTTGGTGTATTTCTCGATTCTTAATTATGTATCTCATTTGTAATATTTGAGTTCCTTGTATTATTTTGAATTTTGCTCAAATAAATATATTTAAATTAAAAAAAAAGAAGCAGCCGCAGAGCGTTATCCCCCTTCATTTAGCTGGCAAACTCTGCTACCTTTTATGTGTCCGTGTTCAATCCTCAGATCTACTATAATTATTATTACTGTGATCCCAACTAGGATACAGTGGCTGTTGTTTTCCTTTACAGGTGTAATGGTTACAGTATAGGTCCTGAGGTATTCTGTGATTCAGTGACAAGAAGTGTGGAATCCGAATGCTTATTTACCTTTGCTTCAGATCTCCCTCCATGCTATTCCCTTCCTTTCCATCCCTCGCCTGATCACCCTTTTGAGTCAGTCATTTATACTCAGACCAAGGGGCTATTGGGAGATGGACCACTTTGCGCAGCACATGTTTCTGAGGATTCAAGGATCCGACAGTCCCAGGCAGTTGTGTGCAGATTGTTTCACCCGCCTTACAGGTAACCTCATTGCATGACTGTTATTTTCTTCACAGCAATGGCACTAGCCATGGACCTTGGCTATAGCAGCATGGCCTCAACACAAACTTGATCCATGTGTGTAGTAAATGTGTTCCCCACAGTACCATGTGCCTCATTACTGTCACTGCAGATCTCTTGCCAGTTTGCATGCGTCATCTATGGCATACTTTACGATGATTGTACATATGGGAGTATGTGTACTGTGGCAACATGCATGCAGTTTATCATGCCTAATGATCCATAATGTGCATGAGTTACATGTTTGTATATGTATTTGTGCAGCTTGCAACCACAACGGGCAGGCAACACCTGCTGACGCTGTTAGTCCTGGGCGCAGCTTGGCCTTTTGGTGCCTGATCTTGTGACGGGCATATTTGGTGATTTATCATCCATTTTATTTCAGTGACCCATGAGTAACCAGACACTCCTTCCTTTCCATACACCTGTTACATTGTGCCTTTCAAACCTCCTTGTCGTTGTGTGCTACTTTCTGCATGGTGTCACACCCCTTCCGCCGTCATGTGTTCACTCATACCTGCTGCTGCCTCCCCTGTGACACCACACCACCGAGTGCCCTGATTCTGCAACACCTCCCAGATGCTCCTCCCTCCCTCCACCCATTCTTAATGCAGGCAGCAGCTTGTCAGTGCCACTGTTGCGCCACCTCTGTGCCAAAGGCAAGACTGTCAGCGCCTTCAACGTGCACAGTGCAAGACACTCTGGTCCTTCCATGACGCAGGTAACACAACAGACTCATGCTCCAGCCACCCTCCAAACAGTGAACACCAGACAATCATCCACCTGCTATCAGGCAACCCCTAAGCACACCCATGACAGCTTCGCAGGCTGTGTGTGCAACTCCTAATGCAAACACCGCGCTGCCACGCATGACAGACCATATCCGTACAACCAGGTCATTTGCCTACTACTGCACACCAGCTACATCCACCAGCACGCTGTTGGACTGTTACCTCCTCAGCACAACAGCCCCACACATCGCCTTCATTACAGTAACCTGGTTGAATGCATCATCTGCACACTACTTCAACATTGCCATCACAAACGGGTGCTAGATCACCCGCAGGGACCGCAACAACAATCCAGGAGGATGATTTGCAATTCTTTCTGAAGTACCCCCTCAGAGTCACATACAGGGCCAAGGACACACTCAGCATTGTCAAACATCAGCACTTCAGGTTTTACACCAACACCCTGACCACCCTCAGTCTAGCTATCATCTACAGTTCTCCAGGCCTACACCCACAATTTTGCTAAGCCATCTACAATTATATTAATAGTCATTTAATGAGCACACATCTAACCCAACGGGGTGTCCCAGCACTGTAGAGTAAAGAAAATGATGCAACATACGGAGGAGCAACTAATCAAGCAGGCTAAATAGCCAGGTTTCCAGAGCTTTGCGAGACTCACATTCAGAAAGCATCATAAGCAGCGGAAGAGGTGGCTTAGTCCAACATTGGGGGGTTCCTACCTGAAAGGTTTAACCTCCTGATCTAGGTTTTGCAAACCAAGGACCAATGAGCAAGTGGTTGTCATTGGAACGTAGAGATCATGTTTGACAATAGGGACGGAGGCTCCTCCTGAGGTAGCCTGGACCACGGCCTAGTCCTGCCCTGAAGGCGAGTGTCAGTGCATTGAAATCTATATGTGTAGACATGGGCGGCCAATGTAGAAGTATAAGATACTGGGAGATATGTTGTCAAAGTGAGACTCCACATACCAGGTAGGCAGCAGCGTTTTGGACTGTGTGCAATATACGGAGCAAGCCTAATGTGAGACCCATGTATGAGCCTTTTGCGTAGTCTGAATGGGAGGTGATCAGTGCGTGAACCACCGTTTTCCGGGTTATTGATAAATACAGGGGGCAATACAAATGATATATAACCCGATGGGAAGACAGTGGTAGCCCTTATTTCCACAAATAAAGTACGTATTTTGTGATGCTACAAAGGCGATACTATTTGGTGTGTCGAATGTTAGAGTGGTAATACATTCACTTTTCCCTACCGGAATAGTGCTTTTATTTCTTACACATAAATCTGCTTTTGCTTCAATAACCGTAGTTACAAACAAACTAGACATATTTGTAGTTCTTTGATTAGTAAAAATACGAGGTGAAGATACATTGTCCGGTCGATATTCTTCCCACTCAAATTTAGTTCATTCTGCTTGTGGGTAACCATCCCTATCGTTATAACAAATTTTATTAAGTCGGAAAAGAAGTCCACCTTCTGTTGGCCATCTCAGGGTGAAGAGGAGAGTGTACCTGGCATCACAGGAACCATTATGAGAGAACGGAAGAGGAATAAGTGGAGTTCCTCCTTTCTTTTGATGTCCAGGCAAAATTCCACATACCCAACAGTTTGTAGTGTTCGTCATATTGTGGGTGTGATGTAGAATTTGAATGAAGCTGTTATTCAAATAAGTTTGTCTATGTCTCTCTTCATGATAAGGCAAAGTAAAATGAAAATGCTCAGATGGGACTGGAGTGGTAGGCAGCAAATATTCTCTCACCGGGATCAGTCGTTCTACGATCCAAGCTATTACTGCTATTACCACTATTATAGAAACAAAAATCACAGCACCAAGAATTCTCTTATTTCTCATTGTATCAGATGCTATAGTCTCAAACAAAATAATCAAAATAAAGCAAAAAAAATGAGTGCTGAGCTCCGAGGTAGCCGCTGGTTTCTTCTCCGAGATTCAAGACGGGTGTCGCTACACTGGACAGAACTGATCCCCCCTCCTTGATATTCTCGGCTTCCGTTTTCACAAACCTCAGAGCGGTAACTCAACCAGTCTCGCACAAAACAACTGCTTTCCTCGATCGCAGATTATACTTCGCTGCACCAGAAACAGTGTGGTCCGGAAAGGCTCCCTCTGATTCACTGGCCGTAGTGGCTGGGCTCTTTTCTGCATCCAAGATATCCCGATAATCAGACAGCACAGCAGGATTCACCAGATCCGGAGAGACGCAGCGACAATGAGTGGAATGCACCCACCGCTTCTTGTTCGTAACCCGCACAGCCGTTCGGGTCGCCAGCAACACTTGTTCAGGGTCACGCCACCTCGTCTCTAGACTGCTGGACCTCTCGAACGATCGGACCATCACATGGTCCCCAGGACGGAGATCATGAGCCTCTCCAATAGAGTTATCTGGGAGCGCTTCTCGAACCTGTTGATGAATAGAAAGTAAATAATTTGTTAATCGTGCCAAATATTCGTTTATCATTATACAAGGCACATCATGTATAAACGAGGCTTAGGAACTCCCCAAATATTCATGGGCCTTCCAAACACCACTTCATAAGGCGTGAGGCCAGATCGGGAGTGTGGTACTGATCTAATAGACAGTAATGCTAAGGGAAAGGCATCTGGCCATTTCAAAGAGGTGGATGCCACGATCCTTGCTAGCTTCAGCTTCAAAGTAGGATTATATCTCTCCACCAAACCTGCTGACTGCAGGTGAAACACAGCATGGAATTTTTGTTTTATCCCCAATCCTTTCAGGACGTACTCCACGATCTTCCCAACAAAGTGGGGACCATTGTCATTTCACAAAAATTTACAAACACTGAATCGCGGGAAGTACTCCTTGAGTAACACCTTAGCTGTTGTCAACGCTGTATTATCCTTCGTGGGGTAGGCCTCTATCCATTTACTGAAGGCACACACCACCACTAAGACATACTTGAGATTATTACAGCGCTCAAGCTGGATGTAATCCATCTGTAGTACTTCGAATGGTGCAGTAGGTGGAACAAACCCTCCTTTAGGAGTATCAGTCCCTTTGGCAGGATCGTACTGTAAGCATATCAGACAGGTCTGCACTACTCTCTTAGCCATGCTGGCAAACTCAGGATGCTCCCAAACTCGTGTAAGCAATTTAGTAATTGCAAGAGCTCCAACATGTGCCAGCCCATGTGTCATCTGAACCATTGCTTGCAAATAAGCGGCAGGCAATTTCCATCTCTCTATATCTTTACTGGGCCAACAGCCCTCATCATCCAACACTCCCTCTGTTGCCCAGTTTGCAAGTTCTGCTTCAGAAGCTGATTTCTGTATGTCTAATATTTCCTCTCTGGCGTCATGCCATCGCTCAGCCTGTGATTTCACCACATACATAGGAGAGACATTCTTTAACATTGCAGTCTCTCGTGCTATACGGTCTGCAAAAGCATTTCCTTGTCCTATTTTGTCTGTCACCTTTTTATGTGCACTGCATTCGACTATCGCTACTTTCTTTGGACATAATAGTGCATTCAGGAGGTCGTGTACTAACTCTCCATGCATGATTTGCATTCCATGCGAAGTCAAAAACCCTCTTTCCTTCCAGAGTAGGCCAAAATCGTACACTACTCCAAAAGCGTAACGACTATCAGTGTAAATATTCACACATAATCCAGCACTTAGCTCACAGGCTTTCGCTAGAGCTATCAATTCAGCTGCTTGGGCCGATTTATGCGACATTCGTGCTGTTTCTACCACTGTCTTAAGTGTCGTGATTGCATAGGCTGCGGAAGTCGTACCATCTGGCAACTTTAAACATGATCCAGCAACCCACAGTTCCCCATCTACATCTGGAAGTGGCGTATCCTGTAAGTCGATACGACCCTTTGTTTGTTCGTCGGTCAGAAAAACACAATCATATTGTTCTTCCTTTTGGGGCTCAGAAACAGGATATGGCAATAAAGTAGCAGGGTTCAAAGTGGCACACCTCTTCAGTGTAATATGTGGTGCCAACAGCATTAACTCGTATCCTGTTAAACGAGCACTAGTTAAATGCTGTGTTTTCATTTGGTTCAATAAAGCATCTACCGCATGGGGCACTAACACCAACAATTTGTGTGACAAAACTATTCCCTCACTCTGTCGTATAGACACTGCTGTCGCTGCAACTGCTCGAAAGCACCCAGGTAATCCTCTTGCTACAGGATCAAGTACTGCTGAAAAGTACGGACAAGGTCGCTGTTTATCTCCGTGTTTCTGTACTAAGACTGACAATGCGCACCCATCCTTCTCATGTACATATAATGTAAAAATCTTTGTATAATCTGGTGTACCTAACACTGGTGCAGAGCAAAGGGCCTGTCTCAATTGTTCAAAAGCATTCTGACATTCGTCTGTCTATTCAAAAGGAGTCGGTGTAGTTTTGGACAACAACGCTAACAAAGATTTTATAATATGTGAAAATCCTAATATCCACTGCCTACAAAAGGACGTCAGACCTATGAAAGCACGAACATCTTTCGGAGTGGAAGGGACCGCTGTGTCTAAAATTGCTTGAATTCGATCTGATGTCAATGCACGCCCCTCCTTAGACAGAAGATGACCGAGGTAGGTCACCTTCGGTCTACAATATTGCAACTTCTTCCTCAAAACCTTGTGATTATTCTTGGCAAGGAAAGAAAGCAGGGAAAGAGTACTCTCCTCACATTGTTACTGCGGGTCTGCTGCTAACAAAATATCGTCAATATATTGAATGAGAGCCACTCCAGACTGTAGCTCAAAAGAATCAAGCTGGCTTTTCAAAGCCTGATTATAAATGCTAGGACTTTCTGTGTAGCCTTGAGGAACTCGCTGCCAACCCACGGAGCACTCGCGGTGACGGTGTAGGTGCAAACGGCGCCGCTTTTTCATCTTACAAATCGTAACGAGAAAAACGCCAGTCCCGGAGTGGCTCATGGAGCATTGAATATTAAAGCTCCTAGTTTTTTCAACAGACTAAAGAAGAAACCTTTTTTGGAGATTCATTTTGTGTCTCCTACTGCTACCTACGAGGATAGGGTGCGCCTTAGCGTGCGCATACCGTCCCGAAGGTACCCCACGGTCATGACGAATACCTGTTAATTTGACACATAGGTAGAAACATGTAGACCTTTTTATCCCACACGCCATATAGTCTTTTCACCGACAGCTCTCCTAATTGGGCAACAGGTGCCTCCTTCTCTTAACTATATCCGTTACACCCCAGAATAAATCACGTAAGTGGGCAGTTCCGGATATTTTAATAACACTTAGTTCTTCCCTTACACACATAAAAGAATTATAACCAGCTCCACTGTAATCAGGTGTCGCAGCACACCTGGATGGCATTCGGCTGTCCGGGTGGGACCCCGATGATGAAGCATGTCACCAACTAGGTTGGTGAGTGAGGGGTCTTCTTAAGGACAAAGGATGTCCTTTCTTTGGATTGTGGCTAACACACAGGCTCGCCTCTACTGAGGTTGGGTGTATCCCCCAGGTGTAACTCCCTTATTGTTGTTTACAGCCTTGAGGAACTCGACAAAATCTGTATGATCTGTTATTTAAAGTAAAGCCGAAGAGATACCGGCAATCGGGATGAATGAGAATCGAAAAGAAAGCGTTTTTAAATCGATAACAGAGAAGGAGGTGGCTGTGGGTGGGACTAAAGTAAGTAAGGTAGTAATATCGAACACCACAGGATATTGGGGCACCACTATCTTATTGACTTCCCTCAAATCAATAATGAAATGGTAAATCTTAGTGTCTGTATCTTTCTTTAGAATCGGAAGAATAGGGCTGTTGCAAATATTATAGGGAACTTCCTCCACCACTCCTACAGTAATCAAGTCATTTATAATATGTGTCAAGGCAGCTTCACCTTCTCTAGGGATTTTGTACTGTGGTACGCGCGGCAAAAACACTCCCTCCTTTACAGTGATGTGTACGGGAGGGATAATCATCTGTCCTACATCGGTATCAGAAGTGGCCCATAAAGTACGTGAAAGGGAGGATAACGCATCGGTTTCCTGAAGGAGGCACGATCTGTCAATTTCTGGGTAATTCACAATCAAAATAACCCGCACCCCTTCAGGGGTGCAGCGTATAGTTGCTCGAAAATGTTTGAGCATAACAAGTCCCACAATATTATCTGGTGTATTTCGAGACAACAAAAATGGACATGGGGCAATAAACTTATCAATGTGAAATGGAAGGGGCTGAGACAGTGGGCTAAGGGAAGGTGTTCCATCAAACCCTATTGATGTAATCATTTCGCCAGACAGGGGAGCCCTGGGAACCAAGTGTTTGGACAGAGCGCTACGAGTAGCTCCCGTATCAACCAGAAACTGATCAGTAGAACCCAAAACGTGTGCTAAAATATCTGGACCCCTTTGATCTACTGGTACTTCAACCGATTCTACACCCCATCCTACGCAATCCTATGCATACATATTATCCTGAAGCTCAGAAGACTCACCCTCAGCTATCTGATACTGATTCGGTCGATCAAAAGTATTATGGTCAGCCTGACCACGACCCCTAGCTTCAAACCTACGACGATCATTCGCTCCTCCTCTCGAACCTTAATAATTATTCCGAAACCTTCCATTTCCTCGACCATGCTGATTACGCTGTTCTCGAAGCACCGGACAATCTGAAAGCCAATGTCCAAACTGTTTACAGTATGCACACAGATCTTCAGAAATATCAGAGTGGGCAGAAGGCGGCCCATACGACCCACGTCTACCCCTATCATTTCCCCTCGGCTGTGTAGCGTAAATCTGAGCCAACATCACCTTTGTCTTCAAATCTTTCGCTTTTTTATCACTACTTTCCTTAGCCTCCAATTCCTGTTGTTCATAGTACTGAGCCATAGTTAATAAAGAAGCAGGAGTTGCAGTGGTCCATGAACTTTCACTAGTCTTTAAACGCTTTGCAATTTCCGGAAGAAGATTAGCTACATACTTATCAACAAACAAATGCCTGCCCGTGTCCTCTGTTAATGATTGACCACTGTAATCATGAAACGCTTCCTCAAAACGCGAAAAGAAGTCAGAGACTGATTCATCTAGCTTCTGTTTACACGAAGCCAACATCGTCCAGTCAATATTTTTAGGGGGAACAAGCGTTTTTCATTTATTCAGAATAGCCACCGGGAGGTCTAAAATTAGTTGGCATGGCTTACATGCGGGTTCTCTATCCAAATCAGCTTTTGCTAATTCCTTCCAATCTGCACCTAAAAGCGGTCGATCATCAAACTTACGAATCGCCCTCCACATATCAGGAGGCAATCAAATCAAATCAAAGTGTCTTTATTTAGATATAAACTTATATCTTTAAAAGAAGTTACAAAGTTCACATTGTGAAGCGACTGTTAAAACAAGGATAGATCATACACAGTTAATAGGCAGCAATGTAACAAAAGGGGTTGTCCGCTCTTGGGCCTCCTTAGTCCGTAACAATTTAAAAGAATAATAAATACACAGGACAATAATAATGAGAGCGAGAGTAGATTAAGACGTATTGTGCAAGATACTTTTCCCGTCAATCCTATAATAAAGTACCCATTGCCCATAGTGCCGTACATGTGCAGGACCGCCAGTAGACCTAATTCAATGATAGGATTTCAATTTGTGCCCCCTCAAAAAAAAAAATATTGTTGAGAACATCAAGATTAAAAAATATAGGGGGGGGTGCATTAGCAGGGCCCAGTTTGGTTAAGGTTGCGGTATGCCAGCTGAATGAATTTTGTGAGTTTTATGTTTAAAGCAGTGTTTTTGGGGTTCAAGGCCACTATAATCGCTTGCCTACAGGATCAAACGCCCTGGTTGTTCCATTCAACTTTAAGTTTGGACCTACGTTCGGAGTTAAAGGCTGGGCAGAGGCAGACCACGTGCATCAGAGTTTCCGCTACTTTGCCACATCCTCAGCAGGTTACGACCTCTGCCGTGCGACGCCATGAGGGTAGATCTTGCAGAAATCACCAATCACCCATTCTGATGGCGGTGAAACTGCGTTTCAGATACAACGTGTATGTGCAAGCCAAATAGGAGGCAGGGACTAACCGGCTGTATGAGTTTAAAAGGGCCCAAGCGTGGATGCGTTTTGAAAAGTGTGCTTTGTCCATGATAAGAGATTTCATTCTCACACATTTTTTGATACCCATTTTAAAAGCTGTCTGGCCGGGGTTAAGCGCCCATAATTCACTCGCTGAGGTTTGCTGAATTGCCTCCTTAAAGAGGCGACCAAACGTTCCACCTGGGTTTTTCTGGGAGATTTCTAACCAGACTAAGGATTCCAGTGTGCCCGAGTCCGCCTGTCTCAGTTTGTGGCAGAAGTTCAGGTATACCCCAACGTCTGAGGCATCATAATTAAGTAACCCCAACTCTAGTCTTATCTGGGCGGCAGAAGCAGACCTTGGTAACTGGAGGACCTTTTTATAGATTTTGGTTGTATGCCTATTCAAAGCGGTGTTCAATTTACCCCTGAATGTTTCCATGCCATATGATAAAGTGGGGCCAATTTTGGCTCTCATTACTTCTAAAAGAGGCATTAGAGTTGGACCTGAGAGTTTTTTAGATAGCTTTCCTAGTGACACCGCTAGGGTCATGGCTTTGACTGAGATCTCTCGACGCTGTTTTGAGAGGTTGCGTCTAGAATCCAGGTGGACACCTAGGTATTTGTACGATTGGCCAGTGACAAGGCAAACGTTGTTAAATGACCACCCACCGCCAGTGTAACGTTTCTTACCAAAGGGGACAACTTGCGTTTTCTTTAGATTTACCTCTAGCTGGTTCAGTTTCGTATAGCTTAGCAGTTTGTCCAGAAACCTTTGTAGCCCGACCCTCGTAAGACTAAAGAGAACCAGGTCGTCGGCGCACAATAGGTTGCTTAGTGTTTGGCCTCCCACCTTTGGTGGATAGCTATTTGTGTCATCCAAAGTCGTCGGGAGGTCTGCTATAAACACGTTGAAGAGGAAGGGGGCCAGCACACATCCCTGCTTCACGCCCCTAGTTGTCATGATTTTCCGCGAGAGATGTGTGCCGGACCCCAACTTCACCCGGACCCAGGTGCGGGAGTGTAGTTGGATAATGGCCTCTAACAAAGACTCTGGAATCCCCCACTTCCTTAGTTTTACCCATAAGGCCGCCCTGGGGACACTATCGAATGCTGCTTTGAAGTCGACAAAGCAGCAGAACACTGACCTGGATGTTTGAAAAGCTTTGTCAACAATGGTTGATACTGCTAGCAGATTACTCCTAGTCCCTGAATTAGCCGTGAACCCTGTTTGATTCATCGGCATCAGGTTGTGCTCTTTTACCCATAGTTTCAAGTCTTCCAAAAGAAGGCCTGCGTAGTGCTTTGCCTCATTGTCCAAAAGGGCGATAAGTCTGTAGTTATTGGGTGAGGCGCGTGGTCCTGATTTATAAATTGAATGGATAATTGCTCCCCGCCATGAATCCGGGATGGTAGCTGTTCGCAGAGCGTAGTTGAAGAGGTTTGTTAGCGTGCTGGACCAGAAGGCAATGTCCGATTTAAACAGGCTCTGTGGCAGTCCATTAGGGCCTGGCGCACCATCGGCTCTTGCTTTTGTTATTGCTTTGGCAACCCCTTCTTGTCTCATCTTGGGGTCCTCATAGGCAGGGTGACTGCACTCGGTTGGTGTACTCCGCTTAATACAAGGGCCCGTATCTGTATCAATTGGGGTACTGCTTCCAGTAAGCCCTGGATGTTCTGAAGACTTGAAGTGGTCCGTTAGATATGAAACCCAATCTGATTCCTGGATGTTTGCGGATCCCAACATGGATGTACTACCATTTGACCGATTGATTAGGGCCCAAAATTTTCTGGAGTTTCTGCTCTTACTCTCCCAGACCAGCGTACACCAGAATTGATTTTCGTGTGTTCGTTTATCTTTTCTTAAAGCCAGATTAAACGATTTTTGGGCCGTTTGATAGAGCATTAAACGCTCGCTGTTCCCCGGGGATTTTGCCAGTGCCCGCAGGGCGTTGTTTCTTTGCTTCTTGAGTGACTTAGTCAGAGGTGAAATTGAAAACTGACGAGCTGTGATTGCCCTTTGGGACTGTGGTTTTGCAGGGAAAAGGTTGGTTAAATGCGAGCAGAGGGTCGACCATGTTACGGTTGGAGAAACCTCTTGCTTGATTCCATCACTTACGATGCCCATGCTTATGTGCAGGATGTCCGGGCTAATGACTTCGCTCCACTTGAGGCGCGTTAGATTTTCCATGTTTATGCCTCGGCAGGTTGGGGGGGGGCAGATTTGTGATTAACTGTACTTAAATTGAAGGCTATGACCTTGGGCCTATTGTCACTTTCAGTGCGTGGACAGATGTGGAAGTTGGCTAAACTTTGAAGCAGAGTGACGTTACAGATGGAATAATCCAAATAGGATTGTTTGCTGCCATTTGTCCAGGTCCAGTTTGGTGGGGTGTCGTCTGCCGACCTACCATTGATAACAAGGAATCCTGCGCTGTAGAATCTCATCACACAGAGTTCGCCCAGCCCACATTGGGCTTGGTTAGGCGGGATAATTTGGGTCCTGAACTCAGTGGTAGGCAGTAAGAAAGGTCCATCAAGGTCTGCTGGGTCCCCTTGGAATAGATTGGTGTTAAAGTCCCCCGTAACGATACAATCAGAGTTGGGGTGTTCAGAGACTAAGTCGTTCATGATTTCAGTTAATCGTGCCAAGTGGTCTTTTTTTGTTCGTGTTCTAGAATTTATGTACACATTTAGAATAAAAAGCGGGCGGTGTTTCCGACATGAGTTCATTTTTACCCCAAGTAGCCAGTCCTCCTCAAGGGGGATTCGTGAGGTTGGACCTTTGATGGTGTCTGATATGTATATCGACAACCCACCTTTGGGGTGACCGAAGCGACTGTCCCTAAGAGCTGGTTTCCATAGCTCTAAGAAGCCTGTGACTGGGCATCCTTGTGTGGCCCAGGTTTCCTGCAAGGATATTACTGCGTGGTCACACAGGAAAGCTAAAGTGTCCGGGTTAGTAATTTTTTGACGGAGGCCGCTGATGTTCCATGAACACATTTGGAAAATGGGGTCCGCTGGTGGGTTAGGTGCAGTTGTTGGTGCGGCTGCTAGAAGGATCGGGTTACTCGGATGTTTGTTGATATGAACCACGGACTCTGATACAAGAGGTCATTCTTTAGTACTTGTTGACAGGATCGTTGGGAGCCATCCCCATGATTGACATAGGTCTTTATTAGGGGACGCTTTTGGCGTGGTTTTGTGATCATCTTCCAGTCCCAACGCGTTTTTTAATATAAAATACGGTTTCGGATGGTCTTTCCATCTTACTGTTCCAGCTTGTTGAAGTGTTGTTGACCGGTTTAGTAGTGCGGTTGGGTAGCCCGGCGTGGAGTATTGGGACACTCTAATGCCCCATTCCCTCAGTGTGGCCTTGTGTTCCAAAAACACACCTACCCTACTGGGCGACTTGAGGGTCACCAGGGTTACCTCCGACGGTTGGGCACCTCTTGGTGGAAGGAATTCGATAGATTCTATATCGTTCGACGCCAAACCTGCGAACCCCGGAATACCTTCTAGTAGTTTTAGTATATTTGCTCTGTTGAGAATGTCCTGGCGGCCCTTCGATGTATATTCAGGTGCCAGTAAGATGTGGGGGGATTGGTGGTTCCTTAGTGGACTCCTTGTGTTTTGAACTTGGAGCCATCTCATTCAATTTGCTATTTAACAGACCACCCACCGATTCCTGCTCCACTTGTCTCTAACATTGACGGGCTTCCCCCGAGCTTAGGCCGTTTATGGAAAAAGTTGTTTTTTCATTGTAGATTGTTTTTGTTGGAATCAATCCTGTTATTGGGGGGACCCCTCGAGGGGCAGTTAGAACTGGCACTGCTTTTATTTGGACTTGGGTCTCTTTTGGCCTCAGTGCACTTATATTCTTGATGTTCGTACTTGGCTTAACTGGGGCAGTGCTGGGCTCGTCTACTACTAATCGCTCAACTGGCTCGTTTACCTCTTGTGAAATCTCTGCGGTTAGTGGAGTACCATTTGCAAGTATGTCCCTTTTTTAATTGAACGCACTGGGGGTTCCTAAGGGAGGGGCAGCGGCTACCTTGCTCAAGGGCTGATTGTTGGCTGCTGTTGCAAAGAGGGGATAGTACTCCGGGTGGACAGATGTTGTTTTTGCCCTTGCTTTGTTTCTATGCTTGCGCTGGCGTTTTCGCTCTCTCTTGGTAAGATGGAATTCTGGAGCCGGCAACTCTTCCTGGTTGGATGAAGCCAGGGTCACTGGACTGGCCATAGACCCCATTGCTGAATGATTCGTGTGGATTATACGCCTGCTTGGACTCCCTGCCGTTTCAGTTATTGCTTTGTCCGGGTCCGGTTGTAACTGACCGGATTTTGGCTGCTTGCTCTGCTGGTTTTGGCAGAAAGCTAGACCCCCGATTGATTTGGTGCTGTTATTTACATCCGGTTTCCAGTTGGCTGGAACTTGGTCATCCCAGACAAGTTTTGCAATTGGGAGCAGGGGGTTGTATGAAAGTTATCTCCTTTCAGCATCTTTACTTCGTTTATAACGCTAGTTAGGAAGTCTGGAAGCGATGAGAGTGAATCAATTATTGTGGAGCAGCAACAAACCGACTGTACAAGCTTTGCCGAGGCTTGCGCTCCGAGTATTAAGTTATTAAGTTTATCGAGTTTGTTGTCAATTCCTGCAGTGAACAGCGCTAGAGTATTTAAAAGATCAACATGCACATCCAGATTGTTTGAGTGGTAGTTTAGAGCGTTGACTGTCTGCTGGAATGTTTGGAGAAGTTGTGGCCAAACACTGGTTGCAATGGGATCTTCTTGATTAGATTTGATGTTTAACGTATCTTTGATGGGTTTTTGGGTGCTTTTAAAGAAAAAAGACAGGTCCGCTAGGAGCTGATCATTTACATCGGATTTTTTGGGGGAATTTTGAGGCGGTGTCATTGCTGGTGATATGAGTGCGATGTCCTTAGGACTTAACACAAGCAGTGCCTCCTTGGGTGAGCCTACGGTTTGAGACGGGTAGAGCAATTGAGAGATGTTGTTACTTGAGGGGGAAGTTTGCACGTGGAGTTGAGCAAGAGTTGACTGACAGTGTGAGGTCTCTGTGACTGCCTTCGGTACATCAGAGACTTGTCGGGAGGGTGTAACCGATGTGCCCGGTTTCTGGGTTTGACCTATGATGGACTCGGGCTGAAACTCAGGCTATCCCATGGACTTGATGGAGCTAACTGCGTCGGGCTCTCTCCTTGCTTGTCCGCTGCTGTTGGAGGAACTCGCTGTCCTATGTTGCTGGGCATGTGGAGGGTTGGGGTGATGGGTAAAAAGGTGTGGTATGGAACTTGCGGCCTCCTGCCGTGCCAGTGTGGGGTCGTTGAGTGCTGAGCCGAAGATGTAAACTCCCACGGGTTTGGCTATCTTTTTGAATTCGGTCGACTGCTGTTGTAGGGATAAAGGCTGGAGAAGAAGTGTGTTGGTAACCGGGAGCTGGGTCTGAGCTCCACACTTGGATGCCTGCTGAGGCTGGGGTTGAGGTTGGGACTGGAGCTGGGGCTGTAAAGAAGTATCAGTCATTGTTGGTACTTTTTTAAAGTAATACAGCAGGTTCGCTGTTTTTATGGCTGATGTCGTGTCCGAGCCCGTATTCTTGACCTTTGAGTTTTTAGGGCTGGAATTACTAAAGCTGTTAGGGGAAAATATATCCGCAGTCGATGTAACCTGGCCAGCACAAGTAGGCTTGTGGGTACCCAGGTGAGGCTCCTTGCCGGGTGATGGCTGTTTCGATTTCCTCCGTTTTGTTGCCACTGCCGTTTTTCTTACTTTCCCGGATCTCATAGCGTTTGGCTGGGGCTGGCCAATTTAGCTGTGACTGGTGCTGCCGGGCTACCAGCCGGGCTGACTGAGGTGCCTGGGATGGCACTGAAACACACAGCGTTGTTTGTTTGGCTGAGGCTTATGCTGCTGGATCGACTGGGGTGGCTGGGATAGCGCTGGTCTGACTCGACTGGAGCTGGTAAAGGTCTGGAAAGGGTTGCGATAACCTGCGCAATCTAGCGACGCTGAGGCTCTGCTGGGACTCTGCTAGCTCTGCTGGCTCAGGTAGATCGTAATATTCTGCCACTCCTGAATCCCAGCTGGGCGACTTGTTGACTGATGCTATGGAGCAGGTATATAATACTTTCGGACACTGGTTCTGCAACACTCGGTGCTCGGTGCTCTGCGTCGCTTTATCGGTGCGGTCCTACGGTGGCACCCCCCCACTCATTAATTACCCGACCCCGGATCACGCGACAACCAATGCCTCACACCACCCGGACCTGGGCTGGGGGCTGGCTGTGAGTCGGACTCGATGACCCGAGTGGGAGGGTGGGGCTTACTCAATGACTCAGCCGCTACCCAGTCAATGGCCCTGAGCAGGAGCGGGGCAGGCTGTCACTATGACCCCGGGGGTGGGAGGCGGGGGGAGCAGACCCAGAGCTGGAAAGAACAGCCGTAACACCCGTACGGCCGACGGCTGAGCAGGCGAGTAAGGCAGCGTAGGAGCACACAGCAACGACCGGTACAGGGGGAGCCGCTAAGAGCTAAGAGCAACAAAGGGGAACCGGAGTGATCAGGGGTGCTGAAGGACCGGGCGGCTATGCGTGGGTCAAGGAGGAGTGGGAGGGGGCAGACAAGGAGGCGCAGACTTGCCAACAGGGTACTTCCCGCACTGGGACACGCACAGGGACACTCCCCCCCTCTCCACTCCCACTCTCTCACCGGGATTTCTCACCCGCACACTCCTGCCGACTTACCGGTATACCAGCGGCTGCCACGGAAAACCTTTTCCGGGTTCCCGTAGTCCCGTGCCCCTGTACTCCCGCACTCCCGCACTCCCAGGATCCAAGCCAGGAAGCACCAGAGAGCCACAGAGAGCAGATCCCCACTTGATCCTTGGCTCCACGGCCACCACAACCTGCAACACGGCTCCGCTGAGCGCCGCCCACCTGCCTCAACGCACACACACACGCCTGCCTGACGTCCGGGGGAGTGACTGTAGTTTCCGTTAGTGGGACGCGGCCAAAGTAATCATAGTAATCAGGAGGCAATATTAACCCAAAGAAAAGATCAATGTCAACTAATGTCATGACACATGAAGAAATAGCTTCTTCCACTCCCTCATAGAAAGCTGCTGGATTTTTGCGCGGGTCAGGCAAAGCATTTTAAAGCGCCCTAACATTCGCTCTATTCAAGGAGTATAAACCCAATTATATACGAAATAACCCTTTGCATCCACAGACGACTTATCATCATCCGTACCTTGCCCTTTAGGAGGGACATACAAAGGCGCAGCTTCTTGCATGGGCATAATATGAACCGTATCACTCTTATCTGCTCCAAAGATAGGACACTCTTGGGACTCAGCCGTCGATCCAGACGTAGTCGAACCCGATGCCTTTTTCATCTCCCGTAGTCGTAACGTCTCATCCCGTAGCTGAACCAAACGCCGGAAGAAACTATCTGCGTCTGCAAGAACAAAAACACCTTTACGTAAATTATCACAACCAACTGATATATCCTTAGATTCCAACTCAGGTGAATACTTTCTAAACCGTTCAACAACTTCTTCTCCAAAATGTTCAAGAAAATACAATTGCTCTTTTTCAGACCACTTACACATATGACCGTCAATCTCTGAAATAGTAATAACATTAACAATAAGTTTACGAACCAACACGCGTAATTACGCGGATCGAGCAACGCTAATCTTAGAACGAGTATCCCTCTGATTATCCTCGTCCTCAGGTGCATCAGAATCCACATCCGGCATAACATACGGAGGCGGGCAACGATCTAACAATGAAAAATCATCAGATTCATTAGTAAGGACAGGATAAAGAGGGCGCCGAATAGGAAACTGACCATTAACTTGCAAATTACGCTCTCGTATCTCCCTATCCTTCTGTTCCTGCAATTCTTTTTCCTGCAGCTGGAAAGCTTTAACATGAGCAGCCTTTCGCTGCTCCTTTTCCGCCAAGGCTTGTTCACGATTCATTTGTTCACGCACCGCTTTCTCCCACATACGCACACAATCAAACATATCCTGTCTAGACCTGCGCTGAAACAAACACTGCTCCACATACTGAACCTTTCGTAAATCAAACGACCCATGTAGTGGCCATTGCAATTCAGGATCAGCCTTGATGTACCTATTCCATCAATCAATCAATCAAGGACATTTATAGAGCGCACTACCTACCCGGAGGGTCTCAAGGTGCTTGGGGGGGGGGTGCTGCTACTGCTCGAACAGCCAGGTCTTGAGCTTCTTCCTGAAGGAGAGGTGGTCTTGGGTCAGGCGCAGGTCGGTCGGGAGGGAGTTCCAGGTCTTGGCGGCCAGGTGGGAGAAGGACCTTCCTCCTGTTGTCGTTCTTCGGATGCGGGGGACGGCGGCGAGGGCGTGGCTGGCTGATCGGAGGTGGCGTTTGGGAGCGTAGAAGTTGATGCGGTTGTTGAGGTAGCTCGGGCCTTGATCGTGTAGGGCTTTGTGTGCGTGGGTGAGGAGACGGAAGGTGATCCTTTTGTTGACGGGGAGCCAGTGCAGGTCTCTCAGATGTCCGGAGATGTGGCTGCATCGGGGGATGTCGAGGATGAGTCTGGCTGAGGCGTTCTGGATCCGCTGGAGTCTCTTCTGGAGCTTGGCGGTGGTTCCGGCGTAGAGGGCGTTGCCGTAGTCCAGTCGGCTGGTTACGAGGGCCTGGGTGACCGTCTTCCTGGTCTCGATGGGGATCCACCGGAAGATCTTCCGTAGCATGCGCAGGATGTTGAAGCATGACGAGGAGACGGCGTTGACTTGTCTGGTCATGGAGAGGGAGGAGTCCAGGATGAAGCCCAGGTTGCGTGCGTGGTCTGTCGGAGTGGGTGCGGTGCCCAGGGCGGGGGGCCACCAGGAGTCGTCCCAGGCGGAGGGCGAGGAGCCCAGGATGAGGACTTCCGTCTTGTCTGAGTTCAGTTTCAGGCGGCTGGTCGTCATCCACTCGGCTACATCTTTCATCCCTTCGTGAAGGTTGGCTCTGGCAGCGGCGGGGTCGTTGGTCAGGGAGAGGATCAGCTGGGTGTCATCGGCGTAGGAGATGATGTTCAGGTTGTGTTGGCGTGCGATGGGCGCGAGGGGGCTCATGTAGATGTTGAAGAGGGTGGGGCTCAGCGAGGATCCTTGAGGGACACCGCAGATGACTTCGGTGGCCTCTGACTTGTACGGTAGTAGACGGACTCTCTGTGTTCTTCCGTCGAGGAAGGAGACGATCCATTCCAGTGCCTTCTCCTGAATTCCGACGTTGCTGAGGCGCTGCACTAGGGTGCGGTGGCAGACAGTGTCGAATGCCGCGGAGAGGTCTAGGAGGATGAGGGCCGCTGTTTCTCCGTTGTCCATCAGGGCTCTGATGTTATCGGTGGCAGCGATGAGGGCGGTCTCGGTGCTGTGGTTGGCTCGGAAGCCAGACTGTGAGGGGTCAAGGGATCCATTCGTCTCGAGGAAGGCGGCCAGCTGTTTGTTGACGGTCTTCTCGATGACTTTGGCTGGAAACGGGAGGAGCGAGATGGGGCGGTAATTCTTGAGTTCGGTGGGGTCCGCTGTTGGTTTCTTTAGTAGAGCGCTGAGTTCGGCGTGCTTCCAGCTCTCCGGGAAGGTGGCGGTGTCGAAGGAGGTGTTGATGATGTCTCGCAGGTGGGGTGCGATGACGGTGTCGGCCTTGTTGAAGACGTGGTGAGGGCAGGGGTCGGTCGGAGATCCGGAGTGGATGGAGTTCATCATGCGGATGGTGTCATCGGTGCTGATCGGAGTCCAGGCACGGAGGGTGGTGGTGGGCGGCGTTGCTGCGGTCGTTGTGTGCGATGGTTGAATGCTGAAGCTGTTGTGTATGTCCGCGATCTTGTTGTGGAAGTAGGAGGCGAGGGAGTTGCAGAGGTCTTGCGATGGGGTGATGTCGTTGTTTCCGGCGTTGGGGTTGGAGAGCTCTTTCACGATGTTGAAGAGTTCCTTGCAGTTGTGTGCGTTGTTGTCCAGCCGGTCCTTGAATGCAGTTTTCTTGGTGGCGCGGATCAGTTGGTGGTGCTTCCGGGTGGCAAGCTTGAGGGTGGTCCTGTTGTCCGGTGTTGGTTCCCTTCTCCAGACTTTCTCGAGGGCTCGGCAGTTCTTCTTGGAGCTCTTGAGTTCGTCGGTGAACCATGGGGCTTTCTTGCTGCCGGGTCTGCTGGGCGGGGTCCTCAGAGGGGCGAGTTCGTCCGCGCAGTTGCTGATCCACTTCGTGAGGTTGTCGGCGGCCTGGCTGGGGTTCGCTGAGCTGGCGGGAGGGTGCTGACTCAGGGAAGCGGCGAGCTGGTCGGCTGTGATCTTGTTCCAGCTTCTTCGGGCAACCTGTTGCTGGTGGTGGTGGATCATCGTTCTTCTGAAGGTGAAGTGGACGCAGCTGTGGTCCGTCCAGTGGAGTCCTGTGGCGTGGCTGAAGGCGATGTCTTTGCTGGATGAGAAGACGGCGTCGAGTGTGTGTCCGGCGAGGTGGGTGGGGGTGGTCACCAGCTGCTTGAGTCCCAGGTTTGCGAGGTTTTCCAGCAGGGTGGTGGTGTTGCGGTCGTCGTTGTTCTCCAGGTGGAAGTTGAGGTCCCCGAGGAGGATGTAGTCGGCGGAGAGGAGGGCGTGTGGGCTGATGAAGTCGGCGATGTCTTCGCTGAATTGTGTGCGTGGTCCCGGGGGTCTGTAGATGAGGGTGCCTCTGAGGGTGGTTTTGGGGTTGATGTGGATCTGGAAGTGCAGGTGTTCGGCGGGTGCGATGGTGTCGTCGGTGTTGGTCGTGATGCGGATGGTGTTCCTGTGAATGATGGCGTTGCCTCCTCCTGTCTGGTTGACGCGGTCTCTCCGGGTGATCTTGTAGCCGTCCGGGATGGCGATGGCGATGTTGGGCGCTGAGGAGGCGTTCATCCAGGTTTCCGTGAGGAAGGCGACGTCTGGGTCTGTGGTGTCGAGCAGGTTCCAGAGCTCGACGGCGTGTCTGTGGACGGAGGCGGGTGTTGAGCAGGATGCACTTCAGGTTGTTGCTGCTGGTGTTCTGATCGGTGGACGCTGGTGCAGTGCAGGTCCGGATGCAGGAGAACTTGCAGGACTGGCAGATGAAGGGTCCGTGGGTGCGTCTCGGGGTGGCTCGGTAGCAACCAGGGGTTCGGCCGGCATTGAGTGCGTTGAGGGTGGCGGCGTCGTACGTACGGCGGGTGGGCTGGGGTCTGCGGGGGCCAGGGGTCCTGGCGCTGGGCGCGGTCCAGGCGCGGACGGGCGTAGACGGGCTTACCTTTGGCGCACCTTCGGCGCTCAATCGGTGCTCCCGCTGCGCGCGTCCGCTGCGGGGTCGCTCTGGGGGCGTCATAAGAAGGGAGCGGTGAGGGAGGGTCTGCTGGGGGGCGGGTAGCGCGGGGACCAATCGGCAGGCTGGGGGGCGTTTTCGGGGCTGCTACTGCGGGAAAAACTGTGGCGGTAAAAGCTGGGGGCTCGGCTGGCGGCCCTGCGGCGGCTGGGGCGTAGGCTCGGCTTCGGCGTCTGGCAGCAGGTGAGGAGGAGCGGCAGAGGGGTGTGGGGGCGACCAGGCCGTGGGCGCAGTGGTCGCTCCTGGAGAGTGGAGTGGGTCCCCTTAAGAAGGGAGCGGTGAGGGAGGGTCCGCTGGGGGGTGGGTAGCGCGGGGACCAATCGGCAGGCTGGGGGGCGTGTTCGGGGCTGCTACGGCGGGAAAAACTGTGGCGGTAAAAGCTGGGGGCTCGGCTGGCGGCCCTGCGGCGGCTGGGGCGGCCCTGCGGCGGCTGGGGCGTAGGCTCGGCTTCGGCGTCTGGCAGCAGGTGAGGAGGAGCGGCAGGGGGGTGTGGGTACTATACATGATAGGGGGAAGGCCAAATTTTATGTACATTTCACGATTAGGTGTCCCCTCTGGGGGAGCCGGCTGAGATTCATTTAATCGATAACTGGTACCATTTCCAAGACAGCACAATCCTCGGAGTGTGCTGAAAACAGGCATGTCAAAAATATCACGAAAACGTGATACTACATTAAGTGGCACTTAAAATGTTTTACACATGGTGCGCCGTTCAAACAAATACAAAGTCAGAGAAATATCTCTGCATTACCTGCCTATGTGAGGTGCACTCCACATATAGTCTAAATCATAGATCCAAATGTTAGCTAACTCAAACAAATCCAAAAAGCCACAGTAAGTGTCAGTAGACTACCTTACCAATCAAAAGTTTACCAAATATTCCAAATGTCCAGGTTCCAACTGCCAAGTTCTCAAATCGAATCGGCCAAACGGTCACTGCACAGCAACCCAACGATCAGGATCTCAGTCGAGGACCGGCGCCACCTGGAAGGTCAGGTCGGAAGGGAAGGAAAAACACCATGGGTGCCAAGACTCGGGTCACTCAGTGGCAGCGTACGCGTCCAGGGCGAGTTTCCAATCCTTCGTCGCGACCACTCCTTCGGGCATCCGAGTCGCCGATGAGTACCTATTCGGGCGCCAATTTGGGGTATTGGGTTTCAACGGACCTACATACTCTGCAAAAACTCTTCATACCTTTATGAGAGAAATTGGCATGGAAACTGAAAAAGCAAAAGACAAGTTTATTAAGACCCCATGGGGTGGTGGTACAATCCTACAGCACCCTTCGGCAATGCAAGAAGTATCATACCGAACATTGAATACATGGCTTCTTTTATTTTTATTTTATTTATGTTTCTTCTATAGCGCAGGAATTCGATCTCCAAGGAGATATCTCCGCGCTGCGTTGTTCCAAAGGTAGGCAAAGACAGAAAGCTTGTGTGACATATTTAGGATTGCTGGATAGGAAACAAGTGCGTCTTCAGACATTTTCTAAAAGTAACAAGATTAGAATTTTGTCTTAGAAAAAACAGTTATACAGTTTACAGGAATTTGAAAAGTAGACGGTATACACTTTACACAATTTAGGTACATATAAGGGCAGTTTTGGAACACAGTCAACTTGTGGGAGGAGTTTAGTACCACTGGTCAGTTTGGAGAACATTCCTAAGAAGTGACCGATCATTAACCTTGAAGACTCAAATACGCATGCGCAAGCTTGACCATTGCTAAACATAGCCAATTGCTGGGCAGACTAACTGGTCATCGGGAGAGAGAAAGGACAAAAGGGCATGCTGACCACGAGGCAGCGCATTCACTCATAATGGAAGCCAGGAATACAAAATGGCCTCCGGAATATAGTCAAGCTAATAAAGGAAAGTTCGTGTAGCTGAAGCAAATGCTAACCCGATCGCTGTCAAATTACGACACTACCTCATGTTGCAAATCCCTCCTCATGCTGCAAATGATCTTCAGATAGATCCACTCCTAGTCAAGACAGACAGTCACCCATGTCCAAAACACCAGCCAGCTAAACTACAGCAACACCCTCTACGCAGGAACAAGATCCAGACTCCAGGAGGACTTGTGCACATCCAGGGTGCATGCGCACATCTCATCCTCAACATCCCCTGCCATAGCCACATGACCGTCCACCTGAGATACCTACAATTGTCTCACTTTCAACTGCAGGATCACCTTCATACTCCTCAGCCACACTTAGTAAGCACTCCACAACCCCAGCCCCAAAGATGAACATGGACATCTCCCATCCAAACCCGTTGCCCCAACTCCGTCCAGCCACCCATGCCCTGGGCACCATTCATCACATCCACAGTATAACTGCATGCAGGAGATAGTTCTTCCACATCACCAAACAGACCTGGTACTCCTTCCCTGGGCACCTCCACATGACCCATGACCTCTACACCTTCATGAAACTCTTCCAAAACTGTCTGTCAGAGCAGTATGGCAAGCCCCCCCTCAGCAGATTGAAACAGGGGACTATTGCGCTCCATGTATGTATTTGATGATACATTGTGATCTATGTGTGCCCGCAACCGGACTCAGATCCCAGTGTAGGGATGGCTTGAGTTTGTTCCACACATACTTTGACATATCCCCACACGTATGTTGTTGACTCATGTAAAAAGACTGCAACATCAAATTCTATTGTGTTTCTTTTGTTTATTTATCTATCTTGTGCGCGAAACGTGAATAAGTGCTAGGTGCTGTATAAAAATGCTGGGAATCCAAAGTTCACAAAGGGGGATGTGATGCCTTGCAGTTTGAGTCAACAGAGTCCAGCCCACAGTGCTTGGCATCATTGTTCAGACTGCAACCAGCAAGTCCATGTGGGAGAGTAGGACAGTCAATAAGGTGATGCTGCTGCACACACAGGCAAGATGCCAGACCAGGTGACCTGGGAGATGCGCATAGCCCTCTACCTGTCACTGTCTTTTCACCTTCCTTTGGGGACCCTCATATACAGGCCTTGACGATGCATGGGACGCTCCATCAGACCATTCCTCCTACTCTTCCCTCCCTGTGCCTGTTGACGGTTTTCGCCTCGATGTTTCTTGTCTGGTGACACAGGGAGGGTGCTGCATGCTGTCAGCGATCCGACGGAGTGAATAGTTTATGTCCCTCTGTACCACCAAGAGCTCATCCAGTCTTGCCTCCATCCGTCCTTGGTGTTCTCGTTGACTGGCGTGTTGCTCGGCCTGCAGGTTTTTGATTTCTGTGAGAGCCCCCACTACCTGGCTGAACTCCCTGGTGTCCCGCTGGTATGCCTCCATGATGTTTTGTAGTTCAGACATACCGGGCCCTGCAGCTGACTGGTCAGGTTCTCGCCTCCACCTGCTGCCACTCCCACCACCCCTGCCCACACTAGACTGGCCTGTGGTTGTGGGCACATTGGGTCGACGGGACCCCTGAGTGATGGCAGTGGTGGTGTTGTCTGCGACCTCCTGGGTGCCCGGCGAACCTTGTCCCTCACTGTCAGACTGGCTCAGTTGTGGAGTGTGGGTAGGGCTCCGAGATGTCTGCTGGGATGTGGCAGGAATGGGTGTGGTGATTGGTGCAGATTTCCCTGATCCAGCTGCTGCACGGGTTTGGGCTCCAGAGGACCCAGGTTGGTCGGGGTCATCCATGGAGTGGTGAAAGGCATCGATGTTGGTGGGACCAGGGTCCTGCATAGCCTGGGATTGTGATTCATCTCCCCCCACATTGGGGGTAGATTCAGCACGTTGCCCAGTGGGTGTGAGAGACAGACAATGTTAATGCCATATAATGCAACATCCAATTTTCATGTACATTGTCATTGGCACTGTTCCACCTGGTATTTGTCCATGGTTTGGATTTTTCTCAATGTTCACTTGTGGATGGGTATGTTGTGGGTCAGATTGATCTGTGCTCAGGAGTCATTGACATGTGAGTGACTATTTACAATGACTGCCACAACCATGCATGTCAGCAGTGATTTGCCAGTCATTGTGCACCACAGCTATGTCAGCATGTATGCAACACATTTAAACTGCGGATCACCATGGTGGAAAAACGGCACAGCTGTGTCACGCATCTGTGCCATACACGTGGCACATTGCTGGAGTTGTGTTGCCAGTGCAACCCAGATCCAACAATGCTTTGTGTTGCCCTATCTGCACAATGCTGCGTCAATCCTTACGCCTGCTTAAAGCATGCACAGGGTTTTGAGGCAGCATGTGCATCTTTAAAATTTCACTAAGCCACTTTTGGGCGGTGTGGCTGCGCTGTGACAGCCACCCACTGCCCACCCCCCCCGGACCAGTACACCTACTTCTGGCGCAGGACTTTAGAACGTGGCACATCTCCCAGATGCATTACCTTGTAAATAACCAGCACCATGGTGCAACTTTTATGCAGCCGCTGCGTCACAAAGGTGAAACAACGGCGTTGTGAAAGAAGCACAAGGGACTTGTGAATCAGCGCCCGTGCATTTTTTGCTTGGATGCTTCATCTGATCTGTATTTGTTTTGTTTTGTTACATGACGATTGTGACAGTGCGGCACTCCATTGCCTGTCCCAGGAGGCTATGTTTATGTAAGGGGTGTGTGTGACAGGCCGTGCTGGTAGTTGGAGTCTGATTTGGAAGTGGGCGACCCTCGTGGTGTGGCTGTGCCCCCATGGAGCATGCTGCCATGACAGTGGCTTTGAGCTCCTGTCCAAGATATCTGACCTTGTTATCCTGGTGTTAGTGTTTGCACTGGTCACAGGAGGGCCTTGTGCTGCCTACACCAGGGCCCAGTGTCAGCTATCATGTCAGTACTTTCCCACTCCCTGTGCATTGAGCATGGTGCATGGGTCTGTACCTGGGCCATATGGGATGAGTGCAATTGGCCAGGGCATACACAGAAATGTTGATAGGGGTGGCCACATTTTTAGCTTCATCACCATCTCCCTTGCACCCTCCTCCCCTCTGCTTTGCACCCTTCTGGCACTCCCCCTTGCATCCTTCTCACCCACCCCCTTGCACCCTTCTCCCCCTCCACCTTGTACCCTGCTCTACCTCCACCTTGCACCCTTCTCCACCTTGTACCCTTCTCCCCTCCGCCAAGCACCCTTCTCCTATCCGCCATGCACCCTTCTGGCCCTCCCCCTTGCACCCTTCTCACCCTTTACCTTGCACCCTTCTGGCCCTCCCCCTTGCACCCTCCTCCCATCTGTCTTGTACAATTCTCAGCAGCCCCCTTCCACACTTCCCACCCAATAGAGGGTGCTGCCACCTGGGACAATTTCAAAAGCATGATGGAGTAGGTCCGGCCCTGACTGGGCTCACACCAGGCACACTGGTGATCCAGAGTGGGCCAAGAGCACCCCTTGCCCCCCCTGCGAACGCCCATGCAATTGGGTCTTATTTTGCAGTCCCATGATACATTTTGTGACAGCCACCCTCCCAGAATACCGGACGTCCATTCTTGGGTCTGTGCTTCCTGTAGCATGGGACATAGCATAGCCTTGGTTTGTCAGTGGGGCATACACATGTTAGTGGCATTATCGTTGTTTTTGCCTGTAGTTATGGGCGGCGGGTGCTTGGCGCTTGTTGTGGGCATTTTTTGTACTTGGAGTGTGGATGCCATTACCCCCATGTTACTTGAGTTGTTTGTATACTCACCAGGCTCCACTACTCCTTCAATTCCATGTACTCCCACCAGTGGTAGCAGGGCTATGACCTTCTCCTGACAGGGGTGGTACTGTACTGTTATAAAAAGTTTATCGTACCTCGCCACTCAGATATTTATATCATAGAAGCCAATGCTTCTAAGGGAGTTTATTCCCTGTCCTGGCCTGTTTAGAGAGTCAAGACCGCCAATTGCTCTTATGTTCAGCACCAATATTTGACCATATAGAGAGAACATCCGAAACATGGAATTGCTTTGATGTTTTAATGTCTTGCTTTGCATAAACATCTGTACAGTCCTTTGTAATAGTACACAAAAAGTTGTTGCCGAAAGTCCTTCTGTGCTGAAATCCCAAAAGAAAAAGGATGAAACAGGCAGCCCTCTACTGGTCTGCGGGGACCACCACCTCCAGTGAGCTGGCTATTGGCGTAGTCCTCGTCCATCTTCCGCTTCACCATCCTCCGCAGATCATACCACCTGGCCTGGCAATCCTTTCAGGTGCGCCTGATGGGTGCAACAGCATTGACCCTATTGACGATCCTCTCCCACAGGCGTGTTTTGTCAGCTATGCTGGTCTGTCTGACCAATGCGCCAATTAGCTGTGGCTCCACTCTGATGACTCCATCCAGAAGGATCTCCATCTCCTCCTTTGTGAACTTGGATTCTTTTGTGCGGACATGTTGTGGGGTGAATGTGATTGGGGGGTGACGGTGTGTATGGATGTGGGTGTGTGGGTCTGAATGTGAATGGGGGTGTGTGGGTCTGAATGTGATAGGGTGGGTATGTGTGAAGGTGGATTTGTGCAGTTGTTGGTGTGTTGTCTGTGTGTCTGTAGCTAAATGGCTATGTTGCAAAGGATGATGGTTTGTGTGTGTGGGCCCTTTTTATTGGTCCATTTGTGGGTGGGGCTTAGTTTGAAATTTTTGGTGGGTGTGTTATAAGGGGTGGGTCTGAGTTGAGCCCTCTGCTTTCCTGTTTGGATCTAGCCAGGTCATTCATTTCCAATGGTTTGTACACAGGAGACATTTTTTGTGGTGTTGTGCGAGTCGTTTGCACCCTCCTTGTGCTGTTTTTAGGGGTTTGCGTGCGCTTCGTTGAGGGGGGTTTGTTTCGTATTTGATAATGTGACTCGCTCATACGTGACGTTTTTATGGGGTTCGCGTGCGCTTCGTTAAGGGGGTTCGTTTTGTATTTGATTGTGTGGCTCGCTGATACGCGATGTTTTTATGGGGTTCACGTGCTCTTCGTTATGGGGGGGTTTGTTTCGGATTTGGATGTGTGGCTTGCTCATACGCAACGTTTTTACGGGGTTTGCGTGTGCTTCGTTCAGGTGATGGAGGATCTGATTTCCCAAAAATATGCCATCTTGATCGACCTTGGTAGAATGAAGGTCTCACATGGGCTTGCTAGAGAAAATCTGAAAATATGATAAATTGACCATTTTATTTCACCATATACAGTCAGCAAGTAACAGCCCACCCATTCCTTGAACCCCCTGCATATAGGCCTAAGCCAAAGGCCAAAGGCCACCGCCTCATGATACTAAAACCCACTAGGCCCTGATGAATTCAAACATGCATTTCTGTTTGCACTGAACTCAACGAGGTAGCTTGAGCAACCATGAAAGTGCAGTAGCTTTCCACAGTACAATTGCAAGACACCCACACACACACACGTACACAGGATCAGCTGGTACAAGTTGGTACCATTGCTACATTATTTTGAACGATAGCTTGCTCAAGTGAAACCGCAGCCGTAGCTTTGCAATAGTGGCACCTGTCTTAAGTTCTGATCTCACATATATTTTTAGAGATATGTACGCGACAAGATGTTCTTTGTTTATAGCTTGCGGTCAGCATGGCTAACCCCCTGACCATTTCCGTGTCCTAGGACATGCGGTCAAGCCACCTGCACCAAAAAGTACGTCAGGAGTGTAAAGGGTTCCGCTTTTTCAGGTATATTAGATCCAACCCTGCAATCAGAAGGCAGAACTCACCTGCAAGTGCTTGGCACGAGCGTGGGTTCTCCGGACGACCATTCATCTGATTTGGGACTACAAAACCCTCCTATCTCAGGTGGTACGCCCCAAACTAGGTAATATTTTTTGCCTTTTTGAATCTCTCACTGTACTCGGTATTTTTCATCCACACCCAATTCCTTGCATTTAAGGTCTCTTTTAACCATTAGATCTTGTATGGGTAGTCTCCCTAGTTAGGTTGTCTCTAAGCACTGGATATTTTAGAGAATGTGTTCTGTATTCTCTAACTAATTTCAATTGTGCCTTTTAAAAATCCTAGTCCCTTGCATCTTGGGTCTCTTTATAATGTTAAAACATCTGTATGGATAACTTTCTTCAGAAAAGCTTGTTTCTAGGCGCTATATTTTCATAGAATGTATTCGATGCCCTTTTGAATCGCTAGCTGATTTAAACATGTCTTTTAATAGATCCTTATTCTAGTTTGCCTTATAAAAGTTTGAGCATTTGTCATCTAGCATTTATGCCTGACAGAGTGAAGTTGGGTTTTCATAATGGTTTTGCTTAGTAACATGAAATAATATGCATTTAGTGATATATTTGTGATTTAATAATAAAAGTGCCACTTCAACATGAGTCTTCGTCATCTCATATCTTTGTTCCTTGTTCCTCAGTGAAGAGTTGCGTCGGTGGCCTGTGACCACTGTTGAGGTGACCACACCCCAAAGGGCATCTCGATTCTCCCTTTGTCTCAGGGGGGTTTTGTTTCGTATTTGATTGTGTGTCTCACTCATACGCGATGTTTTCCGTTCAAATCGCAGTTCATACGCGATGACGTTTTCCCGTACAAATCGCGTTCTCGGTCCCCGGTCTGGAACGTACTTGTCGGGTCGTACGGCATGTTTACGAATCATACGGTTCACTTTCCCAGTCCGTATCGTACAGATTTTCGCTTGTTTTTCGTACGGTTTGCAAACATTCAGACGTATTTTTTTACAACGGATCGTACTACACGATTTGGACGGATTTGGACGAATCATACAGAAATGGCTAGGAATACGAATCGTCGGACGGTTTTCTTTCCTGAATCGGAATCGACCCCTTGGTGAATGTGAACTGAACCCTAACTCAATTTTACTTGGGAGGAAAGATTTCTTCCTATTTGCACTTTTTTGGTCTATCCTTGACACACACATTTCTGTCTGCACTTTCTTCCTTTACACTGGTCACATTTCATTCTATTTACTTTCATAGGTGAGAGAGATCCCGATGATGAAAAACATGGGCCAGCCGGTGAGAACGAACCAGTAGCCCCTCTGGTGGTGTGCACGTTAGCGACTCTTTCACCGTTACACAAATTTTTCTGTTTCCACATATACTTCTCTATTAAGGGGTATGTTTGTTGAGTGATGACTGATAAACAATTCTATTAACTTGGTGGGGTGGTTTATACTGGATGAACATTACCTGTATACTGAACAGAGTATTGAAGGGCATAGAGTTAATGCACTTCTTCTATCCAGTATCACAAAAAGGAAATAAGATGGTGTGAACCCCTGTTTTTGTCAGGTCTTTTGTTGTTCTTGTGCTTTCTTAGGTAAGCCAGTTTTGCAGGGATGGAATTAGGGCAGCAGTTGTCAGTGCGGTAAACAATCTTGATCCACATGCATTTTTTTTAGTTTGTTCCTGCCACTAAATGCACCAGTACCAAATTTGGAAAATTGAACTTTTGTGTAATGGTATGCAACTGAGTAAATGCAATTGAGGAACTTGTTTCAGAGCCCACTGTGCTTCTTCTTTGGATGTATTACTGTTTGCTGTGCACAGATCATTTCCATTGTCCTACCAGAGTATTGATGCATACATATATTTTGTAATATGGTCATGATGTTACTACAAAAATGTGAATTAAAAAAAAAGATATTTTTGTGTTTATCCTGGCCACCTGCTGAAGGAGTTCTGAAGCGCTGGGGCAATTAGAGGTAACAACTTTTGGCCCTCGAGGCCTCCAGATCCCACCTGTGTTGGGAGTTTGGCTGTAGCAGCCTCCAAGCAGTCGATTTTCCCGCTTGGAGAAAATGGCCTGGTGGGTGACAACTATCCGACAGCAACGTGGGCTGCAGGACTAACAAAGCAGGTTTTGCTTGGAATATGGCAGAACCACGACCTGCCTTTACAATATAGTAACTACCCCGACTGCGATGTTACCATTTATTTATTTATTTATTTATTTTTACAATTTCTAGAGCGCAACGAATGCCCGTGGGCGTCTTGGCGCTGTGATTTTAGTTTGAGTCTCAGCAGGGGAAGATGGAACAGCTGTCAGGAGTGATAGGGGCAGACAGGTTACTGGTCAAACAGCAATGTCTTCAGCAATTTCCTGAATTGGAACAAAGATTGACTTGATCTAATCGGTAATGGAAGCGAGTTCCAGAGTCTTGCTGCAGTAACTGTGAAACATCTGTCTCCCCATGTGACAGTCCTAGTACGCGGTACCACAAGTTGAAGCAGTGTCAAAGATCTTAACTGTCTGGTAGGATGGTAGGCAATGAACTGCTCTCTGAGAAACTCATTTGGAAGTGCCAGAGAGCAGTCTTGCCACCGCGTTCTGAATTGTTTGTAGTTTGGCAACCACCCGGGCTTGAGCATTGGCAAATAGGCCATTACAATAGTTCAATGAGGAGAGCACCAATGAGCTTACCACAGATTTTTTTACACTCTCTGGGAGAAACGGGACTATTTTCCTTATAAGCCTAAGTTTGTGGAATGCAGAGGATACAGTTTGGTTTGCATGGGTGACAAAATTGAGCATTTCGTTGAAAATGACTCCCAAGTTCCTGACCTTTTGGACGGGACTTGGTAGAGCTCCAAGTGATGGAGGTCACCATACCGACGACCATAATGGGGAAATTTTCCCGAAGATGACCACCTCCGTCTTCTCAGTATTAAGCCTGAGGCAGTTATTGCTCATTCAATCTTTGATCGCTAACATGCCTTCTTGAAAGCGAGCAGCTACCTCCATCATTATTTACGGCCAGCACCAGTTGGGTAGTTACAAAGAAGAGGGGGTCCCAGTATAGACGGACAATAATTATAACATTTTGCACAATTTGATGAATTAATCAAAAAACACGTAAGTTAGATCCACCGAGTTTTATTCACTGGGGGATCGAGTGCAAAGAATATACAAACAACTTAATGGCTGTATTAAAGGTTATAAAGTGCCCCGGGAGGGAGGAGGGAAGTGATATAAGTGAGGATAAGGTAGTGGCGGGATTGTGTGACAGTAAAATCAAACATTCAAGATAGCGTAAAGCTGTGATTAATCTAACAGCAAATGCCATAGCGGCTAACAATGACCAAAATCATAGGTAGGCATATTCCAAATGGTATATTGAATATACATCGTGCAGGGGTGGAATTGCCGCAAGAAGAACAACAGTTGACGTTTCGACCCTCTTATTAGTGCAGGGGAGATTAAAATCCTTGCTGTGGGGTCTTCATCAGGACCAAGGGGTAGGGGCAGGTAACCACACGTCTTGGTAGTACTTCAATAGGTCAGGAATGGATTGTGGCGCCGTCAGGGTATGGCGGAACCACGTTTATTAGTCGTGCTTCAATAGGTCAGGAATAGATTGTGGCGCCGTCAGGATATGGCGGAACCGATCATTAAGCAACACCCTCACTCGTAGTTATTTAGATGAGAGGCGTAATAGGGAATAAATCCAGAGTCGATTGATTTGGAGCTGATCACGCTGCTCGGTTCGAACGTGTACCTGTTATTGTGACTGTTATTGGGTAACCCCCCTACTTATACAGCACCAGTTGGGTGTCATCAGAGTAGGAGGTAAGGCTCATCCGGTAGGTTTTAATTACTCTTGTTAAGTCCGACACATAGATGTTTAAAAGTGTCGGACTTAGGGATGAGCCTTGGGGGACCCCACAGGGTCACGCCAAATCGGGCGATTTAAATGGCCCTAGCGTTACCGCATGTGTCCTATCAGATAGAATGGAAGCAAGCAGGTCCTTCTCTTTGGAATGGATGCCCAAATTTCCGACACGGTCAATCATAGTAGAGTGATTGACCATGTCGAAGGCCGCAGATAAGTCCAGCAGTATTAACACTTCTGTCCCCCCCTGGTCCCTGATGGTTCTAATGTCATCGGCGGCTTTGATAAGGGCAGTCTCTGTACCATGTAAGTTGCGATATCCAAACTGTGAGTCATCCAACAGGTTGTTTTGTTCGATATATTCAAAAAGTTGACGATTCATTGCCCTCTCCACCACCTTCGCTAGGAACGGCAAGCTAGCTATTGGTCGGTAGTTCTTCAACAGGCCTTTGTCCAGACATGGTTTTTTGAGACGTGGTTTCAAAAGGGTGTTCTTCAACATGTCCGGATAGATCCCTGATTTAAACATCACATTACAGATTTGTGCAATGACTTCGCTTATAGAGTCCATTACCGGAGGAAAAACTTTAGGCGGACAGGGGTCGAGCGGCGACCCTGTTTTTATGAGTTTCATAATGTCCGTTATCTGTTCCTCCTTCATTTTTGTAAATTGGATTAGTGAACAATCAGGGGGCGTCAAATTAGTTGTGGAGGTAGTAGACTTGTTCTTAGCAGAGAAATCTGAATAGATGTCTTGTACTTTATCAAAAAAGAAATTGGCTAACGAGTCACAGAGGGCCTGAGAGTGAAGAACCGGGTTATTTAAGACCCAGCGGCGCCAGGGGAAACGCCCTAGTCTCCGGGTCCACCATTCTTAGAGTACAGAGACACGGGGTACTTCTTGGTGATGTCAAAGATCAATTTTATTAGCTGCAGCCAGTAACAGAGATCCTAGAAGTACAACACGGTGTATGTTCTCAGGAGACTGCTCGAATTTACAAAACCAGTCATCCCTTTTTATACCAAATATTATGCTTCAGGCAAACATTCCTTATTTACAGTTGACCACTCACATATTTTCATGACAAAGAAACAGTAGGAGCATGATGACAAGCCCAATTTTCAGTTTGCCCAGCCCATAATCAATTATTGGTCAAACCCAACATTCTTCATCAGACAGGTCGATCGAACCCATAATAAAAACGGGTACTTCCCCATCATAAACAGACCATAAAGAAAGGAGCAGAGACAGGTGTGAGCAAGATAAGACATAGTTGTGTGCAATGAAAAGGTTTATGGTGTTCTGTGCCTTATTTCGTAATCTTGATCAGCTACTGGGAAAGGAACTGGCCTAACAAGTTTTGGCTTCGGGCAAGAGGGTCGCTCGTTAAGGTCATTCAGAAGTCAGCTAAAGTGTACGTGTGCTTGAAGACTCGTTCGGCCACTGTCATCTGCCTATGTGAGGGCAACCACAAAATAGCTGCCGTACACAAAATGGAACCCGAGGGTTCAGAACGGAATCCTAGATTTCATGGTGATCTCGTCACTCGAACATGACGAAAATACTCGTACATCTTACTCTCGCCATTTTCGGTCTGCTGTTACCAAAATCGTCATGATATGAAAACTTTTATGAGACGGGTTCAGAATCTCAGTACCTCAAGAGGGCACGGGAGCTAAATCAGGAGATTTCCCGGCCAGTTGTTTCACCACCTCATACAGTTTTTTACTGGAGTTCTTAGCGTTGTTAATTTGTTCACTAAAGAACTTCTTTTTCGCCTCGATGATCATCGTTTTGTAACTGAACAATGTCTCCCTAAATCGCAATTTACTGTCCAAGTCGTAAGATCTACGCCAATATCGTTTGTGTTTCCTGCAAACCTGCTTTTGTGTTCTTAGCTCCTCCGTGAACCAGGGTGCTGATTGCCGTGTCCTGTTTCTCGATATGGTCTTGGATGGCACCAGTAGGTCCATCGCACTGCCTATCCAAATGGAAAATTGTTTCGCAGCTGTATTTGCGTCAGCAGAGATAATTGGGCAAGTTCTGGCCAGTAGCGTTCTTAATGCCACATTATCTATGTCCTTCCAGACTTTGAAATTCTCTTGACTTAAAGGAATCTGTTCAGGAATGGGAACGTCTGTAATCAAGATGGTACTAAAGATAGCAGCATGATCACACCATGTAAGAGGCAGGGTGTTTTGTATAGTTATCTCTTTTATGTTCGAGAAGATGCCATCCAAGGTGTGTCCGGCTTCGTGTGTGGGTACGTTTATTAATTGAACTAGCCCTAAAGTTTCCAAGTCAGCCCTTAGGGCTTGAGTTTCAGTGTCATCCGTTTTTTCTAAATGAAAATTCAGGTCACCCAGGACCATGAAGTAGTCTTCTATTGCCAGAGATTCAAGCAGTGAATTAAGATTAGATAGAAATTCAGAGCAAGGGCCAGGTGGTCTATATATAAGTGCTCCTTTTAGATTATAAGAGGGGGTCAGCATGGTGAAAATTGGAGAGCTTCGCAGGCGGTAGAGGGTATAGGAAAAATTCTTACCAAAAAGCTGTTTCAAGTGATTATTGCCAAATCGCCTCCTTTATTTCCCTGTCTGTCCAGTAGGTGTATCTTGTAACCCTGCGGAACTGCGACCACTAAATCTGGATCTGATGTATCGTCCATCCAGGTCTCTGTGATGAATAGTATATCTATAATCAAATCTTGGATTAGATCTGCTATATCCTGCCTATGCCTGCCCAGGGAACGGGCATTAATAAGTATCGATATAATTTTCTTGGTTTTGTTGTTCGTGCCTTGTGAGACATTAGCTTTGTTATTAAAAAGGGGAAGGATGGATTTACAGCTAGGACAACTAAGAATTCTGGTGCGCAGTAAGGTCTCCGGCTCATACTGAGGGCAGGTGCCACAGTGGGAAGACCTCAGCTGGATGAGATCCAGGTGAGAGTAAGTCATCTTGGTAGTCACATTGCCTGGAGCAGGGGTCATGGCCCTGAGCCCGGGCGTGGCGCGGACGGGCGCAGACGGACTTGCCTTTGGCGCGCCTGCGCCCGTCCGCTGCGTGGGCGAGATGACAACATCCTTATATCCGGTGTAGAGGAGGGTGGGAGGCGGCCAGCAGCTGGACCGCTACCATTTCCAACCCCTAATATGGCGTCTGAATTAACTCTCTCTGGCGGCGTCAGCATGTAATCTGCAGCGCTGGGAGCGGCGTAATCCAAGGTGAGGCTTTCAATACTTTTGAAATGTCACACAAAACAAATTAAATGCGGAAAAACAATTGATAAATGCGGTCTTTTAAAATACTCGCGAACTGAGCCCCCGGCTTTCCGCCTCAGGGGTGAGACAAACTAGAGTGCATTCCTTTACCACGCAAGTCAGTACAATGATTGGCTTTAGAAGGCACGTTATTGGACTTGTGTTTAAATTTAAGTCCAACATCTTCCTTACTGATACACTGACTGAAGTTGAAATAGTAATTTACACTATTCCATAGGCTAGCACTCCCCCTAAGGCAAGTCTTAATGACTTGCGTGGTAAAAGAACACCTGGTAATGTTGCTGTCGGGGTAGTGATTGCAGAGTAAGAGCATGTGTGGACAATGCATGCAGGGTCTTGTCATACATTCCTATAAATACTCTGCTACAGCTGCACCCATTGCATCTACTACTGTACTCCATGCATTAGCTTGGACTTTGTGGCCCTGTGGTGGGCCCTTGGGCTCACCGACTTTTTCCATCCTACAGCAGTGAAGGCATGAGCTTTATGACCCTCTCCCTTCCATCCAGAGGAGACTCCAGGTCGTACCCCAGGTGCCTGCCCAAGAGAGGCAGGCTCATCCACAATAGGTGGCCACGTGTTTGCATTCTGCCTGGTTATCGCCTTCCCTGCCTGTGATGTAGTCAACAGTGTTAGGGGCCCGAGACATTCCCAAGATCTGCAGTCCCCTTTTGCCAACGTTTTGGGGCCACAGACCAGGGGCCTGTCTAGAAAGCCCAGATCAACAAGCCCTTGGGGACCAGCCTACGTGAGACCTTGTTGAAGTACTGACCAACACAGTGTGAGGCCCTCCTCCTCCCTGCTGTCTTCTGGTCTTGTTGATGGCCCAATAACCACTACCCCATATTGCAGCCCCACTCCTCCACATATGGAGAGCCTGTGTGATGAGGTCATGTGGTGACAAACCAAGGGGGGTACCGCGAGGACTGGGTCCGGCTTGTTTGCCACACTGCGCTCGCTGCCCAACCTTGAGTTGTAGACGGGCCCTTTCCTTGTGTGGGACTGTGCCCATCTGGCTCCTCTCTGACCTGCTGCACAAGCATGGGACGGCATGGCCGGTGGGGACCCTACTGGTGGGATTGGAGCATCTGGGCAGCAGTGCTGGATGGGCTTTGGAGAGGCCCACTTGGACTTTGGACCCGCCGGGGTCAGCTACTCTCTCTGCCTTGGATCCGTTGGGGGATCACACATATGTCCATCACCTGCAGCAGCCACCCGAAACTGACAACCTGCCTGCCTTCTATTCTGTGGGCCTCCTGGAGCACCCTTGAGCCCCGCCTGGACTGACCCAATGCCTTAATTTATATCTGATCTTGGGGAAGTACACAATTGCCCGTCCAGGCACGATCTGCATGGCCTTCATGGATCTTTCTTGCCTTCTGTGAATACCTAAAGTTGTAAAGTTAGGATTTTTCTCAGTTTAGGAGTAGTAAAGTTAGGAGTCCTAAACTGAAAAAAATCCGAATTTTAAGACTTTTGGTATTCACAGAAGGCATTTAGGAGTCCTAAAGTCAGGACTCCTAACTTCTGTGAATACCGAAATGAGTAAGTGCCTTCTGTGAATACCAAAATGGTAGTAAGTTTAGGATTTTGTCTTCAGATAGTTCTGTGAATCGGGCCCAGAGTGAAAATGAAATTGCCAGCTTATGCAAGGACGTGGTCTTAAATTTACTCAACATTTATACTTGGTGAAATGGTTTAAAATGCTGTGAATATGAATAATGAAATTAAATCGAATTTGAGTCATATTGTCATGCATGAGGGTGGGAGTAAGGAGAAAATTGGAAGTTAAGAGTTAGGGTGAGTTCACAAATGGGTCATACTCATACTATAAATATAAACAACAGGCTAGTATATTTATTTAAAAAAATTGGCAACTATATGGGGGCCTTTGCTTACTGTTTAACTGGAACCCAGCCACACATGACTGATGAGTCCAAAAAAGGGCAATCTTCAGAGAGGACCTGTTGTGGTAGTTTGGGCAGGGCTGTTCCTATTGGAGCAGATTTACACATGGCATGGTGCAAACTGAGGTGGCATTGTGAGCACAGTAATGATGGACTGTGGTGTAAGTACCAATAGTTTCTAAATACTCTGAAATGTCTTGATTACTTATGCCTCATCATCATCTAATAGGAAGTCCAACAATCCTTGCCACACTACCTGTACAGTGAGGCATAATGCCTGGTGGCAGGCGCTCTGTACATCTATCTAATCGAGAATAATATTCCTGCTCCACATAACTCTATCTTCAGCAGCTTAGATGTCTTCACCAACAATTATGGCTTAATCCACAGGGGGCATCAAATATCTACACATGGTTCAGTGTGTGTGTGACAGTGGGGTGTGAACTTTAAAACAAACTGGAAGCAAAACTACTTCTGCACAATGGTGGCCATTCCTAGTATTCCCGTGAAGAGTCCAGGTCACGACATGCCTGGTGGTGTTTGCAGAAGTTGTGACCTGTCCAACCCAAACGTCTTTGCCTGAATTCTCCATGAGCAGGGAGTTTGGAGCCTGCTGCCATAGGTAGCTTGCTGATGGTGTTTGGCTAGTGGGTTTGGAGAATATTTCTCAGGCAGGTGTTGATGAACTTTGTTGGTCATGATCGCTGTTGAAATCCAAGTTCTGCTCTATACTGTTCTGGCAACTGAGCACTGACTTGGTCCTTCATTCTGTTCAGTATGATTCAGTTGAACTCTTTGCCTGCCTTTGATAGGAGAGTTATCCCTCTGTACTTTGAGCAGTTACTCAGGTCCTTTTGCAGTTTAATTTCTCAGATGTTTGATGGCTTGCGGTGCTTCTTCTTTGATTGGTATACCGCAGTCGACTGATGAGTCCTTGTCAGCTAACTGTATGTCTGCTTGAGACTGTAGCATGGGCTGGTTCAGCAGTTCTTCAAAGTGCTCCACCCATCTTTGTTGTTTCCATGGCTTGCTACTTCCTGAACTTCTGTGGATAGCACCTGACAAATCTTTGCTTCTCTTCTCTTAAACTTCTTTTTGCCTCCTTGTTGTATTTGATGCACTTGCCTTGACCTTTTGCTTTTCTGCTCTTGTTCATCTGGTGTTGGACGCAGATTTATTTTCCTTTTTGTCTTGGATTTTGGAGGGTGTCTTGTTGGATATCCTTTATTTATGTTGGTGTTTCGTGGGTCCTAGAAGCGCCTGAAGTCTGATATTACTACTTCTTTCATTTTTTCCCCGAATACTTTCTACTAGGTCTTTGTCATCCTCTAGTTCTTGCAGGACTTGAAACTTGTTACTGAGGGTGATTGAATATTCACTCCCTTTCTGTGCATCATTTAGGAGGGTGATGTTATATCGGTGACATTCATGCTTTCTTCAGCTTTAACTTTAGCCTGCCCATGAAAAGGTTATTGTCTAATGCTACATCTGCTACTCTCATTAATCTCACATCCTTAGGGGCCTGTAGAACTACTTGTAAAGCAGACATGTCGATCTGATTCTCAGTTAAATGGTCTGGTAATATCCACATTGCCTTTTTGTGTGCAAATACACTGATGCCTATCACCAGACTTTTAAGGGCATAGAAATCTGTGAGCCTTTTGTCATTCTCGTTCATGTCGTCAAGGGCATGGTTGCCCATGACTTTTTGGTACTCAGTGTTGTTGCTTCCAATCCAGGCATTGAGGTTCCCCATAAGTATGGTGATGTCTCCCTCAAGGCATTTCTCCAGGATGGACTGACATCTGTTTTCAACTGTTCTTTTTCCTCTTTTTTACTGTGATTTGTAGATGCTTAGTACTGGATACCATTCATGTTAATCCTCTTTTCTTTGTGCAGAAGATCATTGGGATGATCTTGGAACCAGAGCTTTGTTGGCCCCTGGTGTTAGAATCAGTTCTAATCCCTGATTGTGTAGTGGCATTTTCTTTTTTCATGTGCAAAATACAGCAGCATTCCTCCTGAAGCCAGGCGTTGTCCATCTGGTCTCTCTAATGAAAGCAGGGCAAGGTTGTATTTTTTCATATGCGCTGTCTCATAGATTGTTTTGTCTGTCTCATATATGACCCTCATGTCCCTTGTCCTGATGGTGCAGATCTTTGAAGCCTTTTTGGAATGCTGCCCTTTATCACAGGGCACCATAGCTCTCAATGAAGGAGATTCTTCTCTTCCTGTGGTAAGGATGTCTTTTGGTTGATGTTTCTGTAGTTAGGACTTTTCACATGGTGTGGTAGCTAGCCCCAACCATAACTCTCCTCCTTTTGCAGCTGGGCTTGGGACCAGCCACTGCAGAGTTGCTCAATGCCCAGATGTATTAAAGGTTGTCCAGGCATACAATTGTGCACTGGAAGGATATATATCCAATACAAATCTTATCCTACATATCAAGCACATGGTGCCAAAGGCTATACATGCGCTGGGCAGCCTGTGTGTGCCCAGGAGAAGAGCTAGTATGCTGGTTTTACTCATATATGCAGCTCAGATTTTTTAATGAAAACTCTGAAAGTGTTCTGTGATTATGTTTTTATTAAATTTAGATGTTTTTAATCGTTTTTACCTCTTTGAAGGGAATTGGCATTTTTTAGGAAGGGGGAACAGGAAATACCATAGTTTTTTTTTTTGCATGTGGTAACCATAGAGTCACCTGAAAGGTCAGCGCTCTAGTGGTTGGCTGGTCCGAATGCTTTTAGGAGAATTTTGGTCCAAATTCTGGTCCTTTCACGGCTGGACTATGGCAACTTACTTTATCTAGAATCCCCAAAATATGTAATTAAAAGACTTTCAGTGGGTCAAAATCCCGCAGTTGAGACCCTCCTCCACATCATGAACTCTGCATCAATAAATTAAATTTAATCCAGAATTAAGTTTAAATCGTGCCTACCACATAAAGGGCTCAACTCTAAAATGCCTCCTATGATCAAGGTGCTTCGATCCTCCTACACATCCATCAGGTCTTTAAGTTCCGTCTCGGGCTGACTGCTGAAGATGCCTAGAATTTACAGATCTAGATTAAGGCTTGGCAGAGTTTGCGTAGACGCCCTAGGGGAAACTCCACGAAGCGGTAAAAAACCTCTGCCATGCTACGTGGAGTTTTGTGAGTGGGTGGAGTTGCTTGTCTGGCACGTTTGCATGACGTTCGCACTGCACCGCCACATGGAGTGCATGTTCAAAAGTAAATATTGCTCAAACTGCACCACGAGGTGGCAAATGACTATGGCCATCCTGTTTCTTTCTCTGTTATGGTGCTGGGGCCTGCTTTTGAAATTCTCCCTAATCCTTTCAATCCTTGTTTCCCAAAACTTTTTTCCTGATACTTTTTTATGAATACCTTTCCCTGTGTTTTCCTGAGTGTATATTTTGCATTTTTTTGCTACTTTTTTGCATGGTTTTTAGTGAGTATTTTGCTGTTTTTCTCTCTACGTCCTTCCTATTCTTTTTCTTCCTTCCCTCTTCTTCCTGTTATGTTTTACTCATTACATTTTATTTTCTGTGCCCCCCACAGCATCATGGCAGAGAAGCACACCCCGAAAAAGGCAGCAGCCATTAGCCGACTTCCTTGCAGAAGGCAGCGCCCGGAAGAGGTGCAGCCCGAGCCTTATTTTCGGAGGTGGAGGTGCTAATATTTTTTTTCCAAATAGCTAGCATGCTGTTCACATGCAGATAAGTTACATTTACAAATCTTATATAATGTGACCGTTATTCTAGAATGGTGCTTGGTGCAACCTATTTGTACTTGTATGCATTTTGGCTCTTGCTTATGCTGATTATGTAAGAACTTAAGTAATGCAGACTAGAGAGAGACTCCTTTCCTTTGTCCTGTCACTCATTAGTAATTTAGCAACGCACAACCTCTCATTTCTGTTCGTATAACTGATTTTGTAGCTCATACTGTGACAACGATCCAACTAATTGTATGCATGTGTCCATCTATGCATTTAAAGACAAAGGGCCAGATGTAGGTAGCCCAATACCGGTCGGTAACGGACGAAATTACCGAATTTCAGCCGTTACCGACCGGTATTAGGCATTTGAGATGTAGGGGCCAAATTTAAGGATTCGGTAATTTACCGATTCGGTAATTTAAGGAATCGGTAAATTACTGAATCCTTTAAATACCGATTTGGTAAATTACCGAATCCTTAATGTAAGGAGCACTCAAGTGAGTGCATTTCTTTGTTAAGGATTCGGTATTTACCACCAACTGAAAGTTGGTGGTAAATATCGAAAACCTTCAAAAAAATCAAATTTGTCCTTTTCCAAAAGTGCCATGTGGCAGACATATATGTCCTTATGGCATGTATGTGTGCCACATGTGCACACATGCACGATTCAGGGGTGCAACAGGGTGTCAATGTGACACCCTGCCACCCTTGAATATGCACCCCTATTACCGATTCGGTATTTACCCAATCGGTAATAGTGAATGGCATCCCATTCATTCCTATGGGCCACTAGGCCCATAGGAATGAATGAGAATTACTGAATCGGTAAATACCGAAGCGGTATTTACCGAATTTTACTGATTCTGTAACATTTACCGCATCAATACCTACATACCATTTACCAATTCTGAAATACCGAATCGGTAAAATTCGGTATTTTAGAATCAGTACATTTGTATTAACTACATATGGCCCAAAATGTAAACTTAGTGAATTGGCCCATCAAAGCCAGGGGTTGAGAATGATTGCAAATGAGATTGGAACTTAGAAGCAAACATCAATTGATTAGTATTATTAGAATACGCGGGCATGGCAGGTTCAGGATATGTGTAATAAATAGATAGGACGGTCTGAAATACTATTCTTCTACTAATCATTCTCAGTTAGGAAAGTTCAATTTTATTGCAATTACGTTTCCTGTCAAAAAATCTTTTTGGAGAGATTATTTATTCACCACCAATTATTGTTTGTCTATTTAATTATGTCCTACAACATCAGCATCCAAGGGCATGAGGTCAAGGTTGTCTGAGGTGGGTGCGGGAGCTGCAGGTGCCTTCCAGAAATAACACTCCTTGTCCGATGGCTCTGCTGGTCCCAGTAAGTCCTCCTGTTGTTAATATTAATATATATTTTCCTAACTTGTACTGCTCCTTATTTTGAACTGTTTATTTCTACCCATTTCCTATTTTTATTTTTTTCCCAAATCCTCTTCGATCTATCCATTTCTAAAATCTTATTATCCCTTCATTATCCTATTTACTAACTTGTATTATAATTCTAATGTCTCTATTTTACCATAAACTGTCTTTGTCTGTACTAGTCTGTCTCTAACTTCCTTTCTTCCGGTTTTTCAGTCAGAATTCCCTCTCCCTTTATACATTTAGTAGACTGCCTAGTGGTGGTATGTAAGACTCGGAGAACCCATTGTTCATGGTGACCTACTACTACTAGTATTTATGCTACTAATCTACTGTGAATATTGCATGCCCAAGTAAGGTATTCTACGCATGTTTGTTGAGATCAGAAGGATTTCTTTTACTTCTCATGCTTAATCAGTAAAACGAGAGAGTGTCGATGGTCACGTTGAATATCCAAAGTTGTGTCGTCTTATTATTATCTAGGCCTAGCATTATTAGCAGCAGTTGACGGTGAACTAATTTCCATGCACCATGGAAGCATGAGGAGGAGAAGGGCATCCTCATTGCATTTGCCAATCAAGAAGACCTTATGTCTGCCCAGTTGGCCACTCTTAGTTCATTTTCAAAACTCAGTCCAGTCCTTTGCAGTTTGCCTTCTTGAGAGGCTTTGCAAAAATTGCCACCAACAAAATGCCTAACCAGATATTTTTGATGAAACACACTGCCTGAATTGTAGTGATGTGTGTGGGGTACGTATTTTCAATTTAGCAACAGAAACAATAAATAAGAGGAGGAGCAAATGGCATTTAAAAAAAGTATAATGTTTTTTCTAGCCCCACCGACTACCAGTGCTGGGGACGGTGGTGACATCCAGGGAGCAGATGCAGCAGCTCCAGGGGGTGTACCAACGGCAGTGGCAGGTGGCAGTAAGGCATATTGCTTGTTTATTGACAATTTATACACTCTCTGCAAGGATGTACAGTGTACTTTTGAGACTTGTTAACAGTTGAAGACACCTTTATTTACTTAGCATATAAAGCGGGAGCTGAGGAACTAATGGCCTCTTCTATCATCAAGTCAGCAGAGAAAGTTTCATGAAGAGACAGACCTTGATGGGTTGATAGAAAGGGGAAAGAAGGAGGGAAGGAGTAAGGACAGGTGACATTTAATATGACTAGCAGAAAAACATGCATGGGGGAAATAATGCATGGGTGGGTGAAGGATGGATGAAAGGTGAAAGGAGGCCTGCCAGGTTGGGTGGAAATATATGGGTGGGTGAAAGGGATCCTGCAGGTTGTTTGATAGGTCAAAGCAAGGATGCATGGGTGGTTAAATGACAAATGTATGTTAGTGAATGGTTTGTTGAGAAAGAGAGCCATGTTTGGCTTGGTGGATTGTATTCATAGGTGAAGATGGATGAAGAGAATATAAAACTCAGAAGCGAAGCCAAGGGTAAATAAAGTAAATATTAAGAGAATAATGCAAGAAATGGGAACAAAATTCTTGGAAAGAAGAGTAAACATGGATTTTTTTATCAAGGTTTTTGATTAAAATGTTTGAGGTTGTATTTCAGACTACTCCCTTGACTCACATATGTAACCACCCCTCATCACCAATCACCTCCCTCTGCGTCATTTGGGAGTTAGGGAAATCTTGGCGTTCACTTATTTATTTATGGACATTTGACTTATGGACAATTACGTTTTTTGAATTTCTTTACTTTGGACATTGGTTTGAGTGAGGTTGAGGAGTGGGCCAGGTGTTGTGGGTTTGCCAGTCTAAATATGTTAGGGAAATACATTTTTATAGTTGTACATATGATTTAAATCATTTTTAGGGTTGTTACTCTTTTTCTATGTACTGCTTCCTTTGCCGCAGTCCCGCAACCAGTTTCTAAAATCTACTGACAGTGTAACACCAACCAATAGTTATGCAGTACCCTCACTTGTCCTACTACTCTCTCCTCTTAGCCTCAGCAGTCTGCAACTATATTAATCCCTAAAGACTCTGAGGGGGTGTGGGTTTGTACATTTCCATTGTATATAGATTATTACAGCTCAATAATGAATCCCCCACAGTTCTTCTCTTACTTGTGATTAGGTGAAGCGATGGCTGCACGGTTTCCCGGGGTGCCATGGTGGTGATAGTAGACAGTAGCAGCATGCTAGCGCATTAGTTGAATAGTGAAAGCAACAGATCAAGAAGCGAGGTCCCACTCCCTCTTAGCTGAACTTCAACTGTTGGATTAGGAGTATTCATTGCAAGGAACTAATTAAATTGAAATAAAAACTGAGTTAATGCCGTTTTATATGCAAGCTTTAAAACAAAAAAAATCGAGAGTCACTAAAGGGAGACTAGAGTACTACTAGTACACAAGAGCCAATTGAGAAAATGTGATAAGCAATGCTAAAGTAAAATAATCAGAATGGTGAGCTAGTAAAAGTTACAAAATAAAGTCAGCTCAAGCTCTGAAGTGGACAATCATAACCTTTAGTGCTGGAAGGATGATGATGGTGGTAATTATGAAGTATCTTCCTCTGAAAAAAATGTAATATTGAATACTGAGCATGGGTGGGCAATCGAATTTATACAATATTTCCAGTGTGGGCTATACTTAAAGCAGAAGAAGGTCCTCGACCTGCCTTGAGTTGGTGTTACTTTCGCCACATCGGCCCCAAAAAGTGTGTGCTTAATTAATGGTGTAAATTTGATTTAGTCACACCTCAATAAATCACACAGCCTGTGGGAAGATGGTTAGGGGTTCACTGAATGGATGAGAAGGGTGATTTGAGTGAAAGGTTTGACAAAGACAAATACTGCACAAGGACAACATTCATCTTAGCTGCCGACCATCATAAATCTGTTATGGGAGTAAAAGGAAAGGCATGCAGGTAAACCAAATCAAATTGTCTATCTGTCCCCAGAGAGACGCAAGTTACATTATATTCTGTTGTACCGTGCTTTGAAAGATAGCAAATAAAATTAAATATAATAGGAGCCATGTAAACAAATATTAACAACACACACGATTAAAGAGAAAACTTGATATTATAATACCAAATTGGGAGTTGCAATTGCATTTCTCTTGGACTGTACATCAATAATACGTGCCTGGCAGATGCAGTTTTGTAAGGTAAGTGTGAGTACTTTATTTTGTTTTTTCAGTATGGCACAGGGTAAAGGGCCTAAAGATTGATATTGTAGAATCAAGGAGAAAAGTTAAGCTGCATAAGCAGTGCAACAAGAATACTCATGGGCAGCATGGGTATGTGTCTGTTTCTGTCAGTTACATTCAACAGCAGGCCCCGACATCCACCCACCACTTAGCTTCGAATTTGAGCCAGACAGCAATGAGCACGATAGTCGGGTGAGAAGAGGATACACAACCGCGTACTCAATATGGGTGCAGCATTGCCAGAGAAGGACGAAAGAGTCAGTTGGAACCTAGAAGTGATTTTGAATCAAAGATGGCCTGAAAGCAGAGGGGACAGAGACTTTGACACTCAGGGGTGTTCAAGGGGTATGGAAGATGAAGGCTACTCGAGTTCAAGGATGTATGTAGGAACAAATGATGAGGAGCTTCAAGCACTGTTACACTGAGTCAGTAGCTCTGCCCGAGCTACCGTGACGTTGAAGATGACAGAGCCCAACTGTTCCAACCAACCGTATCAGCACTGATCAGTGCACAATGTACAAAATACTTTGGATCTAGAACATCAAGTAGCACCAATACACAGTGGTCCCCAGGGGGGCCAGTCCATTTATCAAAATAGTGGGATACAAACCCGACCTAAGTCAAGATTGGACCCAGGAGATGTAGAACAGTCAGGGACTCAAGGAACCCCCCCAGGTGCGAGTGTAGGAGCCCCACGATGGTCGGGTGAGAAGAGGATACCCAACCATGTACTCAATACTGTTGCAGCCTCACCAGAGAAGGACAAAAGAGTCAGTTGTAACCCAGAAGTGAGTTTGAATCAAAGATGGCCTGAAAGCAGAGGGAAGGGATCACTTGTCCTGAGTGTTAGAAACGGGACCCTGGCCGGCCAAGACTCGCGTCGAGGTCAGTCAGGGATCACCATTTCTAAGGTCAGGGCTAGGGAGTCACACACCAAGATAACCCCCGCTCACCCTCTAGGTAACGTGGCGCGAGCAGCAAGGCTAATCTCAGAGGCGATGTGTAAAGCGTTTGCGCGCGCACCCCAGCGACAACAACCAAAGGCCCACCACAAAGGAAACTCCACACAAGGTTATATCAAAAATAGCCTTTGTATTATAATAATAAAAACACATTAGATAACACACACACTTTACAATGTGCCAACAGGCACGGGCAAGATTTACAAGGGATTATGTACAGGACAGGGCCACCTGGACCACTGTCAGGGGTATGCACTTGTTAGAAATAATACTTGTAGGTATAACACTTTAGCACATAAACATATAATGACTGTAACACAGAAATAGTAAATGTAGCATACAACCAGTAACTACTGGTAAAGAGAAAATACCTCCTACGCCACCCTAGTCTCTGTAGGGAAATCACGCAGGGAGCTAGGACCTATGGAAGGAACCTATCACCTACTACGCCACCCTAGTCTCTGTAGGGAAATCACGCAGGGAGCTAGGACCTTATCATCAGGACCTATGGAAGGAAAACCTATCACCTCCTACGCCACCCTAGTCTCTGTAGGGAAATCACGCAGGGAGCTAGGACCTATGGAAGGAAAACCTATCACCTCCTACGCCACCCTAGTCTCTGTAGGGAAATCACGCAGGGGGAAGGAAACCTAAAATAATCACCTAGGCAAGTAACATTTAGCAAAGGCAATCGAACACAAACAATCCTCTAAGCAGGTCACTTTTAGCAAAGGGGAGTAAAAGAACAAGGCATTACCTACGCAGGTCACTTTTAGCAAAGGTAATGACACCAACAATCCTCTAAGCAGGTCACTTTTAGCAAAGGGGATAAACACATAAAGAATTACCTAAGCAGGTCACTTTTAGCAAAGGTAATAATAAACAAGAATTGCACATGTAACATTAAAACACATTCAGAGGTGCAGGTTAGAACTTTTGCGCAAGAATCATATAGCAAAGAAATCACAATGCGCAGGGTGCATGTAGCACAACACTCAAAATGTCCCTCAGGCCAACTGGCCTCGAAAGGGGCGGAATGCCCTGAGTCTCAGTGTCAGGGAGGTCTGCGCAGGTAGCACAGACACAAAAGCCTAAACGTAGCAACTGTCCACTAAGTGCTGGACAGTTGTAAATATGAAGTAGGCAACCGTTGGAGCCACGTGGGCTCAAGAACCATGGTGGGGAGACACAGCGTGGGAGCCTCGGGGCTGCAACCAACTCACTGCCTGTGTCCCCCTAGAGCCTCTCAGGGCTCGCTAAGCAAAATAGGCAAAGTAGAGCTCAGCGCTCTAAATAATGAATATGCCCCCAGAGCCTCTCTCAGGGCTCTAACTACGATGTGGGCGAGGAGCCTCGCTGGGCTCGTGGCTTAACTGTGGCAATGAGCCTCGCCGGGCTCTCAAGGAACAAAGGATGGCCCCTCTAGTTGGAGTCCCTCACGGGGGACTCAGGAATCAGAAATGCCCCCAGGAGCCTCGGGGCTCCAAACAGTTACAAGCGCTAGGTCGCGCTATGGGGGAGGGGCGGACACCGGCAATGTGTCCCGCGGCCCCTCTCCCTCCTTTCAGGCACTCACCGGGTGTCTTGCTGCTGGAGCAGCGCGGGGCTCCTCACCTCACTCGGGAGCCTCGCAGACACGGGAGCAGACGTCCTCGGTCTCCCGCCTGGCCTCGTCTCCTTTCCCTCCGCCTGACTTCCGCCGGGGCCGCCAATGGCAGCGCGGCCCTGGGGGTCAGGAGGCGGGACTTCCGGGTCGCAACAGGCAGCGGCCCGGCAACGGATTTCAGGGCTCCCGGGCTGCGGCGGTGAACACGGGACAATGCGGCGTGGGCAGCCGCTCTTCAAAATAGATATAACGGGGCAATGCCGGGTGGCACCGGCTCTCCGAAAATAAAGGTAAAGCGAGGTAGGCACTCGCTCGGTCCTGGCAAAGCGCTCCAAAGCGCTAGAATCAAAATAAAGCGCACCCAGCGCTTAGGGGGGAAATAAAGCGCTCTTCAGCGCTAAAAGCAAAACGAAGCGCTCCCAGCGCTGGGGACAAGGGAGAGCGCTCCCCCAGCACAGCAAAGCTCCAGCAAGGTCTGGAGGCAGACAGGGGGGCAAGGCAGGGCCAGAGCCAGCACACTGGGTCTCCAGGCAGGGAGACAAGCCAAGTGGCGGTCCTCTTGGCCCCAGCAGCAGCAACAGCCCCCTCTGGCAAGGATCCACAAGTAGAACAATTTCTGTGGGGACACAGCCCCATATTTATACAGAGAAATCCTTTGTTAGGAGGTGCAGGGTGGGGGGGAAACCAGTTGCAGCTGGCTTGGGAGTACCCTTGATGGCCCAACCACCCCTTTCATTCACTGGGGAGGCTTGGGTCATTAGACAAACCACAGGGGGGCGGAGCCAGCATTGTGTGGGGAAAAACCCAGCCCATCCAGGACACAGATCTACTCCTCCCACACATCACTCATGCTGATCTCACACTCACCACCGGGCAGACCCATCCAGACTTCCTGGAGCCTGGCATGCCAGCCAGCTCCAGCCAATCACGCTCCAGTATCCTCACTGCACACATACATCAATGTCCAGAAGTAGCACTTCCCTTCTAGACACATACAAGCCGCACATACCATTGCGCAGCATTCACTCTCACGAGTTCATACATACTAAACTCGAGCCTGCACTCCCCACACATCAGGAACTACCAGGGCACACGCATTCCCCATGCATTCCTACGGGAGGGCAGGCCAGCCATACTACACGCACGCACTTTCACTCTGGGACACAGGGAAAAAGTGCGCCAAGACCCAAAAATCACTACACAGGGTCACAAATAAAGGCAAAAAGATTCGGGGTGAACCTGCCCTAAGGCCCAAGTCTAACACGACCCCCTTCCAGCCAAAACGCAGGGCAGACCGATCACCACCGTGATGGGCTTCCCTGCTTGGGGCGATAAAACAAGGACGCGGGCCCACAACTGCAGGGACACCCTCCTGTTTTACGCCACGGTGAACCCCTAGGGTTCCTTCTAAAACTACTGTAGGGACTAACTGGGGTACCCCACTGATACTCTCCAGCTGCCCTCGGCCAGGACCAGGCCCTAGGCCATTCAGGTACCACTGGATCCTGCCTACTCACAAAGTGGGGGGTAGTAACCCCTGGCACATAACAGCCACTCTCCACTCTTCCTGTCTGCAAGACAGGGCTAGACTGCCACTGGTTCTCCAGCCTAGGGTCTACAACCTCAGGCGGACCAGGAGTCTCAGGGAAGGCTCTCCTCCCCTTACCTCTTCTCCTAGGGTTCCTCCTCCTCCTGCGAGGGGTCCCCTCTAAACAACATTCTCCCAACCTAGGGTTTAACCCCTCAGGTGGTACCGGGGTCAGAGGTGGGCTCTCCCACCCTCTGCACCCCCTTCCAGAGTCCTGCTCCCTCCCAACCGGGGCGGTACCTCTGGAGAAAGAACTGGTTAGGACACTGATTACAGTAGTCCCACCCTTCAGGTCAGGCTGATCCTGAACCTGGCCATCCAACCTCTGGTCTAAAACCTTCGGTGGAACCAATGCCTGGCACTCCAGGACTTCTGGGGATTCACACAACATCCCCAAATCACTCCTTTCACTGGACTTCTGTACTCTCCCTCCTGGAGCGGTACTGCCAGCTTCTAGGACCATAGAAGCTCCGCTTACAGATGCTCCAGGTTCTCTACACACTAGGAGATCTCCCTCAAGTGAACTAACAGGCAAGTCTAGGTTCCTTTCCTGGTGTTCCCTAAAGAAACCATCCAGGCTCTGTGACAGGGCTTCGGGCGTCTGGGGACTCTCGGTCACACACTCACTCCCGCTCCACTGAGACAGGCAGTCAGCCCCTACACCCTTCTCACTAACCAAGGACCTAGCTGGGCTACTCTCACCCTCCTCCACCACACTGGGCTGGAAGACACCTGACCCACTATTGTTGGAATCACTCACTAGTGACTCAAAAGAACCTCTCGCACTGTCCCATCGGTCTGCTTCCTTTGCAAGCTCCCAAGGATCAAAGGTCAACCCCAACAGGTGTTGCCGCAACTCCGGCCGACAATGACTGAGCACCTTTTCCTTGAGAATAAGACAAAACAGTTTGTCAAAATCAGGTCCCGTGGGAACCTCTAACCACTCAATCAGTGCACACTGACAGTCCTCTGTAAACTCCTCCCAAGACTGGTGAGACAGTTTCTTACTGTCCCTGAACTGCAACCTATACTCCTCTTCTAGGGAAACAGGTACCATACTCGGGGAACTGGGAGTGGGACGGTCTACACTTATATTTAAAAAGCTGCCACCACTGGACTCCACCCTCTCTGGGGAATCCAGACAATTACAATTATGCGCAGGGGAGAGTCTATCCTCTAGGGCTGCTCTCTCACGGATGATGGCCCTTCTCTCCACCTCTATCCTCTCCTGCGCTAAGAGTCTTTCGATCTCTAGCTGCGCCATAGCCTGGGCATGCTCCAACATGAGCTTTTCCATCGCTAACTGATGCTCCCTCTCTTCCTTCCTATCTAACCAATCCTCTGGGGACAGGACAAGGGATGTGGCGCTGGTACTGACACTGGACTCAGCAAGGGACTCCCTACCTATGGGGTCCTCACTATCTGCTGACATCCATCCACTGTCATCCTCATACAACTCACATTCTTCAGGGCTCTCCACAGACTCACCATCCTCATGACGTGCGGCCCGGGCCCTCTCTCTCTCACTGTACTCAAGATCCCACTGACCCTTTTGCCATTGGATCAGGCTGTCCCTAAGCTGGGACTGAGTATCCGACACACTCACCTCCATGCCTCCCTCTTCACAGAATCTGACCAGCTCTGACCTACTGTACCTAAAAAGACAACAGAGATCAAAAACAGGCTCCATTTTGGCGGACGTTCTCAAGAAGAGTTTGACACAGGGAACCTGGGGGTCTGAGCTTAACAGGAGTACACAATTACAATTCAGCAAGATTCCTATCTCAGAGAACTTGCACTCCACTGTCCAGTGTAACACACACTCATTCACACACAACCCTCCCCTCGGACTGGTAAGGCAGTTTCTACCACCCCTGATTATCTCAACCTGACCACTAGCGACACAGGTACCAAACTCTGGGAGCAGGGCGGGGAACAAGGTACTGGACACAAATCACAAAATGACACCTTTCAGGAGAAGCAAAACTGAACTTCCCTAAAAAACAATAATCCCAAAAATGTGGTTATCTAAAATTGTAGAGTTTTGAAGTGTGGCCTGTCGCCACTGTGGTACAACGCAAACGCAAGTCCAATCCCACCGCTAGCCACCAATGTTAGAAACGGGACCCTGGCCGGCCAAGACTCGCGTCGAGGTCAGTCAGGGATCACCATTTCTAAGGTCAGGGCTAGGGAGTCACACACCAAGATAACCCCCGCTCACCCTCTAGGTAACGTGGCGCGAGCAGCAAGGCTAATCTCAGAGGCGATGTGTAAAGCGTTTGCGCGCGCACCCCAGCGACAACAACCAAAGGCCCACCACAAAGGAAACTCCACACAAGGTTATATCAAAAATAGCCTTTGTATTATAATAATAAAAACACATTAGATAACACACACACTTTACAATGTGCCAACAGGCACGGGCAAGATTTACAAGGGATTATGTACAGGACAGGGCCACCTGGACCACTGTCAGGGGTATGCACTTGTTAGAAATAATACTTGTAGGTATAACACTTTAGCACATAAACATATAATGACTGTAACACAGAAATAGTAAATGTAGCATACAACCAGTAACTACTGGTAAAGAGAAAATACCTCCTACGCCACCCTAGTCTCTGTAGGGAAATCACGCAGGGAGCTAGGACCTATGGAAGGAACCTATCACCTACTACGCCACCCTAGTCTCTGTAGGGAAATCACGCAGGGAGCTAGGACCTTATCATCAGGACCTATGGAAGGAAAACCTATCACCTCCTACGCCACCCTAGTCTCTGTAGGGAAATCACGCAGGGAGCTAGGACCTATGGAAGGAAAACCTATCACCTCCTACGCCACCCTAGTCTCTGTAGGGAAATCACGCAGGGGGAAGGAAACCTAAAATAATCACCTAGGCAAGTAACATTTAGCAAAGGCAATCGAACACAAACAATCCTCTAAGCAGGTCACTTTTAGCAAAGGGGAGTAAAAGAACAAGGCATTACCTACGCAGGTCACTTTTAGCAAAGGTAATGACACCAACAATCCTCTAAGCAGGTCACTTTTAGCAAAGGGGATAAACACATAAAGAATTACCTAAGCAGGTCACTTTTAGCAAAGGTAATAATAAACAAGAATTGCACATGTAACATTAAAACACATTCAGAGGTGCAGGTTAGAACTTTTGCGCAAGAATCATATAGCAAAGAAATCACAATGCGCAGGGTGCATGTAGCACAACACTCAAAATGTCCCTCAGGCCAACTGGCCTCGAAAGGGGCGGAATGCCCTGAGTCTCAGTGTCAGGGAGGTCTGCGCAGGTAGCACAGACACAAAAGCCTAAACGTAGCAACTGTCCACTAAGTGCTGGACAGTTGTAAATATGAAGTAGGCAACCGTTGGAGCCACGTGGGCTCAAGAACCATGGTGGGGAGACACAGCGTGGGAGCCTCGGGGCTGCAACCAACTCACTGCCTGTGTCCCCCTAGAGCCTCTCAGGGCTCGCTAAGCAAAATAGGCAAAGTAGAGCTCAGCGCTCTAAATAATGAATATGCCCCCAGAGCCTCTCTCAGGGCTCTAACTACGATGTGGGCGAGGAGCCTCGCTGGGCTCGTGGCTTAACTGTGGCAATGAGCCTCGCCGGGCTCTCAAGGAACAAAGGATGGCCCCTCTAGTTGGAGTCCCTCACGGGGGACTCAGGAATCAGAAATGCCCCCAGGAGCCTCGGGGCTCCAAACAGTTACAAGCGCTAGGTCGCGCTATGGGGGAGGGGCGGACACCGGCAATGTGTCCCGCGGCCCCTCTCCCTCCTTTCAGGCACTCACCGGGTGTCTTGCTGCTGGAGCAGCGCGGGGCTCCTCACCTCACTCGGGAGCCTCGCAGACACGGGAGCAGACGTCCTCGGTCTCCCGCCTGGCCTCGTCTCCTTTCCCTCCGCCTGACTTCCGCCGGGGCCGCCAATGGCAGCGCGGCCCTGGGGGTCAGGAGGCGGGACTTCCGGGTCGCAACAGGCAGCGGCCCGGCAACGGATTTCAGGGCTCCCGGGCTGCGGCGGTGAACACGGGACAATGCGGCGTGGGCAGCCGCTCTTCAAAATAGATATAACGGGGCAATGCCGGGTGGCACCGGCTCTCCGAAAATAAAGGTAAAGCGAGGTAGGCACTCGCTCGGTCCTGGCAAAGCGCTCCAAAGCGCTAGAATCAAAATAAAGCGCACCCAGCGCTTAGGGGGGAAATAAAGCGCTCTTCAGCGCTAAAAGCAAAACGAAGCGCTCCCAGCGCTGGGGACAAGGGAGAGCGCTCCCCCAGCACAGCAAAGCTCCAGCAAGGTCTGGAGGCAGACAGGGGGGCAAGGCAGGGCCAGAGCCAGCACACTGGGTCTCCAGGCAGGGAGACAAGCCAAGTGGCGGTCCTCTTGGCCCCAGCAGCAGCAACAGCCCCCTCTGGCAAGGATCCACAAGTAGAACAATTTCTGTGGGGACACAGCCCCATATTTATACAGAGAAATCCTTTGTTAGGAGGTGCAGGGTGGGGGGGAAACCAGTTGCAGCTGGCTTGGGAGTACCCTTGATGGCCCAACCACCCCTTTCATTCACTGGGGAGGCTTGGGTCATTAGACAAACCACAGGGGGGCGGAGCCAGCATTGTGTGGGGAAAAACCCAGCCCATCCAGGACACAGATCTACTCCTCCCACACATCACTCATGCTGATCTCACACTCACCACCGGGCAGACCCATCCAGACTTCCTGGAGCCTGGCATGCCAGCCAGCTCCAGCCAATCACGCTCCAGTATCCTCACTGCACACATACATCAATGTCCAGAAGTAGCACTTCCCTTCTAGACACATACAAGCCGCACATACCATTGCGCAGCATTCACTCTCACGAGTTCATACATACTAAACTCGAGCCTGCACTCCCCACACATCAGGAACTACCAGGGCACACGCATTCCCCATGCATTCCTACGGGAGGGCAGGCCAGCCATACTACACGCACGCACTTTCACTCTGGGACACAGGGAAAAAGTGCGCCAAGACCCAAAAATCACTACACAGGGTCACAAATAAAGGCAAAAAGATTCGGGGTGAACCTGCCCTAAGGCCCAAGTCTAACACTGAGTAACCAGGGTTTTGTAATGTAATCGTTTCCGGTTCCGATAAAAAAAAAAATACTTCATTCATGTACCAAGGCTCGAATGGCGGTGTATCTTGATTCTCCGCATTCATGTAAGCCACGTGACAGCATCATCAGGTTTAATTGTATGCTTCCTCCACCCTAAGGTAGACCACTGGTTAGTACAGTAGTGATTAGAAAAATTGGGGTGTTCAATAAAAAGGCTTCTGTGACCAGTTAAAGTGAATTTTAATTAATGCTGGGGAAAAGCCTGGGTAAAAAAAATTGGTGTGCGTAGGAAGCTAGAGTTAGGGGGCTTCCGCACTTACTGATGTCCATAAAAAGGTCGACATGTTTCAGCCACTAATTGCCCATAAGGGGTCAGGTTGGCTTTCTTTAGGAACTACTGTCTATAGTGAAGTATGAAAAAATGACCTTATTTAGTAGGTTAAATCATGGAATACTTTTCCGAATTTCGTGAGGCTTTTAAGTACCTGTGGAAATGAAAAAACGGGGAGGGGGTAAAGGGCAGACAATACAAACACGTAGATTGCGTCAATGCACAGTCTCATGGATGCTGTAGTGCTTGACAAACAGAAGAAAATTAAGGAAATCAAAATGGCAATTCTTTGTTACACAAGGCAAAATTCTCTCCTTACTTTTTAGGCAAACTTTCTCTCGTTGGTCACAATTAACATGTTAAGGTACTGTCATGCATTTGTAATCTAGCTGAAGGACGCATGTCTGATGGACCTCTCTGCGGCATTTGATACAGTCCACCACACCCTGCTGGTGGACCGTTTGGAAGAATTAGGTGTCTAACTTACGGCACAAGCTCTCCTCATATCCTTTCTTTCTCAAAGAAATCAAATGGTTAAAGTAGCTAAGTTTGAGGCTGAAGCTTTCTCCCTATCCTGTTGAGTTCCCCAGGGATCCTCTCTGAGCCCCACCTTTTTTAATATTTATGTTTCCTCACTTGCCCCGCTTATTGAGACTTTTGGGTTTAATCTCACATTATACGCTGACGATACCCAAATTGTGGTCCATATTCGACCCAATAAACAAGGGGTTTCCTGAGAAATCTGGAACTTGCATACCTCAATCAGAAGCCACCCAGGCTCCCCACCCTATATACATTGCTGAAGATTCACAAAAACCTCAATAACTCACCAGGATACCCAATAATCTCTGGTTGCGGATCAATGCTAGAACCCCTATGTAGGTACATTGACTACTTCCTAAATCCACCAGCAGAAGCAACTACAGCTTACCTTAGGGACACGTTGCAAACCATTAACATTGTTGACAAATGCCCTTTTGATTCTAACAGCCAACTCTTGGTCACCTGTGACATGGTATCTCTTTATACCAGCATACCACAGCAAGCTGCATTTGAGGTTATGACTCAAGCACTAGATCAACGAACGGCACCCATGGCAGCGCCAACGGAATTCATTATTGACCTCCTGTGGATTGCAATGATGAAAAACTTTTTTCTCTTCAATGACCATTTCTATCTTCAAACAAAGGGAGTAGCAATGGGTGCTGCCTTCGCACCGGACTTAGCCATCATTTTTATGGACCACTTTGAGAAGACCTTTATATTCAGTGAACTGAACCCCTTCACAGAGAAGGTGTCACTATGGAGAAGGTATATTGATGATATACTGATGATTTGGACTGGAGACTCTATTGAACTGGACAACTTCCATACATGGCTCAATGGAAGAAGTCCAAACATTCAATTTACCATTCATTTGGATCGCTAGGAAATATATTTCCTGGACATCACCATCAAAAATAAAGAGAATCAACTCTACACTACCTTGTTCCCAAAGCCGGCTGAGAGGAATTCTCTGCTGAGGTACAATATCTATCACCCCAGAGGACTCCAGGACAATCTCCCCTTTGGACAGTTCCTGCGGATACGTAGGAACTGCTCCAAGAAAAATGAACACATGAAGGAAACGCAGGATCTGACTAATCGATTGATAGAGAGGCTATCCAAGAAGACTGATTAAAAGGGCTCAGAAGAGGGCTTGGTTCAGCCCCAGTAAGGATTTGCTGATAACCAAAGAAAGAGTAGATGAGTCGGGTAAGAGGATGATATGTGTCACTACCTTCTCAACAAGAAGTCATTAGACATTGATATCAGATGACATAAACTAAATCAGTCCACCCATGCATTCCTACAAAAAGGCCAAGAGCATTAAAGACCACTTTGTACGCTCCTTTCTTGAAACCCCTGATGCCCCAAGAATCCAATCATTATGCAACTGACAACCAATGATGGGCCATTTCAAATGTGGCCACTGTAAGGCGTGCCATACCACCATACAAACCAAAGAATTCACATACATATAACATGCAATCCCTTTGAAATCCTTCACGAATTGCAATTTGAACAATGTAATTTATGGATTGTATGTCCATGAGACCTTATATACATAAGGCAAACACAACAAAAACTCAAGGTCCGGATTCTTCAACACTGTAGCAGGATAAGGTGCAAAGTCCAAGGGGCATCCATAGTGGAACACTTCAAAATTGCTAATCACTGTCCTGACAATCTTAAATGGGGGTTTTTGGAGAAGACATACCCTGGTCCAAGAGGCGGCAACATTGCAACAATTATCAATACAAGAGAATGTAAATGGATGTCCTTATTAGACTCTATTCAGAATGGCCTAAATGAGTCAGAGGTCAGTCACACTAAAAGAGCTTGTCTCATACCTGAATGACCCCTCTAGTTTACATATTTCAAAACACCTGTAATAAGTCTAGTTATATATACAGATAATAGGGCATTCTCCCATATATGGCTGCTGTCTCTATGTCATGGAACATGTAGATAATGTGCTTGCTCCATGAATGTGATTTTGTTACTTGTAGACATATTCTTTATTGCCAGAGCACTACATGTGCATACAATTGGCTCTACGTGTTTTGTAGTAAGTGGAAGACTTAAGGAATGTTTGCCATATGCATCACAAACATTTTTATTTTGCACCATGCTCTGTGTGTTTTCACCACCCTTTGGCGATTACATAATATTATGTGGGTTTTGGCTTTACTAGGCTGATTGATTTATCACTTTTTCCATAATCAGAACATCTGGGGAATTGCTCGGCCTGAGGTGATTGTGCAGAGTATGATAAAGTGGGAGGTGTGTGCTCCATATTTCCTATTAGGATAACTAAATGCTTGTGGTGGTTTTGAAATGGTGACATTTTTCTGCTCCTTAATACTTTTTGCTCTCTACTGATGACGGGCTAAACCCAGAAACACATGTCTAGAGAAAACAGCACTATCTGCACCATCTTTGGTGAAAGACTACAGCAACTTTGAAAGTAAGCGTACTGCATTTACCAGGATGCAATGGTGTGAACAGTGGTGGGATGAGAGGCAGTGTGCTCCCTCCCTTCCTGTGTTCAAAAGGCTCCATTGAGCCAACAAGCTGATGAGCTCTCCTGGGATGCACCTGTTTGCCAGTGGAGAGGTACTGTGACCTGTGAAGGCTTGGGCACCATTTCAGCAACCCCCGATTACTTTTTTCTGCTCCTTACTACTTTTTGCATTCTACTGATGACGGGCTAAACCCAGAAACAATTGTCTAGAGATAACCGCACCAGATGCACCAACTTTGGTGAAAGACTACAGCCACTTTGAAAGTAAGCGTACTGCATTTACCAGGAAGCAATGGAGTGAACTGTGCTGGGATGGTATGCAGTGTGCTCCCTCCCCCCTGTGTTCAAAAGGCTCCCTTGAGCTTTTGATGCCATATCCCATGAGACCCTTCTTCAAACACTATAATCCAATGGTGTCAGTGGTGCTGCCCTGAAATGGTTGGAGAGTTTTCTGTCTAATGGCACATTCCAGGTTTTCTCAAAGACTAATAACTCCAGTTCTTAGTCTCCCTTTACGGAGTTCCTCAGGGCCCTATTTTGAGCCCTCTGCTTTTTAACGTCTACATTTGTCCCCTGGCAGCCATTGCAGAAGATGCTGGGCTTACAATATATTCTTTCGCAGATGACACACAGATTATCTTTTCTCTATCCACAGAAGATAAGCTTATGGTGTCCTCTCTTCAAAAAGGCATACAAAACATTGCCGAATGGATGCATTCTAACAAACTGAAGTTGAATGGAGGACAAACGGAGCTCCTCATCCTTGGTGGTAGTAATGACTTTTGAGGCCCACAGCACTGGCCGCACCAAATGGGTCTCCTTCCCCAGCCATCGCAATTTGTTCTAAATTTGGGCATCATTATAGATGACCAACTGTCTATGTGACAAGCTGTCAAGAACACTTCAATATGCTTTGCCAATTTGAAATGGTTGAGAAAGATTCTATGGATGCTGCCGGCTGGGGCTCAAAATACGGTGGTCCAAGCCTTGATTGTGTCAAGATTGGACTATGGGGATGTCTTATACCTAGGGGGCAACAAGGATGTCATTCGCAGGCAGCAAGTGTTCCAAAATGCTGAAACCAGACTCCTACATCTGTTTCTTAGAATGACCACCATCACTAGATCCCTTCGCGACTTACATTGGCTAAAGATCGAAAATCAATCTAAATTCGAAGCACCCTGCTTCATGCACAGAATCAACGCCGGGACGGCGCCCACAAATCTTACTGCTTTGGTTAAACAATACATCCCCACTCGTCATCTACGCTTGTCCAAGCAGGCCAAATTCGTTACTCCTAGGTTCAAACTGGCTCAGATGGGTGGTCGTTCTTTTGCTCAATTGGCCCCAGCATTGTGGAATTATTTACCTCTCTTACTCTGCCGTGAGCATAACGATGTCAGATTTCGGAAAGGCATCAAGACATGGTTATTCAATCCGTAAGCTCCAATGGGTACTCCGCTTCTTAGCATGTGTCTGTAGGCGCCGGGAAACCTCCGGGTAGCTGTTGTGCCATATAAGTTTAAATATAATAATAATAATGATAATACCAAGCTCAAAACATCTCCTGGGATGCACCTGTGTCCATGTGTAGAGGTACTGTGACTTGTGAAGACTTGGCCACCATGTCAGCAACCCCTGATGACTTTATTTCTGCTCCTTGATAATTTTTGTTCTCCACTGATAACGGGCTAAACCCAGAAACACATGTCCAAAGATAACAGCACTATCTGCACCAACTTTGGTGAAAGACTACAGCAACTTTGAAAGTAAGTGCACTGCATTTACCAGGATGCAATGGGGTGAACTGTGCTGGGATGAGGGGCAGTGTGCTCCCTCCCTCCTGTGTTCAAAATGCTCCCTTGAGCCAACAAGCTGACAATCTCTCCTGGGATGCACCTGTGTGGCTGTGGAGAGGTACTGTGACCTATGAAGACTTGGGCACCATTTCAGCAACCTCTGATGACTTTTCTTTGGCCCTTCATACTTTTTGCTCTCTACTGATGACGGGCTAAACCCAGAAACACGTGTCTAGAGGTAACAGAACTATCTGCAACAACTTTGTTGAAAAACGACAGCAAAATTGAAAGTAAGCGTACTGCATTTACCAGGATGCAATGGGGTGAACTGTGCTGGGATGAGAGGCAGTGTGCTCCCTCCCCCCTGTGTTCAAAAGGCTCCCTTGACCCAACGAGCTAACGAGCTCTCCTGGGATGCACCTGTCTGCCTGTGGAGAGGTACTGTGACCTGTTAAGACGTGGGAACCATTTCAGGAACCACTGATGACATTTTTCTGCTCCTTAATAATTTTTGCTCTCCACTGATGACGAGCTAAACCCAGAAACACCTGTCTAGATGTTAGAATCGGGAGTCTCTTGTTGGCACAGGTAGGTACTTGTGACAAGCCGGGACCCTCTACTCTAGTCAGGACAAGGGGATTTCTCTCTCAAAATAACCCCTGCTCACCCTCTAGGTGGCGTGGAGCGAGCTGTTAAGGCTTATTTCAGAGGCGATGTAAGGTAAGCATTTGTGACCACCTACAGTAACCCAGTGACAACACTACAAATGGACACCACACAAGGTTGTATATCAAAAATAAGTACACTTTATATAGAGTTACCACAAGACCAATAAACAACAAAAAATAATCCACTGTACTATTAGGTTTCAAGAGTTATAGTTAAAAGGCTTAAATCAAGGTTCTGTGCGAGGCTGTAGCCTGGTCCGGCTACAGCATTGTTAAAATAACACAGAGTCTAGAAAATCCATAGGACCGCGTCGGTATGGGCCCAATCAAATGTCGACAGACTCAGACACAGTACCTTTTCCTTAGGCCGGCCGGCACGGATGTGCGAGCTGGTTCCGGTGATCGTCGCGGTGCAGAAAGGAAGTGTTGCAGGAAGTGTTGCAGTGACCTGACCTGACTCTGGTCTGTGAAGGTCACTCCACACGCCACGCGGCTCCCCCTGAGTGCGCCTGGTCTCCCTGCCTGCCCGCTCGATCGCCGCTGCCCCTGTGGCATAGGTTTGTCTTCTCTGCCCTGTGCCCTGATCTGTGTTCTTGGTTAATTTGTTGTTCCCTGTGAGTGTTGTGCCGTTTTTCGCTTCCTGTGCCCCTGTTCTGTGCTCCTCGCTCCTTTCCTTGACCGCTTCCCGCTAGTACCCCCTCCCCGCTCCATGCCGCTGCTCCCCTGCGGCCCCGCACCCTTCTTCCTCTGTACCCCGATCCCTGCGCCACCCCGCTCCCGCCACCCAGCTGCTCCTCCCTCCCACCGGCTATTTAGGGCTAGCCTGCGGGACTGTGAGCGTGACCTGACCTGACCCTGGTCTGTGAAGGTCGCTCCACCCGCCGCGCGGCTCCCCCTGAGTGCACCCGGTCTCCCTGCCTGCCCCGCTCGATCGCCGCTGCCCCTGTGGCATAGGTTTGTCTTCTCTGCCATGTGCCCTGATCTGTGTTCTTGGTTAATTTGTTGTTCTCTGTGAGTGTTGTGCCGTTTTTTACTTCCTGTGCCCCTGTTCTGTGCTCCTCACTCCTTGCCTTGACCGCTTCCCGCCAGTACCCCCTCCCCGCTCCCTGCCGCTGCTCCCCTGCGGCCCCGCACCCTTCTTCCTCTGTACCCCGATCCCCGCGCCACACCGCTCCCGCCTCCCAGCTGCTCCTCCCTCCCACCGGCTATTTAGGGCTAGCCCGTGCGACGGTGAGCATGACCTGACCTGACCCTGGTCTGTGAAGGTCGCTCCACCCACCGCGCGGCTCCACCTGAGGAAGCCCGGTCTCCCTGCCTGCCCCGCTCGATCGCCGCTGCCCCTGTGGCATAGGTTTGTCTTCTCTGCCCTGTGCCCTGATCTGTGTTCTTGGTTAATTTGTTGTTCCCTGTGATTGTTGTGCCGTTTTTCGCTTCCTCTGCCCCTGTTCTGTGCTCCTCGCTCCTTGCCTTGACCGCTTCCCGCCAGTCCCCCTCCCCGCTCCCTGCTGCTGTTCCCCTGCGGCCCCGCCCCCTTCTTCCTTTGTACCCCGATCCCCGTGCCACCCCGCTCCCGCCTCCCAGCTGCTCCTCCCTCCCACCGCACCACTTATGACGGAGTCCAAGCGGACGCGCAGCGGCCACGCCTATTGTGCACCGAAGGCGCGCCAAAGGCAAGCCCGTCTGCGCCCGTCCGCGCCTGGACCGCGCACAGCGCCAGGACCCCTGGCCCCCGCGGATGCCAGTCCACCCGACGATCCTACGATGCCGCCACCCTCAACACACTCAATGCCGGCAAGAACCCTGCCTGCTACCGAGCCACCCCGAAACGCACCAAGGGACCCTTCACCTGCCAAGCCTGCTGATTCACTTGTCTCCGGACCTGTACCGCACCCGCCAAGCAGAGCACCAGCAGCAACCACCTCAAGTGCATCCTGCTCAACACCTGCTCCGTCTACACAGACACGCCGTGGAACTCTGGAACCTGCTCGACACAACTTCACCAGATGTCGCCTTCCTCACAGAAACCTGGATAAACGCCTCCTCAGCGCCCGACATCGCCATCGCCATCCCGGACGGATACAAGATCACCCGGAGGGACCGCGTCAACCAGACTGGAGGAGGCATCGCCATCGTACACAAGAACACCATCCGCATAACGACCAACTCCGACGACACCTTCACTGCCGCCAAACTCCACCACTTCCAGATACACACCGACCCCAAGACCACCCTCATAGGCACCCTCATCTACAGACCCCCGGGACCACGCACACAATTCAGCGAAGACATCGCCGACTTCATCAGCCCGCACGCCCCCCCCTCTGCTGACTACATCCTCCTAGGGGACCTCAACTGCCACCTGGAGAACAACAAGGACAGCAACACCACCACCCTGCTAGACAACCTCGCCAACCTCGGGCTCAAGCAACTGGTGAACACCCCCACCCACTACGCCGGCCACACGCTTGACCCCGTCTTCTCCTCCAGCAAATACATCTCCTTCAGCCACTCCACCTGACTTCAGTGGACTGACCACAGCTGCGTCCACTTCAGCTTCAGAAGAACCACGACCCACCACCACTCGCAACAGGTTTGTCGCAGAAACTGGAACAAGATCACCGCCGACCAGCTCACCACCTCCCTCAGCCAGAACCCTCCCGCCAGTACAACGGACCCCGACGAAGCAGCCAGCAACCTCACACAGTGGATCGCCAACTGCGCAGACGTCCTCGCTCCACTGAAGACCCCTCCCAGCAGACCCGGCAGCAAGAAAGCCTCTTGGTTCACCGACGAACTTAAGAACTCCAAGAAGAACTGCCGCACCCTCGAGAAAACTTGGCGCAACGACCAGACCACTGACAACATGACTACCCTCAAGCACCCCACCCGCAAACACCACCAGCTGATCCGCACTACCAAGAAGACAGCATTCAAAGAACGACTGGACAACAACACCCATAACAGCAAGGAACACTTCAGCATCGTCAAAGAGCTCTCCAACCCCAGTGCCAGAAACAACGACATCACTCCCTCGCAAGACCGCTGCGACTCACTCGCCTCGTTCTTTCACAGCAAGATCGCCGACATACACAACAGCTTTGGAGCTCAAACCACGCACCCAACCACTGAACCAACGCCCCCCACCACCACCCTCCGCGTATGGACCCCGGTAAGCACCGAAGACACCACCAGCCCGATGAACACCATCCACTCCGGATCACCAACCGACCCCTGCCCCCACCACGTCTTCAACAAGGCCGACTCCATCATCGCACCCCAACTCCGTGACATCATCAACAGCTCCTTCAACACCGCCACCTTCCCGGAAACCTGGAAGCACGCCGAGATCAGCGCCCTCCTAAAGAAACCATCAGCGGACCCCACCGACCTCAAGAACTACCGCCCCATCTCGCTCCTCCCTTTTCCTGCCAAAGTCATCGAGAAGACCGTCAACAGACAGCTGTCCACCTTCCTTGAGATGAACGGATCCCTCAACCACTCGCAGTCCGGTTTCCGAGCCAACCACAGCACCGAGACCGCCCTCATCGCAGCCACTGATGACATCCGATCCCTGCTTGACAACGGGGAAACAGCGGCCCTCATCCTCCTGGACCTCTCCGCAGCGTTCGACACGTCTGCCACCGCACCCTAGTGCAGCGCCTCAGCAACATCGGAATCCAAGAGAAGGCACTGGAGTGGATCCCGAAGAACCCAGAGAGTGCGCCTCCCCCGTTCAGATCCGAGGCCACCGAAGTCATCTGCGGCGTACCACAAGGATCATCACTCAGCCGTACCCTCTTCAACGTCTACATGAGCCCCCTCGCAGCCATCGCATGCCAACACAACCTCAACATCATCTCCTACGCCAATGACACCCAGCTGATCCTCTCCCTCATCAACGACCCCGCCACCGCCAGAACCAACCTACACGAAGGGATGAAAGACGTAGCCGAGTGGATGAAGAACAGCCGTCTGAAGCTGAACTCAGACTGAGGTACTGAGATTCTGAACCCGTCTCATAAAAGTCATCGTATCATGACGATTTTGGTGTCAGCAGACCGAAAATAGCGAGTATATTATGTACGAGTGTTTTCGTCATGTTCGCATGATGGATTCACGATGACATATAGAATTTCGTTCTGAACCCTCGGGTTCTATTTTGTGCACGGCAGCCATTTTGTGGCCCTCACATAGGCCGATGACAGTGGCCGAACGAGTTTTCAAGCACACGTACACTTTAGCTGACTTCTGAATGACCTGAGCAAGCGACCCTCCTGTCTGAAGCCAAACTTGTTAGGCCAGTTCCTTTCCCAGTAGCTGATCAAGATTACGGATCAAGGCACAGGACACCATAAACCTTTTATTGCACACAACTATGTCTTATCTTACTCACACCTGTCTCTGCTCCTTTCTTTATAACCTATTTACGATGAGGAGGCGCCCGTTTTTATTATGGGTTAGATCTACCTGTCTGATGAAGAATGTTAGGTTTGACCAATAATTAATTATGGGCTGGACAAACTGAAAAATGGGCTTGTCATCATGCTCCTACTGTTTCATTGTCGTGAAAATATGTGAGTGGTCAACTGTAAATAAGGAATGTTTGCCTGAAGCATAATATTTGGTATAAAAAGGGATGACTGGCTTTGTAAAGTTGAGCAGTCTCCTGAGAACATACACCGTGTTGTACTTCTAGGATCTCTGTTACTGGCTGCAGCTAATAAAATTGATCTTTGACGACACCAAGAAGTACCCCGTGTCTCTGTACCCTAAGGCAGGTGGACCCGGAGACTAGGGCATTTCCCCTGGCGCCGCTGGGTCTTAAATAACCCGGTTCTTCAAGACAAGACGGAAGTCCTAATCTTGGGATCATCACCCTCCACCTGGGACGATTCCTGGTGGCCCCTTGCCCTGGGCACCACTCCCAAACCAACGGACCACGCACATAACCTGGGCTTCATCCTGGACTCCTCCCTCACGATGACCAGACAAGTCAACGCCGTCTCATCATCGTGCTTCAGCACCCTGCGCATGCTCCGAAAGATCTTCCGGTGGATCCCCACCGAAACCAGGAAAACGGTCACCCAAGCACTTGTCACCAACCACCTAGACTACGGAAACACCCTCTACGCCAGAACCACAGCCAAACTCCAGAAAAGACTCCAACGCATCCAGAACGCCTAAGCACGACTCATCCTGGACATCCCCCAACACAGCCACATCTCTGGACACCTGAGAGACCTGCACTGGCTCCCCGTCAGCAAGAGGATCACGTTCATACTCCTCACCCACGCACACAAGGCACTCCACGACCTGGGCCCCAGGTACCTCAACAACCGCCTGACCTTCTACGCTCCCACCCACCAGCTACGATCGACCAGCCTCGCCCTCGCCGCCGTTCCACGCATCCGCAGAACCACCACCGGAGGAAGATCCTTCTCCTACCTGGCAGCCAAGACATGGAATTCCCTCCCCATCCACCTCTGGATGACCCAGGACCATCTCGCCTTCAGGAGGCAGCTCAAGACCTGGCTCTTCGAGCAGTAGCGGGCTCCACCTGCCCCGCGCCTTGAGACCCCTCCGGGTGAGTAACGCGCTATATAAATGTCATGATTGATTGATTGGTTGTCCGTCGATGAGGTGCAGACAGCGGCCCGTTGACAGAGTCGGTGGATCCAAGGGTTGCGTTGCAGGGCGAAATGGTGCTTCGATATGGTGCTTGCAGCTTGCGGTGCAGCGAACGAAATGGATTTTGGGAGCTGGCGTCGATCAGTCTGGACAGTGGTGCGAGTCGGGTGGTATGTCGCAAAGCGTGCAAGGCGGTGCCCAACTCCGGTGCGGTCACAGGACTCGAAGTCAGCAGCAGTGACCACGTCGGTCAGCCCAGTTCACTTTGGTGTAGCAAGGCGTTGCACATTGCGGTGTCCTTCCAGTCGCGGTGCAGGCTACGGCTCGGTGACGGCATCAGGATGGAGTCGGTGAGCGCAGAGCTTGCGTTGTTCGAGGCGGACGTTGCTTGATGCGGTGCCTAGAGGACACCGGTCCGGTCGTGAGAGTCAGTTACAACAGCTCCCTGCCTCTGTAGCCACTGAAACAGCGTTTCCAGCAGCAATTCACAATGACTGGTGAAGTCCACTGGTCCTGGGACTTCGGTCAGGGGGCAAGCTCTCTTCCAAGCCCTTGGAGATCTTTGCACAAGTTGAAAGTAAAGTCCACAAAGTCCTTTCTCCTCTCTTTGGAAGTCAGGCAACCACTGCAGGCCAATCCCCCAAGCAGCACTTCAGCTTGGGAATCGTCTCTCCTCAGTGTCTTCAGGTTCTTTCTCCTCAGCAGAGTTTTCGTCTTGTAAGTCCAGAAGGGATCTAATTTCATGGAATCAGGGTCCCAATACTTATACCCCAAAATCCTTTGTTCTCTGAGGGGAGAGGGACCTGTGTCTAGTCCAAACCAGTTCTGAAGCACTCTGTTTACCAGACTTCTCCTTTCCTTTCATAGCGCAGGGCAGGTACATCAGATGCCCCACAGGAGGTGAAGATAGCATTCTGGAAGGCAAGTACAGTCCTGGAGCACTTTGTTGACAGTCTTCCTTCTCTTCTTTCAGTGTGCAGGGCAGAGACATCAGAGGCACCACAGGGGATGGAGCCAGCATTATGGGGGGGCGGGCACTGTCCTATTCATGCCCCAGGTGCAACTCCTCCCTCCCATCTAGATGCAGTTCTCTCTATTCACCACTGGGCTGCCCCAGCCTGTCTCCTGGAATCCCCCAGCCCTGTCACTCACAAACCCAGGCAGAGGAATACAAAACCTAGAAGAGGCAAGCTTGAAAGGTTAGGCAATCAAATACCTACTTTCTAAAAGTGGTATTTGCAAACACAGAATATTAAAATAAAGTCACTAAAAGATGTATTTTATCATTCTGAGTTCAGGCATACTAAACTCGAATTTCTTCCATTTTCTCTGAGTCAGTTAGGATTATATAATGTAATAATTCTAACAGCCCATTCTGGCCTATGAAGAAGAGGTAGCCTTGGAACAGTGACAAACGAAAATGGCTGCAATTCACTATTAGGACATGCCACACACACCAGGGTTAGTCCTACCTTATACTTACAATGTACCCTGCCCTTGGGCCTACCATAGGGGTGAATGATATGTAGAAAAGGGAAGGTTTAGGGACTGGCAAGTGGATGCACTTGCCCAGTGAGCATGACAGTACCAGACTGCACGCAGGCTCTGCAATGGCAGACCTTGGACACATTTTGCAAGGCTGCTTCTGTGGGTGGCCCAACCAGTGCGGCAGGCCCACCAGCAGCATTTGGATTACACGCCCTGGCACACTCAGTGCACTAGATTAGGGTCTGACAAGTAAACCAAATAGTCAATCATGGAATCACCAATTCATACATCAATTTACAATAGGGAGAGCACATGCACTTTAGCACTGGTCAGCAGTGGTAAAGTGCCCAGAGTCATAAAATAACCAACAACAGGTCAGACAAAATAGAAGAGGAAGGCAAAAAGTTCAGGCATGACCCTGAAAAAAGGGCAGAGTCCAACACTAGAGATAACAGTACTATCCGCACCAACTTTGGTGAAAGACTACAGCAACTTTGGAAGTAAGGGTACTGCATTTACCAGGATGCAATGGGGTGAACTGTGCTTGGATGAAAGGCAGTGTGCTCCCTACCCCCCTGTGTTTAAAGGCTCCCTTGAGCCAACAAGCTGACAAGCTCTCCTGGGATGCACCTGTGTACGTGTGGAGAGGTTCTGTGACCTGTGAAGACTTGGCCACCATTTCAGCAACTCCTGATGACCTTTTTCTGCTCCTTAATAATTTTTGCTCTCCACTGATGACGTGTCGAGAGATAACAGCACTATCTACAGCAACTTTGAAAGTAAGCGTAGTGCATTTAACAGGATGTAATGGAGTGAACTTGTTGTAATTTAGCACCGATTAACTTAGGCATTAGCAGAAGACATCTTGTTTTTAGAGACTTTATTGTCCGTTGTGTGGAATCCATTTTGTATTTCTGGCAGACATTTTGCCATGTGCTCACCGTGTTCTCTGTCCTACCTTCCTGTTAACTGCTCTTGAAATCTGCCTAGAGACGAGATGTATTTAGCCTCTTCTGCTTTGCACATGTTCAATTGAGCTTACAGCTGTCCCCAACTTGTAACTGTCAGGATGTGTCCACCAGAATTATCTAACTGTCAGCCCCTCCCACTTGTTGCCAGCACCTTTTCTGTATGACCTTACATGTATTTAAAACCAGCATTCTGTACTTGTACCTCCTTCATTTGAGCCCCTGTGTGGGTATAAAAGGACTAAGCTCCTTCCAGTCAGAGTGCTACTCCATACATTGCCTCAGGGTGTTGTGTGAATGTAGTTCCACCTCATGAGGTTTAATAGACTCTAATGTATAACAAAAGGAGGGAGGGAGAGGGAAAGTGGATTCGGTCTCCCCTAGCAATTTACATAAACAAAATAGAATCCAATCTGGTAGTGGTGGTGGTCCCTACAATGGTGGGGAGCACACAGTGTTGTTTTGAATACCCCTCACACACCAACAGGCCCCTTGGTGTCATGCTTCATCATTGGGGTCTTGGCACCCCTCTGCGAGATGCGGCGTGCTACAACTCACGACTACGTAGGAGCACTTGAAGTGTACTATGTGTTGGTGTGTGTAGGGAAAATAAGTGTGAGTGGTGAGGTGGTGAAAAGTGATGGTTAAAAGATACCTGGCTCGTAGTGAACTCTACAAAAATTATTTAAAATTAGGTGTAATGTTCCTAATAGTGTTTAAAATAGTAGTCTGTTGCGCCCAATTGGCGTTTATAGAACAAGACTTATAAACTAAGGCTAGATGGCCTCATGAGCCGTTGCGTGGTATTGGGGGTTTTTTCTTCCTGCTTAATGCGGCAACGGTTTCTGCAAGACCCGGAAGGCTGCCTTCCCCTCAACGCGGCTCCGACGTCATATTAGGAACATTACACCTAATTTTAAATAATTTTTGTAGAGTTCACTTTTACACCTACATCACATGTGAGTAAGGTGAGGATAGTTGTGCATATCCTCGTCCTGAAGAAGGAGTTTTCAAACTCCGAAACATGTTGACGCACTTTCTGAGGTTGATGTACCTTAACACACAGTAGCAACCTCATTCTGCACCCCTTTTAACTGTACCAGCCGAGGGCTTAATAAATTTTATTTTTCTTCCTACGAGCCAGGTATCTTTTAACCATCACTTTTCACCACCTCACCACTCACACTTATTTTCCCTACACACATCAACACATAGTACACTTCAAGTGCTCCTACGTAGTCGTGAGTTGTAGCACGCCGCATCCCGTAGAGGGGTGCGAAGAACCCAATAATGAAGCATGACACCAAGGGGCCTGTTGGTGTGTGAGGGGTATTCAAAACAACACTGTGTGCTCCCCACCATTGTTGGGACCACCACCACGACCAGGGTTTAATAAACTCTGTCTTTTCTAACCCTGCTTCTGTACCAACTTCTTTCTAATGGTCTGAAGACTCTTTGCCGAGAAGGGAGAACCCCTAGCACTGGTAGGCATTGCTGAGGCTCACCACCACAAATTGGCGCTTCCAACGTGGGGCTCATCGGCGACTCGGATGCCCGAAGGACTGGTCACGACGAAGGATTGGAATCTCGCTTTGGACACGATCGCTGCCTGAGGAGAACCGGCGTTTTTCCTTTCTTTCTGATCTGACCATCCAGGTGGTGCTGGTCCTCGACTGAGAACTCTTCTGTTGAATCGTCATGCAGTGACCATTTGGTCGATTTGAGAACTTGGCAGTTGGAACCTGGACACCATTTGATTGGTAAGAGCCGTTCTGTGGCACTTGCTGTTGGTTTGACGCCTTTGATTGGTAAGGTAGTTTAATAACACTTACTGCAGCTTTGTTTGTATTATTGGTCAATATTGAAATCTGTTTGACAATTATATATGTATTGCAATTCATATAGGCAGGTAATGAGGAGATTTTTATCTATTTAACTTTGTTTGAACGGCGCAACGTACGAAGAGTACCTGAAGAGCTACTTTGATTATAATACTGCATTTTTAGCGCTATTTTTGGCATGCCTGTTTCCTGCACACTTCGTAGGATGGGTTGGTTTTGTAGTGGTACCAATTTGAGACTTCAGGAAGCACAACCGCCCCCCACCGGACGGGACTCCTAATAGGGACATGTATGTTAAGTATGGTATTTCTTCCATAATGTACAGCACGTTATGGAATAAATACACTTGTAAAGATCCTGAGTTGCGTTGGCCTATGCATGGGTCATTTGATTTGCAAAAGATTCAGTATGTGGAGGAACGAATGTTTAAACAAAAGGCTAGGCAAGATATGTTTGACTGTATGGGAATGTCAGAGAAAGAAATGCGTGATCGAATGAACCGTGAGCAGGCCTTGATTGAAAAAGAACAACGTAAGAGTATTTATGCGAAAGCATTAGAAATGAAAAATAAAGAAATTAAAGGCCAATACGCTGTTCGTAGACCTCTTTATCCTATTCCTAATAAACACCAAGATGATGCTCTCTTATTAGATCGTTGTCCACCTCCGTATATTCTTCCTACTGTTCCTTATGAGTCAGATGAGGAATCTCCTACAGACCAGGACAAAGCTCGAGAAACTCGTTCAATGTTATCTGCTGGGCGTGCATCTGACATTAGATCTGCAGCGCATAAAGCCGTTTGTAGTACTGCCACTGCTTCTGAACTTTAAGATAGTATAAAAGATTGGCAGGAAAGGGAGCAAATATATTTTACCGATACATTTGCCGCAGATAATATTGAACGATTTAGGAAATATTCGGTAGAAATGGAGCCCGATGAAGTAGCAGCTGATTGTAAACAATTACGTGACGGTCTTTTTGTCTTTTCCCAGGTGCCTGACACGATCAGACTCTTGGTTAAAGTGCATGTTGACGCAGCCCATTTGCGAGAGGTGAAAAAGGCAGCAGACGCAGCTGCACAAACATCCCACGTCAGCATGGCACAAACTTCTACTCTTGAAACAGATAAGAATGTTGTAATTCATGTGAAACCCATGCGGGAAGCCGCACCTTTATATTTTCCTCCTAAGGTAACGGGTACAAATGATGATAAGACTTCTGCAGGTGCTAACGGGTATTATATTTATAATTGAGTTTATACTCCTTGGAATAGAGCAGGGATGTATGATGTTACAACGCATACTTTTACCACGCCTACCATTACCACGCATTTTTTACAACGCAGGTTCCATGACAACGCATACCATTACCACGCATGTATTTACAACGCATATACCTTTACAACGCATACAATTACAACGTAAGTATTGGTAAGTATATAATATTTTTTAATATTTAATTTAATTAAAATTAATATAATGTAATTTAATTTAATTTAAATAATTTAATTTAATTTAATTTAATTAATTTAATGTAATTTAATTTAATGTAATTTAATTAATTTAATTTAATTTAATCAATTTAATTTAATGTAATTTAAATTTAAACCCAAAACTGACCTTGAACCCAAAAAATACCCCTTTTACCCAAAAACTCAAAACTGACCCTGAACCCTAAAAATACCCCTTTACCCAAAAACCCAAAACTGACCCTGAACCCTAAAAATACCCTTTTACCCAAAAACCCAAAACTGTCCCTGAACCCTAAAAATACCCCTTTACCCAAAAACCCAAAACTGACCCTGAACCCGAAAAATACACATTTACCCAAAAACCCAAAACTGACCCTTAACCCTAAAAATACCCCTTTACCCAAAAACCCAAAACTGACCCTGAACCCTAAAAATACCCCTTTACCCAAAAACTAAAAACTGACCCTGAACCCTAAAAATACCCCTTTACCCAAAAACTGAAAACTGACCCTGAACCCTAAAAATACCCCTTTACCCAAAAACTGAAAACTGACCCTGAACCCTAAAAATACCCCTTTACCCAAAAACTGAAAACTGACCCTGAACCCTAAAAATACCCCTTTACCCAAAAACTGAAAACTGACCCTGAACCCTAAAAATACCCCTTTACCCAAAAACTGAAAACTGACCCTAAACCCTAAAAATACCCCTTTACCCAAAAACTGAAAACTGACCCTGAACCCTAAAAATACCCCTTTACCCAAAAACTGAAAACTGACCCTAAACCCTAAAAATACCCCTTTACCCAAAAACCCAAAACTGACCCTGAACCCAAAAAATACCCCTTTACCCAAAAACTAAAAACTGACCCTGAACCCAAAAAATACCCCTTTACAAAAAAACCCAAATAATATTTTTAATAAAATAATATACTTACCAATACTTACGTTGTAATGGTATGCGTTGTAAAAGTACCTGCGTTGTAAATACATGCGTGGTAATGGTATGCGTTGTCATGGATCCTGCGTTGTAAAAAATGCGTGGTAATGGTAGGTCATGGTAAAAGTTGCGTTGTAAAGGTTGTATACCATAGAGCAGATGTTATGGCCCTTAAAAATGCATTGCCTGATCCGCGAAAGAATCCAGCAGCATTTGATGAGGAAATTGAGGGAGCAATTAGTTCTTGGACTATGACATTGCCTGATATTGATTTGTTTTTTGGATTAATATTACCGCCTGATATCTGGAGAACTGTGCGTAAAATTGATGACTGTGCGACATTTGGAGCATTATGGAAAGATTTAGAGCAGTTAGATGAAGATAGAGAACCTGCACAGAAACCGTGTCAGTTAATTTTAAATCTTCCGAAGCTATATTAGTTAAGCTAAAGACGATTGTTGCCCCTAAAAAGATTGATTGGACTGTATTAGCGTTGTGTAAGCAAAAGGCACATGAATCGGTTTCAGATTTCTTTACACGCTTTGAAGAGGCATGCCACGATTTTAGTGGCCAGTCATTGACAGATGACACGGATAGACATCTGTTTGTCAACAAATATGTCGCAAACCTTTTGCCAGGAATAGCTAGTTGCCTAAAGGCCAGTAAGAGTTCATGGACTTCCTCTTCTCCGGTTTCTCTCTTAACCATGGCTCAGTATTATGAGCGACAAGAATTAGAAGCTAAAAGTAATGAGGATAAAAAGTCTAAAGAGTTAAAAACAAAGATTATGTTAGCTCAAGCTTATGGACCACCTTCTAGAGGTAATGATAGAGGTGGACGTGGATCTTATGGTTCGTCTTTTCCTTCTTATACTCATTCGAATTTATCTGTTGACCAGTGTGCGTACTGCAAGAAATTTGGACATTGGCTTTCTGATTGTCCAGAACTACGTGCTCAGCAGTATCCACGTGGTCGGTGACAAATGAGAAATCGCTCAGGATATTCAGGGCCTAGAAGAAGCACGAATGATCGGGCTAGGTTTAATGCTATTACGCGTGGGCAGTATGCAAAACCAAGACAGTGGTATAGGGTAAGACACTTAACTGCACTCCATCCACTCTATCCTGGTCTAGTTGTATTTGTGGGTGCCAGAAACCTGAAGCCACATACCCCTAGGCTTCCAAAGTCAATGCCCTAAAGCACTGTATACAGTTCAACACAATGGTTCAGCACACCACACAATATATAATAGCAATAGTAATCAAATTAATGATATACTTCATGGCCTACTGATATCATTAATTTGATTACTATTGCTATTATACATTGCGTGGTGTGCTGAACCATTGTGTTGACACGTGGGCAGTATGTCTTTAACACTTTTGATAGAAGGAACCAATATCAAATGTCCGACTATGAGCCGTCTGATTTGTACGATTCTGCTTATGCATAGGATTGCCTAGGATGGGGTAAGGAATCAGTTGAATTTCCAGTAGATCAGAGGGGTCCCTATGTTACAGCACATGTTTTGGCTTCTACTGATCAGTTTCTGGTTGATACAGGAGCTACTTGTAGCGCCTTGTCTAAACAATTGGTTCCAAGGGCTCCCCTGTCTGGCTTAACCATTACATCAATATGTTTCGATGGAACACCTTCCCTTAGCCCACTGTCACAACCACTCGCATTCCATGTTGATAAGTTTACTGCTCCATGACTGTTTTTGCTCTCTCCAAACACACCAGACAATATTGTGGGTCTTGATATGCTTAAATATTTCAGGGCTACGATACGATGTTCCTTGGAAGGAGTACAAGTTATTTTGAATGACAACTACCCTGTGATTGAGAGATCTTGTATTGTTAAAGAGGACATTGCATTAGCCTCACTCCCTTGAACTTTGTGGGCTACTTCAGACACCGATGTAGGGCAAATGGTTATTCCGCCAGTGCATATTAGTGTCAAGGAGGGTGCTTCTTTGCCAAGACTGCCTCAGTATAACATTTCTAAAGAAGGAGAAGAAGCACTCACACGCATTGTTCATGATTTGATTAAAGTGGGGATTGTGGAAGAAGTTCCTTACAATGTTTGCAATAGTCCGATTCTTCCCATTTTGAAAAAAGATACTGGCACCAGGATTTATAGATTCATTATTGATTTAAGAGAAGTCAACAAAATTGTAGTACCGCGGTACCCTGTGGTTTCTGACATAACGACATTACTTACCCTGGTTCCTCCAACAGCAACTACATTCTCTGTTATAGAACTTGAAAAACGCTTTCTTTTCGATCCCTATTCTTCCTGAAAGCCGATATTTGTTCGGTTTCACTTTGAATAACCGATCTTTAGAGTTTGTAGAGTTCCTCAAGGCTATACTGAGAGTCCGAGTATTTACAGTCAAGCATTGAAGAGACAGCTTGATTCCTTTACTTTGCCTGAAGGGGTGGCTCTCATACAATATGTCGATGACATCTTGTTGGCAGCCGATACGCCTGAAGTATGTGAAGAGTGTACTTTGTCTTTGCTTTCTTTTCTTTTGAGCAGACCAAGACACAACACTTAACTAGTGCTCGCCTGACAGGATACGAATTGACACTGTTAGCACCTCATATTACCTTGATGAGGTGTGCGACCCTGAACCCAGTCACTTTGTTCCCATATCCTGCTGCTCAGTCCCAGTCAAAGGAACCTCACAATTGTATATTCCTTACTGAGGAACAGACAAAGGGTTGTATCGATTTGCAAGATACGCCCCTTCCAGATGTAGATGGGGAACTGTGGGTTGATGGGTCCTGTCTGAAGTTACCAGATGGCACGACTTCAGCTGCTTATGCAATTACCACGCTTGAGACAGTAGTGGAAACAGCTCGCATACCTCAGAAGTCAGCTCAAGCAGCTGAACTAATAGCTTTGACGAGCGTGTGAACTTAGCACTGACTTTTGTGTGAACATTTACACGGATAGCCGCTATGCTTTTGGAGTGGTCCATGATTTTGGCCTACTGTGGAAGGAAAGAGGCTTTCTTACATCCCACGGGATGCAGATAATGCACGGAGAATTAGTACATAATCTCTTGACTACACTTACATACCCAATTGCTATTATGAAATGTAGCGCACACAAGAAAATCATTGACAAAATAGGACAAGGCAATGCCTTTGCAGATCGCGTAGCTCGTGAGACTGCGATGCAGCGAAGCACTACATCCATGTACGAAGTGAAGTCCCAAGCTGAGCTTTGGCACGACGCTAGAGAGGAAGTATTGGATATACAGAGATCTGCCTCTGTGGAAGAGCTTGAGCAATGGTCTAAGGAAGGAATGTTAGACAATAAGGGTTGTTGGCGTAACAAAGAAATGAATAAGTGCAAATTGCCTGCATCCTATTTACAACCTATGGTTCAAATGGCACATGGGCTGGCACATGTTGGAGCTCTAGCAATAACTAAATTGCATACACAAGTTTGGGAGCATCTTGAAATTGCCAGCACAGCTAAAAGAGTGGTACAGTCCTGTTTGATCTGTTGGCAGTATAATCCTGGAAAAGGGACACAGACTCGTACAGGAGGGTTTGCTACACCAACCGCACCTTTTGAAGTTTTGCAGATGGATTACATCAGCTTGAATGCTGCAATAATCTGAAGTATGTCCTAGTGGTGGTATGTGCCTTCAGTAAATGGATAGAGGCATACCCTACAAAGGATAATACTGCTCTCACCTCAGCAAAGGTGCTTCTAAAGGAGTTTTCCCCTAGATATGGTGTTTGTAAGTTTTTGTGGAGTGACAACGGACCAAATTTTTTGGGCAAGTTGTTTAGCATGTCCTGAAAGTGTTAGGGATCAAACAGAAATTCCATACAGTCTTCCACCCGCAATCAGCAGGATTAGTGGAAAGATACAATGCTACATTAAAATTAAAGTTGGTGAAAATACTGGCTTCCACGTCTTTAAGGTGGCCAGATGCATTACCCTTGGCATTGTTGTCCATAAGATCGGTGCCACATTCACGATCTGGTCTCACCCCATACGAAGTGGTCTTTGGGAGACCGATGAGTATTTGGGGAGTTCCTAAGCTGTGCCCCATACATGATGTTCCTTTGGTTGTGATGAATGATTATTTGGCACAGTTAACCAACCGTTTGATCTCTATTCATCAACAGGTTCGAGAAGCGCTTCCTGACAGATCTACAGGTGAGGCCCATGAATTCCGTCCTGGCGACTATGTGATGGTCAAGGTCTTCGACAGATCGAACAACCTAGAACCGAGGTGGTGAGGTCCGGAGCAGGCGCTCCTGACTACAAGGACAGCAGTTCGAGTGACAAACAAGAAGAACTGGGTCCACAGCACACACTGTAAGTGTGTGTCGCCTGCCTTGGTGGAACCTGCTGTGCTGACAGACCATCGAGAGATTCTGGAGACGGAGAAAGGTCAAGCTATCTCACCTGACGAATCTGCGGAAATCTTCCTGGACCACACGTTTCCTGGAGCATTGCGATATCACTTGAGACCGAGGAAAGAATCTGCAGTGTTGAAAAAGACTGGTTGAGCTACCGCCCTGGGTTAATAAAACGGAGAGCCGATGTGGCAAGGGGGGAGGAATCAGCCCTGCGTTAGTGTTAGTGTAGTGACACCCGTCTTGGCCCGTGTCAGCGACTACCCAAGAAATAAGTAGTAGTAGTATAAGGATTTATTTCGATAAAAAGACATATCTTAAAAGCATCATATTCAAAAATACATTACATTTGTACCTTCAGAAAAAAAGATTTGATACACAAATAACATCAAAGCTAAAATCAGTGGTAAAAGGGAGAAAACCAACACAGAGATAAGAAAGATAAAATCACAGTTTACAGATTAGAATCATAAATGATACATTTTCTTTAAGATCACAGATTATACATATTCTTTAAGCATTTTAGATCTAATGGCCCAAGCCCATGATAAAAATGTTGAGAGACCACATACGTACAGCGGCCGAGTGTCAGACATCAGGATACCCAACGCCTCATTGTGATGTCTAGCACCCAATAATCTACATAGTGGTTTAAGCCAGCACTTCCTCGGTGACACGAAGGCCGGACATACAAACAGAATATGTGCAATAGATTCTGTTCTGGCCTTCCAAATAGGGCAAAAGGGTGTTGTGTGAAATGGGGTTTACCAGCGGGCAGTAAATTTGCGCACTGGGAGCACTCCGAACCTAAATCTAAAATACATAGCCCTATCAGCGGGTTTCTGAATAATATCAAGATAGGGTTCGCGGAATGCCACATCCTTAAACCTTAAGAAATCTTCTGTTAATCTACCAAGCTTTGGATCAGTGCTGTTTCTAGTTGCGACCCATCTCCAATGAAGATTCATCAATGTTGCCTTAGGGGGGGAAGACCTGTTCACCCAGGCTTCATTGAGGCCTAATTTATTTTCTGATCCTAACAGCTGTTCCATATTGCAAGTACCCCGCAGTTCTGCCCCATAGAGGGCCGCACTGACTCCCCTCACCTTATAGATATCGATGACCGGGGCGATGGGTCTGGTTGAAGAGGAGCGCTATTCCTTAAGAAGTGCCCCCACTACCCTTTTATGGCTTAATAACATTTTGTTAAGATGAGTATTCCACTGCATAGTGTCAGAAATACGTATACCTAAGTAATCAAATACAGTGACCCTTTCCAAAGATACATGGTTTAGGACTGGGGTTGCCCAAGTTTTTAAGGGGGGGTTCAACACCAAATATTTTGTCTTGTCTGTATTTATTACAAGGACTTGTATATTAAAAGAGTATCATCAGCGAATAAGAGGGTTGGAATTCGCTCACCCGCCAGGGATGGTGCATCAGATGGATTTTCCAGCAAGTGCTCAACCACACCATTCACATATAGTGAAAAGAGAGTGGGAGCAAGAACACATCCCTGGCGGACACCTCTCTCCACTGGAATTCTATTTGTCTTCCGCCCCTGAGTGCCCCACCTCACTTGGGCATAATTGCCTTCATGAAGCCTCACTAGGATTGACAAAATATGGGAAGGAATCCCCATATCAGACAGCACTCCCCATAAGCGTTCCCGAGGCACCAGGTCAAAGGCAGTCTTTAGATCAATAAATGCGAGGTAAAGACTGCCTTTGCCTATAAGAACCACTTTCCAGTAAATTAATAATAATCTAAATGCCTGCTCTATTGTCCCAGTGCCAGCCCTGAATCCCGCTTGGTAATCTGAGAGAATCTTGTTTTCATCAGCCCATTGCCCATTGCAAGATTCTCTCAAGTATCACCTTCCCGACAACCTTCTGGGTAGAGTCTATTAGGCTTATAGGGCTTATAGGGCTTATAGGGCGATAGTTGGAGGGGTCGTCCCTGCGCCCCTTTTTAAAAATTGGGACAACCTCAGCCCCCTTCCATGATTCAGGGATTGTGGCACCGTTATCAATAGCGGAAACGGATAGTTTTTAAAGCTCTTACTCTGGCTCATAAGGCCTTGCACGCTTCCGGGGCCAAATACATTAAAAAACGGCTGACTTTCTATCATCCTGTCAGATCCTTGAGATCTGAGTCGCTGGCTTTGGCTGTGGTCCCAGTCATAAGAAGAGCAAGGATTGGGGACCGGTCCTTCAAGTACCTGGCGCCACAGCTCTGGAATACTCTGCCAATTGCTCTTCGCAGGAATACCAATTTGTTGGCTTGTAGAAAAGACCTGAAATCTTGGTTATTTGTTCAGTAGGCCATACCTTTTTCTCGCCTGCCCCTTTGTTTCTGTTGTAGGTCATAAAGCGCCAGGACACTCCTTGGAGTAGCCGAGCACTATACAAAACACCAGTAACATTAACATTAAGTTCATTTTCCAGCAATGTGACTGTGGTGGATAAAGAGCCACCTTTGGTGCCCCTAGCATATATATTGAATATTACTAGAGTTCTCCCTCTATGTGGCCCTCTCACTGAGATCCGTAGGATATCTGGTGAATTACAGTGCTTTTGTGAAATGCTACATTCAAGGGAAATACTGACCCATATTAGAAGCCCACCTGAGGGGCGACCTCTCCCAGATATTGGGGATACAGCTGGCAAAAAATAAGTAGTGTAGCCGACCTTATGGTTGGGCTCTAAACTCCAGGTCTCCTGGAAAATGCAAATCATAGTCATAGTCATAGTCATAGGCTCTTGTATAGCGCACAGATTACCAAAAGGTCTCAAGGCGCTTGGCAACAGAGGAATAGACGCCAACCATGTGTAGAGGGGGGGTGGCGAGAAATTAATTGGGAAAGAGCCTTGTTTTTAGGCCCCTACGAAAGGCCCGGTGATTGGACAGGGACAGTAGATGTGCAGGTAGCTTGTTACAGAGTTGGGGGGCTATGTAAGAAAAAGCTCTGCATCCATTTCTCGATGTCCTAGCCCTCGGCTGTACCAGGAGGGACTTAGAGCTGGATCTTAGGGTTCTGGAAGGTAAGAGGGTCCCATACCATGGAGAAGTTTATGTGTAATACTAAGGATCTTAAATTGACTTTTTTGGTGCACTGGAAGCCAGTGCAGCTGTCTGAGGGAGGGCAAAGAGGGGGACCCAGGGGGCAGGCCTAGCACCAGGCGTGCAGCGGCGTTCTGGAGGGTTTGAAGCTTAGTCATCAGACACTCATTGATGGAGGCAAACATTGCGTTGCCGTAATCCAGACGTCTAACGACTAGTCCTTGAACCAGAGGTTTTCTGGACTCAATGGGTAGCCATTTGAAAATCTTCCGCAATTTCTGCAGTATTCCATAACAGGAGCCAGATACTTGGGTAACATGAGCCTTCATAGAGAGAGCACATTCGATCATTATTCCCAGGTCACGCACCACTTCTTTGGGTTTGGGGCACGGTCCTAGTTCTTGAGGCCACCAGTCATGCGACCCTTAATGTCTTTGCCTTGCCAAATAGCATGATTTCAGTTTTGCTATAATTGAGTTGGAGTTTATTTCCAGTCATCCTTTCACTGATCTGGATCATGCACCTCTTAAATCTAGTGCGGGTATCAAGGACATCTAAACTACAGGTGATAAGCACCTGAGTATCGTCGGCGTAGGACACTGTGGAGAAGCCATAAGATTTTATAATGTTGGCCAGAGGGGTGAGATATATGTTAAATAACAAGGGACTAAGAATGGACCCTTGTGGAACCCCAACGGAGAGAGGGGTCTTACTAGATTCCAAGAAATTTGCCTTAATATATGAGTGCCGGTCCGCGAGATAACTCTTGAACCAGGCCAAGGCCTTGCCTCTGACACCAATCTCCCACAGCCGTTGATAGAGAATGCTGTGAGAGATGGTGTCAAAGGCTGCTGAAAGATCTACCAGGATCAGGAATGCGGAATCACCTCTGTCCAAGGTGAGATGAATGTTGTCCACCACTTCCGTTACTGCCGTCTCTGTGCCATGGGCAGCACAGAATCCTGACTGCAAGGGATCTAGAAGCGCATGGGCTTCAACGAAAGTGGAGATGCGCTTATTGACTAGGTGTTCCTGTACCTTTCCAAAGTAGGGCAGTAGCGATATAGGCCTATAGTTAGACACAATGGAAGGGTCACTGGTGGGCTTTTTGAGGATGGGTTTTACCTGAGCCACCTTCCAGCTGCTGGGCATAGATGCAAGCTCAAAAGAGGTGTTAAAGATGTTAGAGAGAGAGCAGGCCAAAAGTGGGAATATCTCGTTGCTCTTACGGGGGGAAGTGAGTCGGTGGGAGAACCCGATTTCACTTTCCCAAGGGCTACTAACACTTCAGCAGCCGTGGTGGGCTCAAACTCCATAAGAGAAGGACACTCGATATAGTCTGAGATAGGAGAGTTACAGGAAGATTCCTCACCCCCTTGGGTGAGATTGGGTCCAGAGGCTGCAAACGTGGAGTAGATCGACTTGATTTTATTGTCGAAATGAGCGGCTAATGCGTTAACCCACTCCAAGGTGGGGGTAAAGGATGACTGTTCCACCTGCGGTGCAGTGAACTCATTTAGTATTTTAACAGTTCTTTACTGGAGTGGGACGCTTTGTTGATTCTTTGAGTAAGATAACTGGATTTAGCTTCCTTTATGTTTTTCAAATAGCTAGAATGGATCCGTTTATAGTTTTTACGATGTTCCATCGTTCTTGTTTTCCTCCACAGCCTTTCCGCTGATCTACTAGCGGTTTTCTCTATTTTCAATTCCTCCGTAAACCACGAGGAGGCAATGGTTTTTACTTTGACTTTTGTTTCCGGGATGACCTTGACCAGTGCATTCTTAACACATTCATCCAACTGGTTGGCCATTAGGTCAATATTATTGGATGTATCTTTGGGAGGATTAAACTGGGTCAGAAAAGCCTCCGATGTCAGTTTATGCCAAGGCCATTGTAGTGTAGTTCCTATTATCCCAATAGGCTCTGCGCATTGGAATAATATCTTCAATAGTATAGACGTAGGACTATGGTTAACTAGGTCTTCTACCGACGATAGTAGACTTAAAGTTATGTGTGTGCCAGCTAGCTCAGAGTTCACTAGAACCTTTCTCGAATAGGCAAGGAGGAGTTTAACCTCCCTGGATAGACAAGAAGGGATTTAGTTTCTGACAACCATAGAACATGACAACTTTGCTCTCCCCTAATCAAGAGTATATCTCTAGAGTCGTGTGAGAACAAAAGACAACTTATTTTACTCAGTCAGTACGTGCATTCTTAGTTTCACCAGATTGTAGAGAAAAGGAAGAGACGGGCGTGTTCAATAAAAGGATGTATGACGTTACAACGCATACTTTTACTCCGCGTACCATTACAACGCGGTATTTACAACGAATACCGTTACAACGCATAGCGCTTTGGGGTGCTGGATAGTGGTAAGTATAATTTACTATTCTAACTCCAGTCCCCGTGGACCCTAGGGAAGGTGTTGGATAGTAAATTAAACTTACCTCTTATCCTAGAGCGCCCCCCAGCGCAATGCGTTGTAATGTCATGCGTTGTAATGCCCGCGTTGTAATGGTAGTGCGGAGTAAAAGTTGCGTCGTAACGGGTGTATACCTCAATAAAAAGGTGTTATTTATTGATCTGTCTCCTTTCTCATACAAGAGAAATGAATCGCTATTATTGCAATACTTATAGTTAAGTAAAGTGCATACAGTAAAAACAGGATTATAAAATAATACTGTAAAAGCATTGATATGGTTTCTTAGCCATATGATACTTAAAAATGGATAAAAGTTATATACATATATACATTGACTAATCGTACTCAACTGGTGCTTCTAGCTACGCCTACCCCAGTGTACCTGACCTAAGCCTAATACGTGGGCGGGAGTAGATAAGTAGCAGTTTAAGTTAAGTTTGCTTTGCCAAGGATCTGATTCAAGAATTCTCTGTGAGGGGTTATTCAGTTCAGTACCTGGGATTTAGAAGGCTGGAGGGCTGGTATCTCAATCTCAGGACTCGATATCCCAGTTGCCCGCAAGGGCGGCTGGAAACGCCGGGGCTGGATTTCTCGAAGAGAAAAGGCAGCGTCTCTCTCTCAGCGCGTCAAAAGGGAGGGGCAGCGTCCGTGGGCTTTTTCTGCATCAGCTGGGCTCCTCGGCAAGTATCGCTGCTCCAATCTCGTCACCACCGTGTGTTTGCTTAGGGCAATGTCGGTAATATTTATACCTGAAAGGTGCCGAGATTGACGTAAGGATGGACATAAATACGTCAATAAGGATGTCATAAGAACTGGTCGTTCGTACATTCTTTACTGGAGTTCGTGGTTAAATCAAAACAATAGCTGCGGGGGATTTCCCAGGTTGCTGGAGGTTTGATTTGTTTTGAGAACTCGGTATGCTTTCTATGGGGGCTGGGGGAATAGTGCTTGCCTAACGTGGTAGCATTCGCTATGACCTAATCAGAAAACGGGTTTCTGTGCCGTTGTATGGCCACTATTGATTTATTAACTGGACAAGGGTCAGAAACAGGAATATTGATACAGTTCCCATAGGAAATTCATCACACCCACTCCACGGAATCTGTGTCCATATTTACTAACCTAAGTATAGTAAACATTACTAATATTGTATGTGTACTAAAACGGCCCCAAAATACATTAAATTTGCATTAAATTTGGATTTGCGTAACACATGAAAAAAAATATAGTTACTGTATGCATTTAAGCAGTGTAATCATTAAAATTGTATATCTGCACGAATGATTTGCGAAAATAACACATGAAATGGCTCTTAGTACAGAAGAAAAAGTGCGAGTCCATTTCATCACATAGAAATAAAATCGTATGTGTAAATAACCTAAAGGTCGAGGTAAAGGATTCTTGAGGTACCTAAGAATAGAAGTGTCTGTTCTCTAAGAATAGTTTACTTTAAGCAGAAGATAAGTGCCTGAAAGGTAAATAATTTGGATGTTTGGAGAACGTTACTGTTTGCAGGAGCAGACTCGAAGAATTCTTGGTGGCTTTATTTTTAAATTCGAAGGCCAAATTCAGAGTTCAGGGAACGCTGTGTGCACGTTTGCCGAAAGTCATTCTTTCTGTTCTGGTGAAAACATCATATCATTAAGATGTTCGAAAAAACAGTCAACAGCTTCTGGTGAGAGTACGACAAGGTTGGAAAATGACACTACCATGCAGTCATGTGCATGATTGCTTTCAGTGATGGTTAGATCAGCATAGCTGACAGATGGTCGTACCTGATCGATGCTGCTTTCATCTTGTACTTCACTACTCTTCAATCGCAGTGGTGAAGTCTCCACGAATGCCGTCATCAGGATTGGTAGCCACTGGGGACAGCACAATGCATGAGCCTTAACTGGACTCAACAAAGTCTCTGCATCCAATGGCACTTCTGATTGTAGTGTGAGACAGGTGTCCAACACGCATTCTTCGCCGCATAGCAAGCACCTTAATACAGGCATAACACAGTTCTGCCATAAAGGTCTAAATGAAAGAAACCAGGTCATATTTAAATCTCGTAGCCGGGCTAGTCCAAGGACTTTAGTTATGCGGTCCCGGTAGCGTATAGCTAGGATCGTTTCTTCCATTGTTGATGGAGTCATGTCTGTGACACGGTTTGCCATATCGAAGCAAAAGTAGCAAAAATAGGACGCCTGCTACTAGTCCCAACAGGAGAGGTAGTCCGCCAAAGAGGGAATGGACGAAGTTTGGAAAAATACCCAGGATCGCTTTGAATGGTGTTAAAGCGCCTGAAAAAACTGTCTTAAATACACTGGCGATACCACTTGTATCAGAAATATTTAAGATTTCGTTCAACATTTCTGCGAAGTGTAGGGGGCTATTCGTTGATAGCAGTGAATGAATCTCTGCCGTTGTCCTTGCAACTTGGAGATCATACGTTTCTTTTGATGACGTGAACCTGGTTGGCGTCTGTAGGAGCACAGTCTTCATTCTGCTTAAAGTATCAATTTGAATAGAAGAGAAATGAAAACTGGGCCATAACCTTGCCTCCCTGTCTGGAGTATCGTTTGGGAACAATACTCTTTCACAGCACATGACCCTGGTAGTCACGCTCACGAGAGAAGGTTTTCCGGGCATTAGGCTGCAACATCTGCGATCTACAATTAGAATGTAACTCCCGTTCGAGAGTCTCCTAAAGAATGGTTCTATTCGTGTTGCAGGTGTGCCTAGCTGGTGACATGAAAGGTTATTTGAAGTCCCTGCACAGGCCCCATGCAAACTTAAACCCTGACACAGAAGTATACCACTTAGTGATTTAAGATATTAAATAATGACGTTGTGTTGATTAAACGCCAAGGCACATAGCCTGAACGCAGATTTTGTAACGTCCAGCCAAGCTGTACAATAGAACGTAATTGAGACTGACCGTGTTGTAACATCAGTAAGTCTTGCTCTATTATATCGATTGCCGACGATACAATACTGTCCAGTGAATATATTCTGGAAGACAGAGTCATTAACCCATTGTCCACAACAGAAAGTGATTTTTCCAAATTGATATGGTCAATTTCCCGTATTTTTTCTGCTGTCTCAATTTGAGTTTCTTTCCAAGCTTCGTTGTAGGCTGCATATATAGAGGCCACTATGAAACGTTTTTGACGCTGTTTGCGTGGTCCTATAATGAAACTGCGCAAGTCAGCACCTTCTTTAAGTAAAGTTAGGTGTTGTTTAATTTCCGCCAGTGTGGATGTATGTAGCCACTGAAGGCAGAGCTTTCCCACACTGTAAGTAGTTACAATCCCTGGGTGTTGTCTCTGGGAGTATCTTGGGTCTGGCCTGGTCAATGTGAACCCCTGTATTTTGTTCAGGAATCTGTCTTGACAGTTATTTGTGTCTGTGGGCCAGATCAACCATTTTTTCCATTCAGGATGTGTTCTGTTTTGGTTTAAAATACTGGTTACGTCTATTTCAACATCAGAGGTGCTATTACTATCCATTGTTGGCTTTGGAATAGACGGTTTGTTTAAGTCTTTGATTTTGGCTAGACCAAGACAGGTGGTCTGCTGAATTGTGTCATTCAAAAATATAATTTGTTCTGGGATCATGCAGGCTCTAAATAATGATTCTATACCTTGCACTTGCCAATCTTTTGTGCCCCAGATCGTTTTCGTTTCAATGTTATCGTTCCAGAAATCGAAACCAAATGTATTCATTTTTTCAAAAAATGAGTCTGAGTATATCAATTTTGTGTTTGTAAGCATGGTTTTCACTCCTGTCTTATTTAACAATTTGAAGTAGAATGTTTCTGCATTACTTGTGTTAAATCCTGAAAAGTATGAATATTTATCATAAAATGTTTTTGAACTGCCTTTTGGTGGAGTTGCACAATGTTCCCATTGGTTAAAATTTAAACCATTTCTAGGCTGACTAGATTTATGCAGATAATGGTTACCATAATGGTTACAGCAAAACATTTGATCGTAATTAGATGAACCTTGTAAATAATCATGTTCTGTAAATTTAGCTGACATCACTAGATCAGACATCATATTATTAATACTTTCAAAGTCCCAATCATCAGCAAATGTGCTTGGTTTTACAAAGTCACTTAATGAAATATTAAATTGGTGTGGGTACTTCAGGAGTTCAACCGGACCATATATTTCATATTCAGTTTTGTCCCATGCTACCCCGCCGGGTATAGGATTGGCTGTGAAGTTGACAGAAGAAAGTTCTCTTTTCTCGATGTGTGAAGATGTGTGTGGTTTAAGGACCAAGTTGATATTCTGGCTTGCTGTGTCCATTTTAGCATATCTTCCCTCAATGAAATGTCCCAAGCATAGTACCATGATGAGCCAAAGTATGAGGATAAATGCACCAAATGCCACCCAAATTTCAATCCATGGAGAAATCAGATAGGTTTCTTTTAGTTGTTGAAAAAATTTCTTTGCTTTGTCTTTAAAAGTTCTTTTCGTTGGATGATCATCAGGTTCATTCAGATCTTCAGAAAAATCATCGAAGTTGATGAAGTAGCCGGATGCTGTTCTGTCTATTGTTTCAATTGCATCTGGATTACTTTTTGTTTTTAGGATTTGCTTTGTTTCATTAGCATAGTCCGTTACATCACTGTAGAGTGGAGTTTCTTGATGTAAAGTTTTGATTTGGGTTTTAAGAGGTTCAAGTTCTATTGCTTTGTTGCATAGTCCTTGTTGGTTCACTGTATATTTTTCAAATGTGATCAGTCTTTCAGTTGGAACCTCCGTGGATGTAGCAAACTTTGGTGTTCTACTACTTCTTGGGAGTCCACTTGGCCTACTACTTGTTATTGGCCACATGATTGTGGTTTAACCAGGTCGATGGATACAACTCGGTTCTCTTTTTTACCAGCAAGGGGCGGTAGTACTACTGATCTTGTTCCGTTGACAGACAAGACAGGAACTGCTTTTCTGTAAGAAGGCCCAAATTCCTTCTTCACCGCGATCTTCTCTCTGACTAGATCCCCGATTTTTGGAATCCAGACAGGCCTTGCTGGGACAGGTGGTTTCTCTTCAGTGGTTGTTGGCTGTTGTTTCTTCTTGTTTCATTTAAGTCCTGTAAAATAGCCAAACGGTCTTTGATATCAAAGCATTTTTCTTTAACCACTGAAGTCTGACTATCTAAGTCCTGGACTAACATTCTAGTCCCAAACAATAGTTCGTACGGACTGAGACCTCTCAGAGAATTTCTTGGCAGATTATTAAGACTACGTTGGACACTTATTAAATGTTTGACCCACCCAGCTCCCGAACCTAATACCTTTGCTGTTATCGATTGCTTTATGTCACGGTTTTTTCTTTCCACGATTCCGTTTCCCTCAGGATGAAAGGGACAAGAGTACCGCAATGCAATGCCCATGCTGGTCATGGTCTCCTTATAAGCCCGGGAGCTAAAAGCAGGACCCTGGTCAGAATGCAGCATGCCAATTGCGTATGTGCCGATAAAGACTCGCAAATCTTTTATAACAGTTCTGGCGTCAGCCGTTCGCTGGGGCCACATCCATATGAATCTCGTGCATGAATCCACTGCAACCATGATATATTTATAGTTACCATCCCTTTGTAAGGGACCGCAGTGGTCCAGGTAAACACACGCTAATGGTTTATCTGAGATTAGAAGGGGCGTCTGGGCTGGTCGTTTCACTGTTGATACCTTCATTCTTTGACATATTTCGCATTCTAGAACATAGTTCCTAGTTTGTCTTCTCATTCTCGGCCACCAGTATCTCTGTTTTAATAATGATACTGTGGCTGAAACGCCAGCATGTACAGAAGCAAGCCCTTCGTGTGCCGCTATAATGAGTCCTAACCTATGTTCCATGTTTGGAATTGCCCTATCCCCCACTCCAGGGATTCGAGCAAATGGAACGTTATTCGCATCAGTTATGTATGAGTACTTTACTGGAAAGCCTTTCGGTAGTGTTTCTATCGCATCTTTTACTGTAGCGCTGACAGCCTGTAATATTTCGCTGTCTATTTTTGTTTTTGATCTGGTGACGGCAGCTACGGAAGCCGTTTGCACAGCTGCCTTGTAGAATCTAAGGTCAGGGGACAATCGATATTTGCCCGGCGGTATCGCCTCTTAGACCCATGAAATATTGATCAATGAAGAGGCAGGCGCTGGAGGCGGGAAGGCAGGAAACAAGGTTTATTCTCTCCGGAGGAGAACACAACAGTTAGACAGCAGGTATCGTTCTGAGGTGCTCTATCTGCATCTCTGAGGCCTGGCCTCTTATATACAGGTTTTATTGCTTTATTATAGATTACATGTTCATGGCAATGCTTTGATGTACGGAAAGACATTCCCGGAATCTCCCCTTCGGGCCCGTTCCCACACACATTTACAGTAGAAGTCCCCACCCCGGTCACAACAGGTGCTGATTATCGCGCAGCTGGATATTCCGCCGATTCATGGAATGTGGGGGGTTCGATCGGATCTCATGGGGTGGGGGCTTTGATCAACTCGGGGGTCCTTTGATGAGGGAAGCTTTCTACTGTACGGGGAGGGGCGAGGAATAGTACCGGCAGAGCTGGGTGTCGGCCTGGGAACGAGGAAGACAAACGGGCACACACAGGAAAAAGGGGGTTGGCATCAAAGGGCCTGGGACCATGAAAAGGAATGAAGGGAGGTGTCGCGCTGGGAACAGGATGGGGTTCTGAGGCAGAGCTGCGCTGAAGAGGGGTTTATGACTCAAAGCAGGTGCGAGCAGGGGGGTTGGTCAGCGTGCAGGCTTGGTGAGGGCGAAGGGCTACGTCGGGGGCCAGTGGCATGCAAAAGGGCTATTCTGATCGAGGCACCTAAAATGGCGGACGCGCACGACAAAAAGTGTGGCATCAGGGGGAAAGGCAAGATGGTGCAGATAATGTTTACCAAAATCGTACTAATTTTCCACAGTCCTCCCTTTAACATATTCAAGACATCTTGCTGGTCTATTTCCTATTCATGTCTATTGTGGTAGTCATAGGTAAAAAGTAGGAACTCAGGTGAAGGAGCTATAAACATTACATTTCAAAATCGCTCATCTTAGGAGGCGGGTCCATCGAAAAAAACTCGTTTGCAGGAAAGTTATAGTAATGCAGACAAAACATTTCATAGCTACTTATAGTCGGTAGGAATGTAAACTGATAGGTTATTACATATCCGAGTTCTGTTCATTGTTGGTTGCTGCATAATCAATACATTGGTGGCTGGGAGAGAAATGAGACATAGTAGAAACGATAAATAAGGAATGTTCGAAGTTAGCGAGTTCTCAGCATTTTGGTTTCCGTCTTCCGTTGGCACTGTGGAGCACCGGCGGTGGAGCTTATGGGTCCAGCTCTGATCTAGATTCCGCGTTGCAGGGCATGACCTTTTTCTTGCTTTCCCGGTCAAAAAGGTCCTTTTCGCCCTGTGTCCTTTGGAGTCGGCAGTCAAAGAGTTCAGGTGGAAGAAGAGTGTGTAAGTAGTCCATAGGGTAGGTCGGAGAAAAAGGGGGGATGGAGCAGGGCCAGATCGGGAACAGACCAGGGGGCGGAGAATTCCAGGTAGGCGGGCTCATGACTGAGTTCAGAGAGCGGGGACTTTTTCAGCACACATTTTGAACATTGAGCAGGGACATCAGGTCAGCCCTTTCCTCTCATTTTGTCGGAAATAGTGCCTTGTCCTGCAGCTCTTTTCTGCCGCGGTCTCGCCTTGGCCAATGTCGCAGATGTTCCATAGTCTGTAGTCAGGCCACGTGCTCCCACATCCGGTCCTTCTTTCCTCCGACGGTCGTACCCTTAAAATGAGTTTGAAAAGACAGTCTTTAGAGAATTGGTAGAGGAAGGTAATCACATAAGTCCATTTCTCTCCCAGCTCCAGGCACAAAATGAAAACGTCCATTATATTAGGGTTCACAACTAACATATAAATGACCGATGATGGGCCTGTTGGATTTACTATGACTTTCCTTCACAACTATTTATTACAGTTTACGACAGTTCATCTGATGGAGACCCCCCCCTTCGTAATACGAGCCTGACAAAGCTATACCGTTCTCTAGGGCTTTAGATTTATAAAGGGTGCTGTGAGCTATCAATATGGTACTAATAGGTATCTTGCTGAGGGACGAACATAGGAAAAACATTTTTTTTCATTCTATCAATGCATCTTGCCTTTCAATTAAACATTTTTCGCTTTCAACGGTGTTCATTGCAATGATTTTCTTGGCTTCGGTCTAATCCTTTAACTTTGTAAAACATCATTCTGGTTCCTATGTGGCCTCTTATGGCCTGATTACTAAATTAGAAAAGACAGGGGTCTTATGGGAAACAACGAGGGACATAGAAAACTGAGGTAAGGGCGTAAGTAGACCCATCTCTTATGACCGGGGGTGAGGGACAGTTTTATAACTCTCGTCTGGGGCAGCTGATACGAAACAGGGGGCGTTCCTGGAATACGAGGATGTTCCGATCATTTTTACTGGTTTGGGTATTGCGACAATTCGGGACGGGGAAGGTCGCGCCTTCTGAGGCATTTTATTTCATCATAGGAGCCGCTGACATGTAGTTCCCTTATTACGGGTCAGATTAGGGAACCTCAGTCGTCTTACCTGTCCTTTCCCTCATCGCCAACTCTCGGTTTCGTTAATTTAGCAGAAAGGAGAGGCAATGACACGGTCTCAGGGTGATTGTATTAAAGACAAGTTTTGTGCAAATACTGGCGGTATTTGAAGCCAATTGGGTGGTGTGCTAGGGGTGGAGGTCTGCCAATTTGGGTGCTAGTCGTTCGGAAGAGTGAGAGTGTGGAGAAGAGAGCGAGAGAGAGAGAGAGAGAGAGAGAGAGAGAGAGAGAGAGAGAGAGAGAGAGAGAGAGAGATGTGCAACAATAGGCTAGATAGTACACGTGCAACATAGGGAGCGGCCGTGTATTTAAGATAGATTATTCAGCGCATTACTTGATACAAGACATCGCAGGTCTGTGTTAGTATTTTGAAAGCATGCGGTTCAGGACGGACGGGCATTAGGTCGGGTACGGGGGACATGCATTGTGAAAAAGGAAAAGGGCACCATTGTGTCGTACTCCTTACATTCTTGGTCCTTTGACCAGTTGAGTCGACGCTTCAGTCACACACAAACATTCTTTCATAGTTTCAGACATACGTGGCATGTGTCCACTCGCGCAACCGGGATTAAGGGTGATCATTTCTCAACAAGTCACACTATTGATTGGCTCGTTTGTTACATGAGCAGTTGGTGGGAGTGCTTAGGTGCCACCTTGCGGCGCTAGTCTGCTTCGCGTATCAGACATGGCAAGGCTTCAGATCTTCGCCACACCTCGGTTGTGATCTCCGATGTAACCTGCAGAGGGAGGGAAAAGAGGGGAAGGGAGGGGGACAACATTCGCGCGTATCCAATACATGGATTCAAGAGTCCTTTACTTACCTCATACCCGTCTTATCTCCTCGGGATAGAATCCCTGAGGTTGTGGTTTCTGGAGTCAGGGGGGGGGGCAGTGTGTCCTTATAGGCTGTGAGTAGGAAAACGCTAGGGAATCAGAAGTACTTAGCGCGGAGTTTCTAGTTGGTAGGTGTATTTAACTATCGGGGTCCTTAAATCTCTTTCAACGCAGTGGTGTTCTAAGGTTTACTAGTTCTTCGATCAACTCTGTTCCCTAGTACCTTTGAGCGTTGTATTTTATAACATTTACATCGTTTCATTTTACCCATCTTTTATATTCCATCATTTATACCGTTTCGTTTTACCCATCCTCAGAAGTCGAGGTCTTCCTCCATGCGCGAGTTCATGGGTCAGTCGTGTGTCCGAAGGCAGAGTATCGTGTCTTAGATCCGATCCTTCATTCGAGGCTGGGCAACCACCTTCTAATAACCTTAAAGAGAGAACAAAGTAGGGTGCACAAAAACTCTCCCGCCGATCCCACATTTTAAATAAAGCATGCAATATCCATTCATAGTTTCGAAAACCTTTATTTTTGCAAAATCATTTCAGTACGTAGATTATGAGGGTGGAGTCGTATTTGGCCGGACACGGCAATGGCGAAAGTGCGTACAGTGGGGGTGTTGTTTCGCAGCAATAAAAAACATTTAGAAACGTTTATTCAGTCATTCGTAGGTAACTAAAACGTCCATCAATTGGTTGGGGGGATCGGGGGCATTTATTTCATAATTTAGAAGCATAGTCAGACTAGCTGCAATCAGATTTCCTATATGCATACCGTGTGCGTGCGTCATAAGCGAGGTTATACATTAATTATAAATAAAAATATAATACATCGTACATTTTGTAACCAACATTTTTAACGGGATCCTTTTACATGTTCGTCGAGTGAGCTCTCCTTCTTTCTTGTTAAGTGTACAAAAGGATCATATATATGTCTTGGAACATCAAGTTTGTATTAGTGCGAAGGAACACCACGAGGTGTTCGTAAGTTCCTATTGATACCGGCGCCATTTTGGGCGGGGCCGGGTTAGTCCGGAAGTAGCATCAGAGAAGGAAATGTTTCCTACAACTGGCAGTTGGACCAGAGTCCTTTTCGGCAGTTCAAGAATTCATGCTAACAGAAGGAGTGGCTATGCCATGCTTATTTCGTTTAGCGATCAAGGCAGTTGTCCCTTACCGGAAGCCTGCAGGGGCCGAGGGCTCCGGGGACTTTCGTAGAATCTTCAAGGCTGTGGAGATGCTGTCGGAGGTGGGGGCTCGTGCTCCGGTGGGCGAGCGATCGAGTTACATTGCCGTCCAAAGTTACTCTAGCGGCCGAGATCCGCCTTTCAGCGGGCCCAGACGCCATTTTGAGGCCCTGCAGCAGTCCCCTCTCGTCGAGTCTGCAAGAGTGGAAGAGACCTTTTGGAATGAACCCATGTCCAGTGTTGCGGAAGTATGGCCACCTGCGGTGCATGTTCGGTGCTGTGCAAGTATCGGCACCGTTGCATGTTCGGTGCTGCGCAAGTATCGGCACCATTGCATGTTCGGTGCTGCGCAAGTATCGGGGCGCCACCATGGTATGTTCGGTGCTACGCAGGTATTGGCACCACCGCCTGGCTGGAGGAGTTCGGCGCTGGGCCGGGGGCTGGGAAACCTCTTATCCGTGGGGGTGGGAGAGGCTCGTCCGCGTTGCCTCTCCCTCCCAGCCCGACCAGGACTGGAGGTATGTACAAGACATCCCGCCGCCCAGAGTTGTCGCGGCCATTGTTCATGACAGAAGTGGCGCCGGGCGTGCTGCTGCGGCCATTACGGAGGGGAAAAGAAAGAAGTGTCCTGTCCTTCTCTGGACCGGGCTTCCGGCGGATGTCGGCCGGACGCCCCTTGCTCTAGCCCCATGAACGGGTTCTTTGGCTCATCGGCTGCAGCCGGATCCCGTTGGCCCCGGTCCCTGGCCCTTGGTGGCCGGACCGGGGGGGACATGTGGCGGGACTGCCTGCAACTATCCAGGGCCGCTGTGGCCGGACTCCGCTGGCCCCTGCCTCTCCTTCGGCTCCCCCATATGTTAAGATTTCCTGACCGAGTGTTGGCAGCAGGGCCCGCCTTATATGGTTGCCGCCGGCTGGGCGTAACCGTAACCCTGCCCTACTTTGGAAGGTTCCAGAATGGGGGGGGGGGGCGAATGTTCTGTTGACTTTCATTTTCTAGTTTTACCGTTCTTGTTTCAAACGTTTTCTGTTGTTAGGGCATTATTAAGTGTTATTATTACATATTGTTATTTGTTTCTTGTTCGTTATGTTAAATAAAAGTTCAAGTTCATAAGTGGCCTATGGATTTCGTTTTCTCACTCCTTTCTTTCCAGGTTGTTCCATACTAAAGCTTCTGTTAACAAAAGTTTAAGTACCAAAGTAACACAGGCAGAGGGATGACGCAGATTCATGCATTACGTACACACAAACTCAGACGGGGAGACAGTACAAATATTATATAAAAAGACCCAAGACAAACATAAAACAGTTATTGGCCATAATTATCTTTTTCCGTCTGTTAATTTAGAGCTAGACTGGGTTCCCGTCTTAACGTTGTTCGATCTATGAAAACTCGAACATGTCGCTGAAATCAGTCTGGCGAAATCTGTGCCATCGGGCATAATCGAACGTGGTGGTTCTATCTGGCCTGACCATGTCAGTCTGATTCTTCTTTGTCTCGCGCTTTTTCCCTTTCTTCCGGGCTGCTATTCCTGTCGGTCCTCTGTTCCTACTCTCGCTCAGTAAAGTCGGACATTGGGCTTTCCAGTGTCCGATACATTTACAAAAAGCACATTGGTCTTGCCCTAAGTCTGGCCGTCCTGTGCGTAGTGTCGGGGGATAACTTTCGGGTCGTGGTGTCCAGGGGTTGTCCTGCTGATATATTCCTCTACCTGCTCTGTCCTCGTCTCTTCTCTTTCGTTGCATTGCCTCTTTTCGCCACATACCGAGACTGTCGAGCATAATAGGCGTTGTCTTATTATTACGAAGGGCTATTTCTAACGTTTCTATTTTATCAAGATCGAAGGATCCTACCAGTGGCCACTGTTTGTCTTGACTTTCTTTGGTATACCTGTGCCACAATTTATTATAGGCTATGGTAACTAATCCATAGTTTATGAACATGTCCTTATTAGGGGTGCCTTCCAGCGGAGCTAGATGATCCACCTCTAATAAACGGTCCGGGCTGAACCAGTTATCAATCAGTGGGGAGAAGACAGACATGACGGCTCGCAACGAGGGACAAAAGTCAGCACTGCCTATCTTATCACTGTGTGCAAAGACTAGACAGAATATTTCTATTCTACGTTGTTTGCAGGCAGTGAATACCTCATGAACCAATAAAAAACAACCAATAAAAACAACCAATAAAAATAAAATAAAATCAGTGGGGAGAGTAAGTAGGGGCGCAAAAGTCTGCGTCCTCTACCCTTTCACTATCCGTAAAGAGGAATCTGTTATTTCTTGTTTGCAGACAGAGAATCTCCAGAAAACAATCCGTGAACAGTAGTTCGGGGTCAAAGAACCCAGTTAATCAGTGTGGGAGAGGGAATCTCCCAAAAACCGTTAATAAATAATAGGATTCAGTGGGGGAGAAAAATAGGCACGACGGCTGCGTTACCTATCCTTCACTGTTTGCAAAAGGGAAAGAGCCTACTGTTTCTCCGCGTGCAGACAGTGAATCTCCAAATAAGTTAACAAAGAGTAATACTAGTATTTTCTGAACAATTAGTCAATTATTTTGCAGTTTGTCGTGTTTACACGACCTTACCCGGACCGTATGGACAGTTTCTTGTCTTCCGAATCCAGCGCCCGATCGTCCTCTTTTTTCGTATTCCTCGCAGCACTCCTAATGGTTCCCAGTCAGGACCGTAGATCACTAGAGAGAGGTCTGTTCGGAACTAGTGAAGTTCGGATGATCGGCTGCCAGACGAGGGTCCATTGGGCAAGAGCTCTCCCGATCGTTGCAGTCGTTCACTCTGTCGTCAGGACCTCTCCCACTGGATCCACGAGTCGCTGATGGGCCCCACGCTTGGGACGCCAATTGTAGAATCTAAGGTCAGGGGACAATCGATATTTGCCCGGCGGTATCGCCTCTTAGACCCATGAAATATTGATCAATGAAGAGGCAGGCGCTGGAGGCGGGAAGGCAGGAAACAAGGTTTATTCTCTCCGGAGGAGAACACAACAGTTAGACAGCAGGTATCGTTCTGAGGTGCTCTAACTGCATCTCTGAGGCCTGGCCTCTTATATACAGGTTTTATTGCTTTATTATAGATTACATGTTCATGGCAATGCTTTGATGTACGGAAAGACATTCCCGGAATCTCCCCTTCGGGCCCGTTCCCACACACATTTACAGTAGAAGTCCCCACCCCGGTCACAACAGGTGAGGATTATCGCGCAGCTGGATATTCCGCCGATTCATGGAATGTGGGGGGTTCGATCGGATCTCATGGGGTGGGGGCTTTGATCAACTCGGGGGTCCTTTGATGAGGGAAGCTTTCTACTGTACGGGGAGGGGCGAGGAATAGTACCGGCAGAGCTGGGTGTCGGCCTGGGAACGAGGAAGACAAACGGGCACACACAGGAAAAAGGGGGTTGGCATCAAAGGGCCTGGGACCATGAAAAGGAATGAAGGGAGGTGTCGCGCTGGGAACAGGATGGGGTTCTGAGGCAGAGCTGCGCTGAAGAGGGGTTTATGACTCAAAGCAGGTGCGAGCAGGGGGGTTGGTCAGCGTGCAGGCTTGGTGAGGGCGAAGGGCTACGTCGGGGGCCAGTGGCATGCAAAAGGGCTATTCTGATCGAGGCACCTAAAATGGCGGACGCGCACGACAAAAAGTGTGGCATCAGGGGGAAAGGCAAGATGGCGCAGATAATGTTTACCAAAATCGTACTAATTTTCCACAGCCTTTGCTGCTTCATCAGCCAATGAATTCCCTGCAACGTGAACTCCATCACGTTGATGACTCAGTGTATGTATCACGTGAGTCTTTTGTAGTTCTTTTTGTAAAAGAACTACTTGTTCCCAAAGCATTTTATGCTTGATTGTGCCACCTTTTGCATCTTTAAAACCGTTCTGAAGCCAGATCTGCAAGTATTCATTGTAAGACTGAACGCAATAATATGAATCGCACACTATGAGTGTGGGGTATTCCCGGGGGCGTGGCTGAGCGCGCAATGGTGGACGACGTGCCTGGGTAGAGCTCCGTGAGAGGCTCCCCTACCACAGGCCATTTCTCCGTAAATACTGTCCGCTTTGCCCGCTAACTAGCAGCGAGTCAATATTGAACATCCTACTATCACCTGACGAAGTTTGGGATTGTTGGCTCCTGAGGAACTGCTCCGGCGGCCTGCGAGCGACTCTGCTTGGTGTGGTGCAACACTCGAGGTCGGGGATCCGCCTGACTGCTTGGGCCTCGCGCAGGGAGACGGTGACGCGCAACGGCGCTCTACATAGGACTCGGAGGAGTGGGTGAGCGGAGGACCTCCGACGGCAAGACGGATTTGCCCCTGCCCGTTGTACAGCAGTGGGGGGGGTGCTGGAGTCGCAGGGCCCACTGCCGCCGGGATTACTTTCATCTCTGGACTGCTGCGGAGGACCTGGCGGAGGACCTCCCCTGTCTGCCGGAGACCGCGCATGATCTTCCCTGCACTCTGCTACAGGGCCCTTGACAGCGGACATTTCTGCCCGGCGCCTGCGACCACTGGGACCTGGCAGACGCGCTCGGTCACCCTACCGCTTCCACGCTGAGGGGCATCGGCGGGGGTCTGTGGCGCCTTGACAGTGCTCCTGTTTGCCACTGCATTCACCGGCCAGCTGCGCCTCTTTACCCCCCGGCGCTTGCCTGAGAGACGACGGGGACTGTGGTGAGTTGCGCCTGGCGGCTCCCCTTTCCCCCCCTCCCCCCCCGGCTGTGACTCGAGAGCGGCTACCCCCTGAACGCTGGCGCGGTGGTGGACGCCATTAAGGGGCTGTTGCGGGGATCCTGATTGCTGCCTCGCTCCACACTGGCCCTGCTCAGCCTGCAGTGCCCTTCGCCCCCCCTGCTCTGGATTGGGGCACTGTTGCTGCACCTTGGAACTGTCCTACTATGCGCCCACTCACGCTGTGCTTCCCGCCGCGCCACTGATACACTGTGCGGGGGTGAGCAACTGAGACACACGAGGGGACTGACACCCACCCTTGACTCGGAGAGGCTTGCGAGGGCACACGACCCTGTTCCTGACTGCTGCCGCCCTCGTGGTCAAACGGATGGACACTTGAGAGGTGGAGCCCCCTCCACGCACAAAGATAGTGACGCATTCAGGTGGCTCTTGCGCCATTCCACGGCGCCATTCCACAGCGGCCACTGCTACTCCTGTGGCCCTGTTGACAGCGCGGTCGCTGGTGATTCCTTCTCTTTGAGACCATTCTCTCCTGCTGAGTGCTGAACCCAGACGTTTCTCCACACGCACTTATTCCAGTTGATTAGTTCCACGGAGCGACATCTTCCATGTCTACTGGACCCAAAACGAGAGCCGTGGCCAGTGGCGTACAGGTGCGAGGCAAGACGATGAAGCCATCTGAACAAGATCACACGGCCTCCAAGCTGGACACCATGCTGGCGGCAATGGAGCGCTTGGAGGAGTCGCTGCAACTGACCCGCACCTCGCTGGAAACCAAAATTGACAGTGTGGCCATAGATTTGACCCACCTCCGCGCTGACCATAAGAAGCTTACTGAGCGCACAACTACCCTGGAGTCTGCGATGACGGACCTGACGCCTAAGGTAACTCAGCAGGATGCGCATGTCCGCGACCTTCTCAATAGGGTGGAATTCTTGGAGGACCGCGCGGAGGACGCGGAAGGGCGGGCCCGAAGAAACAATATTCACATCGTGGGTCTTCCGGAGCGCTGGGAACCTAGAGCGGCGCCCGAACACGTGGAACGGTGGCTGAGAACCATTCTCCCGGACGGTACCCTCTCACAGCACTTTGTCGTGGAGCGTGCTCATCGCGTACCGTCCCGGCCCCCCCCTGAAGGATCCAACCCGAGGCCGCTACTGATCCGTGTACTGAACTATCGTGACCGCGACGCTATCCTCCATGAAGTAAGGAAGCTCACCGATGTCAGGGTTGAGAATGCGAAAATCATGTTCTTCCCAGATTACACGATACAGGTACAGCGACAGCGACACTCATTCCTGGGAGTGAAACAGCGCCTCCGCCGCCTGGCTCTCAAATATTCCCTTCTGTTTCCTGCTCGCCTATGAGTCGTGGCTCGGGACAAGACACACTTTTTCAATACCCCTGAGGAGGTTGAGACTTGGCTCGACTCGGGTGTTGACACTGAACCTGGCGGGATGCCCCCGAGGATACGTCGCGACAGAGGTCCCCGACGACGCCGACGCAGGAGACCATCGGTGACGGCCTCGACACACACGGATACTGAAGTGGGTCCTACCCCTGAGCATCAACAGACTGAGCAGCAGGAGGCTCTCCGCATGGTTGCGGAAATCAGCGGATCGCTTCCGGGAAACCCTGCCCTGGAAGCCAGCCCCGAACATCAGCCGAGTGATGATGAGTATTTATATGGACTGTCATATTTTTTTTTCCCCCACTGGTCGACCCCCGCGGAATGGGGGATGCCATTTCTCCAGAGGCTGACCCACGAGATACTGGTCGTACTGATGTCCCCCTGGTGATGGTGTCCGGACTGAGGCTGCTTCCCGGGCGCCTGAACGAGATCGCATGGACTGCTGACACTCCTTGTCGGCGCCGTACAATGGCACATTCTGGGACTACAAGGCGGGAGGGAGTGCCTCCCCAGAGGTGAGTGCCTGTGTGCGCCCCGCCGGCTCCCGCTGTCGCCTCCATGGTACCAGGCCCACTAGACCTTCCTCCACCATGTGTTGCTGAACACTATTGTTTGTGGGCATTGAAACACTAACTGCCTGTGTTGGGGAGTCTGCATCCTCGCCCTGTTTGTATGACTCCTTAAGAACTCTTCCTACTGCAACCTCATTGCCCTCCCCCCTAAAGACACGAACTGTTAGTGCTCACTAGAGCGTTTGGACGGCGGCATGTTTGGCTGTTGTCCTTTTGGTATTCAGTTAATGTTTTTCAAGTTACTGAAATTGGTGCTTTTTCCCTTCCCTATTGCTGTGTGCGGGCGGGGCGACAGGGCGGTGCGGGTGCTGCGGGAGCTATGGTATGACATATTGATCTGTTGTGCTGGTGGGTGGGTGGTGAGGACGGGGGGGAGGGGAATGTCGCTGTCAAAGTAATGTCTCCTGTTAGATTTTGCACCTGGAACGTGCGTGGCATGCATACCCCCTCGCGCCGTTACCAGGTATATTCATATCTCAAGCGACATCAGGTGCAGATAGCTCTGCTGCAGGAGACACACTTGATGGAAAGTGAGACGCGCCCTTTGCACCGTAGGTGGAGGGGACAACTACACGCCACGAACTACTCGGCCTATGCGCGCGGGACTTTGGTGTGGGTTCGACCGGGAGTCCCCTTTGCTCTCACTCACAGCACACTGGACCCTGAGGGCAGATATGTAATACTGCAGGGTAGGCTAGATGGCCAGCAGATAATCATAGCCTCTGTGTACGCCCCCAACACTGAGCAAGGGCACTTTCTGACGCAGTTATCGGCAGTGCTGGCGACATGGCCGGGTGTTCCACTTCTACTTGGGGGCGACTATAATTGTGTACTGGACGTCCACCTTGACCGCTCATTCCCTCCACTGGCGAGCGCACCGGTGATTGGTACCTCACGCACATTCGCTGACTGGGCGGCTCAGTGGGATCTCCACGATGCTTGGCGCACTCGCAATCCTACAGTACGAATGTACTCATATTATTCGGGTGCGCACACACTACACGTCAGACTAGACAGATATATGCTGACTAGAGACCTCTTGCCGCATGTCACTGACACCTGTTATCTTGGCCGCACACACTCCGATCACAACCCACACACGCTTGATTTGGCCTGGGAACACCCACACCCTCCGGTCCCCACTTGGAGACTGCAACCAGATGTATTACTAGATGGCCCATTCCAAGAAACACTCTCGTCTCACATCCTGCAGTATTTTGATGACAACACGGGCACAGCGTCATCTCCGCAGGTCGAGTGGGACGCATTCAAAATAGTCGCACGGGGTTGCTGTTTGGGCACACAGGCGGGGCAGAGGCGCCAGGTGGATGGGGAACTGACGAGGGTGGAGACTGCACTTTTGGAATGTGAACAGGAGGCTGCGCAGGGTGACGACACGAGACTCATAGCCACACGTGTGTAACATACCCAACTCATGGATAGGCTCAAAAATCTAAACTTTGCCGCACACTCGGCACGCACTCACCATGCTGGCGACAAACCAGGCAAACTTTTATCCTGGCTGATTAGGCAAGACGCTCAATCACTGCCGATAATGTTGATCCGTACTACGCAGGGGGCAGTGGTGTCCAGGCAGGGGGCCATACATGACGCTTTTAGCACTCACTATTCGGATCTGTACCGTTCCCGACTCCGGGCCACTAGGGACGACATCACGGAGTACCTGTCGGACCTCCCATTGCTGACAGCCACTGCAGCTCAACGCGACGAACTAGGCGCGCCCCTCTCGGCGGAAGAACTCCGGACAGTTATATTCTCCTTGTCGAACGGTAAAACCCCAGGCCCCGACGGCTTGCCAGCGGAGTATTACAAGGCCTACTCAACGATCCTTATTCCTGAGCTACTACGGATGTATCGCGCGGCAGTGACCGATGCTATTCTCCCTTCCACCCTTAATGAGGCGAATGTAATCTCCCTTCTGAAACCTGGTAGAGACAGACTTAATCTGGGCTCCTATAGACCACTGGCCCTCCTCAATACGGACTATAAGATCTTGGCGTCCGCCCTGGCTCAGAGACTGGCGCCTCTGGTTCCCACACTGGTACACGCGGACCAAAACGGCTTTGTACCTACTCGTAGCACGTCCTATAACATCAGGCGGCTTTTCCGAGTACAGAGCCTGGCTGTGTCCCGCTGGCCACGTTCGGGTTGTGTCATACTGGACCTTGAAAAGGCGTTCGATTCGGTGGAGTGGCCCTTCCTTCTATGAGTTCTGGAAAAATATGACCTCGGTGCCGACTACATCCAGATAGTAGAACTCCTTTACTCTTGCCCGGTGGCACGAGTACGTACTGGTAGACTCTTTTCTGATCCGATCCGAGTGCGTAGAGGCACCAGACAGGGATGCCCCCTCTCCCTCTCTGCTTTTTGCGCTCCTGATGGAACCCTTGGCTGTGCAGTTGCGTGCCTCTGGAGTGGATTGGGGTATCCCCCTAGCTGACGGGTTACACTCTGTGTCCTTGTACGCGGACGATCTGCTGATCTATGTCAGAGATCTGACCTGTTTCCCGCGCGCGCTCACTGCCATCTTCAACAACTTTGGCGATGTATCGGGGCTACGGGTCAACTGGGCGAAATCGGGGGTGTATTCTTTCGCTGCGGACACCCCGGAGTGTGACATCACGGTGGCAGGGGAGCGCCTCATTTGGCATCCGACCGTCTTCAGATACTTAGGCATTCGGGTCTATCGCGATCCCACTGATCAGCAACGTCACAAGGGCAATCTCATCGCTCACAGCCCAGGTGTCCTTTTGGACCTCCCTACCGTTGAGCGTCCCAAGTCGCATTACACTAGCGAAGATGATTGCCCTACCTAGGCTGCTGTATTTCTATGCGAACTTACCTGTATACGTCCCCACTCGTATTTTCCGCGAGCTGAAAGTTCTGACCAGGCGTCTGATCTGGAATAAAGGGCGCCCCAGAGTGGCATTGAAAACTATGTACGCTGCGACGGAGAGCGGAGGGTTGTCGGTCCCTAATCACGAGCTCTATTACCTTGCGGCGCAGCTCCAATGGGTCACATATTGGCTGGCTGGCAGGAACTTGGGCGATACTGCTACCCTGGATGAGATCACGACGACCCCGCATGTCCTCGCACTGTTTCACCCCCTGTCTAAGTCCCGCTGTCCTGACCAGCTACACCTCGCGGTGGCCAGAAAGTGCTATCTCAGGTCACTGAAACTCACGAGCACCACCAGGCCATATGCGCCCAACCTACCTCTACTGGGAACGCCTTGGACTGGTGGAACCCTCACGGGACCGGCGTTAAGTGCCTGGCGGCAGCTGATCTGGAGAGCCTAGGCGATCTATATGAGGATGGAGCCCTCCTTCCTTTCGCGGCTATAGTGAGAGACGCCGACCTACTGACTGGCCAGTTCTTGACACACGCAACACTCCTACACATTCTCACACAGGCTTGGGGACCGCTGACGGAGGAGCCCCCACCTCATCTGCTGATCCAATACCTACATGTGATGGGGAACGGCTCCCACGTGGTACACTGGCTTGCTCAGGCGTTACACTTCCATACACAGTTCCCATCGCAACGGCTGCGTGACAAATGGGCGACCGTTCGGGGCCGGGACTGGACCGATAAGGAATGGGCAAGGATACTGGCTGGGATGTTGCACGTGCCTCGCAATGCCCGTTTTAGAATTATACAATACTATATTATTCATCGTGCCTATTTGTCACCTGATAAAATCAATAGATACTTTGGACTGACCACATCAGCGTGCCCCAGATGCAAACTAGTAGACGCTCCATTCCTCCATGCCCTCTGGACATGCCCCTCCCTGAGCGCTTACTGGCGGGCGGTGATAGACGCCCTGTCAAAAGCGACAGGAGGATGGTTGCCTCATACTTGGGAAGCGGGCTTACTGGGTTTGTTTAAACGGACGAAACGGACAAAGGTCCAAGAACGATTTTGGGATCTGGGACTGATAACGGCGAAACGCCTCATCACTAGGCGTTGGAAAAGCGACACTCCCCCTAAGGCATTGCACTGGCGTACGTCCTTTGACAACTGGGCACGAGCGGAAAGCACAGCGCTACACAGAGAGGAAACCGCGGGGCTCCGCAAGTATCCCATAGCGCAAGACTGAGATGGCCTTCTAGCGACCTTTCATCAAGAGTGCTTACGTAGTGGCATTGTTTAGACCCTGCTGACCGCCCCTGCGTGTCCCCGTTGCTGTCTTTTCCCCTTTCCCCTTCTCCCACCCAGCACGATTTCGTCCTGCCCTCCCTGCCTCCCCCCGCCTCCCCTTCCCCCCCTCCCCCCTCCCTCTCTTGCCCCCCCCGCCCTACTGAGCGCATGCTGGACAGAATACTCCAATCCCCGCTGCCACTGAAACAGTACGCGTGCCTGCGCCCACCTGCCTGACCTGCACACTTCATGTAGACACGCACACACGATAGTAAGCACCTCCCCGATTTCTGGTACTGTTACCTACCTTTTCAGATTGTTCCTTATGTTCACCTGTTTAGTACTAAAGTTTTGAATGACTATTGCATACCGGACGAGCCCACCCTACCTTGGGCTATTATCACTATACGTCCTAAGTTCCGAGATGAATAATAATCTGACTGTATGCCGAGTCGCGGCGTTTGCTCTACTGCCACTCATATTACCTCCTAGTTACTGTTAATATGCCGTTTATTCGTCAGATTGCCATGCTACTTTGCTACCCTGATTGTATGCTGGCCCACACGGCCATACTGTACACTGTACGTGATTGACTGTAGTAGCCACTGCTCTGTTGATTATACTCAAGCAATACTAATTGATTATCATTTCTCTGCATTGTTATACTGTACTGTAATGTAAGAACCGATAAAACAAAAATGCAATAAACATATTCAAACAAAAAATGAGTGTGGGGAATTCTCGATCGGTATTTTCAAGCGCCATCTTGAATGCTAGTAGTTCAGCTCGCTGAGCTGTACAATCTCCGAGTGATTGTGTTTTAGTTACTAGTGGTCTAAATTTTCCTTCGTGCCAGCGACCTTTAACAATCGCGCACGCACCACTGTAAGCTTGCTTACCCCCCACTGCGGGTTGTGCTGATCCGTCCGTATATATTATACAGCCGTAATGTTCTAGAGGCAGAATTTCTGTCGGCAGAGGACATTCAAATTCATATTGGAGAAATTCTTGTGTTTTTAAATTAGGATCAAATTCGTATACCACGTCTGTTGCAGCAAGGGAATTAGCCCATTGTATCCATCTCGGATGAAGTGCTTTAGCATTCGGAATGCTTGCCTTTGTTACCGCCTCCAGGGCTGGTGTTGGTGTCACGATGATTATTCGTTTACCTTGTGCTAGGTCTCTTTCTTTCGCTACAGCAGTCTGTACCGCGGTAAGGATTTTTTCCGTTGGGCTAAATTTCATTTCAGCTTTTGTGTACAAGTGTGATTTGTATGTTACCGGTGCCTTTTCTCCCTCATTAGAGGTCAGGTATGTGAATCCGCATCTTCCTGGGATGACTCGAATCACAAGATTGCGTGTGTTATCGCGTGTTTGCAGTTTTGTTTTAACTAACATGTCTGTTTGTAAAGATCCCAAAATTTCTGTGTGTTTTTGAGTCCAATTGATTCTTTTAAAATCTGGTTTTATTAGATCATAGAGAGGTTTAACCCTCTCTGCATAATTTACAATGTATGTTCTTCCGAAATTCAGGAAACCTAGAATTGTTTGTAAGTTTTTTAGTGTTCTAGGTGCTTGGATTACAGCACATTTCTATAGGAAATTGTCTGCCAGGCTTTTGCCTTCACTTGATAATTCATATCCTAAAAATAGGACAGTTAGATGGCCAATTCTCGACTTTTTAAAGTTGAATTTGTAACCCTCTGCTGCAAACCCAAGTATTATGGTGTTCACTCTTTTCAAGTGAGTATCCAAGTCATCATCTGTTAGATAGATGTCATCGACATAAGATAATGCCTCATCATCATACATTTGTAGTAACTCTGTTACTCTCGTTGAGAATAACCCTGGGCTATTCTTGAACCCTTGTGACCCATTTATTGAGAAAGCGGTCAAATATCTGCTTTCAGGTGCTATATTTTGACAAAAGAATCCATTAGATATGTCTAATGTTGTTTTGTATTTTTTGCGCACTATGTTATTCATTAGTGCGGCACTGTGTGAGTTTTGTACTGCAAAAGTTTTGCAACATGAGTTCAAGTGTCTGTAGTCCAAAACAAGACGATATGAATTATCTGGTTTGGAGACAGGAAACAAAGGATTGTTCATTTGTGAGGTGCATGTTTCAATCACCCCCTGGTATTCAAGTTGATCTAGGATCTCTTTTACCTGTTTTTTAGCTTCTTGCTTAATTGGGTACTGCCTCTGTGCAGTAGGTTGTGATTTTAACTGGATTTTGTGAGGAGGAGAGTCCTCATCCCATCCCACATGGTTTTTATATAATGCAGGAGCTTGGGCTACTGCCCACTTTCTTGCAAGTGTATACTTTTTATGTATCGGAATATGATTTTAGAAGGCAGGCATAATTATTTCTTCGCCATGAGGGCAGTCCCTGACAAACTCTGGTGGCCAGTTTTTTTCAGCTAGAAGGATGTCATAGCCTTTAGAGACATTATCCCAAAACAGACCCCTTATCTTCCTAGTCTTATCCCCTTCCATACGCAATGTTATTTCATATATTTTATGAGGTTTGCTAACTCTAGTATCTGCAGTTTCCACCTGAATGTATTCATTCATGTCCACTGTCTCCAGATGATTCATCAGGATCTTGCGAGCTATGCTCACTTCTGCTGCGCTGTCTAGCATTGTCTGAGCCCATTCTCCGTTTTTCAGTTGTGTCCTCAGTATTCTCGGCATGGTTGATTACTTTAATACTGGCTACCTTCTTCTTTGGAAATTGTAATTTTTTATTTTGATGAGCAGGTTCCTTGTATTTGGACTTGACGTGCTCTTCCCTGTGTTCTGATCGTCCTCTTCTTTCCGATTTCTGCGAGGAAGTCTGAAAATATTGAGAGGGACGTGTTTCAATATCTTGATATCTATCAGGTTTCTTTATATTATCCCTATTTCTAAGGTTGTATTTTTTCACAGAGGGCTCCCTTTGGGGAGACTTGCGTTCTTGGTCCGGAGATCTTTCTCTCCGCCGAGGAGACCTTCCTCTGGTTTGGAATCTTTTTTTTTTAGGAGTGGATTGTTTATTTCCATCCCAGCTCTTTTTTTGAGTGTTTAGATTATTTTTAATAAATATATTTTCAGGATTTTCAATTAGTTGGGGTTTCACAGGTATTCCACCCAAACTATCTCTTCCTAGTTCTTCATATGATTTTTCTGTGATTCTGGCAATTTCAAATGGTTGGTCTGCTATATCTGTCTCTTTCAACCTCTGGCGGATCGCCACATTTGCTGCTTCTCCCTTTATATTGGCTAGTAATATTGCCGAGACCTGCTTGAAGTCTTTTAGTAATTTCATACCAAGAGTTAAAGCAGGTTCTGGACCGTATTCATCTTGAATTTGTTTTAGTACATCTGGTATTACTGACATGGATGGAACACCATGTGTTTTTGTGTAAACGGAAGCAAAGACTGTACCCCAAGTGTCACAGTAATCCACATGTGGTGCGATTCCCATTGGAAGACAGATAGTCAGAATCCTGTGTTTCTCTACCGGGGTGGTATCCGGAAATACCGCCTCTATTTGAGTGATTTTTTGTGCTAACCAGAATGGAATTTATTCCCGTTTTGCGGGTACTTTACCTAAACAGGACTGTATGTTCTGTGGTGTAATTTTATTTGTGTTCCCCTGGTGAGGGGTCAGCTGTGGAATTTTAATAGCTGGTTGGACTGTTGAAGTCCGCATTACATATTGGACTAATTGTCTATGTATTTTGATTAGTTGTTTTAGCTGTGCTAAAATATCTGGTGCAGACATTTCTTCAATGTCTGGATGTGATTATTATGTTTTAGGGCGCCATTAAACCAGAGCAGGTGCTCTTGGTATTTGAGTGGTATTTCCACCTCCTCGAAAGGAGTGTACTCATTCGGAGGTTCCTCTATTTTTTAATAGTGGAAGTCCTTTGTTACAGCGTTTGCTGCTGGAAAGTTTATCCATGAATAGAATACCGCTGTCTGCTGATATTTGTGTGCCTCAATTACGAATATGACTGTACCACCTCTTGGTGTTAGTCCATTTTCTATAAGTTTTAAGGTTATAGTTTTTCTTATGTTGACCGGGATTAGTATTGCCTCCGGGTCTTGTTGTAGGAGACTATTGTCATCCGCTAGGAGTTGAGCTGCTACTCTAGCTGTCTCCCTTTCCTCTTCAGTTTCTGACATTTTACTGTCAGGAAGGTTATTTTGTTTATTTGCAGATCAGGTTTCTATGGAAACAAAGATTAGATGCACAATATTTTGGAACAGTGTATCCTTCAACGTTGAATAAACCAAGAACCATACATAGGAGTCTCCTCCTACGAAGTTTGGCGGATTTACCTTTCACCCACTCCAGACGTCTTTGGAGTATTATGGGAAAAGGGGTCTGTGTGAAAAAGCACGACTGAGTTACTCTAATGTCTTGCGTTAGATTTATCGCCTATCCAAACGGTTGGGCGCCATGTAGTGTAGTTCCTATTATCCCAATAGGCTCTGCGCATTGGAATAATATCTTCAATAGTATAGACGTAGGACTGTGGTTAACTAGGTCTTCTACCGACGATATTAGACTTAAAGTTATGTGTGTGCCAGCTAGCTCAGAGTTCACTAGAAACTTTCTCGAATAGGCAAGGAGGAGTTTAACCTCCCTGGATAGACAAGAAGGGATTTAGTTTCTGACAACCATAGAACATGACAACTTTGCTCTCCCCTAATCAAGAGTATATCTCTAGAGTCGTGTGAAAACAAAAGACAACTTATTTTACTCAGTCAGTACGTGCATTCTTAGTTTCACCAGATTGTAGAGAAAAGGAAGAGACGGGCGTGTTCAATAAAAAGGTGTTATTTATTGATCAGTCTCCTTTCTCATACAAGAGAAATGAATTGCTATTATTGCAGTACTTATAGTTAAGTAAAGTGCATACAGTAAAAACAGGATTATAAAATAATACTGTAAAAGCATTGATATGGTTTCTTAGCCATATGATACTTAAAAATGGATAAAAGTTATATACATATATACATTGACTAATCGTACTCAACTGGTGCTTCTAGCTACGCCTACCCCAGAATACCTGACCTAAGCCTAATACGTGGGCGGGAGTAGATGAGTAGCAGTTTAAGTTAAGTTTGCTTTGCCAAGGATCTGATTCAAGAATTCTCTGTGAGGGGTTATTCAGTTCAGTACCTGGGATTTAGAAGGCTGGAGGGCTGGTATCTCAATCTCAGGACTCGATATCCCAGTTGCCCGCAAGGGCGGCTGGAAACGCCGGGGCTGGATTTCTCGGCAAGAGAAAAGGCAGCGTCTCTCTCTCAGCGCGTCAAAAGGGAGGGGCAGCGTCCGTGGGCTTTTTCTGCATCAGCTGGGCTCCTCGGCAAGTATCGCTGCTCCAATCTCGTCACCACCGTGTGTTTGCTTAGGGCAATGTCGGTAATATTTATACCTGAAAGGTGCCGAGATTGACGTAAGGATGGACATAATACGTCAATAAGGATGTCATAAGAACTGGTCGTTCGTACATTCTTTACTGGAGTTCGTGGTTAAATCAAAGCAATAGCTGCGGGGGATTTCCCAGGTTGCTGGAGGTTTGATTTGTTTTGAGAACTCTGTATGCTTTCTATGGGGGCTGGGAGAATAGTGCTTGCCTAACGTGGTAGCATGCGCTATGACCTAATCTGAAAACGGGTTTCTGTGCCGTTGTATGGCCACTGTTGATTTATTAACCGGACAAGGGTCAGAAACAGGAATATTGATACAGTTCCCATAGGAAATACATCACACCGTATGAACCTGGAGTCTGTGCACTTCGTGGTCCTAGGCTCATTAGGACTGGGAAGGCTGAATCATGTACGACTCAACCAGGGTATTCCATTCTGCAAGATGTAATATTTTGGAAATACCCGCTATATTACAACTAATAATCTTTATGGTGGTATCGACCACAGCTAGCTCCTGGGATATGTGTGATGGTACGGGTGATAAATTAGTTTGCTCCCCTACAGTCTCAATTACCGAGAGCGACGGGGTGAGTCCATGCAGCGTAAGGGTATCACACAAACAATAGGTTGATCTACTAGGGTCATGCAGGTATCATTGGAACCATCCTGGATAACCTGGTCACCGGTCATTCCAATCCGAGATTTGGGCTTTTTAGCTAATCCCTCTATCTCAGGGCTCCAGCAGATGTTCTCTGCCATTAGAAGTTCAGGCAGTAGCTTTTTTATAGTGCCAGTGACATCAGAAAGAGGAGGGTTAACAAGGGTCAGGGAAGTCCCATATGGTTCAACAGGCGTCCTGAACCTCTTGGGCCTATTCTTATCAATGGTATAGGATGGGGGATTAAAGAATAAATAATCATCTTGTCAGTATCCGCCATCTATCCCATAGCACTCTAAGCCTCTATTAAAAACAGGGGTTTGGGGTTTGGTGAATATAGCAATTATTGCTGAAGAAATCGCCTGCTCTGTCTATGTTGCGAATAGGCAGATTGCAAGTAGAAGTGTCCCAAATCAAATGTACCTTGAGACACGAGCATCCCTGAAATTTACAAGGATGCACAATCACCGGGAGTATTATTAGTCCTGTTACCAATCCAATTAACCCTTCTTACAAAAAGGACCTGGCTATCGAATTCAATTGACTTGGAAGAGGTCTATTATTGTTTAACCAGTATGTAGTTTTGTTTTGTTCATGGTAAGATTCCAATTTACCAGGCTTAAGCTGTGGAACTCCAGTTAGCACAACTACATAAGGCAAACAATCAGGTGGCAGGTTCATGTGGATAGGATTAGTGTCATTAGTAGCTGCCGTGTCAGATTTTTGGGATAATGGAGGTTGATCGCTACCCTGCCTCATTACTTTACTTTGACTGCGATCACCTTCCCGGATCTGTACATATGCACTTCGGGGAGTCCCATTGCCCCTTTGGCCAATGTTGGATTTATGGGTTTTCTACCTTGCTGAATTGTATTGACTATCACTGGGGGATTAGTTCTAATTGAGGGTCCAGAGATTTCTTTTGAGATTACAGATGCCGTATCGCCTGTGAGTGTGGGAGCTACCAGTGGGTTTTGCTTCTGTTCTGATGCGTCCTGGCTATTTCTAGAGTATAAATTGATTAAGGCCTTTAGGGAAAAGTTGTCGAGTGTGCCTTGTTCAAATCTATCCAGCCTTTCTGACAGTACTTTTACCCTCTCAAGAACCGGAAGTATAAGTGACTACACAATATGCTCAATATGAGCAATAAGGAGAGTATCATTTGCAGGGCCTGAGGGGGAAAGTCGCTTCGGGCAAGTGGTTGGCAACTCAGGAGTATTTGCAGGTGTTAGTTCACTGCTTGTTAGGATCTGTAAGGGTTTATCTGATCTCCCTAAGCCTAATGCTTTTCCATGTGCGCTATGTGTTTTTAATTTCGACTTCTTTGCGATTTTAAGACACCCCCCCCTCAGCCCGCTACTAACTCTTTTTCTTTTAGTGGGATATGTTACGTATCATTTTTGTTACCACCTGTGTTCTTGGCCCCTCCATCATATCACCTGAATTTAAATTTGTATAATGATATTTCCAAGAATAGATACAAACGAACAATAAGTACAGATGACGTTGACCAGACAGATACGACTTTCCAACAATACGTCGATTTAGTAGGTGCTATTCTCGTGCTCGCCATCTTTGAATGTGCTGGAATTCCCTGATTTTGCATAATACTGCTGGTACCCTCGTGTTCCCTATTGGAAGCAGCTGTCATCTCCGGTACAGTTGAAAAATCCAACTGGTTTGGTGAATCTAGCACAATAGGCCTTTCCACATTAGCTTCAACACTACATGGACTGGTCAGCATGTTTCCGATGGTAACGCCATATGGGCGCTCATCAGTGTTGGCAGGAGAAGCAACCAGCGCCAACGGCCCCAAGGAGGGTTGCTTACGGTTCAGTGGCTCTAGAGAAAGATGGCGCTCGGTAATAGCGATTTCCTTCTTGAGAACCAAGTATGCTCTAGTAATGAACTGATCGAGCGTGCCACTGACACAACCCCCCCTCCTGCCCTTCCTTGACCGAGTAGACATTGACATGTAGGCTGTTAACAACTGCAGCTAAAGAAAAATCCCTCAAGAACAATCAAGTACCACGGGGAAGTCAATACAATGTCGTTACGAGGTACAATACCTTACAGTAAATGAAACAGTGGGTGGAAAGTTAGGAGGGTGGCCCAGCCCGGCCTCTTTTGGCCCTGAGAGGGCCACAGAGGGCCCGCCCTTTGCCCGGGCTTAGCCCGGCTAGTCCCGCGGGCGTCCCGCGATGCAGGAGGTGGGACGTTGTTTTAAACGCCTCCAGGTGCGTTCTGGGCGTGGGTGTGGTGGAGGCTCCTGGGAACAGTAGTCTTTGATCCCCCCACTCGGCGGCCACGCCTGGTCACAGGAGGCAGCTGCAGCGGGGGGAAAGGGCAGCAGGAGCAACAAGAAGGTCAATGGCAGTGTCAGCGCTAGTTCGAAGCAACCCGCTCCGCCGAAGGTGCGACGTTGTTTTAAGCGCCTCCAGGCGCGTTCTGGGCGTGGGCGTGGTGGATGCTCCTGGGATCAGTAGTCTTTGATCCCCCCACTCGGCGGCCGTGCCTGGTCACAGGAGGCAGCGGCAGCGGGGAGAGAGGGCAGCAGGAGCAACAAGAAGGTCAATGGCAGTGTCAGCGCTAGTTCGGAGCAACCCGCTCCGCCATCACATATATAAAACCAAATTATTCTCACCTGATTTTTAACAGCGCGGTAGCGCCCACATTCTTGCACCATAATTGTGCCCCCCCACCGCTTGCAGAAGCGGAGCGCTGTCACCTGCATAATTATTCAGGGCAGGAAGTTGGGCCTCCATATTGGGGCTGCTGCCTTGCAGCGCGCCACCTGACTCAGCGCTCTAGTTCTCCGCGTGGAGAACGAGGAGGCTGCACTTAAAGCTCGCTTCCTCCGCGCAGCGGTGACGCGCAGCGGAGGCACCTGACTCGCGCCTGAGTCAAGCCAGAGTCCTGCCCGTCTGCGCCCGTCAGCGTCCCGGTGGCGTTTCGGTCGGCGGCCGGGGCTCTGCTATTCCAGCATGTGCAAAGCCGGTGCACCTATTGTGCGGTACACGTTCGAGGAGCTGTGCTCTCTAAACCATCGGGAGAGCCGCTGCTGCTCTGTCTTCCCCGGTCACCATAGGGGTAAGTCTCGTTGCCCTTGCTGTGGCTGGCGTCCTAACCGGGCGCTGTCATCTGCTCCTATTAGTAACATAACTGGCGCAGAGTATTCCTGCATGCTGCTTAACACCAGATCGGCGTGCTGTCATGCGCAAGACATCTTTGAGCTTCTCGAGACAGAGAAGCCACTATGTTTAATGCTGACCGAGACCTGGTGGGGAGAATCCTCTTACCCCGACGTGGTGATGGCAATCCCGCCTGATTATAACATCTTCAGGAAGGATAGAGCCAAGGGGAGGGGCGGAGGGGTCGCACTGGCGGTGAAGAAGGGCACGTTGTGTACCGTCCTGCCTATGGAGGACATCCGCGGCTCGGAGTCGCTTGCCTTTTCAATCATGCTAGCGCCGCACCAGTCAGTGAAGGGACTTTTGGTCTATCGACCCCCTGGTCCGCTCGGAACGTTCTTTGCAGACCTCGATTCGGTGTTGTTGGGACTGGCCCTGAGAGCAGAACATTGTATAGTAGCGGGGGATTTTAACATTCGGATGGATGATCCATCTGACCCCGCCGCTATAAAACTTTCCGAGGCCATGACTCCGCTGGGTCTCATCCCCCATTTGCAGGGCCCGACTCACGTTAAGGGGCATACTCTTGACCAGGTCTTCTCCACATCCCCTTTGGTGGTGAAAGAGACTCTCCCGGTCCTGTGGTCGGATCATTGGCTTGCCAAATTTGCAATCAGTGGCACCGCCAGGTCGTCCATCCCTGTCCCACAGCAATGGGGACGAGCGTTCAGAGCGTTCAACAGAGTGACCCCTGAGATGTTGGCTCAGGCTGCCTCGGATCACCCCTGTCTTCTCTCCGGCGAGCTGGAGAGAGATTTGGAGGCCCTGCAAGCATGGCTTTCTGATAGGCTTAATGACCTGGCCCCGATGCTGCCCCCCCGCCTGACATCAAAGCGGGTTTCGGCCCCTTGGTTTACCACTGCACTGTGGGCTACGCGGCAGCAGTGTAAGGTAGCCGAAAGGGCCTGGCGGGCACACTACGATAGCACGGACAGGTCGGCCTACAAGGCTGTGGTTAAGGCCTACCACCGGGATATCCGCCTTGAAAAAAAAGCCTATCTCGCGGGGAGAATTGAAGCGGCCTCAAACTCCAGCAAGGAGATTTTTACCATTGTCAGAGAATTCATTTCCCCTCGGACCATCACATCGGAAGAGGCGCCCTCAGAATCCTGGGCGGCGGACCTTGCTTGTTTTTTTACAAGCAAGATAAAACGCATACAGGATTCTTTTCCATCGGGAACACCCGTTAGGCCGTTTACATCCGAGGTTGGTATGTTCCCTTCCGCCTCGCAGGGCGCCATATTGGCTGCGTTTCCATCTCTGCCAGCCCCAGCCTCCTTAGCGCTTATGGGCAATTTGAAATCTGGGTCTCCACTTGACCCCTGCCCAGCTAAGCTCTTGGGTAAGTTGGCGGAAGTGATCAATCCACTGGCGAACCCTCTTCTCAATCTTTCGTTGAGTCAGGGAGTGGTCCCGCCAGTGTGGAAGCAGGCAATGGTTATCCCGCTGCTTAAAAAACCGGGTCTTGACCCGAAGGTCCCAGCCAATTATAGGCCGATTTCGTTGTTGCCGGCTCTCGTAAAAATCTTGGAGAAGCACGTTCAGTCGGTGCTCTCCAATTTTTTGGAGACCCATGAGATCTTACATGACTCCCAGTCTGGCTTCCGTTCAAATCGTAGCACCGAGACCGCGCTCCTTGAGGTTTCTGAAACCATCAAAGGGGTGCTGGATACCGGGGGCAAAGTCATGTTGGTGTTGTTGGACTTGTCGGCGGCTTTCGACACCGTACCCCATGATGGCCTTCTCGCAAGACTCTATGAGATTGGTCTTCGGGGGACGGTGCTCAGCTGGTTTTCGTCCTTTCTAGCTGGCCGCCGGCAAACGGTCTGGACATCGCCTGACACCGCCGTGATGCCGCCTTTGGGAGTCGGGGTCCCTCTGTGGTATATAAATAAATAATACCGGATCTAGGTTTTACTGGACATAGCAATAACAGATAGCTCAATAAATAAGAGTCAAGATTCGAGGTAGTAGGAGTTTGCAGGTTTAATACAGCATAAAGGACAGGAACAGGACAACCTGCACGGGAACAGGATGGCAGCGCTGCCGGGGGCAGGATCAGAATCGGCACAAGGGAATGGGGTAACATTTAATAGCAGTGCACAAGCATATATATTAAAACAGTTGCATTACAATACATATGATAGGCGGAGCAGTGGGTGTGGTCAATAGCAGTCGCGAAAGATAAGGGTGAAAATGGGTGTAACAGGGGCGTATACATAGACATGTGATGCAAACGTAACAGAATATGTCATAAATGGGGCGGAAACATGGAGGGGGCTACCTAAGGAGCCGGGACCTCTAACCTAATGGTGCGCGCAAACTGACAATGACGTGTTACTAGGAGAAGCTGGGGGCTATGAACTCTGTGCTAGGAGCAGAGACTGAAGTCTGGAGAGTCAGGGCGACACGTACCTAAACAGTATCTAGTATCTGATGTTTAGAGAACATGTTGATAGAATCCAAAAGTTATCGGGGTAAAGGCTAACAGACTCTAAGACTGGAGCATGCATTATTCTACATGTAGTGCGTGATGAAGAATATTAAATGACCATTAAATGCAGTATTTCTCTTACATGGAGACGTAAAGGCTAGACAATGACGGAAACTATTGATGCGATTCAGTAGCTTAGGAATGCAGAGAAGGGGGGCTGGACTGATAACTAGAATCATAACATACTCTTGGCAGACTCGTAGGCAGAGCCAGGCTGAGCCGGGCACTGTGAGGCAGGAAGTAAGTGAAGGGTCGAGGATACAGGTGGGGGCTGTATCGCTCCTCAGCGAGGCTCAGGAGACAGGAGCTGAATCTGGTGTCCGGGCCCTTTTGAGGCCTAGAAACGGGGACTTTACAATGAAATAACGTGCACACTGAGAAACGTGGCAACGTAACTTTACATAGGCCTGATACTCGTAGCTTTCACGAGAACTGGAAACTGGCATACTAGTGATGGACACAACTGTAATTGCGTCTTTAATCAAACATGGGGGATACATATGCATATTTAATCATGCACACATAACATAAGATGGAGGACTCGTAAGGACACAGAACATGGCAAAATTTACTTTTCCACATTCCCTCCTTGTCACTACGTTTCCATCAGGAAATATCAATATTCATGATACCATCTATCATTTCACACAGTATCATTTGCTCGTCTCGAATTTTCTTGGAACGGGATTTAGGACGGGACTTGGGACTAGGAATACAAGATGTAGCACAAATGCCGCAAATCGCAGGGCCACATTGTAAACAGAGGCAGCAACTGAATATGATCGCTACTGCAATACCCAGAAATGACAATACTTTCCATCCCCAGGCGGAAATTATATTCCAGAACCAACCGGACCATGTCCAGGTGCCTGGATCTTGGTGTAACATATGGGCAATTTTATGGAGTCTGGTAATAGCTGAATAAACAGACGGCGCGTTATTAGGAATGAAAATGCAGCAACTAGATCCGATGACTCTACATGCCCCGCCCCTATCGGCCAGTATGACGTCAAGGACGAGACGATTCTGGAGCACGACAATTCTCATAAAGGATTGTTCTTCGGTTAAGTTACCTAGAGCAGAAGTAGTCTCAATCACTACTGCTTCAAGTGTTCTGGTTAATCTACGTATCAGTTTACTATTTACAACAGTACCTAAGTAGGGGAAGACACCTTTATTGATATCTATGTATTGTTCTAGAGCAGTTTCGGTATAATCGACAATCGGGAGATTTCTCTTGTGTCTAGTATGTACTAGGTGGGAATTCCTATGATAGTCAGGTGGGGCTAGGAAACCTGGTGGCAGTAGGAAGGCAATGTAACATGTACCCTCCCAATCGAGGGGCAGACGAACATATGCGGTCTGACCACAAACAAAATAAGAATGACGTGAAGCTTTGAAAATAGATTTCCTACTGTCACTATACTTGACAATAGTAGTACAATCACTATGGCCTACATGTACGGAACCATTATTTCGGACACATAATTCACCTTTGACTGGTAGTACTGAAATAGCAGGTAAGTCTGGAGTAGAATCAGACTGAACATTCAGGACCATGAAATTCGAAGAATAATTGCCTAGATTATAAACTTCATTCTCTAGATCTAACCCTGTTCTGTGGGGAAGACCTTGCTTGTCTGGGAAACACGTACTGTTCAGAAAAGACATATCTGTTGAGGATGACGTTAACGTGGACCATGCTCCACACGAACCATTATGTGAAAATGGATAAGGAAAGAGTGGCAGAACTCCCTTCGGTGTCTGGAAAGGGGGGAGTCGACCACACACCCAACAATTTGTGGCATTGCTGGTCTGGTGTGAATAATGTAACATGCGGATAAAAGAGTTATTACGCATAGCAAGACGATAAGAAAGTTCATGAGGAGGCAGATCACTAAACGTGTGCTCTACTGTAACATTAGCAGACTTATTTACATGAGAAACTGAAAAACACAAATAAAATGCATAACTGGTGCAGGAAATCATAATGCTAAAATATAGCAGAAAACATAAAATAATAGTGCAACTTCTAGAGTTCTCACTAACTCTCTTTCTGTGGGGGTCTATTATATACATGTCAGAAACCGGTCTAACCGTTTCACCTAGGGGAGGACTTAGACAATCAAACTGGCTGACTTATTTTACTAGACCTTAGTTTAAGCTTATACTCCTGCTGCGGAGTTTTCTCTAACAGGGAAGGGTTCGTAGCAATGTCTTTTGCAGGACAGTCCTTAAGAATAGTACTTTGGCAGTCTTTAAGATCCTCGGAAATGTTCTTTGAAACAGGTTTCAATCCAAAAAATCTTTTCACATGAGACAGATGCACCCAGCCCTTCCTGCCTTCCAGCTTGACGGCAGTACGGGTGGCCAGGAGGACCTGTCGGGGTTCCTTCCAGCGAGGCTTCAGCGGACTTGAACGATCAAAATTTCGGACAAGAACCATGGATCCGGGAACGATTTCATGCGGTGCCACCTCGGTATTGTCTGGAAATGCGGCAGCAACCTGTGAACGACAAGAGTTGAGGGCAGACATCAAGGAAGCTAGGTAATCTGTCAGCATATTACTTGAAACATCGGTAATACTTCGAGGTCTAGGTGTACCCCACATATTAGGGGGGCGGCCGAATACGACCTCATAAGGGGACAGACCTGATCTGGAATGTGCGACCATGCGCATATAAAACAAAGCAACTGGCAGAGCTACTAGCCAGTCCACACCCTTCTCTTTACATACTTTTGCGATTCGGATTTTCAGGGTCTGATTATGTCTCTCTACGAGACCGGCTGCTTCTGGATGGCGTACACAATGGAACTTCCACTGGTACCCTAACAAAAGGGAAACATGTTTCATCAACTCGGATGAGAATGGCTGGCCGTTATCAGAATATACGACTCTAGGGAGTCCGTAGCGGGGGAAGAATTCACGAACCAACTGCTTGGCAGTGGTCGCGGCTGTGTAATCTGGGACTGGATATGCTTCTGTCCACCTGGACAAAGCGCATACAACTACAAGGACATACTTGAAACCTCGACATCGCTCCATCTGAATATAATCCATCTGGAGGACTTCAAAAGGGTGGTCAGGGGGCTGGAATCCACCTTGTTCCACCGGAACACTTTTACCTGGATTAAACTGGCAACATATCATACAAGTACGGACTTTCTGCTTGGCTGCAGCTCGTAAATGCTTGTTGAACCAAATGTTCTGGATACTATCTAACATAGCTTTTTCTCCTAAATGTGCTGGACTATGTGCGGTATTGATAATGACTTGAACCATAGAATCGGGGAGAAACCATGTGGCTTTACCCTTCGTTACCCATCCCTGATCTGTCTGGACCCCTCCTTGTTCGGACCATTTCTTGATTTCATCGGGAGTAGCATGTAACTGGATATCTATGACATCTTGAGTGGGGTCCTTAACTGTCATACAGGTAGTTGGATCTGGAGTGTATGTCGGTGTCTTATTTACTGGAACGTCTGGTGTCTGTGCTGTAAGCTTGGCTGTGCGATCTGCTAGATCATTACCTTGAGAAATAGGGTCAGTAACTTTCGTATGTGCTTTGCATTTCATGATAGCAATGGATGTCGGTAAGTGTATGGCATCTAACAGAGCTTGAATAAGGAGACCATGCTGAATCTTGGTTCCATGAGAAGTCATGAAACCTCTCTCCTGCCAGAGCACTCCGAAGTCGTGTACGACTCCAAATGCGTAACGTGAATCTGTGTAAACATTAACTTTCAGGTTCTTGGCGTGTATGCAGGCTTGTGTCAGAGAAACTAGCTCTGCTGCTTGAGCAGACAGGGTGTCAATACGATGTGTTTCAATAACTTCAGTGTCAGTAGTCACTGCATACGCGGCTACTAGTTCTCCTGTACTTGTTCTCATACATGAACCATCCACATAAAGTGTCAGGTCTGGATCTGGTAATGGAATATCTGTCAGATCTTGTCTTGGCTTAGTCATAATATTAACTACTTCCACACAGTCATGTGTGGCAGGATTTGAATTTACTGACGGTAACAGTGTAGCAGGATTTAGAACGTTGCAGCGTCTGATTTCTATGTGTGGCTGGAACAGTGTCAATTCATAACCTGTTAAACGTGCAATTGTCAAGTGCTGAGTCTGTGTTCGGTTTAAAAGAACTTCCACGGAGTGTGGAACTTGTACTGTCAAGGAATGTCCTAATACTATGGAATCACTTTGTCTGATAGCTAGTGCTGTGGCTGCAACTGACTTGAGGCACGCAGGCAGAGCCTGGGCTACAGGATCTAGTGTGCTCGAAAAATAAGCACAGGGCTTGTATTGTCCTGCTTGATCTTGTGTGAGAACAGATAATGCTGTACCTTCGCGTTCAGTGACAAAAAGTGTAAAAGGCTTACTGTAGTTCGGTGTTGCTAGAACTGGAGCTTGGCATAGAGCCTTCTTTAACTCATTAAAACTAAATGTATGTTCAGATGTCCAAGGGAGGACAGTCGATACGGCTGCCTCCTGTGTCGTTAACTGTATCAGTGGCTTAGCTAGAAATGCATACTGAGGAATCCATTGTCTGCAGTAAGAAGTGAGGCCAATAAAAGCACGTACCTCCTTCTGGGTCTTGGGCTGAGGAAGACTCGCTATTAACTGGATACGGTCAGGTGTCAATTGCCTACCCCTCTTGGACAGTAAGTGGCCTAAATAGATCACTTGCTGGACACAGAATTGAAGCTTAGAAGGGGACACCTTGTGCCCCATCTCGGCAAGGAAATACAAGACTGTAAGGGATGCTCGCTCGCAAGCACGTTCAGAACGGGCTGTGATCAGTAGATCATCGACATACTGGAGCAGGGCAGTGTCAGTTGGCATGTGAATATTGTCTAGTTGTCTCTTAAGTGCTTGACTGTAAATACTTGGACTTTCTGTCAAACCTTGAGGAGCGCGTGTGAACATATAGCTCCTTCCATTTAAACAAAATCCGAAAAGAAACTGGCTGTCTGGATGAATGGGGACACTGAAGAACGCGTTCTTGAGGTCTATGACTGTAAAAAATGAGGCTTCAGAATCAATGGCTGTCAATAGGGAAGAGATATCTGGGACAACTGGGTACTGGGGAATAATACATTTATTAAGCTCTCGGAGATCAATCACTAATCGATATACTGGGGGTGCATTTGGATCAGTACGTTTCATGACTGGAATGATCGGAGAATTACATACATTGGAGTCAGTTTCTACAACTACTCCTTGAGCGATGAGCTCGTCAGTAATTTTGGATAAGGCTGCTACAGCCTCAGGTGGCAATCTGTACTGCCTGATTCGTGGTAACACTACACCTGGCTTGAGAGTCACACGATGGGGTGTGATTTGCATATAGCCAACATCAGTTGGACCTTGTGCCCATAGATGCTGCGGAACATTAGACAATCTCGGATCAAAATCTCGTAATACACAGTGACCCTTGAAGTCACGTAGGAACAATCGTATTCCCTCGGGGGAGCAGCATATGACTGCACCTAATTCTTTCAGTGTCTTAATGCCTAACAGATTTTCTGGACATGACTTCGTAAGTAACAGATCAGTAGTGCGGGACAATGGACCTACTTCTAGAGTAACTGGCTGAGATATCTCATTTACAATAGGCTTTCCTGAAAATCCAAGGGAAACATTTCTTGAGCCTGAGAGCGGAGCCCCTGGAACTTCGGCGTGACTGATGGTGGTCCTACTTGCCCCTGTATCAATCAGAAACTTTCTGTCTTTCCCTAATACTTGACTATGAACATAGGGACCCTCTTGATCTACAGGTATCTCGATGAGAGGCAAGCCTACCTCCCTCTCTAGGCTGTTTCATGAATATGGCTGATACTCTGGATACTCAGACTGTGCATACTGGTACATCTGCTGTGTAACATGCTGTGTTGCAGCAATAGGCTGCGGTGCTGGAACTGTCTGTTGTGCATTCTGTGGCTGAGAAGTCTGTGAAACTTGTTCTTGTCTAGGCGGACGTGGTCTTTCTTTAGTTTTACCAGTAGCTATATTGTGTTTCAGAACTGCACACTCGTTTATAAAATGACCTGGCTGTTTACAATAATTGCATGTCCCTTTAACGGGAACTGCAGGATGACTGGCTTGATTCGGACCCCTCTTCTGACTGTCTTGAGAAATAGATTGTGCAACTAGTACTTTCATTTTCGTGTCTTTCATACGTTTTCTCTCGTGTTCTTGTTCTTCTCTGATTCTATTCTGGTGGTATTGGAGCATCTGTAATATCTGGGACGGGGTATTAGCTTGCCAGGTACTTTCGACTTTCAAAACTCGATTCTTAACTTGTGGACTTGAATTCTCGACTAATTTAGTAACAAAAAGATGAGGGTATGACTCGCTACTTGTCTTGAGGCCACTGTTTATACTAAAACATTTCTCGAATCTAGAATAAAAATCACTAGTGTCTTCGTCTTGTTTCTGTTTACAGGCTGAGATTGCATCCCAGTCTTCCTTTTTAGTGGCTAATAATCTTGGCAAAACTTGTATTAACAGTTCTGGTAATTCTTTACATTTCTCTCCTAGACCGGTACCTGGTACTCGTATCTTATCTTCAGCTTCGAGAACTGCCCAATCGATCTTTTTCTCTCCCACCTCCCATTCTTTTTCCTTGAGTTTCTCGTATACCCCTGCGGGCAACAGGACTTTTAACATTTTAATAATATCTGGATACGTGTATTCTCCCATACGGAGCATGTCCTTTAATTCTCGGTGGAACCCTGCTGGATCTTTGTCATGACAGGGAATTAACTTTTTCATCTCTAAGAGTTCCATCTTTGTAATCGGAGTGTAAACAAACACTCGTTGCATTTCACCATCTGTTGTCCTAACTGGGTGTACTTCTCGTAACGGATTCTGTCTGTCTATGTAAAACGGTTTACTTTCTGGAGGTGAGACATGAACAAAATGCGGGTTCAAAAACATACTGTATTTGTGGCGCTGTTCTAGAATGACACTAATTAAATCGGTACCTAAGCCTTTCCATCTATACTGGAGTAACTCGTTCAGGACGTCGTGTAACGGACCTGGATCAGAATGTTGACCCTCATACAATGTAATGAGGTGCTGGATCATATACATACCCACCAGTCGTTGCTCGGCTGGAGGCAGTTTCAGAAACATTTGTGCCACTATTTCGTCTGGAAAAGTGGTAGAATCAGTAATCCATCGGACTGCTGATCGGGCTAGTTCTTGTTCATGCATAGTACTTAACTCACTGTAACCGATTCGTGATTTCAGAATGTGATCGGTAGCTTGAAATACTTGTTCTAGAGAACCTTGTTCTGGTGCCGGATGATGTAAAACTGACTTGTGTTCTAGGCGCAAATGGCGATCTGGAAATCTAGATTTTCCTACATACGCTATTCTAGTGGGATTCTCGTCCTCTACCTCTTCAGTAGAGTCATTTTCTTTCTCGCTTACTTGTGCTGCTTTACGTTGTTCGTGTAACTTTAGTATTTCCTTACGAATTTTCTTGTACATACTCTCTATACTACTGATAGTCTTGTGTTTACCCTCGGCTATATTATCACTCCACCTTGTCAGGATTTTCATTTCGGCCTGATCTTTAGTCGGGGAATCTTGTTCTCTTATTAGACAATTAATCAGAAACTTTAATATCATGAGCTGGATCTCAGCTTTCCTTTGAGACATGGCTTCGCCAATACTTTCTGGATCATCCCCTGTACGGATGAAACGATATATTCTGTCTAGATCTCCTTTCATATCTGGTAGGGTGTCTAAATACCCGGTCACCCGTCTTACACGGATGGAATATATTACTGTACTATCATCACCTGCAACTGGATCATAGCGGCATTCAGTGAGAGCTCGTCGGATTTCTGCAACGGACTTAAATTTGGGCGTACGCTGTAACGCACATTCATGTAACTCCGCCAACGTTCTACGTTGGTGCGGTGGCGGGGTACCAGGAGGACCTCCCCCTGCGGCCCCTAAACTGGAATCGTCGACTGATACTCTTCGTACCAGCGCGGCGGGAAATTGTAATGTAGGCTGGACCGGGGGTACCGTAGCGGGTACTCCGGTGACTGGAGGAGCAGGATTTACATTATTTACAGGAGCTGGCGGAACAGGATTTGCATATTCCGGGACTGTGTCGTCCAAATAGGACGAGATGAAAATATCAGCTGCGGTCGGTTTGTGACGTAGCTTAGTCGGAACTAGTGGTGGCGGAAAATTACTGGATGCCTCCGGGGTCGCTTTTGGCAAGCCCTCGGCAAGAAGAGGATACATACCCTTAATAAGGGCATTCCTCTGTCTGTCTGACTGTTCTGTTTTAACTTGTTCACCTATCTCGATTAGTTCCCTTTCCTGGGCTCGTTCCAAGGATTCTCTACTTAGTTCTGACTTTCTGATTTCTTTTTCGGTTCTTTTATGAGATTCTTTGCGCCATAACTCGATGGCATCTTTCTGTGACTGTCTGGCTTTCTTTTTCCATAATGCTTCTTCTACTCTCATGATGCACTCGGCATCCCACGTACCTGATACGGGCCATCTATACTTTTCCTCTAACTCTTTGGTATACCCTACCCATAAATCTAGATATAATATGGCACTTATGCCATGCTTCTGATATATAAAATGACCTGGACTGTCCCTAGGCGGGACAGGAACTGCTGCTTCTAGCAGACCTTTTCTAGTTTTTAACTGACGTAATTTCGAGAATAAGGGCATGACTGAACTGTAATCTAGACACAATACAATACACAATGAACACGATAATTACTTCACATTCATACCACGACATTAAAATACATGAAGAATATTTAAAATAACAGTTCGAACAGAATACTACCTGGAATACTGAAAACAGAATACATGAATTTTCTCGAGAACAGAACTGACTAGAACAGAAACTAGATGCACTGCTGAAACAGTACGAAACTTACCGGTCTCATAAAGAGACACGTCAGGACCCGCATCCACCGAAGTGGACACTTCGTTTTGGGTCTGTGTACCACCAACCCACGGACCAGAGTCAATTAGATTGACCCTGTCTAGATACTACCCCAGCAATGGTACTCACCGGGCAGCAAGAACGGAAGGCCTCGGACTGGACTGGACTGCTTCGACGCCGGACGGACGAACTTCGGACTTCTGTTACGGGTGGGCCTCCGGATACCTCGGACCTTGGACTCTCGGCTTGGGCTCTGGTCGGGACTCGCCGCGTTCCTCCACCGCCTCGTCTGGATGCTGGACCGCCACCTCCGTCTCCTCCGTGGGCCTGAGGGATACTTGAAGCAGAAATATCTGCACGTGCACGGTATGGTTCCGTCACGGCTGCAGAGGGTCAGGGGGCCGGCGTGGCTTCACCGGCGCGTGGGGAAAGGGCAAGTCCCTGTTCGGGCGCCATTATGTGGTATATAAATAAATAATACCGGATCTAGGTTTTACTGGACATAGCAATAACAGATAGCTCAATAAATAAGAGTCAAGATTCGAGGTAGTAGGAGTTTGCAGGTTTAATACAGCATAAAGGACAGGAACAGGACAACCTGCATGGGAACAGGATGGCAGCGCTGCCGGGGGCAGGATCAGAATCGGCACAAGGGAATGGGGTAACATTTAATAGCAGTGCACAAGCATATATATTAAAACAGTTGCATTACAATACATATGATAGGCGGAGCAGTGGGTGTGGTCAATAGCAGTCGCGAAAGATAAGGGTGAAAATGGGTGTAACAGGGGCGTATACATAGACATGTGATGCAAACGTAACAGAATATGTCATAAATGGGGCGGAAACATGGAGGGGGCTACCTAAGGAGCCGGGACCTCTAACCTAATGGTGCGCGCAAACTGACAATGACGTGTTACTAGGAGAAGCTGGGGGCTATGAACTCTGTGCTAGGAGCAGAGACTGAAGTCTGGAGAGTCAGGGCGACACGTACCTAAACAGTATCTAGTATCTGATGTTTAGAGAACATGTTGATAGAATCCAAAAGTTATCGGGGTAAAGGCTAACAGACTCTAAGACTGGAGCATGCATTATTCTACATGTAGTGCGTGATGAAGAATATTAAATGACCATTAAATGCAGTATTTCTTTTACATGGAGACGTAAAGGCTAGACAATGACGGAAACTATTGATGCGATTCAGTAGCTTAGGAATGCAGAGAAGGGGGGCTGGACTGATAACTAGAATCATAACATACTCTTGGCAGACTCGTAGGCAGAGCCAGGCTGAGCCGGGCACTGTGAGGCAGGAAGTAAGTGAAGGGTCGAGGATACAGGTGGGGGCTGTATCGCTCCTCAGCGAGGCTCAGGAGACAGGAGCTGAATCTGGTGTCCGGGCCCTTTTGAGGCCTAGAAACGGGGACTTTACAATGAAATAACGTGCACACTGAGAAACGTGGCAACGTAACTTTACATAGGCCTGATACTCGTAGCTTTCACGAGAACTGGAAACTGGCATACTAGTGATGGACACAACTGTAATTGCGTCTTTAATCAAACATGGGGGATACATATGCATATTTAATCATGCACACATAACATAAGATGGAGGACTCGTAGGGACACAGAACATGGCAAAATTTACTTTTCCACACCTCAGGGCTCTATTTTGAGCCCGACCCTCTTCAACATCTTTCTGACCCCTTTGGCGGTGGTGGCGGAGTCATTCGGTGCCCGGATCGTGTCGTATGCCGACGACACCCAGCTCCTCTTTTCTTGCGAGAGAGAGGCAGACTTTGACGGGGAGAGTATCCGGAATTGCCTTGGGGCGGTGTTCACATGGTTCCAACTGAACAGCCTCAAGTGCAATTCCGATAAGTCCGAGGTACTCTTCTTCGGGTGCGATACGGAGCCTAGCTGGCAGGCCTGGTGGCCCATCGATATGTTCCCTCCGTCCTGTTCTTCCCCTATGGCTAAGAACTTGGGGGTTAAGATGGACAAGGGGCTGACGATGAAAGCCCAGATCCTTGGGGTGACCGGCACCTGTTTCGGTCTATTAAAAATGCTGCGGAGGTTTTTGCCTCTTTTGTCGGAGGAGCACAGGAGGCTGACGGTGCAGGCCCTGATAGGCTCCAGGTTGGATTATGCCAACATTCTTTACCTGGGCCTACCAGAGTACCTGCTGCAGCGGCTTCAAGTTGCGCAGAATGCGGCGGCCAGGGCCATTTATGGTCTAAGCAGACGTGCCAGCGTCTCGGGGCTTTTGCTGACGCTGCACTGGCTACCCATTCGCAAACGGATTGCCTTTAAGGCTATGACTTTGGCCTACAATGCACTCCACACTGTGGGAGCAAAGCATCTCCAAAAGAGAGTGGCCTTTTACCATCCGGCTCGCTCTCTGAGGTCAGAATCTCTACTCCTGGCGGCTGTCCCTCGAGTTAAGAGAGCCCGTCTGGGCGGTCGCTCCTTCAGCCTGCTGGCCCCTCAGATGTGGAACTCGCTTCCACTCCCACTTCGGGGGGCTACTACTCTTCTTGACTTTAGGAGAGGTCTTAAAACTTGGTTGTTTACCCAGTAGTCCTCCCAGCTGTCCCTTTTTATCTGTTTGGTGTGTGTGGTACTCTTTTTACTGTGTTATGTTATTCTGAATTAGTTCTCCTTACCCAAAGCGCCGGGACACTCTTTTTGAGTAACCGTTGCGCTATATAAAAGAATAAATAACATAACATAACATAACATATTCAAAATTTGTATCATTTTATTTGGCGATAGAGGATTTAAAAAAAAAGTATTTTCTATTTTTAAGCATTCATATAAAAAAAAAATCATTTGGACATTCATTATTAAGCATGGGCGTAAAATCCGCTCCGCTCGCGGATTTTTCGGATTTTCGGCAAATTCGCAATCCGCGAACTCTTGCGAATTTGTCAAAAATCCGTGAATCCGCTCGCGGCGGATTTTTTGCGTGGTTGCGGCGTGCGGCGTGGTGCACGGCGTTCACTTTCCGTCATTAAGCGTTTGCCGAGTTGTTTTTCTCGATCATATTTTGCGAGTGCTGCGCCATTTTGGATCTTGCTGCGTGATCCCGCAGGAGTTTGGCGCCCGCGAATACGTAATCGCGGCTTGCCACCTTGCACAGCACACCTCGCGAGAGTTCGCAATTGCGAACACGTACTTGCGGCGGAAAGGAACAATCTCGCACTCGCGAAATAGAAATTTTGCAATTCTGCACAAGAAATCCACCAGCAAACAGGATAAACCTTCAGAAAATGATGATTTTTATCAGAATCACTCCTCAGGTTGACATTTGCATGGCCTTTTTTTTTTGCAAGGAGTCCATTTTTGGGGGGGGGGGAGGAAGTGCCCCACAGTCTCCAACTTCCTGTTCCTGTCCAGCAGGCTCCTCCCAGTGCTTTGTCCATCTCCTGGTCACTTTCATTTGGATCTGGAGCTGGAAGGATTACTTTTTGTGGGTGCTGCTGGATATTTGGATTTGAGGCCTTTTTGACTTTCTTTGGATCACTTTTGGATTAGAAATCAACTTTCACAAGTAAGTTTGTTTGGGGCATTACAGTTGCTGCAACTACAATTTTGGAACTTTTTCAGAACATTAAATAAATTATATTGTGGGTAGCCACAGTATCCAGGGTTGGTTATGGGTGCATGATACAACTGTTTTGTTGAATTTAAACACCATTGAGGCCATGGATGGGCTGGGATTGTGCTGATTTTTGTTGTTTTTGTCATTTTTTTGGGGCTGCTGGTGGGGCCCTTTGTCCAGGGTTGGTGAGTGTTGCATGGGCCTAGTCTTTCTGTGTGGTGTCTTCTTGAATGTAAACATCATTGAGGCCATGGATGGGCTGGGAATGTGCTTATTTTATTGTTTTTTGTCGTTTTTTTGGGGCTGCTGGTGTGGCCTTTTGCCCAGGGGTGGTGGTGCATGGACTGAGTGTGCCTGTGGTGTGGTCTCACTCTCTTTAATGTAAACATCAAGGATGGCATTGGATTGTGGTGATTTTTGGCTGTTTTTCTGTTTTTTGGGGGTGTACTGTTGATGTGGACTGGCCATGTGGGTGGTGGTGGTGGCCATCTTGAGTGCTGGCTGGTACAGGCAACATGTGCTTGGGGTGCAAGGGGGCATTTTGAAGAGAGGCAGTGTCTGAGGCCTGCACTTATTTTGCCTACTTTTCATCCATTATGCCCAGGGGTAGTGAGTGTTGCATGGGCCTAGTCTTTCTGAGGGGTGTCTTCTTGAATTTAAACACCATTGAGGCCATGGATGGGCTGGGATTGTGCTGATTTTATTGTTTTTTGTCGTTTTTTTGGGGCTGCTGGTGGGGCCCTTTGCCCAGGGGTGGTGAGTGTTGCATGGGCCTAGTCTTTCTGTGGGATGTCCTCTTGAATTTAAACACCATTGAGGCCATGGATGGGCTGAGATTGTGCTGTTTTTTGTGGTTTTTGTCGTTTTTTTGGGGCTGCTGGTGTGGCCTTTTGCCCAGGGGTAGTGGTGCATGGACTGAGTGTGCCTGTAGTGTGGTCTCACTCTCTTTAATGTAAACATCCTGGATGGCATTGGATTGTGGTGATTTGTGGGTGTTTTTCTGTTTTTTTGGGGTGTACTGTTGATGTGGAATGGCTTGGGGTGTAAGGGGCCATTTTGAAGAGAGGCAGTGTCTGAGGCCTGCACTTATTTTGCCTACTTTTCATCCATTATGCCCAGGGGTAGTGAGTGTTGCATGGGCCTAGTCTTTCTGTGGGGTGTCTTCTTGAATTTAAACACCATTGAGGCCATGGATGGGCTGGGATTGTGCTGATTTTATTGTTTTTGTCGTTTTTTGGGGGCTGCTGGTGGGGCCCTTTGCCCAGGGGTGGTGAGTGTTGCATGGGCCTAGTCTTTCTGTGGGGTGTCCTCTTGAATTTAAACACCATTGAGGCCATGGATGGGCTGGGATTGTGCTGTTTTCTGTGGTTTTTGTCATTTTTTTGGGGCTGCTGGTGTGGCCTTTTGCCCAGGGGTAGTAGTGCATGGACTGAGTGTGCCTGTGGGGTCTCACTCTCTTTAAGGTAAACATCCTGGATGGCATTGGATTGTGGTGATTTTTGGGTGTTTTTCTGTTTTTTTGGGGTGTACTGTTGATGTGGACTGGCCATGTGGGTGGTGGTGGTGGCCATCTTGAGTGCTGGCTGGTACAGGCAACATGTGCTTGGGGTGCAAGGGGCCATTTTGAAGAGAGGCAGTGTCTGAGGCCTGCACTTATTTTGCCTACTTTCCATCCATTATCCCCAGGGGTAGTGAGTGTTGCTTGGGCCTAGTCTTTCTGTGGGGTGTCCTCTTGAATTTAAACACCATTGAGGCCATGGATGGGCTGGGATTGTGCTGTTTTTTGTGTTTTTTGTCTTTTTTTGGGGGCTGCTGGTGTGGCCTTTTGCCCAGGGGTAGTGGTGCATGGACTGAGTGTGCCTGTGGGGTCTCACTCTCTTTAATGTAAACATCCTGGATGGCATTGGATTGTGGTGATTGTTGGGTGTTTTTCTGTTTTTTTGGGGTGTACTGTTGATGTGGACTGGCCATGTGGGTGGTGGTGGTGGCCATCTTGAGTGCTGGCTGGTACAGGCAACATGTGCTTGGGGTGCAAGGGGCCATTTTGAAGAGAGGCAGTGTCTGAGGCCTGCACTTATTTAGCCTACTTTTTATCCATTATCCCCAGGGGTAGTGACTCAGTGTTGCATGGGCCTAGTCTTTCTGTGTGGTGTCTTGAATGTAAACATCATGGATGGCATGGGATTGTGCTTATTTTTCTGTGTTTTTCCATTTTTTGGGGAGTATAACTGAACTGATGTTCCTCTGTCTTCCATTGCTTTTAGGTGCACAAGACTCTAGAGAACCTCCAGTGCCAGGAAGAAGTCCTGCAGCGGTGTGTGTGTGCAGCATAACGTCACGCGACGTCACGTCTGGACACAGACAACTCTGCAACTCGTGCAACTGCTGCCTGCTGTTCTGAAGAAGATGGCCCCAAACAAAGTTACCGGTAGCTCCTGTAGCAAGAAAGTTGCCAGTAAGGAGCAGAAGAAGCAAGTTACCAAGGATACTGGTGTGCCGGCCGCCCCTTTTTTGGGAGTAAAAAAAAAAGTATGCCTGCAGCAGCAGCTGGATCTGCTGGGGACCAAGCTGGGAGCAGCACCCCCGCTCCATTGGGCTCAGTGCCACCACCACCACCACACCAACTTAAGTCCAAGCCCTTCAGTGCTGCAGAGGCACTTAGTCTAGTTGTTCAATCACCATCGACCAGTGATGTTGGGTCATCGCAAGAAAGTAGCAGCAATGTCCCTCAATCAACACAGGTTGTTGTAACTCATCTGACGAGTGTTGAACAACCACAGCCGCAACAAAAACCACATGCGCAAGTACAAGCCCAAGTACATGTGGAAGGAGAGGCAGCGCAAGGAGATGCGCAAGCAGAGGTGCATGGAGGGTCACAAGTGCCCACAATAGTTGTTCCTCCCGAAGTAGGGGCACATCAGGAAATCGACAATCAAGGCGAGGTATCATTTGAGGAAGACACTCCTTCTGATGATCATTCATTGTCTTCCACACCCCTAGCAAGGAAGAGATCAAGGGTGGTGTCTACATCTTCTTCAAGCACACCTCCTTCTGATGATACGGATCAAAATTGGGAACCAGCACCACTGCCGTCTGAGAGTGAGGCACATGATCTGACAAAGGTAGTTAAGCGTAAAAGGAAGCTCGTCCAAAGTCTCAGAGTTATGGAGTGTGATGATGAGGCTCAACAAGAAGTGGCGGATACTGCTGCTGATGAAGACTCTGACAACGACGACCCAGTCATCATAAAGGTCAATGCAGCCCCAGCGGGCATGCAGCAAACAGACATTTTGACCCTAGCCCGAAAAGCTGCTGAGCGTGATGATGATGATGTTGTCGACGAGGAGGCAGTGGAAACACAACAATCATTGGAGTTAAGTACACCAACTCGTACCGCTTCAATATTTCTTTCTCACAAGAAGGTACCTCCATCCACCTCGACCCTAATTAGTGGCGGTGAAAGTGCAGAACGTACAAAAGTTGGGTAATCCAGATCCTCCACTTCATCTGGCATTAGCAGCATGACCACCATCACCTGTATCGCCGCTTCCTCCAGGCCCCACAGACACTTCAAGTCCCCAGTTTGGGACTTCTTTACTGTTTGCCCAAAAAGGGAAAAGTTTGCCATTTGTACCCTTTGTAAGCTTGCAGTTAGTCGTGGTAAGTCAGGTACCAACTATGGTACCGGAGGCCAGAGAGGTCATCTTGAGAGACAGCACACTGTCCAATGGTTTGCGCACCTAGATGCGATCAAGGAAGCCCGAATTGGAAGTCAAGAAAAAGTTGATGTTGCATCTGATGATGACGAGGAGGAAGAAGACGTGTCAAACACTTCACTTACACCCAGTACCCCTGTCAGCAGCACACCCCGTGTGAGGCACACTAAGAGTGTTGGAGCGAGTGAGACACCAACGCGCAAAAGTTCACCAGCGAGCATAATTGGGTCAACGAAGTCATTATCATCCCGTAAATGCTTGGTCCAGGGCAACATTAGAACCATGTTTTCTTCATACGCGCCATATGAACGTAACCACCCACTGACGCGTCTGTATAACACTAAGCTGGCTAAAATGCTAGCTGTGGACCTTCTCCCTTTTTCTTTTGTAGAAGAGGTAGGTTTTCTAGAATTAGTGGCAACGCTCTGCCCTAAATGGAAGGTTCCTAGCCGGTTCTATTTCGCCAGAGTTGCGGTTCCAGCACTACATGAAGATGTGCTGGAGGCGATTGGGGCAGCTTTGCAGAAGAGTGCTGTTCACACAATATATCTGACAACAGACATGTGGACCAGTGGCGCAGGCGCTGATTACATGTGCATCACTGCACACTGGGTCTCTTTTTCAGGTGTTAAAGCAAAGCTAAACGCAGGTGTTGACCCGGACCAAGTTTTTAAAGCTGCTCGGAAACATGCAACACTAGCCATGGTTGGCTTGGAGAAAAGTCACACAGCACAAAACATTTTGGACGAGTTTAACAAAAAGGTCTTTCACTGGCTGTCCCCAAAAAACGCCAGATTGGTTATGTTTCCACGGATAATGGCGCCAATGTAGTTAAGGCCATGGCGCTGGGTGGCTATTTCAGAGTGCCGTGGTTGGCGCACTGTATCAACCTGGTAGTTAAAAAATTCTTGAGTGATAAAGACAGTCCAGCGTTCGAGGTAATGGCCACCTGCCGCAAAATGTGCAACCATTTCAGCCATTCTTTTAAGGCCCGGAAGCATCTGAGGAGCCTGCTACTTGAACGTCGAATGCCAGTGAAAGCACTCATCCAGGAGGTGGCAACACGTTGGAACTCAACCTTCTACATGCTTGAGCGTCTGTATGAGCAGTATACGGTACTCGATCACTATTTCTTAAAAGAGGGGACAGCTCAGAAGGACCTGCGTATGGGTGCGGCGCAATGGGACATAGTTAAAAGCCTGACGACATGCTTCGTCCTTTTGAGTTGTTCACGCGTGCAGTCAGCCAGGAGGACTGTAATTTGGGAAAAGCTATCCCATTGTTGTGCATGCTGGAGCACCAACTGAAGGCGGTGTCTTCTGAGTTAGAAAAAGATGAAAAAAAAGACCCTTTTCTTTTGTCGGAGAAATTATTAGAGCGCCTACGTTTGTGATGAACGTCTTAAAAAGATCAACTCAGAACAGCATTACATTTGTGCTACTATTCTGGATCCACGCTACAAAAAGGCGCTGGCAGGCCAAGCATTCTTTCCTTTTGCTGATGAAGATGTTAAAAAGTACAAACGTTGGCTAGCCTGGTCAGCCAAGAGGTTTGAAAAAGAACGGCAGGATATTGAAGGAGAAGGCAGTACATCAGCATCAGCATCAGCAGGCCATCCCCAGTCAAAACAATCCACTTCTGCACCTGTGGCTGTGGCACAAGTGACCTCTCAGCCATTAAAGACACCGGCAACCGAATCATCTGCACCACACACACGAGTAACAGTGGCTGCTGAAGAGGATTGGCTAAGTTTGCTTGGGTATGGTTCTCGAAAAAAGGTCACAGGCACAGCAAAAAGTAAGCAAAGTGGAGGAACCGTTGAGGACCTTGAGTCGATGGTGCAGGACTATCTGAATGACTCAACAGAGGTCTTTCTTAATGATGAGCCATTGCAGTATTGGCATGGGAAAAACAATTGTGGCCACAGCTCTCCAACCTGGCTGTAAACTATTTGTCTTGCCCACTCGCAAGTGTGTCTTCTGAACGTGTTTTCAGTGCTGCTGGGGGCATTGTAACTCCCAAACGGAGCCGCCTCTCGCCCAAAAATGTGGAGCGGCTAACAATGATCAAGATGAATCAGCACCTCATACCACCAGATTACAAAGTACGAGAAAGCACGCCGCATGAAGGCGAGGAGGACGGCAACGTAGATGAGGGGATTTGTTCTCTGTTCGGTGACGCTGACCTCATTCTGCCTGAATTCGCCGAGTATGATGACGAAATCTTCTTCTTATTCCCTGACACCGAGCCCTGAAAATGAGACAATGAATCAATAACTTTTTTTTCGTCCTTATTCACTTTTATTCCTGTGTGTCTGTCTTTCTTTGTTTTGCACAGTAAATTTAATTCAAACTTTAATCACCTAATCCCAAAAACAAGCCCATCAGCAGAACTGTCTTCACTTGTTTGCTTATTGATTTGAAGGTGCCGCAGTCTACATTCCTCAGGTTCACAAGTTCAGAAGAACATGCTCCTCTATCCTCCTCCTCCTATTTCCCTCAAAGAAGAGGGCTGGATTACGCCCAATGAAGAAAGACTCAGCACTTGTGGGGGTGTTCTACTTCTTTGCGGGTGAGTTGACGGCTCTGGACCCATTGCTGTGAAGCTCTAATAACGGATAAAAGTGTTTTGGACTAAATATGAGGCGGAAATTTTTTGCCGTTTTTGCTGACTTGCTTGCCTTTGAGGTGCTCTTTGGCGGGGTTCCGGGTGTTTGTGGGTGAGTTTTGGGGTCTGGGAGCACTGCTGCGACAGTCTAATGTTGATTGCATTTGCTTTTCAGGAAATCCATGGTGGAAAACAGGAGTTATGATGATGACCTAGCTGCACAGCGCGTTTGGACCGAAGGCCGAGAGATATTGTAAGTATGAGATTTTGCTTTTTGGCTGTTTGGGGGTGTTGTCGCGTGCTTTTTTGCGGGTGGGTTGGCGGGTCTCTGGGGGCATTCCTGTGAAGGTCTAATACCGGATAGAAGTGTTTAGGACAAAATCCATAAGGAAAAGCCTTTTTTTTGCTATTTCTTCTGACATCTTGTTTAATGTAGCGTTTTGGGGGGCTTCCTGGTGTTTGTGGGTGGGTTGCGGGGTCTCTGTCGAAGCACTGCTGTGACAGTCTAATCTTGATTGCATTTGCTTTTCAGGAAACCCGTGGTGGAAAACAGGAGTTATGATGATGACCTAGCTGCACAGCGCGTTTGGACCGAAGGTCGAGAGATATTGTAAGTATGAGATTTTGCTTTTTGGCTGTTTGGGGGTGTTGTCGCGTGCTTTTTTGCGGGTGGGTTGGCGGGTTTCTTGGGGCATTCCTGTGAAGGTCTAATACCGGATAGAAGTGTTTAGGACAAAATCCATAAGGAAAGCCTTGTTTTTGCTATTTCTTCTGACATCTTGCTCAATGTAGCGTTTTGGGGGGCTTCCTGGTGTTTGTGGGTGGGTTGCGGGGTCTCTGTCGAAGCACTGCTGCGACAGTCTAATCTTGATTGCATTTGCTTTTCAGGAAACCAGTGGTGGAAAACAGGAGTTATGATGATGACCTAGCTGCACAGCGCATTTGGACCGAAGGTCGAGAGATATTGTAAGTATGAGATTTTGCTTTTTGGCTGTTTGGGGGTGTTGTCGCGTGCCTTTTTAAGGGTGCGTTGGCGGGTCTCTTGGGGCATTCCTGTGAAGGTCTAATACCGGATAGAAGTGTTTAGGACAAAATCCATAAGGAAAAGCCTTTTTTTTGCTATTTTTTCTGACATCTTGCTCAATGTAGCATTTTGGGGGGGCTTCCTGGTGTTTGTGGGTGGGTTGCGGGGTCTCTGTCGAAGCACTGCTGCGACAGTCTAATCTTGATTGCATTTGCTTTTCAGGAAACCCGTGGTGGGAAACAGGAGTTATGATGATGACCTAGCTGCACAGCGCATTTGGACCGAAGGTCGAGAGATATTGTCAGTATGAGATTTTGCTTTTTGGCTGTTTGGGGGTGTTGTCGCGTGCTTTTTTACGGGTGCGTTGGCGGGTCTCTTGGGGCGTTCCTGTGAAGGTCTAATACCGGATAGAAGTGTTTAGGACAAAATCCATAAGGAAAAACCTTTTGGCACTTTTTGTAACTTAGGGTTCGTTAGGGTTAGCCCTAGCAGCAGGATTGCATGTGTTTCGGGGTGTTCTATTGCAACTCAGTTCTGGGGTGTTAGAGCACTCTTGGAGCGATGCTGGCTATGGATACTTTTGCTTGCTTGCATGTGGTTTGAATACAATCCACGGTGGGTAAGGGTGTATTTGGGCCTAATTTTACTTTCAAAGTACGTTTTGTCACCATTTTTCTGCTAGGCCTCGTTTTTTGAGATCTGATTGGGGGTCTTCTACATTTTTGCGACTGGCTTTAGCAAGGGTCTTGGTGGGAGCGTTGCTGGGAAGCTCAAATTTTGTTCTAAAACACAGTTTACAGTACACCTAGCTTGAGGGGAAAGATCCGCAAAATTATTTTGGCCATACCTATTTATCCTTAAAAAGGTGACTCAGACAGAGTACGCAATTTCAAAAATATTGTACTGTCTATTAGGGAAATCAAAGTGTGACTTTTTGCACCACACAGCGTACATACCTTATATTTATTTATCAGTGGTATTGTAATAGCACTTCCTGTTTTCCGTTCAATAATTACAGGTCGGGTTTCAGTCAACATCCGCCAGGCAGGCAGGGGACAGGGTGTCTTCTGTCAGTGGTCACCAACATTGATGGACAAAGCGTCAGCTGGAATGGAGGAGTGCCGCTAATAAGAGGAATTGTTTGCTGCATGCAACTTACTTACCAAATTCAACAGGACAACTCCAACAACATACAGAATACAGATACAGTATCCATTGTTTTCTTCTATGAGTGTGACTGCATGTGGTTAGCTTTAGTTTGTACCCAAAGATTTCTTTATCTTCAATTATTGTTTGTCCATGCTGTGCTTTTTTTTTCTTCTCTCAACAAAACCTACCCAAAAAGAAACCCCCATTCCCATCCATTTTCCAAACCCTAACCCTCTTCCCCCGGGCTGTGTGCTTTTGCTTGATGTCTGACTAAAATGACATCAATAATTCCACACACTTGCTGGGGAGGATAAAGTCATAGCAACAGGCTGGTGAAGGAATACGAGGATATACTCAGCTTCAGTACTATTTCTTGTAGTAGTAGGAGCCAATGTCAAATAAATTCAACGCAAGTACTAGTTATACTTGCAATACTTTACCATTTGTTAGGCTACATTGTGGTACTGTTCTAGTGTACTGTCACCTGCTATATTCTCGATCGTACCGTAACCGTTGTAATGCTACAGTAAGGACAAACCAGGTTTCGTTTTCTTTTTTTCCATAGGCATGCAACTGCCACTGTGTCACACCACTAGTACCACCGCAATGAGGAAATTTCATCCGCCCAGGATTGCCAACCTTAATCCCCATTTCACGTGGAGCCAGCCCTGGGCCTAGCCCTAATTTCTAACACAAATTACATGTAAGATAAGCGTTTGGTGGGAGGTAGTATAATGGAGTATTAGGACTAGACGAGAGATTGGCGGTAGTACTACTAAAGTCCTAGGACTCTTCAGGAAAACAAACTTACTGTTACACCCCCACCCACCAGACTGAAAAGCAGTAAAAAACAGGTATGGTCAGATAAAGCTTAAAAAAGTATATTTATGTAGCCCTAACAAAATAATCTCCTTCAAGACCCTCCCTAACCCCAACGATTGTCTTTGAAAAGTCCCAAAAAGAACCCAACTCCCAAATCCCACCCCCCAAAAGTCTCTAAAAAAAGGGCAAGGGACACTCCACTACTGGAGGGTGCTGGTGAATTTTGCAGCCAGGGCATCATACTCCTTGCGGAGGGTGGCAAGGTCAAAGCGGAGGCCCTCCACCAAGTTCTTGTACCTAAGGACCTCCTGCTCCAGGTAGGACATTCTGACTCCTAGGCGGCGCTGGCGTGCCTTGCAGCTCCTGTGGGGGGCAGCTGGTCTTTTTGCTGCTTGGCGGTGGCGGTTGGCTTTGTTAGCCCGGCTCCGTACCGCTGGAGCACTGCGCTGGCTGGCAGCCCGTGGGGTCACGGAGGAGGATGCAGCTGTCCCAGTCGAGGATGTTGTGGTTGCACCGGTCGACTGCGTGTCCTCCTCCTCCTCCAGGGCCACCAGCCGCCGATATTCGGCTACAGTGGCATCCAGCCTCCGTCGCCGGGCCTTTCGAGCCTGCTCCCTCCGTGATGTCGATTTGGAAGGAGCAACTATATGAAGAAAGAAAGACATAGTCTGTAACCAATGCTCCTTAACATTAATAACACAAAGTGATTGAGCCGAAAGTTGTGTCACAGTACAAGTAGCAAATTGAAAGCACAGTACATAACTATTGAGGACAGTATCTATCTAACCTCCCACTTCAGCATCCTTGCTCTAACATTAGTGGTAGTTTAATGAACAAATTCTACGACCACTATGGACTTCCATTACAGCCGACTATGACAGTACACCAGTCTTATTCTTCTTCTTCTCTCTTGCTTAGGAAAATTGGTACGTTATCTTATGCAAGCCGGCAGAATGCCAGCGCAGTGAACTTGCACCCGAGAAAAACAGACGCACACCATGATGAGTGAGACAGACTTGCGTTACTGTACCGGTCCAGTACATGCAGGTGGTGAAGCTCTTACTTTTCTATTACGGGTGGCACTGAGAATACTCTGTTACAAGGGGTACTGCTTAATTAATTTACCTTTCACCCTACAGTGCAAATGAGTACTAGAAAAGGAAAATGAAGAAGCTAAATAATTAGATTATCTATCACTTCACATGGGATGTATTTGATGACATATGGGATGACTTTAGGTGCTTTGCTTATTATTGAGTGAACAGTGATACACCCACACATGAATGACGTACTACTACTAAACTAAAGTTATTAAGAGAGGTACGGAGTGTCCACCGTAATAACCGGATATATGCTATGCTTGCAGTTGCAATACAAACTGCTGCTACTATTCATGGTAGTATTGGACAAATGTACAATTTCTTTTCCTTGCCTTCCCTACACTGGAACGGACGTGCGGGTGCGGTGTTACATGCTCTTCAAGGTAACACTTAGTTCATCCAGCGACCATCTACTCTCTCTAGATATACATGTGCTATCTAAGAGTCAGAAAATACCATGCTCCAGGCATCCATCCATTCAAAGTATATGCACACATACAGTTTCTGTTTCACCCACCCAGGCTGTTGTCCTTCCACCCATCCTTGCTTCATCATTGACCCAGCCATGCACCATACCATATTCTTTCCTTCCCAGCCACCTCGGGGGCCAAGCAAACACATATCATTCTTCTTTGCCAGCCATCATAACATTTCTCGTCCTTCCACACTTACTTACACCCTTCTTTCGCTTTTCGTTCATCCCATCCATCAAGTTCATCTAAGATCTTATTGGGATTCTTCTCACCAAAAACTTCACAGCTAAGTCGAAGTACATTTCGAGGAGTCTACTACCTGGTTGATTTGTAATACACCTATGCAGAAAGCACACTATGCAGTCTTCAATCTCAATAAGTAAGGAATATATAGCTTACCTCTTCCCCCCACCACCGTGCGAACCCTCACAGGAACGTCCGCCGGCACTTCCACCGCATCCTCCCCAGAGTCCTCGCCCAACACCACCACCTCCGCGCTGGCCCCGCCACCAGATGTTACACCTACAAAGTACATTTAAGAATGTTAGAAATACACCACTCACTACTATATAATATTTGGTCTAGGAGGAATAAAGAAATTTAAAAAAAACGACATACAATGTAATAATTTGTAACTGTATACTCTACAGTAAAAATGTCCCTTTTTCCAGGGAAGGCTGTTGTCTTGCTGCACTTTTTGGCACAACTGATGAATGCTTGCTTTTTATTTTTAACACACAACACTTTTTCTCCTAACAGAAGCTTGACTTCTAAGAACACGATCAGGGTCAAGCTCAAGTTCAAACCAGGTGAGAGCTCAGCTCGACCACAAGAAATGTGTCCAATTAATCGTTAGCACTAAGCACTTTTCCATTTGCAGTTAAATGTTTACTTTTATGACAAAGTTGATTTTAATAAATGTGTTTAGTTTTAATAAAGCTTTTAAACTTAAATAGACTCTGTGGTTTTTGGTCCTCCAGACTAGAGTGGATGAGCTAAAGGTTTTGGAATTTTTGCAAGCATGAGTGCCTCTGACACTTCTTGACTGTGACTCCGTACTCTTGTCCTGCGTAGGATAATCTAATGATCATTGTGGATCAATCATCGGTGACTTAGGGAGCTAAATGACTCTGCCACACTATCTAGTCAGTAAGGAGATTGGGGGTTCTTCAAAGTCTGATATCACTGAGGTATGTGGAAAGAAAGTCTACCTGCGCCTATTATAATTGATAAACAATGCACTATTTAGTGTTCATAGTTCAGTTTGTGCAGATTTGTCCCTGCAACAGTAGTAGAATGGATTGTCCTCCTATCCAAACCAAAAGTAAAGTAGTATCTTATTCTTTCTTGGTGGTCATTCACCTTTTTATTGTTGGCAATTGTCAAAGCATAAACATTTAGAAGACTTGAAAAGACATTATGGACAATCCCAGAGGACTGCACTCAGTGCATAGAGCTATTGCTGACTAGAATGGGAGTCCAATGGAATTGCCAAATGTGCAATCTTAGTTAGCTACACACACAGACTAATAAGAATAATCTAGTAATACCACAGGGAGTCATAGTTGAGGCAGGATAAGAATTTAGATCCAGTCTACAAGAAGATCAAAGACGATTTTGAGAAAATCGAATGAGGAACGCTAGGAAAAAATAGGTACTCTTTATTAAAATTAAAACTTACTGGGGCCAGCAAAGGAGCCCTCTCCTGCCCGATCCTGGCCTGCATCCTCCTGAACAGCACCCTCCTCCTCCTCCTCCTGTGTCCTCTTGCCCTTGGGGGGAGCTGATGTACAACATGAAAGAAAGAAAGACCAGAAAACATGGATGAGATTTGTCAACCAAATCAAACATTTCAAAAGAACAATAACAAAATATTTTGGAGAAATAGCAAATAGATAGACAACTATTCCACGGGATATATTGACCTATCTCATGTGGTATACTACATCATTCGTATTGCCTGATTTGCGGACCGTTGACTTTCAAAGTTCCTATGTAACTCAATAAACAGACTACTAAAAAGGTTTGCCTAGGCCTGGCAGGCAGCAGTCCGCAGAACGCGAAGTGACAGACAAAGTCCATCCTGCTTGCAGATCAGTGAATACTCAAACTATCAATCCACCGACCACCACCACTATTTCTTCTTATAGCCATGTGTCTAAAGGAAGGACTGGACTTCAGTCTGTTGGGGCTGATTTAGAAGTCCCTTGCGGCTCATTTTCCTCCATTGTTGCGTGACTTTTGTGACGCAGCGGCAGAACAAAAGAGTCGCCATGGTGCGGCGTATATATTAAAAAAAAACGCATATGGGAGATGCATCGCGTTGTAAAGCCCTGCGCCATCAGGGGGCGTTCCGGCGCAAGGGAGGGCGTTCCTGCGCAGGAACGAATCCTAAAAGTGGCTGAGGGAAATCTACAAGATGTCAATCAGTCACTTTTAGGACAATGATGCGTGACTCAAACCCTGCGCTTGCTTGAAGCCGACGTACGGCTTGATGCAGCATTGGGGAGATAGGGCACCCCAGAGCATTGCTGGAGCTGCGCCATCGTTGGCACGCAACTCCAGCAATGCGCCGCCTTTACGGCACAGATGCGTAAGGCTTCTGTGACGTTTTGGGCCAATGGGTGGTGGTGGCATGGCGCACAATTACTGCCGCATCCCTGCTACTTTGCAGGGATGCGCCGGTAATTTAAAATATGACCCTTAGTGTCTAGCATTACGCAGTTCTTTACACTACACTCATACATAAGTTCTCAGGCCAATGAAATGAACACAAAATACAAAACAAATAAGCATAGTAGCAAGCAAGGCTACTGAGAAGGAGAGCAGTGCACCTGAAATGCATAGAAGATTTTGAAATATAATTTACCTACAATGTAATCGGCAGCATTATTGCTCTTGGTAAAGAACAAAGATTTGCAAATAACAGAGCCGGATAAAACAGATTAGTGATGAAATAGCTAGAAATAGCTACTACTACTCACCAAGCCCGGGGACCTCTACGCCGAGCGCGTCCAGCAAGTCCCGTTCCCGGTCCATGACATCCGTCCAGCGGTGGGTGGCCTGGTTATAGGTGCGCCGGACCCCAGAGAGCTTAAACATGGCCCGGCACACCTTCTCCCACCGCTTCCAGCGCTCCCGGATGCCATAGCCGGTTGCGATCTTGCCGCCTCCCAGGATCGTCTTGGGGAGGCGGCGCTGGACGTGGAAGATGAGTGCGGCCACCTCCTCCGCGCTAAGGATCTCCCGTGGCATCACTTGCTCCCCCCTCAAACGCCCACACGGGAGCCGGGCACGGGGTGCGGGACCCTTCCCCTTCTCAGGGTGCTTCCCGGCTCCCTTTACCATGGTCTGGGCAGAAATGAGTTAAATAATAAAGAAGAAATAGAATAGGGAAGAAGAAAAGAAAAGAGTTTAAAAAAGTAGTTTAAAATTAACAAAAAGTAGCAGAAAACACAAAAATATAGAGCTAGAAAAATAGAGGGATAGATAATAAGTAAAATAGATCAAATAAACTTCAAACAAGCAAAGGATGGCAGAGATTCAGAGAGGATACAGAAAGCATGCCCAGAACCATAGCAATGAATGAGAAACAAGATGGCCGCGCCCATTCACGACCGCGTGGGTAAGTTCGCGCGAGATTTTCCTCGCGATCACGCGCGAAATTGTACTAGCGAGCCGCACACTTTGCGAGATTACACAAAGCGGCCGGAAACGGAATTACGTCACGCAAACAAGATGGCCACGCCCGTGTACAACCGCTAGGGTAACTTCGCAAACGTATAGCTACAAGCGCCTTGTGAACACGCAAAAATTCACGCGAACATACACGCCGCAAAAAAAAAAAAGTGTATTCGCACGCATTCGCGGCTTCCGAAATCGATCTCGCACGGATTCGCGCACCGCAAATCATGCAAAATTGCAGAAAAACTATTTTTGCTAAACTGAAAGCAATCAGCAGGTGCAAAAGTTCAAACTTAACATTAGTAACCATTCACTCTAGTGCTTCCTGAGGGGCCCCTCCAGAGTTCAGTTGCCTATTTGCAACTATTCCATGACCCTGCTATGGCCCAAACAGCAGGCTCATAGAATAGCTACAAGTAGACAATAAAGGTCCTGTGAAAAAAAATTGCACTGCAACAGAAAGCAAATTACAGATAAGGAAGGAAGCAGGTGCCAGCCAGACTGGAAGTTTCAAAATTACTGACACATTAATCAACCCCAAATTAATTCATGGCAGTTGAAGAAGGGCAGGTGTGCTTGCTTTCACTGCAACAGAAAGCAAATTACAGATAAGGAAGGAAGCAGGTGCCAGCCAGACTGGAAGTTTCAAAATCACTGACACATTAATCAACCCCAAATTAATTCATGGCAGTTGAAGCAGGGCAGGTGTGCTTGCTTTTTTTCACCCCCATAATCTACAGTGATAAACAAACCTAATGAGTGGCAGTGAGGATGTACTAGAGGGTGGCATGGGTGTACCAGAGGATGGCAGTGGTGAAACAGAGGGTGCTGTGAACCTGTGATGATAAACCAGACGTAGAAACAACATAGTCGCGGCCGTTGCGAGCCGAAAAGTAAGTTTGCAATTGCGAAATGGTCCACAAATCCTCGCGAACGCTCGCCAGCACAAAAAACGTAAAAATCCGCAAATCCGCGAGAGTTTGCGGATTTTGCGTAGTGCGAATCTGTAAATTCGCAAATTCGCGTACGCGAGATCCGCTAGATCCGCCCATGCTTATTCATTATACAAAATTGGAGATTAAGGGACAGTACAAGCAGAACATAGACAAAAATGGATGGAGGCAGGGCGGTAGTGGGGACTACGCATGTTTCGGCGTGATCGCCTTCATCAGGTCCCTGTCTTATTGTACTGTTCGGGAAGCTGAATATATTGGTCTAAATATGAAAAGACTGGTGAATAGGCAGCTATCAGCATGTGAAGAAATATCGATGTCCCAGAATGGAACAGGATAGTTCTAGTGGTTCATCATGAAAAAGCAAGAGATGGATGTCCTGAATAACTGGTATTCCGCGGACCTCTTATAGTTCTTCAAAGTGTCTAAAATAAGGTCATACCCTGAGAAGCTGAAAATGGTTTCGATTTCGAAATCACAGGTGGAGGCTGTCTTGATTCAAATGGCTTCACACACTACGCCAGCGCCATTGTTCGCATTCTCTGGACAAGATATCCTATGTCTCCCAAGTCTGCATATGATAAGAGGGATCCGTATGCGCCAACCGTCATGGAAAAATGCTATCTACCAAGGGATAAGAGCTCCAATGATTGTTTTCAACGAGTTTTTAGGAAGATCAATTATTGCTGTTGTTGAAATGAATTACAAAAGAATCATTTGTGTTGTATGGTTTGTTGTTGCTCTGGTGGTTATGGCGATAATCACCTGGTTTGTTGAGAAAGTGGCTCCTGCTCGACAGCTTTTTGTTGCCACTACTCCAGCTTCAGTGGAACATCACTATTTCACACTTCCCTATCACGAGCAGAAGCATCGACAATCCTACCTAAATAACACATTCATCCAGATTTTGCATCATACACACAATGCCACGAATACCACCAATTGTTGGGTGTGTTGGATGATACCTACACACCAAAAGAAAGGAGAAATACCTTTTATTCCTCTACCGTTTTCCCACAATGGTTCATGTCAAGCTTGGTATTCCCTTTTGTTTGCTTTCGGAAAGCCCTCAGTAGGTGGAATCATCTTTCGATTGAATAAGGTATGCTACCAAGTTGAAGATGGTTATCCTCAAGCTAAAGGGAATAAATGGGAATTGGAAGAGTACCAACCGGACAATATTTTGACACCATATGTCTTCACGAATATGAGGACTATCAAAGACAATGGACCTTTTGTAATTTCCGTGACCAGAGCTAAAGCAGAACTGTGTATAAGTAGTGTTGGGAGAATTCCAGTAAGGCGGAGTGAATGTATTTTGACATTGATTATTGAAGGAGTTAACAACAGTATCTTTACGTCTTCGCATAATTCGTATTTTGTATGCGGTAATATAGGATACTATCAATTGCCTGTTGGATGGTCCGGGGTATGTTACATGTCATTTTTGTTACCACCTGTGTTCTAGGCCCCTCCATCATATCACCTGAATTTAAATTTGTATAATGATATTTCCAAGAATAGATAGAAACGAACAATAAGTACAGATGACGTTGACCAGACAGATACCACTTTCCAACAATATGTCGATTTCAATTTGGGTTTATTCTTCTTTGTGGGTGCTGCATTGAATAGCAGAAAGATAAGGCGATTAACTTGTGTTGTGGAAGCTGTAACCAATCAAACAGCTTTGGCACTTGGCAACATTACAGAGGAACTACAAATTACGAGCATTGTAGCACTAAAAAATAGGATGGTGCTACACGTGATTTTGGCTGATCGAGGTGGTACATGTCGCATCATTGGTAGCAGTTGCTGTGTGTTTATACAGGACCACTCACCTTCAGTATGTGATCAATCTCAAAACTGCATAAGATTGCTGCAGAAATTCACACAGAGACTGGTACATGGACATTTTCAAACTGGATATGGACACTCTTTGCTACTTGGGGCTGGAATCTACTGACTATTCTATGTATACTACTGGTGATACTATTTACATGCTGTACTTGTATACAATGTGGTCCTATGCTTTGCTCCATGTGCGTCGCTCCTTGTTCACCTGTCAAAGGAAATACTGCCAACATAAAAGCACAACAAATGGTAAATAATGAAATTACTGAGATAATGAACATCAATGTACAGGATGCATATCTAGATTACCCTAGATAAACGAATGTCTTCAGCTAATGCTGAAAGAGTCGTCTGTTGTAATTTAGCAGCGATTAGGTAAGCATTAGCAGAAGACATCTTGTATTTAGAGACTATCTTGTCCGTCATGTGGAATCCATTTTGTATTTCTGGCAGCCATTTTGTTTGTCATGTGCTCACCATGTGCTCTGTCCTACCTTCCTGTTAACTGCTCTTGAAATCTGCCTAGAGACGAGATTTATTTAGCCTCTTCTGCTTGGCACGTGCTGAGTTGAGCTTCCAGCTGTCCCCAACTTTTAACTGTCAGGGTGTGTCCACCAGAATTAGCTTACTGTCAGCCCCTCCCACTTGTTGCCAGCACACTTTCAGTATGACCTTACATGTATTTAAAACCAGCATTCTGTACTTGTACCTCCTTCATTTGAGCCCCAGTGTGGGTATAAAAGGGCCAAGCTCCTTCCAGTCCGAGTGCTACTTCATACATTGCCTAAGGGTGTTGTGTGAATGTAGTTCCACCTCATGAGGTTTATTAAACTCTGTATTTTCTATTCCAGCTTCTGTGCCAACTTCTTTCCAATCGGCTGAGGACTCTGTGCAGAGAAGGGAGAACCCCTAGTACTGATAGGCCTTGCTGAGGCTCACCACCACAAACTGTGCTGGGATGAGAGGCAGTATTGAAAAGGCTCCCTTGAGCCAACAAGCTGACGAGCTCTCCTGGGATGCACCTGTGTGCCTGTGGAGAGGTACTGTGACCTGTGAAGACTTGGGAATCATTTCAGCAAGCCCTGATTACTTGTTTCTGCTCCGTAATACTTTTTGCTACCTTCTGATGATGGGCTAGGCCCAGAAACCAGTGTATAATAATAATACATTTCTTTATTCGGCTTTTCACAAAGGAAAACCATAAAAGCAACATTTAAAAGTACAGTTAGATGTTTAGACAGATAAACAAATTAAAAAATAAAAGAAATACCGTAAAATTCATACATAGATAATTTTATATATTTTTAAAAAAGTGTCAAGTCATGTCAATTGATCAGCTGGAACTAAGTCCAGAGTACTTTTTACAGATATTTCCTGTGCTTCATGACGCATTTCAGGAAATTAAGGACAGAGTAACAGACATATTCAGATTCCAGCATTTGGAGACTTAGCATTGCAAGACGACACTGTCTAAATCCCCAACGCCTTAGTAGTGGGAATAGCCAAATTTTCCTATGTGGATGATGGAATTTACAAAACATAATTGTATGTATGTTAGACTGGTTAGATTCCTCATCACAGGGACATGGGGGGAGGATTAAGTCCCAACAGTTACTCACAGGAAATGCTACCAATCTATAGAAAATATCCAATCTGAATCTTGTCATTAGCATTCTCTCAAATGTACTAGTCTGTAGTGTTAGGTACGGCTGGATAGAGTGTGTAGCCTGAATCAAATTTGCATGAAGGACCGAGGGTTTTGACGACTCAGAAGTCAATCTCAGTGACTCTAAATGTCTGAGGGCCAGTTGTTTTAGGACTCCCTTAGAAAGGTCAATAATGGTTTCAGGTTGGAGGTAATATTTCTCAAGACCGAGATCTTTAAGAAAGTTTCTGATGTAGCAAAGCCACTTTACTTTTGAGGATTGATCAAGAGCAATTGTGTCTGCCACGATCGTCTGTGTCAGCGCGTTTTTGTCCGAGGTCCAAACGCGCCGCCATAGCATCAATGGTTGGATCTTGAGCAAATCTTCTAGGTAAGGGATTCCAAGTTCCAAATGAGAAGCATAGATTGAGGTGCTTCTCGGAGTAGCTAAAAGGAATCGGAGGAAGGTGGTTTCTGCTACCTGAATGGCACTAACGTCTACGTGTCCCCAAACGCCCGCTCCATACAAGGCAATAGCCTGAGACTTAGCACTATAGATTTTTAGTAGCTCCACTGGTGCCCTCCTCCCCAGTCTCTGGGAGAAGCTCATCAGGGCCGCTATGGATCTTCTAAACAGATGGCATCTTGCCTCTACTGCTGGCCTCCAGGACAGCCTTTCGTATATCATAATTCCTAGATATGGATACTGGGCGGTTACCTCGAGTTTTTGCTTATCGAGATAGATGTCCTTTACTCGTTTTTTCCTACTACCTGCTATCATAACAAACGTTTTTTTAACGTTCACGTGTAGGTCCAATCTGCCCATGAAGGCTGTATATCTGTTCAGGGATTTCTGTAATTCTCGCGGGGTGCGCGCGAGGATGACGGCATCGTCTGCATAAAGCAGAGCGGGAATCAGGCGGTGTTTTACTCGTGGGAGGTCCTGGCCCCCCCTCAACATCTCTAGCTCCAAGCCCATAGTGTACAGTGAGAAGAGAAAGGGGGCCAGGACACACCCCTGCCTGACTCCACGCTCTACTCCAAAAGGTGCCGTCAGCTCTCCATTCACTCCAAAGCGCACCCTTGCCGATGCTTTAGAGTAGAGCTCCATCAAAAAGTCCAGAAGAGGGAGATCCACCCCCATTTGCCTTAAGACCGAACAAAGTTTTGCGTGCGAAACGCAATCAAAAGCAGCGGACAGGTCTACATAGACCATATAAACCATGTCCTTCTTTGCCTGGGTGTATTTGCCCAAAATCAGGCTAAGATTGAGGGCCTGCTCTACCGTTCCGAAACCCTCTCGAAAACCGAACTGGAGGTCAGAAATAATGCCTCCCTCCTCCGCCCATTGCTGGAGTCGCTCAAGTATTACTCTGCCAACAACCTTGCCCAGAGAGTCCAGCAATGAGATGGGGCGGTAGCATTTCACGTCCTGGCGGTCCCCTTTTTTAAAAATGGGGACCATGATGGACTTGGTCCAGGAATTTAACAGTCCCACATTTGCAGCTGCTGTACACACTCTAGTGAGAATGGGGGCCCAGAGATCCAAATTGTGTTTAAAGCGATCCACTGGGACACCATCTGGGCCTGGAGCTTTCCCATTTTTGCTTGTTTCCAGTGCCACTAACAGATCGGGAATATCAAAGTGCAGCGGTATTGGATATTCGACTATTGGGAGTATGTTTTCTGACCCACCTACAGTTGAAGTGTTTTAAAAATGTTGGCGAAGTGGGCCACCCATGTGTCTTCGTCTATAGCCACTTCTATCTTAGGACTATTATTATCTGTCAGGTAAGGTGATCTGACAGTTCGCCAGAAGGCCTCACTGTTTTTTGAGACAGCGCTCATGTGCAGGTCTTCCCAGAGTTTCTGTTTCAATTCATGGATTCTTATTTTACGTTCCCTTCCGTATTGACGCCTAAGGAGTTGAATCTGCCCCGCGTCTCTGGGTGTGTTATGCAGGGCTAGCTTTAGGTTGGTTAGGGCCACAGTGCAACTATGATTAAACCACCCTTTACTATATGGGTTCTCGGTCCTCGATTTTGCGGTGAGAAGTCCCTTGATTTTCTCTAGTATTTGTATGAAGTTGTTTAGGACTTCTTCATCAGTTTCCGATAGATCCAAACATTTAATTATATTAGGATATGCCACATTTACCATTTTTTTTGTAATTTCATTTGGGTTAATTTTTCCACATTTTAATGTATAGCCATTATGTTTGCCTAGGTCTAATTTATTCTGGGCAAGAGTTTTTGCTATGGCTGTATTTCGGGGATTGTAATCAGTCAAGTGAAGATCCATCCTCAGAGCGGAATGATCACTAAGTGAGTTGGTCATAACCTGAAAGGCTCTAGCTGTATGTAGCAGTCCAGGTGACAGGAGGATGTAATCAACTGTCGTTTGGTGTCCCCTACCCACGTAAGTCGGTTGAAGGGAGTTTGGGCCTGAACTTGGGCTATTGGCTATTACTAGATCCAAGTCAGATAGCAGATTGTTCATAGCAGTCCCCACCTTAGTATGAACAAAATGCACTAATGGAGCGTCAAGTTCATCCACTATCCCACAGCAGTTTGATTTAGCCTGTGGGCATGGATGGAGGTTAAAGTCCCCTCCCCATAAAAGATGAATTGCCCCTTGTCCAACCTTCAGCCGGTAAAGCTGGGTTAATCTCTCCTGAACATTACGTAGAAGAATCAGGAATTGATAATCCTCTAAGTTGTTATAGATATTGATCAAGAGGATGGACTCCTTGTTCGTGAAGGAAAGAGAAAGTATTTGGAAATTTGGGTCGGAGTGGACTATGGACACTTTTAGGTGGTTCAAGATGTTTGCAATGTACGTTATTAGCCCTCCTTTAGGTCTACCTATTGTACTATGGAGGGCTGGGGTAAAGTATGTTTTATAGCCCAAAAGATGAAGCTCTGTCGTAGACCATGTCTCTTGGAGGCAAATTATTTACATGGCTCCAGGAAATACAAGGCAGTCTCGTCCTCAATCTTTAGGCGTAAACCCGCAATGTTCCAGTGTATAGAGTTAACAGTCTATCTGCACCAACTTTGGTGAAAGACTACAGCAACTTTGAAAGTAAATGTACTGCATTTACAAGGATGCAATGGGGTGAACTGTGCTTGGATGAAAGGCAGTGTGCTCCCTCCCCCATGTGTTCAAAAGGCTCCCTTGAACCAACGAGCTGACAAGCTCTCTTGGGATGAAGATAAATGATTGCTGTTTCCCTCTGAGGCGGAAGCCGGAGGTCTACTGTGCTCTCTTGCACCTCTGCTTTAAAAACGATTGATTTGCTAATTGTTTAATAATTATTTTAAAAACTGTACCATATTTTATTGGGAGCGTTTTTAAACATCCCTGACACCCCCTACAGCGAGACTACTTCGCTGAGGCACAAACACCCCCTTTCCACAGCGTCGCTCTATCGAGGCGCAGGGAAGCTTCGAACACCACTTTGGCAGCCATTTTAGATTGGGCAGGCTCGCCGGAGAGCTCGGCGCCCCTCCCGCCCTCCCTGGGTATTTAACAGGATGTAAATCGGATCCGCGTGATAAATGATTGCTGTTTCCCTCTGAGGCGGAAGCCGGAGGTCTACTGTGCTCTCTTGCACCTCTGCTTTAAAAACGATTGATTTGCTAATTGTTTAATAATTATTTTAAAAACTGTACCATATTTTATTGGGAGCGTTTTTAAACATCCCTGACACCCCCTACAGCGAGACTACTTCGCTGAGGCACAAACACCCCCTTTCCACAGCGTCGCTCTATCGAGGCGCAGGGAAGCTTCGAACACCACTTTGGCAGCCATTTTAGATTGGGCAGGCTCGCCGGAGAGCTCGGCGCCCCTCCCACCCTCCCTGGGTATTTAACAGGATGTAAATCGGATCCGCGTGATAAATGATTGCTGTTTCCCTCTGAGGCGGAAGCCGGAGGTCTACTGTGCTCTCTTGCACCTCTGCTTTAAAAACGATTGATTTGCTAATTGTTTAATAATTATTTTAAAAACTGTACCATATTTTATTGGGAGCGTTTTTAAACATCCCTGACACCCCCTACAGCGAGACTACTTCGCTGAGGCACAAACACCCCCTTTCCACAGCGTCGCTCTATCGAGGCGCAGGGAAGCTTCGAACACCACTTTGGCAGCCACTTTAGATTGGGCAGGCTCGCCGGAGAGCTCGGCGCCCCTCCCACCCTCCTCCCGCCCAGCCCAAAGTATGTATAAAAACAACAACATCGCCCGTCCGTGCCGGCGGCGCGCCGGAGGCGCGCCAGAGGCAAGCCCGTCTGCGCCCGTCAGCGCCGGACACGCGCCCAGCGCCATACCCCCTGTGTCATTTGATATCGAAAGGATTACTTACTCCTCTGAAGAAATACGTACGTTGAATCCAGGACAGTTGACGACTTGTAGCCAGCACAGCCTAGAGGAGCTTTCAGATCAAGCTGAAATTGGGTGTAGGAACTGTAAATCCATCATTCCCCTAATTAATAACAAAGTTAAACATCTGACTGATGGCACCGCCAAACATACTGCTATATCCATTTCCCTCATTAACGCTCGCTCCCTGGCTAGGCATAGGCAGGATATCGCTGATCTAATTGTGGACCACGCAATAGATATCCTATTTGTGACCGAAACATGGATGGATGATACATCTGAACCCGATCTTCAGGTAGCAGTACCAGACGGCTTTAAGGTGTATAGGCGGGACAGACAGGGGGGAAAAAGAGGAGGAGGCCTGGCAATCATTACCCGGGATATTTTCCCAGTTAGAATTGCCCCGGTACCATCGTCGGCATGTGAGGCGCTACACTTTGCCATCAATCTGAACGCTTCACACAACTTTAAGGGAGTGCTCATCTATAGACCACCAGGATCGCGCGCAGAATTTCTTTCCGCCTTTACTTCTTGGATGGAACCTCTAGCCATCGAGGACTCCTTTATGGCATTAGGAGACATAAATTTCCATCTGGACAAAACAGATGAGGCTGATACACAAGCTCTACTAGCAGAATGTTACACACTGGGTTTAAACCAGCACATAAAAGCACCAACTCATGATGCTGGACATACCTTGGATGCCATTTTTTCCAACATCAGTGAGTTGGAGGTATCTAAAATTCTGCCTCTCACATGGACAGATCACCATGCCATTTTTTGTCAGTTACCGATTAAACGAACCAACCCCGCTAAACAGACCCCTTTCCATAATAAATTCAGAGTATGGAAGGACATCGATTACGAAACCTTCAGGATGTCCTTGTCTAACACTTGCCCGAACATTCAGTCTGACCCTACTGAAGCAGTGGGACAGTTTCTCAATTGGGTAGGCAATGCGGTGGATATGCATGCCCCACTAAAAACCATATCGAAAAACAGGAAAGTGCCTTCAGCTCCTTGGTATTCAGAAACCCTCAGAAAGCAAAAACAGATCTGTAGGAACCAGGAAAGAACCTGGCGCAAGACTTATGACAACATAAGCAAAGCTAAGTACAAAGACGAACTTACCATCTATAAAAAAATGATTCAGGAGGGAAAAAAAAAACTACTTTGAGCTGCAAATTAACAAATCAAAAAACTCAAGTCGACAATTGTTTGAAGTAGTTAAGACTCTGGCAGGGAAAGTGGTAGACTTGAGCCCTCCCCATTCACAGGAATTCTGCAATAATTTAGCAGGTTTCTTCTTTTCAAAAGTAAACGACATATATTCGGAATTTTCGGTTACTTCATCAAATACCAACACACAACCTAAACCACCTAGAAATAATCCGGACTGTTCGTTTACCAGATTTAGGGATGTGACGAATCAGGAGATAAGTGATCTCATGAGACAGGTAAAAACAGGCTCATCCCTAGATCCCTGCCCCCCTAAAATCTTCATTCCAGTAATTGACGTGGTTAGTAAAGTCATTACTCCTATTTGCAACGCCATGTTCCAATCCGGGATCTTCCCAGATAAGTTAAAAAACACTCTACTGAAACCTCTCCTTAAAAAAGCTGGTCTAGACAAAACAACTCTCAAAAACTATAGACCTATTGCCAGCCTGCCTTTCCTGGCCAAAATAGTGGAGAAAGCAATGAACAGCCAACTAGCTGAATATATTGAACAAAACAACCTCTTGGACGAGTCTCAGTTTGGGTTCCGGAAACTTCATGGAACAGAGACTGCTCTCATAAAGGCGGCCGATGACATCAGAACCATCAGGGACCAAGGAGGAACAGCAATACTGGTCCTGCTGGATCTCTCGGCGGCCTTCGACACGGTCAATCATGCTGTCCTGATTGACCGTGTCGAGGAAATGGGCATTTGCTCAAGGGCTAAGGAGCTTCTGGCCTCATTTCTGTCCAACAGAACGCAAGCAGTGACACTGGGCGCATTTCAATCCACCGAGCTCGCCCTCCCATGTGGCGTTCCGCAAGGCTCATCCCTAAGTCCGACACTTTTTAACATCTATGTGTCGGACTTAGCAAGGGTAATCAAGAACTACCGGATGAGCCTTACCTCATACGCCGACGACACCCAACTGGTGATCGCAATTAAGAATGATGGTGAGGAGGTAGCCGCCAGGTTCCAAGATGGCATGCTGGCCATCAAGGAATGGATGTCCGAGAACTGCTTGCGTTTAAACTCTGAAAAAACGGAGGTAATGATTTTTGGAAAACTATTGCCTCAGTGGTCCACTTTCTGGTGGCTGACCCCACTTGGAGCCCCCCCAGAACCTGTGCAAAAGGTCAGGAATTTGGGAATTATATTCAACGACAATCTTAACTTCTCCAGCCATGCCAATCAGGTCGCGTCTTCTGCCTTCTATAAGCTTAAGATCATCAGGAAAATCCTGCCCTATCTTCCTGAGAGTACAAGGAAAACAGTGGTGAGTTCCTTAGTACTCTCATCACTTGATTATTGCAATGGATTATTTGTAAACGCTCAGGCACGGGTGGTTGCCAAACTGCAGCTTATACAAAACGCTGCCGCAAGGCTTCTAGCTGGCATTCCCAAGTTTCATTCCACCAAGCAAGCGATAAGGAACTACCACTGGTTAACAGTGAGAAATCGCATTAGATTCAAGACCTTGTGTCTCACCTATAAAGCTCTCATGGGTCTTGGACCAGCATTTCTCAAACAGAAACTTTTTTACTATCTACCGAAAAGATCCTTACGATCTGAACAGAGACATCTACTGGTAGTGCCACGCACTAGGACGGTGACGTGGGGCGATAGATGCTTCCCCAACTCTGCAGCAAGACTTTGGAACACGCTTCCAGAGGAAATAAAATTGGCACCCACGCTACTTCAATTCAGAAAATTGGTAAAAACCTGGTTATTTGACCAATAAACTGATCAGCACAATACTTTTTAAGGTAGACACTTGCTCCATCTGAGATTTGCAGCCAAGTCATAGCGCCAAGACACCCACGGGTATATGCTGCGCTTTATAAATAAAAAAAAAAAAAAAAAAAAAAGATGTGTGCCTGTGAAGAGGTACTGTAACCTGTGAAGGATTGGGCAGCATTTCAGCAACCCCTGATGGCATTTTTCTGATCCTTATTACTGTTTCCTGTCTACTGATGATGGGCTAAACCCAGAAACACGTATCTAGAGATAACAGCACTATCTGCACCAACTTTGGTGAAAGAGTACAGCATACTTCATTTACTGGGATGAAATGGGGTGAACAGTGCTTGGATGAAAGGCAGTGTGCTCCCTCCCCTCCAGTGTTCAAAAGGCTTCCTTGAGCCAACAAGCTAACAAGCTCTCCTGGGATGCACCTGTGTGCCTGTGGAGAGGTACTGTGACATGTGATGACTTAGGCATCATTTCAGCAACACCTGAGGACTTTTTTCTGCTCCGTACTACTTTTATCTCCGTACTGATGATGGGCTAAACCCAGAAAAAAGTCTCTAGAGATAACCGCACTAGCTGCACCAACTTTGGGGAAATACTACAGTAACTTTGAAAGTAAGCGCACTCCATTTACCAGGAAGCAATGGAGGGAACTGTGCTGGGATGAAAGGCAGTGTGCTTCCTCTCCTCCTGTGTTCAAAAGGCTCCCCTTGAGCCAACAAGCTGACGAGCTCTCCTCGGATGCACCTGTGTGCCTGTGGAGAGGTACTGTGACCTGTGAAGACTTGGCCACCATTTCAGAAAACCCTGAGGAATTTTTTTCTGCTCCTTATTAGTTTTTGCTCTCCGCTGATGACCCAGAAATACGTGTCGAGAGATAACAGGACTATCTGCACCAACTTTGGTGAAAGACTACAGCAACTTTAAGAAAGAAGCATACGGTGTTTAATAGAATGCAATGGGGTGAACTGTGCTTGTATGAGAGTCAGTGTGCTCCCTCCTCCCGTGTTGAAAAGGCACCCTTGAGCCAACAAGCTGACAATCCCTCCGGGGATGCACATGTGTGCCTGTGGAGAGGTACTGTGACCTGTGAAGGCCTGGGCACCATTTCAGCAACCCCTGATTACTTTTTTCTGCTCCTTAATAATTTTTGCTCTCTACTGATGACAGGCTAAACACAGAAAAAAAGTCTCTAGAGATAACCGCACTAGCTGCACTAACTTTATTGAAAGACTACAGTCTCTTTGAAAGTAAGCGTACTGCATTTACCAGGATGCAAAGGAGTGAGCTGTGCTGGGATAACAGGCAGTGTGATCCCTCCCCCCTGTGATCCAAAGGGTCCCTTGAGCCAACAAGCTGACAAGCTCTCCTGGGATGCACCTGTGTGCCTGTGGAGAGGTATTTTGACCTGTGAAAGCTTGGGCAACATTTCAGCAACCTCTGAGGACTTGTTTCTGCTCCTTAAAACTTTTTCTCTCTACTGAAGATGGGCTAAACCCAGAAGCACGTGCATAGAGATAACAGTCTTATCTGCACCATCTTTGGTGAAAGACTACAGCAACTTTGAAAGTACGCGTACTGTATTTACAAGGATGCAATGGGGGTAACTGTGCTGGGATGAGAGGCAGTGTGCTCCCTCCTCTCCAGTGTTCAAAAGGCAGCCTTGAGCCAACAAGCTGACAATCTCTCCTGGTATGCACCTGTGTTCCTGTGGAGGGGTATTGTGACCTATGAAGACTTGGGCACCACTTCAGCAACCTCTGATGACTTTTTTCTGCTACTTAATACATTTTGCTCTCTACTGATGATGGGCTAAACCCAGAACCACGTGTCTAGAGATAACAGCACTATCTGCATCAACTTTGCTGAAAGACTACAGCAACTTTGAAGGTAAGCGCACTGCATTTACCAGGATGCAATGGGATGAACTGTGCATGGATGAAAAGCAGTGTGTTCCCTCCCCCCCGTGTTCAAAAGGCTCCCTTGAGCCACCAAGCTGACGAGCTCTCCTGGGATGCACCTGTGTGCTTGTGGAGAGGTACTGTGACCTGTGAAGACATGGCCACCATTTGAGCAACCCCTTATGACATAAGTTTGCTCCTTAATACTTTTTGCTCTCCACAGATGACGGGCTAAACCCAGAATAGCTTGTCTAGAGATAACAGCACTATCTGCACAAACTTTGGTAAAAGACTACAGCAACGTTGAACGTAAGCGTACTGCATTTACCAAGATGCAGTGGGGTGAACTGTGATGGGATGAGAGGCAGTGTACTCCCTCCCCCCGTGTGTTCAAAAGGTTCCCTTGATCCAATGAGCTAACAAGCTCTCCTGGGATGCACCTATGTGCCTTTGGAGAGGTACTGTGACATGTGATGACTTGGGCACCATTTCAGCAACCCCTGATGACTTGTTTCTGCTCCTTAATACGTTTTACTCCCTACTGATGATGGGCTAAACCCAGAAACACGTGTCTAGAGATAACAGCCCTATCTGCACTAACTTTGGTGAAAGACTACAGCAAGTTTGAAACTTAAGCGTACTGCATTTAGCAGGATGAAATGGTGTGAACTGTGCTGGGATGAGAGGCAGTGAGCTCCCTCCCCCCCCTGTGTTCAAAAGGCTCCCTTCAGCCAACGAGCTGACGAGCTCTCCTGGGATGGACCTGTGTGCCTGTGGAGAGATACTGTGACCTTTGAAGACTTGGGCACCATTCCAGCAACCCCTGATGACTAGTTTCTACTCCTTAATACTTTTTGCTCCCTACTGATGATGGGCTAAACCCAGAAACCTGTGACTAAAGTTAACAGCACTATCTGCACCAACTTTGTCGAAAGACAACAGCAACTTTGAAAGTTAACGTACTGCATTTACCAGGATGCAATGGGGTGAACTGTGCATGGATGAGAGGCAGTGTGCTCCTTCCCCCTTGTGTTCAAAAGGCTCCCTTGAGCCAACAAGCTGACAAGCTCTCCTGGGATGCACCTGTGTGCCTGTGGAGAGGTACTGTGACCTGTGAAGACTTGGCCACCATTTCAGCAACCCCTGATGACATTTGTCTGCTCCTAATTACTTTTTGCTGTCTACTGATGACGGGCTAAACCCAAAAACACGTATCTAGAAATAACAGCACTATCTGCAACAACTTTGGTGAAAGACTACAGCACCTTTGAAAGTAAGCGTACTTCATTTACTAGGATGCAATGGGGTGAACTGTGCTGGGATGAGAGGCAGTGTGCTCCCTCCCCCCTGTGTTCAAAAGGCTTCCTTGAGCCAACGAGCTGACAAGCTCTCCTGGGATGCACCTGTGTGCCTGTGGAGAGATACTGTGACCTGAGAAGGCTTGGGCACCATTTCAGCAACACCTGATTACTTTTTTACTGCTCCTTAATACATTTTGCTGTCTACTGATGATGAGCTAAACCCAGAAAAACATGTCTAGAGATAGCAGCACTATCTGCAACACCTTTGGTAAAAGACTACAGCAACTGTGAAAGTAAGCGTACCGCATTTACCAGGATGCAATGGGGTGAACTGTGCTTGGATGACAGGCAGTGTGCTCCCTCCCCCCCTGTGTTTAAAAGGCTCCCTTGGGCCAACGAGCTAACAAGCTCTCCTGGGATGCACTTGTGTGCCTGTGGAGAGGTACTGAGACCTTTGATGACTTGAGAACCATTTCAGCAACACCTGAGGTCTTGTTTCTGCTCCTTAATAATGTTTGCTCTCTACTGATGACGGGCTAAACCCAGAAGCACATGTCTAGGGATAACAGCCCTATCTGCACCAACTTTGGTTAAAGACTACATCAACTTTGAAAGTAAGTATACTGCATTTACCAGGATGCAATGGGGTGAACTGTGCTTGGATGAAAGGTAGTGTGCTCCCCCACTGTGTTCAAAAGGCTCCCTTGAGCCAACAAGCTGACAAGCTCACCTAGGATGCACCTGTGTGCCTGTGGAGAAGTGCTGTGACCTGTGAAGGGTAGGCCACCAAGTCAGCAACCCCTGATGACATTTTTCTGCTCCTTATTACTTTTTGCTCTCTACTGATGATGGGCTACAGCCAGAAACACGTATCTAGAGATAACAGCACTATATGCAGCAACTTTGGTGAAAGAGTACAGCACCTTTGAAAGTAAGCGTACTGTATTTACCAGGATGAAATGGGGTGATTTGTGCTTGGATGAGAGGCAGTGTGCTCCCTCCCCCCCTGTGTTCAAAAGCTTTCCTTGACCCAATAAGCTGACGAGCTCTCCTGGGATGCACCTGTGTGCCTGTGGAGAGATACTGTGACCTTTGAAGACTTGGGCACCATTTCAGCAACACCTGATGACTTGTTTCTGCTCCTTAATACTTTTTGCTCCCTACGGATGACGGGCTAAACCCAGAAACCCGTGTCTAGACTTAACAGCACTATCTGCACCAACTTTGGTGAAAGACTACAGCAACTTTGAAAGTAAACGTACTGCATTTACCAGGAAGCAATGGGGTGAACTGTGCTTGGATGAAAGGTAGTGTGCTCCCTCCCCTCCTGTGTTCAAAAGGCTCCCTTGAGCCAACAAGCTAACGTGCTCTCCTGGGTTTGCCTTTGGAGAGGTGCTGTGACCTGTGATGACTTGGGCATCATTTCAGCAACACCTGAGGACTTTATTTCTGCTCCTTAATACTTTTTGCTCTGTACTGATGACAGGCTAAACCCAGAAAAAATTACCTTGAGATAACCGCACTAGCTGCACCAACTTTGGTGAAATACTACAGTAACTTTGAAAGTAAGCGTACTGCATTGACCAGGATGCAATGGAGTGAACTGTGCTGGGAAGACTTGGCCACCATTTCAGCAAACCCTGATGACTTTTCTTCTGCTCCTTAATAATTTTTGCTCTCTACTGATGACGGGCTCAACACAGAAACACGTTTCGAGAGATAACAGCACTATCTGCACCAACTTTGGTGAAAGACTACAGCAACTTTGAAAGAAGCGTACTGTATTTAACAGGATGCAATGGGGTGAACTGTGCTGGTATGAGAGGCAGTGTGCTCCCTCCTCCCGTTTTGAAAAGGCACCCTCTGAGCCAACGAGATGACAGTCTCTCCTGGTATGCACCTGTGTTCCTGTGGAGGGGTACTGTGACCTATGAAGACTGGGGCACCACTTCAGCAACCTCTGATGACTTATTTCTGCTACCACTTGGATGCTAATGACAAGGGTAACTCGTCATGGAGTTTCCATTGATTTCAATGGAAATTACTGCACAAGGATGGAAAAGGCCTTAGCATCCAAGTGGATAAGTATGGGCGAAGTTTGCGAATTCTCGGTCCGCGAATTCGTGCGAAATGGCAAAAAAAATCCCCGAGTTCGCGAATTTTCCTGTGAACTCGCGGATTTTTGGGCCATTTGCACAAATATGTGACCACCAGTGCCTGTAACTTTTCCAGCGCGCCAAAAGTTGCCGAGGTCGGGCGGGAAGATGTTTCATACCACTAGTGTGTGGTGAACGGGGCAAAACGGGCGGGGCTTCTATTGGAGTTCACATGCATCTTGTTTATAAAGGGTCAGAGACTGAGCAGAGCAGCAGATGAGGAGAAAGCAGCCTCCTGGTCACAGGAGCTACACGGGGATGGCGCTCGGGAAACTCATGGATGCAAAAATATGTTTAGCACAGGACCCCAGAATCCTTCAGATGTCCAAGATAGCTCTGCTGCGCGTGTTGGTACAAAGCCATTCTGATCCTGCTCAGTGGGTTCAGGCGCATGCAGCTGCTGCTGCTGGACAATGTCCCATCTCATACTAAACTGCCACGTACAGGCATATGCTGGTGCTGGGCAGTAGGGTGCAGTGGCATGCGGGTGCTCCACGCCTGGTACATGCGCATACCGGTGCCAGGGGGGACACGTGTTTATTGGTGCTGTGTAGCAAGTTATGACTTTACATTTTGACTGCACCAGACGGTGGTACCACCTACACGGATCAGGAGCATCCAGGCACCAGACTTCATGGTGCAAGAGCATAATGGTGCTGTGCGGTACGGGTATATATGTACTGGGGGCAGGGGGCCACTTATCACAATGTGTGCTCACACTCAGAGGGCTCCCAGGCAATTGAGCACGAATGATTTTCACACTGAGAGGGCTCTGGGGCAGTTCAGCAGCAAGGGGGCTCACACCGACTGGGCCCCGGGGCAGTTCAGTAGCACGTCGGCTCATAACTCCTGGGCAGCTCAGCAGCACGGGGGCTCACACCCACAGGCCTCCCGGGCAGTTTAGCAGCGCCACCCTCTGGTTCATCACTGCCACCCTCTGGTTCATCACTGCCATCCTCCGGTACACCACCGCCACCCTCTGGTTCATCACTTCCACCCTCTGGTTCACCACTGCCACCCTCTGGTTCACCACTGTCACCCTCTGGTTCATCACTTTCACCCTCTGGTTCATCACTGCCACCCTCTGGTTCATCACAGCACCCTCTGGTTCACCACTGCCACCCTCTGGTTCATCACTGTCACCCTCTGGTTCATCACTGCCACCCTCTGGTTCACCACTGCCACCCTCTGGTTCACCACTGCCACCCTCTGGTTCACCCCTGCCACCATCTGGTTCATCACAGCACCCTCTGGTTCACCACTGTCACCCTCTCGTTCACCACTGTCACCCTCTGGTTCATCACTGCCACCCTCTGGTTCATCATGGCCACCCTCTGGTTCACCACTGCCACCCTCTGGTTCATCACTGCCACCCTCTGGTTTACCACTGCCATCCTCTGGTTGATCACTGCCATCCTCTGGTTCATCACAGCACCCTCTGGTTCACCACTGCCACCCTATGGTTCATCACTGCCACCCTCTGGTTCATCACAGCTACCTCTGGTTCACCACTGTCACCCTCTGGTTCATCACTGCAACCCTCTGGTTCATCACAGCACCCTCTGGCTCACCACTGCCACCCTCTGGTTCACCCCTGACACCCTCTGGTTCATCACTGCCACCCTCTGGTTCACCATTGCCACCCTCTGGTTCATCACTGTCTCCCTCTGGTTCATCACTGCCCCCCTCTGGTTCATCACTGTCACCCTCTGGTTCATCACTGTCTCCCTCTGGTTCATCACTGCCCCCTTTGGTTCATCACTGCCACCCTCTGGTTCATCACAGCACCCTCTGGTTCACCACTGACACCCTCTGGTTCACCACTGCCACTCTCTGGTTCATCACATCACCCTCTGGTTCACAACTGCACCTTCTGGTTCATCAAAGCACCCTCTGGTTCACAACTGCACCCTCTGGTTCATCGCTGCCACACTCTGGTTCACCACTGTCACCCTCTGGTTCATCACTGTCACCCTCTGGTTCATCACTGCCACCCTCTGGTTCATCACAGCACCCTCTGGTTCACCACTGCCACCCTCTGGTTCACCACTGACACCCTCTGGTTCACCACTGCCACCCTCTGGTTCCTCACTGCCACCCTCTGGTTCACCACTGCCACCCTCTGGTTCATCACTGTCACCCTCTGGGTCATCACTACCACCCTCTGGTTCATCAAAGCACCCTCAGGTTAACCACTGCCACCCTCTGGTTCATCACTGCCTCCCTCTGGTTCACGACTGTCACCCTCAGGTTCATCACTGTCAACCTCTGGTTCACCACTGTCACCATCTCGTTCATCACTGCCACCCTCTGGTTCACCACTGCCACCCTCTGGTTCATCACTGTCACCATGTGGTTCATCACTGCCACCCTCTGGTTCGTCACAGCACCCTCTGGTTTACCACTCCCACCCTCTGGTTCACCACTGCCACCCTCTGGTTCATCACTGCCACCCTCTGGCTCACCACCGTCACCCTCTGGTTCATCACTGTCACCCTCTGGTTCATCACTGCCACCCTCTGGTTCATCACAGCACCCTCTGGTTCACCACTGCCACCCTCTGGTTCACCACTGACACCCTCTGGTTCACCACTGCCACCCTCTGGTTCCTCACTGCCACCCTCTGGTTCACCACTGCCACCCTCTGGTTCATCACTGTCACCCTCTGGGTCATCACTACCACCCTCTGGTTCATCACAGCACCCTCAGGTTAACCACTGCCACCCTCTGGTTCATCACTGCCTCCCTCTGGTTCACGACTGTCACCCTCAGGTTCATCACTGTCAACCTCTGGTTCACCACTGTCACCATCTCGTTCATCACTGCCACCCTCTGGTTCACCACTGCCACTCTCTGGTTCATCACTGTCACCATGTGGTTCATCACTGCCACCCTCTGGTTCGTCACAGCACCCTCTGGTTCACCACTCCCACCCTCTGGTTCACCACTGCCACCCTCTGGTTCATCACTGCCACCCTCTGGCTCATCACTGCCACCCTCAGGTTCACCACTGCCACCCTCTGGTTCATCACTGTCACCCTCTGGATCATCACTGCCACCCTCTGGTTCATCACTGCCACCCTCTGGTTCACCACTGCCACCCTCTGGTTCACCACTGACACCCTCTGGTTCACCACTGCCACCCTCTGGTTCCTCACTGCCACCCTCTGGTTCACCACTGCCACCCTCTGGTTCATCACTGTCACCCTCTGGGTCATCACTACCACCCTCTGGTTCATCAAAGCACCCTCAGGTTAACCACTGCCACCCTCTGGTTCATCACTGCCTCCCTCTGGTTCACGACTGTCACCCTCAGGTTCATCACTGTCAACCTCTGGTTCACCACTGTCACCATCTCGTTCATCACTGCCACCCTCTGGTTCACCACTGCCACCCTCTGGTTCATCACTGTCACCATGTGGTTCATCACTGCCACCCTCTGGTTCGTCACAGCACCCTCTGGTTTACCACTCCCACCCTCTGGTTCACCACTGCCACCCTCTGGTTCATCACTGCCACCCTCTGGCTCACCACCGTCACCCTCTGGTTCATCACTGTCACCCTCTGGTTCATCACTGCCACCCTCTGGTTCATCACAGCACCCTCTGGTTCACCACTGCCACCCTCTGGTTCACCACTGACACCCTCTGGTTCACCACTGCCACCCTCTGGTTCCTCACTGACACCCTCTGGTTCACCACTGCCACCCTCTGGTTCATCACTGTCACCCTCTGGGTCATCACTACCACCCTCTGGTTCATCACAGCACCCTCAGGTTAACCACTGCCACCCTCTGGTTCATCACTGCCTCCCTCTGGTTCACGACTGTCACCCTCAGGTTCATCACTGTCAACCTCTGGTTCACCACTGTCACCATCTCGTTCATCACTGCCACCCTCTGGTTCACCACTGCCACTCTCTGGTTCATCACTGTCACCATGTGGTTCATCACTGCCACCCTCTGGTTCGTCACAGCACCCTCTGGTTTACCACTCCCACCCTCTGGTTCACCACTGCCACCCTCTGGTTCATCACTGCCACCCTCTGGCTCATCACTGCCACCCTCAGGTTCACCACTGCCACCCTCTGGTTCATCACTGTCACCCTCTGGATCATCACTGCCACCCTCTGGTTCATTACTGCCATCCTCTGGTTCATCACAGCAACCTCTGCTTCACCACTGCCACCCTCTGGTTCACGACTGCCACCCTCTGGTTCATCACAGCACCCTCTGGTTCACCACTGCCACCCTCTGGTTCACCCCTGCCACCATCTGCTTCATCACTGCCACCCTCTGGTTCATCACTGCCACCCTCTGGTTCACGACTGCCACCCTCTGGTTCATAACTGCCACCCTCTGGTTCACCACTGCCACCATCTGGTTCATCACAGCACCCTCTGGTTCACTACTGCCACCCTCTGGTTCACCCCTGCCACCATCTGATTCATCACTGCCACCCACTGGTTCATCACTGCCACCCTCTGGTTCACGACTGCCACCCTCTGGTTCATCACTGCCACCTTCTGGTTCACCACTGCCACCCTCAGGTCAATCAATTTCACCCTCTGGTTCAAGTTCAAGTTCAAGTGGTTCACCACTGCCACCCTCTGGTTCACCACTGCCACCCTCTGGTTCATCACAGCACCCTCTGGTTCACAACTGCACCTTCTGGTTCATCACAGCACCCTCTGGTTCACCACTGCCACCCTCTGGTTCACCACTGCCACCCTCTAGTTCATCACAGCATCCTCTGGTTCACAACTGCACCTTCTGGTTCATCACAGCACCCTCTGGTTCACCACTGCAGATTATGGGGAGAAAGCACACCTGCCCAGCCTCAACCGGGGGCTGGTTAATGTGTTACTGAATTTGAGCTTCATGTCCGGCACCTGCTTCCTTATCTGTAAGTGCTTCCTGTTGTGGTTTAATTTTTGTGACAGCCTGGAGCATTTTTGTCATACTTTTAACTATTATCTGACCCTTCTTCGAGGGTCAGAGCAGGGTCAGAGAATAGTTGCAAGTAGGCAACAAATCTGGAGGCGCCGCTCAGAAAGCACTTACAGGGTTAGAGCAGGTGCCCAAGTCGAAGTTAATTTCTTTGTAACCATTTTGTAAATGGTTACAAAGAAATTAGCTTCAACTTGGGCACCTGCTATAACCCTGTAAGTGCTTCATGTACTTCAGTTTTTGAAAGTCCGTCCTGCATGCGATTTCGCGGATATTTCTGCAATTTCGCAAGATTCGCAAGATTTGTGGACCGCGAAATTGCAGAAAATCCGCAAATTCCGTGAACAGAATGGATTTTACGCCCATGCTTACTTAATACATTTTGCTCTCTACTGATGAAGTAGAAACCTAGGGGGTGAGGTCCATAAGGACAAGTGAGTAGGCTGGTCCCTATTCAAATAAGAACAACAAGAAAATTGCTTACAGACCAATATTTTAGGAAGGACAAAAAAGCCTTTGTCAAGTTTGACCAGGTATTTATTAGTACTAATTATTTATGTATATTTTGAATTTTTTTAAAACAATTTTTTCAGCAAATAAGGGCACTATACATCCATATATTTACAGTATTGTACATTGCGATTTGCAAACAAAAAGTGACAATTCAAAAAAGACTTAGGAAGACATAATTACTAACATACTACATAACACACAAAACAGTCAGACAAAATCGTGCATGATATAATTATGTATCTTGAAATTGAACACTCCAATGAGGTATACTTAAATGAATTCAAAAAAAGGAGTTTAGTCAATAAATGACACCTATTTGAACCAGCAATTGCTGGTATAATGCTTTGAATGACAAAACAAATCCTCCTTGTAAAATGCCGACGCGTTTCGATTCCAGGACTGGGTGCCTGGGATCTCTTCAGGGCGTTATCATTGTATCTATGAAAGATGTAAAAAAACAATAAAGTTTTGTTCACAAATTTCCAGACTCGACTCTATTCTGCTGACACTCAGTTGATGTACATCAAATAAAGACCTACCAAATGATTTCAAAAAATGGGGAGCATCAGGAAACAATGTATTCACTTATATAGCTGCGGCAATTTGAATCCTCCTTGACCGTTTGATGATCACTTCACTTTATCTGCAACACGCCATTCTGTTTTAAGAGAAAAATCTGGTGTCAATTAGGTACATTTACTACTCTGTTGCATTTTGCGTTCTATCAAAAATGATGTCTGACATACCTTATTGGGCCGTTGCTTAGAGGATTGCGTTGTTAGAATGATTGGGCGTCTAAGGTGTACACTATCAGATGTTATGTTGCGCGAATGTGGCTGTAAAAAACAGATAATACTTATATTGATTTCTAAATCAGATTGGTTACATCTATCTGGCAAAGCTTTAAACAACGCGTACCTTCAATGAAGCGCAATAAAATTGTCCGTGCAGCTTGAACGTCAGTGATGGCGTTTCTGTTGGAATAACGTGGACGGCTGATTAATACTTGTCCCAATTGTCTGCTTTCTTAGTAACTGTGTTTATAATGATAAAAAGCGCATCTACCTCTCACTCCAATCGTTCAGCTCCCTCCGCGGTCGCATCAGAAATGGCGATCGTGTGTGTTTGGGCTTGCTAACCATATAGACTCAAGCGATTGCATTATGGGGGATGTCGTCTCTTGTTGAGTCTACGCGTAAGAACGTATTTTAGTGCATGTGATCTATTAGTATCAATGCGCAAATTTGTCGTGATTCATAAATAGTGATCCAGAAAAATATTTGCAGCGCTTGACCCTTATAAATGAAGTAAAGCGACACTGGGGCGAAATTTATGAGCTGCGTGGACACTTGTTGTATCGAGTGGCCGGTAGCCAAATTGAATGTTGGCAGGGCGCGATTAGTAAGCCGAGAAGGCAATCTCTAGTAATGTTCTTCAAGCATTGTCTGTAGAGGAATGAAGCAGGCATGGCCCTCATTCATTTAGCACGGCAAGAGTATGTGAGAGATTTATGAAGGCAACACACTCTCTATGGTGTGCAGTGGGAGGTGTAAATCGCAGGTTGTGGAGGTTGTGAAGGAGGCAAAGGCAACTCATGGACATCTTATTCTCTAGGGGAGAAAGTTCGGGTCTACAGTCTTGCTATCTCAGAAAGGCTAGTTAGCCCTACTTGTGTGCTGTTAAATTTAAGGATCAGATATGCTTCTTTCTGTATAAGCACTTTTTCAACATTTACTGCATGATTAGATCGTTTCAACATGAACAAAATGGACCACTTGAAATTCTTTTCATCATGATTTTTCGCCACGTAGTGTTCGACACTAGGTGCTGTCAATACTCTATTTTTAATCCTTAACCTGTGCTGGCTAATGCGCAAATTGACCTGTTGGCATGTTTTGCCAATGTATATCATTGCGCATGGACATTGTATCATATATAAAACGTTCTTGGTCTTACAATTTGAAAATTCAAGATGTTTCCATTTGGTCCCTGCGTGACAAAACTCACTGCCGTCCATAGTGCTGGAGCAGGCCACACAGTTCCCACATTTGTGGTGGCCTGTGATTGGTTTCAGATTCCACTGTGCCAGCAAATCATTTTTCTTTTTGGGTAGCGAGACATCAGCTCTCATGATCTGCTGCCCAAGGTTCTGGTTCTTTTTGTAGGCAAACATGGGGCGAGGAAAGGGGCATTCTAAATTTTCAAGTAAGTGCCAGTTCTTTAGGACAGCTTGCCTGAGTTTGTGCGTGTCAGGCCCGAACGTTGTGACACATACCAGTCTGTCCAATTCTGGCTTCTTTCTCACTTGGAGCAAGCAGTCACGAGGAGAAAACCGAGCCCTTTTAAATGAGTGCTTCAGTAATTTTTTAGGATACCCTCTTTGTTTCATCTCATTACAGAAAGTGTGGGCATGTGTCTCGTAGTCATTCACATCCGAGCAGTCAGTTTAGCCTTATGCGTAGTAGTTGCCCATAGGGCAGATTTGTTTTCAAATTCCTGGGGTGGGCACTTTTATGACGCAGGATAGTATTCCTATGAGTAGTTTTCTTATACAGCGATGATTTTAGAAACCCAGAGTCGCATTGTATTTGAACATCCAGGAAAGTCATGCAAGTATTGCTGTGCTCAATGGAGAATTTGATGTCCCCATGTCTCGTGTTGAGCCATTTGTGGAACGCCAAGAGATGAGCCTGGCTCCCCTGCCACAGGAGCCAAACATCGGCTATATAACGATACCACTGGATAATGTTATCTCTGAATGGATTATTACTCTCTACGAATCTTTCCTCGTATTGTGCCATAAAGAGCACCGCCATCTCTGGGGCATAAGGACACCCCATGGCAGTGCCCTTGACTTGCATGAAGTAGTCTCCGTTAAAGCTGAAATAGTTCTTCTTGAGTGCAATCTATGCCAGTTTCAAAATGAATGCAGTGGGCACTCTGTGTGGTCTTGCTCTTTTATCAAGGTATAGTTCCATCAACTCTAACGCTTCCTCTTGGGGGATCTGGGTATAGAGGGAGGTAACATCCATTGTGGCCATTATCTGTACATCTGGATCAAACTGTGTGCCCTTGACCTTCAACAGAAAGTCTGTTGTGTCTCTTAAGTAAGATTTTACTTCAGACAAAAAAGGTTTCAAAAAGAAATCAACATATTGAGAAATGGGCTCTAAGCATGAATCACAACCCGAGACTATCGGGCGTCCCGGTGGGTCATGTAGGTTCTTATGAATCTTGGAAAGGAGGTACAGAACGGGGGTTCTGGGGCATTTCTTGGAGAGATAGTCATATTCTTTGGCACCCAGAAACACGTCCTCTCTGCCTTGTATTAATATCTCAGAAATGAGTCCTTGAATATCTCTGACTGGATCGTCAGCTAGATGTCTATACCAAGTTTTGTTATAGACTTGTTTGGCCCCTTCTGCTAGATATTTCTCCCGGGATCAAACAACTATGGCACCGCCTTTATCGGCTTGTTTGATTACTATGGAAGTATCTTCCTTAGGTGCCTTTATTGCTGCACGTTGTTTATGGCCCATATTTTGTTGTACATTACTCTTGCCTTTCTCAAGTTTGATGATGGCTGATAGGAGCACTTGCTCGAAAGCGAAAATTTATTTGGGAATATTGTGATTTGGGACAAATTTAGATTTGTTTCTAAGTCCTGTGACTTCTGTGGTTATTGTGGCTGGTTGATTAGCGAAAAAGGCTATGAGCCTTATTTTTCGACAAAATTCAATGGCTTCTAATTTCAGCCTAGTGAAGTCAGTTTTTTTACAAGGCACGAATTTGAGCCCCAGATTTAACAAAGCTATCTCGTCGCTGGACAAAGTCTTGGCAGATAAGTTCGCCACAGTGCTAGGACCGCCTAGGATTTGTAGAAGCGGTTCCTGGTCCGCATTTCCCACGGCGCTTTGTGACGTACTTTTGGTTGTTGGCCCTAGTCTAGGGTTTGAGGGGGGAGATGAGTACTATTGATTTTGTTTTAGTATCGAGCACCTTCCTTAAGTATGTGGAAAAGTTGGAGGTGGTGGCAAATCCCACCAGTGATCATAACCCTTTAATGTTATCATTGTGGGTGCCAACAAAAGATCCACCAAGGACTTGGGAACAGCCGATCAAGTATAACAAAAATCAGGGAGTTACTCTGAAATGGGGGCAGGTTAATGTGTCTAAACTGGAGGAAGATATCATTGTAAATTGTAGACCCGAAATAGAATCATGTTTAGCATTGGGATCTGATCCCAATAAGGTTATAGAAAGCTTTGAGAAGTTGTGTTGCCATGTAGGACAGTGCTTGAAAAAACCCAAAGGGAAGGGAGGCCAAAAGGCTTTGAGATGGTTTGACTCCGTGTGTTCTGCCACACATCGATCATTGAAATTAGCTCTGTCTCAAAAGCCCAGGAACAAAGAGCTTGTAAGGAACAGTAGGAAGGCTTATAGGGACGCTATCACAAAAAGAAAGCAGGATCTGAAAGGCATGGCGTGGGATGACCTTGAAAAGGCAGCAGAATTAAAAGATAGTAGGCTCTTTTGGGAGGTTATTAATCGCCCACTTTTCAAGAGTGATAACAAGGAATCCATAGTTATGCAGGTTACTGCTGAACAATGGGTTCAACATTTCAGCACAATTTTTAATCCCAATTCTTATGTAATAAATGTAAGCATTGAAGGGACAGGGGACCTGATATCGTCTCCCTCGGCTTTGACCCTCAGCTCTTCAATTACATTGACTGAGATTGAGGAAGCCTTAGGGAAAGGTGCATCATTAAAAGCTCCAGGCCCGGACGCTGTCCCTTTGGATCTTTTTAAGTCTAATGTTAGTCTGTGGGCACCCATTTTATTGAATGTTTTTAAAGCTGTTGTGGTTGGCCGTATTCCTGGCACATGGAAGGAGGCAACAGTAGTGCCAATTTTTAAGAAAGGTAATAGGTCTGATCCACGTTGTTACCGCCCGATCTCTTTAATAGATGCCTCCTGCAAAATCCTGGGCAGGGTAATCTTGGCGAGATTAGAAAGTTGGGCAGATTCTACTGGATTGATAATTGACTCCCAGTATGGTTTTAGACGTGGGAAGGAGACAAATGAGCAATGCCTCAACCTGGCACTGATCTTGGGCAAGTACATGAAGGCCAAAAAATCCTCGATACATCTGGCCTTCATGGACTTGACAAGCGCTTTTGATACTGTTTGTAGGCATAAATTGTGGAGGATGATGAGCGATATGGGCTTTGAGGAACCTTTAGTCACTTTGCTCCGTAGGTTACATGAAGCAACAAATGTATCCATCAGATTTGGCACGGGAGGGGAAATAACGAAACTGATACCTTCTACTGAAGGTGTCCGTCAAGGATGTATCTTGGCGCCTTTCCTCTTCCTGGTTTATACCAATGGTTTAGAACAGTACCTATTAAATCAGGGCTGTGATTTCCCAAAAATTAATGGTAAAAGCATTCCTATGCTTTCGTATGCGGACGATACTGTCCTAATGACATTGACAGGAAACAGCATGCAAGTGTGTTTAGACGCCTTTAACAAATTCATGCTTGATCTCGATCTAAAGGTAAACTTTGAAAAATCCTTTGTAATGTCCTGTGGCCCGAAGGGTTCATCCATTAGGAAGTTCGTGGTAAATAACCGCATAATTGGGAAAGTGGGAAATTTCAATTACCTTGGTAATCTGTTTGATAGTAAACTAAGTTGGACATCGGTAATGAAGGTCCGAGCCCAGAACATGACAAGGGCAATAGATGGTATTTTCCGCTTCTGCAGTAAATTGGGGCAAAAGCACATCATGCATCTCAGAAACCTTTATACCTCAAAATGTTTATCTGTAGCTACTTACGGGGCAGGGGTGTGGGGTACTGAAACGCCTGCTGTGATACAAGTGGTGGAAAACAACTTTATAAAAAGGGTCCTATCAGTTCCAAAAAGCGCCTCAAACAATTTTTGCCATAAAGAAATTGGTATGGTCAGCGTTTCCGATACAATCCGCTTGTCCCCTTTACTGTTATGGGGTAAAATTTGGCATTCTGAAGACCTTAAATTAACCAAGGATATCATCACTGATTGCATGGCCCTAGAAAACTCAAAACAGATCCCCTGGTTGTCTTATGTTTGTAATATGCTGAACAAAATTGGACTTAGTACATATTTTAACAACCCTGAAAAAATCGAGGGGAATTATAAGGTGGACATAAAGGCAAAGTATCTGAAGTCACTGAACCAGGTTTCTATGGATAACGTAACTGATAACGGTATTGTTAATGCCTGTAAACCCCTACCACAGTTCTATTTAACATTTACCCTTAACGTGCAATGGCGATTCCTTTTAACAAGGTTTAGACTGGAGATTCTTCATTTTTTACTTGCTTTTCCGAAACAAGGGGGTTGGTGTGAGAGACTGGACCCTTGTCCGTGTAATAACATGGATAGGCAAAGTACTTTACATCTGGTTCTCTTTTGTTCTCTGTACAGAGAGCCAAGACTCCGGTTTATTAAACCAATCTTGAAGAGGAGGCAGCCCTGCACTTATAAGGAAGGGTATGAATATTTGTCATCACTATCCTCTGTGGAAATCAGCTGTGCAATGTTAAATTTTATTAGAATCTCACTAAAGATCAGGAAGAATTATGGGTAGCACCACATGTATGGGAATTTCTTAATTGAAAATTATTTCTCTGAATTTTCTTTTATTGTATCATCATGTCTTTTTTAGTATAATTGTGTATTCAACTGAGTATTCTTTTTAAACACCATGAGGCAAGATGAATTGTATGTTCAATACTTTTATGATTCATTTTATGTATCGAATAAAGTTTTTGAAACGAAACGGCCCTAGTCTAAAGAAGCAACCTGTTTTTTTTGGTTGTTTCTGTTGTCTGACCCACTGTGCCACTGAAGCTGCTGCAGGGCGGAGCTTAAGCATCTGTCAGGGAGAGTATACTCACCAGCACCTGCTCCGTACTCAGATACTCCAGCGGTCCCAGAATATGGTGCCCGCCCACTGATGGAGGGCGGTGAAGCACAGCAGATACATTCAGTCCGAGAGGGCAATGGCAAGACGCCCAACGGGCCCCCATTCTGAGCAACCAATGGAACAAGAGTTTCCCAGCAAATCCGGTGCTACAGATCTTTCCATCTCTTCGCTAGAGGATTGGAAGATCTTTCTCACTCCTGTCACGTCTATCTCACAGTCCTCGGACCTGTTTGAATTTTGGATGAGAGACACAAAGCACCTGTATGAAAGTAGACTCTGGTAACTCGCTGGGCATTTGGGGGCTCACCTGCCACGACGCTGGTCTTCCTGCTGTTTGTCTCCCCGGACGCCGCTCTCACCATCACGCGGCCGGAGACTACAGCCCCCAGGAGGCTCGGCGGTGACACGCCCACTGGCACTCGCACCCGGAGGTGCTGATAAGGGAGAGGAGCCTTGCGGGACGCGCACGGGCAGCGCCGGGCTATGCCCGGGCAAAGGGCGGGCCGTCTGAGGCCGTCAGAGAGCCGGAGGAGGCCGGGCTGGGCCACATCCCTAATACCTCCTGCTACAAATGGGTAAGCGCAAGAAAGCGTCGAACATGGAGGAGGGTGGGAAAAATGCCAAGGTCCCAAGACACTCTAAATCCATCATGACGTATCTATCCTCAGCAGTGGGGGTCCTGACGAAGGAGATTGCTAATGCCGAGTATGAACTGGGCCTGTCAATCCCCCCTCCTTCAGCTAGTATTCCATCTACCCCCACGGACTCGGGCGATATTGCACTGACGGATAATCCTCCGTTACCCCTGGACCCAGTGGTGACCATCATTAACCCTCCAGCCCTATGCCCCACAGCCAAGACATTCATCCCTATTTTGCCAGTCAGACAGACTAAGCAGAGCCACCAGCCAACCACCCAACCAGCAAGGCGTATGGTGGAGAATAACGTCTCCAGGGCAAACACATCTAGCTTACCAACCGACCCAATGAGGGACAAATTGGAGGCACTCTTTGTCGCAAGGATTGAACCCTTACTTGTTGGGATTGCAAAGGATATTGCGGACACACTAAACACCTGTCTAGAAGGACTTCTAAAGAAATGCGCCCTAATTGACATACTTGTTAATACTCATCCCCCTCGTTTACACACATGTGATAGAGTGTTGTGCCCCGAAGGAGAGGGAAACATGGAGGTGTCTGGTAAGGGGGCATCGGTACAGGCACTCTGTGCGGTGCCGCAAACTGAGAGCAGAGGGAATAGCGTAGGGGCTACTAAAATACCACTCTTTGCCAAGGTGGCAACTTCCCTAAACAAGGAGGCACAGTTACTCCCGCAGTACCAGCTATGTACATCTGCCCATAGGAAGGAAACCCCTAGCAAATATAAACTTAACCTACCACCGGCAGCATCCCCATTAGTTGCTGTTTTCATAGGGGTACCCCCACTCAGGGAAGGTGAGGAGGAATCTCCGCCGGACCTCATGGTCAAGGCTAATAGGTGGTGTTCGGATACATGTTGCGGGGAGAACATCGCGGATATGATTATCTATGCAAGGAGGGTGGTTTGGATCGGTAAACAGCAGAAAAATACACAGGGGGACTGCGTGGTCATTAATTTTAGTAGGGCTAACCTGGCGGATAGACTCTTCTGGGATGGCTCTGCTATTTCACTGAGGGACCACATGAGACCTGTCCCCTTGGGATTCTTCTACCCACCCCCAGCACGCAATATGCATACCATAAGCCCCCTGGGGAGCAGGGTGGGTGGGAGGTTACTCCAGGGTGAGGGCAGCCCCCATGGACACATATCCTCACAACTTTCAAGGCAACCAACCACCTCGTCAGCGCCATTTATTTGATCACCAGGGTGTCATTGAGGGTTGTGGGTTGGCTACGAATAACTGTTTCGCCCCCTGTCGGGCTTGGAGGAGATAGACTGACTAACAGTCAACCCACCTCCCCTGACAGAGGAGGGAGGCAACACAAATAATGGTGAGGTAGGGTCGTGCAAATTGCTTAGTTGGAATGTGGCAGGAATCAGCTCCAAAAGAAATGACAGGGAGTGGATTAGATTTGTCTCCGGGCATAACGTCATCGCCCTCCAAGAAACATGGGACACCACCTCTAACTTTTGGTTGGATGGGTTTACTAGTTTTTTTGTGGCCGGTAGAGCCAGGGGAGGCCTTGTTACTTTATTTTCTTTAAAACTTAAAGGGTCCCTAAGACAGATCAAAAATGCTTCCCCTAACATCCTTATTGTTGAAAGGGAAATCAGTCCCAGTAGGAGGACATTATACATCAATTTTTATAATTCCTGGAATAGGGACACTGGTGATCACAATATCGCCAGTTTAGATTCTGTTTTAATTTCAGGCAGTCGCAACACACATACCAATTTTGAGTGCGTACTATTGGGCGATTTTAATATTCACCCCTGTAAGCTCATGTGTGGCCCAAGTAATGAAGAGGGGGCTGAAGGACCCGAAGGACCCCACTTCGAACATACCATACAGTTCGAGGAGCTGGAAGATCTTTTGGCCAATTTTAACCTCTTTGAACCACTGTCCACGGAGAGGGGATCAAGAGCTGCCACTTTTAAGGGGTCTGACCCTGGAACAGTCATTGACTACATATTTGTAACTCCAGGTATTCTAAACAGGGTCAGCTCCTATCGCACAGCCCCCTTCCTCTACAGTGACCACACCCCTGTCATACTTGAGGCCGCTTGGGGAGATTTTATGGGGCCTATGCCAGGGCTAACAAAACCGGGACATATCTTACGTACAGCTGATCAGGGAAGAAGGCTTAAATGGGCGAAAGTGGCCCCGGAAAATTTCTACGCGAAAGTTTTCCCGAAAATTGAGGCTCACGTGGCGACTTGCCAAAACTCAAATGCTCCAGACAGCGAAATTATAGGGGCCTTCCAAACAATTTGTGGTCAGGTTTCGCGGGCTCTATTGGTAAAAACCAGGAAGGGAGCTTGTAACAAGCAGCGCTGGTTTGACGCCACTTGCTCAATAGCACATAAATCCTTAATGGCGGCCTTGAAGATAATGCCTAGGCCACGGGCCGACATTGCCATATTGAGGAAGGAATACAAGCGTGCAGTCAAGACCAGACAGGACAATATCAAGCACGAAGCCTGGGAGAATCTTGTTTCCACGGCTGTTCTGCGGGACAGCAGACAATTTTGGGACACAATAAACCAGCCCTTCTTCTCTGATTCAGCCAATGTCGCCATGGATTGTGTTATCCCTGACGACAAATGGCTGGCTCACTTTATAACAGTGTATGGAGACAATGAGTCGGGTCACCAAATATGTTCCCCTGCGGTCCCGGATGCACCCCCTATTAGTTTTAAGAGGGCAGAGGTGGAGAAAGCTATTCTGGCTACTACCAAGAACAAGGCACCTGGCCCTGATGGGGTGCCAGCTGATTTCTATATACATTCAGCAAAACTATGGGCGGGAGTTCTGGCCAATGTTTTCACCGCCATAAACAGCAACCCTCTCCCAACTACCTGGGCAACCTCTACCATCGTCCCCATTTTCAAGAAGGGCCAGCGAGACGACCCCGGTGCTATAGGCCCATTACCCTCCTGGACTCTGCAGTTAAGATCTTAGGCAGAGTCCTTTTGGTAAAGCTGAGGGATAGCGTTGAGAGCTGTGGGGGATGGCTGATATTCAATATGGGTTTAGGGAGAAGAGAGGAACGATAGAGCAATGCTCCAACTTACATCTGTTGATCTCGAAATACACGGTGGCCAAGGAGGGGTCTTTATTCCTAGCGTTTATGGACCTCTCCTCGGCCTTCGACTTGGTGAACAGGTCTAAGTTGTGGACCACTCACCTGGAGATGGGGATAGACGAGGCACTGGTCAGGTATATGGCGTCACTTCACCAAGAGCTATTTGCCGCATTGCGGGTTACCAACGAGGGAAGGTGCACGCCCCGCTTTAACTCCATGCGTTGGGTCAGGCAGGGATGTATATTGGCACCGCTGCTCTTCACCATTTACATCAATTGCCTGGGTGCCCATTTGGAGGACGTGGAGGGAGACGTCCCATGTGCAGGAGTAGCTAAGATCCCTGCTCTCCTGTATGCGGATGACGCGGTGCTGATAGCCCGCACTGGTGTCTGTCTTCAACGCCTTCTGGACGCTTTTGGCACATTCATGGATCACTTGGATTTAAAAATTAATACAAATAAATCACACACAATGGTTGTTGGGCATCAAAGATTTAAGGGGATATCTAAAACCTTTGAATGCAAAGGCGAGGTTGTTACCAGAGTCCCGACTTTTCACTATTTGGGGGTCCTTTTTGACCAAAGGGGCTCTTGGGGACCCCAGGTTAGAGCTAAGAGACTGGGGGTGACTAGATCATCAGCAGCTCTCATGGGATTCGCAAATAGATTGGGTGCTAGGCCGATGGAAGCCCTCTTAAAAATTTATAACAGCAATTCGGTTGCACTGGCATTATATGGTTCTCCCCTTTGGGGTTATGTAAATTTTGAACCGATACAGAAGGCGGAGAACAGATTTTTACGTTCCCTTTTGTCCGTCCCACAGTCCACTCCGACTTTTTCCATACACATGGAGGTGGGTCTGGATTTGTCACTGATAGGCTGAACATGGCACCCCTGATCTTTTGGCTAAAGACGTGGCTCAATGAAGAACTGTCTCTTAATCATAAGATTATGTCTGACGTCATGTCTTTGGACCATTTTATGAGGGTGCCATGGCTGGCCTACCTGATGAAGTCTTTTTCAGACCTGGGACGCCCGGAACTTTTCACATTCCCATTGGATATTAAGAAACAGGATGTGGACTCAATCAAGAAGCAGTTCATGAGCAGGGCAAGAATGGGGCGTGAGGAAAGGGAACGGCAGAAACCGGCAGTGAGGAAACACTATATGCTTGTAAAGTCCATTGCACTAGCACCTTACCTTGGCTTTGTTACAAAGCCATTTCATAAGTTTTTACTGACCAAGTTTAGGTTTAATTTGTTACATTTTTACTTGGGAAACTTCAAAATTGAATTTGAATTTGAATTTAAAAGTATTTGTTGAGCGCTCGTACACCAGACGGTTCCATGGCGCTGTAGAGGAGAGTGAATCCTGAAGGAAAGGTGTTTTTTTAGGGTTTGAAAGCCTGGGCGAACAAATATGTTTTCAGTGTGCTGCGGAACTCCAGGTAGGATGATGTTGATCTCAATTGGAAAGAAAGAGAATTCCAAAATTGTGGAGCAAGGACGGAGAACGTCGTGCTTCCCGTTCTACTCTTCTTGAACCTGGACACCACCAGGAGGGATTGAGAGGAAGACCTCAGATGTCTGCTGGGGGTATAGGGTCTGATTTTGGAGGTGATGAAAGATGGGGCTGTTCCAGCAAGGGCCTGGAACGCGATGCAACCCATCTTAAAGAGGGCCCTTTCTCTGATGGGGAGCCAATGGAGGGTTCTAAGAAGGGGAGAACAGTGGTGAGATTTGGGTGGACCGTAGACCAGGCGGTCAGCTTGGTTCTGCACCAATTGGAGCAGCCGAATGGCATATGCTGGGGCCCCAGTGTACAGGACATTCCCGTAATCTAGCCTGGAGAGAACAATGGCCACCAGGATCAGGTTAAGGGCTGAGAAAGAAAATAAATGTGAAATTTTTCGGATGGCGCGTAAGGTGAAGAAACAAGAGGAAACCACCATGCTGATTTGGGAGTGTAGGGTGAGTTGTTGATTAAGGGTGATCCCCAATGTATTAACAGAGGAAGAGGGAGAGGGAGGGGAGCCAAAGGAGGGGGGCCAAAAACTAGGGGACAGAGGGTTAAGTTTACTGCCAGTAAGGAGGAGCTCGGTCTTGTCAGGGTTGAGTTTAAGATGGTTAAAGCTCATCCAATCCCTGACAAAGACCATCACCGACTGAAAGTTGTTAATAGAGTCAGGGGAGTCGGAGAGATTGAAAATGAGCTTGAGGTCATCGGCGTAATTAAACACCGTGACCTCCATCCTTTGTAGGGCAAAAATAAGCGGAAAAATGTATAGATTAAAAAGAAGGGGGAGAGAGAAGATCCCTGAGGGACGCCGCATCCGCCTTTATGGGCCTTGGAGGAAAAGTTCGCCAGATGGACTGCCTGTGACTGATCGCTCAAAAATGAGCTGATCCAGGCAAGGGCAGGACCTCCAATGCCAGCCGCCTCGACACGGGAAAGAAGGATGGTGTGATCAACCGTGTCGAAGGCAGCCGATAGGTCCAAAAGAACAAGTGCCTGTGGGCGGTTGACATCTTGTCCCTCTCTGAGAGAGACTAAGACAGAGACCACCACTTTCTCGGTGGAGTGGAGGGGGCAAAACCCTGCTTGGCGTGGAGAGAGATAGCCGCTGTCCTCGATGAAAGAACTTAGGATTTTGGTAAGATGTCGTTCGAGGAGTTTGGCCAGGTAGGGGAGGAGAGAAATCGGCCGATAGTTTATCAGCACTGTTGGATCTGCGCCTGGTTTTTTCAGGATTGGAATGATGGTGGCTGATTTGTGGCTGAGAGGAACGGTACCTGACTTAAGGGTCTCGTTGAGAAAGGTGAGGGGGGTAGAGGGCAGGTGTGGAAGATGTCTCGTAAGATGTAGGCCGGACAGATGTCGCAAGGGGATCCAGATTTGACACAGGGGAGTAAGGAAAGGAGGATGTCTTTAGACAGCGGGGTTATAAGGTCAAGGTGGGAGGTGTTTAAAGGAGGATCAGGGATTAGTAAGGCTGGGGAAGGAGGAGGAATGTTGGCCTTGATGTCTACAATTTTGTTAATAAAAAAATTGTTCAGAGAGTCGCACAGGGGTTGGGATGGTACTGGCTTGGATGTGGTTTGGTCTGAAGAGGCCAGTTCAAAAACTGTAGCAAAGATTTCTCTGGGTTTATTCTCTGACCGGAGGATTTTATTCGAGAAGTAACAGGTTTTGGCATCGAGAATGGATTTCTTGTACTCTGCCTGGATAGAAGAGTACAGTGCAGTACGTGCGTCTCCATGCCCGTTCTGCGTGTCGGGTGGCCAGTTTTTTCTCCTTGAGTTCCGGGGTGAACAATTTCTTGACGTTGTGAGCACATCTTACTCTAATACGTCTCAGGGGTGCCACCTGATCACATGCATTAGATAGCCATTTATTAAAGGTTTCTGCCTGAAGCGTTATGGCCTGGTTCTCTATGGATGGACTAGATGCTAATAGGCATGAGCAGAGAAGAGGGATATCGACTTTACCCCAGTTGCGCGCCCAGGTGTTCTTGGGCAGGGGGGTTTTGATGGTCAGACTAGAGTCCAAAAAAAAGGTGATTAAATGATGGTCAGATCACAGGCAAGGGGTAACAATGGGGGTATGGATGGGGATGTTGAGGGACCAAACTTGGTCTAATATATGGCCCTGGGTGTGGGTAGTGGTATGGATATGGGATATAAAATTCAAACTAAGAAGTGATTCTGTGAAGTCTTTGGAAGGGGTGTCTTCTGCCGGATCAGATGGCCAAAAATTAAAATTGCCTAGTACCAGGACTGCCGAGTTATTGACAGCTAATGTGGCTAGTAGGTTCAGAAAGGTTGAAAGGAAGTGTGGCATGTTTTTGGGAGGTCGATACATCACTTGGGAAAAACCAGAATTAGCCCCCCCCTGTTGTTGTGATAATTTTTCTGTCCAAGATACCATGTATTTTGTTATGTTTTGTGGCTTCTTTCTAGAGGCTAGGAAAAAATATCTGTTGCCCGTTTTAAAGGAGGCTGGCTTCACGCAGGTGAGACCAGCTTTGCTCTATCTTCAATCAATGAACACCATTTATATTACATTTTTCATGGCAAATTTCTTGGTGGCGGCAGCTAGATCACAAAAATGCAACATAGTTATGGGCCCCCCTGATTGAGCTTTATTATTTTTAAACTTTGTACAAAATTAATTAATTTGCTCTCTTTTGTATATAGCCCGGAAATGAATTATATTGTACGCACCGATTTGCATGATATTGTAAATAGTTTTTATTTGTATTCCAATGTTTTTATCTCTTTGTATGATTTTTAACTAAATCTAATAAAGATTCTTGACTGACTGATTGAATCAGATGATGAAGTATCCGAAAAGGTTGTGAACCTATTCCTCGAGCGGCCTTGATAGGTTGATAGTGCTCTCCGAAAATCTTGTTGGGTATACTAGTCTTCTTTCAAGAAAGGATAGACCTGTTCTATCTTGAATGCCTTTACATCCCTATCATATTTAGAACTTTTAACATTGATGGTATTATCTTTGAAAGCTCTAATCTCTTTATCTATTTTGTCCAAGAGTGCCTTGGCGTCCATGACAACCTGACTGTTTTTAATTGCCTCCGTCAGCTCCTCAATTTCCTGTTCTTCCTTCCGGCACAGACGCTGTGCGGATTCAATCGTATGGACCATAAGGTCTCGGGTACATTTGGTGTTGATAAAGCTAAAGCCTTTTTTATATTCTATGTCTTCAATAAAAATAACAGGGACATTTTTCACCTGGAGATCCCGAGGGATGGTACCTCCCTTTAGGTGCTTCAGGAGGAAATGTCCCTGTAGCTCTGTCTTGACATGTTTTTTCTGTAACCGTATCAATTTATCTGATTCATTTTGCTGCTTGGCTGTAGTGCTGAGTGTCACATTGGCGAACGGAGAGAAGTCGATCAGATTTTGAATGTGATTTTCACTAAATGGCAATATGTCCTTCTCTGCCATGATGTAGAGAGACACCGTGTCTCTCTAAGAAAAGAATCAATTATTACTTGTGGGGAACGAAGGTCGTGCCTTACAAACCCTCGCGGATGGCAATCCGCTCTAAACTGTGGAAACCTAGGGGGTTAGGTCCATAAGGACAAGTGAGTAGGCTGGACCCTATTCAAATAAGAACAACAAGAAAATTGCCTACACACCAATAATTTTTGCAAAGACCAGGTATTTATTAGTACCAATTATTTATGTATATTTTGAATTTTTTTAAAACAATTTTTCAGCAAATAAAGGTACTATACATCCATATATTTACAGTATTGTACATTGCGATTTGCAAACAAAAAGTGACGATTCAAAAAAGACTTAGGAAGACATAATTACTATATTCCTACATAAAACACAAAACAGTCAGACAAAATTGTGCATGATATAATTATGTATCTTGAAATTGAACACTCCAATGAGGTATACTTAAAAGAATTCAAAAAAAGGAGTTTAGTCAATAAATGACACCTTTTTGAACCAGCAATTGCGAGGTGACAGGCGAGCGGGCGGCCCGGTACTGAAACGGAGAGCGACTCAAGCTTGAGCGAGGCTCTCTGCGGCGGGGCGACCAGGCTCCAAGCTGTCACGACCTTGGAGGGCGAAGGCACCCGAGTCACAACTCCGGCGAGGGAATAAGAACTTAAGGCCCAACAGCAGACGGGCACAGGCAGAATGGAACCCGATGGTCCTGGGGTTCTGGTCAGGGGGGCAAGCTTGAGATCAAGCTGTTGGAGATCGTTTCAGGCACAAGTCTACAAAGTCCTCTCTTCTTTTCCTCTCCGTTCTCAGCAAGGAACCACTGCAGGCCAGTCTTACAGGATACAGACTGGTTTCCATCTTTCAGCTTCTCTTGGTCCTTCTAGTCAGGCAGCGGTTCGTTGTGGTCAAAACAGGATCTGATTTGTAAGGAGCGGAGCTCCTATATTTATACTGCGTTTCTTTTGTCTTTGCAGGCCAGGGGGCCTGAGCCTAGTTCAACCCGGTTTTGGACTACTCTGTTTACAGGAAGCTGCCGTCTTCTTTTAGGGTGCAGGGCAGGGACATCAGACGCTCCACGGGAGGTGGAGCCAGCATAGTGGTGGTGGAGCTCAACCCTGTCTAGAGTCAAGGACTACTCCGCCCACCCATCCTGGTGTAAGCACCCTATTCACCACCCGGAGGCCCAGACTGTCCCCAGGAATTCCCCAGCCCAGTCACTCATACAAACCAGACAACAGATACACATCCTGGCAGAGGTGGGCCAAATAGTTAGGTGAGCAAAGGCTAACTTTCTAAAAGTAGCGTTTGCAAACACAGGATATTAAAATAAACCTTTCTAAAGGAAGTATTTTATTATTCTGAGTTCAGGCGTACTAAACTCGACGTGCCACCTTGTTCCCTGAGTCTGCCGGGACTATAGCATGTAATAGTTCCGGCAGCTATCTTGGCCTAAGAGAACAGGCAGCCCTTCAATAGTGAATAACGAAAAGGGCCGTAATTCACTTCTAGGACATGCCACACACTTAGGCTTGTCCTACCTTACGCTTGCAATGCACCCTGCCCGTAGGCCTACCATAGGGGTGACTGATATGAAGGTTAGGGAAGGTTTAGGGACTGGCAAGTGTGGGTACTTGCGCAGTCAGCGTGACAGTACCAGACTGCACGCAGGTTCTGCAATGGCAGACCTTAGACAAATGTTACCGGGCCGCTTCTGTGGGTGGCGCAACCAGCGCTGCAAGCCCACCAGCGGCATTTGAATCTACAAGCCCCGGCACTCCTCGTGCTCTTTACTGGGAACTGACAGTAAACCAAATAAGCCAATCATGGAAATCAATTACGGATACACTTTACATTGGGAGCACTTGCACTGCGGCACGGGTTGGCCGTGGCGCAGTGCCCTGAGCATCGAACACCAGCAAAACATCTGAGGCACATCAGCAAAAAGTGGAAGGGAGACTCAAGCCAAGGTGCCAGGTCTAACAACACAGAATATATAAAAGGCTTTAGCTTTATCAACACCAAATGTAGCCGAGACCTTGTGGTCCATACGATTGAAACCGCACAGCGTCTGTGCCGGAAGGAAGAACAGGAAATTGAGGAGCTGATGGAGGCAATTAAAAACAGACAGGTTGTCATGGACGCCAAGGCACTCTTGGACAAAATAGATAAAGAGATTGGAGCTTTCAAAGATAATACCATCAATGTTAAAAGTTCTAAATATGATAGGGATGTAAAGGCATTCAAGATGAACAGGTCTATCCTTTCTTGAAAGAAGACTAGTATACCCAACAAGATTCTCGGAGAGCACTATCAACCTATCAAGGCCGTTCGAGGAATAGGTTCACAACCTTTTCGGATACTTCATCATCTGATTTGTCTGGGTCAGACAATAGAAACAACCAAAAAAAGCAGGTTGCTTTTTTAGACCAGGGCCAACAACCAAAAGTACGTCACAAAGCGCCGTGGGAAATGCGGACCAGGAACCGCTTCTACAAATCCTAGGCGGTCCAAGCACTGTGGTTAACTTATCTACCAAGACTTTGTCTAGCGACAAGATAGCTGTGTTAAATCTGGGGCTCTAATTCGTGCCTTGTAAAAAAACTGACTTCACTAGGCTGAAATTAGAAGCCATTGAATGTTGTCGAAAAATAATGCTCAAAGCCTTTTTCGCTAATCAACCAGCCACAATAACCACAGAAGTCACAGGGCTTAGAAACAAATCTAAATTTGTCCCAAATCACAATATTCCCAAATAAATTTTCGCTTTCGAGCAAGTGTTCCTATCAGCCATCATCAAACTTGAGAAAGGCAAGAGTTATGTACAACAAAATATGGGCCATAAACAACGTGCAGCAATAAAGGCACTTAAGGAAGATACTTCCATAGTAATCAAACAAGCTGATAAAGGCGGTGCCGTAGTTGTTTGGTCCCGGGAGAAATATCTAGCAGAAGGGGCCAAACAAGTCCATAACAAAACTTGGTATAGACATCTAGCTGACGATCCAGTCAGAGATATTCAAGGACTCATTTCTGAGATATTACAACAAGACAGAGAGGACGGTTTTCTGGGTGCCAAAGAATATGACTATCTCTCCAAGAAATGCCCCAGAACCCCCGTTCTGTACCTCCTTTCCAAGATTCATAAGAACCTACATGACCCACCGGGACGCCCGATAGTCTCGGGTTGTGATTCATGCTTAGAGCCCATTTCTCAATATGTTGATTTCTTTTTGAAACCTTTTTTGTCTGAAGTAAAATCTTACTTAAGAGACACAACAGACTTTCTGTTGAAGGTCAAGGGCACACAGTTTGATCCAGATGTACAGATAATGGCCACAATGGATGTTACCTCCCTCTATACCCAGATCCCCCAAGAGGAAGCGTTAGAGGTGATGGAACTATACCTTGATAAAAGAGCAAGACCACACAGAGTGCCCACTGCATTCATTTTGAAACTGGCATAGATTGCACTCAAGAAGAACTATTTCAGCTTTAACGGAGACTACTTCATGCAAGTCAAGGGCACTGCCATGGGGTGTCCTTATGCCCCAGAGATGGCGGTGCTCTTTATGGCACAATACGAGGAAAGATTCGTAGAGAGTAATAATCCATTCAGAGATAACATTATCCAGTGGTATCGTTATATAGCCGATGTTTGGCTCCTGTGGCAGGGGAGCCAGGCTCATCTCTTGGCGTTCCACAAATGGCTCAACACGAGACATGGGGACATCAAATTCTCCATTGAGCACAGCAATACTTGCATGACTTTCCTGGATGTTCAAATACAATGCGATTCTGGGCTTCTAAAATCATCCCTGTATAAGAAAACTACTGATAGGAATACTATCCTGCGTCATAAAAGTGCCCACCCCAGGAATTTGAAAACAAATCTGCCCTATGGGCAACTACTACGCATAAGGCTAAACTGACTGCTCGGATGTGAATGACTACGAGACACATGCCCACACTTTCTGTAATGAGATGAAACAAAGAGGGTATCCTAAAAAATTACTGAAGCACTCATTTAAAAGGGCTCGGTTTTCTCCTCGTAACTGCTTGCTCCAAATGAGAAAGAAGCCAGAATTGGAAAGACTGGTATGTGTCACAACGTTCGGGCCTGACACGCACAAACTCAGGCAAGCTGTCCTAAAGAACTGGCACTTACTTGAAAATTTAGGGGCAGATTTATGTTAACTGGCGCATCCCCAGGGATGCGCCAGTTAATGTGCGCCATAGTGCGCCACAGCTCCGCCACCCATGGTGCGCCGCATTTACAATGCAAAAAACACAGTTGATGGACAGAATGTAGAACAATGTCATACATTCACCCCAGTACAAGGATCTGGGCCTAAATCCATCGATTTGCATATAGCCATGTCTGAACTGGGGTGGCAGAGTGGGCTAAAGAACGGTGATGGATTAAACCCAGATCTCTTGACTGGGTGTGAGTGTTTGATTGATTCAGATGCTCCGTCCATCACCACCCCCTTTTGTACCGCTTTTGGGTGCCATAAGTGTGGCAGGGTATGCTCAGACGTGAGTCCCTTGCTCACTTTGCCACTGGATTCAAGCAAGCCGGGCTGAAGACAGCTGGAATGCCAGAAACCGGTCCTCGGAAGCTTGTTTCCGGTCCAGGGAAGGCATGGCTTGGCAGTTCGGGCTGGACAGTTCCCATGAGGCACAGGGTCAGACTGATTTGCATTTAGCCATGTCTAAACTGGGGTGGCAGAGTGGGCTAAAGAACGGTGATGGATTCAACCCAGATCTTTTGACTGGGTGTGAGTGTTTGATTGATTGAGATTTACAATGCGGCGCAACATGGTGCAAGGCAGGGAAGATGCGTGACGCATCTCTCGGCGCACGGGCGGCGCATTGCTGGAGTCATGTCGCAAGTGCGACATGACTCCTGCAATGCACAAGGGCCACCCCTACAATGCATGGTGCGTCACCCATACGCCTGCTTCAAGCAGGCGTAAGGAATTGACGTAGAAAGTGACTGAGTGAAATCTCATAGATATCACTCAGCCACTTTTAGGAGGCGTTCCTGCGCAGGAACGCCCCCCCTGCGCAGGAACGCCTCCTTATGGCGCAGGGCTTTCCAACGTGACGCATCTCCTAGATGCGTCACATTGTAAATAGGGCGCAGTGTTTGCGCCGCCGTTGCGTCAAATTAAGTGACGCAATTGAGGCGCAAAGAGGCGCAAGGGCCTCATAAATCTGCCCCTTAGAATGCCCCTTTCCTCGCCCCATGTTTGCCTACAAAAAGAACCAGAACCTTGGGCAGCAGATCATGAGAGCTGATGTCTCGCTACCCAAAAAGAAAAATGATTTGCTGGCACAGTGGAATCTGAAACCAATCACAGGCCACCACAAATGTGGGAACTGTGTGGCCTGCTCCAGCACTATGGACGGCAGTGAGTTTTGTCACGCAGGGACCAAATGGAAACATCTTGAATTTTCAAATTGTAAGACCAAGAACGTTTTATATATGATACAATGTCCATGCGCAATGATATACATTGGCAAAACATGCCAACAGGTCAATTTGCGCATTAGCCAGCACAGGTTAAGGATTAAAAATAGAGTATTGACAGCACCTAGTGTCGAACACTACGTGGCGAAAAATCATGATGAAAAGAATTTCAAGTGGTCCATTTTGTTCATGTTGAAACGATCTAATCATGCAGTAAATGTTGAAAAAGTGCTTATACAGAAAGAAGCATATCTGATCCTTAAATTTAACAGCACACAAGTAGGGCTAACTAGCCTTTCTGAGATAGCAAGACTGTAGACCCGAACTTTCTCCCCTAGAGAATAAGATGTCCATGAGTTGCCTTTGCCTCCTTCACAACCTCCACAACCTGCGATTTACACCTCCCACTGCACACCATAGAGAGTGTGTTGCCTTCATAAATCTCTCACATACTCTTGCCGTGCTAAATGAATGAGGGCCATGCCTGCTTCATTCCTCTACAGACAATGCTTGAAGAACATTACTAGAGATTGCCTTCTCGGCTTACTAATCGCGCCCTGCCAACATTCAATTTGGCTACCGGCCACTCGATACAACAAGTGTCCACGCAGCTCATAAATTTCGCCCCAGTGTCGCTTTACTTCATTTATAAGGGTCAAGCGCTGCAAATATTTTTCTGGATCACTATTTATGAATCACGACAAATTTGCGCATTGATACTAATAGATCACATGCACTAAAATACGTTCTTACGCGTAGACTCAACAAGAGACGACATCCCCCATAATGCAATCGCTTGAGTCTATATGGTTAGCAAGCCCAAACACACACGATCGCCATTTCTGATGCGACCGCGGAGGGAGCTGAACGATTGGAGTGAGAGGTAGATGCGCTTTTTATCATTATAAACACAGTTACTAAGAAAGCAGACAATTGGGACAAGTATTAATCAGCCGTCCACGTTATTCCAACAGAAACGCCATCACTGACGTTCAAGCTGCACGGACAATTTTATTGCGCTTCATTGAAGGTACGCGTTGTTTAAAGCTTTGCCAGATAGATGTAACCAATCTGATTTAGAAATCAATATAAGTATTATCTGTTTTTTACAGCCACATTCGCGCAACATAACATCTGATAGTGTACACCTTAGACGCCCAATCATTCTAACAACGCAATCCTCTAAGCAACGGCCCAATAAGGTATGTCAGACATCATTTTTGATAGAACGCAAAATGCAACAGAGTAGTAAATGTACCTAATTGACACCAGATTTTTCTCTTAAAACAGAATGGCGTGTTGCAGATAAAGTGAAGTGATCATCAAACGGTCAAGGAGGATTCAAATTGCCGCAGCTATATAAGTGAATACATTGTTTCCTGATGCTCCCCATTTTTTGAAATCATTTGGTAGGTCTTTATTTGATGTACATCAACTGAGTGTCAGCAGAATAGAGTCGAGTCTGGAAATTTGTGAAAACATTTAAATTGTATTTTTACATCTTTCATAGATACAATGATAACGCAGAACAGATCCCAGGCACCCAGTCCTGGTATCGAAACGCGTCGGCATTTTACAAGGAGGATTTGTTTGTCATTCAAAGCATTATACCAGCAATTGCTGGTTCAAATAGGCGTCATTTATTGACTAAACTCCTTTTTTTGAATTCTTTTAAGTATACCTCATTGGAGTGTTCAATTTCAAGATACATAATTATATCAAGCACGATTTTGTCTGACTGTTTTGTGGTTTATGTAGGATGTTAGTAATTATGTCTTCCTAATTCTTTTTTGAATTATCACTTTTTGTTTGCATATCACAATGTACAATACTGTAAATTACCTACTGGCGGTCGCCAGTAGGTATATATAGTTAGGATTTTTTCTCTATGGGTTTTTTGAAAATTCTATGTCTAATAACTTTGGCGTTTGTGGACGGAATTGGCTGAAATTTTCAGGAAAATGGCACATTTTGTTTCTGAGCAGCCCTTGAAAATTTGGGGGGGGTTCGTCCAGTGGGGGCCGAGAAAAAAGGGGGGTCCCAAAACGTGTTTTTAACATTGAGTTTTCCATAGGGCGGTTGGCCTCACTTTTAGCCCGAACGGCTGAATGGATTTGCACGAAACTTGGCAAAATTGTAGGGACTGGTAGCCCGATGTGCCTTTTGTAGGTCTCAATATATGTGCTCCAGTGGATTTTGAGAAATTAACGTTTAAAAAAAGATATATATCTGTAAGCGCGGACTGGGCAGCGCACTGGTTCGCGGACTTTTCGCGCAACGGAGCTTTGTGAAGCGAAGCTGATTGGTTCTCCGGCGTCTGTCAACATTCCAAACAGTCCGTAGCGGCCGCCATCTTGTCTCTCGGTAGGATCGAGAGACAAGAGGAGGTCAAAACAAAGGGGGAAATAACTATAAGGGGGCATAGTAGATCCTCGCTGACCCCCTAGGTTTGATGTGGAGGTTTTAAAAGGGCCCCGCGGGGCAAAAAAAAAAAATAATAATAATAATTGAACGGCTGAATGGATTTGCACGAAACTTGGCAAAATATTAGGGACTGGTAGCCCGATGTGCCTTTGCTAGGTCTCAATATATGTGCTCCAGTGGATTTTGAGAAATTAACGTTCAAAAAAAGATATATATCTGTAACAGCGCTCCGCTTCGCGTAACGGAGGTTTGCGAAGCTGATTGGTCATTCTGTCACTGGGCTATAGTTGGGCTACATCTGGCTGATATTTGGGCTACATTTGTTTTTTTGTGTGTCTGGCGGCCATCTTTGGGCTACATTGGGCTTCATTGGGCTACATTCGGCTAATTAGCAAATAGCTCATCGCAAACTAGGAATGGTAAAGAATCGCTATTTATTCCTTAAAGTTCGCTATTTAGGAAATGCAAAAAACTTTGATGATACATATGGCGGTTCATCTCTAACAAGATAAGAAGCATAGGGATACATTTATGATGACTGGCGCATCACCAGGGATGTGTTAGTCATTCTGTGCCGCTGTTCCGTCACCTATGGTGTGCTGCATTTACAATGCGGCGCATCATGGGGCAAAAACAGCACAGATGCGTGATGTATCTGTGCCGTAAAGGTGGCGCATTGCTGGAGTTGTATCGCAAGTGTGATGAAGCTCCAGCAAGGGTCGGGGGTGCCCCTGTCGCAGGGTTTCTGTTCTTACACAGAACTGTGGACAGAGGATTGGAACCTCGGCGAATTAGGGTGTCCCAAAACTCACGTTAGTAATCAAAAACTCCTTAGCAAGCTAGGTACAGTGTCACATTGGATATAACAAACTCTCAATGTTTAGACAATCCAGAATATGAACTTATAGTACCTCAGGATACGTGGAACTCATGAACAGTCGGTCGTTATAGATTTCTTAGAAACCAGAACATGGAGTTAAGAAGAACAGATGTGTATTTGAAATGTTTATTTACTAATGCCGTCTTCTCAGGCGTAGTACCTTAGATAATAAAAGTACACATATTATCAGTAGCAAAATTACCAGCATAGTTACTAGTACATAAAAAGTGAATGGTGATAGTATGTTAACATGCTGTAAATGAATAAGAGTTAGCAACACTTATAAGCAGCCGCGGGCCGTGGAGGGAGTTACGTTGAGGCAGGGAGGCGGGGAGGGGGAGAAGCAGGGTGGAGAATACAAGTACACATATTATCAGTAGCAAAATTACCAGCATAGTTACTAGTACATAAAAAGCGAATGGTGACAGTATGTTAACATGCTGTAAATGAATAAGAGTTAGCAACACTTATAAGCAGCCGCGGGCCGTGGAGGGAGTTACGGTGGGGCAGGGAGGCGGGGAGGGGGAGGGGCAAGGTAGAGAGGGCTCCACCCTGCTTCTCCCCCTCCCCGCCTCCCTGCTTCACCGTAACTCCCTCCACGGCCCGCGGCTGCTTATATCTCACCCTCCCTAATACACATATTATATTATTTGCTAAGAAGGTCTCTTTGTGTTGGTTTAGGGCGTGCCCATACTTTAGTGTCTTAGATTTGAAGGAATCACATCAGCATACACCAGCTCTCTCTTCATGTGAACCGCATCAACTGTTGTGTATGTGTGTTCGGCAAAGCAATATAAAACCCGCCTCATGCCCAGAATTGGCAGAAGTTGCACTTATGTTATGAGTATGAAGTCGTGGAGATCAGACCTCATAACAATTCTGTATCGTGTTGTTCTTGAAACTTTAGCACTCGCTGTACAGATATAGTTTAACAAGTAAAGCAGATAGTAGACCAATAACATATTATTCTCATGTAAACCACGATGAACTACTAGGTGGAAAGCTAAAGCAACAACTAAGTGTCGTGTGCAGAAGTTGCAAAAAAGGAAAAATGGCGTTTAAACCGGTAATGAGCCCATGCTAACTTAACACGGTGTAAAGATATCCAGGACCTAGATGACACCTTCTCATGATCCGGAAACGAACTGAATAAGATAATAGAAGTGCCATCTCATGAGAGCAGATTGCAAGTTTATATGTGGACGGTCCGCAAGGTAAAGCATTAAAAACTAGGAAAATTTAATGCTAAAGAAAAATAAAACAGCCAAGTACTTTATCGAGTCTTAAGCCAATAGGCAAGGTAAATAATAAAAACTTGACAAATAAGTCAATGAATTGTCAATGAAATGCTAGTACTCAGCATATCAAACATGAAAAAGGTCTATGACATAACTGTGTATGCAAAATAAGCTGCAACAGCCTCCAATAGGAAGTCACCGTCTTCATCCGAAAACAGTTCAGCCATCCAATTTAAAAGCGGAAAAGAACATACGTGCTCTCCCAGCACCGGATCCTCTATCACCATCAGAGGACAGCTCGGTGGGTTTTCAAGAAAGCTCTGTTCCAAGAAAGACTGTGCTGCCGCCAGTAAATTCCAGGGACCAAGTAGTCCATGCATCAATGCCACAGCCATAATCCTTTCGCCAGGACAAACCAACTCGTGAGTAATGATAGGAGTCATCAGCTGATTAAAGTCGACGTCAGGAGAAACCGGTCCGCAGAGACACAAATCAATGGCCCAATCGAAATCACAGGTCAGGCAGTGAAATACAGGCTGGACACAGGTGAAGTAGGAGAACCGAAAAGATAATCCATATGCCGTGCTTAATATCGCCAACGGCATTGTGCCATAATATTCTAGCATGCGATTGCGGAACAGTGTCAGCAGCTGCAGGGTCGGAGGTTGCATAGGAGGGACATCCATATTTAAAAATGTAAAAAAGCACAAGAGCGTCCGCTGGTAATGCAAGTAAAAATGCCAATCCACGAACCAGAGTGCAGAAAATACAATGAAATGAAGCAGGGATGACTCCAAAGATTTTCTCAAATGAAGTCACGAGACCACTGGTAACAACTTTAAAAAAGTGCGCCAGGGACTTTGTGGAGGATGCGTTAAAGATAGTCGGAAACATGTTGCTGAAATTGAAAGGCAAATGTTAATTGAAAAAGGTTTTGCACCTCTGTATGGGTGTTCGCTATGTGAAGTACGAAAGTTTCACGGGCCGAACTCAAGGCCACCTCTCTCTGAGACAAAAGAGCTCTTATTCTTGCCATGCCGTTGAAACGTGTCTCAAGGTTGGTATTTGTGGCCAGATTGAAAACTCCCTATGTTCATGTGTGGGAGGAAATAGAACATTTCTGCAGCAAATAACCCGTTCACTTACTGTTACGATAAAAGGAATACTTTTAATTAACTCAGAACAATCTTCATTATTGAGCATCAAATAACTACCATTTTCCAACAACTTGAACGTGGGGATGATAGCAGGAACTGGCGTGCCTTGCAACACGCAAGCCATATTTGGTCGGTGTTTGTTGCATGAACCGTGTAAATGTATGTGCCTACACATTAGTGAATGATCTGGCGTCTCAGTGCATTCCTCTCCATTCAGATAAACTTCTTGATCATCTTTGAAACATCTGTATGTGTATGGAAGCGACCAGACCTCATGAAGAAAAGCACTACCTAAAGGTTCATAACGACCTATTGGTATATATTTCATACAATTTGAAAACTTATATAAAGCAAAAGGCAGCGTTATTAAACCGTGGATAAGGCATGTTGCCAAAAAACCCGCAATCCTCTGCTGATGATGTCACTGAGCATGTCATGAATGATGTAATATGTGACATCATCAGCAGTGGATTACGGGTAATGGTATCTCTAGTTTACTCCCTTATAGCTGTGTTTCTTTTAACATAAGTGTCTGTTTCCTTCCCTTATACTTACTGTTTTTGGGTCGCTTCCGGTTCGCGTACCCGCGAGCGAACTGGGAAGCGAACTAAGAGAAATAGAGGTTGGCACAGTTCCAAATATTGTACCAATTTTTTAATAACGGGGAGGTAGTTCTGAAAAGAACTTTATTTTTTATTTTTCTGAACATTTTTTTACTGTTTTTGAATTTTTCGGAACAGTTTTATATTTTTTTGGGTTTTTCTTGGAGGGGGCAATGAAAACGATTCATTGTAAAGGGCTCAACAGGAGCAACAAAACAAAAAAAAGAAGTATTTATTATTTTGGGCGTTTCGGACAAACTTGCATATGATAGTCAATAGCTCTGTTGATCAGAGTGATGCTTTTTTCTCCGTAGGAAATGAATCCATCGCAAAATGCGCAGATGTGTTTTACATCACCAAATCTCATTTGTATATTTGGCACCATCTCCCTGCCCTCTGGTCCCGTTACTTCCGGTACAACAGATCTTCTGGCCATAATAGGGAGATTATCTAGGTCGTTCCGAAACTGTGCAGCACTGTAGTTGTTAGGATGCCACCTAGTCATATGGCGATGCATTGTGTAGTTTCCGAAACTGTATTTTTTGTCGGTCCCTCTGGACAGTCTATCTTGACATATAATGCAAGTTACGTATCTTGCATTTACTTTTTTCTGACCTTTGGGAATTTTAAAAAATTGCCAAATGAAGTTTTCTTTCCGGTGAGACGTCCTGGGCTGCTCAGGCAAAAACTGCCTCTCTTCGTGCTCGTCCTCCTGTTCCTCTTCTTCTTCTTCTTGTTGAATTACAACTTGAGCAGGTGGTCCACTCTTCCTTGGATGTGGTGGAGGTGGTGGGGAAGCACCAGCTGAAGCTACTAAAGAAGCCATTGCTCAGTGATCACAAAGGGTCTTTCTCCCACAATGATGAAAGTCAGAGTGAGGAAAGAAGGAGGGATTTTCATCATTTGGGAAAAACAAGAGTTCTCAACCAATCAAAAGTGTTCATTTTAGATTATATGACCTAGTCTTACATCATTAGGAAACCAAAAGTGAAATGAACCAATGAAAAGTGTTATTACCAAGTCACATGACTTGCTGTGTTTACGTTAAGCGCTTTGCAGGGCCTCCCGGTTTGCTTCTAGAAACCTGCGCTTTGCGACTCGCTTCGCGTACCAGTTTGCTAACGTAGCACGTCATATGACGTATCACGCGACAACGTGAAACGTCATGCGGACGGGAGGCGTCACGATGTTGTTTTCTAACGCGGCACTTGCGGTAAAGAAACGTTTACCGGCTCGCGGTCTATTTCGCGGCATCAAGGTCAGCTAACGGGAAGCTTCCCGATTCGCGAAGCGGGAACGAAGAAAAAAAAATATTTTAAAAAAAAATTATTCATAAACATATAAAATATATTTTTGGATTTAAAGAAGAATACATTTTACAGCTACAGATATTAGCTGTTAAAAAACCAATGAAATTCACAGAAAAAAACATAGGTTATAGACCATATATAGTTAGGAATTAGCATTTACAAAACCTTGAAAATTCACTGAAAAAACCATAGGTTATAGACCATATATAGTTAGGAATTAGCATTTAAAAAACCTTATTTTACTCACACAAAACCATTGAAATTCCATATATAGTTAGTTGCACTAACTATATATCGCGCACCCGCAATCCACTGCTGATGATGTCACATATTACATCATTCATGACATGGTCAGTGACATCACTGATTACATCACTGATGACATCTCAAATGACATCACTGATGACATCACTGATGACAACATCCAGTGACTATGTTTCTGTAAAGTTAAAATATGTCTTACATATTGAAGAATGAGTGGATGTATAAGTGTCTGAATGAAGGTTTTAGTAGGTGCGTGATTGACTGTATGAGTGAGTGATTAAATGCGTCTTACTGAATGCACGGGTTAGTGACTAAACTGTCTGAAAGTGTGCATCAGTATGTCTGTTGTTGTGCAAGCTGCTGCATGTGTTGATCAGTAGCTATATAAGTAGCTATATGGGTTATTGATTGGTTGCACAAGTATTTGTATGGGAGACTGAGTGTGTGTATGGCTGGCTGGGAGGTGTGTGACTCTGTGCAGATCAATGTGTACTTGTATCAGTGATTCTATAAGAGAGTAACTATGTGTTAGTATATGTTTCAAAAATGTAAGGTGTTCTGTGTTTAACTGTATAGATGAGAAAATGGAAGTGTGATTGATTCTTTTCAGGACTGACTAGGTGTGTGAGTAACTCCATGGATGAGTGGCAGAGTGTGAGTGTCTGTATAGGTGTATGAGTGCATATGATAGTGTTGTAAAGATGAGTGATTGTATGTATGAATGATTGTATGAGTGAATGTGTGTGTAGACATAGGAATCAGTGAGTGCGTATGTAGTAACTAGTATTGGTGTGTCAATGGTTTCAAAAATGATACTCTCTATTTAACACTGGGTGTAACGGAGGTTATATTACAGTGTGAGGAGATGCATTGTATTATGACATGAATGATATCATCAGTGATGTGATCATTGATGTCAAGTGAGATGTCATCAGTGATGTCATTTGAGATGTCATCAGTGATGTCATCAGTGATGTCATTTGAGATGTCATCAGTGATGTAATCAGTGATGTCACTGACCATGTCATGAATGATGTAATATGTGACATCATCAGCAGTGGATTGCGGGTGCGCGATATATAGTTAGTGCAACTAACTATATATGGAATTTCAATGGTTTTGTGTGAGTAAAATAAGGTTTTTTAAATGCTAATTCCTAACTATATATGGTCTATAACCTATGGTTTTTTCAGTGAATATATGGATGTATAGTGCCCTTATTTACTAAAATTCAAAATATACATAAATAATTGGTACTAATAAATACCTGGTCAAACTTGACAAAGGCTTTTTTGACCTTTCTTATTCTTTGCAAAAAATATTGGTGTGTAGGCAATTTTCTTGTTGTTATCTACTGATTACGGGCTAAACCCAGAACCACATGTCTAGAGATAACAGCACTATCTGCATCAACTTTGGTGAAAGACTACAGCAACTTTGAAAGTAAGCGCACTGCTTTTTCAGGATTCAATGGGATGAATTGTGCTGCGATGAAAGGCAGTGTGCTCCCTCCCCCCTGTGTTCAAGAGGCTCCCTTGAACCAACAAACTGACGAGCTCTCCTGGGATGCACCTGTGTGCCTGTGGAGAGGTACTGTGACCTGTGAAGACATGGCCAGCATTTGAGCAACCCCTTATGACGTAAGTCTGCTCCTTAATCCTTTTTGCTCACCACTGATGATGGGCTAAACCCAGAAACACGTGTCTAGAGATAACAGCATATCTGTACAAACTTTGTACAAACTTTGGTAAAAGACTACAGCAACGTTGAAAGTATGCGTACTGCATTTACCAAGATGCAGTGGGGTGAACTGTGATGGGATGAGAGGCAGTGTATGCCCCTCGTGTTGAAAAGGATCCCTTGGCACGACAAACTCTCCAGGGATGCATAAGTGTGCCTCTGGAAAAGTACTGTGACCTGAGAAGGCTTGGGCACCATTACAGCAACCCTTGATTACTTTTTGTTTGCTCATTAATACTTGTTGTGTTGTGAATGTATCTAGGACCCCAATTAGATATTACCGATTCATGCCCTTATATAAAAAAGGAGTTTAAAGTAGTGACTGGGTAAATCTTGCGCAACGCCAACTCGTTTAGTATTCTCCAAGTAAGTGGCTCAAAGGAACATCTGGAAAACGGCCACTAGCGTCCCCAAGAAACCCCTCTGTGAAACACAGACAATATAAGAAGAAGGTTAAGTTGTCGCCGAGCACAAGTAAACAGTTTCTAAACAGTCTCTAAGAGAAAAGAAGAACCAAATCAAATTCTTTCTTTTGCAAAGTTCATCAAATCAATTCTTTTTCTTTTCTTTTCTCTTCACACATCAAATGATCTTCATCATATTCTTAGTCTTCATAATTCATTGATTTCTTACAAAATGTAGCAAACAACACAGGAACAAATACCAACACGTGTTTCATCATTGGAAATAATCACCCAATGACTTCTTCAGGGCTACAACAAAGTTAAAGAAAAATACATATTATATACTGAAATTCAATAAACCACACCATCACCAATAACCATAGAGACACACCCAACACCAAATTCATTTCACCGGGAAAAACAGGATGGAGAGGTGCACGAAAAGAAGTGGACACATAAGTGCCAACCAATAATTAAATGAAACACGAACAAAAAACAGAAAAAACAATATCATTCTCACCCAAGCTGTGAACAGGAACCTTATTCCCAAGTTTTAGCAAAACGTAACACAGGAAATAGTACGAGATCACACAGTTACCACTGTATAATATTCACGCAGAGCATAATCATAAGACCTTATTTTCGAATCCTGACCGAGCAATCTCAAATATTACTATTGAAAACACTACCATTCTCTGTAAGGCGTCCTCTAACATGAGATCAGGAACTTCACTCACCATAAAGGTATTTTTCTTCAAAGGCACGGCAGCCAATTCCAAAGGTCAACTATTCCTCATATGGTAATTTAAACTAAAGTAGAACAAAACATAAAAGAAAATATCCAAATTAATATTCATAATCCAACTGCTGATTCAACTAATAATGCATATTAAGCCTCTAATATTCTCTATATGTACCAAGATACATCCTTCATCAAATATGAGCAATCATTTATGGCGAGAGATGGAATGAGTAAGCATCTTAGGTATTTAGCCAATAGTGACCATCATTGTTATAATATTATTGCTGCAAATCCTCTTAAACGAGGGAAAGTACAAATAAAGTACACCTTTTGTACAGAGCGAATTACCTCTATTCGTTTTCATAAATCAGAGTTTTTCAGATGGAATAATATAATCATTTTATATGCAAAGGAAACCAATAAAACAATGCATATATCAAAGGTCATGTCGCTATACCGCAACAGTTAAATCTTGCCCATATGTATAATTTCTCAAAGCGCTATGAACACAATAAAATACTTAGGGATAAACCCAAGGTTGAGGCTGCGAGAGTTAAGTATTTCCAAACATTTAAAACCCAAATCACATAGCAGTAAACAATCTAAAAATGTACAGCTAAATAATTATAGCTGTACTCTATATTATTCATCACAATCGGCACATTATAAGAACCAGCTTAGCATCCTCAAACTCCCACAATGCATCAGGGGGTTTTAGCAGGTTAAGCAATTGCCTATTCTCGGCAATGTCTTTAAACGTTATAATATTTGCAACGTTAAATGTCTCGAGCATTATCTTAACAAAACGAGTATAGTAGTGTAAACCAGGGATGACATGTCCTATAGAATAAAAAACACGAACAAAAACATATCTATGTATGCCTCAACGCACACCCACATTCAAATGCCTGAAGTCCAGTTATACTTAAATATCGGCATTTCTCAAAAGTTAGACATGCTATGAGGTATCCCATATCTTCCCCTATCTACTTACCTGGGAGAGTACCCCCCTCGACATCAAGTGGGTTCCAAGTTCATAATCAACCGGGACCGCCATAACCCGGCGTTTAAATACCCGATCGCGCCACATTTCTCAATGGGCTTAGAAATAAATAAAGGACACCACCAAACTCTCATGTATCACTAGAATCGCCATATTGGAATGGTAAAATAATGCTGATAAAATAGTTTCATATAAATCTCATCCAAGATTCAAAGACCTTTAATCAAAGAATTAAGAACCTAATCACAACATTATCTAATTCTTTTTCACAGATGAACCTTCATTAGTAATGCGCAAGTATCAAAAAGACACCAATGTGGTATCTCATATTCTAAAAATAGATGACGGACCAAATCACATCCCAAGATGGAGTCCAAATCACGCCATCCACAGGAATCAAAATATTTATAAATCCTAAAAGGATCCAAAGGGCTCAAAAAAGCCCAAAATCAAATCCGAATTACAGAGTCAAAATTAAAGAGTAATCACAGTAGAATTACAAGAGGTTTCCATACATATTAGCAAATTGAAGCCTCAATTTACACAAAGGGACATAGTATTGTCACTGTCACATCATACGTAGAGCACCAGCACATATGATTATATGCATTCAGAGGATACAAAGACCCCATTAGCAATAATTATAGAACTTGGCAGACATCATATACAAATGGGCAATAAATGTCCTTAAATCAAAGGAAATAATGCAGTTCTTGATCGACATTAATTCCGCTCTCGACAGCCCGAAGTTTAAGGATCCATCTAGCCTCACATTGTCTCAGTTTTTGTTCCTTATCACCGCCCCTTAGGTCACTATATATGGCCTCTATACCATGGAATTGAAATCCCTAGCTCTTCTTATGTTCAGCACAGTTAGCTGCATGGCAGCCTATTGGATATCTTTGGTCCATATTTTTAAGGGCACGGAAATGTTCTGTCATTCTTTCTTTTAGTGGGCGTATAGTACTCCCCACATATATTTGCTTACATCTACAAATGATGACATAAACTACATACTTTGTCAAACAATCTATATGCTGGTGAATCTTAAAAGTACGTGAGCCATTTTAGCTAAATTCCTTAACCCCCTTAACTGCCATCCGGCCCATATTACAGCTACCACAAGGAAAGGAACCGGTATTGAGTTCTCTCAACCACATTCTTCGCTTGCCCAATTGCTTAGGATAACTGCGGCTAATGATACCTTGAATGCTTCTTCCCTTTCTATATGTAATACTTGGCGAGCTGGAAATGTGATCCAGCAAAGTTTTATCAGCCAATAAAAGAGGCCAGTTCTTCTTGAGGATCATAAATAGTTTATTGGACCATGGATGATAATTTGTCACAAGTCGTATTTTATTACTTTTACTCGATTTAGATTTCTTAGTGGTCTTCAGGGTATCTGTATGTTTCAATTTAGTCACCCTAGTCTTAGCTTGTGTTATTACATTGTCAGAGTAACCCCTGTTACGAAATCTATTTTCAATATCCGTCACATTCATCAAAAAATCCTCATCAAGACTACAATTCCTCCGTGCCCTTAGCATTTCCCAATAAGGGATAGCATTTTTCTGACTCCTGCGGTGTGCACTATCTGCATGCAAAATACCATTACATGCTTTAGTTTTCCGGTACATTTTACTTTGTATCTTGCCTTCAAAGTGAAAGAGCTCTAAGTCAAGGAACACTATACTGTTGGGGTCAGATGTCATTGTGAAGGTCATATTACATGCGTTATTGTTCATGCGGGCAAAGAAATCTGACAGGTCATCATCCGGGCCTGTCCAGATCAGTAAGCAATCATCAATGTAATGACCGCAGTACAGAATGTATTCCTGCCACTTAGCCCCCGATGGGCCCCAGACATGCCCGCCTCAAACCATCCCATAAAGAGACAGGCAAAAGACGGGGCAAATCTAGAACCCATCGCAGTCCCACAGATTTGTAAATACCAGCGTCATTAAAGAGGAATGCATTGTTCTTAAGGATAAGATTAGACATTTCGACCAACATTTCAGAATGTTCAAGTAGTTCTACCGGACGTCTGAACAAAACTTTCTTAAGGGCCTCCAGAACGGGTACGGGTAGCGTGGTTTGTCTGTCTTTAAAAATAGGTATTCGTCACTTGTTAATAATCCACGGTCCCGGCATCTGGTTAGTTCAATATTTATTGTCTTGACAATAGCAAACATAGGGTCGTTGTCAAGTTTTCTGTACAAGTGACAAGTGACGAATACCTATTTTTAAAGACAGACAAACCACGCTACCCGTGCCTGTATACGTTGCCAAAAATTCATAAAGATCTAGTTGCGCCCCCCGGTAGACCGATCATATCGGGTATCGGAGGACCATCTGAAAAAATGTCTGAGTTTTTTGACGAATTTTTTCAGAATTATGTAACTAATTTACCAACTTACATTAGGGACAGTAAACATGTGCTTAATCTCCTACATGATCTAGTTTGGGACCATGGGATGAAATTTGTGACGATGGACGTCTGCTCATTGTATACTAATATATTACATGAACAGGGGCTGGAGTAAGCATGGGCGTAAAATCCGTTCCGCTCACGGAATTTGCGGATTTTCGGCAAATTCGCAATCCGCGAACTCTCGCGAATTTGCCGAAAATTCACAAATTCGTGCGAAGCGGATTTTTTTGCTTGGTCGCGCTTGACAAATACAATGTTATACAATTTTGCAGCGCGCGGCGTTCACTTACCGTCATTCAGCGTTTGAAGAGTTGTTTTTCTACATGTTTGCGTGTGCCGTGCCATTTTGGATCTTGTTGCGGGATCCCACGGGAGTTTGTCGACCGCGATTACTTCATTGCGGCTTGCCACCTTGCACAGCGAGAGTTTGTAAACGCGAGTACGTCATAAAGGCCCGTGATCACGCATCGCGGGAGTAAACACTTGCGAACACGTAGATGCGGCGGGCAGCGACGATCTCGCAAAATTTGCAATTTCGCACAAGAAATCCACCAGCAGGCAGCATAAACCTTGAAAATGATGATTTTTATTAGAATAACTCCTCAGGTTGACATTTGCCTGCACTTTTTTTTGCAAGGAGTCATTTTGGGGGGGTGGGAGGAAGGAAGTGCCCCACAGTCTCCAACTTCCTGTTCCTGTCCAGCAGGCTCCTCCCAGTGCTGGTCACTTTTATTTGGATCTTGACCTGGAAGGATTACTTTTTGTGGATGCTGCTGGATATTTGGATTTGAGCCCTTTTTGACTTTCTTTGGATCACTTTTGGATTAGAAATTTCACAAGTAAGTTGATGTTGTTTGTTTGGGGCATTACAGTTGCTGCAACTACAATTTTGGAACTTTTTCAGAACATTAAATAAAATATATTGTGGGTAGCCACAGTATCCAGTAGGACCAGGGTTAGTTATGGGTGCATGATGCAACTGTTTTGTTGAATTTCAACATCATTTAGGGCATGGATGGCATTGGATTGTGGTGATTTTTGTGTGTTTTTCGATTTTTTTGGCTGTTTTGGGGCCTTTTGCACAGGGGTACTCCGTGGTGCATGGACTGAGTCTTTCTGTGGGGTCTCTTTAATGTAAACATCATGGAGGGCATGGATGGCATTGGATTGTGGTGATTTTTATGTGTTTTTCGATTTTTTGTGGTGTTGATGGGGCATGGCCATGTGGGTGGGGGCCATTTTGAGGACTGGTATTGGCAGGGCCTGGCCATGAGGTGGGGGTCAAGGGGCCATTTTGAATCCAGGCAGTGTGCTTTGTTGTGCCATAGGCCTGCACCCAGTCTGCCATGCTTTCATCCATTATGCCCAGGGGTACTCAGTGGTGCATGGGCCTAGTCTTTCTGTGGGGTGTCTTGAATTTCAACATGATTGAGGGCATGGATGGCATTGGATTGTGGTGATTTTTGTGTGTTTTTCGATTTTTGGGCTGTTGTTGGGGCCTTTTGCCCTGGGGTACTCAGTGGTGCATGGGCCTAGTGTTTCTGTGGGGTGTCTTGAATGTAAACATCATTGAGGGCATGGATGGCATTGGATTGTGGTGATTTTTGTGTTTTTTTCGATTTATTGTGGTGTTGATGGGGCATGGCCATGTGGGTGGGGGCCATTTTGAGGACTGGAACAGGCAGGGCCTATTTGTTATGTTAAAATCACTTTTACTGCGCACGATCACCGAATGGTTTCATGGCGCTCAATAGACAACAACGGAGTCAGACTGCATAATCACTCAAAAGCTAGTTGAAAGAGGTAGGTTTTAAGTAGTTTGCGGAAACAGAGATAATTGGGGCACAGTCGGAGTGAGATAGGGAAGGAGTTCCATAGTGCAGGGGCAAGAAACGAAAAACACGCGCCACCATGCTTTTTACGTTTATACCTGGGGGTGATTAGAAGGTTGTGGGTCTTAGACCGGAGATTTCTTAAGGGGATATGACGTTTGAGGTTAGAGGAGGTAAAGACTGGGGCAGAAGCAAAGAGGGCTTTGAAGACAGTACAGCCCAACTTAAACATACAGCGGGAAGCCACCGGGAGCCAGTGCAATTTCCTCAACAGGGGCGAGACATGTTGATGTTTAGACTGTTGAAAGATCAGTCTCGCCGCCTGGTTTTGGACCAGATGAAGTTGGTGGAGATGGTACGCAGGAATCCCAACATAGAGAGAGTTGGCGTAGTCAATCGGGAGGTGACGAGAGCCATAATGACCAGTATGAGAGCCTCAGTTGTGAGGAATCTGTGAATTTTGCAGATCCTGCGAAGATGGAAAAAGCAGGACGATGTAACTGCATTAATTTGAGGTCTCATAGACAGGTCACTGGATATGATGATGCCCAGGCTTTTCACCAAATTGACAGGACAGGGTGGGGTGCCAAGAGCAGAGGGCCAAAAACTGGGGCTCCAGGGGTTAGCTGTCCCACCTGTTAGTACCAACTCTGTCTTGCTGGGATTGAGCTTCAGCTGGCTAAAATGCATCCACTCAGAGATAGTGAGCATGGTGGATTGGAAATTGGCACAGGAAGAGGGGGATGAGTCGACAGGAAAAATCAACTGTAAGTCATCTGCGTAATTGAAAATAGTGACAGGGGTGTGACGGAGAGAAACTATAAGGGGGTTGCATATAAAGATTAAACAAAAGAGGTGAGAGAGCCGAGCCCTGAGGGACACCACAGGAGAGTGCAGAGTATGGTGCTGAGAAAGTGGAAAGGTGAACTGATTGGGAACGTTGGTGCAAGAAAGATCTGATCCAAGTGAGAGCCAAGCCCCGGATACCCGCATTGTTGACACGGTCGATCAAGATAGCATGATCGACCGTGTCAAAGGCGGCCGACAGATCTAGTAAAACAAGAGCTTGAGCCAAGTTTTTGTCGGCGCCTTGCTTCAGTACATCCATTACGGCCACGATGACAGCTTCTGTGGAGTGAGCCGGTCTAAAACCGGCTTGCTGGTCATCCAAGAAGGAAGACCCCTCAATGAAAGCACTGAGGCAGCGGGTAACACAGGTCTCCAAGATTTTCCCCAAATAGGGGAGGAGGGAGATTGGTCGATAGTTGCTCAAAACAGAGGGATCGGCACCAGGTTTTTTGAGAATGGGAACTACTACCGCCTGTTTGAAAGTATCAGGGACAGAGCCGGTGGCAAGCGAGCTGTTAAGAAGTGCCAACGGTGGATCTGGACAAGCCAAAAAGACGGCTTTCAGGATTTGGGGGGGACAGCAGTCATTAGGAGAACCCGAGCTTACCATATGTAAGAGAGAGGTGAACTCGCTCAAAGAAATAGGAGGGAATACATCAAAGCAAAAAGAGTTGAGGGTAAAGAAGAAACAAAAGAGGAGGAAGGGAGGGGAATATTATTTTTAATGGTGATAATCTTGTCAATAAAAAATGAGTTGAGGGAGTCACAAAAGGCTTGTGACGGTTGAGGGTAGACAGTGACACGGTCAGGCAAAGAGAATTCCTTCACGATTGAGAAAATATCTTTGGTTTTGGAAGCAGAGTTAAGAATCTTCTGTGAAAAGTAGGAGGTTTTAGCCTGTAGGATGGATTTTTTATAAAGGTTTAGGCGATTCACATAAGCCGTTTTTAAAGAGGGGTCGTATTTGCACCTCCAACGGCGCTCTGCTTGTTGGAGGGCCAATTTGTCTGACTTCAGTTGCTCTGTGAACCATTGCTGAGCGTCATGTGGGCGTTTAGTTTTGATAGTTCTTAACGGGGCAACTGCATTGCTCGCATGTCCTAGCCACTGATCAAGAGCGGCAGCCTGGACGGATGTCGAAGCCATGTCACTAGGAACTGATGTGGCTAGAATTGAGTGGAATTCTGCGAGATTTGCTCGTTTCCAGTTACGTGCAGTGAAATTGATAATAGGGTGAGGGTGACAAGGTAAAATAAATTTCAGGGAAAAGGAAATAAAAAAAATGATCGGACCAGGAACAGGGATAGACAGAGGGAGAGGAGATATCAAGATTGGCTGTCCACACTTGAATGAATGAATGGCGTTTTTATACCGCGCAAAAACTTAGCCCCAAGGGGCATCAAGGCGCAATACAGACAGAGATGGAAAGTCCAGACTCCAGATAACTAGACCAGAAAGGCCATTGGGAGAGCAAGAATCTAATAAGCTTGAGAAAAAAGCCAGGTCTTGAGAAGTTTTTTAAAAATTGCCAAGGAGGATTGACTGGTAAGCTCAAGGGGAAGGGAGTTCCACAGTTTGGAAGCCAAGGTGGAAAAGGCTCTACCTCCCCATCTAGCCTTAGCAAACCTAGAGACTACCAGCCTATTCTTTGAAGATGAACGAAGCGTTCTGATGGGGGTGTAGGCACACAGAAGAGATCTAATGTTTTCAGATCCTGAGCCATGGATAGCCCCATGGGCCAGACAGAGAGTTTTAAAGGAGATCCTAGATGGAATCGGAAGCCAAAGGAGGTCCCTTCTGGCCATTGTTGCAGACGTTCTCCTAGGTAGGCTTAGAACCAATCTGGCTGCCGCATTTTGCACCATTTGAAGGCGATGGATAGAGCCTTTATTGAGGCCACCATAAAGGGCATTGCAATAATCTAGCCTCGATAGTACTAGGCCAGCTGTTACTTGTTTCCGGGCTGCCAAGGACAGGTAAGGGGCAATTTTCTTCAAGATTCCAATAGTGCCACAGCAAGTAGACACTGTCCTATATACCTGGGGGTCAAAGGAAAGGGCGGGGTCAATTTGTACTCCAAGATTCTTAGCAATAGGTGTGGGAGTCGGACATTCACCCAGGGATGGAGGCCACCAGTCCTTTGACCAGAGATCTTGGCTCCATCCGAAGACCATGACTTCGGTTTTTTTGCCGTTTAATTTCAAGAAATTACACATCATCCAATTGGAGACTGCCTCCATACAGGCTCTAAACTTGGAGGCGATCTCACAGACTGACTGGGTGATGGATACCAAGATCTGTGTATCATCAGCATATGACAGCACGTCCAGGCCAAAGGATCTTTCCACCTGTGCAAGTGGGGTAACATAGATGTTGAACAGTAGAGGGCTCAATGAAGAGCCCTGAGGAACCCCACATTGCACCTTTTGGGGATCGGAGAGGAAGTTGCCCATTTTTACTCTCTGCTCCCTGTGATGGAGAAAGGAGGAGAGCAAACTGAGGGCAGAGACTCCTAATCCTATGTCCTTGAGTCTGGAAATCAGTATTGACGGGGACAGGGTGTCATAAGCTGGTGTGAGATCTAATAACACGAACAACGAAGGATGTCCCTTGTCAACTTCAGATCGAATTTTGTTTGTAACAACAGTGAGAGCAGACTCAGTGCTGTGAGCTGATCGAAAGCCATGCTGAGAGCTATCAAGCATGTTGGAATTTTCAATATAAGTAGACAGATGTTGATTTATGTGAGATTCCAGAATCTTGGCTGGGGCCGGGAGTAAGGAGATAGGACGGTAATTCTTCAAGATCCCTGGATCTAAGGAGGGTTTTTTTAAGCAGAGGCCTAATTATGGCGGTTTTCCAAGGAGAGGGAAAGATACCCTCTTGGATCGCCAGATTCATAACTTCCAGTAGCGGAGGAAGCACCGATCCACTGCAACTTTTTAAGATTTTTAATGGGCAGGGGTCAAGAGGCGAGCAGGACTTTGTGGCATCAAGTAAAAGGTTGAGATCTTCAATAGACAGAGAGGGAAAACATGTAACTGAAGGTTTCAGCAAAACATCAGTCTTTCCATTTCTATAAAGGATTGAGAAGGAGGATTCTGGTGCCTTAGCGTTTAGCTCTTGGTTTCTAATTTCGGCACACTATAGATATCAGCAATCTTTTCATGGAAAAAACTCGCTAAGTTATTGCAAAGTTCCTGAGTTTCGATAGTAGGGTCAGCCGGTCTGGGTGCCGAGAGAGTGTCGATGATGTTAAAAAGGTCTCTAGGGGATTTTAGGGATGTGGTCAGGTTAGTGAAATAGTACTTTTTTTCTTCCATTATCGCTTTCTTATCATCTCTAAGAAGGGATTTATGTAGGGCTTTCCCCCGTGAATCAGGATGAGCAATCCAGGACCTTTCATGTTGCCGGCATTTCTGACGCATGGTTTTTAGGCGATCAGAAAACCAAGGTTGAGAAGGGCTCTTTCGGGCTGAGTAATGTCGTTTGGCTGGGGCAAGAGAGTCCATAGCAATAGCTAGGGCATTAGAAAGATCAGAGGCAGCCCTATTTGGATCCTCCAGAGAGGGACACCTAAGCTCATTCATGAAAGGTGAAAGAATATTATCATTTGTAGTTTTATAGTTCCTTCGAGTGGACCAAACATCAGTCTTTGGTTTGTCGCCTGGATTGAAGTTTATTTTAAAAAGATAGGGAACTGCCAGATGGTCGGACCAAGAAAGGGGAATAGGGGTGCCAATCCTAAGTCTGGCATCATTAGAAAAAATGCCGTCAAGCGTATGAGAGGCCAGATGTGTGGGGCCATTGACCAATTGGGGTAGTCCACATGCAGCTAGACTATCTATAAGTCCTAGCGTGTCCTTCGAATCTGTGGCCTCTAGATGGAAGTTAAAATCGCCCAGCATAGTAAAATGGGGCCTGTCAACATAGGGCTCAATGAATTTAAGAATTTCGTAGGGAAAAGACGCTTTGGGGCCTGGGGGTCTATAGCAGAGAATTCCAGAGGAAGACTCAGAAGGGAGAAAGGTAATGGAAAAATACAGTGCCTCAAAGGTGTCTGATGGTAGAGAGAGAGGCTTGGTACAACAGGTAAAGATGTCTCTAAACAAGATTCCCAGCCCACCACCCCTACACCTTGTCCTATCAAGTCTGGACAGAGAATATCCCTCAGGAACTGCGTCCACGAGATTTGGGACCGCGGTTTCAGAGCCCCAGGTTTCGGTGATAAAAACCCAGGGTGGTTTGTTTTGGGAAACAAAATCGTTAAAAGCAACATTATTTCGCACCAGAGATCTAGCATTTAACAGCAGGCCCGCCTCATTTAAAGAGGTAAGAGCGGGCAGCAGATTTCCGGTTGTGGCAGGATTGTTATGACGAGGATAGCGATGACGCCTAGGACGTGGAGTCCTCTTACAACAGTGCATATCAGCAAAATCATCTGGGGATAAACTAAAATGGAACAGACTTGGCACAGGTCTGAGAGCCAAAAGGGTAAAATAAGAGTACAACTCACAATTACCATGGAGGGGAAAGCGAGGTCCAGCCTGTCTGGCCCCTGACGCGTCCTCAGCGTGGACGGGCGCAGACGGGCTTAACTTAGGCGCAACTTCGGCGCACATTCGCTGGGCGCGGAAAGAATTGCCCCTCTTAAATATGTCCGCTTCAGGAGCCTGGAGTCCCACCTGACCAGGATTCACCCAATCGGCTCGGGGAGCAGCTGTTCGCCTCCGCGCCCTCCACACAATTGGGAAACACCCGTGGTGGACCGGGGCACACGGCGATTAAATTGTACTAGGCGAGGTAAGAAGCCAAATGTGTTTTAAGTACTGAAATTCGATCTTATTAAAAAACGGCGATAAACTTGTTTTTGGTGACATTATTAAAACAATACAATCATGTATTAATCATGAAGCACAAAACACGTTATGTAAGCAATCCCAAGTGCATATTAGTCATGCACTGGGAGTAAGGACCATCCGAGCAATACTACTTGCCCCTATTAAATATGTCCGCTTCAGGAGCCTGGCGTCCCACCCGACCAGGATTCACCCAATCGGCTCAGGGAGCAGCTGTTTGCCTCCGCGCCCTCCACACAATCGGGAAACACCCGTGGTGGACCGGGGCACACGGCAATTAAATTGTACTAGGCGAGGTAGGAAGCCAAATGTGCTTTAAGTACTGAAATTCGATCTTATTAAAAAACGGCGATAAACTTGTTTTTGGTGACATTATTAAAACAATACAATCGTGCATTAATCATGAAGCACAAAACACGTTATGTAAGCAATCCCAAGCACATATTAGTCATGCACTGGGAGTAAGGACCATCCGAGCAATACTACTTGCCCCTCTTAAATATGTCCGCTTCAGGAGCCTGGCGTCCCACCCGACCAGGATTCACCCAATCGGCTCGGGGAGCAGCTGTTCGCCTCCGCGCCCTCCACACAATCGGGAAACACCCGTGGTGGACCGGGGCACACGGCAATTAAATTGTACTAGGCGAGGTAGGAAGCCAAATGTGCTTTAAGTACTGAAATTCGATCTTATTAAAAAACGGCGATAAACTTGTTTTTGGTGACATTATTAAAACAATACAATCATGTATTAATCATGAAGCACAAAACACGTTATGTAAGCAATCCCAAGCTCATATTAGTCATGCACTGTGAGTAAGGACCATCCGAGCAATACTACTTGCCCCTCTTAAATATGTCCGCTTCAGGAGCCTGGCGTCCCACCTGACCAGGATTCACCCAATCGGCACGGGGAGCAGCTGTTCGCCTCCGCGCCCTCCACACAATCGGGAAACACCGGTGGTGGACCGGGGCACACGGCGATTAAATTGTACTAGGCGAGGTACAAAGCCAAATGTGCTTTAAGTACTGAAATTCGATCTTATTAAAAAACGGCGATAAACTTGTTTTTGGTGACAATATTAAAACAATACAATCGTCTATTAATCATGAAGCACAAAACACGTGATTGAGAATATGACCCTTGTTATGAGTGGCTACTGTAATATGCTGATTACAGTTCAGACCAAGTAACAGGTCCGTGAAATCTTCAGAAAGGCCACTTTCGCAGGGGTCTGACGGCCAATAATTAAAGTCGCCAATGATGAGAATTTTGGCGGAATTAATGACTAGCCGGAAGATTATGTCCCCAAATTGTTGGGAAAAGAGGGACATAATACAAATGGCCCCATAGAAATACCCCAAGGGGAGGAAACAACTAGCATGCTAACCTGCCAGAGACAGGAAGTGGCAGACAGGAAGTGGTGTAAGGCGTGTTGCTCTGAAACAGAACCTCCGCTCGATCGGCACACAGCCGCGGCGGAACGGAGTCAAGAGCAAAGTGGCAGCAGGTAAGAATCAAAGCACAATTAAAAATTACACATTAGTGTTTTAAAATCACACGAACGCGCTAAAAAATGAATGACCCCAAGCACAGAGGAGGCTCGCGCTCTGTGAGCCAGGAGCAGCCTGAATCGCCGCTCTCATCACTGGGAGCACGGGCCAGCCCCTAAATATAACCACTGACGTTACAGCAACTAGCACACTAACCTGCCAGAGACAGGAAGTGGCAGACAGGAAGTGGTGTAAGGCGTGTTGCTCTGAAACAAACCCTCCGCTCGATCGGCACACAGCCACGGCGGACGGGGTCAAGAGCAAAGTGGCAGCAGGTAAGAATCAAAGCACAATTTAAAATTACACATTAGTGTTTTAAAATCACACAAACGAGCTAAAAAATGAATGACTTCAAGCACAGAGGAGGCTCGTGCTCTGTGAGCCAGGAGAAGCCTGAATCGCCGCTCTCGTACTGGCCATGTGGTGGGGGGTCAAGGGGCCATTTTGAATCCAGGCAGTGTGCTTTTTGCCATAGGCCTGCATCCAATGTGCCTTGCTTTCATCCATTATGCCCAGGGGTACCCAGTGGTGCATGGGCCTTGTCTTTCTGTGGGGTCTCTTTAATGTAAACATCATGGAGGGCATGGACGGCATTGGATTGTGGTGATTTTTGTGTGTTTTTAGATATTTTGGGGGGTTGATGGGGCATGGCCATGTGGGTGGGGGCCATTTTGAGGACTGGTACAGGCAGGGCCTGGCCGTGTGGGTGGGGGTCTAGGGGCCATTTTAAAGCCAGGCAGTGTGCTTTGTTGTGCCATAGGCCTGCACCCAGTCTGCCATGCTTTCATCCATTATGCCCAGGGGTACTCAGTGGTGCATGGACCGAGTCTTTCTGTGGGGTGTCTTGAATTTCAACATGATTGAGGGCATGGATGGCATTGGATTGTGGTGATTTTTGTGTGTTTTTCGATTTTTGGTGGTGTTGATGGGGCATGGCCATGTGGGTGGGGGCCATTTTGAGGACTGGTACAGGCAGGGCCTGGCCATGAGGTGGGGGCCAAGGGGACATTTTGAATCCAGGCATTGTGCTTTGTTGTGCCATAGGCCTGCACCCAGTCTGCCATGCTTTCATCCATTATGCCCAGGGGTACTCAGTGGTGCATGGACCGAGTCTTTCTGTGGGGTGTCTTGAATTTCAACATGATTGAGGGCATGGATGGCATTGGATTGTGGTGATTTTTGTGTGTTTTTCGATTTTTGGGCTGTTGCTGGGCCTTTTGCCCAGGGGTATTCAGTGGTACATGGGCCTAGTCTTTCTGTGGCGTCTCTTGAATGTAAACATCATTGAGGGCATGGATGGCATTGGATTGTGGTGATTTTTGTGTGTTTTTCGACTTTTTGTGGTGTTGATGGGGCATGGCCATGTGGGTGGGGGCCATTTTGAGGACTGGTACAGGCAGGGCCTGGCCATGTGGTGGTGGTCAAGGGGCCATTTTTGAATCCAGGCAGTGTGCTTTGTGCCATTGGCCTGCATCCAATGTGCCTTGCTTTCATCCATTATGCCCAGGGGTACCCAGTGGTGCATGGGCCTAGTCTTTCTGTGGAGTCTCTTGAATGTAAACATCATTGAGGGCATGGATGGCATTGGATTGTGGTGATTGTTGTGTGTTTTTCGATTTTTTGTGATGTTGATGGGGCATGGCCATGTTGGTGGGGGCCATTTTGAGGACTGGTACAGGCGGCCATGTGGTGGGGGTCAAGGGGCCATTTTGAATCCAAGCAGTGTGCTTTGTGCCATAGGCCTGCACCCAGTCTGCCATGCTTTCATCCATTATGCCCAGTGGTACTCTGTCAGTGGTGCATTTTATTGGTCTTTCCATTTTGGGGGGTGGGTATAATAAAAAATGCTTACTTGCAAACTATTAATTTAAGCGCTACATATGCAACATTAATTTAACTGATGTTTCTCTGGCTCCGTTTGCTTTTAGGTGTAGAAAGACGAATCATCAGCCTCATCGTTCCTCATCAGTGCCAGGAAGAAGTCCTGCTGCGGTGTGTGCAGCACAATGTCACGTGTGGCCACAGACAACTCTGCAACTTGTGCAACTTCGGCCTGCTGTTCTGACATCTGAAGAAGATGGCCCCAAAAAAAGTTGCCCGTAGCTCCTCTAGCAAGAAAGTTGCCAGTAAGGAGCAGAAGAAGCAAGTGGCGCCACTTACCAAGGAGACTGGTGTGACGACCGCCACATTTTTTGGGAGAAAAAAAGTACGCCTGCAGCAGCAGCGGGGTCTGCTGGGGACCAAGCTGGGAGCAGCACCTCCGCTCCATTGGGCTCAGTGCCACCACCACCACACCAACTTTGGTCCAAGCCCTTGAGTGCTGCAGAGGCAGCTAGTATAGTTGTTCAATCACCATCGACCAGTGGTGTTGGCTCAGCACAAGAAAGTAGCAGCATCCCTCAATCCACACAGGTTGTTGTTACTCATCTGACGAGTGTTCAACAACCACAGCCGCAACAACAACCACAGCCGCAACAACAACCACATGTGCAAGAACATGTGCAAGTACAAGCCCAAGTACATGTGTAAGGAGAGGCGGCGCAAGGAGAGGCGCAAGCAGGGGTGCATGGAGCAGCACAAGTGCCCACAATAGTTGTTCCTCCCGAAGTAGGGGCACATCAGGAAATCGACATTCTAGCCGAGGTATCATATGAGGAAGCCACTCCTCCTGATGATTCATTGTCTTCCAGATACCTAGCAAGGAAAAGATAAAGGATGGTGTCTACATCTTCTTCAAGCCCCCTTCCCTCTGATGATATGGATGAAGATTGGGAACCAACAGGCCTGTCTGAGAGTGAGGCACACCATGATCTGACAAAGGTAGCTAAGCGTAAAAGGAAGGTCCCCGAAAGTCTCAGAGTTATGCAGTGTGATGATGACACTGAACAAGAAGTGGCGTATACTCCTGCTGATGAAGACTCTCATGACGACGACGCAGTCATCATAGATGTCACTCCAGCCTCAGCGGGCATGCAGCAAACAGACATTTTTACCCTACCCGGAAATGCTGCTGAGCGTGATGCTGGCGACGTGTCAATGGGACCACCACCAATGCAGTTAACTAGTACACCACCACCTACAGCTTCCATATTTTCTCGCCAGAAGGGACCTCCATCCACCTCGACCTCCATTTCCTCAATTAGTGGTGCTATAAGTGCACAATGTACTAAATTTCGGCAACACGCATCCTCCATTTCATCTGGCATTAGCAGCATTCCCAGTATCGCCTCCTCCGCCCCCCACAGACATTTGAAGACCGCAGTTTGGGACTTCTTTAGTGTTAGCCCAACAAGGGAAAACATAGCCATTTGTACCATTTGTAAGGTTTGAGTTAGTCGTGGTAAGCTTGGTACCAACTATGGTACCGGAGGCCAGAGAGGTCATCTTGAGAGACAGCACACTGTCAAATGGAATGCGCACCTAAGGGAGATCAAGGCAGCCCGAATTGCAAGTCAACAAATTGTATCCGTTGATGTTTCATCTGCTGATGACGAGGAGGAAGAAGCGTCAAACATTTCTTCAGTTTCACCCAGTACCCCTGTCAGCAGCACACCCCCTGGAAGATATATGAGCCAAACTAAGAGTGTGGGAGAGAGTGAGACACCAATGCGAAAAAGTTCATCATCACTGAGCGTAACTGGGTCGAAGAAGTCATCATCATCCCGTAAAATGGTCCAGGCCACCATTAGGAGCATGTTGCTTTCAGATCCGCCATTTGAACGCAACCACCCAACGGCGCGTCTGTATAACACTAAGCTGGCTAAAATGCTAGCGCTGGACCTTCTCCCTTTTTCTTTTGTAGAAGCGGTAGGTTTTCTAGAATTAGTGGCAGCGCTCTGCCCTAAATTGAATGTTCCTAGCCGGTTCTATTTTGCCAGAGTTGCGGGTCCAGCACTACATGAAGATGTTCTGGAGGTGATTGGGGCAGCTTTGCAGAAGAGTGCTGTTCACACTATACATCTGACAACAGACATGTGGAGCAGTTGCGCAACCTCTGATTACATGTGCATCACTGCACACTGGGTCTCTTTTTCTGTGGTTAAAGCAAAGATGAACGCAGGTGTTGACACGGGCAAAGTTTATAAAGCTGCTCGGAAACATGCAACACTAGCCATGTTTGCCATGGAGAAAACTCATACAGGAGAAAACATTTTGCATGAGTTTCACACAAAGGTCTTTGAATGGCTGTCCCCAAGAAAACGCATGATTGGTAATGTTTCCACGGATAATGGCGTCAATGTAGTTAAGGCCATGGATAAGGGTAACTATTTCAGAGTGCCGTGTTTGGCGCACTGTTTAAACCTGGTTGTTAAAAAATTCTTCAGTGAAGAAAGTCCAGTCTCCGAGTTATTGACCACCTGCCGAAGAATGTGCACACATTTCAACCATTCTTTTAAGGCCCGGAAGCAGCTGAGGTGCCTGCAACATGAATGTAAAGTGCCAGTGAAAGCACTCATCCAGGAGGTGGCAACACGTTGGACCTCAACCTTCTACATGCTTGGGAGGCGCTAGGGGGCGCACAGCGGAATGGCTGCCTGACTGTGCAGCTCCGCCGGGCGGATCAAAATCGCGCCGTAAAACTACGTTTAAACGGACGAAATCGGAGAACCGTGCACACCAGCCTACATGGGAAAGTAGCGGCGTCACGAAAATGTGGTCGGGTGCGGATTGAAAGGGCCATAATTCCGAAGGAGCCAGCAAACCCCAGCGGACAGTCGGACAAGCGGTAAAATGGCGGCTGGAGCTCGGGCAGAGCCGGAGTCACCGTGACGGCTCAGCGCGCCCTGCGGACACTGGGCAACACAAGAACGGCTCCCGCGGACAGGTCCGTGAAACACAGGCAAGTGACCGTCCCGCTAAGGAGGAATATGCAGCGACTGCTGGCGATGTGTATATACGGGGGAAGGCAGGAGATAGCGGACAATATGGCGGCTCCGAGGTCCGGCTAATAGCGAGCGTGCAAACTGCAGCGTCGCACCAGGGCTAGACTAGGAGTAAATCTGGCTTATCTGAAAACCACCATATTAGAGCCATATACCGTGGGGGGGAAGCAACCACACGGCGGGCGCAAGCCTTCTAACTCAGCGGCTCCATTTCCTAACCAGACGCTACAGACAAAATGGCGGCGTTCATAATCGATTGCAGTAAATAAGCTGGAGGGCAGGGAAGCTGGAAGTTACTGAGGAGTGCGAGGATTGAACAATAGCGCTACCACTGATATGACCCAGCCGCACGGCTATCTACAGCGTAATGTGAGCACAGGCCCGTACATGGTACACAGACGCTGATGACACAATTCAACGAACAGTAACAGGCGGCGTGCTGACGCTACAACTTGGCATGAGACGTACAGGCACGGCAGGGACTCACGGAATACTGTCATATACAGGGAGCTTCCCCAGGAATTAAACGCTACCCCCAACGGCGATGAGGTGAGGACCACAGACCAGTGGACGGCAGAACCTGGCGGTGGGCGGCTATAAATCTACATACTATAAACGGTGGGCAGGAGACTTGCGATTGTAGACCTAACGTGCAATATGCATGGAAAGGCGCGAAACATTTAACGTAATGGGGCCGAACTGACCATAAGTGAAGACGCTAGAAGCCTTGTCGAGCAGTGTGTTCCATGTACTGTGATCGTAACGAGGGAAAGAACAGTGGGCCACAGCTGCGCAAGATACCCCATGTGGAAAACAAGAGAATCCACGGTACAGAAGCACGGGCAGCAAAAGGGTGTAAACCCATCTGACCGTGGGAAACACACAGAGCACTAGCCGACCGAGACTGGGGAAAGGTTCACAAGAAACTCTACAGGGTACCTGACACTCTGATTCTAACACCCGCCTACAAGTGCAATAACCACACGTCGTGGCGGAAGATCCAAGCTCATACAACATTACTATGAGCCACAACGCTACTGGGTAGTTCAAGATGGGGAAACCAGACAAACAACAACCCACCCTCTCCTTCGAGACACGGAAAACAACGAAGACCCAGTCTAAAAACACAGAGGGCGACCAAGGAGCTGAACCCCCGGAGGAAAATGTTATGGAGAGTATTCTCAAGGCCATCCAGGCGTCCAGGCAAGAAATAAACGAAAAATTGGACTTACTAACGGGAAGAGTGGACAACCTAGCAACGAAACTAGACAAACAGGGAGAAAGGCTGGACACGGCCGAAAATAGACTTTCCTCGGTCGAAGATGAAGCGCATACAACAACAGCTAAATGCAAGGGCATGGAGAAAGTCCTGGAAGTGATCAAGGCCAAGTCGGAGGAGTTGGAAGCGAGATCGAGAAGGAACAACATTCGCATAGCAGGCCTGCCGGAATCTACAAACACGGGGCGAATGGAGCCTTATGTTGAAAAATTGTGTAAAGACCTGTTTGGCGCCGAAAGTCTATCGCCCATATTTATAGTGGAGCGGGCACACAGATCCCTGGCCCCGACTCCAAAACCGGGCGCCACACCTCGACCAATAATAGCAAGAGTCCTGAACTACCGTGACAGGGATACCATACTACGGCTGGCTCGAGAGAAAGGTGAGATCCAACACCAAGGCAACAAACTAGAATTCTACCCGGACTTCACGATGCATGTGCAACAGGCACGGAAGGAATTCGGCGAGGCCAAAACCAAACTACGGGAGTTGCAAATTCCATATGCCATGCTATACCCGGCACGCTTAAGAATTACCTGGGACGACAAACCTGTTTTCCTGGCAACGCCCAAAACGGCGATGGAATTCATAAAAACTACTATTATGAAGGGGAGAAAAGGAAATCGCAAAGATAGACATACAGACTCGGACTGAAGGTAAGACTATACATTACCAAATGTTATTCTGGGTGAGTATGCTCCCAGTACGGGAGGTCTCGACCAAGAATGTACATAACCAAGAATAGGCACCGCATGTGACTTTAAGTAGACACTCACTCTGCCGCTCGAAGGTGCACTGTTCAGAGACTTAAGAACAAGTTTGTGTGTTGAAACCCCGTATTGTACAAGTATAAAGGACTTTTATCGGTGTGGCAACACACCCCACATAGATGGTGAATGCTAACAAGGTAAACAAGATATGCACTGTGCGCAATATGTAAAACGCAATATTAAAGCTCTTAGGATGACATAAGAGGCCCCTATTGGGCTCATCATTCATTTATTCAACACTAGTTAGTGCTGGTTTCGGATCAAGAAAAGACGCTGACACGTTTTGAAGATGTAGTCTGTTTATGGTTTATTGATCTGCCCCTATCCCCTTATAGGGATGGTGGGATGCGCTCTCGGCGGACCTCTACTAGGGTGGTCCCCACACAGTTTGGATAATTAGAGAAGTTATGAGGGTAACATGGCTTCGGCAAAATTGGGATGCTGGAGTGGGTGGGAAGGGGAACAGTTGAGGTTTGTTGTTATTTCAAGTGCTAAAGGTGCAATTAAGATACACTGCCGACTGGCATGTTGTGATGTATGATAACCGCGATGACTTTCCCACGTTAAAATACTATGTGAATGTGCGATATTCAAGGAGACAACTGATCATTGACAGATATGCGGCTCTGGACCTCGACACAGTAAATGCTATCTCATCGGGTGCTGGGGATGGACTGTCTGGGGGTGGCAAAGGGGGAAGTTGGATGGAAGAACCTGTCGTAGCACAAAATGAGAGAATCGTGGTGCCATGGTGAATGCTCATGATTTGAATCTAATAACGTGGAATGTGAGGGGATTTACAAACCCTAAGAAAATTAGACAGGTCTTCGCTGCTCTTGATAGACACCACGTAGATATTGCACTGATCCAAGAAACACATATAGACCCTAAGACACACAGAGCTATTGGCACGCGCTGGGCGGAATCCACGTATGCAGCACATTATTCATCATACTCTAGGGGGGTCATGATTCTGGTGAAGAAGGGGACCAACTACAAAATCACTCGTACTATTGTTGACACTAATGGTAGGTACGTAATTGTGTCTGGAACCTTACGAGGTCAATATGTAACGATTGTAAACATATATGGCCCAAATGTGGATGCGCCGGAATTTTTTCAGGAAGTATGGGATCAAGAGCTGGAATTTAGTGACACCACAATGATATGGGGAGGTGATTTTAATATAGGGTTGTGTAACGAACTAGATAGGTCCACGTCTTCAATAGAACCTCACAGGAAAGCCCGGGAAAAGCTGAGGGATGTGATGGGGGAAATGGTACTGACAGACATCTGGAGGGCTCGACATCCAACTGCACCTGGCGCGACACACGTAAATCTAGCACATGGGAGTTGGTCGAGAATAGATTACTGGCTAGGAACCGACAACACTGTACAATGGACAACAGAAATTGCACCATTACCGCGCACCCTGTCTGACCACAATCCAGTGGCGCTTACGCTACGAATGCCTCATTACATCCCACCGCCATTTAGCTGGCGTTTCAATGCACAGGCACTGCTAGACCCAATATATCTCACGACCATTACAACTGGCATTCAGGATTACTTCCAATCAAACACGGAGTCAGTAGATGATCCCTGTATTGTATGGGAAGCATTCAAAGCCACACTCAGAGGGGTATGTATCAGCACGACAGCAGGGATACTCAAAGACATCAGGGCACAGATCACTAGACTGGAACATGATATGTCATCCCTAGAACAGGATTATGCCCGCACTGGGAGTGGGGAACTACTGGGTGAATTGAAACTAAAAATCATTGAACATCAAAACTTCGCAGAAGATGAACTGAAATACATTACCAAGCGACCAATGGCCAGACAATTTGGTGAAGGGGGCAGACCGGGAAGGGTGTTGGCGAGGAAAATATGTAAGGGGAAAGGCCCACAGATCATAACTCAAATTAGGGACAAGGGTGGGATACTGCACACACACCACGAAGGGATACTTCGAGGGTTTGTCGATAGCTATACTGACCTGTATACTTCACAACAACCTGCGCCACCACAGGAAACGCTTACATACTTACAAGATATAGCAATAGCGTGGTTGTCGGATAATCAAAGAGAGTATCTGGCACAACCTATAACGGTCGAAGAGGTTACCGCAATAATACACGCACTCCCCAACGGAAAAGCACCGGGACCCGACGGATTCACCTGCGAATTCTACAAAAAATTTGCTGACATACTTGCCCCTCATCTGGTTGCAATGTACGGCACAGCGTTTGACCAGATGATACTGCCCCCGACACTGAGGGAGGCGGTGATTATCACCCTTTTGAAACCAGGAAAGAACCCAGAGCTATGCGACTCTTACAGACCACTATCACTCCTAAATGTAGATTCCAAAATTTTAGCTAAACTCCTGGCGGAACGGCTGAAGCCCTTGATGACGAACCTGATACTGCCTGACCAGGCGGGTTTCATCCCCACGAGAGCCACATCGCACAATACACGAACGCTGTTCGCGCTCTCCCACTATCTCACACCACAAACCAAAGCGGTAGCGGTCATGTTAGACGCCGCTAAGGCTTTCGATTCTATTGAGTGGCCTTACATTAGCACGATATTGCAGAGAATGGGCTTTCCTCCACTATTCATAACATGGATTGCATTACTCTACACGAAACCAGTAGCGAGAGTGAGAGTTAATGGGTACGTATCTGAGCCTTTTGCCATAGCGAGGGGAACGAGAAAGGGATGCCCCCTGTCACCCCTGATTTTCGCATTGGCTTTGGAACCGTTAGCATGTATAATTAGACAGACCCATAAACACTCTGCCCTGCAATTCCCAGAGAGACCACTACATATCTCGCTATACGCAGACGACATGCTGCTATATATACGAGACCCGGAGCAGAACCTCAGCCCGGTACTCCGTGAATATGTCAGATTTGGGCGTCACTCCGGGTTACAAATTAACTGGGAGAAATCGCTACTCATCCCACTCACTGACTCGACGGAACAGTTTGTCCCTGACTTCCCGCTAGACTGGCAGACAGAACCGACTCGCTATCTAGGAGTATGGTACAGTCGAGACCCAGAGGAGGTTATTCGGACAAATTATGGTAGGGTTTTTGCAGAAATAGAGGTGCATGTGGCCCGATGGATACAAATGCCCTTGTCCTTAGCCGATCGTATTGCGATAGTAAAAATGAATATTCTGCCCAAATTCTTGTACCTGTTCAATAATATACCAATCACGCCTCCTAAAGCCATCTTCACTAACATAAAAACGTTAATCCTAAAACTAATATGGGCGGGTAAATAGGCTCGCATTGACCTACATACCCTAACATTGCCCTACGAGAAAGGAGGATTTTGTGTACCTGACTTCAAACTTTACTATTTATGTGCACAGGCAGAATATGCATCGCATTGGTACCACCCCACACCATACCTAACGCATACTGCGGTTGAGGAAGGGGATGCAACGCCGATCCCATTGACCGCGATTGTGACACACAAGAGGCCTCCACTACACTCTAGGGATATAAACACGATAGATACAACAGCACGTGCATGGCGGATGCTAGGAAGAATGGCTCATAAGTTACCGCTCTATGCACCAGCACTCCCACTCCATTTCCACCAGGAGGTATCGGTAACAAATGAAAAAGTAGGCATGGACCTACTGCGAAATGTAGGAATAGAAAAATTTGGGGATCTGTATAACGAGGGAACCTTCTGCACAGCAGACAACTTGACATATATTAGCAACCCTACACCACTATTCCGATTCACACACTATAGACTGCAAAGAGCCATACAGGATCTATATCCAGACTATCCACAAGAACCGTCGACTCTACACGCGTTACAATTTATAATAACGTCGTCCAACACGATACACCTGGTGTCCAGATTGTACAAGATAGCCCAAAGTGAAATACCACATACATCCGAGAAAGCGATGGGTAGATGGAATGATGCCCTGCCAGAACCGTTACAAGAGAATGACTGGCTGGGTGCCTGCTCCTTGCTTAAGTTACTCACTCCGAATGGGAATTTGCGCATCACACATCTAAAATATCTACATCAAACATATCACACGCCAAAAAGATTGTTTAAGTATGGACTGCGTGACAATGCTAGATGTAAAAGATGCGGACACGATGTGGCGGATTTCGGGCACCTTGCCTGGCACTGCCAGAAGATTCAGGAGTATTGGCAGAAGGTGACACTTATGCTGGGCAAAATGATAGAAACAGAGGTGGATTGTACAATGAGGGTATGTTTACTGGGCCTGCTATCAAATGTTAGGGCGGGCAAGAGAAAATTCTGCGCGGTGGCTTTATTGATTGCTAAGAGACAGATATCAAAATGCTGGGAAGGGAGGAGAGTGCCAACTATCAAGTCATGGCTAGCAGACATGACGTACTGCAGAGACAAGTTAGTCACTTATGAAGAAGAATTACCAATTGGATCACGCCCAAAAGACTTTTGGTGTTACTTGTCTGATTACCTACTAACGAAGGATAGGGACGGTGAGGCAGTGTGAGAGCATAGGATAGACTGCAATGGCACGTGTTGAAAATGTGATATGGGGATATGCAGCACATTAGACAACAGTAGCTATTAGTCTAATATATAAATTAGGGATGGCGCACACAGGGTGGCAGTGGAGTGGGGAATTGCCCGAGGCACTTTAGGTTAACTGGTTATGACTGTTATGTTTTGGCACTATGGATTTGGGACACATTTCAAAACCGCAGTTCATGTAATAACAAGACGAAGGGGTGACTAGATGGTACGAACTGTTTTCAAGTACTATTTACCATGACGCCGCTGGACCCCCGGGTTAACAGCTAAATGGCTGTGTGTTACAAAATATTGTGGTACTGCTACAGGCGGCCAGCCCCCGGGTTGTAGGCCACTAGCAGTTTAACATTGTATGGAAATTTTATGCCAATAAAGATTTTGTTGAACTTTAAAAAAAAAAAAAAAAAAACCTTCTACATGCTTGAGCGTCTGTATGAGCAGTATGCGGTAGTCGATCAATATTTCTTTAAACTGGGTACACCTATGATAGACATAGACATGCTCCCAGGTGGAGCAATGGGAGATAGTTAAAAGCCTGACAGACATGCTTTGTCCTTTTGAGGTTTTCACGCGTGCAGTCAGCAGGAAGGACTATAATTTGGGAAAAGCTATTCCCTTGTTGCGCATGCTAGAGCACCAACTGAAGGCGGTGTCTTTTAGGTTTGAAAAAGATAGAAAGGAAGAAGCATTGTAGTTGGCGGAGAAGTTATTACAGCTCCTACTACGCGATGAACGTCTTCAAAAGATCCAGACAGAACAGCATTACATTTCTGCAACTATTCTGGATCCACCGTACAAAAAGGCAGTGGCAGGCAGAGTATTCTTTCCTTTTGATGATGCAGATGTTACAAAGTACAAACATTGTCTAGCTGTGTCAGCCACTCGGTTTGAAAGAGAACGGCAGGAAATTGAAGGAAAAGGCAGTACATCAGCAGGCCATCCGCAGTCCAAAAAATCCACTTCTGCATCTGTGGCTGTGGCAGAAGTGAGTGATTTTCCCTCTCAGCCGATAAGGACGCCAGCAACCGTATCATCTGCACCAGACACAAGAGTAATATTGTGTGAAGAAGAGGATTGGCTAACTGAGCTTGGGTTTGCTTCTCAAATGGTCCCAGAAAAAATTAAGCAAAGTGGAGGAACCCTGGAGAACCTTGAGTCGATGGTGCAGGCCTATCTGAATGACTCAACAGAGGTCCTTCTTTCTCATGACCCATTGGCGTATTGGCATGGGAAAACAGATGTGTGGCCAGAGATCACCAACCTGGCTATAAATTACTTGTCTTGCCCACTTGCAAGCGTGTCTTCTGAACGTGTTTTCAGTGCTGCTGATGGCATTGTAACTTCCAAAAGGACCCTTCTCTCGCCCAAAAATGTGGAGAGGTTAACAATGATCAAGATGAATCAGCACTTCATACCACCAGATTACAAAATACGAGAATGCATGCAGGAAGAAGACGAAGAGGACACCAATTTAGATGAGGGAAGTTCTTCCCTACTTAACTGACCTACTCCCGTCTGAATTAGCAGAGTTTGAGGACGAGCTCTTCTTCCCTGACACCGAGCCCTGAAAATGAGTCAATGAATCACTAACTTTCTTTTTCGTCCTTATTCACTTTTATTCCTGTGTGTCTGTCTTTCTTTGTTTTGCAAAATCTATATAAAAAAACTTTAATCACCTAATCAGAAAAACAAGCCCATCAGCAGAACTGTCTTCACTTATTTGCTAATTGATTTGAAGGTGCCGCAGTCTGCATTCCTCAGGTTCACAAGTTCACAAGAACATGCTCCTCTATCCTCCTCCTGCAGACTCCTATTTCCCTCAAAGCAGATGGCTGGATTACGCCCAATGAAGAAAGACTCTGCACTTGTGGGGGTGTTCTACTTCTTTGCGGGTGAGTTGACGGGTCTGGGGCATTGCTGTGAAGGTCTAATACCGGCTAAAAGTGGTTTGGAGAAAATCGGAGCAGAAAAGGTTTTTGCGCTTTTGATCACTTGACTGTCTTTGGGTGCTGTTTGGGGGGCTTTTAGGTTGTTGGGGGTGGGTTTTGGGGTCTGCGAGCACTGCTAGCACATTTTAATGATGATTGCATTTGTTTTACAGGAAATCCATGGTGGAAAAGGGGAATTAGGGCCTAGCTGCAGAGCTCATTTGGACTGCATTCCAGGTAGGCCCACAGTTTCCTAAGTGTGGCTTTTCCCGGTTTTGCTTTTCGGCTATTTGGGGGGGGGGTGAAACTTGTTTTTGCCCGGGTTCACGGGTCTGGGGCCTTGCTTGGAAGGTGTAATACTGGCTAAAAGTGGTTTGGAGAAAATCGGAGCAGAAAAAGTTTTTGCGCTTTTGATCACTTGCCTGTCTTTGGGATGCTGTTTGGGGGGCTTTTAGGTTGTTGGGGGTGAGTTTTGGGGTCTGTGAGCACTGCTGGCACATTCTAATGTTGATTGCATTTGTTTTACAGGAAATCCATGGTGGAAGAGGGGAGTTAGGGCCTAGCTGCAGAGCTCATTTGGACTGCATTCCAGGTAGGCCCACAGTTTCCTAAGTGTGGCTTTTCCCGGTTTTGCTTTTTGGCTTTTTGAGGGGGGGTGAAACTTGTTTTTGCCCGGGTTCACGGGTCTGGGGCCTTGCTTGGAAGGTGTAATACTGGCTAAAAGTGGTTTGGAGAAAATCGGAGCAGAAATTTTTTTGCGCTTTTGATCACTTGCCTGTCTTTGGGGTGCTGTTTGGGGGGCTTTTAGGTTGTTGGGGTGGGTTTTGGGGTCTGTGAGCACTGCTGGCACATTCTAATGTTGATTGCATTTGTTTTACAGGAAATCCATGGTGGAAAAGGGGAGTTAGGACCTAGCTGCAGAGCGCATTTGGCCTGAATTCCAGGTAGGCCCAAGGATTTCTAAGTGTGGCTTTTCCCGGGTTTTGCCTTTTGGCTTGTTGGGGGGGTTAAACTTGTTTTCGCCCAGGTTGCCAGTTCTGGGGCCATTGCTGGAAAGGTCTAATACTCGAAAGAAAGTGTTTTGGAGACACTCCATGGGGAAAAAGTTTTTGCATTTTCTGAGATTTCGCTGACTACCGTTTTCGGGGGGCTGTTTGTGGGGGTTCCTGGTGTTTGTGGGGGGTTTTGCGAGTCTTGAAGCAATGCTGGGTTATGGATACTTATGCTTGCTTGCAAGTGGTTTAAATACAATCCATGGTGGGTAAGGGGGGATTTGGGCCTACTTTACTTTCAAAGTACGTTTGGTCACCATTTTCTACTAGGCCTCTGACAGGTAGCAGTATCGCACGTTTTTGAGATCTGATTGGGGGTCTTCTACATTTTTGCGACTGGGTTTAGTAAGGGTCTGGGAGCACTGCTGGGAAGGTCTAATTTTGTTCTAAAACACAGTTTACAGTACACCTAGCTTGAGGGAAAGATCCGCTAAATTAATTCACCCATACTTATTTACCCTTCAAAAGGAGACTCAGACAGAGTATGGACTTTCAAAAATATTGTACTGTCTATTAGGAAACTCAAAGTGTGACTTTTTACACTACACAGCGTACATACCTTATATTTATTTGTCAGTGGTGTTCTAATATCACTTCCTGTTTTTCCATCAATAATTACAGGCCGGGTTTCAGCCTGTGCAATGGGAAAAAAAGGATGAAGTCAGGCTACACATTAGCGAGCCGCAATTCAGCATCCGCCAGGCAGGCAGTGGACAGGGTGTCTTCTGGTCACCAACATTGATGGACGGAGCATCAGATGGAATGGAGGAGTCCCGCTAATAAGAGGAATGGTTGGATGCATGCAACTTACCAAATTCAACAGGACAACTACAACAACATACAGATACAGTATCCGTTCTTTTCTAATTATCTTTTAAGTAATTTTATTGCTGTGAACTTCTATGAGTGTGACTCTGCATTTCTTTGATCTCTGCTTCTAAATTCATCCCTACAGCCATTCTATCGGTTTTACTCCTGCTATTTTTTAAACCTAATTTAATGTAAGAAGTGTTTCTCTGAGTGCAGAGATAGGCAAGTGAAAACGCATAATTATTACTGCAGCCCTGTACTGTTGCATTCTTTCATTCACAGTTGTCGAAAGTACTACTTACTTTTCAGTAACCATGCATGCAGTAGTGCATGCACCTCCTTTATGTCACTTAAAAGATTTATGGATAGCATTGTACCCAAAGATTTGTTTATCTTCAATTATTGTTTGTCCATGCTGTGCTTTTTTTTTCTTCTCTCAACAAAACTTTCTCAAAAAACCCCATTCCCATCCATTTTCTAAACCCTAACCCTCTTCCCCCGGGCTGTGTGGTTTTGATTCATGTGTGACTAATTGACAGCAATAATTCCACACACTTGCTGGGGAGGATAAGGTCATAGCAACAGGCTGGTGAAGGAATCCGAGGATATATTCCTACTCAGCTTGACACTGAGTCACTATTGGCAAATGAAAGCAGATTTTCATGTGCGCCATCAACTTGATTGGTCATCAAGAACATCCTACTCCTAGACGTGGCAAATTATTACGCTGCTGTGTCCTTCACCTTCAGTACTATTTCTTGTAGTAGTAGCCAATGTCAAAGAAATTAAACGCAAGTAGTAGTTATACTTTCAATACTTTACCATTTGTTAGGCTACATTGTGGCACTGTTCTAGTGTACTGTCACCTGCTATATTCTCTATCGTACCGTTCGAATGCTACGGTAAGGACAAAAAAGGTTTCATTTTCTTTTTTTTCAGATGCTGCAACTGCCACTGGGTGACACCACAAGTACCACCGCAATGATAACATTTCATCCACCAAGGATTGCCAACCTTAATCGCCATTTCCCGTGCAGCCAGCCCTGTGCCTAGCCCTATTTCCAAACACAAATTACAGGTAAGATAAGCATTTGGGGGGAGGTAGTATAATGGAGTATTAGATGAGACGAGAGACTGACGGTCCTAGGACTATTGAATTCACTTACTCAGTGACAGGCACGTAGTTTTGAAAACATTTGGGCAATTACTAGTACTTACACAACTTGAATCAAGATGCCACTTAAGTTTCAGGAAAACAAACTTACTTTTAAAGCCCCACCCACCAGCCTCAAAAGCAGTAAAAAACATGTATGCTAAGATAAAGTTTAAAGTATATTTATTTATCCCTAACATAAATATTCTCCCACAAGACCCAACCCACCCCCACTCCCAAACCCCAACGAATGTCCGTGAAAACTAAGTCAAAAAAAGTAGAAAACCCAACTCCCAATTCCCACCCCCCAGAAGTCAGCAAGGGACAGTCTTCTCCTACTGCTGGCTGCTGCTGTTGACTTTTTGGGCCAGGTCGGCATGCTCCTTGCGGATGGTCTCGAGCAGGGTTTGGTGTTGAGGAGATCCTGCTCGAGGTAGGACACCCTCAGTGAAAGGCGGTGCACGCGTGCCTTGCACCTGCTTTGGGGGGCAGCTGATTTCTTTGCTGCTCAGCGGTGGCGGGTGGCTGCGGCACCCCGGCTCTGTACCGCTGGAGACCTGCTGCGCTGACTGGCTGACCCAGGGAGCTCGGAGGAGGATGCAGGTGTCGCCGTGGATGTTGCCGATGTACTCTACGTGTCCCCCTCCTCCTGGGCCACCAGCCGCCGATATTCGGCGACAGTGGCCTCCAGCCTCCGTTGGCGGGCCCTTTCAGCCAGCTCCTTCCGTGTTGGTTTGGAAGGATCATCTATATGAAGAAAGAAAGACATAGTCTGTAACCAATGCTCTTTAAGATTAACACAAAATGATTCAGCAGAAAGTTGTGTCACAGTAGAACTAGCAACTTGCAAGCGCAGTACATAACTATTGTGGCCAGTATCTATCTAACCTCCCACTTCTTCATCCTTGCTCTAACATTAGTGGGAGTTTAAGGAATCAATTCTACGAGCACTATGGACTCACTCCATTAGAGTCGACTATGACAGTACACCAGTCTTATTCTTTTTCTTCTCTCTTGTTTAGCAAAATTGGTACGTTAACTTCTGCAAGCCGGCATAATGCCAGCGCAGTCAACTTGCACCCGAGAAAAACAGACGTCCGCCATTATGAGTGAGACAGACTTGGGTTACTGTACCAGTCCAGTACATGCAGGTGGTGATGCTCTTACTTTTCTATTACGGGTGGCACTGAGAATACTCTGTTACAAGGGCTACTGCTTAATTAATTTAACTTTCACCCTACAGTGCCAATGAATAGATACTAGAAAAGGAAAATGAAGAAGATAAATAATCTGATTATCTATCACTGCACATGGTATGTATTTGCTTACATATGGGATGACGTTATGTAGTGTAGCTCCTATTTTCCCAATAGGCTCTGCGCATTGGAATAGTACCTACAGCAGTAAAGGCCTAGGCCAGACGTTAACTAGGTCTACTACTGTCGAAACTAGACTTAATTTTTGGGTTTGCCAGCTAAGCTCAGAGTTCGCTAGAAACTTTCTCGAATGTTCAAGGAAGGATTAACTCCCCTGATTAGACAAGAAGGGATTTAGTTTCTGACAACCATAGAACATGACAACTTTGCTCTCCCCTAATCAAGAGTCAATCTCGAGAGTCGTGTGAGCACAAGGCAATTATTTTACTCAGTCAGTACGTGCATTCTTAGTCTCATCAGAATGTAGAGAAAAGGAAGAGACGGGCGTGTTCAATAAAAAGGTGTTATTTATTGATCAGTCTCTTTTCTCGTACAAGAGAAATGGATCGATATTATTGCAATACTTATAGTTAAGTAAAGTGCATACATTAGAAGCAATAGTATAAAATAATACTGTAAAAACATTGATATGGTTTCTGAGCCATATGATGTTTTAAAATGATTAAAATATATTTACATACACATATACATTTGACTAAACGTACTCAACTGGTGTTTCTAAATACGCCTACCCCGTGTACCTGACCTAAGTCTAATGCGTGGGCGGGAATAGAAAGTTTACAGTTTAAGTTAAGTTTGTTTTTGCCAAGTGAATAACTAAAGAATTCTCTGTGAGGGGTTATTCAGTTCTGTACCTGGAATTTAGGATGGATGAGGAATGGTATCTCTTTCTCTGCTCTCGATATTCCAGGCTGCCTGCGAGGGCTGCCCAGAAGCGCCGGTGCTGGGTCTCTCGGCTTGAGATAGCAGCGCGTCTCTCAGCGCGTCAGGAAGGCGGGGCTGCTGCCTGCGGGGTCTGCTTCTGCTCTCGGCTTCGGCAAGTATGGCTGCTCCGTCTTGTCACCACGCGTGTGTTTGCATAGGGCAAGGTCGGCAATATTTATACCTTAAAGGTGCCGAGATTGACGTAAGGATGGATATAGGTACGTCAATAAAGATGTCATACGACTTGCTCGTTAGCACATTCTTTTGCAAAAGTTCTCTGTGAAATCAAAACAATGGCCGCACGGATTTTCCAGGTTGTCATAGGTTTGATTTGTTATGAGAACGTCGTATGCCTTATCAGGGGCTGGAGGAATGTCGCTTGTCTAATTAGATCTCAAGCGTTATGACCTAATCAGATAACACGTTCCTGTGCCGTAGTGTGACTGCGTCAGATAACGGTATCTGCATCATGGGGGATTTCTTGCCTCATGGGCTGACTGTTAGTTAACTAGCTAGGTAGTTTAACCAGAATAGGGTCAGGAATAGGGGGATCGATTCAGAACCTATAGAAATACACGACACCCACTCCACGCTAACTATGGTCATATCTACTAATCTATGCATAGTATAACATAGTACAACATACTATAGAGTATAGTGTATACCTTACCACCCCAAAATACATAAATGCATTTCGAAATTTTCAAATATACTGAAAAATTGCAGTCATATATATTGTATGCACTTAAGCTATGAATTAAATGCAAAAGTAAACACGCATTGTAATGCATTATTGCTTTTTGGTATATGAGAAATACACAGGAAATGGCTCTTAATATAGCTATACAGAAAGGAAGGTCGAGACCATTTCATCACATAATAAAATATTTGTGAACATACCAGCGGGCAGCTAAAGTCTATATAAAGTATCTAAAATAGAAATCTTAGTTCTCTAGGAATAGTTTCTTACTTTAAGCAGAAGATCAGTGTCCCGGGGAAAAAATATATAGAAAAATATTTTAAGGGCTTGCTGAAAAAAGTTGCTGTCCGTGAACTGGATTGTAATTGTTCATGTGACTTTATTTTTAAAGGTTGAAGGCCGAATTCAGGGAACGCTGTGTGCGAGTTTACTCAAAAGTCTCTATTTCTGTTCCGGAGAGAACATCATATCATTCAGGCTTTCGAAAAAACTGTCAACAGCTTCATGGGAAAGTTCCACTAAGTCGGAAATAGGGGTAACCATGCATTCGTGCGCATGATTGTCTCCATTGACATTCTGATTTGCATTGCTGACAGAAGGTCGTACCTGTTCGATGCTGCTTTCATCTTGAACTTCACTACTCTTCAATCGTAGTGGTGAAGATTCCAGGAATGCCGTCATCAGAATTGGCAGCCTTTGAGGGCAGCACAGTGCGTGAACCTTGGTAGGAACCAACAGTGTATCTGCATCCACCGGCGCATCCGATTGTAGCGTCAGACAGGTGTCTAACACGCATTCTTCTCCGCATAGCAGACACCTTAGTACAGGTAAAACACACCTTTGCCACATTGGTCGAAATGATAGAAACCAAGTCATGTTTAGGTCTCTAAGCCGGGAGAGTCCCAGGATTTTTGATATCCGGTCCCGGTATCCAATGGCTAGGATCGTATCTTCCATTGTCGCGAGAGTTTGATCTGTGACATGGGTTGCCATAACGAAAAATAAGGACTAGGAATAGGATTCCTGCAATTAGTCCTAGGATCAGGGGAAGTCCGCCAAAAATCGAATGGACGAAATCTGGAAAAATACCCAGTATGGCTTTGAATGGTGTTAATGCCATCGAAAATACTGTCTTAAATACCTTTGAGACCCCAGTGGTATCAGAAATATTTAAGATTTCGCTCAGGATTTCCGCGAAATGTACGGGGGAATTAGTTGATAATAATGTATGTATCTCTGCAGTCGTCCTTGCGACTTGTAGATCATACGTTTCTTTAGATGACGTGAGCCTTGTAGGCGTCTGAAGAAGCACTGTTTTCATTCTGCTTAAAGTGTCTATTCGAATAGAAGTAATTTTCAAACCGGGCCATGCCCTTGCCTCCCTGTCTGGTAAGGAGCTGGGGAACAAAGAACGTCCACAGCACTTGACCTTCGCCGTCGTGGTGACGAGATAAGGAGTCCCGGGCATAAGACTACAACATCTGCGGTCTACAATAAGAATGTAACTCCCATTATAGAGTCTTTGAAAGAATGGTTCTATTTCAGTTGCAGGTGCGCCTTGCTGGTGACATGAAAGGTTGTATGAATTCCCTTCACAGGCTCCGTGCAAACTAATACCGTTACACAGAAGCGTGCCGCTTAGTGACATAGCACAATTGTTGCCACTAAGAAACACTTTCTGTCCTTTGTTACTGACACATGCATGTGAATAGGGCAGGTTCCAAGTTGTTTTAAGGTACCCCTTTCCCAATTTCTCGTACATGCCAGCCTGTATATATTTTTGGCAGTATTGAAACCTGAAGGTTGAGATTGGAATATTTATGATTCCGTGGATTATCCATTCACTGACAGGTCGTTCTGACATTGTCATTGGTAATCTTTCTAGTTTTTCAATGCTCAAGATTGTATAATCAGCACCCTTCTGCGCCATACCGATTTGTCTATCAGTAAGGTTAAAGATTTGGAATAGTGACGTTGTGTTGATTAAACGCCAAGGCACATAGCCTGAACGCAGATTTTGTAACGTCCAGCCAAGCTGTACAATAGAGCGCAATTGCGACTGACCATGTTGTAATAACAGTAAATCTTGCGATAATATGTCGATTGCTGAAGACACAATGCTGTCCAATGAAAATATTCTGGAGGACAGAGTCATTAACCCATTGTCCACTACAGAAAGTGATTTTTCCAAATGAATACGATCAATTTCACGTATTCTCTCTGCTGTTTCAATTTGAGTAACCTTCCAGGCCTCATTGTATGCTGCATATACAGAGGCTGCTATGAAACGCTTTTGACGCTGTTTGCGTGGTCCCAGTATGAAATCACGCAAGTCAGCACCATCAGTAAGTAAAGTTAGGTGTTGCTTAATTTCAGGCAGTGTGGAAGTTTGTAGCCATTGAAGGCACAATTTGCCCACACTGTAGGTTGTTATTATCCCTGGGTGATGTCTTTGAGGATATCTAGGGTCTGGCCTGGTCATTTTGAAACCCTGTGTTTTATTCAGGAATCTATCTTGACAGTTATTTGTATCTGTGGGCCAGATCAACCATTGTTTCCAATCAGGATGTGTTCTGTTTTGGTTAAGTATATGGCTTATGTCTATTTCTTCATCTGTATCAGAGTTATTGCTAAACATTGTTGGCTTCGGAATAGACAGGTTATTTAAATCTTTGATTTTGGCTAAGCCAAGACAGGTGGTTTGTTGAACAGTGTCATTTAAAAATATCATTTGTTCTGGGATCATGCAGGCTCTAAACAAAGCTTCTATACCCTGTACTTGCCATTCTTTTGTACCCCAAACACTTTTCAAATCAACATTTTTGTCCCAATAATCAAATCCAAAAGTATTCATTTGTTCAAAGAATGAGTCTGAATAAATCAATTTCGTGTTGGTTATCATGGTTTTCATCCCTGTCTTGTTTGACAATTTGTAATAAAATGTTTCAGCATTAGTTATGTTAAAACCTGAAAAATATGAATATTTGTCATAAACGGTTCTAGAGCTCCCTTTTGGAGGTGTAGCACAATGTTCCCATTGATTATAATTTAAAACATTTCTAGGTTGTGCAGATTTATGCAAGAAATGGTTACCATAGTGGTTATAGCAATACATACTATCATAATTTGTAGAACCTTGCAAATAATCATGTTTTGTAAATTTAGCAGACATTACTAAGTCAGACATCATATTGTTTATACTTTCAAAGTCCCAATCATCAGCAAATGAGTTTGGTTTTGCAAAGTCACTCAAGGAGATCTTGATTTGGTGTGGATATTTCAGGATCTCGACCGGACCATAAATTTCATAGTCAGTGTTGTCCCAGGCTACCCCACCAGGTATTGGAATTGCTGTGAAGTTGGCTGAAGAAAGTTCTGAAGAAAGTTCTCGTTTCTCGACGTGTGAAGATGTGTGTGGTTTGAGGACCAAGTTGATGTTCTGACTTGCTGTGTCCATTTTAGCATATTTTCCCTCAATGAAGCGTCCCAAGGTAAATACCATGATGAGCCAAAGTATGAGGATAAATGCACCAAAACCCACCCAAAATTCAATCCATGGAGTAACCAGATATGTTTCTTTCAGTTGTTTCAAAAGTTCCTTAGCTTTGTCTTTAAAGGATTTTGATGATGGCTGTGTCTTTTGTTCGCTGAAACCTTCAGAGGAATCATCGAAGTTGATGAAGTAACCAGATGCAGTTCTGTCAATTGTTCCAATTGGTTCAGGATTTTTGTTTCTTGCATTTTCGCTTGGAACTTCATTGTAGATTGGTGTGTCTCTGCTAAATGACTTTATTTGGGTTTTCAGAGGTCTGAGTTCTATTGCATTGTTGCATAGTCCTTGTTGTTCTTCTTTAGGCGTTTCGAATGTGATGAGCCTCTTTGTTAGGACCTCTGTACTGGTAGCAAACCTTGGTGTTCTGCTACTTATTGGGAGTCCACTTGGCCTACCGTTTGTTATCGGCCACATGTTGTGGTTTTACCAGGTCGATGGATACAACTCGGTTCTCCTTTTTTCCAGCAAGTGGCGGTAGTACAACTGATCTTGTCCCGTTGACAGACAAGACAGGAACTGCTTTTCTGTAAGAAGGCCCAAATTCCTTCTTTACCGCGATCTTCTCCCTGACTAGATCCCCGACTTTTGGAATCCAGACAGGTCTTGCTGGGACAGGTGGTGATTCTTCAGTGGTCGTTGGCTGTTGTTTCAACTGTATGTTGCTCAGGTCTTTTCTTGTTTTGTTTAAGTCCTGCAAAATAGCCAAACGGTCTTTGACATCAAAGGTTTTTTCTATTACCACTGAAGTCTGACTATCAAGGTCAGAGATCAACATCCTAGTTCCGAATAATAATTCGTACGGACTGAATCCCTTCAGAGAATTTCTTGGCAAGTTATTTAGACTACGTTGGACACTTATTAGATGTTTGACCCACCCAGCTCCCGAACCTAATACCTTTGCCGTTATAGATTGCTTTATGTCACGGTTTTTTCTTTCAACAATTCCGTTCCCCTCAGGGTGAAATGGACAAGAGTACCGCAATTGCACGCCCATGCTGACCATGGCCTCCTTATAAGCCCGAGAGCTAAAAGCAGGACCATTGTCCGAATGCAGAATGCCAATTGCGTATGTGCCGATAAAGACTCGCAAATCTTTTATAACAGTTCTGGCGTCAGCCGTTCGCTGGGGCCGCATCCATATGAATCTCGTGCATGAGTCCACTGCGACCAAGATATATTTATAGTTACCATCCCTTTGTAAGGGACCGCAGTGGTCTAGATAAACACAAGCTAACGGTTTATCCGAGATTAGAAGGGGCGTCTGTGCTGGACGTCTCACAGTTGATACTTTCATTTTTTGACATATTTCACATGCTAGAACATAGTTCCTTGTTTGTCTTCTCATTTGTGGCCACCAGTATCTCTGTTTTAATAATGATACAGTGGCTGAGACGCCAGCATGGGTAGAAGCAAGCCCTTCGTGTGCCGCTATTATCAGTCCTAACCTATGTTCCATGTTTGGAATTGCCCTATCCCCCACTCCAGGGATTCGAGCAAAAGGAACATTGTTTGTATCAGTTATGTATGAGTATTTTACTGGAAAGCCTTTAGGGAGTGGTTCTATCGAATCCTTTTCTGAAGCGCTGACAGCTTGTAATATTTCGCTGTCTATTTTTGTTTTTGACCGGGTGACGGCAGCTACGGAAGCCGTTTGCACAGCTGCCTTCGCGGCCTCATCAGCCAATGAATTCCCTGCAACGTGAACGCCATCACGTTGATGACTCAGTGTATGTATCACGTGAGTCTTTGGTAGTTCTTTTTGTAAAAGAGCTACTTGTTCCCAGAGCATTTTATGCTTGATTGTGCCACCTTTCGCATCCTTGAAACCATTCTGAAGCCAGATCTGCAAGTATTCATTATAAGATTGAACGCAATAATACGAATCGCACACTATGAGCGTGGGGAATTCTCGATCGGTATTTTCAAGCGCCATCTTGAATGCTAGTAATTCAGCTCGCTGAGCTGTACAATCTCCTAGGGATTGTGTTTTAGTGAGGGTTGGTTTAAATTTCCCTTCGTGCCAACGACCTTTAACAATCGCGCACGCAGCACTGTAAGCTTGTTTACCCCCTACTGCGGGTTGTGCTGATCCGTCTGTATATATTATACAGCCGTAGTCATCTAGAGGCAGAATTTCGGTTGGCGGAGGACATTCAAATTCATATTGGAGAAATTCTTGTGTTTTTAAATAAGGATCAAATTCGTACATCACGTCTGTTGCAGCAAGAGAGTTAGCCCATTGTATCCATCTTGGATGGAGTGCTTTAGCATTTGGAATGCTTGCCTTTGTTACCGCCTCTAAGGCTGGTATTGGTGTCACGATTATTATTCGTTTACCTTGTGCCAGGGCTCGTTCTTTTGCTATAGCTGTCTGTGTTGCTGTAAGAATTTTTTCCGTTGGGCTAAATTTCATTTCAGCCTTAGTGTACAAGTGTGATTTGAATGCAATTGGTACCTTTTCTCCCTCATTAGAGGTCAGGTATGTGAATCCGCATCTCCCTGGGATGACTCGGATCACAAGGTTGCGTGTATTATCACGGGTTTCTAATTTTGTCTTAATTAGCATGTCTGTTTGTAAGGATCTCAAAATTTCTGTGTGTGTTTGAGTCCAACTGGATCTTTTAAAGTCTGGTTTAATTAGATCGTAAAGGGGTTTCACCCTTTCTGCGTAATTTGCAATGTATGTTCTTCCGAAATTTAGGAAGCCTAAAATTGACTGTAGGTTTTTTAGTGTTTTAGGAGCTTGGATAACGGCACATTTCTCTAGGAAATTGTCCGCCAGGCTTTTACCTTCACTTGATAGCTCATATCCTAAGAATAGGACCGTCAGATGGGCAATTCTGGACTTTTTGAAGTTGAACTTGTAACCCTCTGCAGCGAAACCAAGTATTATGGTGTTCACTCTTTTCAAGTGAGTCTCCAAGTCATCATCTGTTAAGTAAATGTCATCGACATAAGATAATGCTTCATCATCATATAGTTGTAGTAATTCTGTTACTCTCGCTGAGAATACCCCCGGGCTGTTCTTGTACCCCTGGGCTAACCGACAGAATTGTTTTTGAGTGCCATTTACTGAGAAAGCTGTTAAATATCTGCTCTCTGGTGCTATGTTTTGACAAAAGAATCCATTGGAGATGTCCAAGGTTGTTTTGTATTTTTTGCGCACTATGTTATTCATTAGTGAAAGTCCACATTTGTAAAGCGCACAATCACCCGTAAGGGTCTCTAGGCGCTGGGGGCCGTCGGGAAGATTAAGCGAGCTATTGCCCAGAGTCGCATGGTGCTGGGCTAACCTGCCGCCGGAGCCGGGGATCGAACCGTGGTCCCCAGATTCCAGTGTCAGTCGCCCTGGCCGCGGCGCCACACCTCTCCCACTGTGTGAGCACTGTGTGAGTTTTGCACTGCAAAAGTTTTGCAACATGTGTTAAGGTGTCGGTAATCCAAAACTAGGCGATATGAATTGTCTGGTTTGGAGACCGGAAACAATGGATTGTTCATTTGTGAGGTGCAAGTTTCAATCACCCCCTGGTATTCTAGCTGATCTAGTATTTCATTTACTTGTTTTTTAGCTTCTTGCTTAATTGGGTACTGCCTTTGTGCAGTTGGTTGTGATTTTAACTGGATTTTGTGAGGAGGAGAATCCTCATCCCATCCTACATGATTTTTATATAAAGCAGGTGCTAAGGCCACTGCCCACTTTCTAGCAAGTGTATATTTTTTATGAATCGGCATTTGATTCGAGAAGGCAGGCATAATTACTTCTTCGCCATGAGGGCACTCCCTGACAAACTCTGGTGGCCAGTCTTTTTCAGCTAGAAGGATGTCATAACCCTTGGAGAGGTTATCCCAAAATAGTCCCCTTATTTTCCTAGTCTTATCTCCCTCTATACGTAATGTTATCTCGTATATTTTGTGGGGCTTGCTAACTCTGGTATCTGCAGTTTCCACTTGAAGGTATTCATTCGTGTCCACTGTCTCCAGATGATTCATAAGGACTTTGCGAGCTATGCTCACCTCTGCTGCGCTGTCTAGCATTGTCTGAGCCCACTCTCCGTTTTTCAGTTGTGTCCTCAGTATTCTCGGCATTGTTAACTACCTTGATACTGGCTACCTTCTTTTTTGGAAATTGTAATTTCTTTTTCAGTTGAGCAGGTTCCTTGTCTTTGGACTTGGCGTGCTCTTCTGATCGTCCTCTTCTTTCCGATTTCTGCGAGGAATTCTGAAAAGATTGAGAGGGACGTGTATCAATGTCTTGATATCTATCAGGTTTTTTAATATTATCCCTATTTCTAAGGTTATATCTATTCCCAGAGGGGTCACTCTGGGGTGACCTTTGTCTCGGGTTTGGAGATTTCTCTCTTCGCCTAGGAGACCTTCCTCTGGACTGGAATTTCTTTTCTTTAGGATTGGATTGTTTGTTCCCATCCCAGTTCTTTTTTGGTGAATTATTATTATTATTAAAAAACATTTTTTCTGGACTTGTAGTCAGTTGCGGTTTTACTGGTATTCCACCTAGACTATCTCTGCCTAGTTCTTCATAGGATTTTTCTATGATTCTGGCAATTTCAGCTGGTTGGTCTGCTATATCTGTCTCTTTTAACCTCTGGCGGATCGCCACGTTTGCTGCTTCACCTTTTATGTTGGCTAATAATATAGCCGAGACCTGCTTGAAGTCTTTCAGTAATTTCATACCAAGAGTTAAAGCAGGTTCTGGACCGTATTCATCTTGAATTTGTTTTAGCACATCTGGTATCACCGAAATGGATGGAACACCGTGCGTTTTTGTATAGATGGAAGCAAAGACTGTACCCCAAGTGTCACAGTCCTCAATGTGTGGTGCGATTCCCATTGGGAGACATATAGTCAGAATCCTGTGTTTTTCTAATGGGGTGGTGTCAGGAAACACCGCCTCTATTTGGGTAATTTTCTGTGCCAACCAGAATGGTATTTGTTCCCGTTTAGCTGGAACTTTACCTAGGCAGGATTGGATGTTCTGTGGTGTAATTTTATTTGTGTTCCCCTGGTGAGGGGTCAGCTGTGGTAGTTTAATCGCTGGCTGAATTGTTGAAGTCCGCATTACATACTGAACTAATTGTCTATGAATTTTTAGTAGTTGTTTTAGCTGTATTAACAGCTCTGCTGCAGGCATTCTTTCGATGTCTGGATGTGGTGTGTATCCGGCTAGGACCGGCCACGTTGCTCCTGGTCTTCCTAAAGGACCGAGCCTTGTAATGTGATTGTTATGTTTTAGGGCGCCATCAAATAAGAGCAAATGCTCTTGGAATTTGAGTGGTACTTCCACCTCCTCGAAAGGAGTGTACGTTTCAGGAGGTTCCTCTACTTTGTAATAGTGGAAGTACTTTGTTACAGCATTTGCTGCTGGAAAATGTATCCATGTATAGTATACCTCTGTCTGCCGATATTCGTGTGCCTCAATTACGAATATGACTGTGCCACCTCTAGGTGTCAGTCCATTTTCTATAAGTTTTAAGGTTATAGATCTCCTTTTGGCGACCTGGATGAGTATTATATCCGGGTCTGCTGTTTGCATGGTAGCATCAGCATCTGCTATTTCAGTAGCTAATCTAATTGCCTCTCTTTCATCATCACTCTCTGCCATTTTACAGACAGGATGGTATTATGTTTGTTTGCAGATCAGGTTTCTTATGGAAACAGAGATTAGATGCACAATATTCTGGAACTGTTTTATCCTTCAACGTTGACTAGACCAAGAACCATACATAGGAGTTCCCTCCTGCGAGGTTTTGGAGGATATAATAACCTTTCACCCACTCCAGACGTCTTTGGAGTATTTGGGAAAAGGGGTCTGAGTGAGAAAGCACGACTGAGTTACTCTAAATGTCTTACGTTAGTTTTATCGCCCTTTCCAAACACGTTGGGCGCCATGTAGTGTAGCTCCTATTTTCCCAATAGGCTCTGCGCATTGGAATAGTACCTACAGCAGTAAAGGCCTAGGCCAGACGTTAACTAGGTCTACTACTGTCGAAACTAGACTTAATTTTTGGGTTTGCCAGCTAAGCTCAGAGTTCGCTAGAAACTTTCTCGAATGTTCAAGGAAGGATTAACTCCCATGATTAGACAAGAAGGGATTTAGTTTCTGACAACCATAGAACATGACAACTTTGCTCTCCCCTAATCAAGAGTCAATCTCGAGAGTCGTGTGAGCACAAGGCAATTATTTTACTCAGTCAGTACGTGCATTCTTAGTCTCATCAGAATGTAGAGAAAAGGAAGAGACGGGCGTGTTCAATAAAAAGGTGTTATTTATTGATCAGTCTCTTTTCTCGTACAAGAGAAATGGATCGATATTATTGCAATACTTATAGTTAAGTAAAGTGCATACATTAGAAGCAATAGTATAAAATAATACTGTAAAAACATTGATATGGTTTCTGAGCCATATGATGTTTTAAAATGATTAAAATATATTTACATACACATATACATTTGACTAAACGTACTCAACTGGTGTTTCTAAATACGCCTACCTCGTGTACCTGACCTAAGTCTAATGCGTGGGCGGGAATAGAAAGTTTACAGTTTAAGTTAAGTTTGTTTTTGCCAAGTGAATAACTAAAGAATTCTCTGTGAGGGGTTATTCAGTTCTGTACCTGGAATTTAGGATGGATGAGGAATGGTATCTCTTTCTCTGCTCTCGATATTCCATGCTGCCTGCGAGGGCTGCCCAGAAGCGCCGGTGCTGGGTCTCTCGGCTTGAGATAGCAGCGCGTCTCTCAGCGCGTCAGGAAGGCGGGGCTGCTGCCTGCGGGGTCTGCTTCTGCTCTCGGCTTCGGCAAGTATGGCTGCTCCGTCTTGTCACCACGCGTGTGTTTGCATAGGGCAAGGTCGGCAATATTTATACCTTAAAGGTGCCGAGATTGACGTAAGGATGGACATAGGTACCTCAATAAAGATGTCATACGACTTGCTCGTTAGCACATTCTTTTGCAAAAGTTCTCTGTGAAATCAAAACAATGGCCGCATGGATTTTCCAGGTTGTCATAGGTTTGATTTGTTATGAGAACGTCGTATGCCTTATCAGGGGCTGGAGGAATGTCGCTTGTCTAATTAGATCTCAAGCGTTATGACCTAATCAGATAACACGTTCCTGTGCCGTAGTGTGACTGCGTCAGATAACGGTATCTGCATCATGGAGGATTTCTTGCCTCATGGGCTGACTGTTAGTTAACTAGCTAGGTAGTTTAACCAGAATAGGGTCAGGAATAGGGGGATCGATTCAGAACCTATAGAAATACACGACAGTTAGGTGCTTTGATTTTTATTAAGTGAACAGTGATACATCCACACATGAATGACCGAGTTCTACTAAACTTATTAACAGAGGTAGTGAGTGGCCATCGTAATAGCCGGATATATACTGTGCTTGCAATACAAACTACTGCTACTATTCATGGTAGTATTCGGACAAAATTACAAATTCTTTTCCTTGCCTTTCCTACACTTGGACGGACGTGCGGGTGCGGTGTTACATGCTCTTCAAAGTAACACTTAGTTCATCCAGTGACCGTCTACTCTCTCTAGATACACATATGCTATCTAAGAGTCAGATAGTACCATGATCCAGGCATCCATCCATTCAAACTATATGTCAATCATTCTTCTTCATGTCTCTCATCTGGACAAACCTTACGTTTTCTCACGGGAAAACAACCTTTTTCATTTTATTTGTGAAGCCGCAAGCCATACATCCGTGCTTGACTTGCATTTGAATTTCAACTAAAGCATATATTGCGCACACATACAGTTTCTGTTTCACCCACCCAGGCTGTTCTCCTTCCACCCATCCTTGCTTCATCCTTCACCCAGCCATGCATCATATTCCTTCCAGCCACCCCGGGCACCAATCAAACACGTATCATTCTTCTGTGTCAGTCATCATTACTTTTAACTTGCTCCTCCTTCCACACCTACTTACACCCTTCTTTCACTTTTCGTTCATCCCATCCATCAAGTTCATCTCAGATCTGATTTGGATTCTCGAAAAAAAAATCACCGCTGAGTTGAAGTAAATTTAGAGGAGGCTACTACCTGGTTGATCAAAACTTTGTTCTAAATTTGAAAGTCTGCTTAACAGTATAGTAACTTAACTGTAGAACATATATACTAAACCCATGCAGAGAGCACACTATGCAGTCTGCAATCTCAATAGGTAAGGAATATAAGAGCTTACCACTGCATGCCACTACCGTGGCAACCCGCACAGCAGTTTTGTCCGGCACTTGCACCGCCTCCTCCCCAGAAGTAACCTCCTCCATCTCCGCGCTGGCCCCGGCACCAGATGTCCCACCTACAAAGTACATTTAAGAATGTTAGATGTCATAGACATACACCACTCACTAGTATTTTGTCTAGGAATGAAGAAATGTGAATACAGAAACCAATCTAATAATTTGTGACTGTCTACTCTAAAGTAAAAATGTCCCTTTTTCCAGGGAAGGGTGTTTACTTGCTGTACTTTTTGGCACAACTGATGAATGCTTGCTGTTTAACACGCACCATTTTTCTCATAACAGACAGAAGCTTTACTTCTAAGAACATCATCACAAGGACGGAGTGACCAACGATTCAGCACCAAAAAGAAAAATTAAAGTTCAAACCAGGTGAGGGCTCGGCTCGCCCACAATAAATGTGTGAAATAAATGACTAAGCACTTTCCCATTTTTAATCAACCGTTTATGTTTTATGACAAGCTTTATTTTAATAAATATTTTTACTTTTAATAAAGCTTTAAAACTTAAATAGACTCTGTGGTTTTTGGTCAAGAGTGAATGAGCAAAAGGTTTTGCAATTTGCACGCATGAGCCCGTGCCTCTGACACTTCTGGACTCTGACTCCGTACTCTTGTCCTGCGTTGGATAATCATCATTGGGGATCAATCATCGATGAATTCAGGAGCTAAATGACTCTGCCACACTATCTAGTCAGTAAGGAGATTGGGGGTTCTTCAAAGTCTGATATCACTGAGGTATGTGGAAAGTCTGCCTGCGCCTATTATAATTGATAAACAATGCACTATTTAGTGTCCATAGTTCTTTTTGTGCAGATTTATCCCTGCAATAGTAGTAGTATGGATTGTCCTCCTATCCAAACCAAAGTAAAGTAGTATCTTATTCTTTCTTGGTGGTCATTCACCTTTTTATTGTTGGTAATTGTCAAAGCATAAACATTTAGAAGACGTGAAAAGACATTATGGACAATCCCAGAGGACTGCACTCAGTGCATAGAGCTATTGCTGACTAGAATGGGAGTTTCGTTTAACACCTTTTGCCAAATGTGCAATCTTAGTTAGCTACACAGACAGACTAATAAGAATAATCTTGTAATGAAATGAAATAAAAAGGCGATTTATAAAGCGCGAATTGCTTCCCTGAGGCGTCCAAGCACTAATAATACCACAGGGAGTCATAGTAGAGGCAGGATAAGAATTAAGATACAGTCTACAAGAAGATCAAAGACGATTTAGAAAAAATTGAATGAGGAACGCTAGGAAAAAATAGGTACTCTATATTAAAATTAAAACCTACCTGGGTCAGCAAAGGAGCCCTCGCCTGACCGATCCTGGCCTTGAACAGCAGCAGCAGCCCATATCCCCTCCTCCTCTGTCCTCTTGCCCCTGGGGGGAGCTGATGTACAACATGAAAGAAAGAAAGACCCGAAAAAATAGATGATTGTTGTCAACCAAATCAAACATTTCAAAAGAACAATAACAAAATATTTTGGCGAAATAGCAAATAGACAACTATTCCACAGGATATATTGACCTATCTCATGTGGTCTACTACGATATTACTATTGCTTGATTTGCGGACCGTCAATCAATCAAAAAATCAATCAATCATAATATTTGTATAGCGCACTACTCACCCGGAGGGTCTCAAGGCGCTTGGGGGAAGGGGTCCGCTACTGCTCGAACAGCTAGGTCTTGAGTTGTCTCCTGAAGGAAAGGTGGTCCTGGGTCAGCCGAAGGTGGATGGGGAGGGAGTTCCATGTCTTGGCCGCCAGGTAGGAGAAGGATCTGCCTCCGGCGGTGGCTCTTCGAATGCGTGGTACGGCGGCGAGGGCGAGGCTGGTAGACCGTAGCTGGCGGGTGGGCGTGTAGAAGGTCAGGCGGTCGTTGAGGTACTTGGGGCCCAGGTCGTGGAGAGACTTGTGTGTGTGGGTGAGGAGCCTGAACGTGATCCTCTTGTTGACGGGGAGCCAGTGCAGGTCCCTCAGGTGGCCAGAGATGTGGCTGCGTCGGAGGATGTCCAGGATGAGTCGGACGGAGGCATTCTGGATGCGTTGGGCTTGGAAAGTTATGTAACTCACTAAACAAACTACTAAAAAGGTTCGCTCAGGACTGGCAGGCAGCAGTCCGCAGCACGCGAAGTGACAGACAAACTCCATCGTGATTGCAGATCAGCGACAACACTAAAAAGTTTCCTACTACATTAACCAGTCATTAAAATACTCAAATTATCAATCCACCACCACTATTTCTTCTTATTGCCAGGTGTACAAAGGAAGGACTGGACTTGAGTCTGTAGGGGCAGAAATTACAAGCCCCTTGCGGCTCTTTTGCTCCATTGTTGCGAGACTTTTGTGACGCAGCGGCAGAACAAAAGAGGCGCCATGGTGCGGCGTATATTAACAACGTGACGCATATGGGAGATGCATCACGTTGTAATGCCCTGCGCCATCAGGGGGCGTTCTGGCACGTGGGAGGTAGTTCCTGCGCAGGAACGCATCCCAAAAGTGGCTGAGGGAAATCTACAAGATTTCAATCAGTCACTTTTAGGACAATGATGCGTCACTCAAACTTGAAGCAGATGTATGGCTTGACGCAGCATTGGGGCGATAGGGAACCCCAGAGCATTGCTGGAGCTGTGCCATCGTTGCGACGCAACTGCAGCAATGCGCCGCCTTTACGGCACAGATGCGTAACGCTTCGGTAACGTTTTGGGCCCATGGTGCGCCACATTGTAAATACGGCGCACCATTGGTGGTGGTGGCGTGGCTCACAATTACTGGCGCATCCCTGCTACTTTGCAGGGATGCGCCGGTAATTGAAAATCTGACCCTTAGTGTCTAGCATTACGCAGTTCTTTAAACTACACTCATACATAATTTCTCAGGCCAGTGAAATGAACACAAAATCGGAAAAAAATAAGCATAGTAGCAACCCTACTGAGAAGGAGAGCAGTGCACCTGAAATGCACAGAAGATTTTGAAATATAATTTACCTACAATGTAATCGCAGCATTATTGCTCTTGGTAAAAAACAAAAATTTGCAATATAATAACACACAGAGCAGGAGAAAACAGAGTAGTGATGAAATAGCTACTACTACTCACCAAGCCCGGGGATCTGGATGCCGAGCAGGTCGAGCAAGTCGCGTTCCCGGTCCAGGAGATCCGTCCAGCGGTGGGTGGCCTGGTTGTAGGTGCGCCAGACCCGAGAGTGTTGATACATGGCCCGGCACACCTTCTCCCACCGCTTCCGGCGCTCCTGGAGCCCGTAGCCGCTAGCGATCTTGCCGCCTGCCATGATGGTCCTGGGGAGGCAGCGCTGGACATAAAACACTAGTGCGGCCACCTCCTCCGCGCTAAAGATCTCCCGTGACATCACTAGCTCCCCCCTCAAACGCCCGCACGGGAGCCGGGCACGGGGTGCAGGACCCTTCCCCTTCTCGGGCTGCTTCCCGGCTCCCTTTACCATGGTCTGGGCAGAAAGTAAGGTAAATAATAAATAAGAAATAGAATAGGGAAGAAGAAAAGAAAAGAGTTTAAAAAAGTAATTTAAAATTAACCAAAAGTAGCAGAAAACACAAAAATATAGAGCTAGAAAAATAGAGGGATAGATAATAAGTAAAATAGATCAAATAAACTTCAAACAAGCAAAGGATGGCAGAGATTCAGAGAGGATACAGAAAGCATGCCCAGAACCATAGCAATGAATGAGAAACAAGATGGCCGCGCCCATTCACGACCGCGTGGGTAAGTTCGCGTGAGATTTTCCTCGCGATCACGCGCGAAATTGTACTAGCGAGCAGCACACTTTGCGAGATTACACATAGCGGCCGGAAACGGAATTACGTCACGCAAACAAGATGGCCGCGCCCGTGTACGACCGCTAGTTCAAGTTCAAGTTCGGGCATTTATATAGCGCACTACTCACCCAGAGGGTCTCAAGGCGCTGGAGGGAGGGGTTCACTATTTGTTGAATAGCCAGGTTTTCAGTTCTTTTCTGAAGGAGATGTGGTTCTGGGTAAGGCGGAGGTGGGTGGGGAGTGAGTTCCAGGTTTTGGCAGCCAGGAAGGAGAATGATCTGCCACCCATTGTGGTTTTTTGGATGCGCGGGACTGCGGCGAGGGCTTGATTGGATGATCTTAGTTGGCGGGTGGGAATGTAGAAGGACAGTCGGATGTTGAGGCATTCGGGTCCCAGATTATAAAGGGCCTTGTGTGCGTGGGTAAGAAGGCGGAAAGTAATTCTCTTGTTGACGGGAAGCCAGTGGAGGTTTTTTAGGTGTCCGGTGATGTGCTCTTGGCGCGGGATGTCTAATATGAGTCTCGCTGACGCGTTTTGGATACGCTGGAGCTTTTTCTGCAAATTAGTTGTAATTCCGGCGTAAAGTGTGTTGCCATAGTCTAGTCGGCTCGTGACCAGTGCATGGGTGACAGTCTTTCTTGTCTCGAGGGGGATCCAGCGGAAGATCTTTTTGAGAATGCAGAGGACGTTGAAGCAGGAGGACGATACGGCGTTGACTTGTCTGGACATTGAGAGAGAGGAGTCTAGAATGAAGCCAAGGTTACGTGCATGGTCTGTGGGTGTGGGTGCTGATCCCAAAGCGGAAGGCCACCATGAGTCGTCCCAAGCTGAGGGGGAGGATCCTAGGATGAGCACCTCCGTTTTGTCTGAGTTGAGTTTTAGGCGGCTCTGTTTCATCCATTCGGCTACTTCTTTCATGCCTTTGTGAAGATTGGCTTTGGCAGTGTTGGGATCTTTGGTGAGTGAGAGGATTAGCTGGGTGTCGTCGGCGTAGGAGATGATGTTGAGGTTGTGTTGACGTGCGATGGAGGCGAGAGGACTCATGTAGACATTGAAGAGGGTAGGACTGAGTGAGGAACCTTGAGGAACGCCGCAGATGACTTCGGTGGGCTCTGAGTAGAATGGGGGGAGTCGGACTCTCTGGGTTCTCCCAGCTAGGAAAGAGATGATCCAGTCCAAGGCTTTTCCTTGTATGCCGATGTTGTTGAGGCATTGTATGAGGGTGCTGTGACAGACAGTGTCGAAGGCGGCGGAGAGGTCGAGTAGAATGAGGGCCACTGTTTCTCCGTTGTCTAGGAGTGCTCGGATGTCGTCGGTCGCCGCAATGAGGGCTGTTTCGGTGCTGTGTTTGGCTCGAAAGCCGTTCTGTGAGGGATCCAGGGAGTTGTTGGATTCAAGGAAGGCGGCGAGTTGGCTGTTGACGGCTTTCTCGATGACTTTGGCCGGGAAAGGGAGGAGGGATATGGGTCGGTAGTTTTTCAGTTCTGAGGGGTCTGCTGTGGGTTTTTTCAGAAGGGCGCTGAGTTCGGCGTGTTTCCAGATTTCAGGAAAGGTGGCAGAGTTGAAAGAGCAGTTGATTACATCACGGAGATGGGGTGCGATGATGGAGTCAGCTTTGTTGAAGATGTAGTGGGGACAGGGGTCAGAGGGCGATCCGGAGTGTATTGAGTTCATGAGGCGAATGGTGTCTTCAATGGTAATTGGGTTCCAGGAGCTGAGGTTGTTAGTTGGAGGGGTGGGATCTGAAGGGGGTGGGGCGGGTTGGTCACTGGGAGTATTCTTGAAGCTGTTGTGGATGTCGGCAATTTTGTTGTAGAAGAAGGAGGATAGCGCATTGCAGAGGTCTTGGGAGGGAGTGATGTCGTTGGATGCTGCGGTAGGGTTGGTGAATTCTTTGACGATATTGAAGAGTTCCTTGCTGTTATGAGAATTGTTGTCGAGACGGTCCTTGAATGCTGATTTCTTGGCGGATCGAATCAGTTGGTGGTGTTTGCGGGTGGCTGTCTTGAGGGAGGCCATGTTGTCTGGGGTTGGTTCTATTCTCCAATTCTTCTCCAGGGTGCGGCATGTCTTTTTGGATTTTTTAAGGTCATCATTGAACCAGGGAGCCTTTTTGCTGGATGATATCGACTGGTGTTTTTTCAGGGGTGCTAGTTCGTCCGCACTGTGGGTAATCCATTGCCTGAGGTTGGTGGCCGCTTGGTTTGGGTCCGATGCTAGGGTGGGAGGGTTTTGGTTGAGTGATGTGAGGAGTTGGTCGGTGGTGATTTTGTTCCATGTTCTTCGGGGAATGGGTTGTGGACGGTTGTGTGTCAGGGTGGTTTTGTAGCTGAAGTGAACACAGCTGTGATCCGTCCAGTGGAGAGCTGTAGTGCGATCGAAGGAGATGTGTTTGCTGGAGGTGAAGATTGGGTCAAGCGTGTGTCCGGCTGTGTGAGTGGGGGTGTCAACAAGTTGTTTGAGTCCGAGATTGGACAGGTTGTCCAGAAGGGTGGTGGTGTTGTTATTGAGAATGTTGTCAAGGTGGTAGTTGAGGTCTCCTAGAAGAATGTAGTTCTCGGAGGCGAGGGCGTGCGGGCTGACGAAGTCTGTGATGTTGTCGCTGAATTGAGATCGGGTGCCTGGAGGCCTGTAAATGAGGGTGCCTCTAAGGGTGGTCCTGGGATCGGTGTGGATCTGAAAGTGGAGATGTTCGGCGGTTGCAAGATTGTCGTCAGAGCTGGTTGTGATTTTGATGGTGTTTCTATGGACGATGGCGATGCCTCCTCCAGTTTTTTTATTGGTGCGGTCTTTACGAATGATCTTGTAAGTGTCCGGTATGGCTATGGCGATGTCGGGGGCAGAGGATGCGTTCATCCATGTTTCAGTAAGGAAGGCGACGTCAGGTGACGCAGTATCGATTAGGTCCCAGAGTTCTGTTGCATGTCTGTGGACTGAGCGGGTGTTCAGTAGGATGCATTTCAGGCTGTTGGGTTCGGAGCTGTGTGTGGAGGAAGTGGGTTTGGTGAGGGTCCTGAAGCAGTTGAACTTGCAGGCGAGGCAGGCGAATGGGCCGTGGGTGCGTCCTGAGGAGGCTACGCAGCATCGTGGGGTGCGTCCGGGGTTGAGGGCGAGGAGAGTAGCGGCATCATATGTGACTCTAGAGGGTTGGGAGCGGCGGGGACCAGGGGGTCTGGCGCTGGGCGCGGTCCAGGCGCGGACGGGCGCAGACGGGCTTACCTTTGGCGCACCTTCGGCGCGACCGCTGCGCGTGAACGCTGCACGCAAGGGCATCTGTCATAAGTGGATGGAGGAGAGAGGAGGGGCGAGGGCGGGGCAGCTGGGAGGCGGGAGCGTGGTGGGGAACTGGGCTGGGGGTCCAACAACAACCAACAAACAACAAAATGGCTGCGAGCCAAAAGCCTAACACGGACAGATTAGGGCACAACCTGAGTTATGGCTAGGGAATGGGCAATGGCGTCAGCACAATCAGCCAGAAATCGATTATAAAGTTTAAAGGCAGCAAAGCGCGGTTGAACGGTGATTAATGTGCACTGTGGCAGTGTAGCGCTCAGAATTGATTCAAACAGCTAAATAGCGCTACGAAAATTAAACATCAATCTGGCACATGTGAAAGTGGCAGTAATGCGAGCAGAGCGCTACTTCATACAAATAGTCATGCACAGAGTAAAGCAACAGTAATGCGAGCAGAGCGGGCACAAATGAGATCAGCAGTAATGCGAGCGACTGTAATGTGAGCAGAGCGGGCACAAATTAAATTAGCAGTAATGCGAGCGGAGCGTAAATTAATTAATTCCAGCAAGTAGCAGTCTGGCAAAATATCGCTACGATACCAGCTTCAGGGTCTGGGTCAGGGCAGGGAGCAGCGTTAGGAGCGACCGCTTCTGGCGAGTGCAGGACGGTCACAGCGTTAGGGCAGGATGGTCGAGCCTGACTATCAGTGGGAGGGCGGGGCAGCTGGGAGGCGGGAGCGTGGTGGGGAACTGGGCTGGGGGTCCAACAACAACCAACAAACAACAAAATGGCTGCGAGCCAAAAGCCTAACACGGACAGATTAGGGCACAACCTGAGTTATGGCTAGGGAATGGGCAATGGCGTCAGCACAATCAGCCAGAAATCGATTATAAAGTTTAAAGGCAGCAAAGCGCGGTTGAACGGTGATTAATGTGCACTGTGGCAGTGTAGCGCTCAGAATTGATTCAAACAGCTAAATAGCGCTACGAAAATTAAACAGCAATCTGGCACATGTGAAAGTGGCTGTAATGCGAGCAGAGCGCTACTTCATACAAATAGTCATGCACAGAGTAAAGCAACAGTAATGCGAGCAGAGCGGGCACAAATGAGATCAGCAGTAATGCGAGCGACTGTAATGTGAGCAGAGCGGGCACAAATTAAATTAGCAGTAATGCGAGCGGAGCGTAAATTAATTAATTCCAGCAAGTAGCAGTCTGGCAAAATATCGCTACGATACCAGCTTCAGGGTCTGGGTCAGGGCAGGGAGCAGCGTTAGGAGCGACCGCTTCTGGCGAGTGCAGGACGGTCACAGCGTTAGGGCAGGACGGTCGAGCCTGACTATCAGTGGGAGGGCGGGGCAGCTGGGAGGCGGGAGCGTGGTGGGGAACTGGGCTGGGGGTCCAACAACAACCAACAAACAACAAAATGGCTGCGAGCCAAAAGCCTAACACGGACAGATTAGGGCACAACCTGAGTTATGGCTAGGGAATGGGCAATGGCGTCAGCACAATCAGCCAGAAATCGATTATAAAGTTTAAAGGCAGCAAAGCGCGGTTGAACGGTGATTTATGTGCACTGTGGCAGTGTAGCGCTCAGAATTGATTCAAACAGCTAAATAGCGCTACGAAAATTAAACATCAATCTGGCACATGTGAAAGTGGCAGTAATGCGAGCAGAGCGCTACTTCATACAAATAGTCATGCACAGAGTAAAGCAACAGTAATGCGAGCAGAGCGGGCACAGATGAGATCAGCAGTAATGCGAGCGACTGTAATGTGAGCAGAGCGGGCACAAATTAAATTAGCAGTAATGCGAGCGGAGCGTAAATTAATTAATTCCAGCAAGTAGCAGTCTGGCAAAATATCGCTACGATACCAGCTTCAGGGTCTGGGTCAGGGCAGGGAGCAGTGTTAGGAGCGACCGCTTCTGGCGAGTGCTAGGGTAACTTCGCAATGTTGCGCTACAAGCGGCTTGCGAAAACGCAAAAAATCACGCGAACTAACACGCCGCAAAGAAAACAAATCATATATTTGCACGAATTCGCGGCTTCCGAATTCGATCTCGTGCGAATTTGCGACCCGCAAATCGCGCGAAATTGCAGAAAAACAATTTTTGGGAAACTGAAAGCACTCAGCAGGTGCAACAGTTCAATCTTATCATTAGTAACCATTCCCTGTAGTGCTTCCTAAAGGGCCCCTCCAGAGTTCAGTTGCCTTAATGCAACTATTCTATGACCCTGCTCTGACCGTCACAGCAGGCTCAGAGAATAGCTACCAGTATGCCACAAAGGTCCTGTTAAAAAAATTACACTGCAACAGAAAGCAATTACAGATAAGGAAGCAGGTGCCAGACTGGAAGTTCAAATTGAGTGACACATTAATCAGCCCCTAATTCATTCATGTCAGTTGAGGCAGGGCAGGTGTGCTAACCAATTTTACAAAACTGAAAGCACTTAGCAGGTGCAAAAGTTCAAGCTCATCATTAATGAGGAAGCACTTACAGCTAAGGAAGCAGGTGCCAGCTCAAATTCAGTGACACATTCATCAGCCCCAAATTAATTCATGTCAGTTGAGGCAGGGCAGGTGTGCTTTCCCCCCCATAATCTACAGTGATGAACAGGAGGGTGGCATGGGTGAGCCAGAGGGTGGCAGTGGTGAAACAGAGGGTGACAGTGGTGAACAGAGGGTGCTGTGATGAACCAGACGTAGAAACAACATGGTCGCGACCGTTGCTACCCGACAAGTAAGTTGGCGTTTGCGAACTGGTAAAAAACCCTTGCGAAATGGCAGAAACACTTGCGAACACAAACAAAATCCGCAAAATTCGCGAGAGTTCGCGAATTTTGCGGATTGCGAATCCGTAATTACGTAATTTCACGGATTGCGAATTCGCAAAATTCGCCCATACTTAGGCTGGAGGCCCTTAAGAAATTTTTGTTCAGACGTCCGGTAGAACTACTTGAACATTCTGAAATGTTGATAGAAATGTCTAATCTTATCCTTAAGAACAATGCATTCCTCTTTAATGACGACTGGTATTTACAAATCTGTGGGACTGCGATGGGTTCTAGATTTGCCCCGTCTTTTGCCTATCTCTTTATGGGATGGTTTGAGGCGGGGCATGTCTGGGGCCCATCAGGGGCTAAGTGGCAGGAATTCATTCTGTACTACGGTCTTTACATTGATGATTGCTTACTGATCTGGACAGGCTCGGATGATGACCTGTCAGATTTCTTTGCCCGCATGAACAATAACGCATGTAATATGACCTTCACAATGACATCTGACCCCAACAGTATAGTGTTCCTTGACTTAGAGCTCTTTCACTTTGAAGGCAAGATACAAAGTAAAATGTACCGGAAAACTAGAGCATGTAATGGTATATTGCATTCAGATAGTGCACACCGCAGGAGTCAGAAAAATGCTATCCCTTATTGGGAAATGCTAAGGGCACAGAGGAATTGTAGTCTTGATGAGGATTTTTTAATGAATGTGACGGATATTTAAAATAGATTTCGTAACAGGGGTTACTCTGACAATGTAATAACACAAGCTAAGACTAGGGTGACTAAATTGAAACATACAGATACCCTGAAGACCACTAAGAAATCTAAATCGAGTAAAAGTAATAAAATACGACTTGTGACAAATTATCATCCATGGTCCAATAAACTATTTATGATCCTCAAGAAGAACTGGCCTCTTTTATTGGCTGATAAAACTTTGCTGGATCACATTTCCAGCTCGCCAAGTATTACATATAGAAAGGGAAGAAGCATTCAAGGTGTCATTAGCCCCAGTTATCCTAAGCAATTGGGCAAGCGAAGAATGTGGTTGAGAGAACTCAATATCGGTTCCTTTCCTTGTGGTAGCTGTAATATGGGCCGGATGGCAGTTAAGGGGGTTAAGGAATTTAGCTACAATGGCTCACGTACTTTTAAGATTCACCAGCATATAGATTGTTTGACAAAGTATGTAGTTTATGTCATCATTTGTAGATGTAAGCAAATATATGTGGGGAGTACTATACGCCCACTAAAAGAAAGAATGACAGATCATTTCCGTGTCCTTAAAAATATGGACCAAAGATATCCAATAGGCTGCCATGCAGCTAACTGTGCTGAACATAAGAAGAGCTAGGGATTTCAATTCCATGGTATAGAGGCCATATATAGTAACCTAAGGGGCGGTGATAAGGAACAAAAACTGAGACAATGTGAGGCTAGATGGATCCTTAAACTTCGGGCTGTCGAGAGCGGAATTAATGTCGATCAAGAACTGCATTATTTCCTTTGATTTAAGGACATTTATTGCCCATTTGTATATGATGTCTGCCAAGTTCTATAATTATTGCTAATGGGGTCTTTGTATCCTCTGAATGTATATAATCATATGTGCTGGTGCTCTATGTATGATGTGACAGTGACAATACTATGTCCCTATGTGTAAATTGAGGCTTCAATTTGCTAATATGTATGGAAACTGTTTGTGCTGATCACCTTTACCTTTTGGGTGCTTCTTTCTCCTGTTGCATGCTCTGTTCTTAACTCGGTTTTCACCTCTTGTAATTCTACTGTGATTACTCTTTAATTTTGACTCTGTAATTCGGATTTGATTTTGGGCTTTTTTCAGCCCTTTGGATCCTTTTAGGATTTATAAATATTTTGATTCCTGTGGATGGCGTGATTTGGACTCCATCTGGCGATGTGATTTGGTCCGTCATCTATTTTTAGAATATGAGATACCACATTGGTGTCTTTTTGATACTTGCGCATTACTAATGTTCGTTCATCTGTGAAAAAGAATTAGAAAATGTTGTGATTAGGTTCTTAATTCTTTGACTAAAGGTCTTTGAATCTTGGATGAGATATATATGAAACTATTTTATCAGCATTATTTTACCATTCCAATATGGCGATTCTAGTGATACATGAGAGTTTGGTGGTGTCCTTTATTTATTTCTGAGCCCATTGAGAAATGTGGCGCGATCGGGTATTTAAACGCCGGGTTATGGCGGTCCCGGTTGATTATGAACTTGGAACCCACTTGATGTCGAGGGGGGTACTCTCCCAGGTAAGTAGATAGGGGAAGATATGGGTTACCTCATAGCTTGTCTAACTTTTGAGAAATGCCGATATTTAAGTATAACTGGACTTCAGGCATTTGAATGTGGGTGTGCGTTGAGGCATACATAGATATGTTTTTGTTCGTGTTTTTTATTCTATAGGACATGTCATCCCTGGTTTACACTACTATACTTGTTTTGTTAAGATAATGCTCGAGACATTTAACGTTGCAAATATTATAACGTTTAAAGACATTGCCGAGAATAGGCAATTGCTTAACCTGCTAAAACCCCCTGATGCATTGTGGGAGTTTGAGGATGCTAAGCTGGTTCTTATAATGTGCCGATTGTGATGAATAATATAGAGTACAGCTATAATTATTTAGCTGTACATTTTTAGATTGTTTACTGCTATGTGATTTGGGTTTTAAATGTTTGGAAATACTTATCTCTCGCAGCCTCAACCTTGGGTTTATCCCTAAGTATTTCATTGTGTTCGTAGCGCTTTGAGAAATTATACATATTGGCAAGATTTAACTGTTGCGGTATAGCGACATGACCTTTGATATATGTATCGTTTTATTATTTTCCTTTGCAGATATAATGATTATATTATTCCATCTGAACAACTCTGATTGGTGAAAACGAATAGAGGTAATTACCTCTGTACAAAAGGTGTACTTTATTTGTACTTTCCCTCGTTTAAGAGGATTTGTAGCAATAATATTATAACAATGATGGTCACTATTGGCTAAATACCTAAGATGCTTACTCATTCCATCTCTCGCCATAAATGATTGCTCATATTTGATGAAGGATGTATCTTGGTACATATAGAGAATATTAGAGGCTAAATATGCATTATTAGTTGAATCAGCAGTTGGATTATGAATATTAATTTGGATATTTTCTTTTATGTTTTGTTCTACTTTAGTTTATATTACCATATGAGGAATAGTTGACCTTTGGATTTGGCTGTCGTGCCTTTGAAGAAAAATACCTTTATGGTGAGTGAATTTCCTGATCTCATGTTAGAGGACGCCTTACAGAGAATGGTAGTGTTTTCAATAGTAATATTTGAGATTGCTCGGTCAGGATTCGAAAATAAGGTCTTATGATTATGCTCTGCGTGAATATTATACAGTGGTAACTGTGTGATCTCGTACTATTTCCTGTGTTACGTTTTGCTAAAACTTGGGAATAAGGTTCCCGTTCACAGCTTGGGTGAGAATGATATTGTTTTTTCTGTTTTTTGTTCGTGTTTCATTTAATTATTGGTTGGCACTTATGTGACCACTTCTTTTCGTGCACCTCTCCATCCTGTTTTTGCTGGTGAAATGAATTTGGTGTTGGGTGTGTCGCTATGGTTATTGGTGATGGTATGGTTTATTGAATTTCAGTATATAATATGTATTTTTCTTTAACTTTGTTGTAGCCCTGAAGAAGTCATTGGGTGATTATTTCCCCTGACGAAACACGTGTTGGCATTTGTTCATGTGTTGTTGGCTACATTTTGTATGAAATCAATGGATTATGAAGACTAACAATATGATGAAGATGATTTGATGTGTGAAGAGAAAAGAAAAGAAAAAGAAAATAAAAAGAATTGATTTGATGAACTTTGCAAAAGAAAGAATTTGATTTCGTTCTTCTTTTCTCTTAGAGACTTTTTAGAAACTGTTTACTTGTGCTCGGGGACAACTTAACCTTCTTCATGCCCTTATGTGGTTATAACAAATCATATCCTTATAAAGGCATAGGAATCATGTCCATATTTAGTCATAGCCAATGCAGTCCAAATACGGCAAGGCTACTCCCATGGACTCCTAAAAAGTACAACGCGTTCTTTAAACAAACCAAGCCACCAGCAGCCCGGGAATTCCCCCTGCTTTTGTTTTGATTTGCACAAGAACTCCTATTGTCCAGAAAGAACTGTAAGTTCTTAGTGACGTCTTATGTCCAACCTCACTTCAAACTCGGCACCTTTCAGGTATAAATATACCAACGTTTGCCTTAAGCAAACACACGGTGGTTTGGAGCAGAGCGGCTATCTACTTGCCCGACGCCCAGCTGATGCGAGTGCCGAAAGAAGCCGACCCTCTCATTTGACGCACTGGGAGAGACGCTGTCTTTTCTCCAGCCGAGAAATCCAGCTCTGGTGTTTCCAGTCATCCTTGCGGGTTGCTGGGAGATCGAGTGCTGAGAGAGAGATACAATACCGCCTTCATTCTATAACCAAGGTACTGAGCTGATTAGATCCTTAGAGAATTCTTGATTCAGATTCTTGGCAAAAAACTAACTTAACTTAAACTGCAAATTACTTACTCCTTCCCCCTATTAGGCTTAGGTCAGGTACACCGGGGTAGGCGTATCTTAGAAGCACCAGTTGAGTACGTTTAGTCAATGATTTTATGTATGTATATATTTGATCCGTTTTAAGTATCATATGGATCAGAAACCATATCAATGCTTTTACAGTATTATTTCATAATAGTCCTTATACTGTACGCACTTTACTTCATGATAAGTATTGCAATTGTGGCAACTCACTTCTCTTGCATGAGAAAGAAGACTGCTAAATAAATAACAACTTTTATTGAAAACTTCCGTCTCTCTATTTCTCTGCACTCCTGGTGAAATTAGGCATGGATGATTGACTGAGTGAAATATCTATCTATTGTTTTCACACGACTCTGAAGATATACTTCTTATTCTGGGGGGAGCAAAGTTGTCATGTTTATGCGGTTGTCAGAAACTAATCCCTTCTTGTCAAAATCAGGAAAGTTAACTCCTTCCTGTTCATTCGAGAAAGTTTCTAGTGACCTCTGAGCTAGCTGGCATTCATAATTAAGTCTAACATATTCAGTAGAGACCTAGATGACCTCAGTCCTACGTCTAAACTGCAGTTTATGTTATTCCAATGAGCAGAGCCTATTGGGAATATAGGAACTATACTACATGGCGCCCAACGTTTGGTAAGGCGATAATCTAACGCAAGATACTAGAGTTATTCAGTCGTGCTTTTCACACAGACCCATTTTCCCGTAAAAACTCCAGTAGACGTCTGGAGTGGTTAAAAGGTTAATATCCACCGGAACTTTGTAGAAAGAGATTCCTATGTATTAGTTATTGGTTTAGTCAACGTTGAAGGATACAGTGTTCCAAAATATTGTGCACCTAATCTTTGTTTCCTTGAAACTTGCTCTGCAACAAAAAAACTTTCTGTCAGTAAAATGGGAGAAAGTGAAGACGAAAGGGAGAGAGCTAGAATAGCAGCTCGACAAGTCTCCAAGAAGAAGACCCGAATGCTATAATCATTCCGGTAAATGTAAGAAGAACTATAACTCTTAAACTTATAGAAAATGGACTATCACCAAGAGGTGGCACAGTCATATTTGTGGTAGAGGCCCATGAATATCGGCAGACAGAGGTATTCTATTCGTGGATAAACTTTCCAGCAGCAAACGCTGTAACAAAGGACTTCCACTATTACAAAATAGAGGAACCTCCGAATGAGTACACTCCTTTCGAGGAGGTGGAAATACCACTCAAATACCAAGAGCACCTGCTCTGCTTTAATGGCGCCCTAAAACATAATAATCACATCCAGACATTGAAGAAATGTCTGCACCAGATATTTTAGCACAGCTAAAACAACTAATCAAAATACATAGTCAATTAGTCCAATATGTAATGCGGACTTCAACAGTCCAACCAGCTATTAAAATTCCACAGCTGACCCCTCACCAGGGGAACACAAATAAAATTACACCACAGAACATACAGTCCTGTTTAGGTAAAGTACCCGCAAAACGGGATGAATATGCCCCGTTCGAGGACGTTGAAATTCCACTAACATACCAAGAGCACCTGCTCTGGTTTAATGGCGCCCTAAAACATCAAAATCACATCAGCAGGCTCAGTCCACTAGGTAGACCAGGAGCCACATGGCCAGTTCCAGCTAGCTACACACCACATACCGACATAGAAAAAATGTCAGACCGGGAACTTTTAGCTCAGCTAAAACAACTAATCAAAATACATAGACAATTGGTCCAATATGTCATGCAGACTTCAACAGTCCAACCAGCAATAAAAATTCCACAGCACACCCCTCAGCAGGGGAATACAAATAAAATCACACCACAGAATAAACAATCAGCCATTGGCAAAATAGCCGCAAAACGGGAACAAATTCCATTCTGGTTAGCTCAAGAAATCACTCAAATAGAGGCAGTATTTCCTGATACTGCACCTCATGAAAAACACAGAATTATGACTATCTGTCTTCCAATGGGGATCGCACCACATGTGGAGGACTGTGACACTTGGGGTACAGTCTTTGCTTCGATTTATACAAAAACACATGGTGTTCCGTCCATGGCGGTTATACCAGACGTACTAAGACAGATTCAAAATGAATACGGTCCAGAACCTGCTTTAACTCTAGGTATGAAATTACTGAAAGACTTCAAGCAGGTCTCGGCTATATTATTATCCAACATAAAAGGAGAAGCAGCATCTGTGGCAATCCGCCAGAAATTGAAAGAAACAGATATAGCAGATATAGCAGAACAACCTTTTGAACTTGCCAGAATCATAGAAAAATACTATGAAGAACTAGGTAGAGATAGTTTGGGTGGCAAACCACTAAAACCCCAAATAACTGAAAATCCTGAAAAAACATTCATTAAAAATAATCTCAATACTCCAAAAAAGAGTTGGGAGGGTATTAAACAATCCACTCCCAGAGAAAAACGGTTTCAGTCCAGAGGAAGGTCTCCTCAACAGAGAGATAGATCTCCAGAACGAGGAAGCAAGTCTCCCCAAAGGGAGCCCTCAGAGAAAAGATACACCCTTAGAGATAGGGATAAATTGAGAAAACCTGACCGATATCAAGATATTGATACACGTCCCTCTCGATCTTTTCAGAATTCCTCACAGAATTTGGAAAGAAGAGGACGGTCAGAACACAAGGAAGAGCACGTCAAGTCCAAAGACAAGGAACCTGCTCATCAAAGTAAAAAATTACAATTTACAAAAAAGAAGGTAGCTAGTATTAAAATAAAACATGCCGAGGATACTGAGGACAAAACTGAAAAACGGAGAGTAGGCCCAGACAATGCTAGACAGCGCAGCAGAAGTGACCATAGCTCGCAAGATCCTGATGAATCTTCTGGAGACAGTGGACACAAATGAATACATTCAAGTGGAAACTGCAGACACCAGAGTTTGCAACCCCATAAATTATATGAAATAACATTGCGTATAGAGGGGGACCAAACTAGGAAAATAAGAGGTCTCTTTTGGGATAATTTATCTAAAGGCTATGTCATCCTGTTAGCTGAATAAGACTGGCCACCAGAGTTTGTCAGGGAGTGCCCACATGGTGAAGAAATTATTATGCCTGCCTTCTCAAATCACATTCCAATTCATAAAAAAATACACATTTGCTAGAAAATGGGCAGTAGCCGAGGCTCCTGCATTATATAAAAATAATGCAGGATGGGATGAGGATTCTCCTCACCACAAAATACAGTTAAAAAATCAACCTACTGCACAGAGGCAGTATCCTTTTAAGCATGAAGCTAAAAAAAAGGTCAGAGAGATATTAGATCAACTTGAATATCAGGGGTAATTGAAACATGCACCTCACAAATGAACAATCCTTTGTTTCCTGTCTCCAAGCCAGACGATTCATATCGTCTAGTTTTGGACTACAGGCACCTAAACTCCTGCTGCAAAACATTTGCAGTACAAAACTCACACAGTGCAGCACTAATGAATAACATTGTGCGCAAAAAATATAAAACGACATTAGATATCTCAAATGGCTTCTTCTGTCAAAATATAGCACCGGAAAGCAGGTATTTGACCGCTTTCTCCTGTATGGGGGCCCAAAAACAATTCTGTCGACTCCCACAGGGATTCAAGAACAGCCCAGGACTATTCTCAGCAAGGGTAACTGAGTTACTACAAATGTACGATGATGAGGCATTATCATATGTCCATGACATCTATCTTACAGACGACGACCTGGAGACACACTTGAAAAGAGTGAACACCATAATACTTGGGTTCGCAGCTGAAGGGTACAAATTCAACTTTAAAAAGTCACGAATTGCTCACCTAACTGTCCTGTTTTTAGGATATGAATTATCAAGTGAAGGCAAAAGCCTAGCAGACAACTTCTTAGAGAAGTGTGCTGTACTCCAAGCACCAAAAACGCTGAAGAACTTACAATCAATACTAGGTTTCCTGAATTTCGGAAGAACATACATCCTAAATTATGCAGAGAGGGTTAAACCTCTCTACGAATTAATAAAACCTGATTTCAAATCAATTAATTGGACTCAGAAACACACAGAAATTTTAAGATCATTACAAACAGACATGTTAACTAAAACAAAACTGCAAACACGCGTAAACGTACGCAATCTTGTAATCCGAGTCATCCCACGAAGATGCGGATTCACGTACCTGACCTCTAATGAGGGAGAAACTGTACCAATAGCTTACAAATCACACTTGTACACACAAGCTGAAATGAAATTCAGTTATACTTAAAGAATTCTAACTGCGGTTCCAACTGCTGTAGCAAAAGAAAGAGCCCTAGAGAAACATATCTCTTTTAACAGCAGAATCAGCCCTTGAGGCAGTAAAAAGACCACTCATTCCGAATGCTGTGACATTAGATCCAAAATGGATACAATGGGAAAATTCTCTTGCTGCAGAAGACGCGAAACACGCATTTGATCCAAAAACTAAAAAAACGACAAAATCTAGAATACGAACATGAGTATCCTCTGGCAATAGAAATCCTGCCTCTCGAACATTACGGCTGTATAATATATACAGACGTTTCAGCACAACCCCCAGTTGGGGGTAAACAAGCATATAGTGCTGCGTGCACGATTGTTAAAGGTCGTTGGCACGAAAGAAAATTTAGACCACTGGTCACTAAAACTCAATCTCTAGGAGATTGTACAGCTCAGTGAGCTGAACTACAGGCTTTTAAGATGGTGCTTGAAAATACCGATCGCGAATTCCCCACACTAACAGTGTGCGATTCATATTACTGCGTTCTATCTTACAGTGAATACTTGCAGAACTGGGTTCAAAACGGCTTCAAAGATGCAAAAGATGGCACAATCAAGCATAAAATGCTTTGGGAACAATTAGTTCTTTTACAGAAAGAACTACAAAAGACTCACGTGGTACATACACTGAGTCATCAACGTGGTGGCGTTCACGTTGCAGGGAATTCATTGGCTGATGAGGCCGCGAAGGCAGCTGTGCAAACGGCTTCCGTAGCTGCCATCACCCGGTCAAAAACAAAAATAGACAGCGAAATATTGCAGGCTGTCAGTGCTTCAGTAAAAGATGTTAAAACAACACTCCCAAAAGGCTTTCCAGTAAAGTACTCATACAAAACTGATGCGAATAATGTTCCTTTTGCTCAAATCCCTGGAGTGGGGGATAGGGCAATTCCAAACATGGAACACAGGTTAGGACTAATTTTAGCGGCACACGAAGGGCTCGCTTCTGCACATGCTGGCGTTTCCGCCACTGTATCATTATTTAAACAGAGATATTGGTGTCCACGCATGAGAAAACAGACTAGAAACTATATTCTACAATGCGAAACATGCCCAAGAATGAAAGTATCAACAGTGAAACGACCAGCACAGACACCCCTTCTAATCTCAGATAAACCATTAGCATGCGTTTACCTGGACCACTTTGGTCCCTTACAAAGGGACGACAACTATAAATATATCATGGTCGCAGTGGATTCCTGCACGAGATTCAGTTGGATGTGGCCCCAGCGCTTGGCTGACGCCAGAACTGTTATAAAAGATTTGCGTGTATTTATCGGCACATACGCAATTGGCATGCTACATTCTGGCCAGGGTCCTGCGTTTAGCTCTCGAGCTTACAAAGAGGCCATGACCAGCATGGCCATTGCATTGCGGTACTCTTCTCCCTTCCATCCTGAGGGTAATGCGGTAGTGGAAAGAAAAAACCGTGACATAAAGCAATCTATAACGGCGAGGGTATTAGGTTCGGGTGATGGGTGGGTCAAACATATAACAAGTGTCCAACGTAGTCTTAACAATCTGCCAAGAAATTCTCTAAGAGATATCACTCCATACGAACTATTGTTTGGTACTAGAATGGTAATCCAGGACTTAGATTATCAGACTTCAGTGGTAAAAGAAAAATCCTTTGATATCAAAGATCGTTTGGCTCTTTTACAGGACTTTAATGAAATAAGAAGAAGTCTAAGTAACACAAAGTTAAAGCCAACAGCCACTAAAGAAAAACGACCTGTCCCAGCAAGACCTGTCTGGATTCCAAAGATTGGGGATCTAGTCAGAGAAAAGATCGCGGTGAAGAAGGAATTTGGGCCTTCTTACAGAAAAGCAGTACCTGTCTTAGCTGGCAGCGGAACAAGATCTGTAGTACTACCGCCCCTTGCTGGTAAAAAGGAGAACAGAGTTGTATCAATCGACCTGGTAAAACCACAATCATTTGGCCAATAATAAGTAGTAGGCCCAGTGGACTCCCAAGAAATAGCAGAAAACCAAATCTTGCTACAATCCAAGAGGTTCAAACTGAAAGACTAATCACTTTTGATAAACCTGCAGTGAATAAAAAAGGACTATGCAACAAAGCCATGGAACTTGTGCCTCTTGAAACCTAAATTGCAACAGTTCGTCAAGAAACACCTGTCTATCACGATGTAGCATCAGACTATGCTAATGAAACAAAGAAAGATCCAAAGACAAATGAAAATCCGGTAGCAATTCCAACAATTGACAGAACTGCATCTGGCTACTTCATCAATTTCGATGACTTTTCTGATGATCCAAGTGAACATGAGGACAAGCCAGCAACAAAAACTTTCAAAGAAAAAATGACTGAACTCTTTCATCAACTAAAAGAATCATATCTGATTTCACCATGGTTTGAATTTTGGATTGTGTTAGGTGTACATTTCCTCCTACTTTGGCTCATCATGGTTTTATGTTTGGGTAGATTTATTGATGGAAAATATATTACAATGGACACAGAAAGTCAGAACATCAACTTGGTCCTAAAGTCTCACAGATCTTCACACATCGAAAAAAGAGAACTGTCATCAGTGAACATCACAGTCAATCCTATACCTGGGGATGTAGCAAGGGACAAAACTGATTACAAAATCTATGGCCCGATTGAGCTCTTGAAATATCCACATCAATTCAAGGTTTCATTAAGTGACTTTGTGACACCAAGTACTTTCTCTGATGATTGGGACTTTGAAAATATTAATAATATGATGTCAGATTTAGAAATGTCAGCTAAATTCACAGAACACGATTATTTGCAGGGTTCATCAAATTATGAAGAAATGTATTGCTATAATCATTATGGTCATCACTATTTGCATAAATCTGCTAATCCAAGAAATGTTTTTACTTGTACTTATAACCAATGGGAACATTGCCCAACACCACCAAAAGGCAGTTCAAAAACGTTTTATGAGAAATTCCCATACTTCTCAGGGTTTAACAACACTGATCCAGAAACGTTTTGTTTCAAAATGTTAAATAAGACAGGAATGAAAAACAATGTTGACAAATACCAAATTGATTTATTCTGAAAAATGTTATGATAAAATGTCTACATTAGGTTTTGAAATTTGGAAAAACAACATTGAGACAAAAAGCCTGCATGATCCCAGAACAGATAATATTCCTGAATGACACCATTCAACAAACAACTTGTCTCGGCCTAGCCAAGATAAAAGACTTAAATAAACCGTCTAATCCAACGCCCATACCTGATAGTAATAGCACTACAGATGTGGAGATAGTCGTATCCCATATTTTACACCAAAACAGAACAAATCCTGATTGGAAAAAATGGTTGAACTGGCCCACAGACACAAATAACTGTCACGATAGATTCCTGAACAAAATACAGGGTTTCAAACAGACCAGGCCAGACCCAAGATATTCCCAAAGACAACATCCAGGGATAGTTACAACATACAGTGTAGGGAAACTGTGCCTTGAGTGGCTACAAAAATCCACACTGGCTGAAATTAAACAACACTTGACTTTACTTAAAGACGGTGCTGACTTGCGAGATTTCATACTGGGACCTCGCAAACAGCGTCAAAAACGTTTCATATACGCCGGTATATACGCTGCTTACAACGAAGCTTGGAAAGTGACGCAAATTGAAACTGCTGAAAAAATACGAGAAATTGATCGTATTAACTTGGAAAAATCACTTTCTGTAGTGGACAATGGGTTAACGACTCTGTCCTCCAGAATTTATTCACTGGACAACATTGTATCATCTGCTATTGATGTAATAGAGCAGGACTTGCTAATGTTACAACATGGCCAGTCCCAATTGCGTTCTATTGTACAGATAGGCTGGACGTTACAAAATCTGCGTTCAGGCTACGTGCCATGGCGTTTAATCAACACAACGTCATTATTTTCTATCTTTAACCGTATTGATAAACAAATCAGTTTGGCACAAAAAGGAGCAGACTATACGATTCTGAGAATTGAAAAACTTGAGAGATTACTATTGACAATGTCAGAACGACCTGTCATTGAATGGATAATACATGGTACAATTACAATTCCGATAACAACTTTTCAGTTTCAGTATTGCCAAAAGAATATACCAGCAGGCCTGTATGAAAGGTTGGGTAAAGGATACATCAAATCAACCTGGAATTTATCTTATACACATAAATGTTATAGTGAAGGGAAAAAAGAGGTATTTCTTAGTGGTAAAAACTGTAAAAAATCACTACGCGGTACACTTCTGTGTCACGGTATTAACTTGCATGGAGCCTGCGAGGGTTCATCACATAACCTTTCATGTCACCTGCACGGCACCCCTGCAACACAGACAGAGCCTTTTTTCAGACAGCTTTCCAACGGCAGCTACGTTCTAATAAGTGACCACAGCTGTTGTGGCATGGTGCCAGGAAAAGCGTATCTCGTGAGTGTTACTTCCATGGTCACTTTTTGTATGCAAGTATTGTATCCAAACAGCAATCCAGAAATGGAGGCGGCAATATGGCCTTCTTTGAATATCTCTTCTATTCGAATTGATACTTTAAGCAGAATGAAGTCTGTTCTTTTACAGACAACTGTGCCTTTAACCTCGTCCAAAGAGACGTATGATCTGCAAGTTGCAAGGACAGCGGCAGAGATACATACCCTATTATCGACAAATTGCCCCGTGCATTTCGTAGAAATGTTAAGCCAAATCTTAAACATGTCTGATACCAGTGGCATCGCACATGTATTTATGACAATTTTTTCGGGACTGTTAGCACCCTTTAAACAGTTCTGGGCATTTTCCCGAATTTTGTGCATTCTTTATTCGGCGGCCTGCCTCTTCTTTTGGGACTCGTAGCAGGAATTTTATTTTTGTTCCTTCTGCTTCGATATGGCAAGCCAAGCCCCAGACAAAACTCCAGCTATGATGGAAGAAACGATCCTAGCAATACGCTACCGAGACCGAATCTCTAGAGTCCTCGGATTGGCCCGGCTAAGAGATCTGAATACAACTTGGTTTCTTTCATTCAGACTAATCTGGCAAGATTGCAACTTACCTGTGCTTCGATGTCTGCTATGCGGAGAAGAATGCGTTTTGGACGTCTGTCTTACACTACCATCAGCAGTACCAATGGATATAGATACTTTGCTTGGTTCGGTAAAGGCTCATGCAACGTATTGTCCCCAGCGGCTACCTATTCTGATGACGGCATTCGTTGAGACTTCACCATTACGATTAGGTGGCGGTGAACTACGAGATGAAAGCAGCACCACACAGGTACAACCTTCCGTGAGCATTGCTGATGTAGAAATCGATGATGGCAATGATTCTCTCATATGCACTATTTCAGCTTTTTCGAACTTTGTCGAACTTTCACCTACTGTTGTAGACCAATTTTTCGCAAGCCTGTCTGATATGATGTTCTCTCCTAACAATGAGAATAACTTTTAAAACAACGAGCACACAGCGTTTCCTGAACTCTGAATTCGGCCTTCAGTTTTTTTTAAACAACACTACTGAAAACAATTGGAACTATTTTTTCCCCCTGAAAGCGAAATTATTTTTTTCCATTTCCAAAATATTTACCCTTTTTCTGGCACATGGTACTCGGCTTAAAGTAGAACTATTCTTAGAGAACAGAACTTCTATTTTTAGAGACTCTAGAGACAATATTTAAAATCAGCCTCTAGCACATGTACAGTATTGTATAAATATGTGATGAAAAGGGATTGACCTTCTCTTCTGTATTAAGAGCCATTTCATAAATGTAATTTTCGCAATTCATTCAGCCAATATTCATATATGCATTATCTGAATGATTACCTTCTGCTTGAAAACGTACAGTATAAATACTCATTTTCGTGTATATACCATACACCATTTCAAATGCAATTTATGTGTTTTGGGGTGGGTTGTAAAACACATGCATCGTTATATGTTTAGTATTGCTCAGCATTTAGAAATGATGGACATTATACGTGGAGTGGGTGTTGTGAATGTATCTAGGACCCTAATTAGATCTTCCCGATTGATGCCCTTATATGGTTATAACAAACCACATCCTTATAAAGGCATAAGAATCATGTCCATATTTAGTCATAGCCAATGCAGTCCAAATACGGCAAGGCTACTCCCATAGACTTCTAGAAAGTACAACGCGTTCTTTAAACAAACCAAGCCTCCAGCAGCCCGGGAATTCCCCCTGCATATGTTTTGATTTGCACAAGAACTCCTAGAGTCCAGAAAGAACTGTAAGTTCTTAGTTACGTCTTATGTCCAACCTTACGTCAAACTCGGCACCTTTCAGGTATAATTATACCAACGTTTGCCTTAAGCAAACACACAGTGGTTTGGAGCAGAGCGGCTATCTACTTGCCCGACGCCCAGCTGATGCGAGTGCCGAAGGAAGCCGACCCTCCCATTTGACGCACTGAGAGAGACGCTGTCTTTTCTCCAGCCGAGAAATCCAGCTCCGGTGTTTCCAGTCACCCTTGCGGGTTGCTGGGAGATCGAGTCCTGAGAGAGAGATATAAGACCTCCTTCATTCTATAACCAAGGTACGGAGCTGATTAGATCCTTAGAGAATTCTTGATTCAGATACTTGGCAAAAAACGAATTTAACTTAAACTGCTACCTACTTACTCCTTCCCATGTATTAGGCTTAGGTCAGGTACACCGGGGTAGGCGTATCTTAGAAGCACCAGTTGAGTAGGTTTAGTCAACGATTTTATGTATGTATATATTTTATCCGTTTTTAGTATCATATGGCTCAGTACCCATATCAATGCTTTTACAGTATTATTTCATAATACTCCTTTTTTTTATTTATTCATTTATTAAAACGTATAAGGTGCACAGCTACCCGCAATAGGTTTCCCAGTAAGTATTGCAATTGTGGCAACTCACTTCTCTTGCATGAGAAAGAAGACTGTTCAATAAATAACCACTTTTATTGATAACGCCCGTCTATCTATTTCTCTGCACTCCTGGTGAAATTAAGCATGCACTATTGACGGAGTGAAATAGCTGTCTATTGTTTTCACACGACTCTGGAGATATACTCATTATTCTGGGGGGAGCAAAGCTGTCATGTTTATGCGGTTGTCAGAAACTAATCTTTTCTTGTCTAAATCAGGAAAGTTTACTCCTTCCTGTTTATTCGAGAACGTTTCTAGTGACCTCTGAGCTAGCTGGCGTTCATAATTAAGTCTAACATATTCAGGAGAGACCTAGATGACCTCAGTCCTACGTCTAAACTGCTGTTTATGTTATTCCAATGCGCAGAGCCTATTGGGAATATAGGAACTACACTATAGTTGCTCTCTACTGATGACGGGCTAAAGCAGGAAACATGTGTCTAGACATAACAGCACTATCAGCACCAACTTTGGTGAAAGACTACAGCACCTTTGAAAGTAAGCGTACTGCATTTACCAGGATGCAATGGGATGAACTATGCTTGGATGAGAGGCAGTGTGCTCCCTCCCTCCCTGTGATCAAAAGGCTCCCTTCAGCCAACAAGCTGACGAGCTATCCTGGGATGCACCTGTGTGCCTGTGGAGATGTACTGTGACCTGTGAAGGCTTGGGCACCATTTCAGCAACTCCTGATTACTTTTTTCTGCTCCTTAATACTTTTTGCATTCTACTGATGACGGGCTAAACCCAGAAACACGTGTCTAGAGAAAACAGCACTATCTGAACCAACTTTGGTGAAAGAGTTCAGCACCTTTGAAAGTAAGCGTACTGCATTTACCAGGATGCAATGGGGTGAACTGCGCTTGGGTGAACGGCAGTGTGCTCCCCCCCCCCCCCCGTGTTCAAAAGGCTCCCTTGAGCCAACAAGCGGATGAGCTCTCCTGGGATGCACCTGTGAGCCTGTGGAGAGGTAATGTGACCTGTGAAGTCTTGGCCACCATTTCAGCAACCCCTGATGACTTTAGTCAGCTCCTTAATACTCTACACTGATGACGGGCTAAACCCAGAAAGACATGTCTAGAACTAATAGCACTATCTGCACAAACTTTGGTGAAAGACTACAGCAGCGTTGAAAGTAAGCGTACGTCATTTACCAAGATGCAGTGGGGTGAACTGTGATGGGATGAGAAGCAGTGTACTCTCTTCCCTCATGTTGAAAAGGCTCCCTTGAGCTAACAAGCTCTCCTGGAATGCACCTGTGTGCCTGTGAAGAGGTACTGCGACCTGTGATGACTTGGGCATCAGTTCCTCAACCCCTGAGAACTTTTTTCTGCTCCTTACTACTTTTGCTCTCTACTGATGACTGGCTAAATCCAGAAACACGTGTCTAGAGATAACAGGACTCAATCAATCAATCAGCAAATTTGTAGAGCTTGCTACTCACCTGCTAGGGTCTCAAGGCGCTTGGAGGGGGGGGAGTTGCTACTGCTCGAACAGCCAGGTCTTGAGTTGCTTTCTGAAGGAGAGATGGTCCTGGGTCATCCGAAGGTGGGTGGGGAGGGAGTTCCATGTCTTGGCCGCCAGGAAGAAGAAGGATCTTCCTCCGGCGGTGGATTTGCGGATTTTTGGGACAGAGGCGAGGGCGAGGCTGGCGGATCGGAGCTGGCGGGTGGGTGTGTAGAATGTGAGGTGGCTGTTGAGGTATTTCGGGCCCATGTCGTGGAGAGCCTTGTGTGCATTGGTGAGGAGTCTAAATGTGATCCCCTTGGTGACGGGGAGCCAGTGCAGGTCTTTCAGATGGGCAGAGATGTGAGTGTGGCGAGGATGCGTCGTGCAGAAGTGTTCTGTATGCGCTGGAGTCTTTTCTGGAGTTTGGCTGTGGTTTCGGCGTAGAGGGTGTTCCCGTAGTCCAGACGGCTGGTGACGAGGGCCTGGGTGACCGTCTTCCTGGTTTCGGTTGGGATCCACCGGAAGATCTTTCCGAGCATGCACAGGGTGTTCAAGCAGGAAGACGAGACGGCGTTGACATGCTTGGTCATTGTGAGGGAGAAGTCTAGGATGAAGCCCAGGTTGCGTGCATGGTCCGTTGGCTTGGGTGCGGTGCCCAGTGCAGCCACCAGGAGTCGTCCCAGGCGGAAGGGGATGGTCCGAGGATGAGGACTTCCGTCTTGTCTGAGTTCAGTTTCAGACGGCTGATCTTCATCCATACCTCGACGTCTTTCAATCCTTCCTGGATGCTGGCTTTGGCGGTGGCGGGGTCGTTGGTGAGGGAGAGGATCAGCTGGGTATCGTCGGCATAGGAGATGATGTTAAGGTTGTGTTGGCGTGCGATGGCAGCGAGAGGGCTCATGTAGACATTGAAGAGGGTGGGGCTGATTGAGGAACCTTGCGGGATGCCACAGATGACTTCGGTGTCCACGGATCGGAATGGGGGGAGGCGGACTCTCTGGGTTCTTCCGGCGAGGAACAAGATGATCCACTCCTGGGCCGCTCCTTGGATTCCGGTGTTGCTGAGGCGCTGGATCAGAGTGTGGTGGCATACGGTGTCGAAGGCTGATGAGAGGTCTAGGAGGATGAGGGCAGCAGTTTCCCTGTTGTCGAGCAGGGATCTGATGTTGTCGGTAGCTGCGATGAGAGCGGTCTCGTTGTGGTTTGCTCGGAAGCCGGACTGTGATGGGTCGAGGGATCCGTTGGTCTCCAGGAAGGCGGAGAGTTGTCTGTTGACGGTCTTCTCGATGACATTGGCTGGAAAGGGGAGGAGCGAGATGGGGCGGAAGTTCTTGAGGTCCGTGGGGTCAGCGGTGGGTTTCTTCAGGAGGGCGCTCAGATCGGCATGTTTCCAACTCCCAGGGAAGGTGGCGTATGCAAAGGAGCTGTTGATGATGTTCCAGAGCTGGGGTGCGATGATGGAGTCGGCTTTTTTGAAGATGTGGTGTGGGCAGGGGTCAGTTGGGAAGCCGGAGTGGATGGTGTTCATCAGGTGGGTGGTGTTTTCAGTGCTGAAAGGGGTCCAGGTGCAGAGGGTGGAGGACTAGCTGCCCCAACTTTAGTGAAAGACTACAGCAACTTTGACAGTAAGCGTACTCCATTTACCAGGATGCAATGGAGTGAACTGTGCTGGGATGAAAGGCAGTGTGCTCCCTCCCCCCTGTGTTCAAGAGGCTCCCTTGAGCCAACGAGCTGACGAGCTCTCCTGGGATGCACCTGTGTGCCTGTGGAGAGATACTGTGACCTTTGAAGACTTGGGCACCATTTCAACAACCCCTGATGACTTGTTTCTGCTCCTTAATACTTTTTGCTCCCTACTGATGACGGGCTAAACCCAGAAACCCGTGTCTGGAGTTAACAGCACTATCTGCACCAACTTTGGTGAAAGACTACAGCAAATTTGAAAGTAAACGTCCTGCATTTACCAGGATGCAATGGGGTGAACTGTGCTTGGATGAAAGGTAGTGTGCTCCCTCCTCTCCTGTGTTCAAAGGGCTCCCTTGAACCAACAAGCTAACGAGCTCTCCTGGGATGCACCTGTTTGCCTTTGGAGAGGTACTGTGACCTGTGATGACTTGGGCAATGGCTACGGCGTTCGACCTCGGACCTGGGGACCTGGGTTCGAGTCTCAGTAACGACGCCAAACAAACATCCTGTGATTCTGGGCAAATCACTTAATCTCCCCGTGCCTAAAAAAAATGAATGTGTGTCCTCATGTAACATAACTGGTGCTATGCAAAGCGCTTTGATAACCCGATTCGGTTCAGGTTCGCGCTATATAAAACTCTAAAAAATAACAAACAAACAAAAAAAACACCTGAGGACTTTTTTCCTGCTCCTTACTACTTTTTGCTCTGTACTGATGAAGGGATAAACCCAGAACAAATTCTGTAGATATAACCGCACTAACTGCACCAACTTTGGTGAAATACTACAGTTTATTTGAAAGTAAACATACTCCATTTACCAGGATGCAAAGGAGTGAACTGTGCTGGGATGAAAGGCAGTGTGCTCCCTCCCCCTGTGCTCAAAAGGTTCCATTAAGCCAACAAGCTGACAAGCTCTCCTGGGATGCACCTGTGTGCCTGTGGAGAGGTACTGTGACCTGTGAAGGCTTGGGCACCATTTCAGCAACCCCTGATTTCTTTTTCTGCTCCTTAGTAATTTTTTCTCTCTACTGATGACAGGCTGAACCCAGAAAAAAGTCTCTAGAGATAACCGCACTAGCTGCACCAACTTTGGTGAAAGACTACAGTTTCTTTGAAAGTAAACATACTCCATTTACCAGGATGCAAAGGAGTGAACTGTGCTGGGATGAAAGGCAGTGTGCTCCTACCCCCCTGTGTTCAAAAGGCTCCCTTGAGCCAACGAGCTGACGAGCTCTCCTGGGATGCACTGTGTGCCTGTGGAGAGATACTGTGACCTTTGAAGACTTGGGCACAATTTCAGCAACCCCCGATGACTTGTTTCTGCTCCTTAATACTTTTTGCTCCCTACTGATGACGAGCTAAACTCAGAAACGCATGTCTAGAGTTAACAGCACTCTCTGCACAAACTTTGGTGAAAGACTACAGCAACTTTGAAAGTAAACATACTGCATTTACCAGGATGCAAGGGGGTGAACTGTGCTGGGATGAGAGGCTGTGTGCTCCCTGCCCCCCGTGTTCAAAAGGCTTCCTTGAGCCAACGAGCTGACGAGCTCTCCTGGGATGCACCTGTGTACCTGTGTAGAGATACTGTGACCTGTGAAGACTTAGGTATCATTTCAGCAACCCCTGATGACCTGTTTCTGCTCCTTGTTACTTTTTGCTCCCTACTGATGACTGGCCAAACCCAGAAACACGTGTCTAGAGTTAACAGCACTATCTGGACCAACTCTGGTGAAAAACTACAGCAACTTTTGAAGTAAACGTACTGCATTTACCAGAATGCAATGGGGTGAACTGTGCTGTGATGAAAGGTAATGTGCTACCTCCCCCTCTGTGTTTAAAAGGCTCTCTCGAGCCAACGAGCTGACAAGCTCTCCTGGGATGCTCCTGTGTACACGTGGAGAGGTATTGTGACCTGTGAAGACTTGGGCACCAATTCAGCAATCCCTAATGACCTTTTTCTGCTCCTTAATAATTTTTGCTCTCCACTGATGACGGGCTAAACCCAGAAACACGTGTCGAGAGATAACAGCACTATCTGTACCAACTTTGGTGAAAGACTACAGCAACTTTGAAAGTAAGCGTACTCCATTTACCAGGATGTAATGGGGTGAACTAGTTGAAATTTAGCAGCGATCAACTTAAGCATTAGCAGAATACATCTTAAATTTAGAGACTATCTTGTCCGTTGTGTGGAATCCATTTTGTATTTCTGGCAGCCATTTTGTTTGCCATGTGCTCACCGAGTGCTCTGTCCTACTTTCCTGTTAACTGCTCTTGAAATCTGCCTAGAGACGAGATGTATTTAGCCTCTCCTGCTTTGCTCATGCTGAGTTGAGCTCACAGCTGTCCCCATCTTGTAACTGTCAGGATGTGTCCACCAGAATTAGCTAACTGTCAGCCCCTCCCACTTGTTGCCAGCACACTTTCTGTATGACCTTATATGTATTTAAAACCAGCATTCTGTTCTTGTACCTCCTTCATTTGAGCCCCTGTGTGGGTATAAAAGGACCAAGCTCCTTCCAGTCAGAGTGCTACTTCACACATTGCCTAAGGGTGTTGTGTGAATGTAGTTCCACCTCATGAGGTTTAATAGACTCTGTCTTTTCTATTCCAGCTTCTGTGCCAACTTATTTCTAATGGTCTGAGGACTCTGTGCCGAGAAGGGAGAACCCCTAACACTGGTAGGCATTGCTGAGGCTCACCAACACAAATTGGCGCTTCCAACGTGGGGCTCATCGGTGACTCGGATGTCCAAAGGACTGGTTTCGACGAAGGATTGGAGTCTCGCTTTGGACACGATCACTGCCTGAGGAGAACCGGCGTTTTTCCTTTCTTTCTGATCTGACCATCCAGGTGGTGCTGGTCCTCGACTGAAATCTCTTCTGTTGAATCGCCGAGCAGTGACCATTTGGTCGATTTGAGAACTTGGCAGTTGGAACCTGGACACCATTTGAATGGTAAGAGCCGTTCTGTGGCACTTGCTGTTGGTTTGACGCCTTTGATTGGTAAGGTAGTTTAGTAACACTTACTGCAGCTTTGTTTGTACGATTGGTCAATATTGAAATCTGTTTGACAATTATATATGTATTGCAATTCATATAGGCAGGTAATGAGGACATTTTTCTCTAATTAACTTTGTTTGAACGGCGCAATGTACGAAGAGTACCTTAAGAGCTACTTTGATTATAATACTGCATATTTTGCACTATTTTTTGCATGCCTCTTTCCAGCACACTTCGTAGGATGGGTTGCTTTTGTAGTGGTACCAATTTGAGACTTGACGATGCACAACCGGCCCCTCCGGAGGGGACTCCTAATAGGGACATGTATGTTAAGTATGGTATTTCTTCCATAATGTACAGCACGTTATGGAATCGATACACAGTAGAAAATGGGATTCCCCGTTGGCTAAGGGTCGCACCAAAGTCCAGTAGGAACCCCACTCCCACGTAAAAGAGGGGCGGTGCACTCCCCAAAAGGACACCTTCTCCCCCTGTTAGTACCATAGCCAGGGCAGCCAGGCTTACTCCCTCGATAGCATACCAAGCATTTCGGACTACGCACTGTAGTAGAAGAGACCCGCTACAGATAGACGCCACACAGAGTCATAGTAAAAATATCTGAATCTTTATATAGCTTTATCATAAGGTCCATGATGATCACAATCCACAAGGTTACTTCAAGATTAGGCTTTAGTTGTCTTGCTTAGAAAAGGTTAGGTTAACTTGGTCCAGGTCAGGGTAGGGTAAGTCCTTGGGCCACGCCCCGGGTACTCACAGGGTCTCAAGATGACGGGGGGGACCACAGGGGGCCCTGCCCCTTCTGCGGGTGAATGTAGACAGCACGAGGCATACTCTAGATGCTGCAGGTCCCACAGGCAAGGCGCACCGGCTGGTACGGTTGAAGAGTACGAGGCGTACTCACTGCTGAGGCGTACAGAAGCACACCAGCGATTGCGGACCGGAGTACGAGGCGTACTCTTCCGGTGGGTTTCAGGAGCCGCGACAGCGTCAGCAGGGCTCTGGGGGTCTTGTAGGGGCACACTCGTAGTGCCTTAGGTAGGAGCCACGACAGCGTCAGCAAGGCTCTGGGGGTCTTGTAAGAGCACACTTGTAGTGCTGTGGGTAGGAGCCGCGACAGCGTCAGCAGGGCTCTGGGGGTCTTGTAGGGGCACGCTCGTAGTGCCTTAGGTAGGAGCTGCGACAGCGTCAGCAGGGCTCTGGGGGTTATAGGGGCACGCTCGTAGTGCCTTAGGTAGGAGCGGCAACAGCGTCAGCAGGGCTCTGGGGGTTGGGTAGGGGCACGCTCGTAGTGCCTTAGGTAGGAGCCGCGACAGCGTCAGCAGGGCTCTGGGGGTCTCGTAGGGGCACACTCGTAGTGCCTTAGGTAGGAGCCACGACAGCGTCAGCAAGGCTCTGGGGGTCTTGTAAGAGCACACTTGTAGTGCTGTGGGTAGGAGCCGCGACAGCGTCAGCAGGGCTCTGGGGGTCTTGTAGGGGCACGCTCATAGTGCCTTAGGTAGGAGCTGCGACAGCGTCAGCAGGGCTCTGGGGGTCTCGTAGGGGCACGCTCGTAGTGCCTTAGGTAGGAGCCGCGTCAGCGTCAGCAGGGCTCTGGGGGTCTGTAGGGGCACGCTCGTAGTGCCTTAGGTAGGAGCCGCAACAGCGTCAGCAGGGCTCTGGGCGTCTTGTAGGGGCACACTCGTAGTGCCGTGGGTAGGAGCCACGGCAGCATCAGCAGGGCTCTGGGGGTCTTGTAGGGGCACACTGGTAGTGCCATAGGTAGGAGCCGCGACAGAGTCAACAGGGCTCTGGGGGTCTTGCAGAGGCACACTCGTAGTGCCATAGCTAGGAGCCGCGACAGCGTCAGCAGGGCTCTTGGAGTCTTCTGTCCTCTCAAGTCTTTGAAGTCAAAAAAGTCCTGACCTTTCGAATTCTCTCCTGCTGCCATCTCGCAGGCATCTGCAGTCTCGTCCAAAGTAGTCTTGCCTCACTAGTGCGCGCGTCTCTCTTTTTATCCAGCAAAAAAGTCTTTGATGGAGGCATTGAGTTCCCCTCCCCAGATCCCGATTGTGGGCGTCTCCTGTCCTGGGACACCTCATTCTTTGACTCGGGAAGGCAGGGTCATCAGCCGCCCAGCAGGAAGCGGCGTCGGCATTGTGTAGAGCAGGACACAGCCCAAAACCACTCCTCCCCCTAATCTACACGGCTGACAGTTGCCACCAGATGCTTGAGTTTCCCCAGGCCCTGTCCTTCTCGCCAGACGGGGAATACACATCCCAGCAGTGGCCCACAGCAAGGTTGGAAGAGGAAACAGTCACTCCCTAGACGTATTATTTCCAGATATAGAATTTAGAAAGCATCCTTCCCTGGGAATGTATTAATAAATTGGATCTCAGGGATGCTAGTCTCCTATTTTAAACAGGTTCCCTGGGTCAGATAGATCATTCGATGCAATAATCAAACCTGCCCATTTGGGCCTAGGGGAGGCAGGTATCCTTACAGTAAAAACGAAAATGGTTGTATTTTATTACTAGGTAATGCCACACACATCAGGGCATGACCCACCTTCAGCTGACAATGCACCCTGCCCACGGGCCGACCAAAGGGGTGTCTGATATGTAGCAAAGGAACCCAAATAGGTAAGAGAAAAGGGTGAATGTCTCGCAAAGTTTAGGGGTTAGCCTTTAAAAAGAGGGCCAGGTCCAACATACACTTGTAAAGATCCTGAGTTACGTTGGCCTATGCATGGGTCATTTGATTTGCGAAAGATTCAGTATGTGGAGCAACGAATGTTTAAACGAAAGGCTAGGCAAGATATTTTTCACTGTTTGTGAATGTGAGAGAAAGAAGTGCGTGATCGAATGAACCGCGAGCAGGCCTTGATTGAAAAAGAACAACGTAAGAGTATTTATGCAAAAGCATTAGAAATTAAAAATAAAGAAATTAAAGAGAGGGAAGATAGGGAGCGTCAGTTACAGGTAAATGGCCAATACGCTGTTCGTAGACCTATTTATCCTATTCTTAATAAACCCCAAGATGATTGTCTCTTATTACATCGTTGTCCACCTCCGTATATTCTTCCTACTGTTCCTTATGAGTCAGATGAGGAATCTCCTACAGACCAGGACAAAGCTCGAGAAACTCGTTCAATATTATCTGCTGGGCGTGCATCTGACATTAGATCTGCTGCGCGTAAAGCCGTTCGTAGTACTGCCACTGCTTCTGAACTTTTAGATAGTATAAAAGATTGGCAGGAAAGGGAGCAAATATATTTTACCGATACATTTGCCGCAGATGTTATAGAACGATTTAGGAATCATTCGGTAGAAATGGAGCCTGATGATGTAGCAGCTGATTGTAAACAATTACATGACGGTCTTTTTGTCTTTTCCCAGGTGCCTGACACAATCAGAAGCTTGGTTAAAGTGCGTATTGACGCAGCCCGTTTGCGAGAGGTGAAAAAGACAGCAGACGCAGCTGCACAAACATCCCACGTCAGCATGGCACAAACTTCTACTCTTGAAACAGATAAGAATGTTGTAATTAATGTGAAACCCATGCGGGAAGCCGCACCTTTATATGTTCCTCCTAAGGGAACGGGTACAAATGATGATAAGACTTCTGCAGGTGCTAACAGGTATTTTATTTATAATTGGGTTTATACTCCTTGGAATAGAGCAGATGTTATGGCCCTTAAAAATGCATTGCCTGATCCGCGAAAGAATCCTGCAGCCTTTTGTGAGGAAATTGAGGGTGCAATTAGTTCTTGTACTATGACTTTGCCTGATATTGATTTGTTTTTTGGATTAATATTACCGCCTGATATCTGGAGAACTGTGCGTAAAGTTGATGACGGTGCGACATTTGGAGCATTATGGAAAGATTTAGAGCAGTTAGATGAAGATAGAGAACCTGCACAGAAACTGTGTCAGTTAATTTTAAATCTTCCGGCAGCTATATTAGTTAAGCTAAAGATGATTATTCCCCCTAAAAAGATAGATTGGACTGTATTAGCGTTGTGTAAGCAAAAGGCACATGAATCGGTTTCAGATTTCTTTACACGCTTTGAAGAGAAAGTCCACGATTTTTGTGGCCAGTCATTGACAGATGACACGGGTAGACATCTGTTTTTCGACAAATATGTCGCAAACCTTTTGCCAGCAATAGCTAGTCGCCTAAAGGCCAGTGAGAGTTCATGGACTACCTCTTCTCCGGTTTCTATCTTAACCATGGCTCAGTATTATGAGCGACAAGAATTAGAAGCTAAAAGTAATGAGGATAAAAAGTCTAAAGAGTTAAAAACAAACGTTATGTTAGCTCAAGCTTATGGACCACCTTCTAGAGGTAATGATAGAGGCGGACGTGGATTTTATGGTTCGTCTTTTCCTTCTTATACTCGTTCGAATTTCTCTGTTGACCAGTGTACGTACGGCAAGGAATTTGGACATTGGCTTTCTGATTGTCCAGAACTACGTGCTCAGCAGTATCCACGTGGTCGGGGACAAATGAGAAATCGCTCAGGGTATTCAGGGCCTAGAAGAAGCACGAATGATCGCGCTAGGTTTGATGCTATTACAGGTGGGCAGTATGGGTTTAACACTTTTGATAGAAGGAACCAATATCAAATGTCCGACTACCTGCCGTCTGATTTTTAAGATTCTGCTTATGCATAGGATTGCCTAGGATGGGGTAAGGAATCAGTTGAAGTTCCAGTAGATCAGAGGGGTCCCTATGTTACAGCACATGTTTTGGCTTCTACTGATCAGTTTCTGGTTGATACAGGAGCTACTTGTAGCGCCTTGTCTAAACAATCGGTTCCAAGGGCTCCCCTGTCTGGCTTAACCATTACATCAATATGTTTCGATGGAACACCTTCCCTTAGCCCATTGTCACATCCACTCGCATTCCATGTTGATAAGTTTACTGCTCCATGTCAGTTTTTGCTTTCTCCAAACACACCAGACAATATTGTGGGTCTTGATATGTTTAAATATTTCAGGGCTACGATACGATGTTCCCTGGAAGGAGTACGAGTTATTTTGAATGACAACTACCCTGTGATTGAGAGCTCTTGTATTGTTAAAGAGGACATTGCATTAGCCTCACTCCCTAGTACTTTGTGGGCTACTTCAGATACCGATGTAGGGCAAATGGTTATTCCGCCAGTGCATATTAGTGTCAAGGAGGGTGCCTCTTTGCCAAGACTGCCTCAGTATAAAATTTCTAAAGAAGGAGAAGAAGCACTAACACGCATTGTTCATGATTTGATTAAAGTGGGGGTTGTGAAAGAAGTTCCTTACAATGTTTGCAATAGGCCGATTCTTCCCATTTTGAAAAAAGATACTGACACCAGGATTTATAGATTCATTATTGATTTAAGAGAAGTCAACAAGATTGTAGTACCGCGGTACCCTGTGGTTTCTGACATAACGACATTACTTACCCTGGTTCCTCCGACAGCAACTACATTCTCTGTTATAGATTTGAAGAATGCTTTCTTTTCGATCCCTATTCTTCCTGAAAGACGATATTTGTTCGGTTTCACTTTGAATAACCGATCTTTAGAGTTTGTAGAGTTCTTCAAGGCTATACTGAGAGTCCGAGTATTTACAGTCAAGCATTGAAGAGACAGCTTGATTCCTTTACTTTGCCTGAAGGGGTGGCTCTCATACAATATGTCGATGACATCTTGTTGGCAGCTGATACGCCTGAAGTATGTGAAGAGTGTACTTTGTCTTTGCTTTCTTTTCTTTTGAAGCAGACCAAGACACAACACTTAACTAGTGCTCGCCTGACAGGATACAAATTGACACTGTTAGCACCTCATACTACCTTGATGAGGTGCGCGACCCTGAACCCAGTCACTTTGTTGCCATATCCTGCTGCTCAGTCCCAGTCAAAGGAACCTCACGATTGTGTATTCCTTACTGAGGAACAGACAAAGGGTTGCATCGATTTGCAAGATACGCCCCTTCCAAATGTAGATGGGCAACTGTGGGTTGATGGGTCCTGTCTGAAGTTACCAGATGGCACGACTTCAGCTGCTTATGCAGTTACCACGCTTGAGACAGTAGTGGAAACAGCTCGCATACCTCAGAAGTCAGCTCAAGCAGCTGAACTAATAGCTTTGACGAGCGTGTGAACATAGCACAGACTTTTGTGTGAACATTTACACGGATAGCCGCTATGCTTTTGGAGTGGTCCATGATTTTGGCCTACTGTGGAAGGAAAGAGGCTTTCTTACATCCCACGGGATGCAGATAATGAACGGAGAATTAGTACATAATCTATTGACTGCACTTACATACCCCCAAAAAGTTGCTATTATATAATGTAGCGCACATAAGAAAATCATTGACGAAATAGGACAAGGCAATGCCTTTGCAGATCGCGTAGCTCGTGAGACTGCGATGCAGCGAAGCACTACATCCATGTACGTAGTGAAGTCTCAAGCTGAGCGTTGGCATGACGCTAGAGAGGAAGTATTGGATATACAGAGATCTGCCTCTGTGGAAGAGCTTGAGCAATGGTCTAAAGAAGGAATGTTAGACAATGAGGGTTGTTGGCGTAACAAAGAAATGAATAAGTGGAAATTGCCTGCATCCTATTTACAACCTATGGTTCAAATGGCACATGGGCTGGCACATGTTGGAGCTCTATCAATAACTAAATTGCATACACAAGTTTGGGAGCATCCTGAAATTGCCAGCGCAGCTAAAAGAGTAGTACAGTCCTGTTTGATCTGTTGGCAATATAATCCTGGAAAAGGGACACAGACTCCTACAGGAGGGTTTGCTACACCAACCGCACCTTTTGAAGTCTTGCAGATGGATTACATCCAACTTGAACACTGCAATAATCTGAAATATGTCCTAGTGGTGGTATATGCCTTCAGCAAATGGATAGAGGCATACCCTACAAAGGATAATACAGCTCTCACTACAGCGAAGGTGCTTCTAAAAGAGTTTTTCCCTAGATATGGGGTTTGTAAGCTTTTGTGAAGTGTCAACGGACCTCATTTTATTGGGCAAGTTGTTGAGCATGTCCTGAAAGTGTTAGGGATCAAACAGAAATTCCACCCGCAATCAGCAGGATTAGTGGAAAGATACAATGCTACATTAAAATTAAAGTTGGCGAAAATACTGGCTTCCACGTCTTTAAGGTGGCCAGATGCATTACCCTTGGCATTGTTGTCCATAAGATCGGTGCCACATTCACGATCTGGTCTCACCCCATACGAAGTGGTCTTTGGGAGACCGATGAATATTTGGGGAGTTCCTAAGCCGCGTCCCATACATGATGTTCCTTTTGTTCTGATGAATGATTATTTGGCACAGTTAACCGACGGTTTGATCTCTATTCATCAACAGGTTCGAGAAGCGCTTCCTGACAGATTTACAGGTGAGGCCCATGAACTCCGTCCTGGTGACAATGTGATGGTCAAGGTCTTCGACAGATCGAACAGCCTGGAACCGAGGTGGCGAGGTCCGGAGCAGGTGCTCCTGACTAAAAGGACAGCAGTTCGAGTGACGAACAAGCAGAACTGGATCCACAGCACACACTGTAAGTGTGTGTCGCCTGCCTTGGTGGAACCTGCTGTGCTGACCGACCATCGAGAGATTCTGGAGATGGAGAAAGGTCAAGCTATCTCACCTGACAAATCTGCCGAAGACTTCCCTGCCCACACATTTCCTGGACCATCGCAATATCACTTGAGACCGAGGAAAGAATCTGCAGTGTTGAAAAAGACTGGTTGAGCTACCGCCCTGGGTTAGTGAAACGGAGAGCCAATGTGGCAAGGGTGGGGGATCAGCCCTGCGTTAGTGTAGTGACACCCGTCTTGGCCCGTGGTAAAGAAATCAGCGACTACCCATGGGATAAGAGCACCAATGATTGTTTTCAACGAGTTTTTAGGAAGATCAATTATTGCTGTTGTTGAAATGAATTACAAAAGAATCATTTGTGTTGTATGGTTTGTTGTTGCTGTTAGACCTGGCACCTTGGCGTGAGTTTCCCTTCCACTTTTTGCTGTTGTGCCTCAGATGTTTTTGCTGGTGTCCGCTACTCAGGGCACTGCGCCACGGCCAACCCGTGCCGCAGTGCAAGTGCTCCCTACTGTAAAGTGTACATGTGATTGATATACCTGATTGGTTCATTGGATTTACTGTCAGTCCCCAGTAAAGTGCACCAGGAGTGCCAGGGCTTGTGAATGCCAATACTGCTAGTGGGCCTGCAGCGCTGGTTGCGCCACCCACAGAAGCAGCCTTAAAATGTGTCTAGGGTCTGCCATTGCAGAACCTGCGTGCAGTCTGGTACTGTCATGCTGGCTGGGCAAGTGCACACACTTGCCAGCCCCTAAACCTTCCCTTAACTTCATATTAGTCACCCCTATGGTAGGCCTAAGGGCAGGGTGCATTGTAAGTGTAAGGTAGAACATGCCCTGATGTGTGTGGCATGTTCTAATAGTGAATTACTGCCAAATTCGTTTTTCACTATTGTAAGGCTACCAGTTCCCTTCTAGGCCAGATGGGCTGCTGGAATTATTACACTCTATAATCCCAGCAGGCTCAGGGAACATGGTAGAAATTAATGTTTAGTATGCCTGAACTCAGAATAATAAAATACTTCTTTTAGTAAAGTTTATTTTAATATCCTGTGTTTGCAAATGCTACTTTTAGAAAGTTAGCATTTGCTTGCCTAACCATTTCAGCCCGCCTCTGCTTGGATGTGGATCTGACTGTCTGGTGTGTGTGAGTGACAGGGCTGGGAGTTGACAGGTAGTGAATAGCCAGATGACACCTTAGTGGGTGGTGGGAGTTTCCCCTGAATGATGCATCAGGCTGTGCTCTGCCACCACAATGCTGGCTCCGCCCTCCTGGGGAGCGACTGATGACTCAGCCTGCACCTGGCCCAGGAAGGACCGAAGCTTGTCAACAGAGTGCTCAGGCTGCCCCTGTCTTCACAATGCCGGCTCCGCCCCCCTGGGGAGCGGCTGATGTGCCTGCCCTCACACTGAATGCAGAAGCAGAAGTACCCACCACAAGTGCTCAGGAGCTGAGAGCAGTTATGCAGAGGCCCCCCTGGCCAGTGAGAACAAAAGAAACTGTGTATAAAAGTAGGAGCCCTGCTCCTTGTAAATTAGAATCCTGTTTCACCACGAAGGACCTCTGCCCGACTAGAAGGAGAAGAGACGCTGGGAGAACTGGCCTGCTGCTTGCCTTGCTGAGAAAGGAGAGGAAAAGACTTGATAAGAAAAGACTTTGCTGCTTTGTGCTTAAACATTCTCCAAGGGCTTGACTGAGCTTGCCCCCTGACCTGAGCCACAGGACCATCTGGCTCAACCTGCCTCTGCTCGTCTGCCGGTAATTAACCGGGATATCTACTACTGCCGGAGCTGTGACTTTGGTGCCCCCCAGCCCCTCTCTGAGGCCGTGACCGACTGTGTCTCCTCGTCCCCGCCGAGGAAGAGCTCCGCTCCGTTGAGCCGCTCTTCCCCCGCTGAGGAGATCGCTGAGTTGACCGCCTGGAAGGCTCGCTGCTGTGGTGCCCCCCAGCCCTTTCCTCAGGCCGTGACCGACTGTGTCCTCTCGTCCCCGCCGAGGAAGAGCTCCGCTCCGTTGAGCCGCTCTTCCCCCGCTGAGGGGATCGCTGTGTCGACCGCCTAAGAAGGCCCGCTGCGGTGCCTCACCCTCCCGCCAGAAATCCCCACCGGACGCAAACAGACCCAGGGGACAGACCTCCGACTGGACGGACGCCTCGGGTGCCAGCCTCGCTCTGCCTGAGCCGCTGGGCACCTCGCCTTTGTCCCCGGAGGAAAGCCGCCACCGAGACCGTCAACGGGCTCGGGGCCCGCAACGTTTGTTTCTACCCTTGATTTTGGGGTTGCCAGCCTGCCTGCAAGGGCCAAGGAATTGTGAATATCCCCCGCGGTGCGAGCCGCCCCTGTTCCGCTGACTCGCACCGCTCTGTGTGCCTGCCTGCAGCTCCGCGCTGAGAAGAGCGCTCCAGCCCCTCCCGCTGGAATCCTTTAGCTGTCGGGAGGACGAGGCTGCAATCGGAGCCCCTGCCCGAGTGACTGGGGCTGCGCTGGGTCCTTGGGCCTCCCCTCCACCTGGACAGCTCTGAGGTCGGTGTTTCCCCCCCGGGGGAGTCCCGCAGACCAGGGGGGCCACTCGCTGTCAGAGACCCGGCCGGGCCGATCGCGCCTCACGCGGGAAGCGTGAGACTGGGCAGGGCGTCGGGATTTCACCCGTCTGAGGTGCCGCGAAGCGCGGCAGAGTGCATAACCGAACCCCCTAAGACCTAGAGGGGAGGAAAAGTGCACAATCTGGGCAGAAACGAACCAGGAATCAAGAGAACACTGTGGAATACAACTTGAGATAAGAACAGTGCATTTTTGAACTACAACTAAAAGAGAGCTTGCCTATTTACAACCTGTGGGCACACCAAAAACGTTATTTGATCTTGTGATAAGTCTGTTCTAAAGAGTATATTTAATTTTTACATAAAGAAGCGTATTTTTATATACTCACAGCCTGGTGTCCATTTGTGGGGGGATTGGTATATTTTACTGTGTGTGTGTCTACAAATGCTTAACTGACTAACGCCTGGAGAATCGCCTTGGCTGCTCACGCCACGCACCTAGAGGGTGAGCAAGGGTAATTCTGAAGGGTCATCCTTTGCCCTGACTTAGAGGAGAGGGTCCCTGCTTGTCACGAGTACTTACTTGCGCCAACCAGAGACCCCCAATTCTAACAGTTGCTCTGGTGGTTATGCCGATAATCACCTGGTTTGTTGAGAAAGTGGCTCCTGCTCGACAGCTTCTTGTTGCCACTACTCCAGCTTCAGTGGAACATCACTATTTCACACTTCCCTATCAAGAGCAGAAGTATCGACAATCCTACCTAAATAACACATTCCTCCACATTTTGCATCTTACACACAATGCCACGAATACTACCAAGTGTTGGTTGTGTGGGATGATACCTGCACACCAAAAGAAAGGAGGAACACCTTTTATTCCTCTACTGTTTTCCCACAATGGTTCATGTCAAGCTTGGTATGCCCTTTTGTTTGCTTTCGGAAAGCCCTCAGTAGGTGGAATTATCTTTCGATTGAATAAGGTATGCTACCAAGTTGAAGATGGTTATCCGCAAGCTAAAGGGACTAAATGGGATTTGGAAGAGTACCAACCGGACAATATTTTGACACCATATGTCTTCACGAATATGAGGACTATCAAAGACAATGGACCTTTTGGAATTTCTGTGACCAGAGCTAAAGCAGAACTGTGTATAAGTAGTGTTGGGAGAATTCCAGTAAGGCGGAGTGAATGTATTTTGACATTGATTATTGAAGGAGTCAACAACAGTAGTTTTACGTCTTTGCATAATTCGTATTTTGTATGCGGTATTAAAGGATACTATCAATTGCCTGTTGGGTGGTCCGGGGTATGTTACATATCATTTTTGTTACCACCTGTGTTCTTGGCCCCTCCATCATATAACCTGAATATAAAGCTGTATAATGATATTTCCAAGAATAGATACAAACGAACAATAAGTACAGATGACGTTGACCAGACAGATACGACTTTCCAACAATATGTCGATTTCAATTTGGGTTTATTCTTCTTTGTGGGTGCTGCATTGAATAGCAGAAAGATAAGGCGATTAACTCGTGTTGTGGAAGCTGTCACCAATCAAACAGCTATGGCACTTGGCAACATTACAGAGGAACTACAAATTCCGAGGATTGTAGCACTCCAAAATAGGATCGTGCTAGACGTGATTTTAGCTGATCGAGGTGGTGCATGTCGCATCATCGGTAGCAGTTGCTGTGTGTTTATACAGGATCACTCACCTTCAGTATGTGATGCAATTTCAAAACTGCATAAGATTGCTGCAGAAATTCACACAGAGACTGGTACATAGACATTTTCAAATTAGATATGGACACTCTTTGCTACTTGGGGCTGGAAGCTACTGACTATTCTATGTATAGTACTGGTGATACTATTTACATGCTGTACTGGTATATAATGTGGTCCTATGCTTTGCTCCATGTGCGTCGCTGCTTGTTCACCTGTCAAAGGAAATACTGCCAACATAAAAGCACAACAAATGTTAAATAATGAAATTACTGAGATAATGAACATCAATGTACAGGATGAATATCTAGATTACCCTAGATAAACGAATGTCTTCAGCTAATGCTGAAAGAGTCGTCTGTTGTAATTTAGCAGTGATTAGGTAAGCATTAGCAGAAGACATCTTGTATTTAGAGACTATCTTGCCCGTTGGTTGGAATTCATTTTGTATTTCTGGTAGCCATTTTGTTTGCCATGTGCTCAGCATGTGCTCTATCCTACCTTCCTGTTAACTGCTCTTGAAATCTGCATAGAGACGAGATTTATTTAGCCTCTTCTGCGTCGCAAGTGCTGAGTTGAGCTTCCAGCTGTCCCCAACTTGTAACTGTCAGGATGTGTCCACCAGAATTAGCTAACTGTCAGCCCCTCCCACTTGTTGCCAGCACACTTTCAGTATGACCTTATATGTATTTAAAACCAGCCTTCTGTACTTGTACCTTCTTCATTTGAGCCCCTGTGTAGGTATAAAAGGGCCAAGCTCCTTCCAGTCCGAGTGCTACTTCATACATTGCCTAAGGGTGTTGTGTGAATGTAGTTACACCTCATGAGGTTTATTAAACTCTGTCTTTTCTATTCCAGATTCTTTGCCAACTTCTTTCCAATCGGCTGAGGACTCTGTACAGAGAAGGGAGAACCCCTAGCACTGATAGGCCTTGCTGAGGCCCACCACCACAAACTGTGGTGGGATGAGAGGCAGTGTGCTCCCTCCACCCCCCGTGTTGAAAAGTCTCTCTTGAGCCAACGAGCTGATAATCTCTCCTAGTATGCACATGTGTGCCTGTGGAGAGGTACTGTGACCTGTGAAGACTTGGGCACCATTTCAGCAAGCCCTGCTTACTTTTTTCTGCTCCCTAATACTTTTTGCTCTCTACTGATGACAGGCTAAACCCAGAAAAAAGTCTGTAGAGATAACCGCACTAGCTGCACCAACTTTGGTGAAAGACTACAGTAACTTTGAAAGTAAGCGTACTCCATCTACCAGGATGCAATAGAGTAAACTGTGCTGGGATGAAAGGTAGTGTGCTCCCTCCCCCCTGTGTTCAAAAGGCTCCCTTGAGCCAACAAGCTGACAAGCTCTTCTGGGATGCACCTGTGTGCTTGTGGAGAGGTACTGTGACCTGTGAAGACTTGGCCACCATTTCAGCAACCCCTGTTGACTTTTTTCTGCTCCTTAATAAATTTTGCTCTCCACTGATGATGGGCTAAACCCAGAAACACATATCGAGAGATAACAGCATTATCTGCACCAACTTTGGTGAAATTCTGCAGCAACTTTGAAAGTAAGCGTACTGCATTTACCAGGATGCAATGGGGTGAACTATGCTGGGATGAGAGGCAGCGTGCTACCTCCCCCTGTGTTTAAAAGGCTCCCTTGTGACCCGTGATGACTTGGGCATCAATTCCTCAACCCCTGAGGACTTTTATCTGCTCCTTACTACTTTTTGCTCTCTACTGATGATGGGCTAAATCCAGAAACACGTGTCTAGAGATAGCAGCACTATCTGCACCAACTTTGGTGAAACACTACAGCAACTTTGAAAAGAAGCATACTGCATTTACCAGGATGCAATGGGGTGAACTGTGCTTGGATTTGAGTCAGTGTGCTCCCTCCACACATGTGTTCAAAAGGCTCCCTTGAGTCAACGAGCTAACAAGCTCTCCTGTGATGCACCTGTGTGCCTTTGTAGAGGTACTGTGTCCTGTGACGACTTGGGTACCATTTCAGCAAACCCTGTATACTTTTTTCTGCTCATTAACACTATTTGCTTTCTACTGATGACGGGCTAAACCCAGAAGCCCGTGTCTAGAGATTACAGCCCTATCTGCACCAACTTTGGTGAAGGACTACAGCAAATTTGTAAGTACGCGTATTGCATTTACCAGGATAAAATGGCGTGAACTGGGCTGGGATGAGAGGCAGTGTGCTCCCTCCACCCCTGTGTTCAAAAGGTTTCCTTCTCCCAACGAGCTGACAAGCTCTCCTGGGATGCACCTGTATGCCTGTCGAGAGATACTGTGACCTTTTATAGACTTGGGCACCATTTCAGCAACCCCTGATTACTTGTTTCTGCTCCTTAATATTTTTTGCTCCCTACTGATGACGGGCTAAACCCAGAAACCCGTGTCTAGAGTTAACAGCACTATCTGCACCAACTTTGGTGAAAGACTACAGCAACTTTAAAAGTAAGCATACTTCATTTACTAGGATGCAATGGGGTGAACTGTGCTTGGAAGAGTGTCAGTGTGCTCCCTCCCCTCTTGTGTTTAAAAATCTCCCTTGAGAAAACAAGCTAACAAGCTCCCCTGGGATGCACCTGTTTGCCTGTGGAGAAGTACTGTGACCTGTGATGACTTGGGCGTAATTTCAGCAACACCTGAGGACTTTTTTCTGCTCCTAACTACTTTTTGCTCTGTACTGATGACGTGTTCAACCCTGAAAAAAGTCTCTAGAGATAACCGCAATAGCTGCACCAACATTGGTGAACGACTACAGTAACTTTGAACATAAGCGTACTCCATCTACCAGGTTGCAATGGAGTAAACTGTGCTGGGATGAAAGGCAGTGTGCACCCCCCCGTGTTCAAAAGGCTCCCTTGTTGAGCCAACAAGCTGACGAGCACTTCTGGGATGCACCTGTGTGCTTGTGGAGAGGTACTGTGACCTGTGAAGACTTGGCCACCATTTCAGCAACCCCTGATGACTTTGTCCTGCTCCTTAATAATTTTTGCTCTTCACAGATGATGGGCTAAACCCAGAAACACTTGTCGAGAGATAACTGCACTATCTGCACCAACTTTGGTGAAATTCTACAGCAACTTACAAAGTAAGAGTACTGCATTTACCAGGATGCAATGGGGTGAACTGTGCTGGGATGAGAGGCAGTGTGCTCCCTATCCACGTGTTCAAAAGTTTCTTTTGAGCCAACGAGCTGACAACCTCTCCTGGGATGAAGATGTGTACCTGTGGAGAGGTGCTGTAACCTGTGAAGACTAGGCCACCATTTCTGTAACCCTTAATGTCATGTTTCTGATCCTTATTACTTTTTGCTGTCTACTGATGACGGGCTAAACCCAGAAACACGTATCTAGAGATAACAGCACTATCTGCACCAACTTTGGTGAAAGACTACAGCATCTTTAGAAGTAGTTATACTGCATTTTCCAGGATGCAATGCGGTTAACTGTGCGGGGATGAGAGGCAGTGTGCTCCCTCACCCCTGTGATCAAAAGGCTTCCTTGAGCCAACGAGCTGACGAGCTCTCCTGGGATGCACCTGTGTGCCTGTGGAGAGGTACTGTAACTTGTGAAGACTTGGTCACCATTTCAGCAATCCCTGATGTTTTGTTTCTGCTCCCTATTACTTTTTGCTCCATACTGATGATGGGCTAAACCAAGAAACACATGTCTAGTGTTTACAGCTGTATCTGCACCAACTTTGGTGAAAAACTACAGCAACTTTGAAAGTAAAGATACTTCATTTACCAGGATGCAATGGGGTGAACTGTGCCAGGATAAAAGCCAGTGTGCTCCCTCCCCCCCTGTGTTCAAAAGGTTTCCTTGACCCAACGAGCTGACGAGCTCTCCTGGGATGCACCTGTGTGCCTGTGGAGAGATACTGTGACTTGTGAAGGCTTGGGCACCATTTCAGCAACCCCTAATTACTTTTTTCTGCTCCTAAATACATTTTGCTCTCTAATGATGACGGGCTAAACCCAGAAACACATGTCCAGAGATAGCAGCACTATCTGCAACAACTTTGGTAAAAGACTACAGCAACTTTGAAAGTAAGCGTACTGCATTTACCAGGATACAATGAGGTGAACTGTGCTTGGATGACAGGCAGTGTGCTCCCTTCCCCCTGTGTTTAAAAGGCTCCCTTGAGCCAACGAGCTGACAAGCTCTCCTGGGAAGCTCCTCTGTGCCTGTGGAGAGGTACTGTGACCTTTGATGACTTGAGCACCATTTCAGCAACAACTGAGGTCTTGTTTCTGCTCCTTAATAATTTTTGTTCTCTACTGATTATGGGCTAAACCCAGAAGCATGTGTCTAGAGATCACAGCCCTATCTGCACCAACTTTAGTTAAAGACTACAGCAACTTTGAAAGTAAGTGTACTGCATTCACCAGGATGTAATAGGGGGGAACTGTGCTTGGATGAGAGGCAGTGTGCTCCCTCCTCCCCTGTGTTTAAAAGGCTGCCTTGTGCCAAAGAACTGACAATCTCTCCTGGGATGCACCTGTGTGCCTGTGGAGGGGTACTGTGACCTATGAAGACTTGGGAACCATTTCAGCAACCCCTGATTACTTTAGTCAGCTCCCTAATACTTTTTGCTTTTTACTGATGACTGGCTAAACCCAAAAAGACATGTCTAGAGATAACAGCACTATCTGCACAAACTTTGGTGAAAGACTACAGCAACGTTGAAAGTAAGGGTACTGCATTTACCAAGATGCAGTGGGGTGAACAGTGCTGGGATGAGAGGCAGTGTGCTCCCTCTCCCCTCATGTTGAAAAGGCTCCCTTGAGCTAACAAGCTCTCCTGGGATGCACCTGTGTGCCTGTGAAGAGGTACTGTGACCTGTGATGACATGAGCATCATTTCCTAAACCCCTGAGGACTTTTTTTTCTCCTTACTACTTTTTGCTCTTCACTGATGACTGGCTAAACCCAAAAAGACATGTCTAGAGATAACAGCACTAGCTGCACCAACTTTGTGAAAGACTACAGTAACTTTGAAAGTAAGCGTACTCCATCTACCAGGAAGCAATGGGGTAAACTGTGCTGGGATAACAGGAAGTGTGCTCCCTCCCCCCTGTGTTCAAAAGGCTCCCTTGAGCCAACAAGCTGACGAGAACTTCTGGGATGCACCTGTGTGCTTGTGGAGAGGTACTGTGACCTGTGAAGACTTGGCCACCGTTTCAGCAACCCTTGATGACTTTGTTCTGCTCCTTAATAATGTTTGCTCTGCACTGATGATGGGCTAAACCCAGAAACACATGTCGAGAGATAACAGCACTATCTGTACCAATTTTGGTGAAATTCTACAGCAACTTTGAAAGTAAGCATCCTGCATTTACCAGGATGCAATGGGGTGAACGGTGCTGGGATGAGAGGCAGTGTGCTCCCTTCCCCCGTGTTGAAAAGGCTCCCTTCAGCTAATGAGCTGACAAGCTCTCCTGGGATGCACCTGTGTGCCTGTGGAGAGGTACTGTGACCTGTGAAGGCTTGGGCACCATTTCAGTAACCCCTGATTACATTTGTCTGCTCCTTAATACTTTTTGCTCTCTACTGATGATGGTCTAAACCCAGAAACATGTATCTAGAGATAGCAGCACTATTTGGTGAAAGACTACAGCAACTTTGAAAGTAAGGGTACGGAATTTACCAGGATGTAATGGGGTGAACTGGAAGCAGAAAAATATTCATCAGCGTTTGCTGAAATGGTGGCCAAGTCTTCACAGGTCACAGTACTGCTCCTTAATAATTTTTGCTCTTCACTGATGATGGGCTAAACCTAGAAACACCTGTCGAGAGATAACAGGACTATCTGCACCAACTTTGGTGAAAGACTACAGCAACTTTAAGAAAGAAGCGTACGGTATTTAATAGGATGCAATGGGGTGAACTGTGCTGGCATGAGAGGCAGTGTGCTCCCTCCTCCCGTGTTGAAAAGGCACCCTTGAGGGATGCACATGTGTGCCTGTGGAGAGGTACTGTGACCTGTGAAGGCTTGGGCACCATTTCAGCAACACTTGATTACTTTTTTCTGCTCCTCAATACTTTTTGCTCTCTACTAATGACAGGCTAAACCCAGAAAAAAGTCTCTAGAGATAACTGCACCAGCTGCACCAACTTTGGTGAAAGACTACAGTTTCTTTGAAAGTAAGAGTACACCATTTACCAGGATGCAAAGGAGTGAACTGCGTTGGGATGAAAGGCAGTGTGCTCCCTCCCCCCTGTGTTCCAAAGGGTCCCTTGAGCCAACGAGCTGATAAGCTCTCCTGGGATGCACCTGTGTGCCTGTGGATAGGTACTGTGATTGCGTCATTAATCGAACATGGGGAATGCATATGCATATTTAATCATGCACACATAACATATGATGGATGACACGTAGGGACACAGAACATGGCAAAATTTACTTTTCCACAAAAGGTGATAAGTCTTTCAGTTTGAACCTCTTGAAAGGTAGCCAGATTTGGTCGTCTGCTACTTCTTGGGAGTCCACAGTGCCTACTACTTATGATTGGGCACATGATTGTGGTTTTACCAGATCAATTGATACTGTTTGGTTCTCCCTTTTTCCAGCAAGCGGCGGTAGTAACACTGATCTTGTTCCAAGAATTGCTAAGACAGGTACTGCTTTTCTATAGAAAGGCCCAAATTCGTTCTTCACGATGATGTTTTCCCTGACTAGATCTCCAATCTTTGGAATCCAGACAGGTCTTACCGGGACAGGAGGCTTTTATTCTGTGGTCGTCGGCTTTTGTGTTGTGTTACTCAGACTTCTTCTTGTTTCATTTGAGTCCTGTAAAACAGCCAAACGGTCTTTGATATCAAAGGGTTTCTGTTCCACCACTGAAGTTTGACAATCATGGTCCTGGATAAGCATTCTAGTACCAAATAATAATTCATATGGAGTGATTCCCCACAGAGAATTTCTTGGCATAATATTAAGACTTCTTTGGACACTATTTAGATGTTTGACCCACCCGTCACCCGAACCTAATACCCTTGCTTAATGTCATGTTTTTTTCTTTCCACTACCGCATTTCCCTCAGGATGGAAGGGACTCGAAAATTGCAATGCAACGTCCAAGCTGGCCATGGCCTCCTTGTAAGCTTGAGAGCTAAATGCAGGACCCTGGTCAGAAAATACAGAAAGAACATTCCACAACAAAAGAGTAAACGTCATCAAACCCAAATACATAAACAACAACTTTGTAAGAATATTGTAAACAAATGTTTGTTTAAATTAAAATGCATAGAACAACATATGTAATAACTAGAATATATATTTATCATAGATTTACCTGCATCAAATTGACTGAAGGAGCAGAATTTATAACAAGCCGGAAAGGAAAAATGTTACTATGCTTGGTAGGACACACTTACACACAAGAAAAAAATTTGGATTGAAATGTAACTGGAAATGCTGTACATACCACTCTAATAAATGTTACGGGCATGCTACAACAAGGGAAGAACAGTACTTTTCACTAGAGAACATAACCACCCACCAAACGTGACAGAAAAGTCAGATCTGCATTGGAAAAAATAAAGTAAGCTATCACAAGTTCTGAAAAAACCTACAAGTATAATTTTAAAAGAGCAGCTTCCCAAAATTTCTAAAACAGCTACTACACAAATGCCATCTGTAGTTTCATTAAAGAGAACTATAGCATGTACCAAAAACACACACTACTACTTCCACCCCAATTCCTAGAACTTATAGCAAAGTTAGCAAAAGCCCTGAACAATGTATCACTTTAAATAAAGAACCATTTGTCATTTTTGATAGTAAAAGCAATGGGAAAGGATTATTAATATTTGGAACTGCAACTATGTGTAAAACTTTATTGCTTGATTAAAAAACCATTGCAAGTACAAAATTTTAAATATATCCGAAAAATTAATTTTAAAAAGGGAGTTGGTTGAGACCAATATGGATACAGATGAGGTAGAGGACTTGCTAAGTCGTTATGACGATAAGGGGTCACAAGCTGTGGGCCCCTCACAGTGTTTTTTTGCTGCATGGTCCATGTACCTCACCAGGGCACAGTTTAGTTTTGTGTTCCTGGGATCAAAGCAGGCCAAAACTGCTGCTCTACACAATCTGATCTTATTAGTATTCCAGAAGTGCTTGAAGAGGGACCGTCTTTCATTCAGCAGTTTTGGGCAGATACAAATTATGTGTATTATGTCTTCTTTGTGGTTCCCACAGAGTCAACATAGTTCTCGTCCGTGGTCTCTTTTCCATTTTGGTAAATGAACCAACAGGTTGATAACTCCCAGCCTCAGTTTTAAAAAACTTTGTTTCGTACGTGCAGTGAAGGGAACTGTTAGGTACTGCTGTGGGGTCAACAAGGCATAAGATTGCAAGGTTAACCACCCATGACTTCTTTTTGCTAGGCGAGCCTTGTCTTCGACTATTGATAGCTTTTTAGTGCTTATTTTCGCTAGCCGTTTGAATTCCTTTTGAGTTATGTGCGAGCTCCAAAGGTCGTTTAGGCATAGAGTTGTTAGGCCTTTTTCCCGAAAATCGTGCCCTGCACGCCATGAATTCGTGACAAGACTGAGCCACAGATGATGTGATAGACTGCCTTCCTTTGATGACCTCAATTTATGGCAGAACACAAGAAAAGACATGGCTCTGGCATATTTATGCTGGCAGATTCCCAGTTCCAATCTGATATGTGCCTGTGAGGTTTGGCATGGTAACTTGAACACTGTTCTGTAGATCTTTGTGATGATTTTGTCCAGTTGGCCACTGTCCAAGCCTTTGAGGACTTCACTACCATAAGTTAGTGTGGGAATAATTTTTGCCTGAGCAACCTGTAATGTTGGTGCAAAAGTTGGGCCTTGTAGTTTCTTATGGATTGATCCAACTGCAAAAGCAAGTGCGGCTCCCTTCCTTTTTTGTTCTTCTAAGTGGGTTTTGAATTTGTCATTGTTGTTAAAAATGACACCTAGGTACCTATGGCAGTTGGATTCAGCAATGCTTCCATAACTAATCTCTTAAAACTACAAGAATGTCAATACTGGATGATGGATGGGACTTTAACTATATGTCCCAAGCCCATTTTCCAACTGTACACAATACATGAGCTACATCACAATTACCATAAATGTACGCATTATTACCAAACAAACAGAATTCACATACATGGAACTATTAAATACAATAATACAAAAAACTAATGACTTTTCTCCACAAAAAAAATCATTCTAGATTTTGAACAGTCAGTGATTAATACTATATTAAAAACACCCCCATACCTGCATTCAAGGCTGTTACTATGATCAGCACTAAGCATTAAATATGCAACAAATTGTTCTTTTGCATATCAAATAAAGAAATTAACAGCACTAGCTTATGTGCCTGACACAGACGTCGCAGAACATTACAATATCTTATCAGATAGCACCATCTACAAACAACATGTCTTAATTCCCTGGTGGAACGTATACAGAAGCATATTAAATGGGGAATCCAAAACTAATAACGCAGTTGAAGGACGGCATAATGCCTTCCTTTAATCAACAGGCAGAACCAAACCAACACTAGAAAAATGTATATCAGGCCTACAAAAAGAACAGAGTAATCAAGAGTTCCGAATGGAACAATCCATAACTCAACTAACTCCAAAAACATCAAAACAACTAAACAAATGCATAAATATCTAGAACAACAAGTACAATTGTACCCTTGTACAAAAGGCTTGGAATACCTAAACATAATAGCCAAAACTCCTATTTAAAGCATTAATACAAATACATTACAAAAACTCATCTTTTAAACATACCATAGAACTAAAATGTATTTATTTTATCACAAAAATAATTACTGTGTGTAATAACATATAGTAACACACATTAATGATATTTGTAATATAATACAATTCAACAATAATAAACCAAACATTACCCACCCAAAAAAAATAATAATAAATAAACTTACCATGTGTGTTCCAAATGCTGTAAATTCCATTTTCTGCTGGCACAATCATAATAAATAAAAATAAATGTTTCCCCCTAAAAAATTGAAAAATAGATCTTCAAACAGTAGCTGTACAATTTCTTACTTAGGCTCTTTTCATGAGAAATTTCTTCCCACATTTCCTTTAGTTCCGTCTTTTCAGATTTAGTAATGTAAGACGTTACATATCGAGCCACAGCAATGGAGTTGTCTGCAACATATTGAACATCCATGTTAGCATTACACATGGACAAAATTACTGGGTTATAGTCATTTATGTATTTTGACTCTTCATTTCTTCTTAAGTTGTAGGTATTTTTCGGTGATTTTCTTGTGACAGTATGTCGCAAAGATGACATAAAATTGTTCACTCTTCCTTTTGATAATACTGGACGTGGAAATGCAAATCGACATTTTGTGTAGAATTTATCCTCAGATTTGTACTTTCGACGACAGTATTTTCCACAACGATGGGTTTGAAACCGTAAGACTTGATGCCTTAAATTCTTTTCTACTGTTCTTTTGGGTACAGCACATGTAGAATATTGTTCAATAAAACTCATCACTGTGTTATCTGAATCTGTTTCAAATTTGGGGGCATCTTTGATCCAAAGCAGCATATGTATGTGAGGAGCACCTCTTGCTTGACACTCCTTTCTCCAAAAGAAATCCAGAACCTCTCTAAGAGGAGGATTTATTTTGTGATAAAAGACATCATAGCTTCAAATCTATGATTGAAATACCTGCATACATTAACTGGATCCAAAGAGCACAGTTCTCCAGGTGTCTTGTATTCTATATTCTATATGTTAGCATTTGCCTCTCGAAGAAATTGAAGTAAATCTTCCCAAGCATACTCTGCACAGCTTAGAGTAAGGAACCATGTAGGATTTCCTAAGTTTCTTAGCATACATTTCAATTCCCCATGACGACGTTATCAATACTCATTAGTACCACGCTGACATGCCATGAGATTAATTAGCTGAGATTCCAAAACAGTATCTTTCTGTTGGACTATATCCATAAAGTCCTTTGCCGAAACATTTTGCAAATGTACTCCACTTTTTAGTATATGGTTCACTTCATAAGAAAGTCCAGACAAGTCACTCTCAACCAGAAGATGAAACAAATATGGAATACATTGGTGAAACCTTGGATCTTCTGCATATAATCTTGAAGTCTGGTATTCAGATGCAGGAATCTGCACAGGTCATTCATCATATCGTCCACCTTTGCCTATTGGAAATAACTGAGTGAAGCAATGAGCTTCCAAGCTTTCTTCCCATACACTAATGGGACTTACTTTTGCTTCTTTCATTTGAAATAACTCAATAGTATTTCCCATCACTTCTTTAGAGTGAAGTGGATGCACACTATAATGTTCATACATTTCTTCAGTTCTGGACACATCCGCTTTTTCAATTTCTCCAGTTGGCAAATCATTCTCCTCTTCTACAGTTGTTTCCTCCTCTCCTACATACACATTTTTATAGTATTGATTATTTTTACCAAATACAACGTTGCCTTTTTCACTTTCCTAACATCCACTAATTCTTGCCAGATTTTCTTACTCTTTGTAGGAACGCCATTAACTAGAATAACTAGAGGTTCCTCTTCCACATTTTCTATACCAATTGTTTCAATATTTTTCTTTAAATTTAGAGGCAAATATACAACTCTTTCCTTTAATCTTCTCTGTAAATCTGAAGGAGGCAATTTCCCTGTTTTAGGCTCCATGATAACAATAGCCTGACATGGATGCACACATTGAATAAGAATAGACTCATAGGTATTTAAATCCATCAGTTCAGAGGGAATATTTACCAACTCAAGATTATTATGTACAGCTCTAGCAGGCATCTTATTCTCATCTAATTTATTATAACAAATACATTGATCAGAACCCAAATCAAAACAATTCTCTACCAACAAATAAGGTACAAATTCCTTCCACTCATTATTATTCTCCTTTTCACTTTTTAAATATAGATCAACTAACCTGGTCTGATTTTTATAATGAATTTGTCTACAACAAATACAAGAAAAGTTTGGCTTTTCACCTGAAAGGACCTTAACCTTGTAATTTCTTGCTCAAAATCTTCTGTACTAAAATTCTGTACATTTTCTTCCACATTTCCTTCTATTAATGTATCTGTTTCTGCACTGTATTCTTCAGGACCAAAGTAACTAACCTCAATTTCTTCACAAATGTTGATTACATCTAACACAGATCCATGCAAAAGAGCACTGTTTAACTGTTTTAGCTTAAGTGCTGGACTTTTTGCATAATACAACCTTCTCACTAATTTCCTCACTTGAGTATGATGCACTGCTAACATCCTGAAATGTTGAAAAACACTCTGACATACTTCTTTAGAATGACAAGCCAGAGAATGACCTTGTAATCCCATTTTTTCTCTCACTCTGCAAGTGTCTAATTCTTGCAACATCTTAATCTTTTGTTTAACACTTTTCTTAATATACTTACGTAAGAAATTGCGAAAAAAATCAATTGAATCCTGTCGTACGCTACAAATACTACTACAATTCCAAGTGTACACTGGAGCCTTAGGACGTCTCCCTAAAATGTCATCAGCTAACACCTCTTCTGCATTTCTAGGAACAATTTTCTCTTTTTCAATTGGACATCCATTCCTAACCTCATAAGCTCGACCACTGGTGTCAACTGCATGCAACAAATCATTACTCTGAAAGTAACTCTCTTCATTAAAAAACGGCTCACAACTTGAACTATGTTTCCATTCTCCAGAAAAAACATTACAAAATTAGTTCTATTAATTAGTCTTTTCCACTTACTTTTGGCCTTCATAACATTGATTGGCTTCTCTAGTGTTCGAATTCTACTGATTACTAAAGTAAACAATTTTTTTTTAATTCAAAAGCCTTCTCAACAATACTTTCAATGTATTTTCTTATAAAAAGCTGTTTTTCTTTTACAATTCTTTATATTTTTTAATAAATTTAAAACAACTCTGTTATAAAACATTCACTTCTGAATCTCAACAAACTGATTTTTTCGTCTATTACCATACACACTATCTTTACCACATATTTTTTCATCATTTTTCTTTTTTGTCTGGTTTTTGTTTGTAGTTACAGATATATTTATTTTTTCCTGATTCTCCACACTTTTTTTACTATGTGTTATTTTTCTTATAAAACCCTTTGTTGACTTACCGGGAGCTTTCTTTGTTTTTTTCACACATTGTTGTTTAGATAAGTCTTGTACTTCTTTTTTCTTGGAAAAGTGAGCCTGTTTATATCTTTTTCTTTTCTCACTCTTTGACTGCATATTGTTTTTTCTTTCTGTAGATAATTAAAATCTGTTGTGAAGAAAAAAAATATGAATCTATAAAGTACTGTAAATGAATATAGCATCCAAAAATGAGGTCTCTTCTTTCAAACAGATAGAGAAACTCTAGCTACCAGGAAAACACACTGATGTCCAGGTATAAACACTAGTGTACAGCTAAAAAGAGAAAGTTTATTTTTTTTAAAGAAGGTCGCTAAATATATCTGTTTTTTTAAAACATAGGGGCATATTATCAAGGGGGTTTATCTCCGCTTTTTTGGCTTTAAAAGCCAAGAAAGCGGAGATAAAATTATCTCCCTATTACCTAGCTGTCGCTAACACCAGTTAGCGACAGCTAGTAGGAGATAGCGACCATCTTGGTCCCCGCTTTGCATGTCAGTGATATTTATCACTAATGGCATACAAAGTGGGCGTGCCAAGATGTTAGCGACTGGAAACAGTCGCTAACATCGCTATCTCCTATTACCAACTTTTGGAGATATTCACGCTAAGCGCAAATATCTCCAAAAGCTAACACCTGCCCTGAGCAGTTCTTAGCCATGTTATCTAATGTGAGGTGGTTAACATGGCTAAGAGCATTAGCTCGGTAATGCATGAATATCGCTGACTTTTCAGCGATATTCATGCATTGTGGACGATTTTTATCGCATTTGCGATAAACCTTGGTAATACCAAGGTTTATGTCCCCGCTGTAAATGGTCACCCCCTGCTATAACATATGATGTAATCGACTTGCCTTCCCCTCCAAAAAATCGTCCTATCCACTTCAAGGGAGGTCTTGTTAATGCAAGGTCTCTAGCTTGTCACTGTCAAGACGTACATGATCTAATATTAAGCCATGAGTTGGATGCTATTTTTATCACCGAAACCTGGCTTAATGATTCCTCCAATCCTGATTTGGCTACTGCCCTTCCCTCAGATTTCACTATCTTCAGGCGGGACAGACCTTCCGGACGTGGTGGCGGAATAGCATTCATCATTAAGAAGACTTTCCCCTGCCACACTTTTGATTTAGGCCCCCTTAAGGACAGTGAAGGCTTAGGTTTTTCAATCAAAATTAACGCCTCCACCTCCTTCTCGGGAGGACTCTTATACCGCCCTCCTGGTAATGCCACTCCCTTCCTCAACTCTCTGGATGAGGCCCTGGGAGCGCTTATGCTACAGTTCCCTAATTTCACACTATTAGGTGATATGAACCTACATTTGGAATCGTGCGTTGATCCTCACACCATTTCCTTTCAACACTCCTTGAACATCTTTGGACTTTCTCAACGTATCACTGCTGCTACTCATTGTGCTGGACACACTCTTGACGGCATCTGTTCCAATCTTTCAACCCTCTCCACGTCCCTTCCGTTACCTCAAATCTGGACCGATCACTGTTTTATCCCGTTTGACATTGCGATACCTATTCCTACCTTATCCGGCACGGTGCGTTCTCCGGCCTCCTTTACAGTACGCATTGAGTTGGACTCCAAACCACTACCTCTACCCCCAAAAGTAACTAGAGACGTTGTAGTTGACTCTCGTAATTTCCACACCTGGATGAACCAAATTGTATCGGACAATACCGAACCCAAAGGCCATCATGTAAAAGGTTATAAGAGCAAACCAAACGCTCCCTGGTTCACGCAGACTTTATCCGATAGTCACCTTCTCTGTCGGAGATTAGAAAGAAAATGGAGACAAACGTACGATGAGACCGCTAGAGCACGTTATGTCCAACAGAGGAAATCATACCTCGCCAATATAAAAATGGCAAAAAAGGAATACTTTACCAAGGTCATAATTGAAGCCCATCAATGTCAAAAAACTGTCTTTACAATAGTCAAGTCTTTTACCCATCCGAAAGCCCTCACGCCTGAAATCCCTCCTTCAGCGAACCTATGTAATCAAATTGCAGACTTCTTTGTTGACAAAATAGTCAACATAAGCGCCATACCTGCTGTGGGTGTAAGCGCCATACCTGCTGTGGGTGTAAGCGCCATACCTGCTGTGGGTGTAAGCGCCATACCTGCTGTGTCCAGTGCGTGTGTGTTCCTGCACGCTAGTACGACTCCTGGGATCCCGACCTACCACCAGCCTCGCCGTCAAGGGGTCTCGAGCGCCCATCACCACGCCTGCTGTCTCCTTCTCCCCGCCGCAGCCCTCTGACACCGGGACTGCTGCAGAGCGGGGGACTGGAGTAGAGACTACAGCCCCCAGAAGCCTCCGCGACAGGACAGGAAGTCGCGTCGAGGCTTGGCGCCCGGAGGCGCCGTTAAAGGGGCTGGCCTTGCGGTGGAGCGGGGTGTAAGCGCCATACCTGCTGTGTCCAGTGCGTGTGTGTTCCTGCACGCTAGACCGACTCCTGGGATCCCGACCTACCACCAGCCTCGCCGTCAAGGGGTCTCGAGCGCCCATCACCGCGCCTGCTGTCTCCTTCTCCCCGCCGCAGCCCTCTGACACCGGGACTGCTGCAGAGCGGGGGACTGGAGTAGAGACTACAGCCCCCAGAAGCCTCCGCGACAGGACAGGAAGTCGCGTCGAGGCTTGGCGCCCGGAGGCGCCGTTAAAGGGGCTGGCCTTCCCGCGTCGCGGGACCGCGCGCGGGGCAGGGCCCGGGGCTAAGCCCGGGCAAAGGGCGGACCCTCTGTGGCCCTCAGCGGCGCGAGGTGGCCGGGTCGGGCCACCCCCCTAAGCACCTCTGTCAGGACCCAGAAGTCACATCCACTATAATCTATACACGGAGAACGGGGCATTACTCTTTGGTAAAGGATGACCAAAACGCAAAAAACACCAATGGCTACTAGATCAACTAGCAGACTTAAAACTGTGAGTACACCTTTACCCACTATAACTGCTATAGACATAATGCTCCAAAAAACCATAAATGTTGTTGCGGACGCCATTCAGAACACTGAGAGGCGTCTCTCTTTGACTCCAAATTTATGTTTCCCAGATTTGTCCACGTATACTACTAATGACGACCAAAACATGGATAACACTGCTTCATCGCAGGAGTCTCTACTGTTGCAATCATTCTCGGAATTACCAAGATCACATGTCAAAGACATAACGTCTAAATCTCTGCCAACTGATATAATGGAGAATAACCTGGATAACAGTCTTATGATTGTAACAAATAGTGTAAATAATGATCACCAGGAAAAGGTTACATCTTCAGGTTTGGATGCTCATCCTGAGGTGAGCGCTTCAACAGTCACTGACCCGACAGACTCACAAATTTTTAAACAACTCAATTTTTTAAAGGGCAAACGGAATAAGCGAAGAATTAAACCTTCGATGAGGAAAAACCATCCCCATTCAGGCAAACTTAAACGCTCAATTAAAGACATGTGGCAGAAAACAAGCCTGAAGAAACCCACGGAACCAATATGCGGGGGGCCCTCATTAACTGCTCTACAGGATCATGACGTACATGGAAACACTAAGACCATCACAGGTATTAATTTGGTCAATGAGGAAACAGGTCATATAGATAAGAAGAGTAGTACGAACATACCATCCATGAGAGAGATTGAAACTCTAATTAAATCACTTCTACAACCTATTAGTCATCAGATTACTAGTATTGAGAAGGCCTTGAGTAAATTCGAGAGGGCTCAAAATGACATATCATCCAGCATTCTTAGATTACTTAAAACTCCTAACTTACCATCTACCTTTGTTCCAGCTGTGACCACTCTAAATGTAAAGAACTCTAAAACTGTAAAAAATCCTTGTGACTCTTTAAAGAACACAGAAAATATAAAGAAAACACAGTATCAGAGTCCCCCCACAACTGACCTGACGACAAGCTCTCAAACAGCTCAGCCCACTGTGGCGATCACGATACCCATAGTCAACACGTTAAACACCCAAGCAGGTGAGGATGACGATGACTGTGAGTGGGCAACAGAGGGTCATCCACCTAATACAAACACAGGAACAACTGAGAGTTTAAGTCATACGGCTCTCCCAATTGTTAACACCCAGTCAAAAGTAATAGGTGCACAGCCAGCTAAACCCACCACTACACGATCAGCATCATATATAAATCTACCACCACAGTCAAATCCCTACACAATAGTTATGATTGGGGTACCGAAAGTAGACGATAATAGAGAGGAGACACGGGAGGAACTGAAGAACAAAGTAATGCAATGGCTTACTACACACAGGCCTCTTCCTCCCAATATAACAGGAACTATCCAATATGTCAAAAGAGTCGAGTGGGTGGGTACTCGTTTTAAATCTACAGAGGGTGACTGCATTGTGGTCACCTTTAAATATATAGGAGCAGCGAAATTTATTGCAGACTGGAGGAGCCCTGTGACAAATAGCCTGATCCGTACTATGGGTCTAAGCTATTTCTATCCAGTTCGCTCAGATACCCAAAGGAATAAAACTAAATGTAATTATATTCAAGAAGGACCCTTTATGCCACAGCCAAACTATCAACCTTGGTCGGCCCCTGCTTTACCTCACCAAGGCATACCAGTCGGCCTAGAGCCATACCCTTACACTCATCCTTGGGTAAACAAAACGTATAATTATCAACCAACAGTAATAGCTGATAGACAAGGGTACAGTTTTCATCGTCCATATCATCACTCTAATTTACAGTTTAATGACTATGGGTTTCCAACGGCCAATAGATTTGATGTACTCTATAACCACGACCAACTGGATGAGGTTGATTGACTGTCATCTGACCTGCCTCTTGCCTCATGCCCTAATAGGCAAGATATCTTTGTAGAATCCAAGGCCAACTTATTAACATCCTTGAGTACCCCCGAGGGCTTTTTAGCTAACACTCCCAATATGACGAGATCTAGTTACTTAGCGAGCCCCACGGTGGAACATATTCCTGCCCCTCCTGTATCTGAATTTTGTAGTCTTTCCTTCTCTACAGTCTCTCAATATTCATCTACCGTTACACACCAGAGGATGAATTCAGTAACAAATGTTAGTTTACATTCGCACCATTCTACTAACGTAATCCCTGCATCAACTTCAGATCACAACGACCCCAATTCAATTAAAATACTGTCTTGGAACATTGCTGGACTGGCCTCTAAAGTCAATGACCCGATGTGGGTATCCTTTGTTAAGCAGTACACCATCCTATGCTTTCAGGAAACCTGGTTAGTAGACAGTAATATCTTTATTGAGGGATTTCATAGCTTCTTTGTACATGCATCACCATCGCCCAGTGGTAGGGCAAAAGGGGGCTTAGCAATATTTATTAGTCTGTCACTTAGTTCTGAGATTAACTGTGTGCAGATGGATAGCAAGAACATCCAGATCTTGGTCCTCAGAAAGGGGAAGAAAGGAATAGCCTTGGTCAACTTCTACAATTCCGTCTCTATTCCGAGCGAATGTAACATCGACACTCTTTTACATCATCTAAGTGATAATCGGAAAAAATTGCCCCAGGACAAAATACTCCTTGATGACTTCAACACGCACATTTGCGGAAGCCCTTTTTTAACACCTTTGGGCTCTTTGGGCTGTGGACTTAAAACAGGCCCTCATTTTACCCACTGCCATCGCGGTACAAAACTGAACACCTTAATGGACACTATGAATTTAACCTTGGCACTATCTTTGAAAGACGACTCTTTTATATTCAAAAATCCAACCTATAAAGGATCTGAGTCTGGTTCTTTCATAGATCACATCCTACTTTCAGCTGGTGTGATCCAACAGGTGCTAAATTTTGACATCCTTGAAAGCATTCACAGTGATCACAACCCCCTACATGTTGAGCTACAATGCGGCCCCTTTGTACTCCGAAAAAACATCAAGGACCCAGGGGCACTTAAGCCGGTAAACAATAGCCGCCGCCTGAAATCGAATTTGATAAACAGTGATAAACTGTATGAGAATGTAATTCAGCACTGTGAAATTGAACTCAAGCTCTGTGCCTCAAATTCCGCTTCTCCGGAATCCATCTTATCTGCTTTTTCAGTGGTGTCTAAAAGGATTGATCAATTGCTGACTGTACCTGTCAAGGGGCCAATTGCCCAATATCCTCGATGGTTTGATCAAGCCTGTTCCTTAGCTAATCGAAAACTAAAAGCAGCTCTCAAGAATAAGCCAAGAGACTCTGCACTTATTAAGGCCCTTCGTGCAGAATACAAAAATGCTCTTGCCTCTCGTAAAAAGTCTATAAAAATTAAAACTTGGGAATCTCTGCTTGATCCTTCAACCTTGGGCAACAGCTCGAAGTTTTGGAGTATAATCAATAAACCACTCTTTGATGACCCGAATGCCGAGAGCCTGGGAACAGCGATACCCGAGAATGACTGGATTTCCCATTTCAGCTCCATTTTTAAGAGTGACGCTCCACAGACCTTGCAACCACCTCATCTTCCTGAAAGTATTCCACTACACTTCACCATCCAAGAAGTTGAATTAGGGATACATGGTCTTTCTAGCAATAAAGCTCCGGGTCCAGACGGTCTTCCACCGGACTTATTTAAACATAACATCATTTTCTGGGCCCCAATTCTTACAGCTGTCATTAATGCCGGGATCGTAGTGGGCACCCCTAAGTCCTGGGGAGCATCTACTATCATCCCTGTATATAAAAAGGGTGACAGAACAAAAGCGGCTTGTTACAGACCAATTTCTCTGATAAACTCAGTTGCAAAGGTTGTGGGGGGGATCCTTTTAAACCGGCTGAACGCGTGGGCCAAACATAACAATATATTGACCCCCGTCCAGTATGGATTCAGACCAGGTCATGCTACAACTACTCAATGTCTGAATCTATATTTAATCTGTGGAAAATACACTCAAGCCAGAGAAGGAACATTATACATGGCCTTCATGGACCTTTCCTCGGCCTTTGATTGTGTCGACAGGAGTAAACTCTGGGAAGTATTGCAGAATATGGGTGTTGAAAATAATTTGATCAACTTCTTGGCTGACCTCCACAACGACACTCGTGCCAATGTTCGTTACACAAAAGATCTGAAAGTAACGAGAGACTTTAAAATTAACCGGGGGGTCAGGCAGGGCTGTATTTTAGCACCTTTTCTTTTTAACTTATATATAAATGGTCTCGAAGAACACCTTTTAAAAATTGACACGGATTATCCTCGCATTGGGAAAAAGGGCGTGCCGGTTCTGCTATACGCGGACGATGCCGTCCTTTTATCCAGAACAGCACTTGGACTTCAAAAACTATTGGACTCCTTTCTTCAATTTATGACTTCACGTGGCCTGAGTATCAACAACTCCAAATCTTTTGTTATGACGGTAGGCTCAGCTCCGAAAAAACGTTATCCCCTCTCAGTTAACGGGGAAAACATACCGTCAACAAAAACTTTTTCATACCTAGGAGTGCTGTTTGATCACAAACTTACTTGGGGCCCAGCCATAATTAAAAAGAAAGGTGAAGTCCTAAGGACCAACAGCGGGATTATGGATTTTGCACGCAAAATGGGTAACACTCCAGTGTCCGCCGTAATGAAGCTCTACCAAGCAAAAAGCGTGACGGTTGCCTGTTACGGAAGTGAATTATGGGGCTTCTTACCAGCAGACGCCCTTGTAACTCTTGAAAATAACTTCCTGAAACAGGTCCTGAGTTTACCTAAAAGTACTGCAAACTTCTCCATTCATGAGGAACTAGGCACATCGCACCTAGGAGATAAAATTGCTGTCAATCCTCTGCTCTGTTGGATGCATTGTTGGCTCAATCCTTCAATACCACTGACCCATATCATTCTCGCTGAAGCCCTCACCTGGGAAGGGCAACTCAAGATACCTTGGCTGAAATACATTAGAAATTGCTGTAAAGATCTGGGCAGGTTGGATCTTTACCTAACACCTCAGCATATTATTAAGAAAGATGTAAAGGATATTTTCCTACTAAATCGACATCTTGATAGGGAAGAAATTGAGTTAAAGAAGGCCAGCGTAAGGAGCCATATTTTAACTAAGACTTGTGTGCGCTCTGAACCATATTTATCCTGGAACATATCCAGACATGAGCGCTTCTTGCTGAGCAGATTCCGCTTTGGTATATATCATCTGTTGCTAGCTGTACCGAGCGGAGCCCATAGAGGTCAAGTGCTGCCACCTTGCGGCTGCGACAACAAGTCTCCGCAAGACTTGGCTCACTTTTTATTCCTGTGCACCTTCTATTCGAGACCACGAAGTATGTTTTTAAAACCCTTGCTTAAAAAGTTGAACTTTGTACAAATTAAGCCAGCACTTTTATATCTTCAAATGTTACATGGCGATAGCACTTTTTTCACTTGTAAGTTTTTTAAAACAGCCCTGAAGTTTAGACTAAGTATGGAAGGTTGATCCCAAGATGTACTGTATCATACAAGTAATTATGTCCCAAAAAAAAAGAACACTCATATTGGTTTACAGCATATATTTTAGTCTTTCGTGATTGCCCATTTTTATATGTCTGTTGCATCCTTTTTATAAATGAATTGTATATATATGTATTTTATGTGCTTTTATGACTGCACCTGTTGACAGTCGAATAAAGATAATTTTGATTTGATTAGTCAACATCCAGAAAGATTTTCCTCCTCCCCTGCCCAACTTTCTAGAGGTAACAGATAATTACCTACCGCTCTCCAGTTTTAAACCTGTTTCCCTGCAACAAACAGGCAAGGCAATTCTGACATGTAAATCAGGAGCCCCCACTGACTCCTGTCCTCCTATCATTTTGCATCACTTGATTGAGGCAGTTAACCCTTACATTAATGTTATTATTAATGAATCTTTCGAATCCGGGCTAGTACCGGACGATTTGAAGAAGGCCATTGTAAAACCTCTGATGTAGAAGCAGAACAAATCACCAACCGACCTCACCAACATGCGCCCCATCTCTCTACTACCTGTCCTTAGTAAAATCACGGAACAGCTAGTACATGAGGAGCTAAAACATTTGTAGAGGCCCATAACATCCTGCACCCTCAACAGTCGGGTTTCCGCTCCGGTCACTCCACTGAAACAGCCTTGACCGAACTAGCTGATTCCATCAAGTTCCTGCAGGATGAGGGAAGGCAAGTAGTCCTCATCCTGCTTGACCTGACAGCAGCGTTCGACACCATCTCGCATGTCATCCTGATTAACAGAATGCGAGAGATTGGCGTGACAGACACAGCCTTGGCATGGATTACATCTTTCCTATCTAATAGGTCCCAGACTGTGTCCCTTGGTCCCTATCTATCCAGCGAAAAATCCATCACATCTGGAGTGCCCCAGGGGTCTATATTAAGTCCTCTTTTTTTCAAAATCTACATGGCACCCCTTCTCACTGTGATAGAATCGCATGGGATCCTTGTCACGTCATATGCCGACGACACCCAGCTTGTCGTCACCATCGATAAAAAGTGGATGGACGCGGACCTACGGTTCAAAAACTGCCTCTCTGAGGTATTTCAATGGTTGAATACCAACCATCTTAGATGCAATAGTGCCAAGACAGAAATCATTCCACTGGGTAACAATCTGTCTTTCAGTCCGAAAGACTGGTGGCCCTTGGGATCGGAGGCCCCCCCCTGCGCAGTAACATCAGCGCGGAACCTAGGAGTGCAATTTGATTCATCCCTCTCCTTTGATGACCACGTTAGGATTACTGCTGGACGCTGTTTTGGACTCATTAAATCCTTGAAAAATGTTTTCGATTTCCTCCCCATTGCAGCTAGAAAATCAGTCGTGGTAGCCTTAATACGCTCCCGACTCGACTACTGCAATGGTTTAATGGCTGGAGTGAAAAAGTCCACCCTTAGAAAGCTGCAGAGCATACAACATGGTGCTGCCAGACTGGTTTTAAAACTCCCCCGAAGGTCATCAGCTTCAGCAGCACTAAAATCTCTGCACTGGTTGCCATTGCATAAAAGAATTCTTTTTAAATTGCTCCTCACTGTTTTTAAATCCTTGCACAACACAGGGCCCCACTACTTGCAAATCGCTTTATGCGTTACAATCCCCCGCGTTGCTTGAGATCCTCTGGTACAAACCTTATCACTATCCCTAGATTCAAATACAATACTAAGGGTGGGAAATCTTTCACTGTCTTGGCGTCCAAGGCTTGGAACAACCTTCCAGTTAACCTTAGATTAATGGACAATGAGCATAGTTTCAGAAAACGCCTTAAGACATGGGTGTACCAACAACTAGACACCTCCGTACTGGCTGCCATCTAGTTTCAGTTCCCTCACCACATTCCATTCTTTCATTTATTCACTACAGCTCGCTCAGCGCCATGATGCTCCCTTGGGAGCGAACGTCCGCGCTTTACAAATACCCATAAATATCAAATATCAAAATGAGGGAATATTTCTTGTTGATATTATTGGGCGATAAGAGCCTGGTTCTTCCTTATCTTTGCCCTTCTTATGAAAAACAACTCTACTGGTACTTTTCCAGGATTCATGGACCTTACCAGAGCACATTACACCATTAAATAAATCCAACATAAGCGGAGCTAACACGTCCTGTAAGCACTTGTATACTTCAATAGGAATGCTATCAGGCCCTGCAGCCTTCCCAGCCGCCAGATCTTGCAGAGCTTCTTCCAATTCACTTATAGTCATGTCACGCTTGAGCGTTAATTTATCCTGATCTGAAAGGCTTATGGCCAATATCACCCATCTCCACGCCTGCCGATGCTACCCTATCCTCCTCACTGTACAGATGCTGGTAGAAGTTATTAAACACCCTACCAATATCAGCTGGCTCTACAAACTGCTGATCCCCTTCATGGATTTTAGAGATAAAATTCCTACTGAATCTCGGCCTGATTTTCAATGCCGAAAGCTTCCCAGCCTGCTCCCCCGTTTCATACATTTCACCCCTGTGCACCTGATATTCGTCTGCATTTTTCTGTGCTATCCATTTATTTAGGTCGGCCTTAATAGACAACATTTCTTGAAGGCTTTGATCGGTCTCATTTCCCCCTATAATATCCCTTAAGTGTAGCTCCTCCACCTCCATTAGCTGCCCTACCAATTTCTCATGTTCTTTCCGATCTACTATCCTCTGCCTGGCAGAGAAGCTAAACATCTCCCCCATTAATCCCAACGTAAAGGCATCCCAGACACAATTGCGGGAGGCTCTGAACCTATTTGCATCAAAATATTCTCCAGCCCATTTTTTTAAGTGCTCTATAAATTTAGGGTTCACCAACAGTCTCCTCTCAAATGTCCATCTGGACCTAACCTTCGGGCTTTTATCCGCTTCATATCATAAAGCCAAAGGATTATGACCCGAGATGAGTTTCGGAAGTTTTTTAATCCCCACCCTCGACAGCTCTGAAGCTGAAATAAGAAAATAATCAAATTTAGTATATTTCTTACGCAGGTGTGAAAAATATGCAAACCCTGGATCATGTTGCTTTTTATGCCCCCAAACATCCATTAAACTGTACGACCTAATCAGAGAACACAAATCTCTATAAACCCTGGGCTTGTTCCCATATAAATACTAGTCCCATCACTATCCATGAGATCTGCAAAGATATTAAAATCCCGGCAGCAAATGAGGGGGGATGCCCAATTCACTAATTCTTTTTCTAGATTGTCAAACAGCTCGGGGTCGTCCTGATTGGATCCATAGATTGCTCACAGCATGACCCCAATCTTAAGTTCAACAATTACCCATCGCCCCCAGGGATCTGCTAAACAACTGCTAATACCACTTAGACATGGTTTCCCCAGGATTGCCACCCTTTTTACAGTAGATGTCTGGGTAGAGCATGCCATCAAGTCAACACCTTTGATATTTAGTAGATTTTCTTTGCCCACTTTAGGTGAGTCTCCTGCAGACAAATTACAACTGATTTGCTCTTGCAAAATACCCCAATCTTTGCCCCTTAGAACAATCATTCAGACCTCCTACATTGATGGAACATATCTTAAGCATCCCCATTACTTCTTGGTACAAAACTACCTAGCAATTGTCTCCTTCCAATACAATATGATACTGATACATATAGCATAGTGATCAAGAAATAAAAACCATAGTACCAAGTAACCTTCTTTATCCTCCCCTTAAAAGTGCCCTCCAACCCTCCCACCGCCCCTGACCCCCTCACCCTCCCTAGCTTAATTTGCCCCTCCACCCCACAGGGACTCTCAGACAAAAGTCTGTGCATGTAATGTATGCTGTGTAAGTGGGCAGTGGCTACCTCACTGTGAATATCTATACCTATCAGACCCTTAAATATTCAAAAAGAAAAACATTATCATACCTAGCCCAAAAGAGAAAACCCTCACAACTAGCTCCTATTTACGAAACCTGTCCCCCACCCTACCCCTTAACCTTCATATATGTTCCAACCTGATACCATTTTCCCCTCCCCCTCACTCCCCCCTCATCATAGCAAAAAAGGTCCGTGGAACAACTCTGTTTGCCTAAGGAGTCCAAATATTCTTTGGCTTTATTCTCTGAAAAGTCAGTAAATCATCTTTATTTGTCCAGGGAGTCCAAGTATTCTTTGGCTTTAATCTCTAAGGCAAAGTATAAGGTGGTACTGTTATTTATCACTTTCAATTGCGCTGGGTTGAAGAAATACACCTGAATTTTCTTGTCTTGAAACGGTTTTATGAGTTGTCTCAACCTCCAACGCCTCTCCACTGTTACATGGCAGAAGTCGGAACGGATGAAGAAAGAGAACCCACCGCTTGATCTTTTGGCATCTGGCCTTGCTTTATCATAGATGGCTTGTCACAAGAGGAAGTTTCCAAAGAAAACTAGTAGGGCCCGGGGTCTGTCCCCCGCTTTTGCCGGTGCTTGAAGTTTTAGAGGAATGCGGTGAGTCCTTTGGATCTCTGCCGCCCAGTTCCATTCTGACAATTCTGGGAAGGCCACATTGAAAAGGTTGATTACATACCATCTGGCATCGGACCCTTCGAGACCCTCCTGCACGCCCAGCACTCGAAGATTATTTAGTCTCTGTCTGTTCTCGGAATCTTCGAGTTTCCACTGAATGTCTTTAATTTGAGCACCCTGAGCCTCCACCAGAGATATGGCATTAGATGCCTCTGCTTCTGCCCCAACAATCCTTTCCTCCAAGTCGGATACTCTATCACCCAGATTTGAAAATGCTTTGGACAGCTTTCTCACAACCTCCTGCATTTTCCTCACCCCCGACTGGGCTTTCTGGCTATCTTGTCTAGTTTCCTCTCAGTGAGCCAGGATGGCTTGATGTATTATGTCCAGAGTGGGGGGGCGCCTTCCTCTACCATAGGTACCTTCTTTGGAGCACCTGTGAGAGGGGTAACTGATGAATGATCCCAGGTCAGCTCACTCCTATCCTTATTGTGAGCCAATTTATTCTGGATATCATTCTGCTGCGCAGATTTTACAGCTGTTAGAGGGAGCTCCACCTCGCTATCCTCTCCATCTGACTCTAGGCTACTATCCCCTTGCGAGGTGCTCAATATGTCATTAGACCATTTTGCTCCTTCAGATAGAGAAAAAAAACAATCCCTTGGCTCTTTCTCTACCTCATCTCTGTCATTTTCCCCTGCCAACTCGACTGAGATATTCACTATAGAGCTGGATAGGGGCTGGTTACCAGATTCCTGGGCCTGGGGATGTCCGGTATTCTGTACCTCCAATCTGTTGCTTACAGTACTTTCAGCACTCCCCCCCTTATTATTGTTCACATAGACTTCATCTGTGGCCTCCAGTTGTGTTAGAGATATAGATATAGGGGGCAATCCACTTGTTCCTACCGATGTCTTAGAGAGGGTAATCACGGGAGGGGGGAGAAGAGGCAGACCACTGTGCGTTGCTCTATTCTTTCCCCCACTGTCGCACCCAAAACTGCTTTGTAGAGGGGGCGTGGCTTGCAGCCAAGAGCGATGGCCGCAGTCTGAGCGTGCTCCTGCCCTTCCGTGGGGATTTATCCGACCTGCAGCCATCAGCGATTGAGTGTGAGCTTAGTGGCTGGGGGCTTGATGTCCAGGCCCCTCCCCGTGCGATGTGTGGTCCTCTGGGCCCCCTGAAGCGGGATTGATCAGATCTGGGCATCCGGGAGGTGGAGCGCCGAAGAGACAGGATGGCGGTCCCGGCCTGCCAGCATTGACCACTGCCGCCGGGAGCTGTGCGTGTGCCTCCCCCGGGCGTGATACACCATCGGAGCGAGGTCTGTGAGTGGAGGAGTGGCGGCAGAAGATCTTGGACTGCAGCGTTGAGGCACCCCCGGCTGTGCGGTGGATTGTGCGCACGGTGCTAGTGGCGGCCTGTAAATCAAGTATTGATTCAGCGCGTTACACGGGAAGTAATTGCATCCTTGATAATAGGCACACTCTAAGGGTTAGTCTAGTGCAGACAGACTCCATTGAAGTTGTAATGAAGAATTTTATTGTTCAAAATTTTATCATTTTCGTGATTTTCAACAATTTTCAAAAAAAAACTTTTTTATATGTTCCCAAGTTATTTGATTCGATCACAAGGAGTTTGTACTTGTGAATTTTAACACAATGCCCGATGCATTTCGGGTGACAAATATCCTTTTTCTAGGAGCTCTGTAAACACAATAAAAATGCTATTACCATTTGGTTCAAAACATAAAGTAAAAACAACGTTTACATTGATTGCATGCGTCAAAACTGGGATTACGTGCAGCGTGATGAGTACCTTATGAACCAATGTGGGGTTGTGAAAGGTGAGGAAAAGAGACGGAGTGAGATTTGCGGGGTTCAGAACAAACACACTTACGTGTCTGGGTCGAAGAAACTTATCAAGTCCTGGGTGAAAGGGGAGAACAGAGCGTTAGACAAACGGTAGAGAGCCAGCGTTAAGCGGTGCTAACGTGGGTCTCAGGTCGGAGCTCCGACTTACTTGGGGTTTAGAAGGGCAGGATCGGTTCAAGATTCCATGGCGAGGAGACGCTGGAGGCTGGAGGAGGTTGCAATAGGAACGTGGGGCGTGCGCTGTGCGGAGATATGGTCACAGTCAATTCATAAACATGGAGAAAGGACTAGCGGTTGGAGGTTGGAGGTTACTGTGGCGGCCATCTTAAAGGGGTGAACGTGGTGATGGAAGTGTAAAGATTCAATGTAAACAATGTGTACTGATACATTCTCAAGCTTAGAAATCAAAGGATTCAAGGTGAAACATGAGTACCATGAATGGTACTATAAAAAGCAGCTAAATTCGATACGATCATTGAGGCCATGTGGCTTCAATGCCTGCAGTCTGTAAATCCAGGCGATCTCGCGCTGGAGAAGAGTTTTGTTATTGTCTTTTCCTTCTTGTTTTTCGACGATTTCAAGAACCAAAAATTTGAGTTGAGCCACGTTGTGATTGGATTCAGTGAAATGCATTGCAATGCTGGATTTTTGGTTCCTGGTGCGGATATTAGATTTATGTTCGTTCAAGCGAACCTTGATTTTCCTTGTGGTTTTTCCCACATATATCATACCGCATGGGCATTTCAATAGATATATCAGGTTGGTGGAATCGCATGTGGTGTTTACATGTAATTTGATTTTAAATCCTTTCATGGGATGATTGATGCTGTTGCCCTTGATGACATTTTCGCGTGAAATCTGATGCCATTTGTTGTCTGGAGGTGCATGTTGCAGCATCTCTATGTGATTGTCACCATATTTGTGCCTGTGATCCTGGCCTGTAAATCAAGGCCAGGATGGTGACCTGTCAGTGAGGTGCGTGGTGGAGGAGACTGCCTGAGTCAGTGAAAGGAGAGCCTGACAGCCCCCCACGGATATTGGTAGGAGCGTGGCTTATTGTATTTCAATTGTGCGGCGGCCTGCTGGCGGGTTCTGTTTTCGGTACAAAAAGGGGTGTTTTGGCCTGACTGTTCTGCCTGGAGCTGGTGAGGTGCCTGAGAACGCGGACCTTGGACCTGTGCTAGGGCCTTCGGTGGCTCCTTCCTGGTGACCTGAGAGGAAGCAGTGAGTGGAGGATACTCATGGCAAGCCCAGCTTTAGGATTTTATTGGAGGGGCTGTGTGCTGTAGCAAGTGTCGCCTGGGCTCAGAAGCGAGATGGGAGGTGCTACTCCTGGGTTACAGAGGTGGCCGGCCTCTCGTTCAAGACTGTTGATTGGTGCAGGTGGAGGGCTGTTAGGCTGGACCCCAGAGAGTGGTGCCTCTCGACGCTATTAAAATATTTGACCTCCTGGCTTAGCGACCATTGTGCTGGCGGAGTGCCCCATAAGCTTGTTGGTTAAGGGGTGTCTAGAAGTCTTTGACTATGGCGACAGCAGGAAAGGGCGCTAAGACCAACGCCCAAAAAAAGTTGGCAAAATTTGCTTGGGCCAAGGTGGGAGAAAAAGGCAACTCACCGCGATCGGACAAAGAAGGACCAGTGAAGGCCCACGCGCCGGGACCGGAGCTGACTTTACATAAAGTTATGGCAGCGATCGGCGGGGTATGACCTCGGTGGACTCGGTCACGGTTGAGGTCTCGTTGATAAGGGCAGATTTCAGGAAAATGGGTGAGAACGTGAAGGAATTTAAATTGTGACGAGTGCCCTGCAGGTGGACACGTCAGAGCTACAGAGCCAAATGCTGGATATGTAAAAAAAACAGGAAAGGATGTCACAACAGCTGGATGATTATGAAGGGTGAGCCCGTCGCAATAATATCCACATTTTAGGGGTTCCGGAACAGACAGAGGGGCCGGCCGCGGATTTGTATGTGGAGGACTTAATTACGAAGCACTTGAAACCTAAGACGCTGTCCAGCTACTTTTCTAATGAAAGAGTCCACAGGGTGCCGGGTGGTCGACCAAAGCCGGGTGCGCCCCCGAGTCCACTGATTGCCAGAGTGTTCAATTACCGGGACAGGGACATAATTCTGCAAATTTCGTGATATGGCCCGCCTTTGAAGGTGGATAACTACGGGGTGGCGTTCTTTCCGGACTTAACGGCCAAGGTCCAGGCGCAGCTGAGAAGTTTTCAGGCGGTCAAAAGGGAGCTGAGGGAGCGAGAGGTGAAATATGCAATGTTCCTCCCGGTGCGGCTGCGAGTGGAATCAGATGGCAAGTCATGGTTCTTTGATTCACCGGAGGCGGTCTAGGACTGGATGGAAGGCTGGAGTGCGGTGGGAAACCGCAGAAGGAACCGTCCTGACAGGCCTGGGCTACAAAAAGGTATCTGGTTGGAGGCGAAAAGTACGGATGCTGCAGCAGACACAAGTAGATTGGAGGAGCAGGACTGAGAAGCTCCAGTGTTCATCTGTGAAACTTGGATCTGGCAATATACGCAAGTTGTGGGTATCAGAGGGGGAGGGATTCTGGCTCATTGAAACAAGACTGTTTTTGCACTCGGGGTAAATGATGTGTATTATTTGCTGACTATATTGATATGGTATGATGTTACTTAGTTCTAATATGATAAAGATGGCTGTGAATCTGGATGACTGTATAATGTATCTCTGCATTTCTAGCATTTCCGGGGGGGTAAGAGGCACTCTGCCATGTTCGGGGGTGGGTAGTTCTAAATCCACAGGCAGAGAGGCAGGGTGGGGGAATGGGGGGGCAAGTGGGGATGGGGGTTGTTTGGGAGGTGGTTGCAGTCTCCAAGGTATTAATCTGTGTTTCTACTGTGGACAAGTTTGCTCTTTTGCCAAGAGCCATGGAGACAGCTTTCATAGTGATTGTAATGCAATATATTGTTTCATTTTGCATGTTTCTATTTTATGCGACAGACTCATGTGTGATGCTGATATTGTTCTTTGCAAGTTGTGACTGGTATTGTTGGCTGGGTTTCTGACCTGTGCTACTAGGATGATTACCGTGTTGGGAGATGGTGACTGAGCGTGTTTCAGTGCTCTCTGTCCTTACCTAGAATGTTAATGGTTTGGGCGATAAAATAAAAAGAGGCATCGTCCAGCAATACTTGAAGGACAAGGCTTAGTCCTCCTATAGGAAACCCACTTGGTTGGTAACAAAAGTAAGGCCCTGAATAGATGGGGGTATAAGCTCCTTTTGCATGCTGACTATACCACCGGATCTCGTGGTACAGGTATTTTGGTTCGGAGGAACACTCCATTGATGGTACACATTACCTGGGCAAATTCTGCTGGGCGGTTTGCAGTGGTTGAGGCTCCTTGGGAGGGGAGAACCTTAAATATAGGTTCTTTTTATTTGCCACCGGCACTGGGCAGGGAGGCCTTAGTGGAGTTGGGCCGGCTGCTCACTGATCTCCCAGATGGTGTTTTATTAATGGGTGGGGATTACAACATGACCATGGACGATACCACTGATAGGTACCCGAGAAGGCAAGGGGCGAGGCCGAATGAGCTTATGGCAGAGTTTACCCCGGCACTGGGTCTCTCAGATGTGGGGCGGGAGCTACAGGGCGGTCCTACGGACTTTACCTATTTCTCTAACGTGCGTGGCAGCCTCTCCTGCATTGACTATTTCCTGACGTATGCGGCCTCAGTAGGTAACTTCAGATGGCCTAGGACATATCTCTGATCACTCCCCAGTAGGGATAGATTTTACTCATGGAGAAAAGCAGAGGAGTCGCACTATAGTTATCAACCCATGGTTGCTTAAAATGCCAGACATTAGGGAGGAGCCTGGGGCGCAGATGGGGTACTTTCTGGAGGAAAACGTGGGGTCCGTAGAATCGGCACAGATGATCTGGGTGGCTTATGAGGTGGTTCTGAAGGGATATGCCCTATCGTGGAAGGTGCAGCTACTTTATACAAACATTTTAGGGCAGGTCATAGTGAACAATTATACATCTAGGCAGTTTCCCCTTTGGAGAGGCACCAGACAGGGTTCCCCATTGTCACCTCTGCTGTTCTCGCTTATGTTGGAGCCCTTTGCGCCATGGATACAGCGTGACATAATGACAAGGGGCTTGCGGTGGTCCAACGAATGCGAAGATAGAATACCGACTTTACTGCCGTCGAAGGGGAGGTGCGTGCGCTACTCTGGGATGGGAAAGTCCCGAGGATTGCACTCCAGAAATTGATGAAGGGATGGTATGATGGGGGCATTGTGCTACCCGAATAACGGCTGTATTATTTGGCCTCGCAACTGGTGACTGTGAATAGGTGGAGATACGCCCTGCCGGATGACCAGGTGGTTATCTAGGGCCACTCTATTCTCAAACTAAGAAGTTACATTTTATAGGTCCCACTCACCACACTTTGCAGATCTGGAGATTAGCTAAATCCCATTTAGGTTGGACAGGAGTACTCGTTTCAAAATGCTTTATTCGGTTTGTACAAGTACAACCATGTAGCAACATACATGAATACGGTTTCAAATTCACATTTATGTAAGTTAAAGATAATGAAACAGTTAAAATTACATCGATATCCATACACTAGTTTCATTTTAGTTCAATTATAATACAAGGTGTGTCTCACTTGAGTACAAAGTTAAATTGGTCACTATATACGTTTTAGCAGCAATTATTATAGGAAGAGTTAGTGCAAAAAACGCTAATGTAAAGTACAAAATTCTAGAGACTTATCATATACATAAAGTGCTATTAACATGTGCAAATATGCAAGATTAAGAATAAAGTGCAACGGTTGTTTGATCACTTTAAACATTTTAGCAACAATTTGTTTACGATAAAGGTATGTGCAAAACGCCAGTGCGAAATGCAAAATACCGAGAGACAAGCATTACCATAAAGTACTTTCGGCAGGTGCAAGTGTGCAGTATAAAGTGCATTGCAAATAAATACATATATAAACAATGTAACTCGAACAATGAATCATAGGCAGAATAGGACACATTCGTGACATAAAGTGTAGCAGCCAGGGGAGTATTCGGGGGGAAAAGAAGTCATATTATGATTGATTTCCTTTGCCACATACATTTTAAGATATAAGTGGCCACACGATAACACGCATCCGGGGAAGCCAAGTCAAACATCAATTGCATTGCGGCTCTTGGATTGTACATGTTATAATTTAAGAATAATTGCTTCAGATAAAACTTTCTAAAACCAGTATAAAAGTTACAAAAAAGTAAAAAGTGGCGGGTGCTCTGTTTGGATTTCCCATCGCATGGACATAGACATATCGCAGGTTTTTTTACTGTGGGGAAAGCCACTAAATGGTGAACTATTCCCAGCCTCAGGCGAGCTAGAACAAAGCGATGGGAATTAATACTGACAAATGTGAGATAAGGAGAGAGACCTGTGCTAAGATTGTATTCCATGTATAATTTAAACGTACTTTGCATTGCATACTCCTTCATTCTGGTCCCTTTTACATGGTCCAGGTAAATGGATTTGAGGTCACGCTTTGTTAAAACTGATTCTGTTAATATATCTTTAAAAATGTCCTGACCAAAGAGGGTCTTATACCAAAATTGAATGTGTTTTAGCCAGGGGATTTTCGAGTGACGATCAAGTTTAATACAATCCATAATTACTTCCTGGGTAAACCTGGTTTCTTCCTTAGCCCATATGGATCGCCATAGGGACAGGGGACGCAATGCAATCAAATCTGTAACGTAATTTAGGCCTAACTCTCTGTGAGTAATCTCAGTTGAAGCAGAAGCGGGGAGGCATAGTAGTCGTTTTAGGTACTTGTTTTCCTCCCGCTGGATGGACAGGGCAATCTGAGGATTATATCCCCATACCCCAGCTCCATACAGGGCAGAGGGCATACACCTTGAATTATAGAGGGAGATCATCTCTCGGTTTCAACGGCCCCCCAGTTTTGAGGCAAATCTGAAAATGCAATTTACATTTCTGATCATTTTCAGGTCAACACAAGATTGTTCATTTACCCATCTCCCATCTCCTGAAAAGGTAATACCTAAATAACAGAAATATTGTACAGCTTCGAGTTTATCCCCACCTAAAAAAAAGTCTTGTTTTTCTTCATTTTCTTTCCACAGGTCATAGTCATTGTCTTACCCTTGTTAATTTTAAGCTTTCTGCCCTGAATGAAAATATGGAACTTCTCAATTAACTTTTGCAGCCCGTTCGCGGTCCTGGAAATCAGGACCGCGTCGTCCGCGTATAAAAGGACGGGTATTTGCTTTCCATTAATAATAGGGGCATCGGCATTAGATTCTTGGTCAGCGATAATTGGTCAGCTGAGTGGTGGCCTTCATGCCTGGGTCCCACTCCTACCCCCTGCGAGGAAGCGAAGAACTTGGGAATTTGGATGAATCCCTCCCTCTCGTATGATGGCCACATTAGGCGTCTTGTGGGCAAATGTTTTGGAGTTCTAAAGACCCTAAATAAAACTTTAGACCTACTGCCCTTAGCGGCCAGAAGGACTTTAACACAGGCACTGGTGACCTCGCGGTTGGACTATGGAAATGTACTGTTCCTGGGGGCAACCGAGGGCAGCCTAGGTCGCCTCCAAGTCATCCAGAACTCCGCCGCCAGGCGGTGTTGAGAAGACCTAGGAGAGCCAATTCGCAGAAGGCGCTGGATGCGCTGCACTGGTTGCCTGTGAAGAAACGGGTGCGGTTCAAGTGCCTCCTCTTCTGTCATCGGATAGTCTTGGATAGGTCGCCCGCATATTTAAAGGACCTAGTCAGCCGGTATGAACCTTCCAGGACCCTCCGGTCGGAGGGGACCGGACTGCTGACAGTCCCCAGGACGAGGAAGGCCAGAGTTGGTGGACGTTCTTTTGCTCTCCACGCAGCTCAACAATGGAACAAACTTCCCTTGGCCATGAGACTGGAGAGCAGTGAAGCTCGGTTTAGGGCCTTGCTGAAAACTCACTTATACACTGCATAGACCATCGGATCTCTCTCTTGCTGTTCCATTGTTAGCTTCAGCGCGGGGACATGCCGCGATGGCATTACTGAGCGCTTTACAAGCTTTTTATTATTATTATTATTCTCGTAAAAATTGGTCAACATGATTGATAAAAAGGGAGAATAAAAGAGGGGCTAGCACGCACCCTTGTCGAATCCCTCTGCCAATTTTAAAAAAGGGAGTACATTCACCATCTGTTCCGAATCTAACCTTGCTTGAGAGACTACTGTACATTCTAGCCAGAAGGTGGATGATTTCGGGTGGTGCGCCCATGGCAAGTAGTGTTGGCCAGAGCAGTGCGTGTTCCACCAGGTCAAATGCGGAACTTAAATCAGCGAAGCACATAAACAAATTCCCTTCCTTGGCTTTCGTGTACTTGCCGATAATAAGTTCCAGGTTCATGCACTGCTCCATAGTTCCTAGACCCCTTCGGAACCCGTACTGGATAGGTGAAAGGATGTTATTGTCTTCTACCCAGGACTCTAGTCTCGTCAGGAGTGCACGACTCAGAATTTTTAACGACGAGTCCAAGAGTGAAATTGGGCGGTAATTTCGTGCTTCTGCCCTGGAGCCCTTTTTAAAAAGTGGCACTATAATTGATTGTCCCCATGAAATCGGTAACTTATCTTCAATTGCAGCATTAAAGTAACGGGTCAAAATGGGGGCCCATAGGGTAATCTCAAATTTGTAAAAGTCCACAGGGACCCCGTCCGGTCCCGGGGCTTTCCCCCCCTTACTCTTCTCGATTGCCTCAATCATCTCGCTTAATGTCACGGAAAACAATATTTTCTCCCATTTAAAACAGTTTGATGTGTCAGTTAAAACATTGGAATTAAAATCAGAAGTAAAACCAAAAGTAAAATCGGAGTTAAAAATCCCTGTAAAGTGTGCTATCCAAGCCCGGCAACTGACATGCGAAGTTAATTCAGGAATGTTATCATTCTTCAGGAACGAACTATTTACAGTGTCCCAAAAAAGTTTGTGATCTTTGGTATCTGCAGCCAAATCTAATTTTGCCCATGCCTCGTCCTGCAGTTCCTTCTTCCTGGTGGAGAGTGCAGTTTTGTAGTTGTGGCGCTCTTCCCTGATCTTGCTAGCGTCTCTTGGTGTAGCATCAAGTGAAGTTTTCAGCCTTTCTAATGACTGGGCACAATGGTCATCAAACCAAACTGCCTTGACCTTCCTTAATTTCCGGGCTTTGTGTGTCAAGGATTTCTCAATCATTTTTGTTATGTTTAGGAAGTTGGATAACAAGATTCGTGGGCATGGATTAGAGGACAAGCAGTACTCTACATCTCTGCAACAATTTGTGATCACGTTGGCTACAAATTGAGTGGGGTCAACTTTTATCCATTTCACCCTCATCCCATTAGGTCTTTCTGCCACAATGTCCTGGATTGGTTGGCCATAGGTATTCCTTTTGGTTCCCCAGCCCAATAATTCAACGGTTACACTATTGTGGTCACTAACAGTTTGTTCAATTACCCAGACATTGATATATGAATGATTGGCTGTTTCTCCCATGAAATGTCGGACACCTGACATTGTTTATATTCTTGTTACATTCTAGGAGGTCCAGGTCATATTTAGCAAGTAGGTTATTTAGAGCACCGCCATAATTATTGTGTGGGAAGTGGTTATATACACTTGTTTCCCTTCCTGAGTACTCCTCCCTATGGCCACATGCCCCCTTGAGTGCGTGATTACATGTTTTGATGTTGAAGTCTCCTACCCATAGGATTGCGGCTGGTTTGGATGTACTTGATAAGGTCACGTCAATGGCCTGCTCTATATCAGAAATGATCATTCCCCGTTTATGCCCCGCAATATTATTGTAGAAGTTTACTACTATTAGATCTCTACATCTACTATGGACCATGCGCAGAACAGAAGCGTGGTCTCCTAGTACGACATAATTGCTAACACTAAACTCGGTCAATGCGGTGGATATCAAAGTCGCTAATCCACCCTTGGCTCTACCAGCCTGGGATGCCACAGCCTGCACACTAAAGGAGGTATATCCCTCAACATGTACATCCTCCCTGTCCCAGGTTTCTTGCAGACAAATTATGTTGTAACCCTGTTTAATAAAGTCATCCCAAACGGGGGTGTTTACCTTGGAGGCTATCCCAGCTATATTCCATGTAATGACCCTCAGGTTATCAGGTTCTGAAACCTCATGTGGTGAATCAGTAACTATTATAACTGAAGATGTTATCAGGTTCTCCAGTTGATTTTCACCAGTACATATAATTGCATCTATCAGGGTTGGATCATTGGAGTTTGCTACAGCGGTATCTGTTGGAAATTCCTCAACTGTATTAGCGGCCATCAACCTAGGTTCCTCAGTTACAGATGACTTAGCAACGTGAGTATCCCCTAGTCAGTCATTTTCATCTAGGGAGTTGAATATCTGAAATCTGTTAGATGTTGGGACTGAATATTGGCCATAGACGCTAGTTCCTAACCCGGAGACATTAGGGTTATTAAAATAATTAGGGTTTGGTGTTCTGAATAAGTTCAGTGGTTGCTGTAGTACATATTGGTTGTTTGGGTCATAAGGAATCATAGGGTGCCCAGCTGATTGCACTGATGCCTGCTGTACAGGTGGATGAGGCATGTGTATTGCTCTGGGGTGTTTAAAATTCTGCATGGGAATTTTAAATCCCACCTGATTCCTGTAAAAATAGTCCAGTGGGAACAGGGTAGTGTTGTAATCATTATCTGATGGGATCGGCGCATTCAAGATGGAATCCCTTGCCCATTCAGTGGTCTTATAATTTATGATTACACAGTCCCCACTTATTTCCTTTTTACTGGGACCCACCCACCCTACCCTTTGGGTTGAGAGGATCTGACTTGCCCCTCTTAGGGGGAATCCACAGTTGTGGACAAGCCAGTACAAGATTTTGTTTTTGAGTGTTTCGTTATTTTCGAATTGAGAGGGTTTAAGTTTCGGGACATTAGCGAGAATTGCCACATATGGTCTACTTTCTGGCGGGAGATTAATCACTGCAGGAATGATGTTATTGTAGTAGCTGCATACTGGTGGATTCCCGTTTGCTAGGGTATGACCCGTTGCCTCTCTACCTCTAACCCCTAGGGGCCCACTTGTGGTGTTACCTGGGATATAGGTGTGTAAGTTACTGGGCTTGCCGGTAGCTGCCATGGGGGCCACATTTCTGGCGGGAGGAACCTGCGTGTTAGTTGTGTTAGTAACAGTCTTATTGTCCTTATTCGTAGGAGGTGCGTGCAAGGGACTTGGAGTGACTTGTGAACCCAGATGTTCAAGGATGTCTAACTTGGCTACACCTAATTTCTCCAGATTTTCCACTTTTTTACAGATCTGCTCAAGTTTGTCAGTTAGGGGAGCAATAAGAAGCTTCATAGCATCCACAATGTGACACATTAGAGACTCCCCATTGAGTATGGTTGCGTTAAAATTGTCTCCTGGTCCCAAGTTTGGGTTTGACTGTGGTGGTGGAGGCTCTCCTCCATTAGCCTGCTCTAATAATGGTGAAGTTGCCTTCTTTCTCCTGCCCCTTTGTTTCATACACACCCCACTTGGGGCCAATAGTTTTCTGTTGCGTATGCGTCTAGATCTACGGTGGGCAGAGCCATGATCAGTCGTACTATCTACACAACTATTATTAGGTGAGTCAGTTATAGGGATAGGATCTTCAGTGTCGCAGGAAATCAGAACTGCGCTGGTCTCAGGCACGTTACTGAGCCCCGGAGCCCCAGCCGGTGTAACATTAATCTGTAAATTTGGGGTTAGGGACAACCGACTTTCCCTATCATGAAACACTGCAGGAACTATGGGATGATCTTCCACACGGGTTGGCTCGGCCCCAGGAAGACCCGCGTATGATTGCATTAGTATAGAGTCATTTGATAGTGATGTCACATTTATGTTATTTACATTGTGATCTTCGGGTTGTAATGTCTGCTGGATTAAACAAGCACTAGGTGGTAAGGAGAATCGTCTCTCAGTATTTTCAATGGCGTTGGCTACCACCACAATTGTCTGTTGTAGCATGCGGTCAATTGCAGTTAGAGTTGGTAGCGGAGTTTTTACAGGGGCAGTAGTCCTTGTGACAGAACGTGTATGGATAGGCGTTTTTTTGACCATGGTCTTAACATTTGACTTGGGCTCCATAGGTACGATTTACAGTATGCTTATTTTGGTCTAGTGTGTAAATACCTTTTGATTGGGGCGGCGGATCGGCCAGGGGGTGATGCCCAGCCCAGACTCCTCAGGCCTCTGAGGGCCACAGAGGGCCCGCCCTTTGCCCGGGCTTAGCCCCTAGCGTTGTCCCGCGCGCGGTCCCCGCGAGGCGGGGTGTCAGCTGGCCTTTAAGCGCCTCCAGGCGCGGGATCTCGTTCTGCGGCTTCCGGTTCCGCCGCAAAGGATGATGGGATTTGTGGTCCCCCTCCGTACAGCGGCCGCGGTGGTTATCGGCGGCGGGAGGGAGACAGCAGCGACGGTGAAGCTGTTGCCCAGAAGAGGATGGCCCCAAAAGAGTGTCTGGTAGGTGAAAACCTCGCCCGCTCTGCCGGGGGGTCAGCTGGCCTTTAAGCGCCTCCAGGTGCGGGATCTCGTTCTGCGGCTTCCGGTTCCGCCGCAAAGGATGATGGGATTTGTGGTCCCCCTCCGTACAGCGGCCGCGGTGGTTAGCGGCGGCGGGAGGGAGACAGCAGCGACGGTGAAGCTGTTGCCCAGAAGAGGATGGCCCCAAAAGAGTGTCTGGTAGGTGAAAACCTCGCCCGCTCTGCCGGGGGGTCAGCTGGCCTTTAAGCGCCTCCAGGCGCGGGATCTCGTTCTGCGGCTTCCGGTTCCGCCGCAAAGGATGATGGGATTTGTGGTCCCCCTCCGTACAGCGGCCGTGGTGGTTAGCGGCGGCGGGAGGGAGACAGCAGCGACGGTGAAGCTGTTGCCCAGAAGAGGATGGCCCCAAAAGAGTGTCTGGTAGGTGAAAACCTCGCCCGCTCTGCCGGGGGGTCAGCTGGCCTTTAAGCGCCTCCAGGCGCGGGATCTCGTTCTGCGTCTTCCGGTTCCGCCGCAAAGGATGATGGGATTTGTGGTCCCCCTCCGTACAGCGGCCGCGGTGGTTAGCGGCGGCGGGAGGGAGACAGCAGCGACGGTGAAGCTGTTGCCCAGAAGAGGATGGCCCCAAAAGAGTGTCTGGTAGGTGAAAACCTCGCCAAAGCGATGCCACTGTGGGCTTCGCAGTAACTCGGTATGCTTTGCCACGATCCGGGATTCGACAGGTGGGATATGATTGGTATTTCAACAGCTGGCGATTTGGTCAAGAAGGGTAAGATTCTTCGGTTTGAGGAGCTACAGAAGACCTATCGGTTGGCGCCAAGTGATGACTTTCGTTATCTGTAAATACGCCATGCTTTGATGGCGGTTTTCCCCAGTTGTGTGGACATACCGGAATTGTCTCCTCTGGAGGATCATCTGCTAGATGGACAGCTGCACACCAAGGCTACCTCCCTCACCTATAAGAAACTTAGTAATAATATGCCTGACTCCTTCGGGAAGCTTAAAGAGCGGTGGGAGGAGGACCTTGGGAGGCGTTAATGTCATCTTGAGAGGCTGCCATCACACTAAGATTCCGACTTATTCAACTTCGTATTTTCCACCGCTCATACTTGACCGGGGTCACTCTTGCAAAACTTGGGTCCAGGTCAGATGATCTGTGTCTGAAGGGCTGCCGACAGTCGGCTACCTTTTTTCATATGGTATGGGAATGCCCACTGGTAAAGAGCCGATGGGTCCGAATTACGGCACATATGCACTCCGCGCTGGGGAAACCACTTACATTGACGCCACGATTAGGCCTGCTCAATATTTGGGAGGCAACTGATCATACCGAGTTAGAGCAGCAGTTTGTAACGTTGGGCTTTACATTATTTAAGAGGGAATTAGCGAGGGGTTGGGGCGGAGCGATGCCTCCTGTTGTGGCAGTCTGGCAAAGGAAGTTTGATAGATGCATGATAGCTGAGAAAGAAGTATTTGTTGCTAGGGGATGCCCGAAGAAGTGGGACAGGAAATGGTCCAAATGGAAATTATATAGGGGGAGATATGCGTGTCGCCTGTGATAGAATTGGAATTGCGAAGTCACTGGGATGGAGAGTACAATGTGTAAAAATGTATGTTTATTGGCCTTGGTCTTTAATACGATGCTAAGTGTAACTTGCAATGTGACTTGTATGAGAACCGGTGAAATTGCCTGTCCTTTTTTCAATGAAAATATTTTGGAAAAAAAAACCTGCTTTGTAGAGGCACCTCATGGGTGGCTGCTTGGCTCACCTCGTCATATTGTATACTGCTCCCGTTATCCGCAGCGCCACTATCCAGCCCAGAAGTCCTTTGCCCTCTGCAGGAGTTCGACAACCGGGGATCCGCCGGCTGGCTCTTTGATGAGGCTCCGTCTCTTCCCCTTCTGAGTGGCGGGGGGTCCGGGGAGAGAAGTTTGTTCATTTGCAGTGAGGGGCTCTCTCTACTCACCGCCACATCCGCTGTGTCCTCTACACGCGGCTTACGGGCAGCCGCCTCTGCAGCCGCCTTAGACACCGCCGCCGCCGCTGAAATAACTTTCGGAGTCATCTCGGATACTCCTCCACTACTTCCCTGGATCAGCTGGACAAGGAACTTCGGCAGGTATTCCTTAACTAGGTGTTTGAGAGCGCGTGGAGCTATGCCTAAGTGGAGGGGCCCCAGAACATTGCGTCGATATAGCTTCTGGAGCATCTGGAGCAGGGGGGGTCCGGGGATGAAAGTGGGGAGGAGTGGGTAGAATCGACTGTGTCGGTTTCCCCTTCGGGTGTTGCATTAGCGCAGGGTCATAAACTTGAACCTGTCGCCACTGGCCACTAGCTCAGCAGTCAACCAGCTACGCGGCCGCCATCTTGCCTCCTCAGTCCCATGATTCTAAGCTAAAGCTATCTTTGAGATGTCTCTAAGTGGAAATGCCACTCCCTCACTTTGAGAAAGCAGATGAGAGCGAACAGATGAATATTTATGTAAGGCGCCGGTTACCGAGGCCCGCTTTGTAACATATAAAAATTGACAAGCAAGAGCTATGCTTGATTGTTTATTTATTTATTTATTTGTGCGATTTTATATAGCGCAAACTTTACCCGAAGGTGTCAGAGCGCTTTACATAAGAACCAGTTGAAAATATAAGGACTTAGGATTACATGTGTTACATAAAAGATACAAACAGAAAAAATTGCACATGTACAAGAGGTAAAGTCACACAAGGAGGAGATACAAATGGATATACTCTAAGAGTCACATAGGAATGGGAGATGGTACAAAGGTCTACTGCATATACTAGTGATTAGAGTTATATCTATATACATAGGGAAGGGATACAAATGGATATACTCTAAGAGTCACACAGGAATGTAGAGAGTACAAAGGTCTACGCATATACTAGTGATTAGAGTTATCTCTATATACATAGGGAAGGGACACGAATGGATATACTCTAAGAGTCACATAGGAATGGTAGAGAGTACAAAGGTCTACCGCATATACTAGTGATTAGAGTTATCTCTATATACATAGGGAAGGGACACGAATGGATATACTCTAAGAGTCACATAGGAATGGTAGAGAGTACAAAGGTCTACTGCATATACTAGTGATTAGAGTTATCTCTATATACATAGGGAAGGGATACAAATGGATATACTCTAAGAGTCACATAGGAATGGTAGAGAGTACAAAGGTCTACTGCATATACTAGTGATTAGAGATATCTCTATATACATAGGGAACGGCTACGGATGGATATACTCTAAGAGTCACATAGGAATGGTAGAGAGTACAAAGGTCTACTGCATATACTAGTGATTAGAGTTATCTCTATATACATAGGGAACGGCTACGGATGGATATACTCTAAGAGTCACATAGGAATGGTAGAGAGTACAAAGGTCTACTGCATATACTAGTGATTAGAGTTATCTCTATATACATAGGGAAGGGATACGGATGGATATACTCTAAGAGTCACATAGGAATGGTAGAGAGTACAAAGGTCTACTGCATATACTAGTGATTAGAGTTATCTCTATATACATAGGGAAGGGATACACATGGATATACTCTAAATGTCACATAGGAATGGAAGAGAGTACAAAGCTCTACCGCATATACTAGTTATTAGAGTTATCTCTATATACATAGGGAAGGGACACGAATGGATATACTCTAAGAGTCACATAGGAATGGTAGAGAGTACAAAGGTCTACTGCATATACTAGTGATTAGAGTTATCTCTATATACATAGGGAAGGGACACGAATGGATATACTCTAAGAGTCACATAGGAATGGTAGAGAGCATAGCGGACTACTGCATATACTAGTGATTGCTCACTACACTCTGTTTTTCAGAGAGACAAGCAAATTGTTACAAACAACGTTACCCAAGGACGAGTGCTTGCTTTAAAGGCATGTGTGTATTTGCAATGAAATCACGCACACCTCCAGTAAATGTGTTAGGCAAAATGGAGGCCTAAGTCAATTAAGCGTCATGTTCGCTTTTCAGGATAATTACGGTTGCCTCCACTACGAGAACTTCACTTCACTTTAACAAGGAAATGCAACGTTCAGGTATGCTAAAAGCCTCATTAGTTAAAGCTTTAAGCTTCCAATAAACTAATGGCATGTCACTTTCCATATAGATACGAGGAACAAACGTGACAAATAGGCAGAGATATTCATTGCCAAACACTGGCTGAAGAAAGAAGGTAGGCTGTTAAAAGCCGTTCGGTGCAGTTTTTGTGTTAGTTCACCCCGCATATGTATAAAATGAAAAAAACATCCAAAAATGAGGTCTCTTCTTTCAAACAGATAGAGAAACTAGAGCTGCCAGGAAAACATACTGATGTCCTGGTATAAACACTAGTGTACGGCTAAAAAGAGAAAGGTTTTTTTTTTTTTTAAAAGAAGGTCTCTAAATATATCTGTTTTTTTAAAACATATTTTTTTACACATCCTGATTTCAGGAAACCAACAGTGCTGCTAAACAAAACCAAGAGCCCTGATGAGAGTCCATTTATTCTTTTTCTTAAATTCTTTTTTATTGATTACCTGGTACAGAACATCGAAAACAATATACAATAGTCATAATACCACTGTACACGTATCACAAAGTAAAAAAAGACAGATATAAATTCATTTACCATGGATATACAAATACATAGGCAATACAAAAGTTCATCTAAGTCAGAGATCCAATCAAGAACATCAGATACCACATCATAAAGTCCTGATTTTATTTGATAGGCAAGATTCTCTCCAGTTTTTTAACGGGGCCCATAGGTTTTGCCCTAGTTCTCTCATTCTCCTACCTCTTCCCCTATATAGGGCTGCCTCAATATTATGAATCCCTAAGAGGCGAGAGAGCCACATCTGGAAATAGGGGACCGCAGTATCCTTCCAGCCTGCCGCCAGAATAATCCGGAGGATCGCCACAGACATAAAAACAAATGTTTCTTCTTCCTATTCAGATTTAAGTTACTATCATGCCTTAAGATCATTAGGGTAGGGGATAGGATGATCTTAATAACTAGCAGCCCCTCCCAAAATGTCTGGATATTGATAAAAATCTCTGATAACTTTTGGCAATGATAAAACATGTGGGCAAGATCAGCTGACCCCTCGGAGCATCTAGGACATTTGTCATCTTCCCTCTTGCCCCACCCAAATAACTTAGCCGGAGTAAAGTATAAATTGAATACTGTCTTATAATGTTGGGCTCTCAAATTCGTAGAGCAGAACCATTTCCCAGCTAGTTGCAGAGCCTTATCTAGATCAACGCCTGGATCCCCTAACTTCACCATCCAAGCTGCTTCGATTTTATCCACTTCATCTTGAAGAGTTGAAATTAGTACTTTATAGATCGGTTAATGTTAACAACCCCACCCAAAACATACTCCATCATATCGATTTTACCCCCTGGAGTAATGGGTGGTCTGATCCTTAATAACGTTTGGTATATCTGTAGGAATTTAAAGCCTTGCAAAGCTGAAATTCCATATTTTCTCTGAATCCCATTAAAACTCATCATCGTACTTCCACCAAACAGATCTCCCAATCTTCTGTTTCCTTTATCCTCCCACAATCTCCAAAGTGTATCCATACTAAAATAAGGAAAGAGACTAGAGTTCCAGAGTGGGGTATAATAATTAATTTTTGGGATTCACAGATGCTTCTGGATGAATTTCCAGGCCTTCCAGGCACTTTCCAATACCTTAAATAGTTTTCTAATAAAATAGTGTTTATCCATTTTACGCAACAAGACGCCTGTAGCAGCAGTTCAAAAATAGAAGGGGGTATCTTAAGCCTAAGGAAGAGTCAGACACTCTTGATACGCCATCTAATAAAATAGCCATCTGACTGAAAAGACAGCCGAACATATAAAATATAATGTTAGGAGCCGCTAGCCCCCCTTATTCGATGGGAGTGAGAGATACCTCATAGACCATCTAATTTTCCCATACTGCAAGATGAAATTCGCAAAGGCTGCCTGTAAAGATTTAAGCACTTTCTCCCCGACCACCAATGGGATAGTACGAAAAAGGTACAGTATCTTAGGGAACATGGTCATCTTAATGACATTAACTCTTCCTCTAGTAGACAGGTGTATACAATTGATTCTTTTTAGCTCTGCCGTAATTGACTTAAGTACTGGCAAAAAAAAATCCTTAACAATTGTATCTACCGTAGAGCTGATCCTAACCCCCAAATATACTGCTGACTCCAGATATCTACCATCCTGCTTAGGTATATTATTTGAGCAAATTATCTGGGCTTTTGATATGTTGTGATGGTATCGCGAATACTGAACAAATTCCGTAGTAATCCCTATGAGGGACGACATAGCCTGCTCTGGGTCTGGCGTTGTTATGGCCAGATCATCTGCATACGCCAATAATTTGGTTTAAAACCCGTTGCACACCACTGGATTAATACTCTCACAGTCTAAGATCTTTCTAACCAGGGGGTCAATGTACAGGGCGAATAAAATTGGCGAGCAGGGGCACCCCTGCCGGGTCCCTCGAGGTATGGTAATTTCCTCAGAACTGCCACCCATTAGTTGGATTTTTGCCACGGGCTCGACATACATGGCTTTATAGCCCTCAAAATATTAGGACCAAAGCCCCTCTGCTCCAATATCCCCCATAAATAGCTCCAAGTGACACAATCAAAATCCTTTTCCGCATCCAGAAGAATCATGGAGATCCGACCCCCCCACAGCAGCCGGGCATTAAATACGCCTGATGTGATCCATGGTGTCACGACCTGGTACAAACACATGCTGCCATGGGGAGACTAGACCGCCGATGATCCCTCCCAGCCTTTTAGCCAAGACCTTGGGACACATTTTGGTGTCGGCATTTATGAGGGATATCGGGCGATAAGAGCCTGGTTCTTCCTTATCTTTGCCCTTCTTATGAAAAACAACTCTACTGGTACTTTTCCAGGATTCATGGACCTTACCAGAGCACATTACACCATTAAATAAATCCAACATAAGCGGAGCTAACACGTCCTGTAAGCACTTGTATACTTCAATAGGAATGCTATCAGGCCCTGCAGCCTTCCCAGCCGCCAGATCTTGCAGAGCTTCTTCCAATTCACTTATAGTCATGTCACGCTTGAGCGTTAATTTATCCTGATCTGAAAGGCTTATGGCCAATATCACCCATCTCCACGCCTGCCGATGCTACCCTATCCTCCTCACTGTACAGATGCTGGTAGAAGTTATTAAACACCCTACCAATATCAGCTGGCTCTACAAACTGCTGATCCCCTTCATGGATTTTAGAGATAAAATTCCTACTGAATCTCGGCCTGATTTTCAATGCCGAAAGCTTCCCAGCCTGCTCCCCCGTTTCATACATTTCACCCCTGTGCACCTGATATTCGTCTGCATTTTTCTGTGCTATCCATTCATTTAGTTTGTCCTTCATAGACAACATTTGTTTAAGGCTTTGATCGGTCTCATTTCCCCCTATAATATCCCTTAAGTGTAGCTCCTCCACCTCCTTTAGCTGCCCTACCAATTTCTCGTGTTCTTTCCGATCTACTTTCCTCTGCCTGGCAGAGAAGCTAAACATCTCCCCCCTTAATCCCGATGTAAAGGCATCCCAGACACAATTGCGGGAGGCTCTGAACCTATTTGCATCAAAAAATTCTCCAGCCCAATTTTTTTAAGTGCTCTATAAATTTAGGGTTCACCAACAGTCTCCTCTCAAATGTTCATCTGGACCTAACCTTCGGGGTTTTATCCGCTTCATATAATAAAGCAAAATGATTATGACCCGAGATGAGTTTCGGAAGTTTTTTAATCCCCACCCTCGACAGCTCTGAAGCTGAAATAAGAAAATAATCAAAATTTAGTATATTTCTTATGCAGGTGTGAAAAATATGCAAACCCTGGATCATGTTGCTCTATATGCCCCCAAACATCCATTAAACTGTACGACCTAATCAGAGAACACAAAGTTCTATAAACCCTGGGCTTGTTCCCATATAAATACTAGTCCCATCACTATCCATGAGATCTGCAAAGATATTAAAATCCCGGCAGCAAATGAGGGGGGATGCCCAATTCACTAATTCTATTTCTAGATTGTCAAACAGCTCTGGGTCGTCCTGATTGGATCCATAGATTGCTCAAAGCAATTACCCATCGCCCCCAGGGATCTGCTAAACAACGGCTAATACCACCTAGACATGGTTTCCCCAGGATTACCACCCTTTTTGCAGTAGATGTCTGGGTAGAGCATGCCATCAAGTCAAAACCTTTGATATTTAGTAAAAAATGTTTGCCCACTTTAGGTGAATCTCCTGCAGACAAATTACATCTAACTGATTTGCTCTTGCAAAATACCCCAATCTTTGCCCCTTAGAACAATCATTCAGACCTCCTACATTGATGGAACATATCTTAAGCATCCCCATTACTTCTTGGTACAAAACTACCTAGCAGCTGTCTCCTTCCAATACAATATGATACTGATACATATAGCATAGTGATCAAGAAATAAAAACCATAGCACCAGGTAACCTTCTTTTTCCTTCCCTTAAACGTGCGCCCCAACCCCCTCCAACCCTCCCACCGCCCCTGACCCCCTCACCCTCCCTAGCTTAATTTGCCCCTCCACCCCACAGGGACGCTCAGACAAAAGTCTGTGCATGTAATGTATGCTGTGTAAGTGGGCAGTGGCTACCCCACTGTGAATATCTATACCTATAAGACCCTTAAATATTAAAAAAGAAAAACATTTTCATACCTAACCCAAAAGAGAAAACCCTCACAACTAGCTCCTATTTTTAGAGGAATGCGGTGAGTCCTTTGGATCTCTGCCGCCCAGTTCCATTCTGACAATTGTGGGAAGGCCACTTTGGAAATGTTGATTACGTACCTCTGGTATCGGACCCTTCGAGACCCTCCTGCAGGCCCAGTACTCGAAGATTATTTAGTCTCTGTCTGTTCTCGGAATATTCGAGTTTCCACTGAATGTCTTTAATTTGAGCACCCTGAGCCTCCACCAGAGTTACGGCATTAGATGCCTCTGCTTCTGCCCCAACAATCCTTTCCTACAAGTCGGATACTCTATCACCCAGATTTGAAAATGCCTTGGACAGCTTTCTCCTGCATTTTCCTCATCCCCGACTGGGCTTTCCGGCTATCTTGTCTAGTTTCCTCTCTGTGAGCCAGGATGGCTTGATGTATTATGTCCAGAGTGGGGGGGCGCCTTCCTCTACCATAGGTACCTTCCTTGGAGCACCTGTGAGAGGGGTAACTGATGAATGATCCCAAGTCAGGTCACTCCTTCCCTTATCGTGAGCCAACTTATTCTGGATATCATTCTGTTGTGCAGATTTTACAGCTGTTAGAGGGAGCTCCACCTCGCTATCCTCTCCATCTGACTCCAGGCTACTATCCCCTTGCGAGGTGCTCAATATTTCATTAGACCATTCTGCTCCTTCAGATAGAGAAAAAAAAACAATCACTTGGCTCTTTCTCTACCTCATCTCTGTCATTTTCCTCTGCCAACTCGACTGAGATATTCACTATAGAGCCGAATAGGGGCTGGTTACCAGATTCCTGGGCCTGGGGATGTCCGGTATTCTGTACCTCCAATCTGTTGCTTACAGTACTTTCAGCACTCTCCCCCTTATTATTGTTCACATAGACTTCATCTGTGGCCTCTAGTTGTGCTAGAGATAAAGATATAGGGGGCAATCCGCTTGTTCCTACCGATGTCTTAGAGAGGGTAATCACGGGAGGGGGGAGAAGGGGCAGACCACTGCCCGTCGCTCTATTCTTTGCCCCACTGTCGCACCCAAAACTGCTTTGTAGAGGGGGCGTGGCTTGCAACAGACAGAGGGGCCGGCCGTGGATTTGTATGTGGAGGACTTAATTATGAAGCACTTGAAGCCTAAGACGCTGTCCAGCTACTTTTCTATTGAAAGAGCCCTCAGGGTGCTGGGTGGTCTACCAAAGCCGGGTGCGCCCCCGAGGCCACCGATTGCCAGAGTGTTCAATTACCGGGATAGGGACATAATTCTGCAAACTTCGTGATCTGGCCCGCCTTTGAAGGTGGATAACTACGAGGTGGCGTTCTTTCCGGACTTAACGGCTAAGGTCCAGGCGCAGCGGAGAAGTTTTCAGGCGGTCAAAAGGGAGCTGAGGGAGCGAGAGGTGAAATATGCAATGTTCTTCCTGGTGCGGCTGCGAGTGGAATCAGATGGCAAGTCATGGTTCTTTGATTCACCGGAGGCAGTCTAGGACTGGATGGAAGGCTGGAGTGCGGTGGGAAACCGCAGAAGGAACCGTCCTGACAGGCCTGGGCCACAAAAAGATATCTGGTTGGAGGCGAAAAGTACGGATGCTGCAGCGGACACAAGTAGATTGGAGGAGCATGACTGAGAAGCTCCAGTGTTCATCTGTGAAACTTGGATCTGGCAATATAGGCAAGTTGGGGGTATCAGAGGGGGAGGGATTCTGGCTTGTTGAAACAAGACTGTTTTTGCACTCGGGGTAAATTATGTGTATTATATGCTGACTATATTGATATGGTATGATGTTACTTAGTTCTAATATGATAAAGATGGCTGTGAATCTGGATGACTGTATAATGTATCTCTGCATTTCTAGCATTTCCGGCGGGTGAGAGGCACTCTGCCATGTTCGGGGGTGGGTAGTTCTAAATCCACAGGCAGAGAGGCAGGGTGGGGGGGTGGGGGGGCAAGTGAGGGTGGGGGTTGTTTGGGAGGTGGTTGCAGTCTCCAAGGTATTAATCTGTGTTTCTACTGTGGACAAGTTTGCTCTTTTGCCAAGATCCATGGAGACAGCTTTCATAGTAATTGTAATGCAATATATTGTTTCATTTTGCATGTTTCTATTTTATGCAACAGACTCAAGTGTGATGCTGATGTTTTTCTTTGCAAGTTGTGACTGGTATTGTTGGCTGGGTTTCTGACCTGTGCTACTAGGATGATTACCGTGTTGGGAGATGGTGACTGACCGTGTTTCAGTGCTCTCTGTCCTTACCTAGAATGTTAATGGTTTGGGCGATAAAATAAAAAGAGGCATCGTCCAGCAATACTTGAAGAGACAAGCCCCAGACTTAGTCCTCCTACAGGAAACCCACTTGGTTGGTAACAAAAGTAAGGCCCTGAATAGATGGGGGTATAAGCTCCTTTTGCATGCTGACTATACCACCGGATCTCGTGGTACAGGTATTTTGGTTCGGAGGAACACTCCATTGATGGTACACATTACCTGGGCAAATTCTGCTGGGCGGTTTGCAGTGGTTGAGGCTCCTTGGGAGGGGAGAACCTTAAATATAGGTTCTTTTTATTTGCCACTGGAGCTGGGCAGGGAGGCCTTAGTGGAGTTGGGCCGGGTGCTCACTGATCCCCCAGATAGTGTTTTATTAATGGGTGGGGATTACAACATGACCATGGACGATACCACTGATAGGTACCCGAGAAGGCAAGGGGCCGAATGAGCTTATGGCAGAGTTTACCACGGCACTGGGTCTCTCAGATGTGGTGCGGGAGCTACAGGGCGGTCCTACGGACTTTACCTATTTCTCTAACGTGCATGGCAGCCTCTCCCGCATTGACTATTTCCTGACGTATGCGGCCTCAGTAGGTAACTTCAGACGGCCTAGGACATATCTCTGATCACTCCCCAGTAGGGATAGATTTTACTCATGGAGAAAAGCAGAAGAGTCGCAGTATAGTTATCATCCCATGGTTGCTTAAAATGCCAGACATTAGGGAGGAGCTTGGGGTGCAGACGGGGTACTTTCTGGAGGAAAACGTGGGGTCGGTAGAATCGGCACAGATGATCTGGGTGGCTTATGAGGTGGTTCTGAAGGGATATGCCCTATCGTGGAAGGTGCAGCTACTTTATACAAACATTTTAGGGCAGGTCAGAGTGAACAATTATACATCCAGGCAGTTTCCCCTTTGGAGAGGCACCAGACAGGGTTCCCCATTGTCACCTCTGCTGTTCTCGCTTATGTTGGAGCCCTTCAGCATCGTCAAGGAGTTCTCCAACCCCAGCACCGGCAACAACGACATCACTCCTTCACAGTATCTCTGCGACTCTCTCGCCTCGTTCTTCCACCGCAAGGTCGCCGACATCCACAACAGCTTTGACGCACCACCCATGCACCCTACTGTCGAATCAACGCCCCCCACCGCCACCCTCCGCACCTGGACCACGGTGACCACCTAAGACACAGCCCGCACGATGAACACCATCCACTCCGGATCTCCAACCGACCCCTGCCCCCACCACATCTTCATCAAGGCCGACTCCATCATCGCACCCCAACTCCGGGACGTCATCAACACCTCCTTCAACACCGCCACCTTCCCGGAGAGCTGGAAGCACGCCGAGCTCAACGCCCTACTGAAGAAACCAACTGCGGACCCCACCGACCTCAAGAACTTCCGCCCCATCTCGCTCCTCCCTTTTCCTGCCAAAGTCATCGAGAAGACCGTCAACAGACAGCTTGCAGCCTTCCTCGAGACGAACGGATCCCTCGACCCCTCACAGTCCGGTTTCCGAGCCAACCACAGCACCGAGACCGCCCTCATCGCAGCCACCGACGACATCAGAACCCTGCTCGACAACGGGGAAACAGCGGCCCTCATCCTCCTGGACCTCTCTGCAGCGTTCAACACTGTGTGCCACCGCACTCTAGTCCAACGCCTCAGCAACATCGGGATCCAAGAGAAGGCACTGGAGTGGATCATCTGGTTCCTCGCCGGAAGAACACAGCGAGTCCGCCTCCCCCCGTTCCGATCCAAGGCTACTGAAGTCATCTGCGGCGTACCACAAGGATCATCACTCAGCCCAACCCTCTTCAACGTCTACATGAGACCACTTGCAACCATCGCACGCCAGCACAACCTCAACATCATCTCCTACGCTGACGACACCCAACTGATCCTCTCCCTCACCAGAGACCCCGCCACCGCCAGAACGAGCCTGCACGAAGGGATGAAAAACGTCACCGAATGGATGAAGAACAGCCGCCTGAAACTAAACTCAGACAAGACGGAAGTCCTCATCCTGGGACCATCGCCCTCCGCCTGGGACGACTCCTGGTGGCCCCCCGCCCTGGGCACCGCTCCCAAGCCAACCGACCACGCACGCAACCTGGGCTTCATCCTGGACTCCTCCCTCTCGATGACCAGACAAGTCAACGCCGTCTCCTCATCGTGTTTCAACACCCTGTGCATGCTCCGAAAGATCTTCCGATGGAACCCGACCGAAACCAGGAAGACAGTCACCCAGGCACTCGTCACCAGCCGACTGGACAAAGGGAACACCCTCTACGCCGGAACCACAGCCAAGCTACAGAAAAGACTCCAGCGCATACAGAACGCCTCCGCCCGACTCATCCTGGACATCCCCCGACGCAGCCACATCTCCGGCCACCTGAGGGACCTGCACTGGCTCCCCATCAGCAAAAGGATCACGTTCAGGCTCCTTACCCACGCACACAAGTCTCTCCACGACCTAGGCCCCAAGTACCGCAACGACCGCCTGACCTTCTACACGCCCACCCGTCAGCTACGCTCTACTAGCCTCGCCCTCGCCGCCGTACCACGCATCCAAAGAGCCACCGCCGGAGAAAGATCCTTCTCCTACATGGCAGCCAAGACATGGAACTCCCTCCTCATCCACCTCCGGCTGACACAGGACCATCTCGCCTTCAGGAAACAACTCAAGACCTGGCTGTTCGAGCAGGAGCGGACCCATCCCCAAAGCACCTTGAGACCCTTCCGGGTGAGTAGTGCGCTATACAAATGGTATGATTGATTGATTGATTGATTGATTTGCGGCATGGATATAGCGTGACATAATGACAAGGGGCTTGCGGTGGTCCAACGAATGCGAAGATAGAATACCTACTTTACTGCAGTCGAAGGGGAGGTGCGTACGCTACTCTGCGATGGGAAAGTCCTGAGGATTGCACTCCAGAAATTGATGAAGGGATTGTATGATGGGGGCATTGTGCTACTCGAATAACGACTGTATTATTGGGCCTCGCAACTGGTGACTGTGAATAGGTGGAGATACGCCCCGCCGGATGACCCGGCATGTGCTCTGGATAGGTACCAGGTGGATCGATTTGGTTATCTAGGGCCACTCTATTCTCAAACTAAGAAGTTACATTTTATAGGTCCCACTCACCACACTTTGCAAATCTGGAGATTAGCTAATTCCCATTTAGGTTGGTCAGGAGTACGCACCAAAGAGATGCCACTGTGGGCTTCGCAGTAACTCGGTATGCTTTGCCACGATCCAGGATTCGACAGGTGGGATATGATTGGTATTTCAACAGTTGGCGATTTGGTCAAGAAGGGTAAGATTCTTCGGTTTGAGGAGCTACAGAAGACCTACCGGTTGGCGCCAAGTGATGTCTTTCATTATCTGTAAATACGCCATGCTTTGATGGCAGTGTTCCCCAGTTGTGTGGGCATACCAGAATTGTCTCGGAATTGTCTCCTCTGGAGTATCGTCTGCTAGATGGACAGCTGCACACCAAGGCTACCTCCCTCACCTATAAGAAACTTAGTAATAATATGCCTGACTCCTTCGGGAAGCTTAAAGAGCGGTGGGAGGAGGACCTTGGGTCGATTGAAGAGGAGGATTGGAGGCAGGCATTAATGTCATCTAGAGAGGCTGCCATCACACTAAGATACCAACTTATTCAACTTCGTATTTTCCACTGCTCATAATTGACCAGGGTCACTCTTGCAAAAATTGGGTCCAGGTCAGATGATCTGTGTCTGAAGGGCTGCCGACAGTCGGCTACCTTTTTTCATATGGTATGGGAATGCCCACTGGTAAAGAGCCGATGGGTCCGAATTACGGCACATATGCACTCCGCGCTGGGGAAACCACTTACATTGACGCCACGATTAGGCCTGCTCAATATTTGGGAGGCAACTGATCATACCGAGTTAGAGCAGCAGTTTGTATACCATATATAGGTCTAGCTAGGATAATCTCTTGAAGGCTGTTACCATCTCCAGTTATATTATTGTCTAGGAGAGCTATATGACCGACTACAGAAACTTTTATCTGAGATTCCCTGCAATACTTATCCATCTAAGAACCCCCTCACTTCCAATTTTGGGAATTGTCATTCTAGTATAATAATATACCTTCTTTCTCTGTGATCAATACTACAGATAAAAGAGCCTGGGTTCATTGGTCTATTACAGTCGCTTATTCATGATTACCATTAGGGCAAGGAAATGAAATTCTTAAAAGAAATGTTGTATTGTTAGGAATTTGGGTCACAATATATGGAGAGTCTGAGACTACTATAACACCATTGGTTTTTCAAGTTTTTTAAGTTTTTATGTATTACATATTAAGAATGATACAATATTGTGTATAATGTTTTCCTATGTGACATTTCCCTCTTTTAGATATTATCATGGCTGCTCCAGAAGAAGGCGCTGGTTCGCCGAAACGCGCGTAGAGATTAAATTAGCCACACTCTCTCCAAAAATCGTGTTTATTTTATGTACCCCCATTTATTTCATTGAACTATTTCGTTTTTTAACAATGTTGTTGTGTATTCTCAATTCATTGAGTTATATGTGTTAATTATAAATTGTGAATATGTATTAGGATTATTTTTATTGTGTCTTAATAATTTGTGAATAAAATTGTACTCTCTTTTTTACAAAAAAACATTGTTGTAGCTCAGTCAATTCCGACCCCTTACTACGTTTGTTGCCTAGATTGATATATATCATTCACTTGCTTTTCCCTGGTCTAGGAACTGTATTTCCATGTACTCAGGGGGTCCTTGATAAATATTTACGCAAAAATTGGGTCCAGGCCAGATGATCTGTGACTGAAGGGCTGCCGACAGTCGGCTACCTTTTTTCATATGGTATGGGAATGCCCACTGGTAAAGAGCCGATGGGACAGTATTACGGCGCATATGCACTCCGGCTAGGGAAACCACTTACGTTGACGCCGCGATTAGGCCTGCTCAATATTTGGGAGGCAACTGATCATACCGAGATAGAGCAGCAGTTTGTAACGTTGGGCTTTACATTATTTAAGAGGGAAATAGCGAGGGGTTTGGGCGGAGCGATGCCTTCTGTTGTGGCGGTCTGGCAAAGGAAGTTTGATAGATGCATGATAGCTGAGAAAGAAGTATTTGTTGCTAGGGGATGCCCGAAGAAGTGGGACAGGAAATGGTCCAAATGGAAATTATATAGGGGGAGATATGCGTGTCGCCTGTGATAGAATTGGAATTGCGAAGTCACTGGGATGGAGAGTACAATGTGTAAAAATGTATGTTTATTGGCCTTGGTCTTTAATACGATGCTAAGTGTAACTTGCAATGTGACTTGTATGAGAACCGGTGAAATTGTCTGTCCTTTTTTCAATGAAAATATTCTGGAAAAAAAAACCTGCTTTGTAGAGGCACCTCCTGGGTGGCTGCTTGGCTCACCTCGTCATATTGGATACTGCTCCCGTTATCCGCAGCGCCACTATCCAGCCCAGGAGCCACTGAGTCCTTTGCCCTCTGCAGGAGTTCAATAACAGGGGATCCACCGGCTGACTCTTTGATGAGGCTCCGCCTCTTACCTTCTGAGTGTCGGCGGGTCCGGGGAGAGAAGTTTGTTCATTTGCAGCGAGGGGTTCTCGCTACTCGCTGCCACATCCGCTGCGCCCTCTACACGCGTCTTACGGGCAGCCGCCTCTGCAGCCGCCTTAGACGCCACCGCCGCTGACATAACTTTCGGAGTCATCTCGGATACTCCTCCACCACTTCCCTCGATCAGCTGGACAAGGAACTTCCGCAGGTATTCCTTAACTAGGCATTTGAGAGAGCGTGGAGCTATGCCTAAGTGGAGGGCCCCAGAACATTGCGTCGATATAGCTTCTGGAGCATTTGGAGCAGGGGGGGCTCGGGGGAGGAAAGTGGGGAGGAGTGGGTAGAATCTACTGTGTCGGTTTCTCCTTCGGGTGTTGCATTAGCGCAGGGTCATAAACTAGAACCTGTCGCCACTGCCCGCTAGCTCAGCAGTCGACCAGCTACGCGGCCGCCATCTTGCCCCCTCAGTCCAATGATTCTAAGCTAAAGCTATCTTTGAGATGTCTCTAAGTGGAAATGCCACTCCCTCACTTTGAGAAAGCAGATGAGAGTGAACAGATGAATATTTAGGTAAGGCGCAGGTTACAGAGATCCGCTTTCTAATCTGTACAAGTTGACGAGCAAGAGCTATGCTTGATTGCTCACTTCACTCTGTTTTTCAGAGAGACAAGCAAATTGTAACAAACAACGTTACCCAAGGACGAGTGCTCGGTTTAAAGGTATGTGTATATGTGTAATGAAATCTCACACACCTTCAGTAAATGTGTTCAGCAAAATGGAGGCCTAAGTTAATTAAGCGTCATGTTCACTTTTCAGGATAATTAAAGTTGCCTACACTACGAGAACTTCACTTCACTTTAACAAGGAAATGCAAAGTTCAGGTATGCTGAAAGCTTTTTAAACTCACTCATTAGTGAAAGCTTTAAGCTTCCATTAAACTAATGGCATGTCACTTTCCGTGAACAAAGTTGACAAATAGGCAGAGATATTCATTGCCAAACACAGGCTGAAGAAAAAAGGTCAGCTGTTAAATGCCGTTCGGTGCAATTTTTGTGTTAGTTCACCCAGCATATGTATAAAATGAATATAACATCCAAAAATGAGGTCTCTTCTTTCAAACAGATAGAGAAACTAGAGCTGCCAGGAAAACACACTGATGTCCAGGTATAAAGTGAGCAGCTTAAAAGAGAAAGATTATTTTTTTTTAAAAAGAAGGGAGCTAAAAATATCTGTTTTTTTAAAACATATTTTTTTACACATCCTGATTTCAGGAAACCAACAGTGCTGATAAACAAAACCAAGAGCCCTGATGAGAGTCCATGTATTCGTTAAGAGAGACTTGAAGAGAGACTTGAGGCAAGATGGCGACCGTGGCGTGGGCTGTGTGAGCAGCTCTCTCCCCCTTCTCCGTGAAAATCCAGAAAGCAGTCCGTAATAAGGGTTCTTACCGTTTACGTACCTGGGAAAGATAAAGGCGAAGGCGATGAAAAACTACCCCGTTCTAGACTGAGCAAAAAGCGTATTTTGTGGAGCAGAGCTAGCAAGGTAGCTATGAGGCAGCAAGGAGGTTAAACAGAAGCAGGACGCTGAATCCTGCCAGCATATGAAACACCTGAGTCGGCCCGTTACTGAGAAATGGCTATAGGAAAAATTGCAGCTCTGTTACAAAGGTGGGTTGTACCGAGTATCGGAGCTGATTGACTGCACTGAAAACGTCGGCAAATGCCTGAGCCAGAGAACATTGGTTAAGAAGGTTTAAAGTCAAAGAAAGTGATTATTGGTGGAAATCCCAAGGTTTGCTGCAACGCCGTATGACTGAATCGCAACTAGACGGAGTTCACGGTTAACACTGCGGTGCGGTATACTGATGCAGGTCGGCTGCCCCTTTGCTCGCAGACGGTCTTTTCTTTGGCGACTCCCTGCTTTTCTGTGGGGGATCCAGCATTGTGTGGTAGGCGGCAGTGGCGGCGCCGTGACGCGGAAGAAAAGGCCACCCAAAACTATGTTAGCGAAATCACAAACCACGGTCCTAACCCGTAATGCAACGAATGGCAGTCAGCATACTACAGGACTGGAAATGGGAAAGACTGCTGAGGCTGTCGCAGCTGCCGAGATTACCGAACCAGTTACATCGGATAGTATCAGAGGTGAGAGTGAGAGTCCTCAGGTGTGTTCTTCAAAGCCTTCACAGAAAAACAATGTTGTGTCTAAGAATATTGCCCTTTCACGTGTACCCTCACAAAATTTGGTAGCAATGTTCGAGCGACAGAATGTGAAGAACTCTGGGTTGCAAGCTGTCACAGAAGGAACACTCCCTGCGGGCATATCTGTTACGAATAGTATACCGGTTGATGTAACTGTAGATTAAGCATGGGCGGATTTTGCGAATTGGCAATCCGCGAAATTGCATATTTACGTATTCGCAATCCGCAAAATCCACGAACTCTCTGTTTCACCACTGCCACCCTCTGTTTCACCACTGCCACCCTCTGGCTCAACCATGCCACCCTCTGGCTCACCCATGCCACCCTCTAGTTCATCACTGTAGATTATGGGTGGAAAAGCACACCTGCCCTGCCTCAACTGACATAAATGAATTAGGGGCTGATTAATGTGTTACTGAATTTGAACTTCCTGGCTGGAACCTGCTTCCTTATCTGTAATTGCTTTCTCTGAACCTGCTGTGAGGGTCAGAGCAGGGTCATAGAATAGTTGCAAGTAGGCAACTGAACTCTGGAGGGGCCCCTCAGGAAGCACTACAGGGAATGGTTACTAATGATAAGATTGAACTTTTGCACCTGCTGAGTGCTTTCAGTTTTGCAAAAATCCAAATATCCAGCAGCATCCACAAAAAGTAATCTGTCCAGGTCAAGATCCCTGCCACCTGCTTCCTTATCTGTAATTGCTTTCTGTTGCAGTGTAATTTTTTTAACAGGACCTTTGTTGTATACTTGTAGCTATTCTCTGAGCCTGCTGTGAGGGTCAGAGCAGGGTCATAGAATAGTTGCAAGTAGGCAACTGAACTCTGGAGGGGCCCCTCAGGAAGCACTACAGGGAATGGTTACTAATGATGAGTTTGAACTTTTGCACCTGCTGAGTGCTTCCAGGTCAAGATCCAAATCAAAGTGACCAGCACATGAAGAAAGCACTGAGAGGAGCCTGCTGGACAGGAACAGGAAGTTGGAGACTGTGGGGCACTTCCTTCCTCCCCCCCCCCAAAATGGACTCCTTGCAAAAAAAAAAGTGCAGGCAAATGTCAACCTGAGGAGTTATTCTAATAAAAATCATAATTTTCAAGGTTTATGCTGCCTGCTGGTGGATTTCTTATGCGAAATTGCAAATTTTGCAATTGCAATTGCGAGATTGTCCCTGCCCGCTGCATCTATGTTTTCGCGAGTGTTTACTCCCGCGAAATTGTATAGTATTCTAGTTGGCAAGTGCGACCAAGCAAAAAAATCCGCTTCGCACGGATTTACGAATTTTCGGTAAGTTCGCGAGAGTTCGCGGATTGCGAATTTACCAAAAATCCGCAAAATCCGCGGCGGAACGGATTTTACGCCCATGCTTACTGTAGATATCTTGGTTCTAGCTAATGCTGTTACAACTATACCTATGGAGATAATGATATTGACTTTTCGAAGGATCTGCCGATAAATGAAAGTGAGCTGAATGCTGCACCTACTACTAATATCACTGATGCAAACATTGATGAGAATGGTGTTATGGGAGATGTAGTCCCGATGGAAGTAATCTCTATCCCAGTAACTGCTCAGACCCAGCCTCAGACCCAGGCAAACTGTAATGACAATAGGCTGGAAGAGTCCGAGTTAGAAAACGGGATGTCTGATGTAGCCAGCCAGGTAATGAGCAAAAGCCATGAGGTTGGGGAAAAGTTTAATTCCATGTCGGATCACTCATCAGATGAGAGCACAAATGTTAGCAGAGACTGGGTGGATTCCTGTGAGGGAAGCTCTTCACCGGAGGACTTGAGGATAAGTTTGACCTCTCCGAATTCAAGTACCAAGACAGTCAAGAAGCGTACGAAGAGAGCTCACCAGCTCCAGGCTGGTAAAGGATGTGATTCTGTTGTCAAGCTTAAAGATAAGAGCAAGGAAAGGGTAACAGAGCCCCTGGATCCAAATGTGAATGAAACAGACAGAAATAATTCACAAGAGATAACATTAGTAACCATATATGAAACTATGATGAAACACAGGGAAGAAAGTAAGGCTGAGAATTTACGAACACAGGCTACCTTTTGCAAAGTAAAAATGCCGTAAGGAAGGTAATTAAGAACTGTGCCGAGACGGCGGACAGGGTAACAGAAACGGAGGCTAGAATCTCCATGTTGGAAGACGAGTTGGGTGCCCAGAAAGCGGAATTAGACTCAATTAAGGCGCACAGGGATGATCTTAGCCATAAACTTATGGAATTGGAAAATCATAGCCGTCGGAACAATTTGCATTTTTTGGGGGTTCCAGAGGATAAAGAGGGCTCTTATACACGGAAATTGGTGGCTGAACTGCTACTGGAGGCTTTTCTCGAATTAACAACATGGGACTGGGCAAAAAAAATCCAAAGGGCGCATCGCTTCCCGTTCATAAAGAAACAATCTCGACAGGCAGAAGAAATTCTTCTACGCGCTATTCTAGTTTGCTTTAATAACTTTTTAGCCCGGGAAGATATCTTTGTTCGTGCTCGCCCAGATAAGAAAGCCTTGGCTAAAGGCTGCAGCATCTTTGTAAGACCTGACTTTTGTGCAGCAACGGTGTCTAAACATTGGCACCTTCGTCAATTGATGCCAGAATTTCAGAGCAAAGGGCCTGCGGTATATCTGCAGAATCCGGCCAAGCTCTGAGGTACTGAAATTCTGAACCAGTTTTATAAAAATCGTCGTATCATGACGATTTTGGTAACATCAGACCGAAAATGGCGAGTGTAGGGTGTACGAGTATTTTCGTTGTGTTCGAGTGACGAGATCACCATGAAATCAGGGAATCCGTCCTGAACCCTTGGGTTCCATTTTGTGCACGGCAGCCATTCTGTGGTTGCCCTCACATAGGCCGATGACAGTGGCCGAACGAGTCTCCAAGCACACGTACACTTTAGCTGACTTCTGAATGACCTGAGCAAGCGACCCTCTTGCCTAAAGCCAAACTTGTTAAACCAGTTCCTTTCCCAGTAGCTGATCAAGATTACTGATCAAGGCACACGACACCATCAAAGCTTTTATTGCTCACAACTATGTCTTCTCTTGCTCACACCTGTCTCTGCTCCTCTCTTTATGGTCCATTTACGATGGGGATGTGCCCGTTTTTATGATGGATTCGATTGACCTGTCTGATGAAGAATGTTGGGTTTGACCAATAATTGATTATGGGCTGGACAAACTGAAAAATGGGCTTGTCATCATGATTCTGCTTTTTCTTTGTCGTGAAAACACATGAGTGGTCAATTGTAAATAAGAAATGTTTACCTGAAGCATAATACTTGGTATAAAAAGGGATGGCTGGCTTTGTAAAGTTGAGCAGTCTCCTGACAACATACACTGTGTTGTACTTCTAGGATATCTGTTACTGTTACAGCCAATACATTTGATATTTGACGTCACCAAGAAGTTTCTGCGTTTCTGTAGTCTGAGACAGGAGAATCCGAAGTCTTTGGGTGTGTCCCCTGGCACCGCTGGGTTCTAAACAACCCGGTACTTCATTTGGCGCCCAACGTGGGGCGATTTCAGCGGTACCGGTCCAAGCCTGAGGTCCGTGAGGAGCTTCGTGTGAAAATTCTGGAGGAAGGCCAGCCACTTCATCGACCCCTGTATGTCGTTGTGGTCCGAAAGTCTTTGCTTCGAGGTTCCCCGCTTTCTGACGGCTACGAAGGACTGCTGCCCTGACTATCGCCCTGTCTTGGACCCTTTGAGGATTTGTAGAGCGAGACAATAGACGGGTCTTCAGGTGACGTCATCGATACCTCAGTTAAGTATGAGTGGAGCGTCTCCCAGTCCTTAGTCTTGGTTCTTAGTTTTTGGGTATCCCTTGGGATCTTTGATTTGTTAGGATCTTGACCAAAGCCGAGGGACTTGTGTATTCACGAGACTATCGTTTTGATATTCCCTTGAAGTTTGAAGCTAGACTAGAGAGCGAAGATGCCTGGTCTTAGCAGACTTGGAAATCTGTTTGGTTGTGGTCGAAATAGGGATTCCCGATTGGAGGACTCGTGTCCGGTTCCTCCGATTGGAACTCCAACCTATGAGCTCTATGTAAAGCATGGCGTGGGCCCCATCACGTATAATGAAATATGGATCCGATACACTAGGAAGGACGGTATTTTAAAGTGGCCCCAATATGGTAGCTACGACACCGAGATTTTAGATAATCTAGAGGTTAGACTTTTTAAAAAGAAAGCACGGCCGGCGATGTTTGACTCCTTTCGCCTATGGCGAAAGGAAGCCAAACAGAAATAAATTAAATTAGCAAAGAGAAATAAAAGAGAAAGGGGTATCTTGATAATGCAGGCTGCTATGCAGTATAAAGATAACGAAGAAGAACAAGCGAGTGAACAGTTGCACAGGCAACGTAAAATGGCAATCGATAAATGCTATTCAGTGTTGCCACCTCTCCAGCAAGATGCAACAAAGTAACTTGAGAAAGATCCTTTAATGTCAAATTTGTTGAGTTCACCACCCCCTATGCGCAGAGTGCTACAGCACCTCCGCAACCTTTAGTTGTGCAACCTCCAGTTGTGCAGCTTCCAGTCATTCAACAGCCGCCAGCTCCTCTTCAGTTGGCTCCTACTCCTCTGGTGCGGCCTTCTCAAGGGCCGCTGACTTTGCTACCTGCTCCGTCTTTAATTCCTACTACTTTTTCACCTGTTCTTGCTGCCTCCTCTGCTACTGCTCCTACATTGGCTTCCTCTCAATCCACTTTATCTCCGGTCCTGTCAACTTCTCCTTCTGTTCGACAGAGAATGACTGATGCTGTTACTAGTATTTTGTCTCCTTTCTTTGGGCCATTAACTACGACCCCTGTTTCAGAGCCTAAACAGTTACGTAGCCAACTGCCTGATTCTAGAGAGAAGGAAGTATTGGATCATTTGGCGCATAAATGGGTTACTGATCCTACAAGATATGAGTTAGAGTCTGTTATGGATGTCTTCCACCAATGGGAAGCACCGAAGCAGAGATATGTTTTTGATAAAATGTGCGTTTTCCTTTGTGAAGAATTGGAGGGCAATGATTTGGAACCCAACCCGCCTGAGTTGTGCCGTGTACGGTTCGAGTTTGCGAAAGGCACGATTGTGGGTCTCGACGTTGAAAGAGCGGTAGCAACACTGCTTTCGTTCAGAAACGAGTCTCCTTGTCGGTCGTTGTTTGAGCCTGATCCTTCTGTTAGGAGGAAAGTGAGACAATATCCAATGAGAGAGGTTCCTCCAGTATGGAAGGAAGCAGTTCAGGCTGATGTAGGTCTTGGTATTGTAGCTGCACCGGCTCATTTTCAGCGTGTTTGGGTACATGTTCCATGGAAACGTGCAGAAGTTTTGGCTCTTAAACAGGCTTTACCTGACCCCCGCAAGAATCCTGCAGGGTATTATAAGGAATTATCACAGACCGCAAACTCATGTATTATGAATTTAGCTGATATAGACATGTTGTTTGGGAATGTTGTTCCGCAGCCTTTGTGGGGATTGATTCGCCATACGGATCATGCGCAGGAGTTAGGTGACACATGGGCTAATATTAGTGCTGCGAATGACAGACAAGTAGGCGGTGCTAAACCTGAGCCTTTAGTAGCAGAACTCCCTGGTTAGATCGTTACTTACATGAAGACTTTAATGCCTGTGATGCGTGTAAATTGGGATAAATTGTATGCATGTAAGCAGAAAAAAAGAGGAAACCATGTATGATTTCTTCACTAGGTTTGCAGAAACATTTATCGACCACAGTGGTCAAGATATGAGTACAGAAGGTGGTCAACGGTTGTTCGTTGACAAATTTGTGCACAATTTGCTTCCAGAGTTGTGTAAGAAATTGAAAGATTCAGAGAGTTCTTGGGCTGTTTCCTCTTCAGCACAGATATTGGCTACTGCACAGTACTATGAAAATAGGGATAAGGATGAGAAGGATAGAGCAGGCAAGAAGACAAAAGAGCTAAAGACGAAGGTTCTTTTACAGCAGGTGTATCCGCCCCGTAGTAACCAGCGTGATTATCAGCAACCTCAGCAGTTCCAGAGAAACTCGCAAAGGTTCGAGTCTTCTCAACCACGTTTTCCTGTAGGCCCTAATCAGTGTGCATATTGCAAAGAAGAGGGTAATTTTAAAAGTAGCTGCCCTGTTCTGTTACAGCGTATGAATGGTGTTTCTAGCACAAGAGGCCGGGGTGTTCCACAAGCTCCTAGAGGTAGAGGACGTGGAGGTTTCCCCCAGAACTTGCGTCCCTTTCCCCCACAAAATTCAATGAATAGTTTTGACCAGCAGAATAACGCATCTGGTAGGACGACTCAGTACTATGCCGATGACTACTATGCAGAAGGTGAGAATATGGAAGGTGATGATTGCTAGGACAGCCATAGACAGAGAGAGGGAGTTGTTTCAGTTCCAGTAGATCAGAGTGGACCTTATGTTGAGGTGATTACATCAGGTGTGTCAGAACCTTTTCTGTTGGATACTGGTGCTACAAAAAGTTCTATTATGCACTCTAAACTCCCTGGCGCACCTTTGTCTGGCGAGACGAATGTTTCAGTAGGCTTTTCTGGCGCCCCGGTTAGGAACCCGATTTCTAGTCCTATGTCTCTTTCTGTTGGACCTTGTGAATTCGAAGCACCCCTTATTCTGACGACAGGTTGTGGTGAGAACTTGTTAGGATTGGATCTGTTGAAAAGATTGTATGCAACATTGTATTGTTCTCCCTCGGGAGTACAACTTACACTGGGTAAGAAAGTGGTCTCCTCAATGTATTTGTCGAAGGATAAACTTCCGACAGAATTGTCTTCTCTTCCTGATTCTATTTGGGCTACTGGTCCTAATGATGTGGGTCTTTTGGAAATACCGCCATATGTTGTGACGTTGAAAGCGAATGTTAAAATGCCACGCATTCCCCAATACAAGATCTCTAGTGAAGGTGAAAGGGCGTTGCTAGCGATCATTCATGACCTGATTGAAAAAGATGTAATTGAAGAAACGAGAGGTAATGTGTGCAATAGTCCGGTTTTGCCTGTCCTAAAAAGGACTGATCGCTCACAACCATCTGTATATAGGTTCGTGATCGATCTTCGCGAGGTGAATAAGATTGTAGTTCCGCAATTCCCTGTTGTTCCAGATATCACTGCCTTACTGACCATGATTCCAGCTTCAGCCACGTGGTTTTCGGTGATTGATTTGAAGAATGCTTTCTTCAGCATCCTGATTGCCGAGGAAAGTAGGGATATTTTCGGCTTCTCTTTAGGAGGTCGAAGCTTCCGGTTCAAACGCGCTCCTCAAGGCTATTGTGAGAGCCCATCAATATATAGTCAGGCTTTGAAGACACAGCTTGATATGATTGTTTACCTGATGGTGCTGCTCTTATTCAGTACGTCGACGATTTGCTAGCGTTTTAGAAGAAAGCCCTCACTCACCACCTAGTGATGACATGCTTCATCATCGGGCCCCACAGAGGGGATCTAGCATCCCCTCTGTGTGCTGCAACGCCAGATCTACTGCGGAGCGGGTAGTGGGTAAGGACAGTGATGTGCAAAGAATATTAAGTGAGTGATGTGAGGTTTAAAAAAGTCTGTAGTGTATCAAAATTAATTTTATTAGGATCACTAAGGACTTATCAATAAAATGATGTGTAGGAAATACGTCCACAATTATTCAAGTGGTAGTTTCCTTAAGTCAGTCGACATGTTTCAGCCACGAAACGGTGTGAATTTACCTGGCATTCTTCAGGACTTGGTGTGAGTAAACCCTGGCGGTATGGACTCGCTAAGGTCCACCCTTACCTAGGGACGTGAAAGTGAAAATAAATAATGAAAAAGTGCAAAAAATTAGAAAGAAAAGCTGTCTTTCTAATAACTCCTGGTTTAGGAGGCTTCCGATTTTACGGTTTCTGCACCTGTTAGGGAAAGAAAGGACAAAGACAAACAAAGAGACAAAACATACAATCAGTTGTATTGATGATTGCCTATTTACAGTCCATTGTGCTCCAGTTGGTGGTATCAGAGACATCATGTGGTCGAATAACAGTATAGTTAACACCACCTTGGTCCCCAGAGTATAGAGCGTTATGGGTAGGTAGTGCTAAGTGCTATACGTGCTATGTACAACGCGTGATATTTACAGGGGTTGTGGGTTTAAAACGCTATAAATCTAAAAATATTGGCGCGATCAAGATCGTGCCGAAAAATTAAAATCAGGGTAATTTCTCACTTTGATAGTGTGATGATTTCACACCATGGGTCACAGGAGGGGGGTGGAGGCGTAATCGGCACACCCTGCGGTCATCAGAGATAGAATAAAATAAGATAAGGCAATTGCGAGACTCAGATCGGTACTTAGCTCAGTAGAAGGTAGAAGGTTTGTGGCTTTTCTGTACTCACGCCCTCGACGCTCGGCACCCGCGGTATACCTGTAGCGACCCTCTGCTGGACCCCGAAGATGTCCGCTCGAGGCAGCGAGGTCGTTTAAGTAAACACTACGTTATCCTGCTTCCGGGTGGGCGCGGTCAGTCTGCGTCAGTGCGTGATGGCGGACCAATCAGTGCGCTCTGGCGTCAAGTGTATTCAGCCAATGGTTGCCGGTAGCGTCGTTGTTAATGGCAACCAATGGTATGTGCCTTGCCGAATTAATGCAGCGTGGATCCGCAGCTATTTTGGGCACGGCAGTGGCGTTAATTTCTGATCAAGATGTTATGACAAAGGAAATACGATGCCAGAGCATTCATTAGGAATACAAGGGACGTTACCAGAAACCTGACTGGGTTCTGTATTTTATTAACGGCAAAATGCAGGGACGTCATGTCCATTACTAAGTTGTCTCTGAATAGTGTGTAGAAACGAATTTTAACAGTTACAGTTCAGGCATAGTCCATATTGGGGAGACACCCTCAGGATTAATTAAGGACAGAATTCCAAGGAATGTCATCGTTCATCCCCTGGAGGTGGGTCCCAAGTCTGTAGACCCATCTCTGTTCTTTTTCGAACAGACGGCGATTAATGTTGTTACCAGTACCAATGTGTTCTATTATTGTCCATTTCATATCGTTGGTAGTATGGTTGAGTTCAAGGAAATGTCTACTCATTTTCGTAGTGGGTTTTTTGCATCTAATATTTGAGCGATGCTCGCAAATTCTCTGTTTTACTTTCCTCCCAGTCATGCCCACGTATCGTAAATTACAAGGACAAGTGATGAGATAGACCACATTATTAGTGTTACAATTCGTGTGAGCTCGTTGGGTCCAGGTTCTGCCTGGTTCCAGTTCCAAGGTTTTTGTATGTGTGGTCAGATGGCAGACACTACAATTGGAGCAGGGGTAATGGCCCACCACTTGAGGGAGACCCCAGGCGTCAGTTATTGACCTTGGAGTATCAATAATCGTTGATATCGGTCTAGTGTGGACCAAGGCGTCTTTGACGCTTCTACCTTTCTTAAAAGAGAACAAAGGTTTTTCCCAGGTTTTATTGGTACTTGTTAGAATTCGCCAGTTCTTATTGATGGATTTTTTCATTAAGTTAGATAAGGTACTGTATGTTGTCACACACGTCAGAGGAATGTCTCTATCCACATGTGTCTTATCCTCCAGAAGGGCCTCCCTTGGCTGATTGCGAGCTCTTTTGTAGCCCTTGTTAAGGATTGCAGTTGGATATCCTCTGGCCTTCAATTTGGTTGAGAGTTCAGTAGATTGTTCCTTGAAGTCATGTAGCTCGGAACAATTGCGTCTCAGACGTAAATATTGCCCGTAAGGTAGGTTTTCTTTTAACGGGCGAGGATGGAAGCTGGTGTATTCAAGGAGGTTATTTCTTGCAGTCGGTTTGTGGTAAGTTTTTGTTGTAAGTTTGGTTCCTGCGATCTGGATAGTGACATCCAGAAATGTGGCCTCAGTCTTACTGGTTGCATGAGTAAATTTCAGATTGGGGTCAAGGTTATTGATCCAGAGTAGAAATGTCTGGAGGTTTTCTTCGTCGCCTGTCCACAGGACCAAGACGTCGTCGATGTAACGGCGCCATATTTGTATTGACTGGAAGAAGGGGCTAGTAGCGGGTAGGATGTATTTAGCCTCGAAGTCTGCTACATAAAGTCCTGCCACGCTCGGGGCAAAGGTACTGCCCATCGAGGTCCCGGTACATTGAAGATACAGATTACCTTGATATGAGAAAAAATTTTCTTTGAGTGCCAGAGTCGCACACTGTAGAATGAAACTTTTTGAGGCTTGGTGGGTCCAGTTGGTAGAGTCTAGAGCTGCTCCCAGGACCTTGACTGTGTCGTCCTGGGGAATGCTGGTGTACAGGCTCTCGATGTCGAGTGTGACAAGGGTGACAGTATTTTCGGCAAAGCTTAGACTCTCCAGTAGTTGGAGGAGACTCTTGGTGTCTTTAAGATAGGTTGGCGTACTCTGTACCAGCGGCTTAAGGTAGAAATCGCAAAAGCGCGACAGAGGTTCGAGTAAGGAGCCAATTCCGGAGACGATTGGGCGTCCGGGCGGTGGCATCCGATTTTTATGAGTTTTTGGGAGGGTATAGAAGTAAGGGACAGTACTCTCATTGATATTAAGGAAGTCTGCCTCATTCTTTGAGATAAGTCCGTCCTCCTCTGCTCTCCTTACCAGCGCTGAGATCCGTGATTTTAGATCCTCGCTAGGATCGGCCAGCAAGGGTTTGTAGTTTTTTTGATCGTTGAGCAGTAATTTGCAGGCTTTGTCGTAGTCCGTGGTGTTCTGTATGACTAGACCACCGCCTTTGTCTGCGGGTTTGATGGTGATACTACGATCATTTTTCAGGGCTTGCAATGCGTGGTATTCTGCAGTGGTAAAGTTATTGAATGATTTAGGGTCTTGGCAATTTTCAAGGTCGTGAAAGACAGCCTGTTCAAATGCAGTGATAGCCGCAGGGACAGTGTGCGGTGGGGGATTAAAGGTAGAGCTCAATCTAAGACCAGTGTCACCATTACGTAGGGCCTCATTGGGATCCTCTTTTCCTTCAAAGAAGGCCTTAAGTTTCGGTTTCCTGAAAAAAGCACCCAGATCACAATGGAGTCTGAACTTGTCTGGTCGGCAGGTGGGAATGAAGCCTAGTCCCTTTTCTAAGACCTTGGTTTCTGTAAGAGATAGTCTTTTATCAGAGAGATTTGTTATCAGGCTTAGGTGCCGCTCGTTCCCGGTTGCTGTTCCTTGTTGCGGGTGTGATTGCTCACCATGTCCGTGTTCTCCCACGATACTTGGTTGGGCCCTCTTCTTTTCCCTCTTCCTCTCCTGCCCATTCCTAAAAAACGCTGGCGGTATTGAGGGTTGAAATTGGTTGGCGGCATGAAGGCCGGGTTCCATCCCAACATGGGGTAGGGTGGTTGTTGGAAAGGGAATTGTTGTCCCATATCCATCATTTGTTGGGGCATAGGCCATCCTTGGGGTTGGTTATGGAATCCAGGGTGTCCTCTGTTATTCCGATTCCCCCTGTTGCCTCTCCTTTTGCCTTGTTTGTAGGAGCCGGTGCTCGAACCACTACTAATGGAAGAATCCGCATCGGATTGGGCATTGTTAGATGCTTTTCTTGGAGGTGGTGTGAAGGCAGCAGCTGAGTATGGGTAAATTTTTTCAAATTCAAATTTATCCAGGTCTTTTTGGAATTTGGTGACTTTGGCTTGTAATAGATTTTCTTTGTATTCATTTAGGTCTTTGTTTATTTCATCTAACTTCTTTTTGAAGCCCGTTATCGTTGTTTTGAACCGGGTCTCAGTCTCTTGGATCTCAATCATAAGGGTCTCTGATAACCTCAGTGCTGTCTTGATTATGAGAACGAGCCAGTCGCGGGTACAATGCCACGCGATCATGGCCCATTCTTTCCTGAAGGTGGCATCATTCAGGAAAATCCTAGGGGCATTAGTAACTAACAGCCCTTTTGGTGCCGCATTCTTCGTTAGATACTGTTTCAATATAGTGCCGTGGAGGATAGTGCGTATCCTCTCACGTTTCACTTCTGTTAGTTTTTCCCATTCTGAGGTGTGGGCAATTGCCTGTGAGATTGCAGGGTCAGCGAATAGATTGGTGTCAGAGATGATGTCAGCTATCTCTGATTCTGAATACGTTAGACCCAGGTTTGACATGGTGACAGAGAGTGGTTGTGAGAAATTACAGTTTAAAACAGCTCAATAAGAGACCAGTGTAGAGGTTTCCAATTGAGCGAGCTCTCACAGCTGTGCGCTGCTAAGTATATCAAAACAAAAGGAGAGGTAGGGTAGTGGGATACTCTAACACCCCAGTATCAATCTAATAAACAAAACAAGAGTATTCCAAGGCAATTAAGGAGACCATCAATATGGAGCAAAGAACGACTTCACTTAAGGCGTTTTAGAAGAAAGCCCTCACTCACCACCTAGTGATGACATGCTTCATCATCGGGCCCCACAGAGGGGATCTAGCATCCCCTCTGTGTGCTGCAACGCCAGATCTACTGCGGAGCGGGTAGTGGGTAAGGACAGTGATGTGCAAAGAATATTAAGTGAGTGATGTGAGGTTTAAAAAAGTCTGTAGTGTATCAAAATTAATTTTATTAGGATCACTAAGGACTTATCAATAAAATGATGTGTAGGAAATACGTCCACAATTATTCAAGTGGTAGTTTCCTTAAGTCAGTCGACATGTTTCAGCCACGAAACGGTGTGAATTTACCTGGCATTCTTCAGGACTTGGTGTGAGTAAACCCTGGCGGTATGGACTCGCTAAGGTCCACCCTTACCTAGGGACGTGAAAGTGAAAATAAATAATGAAAAAGTGCAAAAAATTAGAAAGAAAAGCTGTCTTTCTAATAACTCCTGGTTTAGGAGGCTTCCGATTTTACGGTTTCTGCACCTGTTAGGGAAAGAAAGGACAAAGACAAACAAAGAGACAAAACATACAATCAGTTGTATTGATGATTGCCTATTTACAGTCCATTGTGCTCCAGTTGGTGGTATCAGAGACATCATGTGGTCGAATAACAGTATAGTTAACACCACCTTGGTCCCCAGAGTATAGAGCGTTATGGGTAGGTAGTGCTAAGTGCTATACGTGCTATGTACAACGCGTGATATTTACAGGGGTTGTGGGTTTAAAACGCTATCAACCTAAAAATATTGGCGCGATCAAGATCGTGCCGAAAAATTAAAATCAGGGTAATTTCTCACTTTGATAGTGTGATGATTTCACACCATGGGTCACAGGAGGGGGGTGGAGGCGTAATCGGCACACCCTGCGGTCATCAGAGATAGAATAAAATAAGATAAGGCAATTGCGAGACTCAGATCGGTACTTAGCTCAGTAGAAGGTAGAAGGTTTGTGGCTTTTCTGTACTCACGCCCTCGACGCTCGGCACCCGCGGTATACCTGTAGCGACCCTCTGCTGGACCCCGAAGATGTCCGCTCGAGGCAGCGAGGTCGTTTAAGTAAACACTACGTTATCCTGCTTCCGGGTGGGTGCGGTCAGTCTGCGTCAGTGCGTGATGGCGGACCAATCAGTGCGCTCTGGCGTCAAGTGTATTCAGCCAATGGTTGCCGGTAGCGTCGTTGTTAATGGCAACCAATGGTATGTGCCTTGCCGAATTAATGCAGCGTGGATCCGCAGCTATTTTGTGCACGGCAGTGGCGTTAATTTCTGATCAAGATGTTATGACAAAGGAAATACGATGCCAGAGCATTCATTAGGAATACAAGGGACGTTACCAGAAACCTGACTGGGTTCTGTATTTTATTAACGGCAAAATGCAGGGACGTCATGTCCATTACTAAGTTGTCTCTGAATAGTGTGTAGAAACGAATTTTAACAGTTACAGTTCAGGCATAGTCCATATTGGGGAGACACCCTCAGGATTAATTAAGGACAGAATTCCAAGGAATGTCATCGTTCATCCCCTGGAGGTGGGTCCCAAGTCTGTAGACCCATCTCTGTTCTTTTTCGAACAGACGGCGATTAATGTTGTTACCAGTACCAATGTGTTCTATTATTGTCCATTTCATATCGTTGGTAGTATGGTTGAGTTCAAGGAAATGTCTACTCATTTTCGTAGTGGATTTTTTGCATCTAATATTTGAGCGATGCTCGCAAATTCTCTGTTTTACTTTCCTCCCAGTCATGCCCACGTATCGTAAATTACAAGGACAAGTGATGAGATAGACCACATTATTAGTGTTACAATTCGTGTGAGCTCGTTGGGTCCAGGTTCTGCCTGGTTCCAGTTCCAAGGTTTTTGTATGTGTGGTCAGATGGCAGACACTACAATTGGAGCAGGGGTAATGGCCCACCACTTGAGGGAGACCCCAGGCGTCAGTTATTGACCTTGGAGTATCAATAATCGTTGATATCGGTCTAGTGTGGACCAAGGCGTCTTTGACGCTTCTACCTTTCTTAAAAGAGAACAAAGGTTTTTCCCAGGTTTTATTGGTACTTGTTAGAATTCGCCAGTTCTTATTGATGGATTTTTTCATTAAGTTAGATAAGGTACTGTATGTTGTCACACACGTCAGAGGAATGTCTCTATCCACATGTGTCTTATCCTCCAGAAGGGCCTCCCTTGGCTGATTGCGAGCTCTTTTGTAGCCCTTGTTAAGGATTGCAGTTGGATATCCTCTGGCCTTCAATTTGGTTGAGAGTTCAGTAGATTGTTCCTTGAAGTCATGTAGCTCGGAACAATTGCGTCTCAGACGTAAATATTGCCCGTAAGGTAGGTTTTCTTTTAACGGGCGAGGATGGAAGCTGGTGTATTCAAGGAGGTTATTTCTTGCAGTCGGTTTGTGGTAAGTTTTTGTTGTAAGTTTGGTTCCTGCGATCTGGATAGTGACATCCAGAAATGTGGCCTCAGTCTTACTGGTTGCATGAGTAAATTTCAGATTGGGGTCAAGGTTATTGATCCAGAGTAGAAATGTCTGGAGGTTTTCTTCGTCGCCTGTCCACAGGACCAAGACGTCGTCGATGTAACGGCGCCATATTTGTATTGACTGGAAGAAGGGGCTAGTAGCGGGTAGGATGTATTTAGCCTCGAAGTCTGCTACATAAAGTCCTGCCACGCTCGGGGCAAAGGTACTGCCCATCGAGGTCCCGGTACATTGAAGATACAGATTACCTTGATATGAGAAAAAATTTTCTTTGAGTGCCAGAGTCGCAGACTGTAGAATGAAACTTTTTGAGGCTTGGTGGGTCCAGTTGGTAGAGTCTAGAGCTGCTCCCAGGACCTTGACTGTGTCGTCCTGGGGAATGCTGGTGAACAGTAACAATAGTCGACGTTTCGACCCCTGACAGGTACGGGTGATTCAGAACCTCAGGATGGGGTCTTCATCAGGACGTAGGGGTATAACAGGAGCGCTTCGCATGAGGCCCGTTTGGGCCTACAGCCTGGGGACCTTCCAAGGTTCCTTTCTGGTGCAAGAAGTTGGGAGCTTTTCGTTCAAATGCGTGGGATTGTTATCCACTGGACCAGCCGGTCCGTGGTGGAACGCCGTATGTCTCTGGTTAACCGCAGCGCTTGTCTGTCTATTTCCTCTCCTCTGGCTGTCAGCAGACAGGCTGGTCCAGTGGATAACCTGTCAGGGGTCGAAACGTCGACTATTGTTACTGTTCACGGTTCCAAACATAGGACTAAATAATGTATAACTATGTCATATCATAAATTATATAACAAAACAACTATAACTACGGAACCTATGTTTGAGATTGTTTTTGGAACCTTTAGATCTGTATATAGGCTGTAAAGGCTTTTCATTCCTCACTGTGATTTTAACTCAGTCACACCACCTTTACCCGGTCCCCACCTTCACCCCCACTTACCCATCCCTTCTAAATACCCTTTCTCTATGCACCTCGAGCGCATTGACACACTTTTGAATTCACTTAATATATAGAAATGTGCTGTCTCTAAGTTTATATTGTCAATGCATTAATTGCAATATTATCTACCATTGAGGATCAAATTTATGCAGTTCACAAATATAAAATGTGCTAAATAAATATGCACCGAACATATTGACCTGTTTTTCGTCTGTTGAGCCACATTGGTGCCTTTGATAGAATGAAAGTATTTCATTGAGAAAAATAAGTGCTATTTTGAGATTATTCCTATTGTTTATATCAGACTCCGACCATCTATACATGTACCTGTTTAATTGACCTAGGTCAAGGAGTTCTTAGGGTCTACCCCGTTGTAACTCACTGGCTCTTCAGATTTGGGAGTGGTCCACTAAAATTGCCCTGCGACACCTTGGAACTCGGACGCTTGTCTGCTAGAGATTGGGCTCCATTCTCGAAAGCGTCCCCTCAGCCTTGAAGATTCTACAAAAGTCTTGGGGGCCCCCGACTCCCGCAGGCTTCTGGTGGAGAGCGGCTAGCATTATTGCTCGTCGAATGGCCACGACGGAGCTACGAAATGGTGGTGCTCTCATGCTAACGCCAGCTTCAGTCTGAAACATCCAGAAACACTGTAGACTACCAATTCGATCAGTTCCGGTAGCGCCCCAACGTGACCCGGTAGAGAAGAACTAGCCCTCCCCTCTTTCACTGATGGTTCTTGTTGCCTGTCCCTTCTGTTGTCATTTAACAGAACTATTTAGCCTGCTGAAAGGGGTTGTGTTCCGACCGCTGGTTGGTGGAGACATTTTGACTATATTCTAGACCTGCGTTGTCGCGTAATGCGTCATATGACGCGCCGCGTTAGCGCATCCGGAAGTGATCCGGTGCGCGACGCGCAGCGCGTAACGTAAGCATAACAGGTCATGTGACTTGTTAATAAAACTTTTCATTGGTTCATTTTACTTTTCTTATTCTAATGATGAAAGGCTTGGTCATGTGACCTAAAAATTACGCTTTTTATTACTTTCGAACATTATTTTTTCTTAAATATATGTTATAATGTTCCAGGCTAATGTACTTTCCCGGAAAATTTACAACTGTCCTGCAAGTAAAATATATTCCTTTTTCGAGAAAAAGGGCGTTTCTTCGTCCCATGACGGAGCCGTTGAGCAAAAGAGGGTCGGCCTGCTGTCTTAGTCGCCGATACGCCTGAATATGAGATTCTTATCGATCACTTTATGTTGCAGGAGTAGAAAACACAACAGCCCTTGACCATTTATCTTTACTGCGTTCCTGCGTACTATACCTTTTACCCTTCATGTAATTGGTCTGCTTTATTTCACTTGCCTTTTACTGAAAAGTGACTATTATTAAAAACTTTACCAATGTATATACTACTACCATGTTTTCTTTTAAAAACCTTTATTGTGAAAATGTCATTATACAAATACGGGCCTATAACCACGTGGGCCGGCCACGGAGCAAACTGTAATCGTATATGATGAGTAGACATTTACACTGTAGAGGAACGTAATGGGCGGGCCATTAGGTTGCAAGAACTAAAGTGTCTAACAGTTGCGGAATCGGTGGACGTACATTTTATAATTAAAATACGACAGGGCCAGTTACAATAAAATTATCTAGATATACATTTGCGGGCAAGTACCATGGGTGACGTTAATTCGAACTTTCAATAGTACAGTAATCAATAACACATCAGAACTTAATATCAATAGGGATATCGAAATATTCAATCTATTCTCGTCCCCGCCCGCCATGTGCTTCAAAACTGCATACGAATCTCGCGATATCAAGGTTGTGCAACCAGTACACAACAAGGAGTAACGAGTCCCATTTATTCCGGCGCCATTTTGGGCGAGGACGGGCAGGTCCAGGATATAGTCAAAATGTCTCTACCAACCATCGACTATGATGATGTTCATATGCTGTATTTATTAGAGTAACACTCATCTGTCCACATGAAATTAATTTGCCACAATCTAAACATGTCATTTTAATCTTTCCAAAGTTCTTCTAAATATTTGGGACCGTTTCCCTTGCCTCTGATGCTGTCAGTGCCACTTCTTTGATGAATGTACTGGCAGGTCGGGGGTTCTCCTCCAAATCTCTCTTTTATGCAGCACTATAATTAATCGGTGCCACCTCTCCATATGACGATGCATGGTATAGTTACCATAACTATATTTTTTTTCGGTTCCTCTGGAGAGTACATCGTGGCAGATGAAGCGTGTAACGTACCGGGCATTTACCTTTTTTTGCATGTAGAGGAAAGGAAACAAAATTCGAGCGTCCGAGTTCTAAGGTGTCCCAGGGCCATTTTAGTGGACCAGGCCCAAATCCAAAGAACAGGCCGCCATTTTGAGAGTCCTCTGGCAGCCGCCTGTCGCTGTAGCATCAAGAGCGGCCGAAACTCAGCTGAATGGCAACTGAAACTGGAAAGGGGCGCCCCACTACAGCAGACGAGACTCCACCTAGGAAGGCCCGTTCACGCCGCCTCCCCCCCACCCCCTTCGGGCACCCCACGCCGTTATTCGGAGCAGGATTGTAGGATGGCCACACCAGTACGGCAACTTGCTAGACACCACCTCGGTGCCTACCGAATCTCAGCGCCTTGTGGTGTCTTCTATTCAGAAAACATTGTTGTGCTGCCTTCGACCTATTCGCCGCAAGTGCGCACGCAACTCAGCTGCATAGCTTGCTAGACACCACCTCGGTGCTAACCGAATCTCAGCGCCTTGTGGTGTCTTCTATTCCGAAAATATTGTTGCGCTGCCTTTGGCCCCATTCGCACATCGGTCAGCTACTGACGCCATCTCACAGGCCAACGGGGCGCCCCACGCCGACTTTCAGCATTGTAGGATGGCCACACCAGTGCGGCAACTTACTAGACAACACCTCGGTGCCATCCGGATCTTGGCATCTCAGCGCCTTGTGGTGTCTTCTATTCAGAAAATATTGTTGCGCTGCCTTTGGCCCCATTCGCACATCGGTCCGCTACTGCCGCCATCTCACAGGCCAACGGGGCGCCCCACGCCGACTTTCAGCATTGTAGGATGGCCACACCAGTGCGACAACTTGCTAGACACCACCTCGGTGCCATCCGGATCTTGGCATCTCAGCGCCTTGTGGTGTCTTCTATTCAGAAAATATTGTTGCGCTGCCTTTGGCCCCATTCGCACATCGGTCCGCTACTGCCGCCATCTCACAGGCCAACGGGGTGCCCCACGCCGACTTTCAGCATTGTAGGATGGCCACACCAGTGCGACAACTTGCTAGACACCACCTCGGTGCCATCCGGATCTTGGCATCTCAGCGCCTTGTGGTGTCTTCTAATCAGAAAATATTGTTGCGCTGCCTTTGGCCCCATTCGCACATCGGTCCGCTACTGCCGCCATCTCACAGGCCAACGGGGCGCCCCACGCCGACTTTCAGCATTGTAGGATGGCCGCACCAGTGCGACAACTTGCTGGACACCACCTCGGTGCCATCCGGATCTTGGCGCGTTGTGCTGCCTTCGGCCTATTCGCACATCGGTCCGCTACTGACGCCGCCTCACGTGCCAACGGATTTTCTACGCTTTTTATACCCTATGCCGCATAACAGGTCATGTGACTTGTTTATAAAACTTTTCATTGGTTCATTTTACTTTTGGTTTCCTAATGATGGAAGGCTTGATCATATAACCTAAAAATAACACTTTTCATTGGATGAAAACTATTTTTTTTTCCCAAACGATGAAAGCCCCACCTTGTTTCTGGATGTTTCAGACTGAAGCTGGCGTCAGCATGAAAGCACCACCATCTCGTGGCTCCGTCGTGGTCATTCCGGGAGCAATCATGGCAGCCGCTCCCCACCGGAAGCCTGTAGGAGTCGGGGGCCCCCAAGACTTTTGTAGAATCCTCAAGGCGGAGGGGACGCTTTCGAGAATGGGGTCCAAGACCTAGCAGACAAGCGTCCGATTTCCAAGGTGTCCCAGGGCCATTTCAGTGGACCAGACCCAAAAAAGAAAGAGCCTGCCGCCATTTTGAGAGTCCTGTGACAGCCGCCTATCGCTGCACCGCAAGAGTGGGCGCAACTCAGCTGAATTGCGGATTTTGACACAGTGGACCAAAAGCGGACGGAATGGCAACTGAAACGGTAAAGGGGCGCCCCACTAAAGCAGACGAGGCTCCACCTGGGGAGGCCCGTTCACGCCGCCTCCCCCCCCCTCGGGGCGCCCCACGCCGTTATTCGGAGGAAGGCAACTCAGCTGAATTGCGGATTTTGACACAGTGGACCAAAAGCGGACGGAATGGCAACTGAAACGGTAAAGGGGCGCCCCACTACAGCAGACGAGGCTCCACCTGGGGAGGCCCGTTCACGCCGCCTCCCCCCCCGCCCCCGGGGTGCCCCACGCCGTTATTCGGAGGGCGGCAACTTACTGGACATCACCTTGGTGCCATCGTTCTGCTGCCTTGGAACTATTCGCACAACAGACCGCTACTGATGACCCACCCCCCGCGACGACCCACGCCGGATACCGAAATCAGTGCGGCACCCAGCCAACATCACCTGGGTGCCGTCCAGAAATCTGAACGTTGTGCTGCCTTGGGACTATTCGCACAACCGACCGCTACTTCCTTCTTTTTCCCTAAAAATGTTTAAATGTTTTTACTGTTTTTGTTTTGTTGTATATATTTATAAGTTATTAAAGTTTTATAATCCTACTACTTTGTTGGAGCGCTATATATTTTTAATGTGACACATAATTGTAAAAACTTTGATGTACAAAGAGTCATCCCTGGAATCTTCCGCTTCAGGCTCGGTCCCCTCCCCAATCACAATACAGGATGGTTTTCAGATAGTAGGAACGCGTGTGGTGTGACGGATCTCATCGGGTGTGGGCCTTGATCTACTATAACTCCTTTGAAGAGGGGTAATTCTTTACAGCTGGGGCCATAAACTACATCTGCAGGGCTAGCTGATAGCCTGGGACCGGCCTGGACAATCGGACACAGAGGAAGAGGAGTGTCAGAGGGTGCGGTAGTGAATAGGGCGAAAGGGAGGTGTCGGGTGGGCACAGGGTGTGATTCTCAGGGAAGAGCAGCGCAGATGGGGGGAGGTTTATTGCCCATGCATAAGACAGAGAGCGGGGGTGACCAGTGCCTGGGGGAGATGCTTGCGAGGGTGGGGAGCCATGCTAAGGATCGACAGCGTGCAGAGAGTGGGTCTGGTCAAGTCATCTAAAATGGCTGCCGTGCACGACAAAAGTGTGGCATTTGAAAAAAGGCAAGATGGCGCAGACAATGTTTTTCAACACTTCCCGATTTCCTTCGAATCGAACGTTAACAGACGTTGGGGCATATTACCAAAGTTAAGCGATATTTATCCCTAACGATGCTTAGCAACGAATTTTTTACCGCTAAGCATCGTCAGAAATTATCGCAGATAAACCTTGCTATTATCAAGGTTTATCGCAAATGCGATAAAAAACGGCCGCAATGCATTAATATCTGTGGAAAAGTAAATTTTGCCATGTTGTATGTGCCTACGTGTTCCCCATATTTTGTTATATGTGCATGATCGATATGCATGTATTCCTCTCTGATCGATTAAAGACGCAATTACAATTACAGTCCATCTCTAGTATGCCAGTTTCCAGTCTTCGTGAAAGCAACGAATATTAGGCCTATGTAAACCTACGTTGCCACATTTTACAGTGTGCACGTTAATTCATTGAATTGTCCCCGTTTCTAGGCCTCAAAAGGGCCCGGACTCAGATTCAGCTCCTGTCTCCTGAACACTCTCCGAGGAGCGATACAGCCCCCACCTGTATCCCTGACCCTTAGCTTACTTCTTGCCACGCAGTGCCCGGCCCGGCCTGGCTCTGCCTCCCAGTCTGCCAAGAATATGTTATGTTTCTAGTTATCAGTTCAGCCCTTCCTTCTCTGCATTCCTAAGCTACTGAATCGCATCAATAGTTTCCGTCATGGTCTAGCCTTTATGTCTCCATGTAAGAGAAATACTGTATTAATATTCATAGAATATTCCTCGCACACACAATACATATAGAATTATGCATGCACCAGTCTTAGAGTCTATTAGCCTTTGCCCTGATAACTTTTGGATTCTATCAACATGTACTCTAAACACCAGATACTAGATATGCCTGGGTACATGTCGCTCCGACACTCCAGACTTTAGTCTCCTCTTCTAGCGCAGAAGTCATAGCCCCCAGTTCTCCCTGGTAACACGTCATTGCCCGTTTGCGTGCACCACTAGGTTAGAGGTCCCAGCTGCTCAGGTAGCCCCCTCCATGTTTCCGCCCCGTTTATGACATATTCTGTTACGTTTACATCACATGTCTATGTATACGCCCTGTACACGCCTTCTTGTTACTTCATTTTGTCCTTATCTTTCGCGACTGCTACGAGTCACGCCTACTGCTACGCCTACTGTATTGAATGTAATGCAATTGTTTTGATATATATACTGTGAACTGTTACTAAAAGTTATCCCTTCCTCCCTTATGCTCCCAGATCCTGCCCCCGGCAGCTGCCATCCTATTCCCGTACAGGCTGTCCTGTTCCTGTCCTTTATGCCTGATTAAAAGCCTGTAAACTCCAGCTACCTCGAATCTTGACTCTTATTTATTGAGCTACCTGTTTATATGAGTATCCTGAAAAATAGAACCGGTAATTAATTATTTATTTACCACATATCGCTGAAAAGTCAGCGATATTCATGCATTACCGAGCTAATGCTCTTAGCCATGTTATCCACCTCCCATTGGATAACATGGCTAAGAACTGCTCAGGGCAGGTGTTACTTTTTGGAGATATTCGCGCTTAGCGCGAATATCTCCAAAAGTTGGTAATAGGAGATAGCGATGTTAGCGACTGTTTCCAGTCGCTAACATCTTGGCATGCCCACTTTGCTTGTCATTAGTGATAAATATCACTGACATGCAAAGTGGGGCCCAAGATGGTCGCTATCTCCTACTTGCGGTCGCTAACTGGTGTTAGCGACAGCTAGGTAATACGGAGATAATTTTATCTCCGATTTCTTGGCTTTTAAAGCCAACAAAGCGGAGATAAACCCCCTTGATAATATGCCCCTTTATCTCTCCCACACTACAGGTCCCCCTGGGCTTAAACGCCGAGATGGTAGGGACTGCATCCCGTGAAGATAGGCCGAGACGTCAGTCAGCAGAAAAAAAAGTTTAAAAAAAGTCTATAAACATACAATAAGTTAAAAGTCAATCATTCTTCATTCCTTGTAGTACGCTCCCCAGTCCGCTTCCCGTTACGCTAACCGGGCGCACCCCACCAAAAAAACGATTTTTTTTTTTTTTTGCCCCGCGGAGCCCTTTTAAAGCCTCCACATCAAACCTATGGGGTCAGGGAGGATCTACTATGCACCCTTATGGTCATTTGCCCCTTCGCTTTGGCCTCCTCTTGTCTCTCGATCCTACCGAGAGACAAGATGGCGGCCGCTACGGACTGTTTGGAATGTTTACAGACGCCGGAGAACCAATCAGCTTCGCTTCACAAAGCTCCGTAACGCGAAAAGTACGCGAACTGGAGCGCTGCCCGTTCCGCTGTTACAGATATATATCTTTTTTTGAACGTTAATTTCTCAAAATCCACTGGAGCACATATATTGAGACCTAGCAAAGGCACATCGGGCTACCAGTCCCTACAATTTTGCCAAGTTTCGTGCAAATCCATTCAGCCGTTCGATTATTATTATTTTTATTTTTTTTTGCCCCGCGGGGCCCTTTTAAAACCTCCACATCAAACCTAGGGGGTCAGGGAGGATCTACTATGCCCCCTTATGGTCATTTTCCCCTTCGCTTTTGCCTCCTCTTGTCTCTCGATCCTACCGAGAGACAAGATGGCGGCCGCTACGGACTGGTTGGAATGTTTACAGACGATGGAGAACCAATCAGCTTCGCTTCACAAAGCTCCATAACGCGAAAAGTACGCGAACTGGAGCGCTGCCCGGTCCGCTGTTACAGATATATATCTTTTTTTGAACGTTAATTTCTCAAAATCCACTGGAGCACATATATTGAGACCTAGCAAAGGCACATCGGGCTACCAGTCCCTACAATTTTGCCAAGTTTCGTGCAAATCCATTCAGCCGTTCGGGCTAAAAGTGAGGCCAACCGCCCTATGGAAAACTCAATGTTAAAAACACGTTTTGGGACCCCCCTTTTTTCTCGGCCCCCCCCTTGACAAAACCCCCCCATATTTTCAGGGGCTGCTCAGAAACTAAATGTTCCATTTTCCTGAAAATATCAGCCAATTCCGTCCGCAAACGCCAAAGTTATTAGACATAGAATTTTCAAAAATCCCATAGAGAAAAAATCCTAACTATATATACCTACTGGCGACCGCCAGTAGGTAATATGCATATATATATTCACTGAAAAAACCATAGGTTATAGACCATATATAGTTAGGAATTAGCATTTAAAAAACCTTATTTTACTCACACAAAACCATTGAAATTCCATATATAGTTAGTTGCAGTAACTATATATCGCGCACCCGCAATCCACTGTTGATCATGTCACATATTACATCATTCATGACATGGTCAGTGACATCACTGATGACATCACTGATGACATCTCAAATGACATCACTGATGACATCTCATTTGACATTACTGATCACATCACTGATGACATCATTCATGTGATAATACGATGAACCTCTTCAGACTCTAATATAACCTTAGATACACTCAGTGTAAACAGACACTCATAGACTGTCACTCATCCATGGAGTTACTCAGACACTTAGTCAGTCATGCAAAGAATCAATCACACCTCCATTTCCTCAACTATACAGTTATACACACCTTACTTATTCAAACATATACTAAAACATATTTACTCACTTATACAATCCTGGATACAAGTTCACAATGATCCATACAGCCACTCACACATTCACTGGCTCTTATGCACAGTTATTTATATATGTCAACTCTCACATGTACTGTGTTTTACATATGTACTTACTTTGACATGTAGCACTGAGATATCCATTCACTCACCAATACACTCATGCACACAGTCAACCGCCCATACAGCTGTTTCCACATGCACTTTTGAACACATACATCTAGTCAATCAACTGCTCACACATCTATGCAGAGAGTCATACACCTCCCAGCCACCCAGACACACACTCAGTCTCCCATGCAAATGCTTGGGCAACCAATCAATAACCCATACAGTTAATCATATAGCTAATGATCAACACATGCAGCAGTTTACAGAACAACAGACATAATGATGCACAAATTAAGACAGTTTAGTCACTAACCCATGCACTCAGTGAGACACATTTAATCAGTCACTCATACAGTCAGCCATGCCCCTACTAAATCCTTCATCAAGACACTTATACATCCACTCATTCTTCAATATGTAAGACATATTTTAACTTTACAGAATTATACAGTCACTGGATGTAGTCATCAGTGATGTCATCAGTGATGTCATTTGAGATGTCATCAGTGATGTCATCAGTGATGTCACTGACCATGTCATGAATGATGTAATATGTGACATGATCAGCAGTGGATTGCGGGTGCGCGATATATAGTTACTGCAACTAACTATATATGGAATTTCAATGGTTTTGTGTGAGTAAAATAAGGTTTTTTAAATGCTAATTCCTAACTATATATGGTCTATAACCTATGGTTTTTTCAGTGAATTTTCAAGGTTTTGTAAATGCTAATTCCTAACTATATATGGTCTATAACCTATGGTTTTTTCAGTGAATTTCATTGGTTTTTTAACAGCTAATATCTGTAGCTGTAAAATGTATTCTTCTTTAAATCCAAAAATATATTTTATATGTTTATTAATAACTTTTTTTTTAAATATTTTTTTTTCTTCGTTCCCGCTTCGCGAATCGGGAAGCTTCCCGTTAGCTGACCTTGATGCCGCGAAATAGACCGCGAGCCGGTAAACGTTTCTTTACCGCAACTGCCGCGTTAGAAAACAACATCGTGATGCCTCCCGTCCGCATGACGTTTCGCATTGTCGCGTGATACGTCATATGACGTGCTACGTTAGCGAACTCGTACGCTTACCGAGTCGCAAAGCACAGGTTTCTGGAAGCAAACCGGGAGGCCCTGCAAAGCGCGTAACATAAACACAGCAGTTCATGTGACTTGGTAATAACACTTTTCATTGGTTCATTTCACTTTCGGTTTCCTAATGATGTAAGACTAGGTCATATGATCTAAAATGAACACTTTTCATTGGTTGAGAACTATTTTTTTTCCCAAATGGTGAAAATCCCTCCTTCTTTCCTCACTCTGACTTTCATCATTGTGAGAGAAAGACCCTTTGTTACCAGTGAGCAATGGCTTCTTTACTAGCTTCAGCTGGTGCTTCCCCACCACCTCCACCACATCCAAGGAAGAGTGGACCACCTGCTAAAGTTATAATTCAGCAAGAAGAGGAAGAAGAGGAACAGGACGACCTAGATAATCTCCCTATTATGGCCAGAAGATCTGTTGTACCGGAAGTAACGGGACCAGAGGGCAGGGAGATGGTGCCAAATATACAAACGAGATTTCGTGAAGTAAAACAAGTCTGCGTACATTGCAGTGGATTCATTTGCTACGGAGAAAGTAGCATCACTCTGATCAACAGAGCTATTGACAATCATGCTCATGTTTATCCGAAACTCCCCAAACAATAAATTCTTTTTTTTTGTTTTCTTGCTCCTGTTGAGCCCTTTACAATGAATCGTTTTCGTTGCCCCCTCCGAAAAAAAAACTAAAAAAATATAAAACTGTTCAGAAAAATTCAAAAAAAGTAAAAAAATGTTCAGAAAAATAATAAAAAAAATATAAAACAACAAAAACAATTTAAAAAAAAGTTCTTTTCAGAACTACCTCCCCGTTATTAAAAAATTGGTACAATATTTGCAACTGTGCCAACCTCTATTTCTCTTAGTTCGCTTCCCAGTTCGCTCCCCGGTACGCGAACCGGAAGCGAACCAAAAATTTTTTTTTTAAAAAAAGAACAGTAAGTATAAGGGAAGGAAACAGACACTTATGTTAAAAGAAAGACAGCTATAAGGGAGTAAACTAGAGATACTATTACCCGTAATCCACTGCTGATGATGTCACATATTACATCATTCATGACATGCTCAGTGACATCATCAGCAGAGGATTGCGGGTAACAGTATCCCTAGTTTATTCCCTATAGCTGTGTTTCTTTTAACATAACTGTCTGTTTCCTTCCCTTATACTTACTGTTCTTTTTAAAAAAAAATTTTTAGATCAGTCAGAAACAGTGAAAGTAATGAAATATAAAAGACTACGTAGAATATGAGCACTGTATGCAACAACTTTGACACTTACAGAAGCCTCACCTTCTCCATGCCTCCTACACAGTTCTACATGTACATCATAAATGCAAACAGAACAGAATTAATTATACATGTTAAATGGTTTATTTTTGCTGTTCTCAGAATGTATCAAATTTCACTAAAACAGTGACTTGAAGGTATTCATCATATAACAGCGGGGAAAAAAAAACACAATCAAAATGATTGTGTTTAAAAAACCCATACAACATTAGAAATCAGAATTCAGAACTCCTTAAAGTTAACTTACTTTCCATGACGGCCAAGGATGTCCTATGAACAGCTTACACTCTGTTGTGCTGTTATTACTTTCAACCCGCCACTTTCTGAAAGAAAACCTCCATCGTTTTCAAAAACATGTTACATACAATAAATGACTTCTTGCTCTCTACCACAAGATTCCACAAGGCCAAATCTTGTCAGAGCCATGTATAACTCTTGGATTTCTTGTTAGCCAATCCCGTCTTTTCGCATTTCCGCAACTTTCAGAATTAAAATGTTGAAGATCATTTACACAATCCTGGACTAGTAATATCTTCCCCTTCTTGCTCAATCATGTTCTACATTTCCTATCACACTGATACTGCTTACTATGAAGCAGACTTACACTACCTTTATGACTAGTACAATTATTTAATTCTCTACATCACTTTTAATCATAAAGCAATGTAAAACAGTAGACAGCATTGCAGACTTACATTCCCTCTACTCCATGTTTTGATTCGCTGCTTCAATTAGCTTATAAAAAGAAATAGTTTTTCTGAACTCATTCAAAGTGCACGTATTTCTCAATAACGTCCAGTGTTATGGTAAAAAGTTATGTCTCTGTACTACACTTATCTTCAAGGCCAAATAGTGTAGGAGCCATGAGAACTTCTTGAAATTCCTCAGAGCACATCCCGAGATTCTTTCCCTAAAATTTTGGTTTTAAAAACACCAGGTAAGAGTTTTTAAGGTCATATGGCAATTTTTTTTTGAAAATTAAAACAGAATCATTGCAGAATGACCAGCCATTTCTACACTTTAAATAAGCTGTATAATGTCCTGATGTTATTGAAGAACCATCATGATATATAATTGCTACAGTTACAAAAGTCCTTCCTGATATTGACAACTGTGAAGCCACAAAATTTTTAATTAAAGTTGTCAATTTTGTTCCATCAGGCCTACATCGTTGGAACATTAAAATGACATACTGGCCATATGTTCGTATAAATAATGTGGACATCATTTCAGATTTACATTGCCTACACTCCATATTGTGATCAGCTGCTTTTACTAGCTTATTAAAAGAGACTGATTTACTGTCTGGCAAAGTTAAATATATAAATCTTTCTGAGTCTACACTAGTACTACTTGATACCCCACAGTTCTCGCAGTCATGCTGCCATTGATAAGAAAGCCCAAACAGATGATCTACATCTACACCTTCAGCACACAATACATCAAGCATATACATTAAAAACTCCTGACAATCTTGCTGACTATTTTGAGAGAATTGTGTTTGGCCTGAACATCTGTCTAACAGATTTCGAATTTCAGACACACTTTCTATGTTTGTTCTATCAGTGCTACATTTCTCTAACACAGAATTTAACAAACTGCAAAATCTTTGATCAGAATTGACCACAATCTCTTCTTTTACATTTTGTAGAGAAAACAAAACATTAACCACTACATTAGCATAGCAGTTGACACCAGAACTGTTTTCAAATTGAAAACCAACAACATCTTCAACAGAATCCTTTTTGTTTCTGCTTATAATTTCAGGTTCATCGACTTTTCGTCTTTTTGCTACAACCTCCCCAGTATTGGTCACATTTCTTCGTTTCCGGCCTACCACACGTTTCTCAAACAAAGGATACTGAGGCAAATGTGGCGCATACTCTCTTCTCAACCTATTGTATTCCTTAACACAATCTAGATCCGCACAAATGTTTGTGACATCACACTCAATCAAGTACAATCCCGATAAAGTCCTAACTCGTGACAATGCCACATATGCCATACCCTCCTTGAATACAGAACTGCTAATATTCACCAATGCACAGTCTACACTTAAACCTTGCGATTTATGGATTGTCACCGCATATGCCAAGCAAACAGGAAACTGCTTACGACGAACATATAAGTCTTTTACAAGCAAAAATCTAGCAGAACAACGAGCAATTAGCTGTACTTCCTCAATGCCATCAAATTTAATTTTTAAAAATTCAATTCCATCTCTATTTCTGTATTTCACAAAATCAACAACATTACCCATTGATCCATTTACCAGACCTCTTTCAACATGTAAATTCCTTCTTAAAATTATACGGCAGTTCAAGCACACATTCAGAGTCTTTTCAAAACCCGCAGTTTTAGATATACTCTTCTCTAATGAATCCAATTTTGTTTTCAGATTCTCAGACAAAATAATTGTTGATCCCATATGCTCTACTCTGTCAATAGCTTCCAATTTCACAATCTCTTGCTTTTCTAAATGCAACATTTTGTTGTTGAATTTGGCACATTCTGCAAGAGTTGGCATCAAACATATTCCAGATTTTTTCTCAGTAACTTTCTGAAAAATATTCTCAGGCACAACATCTTCGTCTGGATATAAATTTGTCAGTAATCGTGCATGTAAAGCTTCTTTCCCATGCTCGGTCACTTTTCCAATTCTAACATCTTGTAGAATAGTCTTGTAAACTTCATCCTTTGCCTGACGCATATTTTCATGCAGTTCAGCATAATTGAAGTTTAACCATATATTGACGTTGCCAATACTCCCTAAGCACTTCCTGGTATCTTCATGCGTGAGCATTTTGAACACAGGTTGCCCTTTCACTGGTGTCAGCTGCAGAAGATCTCCGAAAACAATGATGTGTTTGCCACCAAATAACACATCATACTCTGTTTTGAGAACTTCTTGCATTCTCAAATGCACAAAGGCAAGCATGACATTGGAAACCATGCTTACTTCGTCAATGATAAGAAGTTTCATTTTCCTCAAGACTCTTGAAACTTCAAAACAAGCATCTCCAGATAGCTTGTGATATTCTAATTTGTTGTCATGCTCCACTGGCAGCATCAGTAAACGATGTAAAGTAATCCCTTTAATGTTATGTGCTGCCAGTCCAGTTGGAGCGGTGACAACACAAGACAGCGATGACTCTGTCCTTTCCTGCAAATAACATGAAATTGCTTTAATAAGGAAACTTTTTCCAGTTCCCGCTTCTCCACTCATGTACAGTCGGACAGGCTTCAACGACGTACATGAGCACTCTTTCTTGTCATGACTTAATCCATGATCAATTTGCATGGTAAGTTCGTCATATATTTTCCTCTGCTCAACGTTGAGTTGTCTTTCCAACTCTTCTAAGTTAACCACATCCTCCTGAGCATGTGCCATGGCTCTTTCCACTTCATTCATAGCAGTGGCAGCTTCATTTTCGATAAGAGGTCCTCCTAGTGGATCCTGACTCAATGAAGCAGAACTCTGACTGTCCTGATATGACATGTCATTTGAGATGTCATCAGTGATGTCATCAGTGATGTCACTGACCATGTCATGAATGATGTAATATGTGACATCATCAGCAGTGGATTGCGGGTGCGCGATATATAGTTAGTGCAACTAACTATATATGGAATTTCAATGGTTTTGTGTGAGTAAAATAAGGTTTTGTAAATGCTAATTCCTAACTATATATGGTCTATAACCTATGGTTTTTTCAGTGAATTTTCAAGGTTTTGTAAATGCTAATTCCTAACTATATATGGTCTATAACCTATGGTTTTTTCAGTGAATTTCAATGGTTTTTTAATAGCAAATATCAAAAGCTTTAAAATGTATTCTTCTTTAAATCGAAAAATATATTTTATATGTTTTTAATACCATTTTTTTATATATATTTTTTTTAATAATTTTTTTTGATTCGCTCCCGGTCCGCGAACCGGGCAGCTTCCCGTTAGCTCAATTTGGTGCCGCGACTCGGTCCGCGAACCGGTAAACGTTCCGTTTGCGCAACTGCTGCGTTAGAAAACAACATCGTGACGCGTCGCGGAAGCGCGATGTATCACGTTGTCGCGTAATGCGTCTTATGACGCGCCGCGTTAGCGCACCCGGAAGTGCTCCGGAACGCGAACTGAGACGCGAAGCGCAGCTCCCCGGAAGCGATCCGGGGCGCGTCGCGAAAGCGCGACGTATCGCGTTGCCGCGTAATGCGTCTTATGACGCGCCGCGTTAGCGCACCCGGAAGTGCTCCGGAGCGCGAACCGGAAGCGATCCGGGGCGCGTTCCGCAGCGCGTAACATAAGCGTAACAGGTCATGTGACTTGTTAATAAAACTTTTCATTGGTTCATTTCACTTTTGGTTTCCTAATGATGTAAGGCTAGGTCAGGTGACCTAAAAATAACACTTTTCATTGGTTTAGAACTATTTTTTTCCAAAATGATGAAAGCCCCCACCTTTTTTCTCACTCTGACTTTCAACTTTGTGAAAGGAAGATCTATTTTGCTCAGTGGAAAATGGCTTCACTAGTAGCTGCAGCTGGTGGACCCCCACCACCACCACCACCTCCTCATAGGAAGAGAGGACCACCTCCACAGTTCCTTGCCAACACAGAGGAGGAAGAGGATCAAGAAGAGGAAGAGGAAACACAGGCACCACATTTTTTACAAGAGGAGCCCCGGGTATCTCATCATAAAAATAGTTTCATTTGGCAGTTTTTTTCTTTTCCTGAAGGACAGAAAAAAGTTAATGCTCGGTATGTGACGTGCCTCATATGCAAAGAGGACTTATCTAGAGGCACTGATAAGAAGTATAGTTACGGCAACTATACTATGCACCGTCACATGCAGAGGTGGCATCCTCTAAATTACAGCCGGGTAGAGATGCGTGACCTCCAGGACAACCCACCAACTCCTGTGGCCAGGAGATCAGCACAGGTATCTCTGTCGGGGCCAGAGGCACGGGAAACAGTGCCAAACATTCAGGAAAACTTTGTCCACATGAAAATAGTCTGTATATATTGCGGTACCTTACTCTCATGTGGCAATATGAGTGTTAATTTAATAAACAGAGCATTTGAAAACCACAAGTGCTCTAAACGCCCCAAAAAAAATTTTTTTTTTTTGCTCCTGTTGAGCCCTTTCCAATGCCTGTTTTTTGTTGTTTCCCCCCCAAAAAACCCAAAAAAAACATAAAATTGTTCAAAAAATACAAAAAAAACAAAAAATGTTCAGAAAAATAAAAAAAATATAAAACAACAAAAACATTTTAAAAAAAGTTCTTTTCAGAACTGAACTACCTCCCCTTTATAAAAAAATTGCTAGAATGTTTAGCACTCTGGCAACCTCTATTTCTTTTGGTTCGCTTCCCCGTTCGCTCCCCGGTACGCGAACCGGGAGCGAACCAAAAAAAAAAAAAAAAAAAAAGAAGAGTAAGTATAAGGGAAGTAAACAGAGAGTAATGTTAAAAGAAAGACAGCTATAGGGAGTAAACCAGAGATACTGTTTAATAGATTTATTTACCGAAGAAAAGATGGAAGAGGGTATAATTGTGAAAAACAAAATAGATAAGGAAGTGAAAGAAAAAAGGACAGTAGAAGAATAACAAAGAAGAGTTTCTTAAAGAATATGAGTGAATGTTCAAAATAAGATTAAAACATGTGGAATAACAGAGAGAAAAAACAGAAAGCAGAAAAGAAGAAGTAACAGAAAAAGAATAATTGAAACAGCAAAGAAATCTAAATAACATAGGGGCATATTATCAACATAGGCAATAAAAGTTTTGCAGCTTTTATCGGCAGTAATGTGTCGCTAAAGCTGCTTTTGCGGCAGAAAACTGCCGCAAAAACCGCTTTTGCAGCAGTTTTCTGCCGATAAAAACAGCAATAATTTTATTGTCTGTGTTCATAATATGCCCCTTAGTGTGCTTCAACTACACAGAGAAAGCATAATGAACAAGTAGTGAAACAGTGATCAGTCAGAGACACTAAGAGTAATAGAGACGGAGTGAGTGAACAAGAGTGAGGAACTATGAGAAGAGAAAGACTGAGAAAAGGAGTGGAAGGAGTAGAGTAAGTAAGTAATAGAGAAAGGAATGAGGGAAGTAGCAAAGGCAGGAAAGTGAGGGTTAAAGAAATGAAGCAGTGGAACTAATAGTAGTTAAATGAGATAGAAATGAAACGAAAAGAGTACAAAACATTTACCTTATAATTGTCGTTAACTTAGTCACTTGTTATTTTTATACTTTCAATCTGTGAAAGAGATAACAAACATTTGAAAAATATTAAAACATATATTTAAAAATTAGAAAAGACAAGGGAAAAGATTGAAGGACAAACAGTTTTTCAACAACTTTGACACTTACAGAAGCTTCTGCTTCTCCAGGCCCCCTACACAGTCCTAAAGATATACATTTTAAACTAACAGTATCTTGATGCAGATGAAGTAAGGCCTATCTTGAAACATGGTGCATCTTTTGCACTGCTGTTGTCTCACAAAAGTGACGCAATGGCAGCGCAAAAGAGGTGCACAATCATCATAAAACTGTTCCTAACATTTTAAATGATTGTTTCAGGATGGCAATAAGGTGTGTCCTATCCAGACGTTTGTTTCAGGTGAGGCCTACTCAGGGTTGCAGATCAAATTTAGGCTTGTTCAAGAGTACAGAGGAGATAATACATGTGCAGGCCAACCAATAAAGTTCAGACTTCCTCTGTTTCCCTGGACAGGCCTAAACTTCATCTGCACAATGTGATTCGTAATGTTAGGAAACACAGGTAATGTATTTCAAAAACGTGCAATTTTTTTTGCTCATTCCACAATCACATCACCTGTGTTTCCTTTGCTTAGGTATCTCATTGTGGAAATGTAGTCTATCATATGAAAGACTACGTAGAATGTGAGCACTGTATGCAACAACTTTGACACTTACAGAAGCCTCACCTTCTCCATGCCTCCTACACAGTTCTAAATGTACATCATAAATACAAACAGTACAGAATTAATTATCAAGTTAAATGGTTTATTTTTGCTGTTCTCAGAATGTATCAAATTTCACTAAAAACAGTGACTTGAAGGTATTCATCATATAACAGCGGGGAAAAAAAAACACAATAAAAATGATTGTGTTTAAAAAACCCATATAACATAACCAATCAGAAATCAGAACTCCTCAAAAGTAACTTACTTTCCATGACGTCGAAGGATGTCCTATGAACAGGTTACACTCGGTTGTGCTGTTTTTATTTTCAGCCCGCCACTTTCTGAAAGAAAACCTCCATCGTTTTGAAAAATATGTTACATACAATAAATGACTTCTCGCTCTCTACCACACGTTTCCACAAGGCCAAATCATGTAAGAGCCATTTATAACTCTTGGAATTCTTGTAAGCAAATCCCGTCATTTTCTATTTCCGCAACTTTCAGAAAGAAAACGTTCAAGATCACTTTCACAATCCTGGACTAGTAATATCTTACCCTTCTTGCTCACTCATGTTCTACATTTCCTATGACACTGATACTGCTTACTATGAAGCAGACTTACACTACCTCTATGACTACTACAATTATTTAATTCTCTACATCACTTTTAATCACAAAGCAATATAAAACAGTAGATAAAACTGTATCAACCCCTAGAATCATTATACGCCAGTTACCTACCCTAAATTCTCTTTTCTGAAAACAGAAAGTAAGAATATTTTTAAGTAAAAAGACTACATTGTATCGTAGTCAAATGGCAATAATTTCCGAAACAGCAATTTGTGATAAGCCGATCTTGTCAAATGACCATCATGCCATATAATAGCTGCAGTTACAAATGTTCTTCCTAAAATCAACGACTGTGTAGCCACAACATTTGTAATTAAAGTTGAAGACTTACTTTCATCAGGTTTATATAGTTGGATTTTTAAAATGACATTATAATCAAAAGTTTGGACAAATAATCTAGACAGCATTGCAGACTTACATTCCCTCTAGTCTATGTCTTGATTGGCTGCTTGAATTAGCTTATAAAAAGAAACAGTTTTTCTGAACTCATTCAAAGTGCAGTTATTTTTCCATGACATCAAGTGTTATGGTAAGAACACCGTTTGCTTTGGGAAATACTCTGTTGTCCTTCAACTAATCTCTGCCCAACACTTTCTATAAGAAAATCTTCTTTTTTTCCAGGAACTATTTAAAACTCAAAAATAACTTTTGACTCTGTACTACACTTATCCTCAAGGCCAAATCGTGTAGGAGCCATTAGAACCTCTTGAAATTCCTCAGAGCAAATCCCGAGATTCCTTCTCTAAAATTTTGGTTTTAAAAACACCAGGTAAGAATTTTTAAGGTCAAAAGGTAATTTTTTTTTGAAAATTAAAACAGAATCGTTGCAGAATGACCAGCCATTTCTAGACTTTAAATAAGCTGTGTAATGTCCTGATGTTATTGACGGACCATCATGATATATAATTGCTGCAGTTACAAAAGTCCTTCCTGATATTGACAACTGCGAAGCAACAAATTTTTTAATTAAAGTTGTCAATTTTGTTCCATCAGGCCTACATCGTTGGAACATTAAAATGACATACTGGCCATATGTTCGTATAAATAATGTTGACATCATTTCAGATTTACATTGGCTACACTCCATGTTGTGATCAGCTGCTTTTACTAGCTTATTAAAGGAGACTGATTTACTGTCTGGCAAAGTTAAATATATAAATCTTTCTGAGTCTACACTAGTAGTACTTGATACCCTACAGTTCTCGCAGTCATGCTGCCATTGATAAGAAAGCCCAAACAGGTGATCTACATCTACACCTTCAGCATGCAATACATCAAGCATATACATTAAAAACTCCTGACAATCTTGCTGAATATTTTGAGAGAATTGTGTTTGACCTGAACATCTGTCTAACAGATTTCGAATTTCAGACACACTTTCTATTTTTGTTCTATAAGTGCTACATTTCTCTAACACAGAATTTAACAAACTGCAAAATCTTTGATCAGAATTGACCACAATCTCTTCTTTTACATTTTCTAGAGAAAACAAAACAATAACCACTACATTAGCATAGCAGTTGACACCAGAACTGTTTTCAAATTGAAAACCAACAGCATCTTCAACAGAATCCTTTTTGTTTCTGCTTTTAATTTCAGGTTCATCGACTTTTCGTCTTTTTGCTACAACCTCCCTAGTATTGGTCACATTTCTTCGTTTCCAGCCTACCACACGTTTCTCAAACAAAGGATATTGAGGCAAATGTGGCGCATACTCTCTTCTTAACCTATTGTATTCCTTAACACAATCTAGATCCGCACAAATGTTTGTGACATCACACTCAATCAAGTACAATCCCGATAAAGTTCTAACTCGTGACAATGCCACATATGCCATACCCTCCTTGAACACAGAACTGCCAATATTCACCAATGCACTGTCTACACTTAAACCTTGCGATTTATGGATTGTCACCGCATATGCCAAGCAAACAGGAAACTGCTTACGGCGAACATATAAGTCTTTTACAAGCAAAAATCTAGCAGAACAACGACCAATTAGCTGTACTTCCTCAATGCCATCAAATTTAATTTTTAAAAATTCAATTCCATCTCTATTTCTGTATTTCACAAAATCAACAACATTACCCATTGATCCATTCACCAGACCTCTTTCAACATGTAAATTCCTTCTTAAAATTATACGGCAGTTTAAGCACACATTCAGAGTCTTTTCAAAACCTGCAGTTTTAGATATAATCTTCTCTAATGAATCCAATTTTGTTTTCAAATTCTCAGACAAAATAATTGTTGATCCCATATGCTCTACTCTGTCAATAGCTTCCAGTTTCACAATCTCTTGGTTTTCTAAATGCAACATTTTGTTGTTGAAGATGGCACATTCTGCAAGAGTTGGCATCAAACATATTCCAGATTTCTTCTCAGTAATTTTCTGAAAAATATTCTCAGGCACAACATCTTGTTCTGGATATAAATTTGACAGTAATCGTGCATGTAAAGCTTCTTTCCCATGCTCGGTCACTTTTCCAATTCTAACATCTTGTAGAATATTCTTGTAATCTTCATCCTTCGCCTGACGCATATTTTCATGCATTTCAGCATAATTGAAGTTTAACCATATATTGACGTTGCCAATGCTCCCTAGGCACTTCCTGGTATCTTCATGCGTGAGCATTTTGAACACAGGTTGTCCTTTCACTGGTGTCAGCTGCAGAAGATCTCCGAAAACAATGATGTGTTTGCCACCAAATAACACATCATACTCTGTTTTGAGAACTTCTTGCATTCTCAAATGCACAAAGGCAAGCATGACATTGGAAACCATGCTTACTTCGTCAATGATAAGAAGTTTCATTTTCCTCAAGACTCTTGAAACTTCACAACAAGCATCTCCAGATAACTTGTGGTATTGTAATTTGTTGTCATGCTCCACTGGCAGCATCAGTAGACGATGCAAAGTAATACCTTTAATGTTATGTGCTGCCAGTCCAGTTGGAGCGGTGACAACACAAGACAGCGATGACTCAGTCCTTTCCTGCAAATAACATGAAATTGCTTTAATGAGGAAACTTTTTCCAGTTCCTGCTTCTCCACTCACGTACAGTCGAACAGGCTTCAACGACGTACATGAGCACTCTTTCTTCTCATGACTTAATCCATGATCAATTTGCTTGGTAACTTCGTCATATATTTTCCTCTGCTCAACGTTGAGTTGTCTTTCCAAGTCTTCTAAGTTAACCGCATCCTCCTGAGCATGTGCCATAGCTCTTTCCACTTCATTCATGGCAGTGGCAGCTTAATTTTCGATAACAGGTCCTCCTAGTGGATCCTGCCTCAATGAAACAGAACTCTGACTGTCCTGAGAACTGTCTCTGGCAATCTCGGCTGCAATCGTTGCTTCCTGCTCGATTTCCGCATTCAACATTTCTAGATATTTGGGAAAAGCAGGACATTCTATGGTCTCCTTGGCGGCAGTGAAAGAGTCTTCGTAACAGAGGAAATCTCCAAGCAGTTCCTCTTCTGCACGCCAAGGCTTGAAAAGTTGCAAAAGTGCTAAATAGAAAAACTCCTTTTTTTCAGGAGATTCGCCACTCAATTTTCGATGGTTTACCAAGTGGCATTTTCTTTGCTTGACCAGACATCCCTCACTTCCAACTACAGCATACACTCCTTTCTCAATATCTTCTTTGATGTTCCTCTTGAATATGTAATTTTGTAGAACCTCACACAGACAAACATTCTTGAGGTGACTGCTTTGATTTGGATAATATGTATCCAACATGTTGGTCTTAAAAATATCGGTACTGTTTGGCTCCTTTTCCGCCAAATACTCAATTTCCCGCACAGGTTTCAGAACTCGATTACGCGTTGCAGCAAGACCAAGACTCGCCCAAACGATACTCCTGGATTTGGCATAGAGACTTGCTGAAGACAACCGGTCAGAACATTCGTAAGCTCCGATTTCTCGATGTGACAACATCTTCAGACTGAAACTGTACAACTTCTTACTGAGGCTCTTTTCATGGGAAATGTCCTCCCACATATCCTTCAATTCTGTCTTTTCTTTTTTGGTGATGTAAGATGTCACATACCGAGCCACAGCCATACAGTTATCAGCCACAAACTGTATATCCATGTTAGCATTCCACATGGACAAAATCACTGGGTTGTAGTCGTTGATGTACTTGGACTCTTCGTTCCTCTTCAAATTGTATGTGTTTTTAGGTGATTTCTTCATCACATTATGTCGCAGCGAAGACATCAAACTGTTTACTCTTCCTTTAGAAATCACCGGTCGTGGAAAGCCGAAACAACATTTAGTGTAGAACTTGTCTTTGTTTCGGAATTTACGACGACAGTACTTTCCACATCGATGGCTTTGGAAACGCAGAACTTTTTCTCTTAGGCTTTTCTTCTCCTTTGCGTTTGGAACAGCACACGTAGAATACTGTTGTATGAAACTCATCACTGAGTCTTCTGGATCCGTTCCAAATTTAGGTGCATCCTTGATCCACAGCAACATATGTATATGAGGAGCACCTCTTGCTTGGTACTCCTTTCTCCAGAAGAAATCCAACACCTCTCCAAGAGGTGGATTCTTCTTATTCATGATGAAAGACATCATAGCTTCAAATCTATGATTGAAGTACCTGCATTCATTGACTGGATCCAAAGAGCACAGTTCTCCGGGTGTCTTGAATTCGATGTTTTCAATGTTTCCATTTGCCTCTCGTAGAAATTCAAGTAAGTCTTCCCAGCCATACTCGGCACAGCTCAGAGTGAGGAACCATGTGGGAGTTCCTAAGTTCCTCAGCATACATTTTAAATCACCATGACGACGGTACCAGTACTCATTAGTACCACGCTGACACGCCATGAGATTAATCAGGTGACAATCCAAAATACTGTCTTGGACATTGACTTTATCCATAAAGTCACTTGCTGAGATGTTTTGCATGTGTATACCACTTTTCAAGATGTGGTTCACTGCATATGACAGTCCAGATAGATCGCTTTCAAACAGGAGATGAAACAAATAGGGAATGCATTGTCGAAACCTAGCATCTTCTGCATACAATAGTAAAGTCCGGTATTCAGAAGCAGGAATTTGATGAGGTCGCTCATCATATCTTCCTCCCTGACCTGTTGGAAATAGCTGTGGGAAACACCGAGCTTCCAAACTTTCCTCCCAAACACTAATGGGACTCCCTTTGGCTTGTTTCATTTGAAACAACTCAATAGCATTCCCCATGACTTCCTTGGAATGCAAAGGATGAACACTATAATGTTCATATATTTCTTCACTTTTAAAGGGTTCTTCTTTCTCAATTTGACCAGCACACAAATCGCTATCCTCTTCCTCACTTACTTCCTCTTCTGCAACATATACATTCTTATAGTACTTATTATTTTTTTTCAAATACAATGTTGCCTTTTTGACTTTCCTAACATCCACTAAATCTTGCCATATTTTCTTATTCTTTGTCGGAACCCCATTAACTAAGATAACCAGAGGTTCCTCTTCTTCTACTCCAATTGTATTAATGTTTTCTTCAAATCTAGAGGCAAATAAACAACTCTTCCCTTTAATCCTCTCTGTAAATCTGATGGAGGCAATTTCCCTGTCTGTGGCTCCATTCTTACAATAGCCTGAAAGGGATGGATACTTTGAATCAAAATAGATTCATAAGTATTTAAATCCTTCAATTCAGAAGGCATCTCAACCAATTCCAGATTATTATGAACCGCTCTAGCAGGCATCTGGTTTTGATTTAATGTGTTACAACAATAAGTACACACACGTTGATCCGATCCCAAATCAAAACAATTTTCTACCATCAAGTATGTTGCGAAATCCTTCCATTCACTATTATTTTCCCTTTCACTTTTTGCATATAAATCCACTAACTTAGTCTGATTCTTATGATAGGTGCGTCGACAACACACACAAGTGAAATTAGGCCTCTCACTTGATTTAACCTGAAACGTGGCAATTTCCTTCTGAAAATTATCTGTAGTGGAAACCTGTACACTGTCTTCCACATTACCCTCTTCTTCTGGGTCAATTTCAATATTCTCCTCTTTACTTCCAAAGTAACAAAACTCAATTTCTTCACAAATATTCTTCACATCTATTTCAGAACCATGCAAAAGAGCAGCGCATAATTGTTTAAGCATAATTGCTGGACTCTTAGCATAAAACAACATTCTAACTAATTTCCTCACTTTATTATGATGCACTGCTAGCATCCTGAAATGATGAAAAACACTCTGGCATACTCTCCTGGAAAGACAAGCCAGTGAATGACCATGCAAACCTGTCACTTCTCTCACTCTGCAAGGATCTAATTCTTGCAACAACATCATTTTCTGCTTCAAACTTTTCTTATTAAATGTCCGTACAAAATCACAAAGCAAATTGATGGAATCCTGTCGTACACTGCAAATACTACTACACTTTCAGGTGTACACAGGACCCTTAGGACGTCTTCCTAAAACCTCATTACCTAACACCTCTTCTGTCTCTGTTGTCACAAGTTTTTCTTTTTCAACTGGACAACCATCTTTCACCTCATAAGCTCGACCACTGGTGTCAACTGCATGCACCAAATCATTATCCTGGAAATAACTCTCCTCATTGAAAAATGCCTCACAACTTGAACTATGCATCCATTCTCCGGAAAAAACTTCACAAAAATTACTACGATTAACTATTCTCTTCCATCTACTATTTCTTTTGAAATCATAAATTGCCTTGTTTAGCTTCCTAATTCTATTGATTATCAAAATAAATAACTTTCGCTTTATTTCAAATGCCTGATCAATAACTTTCTCAATTTTTTTTTTCCTCTTATAAAAAACCACTTTCTGTTGACCTTTCTTAATATTTTTTAACAAATTGCCAATTATCCTGTTGCGGAACATTCGTCTACGAATGTCCCTAAACTGTTGTTTCCTTCTACTATCATGCACAGAGTTATCTCTTGCTCTAGCAGTAACATTTTTGATTGGCCTTTCCTTTCCGTTTAAATTGCTTCTCTTTTTCTGGACTAAAACATTTTCTGTACTACTACTTTTTTTTCTACAAATGTTTCTTATGAATGTTTTCGTGGTCTTACCCGGTGCTTTCTTGGTGACTTGACAAGTTTTTTTTGTAGAGGACTGCTGCATTATTTCATGGACCTGCTGTCTTTGACGTTTTGCAGCCTTTCTAATTCTATCCTTGGTTGGCATTCTCAAATTTTGAAATGATCTGCAGTTGAATCTGTGGTAAAATATAATAAAAAATGTTATTAACCACTATTACCAAACAGTAAATCAATAACAGTCATCAAAAACTTAACACACTACTTGATATTTTTACATAGAATATTTTTTAGTGCTTTGGCAAATTTAGAATACACAAATAGCAGAAAAGAAATGGAATTCTTCTTCATTTTACCTGTGCTGTTTTATATGTGAATCTGATCTAATTTTATGAGCATATTTTAATATTTTATTGAAGACACTACACATAACCTGTTTTTGAAGGTGTGTTTAATTTTAAATGAAACGGTTTACATTTTTACTTTTCATTTATTATAAATTTTAAAAATAAATGTTTATAGTTCCATAGGCTCAAGCACATCAGTTTCCCACCCTATGTCATACAATTCTGACAAATCGGCATCCTCATCATGTTCTTCATCATCCTCAGGATTTAAATCATCCAAGGGATCTACTTCCACTGACGTTTCAATTACAAGTTCAATGATAAGGTCAAAATCAACTGATTGCTGATTGTCACTCATGGTTGATGTTGTCGTTATCTTTAAAGAAAGAGAACAACAATGAGATGTTGCAGAGTAAGAGACAAATCTCAGAGATTATAATAGTAAAATTGTTTAACAAGAGTAACATTTTGCAGCTATTATTTAGCCATGTCCAGCGATGCTGAGGAGGTGAGGCCTATGTCCAAGTTTTCAGTGAACAGGACTCATCTCTTCTTAACCTTGGATAAGCCTCACCGACTCTGTGTCCCCTGCTCATACTTAAATGTACAGGGGCAGATTTATGCTAAATGGCGCATCCCCACGGATGCACCAGTTAATGTGCACCGCTGCTCTGCCACCCATAGTGTGCCGCATTTACAATGTGGAGCACCATTGAGCAAAAACAGCACAGATGCGTCACGCATCTGTGCCGCAAAAGCAGCACATTGCAGGAATCACGTCATAAGCGCGACATGTCTACTGCAATGCACAGGAGGAACCCTCACATTGCATGGTGCATCACTTCTTATGCCTGTTTCAAACAGGCGTAAGGATTTGATTCAGCAATGCTATAAAGCTGACTCAGTGAAATCTTCTAAATTTCACTGTGTTAGTTTTACAGGGCTTTCATGCAAATTAATGCATACCTTGCAACAAAACACCTATATGAAAACTGACGCAGGTTTCATGTGGCACAGGACTTTACAGCATGACACATCTGCCTAGATGCATCAAGTTGTAAATATGTCGCCACATAGCAAATCTTTTGCACCGCCGCTGCGTCACAAAAGTGACGCACAGTGACGCAAAAGAGACAGACACCTATCATAAATCTGACCCTAACATTTTAAATGATTGATTCAAGATTACGATAAAGTGTGGCCTATCCAGAGGTTTGTTTGAGGTGAGGCCTACTCAGGGTTGCAGATGAAATGTACGCTTGTTAAAGAGTACAGAGGAGATAATACATGTGAAGGCCTACCAATGAAGTAAGTCATATCCACTTCACTCTTGAACAAAGGCCAGACCTCTTCTGTGTCCGTGGACAGACCTAAACCTCATCTGCACAATGTCATTCGTAAACTTAGGAAACACAGGTGATGTAATTGAAAAATGTGGAGTTTCTTTTCCTCATTTCACAATCACATCACCTGTGTTTCCTTTGCTTAGGTATCTCATAGTGCAGATGGACTCTAGCATATCAAAGAGTACACAGAAGTTGAGCACTGTATACAACAATTTTGACATTTACAGAAAATTCAGCTTCTTATCTTGTTGGAGATGAAATAAGGCCTGTCTTGCAACATGGTGCATGTTTTGCATCACTGCTGCATCGGTTTCATGTGGCACGGGACTTTACAGCATGACACATCTGCCTAGATGCATCAATTTTTAAATATGTCGCTGCATCCAATCTTTTGCACCGCCGCTGCGTCACAAAAGTGACGCACAGCGGCGCAAAAGAGGCACACACCTATCATAAATCTGTCCCTAACATGTTAAATGATTGATTCAGGATGACGATAAGGTGTGGCCTATCCAGAGGTTTGTTTAAGGTGAGGCCTACTCAGGGTTGCAGATTAAATTTACGCTTGTTGAAGAGTATAGAGAAGATAATACATGTGAAGACCTACCAATGAAGTAAGTCATGTCCACTTCACTCTTGAACAAAGGCCAGACCTCTTCTGTGTCCGTGGACAGACCTAAACCTCATCTGCACAATGTCATTTGTAAACTTAGGAAACACAGGTGATGTAATTGAAAAATGTGGAGTTTCTTTTCCTCATTTCACAATCACATCACCTGTGTTTCCTTTGCTTAGGTATCTCATAGTGCAGATGGACTCTAGCATATCAAAGAGTACACAGAAGTTGAGCAGTGTATACAACAATTTTGACATTTACAGAAGATTCAGCTTCTTATCTTGTTGGAGATGAAATGAGGCCTGTCTTGCAACATGGTGCATCTTTTCCATCACTGCTGCATCGGTTTCATGTGGCACGGGACTTTACAGCATGACACATCTGCCTAGATGCATCAATTTTTAAATATGTCGCCACATAGCAAATCTTTTGCACCACCGCTGCGTCACAAAAGTGACGCACAGCGGCGCAAAAGAGGCACACACCTATCATAAATCTGTCCCTAACATGTTAAATGATTGATTCAGGATGACGATAAGGTGTGGCCTATCCAGAGGTTTGTTTAAGGTGAGGCCTACTCAGGGTTGCAGATTAAATTTACGCTTGTTGAAGAGTATAGAGGAGATAATACATGTGAAGACCTACCAATGAAGTAAGTCATGTCCACTTCACTCTTGAACAAAGGCCAGACCTCTTCTGTGTCCGTGGACAGACCTAAACCTCATCTGCACAATGTCATTCGTAAACTTAGGAAACACAGGTGATGTAATTGAAAAATGTGGAGTTTCTTTTCCTCATTTCACAATCACATCACCTGTGTTTCCTTTGCTTAGGTATCTCATAGTGCAGATGGACTCTAGCATATCAAAGAGTACACAGAAGTTGAGCACTGTATACAACAATTTTGACATTTACAGAAGATTCAGCTTCTTATCTTGTTGGAGATGAAATGAGGCCTGTCTTGCAACATGGTGCATGTTTTGCATCACTGCTGCATCGGTTTCATGTGGCACGGGACTTTACAGCATGACACATCTGCCTAGATGCATCAAGTTGTAAATATGTCGCCACATAGCAAATCTTTTGCACCGCCGCTGCGTCACAAAAGTGACGCACAGCCGCGCAAAAGAGGCACACACCTATCATAAATCTGTCCCTAACATGTTAAATGATTGATTCAGGATGACGATAAGGTGTGGCCTATCCAGAGGTTTGTTTAAGGTGAGGCCTACTCAGGGTTGCAGATTAAATTTACGCTTGTTGAAGAGTATAGAGGAGATAATACATGTGAAGACCTACCAATGAAGTAAGTCATGTCCACTTCACTCTTGAACAAAGGCCAGACCTCTTCTGTGTCCGTGGACAGACCTAAACCTCATCTGCACAATGTCATTCGTAAACTTAGGAAACACAGGTGATGTAATTGAAAAATGTGGAGTTTCTTTTCCTCATTTCACAATCACATCACCTGTGTTTCCTTTGCTTAGGTATCTCATAGTGCAGATGGACTCTAGCATATCAAAGAGTACACAGAAGTTGAGCAGTGTATACAACAATTTTGACATTTACAGAAGATTCAGCTTCTTATCTTGTTGGAGATGAAATGAGGCCTGTCTTGCAACATGGTGCATGTTTTACATCACTGCTGCATCGGTTTCATGTGGCACGGGACTTTACAGCATGACACATCTGCCTAGATGCATCAAGTTGTAAATATGTCGCCACATAGCAAATCTTTTGCACCGCCACTGCGTCACAAAAGTGATGCACAGTGATGCAAAAGAGGCATACATGGCTATGTAAGTTAAATAATCAAAATCTAAATTTGCCAAGCACACATGGGTGTGTATTTACAAGGACCTTGCACCACGGGGAAAGGTCTTTAATTAAAATGAGAAAAATAACATCAGAGAGACTCAAATGCCTTTTAAATATACCCCAAGCAACCTATGAAACTCTAGCACTACATATCAAGTAAACTAATTGATTTCAAAAATCGTTTTTAAACACATCATCTAAATCAATTATATACCTACATTCAAGGGGAAATGACTTAAAATGGCCTAAGACACATAAAAGCGTTTTTTTAAGGCCCTTGCACCATTTCTGGGTCACTTTTAACATGGCTATGTTAGTCAAAGAATTCAAATCTAAATTTGCCAAGCACAGATGGGGGCATATTTACAAGGACCTTGCTCCACGGGGAAAGGTCTTAAATTAAAATGGGAAAAATAACATCAGGGAGACTCAAATGCCTTATAAATATGCCCCAAGCAACCTATGAAGCTCTAGCAGTACATATCAAGAAACCTAATATTTTTCAAAAAACGATTTTAAACACATCATATAAATCAATTATATACCTACATTCAAGGGGAAATGACTTAAAATGGCCTAAGACACATGAAAGCGTTTTTTTAAGGCCCTTACACCATTTTTGGGTCACTTTTAACATGGCTATGTTAGTCAAAGAATTAAAATCTAAATTTGCCAAGCACAGATGGGGGCATATTTACAAGGAGCTTGCTCCACGGGGAAAGGTCTTAAATTAAAATGGGAAAAATAACATCAGAGAGACTCAAATGCCTTATAAATATGCCCCAAGCAACCTATGAAGCTCTAGCAGTACATATCAAGAAACCTAATATTTTTCAAAAAACGATTTTAAACACATCATATAAATCAATTATATACCTACATTCATCGGGAAATGACTTACAATGCCCTAAGACACATGAAAGCGTTTTTTTAAGGGTCACTTTTAACATGGCTATGTAACTCAAAGAAACAAAATCTATTTGTAAAACACTTGACACAAAGCAACATTTTAAATACAGAACTTTCTTCATAATTTTCTCCCTAAAGCATACTATTGTCTATCTAAATTAAATGAATCTTTTCTCACCTTAGCAAATACTTTATGAGTTTCAAAACAGTCTCAGAAACACACCAATTTGTCTTTAGCAGAGCAAAAGGTATGCACTCCAGAGTCTGCAGCTATGAAAAGCACAGAAATGCTCTAACTCATCACACATATCTCTCATGTCACCCAATCAAAACTCTTCCCTCACTTTTTTCAAATCAACACCCTTCCCCCCTCTGCCCTCTCTGCCTTTTTTGCATAGCAACCACCTCCTGAAAGACCTCTGATGTTTGCAAGTTCACACAACAATGTTTCAATTGAACTCTGAACTCTCAGTGCACCTGCATATCCAGTGCAATCTTTCATTAAATGATTTTTTCTTGACCATTCAAATTACATCTTTCAAAGAACTCATCCATGCACCCTAACTTTCTGTTTTCAGCAATCAAATTCCACCAATCACTGCTACTGCTTCCTTAACACAGAAACTCCACAGTTGTTTTCATTTTAAACTCTTATTTTTCCAACTGCCATTTCATTGCCACACTTCATCTCACTGCAGCAGAACCTTCTCTCACCATGTTTTCTGTCTGGATTGTTGGACATAGTTACATCTACTGGGCTCAGAGGTATGCTGAGAACAGAAATTTACCTAACCTCAATTTACAAGATGTGGAAATTAAGTGGTTTGGCCACAGAGGATTAAAATGTCACCAATTGATACCATCGGTGAAAACCTTTGTGCATTTGCCTAAACCTGACCTGTTAATTTTGCACTGTGGAGGTAATGACTTGGGCACTCTGACTGGTGTAGGTCTGGAAATGCTTTTAAAGGACACCTTTGAGCAATTGATGGCACTTTTTCCTCAAACTGCCTTGGTATATTCAAATATATGCCAAAGACAGAAATGGAGGTGGTCGAACCAATTTTGTCCACAAATTGAGAAATCGAGGAAGCATGTAAACAAATCTGTTTCAGCTTACATGAGAGACCATGGAATGGGCTCCATGTACAACAATAACTTGCGTTACTACATGCAAGATATCTACAGAGGAGATGGAGTTCACTTCTCAGATGAAGGGAACAGAGTTTTCATTCTGAATTTAAAACTGTGCATTGGTACCTACTTATAAGTACCTAAATGTACCATAAACCCAAAAGCTCTTCTCAGAGCTACCCTACATCTGATCACTCACAATTATTATTTTACTCTAACTTTTTTCACTAATTTTCAACAAAGTACACTCCCCGGAGCGCTACCCGGTACGCGAACCGGAAGCTAACCGCGTGAAATTTTTTAAAAAAATGGTTTTTTTTTCGCACATATGGGCCTCCTCAGCCATCCTCAGAAAATCTAGGGGGTCAAAATACGTCTACCGTGTCCCCTTCTACCCATTCTGAACATTATTTGCCCTCCATCTTGTATCTTAATTCGACCGAAACACAAAATGGTGGACTCCCGTAACGCTGCAGGTTCGCGTACCGGAGCGCTCCCCGGGAAGCGCTCCATCAAAAAAGGTGGGAAAGTAATTTACAGAAGAAACATTGGAGACACTTTCACCAAATATAGATTTGCTCATACTACATACCAATCCCTACCATTTTCACAAATTTGGTTGGAATTCCATTTATCCATTTAGCCTGTAGACCTCTCTAAATACCCTGAGGTAAATTACTTCACAAAACACATCTGAAGTGTTGGAATTGACAACCAATGAAAATGTTACTTTCTTTTCCATTTTTTTTACCTGACATTTGATTGGTTATGTACCTGAATATAAAGGAAGAGAAGGAAACACAGCCATTTTGACTACTACTTCCTGGTATACATTTCAATAGGATTTTCACTAATAACTTCAACTTCTTTGTAAAGGTAAGTTGTTATTTTAAAAACTGAAGTATATTGTGCACTTTAAGTTAATATGGTAAACTTTTTCTGATAGTTATATACTATCCCTCTGTAGTAGTTATAGATTTAGATAGACTTCTCTGTTATAGTTATGGATGGAGTTAGGCTTGTCTTTTATAATTATGAATTTACTTACGTTAAATCACATACACTTTTTTATATTCCTACTTCACTCTGATACTATACACTGCCCAAAGATAAATTCACTGTTAAAAACTGCCTATCTAAAATTAATCCCAACAGTGCCCTATCTCTACTAATATATATTTGTTTTATGCAAATTTCAGGCAAAATGGAAGGCGAACAGAAAGTGTCATTTGAAATTGTCCTTGCAGAGACCAACCAAGAAATCATTGATCCAAATGATATTGAATTTATGGATGAAACTTGGGACCAAGAACTACTGCAATGTGTGCAATCAGTAGATGTCCTCCTTGAAAATGAGGACATTTTACACACTCAAACATTACAAGCTATGTTCAATGAAAATAACGACATTTCAGACAGTGAAATGGTAGACATTTTATTAAATTTTGAAACACAATCACAATAATAAATAATTGTTTAAAAAATAAATAAATAAAAAAAATCAACAAAACAAACAATCAATTAACATACAATATTTGAAAAGTCTATCATTATTTTTTCCTTATAGTACGCTCCCCGGGCCGCTTCCCGGTTCGCGAACCGGGCGCTCCCCTCGCAAAAAAAACAAAGAACATTTTATTTCTTTTTTTGCCCCGCGGGGCCCTTTTAAAGCCTCCACATCAAACCTAGGGTGTCAGGGAGAATCTACTATGCCCCCTTATGGTCATTTCCCCCTTTGTTTTGGCCTCCTCTTGTCTCTCGATCCTACCGAGAGACAAGATGGCGGCCGCTCCGGACTGTTTAGAATGTTGACAGACACCGGAGAGCCAATCAGCTTTGCTTCGCGAAGTTCCGTTACGCGTCAAGTACGCGAACCGGGGCGCTGCCCGGAGCGCTGTTACAGATATATATATTTTTTTGAACCTTTATTTCTCAAAATCCACTGGAGCACATATATTGAGACCTAGCAAAGGCACATCGGGCTAACAGTCCCTACAATTTTGCCAAGTTTCGTGCAAATCCATTCAGCGGTTCGGGCTAAAAGTGAGGCCAACCGCCCTATGGAAAATAACATGGGAAAAACGCATTTTGGGACCCCCCTTTTTTCTCGGCCCCCCCTTGACGAACCCCCCCCAAATTTTCAGTGGCTGCTCAGAAACAAAATGTTCCATTTTCCTGAACATTTCAGCCAATTCCGTCCACAAACGCCAAAGTTATTAGACATAGAATTTTCAAAAATCCCATAGGAAAAAAATCCTAACTATATATACCTACTGGCGACCGCCAGTAGGTAATATATATATATATTCACTGAAAAAACCATAGGTTATAGACCATATATAGTTAGGAATTAGCATTTAAAAAACCTTATTTTACTCACACAAAACCATTGAAATTCCATATATAGTTAGTTGCACTAACTATATATTGCGCACCCGCAATCCACTGCTGATCATGTCACATATTACATCATTCATGACATGGTCAGTGACATCACTGATGACATCACTGATGACATCTCAAATGACATCACTGATGACATCACTGATGACATCATCCAGTGACTGTGTGTTTCTGTAAAGTTTAAATATGTTTTAGATATTGAAGAATGAGTAGATGTATAACTGTCTGGACGAAGGATTTAGTAGGTGCATGACTGAATGTATGAGTGAGTGATTAAATGTGTCTCACTGAGTGCATGGGTTAGTGACTAAACTGTCTTAATTTGTGCATCATTATGTCTGTTGTTCTGTAAACTACTGCATGTGTTGATCAGTAGCTATATGATTAACTATATGGGTTATTGATTGATTGTCCAAGTATTTGTATGGGAGACTGAGTGTGTGTGTGGCTGGCTGGGAGGTGTGTGACTCTGTGCAGATCAATGTGTACTTGTATCAATGATTGTATAAGAAAGTAAGTATGTGTTACTATATGTTTGAAAATGTAAGGTGCTCTATGTTTAACTGTATAGACAAGAAAATGGAAGTGTGATTGATTCTTTACAGGACTGACTAGGTGTGTGAGTAACTCCATGGATGAGTGGCAGAGTGTGAGTGTCTGTATAGGTGTATGAGTGCATATGATAGTGTTGTAAAGATGAGTGATTGTATGTATGAATGATTGTATGGGTGAATGAGTGAATGTGTGTGTAGACGTAGGAATCAGTGAGTACGTATGTAGTAACTAGTATTGGTGTGTCAATGGTTTCAAAAATTATACTCTGTATTTAACACTGGGTGAAACAGAGGTTATATTAAAATGTGAGGAGATGCATTGTATTGTCACATGAATGATATCATCAGTGATGTGGTCATTGATGTCAAATGAGATGTCATCAGTGATGTCATCAGTGATGTCATTTGAGATGTCATCAGTGATGTCATCAGTGATGTCACTGACCATGTCATGAATGATGTAATATGTGACATGATCAGCAGTGGATTGCGGGTGCGCAATATATAGTTAGTGCAACTAACTATATATGGAATTTCAATGGTTTTGTGTGAGTAAAATAAGGTTTTTTAAATGCTAATTCCTAACTATATATGGTCTATAACCTATGGTTTTTTCAGTGAATTTTCAAGGTTTTGTAAATGCTAATTCCTAACTATATATGGTCTATAACCTATGGTTTTTTCAGTGAATTTCAATGGTTTTTTAATAGCAAATATCATAAGCTGTCGAATGTCAAGTACGTGGTAAGTGAAAACATTTTCGTGTTTATGCACACTGATCTGCTTTGAATGGTGCCCCCCCCCCCTCATTTCTATTAGGAGTACTCTCTCTTTGCAGATAGTGAAAGGTAGTTAACGCAGGCCTTTGCCCCCGTTGTAATCCGTCGTGCCTGCTTCTCTCTCCATTTGATTGATTGTTATCCAAGTATTTACTGTTTTAGAATTAGTTCTCTTTGGTTCATTCTCTATTTACAAACAAACACAGAGTCGCAATACTCTGTTTAGTCTTTGCAGATAACGAAAAATCGTGTAAAAAAAAAGAAAAGGAATCGAGCAAAATCAGTAGGCCACTAATGGGATCTCTTTTTGACCTCGCTAAAATAGAAACATTAGGAACAACCCCTCATGACAAATACAAAACTAGTGAGATGAACTGAACTCCACACAATGATGGCTGCAAAACAGCTCGGCTCCGCCACCCACCCCGCCCAAAATAACGATAAAAAGCGGCTGCCATGATTGGTTGCGGAATGGCCACAACGGAGCTACGAAATGGTGCTGCTCTCATGCTAACCCCAGCTTCGGTCTGAAACATCCAGAAACACTGTAGACTACCAATTCGATCAGTTCCGGTAGCGCCCCAATGTAACCCGGTAGAGAAGAACTAGCCCTCCCCTCTTTGACTGATGGTTCTTGTTGCCTGTCCCTTCTGTTGTCATTTAACAGAACTATTTAGCCTGCTGAAAGGGGTTGTGTTTCGACCGCTGGTTGGTGGAGACATTTTGACTATATTCTGGACCTGCGTTGTCGCGTAATGCGTCATATGACGCGCCGCGTTAGCGCATCCGGAAGTCATCCGGGGCGCGCAGCGCGTAACGTAAGCATAACAAGTCATGTGACTTGTTAATAAAACTTTTCATTGGTTCATTTTACTTTTCTTATTCTAATGATGAAAGCCTTGGTCATATCACCTAAAAATTACGCTTTTAATTACTTCCGAACATTATTTTCTCTTAAATATATGTTATAATGTTCCAGGCTAATGTACTTTCCCGGAAATTTTACAACTGTCCTGCAAGTAAAATATATTCTTTTTTCGAGAAAAAGAGCGTTTCTTCGTCCCATGACGGAGCCGTTGAGCAAAAGAGGGTCGACCTGCTGTCTTAGTCGCCGATACGCCTGAATATGAGATTCTTATCGATCACTTTATGTTGCAGGAATAGAAAACACAACAGCCCTTGACCATTTATCTTTACTGCGTTCCTTCGTATTATACCTTTTACCCTTCATGTAATTGGTCTGCTTTATTTCACTTGCCTTTTAATGATTCTAAAACAGTGACTATTATTAAAAACTTTACCAATGTATACACTACTACCATGTTTTCTTTTAAAAACCTTTATTGTGAAAATTTCATTATACAAATACGAGCCTATAACCACGTGGGCCTGCCACGGAGCAAACTGTAATCGTATATGATGAATAGACATTTACACTGTAGAGGAACGTAACGGGCGGGCCATTAGGTTGCAAAAACTAAGGTGTCTAACAGTTACGGAATCGGTGGACGTACATTTTATAATTAAAATACGACAGGGCCAGTTACAATAAAATTATCTAGATATACATTTGCGGGCAAGTACCATGGGTGACGTTAATTCGAATTTTCAACAGTACAGTAATCAATAACACATCAGAACTTAATATCAATAGGGATGTCGAAATATTCAATCAATTCTCGTCCCCGCCCGCCATGTGCTTCAAAACTGCATACGTATCTCGTGATTTCAAGGTTCTGCAACCAGTACACAACAAGGAGTTACGAGTCCCATTTATTCCGGCGCCATTTTGGGCGAGGACGGGCAGGTCCAGGATATAGTCAAAATGTCTCTACCAACCATCGACTATGATGATGTTCATATGCTGTATTTATTAGAGTAACACTCATCTGCCCACATGAAATTAATTTACCACAATCTAAACATGTCATTTTAATCTTTCCAAAGTTCTTCTAAATATTTGGGACCGTTTCCCTTGCCTCTGAAGCTCTCAGTGCCACTTCTTTGATGAATGTACTAGCAGGTCAGGGGTTCTCCTCCAAATCTCTCTTTTATGCAGCACTATAATTAATTGGTGCCACCTCTCCATATGACGATGCATGGTATAGTTACCACAACTATATATTTTTTCGGTTCCTCTGGAGAGTTCATCGTGGCAGATGAAGCGTGTAACATACCGGGCATTTACCTTTTTTTGCATGTACAGGAAAGGAAAAAAAAATCGAGCGTTCGAGTTCTTAGGTGTCCCAGGGCCATTTTAGTGGACCAGGCCCAAATCCAAAGAACAGCTATCTCACAGGCTAATGGGGCGACCCACGCCGAGTTTCAGCATTGTAGGATGACCACACAAGTACAGCAACTTGCTAGACATCACCTCGGTGCCATCCGGATCTCGGCGCCCCACTGCAGATGAAGTGCCTCTCAACTATGAAACCACCACGGTGACATCCGGATCTTGGTGCGTTGTGCTGCCTTCGGCCTATTCGCACATCGGTCCGCTACTGACGCCATCTCACAGGCTAATGGGGTGACCCACGCCGAGTTTCAGCATTGTAGGATGACCACACCAACTTGCTAGACATCACCTCGGTGCCATCCGAATCTTGGCATCTCAACGCCTAGTGGTATCTTCCATACAGAAAATATTGTTACGCTGCCTTTGGCCCCATTCGCACATCAGTCCGCAACTTCGACATCACCTCGATGCCATCCGGATCTTGGCATCTCAGCGCCTTGTGGTGTCAGTCAGAAAATATTGTTGCGCTGCCTTTGGCCCCATTCGCACATCAGTCCGCTACTGACACCATCTCACAGGCCAATAGGGCGCCCCACGCCGACTTTTACCATTGTACGATGGCCACACCAGTGGCACAACTTGCTAGACATCACCTCGGTGCCATCCGAATCTTGGCATCTCAACGCCTAGTGGTATCTTCCATACAGAAAATCTTGTTACGCTACCTTTGGCCCCATTCGCACATCGGTCCGCAACTTAGACATCACCTCGGTGCCATCCGGATCTTGGCATCTCAGCGCCTTGTGGTGTATTCTCTTCAGAAAATTTTGTTGAGCTGCCTTTGGCCCCATTCGCACATCGGTCCGCAACTTACACATCACCTCGGTGCCATCCGGATCTTGGCATCTCAGCGCCTTGTGGTGTCTTCTACTCCGAAAATATAGTAGAAAATATTGTTGCGCTGCCTTTGGCCCCATTCACACATCAGTCCGCTACTGACACCATCTCACAGGCCAACAGGGCGCCCCACGCCGACTTTTACCATTGTACGATGGCCACACCAGTGCCACAACTTGCTAGACACCACCTCGGTGCCATCCGGATCTTGGCATCTCAGCGCCTTGTGGTGTCTTCAAATCAGAAAATATTGTTGCGCTGCCTTTGGCCCCATTCGCACATCGGTCCGCTACTGACGCCATCTCACAGGCCAACGGGGCGCCCCACGCCGACTTTCAGCATTGTAGGATGGCCACACCAGTGCGGCAACTTACTAGACACCACCTCGGTGCCATCCGGATCTTGGCGCGTTGTGCTGCCTTCGGCCTATTCGCACATCGGTCCGCTACTGACGCAAACTCACAGGCCAACGGGGCGCCCCACGCCGACTTTCAGCATTGTTGGATAGCCACACCAGTGCGGCAACTTACTAGACACCACCTCGGTGCCATCCGGATCTTGGCGCGTTGTGCTGCCTTCGGCCTATTCGCACATCGGTCCGCTACTGACGCAAACTCACAGGCCAACGGGGCGCCCCACGCCGACTTTCAGCATTGTAGGATGGCCACACCAGTGCTGCAACTTGCTGGACACCACCTCGGTGCCATCCGGATCTTGGCGCGTTGTGTTGCCTTCGGCCTATTCGCACATCGGTCCGCTACTGACGCCGCCTCACGTGCCAACGTATTTTCTCCGCATTTTATACCCTATGCCGCATAACAGGTCATGTGACTTGTTTATAAAACTTTTCATTGGTTCATTTTACTTTTGGTTTCCTAATGATGGAAGGCATGATCATGTGACCTAAAAACAACACTTTTCATAGGATGAAAACTTTTTTTTTTTCCCAAACGATGAAAGCCCCACCTTGTTTCTGGATGTTTCAGACTGAAGCTGGCGTCAGCATGAAAGCACCACCATCTCGTGGCTCCGTCGTGGTCATTCCGCGAGCAATCATGGCAGCCGCTCCCCACCAGAAGCCTGCAGGAGTCGGAGCCCCCAAAACTTTTGATGAATTCTCAAAGCGGAGGGGACGCTTTCGAGAATGGGGTCCAAGACCTAGCAGACAAGCGTCCGATTTCCAAGGTGTCCCAGGGCCATTTCAGTGGACCAGGCCCAAAAAGGAAACAGCCTGCCGCCATTTTGAGAGTCCTGTGACAGCCGCCTATCGCTGCACCGCAAGAGTGGGCGCAACTCAGCTGAATTGCGGCTTTTGACACAGTGGACCAAAAACGGACGGAATGGCAACTGAAACGGTAAAGGGGCGCCCCACTACAACAGATGACACTCCACCTGGAGAGGCCCGTCCACGCCGCCTCCCCCGGGGCGCTCCACGCCGTTATTCGGAGCAGCATTGTAGGATACCAAAACCAGTGCGGCAAATTACTGGACATCACCTTGGTGCCATCGTTCTGCTGCCTTGGAACTATTCGCGCAACAGTTTGCTACTGATGACCCACCCCCCGCGACGCCCCATGCCGTTATTTGCTGGGTGGCAACTTACTAGACATCACTTTCGTGTCATCTAGATTTCAGGCGCGTTCTGCTGCCTTGGAACTATTCGCACAACTGTTTGCTACTGATGACCCACCCCCCGCGACGCCCCACGCCGGAAATCTGGACGTTGTGCTGCGTTGGGACTATTCGCACAGCCGACCGCTACTTCGTTGTTTTTCCCTAAAAATGTTTATATGTTATTACTATTTTTGTTTTCTTGTATATATTTATAAATTATTAAAGTTTTATAATCTTACTACTTTGTCGGAGTGCTATATATTTTTAATGTGACACATAATTGTAAAAACTTTGATGTACAAACAGTCATCCCTGGAATCTTCCGCTTCAGGCTCGGTCCCCTCCCCAATCACAATACAGGATGGTTTTCAGATAATAGCAACGCTTCTGCTGTGACGGATCTCATCGAGTGTGGGCCTTGATCTACTATAACTCCTTTGAAGAGGGGTGATTCTTTACAGCTGTGGCCATAAACTACATCTGCAGGGCTAGCTGATACCCTAGGACCAGCCTGGACAATCGGACACAGAGGAAAAGGAGTGTCAGAGGGTGCGGTAGTGAATAGGGCGAAAGGGAGGTGTCGGGCGGGCACAGGGTGTGATTCTCAGGGAACAGCAGCGCAGATGGGGGAGGTTTATTACCCATGCATAAGACAGAGAGCGGGGGTGACCACTGCCTGGGGGAGATGCTTGCGAGGGTGGGGAGCCATGCTAAGGATCGACAGCGTGCACAGAGTGGGTCTGGTCAAGGCATCTAAAATGGCTGCCGTGCACGACAAAAGTGTGGCATTTGAAAAAAGACAAGATGGCGCAGACAATGTTTTTCAACACTTCCTGATTTCCTTCGAATCGAACGTTAACAGACGTTGGGGCATATTACCAAAGTTAAGCGATATTTATCCCTAACGATGCTTAGCAACGATTTTTTTACCGTCAGAAATTATCGCAGATAAACCTTGCTATTATCAAGGTTTATCGGAAATACGATAAAAAACGACCGCAATGCATTAATATCGCTGAAAACTCAGCGATATTCATGCATTACCGAGCTAATGCTCTTAGCCATGTTATCCACCTCCCATTGGATAACATGGCTAAGAACTGCTCAGGGCAGGTGGTAGCTTTTGGAGATATTCGCCCTTATCTCGAATATTTCCAAAAGTTGATAATAGGAGATAGCGATGTTAGCGACTGTTTCCAGTCGCTAACATCTTGGCATGCCCACTTTGCATGTCATTAGTGATAAATATCACTCACATGCAAAGTGGGGCCCAAGATGGTCGCTATCTTCTACTAGCCGTCGCTAACTGGTGTTAGCAACAGCTAGGTAATACACATATAATTTTATCTCCGCGAAGCGGAGCGCAGTTACAGATATATATCTTGTTTCTGAACGTTAATTTCTCAAAATGCACTGAAGCACATATATTGAGACCTAGCAAAGGCACATCGGGCTACCAGTCCCTACAATTTTGCCAAGTTTCGTGCAAATCCATTCAGCTGTTCGATCCTACCGAGAGACAAGATGGCGGCCGCTACGGACTGTTTGGAATGTTTACAGACACCGGAGAGCCAATCAGCTTCGCTTCGCAAAGCTCCGTAACGCGAAAAGTACGCGAAGCGGTGCGCTGTTACAGATATATACCTTTTTTTGAACGTTAATTTCTCAAAATCCACTGGAGCACATATATTGAGATCTAGCAAAGGCACATCGGGCTACCAGTCCCTACAATTTTGCCAAGTTTCGTGCAAATCCATTCAGCTGTTCGATTATTATTATTTTTATATTTTTTTTGCCCCGCGGGGCCCTTTTAAAACCTCCACATCAAACCTAGGGGGTGAGCGACAATGTACTATGCCCCCTTATGGTCATTTGCCCCTTCGCTTTGGCCTCCTCTTGTCTCTCGATCCTACCGAGAGACAAGATGGCGGCCGCTACGGACTGTTTGGAATGTTGACAGACGCCGGAGAACCAATCAGCTTCGCTTCACAAAGCTCCGTTGCGCGAAAAGTACGCGTAGCGGAGCGCTGCCCAGTCCGCTGTTACAGATATATACCTTTTTTTGAACATTAATTTCTCAAAATCCACTGAAGCACATATATTGAGATCTAGCAAAGGCACATCGGGCTACCAGTCCCTACAATTTTGCCAAGTTTCGTGCAAATCCATTCAGCTGTTCGATTATTATTATGTTTATTTTTTTTTGCCCCGCGGGGCCCTTTTAAAACCTCCACATCAAACCTAGGGGGTGAGCGACAATGTACTATGCCCCCTTATGGTCATTTGCCCCTTCGCTTTGGCCTCCTCTTGTCTCTCGATCCTACCGAGAGACAAGATGGCGGCCGCTACGGACTGTTTGGAATGTTGACAGACGCCGGAGAACCAATCAGCTTCGCTTCACAAAGCTCCGTTGCGCGAAAAGTACGCGTAGCGGAGCGCTGCCCAGTCCGCTGCTACAGATATATATCTTTTTTTGAACATTAATTTCTCAAAATCCACTGAAGCACATATATTGAGACCTAGCAAGTAGTGATAGTGTAATATGATCACATACTTCAGGTTCATCCATTTTAATGTGTTCTGCGTATCTTTTGGTAGGATACCTTTAATAAACTAATGTTCTACGGTGGTGCCGTCCCGGCCAACTAGACCCCAGAATAAAGGCATACTAAAAATTAATATAAGGTAAGAGAATTAATGTTAAAGTGTGTTTGCTCCCCTTTAGTAAAATTAAAAAATAAATAGTATTAGCGCGTCATTAATGCAAGCATGTTATCTACTTGTAGGGACGTGATTAGCACGCCATTAATGCAAGCATGTTATCTACTTGTAGGGACGTGATTACACCCTGGGTCATAATAACCCTACTATATAAACTCATCATAGTCCTAGTAGATATGAATCAAGGATAAAAAGACTACTTGGGTAAGAAAACTATATTTTAATAACGTGCATTTGGTGCGTAATTTAAATAGGAGTTATAGCAGTTTTTCACAATAATTAATATGAGAACATGTGTTTGATTGGGATTAGTCAACTTAACACGTGATGTTTATTATGAGCACCTCCCCATTGATCTCTAGAAATCAATAGTGCTTTGGACATAACCAATGGAGATATTTAATACTATTGAATTTAGGAGTGTCTCAATCAGTATTCTCCACTTTCTGTCTGTTTCATTTCCTTTTCTTTTTCTACCAAGCAATTACGTGATTTTTTAGAAATTAGTACTGTCTTCAACTATACTTAGTTGTGAAACATACATAGTGCAAGATGTATCTGATTTATCTCTCTAGGTTGAAATGTTCATTAAAAAGGGCCTGGTTACTATTGTATTAACCTCTTAACATGCCTTTAGTTGCGTTGGGTATGTTCTTCCATGATTGGGATATAGAGTGGATGGTCAGGTCTCCCCTGCCAGATTTACGAACATTAATCACACCATCCCAAGAAAACTATTTTTTTAAAAACAAATGTGTCTGTATACGCATAGGTCTTAAATGTTTATATAAAGCAGTATATCAGGAATGTGAATAGAATACTATATTCTTACCAATAGAATGGTGTAACAAACCGTTAACTAGTTCAGTTGTTATTTGTCACGATAGGAATATAAGAATATTAAAATCATGTTCTGATTTTTTACAGAATTTTGATGGTATAAGTCCTGATGAAGACATAATTTATATGTCGAAACGCGTCGACCGGATGCCATCTAACCTCTTTTTAAATTTTCATTTGTGAACACATATGTATCATTATATGGTTATTTTTATCAATTTTGAGCAATGTATTGAATTTTAACTGTTTCTTTTTAATCCAATTAAAAATATGTATTTTTTCTAAACTGAACTAGTTTGTTTGTTCAATCTATTGTGTTAACTTTTGTACTGTATGCCTGGGATTGTTATTTTTCACACAGTGTTTACCCTGTCCCAGGATATTGATCCGTATCAGGGGGTCCTTGCTACCAACAGATTGAGACCTAGCAAAGGCACATCGGGCTACCAGTCCCTACAATTTTGCCAAGTTTCGTGCAAATCCATTGAGCCGTTCGGGCTAAAAGTGAGGCCAACCGCCCTATGGAAAACTCAATGTTAAAAACACGTTTTGGGACCCCCCTTTTTTCTCGGCCCCCCCTTGACAAACCCCCCCAAATTTTCAGGGGCTGCTCAGAAACAAAATGTTCCATTTTCCTGAAAATTTCAGCCAATTCCGTCCACAAACGCCAAAGTTATTAGACATAGAATTTTCAAAAATCCCATAGAGAAAAAATCCTAACTATATATAATATTCACAGAAAAAACCATAGGTTATAGACCATATATAGTTAGGAATTAGCATTTACAAAACCTTGAAAATTCACTGAAAAAACCATAGGTTATAGACCATATATAGTTAGGAATTAGCATTTAGAAAACCTTATTTTACTCACACAAAACCATTGAAATTCCATATATAGTTAGTTGCACTAACTATATATCGCGCACCCGCAATCCACTGCTGATGATGTCACATATTACATCATTCATGACATGGTCAGTGACATCACTGATGACATCACTGATGACATCTCAAATGACATCACTGATGACATCTCACTTGACATCAATGATCACATCACTGATGATATCATTCATGTGATAATACAATGCATCTCCTCACACTCTAATATAACCTCTATTACACCCAGTGTTAAATAGAGAGTATAATTTTTGAAACCATTGACACACCAATACTAGTTACTACATACGCACTCACTGATTCCTATGTCTACACACACATTCACTCATACAATCATTCATACATACAATCACTCATCTTTACAACACTATCATATGCACTCATACACCTATACAGACACTCACACTCTGCCACTCATCCATGGAGTTACTCACACACCTAGTCAGTCCTGAAAAGAATCAATCACACTTCCATTTTCTCATCTATACAGTTAAACACAGAACACCTTACATTTTTGAAACATATACTAACACATACTTACTCTCTTATAGAATCACTGATACAAGTACACATTGATCTGCACAGAGTCACACACCTCCCAGCCAGCCATACACACACTCAGTCTCCCATACAAATACTTGTGCAACCAATCAATAACCCATATAGCTACTTATATAGCTACTGATCAACACATGCAGCAGCTTGCACAACAACAGACATACTGATGCACACTTTCAGACAGTTTAGTCACTAACCCGTGCATTCAGTAAGACGCATTTAATCACTCACTCATACAGTCAATCACGCACCTACTAAAACCTTCATTCAGACACTTATACATCCACTCATTCTTCAATATGTAAAACATATTTAAACTTTACAGAAACACGTAATCACTGGATGTTGTCATCAGTGATGTCATCAGTGATGTCACTGACCATGTCATGAATGATGTAATATGTGACATCATCAGCAGTGGATTGCGGGTGCGCGATATATAGTTAGTGCAACTAACTATATATGGAATTTCAATGGTTTTGTGTGAGTAAAATAAGGTTTTCTAAATGCTAATTCCTAACTATATATGGTCTATAACCTATGGTTTTTTCAGTGAATTTTCAAGGTTTTGTAAATGCTAATTCCTAACTATATATGGTCTATAACCTATGGTTTTTTCTGTGAATTTCATTGTTTTTTTAACAGCTAATATCTGTAGCTGTAAAATGTATTCTTCTTTAAATCCAAAAATATATTTTATATGTTTATGAATAATTTTTTTTTTAAATATTTTTTTTTCTTCGTTCCCGCTTCGCGAATCGGGAAGCTTCCCGTTAGCTGACCTTGATGCCGCGAAATAGACCGCGAGCCGGTAAACGTTTCTTTACCGCAAGTGCCGCGTTAGAAAACAACATCGTGACGCCTCCCGTCCGCATGACGTTCCACGTTGTCGCGTGATACGTCATATGACGTGCTACGTTAGCGAACTGGTACGCGAAGCGAGTGCCAAAGCGCAGGTTTCTGGAAGCAAACCGGGAGGCCCTGCAAAGCGCTTAACGTAAACACAGCAAGTCATGTGACTTGGTAATAACACTTTTCATTGGTTCATTTCACTTTTGGTTTCCTAATGATGTAAGACTAGGTCATATAATCTAAAATGAACACTTTTGATTGGTTGAGAACTCTTGTTTTTCCCAAATGATGAAAATCCCTCCTTCTTTCCTCACTCTGACTTTCATCATTGTGAGAGAAAGACCCTTTGTGATCACTGAGCAATGGCTTCTTTAGTAGCTTCAGCTGGTGCTTCCCCACCACCTCCACCACATCCAAGGAAGAGTGGACCACCTGCTCAAGTTGTAATTCAACAAGAAGAAGAAGAAGAGGAACAGGAGGACGAGCACGAAGAGAGGCAGTTTTTGCCTGAGCAGCCCAAGACGTCTCACCGGAAAGAAAACTTCATTTGGCAATTTTTTAAAATTCCCAAAGGTCAGAAAAAAGTAAATGCAAGATACGTAACTTGCCTTATATGTCAAGATAGACTGTCCAGAGGGACCGACAAAAAATACAGTTTCGGAAACTACACAATGCATCGCCATATGACTAGGTGGCATCCTAACAACTACAGTGCTGCACAGTTTCGGAACGACCTAGATAATCTCCCTATTATGGCCAGAAGATCTGTTGTACCGGAAGTAACGGGACCAGAGGGCAGGGAGATGGTGCCAAATATACAAATGAGATTTGGTGAAGTAAAACACACCTGCGTATTTTGCGATGGATTCATTTCCTACGGAGAAAGAAGCATCACTCTGATCAACAGAGCTATTGACTATCATATGCAAGTTTGTCCGAAACGCCCAAAATAATAAATACTTCATTTTTTTGTTTTGTTGCTCCTGTTGAGCCCTTTACAATGAATCGTTTTCATTGCCCCCTCCAAGAAAAACCCAAAAAAATATAAAACTGTTCCGAAAAATTCAAAAACATTAAAAAAATGTTCAGAAAAATAAAAAAAAAAGTTCTTTTCAGAACTACCTCCCCGTTATTAAAAAATTGGTACAATATTTGGAACTGTGCCAACCTCTATTTCTCTTAGTTCGCTTCCTAGTTCGCTCGCTGGTACGCGAACTGGAAGCGAACCAAAAACAGTAAGTATAAGGGAAGGAAACACACACTTATGTTAAAAGAAAGACAGCTATAGGGGAGTAAACTAGAGATACTATTACCCATAATCCACTACTGATGATGTCACATATTACATCATTCATGACATGCTCAGTGACATCATCAGCAGAGGATTGCGGGTTTTTTGGCAACATGCCTTATCCACGGTTTAATAACGCTGCCTTTTGCTTTATATAAGTTTTCAAATTGTATGAAATATATACCAATAGGTCTTTATGAACCTTTAGGTAGTGCTTTTGTTCATGAGGTCTGGTCGCTTCCATACACATACAGATGTTTCAAAGATGATCAAGAAGTTTATCTGAATGGAGAGGAATGCACTGAGACGCCAGATCATTCACTAATGTGTAGGCACATACAGTTACACGATTCATGCAACAAACACCGACCAAATATGGCTTGCGTGTTGCAAGGCACGCCAGTTCCTGCTATCATCCCCACGTTCAAGTTGTTGGAAAATGGTAGTTATTTGATGCTCAATAATGAAGATTGTTCTGAGTTAATTAAAAGTATTCCTTTTATCGTAACAGTAAGTGAACGGGTTATTTGCTGCAGAAATGTTCTATTTCCTCCCACACATGAACATAGGGAGTTTTCAATCTGGCCACAAATACCAACCTTGGGACACGTTTCAACGGCATGACAAGAATAAGAGCTCTGTTGTCTCAGAGAGAGGTGGCCTTGAGTTCGGCCCGTGAAACTTTCGTACTTCACATAGCGAACACCCGTACACAGGTTTGCCTTTCAATTTCAGCAACATGTTTCCGACTATCTTTAACGCATCCTCCACAAAATCCCTGGCACACTTTTTTAAAGTTGTTACCAGTGGTCTCGTGACTTCATTTGAGAAAATCTTTGGAGTCATCCCTGCTCCCTTTCATTCCATTTTCTCCACTCTGGTTCGTGGATTGCATTTTTACTTGCATTACCAGCGGACGCTCTTGTGCTTTTTTACATTTTTAAATATGGATGTCCCTCCTATGCAACCTCCGACCCTGCAGCTGCTGACACTGTTCCGCAATCGCATGCTAGAATATTATGGCACAATGCCGTTGGCGATATTAAGCACGGCATATGGATTATCTTTTCGGTTCTCCTACTTCACCTGTGTCCAGCCTGTATTTCACTGCCTGACCTGTGATTTCGATTGGGCCATTGATTTGTGTCTCTGCGGACCGGTTTCTCCTGACGTCGACTTTAATCAGCTGATGACTCCTATCATTACTCACGAGTTGATTTGTCCTGGCGAAAGGATTATGGCTGTGGCATTGATGCATGGACTACTTGGTCCCTGGAATTTACTGGCGGCAGCACAGTCTTTCTTGGAACACAGCTTTCTTGAAAACCCACCGAGCTGTCCTCTGATGGTGATAGAGGATCCGGTGCTGGGAGAGCACGTATGTTCTTTTCCGCTTTTAAATTGGATGGCTGAACTGTTTTCGGATGAAGACGGTGACTTCCTGTTGGAGGCTGTTGCAGCTTATTTTGCATACACAGTTATGTCATAGACCTTTTTCATGTTTCATATGCTGAGTACTAGCATTTCATTGACAATTCATTGACTTAATTGTCAAGTTTTTATTATTTACCTTGCCTATTGGCTTAAGACTCGATAAAGTACTTGGCTGTTTTATTTTTCTTTAGCATTGAATTTTCCTAGTTTTTAATGCTTTACCTTGCGGACCGTCCACATATAAACTTGCAATCTGCTCTCATGAGATGGCACTTCTATTATCTTATTCAGTTCGTTTCCGGATCATGAGGAGGTGTCATCTAGGTCCTGGATATCTTTACACCGTGTTAAGTTAGCATGGGCTCATTACCGGTTTAAACGCCATTTTTCCTTTTTTGCAACTTCTGCACACGACATTTAGTTGTTGCTTTAGCTTTCCACCTAGTAGTTCATCGTGGTTTACATGAGAATAATATGTTATTGGTCTACTATCTGCTTTACTTGTTAAACTATATCTGTACAGCGAGTGCTAAAGTTTCAAGAACAACACGATACAGAATTGTTATGAGGTCTGATCTCCACGACTTCATACTCATAACATAAGTGCAACTTCTGCCAATTCTGGGCATGAGGCGGGTTTTATATTGCTTTGCCGAACACACATACACAACAGTTGATGCGGTTCACATGAAGAGAGAGCTGGTGTATGCTGATGTGATTCCTTCAAATCTAAGACACTAAAGTATGGGCACGCCCTAAACCAACACAAAGAGACCTTCTTAGCAAATAATATAATATGTGTATTAGGGAGGGTGAGATATAAGCAGCCGCGGGCCGTGGAGGGAGTTACGGTGAGGCAGGGAGGCGGGGAGGGGGAGAAGCAGGGTGGAGCCCTCTCTACCTTGCCCCTCCCCCTCCCCGCCTCCCTGCCCCACCGTAACTCCCTCCACGGCCCGCGGCTGCTTATAAGTGTTGCTAACTCTTATTCATTTACAGCATGTTAACATACTATCACCATTCACTTTTTATGTACTAGTAACTATGCTGGTAATTTTGCTACTGATAATATGTGTACTTGTATTCTCCACCCTGCTTCTCCCCCTCCCCGCCTCCCTGCCTCACCGTAACTCCCTCCACGGCCCGCGGCTGCTTATAAGTGTTGCTAACTCTTATTCATTTACAGCATGTTAACATACTGTCACCATTCGCTTTTTATGTACTAGTAACTATGCTGGTAATTTTGCTACTGATAATATGTGTACTTTTATTATCTAAGGTACTACGCCTGAGAAGACGGCATTAGTAAATAAACATTTCAAATACACATGTGTTCTTCTTAACTCCATGTTCTGGTTTCTAAGAAATATATAACGACCGACTGTTCATGAGTTCCACGTATCCTGAGGTACTATAAGTTCATATTCTGGATTGTCTAAACATTGAGAGTTTGTTATATCCAATGTGACACTGTACCTAGCTTGCTAAATAGTTTTTGATTACTAACGTGAGTTTTGGGACACCCTAATTCGCCGAGGTTCCAATCCTCTGTCCACAGTTCTGTGTGAGAACAGAAACCCTGCGACAGGGGCACCCCCGACCCTTGCTGGACCTTCATCACACTTGCGATACAACTCCAGCAATGCGCCACCTTTACGGCACAGATACATCACGCATCTGTGCTGTTTTTGCCCCGTGATGCGCCGCATTGTAAATGCAGCACACCATAGGTGACGGAACAGCGGCACAGAATGACTAACACATCCCTGGTGATGCGCCAGTCATCATAAATCTATCCCTATGCTTCTTATCTTGTTAGAGATGAACCGCCATATGTATCATCAAAGTTATTTGCATTTCCTAAATAGCGAACTTTAAGGAATAAATAGCGATTCTTTACCATTCCTAGTTTGCGATGAGCTATTTGCTAATTAGCCGAATGTAGCCCAATGAAGCCCAATGTAGCCCAATGTAGCCCAAAGATGGCCGCCAGACACACAAAAAAACAAATGTAGCCCAAATATCAGCCAGATGTAGCCCAACTATAGCCCAGTGACAGAATGACCAATCAGCTTCGCAAACCTCCGTTACGCGAAGCGGAGCGCTGTTACAGATATATATCTTTTTTTGAACGTTAATTTCTCAAAATCCACTGGAGCACATATATTGAGACCTAGCAAAGGCACATCGGGCTACCAGTCCCTAATATTTTGCCAAGTTTCGTGCAAATCCATTCAGCCGTTCAATTATTATTTTTATTATTTTTGTTTGCCCCGCGGGGCCCTTTTAAAACCTCCACATCAAACCTAGGGGGTCAGCGAGGATCTACTATGCCCCCTTATAGTTATTTCCCCCTTTGTTTTGACCTCCTCTTGTCTCTCGATCCTACCGAGAGACAAGATGGCGGCCGCTACGGACTGTTTGGAATGTTGACAGACGCCGGAGAACCAATCAGCTTCGCTTCACAAAGCTCCGTTGCGCGAAAAGTCCGCGAACCAGAGCGCTAACCGGTCCGCTGTTACAGATATATATCTTTTTTAAAACGTTAATTTCTCAAAATCCACTGGAGCACATATATTGAGACCTACAAAAGGCACATCGGGCTACCAGTCCCTACAATTTTGCCAAGTTTCGTGCAAATCCATTCAGCCGTTCGGGCTAAAAGTGAGGCCAACCGCCCTATGGAAAACTCAATGTTAAAAACACGTTTTGGGACCCCCCTTTTTTCTCGGCCCCCACTGGACGAACCCCCCCCAAATTTTCAAGGGCTGCTCAGAAACAAAATGTGCCATTTTCCTGAAAATTTCAGCCAATTCCGTCCACAAACGCCAAAGTTATTAGACATAGAATTTTCAAAAAACCCATAGAGAAAAAATCCTAACTATATATACCTACTGGCGACCGCCAGTAGGTAATATACCTACTGGCGACCGCCAGTAGGTAATATATATATATATATATATATATATATATATATATATATATCACTCCCAACATGCCTTCACTCCAAATTTCGCACAAACAGATGAGCGTGGACCCAATATTTTAAGTGCATTCTTTTTTCAGCCAGTGCAGGGCATAACGCATTTCGGGAGATCTCTCCCTTGATCACATGACAGCTTACAGGCATTTCCAATCGCTTTTTAAAGTGCAAGTGCAGTGCAGCCAATGAAAAGACATAGTGGAAGGACCTAATGTGAGTACATTTACTGGGTCAAATAAAAGTTATATGTGTGTTATACCCATAATATTTAAATTATGACCCAAGAATCTCCAGATTTCCAGAAAATATTATCAAGGAAAAGCATAACATGAGATTCACAAAAAATTATAATAACGGCTTAAATGCTCTAAGTACTCAAGTTTCCAACCATGTATAAACAATATATATAATACAAGTGCCTATATATATATTTATTGACACAACTTCAAGTACCTTTTCTCTATGTATTTTCTTTATTTTTATGTACCTCCATTTATTAATAAGGAAGGCAACTATAAGTGCTAATGTTTTGTAGGGAGAAGCGTACACACACATATATATATATATATATATATATATAGTATATTTTTAGTATATATATATTACCTACTGGCAGTCGCCAGTAAGTAGTCATACTTAGACCCTAGTTTCAATATTAAAAGCATTTTTTGATTTGCTAATAACTTTGGCTTTGTTTGACGGAGAAAAGTCCATCTAGGTCCGCTACTATCCTGAAAGTTTGGGGGTGATTTATGAAGCGGAGGCTGAGAAAAAAGGGGGGTCCTAAAACTCATTTTCTCCATGTTAATTTCCTTAGGAAATTTTGCAGCGAGCTACAGCTCGAACTGCCAAACGCAATTACCCCAAATTTGGCAGGAAGGTAGAGCTTGGTTCAGTATGCGACCTTTTTTTAAAATGGTATAAATCTGTTCAGTAGTTTTTGAGAAACTCAAAAAATAAGAGTGAAAAAATAATTTGCCCATACGAAACTTTGTGCAAGGCTACAGCAGAAACTACTGAACGGAATTAGTCTACATTTAGCAGAAAGGTAGTTATTGGGTCAGGAAGCGAGCTTTTGAAAAATGGTGTAAATCTGTTCAGTAGTTTCTGAGAAATTAGAAAAATAAAAGTTTCGATATCTGGGTGGAGCCTAACTTGTGTGCTCGACCTTCACTTTGATTGGCTGCTAGCGCTCCAAACCAGGAAGTGTTGGGAGCCATCTTTGGGCTCGGTAGAAGCGAGTCACCTGAAAATGGAGAAACAAAGGTATAATGCAATAACCTCTTTGACGCTGATGACGGCTCCCAGCCGTCATGAGTCACGGTGTACGTGTGCTGATGACGGCCGGGAGCCGTCATGACCACGCCCGCCATCGGAATGTTCAGCACTGCGGCGGAATTTGCGCCGCAGTGATGAGGATAATGTAGAAAAACCCTGACTCCCTAGGTGTGCTCAGGGGGTCCCAGAAAGACCCCCAAACCTAAAAAATCATTAAAAAAAAGAACTTGGATAAAATGTGTCCTGGGGTCGCGGGTTCTCGCGTTTCATTGTAATGAGGCCCTTGGGTGGGCTAGGTTCCGGGTGTATTTCTTAAAAAATAATAGCAGGGGCATGTAGGGGTTGCGGGGGTCTGCTGGGGTCCATGCAGCTTCGGGGCTTCACTTATGTTGGGAGGGGGCTCTTCTATGTGCTTGTAACTTTGGCTTTGTATGACGAATCTTTATGAAATTTTCCAAAAAGTTTCTCTTTTTTTGATTAGCTCCTATATTGAAAGTTTGGGGGTGAATTGTGTAGGAGGTGATGCCCCATTGCGAGTTAGAGCCGAGCTCTCCCTCTGTGAGCCAGTACACTGGTATGCATTTGCGAGCTGACGGCCTGTAGCTCACACTGTGCAAGCCGAAACCGACGGCCCGTACCTCTCCATGTGCGAGCTGAGCCCATGGGCTGCAGGTGTCCCGCTGCGAGCTTGCCCGATGGCCGGCAGGTCTCACTGTGCTAGCCGGATTGCAGCTGTCACTCTGCAAACCGATATTGGGAATATAAGGCGGCTCTAAAAATAGCCCTTGTGTTTATTAGTTGGAGCTACATATAAGTGCGGATGCACAGCTTCAGGTTATTCAGAAAAACCTGATTTCCCTGATCTGTGAAGTGTACTCTATCACTTCTGTAAATATCAGCCATATCAAAACGTATGTTGTTGTTGTAGATGGACCCCATTCTATGGTCTCTGAGGTATGCAGACACAGCTTTGTTGACATTTTTCCTAGACTTTTCAATCTGAGGACAAAATTGGTTTGACCATTTCCACTTCTGTCTTTGGCATATATTGGAATATACAAAGACAGTTTGAGGCAAAAGCAACATCAATTGTCGCAAGGTGTCCTTCATTAGCATTTCCAAACCTACCCCATTCAATGTGCCTAGGTAATTTCCACCACAGTGCACAATCACAAGGTCAGGGTGTCGGACATGCAACAATTGGTGCCACTACAATCCTCTTTGTCCAAACAATTTAAAGTCCACATTTTGTAAACCTAGGTCTAAGTCAATACATCTCTGTTCTGCATACCGCTTGAAAAACATAGCTATGTCCTACGATCCACACTGGCATTTTGAAGGTATGGCTGGGAGGAATAGATAGATGTCTGTAGCTCATGCAGTCCGTTCGTAGAATAAGAGATATGTTTAAAGATGAGGAACTAATTGTTTTTGCCATAAAAAACCATACCTGATTGGGAGATGAAAAGCATTGTTTGTTAAATGTAGGGTGCACATTTGTTTTGTGGAGAAGCATTTTTGTGATTGGTTAAGAAAAAGCAGTTTCAACGTGGAGTTCATATCATAGGATATCCTTTGCTCAACTCAACCACACCTGCTAACTGCATTTGGAAGGCACTGTTCGAACTTAAAACAATCGTGAACTTTTAACCTGCACGTGCCGTTAAATGTTCAAGAAAATGTTGCAAAAAATATCGTTAGGTTTAAACAAAAATTATGAACTTTTAACCTGCACATGATGTAGAATGTTCTAGAATGTGTGTTGATAGAATATGTTGCACTTCTGACTTCTATGTGTCCTTGAATATTAAAAAATGTTTATATACATTTTTTTTAAAAACAACAGAGAGAAGTTTTGAAACCTAAAAGAATCAAGGAACTATTCTACTTTGTTCATTAAATATATTTATGTGTGAAGCAACAAAATTACAGACACAACAGCACCAGAAGAGTAAGAAGCAGGGAGTGGAGGGACGGGGGAGATGGGCACAATGGCACACATGCACAATTAAGTACAGCACAACTATAGATAAACCATGGCGAAAATGAAACACACCAACAAGGAGCACAAGTCACACAACCTGCCAACATCACACCACTGAACGAGCATAGAAGTGAAAACCACACTGCCTGAAAGGGAGAAGGGTGAACAAATACTCACAGGCTTACTTTGGACTAGGGTACTGCAGGGAATCAAAAGAAGCCTTCCTAAAACCCAAACCAAAACACAGGCTAGGAATCTTACCAGACATACCTCATTACAACCATGGCTGAGAAGGAAATGTGGGACAACATGCAGGCTATGCGGTGCAGGGAAAGAAGATATCAAACACTTGCTATGCTCCTGCTCGAAGTTAAAAGAGGAAAGAGTAGCTCTCATAAAAACACCTTTTAACGAACACACAATACGCACACGGAGACAAGCAGTCCTTGCATGTTTTAATCCAAGAATTCCACTACTAAATGGGATGTTGGTAAATGTTCTGAAATTAGAGGTGCTCAAACTAACAAACCAAGGTGTCGGTGGTTTAGACAAAAAATTATGTATTATGGACACTCCTCAAACCCTCATTTTTATAATTACTGTATTTTGTAATAATTAAGATCTCCATTTTAATATTTTTACTGATGAAATGCGCATTCTAATGTATTTTTGTAATGGTTTTAATTAAACAGAAACAATACATTTTTACTTACTTACTAGTCCTTATCCCCTGGGTAATATGTTAAATCAATGAGAACTAGTCTGTCAAGACGTGATATAAGACTCAAAGCCTTGTGGTGTCAATGAAAAAGAAAGAAAAGTATTCTTTCTTTTTATGAAGCCCTCATCCACTTACCTAGGTGGTGGCATGCTTCATCATCGGGCCCATCTGGTGACACAGAGTGTGTCCCGGGTGTGCTACAATGCCTGTATTACAGCGAAGCAGGCATGTTTACTGAGTGTGCAGTGAAGGTGACGTGAAAGTGAAATATAAAAACCGTCCAGTGGTCCCATTAGCCAAAGGGATAAACTTTGATATTTGGGCCGCTGTCAGTAGTAAAAGCAAGGCAACGGATGTAGGTGTAGTAGTATTTAGGGGACTCCTGCATCTAGTGGGTAGTCTACATGTTTCAGACAGGCCTTTAGTGTTAACTGGCTTTCCTCAGGACCTAAACATGTGAAAAGTGTGATCTATACTCTCTATTGTGTGTAGATCGAAAGATGTGTGGCACACGCTAAGGTGCACTATGTGTGAGAAGGCAGTTCCTTCCCAAAGCATTCCTGTACACACAAACACAAAAATTTACAAACAAACACACAGATTGGTTGTTTTAGGCAAATTCACATCAATAAGTATTAGCTGTGGAATCCGTGGTAGAAACGGGAAAATAACGGCAAGGTGGAAACGTCGTGGTAATATTGAGTGATTATTACCGGAATATGCGCTATTGTGTGTGGTAAAGCACATAATGGGTGAGAAAAGAATAGTCAAAAGAGGTAAAGGAGGTTCTCAGGCAGGTCGCTCCCCACGCGGCACAGCACCACCTGTGTGTTGTTGCCCCAGAGCTACCACTGCTTGAAAAAATAGATGAAAGTGGGTCCTTTAGGAGTTGAAATTTTGATGTAATTTTTGGTTGGTGAATATAGGAATGATGAACTCCAGCCTGAAGAGCTGGGTCGCTGCATGTCCTGGCTTCATCTGGAGATGTATCCGCTCACACTGGCTGGTTTAGTGTTCCCGTTTCGTTTAACCTTGGACTTGGACTTGATCATGGGCTGACCCCTCTTCTAGCCAGACCTCATAGCTGGGTATAACCAAAGGGATTTTGAAAGTGTCAGCTCTGGGCCACACCTGCCCCCGATCCCCCGCTCAGAGCCTGGTTTTGTTGGTGCCCTGTGGAGGTTCAGAGACTGGGGGCCTCGCCAGTAAAACACAGAGCACAGAGAGTCCAAGCAAACCCGCAGCTTGAGTAATAGGGTATTCGAAGGTCTTTAGGAGATCCGGGCTGTCCTGGCGCAGCTGGGTGATGGCAAGAGTCATAGAAAATCATAAAAAATCAGCATGCGGGGGAGAAAAGTCAGCCACTCACCTTCACCAGCTGTTCCCCAATTGATGGTTTGAACTTAAACCTCCTCAGGCACCAAGGCTAGAAGGCAAGAAGGCGAGAAGGTGTGAAGGCACGACGATGCAGCAACAGTCTGTGGTCAGCAGGCTGCACTCTGTGTACAAGTTGCACAATCAACAGCCAACAGTGAGTAATCCAATAGTAATCCAACATTAATCCGATAACGGATAATCCAAGTAAGGGTGCTGTAGGGGGCTACAGTGGGGGCGTTGCCTACCGTGGCCTCGGTGTTCTCAGCGGTCTCCGTCTTGCCACGATCACAGGAATCTGGAGCCTGGAGCCCAATCGCCCAATCACCTCCTCCTCCTCCTCTGCACGGAGACACGGACACCACAGAAAGCCGCGGGGAAGCTGCGAAGGGTCCGTAGGTACATAGGTCAGGTTCGCCGCAGGTTCGCCGCCTCTCCGCCTGCCAAGCCGAGCGCTCGCTGAGTTGCCTGCAAAGCCCACCCACCCCACGCAGACAGTCAACCAGAGACCGTGCGGGGGGAAAGCAGGGCAAGCTGGCCGATCTCGTCGTCGTCCTCCCAGCACTGAATCGCCTCACTTGCCTCACTCATGCCTCCGGGAAATCTGCAAAGCCTGGACTGAGATAAGGACTAGCTCTCTAATCCTCACTCTCCCTTTGATACTTTATAGTTATTAATGATTAACTTTTTGCCATGTTGACCTATGCGGCTGGAGATCTGCAATTAAGAAAATGAACAGGGCAATTAAGGGCTAGATCTACAGGATCCCCCACCCCTGGAAAAACTATGGAAGAATTAAGGGGTTCTGAATATGTACAAATATTGGAGAGCCTCACTCCACAGCGCTCCAGGCACAAAAGTTGATCTTGGGAAGCACTTTCCCACAATTTGGTGAGTGAAATGTGCAATTTCACTAACCCCCGTGGCATTTAAAACCTATTTTATAGGCATCCTCCTTTTAAGTACTTGATCCATTATCCCTGGGACACCGAGGGGAGACCCTTGGGGTACCCAATATGCCAATTTATTGTAGAGTAATAATATTTAAGTGCCCCAAACACCAACATTGAGTTTGGTCACAATTTGCATTTTAGAATCATTCCAGCAACAACGAGCTGCGTTTTCAACTGACCTCAGTCCTCTGCAGTGCAACACATGCAAGTGCAAAAGGGCTGCTGGCCTCTAAACTGCCCTACTCTATACTAGGGGCTTAAAGGTAGTTTCAATCCCTCAGGCATAATTTTTACCAGGTCCTCGTGGGAAGGTCATGCCAAACACAGGAGTACCCTAGCCCATAGTGTTCCCTAGTGTAGGTGTTTTCACTGTATTCGCAGTGTGTTTTCAGCATAGCACTGGCCCGGGCTGGTTAGGCAATACCAGTCAGCCAAAAATGTGAGGGTTCCCAGGGCACAGGATAACTTTGCAACATTGCCCGCTCCCCCCAACGAAAGGTGATGGGTTACTAGCCCACACTCAGGTAGTCCTCATCAGCTAAATGGAAAAACCTGGTAAGTCTATCAGTATTGGCATGGGCTACCCCAGGTCTGTGTTCTACTATATAACAAATTCCCTGTGGGGAAATTGACCACCTTAACAGCTTGAGGTTCTCCCCTCTCATCTGCACGAGCCATCTGAGAGGCCTGTGGTCAGTTTGAACACTAAAAAGTGAGTCCCAATCAAATATGGTCCACCCCACAGCAGAGGCCCCTCTCTCAATGGCACTCCACCCCTGCTCTCTGGGAAAAAGTCTCCTGCTAATAAAGGCAACTGGCCGATCAAGGCCCTCTTCAGTTAACTGTGATTACACTGCCTCAATCCTTTGTTCTGAAGCACTGGTTATTTGTGATGGAAATGTGCTTGTTTCTCAGTAAAAATAGTGCTTACAGCTACTTTTCATTGCTTTGTGTCATTTTGCATCAAGGGGTGCTATTGGGTGTAATTTGGGCAGCTCAGCGCAAAAACACCCATAGTTTTTTTAAGCGAAGTTCAGTCTGCTAAGATTGGCAAACCAGGCTGAGCTTTGGGTCAATAAATAATGCTGCATTGAAAGACAATGTAAAAAAGGGAATTCTTACATGGGTTTGTTTTCAGTCCAACTCCTGTGCTATACAAAACATGCCAACCTCTGCACCTTGGTGTGAGTTTGTGCATCACAAAAAGCAGCCTTTCCAGTGAACCTGCTCAAGGGATGAAAAGACAACAGGCCAGTCCTAATAAATATGGCCTTCTGCTGTTCTCCTCTTCAAAGAATGCAGTTCAGCAGCTTTGAAAATAATTATAAATGTGGGCTCCAGTATCTCCCAAGATGTTGGGGCGCAGTCGTTGAGCTCCTGCTCAGGATCTCAAATTCTATGACAGAACCTGGGGGCAAATCCTCATCCCTTGCAGGCACTGAAGGGGTCGATACTTTTCATTTTCCCATCTTCAACACTTGTGTTAAAATCAAAGAGGCAATCACTCTCCTGAGTTTCTGGGCTCTGCGGTCTGCAACCCATGCACTGACTGAAAGATATTCCCAATTAATATATGTGATAAATACAGGAAAAATAAATGCACAGACCCCCGTATGCATGAGCGTGGAGCAGACAAAGGGACCATAATTCAGTCTCTTGGTTATCACTACTGACCAGATCAAGCACATTGAAATCAGCCTGGCTAATGCTGGGGGTCTTCAGAGGAATCCAGGTGCTATGTCTGTGTGTTCTTCCTCTCAGTGCCGCTTTTGTAAACATCACAACACTCTGTGTACAGATTTGTAATATAATTTGTAATATGAATTGTATCAAGTATCCTGATCTCTCCATCCATGGCATTCACATTCTATTTCTTTGTATTGTGAAAAGCAAAGATTTATTTTCTAGACTTTTCTTGTTCATTCTCTCTCTACTTTTCTCTCTACTTTTCTCTGCAATATTTTTCTTTCAATCTCTTATTCTCTCTATCTTTTTGTCTCTCTCTCTCTCCCTTCTTTGCTCCACTGCTCCTTCTTTCTCTCTCTTTCTTTCTCTGTTACTCTCACTTCTTCTCCCCCTCTCTTTTTCTATTTTGCCCACTTTCTTTCCATCATGCTCTCTCTCATGTTCTTCCTGTTCTCTCTCTCACTCGCACTCTTGCTTTCTCTCTCTTTTTCTATCACTTATTCTCTTTCTTTCTCTCCCTCCCCTCTCCCTCTTTTGCCCTTTAAATTGTTATCTCTCACTCTCTATTTCACTCTTTTGGGCTCTGCCTTCCTCTCTTGTTCTGTGGTAAATAAATAAATAATACCTCTATTTTTGACTAGACATACAATAACAGATAGCTCAATAAATAAGAGTCAAGATTCGAGGTAGCTGGAGTTTGCAGGTTTTAATACAGGATAAAGGACTGGAACAGGACAGCCTGTACAGGGATAGGGACAGCAGGGCCCGGCAGCTGCCGGGGCAGGATCTGGGAATGGCTAGCTAACTTTAATAACAGTGCACAACATATATATACTAAAACAATTGCATTAGAGTTCATACAGTAGGCGTAGCAGTGGGCGGGATTTGTAGCAGTCGCGAAAGATAAGGCTGAAGTGGGTGTAACAAGAGGCGTATACAGGGCGTATACATAGACATGTGATGTAAACGTAACAGAATATGTCATAAATGAGGCGGAAACATGGAGGGGGCTACCTAAGGAGCCGGGACCTCTAACCTAGTGGTGCGCGCAAACTGACAATGACGTGTTACCAGGGAGAAGCTGGGGGCTATGACTTCTGCGCTAGAGGGAGAGACTAAAGTCTGGAGAGTCAGAGCGACATGTACCTAAACACTATCTAGTATCTGATGTTTAGAGAACATGTTGATGGAATCCAAAAGTTATCAGGGCAAAGGCTAACAGACTCTAAGACTGGTGCATGCATAATTCTACATGTAGTGCGTGTTGAGGAATATTAAATGACCATTAATACAGTATTTCTCTTACATGGAGACGTAAAGGCTAGACCATGACGGAAACTATTGATGCGATTCAGTAGCTTAGGAATGCAGAGAAGGAGAGCTGGACTGATAACTAGAATCATAACATACTCTTGGCAGACTGGCAGGCAGAGCCAGGCCGAGCCGGGCACTGTGAGGCATGAAGTAAGTGAAGGGTCAGGGATACAGGTGGGGGCTGTATCGCTCCTCAGCGAGGGTTCAGGAGACAGGAGCTGAATCTGAGTCCGGGCCCTTTTGAGGCCTAGAAACGGGGACTTTTACTGAACTAACGTGCACACTGAGAAACGTGGCAACATAGCTTTACATAGGCTTAATACTCGTAGCTTTCACGAGAACTGGAAACTGGCATACTAGAGTTGGACACAACTGTAATTGCGTCTTTAATCGATCATAAGGGAATACATATGCATATTAATCATGCACATACAACATAACATGGGGAACACGTAGGGACACAGAACATGGCAAAATTTACTTTTCCACATTCCCTCCTTGTCACTACGTTTCCATCAGGAAACATCAATATTCATGATACCATCTATCATTTCATACAGTATCATTTGCTCGTCTCGAATTGTCTTGGAACGGGATTTAGGACGGAACTTGGGACTAGGAATACAAGAGGTAGCACAAATGCCGCAAATCGCAGGGCCACATTGTATACAGAGGCAGCAACTGAATATGATCGCTACTGCAATACCTAGAAAGGACAATACTTTCCATCCCCAGGCAGAAATTATACTCCAGAACCAACCGGACCATGTCCAGGTGCCTGGATTCTGGTGTAACTGATGGGCAATTTTATGAAGTCTGGTTATAGCTGAATAAACAGACGGCGCGTTATTAGGAATGAAAATGCAGCAACTAGATCCGATGACTCTACATGCTCCTCCTCTATCGGCCAGTATGACGTCAAGAACGAGACGATTTTGGAGCACGACAAATCTCATAGCAGATTGCTCTTCGGTTAAGTTACCTAGGGCAGAAGTAGTCTCATTCACTACTGCTTCAAGGGTTCTAGTCAATCTACGTATTAACTTACTATTCTGGATAGGGCCTATAAAGAAGAAGAAACCTTTATTGAAATCTGTATACTGTTCTAGAGCAGTTTCAGTTTGATCGACAATTGGGGACTCGATCTCCCTTCTATGTCTAATGTGTACTAGATGTGTGTTTCTATGATAATCGGATGGGGCTAGGAAAACTGGTGGCAGTAGAGAAGTGTGGCTCAGGGGTTAGAGGCGGCAGACCCGGAATCTGAGATCGGTCCTGGACCAGGGTTCAATTCCCCGCCCCGGCGGGTCTTGGGCTAAAAATTCCACGGACTCGATAATTCTCACCCCGGTGCCTCCTCGACTCACGGGTTCACACTCTGCGACTCTGGGCAACAGCTTGCTTAATCTCCACAACGGCCCCTCGTGGCGGGATGCCTGACTTTCACCTTGTGGATACCCTGCTATCTCACAGGGGAATATCAGGAAGGGTTCCCTAAGCAAGCGCCGGGACACCTGCTTTGCGGGTAGCTGTGCGCTATATAAGCTCAACTACAGGAAGGCAATGTAACATGTTCCATCCCAATCGAGGGGCAGACGAACATATGCGGTCTGGCCACAAACAAAATAAGAATGACGTGAAGCTTTAAAAATAGATTTCCCACTGTCACTATACTTGACAATAGTAGTGCAATCACTATGTCCTACATGTACGGAACCATTATTTCGGACACATAATTCGCCTTTGACTGGTAGTACTGAAATAGCAGGTAAGTCTGGAGTAGTATCAGACTGAACATTCAGGACCATGAAATTCGAAGAATAATTACCCAAATTGTAAACTTCATTTTCTAGATCTAACCCTGTTCTATGGGTGAGACCTTGCTTGTCTGGAAAACATGTACTGTTCAGAAGGGACATATCAGTTGAGGATGACGTTAACATGGACCAGGCTCCACACGAACCATTATGTGAAAACGGATAAGGAAACAGTGGCAGAACTCCCTTCGATGTCTGGAAAGGGGGGAGTCGACCACACACCCAACAATTAGTGACATTGCTGGTCTGGTGTGAATAATGTAACATACGGATAAATGTATTGTTGCGCATAGCAAGACGATAGGATAGTTCATGAGGAGGCAGATCACTAAACGTGTGCTCTACTGTAGCATTAGAAAACTCATTTACATGAGAAATTGGAAAACATAAATGAAATGCATAACTTGTGCAGGTAACCATCAAACTCAAAAACAATATAAAACTTAGAAAAACGATACATCGGATTGAGTTTTGACTAACTCTCTCACTATGGGGGTCTATCTCATACATGTCAGATACCTGTCTAACCGTTTCACCCGAGGGGGACTTAGACAATTAAACTGGCTGACTTATTTTACTAGACCGGAGCTTACTTTTATACTCCTGCTGCGGAGTTTTCTCTAACAGGGAGGGCTTTGGATCAAAGTCAATAGCGGGACAGTCCTTGAGAATAGGGCAATGTTTAGACTCGGAAGTGCCTGTAGAAGTGTCAATAAACGTTTTAGTTCTTAGTCCGTGAAATTTCTTGACATGAGACAGATGCACCCAGCCTTTTCTGCCTTCCAACTTCACGGCCGTGCGGGTGGTCAGAAGGACTAACTTCGGCTCCTTCCAGCGAGGCTCCAGCGGACTTGAACGATCGAAATTCCGGATTAAAACCAGGGTGCCGGGAAGGACCTCGTGTGGCTTGACTTCAGTATTGTCGGGAAATGCAGCGGCAACCTGTGAACGACAAGAGTGTAGGGCAGACATCAAGGAAGCTAGGTAATCTGTCAGCATATTACTGGAAACATCTGTAATACTTCGGGGTCTGGGTGTACCCCACATGTTTGGAGGGCGGCCGAATACGACCTCATAAGGGGACAGACCTGATCTGGAATGTGCGACCATGCGCATAAAGAATAGAGCAACTGGCAGGGCAACTAACCAGTCTACACCTTTTTCTTGACAGATCTTGGCAATACGGATTTTCAAGGTTTGATTATGTCTCTCTACGAGACCGGCTGCTTCTGGATGGCGTACACAATGGAACTTCCACTGGTACCCTAACAAAAGGGAAACGTGCTTCATTAGTTCAGATGAGAATGGCTGGCCGTTATCAGAATACACGACCCTTGGGAGTCCATAGCGGGGGAAAAAATCACGAACCAACTGCTTGGCAGTGGTCGCGGCTGTATAATCTGGAACTGGATATGCCTCTGTCCACCTGGACAAAGCGCATACAACTACAAGGACATACTTGAAACCTCGACATCGCTCCATCTGAATATAATCCATCTGGAGGACTTCAAAAGGGTGGTCAGGAGGTTGGAATCCACCTTGTTCCACCGGGACACTTTTACCTGGATTGAATTGACAACATATCATACAGGTACGGACTTTCTGCTTGGCTGCAGCTCGTAAATGCTTGTTGAACCAGAGGTTCTGTATACTGTCTAACATGGCTTTTTCTCCTAAGTGTGCTGGACTATGTGCGGTATTAATAATGACTTGAACCATTGAGTCGGGGAGAAACCATGTGGCTTTTCCCTTCGTCACCCATCCCTGGTCTGTCTGGTCCCCTCCTTGTTCGGACCATTTCTTGATTTCTTCAGGAGTAGCATGAAACTGGATAGCTATGACATCTTGTGTGGGGTCCTTAACTGTCATACAAGTAGTCTGTTCTAGAGTGGATGTCGGTGTCTTGTTAACTGGTATGTCTGGTGTCTGTGCTGTAAGCTTGGCTGTTCGATCTGCTAGATCATTACCTTGGGAAATAATGTCAGTAACTTTCGTGTGTGCTTTGCACTTCATGATAGCGATAGCTGTCGGTAAATGTATTGCATCTAACAGAGCTTGAATAAGGAGACCATGCTGAATCTTGGTTCCATGAGAAGTCATGAAACCTCTCTCTTGCCAGAGCACTCCAAAGTCGTGTACGACTCCGAATGCGTAGCGTGAATCTGTATATATGTTTATTTTCAGGTTCTTGGCACGTATGCAGGCTTGTGTCAGAGCGACTAGCTCTGCTGCTTGAGCAGACAGGGTGTCAATACGGTGTGTTTCAATAACTTCGGTGTCAGTAGTCACTGCATACGCGGCTACTAGTTCTCCTGTACTTGTTCTCATACATGAACCATCCACATAAAGTGTCAGGTCGGGATCTGGTAAGGCAATGTCTGTCAGATCTTGTCTTGGCTTTGTCATAGTGTTGACTACTTCCACACAGTCATGTGTGGCAGGATTTGAAGTAACTGACGGTAAAAGTGTAGCAGGATTTAGAACGTTGCAGCGTCTGATTTCTATGTGTGGCTGGAACAGTGTCAGTTCATAACCTGTTAAACGTGCAATTGTCAAGTGCTGAGTCTGTGTTCGGTTTAAAAGAACTTCCACGGAGTGTGGAACTTGTACTGTCAGGGAATGTCCTAACACTATAGAATCACTTTGTCTGATAGCTAGTGCTGTGGCTGCAACTGACTTGAGGCACGCAGGCAGAGCCTGGGCTACTGGATCTAGTGTGCTCGAGAAATAAGCACAGGGCTTGTATTGTCCTGCTTGATCTTGTGTAAGAACAGATAATGCTGTACCATCACGTTCTGTGACAAAAAGTGTAAAAGACTTACTGTAGTTTGGTGTCGCTAGAACTGGAGCTTGGCATAAGGCTTTCTTTAATTCATTAAAACTAAGTGTATGTTCAGATGTCCAGGGGAGAACAGTCGATACGGCTGCCTCCTGTGTCGTTAGCTGTATCAGTGGCTTTGCTAGAAATGCATACTGAGGAATCCATTGTCTGCAGTAAGAAGTAAGGCCGATAAAAGCTTGTACCTCCTTCTGTGTCTTGGGCTGTGGAAGACTCGCTATTAACTGGATACGATCGGGTGTCAACTGCCTACCCCACTTGGACAGTAAGTGGCCTAAGTAGATCACTTGCTGGACACAGAATTGAAGCTTCGAAGGGGACACCTTGTGCCCTATCTCGGCTAGGAAATACAGGACTGTAAGTGATGCTCGCTCGCAAGCACGTTCAGAACGGGCTGTGATCAGTAGATCATCGACATACTGGAGCAGGGCAGTGTCAGCTGGCATGTGAATATTGTCTAGTTGTCTCTTAAGTGCTTGACTGTAAATACTAGGACTTTCTGTAAAACCTTGAGGAGCTCGTGTGAATGTATAGCTCCTTCCATTTAAACAAAAACCGAAAAGGTACTGGCTGTCTGGATGAATTGGAACACTGAAAAATGCGTTCTTGAGGTCTATTACTGTGAAAAATATAGCTTCAGAATCAATGGCTGTCAATAGAGATGAGATATCTGGGACTACTGAATACTGGGGAATGATACATTTATTGAGTTCTCGAAGGTCAATCACTAATCGATATACTGGAGGTGCGTTTGGATCAGTACGTTTCATGACTGGAATGATAGGAGAATTACATACATTGGAGTCAGTTTCTACAACCACTCCTTGAACAATGAGCTCGTCAATAATTTTGGATAAGGCTGCTACAGCCTCAGGTGGCAATCTGTACTGTCGGATTCGTGGTAACACTATACCTTGCTTGAGAGTCACACGATGGGGTGTGATTTGCATAAAACCAACATCAGTTGGACCTTGTGCCCATAGGTGCTGCGGAACATTAGACAATCTCGGATCAAAATCTCGTAAAACATAGTGACCCTTAAAGTCACGCAAAACAAACGTATTCCCTCTGGGGAACAACATATGACTGCACCTAATTCTTTCAATGTCTTAATACCTAACAAATTTTCTGGACATGACTTCGTAAGCAATAGATCAGTAGTTCGGGACAATGGACCAACTTCTAGAGTAACTGGCTTTGATATCTCGTTTACAATAGGCTTTCCTGAAAATCCAAGGGAAACATTTCTAGAGCCTGAGAGCGGAGCCCCTGGAACCTCGTCATGACTGATAGTAGTCCTACTTGCCCCTGTATCAATCAGAAACTTTCTGCCTTTCCCCAATACTTGACTATGTACATAGGGACCTTCTTGATCTACAGGAATCTCGATGAGAGGCAAGCCTACCTCCCTCTCTAGGCTGTTTCATGAATACGCTTGATACTCTGGATACTCGGACTGTGCATACTGGTACATCTGCTGTGTAACATGCTGTGTTGCAGCAATAGGCTGCGGTGCTGTAACTGTCTGTTGTGCATTCTGTGGCTGAGAAGTCTGTGAAACTTGTTCTTGTCTAGGCGGACGTGGTCTTTCTTTAGTTTTACCAGTGGCTATGTTGTGTTTCAGAACTGCACACTCGTTTATGAAATGGCCTGGCTGTTTACAATAATTGCATGTCCCTTTAACGGGAGCTGCAGGATGACTGGCTTGATTCGGACCCCTCTTCTGACTGTCTTGTGGGACAGATTGTGCAACCAGTACTTTCATTTTCGTGTCTTTCATACGTTTCCTTTCGTGATCTTGCTCTTCTCTGATTCTATTCTGGTGATACTGGAGCATCTGTAACATCTGGGACGGAGTACTAGCTTGCCATGTACTTTCGACTTTCAAAACTCGATTCTTAACTTGTGGGCTTGAATTCTCGACTAATTTAGTAACAAAGAGATGAGGGTATGACTCGCTACTCGTCTTCAAACCACTGTTTATGATAAAACATTTCTCAAATCTAGAATAAAAATCACTAGTGTCTTCGTCTTGTTTCTGTTTACATGCTGAGATTGCATCCCAGTCTTCCTTTTTAGTGGCTAATAATCTAGGCAAAACTTGTATCAATAATTCTGGTAATTCTTTACATTTGTCTCCAAGACCGGTACCTGGTACTCGTATCTTATCTTCAGCTTCTAGAGCTGTCCAATCGATCTTTTTCTCTCCCACCTCCCAATCTTTTTCCTTGAGTTTTTCATATATGCCCGCAGGCAACAGGACTTTTAGCATTTTAATAATATCTGGATACGTGTATTCTCCCATACGGAGCATGTCTTTTAATTCTCGGTGGAACCCTGCTGGATCTTTGTCGTGACAGGGAATTAATTTCTTCATTTCTAAGAGTTCCATCTTCGTAATCGGGGTGTAAACAAATACTCGTTGCATTTCACCATCTGGTGTCCTAACTGGGTGTACTTCTCGTAACGGATGCTGTCTATCTATGTAAAACGGTTTACTTTCCGGGGGTGAGACGTGAACAAAATGCGGGTTCAGAAACGTTCTATATTTGTGGCGCTGTTCTAGAATGATACTAATTAAGTCGGTACCAAGACCTCTCCATCTATACTGGAGCAACTCGTTCAGAACATCATGTAACGGACCTGGATCAGAATGTTGTCCCTCATACAGTGTAATGAGGTGCTGGATCATATACATACCCACCAGTCGCTGCTCGGCTGGGGGCAGTTTCAGAAACATTTGTGCCACTATTTCGTCTGGAAAAGTGGTAGAATCAGTAATCCATCGGACTGCTGATCGGGCTAGTTCTTGTTCATGCATGGTACCTAATTCACTATAACCGATTCGTGATTTCAGAATTTGATCGGTAGCTTGAAATACTTGTTCTAGAGAGCCTTGTTCTGGTGCTGGAAGATGAAAAGCTTTCTTGTGTTCTAGGCGTAAATGTCGGTCTGGAAATCTAGATTTACCTACATACGCTATTCTGGCGGGATTCTCGTCGTCTACCTCTTCAGTAGAAGAGTCATTTTCTTTCTCGCTTACTTGTGCTGTTTTGCGTTGTTCGTGTAACCTTATTATTTCTTTACGTATTTTCTTGTACATACTCTCTATACTATTGAGTGTCTTGTGCTTACCCTCGGCTATATTATCACTCCACCTTGTCAGAATTTTCATTTTGTTCGGATCTTTAGTCGGGGAATCTTGTTCCCTAATTAAACAATTGATCAGAAACTTTAATAACATGAACTGGATTTCAGCTTTCCTGAGAGACATGACTTCAGCAATACTTTCTGGATCTTGTCCTGTACGAATGAAACGATACATTCTGTCTAGATCTTCTTTCATATTCGGTAGGGTGGCCAAATACTCGGACACCCGTCTTACGCGCAATGAATACAGGACCATACCATCATCGCCTGGGACTGGATCATAGCGGCATTCGGTAAGAGCTCGTCTGATATCTGCAACGGACTGATATTTGGGCGTACGCTGTAACGCACGTTCATGTAACTCGACTAATGTTACACGTTTGTGTGGCGGCGGGGTACCAGGAGGACCTCCTCCCGCGGCCCCTATACTGGAATCGTCGACTGATACTCTTCGTGCTGGCAGAGTGACTGATGTAGTGGGAATTTGTACTACGGGCTGGACCGGGGGTACCGTAACAGATGCTGTAACAGGTGCCCCGGTGACCGGGGGACCATGAATTACATTATTTACAGGAGCTGGTGGAACAGGATTTGCATATTCTGGGACTGTGTCGTCCAAATAGGACGAGAGAAAAATATCAGCTGCGGTCGGTTTGTGACGTAGCTTGGTCGGAACTAAGGGTGGCGGAAAATTACTGGATGCCTCCGGGGTTGCTTTTGGCAAGCCCTCGGCAAGAAGAGGATACATACCCTTAATGAGGGCATTTCTCTGTCTGTCTGACTGTTCGGTTTTAACTCGTTCACCTATTTCGATTAATTCCCTTTCTTGGGCTCTTTCTAAGGATTCTCTACTTAATTCTGACTTTCTGATTTCTTTTTCTGTTCTCTTGTGAGATTCTTTGCGCCATAACTCGATGGCATCTTTCTGTGACTGTCTGGCTTTCTTTTTCCATAATGCTTCTTCTACTCGCATGATGCACTCGGCATCCCATGTACCCGATACGGGCCATCTATATTTTTCTTTTAACTGTTTGGTGTACTCCACCCATAAATCTAGATACAATATGGCACTTATGCCATGCTTTTGATACATAAAATGACCTGGACTGTCCCTAGGCGGGACAGGAACTGCTTCTTCTAACAGACCTTTTCTAGTTCTTAACTGACGTAACTTTGAGAACAGAGGCATGACTGAACTGGAGTCTAGACACAATACAATACACAATGAACACGATAATTACTGAAGAACACCACTTTCATACCACGACATTGAAATACATGAATGACATTTAAGATAACTGTTCGGACAAAATACTACCTGGAATACTGAAAACAGAATACATGAATTTCTCGAGAACAGAACAGACTAGAACAGAAACTAGATGCACTGCTAAAACATTACGAAACTTACCGGTCTCATAAAGAGACACGTCAGGACCCGCATCCACCTAAGTGGACACTTCGTGTTGGATCTGTGTACCCAAACCCACGGACCAGAGACAATGCAATTGACCCTGTCTAGATACTACCCCAGCAACGGTACTCACCGGGCAGCAAGAACGGAAGGCCTCGGACTGGACTGGACTGCTACAACGACGAACGGGCGAACTTCGGACTTCTGTTACGGGTGGGCCTCCGGATACCTCGGACCTTGGACTCTCGGCTTGGGCTCTGGTCGGGACTCGCCGCGTTCCTCCACCGCCTCGTCTGGATGCTGGACCGCAACCTCCGTCTCCTCCGTGGGCCTGAGGGATACTTGAAGCAGAAATATCTGCACGTGCACGGTATGGTTCCGTCACGGCTGCAGAGGATCAGGGGGCTTGCGTGGCTTCACCGGCGCGTGGGGAAAGGGCAAGTCCCTGTTCGGGCGCCATTATGTGGTAAATAAATAAATAATACCTCTATTTTTGACTAGACATACAATAACAGATAGCTCAATAAATAAGAGTCAAGATTCGAGGTAGCTGGAGTTTGCAGGTTTTAATACAGGATAAAGGACTGGAACATGACAGCCTGTACGGGGATGGGGACAGCAGGGCCCGGCAGCTGCCGGGGCAGGATCTGGGAATGGCTAGCTAACTTTAATAACAGTGCACAACATATATATACTAAAACAATTGCATTAGAGTTCATACAGTAGGCGTAGCAGTGGGCGGGATTCGTAGCAGTCGCGAAAGATAAGGCTGAAGTGGGTGTAACAAGAGGCGTATACAGGGCGTATACATAGACATGTGATGTAAACGTAACAGAATATGTCATAAATGAGGCGGAAACATGGAGGGGGCTACCTAAGGAGCCGGGACCTCTAACCTAGTGGTGCGCGCAAACTGACAATGACGTGTTACCAGGGAGGAGCTGGGGGCTATGACTTCTGCGCTAGAGGGAGAGACTAAAGTCTGGAGAGTCAGAGCGACATGTACCTAAACACTATCTAGTATCTGATGTTTAGAGAACATGTTGATAGAATCCAAAAGTTATCAGGGTAAAGGCTAACAGACTCTAAGACTGGTGCATGCATAATTCTACATGTAGTGCGTGTTGAGGAATATTAAATGACCATTAATACAGTATTTCTCTTACATGGAGACGTAAAGGCTAGACCATGACGGAAACTATTGATGCGATTCAGTAGCTTAGGAATGCAGAGAAGGAGAGCTGGACTGATAACTAGAATCATAACATACTCTTGGCAGACTGGCAGGCAGAGCCAGGCCGAGCCGGGCACTGTGAGGCATGAAGTAAGTGAAGGGTCAGGGATACAGGTGGGGGCTGTATCGCTCCTCAGCGAGGGTTCAGGAGACAGGAGCTGAATCTGAGTCCGGGCCCTTTTGAGGCCTAGAAACGGGGACTTTTACTGAACTAACGTGCACACTGAGAAACGTGGCAACATAGCTTTACATAGGCTTAATACTCGTAGCTTTCACGAGAACTGGAAACTGGCATACTAGAGTTGGACACAACTGTAATTGCGTCTTTAATCGATCATAAGGGAATACATATGCATATTAATCATGCACATACAACATAACATGGGGAACACGTAGGGACACAGAACATGGCAAAATTTACTTTTCCACAGTTCGCTCTCTAACATCTTTCTGTCTCTTGGCCTTTCTCTTGCCTTCAGTATCTATTGTTCCCACTCACTCCCTCTCTTGTGTTCTGTGATTTCCCTTTCTTCCAACCTCTCTTGGTCTCTGTTATCCTCTTTCTCTCCCTTGCTCCATCTATATCTTTCTATCTTCCCTGTCCTCTCTTTCTTCCCTCTCCCCTCTTTCTCCTATTGTCTCTCATTCTCTCTCCATCTCCCTTTCTTACTCACTCTCCCTTTATCTCATTCTTTCTCTTCCTCTCTTGGTCTTACACTCTCTTTCACATCTCTCTCCTGCTCTCCCTTTTTGTCTTTCTCACCCTCTCTCTATCTGTCAGGCTCTCTTTAACTTTTTCTTTCTCTTCCATCCTCTCTTTCTCGGACCCTGCCTCCCTGTGATTGGGTGAAATTGAGAAGAAGACACTGTACTGGGAGATTTACATAATACATACCCTTATGGTTTGAAATGTAGTAACGTTTAATTTCTCTCTGCTTCTTTGTAGTTGATTCAGATGTCGTTCGCCTCTCTAATGCTGCGGATCCTTGTGCTGGTGTTGTGGTGGTTAGGATAAATGGCCTTGAAGGAACAATTTGCGACGCGTCTTGGGATATGAACGATGCTGCTGTGGTCTGCAGACAGCTGGGGTGCGGAACACCAATCTCTGCGCCTGGAGGGTCTACATTTGGAGCCCCCCCTAACATGTTTCCCAAATAACCAGTGTTGCCTGCAGAGGAGATGAGTTCAGTGTGTTAAAGTGTTCCTACAGCTCCACACCACAAATATCTTGTTCCCAAGGAAGGGATGCGTCGGTACAATGCATAGGTAAGAAAGTGCGTCAGATCCTACCAGGTAATTTTGACAAATCAGATGTTTAGTCCAAATGTAGGTGAACTTCTATGGTAGTAAATTGTGACAAACCAGACAGCTTCCTGGTGCTTCTTTCTTCTTCCTTTCTTGTACAGTGCTGATTTGTGTGTGCTATACAAACTCTTCACTCCCTCTCACTTCCAGAATTCTAACCTGGAAGAGAGGACTTCAGTTATGGCAATACAAATATGGCTCTCCCAGCTCTTGTGCTTTCATTGAACATGACTTTTTTCTAAAAACTGATTTGCAGAATTCAGATTTTGCAGAATAGACCATAATTACTACTGTTGAGGGGGGTATTAGATTGAAACTGCCAAAAACAGTAGCTACTTTCATCCCAGCTTGTGCCAGTCTCCTGTTCTTCTCCCAGTCATCCATGCCTATGTGTATATTATCCACTCCCCTCTCTTTGGGGCTGATGAAGGAGTTATATCAACACTGAGGGATCCAGGTCTGAATTTTGCCTCTACCTCCCTTCACTCTTCCTCCTTCCACGTCCAGTCATATCTTTATGGTATATGGTCTTTTACTAATGCTTGATCAGCTGATAGAAATGCTACCTCTAATAAAGAACTTATTCAGGATCTTAACTTGAATATTTTATCTAACACCAAAATCTGGATAATCGATTCTACATAAGACCTTTTCAAAGACCTTTCACTGGGAGGACTACTCAATGTGTCAAGATCACAGCTCTGATGAGAATGGAGGGGGTCTTAACTTTATGATTAAAAACTGTTTGAATAATATGAATGTATTTTCATCTGCAGAGCCACATTTGAAGTAAGTCAATCAATCAATCAATCACATAATTTGTATAGCGCACTGCTCACCCGGAGGGGTCTCAAGGCGCTGGGGGGGAGGGTTCCGTCACTACTTGAAAAGCCAGGTCTTGAGTTGTTCCTGAAGGAGAGATGGTCCTGGGTCGTCCGTAGGTGGATGGGGAGAGAGTTCCATGTCTTGGCCGCCAGGTAGGAGAAGGATCTTACTCCGGAGGTGGCTCTGCAGATGCGTGGTACGGTGGCGAGGGCGAGGCTTGTCGATCGTAGCTGGCGGGTGTGCTTGTAGAAAGTCAGGCGGTTGTTGAGGTACTTGGGGCCCAGGTCGCGCCTTGTGTGCGTGGTTGAGGAGTCTGAACGTGATCCTCTTGCTGGCGGGGAGCCAGTGCAGGTCTCTCAGGTGGACGGAGATGTGGTTGTGTCGGGGGATGTCCAGGATGAGTCGCGCGGAGGCGTTCTTTATGCGCTGGAGTCTTTTCTGTAGTTTGCTTGTGGTTCCCGCGTAGAGGGTGTTCCCGTAGTCCAGTCGGCTGGTGACGAGTGCCTGGGTGACCGTCTTCCTGGTTTCGGTGGGGATCCATCGGAAGATCTTGCGGAGAATGCGCAGGGTGTTGAAGCACGATGATGAAACGGCGTTGACTTGTCTGGTCATCGAGAGGGAGGAGTCCAGGATGAAGCCCAGGTTACGTGCATGGTCTGTTGGCTTGGGAGTGGTGCCCAGGGCAGGGGGCCACCAGGAGTCGTCCCAGGCGGAGGGTGATGATCCCAGGATGAGGACTTCCGTCTTGTCTGAGTTCAGTTTCAGGCGGCTGTTCTTCATCCACTCGGCGACGTCTTTCAACCCTTCGCGAAGGCTGCCTCTGGCGATGGCGGGGTCGTTGGTGAGGGAGAGGATCAGCTGGGTGTCGTCGGCATAGGAGATGATGTTGAGGTTGTGTTGGCGTGCAATGGCTGTGAGAGGGCTCATGTAGACATTGAAGAGGGTTGGGCTGAATGATGATCCTTGTGGTACGCCGCAGATGACTTCGGTGGCCTCGGATCTGAACGGGGGAGGCGGACTCTCTGGGTTCTTCCGGCGAGGGACGAGATGATCCACTCCAGTGCCCTCTCTTGGGTTCTGATGTTGCTGAGGCGCTGTACTAGGGTGCGGTGGCAGACAGTCTTTTGACATGGGTAGGAGTGTTCTGCTTAATTCAGATACTCTGTCCATCACCACCCCCTTTTGTGAATCGTTTTGGCCACCATAAGTGTGGTAGGGTATACTCAGATGTGAGTCCCTTGCTCACTGCACCATCAGGATTCAAGCAAGCCGGGCCGAAGACGGCTGTAATGCCAGAAACCGGTCCCCGGAAGCTTGTTTCCTTTCCAGTAAAGAATTGGCTTGGTAGTTTGGTCTGCTCTGTTCCCATGATGCACTGGGCCAGGGTCAGACTAATTTGCATGTAGCCAGGTTCTGAGCTGGGATGGTGCAGTGAGCTAAAAAACGGTGATGGATCAAGCCCTGATCTTTTGACATGGGTAGGAGTGTTCTGCTTAATTCAGATACTCTGTCCATCACCACCCCCTTTTGTGAATCGTTTTGGCCACCATAAGTGTGGTAGGGTATACTCAGATGTGAGTCCCTTGCTCACTGCACCATCAGGATTCAAGCAAGCCGGGCCGAAGACGGCTGTAATGCCAGAAACCGGTCCCCGGAAGCTTGTTTCCTTTCCAGTAAAGAATTGGCTTGGTAGTTTGGTCTGCTCTGTTCCCATGATGCACTGGGCCAGGGTCAGACTAATTTGCATGTAGCCAGGTTCTGAGCTGGGATGGTGCAGTGAGCTAAAAAACGGTGATGGATCAAGCCCTGATCTTTTGACATGGGTAGGAGTGTTCTGCTTAATTCAGATACTCTGTCCATCACCACCCCCTTTTGTGAATCGTTTTGGCCACCATAAGTGTGGTAGGGTATACTCAGATGTGAGTCCCTTGCTCACTGCACCATCAGGATTCAAGCAAGCCGGGCCGAAGACGGCTGTAATGCCAGAATCCGGTCCCCGGAAGCTTGTTTCCTTTCCAGTAAAGAATTGGCTTGGTAGTTTGGTCTGCTCTGTTCCCATGATGCACTGGGCCAGGGTCAGACTAATTTGCATGTAGCCAGGTTCTGAGCTGGGATGGTGCAGTGAGCTAAAAAACGGTGATGGATCAAGCCCTGATCTTTTAACATGGGTAGGAGTGTTCTGCTTAATTCAGATACTCTGTCCATCACCACCCCCTTTTGTGAATCGTTTTGGCCACCATAAGTGTGGTAGGGTATACTCAGATGTGAGTCCCTTGCTCACTGCACCATCAGGATTCAAGCAAGCCGGGCCGAAGACGGCTGTAATGCCAGAAACCGGTCCCCGGAAGCTTGTTTCCTTTCCAGTAAAGAATTGGCTTGGTAGTTTGGTCTGCTCTGTTCCCATGATGCACTGGGCCAGGGTCAGACTAAATTGCATGTAGCCAGGTTCTGAGCTGGGATGGTGCAGTGAGCTAAAAAACGGTGATGGATCAAGCCCTGATCTTTTGACATGGGTAGGAGTGTTCTGCTTAATTCAGATACTCTGTCCATCACCACCCCCTTTTGTGAATCGTTTTGGCCACCATAAGTGTGGTAGGGTATACTCAGATGTGAGTCCCTTGCTCACTGCACCATCAGGATTCAAGCAAGCCGGGCCGAAGACGGCTGTAATGCCAGAAACTGGTCCCCGGAAGCTTGTTTCCTTTCCAGTAAAGAATTGGCTTGGTAGTTTGGTCTGCTCTGTTCCCATGATGCACTGGGCCAGGGTCAGACTAATTTGCATGTAGCCAGGTTCTGAGCTGGGATGGTGCAGTGAGCTAAAAAACGGTGATGGATCAAGCCCTGATCTTTTGACATGGGTAGGAGTGTTCTGCTTAATTCAGATACTCTGTCCATCACCACCCCCGTTTGTGAATTGAGTTCAGTTTCAGGCGGCTGTTCTTCATCCACTCGGCGACGTCTTTCAACCCTTCGCGAAGGCTTGCTCTGGCGATGGCGGGGTCGTTGGTGAGGGAGAGGATCAGCTGGGTGTCGTCGGCATAGGAGATGATGTTGAGGTTGTGTTGGCGTGCAATGGCTGTGAGAGGGCTCATGTAGACATTGAAGAGGGTTGGGCTGAATGATGATCCTTGTGGTATGCCGCAGATGACTTCGGTGGCCTCGGATCTGAACGGGGGAGGCGGACTCTCTGGGTTCTTCCGGTGAGAACGAGATGATCCATTCCAGCGCTTTCTCTCGGATTCCGACGTTGTTGAGGCGCTTCACTAGTGTGCGGTGGCAGACGGTGTCGAATGCCGCGGAGAGGTCCAGGAGGATGAGCGCCGCTGTTTCCCCGTTGTTGAGCAGGTGTTGGACTTGGCCCTTCCTGCTGGGTCATCCCTAAACTTTTTGCCTTTTTCCTCCTATATTTCCTCTGACCTGTTTTTGTTGGTTTAATGACTCTGGGCACTTTACCACTGCCGACCAGTGCTAAAGTGCATACGCTCTCCCTGTTGTAAATTGTTACATTGATTGGTGTCCATGTTGGCTTATTTGGTTTACTGTCAGTCCCTAGTCAAGTGCACCAGGAGTGCCAGGGCTTGTAAATACAAATGCCGATAGTAGGCTTGCAGCACTCGTTGTGCCACCCCCAGAAGCGTCCTAGCAAAATGTGTCTGAGGTCTGCCATTGCAGAACCTGCGTGCAGTCTGGTACTGTCATGCTAACTGCGCAAGTACACCTACTTGCCAGTCCCTAAACCTTCCCTTAACTTCATATTAGTCACCCCTATGGTAGGCCCAAGGGCAGGGTGCATTGTAAGTGTAAGGTAGGACATGCTCTGATGTCTGTGGCATGTCCTAATAGTGAATTACAGCCAAATTCGTTTTTCACTATTGTAAGGCTACCTGTTCTCTTTAGGCCAGATGGGCTACTGGAATTATTACACTCTATTATCCCAGCAGGCTCAGGGAACATGGTAGAAAATAATGTTTAGTATGCCTGAACTCAGAATAATAAAATACTTCTTTTAGTAAAGTTTATTTTAATATCCTGTGTTTGCAAATGCTACTTTTAGAAAGTTGGCATTTGCTTGCCTAACCATTTCAGCCCGCCTCTGCTTGGATGTGTATCTGACTGTCTGAGATGTGTGAGTGACAGGGCTGGGGGATGACAGGTGGTGAATGCAAGGATTACACCTTAGTGGGAGGTAGGAGTGCCCCTGGACTCTTAATCAGGCTGTGCTCTGCCACCACAATGCTGGCTCCGCCCCCCTGGGGGGCGACTGATGACTCAGCCTGCACCTGGCCCAGGAAGGGCGAAGCACCATCAACAAGGTACTCCTGGCTGCCCCCGTCCCCACAATGCTGGCTCCGCCTCCCTGTGGAGCGTCTGATGTGCCTGCCCTCACACTGAAAGCAACAGCCAGAGTACTCCCAACAAGTGCTCAGAGACTGAAAGGAATTATGCAGAGGCCCCCTGGCCTGAAAAGACAAAGAAAATGGTGTATAAAAGTAGGAGCCCTGCTCCTTGTAAATTAGGTCCATTTTGCGCAAAGAAGAAGCTCTGCCTGAAGAGGAGGACCCTGGAAGCTGCATGGAGAAGTACTGCCTCTGACCCCAAGAGACTGGCCTGTGGTGGGTGCCTTGCTGCTGAAGGAGAGCAGGAGAAGAAAGACTGAAAGACTTTGCTTTATTTCAACTTGTGCCAAACTTTTACAAAGATCTCCAAGGGCTTGCTGTGGAACTTGCCCCCTGAACTGCGCCCCGGGAACTGTGGGCGCTACCCCCCCTGGAAGAGGAACTGATGCTGAGGATTGTGTCCCTGCATCCCTGTCCTGGGAAAGCTGAGTGCGCTTTGCCCCCATCGTGCCCTCTGACAAGCCTGCGCTGCCCCTGTCCGGCCAAGCACCGTGAGCTCCTGCCGCCGAGCCGCAGCTCGCACCACAAAGGTCAGTGTCACCTGACCCCAGCACCGTGACTGCCTCCCTGGGCCGAAGCTCCCAACGCAAAGCAGAGGACCCGTTCGGTCCAATCACCACGATCTGATGGCCCCCGCCGGTGGAAAGTACAGAAAAGACGGACCAGAAGCGTGGGCTCGCCTTCCGTGAGAAGCCCTGTTGTAAGCGATCATCCAATCTGCTGCACCCCTCTCCAGGACCCCAGGACTCTGCCCTTGTGAGCCTGTGTCCCCCGGAGCACCATGAAATATGTGATATATCAAGGGCCCCCTGGTAAGGATAAAATTCCTGGGACAGGGAAATAAGTTCAATGCAAAGGTAACTACCCAGGCCAAATTATAAAAAACACACACTGGCTATTTAAAAACACAAATATGCACAAACTATAACACAGAAAATGTACTGTTATACAAAGGTATTTTAATTATACTGATAAAAAGAGATTAAACATGTTAATCATGTATACATGATAAATTGATACAATAAAAAGAATTATGTTAAAAAATGAAACATTTGTTCTTAAAAAGCTCAAGGGACGGTATTGTTGTCCTATATGTTAATGGCGTGGCTGTGGTCTGTCAACGCGTTTCGACACGTGGTAGTGTCTTCCTCAGGACAATATGTTTTGCAGCCAAATTTTCTAAAGAGAACAAAACATTTTTAGCTTTTCTTGGCACATAGTACATTGTGTTATTGTGCATCTGCTCTTTCATTAACAATTAAACTTTTTTCTTTAAGTTATAGTCTTCTTATTTTAGCCAGGTATTTAGGGTTTAAACATAGATTTTTCCACTGAAGATGGCCAAAGAGGCAGTCTCAGAACACAATTCAGATTAGACAGACATTTATCTATTGATTTAGAAATTTTGATACATTTGATAAAGGCAGTTGATCACATTTTTAGCTTGTAAATAAACCTTAAATACGGATCGTTGTACTTTCAGACTTCCTATCATATTTAAATACAATTAGTCATATCTTTAGATTTTAAATCTTGCTAAAAAATAGAGCGAGAAAAAGATAGCAGAAAAAAGGTACAAAGGTACAAAGATGTAAAGGGTATAGAAAAAAACAGATTTTTCTTGTAACTGGTGTATCTCCTTTGGTTATTCTACCTACAGGCCTACATGTTTCCCAATTTTTGTATTGACTTATTCAACATCTCTAAATGTTGCTTATAAACCTAATCTATTTGGTATCAGCTTATGTTTGTTACTTCCTTTTTCAAGTTCTGATTTCAAAAAGTGACTCACCATTGTATATAGGATGAAACTTTTCTGTAATTTCTGTATTTTCAGGTTAAAAAATCAATCGATATTTATTGTGCCTGAAAGAACAGAGTAAAACAACAGGCAGTTGGATATTGTCGGTTTAATCATGATAATTCTTGCTTGTATTTATTACTACTTGTTAGTACCAAGATTCTAACTTTCCTCGATTTCTCAGTTTTTACATTCTTTCTTGTTACTATTTTGGTGCACCTAGTCACCCTCCATTCTGTTACTCTATTACTTTTTAACCACTCGCCTAATCTAATTAGAAGCATTTTTTACCTTGAGTGGCTTCTTTTTTAAAAGGTCATCCAGTCTTCACAGTAGTTAAACGGAGAATGAGGCACCTTCAACAAATCTTTGTCTTGGTATGTGGAATCTACAAAGACAAAATTATATTTACAGCTATTCCATCATTCCGCTATATATTACTAAACAGTGGAATTCCTAATTTGCATAAACGCGACACAGTTTTTATATATTCTCGCCTTACCTTTTGTTGAAGATTCCACTGCTCACTTCTCACTCCCCGTTTCTAGAAATTCATGATTACTATTCTCCTTAGAATCAGTGTTCTATCATAAAAGAAATGTTTATACATGGAAATTAGGCTCAAGCAAAGCGTTTTCAGGTAAAGAATTTTTTTTATTTTGTCGAGGAAGTTCCTGATTTCTTACCGCCCCAAATAATCCTGCTTCGCGATGGAAAGAGTGTTGGTAAAGAGACGCGCTCAGGACGCCATGATGGTTCTGGGCATCACATCTATAACACTGGACAACGGAAACTAGTGTTAGCAGTCTTTTTGCTATAAAGTTTTTTATCTAAAGGTTTCACATAACCATGCAGGGCGGCCTCCTACCTTTTTGAGGTTGTTTTAAAAGCATACAAATAATAAATTCGTGACGTGATTCTTCAGCGGTGTGGCTAGGTCTTTCTTTCAGCGTATGGCATCCAAAGGACAATATTCCTAAGCTTTCAAATGCGAGGACGCTTTCGACAGCGTGGGTTTTGGAAAACTAGAAAATAAGACAGCAACCAATGGACATTGTCTTAATTTAAGAAAATATATCAAGTAAAGAGAAAAATATTCTCTCTTTCTATTTTTTAATCGTCTGGCGTTTCCCTAATCTTCGTGCGCTTACTGGTATGATTTCTTTTGGTCTCGTATTTCCACCGCGTGCTGGCTGGTACAAAAAACGAAGAGATTTGTAAGCCACTTTTCTATTGGTATTTATATGGAGCTGTTCTGATGTCACGTCTCTAAGGCCCTGCCCCTATTTAAAGTTGTAGCATGTATTTGTTGGCCTATTTCTTCCTATCGTGTTAGGATCTATAGTGTGTTCATATTCATTGTATATAAATCCAACCACGGTAGCTTGTCTTTAATTGTTATAGATTTCTCCATTTATTCATTAATATACAGAGGTTCATTTTTAATTCTGCATTACATTTATGTAGATTGTAATATATCTGGAAATATTTTCTTATATTTTTTGTATCGCTTACAAGTTCTTATCTCTTATCCAGACATATCATAATCTTACTTATTTTTTATATTATGGCATTTTCCCAGGGCAGATCTTGATTCAAACCATGGTTAAAAGTGCCAAGGGTAAAGATCCAAACTACCTCCCTCTTTTTCCTTATTCTGTCACCTCCCTTACTGTTTGGTACATGAATCTTTTCTAGAATGCGCCACTTTAGTTCCTCGGGGGCGTGTCTATGTTCCACAAAGTGATTCACCAGTGGCGCTGTCAACTTCCTTGTTTTGATTTCTGATCTATGTTCAGTCAATCGGATTTTTATAGCTCTCGCAGTCTCTCCTACATATCCCAGATTACAAGGGCATGTAATTAAGTAGACAGTATTCTGTGTATTACATGTCCATAATTCTTTCGCTTGGATTTTGATGTTGTTAAACATCATGGCTTCCCCAGTAAGTATATTGTTGCATGACTGACAAGAGCCACAGCGGGAGGTACCTTTTACCACATTTGTACTTTCAAAAGACCTCTGCAAAAAGGGTCAATTCTCTATTTTTTTAACAAAACGAGAACGGACAATTTGGTCCTTCAAATTTTTATTTCGCCTATGTGCGTACATTGGTTTAGGTATCTTTTGTTGGTTATTATTCAGATTAAGCAAATGCCAATTTGAGTTAATTATTTGTCTGACACTTGAATCCAATGTTGAGTGTTTAGTTACGCATACCAATTTAGGATCTGTTTTCTGTTTTTGTGAATTCAGGAGGGCATCTCGGTCATAAAACCTGGCTCTTTTATAGGCCTCTCTGACCAGGCGATGAGGGTATCCTCGGTGGAGGAATTTTTGCTTCATGGACTCAGACTGTATATCGAAGTCCTTTAGGTTGGTGCAATTGCGCCTAACCCTTAGGAACTGAGAGAAGGGGATACTATCTTTTTGACATCTTGGGTGGTAGCTATTAAAATGTAGTAAGGTATTTCTTGCGGTAGGTTTTGTATATAGGTCCACTTCTAGAAGGCCTTCATTATTTCTGATATAGATATCCAAAAACTCCAATTTAGTTCTACTCGTGTGGGCAGTGAATCGAAGATTCTCATACGCCTGATTCAGCCACAGGAGAAACTCTTTCAGGGTCTGTTCCCCATTGGTCCATACAAAAAAGATATCATCTATGTACCGGTACCAATGGGAAACAGACTCAAAGAAAGGAGCTACCTCATTGAAGATGTTTATGTTCTCAAATTGAGTCATGTATATATTCGCTATTGAGGGGGCCATAGAGGCCCCCATACTGACTCCCTTTATTTGTAGGAACAGATGTTCCCCAAATTCAAAAAATGTTCCTTCATTACCAACGTTAGACATTCTTTGATGAAGTCTTTGGAACAGGGGATCTGATGTTCATCAATGAACCACATTGTTGCTTCAATGGCTCCTGTTTGTGGGATGTTACTGTAAAGCGACTCAATATCTAGAGTCACTAGATTGTCCTTATATTCGTTGAAATGTAAATTCTCAACCTTTTTTATGATGTCGCCTGTATCTTTGACATATGATGGTGCAAGTAAGATGTAAGGGCGAAGTATGTTGTCTAAATATTTGGAGATTGCTTCAAGAGGCGTCCCGATTGTTGATACAATTGGACGATAAGGGGGGTCTTCTTGATTTTTATGGATCTTTGGTAATCCATAAATACAGGATACCTTTTTGTCTGATTTGTTCAAGAATTCAAAATCTTTCTTGTTTATGATCCCTGCATCATGAGCTTTCGTGGTTATTTTATTGATGGTTTTTACTATCCTCTCTGTGGGGTTTAGTTTGATATTCCTATAAAAGTTAGAGTCATTCAGCATCTTCATCATATTCGTCTCATAAGTGGTGCTATCAATCAAGACTATGCCACCTCCCTTATCGCTACTTTTTATGGTTACTGTTTTGTCATTTTTTAGCCTAACCACTGATTCATGTTCTTCTTTGGTTCGGTTATATTTCGGTTTAGGAACAAATTTTAAGGTCTGATCTAATTTCCTTAAAACTACTTTCTCAAAAATAGCTATTTCAGGGCCTAACTGGTCCAGGGAGGGAGTGAATGTTGATGGTAATGTCACTATATGTCACAGGAAGAGGTGTGGCGCCGCGGCCAGGGCGACTGACGCTGGAATCTGGGGACCACGGTTCGATCCCCAACTCCGGCGGCAGGTTAGCCCAGCACCATTTGACCCTGGGCAATAGCTCGCTTAATCTTCCGACGGCCCCCAGCGCCTAGAGACCCTTACGGGTGATTGTGCGCTTTACAAATGTGGACTTTACTTTACTATATTGGGAGCTATGTTGTCTAGTTCCATGGGATCATTTTCTGCAAAGAATTTTCTTAATCTGATCTTTCGAAAGAAAGAGTGGATATCTTGATACAGTTTGAATATATTAGCTTGTGCATGAGGGACAAAGGACAAACCCTTAGTTAAAAGAGAGAGGTCTGAGGGAGCTAGATGGTGTGAGGATAGGTTAAATATTGGGATTACATCCCGTTCCTCCAGTACTGTTTGTTCCTTGTTTCCAAGTATTGCTGAGGTTCCTGGGCATACTGGTGGTTCTGATAGTTGCCGCTTGTAGTGTTCTGGAATCTGACTCTTCGACGCCCCCCTCCCCCTCGTTGTCCTAAAAAAGGTTGACCGTTATTTCTTTGATTGTTTCTAGGATCAAATGGTCTCTCATCATGATAACCCATGCTACTTTCTCCTTCTGATTCAGGATCAGAGGAGTCAGAGCAAGTATTAATTTTATGTTGAGGATCATAATTCGGTGTTCCTTGTTGGTGATCAGATTTGAAGAAGCCTTCTACGATATATGGGTAAGTGCGTTCCAGAGTGTAAAACCTTTTATCTTTATTAAATTTTTCTTCTTTTCTTTTCTTGAGATAATCTGAAAATGAGAGAATATCTTTCTTTATGATTTGCAGTTGTTTATCTGCCTCTTCCACTGTAGTAGATTTTTTAATTTTATCTTCCAGTTCTTCTATTTCTTTTCTTATTTCCGCAGCTAGCTCCTTAGATGTTGAAATTATTAGGATCATGAGATCTCTGGAGCACCGACTAGCGATCATACTCCATTTCATAAGAAAGGCTTTAATATCTACAAAAAGGCCTGGAATATTCCTGACTCTAAGTCCTAAAGGTATTATTCCGTTTTTTAGATAGTTCAACATAAATTCCCCATGGGCTTCTATTCTAATTAATTTATTTTGAAGATTTAATAGTTTATTAGTATCGCTGTTGTTGAGGGGCTTGTTTGTTGAACCATTTCCAAACGTTACACTGGTACCTACCAGTGTTGCGAAGTCGTCATCTGTGAACCCAAAAGTCTGGAGTTGGGCCATCGGGGAATTTTTTATTTATTATTTATTATTTCCTTATGTGAGTTACACCAGTATCTTTTAGTAGGTAGAGGGAAAATAGGAGAGAAGGAGGATAAGAATCTAGATCCTAGAAGACAAACGATCAAAGTCAAATCAATTATACAGTGAGCTTTCTTTTTTCTGGGAACATCAGTGGAGGAAGAAAAACTTGTCTCAACGAGCAAAAAACCCCACACGGATATACCGTGGGTAGAAATATGTGATATATCAAGGGCCCCCTGGTAAGGATAAAATTCCTGGGACAGGGAAATAAGTTCAATGTGAAGGTAACTACCCAGGCCAAATTATAAAAAACACACACTGGCTATTTAAAAACACAAATATGCACAAACTATAACACAGAAAATGTACTGTTATACAAAGGTATTTTAATTATACTGATAAAAAGAGATTAAACATGTTAATCATGTATACATGATAAATTGATACAATAAAAAGAATTATGTTAAAAAATGAAACATTTGTTCTTAAAAAGCTCAAGGGACGGTATTGTTGTCCTATATGTTAATGGCGTGGCTGTGGTCTGTCAACGCGTTTCGACACGGCTGTACAATATTGTATTGGTAACGCTTTTCATTTTGGAGACTGCACGGTTGAGGACGCTGTATTTTGCCGAAAATACAAAATTTATGGATGTTTACTTATAAGATTCACGATTTTAAACGAAATAAGCAAATATTTACCTTTGAACGTGGTTTCAATGGGTGACACGCGACGAACTAAGTCTTCCCGTCCAACTGAGTCTCCATGCGCCGTGTTGGAGCGTGCAGTTACCATGGTTTCCAAGTACAATACTGATGATGCTACACGCATGAAGCGTCACGTCGCGTAACGTGAAGGCAGCCATATTTGTTTACATCGGCACCGAGTTTCAACAGCTGATGCGGCTCGGTGATTTGGATGTACTCGTGAAATAAAGGTACTGTTTTCTCGTTTTGAATTATACTGATCAAATAAGGAAACACCGCACGACGAGCTTCACAACTGTCTGTTTGACAACATTATCACATCGCGTGCATTATTGCTGGGAATTTCAAGTCGGTGCTAGACTCTTGCACTACAATCTACAACTACTGCGTGGGACATAACATCGCTGATGTACACAGCTGGTGTACTCAAGGATTGAATTTGTGTTTATTTACTTTGTATTTAGTTTCTTTCAGCTGTAATAACATCATATTGCTTCCTTTTGTTCACTATTTCATTTGTGCTATTTATCATCTTACACAATGCAGTTTGACCCTCCTTCGAAATTTTTACAGTGTAAGGGTGATCCTCCCATTCCCTGGAACAGATGGAAAGAGGAGTTTTTAACTTATTTAAAGGCTATTGACGGGGAAAGGATGGGAAATGAAAGAAAAAAGAATATTTTCCTTCATTGTTTAGGATCCGAAGGGCAAGCCATTTTTAGAAATTTACCACCTGTTCCTGGTGACTCTGGTGTGTTTGATGAAGCAATGCTTCGTGTAGAAACACGTTTCAAACCCACAACCAGTATTGCTCTGAATCGTTACAAGTTTTATACCAGGGCACAGAAAGAAAATGAATCTTTTGATGATTTTTTAACGGGTTTGAGAGCTTTGGTTGTTTCATGTAATTTTGGTGCAATGACAGACGAAATGATTAGAGATCAAATAATTGTTAATGTTAAATGTAAGAAAACACAGGAACAATTGTGGATTTTAGGTAATCCTACTTTATTAGAAAGCATTTCCACTGCTAAGGCTTTTGAACAATCTAACAAATGGATGAAAACTATCGAAGAAACGAACACTAGAAGTAGCAAGAATGATAAACTAAGTGAAGAAGTATGTGCGATGAACAATGTTACAAAAGGTTTTCAAAACTATAGGAATGTGTCGCGTAACCGCATTGTATGTTTTAGATGTGGGAGTTACAATCATGTAGCTTCCTTCAAGTTTTGTCCTGCCTTGGGAAAAGAGTGCAACAAATGTGGTAGAGTTGGTCATTTTTCCAAGTCCTGTACGGAAGACAAAAAGAACATTGGGGACAAAAGTAATTATTTTAAAAAAGGGGAAGTCTCTTGTGTGAGAGATGACACAGATTCTGGATCAAATTTATCAAGATGTGAACATGTCGTGTCTGATGAATCCATTAAAGAAAGAGGAATGATTGTGTCATTAGTGAGTTTAGGGTTCCTTGAGGAAGATGTTTTGGACTCTCCTAAATGTGTGGTTAGATTTATGGGTGTTGAACTAGAGCTAATGGCTGATTCTGGGTCTCCTTGGACCATCATAACGGAAGAATATTTTGATGAAATGTATGAATCTAAAATTGCTAAGAGTGATTTATGCCCTCCTGATGTAATGGCAAAAGGGTTCAGTGGTTCAAACATTGACTTTATTGGTTATATTGCTTCCACCATTTATTTTAAGGATCAATCTGCGTACATCAAATTATATGTAGTAGTAAAGGGAGTGAATGTTCTGGGTTGGCGCAATCAATTCAAACTTAACATTACGTTGAATCCACGCAGCAAAGATCCAGTCATGGTGTTACAGAATAGAGATGATTTAGGTAAAAGAGTTATGTTTGTAGAGGACAGTAATGCTTGGAAGTTACTTTCGTGTGAGTTTCCTGGAGTCTTTTCAGACAAGTTAGGTAAGCTAAGCGGGTTCATTCATGTCATCAAGCTCAAACAACGAGCTGAACCAGTTGTGCAAAAGCTTAGACCTGCACCACTAAATGTTAGAGAAGAGTTAAATAATGCACTAAATGATATGTTGAAAAATGATGTCATAGAGGAGATAGAATCGTCAGAATGGGTTTTGCCAGTAGTTTTGGCACGCAAACCTGATAAGTCTTTGAGACGTTGCATAGATTTGAGAGCACTTAATGCAAATATAGTAGTAGATTGTCATCCTCTACCGAATATCAACGAAGTGGTGAGCATGCTTGGTGAGGCTGTAGTCTTTTCCACCTTAGATTTGACATCTGCGTTCATCAGGTGGTGTTAGCGGAGGAATCACGTCATCTCACAGCATTTATTACACCTCAGGGGTTGTATCAATTCAAACGGATGCCGTTTGGTTTGGCATCGGCAGTCTCAGTTTTTCAAAGATCGATGTATCATATTTTTAAGGACATGAGTGACTACGTGAAGTGTTTTCAGGATGACATTCTGGTATTTTCTAAGAGTGATGAAGTACATATGGAACACCTGAAAAATGTGTGTAAAATGTTAAGTAAGTTTGGTTTAACTATTAAGAGTAAAATGTGCAAGTTATTTCAAAAGACGATAGAATATTTAGGACATACTATTTCTGGGAATGGTGTTGCTCCAAAGAAATCGTTGGTTGATGCAATTCTGAAAGCTCCTGCACCCGATTGCTAAGATAAATTGTTATCATTTTTAGGACTCTGTGAATACTACAGCAAGTTTATAGTTAGTTTCGCAACTAAAATGGAGCCGTTAAGAGAACTAACCAGGAAAGTTGTTGAATTTTTGTGGGGAACTAAACAACAAAACGCTTTTGACAGTATTAAACTTGACATGGTGTCAGCTCCTACACTTAAACCATTTTGTTTGAACAAGCTTTGTGTTTTGACAGTGGATGCTAGCCTTTATGGCCTGGGTTGCGTGCTTTCGCAACGTTCGGGTAAAGAGGACTGGAATGTTGCATTCACGTCTAGATCTCTAAATCACACTGAAAGACGGTATGCTATAATCGAAAAGGAATTATTGGGATGTGTCTGGGCTGTTGAGCATTTCCGGAATTATATTTGGGGTGCAAGATTTTTGATACGTACTGATCATAAACCTTTGGTGAGTATTCTTTCACCCGGTGGAGGTTTAAGTGTGACTGCTCGTATTGCTAGATTGATGTTACGATTGCAAGAATACAGTTTTGACATAGAATATGTACCTGGGAAACTCAATGTGACTGCAGATTGCTTGTCAAGATTACCATATCCCAGTGTCGGAAATGATGAAGATACAGAAGTTGTAGTTAGCATTTCAGAATTGTTGTCTGAGAAATTCAGTATCATCTCAGAAGATTTATGGATGAAAAGCATGAGTGAAGATGATGTCTTGTGCAAAGTGAGAGATTACGTGAGTTTGGGTTGGCCTTCTAAGGAGCTAATTCCAGCTGAAATTATACCATTTTACAATGTTGCTGATGAGTTAGCCATAGAGGGAAGTCTACTATTCAGATCTGGAAAATGTATTCCACCTTTTGCGATAAGAGATGTTATTTTGCAAATGAGTCATTAATGTCACATGGGCATGTCGTCCATGAAAAGATTAATTAGGTCAAATTTCTGCTGGCCAGGAGTGGATAGGTTTGTAGATACATTTGTTAGAGAGTGTCCTGAGTGCATTGAAAGTGATAAGACGTGCAAATGTGATCCGGCACCTTTGACTCCTGTGAAGTGGCCAGATCACCCATGGCAGAAATTAGGGATCGATATTGCTGGTCCATTTAATTTTTTACCACAGGAGTGTAGATTTGCTATAGTTGTTGTGGATTATCACTCCAAATGGCCTGAGGTCAAACTGGTACCTCATCCTAACACTGAAAGTATTATTTTGTTTTTGAGAGAAATTTTTTCAAGAGAAGGATTCCCAGAAAGCATTGTATCTGATAACGGGGTACAGTTCAAATCTTCAGAGATGTTGGAGTTTTTGAGTACTTATGGTATAAAGCATTGCACCACTGCTCTGTATGAACCACAAGGAAATGGGCTTGTAGAGAGATATAACAGGGTTCTCAAACAAGATATCCTATGGGCCCGGAAGTTTGGGGGAATGTGGAAGGAGTAATTGAGGGAAAAGTTATGGCTGTACCGTATAACGCCTCATGCTACTACAGAAGTTTCACCTTTCCGCCTTCTAAAGAGTAGAGATCCTGTATCTAACCTATGTCCTTGGTGGTTTAAGAAAAGTGCTGGCTATCGCATGGTTGATGTGAATGTCAAAGATATAGCTGAGAAAGTGGAACTCAAACAGTGCAAATACAAATGTGATTATGATACTAGGATGAAAGTCGAACAACCTGCTTTTATGTGGTTAGAATTCGTAAACCCGGTTATGATACCAAAGGTGAGACAAAGTTTGGCAAACCTATGAAGGTCGTGAAAGTTTATCACAATAGCGTTGTCACACAAGATGGCAAGAGATGGAATGTTAGAAGGGTATGCAAATGTGTGTCTTAATTTTCTATTATACCCAGCAGTTCTTTTATGAGTAAGAATTTGTTTTTTTACAATGTTTGCGTAATCACTTAATTTTCTTTAGGAGGAAAATGTGTTGTATTCTTGTTTGTAGATATTTCCCTTTTAATAGATATTCCATTTTGTACATATTTCCCTTTTAAATAGAATGTCTCTTCATAGCTGCTCATGCACATTGTGTAATAGATTCCATTTAGAATTGTTATGGTCTGAAATGTATTGGAGTTAAGAAAATGGACTGGTAACCTGGAGAGTGGAAGTACTGTGCTGCAGTTCAATAAACCATGGATTTTACTTAGAATTTCTTGGATTTTCAACTTCTTTATTACATACTCTCTTTCGAGTCTCTGTTTGATGAGCTAAAATGGTATCCTTGATCTCCTGTTTGGATATGATTGTCACACAGCCTGGGCCTCCCTGGATCTGAAGATTAAATAAATCACTAAACAAGTCACAAACATATTTGAACCAGGGTATACTAGAACTTTCATCCAAAAGTAAACAATCTTTAATGATGGTTTGAGTAAATTTTGTCTCCTCTTTAGCCCAAATGGATCTCCATAGCATTAAAGGCCGCATAGCACTCTGGTCCGATAGGTAGTTAATGCCTATTTCACAATGTATAATTTCGGTAGATGCTGATGCAGGTAGGCACAGAAGGTGTTTTAAAAAATAATTTTCATTGTGCTGTAGTATCTGGTTATGATTGTGGCCCCAAACCCCTGCACCACAAAGGGCTATGGCAACACATATTGCCTTATATATGTCTACCTTATCCCTAATATGATGAATGCCTAGCTTGGATGCAAATGTAAAAATCCAGTGGGCACTCTTGACCCTCTTAGAGTGAACATTAACAAGTTTGTGTATCCAATTCCCATTTCCTGAATAAGTTACTCCCAAGTAACTAAAGGTATTAGCAGATTCCACTGGGAAATTCTCTATGTAAAAGGTTTTGCATTTTTTGGTTTTCTGGCCACAGGCCATGACAAAAGTTTTGGCCTTCTTAATGAATAATTTCCTATTATTGATAAAAAGACTACAATTGTCCATTAGTCGTTGTAAACCAACTGGGGTTCTAGAGAGCAGCACCCATCGTCTGCATAAAGTAAGACGGGTACGGGGCTGCCGGCAATTTGTGGTGCATCTGCCTGTACCGACCTAATGGCTTTGTCAACTTCATTTATAAATAAAGCAATGGTGCCCAGACAGAGCCCTGGTAGATACGTCTTTTAACCTCAAAGTGTGGTGTATACTCCCCACGCTGTCCATATAGCACCTTGCACGAACATTTCTCATACAGCCTTGCTAAGAAGACAATTATTTGTTTAGAGGCCCCTATATTGAGCCACACTAGCCACAAAATAGAATTGTCAACAAGGTCAAACACATTGCTAAGATCTGCAAAACACAGGTATAATCTTCCTTGTTTAGTGTGCGTGTATTTACCTATCAAGAGTTCTAAGTTAATGCATTGCACAAGGGTTCCCAGCCCTTTTATGAAGCGATATTAAGCTGGTGAGAGTAGCTCCTTTTTGGTTGCCCAATATTCAAGTCTCACCAGTAATATTCTGCTCATGACTTTAACAGATGAATCCAGCAACGAAATGGGGCGATCATTTTTAGCTTTAGATTTAATGTCCTTTTTAAAAATAGGGATTATCACGATTGACCCCATGACGGCGGTATATACTCCATCACTGCTAAGTTAAAAACTCTTGTTAAAATAGGACTCCATAAATCTATTTCTGTTTTATAAACATCAATGGGTACCCCATCTGGACCTGGTGCTTTACCACCCCTACTTCAGTCAATCCATCACAAACTTTGTTGATGGTAATATCTAGGGGCAACACCGGCCACTTACTTCCTACTACACTTAGTGACCTAGATGGATTAAAAATATTAGAAAAGTGTCTCACCCACAATTGACATGAGAGAGTACAGTTTTCTAAAGTAACTTACTGTTTGCTGTATGCCCTGCCATGGATAACTTGTCCCTCGCAAACTCTTGAAGCTTGGTTCTCCTTGCCTTAAGAGCAAATTTATAATTAAGACGTACGTTTTTAATAATCTCAGTATTTCGAGGTTTACTACCCAAAGCTTGTTTAAGTTGGATTACGGCCTGGGTACAAGTATGGTCAAACCATCCTCTATTTTGTCTGCTATTTTCCATTAAGGGTGCAGTCAGTATCCTCTTGATTACAACATTGATTTACCAAAGTTGGCTAACAGCACGGGGGAATTAACATCCTTGTTGAGGCAATAAGAAATCTCTGTATCACATTTAGTAACAATTTCATGTAAAACTTTTGCTGGTTCCATACCAACCCATTAAATACATGTCCCATTGGGCCTAATAGGTGCTAAACTAATAATAACATCTTGATTTGCTACCATTTTTAGTCTCCAAACTAAAGTTGACATAGAAGTACAGTTGTGGTCACTCAATACCTACTCAGTGATCCATGGGGTAGAACACAGATAGCTGCTGCTGGGTGAGATAGGCATATGGTCAATAATAGAAGCAGCATTTCTTCCCAGAAATGTTGGTATAAGACCATGTACACTGTAGCAATTCAAGGTCATATTTGGCTATCAATAAATTAAGAGCTCCTCCATAATCGTTCCGTGTGAAATGCATACTTTCATCGTCCTCCCCATGCGTGTTCCCACAGACCTTAGTCATCGTCAACGGACAGGATTATATATTAAAATCCCCCACCCAAATTATAACAATATTAGTCTTAATAGTACTTTGCAATTTATCAAACAAATTTTCTAACTCTAGTACAATATTACTGCGGGTTGAGTAGAACACGTTATTGTAATAATTGACAATGACCACATCCCTATTGTCTTTGCAAAGTAACCATAACATCTGGGAGTGTGTGCCTATAGTGATAGTTCTTTTGACAGTAATAGCAGATGATTTGTTTGAAGTAAGAGTCAAAAGCCCCCCTTTGGCTCTACCAGCTGGCGAGGGCACTGCCTGGAGCCAATAAGAAGTGAACTGTTCTACATATAACGGTTCAGTACACCAGGTCTCTTGTAGGCACATTATATCAAGATCACTAGTAATACATCCTGTCATACTGGTGAATCCTGTTTGCACCATAGGCCTGCAACATTCCAGGTTGTGATAGTGTATCCATTCTCAAGTAATTTCACTGAATTGACTCGGGTGTGCTTACCATTGCTTCCTTTGTCTAAACTTATAGGTGGAACCTTTATAAAAATAGACTCAGTATCTATGGTGTCAGTAGCTTTAATCGGAGGTAGATCAGTTATAGGTAGGCCCCCTGCATCTTTGATATCTACCCACTCTCCAGTAGGATAGGGCTCCGGACTAGGATGGTTAATACCCGTATGACAATCATTTTCTTGCAAGGACTCAAAGCCTGGTATCTATTTGAAACTGGTAAATCATGGTGGGGTTGGGTTGACAAAACTGAATTCCTGCTCGGGGGGTTTTGATCATCTTCCCTATGTTGTGTAAACCTTAAGTGCCGATAGAAGAGACCAAGTGGTTGCAATGTCATATTCGAATCAAATTGAGATAAAGGAGGTGCTCTTACGAAGGTGTTACTAGCCCAATTTGGGGTTCTAACATTGATTATAATGCAGTCTCCTTTAAGACACTTCCGTAAGGGGCAAATCCATCCCCCTCTTTGAGTCAGGAGAATTTGACTAGCTCCTTTCACCGGAAAGCCACAATTCTTGTCAAGGCAGTGTACTACTCTGTTCCTTAGGGTGTCATGGCTCTCCATTCGTCCTGGTTGCAGGCGAGGGACATTCACCAGAACGGCGACATATGGGCAGCATTCAGGGGGCAGGTTGATAGAGGCATCTGCTCTCCTCTCTTGGGCTATATTGTGACCTGACTTATTACATGTAGCAATTGGATGTTCCACATCCATCCTATCCAACCTAGCCCCTAGAACTGGTTAGGGTTTGTTAATCAAACCCTGCTGTCTTGGTGGAATGTGGTTAATCAACCCCCCAACAGCTTTTCTACCTGTTCCTTTGTTTCTTCCATTAACAATAGGGGTAGTAACCTTTGATACAAGCTCATCTTTCTCTCCCCTGGTTGCATCCGTCTTTGTCCCAGCACTAGTCTAAGTGTCCCTCAGCAGGCAGCAGATCTTGGTCACCTCACTATATAGTTTATCAATTTTCAATCACCATCGTTTGCCTCTTCTTGCAATCAGGTCGAATGAGCAGGTCATGTTCAGATTCTAATTCATTTTCTGGGGGCCTAGGTGTTCCATGGGGCACTATAGGGGCAGCTTCTGCAGATTTCGTACGATCTCCCTGTAAGAATCTGCTACTGTTGCCTATCTGCTCCCCTACCATCGTGCCAGGGCCAGAGGATAGACGGCGTTCTGTCCTGTCAATTTCATCAGTGATTGCACTAACTGCTCGCACTGAAAATGAGTTGATTGTGGTACGTGGATTATTGAATATAGCTTTTTGAATCTTGCGTTTGACCATGGTGGCTTCCTAGGCAATATTTAAATTTAGAATATGAACTAGTATCAACTATAATACAAGACACAGTCAGTTTCAATATAAAGTGCCAAGTACAAAAGTGCAATGTGCTAGGATCAAAATGCAAGGTACTAAAACGTTATAAGAAATACGGTACACAATATGATACAAAGGAGAAAAGAGCTATGGTCAAAGTGCAAAATGCAAGATTAGAAGGTATTGTACGAACACACAAATATGAAACAAAACCGAGACTTTAGCATTGTTCTCTTTTGTTAGAAGTATTCTATGAAAAGAAAAAGTAAAAGATTAGGCGCTAGATGTGGGTAGTTTAAATTTACCGATTCAAAAATACCGAATGTTATCGATTCGGTATTTTTAAATCGGTAAATGCTACGTAGATAAAAAATCGGTAAAAATTACCAAATCGTTACATTTTGGTATTTACCGAATTGGTATTTACCAATTCGGTAATTGCCATTCATTCCTATGGGCCTGGAGGCAAATACCGATTGGGTAAAATAGGGACAGAGTCAAGGGTGGCAGGGTGTCACCTTGGCACCCTGTTGCACCCCTGAATAGTGCTTGTGTGCACATGTTGCACACATACATGCCCTAAGCATGGCACTGGTGTAAATGCAAAGATTTGCACTTACAGAGGTATTCGTTATTTACCGCCAACCAATAGTGACCCCAGCAGGCGGAGGTCCAAGGGGGGTGCCCCAGCCCGGGATCAAACATCCGCAGACAGGCGCAGGCGGACCCGCCCTTGGCCTGGGCTTCACCCTGGCGTGGCACGGATATGTTTGCGTGCGTCCCGTGCTGCGGGAGCCCTTGCGGGTTTTACAGGCACCTCCTGGTGCTGCGGGGGGCGTTGGTCTTGGCGGCTGCACGCTGGATGCTGCAAGGGACGTTGGGGAGGGTCGTCGGTGCTCCCAGCTCCCTGGCTCCCGGGCCCAGTCTCCACTCCTCAGCCCAAACGGAGGGCAGACAACAAAGCAAGTGGCTGTTGTTCTTTGTCAAAATAAAGGAAAACAAAGTCTGAAAGGACAGCTCATTTCTTCCAACTCTTGGCTGTGCTTTGAGATGGACACGTCTGCACCTTCTAACCTGCACATGGCGGGATTGTGGGATTTCTTCTAGTATGGAAGGGACGGAAATGTTAGGGTCTGAGGCTTCCTACTGCATTCAATGTCTTAAAAGACTTTGCAATCTCTGAAGGCCAACACTACAATCTGTAGCTCCTAATGAATCCAATTCAGTTTGTCAACATACTGAGATTAATACTACGTTCTTTCATACAATGTCTTTGCGTCTGGTTAACGGTATTTTCGAATCGGTAAACCAGGAAGACGGTCACCCAGGCCCTCGTCACCAGCCAACTGGACTACGGCAACTCCCTCTACGCCGGAACCACAGCCAATCTCCAGAAAAGACTCCAGCGCATTCAGAACGCCTCAGCACGCCTCATCCTGGACATTCCCCGACACAGCCACATATCCGTACACCTGAGAAACCTGCACTGGCTCCCCGTCAGCAAGAGAATCACGTTCCGACTCCTCACCCACGCACACAAAGCTCTCCACAACCAAGGCCCAAGATACCTCAACGACCGCCTGACCTTCTACACTCCCACCCGCCAGCTTCGATCGACCAGCCACGCCCTCGCCGCCGTCCCCCGCATCCGAAGAGCAAAACGGGAGGAAGATCCTTCTCCTACATGGCTGCCAAGACGTGGAATTCCCTCCCCATCCACCTCCGCATGACCCAAGACCACCTCTCCTTCAGGAAGCAACTCAAGACCTGGCTGTTCGAGCAGTAGCGGGCCCCCCTCCCCCTAGCGCCTTGAGACCCTCCGGGTGAGTAGCGCACTATATGAATGCTTTGATTGATTGATTGATTGGTTATATTCAATAGTAATATGATGTTGTCATGACAGCACTTTTTTTAATTAATGCAACTGTACTATTTTAATTAGTTAGTGACTTTTCGATGGAGTTGAAGGATTGCTGTTGGCTTCTCTTACCACTGCACTGCACTCCACCATCCCACCTGGACGGGCAGCTGTTGAATCCCCAGGAAGCGCGAGGACAATCGAAGAGAGACATTTCTGCTCCTGTGCACCTGACGTCACTCATCCACACGGGGAAGACGCCGTTTCCAAATATGTCATTTCTTGTTTCTGCGCTGGATGCTGATCCACAGTTCAGTTGTCTACAGACCACCTCAGCATCCTGCATGTCCCAGTCGTTATCACAGACCGTCCCCCAGCGATTCTCGTGTTTGATCTCCACCCTCCCACTGCAGGCATCTCCAGAATTCACCAACCGGACAGTATCAGCTCCCCCTGTGAGCAAAGGACCAGAAAAATAATGTAAGGAAATTGATTGCAAAGAAAAGTGACTTATGAGAGACATTTTCATCACATATATTTTTTTAACATCTATGCAACCCTACCGTCATCTCCTGTTGCCTACTGTGGCATGTGTGCTACCAGATCACACTCAGTGGCTTGTGCTAATAACCAACTCAGAACTCTTTCAGGCTAACTAAATGGCATCAAGAGTTGAATATCAACATTTGGGACAAGATCATAAATTATCACTGGCCTGATGACTAATATTCTACACGGCTATAGAAGAGCAAAAAATATGTGTGTCCTTTTGGGGGAACAGCTCTTGATGAAACCCCAGATTCATCACCTCCCTTCAAACATGTTTAAGAAAAGCACATCACTCTCTCCCTCATCAGACCAGCCAGTAGTTCTAGGTGGATTATTAAACTCCATCTCAGACTGTGAAATCCAGTGTACCTGGGGGCCTCAAATAAACCCTTCAGAAATGACAGATCTATGAGGGTTCAGAGGGTGGGTTGATTGAGGCTCGTGCAGTAGAGTATAAGGACCCTCTTTAAAGCAGAGAGGGATGTATGTGAGCCCTGTTGAGATTAAGAAGACCCCCCTCCTTTGGCATCACAAACATTGGCCCACCCACCTTATCTATAGCTATGTGCCTGCCTGGCAGGGAGAACTGGGCAGCCAGCGATTCAACCAGAGCAGGAGATGCCCCTAATGCTGACGTGGCCACAATGCTTATTTTAACCCGCTCAGCATTTATTTAGCGTAGTAATTGTGCAGTTTTATATGGAGGGAACTGGACCCAATGGTATTGGAGCGCTTTACACGAGCACCAGGTATGTTACACAAGGGTACATTCAGTTTTTTGGTGGCACAGGGAGATGAAATGATTTGCCCAGAACCACAGGATGGTGATCCGACACCGCGACTCAAAACTGCTTTTTCCATTTCCAAACTCGGCAGCTCTTGCAGCAGAGGTTATATGAGGTATTCTTTTCTGTGCCTGGGAATGATATGACTCACATGGTGGACCAGGACAGGGGAAATAAATAAAAGTTAGCCTGTCTTAAGTAGGATCTGCGGTTGTATAATGGAAAGTGCCCTGGGGGCACAGTGGGAATATGTGCAGGTCTGGGTGCCCGGGGGCACTTTAGTATTACAGAAAGGGCAGCAGACACTTATGTGGACCTCTCTGTAATATAGATAGCGCTGCTGCTAGAGGGTGGGTGTGCACTCATTTGCATGGGGATGTAGCCCCATGCAAAGGAGGGAATCCCTTTACCTCTCCACCTGCGCTGTATTATAGACGCGGGCTCAGATGCAAAGTAGCTGTCAGGAAGCGCACTGACAGTGTGCCACCTAAAATGTGGCACACTTTCAGCACCCCTCCTGAGACCACACCTCCTGAAAACAGCCACAGCTCACTGCAGCCTGCAATAATGCAGCCATGACACTCTGCAGATCTATATCAAGCAACCCTGAAGACATTTACAGTGGTCGCGAAGGCCGTCTGTCTCTCTGGACACAGATGCTCACATGAAAGCTGTCAAGAAGACCTGCCCAACTACGATGAGCTAAAAAGGCATCAAGCACTTACCTTAACAAAGTGGTATGTTGTAATTGCAGGGTCTGTTCCTCATATATTCAGATGCTTAATGGAATGGTGGATTTATAGCTCTTAAGGGAACACATGGCCACATGTGTGCCCCACATTCAAGTTGAGTGTAAGCTCTACTGCTCTACCAAAGATGTACCTGACTATGTAGTTCTCTTAAAGCTGCAGTACTATAGTAATGTTGTCATGGTAAGTTAGCACTAGATGTGTTTATAACTCCCTGTTAAAAAATTATGTATAAGAGGTGATATTAGGACGCCTCATTGTAGGAGAGTAGGGTCTGCTTTCCTATGGTCACCCCACTTTTTACTTTTTGCTTTACTGGATTTCAACTTTAATGTGACTGTGGGCCTGCTAACCAGACCTACAGCCCAGCTGTTCTCTCTCTAAATTCATACAATGTACTTTAGGTACATAACCAATTGGGGAATGGGTCACCTTTGTGAGCCCCTGTATAGTGTACCATAGGTACCCAGGGCATAGGTGCATCCAAGGCCTACCAGGGGCTGCAGCATATCTTATGTCACCCCTGGCTGGCCATCCAAATTCACACCACTGGCTGATCACTCAGCTGGGGCAAGGTTGTGTAATCACCCCTTGCTTAGGTATAGTATTCCTATACCTACCAATATATATAGACAGATATATACCTATAAGTCACTCCTATGGCAGGCCTTAACAATCCTGAAGGCAGAGTGCTTGGTTTGATGTGAGATGAGGCTCTAGCATGAGCTGAGCCTGTCTGCAGCTTTCGGAACCATCTCCTTATAGCTGTTCTATGATATAGCCATACCATATACTATTAAGTGCATTATAATCCTCGCGGTTATTGCTAACTTTGGTCTGGTGTTATCGAAACATGTCGTATAAGGTGTCATACGCTTTGGAATACTACCCCCTCGCCAGTTCTGGCGACAGGGGTAGCATCCCACCCTTCTAGAGGGAGAAGACATGTTGTTCCTGTTAATCCCGGTTAAAGTTAACCAGAGCCTCAGCATCACAAAATGGATGCTGCTCCCACAGACACAAGTCTGACCTCCTGCTGCTGGGAGTCCTTCCAGCGAGGGAGGCTTGGACAATAGACTTCCTGTCTTGGGAGGTGCTAGCACCACCCCAGACAGGCCTTAGTGTATTGGGGCAGGGAGGGCTGAATGAGACATAGTCCGGTTGAAACCAGTTGCTGGGGCACTCCAGCCCCAGCTCTGGCGCGAAACTGGACAAAGGGATGGGACCTAGCAGGTAATCCAGCCCCTTTGATTGGTATAAAGGTAGGAGCTGAGTCTAGAGACTTTAGATTAATTCTGAACTGAAACTTGAAATGAAACTCTAGACCTTCGACGATCTACTTCACAGAAGACGACTGAAGAATCTCCCTTGTGGTCAAGGAGTGACCACCCTGTGCAAACAGGCACCATCCAGTGATCAGCGGTTTGCTTTGTTGACGCTTCTGCCGGAACCCGAGCACAGAGCCTGACAAGACCTGGACTTCCAGACTTCCTTGAGCCCGATCCACAGCCACAGCAAAGCTGAGACCTGTGGAGGCGACGAGAGACGTGGGACCGGACATTTTGAAAAACCTGCTCCTTGCTACTTGTGCACCTTCTGAGGCACCCTCGAAGTTGTGCATTGGGGATTGAGAAGCCCCAGCCCGAGCACCTTTTGCACCAACGCACAGCCCCCCACACTCACCGAGTGCTACGTTGGGCCTGCTAGTACTTTTGTGCTCGACGCGCCTATCCAGTCACTTGCCCGTTGGTTAGTGGCCTCTGTGACGATGAACCTTTGAATTTGAACAACCTGCCTGGTTGCTCCAGGTTGGTCCCTGCTTCCCTGAAAAGGAGAAGCCTCCCATACCTTGCTGGTCTGAACAGAAGCCCATCTTTAATTCCTGGGTGGGTTGCATTTGCGAAGGCCTGTTGACTCTATGAGGTCAGAGGCTAAAGCACATAACAAGTTACTCAATTTTCATACAATAAGTTGCACAAAATACATTCGAGCCCTAGGGCCGCTGAAGACCATATACTTAAATAGTGGTATAAGCACCACGTCACGAACACAAGATAGGCCTACACTGAGCTAACAATAGTTAGGGAGCAGGAGGCCCACGGGAAGCGTGTGCAGTGTCTACACACACACGCGAGTTACCATAGGGATACAATGGGAACGAAGAAGTTTGAAGCTAGTTGATTTAGGACACTTACGGATGAACTAGGAGAAAGCTACTAAAAACAGGGACACTTGGATAGTCCATACCCACAGGAGCACCGGAGTACTCGCGTTACCTCACCCACAGGAGCCGGGTGCATAGGTGTCAAGATGTGTCGGGTTTCGTCGCTGAATCCTATGGTGACCTGTAAAAAGATGCTACAGGCGACCAGGAAAGAAGTGTCCGGTCAGATCCAAGGGCGGTTCAAGGATGAAGAGTACCTGAAAGCAGAGGGGACAGAGTCTGGGTCACTAGCCAGTGACCAGGAAGGAACCAGGAAGGAACCAGGCAATGTCGGATGCAGTCAGGTAAAGATGCGAGGCTTGTCTCTGCAGCCACGTGGACCAGGAGGCGTCGATGATGACCAGGAGCTGGAGGCGGACTGTCCCATAAAGGCTCTCGCTGTCGGTGGTATCAGCTTCTGGATTGGAGTCAAAAGGCCCTGCAAAGCATTATGGGACGAGATTAGCAGTGGGCAGTGAATATTATAGTATCCAATATCAAAATAATTCTACAAAGAGCTGCAGTTCACCTAGTTGTTACTAGATGTCCCTCAGGAGTCAAATGCAAAGCATTGAAATTATTCTTACATCAAGCTGCAGTTCCACTGGCCGTCCCTAGATGTCCCTCACGAGTCAAATGCAAAACCATTGAAACCCTTTCATCAAGCATTTGCATTTGACTCGTGAGGGACATCTAGTAACCACCAGTTGAACTGCAGCTCTTTGTAGAATTCTTTTGATATTGTATACTATATAATATTCACTGCCCACTGCTAATCTCATCCCATAATGCTTTGCAGGGCCTTTGGTTGGGAATGTTTTTTTGCCAATAACTGTGTTTGGGTTTGTCCTAAGAGGATGGGACCACAACTAAATCGTTCAATAAGATGTGCTTTTTTGTTTTCAAGGCATCTGTTTGGTACTCTCCCTAGGTTAGGGAGGATCCCAAAATCATCACATCTCCCATTGCTTGCTAATTTTTCAGTTTCACCATTGTGAAAGTACTATATGCACTTTAGCGTATAAAGATAGAGATACTTATTTTATCACATATGGTCATGTACAGGAAGCTATTTGCAATTATTTTGCAATTTTTGTACATTACTGACAAGTACACAGTATCATCAGCTACGCTATACAGACTATCTGCCAGATTCATCAAAGACCCGTTTTGCGAGTCTTTAATAGCGATTCATAAGGAATCGCTATTAAGGACTTGCAAAACGGGATTCATGTAGGAATTGCAAAATATATTGCGATTCCTACATGTTCCTTATTTGCGATTAGCAAATTGCTAATCGCAAATAAGGAATAACTCCCCATGCATTCCTATGGGCCTACAGGCCCATAGGAATGAATGGGGAGTTATTCCTTATTTGCGATTAGCAATTAGCTAATCGCAAATAAGGATGCGATTTCAAGGGTGCAGGGGTGTCCAAAGGACACCCTGTAGCACCCCTGAAATGTAATCTACATTGGTGTTGCGCACACACATGTCCAAAGGACATGTGTGTGTGTAACATGCAACTTAAAAAAATGCATTTAAATGCATTTTTCTAAGTTTTTGCTATTTACCACGAGGTCTGACCTCTCGGTAAATAGCGGCCCAAGATTGCAATTTCGCAATTTTGAAATGCTTCATGAATTGCATTTAAGGAATCTCAAATAGAGATTCCTTAAATTCAATTCTTCGCAAATGTGCGAATTCTTAAATAGCGAATTTTGCATTTGGGATGATGAATCCCAAATGCAAAAATTGCACTCGCAAAAGGCAAGATTCTGAGAATCTTGCCCTTTGCGAGTGCAATTTAGCTTGATGAATCAGGCGGCAAGTGTACTACGTGAAGCTACGTGTAGTGCTGCTATGCAAACTATGCCCAGGCTTACTTTCAATGTGATTGATTCATTTGCAACATTATCATGCACACAATATGACAAGCTATTCCTGACAAACTGTTCTAAAGAAGCCAGATTAATCCCCTCAGCGAGGGGAGGTCACCTGAACTCTTTTAGTTGGTCAGTTTTGTATGTAAAATAATGTAGTAGATAAAATATTCAAAATAATTTGTAATAAATGTGTATTCTGCTGTCATGGTGAGAGAAAGTATGGTTTTAGTTTTGAAAGACAGATAGACGGGTGGGTAGGCGGGCAGGCAGGCAGGTGGATGAATGGATGGATGGGTGGGTGAATGGATGGACGGACGTCTGGGTGGGTGGTTAGATGGATAGTTAAATAGATAGATGGGTGGGAGTTGGGTGGGTAGGTGGACGGACAGACAGACAGACAGACAGACAGACAGACAGACAGGCAGACAGACAGACAGACAGACAGATAGACAGACAGACAGATAGACAGATAGATAGATAGATAGATAGATAGATAGATAGATAGATAGATAGATAGATAGATAGATAGATAGATAGATAGATAGATAGATAGATAGATAGATAGATAGATAGATAGATAGATAGATAGATAGATAGATAGATAGATAGATAGATAGATAGATAGATAGATAGATAGATAGATAGATAGATAGATAGATAGATAGATAGATAGATAGATAGATAGATAGACGCAATTTGGTCTTCATTCTCTTCTCTGATAATTTTGCATTCCTCATGAAATAATTTGCACCTCCTTATCTCCCAGGATTGTTCTGTATAAATGTTCCCTTTTATAGGTTACATAAATATTATTTGTAAAATCATGATAACAAATATAATTGCAAGACTATTGTGATGTAGAATATATTGTTATCAAGTTTCTCGCAGGGATGGTATAATATGTTTGTGGTGTTTGTAACATAGTTGTTAAAAATATTGTTAAAAGTATTTTTGCTGAAAATATCCTTAGAGATCTGGGCCTAAACCAATCATTTTTTGCTCACCATGCCATTTCAGTTTGGACCCAGCCATATGCAAGTCAGTCTTGACCCTGCACCCAGTGGGAACAGTCCAGCCCCAACATCCAAGCCAGGTCTTCCCTGGACTGGAAACAAGCATTCGATGACCGGTTTTGGACCTTCAGCCCTCATCGGCCAGGTTAGCTCGACTCCAGTGGCATGGAGAGCACGGCACCCACATCTGGGCATACCCATCCCACTTGGGGTCACAAATGCAAAAAGAACAATTAATGGACAGAATGCAGAACAAATTCATACATTCATCCCTGTACAGAAATCAGGGCCTAAATCCATCATTTTTTTGCTCACCTGCCATTCATAGTTAGGACCCAGCCATATGTAAATCAGTCTTGACCCTGCGACAATGGGAACAGTCCAGCCTGAACTGCCAGGACAGGTCCTCCCTGGACTGGAAACATGCATCCTAGGACTGGTTTCAGGCTTTCAGCTCTCATCAGCCATGATAGATTGACTCAAGTGGCATGGGGAGCACCCGACCCACGTCTGGGCATACCTGTCCCACTCGGGGTGACAAATGCTAAAAGAACAATTGATGGACAGAATGCAGAACAATATCATACATTCACCCCAGTACAGAGATCTGGACCTAAATCCATCTTTTTTTTGTGCCTACCATGCCAATCCAGTTTGGACCCAGCCATATGCAAATCAGTCTTGACCCTGTGCCCAATGGCAACAGTCCAGCCCAAACTGCCAGGACAGGTCCTCCCTGGACTGGAAACAAGCATCCTAGGACCGGTTTAGGGCTTTCAGCCTTCATCATCCAGTGGCATGGAGAGCACGGGACCCACGTCTGGGCATACCCGTCCCACTCGGGGGGACAAATGCAAAAAGAACAATTGATGGACAGAATGCAGACCAATGTCATACATTCACCCCAGTTCAGAGATCTGGGCATTTATCCATAGTTTTTTTTGCTCACCATGCCATTCCAGTTTGGACCCAGCTTTATGAAAATCAATCTTGGCCCTGCTCCCAATGGGAACAGTCCAGCCGGGCTAGACTGTTCCCACAAAGAACAAGGTCAAGACTGATTTGCATATGGCTGGGTCCGAACTGGGGTGGTGTGATGAGCAAAAGAATGACGGATTAATCCCAGATCCTTGTGACTGGGGGTGAATATTTGCATTGTCCAGCATTCCGTTCATCAATTGTTTCTTTTGCATGTGTCGCCCTAAGAGGGAAGGGTATGCCCAGACGTGGGCCCCATGCTCACTACACCACTGGATTCAAGCTAGCCTGGCTGATGAAGGGCGATGCCCTGAGACCGGTCCCAGGATGCTTGTTTCTGGTCCAGGGAGAACCTGGCTTGGCAGTTAGGGCTTGACTGTTCCCACAAGGAAAAGGGTCAAGACTGATTTGCATATGGCTGGGTCCAAACTGGGGTGGTGTGGTGAGCAAAAGAATGATGGAATAAACCCAGATACTTGTGACTGAGGGTGAATGTTTGCATTGTCCAGCATTCCGGACATCAATTGTTGTCTTTTATTGCATATGTCGCCCGAAGAGGGAAGGGTATGCCCAGACATGGGTCCCGTGCTCACTGTACCACTGGATTCAGTCCACATGGGCACAGGACCAAATAGATTACTCTTTCAGAGGTGAACATACTGTGGGTGGTCACTCTCTGAGGGGTTCTGGTCTTCTTTCCATTGGATGTTTCCAACTGTTTTGCGTCTTGTTCTCTGTGGTCCTCGGCCTCTCCTACAAAAGGGAAGGCCCTTGTTTTGAAGCATGGGGGTCTGTAGGGCAAATTATTGTCACCCAAGAAGTCATCGTTTGTATCAGTCGTTTGTGGTGGGTGCATGTAGTATGGGGCTCCAACTGGTGGCCCATAGTTGAACCACAGTTGGTCTCTCCTGCCTCTTCTGAAATCTCTGGTGTTTCTTTTTTGTCCCCAAATTTGTGCTTGTATAACTTCCGATTTAGTGGCCAGCTGACCAGTCTGAGGCGCTGCATTCATCACTGTTTGTGTTACTGCCCCCTTCCAGAATGTATTCATCCCTGGTGTACTGATACACTCAAATCCAGGGCGATGTGCATTTCCTACAGTGGTTGGAATCACATTGTGTTTCTTAAATACCCCTCACACACCAAAAGGGCCCTTGGTGTCATGCTTCAGCACAGGGGTCTTCGCGCCCCTCTATGGCACGCGGCGTGATGCTGCCTGCTTATGGTATCGTATTTTAGATTGAGACAATAGTTTCTGCTACATGTAGCACTCACTACCTGTATAATTTGTATCTAGCCATTGATGACATTGTCATACATGATATGTGAGTAGGGTAGGGATCTGAAGAAGCAGCACACTTTGAAACATATTGACACACGCAGGAGTTCTTGTACAGTGACACAACACACCTCCGTCTCACACCTTTTAAACAATACCAGGGAATATTATAGTTTTCTACTCCACAGGAGCTAGGTATTTTTTAACATTCACTTATCACTCTCTCCTGACCCTTCCTCTCATTCACTTCCTCAGCACACATAGTGAAAAAGGTCAGTGCTCCCGCGTATTTGCAGGTAGCAGTACACCGCGTCCCGCAGAGGGGTGGCAAGACCCCTATGATGAAGCATGACACCAAGGGCCCTTTTGGTGTGTGAGGGGTATTTAAGAAACACGATGTAGGAAATGTATATCACCCTGGATTTAAGTAATTCTTCAACGGTGGATCCTGTTGTCGAATCCACCCACGGTGTTCGTGTAGGACACCACCTCTCCACTTCCTCCCTTGTTAATTATAGTACTGATATGCTCCTCTTGCTAAAACCTTTCTACATCTTTGTTTAGTTTTTCTATTTTTGATGCCTTCAGGTATTCGCTAAATTCATGAATTTATACAGTTCATGTAGTCTCTTATTGTACATACTAGTAGACATATTAACTTTAAGTATGAGTTCAACCGCTTCTATTTCTACCGTTTGATCCTCTGATAGTCTTGAAGCAGATACAGAAAATGAGCAGAACAGATGTAGCTTCATCCAGCAAAGACTGAGATTCTCTTTCTGATCTGAGAAAACCCACTACAAAACCTCCATTCATGAGGGACGGACGAAGGGAGGGAGGGATGGAGAGAGAAAGGAAAGGGTGGAGGGAGGGATGGAGAGAGGGAGGACAGGGTGGAGGGAGGGATGGAGAGAGGGAGGAAAGGGTGGAGGGAGGGATGGAGAGAGGGAGGAAAGGGTGGAGGGAGGGATGGAGAGAGGGAGGAAGGGTGGAGGGAGGGATGGAGAGAGGGAGGAAAGGGTGGAGGGAGGGATGGAGAGAGGGAGGAAAGGGTGGAGGGAGGGATGGAGAGAGGGATGAAAGAGTAGAGGGAGGGATGGAGAGAGGGAGGAAAGGGTGGAGGGAGGGATGGAGAGAGCGAGGAAAGTTTGGAGGGAGGGATGGAGAGAGGGGGGACAGAGGTAAGGGGACTGAGATGAGAAGACTAGAGCTCAGGCTAGTGAAGATTATGGGTAAGTAATAGGATCATTTACAAGTGCTTAAAATAAAAAAACAAACGCCTAAGTAGATGATACAAACTAGACTCAGGCAAGAAAAACCACAATGTCTGCTTCTAGGTGGCTCAACACAAAGCAGGGATCGACTTGTGAAACCCTCCTTCCCCCTAAAGAGTCATAACCGGAGCAAGAGCACAGGCAGGAAGGAGGTCCTTAAGTCCACCCTTGGCTCGAGAGTGCATCATTATCTTTAATTATTTAATGAAGGGCATTAATGTTTCATCCACCCCTACTTGATTAAATGCTTGCCAACAGAGGTCACTTTTGAATTTTGACAGAAGTGTTTAAAGTCTTCAATATGTGAAGAAGTTTGTTTTTACATACAGGTTCCACCTCTTACCTGTACAGGTGACTCCAGCATTCCTCCCCGTTGAACAGGTATTGACACTCCAGCCTCTCTGTGCATATTTCCACAGGGCATACTCATCTCCTTGGCACTGGACATCACTCATCAGAACTGGTGAAGGGCTGAACCCGAATGATGAATTATACTCAAAGCTTTGCACAGCTCCACATCTAACCTGTCTGCAGACCACCGACGCATCCTCCTGACCCCAGGCGTCATCACACACGGCCCCCCACACTCCATTGTGCCTGACCTCCACTCTCCCAGTGCAGAGAGAGGGGCCGTTCAACAACCGGACCTCATCAGGACCTGGAAGAGATAATAGGGCAATGGGAAGGAATGCAAAGGAAAGGAAGCAAGAAAACAGAACACCCTCTTCATCAGAGGGAAGCTTGACAGGTTATATTCAGTAGAGCATGGCAAATGACCTGCTGTGGAAATAAATCCTATGAAAATGTGATTTTTTTTTCTAGTCTGTTCAATGGGATCTAAACAGAGAGTCCCCGATCGATACATTGGGCGCCTCTTTGGACTCAGCTTCACTGGTCAGTTATTTACCACGGTGGCCACAGTCATACAACCCTTCTGACAGGGACATTTGTCGTTGGTCAGTGATTATTCCCTCTACAGCAGAGGTCTTCTAACTTTTTTATTTCAAATAGTTCTTTTATTGAAATTTCAAGAAAAGAACAATAAAGAAAAGAACAAATAAATGATAAAATGATAAACACAATGGTAAAATGATGATAAACACAAGAATACTGGCAAATAATAACAAGCATTTACAATGCAATAGGTCTTGCAATTACATTATTTTGAGCTATTCACATTGTAAATGGCAATGCCTTTAAAAAAATAAAAGGCATTGCTATTTACAATACCAAAAGCAACACCTATTGCATTACATAACGCGGTGTCCATGAACATGGCGCCACGCTTATTAAGTAAAAAAAAAAAAGAAGAGTGTGTTGGGGTGCAGAGCCCTGTGATGACTCACTGGCGAACGAGAATGAGGGCCTTAGTGAGCCAAACAATGTGACTTTAAACATAACATATGACAGAGCATACATTTAGAAAGGCACTATGTATGTTTGCACACTCCTAGTATGGCACAATTAACAGACTCATCTGAACGTTGTGCTGCTCGCATACTACAGCAGAGAGGAACTTGAAAATATTCAAGAGAATGGCATTCTTATGAAGTTCAGTGAGAAGCATGCACACTGCCTCCTGAAGGGGGAGTGGGGGACCATCCAGTGAATTATGTCTCCGTGGGTTTCAAATTCCAACAGTCACGGACCTCTATTTACCAAAAAGCCAGCAATACCAAGAGACACACCAAATGCCATTTCACCACTTATTTTTACTCACATACTCGTGCTTACACATGCAACATGCACATACACTGTCTCTCACGTAAACTCACAAGTGGCATACATTTAAAATCATTTTTAGGTCTCGGCCTGATCCAGCGCATGTGCTGGTCTGGCCGAGACATTTAGTAGCTGCTTTGAAAAGTGCTACTTTCCCAGCGACCAGCTTACTATCACACGCACAAGCGCGTGCATGACATGCACAGCTGCCATCGTGCACAGCTGCCATTTGGCTTCTTTTATTGCATGTGTGAAGGCTCTCCTTTACCACGCGTCACTCTGCTGGGCTTTCTCTTTCACGGCTGCGCTGCGTTACTATTACTGCCGCGTGGCCAATGCTTGTTTCTTCCTGTGAGCTCTTGTTTGGACTGTGTTTATGTGGCTTGTGCTTCTAAAGGCTTGTGTTTCCACTTGTTTTTCTGTTGGGATTTTGTGTGTTGTTTTGTGCAGACTTGTGTTTCTGTTCTCTTCTATTTTCCTGGATTCCTGCGTTGGTGGACTGTGCTTCTGTGAGCTGTGTGCTCCATGTTTCTTCGGGCTTGTGTTTGCTGGTGTTTTTCTGGACCTCTGCTACTGTCTACACTGTTTTTGGTGTTTGCTTGAAGTATTATGTGCTGTGGTCGTGAGAATTGTTTCTACAGGATGTGTTTATGTGACCTGTACTTTGAAGGACTCTGTTGTGGTTCGGTGGGCTGCGCATCGTTTGGCGGTTGTTTATATAGAGTCTCGTGATTCTATTTGTGGTTGTTCGGGTGGCAGTTTTATTTTTCATTACTTTCCAAATTTTCTGCTCAGCAATGACCAGCATACAGTCATCTTAGGGACTCCCTGCTGCAAAGGAACCGAAAGCATTTGCTTGAGATTGTATCTGCTATGCTCGCTTTTAGCTTGGGTCGTGGCCGACGAGCTGGCTCAGTGTGTTAAACGCTCACCTCTGCCGTCTATCACAAGTAACTATTTGGAATGCCAGCACGTCCCCCTCAGCCTTCCATCCCTGAGGGGTTGGTAAATACTATACCAATGCATAGTGTCACCACGACTGGTTTAACAGCGCTTACACACGGGAAACTACGCAGCGAGGCTCTATACAAAAGTGGTCTCTTAGCACGGAGCACAGATTAACAGATGAGTTTGTGATGTTGGCCAAAAGAAAGGACTGAGTTATATGACACCCAGAGCTCTTTTGCAGAGTTTCCAGGAAGCAGGCTGGTGAGTGGCTCAGCTGGAGGACACATACGCAACTTCCGCGCTTACACCCGCACGCTATCTTACGGGCTACTGTTTTGTGCATATATATTAAACTTGGTTATTTCTGTAGCTGTAGGTTGAGAAGATGCTGTAGAAATGTATATACATGGATTTCAACAGATTATTTTTTATACATTTTCTCATTGGGTTCTGTAAACAGAGTCACACTTTGGGCTGACCATAGAGAGAGCGTCAACGCCATTGCAATGTCGCGGCAATGTTTGTACCGAGAAGACATTTGTCACTGTTATTCGGCCCAAATATCAATGCGCCACTTCGAAAAGTCCACCAGCAAGCACACATCAAGCATTGGCATAGCCAATACGTCTCACTTTTGGGACCTTATAAGTATTTAGTTTTGCAGCACAATATGCTTGGTGCAACAACATCAGCTGTTGCATGGCTAATCCTTGTACTAGTTTGCGCACTGCATGCCGTGCTCTGGTTTCAAAAGCAGAGCTCTCCCGAAGCGGGGGATGCTGCTCTTTCACAGAGGTGTGTCATGTATGTGCCACGCGTGTATTGCTCTGCAGAGCTTTACCACTGCCAGGATACTCAGGTGGAGTCTTCAGTATGGGGATCCGACGTATGAGATACAGCTCTCTCACATATATGGCAAAAACTGCAAATAACCTGACTCTTTCTCTCTTCTGAGATAGAGCTCACACTTTTGGTGAACCATGCAAAGGTAGTAAATTATGCGGCAAATGCTGTAAATACATAATTATGCGGTGAGCAGCTACAGAATCGCCTTAATACACTGACCCTCACCACTTCTTTGTAAACAAAGTATTCAAGAAAAATAAATCCTAAACAATCCGATTGCAATCAGTGGACATTGTTAGCTAGATTTTGAGGAAAACAACTTTTTCAATATAAATCCCCCACTATATAAGTGTAATATTATAAATATATAACTGGTGCCTCGTATATGATGGTCCTATATGGACATCTTGTGATTCCAGGTACATTTACAAACCCCTCGGTCTCGGCCGCGTGGTGACATTGGAGCAGATTACACAGTTACCCGTGATATCTTCTCTCTGTACTATGTCGGGGTACCCTCCCATCAGCCCACTCGGCCCTTCAAAACTTTCTTCTCGAGCACGCTCTACAGTGAACATTTCCCCAGTCTGACTCTGCTCTTGTCCCATTTTCTCTCCTTAGGTCTTGCCTATTATATCCCGCAGGGATAAATAGGCGAGATTATAGTAAGCGGAAAAGTAAAGTCTACTAGCTGCTTGGATCGCATACAGTTCATGCGCGCTATGCGCATGCACATCACATCACACACCATTTGTTACCAGCTTGTGAGCCTGGGCATCAGACTTCAAAGGGTCCGCTCCCCCGCCCCCCATCAGACTCACATCTGTGCTTTTCCTGACACTTCCGCCCTGTCTCTTTTCTTTTGCTGTTCACTAACGCCCCCCAATACCCTGCAGATTTTGTTTGATGCACTCTGTTTATTCTCAATCAAAAAGCTGCCCATTCAATTATGCTTTTTCTTTTGTCTAACTGTTATGAAATCAGTCTACCTTCTTAGCGCTTTGCAGAAAGAGTAAATGCACTAAGGGGCTGAGTTTGTTTCTTGCAGGAAGTTCGAAGCGGCTGTAGTTCACAGACTTCAGTAACAATAATGTTTATGCTGTGTCATTACCTGTTTGTGCTGCAGTCTGCATTGGCATTCAGCCCGGTTTGTGAAGTCCATTAGAAAATAAAAGTGTGGCATGACTCGCAGCTCACAGGAACCTCCCCAGAAGTAGGTTTTCGAAAGGGAGGGAAACTAATGCATAATAAAGAAAAGTTCTACCTATGCAGAAGTTACAAAGTGGTATTTTACGAGCAACTTCACATCTATGAAATCAGCGTTAAACAGTAACACGTCTTTGAATGATTTTCTTGTTAACTACTTTTGCGCAGGAAGTAAATACAGGCGCATTACGTGCACATCGCCTGGCATCTATAAGGTAAGAAACCGTGCGCGGTCAAGCCATGAAACAGTTACCTATCACTTCGGTGTCTGGCCCCGGGTTATGGGAGTGGGGGCTTTCCGTCACTAGTTCATTTGCTCTGCACACATGATTTCACAGTCATCATCAATTCAACGTGTAAGCCAGGGCTAATCTACTTTTCTTCAGTGTGGCTTTGTGAACTATAGTCTGTAAGCATGAGAACTTTATCCATATATCGTGTGCGTATTCTCCTAAGTGAACTTCTGGAACAGGGAAACATTTGTCTGAAGGCGCAGCTCTTGTCACACTGAACTACCTGTATTTCAGAGATTAAATAGAAACTTCCACTTTCTGGCTTTTTTGCCTCCATCGCCCTGCATGTACAACTACCGCCTTAAAGAGCTGTTTGTTTTCTACACCTGGATAAACTTGGGTTCTGAGAAATCTACAATAAGATGCAATTACTGAAACAGGGCGTCAGCATTTAATCCAAGAGTCTTTCCTGATACTTGAACAACAAGGCATGTGTCGCTATTGATAGGCCCGACCATATTTTAATTATTCAGGCATAATTAGCAAAATCGAGAATTTTATGTTATGCTTGTTATGCGTAATTCTGCCCTTAGGCCGAAACTACAATTACGTGCCGTTCGCACCAAATTTTACATTGTTTACTTGGGTATACATACGGTCAGAACTGGAGCAGCCAATGCTCATGCCACTTTACACTTTTTAGTACTGCAAAGTGCACTCTCGCACCAAGACGTAATACATTTTGAGCTAAAATCTAGATAACAGATTTGCATTTTGTGCAGTTACATATAATTTCGCATAACTTTCCCAACATCGCATCTAATTAAGCAAACGCAAATTACAGAAATTTTTCATACATCTAGCTACCATGGAGCTGATCGTGAGTGGTAACTCTGAACCTCAAAAGATCGACACTGCATAGTATCACCCTTCTAATACTTAACAAGTAATGTTTAGTAATGAGAGTATTGTAGGATTTGTCTCTGCATGTTTTCCTCACTATTCAGTACATATTCCACAGCATTTGAAAAGTGACGGGGTTTATTGCACCCAGTAATGCCAGGCATGCAGTAAAACATAGAAACCTGTACAACACACACACACACACACACACCACGCACACACCACACATACACCACACACATAACACACACAGCCCCCCACACATCCCCACACACAGCCCCACACACATCCCCACACACACACAACTGAACACACATGCAACCCCACACAACCACACACAACCCCACACAACCCCACACAACCCCCCACACAACCACAAACACAACCACACCCACAACCACAACAAGCATTGGCATAGCCAATAGGTCTCGCCTTTGGGACCTTTTAAGTGCCACGCAACAACGACTCACACTGCTGCACGCCCCACACTGTTGCACGCCTCACACTGCTGCATGCCTCACACTGCTGCACGCCACACACTGCTGCATTACTCAAAATGCTGCATGCTGCACACTGCTGCATTACTCACACTGCTGCATGCTGCACACTGCTGCATGCCTCACACTGCTGCACGCCTCACACTGCTGCACACTGCTGCATTACTCACACTGCTGCATGCTGTACACTGCTGCCTGCCACATACTGCTGCATGCCACACACTGCTGCACGCCTCACACTGCTGCACGCCTCACACTGCTGCACGCCTCACACTGCAGCACGCTTCACACTGCTGCACTCCTCACACTGCTGCACGCCTCACAATGCTGCACGCTGCACACTGCTGCATTACTAACACTGCTGCACGCTGCACACTGCTGCATGCTGCACACTGCTGCACACTGCTGCATTACTAACACTGATGCATGCTGCACACTGCCGCACAACTCACACTGCTGCATGCCACACACTGCTGCACGCCTCACACTGCTGCACACTGCTGTATTACTCACACTGCTGCATGCCTCACACTGCTGCATGCTGCACACTGCTGCATTACTCACACTGCTGCATGCTGCACACTACTGCATGCCTGACACTGCTGTATGCCTCACACTGCTGCACACTGCTGCATTACTCACACTGCTGCACGCCTCACACACTGCTGCATGCTGCACACTGCTGCATGACACATTGCTGCACGCCACACACTGCTGCACGCCACACACTGGTGCACGCCTCACACTGCTGCATGCCTCACACTGCTGCACACCTCACACTGCTGCACGCCACACTGCTGCACACCTCACACTGCTGCACGCTGCACACGGCTCCATTACTCACACTGCTGCACGCATCACACTGCTGCACATCACACACTGCTGCACGCCACACACTGCTGCACACTGCAATGGTGGCATACGCCAGCGTGTATGACGTACCGTACAGGTACACTTGTGTTGTTGAGGTACGTTGTACTCACCGTCTGCGCCATCGTCGGTTTCTATGCACCAGGTTGTAGGCGTACAGGACTGGGATGACACGAACGACGGGGTTCATGACGTGTATGTCGAGTACCGGGGTGCGGTTCGAGACGGTCTCTCCTTTTACGGCAGTTTTTGGGTCCTGTAGAAAAAGGGTTGTACGGAGTGTTGCAGAGACGAATCGTACTTGCTGGTCCGGAAACTGCTGCTTGTTTACGTACGGACGTAGCGTACTGCGTGACCCGGATACCAATCGTATGTATTATTGTGTCGGGGATCTGCTTTTGGTCTGGATAGTACTTGCTCGTACGTACGGGGAACTTGAAGGTGTACGATTTGTACGGGAAATATGCTCCGTACAGATATTTGGTATGCATTTTCCCAAATTGAAACCGGCCCCATAGTGTTTTTGAAGTTGCAATTAGTATACTATTGGTTAATTTGAATTTCCAGTGTTTTTATTGGTTAGTTTGTATATTTTGAATTTTTTGGAGGTGGTTAGTTTCCAAAAATGAAAAATGCTAATTAGTAGTATGGTATGGATAGTTTAATTAATTTATTTAAAAACTTTTTATATATATTATATATTTACATTTTTTAAATTTTTTGGTATTGTTATATATAAAGTTAATAATATTTATGTAGTAGTTTTTTGTAGTGAAATTTTTAATATATATGTGTTATTTAATTTTTTATGTAGTAGAAGTGTTTTTGTAAATTAATAATTATTTTTGTTATTTATAGTAATAAAATATTATTTTTGTTGTTTTATATTTGTGTTTGTTCCTATAGTATCTCGTCGATATTTTAAAATTTGCGATATTAGTGTTGTCGATAATTTGTTTCCGATATTTTTTACTTTGTGTATCTTTTGTAATGGTGGTCGATATTTTGTTATTTCGATATGTATGTTATCGATATTAGTGGTGTCGATATTTATGTATGTCGAAATTGTGTATCCAATATTTTTGTAATTTTTTAGTTAAGTATAGGAGTACAATATTAGCGTTTTCGATACTTTTTGATCGATATTTCTGTAGGACGATTATGTGTCTTTCGAAATTATATCAGTGATTTGTGCAGATGATATTAACTATCAACAGAACACTTTCACTACAGGTATTCATCCCCCATTAGCAATAAACTACACAAGAAGCATCAGGCAGACATCTCACCTTTGACTCCCGCTGTGTACCCATTGCTGAGTCAATGCACCTCAAATCTATAAGACTCATCTCTGATTTATTTATTTATAAGATCTGAAGCACACATAGATGGGGGACATTTTTCAGCACTGGGACCACTGTAGGTGCACGGGAAGGTAGATTAAGAACAAATATATTTGTTGAATTCTCATGTTGTCCAGAAGTCTTGGAGAGGTGATGGTGACTAACAGCTGGGGACCCCAGATCCCCAAAGCATTTACCACCAGATCTGACTATGCCTGGGAATAATTTTCGTTATGTGGCATCATTTAGCATAATCTGGGGAATTTTAGTTGTCAAAATTCCATATCATGTATGAGAATATGCCATTGCACCACCTCACTTTGACGAGATGTCCAGTACACAAGCAGAATTTCTTAAAGGCAGTCACCAATAAAATTACTCGAAAGTCATGTTGTGTCAACCTCTTTACACAAGCTGACCATTCAGTGCAAAATATACTTTTTTCAATGCTTTTCTTTTGAGTTACACGGAGAAAGTGCCACAGAGAGTGAGGCTGCTGTACAGACAGTATCAACTTCCGCTCTCTGTCCTGAAGCCTCCTCCCTCTGCTTTCTCCAGCCCTTGTTCATTTTGACACTCTAGTATACTTCTCTAGTGGGCTTAAAGCCACACCCCTACTTATTGCTTTGCTTGTTGCTGCGTCCTTCAAAATCCATGCTTGCTAGTGGTCAGTCCTGCCTCTTTCTCCCTCCTTTTCTCTTTCATTCCCCCCAGCAGCAGGGACTAACTACAGTATAATTACCCTTTATCCTGTTTCCTAGGGACATTTTTGGGGGTTTCCTGCTTGTATTTGGTTATGGTTCCCTTTACATTTGCAGAAGATTCTTTCTCTGGGCTTAGATTGGCTGCAATGATGTTTCTGTAAACAGGGCAGAACATCATGCTATGTCTGTCACACTTACAACACCCTTGGCCCACTTGTGTTTTTACTTTGTATTTCTCCCTTAGGCCTACTGCAGTGCTTGCTTCCTCTTTGTGCTGCCGGGCCCCACCCTCCAAACCATCCAGGGCTCACTCACTTCTCATGAAGTTCCCCACGCCCTCTGCCGAGTGTTTTGTTTCTTGTTCATTATCGCTCTGTGATTAGTGAGCGTCTGCGGTGTTACCAGCCAGCCACTCAAGAATAATGGTGGAGGTTGTGGACTGTCAAACCTAACAAAGTGGGATCCCCCTGGTGAGTGATAAGTGCAGAGGCGCTGTTGCACATTAACCAGTTGAAGGGGCCAAAGCAGATTACTCGAAGGGCATCTCCCAGGAGGTAAATTCATATCTGAAACATGCGCCCAGTGTTCTAAAATTACAGATATGTTCAGCTTCCCGGCGACCGAGCATGTAAAACGATGGCATACCTATGGAAATTTTAAAAAAAAGGAACAATTGAAAGGACAGAATGTTGAACAATGTCATACATTCACCCCAGTACAGAAATCTGGGCATAAATCCATCGTTTTTTTGCTCACCATACCATTCCAGTTTGAACTCAGCCATATGCAAATCAGTCTTGACCCTGCGCCCAATGGGAGCAGTCCAGCCCGAACTGCTAGGCCAGGTTCTTCCTGGGCTGGAAACAAGCACATTCGAACCGGTTTCGGGGTTTGACCCCTCATCCGCCAGAATAGCCTGAGTCCAGTGGCATGGAGAGCACAGGACCCACGTCTGGGCATACCCGGCTCACTCGGGTGACAAATGCAAAAAGTCAATTGATGGACAGAAGGCAGAACAATGTCATACATTCTCCCCAGTACAGAGATCTGGGTCTAAATCCATAGTTTTTTTGCTCACCATGCCATTCCAATTTGAACCCAGCCATGTTGAATTTATACATGCTTCTATTGTGTGTGATTGCTTCTAGGATCACAGGTGTTGCTTTACAATTAGCTGGCTGTGTTTCATCAGTGTGGAAGTTGCTTGTTTATCCAATGCTTAAATTGCACTGCTCCCATCTCTAGTTAGTGTTGGAGAACAGGAGATTTAAGTCTGCGTGCTGACTTGGAGCCACAGAGGTTTATTTTTTAACAGAGCTCCATTTACAACTGCCCACAGACAAGCCTGTAACGTAGTGGGCGCTAGGCCCACATGCTTGCAGACAAAACACACAAACACAGTGGTAGGGTACATGTAATTGGCCACGAGCATGTGCATCCGGGCCCTTTTATTAGCAGGGTCACATCACTAGTGACGCCACTAGAATGTGTCCAGCACCACACTACATTTCACCCAAACTTTATTCAAAATAAAGCAAAGTCCAACTTCTGGTAACAAACCTCATAGGGCACCATACAGAACTTTGGTACTGAGAGGAAGTCTGCAGGTGCAGCTGGGAGCACCCAAGCATCTCAGCACACATCCATAATTTAACCAGTGCCTACTGGGCGTGAACAATGCGTCGATGGAGTCTGGATTCCTTAGCAGCCTGTCCATCAGAATAATGACCTCTCTCACACTGCTGGATGAAATGGTGATGCGGTTGGTGAATGTCAACTAAACAATGGTGCATCAGGAGCATGAGGTAAGTCCTGCTGCAGAGTCTTTGCTTGAGGTGTCTGGGTACTATGATGGCCAAATCAGTCATGGCTGGAGTCTGAGGCTGCGGTTCCTCCCGGTACCTTGTCGGTGGAGCTGCTTCTCTACCATCTCTCATGCGAGGATCCCTGGGTGCTGGAATGCTCTGGAGGCTCTTGTGCTGGGCTGCCGCGATACTGTGTGGACTGTGCAGGATGCTGGTGGGCCGCCTGGGAGTAGCTGCATCAACACTGACAGGATCCAACGACGGTGGTCGGTGGGCTTGATGGTCCTTAATGGTCGGTGGGCTTGCCAACAGAACACAGGGGCACATGAACTGTTGGATAGCCCCTGGACATTTGGTCTCTCATTTTGATCGGGATCCCTTGGTTCTTCTGCAGGTGCAAGGCTACACCCCGTGATGATGTCATCAATTGGTTGGATGGGGTGGCGCACATGGCAGTGATGTTGTGGCTGCCATTGAACCTGGACGACAGGTGGTGGTGACTTGCCGGGAGGGAGGGTGTCTGAAGGGACTTCACAGACCGTATCTTCGTCTTGCTGAGGCTGTTCTTCACCCACGGCATCTGCGGTCAGAAGAAGGTATGCTGTCCAACTTAGACTGCTGACCCTCGGGACGGACGGTCGCACTGAGAAGCCTTGGAGAGAGACGCAGTTTGCACTACATCCCACTTACATTGGGTTCTCTCCAGGGACATCGGTCCACTTTGGTGGCTGTCTGGTGTCTCTGGGTGCAGTCTTGTCTTGTGGCAGTATGAATCCTCATTTGTCTCCTCTTGTTGGTCTTTTCAGCACACCTGTGTTTGCCTGGTTCTTCATGGTGACAGATTTGTCACTCTTCTTTGGGTAGACCTCTGGCTGGTCCGATCACTTCCTCAAGTGTCTTCGCGGTGCTCCTCTCTCAGGATAGGTGGTCACCTTTCCTTGAGGGAATTGTGCTTGCGCCTCAAGCCTGCACTATCATGGCGCCTGCTTCTGCCTCTGTACAGGCATGCTTGGCGGGGTCTGTCACTTTGTGTGACATGCTCATTGCTTGCGGTGCGATGTGGGGTCTGTCCACATGTTGCGTGTCTTTTGAGCACATGTTGCAGTGGCAGCTTGCCACGGGGAGTACACGACTCTCCTCTTGCCTGTCTTGGGCCAGTGGCAACTCCATATTGAGGCAGTGTGAGGGTGGGCACTCTTTGCTGTCTTTGGCCCATTGGGTGACTTCGCTGGACCAGTGGATATGTGGATGCTGTCCTTGCTGCCTTCAGCCAGGACTTTCTGGAAGTATTGGAGGGTATTAGAGAGCCTGACAGATGATGTTTGTCTTGACTAGGAATACACAACTTGTGTGCACATAATGAAACGTCAGTGCATATAACAGCCCTTGTTTTGCAAGATATTACATTGTACATAAGATTTCTAAAACGTTGAACAATGCCCTGGAATCAGCTGTAACGTACAAATCAAAGAGGAAGGCTTGTTCAGATAGGCAGCATTGTAATTAATCTGTGTGTGAGGATAGTAAAGCGTCAGGGCTTGAGTCTTGTGAAGGGAACTGAAGAAGTAAGGTGCACACCTTAAAGTATGTAGATAGAAAATACAAAATGTAACAACTGCTGAGTCCTGATCCAATATAGTTACGGTTGAATCAATTTGTATTACCAAGTTCTTCACAACTTACGCCAGCTGTGGTGCAGCGGTTACTGAAAAGAGCCAGTAGGGAAGGTTCTGGAGCTCAGGTGGTTTAGGAGGACGAAAACTTTCTGGGGCATATTATCAAGACAGGTGATAACATTATCACCGCTTTAGCGACAGAAAACTGCCGCTAAAATGGCGATAATGGGCTTAATAATATGCTCTATGGAATTCCAACTGAAGCCCATGTTACATATCCTCAAAAAAAGAAGAGCCCCTTAAGCAAAAAACCTTATGTTAGATATCCTTCACATCTAACATGGGCTTCAATGGGAATTCCATAAAGCATATTATCAAGCCCATTAGTGCCGTTTTAGTGGCTGTTTTCTGCTGCTAAAACGGCGATAATTTTATCGCCTGTCTTGATAATATGCCCCTCTCTGTCTTGTTCCCAATAAATTTAAGATAATTTCTGCCAATCCAGCAGTGAACATTAACAAGATAGGATAGATTGTGGCAGTCAAAGATCACCGTTAAGTTTAACATGATCTTTGTTTTATCTCCAGGCAAAAATATTGAACCCAAGAAACTCAATTAGATCGGTTAACGGAATAACATGGAGATTGTAAACCAGCGGGGTTAAAATGGAGCCAAGGGCTGATGATCCTCTATCTGGAGGCCGGAGTTATCAGTTAAATAGATAGAGAATCCAGGTGGGAAATTATTCAAGGGTAGCCCTGTGCCAAATGGGGGTGGGGTCGCACACTACTCACACACCGGCGGTGTCGCCCCTAAGGACTCTGGTCAATGTAGTAAAGTGTTTGTGATGCATCATCTTTCGATTTTCTGCTATGTTCGCTGTCTTCGCCATCCCTGGACACGTGTTTCGGGGTATCACCCCTCGTCAGCAGGGATAGGCTGTGTACTGGGGTTGCCGATGGCTGCCAATATCTGCCAGGTATAGTACCACTCAGGCGCGTAGGTGCGGGATCCCAGGCTCGTCAGCCCACTGCTCACGGGAGCTTTAAAGTTACAAATGGGGGTGGGGTCGCACACTACTCACACACCGGCGGTGTCGCCCCTAAGGACTCTGGTCAATGTAGTAAAGTGTTCGCGATGCATCATCTTTTGATTTTCTGCTATCTTCGCTGTCTTCGCCATCCCTGGACACGTGTTTCGGGGTATCACCCCTCGTCAGCAGGGATAGGCTGTGTACTGGGGTTGCCGATGGCTGCCAATATCTGCCAGGTATAGTACCACTCAGACGCGTAGGTGCTGGATCCCAGGCTCGTCAGCCCACTGCTCACGGGAGCTTTAAAGTTACAAATGAGGGTGGGGTCACACACTACTCACACACCGGCGGTGTCGCCCCTAAGGACTCTGGTCAATGTAGTAAAGTGTTCGCGATGCATCATCTTTCGATTTTCTGCTATCTTCGCTGTCTTCGCCATCCCTGGACACGTGTTTCGGGGTATCACCCCTCGTCAGCAGGGATAGGCTGTGTACTGGGGTTGCCGATGGCTGCCAATATCTGCCAGGTATAGTACCACTCAGGCGCGTAGATGCGGGATCCCAGGCTCGTCAGCCCACTGCTCACGGGATCTTTAAAGTTACAAATGGGAGTGGGGTCGCACACTACTCACACACCGTCGGTGTCGCCCCTAGGAACTCTGGTCAATGTAGTAAAGTGTTCGCGATGCATCATCTTTCGATTTTCTGCTATCTTCGCTGTCTTCGCCATACCTGGACCAGTGTTTCGGGGTATCACCCCTCGTCAGCAGGGATAGGCTGTGTACTGGGGTTGCCAATGGCTGCCAATATCTGCCAGGTATAGTACCATTCAGGCGCGTAGGTGCGGGATCCCAGGCTCGTCAGCCCACTGCTCACGGGAGCTTTAAAGTTACAAATGGGCGTGGGGTCGCACACTACTCACACACCGGCGGTGTCGCCCCTAAGGACTCTGGTCAATGTAGTAAAGTGTTCGCGATGCATCATCTTTCGATTTTCTGCTATCTTCGCTGTCTTCGCCATCCCTGGACACGTGTTTCGGGGTATCACCCCTCGTCAGCAGGGATAGGCTGTGTACTGGGGTTGCCGATGGCTGCCAATATCTGCCAGGTATAGTACCACTCAGACGCGTAGGTGCTGGATCCCAGGCTCGTCAGCCCACTGCTCACGGGAGCTTTAAAGTTACAAATGGGGGTGGGGTCGCACACTACTCACACACCGGCGGTGTCGCCCCTAAGGACTCTGGTCAATGTAGTAAAGTGTTCGCGATGCATCATCTTTCGATTTTCTGCTATCTTCGCTGTCTTCGCCATCCCTGGACACGTGTTTCGGGGTATCACCCCTCGTCAGCAGGGATAGGCTGTGTACTGGGTTTGCCGATGGCTGCCAATATCTGCCAGGTATAGTACCACTCAGGCGCGTAGATGCGGGATCCCAGGCTCGTCAGCCCACTGCTCACGGGATCTTTAAAGTTACAAATGGGGGTGGGGTCGCACACTACTCACACACCGTCGGTGTCGCCCCTAGGAACTCTGGTCAATGTAGTAAAGTGTTAGCGATGCATCATCTTTCGATTTTCTGCTATCTTCGCTGTCTTCGCCATACCTGGACCAGTGTTTCGGGGTATCACCCCTCGTCAGCAGGGATAGGCTGTGTACTGGGGTTGCCAATGGCTGCCAATATCTGCCAGGTATAGTACCACTCAGGCGCGTAGGTGCGGGATCCCAGGCTCGTCAGCCCACTGCTCACGGGAGCTTTAAAGTTACAAATGGGGGTGGGGTCGCACACTACTCACACACCGGCGGTGTCGCCCCTAAGGACTCTGGTCAATGTAGTAAAGTGTTCGCGATGCATCATCTTTCGATTTTCTGCTATCTTCGCTGTCTTCGCCATCCCTGGACACGTGTTTCGGGGCATCAGCCCTCGTCAGCAGGCATAGGCTGTGTACTGGGTTGCCGATGGCTGCCAATATCTGCCAGGTATAGTACCACTCAGGCGCGTAGGTGAAAGATCCCAGGCTCATCAGCCCACAGCTCACGGGAGCTTTAAAGTTACAAATGGGGGTGGGGTCGCACACTACTCACACACCGTCGGTGTCGCCCCTAAGGACTCTGGTCAATGTAGTAAAGTGTTCGCGATGCATCATCTTTCGATTTTCTGCTATCTTCGCTGTCTTCGCCATCCCTGGACACGTGTTTCGGGGTATCAGCCCTCATCAGCAGGGATAGGCTGTGTACTGGGGTTGCGGATGGCTGCCAATATCTGCCAGGTATAGTACCACTCAGGAACGTAGGTGAAAGATTCCAGGCTCGTCAGCCCACTGCTCACGGGAGCTTTAAAGTTACAAATGGGGGTGGGGTCGCACACTACTCACACACCGTCGGTGTCGCCCCTAAGGACTCTAGTCAATGTAGTAAAGTGTTCGCGATGCATCATCTTTCGATTTTCTGCTATCTTCGCTGTCTTCACCATTCCTGGACACGTGTTTCGGGGTATCACCCCTCGTCAGCAGGGATAGGCTGTGTACTGGGGTTGCCGATGGCTGCCAATAACTGCCAGGTATAGTACCACTAAGGCCCGTAGGTGCGGGATCCCAGGCTCGTCAGCAAACTGCTCACGGGAGCTTTAAAGTTACAAATGGGGGTGGGGTCGCACACTACTCACAGGCACGTAGGTGCGGGATCCCAGGCTCGTCAGCCCACTGCTCACGGGAGCTTTAAAGTTACAAATGGGGGTGGGGTCGCACACTACTCACACACCGGCGGTGTCGCCCGTAAGGACTCTGGTCAATGTAGTAAAGTGTTTGAGATGCATCATCTTTCGATTTTCTGCTATCTTCGCTGTCTTCGCCATCCCTGGACATGTGTTTCGGGTATCACCCCTCGTCAGCAGGGATAGGCTGTGTACTGGGGTTGCCGATGGCTGCCAATATCTGCCAGGTATAGTACCACTCAGGCGCGTAGGTGCGGGATCCCAGGCTCGTCAGCCCACTGCTCACGGGAGCTTTAAAGTTACAAATGGGGGTGGGGTCGCACACTACTCACACACCGGCGGTGTCGTCCCTAAGGACTCTGTTCAATGTAGTAAAGTGTTCGCGATGCATCATCTTTCGATTTTCTGCTATCTTCGCTGTCTTCGCCATCCCTGGACACGTGTTTTGGGGTATCACCCCTCGTCAGCAGGGATAGGCATTGTACTGGGGTTGCCGATGGCTGCCAATATCTGCCAGGTATAGTACCACTCAGGCGCATAGGTGCGGGATCCCAGGCTCGTCAGCCCACTGCTCACGGGAGCTTTAAAGTTACAAATGGGGGTGGGGTCGCACACTACTCACACACCGGCGGTGTCGCCCCTAAGGACTCTGGTCAATGTAGTAAAGTGTTTGAGATGCATCATCTTTCGATTTTCTGCTATCTTCGCTGTCTTCGCCATCCCTGGACACGTGTTTCGGGTATCACCCCTCGTCAGCAGGGATAGGCTGTGTACTGGGGTTGCCGATGGCTGCCAATATCTGCCAGGTATAGTACCACTCAGGCGCGTAGGTGCGGGATCCCAGGCTCGTCAGCCCACTGCTCACGGGAGCTTTAAAGTTACAAATGGGGTTGGGGTCGCACACTACTCACACACCGGCGGTGTCGCCCCTAAGGACTCTGTTCAATGTAGTAAAGTGTTCGCGATGCATCATCTTTCGATTTTCTGCTATCTTCGCTGTCTTCGCCATCCCTGGACACGTGTTTTGGGGTATCACCCCTCGTCAGCAGGGATAGGCATTGTACTGGGATTGCCGATGGCTGCCAATATCTGCCAGGTATAGTACCACTCAGGCGCATAGGTGCGGGATCCCAGGCTCGTCAGCCCACTGCTCACGGGAGCTTTAAAGTTACAAATGGGGGTGGGGTCGCACACTACTAACACACCGGCGGTGTCGCCCCTAAGGACTCTGGTCAATGTAGTAAAGTGTTCGCGATGCATCATCTTTCGATTTTCTGCTATCTTCGCTGTCTTCACCATCCCTGGACACGTGTTTCGGTGTATCACCCCTCATCAGCAGGGATAGGCTGTGTATTGGGGTTGCCGGTGGCTGCCAATATCTGCCAGGTATAGTACCACTCAGGCGCGTAGGTGCGGGATCCCAGGCTCGTCAGCCCACTGCTCACGGGAGCTTTAAAGTTACAAATGGGGGTGGGGTCGCACACTACTAACACACCGGCGGTGTCGCCCCTAAGGACCCCCATTTGTAACTTTAAAGCTCCCGTAAGCAGTAGGCTGATGAGCCTGGGATCCCGCACCTACGCGCTTGAGTGGTACTATACCTGGCAGATATTGGCAGCCAGCGGCAACCCCAGTACACGGCCTATCCCTGCTGACGAGGGGTGATACCCCGAAACATGTGTCCAGGGATGGCGAAGACAGCGAAGAAAGCAGAAGACCGAAAGATGATGCATCCCGAACACTTTACTACATTGACCAGAGTCCTTAGGGGCGACACCGCCGGTGTGTGAGTAGTGTGCGACCCCACCCCCATTTGTAACTTTAAAGCTCCCGTCAGCAGTGGGCTGACGAGCCTGGGATCCCGCACCTACGCGCCTGAGTGGTACTATACCTGGCAGATATTGGCAGCCATCGGCAACCCCAGTACACGGCCTATCCCTGCTGACGAAGGGTGATACCCCGAAACACGTGTCCAGGGATGGCGAAGACAGCGAAGATAGCAGAAGATCGAAAGATGATGCATCGCGAACACTTTACTACATTGACCAGAGTCCTTAGGGGCGACACCGCCGGTGTGTGAGTAGTGTGCGACCCCACCCCCATTTGTAACTTTAAAGCTCCCGTGAGCAGTGGGCTGACAACCCTGGATCCCGCACATACGCGCCTGAGTGGTACTATACCTGGCAGATATTGGCAGCCATCGGCAACCCCAGTACACGGCCTATCCCTGATGACGAGGGGTGATACCCCGAAACACGTGTCCAGGGATGGCGAAGACAGCAAAGATAGCAGAAGATCGAAAGATGATGCATCGCGAACACTTTACTACATTGACCAGAGTCCTTAGGGGTGACACCGCCGGTGTGTGAGTAGTGTGCGACCCCACCCCCATTTGTAACTTTAAAGCTCCCGTGAGCAGTGGGCTGACGAACCTGGGATCCCGCACCTACGTGCTTGAGTGGTACTATACCTGGCAGATATTGGCAGCCATCGGCAACCCCAGTACACAGCCTATCCCTGCTGGCGAGGGGTGATACCCCGAAACACATGTCCAGGGATGGCAAAGACAGCGAAGATAGCAGAAAATCGAAAGATGATGCATCGCGAACAATTTACTACATTGACCAGAGTCCTTAGGGGCGACACCGACGGTGTGTGAGTAGTGTGCGACCCCACCCCCATTTGTAACTTTAAAGCTCCCGTGAGCAGTGGGCTGACGAGCCTGGGATCCCGCACCTACGAGCCTGAGTGGTACTATACCTGACAGATATTGGCAGCCATCGGTAACCCCAGTACACAGCCTATCCCTGCTGACGAGGGGTGATACCCCGAAACACGTGTCCAGGGATGGCGAAGACAGCGAAGATAGCAGAAAATCGAAAGATGATGCATCGCGAACACTTTACTACATTGACTAGAGTCCTTAGGGGCGACACCGACGGTGTGTGAGTAGTGTGCGACCCCACCCCCATTTGTAACTTTAAAGCTCCCGTGAGCAGTGGGCTGACGAGCCTGGAATCTTTCACCTACGTTCCTGAGTGGTACTATACCTGGCAGATATTGGCAGCCATTGGCAACCCCAGTACACGGCCTATCCCTGCTGACGAGGGGTGATACCCCGAAACACGTGTCCAGGGATAGCGAAGACATCGAAGATAGCAGCAGATCGAAAGATGATGCATCGCGAACACTTTACTACATTGACCAGAGTCCTTAGGGGCGACACCGCCGGTGTGTGAGTAGTGTGCGACCCCACCCCCATTTGTAACTTTAAAGCTCCCGTGAGCAGTGGGCTGACGAGCCTGGGATCCCGCACCTACGAGCCTGAGTGGTACTATACCTGACAGATATTGGCAGCCATCGGTAACCCCAGTACACAGCCTATCCCTGCTGACGAGGGGTGATACCCCGAAACACGTGTCCAGGGATGGCGAAGACAGCGAAGATAGCAGAAAATCGAAAGATGATGCATCGCGAACACTTTACTACATTGACTAGAGTCCTTAGGGGCGACACCGACGGTGTGTGAGTAGTGTGCGACCCCACCCCCATTTGTAACTTTAAAGCTCCCGTGAGCAGTGGGCTGACGAGCCTGGAATCTTTCACCTACGTTCCTGAGTGGTACTATACCTGGCAGATATTGGCAGCCATTGGCAACCCCAGTACACGGCCTATCCCTGCTGACGAGGGGTGATACCCCGAAACACGTGTCCAGGGATAGCGAAGACATCGAAGATAGCAGCAGATCGAAAGATGATGCATCGCGAACACTTTACTACATTGACCAGAGTCCTTAGGGGCGACACCGCCGGTGTGTGAGTAGTGTGCGACCCCACCTCCATTTGTAACTTTAAAGCTCCTGTGAGCAGTGGGCTGATGAGCCTGGGATCCCGCACCTACGCGCCTGAGTGGTACTATACCTGGCAGATATTGGCAGCCATCGGCAACCCCAGTACACGGCCTATCCCTGCTGACGAGGGGTGATACCCCGAAACACGTTTCGAGGGATGGCGAAGACAGCGAAGATAGCAGAAGATCGAAAGATGATGCATCGCGAACACTTTACTACATTGACCAGAGTCCTTAGGGGCGACACCGCCGGTGTGTAAGTAGTGTGCGACCCCACCCCCATTTGTAAATTTAAAGCTCCCTTGAGCAGTGGGCTGAAGAGCCTGGGATCCCGCACCTACGCGCCTGAGTGGTACTATACCTGGCAGATATTGGCAGCCATTGGCAACCCCAGTACACGGCCTATCCCTGCTGAGGAGGGTGATACCCCGAAACACGTGTCCAGGGATGGCGAAGACAGCGAAGATAGCAGAAGATCGAAAGATGATGCATCGCAAACACTTTACTACATTGACCAGAGTCCTTAGGGGCGACACCGCCGGTGTGTGAGTAGTGTGCAACCCCACCCCCATTTGTAACTTTAAAGCTCCCGTGAGCAGTGGGCTGACGAGCCTGGGATCCCGCACCAACGCGCCTGAGTGGCACTATACCTGGCAGATATTGGCAGCCATCGGCAACCCCAGTACACGGCCTATCCCTGCTGACGAGAGGTGATACCCCGAAACACGTGTCCAGGGATGGCGAAGACAGCGAAGATAGCAGAAGATCGAAAGATGATGCATCGCGAACACTTTACTACATTGACCAGAGTCCTTCGGGGCGACACCGCCGGTGTGTGGGTAGTGTGCAACCCCACCCCCATTTGTAACTTCAAAGCTCCCGTGAGCAGTGGGCTGACGAGCCTGGGATCCCGCACCAACGCGCCTGAGTGGCACTATACCTGGCAGATATTGGCAGCCATCGGCAACCCCAGTACACGGCCTATCCCTGCTGACGAGAGGTGATACCCCGAAACACGTGTCCAGGATTGGCGAAGAAAGCGAAGATAGCAGAAGATCGAAAGATGATGCATCGCAAACACTTTACTACATTGACCAGAGTCCTTAAGGGCGACACCGCCGGTGTGTGAGTAGTGTGCGACCCAACCCCCATTTGTAACTTTAAAGCTCCCGTGAGCAGTGGGCTGACGAGCCTGGGATCCCGCACCTACGCGCCTGAGTGGTACTATACCTGGCAGATATTGGCAGCCATCGGCAACCCCAGTACACGGCCTATCCCTGCTGACGAGGGGTGATACCCCAAAACACGTGTCCAGGGATGGCGAAGACATCGAAGATAGCAGCAGATCGAAAGATGATGCATCGCGAACACTTTACTACATTGACCAGAGTCCTTAGGGGCGACACCGCCGGTGTGTGAGTAGTGTGCGACCCCACATCCATTTTTAACTTTAAAGCTCCCTTGAGCAGTGGGCTGAAGAGCCTGGGATCCCGCACCTACGCGCCTGAGTGGTACTATACCTGGCAGATATTGGCAGCCATTGGCAACCCCAGTACACGGCCTATCCCTGCTGACGAGGGGTGATACCCCGAAACATGTGTCCAGGGATGGCGAAGACAGCGAAGATAGCAGAAGATCGAAAGATGATGCATCGCGAACACTTTACTACATTGACCAGAGTCCTTAGGGGCGACACCGCCGGTGTGTGAGTAGTGTGCGACCCCACCCCCATTTTTAACTTTAAAGCTCCCTTGAGCAGTGGGCTGAAGAGCCTGGGATCCCGCACCTACGCGCCTGAGTGGTACTATACCTGGCAGATATTGGCAGCCATCGGCAACCCCAGTACACGGCCTATCCCTGCTGACGAGGGGTGATACCCCGAAACACGTGTCCAGGGATGGCGAAGACAGCGAAGATAGCAGAAGATCGAAAGATGATGCATCGCGAACACTTTACTACATTGACCAGAGTCCTTAGGGGCGACACCGCCGGTGTGTGAGTAGTGTGCGACCCCACCCCCATTTGTAGCCCTGTGCCATGCCATGCTTAGGAGCGTGTTGTTGAGTGGGAGCTCTGATTTTCAGTGAACTGCTTGAGGTCTCTCTCCACTGTGCAGTGAGCTGCAGCCATGCTCCTGGGCAGCTTAATGGGTCAAAGGCTGCTGCTCAGACACACTGGGGTACTATCCCCAGTTGTGGTGTGTGGAAGGGGCCACAGGGCAAGGCCACCAGTTCTGGGATTGGCTAGTGCCGGAAAATTCTATTGTAACGTGCCACTCACAGGGTCTCCTATTAGTCAGCTCCAAGACACACTGCAGCCCCAATGAAGGCACCCTCTCCGAGCCTATCTTTCAATCCTCCCACAATCTTTGCCCCCCCCAGCGGCACCACCTGACACGTTTCATGGCAGTCCCCTTCACCTAACACTGATTTCGCAAGGAGGGTGGCTCTGCGGGCCTTGATGAGTTAACACGCTGGTTCTGCAACAGTGAGGGGCCCACCCTGCCCTCTGCAGTTTGAACTCTGGTCAGGCCACGGGACCTCCGGGTCCCCGGTAGTGTCGTGCGGGAGACTGATTTAATGTCCTGCAGGAAGCTTTTGTCTCAGCCACTCCCTCGAGGGCTGGACACCCTTCACCCCCACACTCATCCATCACGGGTGCCAAGAGCGACATGGCCCATCATTAAAAGGGCCCAGGTGCATGTGCTTGTGGCCAGTTACTGATGTACATTCCCTGGCATCTGTGTCAATCTTTTACGTAATGTGGGCCGGAGGCCCAACACCACATTGGCAACGAGGCGGGTCGCTGATCCAGCATGCCCGCTGCTTCCTCGCATTCAGGAGGAGGTAATGAGCTACTGCAATGATGGTGGTGAGGTTAGTGCTCAGCATGGCGACGTGGCCCTACCTTGAAGGAAGGAGGCACGGAAACTGCTCGTCTCCCACTCACATCGCCCAGCAAATGGAAGAGTGGACGAGCACCCCCGCAGCGTCCGCCCGAATGCCAAGTAATGCGTGAATCTCCTCACATAGTCGTGGGATGGCCGCCAACACACTCAGGCAATTGCTGCAGCAAGAGCCTTGCGTTCCACACTGTGCAACGCACAATGGCAGACCTGCCACCCCCGAGCTAAGCACTGCTCCACCGACTGTGCTCCCTGCATCCATGACACAAAAAGAAAAGAAGGCGCCGCAAAGGCACAAGTGTGCATGCCCGCAGCCACAGACGGCACTGGCGCAGGGCATATGAGGCCCAGCCTGTAGTTGCCCACAGTATGCTCCAGCACCGCCTTTGACAATGGCTGGCACCATAGGGAGGGTAGTACCCAGCCAGCGAGGAAGAGAGCTGAGGCAGTTTTCACCCGGAGGGAAAGCTGCGTGAGCCGGGACACGGAAATACATATTGCCATGTGTCCTGGGTTCAAGAGTTCCCCATCGCTGACAGCATGCCGCCGAGCCCGTGTGCACCGCCCCTACCGTGGCCCCCCAATCTTCCTCTAGCGATCAACACAGTCCAGAAGTAGGTGGGCGGCTGCAGGTTGTTTGCCAGTAAGCGTCTGGGTGTCGAGACACGAGAGAGAGTGAGAGAACGCTGGAAAACGCCATTCGATTGCTGCCTGCCCGTGGCCTTCAGAGGCTACGCTTTCTGCACTCCGCTGTGCTCCACTGCCATGGGGGCCCGCGCACTTGGGGCCGGAAGGTCTGGAGGTTCGGAGGTCTGATCGGAGGTCTGCCCGCTTGACACCGCTGACACCACCTCATTACCTCATTACCGCACTACCGCGCTACCGTGCTGCCTGCCTGCATCAGCGGGTCCCGGCCGGAGCCGGAGCAGTGAGGTGAGTCCCGCTCCGCGGTTGGGACGGAGCGCTGGATCACCGGAGAGGAGCGGAGAGTCACGGGCAATCTCCCCAGGCACTTTTACGGTCGGACTTTGCTTTGCTTTGCCTCACACTGCCTCTCACTGCCTCATCCAGATGTAAGAGACCGAGAAGAGATCGTGGGACTGTACGCTAAGTACTGCAGTGGTTCCTGTGGGGGGGCTCCAGGAAGAGGCAGACACTCATAAGGAGGACAATTGCCGGGCATTAGTTTGGTAAGTCCCAACATTCATACTATCACTTATTTCAAATAACAACTATAAGCTGCATGTTCCTTAACTTACTGAACTGCTTCTGGACTTTCCTGGCATGTATATATGTACCCTCAGTAATCAGCATTGACCTGGTATTGAACTTCATTGCACTTGTATTTAACCTGCGAAAATATAAAAAAGCTATTTCTGAGTTGGATAAGGCCATCGCATTGCCTCTGCCTTACTCCGCGAAACCACACTTTTTACCCCTCCCTGACAGCGGCTGCTGAACATTCATTGCGTACTGTACATGTGTTGGAATTGGTAACACAGCAGCGCACAGAGGAGGCAAACAGGCTTGGGAGGGCGTACGGATCCTAGTGGATCCTAGTGGATCCTAGTGGATCTTGCAGATCTGAGTCCTCACGTAGGAAAAGCTAGAGAGGGGAGCATTAGGGTTGCCCCCGGGTGCCAACTTCGAATTTAAATACACTCAGATTCAAAGAAACCAGCATACACAATAAATTAAATATTATGAGATCAGGGAAGGAAAGGTCCGCAGGTACTGCAACAAAACGAGCAAAAAAGATGCAGCAATCTTCGGTATCAAAAAAGTTAAAAACCAACGCAATAGGACCGACCCAGTCGCTCATCTCCCCAATTGCAAGGATGTTCGAGAAAGCCGGTAAAATACCGGAGAAGTTTCAATTCATGAAGGATCAAACCGGAGCTCTGATGCTAATGAAATCAGAAACAAACAATGACAAACTACAGACCCCCATGAAACCTACTATCAGCGAAACCCACAATTGGACACAAAACAGTCAGCAAATGGAACAAATAGAACAAAACCGTGACGAAAACCAAAGTGAGGACCTAGATATGTTGACTGGAGAATAACTGCAATGGATAACTCAGCAAGAACCTCCTAAAGAGTTGCAATACGGCAATATAAAGACAGAGACAGAGTCAAAGGCAAATGATGATGACTCTCCCTCAAATAATTTGTACTTACAAACTCAGGAAACTAATCACCTACACTACGGAGTTACCAGGGAGCAAGCGTCACCAAGGTGCCTCATTGAAGTCTATGTTGAAATCAATAAACGGTTGTGTGTACCCCCTGAGGAATTTGAAATATATCAAAATCAGGATAGGGCCGACCAGGGGAGGGACAATAACAAGAACCAGCTCAATGAAACCACATTGTTTGGGTAAGATCTTTGAAGGTCCTCTGGAAAAAAACGATTTATCCCCGAATACTATTGATAAAAATAAGGTAGATCTTAAAAATCCCCAGTACAGTAAGCAAACAAAGGGGGATATAAAACAACAAGAAGTAGGGATACCATGGGATATCTTTTACCAAACTTCGACACTCACGTTGGAAGCTCTCAAGTACCAATCAAATAAAATGGACATACAAATTGACCTTTTAAAAATGATGGCAAATAATGTGGCGGGAATTGATAACAAACTTGCCCAATTAAACAACTTGATAACTAAAGTACAGTCAGAAAACGAAAAAACAACCTCTGACTGTATCTATGTACCTATCATGCATAAATTAGCAGTGCTACCGGAAGTTTTAACAAGCATAATAGAAGACACCAAAAGAAACATCCAAGTCAGAAAGGATAAAGCTAATATGGATTATGCTATCACAAAGGAAAATAACAAAAATGAAACTGGAAATGGGTCTGACAGCCAGAAAGGCTGTGAACTAAAACAATCAACAAAACAACATGATGAAATAGTTAACTTATCAGTCCAGCAAGCGATGGTCCTACCAGGAAATGAAACTATGTGCAATGCTAATCAAGAGGATCAAATCCACAATAATACTGAATCAGATGGATTCTCGATGATGTCAATACGTCATAGAAAAAAACTTCGAAAAGCAAGGAAAAACGAAAAACTGAAACAGACTGCTAAAAGTAAGACAGATGATGACCAAATATCAATAACGTCAGAGGATACAATGAAAGGAATCAACAACTTCTTTCCTATTTTTGTTAAAACCCCAACAACTGGTCCAAACCAATCAACGTGCCCCAACGTAAATGAAACACAAGTCGTAGTAAGGAAGAATAATAAAGTACTAGAAGGGCAAGAGGGCAAAATGACCCCAGATATCACGTCACAGGTAACCAAACTGGACATAAAGCAAAAAGAAGAAGAAAGAGCACCAACCAACTATTACTCTGACAAAATGAATGAAAGTAGCCCTGCCAACTTACCCATAATAACGACTCCGCACCAAAACCACGGCACTGATGTGAGAATAAAAAAAGATGGGGACCCTATAGTGGTGAAGGCGGGGAAAGGTCCAATAAAAACACAGGAATGGGATCATCTCCTAAACAATCACAGGGAAGGGAAAAAATGAGTTAGCTTTAAACAAAACCAAATTGAGAAAAACGAGGTCCCTACATATAAAACCCCTAAAATCAGTGAAAATCTTATTTTTACACCAGAATTTCAGTCAAGCGGCAGGCACGATATACTTAATTGTGGGAAACTTCCTCAGACTATTTAAATCAATACCATCACTGACTAACATCATAAGTGAGGATATTATTTCACTTGAGTACATGGAGGGGAAACACAGCAGCAAAACTTCGACGTTAATCACATTAATATCCCCAATAATAGCTGAACAGATCATGAATGAGTGTATGACATTCAAAACCTGGGGTATAGTACTAACTAAACAAATCCCAGAGGTTTATCCTACTCCTTTTATGGGGGATGAATCATTAATAAAACAGGAAAAAGTAGATACACAGACCGTTTCTGTCCTAAAAAATGCACTTGGTAGATCTCCCAGGAAAATGTATGTACCCTGTCACAACACAACATAGACAGAAATTTAGAAATACATGAAAAATGGATTACTGCGGCACTACATAGCAACTGTAATCAATGATATGGTAGTCCTTTGCAAATAGGAGAAATAGGTAATAATACAGAAATAATAAGAATGTGTTCATGGAATATTAATGGGTTAAGAGGTAAGATTCATAACGCTCATATCGATTTCTTAGTGGGTACATTTCAGATTATAGTACTACAAGAAACTTGGGAAATCAACCCATTTCTATTACATGGATACGTAGGCTACTACGAACATGGAAAGAAAGAGCAAAGGTTTGGGTGAGCTAGTGGGGGTCAGGCAATATTTATCTCTAATTCGTTACAGGGTCACCATGAGCAAGTGGAACTAAATAGCACAAACATCTTGATAGTTAAATTAAACTACAAAATAAATAACCAAAAATCCAAAACGTTATATCTGATCACGGTTTACATATTGCCTACTAACAGAAGCAGAGAGACAATCTGCGGAACCTTTAACAATGTTCTAATCACCATGATGCTGGAGGATCCATTGGCTGATTTTCTGATTACTGGGGACTTTAACCTCAATCTTATGTCACCCCATACAAGAGATCATACAACCCAATCACAAAATCACCAATGGTTAATTCCAGAGCAGAATCTAAGGAAAGATAATACCTCCACTAAGAATGGAATGGGAACAAAATTCGTAAAGGACATCGAAGCAATGGGACTTCGAATTTTAAATGGCAGAATAAAAATGGATGTGCCCCCAGCATATAGTTATTTTGGGTATAATGTACATTCCAGGATTAATTACACCATGACCTCATTATTTATGTTTCACAACATTACCTCGTACCAACTAAAGAAAGTAAATGAAAGTGACCACGCCCAGGAAATAATTATAATGAACATCGGAACAAATACAAACAAGGCCTATCAGACTGTGTGGTACTGAAATTCTGGACCCGTGTCATAAACATCGTCGTATCATGACGATTTTGGTATCAGTAGACCGAGAATGACGAGCATGCTATGTACGAGTATTTTCAGCATATTCGAGTGACGAGATCACTATAAAATCAGAGATTCCCTTATGAACCCTCGGGTTCCATTTTGTGTACAGCAGCCATTTTGTGGTTGCCCTCACATAGGCCGATGACTAAGGCCAAAACGAGTCTTAAGGACACGTACACTTTTGCTGACTTCTGTGTGACCTGGGCAAGCTGACTCCACAGCCCGAAGCCAAACCTGTTCGGCCAGCTTCTTTCCCAGTGGCCAATCGAGATTAGAGATCAAGCCACAACATGCCATAAACTCTTTATTATACACAACTATGTCTGATCTTACTCACACCTGTCTCTGTTCCTTTCTTTATGGCCTGCTTTACGATGAGGAGGTACCCGTTTTTATTAGGGGTCCGTCCGATATCTGATGAAAAGTGTTGGGCCTTGCCGGGTAATTGATTGTGGCTGGACAAACTGAAATATGGGCTTGTCATCATGATTCTGCTTTTTGTTTGTCGTGAAAATATGTGAATGGTCAACTGTAAATAAGGAATGTTTGCCTGAAGCATAATATTTGGTATAAAAGGGATGACTAGCTTTGTAAAGTTGAGCAGTCTCCTGAGAATATACACCGTGCTGTACTTCTAGGATACCTGTTACTGGCTGCAGCCAATAAAATTGATCTTTGAAGTCACCACTAAGACTCTGCGTTTCTGTAGTCTGAGACAGGTTAACTCGAAGTCTTTGGGTGTGTCCCCTGGCACCGCTGGGTTCTTAAAAACCCAGTACTTCAATTGGCGCCCAACGTGGGGCGATTTCAGCGGTACCGGTCCAAACCAGAGGTTCGTGAGGAGCTTCGTGTGAAATTCTGGAGGAAGGCCAACCACTTCATCGACCCCTGTATGTCGTCGTGGTACGAAAGTCTTTGCTGCGAGGTTCCACGCTTTCTGACGGCTACGAAGGACTGCTGCCCTGACTATCGCCCTGTCTTGGACCCTTTGATGATTTGTAGAGCGAGACGATAGACGAGGCTACTGGTGACGTCATCGATACCTCAGTTAAGTATGAGTGGAGCGTCTCCCAGTCCTTAGTTTGGTTCTTAGTTTTCGATATCCCCTTGAGATCTTTGATTTGGAACTTGCAAGTACCAAAGCCGAGGGACTCGTGTATTCACAAGACTATCGTTTTTGATATTCCCTTGAAGTTTGAAGCTAGACTAGAGAGCGAAGATGCCTGGTCTTAGTAGACTTGAAAATTTGTTTTGTCTCGGTTGTAATAGGGATTCCCGATTGGAGGACTTGTGTCCGGTTCCTCCAATTGGAACTCCACCCTATGAGCTTTATGTGAAGCATGGCGTAGGTCCCATCACATATAATGAAGTATGGATCCAATACACCAGGAAAGATGGTGTTCTAAAGTGGCCCCAATATGGTAGTTTTGACACAGAGATTCTAGATAATCTAGAGGTTAGACTTTTTAAGAAGAAAGCCCGGCCGGCGATGTTTGACTCTTTCCGCCTATGGCGAAAGGAAGCCAAACAGAAAGAAATGAAATTAGCAAAGAGGAATAAAAGAGAAAGGGGTATCTCGATAATGCAAGCTGCTATGCTAAGATAACGATGAAGAACAGGCAAGTGAGCAGTTGCACAGGCAACGTAAAATGGCGATTGATAAATGCTATCCAGTTTTGCCGCCTCTCCAGCAAGATGCAGCAAAGGAACTCGAGAAAGATCCTTTAATGTCACACTTGTTAAGTTCGCCACCCCCCTATGCGCAGAGTGCTACAGCACCTCCACAAACTTTAGTTGTGCAACCCCCGGTTGTTCTGCCTCAGGTTCTTCCACAGCTGCCAGCTCCTCTTCAGTTGGCTCCTACTCCTCTGGTGCAGCCTCCTCAAGGGCCGCCGACCATACCTGCTCCACCTGTGCTTCCTAAGACTTTACCTACTGTATTGACTACCTTTTCCAACATCCCTTCTGATACTGCCTCTGCGTCTGGCTTACCTCACTCTGTTTTTCCTCCTATTCTTTTGTCGACTTCTCCTTCTGTTCGACAGAGAATGACTGATACTGTTGTTAGCCTTCTATCTCCTTTCTTTGGGGCAGCAAGTATGACCCCTGTTTCAACACGCAAACAGTTGCATAGTCAATTGCCTGATTCTAGAGAGCGAGAGATATTGGATCATTTGGCGCATAAATGGGTTACCGACCCCACAAGATATGAGTTGGAGTCTGTTATGGATGTCTTCCGTCAATGGGAAGCACCGAAACAGAGATATGTTTTTGAGAAAATGTGTGTTTTTCTTTGTGAAGAATTGGAGGATAATGATTTGGAATCCAATCCGCCTGAGTTGTGCCGTGTACGGTTCGAGTTTGCAAAAGGCATGGTTGTAGGTTCCGATGTTGAGAAAGCAGTTGCGACATTGTTGTCGTTTAGGAGTGAGACTATTTCTCAACAGTTGTTTGAGCCTAATCTTTCTGTTAAGAAGAAGGTGAGACAGTATCCAATGAGAGAAGTCCCTCCAGTGTGGAAAGAAGCAGTTCAGGCTGGCGCTGGTCTTAACATTGATGCCGTACCAGCTCATTTTCAGCGTGTTTGGGTACATGTTGCATGGAAAAGAGCTGAAGTCTTGGCTCTTAAACAGACATTACCTGATCCCCGTTAAAATCCTGCAGGGTATTATAAGGAATTATCACAAACTGCAGACTCATGTATTATGAATCTAGCAGATATTGATATGTTGTTTGGGAATGTTGTTCCACAGCCTTTATGGGGATTGATTCGCCATACAGATCATGCACAAGAGTTAGGTGACTCATGGGCTAATATTAGTGCTGCAAATGATAGATAAGTTGGTGTGCTAAACCTGAGTCTTTAGTAGCAGAACTCCCTGGTAAGATCGTTACTTACATGAAGACTTTAATGCCTGCGATGCGTGTAAATTGGGATAAATTGTCTGCATGTAAGCAGAAGAAAGATGAAACCGTATCCGATTTCTTCACCAGGTTTGAAGAGACGTTTATCGACCACAGTGGTCAAGATATGAGTACAGAAGGTGGTCAACGGTTGTTCGTTGACAAGTATGTGCAAAATTTGCTTCCCGAGTTGTGTAACAAATTGAAAGATTCAGAGAGTTCTTTGGCCGTTTCCTCCTCAGCAGAGATATTGGCTACTGCACAGTACTACGAAAATAGGGAAAAAGATGAGAAGGATAGAGCAGACAAGAAAACTAAGGAATTGAAGACGAAGGTTCTTTTACAGGAGGCGTATCCACCCCGTGGTGGTCAGCGTGATTATCAGCAGCCTCAGCAATTTCAGAGAAACTTGCAAAGGTTTGAGTTTTCTCAACCACGTTATCCTGTGGGCCCTAATCAGTGTGCATATTGTAAAGAAGAGGGTCATTTTAAAAGTAGCTGTCCTGTTTTGTTACAGCGTATGAATGGTGTTTCTAGCGCAAGAGGTCAAGGCATTTCTCAAGCTCCTAGAGGTAGAGGACGTGGAAATTTCCCCCAGAACGCGCGTCCCTTTCCTCCTCAAAATTCAATGAATAGTTTTGACCAGCAGAATAACGCGTCTGTTAGGACGACTCAGTATTATGCTGATGACTATTATGCAGAAGTTGGGAATATGGAAGGTAATGATTGCTAGGACAGTCATTGACAAAGAGAGGGAGTTGTTTCAGTTCCAGTAGATCAGAGTGGACCTTATGTTGAGGTGATTACATCAGGTGTGTCGGAACCTTTTCTGTTGGATACTGGTGCTACAAAGAGTTCTATTATGCACTCTAAACTCCCTGGCACACCTTTGTCTGGCGAGACGAATGTTTCAGTAGGTTTTTCTGGCGCCCCAGTTAGGAACCCGGTTTCTAGTCCTATGTCCCTTTCTGTTGGACCTTGTGAATTCGAAGCACCCCTTATTCTGACGACAGGTTGTGGTGAGAACTTGTTAGGATTGGATCTGTTGAAAAGATTGTATGCGACATTGTATTGTTCTCCTTCGGGAGTACAACTTACATTGGGTAAGAAAGTGGTCTCCCCAATGTATTTGTCAAAGGATAAACTTCCGACAGAATTGTCGTTTCTTCCTGATATTCTTTGGGCTACTGGTCCTAATGATGTGGGTCTGTTGGAAATACCACCATATGTTGTGACATTGAAAGCCAATGTTAAAATGCCACGTATTCCCCAATACAAAATCTCTAGTGAAGGTGAAAAGGCATTGCTAGCGATCATTTATGATTTGATTGAAAAAGATGTAATAGAAGAAACAAGAGGCAAAGTTTGCAATAGACCTGTTCTGCCTGTTTTGAAGCATACTGACCCTTCTCAGCCACCTGTTTACAGGTTTGTGATTGATCTTAGAGAGGTCAATAAAATCGTTGTGCCACAATTTTCAGTTGTTCGTGATATCACTGCCTTATTAACTATGATTCCGGCTTCAGCCACTTGGTTCTCGGTGATTGACTTGAAGAATGCTTTCTTCAGCATCCCGATTGCCGAGGAGAGCAGGGACATCTTTGGATTCTGTTTAGGAGGCCGAAGCTTCTGGTTCAAACGCGCTCCCCAAGGCTATTGCGAGAGTCCGTCAATCTATAGTCAGGCTCTAAAAACACAACTTGATACTAGTGTTCTACCTGATAGCGCTACCCTTATTCAGTACGTTGACGATTTGCTAGTCGCTGCAGATAATGAGGAGATTTGTAAAGAAGCCACATTGTCGTTGTTGCGTCATTTGTCTGATTTGCATCACAAAGTGTCTCTTTCGAAATTGCAATATTGTCGACAAGAAATGAACTACTTAGGTCATCTCTTATCGAAGGAGGGAAGGAAACTGACCCCAGAAAGAATTCAGGCAATTGCAAAATTGAGTGTGCCAATGACACAGAGAGAAGTGCGTGCTTTCTTGGGTATTATATCATATTGCAGACAATGGATACCGAATTTTTCTCAGCTGGCCAAACCTTTGGTAGCATTGACCTGTAAAGATACACCAAATCCCCTTCCGTGGTCTGCAGATTGTCAGAAAAGTTTTTCTGAACTGCGTGATGCATTATGTTCGGCTCCTGTGTTGGGTACCCCCGACTACAGTAAGCCTTTTACACTGTATGTCCATGAGAAAGAAGGATGTGCATTGTCAGTGTTGACACAGTCTTTTGGGGACGAGCAACGTCCATGCGCGTATTTCTCGTCGACTTTGGATCCGGTAGCTAGAGCGTTGCCGAGTTGTTTGAGAGCCACAGCAGCAGCAGCTGTTTCTATTTGGCAGTCTGCTGGTTTAGTGATGAATAATATGTTGATTGTGATGGTTCCACATGCAGTGGACACTTTGTTAAACAGGACCAAGACACAGCACTTAACTAGTGCTCGATTGTCAGGTTACGAGTTGACACTTTTAGCGAGGCATGTCCACATAAAAAGATGCAACACGTTGAATCCAGCTACGTTGTTGCCGATTGTAGCAGGGACAGATGTTTCTGAACAGCATGATTGCTTTCTTAGGACAGAAGAGGAAATGAAAGGGAGAGTAGATCTTAAAGACACTCCTCTTGTGAAGTGTGATGGTACCTTATGTGTGGATGGTTCATGCTTCAAGCTTCCGAATGGTGATACGACTGCAGCATATGCTGTTACGACTTTGCATACGATTGTTGAAGCTGCACGTATCCCACATAATTCAGCCCAAGCAGCAGAGTTGATTGCACTTACGAGAGCATGTGTGTTGTCGAAAGGAATGAAAGTGACCATATATACTGACAGCCAGTATGCGTTTGGGGTGGCTCACAGTTTTGGACGATTGTGGAAAGAACGTGGGTTCCTGACTTCGCATGGAACCAAGATACAGCATGGTCAGCTGGTGAATGAGCTTCTTGAGTCACTTACCTTGCCCTTGCAAGTTGCGATTGTGAAATGCAGTGCACACAAGAAGGTTACTGATGACGTTGGTCGCGGTAATGCATTTGCTGATGAAGTTGCAAAAGAAACAGCAAGAGATGTGATGAGTCGAATGTATGTTGCGGGCCCTGCAAGATGGGTTGGTGACATTGGAATGAGTGAAGATATGATAGAGAGTGTAAAGTCTATTCAAGCTGAAGCCACAGAGAAAGAGTTGAGTGTGTGGAGAGAGAGTACGGGTAAATTGGATGCAAATGGTTGTTGGGTTGAATTGTCAGAGCATCAGCGATGGTTGTTACCCAATGCGTACGTACTTGCAGTGGTTACAATGGCGCATGGAATGGCCCACATCAGTGTGAAAGGAATTTGTAAGTTGATGGCCCCAGTATGGCAAAATGCTTAAATTCCTAAGTGTGCAGAGAATGTGGTCAAGAATTGCATGGTTTGTCTGAAATACAACCCTGGTAGGGGAACTCCAACTCCAGCTGGTCATTTTGCGCCTCCAACGTATCCGTTTGAGTTTTTGCAGCTAGATTTCATCCACATGGCGAGGTGCAACAACTTGAAATACGTACTCGTTGTTGTTTGTGCCTTTTCGAGGTGGGTAGAAGCATATCCCCTTAAAGATAACACTGCCTTATCCACAGCTAAAGCCCTTGTCAAAGAATTTTTCCCTAGGTTTGGTTTGCCGAGAATGGTCTGGAGTGATAATGGGAGTGAATTTGTGGGTCGAGTGATGAAGAGAGTATGTGAAGGGCTAGGTATACACCAAAACTTTCACGCTGCAAATCACCCCCAATCAGCTGGACTAGTAGAATGCTACAATAGCACTCTAAAACCTAAACTTGCCAAGATACAAGCGAGCTCTGGTCTTAAATGGCCAGATGCGTTGTCATTAGCACTTTTATCGACAAGAATGACTATGCATTCACGAGTGGGACTTAGCCCGTACGAGATTGTGTTTGGCCGCCCGGCCAACATATGGGGAGTGCCAAGACCGACAAAATTCAGTGAGATTGAACACCCTTTACTGCTTGATTACTTGTATGATTTGACGGCTAAATTGCGTGTCTTACACCAACAGGTTCACAATACTTTGCCTCAGGTTTCTGAAGATCCAGGGCACATCATCAATCCTGATTCGCGGGTCCTAGTTAAAAACTTCCAGCGGACAAAGAATGATCAGCCCCGTTGGACCGGCCCCTACATAGCCCTTTTGTCAATGAGATCAGCAGTGCAAGTGGAAGGAAAGAAGAACTGGATCCACGGCGTACACTGCAAGAGGGTCCCTTTGCCTCTGCCGTACGACCGGTGGGTCCAGGAGGGTATTGCTGACTCTGAGACTGAGACTGTGCCTCGTTTTCTGCCTTTCAGCGATGCACGTGTAAAAGGAACAAATTCTGAACGTGAAAGTGACAATCTTTTGCAAGAAGCCGTGCCACCCTCAATTCGATTGGACACTACCGAGCCTGAACTTTTATTCCAAGACCAGATGTTACCTGGAAAAAGCTGTTATAATCTGAGGCCGAGAACTATGGACAAATAACATTTCTTTTCTTTGTTATTTTTGAAAGTGCAGCTCTCTCATCTGAGAAACTTTTTTGATTTTTGTTTTTCGAACCACCGTCCGGGTTCAGCTGTAGGGTCGCGGGCGACAAGTCTTTGGAGTGCAAGCCGAAGACACAAGGTCGACGGTTCTGGTTGGTTCTTGGGCGTTTCCCTTGGACTGACAGGTGCATTCCTTAGCATGGAACACCCTACCTCCGCGAGCAGCAAAGTTAGAGGATGGAGTTTCTCGAGATGGAGAGACCTGCCAAAAAGATGGACTTCAAGGCCAAAATGTGTATAATGATGACCAAGGAACGTTTTTTGATATTATACATTTTCATGTTGCTTAGTGTAATGATGTTTTTAATAGGATATGTGTTATTTTCTTTTCCAGTGACATTTGCACCCACTACACAGCCCATACCTTCTTCTACTGTTTCCTCACATTCTTTTCACCCTCTACCTGAACATGAGTCCGTTAGAAGATCAGAGTTCGTCAATAACTCCTTCGTTCAGCTTTTGCACCAACACCAATTAGTAGTGAACACGACTAACTGTTGGGTGTTTGGTCTTATGCCTCATACTACTGATAAAGGTATCCCTTATCTGGTCCTGCCATTCAGTCATAATGGTTCTGTGTGGGCATACAGAACGATGTTCATCTATGCTTGTGAAGTCCACCCCCTACATTCTGTAAAGGATAATCCAAAGAATAGTGCTCTAGTTAAGGGTATAGTAGACATGATTAGAGGAACTACTTTCTATGAGACTATCCCGAAAGATGAGACACTAGCGTATACTGGATGGAACGTGACCGGATATGGAGCAAGTCTGAGTGAGAAGCAGCGAGCAAAGAGATCCTCTTCGATTAGGATTGTACCCCATCAGGGTCATCTATGTCTGCAAGGTAATGGCAAGAATCCAAGAGCTCAGTTAGGGAAGAGTACCTGCACTGAGACGTATGTTTTTGCGTCCCAGACTTCCCCTTCGTTCCTAGCAGCTAAGGGTACTTATTTCATCTGTTATGATAGAGCATTCACATGGTTGCCCCCTGACTTCTGGGGCACATGTTTTGTTTCATTCCTATTGCCTCCCACCTACACAGCTGCGGCAGGTTACCACAAGACAAGGGTAGTTAGAGGTGTCTTCAGTAAAGAAGACACTGCAGGACAAGAATTGGGAGACTTCCTGAAGGGTTTTCTGCCGTTTTGGGGACCTATGGTTAACAGTAGGAATATAAGGCAATTAATGAGGGTGGTTGAGTCCACCGTAGCTGAAACTGCCGGTGCCCTTAGTAACTTGACTGCTGAGCTCCAGTCGGATCGTCTTATGACTCTTCAGAACAGAGTTGCGTTAGATGTCATACTTGCAGACCGAGGTGGGGTATGTAAAGTGATCCAATCAAGTTGCTGTGTTTTCATTTTAGATAACGCTCCGACAGTGTACCAGGCCATTTCCAAACTGCATAAGATCTCCGAATCTATACACGTGGATAAAGGAGATTGGTCGTTGAACTGTTATCCGCCTGGGGATGGAAGATTCTGATGGTCATTGGGATGATTTTAGCCATTCTTTTCCTGTTCTGTCTGTGCGTACAGTGTGCTCCTGGTATATGTGGCCTCTGTGCTACATCGTGTATAAGGAAACCTGTATCGAGAGACGAGCTAAGTAATAGGATGATGCTACAGCAACATCTCAATGAATTTATGAATATAGACCTGGACTCAGATTAGCGTGAGTATAGGTTAATTGCCTATGTAAGGGCAAAAGGAGGGTCTGTGGTACTGAAATTCTGGACCCGTGTCATAAACATCGTCGTATCATGACGATTTTGGTATCAGTAGACCGAGAATGACGAGTATGCTATATACGAGTATTTTCGGCATATTCGAGTGACGAGATCACTATAAAATCAGAGATTCCCTTATGAACCCTCGGGTTCCATTTTGTGTACGGCAACCATTTTGTGGTTGCCCTCACATAGGCCGATGACTAAGGCTAAAACGAGTCTTAAGGACACGTACACTTTTGCTGACTTCTGTGTGACCTGGGCAAGCTGACTCCACTGCCCGAAGCCAAACCTGTTCGGCCAGCTTCTTTCCCAGTGGCCGATCGAGATTAGAGATCAAGCCACAACATGCCATAAACTCTTTATTATACACAACTATGTCTGATCTTACTCACACCTGTCTCTGTTCCTTTCTTTATGGCCTGCTTTACGATGAAGAGGTGCCCGTTTTTATTAGGGGTCCGTCCGATATCTGATGAAAAGTGTTGGACCTTGCCCGGTAATTGATTGTGGGCTGGACAAACTGAAATATGGGCTTGTCATCATGATTCTGCTTTTTCTTTGTCGTGAAAATATGTGAATGGTCATCTGTAAATAAGGAATGTTTGCCTGAAGCATAATATTTGGTATAAAAAGGATGACTAGCTTTGTAAAGTTGAGCAGTCTCCTGAGAATATACACCGTGCTGTACTTCTAGGATACCTGTTACTGGCTGCAGCCAATAAAATTGATCTTTGAAGTCACCACGAAGACTCTGCGTTTCTGTAGTCTGAGACAGGAGAACTCGAAGTCTTTGGGTGTGTCCCCTGGCACCGCTGGGTTCTTAAAAACCCAGTACTTCAACTGTCCAAGGGCATATTGGTACAACTAACTATAAAAAAAATATTTTGGAATGTTGGAAACAAGGAAGTAATGAACGAACAGGTGGAAAGGCTTTTGGAATCATGCTTTAAATACTCTGAACTAGAATCAGTAATAGAGCAATGGGAACACCTCACTGGGATGCTAACCAGGACGCAAAGTCAAACACAGTAAATTAAGAATTAAACTTGGAATGAATCAGACAGTGAAAACGATCATCATTTAAACCTGCCATATGCAATAATGAAACTGAAGAAAGAACAAAATAGGACTATTAGGTTAATGAAGAAACTAGGGGTAAAAGCAGAAAATTTGGGAAACTTGAAGCTATTAAATCAAAATTTGAAAAAGCTAATATGGGGTGAAAAAATAAAGCAAAACAGGCATTCTGGGCAAAAGTATTGCATGTCAGTAAGCAGAAGAATCCAAAGGACTTCCGGAAAATTATCAATGGACTTGCTAGACCCAACAAGCAAGTAGTCTCATCACCGTTAACCGAGCAGGAATGGGAGATTTTCCTAAGGAAACATCTAAATCAGGATACTATTCAGTTAATGCTACCGGAAATTCATGAGGGGGGCAAAAATGATAACGACTTGGATTCTGCATCTCAGCTTAACGACCTGGATACTCAAATACCCATAGAAAAAGAAGAGATAATCAAATTTATAAAAAAACAGAAGAACGGTGCTCCCGGACCAAATGGGATACCGTTTGCGCTGTTTAAAGAAAATCCAGAGCTATGGGCGACCATCCTAGAGAAATTATACACAGAAGTTGTCTTAACAGGAACTGTACCCAAGTCATGGCGAGGATCCCTAATAACTCCAATTTTAAAGAAAGGAAACTGGGCACTTGCAGAAAACTATAGGTTGATCACCTTACAAGACACGGATGTCAACTTTTTTGCTAGAATTCTGCTGACCAAACTAGCGGAATGGGTGACTGAAAACAAGAAATTGCCCTTAAATCAAACAGGTTTCATGCAAGGTTTAGGAACAACTACAAACATTCTGGTTCTCACACTACTTATTGACAAGTCAATCAGAAGGAAGCAACCTCTGTATTTATGCTTTATAGACTTCAAATCCGCATTTGATTGTGCCAATAGAAATTTACTTTGGAAAAAACTTGAGAGAATAAAAGTTCCACCTCCCCTTCTTAAGTTGATTCGCCTTTTGTATACAGACACATGGGTGAGTGTGAGGATGGGGGATGGCAGAACACTATCTAAGGAGATTGCAGCAAAAGAAGGCTTGAAACAAGGCTGTGTTTTAGCTCCCCTCCTTTTTGGAAGAGGTGTGGCGCCGCGGCCAGGGTGACTGACGCTGGAATCTGGGGACCACGGTTCGATCCCCGGCTCCGGCGGCAGGTCAGCCCAGCACCATGTGACTCTGGGCAATAGCTCGCTTAATCTTCCCGACGGCCCCCAGCGCCTAGAGACCTTTACGGGTGATTGTGCGCTTTACAAATGTGGACTTTACTTTTAATCTGTTTCTTGCCGATCTATCTGTAATATTGGACGATGAAAACGCGCACCCCCCGAAATTAGCTGATAAGCGTCTCACGAACTTGTATGCAGACGATGTCATACTTTTGAGTCATAGTAAAGTGGGACTACAACACCTAATTAGGCGGACTCACATGTACTCTAAGGAAAATGGGATGGTCATAAACGAGACAAAAACAAAGATCATGGTAGTAACTAAAAATAATGCAACAAGACACAAGAATAAATGGTTCTTGGACAAGACCGAGCTAGAACGAGTAGAGGTATACAAATACCTGGGTGTGTTATTTGATGCAAAGGGCAACTTCCAACCACAACAAAGGGACATCCAAAGAAAAACAAATGCGCTGACTGCTGCAGTCAGAATTGTCCAGAAGTCACTTTCCAGCTTAACCTATGGCCCTCTTCTGAGCATCATTGCTGCAAGACTCAAACCGACTATCACTTATGGTAGTGAAGCGGTAATGGGTAAGGATACTGAAACTCTGAATAAAATCATAACCAGAGCATATCGGGCCCTTTCTCGTCTTCCAACGAATGCATCCCCTGCTCAAATAAGGTTGGAGTTTGGACTAACAAATCAATACTATGCAAGGCAAGGCCACTTTATAAAAGTTTGGAATCAAATAAAATCTGATTACCAAAACGAAATATCACACCTGCTATGGAGAGAATTAAATAACGACTTGAACTCCACGGCATGGCTCTATCTTAGGGAAGCAATAAAGGATTTTGCGGTTAAGTCGATATGGGAAAATAACATACCAAGACATCGTTTAAGAAAATAATTAATAAAACTGCAAACCACCTATCCATTCTAAATTATAAAGCTACCCTTACTAAGAGAAAACACGCATGGGTGATAATAAACGGTTATAAAAAGAAGGAAATTCAACAATATCTGGTAACCCCATGGACGGAAAAAACAAACAGGTGCTCCTTAAAGCCAGATTTGGAATAATGCCAGGATTGTGTCACCGCCCACCTTGGGAGAGATCGGTAACTCGAACAGAATGTAGACTATGTAACAGTGGTCAGGAGGATATTCTTCCTCTTCTGTGTACTTGTCCTGAACTTTTGCAGGAGAGAAAAACAATGCTTACATTTCCTTTCAAGGCACGAGGCATAAGGTCATGCAGACAGGCCCTGATTAACTGCTTGCATTCAAATGATATTATATTAAATGCTACATTTGTAAAGTTTCTAATGATAGTTAACAGGAAACTAGGAGTTGTAACTATTTTAAATATTTAACTGACTATAAAGTCGATGCAATGATATTTTAACTGTTCTTATAAATGAATTTAGCTTTTATTGTTTTTCTTTTAGATGTGTATATTGTAAGATTTTAAATAATCAACACAATAAACTACTTTGTACTTGTACTTGTACTTGTACTTGCAGTAAGCATCTGGGCCCAGCGCCGGCTGCCACCATCGAATGGCCCCAAGCTCCAGCAGCTCATGGGGAATAGTGTGGAAACCCCACACTCTTCAAGAGTCACCCAGAAGCGAACTCCAGCCCGGGTAGCCTGCCTTCGAGTGGGTGAACTGCTACAATGCACAGCATGAGCACCGGCCGTGCCATCCAGCGGTTGAACACAACAAAGCACCACGAGTCCTGCTGAGAGACTGCCACCTCAGACAAAAGAGAAAGACACACTTCTCCCGATACAGCCTGGCTGTCCCAATGCCCGGGCAGCCATATGAGCTTCACACAGCCCTTCCCCCATGAGCAACTGAGGGCACAGTAAAGATGAAGCGGCAGCAGCGCTGGGAGAGCCAGTGCCCCTATACCTGTGGCAACAAAGCTGCTCCCAACGCGACCAACTGCCCTGGTGGAATGGTGCCAGGACAACCTTTAAAACCATAAGCAGGAGGACCATGCTGGGGCAACCCTCATCTGCCCACTATTGAACTAATCATGGCTGGTTTGGACTGAGAAACGGCCAACACTGTGAGGCAGCCCTGAGCAGGTGGAGCATCTGGGGGCCGATTGGGGTCGCCCTAGACCTGCGGGCGCCCCCACATGCCTCTCTACTTCAGAACAATTTCCAGCCTCGGCCAAGACGGCTGACACGACCGGGAAACACAATTGCACTGCAGTGCCACCTAGTGGCCAACTAGCTGTTGCGCATAGGAGAAAGGGAATACTTTCCAATGCGAAATGCCAACAGCCTCAACAGACCTGTCCTGACAAATGTAGCACGGTGACTACAGAGCCACTCCCCTACTACCAGCAACAGTCAGCTGGACCGGCAAGACAAGTACAACAAGGGATAAAAGAAAACCACAGTCCAGAAGTCAGCCCCGAAAGCCTCAGATGCACCGGGCAAAGCAAAGGAAATCACAGGCTGCAATGTCCCTGTTGGAACAGCCCCTTGCAGTACGACAAAAGGAATAGACTGATTACCCCCACAGAGAGAGCCCGAGGCTGCCTAGCCCCCAGAAGTCTAGAAGCCCAGCCTAAGTAGTAGAACCACAGCCAGTCAAGCTCCAAGCCACAGCCATAAAGACTTTGCTGCATGCTACAACCACCTTCATCAGCTCATCGGAGTGACAGGAAGTAAAAGTATTTTCATGACTGGTGCCTGCAGTCACGCTAAGCCAAAGAGACAGAGCATGGATCCCAACTCTACAGCAGAGAGGGGCCCAAGGCACTGCCAAATTGTTAAAAGGGGAGAAACTCTGAACGCCCACATGGCAAAGAACTAGAGAAATCCAAACTTATCACAGCTACAGATGCTGCCAAGAGTCGTCGGGAAGCTATCAACAGCACAAGAAAGACTGGTGCGAAGCATACAGCGCCAGTGCCTGCCCAACGCCGCCCAAAGCACTGCTGAACGCAGGTAGGAGAGCACCCACGTCTCCACCGCCCAAGCGAAGCCCCGCTGTGGGCCAAAGACCACACACAGTGTCCTCCCTCACACTGCCTCAAGACAGAGTTGGCTGCGACCCAAGACAGGCAAGAGAGGAGTCGCACAACCCACGTTGCAAGCTGCCACAACAACATGCGCTCCAACAAACGGCGACACGCGACCGGATGTCACGTCGCCCAGCAAGCAAGGAGCGCACCAGAGCAAAGGCAGAAGCCGGTGCCATGACAGCGCTGCCTCGAGATCCAAGTGCAATGCCCTCAAAGAAAGAAGAAAGTGACAGCCCTATCACCCCGAAAATCAGAGGAACACAGGTGGGCTGAATAGCCCAGATTTACACTGCTTGGTCATCTAGGGTTCATTGTGGTTTCAAGGGAGATTGCACGCCTGACGTCAAGGTAACTCATGGGATAAGACAGGGGTGCCTTTTAGCACCCCTTCTATTCTCACTCTATATAAACAATGTCGACTTTTGTCTGCAGAACCTTAAGGCCGATGCTCCAAAAGTAGGACCACGCGTCTCAACAGTGCTCCATTATGCTGACGATGCCGTCCTTATTTCAAGGACGGCAAACGATCTACAATGCCTGATTGAAAATTGTACCCACTTCATGACGGAAAAAGATGTAAAACTGAACCTAACCAAAACCTTCGTCATGACTTGTGGTAGAAAAGGAAAAAGGAATAAAAAGGACTCTGTGGATGGCATTGCGATAGAGAGAGTATCAAGCTTCACCTACTTGGGTTTACTTTGTAATGAAAATGGTACATGGGGCTGACATATTAAAATATCACATTTAAAATGTATACGTAGTATTGAAGGTATTTTTAGATTTGCTGGAAAGATAGGAAATAAACCAATAAGGGAAATACTCACCCTATACAGAAGTAAAGCAATCTCGACTGCATGCTATGGCGCAGCCTTATGGGGGAGAGCTAATACTGTAATCCTCCAAAAACAAGAGAATACGTTTTTAAAACGACTGCTAGCAGTCCCAAATTCTACATCTAACTGGCTAGCCCATAAAGAGTTGTCTGTTCCCTATATTAGTGATTTTATAAAAACTGCTGGTTTAATATTGTGGCATGGGATTTGGACACGGAAAGAAGCCTGGTTTACAAAGAGTATAATACTCGATTGCCTGGCTCTAGACAATAGCAGGAACATTCTGTGGCTTGAATATATTCAAACTTTAATAAGTAGCTGTGGAATAACCCTTGACTGTAAAGAACCTCTGTCTATCCAAGATTATAGTAAGAAAGAATTGAAAACAAATGTAATTGCCGCCATGGACTTAGTAAGGGAGGTTGAATCCGGTATAGAGTCAAAATATGGAGTTTTTATTATCGAAGAGACATAATATCGAGTAACAAATATAGAATAGACATAATATCGACTAGACAGAATATAGACTACCAAAATATCGACAAGAAAATTTTAATATTGAATAAAATGGACATAATATCGAATTAAAAATATAGAATGGACATAATATCGACTAGACAGAATATAGACAACAAAAATATTGAATTTAATATTAATTTTTTATTTTTGTGTAATATAATTCTGTAACGGGTTGTGGGTTTATAGGGGAATAGGGTGGGAAGTAATTTAATTATAATTAATTAAATATGGTATTTTATTTATTGGTATTTATTTAAAATTAATTGTCAATTAATTATTAATTGGTAATTAATTAAAATATAATTGGTAATTAATTTTAATTGATTAATTGATAAATATGTTAATTTTAGTAATTTATTTTCTGTAGCGGGTTGTGGGTTTATAGGGGAATAGGGTGGGAAGTAATTTTATTATAATTAATTAAATATGTTATTTTATTTATTGTTTTTTTTGGGAAATAATTGTGAATTAATTATTACTTTGTAAATAATTAAAATATAATTGGTAATTAATTTTAATTGATTAATTGATAAATATGTTAATTTTAGTAATTTGTTTTCAGTAGCGGGTTGTGGAGTATAGGGGAATAGGGTGGGAAGTAATTTAATTATAATTAATTAAATATGTTATTTTATTTATTGGTATTTATTTACAATAAATTGTTAATTATTATTAATTGGTAATTAGTTAAAATATAATTCGTAATTTATTGTAATTGATGAATTGATAAATATGTTACTTTTATTACATTCTTTTCTGTAGTGGGTTTTGTGTTCATAGGGGAATAGCTTGGGAAGTAATTTAGTAGTAGGTAATTACATTTTTTAAATATTTTTATTTGTGTCTAATTTTTAATTATTTTTATATTGTAAATTAATTTATTGGTAATTGGTAAATAATTAGTAGGTAATTTGTATTATTGGTTAATTTTTATTTGTAGCTTTGATTAATTAATATATTTTATAAAATTGTAAAATATTTTAATTAATTTGTAATTGGTATTAATATTTGTGTTAATATATCATATATTTCATATATTTATATATGAAGTATTTACTTTCCCTACTATGGCACACACTAGAGTGGGAATAGTAATTTTTACCCCTATGCTATCCAACGCTTTCCCTACTGTTGCGCTCACTGGAGTGGGAATAGTAATTTTTACCCCTACGCTATCCAACGACAGTTGCGCTCTCTGGAGTGGGAATAGTCATTTTCACCCCTACGCTATCCAACGCTTTCCCTACTGTTGCACTCTCTGGAGTTGGAATAGTAATTTTTATCCCTACACTATCCAACGCTTTCCCTACTGTTGCGCTCTCTGGAGTTGGAATAGTAATTTTCACCCCTACGCTATCCAACGCTTTCCCTACTGTTGCACTCACTGGAGTGGGAATAGTAATTTTTATCCCTACGCTATCCAACGCTTTCCCTACTGTTGCACTCTCTGGAGTAGGAATAGTAATTTTTACCTCTACGCTATCCAATGCTTTCCTTACTGTTGCGCTCACTGGAGTGGGAATAGTAATTTTTACCCCTACGCTATCCAACGCTTTCCCTACTGTTGCACTCTCTGGAGTTGGAATAGTATTTTTTATCCCTACGCTATCCAACGCTTTCCCTACTGTTGCGCTCTCTTGAGTTGGAATAGTAATTTTTACCCCTACGCTATCCAACGCTTTCCCTAATGTTGCAGTCACTGGAGTGGGAATAGTAATTTTTATCACTACGCTATCCAACGCTTTCCCTACTGTTGCACTCTCTGGAGAAGGAATAGTAATTTTTACCCCTACGCTATCCAACTCTTTCTCTACTGTTGCACTCTCTGGAGTGGGAATAGTTATTTTTACCCCTATGCTATCCAATGCTTTCCCTACTGTTGCGCTCTCTGGAGTGGGAATATTAATTTTTACCCCTATGCTATCCAACGCTTTCCCTACTGTTGCACCCTCTGGAGTGGGAATAGTAAATTTAATCCTCTCGCTATCCTACGGAAAAAATTTTGTATATGTTTTGTTAATAATATGTATATATATATGTTTTACAATTATTATTATTTTTTTTAAGTTACATTAATTATTTATTAATTTTAAGTTTATTTAAGTATTTTAAGTATGTTTAAATTAATTATATTTATTATTATATTATTTTTAAATTACTTTTAAGATATTTAAAAAATTTGATATATTGACTGTCTATATTTTTTCCTATCGATATTTTGGAGTCAATATTTTTGTACTTACCTGTTTGTAGATAGGAAGTCGATATTCTGGCATTCTATATTTTTACCTCAATATTTCGTCAAGTCGATATTTTGACTGTCAATATTCTATCAGTGATCCGTTGAACCCAATGTAAAAGAAAGAATCATTTCTTATCAAGAGCGTCCGCTCTTTATGGGCATACAGCCCTATCTTATCACAGTAAGAAATGTACATCATAGATTCCTTCTGACTAGATTAAGATTTGGTACCCTACTTTATCTGGTCGCATTTCCTAAGATTAGGAGAAAGTATTATGTCTTCCCAAATTGTCCTTGTGATGAAAAATCTCCCCAAACCACACTGCACTTTTTACTTTTTTGTGAATTTTATAGGGATATTCGTAAATTTGCCTTGAAACCTTTATTTTTGGCAAACAAATGTTATTTTTATAAATAAGCTTTTAATTATATATGTAGTTTGAAGGATGAAAAGATTATGAATGCTGCATGTACTTTTATCCAATTGTCTATTGAGAAAAGAAAGACTTATTCCCATTTGGAGGTCCTAACCTATGAAAATCATGAGATTTAATGTTGGACAATATAACGCACAATATTTTAAACGTGTGATATTAAAAAGACCCACGTATTTTAATCGCTCGTGATGATTAATGGATTTATAAGATTCTATTGAAATCATATTAAATCACCCCTCTGGACTTTTTTGTCAAATATGTACTGTATTTGTAAATAGATGCGACTGTGTAAATCTTGTATTTTTAATTGACTTTTTTAGTATACTTTTATGGTCATGTGAAATGTTCAGAATAAAGCCCCTGACACACCAGACAGCCACCAAGGCGGAGCGACGTCCCAGGGTACAGCCTCACAGATGAACCGAACATAAGCCGCAGCAAGCGCAGACCGCGTGTCATCCCAATGCTTCCCCAGGTGACCGTCCATACCCGAGCGTCGGCAGTCTAACTCAATCGGCATCCGTGCTCCTGTCTGCAGATGCCACGGGTGAAGATCAGCCCTGAGTGCCCGCCCTCACACCGCCTCAAGATGGAGTCGGCAGTTGCCACAAAACAGGCAAGAGAGGATCCATACACTCTACGTGTCAAGCCGCCATCAGAGATCAACCTCAACAAAGCGGAGACACCTGGCTGCTAAGTCACTCCGGACATCAAAACTCCCCCAGCAAGTCACCACCACCTGTCACACGACTCACCACATGGCTGGCAACCGCCGTCACGCGAGCCATCAGCACATGTGTCAAACACCACTCCCCGAGTACCGATGGACTGGAGTCCGACACCGTTGCCACACCAGCCGACTAAAAGAAATCAGAAGCCACCTGTGAACCTGGCCTACAACGGAATCGCAGCAGCGAGTGCAAGTCTTGGCCCAGACTCATTCACCTGTGAGGGTCATGCATGTGACGAAGTAACGGCTCCTCAGCGGTCCTGCAGCTTCCCCCAGATGGCACACAAGCAGCCCCAGCACAGCCCTCCCTCAGTCCCGCAGCGACCCCGAGGACGGGCCTCCCCATGCGGGAGAGTGAGCAGAGACATTGCTCCACCTACAGGTTACCCTGTCACTGCCAAGCAGTTCAACATGGACGGTTGGTCCAGCAACACCTCTGTGAATTTTCACTTGGGACTCCATCCATGGTCATGACACAACCCACTAAAAGGAACTGTTAGAACCCACCACAGACCATCACCGACGTCCACAAAGTGGATGCTATGCAAGAAATGTCATTGTCAGCTTACCAACGGTATTCAGCGGACGTCTCTAAGCCAGCGGTCGTGTCCTGAGCCCCTCAGGTTAAACTACGGGTGCCCGTCGAGAAGGTTCTGCTGCAAGCAAAGTCAACAGCCCATGTCTGATGTCGTCCTGCCACCTCACCCTAGAGACTGATGGACCCTGTGGTATTTAGTTAACTGTTTATTTTTCCCCCACAGATTGGACTAACACTTTGTTTGTTCCTTAATAAAGTTGGGGAGGAATGTAGTGTCCTGTGGGACACGGTCTAGTGTCCCGCAGGAAGCTGTCATCCCAGCCACTCCCTTGAGGGCTGGACACACTGCACCCCCACACCCATCCATCACGGGTGCCATGAGAGACGTGGCCCGTCAATAAAAGGGCCCGGGTGCATGTGCTCTTGGACAGTTACTGATGTACATTCCCTGGTGTCTGTGTCAATCTTTTACGTAATGTGGGCCAGATGCCCAACACCACATCCCCTACATGTGACCCCCAGGGGGTCCCCGTGGGTCGAAGATCCTTGGGTGCAGCCTGCACCCCTCTCCCACCGTTGTACCTCCAGTCCAGGGAGAGTCGAGGCAGCTCGGCTCGGGGAGGCAGAGGAGAGGCCTCATGTCGAGTTCCCGCTCGCGGGGAGGAGAGTCATCATCCTCACCAGGCTCCGGGGAGGCCCGTGCAGCACCCTTCATGCCCTGGAGGGGTCCAGCAGGTCCAGCCACAGCCGAGCGTAATCCTCAAAGATCGCAGGAGTGTCTGGAGGAAACGCACAGCAGCAGACGTTATATTTATCAGGCTGTTTCTCATGTTAGATAGGTTTCTTGGTGGGCCTGCAGCGGAGCTGCTTAAGGTGCGTCTGCAGTCGCCGCCATCTTAGCCACGCCCCTTCATCCGGGGTCCAGTCTCAGATATAACATCAGAGTTAAGGTCCAGAATAAGTTCGTTAAGAGAGGAGAGCTGATCAAGTATTGAGCTGATCAAGTATTAATAAAAGACCATATATCATAAAGATATGACTGGACATGAGGGGAGGAAGAGAGGTGGAATCTTTTCAACATTCAGATCTGATTCCCTCAGGGTTGATACAACTCCTTCACAGGCCCATAGAGGGAGGGATGGAGATTACACACAGAGGCATGTTAAGCAATTTGGGACAAAATGGCCCGCTGTCACTGACAGTTTCCATCAAATACCTCTCTCATCATTGATAATAATGGTCTATTCTGCAGAACTTGAGTCTGGGGTCTGAGTCTACTTAGAATGCAGAAACTCTGAGTATAAACTTCATTTTTTGTATCCACAGTGCAGGCTCGCCAATAGAGAAGGTCTTTGAAACCGGTTTGAAGAACAAAAAGCCATGTTTGTATGAGGGCACAAAAAAATGGGAGTACCAGAGCCGCAAGGGCCAGATCGGTAAGTGAGTGACTGACTTGGGTCCTGAGGTAGTATCCAGGAAGTGAGAAAGAGTGAAGAGTCTGTGTACTTACACAGGATGTCACAAAGTACAAGAAATAACAAGCAATCAAGAGCCAGGAAGAAGCCTGGTGAGGCACAATTTACTTCCATACTGTGGTATTCCATGACTTGATGTCATTTGGAATTACTCCATGTCATTTAGAATCACCCTGTGTTATGTAGAATGTTTTGCCTTGACTTTTACTGTTTGCTGTGGAGTTGAAGCTGTGAAGACCTATCTTACTACCTGTGGTTGTAAAGCTGTTTCTCTGGAATAAATCTTCTTGGAACCTACATCTTGTGTAATGAACTTACTACACAATTACTGGCGACGAGGGTGGGATCCAGATTTCAGAAGGAAACAGCGTTCACTTCTTTTTCTGTTGGATTGGTCACATTTTCATTTTTTTTTTTCTCTCAACTTAAAGAAAACCTTGCTTCTTCAGTTGCGTGAATTCTCTTTTTGCAGCTTTCCAAAGAAACCTGTTTTTCCAAAAATGTGGACAAACGTAAGTTTTCTCATTGACTACTTTAAAATTTAAATCGCCAATTACTTGATATTTATTGCCTCTCCGACCGCATTCATCGAGCGGTGTTTTTCCAGGCATTACGAATTTCAAATTAAATATTTCAGACCTTATTCATTTTTCAGTGAGAGCGTTTACCACTAGTTGTTTACATTTAAAGGAACTCACCTCGAGCGCCTTGCAGTTCGTTTACTCTCTGAGGCATTGCTCGAGCTTCCTGCAGTTCGCTCTACCGTCATTGTTTACACGGAGTTGCACTCTGGGATACACGTGTCATTGCGCACGTCATCGCGCATTGCTGATGCTCTTGGCGGCCATTTTGGTAAAGGCTGAAGCCCAATCTTCGTGTTGGTTCTGAATCATCTGCAAAGGTTTATTTCTGCTACAACTTGCAATTTACACGGCGATTTAAAGAGAGATAAACAGCGATTTTAAGAGAGAAAAACGGCGGTTTCAAGACAGAAAAACTTCATTTCAGCAAATCAATAACTACGGTGATTTGCACACCAATTACATTAATATTCTTACTTTTCAGGTTTCATATTTACTTTATTGCCTATATTGTTTGTTCTAATCCTTATTTACAAATGTCTAATATTGCTGCACCTCCTCATTTTCTTCAAGTTCCAGGTGATCCTTCTATAGAATGGGATCTTTGGTACCCTATGTTTATTGCATATGTAGAAGTATTAGAAAAAGATGGTTGTTCTGCTAAAAGAAAACTTGCTCTTTTGAGACATTGCCTTGGGGGTGCTGGAATTAAAGAATTTGACAACTTACCACCCTTAGAAGATGCTGGTGATATGGATGTTTTTGATAAAGCTGCCAAACAAATGAAGATTCGTTTTGGTAGAAGAATAAATACTGTAATGGAAAGATTCAGATTTTATTCTCGTGAGCAGAAACCTGATGAAACAATTGAGGATTACGTTGCAGCATTACGTTCACTTGCTTGCACCTGTGCCTTTGAGACTATATCTTACGAACAAGTTCTTAGGGATCAAATAATGATGAAGACTAAAAGCAAAAAGATCCAAGAAAGACTATAGTTAGGAACTGAAACCACCTTATCTGCGGTAGTGAACATAGCTAAAGGCATAGAACACTCAGAAATATTTGTGTCTGAAATAAGGGCGAAAAATCAGAAAACACATGTTCCTGATATTGAAGTAGCTATTGTTAAAAATCAACCTACTTCAAGTTTTTCCAGTAGTAAAACTAATTTTAAAAAAGAATACGTAAAGAATGCCAATGATAATAGGAATTTTGTCAAAAAGAACACAATACTTTGCTATAGATGTGGTAGTTCCAACCATGTGGGTAATTACAAAGGGTGTCCTGCCTGGGATAAAATCTGCGTAAAGTGCAAGAAAAAAGGGCATTTTGGTAACGTTTGCAGATCAGGTCAAAGAATCAACTATATATCTCCTGAAGAAGAGGAGGTTCTTAATAGTTTGAACTGTATACTTTCTGTTGATGAATGTGTTCAATAAAAATTTCCTTCTTGTACTATTCTTATGGATGGTAAACCCATTGAAGTCTTTGTTGATTCTTGTGCATGGTACACCATTATTGGCAAGAATGTCTTTGAACAATTGTGGAATCAAAGAGAATTATTAAGCCCAGACATTTATCCTGGTGGTTACACAAGACAAAAGATCGCTTTAGAAGGTTTTTTTTGGGCTAAGCTATACTTTAAGAATTGGGATATCGAAGGAAAAGTTTATGTATCTACTAAAGGGGTATCCATTCTTGGTTGGCCTCATCAACGTGGCTTGGGAATCAAATTAGATCCTAATGCTAACCCTCCAGTTTATGTTGATGAACCTCGTTCTCAGAAGTCAATCACTGATTCCATGGTGAACCTAACACTAGATGTATCCAACAGTAGTTTCACTAAATTAGAACTCGAGAAATTTCCTGACATTTTTAACGATGAGTTAGGAAAGTATGCTGATTTTAAACACAAAATTATCTTAAATGATAACGCTTTGCCTGTTAGACACAGAGTAAGAAATGTTCCTCTAGCCTACAGACCTAAATTGAAAGAAATCTTAGATGACTTAGTCAAAAGGAACATAATTGAGCCTATAGAATCCTCCCCTTGGGTTTCGCCCATTGTAATTTCTCTTAAAAGCTCAGGCGAACTTCGTTTATGTGCGGATCTTCGCAGCCTTAACAAAGAAATATGGATAGACAAACACCCTTTACCAAACATACACAAACTTATTTCTGCACTGTCAGGCGCTACTGTCTTTTCTTCCATTGATTTAGCCAGTGCCTACCACCAGGTGGAGTTACATGAAGACTCCAGGAAGTTGACTGCATTCGTTACTCCAGAAGGGATGTTCCAATACCTGCGCATGCCTTTTGGTTTAGCGAGTGCAGCCTCCGTTTTTCAGCGTCTTATGAAAGAATTATTAATGGAATGTAAAGGGGCCATAGCCTTCCAGGATGACATTTTGATTTTTGGGAAAGACTGCATTGAACATGATAAGAATTTGTTTTCTGTTTTGGAGAAAATTAGATCCAAGGGCCTTACATTAAAGTTCACTAAATGTAAATTTAGACAGGAAAAAGTTGAGTATCTTGGTCATGAAATTTCGAGCAATGGTATCAAACCAAAGATCAATCATGTTCAGAGTATTGTGAATGCATCTGCACCTAAATCTAAAGAACAATTGCTTTCCTTTTTAGGCTTGACTGAATTCTATGGCAAATTTGTAAAAAACTACTCAGACATTGTGCATCCTTTAAGGATTTTACTAAAAAAGAATGCCAAATTTGAGTGGAACAAAGAGCAACAAGATTCTTTTGAAATTCTGAAGCATAAAATTGTTGAGGCTCCATTTTTGAAACCGTATTGCGTAGGTAAGGAATGCATTGTCTATGTTGACGCTAGCAATGTTGGTTTAGGCGCTGTATTAATGCAAAAAGACAGATCTGGTGAGTTTGTAGTGTCATATGCCTCTAGAGCTCCACGTGACGCTGAAAAGAATTACTCAACTATTGAGAGGGAGCTACTTGCTTGTACTTGGGCATCTCAGCACTTTAGGCAATTTTTGTGGGGAACCAAATTTTCTCTAAGAACCGATCACAAACCATTGATTACCATGTTATCTGCTGGTGGTGGAAGAGTACTCACTGCTCGTTTAGCAAGGCTAGCGGCCAAGTTACAAGAATATCGTTGTGAGGTCGTGTATGTTCCAGGACGTTTGAACGTTCATGCAGACTGTATGTCACGTTTTCCTGCAAGTGTAACTGTTGGTAAAAGTGTTGATTGCAATGTTGCATATTCATTTGCAGATGTCAATGTAATCCTGAGTCAAGAGGGTTCTTTTGTCTTTTCTGAGAAAGACTGGTTAGAAGCTATGAGGAATGATCATGTCTTGAACCAGGTTAAGGAGTTCTTGATTAAAGGTTGGCCTGAAGAGAGAAAACTTTCCGGTGAGTTGTCATCATTCTACAAAGTTAGGGATGAATTGATGTTGTCACAGGACATTATTGTTCGATCTGATAAAATTATTCCTCCTTTGAAGCTAAGAGAAATTATTTGCAAATTAGCACACGAGGGACACATGGGGATGTCCACTACTAAAAGGAGGATTAGGGAACACTACTGGTGGCCTGGTGTCGATGCTATGGTAGATAATTGGGTCAGGAATTGCTCTCCTTGCTCACTGAGCGACAAGTCTGTAAAGAGTGTGTCTGTTGACACAACCCCCATTGAATATGCTAACGGTCCTTGGCGTAGACTAGCCATTGACATTAGTGGACCTTTTAGCTACCAGTCTGGAAAAGAATTGTTTGCTTTGGTTCTTATTGATTACTTCTCTAAATGGCCTGAACTGAAGATTGTTCAGAGAACTTCCTCTGAACATGTCATTGAATTTCTTGATGACATTTTTGCTAGAGAGGGTCTACCAGAAGAACTTGTTTCGGACAATGGTCCACAGTTCATTAGTAAGGAATTTGAAGATTTCCTCAGTAATTGTGGAATTATACACAAAAGAATTTCAAATTACTTTCCACAAGCAAATGGCCAAGTCGAGAGGTTCAACAGGGTCATCAAGGAATCTTGCCAGTTGGCTGTGAAAAGTGGTTTAAAGTGGAAGAAAGCTCTTCAGGCGACCTTGTTGACCTATCGTTTGTCTCCTAATTCAGTGACCGGTTTGTCTCCATTTGAATTATTACGTGGTAGGAAACCAGGTACTAGGCTCTTGCCTTGGTGGCTAAGAGGTAACTCTTCTTACGAGGTAGATTTTAAAGAGTTGAAGGACAAAATTGGCAAGTACCAGGAAAGAATGATTCAACATTCTGAAAGGAGAAAATACAATACTTGCAGAATTAAAATTGGTGACTTTGTTCGAGTAAAGTTAGGCGGACTATTACACAGGAAAGTTTCTAAATGGTCTGATCCCGTCAAGGTCATTGAGATTTTTAGCAAAGCTGTCAGAGTGGAAGGGGGTAAAATATGGAATTTGAGGAGAATTTCTTTATGCAAGACCACTACTACTATTGTCCCTCCCACTCAAAGGACCACTTTCTCAGAGAAGTCCTACTTAGACCATGTCTCTAATGGATTTCCTGGTACACATGAGGTATATGACAATCTAGAGAATGAGTTTGTAAATAGTTCTGACGTTGGGACCCATTCTGACATTTTACCTAACTCTTCTGTTGAAATTGATAATCTTTCACTGAATGTTGACTGCGAAAAAACTTCCTTAAGACGCAGTGAGCGTATCAAATGTGTTCCTTCAAAGTTCAAGGATTATGTTAGATCTTAATTATCAATCAATCTTTCTTTCATTTTTTTTTATATTGTTTTTTTTTATTTATTATTTTTTTTATTTTTTTATTTTTAAAGGGGGGAGGTGTGTGGTATTCCATGACTTGATGTCATTTGGAATTACTCCATGTCATTTAGAATCACCCTGTGTTATGTAGAATGTTTTGCCTTGACTTTTACTGTTTGCTGTGGAGTTGAAGCTGTGAAGACCTATCTTACTACCTGTGGTTGTAAAGCTGTTTCTCTGGAATAAATCTTCTTGGAACCTACATCTTGTGTAATGAACTTACTACACAATTGTTCTGATTTTTCGGACTTACCTGCTAGGATCTGATGCGTTTCTTACCTGTGCACTGCACTGACGCATCCCTTTTTTGAAAACAATATGGTTGTGGTCTGGAGCTGTAGGGACACTGGAACAAGCTGGGCTCGTCTCCTCTGCAGTCCACATTGGACATAACAGGAGGCTTGTACCTGAAGGCTCCAAAGACAGAGCCTCCAGGCGCTGAGATTGGCGCTCCGCACCCCACCGCACCCCACCTGTCTGCAGACCACAGCGGCATCGCTCATATCCCAAAACACGTCACAAACTGTACCTTCAATAAAGTTTATCTTAACCAGCACAACCCCAGCACAGGGATCCGCAGCATTAGAGAGGCGAACAGCATGTGTGTCAACTGCAAAGAAACAGAGAGAAATGAAAGTTTACTTAGTTATCAGAACATAATTGTAATAATTAAGAACCCCGCCCAGCAGCACAGTCTCCTCATATGAATCTCACCCAATCACAGGGAGGCAAGGAGGAGAGTGAGAGAGAGAGAGAGAGAGAGAGAGAGAGAGAGAGAGAGAGGCGGGAGTGAGAGAGAGGGAGAGAGAGAAGAGAGAGAGGAGAGAGAGAGAGAAAGGGTGAATAACAGTGAGCAGGAGAGGGGGGGAACAGCCTTTACAACGCGTGATTTTACACCGCATGCCGTTACAACGCGGTTGGAGGGCGCTGCAGGACAAGGAATATTTTAATTTACTATCCAACACCTTCCCTACTGTACGTAGGCTGGTGTTGGAATAGTAAATTAAAAAATTCCTAAGTCCGCACCCCTTCCAACGCAAGTCGTGGTAACGGCATGCGGTGTAAAAGCACGCGTTGTAAAGCCGTACAACCGGAGAGAGATTAGAAAGAGAGGGGGAACAATAGAGGAAGAGAAAGAGAGAGTGACAGATAGGGAGAAAGGGAGAACAAGAGAGAGCAGGAGAGAGAGATATGAAAGACAGGGTGAGAACAAGAGAGGAACTGCAAGAATGAGAGAAAGGAGAAGAAAGAACAGGGGGGTAGAGAGCTAAAGATGGGTTAAGGGAGAGTAAAGAGAAGGGCAGAGAACAAGAGTGAACATGAGAGATAGATGAGAAAGAGAGGGGGAGAACAAATGAGGAAAAGAAAGAATGAGAGAAGGGGAGAGAACAAGAAAGAGATGGAGCGAGAAAGAGAGAGAATAACATAAAGAGGGGGAGAGAACAAGAACGTGAGATGGAGAGAGAAAGAGGGAGAGAGGGGAAAGAAACAAGAGAGATAGAGATGGAGCAAGAGAGAGAAAGAGAGGGAGAGAGAGCAATAGAAGTATGAAGAGTGGGAATGACAGAGAACAAAACTCGAGTGAGAACAAGGGGTGAGAGGAAAAACCAAGAGACAAAAAGAGACAGGAGAGAGTAAGAGAAAAGGAGACAGCACCCAGAAGAGAGAAACAGCAAGGGAGAGATAACAAGTCAGAGGGAGATAGAGAACGAGACAGGGGTAGGAATAAAGAAACTAGTGACAAGAACAAGAGAGAGAAAACAAGAGTGTGATAGAGGGAGAGAGCAAAAAGCGAAGCAGAGAGAGCATGAGAGAAAGAAGGAGGGCAAAATAGGAAAAGTGAGGGCGAGAGAAGAGAGAGAAAGATAGAAAGAGAGAGAGAGAAATAGTGAGAGAAAGAGCGAGAGACAAGCAAAGCAAAGAAGAGAGGGAAAGAGGGAAAGAAAAAGAGAGAGAGTGAATGAGCTAAAAAGAACATTAGAGAGGGTAGAGCAAGGTGAGAAAGGAAGAGAGAGGATGAGAGAGAATGGGGAGAGAACAAGAGAGGCAGAGAGAAAGAGAGTGATAGAGACAAGTCTGGAAAATAAAACTTCACTGTAAATAACACAAAGAAATATGATGTGAATGTCGTGGATGGAGAGATATATTTATTTGATACAATTCATATTGTAAATTACAGTACACCTCTGTATTGAGAATGTTGTGATATTTACAAAAGCAAGCACTGAAGGGCACTACACACTGACATAGCGCCTAGACTCCTCTGGAGACCCCCAGCAGTATCCAGGGTGGTTTCAAGGTGCTTGGTTTGTTCAGTAGTGATAGCAAAGATGCTGCATCATGCTCCTGTTGTGTGCACTGTGCCGGTGCATAAGGGGTCTGGGCATTTCTTTGTCCTGTCTTCATCACAGATACTACTTGGGAATGTCTCTGAGTCAGTGCCTGGGGTGCAGACAGCAGCGCCTGGAAACACAGGGCTGGGACTGGCTCTTTCTGTTCAATGTCTGCGCTGAAGATGGAAAAATGAAATCTAGGCACCCCCCCTGTGCCAGCAGGGCATCATGATATGACCCCAGGTCATGCCATAGAAAGTGAGACCCTGAGCAGGAGCTGAGAGTGCCATGGGCAAATGATGCCGCCCAGATCCATAATTCTTTGTGAAAGTTGCTGCCCTGCATTGTGTGAAGAGGAGAACAGCATGAGGCCATATTCACTATCAATGGACTGCTGCTGTTGTCATTGTGTAGGCAGGGGCACTCTAAAGGTTTCCGTCTATCATGCACAACCTCACAAACAGCTGCAGAGGTGAGTGTGGTCTGTCGAGCACAGGAGTTGTAAAGGAAGCAAACCCTTCCATTGCATGTTTCAATGGCGTTAAAAACAATGAAATACCCCACAGATTAGACGTGTGCTTTGCACTTCCGCACACATGCATGTAATACTACCAGGATACCCCAAAGAAGATCCTTGGATTGACACTAATAAATCCTTAGCTCAGTCCTGGTAGAGTGGCAAAGAGCAGTCAGGCTTTACCAGAGCCGGGGTCTGCAACCAGTGCCCATGGCAGTGGACAGCCGACAACATGGCTTCCTACCTCCACTCACAGCCTGGCAGGGTGGCATGAGACTTGTGGTATATAAATAAATAATACCGGATCTAGGTTTTACTGGACATAGCAATAACAGATAGCTCAATAAATAAGAGTCAAGATTCGAGGTAGTAGGAGTTTGCAGGTTTAATACAGCATAAAGGACAGGAACAGGACAACCTGCACGGGAACAGGATGGCAGCGCTGCCTGGGACAGGATCAAGGGAAAGGAATCGGCGTAAGGGAATGGGGTAACATTTAATAACAGTGCACAAGCATATATACTAAAACAGTTGCATTACAATACATATGATAGGCGGAGCAGTGGGTGTGGTCAATAGCAGTCGCGAAAGATAAGGGTGAAAGTAGGTGTAACAAGAGGCGTGTACATAGACATGTGATGTAAACGTAACAGAATATGTCATAAATGGGGCGGAAACATGGAGGGGGCTACCCAAGGAGCCGGGACCTCTAACCTAATGGTGCGCGCAAACTGACAATGACGTGTTACTAGGAGAAGCTGGGGGCTATGAACTCTGTGCTAGGAGTAGAGACTGAAGTCTGGAGAGTCAGGGCGACATGTACCTAAACCCTATCTAGTATCTAATGTTTAGAGGACATGTTGATATAAACTAAGAGTCAGGAGGGGAGAGGCTAACAGACTCTAAAACTGGAGCATGCATTATTCTACATGTAGTGCGTGATGAAGAATATTAAATGACCATTAAATACAGTATTTCTCTTACATGGAGACGTAAAGGCTAGACGATGACGGAAACTATTGATGCGATTCAGTAGCTTAGGAATGCAGAGAAGGAGGGCTGGACTGATAACTAGAATCATAACATACTCTTGGCAGACTCGTAGGCAGAGCCAGGCTGAGCCGGGCACTGCGAGGCAGGAAGTAAGTGAAGGGTCGAGGATACAGGTGGGGGCTGTATCGCTCCTCAGCGAGGGTTCAGGAGACAGGAGCTGAATCTGGTGTCCGGGCCCTTTTGAGGCCTAGAAACGGGGACTTTACAATGAAATAACGTGCACACTGAGAAACGTGGCAACGTAGCTTTACACAGGCCTAATACTCGTAGCTTTCACGAGAACTGGAAACTAGTATACTAGAGATGGACACAACTGTAATTGCGTCTTTAATCAAACATGGGGAATACATATGCATATTAATCATGCACACATAACATAAGATGGGGGACACGTAGGGACACAAAAACATGGCAAAATTTACTTTTCCACATTCCCTCCTTGTCACTACGTTTCCATCAGGAAACATCAATATTCATGATACCATCTATCATTTCATACAGTATCATTTGCTCGTCTCGGATTTTCTTGGAACGGGGTTTAGAACGGGACTTGGGACTAGGAATACAAGAGGTAGCACAAATGCCACAAATCGCAGGGCCACATTGTATACAGAGGCAGCAACTGAATATGATCGCTACTGCAATACCTAGAAGTGACAATACTTTCCATCCCCAGGCGGAAATTATATTCCAGAACCAACCGGACCATGTCCAGGTGCCTGGATCTTGGTGTAACATATGGGCAATATTATGGAGTCTGGTTATAGCTGAATAAACAGACGGTGCGTTATTAGGAATGAAAATGCAGCAACTAGATCCGATGACTCTACATGCCCCGCCCCTATCGGCCAGTATGACGTCAAGGACGAGACGATTCTGGAGCACGACAATTCTCATAAAGGATTGCTCTTCGGTTAGGTTACCTAGAGCAGAGGTAGTCTCAATCACTACTGCTTCAAGGGTTCTGGTTAATCTACGTATCAGTTTACTATTCACAACAGTACCTAAATAGGGGAAGACACCTTTATTGATATCTATATATTGTTCTAGAGCAGTTTCAGTATAATCGACAATCGGGAGATTTCTCTTGTGTCTAGTATGTACTAGGTGGGAATTCCTATGATAGTCAGGTGGGGCTAGAAAAACTGGTGGCAGTAGGAAGGCAATATAACAGGTACCCTCCCAATCGAGGGGCAGACGAACATATGCGGTCTGACCACAAACAAAATAAGAATGACGTGAAGCTTTAAAAATAGATTTCCTACTGTCACTATACTTGACAATAGTGGTACAATCACTATGGCCTACATGTACGGAACCATTATTTCGGACACATAATCCGCCTTTGACTGGTAATACTGATATAGCAGGGTAGTCTGGAGTAGTATCAGACTGAACATTCAGGACCATAAAATTCGAAGAATAATTACCTAAATTATAAACTTCATTTTCTAGATCTAACCCTGTTCTGTGGGGAAGACCTTGCTTGTCTGGAAAACATGTATTGTTAAGAAAAGACATATCTGTTGAGGATGACGTTAACGTGGACCATGCTCCACACGAACCATTATGTGAAAATGGATAAGGAAAGAGTGGCAGAACTCCCTTCGGTGTCTGGAAAGGGGGGAGTCGACCACACACCCAACAATTAGTGGCATTGCTGGTCTGGTGTGAATAATGTAACATGCGGATAAAGGAATTATTTCGCATAGCGAGACGATATGAGAGTTCATGAGGAGGCAGATCACTAAACGTGTGTTCTACTGTAGCATTAGCAGACTTATTTACATGAGAAACTGGAAAATACAAATAAAAAGCATAACTGGTGCAGGTAGTCATAAGGCTGAAAAACAATATGAAACTTAGAAAAACGATACATCGGATTGAGTTTTGACTAACTCTCTCACTATGGGGGTCTATTTTATACATGTCAGAAACCGGTCTAACCGTTTCACCTAGGGGAGGACTTAGACAATCAAACTGGCTGACTTATTTTACTAGACCTTAGTTTTTTCTTATACTCCTGTTGCGGAGTTTTCTCTAACAGGGAGGGTTCAGTATCATTGTCTTTTGCGGGACAGTCCTTAAGAATAGTACTTTGGCAGTCTTTAAAATCCTCGGAAATGTTCTTAGAAACAGGCTTTAGTCCAAAAAATCTTTTCACATGTGACAGGTGGACCCAGCCCTTCCTGCCTTCCAGCTTGACGGCAGTACGGGTGGCCAGGAGGACCTGTCGGGGTTCCTTCCAGCGAGGCTCCAGCGGACTTGAACGATCAAAATTCCGGACAAGAACCATGCATCCGGGAACGATGTCATGCGGTGCCACCTCGGTATTGTCTGGAAATGCGGCAGCAACCTGTGAACGACAAGAGTTGAGGGCAGACATCAAGGAAGCTAGGTAATCTGTCAGCATATTACTTGAAACATCGGTAATACTTCGAGGTCTAGGTGTACCCCACATGTTAGGGGGGCGGCCGAATACGACCTCATACGGGGACAGACCTGATCTGGAGTGTGCGACCATGCGCATATAGAATAAAGCGACTGGCAGAGCTACTAGCCAGTCTACACCTTTCTCTTTACATACTTTGGCAATACGGATTTTCAGGGTCTGATTATGTCTCTCTACTAGACCGGCTGCTTCTGGATGGCGTACACAATGGAACTTCCACTGGTACCCTAACAACAGGGAAACATGTTTCATCAACTCAGATGAGAATGGCTGGCCGTTATCAGAATATACGACTCTAGGGAGTCCATAACGGGGGAAGAATTCACGAACCAACTGTTTGGCAGTGGTCGCGGCTGTGTAATCTGGGACTGGATATGCCTCTGTCCACCTGGACAAAGCGCATACAACTACAAGGACATACTTGAAACCTCGACATCGCTCCATCTGAATATAATCCATTTGGAGGACTTCAAAAGGGTGGTCAGGGGGCTGGAATCCACCTTGTTCCACCGGGACACTTTTACCTGGATTAAACTGGCAACATATCATACAGGTACGGACTTTCTGCTTGGCTGCAGCTCGTAAATGCTTGTTGAACCAAATGTTCTGGATACTGTCTAACATAGCTTTTTCTCCTAAATGTGCTGGACTATGTGCGGTATTAATAATGACTTGAACCATAGAGTCGGGGAGAAACCATGTGGCTTTTCCCTTCGTTACCCATCCCTGATCTGTCTGGACCCCTCCTTGTTCGGACCATTTCTTGATTTCATCGGGAGTAGCATGTAACTGGATATCTATGACATCTTGAGTGGGGTCCTTAACTGTCATACATGTAGTCGGATCTGGAGTATGTGTCTGTGTCGGATTAACTGACATGTCTGGAATCTGTGCTGTAAGCTTGGCTGTGCGATCTGCTAGATCATTACCTTGGGAAATAATGTCAGTAACTTTAGTATGTGCTTTGCACTTCATGATAGCAATAGATGTCGGTAAGTGTATGGCATCTAACAGAGCCTGAATAAGGAGACCATGCTGAATCTTGGTTCCATAAGAAGTCATGAAACCTCTCTCCTGCCAGAGCACTCCAAAGTCGTGTACGACTCCGAATGCGTAGCGCGAATCTGTGTAAACATTAACTTTCAGGTTCTTAGCGTGTATGCAGGCTTGGGTCAGAGCAACTAGCTCTGCTGCTTGAGCGGACAGGGTGTCAATACGGTGTGTTTCTATAACTTCAGTGTCTGTAGTCACTGCATACGCGGCTACTAGTTCTCCTGTACTTGTTCTCATACATGAACCATCCACATAAAGTGTCAGGTCGGGATCTGGTAATGGAATATCTGTCAGATCTTGTCTTGGCTTAGTCATAATGTTAACTACTTCCACACAGTCGTGTGTGGCAGGATTTGAATTAACTGATGGTAACAGTGTAGCAGGATTTAGAACGTTGCAGCGTCTGATTTCTATGTGTGGCTGGAACAGTGTCAATTCATAACCTGTTAAACGTGCAATTGTCAAGTGCTGAGTTTGTGTTCGGTTTAAAAGAACTTCCACGGAGTGTGGAACTTGTACTGTCAAGGAATGTCCTAATACTATGGAATCACTTTGTCTGATAGCTAGTGCTGTGGCTGCAACTGACTTGAGGCACGCAGGCAGAGCCTGGGCTACAGGATCTAGTGTGCTCGAAAAATAAGCACATGGCTTGTATTGTCCTGCTTGATCTTGTGTGAGAACAGATAATGCTGTACCTTCACGTTCAGTGACGAAAAGTGTAAAAGGCTTACTGTAGTTCGGTGTAGCTAGAACAGGAGCTTGGCATAAGGCTTTCTTTAACTCATTAAAACTAAGTGTATGTTCAGATGTCCAAGGGAGGACAGTCGATACGGCTGTCTCCTGTGTCGTTAACTGTATCAGTGGTTTAGCTAGAAATGCATACTGAGGAATCCATTGTCTGCAATAAGAAGTAAGGCCGATAAAAGCACGTACCTCCTTCTGGGTCTTGGGCTGAGGAAGACTCGCTATTAACTGAATACGGTCTGGTGTCAACTGCCTACCCCTCTTGGACAGTAAGTGGCCTAAATAGATCACTTGCTGGACACAGAATTGAAGCTTCGAAGGGGATACCTTGTGCCCCATCTCGGCAAGGAAATACAAGACTGTAAGTGATGCTCGCTCGCAAGCACGTTCAGAACGGGCTGTGATTAGTAGATCATCGACATACTGGAGCAGGGCAGTGTCAGTTGGCATGTGAATGTTGTCTAGTTGTCTCTTAAGTGCTTGACTGTAAATACTAGGACTTTCTGTGAAACCTTGAGGAGCTCGTGTGAACATATAGCTCCTTCCATTTAAACAAAATCCGAAAAGAAACTGGCTGTCTGGATGAATGGGGACACTAAAAATGCGTTCTTGAGGTCTATGACTGTAAAAAATGAGGCTTCGGAATCAATGGCTGTCAATAGGGAAGAGATATCTGGGACAACTGGGTACTGGGGAATAATACATTTATTGAGTTCTCGAAGATCAATCACTAATCGATATACTGGGGGTGCATTTGGATCAGTACGTTTCATGACTGGAATGATCGGAGAATTACATACATTGGAGTCAGTTTCTACAACTACTCCTTGAGCCATGAGCTCGTCAATAATTTTGGATAAGGCTGCTACAGCCTCAGGTGGCAGTCTGTACTGTCTGATTCGTGGCAGGACTACACCTGGCTTGAGAGTCACACGATGGGGTGTGATTTGCATATAACCTACATCAGTTGGACCTTGCGCCCATAGATGCTGCGGAACATTGGACAATCTCGGATCAAAATCTCGTAATACATAGTGACCCTTGAAGTCACGTAAAAACAGTCGTATTCCCTCTGGGGAGCAGCAAATAACTGCACCTAATTCTTTCAGTGTTTTAATGCCTAACAGATTTTCTGGACATGACTTCGTAAGTAACAGATCAGTAGTGCGGGACAATGGACCTACTTCTAGAGTAACTGGCTTAGATATCTCGTTTACAATAGGCTTTCCTGAAAATCCAAGGGAAACATTTCTAGAGCCTGAGAGCGGAGCCCCTGGAACTTCGGCGTGACTAATGGTGGTCCTACTTGCCCCTGTATCAATCAGAAACTTTCTGTCTTTCCCTAGTACTTGACTATGAACATAGGGACCCTCTTGATCTACAGGTATCTCGATGAGAGGCAAGCCTACCTCCCTCTCTAGGCTGTTTCATGAATATGGCTGATACTCTGGATACTCGGACTGTGCATACTGGTACATCTGCTGTGTAACATGCTGTGTTGCAGCAATAGGCTGCGGTGCTGGAACTGTCTGTTGTGCATTCTGTGGTTGAGAAGTCTGTGAAACTTGTTCTTGTCTAGGCGGACGTGGTCTTTCTTTAGTCTTACCAGTAGCTATATTGTGTTTCAGAACTGCACACTCGTTTATAAAATGACCTGGCTGTTTACAATAATTGCATGTCCCTTTAACGGGAACTGCAGGATGACTGGCTTGATTCGTACCCCTCTTCTGACTGTCTTGAGGAACAGATTGTGCAACTAGTACTTTCATTTTCGTGTCTTTCATACGTTTTCTTTCATGATCTTGCTCTTCTCTGATTCTATTCTGGTGATACTGAAGCATCTGTAACATTTGGGACGGGGTATTAGCTTGCCAGGTACTTTCGACTTTCAAAACTCGATTCTTAACTTGTGGACTTGAATTCTCGACTAATTTAGTAACAAAAAGATGAGGGTATGACTCGCTACTTGTCTTGAGGCCACTGTTAATAATAAAACACTTTTCAAATCTAGAATAAAAATCACTAGTGTCTTCGTCTGGTTTCTGTTTACAGGCTGAGATTGCATCCCAGTCTTCCTTTTTAGTGGTTAATAATCTTGGCAAAACTTGTATTAACAATTCAGGTAATTCTTTACATTTCTCTCCAAGACCGGTACCTGGTACTCGTATCTTATCTTCAGCTTCTAGAACTGCCCAATCGATCTTTTTCTCTCCCACCTCCCATTCTTTTTCCTTGAGTTTCTCATATACCCCTGCGGGCAATAGGACTTTTAGCATTTTAATTATATCTGGATACGTGTATTCTCCCATACGGAGCATGTCTTTTAATTCTCGGTGGAACCCTGCTGGATCTTTGTCATGACAGGGAATTAATTTCTTCATCTCTAAGAGTTCCATCTTTGTAATCGGAGTGTAAACAAACACTCGTTGCATTTCACCATCTGTTGTCCTAACTGGGTGTACTTCTCGTAACGGATTCTGTCTGTCTATATAAAAGGGTTTACTTTCTGGAGGTGAGACATGAACAAAATGCGGGTTCAGGAACGTTCTATATTTGTGACGTTGTTCTAGAATAACACTAATTAAATCGGTACCTAAACCTTTCCATCTATACTGGAGTAACTCGTTCAGGACATCGTGTAACGGACCTGGATCAGAATGTTGACCCTCATACAGAGTAATGAGGTGCTGGATCATATACATACCCACCAGTCGCTGCTCGGCTGGGGGCAGTTTCAGAAACATTTGTGCCACTATTTCATCTGGAAAAGTGGTAGAATCAGTAATCCATCGGACTGCTGATCGGACTAGTTCTTGTTCATGCATAGTACTTAACTCGCTATAACCGATTCGTGATTTCAGAATGTGATCGGTAGCTTGAAATACTTGTTCTAGAGAACCTTGTTCTGGTGCTGGATGAGGAACAGTTTTCTTGTAGTCTAGACGTGAATGTCGGTCTGGAAATCTAGATTTTCCTACATACGCTATTCTGGCGGGATTCTCGTCCTCTACCTCTTCAGGAGAAGAGTCATTTTCTTTCTCGCTTACTTGTGCTGCTTTACGTTGTTCGTGTAACTTTATTATTTCTTTACGGATTTTCTTGTACATACTCTCTATACTACTGATAGTTCTGTGTTTACCCTCGGCTATATTATCACTCCACCTTGTCAGGATTCTCATTTCGGCCGGATCTTTGGTCGGAGAATCTTGTTCTCTTATTAAACAATTAATCAGAAACTTTAATAACATGAGCTGGATCTCAGCTTTCCTTTGAGACATGGCTTCGCCAATACTTTCTGGATCATCCCCTGTACGGATGAAACGATATATTCTGTCTAGATCTTCTTTCATATCTGGTAGGGTGTCCAAATACCCGGTCACCCGCCTTACACGGATGGAATATATAACTGTACTATCATCACCTGCAACTGGATCATAGCGGCATTCAGTAAGAGCTCGTCGGATATCTGCAACGGACTTGTATTTGGGCGTACGCTGTAACGCACATTCATGTAACTCGGCCAACGTTCTACGTTGGTGTGGTGGCGGGGTACCAGGAGGACCTCCTCCTGCGGCCCCTAAACTGGAATCGTCGACTGACACTCTTCGTGCTGGCAGAGTGGGAAATTGTAATGCAGGCTGGACCAGGGGTACCGTAACAGGTACTCCGGTGTCTGGAGGACCAGGAATTGCCTGATTTACAGGGACTGGCGGAACAGGATTTGCATATTCCGGGACTGTGTCGTCCAAATAGGACGAGATGAAAATATCAGCTGCGGTCGGTTTGTGACGTAGCTTGGTCGGAACTAAGGGTGGCGGAAAATTACTGGATGCCTCCGGGGTCGCTTTTGGCAAGCCCTCGGCAAGAAGAGGATACATACCCTTAATGAGGGCATGCCTCTGTCTGTCTGACTGTTCGGTTTTAACTCGTTCACCTATCTCGATTAGTTCCCTTTCTTGGGCTCGTTGTAAGGATTCTCTACTTAATTCTGACTTTCTGATTTCTTTTTCGGTTCTTTTATGAGATTCTTTGCGCCATAACTCGATGGCATCTTTCTGTGACTGTCTGGCTTTCTTTTTCCATAATGCTTCTTCTACTCGCATGATGCACTCGGCATCCCATGTGCCTGATACAGGCCATCTATACTTTTCTTCTAACTGTTTGGTATACTCTACCCATAAATCTAGATACAATATGGCACTTATGCCATGCTTTTGATACATAAAATGACCTGGACTGTCCCTAGGCGGGACAGGAACTGCTGCTTCTAACAGACCTTTTCTAGTTTTCAACTGACGTAGTTTAGAAAATAGCGGCATGACTGGACTGTAATCTAGACACAATACAATACACAATGAACACGATAATTACTCCACATTCATACCACGACATTAAAATACATGAAGAACATTTAAAATAACAGTTCGAACAGAGTACTACCTGGAATACTGAAAACAGAATACATGAATCTTCTCGAGAACAGAACTGACTAGAACAGAAACTAGATGCACTGCTAAAACAGTACGAAACTTACCGGTCTCATAAAGAGACACGTCAGGACCCGCATCCACCGAAGTGGACACTTCGTTTTGGGATCTGTGTACCACCAAACCCCACGGACCAGAGTCAATTAGATTGACCCTGTCTAGATACTACCCCAGCAACGGTACTCACCGGGCAGCAAGAACGGAAGGCCTCGGACTGGACTGGACTGCTTCGACGCCGGACGGACGAACTTCGGACTTCTGTTACGGGTGGGCCTCCGGATACCTCGGACCTTGGACTCTCGGCTTGGGCTCTGGTCGGGACTCGCCGCGTTCCTCCACTGCCTCGTCTGGATGCTGGACCGCCACCTCCGTCTCCTCCGTGGGCCTGAGGGATACTTGAAGCAGAAATATCTGCACGTGCACGGTATGGTTCCGTCACGGCTGCAGAGGGTCAGGGGGCCGGCGTGGCTTCACCGGCGCGTGGGGAAAGGGCAAGTCCCTGTTCGGGCGCCATTATGTGGTATATAAATAAATAATACCGGATCTAGGTTTTACTGGACATAGCAATAACAGATAGCTCAATAAATAAGAGTCAAGATTCGAGGTAGTAGGAGTTTGCAGGTTTAATACAGCATAAAGGACAGGAACAGGACAACCTGCATGGGAACAGGATGGCAGCGCTGCCTGGGACAGGATCAAGGGAAAGGAATCGGCGTAAGGGAATGGGGTAACATTTAATAACAGTGCACAAGCATATATACTAAAACAGTTGCATTACAATACATATGATAGGCGGAGCAGTGGGTGTGGTCAATAGCAGTCGCGAAAGATAAGGGTGAAAGTAGGTGTAACAAGAGGCGTGTACATAGACATGTGATGTAAACGTAACAGAATATGTCATAAATGGGGCGGAAACATGGAGGGGGCTACCCAAGGAGCCGGGACCTCTAACCTAATGGTGCGCGCAAACTGACAATGACGTGTTACTAGGAGAAGCTGGGGGCTATGAACTCTGTGCTAGGAGTAGAGACTGAAGTCTGGAGAGTCAGGGCGACATGTACCTAAACCCTATCTAGTATCTAATGTTTAGAGGACATGTTGATATAAACTAAGAGTCAGGAGGGGAGAGGCTAACAGACTCTAAAACTGGAGCATGCATTATTCTACATGTAGTGCGTGATGAAGAATATTAAATGACCATTAAATACAGTATTTCTCTTACATGGAGACGTAAAGGCTAGACGATGACGGAAACTATTGATGCGATTCAGTAGCTTAGGAATGCAGAGAAGGAGGGCTGGACTGATAACTAGAATCATAACATACTCTTGGCAGACTCGTAGGCAGAGCCAGGCTGAGCCGGGCACTGCGAGGCAGGAAGTAAGTGAAGGGTCGAGGATACAGGTGGGGGCTGTATCGCTCCTCAGCGAGGGTTCAGGAGACAGGAGCTGAATCTGGTGTCCGGGCCCTTTTGAGGCCTAGAAACGGGGACTTTACAATGAAATAACGTGCACACTGAGAAACGTGGCAACGTAGCTTTACACAGGCCTAATACTCGTAGCTTTCACGAGAACTGGAAACTAGTATACTAGAGATGGACACAACTGTAATTGCGTCTTTAATCAAACATGGGGAATACATATGCATATTAATCATGCACACATAACATAAGATGGGGGACACGTAGGGACACAAAAACATGGCAAAATTTACTTTTCCACATTCTGGTCATGTTAACAGCTCTGCTCTGTCAATCACACTGTGTGAATGATCCCTCGGTCATGAAAGAATGACAGAAGCAGTGAGTCACTTGAGTGCACGGTTGCAAGGGGTGGTCGATATCAGTATTGCTATAAGGGAAAGTCAGAAATGGAATTTTATTGAGGGGCGTGGCTTGTGCCCACGGAAGATGTCAGCAACCTAGTGACTCTCCTTGGGACCACGCGGGTGCACACAGCACTACGGGGTCTTTTCTCTTCAGCCGACTGAACGAACTTACGGCACAAACACCAGGGATGTCAAAGGTAACTTACTCTTGAGTTATCCTCCCCTCGCTGGTATCAAACTGGGGAGGCATTGTGAGCAAAAGAACGGTGGTATGACCCACATCTCTTTACCTGGGTGAATCTTTGATTTTCTCTGCATTCCATCCATTATTTCTGTGTCTTTTGCTTTCTCGCCCTAAGTGCACCGGGTATGCCCAGACATGGGACCCCGGCTTAGTGTGTCACTGGATTCGAACTAGCCTGGCTGATGAGGGATGATGCCCTGAAACTGGTCCAAAAATGCTTATTTCTGGTCCAGGGTGAACTTGGCTATACTGCTCCCATGACACACAGAATCAAGACTGATTTGCATGTGGCTAGGTCCAAACTGGGGTGGCATGGTGAGAAAAAATATTGGAATTAACCCAGATATCTTGACTGGAGGTGAATGTTTGATTTGCTCTGCATTCTGTCCATCATCTGTGTGTCTTTTCCTTTCTCTCCATAAGTTTGCTAGGTATGCCCAGACATGGATCCCAGGCTCACTGTGTCATTGGATTCAGGCTAGCCCGGCTGATAAGGGTGATAGAGTAAAACTGGTCCCAGGATGCTTGCTTCGAGTCCAGGGAGGACCTGGCTTGGCAGGTTGGACTGGACTGTATTCATGAGCCACAGGGTCAAGACTGATTTGCGTATGACTGAGAACAAACTAGGGTGGGATGGTGAGCAAAATAACAATGGATTTAACCCAGATATCTTGACTGGGGGTGAATGTTTGATTTGCTCTACATTCTGTCCATCATCTGAGTGTCTTTTACTTTCTCTCCCTAAGTTGGCAGGGTATGCCCAGACGTGGGTCCCAGGCTCACTGTGTCACTGGATTCAAGCTAGCCCAGCTGATGGGTGTGATGGAGTGAAACTGGTCCCAGATATCTTGACTGGGGGTGAATGTTTGATTTGCGCTACATTACGTTCATCGTCTGTGGGTGTTTTGCTTTCTCTTCCTAAATGCGCCTGGTATGCCTAGACGTCTGTCCTGGGTTCACTGTGTTACTAGTTACAAGCTAACCTGGCTGATGAGGAGTAATGCCCTGATACCAGTCCCAGGATGCTTGTTTCCGATCCAAGGAGGACCTGGCTAGGCAGTTCGGGCTGGAATGTTCCCATATATTTGGCGGAAGGATTGCGTGCCAAAATTATAGCTTACGCTGACGACACCCAGCTGCTTTTCACTTGGAAGAAAGATGAGACTTCTGTGGAATCAGCTAGAAACTGCCTGTTGAAAGTCTTTAATTGGCTGTCCCAGGCTCATCTTAAATGTAATGAGGAAAAATCAGAGGACCTTCTCTATTGGACCTTCCCGCTAAATTTTCGAGATGATTTGTGGCCAGCGGGCTTCCCTAAACCAAAAACCCCGGGTAGCCCAGCAAAAAACCTGGGAGTTTGGTTCAGCGAAGATCTTGGATTTCGTACTCAGATCAATAAGCTGGCAGGAGTGTGCTTTGGCACATTGAAGCTTCTTAGGAAATTTTTGCTGCTCCTGCCAAAAGTGGCCAAAGAAATGTTGACCCGCGCTCCTATCTTGTTACGCCTTGATCACACCAATTCCCTTTACATTGGCCTTCCTTGTTACCAGATAAAAAAGCTCCAGACCATTCAGAATGTGGCCGCTCGAATGCTGCTAGGCATTCCGCGTGGCCATGGTGTTAAGCAGTCTTTACGCAACTTGCTGTTGACCAGCACATTTTGTTTAAGGCACTATCACTCATTGTGCCCTTTACAAGTCTGGGCCCTGCTATCTTAGGAGGTGTTTTAACTTCTATACGCCCCTCAGGCTTCTCCGATCAACAGGTCAATGCCTTGTTGCCAGAATGGGAGAGAGCTCCCTTTCCGCAAGGGCGGCAAGGGCCTGGAACAGTTTGCCCTTTGAGATTAGAAGTAATGATGATCTGAGGATATTTAAGAAGCAATTGAAAACTGAACTTTTTAATTTGATGGAGTAGCTTCTACTTTCCCTCCCGTTCACCCCCACATTAGTATACCGTGCCGGGACACTTCCGGGTAGCTGAGCGCGTTATAAATTTACAGTAACATAACATGAGGCACAGGGTCAAGACTGATTTGCTTATGGTGGGGTCCAAACTGGGATGGCATGGTGAGCAAAAGAATGATGGATTTAATGTAGATCTCTTGACTGGGGGTGTATGTTTGATTTGCTCAACATTCCGTCCATCATCTGCGGGTGTTTTGCTTTCTCTCCCTAAGTGCGCCGGGTATGCCCAGACCTCTGTCCTGGGCTCACTGTGTCACTGGATTCAGGCTAGCCTGGCTGATGGGGGTGATGCAGTGAAACTGGTCCCAGGATGCTTGCTTCTGGTCCACGGAGGACCTGGCTTGGCAGGTCGGGCTGGACTGTATTCATGAGCCACAGGGTCAAGACTGATTTGCATATGGCTGGGTGCAAACTAGGGTGGGATTGTGAGCAAAATAAAAATGGATTCATCACAGATATCTTGACTTGGGGTGAATGTTTGATTTGTTCTACATTCTGTCCATCATCTATGGGTCTTTTGCTTTCTTGCACTAAGTGCGCCGGGTATGCCTAGACGTCTGTCCTGGGCTCACTGTGTCACTGGATTCAAGCTAGCCTGGCAGATGTGAGTGATGCAGTGAAACTGGTCCCAGGATGCTTGTTCCATTCCAGGGAGGACATGGCTTGGCAGTTCAGGCTGGCCTGTTCCCATGTGGCACAGGGTCAAGACTGATTTGCATATGGCTAGATCCAAACTGCGGTGGAATGGTGAGCAAAAGAATGATGGATTTAACCCAGATCTCTTGACTGGGATTGAATGTTTGATTTGCTCTGCATTACATCTGAAAAAACCACCAAAGTGTCAGGGCTCCCAACGGCACAGCTTGCCACAAGCTTGAAATAAACAAAAGAAGTGCAAATGCCGCTACTATGTTAACCTAAAGACTTATCTCAAAACATCCGAATCAAATGCAATGTTTTTGTGTTTCTTATTTACTTTTATTTTATTGACTTCATCATTTTATATTCTAAACGTTTCTATTTAGTATTTTTCATTTTTTCAATTTTATATTTGTTAAGACCTTATGTACACAACAAAAAAACGAATCACCACAGTTACTATTTACAAAAATACATTTAAAAAATTCATCATTCAGACTTTCAGATATACATCTCTCATACCATTACAAACAACAAAAGATAAGAAATATTAAATGAGGGTTGGAATAGACAATAATCACAACAAAGAAATTACATAATTCATGTTTTCAACAACAAAAACATATTTTAGATTCCAGTTTTAAGTGACTTTCTGTATTTGGGCTTATAAACTGTCTACGTGTTTCGAACTCGCGTTACTTAGGAGTTCTCATTAGGACCAAAAATCTCTTTATCCACAAGAAAAATGAATCCACAAGAAAAATGAAGTAACCCCGTCGGATACACCAGTTGTGTTATGTACACCACTGTCATGCTGTCTTTTTAATTTGTATTTGTTGTGCAGAATATATTGCCAGGCATCTCTCTTAGGTAGAGAAGCGGCAGCGTCTTTATCGGTGCTTCATATGTCTCCACCTAGTCCGGTCGACGTGTGGAGCCTCAAAACGGTCTCCTCGTTGTAAACAACAGCCGCGCCTGAATCGCGAATGCTTCCGGGCCCGGGCAGTGGTGTACATAACACAATTGGTGTATCCGACGGGGTTACTTCATTTTTCTTGTGGATTCATTTTTCTTGTGGATAACGCGTAGACAGTTTATAAGCCCAAATACAGAAAGTCACTTAAAACTGGAATCTAAAATATGTTTTTGTTGTTGAAAACATGAATTATGTAATGACTTTGTTGTGATTATTGTCTATTCCAACGCTCATTTAATATTTCTTTTCTTTTGTTGTTTGTAAGGGTATGAGAGATGTATGTCTGAAAGTCTGAATGATGAATTTTCTAAATGTATTTTTGTAAATAGTTACTGTGGTGATTCGTTTTTTTGTTGTGTACATAAGGTCTTAACAAATATAAAATTGAAAAAATGAAAAATACTAAATAGAAAAGTTTAGAATATAAAATGATGAAGTCAATAAAATAAAAGTAAATAAGAAACACAAAAACATTGCGTTTGATTCGGATGTTTTGAGATAAGTCTTTAGGTTAACATAGTAGCGGCATTTGCACTGCATTCCATCTGTCATCTGTGTTGCACAGCTCTCCTTGCAATGCCACCTGACATTTTGGGACACTGAAATTCCACCCGTACACCAAGCGGCTTCTCTCTTCAACTAGTTAACCCCCATGTGCCTTCAGCTTCAGAAAATGCCAACTTCTAGACTCACCTTATTGCTCCAGAATCAGCAGTGATGGTGTTTCAATGACTTGCTCCTTTTTGACCCTCCTTCTACCTCCTAATCAGTTTCTTTTTTTCGTGAATATTGTTCTATTAACCTAACTGAAACGCTATCCTTCCACACCATTTGGGGTGCATTCAAAGCTGGAGCTCGCTATTTTATTATTATATATGTTCTAATAAGCGAAAACAATCAATCCAGTAATTCTACTGGAAAATTCATCAAAAAGATAAAGAAACTGGAACATTCCTTCTACATTCCTTCTACAAGTCTAGATTGAAAGAATGTCTGTCAAAGCTTATTAAGATTGAAAATAAATGTAATAATGAATCTACAGACAATGCTTCATTGTACTTAGTGAAGTGTAGAGCAAAATTGGATGGAGGTCAAAATAAATCTGGTAGACTGCTTGCTAATTACCTTAAAGTTAGGTATAATAAGCTTCGCATTGAGTCCATTATTGATATACATCAGATGCCAAAATACAATGATTCTGACATTTTAGAGGCATTTGTGCAGTTTTGTAAGCCACTATAAAAGCCGGAAGATATACCAACAGACTTTGACATCTCTCATTATCTTGCTGCTATTCAAAAGTCCTCTGATGTTTCCGTTTATTTTGACTTGTTGGAATCTGATATGTCACCAACAGTCCTGAACAATTCATGGAACGTCCTCAAAAAAGATAAAGCCCGGGTCCAGATGGATATACAGTTGAGTATTACATGCATTTTGCTCCTCCCACAATGACATGATCTCATAACTTCTCCACTTTAGATGCCTTAATTTGTCTCATCTCTAAGAAGGGGAAGATTCTGCATTTCTGTAAAAATTACACACCTATCTCGTTAGTCAATGTTGATTATAAAATAAATTCTAAAGCTCTAGCCATGTGACTTGACTCTTACCTTCCTAAATTCCGTGGTAAAGAACAATTTGGTTTTTATTAAAGGAAGTCATATTTCTGACCACACTCATTTATTTTTGATATCTTATCAAAACATCACATTACTCTGATGCTCTCAAAGCAATTGCTTTAGTCTCTGAAAAGGCATTGGATCGATTACATTGGCCTTTTAATTTCCACACTCCTAAAGGGTTTGGGCTTAGTCCCAAATTGATATCCCTTATTTCTCTTCTCTATACTGACCCGAAGGTGGTGCACTGACATAATATTGACACCTAAAATATCCCCATACCACAATATCGAGTATCAAAAATATCAAGATCATATATTTATAATTGTATTTCCAAAAATATTTAAAAAAATATTGGTCATAAAAATAATATGTTCACTAAAAAAAGTAAATGTAATATACATTTTAATAAATATAACTATTAAACATAATTCAAAAGATTTAAACACAGATATATAATAATTAATATATATAGATAGATATTTACTTTAAAACAATTAATTTAAAAAAAAAAAATTAAATTAAAAACGTGTTTTCCCCATGCAATTTTCCATAGGACCTTGAGCCTGGGCTTCAGCCCGAACGGCTGAACGGAGTTTCATCAAATTTGGCAATAAGATAGAGTTCAGTTCGCAGATCATGCTTTTTGTTAAATTGTGTAAATCTGTTCAGTAGTCCTAGAGAAAATAAAAATAAAAATCATAGATATATCTATAGACGAAGTACCGTACGTGTACGGTAAGCGTACTGTAAAACGTACAATTATGAGCACGAGCTGCATGCTGATTAGCTGTCAACTGTCTGTCAACACTCGAAACCAGGAAGTGTTGGCAGCCATCTTGTGCCTCGGTAGAACCGAGGCACAAGGAAACAGAAAAATAAACGCGAAAAACACGAAAAGGGGGCAGGGTAGAAACACCATGATCCCCTAGGCCCTACCACCGAACAGCTCCACCTGTTCACCGCCCACTGCTGCCTCGAGCGTGAGATCTCACCAGCTGTCCTCTGTGCCCTACTATCACTGCTGTGTCTGTGGTTTGCTTTTTGAATCTGTAACCCATCCATGTATTCCTGTGCATTTCTCACTGCTTTTTGCGCTCTCTTCTTCGCATCTTCCCCCCACCGCCCCTCTTATTCCTGGTCTCCGCTTTTACCGCCCAGCTGACCCTGCGGCCACGCCCCATCGCCACCCCTTCCCGCCTCCCAGCTGCTCATCCCTCTCTCCTCGCATTTATATGGCGCCCGCTGCGGCCGAGCAGCAGCGGGGCGCAGGGGGCGCACCGCTGGCAAGCCCGTCTGCGCCCATCTGTGCCTGGACAGTGCCCGGACCGCGCCCAGTGCCAGCACCCCTGGACCCCGCGAACATCACAACACCAGACTCTGCTGCGATGCCAGCACCCTCCACACACTCAATGCCGGCACCTGCTTCCAGGCCGCCCCGAAACGGACTCACGGACCCTTCTCCTGCCACACCTGCGACAGAACCACCAAACCTCCAAGGACTGGACCCAACCACCTCCGCTGCATACTCCTCAACACCCGCTCTGCACGCAAACACGCCGTCGAGCTCTGGGATCTGCCCGACACCTCCGCCTCAGACGTGGCCTTCCTGACCGAGACCTGGTGGAACGACTCCTTAGCGCCCGACATCGCCATAGCCATCAAGATCACCCGCAGGGATCGCGCCAATGGAATCAGAGGAGGGATAGCCATTGTCCTCAAGTCCACCCTCAAGGTCACCACACATGCAGATGACACCCTCAACACCCATGGGAGATCTGGATTTTACTTTAGACATAAGGTCTAGTAGTGCCTCTGTGCTTATAGCCGGGAGTTGTTCAAAGGAGCATGGGTTTACAGGCATGGAAGGTGATAACTCAAGGGAGGTGCATGTAGGAATGCTTGATTTTATGGTGGACATTTTATCAATAAAGAAATTATTTAAGAAGTGGGTATGGGTTTGGTGGACATTCTGTCAGAGTTGGAGAGTTCATTTAAAATAGAAATGATCTCCTTAGATCTGTTGTTAGCCTTTAGGATTCTGGAGGAAAAATGAGCTGCATTAGCAGTTAAAATGGCATTTTTATATTTTTTCCTAGCTTCCAAATAGATGAGTTTTCCTTCAGGTGAGTAGTTCTGTCTCCACTTCATTTCCAATTGGCGTAAGGCCAGTTTTATGTTTTCAATTCGGTAGAGAACCATCTTTGAGCATCAAATCGATGAGCCATTTTTATTTTTTGAGTGGGGCGTGCTGGTGACTGGCTGCTAGTAGTCAGGCTAAGATGTCTTTCTCGCTGACACTAATATCAGATTCAATGATTGGGGCTGTATTAGCCAGTGTGCAGAGGAATTGATTTTTATCAATATTGTTCCATTTTCTGACCATCCTACCTTCACTGGGAGGAATTTGGGCTGTGCTAAGGATCTTTATTGTGAACTTTATTAAATGATGGTCTGACCATAAGCAAGGTAGGATCAAAAGTGCTGATACAGCCAAATTGGCGGTCCATACTTGATCCAGGATGTGTCCTTTAGTGTGTGTGGCAGAGGATACCTGCTGAGTGAAGTTTAGCCACTGAGTAAATTGGTAAGCTTGGCGGAGTGAGGCCTGCCTCGAGGGTTGTTTGACCAGTAGTTAAAATCTCCTATCAATCGTATTTTGGTCTGGTTAGTTGCCAAATTGGTCACTTGTTCATCCTAGGAGTGGGGGAACAGGGGTATGTACTGAGGGGGTCTGTAAAGTACTACACAGATTAGGGGGGCTGAGACAGAATCCAATTTAATTACAACATTGTCTACGGCAGGGAGGCAGATTCTCTTTGTTCTTCAAGCCTCCTTCTTTGCTTACTATTCAGGAGGCCACGATTTTGTGGAGCCTATGTGTGTGTGTGTGTGTATCTGTGTTTGTGGGTGTCTGTGTGTGTGTTTGTGTGTGTCTGTGTGTGTGTTAGTTTGTAATAGTTTGCTATTTTGTCTGTGTTCTCCATGCCTCCTTTGGTTGCCATGTGATTGACTATTATTTTGCCATGTGGCCCATATGGGCATTGTCATCTTCTCTATGTTAGCTTGAGCACATTGCTGACTGTCTGCTGCTTTGCACATGTTATTTCACAAGATTATTTTGCTTGTGCCACTTTGAAACGTTCACAAAGGTTGCCTGCTCAATTTTATTTTTGATCCTTCCTTATAAACCCAAGATTTTCTTCAATATGAACATGTTTGTCCTCTCCCTTCTTCAGTTCTTCCTACAGACCTGTATAAATGTATGATTTACACTGATCGTTCCACACAACTGGCCCTTGATTCTAAACAAGCTTATTATGAAGCCTGTGAAATTGTGGCAGATACAATTTTGAATGGTACTTTTCAGTCTTCGTTGGTTCACACGCAGCCCTTGGGGATTGCACGGCACAGTTGACCGAATTACGAGCTCTACTTTTAACTCTTGAATTTGCAGATTCTAAGTTGCCTACACTTGTTGTGTGCAACTCTTTTTACTGTATAGAATCTTTGTATGACAATTTGTTTTTTTGGAAATAAAATGATTTTCTGGATTCTAATGGGAGTGTAATTAAGCATAAAATGCATTGGGTCTGAGTGGCAGCTCTTTAAGATCGGTTGCCATTTACACATGTTATGCATATGCTACGACATCTGTTTGTGGAAGCAGATGATGTTGGTAATTCTATGACCGATGTAGCATTCAAATCGGCAGTAGCCACAGTTACAGTAGCAGCTGTTACAAGGTCCATGACTCAAATTGATGCGCAAGGGAGGGTACACCATTCCCGTAGAGTTTCCCTTCCTGTTATAGTAATCAGATGAATACTGACAAAGTTCCCTTGGTAACTATTGTTACAATTGGTGATTGCTTGATTCCAAATGATGACCGCAGACTCTCATGTATTGTGGTCGCCCATGAAGGAAGGGCTTCTACTCATGTAGGAGTGTCAGATACAGCTTCTCTTTTGAAGCAACGCTATTGGTGGCGCAGTTTATACCAACAGACACAGCTCAACCTCTCCCTCCTGATTCAGTTTCCATGACAGAATGAAAAAAGTCGCTTCCTGGATGAGCAGCAGCTGTCTGAAGCTCAACTTGGAGAAGAGAGAAGTCTTTGTAACTACCCCCTCAGTATGGTACAACACCTGGTGACCCATTGCCCTTGGCAACGCCCCACACCGATGGACCATGCCCACAACCTCGGTATCATACTCGACTCCTCCCTCACCATGACCCACAGATCAACGCCATCTCCTCCACGTGCTTCAACACCCTCCGCATCCTCAGCAAGACCTTCAAATGGGTCCCCCGAATACAGAAAAAACGTCACACACGCACTCATAACCAGCAGACTTGATTACAGAAACACCCTCTACGGTGGAATCAATAAATCCCTGCTCTGAAAGCTCCAGACCATCCAGAACAACACGGCCAGACTTATCTTCAATGTCCCAAGACATGACCACATCACCCAGCACCTACAAGATCACCACTGAAACCTCAATAAAAGAGTCTCCTTCCACATACCCAAGAGAAACCTCTGCCCCGCCGCCCTTGCCTTTGCCAAAATACCACACATCTTCAGAGCCTAGCGGGTGTGTTAGACCTGTCAGCCCTAGGGTGGTCTTTCACTGTTTTTTTTGCCCTTGCCTCATTTTTCCCACCTTCTTTTGTTGTTGGCCTTTGGTCTCCGAGCGCCTTCCCATTGCCAATCAATGCTAAGGTGCAGGTGCTCTTCTTCCAACATGGCTGCCACAGGCCCCTGCTACTGCAGAGTGGTCTTTTTAGTAGCAACCTAGTTGCCAGGAGCTGGCTGGTACCCTTAAACATTGTTGCAACACCAGCCTGACTTTTTCTCCAATAGTTAGACTACGGAAGCTCCTGGAACCTTCCAAAACAGGGGAGGGGTCTGCTTTTGCTGCCTTAGAGTGTGGTCACCTGACTTGGGCATATATAACAAAAGGAGGGAAACTTTTTAGTCAGTTGGGGCATCACTGACCTGGGGGAACCTACGCAGGAGACTAAGGCGGTAGGGCCTAGTCAGGGACCTATACCACTGGGAGTGACAGGGCTGAGGTGCTGCCTTCCAAGCTGAGTGAGGAACACTGAACTAGCCTACTGATCTGGCCTGGCGGGAGGGGAACCCAGGGACCACCTGCAGTGACCTGCTGAGACTATCCTGCCTTCAGCCAACAACTCAACCCCCCCCTCAAGAAATCACCTACCATGGGCACAGGAACCATCAAGCGCCGTGAAGACCCTCTAACTGACCACAGGACAATTGGGGGTCAACCAGGTATTGGGCTGTGCCCCCTCTGCCCCCCTTGCCTCCACCTGGGTCCCAGCGCTGTCCTACCTCATCCCCCTGGCTCAACTGACTGAGTTGTTGAAGCGCTTCTTTCTTAGCGCTACCGCCTTGAACTGCCTGTCTTGTCTGCCCAAATTGTGCCGCCTCCTCAGCGCTCCCCTGCTGTGCCTGGAAAAGCGCTAGTCTCCTGCCCCCGGCTGCCTGTTGAAGCGCTATTGCCCATTTGAGCGCTATGTCCCTCGAGGCGCTGTAAACGCCCCCCTCGGCTCTCAAGCGTGCTGCCCCTGGAAGCGCTAACCTACAGGAGCACTCACCGCCGCTGCCCCAGGTCCGCTTGTGGGGTAGGGTCCACCGAACTGTGGCTGCCTCGAACCTCAAGATAAAAGCATATTGATTTTTACTCAAACTCACTGGTGTGGTGTCAGTCTTTGTGTGCGTTTACGGTCTCAGTGGGTGAGTGTGCTGTATGGTCACTTTACACCTAAGCTTCCGGGTGCCTACCTGCTCGCGCCAAGCTACCCCCTGTGGGATTGGAAACCCCAGTTCCTACATTGGTGGCAGCGGTGGGATAAGGACCTGTGGCTATACAGCACCCTCCAATGAGACATAGTGCGCCGCAATCACACTAGACACCGATTGTGTAAGCAAGCCTACTCAATTCACCCCCCACTGTCTAACCTGAGTGTGTAGAGTCCTGTTTTGACCCAATACTGTTACCTACATCCTAGTGTCTTTCCCTTTGAGTATCTGGGTCCCCACCTGTCAGAATGGAGTTCCAACCAGCAGACTTGATTACAGAAACACCCTCTACGGTGGAATCAACAAATCCCTGCTCTGAAAGCTCCAGACCATCCAGAACAACATGGCCAGACTCATCCTCAATGTCCCAAGACATGACCACTTCATTCAGCACCTACAAGATCACCACTGACTCCCCGTCGAGAAGAGAGTAACCTTCAAGCTGCTTACTCACGCCTACAAATCCCTCCACAACTCCAGACCCCAATACCTCAATAAAAAAGTTTCCCTCCACATACCCAAGAGAAACCTCTGCCCCGCCGCCTTTGCCTTCGCCAAAACCCCACACAACTGCAGAGCCAGAGCGGGTGGAAGAGCCTACTCCTGCATCACGGCAAAGACCTGGAATGAGTTCCCACTCAACATCAGATGTTTTCCCACTCTGCACACCTTCATGAAGAGCCTTAACCGTATCAGACCTACACGCCTTCCCCCAGTGCCTTGAAACCCTCATGGGTGAGTAGCGTGCTTTACAAATCCCTGATTGATAGATTGAGACTCTCAAATATGTTATTTCATGTGACATTTGTCAACAAATCAAGAGTTCTACTGTGTCACACCCACCACAGGCTCATCTTCATTTCTAATTATCAGATTTGGTGCATTTATCTTGATCATTTCGGTCCTTTCAGATCCAATAACTCTTTCAAATTTTTTGGGGTTATTGTGAATTCAAGCACTAGGTTCCTCTGGGATTTGCCGTAGGACTCTGCTGACTGTTGTACTGTTATAAAAGATTTTCATGCCTTTGTAGGGACTTATGCCTTCCATTCAGACCAAGATCCGGCTGTTGCCTCTATGGTGTATCGAAATTCAATTAAGTCTATTAGGGTGCAAGTGCATTTCTAATCTCCATATAGGCTCACAGGCAACTCTGTTGTGGAGCAGATGGACCATGACTTAAAGCAGCCTTTTTTTTTTTAACAAATACAAGCTGCGGCCCACCATCCCAGACAAGGGAGCAAATAGCATACATAAGGGTGCTATATTGTCCATGTATACATACAACAAAACAGCCTCAGTGTATTTGAGGTTCCAAGGCAGTATGTAGTCCAGCAAGTCTGTGCAACAGTCCGGGTAACAGCAGCCACTTGCCAACAACAGAGGAAAGGAGAGGAAGTAAGTGCAGAGAAAGAGATCTGAAATGGAGAGCAGTGTGAAAAGAAGGAAGAGTAGGGAAGCATAGGGGGAAGGGGAAGGAAGGGATGGATAGTTCTCTGTTTAAGTTGGGGTGATGGGTACTCCGGCATGAGGAAGGGACCCTCGCCGGTAGCTCGCACAACATTATAGCCGCTCATACCCCCACTATTGGAGTATGTGCACAATCATCAGAATGTTCCTGTAGAAAACTTTGTATTGGTTCCCATATGTTGTGAGGACGAGCCTGTATCAGCATAAGTTCATAGAACTCTGATAACTGGTTATGGCAGAAAGAAGCATCTCTGCGCTGTCTGCACTTGCGGCCCCAGAAGATAGTTACACACCTCCTGGCTAATGACAGAATCATGGTAGCCAGTCTCCTTACATCTGCTGGGAGGTTTTAAACATACCCAAGCAAAGCAGTAAGCAGGAAGCACTCCATCCTGCATTGCAACATGTCATCCAATACTTCAAAGACGCAATTCCAGTATTTCACAACATCCGCACATTCCCCAGCCAAGTGCATGAAGGAGGCCTCAGACGCAACGCAAGCATCTTGCATCCCTGCTCAGCCCCATTCTGCGCATACATACAGGGGTCCTTTAGAGTCTATGGAGGAATTTGAAATGGATAAGCCTCAATCTGTAATTGGGTGACATATCTCTTGACTGTGTGCAGCAATACTCCTATACTCCCTCCTCAAACAGGGTTCCCAAACTTTCCTCCCATTCATGTTGGGCGGGGGATTTCTTATTGGAGATTTGTACTATATGCCAAAATAGATGCATGATATAAGCTTGTTGGCTGAGGGATTAGTTAAAAACGCATCCAAAATGTGAAAAGTTGGGGGCCTAATCGGGAATGAAGTATATAGTGCTGGTAGTGCTGCCCATAGTTGGTAGTAAGTCAGTCTATCAAGGAGGTCAGTATGTTCATCCCCCAGTGAGGTGTACATGTCAATAAAGACACCATCCTGAAAAATGTGTCCCAGCATATGCAACTGAAGCTTGTGCAGTTGCTGACAGACCCCTGCCTCATTCATGAAGGGCAATGCTGAGTGTCTAGTGAGTGGCACTGATCATGCGAATAAGGTGTCTAGGTGTGCCCTGTGACAAAGTTGCTGCCAGGTTTATACCATGCAGCCCACCAAGTCGATTTAGTCCTCAGACATTTTTGTGGGTGGAACAGCGCCATTGTAGTGGAACTCGGTATGCCATGTCACTTTCAGGGGGTGGTAAGCACCATGAAGAGGGTCGAGTATATCCAATGAAACCTTAATTAGGCCTGCGCACAGCTGGGGTACAGTTCCATATCAGGCGCTCCAAAGCCAACCTGCTAAAACGAGTGCGTGAGAGTCTCCCAAGCCACACAAAGTCGCCTTCCCGCCCATGCAATGGATACCAGATTGGAACTGAGTCTCCTCCTGAATTCAGAAGTAAGGGGGAGTGGGAGATTCACAAAAACAAGTAGAAATTTAGGAACAAGCACTATTTTGGTAATATCCAATGGATTGAGGGAACGACTTCAACTTCACAAATGTATCACAGAGTCAAAGTTGTTGATTCCCAAAGTTTTTCTTTATTCATATATCCAACAAAAATGACGACAGATTCTTCATTAAATGCCAATGTTTTTAGGCAAATCAAAATCAACCGTTAACCAATCATTAAACAGCCGACGCGTTTCGTCCTGTGGCGGACATCATCAGGGCTAAATCAAAAAAAGGAAAATCATTACATGACTATTACAATGTAATCTGTAGTTTCAGTATTTAGATCTTACCCTTTTTACGCCGAAAACATTACATATCTTATAATTATTCAATTACACCTGCCTAATTCCCAATCTAATGTTGATACAATGTACAATTGATCAAACAGAACAAGACGTTCACTATTCCAGAACTCACATAGTTTCTACATATGTTGCATGCCTACCTCTCAGTATTTACTATTCACAGAAGCAGATTTCTTCTTCACAGTGTTTATCAAAATGTTTGACAGCAATTACCAGTCTGAAAGGAAACAATGACATTGATATGCACAATAAGTACATATATGTTCCTCAAATTCGGTCTCGAAATCCCATTATACCGTGGCAAGACTCCAATGTACCTCTAACCAGTATTGTCCCTATTTAGAACATGTCTATATCCCTCACCATCTGTCCTATGAGAATCTATGTACCCTAAAGAAGGTTCATATTTTATCGAGGTATTATCCCCTATGTGTACAGTTCAGTATAATCCCTATTAGGAACATGTCTATTTCACTCTAATTCTGTCCAAATGAGAATACATGTACCCTAAAAAAAGGTTTATGATTAATCGAGGTATTCTCACCTATATGTACAATTCAATCAGTAGTCAGACCTCAACTTCCCTTCCCACATTCTGTGGCCTCTGTACAGTTCTCTAAAGAAATACATTAAAAAGGTCTTTAGATCAACCAGTATTACAAACCCCCATGTCCTGACTTGTCATTGTTGCCCACCATATTACAACCACGACAAGCAGCTTACCAATCTACTTTACCGTAGTTCCGTGCATCGGTTTGCATCACTATTGATGTTTTAAGCATTCCACTCTAACGATTCTGAAAAAATATGTATATAAGAGCTACAGTCAAAAGACGTGCGTATAATTCCATAGATTCCTACAAATACTCTCCACAATTATCCCACTATCCTCACCTGATGAAACTAGTTCCAGTGCATCCGATCCTATTAAGACAAAAGAAAAGAAAACAAAAAGTACCCTTAACACTCAACCTTTCAGCAAGGCAAATCGAAAAAATCAAACTATAATCTCCTCGCTAACTCCCCCTTGCCTGTTCAAATATCTCCAAATTCTAGTGGCGGGACGTCTCAGTCGGCGACATCGGGCATCTTGTAAGGCCTATGTGCAACTACCTCTCTTGAGCTGCCGTTATTTGAACCATTAATCCACCAATCAGGGAAACTTACCCGTTCGCGCTAAAATCAAATTTGTGAGGTTTCCTCACCGGTCCGACTTGTTACATATCTGCCCTGACAGTTTCTTTCCACATTTCACGATATAGTATTTCCGGTTTGACTCAATAGCCAATCGGCATACAAAACGTCATCAGCCTATTAATAGTCAACCCGAAAAGTTACCAGTTCCCTTTCTAGTCCGCCAGTCAGAAAATGCCCGGCTACGCCGACAAACCTACCCTGAACCGTTTCCTGTTTGCTAATAACACGTGACACTATTGGACCTATCAGCAGTTCCTTGGCCTCAATCATCAAAAGCTGCTACACCTCCTCGTATATTAGGACTCAGAAAAGTACTTAATATCGATATCATTCGGATGCGCCAATCACAATATATCTTAACTCATAACTTACATTATGTTATAGCCACCTAACCTTCTCAACTAAAAGTTCACTCCCGCTCGGTGCACTCGATATACTTCTTATTCTCCAAACCTTAGTACCATACTTACTAATAATTTCAATACATGGCTACCTTGTTCACAGGTGACTCATTTTCTTGCCGGTGTACCATTGATCACGTTAATCTACCCACAATCATAAATAGCAAACTAATTCCACTTAGTGTTTCTATCAATCCAGAATTGATCATCTACAAATATCCATTACCATTATCCCTATTTACAGGAAAAGTTAAACGTATCCGAACTACTCGAGCACGCCCTCCTCCTATGATCGATTCAAATATGAAACTCAATCACTCTAACTGAAAAAGACAGTGTAATTCCATAACACCCCTTGCTACTCACAGGAAATAATGTAGCTCATGTTCAGTGTTTAGACCACATTGTACTACCCTACAGCGACTGATCCACCTTGACTCCTGCTGTCTTAGTTGCAACACCCAGTCACCTCCCCTTTTGGGAGGCATCACTTTCTGTAATCCATGAAACCTAATCTTGGTCTTCCAGTGATGGTATGCCTTGATATGCTGAAAAATCGGTGACTTATCGTCCTGATTCTGAATTGATCTAGCATGCTCCTGTATCCTCAGTTTGAGTTTTCTTTTACTGCTGCCAATATACACTTTGTTACATTCACAAAGAATGGCATACACTACACCCTCACTGTTGCAATTTATGAATTCCTTAATCATGTGTACCTGATCTGTATGAAAACAACATTTTCTTAGTTTTGTTCATTCCCAAATTGCACACACTGCATGACCCACAACTATAAAAACCCAAAGGAGATTTGGGTAACCAATCTGTTTGTCTCACCCTCATTGGCTCCAAATAATTACTAGTAATCAGTTTATTTTCTGAGCTTTCGTGCTTTACCCTTACCGTTGTCTTTGTGATTAGTATACTATTTTGGTAATGGCGATCCGGCCATCCAGGGAAAGGGGAAGTGCTCTCTAGTGGGGTAGGTGGCTCTCTAGCCACTCCATAAACCTGCCATAATTGTACGTCCAGAGTTCCTCATTGTCTCTACTAATATAAATACCAAGGTACTTCACAGGGGAGTCCACCCATTTAAGTGGGAATTCTGACTGAAAAGGCAGTGAGAGGATAGATCACAGATTTCCCCCAGTTAACATAAACCCCTTTAAGGCCACCAAATCTGGTGATTTCTCGTATAAGGGGGTCAAGAATATTTGCTGTATTATTAACGTACACAGTCACATCACCTGCATACATTGACTCGCATATTACCCTGGGCATGAAGTCTAGCCCCCTTCGGCCGTGATGCTGCCGCAGTCTGGCCGCCAGTGCCTCCATGGCTATGGTAAAGAGGAGGGTGAAAGCAAACATCCCTGCCTCGTGCCACGGGTCACATCAACTCGAGGAGAGATGAACCTGTTGATCCACAGCCGAGCTGTCAGAGAGGTGTAGAGTAATGCCAACTTTTAAAGAATGGCTGGACTCATACCAATGTGAGAGAGGAGCGAGAACAAATAAGGCCACTCCAGTGTATCAAACGACTTGGTTACGTTAAAAATATTTATACCGCGCACGTTCACCAACGGTTTCATGGCGCTCATGGTTGCATCCAGAAAAACAGCATGTACGGAGAGGGAGGGATCCACTTCCTGCATCAATGCGAAGAGAGTGCGGAGATTGTGGGCAGTGCTCCTGCCAGGCACAAAGCCACATTGGTCTGGCCTGAGTATGGTAGGGAGCAGTGGGAGCAGCTGCACAGCCGACAACTTTGCAAGGATTTTATTGTCTATGTTAATCATTGATAGTGGTCTGTAAGAAACACACAAAAGCGGATCCTATCCAGCTTAAGGAGGGTCGCGATAAACGCTTTGTGTAGGGAGGGGGGAGAATGCCTCTCTCAAGTGAGTCTTCATATATATTGAGTAGGTGGGGAGCAAGAAGCGGTACAAATTCCTTGTATAAGGTGAGGGTAACACCGTCCAGCCCCTGCACCTAATCCCCGGGCATAGCCCGAATTACCCTAATCACCTCCTCCTCCGTATATGGTTCATCCAGGTACAGCTGGTGTGCATCACTAAGCCACACTAGATCAATAAAGTCTAAGAAAGAAAGTAGGTCAGGAAGAGTCACCGATTGTCATGCCACATACAGAGAAGAATAATATTGAGTTATTTCGGCCTAGAAAGCTACCTGCCAAACCACCACTAAATCCTCATTTGTGCACAACTCACAGATATAGTCATTACCCCAAGGCTTTCTAAAGAGACCCGCAAGTGTTTTGTCAGTCCAGTCACACTCTCCCTATTGGCGAGCGTGCGCTTCCCACCCCAGGAAATGCACTTCTCTGTGCACAGCCTCCTCAAATTCTGCTATTTCAGCCTTGATATGCCCCAAGTTCATGAGCCAACTGAATCAGAAAAATTCCAATTCAAGAGAGTGAATCTCTGTCGCTAGCTGCGGTTTTGCAATGAGTGTGGGACACCAGATTAATTAGTGATACACTTGCCCCTGATAACAACCTTAAACACCTCCCAGAGTGTGGACGGGAAGGCTACAGAGCCAACATTGTTGTTAAAGTATTTTATGATGGCGGAACCAATCTCCTCAAGGAACACCTGATCCCAGAATGCACCAGCAGAAATTTTACAGCTGCAGGCTCTATTCGAAGCGTCTGATAAAGTGAATTCTAACAGTACTTCAACAGTACTGGGGCATGATCCAATAAGGTTCGACCAAGATGGGTACAGTGCTGAACCCATGTGTCCACATTACGGGATATGAGCGCAGCTCCAGAGGCAGTAGGGACTTGTAGTCAATGTTGGCCGGAGGTTACAGTAGGCCATCCAGCAGGAAACTGGCGCAGCTCTAGGAATCCAGTGGCCTAATTCCAGCACTCCTCCCAAGCAGCCAGGTGCTCCAGAGCACAAGGGGTTTTACTGCACAGCCAACACCACTTCCCCGGATTGAAAAAAGGAGTCCTCAGGTAAGGGCAGGTTGCTCATGTGCTGCGTCCACAGCGGCTTCCTGTCCACAGTGCCGCCACACTGCAACAAGACCTTGCAGGCTCCCCTCAGGATACAGCAGTCTCCATGCCAGTTGGGAATAAAGCCCCATCCCAGTCAGGCCAGGATCAAATCCCACAGGCCCGTTCGCCACCACTCAGTCCCCCAGGATAGCTGCACTCCATGGTCAGCCTCCCAGTAGAACTTTCAGCACCTCGGCCGGGCGAGCTCCTGGCCGAACACTCCTCACCTGCAAGGGTCCCTCAAGGGAGGGTTCAGGCCACACCGAGGGTCCTCCTTGCAGTGCGCTTTACCATTGTCCAAAGTAGAGCCCACTGTCAGGCGGCAATACACAAGTCTTAGGCGCTCACGGGACATGGGCCGCATCCGTTGCTATAACGGGCCCCTCACGCCCCAGCAGGGCTGCCTGGTAAACTGCACACTGCTGGATCCAGATCTGGCACTCCCGCTCTTGCGTCACTCAGGCCGGGGACGTGGTTTTCTTCCCTCAGGCAGCTCCAGAAAAAAAGCGCCTCCGCTGTGCCACAAAAGTCGTCAGAATGCATCCAACTGCAGGTTGATGACAGCTACATACATATGGAGCTCACACACGAGTTTGCCAGTCATGATGCGCCCCCGAGCTCCAGGATAGCTGGTGGATTGTTGATCCAACCTGCAGAGCCTCACTACATGGCGACCATCTTGCAGCCAGCACTCCCCCCCTTTTAAAGTAGCCTTTTACAGCAAGGATATTAGGGACAGGCTGTGGCTGGTTAACCAACCATTATGGGATTCAACGTGCTCTCAATAATCTCCCTCAAAGATCTCTGGGAAGGCAGAAGCCGCACAAAAGGCTCTTTGGCATTAAGATGTTTATGCCAGACCTTAACGGTCCAGACGTTATGGCAGCTGCCGCAACATTTGATGTAGATAACCACTGTGCTATGTTACAGTATCTACAAAAGGAATCGGGATGATCTGGTGAAAATCCATTTACCCTCACCTACGGATGCAGCAGTGCTGATTCCTGTTTCTGGCTGACTATCGAAAGTTTGTGATCTGGTCCGGGAGAAAGTGGCAAACAAGAAAGAATGTTGTCCCACATATGGTGCTCCGGTCCAAGTCCATGGTCTTAAGGGTACACAAATTGTGATTTTACCTCCATTGGATCTAAAGACACTCACTACATTTCAATTGAACATATCAAGTTACACCATATGGCCGATACCCAATAGTATGCCTACAACCATCCCATGTCTGTGTGTTACATTACAGCTTATTAACTCTTTTTGCTCTTATTCTCCCTGACTGCCTGAAGGTGAGACTGAGTCTTCAGCAGACCAGTTATCAGTTTTACCTTCAACATATTCTACTCTGGAACTTACTTATGCGTCACCACCTGTTCAACCCCCAGTGACAGAAATAGATTCAAATTCAAATAATGAACAGCCCCCGTTTTTTCAACTGAGTTCCAGTGGTTGTTATATTGATCAAGATCATTTTGCTTCAGACACTTCTTCATTATCTTCAGTTATCTCACCACCGCCTGCACAGACTAGTGTTTTCAGTGCATAGTTAAATCTATTCCCACCTTGGACTTATATCTGGATTGTTTTTTCCTTTTGAATAATGGCGACTACCTACCTGAAAGTTCTGCGGTGCCACTAGTAGATGGAGTATTGCCCCCCCATTGTTCCTCCCATAAAATGAAGAGAGACCAAGCCATTGTGAAAATTTCAGTGGTCCCAATTGCTGATGGCATTGTGTTCGATAAAGTGTCATTCCAATTATATGGTCTAACGGAAACCCTACAAATACAATATGTCTTCCCTGTTTCTTTGGGTGATGATCTGATACCTAGTTTACATTCAGACGATTGGAATTGTAATGCTGTGGATTCTTTGTTTTCTGATTTACAATATTACACTGTCTTTGATACGGAGGAATTCAATCTGAATTCATCTAATTACGCTTATTTATGTTGTTACCAACAAAATTTGAAATTAACATTTAAAAAATCCTTTGAAATTCACTGAAAAAACCATAGGTTTCAGGGACGTTATAGTTACAAATTAGCATTTTAAAAACCTTTGAAATTCACTGAAGAAAACATAGCTTTCAGGGACATTATAGTTACAAATTAGCATTTAAAAAACCTTTGAAATTCACTGAAAAAAACATAGGTTTCAGGGACGTTATAGTTAGCTGGACATTTCAATCATATAAAACCATAGAAATTCCACTGTTATAGTTAGTTGAGCTAGCTATAACTCGTGCCCCCACAATGTACTGCTGATGATGTAACATAATACATCATTCATGACATGGTCAGTGACATCACTGATGACATCTCAAATTACATCACTGATGACATCATCCACGTGATAATCTGATGCACCTCCTCACACCCTAATATAACCTTTGATGCATCCCCTGTAAAACACAGAGTTCCATTTTCAAAACTATTGGGATACCAAAACCAGCTACTACAGATGCACTCACTAATTCCGAGGTCTACAGACACATGCACTCATTCACCCATACTACCATACATACTTGTAATCACTGATTAATACAACACTATCATATACACTCATGCAGCTATACAGACAGTGACACACCACCATTCATCCTACTCACTCATGTAATCATCGTAATCTGTCATGGAAAGAATGAATCATAGTTCCATTTACTCACCTACATAGTTATACACACACCACCTAATTTATTCATACAGATACTAACACATACTTACTCTCTTATATAATCACTAATACAAGTATACACTCATCCATACAGCCACTCTCACAATGACTGACTCTCACATACAGTCATTTCTATACTCCAAATCTCACATACATTGCCTTTTACATATGTAGTTACTTGGACATGTACCACTGAGACATCCAAACTTTCACCAAAACTTCCATACACACAATCACCCATCCATACAGCTATTTCCACATGCACTCTTAAACTCATACAGCCAGTGAATCAACCACTCACATATCTATGCACAGAGCCACACACCTCCCACCCACCCACACTCAGTCTTCCATATAAATATTCAGGCAACCAATCAATAACCCATATAGACACTCATGTAGCTCCTGCCCAACACATGCAGCAGCTTACACAAACACAGACATACTGATACAGTCATTAAGACAGTTTAGTCACTAACCCATGCATTCAGTAAGACACATTTAATCACTCACTCATACAGTCAGTCATGCACCTACTAAATCCTTCATCCAGACACTTATACATCCAGTTATTCTTCAAAAGACCTTGGCATCTATATAAAAGATATTTAGACTTTATAGAAACACACATTCACTGGATGATGTCATCAGTAATGTCATCAGTGATGACATCAGTGATCTCATTTGAGATGTCATCAGTGATGTCACTGACCATGTAATGAATGATGTAATATGTGACGTCATCAGCAGCGCATTGCGGGGGGGCGCGTTATAGTTAGCTCAACTAACTATAACGTTGGAATTTCTATGGTTTTGTATGAGTAAAATATCCAGCTACCTATAACGTCCCTGAAACCTATGTTTTTTTTCAGTGAATATTACCTACTGGCGGTCGCCAGTAGGTATATATAGTTAGGATTTTTTCTCTATGGGATTTTTGAAAATTCTATGTCTAATAACTTTGGCGTTTGTGGACGGAATTGGCTGAAATTTTCAGGAAAATGGCACATTTTGTTTCTGAGCAGCCCCTGAAAATTGGGGGGGGGGTTCGTCCAGGGGGGGTCGAGAAAAAAGGGGGGTTCCAAAACATGTTTTTAACATTGAGTTTTCCATAGGGCGGTTGGCCTCACTTTTAGCCCGAACGGCTGAATGGATTTGCACGAAACTTGGCAAAATTGTAGGGACTGGTAGCCCGATGTGCCTTTTGTAGGTCTCAATATATGTGCTACAGTGGATTTTGAGAAATGAACGTTTAAAAAACGATATATATCTGTAACAGCGGACCGGGCAGCGCTCCAGGACGCGTACTTTTCGCGCAACGGAGCTTTGTGAAGCGAAGCTGATTGGTTCTCCGGCGTCTGTCAACATTCCAAACAGTCCGTAGCGGCCGCCATCTTGTCTCTCGGTAGGATCGAGAGACAAGAGGAGGCCAAAGCGAAGGGGCAAATGACCATAAGGGGGAATAGTAGATCCTCGCTGACCCCCTAGGTTTGATGTGGAGGTTTTAAAAGGGCCCCGCGGGGCAAAAAAAATAATAATAATAATAATCCAACGGCTGAATGGATTTGCACGAAACTTGGCAAAATTGTAGGGACTGGTAGCCCGATGTGCCTTTGCTAGGTCTCAATATATGTGCTTCAGTGGATTTTGAGAAATTAACGTTCAAAAAAAGATATATATCTGTAACAGCGCACCGCTTCGCGTACTTTTCGCGTTACGGAGCTTTGCGAAGCGAAGCTGATTGGCTCTCCGGTGTCTGTAAACATTCCAAACAGTACGTAGCGGCCGCCATCTTGTCTCTCGGTAGGATCGAGAGACAAGAGGAGGCCAAAGCGAAGGGGCAAATGACCATAAGGGGGCATAGTAGATCCTCGCTGACCCCCTAGGTTTGATGTGGAGGTTTTAAAAGGGCCCCGCGGGGCAAAAAAAAATAATAATAATAATAATCGAACAGCTGAATGGATTTGCACGAAACTTGGTAAAATATTAGGGACGGGTAGCCCGATGTGCCTTTGCTAGGTCTCAATATATGTGCTTCAGTGCATTTTGAGAAATTAACGTTCAAAAACAAGATATATATCTGTAACAGCGCTCCGCTTCGCGGAGATAAAATTATATCTGTATTACCTAGCTGTTGCTAACACCAGTTAGCGACGGCTAGTAGGAGATAGCGACCATCTTGGGCCCCACTTTGCATGTGAGTGATATTTATCACTAATGACATGCAAAGTGGGCATGCCAAGATGTTAGCGACTGGAAACAGTCGCTAACATCGCTATCTCCTATTATCAACTTTTGGAAATATTCGAGATAAGCGCGAATATCTCCAAAAAGTAACAGCTGCCCTGAGCTGTTCTTAGCCATGTTATCAAATGGGAGGTGGATAACATGGCTAAGAGCATTAGCTCGGTAATGCATGAATATCGCTGAGTTTTCAGCGATATTAATGCATTGCGGTCGTTTTTTATCGTATTTGCGATAAACCTTGATAATAGCAAGGTTTATCTGCGATAATTTCTGACGGTAAAAAAATCTTTGCAATGCATCGTTAGGGATAAATATCGCTTAACTTTGGTAATATGCCCCAACGTCTGTTAACGTTCGATTCGAAGGAAATCAGGAAGTGTTGAAAAACATTGTCTGCGCCATCTTGTCTTTTTTCAAATGCCACACTTTTGTCGTGCACGGCAGCCATTTTAGATGCCTTGACCAGACCCACTCTGTGCACGCTGTCGATCCTTAGCATGGCTCCCCACCCTCGCAAGCATCTCACCCAGGCAGTGGTCACCCCCGCTCTCTGTCTTATGCATGGGTAATAAACCTCCCCCCATCTGCGCTGCTCTTCCCTGAGAATCACACCCTGTGCCCGCCCGACACCTCCCTTTCGCCCTATTCACTACCGCACCCTCTGACACTCCTTTTCCTCTGTGTCCGATTGTCCAGGCCGGTCCTAGGCTATCAGCTAGCCCTGCAGATGTAGTTTATGGCCACAGCTGTAAAGAATCACCCCTCTTCAAAGGAGTTATAGTAGATCAAGGCCCACACTCGATGAGATCCGTCACAGCAGAAGCGTTGCTATTATCTGAAAACCATCCTGTATTGTGATTGGGGAGGGGACCGAGCGTGAAGCGGAAGATTCCAGGGATGACTCTTTGTACATCAAAGTTTTTACAATTATGTGTCACATTAAAAATATATAGCACTCCGACAAAGTAGTAAGATTATAAAACTTTAATAATTTATAAATATATACAAGAAAACAAAAATAGTAATAACATATAAACATTTTTAGGGAAAAACAACGAAGTAGCGGTCGGCTGTGCGAATAGTCCCAACGCAGCACAACGTCCAGATTTCCGGCGTGGGGCGTCGCGGGGGGTGGGTCATCAGTAGCAAACTGTTGTGCGAATAGTTCCAAGGCAGCAGAACGCGCCGAAATCTAGATGACACGAAAGTGATGTCTAGTAAGTTGCCACCCAGCAAATAACGGCGTGGGGCGTCGCGGGGGGTGGGTCATCAGTAGCAAACTGTTGTGCGAATAGTTCCAAGGCAGCAGAACGATGGCACCAAGGTGATGTCCAGTAAGTTGCCGCACTGGTGTTGGTATCCTACAATGCTGCTCCGAATAACGGCGTGGGGCGCCCCGGGGGAGGCGGCGTGAACGGGCCTCTCCAGGTGGAGTGTCATCTGTTGTAGTGGGGCGCCCCTTTACCGTTTCAGTTGCCATTCCGTCCGTTTTTGGTCCACTGTGTCAAAAGCCGCAATTCAGCTGAGTTGCGCCCACTCTTGCGGTGCAGCGATAGGCGGCTGTCACAGGACTCTCAAAATGGCGGCAGGCTCTTTCCTTTTTGGGCCTGGTCCACTGAAATGGCCCTGGGACACCTTGGAAATCGGACGCTTGTCTGCTAGGTCTTGGACCCCATTCTCGAAAGCGTCCCCTCCGCCTTGAGAATTCATCAAAAGTTTTGGGGGCCCCGACTCCTGCAGGCTTCTGGTGGGGAGCGGCTGCCATGATTGCTCGCGGAATGACCACGACGGAGCTACGAGATGGTGGTGCTCTCATGCTGACGCCAGTTTAGTCTGAAACATCCAGAAACAAGGTGGGGCTTTCATCGTTTGGGAAAAAAAAAAAGTTTTCATCCAATGAAAAGTGTTGTTTTTAGGTCATATGATCAAGCCTTCCATCATTAGGAAACCAAAAGTAAAATGAACCAATGAAAAGTTTTATAAACAAGTCACATGACCTGTTATGCGGCATAGGGTATAAAATGCAGAGAAAATACATTGGCACGTGAGGCGGCGTCAGTAGCGGACCGATGTGCGAATAGGCCGAAGGCAATACAACGCGCCAAGATCCGGATGGCACCGAGGTGGTGTCCAGCAAGTTGCAGCACTGGTGTGGCCATCCTACAATGCTGAAAGTCGGCGTGGGGTGCCCCGTTGGCCTGTGAGTTTGCGTCAGTAGCGGACCGATGTGCGAATAGGCCGAAGGCAGCACAACGCGCCAAGATCCGGATGGCACCGAGGTGGTGTCTAGTAAGTTGCCGCACTGGTGTGGCCATCCAACAATGCTGAAAGTCGGCGTGGGGCGCCCCGTTGGCCTGTGAGATGGCGTCAGTAGCGGACCGATGTGCGAATAGGCCGAAGGCAGCACAACGCGCCAAGATCCGGATGGCACCGAGGTGGTGTCTAGTAAGTTGTCGCACTTCTGTGGCCATCCTACAATGTTGAAAGTCGGCGTGGGGCGCCCCGTTGCCCTGTGAGATGGCGTCAGTAGCGGACCGATGTGCGAATGGGGCCAAAGGCAGCGCAACAATATTTTCTGACTGACACCACAAGGCGCTGAGATGCCAAGATCCGGATGGCACCGAGGTGATGTCTAAGTTGCGGACTGATGTGCGAATGGGGCCAAAGGCAGCGTAACAATATTTTTGGTATGGAAGATACCACTAGGCGTTGAGATGCCAAGATTCAGATGGCACCGAGGTGATGTCTAGCAAGCTATGCAGTTGAGTTGTGTGCGCACTTGCGGCGAATAGGTCGAAGGCAGCATAACAATGTTTTTTGAATAGAAGACACCACAAGGCGTTGAGATTCGGTTACCACCGAGGTGATGTCTAGCAAGTTGCCGCACTGGTGTGGCCATCCTACAATACTGCTCCGAATAACGGCGTGGGGTGCCCGAAGGGGGGGGGAGCCGGCGTGAATGGGCCTTCCTAGGTGGAGGCTCGTCTGCTGTAGTGGGGCGCCCCTTTACCGTTTCAGTTGCCATTCAGCTGAGTTTCGGCTGCTCTTGATGCTACAGCGACAGGCGGCTGCAAGAGGACTCTCAAAATGGCGGCCTGTTCTTTGGATTTGGGCCTGGTCCACTAAAATGGCCCTGGGACACCTTAGAACTCGGACGCTCGATTTTTTTTTCCTTTCCTGTACATGCAAAAAAAGGTAAATGCCCGGTACGTTACACGCTTCATCTGCCACGATGAACTCTCCAGAGGAACCGAAAAAAAATATAGTTGTGGTAACTATACCATGCATCGTCATATGGAGAGGTGGCACCAATTAATTATAGTGCTGCATAAAAGAGAGATTTGGAGGATGTACAAATGGAGAACAGCTTCCTAAATCTAATAAAATTTCACTCCTCCCAGTGACTCATTAGAATCTTCAGAGAACACACTTAATAGATGGCGACCGCTAGACATAACATCTTTCATGGACACAGTAAAAAGCATTAAGTCAGGATCCCCAAAGGACCCCTTCCCAGTTCATGTTCTTAAAAAACTGGACCCTCAGATTCTGAAAGGGATTATGGAACTTCTCAATGTTTCAATTAAGGAAGCAGTAATGCCTGCTCCTTGGAAACACGCAATGATTATTCCTTTGCTGAAGAAGGTTATCGCTGATCCGGAAGTCTTCTCCAACTTTCGCCCCGTCTCTCTGCTTCCTGCATTCTCCAAAATACTAAAAAAAATCCAACTGACTCAATTTGTGAACTCCCAGAATCTTCTGCATCCGTCCCAATCCAGCTTCAGAACAGGTTTCTCAACCGAGTCGACAATCCTGGGAGTGACGGAAACCAGCCGTCAGCGGTTAGACAAGGGTAACACAGTGGCACTCATCTTATTAGATTTGAGTGCCGCTTTTGATACCATATCCCCTGAGACCCTTGTTCAAACTTTAAAATTGAAGGGTGTCGGTGGTGCTGCCCTGAAATGGTTGTAGAGTTTTCTATCTAATCGCACATTCCAGGTTTTTTCAAAGACTAATAACTCCAGTTCTCATGTTTCCCTCCACGGAGTGCCTCAGGGATCTATATTAAGCCCATAGCTTTTTAACTTTTACATTAGTCCCCTGGCAGCCATAAGAGAAGAAGCTGGGCATACAATATATTCTTGTGCGGATGACACACAGCTTGTTGTCTCTCTATCCACAGACAATAAGCCTAAGGTGTCCTCTCTTCAAATAGGCCTTCAAAAGATTTCTGAATGGATGCATTCCAACACACTGAAGTTAAATGGAGGTAAAACAAAGCTCCTCATCCTCAGTGGTAGCAAAGATCTTTGGGGCCCACAGCACTGGAGGCACCAAATGGGTCCCCTTCCCCAGCCATCGCAATTTGTTCGCAACTTTGGGCATCATTATTGACGACCAACTGTCTATGCGACAACAAGCAGTTAAGACACTTCAATATGCTTTGCCAATTTGAAATGGCTGAGAAAGATTCTATGGATGCTGCCAGATGGGGCTCAAAATACGGTGGTCCAAGCCTTGATTGTGTCAAGATTGGACTATGGGAATGTCTTATACCTAGGGGCCAACAAGGATGTCATTCGCAGGCTGCGAGTAGCCCAAAACTCTGCAGCCAGACTCCTATAATGGCTTCCAAGAATGACCCCCATCACCAGGTCCCCTCGCGACTTACATTGGCTAAAGATCGAAAATCGATCTAAATTTAAAGCACTCTGCTTCATGCACAGAATCAACGCCGGGAAGGCTCCCTACTATCTTAGTGCTTTGGTTAAACAATACATCCCCACTCGTCACCTATGCTCGTCAAAGCAGGCCAAATTTGTGACCCCTGGGTTCAAACGGTCTCGGATGGGTGGTCTTTCTTTTGCTCAATTGGCCCCTATATTGTTGAATTCATTACCACTTTACTCCATCATCAGCAGAACTATGTCAGATTTCGAAAGGCATCAAGACATGGCTATTTAATCAGTATGCTCCATTGATTACACCTCTTCTTAGCATGTGTCCATAGGTGCCGGGAAACCCCCGGGTAGCTGGTGCGCCATATAAGTTTAAATTTAATAATAATAAGAATGTAAAAACAAATGCCAAATGCCTCCTGAAAGAGTTCATACCCCGCTTTTAGGTACCTATGCTTTTGGGTTCTGACAATGGACCAGCATGCATCTCACAAGTGATTGATGGGTTGAGCAAGGGGCTAGGACCTACACAGAAATTACTAAGTGGGGATGGTATCCCAAGTCCATCTTGAAGGGTTGCACGTGCTACACAGCAGAGAAAGGAAAGTGTGTAAGCTAAATCAACTAAAGACGTCTGGAACATCAATGCCCCGACTTACAGCCTGCGCTGTCAGGATTCAAGACTTGCGCCTGCATTGCCGGGCAAACCAGAATCACTTGGTCACGGAATAGAAGTGGTGTGACCGGGTAACCACAACTCCCAGAATCCCCGGCAGAGGGGAGGTGATATCTGTACTGCTGACACGCATCCTGTTGCGTGTAATTCGTGTTCGTACCTTGTTCCTTGCTGGCTGGCAGAGGAGCACCTTTTTCTTCGTCATCTTCCAAGGTTTTAGAGGTTGGAGGCTCCGGATGTGTTCGTTCCTGTTCCGAGGTAGGAGCGGAGAGTGAGACTGGGATAGGGTTGCTCGGAGCGCGAGGTATTCTTTCCGCGTTGCCGTGTGGAGCTTATCCTGTCCTTGTTGTTCATTTCTTAAGCGGAGCGCGGTAGTTTCATTGCTACGCGTTGCCGTTTTTCCTTGATTTCATTTCTCTGAAGAGAACTTATCTTTTGGAGACATTAGTATTATTTAAGGATTGCACTGGCGGAGCGCAGTAGTGGTCTCAACTACACGCTGCCGTGTGGTGGTTTATTGATTCTAAAAACTTGCCATCAAACGTGGAGAGTGTTGTAACGTCGGGAGTTCCAAGGGATCTTGGGTTCTCCCTATTGGTGTACTGAATGGTGTCACAAATGCAAGTTTTCCTGGTTTCCTTCAGATGACAGAGCGGAGTGTTGTGGTTCTTGCTTCCTACACACTAACGTGTCTGGAAGACCTTGGGCAGTACTTTCTTTTACGTTTCTTTATATTTTGACAATACCAAAGGGAAATTACCGGAGTGTTTCATTTATATTCTTTCCCTCTTCAGACTCCATATTTGCAAGGCATCCTCACACTATAGGCATGGTAGGCAGAAATAAGGGGGAAGTGCTATTCAGGTTAAGAACCTATGTTCATGTGGTATGATTACAGTGTGTTGTTTATATTACATTTAGATGCTGTGAAGTCAAGGCTGATGGTGAATGAGGCGGATCTTTTCTGGAGTTGTTTCCTTTATTTTTCAGGTACTAGTGATTCTTTAGTGAGACCATTTGAGTGTAGCCAATGTATATGAACCTGTTCTAAGTGCATGTACTTTGTCGTTACAGGTCACTCCCTTTCCCTGCTGTCCCTTCCCTTTCCCTCCCTTGTTCTTTTTTCCCTCGCCTAATGGCTCAAATACTCTGTGTAATACAAGTAGAGTGTTTGTGACGTTGGTAGGTGGACCATTATATACTACGGCCGGATCCTGCGGAGCTGATTCTGACATGCGCATGCGCATTTGTAAGGAAGACGTGGCGAGAAACTAGGAAGAGGGAGCCCCGGGACGCCGCATGTGAAGTACGTTGTTTTAATTTATTTAACATTGTTTTAAATCTTTGCCAGGGCATTTACAAGAGGGCGGGAGGGAGGCGGGCGGCACGTAGTGGGGCTGCACGAAGTGTGTGGGTGGGCGTAGCTTCCTCCCCACTTCGCGGAGCTTCGCGTAGCCCCACTACGCACACTACACCCACCCCTAGCAATCTCACAAAGGGACCTTCTCCCTTTCCAATTTTTTTCAACTGACTACTGTTTTTCTGCCTGGGTTCTGCTGCTGACAAATTAGGCATCACTGGCAAAGACTCTCTACAACTACCCTGAACCTCGGATTGTACCAATTTTGTCGGAATAGTCTAATCATGGCATCACTGCCTACATGAGTGTCACCGTGATACATTCTATCCACTGATGAGAGTACGCAATCTGGCATAACTGGTCTGCCATCAGGATAGACCCGTACATCATCTTCTTCTCTTCTAGTATATCCTACCCTTAACCAGATTTCCTTCTCGCTCACCTCAACCTCATCCTGTAATTGTTTCACCTCATCCTATGTTTCTATAGCTGAGAAAAACATAAGTTGGCATTTGTTTTCACTTGTTTCAATTTTTCGATTAGTCTTTGCACAATATTTAGCAATTTGGTCAGTATATCAGTTACCGGCCGCTACATAGTTATTTCCTGGTGAGCAGCACACTTTACTATTGCTACTTTTTTTGGCAACTGAATTGCTTCCAATAATTCTTTTACAATTTTAGCATTTCTTATTGGACACGCTGAAGAAGTTAGGAATCCCCTATGTAGCCAAATCTGGCCATAGTAGTGGACAATCCCGAAACCATATTGACTGTCAGTAAATATGGTTATCCTCCAATTTTTCCCACATTTGCATGCTTTGATTAAAACCATCAATTCAGCTACTTGTGCAGTCTTTACTCCTGGTAAATGGGATGTTTCAATTACACCTGAAATTTTGCAAACTGCATACACAGCATTAAGTCCTCCTCCCTAGCTTCTTAAACAAGAGCCATCTACAAATAGCTCATGATCTGGATCTTTCAGGGGCTCCTCCCTAATATCGGGTCGGGGCTTTGCATACAATTCTGTCACATCTAAGCAATCATGATCCACGTCATCTGTTACTTCTTTACAGGTGGGATCTGGCAATAGAGTGGCTGGAATGCCAGAAACCGGTCCCCGGAAGCTTGTTTCCTTCCCAGTGTAAGAATTGGCTTTTGTAGTCTGGTCTGCCCTGTTCCCATGATGCACTGGGCCAGGGACGGACTAATTTGCATACAGCCAGGTTCTGAAACTGGGATGGTGCAATGAGCTAAAAAACGGTGTTGGATCTAGCCCTGATCTCTTGACTGGGTGAGAGTACTCTGCTTAATTCAGAGACTCTGTCCATCACCACCCCTTGTTGTAAATAATTTTGTCCACCCTAAGCGTGGAAGGGTATACTCAGATGTGAGTCCCTTGCTCATTGCACCATCAGGATTCAAGCAAGCCGGGCCGAAGACGGCTGGAATGCCAGAAACCGGTCCCCGGAAGCTTGTTTCCTTCCCAGTGTAAGAATTGGCTTTTGTAGTCTGGTCTGCCCTGTTCCCATGATGCACTGGGCCAGGGACAGACTAATTTGCATACAGCCAGGTTCTGAAACTGGGATGGTGCAATGAGCTAAAAAACGGTGTTGGATCTAGCCCTGATCTCTTGACTGGGTGAGAGTACTCTGCTTAATTCAGAGACTCTGTCCATCACCACCCCTTGTTGTAAATAATTTTGTCCACCCTAAGCGTGGAAGGGTATACTCAGATGTGAGTCCCTTGCTCATTGCACCATCAGGATTCAAGCAAGCCGGGCCGAAGACGGCTGGAATGCCAGAAACCGGTCCCCGGAAGCTTGTTTCCTTCCCAGTGTAAGAATTGGCTTTTGTAGTCTGGTCTGCCCTGTTCCCATGATGCACTGGGCCAGGGACAGACTAATTTGCATACAGCCAGGTTCTGAAACTGGAATGGTGCAATGAGCTAAAAAACGGTGTTGGATCTAGCCCTGATCTCTTGACTGGGTGAGAGTACTCTGCTTAATTCAGAGACTCTGTCCATCACCACCCCTTGTTGTAAATAATTTTGTCCACCCTAAGCGTGGAAGGGTATACTCAGATGTGAGTCCCTTGCTCATTGCACCATCAGGATTCAAGCAAGCCGGGCCGAAGACGGCTGGAATGCCAGAAACCGGTCCCCGGAAGCTTGTTTCCTTCCCAGTGTAAGAATTGGCTTTTGTAGTCTGGTCTGCCCTGTTCCCATGATGCACTGGGCCAGGGACAGACTAATTTGCATACAGCCAGGTTCTGAAACTGGGATGGTGCAATGAGCTAAAAAACGGTGTTGGATTTAGCCCTGATCTCTTGACTGGGTGAGAGTACTCTGCTTAATTCAGAGACTCTGTCCATCACCACCCCTTGTTGTAAATAATTTTGTCCACCCTAAGCGCGGAAGGGTATACTCAGATGTGAGTCCCTTGCTCATTGCACCATCAGGATTCAAGCAAGCCGGGCCGAAGACGGCTGGAATGCCAGAAACCGGTCCCCGGAAGCTTGTTTCCTTCCCAGTGTAAGAATTGGCTTTTGTAGTCTGGTCTGCCCTGTTCCCATGATGCACTGGGCCAGGGACAGACTAATTTGCATACAGCCAGGTTCTGAAACTGGGATGGTGCAATGAGCTAAAAAACGGTGTTGGATCTAGCCCTGATCTCTTGACTGGGTGAGAGTACTCTGCTTAATTCAGAGACTCTGTCCATCACCACCCCTTGTTGTAAATAATTTTGTCCACCCTAAGCGTGGAAGGGTATACTCAGATGTGAGTCCCTTGCTCATTGCACCATCAGGATTCAAGCAAGCCGGGCCGAAGACGGCTGGAATGCCAGAAACCGGTCCCCGGAAGCTTGTTTCCTTCCCAGTGTAAGAATTGGCTTTTGTAGTCTGGTCTGCCCTGTTCCCATGATGCACTGGGCCAGGGACAGACTAATTTCCATACAGCCAGGTTCTGAAACTGGGATGGTGCAATGAGCTAAAAAACGGTGTTGGGTCTAGCCCTGATCTCTTGACTGGGTGAGAGTACTCTGCTTAATTCAGAGACTCTGTCCATCACCACCCCTTGTTGTAAATAATTTTGTCCACCCTAAGCGTGGAAGGGTATACTCAGATGTGAGTCCCTTGCTCATTGCACCATCAGGATTCAAGCAAGCCGGGCCGAAGACGGCTGGAATGCCAGAAACCGGTCCCCGGAAGCTTGTTTCCTTCCCAGTGTAAGAATTGGCTTTTGTAGTCTGGTCTGCCCTGTTCCCTTGATGCACTGGGCCAGGGACAGACTAATTTGCATACAGCCAGGTTCTGAAACTGGGATGGTGCAATGAGCTAAAAAACGGTGTTGGATCTAGCCCTGATCTCTTGACTGGGTGAGAGTACTCTGCTTAATTCAGAGACTCTGTCCATCACCACCCCTTGTTGTAAATAATGGGTTTAATAAAGTACATCTTATTACTGTCACATTTTCTGCTCCCAGAATCACTCTTTCGTGTTTAGTCATTCGACTGGGAGTAAGGTGCTAAGTTTGAGTTCTTGTTAAAAGAATCTCAACCGAATGTGGGACAAATACCTTAACGTAATGTCCCATCACAATCGGTTTGCTTTGCCCTAAGCTCAAACAAGTAGCAGCAACTGTCTTTAAGCAGCTAGGTAGAGCTGAAGCTACAGGATCCAAAGTAGCAGAGAAATAAGCTACTGGATGTCTGCTCAATCCATGTCTTTGAGTTAGTACTGAAAGTGCACAACTTTCTCTCTCGCAACAGAACAATGCAAATTCTTTTGTGTAGGAATGCCTAAAGCAGGGGCCTCACATAGACAGTCTTGTAATCTTATAAATGCTTCAACACATTTGTTAGTCCAAACAATCGGGTCTTTTGCACATCTTCTGGTCATTTGAAATAATGGTTTTGCCAACAAGGAGAACCCCATAAACCACTGTCTACAATAACCAATTACTCCCGGAAACATTCTCATTTCCCTTTGAGTGTGAGGTGGTGACTTTTGTTTTATTATTTTTATTCTTTCTGGATTTACTTTTCTGACTCCTCTTTCTAATTTGTGGGCTAAATATTTGATTCCTTGTTTACAAAACTGCAATTTTTCTGGAGACACTCTGTGCCCTCCTTCTGCCAAATGGTTCAGTAATTGAGTCAGTGACACAGTCTTCAAGTGACTTCAATGCGACCAGTAGGTCATCAATATACTTCATCAAGACTAAATTTCGGGGCACGGCTAGTGTTTCTAAACACTTTTACTGGATCTGAATAAAGATCGAAGGGCTCTCTCTATACCCTTGAGGATCTCGGCACCATGCCAAGACACGATCATCAAATTTAAAGTCAAGCAGATATTGACTATCTGGATGCAACTGCAAAATTTGGTACTACTGGACATCAAGGCACTACCATTTTATTTATCTTTCTCAAATCCTGTACTACTTTGTATTTTCCGTTAGGCTTTTTAATTCCTAATATTGGCGAATAACCAGGACTGCTCATTATTTCTTTTAAAATGACTTGTTCGATTAATCGTTCAATTTCTTAAGCAACTCCTGCTTTTACTACTGGATTCATCTTGAATTGTCGTATATTTGGATAGATTGCGCCTTCTTTCACTGTTACTTTCATGGGATCCACATTTGCCATTAATCCAATTTCTTTCCCTGTAAAATCCCATACGTTTTAGTTCACTGTTGTTTTCAACTCTTCTGGTAATTCATTTGAAGTCATCAAAGAAAACATTTCATTTGCTTTGGTACCTTGCCCATATTAACATTATCTTATATACAATATCTACATCAAGCGTTTGGAAAGCAACACCATCTGGTGCGTAATAGATTGTGCAATTAATTTTGTACATCAGGTCTCTACCTAAAGGAATTACAGGACTGGAATCACAAACTATGAATCTATGAATATCTTTACAATTCCCAATGTGCACTTCCATTGCTTTTGTAAGTTGGGGTGTAAATGTGCTGATTTAAAGACCAACTACTTGGATGCAATCTCCCGAGAGGGGTAGGTTTGGGATGTCTGCTGTTCTCACAGTAGAATGGGTAGCATAAGTATCCAATAGAAAAGTGATATAATTACCTTCCACTTTCCCATCAATAAATGGACCTGACTGATCAACCGGCAAGGATGCGCCTCCCCTCTCAGGCACCGTCAATCATCAACATCACTGTCATTACTTTTCAAAAGAAACTGTGAAATCACAGAATTTTTCTTACCACTTCCTCCTGGAAATCCTGTGTGTGTATTATGTTTTGGCTGGTTCACATCGTTTGGCATGGGAGGTGGAGGCACCTGATACTGTGGATTAACTTCCTGCTGTGGCTGATAGTTAACCCCTTCAGTCTGTGACTGTGGGTTTAAATTGTGATTTGTCCCATTATTATTATGAATATTCTTACACTCATTTCTCCAATGTCCAAGCTTTCCGCATCCATGACATGAAAATTTCTTTTTTGCATCCTCTCTATTTGTCCCTTAAATTTACCACCATTCATTCCCTGATCACTCGTTCAATTCCTTATCAGTCTGTGTATTTAATTTCAATTCCTGCTGTTCTGCTAATTTCAATTTTGCCCACATCATTTTCTCTTTAAACTTTTTATGCCTGGCCTCAATGTTGTCGCCACAATATTTGGCATACTTTACAATGTTATCAATGCTTTTGCTTTGCCAGCAAAGCATATGTTGTTGAAGGATGTATGACGTTACAACGCATACTTTTACAACGCCTACCTTTACTTCGCAAGTTTTACAACGCATACCATACAACGCATAATGCTTTTGGGCGCTGGATAGTGAATAGTTTAATTTCACTTCAAAATTTCTTTATTTTGGCTTAAAAGATGTCATAAAAGAGTCACGAAACAGTTCATTATAATATGCATTAAATCACATTTTTGAATACTTTTGATATAGATAAAACGTATGTAGATTAAAAGAGAAAGATATAAAAGAATGGAGAATCAGTTTCCCCAATAAAATTGTGTCTCTGAACACAATACAGTACCTAAATACCAACAGTCCTTATGGCATTTCTAGAGTACATTTAATCATATAAACTTAATTCTTTGGCATTACAGCTTTAGTCCTTTTTTTTCCTCAGAAAATAAATTGAGTGCAGAAATCGGCTAACACTGAATACTATTGTTTGTGTTGTGTCTGTTTTAATTATTCTTAAGGCCTGGTAGTTTAATTTACTATTTCAACTCCAGTCCCCGTGGATAGTAGGGAAGGTGTTGGATAGTACATTAAGCCTATTCCCTATCCTAGAGTGCCCCCCAGCGCTATGCGTTGTAATGGTTTGCGTTGTAAAAGTTGCGTTGTAATGGTAGTTCGTTGTAAAAGTTTCGTTGTAAAGGCTGTATACCGTTGTGCAATCATCTGACTATTATCTGGTTTCAAACCATACACAAACCGATACAAAAAATGTCCCATGTCCTTCTCACTAATATTTTCAAAACCACTGTACTGTTTGAAGACTTGTAACAGCCTTTCATAATAGGCATGTACAGACACATTTGTCTCTTGAGTTGTTCTTTCTATCTTTACCCAGTCTGTCTCTTTTGGGTGAATCTTACCTTTCAAGAAAGAATTCACTTGATGACATTTCTTCATCACATCATCTAAGGGGGCTCCTGTTTTAGCAACTCTCGGACACTCCTCATTTGGCCACTCAATAGTGATTTTACACTCAGACCACAAATCTGTAGGTACTACAATGTCAAATAGACCATGCAAATCTTTAAACAAAACATTTCAATCTTTCACAAACCTTTCAACCTATTTGTACCATTCCACTGGCTTTTCTCTCAAATCATTCGTAAAGGACAAACTATACCGTCTGCTCCACGGAACATGAACATATCTTTCACGAGGAACTTATCTCATGGGACACAATCTCTCTACCTTTGCTGATTCCTTTAGTAAATACTCAGATGGCTTTCAACTTGATTGAGCTTCCTCCTTTTTCTTTGTCCACCTAGATCTCCACCTATCTAGATCTCCCCATCTCTGTAAAATATGCATTAACTCCTTTATCTGTAATTTTCTTCCAGACACATTCATATTCTCCAGTTTTTTATCTGTAAACTCTGCTCTCTATGGTTTCTGCAGTACTTTCGATCTCCCTATCTCCACTCCAAACTCTGAGGCCAACTCTGTCAATTTCTCATTTTACACTTTAACATTGTGCGTAATACTGCTACATATGAACAATAAATCTTCTTCATTATAATCATTCAATCTGCCTATTCCTACATTGCCAGCAATCATTTCTTCTAACTCCACTTTTAATTTGTAAATATCTAGAATCTTTGGGACTGAACTTCGTCTCTCTATTCCTTGTCCCCGCCTTTCCAAATATTCTGTAGTAACTGCAGTAGCACTTCTAGTTCTCATAGCTATTACTGACTCTTTTTTTTCTTGAGATTTTAGGTGTAACTCTTTTTGGGGTTTCAATCACAGGCTTCCTTATGGGGGAGATCCATTGAAGAAATGAGTGAACTGCGCTCACTGATTTGATCCTCGATAATGACTACATCTGTTCCGGGATTACTCGCAGGAACAGGTACACTTTGGAAATTTTGGACATTCATTTTACTTCCTATTAATGGTATAACCGGACCTATAGTCACTGGTAATGTCAAGGCTTCTGGGCTTAGATCAAACTGATTTATTTTCTGTATTAATTCTTCTCTATTTCTATTTAAGGCCTCTCTTTCTTGGTCTTGTGGAACCCTGTTAACTGATATATTATGTAAAACCTGTGGAACCAGAGGTGTTCCCATTACTGGTGCACTTGCGGGTGACTATTCTACTAGGTCCTTCTTGATACGGTTGGAGGATTCTTTGTTAACATATCCACTAACAGTTCATCTTCTGATTCACCATATAGAGTTGTATTCAGATGTTTTGTTTTCTCCTTACATTTACTTCCTGATGGTTCTTCAGCCTCTAACACTGGATACAACCCTTCTGATACCATAGCCATTCTCCATTGTTTCATCAGATCTCCACGTGATCCTTTCATATATCTTGGGAAAAATTCCTTCATTCTCCCTTTTCCGCTCTTCTCTCTCTCATATGACTGAGTCTCCCATTCTTCTAAAGCCTCATACTGAGTTAATCTAGGTCTAGCTTCGAAATCATTAATTCTCATCCTCAAATTCTGAAGAATTCTTCCATCACCAAAGTAACTACCTCCCTTAGTTCTCCTAGGGAACTATTCAAAATTGTGGATTCCCTGTGTGCCCTTCAATCTCCTGACCCTATTGTTGCTTCACAGGATCTCTGTGACCAAATTTCCACTTTTTTTCATGTCAAAATCATGGACATTTACTCGGGTATTGAAGCTCTCAACCGAGACCTAGCCCCCCCCCGACCCAGCAACATCTCCCTTGAATATGATTCCTGCTAGATTGCAGGGTGGTTATTTTACCAACTTCCCCCTGTTAACCTCCGAGCAACTGAATTTGTACCTGGATGCCCTCAAACAGGGATCTCCTCTTGACCCCTGCCCTCTCAGGATTCTTAAGGAGTGCAGGGATGTCTTACTCCCGACCCTCCTGGAGGTCATCAATCTGGCTATCCATGAGGGTGTCTACCCGAAGCCATGGAAATTGGCTATTGTTAAGCCCCTCCTTAAGAAGCCCACACTAGACCCAGGGACCCTAAAAAACATTCACCCTATTTCCCTGCTCCCTGCCCCTGCCAAAATGTTAGAAGCCCATCTAAACACCCATCTGAGCGCCTTTTTAGAGCACTCCAGCCTTCTTGACACATCCCAACTCGGCTTTCGGAAAACACAAGGCACCGAGTCTGCCCTGACAGTTGTCACTAATAACATACGCGCTAAGGTCGACAGTGGTCAGGCTACTTTGCTGGTCCTGCTCGACCTAACAGCCGCCTTTGACTCCCTGTCCCATTCCATCTTGGCCATGCGCCTTAGAGAGATATGGGTGGACGGACCGGCACTTAGCCTTTTAACATCTTTCTTGGTCCAGCGCGAACAGAGGGTCAAGCTTGGTGACCCTTTTTCCCCTGTCAAGCCTGTGCAGTGTGGGGTTCCTCAGAGCTCGTCCCTGAGCCCCACGCTCTTCAATATTTACGTGACACCGTTGGCCAGGCTGGTCAGATCTTTTTGTCTGGAAATCTTATCTTATGCTGACGACACCCAGATCATGGTTTCCATCTCCCAATCCATTAACATCACTGCCCTAAATTTTAGAGCCTGCATGGAGGCAGTTGCAAATTAGATGGTGAGAAATTACCTCAAATTAAACGGGGATAAAATGGAGGTGCTCATCTTCGGAGGTAAGCAGGAGATCTGGTCTATGGACTGGTGGCCTCCTGTTCTCGGCGCTTGCCCCACGCCCTCTCAGTCAGCTCGGAATCTACAGGTCAGCAGGACTGCCTCAACTTGTTGTGGAGTCCTGCGAATCTTGAGGAAAATTGCACACTATCTGTCTTTTGAAGCCCGTAAACAGGTCACGGTTGCCCTTATATCCTCTAGACTAGATTATTGCAATGTGTTATATCTAGGAATTAACAAGCAACTCGTTCAGCGCCTCCAAACAGTGCAAAACGCGGCCGCAAGGTTTGTTGTTGACGCGCCAAGGCGCTCATCGGGCTCCTCCATTAGGAAAAATCTGCACTGGCTCCCCATGCAAGCCAGGATTGAGTTTAAGGCCCTCTGCCTCACCCATCGTGCCCTACATGGATCGGGGGCAGAAGACATCAGATCCCTGGTATCCCTCTATGTCCCTGGCAGGGCACTCCGCTCAACAAATAAAAATCTTCTTGCTGTACCCAGAATCTCTAAGGCAAGGTGGGGCGAGAGGGCCTTTTTCTCTCTTGTTCCAAGGATTTGGAACTCCCTTTCAGCGGAGCTCAAGGATCAACCGTCCTTTCCCCTCTTTCGGAAGGCCTTGAAGACCTGACTCTTTAGGGAAGCCTACCTATAGCCGGCGCACCTCCTCCCCCCCCTCACACATATCCATCCATCTGCAGCGCCTTGACGCCCACGGGCTAAGTTGCGCTATACAAAGCTCAAATCATTCATTCATTCATTAAAAGTACCATATTCTGGAAATGCTGGCACTCCATCACCTTTCGTATACTCTACCCAGTTTTCCAACCACACACAAGTATGATAACCTCTCTACATCATCATGAATGAAGCAGGTGTTTTCAGTGGTGGAATAGGAATTCCCTCTCTAGTCAATACTGGCTTATTTTTCTTAAAGAAATTCCAAATTTTCTTTATAAATGACGTTTTCCTCTCTGTTCTGTACATTTTGGTTAAGGATCTATAGATATCATCATATTCTGCAAACCCTAGAAATCTTCTATCGGGGCAGTCCACTAAAATAACCAAATCAGAATTCCTCATACAAAAAATCAGGACACTGCGTTCCAGGCTCGCAACACGTATCATACCACCTTAACGTAAGAAATCTGTAAGAGGCACTGCTTTCACAGTGCAAGTCGCCAAGCTGTGGAGCTCACTACCAGGCAGCATTAAAATCATTTAGGATCATATACACTTCAAAAGACAGTTGAAAACATGGCTATATCCAAGACAACTACAACCGAACCCACAAACTACCTCAGGAAGAGGTGTGGCTCAGAAGCCAGAGCAACTGACTCTGGAACCCAGGGGCTCACAGTTTGATCTCCAGCACCGGCGGCAGGTTAGCTCAGCCCCATGTGACTCTGGGCAATAGGTCGCTTATTCTTCCCAGCGGCCGCCAACGCCTTGACATCCTCGGGTAAATGTTTGTGCTTTACAAATACTGGACATTTAATTTTGATGAGCACGTAAGTTAAGTGCGTTGATCTGTGCTTCGTCTGCTTTTATATAGTCATGGAACTTCATACATAATAATTCAGGCCTACTGTAATATCATAGCACTCAGCTGTTGGCACCCGACTGCAACTCACACCTCTTACATTCAACTAAGGCAAATGTGCTACAAGTTGCCCATCATCAGTACTGCACAACCAATGCACCATCCGCCACTACATGAACAGGCATGGATTCAGGGAAGAGATCTGTCAAGCAATGCAGGTCAGTTGGAGGACTTTAATCTAGTCCATGGCTGCAGGTCCACAATATCTATACACTTTGACCACTTCTCTACATCTCACAATGGCTTTCAGATATGTGATGATCGTAACAATACACATTCCAGCAGATCTCTCTACTTCTCTCTCCCTCCAACAATGCCAGCACTCGCCCAGAAATTGCATCAGGGTTGCATCACTTTTGTGGCACATCCCCAATGCGGATCATTTTTGGTATTCACTAAGCCATGCAGAGCCACCTTGCACGGTTTCCGTAGCAACCCTTTGGATGCTAATGACAAGGGTAACTCGTCATGGAGTTTCCATTGATTTCAATGGAAATTATATTGAAGTGCAGGAGGATGCTTAGCATCCAAGTGGTTACAAAGTTCCTATCGCTGCTTGCGTCACCTTGCAGTGGGAAGAGGTTTCATGTGGGAAGCACGGGTGTTCTCATGCATCCACCCAATGGGGTTTGCTGCACACATAGATAAGTGCTTCAGTGAGACAAATAGGGGTAATAAGCGCTATACAAATAAGTAATACAATATTTATCACTTGTGCATCACCAAGATTTGTTTTGATCCTATTAAAATCTTTATTTGCATCACACTTTAGAATTATAAAACAAAATGTACTTCATGTGTGCTTTCATAACAACTGGTATATGCTGAAAGATTTCTACAGTTCATTTACAGGTATTTTCGGAATTTGAAACAAATTCAAATCCTATGGTATTAATTTGTTCACTCTCTGTACACAAGGCCACTGGAATTGTGATTCTGCAGTCGCTGTGGTTTCCACATAATTATGAATTTACGATATTTACAAAATGTCCATTATCTGTAGATTTTAACAAAAATTCCTAAAAATCCTGCAACATATGCTGCTATGTATCGACAGGTCCTTGGTGAAGGTTGGATGGTCCCCTTTCAGTTACTTACAGCTGTATTTGAATGTGGAACTGGTACTAATGAAGTGAAACCTTTGCCCAGATAGTGCTACTAACACATGTGTAACAATGAGAAAATATTTAAATGAAGAATTAAAAAGTCTGCCACATTGAACTGCATAATTTGTGTTTTCAGTCAACATTGCCTCATAATGTAGGCCTCCCTTGCTGTCTAGTCCCAGTGGCCCTGTTTGTCCCACAGAGAGAGTGCCATATAGTTTCCATTTTTAAAAATCCTCTCACTTCCAGTCAGAGGAAGAAAAGTAAACAACATCTCATAAGCAGCAATTTGTCGAAAGACAAAGCCTGGCACTTAACCTGCCTTGCAACATCCTGCAAATGTACCAAGGAAAACATCATAATTTAAAGGCATTTTTATTGTTAATTCCCCTTCATAACTCCTGCACCTACATTCAGTGTCAGACACCTCGGTCGTTGGGGGGGCATAGATTACTATGAACTGGCCCCGCCCTCAAATGCCCCCGTGGCCCCCGCCCTGTGTCCACCTGCAGGGAGTTGGGCCCTTTTGGGGCACTTGTAATCTCCCTCGGAAAAGTAAAGAATGTATGCAGCACTTCAAGAAGTAATAAAATAAAAATACAAGACAAGAAAAATCCAACACAAATTTAGACAAAATAGAGTACATTTTAATAAAATTCTTTGATCACTACATTATTTGACACCAAAACAACAAAAATCCAATTAGTAGAGTCGAAGAGATGCAGTTTGAAGGTTGAGATAGAGTAGTGCCTAAAAGAATAACGAACTAACTGTGGTAACTGGTCGCGCCAGGAGAAAGTCACAAGCTCAGGCCGAGGACGATGGAGCACAGGCTGCTGAGCAAATTACCTGACATTCTGGGTGTGGAGCATTGTGAGGTCCTGAGTTGTGGGTTGAATCGCCCAGCGGTGTTTCTGAGGAGCTGTGGTGCTGCAGTGTGAAGTCCTGTGACTCACTTTGTATGTTGATCTGGGTGCATTAGTAATCCATGGCTGTTAAGCAGTGATCATGGGTGGCTGCATGTCTGGAGGTGCTTGGGACTGCCAAGAGGTGTGGTGATGTGGGAACGGAAATCTGAATTCATGGATACCTTGTTATTTAATGGTGTGTGTGAGAGATTGATTGAGGTTTAGGGGCCTCATTTATGAGCCCTTGCGTCACTTTTACGCCGCCGGTGCGTCACTTTTTGTGACGCACCAGCGGAGTAAAAGATGTGCCTTGTTCCACCATATTTACAAAGTGAGGCATCTAGGTAGATGCGTCACTTTGTAAACCCCTGCGCCACATTATACCTGCGCCTGGTATAATGTATGCAGAGGGGGCGTTTTAACGCAAGAAAGGGTTGTAGAAGTGACGCAGTGAAATCTATAAGATTTCACTGCGCCATTTCTTGGCCGCTAATGCGTCAAAATCTTACTCCTGCCTCACAGCAGGCGTAAGACTGACGCAGGCACTTAAAACATGGGGCTTGCCCCATGTGAAAGGATGCATTGCTGGAGTTGCGTCACTTTTGTGACACATTCCAGCAATGCGTCACTTTTCATAAATGAGGCCGTAGGTGTTTGTTGACTGGCTTGTAGCATGTGCTCTGTGTATGCAGTGAAGTATGATAATCGGTGCTATTAGTGTTGTGTGTCTGTGTGCAAGCACTATACAAAAGACACACTGCTGACTTTGCCAATTATTAGTTTACAGGGCTATCACAGTTCCCTATAGTGTCCCTTTAAACAAAAAAGCATAAGCAATGCGAACTTGGTAAACTCTATTTGCCCAGTGCCTTGCTGCATTAAGCCATATAAATATGTAAGTTGTTATTTGAAAAAGGTATTACACACGGTATTGCAGATAGACAGGGGCGTAGGAGACACTAAAATTCTGGGGGGGACAGGGACAACCTTGTGGAATTTCCAGTGACCCTATACAAATCAACGCCCATTAAACAAATACAATCGCATACTTTCGAAGTGAAATATTGAGAAAAGCATGCATGTTGTCACAGTTTGCATGTATGCGTTATTGTTATTTACATTCATATAGTAATCAGACCAAATGTTAAAAAAAATGTATATGAATCTTGCATCTTCATGCACTAAGCAAACAAAGGTCGCTGACTTAGGTTGGGGGCGTCATGTTTACAAGTGCCTTATTTTTATTTTGTTTTTTTTTGCAGAGTTTTATATAGCGCGAACTAGACCCGAACCGAATCAGGTATCAGAGCGCTTTACATAGTACCAGTTACGTTACATGAGGACACACTTTCATTTTAGGGCAAACAAAGCGATACAAAAGGGGATGATGATTGATTCAGATGCTCTGTCGATCACCACCCCCTTTTGTACCGCTTTTGGCCGCCATAAGTGTGGCAGGGTATGCTCAGACGTGAGTCCCTTGCTCACTTTGCCACTGGATTCAAGCAAGCTGGCCTGAAGACGGCTGGAATGCCAGAAACCGGTCCTCGGAAGCTTGTTTCCGGTCCAGGGAAGACATGGCTTGGCAGTTCGGGCTGGACTGTTCCCATGAGGCACAGGGTCAGACTGATTTGCATATAGCCATGACTGAACTGGGGTGGCAATGTGGGCTAAAGAACGGTGATGGATTAAACCCAGATCTTTTGACTGGGTGTGAGTGTTTGATTGATTCAGATGCTCCGTCCATCACCACCCCCTTTTGTACCACATATTCATTTTAGGCACGGGGAGATTAAGTGATTTGCCCAGAATCACAGGAGGTTTGGCTTCTGTATTCCTGGACTCCAGCAATTTTAAGGCAACAATACAAATGTGAAGATAACTTTGGTGATTAATGTTCCTTATTGAGAGAGATCGGAGGTTTGTCTAGTGGTAGTTTTGACTCTTGGTAAGGTAGCCACAGTGGGGTAACATGCCTGCCGCAAAGAATGTATACCACGCAGATCACAAAATGCATATCATGTAAATAGGTCAGTGAGTTACTGCTTTTGTCTGAGAGATTCTTTTGGTATTTGCAGTTTATAAGTTAAAATCCTAACATTGAACAGTGAGCTATTAAACGTCATCAAAGAGCTGCATGAAAACTGCAAGGTATAGATTAGAACGTCATGATTTTTCCCCAGTCTTCATTATCCTAATGTTGGAAAATGGGTTCATTAGGATATAAATAAATTCTGATTATTAAAGAGAACCCCCCCAACCATGGTGTTATGTTTTAAATTATGAGTGTGTGCTTCTTTAGTGTTGCAAAGCCATCCTGTGCCCTGGGCACTCCCCAACGTTTTGCTGACTGGTACTGGTGGTACCTGACTCTGACTGACCCGGGCCTCTGCCTGAACAGGCACAGGGCCAGTGCTATTCTGAAAGAGACACTTAAAGAAACTGTGAAAACACCCTACATACACTAGGGTGCGCTATGGGTCAGGGTACCCCTATGATTGGCATGGCCTCTCCTATAAGGCCCTAGTACATAATAGGGCAGGGGGGTTAGAACTATCTTTAAGTCCCTAGAATATAATAGGGCATGGCAGTTTTGAGGCCAGCAGCCCTTTCTGCATTTGCATGTGTGCACTGCTGAAGCCTGAGGTCAGTTTAAAAGTAGCCCTGTGTTGTAGGACTGCTTTTAAAATGCAAATTGTGCCCAAACTCGACTTTTGGGTTTGGGGAACTTATAACTTGATCAACTACAATACTGGGGCAAAATTAAGTTAAGTGGAAAAATATTTTCCACTTAACTATGGCTGTATCATATTTGCCACATAATACATCATCTGCTCCATAATCTAACGATTTGACCCAAAACAATTTTGTAGCTCAAACGGATCAAAAATTACTGAAAGAAATGTGATTTATGTTGCTGTGAAGTGTAGGGCCCTTTACAAAGGTTGCCTGGTCACCTTTGCCACTGCTACATTTGTATGTTACACCTGTACTAATGAGGCAAAAGCTTTGCAGAGGCTGTTAGTATGTATAAGTATGTCAAAATAATAAAGTATCATAAAATGCACTGCATTATGTTGCAGCCTTTTTATTGTTGCATCATTTAGTCAACACTGCAACACTGTGGAAACTATGTGTAACTACAACGAATACACATGCGCGGGACCAGTACTCTGGTCCCTTGCACAATAGCGGCAAAAGGAATGGTGATCAGCCCATGTTTGGGCTCATATCCGACTCCAATTAACTAACAATTAAGCCGGCTAAACGAGAGTATAAAGGGCCGACCCGCCCCTCAGACCGGCACAACCTTCGGAGCCGCGTTGAGGGGAAGAGGGCACATCGCATCCTACAATACTCGTGAGTAGCCTAACATCCTCGGAAGAGGAAAGACTTCAGGAAAACGATGTAAGTGGAAAATCCTGAACAATTTGTCCTCGTCTTTTAGATCACTGAACATAGTGTGAGAACCCCCAACAACACGCATAAGGCTCATGAAGAAGTAAGACCTTTTCTATGTCATCTTTATCCTCACCCTACAGGATCATATGAAACATACTGGTTATACAATGTGTGTGTTATGTGTTTGTCCTATTTTTTCACTTTATTCACAGGGTGCACGATCATGGAGGCAATCGGCAAACCCTATATTTACGAATTATTTCGTCTTTAGGTCATTCCTACCTTTTTGTCAGCCTAACAACCTTGTGAGAAAATACTTATCATGCTTTTCTCTCCCTCCAGGTCTATAATACACGCCAAATGGGCGAATAAGACTACAATACTGAACTACGAATTAGGTACACAACACCTATAGTTCACCCCCCTTTTTTTAGAATACACTTTAACATTTTCACGTGAGTACGGTGTGGAACCTTGTGCAGTTCCTGTCCTGAAGAAGGAGTTTTTGACTCCGAAACATGTCCATGTAGACGCACAAAAAAGGTTGCTGTACATAATTATACACTAACAACCTCCCACTGCCCCCTTTTAATGATACCAGCCGGGGGCTTAATAAAAGTCTATTTTTCACCCCACGAGCCAGGTATTCTTTTAAAACCTCACCACTTCACCACTCACATTGATTACACCACACACATCCACACATAGTCCACTAATAGTGCTCCCACGTAGTCGTCGGTCGTAGCACGCCGCATCCCGTAGAGGGGTGCGAAGACCCCGATGATGAAGCATGACACCAAGGGGCCTGTTGGTGTGTGAGGGGTATTTAAACAACACTGTGTGCTCCCCACCATAGTAGGGACCGCAAAATACCCTTGTCTTAGTGGATTCCATTTTGTTTGTAAAACATAATTTTGGCCTCCATTGCTGCATAACTCCAGTGGTCCGAAAGCAGGCTGCAAGTGTTTGTGCATGAAGCAGAGACCATGAAGTTTGCAAACTTAGGGGCTGATTACGATGGCAAGTGGACTTCAGTCCATCCGCTATCGAATCGGGGAATGGGACTGCTGGCCTCCAAGGTGGCGGCTCCACGATAGGCATTACAATGCGACCGCCACTATGACGTGCGCAGTGCCTATCTTTTACATTGCAGCAGGTGTTGCTGGCTGCATCATATGCCGCAATGTAAAAACTGACATGTTACATATATCACTGCACTACGTGGCAGGCACAATGCGGTGCCTGCCACATGGTGCAGTGATATGTAGGGTGCTTCTTAGATGCCCCCCAGGTCCCATGTCTGGGTGCCGGGGGGAAAGGGGCCTACTACAGGCCTCCAATGTCCCTTTCCGCCAATTTTTCCATGGCGGGTGAACCGCCATGGATAGGCTGGGGGGTAAGGGGTATCGTAATCCCTACTGTAGTGCCTGGTAGGCACCACCAGCATTGTAGGAACCACAAGCCCCTCCGCCGCACTGGCGGGCTCAAGGAGCCAGTCGAGTGCGTGCCGGTTGGTCTTTCCGACCGCCAGGGAACCACCCGCCATTGTAATATGGTTGGTGGTGATGCAGTCACCGATGGCGGTGAGACCACCACTGACGGGGTGACGTGGCGGTTCCACCTCCATTATAATCACCCCCTAAGTTTGGTGTGCATGCAAATACTACATTGCCAACTCCTGGTAAGTTGCACTACTACTGCTGAAAAAGGCCAATGGAGGTACCAATGGGTGCGGTGGACTGGCCTCAATGATCTTGTGACCTCAGTGTCACTGTCGATCTAGGCTGAAAATGGTGCTCCAGTTCCGAATTCAGAAGCTCTGACCAGAGTGCCACATCCTCTCCCACACTGAACACCATACTGCCCCACTGAGAGAAACGTGCACTGCCTTCAGCTACAACTCAATTGTGCTGCGACTAAATTCAAATTATGCACTAGACAACAGTAAAATGCTGCCTGAAAAAAATGAATAACACCCTGGAGAAAGCAGACACTCACAAGGAATGCAAGAATAAGCAAAGCATGTGAAATGTATTCAGGAGCAACATGGTTACCTTAACAGTTTAAAACTCATTATTCAGAAATCAGTAAGTGATTTTGCCTAAAAAATTCAGGAGATGACTACAGGACCAGTCAGGAAGGGACCCGTTTCAATGTCCATTTGTTATATCCTTTGAAAATGTAAGCAGTTTGGTTTAAAAAAGACCACATCCCCGGACACAGAGCCGCAGTACACATTTTATAAGCTAAAATAATTAAAACAGTTGAAAATGATCATATTAAACATTTCCACTCAATCCATCAACCAGGTATTTCAGTCCCTTTAGGAATGGTTCCCCACCCTGGGAAAACAATGTTGTTCAAAGAAATAAGAAAGAAAGAAAGTAGCACTTTCACTGGCAAACAAAGTGGCGCTAATGTATGTGGCTGTAAATAACAATCTGGCCTGTCTGCTGACCACTCTTTATTGCTTTATTTCGGTATTTCAAAAGGAGAGGCAAGTGAGAGTACTAAACTTAAGGAGGAGCGAGAAAGAAAGAGATGGAGGAATAAAGAGACAGAGGGGAGGAGGGCCGCTGCCAGAGGCAGGACAGAAGAAGTTAACACTGTCCTTGCCTTCCCCCGGGCTATGAAGGAAAAGAGACGGAGTTTTTTTCCCCTTCTCTGCCCTTCCCAGAACGCTGAGCCTTCCTGCAGCATAACAAAGGGCAGAGGGCGGCCTCTTTGACTTGCAGCCAGGTCAAGTACAGGGCCATTAGGTAGCGCGTTTGCCCGCTAATGGCCCTGCGAATGATAGAAGGCAGAGGGGAAATTATTTTGTCCCCTCGCCCCCCCACCCTTGCCCCCGTGTCCCCCCCACTCCAAAATCTGGGGGGGATATGTCCCTCGCGTCCCCCACACTTCCTACGCCCATGCAGATAGACCCACAATATGAAAAAGATTTAGTGTTTATAATAAAACAAATATTTCTGAAAATTGTAGTAACACGCAAATTATACTTATTTAAAACTTTTGTCAAATGTCCATTAAAGCGGCGCGCGGTAGAACTCCGCTGGTAACTAACACTCGGTCGTGAACTCTTGAAAAGTAACTATAGCTGTGAAACTTCAGGGGAATCCTCCAAATACATCCTGTGCTGGTTTCCAAGCAGACTTCACAACCCCTGCAGAAGGAGGAGAGCTGCATGTGTTAACAGGAGTCAAAGAAAGGTGGCCCCCCCCCCCCCCCTCCCTCTCGAGGATTTAACCCGGTGTAAGTGGTTCCTCCAGCTCCGGGCTCTCTTCCTACCGCCTCTGCCCTGTGAGGAGGACATGTATTTCCCAGATCCCGGGGCCGTCTCCGCTCTTCTTGCCTGTGTTTTGGGCTTGGTTGTTGTTTTAAGAACGATGAACGGACGGAAGAGCGAGAAACACAGCAACTTCCCCCCCGGCCCGAGGCCGCTGCCGGTCATCGGTAACCTGCACCTCATCGGCTTCAAGACACTTGACCTGACCTTACTGGAGGTGAGCGAACGAGACACCCACACGGATGGCATCACAGCCACATATTCACCTACATTGAAGTTACTCTTACACGGGTGCAGAGCTAACAAAATATGCCAGCTTTGTTAAAGCAAAAGTTTTTTTAAACAAATATTTTAAGTAATCTTCTTCGCCAACCAGCTACGCGCTTGTGTGTGTGGATGGGTAAACTGGCGGCTACAACTAACTAAAGGCTTGAAGAATGGAGGGGCCGCGCGTGGGTGCCTGGATGTACAAGGGAGAGCTGAGCGCATACTGTGCACATAGAGGCGGGCTTGTTAGCAGATCATTCACAAACGTTTGCAAGGCCCAAGGCAAATGTGGTCCATCGGCTATATCAGGGGCGGCTCTAGGCTCATGGCGGCCCTGGGCAGGGAGCGTAGGTAGGGGGCCCCTGAAGAGGGGGTCCGGGCGGAGCGCGCAGGCCAGTTAAGGGGGGAGGGGGGGTCAGGGTGTTTAACCCCTTCAGCGCGGGTGACAAAGCCAGCTCGTCATGGGCGTTACCTGCGCTGCGCGCATGACGAGCTGGCTTTGTCACAAACAAGCCATTTTTGAAATTTCAGCGCACGGCGGGAATTCGCGGTAGCGCGGAAGCGGTTAAAAGTGGAACAGAGCCGGAGGCCGCCAAATCCCTGCCAGGGGCCACCACGCAAATATGTATCCATCCGCAGAGGATTAATATATTAAGGATATATATTGGTGTGGTGGCCCCTGGGGTTTGGTGGCCCTGTGCAGGTGCACAGCTTGCACACGCCTAAAGCCGGCCCTGGCTATATGGCCAGGGACTGACAGAAACCTCCCCCCTTCTTTATTCAAACATTATTAATAAGACATGAGAGGGATTTCTTTGGAGGCAGGGGTCGTACAACCCTCGGCCGTATTTATTAAACATACAAATAAAACAAAATTGAAGTAAACAATATTTACACGATTACGCAGAAATGTCCCATGATATTGATTACAATAGATATATACAGATATCAGATGGCTAACCTTAACATAATTCTAGTACAAAATATTTCCTATCCAAATCTAAAGTATCAACCATAATCATACTGTAAATTACTTTTCTGCCTATCCTATTTGGACCTACGACAAGGTCACTAACTGGTGTCAGATCCTTATCACTTAACCACACCCTCCAGTCGGAGTGCGCATGCGCAGAGGGCCCGTTTACCTTGAGGGTACTCCCCCTCCCCGGTTACCCCCATACACTCTATTAACTCCATTAAAGGGGCCCTAGCATCTCTGCACCATTTACTGGCGTCATTGTGCACGTGCAGAGTGGCCAACCAGCCAAAAGAAAGCGTGACTCCCCCCTCCCCCGCGTGCATCTAGCCAACAGGCTGTAACTGCCCCTGAAGTTCTAGGAGAGACCACTCGTCCCTCCCCTTGGGCGACCCCATTCAAGAATGGCACCGCCCTCTAAGGACCTTAAATTTACTGCTCACCAAACATTACGTTACCGTCACAGGCCCCCCTACCCTCCTACACTGAAAGGTCATGCCCTGTCCTAAAAAAATCACCAAAAAACACAGATGATGGACAGAATGTAGAACAATGTCATACATTCACCCCAGTACAAGGATCTGGGCCTAAATCCATCGTTTTTTGCACTCCACACCACCCTGGGTTAGACACTGGCTATATGCAAATCAGCTCTGACCCTGTGCCTCATGGGAACAGTCCAGTCCGAACTACCAAGCCATGTCTTTCCCAGACCAGAATCAAGCATCCAAGGACCGGTTTCTGGCTATCAGCCTTCATCAGCCTGGATAGCTTGACTCCAGTGGTGTGGAGAGCCTGGGACTCACGTCTGAGCATCCCCAGCACACTCGGGGTGAAAATTACAAAAAACACAGTTGATGGACAGAATGTAGAACAATGCCATACATTCACCCCAGTACAAGGATCTGGGCCTAAATCCATCGTTTTTTTCACTCCACACCACCCTGGGTTAGACACTGGCTATAAGCTTGTTTCCGGTCCAGGGAAGGCATGGCTTGGCAGTTCGGGCTGGACTGTTCCCATGAGGCACAGGGTCAGACTGATTTGCATATAGCCATGTCTGAACTGGGGTGGCAGAGTGGGCTAAAGAACAGTGATGGATCAAACCCAGATCTTTTGACTGGGTGTGAGTGTTTGATTGATTCAGATGCTCCGTCCATCACCACCCCCTTTTGTACCGCTAAAAAAATCACCAGCCAAGCCATGATATTTTGGAGTCTGATTATCCCTAAAAACTCACTGCAAGGTCATGCCCTGTCCCTATACACCACTAACTAGGCAAGAAGATTCTCTGCGATGATTTCTTTCCCTGATGTGGAAAAATGGACGCCGTCTTTAAAGAGCTCGACTCCCCCCAGATACACCCCTGAGCTATAGTCTGTGAGTGTCAAGTCCTAGCTAGCCTCACCAGTTTGTTACTAGTTATTTTTTTCCAGTGGCTCAATGCCCTCACAGACTTGCTTCCCCCCCCATTGGAATCTCTGGAGTGTCTGCGCCAGGGTGTACCCCGGACACAGATATGTAGACTCACCCTTCTACCCCAGACATACCCAGTCCTTCCCCACCCCCTCCCAAGTGCAGGATAGAGATGCTAGGGTTGTCTGACTCAGGGAAAGTGGACATACCACCATGGGGCCACTAAGTGGGTTCAATTGATGGCATCACGCTGTGCCCGATAAGCCCCGTCACCCCAGACACTGACACTCATTGTTGGTGCAATAGGAAGGCTACCCAGGGAAACCCAGGGCCAAAGATCTCCCATAAACATATCATGAAGTCCGTGAACCACCTACACCTGACTCCTGTGCTCTCTGAAATGTTCTGTGTATGCCTATCTCCCTACACCGGAATATGCCCACCACGCAGTGTCCGCTACAATGGCACCTGGGAGTACAGGGGCCGTAAAGGCAGAATACTGTTTCCCGACAAGGGGTGTTGAGGTGTTGCATACACCTGTTACCCCTGGGTTTGGTCAAGCTGGCAAGGCATACAACTGTGAAACAGCGTACTGCTACATTACTACGGCTGGTACAACCAATTAGTAGCACACCTATACACAACCAATATAGTGCTGGCACCTCTTGAGCTCTCCCAAAAGCATATCATGTAATCCGTGAACTATCTATCCCTGACCACTATGTTTCTGGTATAACCTATGTGCAAGCCTATCCTCCTACTACGTAGCATCCCAACACTGTAGTGTCCGCTACAAAGGCGCCCGTGAGCACAGGCGCTGCAATGGCAGATCACCGTTCCACATCAAGGGTGTTGATGTGTCGCATCCGCCCATAATATCTGTGTTCTGGTCAAGCTAGCAAGGTATACACCTGTAAGGCAGTGTACTGCTAACTTACCACAAATGGCAACCCCCAATGGTTGACACACTTATACACTTCAACTATAGTGCATGGACTGCACCGTCTCCTGCTGGCACCGACTGAGCCCTTGAATTGATCGCCCATCACACGAGAGGCTGTAGCTTGCCACTCACGTTTCGGATCTACTGGTCCCCTTGGTTGTCCACATCTAGCAGTTCTAGCAGTGAAGAGCACTTCCCAGGCATCAGGCGTGTATCCAGTCATACATAAATGAAAATCAAACATCAATGATTAGTGCCTATTGCATTTAGATGACCAATCACAATTCACAAGTCAGCGTTACTTCGTGAGACTGTACCCCCCCTTTTTACACCCACCCCCAGCTTAGGGTGCTTTGATAGTGTATGCACCCAATGGTTCACAGGTACTGTCTGACATAGGCATCCATATTCTCCAAATCCAGCTCCAGGGGACATGCACAGGGGTGCGCCGGTACTGTGTGACGCCACACGGATGCAACAATACTGCGTGATACTACTCCTGGATCCAGTCTGCAGAGCGTTCTCACTGTCTGGGTGCACAGGCACAAGGGTGCAGAGATACGGCATGACAAACCCTAGGCATATAATGCCTCATTGTACACGCACAGGGGTGCGACGGTATCGTGTGAGGCCAGACGAACATCAAAGGCACAAGTGCACAGGCACATGGGTGCAGAGGTACTATGCGATACAATACAATATTGAGCATACCTGTATGAGCGAGAGGGTGTATAGATACTGTGTGGCAGACACCGGCATACAATGCATACATGTATAAGCAGCCCGGTGCAGAGGCACCGTGTGACATCACGCCCTCCTAAAGTTTACGTCTACCTGCAATGGGTGCCTAGGTTTTTTGACACAGACCCCTAATTCCTATGTAACGCCGCACATGCGCGCAGGGATACCCTTGAAGGTGTGACAACCCCGGCCTGGGATGTACTGTGTTGATGTCTTAGGTGTTGATAGTGTACTTGTGTGACCCTCACTGAGGCCAGTGCCAAGTAGGCCTGACCTCAATACCATGTAAATAACTTGCTGCAACATGCTAAGCATAAATCTCTCAGTAAGCAATGTCACCAAAAGAGGAATCCTGGAGCCTACCTAGAGGTAGCTTATATGTAATGATGTAGGGTCACGTTTTACCATCTAATTACCAAAAAGAGCATTTTGATCGACCTTGATAGAATGAAGGTCTGATGTGGGCCCTGCTCGACAAAATCTGAAAATATGCTAAAATGACCAATTTTCACCATATACTATCAGTAAATGGAAGCCCACAGATTCCGTGATCCCTCTACATATAGGCCCAAGCCATTGGCCAAAGGCCACCATCTTATGTTATCAGTCGTTCATATTAAACTCCACTAGGCCCTGATGATTTCAAAACATGCATTTCTGTTGAGCTGAAAACAACGAGGTAATTTAGACAATCACAGGGTACAGTAATTTTCCACAGCTTCAAGACCAACGCCCACACACATGTACACAGACCCAGCTGGTATAAGTTGGTACATCTTGAACCGTTGCTAAAATATTATTTTGAAAGATAGCTTGCACAAAATAAAAGCCACAACATCTTGCAATGGTAGCTCCTGTGTTAAGTTCGGCTCTCATATATATTTTTAGAGATATGTACGTGACAAGATGTTCTTTGTTTATGTTTTGTGGTTGAGCATGGCCAACCTACCGTTGAGCCACCTGACCATTTCCGTGTCCTAGGATATGCTGTCAAGCCACCTGCACCAGAAAGTGCGTCAGAAAGTGCGTCAGAACAATGTCAGTTCTGCATTTTACAGGTATATTAGATCCAACACTGCAATTAGAAGGCAGAACTCACTCTTAATTTTGGTCTCAGGGCGTGTAATGGCCGTTGTAAATCGGATATACCTAGCAATCCTACCTATAATAAAGCTGGTAGTGAGTCCAGACTGGATTACATTATGGTTAAAACGTTTATGTGGCCAGCAATAGTCGATTTTAAAGTTTGCCCAAGAACGGATAGTGACCACAACTCTCTGGAATTGATGTACTCACTTCCTGGGAGGGAGGACACATCGCAGGGAAGGGGCAAAGAGAAGACGGGCCTCCTACTTGAAAACAATCGCAGGAAAGTCAAGTGGGAGAAGTTGGCGAATAGTATGGATGGAATACCCCGCCTATATGAAAGGTTAATCCCCTTGTTGGAGAATGCCTTTTATCTAGGAACCAAAGTCCAAGACGAAGATATTAGAGGAGAGTTAGCACAAACGCATAAAAGCATCATTGCCTCCCTAGAACAGGATCTGTCCATAACCATAGGGAAAAGGAATGCCCACAAGCCAAAAACCTCTTGGTATAATGCCACGTGTAGGGAGGCAAAGGCCCATTTGTTATCTGCTATCAAGGGACACCTTAGCAAGGAAGAAATCCGCACTAGGAGAAAAAAGTATAAATCGCTTCTGGTGAACGCGAGGGCGGAATGGGACTCTGAGTACTGGGAGAATCTTGTTAAAGCACTGGCAACTAGAGATTCCCGAAAATTTTGGCGCATAGTGGCGAATGGTACGGAGGACTTACCCTCCGCACTAGAGCCCAATATTGCCCCCTTAGTATGGCATGCCCACTTTGAAGCTTTATACGCGGAGGGTGGTTGGGAATTAAACAGTGATGGAGCTTCAACTATACCCAGCCCCCCAGATGTCCCCATCACTGAAAAGGAGGTGAGGGAGGCCATTAAAGGCCTAGCGGCCGGAAAAGCACCGGGGTTGGACGGGGTCCTGGGGGACCTGTTCAAACAGGAACCAGGGATATGGGCACCGTACCTCACACTAATATTCAATGCCATTTGGGGGGGAATGACGGTGCCTGATACTTGGAGGGGAGCAGAGGTGGTCCCAATTTATAAAAAGGGATCCCCCCTGCTCCCTTCCAACTATCGGCCCATTAGTCTGATCGACATATCCCAAAAACTCTTTGGCAGACTGATCCTGAATCGTTTGCAAGCGTGGATTGAAGAAATGGACATCCTATCTCAGTACCAGGCAGGATTTAGGGAGGGAGTATCAACCACTGACCAAATTTTTAGGCTACACCTTCTCTATTGGAGAACAGCGGTAATCGAGGGCGGCAGTCTATATACCATCTTTGTAGACCTACGTGCCGCCTTCGATTTAGTCCCTAGAGCAAGGTTGTGGAAAGTCATGGAAGAACTGAAAGTCCCTGCGGATATTTTGGCAATCCTGATGAGACTCCATTCCAACAATTATGCCCGCGTAAGGTGTGGCAAAGGTGGCAAACTAACCGAAAGGTTCCCCGTTCGCAGAGGTGTGAGACAGGGGTGCGTGCTCGCACCTACCCTGTTTTGCATCTTTGTGAACGGGGTTGTTGCTCACCTAAACAGGATTGCCAACTCCGATGCCCCAAAGTTGACTGGCAACAGGGTGCCTGCAATTATGTTTGCAGACGACACCCTGTTGCTGTCTAAATCCCCGATGGGGATCCAACGCATCCTGGATGGCTTTTTAGATTTCTGCTCTGATCGGGGATTGGAAATAAACCCACAAAAAACAAAATTTATGATTTTAAATCCCAAATCTCGTAATCGAACCCCTCCCATGCTAGGCACCGTCCAATTAGAACAAGTGCATAACATTGAATACTTGGGGATCACCATAAACGAACATCTAACCTGGACGTCGCACCAGGCCAAAGTGACCATCAAACTGGCTCAGTTGGCGGGTGGAACTTTGCGCCTGGCAAATAAAACACGCCATCGACCATTTACCCCAATTATTCATATATACAAAACACAAGCCCGGGCGGGGGTCACATATGGGGGTGAGTTGTGGGGCCACATCCAACATTCAAAGCTACAGTCCACTGAAATTTTTTTTTGAGACAAGTAGCCGCCCTCCCCCAGAGCACTCCATTACTACCCCTTAGATTAGATCTAGGAATTAAACCCATAACAGAGGAGCTAGGACTCAAACCCTTAACATTCTGGAGGCGTCTGTGGAGTAGCCCAGATCTCGTACACTATAGAGAGGAATTACAGGAATTCCTGGAACTACGGAACATAAAGAAGATCCCGTGGTTAACATACGTAAAGGGGAGGTTCGAGGAATTGGGCTACCCGGAACTATGGACGGACCCTTCGAACTCATGTACCAGGATTCCAAAAAAGGTAATTGCGAGTGCATACTATGCTTTGATGATCACAAGAGCCATTAACGACACTCGTGAGGGGTCCTTGACAAACTTATTTCTGAAAGTGAAAGACTCCTATTCCCTCGAAAAAACTCTAGATGAGATCGCTCCTCCACTAACGAGAAAATTGTTCCTACAGTGGCGATATGGATGCCTTCCACTAGCTTCATTTACAGCGTCCTGGAAACCCAGGAAGGGCTACGAGCGGAGCAGGAAATACTGGTTAGTCCCGCTACTGAGGAACCTGGGATTCAGATCTCACCAATCTGCTTACAGAGTTTTAAAATCAGACCTTTCTCCCACCGTGGTTTTTGCACTTTCAAAATTTTTAACGTCTTTGTGGTTCATCCGCAGCCGAGCTATGAAAAGACTGGTATAAGGGGCCCCACCAAATTGATTTGGATCTATTGTTTTTATGTACAAAACACAGATCCAGACACCGCTACTGAACAATATCACACGTGGGTAGGCCAGACAGCTAATAAACTGGTACCTGAAAAAAGAATGTCAAGGAACAGAAGCTCCCCCTCAGCACCATGGTACACCGAGGAGCTTAAAAAATTAAAACAGCAATGTAGAAATAAAGAGAGAATCTGGAGGAAAAAGTATGAAAGTGAAGATAGAACAGTATACAAGGAATTGTTAACCCAATATAAACACCTAATTACAGAGACAAAAAAGAAGTTTTATACTGAACAAATTGAAAGCGCCAAAAACTCAACTAAAACGCTCTTTGAAATAACTAAACATCTTGCGGGATGCGCCCCAGACCTTAGCCCTCCCTGCTCCCAAGATTTCTGTGACTCTTTGGCAGCCTTCTTCTTCACCAAAGTGAATGACATATTTTCAGCTTTTAATCTAGATGACACCCAACTCCATGGAAAGATAGATACTTCTTCTTCAGGTAATAACTTATCCGGTTTTAAAGAGGTTACGGAAGTTCAAGTTCAGGACATTATAAAAACAATTAAATCTGGATCAGCTCTGGATCCCTGTCCTCTGAAAACCCTTCGTGTAATAATGGATACTCTTATCCCTGTTATCACCCAAATAATCAACCTCATGTTCCGTACAGGCAGCTTCCCAAACCAATTAAAAAAAACCCTAATTAAACCCCTCCTGAAAAAACCCGGCTTGGACAAAGCAGAACTTAAAAATTACAGGCCCATAGCAAATCTACCCTTCCTGGCTAAAATAGCTGAAAAAGCCATGAATAATCAACTCACGGAATTCATCGAGCAACACCATCTGCTCGACGAAACACAATTCGGATTCCGCAAATTTCATGGCACGGAAACAGCGCTCATTAAAGCAGCGGATGACATCCGATTAATCAGAGACCAAGGTGGCACAGCACTATTGGTGCTCTTAGATTTATCGGCCGCTTTTGACACGGTTGACCATAAGATCCTGGTCAACCGTGTCGAAAAGATGGGCGTGCAAGGCCTGGCAAAAGATCTGCTGGCATCTTTTTTAGCAGAGAGAACCCAGGCAGTCATACTGGGCCAGTTTGAATCCGCTGAGCTATCACTGCCATGTGGGGTACCTCAAGGTTCATCCCTGAGTCCGACACTATTTAATATATACGTGTCGGACCTTGCCAACACCATCAAAGCGCACGGGATGAACCTTACCTCATATGCGGATGATACACAGCTGATACTGGCTGTCAGAAATGATGGGGAAACAGTGGCAGAAAATTTCAAGACAGGAATGCTGGCCATTGGAAAATGGATGTCAGCAAACTGTCTGAAATTAAATTCCGACAAAACCGAGGTGGTCACTTTTGGCCACCTCAGCCCTAGCTGGTCCCCAACCTGGTGGCCATCATCTTTTGGAGTAGCGCCCAAACCAGTCACGAAAGTGAGAAATTTAGGAGTCATATTTGATGACAACCTTAATTTCATGGCCCACGCCAATCAGACAGCCTCCACGGCTTTTTACAAGCTACGCCTGGTGAGGAAGATTCTCCCTTTTCTTCCAACAAATGTGGGAAAGACACTGATTAGCGCTTTGGTCCTATCAGCACTGGACTACTGCAATGGACTGTTTGCAAACGCCCAAGTTAGGATAATTAAGAAAATGCAAACAGTCCAAAATGCAGCAGCCAGACTTCTCCTTAACATTCCTAAATTCAAACCTATAGCAGAGTCATTGAGGAGTCTTCACTGGCTTCCGGTCAGGAACCGAATTAAATTCAAGACTTTATGTCTCGTCTATAAGGCACTTCACCGTCAAGCGCCGCAATTTCTGTGTGATCACCTGGTTCCATATACCCCCTCTCGAACGCTACGATCTGCAGGACAGAATGACCTAGTAGTGCCACGGACTAGGCTGGTCAACTGGGGAGACAGACGTTTCCTAGTTGCCGCCCCAAGATTGTGGAATACTCTTCCACAACCGATAAGATCAAGTCCAAACCTAATGTGTTTTAGGAAGAAATTGAAAACCTGGCTTTTCAACCTCTGAAAACTTTTCCAAGCTCCTATAGGAGGGTAACACAGTATAGCGCCGAGATGCCTGCGGGTAATTGTTCGCGCTCAATAAATGCTAAAAAATAAATAAAATAAATAAAATTATCTTAACTATTGGATCACACCGGTTTAATAAGTTTTTAATTGTATATATTGTTATGTATCTTTTATGATCAGTGATCGAAATAAAGATTTTCGAAACGAAACGAAGGCAGAACTCTCCTGCAAGTGCTCGACGCATGCGTGGGTTCTCCGGCCGGCCGTTATCTGATTTGGGACTACAAAAGCCTCCTCTCTCAGGTGGTACCCCCCCAAACTAGATAAATATGTTTACACCTTTTTGAATCTCTCACTGTACTCTGTATTTTTCATCCACACCCAATTCCTTGCATTTAAGGTCTCTTTTAACCATTAGATCTTGTATGGGTAGTCTCCCTAGTTAGGTTGTCTCTAAGCACTGGATATTTTAGAGAATGTGTTCTGTATTCTCTAACTAATTTCAATTGTGCCTTTTAAAGATCCTAGTCCCTTGCATCTTGGGCCTCTTTATAATGTAAAAACCTGTATGGATAATTCTCTTCAGGAAAGCCTGTTTCTAGGCGCTATATTTTCATAGAATGTATTCGATGCCCTTTTGAATCGCTAGCTGATTTAAAAATGTCTTTCAATAGATCCTTATTCTAGTTTGCCTTATAAAAGTTTGAGCATTTGTCATCTAGCATTTATGCCTGACAGAGTGGTCAGGTTTTCTTAATGGTTTTTGCTTAGTTATATGAAATAATATGCATTTAGTGATATATTTGTTATTTAATAATAAAAGTGCCACTTCAACATGAGTCTTCGTCATCTCATATCTTTGTTCCTCAGTGAAGAGTTGCGTCGGTGGCCTGTGACCACTGTTGAGGTGACCACACCCCAAAGGGCATCAATTCTCCCTTTGTCAGACGAATTTGAGCCAACATGGCAATTTACCAACTGCATGCGCACACCCTACAATGATAGGTCTGACATACATTCACAGGGCTACCCATGCGTGTGGCACAACTGGTGCTGCAAGCCCGCTAGTAGCATTTGGCTTACCGGCCCTTGGCACACACACATGTATTTCCAAGAGATTTAGCATTAAATCAAATACAAGAACCATACAAAACTTAGTCACTGTCACAATTCCGCAGACGGCATATGCATTACTAGCACTGATCCATAGCGGCAGAGTGCCCAACACCTATAACCAACAGAAAAAAGGTCAGCAAATTATGAGTAAAAAAGCAAACACTTCCAAAACACCCTCATCCACTTTCTGTTTTTGGCTAGTCAGTATCCCTTTGAACACTTACCACTCTCAAACGTGGGCACATCACTATCTGAACACACCCTCAACATAAACTACCCATAAGAGCAGCGCACCAGTTGTACTGCATAGGTACAAGGAGCTGGCTGTAATATTTATATTTAAGTTTGATTGTCACGAATCGGCTAGTAATCACATATTATTTGGGGTGCTTAAAAGTTCACTTTGAAGCAATAGTTAAGACATGTTTGTGTCTAAAAATCAGCAAAGAGAAAATCAGCCATACACATAATAGCCAAGAGTAAATGTACAGTATAGCTGCAGGAACCTGAACATATAAACACCTCCTTAAGTAGACCTCATAAAAAATGCACATGTAATACAGTGCAATTAAATAATCACAAAGCACCAACGAGCCACGGGCTAATAACACTTTGGATGTTGCTAGTACATAGCCCATTCGTTTTTTAGTGACGGAGTTCATGTTTTACCACTCGGTGGTATTAGTGCACCTTGACACGTAACAGTACAACTCAACATGAGAAACAGGGGAAGGCATTGTCCCTGCCGAAATTAGGGCGCATTCCAGGATCAGCAATGCTGTTTGCCCAAAGTTACAGGTCTGGGCCTAGGCTCCCAAAGCATCGCTTAATTGCCTCACGCACTGCCAATTGTAGGTTTAAAATTCCAACTGCTGATGCGACATAAGACCTTTATCATAGAAAACGTATTGCCACCAACAGGGGTGTCAAACATTATATTACCATACGCTAACAGCCCGTGTTCACCTACGTTGAAACAGTCGCTGAGATACATCACAGTTGATCCTTCCTCCATTGGCGAGACACTGATCCTGCGCCAGCCCAACCACTTGGCTCCCTCAGCAACCGTTGACCTCCTCTATCCTCCAGCGATCGACATCCAACAACATGGGTTCTTTTATTGACAAGGCTGCGTACACCGCATTGACTCCCATTTGCTTGTAACCTAGAATACACCCAAAGAACAGATTGAGTGATGCCTCTGGTGAGGCCGAGGAGCTGCCGTGTTCCCATAAACCAGGAAACAGGCATAAGAAGGGTAAACGTACCATGAACAACCCCTGATCCCCCCAAAATAGCCTAAAATATGATGCTAAAAACCATGTGGAGAACACTGCCCAATAGCGCTGTCCAGATTTCCTAAATACTTTTCAAATTCATCAGCGCTTTAAAATGTAATCTGTCCAGCCCCTGATTTCCACCACAATCTACATGTGGTACATGTGGTGCTGAAGCAATAGGAAATACACCGCTCAACAGGGCTGGTCATATTTTACTTCTAAGGATTCCTCAGCGCTTTAAACTTGTCTTCAAGAGGGCTCTGCTCGTACTATTGTAATTGAAGCCAACAACTTAATCACGTGGGGCGCTGTAGTGCAAAAAGAGAAAACTGCTGGAATCGTGCTACCTAAACTTGCCTCAAGCTTTGTTACAACTGGCCCATTGTTCATTAAGTAACGTGCTCCAAAACAGCTGATCCCTTCAATGCAAACGCGCTGCCCGGCACCACTAAAAACGGGTACCGGTAATCGCCGATAGTTTTCGTGTTCAGAAACTGTAGATCCCCTTGTTGTAGCGCAGCCATGCAACCTCGTATGCCAGGTACTTGTTTATGGTACTCTTGTGCTGATCAGAGTAAAGATGATCCTGTACCCCATACTTCCTGTGCTCTCTGCTGCTCTGACATGCTCATAGGTCTGTCTGTGACTCTCCCTAATTAACGTGCTCATTTATCGCTTTAGGTCCCATGCTTGGCAATCCGGGGGAAGCGCTCTGTGAATAAGCTGCTCCAGCAGCCTTTAAAGCAGAAGTTCAAACTGTGCCGAAACCCAGGGTTGGACCAGGGACCTTTTAGAGCTTCACTCTAACGCTCTCCCAACAGAGCTATTTCGGCCTGTCACAATGATGGAGTCACACCTCTCTATCGCGCTTTAAGTCCATCACCTGCCAACGAACAGCTGCTCTGCCCGTTGCTCCCCCTGCCGTCGCCAGCCCGCTACTGCTCCCAGCACTCAGTACAGGGCTCCTAACTAGAAGGCAAACAGCAGCCCGAAGCATGCGGCGCTCCTTCCACGTGCAGCGCTTCCCGTAGTAAAACATAGAGTTCCCGGTGTCTGCTACGTAACTCCCTGCAATTACATGCTCCTCTGACCGGACGCACACAACATACGGCGTTTAGCTATTCACAATACCGCCCAGCCAGCGCACGCTGTGCCAAGTCTCCGCTGAGCCCCCCAAAGGAGGGTCACGGCCCTCCGCAGCCCAGAAAAGGGAAGAACAATTCAAGAACCGCCATCCAGTAAAGCATCTCACGGCGCCTGTCCTGATCCCAAACCTCGAACCGTAACCTGAAAAATAAAAAGAGAAATTATAATACAGCCTCCTAGTGAGGCTAGCATGACTGATGGCGGGCAGAAAAAGAATTACAGCCTCCCCGGTCTTTTCAACCATTTGCTTGCCAGGCCGGTTCTAACCTGCCTGGCCTTTGCTCCCTGGTGACCTGGAAATTATTCAATCACTTACGGGTCACTGGGAGACCCGGGGTCCAAACATTGGTAAGGCGCGACCACCGCGTCATTGTGACGCGACGGGGCTTGCCCCAAAACCGAGACAGGATGGGGGGGCCCGCCTTTCTTGACTGCTGACTTTGGTGCTGGAAACCAGGTTTGGAACCTCGAGGTCGCGTCCATATCTGATGATTCTGGGCAAATCACTTAATCTCCCCGTGCCTGAATGTGTAATTTAAATACGGTGCTCATGTAAAGCGCTCCAATACCTTCGGTCAATTTTGCGCTATATAAATATACAGCAGTGCTCCTTCCTGTGTTTCCTTTCAGGGACCGTCTCTTCCGAGAGCATCTTGAAGTAATTCAGTTCACGATGCTCACAGCACAAACGACTCACAGACTTGCTGCTCCTGTTATAACAGTAACTAAAGCTTTGTAAAGGCGGCACTAGACAGCAAACCTGCCTCGAGGGGCACTAATGAATGTTTCATCTTAGCAGAAGGGGAAAGTATGAGATTAACATCCAGTGGGTGGACTGCACGAGTAATCAGGAAAACTGCTTTTACTCCTGTGTGCCCTGCACAACTGCTCTTCTTAGCTGTGCCTCCTTCCCCATGGTCTTGTCATGTGGGACCACCGTCAAATAATTCACTTCAGGATGCCCACTGTGCAAACATCTGTATTGTAATTAGTTTAATGACCACACTGTTGCTCCATCTCTCCCAATAAGAGCTGATATAGGACAAGATAACTGTCTTGCCTCTTGATTCATTATTAAAAGCCTCTTTTTATGTATGAAAGTGAAACAGTTCAAAATGCCATTTTCGTAACTAAAATTTCTTACCTAAATGATGCCGCAGTCAGTGACTCTTGCTCCAAGATGGGATTCCCAGGATCAGCTGTGATCTCTTCTCTTCAGCCTCAACAGTCCCAAGTAAGCATGGGCGTACAATCCGTTCTGCTTGCAAATTTTGCGGATTTTCGGTAAATTCGCAATCTGCGAACTCTCGCGAACTTGTCGAAAATTCGTAAAAATCCGTGCGAAGCGGATTTTTTGCTTTGTCGCACTTGCCAACTAGAATACTATACAATTTCACAGGAGTAAACACTTGCGAACACGTATATACGGCGGGCAGCGACAATCTCGCAATTGCGAGATTGCAAAATTTGCAATTTCGCACAAGAAATCCACCAGCAGGCAGCATAAACCTTGAAAATTATGATTTTTATCAGAATAACTCCTCTGGTTGACATTTGCCTGCACTTTTTCTTTGCAAGGAGTCCATTTTGGGGGGTGGGGGTGGGAGGAAGGAAGTGCCCCACAGTCTCCAACTTCCTGTTCCTGTCCAGCAGGCTCCTCCCAGTGCTTTCTTCATGTGCTGGTCACTTTGATTTGGATCTTGACCTGGAAGGATTACTTTTTGTGGATGCTGCTGCATATTTGGATTTTTGCAAAACTGAAAGCACTCAGCAGGTGCAAAAGTTCAATCTTATCATTAGTAACCATTCCCTGTAGTGCTTCCTGAGGGGCCCCTTCAGAGTTCATTTGCCTACTTGCAACTATTCTATGACCCTGCTCTGACCCTCACAGCAGGCTCAGAGAATAGCTACAAGTATACAACAAAGGTCCTGTTAAAAAAATTACATTGCAACAGAAAGCAATTACAGACAAAACTGAAAGCACTCAGCAGGTGCAAAAGTTCAATCTTATCATTAGTAACCATTCCCTGTAGTGCTTCCTGAGGGGCCCCTTCAGAGTTCAGTTGCCTACTTGCAACTATAGGCCACAAAGGTCCTGTGAAAAAAAAGTGCACTGCAACAGAAAGCAAATTACAGATAAGGAAGCAGGTGCCAGCCAGACTGGAAGTTTAAATTCAGTGACACATTAATCAACCCCAAATTAATTCATGTCAGTTGAAGCAGGGCAGGTGTGCTTGCTTTTTTTCACCCCCATAATCTACAGTGATAAACCAACCAGAGGGTGGCATGGGTGTACCAGAGGGTGGCAGTGGTGAAACAGAGGGTGCTGTGAACCTGTGATGATGAACCAGATGTAGAAACAACATAGTCGCGGCCGTTGCGAGCCGACAAGTAAGTTTGCAATTGCGAACTGGTACAGAACCCTCGCGAACTGGCAGAAATCCTTGCGAACACACAAAAAAAAAATCCGCAAATTCGCGAGAGTTCGCGGATTTTGCGGATTGCGAATCCGTAAATTCGCAATTTCGCGGATTGCCAATTCGCAAAATCCGCCCATGCTTAGTCCCAAGACCTATGTGTGTCCGCCCACCACAACCCAGTAAGCTGTGAGTGTAGCTTGACAGGACCGGTACTGCCTGTTTCATAGCATGTGCTATGATTACAGCGACACGCTATGAAATATGCAATCAGTGCAAACAGCCTAGTCCATAGCACACCAAAGGGCCTCCCTGAAGTAGGGTGGTGTGACGAAAATGCCCCTATCTCCTCTTTTTGACAATGTTGAAAAGAACAACTGCCACAACCCACTCCAAACAAATGGTACCAATGAAAGGGTAACACCACCTCAAGTGTCTTTCCAAGAACTGTCAACAAGAGAATGTATATATCTTTTGAAAGCTATCAACCACTCAGCTGCCTCTTTCACCCTAGTTCCTCACACATTTTCAAGAATTTCCGTCTGTCAATTTCATCAGACTTTCAAGTCAGAATAAGAATCGACAGTTCCATAATTTTTCCCACAACAGTAAAAAAAAGACATACATGTGTCCATTACAATCTCAAACCCGCAACAATTACAGAGTAATAGCAAAAGGACTATTGTTTGCCAGGTTATTGAAAGAGCAACTTTTACTCAGATGTTAACATTTATTGGAGGTAACTCCAAAATCTGTGACTTCCAAACAGGACTCTACCTTGGAAGAGGCACCAAGCCAGCCCCAATCACCATCTTAGATGACTTTAAAAACAGAGTAGACCAAAATGGAGCTGCTTCTCCTCTAACTTTGGACAGTTTTGACTTTACTTGCTATAACTACTTTGGTGATACACTTACTTAATTGTGACTACGGCCCCTAATGCTGTATATGCCATCAGCTACAACTCTCCAGCCATGTAATGTAATGTAATGATTTCTTGTATAGCGCGGACTACACTCCAGGGAGCATCTTGGCGCTTTTAGAAAGTAACCAAAATGGTGGCCTAATTCGTGTAATAGGAATGGGTTGGTGAGGTTAGACTAGGTTTTTACATTGTGCTTCGGATAGGGTATAGATCCAAGTTTTAAGGATCTTTCTAAAGATGGATTCTGTGGGAATATGACGGAAATGTGCTGTGAGTGTGTTCCAGGCTTTGGAGCCCAGGACTGCCAGGGCTTTTCCTCCTCTTGTTTTGTATCTGAAATTGGGAATGGTGAGGAGGTTGGCACTTTGGGATCTAAGACACCGCAAGGGGTTGTAGTGTTGGAACATATTCTGTATGTAGCTGGGTCTGTATCCATTGAAGGCCCTAAATGTGATTAGGAGGATCTTAAAAAGCACCCGTTTGTGGGTAGGTAGCCAATGCAGGGTGTCCATTGCTGCAGTGGCTGACGTTCTCCTTTTCCATCCTAACACCAGTCTAGCTGCCGCATGTTGAACCATTTGTAGTTTGTGGCAGACTTCTCTGTTTGTCCCTGCGTATAGACTGTTGCAGTAGTCGATGCGGGAGGTTATGATGGCTACTGTGACCAATTTCCTAGCTGAGAAGGGAATCAGGTCGAAGAATTTTCTGAGCCCTTTTATTATGCCAAAGCATGTCCCTGCTACGGCCACTGCTTGTTGTTTGAAACTCAGGCAGGGATCGAATTTGATCCCTAAGTTTCGGACTGAGAGGGCGGTATTAGGGGGGGCAATGGCATCCTCTGGCCACCAGGATGTGGGGTTGAAAGTATTCCCTTTCCCATAGGGTAAGATCTCAGTTTTCCTAGGGTTACATTTGAGATGGTTCCTGTTCAGCCATTGGAATGTAGCTTTAAGGTAGTTTTTAAGCTTCGTTTCAGCTTCACAGGTTTCTTCCTCCATTACCAAAATGAGCTGTGTATCATATGCGTATGAGATGGTATTTATGCCAAAGGATGAGATGAGGGCAATCAGGGGGGCCATATATACATTGAAGAGCGCCGGGCTCAGACAGGAGCCCTGGGCCACTCCTGATCCTAGTAGTTTTTCTTCTGACCTCAACTGGCCTAGGATGACCACTTGTCGCCTGTTTGCTAGGAAACTTTTCAGCCAGCTCAGCACACTTCCGGCAATTCCTGCCGTGGCTAGACGGTCTATCAGGATGGTATGAGACACCGTATCAAAAACCGCGGACAGGTCTAACAGTACCAGGACTGCTTTCTTTCCCTGGTCTAATGCAGCTCTGAGAGTTTCAGAGGTAAAGATTAGAGCTGATTCGGTCGAGTGCTGAGCTCTGAAACCTGCTTGATTGGGGTGCCAGATATTATTGGCCTCCAGAAAAGCAGTTAGCTGTTTATTAACTGCTTTTTCAGTTAGTTTGCAGAAGGTTGGTAGTAGGGAAATGGGTCGCAGATTTGTTAGGGTCGCAGGGTCAGGCAATGGTTTTTTCTGCAGGGGCTTTACTGCTGCGAGTTTCCATTCCTCGGGGACTAGACCTAGGTTGAGTGAGGAGTTTATGATATTATTGACAAAGGGATTGGCAATCTCTACCAATGGGTGAAGTACAAGCGGGGGGCAGGGGTTGAACGGTGAGCCTGATTTAATCTTAAGGTTTTCAGCCTGTGATTCCTCTTGGCTAACAGGTAGGAAAGAAGACATGGTGTTCATCTTTGGGTTGTCACTGTTTATCAAAGTCTCCTCTTGAGATGGAAGGTGGGGGAAATCTTTGGTGAGCGTTTGGATTTTATTCTCAAAGAAATCTGCAATAGTGTTACATAGCGTTTGGGAAGGGGGAATGTCCCTCTGCATGGTTTTGGGGTTAATGAACGTATTTACGATATTAAAGATTTCTTTCTGTTTGTTATTGTTTTTTGTTATGGCTTCTGTGTAATAATCCCCTTTAGCTGTTTTTATCATCCCATGATAGTGGCGGCGGGCGATTTTGTATTTATTCTGGTCAGAAACTTTGTAATTGAGGCGCCATATCTGCTCGAGAGCCCTAACCTTCCTTTGCTCATCTTTTAAGGTTGGGGAGAACCAAGGGGCAGAAAGTTTTTGTTTCCTACTGGCCCTTGGCCTAGGTGTGGCAGAGCCCTTTCCTGAGCTAAGGGTATTTATCCATTCCAGGACTGACTGTCTTTCCCAGGTTCTCCCATCGGAGATGGTCTAGAGACTATTGTTCTGGTCAGAAAGTCCGGCTGTACAATCAGATCTTTCCAACATGGTTCCCCTTGGGGAGAACACAGCTTCTTTCCCACATTATTGGCCCAGGTGTTGGCTTTCACTTGGAGTTCAAAAGGGATATAGCTGTGATCCGCCCATGTTAATACTTGTGGAGTTTTTACCTTGAGTGCCTCTAGGTTGGAGCATATGCAGTCAAGAATGTGACCTGCCTTGTGCGTGGTGGTAGTAGTAAGTATTTTTAGGCCTAGGGCATTCATTGTGTCTGGGAAACAAATTGTAGCCTGGTCTGAGGGGGAGTCCAGATCTATGTTAGCATCTCCTAGTATGGTGAAGTTGGCCGATTTAAGGGCTAGGTTGCTTACAGCTTCTCCGATGCTTTTCGTGAAATCTGTATGCGCCCCAGGTGGCCGGTATACTAATGCACCTGAGAAGGTGAAAGAGTCATGCATCTTTATCGCGAAGCCTATGCTTTCCGCCCCTTTTAGGCCTGGAATAGTGAAAGTCTGGCATTTTAACGTATCTCGATGGACAATTGCAATGCCTCCACCCCTCTGGTTTGGTCTATCCTCTCTGCAAATGAGGTATCCCGGGGGGAGGGAGTTTGTGACGTCCGGATTGCTATTTGGTGTTAGCCATGTTTCGGTCATAAAAAGACAGTCTAGCTCCCTTTCCGTTATTAGGTCAAATATGTGTGGGGCGTGCTTACACATGGACCTAACATTGATAAGTCCGCCGCGTAGACTTCTTACTCTCTTGGGTATCTGGGTTCTTATTTGGTCATTTGGTCCGAACCTATTTCTGCAAAACCTACAGCTCCATGGTCCTGCCCAGTGTGCCATGTTAAATGGTTGTATGCAGGAGGTTGGGCCAGGATTTAAGCTTAACAGTGTTTCCCTTGAATATTCCATATTTTGGCATGGGGGATGGCCCTGGGCCCGGTTGGGGAGCGGACGGGCGCAGACGGGCTTACCGTTGGCGCACCTTTGGCACGCCATCGGTGCACCCGCCGTGCGCGTCCGCTGCGCGTAGGGGAGGGCATGTTCTTTATAGTCTAGACCGCTGACCTGAGGCCCATGCGCACCAGAAGCATAGTCACTTCCGGTGTGTGTGCAAGGTCAAATGCCGGGCAGGTTGATTTTTATAAGGTGAACAGAAACGCAAATAACGCAAATGATAATAGTGCAGTATTTACATTTAAAAACAGTTGTATTCTTACATCAATACAAACAGTTAAATCTTTGCGGGGCAATTTGGCAAACCACTTTCAATTTAGTCAAATTATTCATTCAATTTGATCAAACGCGTCTAAAAGTTAGATTTTTTACCAGCGCAAGCAGTGCAACAGTGAGGCAGAGCCCTCGGTTAGATTCCTTTCTGGCGTGTGCCGGGAAATCGTCCCCTTAAGTACCTGACCCCAGCAGCTAGACCACTGACCTGAGGCCGGTGCGCACCGGAAATATAGTCACTTCCGGTGTGTGTGCAAGGTCGAATGCCGTCCTCCCTCCACTGCAAGCCGGCCTACTGTCGGTGGTGGACCGGGGAGGTGGAGAAAAAGTAGGGCAGGTTGATTTTTAAAGGTGAACAGAAACGCAAATAACGCAAATGATAATAGTGCAGTATTTACATTTAAAAACAGTTGTATTCTTACATCAATATAAACAGTTAAAGCTTCGCGGGGCAATTTGGCAAACCACTTTCAATTTAGTCAAATTATTCAGTCAATTTGATCAAAAGCGTCTAGAAGTTAGATTTTTTAAAATGCGCTGGATCAGCGCATTTTAGCTGCCCTGGACCAAGTAGCCCCGCTCGCCCAGATTACAACAGAGGGACGTGCACTGAAAACGGCACCCTGGTTTAATGAAGAGGTGCGCATGGCCAAGTCTGCGTGCAAACGTGCAGAAAGGCGACAGAGAGTAGATTTCGTCACCCGAGCCAGAATGGATTATGTCTCAAGTAGGCGTAACTACCACAGACTAATCAGAAAGGCTAAAAAGGTGTACTATAACACCAGGATTAGGGAAGCTGAGAACTCCTCGAAGGAATTGTTTTTAATATACAAATCCCTCTCGGTGGGGAAGCCTGCAGCAGTCCCAGAGGAATTCTGCACGGTGGACAACTGCAACCGAGTAGCGGAGTTTTTTGCCAATAAGGTAGCAACCATCTATTCGGCTTTCCCCAGCCGGGCCGTCATGGACTCCGAGACTGTAGAGGTACTCGAGGCAAGGGGAGAACAACGGGTGCTAACGACATTCATAACCCCACCTACTGAAAAACTCATCCAGATTTGTGGGTCAATTAAATCAGGCTCCCCTCGAGATCCCACTACACCCAGACGCCAGTTGGGCAGTCTGCATGTCTTAGAGCCATATATCCGTCAGCTCCTGGATATCTCGTTTGAGACTTAGACTGTCCCAGATGCCTGGAAACGAGCGGTAGTTTTTCCTCTCCAAAAAAAGCCCAATATCAGCTATGATAGGTTAGACAATCTTCGCCCCATTTCCCTCTTGCCATACATGGCAAAGATTGATGAAAAAATTGTAAACCTTCAGCTGATGGGCTTTGTAGTGGAAGCTTCTCTACTCCATGACTCTCAATTTGGCTTCCACCCACGGCATTCGACGGAGTCAGCATTGCTCATGGCAGTTGAGTCTATACGGCAGGGAGTGGATGAGGGCCAAACCATGGCCCTGATCCTCTTGGACCTAAGCGCAGCATTCGACACTGTAGCTCATTCCATCTTGCTACAGTGTCTGAATGATGGAGGGGTGTCAGGAGCTGCGCTTAGATGGAACCGGTCCTTCCTGTCAGGCAGATGCTTCCAAGTCCGCCAGGGAGATTGCTATTCTAGGGAGATTGAGTTGGGTCAGGGCGTGCCGCAGGGCTCGTCCCTGAGTCCGACCCTGTTCAATCTATATGTCTCCCCGCTGGCGGCTATTGTTGAAAGCTATGGATTACGTCTTGTGTCCTATGCTGACGACACGCAGCTGGTAATATCCCTCTCGCGTGCACCTGGTCTAGTGGCGGACAAGTTCAGAGTCCGCATGCAAGAACTGGCAGCCTGGATGTCCGCCAACTGCCTGAAACTTAATGGCAGTAAGACCGAGGTGCTCGTGGTGGGGGGAAGCCCATCTGTCTGGTCGTCGGCATGGTGGCCATCCTGCCTAGGAGAGGTACCTGTTCCCCGCCAGGAGGTAAGGAACCTGAGGGGTATGGCTGGATGTTGATCTCGCCTTTGGCTCCCAGGTCAGCCGAGTGGTGGGGACATGCTTCGGTGTTTTAAAAACTCTGAGGAAGGTCCTGGATCTCCTTCCTATCACAGCTCGCCAGACGCTGGTGCATGCTTTAGTCACCTCGCGCCTGGATTACAGCAATTTGCTATACCTGGGGGCACGGGAAAGGCTATCAACCGCCTCCAGGTGCTGCAAAACGCAGCCGCTCGCCTTGTTTTGAGGCTTCCTAGAAGATCTTCCTCCAGGGCAGCGCTCCAGGCTTTGCACTGGCTTCCAGTTAGGAGCAGGGTGGAATTCAAGGCTCTTGCCACATGTCACCGCATTCTGAGAGGCAAAGCCCCTGCCCTGTTACAGAGTTTGGTTACTTGGTACGAGCCTACAAGGAGTTTGCGCTCCTCCTGCACAGGACTTCTGAAAATCCCCAAAATAAAGAAAGCACGTATGGGGGCAGATCATTCAGATATCTGGCCGCTAAGCGGTGGAACGACCTGCCGCCAGAACTACGTTTGGAGCATTCAGAATCCTTGTTTAGGCGGAAACTTAAGACTCATCTCTTCAGACGCTTAGTAACTGTGATGGCTGCTTAGACTGTTTACCCTACTTACCATAGCGCGGGGACATGCCTATGGGCGTAAACCAGGCGCTTTATAAAACTCCCTAATAAATAAATAAATAAAAATGTTATCAAAAGCGTCTTGAAGTTAGATTTTTTCCAGCGCAAGCAGCGCAACAGTGTGTCCTGTGCTTTTATTTCAATCTGGAACTAGGTGTTACCCATCTCCTTGTAGTCAGTCTAGAGGCCTCAGGCCAGGTGATCCTTGGCTTTCTCCTTTTCCATTTCCCTTGAGGGTCTCAAGTTAGGAGGGTGTGACCTATCCAGTACCAGCATCTTTTCATGATTTCTTCATGAGCAGGTAGTTGGAAAGTCTGCTGCTATAGGTTTTTGTTCCTTATTGTGTTAGGCCAGTGATTTTGGAGGATTTTCCTCAGACAGGTGTTGACGAAGGTCTGGACTTTGTCAATAGTGGTCACTGTTATCGTCCAAGTTTCTCCTCCATACAGAAGAACCGATTTTATTTTACTGTTAATAAGCCTGATCTTTGTTTGCAGGGTTGGGTCCTTAGAACATCAGATCTTCTTTAGCTGAAGGAAGGCAGCCCTTTCTGATTCTTGCTTTGACTGTGTCACCTCAGCCAACCTGCTTATCTTTGACACTGCCTAGGTAGGTGAAGGCCTCAATCTCTTCACGTGCCTCACCTGCAAGAGTGACTGTGATTGGCATGACCATGTTAGCCTTTAGGATCTTGATTTGTTTCCTGTGGTCGTTGAGACAAAGCTGTGCTGAAGTGACTGCCAAATTGCTGATCTTCTCTTGCGTCTGCAGATAGGTATGGGAGAGTAGGGCCAGATTGTATGCAAAGTCCTGGTAGTCGAGCTTCATCCAAGGTGACAACTGAATCCCATTTCTTCTCCTGGCTGTGAATGTCTTCATGATCCAGTCTATGGCCAGCAGTAAGGGAAACCCTGGAGCACTCTGGTCCTCACTTAGAAGACCTCTGTGAGTTGTCCTCCATGGACTATGATGGTTCTTACAATTTTTTGGGGCACACCATAGTGGTGCCAGGAGTTTTATAGTGTCTCTCAATCCATGCTGTCAAATGCCTTCTCATAGTCGATGAAGTTGACAGAGAAAGGCAATTTACAGTCAATCGACTGCTCAATGATGACGTGCAGTGTTGCAGTCTGGTCTGTGCAGGATCTATCTATGCAGTAGCCAGCTGCTGGTCTCATAAGTGCACGTTGACTTGTTACTTCATTCTGTCCAGGATGATTCTGTTGAACACTTTACCTGGGGTTGATAGAAGAGTTATTCCTCTGTAGTTAATTCTGTTACTTAGGTCACCTTTCTTGGGGATCTTGTTAATAAATCCCTCCTTCCAGTCTGATTGCAAATTTTCACGGATCCTTCCAAAAATGGGGTAGAGCATGTCTGCAGATTTTTCAATGTCTGTCTTCAGAGCATCTGCAGAAATGTTGTCCGGTCCTGCATCCTAACCTTTCTCAGTTGTTTGATGGCTTGCCCCATTTCTTCCTTGGTTAGTTTTCTGCAGTCGTTTGGCAAGTCCTTGTCAGCTGGCTGCATGTCTGGTGGAAACTGCAGCACAGGCTGATTAAAAAATTCTTCAAAGTGCTCCACCCACCTATGTTATTGGCCTACGTTATCCATGATTGTCTTCTGAGCTTTGTCTTTAACAGGTCTTTATGCATTCTTTTATCGCCTGAAGAGTTTCCTTATTATGTTTTAGAGTTCTTTCAAGTTTATTGGCTTTTTGCTAACATGGGAAGACCATTGATGAATCTTTGCTTGTCTGCTCTTAAGCTTCTCTATACTTTCTTGTCTAGTTGGTTTTGGTGTATTCACCATGAGCTTTTGTTTTTTCTGCTCTTGTTTGGCTAGTGTTGACTGCAGCCTTCTTTTCATTTCTCTCTTAGATTTTGCAGAGTGTTGTTAGAGATCCACTCTTCATGCTTGTGTTTCTTGAGATCCAGTACTTCCTGGCACATTGATGTCACTGTTTCTTTGATCTTTTCCCACTGACATTCTACCAAGTCTCTGTCACCCTCTTGTTCTACTAGGAATGTATTTCTAAGGGTCACTGAGTATTCAATCTCTTTCAGTGCATCTTTGAGGAGGATGGTTTTTTATTGCTGGTGTTGGTTTCTCATTTCCATCCACAATTTCTTCAGATCTAGCCTGTCCGCAACAAGGTGATGGTCTCATGTCTCTGAATTTCACCCCAAGACGTTATAGCTCTCTGTGAAGGAAATTCCTCTATCATCAAGGGTGGGATGTGTCCTGGTTGTTTTGGTTGACATGTCGGTAGCTAGGATTTTTTAACTTGGTGGGGTAGCTAGCCCCATGCATAACCGTCCTCCTTTTGCAGCTGGACTACGGATTGGGGATTGCGTAGGTGATACACATATACCTCTTAAATTTGAAAGCCCCAGGGTCCTTGGAAACTCATACATTTTTGGTTGCCACATGACCAGTGGATAACATTGAATCACCTCAAATTAAACCATTAAAACCCTGCTAAACATCTTTTCACACTTAGAATATTCCTTCATAAGGATCAAGCAACAATATCTCTTATACTAACAACACTAGAGTACACTGGCTATCTACATGGCTCATCTCCTATAAAAACTAAGAAGATTACAGAGAATTAAGAACTCAGCAACAGAAAATAAATTCTCCCATGTAAAGCCAATGGTGCTTAACACCTCTGCCTTGAAGGCCCTGCAAAGTCAACCAACCTCAGAAGACTGCCCCAAACTCCTATAGACACCCAATGACCCGGTTTCATGAAAGGAGCACAAAAAGTTATGTTTACAAAAATATATCTGTGTTTGTTTTGTGTAAATAAACAATATATGTATCTTGACATGCTATATATCTAGGGGTATGCATAACATAAACATTACCCAGTGGCAGTCATCACTGGTTAGTTACAGTTAGGTCAGCTGTTCCATAGGAAAAGTGTTACATTGTGTTGCTATTAACTATGGTTCTGCTTGATGAAACTCCACAAAATGTTCCAGAAAAGGTACTACTGTTTGATTAATTTGTGCTTGGAAAGTTTAGGGATAATCGTGCAAGCAAGGGGCAAGGAACAAAGGGGATCCCGGAATGTAAAATCCCCATGCATTTTATATAAACTTCTTTAAGAAGGGCTACAGCAAAAACTGCCAATCAGAATTACACCAAATTTGGCAAGAAGCTAGATCTTGGTCTGAAGATTGTGCTTTTTTAAGATTTGGTTTAAATTCAGTCAGTAGTTTTTTCAATAGAAATTAACAGTGAAATATATTTGTATATCTGGACCGTTGGGTCTGCAAGAGGCTCGGAACCCTTGCATGAGCGGAAATTGAAAAATGGAGTGTTCTGATTAGCTCAGGGAGTTTTATTGTGCTTGGACTAATTTTCTCAGGCTGGTGCGGCTGCTCTGGTTAGCTGCAAAAAACGTTGCTGGTAGCCATTACAGGATACAGGATTCAAGTACATAGTCTTCTTTTCTGAAGTAGTAAATATAAATATATATATATATATAAGGGGCAGGGTAGGTAACCCTGCTCCTAAGCCCAAAGGGGGCATCCAGAAAGAGCCTATCTGCGGCCCAACAAAAACAAAAACTGCAGAAGCTTCTGCTGTGATTCCACTGGACACCTATGGTTTCGGGGGGGAAAAAAAGGTGGCTGGAGTCATTTCAGTTGTGTAATTAGGATGAGGGTGGCTTATTCCCTCCCTCCCTGAGCTGTATTCCACCCCCGGGGATGCCCTATTCATTAATATGGGAAAGGGGGCCATAGAGCCCCCTTTGGAAAGCTGTATTCAGTCCCATGAACCCCATCAGGTGGGATCACATTCATTGATGTTGGGAAAGGGGTACTGTGGCCCCCTCCCAGAGCCACATTTGGCCCCAGGGATTCTACCTCATCTGGCCTATTTTGTCAAATAAGCTAAGTGGTCATGTGCGCTCTCTACAACCCATTATAGGCCCCTGGGAGCCCACCCCGAAGCAGAATTTATTAAAGGTGGAGGCTCAATGCCTCCCTCCCGAGCTAGTATAATCCCCCGGCAGCCCACCCCCAAAGGCAGGGATGCAAGGCCATCTCCCCAAGCCGTTATAGGACCCTGGGACCCCATCGCTCGGGATTGGCCGTTCTGTTGTGTTCCTGGTAGCCCCCAGTGGCACTGACAGGGAAACCTGTGTTTGCTCACTCCCATCAGGAGCATTTGTCACAAAGTCTGTTCGCAACTTGCACAAGCTTTAAAAATGCTCCCACCAGGTAGTCAAATATGTGTTAGAAAGTCAAGAGTTGACACTACGTAGAAGTAATACAGTTTCTTCTAGATACAAAGATTAGGGGTATCTTATTTCATTCATTTAATCCAATCACATGGTAGCTGTTAGTCAATTAAGTTTATATTTCTGTTGATCAGATTGGGATTGTTATGTTTATTGTGTTAGTGTATTTTTTATTGTCATGTTTTTGTTGTGTCCTTTTTTAGGTCGAGCCCTGAACCAGCGTGCAAGTGCCGCTCTGGGGTTGATCTGGGGTAGTTTAGTACGGGAGCGAAGCCCTGCTCACAATTTCTCATTAACTTGTGTGTTTGTCCTTCTAAATGATGTCTTCTGACAGATTATGAGGCTTGTTAGTCCCTTCTTAGTACATCCATGTCATCATTTGATTCCTCCCATGGCTGGTGGCCCCTTTACCTGCTTGTTGCACTGGACCTGTTCTATTTTCTTTATTGAGCTTCTCTGAACTAAAAACACGACGACCTGCTTCATTCAGCAGCCACGCTCACTTTCACTTTCGAGGCAGCGGGTCAATGGCAGAGGTTTCCTTTCCAACCTCACCACTGCTGGTTTTCTTATTAAAGATCACGTGAGTGAGATGTAGAGAGCCACCCGGCCTCTCGACAACATTGTAACAACACACACACACGCACGCCTTCACCCTCGGGACGGGCACGCCCGAGGTATATAATAAAAGCGCGGTAGACCGCTCGGGGTCTTTCCGGCGTACCCTTCAACCAGTATGCATGTCTCATTAATGAATTAATTGTACCCTTCGCGAGGCCCGGACCCCGCGCACTGCCGACGGGCGGAAGAACACGACAGTGGCAACCCCGGGACGCTCAGTGTGCATACTGTGGGGGAGACCATGCAGCGACCGCCGTGTGCAACGCAAAAGGAAAGACGTGCTCGAAGTGCGGTAGGCTCAATCACTTTGCTGCTGTGTGCCAAGGAGGAAGATACAGGCCCAATGCACAGAGGTCGCGAGGCGGATATGGATCTCGATCGACGACATCCAGAGTGAGACAACTATCACTAGAGCAAGAACACCCGCCTCCAGACACGCAGGCCCAAGGCCGGAAGCCGTACTATGAAGACGAGGAGGACGATGAGGTGTATGTAGTATCCTATGTCAGCAGGATTGCCACCCGGAAGAGGCCACCGCCCATGTGCACGATATCCGTGGAAGGCTCCGAAATCAGAGCACTTATTGACACGGGAGCCTCCGTGAACGTCATGGACTCTGACCAGTATGACCAAATGTCGCCTAAACCCACTCTTAACCCGTCGAACGCCCGGATATACACATATGGGGGCACAGAACCCATGCCGCTACGCGGCGTCATCAGCACCACCATTCGCAATGGGGAGTACACGACAGAGGCCCGGTTCCACATAACCGAAGGGAAGAAAGGTACATTGCTCAGCTGCAACACAGCCGAAGATCTGGGACTGGTTTTCTTCGCCAACCAAGTCCATCAATCACACGCCGATAACATGCTAGAAGAATTCCCTGTGCTCTTCAGTGGCCTCGGAAAGCTCAAGGGCAAGAAAGTCAAACTGCACATAGACACCTCCATCCGTCCCATCGCCCTGCGACACCGAAGAGTGCCATTTAACCTCCGCCCTCAGGTGGAAGAAGAGCTGAAGAAGCTCGAAGACCTTGACGTCATCGAGAAGGTGTCGGGACCGACTCCATGGGTGTCTCCACTGGTGGTATCCCCCAAACCCAAGCAGCCTGGCGCCATCAGACTGTGCGTCGACATGAGATTGCCAAACACAGCCGTGAAAAGAGAGCGCCACATCACGCCCACCATGGACGACATCGTCGCGGACCTCAATGGGGCGAAGTGGTTCTCTAAACTTGAACTCAATGCGGGTTACCACCAGTTAGAACTTGAACAGAGCAGCCGGTATATCACGACTTTCTCCACCCATGTCGGACTCCGGAGATACAAAAGGCTAAGCTTCGGAGTGTTGTCAGCGGCCGAGGTGTTTCAGAACGCGATTAAGGAAGTTCTGTCCGGGCTGAGTGGGGTCATCAACTTGAGCGACGACATTCTCATCTACTCAAACACGCTGGAGGAACACCACGCACATCTTAGGGCCACCCTACAAAGACTACAGGAGCACGGACTAACCCTCCACAGAGAGAAGTGCTCATTCTACCAGGAAGCAGTAGACTTCTTCGGCTACCGATTCACGCGCGAAGGACTCCGGGTTGACCCAAAGAAGGCGGAAGCCATCCAGAATGCCAGCACGCCCAGGAACTCTACCGAAGTGAGGAGCTTCCTCGGGATGGCCACGTACTGTGGCCGATTCATACCCAACCTGGCTGACCTGGCCGAGCCCCTTCGCGCACTCACAAGACAGGATCAGGAATGGGAATGGACGTGCGCAGCGAACCAGGCCTTTCAGGAAATCAAGGCGAGCCTTCTGGATAAGGCCTCGATGGCCTACTTCCAACCGCGCAGGAAGACCGAATTGGTCGTGGACGCCAGCCCGGTAGGTCTCGGCGCAGTTCTACTGCAGGAGTATGGCCCGAATGAGTGGAAGCCCGTGGCGTATGCGAGCAAGGCCCTCACGGACACCGAAACGAGGTATGCTCAAATCGAGCGGGAGGCGCTAGCCATCAAGTGGGCCTGCCACCATTTTCACTTGTATCTCTGCGGCCAACCCTTCACCATCGTAACCGACCACAAGCCACTCCTACCCCTGTTCACTGGATCCTCCAGGCTTGCCCCCCCGCGGATTGAACGATGGGCCGTCCAGCTACAAGGCTACAATTTCACCCTGGTCTTCCGGCCGGGCGCCCATAATCCAGCAGACTATCTGTCCAGGCACCCCGATGTAACCAGAAAAGCAACCCCACTGGCGGATGGTCAAGTAGTGGAGGAGTTCGTCCACATGGTGTCCATGGCCGCTTGTCCGGAGACCCTCACCCTGCCGGAGATAGGAGAAGCCACCGCTGAAGATGAGACTCTGACCCGAGTCAAGAAAGCCCTGGAGAAAGGAAGCTGGACTTGGTTTCTGGATGGAGCACAAGGATTTCGACCGGAAATAAGCCATGTCCGACAACAGCTATGGCAGATCCGCCATGAGTTGAGCGTCGGAGATGAGGGCATTATCCTGCGAGGACATCTCATTGTGGTGCCTGCAAGCCTCCAACAACAGATACTCGCGATCGCCCACACGGGCCACCAAGGAACAGCCAAGACAAAAGCCCGTTTGCGCAACAAAGTATGGTTCCCAGCCATGGATCGCATGGTGGATGACATGGTGCGCTCTTGTCATGCCTGCACCATCACGGGGTCAGATCCAGCTCCGGTCCCAGTCATCACCGAAGAAGCAGCGACAACACCCTGGACTCAGCTGAGCATAGACTTCGGGAGCTTCCCAGACGGCCGGCACACGCTGGTAGTTGTGGACTCTTTTTTGAAATTCCCCGTCGTGGAATTGCTCTCTTCCACAGCATTCGGACAAGTCAAGAAAGCGCTGGACCATATCTTTGCCACAATGGGACTCCCCGAGGAGGTGAAATCGGACAACGGACCCCCTTTCCAAGGGCGAGAGTTCCAGGCATATCTGGATGGACTAAGGATAAAACACCGAAAGATCACACCGTTGTGGCCGCAAGCGAATGGCGAAGTGGAGAGGCTCATGCGGACTCTCAACAGGGCGCTCCGCATCGCCGTCAACGATGGCAAAGATCCAGAAGCAGCACTGCACCAATTCCTGAGTGCGTACCGACAGACTCCGCATAGCACCACGCAATGCGGACCTGCACATGTCCTGTTCAAAAGGTCACCAAGGGGCAACATCCCTACATCCTCTACGTGGACCCCGGAAGAGAGAGACGGTGCCGCCATCCAGGCGAGGAGAACTGTCACAAACCAGAAAGCAAGTGAAAGGAGACATGCAAAACATCCGGGGTTGCAGGAAGGAGACGCCGTGGTGGTGCACGATCGGCACCCCGGATGGAAATTCAGAACACCGTTTGAACCGGAAAGATGGATCGTTGAGAAGATTCGGGGAACAATGGTGACTGCCCGTTTCGGCCAACAGACCGTCACACGCAATGTGTCCTGCTTCAAAAGAATAGGGATGCCGGATGGTGTTCCCAGGGACGCTGATGAAACCATCGAGGCCGGCTCCGGCGGTCAGGACGATGTAAGAACGGGGGACCAAAACTCAGGGCCCCTCCAGAACCATGACCAGTCAAGAGAAGACAGACGTCAACTTGTCAGGCCTCAAAGTGAAACACCTGGGTATACCTCTTCCGCCCGAGATGACGAAACAACCCCGGCTGGGGCTGTTGGATATTCTGTCCGGCACCACCACAGATATCACCTGCGGCCCCATCCGGGGCCCAGCCAAAGACTCCGAGACTTTGTATGCACTTCCCCTTAGCCATGTGCATGAGCAGTTTAAAACATGAACTAAATTGAAGGAGGGATGTAGAGAGCCACCCGGCCTCTCGACAACATTGTAACAACACACACACACACACGCCTTCACCCTCGGGACGGGCACGCCCCGAGGTATATAATAAAAGCGCGGTAGACCGCTCGGGATCTTTCCGGCGTACCCTTCAACCAGTGTGCATGTCTCATTAATTAATTAATTGTACCCTTCGCGAGGCCCGGACCCCGCGCACTACATGAGAGAGTTTTTTTCGTGGCCTTGGGTTGGAATCTTGCCGAGATTGGTTTAATCCATTAATTGATTCCCAAATCCTTTCTGAAAAGAAGCTATGAATAGATATGAAATGCCCTGCCTCGTGGAGAGGCTAACCTGCTGTTTTTTTCCACCTTTAACATAAACCGGCACCGGACACGCTTCATGTTTCAACAAGGCAGCCGCGCTGCCCTTGTGTATTATTTATCAACAAATCGCCCAAAGACCTTTTAACATAGCAGCTGGCCGCACTGCTGTTATTAAGTGTTGCTTTTCAACACAGTACCAGAAATGGGTTTATTGTGTGAATAAAGAAGCAGTGGACGTTACAGGAGTGAGATTAACTAATTGGTCACTGAACGTACTTTTTCATGACTTGTGCTACATTTCGTTTTTAATGTTGTTTATTGTATAAGACTAACTGTTTTGATGTCTTACCTCCTTTTTAGGTAGAGCATAGACAGCGCATGCGCTGTCACAAAAAAGAATATGGAGGGTAATTTCTCCTGCCACTTGCCATTGGTTAACTCTGGCATTGTTCTTCTTAGCTAACGTATTATTGGCTGTCGATCTGATACGTCACTTCAGTTTATTCCGGAAGCAGCACCGCCTAACTTGAGTTTTCGTCCGCTTTCGTGGTTCATGGGTCTTAGAAGAGAAACTTTATTTTCGGATTTTTGCAGCCCAGCATGCTGAGTTGCAGCATGACACATTCACTTGCATACATAATCAGCACAGAGTTTGTCATGAGCGCCGAGCTGCTAATCATACATAGTCAGAACAACGCTCGTTTTGGATAAGGCGTGCTGCGAACAGGTAAACAAGGCCACTTTGCTAAGGGCTCAAGGATGGACTACATATATTTTGCAGTGTGACCTTGGGAATTTAATCTACTTTTTAGAAGACACTAGAGAAGCAGCCAAGTGTATTGTGTAATAAAATAAGCCTCCTCGCAATTATTACAACATTTGCCAGTCACTGGCTCCAGCCTGGGCCATTCTCTGTCCACCATGAAAAAAATATTTTCTTCTGTTTGTCTACCCTGAAAACCTGCTCTGCTTCTAGCATCTCTGTATCCTACCAACAACCCCAAAAGGAAGTCACAGCTTCTCATGCCTTAGCTCACCAGGGTGCCATCTTCCACCCGCACGTGCTTTAGTGCAGCCCATTCTCTATCTCAATCGGACGTAGCTGCTTACAGCGCCTCACCTCCCACTTGTGTAGCCCCTCCTCACTTACTGCCTCAGACAGGCATCACTGCTTTCCACGTCCCCCTGGTGTAGCAAAGATGTAATGGCCAACAGTGCAAGCTCGGAAAATACCTCCATCCCTCCAATGTATGGATAGGTTAAAACTATACTTCAGGTCCCCCCCGTCCAGCAGGTCACCGGTGCCACTGCCCCCGCAGCTAGTCTTTGCTGACCGTCTTAATGTCTTATCTCGGAGAGACATCCCTTCTTTCAATGTCTTTCCAGACACTAACGCCCTTGCCCTTCAGTTCACTGCCTCACACAGATCTCTTGCTTCTCATAACATGCTTTAAACGGGCTATCTGCTCCTATGTACCTACCTCAGATGAGCGCCTCTTCTCCCTGTGCCCCACCCCAAACCAGCTTTGCTTCTTCTAATGCCCCACCTCACACGAGCACCCTTTCTCCTGGTGCTATACCCAAAGCTAGCGCCTCTTCTTTCCATACCGTACCTCACAGGTCGTCCATCTGATCTCGTAACCACGATAGCCCTCGGGCTGCCATTTCATACTCCGGTAACCAGCAGTGAAAAAAGTGTAGTTTAAGTTGCATTCTTCAGAATCTTCCGCACAAAGTGCAAGTCGCTGAGGGCCATATTATCAAGGTGAAGTATCGCCGCTTTTTCGGCGAATTGTGCCGGGAAAGCGGCGATACTTCTAGCGCCCAATTAACAAGGGCATGCTAACGCCTGCCTCAAGCCTCATACCGCCCACTTTGCATGTCAGCGACAATAAACATCGGTAATGACATGCAAAGTGGGTGTTCCCACCTCCAACTACATGTAAAATGTAGTTGGAGGTGGGAACGCATTATTCTCAAGGCGGCCTGTGACAGGCGTTGGGAGACAAAAACCTGCGATAAACTCGTGTATCGCAGGTCTCCCAACGCCTGCTATTTTTGGCCCTTACCCATGCTTTGCATGGGGGGGTGGATTGCAATGCTGAATCTACCCCCCATATTCACAAGGTGAACATTAGCGCGTGAAAACATCATTTGTTTTCACGCGCTAATGTTCACTATCGCCGGTTTGGACATTGCCTGTTAGCTGAGCATTGATAATACGCTGCTAACAGGCCGATGCAAATCGGCGATAGACAGCGATAGGATTTTGAGCGCTTAACGTATTTAACGCAATTCTTAGATAATATGCCCCTGAGTTTCCCACATTGAAAGCTTCCTCCATACAAGCCGAGTATGCACGCCTCCTCCAGAGAGTGACAGAGAGGGAAACAAGCATTTCAAGGCAATAGGCCTCGCATTTACGCAACTTTGAGCTATTGCCATTGTAAATGACAATGTCTTTTATTTTTGTTTTCATTTTTAAAACATAAATAAAAGGCATTGTTATTTACAATGCCAATAGCTTAAACTCGCATACATGTGAGACCTATTGCATTGCAAATGCTTGGTATTTTTGTTTTAATAGTATATGGTGAATGTGGTAAATTATGCTGCTCGCTTACATTGGTTTTATAAAGTGAATACAAACAATATATACATTTAGAAAAGACTGATGCTCCTGGTGCAGACACCTGTGTGCAATCCCGCCAAGCCAACTTAGCCTTTTATCCTTAATAGATCGATACCGGAAGTGCCACTGTTACCACTGCCTCTGCAGATTGCTGATTTAGGTTTAATACAGTTCTGCGTGAACATATCAACCTCGAAAGGGAAAATAAAACATTTTCTCCACATTTTATTTTCAATATTTCTTTTTTGGGCAGTGGTGTCAGAGTGCTGTTTTTATCTGGATTCCAGGAGTAAGTGCCCCACTCTTAGAGTGTACCCCCAGATGCTCACTCACTAGAGCAAATTTCCCTGTTTTGTGCTTGTAGCGCTGTCCACCTTGTCTTCTCCTGCTTGCTTTTCTTTATGTGTGCACACAGCATTATTTGATCAGCAATTTGACATAATCAAAAGTTTCCTGGGCACCTAACGCCACATGCCTGTACATTGTAAAAGTACAGTGAAGTTTTGCTCCAACACATGCCACATCAACATGCCAGTGCAAAAATATTTGCACCTCTCTACTGACCGGTGAAAAAAATATTTTCCCTGACCAATTACTAATAGACAAATATTCCATATCACAACTGGTGCAAAAAAAGAATTTTCACACCAGTGAATAATTGGAAATGTTGTATGGCACAAGTTGCGTAGTGCATCTGATACAAAGGTAATGTGATCAGGTTCAATTCCAGATAGCGTCTCCCAAAACTACATATAGTAGCTGCAATCATTATGATATATGTATAGAAATGTATGCAGGCAATGGGCAAGTTCATTTGTGGCATTACAGTCTAATAAATAAAGCACATTGGGGCATATTATCAAGGGGGGGGCGATAGGGAATTATCGCCTTTTTAGCGGCAGTTTCCGGCCGCTAGGCGGCGATAATTATATCACCCTATTAGCAAGCTGTCGCTAAACAGCAGCTAGCGACTGCTTGTAGGCGATAGTGAGCGGTTTAGGGCCCGCTTTGCATGTCAACGATATTTATCGCTAATGACATGCAAAGTGGGCGTACGCGCTTAGCGCGAATATCTGCAAAAACTAACACCTGCTCAGACCAGTTCTTCGCCATTATATCCAATGGGAGGTGGATATAATGGCTAAGACCCTGTAAGCATTAATGCTTGAATATTGCTGTATTCTCAGCGATATTCACGGACTTTGCCGCTATTGCCAGGAATTTTATCGCTTTTGAGATAAACGTTGCTAATAGCACGTTATCTAAGCTATAAAATCCTGTGATACACGGCGATAAAAAAATTGCCGCTAAGCCTACATAGTGATAAATATCGCTATTTGTTGATAATATGCCCCCAATACCAATACAGAACACATAACTGGCCAATGAAAATCAATACCCTCTTATTACCTCACTCTGACGAATATGTCTCTTTACAACACTAGTCATTACATCACATGCTTTTACAACGCGGTTGTTACAACGACCACGTTGTTACTAAGCAGTACCATTACAATCAATGGAAGTCGTTACAACGGCTTGCTCTAGAGGGTGCGCTGGACTTAGGAATAATATAATTTACTATTCCAACTCCAGTGTGTGCATGTTTTTGTACAACTGGCATTCTGAGCTCACATAGTTAAAATGGCTTTTATACGTAACAACGAAAAAAAAAATGCTTTTGTGAAATAATTATTTGCCTCAGATCATATAATTTAGTCAGGGAAGTCACGATTCATCCACGCTTCTGGCTTTACTTTGTACTAATCAACTTGTTGCCTTTCCGTAGGTTAAGGCTTTACTTTATTTTTACTTCCTTGTGCATGGTTATACATTTTTAGAAGCCAGGAAGTCTAGCTTTACATGAGGATTAGTTACATTACACTTTTACATTAATTTTCTATAGGCACAGGGCTTAGGTGATTTGCCCATCAACACCACCTGGTCGGCAGTGCTGTCAGTAATCCATCATCCATCAAGTCACTGGAAAGCTCAGCTGGCTATGCGCCTGAGCTGGTTCACAGCAAGGGTTCAGGCTCGAGCATGGCTCAAGCTAACTGCCTCGTCACCTCGACTCAGAAAGAAAACCCCCAGGCAGCGGCAGGAGATGCCAGAGCCCCTCTGTAACACAGGGACAGAGGAAGGAGGCCAGAGCTCCTTTCTGGACGAATTCCAATTTGGTTTTCGCCCAGCCCACGGCACTGAAACTGCTGTGCTCACTGCCATGGAGGAGCTTCGAATGCGCGCAGACAGGGGCCAAGCTGTGGCCCTGATTTTATTAGACCTGTCTGCCGCATTCGATACTGTTAATCATGGGATTCTGCTCCAGCGGTTGCGAGAGGCAGGGATTGATGGCTCAGCCCTGATTTGGTTTCACTCTTACCTCAGCGAAAGAAAACAGGCCGTATCCCTTCCCCCTTTCCAATCGGTCTTTTCCCCTGTCCCGCACGGTGTTCCCCAGGGTTCCTCTATCAGCCCGATTCTTTTTAATGTCTACTTGAAACCATTGGTCATGTTAATTAAATCACATAACATGACCACAGTAAACTATGCGGACGATACCCAGCTCCTCTTCTCTTGGGAAGGCGAAGATTCCATCTCCTTGCAAGCCTTCCATGATTGTCCAAGAGACACTGCGAGCTGGTTGCACCAGAACTCTCTCCAGTTCAACGCCTCGAAAACCGAGGTATTGTTCTGTCCTGCGAGTCGTATACCCCGCCCTCTGCCCGCTGAGTTCTGGCCTCCGGAAAACTCTAACAACCCGCCACCTGTCACCAGTGTTCGCAACCTGGGCGTCATGCTAAATCACCAACTGAGCATGGAAACGCAGGTCTCAAGAACAGTCGCTACCTGCTCTGGCCTTATGCGCTCACTGCGCAAGGTCTTGCCTTTGCTACCTTCCTCCGCCAGAGCATTAGTAGTCAGGTGTACTATTCTTAGTCGCCTCGACTACTGTAATGGCCTGCTGCTTGAATCTCCTGCGACCCTACTGGACAGACTCCAACGAGTTCAGTCAGCAGCAGCCAAACTGGCTCTTGGCTGGACCAGGAGATCCTCGGCCACTGCTGCACTGGCCGAGCTGCACTGGTTGCCCTTGAAGCAACGCATTGCCTTCAAGGCCCTCTGCCTGGTCTTTAAGGCACTACATGGTGCAGGACCCAGACCTCTTCAACGTCTGTTCTCTTGGTATACCCCCACCAGAACACTCAGGTCCGCAACTGCCTGCCTGGCGAGAGTGCCCAGATGTAAGAAGGCCAGGATGGGGGGAAGATCGTTCAGAGTAGCTGCAGCCAAGCTGTGGAACAGTCTGCCTGTCGACATTCGTCAAATCCCTCATCTCCTCCCCTTCAGGAAACGAATCAAAACATGGCTCTTTCCTCCACCCCTCTAAACATGTCAGCCATAGTCCACCCCCCCCCCCGTCAATAAACCCCAGGAGTAGCTACCAGCGCCAGGATACCTGCCAGGTGACAGTCGCGCTCTATACATATTTTAAATAAATAAATAAATAAATTCTGGCATGGCAAACAAGCATTTGCAATGCAATAAGCTTTGACCTATTGCTTTTGTAAATGACAATGATTTTTATTATAGCAGGTATTTTAAACACATAAATAAAAGGAATAGTCATTTACAATGCCATTGCATTGTAAATGCTTGTGTTGGATTGGGGCAGATCTGTGGTGTCTTGGTGTCTGTGTGTGCATGGGCTGTCTAAGTCACAGTGGGGAAGCAACCTTTACCATGCGGTCATTACACTGCGATACCTTTACAACGCGTTGATACAACAACTGCGTTGTTAAGGCACAGTACCATTATAACGCAAGTTGTGACAAAGACTTGCTCAAGATGGCGCTCTAAACTAAGGAATAGTATAATTTACTATTCCAACACCTTCCCTACTGATGCACACACTGGAGTTGGAATAGTAAATTATATTATTCCTAAGTCCAGCGCACCCTCTAGAGCAAGCCGTTGTAACGACTTCCATTGATTGTAATGGTACTGCTTAGTAACAACGTGGTCGTTGTAACAAGGGCATGCTAACGCCTGCCTCAAGCCTCATACCTCATTGGGCGCTAGAAGTATCGCCGCTTTCCCGGCACAATTCGCCGAAAAAGCGGCGATACTTCACCTTGATAATATGGCCCTCAGCGACTTGCACTTTGTGCGGAAGATTCTGAAGAATGCAACTTAAACTACACTTTTTTCACTGCTGGTTACCGGAGTATGAAATGGCAGCCCGAGGGCTATCGTGGTTACGAGATCAGATGGACGACCTGTGAGGTACGGTATGGAAAGAAGAGGCGCTAGCTTTGGGTATAGCACCAGGAGAAAGGGTGCTCGTGTGAGGTGGGGCATTAGAAGAAGCAAAGCTGGTTTGGGGTGGGGCACAGGGAGAAGAGGCGCTCATCTGAGGTAGGTACATAGGAGCAGATAGCCCGTTTAAAGCATGTTATGAGAAGCAAGAGATCTGTGTGAGGCAGTGAACTGAAGGGCAAGGGCGTTAGTGTCTGGAAAGACATTGAAAGAAGGGATGTCTCTCCGAGATAAGACATTAAGACGGTCAGCAAAGACTAGCTGCGGGGGCAGTGGCACCGGTGACCTGCTGGACGGGGGGGACCTGAAGTATAGTTTTAACCTATCCATACATTGGAGGGATGGAGGTATTTTCCGAGCTTGCACTGTTGGCCATTACATCTTTGCTACACCAGGGGGACGTGGAAAGCAGTGATGCCTGTCTGAGGCAGTAAGTGAGGAGGGGCTACACAAGTGGGAGGTGAGGCGCTGTAAGCAGCTACGTCCGATTGAGATAGAGAATGGGCTGCACTAAAGCACGTGCGGGTGGAAGATGGCACCCTGGTGAGCTAAGGCATGAGAAGCTGTGACTTCCTTTTGGGGTTGTTGGTAGGATACAGAGATGCTAGAAGCAGAGCAGGTTTTCAGGGTAGACAAACAGATATATCCAGAGGGTCCTGCAAAAATGCTCTAACTGTGCCGTAAGGCAAACATAATGCATACCAATACAGAACACATAACTGGCCAATGAAAATCAATACCCTCTTATTACCTCACTCTGACGAATATGTCTCTTTACAACACTAGTCATTACATCACATGCTTTTACAACGCGGTTGTTACAACGACCACGTTGTTACTAAGCAGTACCATTACAATCAATGGAAGTCGTTACAACGGCTTGCTCTAGAGGGTGCGCTGGACTTAGGAATAATATAATTTACTATTCCAACTCCAGTGTGTGCATGTTTTTGTACAACTGGCATTCTGAGCTCACATAGTTAAAATGGCTTTTATACGTAACAACGAAAAAAAAAATGCTTTTGTGAAATAATTATTTGCCTCAGATCATATAATTTAGTCAGGGAAGTCACGATTCATCCACGCTTCTGGCTTTACTTTGTACTAATCAACTTGTTGCCTTTCCGTAGGTTAAGGCTTTACTTTATTTTTACTTCCTTGTGCATGGTTATACATTTTTAGAAGCCAGGAAGTCTAGCTTTACATGAGGATTAGTTACATTACACTTTTACATTAATTTTCTATAGGCACAGGGCTTAGGTGATTTGCCCATCAACACCACCTGGTCGGCAGTGCTGTCAGTAATCCATCATCCATCAAGTCACTGGAAAGCTCAGCTGGCTATGCGCCTGAGCTGGTTCACAGCAAGGGTTCAGGCTCGAGCATGGCTCAAGCTAACTGCCTCGTCACCTCGACTCAGAAAGAAAACCCCCAGGCAGCGGCAGGAGATGCCAGAGCCCCTCTGTAACACAGGGACAGAGGAAGGAGGCCAGAGCTCCTTTCTGGACGAATTCCAATTTGGTTTTCGCCCAGCCCACGGCACTGAAACTGCTGTGCTCACTGCCATGGAGGAGCTTCGAATGCGCGCAGACAGGGGCCAAGCTGTGGCCCTGATTTTATTAGACCTGTCTGCCGCATTCGATACTGTTAATCATGGGATTCTGCTCCAGCGGTTGCGAGAGGCAGGGATTGATGGCTCAGCCCTGATTTGGTTTCACTCTTACCTCAGCGAAAGAAAACAGGCCGTATCCCTTCCCCCTTTCCAATCGGTCTTTTCCCCTGTCCCGCACGGTGTTCCCCAGGGTTCCTCTATCAGCCCGATTCTTTTTAATGTCTACTTGAAACCATTGGTCATGTTAATTAAATCACATAACATGACCACAGTAAACTATGCGGACGATACCCAGCTCCTCTTCTCTTGGGAAGGCGAAGATTCCATCTCCTTGCAAGCCTTCCATGATTGTCCAAGAGACACTGCGAGCTGGTTGCACCAGAACTCTCTCCAGTTCAACGCCTCGAAAACCGAGGTATTGTTCTGTCCTGCGAGTCGTATACCCCGCCCTCTGCCCGCTGAGTTCTGGCCTCCGGAAAACTCTAACAACCCGCCACCTGTCACCAGTGTTCGCAACCTGGGCGTCATGCTAAATCACCAACTGAGCATGGAAACGCAGGTCTCAAGAACAGTCGCTACCTGCTCTGGCCTTATGCGCTCACTGCGCAAGGTCTTGCCTTTGCTACCTTCCTCCGCCAGAGCATTAGTAGTCAGGTGTACTATTCTTAGTCGCCTCGACTACTGTAATGGCCTGCTGCTTGAATCTCCTGCGACCCTACTGGACAGACTCCAACGAGTTCAGTCAGCAGCAGCCAAACTGGCTCTTGGCTGGACCAGGAGATCCTCGGCCACTGCTGCACTGGCCGAGCTGCACTGGTTGCCCTTGAAGCAACGCATTGCCTTCAAGGCCCTCTGCCTGGTCTTTAAGGCACTACATGGTGCAGGACCCAGACCTCTTCAACGTCTGTTCTCTTGGTATACCCCCACCAGAACACTCAGGTCCGCAACTGCCTGCCTGGCGAGAGTGCCCAGATGTAAGAAGGCCAGGATGGGGGGAAGATCGTTCAGAGTAGCTGCAGCCAAGCTGTGGAACAGTCTGCCTGTCGACATTCGTCAAATCCCTCATCTCCTCCCCTTCAGGAAACGAATCAAAACATGGCTCTTTCCTCCACCCCTCTAAACATGTCAGCCATAGTCCACCCCCCCCCCCGTCAATAAACCCCAGGAGTAGCTACCAGCGCCAGGATACCTGCCAGGTGACAGTCGCGCTCTATACATATTTTAAATAAATAAATAAATAAATTCTGGCATGGCAAACAAGCATTTGCAATGCAATAAGCTTTGACCTATTGCTTTTGTAAATGACAATGATTTTTATTATAGCAGGTATTTTAAACACATAAATAAAAGGAATAGTCATTTACAATGCCATTGCATTGTAAATGCTTGTGTTGGATTGGGGCAGATCTGTGGTGTCTTGGTGTCTGTGTGTGCATGGGCTGTCTAAGTCACAGTGGGGAAGCAACCTTTACCATGCGGTCATTACACTGCGATACCTTTACAACGCGTTGATACAACAACTGCGTTGTTAAGGCACAGTACCATTATAACGCAAGTTGTGACAAAGACTTGCTCAAGATGGCGCTCTAAACTAAGGAATAGTATAATTTACTATTCCAACACCTTCCCTACTGATGCACACACTGGAGTTGGAATAGTAAATTATATTATTCCTAAGTCCAGCGCACCCTCTAGAGCAAGCCGTTGTAACGACTTCCATTGATTGTAATGGTACTGCTTAGTAACAACGTGGTCGTTGTAACAACCGCGTTGTAAAAGCATGTGATGTAATGACTAGTGTTGTAAAGAGACATATTCGTCAGAGTGAGGTAATAAGAGGGTATTGATTTTCATTGGCCAGTTATGTGTTCTGTATTGGTATGCATTATGTTTGCCTTACGGCACAGTTAGAGCATTTTTGCAGGACCCTCTGGATATATCTTGATAATCTGCTTAATACAGTAATTCATAAGAATATCAGTACAATGAATGGACATTCTGTGGTATTGGGTTTCGTCAGGTCTACATACTCTGCAAAAAACTCTCGAACACCATAGAATAGAAGTTGGCACGGAAACTGGAAATGCAAAAGACAAGTTTATTAAGACCCCATGGGGTGGTGGTACATTCCTACAGCACCCTTCGGTAATGCAAGAAGTATCACCCCGAACATCGGTGTGTGACCTCTTTTATACAAGTTAAACAGCAATAAAAAGGTAGGCGGTATACTTTTGCACAGTTTAGGTACATATAAGGGCATTTTTGGAACACAGCCAACATGTGGGAGGAGTTTAGTACTACTGGTCAGTTTTAGAGAATATTCCTGAGAGGTGACCACTCATTAATCTAAATGTTCGAGTGCGCATGCGTGAGCTTGACCAGTGCTAAAAATAGCCTGTTGCTGGGCAAGGCAAATGGTCATTGGTACAGAGGGAGGACAAAAGGGCATGCTGACCACGAGGCCGCATGTTCATACAAAATGGAAGCCAGGGAATACAAAATGGCCCCCGCAAGTTTGGTCAATTTAAACACAAAAGTTCGTGTAGCTGAGCTAAATGCTGACCCAATCACTGCCAAATTACGACAGACGGCCCTTTTAGCATTTAGCTGAAGCTACCTCATAACGGAAGTAATCAGGATATTCGTCATCAATATTAATCATCATTATTTTCATCAGTTCTTTGTTAATCATTTGCTCATTTTTGACAATAGCTCGTTTGGACGGAATGCAGGCTGTAATACATACAGAACATAAGGTAGGGCCACATTGAATACATAAACAAAGGAAGAAGTGTATTCCAATAATCATACACAAGATAGTCAGCAATTTCGAACCCCAGGTACTGAGCAAAGTCCAGAACCAATTAGAGAATGTCCATGTACCATTTTCAGGATGAATGTCAGCAGCAATTTTATGCAATTTAGAAATGGCATCATACACAGAAGGTGAATTATCTGGGACGTACACACAGCAACTACTACCGATAATGCGGCATGCACCCCCACGATCAGCTAGTACTACATCTAGAACCATTCGGTTCTGAAGTGTCACAATTCTGGTAATTTGGAATTCCTCAGTTAAGTTCCCTAAGGCAGAGGCAGTTTCATTAGCAACAGCTTCCACAACACGTGATAGCCGTCTTATTTTCCTGCTGTTTAAGGCAGCACCACCAAAGGAAAACAGGCCTAATTTAAAATCTACATATTGCTGTAAGGAGGTGTCAGTTTGATCGACACTCTCAATTTCTAATGTTCTCTTAACCCTATTTAATATAAAATCATAATATAATACAAAATCATTATGATACATGTGTGGTGCAATGAATACAGGGGGCAGCACGAAAGATATATAACAAGTTCCTAACCACCCAATGGGAAGACGATGATATCCTTTATTTCCACAAATAAAATAAGTATTTCGTGAGGCTACAAAGGCAATACCATTTGGTGTGTCAAATGTTAGAGTAATAGGACATTCACTCTTCCCTACCAGAATAGTACCTTTATTACGCACACATAATTCAGCCTTGGTATCAATAACAGTAATCACATGTAAACTGGACATATTTGTAATTCGTTGATTAGTGAAAATACGAGGCGTGGATACATTGTCCGGTCGATATTCTTCCCATTCAAATTTTCCTTCTGCCTGTGGGTAGCCATCTCTATCATTATAACAAACTTTGTTGAGTCGAAAGAGTAGTCCACCTTTTGTTGGCCATCTCAAAGTAAAAAGAAGAGTTTACCAAGCATTACAAGAACCATTATGAGAAAAAGGAAGAGGAATAAGTGGAGTTCCTCCTTTCTTCTGATGTCCAGGCAACATTCCACATACCCAACAGTTCGAAGTGTTCGTCATATTATGAGTATGATGTAGAATCTGAATGAAGCTGTTATTTAAGTAAGTCTGTCTATGTCTCTCTTCATGATAAGGCAGAGTAAAATGAAAATGTTCAGATGGAATTGGAGTGGTAGATAGTAAATATTCTCTTGCCGGAATCAATCGTTCTACGACCCAGGCTATTACTGCTATTACCACTATAGTCGTAACAAAAAGCACTGCACCAAGAATTCTTCTGTTTCTCGTCGTAGTAGGTGCCATAGTACAAAGAACAAAAGTTTCAAATCAAAGCTAAAAAATAAAAAATTAGTGCTGAGCTCCGAGGTATCCGCTGGTGTCTTCCCCGAGATTCAAGACGGGTGTCGCTACAGTGGACAGAACTGATCCCCCCCTTGATATTCTCGGCTTCCGTTTTCACAAACCTCAGAACGGTAACTCAACCAGTCTCCCACAAAAAAAATATTACTTTCTTGGACGTAGGTTATACTTCGCTCCACCAGAAACAGTGTGGTCCGGGAAGGCTCTCTCCGATTCGTGAGGCATAGTAGCTGGGCTCTTCTCTGCATCCAGGATGTCTCGATAATCAGACAGCACCGCAGGATTCACCAGGTCCGGAGAGACACGACGACAGTGAGTGGAATGTACCCACCGCTTCTTATTCGTGACTCGCACAGCCGTCCGAGTTGCCAGCAATACTTGTTCAGGGCCACGCCACCTCGGCTCCAAACTGCTGGATCTCTCGAACGCTCGGATCGTGACATGATCCCCAGGACGGAGATCGTGAGCCTCTCCAATGGAATTGTCAGGGAGAGCTTCTCAAACCTGTTGATGAATAGAAAGTAAATCATTTGTTAATCGTGCCAAATAATCGTTCATCATTATACAAGGCACATCATGTACTAAGCGAGGCTTAGGGACTCCCCAGATATTCATAGGCCTTCCAAACACTACTTCATATGGTGTGAGGCCAGATCGGGAATGCAGCACTGATCTAATAGACAGTAATGCCAAAGATAGAGCGTCCGGCCATTTCAAAAACGTGGATGTCACAATCTTTGCTAGCTTCAGCTTCAGAGTTGCATTATACCTTTCCACTAGACCTGCTGACTGCGGGTGGAATACAGCGTGGAATTTTTGTTTAATTCCCAATCCTTTCAGGACATACTCCACTATTTTCCCAACAAAATGAGGACCATTGTCATTCCACAAAAATTTACAAACACCATAGCGTGGGAAGTACTCTTTGAGTAACACCTTAGCTGTTGTCAATGCAGTATTATCCTTCGTGGGGTAGGCCTCTATCCATTTACTGAAGGCACACCATACCACTAAGACATACTTCAAATTGTTACAATGCTCAAGCTGGATGTAATCTATTTGCAGTACTACGAATGGTGCAGTAGGTGGAACAAACCCTCCTTAAGGAGTATAAGTCCCTTTTGCAGGATTGTGCTGTAAGCATATTAGACAGGTCTGTACCACTCTCTTAGCCGTGCTGGCAATCTCAGGATGCTCCCAAACTCGTGTAAGAAATTTAGTAATTGCAAGAGCTCCAACATGTGCCAGCCCATGTGGCATTTGAACCATTGCTTGCAAATAAGCGGCAGGCAATTTCCATCTCTCCATATCTTTGCTACGCCAACAACCCTCATCATCCAACACTCCCTCTGTTGCCCAGGTTGCAAGTTCCGCTTCAGATGCTGATTTTTGTATGTCTAATATTTCCTCTCTGGCATCATGCCATCGCTCAGCCTGTGAATTCACCACATACATAGGAGAGACATTCTGTAACATCGCAGTCTCTCTCGCTATGCGATCTGCAAAGCGTTTCCTTGTCCGATTTTGTCTGTCACCTTCTTGTGTGCACTACATTTGACTATCGCCACTTTCTTTGGACACAATAGCGCGTTCAGGAGATCACGTACCAATTCTCCATGCATAATGTGTACTCCATGCGAGGTCAGTAACCCTCGTTCCTTCCAGAGTAGGCCAAAATCGTGCACTACTCCAAAAGCGTAACGACTATCAGTGTAGATATTCACACATAATCCAGCACTTAACTCATATGCTTTCGTTAAGGCTATCAATTCAGCTGCTTGGGCCGATTTTTGTGGTATTCGTGCTGTTTCTACCACTGTCTTAAGTGTCGTGATCGCATAGGCTGCGGAAGTCGTACCATCTGGCAGCTTTAAACACGAATATAACCAGAAGGGGGAGAGAGAGAGTCAGTGGATTCGGTCTCCCTAGTTAATATGATCAAACAAAGTGGAATCCACTCAAAAAGTGGCGGTGGTCACTAAAGTGATGGGGAGCACACAGTGTTGTTTAAATGCCCCTCACACACCAACAGGCCCCTTGGTGTCATGCTTCATCATCGGGGCCTTCGCACCCCTCTACGGGATGTGGCGTGCTACGACTCACGAATACGCAGGAGCACTTGATAGTGAACTATGTGAGGGAGAGTGTTTCTAAGGGAAAATGTGAGTGAAGTGAGGTGAAAAAAGTGAGTTACTTAAAAAATACCTGGCACGTAGGAGAAAAATTATTTATTATATCCTCGGCTGGTATTGTTAAAAAGTTGCAAAAGTGGGTTGTTTGAATACGAATTAGGGTATTACAATCAAAGTGTCAACATGTTTCGGAGCGCAGGGGCTCCTTCTTCAGGACAAGGATATGCACAATATCCTCACCTTAATCACATGAAATGTAAAAGTGTATAAAATCCTTTTTTTTAAAAAAGAAATGTGTAATATACCTAACAATGTTAATTGTAGAGGTGAGTTCAGTTGCGCCCAATTGGCGTTGCAGAGAACCTGTGAAAAGAAGACACAATAAACATGATTGTCTACTGTACAAGAACTCAGGAAAAAATGGTTCCTTAGAGTATAAGGGTAAGTGGTAGAACCCAAATGAGGTTCAAAACACCCTGTAAACATGAAAATGACAAGAGACAAACACACACAAAAACACATACAAATACAATTAAATTGTTCTCCCTTTTAAGGTGAAAAAGAGGGAGAGGAAAAGTGGTTCAAGGCTTACTTATTGTTCTCAGTCTGATCACCTCATGAGCCTATGCGTAGTATTGGGGGGGTCCTTCCATATTGCTCAGTAAAGGAACCTAGGGAGTATTCAATAGTGGGCTTAAGTTGTAGAAAGTACATCGTGCCAAGAGTACCAACGTAGTCCCAGTTGCCAACCTTACTCACGGTTACTGCATAGCAAATCGCCTGCCTTCCCCTCAACGCTGCTCCGAGAAGTGAGGATGGGTTATGGCGGTTTTCTATTTATACTCCTCTAACAGACTAATTAATGTGGACAATTGAATGATTGAAAACGGAAAAGTATGCCCAAATATGGAGTAAATCCGCCCTTCTATTCCGGTACTGCGCGTCCGACCAGGTGTAGTGCCGGTTGCAGACGCGCATGCGTGTATTCAATTGTAGTACAGGGATTACTGCGCATGCACGGCCTGAGATGTAAGCGCGCATGTGCAGAAGGCTCACACTACTCGCGAGTCCACTACAGAGCGCTGAATGGAATAGGCACGTAATAAAGGAACGGAATAGTGACTAAGAGTGCTTGCATGTAGCAACTCAGATTACTGCGCAGATTATTAAAGGAAAAAACGCAAGTGAAGTGGTTTAGATCGATAATCACAAGCAAACTATTGCGATCTCCGAACACTTATACTAGAACAGTGTTGTGAGCAGGTATATGAGGCTGAATCATTAAGTACAAGGCTTTGGAGAGGAATATATTACTGAAGAGGTTATTTTTAGATTGCAGCAATGGTCGCAGGGTGTGGACACGTGACTTATGTCAGGACCAAAGCTATGCCCAAAATTACATACTGTAAACACTAAATGATATATGAACTTGTACTCATCGCAAAAGGCTCCAGGGAATGGAGTCATTGAGGCCGATGGTGTCGGTCCCCAAACGGAACACCCACCGTTGCTCTTTTTCCAAGAGTCCAACCTCTGAAGGTAACTGTTCGATCACTGTCCACTGCAGCTCGTTGACACAGTGTTGGTGTTCCAAAAAGTGGGTTGACATTTTGGTTGTAGCCTTCTTACAGCGGATATTACTTTTGTGTTCGTTAATCCTTATTCTTACTGATCTCGTTGTCATTCCCACATTTTCCTTACTGCACGGGCATGTGATCAAGTACACAACATTCTTGCTGTTGCAATTAGTGAATGCACGTTGTTCCCAGCTAGTGCCATTGGAAAAAGTCAAGGTTTGGCTTTTTTTGGTGAGGTGACAGTTGTTGCAATTACCACACGGGTGATGGCCCTGTATTCCTTGTAGCCTAGTCTGTTTCTCTCTGATGGGCGAGGGTCTAGTATGGACAAGCATGTCTCTCAGATTCCTGCCTCGTCTATGTGCAAACAAGGGTTTGTCCAGTGATAGAGTGCCACTTGAAAGAATACGCCAATGTTTGTTAACCAATTTTGCAACCTGGTTGGTTACTAGGCTGTATGTGGTAACACAGACTGTTCTGTTTACCTGATCGTCTTTGTGTGGGTTGTCTTCCAAAAGAGCCTCTCGGTGGTTATTCCTGGCTCTCTTCATAGCCTTCTGGATCACTGGGTCAGGGTATTTTCTTTGTCTCAGTTTGTGACTCAGGTCCTTCGCCTGACTTTTGTATTTTGCTATATCACTGCAGTTCCGACGCAGGCGGAGGAACTGCCCATATGGTAAGTTTTCCCTCAGGTGACGTGGATGAAAACTGTCAAACCTGAGGAGACAGTTCCTGGCCGTGGGTTTGAAGTGGGTCTCCGTTTTCAAAAAACCTGCCTCCTGATATATGTTCAAATCCAGAAAGACCATGGTCATGTTAGACATTTGATGGGTGAATTTGAGGAACGTGTTCTGGTCGTTGAGCCAGTGCATGAACTCAGAGATCGAATTCTCATCCCCTTCCCAGATCACCAAGATGTCGTCGATATATCCTCGCCACATCTGGATCCTCCCTCTGAAAGGGTTGTTAGGATGGAGGATTTTGGTAGATTCCAAATGATGGACATATAGTCCCGCCAGGCTAGGGGCAAAAGTGCTTCCCATGCTGGTCCCATGGCTTTGCCAAAACAAAGTGCCTTCATACTCAAAAAAGTTCTTTGTGAGCGCTAATGAGATACATTCCATCACTACATTGCGGGGAGTGTGGTATCTCCAATTGGTGGAATGGAGTACTTCTTCAATGATCTGTAGTGTCTCATCATGTGGGAGACTCGTGTAGAGGCTCTCCACGTCAAGGCTAAGTAGCATTTGGGAATTTGGATCAAAAGTCTGGTTCTGTAATAGTTGTAGTACCGCTTTAGTATCTTTCAGGTACGCATCAGTGGCCTGTACCAGGGGTCTCAAAAAAGCATCAGCGAATTTGGACAGTGGTTCCAAAATTGATGAGATACCGGACACAATCGGGCGTCCTGGTGGGCTCTCACGATTTTTATGTACTTTTGGTATAGTGTAGAAGTATGGAACACGGGGATTTTTCTGAACCAAAAACTCTGATTCTTTTTTCGTTAGCCAATCATGTGCGAGGGCCTCCTCAATCATCCCTCCTATTTGTATTCGCAAAGACTCAGTGGGGTCTTGAACTAAGACCTGATAGTTCCTATTGTCCGCGAGGAGTCTTCTGCACTCAATGTCGTAGGCTGTGGTAGTTTGAATAACCACCGCTCCACCCTTGTCTGCAGGTTTTATGGTTAGGTTTTTGTTACGTATCAGTTCATTTATAGCTTCATTCTCAAGTCTGCTGGTATTCTGGAAAACCTTGTGTTTGGTGTCCACATTCTTGAGTTCCTCCATGATAGCTTTCTCAAAGGGTAGTACCTCCACTGGAAGTTGGTTATCCAGTGGTGTAAAAGTCGACCTCGGTTTCAACCCTGTGTCTGATTCTTCCAAAGAAGGTTCCTTATCTTTGAAGAAGGCCCTTAATTTGATAGTTCTTATAAAGTCCTGCATTTCTTTATGTAATAGGAACAAGTCAGGTTTGTTGGTAGGGACGTATCCCAAGCCTTTGTTCAGTACCCTTTGTTGTAAATCGGTGAGGGGCCATGGAGTAATGTTAATTACTAGGTTCCCCTCTTGCTCGTGGACGCTTGGTTCGCCGTCATGCTCCTCGTCAGGACCCTCGGGTCTGTTTCCTCTGTGGGTTGCCAGTTGACATTGTTGCCCCTCTTGTTCCTCCCTCTGCGGGGTCCTTGGCCTCAGGATAAAAAAGGCTGAGCATTCTGGGGTGCATTGGTTTGTTCCGGAACCCATTGAGGGTACATCTGTCCCATTTGTGGAGGGACAAATTGGTACTGTGGGAACTGGAAAGGGTTTTGATAGGGATTGAATTGAGGTCCTTGAAAACCTCGCCATCCTCTCTGGCAGGGGAACTGGGATCTCTGTTGTCGAAACCCTCCTCTCTGTTTCCTTTGGAAACCACCTGAGTTGGTACTGGAAGTGCTACTATCAGAGCTTACACTGTCTTTGTCACTTCCATTCTCTTTCATCACATAATCTGCTCGTGTATATGGATAAGCTCTTTCAGGGGTGAAGCGATCTTTATCCTTCTTAAATTTGTTAAACTTACTTTGTTTCAAGGTAGCCTCAAAATCTTTTTGCTATGCAGTAACCGTGAGTAAGGTTGGCAACTGGGACTACGTTGGTACTCTTGGCACGATGTACTTTCTACAACTTAAGCCCACTATTGAATACTCCCTAGGTTACTTTACTGAGCAATATGGAAGGACCCCCCCAATACTACGCATAGGCTCATGAGGTGATCAGACTGAGAACAATAAGTAAGCCTCGAACCACTTTTCCTCTCCCTCTTTTTCACCTTAAAAGGGAGAACAATTTAATTGTAGTTGTATGTGTTTTTGTGTGTGTTTGTCTCTTGTCATTTTCATGTTTACAGGGTGTTTTGAACCTCATTTGGATTCTACCACTTACCCTTATACTCTAAGGAACAATTTTTTCCTGAGTTCTTGTACAGTAGACAATCATGTTTATTGTGTCTTCTTTTCACAGGTTCTCTGCAACGCCAATTGGGCGCAACTGAACTCACCTCTACAATTAACATTGTTAGGTATATTACACATTTCTTTTTTTAAAAAAAGGATTTTATACACTTTTACATTTCATGTGAGTAAGGTGAGGATATTGTGCATATCCTTGTCCTGAAGAAGGAGCCCCTGCGCTCCGAAACATGTTGACACTTTGGTTGTAATACCCTAATTCGTATTCAAACAACCCACTTTTGCACCTTTTTAACAATACCAGCCGAGGATATAATAAATAATTTTTCTCCTACGTGCCAGGTATTTTTTAAGTAACTCACTTTTTTCACCTCACTTCACTCACATTTTCCCTTAGAAACACTCTCCCTCACATAGTTCACTATCAAGTGCTCCTGCGTATTCGTGAGTCGTAGCACGCCGCATCTCGTAGAGGGGTGCGAAGGCCCCGATGATGAAGCATGACACCAAGGGGCCTGTTGGTGTGTGAGGGGCATTTAAACAACACTGTGTGCTCCCCATCACTTTAGGGACCACCGCCACTTTTTGAGTGGATTCCACTTTGTTTGATCAGCTTTAAACACGATCCATCCACCCACAGTTCCCCATCTACATCTGGAAGTGGCATATCCTGTAAATTGATACGACCCTTTGTTTGTTCTTCGGTCAGAAAAACACAATCATGATGTTCTTCCTTCTGGGTCTCAGCAACAGGATATGGCAATAAAGTAGCAGGGTTCAAAGTGGCGCACCTCTTCAGTGTAATATGTGGCGCCAATAGCGTTAGCTCGTATCCTGTTAAACGAGCACTAGTTAGATGCTGTGTTTTCGTTTGGTTCAATAAAGCATCTACCGCATGGGGAACTAACACCAACAATTTGTGTGACAAAACTATCCCCTCACTCTGTCGTATGGCCACAGCTGTTGCTGCGACTGCTCGAAAACATCCAGGCAATCCTCAAGCCACAGGGTCGAGTACTGCTGAGAAGTACGCACAAGGTCTCTGTTTATCTCCGTGTGTCTGCACTAAGACTGACAATGCGCACCCATCCTTCTCATGTACATATAATGTAAAGATCTTTGTATAATCCGGTGTACCTAACACTGGTGCAGAACAAAGGGCTTGTCTCAATTGTTCAAAAGCATTCTGACATTCATCTGTCCATTCAAGAGGAATTGGTGTAGTTTTGGACAACAACGCTAGCAAGGATTTTATAATGTGTGAAAATCCTAGTATCCACTGTCTACAAAAGGACGTCAAACCTATGAAAGCACGAACATCTTTCTGAGTGCAAGGGACTGGCGTATCTAAAATTACTTGAATTTGGTCGGATGTCAATGCACGTCCATCCTTAGACAAAAGATGACCGAGGTAGGTCACCTTTGGTCTACAATATTGCAACTTCTTCCTCGAGACCTTGTGATTATTCTTGGCAAGGAAAGAAAGCAGGGAAAGAGTACTCTCCTCACATTGTTCCTGCGTGTCTGCTGCATGTAAAATGTCATCAACATATTGAATAAGAGCCACCCCAGACTGCAAGTTAAAAGAATCAAGCTGTCTTTTTAAAGCCTGGCTATAAATACTAGGGCTTTCTGTATAGCCTTGAGGAACTCGACAAAATCTATATGATTTGTTATTTAATGTGAAGCGGAACAAATATCGGCTATCGGGATGAATGGGAATCGAGAAGAAAGCATTCTCCAAATCAATAACAGTGAATGTAGTGGATGTAGGTGGAATCAAGGTAAGTATGGTGGTAATGTCAGACACCACCGGGTACTGGGGTACGACTCTCTTATTAATTTCCCTCAAATCAATAATGAAACGATAGATCTTAGTGTCTGTGTCTTTCTTTAGGATCGGAAGAATTGGGCTGTTACAAACATTATAGGGGACTTCCTCCACCACCCCTGCCTCAATCAGGTCATTTACAATATGTGTCAAAGCAATTTCACTGTCTCTAGAGATTTTGTACTGTGGTACGCGAGGCATAGACACTCCCTCCTTTACAGTAATACGTACGGGAGGAATAATCATTTGTCCCACATCAGTATCGGAAGTAGCCCATAAAGTGCTTGGAAGAGAAGCTAACGCATCGGCCTCCTGCATGAGGCACAATCTCCCAAACTCTGGGTAGTTCTCATTCAAAATAACCCTTACCCCTTCAGGGGCACAGCGTATGGTTGCTCGAAAATGTTTAAGCATATCAAGTCCCATAATATTATCTGGTGTGTTTGGAGATAACAAAAACAGGCATGGGGTAGCAAATTTATCAATGTGAAATGTAAGGGGTTGAGACAATGGGCTAAGAGAAGGTGTTCCATCGAACCCTATTGATGTAATCGTTTTGCCAGACAGGGGAGCCCTTGGAACCAAGTGTTTGGACAGAGCGCTACGAGTAGCTCCTGCATCGACCAGAAACTGATCAGTAGAACCCAAAACATGTGCTGATATATATGGACCCCTTTGATCGACTGGTACTTCAACCGATTCCACACCCCATCCTACGTACTCCTATGCATAATTATTATCCTGAGACTCAGTAAACGTTTCGCAATCACCGGTAGAAGATTAGCCACATACTAATCATTGGCCACTGTAATCACCAAATGCTTCTTCGAAACGTGAAAAAAAGTCAGAGACCGATTCACCGTGTTTCTGTTTACAGGAAGCCAACATCATCCAATCAATTTTCTTAGGGTGGACAAGTGTTTTTAATTTATTCAAATTAGCCGCCGGGAGATCTAAAATTACTTGACACGGCTTACATGCTGGTTCCCTATCCAAATCAGCTTGAGCTAAGTCCTTCCAATCTGCACCCAAAACCGCTCGATCATCGAACTTACGAATTGCCCTCCACATATCGGGAGGCAGTATCAACCCAAAGAAAAGATCAAAGTCAACTAATGTCATAACACACGAAGAAAGAGCACCTTCCACACCTTCATAGAAAGCTGCTGGATTTTTGCGGGGGTCAGGCAAAGCATTCTTAAGCGCCATAACATCTGTTCTATTCCAAGGCTTATAAACCCAATTATATATAAAATATCCCTTCGCATCTTTAGACATCCTATCATCATCTGTGCCTAACCCTTTATGAGGGACATAATACGGTGCAGCTTCTCGCATAGGCATGACATTAACTGTAGCGCTCTTATCTGTTCCAGAGATAGGGCACTCTTTGGATACTTCTGTTGATCCAGGCGCAGACGAACCCGATGCCTTTTTCAACGCCCGGAGTCATGACGCTTCATCCCGTAGCTTAACCAAACGCTGGAAAAACTCATCCGCATCTGCAAGAACAAAAAGACCTTTACCAAAATTATCACGACCAACTGATATATCCTTAGGTTCCAACTCAGGTGAATACTGTCTAAACCGTTCGACAACTTTATCTCTAAAATGATCCAGAAAATACAATCGTTCTCGGTCGGACCACTTACACATAAGACCATCAATCTCTGAAACAGTTATAGAATTTGTATTAAGTTTACGAGCAAACCCGCGCAATTCCGTAGCTCGATCAGCAGTTAACCTGGTACGCTGATCTCCCTGATAATCTTCGTTAAGGTCCTCATCCGGGGCCATAGGAGGAACATACGGAGGCGGGCAACGATCTAGTAATGAAAAATCATCTGATTCATTAGTAAGGACAGGATAAAGAGGACGTCGAATAGGAAACTGACCATTAACTTGCAAATTACGTTCTCGAATCTCCCTCTCTTTCTGTTCCTGCAATTCCTTTTCCTGCAACTGTAAAGCTTTATCACGAGCAGCCTTTCGCTGCTCTTTGTCCGCCACGGCTTGTTCACGCTTCATTCGTTTACGCACCGCTTTCTCCCACATACGCACACAATCAAAAATATCCTGTCTAGACCTGCGCTGAAACAAACACTGCTCCACATATTGAACCTTTCGCAAATCAAACGACCCATGTAGTGGCCATTGTAATTCATGATCAGTTTTCGTATATTTATGCCACAATGTACTATACATTATGGGAGGAAGGCCAAATTTTATGTACATTTCACGATTAGGTGTCCCCTCTGGGGGAGCTGGCTGAGATTCATTTAATCGGTAACTGGTACCATTTCCAAGACAGCACATTCCTCGAAGTGTGCTGAGAACAGGCATGTCAAAATATCACGAAAACGCGACATTACATAAAATGGCAGTTAAATATGTTTTACACGCGGTGTGCCGTTCAAACAAATACAAAGTCAGAGAAATATCTCTACATGCCTGTCTATGTGAGGTGCACTCCACATATAACTCAAATCATAGATCCAAATGTTAGCTAACTCAAACAAACCAAAAAGCCACAGTAAGTGTCAGTAGACTACCTTACCAATCACAAGCTTACCAAATATTCTCAAACGACCAGGTTCCAACTGCCAAGTTCCTTAATCGAATCAGCCAAACGGGCACTGCACAACAACCCAACCGATCAGGATCTCAGTCGAGGACCGGCGCCACCTAGAAGGTCGGGTCAGAAGGAAAGGAAAAAACACCGTGGGTGCCAAGACTCGGGTCACTCAGTGGCAGCGTACGCGTCCATGGCGAGTTTCCAATCCTTCGTCACGACCTCTCCTTCGGGCATCCGAGTCGCCGATGAGTCCCTTCGTGGTCGCCAATTTGTGGTATTGGGTTTGTCAGGTCTACATACTCTGCAAAAAACTCTTGAACACCATAGAATAGAACTTGGCACGGAAACTGGAAATGCAAAAGACAAGTTTATTAAGACCCCATGGGGTGGTGGTACATTCCTACAGCACCCTTCGGTAATGCAAGAAGTATCACCCCGAACATCGGTGCGTGACCTCTTGTATACAAGTTAAACAGCAATAAAAAGGTAGGCGGTATACTTTTGCATAGTTTAGGTACATATAAGGGCATTTTTGGAACACAGCCAACATGTGGGAGGAGTTTAGTACTACTGGTCAGTTTTAGAGAACATTCCTGAGAGGTGACCACTCATTAATCTAAAAATTCGAGTGCTCATGCGTGAGCTTGACCAGTGCTAAAAATAGCCTGTTGCTGGGCAAGGTAAATGGTCATTGGTACAGAGGAAGGACAAAAGGGCATGCTGACCACGAGGCCGCATGTTCATACAAAATGGAAGCCAGGGAATACATAATGGCCCCCGCAAGTTTGGTCAATTTAAACACGAAAGTTCGTGTAGCTGAGCTAAATGCTAACCCAATCACTGCCAATTTATGACAATTCGTCTTTACGAACCTCTATGGGCTTTGGGTCACCACTTTCTCACAATTGGATGTTTTTCTTGTTTGTATCAGTTTCGCTTTCCTTATTCAAAAGAATAATCCCTCCCTCCAGCACTACATGCTTCCAATAGATCAGCTGTAACCTAAACAGCTGATCTATGGTTGAAGTTTTAGCTCTGAAGCCTGCTTGCAGCGGAGTCAGGACATCGAGATCTTCCATCCATTCATGGAGTCTTCCCAGTAACACTCTAGCAAATATTTTTTGTGTTACATCAATTAGGCTAATTGGCCTATAGTTTACAGGCTCAATGGGGGACCCTTTTTTGAAGATAGGGATAATCTCTGCACCAGCCCACGTAATGGGGGCTGATAGGCCATGGAGAATTGCATTAAATAATGTTTGCAGGTATGGAGCCCACACAACCTGTTAGTTTTTATACAGGTCCCCTGGAATTCTATCTACCCGGTGCTTTATTAGGTAATAATTTGGCTAAGGCAGATAGTACCTCAGCCATAGTACAATGTCCCATAGAGGATCAAGGGTTAGACAACACACCGTGATCTCACTCACACTCAAACCAATAAGTGGGCTTGAATATAAATCCCTAAAATAAAGACGCCAGGCTTCCTCATCAATGTTAGGCTCGAAAGAAGTCCTACCCTCAGTTTTCCCAGTGTGGACTAGATTCCAAAAGCCTCTAAAATCTTTTAGGTCCAAAGCATTCTTAATAGCCTGCCATCTATTCATTTCACATTCTGATTTTGCTTGTAAAAGAATTTTATTAAAGTGAGCCCTAGCTTCCCTAATGTGCGTGCTATCACCCCCTTCAGACATGACAGCAGGGCTCTTTTAGCATCCCTGCACATCCTATTATACCAGGGGTTAGTATCGCTTCGGTGATTACACTTAGCTATAAAAAAAATGACCCCAGGATTGTAACCATATCATGGTGGATTTTCCCTAAGTCGTTACCAGGTTCTAAATTAGTAGAATTTCCGGATACGAGGCTTGCCTTTTCTATATATTTTTTTATACCAAGCAGATAATTTCACTTAATCTGGATTTTGTGTGGTAAAACATTTGAGCCACCCATATGGCTGCTATGTGAGAAATAATTAAAACACATTTTTCCCCTGCAGTATCTTTCACTTTGTCCACAGTTTTAGAGTGTGAAACAGTACACAGTACAGCGGGATTGTGTGAGTACGAAACACATAAGTGAGTAACAGGAATTCCATCAGATTTTGCCTTTTTATTATTAACTATTTTGAATTCTATATTGAATTTGTAAGTGCCAAAAGGTCTGTTTGTTTGTCGAATCCTGAATTATGTTATAAGTATTCGGGATTTACTTTCAACACATTTTAGTTTGCCTCAGCCTAATTGCAAAGAGGGAGAGGGGTTGGCCTAACGGCTAAGACGCTCGACCTCGGACCTGGGGATCTGGGTTCGAGTCTCGGTAACGACGCCAAAAACCTCCTGTGATTCTGGGCAAATCACTTAATCTCCCCGTGCCTAAAATGAATGCGTGTCCTCATGTAACGTAACTGGTGCTATGTAAAGCGCTCTGATACCTGATTCAGTTCGGGTCTAGTTCGCGCTATGGGAGAAGTCATAGGCTCTCGTGTAAGTCATATTACGCCATGGTCTCTAGAGGTCGCTATTGGTGCCAACAAGTGGCCTTCTGGCAGACAACAACTGAAACCAAGAAATGAAGAGGAAGAAGGTAAGAACAATAAAAGGAAGGGCCCATGGATGCCAGGTGATGTGAGCCCTTTGGTAGAATGTTCTGGAAGAGTTCCATTTTTGTGTTTCTTCCCTACAGCTCTCCAAGGAGTATGGCTCAGTGTTCAGCGTTCATATTGGACCTCTGAAGGCAGTGGTGCTGGCTGGCTATGAGACTGTGAAAGATGCTCTTGTAAACCATGCCAAAGAGTTTTCAGAGAGAGCCCACGTCCCAATTTTCCAAGAGACTTCAAAAGGAAATGGTAAGTTAGTTTTCTGCTTGGTTTTGAAACACAGGAAGTTCTGTGGGTGCTGCATTCTTTGAACTTTATTTACACTGTTGAGATGAGAATTGGTAGAATGCAAGCAGAATGTGAACAGAGCAGCAAATTAGAGAATCATCCCTCAGATTGACTATAGAAGATTGTATATATACACGAAACACTAACACATCTGTAACAAAAGTAACAACCACGTATTGAGCCACATTTCTGGCTCATCTTGACCATTCCACACCAAATTTTCTGAAAGAAATAGTTGAGCATTTTCAGGTCTCGACTGTAGATGGCACGCATGCACTGTCTCGAAAAGAGACCTGCTGAATGTACTTGAAGGGCTTCTGCCAACCTTTAGGTTTGCCATTTGCTTGCTCCATTGTTGCTCTCCCATTCACCATTTGTCTGTGGCATGCATTTGTCATGCCTCTTCCTCTGTTTACTCCTCCCCAAGATAGGTATGCTTACCTGCAACAACTCCAATGCTCGGGATCTGTTGCAGGTAAACATAAGCATGGTGTGGGTGAGCACCTGCTTTGTGGCGCTATGTGTAGAGTGAGAAGAGGCAGCACCTCAACTCATTAGAACATCTGTGGGCTCAATGGCGGCAATGCTCTTTGTGGCTGTACAACGGTGTTAGCTTTTTATGATACTCATTGAGGTGGTGCTATTTGTGTCCACAAAAATGTGTTGCTGCTTCTGTTACTCCTTCAGTGTTGCAGCATTCCTGTCTACAAACCTACTGCTGAAAAGGAGGGTAGTTTGGTTTCTGGAGATTCCTTGTGACTGGCAGTTGGTTCTTTCACCACCTCCCTTCTCCCCCCAGCTGCCTCCACACTCCCATGGGAGCTTTATTCTTCTTGTTTACATTTCCCCCAAAAACATTTCCAAGTTATTAGTTTAAAATATTTGCTAGCCTTTGACCACAATATACATGCTAATTAGTTGATTCCCCACCACAACGCCCCTTTCGCCCTCTATTTAATTAAGCACTTCCATTGCTGAGACCTATTGGCTATGCCAATGCTTGTTATCTCTGGCTACAGACAGCGTTCGCTGCTTGGCAAGAATTCAAACACATATATATGATATATCATAAAGAAAGTTGAATTGGGTTGGTCCTATTTAGCCATTGACTTGTTTGGCTGAACCCCCTTCAGACATTGGCTAGAATGGCTGTCCATCATGTTTTGTATCATGTTTACAACAAGTTTGCAATGATAGCAACCCCAAATGTCATTGCTCACCTTGCAATAGGCACGCATTTATTGATATTACTTTTGTAATACCACTTTCACAATTGAATTGGGGAGGGGAGGCTTGTGTGTGAGATGAGCCAGCATGAGCAGTACGGAGCAGCTATTTAAATTCTTGCATGGAGTAGGGCTAAAATTGGCGGTTCTTTTGTAGTTGGTGTGAAACACATTTGGCATTTTGCTATTGGACCAAAAAGGGGCACCACAGGCCATATACTTGCTTATTGTGTGAAAAAGGCTGCTTTATTGAAGACAGTTGCACATGAACCAAAAGCCATAGACATTTGACACACAAAACTAGACCTCACTATTCATTACTTCACCTGATTCTTCCCATCCCAACACCTAAGTCTCCCACCCCTATTAAGTTCAAGACTCAGCAAGGACAGCGACATGAATACATGAAGCAGCACTTGTAAAGCGCCTAGCTACCCAGAGGCATCCTAGCGCTGAAGTGGTAAAACTGAAGCCTTAAGAGTCACTAAGGAAAGAGCCAGGTTTTCAGTAGCTTAGGAAAGGCCATGTGAGTACCTTTCATACACATTTGGCAGTGATGTACGAGAATAGGCTGCCACTGCTTCTGGCCCTTTTAACCACATTGGTGCTAAGGCTAAGGCAATTCCCGCTGGGTGCTGCATTCCATGATTTCCCATTGTTCATGTGGAGCTCACCTTGTCATCAGCACAGCAGCAGTGCACTGCATGACGAGCTGAGCTCGTCATGAGCATGGAAGGGGTTAATTCTTGGAACAACTGCCTGATGTAGCATGTCAGCATGCGGCGCAACATTTGCTCCATAGGGCTGGACCAATGATGAGATGATCCCATGTCCTCTACCGGATCTATGATGTTACAACGCGTTATTTTACAACGCAGACCGTTACATCGCAATTTTTACAACGCAGGATCCATTACAACGCATGGCATTACAACGCATGGCATTACATCGCAGATGCTATTACAACGCATGGCATTACATCGTAAGTATAGGTAAGTATACCTTTTTAAAAAAAATGTAATTATTTTAATTTAATTAAATTATTTTAATCAAAATAATAGTAATTATTTATTTAAATTAATTTTAATAAAAAATGTAATTAATTTTATTTAATTAATATAATTAAATTAATTTAATTTAAATATTTTTTTGATTGTAATTAAAATAAATTATTTAAAATAATGTATTTAATTTAATTATTTTAATTAAGAAATGTAATTAATATAATATAATTAATTTTATTTAACTTAAAAACACCCCTGTACCCCAAAACCCAAACCCTGCCCTGAAACCTAAAAACACCCCTGTACCCCAAAACCCAAACCCTGCCCTGAAACCTAAAAACACCCCTGTACCCCAAAACCCAAACCCTGCCCTGAAACCTAAAAACACCCCTGTACCCCAAAACCCAAACCCTACCCTGAAACCTAAAAACACCCCTGTACCCCAAAACCCAAACCCTACCCTGAAACCTAAAAACACCCCTGTACCCCAAAACCCAAACCCTGCCCTGAAACCTAAAAACACCCCTGTACCCCAAAAACCAAACCCTGCCCTGAAACCTAAAAACACCCCTGTACCCCAAAAACCAAACCCTACCCTGAAACCTAAAAACACCCCTGTACCCCAAAACCCAAACCCTACCCTGAAACCTAAAAACACCCCTGTACCCCAAAACCCAAACCCTACCCTGAAACCTAAAAACATCCCTGTACCCCAAAACCCAAACCCTACCCTGAAACCTAAAAACACCCCTGTACCCCAAAACCCAAACCCTACCCTGAAACCTAAAAACACCCCTGTACCCCAAAACCCAAACCTGAAACCTAAAAACACCCCTGTACCCCAAAACCCAAACCCTGCCCTAAAACCTCAGTACACCTATACATATACTCCTATACTCATATTTATTTAAAAAATTACTTAAATTAATAAATTTAATTTATAATATTTAAAAACATAAATAAATATTTTTATTTATTTTTATTTATAATTAATATTAATTAAATCATTTATATAATATTAAATAAAATTAAAATAAATTATATACTTACCAATACTTACGATGTAATGGTATGCGTTGTAATAGCATCTGCGATGTAATGCCATGCGTTGTAATGCCATGCGTTGTAATGGATCCTGCGTTGTAATAGCTGCGTTGTAACAGCATTACGACGTAAAAGTTGCGTTGTAAGTGATACACACCCCTCTACCTCCTAACATCTAATGGGAAGTGTGAGAAGTTGACCTGGTATATGATGCTCACTAGTTCTAGTGATCACCTTGTACCATGCCAAGCAACCCTTATGATGATTGGTTGTAAGTCAACCTTATAGACCAGCTATCCTAGTGGTAGCATGGACAAAGCAGAATTAGGCTAAACTCTGTAAAGGCATGTGAAGCAAGCTGTTTTACCATACACAATCCCCTTGAATACCAAATGAAAGGACACCACACAGATATATATTGAAAATATATATATTTTTATTTACTACAAATATCCCCTATACTCTTTATGAGCACAGAAGCAAATGCGTTAAAACAAAACACAGTTTAAATACACAAAAGTTGCACAATATGGGTAAGCCCTAGGGGCCACCTAAACCATATACTAAAATAGAGGTATAAGAACCACCAATCGGAAAGGAAATAGGCCTAGGGCCTGGGGAATCGCTGGAGCTGTTCGGGACTAACAGTGAAGAAGTCGGGAAAGGCCCGCGGGACTCGGGTGCAGCGCTTAAAGCGCACGCATGTACCAATGCAATGCCAATGGTGCGTAAAAGTTACAAAGTTACTGTTTTAGGAACCTTCCGACTGACCTAGAAGGACGAAACTTTAGAGCTAGGCACTAGAGGTGTGTACCAATGTAGGAACACCGGCGTTGCTGAGTTACCTCACCCACAGGAAGCGGGTGCATAGGTGCCAAGTAGTGTCGGGTTTCGTCACGCAGGTCGATGGTGCCTGGAGATGAAGATGCTGCAGGCGGGTTGTCGAGGAGAGTTCCGGTGGATCCAAGGGTGGATATGAAGAGGTGAATACCTGAAAGCAGAGGGGACAATGTTCAAAGCCACTAGCCAGTGACTACCGTGGAACCAGAACGGAACTAGGCGATGTCGGGTGCAAACAGGTGAAGAGGTGAAGATTGTCTCTGCAGCCACGTGGACACGAAGAGGTTAAGGATGTCCAGGCGTTGGACAAGAGCTGACCCACAAAGGCTCTAGCTGATGGCACTGTCGGCTTCTTGATCGGAGCAAAGAGGCCTTGGCTAATGCAAGCCACGCAGACATCGATGCAAGCTTCTCACTTGCACCAGCAAGGTCAGAGCGGGTGCTCCTTTTCAGGGGAGCGAGGGCCAGTCTGGAGCAACCAGACCAGCGGTGTTGTTTGTAGTTTTTGTTGCCAAGATGGCCGCTAGCCACGTGGCAAGTGGCCGGGATGGCGCGTCTCGTGGCTAAGTGCAAAAGGGCCCCACGCAGATCGGGGAGATGCTGGGGGGCTGATCTTCGGTGCAAATGCTGCTCGGTGGAGGGGCTTCTTAAACCCCAAAGCACAGCGTCGATGGTGCCTTGGGTGCTGCACAGTCAGCTTCTCGGAGGTCTTTCAAGGGGTCCAGTCCCACGTCTCTCGGTGCCTCCACGGGTCTCTTCTTTTCAGGGACTGTGGATCGGGCTCTGAGATGTCTGGGAGTCTGGGTCTTGTCAGGCTCTGGGCTTGGGCTCCGACGGGAGGCGCAGCAAAGCAGACGTCGAGTTGCTGGTTGGTGCCTGTATTCACAGGGTGGTCACTCCTTGGCCACAAGGGAGATTCTCTTCAGTCTTCTGTGCAGCAGAATGTCGAAGTCCAGTTTTCTTCTTAGTTTCAAGTCGAGTTCAGGATGATCTGAAGTCTTGGGACACAGCTCCTACTCTTATTCCAAATCTAGGGGCCGGATTACCTGCTAGGTCCCTCCTCTGGGTGGGACCAGGAAGGGGGGTGGTTACACCCCCTTTCCTTTGTCGAGCTGCGCGCCAAGACTGGGACTGGAGAGCCCCAGCACTGGTTTGAACTGGCATATGCACAGGGACACCTTGTGTGCCCCAGGCATGTCTCATTCTATTCAGCCCTGTCCTACCCAATACACAAAATCCTGTCTGGGGTGGTGCTAGCACCTCCCAAGGCAGGAAACCCTTTGTCCAAGCCGCCCTCGCTGGAAGGACTCCCAGCAGCAGGAGGTCAGACTCGTGTCTGTGGTGGCAGCATCCATTTTGTGACGCTAAGGCTCACGTTTAACTTTAACCGGGGTTCAGTTAGGTACATGTCGTGTCCCTCTAAAAGGGTGGAATGCTACCCCCGTCGCCAGAACTGGCGAGGGGGTAGTATTCCAATTCGTATGACACCTTACTCGACATGTTTTGATAAAGCCAAACCAAAGATAGCATTTAACCGTGAGGTTCATAATGCACTTAAGATTATATGGTATGGCAGTATCATGGAACAGCCAAAGGACGTGGTTCCAAAAGCTGTAGACAGGCTCAGCTCATGCCAGAGCACCATCTCACATATTTCCGAGCACTCTGCCTCCAGGATTGATGAGGCCTTCCATAGGAGTGGCTGATAGGAACATATGTGTCCATGTTAGGTTAGATATAGGCATATTATTCCTAAGTAAGGGGTGATTACACCGACTTACCCCAGCTGAGTGATCAGCCAGTTGTGTCAAATATGGAGGCCAGTCCAGGGGTGGCATACTACATGCTGCAGCCTTTGGTAGGCCCTGGAAGCACCTATGCCCTGGGTACCTGGGGTACACTGTTACAGGGGCCAATAAGGTGAACCAATTCCAATTGTGTATGTACCTAAGGTACATGGAGTCCATTTTAAGGAGAGAGCAATTAGCCTGGGGCCCTGAATAGCAGGGTCCCAGGCCAACTAAAGTCAAAAACCAGCTAAACACCAGGCAAAAAGTTTGGGGGTAACCATAGTCAGATATCCACCTTCCTACAGGAAGTGCATAAGGCCTTGAAGTAGACTCTCTCCCGAGCCATAAGCCAATGATGTGATTTCATGGCCGGTTTTGTGGACTGCCGGTTCGGAGTCCCCATTAGAGTCCTTGCCGCACAGTTCTGCCCTGTTTGGAGCTTGACGATGACCGAGTTTGGATCCCCAAGGTATACAGTGTTCCCGTAGTCCAGGCATGAAAGAATCGGTGCATGAACTGTAATCTTTCTTGCCTGGGTGAGAAGCAGAGGGAGCGCTTTACAAAGCATCCTTATGATGCCAAAACGGGAGGCCACAACCTTCCCTTGGCCTGGACTTTGAAGCTAAGGTCTTGGTACAGCCAAAACCCAAGCTCTTTATCTCTGGCTTAGGGGCAGGAGTGGGGCCCATACCGGCTGGCCACCGGGTATCTGCTATAAAAAGAGAAAGGTTGCCAAGGAGCATGAGCTCAGTCTGGTCAACATTCAGTTTTAGATGTGAAAGACTCATCCATTTGGCTACTTCTTCAAGGTAGGGGCAAAGACATATAGAGGCTTTGTCTGGGTGATTCAGTGCAATGACCAGTTAAGTATTGTCACCATAGGTCACAATATGTACTCCAAAGGGAAGAATGATGTCTGCAAGAGGAGCCATATCAACATTAAAAAGAGTAGGGCTCAGGGACAATCCCTGGGGTACCCCAGAGTGGAGAGGCAGAGATTTCGAGATAGGCTCAACCTAAAATATCTGGAAAGATCTTTCTTCCAGGAAAGATTGCAGCCAGGTAAGGGCTACTCGGGACACCCCCAGATTTCTGAGTCGTTGGACCAGGATACGGTGATTAAGCGTATCGAAAGCTGTGCTGAGGTCTAAAGGAATCACAGCAGAGGAGCCTCCTGCATCGAGGATCTTTCTGGCATCTTCCACGACTGCCAGCAGGACTGTTTCCGTATCTTGACTCGGACAAAAGCCGGTTTGAAAAGAATGGAGAAGGTTATGAGATTCCAGGTACATGTAAGGCGTTGACTTTATATACTTCTCCACTATTTTGCTGATCCCAGGAAAGAGCGAGATTGGTCAGTATTTACCAAGACCATCTGGGTTCAAACTAGTTTTTTTCAGGAGCGATTTCACCATGGCTTTTTCCACGTGGGGGGCAACACCCGAGGATAACGAGGAGTTGACCAAGTCTAAGATAGTTGGACTAACTGATTCAGGCACGAGTTTCGGTTTCTTAGGGGGGCAGAATCTTTAGGCGACCCGCTAGTGAGAAGTGCTAAAGTGGCTTGGAGTGTCTCAAGGTCCGGAGAGAGAAAGGCCTCTATCAAATTTGGAGAAATATAACTGTCATTAATGGCAAAAGACATAAAGATCATTTGAATTTTATTATAAAAGTAGTCCACAAATTAATTGCAACGAAGACCCGTTGCCTCAGGTGCATCAGGAGGAGAAGGGGCTTTCATTCATTTTTTCACAATGCGAAATGTTTTGTGGGGAGAGTCAGCTGCCAGGGAGATTTTTTCTTAATAGTACGAGGCCTGCGCCCTTTTAATTTCAATCCTATATACTTTAATAGCATCTCTATATTCCCATTTCGTGCTGGGGAGAAGTCTTTTCTCCAAATTCTTTAAATTCTTTTACAAAACTGCTTTAATTATCGGAGTTCATGGGGATACCAGGCCATTCTATTGGGCCCTTTGTGTATCTGAATGGTTTTCTTTGGAAGGACTTCGTCTAGTATCACCTAGATCCCATTGTTAAACCCTTCGTTGGCCACAATTGGATCGGTGTCAGGGGTGGCTTAGCTTTTTCGACACCCACTTTTCAAAGGAGAGTTTCAACCAACTTTGCGATGTTATTCGCGTTGTCCGCGTTAAAGGGATTCTGCACAAATCACTTAATCTCATCGTGCCTAACAGAAAAATTAATGTGTACTCATGTATCACAGCTGGTGCTCATGTAAAGCGCTCAGATAACCAATACCTTTCGGGTCAAATTTGCACTATATAACACTCTGTTAAAAACAAAAAAACACTGCTAGCTTGTAATTGAAATTTTAACCTTTGCATCCATAAGCACTTTAACCTGCATCTATTAACATCTAACTAGCTAAGTATCCTGACTCTTAACTATTTATTTGTTGCTTCCTCCTGTTTTATCTTTATCATCACCCCCCATTGTTCTGATTCCCCTGTTTTCACAACCATCATCTAAATGTATAACCATGGCAACTGAAAATGCCCACCAGCACCCAGAAAAAGGCTGCCTCCTACTTTTCTGACCCTCCCAGGAGCCTCTGTCGGTTATTTTCTCCTTCGAGCATTCTCTCATCAACTGCTTGATTTGCAACACATAGCTCCATCCTGTACTTAAACTAGTGAACCCCATTCCCTCTAAAACATTCAGATGCATCGCACCTCAACTCTGGATGTTCCACCCGCCCAAACCATTCTTCTCTACAAAAAAACCTCACATGTCCCTAAATATTTTGTAAACACAAGGAGATGATGAAAGGAGCACTGAAACTTTTCAAACATTCACCCCCAGTCACAGATCTGGATTGAATCCATCATCGTTCTTTAACTCACTTCACCAACTGCTGTTGATAGTCCACAGAACCGGTTTGACCTGCAAAAAAGAAGTCACTCAGATAGTGCTTCACTGTCTTCTTTCCAGTGTGCAACGTGAAAACCCATTGTCAGAAAGAGCTGAACTGCTCAAAAAGTGCACACAATATAGCACAGCCCATGGGTAGTGCCTTGTCGATGTACCATTGGCCGTCAAATTGAATGCTATGCAATTGGAAATCCTCTGGATGGACTGATTGCTGATCTAATGTTGCACTTCGCCATAAGTGTGCTTCTTCCGATCTGTTCCACCATTGCCATGGCCACATCCACTGAGAAATATGATACCGCCGTATGCTCCCCTTGAATAAAATCATTGACTGAGCTCCCCTCCGGCCATGGCAAATTATTATTATTATTATTATTATTATGTTTCTTATATAGCGCCTGAATCGACCCCCGAAGGGGTATCTCCGCGCTTGCCTTGGGAACCCGTCCTGGCTTTTCCCTGTGAGATAGCCCCTACAGGGCATCCCCAAGGTGAAAGCCAGGCATCCCGCCGCAGGGGGGCCGTTGTGGAGATTAAGCAAGCTTAATGCCCAGAGTTGCAGAGTGTGAACCCATGATTAGGTCAGGCACCGAAGCGAGAATTATCGAGTCCATGGACATTTGAGCTCAAGACCCTGCCGCGTCGGGAATTGAACCCTGGTCCCGGGTCTGACCTCTGCTTCAGGGTCTGCCTGCTCTAACCAGTGAGCCACACTTCTCCACAAATGTTGTAGAAGCCAAAATTTGCCATTTTCCTTTTCTTCCCCCTACCCCAGTTGGAGATATGATCAAATTAAGAATAGTTCACGTCTCGAATGGCCCAGCCATTCTGCCTTCCAGTACGTCCTTCTGGAGCTTTGTCCTCATCACTTGTTCATGTGACTATGAGGATTTCAAGCTCTCTGCCCATCTTGCTGCTCTGGGGCCCTTTTACCCCAGCCGAAACCCTTCCCGAAAAATATAGCTCAACAACTTTGCATCCCCTTTGTCATGGTAACATGCAAACCAACCTTGCAGCCGCTTGCCATACATTGGGTGTCAGCCTTTGTGCATATTCCAGTGTGCACCCTCGTCCTCCTCTGTTTCCTGCTGCCTGATTCCCTTGATGTCTGCTGTATTGCCCATGGTCTTGATTCCATTGTCCTGGCTGTTTTCCCTGTCCACCACCTCCCTACCCATTGCACTGCACAAGGAGGTGTCTACCCTCCACTTGAAATATGTGTGCTGGAACTTCCAGTACTCTCTCATACAGGAGCCCTTGGTAAAATCATAAAATGTCCCAAGTGCTCCTTCCTGAGTCTTGGTCACTGTCTCCACTTCTCCCTGGGTGGGTGGATCAGACTGAAAGTCTCATATACTAATATATACTAATTGTTAGACCTGGTACCATTTGGTTCCATTTTTTAATGATCTGTTTTTCTGGTTAGATGCTTTGGGCACCGTGTGACTGCTATTCAGTGCCACAGTGCAAGTGTTCCCCAGGTTAAATTGATGTATTGATCAGTGACTCGATGATTGGGTTATTTGATTTACTTGTCAGACCCAATTACAGTGCACCATGTGTGCCCAGGGCTTATAAATCAAATGTTGCTGGTTGGATTGCAGCACGGGTTGTGCCACCCACAGAAGCAGCTTGTAAAGTGTGTCTCAGGCCTGCCATTGCAGAGCCTGTATGCAGTCTAGTACTGCCATGTCAGCGTGGTAAGTGCACCCTCTTAACAGTCCCTAAACCTTCCCTTTTCTTCATGTCAGAAACCCCTAAGGTAGGCCCAAGGCAGGGTGCATTGTAAATATAAGGTAGGACATGCCCTGGTATGTGTGGCATGTCCTAATAGTGAATTACAGCCATTTTCATTTTTCACTATTGCAAGGCTACCAGTCCCCATAGGCTAGAATGGGCAGTTTGTTTATAACATCTTATAATCCTAACTGACCCAGAGAACATGGTAGAAATTTGAGTTAAGTATGCCTGAACTCAGAATGATAAAATAAACCTTTTAGTAAAGTTGTTTTTAACATTCTGTGTTTGAAAATACCACTTTTAGAAAGTAGGTATTATCTTGCCTAAACATCCAGCGTGCCTCTGTTAGCTTGTGTATTGTGTGTCTGGTTTTGTAAGTGACAGGGGCTGGGGGATTCCAGGAGACAGGATGATTCAGCACCAGGCTGAATAGACATATCAGCATGTAGAGTGGTCGGAGGGGATAGCACCTGGGTCTGAATAGGGCTGTGCCTGCCATCCATAATGCTGTCTCCACCTCCTGTGGTGTGTCTGATGTCCCTGGCCCACCCTGACAAATGAAAAAAGGAGTCCTGTCAACAAAGTGCTCCAGGAATGCACTGAACTGGTTTGGACTGGGTACAGGCCCCTCTGCCTCCAGAGGACAAAGGATTTATTGGTATAAATATGGGGACCCAGACCCCAGGACTTTAGATCACTTCTGGAACAACAATACCAACCTCTGCCAAGAAGAAGAACCAAAGAAGCTGTCGGAGTTGGACTGCCCGCCTGCCAGTGTGCTGTGTTGCTGGGTTGGCCTGCAGTGGTGCCTTCACTGCCAAGGAGAGGAGAGGGAACTTTCTTCATCTTGCAGAATATTAATCCCAGGGCTTGATTTGAGCTTGCCTCCTGACCAAAATGTCAGGGATACCATACTCCACCCCTTCTGTTTGCCTGCATCTGGAACATGCTGTTCTAGTTGCTACAGAAAGAATTTTGCAACACCGAGGCTGGCGAACGATGCCATCATCTGCATCGAAGCCGTGAGCGCTGCTCTGACTTGCAATGTAGACCCGACACCGCCCGTCGTGCCACATAGACGCCAGCGGACGACATCATAAGCCTGCCATAGCCGTGAGCTCTGGTATGACTTGCAACATAGGCCCGATGCCTGCTGCTGTGCCGCATCAACTCTGAAGCCGACATCATTGCGGAGCCGATCGTCAACGTGGGTGGTCAAGAATCCATTTACATCTTGCCATCATACAGAACCGTAATTTCGGCACCATCGTGACGTTACCTCCTCTCCGGTCAGGAACCGACACCTCCCCTGCCTACGCAAGCATCCAGGTCCCGATTCGTCATCTCCCATAAAGCAAGGAACTGACGCCGCAATGCACCAATGACGTTGCACCTCACCAACGCCGTGAGCTGTCTTAGTTTTTGCTCTTCCAAGGTACTATTCTTTGTGGGTCTGTTTTGACTTTGGGTCCGACGCCGCGCACCTCACGGTCGGAGCCGTACTTTGGGATTTCTTTGACCTTGATGTCGTGATAAATCCAGTTGGGGTTATCTGTTGCTAAAGGCTTGTTTTAAGTGAATAACCTATTTTTAACTATTTCTACCATCTTGAAGAATTATTACTGATTGCAGTATTGTGGATTTTTTGTTGTTTATGGTCCTGTGTTTAGACTATAAAAAGAATATTTATTTTTATAAAATCTTTGTGGTGTCTATCTGTAGTGTTTTCACTGTATTACTGTATGTGTCAACAAATACTTTACACACTGCCTCTGAGATAAGCCTGTCTGCTCGTGCCAAGCTACCAAGGGGGTGAGCAGGGGTTATGCAGCAGTGTAATCCCCTTCTCTGACTTAGAAACAAGGGTGCCTATTTGGTCAAAGGTACCTACCTCTGCCAACTAGAGACCCCAAGTTCTAACACTAATGGTAGGATATTCACCATAAGTGTAATTGTTACCAAACGTTACGGAACACATCATCTGTTGGCTTAAGTTGGTGTCAATTTCTCCCCATTTTGCTTCCAGATCCCATGCTAGGCTTGCGCAAAACTCCTTGTCTTAATGTGCCCAGGCGTATTCCCTGAACGTGATACGCGCCCTGCATATCACATCCATATATATTTGAATTGTAAAACGCACCATTCCAGGTATTTCTCACAGTATTCACTCATGTAAATCAAAAATGCAGCCCTGCAGTCCTCGATAGTCGTAAGCACCCCAGGCAAATTTACAATGCAAATACATCTTCTTTGGATTAAGCACCCTGTAAAGAAGCTTGAGCATTTCTACGTACTCCCCTTTCCATATCTTCTCCTTGGTTGCCAACAATAAATACGCTCCAGGAGGCGTAGTCATCCCCATACACAGCAATGTCTTAATTTTTAGTTCCTTACTCTCTTTCGCAACCTTGTCCTCCTTCCCTGTCTTGTCCTGTCCCTCCTCTTCTTTTCCCTGCGGCAATTTCTGTTCTCCTTTTGCCCCAGATTGTGGAGTCCCTGTTTCCTGTGCCTGATCCTATAACCCTTCCGTCTGCACTTGGGCAACCCTGAACTTCTTCTTCACTGGTTGCACCTCTGTACTTATCCTGATGTCTTTGGTGTACAAACCACTCCATAAAAATATGTGCTTGCTGCTCCCACCTTCCCCCTGTGTTTAACTTCACGGACACCTTGTGTGTGTGTATTACATTTTGCTCAGTGCCTTCTGCACCCTTACCTGGGTAAACGTTGCTTCCGTTCCTTATCCATCCACCCATCAGTTACCATGATGCTCCTGCAACCTACTAGAAACAACTATATTATCTGAACCCCTTCATGCCACTTGTCCACCACCAGTTTTCTTCATGCACCTCATCATTCACATCTTCACCCACTTTGAACCTTGTTTTGTCATAGTCCCTGCCCTGTGTATCCATAACCCTGTCGGCATTCCAATCAAAACCTAATGTGCTACCTGAGGGGGGCCATGGGACTGTAATACACTCTCCTTGTCGCGCCGCCATTTACCTTTGCTTGACTCTACCGTACAAAGTGCCACATTGAGGCATCCTGGTTGATGCACTACCGAGGCCACCCCAGACCTTGTGACAGTGTTGAGGTTGTGCCACCTCAGCATCTGGCTTGCCGCTTGAGACCCTGCCATCTCTTCCCCTAAGGGTCTGTGAGCCGCATTAGACTTTAAAGTCTGCATGTCCGCTGTGACCCTGTTCCTGCAAAAGAAAAGGTAGGTCTGGCATGCCATTGTTAATGTCTCTATCTACCTGCTCTTCCCCCTGTTTTGGACTCCTAACTCCCCCTGCTTACCTCACCCTATGACCTTCCTATGCCTCTCACTTCGCTTACACCTGCCACTCTGCTTCTCTGCCGCAAAAGGTGCCTCTGCCCCACTCCTCCCAAGTGCCCCCTTGTTTTGTACTGTGTGACATCACTCAGGCCGCTCTCCTCCCTACCTATTGTCCCCTGGAGCTTACCTACTATCTCCCTGCCATATTTAGGATACAATACGGAGGTGAGCAGGCTAGGATTACTGCTGCCATTTTGCTTGCCAAATGCCTTGCCGGGCGTGCCACAATGCAAGTGCCCGGCATGAGTAAACCAATGCGCCCTACCTCTGCGAGGAGGCGCATGACTTCTTCAAAACCCAAATCCTCCATCATGTAGGCCGCTAACCTAACCGGCTCAACAAATGACTAGCTAAGAGTATGGTCACTGCGTCACCTAACGAAATGGTGACTGTAATTATCAATGGCTGTATTTATATTATGCATGCAGCCAAACGGAACCAAGCTCAAGCATAGCCAAGTAAAGCCCAAATGTGGCCAGTGCTTAACCATTGTCTCAAATTCCTCGTGGGGCATACCTCTCTTTGGTCATCTATCCCCCAATGCCCGATCGCTACATTGCCTCTTGCTAACTAGAAAACCCACTATCCTTCTCTGTATGTGAATGTGCAGCATTCCAAGAGCAAGGCCTACATGCTGCTCCACAGCACAATGTCCCTTAGAGTGTACTTGTGGCCTGTCCTGTACCTCAAGCCACACAGATTTAATAAACCACTTGTCTCAGTGTGACTTCCTAGCAGCTTAGATTCCAGTTCTCTCTTCTGCTCCTCCAAGTTATCTGATACCTTGGCCCCCTCCACAACACTCTTGTCAGCTGGCTGTATGACATTTGTTGGTGTGAAGGTTGTGCTGGAAAAAGGGCTGCTGCACTGTGGTCGGGCATCGGGGACACACAAAAACACCGTAATTGCCGCATTATCTTTCCCATCACATCTCAGAATGAACGGTCTAGCTACTGAAACATACGTCACGCTGAACCAATCAGCGATTTAGTCGGGCGGACACAGGCGGCCAACCAGGAAGAAAAGGACGTAAGTAGGATGACATGAGGAAGAGAAGACATGGAGAGAGACTTTAGCGGCAGTGGTGGAGAGGCATTGTTGGAACCTTACTGCGAGGAACGTCGTCTAGGAATGAGTGAAGACCACGGAGCTGTATCTGAGGGCCCAGGAGAGTCAGAGAAGGCCCAGGCGACCTGTGCCACAACCCCGGAGGGCTGTGGCTTCAGGCAACTGCCGGCCTTCCAATATTTGTAGGTCTCGTCTTGGCAGCGCATGCGCTGCATGCGCTGTCTCAGAGAGACATAAAGTATGTTGGCTGAAACTCTGTGTAACGTGTTTTTCTGCTTGCGATTGGTTTACCTGTGTCATTGGTGTTCTTATTTTGCTTTCTGTTGGCTGTTGATACTATGGTAACGTCCGTGTAGTCCTGAAGCAGCGCTGCCTAACTTCAGTTTTCGTCCGCTACGCTCGCACTTGTTTTTAATTGCATGCAGTGTGCCATCTGTTTTTCACAGCATGTTTGTTTATTTGTTTTGGAGATCACACCCTGCTTCCGTAACTGGAGACACTTAAACTTCGGGCACGACCTGTTTCTTGCATGGCTCTTTCACTTTTCAAGCAACTTGGAACAACTTCGCCCGCTTTCATTAATATCAACAGGGGCGCTATACGGCACCTGCTTTCACTATTATAAATGCCCGCTTTCATTATTATCAACACAGACATCACACGGCACCCGCTGTCACTTTTATAAATGTCCACATTCATTAATATCAATATGAGCCACAAAGCCAGCTGTCACTATTACAAAAGGCCGCTTTCAATAATATCAACACAGGCACATAGCACCCGCTGACACTATTACAAATGACCCTTTCATTAATATCAACCTGGGTGCCACTTGGCCCCTGCTTTCACTATTATTAATGTCCGCTTTCATATTATCAACACGGGTGCCTCATGGCACCCACTTTCATTATCACATCTGCTTTCTGTGCATAACTACTGCAGACTCTCTGTGACCACCAATCAGTTCCCAGCATTCTACTTCTCTGCAGTCATTCGATTTGCATGTGTGTTTACGTGGGGGCCCGTGCTTATTCTCCGGTTACCCTAGCAGTGAGTGGTAATGCTCTTTCCAGCCAGACATACAAATGTAATTATAAAGATTACTAACCAGAGTTCGCAAAGGTCTGCTGTTTTCCACATTGATTTTCCTGTAAACATTTGGACTTCTGCATCCCTTTTAACAACAAAATCACCAACTTGTCTTTACACCGCTATTGATACTGCACGTACTCTATGTGTGCTATTAACACAACAATACTTAATTTACCTAGAGATGAACAATCCTCAGATTGTACTATATCTTTCTAAACATTCGGGAGAAAATATGGAATAACAACCAGAGCTGGCGAATTTGTTACCAGGGAACCAGGTTTGAGTCTCTGTGTTGGATCCATATCCTGTAATTTTGAGAGAATCAGTTAATGTCCTCAAGCCTACCAAAAATGAAGACGTCATTGTGCATTGTAACTGGTGCTCATGTAAAGCGCTATAGCACCAATTAAACTCTGAAGTATTGGAACACTTTACTTAAGCAGTTCCCTTTTTATTCTATCCTTTTTCTGTCCATCCCAATGACGTGTGATGTGATAGAGCCACAACAATGCACTTTTTTCATACATGTCCATAGGATGCCCAGCGAGCTTCCCTCAAAAACACTCTGTTTATCCACCTTCATCAGGGATAGCAGCTGACAGTCAGACCCTTTACCTTAGCCTGGCTGAGTATACAAATTCCAAACTAGCAGTCAATTCCTGCAGTCAGGTGGCGTTAAACAAAACATGGGAGAAAGTAGCTTCCACAATTTCTCATAGCAGTGCCCCAAAATTCAATTGCCTGATGTTTTGAAATTATGATAATTTTTGAATTCAAAATAGAATGAACATTCATAACTAGGCAAGCACACACCAATAGTTGTGGCAATTAATATCCTTTATTTATAGCCCTGAGTTTTCTGAGATAACAAGGGTCAAACAAAACACAACCCATTTATCACCACACAGTAGCTTCACAGCACTGCAAAGGATGTGTGTTATTACTGAACTCAATGGTATTTATCGTACGGAGCTTAGAAAGATGAAAGGCGGAGTAGACCCTTCATAATAGTTATAACTTTGTATTCACAAATATATTGAAGCATGTTAGGTGCTTGGGATGGCACATCCTGCTGTAGCAATCCATACTCGCTATTGTGAGTTTTTTCAGGAATGCCGAAACTGCCTCCACTCCCTTCCTGCCTTTCTTTGATTCAATCTTCTAGTCCTCTTTTCACTTTCATTCTTCTCCACTGTATTCACTAATCCGTTCCGCTCGCGGAATTTGCGGATTTTCGGCAAATTCGCAATCCGCGAATTCTCGGGAATTTGCCGAAAATTCGCAAATTCGCACGCGCAGATTTTTTTGCAGAGTTGTTTTTCTCCATATTTTGCATGTGCTGCGCCATTTTGGATCTTGCTGCGGGATCCCGCGGGAGTTTGGCGACCGCGATTACGTCATCGCGGCTTGCCACCTTGCACAGCACGCATCGCGAGAGTTTGCAATTGCAAACACATAGATACGGCGGGCAGCAACAATCTCGCACTCGCGAAATTGCAAAATTTGGAATTCTGAACAAGAAATCCATCAGCAAGCAGCATAAACCTTCTGAAAATGATGATTTTTATCAGAATAACTCCTCAGGTTGACATTTGCCTGCACTTTTTTTTACAAGGAGTCCATTTTGGGGGGGGGGTGGGAGGAAGGAAGTGCCCCACAGTCTCCAACTTCCTGTTCCTGTCCAGCAGGCTCCTCCTAGTGCTTTGTTCATGTGCTGGTCACTTTCATTTGGATCTTGACCTGGAAGGATTACTTTTTGTGGATGCTGCTGGATATTTGGATTTGAGGCCTTTTTGACTTTCTTTGGATCACTTTTGGATTAGAAATCAAATTTCACAAGTAAGTTTGTTTGGGGCATTACAGTTGCTGCAACTACAATTTTGGAACTTTTTAAGAACATTAAATAAAATATATTGTGGGTAGCCACAGTATCCAGTAGGACCAGGGTTAGTTATGGGTGCATGATACAACTGTTTTGTTGAATTTAAACATCATTGAGGGCATGGATAGCATGGGATTGTGCTGATTTTTGTGTTTTTTCGATTTTATTGGCTCTTTCCATTTTGGGGGGTAGGTATAATAAAAATAAAAACTGCTCTTCCCCCTATTTGGCTGCTGTTGGGGCTTTTGCCCAGGGGTACCCAGTGGTGCATGGACTGAGTCTTTCCGTGGTGTGTCTTTAATGTAAACATCGTGGAGGGCATGGATGGCATTGGATTGTGGTGATTTTTGTGTGTTTTTCGATTTTTGGGGGTGTTGATCGGGCCTGTCCATGTGGGTGGGGGCCATTTTGAGTGCTGGTACAGGCAGGGCCTTGCCATGTGCTTGGGGTTCAAGGGGCCATTTTGAAGGCAGGCAGTGTGCTCAGGCCTGCACCCATTTTGCCTAGCTTTCATCCATATGCCCAGGGGTAGTGAGTGGTGCATGGACCAAATCTTTCTGTGGGGTGTCTTGAATTTAAACATCATTGAGGGCATGGATGGCATGGGATTAGGCTGATTTTTGTGTTTTTTTCGATTTTTTTGGCTGCTGTTCGGGCCTTTTGCCCATGGGTGCCCAGTGGTGCATGGACTGAGTCTTTCTGTGGGGTCTCTTTAATGTAAACATCATGGAGGGCATGGATGGCATTGGATTGTGGTGATTTCTGTGTGTTTTTCGATTTTTGGGGGTGTTGATGGGGCCTGTCCATGTGGGTGGGGGCCATTTTGAGTGCTGGTACAGGCAGGGCATGTGCAAGGGGCTATTTTGAAGGCAGGCAGTGTTCTCAGGCCTGCACCCATTTTGCCTATCTTTCATCCATTATGGCCAGGGGTAGTGAGTGGTGCATGGACCAAGTCTTTCTGTGGGGTGTCTTGATTTTAAACATCATTGAGGGCATGGATGGCATGGGATTGTGCTGATTTTTGTGTGTTTTTCGATTTTTGGGGGTGTTGATGGGGCCTGTCCATGTGGGTGGGGGCCATTTTGAGTGCTGGTACAGGCAGGGCCTGGCCATGTGTGTGGGGATCTAGGGTCCATTTTGAAGCCAGGTAGTGTGCTTTGTTGTGTCATAGGCCTGCATCCAGTCTGCCATGCTTTCATCCATTATGCCCAGGGGTACTCTGTCAGTGGTGCATTTTATTGGTCTTTCCATTTTGGGGGGTAGGTATAATAAAAATGCTTACTTGGTGGAAGAGGTGTGGCGCCGCGGCCAGGGGGACTGACTCCGGAATCTGGGGATCACGGTTCGATCCCCGGCTCCGGCAGCAGATTAGCCCAGCACCATGTGACTCTGGGCAATAGCTTGCTTAATCTTCCCGACGGCCCCCAGCGCCTAGAGACCCTTACGGGTGATTGTGCGCTTTACAAATATGGATTATTGCAAACTATTAATTGAAGCGCTATATATGCAACATTTATTTAACTGATGTTCCTCTGGCTTCGTTTGCTTTTAGGTGCAGAAAGACAAATCATCAGCCTCATCGTTCCTCATCAGTGCCAGGAAGAAGTCCTGCTGCGGTGTGTGCAGCACAACGTCACATGTGGCCACAGACAACTCTGCAACTTGTGCAACTGCGGCCTGCTGTTCTGAAATCTGAAGAAGATGGCCCCAAAAAAAGTTGCCCGTAGCTCCTCTAGCAAGAAAGTTGCCAGTAAGGAGCAGAAGAAGCAACTGGCGCCACTTACCAAGGAGACTGGTGTGACGACCGCCACATTTTTTGGGATAAATAAAGGTACGCCTGCAGCAGCAGCGGGGTCTGCTGGGGACCAAGCTGGGAGCAGCACCTCTGCTCCATTGGGCTCAGTGCCACCACCACCACGCCAACTTAGGTCCACGCCCTTGAGTGCTGCAGAGGCAGCCAGTATAGTTGTTCAATCACCATCTACCAGTGATGTTGGCTCATCGCAAGAAAGTAGCAGCATCCCTCAATCAACACAGGTTGTTGTAACTCATCTGACGAGTGTTGAACTTCCACAGCCGCAACAACAACCACATGTGCAAGTACAAGCCCAATTACATGTGGAAGGAGAGGCGGTGCAAGGAAAGGAGCAAGCAGAGGTGCATGGAGCGGCACAAGTGCCCACAATAGTTGTTCCTCCCGAAGTAGGGGCACATCAGGAAATCGACATTCAAGCCGAGGTATCACATGAGGAAGCCACTCCTCCTGATGATTCATTGTCTTCCAGATCCCCAGCAAGGAAAAGATCAAGGATGGTGTCTACTTCTTCTTCAAGCCCCCTTCCTTCTGATGATATGGATGAAACTTGGGAACCACCACGGCTGTCTGAGAGTGAGGCACACCATGATCTGACAAAGGTAGCTAAGCGTAAAAGGAAGGTCCCCGAAAGTCTCAGAGTCATGGAGTGTGATGATGACGCTGAACAAGAAGGGGCTTATACTGCTCCTGCTGATGAAGACTCTCACGACGACGACGCAGTCATCATAGGCGTCACTCCAGCCTCAGCGGGCATGCAGCACACAGACATTTTCACCCTTGCCCGAAATGCTGCTGAGCGTGATGATGATGATGGCGACGTGGGAATGGGACCACCACGAATGCAGTTAACTAGTACACCAACACCACCACCTACAGCTTCCATATTTTCTCGCCAGAAGGGACCTCCATCCACCTCGACCTCCATGTCCTCAATTAGTGGTGCTGTAAGTGCACAACGTACTAAATTTCGGCAACACACATCCTCCAGTTCACCTGGCATTAGCAGCATTCCCAGTATCGCCTCCTCCGCTCCCCACAGACATTTGAAGTCCGCAGTTTGGGACTTCTTTAGTTTTAGCCCAACAAGGGAAAACATAGCCATTTGTACCATTTGTAAGGTTCGAGTTAGTCGTGGTAAGCTTGGTACCAACTATGGTACCGGAGGCCAGAGAGGTCATCTTGAGAGACAGCACACTGTCAAATGACATGCGCACCTAAGGGAGATCAAGGATCCCCGAATTGCAAGTCAACAAATTGTATCCATTGATGTTTCATCTGCTGATGACGAGGAGGAAGAAGAATCGTCAAACATTTCTTCACTTACACCCAGTACCCCTGTCAGCAGCAGATCTATGAGCCACACTAAGAGTGTGGGATAGAGTGAGACACCAACATGGAAAAGTTCATCACAGAGCGTAACTGGGTCGCAGAAGTCATCATCATCCCGTAAAATGGTCCAGCCCACCATTAGAAGCATGTTGTTTTCAGAACGCCATATGAACGCAACCACCCAATGGCGCGTCTGTATAACAGTAAGCTGGCTAAAATGCTAGCGCTGGACCTTCTCCCTTTTTCTTTTGTGGAAGAGGTGGGTTTTCTTGAAATGGTGGCAACGCTCTGCCATAAATGGAAGGTTCCTAGCCGGTTCTATTTTGCCAGAGTTGCCAGAGTTGCGATTCCAGCACTACATGAAGATGTGCTGGAGGTGATTGGGGCAGCTTTGCAGAAGAGTGCTGTTCACACTATACATCTGACAACAGACATGTGGAGCAGTTGCGCAGCCACTGATTATATGTGCATCACTGCACACTGAGTCTCTTTTTCAGGGGTTAAAGGCAAGATAAACGCAGGTGTTGACGAGGACAAAGTTTATAAAGCTGCTCGGAAACATGCAACAATAGCCATGTTTGCCACGGAGAAAAGTCATACAGCAGAAAACATTTTGCATGAATTTAACACAAAGGTCTTTCAATGGCTGTTCACAAGAAAACACATGATTGGTTATGTTTCCACGGATAATGGCGCCAATGTAGTTAAGGCCATGGATATGGGTAACTATTTCTGAGTGCCGTGTCTGGCGCACTGTATAAACCTGGTTGTTAAAAAATTCTTGAGTGAAGTAAGTCCAGTCTCTGAGTTACTGACCACCTGCCGAAGAATGTGCACACATTTCAACCATTCTTTTAAGGCCCAGAAGCAGCTGAGGTGCCTGCAATATGAACATAAATTGCCAGTGAAAGCACTCATCCAGGAGGTGGTAACACGTTGGAACTCAACCTTCTACTTGCTTGAGCGTCTGTATGAGCAGTATGCGGTAGTCGATCAGTATTTCTTTAAACTGGGTACACCTATGATGGACATGAGGATACAGGTGGTGCAATGGCACCTAGTTAAAAGCCTGACAGACATGCTTCGTCCTTTTGAGGTCTTCACGCGTGCAGTCAGCAGGGAGGACTGTAATTTGGGGAAAGCTATCCCATTGTTGAGCATGCTAGAGCACCGACTGAAGGCGGTGTGTTCTAAGTTTGAAAAAGATGGAAAGGAAGAAGTATTAGAGTTGGCGGAGAAGTTATTACACCGCCTACTTGGCGATGATCGTCTTGAAATGATCAAGACAGAACAGCATTACATTTGTGCTACTATTCTGGATCCACGGTACAAAAAGGCAGTGGCAGGCAGAGTATTCTTTCCTTTTGATGACGCAGATGTTAAAAAGTACAAACATTGGCTAGCTGTGTCAGCCACTTGGCTTGAAAGAGAATGGCAGGAAATTGAAGGAAAAGGCAGTACATCAGCAGGCCGTCGCAGTCAAAAAAACTCCCCTTCTGCATTTGTGGCTGTGGCAGAAGTGAGTGATTTTCCCTCTCAGCCGTTAACGACACCAGCAACCGTATCATCTGCACCAGACACAACAGTAATATTGGGTGATGAAGGAGATTGGCTAACTCAGCTTGGGTTTGCTTCTGAAATGATCCCAGAAAAATGTAAGCAAAGTGAAGGAACCCGGGAGAACCTTGAGTTGATGGTGCAGGCCTATCTGAATGACTCAACAGAGGTCCATCTTTCTCATGACCCATTGGCATATAGGCATGGGAAAACAGTTGCTTGGCCAGAGATCACCAACCTGGCTATAAATTACTTGTCTTGCCCACTCGCAAGCGTGTCTTCTGAACGTGTTTTCAGTGCTGCTGGTGGCATTGTAACTTCCAAAAGGACCCGCCTCTCGCCCAAAAATGTGGAGAGGTTAACAATGATTAAGATGAATCAGCACCTCATACCACCAGATTACAAAATACGAGAATGCACGCAGGAAGAAGACAAGGGGGACACCAACTTAGATGAGGGAAGTTCTTCTCTGTTAAGTGACCTACTCCCGTATGAATTCGCAGAGTTTGAGGATGAGCTCTTCTTCCCTGACACCGAGCCTTGAAAATTAGTCAATGAATCACAAACTTTCTTTTTCGTCCTTATTCACTTTTATTCCTGTGCGTCTTTCTTTTTGCAAAATCTATATAAAAAAACTTTAATTACCTAATCACAAAAACAAGCCCATCACCAGAACTGTCTTCACTTATTTGCTTATTGATTTGAAGGTGCCGCAGACTGCATTCCTCAGGTTCACAAGTTCACAAGAACATGCTCCTCTATCCTCCTCCTCCAGACTCCTATTTCCCTCAAAGCATATGGCTGGATTATGCCCAATGAAAAAAGACTCTGCACTTGTGGGGGTGTTCTACTTCTTTGCGGGTGAGTTGACGGCTCTGGGGCCATTGCTGGGAAGGTCTAATACCGGATAAAAGTGGTTTGGAGAAAATCGGAGCAAAAAAAGTTTTTGCCTTTTTGCTCACTATCATGTTTTCGGTGGCCTGTTTGGGGGGGTTCCTGGTGTTTGTGGGTGGGTTTTGGGGTCTGGGAGCAACGCTGGCACAGTCTAATTTTGATTGCATTTGTTTTGCAGGACATCCATGCTGGAAAAGTGGAGTTATGACCTTGCTGCACAGCGCGTTTGGACAGAATTGAAAGAAGGCAGAAAAATATTCTAAGTATGAGATTTTCCATATTTGCTTTTTGCCTGTTTGGGGGTGTTGTGCTTTTTCGCGGGTGGGTTGGCGGATCTTGGGGCATTGCTGGGAAGGTCTAATACCGGATAAAAGTGTTTTGGAGAAAATCCATGAGGAAAACGTTTTTGCATTTTCTGACATTTCGCTCACTACAGCGTTTTCGGGGGTCTGTTTGGGGAGCTTCCTGGTGTTTGTGGGTGGGTTTTGGGGTCTTTGAGCAACGCTGGGTATGGATACTTTTGATTGCAAGTGGTTTGAAGAAAATCCATGGTGGCAAAGGGGAGTTTGGGCCTAGCTGCAGAGCGCGCGTGGGGTGATGTTGAAAATTTGCCTGGAAAATTACTGTCCTCATTTTTGTAGTTTTGCTTTTTGGCTGTTTGGGGGTCTTCTACTTGTTTCCGCCTGGGTTGACGGCTCTGGGGACATTGCTGGGAAGGTCTAATACCGGATAAAAGTGGTTTGGAGAAAATCAGAGCAAAAAAAGTTGTTGCCTTTTTGCTCACTATCATGTTTTCGGTGGCCTGGTTGGGGGGTTCCTGGTGTTTTTGGGTGGATTTTGGGGTCTGGGAGTAACGCTGGCACAGTCTAATTTTGATTGCATTTGTTTTGCAGGACATCCATGGTGGAAAAGTGGAGTTATGACCTTGCTGCACAGCGCGTTTGGACAGAATTGAAAGAAGGCCGAATAATATTCTAAGTATGAGATTTTTCATATTTACTTTTTGCCTGTTTGGGGGTGTTGTGCTTTTCTGCGGGTGGGTTGGCGGGTCTTGGGGCATTGCTGGGAAGGTCTAATACTGGATAAAAGTGTTTTGGAGAAAATCCAGGAGGAAAACGTTTTTGCATTTTCTGACATTTCGCTCACTACAGCGTTTTCGGGGGACTGTTTGGGGGGCATCCTGGTGTTTGTGGGTGGGTTTTGGGGTCTTTTAGCAGCGCTGGGTATGGATACTTTTGATTGCAAGTGGTTTGAAGAAAATCCATGGTGGCAAAGGGGAGTTAGGGCCTAGCTGCAGAGCGCGCGTGGAGTGATGTTGGAAATTTGCCTGGAAAATTACTGTCCCAATTTTTGTAGTTTTGCTTTTTGGCTGTTTGGGGGTCTTCTACTTGTTTCCGCCTGGGTTGACGGCTCTGGGGCCATTGCTGGGAAGGTCTAATACCGGATAAAAGTGGTTTGGAGAAAATCCATGAGGAAAACGTTTTTACATTTTCTGACATTTAGCTCACTACTGCGTTTTCGGGGGCCTGTTTGGGGGGGCTTCCTGGTGTTTGTGGGTGGGTTTAGGGGTCTTTGAGCAACGCTGGGTATGGATACCTTTGATTGCAAGTGGTTTGAAGAAAGTCCATGGTGGCAAAGGGGAGATAGGGCCTAGCTGCAGAGCGCAAGTGGAGTGATGTTGGAAATTTGCCTGGAAAATGACTAAGTCCCCATTTTGTAGTTTTGCTTTTTGGCTGTTTTGGGGTCTTCTACTTGTTTCCGCCTGGGTTGACGGCTCTGGGGCCATTGCTGGGAAGGTCTAATACGGATAAAAGTGGTTTGGAGAAAATCGGAGCAAAAAAAGTTTTTGCCTTTTTGCTCACTATCATGTTTTCGGTGGCCTGTTTGGTGGGTTCCTGGTGTTTGTGGGTGGATTTTGGGGTCTGGGAGCAACGCTGGCACAGTCTAATTTTGATTGCATTTGTTTTGCAGGACATCCATGGTGGAAAAGTGGAGTTATGACCTTGCTGCACAGCGCGTTTGGACAGAATTGAAAGAAGGCCGAATAATATTCTAAGTATGAGATTTTCCATATTTGCTTTTTGCCTGTTTGGGGGTGTTGTGCTTTTTTGCGGGTGGGTTGGCGGGTCTTGGGGCATTGCTGGGGCATTGCTGGGGCATTGCTGGGAAGGTCTAATACCGGATAAAAGTGTTTTGGAGAAAATCCAGGAGGAAAACGTTTTTGCATTTTCTGACATTTCGCTCACTACAGCGTTTTCGGTTGCCTGTTTGGGGGGCATCCTGGTGTTTGTGGGTGGGTTTTGGGGTCTTTTAGCAACGCTGGGTATGGATACTTTTGATTGCAAGTGGTTTGAAGAAAGTCCATGGTGGCAAAGGGGAGTTAGGGCCTAGCTGCAGAGCGCGCCTGGAGTGATGTTGGAAATTTGCCTGGAAAATGACTAAGTCCCCATTTTTGTAGTTTTGCTTTTTGGCTGTTTGGGGGGTCTTCTACTTGTTTCCGCCTGGGTTGACGGCTCTGGGGCCATTGCTGGGAAGGTCTAATACCGGATAAAAGTGGTTTGGAGAAAATCTGAGCAAAAAAAGTTTTTGCCTTTTTGCTCACTATCATGTTTTCGGTGGCCTGTTTGGGGGGTTCCTGGTGTTTGTGGGTGGATTTTGGGGTCTGGGAGCAACGCTGGCACAGTCTAATTTTGATTGCATTTGTTTTGCAGGACATCCATGGTGGAAAGTGGAGTTATGACCTTGCTGCACAGCGCGTTTGGACAGAATTGAAAGAAGGCCGAATAATATTCTAAGTATGAGATTTTCCATATTTGCTTTTTGCCTGTTTGGGGGTGTTGTGCTTTTTTGCGGGTGGGTTGGCAGGTCTTGGGGCATTGCTGGGAAGGTCTAATACCGGATAAAAGTGTTTTGGAGAAAATCCATGAGGAAAACGTTTTTACATTTCCTGACATTTCGCTCACTACAGCGTTTTCGGGGGCCTGTTTGGGGGGCTTCCTGGTGTTTGTGGGTGGGTTTGGGGGTCTTTGAGCAACGCTGGGTATGGATACCTTTGATTGCAAGTGGTTTGAAGAAAGTCCATGGTGGCAAAGGGGAGTTAGTGCCTAGCTGCAGAGCGCGCGTGGAGTGATGTTGGAAATTTGCCTGGAAAATGACTGTCCCCATTTTTGTAGTTTTGCTTTTTGGCTGTTTGGGGGTCTTCTACTTGTTTCCGCCTGGGTTGACGGCTCTGGGGACATTGCTGGGAAGGTCTAATACCGGATAAAAGTGGTTTGGAGAAAATCAGAGCAAAAAAAGTTGTTGCCTTTTTGCTCACTATCATGTTTTCGGTGGCCTGGTTGGGGGGTTCCTGGTGTTTTTGGGTGGATTTTGGGGTCTGGGAGCAACGCTGGCACAGTCTAATTTTGATTGCATTTGTTTTGCAGGACATCCATGGTGGAAAAGTGGAGTTATGACCTTGATGCACAGCGCGTTTGGACAGAATTGAAAGAAGGCCGAATAATATTCTAAGTATGAGATTTTTCATATTTACTTTTTGCCTGTTTGGGGGTGTTGTGCTTTTCTGCGGGTGGGTTGGCGGGTCTTGGGGCATTGCTGGGAAGGTCTAATACTGGATAAAAGTGTTTTGGAGAAAATCCAGGAGGAAAAAGTTTTTGCATTTTCTGACATTTCGCTCACTACAGCGTTTTCGGTTGCCTGTTTGGGGGGCATCCTGGTGTTTGTGGGTGGGTTTTGGGGTCTTTTAGCAACGCTGGGTATGGATACTTTTGATTGCAAGTGGTTTGAAGAAAATCCATGGTGGCAAAGGGGAGTTAGGGCCTAGCTACAGAGCGCGCGTGGAGTGATGTTGGAAATTTGCCTGGAAAATTACTGTCCCCATTTTTGTAGTTTTGCTTTTTGGCTGTTTGGGGGTCTTCTACTTGTTTCCGCCTGGGTTGACGGCTCTGGGGCCATTGCTGGGAAGGTCTAATACCGGATAAAAGAGGTTTGGAGAAAATCCATGAGGAAAACGTTTTTACATTTTCTGACATTTAGCTCACTACTGCGTTTTCGGGGGCCTGTTTGGGGGGGCTTCCTGGTGTTTGTGGGTGGGTTTGGGGGTCTTTGAGCAACGCTAGGTATGGATACCTTTGATTGCAAGTGGTTTGAAGAAAGTCCATGGTGGCAAAGGGGAGATAGGGCCTAGCTGCAGAGCGCACGTGGAGTGATGTTGGAAATTTGTCTGGAAAATTACTGTTCCCCATTTTTGTAGTTTTGCTTTTTGGCTGTTTTGGGGTCTTCTACTTGTTTCCGCCTGGGTTGACGGCTCTGGGGCCATTGCTGGGAAGGTCTAATACGGATAAAAGTGGTTTGGAGAAAATCGGAGCAAAAAAAGTTTTTGCCTTTTTGCTCACTATCATGTTTTCGGTGGCCTGTTTGGTGGGTTCCTGGTGTTTGTGGGTGGATTTTGGGGTCTGGGAGCAACGCTGGCACAGTCTAATTTTGATTGCATTTGTTTTGCAGGACATCCATGGTGGAAAAGTGGAGTTATGACCTTGCTGCACAGCGCGTTTGGACAGAATTGAAAGAAGGCCGAAAAATTTTCTAAGTATGAGATTTTCCATATTTGCTTTTTGCCTTTTTGGTGGTGTTGTGCTTTTTTGCGGGTGGGTTGGCGGGTCTTGGGGCATTGCTGGGAAGGTCTAATACCGGATAAAAGTGTTTTGGAGAAAATCCATGAGGAAAACGTTTTTGCATTTTCTGACATTTCTCTCACTACAGCTTTTTCGGGGGCCTGTTTTGGGGGGTTCCTGGTGTTTGTGGGTGGGTTTTGGGGACTTTGAGCAACGCTGGGTATGGATACTTTTTATTTGAAGTGGTTTGAAGAAAATCCATGGTGGCAAAGGGGAGTTAGGGCCCAGCTGCAGAGCGCGTGTGGAGTGATGTTGGAAATTTGACTGGAAAATGAATAAATTAACTTAGGGATCGTTAGGGTTAGCACTAGCAGCAGGAATGCATGTGTTTCGGGGTTTTCTAGATTTTTGCAAGTGAGTTCTGGGGTCTTAGAGCACTCGTGGGAATGTGTAATTTTGGTTGCAAGTGCTTTTAAGAAAATCCATGGTGGGAAAGAGGGGATTTGGCCTAGTTAAAGAAAGCGTTTGCCACTATTTTTAACTTAGGGCTCGTTAGGGTTAGCAGTATTGTATTGCATGTGTTTGGGCGGGGGGCTGTTTGTGGGGGGGTTTGCGAGTCTTGGAGCAATGCTAGGTATGGATACTTTTGCTTGCTTACAAGTGGTTTGAATACAATCCACGGTGGGTATGGGGGGATTTGGGCCTACTTTACTTTCAAAGTACGTTTTGTCACCATTTTGTACTAGGCCTCGTTTTTACTTTTTTGAGATCTGATTGGGGGTGTTCTACATTTTTGCGACTGGGTTTAGTAAGGGTCTGGGAGCACTGCTGGTAAGGTCTAATTTTGTTCTAAAACACAGTTTACAGTACACCTAGCTTGAGGGGAAAAATCCGCTAAATTAATTCACCCATACTTATTTATCCTTCAAAATGAGACTCAGACAGAGTATGCACTTTCAAAAATATTGTACTGTCTATTAGGAAACTCAAAGTGTGACTTTTTGCACTACACAGCGTACATACCTTATATTTATTTGTTAGTGGTGTTCTAATATCACTTCCTGTTTTTCCATCAATAATTACAGGCCGGGTTTCAGCCTGTGCAATGGGAAAAGGATGAAGTCAGGCTTCACATTAGTGAGCCGCAATTCAGCATCCGCCAGGCAGGCAGTGGACAGGGTGTCTTCTGGTCACCAACATTGATGGACGGAGCGTGAGATGGAATGGAAGAGTCCCGCTAATAAGAGGAATGGTTGGATGCATTTTACAACTTCCCAAATTCAACAGGACAACTACAACAACATACAGATACAGTATCCGTTCTTTTCTAATTATCTTTTAAGTAATGTTATTGCTGTGAACTTCTATGAGTGTGACTCTGCATTTCTTTAATGTCTGCTTCTAAATTCATCCCTACAGCCATTGGATAGGTTTTACTTCTGCTATTTTTCAAACCTAATTTAATGTACGAAGTGTTTCTCTGAGTGCAGAGATAGGCAAGTGAAAACACATAATTATTACTGCAGCCCTGTACTGTCGCATTCTTTCATTCACGGTTGTCGAAAGTACTACTTACGTTTCAGTAACCATGCATGCAGTAGTGCATGCACTTCCTCTATGTCACTTAAAAGATTTATGGTTAGCTTTGTACCCAAAGATTTGTTTATCTTCAATTATTGTTTGTCCATGCTGTGCTTTTTATTTTCTTCTCTCAACAAAACTTTCCCAAAAACCCCCATTCCCATCCATTTTCCAAACCCTAACCCTCTTCCCTGGGCTGTGTTGTTTTGATTGATGTGTGACTAAATGACAGCAATAATTCCACACACTTGCTGGGGAGGATAAGGTCATAGCAACAGGCTGGTAAAGGAATCCGAGGATATATTCTTACTCAGCTTGACACTGAGTCACTATTGGCAAATGAAAGCAGATTTTCATGTGTGCCATCAACTTGATTGGTCATCAAGAACATCCTCCTCCTAGACGTGGCAAATGATTACGCTGCTGTGTCCTTCACCTTCAGTACTATTTCTTGTAATAGTAGCCAATGTCAAAGAAATTCAACGCAAGTAGTAGTTATACTTTCAATACTTTACCATTTGTTAGGCTACATTGTGGCACTGTTCTAGTGTACTGTCACCTGCTATATTCTCTATCGTACCGTTCTAATGCTACGGTAAGGACAAACAAGATTTCATTTTCTTTTTTTTCAGATGCTGCAACTGCCACTGTGTAACAAAAAGTAGCAATTTCCCTTCTGGCGTTCGTATTTTTCACTGTGTCTTAGTTTACAATAATTTATGACACGTCCTTCAAAGTATGCCAATAACAAGTGTTCATATATTTATAAAATGTATTTTCTTTTTTTTTAAAGTAAGTGTATCTATATCACAAAAACTTTTTTTGTTATAATTTTTTTCATATACCATCATTTCTTTGTTTACAAATTCATTATACTTATTTTAGACAATTAGGACAGATATAAAAACATACTTCATCATCATGATTCACTTTTTCATTTTTTTATACTATACAACAACTTCATAAAACTAACTTAATATCCACACCTAAATCTCATTCACCAGTCAGTCATCTATACACTTGCATACAACACATTTAGCAACTAACTACTCCTTCTGTACATGAGGTTTAACACAGAACAGCTCTGACTGAGTAGGAACCTCAGAATGTTGTGTGATATTACACGCCAGGTCGACGCGCCTCATTTTTGGTGATTTGGTCTTAATCTGGGAACGGTCTCTACTGTGTTTACTAGATTGGATTGGAGGCTGACCGTTTTCCAGTACCCTACGGCCTCTTGTTCCCTCCTCAGGACATAGCCTGAGAAATTTTGTGATTCCTCCTCTGCGTAGCTGCCGGCTGCGGGAACAATACAGGGTATCATCCCCAAGTGGGGGTTGGGACTTTTTTCAAGTGGTTAATCGTCCCACCGGCACCGTACACAGACTCTGTCGGAGTTCCCTGCTCACATATCATGGAGACTGAACTAGCATTCAGTGAAGACGAATATGCAGAGATCTTAAGAACACCTTCAATACTGGCAGATGCAGTAGTAACAAATGCAGTAAAAAACTCAGAAGAATGGGAAACATTGACAACTAAGAAGAAGGAGCAGATACGCACAGCCCTACATGGATCGTTTATGACAGAGTATCTCCGGAAGAACACAGCCCCAAGAGGCCTAATAGTTACCAAAGAACCGAGACTCTTTCTTAATAACAGAGAATTTCGTATCAATTGGTCTGGAATCGCATGGAAATGTACAAAGGACTGGTTGGTCCTAATTATTAACACCGCTAGGAAGTTGGCAGATGCATTACTCATCGAAATACAACAGAGTGAGAATGCTTTGAAAACGAGTATTGATATTAAAATCTTCAAGAAGAAACTAGAAGATATAAATAAGGACCACTCAGAATATGGTGAATTTCTGACACAATCTAAAATCACCAAACTAAAGAAAGATTTACAGAAGTTCAATAGAGATACAGTTTACCCATGTACTACAGATGAGTATTATGACAAAGCACCTGAACCACAGGCGACAAAAAGACAACTACATACCAGACCTACATCTCAGAACTGGTCTTTCAGTTCCGGGGATGACAGAAGCTCTGCAGGTAGCAGCGATGACGGAGAGGGAACGGGACCTCACCAGGGACAACAACCCAAATGATACCCAAACCAGCAAATGTATGCACCACCTATGAACCCGTTTGGCTATTGGCAACAACCGTTCTACCCAATGGGATATGGATTTCCACAAGCCCCCCCGCCTTTTTTATCCAGGGGCAGGGGGAGGGGCCGAGGAAGACAAAGACCAAGAAGAGGACCCAGGGTACATTGGGAGGACCCCGTGGTAGAAGTCCAGGGAGCAGTAACAAGGAGCAGAGGCAAGGGCAACACTCCATCAACGAGCCGTGCTTGACCAATATCGTAAATCTGAGCCAACATCAACTTTGAAAGGGTGAAGAGTCCATCCTACAAAAGGGATTGGGTTTCGTCCCTACTCCTAAGAATGATCCATTCACTCTTCATGTAGAACTGGCACAATTGTTTCGGAAAATTAAGTTGAAATCCTATTTTGGGGATGCTGAAAAAGTACAGGACAACGGACATACAAATTTAAGGAAAAAGTCTTTCTTTACTCCACCAACACAGAACATCCCATGTAATGTACTCACATTCGAACAAGCGGTCCTGACTGAAATTGAAAAAATCGACTTCCAGGACATGAAAGGTTTTCAAAACCTAACCAAGGATGAAAGATCAGCCCTACAGGACTTGAAACAGAACAAAGAAATTACAATCAAGCCGGCAGATGAGGGTGGAGCAACAGTGATAGTAGATACCATCATGTATCAAGACGAATGTTTAAGACTACTGGCAGATACAACCAGCTATGAAATCTACCAGAGAGACCCAACCCCGAATCTCCAGAATAGGATTAAAATGATTGTCCAGGAGGCAGTAATGAATGATTGGATAACCAATCATGAAGTAGATTTTCTAACGAATGATGAGCCCAGGATGCCGAGGTTCTATACCTTACCGAAAATCCACAAAAACAAGTTTCCACCACCAGGCAGACAAATTGTGTCTGGCATTGATTCCGTGCTAGAACCCTTATCCCAATTTTGCGACTGGTTTCTTAGACCAATAGTTCAAACATCTAGGTCTTACCTCCGGGATACTAAGGATGTCCTATGTCACCTTCGAGATATGGAATTTCATCATGGAGAAGATATCCTCATTACGATGGACATTGAGGCACTCTAAACAAGTATCCCGCAGAAATGCGCTTTGGAGGTGGTCGAACAGATTCATCTTGACCAAGAGTGGAATTTTGTAACACCACGACATTTTGTGGTGGAGTGCGCAGAAATAGCACTAACAGAGAACTACTTCGAATTCAATGATGTGATTTACCATCAGATACAAGGCACATCGATGGGGAGCACATTTGCTCTTAGTCTAGCGTGCCTGTACGTACATTAATTTGAGGCAGAAAACATCTTCGCGAACACCAATCCATTTCTTACTAAAGTAAAAACTTGGAAGAGATTTATAGACGATGTTCTTATAGTATGGAATGGGACAACCGCTGAAGCACTTCTTTTCGTGGAATGGATCAATACCATCGACCCTCATTTGAAATTTACACACACAATAGATGAGAACCATGCAATCTTTTTAGATATAGATATTTCCTTAACGATGGAAGGTATACGAACCACAGTACACAACAAACCTACAGACAGGAACAGTTTGCTCTTGTTCGAGAGTTATCACCCGAAAGCCCTGAGACAAAATCTACCTGTAGGACAATTCCTAAGGATACGACGGAACTGTTCAGAATTAACAGACTACAACAGACAAGCTGCGGATCTAGAGAATAAACTTGTGGCCAGACATTACCCTAAAAAACTAATTACTAAAGCAAAGAAACGTGCTAGGAATAATCATCGTGAATCTCTACTGGAAACGATACAGAAAGAGAAAACTGACCGACTTGTGTGTGTGACTACATTTACTCCAGCTTCAAATGCAGTTCAAAACATCATTAGGAAGAAATGGCACATTTTGAACACAGGCCAGAACGAATGGGCACAACCACTCTTTGCGTTTAAAAGGAGTCGTAATATCAAAGACGAGATTGTACTAAGAATATGACGCAAGAGAGAGAAACCCAACTAACACTCTGGGGACATCAACGACCTGTAAGCCACTTCCCATGTGGGGACTGCATTGCTTGCCAGTTCACGAACGCAATGAAAGAAGTTGATATTGGCACCAACAGACCATGGGCATTAAACAACTTCAGTAATTGTAACACTGAAAATGTTATTTATTTACTGACATGCCCATGCAAAAAAATTTATGTGGGCATGACCACAAGGAAAGTAAGGATTTGCATCAATGAGCACCGCAGTACATTCAGGTGCAAAAAAGATAACACCAAGCTCACTAGACACTTCTTGGAAAAGGCACACACTGAGTGTGACTTGAAATGGACAGTCCTTGAGGTACTACACAGAAGAGAAACAAATCTGACTCATGCTCTTCACATAAGAGAACAACGGTGGGTCTATAGACTTAATACCTAGACTGGCCTCAATGATGACATACCCTGGCTTCAATTGATCTGAGAATGATCATTGTGAATAAGGTCTTGCGATTTTGATGAGGTCCAACCAAGAATCTTTTTTCCAGTCTCTGGATCTATAGACGTTTTGTCCTAAAAACAGTCATGAGATGAACCAAAAAACTATAATGCAATAGTAACTTTAGGGTCTGCCTAGCATGATATAGTTATTGTGCGACCTATCATGCAATAACCCACCTCCTTTTTGCTAAATGCATACCTCTATCAATATTAATATAGAAACTTCCCCGTTTCTGACGTTTGTTTCTATGCTACCTGACTGACAATATCTACTGTCTTGGATTCTGAAAATTATACATACTATATAACCCTTTGACAATAAACATGCTGGGCCTCCCCAGGTATTACTGTCTTAAAACCTTAATCAAGTCAAAAAAGAAAACACTGTGTGTTTTAAAATATCACGCTCCTCATTAGGAACAATAGGACACGATCTCAGGTGGGGTGTCTTTAAATAACAATCAAATACGCCCTAAACCCACTGAGAACTCAATATATTCCTTCAGGAATATTAGAACTAACGTGACATTGTTTACTAACATCCCATATAGGATGACATCAGACCCTGACATGCCCCTTTAATCTTCTGCAAAAAACACAGTTGATGGACAGAATGTAGAACAATGTCATACATTCACCCCAGTACAAGGATCTGGGCCTAAATCCATCGTTTTTTTGCACTCCACACCACCCTGGGTTAGACACTGGCTATATGCAAATCAGCTCTGACCCTGTGCCTCATGGGAACAGTCCAGTCCGAACTACCAAGCCATGTCTTTCCCAGACCGGAATCAAGCATCCAAGGACTGGTTTCTGGCTATCAGCCTTCATCAGCCTGGATAGCTTGACTCCAGTGGTTTGGAGAGCCTGGGACTCACGTCTGAGCATCCCCAGCCCACTCGGGGGGAAAATTGCAAAAAACACAGTTGATGGACAGAATGTAGAACAATGTCATACATTCACCCCAGTATAAGAATCTGGGCCTAAATCCATCGTTTATTTGCACTCCACACCACCCTGGGTTAGACACTGGCTATATGCAAATCAGCTCTGACCCTGTGCCTCATGGGAACAGTCCAGTCCGAACTACCAAGCCATGTCTTTCCCAGACCGAAATCAAGCATCCAAGGACCGGTTTCTGGCTATCAGCCTTCATCAGCCTGGATAGCTTGACTCCAGTGGTGTGGAGAGCCTGGTACTCACGTCTGAGCATCCCCAGCCCACTCGGGGGGAAAATTGCAAAAAATACAGTTGATGGACAGAATGTAGAACAATGTCATACATTCACCCCAGTACAAGGATCTGGGCCTAAATCCATAGTTTTTTTGCACTCCACACCACCCTGGATTAGACACTGGCTATATGCAAATCAGCTCTGACCCTGTGCCTCATGGGAACAGTCCAGTCCGAACTACCAAACCATGTCTTTCCCAGACCGGAATCAAGCATCCAAGGACCGGTTTCTGGTTATCAGCCTTCATCAGCCTGGATAGCTTGACTCCAGTGGTGTGGAGAGCCTGGGACTCACGTCTGAGCATCCCCAGCCCACTCGGGGGGAAAATTGCAAAAAACACAGTTGATGGACAGAATGTAGAACAATGTCATACATTCACCCCAGTACAAGGATCTGGACCTAAATCCATCGTTTTTTTGCACTCCACACCACCCTGGGTTAGACACTGGCTATATGCAAATCAGCTCTGACCCTGTGCCTCATGGGAACAGTCCAGTCCGAACTACCAAGCCATGTCTTTCCCAGACCAGAATCAAGCCTCCAAGGACCGGTTTCTGGCTATCAGCCTTCATCAGCCTGGATAGCTTGACTCCAGTGGTGTGGAGAGCCTGGGACTCACGTCTGAGCATCCCCAGCCCACTCGGGGGGAAAATTGCAAAAAACACAGTTGATGGACAGAATGTAGAACAATGTCATACATTCACCCCAGTACAAGGATCTGGGCCTAAATCCATCTTTTTTTGCACTCCACACCACCCTGGGTTAGACACTGGCTATATGCAAATCAGCTCTGACCCTGTGCCTCATGGGAACAGTCCAGTCCGAACTACCAAGCCATGTCTTTCCCAGACCGGAATCAAGCATCCAAGGACCGGTTTCTGGCTATCAGCCTTTATCAGCCTGGATAGCTTGACTCCAGTGGTGTGGAGAGCCTGGGACTCACGTCTGAGCATCCCCAGCCCACTCGGGGGGAAAATTGCAAAAAACATAGTTGATGGACAGAATGTAGAACAATGTCATACATTCACCCCAGTACAAGGATCTGGGCCTAAATCCATCGTTTTTTTGCACTCCACACCACCCTGGCTTAGACACTGGCTATATGCAAATCAGCTCTGACCCTGTGCCTCATGGGAACAGTCCAGTCCTAACTACCAAGCCATGTCTTTCCCAGACCGGAATCAAACATCCAAGGACCACTTTCTGGCTATCAGCCTTCATCAGCCTGGATAGCTTGACTCCAGTGGTGTGGAGAGCCTGGGACTCACGTCTGAGCATCCCCAGCCCACTCGGGGGAAAATTACAAAAAACACAGTTGATGGACAGAATGTAGAACAATGTCATACATTCACCCCAGTACAAGGATCTGGGCCTAAATCCATCGTTTTTTTGCACTCCACACCACCCTGGGTTAGACACTGGCTATATGCAAATCAGCTCTGACCCTGTGCCTCATGGGAACAGTCCAGTCCGAACTACCAAGCCATGTCTTTCCCAGACCAGAATCAAGCATCCAAGGACCGGTTTCTGGCTATCAGCCTTCATCAGCCTGGATAGCTTGACTCCAGTGGTGTGGAGAGCCTGGGACTCACGTCTGAGCATCCCCAGCCCACTCGGGGGGAAAATTGCAAAAAACACAGTTGATGGACAGAATGTAGAACAATGTCATACATTCACCCCAGTACAAGGATCTGGGCCTAAATCCATCGTTTTTTTGCACTCCACACCACCCTGGGTTAGACACTGGCTATATGCAAATCAGCTCTGACCCTGTGCCTCATGGGAACAGTCCAGTCCGAACTACCAAGCCATGTCTTTCCCAGAGCGGAATCAAGCATCCAAGGACCGGTTTCTGGCTATCAGCCTTCATCAGCCTGGATAGCTTGACTCCAGTGGTGTGGAGTGCCTGGGACTCACGTCTGAGCATCCCCAGCCCACTCGGGGGGAAAATTGCAAAAAACACAGTTGATGGACAGAATGTAGAACAATGTCATACATTCACCCCAGTACAAGGATCTGGGCCTAAATCCATCGTTTTTTTGCACTCCACACCACTCTGGGTTAGACACTGGCTATATGCAAATCAGCTCTGACCCTGTGCCTCATGGGAACAGTCCAGTCCGAACTACCAAGCCATGTCTTTCCCAGACCGGAATCAAGCATCCAAGGACCGGTTTCTGGCTATCAGCCTTCATCAGCCTGGATAGCTTGACTCCAGTGGTGTGGAGAGCCTGGGACTCACGTCTGAGCATCCCCAGCCCACTCGGGGGGAAAATTGCAAAAAACACAGTTGATGGACAGAATGTAGAACAATGTCATACGTTCACCCCAGTACAAGGATCTGGGCCTAAATCCATCGTTTTTTTGCACTCCACACCACCCTGGGTTAGACACTGGCTATATGCAAATCAGCTCTGAACCTGTGCCTCATGGGAACAGTCCAGTCCGAACTACCAAGCCATGTCTTTCCCAGACCGGAATCAAGCATCCAGGGACCGGTTTCTGGCTATCAGCCTTCATCAGCCTGGATAGCTTGACTCCAGTGGTGTGGAGAGCCTGGGACTCACGTCTGAGCATCCCCAGCCCACTCGGGGGGAAAATTGCAAAAAACACAGTTGATGGACAGAATGTAGAACAATGTCATACATTCACCCCAGTACAAGGATCGGGGCCTAAATCCATCGTTTTGTGCACTCCACACCACCCTGGGTTAGACACTGGCTATATGCAAATCAGCTCTGACCCTGTGCCTCATGGGAACAGTCCAGTCCGAACTACCAAGCCATGTCTTTCCCAGACCAGAATCAAGCATCCAAGGACCGGTTTCTGGCTATCAGCCTTCATCAGCCTGGATAGCTTGACTCCAGTGGTGTGGAGAGCCTGGGACTCACGTCTGAGCATCCCCAGCCCACTCGGGGGGAAAATTGCAAAAAACACAGTTGATGGACAGAATGTAGAACAATGTCATACATTCACCCCAGTACAAGGATCTGGGCCTAAATCCATCGTTTTTTTGCACTCCACACCACCCTGGGTTAGACACTGGCTATATGCAAATCAGCTCTGACCCTGTGCCTCATGGGAACAGTCCAGTCCGAACTACCAAGCCATGTCTTTCCCAGACCGGAATCAAGCATCCAAGGACCGGTTTCTGGCTATCAGCCTTCATTAGCCTGGATAGCTTGACTCCAGTGGTGTGGAGAGCCTGGGACTCACGTCTGAGCATCCCCAGCTCACTCGGGGGGAAAATTGCAAAAAACACAGTTGATGGACAGAATGTAGAACAATGTCATACATTCACCCCAGTACAAGGATCTGGGCCTAAATCCATCGTTTTTTTGCACTCCACGCCACCCTGGGTTAGACACTGGATATATGCAAATCAGCTCTGACCCTGTGCCTCATGGGAACAGTCCAGTCCGAACTACCAAGCCATGTCTTTCCCAAACCGGAATCAAGCATCCAAGGACCGGTTTCTGGCTATCAGCCTTTATCAGCCTGGATAGCTTGACTCCAGTGGTGTGGAGAGCCTGGGACTCACGTCTGAGCATCCCCAGCCCACTCGGGGGGAAAATTGCAAAAAACATAGTTGATGGACAGAATGTAGAACAATGTCATACATTCACCCCAGTACAAGGATCTGGGCCTAAATCCATCGTTTCTTTGCACTCCACACCACACTGGCTTAGACACTGGCTATATGCAAATCAGCTCTGACCCTGTGCCTCATGGGAACAGTCCAGTCCTAACTACCAAGACATGTCTTTCCCAGACCGGAATCAAACATCCAAGGACCAGTTTCTGGCTATCAGCCTTCATCAGCCTGGATAGCTTGACTCCAGTGGTGTGGAGAGCCTGGGACTCACGTCTGAGCATCCCCAGCCCACTCGGGGGAAAATTACAAAAAACACAGTTGATGGACAGAATGTAGAACAATGTCATACATTCACCCCAGTACAAGGATCTGGGCCTAAATCCATCGTTTTTTTGCACTCCACACCACCCTGGGTTAGATACTGGCTATATGCAAATCAGCTCTGACCCTGTGCCTCATGGGAACAGTCCAGTCCGAACTACCAAGCCATGTCTTTCCGAGACCGGAATCAAGCATCCAAGGACCGGTTTCTGGCTGTCAGCCTTCATCAGCCTGGATAGCTTGACTCCAGTGGTGTGGAGAGCCTGGGACTCACGTCTGAGCATCCCCAGCCCACTCGGGGGGAAAATTGCAAAAAACACAGTTGATGGACAGAATGTAGAACAATGTCATACATTCACCCCAGTACAAGGATCTGGGCCTAAATCCATCGTTTTTTTGCACTCCACACCACCCTGGATTAGACACTGGCTATATGCAAATCAGCTCTGACCCTGTGCCTCATGGGAACAGTCCAGTCCGAACTACCAAGCCATGTCTTTCCCAGACCAGAATCAAGCATCCAAGGACCGGTTTCTGGCTATCAGCCTTCATCAGCCTGGATAGCTTGACTCCAGTGGTGTAGAGAGCCTGGGACTCACGTCTGAGCATCCCCAGCCCACTCGGGGGGAAAATTGCAAAAAACACAGTTGATGGACAGAATGTAGAACAATGTCATACATTCACCCCAGTACAAGGATCTGGGCCTAAATCCATCGTTTTTTTGCACTCCACACCACCCTGGGTTAGACACTGGCTATATGCAAATCAGCTCTGACCCTGTGCCTCATGGGAACAGTCCAGTCCGAACTACCAAGCCATGTCTTTCCCAGAGCGGAATCAAGCATCCAAGGACCGGTTTCTGGCTATCAGCCTTCATCAGCCTGGATAGCTTGACTCCAGTGGTGTGGAGAGCCTGGGACTCACGTCTGAGCATCCCCAGCCCACTCGGGGGGAAAATTGCAAAAAACACAGTTGATGGACAGAATGTAGAACAATGTCATACATTCACCCCAGTACAAGGATCTGGGCCTAAATCCATCGTTTTTTTGCACTCCACACCACCCTGGGTTAGACACTGGCTATATGCAAATCAGCTCTGACCCTGTGCCTCATGGGAACAGTCCAGTCCGAACTACCAAGCCATGTCTTTCCCAGAGCGGAATCAAACATCCAAGGACCAGTTTCTGGCTATCAGCCTTCATCAGCCTGGATAGCTTGACTCCAGTGGTGTGGAGAGCCTGGGACTCACGTCTGAGCATCCCCAGCCCACTCGGGGGGAAAATTGCAAAAAACACAGTTGATGGACAGAATGTAGAACAATGTCATACGTTCACCCCAGTACAAGGATCTGGGCCTAAATCCATCGTTTTTTTGCAATCCACACCACCCTGGGTTAGACACTGGCTATATGCAAATCGGCTCTGAACCTGTGCCTCATGGGAACAGTCCAGTCCGAACTACCAAGCCATGTCTTTCCCAGACCGGAATCAAGCATCCAGGGACCGGTTTCTGGCTATCAGCCTTCATCAGCCTGGATAGCTTGACTCCAGTGGTGTGGAGAGCCTGGGACTCACGTCTGAGCATCCACAGCCCACTCGGGGGGAAAATTGCAAAAAACACAGTTGATGGACAGAATGTAGAACAATGTCATACATTCACCCCAGTACAAGGATCGGGGCCTAAATCCATCATTTTGTGCACTCCACACCACCCTGGGTTAGACACTGGCTATATGCAAATCAGCTCTGACCCTCTGCCTCATGGGAACAGTCCAGTCCGAACTACCAAGCCATGTCTTTCCCAGACCGGAATCAAGCATCCAAGGACCGGTTTCTGGCTATCAGCCTTCATCAGCCTGGATAGCTTGACTCCAGTGGTGTGGAGAGCCTGGGACTCACGTCTGAGCATCCCCAGCCTACACGGGGGGAAAAGATCCTTGTACTGGGGTGAATGTATGACATTGTTCTACATTCTGTCCATCAACTGTGTTTTTTGCAATTTTCACCCCGAGTGTGCTGGGGATGCTCAGACGTGAGTCCCAGGCTCTCCACACCACTGGAGTCAAGCTATCCAGGCTGATGAAGGCTGGTAGCCAGAAACTGGTCCTTGGATGCTTGATTCCGGTCTGGGAAAGATATGGCTTGGTAGTTCGGACTGGACTGTTCCCATGAGGCACAGGGTCAGAGCTGATTTGCATATAGCCAGTGTCTAACCCAGGGTGGTGTGGAGTGCAAAAAAATGATGGATTTAGGCCCAGATCCTTGGACTGGGGTGAATGTATGACATTGTTCTACATTCTGTTCATCAACTGTGTTTTTTGCAATTTTCACCCCGAGTGTGCTGGGGATGCTCAGACTCGATGAAGACTCCTCTAACACTGAGTGAACCCTGCTCCAGTCAAAAGATCTCAAACTCATTGAAGACTTTTCTGAACACTGAGTGAGCCCAGCTCCAACTAAGAGATCACATACTCACTGAAGACTCCTCTGACACTGAGTGAGCCCTGCTCCTTCCAAGAGATCAGAAACTCACTGAAGACTCCTCTGACACTGAGCCCTGCTCCTTCCAAGAGATCACAAACTCACTGAAGACTCCTCTGAGTCCCAGGCTCTCCACACCACTGGAGTCAAGCTATCCAGGCTGATGAAGGCTGATAGCCAGAAACCAGTCCTTGGATGCTTGATTCCGGTCTGGGAAAGACATGGCTTGGTTGTTCGGACTGGACTGTTCCCATGAGGCACAGGGTCAAAGCTGATTTGCATATAGCCAGTGTCTAACCCAGGGTGGTGTGGAGTGCAAAAAAACTATGGATTTAGGCCCAGATCCTTCTACTGGGGTGAATGTATGACATTGTTCTACATTCTGTCCATCAACTGTGTTTTTTGCAATTTTCACCCCGAGTGTGCTGGGGATGCTCAGACGTGAGTCCCAGGCTCTCCACCACCTCTGGAGTCAAGCTATCCAGGCTGATGAAGGCTGATAGCCAGAAACCGGTCCTTGTAAGCTTAATTCCGGTCTGGGAAAGACATGGCTTGGTAGTTCGGACTGGACTGTTCCCATGAGGCACAGGGTCCGAGCTGATTTGCATATAGCCAGTGTCTAACCCAGGGTGGTGTGGAGTGCAAAAAAACGATGGATTTAGGCCCAGATCCTTGTACTGGGGTGAATGTATGACATTGTTCTACATTCTGCCCATCAACTGTGTTTTTTGCAATTTTCACCCGAGTGTGCTGGGGATGCTCAGACGTGAGTCCCAGGCTCTCCACACCACTGGAGTCAAGCTATCCAGGCTGATGAAGGCTGATAGCCAGAAACCGGTCCTTGGATGCTTGATTCCACTCTGGGAAAGACATGGCTTGGTAGTTCGGACTGGACTGTTCCCATGAGGCACAGGGTCAGAGCTGATTTGCATATAGCCAGTGTCTAACCCAGGGTGGTGTGGAGTGCAAAAAAACGATGGATTTAGGCCCAGATCCTTGTACTGGGGTGAATGTATGACATTGTTCTACATTCTGTCCATCAACTGTGTTTTTTGCAATTTTCACCCGAGTGTGCTGGGGATGCTCAGACGTGAGTCCCAGGCTCTCCACACCACTGGAGTCAAGCTATCCAGGCTGATGAAGGCTGATAGCCAGAAACCGGTCCTTAAATGCTTGATTCCGGTCTGGGAAAGACATGGCTTGGTAGTTCGGACTGGACTGTTCCCATGAGGCACAGGGTCAGAGCTGATTTGCATATAGCCAGTGTCTAACCCAGGGTGGTGTGGCGTGCAAACAAACGATGGTTTGAGGCCCAGAGCCTTGTACTGGGGTGAATGTATGACATTGTTCTACATTCTGTCCATCAACTGTGTTTTTTGCAATTTTCACCCCGAGTGTGCTGGGGATGCTCAGACATGAGTCCCAGGCTCTCCACACCACTGGAGTCAAGCTATCCAGGCTGATGAAGGCTGATAGCCAGAAGCCGGTCCTTGGATGCTTGATTCCGGTCTGGGAAAGACATGGCTTGGTAGTTCGGACTGGACTGTTCCCATGAGGCACAGGGTCAGAGCTGATGTGCATATAGCCAGTGTCTAACCCAGGGTGGTGTGGAGTGCAGAAAAACAATGGATTTAGGCCCATATCCTTGTACTGGGGTGAATGTATGACATTGTTCTTCATTCTGTCCATCAACTGTGTTTTTTGCAATTTTCACCCCGAGTGTGCTGGGGATGCTCAGACGTGAGTCCCAGGCTCTCCACACCACTGGAGTCAAGCTATCCAGGCTGATGAAGGCAGATAGCCAGAAACCGGTCCTTGGATGCTTGATTCCGGTCTGGGAAATACACGGCTTGGTAGTTCGGACTGGACTGTTCCCATGAGGCACAGGATCGGAGCTGATTTGCATATAGCCAGTGTCTAACCCAGGGTGGTGTGGAGTGCAAAAAAATGATGGATTTAGGCCCAGATCCTTGTACTGGGGTGAATGTATGGCATTGTTCTACATTCTGTCCATCAACTGTGTTTTTTGCAATTTTCACTCCGAGTGTGCTGGGGATGCTCAGACGTGAGTCCCAGGCTCTCCACACCACTGGAGTCAAGCTATCCAGGCTGATGCAGGCTGATAGCCAGAAACCGGTCCTTGGATGCTTGAGTCCGGTCTGGGAAAGACATGGCTTGGTAGTTCGGACTGGACTGTTCCCATGAGGCACAGGGTCAAGGCTGATTTGCATATAGCCAGTGTCTAACCCAGGGTGGTGTGGAGTGCAAAAAAAACGATGGATTTAGGCCCAGATCCTTGTACTGGGGTGAATGTATGACATTGTTCTACATTCTGTCCATCAACTGTGTTTTTTGCAATTTTCCCCCCGAGTGTGCTGGGGATGCTCAGAGGTGAGTCCCAGGCTCTCCACACCACTGGAGTCAAGCTATCCAGGCTGATGAAGGCTGATAGCCAGAAACCGGTCCTTGGATGCTTGATTCCGCTCTGGGAAAGACATGGCTTTTTAGTTCGGACTGGACTGTTCCCATGAGGCACAGGGTCAGAGCTGATTTGCATATAGCCAGTGTCTAACCCAGGGTGGTGTGGAGTGCAAAAAAACGATGGATTTAGGCCCGGATCCTTGTACTGGGGTGAATGTATGACATTGTTCTACATTCTGGCCATCAACTGTGTTTTTTGCAATTTTCACCCCGAGTGTGCTGGGGATGCTCAGACGTGAGTCCCAGGCTCTCCACACCACTGGAGTCAAGCTATCCAGGCTGATGAAGGCTGATAGCCAGAAACCGGTCCTTGGATGCTTGATTCCGGTCTGGGAAAGACATGGTTTGGTGGTTCGGACTGGACTGTTCCCATGAGGCACAGGGTCAGAGCTGATTTGCATATAGCCAGTGTCTAACCCAGGGTGGTGTGGAGTGCAAAAAAACGATGGATTTAGGCCCAGATCCTTGTACTGGGGTGAATGTATGACATTGTTCTACATTCTGTCCATCAACTGTGTTTTTTGCAATTTTCACCCCCAGTGTGCTGGGGATGCTCAGACGTGAGTCCCAGGTTCTCCACACCACTGGAGTCAAGCTATCCAGGCTGATGAAGGCTGATAGCCAGAAACCGGTCCTTGGATGCTTGATTCCGGTCTGGGAAAGACATGGCTTGGTAGTTCGGACTGGACTGTTCCCATGAGGCACAGGGTCAGAGCTGATTTGCATATAGCCAGTGTCTAACCCAGGGTGGTGTGGAGTGCAAAACAACGATGGATTTAGGCCCAGATCCTTGTACTGGGGTGAATGTATGACATTGTTCTACATTCTGTCCATCAACTGTGTTTTTTGCAATTTTCACCCGAGTGTGCTGGGGATGCTCAGACGTGAGTCCCAGGCTCTCCACACCACTGGAGTCAAGCTATCCAGGCTGATGAAGGCTGATAGCCAGAAACCGGTCCTTAAATGCTTGATTCCGGTCTGGGAAAGACATGGCTTGGTAGTTCGGACTGGACTGTTCCCATGAGGCACAGGTCAGAGCTGATTTGCATATAGCCAGTGTCTAACCCAGGGTGGTGTGGCGTGCAAACAAACGATGGATTTAGGCCCAGATCCTTGTACTGGGAGGAATGTATGACATTGTTCTACATTCTGTCCATCAACTGTGTTTTTTGCAATTTTCACCCCGAGTGTGCTGGGGATGCTCAGACGTGAGTCCCAGGCTCTCCACACCACTGGAGTCAAGCTATCCAGGCTGATGAAGGTTGATAGCCAGTACCCGGTCCTTAGATGCTTGATTCCGGTCTGGGAAAGACATGGCTTGGTAGTTCGGACTGGACTGTTCCCATGAGGCACAGGGTCAGAGCTGATTTGCATATAGCCAGTGTCTAACCCAGGTTGGTGTGGAGTGCAAAAAAACGATGGATTTATGTCCAGATCCTTGTACTGGGGTGAATGTATGACATTGTTCTACATTCTGTCCATCAACTGTGTTTTTTGCAATTTTCACCCCGAGTGTGCTGGGGATGCTCAGACGTGAGTCCCAGGCTCTCCACACCACTGGAGTCAAGCTATCCAGGCTGATGAAGGCTGATAGCCAGAAGCCGGTCCTTGGATGCTTGATTCCGGTCTGGGAAAGACATGGCTTGGTATTTCGGACTGGACTGTTCCCATGAGGCACAGGGTCGGAGCTGATTTGCATATAGCCAGTGTCTAACCCAGGGTGGTGTGGAGTGCAAAAAAACTATGGATTTAGGCCCAGATCCTTGTACTGGGGTGAATGTATGACATTGTTCTACATTCTGTCCATCAACTGTGTTTTTTGCAATTTTTACCCCGAGTGTGCTGGGGATGCTCAGACGTGAGTTCCAGGCTCTCCACACCACTGGAGTCAAGCTATCCAGGCTGATGAAGGCTGATAGCCAGAAACCGGTCCTTGGATGCTTGATTCCGGTCTGGGAAAGACATGGCTTGGTAGTTCGGACTGGACTGTTCCCATGAGGCACAGGGTCAGAGCTGATTTGCATATAGCCAGTGTCTAACTGAGGAAAATGATATTTTGCCTGACCAAAAATGTCCCCTACATATACCCTATGTTACATATATGTGCATGTCACCCATGCATATTTCCTCGTAGTGGCCTGAATCACTAGGGCCCTGCAATCATGTCCTGCATTAGAAATGCCAGTCATCAAAGTCTCCCAAACGTTAAGGTAGCATAAGGCCCATGTATTTGCAGTTCATGACTCCTGACACACTGAAGCTGCAGTTACGTCCCTCTGACCTCGCATACTTCTAGTTCAGCTGAGAGAAGCCCAGCAAGAGGCCTGCCAAGACAGTATTATGAATAACAGTTATCTGTTTGGTGTACAAAGTGGCATCCCTGCCCGGTGAGGAAAAGTAAACAGAACCCGTCCGAGGGAGATAGGGCCTAGCCATTCTGTCTCCATTTAAGTGAATTACAGTGCTTGCATCCATAGAAGAGCTCACAGCCCTCATGCAATGAACGAATAAATATGCCCTCTCTGTCTTTTAGTGACGAACAACTTTTGCTCCAGATAATACATCCCCTATCATATCAGATTGTACAAGACGTGCTCAAGTCGCCTTGACACAAGAGATCTCTTGCTAGGTTGAAAGTCAGCTCTCCTCCCAATTACACGTCAATTGCACGTCATGCTCCAGTTGCACAAGTAGGGCAGAGTTCCAGCTGGTCATGCAAACTCCTCCTAAGTACCCACCCACCTATGACACCTACCTATCACCCACCTATGACTCATCAAAGTACACACCCTCATGTACACCCACATGTTCTTATCTCATTTTCTTTCTTGCTCTGCTTAGCCTATGTACAAGAAATGTATATATACTATGTTCAGTAAATAATTGTTAGAAGTTCCCTTCCTGAACCTCTGTGGTGATGGAACTGATTCTCCCTTTGACTCGAGTTATTGGAATAAAGCCCATTTAACTTGGACACCACGGATCCTGTCTCTCATTTGATGCATGATACTTTGTTAATGCCTAGAAATTCTGCCAGGGTAATATTTTATTTACCACATAATTTGGCGCCCTTACAGGGACATATCCCTTTCCCCACTCGCCGGAGTTGTCGGTCTAGTCTTTGCCCCCTTCTACAGCCGTGACGGACTTCAAAGCGCTCCAGCAGGACTTCCTGCCACTCCCTCAGGCCCAGGAGGAGGACGGACTGCGACCAGGCATCCATGTGAGGCGGTGAGGAACGCGGATCGTCTCAACGAGAGCCCAACCCGTGAGAGAGCAAGGTCCGAGGTCTCCAGAGGTCCACCTGTTCCAAGGCGCAAGCGTAGTCAAGTCAAGTTTCCGAGGCCTTCAAGTTTCAAGTTCTGCTTTCCCGGTGAGTACCACTATGGGGAATGCATCAAGTTCAAGACGGGCTCATTTTAAATGAGAACGGTCAAGACGGGCCCACGGTAAAACGTGGGAACGGTCAAGACGGGTCCACGGTTAAACGTGGGCCCGGTAAAGACGTGTCTCATTTCTGAGACCGGTATGGTTGTACTGTATTTTCAGTGCACAAAACTGTTTTTCAAGTACATGTTTAACTCTCTGTAATGGTACTGTTTTAGTGTTTTCATGTTATGATGTTCTAGTGTGAATGATTGTTACTTGTTACAGTTTATTTTTGTGTATTGTGTTTTCATTGTTTTGGTTCCAACATGCCACTGTTTTCAAAGTTACGTCAGATAGGGACCAGAAAGGGTATACTAGAAGAGTCAGTTAATATCCCGCCTAGAGACACACCTGGTCATGATATGTGTTAAAAGTCAAGACCCTCTCAGAAAGATGCCATTGAGTTATGGCGCAAAGAGTCACATAGGTGATCAGAGAAAGAATTCAACAAAGTAGAGAGAAATAAGCTAGCAAAGAAAAAAGCCAAAGAAAAAGAACTACGGGATAAGGGGGAACGGGTCAAGACAGAACAATCTGATAGAGAATGAAATTCCGTCATTACTGGTATTTATCCCGTCCTGTCAGAAGAACTAGTTCAAGTGACCACCTCAGTAACACCCAGTAGGTAGAGAACGCCACCACCTGTACCCTTTAGAGTAGTTAAAATAAGCCGACAGCATCTGATGCGTTCATTTCCTTGTATCTAGACAAGTCCCTTCTGGACTGCGCAAGTGCCTTGTGAGTAACTAGTTGGTTTATTTGTGAATTGCGCTTTGTGCTTAAGACTTGCAAACTTGTGAATAGTTTGTTACATCCATGTGTGTAACGCTTTGTGAGTGGCTTGTAGTTCCTTGTAAATACCGCCTTGTGATTAAGACTTGTGAGTAGTTTGTTGAATTTTCTCAAGTATAGCTCCTTGTAAATATGGTTTAGAATAGCGTGTCATTTTTGTGACTTGTTGAGTTTCTTGTAAATATGGCTTGTGAATAGCACCAAGTAGTTATGGCTTGTGCAGAGCATGTTATCATCAGGTCCCTAGCCATTACGTTAGGCAGGAGAGAGCTGGATCTCTTTCAAGTGCTTGGAGAAAATGTTTTGAAGATGTGCGTACGTGTTATGTGATAACTTGGAGAGATGAGTTCATGACTTTCCCATGTACTGCAGTCATTGGGGAATGATTGTGCTTCAGCTGCCAAAGAGTTAATATCTTGTATTGAGAAGGCAGTATTTGTTTTAACATGCTGTATAACAAGGTGTTGAGGGATTTTGGCGTTTTTTGGTGTTTGCGGGGGTGTGTGTTTTTGAGTGGAAATTCGTACCCGTTCCAGTGTAGGGATTTGGTTGCTTTTTGGTGAGGATTTAGGGAATCGCTTGGACTACTGTGATGCCAAATTTGAAAAGGATCCGAGCTGTGGAAGTGGTGAAAAAAGAATGTTTTGTGCGGGGGTGCGATTTGCCATGTTATCCAATGGGCGTATTCAGTTTGCAGATTGAATGGTAAAATGTTGCATGGAGAGTAAAGAAGTGTATGTGGAAAGGGTTTGCCTTGGAACACTTGATTTAATGTGTTTGACTCAGAGGTCGGTAGTTGTAAATAAACCAGTCTTATTGAGATAAGGGTTTTTGCACGGAGAGTGCTTTAATGTTTTCACGGTTGAGAAGAAATTATAGAATAGACCCATTAGAGAATGTGCTTTTAATTAGTGTACTGCAACAGTGTGTTTTTTTTTAAATAGGAATGTTTCTACAGAATATTTTTCCCAATGCAAGCTGCCCTTTTGAATAGCGTTGTGACAGTTAATAGACTCAATTAGAAAACATGTTTTTTTTTTTTTTTTTTTTGTTTGAAAAATTATGAATCTGGCCCTTTTTATAGGTAGAATAGAAGAGCTTGCACACTCACTTAGGAAAGTGGCTATTTGTAAATTAATGAACGTGGCCCTTTTGATAGCTATAATACACTACCCTCCTTAATGCATTGCTATGTGTCCCCTACATTAGTTTAATATGCATTTAAAGGCTCACCTATGTACTTTGACAGGCTGCTGATAGAAAGGTAATACTTGCACGGTGAAAGCAGTGTTCATTTAACATGCTGCCTGGTATATGTCCACCAGCCTTTGTAAATAGGGTTTATTATGTCTGATTCAGAGGTCAGTTAGGCTGAAAAGCTTACACAGATGGTTTCAGATAAACATTTAGTGGAGAAGCTTCAATTGATATGTGCAGAGAACAGTTCCAACCCAACAGTCCATGATAATTCGTTTTTTTCTCTCAACTGCAAAGTGCTTAGCATTGTGTGCAGAAGCACATTGTCCCATATTTGTGTGTTAATTTGCCTGCTAAACAAATGCCCATGTTTCAAATGTCTTGCCTTCTAGCTGAATTAGTTAGACAAAAGTGTTTATTAGAAAGTGGAGCTTCTAAGTAGCAGTACATTGTAACAGAATTATTTTAAAATGCTAGCATGTCACTCAGTTACAGAAAAATACATGTCTTTATTAATTTACTTTTTAACACGTTTTAAATGTGCTTCAGTTAGTTAGAGAATAATGGTTCTGGCCTGGGAAGAGATATGTTATGACGTACAAGGAATGTGTTTTTCGACCTTGAGACAGTCCGTCCGAGACCGAGATGGCCTGGCTCCCAGTAAATGTTTATGTAAAGGGAGGGCTTTTCCCTCTTGGAGCGAGGTGGCCTGTGCCTGTCTTGTTATTATTGGCCATAACCCAATTCTTTCCGCGATCCCTTTGTTTATGTAAAGGGAGGGCTACTCATCCGACTTACACTAGCTTCCTTCGAATGTGGAGGGAGGAGGCTTGCAGCTCACTCTTTAAGAAACTTGGCAGACGCTTGACTCTTTCAATGAGCTCAGCGTTGGCAGCGACCCAATTTTAGTGAAGCAGAGACGAGTGAGAGGCTTGTCTCCTATTTCTTATGTTTGACACTGAGCCAGCTCCTGGCTCTGAGGGGAGGGGTAGGTGAGCAAGGAGTGAGTTCGTAGCGAAGTTACCTCCCCAGCCCCTCTGACGTGTACAAAAAAAAATTGTTCTTCCTTACAGTCAACACTAAAAGCTTCATTCCTTACAGATAAGTCACGCTTGCGAATGTATAGTTTAAAATAGTGTAAACAGAATAATTGGCAGGAGTCTTGCTCTTGCGATGGTTCAGCATCTGGCAGTCATTCAATTTTAGATCACAGTGTAGCCCGGCTTGGAACTGATTCAAAACTCTGAGCGCGAACATAATTCTAGAGGGAGGGGCTGCTTCTCAAAGGAGTGAGGAGTGGCGAGGCTCTAGGCCTTCTGTCTATGACAAGAATACTTTGGTTTTATTCAAATACATTTAGAGAGCATATTGTAGTTAGTATGGTCATACTATTGCCAGGATTTAGAGTAGGAATTTTTTTGTAAACTGCAGAGCTTTTGGAAAGAGGTTTCCCCAAAATAAAAATAGTCTTTTTGCATTGAGAATATTTATTTATTTATTTATTTGTTTTTATGTAATTCATTTTTGCTAGGTTAATGACAGATAGTCCTAGCATTTGCAGTCAAGCATTAAAGCGACAGCTAGTCAGTGTTTACATGCCTACCAACACAGCACTGATACAGTACTTAAACGACATTCTAATTACAGCAAGATCAAAACCAGACTGTGACATTGCATCTCTGACAGTCTTACACTTTCTGTGATAAGCAAGTGGTGTACAACACTTGCTTTCCAAGGAGGGTACACCAGGTATACAGCTAACATAACCATTTATTGGCCTTACTTCTTACTGTAGGCAATGGATTCCCCAGTATGCATATCTAGCCAAACAACTCATACAGTTAACTACACAGGAGGCAGCCATTTTGACTGTTCTCCCTTGGACACAAGAACACTTGACTTGGCATTTGAGGAATTAAAAAGAGCATTATGTCACGCGCCAGTTTTAGCGACTCCATGTCACAGTAAACATTTTATGCTTTTTTATTTTTATTTATTTTTACATTTGACTGTAGCGAGACTGACAGTATATGAATTGACATTATTTCAACCACACATAGAGATCAGACGTTGTAATATTCTGAATCCTGCAACACTTTTGCCCTCAAGTACAGTAAATGCACCACCATATGACTGTGTGGAAGTTATGAATATAGTGACCAAGACAAGACCTGACAGATATTGCACTTCTAGACCCTGACCTGACACTCTATGTAGATGGTTCATGCATGAGAACAAGTACAGGAGACTTAGTAGCAGCCTATGCTGTGACCACTGCTACAGAGGTCATAGAGACACAGAAAATAGACACCCTGTCAGCACAAGCAGCAGAGCTCATCGCTCTGACACAAGCCTGCATAAGAACAATGCACTTGAAAGTAACCATTTATACAGACTCACAATATGCCTATGGCGTAGTTCATGATTTTGGGGTCCTGTGGCAAGAGAGAGTTTTTTTTTTGACCTCCCATGGGACCAAGATTCAGCACGACCAGCTTATTCAGGCCCTGTTAGAAGCCATACATTTACCTACAGCCATTTCTATCCTGAAATGCAAAGCTCACACCAAAGTTACAGACACCATTACCCAGGGTAATGACCTGGCAGACCGAACAGCTAAACTTACTGCCCAGACACCATCAGACACGACAAGGACAGAGGTACCGTTACTGACAACAAGCATGACAGTCAGGGATCCCACACAAGATGTACTTGACATACAGACACATGCCACAACAGATGAGATAAAGAATTGGACTGAACAAGGAGGGGTCCAGACTGATCAAGGTTGGATGACTAAGGGAAAAAGCACATGGTTTCTTCCAGATTCTATGGTACAAGTAATCATAAGCACAACACATAGTCCCGCACATTTTGGAGAGAAGGCAATGTTAGACAGTTTACAGAACATCTGGTTTAACAAGCACCTACGTGCAGCAGCAAAACATGTATGAAAGTGCGAACATGTATGATCTGTGAACATGTATGATCTGTTGCCAGTTCAATCCAGCTAAAGGCATTCCGGTGGAACAAGGCGGATTTCATGCAAAAAGGAATGGCAACAAGGACTAAGGGCGCTCAGCTGATAGTATGGCTAAATTATGATTTCAAAATTATTATCCAACAGACTGCTGCAAGACTGGAAGGAAGGTTACCAAACTTCCTTAAGTAATCTCGGAAACTCCAAGATAAAAAACTAGGTACAGATTCCTGTCGAGCAATCTAATTTCTATTGCTGTATTTCTCAGCAACACCGAATCAATTATAAAGGCCCAATCAAATCAATAGTAAGAAAAATGAATAAACACTTTCTCAACTAGTAAGTATTCAAGCACCAGGATCAAAGTACATAAGTGGGCTTTCATGCACCAGGTTCAAAGTACATCAATCCAAAGTAAAGTAGGAAATTTCAATCCAAAGTTCTGTTCTGTCTCACGAGTTCTTTATTCACTCGAAGTATTCCAAAGTTCCACGTTTATCAATTTCAAATCAAAAATTTCAAGTTTCACAACTTCCAATGTGCATCAGCACCAGCCGAACCATTGAATGGTTGAACACGATGTATCATGTAAACTTCTGAAGGAACCACTGGGCTACAGCTGACCCACAGCTTTGAAATTGATAAACGTGGAACTTTGGAATACTTCGAGTGAATAAAGAACTCGTGAGACAGAACAGAACTTTGGATTGAAATTTCCTACTTTACTTTGGATTGATGTACTTTGAACCTGGTGCATGAAAGCCCACTTATGTACTTTGATCCTGGTGCTTGAATACTTACTAGTTGAGAAAGTGTTTATTCATTTTTCTTACTATTGATTTGATTGGGCCTTTATAATTGATTCGGTGTTGCTGAGAAATACAGCAATAGAAATTAGATTGCTCGACAGGAATCTGTACCTAGTTTTTTATCAAGGCGGATTTCATCCTCCTGACCACCCTTTTGAAGTTCTCCAGACGGATTATATCCAAATGGACAGATGTAGAGGTTACAAGTATGTCTTAGTAGTTGTGTGTGCACTGTCTAGATGGACAGAAGCATATCCAGTTCCAGATTATACTGCTGTGACAACAGCCAGACAGTTAGTGCGCGAGTACGTCCCCAGATATGAATTACCTCATGTGATCTACAGACAACGATCAGTCATTCTCCTCTGAATTAATGAAACAAGTGTCACTTCTGTTAGGATAGAAGTTCCATTGTGTAAGACACCCAGAAGCAGCAGGCCTTGTAGAAAGACATAATCAGACAATTAAGACAAAAGTTGCTGAGATCTGTACAGAAAAAGGCGTGGATTGGATGGTGGCCTTGCCGGTTGCCCTCTTTTACATGCGTATGGTAGCTCATTCCAGAACAGGCCTATCTCCTTATGAAGTATATATGTGGGGTACGCCTATGCCTAAAAAAAAAAAAAAAAAAAAAAAAAAATAACTGATGTTGACAGTAACATGCTGACAGATTACCTGGCTTCCTTGATGTCTGCACTACTCTCTTTTCATTCACAGGTTGCTGCCGCCTTCCCTGACAACACCCAGGTCAAGGAACATGCCATAGCACCAGGAGAATTTGGACTCCTCAGGATCTTTGATCGTTCAAGCCCCCTCGAGCCTCGTTGGAAGACGCCGAAGAAGGTGGAAGGACGTAAGGGGTGGATCCACGCCCATCACTGGAACTTTTTGTGGAACTTTGGAACTTTTATAGAGAAACATTGACACTAAAAGACGATACAGACTTTGTGCCGCCTTTGCTAGAAAAGACTCCACAGAAGGAGTATAGGTCCAAGCTAAGATCTAGTAAGTCAGACGTAGTTTAATTGTTTAAGCCCACCCGGTGGTGAATCGGTTAGACTCGATTTCTGACATGTATAAGATCACATATGAGAATAGCAAGAAGAGAGATAAGAAGGAAAAATACTGCAAGAGATTACGCAGTAGATGTATAGTTCCTTGATCATTCTTTTTATTCTGTGCATCGTTATAATTGGTATCAGTTTATTGCTACATGTTTTCTTTCCCATTTCCTCACATATACATTCTTCCAGTAATAGCACCGCAGAGCATACATTTAGTGACCTGCCTCCTCATGAATTGTCATATCGACTTGCACTACGTAACAATACATTTATTCGAATGTTACACCATTCTCACCAGACCAGCAATGCGACTGATTGCTGGGTATGTGGCCAACTGCCCCCTTATCAGAAAACGGAGGGAGTTCTGCCATTCTACCCTTTACCGTTCTCACACAATGGTTCATGTGGAGCATGGTTTGCTCTAATGACCTCAATAGATAGAAGGTACATAGCTTATCCAGGTGGCTGGATATATGGAAACCTGAATAAAGTAATGAATGAAGCATGCTTTCCAGACAAAGACGGATTCCCCCAAAGAAAGGGAACCGATTTAGAGAATGAAGAGTACGAACAGGGAAATGCATCCGTTAATTTAATAATGTTAAACGTTCAGCCCAAGCAAAATACAGGTCCACCGTTTATTTCAGTCCTGCCAGCAAAAGGTGATTTATGTATTAGTAAGAAAGGCTCAGTACATATGGGACATAGCGAGTGTAACACTGTAGTAGAGTTTAATGATAAAGGACTTTCTTCTTTCAAAACATCACGCCATACCTATTTCATTTATGGTAAGACAGCCTATGTACATCTGCCCTTAGACTGGGGTGGGACTTGTTATATAGCATTTTTATTGCCACCCGTTTTTCTAGCCCCATCCAATTATCATAGAGATTCACGACTAGAACATGTTAGACAAAAGAGAGAGACAGATTCTGCAGGGATCGATTAGACTGAAACAGCTTGGGAGCAATATACAGATTTCAACAAAGGATTCTTTTTCTTCATAGGTCCCGTCCAAAACAGTAAACTGATACGCAGGTTAACAAGGACTCTTGAAACAGTTGTAAATATAACTGCATCTGCCCTGGTGAACTTGACCCAGGAACAGTCTGCTATTAGACTTGTCGTTCTTCAAAACCGCTTCGTTCTTGACGTCATCTTGGCGGATAGGGGCGGAGCTTGTAGAGTGATCTGATCTAGTTGTTGCATTTTCATCCCAGATAATGCACCATCTGTGTACGAAGCAATAACAAGACTCCACAAAATTGCTCATGCCATACATCAAGACCCAGGCACATGGACCTGGTCCAGTTGGCTCTGGGGTATAATATCTGCTTGGGGATGGAAAGTTATGTCCTTCCTAGGAATAATTCTACTTATGGTATTTGGTTGCTGTCTCTGTCTGCAGTGTGGCCCGGCGATTTGCGGCCTGTGTGCCACTGCCTGTGTTCCCCATCCACGTAAACAAAGAGTTAAAGAACTTGACTCGAGTTATTGGAATAAAGCCCATTTAACTTGGACACCACGGATCCTGTCTCTCATTTGATGCATGATACTTTGTTAATGCCTAGAAATTCTGCCAGGGTAACATTTTATTTACCACATAACCCAGGGTGGTGTGGAGTGCAAAAAAACGATGGATTTAGGCCCAGATCCATGTACTGGGGTGAATGTATGACATTGTTCTACATTCTGTCCATCATCTGTGTTTTTTGCCTTTAATCTTCTGAGCCTATTATATTTAGGCAGCGGGTCTCACTATGAGCAGAAACGCGAGTTTTACCACGTGACCCTGACTGACCAATTGGGTATGACAGCACACGACCGAGCGTCTATCTGGCAAGTGCTTGCATGATAGGTACGCGAGCGCTAACATGTGACACCAGCGAACCAATCGGCAACAGTCACACTCGTACTCGCGCACGTCAGACAAACAGGTATGTGGCACCGATCTGTGTCTGAGACAATATCTTGTGATATACTGCGAATAAAAGCTTCGCTTTGATCTCACGACCAGGGTCAGGCGTGATATCGAATCAGACGGCCATATTTCGGGCCTCCCTTGGACACAGGAAATCCTACGTCATTACACTGCGTGCTTACACACAGGTGCGGCTCGTTTTTCAATTAAAATCGAACGCACGACTGTATAAACTGAGCTCTGTCTAACCGTATTATCTACGGGGAGGTGGAGAAACGCGCATTGTAGGTGTATCCACGGGACCTTCCGTGACCACAGGTGAGCCCAGCTATACTACCAGGAATACAAATCCAGCAGTGCTATCATAGGCTGGAGATTGGCAATCTCATAACGATCTCCCAAACCACAACTCTGTGGCCGTTTAAAAAACGTAGTTTTGTCTTTCTCCTTGATTTAGTGTGACGACAGGGATCCCTTGAGAAAATTCCCCCTCCCATGGGGAAAGTCAACCTCATTGCGGGGTAAGACAATTCTCTTGAGTCTTCCTCCGCTCTCAAACGTTATTATTTGAGCACAATTTTTACAAATTCAAATAACTATAGACCAAATGCATGAATTGGGATCAGTCATAATAAATGTACTTTTCTCCACCTCTATGTCATATTTAGGTCTATGGACCCACCCAGTGGAGAGTAATAAGGAATACTCCCACAGAGTGGCACAGAGTGGCACTGCCAAAACAATTGGTAAGCTTGGAACCCCATTTTACACTTGGTCCTGAAGAATGCCATGTACCCATATGGACAATAGGCAGAAACATGTTGACCATCTCTAAAAAATTCACAGCGGTGATGGGAAGATAGAATCCTTACTCACTGCACTCTTGATTTTAAACTCCACACAGTCTCCCCTGTGAATAAAGGATTTATGGGTGGACTGTGATGGCTTTTTAATTCACTTTTTCTTTCTGGGCCCCCACTCACTTAGAAGTGCATCCCTGTCTCCAGGTGCATGCCCGCCCTCCATCAAACGCGGTTTTTGGAGGGCGAGGACTGGCAGATGATGAAGCATGACTCCGGGTGGAATGTGATGCCAGTCTATCACTTTTTGTGAGATGCTCCCAAAAATCACTGGGCACCTCATTTTTGGTGATTTGGTCTTAATCTGGGAACGGTCTCTACTGTGCTTACTATAAGCCACATGACCTTTCCCAGGGGGCTTCATGTTAAATTGAACTCCACATGTTGTAGCCGTGATCTTTAATCCAAGCTATTCTCAGAGCGACCTTATTTTTTCAGCTTTTAAACCACTCTCCTCACCAACATGTATTTCTTTTATATTGTATTCCTTTAGGCTCTGCATATGTGTAACACCACAAGTACCACCGCAATGATGACATTTCATCCGCCCTGGATTGCCAACCTTGATCGCCATTTCGCGTGCAGCCAGCCCTGTGCCTAGCCCTATTTCCAAACACAAATTACAGGTAAGATAAGCGTTTGGGGGAGGTAGTATAATGGAGTATTAGGAGAGACGAGAGAGTGACGGTCCTAGGACTATTGAATTCACTTACTCTGGGAGAGGCACTTAGTTTTGAAAACATTTGTGCCATTAGTACTTACACAACTTGAATCAAGATGCCACTTAACCCCCACCCACCAGCCTCAAAAGCAGTAAAAAACACATATGCTAAGATTAAGTTTAAAGTATATTTATATATCCAGTAACATAAAAAATCTACTGCAAGACCCAACCCACCCCCCTCCCGAACCCCAACGAATGTCCCTGAAAACTAAGTCCAAAAAAGTAGAAAACCCAACTCCCAATTCCCACCCCCCAGAAGTCTTTAAAAAAGGGGCAAGGGACAGTCTCCTCCTACAGGCTGCTGTTGACTTTTCGGGCCAGGGCAGCATGCTTCTTGCAGAGGGTCTCGAGCAGGGTTTTGGTGTTGAGGAGCTCCTGCTCGAGGTAGGAAACCCTCAGGGAAAGGCGGTGCATCCTTTTTTTGCAACTGCTGTGGGGGGCAGCCGATTTCTTTGCTGTTCGGCGGAGGCGGGTGGCTGCGGTACCCCGGCTCCGTACCGCTGGAGAACTGCTGCGCTGATTAGCTGACCCAGGGAGCGCGGAGGAGGATGCAGGTGTCGCCGTGGATGTTGTTGATGTACTCTGTGTGTCCTCCTCCTCCTGGGCCACCAGCCGCCGATATTCGGCGACAGTGGCCTCCAGCCTCCGTTGCCGGGCCCTTTCAGCCAGCTCCTTCCTTGTTGGTTTGGAAGGAGCATCTATATGAAGAAAGAAAGACATAGTCTGTAACCAATGCTCTTTAAGATTAACACAAAATGATTCAGCAGAAAGTTGTGTCACAGTAGAAGTAGCAACTTGCAAGCACAGTACATAACTATTGTGGCCAGTATCTATCTAACCTCCCACTTCTTCATCCTTGCTCTAACATTAGTGGGAGTTTAAGGAATCAATTCTACGAGCACTATGGACTCACTCCATTAGAGTCGACTATGACAGTACACCAGTCTTATTCTTCTTCTTCTCTCTTGTTTAGCAAAATTGGTACGTTAACTTCTGCAAGCCGGCATAATGCCAGCGCAGTCAACTTGCACCCTAGAAAAACAGACGCCCGCCAAGATGAGTGAGACAGACTTGCGCTACTGTACCAGTCCAGTACATGCAGGTGGTGATGCTCTTACTTTTCTATTACGGGTGGCACTGAGAATACTCTGTTACAAGGGCTACTGCTTAATTAATTTAACTTTCACCCTACAGTGCCAATGAATAGATACTAGAAAAGGAAAATGAAGAAGATAAATAATCTGATTATCTATCACTGCACATGGTATGTATTTGCTTACATATGGGATGACTTTAGGTGCTTTGCTTTTTATTGAGTGAACAGTGATACATCCACACAAGAATGACCGAGTTCTACTAAACTTATTAACAGAGGTAGTGAGTGGCCATCGTAATAGCCGGATATATGCTGTGCTTGCAATACAAACTACTGCTACTATTCATGGTAGTATTCGGACAAAATTACAACTTCTTTTCCTTGCCTTTCCTACACTGGGACGGACGTGCGGGTGCGGTGTTACATGCTCTTCAAAGTAACACTTAGTTCATCCAGTGACCGTCTACTCTCTCGAGATACACATATGCTATCTAAGAGTCAGATAGTACCATGATCCAGGCATCCATCCATTCAAACTATATGTCAATCATTCTTCTTCATGTCTCTCATCTGGACAAACCTTACGTGTTCTCACGGTGAGCACACTATGCAGTCTGCAATCTCAATAAGTAAGGAATATAAGAGCCTACCACTGCCCACCACTACCGTGGCAACACGCACAGCAGTTTGGTCCGGCACTTGCACTGCCTCCTCCCCAGAACTTTCCTCCTCCACCTCCGCGCTGGGCCCAGCACCAGATTTTCCACCTACAAAGTACATTTAAGAATGTTAGATGTCATAGACATACACCAATCACTAGTATTTTGTCTAGGAATGAAGAAATGTGAATACAGAAAACAATCTAATAATTTGTGACTGTCTACTCTAAAGTAAAAATTTCCCTTTTTCCAGGGAAGGGTGTTATCTTGCTGTACTTTTTTGCACAACTGATGAATGCTTGCTTTTTAACACGCACCATTTGTCTCATAACAGACAGAAGCTTCACTTCTAAGAACAAATCATCATCACTAGGACGGAGGGACCAATGATTCAGCACCAAAAAGAAAAATTGAAGTTCAAACCAGGTGAGGACTCGGCTCGCCCACAATAAATGTGTGAAATAAATCACCATAAGCACTTTTCCATTTTTAATCAACCGTTTATGTTTTATGACAAGCTTGATTTTAATAAATATTTTTACTTTTAATAAAGCTTTAAAACTTAAATAGACTATGGTGTTTTTGGTCATGAGTGAATGAGCAAAAGGTTTTGCAATTTCCAAGCATGAGCCTGTACCTCTGACACTTCTGGACTCTGACTCCGTACTCTTGTCCTGCGTTGGATAATCATCATTGGGGATCAATCATCGATGAATTCAGGAGCTAAATGACTCTGCCACACTATCTAGTCAGTAAGGAGATTGGGGGTTCTTCAAAGTCTGATATCACTGAGGTATGTGGAAAGTCTACCTGCACCTATTATAATTGATAAACAATGCACTATTTAGTGTCCATAGTTCTGTTTGTACAGATTTGTCCCTGCAACAGTAGTAGTATGGATTGTCCTCCTATCCAAACCAAAAGTAAAGTAGTATCTTATTCTTTCTTGGTGGTCAAATCATTGTCATTTTATTTTTGGCAATTGTCAAAGCATAAACATTTAGAAGACTTGAAAAGACATTATGGACAATCCCAGAGGACTGCACTCAGTGCATAGAGCTATTGTTGACTAGAATGGGAGTTTCGTTTTACACCTTTTGCCAAATGTACAATCTTAGTTAGCTACACAGACAGACCAATAAGAATAATCTAGTATTACCACAGGGAGTCATAGTCGAGGCAGGATAAGAATTTAGATACAGTCTACAAGAAGAGCAAAGACGATTTAGAAAAAATCGAATGAGGAACGCTAGGAAAAAATAGGTACTCTATATTAAAATTAAAACTTACCGGGGCCAGCAAAGGAGCCCTCGCCTGACCGATCCTGGCCTTGTTCAGCAGCAGCAGCCTCCTCCAATGTCCTCTTGCCCCTGGGGGGGAGCTGATGTACAACATGAAAGAAAGAAAGACCCAAAAACATGGATGATATTTGTCAACCAAATCAAACATTTCAAAAGAACAATAACAAAATCTTTTGGCGAAATAGCAAATAGACCACTATTCAACGGGATATATTGACCTATCTCATGTGGTCTACTACGATATTAGTATTGCTTGATTTGCGGACCGTCGACTTGGAAAGTTATGCAACTCACTAAACAAACTACTAAAAAGGTTCGCCTAGGACTGGTAGGCAGCAGTCCGCAGCACGCGAAGTGACAGACAAACTCCATCGTGATTGCAGATCAGCGACAACACTAAAAAGTTTCCTACTACATTAACCAGTCATTAAAATACGTAAACTATCAATCCACCACCACTATTTCTTCTTATTGCTAGGTGTACAAAGGAAGGACTGGACTTGAGTCTGTAGGGGCAGATTTACAAGCCCCTTGCGGCTCTTTTGCTCCATTGTTGCGTGACTTTTGTGACGCAGAGGCATAACAAAAGAGGCGCCATGGTGCGGCGTATATTTACAACGTGACGCATATGGGAGATGCATCACGTTGTAAAGCCCTGCGTCATCAGGGGGCGTTCCGGCGCAAGGGAGGGCGTTCCTGCGCAGGAACGCATCCTAAAAGTGGCTGAGGGAAATCTACAAGATGTCAATCAGTCACTTTTAGGACAATGATGCGTGACTCAAACCCTGCGCCTGCTTGAAGCAGACGTACGGCTTGACGCAGCATTGGGGAAATAGGGCACCCCAGAGCATTGCTGGAGCTGCGCCATCGTTGTGACGCAACTCCAGCAATGCGCCGCCTTTACGGCACAGATGCGTAAGGCTTCTGTGACGTTTTGGGCCGATGGTGCGCCGCATTGTAAATACGGCGCACCATGGGTGGTGGTGGCGTGGCGCACAATTACTGGCGCATCCCTGCTACTTTGCAGGGATGCGCCAGTAATTAAAAATCTGACCCTTAGTGTCTAGCATTACGCAGTTCTTTACACTACACTCATACATAATTTCTCAGGCCAATAAAATGAACACAAAATAGAAAACAAATAAGCATAGTAGCAAGGCTACTGAGAAGGAGAGCAGTGCACCTGAAATGCACAGAAGGTTTTGGAATATAATTTACCTACAATGTAATCAGCAGCATTATTGCTCTTGGTAAAAAACAAAAAATTGCAATATAATAACACACAGAGCGGGAGAAAACAGAGTAGTAATGAAATAGCTAGAAATAGCTACTACTACTCACCAAGCCCGGGGATCTCGATGCCGATCACGTCCAGCAAGTCGCGTTCTCGGTCCATTAGATCCGTCCAGCCGTGGGTGGCCTGGTTGTAGGTGCGCCGGACCCCAGAGTGTTCAAACATGGCCCAGCACACCTTCTCCCACCGCTTCCGGCGCTCCCGGATCCCGTAGCGATCTTGCCGCCTCCCATGATGGTCTTTGGGAGGCGGCGCTGGACATGAAAGACTAGTGCGGCCACCTCCTCTGCACTAAAAATCTCCCGAGCTATAACTTGCTCCCCCCTCAAACGCCCGCACGGGAGCCGGGCACGGGGTGCGGGACCCTTCCCCTTCGCGGGCTGCTTCCCGGCTCCCTTTACCATGGTCTGGGCAGAAAGGAATGTAAATAATAAAGAAGAAATAGAATAGGGAAGAAGAAAAGAAAAGAGTTAAAAAAAGTAGTTTAAAATTAACCCAAAGTAGCAGAAAACACAGAAATATAGAGCTAGAAAAATAGAGGGATAGATAATAGGTAAAATAGAACAAAAAAAACTTCAAACAAGCAAAAGATGGCAGAGATTGACAGAGGATACAGAAAGCATGCCCAGAACCATAGCAATGAATGAAAAACAAGATGGCCTCGCCCGTTGACGACCGCGTGGGTAAGTTTGCGCGAGATTTTCCCCGCGATCACACGCGAACATGTACTAGCGAGCCGCACACTTTCGAGATTACACATAGCGCCCGGAAACGGAATTACGTCACGCAAACAAGATGGCCACGCCCATGTACGACCGCTAGGGTTACTTCGCAAACGTTGCGCTACAAGCGGCTTGCGAACACGCAAAAAATCACGCGAACAAACACGCCGCAAAAAAACAAATCGTGTATTCGCATGAATTCGCGGCTTCTGAAATCGATCTTGCCTGAATTTGCGCCCCGCGAAATGCGCGAAATTGCAGAAAAACGAATTTTGCAAAACTGAAAGCACTCAGCAGGTGCAAAAGTTCCATCTTAACGTTAGTAACCATTCCCTCTAGTGCTTCATGAGGGGCCCCTCCAGAGTTCAGTTGCCTACTTGCAACTATTCTATGACCCTGCTCTGACCCTGACAGCAGGCTCAGAGAATAGCTACAAATATGCCAAAGGTCCTACTAAAAAAAATTAGACTGCAACAGAAAGCAATTACAGATAAGGAAGCAGGTTCCAGACTGGAAGTTCAAATTCAGTGACACATTAATCAATCAGCCCCTAATTCATTCATGTCAGTTGAGGCAGGGCAGGTGTGCTTTTCCCCCCATAATCTACAGTGATGAAACAGAGGGTGGCATGGGTGAGCCAGAGGGTGGCAGTGGTGAAACAGAGGGTGGCAGTGGTGAAAAAGAGGGTGCTGTGATGAACTAGACGTAGAAACAACATGGTCGTGACCGTTGCTACCCGACAAGTAAGTTGGCGTTTGCGAACTGGTAAAAAACCATCGCGAAACGGCAGAAACACTTTCAAACCTAAAAAACAAAAAATCCGCAAAATTCGCGAGAGTTCGTGGATTTTGCGGATTGCGAATCCGTAAATACGCAATTTCGCGGATAGCCAATTCGCAAAATTCGCCCATGCTTAGTATTCACTCTCTACCGCCTTATGTCCTTTCATCCATGAGGTACCTTACCAATCGCATCCTTCATCCATCATTCCCTTCCTTCAGTCCTTTCACCTTTTCTTTTCTCGGTACATTCTCTTCATTACTGACCTCACCTTTAACCCATTCTTTTCCTCTAATGCTCCCTCTATTTCTCGTTCACTAATTCCTTCTTTTCTCTCAAAAAGTCCTATTATTTTCGATCTTCCTTAAACTTCCTTTCTTGCTTCTTCCCTTCTTTCCTCCCTTTTTTCTCTTCCACTCTCTCTTTCACCTTACCTTCTTCCCTCTAATCCACCCTAACCTATTTCCTTCTTTTACTCTCTTTTTTGACATCTCTTCCACCCTATTTCCCAATATCCTTCCTTTAAACCCACCCGTCTGTCACTGATTGTCTGACAAAATATTGAAAGACAGAAAATCAACCTACAAAAATATCGACACTGAAATTTCGACCTTAAAAATATAGAAGTCCTATCTACATAAAGGTAAGTACAAAAATATCGAGAAAAATTTTTTAAAAAAATATTGATGTCAGAAATATTGTTTTTTAAAATGTTTTAATAATAATGTAAAAATAAGTAAAAAAGATAAATAACTAAAAAAATTAGAGATCTACATTTTAAAACATATTTTAAAAATAATAACTATACATATAATTTGAACATGAATTAAACACCTACATATACATTAATATATATACTTACTCCACATATTTCAACAGTAGGGAAAGCACTGGACAGCATAGGGGCAAAAATTACTATTCCCAACCAGGGAGTGCAACAGTAGGGAAAGCGTTAGATAGCTTAGGGGTAAAAATTACTATTCCCACTCCAAAGAGTGCAACAGTAGGGAAAGCGTTGGATAGCGTAGAGGTAAAAATTACTATTCCCACTCCAGAGAGTGCAACATTAGGGAAAGTGCGGGATATCGTAGAGGTAAAAATTACTATTCCCACTCCAGAGAGTGCAACATTAGGGAAAGTGCGGGATATCGTAGAGGTAAAAATTACTATTCCCACTCAAGTGAGTGCAACATTAGGGAAAGTGCTGTATAGCGTAGAGGTAAAAATTACTTTTCCCACTCCAGTGAGTGCAACAGTAGGGAAAGTGTTGGATAGCATAGGGGTAAAAATTTGTATTCCAATGCCAGAGAATGCACAAATAGGGAAAGTGCTGGATAGCGTAGGTGTTAAATTAACATACTTTTCACTTACATAATGTTTCATAAAAAATAACATATTAATTTACAAAAAATTATTATTAAATATTAATAAATTAAAATTAATATTTACTTAAATAACATTAACATTAAGTAATTAATACAAATTAATTGCCAATTAATACTTAATTAACAATTAATTTATAATAAATGCCAATAAATAAACAATCTCATTAATTAATTTAATTTAATTACTTGCCACGCTATTCCCCTATAAACCCACAGCCCACTACACATAAAAAGTCCCATAATTAATTTAATTATCAATTAATCACCTATTACAAATAAATCAGCAATTTATTATTAATTAACAATACATTAATTGACAATACCAATAAATAAAATCATATAATAAATTAATTCTAATTAATATAATTAACTAATTATTAAACCTTAATTAACAATTAATAATTAGTTAAAAATAAATTAATAATCAATACCAATTAATAAAAGCATATTAATTAATTAATTATAATTACTATTCCCCTATAAACCCAAAACCTGCTCTGATACTAAAATGCAAAATTTACTTTAGCTGAATTACAAATGTCTAAACATTTATTTTAAAATGTATGAAAGTACATTACAAAAAGTTTAACATACATATAAAATACATACTAAAATACATAACAAAAAAGAATCGATAATATTAACAACAATATTTTTGCTTACGATATTACTTACTTCGATATTGCTTACCATAAAACTCGATATTAATGTAGGTCGATATTCAAAATTCCATATTTTGACTGACCACCTCCTTCATTATAACTGGATGCTTTTTTTAAATATTTTTATTGACAGCACAAGCAATCTTACATTTAAAAAATAAAGCATTTTACAACAATAGTAAAATAAAGAAGAAAATTGAAGTACATAAATTCCTTGAAAACTTGATCAAATAAAAAATAGGCAAGGAAATCTAAAGTATATTAAAAAAGGGAAATACATCAGGAACTATTCACAAATCGTGAGTAGGGAACAAGTTACCCCAAATTTTATCAACTTTCTTCAAAGAACCAATCCCTCGAATTTTGGCCGCCGGAGTAGATCCGATCACCCAAAACAGCGTTCCAATGGGCTGAGGTGAGTGAGGGTCTTGGTGACGGGGAAGCAACTTTCTGACCAGCGAGCAGGAGGGGAGCGGGAAGAAAATAACACCACCGCTTTTCTATTTAAGCGGAGGGGATAGCATGTAAGTGCTGCTAAGCTTCGTTTTCAAGCTAAGTGCACCTGAGCTTCGTATTCAGCAAAGTAAGTGACATTAAAAAGCTGCAAGAACAGCTGATAAGAGCGTGCAGATTAAAATTTAACAGACACAAAATACAGCGACCTCCCGGTTCACGACTCGGGAGGGAATGACAGTTACAACAGGTTTAGAGAACCAATGCCACGCTGTCCCTTTTATAGTGGCCAATCGGGTGCCTTTGTAGGCTACCCCACTCTAAGATGGCCGACAGAGTAGATCCGATGACCCAAAACAGCGTTCCAATCGGCTGAGGTGAGTGAGGGTCTTGGTGACGGGGAAGCAACTTTCTGACCAGCGAGCAGGAGGGGAGCGGGAAGAAAATAACACCACCGCTTTTCTAATCAAGTGGAGGGGATAGCATGTAAGTGCTGCTAAGCTTCGTTTTCAAGCTAAGTGCACCTAAGCTTCGTATTCAGCAAAGTAAGTGACATTAAAAAGCTGCAAGAACAGCTGATAAGAGCGTGCAGATTAAAAATTAACAGACACAAAATACAGCGACCTCCCGGCTCACGCTTCAGGAGGGAATGACAGTTACAACAGGTTTAGAGAACCAATGCCATGCTGTCCCTTTTATAGTGGCCAATCGGGTGCCTTTGGAGGCTACCCCACTCTAAGATGGCCGCCGGAGTAGATCCGATCACCCAAAACAGCGTTCCAATCGGCTGAGGTGAGTGAGGGTCTTGGTGACGGGGAAGCAACTTTCTGACCAGCGAGCAGGAGGGGAGCGGGAAGAAAATAACACCACCGCTTTCCTGATCAAGCGGAGGGGATAGCATGTAAGTGCTGCTAAGCTTTGTTTTCAAGCTAAGTGCCCCTGAGCTTCGTATTCAGCAAAGTAAGTGACATTAAAAAGCTGCAAGAACAGCTGATTAGAGCGTGCAGATTAAAATTTAACAGACACAAAATACAGCGACCTCCCGGCTCACGCCTCAGGAGGGAATGACAGTTACAACAGGTTTAGAGAACCAATGCCACGCTGTCTCTTTTATAGTGGCCAATCGGGTGCCTTTGGAGGGTCCCCCACTCTAAGATGGCCGCCGGAGTAGATCCGATCACCCAAAACAGCGTTCCAATCGGCTGAGGTGAGTGAGGGTCTTGGTGACGGGGAAGCAACTTTCTGACCAGCGAGCAGGAGGGGAGCGGGAAGAAAATAACACCACCGCTTTTCTATTTAAGCGGAGGGGATAGCATGTAAGTGCTGCTAAGCTTCGTTTTCAAGCTAAGTGCACCTGAGCTTCGTATTCAGCAAAGTAAGTGACATTAAAAAGCTGCAAGAACAGCTGATAAGAGCGTGCAGATTAAAATTTAACAGACACAAAATACAGCGGCCTCCCGGTTCACGACTCGGGAGGGAATGACAGTTACAACAGGTTTAGAGAACCAATGCCACGCTGTCCCTTTTATAGTGGCCAATCGGGTGCCTTTGTAGGCTACCCCACTCTAAGATGGCCGCCGGAGTAGATCCGATGACCCAAAACAGCGTTCCAATCGGCTGAGGTGAGTGAGGGTCTTGGTGACGGGGAAGCAACTTTCTGACCAGCGAGCAGGAGGGGAGCGGGAAGAAAATAACACCACCGCTTTTCTAATCAAGTGGAGGGGATAGCATGTAAGTTCTGCTAAGCTTCGTTTTCAAGCTAAGTGCACCTAAGCTTCGTATTCAGCAAAGTAAGTGACATTAAAAAGCTGCAAGAACAGCTGATAAGAGTGTGCAGATTAAAAATTAACAGACACAAAATACAGCGACCTCCCGGCTCACGCTTCAGGAGGGAATGACAGTTACAACAGGTTTAGAGAACCAATGCCATGCTGTCCCTTTTATAGTGGCCAATCGGGTGCCTTTGGAGGCTACCCCACTCTAAGATGGCCGCCGGAGTAGATCCGATCACCCAAAACAGCGTTCCAATCGGCTGAGGTGAGTGAGGGTCTTGGTGACGGGGAAGCAACTTTCTGACCAGCGAGCAGGAGGGGAGCGGGAAGAAAATAACACCACGCTTTTCTATTTAAGCGGAGGGGATAGCATGTAAGTGCTGCTAAGCTTCGTTTTCAAGCTAAGTGCACCTGAGCTTCGTATTCAGCAAAATAAGTGACATTAAAAAGCTGCAAGAACAGCTGATAAGAGCGTGCAGATTAAAATTTAACAGACACAAAATACAGCGACCTCCCGGTTCACGACTCGGGAGGGAATGACAGTTACAACAGGTTTAGAGAACCAATGCCATGCTGTCCTTTTTATAGTGGCCAATCGGGTGCCTTTGGAGGCTACCCCACTCTAAGATCGCCGCCGGAGTAGATCCGATCACCCAAAACAGCGTTCCAATCGGCTGAGGTGAGTGAGGGTCTTGGTGACGGGGAAGCAACTTTCTGACCAGCGAGCAGGAGGGGAGCGGGAAGAAAATAACACCACCGCTTTCCTGATCAAGCGGAGGGGATAGCATGTAAGTGCTGCTAAGCTTTGTTTTCAAGCTAAGTGCCCCTGAGCTTCGTATTCAGCAAAGTAAGTGACATTAAAAAGCTGCAAGAACAGCTGATTAGAGCGTGCAGATTAAAATTTAACAGACACAAAATACAGCGACCTCCCGGCTCACGCCTCAGGAGGGAATGACAGTTACAACAGGTTTAGAGAACCAATGCCACGCTGTCTCTTTTATAGTGGCCAATCGGGTGCCTTTGGAGGGTCCCCCACTCTAAGATGGCCGCCGGAGTAGATCCGATCACCCAAAACAGCGTTCCAATCGGCTGAGGTGAGTGAGGGTCTTGGTGACGGGGAAGCAACTTTCTGACCAGCGAGCAGGAGGGGAGCGGGAAGAAAATAACACCACCGCTTTTCTATTTAAGCGGAGGGGATAGCATGTAAGTGCTGCTAAGCTTCGTTTTCAAGCTAAGTGCACCTGAGCTTCGTATTCAGCAAAGTAAGTGACATTAAAAAGCTGCAAGAACAGCTGATAAGAGCGTGCAGATTAAAATTTAACAGACACAAAATACAGCAGCCTCCCGGTTCACGACTCGGGAGGGAATGACAGTTACAACAGGTTTAGAGAACCAATGCCACGCTGTCCCTTTTATAGTGGCCAATCGGGTGCCTTTGTAGGCTACCCCACTCTAAGATGGCCGCCGGAGTAGATCTGATGACCCAAAACAGCGTTCCAATCGGCTGAGGTGAGTGAGGGTCTTGGTGACGGGGAAGCAACTTTCTGACCAGCGAGCAGGAGGGGAGCGGGAAGAAAATAACACCACCGCTTTTCTAATCAAGTGGAGGGGATAGCATGTAAGTGCTGCTAAGCTTCGTTTTCAAGCTAAGTGCACCTAAGCTTCGTATTCAGCAAAGTAAGTGACATTAAAAAGCTGCAAGAACAGCTGATAAGAGCGTGCAGATTAAAAATTAACAGACACAAAATACAGCGACCTCCCGGCTCACGCTTCAGGAGGGAATGACAGTTACAACAGGTTTAGAGAACCAATGCCATGCTGTCCCTTTTATAGTGGCCAATCGGGTGCCTTTGGAGGCTACCCCACTCTAAGATGGCCGCCGGAGTAGATCCGATCACCCAAAACAGCGTTCCAATCGGCTGAGGTGAGTGAGGGTCTTGGTGACGGGGAAGCAACTTTCTGACCAGCGAGCAGGAGGGGAGCGGGAAGAAAATAACACCACCGCTTTTCTAATCAAGTGGAGGGGATAGCATGTAAGTGCTGCTAAGCTTCGTTTTCAAGCTAAGTGCACCTGAGCTTCGTATTCAGCAAAGTAAGTGACATTAAAAAGCTGCAAGAACAGCTGATAAGAGCGTGCAGATTAAAATTTAACAGACACAAAATACAGCGACCTCCCGGCTCACGCCTCAGGAGGGAATGACAGTTACAACAGGTTTAGAGAACCAATGCCACGCTGCCCCTTTTGTAGTGGCCAATCGGGTGCCTTTGGAGGCTACCCCACTCTAAGATGGCCGCCAGAGTAGATCCAATCACCCAAAACAGCGTTCCAATCGGCTGAGGTGAGTGAGGGTCTTGGTGACGGGGAAGCAACTTTCTGACCAGCGAGCAGGAGGGTAGCGGGAAGAAAATAACACCACTGCTTTTCTAATCAAGCGGAGGGGATAGCATGTAAGTGCTGCTAAGCTTCGTTTTCAAGCTAAGTGCGCCTGAGCTTCGTATTCAGCAAAGTAAGTGACATTAAAAAGCTGCAAGAACAGCTGATAAGGGCGTGCAGATTAAAATTTAACAGACACAAAATACAGCGACCTCCCGGCTCACGCCTCAGGAGGGAATGACAGTTACAACAGGTTTAGAGAACCAATGCCACGCTGTCCCTTTTATAGTGGCCAATCGGGTGCCTTTGGAGGGTACCCCACTCTAAGATGGCCGCCGGAGTAGATACGATCACCCAAAACAGCGTTCCAATCGGCTGAGGTGAGTGAGGGTCTTGGTGACGGGGAAGCAACTTTCTGACCAGCGAGCAGGAAGGGAGCGGGAAGAAAATAACACCACCGCTTTTCTAATCAAGCGGAGGGGATAGCATGTAAGTGCTGCTAAGCTTCGTTTTCAAGCTAAGTGCACCTGAGCTTTGTATTCAGCAAAGTAAGTGACATTAAAAAGCTGCAAGAACAGCTGATAAGAGCGTGCAGATTAAAATTTAACAGACACAAAATACAGCGACCTCCCGGCTCACGCCTCAGGAGGGAATGACAGTTACAACAGGTTTAGAGAACCAATGCCATGCTGTCCCTTTTATAGTGGCCAATCGGGTGCCTTTGGAGGCTACCCCACTCTAAGATCGCCGCCGGAGTAGATCCGATCACCCAAAACAGCGTTCCAATCGGCTGAGGGGACGACCGCGTGGGTAAGTTTGCGCGAGATTTTCCCCGCGATCACACGCGAACATGTACTAGCGAGCCGCACACTTTCGAGATTACACATAGCGCCCGGAAACGGAATTACGTCACCCAAACAAGATGGCCACGCCCATGTACGACCGCTAGGGTTACTTCGCAAACGTTGCGCTACAAGCGGCTTGCGAACACGCAAAAAATCACGCGAACAAACACGCCGCAAAAAAACAAATCGTGTATTCGCATGAATTCGCGGCTTCTGAAATCGATCTTGCCTGAATTTGCGCCCCGCGAAATGCGCGAAATTGCAGAAAAACGATTTTTGCAAAACTGAAAGCACTCAGCAGGTGCAAAAGTTCCATCTTAACGTTAGTAACCATTCCCTCTAGTGCTTCATGAGGGGCCCCTCCAGAGTTCAGTTGCCTACTTGCAACTATTCTATGACCCTGCTCTGACCCTGACAGCAGGCTCAGAGAATAGCTACAAATATGCCAAAGGTCCTACTAAAAAAAATTAGACTGCAACAGAAAGCAATTACAGATAAGGAAGCAGGTTCCAGACTGGAAGTTCAAATTCAGTGACACATTAATCAATCAGCCCCTAATTCATTCATGTCAGTTGAGGCAGGGCAGGTGTGCTTTTCCCCCCATAATCTACAGTGATGAAACAGAGGGTGGCATGGGTGAGCCAGAGGGTGGCAGTGGTGAAACAGAGGGTGGCAGTGGTGAAAAAGAGGGTGCTGTGATGAACTAGACGTAGAAACAACATGGTCGTGACCGTTGCTACCCGACAAGTAAGTTGGCGTTTGCGAACTGGTAAAAAACCATCGCGAAACGGCAGAAACACTTTCAAACCTAAAAAACAAAAAATCCGCAAAATTCGCGAGAGTTCGTGGATTTTGCGGATTGCGAATCCGTAAATACGCAATTTCGCGGATAGCCAATTCGCAAAATTCGCCCATGCTTAGTATTCACTCTCTACCGCCTTATGTCCTTTCATCCATGAGGTACCTTACCAATCGCATCCTTCATCCATCATTCCCTTCCTTCAGTCCTTTCACCTTTTCTTTTCTCGGTACATTCTCTTCATTACTGACCTCACCTTTAACCCATTCTTTTCCTCTAATGCTCCCTCTATTTCTCGTTCACTAATTCCTTCTTTTCTCTCAAAAAGTCCTATTATTTTCGATCTTCCTTAAACTTCCTTTCTTGCTTCTTCCCTTCTTTCCTCCCTTTTTTCTCTTCCACTCTCTCTTTCACCTTACCTTCTTCCCTCTAATCCACCCTAACCTATTTCCTTCTTTTACTCTCTTTTTTGACATCTCTTCCACCCTATTTCCCAATATCCTTCCTTTAAACCCACCCGTCTGTCACTGATTGTCTGACAAAATATTGAAAGACAGAAAATCAACCTACAAAAATATCGACACTGAAATTTCGACCTTAAAAATATAGAAGTCCTATCTACATAAAGGTAAGTACAAAAATATCGAGAAAAAAAATTGTAAAAAATATTGATGTCAGAAATATTGTTTTTTAAAATGTTTTAATAATAATGTAAAAATAAGTAAAAAAGATAAATAACTAAAAAAATTAGAGATCTACATTTTAAAACATATTTTAAAAATAATAACTATACATATAATTTGAACATGAATTAAACACCTACATATACATTAATATATATACTTACTCCACATATTTCAACAGTAGGGAAAGCACTGGACAGCATAGGGGCAAAAATTACTATTCCCAACCAGGGAGTGCAACAGTAGGGAAAGCGTTAGATAGCTTAGGGGTAAAAATTACTATTCCCACTCCAAAGAGTGCAACAGTAGGGAAAGCGTTGGATAGCGTAGAGGTAAAAATTACTATTCCCACTCCAGAGAGTGCAACATTAGGGAAAGTGCGGGATATCGTAGAGGTAAAAATTACTATTCCCACTCCAGAGAGTGCAACATTAGGGAAAGTGCGGGATATCGTAGAGGTAAAAATTACTATTCCCACTCAAGTGAGTGCAACATTAGGGAAAGTGCTGTATAGCGTAGAGGTAAAAATTACTTTTCCCACTCCAGTGAGTGCAACAGTAGGGAAAGTGTTGGATAGCATAGGGGTAAAAATTTGTATTCCAATGCCAGAGAATGCACAAATAGGGAAAGTGCTGGATAGCGTAGGTGTTAAATTAACATACTTTTCACTTACATAATGTTTCATAAAAAATAACATATTAATTTACAAAAAATTATTATTAAATATTAATAAATTAAAATTAATATTTACTTAAATAACATTAACATTAAGTAATTAATACAAATTAATTGCCAATTAATACTTAATTAACAATTAATTTATAATAAATGCCAATAAATAAACAATCTCATTAATTAATTTAATTTAATTACTTGCCACGCTATTCCCCTATAAACCCACAGCCCACTACACATAAAAAGTCCCATAATTAATTTAATTATCAATTAATCACCTATTACAAATAAATCAGCAATTTATTATTAATTAACAATACATTAATTGACAATACCAATAAATAAAATCATATAATACATTAATTCTAATTAATATAATTAACTAATTATTAAACCTTAATTAACAATTAATAATTAGTTAAAAATAAATTAATAATCAATACCAATTAATAAAAGCATATTAATTAATTAATTATAATTACTATTCCCCTATAAACCCAAAACCTGCTCTGATACTAAAATGCAAAATTTACTTTAGCTGAATTACAAATGTCTAAACATTTATTTTAAAATGTATGAAAGTACATTACAAAAAGTTTAACATACATATAAAATACATACTAAAATACATAACAAAAAAGAATCGATAATATTAACAACAATATTTTTGCTTACGATATTACTTACTTCGATATTGCTTACCATAAAACTCGATATTAATGTAGGTCGATATTCAAAATTCCATATTTTGACTGACCACCTCCTTCATTATAACTGGATGCTTTTTTTAAATATTTTTATTGACAGCACAAGCAATCTTACATTTAAAAAATAAAGCATTTTACAACAATAGTAAAATAAAGAAGAAAATTGAAGTACATAAATTCCTTGAAAACTTGATCAAATAAAAAATAGGCAAGGAAATCTAAAGTATATTAAAAAAGGGAAATACATCAGGAACTATTCACAAATCGTGAGTAGGGAACAAGTTACCCCAAATTTTATCAACTTTCTTCAAAGAACCAATCCCTCGAATTTTGGCCGCCGGAGTAGATCCGATCACCCAAAACAGCGTTCCAATCGGCTGAGGTGAGTGAGGGTCTTGGTGACGGGGAAGCAACTTTCTGACCAGCGAGCAGGAGGGGAGCGGGAAGAAAATAACACCACCGCTTTTCTATTTAAGCGGAGGGGATAGCATGTAAGTGCTGCTAAGCTTCGTTTTCAAGCTAAGTGCACCTGAGCTTCGTATTCAGCAAAGTAAGTGACATTAAAAAGCTGCAAGAACAGCTGATAAGAGCGTGCAGATTAAAATTTAACAGACACAAAATACAGCGACCTCCCGGTTCACGACTCGGGAGGGAATGACAGTTACAACAGGTTTAGAGAACCAATGCCACGCTGTCCCTTTTATAGTGGCCAATCGGGTGCCTTTGTAGGCTACCCCACTCTAAGATGGCCGCCAGAGTAGATCCGATGACCCAAAACAGCGTTCCAATCGGCTGAGGTGAGTGAGGGTCTTGGTGACGGGGAAGCAACTTTCTGACCAGCGAGCAGGAGGGGAGCGGGAAGAAAATAACACCACCGCTTTTCTAATCAAGTGGAGGGGATAGCATGTAAGTGCTGCTAAGCTTCGTTTTCAAGCTAAGTGCACCTAAGCTTCGTATTCAGCAAAGTAAGTGACATTAAAAAGCTGCAAGAACAGCTGATAAGAGCGTGCAGATTAAAAATTAACAGACACAAAATACAGCGACCTCCCGGCTCACGCTTCAGGAGGGAATGACAGTTACAACAGGTTTAGAGAACCAATGCCATGCTGTCCCTTTTATAGTGGCCAATCGGGTGCCTTTGGAGGCTACCCCACTCTAAGATGGCCGCCGGAGTAGATCCGATCACCCAAAACAGCGTTCCAATCGGCTGAGGTGAGTGAGGGTCTTGGTGACGGGGAAGCAACTTTCTGACCAGCGAGCAGGAGGGGAGCGGGAAGAAAATAACACCACGCTTTTCTATTTAAGCGGAGGGGATAGCATGTAAGTGCTGCTAAGCTTCGTTTTCAAGCTAAGTGCACCTGAGCTTCGTATTCAGCAAAATAAGTGACATTAAAAAGCTGCAAGAACAGCTGATAGGAGCGTGCAGATTAAAATTTAACAGACACAAAATACAGCGACCTCCCGGTTCACGACTCGGGAGGGAATGACAGTTACAACAGGTTTAGAGAACCAATGCCATGCTGTCCTTTTTATAGTGGCCAATCGGGTGCCTTTGGAGGCTACCCCACTCTAAGATCGCCGCCGGAGTAGATCCGATCACCCAAAACAGCGTTCCAATCGGCTGAGGTGAGTGAGGGTCTTGGTGACGGGGAAGCAACTTTCTGACCAGCGAGCAGGAGGGGAGCGGGAAGAAAATAACACCACCGCTTTCCTGATCAAGCGGAGGGGATAGCATGTAAGTGCTGCTAAGCTTTGTTTTCAAGCTAAGTGCCCCTGAGCTTCGTATTCAGCAAAGTAAGTGACATTAAAAAGCTGCAAGAACAGCTGATTAGAGCGTGCAGATTAAAATTTAACAGACACAAAATACAGCGACCTCCCGGCTCACGCCTCAGGAGGGAATGACAGTTACAACAGGTTTAGAGAACCAATGCCACGCTGTCTCTTTTATAGTGGCCAATCGGGTGCCTTTGGAGGGTCCCCCACTCTAAGATGGCCGCCGGAGTAGATCCGATCACCCAAAACAGCGTTCCAATCGGCTGAGGTGAGTGAGGGTCTTGGTGACGGGGAAGCAACTTTCTGACCAGCGAGCAGGAGGGGAGCGGGAAGAAAATAACACCACCGCTTTTCTATTTAAGCGGAGGGGATAGCATGTAAGTGCTTCTAAGCTTCGTTTTCAAGCTAAGTGCACCTGAGCTTCGTATTCAGCAAAGTAAGTGACATTAAAAAGCTGCAAGAACAGCTGATAAGAGCGTGCAGATTAAAATTTAACAGACACAAAATACAGCGACCTCCCGGTTCACGACTCGGGAGGGAATGACAGTTACAACAGGTTTAGAGAACCAATGCCACGCTGTCCCTTTTATAGTGGCCAATCGGGTGCCTTTGTAGGCTACCCCACTCTAAGATGGCCGCCGGAGTAGATCCGATGACCCAAAACAGCGTTCCAATCGGCTGAGGTGAGTGAGGGTCTTGGTGACGGGGAAGCAACTTTCTGACCAGCGAGCAGGAGGGGAGCGGGAAGAAAATAACACCACCGCTTTTCTAATCAAGTGGAGGGGATAGCATGTAAGTGCTGCTAAGCTTCGTTTTCAAGCTAAGTGCACCTAAGCTTCGTATTCAGCAAAGTAAGTGACATTAAAAAGCTGCAAGAACAGCTGATAAGAGCGTGCAGATTAAAAATTAACAGACACAAAATACAGCGACCACCCGGCTCACGCTTCAGGAGGGAATGACAGTTACAACAGGTTTAGAGAACCAATGCCATGCTGTCCCTTTTATAGTGGCCAATCGGGTGCCTTTGGAGGCTACCCCACTCTAAGATGGCCGCCGGAGTAGATCCGATCACCCAAAACAGCGTTCCAATCGGCTGAGGTGAGTGAGGGTCTTGGTGACGGGGAAGCAACTTTCTGACCAGCGAGCAGGAGGGGAGCGGGAAGAAAATAACACCACCGCTTTTCTAATCAAGTGGAGGGGATAGCATGTAAGTGCTGCTAAGCTTCGTTTTCAAGCTAAGTGCACCTGAGCTTCGTATTCAGCAAAGTAAGTGACATTAAAAAGCTGCAAGAACAGCTGATAAGAGCGTGCAGATTAAAATTTAACAGACACAAAATACAGCGACCTCCCGGCTCACGCCTCAGGAGGGAATGACAGTTACAACAGGTTTAGAGAACCAATGCCACGCTGCCCCTTTTGTAGTGGCCAATCGGGTGCCTTTGGAGGCTACCCCACTCTAAGATGGCCGCCAGAGTAGATCCAATCACCCAAAACAGCGTTCCAATCGGCTGAGGTGAGTGAGGGTCTTGGTGACGGGGAAGCAACTTTCTGACCAGCGAGCAGGAGGGTAGCGGGAAGAAAATAACACCACTGCTTTTCTAATCAAGCGGAGGGGATAGCATGTAAGTGCTGCTAAGCTTCGTTTTCAAGCTAAGTGCGCCTGAGCTTCGTATTCAGCAAAGTAAGTGACATTAAAAAGCTGCAAGAACAGCTGATAAGGGCGTGCAGATTAAAATTTAACAGACACAAAATACAGCGACCTCCCGGCTCACGCCTCAGGAGGGAATGACAGTTACAACAGGTTTAGAGAACCAATGCCACGCTGTCCCTTTTATAGTGGCCAATCGGGTGCCTTTGGAGGGTACCCCACTCTAAGATGGCCGCCGGAGTAGATACGATCACCCAAAACAGCGTTCCAATCGGCTGAGGTGAGTGAGGGTCTTGGTGACGGGGAAGCAACTTTCTGACCAGCGAGCAGGAAGGGAGCGGGAAGAAAATAACACCACCGCTTTTCTAATCAAGCGGAGGGGATAGCATGTAAGTGCTGCTAAGCTTCGTTTTCAAGCTAAGTGCACCTGAGCTTTGTATTCAGCAAAGTAAGTGACATTAAAAAGCTGCAAGAACAGCTGATAAGAGCGTGCAGATTAAAATTTAACAGACACAAAATACAGCGACCTCCCGGCTCACGCCTCAGGAGGGAATGACAGTTACAACAGGTTTAGAGAACCAATGCCATGCTGTCCCTTTTATAGTGGCCAATCGGGTGCCTTTGGAGGCTACCCCACTCTAAGATCGCCGCCGGAGTAGATCCGATCACCCAAAACAGCGTTCCAATCGGCTGAGGTGAGTGAGGGTCTTGGTGACGGGGAAGCAACTTTCTGACCAGCGAGCAGGAGGGGAGCGGGAAGAAAATAACACCACCGCTTTTCTAATCAAGCGGAGGGGATAGCATGTAAGTGCTGCTAAGCTTCGTTTTCAAGCTAAGTGCACCTGAGCTTCGTATTCAGCAAAGTAAGTGACATTAAAAAGCTGCAAGAACAGCTGATTAGAGCGTGCAGATTAAAATTTAACAGACACAAAATACAGCGACCTCCCGGCTCACGCCTCAGGAGGGAATGACAGTTACAACAGGTTTAGAGAACCAATGCCACGCTGTCTCTTTTATAGTGGCCAATCGGGTGTCTTTGGAGGGTCCCCCACTCTAAGATGGCCGCCGGAGTAGATCCGATCACCCAAAACAGCGTTCCAATCGGCTGAGGTGAGTGAGGGTCTTGGTGACGGGGAAGCAACTTTCTGACCAGCGAGCAGGAGGGGAGCGGGAAGAAAATAACACCACCGCTTTTCTATTTAAGCGGAGGGGATAGCATGTAAGTGCTGCTAAGCTTCGTTTTCAAGCTAAGTGCACCTGAGCTTCGTATTCAGCAAAGTAAGTGACATTAAAAAGCTGCAAGAACAGCTGATAAGAGCGTGCAGATTAAAATTTAACAGACACAAAATACAGCGACCTCCCGGTTCACGACTCGGGAGGGAATGACAGTTACAACAGGTTTAGAGAACCAATGCCACGCTGTCTCTTTTATAGTGGCCAATCGGGTGCCTTTGGAGGGTACCCCACTCTAAGATGGCCGCCGGAGTAGATACGATCACCCAAAACAGCGTTCCAATCGGCTGAGGTGAGTGAGGGTCTTGGTGACGGGGAAGCAACTTTCTGACCAGCGAGCAGGAGGGTAGCGGGAAGAAAATAACACCACTGCTTTTCTAATCAAGCGGAGGGGATAGCATGTAAGTGCTGCTAAGCTTCGTTTTCAAGCTAAGTGCGCCTGAGCTTCGTATTCAGCAAAGTAAGTGACATTAAAAAGCTGCAAGAACAGCTGATAAGGGCGTGCAGATTAAAATTTAACAGACACAAAATACAGCGACCTCCCGGCTCACGCCTCAGGAGGGAATGACAGTTACAACAGGTTTAGAGAACCAATGCCACGCTGTCCCTTTTATAGTGGCCAATCGGGTGCCTTTGGAGGGTACCCCACTCTAAGATGGCCGCCGTAGTAGATACGATCACCCAAAACAGCGTTCCAATCGGCTGAGGTGAGTGAGGGTCTTGGTGACGGGGAAGCAACTTTCTGACCAGCGAGCAGGAAGGGAGCGGGAAGAAAATAACACCACCGCTTTTCTAATCAAGCGGAGGGGATAGCATGTAAGTGCTGCTAAGCTTCGTTTTCAAGCTAAGTGCACCTGAGCTTTGTATTCAGCAAAGTAAGTGACATTAAAAAGCTGCAAGAACAGCTGATAAGAGCGTGCAGATTAAAATTTAACAGACACAAAATACAGCGACCTCCCGGCTCACGCCTCAGGAGGGAATGACAGTTACAACAGGTTTAGAGAACCAATGCCATGCTGTCCCTTTTATAGTGGCCAATCGGGTGCCTTTGGAGGCTACCCCACTCTAAGATCGCCGCCGGAGTAGATCCGATCACCCAAAACAGCGTTCCAATCGGCTGAGGTGAGTGAGGGTCTTGGTGACGGGGAAGCAACTTTCTGACCAGCGAGCAGGAGGGGAGCGGGAAGAAAATAACACCACCGCTTTTCTAATCAAGCGGAGGGGATAGCATGTAAGTGCTGCTAAGCTTCGTTTTCAAGCTAAGTGCACCTGAGCTTCGTATTCAGCAAAGTAAGTGACATTAAAAAGCTGCAAGAACAGCTGATTAGAGCGTGCAGATTAAAATTTAACAGACACAAAATACAGCGACCTCCCGGCTCACGCCTCAGGAGGGAATGACAGTTACAACAGGTTTAGAGAACCAATGCCACGCTGTCTCTTTTATAGTGGCCAATCGGGTGTCTTTGGAGGGTCCCCCACTCTAAGATGGCCGCCGGAGTAGATCCGATCACCCAAAACAGCGTTCCAATCGGCTGAGGTGAGTGAGGGTCTTGGTGACGGGGAAGCAACTTTCTGACCAGCGAGCAGGAGGGGAGCGGGAAGAAAATAACACCACCGCTTTTCTATTTAAGCGGAGGGGATAGCATGTAAGTGGTGCTAAGCTTCGTTTTCAAGCTAAGTGCACCTGAGCTTCGTATTCAGCAAAGTAAGTGACATTAAAAAGCTGCAAGAACAGCTGATAAGAGCGTGCAGATTAAAATTTAACAGACACAAAATACAGCGACCTCCCGGTTCACGACTCGGGAGGGAATGACAGTTACAACAGGTTTAGAGAACCAATGCCACGCTGTCTCTTTTATAGTGGCCAATCGGGTGCCTTTGGAGGGTCCCCCACTCTAAGATGGCCGCCGGAGTAGATCCGATCACCCAAAACAGCGTTCCAATCGGCTGAGGTGAGTGAGGGTCTTGGTGACGGGGAAGCAACTTTCTGACCAGCGAGCAGGAGGGGAGCGGGAAGAAAATAACACCAGCGCTTTTCTATTTAAGCGGAGGGGATAGCATGTAAGTGCTGCTAAGCTTCGTTTTCAAGCTAAGTGCACCTGAGCTTCGTATTCAGCAAAGTAAGTGACATTAAAAAGCTGCAAGAAGAGCTGATAAGAGCGTGCAGATTAAAATTTAACAGACACAAAATACAGCGACCTCCCGGTTCACGACTCGGGAGGGAATGACAGTTACAACAGGTTTAGAGAACCAATGCCATGCTGTCCCTTTTATAGTGGCCAATCGGGTGCCTTTGGAGGCTACCCCACTCTAAGATCGCCGCCGGAGTAGATCCGATCACCCAAAACAGCGTTCCAATCGGCTGAGGTGAGTGAGGGTCTTGGTGACGGGGAAGCAACTTTCTGACCAGCGAGCAGGAGGGGAGCGGGAAGAAAATAACACCACCGCTTTTCTATTTAAGCGGAGGGGATAGCATGTAAGTGCTGCTAAGCTTCGTTTTCAAGCTAAGTGCACCTAAGCTTCGTATTCAGCAAAGTAAGTGACATTAAAAAGCTGCAAGAACAGCTGATAAGAGCGTGCAGATTAAAAATTAACAGACACAAAATACAGCGACCTCCCGGCTCACGCTTCAGGAGGGAATGACAGTTACAACAGGTTTAGAGAACCAATGCCATGCTGTCCCTTTTATAGTGGCCAATCGGATGCCTTTGGAGGATACCCCACTCTAAGATGGCCGCCGGAGTAGATCCAATCACCCAAAACAGCGTTCCAATCGGCTGAGGTGAGTGAGGGTCTTGGTGACGGGGAAGCAACTTTCTGACCAGCGAGCAGGAGGGGAGCGGGAAGAAAATAACACCACCGCTTTTCTAATCAAGCGGAGGGGATAGCATGTAAGTGCTGCTAAGTTTCGTTTTCAAGCTAAGTGCACCTGAGCTTCGTATTCAGCAAAGTAAGTGACATTAAAAAGCTGCAAGAACAGCTGATAAGAGCGTGCAGATTAAAATTTAACAGACACAAAATACAGCGACCTCCCGGCTCACGCCTCAGGAGGGAATGACAGTTACAACAGGTTTAGAGAACCAATGCCACGCTGCCCCTTTTGTAGTGGCCAATCGGGTGCCTTTGGAGGCTACCCCACTCTAAGATGGCCGCCGGAGTAGATCCAATCACCCAAAACAGCGTTCCAATCGGCTGAGGTGAGTGAGGGTCTTGGTGACGGGGAAGCAACTTTCTGACCAGCGAGCAGGAGGGTAGCGGGAAGAAAATAACACCACTGCTTTTCTAATCAAGCGGAGGGGATAGCATGTAAGTGCTGCTAAGCTTCGTTTTCAAGCTAAGTGCGCCTGAGCTTCGTATTCAGCAAAGTAAGTGACATTAAAAAGCTGCAAGAACAGCTGATAAGGGCGTGCAGATTAAAATTTAACAGACACAAAATACAGCGACCTCCCGGCTCACGCCTCAGGAGGGAATGACAGTTACAACAGGTTTAGAGAACCAATGCCACGCTGTCCCTTTTATAGTGGCCAATCGGGTGCCTTTGGAGGGTACCCCACTCTAAGATGGCCGCCGGAGTAGATACGATCACCCAAAACAGCGTTCCAATCGGCTGAGGTGAGTGAGGGTCTTGGTGAAGGGGAAGCAACTTTCTGACCAGCGAGCAGGAGGGGAGCGGGAAGAAAATAACACCACCGCTTTTCTAATCAAGCGGAGGGGATAGCATGTAAGTGCTGCTAAGCTTCGTTTTCAAGCTAAGTGCACCTAAGCTTCGTATTCAGCAAAGTAAGTGACATTAAAAAGCTGCAAGAACAGCTGATAAGAGCGTGCAGATTAAAATTTAACAGACACAAAATACGGCGACCTCCCGGCTCACGCCTCAGGAGGGAATGACAGTTACAACATGTTTAGAGAACCAATGTCATGCTGTCCCTTTTATAGTGGCCAATCGGGTGCCTTTGGAGGCTACCCCACTCTAAGATGGCCGCCGGAGTAGATCCGATCACCCAAAACAGCCTTCCAATCGGCTGAGGTGAGTGAGGGTCTTGGTGACGGGGAAGCAACTTTCTGACCAGCGAGCAGGAGGGGAGCGGGAAGAAAATAACACCACCGCTTTTCTAATCAAGCGGAGAGTACAGCATGTAAGTGCTGCTAAGCTTCGTTTTCAAGCTAAGTGCACCTGAGCTTCGTATTCAGCAAAGTAAGTGACATTAAAAAGCTGCAAGAACAGCTGATAAGAGCGTGCAGATTAAAATTTAACAGACACAAAATACAGCGACCTCCCGGCTCACGCCTCAGGAGGGAATGACAGTTACAACAAGTTTAGAGAACCAATGCCACGCTGCCCCTTTTGTAGTGGCCAATCGGGTGCCTTTGTAGGCTACCCCACTCTAAGATGGCCGCCGGAGTAGATCAAATCACCCAAAACAGCGTTCCAATCGGCTGAGGTGAGTGAGGGTCTTGGTGACGGGGAAGCAACTTTCTGACCAGCGAGCAGGAGGGTAGCGGGAAGAAAATAACACCACCGCTTTTCTAATCAAGCGGAGGGGATAGCATGTAAGTGCTGCTAAGCTTTGTTTTCATGCTAAGTGCGCCTGAGCTTCGTATTCAGCAAAGTAAGTGACATTAAAAAGCTGCAAGATCATCTGATAAGGGCGTGCAGATTAAAATTTAACAGACACAAAATACAGCGACCTCCCGGCTCACGCCTCAGGAGGGAATGACAGTTACAACAGGTTTAGAGAACCAATGCCATGCTGTCCCTTTTATAGTGGCCAATCGGGGGCCTTTGGAGGCTACCCCACTCTAAGATGGCCGCCGGAGTAGATCTTATCACCCAAAACAGCCTTCCAATCGGCTGAGGTGAGTGAGGGTCTTGGTGACGGGGAAGCAACTTTCTAACCAGCGAGCAGGAGGGGAGCGGGAAGAAAATAACACCACCGCTTTTCTAATCAAGCGGAGGGGATAGCATGTAAGTCCTGCTAAGCTTCATTTTCAAGCTAAGTGCGCCTGAGCTCCGTATTCAGCAAAGTAAGTGACATTAAAAAGCTGCAAGAACAGCTGATAAGAGCGTGCAGATTAAAATTTAACAGACACAAAATATAGCGACCTCCCGGCTCACGCCTCAGGAGGGAATGACAGTTACAACAGGTTCAGAGAACCAATGCCATGCTGTCCCTTTTATAGTGGCCAATCGGGTGCCTTTGGAGGGTACCCCACTCTAAAATGGCCGCCGGAGTAGATCCGATCACCCAAAACAGCGTTCCAATCGGCTGAGGTGAGTGAGGGTCTTGGTGACGGGGAAGCAACTTTCTGACCAGCGAGCAGGAGGGGAGCGGGAAGAAAATAACACCACCGCTTTTCTAATCAAGCGGAGGGGATAGCATGTAAGTCCTGCTAAGCTTCATTTTCAAGCTAAGTGCGCCTGAGCTTCGTATTCAGCAAAGTAAGTGACATTAAAAAGCTGCAAGAACAGCTGATAAGAGCGTGCAGATTAAAATTTAACAGACACAAAATATAGCGACCTCCCGGCTCACGCCTCAGGAGGGAATGACAGTTACAACAGGTTTAGAGAACCAATGCCACGCTGTCCCTTTTATAGTGGCCAATCGGGTGCCTTTGGAGGCTACCCCACTGTAAGATGGCCGCCGGAGTAGATCCGATCACCCAAAACAGCGTGACAATCGGCTGAGGTGAGTGAGGGTCTTGGTGACGGGGAAGCAACTTTCTGACTAGCGAGCAGGAGGGGAGCAGGAAGAAATTAACACCACCGCTTTTCTAATCAAGCGGAGGGGATAGCATGTAAGTGCTGCTAAGCTTCGTTTTCAAGCTAAGTGCACCTGAGCTTCGTATTCAGCAAAGTAAGTGACATTAAAAAGCTGCAAGAACAGCTGATAAGAGCGTGCAGATTAAAATTTAACAGACACAAAATACAGCGACCTCCCGGCTCACGCCTCAGGAGGGAATGACAGTTACAACAGGTTTAGAGAACCAATGCCATGCTGTCCCTTTTATAGTTGCCAATCGGGTGCCTTTGGAGGCTACCCCACTCTAAGATGGCCGCCGGAGTAGATCCGATCACCCAAAACAGCGGTCCAATCGGCTGAGGTGAGTGAAGGTCTTGGTGACGGGGAAGCAAATTTCTGACCAGCGAGCAGGAGGGGAGCGGGAAGAAAATAACATCACCGCTTTTCTAATCAAGCGGAGGGGATAGCATGTAAGTCCTGCTAAGCTTCGTTTTCAAGCTAAGTGCGCCAGAGCTTCGTATTCAGCAAAGTAAGTGACATTAAAAAGCTGCAAGAACAGCTGATAAGAGCGTGCAGATTAAAATTTAACAGACACAAAATACAGCGACCTCCCGGCTCACGCCTCAGGAGGGAATTACAGTTACAACAGGTTTAGAGAACCAATGCCATGCTGTCCCTTTTATAGTGGCCAATCGGGTGCCTTTGGAGGGTACCCCACTCTAAAATGGCCGCCGGAGTAGATCCGATCACCCAAAACAGAGTTCCAATCGGCTGAGGTGAGTGAGGGTCTTGGTGACGGGGAAGCAACTTTCTGACCAGCGAGCAGGAGGGGAGCGGGAAGAAAATAACACCACCGCTTTTCTAATCAAGCGGAGGGGATAGCATGTAAGTGCTGCTAAGCTTCGTTTTCAAGCTAAGTGCACCTGAGCTTCGTATTCAGCAAAGTAAGTGACATTAAAAAGCTGCAAGAACAGCTGATAAGAGCGTGCACATTAAAATTTAACAGACACAAAATACAGCGACCTCCCGGCTCACGCCTCAGGAGGAAATGACAGTTACAACAGGTTTAGAGAACCAATGCCACGCTGTCCCTTTTATAGTGGCCAATCGGGTGCCTTTGGATGGTACGTTGGAAGAGGTGTGGCGCCCCAGCCAGGTCGACTGACTCCGGAATCTGGGGATCACGGTTCGATCCCCGGCACCGGCGGCAGATTAGCCCAGCACCATGTGACTCTGGGCAATAGCTTGCTTAATCTTCCCGACGGCCCCCAGCGCCTAGAGACCCTAACGGGTGATTGTGCGCTTTACAAATGTGGATATTATTATTATTATTACCCCACTCTAAGATGGCCGCCGTAATAGATCCGATCACCCAAAACAGCGTTACAATCGGCTGAGGTGAGTGAGGGTCTTGGTGACGGGGAAGCAACTTTCTGACCAGCGAGCAGGAGGGGAGCGGGAAGAAAATAACACCACCGCTTTTCTAATCAAGCAGAGGGGATAGCATGTAAGTCCTGCTAAGCTTCATTTTCAAGCTAAGTGCGCCTGAGCTTCGTATTCAGCAAAGTAAGTGACATTAAAAAGCTGCAAGAACAGCTGATAAGAGCGTGCAGATTAAAATTTAACAGACACAAAATATAGCGACCTCCCGGCTCATGCCTCAGGAGGGAATGACAGTTACAACAGGTTCAGAGAACCAATGCCATGCTGTCCCTTTTATAGTGGCCAATCGGGTGCCTTTGGAGGCTACCCCACTCTAAAATGGCCGCCGGAGTAGATCCGATCACCCAAAACAGCGTTCCAATCGGCTGAGGTGAGTGAGGGTCTTGGTGACGAGGAAGCAACTTTCTGACCAGCGAGCAGGAGGGGAGCGGGAAGAAAATAACACCACCGCTTTTCTAATCAAGCGGAGGGGATAGCATGTAAGTGCTGCTAAGCTTCGTTTTCAAGCTAAGTGCACCTGAGCTTCGTATTCAGCAAAGTAAGTGACATTAAAAAGCTGCAAGAACAGCTGATAAGAGCGTGCAGATTAAAATTTAACAGACACAAAATACAGCAACCTCCCGGCTCACGCCTCAGGAGGGAATGACAGTTACAACAGGTTTAGAGAACCAATGCCACGCTGTCCCTTTTATAGTGGCCAATCGGGTGCCTTTGAAGGCTACCCCACTCTAAGATGGCCGCCGGAGTAGATCCGATCACCCAAAACAGCTTTCCAATCCGCTGAGGTGAGTGAGGGTCTTGGTGACGGGGAAGCAACTTTCTGACCAGCGAGCAGGAGGGGAGCAGGAAGAAAATAACACCACCGCTTTTCTAATCAAGCGGAGGGGATAGCATGTAAGTGCTGCTAAGCTTCGTTTTCAAGCTAAGTGCACCTGAGCTTCGTATTCAGCAAAGTAAGTGACATTAAAAAGCTGCAAGAACAGCTGATAAGAGCGTGCAGATTAAAATTTAACAGACACAAAATACAGCGACCTCCCGGCTCACGCCTCAGGAGGGAATGACAGTTACAACAGGTTTAGAGAACCAATGCCATGCTGTCCCTTTTATAGTGGCCAATCGGGTGCCTTTGGAGGCTACCCCACTCTAAGATGGCCGCCGGAGTAGATCCGATCACCCAAAACAGCGTTCCAATCGGCTGAGGTGAGTGAGGGTCTTGGTGACGGGGAAGCAACTTTCTGACCAGCGAGCAGGAGGGGAGCGGGAAGAAAATAACATCACCGCTTTTCTAATCAAGCGGAGGGGATAGCATGTAAGTCCTGCTAAGCTTCGTTTTCAAGCTAAGTGCACCAGAGCTTCGTATTCAGCAAAGTAAGTGACATTAAAAAGCTGCAAGAACAGCTGATAAGAGCGTGCAGATTAAAATTTAACAGACACAAAATACAGCGACCTCCCGGCTCACGCCTCAGGAGGGAATGACAGTTACAACAGGTTTAGAGAACCAATGCCACGCTGTCCCTTTTATAGTGGCCAATCGGGTGCCTTTGGAGGCTACCCCACTCTAAGATGGCCGCCGGAGTAGATCCGATCACCCAAAACAGCGTTCCAATCGGCTGAGGTGAGTGAGGGTCTTGGTGACGGGGAAGCAACTTTCTGACCAGCGAGCAGGAGGGGAGCGGGAAGAAAATAACACCACCGCTTTTCTAATCAAGCGGAGGGGATAGCATGTAAGTGCTGCTAAGCTTCGTTTTCAAGCTAAGTGCACCTGAGCTTCGTATTCAGCAAAGTGACATTAAAAAGCTGCAAGAACAGCTGATAAGAGCGTGCAGATTACAATTTAACAGACACAAAATACAGCAACCTCCCGGCTCACGCCTCAGGAGGGAATGACAGTTACAACAGGTTTAGAGAACCAATGCCACGCTGTCCCTTTTATAGTGGCCAATAGGGTGCCTTTGGAGGCTACCCCACTCTAAGATGGCCGCCGGAGTAGATCTGATCACCCAAAACAGCGTTCCAATCGGCTGAGGTGAGTGAGGATCTTGGTGACGGAGAAGCAACTTTCTGACCAGCGAGCAGGAGGGGAGCGGGAAGAAAATAACACCACCGCTTTTCTAATCAAGCGGAGGGGATAGCATGTAAGTGCTGCTAAGCTTCGTTTTCAAGCTAAGTGCACCTGAGCTTCGTATTCAGCAAAGTAAGTGACATTAATAAGCTGCAAGAACAGCTGATAAGAGCGTGCAGATTAAAATTTAACAGACACAAAATACAGCGACCTCCCGGCTCATGCCTCAGGAGGGAATGACAGTTACAACAGTATTGAGTTAATTAAAGGCTCCATTGCGAGAGCAAACAAAAGGGGCGACAGGGGGCACCCTTGACGTGTGCCTCATAGAACCGGGAAACTATTAGAAATTAAATTAGCATAACCTATTTTTGCATTAGGTGAGTCATACAGGGCTTGAATCCTGGTAAGAAACAGTTTCCCAAAGCCCATCCTCCTTAGTAAAGCCCAAAGATAATCCCACCCCACTCAGTCGAAAGCTTTTTCTGCATCTAATAACACCATACAGAGTGGGGAGGTATTGGTATTGACAACGTCAAATGCAGTAATGGCAGTGTTGACAGGTTCTGTCGTATCTCAACCCATCACAAAGCCGTGCTGGTGTTGACTAACTAATTTAGGCATTAGCGGGGCTAATCTCATAGCTAGTAGTTTTGAGTAAACCTTGGCGTCAGCATTTATCAAGGACATGGGCCGATAAGACCCACACTCTACAGGTGATTTACCCTTCTTTAAAAACAAAAATTATTTTAGCAGTTTTCCAGGATTTAGGGATTTTGCCTGTGTTTCCAATTTGGTTAATCACTGAGCAAAGTGTAGGTAGAAGTTCCTCGCTGCATCATTTATAAATTTCCATTGGAAGTGTATCGTCCCCAGCGGATTTCCCCTGTGGGAGAGAAGAAATAGCCATTTGTATTTCGGATAATGAAAAATGTCCTTCAAGTGATTCCATTAAGTCAGGTTCCCTATCTAGTGACCAATTCTTAGTTAAGTATCTTTGCATGTTCTCTTCTGTAGGGGTAGTTTCAGGTGTGTAGAGTTTACTATAGTATATTACAAACTGTTGTAATATCTGTTCTGGTTGATTGTAGCTAATCCCATCCGCCCCAGTAATGTTTTTTATCATAGAATTGGCCCTGTCTTCAGCAACCTTATAAGCAAGAATTTTGCCAACTCTATCACCACTTTCGTATTGAGATTGTTTGTATTTGTGTAGTTTCAAGCTCACTTTTCCTCTTAAAAAAGTTTTAATTTTAGACCGAAGGGTGGTTAGTTTTAATTCCAGTAAAGGTTTTATAACTGGATGCTTACTGTCACACACAACAACACACAATCCACCAGCACACAATTCAAAACCAACCAGCATAATTACACTGGACATAATACAACTCAGTATAACATAATTCAACTACATACAATAACTCACTAATCACTACCACATAAATACACCCCACATAAAACCAATCTATACCACATAGCAAAACTCCATTTAAACACACTCCACTTAATTCCAATCAGCCTAATTTCACTCAACACTGCACAGTTACACACATATCAACTCAACACATTTCCATTCCACACCACATGATTCAACAAGAAACCACTTGATACCCTCAACACAATTACAGCACACTCCACATACATACAATCCACACCTCATAATTCCACATCACACAATAACATTCAATAGCATGTAACTTAATTAAACAACACTAAAAACACTGTACAACAGAAAATACCTTACCCCAAAATTGCTCTCCAAAACACACAATCCCACTCCACATAATTTCAATACACTAAATACCACATAATTACCATCCACATAATTCCACTGCAGACCACATAACCACATACATCACTCCACAACACATGAGTAAATTATATTTACATTTACAACGCCAATAGGTCTAACTGTTGTTTTCTAAATAATGACTCCCCTGCAGACAAAAAAAGAACTAAAAAGAATTGTCATTTACAACGTCAACAGCTCTAACTTTCACAAATGCAAGACTGACTGCATTGTACATGCTTGTTTTAGGCAGTAATGGGAGGGAAGGCCGCAGGAACTCAGGTCAACCACAGTCTCCAAGACTAAAAAGGAATCTCTCACCTTATATAAATAAGAACACAGCCCAGCCTTAACCGAGCAAGCGGGTGTGGTGACAGGAACAATATAAACATACAGCCACTAACCTGATGCCCTCTGCTTTGCTGAGGACAATGAGCAACAAGAGGAGGATGAACACAGCTGGAGGTAAAGAGTGACCTTTGACCATTTAGGCAGGTTGTTCCCCACGCCGCACAGCACCACCTGTGTTTGCGTGCCCTGAGCCCAGCGGCCGCTGCTGAGTAAAGTTCGAGGCCCTCCTCCACCCGCAGGCCACCACATGCGCCTCATCCATGGTGGCCAGTGGTAGCCTGTAGATTTGCTTGTTAATATTGCATTACGTGTTTAACTGTATTTTCCTGTTTGTTTCCATTCCTCATTTGCCCTTTTGTTTTATTCCGTGCCTTGTGCCTTTTTATTGACAGTTTTTTGCCTGTTTTATTTTTGCGCCCAGTGCCTTTCTTTCTGCCTTCTGTATCCTTCGCCGTTACTCCCCGATTTCCTGCCGCTGCATCCCCGGCGGCCTGCCCCCCGCTCGCCCATTCATCCACTCCCTCCTTCCAGCTCCTCCTCCCTCCCACCTCCCCTTCTTATGGCGGCCGCTGCATGGTGAGGCGTGCGACCCTTGACCCTTTAGGCAGGTCGCTCCCCATGCCATATAGCACCACCTGTGTGACCATGCCCTGAGCCCAGAAGCCACTGCTGAGTAAAGTTTGAGGCCCTCCTCCACCCACAGGCTAACATCTGCGCCTCATCCCTGGTGGCCAGTGGTAGGTCGTAGGTTTGCTTGTTAATATTGCATTACTTGTTTAACAGTTTTTTCTGTTTGTTTCTATTCCTCCTTTGCCCTCTTGTTTTATTCTGTGCCTTGTGCCCTTTTATTGCCTGTTTTATTTCTAAGCCCAAGGCCCTTCTTTTTGCCTCCGGTATCCTTTACAGTAACACCCGCAATTTCCCGCCGCTGTGTCCTATGCGGCACGACCCCTGCTCGGCCATTCGTCCACTCCCTCCTCCCAAGTGGTCCTCCCTCCCACCTCTCCTACTTCTGGCGGCCGCTGTGCAAGCCTGCCTAAGGCAAGCCTGTCGGCGCCTGTTCAAGCCTGGACCGCGCCCAGTACCAGAACCCCTGGCCCTTGTGAACACTACAATGCCCGACACCACTACGATGCTAGCACCCTCCCCGCACTTAATACTGGACGATCATACACCTGCTTCCTGGCTGCTCCGAAGCGCACCCAAGGACCCTTCTCCTGCCGGAGCTGCAGCTTCAACAGCATCCGGTCCGGCACGCCACCCACCGTGAAAGAACGCAACCACCTCAGATGCATTCTTCTCAATACCCGCTCCACCCGCAAACACACCGCTGAACTCTGGGAGATACTCGACTCAATGCCCCCAGATGTCACCTTCCTGATGGGGACCTGGAAGAACCCCTCCTCGGAACCCGGCATCGCCATAGCCATCCTGGACGGCAACAAGATCACCCTCGGGGACCTCACCAACAGCTCATCACAACACCCACCCACTCCGCTAGCCACACGCTTGACCCCATCTTCTCCAGAAGCTCCCACGTCTCCTGCAGCCACAGCACTGAACTCCACTGGACCGACCACCACTACATCCACTTCACCTTCCGGAAACCCACCATGCACCAAAGTACCCACAGATCCGCAGCCGCAGTTGGAGCAACGTCACCTAAGACCAGCTAATAACCACCCTACCCGAAGCCCACCTGCTGACCCCACCGACCCCAACACCGCCGCCCACCACTTCAGACAGAGGATCGATGACTACGTCAACAACTTTGCCCCGATCAAGAAACCCTCTAACAGACACACCAGCAATAAAGCAAGCTGGTTCACCGAGGACCTCCAGGCCTCCAAGCAAACTTGCAGAAAACTAGAGAAGAAATGGCACCGGGAACTACGCATCCCAGAAGAATGTCATCCGCAGACACCATCACCTCATCACATCAGCCAAAAGGGCCTCCTTCAAAGACCACCTAGAGAACAATGTACACAACAGCAAAGAGCTCTTCAACATTGTGAAGGAACTCTCCAACCCCAGCTCCAACACCAATGACATCCCACCCACACAAGACCTGTGCGACTCCCTTGCCACCTTCTTCCATCTCAAGATCGCAGACATCCATGATCGCTTCAACATCATGTCTGCCCCGACGGCCACTGAGACCTCCATCCCCACGGCCACCATCCGCACCGATCCCCTGCTCTCCTGGACCTACATAAGTGCCGAAGACACCATCAAAATCATGAACACCATCCACTCTGGATCTCCATCAGACCCATGCCCACACCACATCTTCAAGAAAGCCAGCACCACCATCGCACCCCATATCTGGAAAGCCATCAACATCTCAATCGGAACAGCGACCTTCACGGAGAGCTGGAAGCATGCCGAGATTAACACCTTACTCAAAAATCCCAAGGCGGACCCTTAGGACCTCAAGAACTTCCGGCCCATCTCCCTGCTCCTGTTCCCGATGAAGGTCATCGAGAAGACTGTCAACAGACAACTGATCCACTACCTCAAGGAGAACAACAACCTGGACCCGTCCCCCTCCAGGTTCTGCAGCAACCACAGCACCGAAACTGCCCTCATTGCCACAACCAATGACATCAGGGCCCTGCTGGACAATGGCAAAACTGCGGCCCTCATCCTCCTGGACCTGTCAGCCGCCTTTAACATGGTCTGCCACCGCACCCTATGCCCATACCCCCTCGACGCTGGGATCCGAGATAAGGCTCTGGACCGGACCACCACCATCCTCTCTGGCAGAAGCCAGAGCATCTGCCTCCCCCCTTTCTGCTCCGAAGCCACTGAGATTATCTGTGGCGTACCCCAGGGCTAATCCCTCAGCCCGACATTGTTCAACATCTACATGGCACCGCTCGCCCCCGGTGCCCGACTACACGACCTCAACATCATCTACGCCGACGACACCCAGCTGATCCTATCCCTCACCAAGGATCCCTTCACCGCCAAAACCAACCTTCATGAAGGAATGAAAGCCGTCACAGAGGGAATGTAGATCAGCCGACTGAAGCTAAACTCAGACAAGACAGAAGTCCTCATCCTCGGCTCCACCCCCACGGCCTAGGATGACTCCTGGTGGCTGACTCTACTCTCTCCATGACAAAGCAGGCCAACGCCGTCTCATCCTCCTGCTTCAACACCCTCCGCATGCTCCGTAAGATCTACAGGTAGATCCCCACCGAAACAAGAATAACCATCACCCAGGCCCTCGTCAGCTGCAGGCTGGACTATGGGAACGCCCTCTACGCAGGAGCCTCGGCCAAACTCCTGAAATGACTACAACTGATTTAGAACGCCTCTGCAACCCTGATCCTCAATATCCCCTGCCGCTGCCACATCACACCCTACCTGAGAGACCTGCACTGGCTCCCCGTTGACAAGAGGATCACCTTCAAGCTCCTCACCCATGCACACAAGGCACTCCACAACACCGGACCAGCTTACCTCAACAGATAACTTACCTTCTACACCCCCAACTGGCTTCTCCGCTCCACGTACCTCACCCTCGCCACTGTCCCCCGCATCCAAAGAACGACTTCCGGTGGTAGATCAGTCTCCCACCTCGCCGCAAATACTTGGAACACCCTCCCCATCCTCCTACGGCAAACCCAGGACCTGCTTACCTTCAGAAGACTACTCAAAACCTGGCTTGATTCCCCCCCCCCCAGTGCCTTGAGACCCCCACAGGTGAGTAGTGCACTTTACAAGTGTTCTGATTGATGATTGATTGAAAGAAGTGAAACCAGAAGGAGACACAAGCAGTGAATCTCACTGAAGCCTTCAAACTTCGATTATTAACATTCTCCTGAATATTTTTTTTCTACAAAGCTTATTTTAATATAATCCTTCAGCACACAAAAGACTTGGTTGGGAGAACCTTTCATTGTGTGACAATATCCACAAATAGAAGCCTTGCCAATGCTGTTTGATTTACAGACTTTAGTTTGCAAGCCTCATATTGAAGAAGCTAATTTTAAGAATTCTTAGATTCTTTCTCAGGCTAGTTTTGGCAGTTAGCTTCTATTATCATAGAAGATGCTTACATATGTGCTGAAATGCATTAAAAGGATTTGAACCAAATAGGTTTAAAAAATGAAGGCCAGACACAAAACTAGGCTTCAAACACTGTGCTCTCATTTCAGTCAATTTAAAACCATGAGCTTTGTGGCAGGCAATGAGAAGCTTTCCTGATGGCATTCCACAGTATTAGCGAACCAGCCTACAGTCGAGACAGCATTTCAACCTACAAGGACATTGCCGTCAAACAAATACTTCCTTCAATTACAAGATGAAGCTGCACTGAATAATGTCATCAGTGATTGCATTCACACACCTTTACAGTAATTAGCAGGTATTTAGGGCCTCATTTATGAAAGCCTTGCGCCACATGTGCGTCACTTTTTCCCATGTTAAAAGTGACTCCCCGGCGGCGCAAGGCCTTCATAAATGAGGCCCTTAGTGCTTACTGGCTCTTTTTCACAAACAACTAAGGGGCCCATTAGGATGGCGGGCGGATTGCCCCCACCAGGCTGGCGGTAGCCACCGCCAGCCTGGTGGGGCAATCTGCCCACCATCCTCTCCCGAATTCCCCCCCGCCATATTAGTATGGCGGGGGGGACCGTCGCCGCTTTTCCGCCCCGGTCGCCATGTGGCCGGGGTGGAAAAGGAATAATATGGTGGCGGTGTCTATTAGACACCGCCAGCCATATTACGATGGGCCTGGGCAGGTGCCTTTCGGTGGCGGCGATGCCGCCACGGAAAGGCATGCGGTCTACAGGGGGCCCCCAAAGTGAAGGAGGGTTGGGGGGTGCACACGGTGGGGTACCTGTGGTACCCCCTGCATTTGCAAATACAATTCGGTAGGCACCGCGCAGTGTCTGCCGCATTGTGTATGCAAATGCTTACATGCATTTATGGCATTGTGGCGGGCAGTGCAGAGAGCACCGACTGCCAGAATGTTATAAATGCAGGATGCGGCCGCCACTGTGGCGGCCGCATCCTAATACCACCCACGGGACCCCCGCCCTTATGGCGGGCGTTCCCTAGTCCCGATAGGATGGCGGGTGGACTAAGTTCGCCCGTCATCCTAATGACCCCCTTAGTGTGAAACAACACATTTAAAAAGTAGCCTACTTAGATAATTTTTTCATTAATTACTTCTTTTTTCCACAAAATCTTACAAGACAAACCTGAAAAAAATAAAGAAAAAGACATTTTAAACCAGCGTGTCAGCACCTGAACTTGGTTAGTACCTAATTTGCATGAACCTGATTGCCTATATATAAGTAAACCTTATCATGGGAGCAAATAAACAAATGTTCAATGTCAAAGGCAGTTAATAATCAAGTGAAAAAGGCATTACATTTACCAGTTATGAGAAATTAGGTTGTTCGTTGAGCGGACTGTGAGCCCTTCTTAACCAACATCCAAATCCTTGACAGGGTGAACCACAAAAGTCACTAAATCAACCTGTGCTTAACTCTGTCGTAGCTCATCACAAAAAGCAGTCAGACTTAACTTAAAGGCAATGTGCAACGTGCTTATGCTGGACTTTAACATAAATAAAGTTAAGACAACACAAGAAAAATCCCATGATAATTAAAAAAAATAGACTACAATTTAATAAACTATTGACACCAAAACAACATAGGTTGTATCAGTAGAACCTGAGTTATGAATTTTAAAATGTAAAGAGAAAAATAGTGCCTAAAAAATAAAAGCGCCAACTGTGGACGTCTAGTTGAGCAAGACTGTGGCAAAATAAAAAGTTATGGCCAACCACGATTGAGCGCAGTTGGGATGCACTAAATGAATTGAGGCTGGTCTCTGTTTACCTTCGTATGTGCGGGGGCAAATATGGGCATACCTCCATTTTACATGTGTGCTTTGGAGAAGCACATGCGGTTCTGGTTTCCAGATTTAGCAAAACAACCCCAGCTGTTGGGATGAGTGGGTTTCCCGATTTTGGAAAAGGGGGGTGGTGACGGTCCCCGGAAGCTTGTTTCCTTCCCAGTATAAGAATTGGCTTGGTAGTTTGGTTTGCCCTGTTCCCATCATGCACTGGGACAGGAACAGACTAATTTGCATATAGCCAGGTTCTGAGCTGGGATGGTGCAGTGAGCTAAAAAACGGTGATGGATTAAAACCATGATCTATTGACTTGGTAAGAGTATTCTGCATCATTCAGAAACTCTGTCCATCACCACCCCCCTTTTCCAAAATCGGTTTTATCCACACTATGTGTGGGAGGGTATACTCAGACGTGAGTCCCTTGCTCATTGCACCATCAGGATTCAAGCAAGCCGGGCCGAAGAAGGCTGTGATGCCAGAAACCGGTCCCCGGAAGCTTGTTTCCTTCCCAGTATAAGAATTGGCTTGGTAGTTTGGTTTGCCCTGTTCCCATCATGCACTGGGACAGGAACAGACTAATTTGCATATAGCCAGGTTCTGAGCTGGGATGGTGCAGTGAGCTAAAAAACGGTGATGGATTAAAACCATGATCTATTGACTTGGTAAGAGTATTCTGCATCATTCAGAAACTCTGTCCATCACCACCCCCCTTTTCCAAAATCGGTTTTATCCACACTATGTGTGGGAGGGTATACTCAGACGTGAGTCCCTTGCTCATTGCACCATCAGGATTCAAGCAAGCCGGGCCGAAGAAGGCTGTGATGCCAGAAACCGGTCCCCGGAAGCTTGTTTCCTTCCCAGTATAAGAATTGGCTTGGTAGTTTGGTTTGCCCTGTTCCCATCATGCACTGGGACAGGAACAGACTAATTTGCATATAGCCAGGTTCTGAGCTGGGATGGTGCAGTGAGCTAAAAAACGGTGATGGATTAAAACCATGATCTATTGACTTGGTAAGAGTATTCTGCATCATTCAGAAACTCTGTCCATCACCACCCCCCTTTTCCAAAATCGGTTTTATCCACACTATGTGTGGGAGGGTATACTCAGACGTGAGTCCCTTGCTCATTGCACCATCAGGATTCAAGCAAGCCGGGCCGAAGAAGGCTGTGATGCCAGAAACCGGTCCCCGGAAGCTTGTTTCCTTCCCAGTATAAGAATTGGCTTGGTAGTTTGGTTTGCCCTGTTCCCATCATGCACTGGGACAGGAACAGACTAATTTGCATATAGCCAGGTTCTGAGCTGGGATGGTGCAGTGAGCTAAAAAACGGTGATGGATTAAAACCATGATCTATTGACTTGGTAAGAGTATTCTGCATCATTCAGAAACTCTGTCCATCACCAACCCCTTTTCCAAAATGAGTGGGTTTCCCTACACCATTTTTGTTTTGTTAGCCGGCTTGACATGATCGGCCATGAGCTTAGCCCAGTAAGTAAGGAAATGCACATTAAAAGCTTTTCCCAATAACAAGTATAAATTGATTGGTGCCATAATCCACGGGCAATGTGGGGAATGGCGAAGTAATCACACAAAATTAGGGTAATTTTACTTCATTTGCCAAATATGCATATGCAGAGTTTATTTTCTCCTTTACAAGGGTCGGTAGTCTTTAGTGAGGACTGAGGGTGTACAACACAACAAACATGGAGGGGCCCTTGGGAAGGAAATTCAATTTAAAAGCTGATCCCAATAATGGGTAGCAATTTAGTTGTGACATAATCCACAGGCAATGGGTGGTACTACTAAGAAATCAATAGACATTAGGATAGCTTTATGTAATAGCCAAATAATTTATGCAAAGTGTCTCTTTTCCTGTTGAGAGTCAGCAGTCATTAGTGAGGAATGATGGTGGGCAACACAAATAACAGAGAGGGCAGGCCGTGGATACTCCACCGGTTCATGAGGATAGCTTTCTCTGTCCGTTTTCTTCCTTATTTCCTACTTAATTGTTTACCCGCATATTCTGTGCTGGTCCCACCCCTGGAGTATCTTCATTTTGCATTGGCGTTATGCAAGGCGATTTGAGACATTCTTTGCGGATGTGATACACACAGTTTATCCAATGTGGAGACACCATGAAGGAGGGCCTACAGTAAAGTCTAACATTCCTTGGTTTGGCTGTTTGGTTTCTGATAGGGGTGTCAGGCACCCCTAAGAAGAAAACAAGCAGGAAATTTAAGACCATGGTCCCACTTTGGTGGCATCAAAGCACAGAACAGGGGGAGACGCTGTTTTCTGATCGGTTTCCTTTCAGAGCTGAATGCCCAGATCTTAGATTTGTTTTTTATCTGAATAGGCAACAGTTACTGCTTTTGACACAGAGGGGCTGTTGTTACTTGCAGTTCATATATTGAAATACTTCTGATATAGCACAGTGAGCTATGGTTGGCATTAATGAACTGTGTGCAAAGTGCATAGCATGGGTTGACAATGTTGTATTTTTTCTCAAACTGTCTGTAGTGTAAGTTTTTTTAAAAGTGTTCAGTTGGATACTAAAATACTACTTCATCGATTTTTTTCCCGATATCATTTAGATTTTGTCTTTTCTTCTTTTGATGACACCAAGGTCATACATTTCAACTAGCAAATCTCCTTTGACTGCACTACCTTTTGATTTTCCTACTTTCACCTTTAGCATGAAGTTTCCTCTTCTGTTGTGACCCTTCTTTTGTTCTGTGCTTCATGTCGGACTCCGATTGTCCAAAATTCACTCTATGTCTCTAAACGTCTTTTGTCTCTTTTAAATTGAAAATTTCCTTTAATAGTGCACTATAAATATTTCCTATATTGTATGAATTTACAGCCCTGAAGAAGCCCTAGCAACGAAAACTCACAATATCTGAAGACTAAACTTTGCTTTGTATATACTGTAATCTTTTCTGTGTGTTGCCTCTCACTAGCCTTTTCTCTTGAATTTATATGTGGTCATGTGGCAGCTGACCATTTGAGGTGGGCAATGCGAGCCTCAAAGTATTTACTGTGACAGGCCTAGATGGTGCAGTTACCATTTACCCTGCTGCCTTTTGCCTTTGAAAATAGATCTAACAACACATGAAGCACCCTATCTCCCACATCCAGACTGAGTCGGATAGAGTCGACAGCTTCCAGCAGAGCAGTTTCAATCCTATGGTTTTGTTGGAAATCGGATTAGCTAGCATGTAGCAGATTATTGCATTCTAGGTACGAAGAGATTTGTTCAGACCAATCGCAGCGCTGCTCTCTCATGAGAGATGGGCAGTGATTGCAGAGTGTCCGTGACCTGGCCCCAGTGCTTTATGGGACCAGGAAGAAGGACCCAGAGCGCGACAAGGGAGGCGGGTGGCAGCTCCAGATAAGATTTTCTTTTTTTAATTATAACACCAAGTGTGCTCCCCCGCACGCCCTCCTCCCCCACCACTTGATTATGGCGGCCACTACTGCAGTCTGTGATTATGCATTTATGAGAGTAAGGCAGCTGGTGAATATCTTACGGACAAATCCTGTTTTTATGTACTAAGTACTAAAAACAGTAGGTCCGACTTCCTTCAGAAGTGTTTCATATTGTAACCAAAAGTCACTGATAGGTTCGGAAAGACGTAACCAGCTCTAGTTCAGAAAGAAAGAAATATGGACAAAGTGTGCTAATTTCTTATCTTTTTGCTGTAATTTGTTGATCACCTTATCCAACCCATTATTAACGACTCACAATTCCTTGTCTACCATTGCTACAGCTGACATACTTCACTCATGGAGGTCTCTCCCTCCTCAAGTGGCGCAGTCATGGAGCTCCGTTTGTTGCCGAGAATGAGCTGCCTGAAGACGGAATGTTCTCACACAGAGGTGAAAAGAGTATATGTGTCACTGACACTAGTATTTTGCATTAGAGTACTGAAGTTATGTTATAAAGTATTTTATTACGCGCTCTGCTACTACAGAGTATCCTGGCGCGATATGTAGGCACTAAACTGACCCAGTCCTAAAAGAAAGAAGCAGAGAACTAGATACTAAGATTAAAAAGATGGGTTTTTAGCCCTTTCTTAAATCCTGCCAATGTGGTTGCTGATCGCAGAGAGAACGGCAAGGCATTCCAGGCCCGTGCTGTTTGGACTGAAATTGACTGACCGCCCAGTCTCGCATATCTGATTTTAGGTATGGACATCAGACGAAGATTGGCCGATCGAAGAGCACGATGAGGCGTGTAAAAGGAAAACCTCTTGTGCAAATATTGTGGGCCTTGCAAATGCAGGGCCCGAAAGGCCAGAACCAATGATTTAAACATAATGCGATGCGCCACAGGGAGCCAGTGGAGCTCACGAAGATGGGCACGCGCACTGGTTCTTCGAGAAAGATGGAACAGAAGTCGTACGGCCGCACTCTGTATAACCTGCATTCGCTTGACAAGGTATTTGGGGAGACCACTATAGAGAGCATTGGCATAGTCAAGCCTAGACAGAATAAGAGCACGCAGGACAGTCTCCTTCGCCTCCCTATGGAGAAGTGGAAGGAATCGCTTGAGTGACTTTAAGGTGGCAAAACAGGTTGCAGTAAGTTTTTTTATATGGGCTTCAAACTTAAGATCCTGCCCAAACCAGACCCCCAGGTCAGTGTTTGCTTCCAGAAATGAGAACTCACCTTTGCCACCTAAGCTGTAGTTTAGATATTTCAAGGTGATGGGGTAACCATGTGCTCCTACCTATTACAACAAAGATTGACAGCTCTTTGTGGGAAGTACTTAATGCTAATACTAATTACTAGCTGTAAATGACTGACCGACTCACTCCTGTAATCTAGAGCACATGCCGTAATTTTCCTTAAATCTCTTATTTATACTTTCTGAAAGCCTGTGGGCTGCTCTGACAGCCTCTCTGGCTCCTTTCTTCTGTCTGCCTGCACTCACAACCTGGGCAGGCATTACCATAATTTAATCTGCAATGGAAATCCTGCTTTGTGCCTGGTAAACTCAGATCATGTTTATTCAGAGGACTCAGGACATGTTACTCATTACAGAAGAAAAAAAGATTGAAAGGATTATAATGCATCCCTTTATTTGTGACCGGTTTTCACAGAACATTGAGGCTCTCATAAATTTATAGGAATTTTTAGGCAGTAACACTGTCTGGGAAATATTGATCCTGCCGGCTTTGATTTAACGGCCCCATTCAAAGTTTATCGGATTGAAAAAAGGTAACACAGTGACACTGCACCATTTTCCTTGTTTCAGGTTGCAATGCTTGGTGTATTCAAGTTTTTACAAACACACTCGTTTTGCCCGTCAATCCTGGCAAAATGTATACTCACGTTTTGTGCACAAGTACGCAGATGCACAGGGGCATTCACAGATTAGGCGTACAGGTAAAGTGGATGCAAACTCATGAGTTGTGCCATATAGGAGTGATATATAGGCCACTCTGTTACCACCCACGTCACCCCCACAAGACATTTGAAAATCCCCATAAGAGCTACTTGCTAGTATACCCCCTTGACAGAGACTGAAACGCACATGTTGACATAGTTAAAAGGAATGGAACACTGGGAGATTGTAATATGATGCTGTCTGGTCGCTTGATAACAGGCATTACAAAAGAAGGTCAGACCTTGGTCCACTGCAGGAATTGGGAAAACAGTTGTATTTGATGTAGTCCACTATCAGCATTATTGTCAATCTTTTAAGAGGCTGCTGCTTGTACCCTGTTTCTTGTTGGGTTATACTTTTGAGATCCTATATATTATCATGCACTATTAGTGCGACTTTTCACTGCATATCTTAATAAATAAAATAAAATGAAATAAATAAATGAATTTTGCAATGGATACAGTCTGTAGATGCTCTGCATTCGATGAAGCAGCCTGAGGCATCTTGAAAATCGATGAGATGAAATTCACATTGGGAAGGCGCCGGGAACTGACATTTGTCCAAACCCCTTTGTTGTCACTGATGAAAGCCTTGTAAATTAATAGTTGTATTGTTGTAAATACATTTAATTAGAGCTCAAATGTTGTCTCCCTGTGACTGCTGCCCACTGGAGTGTGTAGAGCGAAAGTAAACATAAACAATGCCACAGAGAAGGGAGAGCTGGTCGGATCTGTAAAGGGGCACATTCAACTGTAAAGCAATTGCATTTGCCTTCTGTGGGTTTTCAGATTGCATGTGTGTGGCCTGTACATAGTTCATTGTACTGTACAATTTGCACCCTACAGTAACTGTTGAACTTTTTAATGCAGTAAGACATGGGGCAGTTTTTAATGTGTTTAAATAGTTCAAGACTACACATTCACAATTGCTAAATAAATCTCCTTACTTTCTCAGATTTGATTTAAAATACACCACTTGCCACTGTTTTCTTCAAAAAGTTCTCTGGATGTAGAACCCGACACACCCTTTATGTTGGTCGTGTTGGCGCACTTCACAAGCTCGGGATGTAACACCCAACTTTTACGCCTCACCACTTTCAAATGTCACTAGTCGACTCTGAATCTGATTGTTAACATGTTTCTCCAGCACTTCGAAAAGGCTGGGAGTAGAGGGAGGGGTCTGTAGTTGGCCAGATCAGAGGGTTCTGCCTGAGCTTTTCTTAGAAGCGGTACAAATGTTGTCTGTTTCCATTTTATTGGCACAGTAGCTGAAGAGAGGGCAGTATTAATTACCTGATTCCCCAATGGGTCAATAGACTCCGCCCTGCAGGATAGGACAAAGGAGGGACTCGGATCCGAGGGGGGGCCTGATTTGAGGCGACTTAAGCTATCAGCGAGAATTCTATGGAGATGCGAGAAAAGGAATCCAGGAAGCTAGCACTAGCTTTAATATTACAATACGACCTTGACAAATCTCTTCCCCCATTCTCGTTCTCGGTACGGGCTACTCCCTCTGTGCTAGAGCCCAGAATGCCACTTTCAGCTCCAGGGGGCAGGTGGCTGGCCTGAATAGTAGCTATTTTTTCATGAAAGATAAGGGCGAGTTGTTTGCACCATCCCTGCAAGGGGAGTTTAAGGTTGGTACCCACTAACGGAGAAGACTTAACAATTTAAAACATTTCCCTGGAGTAGTTTTCTTCATTTAAGATTTTGGCCTCAAAGTTGAGTTTTTTGCTAATTTGATTTCTTTATGGTAATTCCCTAGTGTTACTTTGTATTATGCTTTTGCTTTTTGGCAATAGGCCGTCCTCCATTGCCTTTCCTTATGTTTACATTGTAACTTTAATATTTTGATGAAATGGGTATACCAAGTGAAAAATCAGAGCAGTACTCCAAAGAGCCCCACTATTAAATCAAGTGAAATCTGGGAGTTATCACAGTAGTTTTATTTCCCTACCTAGAAACTGTCTAGCTAGGTAGGGAAAGAAAACTACTGTGATAACACCCAGATTTCACTTGATTTAATAGTGAAGCTCTTTGGAGTTCTGCTCCGATTTTTCACTGTAAAAAGAAATGCTACTTTTGAAATGGATATATTTGTAATTGCAAATATCCAGCAATTAAAGCTGCACCGCAGCAAAATGTGGACATGTTTCTTTTTAATATATTTCTTTTGACCACAAAACAACCACCACATCACCATTACTCTGTCTTTCCTTCGATGGAAAAAGCAGGCTTGTTTAACATCGAGGGCCAGATGTAGGTAAATGTCATTTACCGATTCTTAAATACCGAATTTTACCGATTTGGTATTCAAAAATCGGTAACTGAGATGTAGGGAAAAAATCTGTATTTTTTACCGAATCGGTAAAATTCGGTATCGGACTTTCGGAAATTACCGAAACGGTATTTCCCATTCATCCCTATGGGCCAAAGGAATGCATGGGAAATACCGATTCGGTAAATACCGAATCAGTAAATACCGATTCGGTAAATACCGAATGGGAAAGCAAGCAAAAGTGAAACTTAAGACAACAGCCAATCAGGTGCAACCACCCTCCACCTCCCTACCAGGAAGTGGCTACACAGGCAGCTGCAATTAATTAGAAGGTTCTGGAGAGGCAGTTGGAGCAGAGAGACTGGGAGCAGCAGCAGACAGAGTTTGTGCAATTTTAAACCTTAAACATGGCAAGCAGCAAGGACACAGAGCAGACAGAAAGAAAAAGAAAGCTCAAATTCAGCAGCGCCAGGTCCTGTGGAGGAGGTGGTAAAGGTGCACCACACACTTTTTGGAAGGCAGTCCCTCTCTGTGCCTGAATCTGCAAAAAGGAAGATTTGGCTTGATATCCTTGAGAAAGTCAATGCAGTGGGAGTGACCACCAGAGTCACAAAAGATTTAAAAAAGAGGTTTTATGACCTGAGGAGCCTCACAAAAAAAAATATTGCAGACCACCACAAACAGGCCTCGCAAACAGGTGGAGGAAAGAACACAGCACCCCCCCTCACTGACCTGGAGGAGATGGTGGCCACAACCTTGGAGCCTGAAAGCATCTGCGGACTGGGAGAAGTGGACAGCTCTGCCAAAGCTGCAAGTAGAAAAGGTAAGATGCATGCACAGCAATCCCCCTCACACCCTCAGCCTTCCCTCACCCCTTGAAGCTAAGTGACCCCAGTCCCGGTGTGCCAGCACCAAACAGTAGCAATGCATCATAGTACATGTAGTCAGTTAATGAAAGACCATGTCATACAGCACAGTAACCACCAAGTTAGGCAAATGATTGCAGACATAATGAAGGGCAGGCAGCATATAATAAGTGCAATTTCCTAAGTTTAATTGTAGTGGCTGTGAGACATTTGCACCTAGCTGATATGTGCTCATATGTCCACAGGTCACACATCCAGAAGGCAGTCACAGGAGGCAGAAAGCACGGCACCCGAGAGGGATGAAAGTCATGAGCCAGGTCCCAGTGCATCACAGGACACAGGTGTACCGAGTGGGCAGCCACCTTCCCAAGAACCTGACATCACTGAAGAAATGCAGGCATCCCCAAGACCTTCACAGTCCCCACTATTGTTATCGTCACCAGAAATGCCAGCATCACTGGGTATTGAAACACCTGCAGCACAACCTAGCAGGAGGCATGTTGTTTCCCCACTGATGGAAATGGAGACAGCTGCTGGTGAAATGGTGGGTGAAGACTCACACAACTTGCCTGGAGCTGACATCTCTGCCACACTGCAGCCCAGCGCAGTGCCTGTACCTAGTACCACTAGACGCCGCACAGTACAAGGAAGGAGTGTAGGTGCACGTGGGGAGGGGTCCAGTGTCTTCCAAGGCCTGGAGGGATCCATGGTCAAGATTCAGAGGATGCAGGGTAAGGGCATCATGTCCTGTCAACGACAAATGCGCAACCTCAATATCACATGCAGGAAATTGGTAAGGGCATCAGCGAACTGGTGGAAGTAAACAAGAACATGGCTACAGGGATACATGACATGACCCAATCCATGCAGCAACTGTGCACAAAACTGGACACAGAAATAACATCAAGGCACAGGGAGAAGCAGCGTGCACAGAGAACTGACAAAGCTATTCACCGCCTGGAACAGCCACATCCCTGCAATGTAGGCGTAGCATGAACAGTCAGGAGGTCTTGACTCAAAACAGCAATCACCTGACAAGGGGCATAGCCGGAATGACCGGTGCGCTAGAGGCTCTAATTAATGCTCAAACTGCACAAACTGCTGCTATTGACGTGCTGGAGAGTGAAGGTAGCACCAGTAGGAGCAGCATGGCAAGCCCCCTTGTTCTAGAGACAAGGAGGAGCAGCAGGCGACAAGGTGAGGCTACAGGCCAAACACCCAGTGAACAGAGTGAGCCACATACATCTGGCAGTGTAAAGCGTGGCCGCAAATGAACAGTTAATAGTATGGGCCACTGCAATTGGACATACAATTTAGAAATTAGAAAGTTTGTGTAGCACATTTGTGCCTTTGAAACCTGCGTAGTGACAATATACAACTACGGTGGGTGCATTCAACACCTGTCTGTGTGTGTTTACTCACTGTGAGCATTGCAGTGAAATGCTTACTGGTGCACTTTTGTTCTTTAACATACCTAGATATATACTAAATTAAACAAAAATTTGTGCTTTCAACATAGGTCTCAGTCTCATTACTTACTCAGAAATAGTTGTGTGTAATCTCCTCACGTCTGTATCTGCCATCACTTGGTGTTGACACTCCAGCAGGTTGTGTTTCAGGCACAGCAATCTCGTCGTCATGATCCTCAAAGTCTGACAACTCCACCTCAGTACCCTTCTTCACAGCAAGGTTTTGCAACATAGCACACGCAGCAATGATCTTGCAGCAGGTGATGGGGGTATACTGCCGTGCACCTCCACTCTTGTGCAGGCACCTGACCCTGCTATTCCAGATACCAAAGGTACGCTCTACGACATTTCTTGTGCTCTTGTGGGCCCGGTTATATCTCCTTTGGCTGGGTGTTGAGGAGTTGAGTTAGGGGGTGAGTATGAAGGAGCGGAAGGCATATGCACTGTCTCCTAAAAGGAAATGGGAATACATGAGTCACATGCATACATGTACTTCTGACTGCAATAGGTGTTAAAGGTGTTGAACACTGTGTCTTACCTAGGAGGTATCCTTCACCAAATTCCCCTGCAGTCAGCCGTGCATAGATGCCGCTGTTCTGGAATATAAAGGAGTTTGGCGGTACTCCCTGGAAATTTTGCCACAAGGTCAGTGATGGTGCACTTGGCATTGCAGATCACCTGCACATTGATGGTGTGGGTGGACTTCCTATTCCTGTATATTTATTCAGTGGCAGCAGGGGGACAAATGGGAATGTGCGTGCCATCAATGCAGCCAATGATATTAGGGAATCGCGCCATCTGGTAAAAGTCGGATTTTGTTTGGACCAGTTCAGCATGGGTTGCAGGAAAAGTTATATAATGCTCCATCCTCTGTAACATGGCGTCAAGGAATTTGTGGAAAAAGCGTGACAGGCTGCACTGGGTCACCCCACCTACCGCAGCAACCACGCTCTGGTAGCTCCCAGACGTAAGCAGGTGAAGGCTGCACAGCACCTGCATGTGGGGTGGAATAGCGTGTGCCCTTAGGGTGGTCTGCTCCAACAGTGGTTGGCGGTCTCTGATGAGGTCCAAGATGGTGTCTGGGGCCAACCTGTACCTCTGGAGTATCTCTGCCTCTGTGAGCATGAACAAGGTGACCCTCTGTCTGTAGACCTGCTCCTCTCTCTGCCATTCCCTCTCTCCTTCCTCCTGTAGCCGTAGCCATCTCGCAATGACATAGAATGATGCCATTGTGAAAAAAGTATTGCATTTTGGGTCCTTTTTTATAGGCTGCACCTGGTTACCACCTGATTTCAATCCATGGTAAATACCGACTCTTAAATACCGAATTTCAAGCAAATTCTGTATTTAAGAGCTTAACTACATCTCAATATTCAATTTTACCACTTCTTATTTACCAATTCAGTATTTTACCAATTCGGTAACTTTACCGTTTCGGTAAATTTACCGATTCGGTAAATTTACCGATTCGCAAACCGTTGCGATTCGGTAAATTTACCGATTCGGTAAATTTACCGAATCGGACGATTTTCAGTCTCCTACATCCCAAATGCTCAATACCGGTCGGTAACGGCCGAAAATACCGATTTTCGGCTGTTACCGACCGGTAAAGGGCTATCTACATCTGGCCCCTACTCTCTTGCTTCTCCATCCCCCTTGATTAGTGTTCATTATAACTGATAACCGACTTAAAATGTGTACCCTTTTTCTGCATTGTCCGGCCACAAACAGCTGTAACCTCCTGAACCTATGCCTATGACTTGTTGTGGTTGATCTATGTTTTTAAAATTGTGTCATAATGAATTTGTAATGTATAAGTAAATAAATAAAAAATGTTTACATTTGATTAATTGGCTAATACATGAAGCTCATGTTGGATGAATGAATAGTGATGATATATGGGCTTTGCTAGTTGAGTAAAAAGCAACGAGTGGTGTGTGCAACGTGGAATTCCCAAAGGGATCTATTTTTTGAGACATTGTTTCTAGTGGTGTCCTGTCCCTTTGGCAGAGTAGGACCCCTCTCACTTGTTTTTGGACCTCCTGAACCTAACCTTACTGTGTCCTTTGTACTTTTAATTAATATGCCATTATGCTAAATGATTGACGATCCAGTTCATGTATTTGTGCACTTGTTTGGTTCAAGTAAATGTTTACACTTAAGCCTGTGTGCCCCATTCTTACTGAACATTTCACTGCTTTAATTCAACGTGTTAGATTTAGTAAAAAGAGCTTAATACAACTTCCCTAATTATGTAAGTGCAGACACTCCTTGGAAGCTTGTTGGTGGAAGAAACCAAATTCTGTTTTGTGATTTACTAAAATGTATCATTCTTTGGCAGCGATGGCATTCACCGTTACTACTGTCTGTTGATTGGAAAATATAAAAGCAGCTGATACAGACGTTATTTTATGTTGCAGGTCTTGTTTTGTCTCATGGAGAAAACTGGAAGGTGATGCGGCGCTTTACTCAGGCTACCTTACGTGATTTGGGGATGGGCAAGAGAACCATTGAGGACAAAATTACAGAGGAATGTGAATTACTTTTAAAGAACATTGAAAGTTACCAAGGTAAGCAGTTATGGCATAATGTAGTTCAGTGAGTTTAAGGATGTACCATAATTTACAACTCTGTTTTCAATTCACTTGCAATACATGTGTGGAACCAGATACGTAGTGTTAAGCACTTCCCATCTGTCCATTTTAAGGTACTCTTGACATACAGACCCTATATGTTCTCTGCTTAACCTTGCTGTCATACTTCTAGGGCTCCAATAACTGTGACTAAGGCGTTTTAGATGGGGTGTCCTGGTTTTGTTGGCCTCATGGAATAAATAAAAAATCATGAAAGAAAAATGCAGACTTGGAAGGGCCTTGGATCAGGCTTGTTCATCTGTTGGTTTGTCCAGCAGTCTTTTACATGTTGTATCAGCCTACAACAGAATACGATACAGAAAAGGGGGTGGTGATGAACAGAGTGTCTGAATTAAGCAGACCACTCTTACCCAGTCCAAAGATCAGGGCTTGATCCATCACCGTTATTTAGCTCACTGCCCCATCCCAGCTCAGAACCTGGCTATATGCAAATTAGTCTGTCCCTGGCCCAGTGCATCATGGGAACAGGCCAGACCAAACTACCAAGCCAATTCTTCACCAGAAAGGAGACAAGCTTCCGGGGACCGGTTTCTGCCATTTCAGGCGTCGTCGGCCCGGCTTGCTTGAATCCAGATGGAGCAGTGAGCAAGGGACTCATGTCTGAGTATACCCTGCCACACCTATAGTGGCCAAAAACGATACAGAAAAGGGGGTGGTGATGAACAGAGTGTCTGAATTAAGCAGACCACTCTTACCCAGTCCAAAGATCAGGGCTTGATGCATCCCCGTTATTTAGCTCACTGCCCCATCCCAGCTCAGAACCTGGCTATATGCAAATTAGTCTGTCCCTGGCCCAGTGCATCATGGGAACAGGGCAGACCAAACTACCAAGCCAATTCTTCACCAGAAAGGAGACAAGCTTCCGGGGACCGGTTTCTGCCATTTCAGGCGTCGTCGGCCCGGCTTGCTTGAATCCAGATGGAGCAGTGAGCAAGGGACTCATGTCTGAGTATACCCTGCCACACCTATAGTGGCCAAAAACGATACAGAAAAGGGGGTGGTGATGAACAGAGTGTCTGAATTAAGCAGACCACTCTTACCCAGTCCACAGATCAGGGCTTGATCCATCACCGTTATTTAGCTCACTGCCCCATCCCAGCTCAGAACCTGGCTATATGCAAATTAGTCTGTCCCTGGCCCAGTGCATCATGGGAACAGGGCAGACCAAACTACCAAGCCAATTCTTCACCAGAAAGGAGACAAGCTTCCGGGGACCGGTTTCTGCCATTTCAGGCATCGTCGAACCGGCTTGCTTGAATCCAGATGGAACAGTGAGCAAGGGACTCATGTCTGAGTATACCCTGCCACACCTATAGTGGCCAAAAACGATACAGAAAAGGGGGTGGTGATGAACAGAGTGTCTGAATTAAGCAGACCACTCTTACCCAGTCCAAAGATCAGGGCTTGATCCATCACCGTTATTTAGCTCACTGCCCACTCCCAGCTCAGAACCTGGCTATATGCAAATTAGTCTGTCCCTGGCCCAGTGCATCATGGGAACAGGGCAGACCAAACTACCAAGCTAATTCTTCACCAGAAAGGAGACAAGCTTCCGGGGACCGGTTTCTGCCATTTCAGGCGTCGTCGGCCCGGCTTGCTTGAATACAGATGGAGCAGTGAGCAAGGGACTCATGTCTGAGTATACCCTGCCACACCTATAGTGGCCAAAAACGATACAGAAAAGGGGGTGGTGATGAACAGAGTGTCTGAATTAAGCAGACCACTCTTACCCAGTCCAAAGATCAGGGCTTGATCCATCACCGTTACTTAGCTCACTGCCCCATCCCAGCTCAGAACCTGGCTATATGCAAATTAGTCTGTCCCTGGCCCAGTGCATCATGGGAACAGGGCAGACCAAACTACCAAGCCAATTCTTCACCAGAAAGGAGACAAGCTTCCGGGGACCGGTTTCTGCCATTTCAGGCGTCGTCGGCCCAGCTTGCTTGAATCCAGATGGAGCAGTGAGCAAGGGACTCATGTCTGAGTATACCCTGCCACACCTATAGTGGCCAAAAACGATACAGAAAAGGGGGTGGTGATGAACAGAGTGTCTGAATTAAGCAGACCACTCTTACCCAGTCCAAAGATCAGGGCTTGATCCATCACCGTTATTTAGCTCACTGCCCCATCCCAGCTCAGAACCTGGCTATATGCAAATTAGTCTGTCCCTGGCACTCTGTTCATCACCACCCCCTTTTCTGAATCATTTTGTCCACCATAAGCGTGGAAGGGTATACTCAGATGTGAGTCCCTTGCTCATTGCACCATCAGGATTCAAGCAAGCCGGGCCGACGACGCCTGAAATGGCAGAAACCGGTCCCCGGAAGCTTGTTTCCTTCCCAGTACAAGAATTGGCTTGGTAGTTTGGTTTGCCCTGTTCCCATCATGCACTGGGACAGGAACAGACTAATTTGCATATAGCCAAGTTCTGAGCTGGGATGGTGCAGTGAGCTAAAAAACGGTGATGGATCAAACCATGATCTTTGGACTGGGTAAGAGTGGTCCGCTTAATTCAGGCACTCTGTTCATCACCACCCCCTTTTCTGAATCATTTTGTCCACCATAAGCGTGGAAGGGTATACTCAGATGTGAGTCCCTTGCTCATTGCACCATCAGGATTCAAGCAAGCCAGGCCGACGACGCCTGAAATGGCAGAAACCGGTCCCCGGAAGCTTGTTTCCTTCCCAGTACAAGAATTGGCTTGGTAGTTTGGTTTGCCCTGTTCCCATCATGCACTGGGACAGGAACAGACTAATTTGCATATAGCCAAGTTCTGAGCTGGGATGGTGCAGTGAGCTAAAAAACGGTGATGGATCAAGCCCTGATCTTTGGACTGGGTAAGAGTGGTCTGCTTAATTCAGGCACTCTGTTCATCACCACCCCCCTTTTCTGAATCATTTTGTCCACCATAAGCGTGGAAGGGTATACTCAGATGTGAGTCCCTTGCTCATTGCACCATCAGGATTCAAGCAAGCCGGGCCGACGATGCCTGAAATGGCAGAAACCGGTCCCTGGAAGCTTGTTTCCTTACCAGTACAAGAATTGGCTTGGTAGTTTGGTTTGCCCTGTCCCCATCATGCACTGGGACAGGAACAGACTAATTTGCACATAGCCAAGTTCTGAGCTGGGATGGTGCAGTGAGCTAAAAAACGGTGATGGATCAAGCCCTGATCTTTGGACTGGGTAAGAGTGGTCTGCTTAATTCAGGCACTCTGTTCATCACCACCCCCTTTTCTGAATCATTTTGTCCACCATAAGCGTGGAAGGGTATACTCAGATGTGAGTCCCTTGCTCATTGCACCATCAGGATTCAAGCAAGCCGGGCCGATGACGCCTGAAATGGCAGAAACCGGTCCCCGGAAGCTTGTTTCCTTCCCAGTACAAAAATTGGCTTGGTAGTTTGGTTTGCCCTGTTCCCATCATGCACTGGGACAGGAACAGACTAATTTGCATATAGCCAAGTTCTGAGCTGGGATGGTGCAGTGAGCTAAAAAACGGTGATGGATAAAGCCCTGATCTTTGGACTGGGTAAGAGTGGTCTGCTTAATTCAGGCACTCTGTTCATCACCACCCCCCTTTTCCGAATCATTTTGTCCACCATAATCGTGGAAGGGTTATATTCAGATGTGAGTCCCTTGCTCATTGCACCATCAGGATTCAAGCAAGCCGGGCCGACGACGCCTGAAATGGCAGAAACCGGTCCCCGGAAGCTTGTTTCCTTCCCAGTACAAGAATTAGCTTGGTAGTTTGGTTTGCCCTGTTCCCATCATGCACTGGGACAGGAACAGACTAATTTGCACATAGCCAAGTTCTGAGCTGGGATGGTGCAGTGAGCTAAAAAACGGTGATGGATCAAGCCCTGATCTTTGGACTGGGTAAGAGTGGTCTGCTTAATTCAGGCACTCTGTTCATCACCACCCCCTTTTCTACAACAGAATACAGCATGGGGCAATGGGTCAGCTCGCTTCAATTGCTACCTCTCTTGCACCGTGGCAGCATTTTCCACATCCCACCTAAAAAGCAGTGCAATTCAGTGGTAAGGCTGGTGGACCAAACCTTTACTTTGTCAATTACCGCTTGTATACTTTATGTTTTCAGGTTACAGTAATCAAAATTTATGGTAGTATTTCTTTGCATCATATTTACCTGCAAAGTGCATTAAAAAAAAGGTTGTACGCATACTGTTCTATTAAAGTTAATTGAAATTGCTATTTTTGTTTAAAAATGTTATTGCAAGGATAAGGACTAAGAATGGAACATGCCCATAAATGCTGCTCTACACTGATATTCGTAGGCCCTCAATATTCACAATGACACTTGTGGTTTTAAATAAATATGTTATGTTATTGGTGTTTTTATAGCACTCTTATTACCATTGAGGGTACCCAGGTGCTCTGTATTAGATGTGTGAGAGTCCAGCCCTTGAGACTTGCTTAAAAAGGAGGAGGCATTGATGTGTTGTGAGAGGGTGTTTCAGACACAACATGCCAGCTATGAGAAGGCTTACCCCCGCTCTTCTATTGTGTGCTTGCAACCCCTCATCGCCACTTGTCACCTTCTGACCCGCTCGCATTGCCGATTCCTGTTCCCTTCTGCTGCCGTATTTCCCCCTGCCCCCACCGCTCCCTACCCAGCCTTTCCGCCGCTGTCTCCCTGCAGCCCACCCCCAGTGCACCCATTGGACTCTCCGCCCCCGCCTCCAGCTGCTCCTCCCTCCCAGGCCTCCTCTAAATACCGGGCGAGTGACGGTACACAGGAGCGACCTTTGACCCTGCTTGCAGGCAGGTCGCTCCCACACCGCCACTCGTCACCTGCTGACCCGCTCGCATTGCCGATTTGTGTGCCCTTCTTCCGCCGTCTTCCCCCCTACCCCCACAGCTCCCTACCAGGCCTTCCCGCCGCTGCCTCCCTGCGGCCCCACCCCCAAGCCCACCAATAGGACTCCCCGCTCCCACCTCCCAGCTGCTCCTCCCTCCCAAGCCTCCTCATATGCAGGCTAAGAAGCAGCCACGCAGCGGACGCTCGCAGCGGGCGCGCCAATGGCGCACCAAAGGAGCATTTAAGGCAAGCCCGTCTGCAGCCGTCCGCACCTGTCCACGCCCAGTGCCAGAACCCCTGGACCCCGCAAATGCCACAACACCAGAATCCACTATGACGCCAGCACCCTCCACGCGCTCAACACAGGCTGAAACCACACTTGCTTCCAGGCAGCCCTTAAACGGACCCACGGACCCTTCTCCTGCCACACCTGCAGCTTCACCTGCGACAGAACCACCAAACCTCCAAGGACTGGACCCAACCACCTCTGCTGCATACTCCTCAACACCCACTCTGCACGCAAACATGCCGTCGAGCTCTGGGATCTGCTCGACAACTCCGCCCCAGACGTGGCCTTCCTCACCGAGACCTGGTGGAACGACTTCTCAACCCTCAAAGTCGCCACCCACGCAGACGACACACTCAACACCTCCGAACACCTGCACTCCGGATACACACCGACCCCAACACCACCCTCAGAGGAACACTCATCTACAGACCCCCCGGACCCCGGGCTCAGTTCAGCGACTCCATCGCCGACCTCCCCAGCACCCACGCACTCGCCTCCATGGACTACATCCTCCTCGGGGACCTGAACTTCCACCTCGAGAACAACGACGCCAACTCCGCCACCCTAATCAACAACCTCACCAACCTCGGCCTCAGACAACTCATCACCACCCCCCCCACACCACCGGCCACACGCTTGACCCCATGTTCTCCACAGGCTCCCACGTTGCCTTCAATCACACGACCGAACTCCACTGGACCAACCATCGCTGCCTCCACTTCACCTTCAGGAAACCAACCACGCACCATCGCACCCAACAGCTGCCTCGCCGCTACTGGAGCAAAGTCACCGAAGAAAAGCTGCTCACCTCCCTCGTCAAGAACCCACCCACTGACACTGCCAACTCTAACAGCCCTCAACGTCAGACAGTGGATCGACGACTGCGCCAACACCCTCGCCCTGCTCAAGAAACCCTCCAACAGCCACACCAGCAAAAGAGCCACATGGTTCACCAATGAGCTCCAGGCCTCCAAATGCGCATGCCGAAAACGGGAGAAGACATGGCTCCACAAACACACACCAGACAATGACGCAGCCCACAAGGACACTACCCGCAGACATCACCACCTCATCAGATTAGCCAAAAGATCCTCCTTCAAAGACCGCTTGGATAACAATGCACACAACAGCAAAGAGCTCTACAGCATCGTAAAGGAACTCCAACGACATCCCGCCCTCACACCGATCTGTGCGACTCACTGGCCATCTTCTTCCACCTCAAGATCACTGACATCCACGACAGCTTCAACACCATGACCGCCCCGACTACGCTAGACTCCACCTCCCCTGTGAACACCAGCAATGCCAACCGCCTGACCTCCTGGTCCGACGTCAACGACGACGGGACACGCAAGGTCATGAACTCCATCCACTCAGGATCTCCATTTGACCCGTGCCTACACCACGTATTCAACAAAGCAGTCGCTGCCATCGCACTCCAACTACGGAAGGTCATCAACATCCCCGGAACGCTGGAAGCACACCAAAATCAACGCCCTCCTCAAGAGGCCCAAAGCAGACCCCAAGGAACTCAATAACTTCCGGCCCATCTCCCTGCTCCCATTCCTGGGTAAAGTCATCGAGAAAATCGTCAACATGCAACTGACCCGCCACCTGGAAGACAACACTACCTTCATTAGTGTCGATCCTCAACGATCATGGCACGTCCTGGCTTGACGTGGACAGGGGAAAACTCCTACACGCTGATCTACCCCCCCAACCTCTCCAAAACCGCCGCAAAATCCTTTAAGCACGCCACCCTAAAAAGCCACCCTGAGACGCTGATATCTGACCTGTGCTGAAACGCGGGTAATGGCATGTGCATAAATGACCTTATATTCTTCTCCAGAAGGACAGCCACCTGGCGAAAAACCCTGACACACCTTAACGATTGTTCTAACAGAAACATCCCGTGTGGCACCAAACTCACAATTGCTCCCTCTTCCACCCTACGTGCAGACCTCACTTTCACCCTCTTTAAAAATGGCATCATTTTGATCCAAGCCTCTATCAATAACCTCAATAAATTTGCAGACCTTTTCACGCTACTCAGAAACCATGTGCATGACACAAATAGGGTGAGTAACACCTACACCAATAACCCACTGTCCTGCCAGTCCACCAAGCCCGACCACCCCCACACCTCCCCCCCTAGGGTTTCCACTACAGTTCTTCCCATCCCCCCTAGCATGCCTACTGACCTTGTTCATGGACGATCCCTGGCACCCCTGATTGCTGCCCTCCCAGCACCCCCCATCTACTGGGAGACTAGTATGCTCTCACTGACCCCAGACACAATCCATACTAACCACAATATGAATCCAAACACAGATCACCCTCACCGTTACAGCTCGGCCACTGGCAATCCCAGTATAACCGCCAGACCTCCTACCTCCTCCCCACCTGCATTCCACCAAATTCATGCGCTAGGTATTCCAAAGACCCCAGAATTTGTTCAAACCAACCTACCTTCCCTCCACCCTTACATGCCACCTGGACTGCTCCTGCTCCTGACCCTGGCCCCTTTGTCCGCTAGCACCCTAAGCTTTTATTGATCTCGAAACTCTACACTCCAGAGCGACTAAACTAACCCAGAGCATCCATATCTCCATTCAGGACCTTATGAATCTCCTTCACCTGCCCGAGCTCTCCCTTGCTAACCTCAAGTCACCTCATGCCTCCCCCCCACCGATCACCGAGCCTCCCAAGCACCCACTCCCGCTACCTCTGAGACATCTGAGACATCTCCGCACACCCAAACATCCCGATCAACTCTCCGAGGAGGAATCCTGTGCTCTCTCACTCTCCTACACCTCTACCACCGCCAGGCCACCTACCCTCCATGACAGAAGTTTGAAGGAAAGCAACCTTGCGCCGGTAGTCCTGACCGACCAGACCCCGGTCACGTCCCCTGACCCCCCTTTTCTGGTCTCTTAATCAATTGCTGTTCAGCAGTCAAGCATGCCGCTGATATTGCTGACCTCATCCTGAACAAAAACTTAGACCTAGCTTTACTAACAGATCTTGACTCAATGAATACTCCTCCCCTTGCCTGGACTTATTAATCCCTCCCAACTACAATATCGCTAGACTAGACAGACGCTCCCACAAGACCTGCACTGGAATGACTCTAAAGATCCCCATGTCAATGCTATCAAAGTCCAACTAACTGACCAAGCCCAAACCCAAGCCTTTTCTCAGCCAACTCACTCAAAAGGGGCCATCCTCGACTGGGTCATTTATAAGGAATCCTCAGTCAAGCTCGTCTCCATAGACCCATGTGACTGGTCTGATCACCACTACATCTCCTTCATTTTGCCTGGGACCCGCAAGTCTAAGACACTGCAACCGGAGATCCCAAAACGCTGGACCAGAGACACTAAAACCCTTGACCTTATGGAACTGGAGGCTTGCTGCAAATTTGACCTCCTCCCAACTCCGCACATAACGCCGGTCAGAGACCTAAATGAGCATTACTCATCAACTTTCTCAATCATTCTGGATGTCTTGCCCCTCTAAAGCTAAAAAAAACAATAGTCAAAGACAGGAACCCCTGGTTTACTGGTTCCCTCAACATGGAGAGAAGGTCCCATAGGCAATGTGAAAGAAACTGGATACAACACCCCTCTGCGACACATCTTAAACTTCTCCGCCAGGTGAGAAACTCCTACAACAAGCACATCCTCATTAAAAAAAAAGAATATTTCAGATCTGAACTGGGCCACACCAAGAATAGACCCTGTAAACCTTTTGAACTGGTCAAACACCATTCCAACAAACTGGCTAAAACAACGAAAGAATCTCCCAAATCTCTAATTTTGTCAGAGGAATTCTCCTCTTTCTTTGCGGATAAAATCACAGCTTTAGAAGCTGAACTCAGTACCGCCTCCTACTCACAACCCCTTCTTGACCTTCCCCCTGTCCCCGCTCCACCCTATGGCCTCTCCTAAAAACCAAGCCCGTTGGTCTGACTTCAAATATTATGACAAAGACTCCATCTCCAAAATCCTCTCCACCCTAAAACTTAACAATCACTTTAATGACCCCCTACCTTCCAACTGCCTCAATGCTGCCTCCCAATTTTTTTTTTTTTGCTGGACTACAATAATAAACGCCTCTCTCCAATAGGGACCCCTTGAAAGCTGGCCAAGTCCTCCCCATCTTAAAAAAACAGCACTGGATCCAACCTCCCCCGACAATTTCAGACCCATCTCCAATATCCCGCTACTAGCCAAAGTACTTGAGAAATGTGTTCAGCAACAACTAAGTCAGCACATCAGTAACTTCCACCTACTTGATGACTTCCAATCTGGGTTCAGACCGGGGCATAGCACTGAAACCACTATGCTCCACATCGTGGATGATGCCCTCTAAGCCCTAGACCAAGGCAAAACCTGCCTGCTAATCCTCTTAGACCTATCTTCCACCTTCGACATGGTCAATCATGATAAACTTCTTGAACGCCTCAATCTCAGGATGGGTCTGGATGGTGTGGTCCTAGAATGGTTCAGGTCCTTCCTCCATAATCGATCACAGAGATTCCTCATTAACAGCAACCTATCAGCTCCCTCTCCGGTTACGGTTGGAGTCCCCCAAGGCTCAACCCTGTCCCCCACCCTCTTTAATCTTTACTTAAAGCCACTCACTGAAGTTCTTCGTAACGCCAACATTTCCTACCATATGTACGCGGACGATACCCAAATATACATCAATATCTCTTCAGAGGAGATCCTCTCCCTGAACGAGACCTTGAAACTGACTGTCCAGTGCCTAGCCGGTAACCAACTAAAACTCAACGCAAAGAAAAGCAAATTTTTCCTAATCGCCCCTTCTAAAGCCAACCCTGAGATTCAGACGTGGATCAAGGCCATCACAGCCCTAAACTGCCCGGCGACCATTGTGGACTCTGCCAAATCCTTGGGCATAATCCTGGACTGTAAATTGAATATGCGGGACCACATCAACTCAATGGCTAAAGCAGCTAGATTCCACCTGAGCTATCTTTGTAAGCTGAAACCTTTCGTTGAGGCTGCTGTCTTAAAAATGGCAGTGCAAGCACTAGTCATCTCCAGACTGGAATATGGTTGCTCCACCCTCACTGGTCTACCCAAGATCTCCCTTGAACCCTTAAAAGCTTGCCTCAACGTGGCCACCAGACTATCACCGGCACCAGGAAATTCAACCACATCTCTTCACATTTTAAAGCACTGAACTTGCTCCCCCTTGAGGTCAGAATTCAGCTGAAACTTACATGCATCACACACAAGGGTCTTTACTCAAACTCCCCTGCTTATCTGGCACAAAAACTAGTGGTATCTGGAGAAAGCAGGAACTCCCGGTCCACTAGAAACCTCTTACTCCAACTCACCTTCTTCCAGAAAAAATAACCTATAATAGGGAATTCACCGGGCAGCTCCTAGAATCTGGAACTCCTTCCCACCCACCATCAGCAAAATCCCCTCTCTTGCCTTCCTCATGGGTAAATTCCTTGTCTATTGCCTGCCATGCCTGACCACAAGTCTGATGTTTCTAAGACTAGTGCTCTCCCTCAGACCACCAACTCTCCCCGCAAAGAACTTTCGGGTCCCTTATTTTTACTTTTATTTTTTTATTATTTTATTCCTATTCTTTGCCGACTTTAAATATGATTGCAATCCTATTGTGTATAAGCAGTATCCCTATGTTCCCTACACCCCGGCCCATCGCCATCCCCTTGTACAGTTTTTGGATTTATATTTATGCACCTGAACGTTGTTTGTACTCCTCTGTATATATATATTTTTTTGTTTATCCTCATTCCCTTCTGACCCCTGCAAAGTAGTAGTCTGCAGGTCTCCACTGTTACTTGCATTGGAGAGGTAGGTTTAAAATTTTTGGAGGATTGCCATCTCGCCAGCCTACCAGTGGTACACCTGCGACTTACTTGTTGCTAACCTCTCGATGTTTATGAACCGAGACCGGAGTTGTCAATAAAACCCCTTTTGCATCACTATTATCTAATGACCCGGTGATACCCAGGGGATATGTGCATCTTGGTCTGAGAGCTTTCCATGAGGCCTAATCATAGGACAAAGAAGAGAGGATGATCTTTACAGATTACATGGACCAGATTTAGTTTCTATGCTGACTGAGCTGGTGACCATTTCAACAGACAGTCCCAAGTTGCTTTTTTCTTGCTATTTTTCAGCCTGGCCAAGTCCATTATAGATGTTTTGTAGACCGATGAAAGCCATTCAGAGTGTGTAGGAGGGAGAACCTCTACCCATCTCTTGCATATTTCTCGCCTGGCCAGCAGGATAGCAAAGAAGAGGAAACTCCTGATATGTCCAGTGATTTCTGTTTGAATACCAAAGATTATTAGGCTTAGTGAGATATGCACTGGCTGTCCTAAAATAGATGTGAGTGTGGAGGACACCTTTTGCCAGAAGTGCATAATGGCCGGACAGGTCCAAAACATATGTGTGTCTGGGGCTTTTTCCATATTACATTTTTTGCATCTTGCTGGTGGATCATTAGACATCTTCGAGAATATAGCTGGGGAAAAGTAGGCCCTGTTTTTTGTGAAATAATTATTTCTTCTCAGCCAAGCTGGCTTCACAACTGAAAACAAAGTGTTATATGAGACCTGCCATAACTCGATGCAATCCACCTCCTCAATCGACTCTTCCCAGAGTTCACTGGCTAATCTAAAATCTCCATCTATTGCACCCTCAATTGCCCAGTAAAAAGCTGCTGCCTCTTTCTTGCCTGCTGGCTTTTTAACCAGAAGCTCTTCAGGATCATTCCCCAGTCCTATCGGCTTTTTGTGATTTTGGGGCCAACTTTTTAGCTGTATATCTTGTAAAGCACTCTGATACCCTCACCGGTCAAATTTGCACTCTATAAAACACTAAAATAAATAATAATCAATAAATAACATCTTGGACCCGTCCCATTCCGGATTCAGACGTAACCACACCACCGAGACAGCCCTCATCGCCGCCACAGACAACATCAGGCGCCAACTAGGCAACGGCGAAATATCAGCCCTCATCCTCCTGGACCTGTCAGCCGCCTTTGACGCGGTCCGCCATCGCACTCTAAAGACACGCCTCCTAGAAGCTGGAATCCAAGACAAGGCCCTTGACTGGACCACGTCCTTCCTCACCGGCAGAACCCAGAGCGTCCACCTTCCACCCTTCCGAGCCGAAACAACCGACATCAACTGCGGCGTCCCCCAGGGCTCATCTCTCAGCCCGACACAGTTTAATGTCTACAAGCCCCCCCTCGCACTAGTGGCCCGACATCACGACCTCAACATAATCTCCTACGCCAACGACACCCAGCTCATCCTCTCCCTCACCAAAGACCCAAACACTGCCAAAACCAACCTCCACGAAGGAATGAAGGTCGTCGCCGACTGGATGAGGAGCAGCCGTCTTAAGCTGAACTCGGACAAGACGGAGGTCCTCATCCTTGGATCCACTCCCTCAGCCTGGGACAACTCCTGGTGGCCGACCACACTGGGAACAGCACCAATACCCACCGACCATGCACGCAATCTAGGATTCATCCTCGACCCCTCCCTCTCCATGTCTAAGCAGGTCAACGCCGTCTCCTCCTCCTGCTACAACTAAGCGTGGGCGTAAAATCTGTTTCGTTCACGGAATTTGCGGATTTTTAGCAAATTCGTGGTCCGCGAACCGTGTAAATTTGCCCCAAAATCCGCAATTCGCAAGCTGCGGATTTTTAGCTTGGTCGCGCTTGAAAAATATAACATCGCGTGCGCTGCATTGACTTACCGTGATTCTGAGTCCACCGAGTTGGTTTTCTCCCGGTTTGTGTGTGCTGCGCCATTTTGGATCTTGCTGCGTGATTGCGCGAGAGTTTTTCAAACGCAATTACATCATCGCGGCTCGCCATCTTGCACAGCGAGAGTTTGACAACACGAGTACGTCATAAGGGCCCGCGATCACGCGTTGTGGGAGGTTTGACCAGCTCGCTTTCCCGAAATTGCAAAAATTGCAATTCTGCACAAGAAATCCACCGCAGGCAGCATAAACCTTCTGAAAATGATGATTTTGATCAGACTAACTCCTCATATTGACATTTGGCTGCACTTTTTGGTGCAAGGAGTCCATTTTGGGGGGCTATATGGGGAATTGGAAGGAAGTGCCCCAGAGTCTCCAACTTCCTGTTCCTGTCCAGCAGGCTCCTCCCAGTGCTTTGTCAATGTCCTGGTCACTTTTGATTTGGATCTGGAGCTGGAAGGATTACTTTTTGTGGCTGCTGCTGGATATTTGTATTTGAGGACTTTTTGGACTTTGGACTTTGGATCACTTTTGCATTTGAGATTTTTCAAGTAAATTGGTGTTGTTAGTTTGGCGCATTGCAGTTGTTGCAACTACCATTTTAAAACTTTTTCACAACTTTAAAAAAAATATATTGTGGGTAGCCACAGTATCCAGTAGGCCCAGGGTTAGTCTTGGCTGCATGATACAACTGTTTCTGTGAGTTTTTTTTTTACTTATATCTCATTTATGTCATGGAATTTTAGCTCACTGTTATATGTGGATTTTGTTTTGTAATTTCGGGGTGCCTGTAAAGCCTCACTATCTAGTAGGCCCAGGGGTAGTGAGTGGTGCATGGACCAAGTCTTTCTGTGGGGTGTCTTGAATTAAAAAATAATTGAGGGCATGGATGGCATTCGATTGTTGTGATTTTTGAGTGTTTTTCGACTTTTTGGGTTGTTGGTGGGGCATGGCCATGTGGGTGGGGTCCATTTTGAGGCCTGGTCCAGGCAGAACCAGGCCATGTGGTGGGGGTCAAGGCTCAAGGGCCCATTTTGAAGCCAGGCAGTGTGCTCAGGCCTGCACCCAGTTTGCCTTGCTTTCATCCATTATGCCCAGGGGTAGGGAGTGGTGCATGGACCAAGTCTTTCTGTGTGGTGTCTTGAATTTAAACATCATTGAGGGCATGCATGGATGGCATTGAATTGTGGTGATTTCTGTGTGTTTTTCAACTTTTTGGGGTGTTGTTGGGGCCTGGCCATGTGGGTGGGGGCCATTTTGAGGCCTGGTCCAGGCAGGACCAGGCCATGTGGTGGGGGTCAAGGCTCAAGGGCCCATTTTGAAGGCAGGCAGTGTGCTCAGGCCTGCAACCAGTTTGCCTTGCTTTCATCCACTATGCCCAGGGGTAGCGAGTGGTGCATGGACTTTCTGTGGGGTGTCTTGAATTTAAACATAATTGAGGGCATGGATGGCATTGGTTTGTGGTGATTTTTTTGTGTTTTTTGACTTTTTGGTGTGTTTAACTGATGTTCCTCGGGCTTCCATTGCTTTTAGGTGCACAAGAGAACCACCAGTGCCAAGAAGAAGTCCTGCAGCGGTGTGTGCAGCACAATGTCACGTGACGTCACTGCTGGGAATGTCTAATTTTGTTTGCAATTTTTCTTAAGGAAATCCATGGTGGATCCGCAAATTCAACCATAGTTTCTATTACTATCCTTGTAAAGGAGAACCAGGTTACGCACTTTTGAAGTGATGATTGTATATAATGTTAATGTCAGCCCTGAAAACTGAAAGTGTTATTTTTGCACTACACAGCGTACCTTAGATTTTTTTAACTGGTTGACTTCCTGTTTTTTCCCATAAAAAATTACAGGACGGCTTTTACCATGTGCCATGGAACAAACGCTGACCTCAGACGCAATCCGCAATTACTCATTAGGCAGCCAGTGGACAGTGTGTCTGGTCACCAATATTGATCGACGGAGCGTAAGATGGAATGGAGGAGTATATCGCGAAAAAGAGGAATGGCTGGATGCATGCAACTTCACCAATTCAACAGGACAACTACAACATACAGTTACAGTATTCTCTCTTAACTTCTCCTTATCTTTTAAATGTTATTGTTGTAAACTTGAACTTCTACGAATGTGACTAGGTGCGTTTCTTTGTTCTCTGCTTCAAAGTCATCTCTCCAGCTATTTCATACGTTTCTTTGCTATTTTTATAACTAACTTAATGTACTAATAATAAGTGTTTATTCTCTATGAGGGCAGAAAGGCAAGTGAAATTGCGTAATTAATGCAGCCCTGTACTAGTGTCAATGTCAAATTGTTTTCTCATACTTACTAATAAGATGTAGTAAGTACAACTTTTCAGTAACCTAACCATCCGTTTCGCAAACAACTTCATGCATGCAGTAGTGCACTACCTTTATGTCCCTTAAATGATTTATGGTTATCTTTGAATCCAAAAATGTGTTTCTCTTCATTTGTTGTTTGTCCATGCAGTGTTTTTTTCTTCTCTCCACAAAACTTTTCCCAAAAAAACCCATTCCCATCCAATCTTCAAAAACCCTAACCCTCTTCCCCCGGGCTGTGTGGTTTTTCATTGAAGTATGACTAAATGACAACAAGAAATTCCACACACTTGCAGGGGAGGATAAGGTCTAAGCACCAGAAAAATGTAGGAAAATGGAATTTCATGTGCGACATCGTGGATTGAGCATCAAACATAATGCTCATACACATGACTAATCAAATGGTTAATTCTTATGTTTAAGTATCCTTTGCCTTCATAATATTTCTTTTAGTAGCCGGAGTCCACGAAACTAGTACTTATATTTAGAATACTTTAGCACTGCTTAGGCTACAATGTATGGCACTGTTCTGTAGCGTACTATCTATCGTACTGTTTCTAATGCTACGCTCAGGCCACTCAATGTTTCATTTCCTTTTTTTTCATATGCTGCTACTGCCAGTGTGTGCCACTACTTCTACCAGCACAACAATGATATTTCATCCGTCGAGGATTCAAGTCAACAACCAACCTTAATCACCATTTGCCATGCAGGCAGCCCTGTGGCTACCCCTATTCTCAAACACGAATCACAGGTAAGATAAGCATTTTGGAGAGGTAGAATAATGGGCTAGGACTGGGAGGAGAGCAGTGACTGCCAGTACTACTAGTAAAGTACTAGTAGGGCTACTGAATTCACTAACACGGTTACTGGCACTTTGGTACATTTCAGGACTAGATGTTTCATTCATGCTAGTAAGTTGGAAGAAACTAAACGTCCAGTAACCACCGCCCACCCCCACACAAAATAATATGAACGCGTATACTATATTTTGGTATTAAAAAATAATTATTAAGAAATATATTCATGTAGTCCAATAATAAAATTAATTAACCCAACTCACCCCCTGTCCAAAAGTTCAAAAGTCCCCTTTCCCAAACGCCCAATTCCTACCCCCCCCTACAGTCTTTAAAAAAGGGGCAAGGGACAGTAACTTCCTCCGGTGGCGTAGTGTGGACAGCTTTTGCTGCACGTCCCGCTGCTCTTTGCGGAGGTCCCTGTGCTGGCGCTGATGTTTTTCGGCCAACCGTTCCAGGCACTCCACTCTTTTACGGAGGTGGCACTGACGTACCATACAGGGTCTGGGGGGGGCAGCTGATTGTGTTGCTGCGGTGCGGCGGGAGGCTGTCGAGCCACGGCTCCGTTTGGCTGGAGGTTTCTGGCTGGTGGACATGGGGGCACTGGAGGAGGATGCAGTGGTTGCTGTCTCCTCCTCCTGCTCCCGAGCCCACAGCCGCCGATACCCGGCACAAATAGCCTCCAGCTTACGGGCCCTGGCCCGGACAGCCATCTCCTTTCGGGTGAGCTTTTTCGGAGTAGCATCTATATGAAGAAAGAAAGAAAAATACTGTAGCCAATAGCCTTTAACATAATTTAAAATCAAAATATTTCAACGGAAAGTTGACTCTCAATAACACCAGCAAGTAGCAAACACAGTATAACATTTTGGCATATATCTTTCCGCCGTCTTTGTAGGCCTGTGACATTACTGGGAGTTTCAGGAATTCCACTAGCAGGACTAGGGATGGACTCACTAATACAAACAAAGTCAGAGAATACAAAAAAAAGTCTTCTGTTTTTTTCTCTTGTTTTGCAAAAGAAATTACTGGTACGTGAACTTGTGGTAGCCGGCATGGCAGCTCACTTAGCTTGCACCCAAGAAAAACAGACACAAGCCATGATGACGCAGACTCGCAGTACTTTAAGCAGTATATGCAGGTGGGGATAGGAAGCTCTTACTTTCCTATAGGGGTGGCTCTGCCACTAGCCATTCTTGGTTACATCAAGGGCTACTGCTCAATGTAATGATATCTTTCGCATTGCCCCCCCCCCCGGGCCTCTACTACAAAAGAAGAATGAAGATTATTCAGTTCTGATCATATATCATTATCCTGCGGATCACATGATCTTTGGTTATATGATGGATGCCTTTAGGTGCTTTGTTTTGATAGATTAAGTGAACTACAGCGATAGTCCACCCATGAAACAGCTGAAATAAAATTATTAAGATAGGGAGTGAGGGTGGTACCCGTAATTGGCGGAGGAAGGGACTTGACTTGATATAATGTTGTCAACTATACAATCCATACACAATAGATGCTGTGCTTGCAAAGTAAAGTACTGTACTGTTAGTCAAGGCAGGGAGTATATGTGAACAATCACAAATTCTAGTATTTGGATTTCCTCAGCTTTGCTACTCTGGCACGGACATGCTGTTCAAAGTAACAATCTTCATCCAATCAGCGTCTGCTCTACTACATCATACACCTCTGCTATCGATGAGGAAAAAGAAGATAACATCCTGGCTTCCAAAGTACGTCTATCATTCTTCTTAATGTCTCAAATGTACCAGGTTTTCTTTTTCTTAACAACCAACTAACGCCCTTTTCATTATGTTTTGGAAACCACCGTCTTCTTCTCTTGACTTGCATTTAAAAACACCATTCTTCACAGTCATAAATGTTAAGACTCGCTCGTCCTTCGTTTCACCCTTCTTTCACTTTTCGTTCTTCACATCCCTAAAGTACATCTGATATGACTTGGCTTCACGATAAACGTTTGCCAGCTGAGTTGAAGTCAAATAGAGGGGGCCATTGCTTACCCGAGAAATACCGCCGCTAATGCTATTATTTATTTTTATTTATTTATTTATTTTTAAAATTTCTAAAGCGCACAAATACCTTACGGTGTCTCGGCGCTAGTGTGTGCAGATTACGAGGGTTGTGAAAAGATGTTACTGGTTAAAAAGCCATGTTTTAAGATGTTTTCGAAAGGAAAACAGCGAGGTGTGTTCCTTAATCTGGGAAGGAATCTGGTTCCACAGTTTTGATGCAGCCACTACAAAACGTCTGTCTCCCCAAGTTACCTTTTTTGTTGGGGGAATTTGGAGCTGTTGGGCCGTGGATGACTGCAGTGTTCGACTGGGTTTATAAATTTTGAAAATGCTTTTGAAGAAGTCGGGACCATTATTGTTCAAGGCCTTGTGAGTAATGCACATGGCCTTGAACTTTATCCTACTTCTTATGGGTAGCCAGTGAAGCTCTCGAATTGTAGGAGAGATAGAGGCGTGTTTTGGTATCCCCAGGAGGATCCTTGCAGCAGCATTTTGAACAAGCTGTAGCTTACTCACCACTTGTTCCTGTGCATTGAGCAGTAGGCCATTGCAATAGTCCACCTTGGATAGTACCAAGGAGGACATTAAAGTTTTACCAGCAGTGGGAGGGAGAAAAGGGAGCAGTTTCTTCACCATTCTCAAAGTGAAAAAGGAGGCCGAGACCACAGCGTTGGCATGACCAAGGAACGTAAGCTTACTGTCAAAAAGCACGCCCAAGTTTTTCACCTTGGCAACTGGCAGTGGAGGCATACCCAGTTCCGAAGGCCACCAGACCGGAGACCAAGACGGAGTCAGTTCGCCAAAAACCAATACCTCCGTCTTGTCGGAATTTAGCTTTAAGCAATTCCGGTTCATCCATGTACTGATAGCCTTCATGCCTGCCTGAAAATTAGCAGCCACAGCTTCTCCGTTTTTATGTATCTCCAGGACCAGCTGTGTGTCATCGGCGTACGATGTAAGCCCTATGCCGAATGACTTGATTACCCTCGCCAAGTCCGACACATAGATGTTGAAAAGTGTCGGACTTAGCGAGGAGCCCTGGGGGACACCGCAAGGAAGAGAGAAGTCAGGAGAGCTGAAGTTTCCCATCTTCACGGACTGTATCCTGTTGGCCAGGAAGGATGCTAGCGTTGCTCTGGCCCTGCCCTGGATGCCGAGGGCGGCGACACGGTCGATCAGAATAGAATGATCGACCGTGTCGAAGGCCGCGGATAGATCCAGGAGTATTAAGATAGCAGCGCCACCCCTATCCATGATAATCCTGACCTCCTCTGCCGCTTTTATCAGAGCTGTCTCCGTCCCATGGCCCTTCCTGAACCCGAACTGCGTGTTGTCCAGCAGGTCGTTCTGATCAATGAAGGTCGACAGCTGTTGGTTCATTACCTTTTCGATTATTTTTGAAGGGTAGGGGAGAGAGGCAATTGGACGGTAATTTTTGGGCTCTAAGGGATTTAATGCGGGTTTTTTCAGAAGGGGTGTTACAGTTGACTTTTTCCAGATTACGGGAAATACACCTGTCTGAAATATGGCTTGACAGATGTTGGTGAGTACTGGGGCTATTAGGTCAGAAACTGATTTGATGATACGTGGGGGGCAAGGGTCCAGTGGGGATCCTGACTTAACAGTATTTATGAGCTCCGTCATGGATACAGGTGGTATAAAAGCCTCTAAGGTAGGTTTTAATGACCGAGGAGGAGTCTCCAGTGAGACTATATCTGTGGTCGATGTTGTGGTAAATTTATTGAAAATGTCGTTGACCTTGGCCTGAAAAAAGTCTGCCACCTTGTTGCAGAATGATTGGGATGGTTCGACAGAGGGTGGGGCAGGAGGATTGGCTAGGTCTTTTACCACCTGATACAGTTGTTTGTTTGAGTTGAGAGCGTTTGCTATTTGTGTGCTGTAAAAGGCGCATTTTTCCGCAGTGATCATCTTTCTATAGCTGGTCAACGCGCTCTTATATGTCTCTTTGTCGAGGTTGGCATAGTTCCTGCGCCAGCGCCGCTCCAAGTTTCTGCAGCGTTGCCTCTTGAGCCGTAGTGACTCCGAGAACCAAGCCGCCGAAGGTTTGATGCGGTTAGGCTGCATTTTTTTGGGGGGGGCTAGGTGATCTAGTGCCTTAAGTAACCAGCGTTGATAGTTCAGAGAAGCTTCGTGAGGATCGGGTCTATCTTCGGGTATCGAGGATTCCAAGATGTTATGTAGGGTAGTGACGTCAATATTTTTCCAGTCGCGACATAGGATCGAGGTACAGGTGCTAGTGGAGGGGTTCTTATGAGATTTAACTAAGATTGTGAATTTGACAGCTAGGTGATCTGTCCAGGTAAGAGGGAGCACTGTGGAAATAGTAATGTGGGCATTGTTGGTGAATAAGGCATCTAAAGTGTGCCCGGCTTGATGGGTGGCTGAACTGACCTGCTGTTCTAAGCCAGCGGCCAGAAAGTCAGAAATCAGCGTATGCGAGTCCTTGTCTTTCTCATTCTCCAAGTGGAAGTTAAAATCTCCCAAAATGGTGTAATCTTGATTGGCAGCTACTGGTTCTAGTAGAGGATTAAGTGATTTTAGGAAGAGCGTACGTGAGGTGGGTGGTCGATAGAGGAGGGTTCCTTTAAAAGTTTGTATGGGAGAGAGAGAAATTGTAAAGGCGAGGGCTTCCGCGCAGTTGTAATCAAGCGGTTCGGTTTTTATGGGTAGCTTAGTTCGATGTATGATAGCTAGCCCCCCCCCTCTTTTCCCTGACGATCTGTCTAGTCTTGTTACTTGATAGCCAGCTGGAGTGGCGATGTTAAAGTCTGGGCCAGATGCAGGGTCTGCCCAGGTCTCGGTAATAAACATGATGTCGGTATTTTGGCTGGTTATCAAGTCTGCGACGTCGTTCCTGTGTTTTATGAGAGAACGTGTGTTTATCAAAATGCAGCTTATATAGGTAACGCTATCATCTCCTAAGAGTGCAACCGAGGGGTGCTGGGAGATGGATGATGTAGTTGTGAAAGCGCAATAGGGGCAGACGGTATATGAAGAGTTATACAGTGAACCAAAATCAAAGTGGATGCAATTCCTGTCCTGAATTCCATTTCCTATGGTCAGGAGCTGTGACCTGGAATAGTTGATTACCTTAGATGTTTGTTGGAGAGAGTGGTGGGCAGAGGGGGGTTGACTGTCTTCTCCGTGATAGCCAAAAAAGTAGTTCTAAATTAGTAACTGTTGTTAACAGTACAGTGTACTTGTACTAGTGTACTGTGTACTGTACAGTACATCATACACTCCTTTGCGAGCCTACTCAAAAATTTCAATAAGTAAGGAGTATAATAACTTACCACCGTCCGCCGCCGCTGAGCCTTTCCCCCAGCTCCTCCTGTTGGCGCCTCCGCATCCACCCCTAGAGTGCAGCCCTCCGCACTGCTAGCCCCGGCACTGGTGGTCATCTGTGCCGCATCAGATGTTGTGACGTCTAGAAAAAACATGTCACATTTTCAGATGCCATACACAACCCCCCATTTCATCTCGTAATGGAAGAAAATGTTACATAACACATTTTTTATTACTGGGATTGAAAAAAAGTAACGGTTTTGGGGAGGGTGTTAACTTTCTATATGCTTATTCCATTAACTGCTACACTTCTTAGGACAACTGATCAATGCTTTCTTAACGTGCACCATTTTTCTAATTACAGAAAGAAGATTACATTGCCCATCTGCCAACAGGACGATTCACCAACTACTAGTAAGTCATCACCAGCAGTACTTTAAGTACTTTAAAGAAGGTGTGGGAGAGGAGTTGGCCTAACGGATAGGGCGCTCGACCTCGGACATGGGGACCTTGGTTCGAGTCTCGGTAACGACGCCAAAACCCCCTGTGATTCTGGGCAAATCATTTGCAGCCTGATTCATGAAGCGAAATAGCGCCCGCAATGGCTGCGAAAATGCAATTGCGGGTGCAAAATACGGAATCGGCATTCAAGAACAAAATAGCGAATTCGCAAACACAGAATAGCGATTACGCTATAATAGCCGCAGAGTCCCGGTAGTCGAGCATTAGCGATACGGAAATAGCGACCAACCACGGAATCTGCGAAATGAATAGAGAAACGCAATATATTCTCAATCGGCATTCATGAAAAATATACAATAGCGGAAAACCCCAAAATCGCAATTTTGCGCGGCGCAAATTAAGGACAACTCAAAGCAGGTGGTAACCATAAAAGCCATGATTAAGAAAAATTTGAAAAACAGTTGGCCAATCACCAACAGGTCCAGGCCTGACCAATCACACATAAGGACATTCAGCAGCAGCATTAGGCGTTCCACAATGCCAGGAATGTACATGGTGGTGAGGCGGCGAAGGCTACAGCGAGCAGCACGGAGGAGACGCATGAGGCAGGAAAGGATTTACCGGCAGCGGGTCACCTTGCTGGGCCAAACCAGAGAACAGATTTATGCTAAATACAGGCTGAATGGGGAAATGATCACCTGGCTGATACAAGAACTCGACCCCATCATGCAGCACCCAACAAGGCGAAACAATTCTGTGCCCACACATGTGCAGGTATTGTGCAGCCTGCACCTCCTGGCCTCCGGCAGTTTCCAGGGCATAGTAGCGGCTGCTGGGGGGATATCCCAGCCCACCATGTCACGCTGCCTCCACACTTTCGTTGACGCCATGCTCACCTTCTCCACCGCCACATCACATTTCCTACGAGCCAACAGGAATTGGACCTGACAAAACTTCAATTTTACAATGTAGCCCATTTTCCCCATGTCCTCGGCTGCATAGACTGTACCCACGTCGCCATCTGCCCACCAGCTGCCACGGAGTATATGTACCGCAACAGGAAGTCCTACCACTCCCTCAACATACAGATGGTCTGCAATGCCAAGACCATCATCACTGACATTGTGGCCCAGTACCCAGGGAGTACCCATGACTCCTTTATCTTCAGGCACAGCGGACTCCACACACAACTGCTCAGGGGAGAGTTTGGGGAAGGACACCTACTTGGTAAGTACACTTTGTCGACAATGTCACATTGCAATGAAGTCACTGCGCTGCACAGGCAATCAACATCTGCTCCTCTCATTCAGGTGACAGTGGCTACGCCCTACGGGAATACCTCCTGACCCCTTACCTCAACCCTGCCACACCTCAGCAACGGCGCTACAATGTTGCGCACATCCGGACAAGGAACTGTATAGAAAGGACATTTGGCCTGCTCAAGAGCAGGTTCCGTATACTGCACAAGACAGGTGGGGCGATGTATTACAGTCCTGCAGCGTGCTGCCGCATTGTGGCTGTCTGTGCAATGCTTCATAACATTGCAACCAAGCGCCGGATACCTGTTGACATCTCAGGCAGTGAATCTGAGGGGGACGACCGGCCACCAGCACATGCGCACCATGCACGCGGGGAGAACCCAGCTAAAGGCCACAGACGTCGCAACCACATCACAGCGAACAATTTCTAGCCCACCCTCTTCCCCCAACCCACATATCAAAATTGCATGCAAAATGTAATGATTACACAAGGCTAATGTGTGCAGCAAAATAAATGTATTTGTTTCATTCACAAGAAAAAGGTTATGGTTTCAACTATTTACAAATTACAGTATTCCTGCATACTGCAGTGTGAAGAAGGTTCTTGGCAGGCTTAGCGTCAGCCTGTGGCAGTGTCCCTCAGACAGTGTCAAAGGCGCCTCCGGCGCGTAATGCCCAGGCGCCTGTGAGGCTCATCCTCATCCTGGGCAGCTGTACCAGGCGTTGCCCTGGTGCTGCGCCTAGGTGGCGGGACCTGCGTGGCAGATTGGCTGCTCACGCTGGAGGCACCCTCACTGGCATCGTCTCCCCCTACAGTGGCCGGTAGCACAGGTGTGTGAAGTGCCGTCACGGCGGTGGTTAGGTGCTCCAGGACCCGTGTTATGTCCTCGCAGCACTGGACCAGTTGGTGCTGCTGGGTGAGAGAGCGCCGCGACAACTGGGTGGTGGCATTTGCTGCCACATAATTCGACCTACTATAGGACGACAGCCGGCTCATTAGCTGGTGGTGGCGCCTGCTTGCTACACTGCGGTGCTTGATGAGCGCAGCAGTGTTATCCTCCATGGCTGCTGTCATGCGGCACATGGCCGCCGTCATGCGGTCCATCTTGTCTCCAACTCCCGCCACATTGCGGCCAATTTTGTGCAGCTGGAGCTGGATGGCTCCTTGCTGCTGCGACTGGCGCTGGTGGATTCTGAGCATGCGCCGCTCGACGCTCATACAGGCATGGAGATGCCCATTGCCCCTCCTGCTGATCGGCCGCTGTGTTGCCGCTGTCGCAGGCCCAGATCTCGTTGCACGAGCTGCAGGTGGTGTCGCAGCATGTGTTGCTGGTGCGGCAGGAACTGGAGGCACATTGGTGGGGTGCCTGGCTCTGGCTGCCGGTGGGCCGGCAGATGCAGGAGCAGGTACGGTGAGGGGCCTGGCCTTGGCTGCGGGTGGTGCGGCAGATCCAGATGCAGCTACGGTGGGGGGCCTGGCCTTGGCTGCCGGTGGGATGCTAGTTGCAGGGGCCACAACGGTGGGGGCCTGGCTGCTGGTGTTGGTGCAGCGGCAGATGCAGGAGCAGGTATGGTGGGGGGCCTGGCTGCTGGTGTTGGTGCAGCGGCAGGGGCTGGTGCCTGTGTTTCGGGTTGTGAGTCCTCCTCCTGGGCCTCCTCATCAATCTGCAGCCTCTCGCTGTCGCTGCTATCTGCGCCACCTGTGAGGGTAAGTGGATACTCATTAGTTGCATGTGACTGTCAGACGTGCAGATGTTACATGCATGCTGGGTGACATTCCCTGGATGGCTGTGGATTTGCGTACTTTGGAACCTTTCTGGCTGCATTGTGGTACTACTACATTGTGGACATACTACATCTCCCACAATGCTTCAGGGCATTTCCTGATGCGCAACAAAGGCATGACTAAGGGCCAATAAGTGAGCCTATTTGGTCAGGGACGGTCATAGGGGACAGGGTCGCAGTCGCATGCCACTTACCTTGGGTGTCTTGGGTGGGGCGGGAGGAGTCCAGAGGTGTGACGCCAACGCACGCCTCCCTCTCAAGGGTGTTCTCGACCTGGTGCTCCAAGGGTGTGTTGGGAGGGACTGTCGGTCCGCCACCTCCAGTGCCCGATGCCTCTCCAAGGCGCTCTGCCACCCTCTCCTTGGCACGACCTCGGAGGTCATACCATCGCTTTTTGAGCTCCTCCAATGACCTATCGGCCACACCCACGGAGTTCACGCTGGAGGCTATTCCCAGCCAGATCCTCCGTTTGTCTTGCTCTGGGACCTTCCTGGAGTTGATCCCGAAGAGTCTGTCGTGGTTGGCCACCACCCCTTCTATTAGGTTCTCGAGCTCCTGCTCTGAGAACTTCAGTTTCCTCTTACGCCCTGCGCTGTTGCTGGGGCCAGGAACAGGTTCCTCAGACATGGCAGCAGTTAGGTCGCTAGTAAAGTCGTTAGTGAAGTCGCTATCACTAGTTTAGCTGCTGCTTTCCGACTTGCTCCCTCGAAGGTTTGCCTCACTGTGGTGTTTGGGGGTGGGAACTGCCTGCTTCCTGGTTGTGATGTCATCACTGTGCTCGAAAAGCGACTTCCCGTTTTCCCGATCGCGCGAGATTGCGAGTCGCATTCCCGATCGCACGAGATTGCGAGTCGCATTCCCGATCGCACAAGATTGCGAGTCGCATTCCCGATCGCACGAGATTGCGACTCGCATACCCGACGCAGGTAGCCGGGAATAGCGATTTTTCTGCGATTTGAGTTAGTCGCTAACGGATTTAGCGCCCGCGTGCGAGTCGCTATTTTTTTCCCGTAATGTACATGAATGCCGTTTTGCGTGTCCTCAATAGCGAGTCGCTATGAATCGCTATTAGGGCCATGCAATACGGCCCGTACATGAATCAGGCTGTTAATCTCCCCGTGCCTAAAATGAATGTGTGTCTGTCCTCATGTAACGTAACTGGTGCTATGTAAAGCACTCTGATACCTGATTCGGTTCGGGTCTAGTTCGCGCTATATAAAACTCTGCAAAAAAAAATAAGGTGGGGGCTCCCGCACAGTTCTTCTAATAATTTCATGTGTCTGTTAACTATTACCTTAAAGTAATTTGATTCATGGGAATGTTGTTTATACTTTAACGTCATCTATCAGCTGTGCTCGCTCCGAATACTACGCTATTAAAAATAAAGAAATTATTTTTTCATTTCTTAATTGAAAATAAAACTTTAAAACTAATAAACACTTTGTGGTTTTTGTTCACGAGTGAGTGAGCGGAAGGGTTTGAACTACTGCACTTGGCAGTCATGTTTCAGTGACTCAGATAGGCCAGTACTCGGCGGTAGTCTTCTTCTGTTCTTCCGGGTCATGAAATCATTGGTCAGACACACTAGATAGTCGGTCAGGGGATTGGGGGTTCAACTTCTGTTCGGACTGAGGTATGTGGAAAGGTGAACTTCACCTATCATCAATAATGTCCTATTTGTCTTGTCCATACTTCTGTATGTGCAGAATAGTCCCTGAAACACTAGCGGTATGGTATGTGCTCCTATCAAATCAAAAAGGCAACTGCTACCTTTTTCTTGGTGGACATTGACATTTTGTTGGAAATTGTCAAAGCATTTACATTAAGAAGACTGGAATAGACAGCAAGGGCAACCAAGATGACTGCACTCAGTGCCTAGAGCTATTGCAGGATCAGAGTTTTGTTTAACACCGTTTGCCGACTGGGCAAGCTTACCTACCTACACAGACCGACTCATAATCGTAAATAGTAGTAGCACAGAGAGTGATGGTAGAGGCAGGATAAGAATGTAGAAAGTAGTCTAGACTAGAAGAAGATCAAATACTATTTTGTAAAAAATAGAATTAGGAAACAGTTTGTAATGAATAGGAGCTGTAAAAGTTAGGGAAGTATAAGTATTAATATAACAATAGAACAATTTACTGGGGCCAGCAGAAGAGCCTGCAAGGGACTGATCCTGTGACTGTCCACCTTCTTCCACCGGAGTCTCAATGATGCTAGTCGCCTTGCCCCTGGGAGGTGCTGATGATCATGAAATAAAGAAACACAACATGGATGATTGTTTTTTTGAAATATTTGATTTCTTTGACCACAATCTAAAATTATCTCGGGGAAACAAATTACCAACAATTGCACTACATGAATTGTCTTGGGGAAGGGAACTGAAAGCCTTGGAATTGCTAATTGTTATAACTCCCCAGATACAACCCGATATAGAAGTTTAATTGCCTTGTTGGGTTCCACTTTGAGGGAAGCTAGAGGCTTGCCACTACAGAACTTAATGGTTATGGGAGATTATAATGTCCACCCTTGTGGTAACCCTTTAACAACTGTTACAGCAGAACTGGGTTGTGCAAGAATAAGGGGCTTTCACTTTGAGCATACACACCTGGGGGCCGAGCTAAATAATCTACTAGATGACTTTGATTTGGTTCTATCTATTTCTCTTGTGTCCCCTTTGAGCAGGCAAATTATCCCCTCTTTTAAAGGCGGAAGAAGCGTCTTCTTTTTGGATTACATCTTGATCTTCTCTGGTATTCTTGACTGATGTCAGGGCTATGAAATAATGGAGAGCGCATTCAGCAACCACAATCCCCTATGTGTTTTTTAAATTGTGGTAGGCCGTTGGCCACACAAACAAGGGTGTCAAAGCCTGCTCAAGTGACTCTGATGGATGGGTGCCGTCGCCTGAGATGGAGTCAGGCTGCTCCTGATTTTTTCCGAAGTAAGGTGCAGGAGTCATGCTCTATAGAATTAATTGTTTGTGTAACACCAGGTATTGAATCGAATGTGATTCTTAATTTGTTTGCCTCCATTATCTCTAAGATTGGAGACATTTTGAGTGCCCCGGTTACTAACCCTAAACTTACAGACCAAAGATGGTTTGACTCAAACTGTTCTAGGGCAGGGAGGAAATTAAAGGAGGCTTTAAAAATGGTCCCGCGAAATAAAGACTTAATTGGTGTTTGCTGCCACGAGTATAAAAAAGCCCTGGCCACCCGTAAAAGTGTAATTAAAGATGGGGTGTGAAGGGACCTGTTGGAGGCAAGTACCTTGGGGAACAGCTCTGATTTTTGGGGTATAATTAATCAACCATTGTTTGAGAATTCTCCGGTGGTGAAGTAACAACCAATATAACGGAAGATCAATGGGTTTCCCATTTTGTGGATATTTGCAGTGTCTCACAGGACATGGACCTGCCACAGCCCACAACCATCGATAATGTGCCATTAATATTTGAGCTAGCTGAGGTGGAAAAGGGTATTGTAGGTCCTACATGTAACAAGGCACCTGTGCCGGATGGCATTCCCCCGGACCTGTATAAATCTAATCCCAGCCTTTGGGCCCCGGTTCTGCAAGCAGTAATTAATGCTGCGGCCAGGACCGGGTACCCAGAATCCTTGGGAGTATCTACGATCGTCCCAATTTTTAAGAAGGGAGATCGCAATAGCACTACATGTTATAGACCGATCTCTCTTCTGGATTCAGTGGTGAAAGTGGTAGGTGGGGTAATATTGGAAAGGCTTTCAGTATGGGCCCAAAAAAATAAGATCATGGCAGATATACAGTATGGCTTCCGTCCTGGTCACTCCACTTTAGCCCAGTGTCTAAACCTCTATCTAATCATAGGAAAGTACACGATGGCGCGTCAGGGTACGATCTACATGGCCTTCATGGACCTCTCCTCAGCTTTCGATTGTGTTAATCGGGGGAAGCTGTGGAGGGCCATTAGGGCCATGGGGGTAGAGGAAAACCTGGTTAACTTCCTGGAAGACCTACACCGTAATACCATGGCGAATATTAGATATGCCCAGGATCTCCGGGTATCTAGCAAATTTAACATTAAGAGAGGGGTGCGCCAGGGATGTATCCTGGCCCCCTTTCTCTTCAGTTTGTATATTAACGGCATGCGCGCTAGCGGGTTTTCCCACTGCGCGCTGGATTTAAAAAAAACCCGCGTTACGTGACAAAGCCAGCTCATCATGCGCGTAGCGCAGGTAACGCCCATGACGAGCTGGCTTTGTCATCAGCGCTGAAGGGGTTAATGACCTGGAGAACTAACTTGTTAACACCGGGGCTGATTTTCCCTGATAAAAGGGAAACGGGGTTTGCCCGTTTTGCTTTACGCCGATGACGCTGTTCTCATTGCGAGAACAGCTAGGGGTTTACAGATCCTACTAGGGGCTTTTCAGAGTTTTATGGCAGAGCGGTACCTGAATATTTATAATGCAAAATCTTTTATTAAGCAGGTCGGCACCCGTCCCAAGACCCAGTATCCTTTTAGAGTGGGTAAAGAAATGGGCCCAGTAACCCGATCCTTTTGTTATTTGGGGGTGTTGTTTGAGGCCCCCCTAAATGGGGCCCACTCCTCCAGAGAAAAAGGGGGGAGGTTACCAGGACAAATACTGCAATATTCAATTTTGCCTCTAAAATGGGTAAGCAGCCAGTTGCGGCACTGCTGAAATTGTAGCAGGCCAAAGGTGTAGCGATAGCCAGCTATGGCATTAAGATTTGGGGTTATGTTGCTTTGGGCGCACTCCAAACAGTGGAGAATGCTTTTTTAAAATGTTTACTAGGGGTGCCTAATAGTACATCAAATGCGGTGGTACATGAGGAATTGGGAGTGCAAGATTTAAGCGATGTATTGGCGCTACGTCCCCTACTTTTTTGGCTAAACTGTAGTGTGTTTATCTAGGGACCTGAATAGATATTTCTATTTTATGCCCTTGTCCGGTTATAATCAATAATGTCCATACAATGGCATAAAAACCCTATTCATAATTCAGTCGTAGCGCATGCTGCCACATTAAGCAAGACTACTCCTCCAGCCCCCTAGAAAGCACACCGCGTTCTCTAAACAAAACCAAGCCTCCAGCAACCTGGGAAATCCCCATTGCCTTTGTTTCGATTTCGTCCTAGAACTCCTGTAAAGCACTGTAAGAACGGCCAGTTCTTAAAAACATCTTTATTGACGTCTTATGTCCAGCCTTACGTCAAACCCGGCACCTTTCAGGAATAAATATACCAACGCTGCCTTAAGCAAACACACGGAGGTGGTGATTCTGGAGCAGCTATCTACTTGCCCGAGAGCCCAGCTGATGCGAGAGCCCACGGACGCTGCCCCTCCCTTTTGACGCGCTGAGAAAGACGCTGTCTTTTCTCCTGCCGAGAAAATCCAGCTCCGGCGTTTCCAGCCTACCCTTGCGGGTGACTGGGATATCGAGTCCTGAGAGAGAGATACCAGCCCTCCTGCTTTCTATTACCCAGGTACAGAACTGACTAAACCCTTAAAGAGAATTCTTGAGTCAGATTCTTGGCAAAACAAACTTTACTTAAACTGTTACTAACTTACTCCTTCCCACGAATTAGGCTTAGGTCAGGTACACCGGGGTAGGCGTATTTAGAAGCACCAGTTGAGTACGATTAGTCAATGTATATATGTATGTATATATTTTATCTATTTTAAAGTATCATATGGCTAAGAAACCATATCAATGCTTTTACAGTATTATTTGATAATACTCCTTTTACTGTACGCACTTTACTTTACTATAAGTATTGCAAATGTGGCAATTCATTTCTCTTGTATGAGGAAGAAGGCTGCTCAATACATTATACCTTTTAATGAAAACGCCTGTCTCTCTTTTCACTGCAATCTGGTGAAACAAAGTATGCACCTTTGACGGAGTGAAATAGCTGTCTTTTGTTTTCACACGACTCTAGAGATATTCTCTTATTCAGGGAGAGCAAAGTTGTCATGTTTTATGGTTGTCAGAAGCTAATCCCTTCTTGTCTATCCAGGGAGGTTAAACTCCTCCTCGGTTATTCGAGAAAGTTTCTAGTGACCTCTGAGCTAGCTGGCAAAAACCTTAAGTCTAATATAGTCAGTAGAGACCTAGTTAACCTCAGTCCTACGTCTACACTGCTGAATATATTATTCCAATGCGCAGAGCCTATTGGGAATATAGGAACTACACTACATGGCGCCCAACGTTTGGTAAGGTGATAAATCTAACGCAAGACGTTAGAGTAACTCAGTCGTGCTTTTTCACACAGACCCTTTCTCCCGTAAATACTCCAAAAGACGTCTGGAGTGGGTAAAAGGTTAAAATCCGCCGGAACTTAGTAGGAAGAGATTCCTATGTATGGTTTTTGGTTTATTCAATGTTGAAGGATACAGTGTTCCAAAATATTGTGCACCTAATCTTTGTTTCCTTGAAACTTGATCTGCAACAAAAACCCTTCTGTCAGTAAAAATGTCAGACAGTGAAGAAGAAAGGGAGGCAGCTAGAATAGCAGCTCGACTCCTAGAGGATGACACAAGTCTCCTACAGAACGACCCAAATGCTATACTCATTCCGGTCAACATAAGAAAAACTATAACTCTTAAACTTATAGAAAATGGACTGACATTGAGAGGTGGTACAGTCATATTCGTAATTGAGGCACATGAATATCGGCAGACAGAGGTATTCTATTCATGGATAAACTTTCCAACAGCAAACGCTGTCACACATGAATTCCACTATTACAAAATAGAGGAACCTCCGGATGAGTACACTCCTCTCGAGGAGGTGGAAATCCCATTAAAATACCAAGAGCACCTGCTCTGGTTTAAAGGTGCCCTAAAACATAATGATCACATCACCAGGCTTGGTCCACTAGGTAGACCAGGAGCAACGTGGCCGGTTCTAGCCAGCTACACACCACATCCAGACATCGAAAAAATGTCAATACCAGAACTTTTAGTCCACCTAAAAGTACTAATTAAAATACATAGACAATTAGTCCAATATGTAATGCGGACTTCAACATTCCAACCAAATGTTAACATTCCACAGCTGACCCCTCAACAGGGGAACACAAACAAAATTACAACACAGAACATACAGTCATGTCTGGGTAAAGTGCCCATAAAACGGGAACAAATTCCATTCTGGTTAGCACAAAAAATCACTCAAATAGAGACAGTATTTCCGGATACTACCCCTACTGATGAACACAGAATTCTGACTATCTGTCTTCCAATGGGGATCGCACCACATGTGGAGGACTGTGACACTTGGGGCACAGTCTTTGCTTCCATTTACACAAAAACACATGGTGTTCCGTCTATGGCGATAATACCAGATGTGCTAAGACAGATTCAAAATGAATACGGTCCAGAACCTGCTTTAACTCTGGGTATGAAATTACTGAAAGACTTCAAGCAGGTCTCAGCTTTATTATTAGCCAACATAAAAGGAGAAGCAGCATCTGTGGCGATCCACCAGAAATTGAAAGAAACAGATATAGCAGATCAGCCATTTGAACTTGCCAGAATCATAGAAAAATCCTATGAAGAACTAGGAAGAGATAGTTTGGGTGGGAAACCGGTAAAACCCCAACTAACTGAAAATCCTGAAAAGATATTTATTAAAAATAATCTAAACACTCCAAAAAAAGAGGTGGGATAGAAATAAACAATCCACTCCCAAAGAAAAAAGATTCCAGTCCAGAGGAAGGTCTCCTCGGCGGAGAGAAACGTCAAGTCCAAAGACAAAGGAACCTGCTCATCAAAGTAAAAAAATTACAATTTCCAAAAAAGAAGGTAGCCAGTATTAAAGTAATCAAACATGCCGAGGATCCTGAGGACACAGCTGAAAAACGGAGAGTGGGTCCAGACAATGCTAGACAGCGCAGCAGAAGTGAGCATAGCTCGCAAGATCCTGATGAATCATCTGGAGACAGTGGACACAAATGAATACATTCAGGTGGAAACTGCAGATACCAGAGTTAGCAAACCTGATAAAATATACGAAATAACATTACGTATAGAGGGAGATAAGACTAGGAAAATAAGGGGTCTATTTTGGGATAACCTTTCCAAAGGCTGTGACATCCTTTTAGCTGAAAAGGACTGGCCACCAGAGTTTGTCAGGGAGTGCTCTCATGACGAAGAAATGATTATGCCTGCCTTCTCAAATCATATTCCAATTCATAGAAAATATACACTTGCAAGAAAGTGGGCAGTAGCCTAAGCTCCTGCATTGTATAAAAACCATGTTGGATGGGATGAGGACTCTCCTCCTCACAAAATCCAGTTAAAATGTCAACCAACTGCAAAAAGGCAGTACCCAATTAAGCAAGAAGCTTAAAAACAGGTCAGGGAGATCTTAGATCAACTTGAATACCAGGGGGTGATTGAAACATGCACCTCACAAATGAACAATCCTTTGTTTCCTGTCTCCAAGCCAGATGATTCATATCGACTAGTTTTGGACTACAGACATCTAAACTCATGTTGCTAAACTTTTGCAGTACAAAACTCACACAGTGCAGCACTAATGAATAACATTGTGCGCAAAAAATACAAAACAACATTAGACATCTCTAATGGATTCTTTTGTCAAAACATAGCACCTGAAAGTAGGTATTTGACCGCTTTCTCAATAATGGGCTCGCACTAAAAATTCTGTCGACTCCCACAGGGGTTCAAGAACAGCCCAGGATTATTCTCAGCAAGAGTAACAGAGGGGCATATTATCAAGGGGATTTATCTCCGCTTTTTTGGCTTCAAAAGCCAAGAAAGCGGAGATAAAATTGTCTCCCTATTACCTAGCTGTCGCTAACACCAGTTAGCGACAGCTAGTAGGAGATAGCGACCATCTTGGGCCCCACTTTGCATGTCAGTGATATTTATCACTAATGACATGCAAAGTGGGCGTGCCAAGATGTTAGCGACTGGAAACAGTCGCTAACATCGCTATCTCCTATTACCAACTTTTGGAGATATTCGCGCTAAGCGCGAATATCTCCAAAAACTAGCTCCTGCCCTGAGCAGTTCTTAGCCATGTTAACCAATGGGAGGTGGATAACATGGCTAAGAGCATTAGCTCGGTAATGCATGAATATCGCTGACTTTTCAGCGATATTCATGCATTGCGGCCGTTTTTTATCGCATTATGATAAACCTTGATAATAGCAAGGTTTATATGCGATAATTTCTGACGATGCTTAGCGTTAAAAAATTCGTTGCTAAGCATCGTTAGCGATAAATATCGCTTAACGTTGGTAATATGCCCCAGAGTTACTACAAATGTATGATGATGAGGCATTATCTTATGTCGATGACATCTATCTAACAGATGATGACTTGGATACTCACTTGAAAAGAATGAACACCATAATACTTGGGTTCGCAGCAGAGGGTTACAAATTCAACTTTAAAAAGTCACGAATTGCCAATCTAACTGTCCTGTTTTTAGGGTATGAATTATCAAGTGAAGGCAAAAGCCTGGCAGACAATTTCTTAGAGAAGTGCGCTGTACTCCAAGCACCTAAAACGCTGAAGAACTTAAAATCAATTCTAGGTTTCCTGAATTTCGGAAGAACTTACATTCTAAATTATGCAGAGAGGATTAAACCTCTCTATGAACTAATAAAACCTGATTTTAAACCAATCAATTGGACTCAAAAACACACAGAAATTTTGAGATCATTGCAAACAGACATGTTAACAAAAACAAAATTGCAAACTCACGATAACACACGCAACCTTGTAATCTGAGTCATCCCAGGAAGATGCGGATTCACGTACCTAACCTCTAATGAGGGAGAAACGGTACCAATAGCTAACAAATCACATTTGTACACAGAAGCTGAAAAAACACTCAGTCTTGCGGAAAACATTGTACATGCGGTTCAAACAGCTGTAGCAAAAGAAAGAGCCCAAGCCCAAGGCAGACAGATTACTGTTTTAACAGCAGAATCAGCCTTTGAGGCATTAACAAGCCCACGCAATTTAACTAACGTGGCATTAGATCCAAAATGGATACAATGGGAAAATGTTCTTGCTACAGACAAAGTGAAATACTATTTTGACCCAAACATGAAATGATTAAAAAATCTAGAATATGAAAAAGAATATCCTCTGCCAATCGACATTCTGCCCCTACAACAGTACGCCTGTGTAATATATACAGATGGATATGCACAATTCTCAGTTTGGGGAAAACAAGCTTACAACGCTACGTGCGAGGTTGTTAAATGCCGGTGGCACGAAGGTAAATTGAGACCATTTGTAACAATGTCACAATCTATAAAAGACAATTCAGGTCAACAAACTGAAATAATAGCTTTAAAAATGGCGCTCGAAATTGCCGATCGCAAATTCCAGACACTAATAGTGTGCGATTCGCATTACTGCGTCAAATCATACAATAATGACTTGCAGAAATGGTTACAACGATGACACAGGTGCCACAATCAAGCAAAAATCGCTTTGGGAACAAGTAGTTCTTTTACAGAAAGAACTACAAAAGACTCACGTGATACATACACTGAGTCATCAATGTGATGGCGTTCACGTTGCAGGCAAGTCATTGGCTGAGACAGCCACAGCGGAAGCAACGAAACCGGCTTCCGTAGCCACAAAAAAGCGTTCAGAAAAATACATAGACGGGGAAACCATGCTGGCGGTAAAAACGTCTTCAAAAGGCGACTATGCAGCACTACCCGTGAACTATCCACTCAATTATACATACATAATCGATGCAAACTCCGTTCCTTTTGCTCGAATCCCTGGAGTGGGGGATAGAGTGATTCCAAACACGAACAGGAGAATCTTCTTGATTCAAGAAGCACACATGGGTGAGGGTCTAAGACACCAGACGATCAAGGAATCTCTGAAATAATTACATTCAGAATACTGGTGGCCGGGGATAAGCCTGCAAAATTACAGATTTGCAAAGGATTGTCCAAACTGCAATCGAGATCGCAGTAGTGAACCGGCCACAGTAGTACCAGGACCCCTGTTAGAAAGCATAAGGTGATCTATACGCATGATCAAACAGGAAAAATGCGTCCCATTGTATATCATTAAAGACTAGATTCACTTAAAATGTAGACCCCAGCTCTCTGCTGACGCCAGAACTGTTATAAAAGATTTGCGAGTCTATATCGGCACATACACAATTGGCATGCTACATTCTGACCAGGGTCCTGCTTTTAGCTCTCGAGCTTATAAGGAGGCCATGACCAGCATGGGCATTGCATTGCTGTATTCTTGTCACTTCCTTCCTGAGGGAAACGGGATTGTGGAAAGAAAAAAACTAGACATAAAGCAATCTATAACGGCAAAGGTATTAGGTTCGGGTGATGGGTGGGTCAAACATTTAACAAGTGTCCAACGTAGTCTTAACTATCTGCCAAGAAATTCTCTAAAAGGTTTCAGTCCGTACGAACTATTGTTCGGGACTAGAATGCATATCCAGGACCTTGATAGTCAGACTTCAGTGGTAGAAGAAAAATGCTTTGATATCAAAGATCGTTTGTCTATTTTACAGGACTGAAATGAAACAAGAAAAGACCTGAGCAACATAAAGTTAAAACAGCAGCCAACAGCCACTGAAGAGAAACCACCTGTCCCAGCAAGGCCTGTCTGGATTCCAAAGATTGGGGATCTGGTCAGAGAGAAAATCGCGGTGAAGAAGGAATTTGGGCCTTCTTACAGAAAAGCAGTACCTGTCTTAGCTGTCAGCGTACAAGATCAGTTGTACTACCGCCCCTTGCTGGTAAAAAGGAGAACCGAGTTGTATCCATCGACCTGGTTAAACCACAATCATGTGGCCAATAATAAGTAGTAGGCCAAGTGGACTCCCAAGAAATAGCAGAACACCAAAGTTTGCTACAATACAAGAGGTTCAAACTGAGAGACTAATCACATTTGATAAACCTACAGTGAATCAAAAAGGACTATGCAACAAAGCCATGGAACTTATGCCTCTTAAAACCCAAAGTGCAACAGTTTGTCAAGAAACACCTGTCTACAACGATGTAGCCACAGACTATGCTAATGAAACAAAGAAAATTCCAAAAGCAAATGAAAATCCGGAAGCGATTCCAACAGTTGACAGAACTGCATCAGGCTACTTCATCAATTTCGATGACTTTTCTGAGGATCCTAGCGAACCTGAAGAACAGCCAACAACAAAGACTTTTAAAGACAAAGCAAAAGAACTCTTTCATCAACTCGAAGAAACCTATCTGATTTCTCCATGAATTGAATTTTGGTTTGTGCTAGGTGTACTTTTCCTCCTGCTTTGGCTCATCATGGTACTTTGTTTGGGAAATTTCATTGAGGGAAAATAAAGTACAATGGACACAGCAAGTCAGAACATCAACTTGGTCCTAAAGCCACACAAGTCATCCCACATCGAGAAAAGAGAACTATCATCAGTAAATTTCACAGCCAATCCAATACCCGGTGGGGTAGCATGGGACAAAACAGATTACGAAATTTATGGCCCGGTCGAGCTCTTGAAGTATCCACATCAATTCAAGGTTTCATTAAGTGACTTTGTAAAACCGAGCACATTCTCTGATGATTGGGACTTTGAAAGTATTAATGATATGATGTCAGATTTAGTTATATCAGCAAAATTTACAGAACATGATTACTTACAGGGTTCATCAAATATGAACAGATGTACTGCTACAATCACTATGCACACCATTATTTGCATAAATCTGCTCAACCTAGAAATGTTTTTTATTATAATCAATGGGAACATTGTGCAACTCCACCAAAAGGCAGTTCAAAAACATTTTATGATAAATTCCCATACTTCTCAGGGTTTAACACAAGTAATGCAGAAACGTTTTATTTCAAACTGTTAAATAAGACAGGAATGAAAACCATGCTGACAAACACTAAATTAATCTATTCAGAATTTTTTTTTGAAAAAATGAATACATTTGGTTTTGATTTTTGGAAAAATAACATTGAAAAAAAAAACATCTGGGGTACCAGAGATTGGCAGGTCCAAGGTATAGAATCATTATTTAGAGCCTGCATGATCCCAAAACAAATTATATTCTTGAATGACACAATTCAACAGACAACCTGTCTTGGCCTAGCCAAAATTAAAGACTTAAACAAACCGTCTATTCCAAAGCCAACACCTGACAGTAATAGCACTACAGATGTTGAGATAGACGTATCCCATATTTTTAACCAAAACAGAACACATCCTAATTGGAAAAAATGGTTGATCTGGCCCACAGACACAAATAACTGTCAAGATAGATTCCTGAACAAAATACAGGGGTTCAAATTGACCAGGCCAGACCCTAGATACTCCCAGAGACAACATCCAGGGATAATTTCAACATACAGTGTAGGGAAACTCTGCCTCGAATGGCTACAGAAATCCACACTGGCAGAAATTAAGCAACACTTGACTTTACTTAAAGACGGTGCTGACTTGCGTGATTTCATAATGGGACCACACAAACAGCGTCAAAAACGTTTCATAGCGGCCAGTATATACGCAGCTTACAACGAAGCTTGGAAAGAAACACAAATTGAAACAGCAGAAAAAATACGGGAAATTGACCGTATTAATTTGGAAAAATCACTTTCTGTTGTGGACAATGGGTTAATGACTCTGTCTTCCAGAATATATTCACTGGACAGTATTGTATCATCTGCAATTGATATAATAGAACAGGACTTACTAATGTTACAACACGGTCAGTCCCAATTACGTTCTATTGTACAGCTTGGCTGGACGTTACAAAATCTGCGTTCAGGCTACGTGCCCTGGTGTTTAATCAACACAACGTCATTATTCTCTATCTTTAACCTTACTGATACACAAATCAGCTTGGCACAAAAAAGGAGCGGTATATACAATTCTGAGCATTGAAAAACTAGAGAGATTACCATTGACAATGTCAGAACGACCTGTCATTGAATGGATAATACACGGGATAATAACTATTCCGATAACAACTTTCCAATTTAAATACTGCCAAAAGTATATACGAGCAGGCCAGTATGAAAGGTTGGGTAAAGGATACATTAAGTCATCATGGAAATTACCTTACACACACACATGTTATAGTGAAAAAGGACAGAATGTATTTCTTAGTGGTAATAATTGTAAACGATCACTAAGTGGTATACTTCTGTGTCAGGGTATAAACCTACATGGGGCCTGTGAGGGGAATTCAAATAACCTTTCATGCCACCAGCATTGCACACCTGCAACTCGAATAGAGCCATTCTTTAGACGGCTTTCTAACGGGAGCTACATTCTAATAGTGGACCACAGATGTTGTGGCTTGGTGCCAGGAAAAGCTTATCTAGTAAGCGTTTCTTCCATGGTCACTTGCTGTATGCAAGTATTGTATCCAAACAGCACTCCAGACAGGGAGGGAAAAATGTGGCCCATTTTGAATATCTCTTCTATTCGAATTGATACTTTAAGCAGAATGAAGTCTGTTCTTCTACAGACGACTGTGCCCTTGACGTCATCAAAAGAAACGTATGATCTTCAAGTTGCAAGGACAACGGCAGAGATACATATACTTTTATCAACAAATTGCCTCTTACATTTCGCGGAAATGCTAAGCCAAATCCTAAACATGTCCGATACTAGTGGTGTCTCACATATATTTAAGACAATTTTTTCGGGACTGTTAACACCCTTCAAAGCAGTTCTGGGCATCTTTCCTAAATTTGTCCATTTGGTCTTTGGCGGCCTACCACTCCTGTTGGGACTCGTAGCAGGCATTTTATTTTTGATTCTCCTGCTTCGTTATGGCAAGCCATGTCACAGACAAGACTCCAGCATCAATGGAAGAAACGATCCTAGCTATACGCTATCGGGACCGTATAACTAAAGTCCTTGGATTAGCCCGGCTAAGAGATCTGAATATGACCTGGTTTCTTTCATTCAGACCCATCTGGCAGAATTGTATCTTACCTGTGCTACGATGTATGCTGTGCGGAGAAAAATGCGTGTTGGACGTCTGTCTTACACTACAATCACTAGTACCATTGGATACAGATACTTTGCTAAGTCCTGTAACGGCTCATGCATCGTGTTGTCCCCAGCGGTTACCTATCCTGATGACGGCATTCGTAGAAACTTCACCACTGCGATTAAAGGGTAGTGAAGTGCAAGATGAGAGCAGCATCAACCAGGTATGACCATCTGTGAGCGATGCTGATCAATACATCGATGATAGCAATCATTCTCACGACTGCACAGTTGCGGCATTTTCCAACTTGGTCGAACTTTCACCTGAAGCGGTAAACTGATTTTTTGAAAGTCTGTCTGAAATGATGTTCTCCCCTGAACAGAAAGAATAACTTTAAAGCAAACGAGCACACAGCGTTCCCTGAACTCTGAATTCGGCCTTCAGCTTTGAAAAACAAAAGCTACTGAGAATATTTGGAACTATTTTTTCTTCTTCTCCTGAAAAACGAAATTATTTTTTTCCCGATTCCAAAATATTTACCTTTTTTTTTGGCACTTGTACTCTGCTTAAAGTAAAACTATTCTTAGAGAACAGAGCTTCTATTTTTAGGAACTCTAGAGAAAATATATTACCTCAGCCTCTAGCATATTTACAAATAACTGTATTTATATGTGATGAAATGGTCTCGCACTTCTTTTCTGTATTAAGAGCCATTTCATGTGTAATTTTCGCAAAATAATTCAGCTGATATATATGCATCCTATTTTAATGAATGATTACTCTACTTGAAAAATGTACAGTACCTATAATCATTTTCATGTATTTCACATACACCATTTCAAATGCGAAAATGTATTTTGGGGTGGGTTGGTATACACATGCAACTTTAGATATGTTTACTATTGCTTAGTTTTAGTAATGATGGGCATTTATTCGTGGAGTGGGTGTAGTGTGTTTATCTAGGGACCTGAATCGATATTTCTATTTTATGCCCTTGTCCGGTTATAATCAATAATGTCCATACAACGGCATAAAAACCCTATTCATAATTCAGGCGTGGCACATGCTGCCACATTAAGCAAGACTACTCCTCCAGCCCCCTAGAAAGCACACGAGTTCTCTAAACAACACTAAGCCTCCAGCAACCTGGGAAATCCCCCTTGCCTTTGTTTTGATTTTGTCCTAGAACTCCTGTAAAGCACTGTAAGAACGGCCAGTTCTTAACGACATCTTTATTGACGTCTTATGTCCAGCCTTACGTCAAACCCGGCACCTTTCAGGTATAAATATACCAACGCTGCCTTAAGCAAACACACGGTGGTGGTGATTCTGGAGCAGCTATCTACTTGCACGAGAGCCCAGCTGATGCGAGAGCCCACGGACGCTGTCCCTCCCTTTTGACGCGCTGAGAAAGACGCTGTCTTTTCTCCTGCCGAGAAAATCCAGCTCCGGCGTTTCCAGCCTACCCTTGCGGGTGACTGGGATATCGAGTCCTGAGAGAGAGATACCAGCCCTCCTGCTTTTTATTACCCAGGTACTGAACTGACTAAACCCTTAAAGAGAATTCTTGAGTTAGATTCTTGGCAAAACAAACTTAACTTAAACTGCTACTTACTTACTCCTTCCCACGTATTAGGCTTAGGTCAGGTACACCGGGGTAGGCGTATTTAGAAGCACCAGTTGAGTACGATTAGTCAATGTATATATGTATGTATACATTTTATCTATTTTAAAGTATCATATGGCTAAGAAACCATATCAATGCTTTTACAGTATTATTTGATAATTTATTTATTTATTTATTTATTTTTTGCATTTGTAATGCGCACAGATACCCACAAAGGGTTTCCCGGCGCCAGGGCTCAGAGATCGAACACAAAAGGCAAACAGCTGTCAATGACCACAATTATTTATTAAACAGCCATGTCTTGACATTTTTCTTAAAACTGGCGAAATTGTCGTCTTTGCGAAGAGCTAAAGGGAGGGAGTTCCAAAGAACTGGTCCCATATAGGAGAATGATTTCCCCCCCATTCGGGCCAGTTTAAATCTAGGGACCACGAAAGTTGCTCCACTAAGAGAACGGAGATTTCGTACAGGGACATGGGGCCTGACCAATTTTTGCAGGTATTTAGGGGCAGTTCCTGCCCTGATCTTAAACATATAGGTCAAGGCTTTAAACCTGATCCTATTCTCCACCTTCAGCCAATGAAGATCTCTGAGGTGCTTCGAGATCCTCGCTGTCCTTGGGATCTTGCATAACAGCCTGGCTGCGGAGTTCTGGACCAGCTGTAGCCGTCTAATTACTGCCAAATTGGAACCCAGGTATAAGATGTTACCGTAGTCAAGCCTAGATGTAATTAGTGCATTGACTACGGTGTATTGAATACTCCTTTTACTGTACGCACTTTACTTTACTATAAGTATTGCAATTGTGGCAATTCATTTCTCTTGTATGAGGAAGAAGACTGCTCAATAAATTATACCTTTTATTGAAAACGCCCGTCTCTCTTTTCTCTGCAATCTGGTGAAACTAAGTACGCACCTTTGACTGAGTGAAATAGCTGTCTTTTGTTTTCACACGACTCTAGAGATATACTCTTATTCAGGGAGAGCAAAGTTGTCATGTTTTATGGTTGTCAGAAGCTAATCCCTTCTTGTCTATCCAGGGAGGTTAAACTCCTCCTCAGTTATTCAAGAAAGTTTCTAGTGACCTCTGAGCTAGCTGGCAAAAACCTTAAGTCTAATATAGTCAGTAGAGACCTAGTTAACCTCAGTCCTACGTCTACACTGCTGAATATATTATTCCAATGCGCAGAGCCTATTGGGAATATAGGAACTACACTACAAAACTGTTGGTTAAACAAGGAGTTGGTTCTTACCCACCAGATTCTCTCTGAAATAATGAATTTAGATCATAGATTATGCATCCCATAGGTAAGGTACATAAAAAAGTTGTTGTGAGGAGCTAGGGCGGCCGGATCTCTTTCATAAATCTGACCGGATTATTAAACAGGATATTGCCTTCACAAAGAATTCTTTTTTCCTACTAAGGTCTATGAGTAGAGAAGACCCAAGAAAGGGGCAAACAGATTGTCCGTAGTCATTTACTGTTGAAAACTGTCATGGGCATCGAGCCATATCTTATTTACTCCATTTCTGCCCAGGAACGTTTTTACTGACAAGATTCCGGTTAAACTATCTACATTTGTTATTATCAGTACCAAAAGGTAGTCATAGAGGCCAAGTGTTAGCACCGTGCAGCTGCGACCATAAGTCTCCGCAGGATTTACTTCACTCTGTGTTTTTTTGTAATTTTTATGCGGGACCTCACCGATATTTTTTATTTCCTCTTTTAAAAAAACTGAAATTTTCCCAAGTCCGGCCCGCTCTCCTTTATCTACAACTGCTCCACCCAGAATGTATTTTATTTGTGATAGGATTTTTAAAAGCCGTTGTTAGGATTAGAAATAGTCTGCCTGATTAAATTGATTATGTATGACGCATCCCTTTTTTTTAAAAATGTGTGTGGTGTGTACTCTGATGAATCTTGTACATTGTAATAATTGGTATAATTTGTGCTGAGTCTCGTGTGAAATAATGTCGGGAGGATCTACTTGTTTGGTATACTCCTAAAATCGAACAAACTATTTTGAAATTGAAATTGAAATTGAATCTAGACACACTAAATGCAATATTCACTTGTGACACATCTAAAAATTCTGGAAGCTTCCCAATACTGAACAATTACAAACAACTTACCCCCTGAAAGGATACATTTCTTACAGGGTATGATATAAATTGAGCAAAATATTAAAAAGTGATCAATAGATTGCTCTAGCTTCAGGCAAAAGGGACAACTAAGGGTTGTGGTGCCATTTTTATCCAATATGGAAGTGAAAGAATTTAAGGGTAAAGTGCCAAACCTAAGGTTTACATACAATATTTTGGCCTGATCTGGGTGTATTCTGTCCAGAAAAGGCTTGAAGCATGGGTCACTTTTATGATCAAAAACTTCTCTGTTAAGCTCCCTACTTTTTGGTCTTTCTATAGTTGTTCCAGCATATTTTCCCAATAGGCTTGTTTCAATGTTACTGTGGCGCCCTTTGTCAATTTATCAGGATATAGCCATACCTCTTCCATCTTGAGAGACTCACACAAAGCCTTTATCCAGCCGTGGCCCATGCAGGTAAGAGTGGTAGGCCAGGCTGGGGGGGATTCGACAGACAACCACAAGGGATCAATTCTTTTTAATCTTAGGTTGAATCGAAGTAGGGTGAGAGGGGTGCTTCTGGGGAGATTAAAAAGGGACCTAATACATTGATTTTTCAGTACTACTAAGCAATGTTGTGTCTGTCCACCCCAGAGCTACTTCTATCATGCATGTGGCAAATGTGTTCTTGGTGTGGTGTGTTTTGTCCGAGAGGGACAGATTTGATTGTGTGTCATCTGCAAAAGTGACACGGTTTATGTTGTGAACTTGTATGACGTTCAGAAGTTGACAACTTATACTCTCTCATAGGAATATGCTGAACTGTAAAATTCTCCGGATGAATATCAGTGGGAAGTAACTGCATTCATAAAACGCTGATAAACTTCTCCTCCCATAAAACTTTGATTATGGAAGGGCAATCCGAAACTTGCTAGAATGGTCACTATAAAGACCCCAAAATTCATTTCACAGACAGCTAATTCCTCTGATGAGGGTTAACATCCAATACATTGGACTCAATACTTAATTCCATTTTTCCTGCCCCTATCAGAAAAATCTGAAGCAAACTCATCATGTACACATTTTTTTCCTACACACTCTGGCGACATGACCCATGCATTACACTTCTTGTTATGAGTAAGAATATCAGCACTACCAGAACTATAACATTCTCTTTTCTTAAAATTTAGCTCATATGACGTCAGCCAGCAGGGGTCCTATAGATGAAGAAGAGTGTTGGGGTGAGCGAAGAGGCCTGCAGGACACCGCAAATAAGCTCCTGTGCTTCGGAGTAGGAGGGCATGTTGACGGTTTTAGTTTTTTTGTGGATTCGTCGATTTAGAATGGAGTGGGAGATAGTTTCAAAGGCTGATAATCATCTGAATTGAAATGTGAATTGTCTACAGGGAAACTAAATGTTGCAGGGCAGGGTCCTTTATTGTTGGGATGGATCAATCAATAGGCGTTAGGAATTACACTTGATCCCAAAAGTCCCCAGCAGGTGTTCTTTACTAGTCAGGATGATGTCTTTGTAATAAATGGAAGAGTGAATTTTCACAGGTCACAGATTGTGAACCTTACACCAAGAATAATTTGTATTGGATGTACCAGCGAAGGCTTAGAGATAGGTCTCGGAGCAGAGTTAGTTCAATTATCAAGTGGGCATAGGATGTTTACAAGCAATAATCTTTTTTTTTTTTTTTTTAGAAAGCCTTACTGAAATTAATATACATAGTAAAATATCATTGCAGAGACATATATTAATACATGCAAACAAGATGATAATAAAATTACATAGATGCAAAATATTCCCAAAAAGGGGAAATAAAAATTATACAAAGGAAAACATGCATTTTAAAGTTTTCAAAAGGGAATGAGAAAAGAAAGAAAGAGAGAGAGAGGAGGGGAAAGAGGGAGGGGGAGGCATGAACTGTTTATTTAATGATAAATACTTCTAAAAACAAAATTATAAAAGATAACATTGGGTTATTTAAAAAGGGAGAAGGATAACTCGGGGCATATGTCTAGAAAGGAAATCGGTTAGAGGTGACCATAACAAATCCTTTTTTATTAACCCCTTCGACGCTCATGACGAGCTCAGCTCGTCATAAGTTACGCCTCTCGTACGCTCATGACGAGCTGAGCTCGTCATGAACGGCAGGTTTTCGCAAAAGTCAGCGCACAGCGGGAAACCGCGTAGCGCGCATGGGGTTAATAAAGGTTCTGAGGTGGCATAAGAATGATTGTTAGACCTGGCACCTTGGCGTGAGTTTCCCTTCCACTTTTTGCTGATGTGCCTCAGAAGTTTTGATGGTGTTCGATGCTCAGGGCACTGCGCCATGGCCAATCCGTGCCGCAGTGCAAGTGCTCCCAATGTAAAGTGTATGTGTAATTGATTTCCACAATTGGCTAATATGGTTTACTGTCAGTCCCCAGTAAAGTGCACGAGTTGTGCCGGGGCTTGTAGATACAAATGCTGCTAGTGGGCCTGCAGCGCTGGTTGCGCCACCCACAGAAGCGGCCTCGTAAGATGTGTCTCGAGTCCGCCATTGCTGACCCCGCGTACAGTCTCGTATTGTCACGCTGACTGCGCAAGTGCCCACACTTGCCAGTCCCGGAACCTTCCCTAACCTTCATGTCAGTCACCCCTATGGTAGGCCTACGGGCAGGGTGCATTGCAAGCGTAAGGTAGGACAAGCCTAGAGTGTGGCATGTCCTAGTAGTGAATTACCGCCCTTTTTGGTTCTTCACTATTGAAGGGCTACCTGTTCTCTTAGGCCAGACGAGCTGTCGGAGCTATTACACACTATAGTCCCGGCAGGCTCCGGGAACACGGTAGCAGGTCGAGTTTAGTATGCCTGAACTCAGAATAATAAAATACTTCCTTTAGTAAGGTTTATTTTAATATCCTGTGTTTGCAAATGCTACTTTTAGAAAGTTAGCCTTTGCTCACCTAACTGTTCAACCGCCTCCGCCAGGATGTGTATCTGCTGTCTGGGTTTGCGTGAGTGACAGGGCTGGGAGATTCCCGGGGATAGTCGGGTGCTCCAGGTGGTGAATGGGGTGCTTACATCAGGATGGGTGGGCGGAGTAGTCCTTGACTCTGAATAGGGTTGTGCTCCACCACCACAATGTTGGCTCCATCTCCTGCGGAGCGTCTGATGTCTCTGCCCTGCACCCTGAAAGAGGACGGCAGCGTCCTGTCAACAGAGTACTCCAGAACTGGGTTGAACCAGGCTCAGGCCCCCTGGCCTGCAAAGACAAAAGAAACTCAGTATAAATATAGGAGCTCCGCTCCTTACAAATCAGATCCAGTTTTGACCACGATGAACCTCTGCCTGACTAGAAGGACCAAGAGAAGCTGAAGGACGGAAACCAGTCTGTATCCTGTTAGACTGGCCTGCAGTGGTGCCTTGCTGAGAACGGAGAGGAAAGGACCAGAGAGGACTTTGTAGACTTGTGCCTGAAACGATCTCCAAGGGCTTTATCGAGAACTTGTCCCCTGAGCGGAACCCCAGGACCATTCAATCAATCAATCAATCATAACATTTGTATAGCGCGCTACTGACCCGAAGGGGTCTCAAGGCGCTTGGGGGAAGGGGTCCGCTACTGCTCTAACAGCCAGGTCTTGAGTTGTCTCCTGAAGGCGAGATGGTCCTGGGTCAGTCGAAGGTGGATGGGGAGGGAGTTCCATGTCTTGGCCGCAAGGTAGGAGAAGGATCTTCCTCCGGCGGTGGTTCTTCGGATGCGTGGTACGGCGGCGAGGGCGAGGCCAGTGGAGCGTAACTGGCGGGTGGGCGTGTAGAGGGTCAGCCGGTCGTTGAGGTACTTGGGGCCCAGGTCGTGGAGAGACTTGTGTGCGTGGGTAAGGAGCCTGAACGTGATTCTCTTGCTGACGGGGAGCCAGTGCAAGTCCCTCAGGTGGCCGGAGATGTGGCTGCGTCGGGGAATGTCCAGGATGAGTCGGGCAGAGGCGTTCTGGATGCGTTGGAGTCTTTTCTGTAGCTTGGCTGTGGTTCCGGCGTAGAGGGTGTTTCCGTAGTCCAGTCGGCTGGTGACGAGTGCATGGGTGACCGTCTTCCTGGTTTCGGTCGGGATCCATCGGAAGATCTTGCGGGGCATGCGTAGGATGTTGAAGCAAGATGACCAGACAGCGTTGACTTGTCTGGTCATCGAGAGGAAGGAGTCCAGGATGAAGCCCAGGTTTCGTGTGTGGTCTGTTGGCTTGGGGGTGATGCCCAGGGCAGGGGGCCACCAGGAGTCATCCCAGGCGGAGGGCGATGGTCCCCGGATGAGGACTTCCGTCTTGTCTGAGTTCAGTTTCAGGCGGCTGTTCTTCATCCACTCGACGTCTTTCATCCCTTCGTGTAGGCTAGTTCTGGAGGTGGCGGGGTTTCTGGTGAGGGAGAGGATCAGCTGGGTGTCGTCGGCATAGGAGATGATGTTGAGGTTGTGTTGGCGTGCGATGGCTGCAAGAGGTTCCATGTAGACGTTGAAGAGGGTGGGGCTGAGTGATGATCCTTGCGGCACGCCGCAGATGACTTCGGTGGCCTCGGATCGAACCGGGGGAGGCGGACTCTCTGTGTTCTTCCGGCGAGGAACGAGATGATCCACTCCAGTGCCATCTCTTGGATACCGATGTTGCTGAGGCGTTGAACTAGGGCGCGGTGGCAGACAGTGTCGAACGCTGCAGAGAGGTCCAGGAGGATGAGGGCCGCTGTTTCCCCGTTTTCGAGCAGGGTTCTGATGTCGTCTGTGGCTGCGATGAGGGCGGTCTCGGTGCTGTGGTTAGCTCGGAAACCGGACTGTGAGGGGTCAAGGGATCCGTTCGTCTCGAGGAATGGGGAGAGTTGTCTGTTGACGGTCTTCTCGATGACTTTGCAGGAAAAGGGAGGAGCGAGATGGGGCGGAAGTTCTTGAGGTCGGTGGGGTCGGCTGTTGGTTTCTTCAGTAGGGCGCTGAGCTCGGCATGCTTCCAGCTCTCCGGGAAGGTGGCGGTGTTGAAAGAGGTGTTGATGATGTTCCGGAGTTGGGGTGCGATGGTGGAGTCGGCCTTGTTGAAGACGTGGTGGGGGCAGGGGTCGGTCGGAGATCCGGAGTGGATGGTGTTCATCATGCGGGCTGTGTCTTCGGTGGTCACCGTGGTCCAGGTGTGGAGGGTGGCGGTGGTGGGCGTTGGTTCTACCGTTGGGTGCGTGGATGGTGCGCCAAAGCTGTTGCAGATGTCGGCGACCTTGCGGTGGAAGAAGAGGCGAGAGAGTCGCAGAGACCTTGTGAAGGAGTGAAGTCGTTGTTGCCGGTGCTGGGGTTGGAGAACTCTTTGACGATGCTGAAGAGTTCCTTGCTTTCGTGGGCGTTATTGTCCAGTCGTTCCTTCAGTGATGTCTTCTTGGTGGTGCGGATAAGCTGGTGGTGCTTGCGGGTGGCTTGTTTGAGGGCGGTCATGTTGTCTGTGGTCTGGTCGATGAGCCAGGCCTTCTCGAGGGAGCGGCAGTTCTTCTTGGAGTCCTTGAGTTCGTCGGTGAACCAGGAGGCTTTCTTGCTTCTGGGTCTGCTGGGAGGGATCTTCAATGGTGCGAGGTAATCGGCGCAGGCGGTCAGCCACTGCGTGAAGTTGCGGGCTGCTTCGTTGGGGTCCGTAGTGCTGGCCGGAGGGTTCTGGCTGAGGGAGGCGGTGAGCTGCTCGGCGGTGATCTGGCTCCAGCTCCGGCGAGGAACCTGTCGCGGGTGGTGGTGGACCGTGGTTCTTCTGAAGCTGAAGTGGACGCAGCTGTGGTCGGTCCAGTGAAGTCCGGTGGAGTGGCTAAAGGTGATGTGCTTGCTGGATGAGAAGACGGGATCAAGCGTGTGGCCGGCGTAGTGGGTGGGGGTGTTGACCAGTTGCTTGAGTCCGAGGTTGGCGAGGTTGTCCAGCAGGGCGGCGGTGTTGCAGTCCTTGTTGTTCTCCAGGTGGAAGTTGAGGTCCCCTAGGAGGATGTAGTCAGCGGAGGGGAGGGCGTACGGGCTGATGAAGTCTGTGATGTCTTCGCTGAATTGTGTGCATGGTCCCGGGGGTCTGTAGACGAGGGTGCCTCTGAGGGTCGTCTTGGGGTCGGTTTGTTTCTGGAAGTGCAGGTGTTCGGCGGTGTTGAAGGTGTCGTCGAAGTTGGTCGTGATGCGGATGGTGTTCTTGTGGACGATGGCGATGCCTCCTCCGGTCTGGTTGAGGCGGTCCCTCCTGATGATCTTGTACCCGTCCGGGATGGCGATGTCGGGTGCAGAGGAGGCGTTCATCCAGGTTTCTGTGAGGAAGGCGACGTCTGGTGAAGTTGTGTCGAGCAGGTTCCAAAGTTCGATGGCGTGTCTGTGGACGGAGCGGGTGTTGAGCAGGATGCACTTGAGGTGGCTGTTGTTGGAGCTCGGCTTGGTGGGTGCGGTGCAGGTCCGGTGGCAGGTGAACTTCCAGGCTTGGCAGGTGAAGGGTCCGTGGGTGCGTCTCGGGATGGCTCGGTGGCAGGCTCTGTTACGGTCGGGTTTGAGTGCGGTGATGGTGGCGGCGTCGTAGGTCCGTCGTGTGGGCTGGCATCGCCGGGGAGCAGGGGTCCAGGCGCGGACGGGCGCAGACGGGCTTGCCTTTGGCGCACCTTCAGCGCACATAGGGCGTGCCCGCTGCGCGTTGACGCTGCGTGTACATGCGGACTCTGCCATAAATGGAGAGGGGGGGGCGGAGCGAGGGAGGAGCAGCTGGGAGGCGGGAGCGGGGTGGCCAATTGGCGGGTAACAGAAGCAAAAAGGGGCGGGCTGCAGGGGAGCAGCGGCGGGGAGCGGGGAGGGGGAGAATCGGCGGGAAGGACACTAGGACGGTGAATACAGGGGCACAGAGGGCACAGCAAAAACACAATCAGGGGCACAGAAGTTTAAACACAGCAAACAATGGAAATAACAGAGCGAAATACACGATCAGGGGCACAGGCAAAGGAGTCAGAAAAAAACCGGCAGAACAGCAGTCCAGGCACACGGCTGTGCGAGGCGGCGGCGGAGGGGTCAGGGGTCCCGGCACTCAAGGAGGGAGCTGCGCGGTGTGTGGAGCGACCGGCCCTGCAGACCATTGGGTTCTATCTGCTTGTGCCCGCCTGCTGTTGGGCCTTAGTTCTTATTCCCTCGCCAGAGTTGTGACTCGGGTGCCTTCGCCCCCTCCCAGGTCGTGACAGCTCGGAGCGTGGTCGCCCCGCCGTAGAGAGCCCCTCTCATTCCTGAGTCGTGCTCCGTTTCAGTGCCGGGCCGCCCGCTCTGCTGTCACCTCGCCGTTAACGGAGCGCGTTGTGTGCCTCTCATCTTCTCCAGCCGGAATCTGCACGGAGAGCATTCCATAGCCTCGGACAGTCCGTACGTTGCAACGTACCAGACTGTCTCGCTTTGTCCTCCTGCATACCAAGGCTAGTGCCGCACCTCAAGAAAGGCCTCCCCGTACAGTGGTACCGGAAGCCTGGTGCTGCACCCGTCTGCCCGAGAACGCAACGCCCCTCACAGATCCATGAGTATGACCCGGCGTGCTAAGAAGTAGTACGCCCCGCAGGCCTGAACAGCGCCTCACCCCGTGAGCTGCATCGACCCCGGATCGCCGCAACCCTCCACAGTCTAGCTCCCCCGCCTCGCTCCTCGAGGAGGACCGAGCCGGAGAGATCATCTGGAGAACCGTCGGCCTCATCCAGGGTCCTCCCTCACCAGTAGCCACGCCTGAAACGCCTCGGACTTCCACAAGCAAGGTACACTTGAACTCCGTCTCGAGTTCATATCGGATCCAGAGTCCGCAACGTTCTTATTTCCCTGTCATCGTACCTTGCTGAACAACGAACATTTAAAGACTAAATTTGCCTGTTGTAATCTGGTGCCCCCCATTCGCTAAACGTTATTTTGATCTTGTGATAATCCTGCTTGAATCTATATTTTATATAAAGTATACGTATTTTTGATACAACCATTTGACTGGTGTTCATTTGTGGCGGGTCAGTGGGTTTACTGTGTGTGATCATAAATGCTTAACTTACTATCGCCCTGAGGATTAGCCTTGTCTGCTCGTTCCACACTACCTAGAGGGTGAGCAGGGGTTATTCGAAGGAGTAGTCCCCGTGGAGTTGAGGGTCCCTGCTTGTCAAAAGTGCATACCTGTGCCAACCAGAGACCTCCGGTTCCAACAATGATCAAGCCTATGGTAATGACAAAGCAAGTTCCACCAGGCTTGATACAACGTTTTTGATGTATCCTTCCAGTTGGTGGTGATAATCTGAAAAGAAATGACTAGATAGAGGTCTATAAAATTACGCACATAACATTGAACATCCCTTAAAGGTGAAAAACCTCCCAAAAATATATGTACAATCTCAAAAAATTTGTGGATAGGATGTCGTTTAGTTTAGACCATATACGAGACCATAAGGATTTAACCATCAGGCAATGAAAAAACATACTCACAAGACCAGCATTTTTTTGTCTCTAGTAACCTGACTTTGTGCAGATCAGAAGGAGTGGAAAAAAGACTGTTGTAGAAAAAATATAGAGTCTGTGTGGTGCTGGTGGATTGTGAAGAGGTGTGTATTTTGGACTAGATAGAATCCCAAGTCTGAAATGAAAACTCCTGGGCTAAATCTTTCTCCCATAGGAGTTCTAATTTAGACTTAGATCTGCTGGACATGGCCCTCTTGGCAGGGTCATCCCTGAACTTTTTGCCTTCCTCCTATATTCTCTCTGGCCTGTTTTTGTTGGTTTAATGACTCTGGGCATTTTACCACTGCTGACCAGTGCTAAAGTGCATATGCTCTCCCTGTGCAAAATGTTTTTATTGATTGTCTGTCCATGATTGGCTCATTGGATTTACTGTCAGACCCCAGTAAAGTGCACCAGGAGTGACAGGGCTTGTGAATGCCAAGACTGCTAGTGGGCCTGCAGCGCTGGTTGCGCCACCCACAGAAGCAGCCTTTTAAAATGTGTCTAGGGTCTGCCATTGCAGAACCTGCGTGCAGTCTGGTACTGTCATGCTGGCTGGGCAAGTGCACACACTTGCCAGCCTCTAACCCTTCCCTTTGCTTCATATTAGTCACCCCTATGGTAGGCCCAAGGGCAGGGTGCATTATAAGTCTAAGGCGGGACATGCCCTGATGTGTGTGGCATGTCCTAATAGTGAATTACAGCCAATTTCGTTTTTCACTATTTTAAGGCTACCTGTTCTCTTAGGCCAAGATGGGCTGCTTGAATTATTACACCCTATAATCCCAGCAAGCTCAGGGAACATGGTAGAAAGTCAAGTTTAGTATGCCTGAACTCAGAATAATAAAATACTTCTTTTAGTAAAGTTTATTTTAATATCCTGTGTTTGCAAATGCTACTTTTAGAAAGCTAGCATTTGCTTGCCTAACCATTTCAGCCCGCCTCTGCTAGGATGCGTATCTGACTGTCTGGGTTGTGTGAGTGACAGGGCTGGGGGATGACAGGTGGTGAATGCAAGGATTACCCCTTGGTGGGAGGTGGGAGTGCCCCTGGTTTCTGAATAGGGCTGCGCTCTGCCACCACAATGCTGGCTCCACCTCCTGGGGAGCGACTGATGACTCAGCCCGACACCTGGCCCAGGAAGAGGGAGGACTGTCAACAGAGTACTCCTGGCTGCCCCTGTCATACCAATGCGGGATCCACCTCCTGCGGAGCGTCTGATGTGCCTGCCCCTCACACTGAAAGGAAAAGCTAGGAACAGCACAACAGAGTGCTTCAAAACTGAATTAGGCTATGCAAAGGCCCCCCTGGCCTGAAAGAACAAAATAAACTGAGTATAAGTATAGGAGCCCTGCTCCCAAGAAACTAGATCCTGTTTCCCACAATGAACCTCTGCCCAACTAGAAGGAGAATAAGAAGCTGGAAGGACTGGCCTGCTGTCTGCCTTGCTGAGGAAGGAGAGGAGAAGACTTATTGAAAAGACTTTGCTGGCTTGTGCTTGAAACTTGCTCCAAGGGCTTGATTGAGCTTGCCCCCTGAACGGAACCCCAGGACCAGTGGGTTCCCCTGTACCATGGCTCATCTGCCGCAGGCAAGACTGCGCCCCCCTTGCCCCCTCCTAGAGTTGTGGCTCCCGGGAGTGGCCCGCCCTTTTACCCGTTGAGAGCCTCGCTCTGCTTAGAGTCGCTCTCTGTCCCTCGGGTCAGGCCGCCTGCTCCTCTGCCCCTGCTCGTTAATTGGAGTGCTTGGTGTGCATATCTGCCCCCTCCCGCCGGAATCCTGGTCCCGAGAGCACTCCTCAAGCCTGGACGGACGCCCGTGCGCTGCGAGCGCATCCGGCTACCCCACTGTGCTCTCCGACCTGTGGAGAGGCCGCACCGCACAAGAAGGAATCCGCCCCCAGTACGGACCGTACTGGAGGCCCCCGTGCTGTGCCCCGCCTTTAGGAACTCGCCCGCTACTTGTGAACCCCAAGGTACGTGCCGTGCTCAAAGCGCACCACCACGTCTGCCTGCCTGGCAGATTGAGGAAGAGGGAACGTTGCGCTCCAAGCACAATCCTGCACACCACGGGCCCGCAACGTTTGTTTTCCCTGTTTTTCATTGTGCGCCTTCATCGTGCCCGGTACACCTATCTGCCACCTGGATTGATGGTGGAGTGCGGCGCGTCAGTGTACGAGTCGCAACAGCCCAGTACGACTCGTACCAGCCTGTAACTCCAGTAGCGCTGTACGCGGCGTACCGCGGGAAGCGTGAGAGTCAGCAAGACTTCACTCCCCGGCCCGTACGACGCGCAGGGAAGCTCGTTGCAGCGTACCGCCGGTGCGGTCCGGGCCCCAGTGCCTTGGTAAGGTGCCCACAGTGTGTAAGAGGACCTTAAAGACAAACAGAGAACGAAGAGAACTATTTTTAAGTAAAAAAGACTAGAAGGAAGCAGCGTACCATCCAAGAGAGAACTTGCCATCAATTTACAAACTTGTGGCTTAGCTAAAAACGTTATGTTGGTCTTGTGATAAATTCTTACCTGCATAGATATATTTTTACTTAAAGAAGATGTATTTTTACATAACCACAGCCTGGTGTCCATTTGTGGGGGGATTGGAATATTTACTGTGTGTGTGATTACAAATGCTTAACCCAATAACGCCTGTAGATTAGCCTTGGCTGCTCCCGCCACGCACCTAGAGGGTGAGCAAGGGTAATTCTAAAGGGGTCATCCTTCGCCCTGACTTAGAGGAGAGTGTCCCTGCTTGTCACAAGTGAATTCAAGATCTTTCTACAGAAGGGCGGGAAAGTAATTTGAAAAAGGTAGCAGCTCTGAGTGTGGTAGAAAAGTCATGTGGGATTAAATGCCTGAGCGGGGTTAGTAGGAGAGCAACCTTGAGAAAGAATATGAGTCGGAGAGGCCTTCAGTAAGGGGTAGTGAAGAGAATTTATGTTTGAAATGTCGAATGAATCACGAATATCTAAAAAATCCCACGGGGTCTTATCCTTCAATAAGTGATCAAAAGTAATAATATCTTTATCAATCCATTCCTTCCCAAAAATTCTTGATCTTTAGAATTTGTTGTACCAGGTTGGAGTTTAGGAAAACAAATCTTCAGAGGAGAGATGGGAGCGAAATAAGGAAAGAGCTAGGGCTTTGGAGTGATTAAATATGGGGGTGGAAAAGCGTTTTGGGGGTTGAGACTAACGAATAGCTGTGAAAAATGAGAAGTGTAAGAGTTGCATGTGTTCTAGTGAACTCCAAGCCGTTAAGGGAGAAAGAGAAGAGTCCGCTAAAAAGGGCCATATTTGTTTCAATGTGAGGGCAGAGTGATAACCGTTGATATTAGGAAAGTTGACTACACCTAATTCTTTGGATTGTTGTAGGCGAGAGAGAGAAATCCTAGCTTTGCTCTTATTCCATAATAATTTTTTTAGAGAACAATTAATGGTGCTAAAAAAGGAAAGCGCAAGTGATACTGGGAGCATTGAGAGATAAAATGTATTAATAGGGAGAAATATCATTTTAATAGTGGCAAGTCTCCCCCACCAGGATAATAAAAAGGGGGGCCAACCCTCAATGAGGATTGTAAAGTATTTCCGTATGGTTGATTTTAATAGTTTCCCTAATAGTATTGGCATAGAGAACTCATAAACATTTGATATATCTCGTATTCCATTCAAAGCCTTAACCATGAAACATATGAGGAAGACAGAATTTGTTTAAAGGTAAAACTTCAGACGTATCAATATTCAATTTGTAACCAGAGACTAGGGAGTATTCTTGTAACAAAGAGATTAGAAATGTAAAGTAAAATATCATCTGCATAAGTAGCAAACTTAGTGTCAATGTTATAAAATTGGAAGCCTGTGTAGGGTGGCAAACACCTGATTTTTTTCCAAAAAGGGCTCTAAAGCAAGAATAAAAAGAAATGGGGAAAGGGGACATCCTTGCCTAGTGCCTCTACGGAGAGGAAAATATTTATATTGGCAGCCATTTACCCAATTAGTAGTAGAGGGAGCTGAATATAATAATTAAATATATTGAATATTAGCAGAACTAAAACAATGCCATCTCAACACACCAAACATAAAATCCCAGCTTACCCTATCAAATGCTTTCTCAGTATCCACTGTGATGGCAGCCACAAGTGAATCCATTTTAGAAGCAATGTGAATTATGCTGAGGAGAGTTCTTGAATTGTCGGTAATTGATCTACCTTTGACAAACCCAAATTTATAAATATTGATGAGGTCAGGTATAATTTTATTAATGCGAGGGCAAGTATTTTAGCAAAGATTTTGCAATCGGTATTGATTTGGGAAATGGGCCTGTCGTTTTTGCAAACGAGGGATCTTTGTCCTTTTTAGGGATTAAGCATAGCATTGCCTGAGTGAAGGATCCCTTTGACCCCGAACTGCTAAGAAAATGATTGATCAATGAGAATAAAAGGGGTATTAAAAGTTTTTTTAAGTTAAGGAAAAATCGAACAGTGAAGCCATACGTGCCGGGTGTTTTATCTTTGGGTAAGAGATTAATAGCATAATGATTTTGTTTTCTAGGATAGGAACATCAAGGGATGGAAGATCTGCAAGATTATCAGGGGGTTTAGGGATAGTTTGAAAAAAGAGTCAATTTGTGCAGAGGAGGGGGTAGACTCTGGAGCATAGAGGCAAGTATAATATTGGACAAAACAATCAAGAATTTGTTCAGCTCCTGAATTGTCAGTGATAGCTACAATTTTGGATTTCTGTTTTTTGATTTTAAGGTAGTTGGCTAAAGATTTGCCTGCTTTATTCTGCCCACTATACATTTTTGTGTTAAATTTAAGGAGATTATTACATGCGGAATCCCGGGAGTGTTTGTTATATTGCTTTATATTTTTACTTGGATAAGAGAAGATAGGGTATCTGTGTAATTAGTGTTGAAATATAGATGTTCAAGAGATTTGATTTGTTTGAGGATGAGGGAAGGGTCTAGGTCAGCTTTCTTCCTCCTCCGAGATACGGTATCAATAATATAGCCTCTAGCGTCTAGCCTCTAGCCGTGGCCTTGAAGGCAGCCCAAATAAAATGGAATGGAAAAGTGGAGGGAAGATTGTTGCGAAATAATTCTTCTATAATAAGTGTAAATTGCTCAATAAACTGGAAATCTATGAGAAGAAAGCTATTAAAGCACCAGCGACGAGATGTAGGGGAAGGTGAAGGGAAATTCATATCTAAAATGACAGAGGCATGATCTGAGATAAGAATAGAGCCAATTTCTGAGGTAGTCATAAATTGTAAGGCATATTGAGTGAGAAAAATGTAGTCAATACGGGAATGAAATTTATGAAAGGGGGAAAAAAAGAAAATTCCAATGTGTCAGGAAGGGAGGTTCTCCATGTGTCTAGTACACCTCTAGAAGTAATGGCTTTATGAAAGGTTTTCTGCATCTTACTGGGGACATATTTGGCTTGTGATTGCTGATCAAGAAAGGGGACCATGAGTTGATTAAATCTCCGCCCACAATCACATCATCTACAGCATGCAAAGAAAGAAGAGTGGAAAAGTCTTTCCAAAAATGTAAATCAATGCCAGTTGGACCATAAACATTACAAAAGGAAAGTTGGGTATTGTTAAAAATAGTATTTAAAAACAACCATCCTCCATTATTATTATGAAACTCATTTTGTAACTGAACATTTAGAGACTTGTGAAACAAAAAGACAACACCATTTCTATTTTTAACTGCCAGAGAACAAAACACATCTCCTACCCATTGTTTACGCAATGAAGACAAATCCTGTGATTTAAGGTGTGTTTCTTGAAGCAATGCTATATGACATTTAAATCTTACTAGATGAGATAAAACTCGCTGCTTTTTAACAGGATTGCGAATACCTTTAACATTCCATGAGATAACACGGAAACCAGATATCAACAAAATGTAAATAACGATAGGCAGGAAAATAAGACAAGTCAAGAGAAGGGAGAGGAAGTGGATTTAAATACCATGAGAGGATGAGAGGAAGCAAATAACAGAGGACATGCGGAAGAAGAAAGATTGTGTAATGTAGCCATAAGAAGACAGGAATGAGTGAGCAATAAAGTGCCATAAACAGAAGTTGGAAAAATAAAGATATAGATGAAAATGGAGTAAGAAGATAGTAGAGGGGAAGAGAGTAATAAAAGGAAAAAGGAAAGGGAGGAGTAGAGAGAGAAGAGGGTATCACAGTTTGAGGTTCCGTGAATGCTGGACCCGTTTCATAAATATCATCGTATCATGACGATTTTGGTATCAGCAGACCGAAAATGGCGAGTATAATATATACGAGTGTTTTCGTCATGTTCGAGTGACAAGATCACCATGAAATCAGAGATTCCGTTCTGGACCCTTGGGTTCCATTTTGTGTACGGCAGCCATTTTGTGGTTGCCCTCACATAGGCCGATGACTAAGGCCGAATGAGTCTTTGGGACACGTACACCTTTAGCTGACTTCTGTGTGACCTGGGCAAGCTGACTCCGTTGCCCGAAAGCCAAACCTGTTAGGCCAGTTCCTTTCCCAGTAGCTGTTCGAGATTGAGGATCAAGGCACAGGACACCATAAACCCTTTATTGCACACAACTAGGTCTTATCTTACTCACACCTGTCTCTGCTCCTTTCTTTATGGCCTGTTTTACAATGAGGAGGTGCCGGTTTATATTAGGGGTCCGTCCGATTTATCTGATGAAGAGTGTTGGGCCTTACCGGGTAATTGATGGTGGGCTGGACAATGAAATGTGGGTTTGTCATGCAATGCTTTTGTCGTGGACACATGGGATTGGTCACTGTAAATAAGGAATGTTTGCCTGAAGCACAATATTTGGTATAAAAGGGATGGCTTGCTTTGTAAGATTGAGCAGTCTCCTACGAATAGACAGCCACTGTACTTCGTGGACCTCTGTTACTGTTTTCAGCCAATAAATTTGATCTTTGACGTCACCGAGAAGTTGCCGCGTTTCTGTAGTTCTGAGACAGGTGAATCCGGAGACTTCGGGTGTATCCCCTGGCACCGCTGGGTTCTAAATAACCCGGTTCTCCAAGTTGCCCGGAAAGAACTGGGAACAAAGAGATGACAGAAAGCCAGATGGCTTTAGCCATGTTGATCTACAAAACAAAGAACATTAATGAGGGAGGGGGGACAGCAAAAATCAAGATGGCCACCCCACAAGGAGGAATACAGAGAGGGAACACAATTACCATACAATGGCAAGAAAAAGAGGAGGGAGAAAAAAATAAAATCCAAGAACTTAATAATAGACAAATGAAACAAGGAGGAAGGGAACTTACCAGACATTAGGGAACAAAGCAACAGAGTGAGTAAAACATTAGAAGCAAATAGGTGATGAAGGCTTGAATCTTCAATAACAAATCAGCACAGGGGGGACCTAAAGGACATTAGTGAAAACCAAACAAGATAACTATTAATGTTGACGTACAACTTAAGCAAATCTTAAGAAATAAAAAAGAAAACTAGTAACAAGACAATCAATATTTGCTAAGTTCCATAAGCTCCATAAGCTCTCCTCTATGAGTATGAATGAACTTCCGAAGGTCAGCTGGGTCTTCCAAAGAAAATGATCTGGCCTAGTCACTTTGAAAAAGTAGGGATGTATAAGGCCATAACAAGAATTTATGGATTTCAAGGCTTGTCTAAGATCGAGGAATTCCTTGTGTCTGTTGGCTGTTGGTTTAGATACATCCTGACTAAAAAAAACTTTATGACCGGACCAGAGCATTTGTTTGTGTTGCTTGGCAGCATTGAGGATTGCCATAAGGTCTGAATATAGTAGGAAGTGGGAGATGATACCTCTTGGTTTGGTGGGAGAAGATGCACTCTGAGGTCCTAATCTATGCGCTCTTTGGATATTAAAATCCATTGATTTTGGGAGACTAACGATCTGCAGAACTTGAGTTTTCAAGAAGGAATTCATGTCTGAACCTTCAGAACCTTCTGGGACTGCATGAATGCATAGATTATTACATTGATTACGATGTTCTCAATCCTCTGTAGTCTTTTTAATTTGGGTAACATATTTGGTGAGGCTGTCGACTCTGGCAATAAGATCCTGTGCTTATCCTTTTCTCGATGTCAGAAAGTCTCAAATTAAGGCCGGACCATTTCTCCTCAATTCTCTGGAGAGTAGCAGTGGTATCCGACATAAAAGGGCAAATGAGGCATAATTCATCCATGATGTCCTCTCTAACATGGATGGGGAGGAAGGATCTTTCTTAAGTTGTTTACTGGTGGTGGCTGCTGCCAGAAGAAGTTCCTGTAGCTCCCTGAGGTCTGTTAGAGTTCATGTGATCCATGATGAAGAGAGACTAAAGGCAGAGCCAACAATACAACTTATGAAGGCGAGGAGAAGACAGCAACGTTGCAATAAATATAGTCAATGAGAGACAAAAGCGATAGAGCACAGATCCAACAGCCTGAATAAATGTTGTAAAAATAAGGACCTCTTGATTAAGAGTGAAGCAACCAACAAGCGTGCCAATCTGAAACACCAGTACGATACAATGACGATTACTTGCAAACAATATTTAGCAGGTCGAGTTTATATGGATTGGTGAAATACTGCAGAGAAGCAGGCGTACTTATCTTGCAGCAGGAGGCCTTTCTGTGAGAAGTCATAGGAAGTCCAACAGCTGACAAAAAAGGGAGCAAAAAAAGAATAGTACTGCCATTTTATGGAAGAAAAAAAAATCCCAGTCATAATTAAAGACACACTACATCTGTGAAGTATTAGTAGGCTGGTCCTTGTAGTAATAATGATGAATGATTGAGATAAAGCAATAGCAGGATTTTCTGTAAAAATGCGGTGAGAAAAGCTGCATTTCGGCCGTTTGCGCCCCGCTCAGAGATTACACAAAATGGCGGCCGCTATAAATGAAGGCACTGAGGCGCACCCGGTAATAGAGAGAAAAGAGGGTCTAGCTAATTATCTTTTAATTCGGAAACTGGCCACAGTAATCCCAGCAGTTTCCAACTCATGGACACCCCTTTGCGAGCGACAGCGCTGCAGGAAAGATATTCCTTTAATATGAAGCGTAGGTCCGCACTACGGAGCTCCTCAGATAGCGCCCATCTTGCCGCCGCTGCCGTGCGCTCCTTCTACAAGCAATATTCTAACCAAAAACATAAGTTGTCTAGTGTTAAGTGAAAAGTGAGGATCTGTTGAAGGTTAAGATTGCCAAAGTAGTGACTAACGGGAGTGACAAATATACAGATCCTCTTGTTAAATTTCACAATTTGACAGTGGAAGTGATGAACACTGCACAGTGTCTCATTCTGGAAGTGGAGAACAAAGTCTCTCCTGTGGCACTGATGTGATGATGAGAGTAAGGATACTGTGAGTGGTGAAAGAAGAGAGGTAAGGGATAGTGAAAGGAAGAGGAAGGCACTGAGTGGGCGATCTGTTATATGGCCAAATAAGATGAAGGACTTTGTGTGTTTTGTACGCACCAGGAATTTGTCCAGATTGGAAATTATTATGTCTAAAGTTTTATTTACTCAAATGTTATACTATGTTAAATAAATATTGTGTCATAGGAAAGTTCTCAACAAAGATAAAATAAATATTGGTTCCTTTGTAGTTTTAAGATTTGTTTGTTTAATTTAAGGTGGGAGATCTGTTGTGTTCTTAAACTTCTATTGGAATGTGGTTAGGACTGGGTAGAATGTGAGCGGTTCAGAATTCCTCCGTGACAATTGGAGGAGCAAGGTTAGGTAGGACTGATTTTACAGTGCGGACAAACTCCTGGTGCTAAAAATCAGTTTGAGCAATGCAACCTACCAGGCTCCACTGCTGGCGGAACTTCGTGGACCGCAGTGGAGTTTTTCTGGCACTTTGCAGAATTCTGTAGAGTGAAACTCCTCAACCTCCCCCCAGGCCTAGTGGCATCTCTTCTCGGAATCTTTGAAAGTGTCGTTTTCCACTTTACCTTTGCTGATTCTCCATTTCCTTTCCAGTTGTTTACAGTGTTGCTTCGTATTTTTATTTATTTATTTATTTAGTGTCATTTGGTATCGCGTACAGCTACCCCAACGGGGTGTCCCGGCGCTCCTGTGTGATTACATACAACCTGGTGATTTTAACTGAGACCGAAGTAGAGGTCGTTCAGTGGGTTATTTAACAGAACAGAAAAGTTTTCAGGGCTCTCCGAAAAGGTTGTTCCTCCTTGATCAGCCGGATGGTAATCGGAAGTTTATTCCAGAGGGCCGCGGTCAGTACTGTGAAGGTTTTCCCACCTGTGCGGGTTTTCCTGTATCTGGGGACTGTTAAAAGATTTTTAGATGAGGAGCGTAGAGTCCTGGAATTATTATAAGGGATCAGACATGTAGATAGATAGGCAGAGCCTTTACCTTGCAAGGCCCGATGAGCCAATACCATGGCTTTAAATTCAGCTCTTTTATGCACTGGCAACCAGTGAAGTTCTGGACGATGGGGGGTGATATGCTCACGAAGAGAAGTACCTGCAACTAGTCGCACTGCCGCATTTTGAACCGTCTGTAGGCGATGACAAAGCCCCACAGACAGACCAGTATAGAGGGCATTGGCGTAGTCTAGGTGCGAGGTAATGAGCGCCTGTACTATAATCTTCCTGGTGTTACAGGGGAGGAAGTGTATAAACTTTTTAATCATTCTGATCTTGGCTAGACAGGCAACGGAGACTGAGTGAACTTGCTGATGAAAAGTAAGATTAGAGTCCCATTTGACGCCCAAATTCTTCACCGAGTCTTTAGGGACGGGGGGGCACTTAAGTCAAGAGGCCACCAAATGTTAGGGTCAAGAGGAGATAGCTGATGGAAAAACAAAACCTCTGTTTTCCCTGCGTTCAGCCTGAGGAAGTTACTGTCCATCCATTGAGCAATAGTGCGGAGGCAGTTTTTTAAGGGATCAAATGTGGAGGGGGAAATGTTGTTAAAAGAAAACAAAAGCTGGATATCATCAGCTTAGGAGGTGACCTTTAAACCAGTTTGAGCGATGATATCAAAAAGAGGGGAAAAATAAACATTAAACAAAAGAGGACTCAGTGAGGAGCCCTGCGGGACACCCCACCGAAGCGGACGACTGTCAGAAGTAAATGGGGGGGGTAAAAACTGCCTGGGACCGGTTGGACAGAAAAGATGATATCCATCCCAGAGCCGTGCCCCGGATGCCCTTTGAGTGGAGGCGTTCAAGAAGGAGGGGATGGGAGACGGTGTCGAATGCTGCCCACAAATCCAGCAGCACCAACACCGCTCTAGATCCCTCGTCTAGCCTCCATCTTACAGCGTCTGGCATCTCAATTAAGGCCGACTCGGTGCTGTATCCTGGCCTGAAGCCGTGCTGCGAGTCGTGAAAAGCTCCTGTAGTTTCAAGAAAGCTCGCTAGTTGTTGTTGAGCCAGTCTTTCAAGTACTTTAGCAGGAGCAGGTAAGAGAGAGATTGGCCTGTAATTGGCACGGTCACTTGGGTCTGCATTAGGTTTATTAATGATAGGGACCAAACGTGCTTGTTTCCATGTATCTGGAAAGAGTCCCAGCTTCAGGGAGTCGTTCCAAATTCTATTCAGTGAAGGATTAATAATAGGGGCTAGTGACATATATTGTTTAGCGGGTCATGGGTCCAGTGGTGAGCCTGATTTGGTTTTAAGAAGTTCCGCCAGAGATTGTTCCACAGGGATCTCTGCGAAGTCAGAAAACAGAAGTTCGGGTCCGGAGACAGCGGGGAAGGGACTTGTATTAGGCGGAGTGGTAACAGGGAAGGAATCATAGATGGATGCTATTTTGTTTTCAAAAAAGACAGAAAGGTTATCACAAAGCAACTGGGATATAACTGGCGGGCGGTTCAGTGCTGGGGGGTCTGTGAAGGATCTGACTGTCTCAAATATTTCCCTAGATGACCCTTGGGAGCGATTGATTTTCTCTTCTAGAAATGCTCTTTTATGTTCTATGATTTTCTTCCTATAGTTTTTTTAAAGCAGTTTTGTAAAGGATTTTGCAGTCCAGTGAGTAGTTGGCTCTCCAACGCCTTTCAAGATGTTTGCATTCCGATTTAAGATTTCGGAGATCATTTGAGTACCATGGGGCGGATGGAGCGGAGCGGTAGGATTTTATAGGCCTAACTGAGGCAATAAGATCAATTGCTGAGGTTATCTGCTCATTGAAATTAGTAAGACGTGTATCAAGATCTAAGTCCATGTCTGAAAGATCCACCAGTGGTAGGTAGGGAGCTAAGCTGTTAGGCGATATTTTACTCCAGTTTCTACCCAGTTGTTTAGCCGGGCGGGTATGGCGGTTTATGTGGTTACAAGGCAGTGTGAAAGGAATAAACAGATGATCCGACCATACTATAGGAAGGGGAGTGTGAACGTCTAAATCATCCAGGTTAGTACAAATTAGGTCAAGGGTGTGACCCGCTTTGTGAGTAGGACAGCTAATGACCTGCTTCAGTCCACCGACTGCTATCGTAGACAAGAAGTTCAAAGACGCGGTATCCTCACTGTTATCAACATGGAGATTAAAATCCCCAAGAAGGGTGAAATTGGCATAGCACAATGAGGCTTGAAGTGCGTAGTCTAAGAAAGCTGGGAGGTGTGTTGGTTTAGAGTTGGGTGGTCGATAAACCAGAAGACCAGAAATTGTAAAATTGGGCGAGGTTTTGATGCAAAAAGGGAGCGCTTCAATGCGTTCTACTTGGTTGTAAGAAAAAGACGAAATGGTCCAGTGGGTTCTGTATATGATCGCCACCCCACCTCCAGGGTGTGTACTATGTCTATTGGCGCATAATATACTGTAGCCCGGAGGGATTGCTAGGTGTAGCGCAGGGTTAGTGTCTTCTCCTAACCACGTCTCCGTGAGGAACAATAAGTCCCAATGTTCTTCTTCTAAAAATTTAAATACATCGATGGAGTGCTTTACTAAAGACCGGCAATTTAGTAGGCCAGCTTTTAATTGTGCATGCGAAGGAGTTGGTTGTGGACAAAAAAGGCAATCGTGCTTATCATTGATGGGTAAGTGTGGGAGGCATTTTACCAAAGAAAAGCGGGGTGTGACAGATGAGCTAATGGAGGGAGGTATGGTGCAATATGAAGGGCACAGGGATTTGAGCCTGGCGCTATCATACATCAAGTGAGAAGGAGAGCCCTGTAGAGCAGTACCAGCATCCACGGCCAGGGACGGGCGCAGACGGGCAGGACTCTGGCACGACTCCGGCACAGGTCCGGCGCTTCTGCTGCTCGCGTCCGCTGCGCGGAGGCATGGCCTTCCGTTTTTATAGGGGCCAATCGGCTGTCTTGGAAGGCTACCCCACTCCAAGATGGCCGACAAAGTTATTCTGAGCACCCTAAACAGCGTTAAGATCGGCGGCTGGGGTGAGTCTCAGGCAAGCGATTTACTTACCCGCATGTAGCAGGGAAAGGGAAGGACGAAACGCTACCGCTTATTAGTCAAGCGGCGGGATAACAAATGCGAGTAACTTAGCTTCGTGGTCAAGCTAGGTGAAGTGATTTTTTAATAAGCTGCAAGGTCAGCTAGTAAAAACGTGCAAGTTAAAATGCAAAGTGACAAGCATAACAAATTACGACCTCCCGGCTCACGCCTCAGGAGGAATAATAATCACAAGGTGGAGGAGCCAATGCGGCGCTTTCCCTTTTATAGGGGCCAATCGGCTGTCTTGGAAGGCTACCCCACTCCAAGATGGCCGACAAAGTTATTCTGAGCACCCTAAACAGCGTTAAGATCGGCGGCTGGGGTGAGTCTCAGGCAAGCGATTTACTAACCCGCATGTAGCAGGGAAAGGGAAGGAAGAAACGCTACCGCTTATTAGTCAAGTGGCGGGATAACAAATGCGAGTAACTTAGCTTAGCTTTTTGAGGTCTTCAGTGTACCAGCTGGCTTCAGTTCTAGTTTTTGCTGTGTTGCTTCAATTCTTAGGGGCCAGAGTGTTGACAGTTCTAAAAGTTCTGGTAGACACAGCAGATTGAAGCCTGTTGTTCCGACCTTTCAAAAGTTAGAGGTATCGCTACTACTTTGCCTCATTTACATGTTTTTATAGATTTTGGTGTGCGCTGTATGAATTTGGCTTGCCTTACTTTGTAACTTCACTGCACTTGGCACTTTTCACTTGTTCTCCTTGGTTCCTAACGGTGGCAATATTTCCTTGGCCAAACCTACACCACACCACCCCAGGTCAGACATGGCCATATGCAAATCAACCTTGACCAATGTCATACATTCACCCCAGTACAGAGATCTGGACCTAAATCCATCGTTTTTTTGCACTCCACACCACCCCAGGTCAGACATTGTCATATGCAAATCAGCCTTGACCCTGTGCCTCATGGGAACAGTCCAGCCCGAACTGCCAAGCCATGTCTTTCCTGGACGGGAATCAAGCATCCAAGGACCGGTTTCTGGCTATCAGCCGTCATCAGCCTGGATAGCTTGACTCCACATGTTGTGGAGAGCATGGGACTCACTTCTGAGCATACCCATCCCACTCGGGGTGACAAATGCAAAAACAACAATTGATGGACAGAATACAGAACAATGTCATACATTCACCCAAGTACAGAGATCTGGGCCTAAATCCATCGTTTTTTTGCACTCCACACCACCCCAGGTCAGACATGGCCATATGCAAATCAGCCTTGACCCTGTGCCTCATGGGAACAGTCCAGCCCGAACTGCCAAGCCATGTCTTTCCTGGACCGGAATCAAGCATCCAAGTACCAGTTTCTGGCTATCAGCCGTCATCAGCCTGGATAGCTTGACTCCCGATGTTGTGGAGAGCCTGGGACTCACGTCTGAGCATACCCATCCCACTCGGGTGACAAATGCAAAAACAACAATTGATGGACAGAATGCAAAACAATGTCATAAATTCAGCCCAGTACAGAGATCTGCCCCTAAATCCATCGTTTGTTTGCACTCCACACCACCCCAGGTCAGACATGGCCATATGCAAATCAGCCTTGACCCTGTGCCTCATGGGAACAGTCCAGCCCGAACTGCCAAGCCATGTCTTTTCAGGACCAGAATCAAGCATCCAAGGACCGGTTTCTGGCTATCAGCCGTCATCAGCCTGGATAGCTTGACTCCCGAGGTGTGGAGAGCATGGGACTCGCGTCTGAGCATACCCATCCCACTCGGGGTGACAAATACAAAAACAACAATTGATGGACAGAATGTAGAACAATGTCATACACTCACCCCAGTACAGAGATCTGGGCCTAAATCCATCGTTTTTTTGCACTCCACACCACCCCAGACATGGCCATATTCAAATCACAATCTCAAAATAGGGGCGTAAGACGCCCCTGCCAAACGCACAACTTATATGTGCCTAGATCAGGCAATAATCGAACTGCTCAAGATAAATCCAGGTATTTGTTGTGTAATCCAATTTATGTGCACTTGCAGCCGTTTATTAAACATTTACTCTCCACACGCGGAGTGGATTTGCCATTTTTCAAAACTTTACATGTTGGAGCTGGGCCATCCGAACCTCTTGCAGAAAACACGAGTAAAGCAATTTCATCAAGGCATTGAAATTTATTGTCATACCCAATGCATTTCGGGCATCTGGTGCCCTTCGTCAGGGGTCACTGCCATTGTCGTCACGGGCTTTCCCTCTCAGTTACTTAACTGACCGATGTGTCGGAAGCTTGTTTCCGGTCCAGGGAAGGCATGGCTTGGCAGTTCGGGCTGGACTGTTCCCATGAGGCACAGGGTCAGACTGATTTACAAATAGCCATGTGTGAACTGGGGTGGCAGAGTGGGCTAAAGAACGGTGATGGATTAAACCCAGATCTCTTGACTGGGTGTGAGTGTTTGATTGGTTCAGATGCTCCGTCCATCACCACCCCCTTTTGTACCTGTTTGGCCGCCATAAGTGTGGCAGGGTATGCTCAGACGTGAGTCCCTTGCTCACTTTGCCACTGGATTCAAGCAAGCCGGGCTGAAGACGGCTGTAATGCCAGAAACCGGTCCTCGGAAGCTTGTTTCCGGTCCAGGGAAGGCATGGCTTTGCAGTTCGGGCTGGACTGTTCCAATGAGGCACAGGGTCAGACTGATTTGAATATAGCCATGTCTGAACTGGGGTGGCAGAGTGGGCTAAAGAACGGTGATGGATTAAACCCAGATCTCTTGACTGGGTGTGAGTGTTTGATTGGTTCAGATGCTCCGTCCATCACCACCCCCTTTTGTACCGCTTTTGGCCGCCATAAATGTGGCAGGGTATGCTCAGACGTGAGTCCCTTGCTCACTTTGCCACTGGATTCAAGCAAGCCGGGCTGAAGACGGCTGTAATGCCAGAAACCGGTCCTTGGAAGCTTGCTTCCGGTCCAGGGAAGGCATGGCTTGGCAGTTCGGGCTGGACTGTCCCCAGGAGGCACAGGGTCAGACTAATTTGCATATAGCCATGTCTTAACTGTGGTGGCAGAGTGAGCTAAAGAACGGTGATGGATTAAACCCAGATCTCTTGACTGGGTGTGAGTGTTTGATTGGTTCAGATGCTCCGTCCATCACCACCCCCTTTTGTACCGCTTTGGCCGCCATAAGTGTGGCAGGGTATGCTCAGACGTGAGTCCCTTGCTCACTTTGCCACTGGATTCAAGCAAGCCGGGCTGAAGACGGCTGTAATGCCATAAACCGGTCCTCGGAAGCTTGTTTCCGGTCCAGGGAAGGCATGGCTTGGCAGTTCGGGCTGGACTGTTCCCATGAGGCACAGGGTCAGACTGATTTGCATGTAGCCATGTCTGAACTGGGGTGGCAGAGTGGGCTAAAGAACGGTGATGGATTAAACCCAGATCTCTTGACTGGGTGTGAGTGTTTGATTGGTTCAGATGCTCCATCCATCACCACCCCCTTTTTTACCGCGTTGTATAAGCACCTTCATAAAATGCCTCTATTACCCCAGTTATTGGCGGAACAAATCGCCCATTTAGTAGTCCACCATGCCAAAATAATATTAATCGGCGACTTTAAGTATTGGGCTAACAATAAGATGTTTGGTCCATGCTCATTAGAACTGAATGATCTTTTTGATAGGCTGAACTTTACCCAACATGTGTCATCTCCCACATCCTTGACCAAATCTGGACCTCTTATCTCATGGTGTCCAGTTTGACGGTGTCTCAATGTACTTATCACTTATCAATACATTTCAACCTTAATGATTTGATCATATTCGAACCTCAAGTTAAGATGAGCAATCACAGTGCTTTCTGTAATTCATTGAAGACTACTGTACTCACACATCAGTCATTTATCAACCAAATTAAAGCAGATAATAGATTATGCCTAACAGCCTCCAGCAATATCCATGCCTGCCTCAGGGAAATAAAAATGGCCAGGTGGTTCTCAGAAGATTTAAAATCCCAACAACCAGCCCTGCACCACACTGAATGTACTAGGAGACAAAATAACTCACCTGATAGGAAATATACTTTCTCAAGCCCATCTTAAACAACATTAAAAGTATCTATCTTACAAACTAAAACCACCTATTTGTCAAACAAAATCTTGACTTTGACGAATAAATCCAAAGAAATATTTGCCATTGTGACCGAGTTATACAATCCAGACAGAGTGAAAGCAAAATTAGTCCCTCCTCGGCACTATGTAACTTTCTGAACAACTTCTTTATTGACAAAATCAGTACCATTAAAGTGAGTATACATGTTGATCCTTCTCCTGGTGACCAATCTATGACACTCAGGAATCCTCATTCTTTACATCAGTTCCCTTTATTCAGCTGACCAAGGACAAATCTGGATTCCCTACGGACAGATGCTCCCGCACACTCTGAGAAAAGTTTTCCTTGCATGCTCCAATACGGCCCTCTCGTTATTGAATGACTCGCTAACTCAGGGTTCTTTAAGGAAGTGGTAGTAGTCCCACTGATCAAGAAAACAGGTGGAGACCCTTTGGTCCCCTCAAAATATTGCCCCATCTCACTGCTCCCCTACCTGGCTATGGTATTGGAATCCCATGTCGCCAACTGTCTCTGCTCTTTTATTGAACAGCCACAATTCCTAGACTCTCACCAAGCAGGCTTTCACCACTCTCACTCAACTGAGGCTGTCATCTTGACTGTACTTGATGAAATGAGAAAAATGGCAGATAAATGCACTAATGAGGCTCTAGTGCTCTTTGATCTCTCTGCGGCATTTTGACACAGTTAACCATAGAATCCTGTTGGACCGTGTCAGGGATGCAGGGACCTGCCATTCAATGCAATGGCTATTGACCTTATTAGATGAACGCTACCAATCAGTCAGCACTTCTCAATTCATGGCTCCTAGAGTTAAATTAACCTGTGGTGTGTCGCAGGGTACATCCTTGTTCCCACACTTGTTCAATCCGGATCTCGTTCCACCTATTCAGTTTCTGCGTGATAGAAAAATGAGCTCCTTCAACTATGCTGATGATTTACAATAGTTTTTCCCCATCAACAGCACTTGACTCCATCTTGATTTTCCATACGACTGTGTTACATATACACAACTGGATGCATAATAATCACTTAAAATTAAACTCACACAAAACTGGCCTGATCCTAGTCGGTGACTCTCAAAATCCTTAGAACTCAAAGTTCTGGCCGGTGGAGCTGTGAGGGCCACCACTTCCATCTTAATCGGCCAAGAGCCTTGCTGTGACAATTGATAGCAAACTGACTTTGGAGACCCAGATTGGCATGGTAGTTTCTACCTTCTTTTTTCAACTTTGAAAGATCAGGAAAATTAGCAGACTGCTTGCTATGGAAGCTGTTTTTCAGGTTGTTCTTTCTTAGGTCATTTCTCATATTGACTATGCTAACTCATTATTTTACAAAAAGATTACAATTTGAGCATCATGCAACTCCTCCTATGAGGAAGCCACATTGGCTCCCTGTAACACAACGCTGTACATTTAAGAATGCATGCCTCATGTTTAAACCCCTTCATGGCACATGCCCAGAATTTGTTTCCACTCTTATCCAGAGGTAAGCCCCCCCTTTGAACCTGAAGGGATCCCATCAGAAACTTTGGTCATCCCCACTTTCAAATGGAAAAGATTAGCTGCTTTGACCCCTCATTTCTGATACTCACTTCTCTTTAACATCCAATCCTCTACAAGTTACTTCCATATCAGGAGACTATTAAAAACTTGTTTTTTCTCTTAGGCATATGAATGATCTAACAAGCAGCAGGCTACCTCTTATATTTAGTACCAAGAAACCGTACGGTGTATGTGTGCTCTATAAACATTTTTAACATAACATTATTTGCGGTGGTGCATGATATTCTCCCTGCATTCTTTTGTTGCTGGCTGCCACCGACTATACAGTTTAATCTCAGGCATTTAATTTGAAATGAGCCTTACATTGTCGACCCCACACACTGATCCTTTATTCTATATGTAACTTGTTTCTAGTATTGTGAAATATATAGAATAACTGCCACTTAGAAATTAGACACAGAAAAATGTCTTTGATGCTACCCTAATCCTTGATTGTTAATAAATGTGCGATGAAGACATTGACTCCAGTTTTGAATAAAAGGAATCATGATGATGGGCGTGGACTATAGCTCTTCCCCTGAGAAATTATACAAGAACTTCGACCTACACAACCATTGGCAGTACCTTTTAAATGTACTGCATGCGAAATTAGGCAGGTGCTGTTAGTATTGTTCCCTGTCTCCACTGATTTTGAGGTATTTCCCTCGCAGTAACCAACTACCCATGAAAGTAAGTCAGCGTGATGGTAAACTCTTTCGCATTTGAGTCACTTCTCCTCAGACGCAAAAGCTGTACTAGACTCCCGAAGGGATGGTTTGACTCTAGGTGTACCCAAGCTTATTCTCACCTAAGAAAAGAGTTGCATAAGATCCTGAGAAATATGTCCAGAATAGAGATGGCTAGAGTGGAATACAAGCAAGCAATCAGGGATAGAAAAAAAACTTTGTAAAAGGAGGCATGGGAGGCACTACATACTCCCTCTATAGCAAAAGATAGTGCAGTATTTTGGAAAGCAGTTAAGGCGCCTTTTCTGTCTAGTGAGCTTGGCCCATCCATCGAAATTGCAATTAGTGAGGAACGATGTATTAACCACTTTTCACGAGTATATAACGGTGAGGGAAACTCCGCTGTGATGGATAACCACGCACAGAAGGATCAAAATTTGAAGCCCTCCCTCCAGGACCGTGATCTGTTGTTCACTCTGGAAGAGGTGGAGTGGGCACTTCTGTCAGTCTTGGCGGCAAATTCCCCGGACCAGAGGGAGTCCCAGTAAACCTATTTAAAACAAATATCTCTCTGTGGGGGCCTATTATAGTTCAGGTTCCTTCCTACTGCCAGCAGCAGCACTGCTTTTTTACCTACCTGGGTAGAATCCATGAACATACCCATTTTCAAAAAGGGAAACAGACAGGACCCGGGGTGCTATAGGCCAATCTCCCTATTGGATGCGATAACAAAAGTACTTTAAAATAATTTTAGAATGCCTCCACAATTGGGCTGAGGAGAACTCTGTTCTATCTGACCTGCAATATGGCTTTCAAGCCGGTTTAGGGACGGTGGAGCAGGGCTTAAATCTGTCCATTCTGGTGGGGACCTACACGCGGGCTAAGAAGGGGAACCTGTTTTTAGTGTTTGTGGACCTCACCACCACGTTTGACTGCGTGGTCCACAGTAAGCTCTGGTCGATTTTAGAAGTTATGGGAGTTGATGTTCAGATAATTCATTTTTTTAAACGTTTTCATAGCGATGCCAAGGCACGCGTGCACTGCGGTTTGCAGGGCGCGTGCTCAGCCGATAAGGAGCGGAGTCAGGCAAGGTTGTATCCTGGCCCCATTCCTTTTTAACCTTTGCTTCAACGGATTGGTCGCAGTGGTAATTCCGCCGCGGCACTGGGGGTGAGAGGGGTAGCGCTGCACCACCATGCTCATGACGGAACCACGCCATCATGAACCACGGGCGGGCTGTTCTTATGACAGCGTGGTTCCGTCACGACTCCGCCCACTCACTAATTCACCCGCTCAGGCGGGGAATCAGTGCTGCGTGTGCGGAGCTGCCGCAGCATGACGGAACCTCACCGTCATGAGCACACGCTGTACGTGGATCATGAAGGCGTGGTTCCATCATGATCAGGGAAGGGGTTAAAATGGTTCGGGCTCTGACAGTGTTGACCTGCTTTTTTGGCACTGCAAGACCTGGATAACGAGCATAGTGTTTTTAGGATAGTAACTTTCCTGAAGAAAGTGCTGAGCCAAAGAAAATGTATGTTCACCTAACTGCTTCTTAGTTGCATGAGGGCTTTGTCAATGTAATACAGTTTTAATTTCTTTTTGAAGTACTGTACATTAGTTAATATTAATCAATATTTTATATGACATTTTTGCTGTATGTATAGATAAATGTGTTTCTCTTTTTTTATTGTACTTTTATGATTGTCTTATATAACAATCGAATAAAGCCTTCTTTTGACTTTGACTCATAATTAAATTCATTGATGTAATTTGAGATTAACTGTGCTTTTGTCAGGACCATCATTCCTTTAAAGTCGCATGTAACCATCGTCCCTATGTGTCCTTGGTTTGCTTTTTGTTATCTAATAACATGCATGGCACTACCCTCTATTTCCTGCTCATCAACAAAACACCTTCTCTATGCCAGCCTACTATTTTGTTTCAGGTGAGACAGCAACCGATACTGCACTATATTCTATCTTTATTCTTCATTGGATTGCCTACTCTATATTTTGATAGTTGATTCAATTATTTTAGAATTGTCGCAATATATACTTCCATACAGGGTTCTTTAAACTATTTCTATCATATACTGTTTAATAACATTTTAATGATAATTTACTAGTCTTGTTGGTACTTGTAATTTGAAAGTTTTGTGTGATTTTATTTTTGCCTAGAAAATATCCTGTTTACTCCATTGAGCTAATTAATTATTCACTGCACTATTCTGGTTGGATTCTATATTTCCAGGAGGTATTTTGTGTTCATTATCTCACCAATTATTTGCTCTCTGAAGCCTAAGTCTTGGGCTATACTACCTGATGGGTTTCCTCATTCAGTACTGTATAGATGAATGCACTTCAAAACCCAACTAGAAATACTCTGTTATTTGGTTGTCTACTTTACAATTTATTTTCTAACTATACTTTTCAGGAACACCTTTTAATAACACAATGATCATGAATGCTGCTGTTGCCAACATTATCGTATCAATAGTACTTGGACACCGCTATGATTACGAAGACAAAACTTACTTGAGGCTCATAAGTTTAATCACTGAAAACTTCAGGGCTTTGGCTAGTCCCATGACTTCGGTAATTATCCGTAATTATTTAATTTGGTCACGCTAAAATGAAAAAAATATTTTGTTTAGATTAATCTCTTTTGTCATATGTTATTTACTGTTTTAGTCAAATTTACTTTGTATGTTGGCTACTTTTATATAGTTTCAATATTTTGAGGATTAGTTTATAAAGGCGTCCTATTTTGACCACTGTAGACTTCATGTAGGAATGGAATTTAAAATGAAATGTTACCGATTTATTTTTCTGTTTTATTTGGACTGCTTAGTAGATGCTGAGGCCCTCATTCGTAGGACTATTTAATGTGATATAAATGATTCCTAACTATCCTGTAGGGATGTTTAATTCCATTAAGGACACAGAGGAGAGGATTATGCTTTTGACTCTTAATTTTTTATTACAGCGGCCATTTTAAAACATCTCAACAACTGTAATTCCTTTGGAGTGATCTCGAGAAACAACCAATCATGCTCTTTCTGTTGAGCCCTATCTTTTGTTGAGCGGGTCCTGCCTTAGTACAGGAAAATGAATACATCTTTTTTAGAGGGAATAGAGATAGCAAACTCAATAGGGATTACAGAATACCAAATGTATTAACATTTTAAAAGTGTTTTCTTACTCTCTAGGGAGCGATCCCTATCATTAAGAATATTCCCTTCTTGGCTTGTGGGATATTCCTCAACTCCGTTGAAATATTCCTACATGATAGTTGAGAATAATTGTCATTCTATGTCAGAACATGATGCTGGTTTAAAGTTTGCTCAAGACAAACTGCGCCATATCCAGCACCAGCTTGAAGTAAAATCTCTTCAAAATAGAGTCTGAGAACCAATCCGCTGCATTCATGATGGCCTCTAATCTCGCTCCAAGCAAAAAAGTTGTGAAAGCCATGGCTCCTCTAGCAGAGTGCGCCCCGAAGGCAGACAGTTCAATACCAACCTCCTGCATCACCCAGCGTATCCACCATGCAATGGTGGGGGAAGACACGACCTTATATTGCTTTTTGATACTAATAAGGAGGTGTCATTCACCTGGGAGTCTGAATTCCCCAGACATTTCCTTGTAGGCCTTACTATAATGCACAACTTTGGGGAATCTAGGAAGATCGGGTACATAATGGTTCCGGTATGAGACATCACTCTCCTACAAACTGTGAAGGCCACCCCTGTGGGAGAGAATATCCTGCCTCCAATATCCAGAGCCCGGATGTCTGATACTGGTCTACAAGAAATGAGACACAATAGCACCACTAACTTGGCGGATAGCTCTTTCATAGATAAGTATCTGTTAGGTTACCAGGGTTAGCAGAACAAAAGCAAATGTAGTACCCTATTATCATCCCATACGGTCGAGTACCTCGAGGCTGGAGGGAAAAATAAGCATAGTACTCTAAAGATTCAGCAAACGTGAGGTTGTTCCACTATTGGAGCACCCTCCAGTGAAATATGGCCAGCTGAAATGGCGGCGCGGAAGGTGGTAACGGACTGGTAAGCAAAACCTACAGTCGCCAGAGTAGCCAAGAAATTCAACACCTGCACTAAATCGGCACCCACGAGATCCAAACTCCTTCACAGACACCAACGTGTCCATCAATTCCCAGCTGATATACATCTCTTGACAGTATTGTCTGCCCATTTCTTGAATATGAGTTCTGCAGCCTGCTGAAAAAAAGCCTGGGACCAAACAGTATTCCCTGCAATCATTCAAGCCATTATGGTCAGGGTGCCTTTTAGAACTAACTGGTAAGGCAGTTGATCCGGGTTGAGAAGGAGGTGAGGAAACAGGGGGAGGCGGATTGGAGAATCCACAAGAAAGTTCCCGAAGAGCTGGAAACCAGACTTGAGATCTCCACATCAGTGTGATTATTATCACTTCCGCCTACTGCCTTCACAACTGCCCCAAATGCGCATGATCATTGCAAATGGGAGAAAGGCATAGCCCTGCTTCGGAGCCCAGTTTTGGAGAAATGCATCCACCATTGCTTGGGTGTCCAGCTGAAAATCTGGGTATCTAATGATCCAACTGGAAGGCGAGTAGGTCTACTAAAAATGGACTCCACCTGTTCTGCAAATCTTCAAATACTCCAGGATGTAGTTTCTACAGGCTGGAGTCTCGTACGTGACGGGAGTGCCAATCTGCCACCTCATTCGCTTGGCCCGGAAGGTACTCCACCGTCACGGTACCTAAATGTCCAGGCAAAATTGGCAAAAGTTGGTTGCGAGGTCCGAGAGAACCTTGCAGCGGGTGCCCCACAGGTGGTTGATACTTCAGACTGCTGAGATGTTGTCCTGTTGCAGGCATTCTGCTCCTACACAAAATTGTGCACAGAGACCCAGGACCTCAGTGAATTGTGGTGGACCAAAAAACTCACCTCAGTACCTAGAACTCCAAACCAGCTAGCATCAGTGTCACATTAGTTCTCTGACCTACAGCAAAGGAACCAATGATTAGACAACCCAGAACATGCGACTTAGGTTATACTCAGGAATAGTGGGAAGTAAGAGCCCTCTTTCATTGTACTCTCATACCAGTCCATAACAGGAGTAAAAAAGAGACACAGGAAAGTTAAAATATGTATTTTAATAACGTGCTCTAAGATGCAGTGTCGTTGCTAACATAAGCAGACATATGATTAGAAATAATATGATCAGCATTGTGATGATCAGAGTGACCCCTGACCCTTGGGTAGGTCACATCCCCACCGCTGCTGCCCTGCCTGCCTGCCCCTCTGCTCCGCCTGTTTCCTCGCTCCAGTTGGCACTCCGCCCGATCACCTGGACTACCTGGGCACTGCCCGCCCCTTCCCCTCTGGCCGAGTGTATTTGAGTCTGCCTGCCCGCCCCGTTTTTTGTTTTGTACCCCCAGTGTGTTCTGGTGTGCCTGCCGGCTCCCTTTTCTCCTTCTGTACCCCTGTGTGTTAGCGTGCCTGTGATTACCGGGAGTCTTCTCCTCCCACTTCCTCCGTCTTCCCACGACTGCCTCCCGTGCGGCCCCGTCCCCCGGCACGCATTGGCTATTCCCTCCCGCCTCCCAGCTGACCCCTCCTCCCCTCCTCCTCCTCCTCCTCCCCTCTTATGGCGACCGTGGCGCGACCGCGCAGCGGACGCACCGATGTTGCGCCGAAGGCAAGCCAAAGGCAAGCTCGTCTGCACCGGGCCCGCACCCAGTGCCAGGAACCCTGGCCCCAGAGGAAGCCAGCCCACGCAACGGACCTACGACGCCACCACCCTCAACGCACTCAAACCTGGCCGGAACCCCGCCTGCTACCAAGCCACCACGAAACGCACCCACGGACCCTTCACCTGCCAAGCCTGCAAATTCACCTGCCTCCGGACCTGCACCGCACCCGCCAAGCCGAGCACCAGCAACAACCACCTCAAGTGCATCCTGCTCAACACCCGCTCCGTCCGCAGACACACCAATGAACTCTGGAACCTGCTCGACACAACATCACCAGACGTCGCCTTCCTCACTGAAACCTGGATGAACGCCTTCTCAGCACCCGACATCGCCATAGCCATCCCAGAAGGCTACAAGATCACCCGGAGGGACCGCGTCAACCAGACTGGAGTAGGCATCGCCATCGTACACAAGAACACCATCCGCATCTCGACCAACTCCAACGACACCTTCACCGCCGCCGAACACCTCCACTTCCAGATACACACAGACCCCAAGACCACCCTCAGAGGCACCCTCATCTACAGACCCCGGGGACCACGCACACAATTCAGCAAAGACATCGCAGACTTCATCAGCCCCCACGCCCTCCCCTCCGCTGACTACATCCTCCTAGGGGACCTCAACTTCCACATGGAGAACAACAAGGACAGCAACACCACCACCCTTCTGGACAACCTCGCCAACCTCGGACTCAAGCAACTGGTGAACACCCCCATCCACTATGCCGGCCACACACTTGACCCCCTCTTCTCCTCCAGCAAGCACATCTCCTTCAGCCACTCCACCGGACTCCATTGAATTGACCACAGCTGCGTCCACTTCAGCTTCAGAAGAACCACGACCCACCACCACCCTCAACAGGTTCCTCGCCGGAGCTGGAGCAAGATCACCGCCGAGCAGCTCACCACCTCCTTCAGCCAGAACCCTCCCGCCAGCACAACGGACCCCAACGAAGCAGCCAGCAACCTCACACAGTGGCTGACCTCGCACCACTAAAGAACCCTCCCAGCAGGCCCGGCAGCAAGAAAGCCCCATGGTTCACTGACGAACTCAAGGACTCCAAGAAGAACTGCCGCACCCTCGAGAAAGCCTGGCGCCACGACCAGACCACAGAAAACATGACCGCCCTCAAGCACGCCACCCGCAAGCACCACAAGCTGATCCGCACCACCAAGAAGACAGCATTCAAAGAACGACTGGACAACAACGCCCACGACAGCAAGGAACTCTTCAGCATCGTCAAAGAGCTCTCCAACCCCAGCGCCGGTAACAACAACATCACTCCTTCGCAAAACCTCTGCGACTCACTCGTCTCGTTCTTCCACCGCAAGATCGCCGACATACACAACAGCTTCGACGCACCAAACACGCACCCAACCGCCGAACCAACACCCCCCACCACCACCCTCTGCAACTGGACCTCGGTCAGCACCGAAGACATCACCCGCACGATAAACACCATCTACTCCGGATCACCAACCGACCCCTGCCCCCACCTCGTCTTCAACAAGGCCGACTCAATCATCGCACCCCAACTCCGGGACATCATCAACACCTCCTTCCACACGGCCACCTTCCCGGAGAGCTGGAAGCACGCCGAGATCAGCGCCCTCCTGAAGAAACCAACAGCGGACCCCACCGACCTCAAGAACTTCCGCCCCATCTCGCTCCTCCCTTTTCCTGCCAAAGTCGTCGAGAAGACCGTCAACAGACAGCTCGCCGCCTTCCTCGAGACGAATGGATCCCTCGACCCCTCGCAGTCTGGCTTCCGAGCCAACCACAGCACCGAGACCACCCTGATCGCAGCCACCGATGACATCAGATCCCTGCTCGACAACGGGGAAACAGCGGCCCTCATCCTCCTGGACCTCGCAGCATTCGACACTGTCTGCCACCACACCCTAGCACAGCGCCTCAGCCACATCGGAATCCAAGAGAAGGCACTGGAGTGGATCATCTCGTTCCTCGCCGGAAGAACCCAGATAGTCCGCCTTCCCCCGTTCAGATCCGAGGCCACCGAAGTCATTTGCGGCGTATCACAAGGATCATCACTCAGCCCAACCCTCTTCAACGTCTACATGAGCCCCTTCGCAGCCATTGCACACCAACACAACCTCAACATCATCTCCTACGCCGACGATACCGAGCTGATCCTCTCCCTCACCAACGACCCCGCCACCGCCAGAACCAGCCTACACAAAGGGATGAAAGACGTCGCCGAGTGGATGAAGAACAGCCGCCTGAAACTGAACTCAGACAAGATGGAAGTCCTCATCCTGGGATCATCGCCCTCCGCCTGGGATGACTCCTGGTGGCCCCCTGCCCTGGGCACCACTCCCAAGCCAACGGACCACGCACGCAACCTGGGCTTCATCCTGGACTCCTCCCTCTCGATGACCAGACAAGTCAACGCCGTCTCCTCATCGTGCTTCAACACCCTGCGCATACTCCGTAAGATCTTCCGATGGATCCCCACCGAGACCAGGAAGACCGTCACCCAGGCACTCGTCACCAGCCGACTGGACTACGGGAACACCCTCTATGCCGGTACCACAGCCAAACTTCAGAAAAGACTCCAACACATCCAGAACGCCTCTGCACGACTCGTCCTGGACATCCCCCGACACAGCCACATCTCCGGCCACCTGAGAGACCTGCACTGGCTCCCCATCAGCAAGAGGATCACGTTCAGACTCCTCACCCACGCACACAAGGCTCTCCACGACCTGAGCCCCAAGTACCTCAACGACCGCCTGACCTTCTACACGCCCACCCGCCAGCTACGATCGACCAGCCTCGCCCTCGCCGCCGTACCACGCATCCGCAGAGCCATCGCCGGAGGAAGATCCTTCTCTTACCTGGCAGCCAAGACGTGGAACTCCCTCCCCATCCACCTTCGGCTGACCCAGGACCATCTCTCCTTCAGGAAGCAACTCAAGACCTGGCTGTTCGAGCAGTAACGGACCCCTCACCCCCACGCCTTGAGACCCCTCCGGGTGAGTGGCGCGCTATACAAATGCTATGATTGATTGATTGATATGATTGATTACCGTTCCGTAAAACACAAAAGGAGAAATCATATTACAATGATGGTGAAAATAGCTCCTATGGTGCCTAGTATATCACCCTTCCTAGGTAGGAACTATTTTTTATAAAATATAGAAGGTCTCTTAGGTTTGTGTGGGGAACCCCATACCTTCAAGATCAGCAGAAGTAAATCACATCAGGATCTACAAAAGCTCTCTGTCTTGCTGGAAAAACAGGATTCTTCCAAGTCTCTGAAATCATGCTTATAGTACAATATTACAGGCACCAGAATCACGTTGGCTGCAGCTGCATGTATGTTACGGCTAAAACGTGAGCCGATCAGCCCAAACAACAGCTACTTTGTTATTATAACCTTGGAGGCTTTAGCACTCACTGTGCAGAATAAGGTACGATGTATGTCTAGGGATGCTGAAAACAAGCAAATTCTCGTGTGGATAATTTCACGCAGCCAAACGTACAACAACAGCTATATGCAGTGTTGTGTGCAAAAGCAGCAAAAAAGTTAAATGGTGTTTAAACTTCTAATAAGACTGCTAACATAGCAATATGCCCTCACTACAGTCCATCTTGAAAAGCACACAAGAATGGGCTCTGCCTTTTGTCCAACAACAGATCTCGAACGAGCCTGCCAGAAGCTCCAAGCAGTTGATGTATAAGAAGTGTTCTTAAGACGACCACAGACCCCTTGCAGCAAACTTGCTACAACGTGTGCCCCAATCAGACATGCTGGCATCTGACTCTATGACGAGGTACTGGGCTGAGCCAAAAAGCTCTCTCCCATTCCATGCTTCCATGTGTGAGAGCCACCAGGAGATTTTCTCCTGTACCTCATCATGATGGTGACCGTTTGTGAAGAGGTAGGGACCCTGCAAAGATGGGAAGCTTTTAGCTGTTATAGGGCATGATAGTGCAAGGGGCCTGGAAAGATGGCTTGAATCGGAGAGGACAGGAGCCTTACTAGGCATTCAATCTATCATAACAAAGTTTACGGATTTGCTGGAATTTGTCACAAGTCTTTTTTGATTTTTCTCATTTCTTGGGATGGTAAACTGAGAGTTGAGGTAGTGGAGTCTATTATGAAACCCAAGAAGGTTACTCTCTGGAAGGGGACCAGTAGACACTTTGGTCCATTGATCATGAACCCTCGGCTCTCCACGAGCTCCCCTTCAACCTGCAGTTAGAGGGACAATCGACAAGGACACTCGGCCATGAAGAGTATATCATCTAAATAGACAATGAGATGGATCCCCTGTTCTTGTAGGTGTTCTACCTCCGGTCTGAGGACCTTGGTGAAATACCAAGGTGCAAAGGAGAGTCCAAAGGGCAGACTTGAAAACTCAAAAGTTTCTGGTTAAGCAACAAAATGAAGGAACCGTCTGTGCCAGGGGAAGATGGGAACTGACAGGTAGGCGTCTTTGAGATCCAGACACGCCATCCAGTCAGAAAGACGAAGCACATCTCGAAGAAGATGGATGTCTTCCATCACGAAATGTCTATATACCATCTGTTCACTGAATTCTCAAAGGTTTATATTAGGTTTTCAGCCCCATTGTTCTTTTCCACTAAGAATAGGTTGCTGACAAAACAGTTGTTGAGTGGATAGCTTGCTTATTCACCAAGGCGAGAACCTCTGCGTCTATCATAGCTGGCTCCTCTGCAGGGAATTGAATGGAATTCGGTGTGTGTGGTTGCAAGGAGGTGCCATTAAATTCTATTTGGAAACCTCTGATCAACCTACACATCTGGAGTTATTCCCTCTCAAACATGTGCAAAACCTTCCAGTCTGCCCCTGACCTATACCATAGAAGAAAGGTGAACACTCACCGGTATAGGTCTGGTTTGACTGTCTTCTTGAGCCTCTGCCTCTGAAACGCTGGTCTATTGTCAGGTAAAAGTTTGTGAAGCAGGATTGTTCGGAGTAATAGCTTCGCTTGGACTCTTACCCTCTGGAGAAGGTTTATAAATTTTGCAAGGAAAGTTGGCATCCTGGGGTAAATGTCAGGGGTTAGGGCAACTTTCCCTTCTAGAGTGGGGTGGGGCACTCTGCCCAGGCAGCTACATGTTTCCTTATCTAGCGGCTTGCGTAGGTAGTTGGCTATGTATTGTGCCACCTTGCCACATGGGACCTAGTCCGCAGAGCGTGGTTGAAGAATTTGATCAGGGTCCAGCATAGCTGATCCTGCTGTGGCTGGAGGCACTTCACTGGGTGGGTGAGAGGGATGCCACCGTCTAGAGGACCTTTCTTCCTTGTATGAGGGTGACTCATCATCTTGGTGATTTGGGGAGTAATGCAGGAAGGTCCTGCAGTATGTCCAGTGGGGATTCAGGAGGGGCCAAGAGTTTAAGGCTAAGTAGGCCTGTTTTAGTCTGGAAAAAGTGTCCAGATCGACTCCCTCCTTTCTAGGTCGCTTTGCTGGCTGTGAACCCTCTCCCGGAGATACTGAAGGGGGCTTCGGCATGTCTGATGCTGCCTGGGGCCTTTTTCAGCATTCACATGCAATAAGTTGCACAAGGCACTCCCCCATGGGCCTCATGTACAACCCGGTAAATATAGGCATCCAACGCACTAAAAAATCATCATCCCAAGGCAGGTACGATAAGGGATCCTCGTAAGTATCACCTGAGTCTTCCATGTGTGGAAGTTATGGGTACCGAGCACCAGCCGGATGCTACTCCTGTGAAAGATAAAGAGGCAAGGACAAAATGACTTATCTTGTGGCTGCAAGCAGCGAAGAAAGAGGGAGCTCAACAGAAAGAAAGCACTCTGTCCGATACAAGAGGAGCCTAATTGGATGTTATGTTCGACTCCCAATATTGAGTGATAAGTTATTTCTCGAGACCACTCCCAAGAAATCATGGGACTGATAGGTTTTTGTTGTTGTTTATACTTGTTGAGATGTGTTTTAAAATGGCTGCTGTAATTAAAAGGTGATGAGAGAAAAACATAATCCTCGCTTCAAGTCCTGACATAGAATTCATTTCCTCACCCTGGTATATTTCACCAGTTAGAGGGTGGTAAAATTCCCAAGCAGGAAATACCTAAAAATGGAGAATTGCCAGAGGAATCAGGTGAAGTAGGATAGGTCCATGGGGTAATTCTTCATGTCTTAGTCCATATTCAGGATACCATAAGTAATAGGTAAGTTCTTCTGCATTGCTAAATACATTTCTGAAATATTGGTAATTTTGGGTGCGAATTTACCAGTGTGGAATTACTGCATACCTTGCAATGGATATTTCATAGTGTAACCATTTTGTCAGATATACTTCATTGGCACTTCTTTGTCCCATTTTGAAGGCCAGGACAAATATGTTGTTGTGAAAAAACATCCCTATAGGTGTTAAGGAAATATACTGGAAGAAATCCAAAGCTTTGGTGTGTATTATAAGTTTGTGATTTTTAACACTTCTTGTTTAAGATTAAAGTCTTGAACAGATGCATGAAATGCAACTTAGATAAGCATAGCAAAAAGTGAGGCTACATGCAGTCCTCAATGAAAGTAAGATAGTCTGTCATGTGAACTACATAAACCAGTGAATACAAGGGGAGGGGTTTAAGATGCAGGGCCATCAGCATACCAGTAGATAGAGATGCTTGGGCCATGTAAAAGGTCAACTAATTATTCCAGACATTGACAATGAAGAACGTGAGTACTGAAGTCAAACTCATTTGCACTCCACACACAGGAAAGGAACCACTGCAAAAGGGAAATCCATTTGATTTGAAGAAATATGGTAGCCTTGTCCAAGAAATGGTGCCTTTTCTAAGTAATCATTCAATCAAAATCAAAACGCAGTGCTGCATTCAGTCTTGCGCTAGTCTTCCTCAATGAAGCATACTTTTTGCAAGCCTTTTCCTGTTCAACGTTATCCTCACTCTTGCTTCTCCCCATGTGCACAATGTGAATAGTGCTGATGTCCACCTAACGTAATGCTTTTACCAAGCCCAAAAATGATGTCTCCTCCATGCTAACTAAATAAATAAATAATAATAATTTATTGTTCATATTAATAAAAACCTTTACAAAAAAGAGATTACTCAAGTCCAAAAATTCATAAAAAAAGAAAATGCACTACAATATCATCATTTATGCAATCAGTAGAAGGAAAGGAGCTTTGGGAAAATGTATCCTAGCCCAGTGTTTCCTTTTCAGATGGGTTATGCCTTCTTCCGAAAGAGAGTCTATTTCATCAAATGAGCTTTGGTCAATCCTTAGTCCGATGCATGTGATATACTAACATAAATTAAAAGAGCTTAAAAATTACATGTATATTAAAAAGTCACAGAATTAATAGTTACATTTATCAGGATTGTATCAGTTTTTATGACTATAGATACTGCTGGACCTTGGCATTTCCTTTCCAAAGCTCAATAGTTTTCAAGGCGATGAAGGAAAGCTTTTTTGTGGGCTTTCCTGGTGTAAAAAAGGCCAATCTCGGGACAGGGAATTGTAAACCCTTGATTGGAGCTGTTTTTATGGTTCTCCACATCTCTTCTTTTTTTCCTCTGCTGCCTCCATGAATTGTACAAACCGGTAGTATTGCGGGCCAGGTTTTGTGTAGCTCTGCAGCACGCACCAACCATGAGACCTTCAGCTAAGCGCTTCTTTGTCTTTGAGTGCTTAGAGCTTTCTTACTGTCTTGTTTACTAAAGACTTAAAGCTGTTCTGCATTCCCATAGTTGCCCAGAGTTCCTTCAGACCTAGGCGGTTTATGGATGCGGTCAGGTAATCTCTTGGGGTGCAGGATTTACTTGAGTTTATCTCTTTCCATAAGTGGAAATTCAGAGAGCACTTATCGCAGCTTCTGATCCTAAACCAACATTTCACATAAGCAGTATTTCGAGCTATTTTTTGTGTCTGTAGGTCCAGCTCCAGCCTGATTTGTGTTGGAGAGACATAATTTGGAAGGCTAAAGATTAATCTTGCTGATCTTAGCACAGTTTGTTCCAAAGTCTCTTCATCTTTTCCCCTGAGACACTTGCTCCTGTATGTAATAGCTGGAATTAACTTTGCTTGTAGAACTTGTAGTAAGGGCTAATAGCTTAGCCCAGCAGTTTTGAGTTTCAGAGATTTTAGAGCTACCACTATGGAGTTTCCTCTCCGTTTCATGGCTTCTTTTTGTAGCTTGAAAGTACATTTCTCATCAAGTATCACCCCAAGGTACTCATATTCTGGCACGACTTCCATGGTTCTAGTGTTCTTTTTTGGGTTGAACTTCATGGTCTTTGACTTATCTAGATTGATGTTTAAACCATTAGTTGCTGCATGCTAACTAGTTACTTGACCACCAGCAGAATTGATATCTAATTGATATAAGGCAAGAAACATGTTAACCTATGTACCAAGCGTATAGGCTCGCTACCATGGAGTCTTTTTGATTTTTTTCAGGGGGGCCACACTTCATTAAAATTATTTTGAGTGGACCACCTTCCGCTGTTTTTAACTTCACATTCCTACACATTATTACCACCTACACTGATCAAGGGCCCTCACACGCACTGCACCCAAAGGCATAAGGAATAAAGATCTCCACCAAGAAGGCCTCATCTCGAGTGTCGATCGGGTACTGCAGCGCCTACCCGATAAAGAGCAGACCCGATGACGAAGCAAGGCACCTAGCTGGCTAGGTGTGTGAGGGCATTTTTCCGAAAGGAGGATACTCTTCTCCTGATCATTGGTTCTACGCCACTATGTGGAGCGCCTAATCACATACAACTACCTGCTTTGCACATTAGGAAGTGCATACCCTTACTGTAGAGATCTATCAGCGGTCATGTATGCTGGACATGGATAAAAAATTGCCCTAGTTTCCCTCCCTTTGTTTAAGCAAAATGCTACTTAGAATGTCATATGTATATTTTGATATAACTATTTCTGAAATGCAGATTGTAGAAACAGTACATTTTCTCAATGGAAATAGGTATTTTTGCAGTAGTACCGCTTTTGTAGAAAGGGAAAATATTTTTCTATTTAGAGAAACCACTTCCTCTGCACCCCCCACTAATTATTTGGGATGTTCTATCTTCCTTTCTAACTAAAGGGAGATTTCCTACAGAGCATTTCTGGAGCAAGTCTCAGAAAATTTTAAATAGAAGAAGGGTCAGAATGCCCGTAAACTCAAATGTTGGTGAGCTTTCACACACTCTTAAGTTGGATTATGGTGGATTCACTAACGTCACATCCCTACATTGGGTGCCCTGCTGCATTATTCTATAATGCAGTCGTGCAGTAATGTGAAAAAGTAGTTTATTGTTTTTTGTGAATTGAGTTAAACCACAAGAAATAATCGAATCACCTTATTATGGCCAATTTAAATGTTTCAATAATTTTAACCTGCGCGCCAACCTTGGTAGCTATGGCCTGAGCAGACGGGCTTAATTTATAGAAAATGTGCACTGCATTTAAAAATAACAAAACATTTGAAAAGTCACACGTAATGCAATAACTCACTCCAAAAGGTATAGAGTAAAATTATTGAACAAAATAATTCCTGAATTTCAAAAATCCAATAAGGTGGACTGGAAATATGAATTGTTAAAGATTTAAGGGAAAATATTGCAAAAAGCACAAAACACTAAGGGTAGTCAATGGTTGTTGTAGACCAGGACTGAGGCACTATTTCAGGCTGACTGCTATGATGCATGGGTCGGATAAAGCAGCTAGGTATGACCACATCTGAGGTTTGTCTTTTTTTTGGGAAATCAAAATCCTGCAGCAGGGCGAGGCAGCAGACTTTCTACGAGGGAATCTTCATGAGGGAGGTAGGAATTATATGAGTGTGAGAAATTGAAACTCCAGAGCTAGAAAATGACTCTTCAGTCAGATATTTTTGGTGCTTTTGCCCGGTCAGGATTTTTGCCTTCAGAGATTGGGCCAGATTGATAGTTCGAACCGTAGTGGAGGTTCTGTGGTGGCTGAGAACCAGTGGTCTGACTGCAATATCACAAGTACGGTGGTCGTACCGTTTTGGGATCACCCCAACCGCCATGTGATCCCAAAACGGTTGGGGTGATCCCAAAACGGTACTACCACCGTACTTGTGATATTGCGGTCAGACCACTGCTCTGACTGTGGCGTGGTGGTCTGGGGCAGCAGCAATATGCTTGGCTGTGGCACCTCCAAGTATATTCTTAGTTCCCAATGCCACCCTTTTTCAGGGCAGTGAGCTCATCATAAAAAGACTAGCTGTGGGGAAACACAGGGGGTCCTACAGGGCCTCCTGTTGCCCCTGTACACTGGGATGCATGCAGTGGGCACATGGTGTGCCCCCCTGTATGCATGCATGTCTAGTTTTTGCATGGCATGGACTTAAATCTGGAAATCTGGTGCGACCACCTCAACAACTCACCAATGTGTATTTTTGAATGTATGTGTTCAGACTTTTTATTTAAGTGTGAGGGGATGTGGTGTCCAGTGTTTGTATTAATGAGGTCTCTAGTAGTCCTCAGTGGACTCCTTACAAATATTACCTAATCTGTTGGGTGTAACTGGGGGTGCCTAATAAAGTTGGTGACTCAGGGGTCGATTCTGATTCGGGAAATGAATCCGTACGACGATCCGTATTCGTAGCCGTTTCCATACGAATCCTAGTAATCTGCCTGAATCGCGTAGTACGCTCCGTTGGCTCGAAATACATACGAATCGTCGCGAACCGTACGAAAGTCAAGGGTGAGTCCGTATGACATAGACCCGCACAGTAAACTGTATGAATCGTAAACATGCCGTACGACCCGCCAAGTACGATCCAGTCCGGGAAATGGGGACGCGATTAGTACGGATACGTCGGGTATGAGCAATTCGTACGGAGATCTACACAATTGCATAAGCACCTTACCACTAAATTCAAGGGGAGTATGCAGGGGATATACGCACCGTACACGTATGATCTTGGGGGGTACGGACTGTAACTCTACGCACCGTACATCTATATTCATGGGGGTATGCACGGGGACATACGCACCGTACCCCTGTAATCCAGGAGTGTACGCACCATACCCCGATGCACCGTACCCCTGCAATGATGGGGTGTATGCACCGTAGTCGGGGGAGTCCGTTCCGTACACATTTCGCGCCAAAATCTGGTTTTCTGGACGTTTTAAACCCCCGTAGCAAAAGCGTCGTATGGAGTGCTGTCGACACGAATCGTACTTGCTGGGTCGGAAAAAGCTGCTTCGAACCGTACGGACGCCGCGTACTGCGTGTTCCGAATACGATTCTTACGGATCATTGAGTCGTACGTTCTTTGGTACGAATCATACGGAGAACTGCATTGGTTACACATCGTACTACATCGTACATACGGTTAAGGTTCTCCGTACGATTCGTATGGGAAAAAGGCTCTATACAATGATTTGGACGGGATTTTACAGAATCGGAATCGGCCCCTCAGTGTGTTTAGTTAACATTTGTAAGCGAAGGAATATAGACGTGCAAACCAGAGATCCGTGTGTGCCGTGGTCTGTTACAGGCTCCCAGGCTGGAAAGGATGCAGGTGTTTAGGATTGGTTCTCAGTCCCAGGTGGGGGCTGGCCCTGCTTTTTGTGTCCATCTCTTCATTGTTTAGAATGATGAGTTGCTCATAAATACATTTATGTTCCTTTGTAAAGTAAGCAACTGACTGAACACTCAAGTTATCAAGCTATACGTGATGTGTCTCCACAACCCAACTAGCGTGAGAGAGTGAAGTGCTACAAAGAAGTACTTCCACATTGTCAGAACCCCAAAACGGAATGGTCATGTGATTTCCACTCTCCAGTGGAAATCCCGCAAGAAAAACAATGTTAATTTTCCTTTGCGCAATGAATTGAGAGTACTGGTTCACGATATGAACCTCAAGATGGCCGCCACTAATGATTGTGGTTTGGCGGTCTAGTTGTTTACAGTTTTGCAGATGCTTCAAGTGATGTGAGGCGCGCGAACGGCAACTGCCACGCACTTCACCTGAGAATTCGCCGAGGTCAGTCAAGTGTTCCAGAGTTCCCTAGAAGTAATTTTCGAGTGCCATTTTGACGTGCAGTAATGTTTAGCGCATTTGAAGTTCGTAGAGAGATAAGTTCATGAGCGCTAGAGTTCCTACGCTTCGAGTTGAACTTACCTGATATCAGAATCCTTCCAACAGTCATCACGAGGCCTCCACCGGCAGCAGTCCACTCTAAGAGAAAAGCAGCACCACAGCAACAGTCGAAGAGGAAAGAAGATCAGGATAATCACAGAGTTTTGGCAATAAATATGTGAACACTGAATTGCTGATGGTTACAGATATTTGAATAAGAAATGAAGAGACGCTTTCCTGTGTTAACCCCTTTCATGCTGCTGCGATTCTGCTCCTGTGCTGAAGATTTCAGCGGGGTGCGGTCATGACGGCCCCCACCCGTCATCAGCACACGAGCACTGTAGTGCATGACGGCTGGGGGCCGTCATCAGCATGCAAGGGGTTAAGAGAATTGGATAACTTCTGAGAGAAGAAAAGAACAAACAATTACTTAATATAGTTACAGGATGTAGAATAGGTTTATTACTTTTATAGAGCAGATTAGCATTTAGTCTCTTGATAACTAGGATAGAAGTTAGTTTACAAATAGGCAAATAGGCACAAATAAATTTAGTGTAGGAAGTAGAACTGTGAAGAATTTACTAACTGAATATGGAAGATGTACAGCCGTCGAACATATAGAAAGAGTTTTCTGCAGAAAGGATAGAAAACCCACAGAAAGACGTAAAAGAAGAGAAGCACATCTCTGAACAAAATAGGTAAAGAATCCCACAGAGCAGAAATAAATAGAATAGAGTAGTGTAGGAACTTGAAGAGTAATCTATCTATTATCGTTACTTAGGTTTCTCTGAATTCAAAGTCTGCAGGATGGACTAGACAAGAGAAGCAGAGGAAGAGTTCCAGATAATCACAGAGTTTTGGTAATAAATATTTGAACACTGAATTGTTCCAGAGCAGTCTCGTCTACCAATTTTCTTATTTTATCCACTCCCCCTTCCCCCTGGAGGGTTTCAGAGATTCAAGTTCTAAGACAGGCTCTAGGGAATCTTTCAGAGGAAGTCGGGAACTATCGTCTGAGCTCCTGAGCAAGTTCCCAGCCAGGAGAATAAAGAATAATCAACTTCTGCTCCACCGCAATTTCCCAGTGGTAAGAATTCACTTAGTCTCTGACACACATTTACTTTGAGTGGAACACTGGTATGGATCAGGGCAACTGTGTTTAATGAACCTAATTGTCAAAGTTAATGCCCAGTAACCTATGCCTGCCCTGGGACCTCAAAGAATATCATCAAATAGATAATTCCCATGGAGCCTAGTTTGCATTTTTTCACCTATTCGAGTGATCTCCATGTACCCGATTGTGAACTGGCTCTGGCACAGGGATTTCGGATTTAAAGTCACATTTCAATCTTCCTACATGTAGGGAAATATTCGTGTATATTGTACGGAATTATTTGTGGAGATGGCAAGGCACAAAGAGAGACAGATAGTGTTCCACAGTCTCCTTAAGAATATGACAATAATGTGCAGGGTCTGAGGCCCCCATGAAACACTGGCACTTCTTGTGCGCACGTTTGATAGGAACAGGTCCTATCTTACACAGCTGCATGCCTAACCTGTGTTAGGCTTCACTTCTTCTGGACTGAAACATGCAGCTACCCTCTTGAGTTTGAAAAATGAGATTCACAAATGAAAGAAAAAACTTTGGGAATTCATTGAACTCTAATTGGGATCTTTAATATAATACGCATAACTTTGTTTTTAAAGTTTTGTATATTCACGTCACTCTAATCATGGTATCAGCATTGCTTGCCTGTTCATAAATTTGAATAATTCTCTCCCATTTTGAAAAACTCTATTGCAGCTTTTTAACATCTACCCGACTATGGTTAGATTCCTACCTGGAGGTCACAAAGTGTACATGAAGAATATAAGGGAAATAGAAACTTCTATCAGAACCACATTTGTCCAGTACCTGAAAGATTTGAACCGGAATGACCAAAGAAGTCTCATTGATGCCTTTCTTGTAAGACAGCAGGAGGTAACATAATTAACTCTTTATGATTGGCAGTAAATTATAATTGTTTTAGAGATAGGTATGTCAGTGGTGCAGGCTGTGAGAGAGAGAGGGACAAAGAAAGAGAGAAAGAGAAAGAAAGAGAGAGAGAGAAATGTCACAACCTTCTTGTGAGCTGTGAATCTGCTCACATATTCCAAAGAAGTATCAAAATAAACTGCTTTCACTAGGGGTGGCCTACCCTCGCCTCGTGTAGCTTTTTTTGAGCAGCACAGGATGATAATCCCAGAGAAATTGCATAAGCAATGTGTATTTGAAATCAGCGTAAACCCGTATAGTCAAACCTTAAATGTCACACCATGTTTAATTTTAACAAAGCAATCAAAATAATAAATAGTTTAGAAAAGTAAAGGGAAAAAGATGAGATGTAAATGAGAGAAATGACAACCAACTTTATTTGCATGAAGGTAGTCATGGAATTTGTGCCCAAAAATGTCAGAATCTTTTTCCATGCCGTTGGCTGTCGACTGCTAGATTTAGAGGCCTCTGGGTTGCTGACTCCACCTGGCAAAGTTGCTTCTGACTGCGCCTCTAATCAGCTACTAAGAGCCTGACCCACATAAAAACCCTACAGAACAATAAATAAAACATCACTCATGTATCCAGCAGTGGTATGAAATGTCATCTAAGCAGTTGTCGCAGGGCTCCCTGCAGTACCTGCTGCTGAGACTCCACATTTGACAATCAAACATCCAATAGAATATTAAAAAACAATGTATCTCGTATACATTCAAAAAGCATAGATATGCCATGTAGTCAACTCACACAAGGCTACCAGCAGTACAAAACGTACATTGTTTACATTGGTCGCGCACTGTTTCAACTTCCAGCAGAACACACTTGTTAACAAGCATTCGCATAGCCAATAGATCTCGCCTTCGGGACCTTATAATCGATTATTAAGAAAATGTACTTACCTGTACTTAAAGGTGTTGCTTCGAAAGGCTCCTGCATCTTGCTGTTTTTATCTGGAGCCAGGAATCACAGCAGAGCAGAGCAGAGTAGAGCAGAAGAGGGAGGCCAGCAGTGGACAGGATATTGGGCCAATTGTCCTGAACACTTTTCTGGCTTTTCTGAAGAGAGCAGCTCTCCAGAGGAAGGCCAGTGTGTGCTGGCAAATCTGCCCCATTCTTCTTCGCATGCAGCCCAATCTAGCCCTCTGCTATGCAGACAGTAACCAATAAAGTATTAGTAAAAAGAGAGCTGCCATGTTGTAGTCTCAGCACCGCACAAATTCAGTGAAAAAAAAGAGTGCGGAAAACAAACAAACAAAACATTGGAGTGTAAGGGGACATGTAAAATGGGTGGTTGCCACAAAGTAAAAGACACACCCAAAGACAGGCCAAAGAGCAACGTCTTACGAATGAATAGAAAGGAATTGAGAAAGGCACAACGAGGAAAACATTTAAACTCATCTAGGCACCTCAACCAGACACACCATCCCTCGCAGAGCAGCTCATGCTCGCTGCTAGGCTCGACCTCAAAATAGCACATGGATCCAACTCAACCCAGATAGCCGTTATGCATCTCCCAACAGTACAGTCCATGGAAAGTCACTACATGCAAACATCCATCATATCCTACACACTGGTAAACCGGGTATGCTTACCACTCAACAGGTGTGTCACCCAAAAAAGCCAGACACATACATATTTATGAGAGTATTGGACAACATTTCTCACACATCGAGCACTGCACAGCTGTATCATATTTGGCAATAATGGCACTTCCATCAACACTTGCTAACAAGCAATGACACACTGACATAATACAGAAAATATATTTTGCATATACTAAACATAGCATTGACATACCATACTGGTAATTTCACAGAATCTCAAACCTAATGATAGAGTACATATTAATTTAAAAATGTTATGCATATCCACTCAGCATAGATGGGCTGTTTACTGGGCTATCATGTTGCTGTGAAACACCATCACCGCCTCATCAGTACCACCAAAAGAGCCTCATTCAAAGACCGCCTAGACAACAACGCACACAACAGCAAAGAGCTCTTCAACATCGTGTAGGAACTCTCCAGTCCCAGCTCCAACACCAAGGACATCCCGCCATCGCAAGCCCTGTGCGACACCCTCGATGCCTTCTTCCACCACAAACTCACCAACATCCACAACTGCTTCAACCCCCAGATAAACCCAACAAACCCCACTATGACGAACACACCCAAACCCACCGACCACGACCTTCCAACCACATGGACCAACGTGAGCACCGAAGACATAATCAAGACCATGAGCATCATCCACTCATGCTCCCCTTCGGACCCTCTCCCCCACCACATCGCCAACAAAGCCAACAGCCTCATCGCACCCTACCTGAGTAAACTCATCAACCTCTCCTTCGAAACCGCCACTCTGCCTGAGAGCTGGAAGGACGCCAAGATCAACGCCCTACTAAAGAAGCCCAAGGCGGACCCGAGCGACCTCAAGAACTTCCGGGCCATCTCCCTGCTCCCGTTCCCAGCAAAAGTCATCGAACAGATCATCAACACCCAGCTCAACCGCTACCTAGAAGACAACAGCATCATAGAACCCTCCCAGTCTGGCTTCCACAGCAACCACAGCACAGAGACTGCCCTCATCGCTGTCACAGACGACATCAGAATCCTCTTCGACAATGGCGAGACAGCAGCCCTCATCCTCTTGGACCTCTCCGCCGCCTTCGACACTGTCTGCCACCACACACTTTGCACACGCCTCTTCGACGCAGGGATCCGAGACAAAGCCCTGGATTGGACCACATCCTTCCTCAGCAACAGAACCCAGAGAGTCCTCCTCCCCCCGTTCCAATCCGATACTACCAAAACCATCTGCGGTGTCCGGCAGGGATCCTCCCTCAGCCCGTCAATGTCTACATGGCTCCCCTCGCTCGCATCGCCAGACTACACGACCTCAACATAATCTCCTACGCCGACGACACCCAGCTGATCCTCTCCCTCACCAAGGACCCCCTCATCGCCAAATCCAACCTGCACCAGGGTATGAAGGCCGTTGCCGACTGGATCGAGGCAAGCAGGCTCTAGCTGAACACGGACAAGTCGGAGATCCTCATCCTCGGGCCCAACCCCTCGGAGTGGGACGACTCTTGGTGGCCTCCATCCCTGGGAACCCCCCAGCACTGACCAACTACACACGCAACCTAGGGGTCATCCTCGACTCTACGCTTAGCATGACCAACCAAGTCAACGCAGTCTCCTCCTCATGCTTCCACACCCTCCGCATGCTCCGCAAGATCTACAGATGGATCCCGACAAACACACGGAAAACAGTCACCCACACCCTCATCAGCAGCCGACTCGACTACGGAAACGCCCTCCACGCCGGAGCCCCGTCCAAACTCATCAGCAGACTCCAAAGAATCCAGAACGCCTCAGCACGCCTGGTCCTAGACGTCGCACGCAGAGACCACATCACCCCTCACCTGAGAGACCTACACTGGCTCCACGTCGACAAAAGAATCACATTCAAACTCATGATCCACGGACACAAGGCACTCCACAAGACCGGCCCAGCCTACCTCAATGACAGACTCTCCTTCTACGTACCCAACAGGAAACTCCGCTCCTCCGACCTGTCCCTGGCCACCGTCCCGTGCATTCACAGAACCACATCCGGAGGCAGATCCTTCTCCCACCACGCCGCCAAGACCTGGAACGCCCTCCCCCTCCTCCTACGACAGGGCACAGACCTCCTGGCATTTAGAAGACTGCTCAAGACCTGGATCTTCGACCACTAGCTGCAGCTCCCCCCCCTCCCCACCCAGCGCCTTGAGACCCTAGCGGGTAAGTAGCGCGCTTTACAATTGATTGATTGATTGATTGATTGATTGATAGGATCCTGTGAGACATCACCCAGTTGCAACAAAACTGTACCACACCCTCCCTCTCAAATTGTTTTCGGTAGGATTGTAACCAGCAAGAGTTTAATGACCATGGAATAGAACAGTTGTTGTGTAATAGAAACGCGTTCAACACATTTGGTATAAGTCGTTGCACTCTTTAAATGCCACTAAGATTCGCAGAATATATAGCCATTTCAACTGACCATGGCAATGCAGAATGGGAATGTGAAAGGGGTAGCAGCAGACAGAGCACAAAGGCACATGGACTCGTGTGAAGTACTGGAAAAAAAGATCAATCAATCAATAAATCAAGCAATCAATCATTTGTAAAGCGCACTACATACCCGCAAGGGTTTCAAGGCTCTGGGAGGGGGGGGGCGCTACTGATCAAACAGCCAGGTCTTGAGTATCCTCCTGAAGTTCAGCAGGTCTTGGGTCTGTCATAGGCTCAGAGGGAGGGTGTTCCATGTCTTGGCGGCGAGGCGGGAGAAAGATCTCCCACTGGTGGTTGTTCTTCGGATGCGCAGGACGGTGGCGAGTGAGAGGTCGGCGGAGCATAGCTGGTGGTTGGGGATGTAGAAGGAGAGCCGTCTTTCGAGGTAGGCTGGGCCGGTCTTGTGGAGTGCCTTGTGTGTGTGGGTGAGGAGTTTGAAGGATATCCTCTTGTTGATGGGGAGCCAGTGCAGGTTTTTCAGGTGGGGGGTGATGTGGCCGGGCATGGTACATCGAGGATCAGTCGTGCCGAGGCGTTTTGGATGCGTTGTAATCATTTAATGAGCTTGGTCAGAGCTCCCTCGTAGAGGTGTTTCCGTAGTTGAGTCTGCTGCTGACGAGGGCCTGGGTGACTGTCTTTCTTGTATCTGTTGGAATCCATCTGTAGATCTTGCGGAGAAATGAAATGAAATGTCAATTTATAAAGCGCAATTGCTGCCCTGGGGCGTCCAAGCGCTAACGGCTAGCTAAAAAATTGCTTAAAAGGCAGAAAAAAGAAAATTAGAGAGAGGCATTGAAAAGAAAAGTCTTCAACTGTTTCCGAAAGGTGGAAAGGTTTGTGTAGGATCTAAGTTGGAACGGGAGCGAATTCCACAGCTTGGCAGCGTTGTAAGTGAACATCCTGCCGCCAGCTCTTACCTTTTTTATTCTGGGGACAATAGCTTTACATGCCTGGCTAGAACGAAGGGTTCTGCTAAGTTGATACTGTATTGCTAGGTCCCGAGTAATGGCCGGTCCCGTGTCCCAGAAAGCTTGATGGAATATGCACATCGCCTTGAAGGCGATTCTTTGTCGCACTGGAAGCCAGTGCAGACCGGGCTTTGCCGACGTCCTGCGCAGCAGCTGGAGCACGGGGCGGGCCGCACAATGTTGCACAATCTGAAGCTTGCGCAGTGTATATTCCGGAACGCCAAGATAGAGGACGTTATTAGAATCCAAGCGGGACTGAATCAAACCTTGAATGGCTACCTGCTTTGCCTCTACCGGCAGAAGGGGAAGAACTTTCTTCAGCATCCTTAGGAGGCCAAAGCAAGTGGCCGCAAGTTTTGTGGCCTGAGTGTTAAATGAAAGGGTCTTGGCCAGCCAAACCCCTAGGCTTTTTATATTGCCCCTGGGTGTTGGGGGGGTACCAAGACATGAAGGCCACAAGGGGTTGACAGCAGTGGGGTTAGTGGGACCCAGGAGCATCAGCTCCGTTTTGTCCCCATTCAGCTTAAGAAGAGAGGAAGTCATCCATTCCTTTACCTCCTCTAAGCATTTTGACAGACCACCTGAGGATGCAAGGCCCGGCTCCTGCGCTAAGGAGACCACTAGCTGAGTGTCGTCCGCATAGGAGATGATCTTAATGCCAAATGGACGAACAACCTCAGCCAGTGGTCTCATGAATGAAGAATGCGGATGGTGTTGAAGCAGGAGGAGGAGATGGCGTTGACTTGCTTGGTCATTGAAAGTGTTGAGTACAGGATGATTTCCAGGTTGCGTGCGTGTTCGGTGGGTGTCGGGGCTGCCCCCAGTGCCGTTGGCCACCAGGAGTCGTCCCAGGCTGAAGGGTTGGAGCCGAGGATGAGGACCTCTGTCTTGTCCGAGTTCAGCTTCAGACGGCTGATCTTCATCCAGTCGGCGACGGCCTTCATTCCTTCGTGGAGGTTGACTTTGGCTGTGATGGGGTCCTCCGGAGAGGAAGGAGGTGGTCCAATCCAGAGGCTTGTCTCGGATCCATGCGGCGTGGAGGCGTGCACGTAGTGTGCGGTGGCAGACGGTGTTGAAGGCGGCAGAGAGGTCTAAGAGGATGAGTGCGGCAGTCTTGCCGTTGTCCAGGAGGGTCCCGATGTCGTCGGTGGCGGTGATGAGGGCAGTCTTGGTGCTGTTGTTGCTGCGGAACCCTGACTGGGAAGGGTCCAGGATTCTGTTTTCTTCGAGGTATCAGTTTAGCTGTCTGTTGACAGTTTTCTCGATGTCCTTGGCCAGGAAGAGGAGCAGAGAGATGGGCCGGAAGTAAATGTAAATGTAAATGTGTTTGCATTTATATAGCGCCTTCTACCCTGAGGTCTCATAGCGCTGTATTCATACCGCTGTGGAACCCTTCCTGGCTTTCCTGTGAAATGTCCACTCCTGGGCACCCCCAAGGTGAAGCTGGGGCTGTTGTGGAGATTAAGCAAGCTATTGCCCAGAGTCACAGAGTGGGACCCATGATTAGACTAGGCACTAAGGGGAGAATTATCAGGTCCGGGTAAATTGTGTCCAAGAGCCGCCGAGGCGGGAATTGAACCCTGGTCCCAGGCCAGACCTCTGCATTAGGGTCTGCCGCTCTAACCATTGAGCCACGCTTCTCCAAGTTCTCATGGTCTCTTGGGTCTGCCTTAGGTTTTTTGAGTAGGGCGTTGGTCTCGGCGTGTTTCCAGATCTCTGGGAAGGTCTCGATATTGAGGGAGAGATTGATGACGTTGCGCAGGTGCGGTGTGACGGTGCTACTTGCTCTATTGAAGACGTGGTGTGGAATTGGTCCGAAGGAGAGCCGGAGTGGATTGAGCGCTTGGTTTTTATGGTGTCATCAATGCCCAGGTTAGCAGGGGGTAGTGGTCGATGGTGTACAGAGGGTTTGTTGTGTTGCTGTCTGCTGGGGCTGTCTGGGTGTTGAACCTGTTGTGGATGTCTGCTATCTTGCGGTGGAAGAAGGTGGCGAGGGAGTCGCACAGGGCTTGCGATGGTGGGATGTCGTTGGTGTTGGAGCTGGGGTTGGAGAGTTCCTTCACGATGTTGAAGAGCTCCTTGCTATTGTGTGCTTTGTTGTCGAGGCGGTCTTTGAAGGAGGTTTTCTTGGTTGCCCTGATCAGGTGGTGGTGGTTGCGGATGGCGCCCTTCTGTGCTGCGTGGCTGTCCAGAGTTTGTTCACTGACCAATTTCTTCTCTAGTTTCCGGAAGGCTTGCTTGAAGGCTAGGAGTTCTGGGTTGAACCAGCTAGCCCTCTTGCTGGTGTCTCTGTGGGGGGTTTCTTCAGCGGGGGGAGGGTCTTGGCGCAGTCCTCAATCCAGCGTCTGAGGCTGTGGGCAGCTGCAGAAGGATACAAGCCATCCATGAAAAGTATGATGAAGAAACTGTGCTCACAAAGTTGTCTGACTCAAAGGCCACTCTAAGTATATGCAATGTATTCAACTGTTCTTTCAACAAAAGACAGCCAAAGGCTGTTAGCAGGCAAAGCCAAAGAGAAAGGGGAAAGGTGGCCATACCTCTAAGAAGTATCATTTATACTAGGAAAACAAAATGATACTTACATCATTAACATTTTAACAAAACAGGAGAGGGATAAGGATATAGGCAAATCTCATGCACACCTATTCTTTACTCCCACGACTGAACTTAAAGGGGGCTGTCTATTGTCATCCAATGAATTGCATATGATAGGCACTGGACTCAATTGTGAAAATAGAGAACGTCTTTGCAAGGTGCCATCCGCAGCAGGAACATCACTTAAATGAAATGGCAAAATGAGCATTTCTAAACCTTGAGCAAGATCAACACTGGCTCTCTGGAAAATAAAGTATCATTTCTGGAAGTAACATGCTACTCCTGCTTCTTAACAACTCTTATATTCCAATTTCCTGGTCACATACTCTAGCAAATAAGAACTCCTTTTTAAAACAGACTGCACAAGGGAATCACTTAACACTGGTTCGAAACATCTTAAACAATCAATTCAATGCTATCGTGAAAGTGGGAAAAATGCAGACATGCAATTTTTTTCAGGTAAAAACCTATGCTGGAATAGGTACCTAATCCGTAGTATGCCCTTTCTTTTAAACATTAAACCTGATATACACAGTTTGAGTTTGATGTATTTCCAAGAAAATATCACAACCTTTGCAATAAAAATGTGAGTAACAGGTATTAGATTTTTAGTTCAAGCTAATTTAAATTATTTTCACTTATTGCAACCGTTCTTTGCACCTTTTTAGTCAATCAATCAATCAGTGACACTTATAAAGCGCGCTACATACCCGTAGGGTCTCAAGGCGCTGGGGGGGGGGGGGGTGCCGCTACTGCTCGAACAGCCAGGTCTTCAGCTTCTTCCTGAAGGAGAGGTGGTCTTGGGTCAGGCGCAGGTCGGACGGGAGGGAGTTCCAGGTCTTGGCGGCCAGGTAGGAGAAGGACCTTCCTCCTGTAGTCGCTCTTCGGATGCGGGGGACGGCGGCGAGGGCGTGGTTGGCTGAACGGAGGTGGCGTTTGGGAGCGTAGAAGTTGACTCGGCTGTTGAGGTAGCTCGGGCCTTGGTCGTGTAGGGCTTTGTGTGCGTGGGTGAGGAGGCGGAAGGTGATTCTCTTGTTGACGGGGAGCCAGTGAAGGTCTCTCAGATGTCCGGAGATGTGGCTGGATCGTGGGATGTCAAGGATGAGTCTGGCTGAGGCGTTTTGGATCCGCTGGAGTCTCTTCTGGAGCTTGGCGGTGGTCCCGGCGTAGAGGGCGTTGCCGTAATCCAGTCGGCTGGTGACGAGGGCCTGGGTGACGGTCTTCCTGGTCTCTGAGGGGATCCACCAGAAGATCTTCCGTAGCATGCGTAGGATGTTGAAGCACGCCGAGGAGACGCTGTTGACTTGCCTGGTCATGGAGAGGGAGGAGTCCAGGATGAAGCCCAGGTTTCGTGCATGGTCTGTTGGTTTGGGTGCGGTGCCTAGGGCGGGAGGCCACCAGGAGTCGTCCCAGGCGGAGGGTGAGGAGCCCAGGATGAGGACCTCCGTCTTGTCCGAGTTCAGTTTCAGGCGGCTGGTCGTCATCCACTCGGCTACCTCTTTCATCCCTTCGTGCAGGTTGGCTCTGGCGGCGGCGGGGTCGTTGGTCAGGGAGAGGATCAGCTGGGTGTCGTCGGCGTAGGAGATTATGTTGAGGTGGTGTTTGCGTACGATGGCCGCGAGGGGGCTCATGTAGACGTTGAAGAGGGTGGGGCTCAGGGATGATCCTTGGGGGACGCCGCAGATGACTTCGGAGGCTCTTACTTGTACGGTGGTAGGCGGACTCGCTGTGTTCTTCCGTCGAGGAAGGAGATGATCCATTCCAGCGCCTTGTCCTGGATTCCGATGTTGCTGAGGCGCCGTACTAGGGTGCGGTGGCAGACCGTGTCGAATGCCGCGGAGAGGTCTAGGAGGATGAGGGCCGCTGTTTCTCCATTGTCCATCAGGGCTCGGATGTCATCGGTGGCGGCGATGAGGGCTGTCTCGGTGCTGTGTTTGGCTCGGAAGCCGGACTGTGAGGGGTCGAGGGATCCGTTCGTCTCGAGGAAGGCGGCCATCTGCCTGTTGACGGTCTTCTCGATGACTTTGGCTGGAAACGGGAGAAGCGAGATGGGGCGGTAATTCTTGAGGTCGGTGGGGTCCGCTGTTGGTTTCTTGAGTAGAGCGCTGAGTTCGGCGTGTTTCCAGCTTTCAGGGAAGATGGCGGTGTCGAAGGAGGTGTTGATGATGTCTCGCAGGTGGGGTGCGATGACAGCGTCGGCCTTGTTGAAGACGTGGTGAGGGCAGGGGTCGGTCGGTGATCCGGAGTGGATGGAGTTCATCGTGCGGATGGTGTCTTCGGTGTTGATCGGGGTCCAGGCGTGGAGGGTGGTGGTGGGGGGGGGTGGCTGGTCGGTCGTGGTGTGCGTTGGTTGGTTGTTGAAACTGCTGTGTATGTCCGTGATCTTGTTGTGGAAGTAAGAGGCGAGGGAGTTGCAGAGGTCTTGCGATGGGGTGATGTCGTTGTTTCCTGCGCTGGGGTTGGAAAGCTCTTTCACGATGTTGAAGAGTTCCTTGCAGTTGTGTGCGTTGTTGTCCAACCGGTCCTTGAATGCTGTTTTCTTGGCGGCGCGGATCAGCTGGTGGTGTTTCCGGGTGGCAAGTTTGTAGGAGGTCCTGTTGTCCGGTGTTGGTTCCCTTTTCCAGACTTTCTCGAGGGCTCGGCAGTTCTTCTTGGAGCTCTTGAGTTCGTCGGTGAACCATGGGGCCTTCTTGCTGCCGGGTCTGCTAGGCGGGGTCCTCAGCGGGGCGAGTTCGTCCGCGCAGTTGCTGATCCACTTCGTGAGGTTGTCGGCGGCCTGGCTGGGGTTCGCTGAGCTGGCAGGAGGGTGTTGGCTCAGGGAGGTGGCGAGCTGGTCTGCTGTGATCTTGTTCCAGCTTCTGCGGGCGGTCTGTTGCTGGTGTTGGTGTGTCGTCGTTCTCTTGAAGCTGAAGTGGACGCAGCTGTGGTCCGTCCATTGAAGCTCTGTGGCGTGGCTGAAGTCGATGTCTGTGCTGGATGAGAAGACGGCGTCGAGTGTGTGTCCGGCGAGGTGGGTGGGGGTGGACACCAGTTGCTTGAGTCCCAGGTTGGCGAGGTTGTCGAGCAGGGTGCTGGTGTTGCGGTCGTTGTTGTTCTCCAGGTGGAAGTTGAGGTCTCCCAGGAGGATGTAGTCAGCGGAGGGGAGGGCATGCGGGCTGATGAAGTCGGCGATGTCCTCGCTGAATTGTGTGCGTGGTCCAGGGGGTCGGTAGATCAGTGTGCCTCTGAGGGTGGTGTTCGGGTTGGTGTGGATCTGGAAATGCAGGTGTTCGGCGCTGGTCAGGGTGTTGTCGGTGCTGGTCGTGAGACGGATGGTGTTCCTGTGGATGATGGCGATGCCTCCTCCCATCTGGTTGGCGTTTCGGTCCCTCCGGACGATCTTGTAGCCCTCTGGGATGGCGATGGCGATGTCGGGAGCTGAAGAGGCGTTCATCCAGGTCTCTGTGAGGAAGGCAACGTCAGGGGCTGTGGCGTCTAGGAGGTTCCAGAGTTCTACGGCGTGTCTGTGGACGGAGCGGGTGTTGAGCAAGATGCACTTGAGGTGTGTGCTGCTGGTGTTCGATTTGGCGGGTGCTGGTGTGAGGCAGGTCCGGATGCAGGCGAACTTGCAGGCGTGGCAGCTGAAAGGTCCGTGGGTGCGTCGTGGAGTGGCTTGGTGGCACTCTGGGCGTCGGCCGGTGTTGAGTGCGCTGAGGGTGGCGGCGGAGTACGTCCTGCGGGTCGGTCGGGATCGTCGAGGTCCAGGGGTCCTGGCCCTGGGCGCGGTCCAGGCGCGGACGGGCGCAGACGGGCTTACCTTTGGCGCGCCTTCGGCGCACAATCGGCGCGCCCGCTGCGCGTCAACGCTGCGCGTTCGCACGGTCGCCATTTAAGGCCAAGTGCGCGGGTGGGCGGAGCAGCTGGGAGGCGGGAGCGGGGAGGGTTACAGAAGACAAAAAAGGGGCGGGGACACGCGGCGGTGGCGGGAAGGGAGGGCGGGGGGCGGCGCGGTAGGCGGCAAACACGGGGAAAATGCAAATACGATCAAAACAGGCAAACAGGCACAAATTCACGCAAAAAACAGGGGAAAAAGAGAGTTAAACCAAGTTAGACAAAGCAAGCACAAAAAACCGTCAAAACAACGGAAAAAACACTCGCAGCGGCGGCAGCCGGCAAACGAGGCAGCAGCGAGGCAGAGGGCAGGCAAGGGGCACACGCAGCAGCTGGTGGCCGTGCGGCGCGGGGGTGTCCCACAAGTGGATAGTGCATACATAGATGAAATACCTGATCAATCAAATCATGCTAAAAGCAGTGTCTGTAGAAATAAAAATGATGCTGTGTTATGTTTCTTCAGAGCTGAGGTTCTGCCACACTAATGAATGCACTTTCCTTATTAGCGCATACCTTTCCTTTAGATGTAAGTCTTCTCCCATTTGTCTAGTGGCAGGCACAGGTAGAATGATCTTGAATAGTAGATAATCTGTGCCCGGCCTCAAAACCAAAACTTACTTCTTTGTAATTCACTGTTCAGCTGCTACTCTCTGGAAAATTCCATGTTAGATGTGTCTTTGTTGATTCTGAAATGTACATAATGTATTGTTATGCTTGCTAATGTCAGTCCCCTCTGCAGCACTCCTAAGCGGCTGGGCAGATTGGACTCACCACTTATGTCTGCAGGCAGGGAAAGAGATGAAACTTCCACTTCCAGCAAGCTGGAGCACTTTGACAGTTCCTGCCTGCTGGAACTGGAGTGTTTGCTTTTGCTTCTCTTGCCTGCCCCTCATCACCCAAGCTATCTGTAATCCTGTACAAAGTGAGCAAGGGGCTCACTGTGCCACTGGAGTTAAAATAGCCTTGCTGATGAGGGATAATGCCCCGAAACAGGTCACAATATGCTTGTATCCGGTCCTGGGAGGAACTAGCTTGACTGTTCAGTCAAGACTTTTCCCATTAGGAACAGGGTCAGAACTGCTTTGCATATGGCTGGGTCCAAACTGGGGTGGTGTGGTGAGCAAATAAATGATGGATTAAGCCCAGCGCTTTGTAACTGGGGGTGAATGTTTGTTTGTTCAGTGTTCTGTCCATCATTTATTCCTTTTGCTTTGGTCGCCCTAAGTGGGAATGGTATTCACCATCTGGGAGCCGGCGCCAGGGTAGGTGAATCCGCCAACATTCGGCGAACGTGGGACACACTTATGGTGTCCAACAGACCGCCGAACTCCGCTGCAGGCTGCATTAGACAGCCACCTCGTGTACTGACCTGAACACATGGTATGTAGAGTCTCCCTTATCATGTTGTGTAGATAGTTCTATAGGTCCTGACGAAGTGCCCTGATTCTCTGGACGCTGAGAGCAGGAAACATGTTGACCACGTACGAGTAGAGCATACATAGCTGGAAACCTTATATATAGTTCACTGCCTCTTTTTTATTTATCTAGACAGTTTACCTCCCCAAATAACATTATTTTTAGGGACTAACTGACCTGTTTTAATCCACCCAAATCACATCGACACTACCTAGGCCTCTTACTCCCACCTCACCCAATGGCAGGAACAGAATATCCCCGCCAAAGAGCCCCATACTGGGTACCTTTCAGGTATTGCAGCGCAGACCTGACGAGGGGCAGGCTCATATGATGAAGCATGACACCTAGCTTGCTAGGTGTGTGAGAGCCCTAGTTCCAACAAGGGAGCTCCCCCTTCCCCCATGTTTTCTCCAGGTGGGATGAGCAATATCCTGTGCCACTCCTATCTGTTTCTTTACATTCACTTTCTCAGATTCTGAGGAAATCCATATCCTTTCTGCTCCATTTTATTCCCAGACATGGGTCCTGTGCTCACTGTGCCCCCTGGATTGAAGCTAGCCTGAGGCTCCTCCAGGTAGGACCTGGCTTGGCAGTTCAGGCTGAACAGTGTGCATCAAACTAGCCCTGGGGAAACTATAGACCCCTAAGCACGCTTAGCCATCAGCCATCTGGTTTTTCGTATAATTAAGGAAGCAAAAAAATGCTAGTAAGTGCTTAAAGCGCATCTGGAGATGAGGCTTTAGTAACACTGACAAAGAGTCCTACAAGCAAAGACTAACCCATTAGAAAAAACTACTATTCAATACCAAAGGGACATTTTTCACCGAGCAAATCATACAGAAAAAATAATCACCCAAAGAACTCTTTAAGACATTAACCCAACTGACCGCCCCTTATATCCCTAAAATTCAGAGTAGTCCTGAACTATGTGAGGAAATAGCCACCTTTTTTCTCCAGAAGGTGGAAGTCATCTTTTCCTCATTTAAGCTCCCCCAGTCAGTAGAGACAGGTGTTTCAGCCACTATGGCAAACAGTACTTTTGAATCTCGACCAACTCTCAACAGATTTGCACAACTGGAAAAGTGGCATACTATTGACCTCTTGGCCTCTATCAGATCGGGATCACCATATGACCCTTGTCCAGTGTCCATGATTAAATAAGTACCAGATCCTATTGGTACGGCACTCACCCCTTTATTCAACACCATGTCTAAGTCTAGGCATATTCCCATGAGATGGAAAATCGCATCCATTCTTCCGCTACTTAAAAAACAAAATCTTGATCCTAAGGGCCCAATAATTACCGACCAATCTCTCATCTTAAAAATGGTTGAAAAAATCATGAATACTCAACTCGGCACATTCTTCCAAGCAAATAACATATTATACTCCACTCAATATGGATTCAGGAGAGAGCATAGTTTAGAGTTGGCCTTGATAAACGTCACAAGAACATATCACTCTCCATAGGCAGGAGGTCCTCTCTCTGTTAGAAAAACATGCTATAGAGCCATTCCTCTTGCAATAGCCAGGGACCGGGGTATACTCCCTGTACTTCTTAATTCCCAAAAAATATGGTTCTCACAGGCCGATACTAGACCTCAGAGAACAAAATCTATACATTCAGTCAGACCACTTTCACACTCCAGCAAGTGCTCCCACTACTTCAACAAGATGAGTTTCTATCCACTCTGGACTTAAAGGAAGCCTATTTCCATATTCCTATATACGCTGCTCACCACAAATACCTCAGCTTTGTGGTAGAGGGTCAGCATTATCAATTCAAGGTCCTCCCATTTGGAGGAACTACCTCACCCAGGGTTTTCACAAAGTGCTTTGTAGTAGTTGCAGCTCCTCTACGAAGACAAAAGATTCATGTTTTCCTATACCTAGATGACTGGATCACTGGATCATAACAGCCAGCTCGCAACAAAGCTGCTTATGCCACACTCAAAAAACAGTGCAACTACTCCACGAACTGAGGTTCAGCATAAACCTTACCAAGTCTCATCTACAACCATCCAAAATACAGGCGTATCTAGGGGCCACAATAAAAGCTCAAAAAGGTCCAGGTTGCCCCAACCCAGCCAGAATCTGCAACATGCAGATGCTAATTTCTCAGGTTCGGCCCCTACACTCATTACCAGCTTGAGTGTTCATGCAGCTACTAGGAATGATGGCGTCTTACATCCTAATCGGACCTTACACAAGACTTCAAATGCGTCCCCTCCAAGAATTCTTTGCACGTCAATGGAGCCAGGCTCCGAGTCGGTTATCAGATCTAGTGTTGGTGGACGGCTGCACCCATCACTCTCTGCAGAGGTGGAATACACAAAACCTTTCAAAAGGGCGGCCCTTCATCAACCCGATTTCCCAGATATTACTAATGACAGATTCATCCCTCACTGGCTTGAGAGTTCATCTCCAAAAACATACCATTCAGGGCATGAGAAATCTGCAAAAAAAGCAGCTCCACATAAACCATCTAGAGCTGCTTTCAAATTCCGAAGTTCGCTTCACAAGCGCAAGTACGCCTCGAATTTGGGCTATTAAATCAGCACCAAGCCAGACAAGCGGCAATACTAAAAATGTGCTGGAAATTAAGAGCAGCTCAAGAGGACACGCTGATGGGTCTCTGCTGGATTGAAATAAACAAACAAACAAAAGGAAAAGACGCATGGAAAGCAAAACTTGAAGAAGGTCTGTCAAATCTCAATATGCAAGAGGCCTGGAACACCGGTCACACCTTTGCGACCTTCAAAAAAGCTGCCAATGGTGCGGCAAAACTAGAATCATGGATTGCTGACAAAGCCGCATTAGCAAAGAAAAAACACGGCTGGATGGTACTTGCAACATATGAGAGGTGTGTCCCGCAGCCATACTTAATTAACCACATAACACCATCTACACAACAGATGCCCCTACGAGTACGGCTGGGAACTTACATCTCAAAAGACAAGACCCCTGCATGGAAGCAAACGTGGCCAACATCACTCTGCAGACTCTGCGGTCATGCAGAAGAAACTTTGATTCATCTCCTGTGCATTTGCCCATCCCTCACAAACCTGAGACGTTACTATCTCTTGCACATATTTCGCTCATTCCAAGTCAAAACATGTTGGCCGGCAGTTATGCTGGCATTGAACAGCCAGCAGCTGCAGGCAGCCTGTAGGGCCACCAGATTCCTTCAGAAGGCGAGCCTCCAACTAATGAAAACTGAAAAAATGGCGAATAATGGTACCAAACCAAAGGATTGAGGATAACAAAAGACTTTGATTTCAGCGAATGTCGAATTGTTTTTATTTTTCTTTATTTTAATGGTTTTATGTAAAATTCTCTTTGCAAATTTTTGTAAAGGTTTTAATTAACCACATACAATAAAATATATATATATTTTTTTCATCTAGAGCTGCTAGCGATTTTTCTAGTGCTCAAAGCGTTTAAAGTTCATCTAGTAGGCGAAGCTGTCCTAATTTGTACAGATCACATGAGAGCAATGTACTACATACAAAAACAGGGAGGGGGAACACTCTCTCCAACTGTCACAGCTAGCTCAGACCATCTAGAGATGAGCTATAAGTCACAAAATGTATCTCCTTGCAGAACACCTTCCAGGACTAAACCACCAGATTGCAGATCTACTCAGTTGTCTACAAATCCAGGTACATGAATGGGAACTCCACCCTAAGGTTCTCCTCCTTTTCTTTCAAATGTGGGGCTTCCACGAGATAGCTCTGTTCGCAACACACAAACGCAAAATGCCACACCCATTGTCCAAAGACAATGTACTATGGATGAATTGGTCTAAAATATTTGCCTATGCTTTTCGGTCTCTCCCACTCAGACAGCAGTCCCTGACACTAATCTTCATTGCTCCCACATGGGCCTGTCAACCCTGGTTCACAACCTTGTTGGAGGTAACTGTAGTTTGTCACCAAAAACTACATATTACTCCCAATCTCCTCACTCAGAGCCATGGAGACTTTAGACATCCAGAGCCCAGTCATCTCAACCTTGAAATCTAGAACCTGAAATCTTAGAGCTTGGCTACCTCAATCATCCGCCAGACTTCATGAATATCATCGAAGGGGCTAGGCCCCCTATCACAAGAGCATTCTCTACCAACAAAGTGGAAGAAGTTTGTGATATACTGTAATAGCAATCATATGCTTCAATACAAAACATACTTTGCTATCTATTACATCTACAGCATAGCAATTTAGCATACACATCCATATGCTTACATCTTGCTGCAATAGCTGCATATTTACAAGACAGACACCATCTGTCTCGTTTTAGAGTACCTGCTATTAAAGCATTTATGGAACGACTTAAAAGAATCATTCCCCCAAGACTTCCACCTGCTCCATTGTGGAATCTGAACACTGTCCTTACCAGACTAATGGGTCCAACTTTTGAGCCAATGCATAGAGGTGAACTGCAATATCTCACTTGGAAGGGAGGTTTCCTTATAACTATCACATCACTGAGGAGAGTGGGTGAGCTTCGAGCACTAACCATAGAAGAACCTTGTTTACAAATACACCACAATAAATTAGTCCTTCGGAAAAATCCAAAGTTCCTACCTAAAGTCATTTCTGCCTTTCATATTAACCAGTCATCTGATTTGTTTTTTTCCCTCAAACAGATTTTGTGGCAGAACGTGCTCTAAATACTTTAGATGTGAAAAGGGCTCTAATCTACTACATTGAAGGGACAAAACATTTCCGTAAACCCAAACAACTATTTGTTGCTGTTGCTCCACCACATGAAGGCAATCCCATATCAAAATCAGTTATAGCACGGTGGATAGTCAAGTGCATTCAAACATGCAATATTATAACAAATTATACTTATCACAGTATGCTTCTGTTATTGGCATGTAGAGCTATTGAGCCACATGCGCCCACCCGCCTATCCGGTACCTATACCTGTTGCAGTACTATCTTACTTAGATACAATATACATTGACATCTCTATTTACTACTCACACTAACTCCATCCTCACCCTCTGTGGTAAAACAATCTAACAATGGAGTCGATGCCCATGCGCACTATCACTGAAAGGAGTAGTCACCTACCTTGTGACTGGAGAGACTTCTTCAAAAGAAAAACAAAGTGCAAATATCTGGACCCAACACTAGATTGCGAGCTATGCAGAGCATGTGGCTCTCCAGCTCTACATGCCAAGAACAGATTCATACTGTGGTAAGTGGCATTTTCCTTATAGTTTTATAGACAGATTAGGTTTAATTTTTACCTTACAAGTTTATAGGTGTTCATCAACTCTCACAGGTAAACTCACCTTGGCAGCTCACAAAGTGATCAACCGTACAGCTAAAATCATGACTAGCTTGTATGTGCAAATTATATGTGAGAACCAGAAAATATATTTTATTTATTTGAAAAGTTTGAAAAAGCGCAAACATGACCCTAGCTGGTATCAGAGCGCTGTACACAGAGGAAGAAGCTTGCATGCGCTCAGAACAGTTGAGGTCAACATTGTAAAACAACAAGGAGTAAACAATCAAAGTCAGATGAAGGGTTTCTCATATAGTGCAAAATATTTCCTGTAACATTCAGTAAAACAATCAGATAGTGGCTCGGCACAGTATAGTAGAGTAGATGACAAATCTGTATTCGGCGCAAGAAGTATTCTTCTATTATAGCTCTGAAAGGGTCCTAGAGTAAAATAACAATTTAGCATCCAATCAAAAATACGTAGCGAAAGATACATTGGGACGAAAGTCAAATCTGTCAAGAAGGGGACTAGAGAAAGAGTACATGATAATGCAGTTAATGTCCACTCAGGAAAAGCCATTTTGTCTGTTTCTTGAAATAGGCAGTGGAGGGATTGGTTCTCATCTCCATAGGGAGAGCGTTCCAAATTCTAGGTGCAAGGCCGAATAAAGCACACTTGTACGTCCTTTCCTTTTTGAATTTAGGAGGTTTCAAGAGTATTGTGGACATACTACATTAGTTCCAACCGGATCCAGAGAGAAGAAGCTTTTTCTCCAGATAGGCCGGAGTGTTGAAATGCAGGGCTTTATGTGTGAGGCAAGCTATTTTGAAATGGATCCTGGCTTCAATAGACAACCAGTTGAGCTGCAAAAGGTCAGGTGTGATGTGATCCTATGTTTTGTAGCCTGTGATGAGCCTGGCTGATGCATTGAGCGTGGCTCTGAGAGGGGCCAAGCTCGCTTTAGGAAGCGCTGCAAGGGTCACCCGGCTGTAAGTCTTCTGGCGGTAGGAAAGCCTTGAGTTTCTTAATTGTGTTAAGATGAAAGTTGGCACCCCTAATGGTGGTACTGATGTGAATTTGCATATCAAGGTATTTGCCCAAGGTAATGCCCAATGATGAACCGGTCGAAACTGTGGCAGTCCCTAATTGACTTAGGCCTTGACCCAATTTTGGTAAACTTCCTGGCGGAACTGCACTCTGGCCTGCGGGCCACTGTTAGGGTAAACACAGAGGGGCGTTGTTCTAGCTACTTTCACTCAGAAAGGGGGGTTAGGCAGGGATGCATTATGGCCCCTCTCCTGTTCACGATTTACATAAATGCCCTTGAATCGGTGCTCAAGGCAGTTAAGGCAGCCATACCACGTGCAGGAGACCTGGGTATACCGGTTCTCCTGTACGCGGATGACGCTGTCCTTCTCTCACGAACCGGGGTGGGGCTTCAACTTTTGTTGGATGCATTTGAAGTTTTTATGTCATCACTAGACCTTAAAATTAATGTAAAAAAATCACATATCATGATCACTGGGAAAGGCTCCCGAAAGAAGATTGTGAAAACCTTCTTCTGCGGTAGGGAGGAATTAAGCAGAGTTCCAACATTCCCCTACCTAGGCATCACCTTTGAGGAGAGGTGGCTCTGGAACACACAGATTAAAACCAGAAATGTTGCCCTTGCTAGATCCTCCATGGCCATTATGGCCTTCAGTAAAAAGCTTGGGGGTAGGCCCTTAGAAGCACTACTAAGTATATACAAGGCAAAGTGCTTGGCGGTAGCAACATATGGTTGTTCTTTATGGGGATATGGTGCGACAGATTGTCTGCAAATTACTGAAAACAAATTCTTGAGGGCAATTTTATCGGTCCCCCAGACAACCTCCTCTTTCTCAGTGCATTCTGAGTTGGGTGTTGGTTTTATCACTGACTTACTAAAAGTAGCGCCGTTAATAACCTGGTTAAAGACCTGGCTAAACGAAGAACTCTCCTTGAATCACTCTATTCTCAAGGATTGTCTCCATTTAGATAACGCAAACAAAAATAAGTGGTTATCATATGTCAAGAAAGGTTTTCAAAACATTGGAAGGCCAGAGCTCTTCTCTGAGCCGGAAAAAATAACGGCGAAGGATGTATCTTTAACAAAAGCGGCAATGCTACAAATGTTGTCTTTGTGCAGAGAAGAGAATGAACTTAGAAAAACAACTGTCAGATCCCACCTTATGATTTGTAATTCTCCAGGCCCTGAGCCTTATTTGGTTTTAGTTAATAGACCCTACCACAGATTTCTTTTAACGCATTTTCGTTTAAACCTGATTTATTTGAACTTAGGTGAATTAAAAGCATGGTGTACCTCTGATCAAGCACCCCCGTGCAGCTGTGACAATTTCTCTAAGCAGGACACGATGCACTTTTTAATGTTCTGCGGCCATTATATGGCGCAAAGGAGGAAGTTTCTTGTCCCTATCCTCAAGGAAGCAGGGTTCATTCAGGTGAGACCTGCTCTCCTATACTTTCAATTATTAAACAGCCCCAGGGTCATTTCTCACGTGGCAAGTTTTTTTGGTGGGGGCTGTCAGAGAAAGGAAGAAGATACTGAATCTCGACACTTGATCGTATTTTTTTTTACAACTTACGCTGATGCAATTTTGTATAGCATACATAATGTATAGGTATTGACCTTTTTACATTTTTTATGTCTTTTAACTATTTTCTTACAACTATGACATTTTGTGATATTCTGTGAATTTTTTATTAAGCATGTAACTGTTATTTATATATTGTTCAATACTGTCTTTTATGATATTGAATTATCGAATAAAGTACTTTGACTGACTGACTGGCCCAATGATTTAGTGGAATCAACCACGTGAGGGGTGCAGTTTAGGGCTGTGAGTTGTTTTAGCCATTCATGGATCGGTACAGCGTTGTTGTGTGGGGCAATCATCAGGAATTCAGTTTTGGGGGTATTCAACAAAAAATGGTTCTGGGCTATCCATTGTTGAGTTTGCAAGAGATCCTCATTTAAGGTTTAATGCCCTCCAAAAAGGAGATCTTCAGGTACAGTTGTGTGTCGTCCACGTACATGTGGTAATGAATTTGAGTATTGTTCAGAATGACTGTGAGAGCCTCCATATAGAGGTTAAAAAGCATGGGCGAGAGTGCGGATCCTTGCGGAACTCCAATCCTGACCGGAGTATTGGATGCGAGGGACTGGTTGAGTTTAATCCTTTGAGTGCGGTTATGTAAGACAGAGGCAAACCACTTTAGGACCTGAAGAAGAAGCACTAGTCGGCTCCACGCTGGGTGTTCGAAAGAACATAAGAGTGTAACCTTGGATTTATCAAGATTCGGGAGTATCACACGCTATATGGGATGGATTTGAATCCTAAGATTGAATGGTGACTTTGGACGAGGACAAGCTTTTATCTATTGGGGCCACAACTATCATATTGATGAGTGGGAATAGGAACTCCAAACCCTAACATCAAGCGTCATGTTTTCGCTACTATCCTTGGGGGACCCTATCCACCCATCCAAGAAGAGTGCACACATAAGAGATTCTTAACATAACTACAAACGCTTGGAATAACGAACAAAGAGCCTTGAAAAAGCCCTGTGGGTGAAACGCGCATCGGCTGCTGTCTTTCCTCTTGTGAACTGTGGATATTAAAACCAGATCCCAACCTAAGAAGATTTGTTCGGACTCTCCTTTGAGACTTTTTGGATTGAATATATACAGAACGCTGAGACTTCATTGACTGTTTCAGAAAAATACTGACACTATTGAAATTTGAAATAATGATATGGTGTGCTCAGGTATTGTACATACACACTTTAGGGCCTGCCCCAAGAGACCCATCCTAAGTTGAAGAAGATTAAATAAGTTTTCATGTTTGATGGTATCGAATACAGAAGATAGGTCCAGAAGGATCAGAAGACAAGGGACATAGATCCGAGTTGGGCTTCTTAGGGATGGGAGTTACTTGCCCAATTTTGAGACATCAGGTATGCTCCCTTGCAGGAGCGATTCATGAATGATCCTCGACCAAAGAGGTAGAATGGCTGATTTGAGGTCTTTAAAAAATGTTGCGGTCAGAGGATCATTGAAATGGTTGGCCGGTTTAAGAGTTGTCAAAGCATGTAGTAGTTCTGTGCAATCTGGCAGGATAAAGAAGTTCCAAGAGGCATCATTTTTGGGAGAACAACCCAAAGGTAGGGAGAGTGACCCCGAGCTCCCCTGATGATGTGTTGTAGATTAGAGCAGGCAGTGTTAGGTTGCAACTGCTGTTCAATTTTCCTAGTTTTTTCAGAGAAGTGCACTGTGAAGTCCTCCCCGCTAGGAAGCGGAGTCAAGGAAGCCAGGTTGGGGTTGGATGTGTGGTTTGATTGCTGTTTGAGGATTTTAAATAGCATCTTGGGTCTATTTTTAGCACCGTCAAGCTGCTCCCTGAAATGGTCCATTTTAGGACTGCAGATTTTTTTTTTGTATGCACTTCTTATTTTCCTAAGTTGATAGAGGTTAGTAGTGGAGAGCTCATTTCTCCAGGGCCTCTCTGAAAACCTAAGTTTACGGCATTCGTCATTTAGGGTACCATTAAAGCAAGGTTTATATTGTTTGAGAAGGGATCCTTTTAAGTTCTTTCGGCGCAATGGTGTCAAAGACTAATGTAGTGCTCAGAAAGATCATCAGGGTTGGTCATGTCAGAGGGCGGCTGTAGTCTATTCATAGTGATGGAAGTAAGATCATTAATGTTGATGTCTCTCATGTTGCGAGACAATTGTTTAACTTTAAGTGGTTTTCCCTTTCTGCAAGTGGTCTTTTCCAGAATGTGTAAGTTGATTTGATGATGATCTGACCAGTCACATGGTAGGATGTCATCCAGTTGGATGATATTGTCTCTAGCCATAATGAGGTCGAGGGGTGCTCTTTTGTTGTGGGTAGGTCCCTTAGAGATCTGAAATAAGTTGAAATCCAAGAGGAAAGACGTAAAGGAGTTGACTAAAAGATCATTGGTGTCATTCCAATGGAGGTTGAAGTCTCCGAGGAAAATATAGTATGGTTGATCCGAACAAGAGCTGATAACCTCTATGATTTGCTCTATGAAGAGCAAATTGTCACCCGGTGGATGGTAAATTGTGTGAGGCACACAGACAACCTTGCCCTTGTTACAAATTTCTGCTACTAGTAGTTTACAGTAAGATAGCAACATTCTGAGAATGTTTTATAGTTAAGCTGGAGCGATGAATGAAAGCAATGCCCCCTCCCCCAATTTTCCCCAGACAATCACATCGCCTAATGGCATAATCAGATGGGACTAAGAATAGGGGAAGAGGCCTTGTTTAAAATATTTAATTGAACAATGCAGAGTAAATAATCAGTTGGCAGTCATGAAGTACAAAATTGACATAGAAGGCGTACATTACAGCGGTGCATTACAAGTGCGAGTCCGGGGAGGACCAATCCTGGTCATCGCAATTTCAGTTTGTAGGGGAAGTACAAAGTTCGCCTCTATATACATTCCAATTACCCCATTTCTTATCCCAACTTCCAGGACACCCCCTGATCTTACATACAGTTTTTTCAGACAACATATATGTATCCACTGCAGTCGACCCACCTGATCAAGAGCGGTTTATTAGGCGAGCCCCATTGCATTGCTATTTCATGTTTTAATAAGAGAAAGCCCAGGGCCGCCAATTGTCGTTCCAGCGCAGTGAGATCTGTGGGGTCCCACATATTAAGGAGTCTGCCTTTGGGAGACAGAGGGACAGATTTTCCTAGTGCATCGGACATCTTACGGGTCGCCCGCTCCCACAGGTCTTGAATTATCGGGCAGTCCCAGAAAGTGTGGTAAAAAGTTCCAACCCGCCCACAGTTACGGAGACAGAGATCGGTTGCGTGTCTAACAATTGTGGCTAGGAGGGGAGCAGACATGTAGGTTCTGTGTAATATCTTTAATTGTATAAGCCTGAATCTGTGATTGATAGCCGACTCACGCGGGGACATCAGTGCCGCCTGCCATTCAGCATCCTTCATGTCCCCAATGTTGCCCTGCCATTTGTTTCTCAGAAGTTGGAAGGTGTTAGGCATGTTATTGCAGAGCTTGTGGTTGGTAAAGGATATCGCCTTGGCCTGAAGGGGTTCAGATAATAGTCTATCCTCGAGAGGCGAGGATTGTGGAAGAGAAGAGAGATTAGGGACATTGGTGAGTATGGCATGCTTGATTTGGAGGTAGCGGAAGGCCTCAGATTGGGCTAAGTCATGTTTCTTCTGGAGCTCTACGAATGTCAGCAGCTCGCCCTTATGAACCATATCTCCCAGGGTAGAGATGCCGATCATGTCCCATTTGTCAAAACCCTGATAATGGCAGAGGGAGCCTAGCGTATGTGAGGCCCGGAGCGGAGTGGATAACGTGAGAGTGTCAGACCAGCCGAGGCGCTTATTCGCTCGGTGCCAGATTGCTAGCGTTTGGGACATCGGGCCTATATAGCGATTGCGGGAAGGCTTGCCATATAGGGCCCCAAGGTAACCCTGACGGCCCGTCTGATAGCGTTCTAGGTGGAAAGCAGGGTTTGTGGGTGGACCATATAATCAAAAGTTGGTGGCAGTCAATTGAGACTCCCAATAATAAAGTCGAATATTTGGCAAGGCAATACCACCATCGTACCATCCCTGCGTATGCGAAAGGAGAGCAATGCGGGGAGAGCCGCCGTCCCACAGGAGGAGGCGGAGGTCTCCCTCCAGTGTGTTAAAATAGGAGTCGGCAATGGGAAATGGGCAATTCTGTAAGGCATAAAAAAAGCGAGGGAGTGCAAGCATTTTAAAAAGGGCTGCCCTGCCCGGGAGAGACAGAGGCAGCGATCTCCAATGTTATATGTCGGTATGGAGTTTTTGAAGCGGGCCCTTTAGGTTACGGTCATAGAAGATTTTGGGGTCTGGGGTGACAAAGATGCTGAGGTATTGAAATCCATCCTGGGCCACATCAATCGCCCAGGATTCGCGATCCGCCAAGTTGGGGTGATTAATGATTGTGTAACTGAATTAGACCTTCAACACTCGAGCACCTGCTTTATTTAATCTATTAGTGCTTCCTTTTGGAGCTGAGTTTGTAACTATTTTAGAATGGTGCTGGCAGCTTGCCGGCGCCATTCTAAAATAGTTACAAACTCAGATTGAACTTTTGCCCCCCGGACAATCCGTTCCGCTCGCGGATTTGCGGATTTTCGGCAAATTTGCGGGAATTCGCAGATCACGAAATTGCCGAAAATCCTCAAAATCCGCGAGCGGAACGGATTTTGCGCCCATGCTTAATTTGGGCCAATTGATGGAGAAGCCCGAGTATTTGCCAAAATTAGTGATGACGTGCAGTAGACTATTAATAGAGGATTTGGGGGAAGAGATGTAGACGAGAATGTCGTCTGCATATAGTGAGATCTTTTCAACTGTACAGTCATTCCACCGGAGGCATCGGATAGAGTTATCCGTTCTAACCCAATGGGCCAAAGGCTCTAGGGTGAGCGCGAACAATAGTGGGGATAGAGGACAACCCTGCCTAGTTCCCCTGTGTAGAGGAAATCGTCTGGATGTGTGACCATTGACATACACTTGCCCCCAGAGGTCAGTATTAAGCAATCGGACCCATTGAATAAATTTGGGACCGAAGCCATAACGAAGTAGGACCTCAAAGAGGTACGACCATTCTATGGAGTCGAAAGCGAGTGTAGCGTCGAGGGAAAGGATAGCTGCATCTTCTTGGAGATATGGTATTCTGCTCATAACGTTGTGGACCCTGTGGAGATTAAGTGCCGTGTTACGGCCAGGAAGGAATCCCGACTGATCCTCGTGGATTAAAGAGGGGAGGACTGTCATGAGTCTGGTAGCGAGGAGTTTCGCCAGAATTTTCATCTCGGAATTAACCCCTTCTATGCTAATGACAAGGTCAGCTCGTCATGCAGTACCACTGGAGCTGTGCTTATGACGAGCTGACCTTGTCATGAACAATGGGAAAAAAGAAGGTCCAGCGCAGCAGAAAAATACCCTGTAGCATTGAAGGTGTTAATAAGGAAAATCGGCCTATAAGAGCTGCAATCAGTAGCCGGTTTATTGAGTTTGTGATGCCAATCGTTGATCTAGCAGCAGGCATCCAGCATCGCGGCTCTCTTCGAACATTGCCCTCAGGTGTGGGAGAATCTCACCCGCCATGCCCTTCAAAAATTCAATAGGGACACCGTTGGGGCCCATAGCTTTACCCGATTGTATAGCGAACAATGCATTGCCAATCTCCTCTGTTGTGAGGCCTGCCTCTAATTCCTGCGCGTCAGTCTCAGAAAGGGTGGGTTTCAATTTGATATCTACTTGTCCCCCTCCTATAACTTTAGAGGCGTACTACTATATAGACGACCTGAAACTCGGTTGGGATTCCTTACAGAAATCACCACCATCCTAGAAGCCTCCGCCAAAGATACATCCATAACACTGTTAGGAGATTTTAATTTCCACTTGGACTGTAGTGAGGATAAAGACACCATATCTCTGCAGTCGGAAATGGAGGTTTTTGGTTTATCACAGCTGGTGAAAGGACCTACCCATAATGCAGGACACACTCTAGACGGAATATTTACTAACTTAGAGAACCTGCTAGTGACCGATGTCCTGCCAATGACCTGGACTGACCACCACCTGGTACTGGCTACGATACAAATTGGTAAAACACCTATCGCTATAACACCATTCTCCAGACCAGAATCGTTTAAGGTATGGAAAGATATTAACACTTCCAGCTTTTGGGACATATTAGAAACCTCTAAACCCACCCTGTCCAACGACCCAAGAATTGCTACTGAACAATACCATGCATGGTTGAACCAGGCAGCTAATAAAGTAGTACCAGTAAAAAGAATATCTAGGAATAGAAGCTCCCCTTCAGCACCATGGTATACCGAGGAGCTTAAAAAACTCAAGCAGCAATGCAGAAATAAAGAAAGACACTGGAGGAAAAATTATGATCAGGAAAATAGAAAGACGTACAAAGAACTTTTAACCCAATATAAACTCTTGATTACAGAAACTAAAAAAAGGTACTATACGGAGCAAATTGAAAGTGCTAAAAACTCAAACAAAAAACTATATGAAATAACTAAACAGCTGGCGGGATGTGTTCCAGACCTGAACCCCCCCTGCTCACAAGAATTCTGTGACTCATTGGCATATTTCTTTTTCACTAAAGTGAACAATATTTTCTCAGCATTTAATCTTGGGAATAATGAAAACACAGAAAAGAAAATGGATCCATCTATAAACAATAATCTATCTTCCTTTGCAGAAGTCACAGAAAATCAAATCCAGGACATTATTAAAACCATTAAGTCTGGATCGGCTTTAGATCCATGTCCTCTGAACACCCTCCGTCCGTTAATGGACACTGTAACTTCAGTTATAACCCAAATATGCAATTTAATGTTTCGCACAGGCACTTTCCCTAACCACTTAAAAAAAACCTTATTAAAACCTCTCCTAAAAAAACCCGGCCTAGATAAAACTGAACTGAAAAACTATAGGCCCATAGCTAACCTACCGTTCCTCGCCAAAATAGTTGAGAAACCCATGAACATCCAACTTACGGAATTCATCGAGCTAAACCATCTGCTCGATGAAACACAATTTGGATTCCGCAAGTTTCATGGAACAGAAACAGCGCTCATTAAAGCGGCGGATGATATCCGATTAATTAGAGATCAAGGCGGCGCTGCACTACTGGTGCTTCTGGATTTTTCGGCCGCCTTCGACACGGTTGACCATAAGATTCTGGTCAACCGTGTCGAAAGGATGGGCGTGCAAGGCCTAGCAAAAAATCTATTAGCATCCTTTCTGGCGGAGAGATCCCAGGCTGTCACTCTGGGTCAATTTGAATCTGCAGAGTTATCACTGCCATGTGGGGTACCTCAAGGTTCATCCCTCAGTCCGACACTCATTAATATCTATGTGTCGGACCTCACTAAAACCATCAAAGCGCATGGGATGAACCTTACCTCATATGCAGATGATACCCAGATGATCCTGGCTGTCAGAAATGATGGGGAAACAGTAGCAGAAAGTTTCAAAGCAGGTATGCTGGCCATCGGACAATGGATGTCAGCAAACTGTTTGAAACTAAACTCAGATAAAACTGAGGTGGTCACCTTTGGCCATCTCAGTCCTAGCTGGTCCCCAATATGGTGGCCATCATCATTCGGAGCCTTGCCAAAACCTGCCACAAAAGTGAGAAATCTGGGCGTCATCTTCGATGACAAATTAAACTTCATGGCCCATGCCAATCAAACGGCCACCACAGCATTCTACAAACTACGCCTGGTTAGGAAGATCCTCCCTTTCCTCCCTAAAAATGTAGGCAAGACCTTGGTCAGTTCTCTGGTCCTAACAGCATTGGACTACTGCAATGGTCTGTTCTCCAATGCCCAAGTCAGAGTAATCAAGAAAATGCAGACAATCCAAAATGCTGCAGCCAGACTTCTTTCAGACACTCCCAAATTCAAGCCCATAGCTGAGACTTTAAGAAGTTTTCACTGGCTCCCTGTTAGGAACAGAATTAAATTTAAAACATTATGTATTGTCTACAAATCGTTACATCATCAAGCACCTCAATTTTTGAGAGACCATCTTGTTCCATACGCTCCCTCTCGAACACTCCGTTCAGCAAAACAGAACGATTTGGTAGTACCACGGACTAAGCTGGTTAACTGGGGAGACAGACGCTTCCTGGTTGCCGCCCCAAAATTATGGAACACTCTCCCGCAATCCATAAGATCCAGCCCAAATCTCATTTCTTTCAGGCAGAAACTGAAAACATGGTTATTTAATCTCTAAAAATTGTATAAAATTACACAGGAGAGCAAACAAATGTACAGCGCCGAGACGCCTGCGGGCAATTGTTCGCGCTTAACAAATGTTAAAAATAAATAAATAAATAAAAATAAGCGCATTTCATTTAAGAGTAGTCTAGACTCCTCGGCACTATAGTGTGCCCTGGCTGTGTATACTCCCTCCAAATGGGCAGAAAAGACCTCCACTATTTCCCCGGGGTCTGTGATAGGAGAATTGCCTGGTCTGGTCAATTCCGGGATCCATCTGGAGCCTTGCTCGCGTTTTTTTCGAGCCATGCCAGCATTTTACCTGCTCTGTCCCCTAGTTCATACACTCGGTGGCAAGTCTTTAAAAGTTTGGCCTGTGCTTTCTCCAATGCTAGTGCTTTATATTCTAGTTGTTTAGTTCGGAGACGAGCAGCCGTCTCCTCTGAGGGGTTCGCATTGTGGGTCGATTCCAGGTGGACTGGGTCAACCTCAGCCTGGATTAGGTGTTCACTTTATTTGTGTATATAGCCAGTTTTGAGAGCTAATGCCTTCCCTTTGAGTACAGCCTTATAGGTTTCCCAAATAGTTATAGCCGACTTCACGTATCCGACATTTTCTGTGAAGTAATATTCCGTGTGTTCTATTAGGCAGCCTTTTATGTCGGGGATTTTTAGAAGCCAAGGGTTTATGATTATGGGGCCGCGGGATCTCTGGCGATGGTACGTACATTCTACAAGAAGTGGGGAATGGTCCGAAATGCCCCTGGGGAGCCCCTTAGGGTGGAGGAAAAGCTCTACATCAGTTGTGGGGGAGAAAAAATAATCTATGCGAGAGCTACTATTATGGGCATTAGAATAATGTGTGAAATAGGAAGTAGTCGGGTGAAACAAACGCCATAAGTCTTCGAGTCCCATCGCCTGTGTAAAATCTAGGAGATCAGAACCCTGGCTGTGTGACGTACGCTGGGGGTGTCGATCCAGGGCGTCATTCATTGTCATATTGAAGTCACCCCCAATAATCAGGGGTCCGTGTGGGAGATCTAGTATTAATTGGTGCAGGGTCTGCAATGCGTCTGTTCCTAAGGTTGGGGGAATGTAAACTGAGATAACATTTAACGGTTTTCCCTCCCAAATGGCCTCTATCACAGCAAAGCGACCTAGTGGGTCAGCCCATGTCTTTGTACATGTTAGTGCAACATTTTTACGAACAAGGATACCGGTCCCTCTGGAATCGGAGGTAAACCCTGCGTGGACGAGCAATTTGTAACCCCCCCGGTGCAGTGCTTGACATGTGTTACCCATCAAGTGCGTTTCCTGGTGGAGAACCAGATCCGGGGCATGACGTTTGAGAAATTGCATGACTAACCCTCTTTTTATTCTACTGCCTAGGCCATTGACATTCCATGTCATGAGGGAGAGAGACTTAACCAGGGGGGATGTCATGGTGGTTTAAAGAATGGGAGATATTTACGGAGTGTAGGCCCTTGAGTTACAAAGTTGTTCCCAGAGCTGATAGCGGATCTGAACCGGTCAATGGTGGAGTCTAGGGGAGACCAGGTACATCCTAATGACGAGTGAGGAATGTCTTGCGAGGGCACGTAATGCTGTGTAGTAAGCTCCATGTCTAAAATAACTCTGCAGCGTGTACAAAATAAGACTCTGCTGAAAACACAAAAGTAAAAGAGAACCAAAACAGAACACCCTAAAAACCCCCTCTCCTCCAACCCTTCCCCCCTCCCTGCCCCCTGCCCATGGACTTGAAACTATCCATTTCCCAACTAGGCAGAGTGCTTGTTGCCCTCCCAAACATTGACGGGGTACGTGGAGAGCCATGGATGCCCTCGCTCAGAGTGAACAGGATAATAGAGCCTAATGCGCCGTTAAGAACAAAAAGCATCATAAAAGATAATCACACATTACAATACAAAAGAACCAATCTAGGTGATCCATAATGTTCGGATCAGAAAAGGATACTCGTAAACGTTGGGCAGTCGCCAACCAGCGGTCCCCTGGCAGTCCATAGTAGAGGACTTCAACAAAACAAGGCTACTCACGGGCCAGGGTCCTGGAATAGCAGCAGAAGAGAAACAGACAGCTAAAAAGTTATTGGTCTCCTTGAGTGCCGTCAGTGAACAAGTCTTGGCTTTCCAGGAGTGAACTTGGGTCAATACGTACAGGTGAACCTCGCGATGAGGCAAAGTGGTCCTCGATGCACGCCATCCTTCTATCCAGTCCCAAACCTCCTCCGGAGACACAAAGAACCAGGTCTTGCCCTCCTACTCTACCCGTAGTTTAGCGGGGAACAGCATGGCGTATTTTATGCCTTTGGCGCGGAGTGCCCTTTTGACTTCAAGGAAACTGCGACTACGGGCCTGGACTTTCACGGTGAAGTCAGGAAAGAGCAGGATTTGAGCGTTCTCCAGGCGTAGGGGCGGCGCCGTTCGTGCCGTTTGAAGGATGACATCGCAATCACGAAAGTTGAATACTCGGGCGATGATGGGGCGGGGGGGGCGTCTGGCCATGGACTGCCCCCCCCAGGACTCTATGTGCCCGTTCTATCGAGAAGTAGTTAGACAGTTATTTAGGCTGGAGGTGTTTCAGAATTAAGTTCTTGACAAAGAGGTCAGCAGCAGTCCCCCTCAAGGTGCTCCAGAACCCCCAGGATATGGATGTTGTTGCGCCGTGCGCGTCCTTCATAGTCGTCAAGGAGCTCTCCCATCTGTTGCTGTTGTTTCTGAAGCTGTGCCACTTGTTGCTTGAGAGTGAAGGTTTAGTCTATAAGTGATGTGGTTTTAACTTCTATGTCCCACACCCTGGAGTCCATCTTGCGGAGGTCAGCTCTCAACAGGGTGACCTCTACATTCACCGAGTCTATCCGGGTTTCCAGGGAAGAGCGAACCCCGGCTATTGCTTCCATCAAGTCTTCCAGCGTGGGGGAACGAGGCGGCGGGGGAGGGGTCGCGGTTTTAGGTGTAAGTTCTGGGTTCACCTCCTTGGATTCACCCCTGGACCCCAGGAAAGTTTATTGAGCTGCCTCTGGTTGGAAGGCCTTTTGCCTTTGGTGGACGCCATCAGGAGGGTCAACCAGCACTGCGTAGGCCAAAGGATCAAATCAAGGTAAAGCAAGGAAGAGCGGGCCCTCGCACTTCCAGCACAGGCCCCTCGTCAAGAACTCCAAGGGGCGGAACAACGTGAGAGGTTAGGGTTCCAATAAGGACAAAAGAAGTAGAGCAGAGCAATAGCGATGCCCCTGGGAGCGTTAAAGCATCATCTCCCGTGGTAAGCGACCAGTATATGTGGAGGCGCCTCGCCGGGAGACAGGTCAGTCCTGTAGTCCAGGAGAAGAGGGGGAGGGGTGGAAGCCCCCGGGTCCAAGCGACGGTATGTGCCCCTTTACATAGGGGTAAAGCCCCAGCTGGTCGGTCGTGACTCTGTGGGTCTAGGAAGTGGCTCTCCAACGCAAGTAGGGACCCAGGGTGGGCAGCGGAGCCCCTCAATCGGGCCCAGTCATAGGATGGGTGCCCACAGGACAAGGAGGTAGGGGCCACGCAGGATGATCAACTCTGTTCCTGCGCCGTTCAGGGTCAAAGACGCAGTGGTGTAGTTAACGAGGGTCCGAGGGGCCTGAAAACGCGGACTCCCTTGCCGCAGCACGAACCGCTCTCCTCAGGGCTGCGTGGTGGGGACAGGTCTAGGCAGCCCCCCGGGCGCTCCCAGGCGGGCCCGACTTCCGCCGCAATCCGCGGGGGCCAAGGGAGCCTCCGCTGCAAGTCGCGGGAGTGGGCCATCAGGAGTCAGCAGTCAGTAAATGGGCGGTCCCCGGCAGCACACCCAAAGCCGGGGACTTGTGTGAAGCGGACCCCCGGTGGCAGGGGGGTCCGTAGGCGGCCACAATAAGTCAGCACTCACCGGTGCTAATGAATCAGGGCCTCCGCGGGGCCGTCCCCAGTCGTTCCCCCGGGCCTCGACGTCGCTCGCAGCTCGACCCGCCAGCACCAGGAAGAAAAGAATCAGGCCCTGAGTCGGGCCCCGCAGCCAGAGTCAATACCGGTCCTCTTCTCCAGGTCTGGGGACTGCAGATAGGAAGGGGCCAAGGGGTAGCCCCGGAGTCGTCGCGGCGTGCCACAGGAGCGGGGTGCCAGGCAGCTGTCAATCATTGGGCGGTCCCCGGCAGCAGGCCCAAAGCCGGGGATTCAGGTGAATCAGACCCCGGGCAGCAGGGGGGGTCTGCAGGCGGTCCCACAAGGCAGCACTCACCGGTGCTAGGGAGTTAGGATTACCGCGGGCCGTCCCCAATCGTTCCGGCAGGCTCCGATATTGCTCACAGCTCGTCCCAGCAGCTCTAGGGTCAGGGAGTCAGGCCTGGGGCCGGGCCCGCAGTCAGCATCGAGCATGGTCGCCATCTTCAGGCCCCGGGGCCGCATTCAACAGGGACTCTATATCGACCACCGCAGGGCCCAAGGACATCTAGAAGACAAGCAGCGTAGACCAGGTCGCCCCTCACAGGTTATACTGCGGTGTGAGGTGGAATAAGGCGCTACGGCAACGGATCAGGAGCCGGTATGAGAGCGAGGGCCGAGGAGCCGCTTCAGAGTGAGGCCATTTCCTCCGGCTGCAGACCACGCCCCCCAGGAAGAGGCCTTGTTGAGCCAGGTTTCTGTGAGAATCAGTAGGTTCAGGTCTTGCACTAATATGAGTGCAGAGATGTCCGCAGCATGTTTCACGGCTGATCTGCAGTTGATCATCATCAAATTAATATAGGGGAGGTGTTAATCTCTTCCTTATGAGTGGTAGTAATTTGGAGTAGGGTTTCCTTATTCACCGATCTTGAGTTGACCCTGTGTTCCCTATCAGGGTTCGGGGAAATAGCGGGGATGTTAAAAGCGGAGTTAGAGGAGGCGCCTGGCCCTGTATCATTGTATGAAAGTACAAGAGCGAACGTGTCCTCATCTGAGAGCTGAGGCTGAAACCTACATGGTCTGGATTGATGGTTAGGAAGAGGCCTAGAATTCCAGCCAGAACTAGGTGGGAATCGGGTAAAGGATTGTACGTTCCCATCCCCGAAGACTCCAGGAGGATTGCATTGCCCATACCCCTGAGGAGGAAGTATATTCCATACCTTCTCTATCTTCATGGAGAATTGTACTGCATGATCTCTTTGACAGCCCGTAGCACTTGCTTGAGGTCAGCGAACTTTCTCCTCAAGGTGTAGTCTATTAGAACACTCCTCATCCACCCTAGTAAGTCCCTAACCACATTTACAAGGGTAAATGGAGTTCCACTTAAGTGTGGTTTTGTCGTCAGCCAAGGGTAGATTATCCGCGTGATTCAGAGTTAGATACGATGCAGGAGGGAGCTGCGCCGCACCAAGGGAGGGCTTGGTAGCAGGCAAATTGGTTTCAAAACCGGCACTAGGAGAAGCGCAGGAGGCAGAGGAAGGTGAGACAGGGCTGTGTGGCAAAGGAATGGGGTCATTAGCAGTGTCCAGTGCTGTAGAGGAAGGAGTGCCTGCCCCTGGGGGTAGATTAACAGGGTAGTCAAGATTAGTAGTGTGGACGGTGTGATGCACAGTCCTCGCATAGTTGGAGCTGACAGATCGGCCAGTGGGTAAGGCAGGTGACGGGCAAAAAGACGTCAAGAGGGGAAGAGAAGGTGCATTTTTGGGTGCAGCCACTAGGTGGGAGGTTATCAGATAAGTGCTACCCGGTCCAAAAGAAGGAATAACCGGTATGTCCCTCTTGTTGTAGGAGTGAGCAGAGCAGTAAACATGTAAATGAACAGGCTCGGAAGTGGTGTAGGGTATCAAGGGTGCCATTGTATTTGGAAGGCCCATAGGTAGTGCTTGGGATATAGAATTGAAGGAAGTAAAGGTGTAGGGTGCAGCATGGGAAGATATAGAGGGGAAATCTTGTGATGGATATAAGGCGATGTCAGGTTATTAAGTGTGTTTTTGATCCCCATAAAGATATTGTCAAAGCATTTGAGATTCTTGTCAGTGGCTGGAATAAGGCTGTTCCCATTATTATTATATAGAGAGATGGTTAAATCTGCCTTGAGGGCAGGGGAGGGTGGCGTGGTCAGGCGGAAACCGTGCAGAGTTTTGGTCAGTAGCTTGGTTCTCAGCTTAGAGGTTCGAGTCTTTCTCCACTGGGCTCTCCAGTTAGTATAGAATATGATGTCGGTCACCACAGAGCCCTTAGAAGAAGTAAATGTGTCCGAGATAAGTGTTTCCGGCCATCGTTTGAGAAGATTGTGTTTGAAGGTCTTTTTTGTTTTCAACAATAGATTGGCGGGGTATTTGATCTTACAAGCATTGAATCCTAGCTGAGGAAGGAGGTCAGCGGCGCTCGAGGTAGGTTGCGGCATGATAATGGTAGGGCACAGATAAGATAGATGCAAAAGAGCAAGTAGCATAGTTCAGGTAGAGAGGGGTTAAAGTTGTCTGAAGATGAGCTATTATTGGAAGAGGGTAGTGCTAATTGCAGAAGAGAGCACTCTAGTGTGTGTAGAGGGGCGGACTTGAAGTTCTTGAAGAATTGTCTGTGTGATAACAGTTGATTTAGGAATCAGTAATATCCCCACAGCCGAATAATAAAAACCATGGAGGCATCACTGAACCCAAGTGTGCAACTAGTGAGGAAAAAAAACAAAAAAACTGGTCCCTTTCCAAGATGGCTGCCACCAATGCTCACAGACTTAGAGGGCCCTCGGAGGCAGTGATAGTCCTATTACTGTGTCCAGCAACCTAGTCCTATATTTGTTTCAATTGCCCCAATAGACCATCTTACCCCGATCCTAGTGAGGTTCAGGGAGAGGAAAGGCATGAAGATGGCCCCATCAAAATGGAGGCTCACCGGTCCGATTGTGGGATACCAAATTATAATTCACCTCCTATGCTTTAAGCCCTTAAGATATATGCACAGTGTGCCAAATATCTTCCAAAAGACCAATTGTCTCTTCCAAATACACTCATCCTTGTAGAGTGAGGACTCAAGTATAGCAGAGGGAGGGGGGCAAGGCATTCAGCACTCAGTCTTTGGGATCGTAGTTAGTCCGCCCTGACCAAGCAGACTATCAATCACTCACCGGTTCATGCTAGCCCAAGGGCTCTCCCTCCACCATCATCCTACAGCACAGGGTCACGTAGCTGCGCCAAAGTTCCAGCTCCCCGGTCCCATTCCCTCTAAATGGCTGCCGTCTCCACTTTTGAAGCACCCACAGGAACTACCTGGAGAATGGCTGGAGGAAGGATGCGCCATCAGACCGGCAGAGGCCGACCCTATCATCCCCTGCCCTTTAAAAGCGCGCCACGGTCTCTCCTCCTCAGCCGCACCATTGTCTCCTTAATCATCTCGCAGGGCCGCAGGCATACATTGAATCGTTCTTCCCCTCTGACTCGGAAGGCTTCCCACTGGCTTCACTGCACCTTGGTCGGCAACCACCCAAGTTGGCTTTGAGGGATAGTGAGCGTCGGCGTAGGACCCATCGTCAGCGCTCTTTCCGTCCGGGGCACTTATGGTTATGTCTTGTCGAGGCAGTCTGCAGGCAGGGGTGGTTGGTGTTGCAGATTCACCGGCCCCCTTCCAGTCCTGTGCTCCCGAGAAGCCGCGATTGATTGTCAGGTCGAGGATGATTGCAGGTTGGCAAAATCATGGGCTGATAGGTCAGCAAAGCCCAGCCCGATCATGCAGCAGTTCTTCAGCCGAGCACTCCCTCAGATCCCAGACTGAGAGGTCGATGCAGACATGCGGGATTCAGCAATTCTCTTCAAAATTGTAAGTAAAAGCCTCTGTTCCTTGTAGTCACCTTTACCAGTTCTAGGGGTGGGTGGAATTTGCGTTATCGCTTTACGCAAATCTCCGCGAAATGGTAAAAAATCTCCGCGAACAAGCAGAAATTCCACGAGCAAGCGAAATTGCTTGTTCGCGATGTTTTTTTCCTGTTCGCAATTGCTGTGTGTGTGCTCGGGGGGAAATATCTCGTGAACACGCATTTTGAGAACGCGAACAAGCAAAAATTACGCAAAGTCGCGGAACGCAGATTTGTGGGCAATTTTGCGTTCTCCGCGGAACGCGAAATTACCGAAATTCCGCAAATTCAGCAAGCGGAATGGAATTTACTGCCCAAGCTTACCAGTTAATCCGCTGTGTTTTTGTCGGTGGATGTCAGGGATATTTAAACATTAATGATCCCCATCCAGGGAGGTTCCAATTGAGGCTCAGGGTCTGCGGCCATCTTCAAGCTGTACCAAATCAGCATTTGTTCTTGTAAATTACAATCTCTTATCAATCTAAGCTAAACTTTGGACCACAAAAACCTTTACTAATCAGGTCGCTTGGGACAGGTCCAAAAAAGCCTGGATAGTAAATAAATGCTGCAGGAATTCACATGCTTTTAAATGGTTCACTATGTAGACAAGCTCAGAAGGTGTTGACATTTTTTTAAAACAAATAAGAAGGAGAGATTTGAATTTTTGGAGGAAGACAGAAGATATTAAAGAATTACGTTCTCAATGAAACCTCTGTTTACCTGACAGCTTTGACACCTAGATGCACCTTTTTACAATAGGGTGTTATGACTCTCTGTATGGATCATAAAGATATTTTACCTTTATATTTTTAGGAAAAGCCTGATCCTCACATATATTTCCACAATGAAAACTTAACAAGTCTTGTAAACGAACTGCTTGCTGCTGGGGCGGAGAGCACATCAATCACACTCCGCTGGGGCCTGCTCCTAATGATGAAATATCCAGAGATCCAAGGTAAGAGTTCAGACATTCACCTATTTTTAGATTGGCTAGAGTTTACTTCAAATCATTATTTTTACTTTGTTGTTTGAATTGATTAGTATTGTATGTCAAGCTGAATACTGAGAGGTAACTTACATTGCATCACAACTTTCAATCATTGACAAAGTCATTTTGTTCCTGACTTCATGAACAACTCTCTTGGCTTTTTGGCTGATCAGGCAGGTGATCGTGGACCAGAGTCACCTTTGAGTGCGAGTGAAGTGCCTGGACCTGAGTGTGCTGTGGGGAGAGGATTGCTGTGGCTGCACCACTGCAGGCCAGAGTGCAGTGCTGGTTGCTGGGGCCTCCCTGTTGGTGTGTGGGGGCAGGTCACGCGATCAGAGAGAACTGACCATGCAGAGAGTGAGCCTGCCCCTGGAGGGCCTCATGCTTGGATCAGCTTTGCTGTGGTTTATAATGAGCACCGCTGGCCCCTACTAGACGTTTCTGCAATGAGTTACACTGCTGGAGGACTAGTGAGTAGTGTATAATTTACATGTTATGATGGATTGAGGTTGCTGTGTAGCCTGCGGCTCATGCTCACCTGTGCTTTGTTAAAAATGAGGGTCATGCTACAGGACATTTTGACTCTTCTGTGATTAGTTTATTGAGGTGACTGTGCTGTTGGTGGTACCTCTTGCTGCGGCCCGGGGCAGCTGTCTACAATGCCTGCGGTGGGCAAAACAGATACATCGCAAACCAAACTGCAATTCCAGCTCTGGAAGAACAACAAGCCTCATAATGAGAACACAGCAACACTGGCTACCCATCTCTGATCCTATATACTCATGGACACAAAGCAAGTTGGATTTATATGAGGTCGATCTCTGATATATAATGTTAGGGCCCTCTTCGGCACAATCTCTCATATTGATCAAAATGTACATGCTACCACTGTGTGTTTGGAAGTTGATAAAGCATTTCATTCAGTTGAGTGGGGGTTTATGCTTTCTGTTTTGAGGCGCATAGGGGTAGGAGATGTTTTCCTACAACTGATCCAGGTACTTTATACTAGGCCGACCGCCTGTGTTTGAGTCTTCAGATTGGTTTTGAGTCATATAAATATCACAAGGTGCACCAGGCATGCCTGCCCCCTGTCACCACTATTGTATGCCCTGGTGGCTGAATCACTTGCTTATACACGGCGTGAATATCATGTGCACCGGGGGGAATTCGCTTCCCACGCTACAATCTAATTGTGTATGTGGCCCAAACCCTTCTGTATGTCCGGAACCCAGAGCATAACTTGTCCCCGGTTCTTCAAGATGTCAGACACAGCAGCTCACTGAAATGGCTGAGCATTGGATCCGTGTGCCCCTGTCGCTGTGTGACTGCATCATTTTCATGAAGACAGCAGTGTTGCCCATTTTCTTGTACTTATTCAAAACATCGAGATTCTGTTGCCCAGCATGGAATTCGGTACTTTAAGTGCCTTGATGGTGCACCTGGCCTGGGAGTTGAAGCAGCCGTGTGTGTGCGGGGACACGCTTACTCTTCTTATTGCCATGGGTGAACAGAACGCTCTAGACATGGAGACCTACTTTAGAGCAGCACACTGTATTTTTGCCAACTATTAGCTGCACGACCCTGGCACACTGCCTCCCCTGTGATTTGAGTGGTATACAGTCAAAATATCGAGTAAAAAATATAGAATGGGCAAAATATCGAACGGACAGAATATAGACCACAAAAATATCGAATTTTAGGTAAGTAAGTTAATATCGATTTTTTAATAATATCTAATTTTTAAAAGTTTTTTTATGTTAGTATATGTGTTAAAAGTGTACATTTATTTTATAATTTATTTTAAGTAATTCATTTTATGGTATTTAATTTTTACGTATGCCGGTTGTGGGTTTATAGGGAAATAGGGTGTGAAGTAATTTAATTATAATTAATTAAATATTTTAATTTATTTATTGGTATTTATTTTGTATTAATTGTTAATTAATTTTTAATTGGTAATTAATTTAAATATAGTTGGTCATTTATTTCTATTAATTGATTAATTGATAATTATGTTAATTTTATTAATTTATTTTCTGTAGCAGCTTGCGGGTTTATAGGGGAATAGGGTGGGAAGTAATTTAATTATAATTAATTAAATATTTTAAATTATTTATTGGTATTTATTTGAATTCATTGTTAATTAATTTTTAATTGGTAATTGAATAAAATAAAATAAGTAATTACATTTTATTAATTGATTACTTGATAATTATGGAAGAGGGTAGTGCTTAATTTATTTTCTGTACCGGGTTGTGGGTTTATAGGGGAATTGGGTGGGAAGTAATTTAATTGTAATTAATTAAATTTAAAAAATCTTTTTATTTGGATTTATTTTTAATTAATTGTTAATTATTTTTTAATTGTTAATTAATTAATTGTTAATTAATTTGTATTATTAGGTATTTATTTTTTAGTAATTAATTTATTTTTAATTTTTAATTGATTAATTATGATATTATATTAAATTAGTAATTACTTTTAATTAATTTGTAATTGGTATTAATATTTAATTTATTTGTATTCATATATGAAGTATTTACTTTCCCTACTGTTGCACTCCCTGGAGTGGTAATAGTAATTTTTACCCCTACGCTATCCAACACTTTCCCTACTGTTGCACTCACTGGAGTGGGAATAGTAATTTTTACCCCTACACTATCCAAAGCTTTCCCTACTGTTGCACTATCTGGAGTGGGAATAGTAATTTTTACTCCTACGCTATCCAACGCTTTCCCTACTGTTGCACTCTCTGGAGTGGGAATAGTAATTTTTACTCCTACGCTATCCAACGCTTTCCCTACTGTTGCACTCTCTGGAGTTGGAATAGTAAATTTTACTCTCCCGCTAAGCTACTGTAAAAATATTGTATATTTTTTTATTACTATTATGTTTATATATATATATATATATACGTATTTAAAAATCAAATTGTATGTTTATTTATTTTTAACTTACATTAATTATTTATTAATTTTAAGGTTATTTAAGTATTTTAAGTATGTTTATGTTAATTGTATTTATTATTTCATTCTTTTTCAATTACTTTTAAGACATTAAAAAATGTGATATTTTGACTATCTATATTTTTTTTTTTCAACGATATTTTTGTACTTACCTATTTGGAGATAGGAGTTCGATATTTTTGTATTCTATATTTTTTACTTGATATTTTCCTACTTCAATATTTATGTCATCGATATTATTTCAGTGATCCGGTTTGAGTGTGATACAGCTCTTCCTCTGACTTTGTATAGGATGCTGTGCACAATGCAATATTCATGGAAAAGACTATCTTAAACACTGCTTAACTTGCTACAGGTGCAATTAGAGTGGTGTATATGGTTCCCCCCTAGGGCAGCAAAAAGCAGTGGTGAGTGCGCTACGGGGCTAAGGTTGAGATGTATGGGCGATTTTGTTTACGGAGGGGATACTTCGTAGTTGGGAGCCGGTATGTGGGCAGGGCAAAACACCCACTGTCCTGGCCCTGTTATACTACTACAGTGCGTGGCACATGATGCGTGAATTGTTGGGGTAGATCTTGGTGGAGCCTCTGGAGTTTCCTCCATAACGTACTTGCTACAGACGACAACAACCCAGGCATTATTGCAACATTATATGCATTCTTGCAGGAGGTGTGGCAGTCTGGAGTTGTTGAGGTTTGACCAGACTGGCAGGAGGATTTGGAGATGCTTCACATTGAGACCATTAAAAGTATGTGAGAAGAGCTATCGGTTCCAGGTTGCCTGGTATGGCTTCCTCAATGGTAAGCCAGACCGGCGTATACTCCTGTCTAAACAAGCAGTTTGGAATGTTTTGAAGTCTGGCACTTTTAGACCTCACACTTTCTTGTTGAGCCTTAACTTTTTAAGGCTCATCCTCGCTTTTTTATCTCACCATAGGAAATTATTTAGCATCTTGTCAATTTTGTGTTGGAACTCATCAGTGAGAATAAGAGGGAGCATACCCGACAGGTAGTTGACCATTGGAGTGATCATCATCTTTATTGCCTCTACCCTCCCCCACCATGTCAGAAATGTGGGTGACCAGGCCTTCAACAGCTTCTTTGTCTTTTCCAACAGTAGCTTTTCATTTTGGTCAAGTGTGCTTTTGAGGTCTTTGCCAAAATGTATACCTAGGTATTTGATGTACCCAGTGCACCAGACCAGGCCCGAGTTCCCCAGTATGTCTCCAGTGGTATGGATGTTAAGTGGTTCACATTCCGACTTGTCCTCGATTAGCTTGTAGCTTGAGTGGCTTGCATACTTTCCTTTGGTCTCCATGAGGGCCATGATGGAGGATTTGGGTCTCTCTGGGATTATGAGGATGTTGTTCGCATAGACGGCTAGTTTGACTGTGATCTCATTGATGGTGACCCCCCCTCATCTCATTGGTCCCGATATCTCTGATCAGAGGCTCCAGGGCCAGGAGAAACAGCAATGGGGATAGCGGGCAACCCTGTCTTGTCCCCCGTTGCACGGTGAAGGTTTCTGATATAGCCCGATTGACTACTATTCGGGCTCTGGGGTTCTCATACAATGCCTTTACCTTCCGTGTATACTATTCCCCCAATGTTGTATGACTACATTCATTGTTCTAAGAAGTGCCAGGATACCCTGTCAAACGCTTTCTCTGCGTCTATTGTGATAGACACTGCTGGTTCGTCATTTTTTGAGGCCCGTTCCAGTATGTGGCACAGGAGTCTGGTGTTATCATGTGACATGCGGTTCGTTACAAATCCTACTTGTGAGTTTCCTATCAGTCGTGGGAGTACTATGTTCAGCCTTAAGGCCAGGATTTGGCATACACCTTGCAGTCTACATTGATTAGTGAGATGGTCCTGTAGTTTTGAGGTAGCTATATGTCTTTGCCTTCCTTTGGGATAACTATTATATTTTTCTCTGACATGGTTGGTGACACCACGCCCAATCCCTCGCAGTGGTTGAACACTTTTTTCATGGCCAGTTGTAGGTGTGATAGGAACGCTTTATAGAAAGTGGCTGTGTATCCATCCGGCCCTGGTGCCCTATTGTCCTTGAGTGACTTAATCACTATCTCAATTTCTGCTGAGCTTAGTTCCCGTCCCAGTGTCTGTGCTTCCTCATTAGTTATCTTTGGGAGGTTTCATCTGTCTACCTGGTCTAATGATTGGTCCTTTCTGTACAGTTCTTCGTAGAACTCTCAGAAAGTTTGTAGGATCTCCTTGTGTCTTGTGTGTGGCTTTTTTGTGAGTCTGTGATGGAGAACATCCTTTACAATGCAACTTTTACAACGCACTACCATTACGACGCAATTTTTACAACGCAAGTTATTACACCGCATTGCGCTGGGGGGCGCTCTAGGATAGGGAATAGTTTAATTTACTATCCAACACCTTCCCTACTATCCACGGGGACTGGAGTTGGAATAGTAAATAAAACTATTCACTATCCAGTGCCCCCCAACGAAAGTCGTTGTAACGACTTGCGTTGTAAAGCCTGCGTTGTAAAGGCATGCGTGGTAAAAGCATGCGTTGAAACGTCATACATCCGTCTGTGATCTACGAGATGGTGTGCTGTCTTTGTTTGTGTTTCAGATATAAAGCTAGTGTCTACCCTGCTTTTATTCACTTCGCAGAGGTTAATTGCCTTATATTTGTTCTCCCACAATCCGGCCCTTTCGCTCAAGAATTTGTTGTATTCGTATTTCTTCTTTGTGAGCTCTGTTAGGGCGCTACTGTTCTTTTTGTCTGCGATGTTATGTTATGTTAATGTTATTTTTATAGCGCACAGCTGCCCCAGCCAAGGGGCGTCCTGGCGCTTAGACAGGTACCATAACATAACACACAAGATGCAAGATAAAAGGGGGAGGCGGCTACTCAGAGAGAGGGAACAGGAAAGTTTTGATAGTGCGCCTAAAAGTGGACAAATCGTTCAGAGCTCGAAAGTGTACTGGGAGGGAATTCCACATCCCCGCAGCAAGAACCCGATAAGAGCGGCCACCCATTCTACTGAGTTTAAAACGGGGGCAGACTGCCAGATGAAGGGCCTCTGATCTTAAAGATCTCAGCGGGATGTAGGGAATAATCAAATTGGCAAGAGCCGGCGGCGAATACATTTTTAGAATTTTAAAGGCCAGACAGAGCGCTTTAAACTTGATCCTCTGTCTGACCGGTAGCCAATGTAGGGCCTGAATGGTGCCCGAGACAGAGCAATGTCTGGGAAGACCAACGATGGCCCGCGCTGCGGCATTCTGGACCCTTTGAAGCCTGGATGCCTCAGCCTGATTTACCCCTAACATCAGCGCGCTTCCGTAGTCCAGCCGGGATAAAATCGAGGCTTGGACCACGAGCTGCCGAGTGGGAGGGTCAAAATATTTCAAAATTGGTCTCATGCCACGTAAGATACTGTAGCAGGTGGCTGCAACTTTCTTCGTGTGTCCTGTGAAAGTGAGCGCGGGATCCAGCCAGATTCCTAGATTTTTCACTTCGGATGCTGGGATAGGAATAATACCCAGCTCAGGAGGCCACCACTGGTCTCCCCATAGCTCAGCATGTTTCCCCAGGACCAACACTTCAGTTTTGGTGGCATTCAACTGTAAGCAGTTGGTCCGAAGCCAACTTGCAACTGCCACAAGTCCAGCTCGGAATCTGGGGGCCTCCACTTCTGGGTCTCCACTAAGTGTCACCGCCAGCTGCGTGTCGTCCGCATATGAGGTCATCGTCAGACCCCACTGTTTGACGACTGCAGCTAGCGGTTTCACGTAGAGGTTGAACATAGTGGGGCTCAACGAGGAGCCCTGTGGGACCCCCAGGCCCAAGGGATGGATGGTAGATTGGCAGGGTGGTATTGCCACTTTAAAGGTTCGATCAGAAAGAAAAGATCGAAACCACTGAAGGGTGGTGCCTGCTACTCCAGCTTCCTCTAGGCATTGAATCAGTATATGATGGGACACAGTATCGAAAGCAGTGCTCAGATCTAATAACAGGAGCGCTGCCGTGCGTCCGGAGTCAAGCACCAGGCGTAGATGTTCGATGATGTAGAGCAAAGCAGTCTCGGTACTGTGCCCCGGCCGAAAGCCATTTTGGCTGGAGTCCAGTATCTGATTTCGAACAAGGTGGTCAGACAAGATCGAGTTAACATAGGCTTCAGTAACCTTAGCAGTCCAAGGCAGAAGAGATATGGGGCGGTAGTTCTCAGGCAAAAGGGGGTCAGAGTTTGCCTTTTTCAAGATTGGAGTAACTACCGCCTGTTTCCACGAGGAAGGGACCGTCCCAGTAGATAACGACATGTTAATTAAAGTAAGTATTGGGGCACGGCAAAGCGGGGAAAGCGTATTAATAAGAGCAGGCTTCAGCTGATCCAGGGGAGAACCTGATTTAACTCTGAGGCTAAGTTTGTTAAAGGCCTCAGTAGACATATCAGGTAAAAAAGACAAAGTCTCATACCCCAAGGAATTAGGGTCAACTAACTCTGGATCCAGCCGATACTGGTCAAATCCTCGATAGATTTTCTGCACTTTCTCCAGAAAAAAGGTCGCCGAATTCTCGCAATGGGAGTCAGTGCAGATCTCTGCCGAAGTAGCTCTTGTATTCATAAGGTCTTTCAAGACCATGAATATTAATTTAGACGGGTTGGAACTGGCTTGAAATTCCTGAGCATAAAATGCGGCCCGTGTTCTGCAGATTGCCCTGTGATAGAACTTAAGTTTGGCAAAGTACAGGGTTTTCAAATCAGGATCGTAAGATCTTCTCCATTCCCTCTCCGCTTTCCGGCAAGTTTTTTTAAGCTCGGCGAGGGAATCACTATACCACGGGCTGGATACCTTCGAATGACCTTTCGACCAGCCTTTGGGTATAAGGACGTCAAGGGCGTCTCAGATCCATATGCAGAACAGTTGGTACCCATGGTCCACATTCAAAAAAGCGCTCAGGGGTTTCTGCTCAAGCAATCTATAGAATTCTTCAAGTTTAAGCTTATGCCAGTGTCTTTTAAAAATTGGTCTGTCCACAGGTTTAAATGGCTTGTCGTGTACAGGACAAAAGACTTCCACCAGCAGATGATCCGTCCATCCCATCACCTTCGGGTCAGACACCTTCACCCTCTCAAGAGTGGAAAAAAAAGGGATCAAGGATATGACCTCCCGTGTGAGTGGGAAGAGTGACTAGCTGGACCAGTTGGAGAGCTTCAAGATCCGCAAGCAAGGTGTTAATGGGTGTGGACGACCTATTATCAAAATGGATATTGAGGTCACCCATGATGTTAAAATTTGCGCAACTAGGCGCTAAGGAGCTGACCATATCGGCAAGAGCGGACAGAAAGACTGAGTCATTGCCAGGTGGGGGGTAGATGAGCATACCGCTAAAAGTAAAATGATGGCTAAAAGCTACTTTGAAGAGGGCACTTTCACAAGTAGGCAACCCAAGAGCTTTCCATTCAGCAGGAAAGCAGGATTTAACTGCCATAGCAATACCACCCCCTCTCGTAGTCCGATTCAAGGTATGAATCGTGTAATCTGATGGAAAGGTGAGATTCAGAATAGCAGCATCCGTGTCCTGAAGCCAGGTTTCGGTGAGGAGAAAAAGATCAGGATCGTCTTTTTCAATGAGGTCATGTATAAACTGGTGATGTTTGACCAGTGACCTTACATTTAAACTCCAAATCCGAAGACCCCGGCCTACATTGATGTTGCACTTAATTGGGGTAAGATCATCCAAAGAGCCAATCCTAGTTGGGCTATCAAGAGACCATCTCTTACAGGCGCAGATATAAGGGCCAGATAGGGGGTCTACAGGATCGCATCGGCAGACCTCAACCCTATTCCCAATAGAGAGCAAATCTGCCCGTGAATAAATCGGCATTGTAGAAGAAAACATGCCGAATAATAACGGCCCCAAATGCACAGAGCCCTACCACGTCTCGCGCTTCCTCGTCGCTGACGGGCGCAGACGGGCAGGACTCTGGCACGACTCCGGTTAAGCGACGGCGCCCCACCTGCGCGTCCCGCTGCGCGGGAGGAGGGAGCTTTAAATAGGTGATCCAATCCCAGCCAGAGCGCGAGGACGCTCCAAGATGGCGCCCATTGATGTAATACAGAGCCCAAAGCAAAATGGCGCTCACACAGGACCACCCCCGGGACCCGGACCCGCCAAAGCTGCGGTGAAACAACCTTTAAGTGCGGTAAGAGGGAGAAGACCCCGCCACGCCCGACTAAAACCAGGGCAAAGGTAAAAAATAAGGCTTCAAATAAAATACAAAACCAGGGTAATTAAAAATGCTGAAGCGCCAGCAGCAGCGTGTGCGCAGCAGTGCTAGTACCTGTCAAGGCTGACTTAAAGGTGAGTCCGCCTTAAATAGGCGATCCAATCCCAGCCAGAGCGCGAGGACGCTCCAAGATGGCGCCCGTTGATGTAATACAGAGCCCAAAGCAAAATGGCGCTCACACAGGACCACCCCCGGGACCCGGACCCGGACCCGCCAAAGCGACGGTGAAACAACCTTTAAGTGCGGTAAGAGGGAGAAGACCCCGCCACGCCCGACTAAAACCAGGGCAAAGGTAAAAAATAAGGCTTGACTCTAACCTTTGGATGTCCTTTTCTAGTTGGGTCAAGTGCAGGTTAGCACTTTTGTGTATTTTGACCTTCATATCTACTATTGTGTCCCTGACCGTTGCCTTGAGTGCATCCCACATGATCTTGGGGTCGGTGTTGAGTGTATCATTATGTTTAATGTATTCTTTAATGACTTCTTCTATTTTGTTTTTGTTGGCCTGATCTGTCAGGACATCGCTATTAAACCTCCACCTATGTGGCAGGTCCTCGTTGGGTCGTCCGCACAACTGTAGGTTGGCCTCACGGCCAATAAACATACACAGGCTACAGATCTAATATTCATATGTCTTAAAAAAAAATTAATGTGAGCTGGGTAAATAGATGTCACCTGCCTGGCAGTCATCCTTGCTGAAAGTGGTCTAAATTCCCCTTGTTCAGACCTTTACAGTATCTAGAGAATCACTGACTTCTGAAGGAGGTGCTGCAGTGAGTGGTAATTACAATTTAAATTTTAAGGTTGCTTTAAAAAACCGGGTGGCTAGTATTATGTAGAAATGCAACGCCATTACTACAGCTGCACAACATATCAAAGAAGAGTAGCACTTTTAATTGAGTATGTATTCTCTTTACACACATTTTGCTCATGCTGTTTCAGACAGATAAGTATTCTTTTTCAATTTTCTTTAAATGGGATAATTTAAGTTGTGATAGTTGGCCTCCTAAGTCAGCAGAACCCCGTCTCCCTTTAACTAAAGCATCATAGTTTCAAAATCAGCTTGCCTTACCGTCGTGGCTCAATGTTCTGCTATTTTTTGCCAGAAAATGTTCAGAAAGAGATAGACCGTGTGATAGGTTCTGCAAAGCCTCAAAGTGAACATCGAAGGCAAATGCCTTACACTGATGCCGTTATCCACGAAGTTCAGAGATTTGCAAATATCATTCCGAGTGTGCCTCATGAGACAACGATGGATGTCCATTTTAAAGGCTACTTTATTCCAAAAGTGAGTATGTGAACTGTTTTTTTTTTTCTGAATCCATCATAGTGAAACTGTTCTTTTGAAGAAGTAACCACTAAAGATATAATGATGCAGGGTTTGTTTTCAGTTCCATTAAGAACTATGAGAGTAATCTCTAGATTTCAACAGTTTTTGTAACTAATGAAGGTGGAAATTGACCACCCTCTAGGGTGGCCCAGAGCCCATTGGGAGTTTACATATTGAGGGAACGACAATTAGAAGCTACAAACACCTGGCAGCAATTAGGCAGAAGAGCTATTATAAATACATGTGTTTATGAATCAAACTTTGCTTATAGAAATGCTGTGAATACCAACGTGGCAAAAGATAGGTTTATTATTGTAAGAATGTGTACATAGAGAGGTGGCGATGGTGCTTGCTTATGAGTTGGAAAATACATTTCAATGGACATAGATTTTTCAAGCGGCTGCCGGCAAGAAAGTCGTGACTTCCTTGACAGCTTCTCCAAAACCTGATATTCTTGATACCCAACAAGGGTGGGGTGAACCGTCTGGTCTATCTCTTGAGGAGAGCCGTTTATCTTTGGAACATGCTGCATCACCCCAGGTTATTATTGACACTGTTATTGAACCTGCATTAATGGATGACATTGGCATTCTTAGTAATGATAGGAATGAACCTACTAGTCGTAAGGGTATTGAGTTTTATTCACTCTCAGAGCACTCAGAAGAGTCTGATGTGGAAGAAAATTTCCAATTGCAGGTGGAGGGGCTTGGCAACATTACCCCTACAACCATGGAAGAAAACCACAGTAAGAATCTTTTTATGGGGGTGCATCTTCAGAAGGACAAACTGTATGGAAGAAAGCTAAGGAAGGAACGGCTGAATTAGTGATGACAGAAACGCCCGACTGGGAGCTCTGCAGTGGGGAGCAGCTGTTTGAAGGCTTGGACTTATCTGATGAACTAGCGGGGGCCCGTTAGAGGAAATACAAGGTCACACATCGCTGGAAGCGATTTATAGATCAATCTCAGAGCATAGGTTGGAAACGCGGGCAGAGAATTTAAAAATACATACCGCATGTAGAAAGCTGCAAAATACAGTTAGACGGTTGGCAAAGACATGCAATGATTTTACCGACAGGATGGTGGAGGCAGAGACTCGTATTTCGTTGCTAGAAAATCAGATGGTGGCTCAAAAAGACTGTTGCAGACATAATAGCCAATAAAGATGATATGCATGACAAGCTAGTCGATTTAGAAAATCGCCTGCGCCGCAACAATCTGCGCTTTTTAGGGGTGCCAGAAGGACTCGAGGGGCAAGATGACCGAACATTTGTAGCTGAGATGTTCGAGGAAGAGCTCCCAGAGCTGAAAGAATGGAATTGGTTGCAGGAAATTCAACAGGCGCACAGATTTCCATTTCAACAACAGCCTGCAAGGAGTGGGCAAGTGGTGCAACAGCTGAGGGCCATTTTGATTTCCCTGAATAACTTTCTGGCTAGGCAGGCACTGTATGATTTGGCTAGACCAGATAAGAAGAGAACTGGTAAAGGGATGCAATTCTTTGTGGGACCTGACTACTGCCACTCTACAGTGGAAAAGAGATGGCAGCTGCGGCAGCTGATCACTCCTTTCCAAGCAAAAGGCGTACAAGTGTTTCTATTACAACCAGCTACTGTAAAGATTGTAAAAAAGGGAGGGATACGTTTTTTCACTTCTGATACTGCAGCCAAAGAATATCTTCAATCTTTGGGTTGAGGATATTTATATAGGCAATGGATTTTGTATGCAACAATATGATTGCTTTCTTGATTATTTCCTGCCATTTTCTGTTTGTTTGTTCTTTGTTTTTCCTTAAGCCGTATATATAAAGGATGCAGGAGAGGTGGGTACCAAGTGGGCTATTCACCAAGCATCACAAGGGCGATTGGCCCGAAAGCCTTATTGATGGGGGAGGGTCACGGTCATGGTGGGTGGGGGGGTTTTGTGGGATGGCGATGGGCGGGTGTAGAGGGTCACTTAGGGAGTAAAGGGTATGTGTTAAAGGGTAAAAAGTCAGTTCATGGCATGTGTTGTAGGAATGTTAGACTTTATTTTTCGGATATATTGATGGCCATGAGATATTTACATAGCAATGGCAGATAGGAGGCTGTGCATATCTTCATTTAATGTTTGTGGGCTGAACAATGTCCTTAAGAGGAAACGTGTTACTGCTGAGCTGCAGTTAATTAACCCCAATATTCTCTGTTTGCAAGAGACGCATCCCCCTGGGCTAATCGCAGGATATTATCTGAGCTGGGATTTAAATTGCTATCAACTTCCACACAATCCACCATGAATTGGGGGGGTGGCGATCTTGGTGCGTCACTGGATAATCGGTACGGGTAAAGGGAGGGTGGATAATCTTGGGAGGTGGGCTATCACTGAGTGTATTTTAGGTGGCACAAAGATTGCGCTTTGCACAGTATATGGCTCAAACTTGGATGAGGCTGAGCATTTGGAGTTTTTAAATGATGAACTGGCACTTTGGGGGACCCCACTGATACTAGTTGGGGACGTTAATATACACAGGGAAGCACAGACATGAGATTCTTATTTTATTAAGTTTAAAAGGTGTAAGCCTAAAGTATTTAGGGCTTTGCAACAGCTGTTTCAGAACCATGGATTAGTCGATGGGGTGGACGGCAGCGAACCATTAAGATGGTGATCCTGGGTACCGATTTTTTCATTCCCACACAATAGGTTTGTTCGGCTGGACTATATTTTTTTACCTTGTTTGTTGACTGCGAGCGCAAAGATAGAGGTGAGGCCCCGCATTTCATCGTATCATGGACCTGTGGTTAAGGATCTTGCCAGCTTTAGCCTTTCAAGGGAACAGCGATCCTTTTCATTTAATAAAAAACTCTTAAGCGATGAGGAATATATTCATCATGTCTTAACTTGGTATACATTGTTTATGTAGAGCAATACAGGATCCGCTACCCAACCAATGATCTGGCATTCTTTGAAAGCGGGGCTAAGGGGTGAAACACTTAGCTATGGTTGGGCTAAGCAGACACCACAGAAAGAACAAATGCTGGGTTTACTTGAGGAACTAAAGAAGGTTGAGTGTAAACTTATACAAGCGGTTAGAAGGAAAGTGAATAGTAAAGAAGCGCAAACTAAAATGGCCTGTTGTAAGGCTAGGATTACTGTAAGTCAGAAAGGGCAATCCCTGGACACTTTGCTTCAAAAGGCAAACTATTACCGCCAGTACTTTAACATTCACTCTCACACAACCAAAGATGTCAGCTAAATCACCGGTCACAAACTAAATCATAATATTTACACTCTATTTTATTAAAAACAATATGGGTTAAAAATCCAGTACAGATTGACTGAATACATCAATTTAAACACATCTCATGAGGACATTTATAAAAACAGACCTATATTAAAATAAAGGGAAAACATGATACATTTTCATATAAAAATACAATAAGAAGACAATGTATATCTAACTAACAAGACCACAATACATTTGTCAAATCCACATGAATAATTCCACAGTGTATCACAATTTAGACAACACAAACAACATAACCCCTTTGCAGTCAATAGAGCTCTTAATATTGCTACAGATTAATTGATTCAAAAAACCTTATATGAATGTATAGGGTGCTTCTAGTACAATATAATAAAAATATCTAGGAGTCCCCTAGGTAAATTTGAATTCTATGCAGAAAATGCGTCGACGCGTTTCGGTGTTGTAGCCTGATGATATGGTCACACCTTCCTCAAGACAATTTTTTATTTATTGGGGTCTTCGAGAGCAAAGCTCCATATCCTCTCTCTAGAGAATATTGTCTAGGTTCCTCACATTCACCCGATCTTTCACCAATTCATACGTTGAAAATCCAAATAACCTCTCTATTTCCAGCCACACTGAACTGAATATTCTGATCCTAAATTGGTTGCTTTTTGGTCGCTGTGAATTTCATGTTTCTGTTGGTACACTTTTGTTGTTGTTTCATATGGGTTCCTTGCAATCTTAGATAATCCTCGTTCCCCGTGGTGAACTATCTTTCCGGATCGCCACTTGCGTCCTGGTACAGAATTATTGGATCCGGTAATTTCTCCATTATACCGGCTCTTAGCGTCCACGGGTACGTCTCGTCTTACTTCCTCCCTTTAAGGCTAGGATTAACAGGGTATGGAGTCAAGAAATTGCCACTCAGTTAAAAATACATAAGGCAGAAAGATATGAATATGGGTAGGCAACTGGCAGACGTCTAGCTCAAAGATTGCGGGTTAGACAAACCTCCTAGCGAATAGAAATTTTGGAAGACGGCAAAGGGGGCACAGCTGAGACTATGGAAGGTATATTGGAGGTACTTCACTTGTATTATAAAGAATTATATACTCAAGATCTTGTGGAGCAGGGTAGTATAGAGTGGTATCTCCGCAATTTTGATTTAACTGAGATAGGGTTAGTTGAACGGGAAGAGCTAGAGGTTCCTATTACTATGCTAGAACTTCAGACAGCACTAGTGCTAGGGAAAGCGGCAGGGCTGGATAAACTCCCTTTGGAGGTCTATCAGATAATTTTTTCAATTATCAAGGATGATATTTGGGCCGCTTTTTTAGAAGCTCAGTGTGGGAACCCCCCACCATCTTGGGACAATGGCAATGCCAATATAGTGATTTTCAAGAAGAAGGATAAGTCTCCTAGGCTCCCGGGGTCGTATAGACCGATATCATTAATAAATGCTGATGGCAAGGTGTATTCAAAAATCCTGGAGCAGGATCACGGTAAATCGCATACACAGGGTCATCGCGCTGCTAGACTATGCTACTACATGTCAAAAGCATATAGGTATAATTTTTTTAGATGCTGAAAAATTATTTGACTGTGTATCGTGGGCGTTTTTGTGGGCTACAATGCGAAAGATGGGGTTTGGGCCCCAATTTTTGTTAGTACTACAGACTATGTACAAACGCCCACGGGCTAAAATTTGTACAATGGGGGAACAGTCATCTTTTGTATATATAACTAGGGGCACCAGACAGGGATGCCCCTGCTCGCCTTTACTCTTTGCTATTTACATTAACCCATTGTTGTAAATATTGGAGACCACCAACTGTATGGAGTTGATAGTAATGCGGCAACATCAAGTAAGCTTTCTTGCTTACGCTGATGATATAGCGGTAGTAACATCTGATCCAGAGCAAGCACTAAGGGAAATTGAGAATCAGACTCAGCAGTTCGGGAAAGTTGCTGGGTACAAGTTAAACGTCTCTAAAACCCAGGTTGTTTGTACTGAGGGACTTTATCCTGGCGAAGTCCGTTTCACACCAGAAGCAAGATATTTGGGAATAAAGATCAGGATGTCACTCCAAGAGATAGTCGAAGTGAACTGGGCAGACGTACTAGCTTCAGCGAAAAGCCAAGTGGAAAAGTTAGAGTGTCTCCACTTATCAATGGTAGGACGGTGCATGTTTTAAAAATGTGTATACTCCCCCGGGTAATGTACTATTTTAGGACGGTACCGCTAGAGCTGACACAAGTACAATTAATGCAGCTTCAGGCTATTGCAGATAAGTTTATATGGGGATGGAAGAAAACGCGGTGTGCTTCAAAATATATGACACTTCCATTGGCAGGTGGTGGATGGGGGGTGCCAAATTTTGCTTTTTACTTTCTAGTCTGCCTTCTGCAGAATATGCAGTATTTGGTGGTTGGGGTTGAAGCAAGGCCATTTGAAGCTCCTAACATATATCAGATGTTTTTGGGGACTCAGGTGAACGAGGCATTGCTTAAGTTCTATGAACCAAGCAATTTCAAATGCACTCAATTTAAAATTGCCTCTGCTGAATATAAGGCGTGGAAGCTGATACACAAAATCGTATCTATAAATCGGATTGGCTACTATACGCCTTTTAACTCTACGGAAATATTACCTTTGGAGTCTTGGGAAATAAAGATGGCTACTTGGAAAAGGCAAGGTATACGACATCTAGGGGATATTTATAGGGCTGGGATAATTATTCCTTTTTCAGATTTAGTGGAACGATACAAAATATCTAAGTACATTTTTTTTGAAATATTTGCCAATTCATGACTTTATTAAATAAACATTGCAGATATACGTCTATAACAACCAATTATTTATTAGAGACATTTTTTAAAAGAGCCAAGATGGGGGCATTGTATGACATATTACTGGCCACTCAGCGGGATGACATTGAGATGCATGATGCAAAGTGGAGGGATAGATTTGGCAATACTGGCTCATATGTGCAAGCATCAATAGATATGGCAAGTAAAGTTATACTGACGGCAAATCTCTGCACCCAACACTATAAAACTTTGTTTAATTTATACCATACACCAGTCAAGATGATGAAGTGGGGTGGTTTACACAATGGGAACTGCTTTAGGTGTCAGGCGGAGAAAGCTGATATTGTACATATATTTTTTGATTGTACAGTTTTAAAACAATTTTTAGATGTCATCTCAGAATTTCTATCGCAAACTACGAGGGTTGATGTCCGTATTTCTAGAGGGATTATATCAGTAGGTGTGGGTGAGGATATTGAACCCACGCAGATTTGCTATCCTTTACGATATTTTATAATTATAGCTATGGCTGTTGCCCGATTATGTGTCGCTTCTATGTGGCTGAAATCAGGGGCACCATCATATGAAATGTGTTTAATCTTGAATTTAGCCTGTACCGCATAAAATCTTTGAGGAAGAAACAACTAGGGATTAAAATCTGGCAACCTATGTAACAATATATGGAGATGTCAAATTGCAAAGTAGTTGCTTTTGATTATCATTGTCTTTCTCTCATTTTGCTTTAATGCTATTTACGCTTTGGTGCTATTACATGTAATTGTGTAATATTCCTACATTTTTGATTTAATTGACTGATTTATAAATGCTATTCGCTATGAACTGAACAATAAGGAAATAACATATAAAAAAACAATGGACATAGTCACATTTTTTATTTTAAGACATGGGAACATAGTCAATTACCAATATTTACATGGTTATTGGCCTATGTTTGGACTGCAGTTCCGTTCTTGTCTTTCTTTTTCATTTTAATATTTTCATAGAGATCAAAATGCATGCAAACAGTAGTTTTGCAGCATATACATCTTTTTGATTCACATACTGTACATATTCTGCCACCTAGTGGTTGGTGTCGGGAAGTACTTTTTACCTCTGATGGGTGGTTGTGAAACCCGATCCTCCTAGTCATGTTACAACCCCCTTTATGTGTGTGCAAGCTCTGAGAATATTTTTTTCTGCCATGGACATCAGAGGTGCACTGAAGGCTCAGGCAAGAAAGGAAGCCCACCGGAAACTCCGAAGAGAGGTAGTGCCAAGGAAGGTTGCATGGCGCTGCTCAATTTCTTCCTCATGCACCAGGGCAAGTACATGTACCGCTGGCAGAATACAGTGTCCAGGGGCCTCATTTATAAGAAGTGACGCATCACTGCGTGAAAGCAGCGGTGCGTCACTTCTCAATGCCCCCTCCTTGCGACATGATTGATGCGTCATATTTAGTTTATGACACATAATGTCGCAAGGAGATACAGATACGTCAGTATTTCTGACGTATCTGTATGGCGCAAAAGTGACGCATTGCTGGAGTGTGTCACAAAAGTGACCCAATTCCAGCAATGTGTCCTTTCACATGGGGCAAGTCCCATGTGAAAGAGCTTGCATCAGTCTTACGCATGCTGTGAGGCAGGCATGAAATTTTAATGCATTTGCGTCCTCGAAGTGGCGCAGTGAAATCTGGTAGATTTCACTGCGTCGCTTCCATGACCCTTTCTTGCGTGGGAACACCCCCCCTGCATACATTATACCTGGCGCAGGTACAATGTGGCGCAGGGGTTTACAAAGTGACGCATCAACCTAGATGCGTCACTACGTAAATATGGCACATCAAGGCGCATTTTTTACACTGCTGGTGCGTCACAAAAAGTGACGCACCAGTGGTGCAAAAGTGACGCAAGGGCTCATAAATGAGCACCCAGGTATTTAGGGGGTAATTCTGCAGACAGCTTATGGTTCACCTGGAAATAGTTTTTTTATATATAATATATGAGCAACAGAACGGGTGAATTGCTCCAAGTACTTGGATTTTTTTTAAATAACGCAGCACTGCCGCAGTTTAATTGCAAAATTGGAAATTACCAACACATCTACCATGCTGCACTTACGGCAATGTGTCAATGTGCTGTTTACACACTTCATATGCGTTTTTATAAGTGTTTGAAACCTAATTTCATAGTTTTTAGTACTACGTTGGAAACGCACAACAGTGCCTTTTCCATACAGCACGGCGTCCCACACTTCTAGTGATCGAGTTATTCCCAAGTCTTCTTTTTAGTTTCTTACATTGCTAAAGGCTCAGATATGTGTGCAATGCTTACAAGGGTTCAAGTTAAACAAAGAAAAACGGGGGGCAGATTTACAAGCCCCTTGACCTGCCAGTGCATCAATTTTTGTGATGCACTGGCAGCGCAATACACTGCCCCATATGTACAAGGACAGGAAAAGCCACCTTGCGTGGCTTTTCCCTGTCCTTGTAAATATGGCCCCTTTACATGCAGCACTTTGCGTTGAAGGGGCGTTCCATAGGTGTTGCTGTGGGTGTAACGAGGAGAAATTTATTCATTTCTCCTAGTTTTTGTTTCCTGTTTCTATGCATGCTGCATTCCACAGCACACATTAAAAGAGGAAATTACCACTTGGTAGGGAGTCAGGGCACATCTGGAGCAACCACAGAAGCCCAAGGAAAATAAGAATGCCTTTGTGGACCCACCAGTCAACAGACTAGGGATTGAGAAGGAGCCTCGAGCTGAAATGCAAGAATGGGGCTCACGGAACACTGGTGGAGTGTAGACTCACAATCTTCGGTGCAGATGGTGCTCGGGGCTTGGACTACAAGTAAACCAAAGCACAACCTCAGGAAAGCTCGGGAAGTCAATGCACTAGCAAATGTGCACGGTGTCCAGGAGTTGTTGTTCCATATCACTCATGAGGACTGGGGGTCTCAGCTTTGCTGTGGACTCGGGACTGCCTTCGAGAAATATGGAAATCCTCTTTCTGGGCTGCAGTTACTTCGGAGTCCGTCGGGAGCTTCAGAGATGCAGACCGGCAAATGCTCTGTTGCTGCCTGCTTGAGCAGGGCAGTCACTCCTTGAGGGAGATTCTTCCGCCCTCTAGTCTTTAGTAGAGCGTTAAAGTTCCAGGATTCAGTTTCAGAATTTCATCCAGGTGAAATATTAAGTCCTGTTGCCAGGGGTCCCATTATTATACTAAGAAAAGGGGTTGGACATACTCTGGGGACCCAACTATGGGAGGGTCTGGAAAGAGGGGTGGTTGCACCTATTTCCATTGTCCAGTTTTGCACCAGAGCAGGGGTTGAGTGCCCCTGCAACCGGTTTGAACTGGACTATGCACAGGGACACCAAATGTGCCCCCAGTGCAGAGGTCAAAGCACTCTCAGAGTGCACCCACCCAGCCCCAATACACTAAAGCCTGTCTTGGAGGTGGTTACACCTCCCTGTTACAGGAAACCTATTGTCCAGGCCTCCCCTCCTGGCATTTCAGTCAGCAGTAGGAGGCCAGACTCATGTCTGTGGCTGCAGCATCCATTTTGTGATGCTAGAGCTCTTTTAAACTAATAACGGTAGGTAAGTGTGTACATGCCTTCTCCCTCTAGAAGGGTGGAATTCTAACCCCGCTGCAAGGACTCGAGGGGGGGTAGGATACCAAAGTGTTTGACACAAAACACAACATGTTTCGATGCAGCCATTCCAAGGTTAGCATTAACCGCAAGGTTATAATGCACTTAAGAGTATATGGTGTGGCTGTATCACAGAACAGCCTCAGAGAATAGATTCCGAAAGCTGCAGAGGGGTCCTGCTCATGCATGGGCCCCCTCTCACACAAAACCAAGCATTCTGCCTTCAGGATTGTTAAGGCCTGCCATAGGAGTGACTTATAGGTTCATATGTGTCTGTTATTTAAAGGTAGATATAGGTAAACTGTATCTTAATAAGGAGTGATTACACCACCTTACCCAGGCTGCAGTAGCAGACCTGTGGGGCCATTTCGGAAGGTTTCCCAGGGGTGGCATAATACATGCTTCAGCCCCTGGTAGGCCTCTGTGGTACCTATGCCCTTCGTACCTAAGGTACCATATACTAGGGACTCACAAGGGTAACCCAGGAACCAATCTGGAGTTTACCTAAAGTACATGCAATCAATTTAGAGGAGAAAGCAGCTAGGCTGGGGTCCTGGATAGCAGGGCCCCAGTCAGACTAAAGTCAAGAAACAGTGAAACTCCAGCAAAAAGTGGAGGTAACCATAGTAAGCAGATGCTACTCTCCTACACAACCCCTCCCCCCAAACGCAGGGACATTAAACTAACCTTGACCAGTTGAGTCTTCATGTTCTAAGTGGAAATATCTGGAGAGGCCATCTGCATTGGCATGGTTACTCCCAGGTCTATAATCCACTGTATAGTCCATCCCCTGTTGGGAAATGGACCACCTCAAAAGTTTGGAGTTTCATCTCTTTTAGCCATGAGAAGGGCTTATGGTCAGTCTGAACAGTAAAATGAGTGCCAAACAAGTATGGCCTCAGCTTCTTCAGATCCCAAACCACAGCAAATGCCTCCCTCTCAATAGATGACCAACGTTTCTCTCTAGGGTCAGCCTTCTGCTAATAAAAGCTACTGGCTGGTCCTGACCTTCATCATTCAATTGTGATAGCACAACCACTACCCCCAACTCAGAAGCATCTGTTTGGACAATTAATTCTTTGGAGTAGTTAAGACTTTGCAGAATGGGTGCAGTGCACATGGCCTGATTCAGGTCATCAAATGCCTTTTGACAGCTGACTGTCCACTGACCTTTCTTAGGCATTCTTTTAGAAGTTAAGTCATTCAGGGGTGTCACAATTGATCCATATCCCTTAAGAAAACCTTCTGCAGTACCCAGTCATGTCCAAGAAAGCTCTGACCTGAGTCTGGGTTGTTGGAGCAACCCAGTCCATGATGGCCTGGATTTTATTCTGTAATGGTTGAACCGGCCTCACCTACAATGTGCCCAAGTATACAATCTGACTCTGCCCTATCTGGCACTTAGTAGCCTTAATTGTTATGCCTGCCTTCTGCAGGGCCTCTAATACATTTCTCAGGTGGACCAGGTGATCCTCCCAGGTAGATCTAAAGACAGAAATATAATCAAGATATGCTGCACTATAGTCTTCCAGGCCTGTTAGGACTTTGTTCACCAACCTTTGAAAAGTGACAGTTGCATTCTTCAGACCAAAGGGCATCACCACAAATTGGTAGTGCCCAATAGGGGTTGGGAATATTGTCTTTGGCTTTGCATCATCAGGTAGTCTGATCTGCCAGTAGCCAGCTGTAAGATCAAATGTGCTCAGTAATTTGGCAGAGGCCAACATATCTATAAGCTCATCTGCTCTTGGGATTGGATGGGCATCAGTCCTAGTGACTGCATTGAGACCCCTGTAGTCAACACAAAACCTCATCTCTTTCTTACCACCATGGGTATGAGGTTTAGTTACCAAGACTACTGGACTAGCCCAAGGATCGCAAGCAGCCCGTGGCAGAGGGCATGCAAGCGACTGTTGGAGCGCCGCAGTAACCTATTTTTAATCCCCCGCTCTACTCTGCTGACTACGAGCAGTTTAATCGGCCCTTTTGACCTTTGTCCGCTGATTGCAAGCAGTGACAATAATTTTTTTCATTCCCCTCACTTCTTTCCCTGCTGATTACTAGCAGTCTCACTTACCTTCTAGCCTGCCTGAAGCCAGCCATCCACCGTGGGCCGACCGCTTAACGGTGCTCCCTGGCGGCGGCGGGCGCCATCTTGGGTTGGGTTGGTCGGCGTGCTCCACCTCCGCCACACCCCCCTCATCACCATTCTATTTAGGATCTGCCCGCTCCCTCTCCTAGCGATCGCAAGCAGCCCGGTGGCAGAGGGCATGCACGCGACTGTTGGAGCGCCGCAGTAACCTATTTTTAATCCCCCGCTCTACTCTGCTGACTACGAGCAGTTTAATCGGCCCTTTTGACCTTTGTCCGCTGATTGCAAGCAGTGACAATAATTTTTTTAATTCCCCTCACTTCTTTCCCTGCTGATTACTAGCAGTCTCACTTACCTTCTAGCCTGCCTGAAGCCAGCCATCCGCCGTGGGCCGACCGCTTAACGGTGCTCCCTGGCGGCGGCGGGCGCCATCTTGGGTTGGGTTGGTCGGCGTGCTCCACCTCCGCCTCACCCCCCTCGTCACCATTCTATTTAGGATCTGCCCGCCCCCTCTCCTAGCGATCGCAAGCAGCCCGGTGGCAGAGGGCATGCACGCGACTGTTGGAGCGCCGCAGTAACCTATTTTTAATCCCCCGCTCTACTCTGCTGACTACGAGCAGTTTAATCGGCCCTTTTGACCTTTGTCTGCTGATTGCAAGCAGTGACAATAATTTTTTTAATTCCCCTCACTTCTTTCCCTGCTGATTACTAGCAGTCTCACTTACCTTCTAGCCTGCCTGAAGCCAGCCAACCGCCGTGGGCCGACCGCTTAACGGTGCTCCCTGGCGGCGGCGGGCGCCATCTTGGGTTGGGTTGGTCGCGTGCTCCACCTCCGCCACACCCCCCTCGTCACCATTCTATTTAGGATCTGCCCGCCCCCTCTCCTAGCGATCGCAAGCAGCCCGGTGGCAGAGGGTATGCACGCGACTGTTGGAGCGCCGCAGTAACCTATTTTTAATCCCCCGCTCTACTCTGCTGACTACGAGCAGTTTAATCGGCCCTTTTGACCTTTGTCCGCTGATTGCAAGCAGTGACAATAATTTTTTTAATTCCCCTCACTTCTTTCCCTGCTGATTACTAGCAGTCTCACTTACCTTCTAGCCTGCCTGAAGCCAGCCATCCGCCGTGGGCCGACCGCTTAAAGGTGCTCCCTGGCGGTGGCGGGCGCCATCTTGGGTTGGGTTGGTCGGCGTGCTCCACCTCCGCCACACCCCCCTCGTCACCATTCTATTTAAACATCCACTATGCGTCAGCGCAGCGGACGAGCGCAGCGGGCGCGTCGTAGGTGCGCCGGAGTTGCGCCTGAGTTAAGCCCGTCTGCGCCCGTCCTCGGCCGGACGGGCCCAGGGGCCTGGAACGCTGCTGCGATTTCTTACACTCCTTCCGCTCTTAAGAGCCTACAATTCTATCCTAGCTCCCTCCCGCCCGCTGTTAGAGCTCGCATTTCCTCATTGAGAATTACGGGGAACTCCCCTCCCCACTTGGGTTCGGACGAGCCACACACCCTACCCGCTCCTATTGAGTCCCACATTCGAGTACTATATCTTAACACCCGTTCTCTTGTAAGACATCAAACCGACATCTTCCTCCTACTCCTGGCTGAGAGCCCAGACGTTCTTCTATTATCAGAGACATGGCTCACTGACGACTCCCTTCCTGATATCTTGGCGGCATTACCCCCTGATTATTTTTCTGGTGAATGCCAATCGCCCTGGGGGCCGCCCCGGCGGCGGGGTGGCAGCGGTAATACGTAAGAACTTAAAAACCACCTCTACCGCTTCTCTGATCCTCCCAGAAGTGGATAATCTGGTCCTCAGCCTGGGAACTGAGGTAGGTGCAGTCACTGTCATAATTCTTTACCGCCCCCCTCTCCCTATGCCCTCCTTCCCTTCATCCTTCACTGAGCAGCTTGCTAATCTCATCACCTCCACTCCTCGCGTCGCCATTTTCGGCGACTTCAATTACTGGTTCCAGCACAAGGATGCCGGGCCGCACGCTACTGAGTTATTTGAGACCCTCTCGAGCATAAACTTCACACAACTTCTTAAGTCCCCCACCCATAGCGGTGGCCATATTCTCGACCACATCTGGATTCATGGGGTGAAGTCTTCCTGCCCGCGGATTACTCCTTGCGTGTGGTCCGACCACTCCTTGATTGAGACCACTATCTCAGTTGATGGGAACATCAGGGCCCCCCTTCTCGAGGGTGGTGTCACCCGCAAGTGGAGGGCTGTTGACTCCTCTAAATTTCTTTCCTATCTGTCTCAGTCTTGTCCTACCCTCCCCAATGACATCCGCACCGATGAGCTAGACGGTAACATCTCTCGCTGGCTTACGTCAGCGAGCGATATATTTGCTCCACTTATCAAGTATCCCCGCTCTCGGCATAGTAACTCCCACAAATGGTTTGACCTCCAACTTAAAACCCAACATCTGGAGCTACGCCAATTAGAACGTAAGTGGAGAAGAACTTACTGCCCCACGAGCAGAGACATATATGTGGCTGCTCGCAATAAATACAAAAAAGCCATCGCCACGGCCAAAACAGCTTATGTTTCGAATAGAATTTTATCTGCTTCTTGTAAATCAAAGGAGATCTTCAGAGTCCTCGACGAATTTTCCTCCGACCCCAGGACGCTCCCGACCCAGGCTCCCACACAGGAGTCATGCAATGCCCTCAGCACGTTTTTTTTAGAGAAAATTGTCATGATTAAGGATACCATTCCGGTCACCTCCCCTGGCGCTGACCTCGCCTGCCCCCCTTCCAATGCACTCTCTCTCACACATCTTCCCCCTCTCGATCCAAAATCTCTGGCCACTTTGGCCGCTCGGGTTAAATCCAGCTCTCCGGACGATTGCTGTCCCCCATCCATACTACGAGACATCTGCCTGTCTCTTCCTGATAGTGTCCTGCCCTTGCTGAACTCTTCTCTCTCCTCTGGCTCGGTGCCTAGTTCTTTCAAGGCAGCGGTGCTGGTGCCTCTATTGAAGAAACCTGGAGCCGACCCCGCAGCTTTGGCGAACTACCGGCCCATCTCCCTCCTGCCCTACTTCGCTAAAATCTTGGAAGCCCACGTTACCGCCTGTCTCTCTCAGTTCATCGAGAGCTCCAACTTCCTTGAAGCTAACCAGGCCGGCTTCAGACCTGGTAACTCCACGGAGGCAGTGATCTTGGCTGTGCTGGATGCCCTTAGAGTCGGCGTTGACAGAGGCACCCCCCAGGCCCTGGTTCTTTTAGATCTGTCGGCCGCCTTCGACACGGTGGACCATAACATCCTTCTCCACCGTGTCAAGCAGGCCGGCATCCAGGGCCTGGCGCTGGCCTGGGTTACATCTTTTCTGACCGGGAGGTCTCAGACAGTCAGCCTGGGTACTTTCAGGGCACCGAGGGAGCGTTTACTCTGCGGGGTCCCCCAGGGCTCCTCCTTATCCCCTCTTCTCTTCAATCTGTATCTTCAACCTCTTCTCTTTTCTCTGAGGCAGTGGGACGTCACCGTCTTCAACTACGCTGACGACCTGCAACTCATCTTTCCTCTTGACTCTTCCTCTGCTATCTCTAACTTTCAGGCGGCTATGGTCCACATTCTCCAGTGGATGAGCCAGAACCAACTTAAATTAAATCCCGGGAAGACGGAGCTTCTCCTTCCTGGCAAGAGCTCCATCCACTGGGGTCCGCATTTCTGGCCGTCTGAGCTCGGCCCCTCCCCCATCCCCGTGGCCTCGGTAAAGAGCCTCGGGGTCATTATTGACTCCGAATTGTCCCTTAAGCCCCAAATAGGGATGGTGGTCTCCTCCTGTATGTATCAGCTGCACAGGATTAGAAAGGTGGCCCATCTCTTGACTCCCGAAGCCCTGATTCAAGTCATCATAGCCCTTGTTCTCTCCCGCTTGGACTTCTCGAATTCCCTTTATCACGGTCTGCCTAAGGTCCTTCTCTCTAGACTACAAACCGTTCAGAACCAAGCCGCGAGACTGGCCTTCGGGATTCCGAAATGGCAGTCCGCTAAACCTCTCCTCATCAAACTACATTGGCTTCCTATTGCGTCGAGGGCAGCCTTTAAGATCGGCTGCCTCACTTTCAAATCCCTAACTGGCCCTTGTCCTGCTTTTCTGAAATCCCTTATTAGCCCATACTGTCCCTCACGCAACCTCAGATCTTCTCACCTCCGTCTCCTGGTTGTCCCCCCTTCTAAACTCTGCAGAATTGGCGGCCGGAGATTTGCTCTCTTGGCCCCTAAATTCTGGAACTCTCTCCCCTCACCACTTAAATTCTCTAACTCGCTCACTCAATTTCGCAAATCCCTAAAAACTTGGCTTTTCCCACAATCTCGTTAATTCTTTTTGCCTCCTCCAGTATCCAGCGCCAGGAAACCCATGGTGACAGAGCGCTTTATAAGCATCCCTTAACATAACATAACATAACATAACATAACAAGGGCTATCTGAGGGTTCAATGACTCCCAAATCAAACATTGTCTGGACTTCAGTCCTGATATAGTCCCTGACATGGTCAGGTTGCCTGTAAATCTTATTTTTAACAGGCAGACTGTCCCCAGTGTCCACTTCATGGGTGCACCAGGTAGTCTGACTTGGAGTTAGGGAAAACATATGTCTGAACTGATTGAGAACCTGTCTGCAATCAGTTTGCTGCTGGTCAGTGAGGCTGCCTGCCAAGGCTACGCCATTCACTGACCCATCATCAGGGTTCTTGGAGAGCAGGTCCGGGAGACGGTCACTCTCTTCCTCCTGTCGCTCATCAGTAGCCATGAGCAAGCCCATGTCAGCCTTGTCAACATATGCCTTGAGCCTATTAACATGGGGCACCCTGTGGGAGATCCTGGGAGTTCCAAGATCTACCAAATAGGTATTCTCTCCCTTATGTTCAACAATAGTGTGGGGTCCACTCCACTTGTCTTGGAGAGCTGCTGGGGCCACAGGCTCCAACACCCACAATTTCTGTCCTGGCTTGTAAACAGTCAGTACAGACTTTTGGTCATGCCAGGTTTTCTGTAATTTCTGGCTAGCCTCAAGGTTTTTAGCTGCCTTCTTCACATACTCAGCCACTCTGGAGCAGAGACCAAGTACCTATTCCACTATGTCCTGTTTAGGGACGTTTGAGAGGTAACTTATATCCCACCTTCACCAGACATAATGGGCCTTTTACAGGATGCCTAAACAGAAGTTCAAACGGGCTTTAGCCAACGCCCTTCTGAGGAACCTCTCGATATGCAAATAAAAGGCAGGGCAGTAGGATGTCCCAAGTCTAACTAAGCTTTTCTGGGAGACCCTGGATCATACTTTTTAAGGTTTTGTTGAACTTTTTAACTAAACCATTGCCTTGTGGGTGAAAGGGGTGGTGAATTTGTAGTTAACCCCACACTCCTTCCACATTTCAGTCAAGTAGCTGGACATAAAGGTTGCACCTCTGTCAGATACTACCTCCTTAGGGAAACCCACTCTTGAGAACACTCCCAAGAGGGCTCTTGCCGCAACAGGTGCTGTAGTGGTCCTAAGGGAAATAGCCTCTGGGTACCTAGTGACATGGTCCACCACCACTAGGATAAACTTGTGCCCAGATGCTGCCTGAGGATCCATCAGTCCAACAATGTCAAACCCCACTCTCTCAAAGGGAACCCCCACCACAGGTAGTGGTATCAGGGGGGCCTTTGTGGTACCACCTGCCTTTCCACTGGCTTGACAGGTGACACAGGAGCGACAAAACTCCTTTATGTCTTCAGACATGTGGGGCAAGTGAAAGTGAGGGACACATCTGTCCCAAGTCTTTTTCTGGGGCAGGTGTCCTGCTAGGGGAATATCATGGGCTAGTGTGAATAGGAAGCCCCTGAATTTCAGAGGTATGGCCACCCTCCTGGCTGCACCAGGCTTGGGGTCTCTACCCTCTGAATACAGGAGTCCATCATCCCAATAAACGTTGCCTTGGAAGGGTCCCCTGTCCCTAAGAACTCAACCTGATCAGGCTCAAGCTCGTCTGGGACAGTTCCTTCTTCAGGAGCACAATCATCTCCTTCAAGAGCTTCACTCTGAGTCAGTAGGGAAGGCACCACCTTAACCCTACTGCTCCTCTTCTTGGAAGGCACCTGGTCCAATAATCCAGAATCCAGGGCCTGTTCTGTACAAGGCTTTTTGTCCTGTGACCTAGTTACAGCAAACCCATGTGCAGAGATACCTAACATTTCTGCATGGGTCATGAGCTCCACTTCAGACCAAGCTGAGATTTCCAAATCATTGCCAAGCAAGCATTCAACAGGGAGGTCTGCACTTACCATAACCTTCTTAATGCCAGTTACCCTTCCCCAGGAGAAATTAACAACTGCCAGGGCATGGTTGTTCCTGACATTGCTAGCATTGGTCACTTGTTAAAGTTCACCAAGTATGATCTATCCAGGGTCCACAAGGTCATGTTTCACCATGGTGACACTTGCTCCTGTGTCCCTTTAGGCCAAAGCCTATTTTCCATTAATTAAAGGCTGTTGTCTGTACTTGCCCAGGTTACTAGGACTCACAGAGGAGTACATATCCATGCGTCCATTACAGACTAACACAGCATGAGTTGGCACTCTGACTAGGCCAGAGCCCATCTCAGTACCGAGAGTTAACCCTACTATACCCTTCTGCTGAGTACCACCATCTGAAGCTGAACTAGGGGAAACAGTTGCCTTAGGGGCAATGGTGGCTGGAGTTGCATCTTCATTGGTGCACTCACAAGTCCAAAGGCTATTCTGTTTACAGACTTTACACCATGGTTTCTTTGGGCCTTCCTTTTTTGAAGACTGGGAATCCCCACCATTATAAGCTTTTTGGGGGCCTTGTGAAGACTTCTGGTCTTTACCTTTCTCCCCACCCTTATTCTGATCTTGCTTCTTTTTGTCACCACCTTGGTTCTGTACCTTCTGCTTCGCCCTGGTTCTGACCCATTTATCGGCCTTCTTTCCCAATTCTTGGGGAGAGGTCAGATCAGAGTCCTTCAGGTGCTGATGCAACAGCTGATTCTGACAGTTATTAAGGATCTGTGCCCTCATGATCAAGTTATACAATTATGTATAGTCACACACTTTACTGCCCAGTAACCAGCCCTCCAGAGCCTTAGTAGCACAATCTACAAAGTCAACCCAGTCATGAGTCTGTGTCTTTTGGGTATCTCTGAAGTGTATTCTATACTGCTCAGTGGTTATTCCAAACCCACATATTAGAGCACTCTTCAGGACTTTGTAATTATCAGCATCCTCTTCTCTGACAGTGAGGAGCTTGTCTCTACCTTTGTCTGCAAAGGACAGCCACAAGATTGCTGCCCACTGCTCCTGGGAGACCTTCTGTACTTTGCAGGCCCTTTCCAGTTCAGTTATCCATTTGTGGATGTCCTCCCCTCTCTGGTAGGGAGGGACAATCTTGTTTAAGTTTCTATGGTCATAAGAATGTTCCCTACTTCCAGGAAAGTTGCTGCCACCATGGGACTCTAGTCACATTTTTTCTATCTTTTTCAAGTTCTAGGGACTCCCTTTGTAAGGCTACTCTTTGTCTTTCTGATCCTCAGCTGATCTTCTTCAAGTCTCATCTGATGCTCTCCCTTCTCCTGGGAGGTGGCCCTCCTATGAGAGGAGACAGAGGTCCCTACAGATGTGTCAGAATGGTAAGATTCCTGTGAAGGAGAGTTTGACCTTCTAGGCACCCTCCCAACTCTTCCTGGGGGGAAAAAGAAGGGACCCACTGGGCCTCCATCTCCATCTCCTCTAGGAGTTGCACTATCCAGGTCAAGCATCAGAGTCTGAATCCGGTGGGATTGGACCAATGGGATCTTCCTCATCTGCCACTTCCACCCCACTGCCTACCCCTTCATGCCTTGAAGCCTACCAAGGTCATCTAACAGTAATACCTCTATGAGGCGTTGGGTGATGGCACTTTTGCAAGTCTTCAGTTGCCTCATTGTACACAGAGCCCTTAACTCAGAGAAAGGGAATGTGTCATATGTAGATGTCTATAATGTACTGATATCTGGCAAGGATCCCTTAGGTCCTGCCCTTGAAGACATAACTTGTGAGGTGAGGTGTGGTGTATGTACTAATTACTCTAGTTGGGTACCTACCTAACTCTCTTGAGTTGTAGAAAGTGTGTGCTGAAGCCCTTGACACACAACTCTAAGTTCAGTAGAACCTACTGTATTTAAGCTTGTATTATATGTACTTCTGGTACCTTCAGTGGTTTTCAAATGATCAAACACTTGAGATTATCAGGTAAGAGGATGGCAAGCTGGAATCCCACACACTACACACCAATGTGAGAAGTTGTCCTGGCATATGCTGTCCACTATTCTAGTGGGTACTTTGCACCAGTCCAAATGACCCCTTATTGATGGTAGGTTAAAGACAACCTATATAGAAAGCCATCCTAGTGGTAGCTGTGAAGAGCGGCAGCAGGTTAAGTCTTGAAGTAATGTAATGCAGCTTGTTTTACCAGGCAGGCCTAGTAACACAGTGGACCCGCGGGGGACGCGTGCAGTGTCTAAACACAGCCGTGAATCACCATTGACTTCTATGGAGGAAGTTGCGATTATGGAGTTTTAAAGATTAGGGACACTTAGAAGTGGACTTGGAGCAAATCCCTTAAGAACTAGGTAGTTCTAGAGTCAAGACCCACGGGAGCACCAGAGTACTCAAGTTACCTCACCCAGGGAAGCCGGGTGCATAAGTGTCTTTTTGTGTCGGGTTTTGTCGTCGTTTTCTGTTGGGAGCTGCTGTAAATGCGGAAAGTGGAAAGTGTCCAGGTGGATCCAAGGGTGGATCAGAGATCTGAAGAACCTGAAAGCAGAGGGGACCAAGTCTGGGTCACTTGCCAGTGACCAGGAAGGCGATGCGTAGATGCCCACTGATGTCGGGTGCTTCCAGGTGAAGAAGGTGAAGCTTGACTCTTCAGCCATGAGGACCAGGAGGCGTCGACGATGACCAGGAGTGGGATTCAAGCTGTCCCACAAAGGATGTCGAGTGCTGCAGTGTCGGTATCCAAGTTGAACCCAACAAGCCTTGGCAAAAACAACCTATGCAGAAAGCTAAGATTTACTTCGGTGAAGACCAGCAAGGTCTGTGAGACTCACCCTTTGGAGGGAAGTCAGGACACGTCTAGAGCAACCAGAAAAGCACAATGGAAAGAAAAGTTATCTTCATGGGGACCCACGGGTTGATGGACCAGGGATCGCGAAGAGGCATGAGCAGAAATGCTAGAAGCGGGCACACGTAACACTCGTGGAGTGTAGGCCCACAATATTTGGTGCAAATGGTGCTTAGGGATTGGACTACGAGAAGCCCAATGCACAACTTCAGAAAAGCTTGGGAAGTGGATGCACTTACAAATGTGCCCGGTGTCCAGGAGTTCCAGTCACACGTCTCTCGTGATGGCTGCGGGTCTCAGCTTTGCTGGGATCTCCTGTTGGCCTCTGACATGTCTGTAAGTCCTTGTCCTGAGTCACAAATCCTTTGGGATCTGGCAGGAGCCTTGGAAATGCAGACTGGCAAGATGCTTCTTTTTTGCCTGTTTGAACAGGGGAGTCACTCCTTGACCCCAAGGGAGATTCTCCCATCTTCTAGTAGAATTAGAATGTCGAAGTTCCAGGATATATGTTGCAGAGTTTCATCCAGGTATAATCTAAAGACTTAAGGACTGGTTTCCTTTACTTATACTAAGTTTACGGGTTGGACTTACTCTAGGGTCCCACCTATGGGAGGACCCAGGGAGGGGGTGGTTACACCCCTTTCCCTTTGTCCAGTTTTGCGCCAGAGCAGGGGCTGAGTGCCCCAGCAACCGGTTTGAACTGGGATATGCACAGGGACACCAGGTGAGCCCCCAGCACTGTCTGAAATCCATTCACTGAATGCACCCACCCAGCCCCAATACACTAAGAGGTATCTGGGGAGGTGGTTACACCTCCCTGTGAAAGGAAACCTATTGTCCAGGCCTCCCCTGCCAGAGTTTCGTCCAGCAGTAGGAAGTCAGACTCGTGTCCATTTTGTGATGCTGGGGTTCTTTAAACTATTACTGGTTGTTGGACTTGGCCCTTTTGGCAGGTTCACCCCTGAACTGTTTGCCTTTTAATATGACATGATGTGAGTTGATTTCTGGTCTCTGCGCACTTTAGCACTGTGGCCCAATGTAAAGTGCGTGCGCTCTCTGAGTGTGTGCAGTGAGATTGGCCTGCCCTCCCATAGGAATGCATGGGGGATATGAGTGTCCATGGTATTTCCTGATCTGTGGGGAGTGCAGGGTCGAGTTTGGTATGTCCACCCTCGTGAGATTAAATGCTGCGCAACGGTGTGCACAGATTTAATGTGTCTAGTGTAGAAGTGCCACTTTTAGACGTTGGCATTTCTATGTGAAGTGAAAGTGAATTGACTGTCTGGCTTGTGAGTGATAGGGGCTGGCTGGTGTGCTTGGCTCCAGGAGCTAGGATGGGTTTGCCCGGTGGTGAATAGGGAGATCTGCATGTAGATGTGAGGTAGGAGTTTTACCTGGGACCTAAATGGGGCTGAACCTTCCCTCTACAATGCTGGCTCCACCCCCTGTGGTGCGTATGATGTCCCTGACCCATCCTATGAACAGGAGGAGAGGAGCTGAGCAAAACAAAGTGCTGAAGTGCTCCAGAACCAGTTGTATCTGGTTCCCCCTTACAGTTGTAGACAGAGGACTTTGCTGTATAAATAAGGGGCTGTGACCCCATGAATTTGTTCTTGTTCTGTACTCGAATCTACCAGGGGCGTGCTGCTGCTGGGGCCCAAGGGAAGGCTTGCCTCCCTGGGCCCTGCCCTGCCCTGCCCTGCCCCTGCCCCTGGATCCCTGGATGCCTGGAGGATTTTTGTTGCTGGGAGCTGCTTTGCTCAACTTTGAGTCCAGGACTTCTTGTGCTGCTTTGGGTACCCTGGGAGAGCTTTGCATTCTCCCTGCAGCACTGGAGGGCACACCGCTACCTAGAGGGAATTCCCTCTGCCTGGGGATTCCCCCCTCCTCCTTGAGCACATTGCTGGTGACCACCCCGCTTATTTTGATATCCTCAAAGCAGGCGCCCACCCTGCATGATGGCCGTCTATTGGGATTTCCCTTGCTGGTGCCATCCCGCTTATTTATCTTGTGATTAAGCAGGTGCCCACCCAGCATCTTTTCTGGTATTTTAAATGCACGGGTGCCCATCCCGCAACTTTGCCTCTACATTTACTTAAATTATTGAGGGTGCCCACCCCGCTGCCTACTTTGATGACGGAGGGAGCCTACCCTTCATTGTGTCCCGCGTTACACCGCCACAGCCCGGGAGGAGCACAGCCCGCCACCTGATTGTGGGTGGGGCCGACGATGCAAGCCTGGGCCTTGCGGGCTCTACTACCTGGCCGGGGAGAAGCCGCGCAGAGCACGTGGGCTCCATTTTCCAAGTCTCGGTCCCGAGACGGTGGACCGGGTGAAGAGGCACCCCATCCTGGTGCGAGGCATTTTGTGGCGGGGTTCCCAGGAGTAAGGGGAGCCCTGGAGGTTGAGCCTCTCAGCTATCCCAAGAGAGGAGACTGCACCGGTGGAGAAAAGACCAGATGAGTGGGGCTCACAGCAAATAGTCTTGGGCGGAGGCACCCGGTCAGAGCGGCCCCATTGGTGCAGAGGGCTGCTCCAACATTGGTGTTTTTAAAGGGACAGAGGGTCCCGTGGGCATTCCGCTAGTGCTGGCTGATCTCTGTAGCGGCACCGCAGTTGCGGGCCGCTGCAATGGTGATGGCATGTTTATTTTAAGAGCCAGATGGCTCCCAACCTTTGGCGACCAGTCTTTGCCTAGGCCCTGAGGGGCCCTTGCTTTATTAGGGGGGCACAGTTATTTTCAGAGCCTAGATGGCTCCAGACCTAGCCTACTCTCTATTTAAAGTGCCAGTACACTCCACAGTGTTTTGAGTGCATCATTTACTTTTATAGCCCCGTGTGGCGCCAACCTTTGGAGCATTTTTATTAAAAAGGGCCAGTGAGAACCCATGCCTTCACTCCTTCACAGCTGCCCAGCAAGTAGTTGACAGCTGCACCGTTTAGGCGCAATCCTTGAGAGAGTCCCTGAGAGGGACAGAAGTGGCACAGAGGAGCAAGGCCTTCCACAGCTATGCATCACTTAGTGCCAGCTGCTACATTTAGGCCTTCCTGTTAGATTACCAGCTGCCCAGCAAATAGTGGGCAGCTGCAATGTTTAGGTTTTGCGCCGTGGCGCAACTTTGACTCTGGCTGCCTAGGCAGCAGCTCTGACTTTAAGGACATAGAGCCCCTTTGTAGATGGCCAGTTGGCCAGGGCGGTTGTTACATTTATAGGCGCCAGGCCCTAATGTGATTTAGGTGCTAATGCTTTTTGGGTGCTAGGAAATGTATTGTGTATAGTATGTTTTGCGCACCCTATTTTGATACCTCTAAAATATGGTTTATGACTATGAGGTTGTTTTACCTATCTTGGTTTGTGTTAGGGAGATTATATCTTCCCTGTGTGATTTATGCCCCTATTGTAATTTTTACTTAGGTTGTTAGGGTCTGATGTATTTAGTCTTGTGGGATACTGTGCATGATCTAGTTCATGTCACAGACTGTTGCAAAGTACAGGGATCACCCGTGTTTACTGGTTGTAGGTTCTATGACCTATTTTACTTGTACGTGTTATGATCTAGTTAACTTTTACCTAGTTCACCTTGTGATGATTCTGACAGTGGTTCATGTGGCCCTCTCAGGTGTACATAATCCCTTATAAATATTTCCCTGTGCCAGTTGGCACAGTGTACATAATGTGTTTACTACTCTTTTTTTTTTAATTATGAATTTTTTTTACTGACAAACATAGCAGTTCACCTACAACCCTGGGGCCGGCAGGGTGTATATATAAGGCACTTATCACAGCAACGCTACCCATATCCCAGAGGCCGGGCAGCACAGTTCTTAAGAGTTGTTATACCAGTTTGTGTGCTAAGTGTATTCGCTGCATTTCCATAGCGTGAAATGAATCTCAAAAACACTTTTTCCCAACAAACAAACTAAAAGGAGTCAGCTCAGCCATTCTTCGTCTGTAATCTAGTTTATGTACTTGCACTACCACAAGGCCCTGAAGTGTTTGCCCATTCGTCCCAGTACCCCCCGCCATTGCTGCGTCCATCAACTAATTCCCGCTCCCATGCCTGGCCCCACCCATTGACCAAACTCGGCATAGTCCCCTGTCATCAGAGCACATCTTGATCCACCAATTAGCAATAACCCCTATGTCACCGGAGCATTGGTTCCCACCTCCACCCCCACCGCAGTCTCAGTAGTCGCACCTCCACCCCTACCCTTCAAGTATGTGAAGTAGAGTCCCCAGAAGTTCTTTGGTCTGCTCCATGGAGGGAGTAGTTCGCTAAAGCTCTCTGATTGGGTGCAGCAGTAAAGAACATCACTTGACCATTGTGACACTGTAGGCAAGGGTCCCCTCAGCCAGCACATTGCCACTCTGTGCTTTGCCAGCAGCGGCCTAGATCGACTAGCCTACGAGCTGCCTTCTGCAATTTTTTTGAGTAGCCCAGCAGAGCCAATGCCGGGTCCGGGGAAATCTCCAATTCCGCAATGGTGCCTATTTCATGGAATATTTTTTCACAGTAGAGGAAAACTCCCGAGCAATCCCATGCTAAGTATATAAAGTCCGCCGTCGAGGAGCGAAATCTGTCACATGTTACGTCCTCCCTCAGTCCATATCTGTGCAATCTTTCCGGCATGTAGTACACCCTGTTAAGGAATTTGAAATGAATCAGTCTGTGTTTGCCGTGCAGTGATATGCGCTTTGTGTTAGTGCAGCAGTATGAGCATAGATCATCATCAATTACCATGTCCAAGTCGTGCAGCCAGGCCAAACTGGCTTTGGTGTAGTGAGTAGCCCTCTGGGATATAGCCAATTTATATATGTTGGTGACCAGCTTGCGGGGAGATTTAGTTTTAATGAGGTAAGACATGCTCGCACCTCAGGGGGCTCATCCATGTCTTCCCCAAGTTGTTGGCGCAGAGCACCATGCACTCTGTGGAACTGGAAGCGTTGAGGGAGAGTGGGCGCATCTATATTGGCCCCGACTTCATCCCATGTGTTAGCAACACCATCCGAAAACAGGTCTCCCAGTTTGTGAATGCTCATTTCCCTAAGTGGACGAATGACTCCCTTATCATGGCAGGGGGACAGCCAGATCGCCCACTCCACAGACATTTCCGGGTAAGATAACAGTGCCCTTGCCCGTTGTTGTAATAAGCAATGCCAGGCATGCCGCGTCGAGTTCAGGGAATCTAGTATCCCAGTTCTGCGGTTCACCATCTCGAAAATAATGGTAGGGAGGGGCACAGGGTCCGCAAACAACCTCTCAAGCTTGAGATATGGAATATTATCTGCGCCGTGAATCCAGCTGTGTGCCTGCGCACTCTGTGCCGCCCTATAGTAAAGCTCTAGGTCGGGAGCTCCCAATTCTCCAAGGTGGTATGGCAATATGAGGACCCGCCATTGAACGCGAGCATGCTTGCTCGCCCAAGCCAGCCTCACCAGTGATTTGTTGAGTCTGGCGAAGAAGGAGCGAGGTAACACTATTGGTATATTTGCAAATAAAAAGAGGAACCTGGGAAGCACTACCATCTTCATGATAGAGACCCTCCCGAGTAGCGACAGCGGCAGCCCAATCCATATTTCTACATTGTCCTCTAGTTTAGCAATGGCGGTCCCATAATTTTCACGGAAAACAATTTCCGAGTCCGTGCGCAATCTAATGCCAAGATACTGGACCGCTTCGTTAGACCACAGCAGCGGGTACTCCATCTCAAATGATGAAGTGGACAAAGTGAGCGGGAAAGCTATGGATTTAGACCAATTGACCTTTAACCCAGAGAGTGCTCCATAGTGTACCACCTCTCGTAAAACCGGAGAAAGATTGTTTTCGGGGTCCCTTACATATAGCAGGGTGTCATCCGCATACATAGAAAGCACGATTTTGTAGGTGGGAAAACGGATACCTCTATGGCTATGATATTCCCTCAGCGCACATGCCAAAGGCTCCACAATTAGTGCGTACATTGTCGGTGACAGAGGGCAGCCCTGGGCGAGTTCCCCTGGTAATTGGGATGGCACCCTTAACCAGGTCCCCAATCTGGATGCGCGCATTAGGGGCATTATATAACACCCCTATCATTTGCAAAAAAACGGGTCAAGACCCATTCTGGTCAACACGTGTCGCATAAAGGGCCACTCCACTGAGTCAAAAGTATTCTCCATATCCAAGAAGACAGCAATGGCCTTCGTGTCCTGTTGGACATGTTGTATTGTACCGAAGACCATACGGAGGTTGTAAGTGAGGTTTCTGTCTGGAACAAACCCTGCCTGTTCCGGGGCGACTAGTTCCAGGGTCAAAAGGGCCAGGCGGTTAGCTAAGACTTTGGCGAACAACTTAGTGTCCACATTTAGCAAGAAGAGCAGTCGGTAGGACCCGCATTCCTCCGGGGATTTACCCAGTTTGGAGATGGCCACCAAGACGACCTTACTCATTGATTGTGGCCTCTGTCCTGATATACACATGTCATCAAATAACTCTGCTATGTGCGGGAGCAGAAGATCTATGAAGGTCTTATAAAAGTTCACTGTTAAACTGTCAGTCCCTGGGGCACTATTCGCCCTTTTTCATGTCAGTGCTTCAAGAATCTCATCTCTTTCTATGGGAAATGACAAGAACTCTCTGTGCGTGTTTGATAGGAAGGGTGACCTAATGTGCTCTAAGTAAAGTAGTATCTCCCCGTCCATATTGGACATGCGCAAAGCGTACAGGTTTGAATAATATTGTTTAAATCGATTAGCAATTTCTTCTTCCTCCGATAGCAGGTCGCCCTCCTCCGACCAAATCATAGTAATTGTGGTCTTGCCCCGTCTTGCTTTCAGCATATTGGCCAACACCGATCCCGGCCTATCTCCCACCCCATACGTGTACACTGTGGCATATTTTCCCAAATGTTGCACCTCACTGTCCGCAGCCTTGTGGTACTCCTCTAATAGTGTTTTCATAATATCGGTGGAGTCCTGGTTCATCCCCGACCGCTGACCATACTCCAGCCCGCCCAGTCTCCGCTCTAGAGACGACAGTCTCTGTCTTATGTCACTGAGCAGCCCCAAGTGCTTAGACAAGGCCACCCCTCTGATATACACTTTAAAAGCTTCCCATACCGTCCGGAAACTGTCCACTGATCCGATATTGGAAGTAAAGAATATTTATATTTCTCCTGCCATAGTTTCTTTAAAAAGGGGGTCGAGCAGTGAGTAAGGTGGGAACCGCCATGTGAATGGTGGGAGTGTTTTCTTAGGGGTGGACAGGACCAACAAGATGGGAGAGTAGCCCGAGAGAGTGCGCAGCAATACTCGGCAAGAGCGGATCCGGGACATGACAGGCACAAGCCAGTAATCAATACGCGTATGTAGGTTGTGGTAAGCAGAGTAGTGAGTGAAACCGCCGTCCAACTGGTAAAGTACTCTCCATACATCAATAAGGTCTGCGCTAATCATAACCCGTTCCAGAGCTCTCGCTGCATCCGTCGGCTTCCTGAGCGGGCCTCCTGACCTATCTAAGCTCAGGTTCATTACCAGGTTGAAGTCTCCGCCCCAAAGTAATGGTGTCATCCCGCACCCACTCACCGAGCTAGCTAGTTTGTCAAAGAACTCTGGGCAATCGTAATTTGGACCCTAGATGTTTACAATAAGCAGGTTCAGCCCCCTACCCTGACATCGCAAATCTACAGCCCGTATCGGACGTCAGCAGTCGCAGCTTGTATTCTGATCTGGGGTTAACCCAGGTCATTACTCCCCTTGCGTGATTTGTGAAGCCTGCAGTGTAGACATTCCCCGCAAGCCCCCTGGTACGCATCATAGGGCTCTGCAGCTGGAGATGAGTGTCCTGAAGGAGAAAAATTTCTATTATTTGTCTGGAGAGATGTTAAGCACCTTGCGGAGTTTGCAATGGTCGTGGAGGCCCCTCACATTCCATGACAGTGCTCTAAGGGCATCTACAGGTCTCTGGCCATCGGCCTCCTTAGTCGTTACCATCTTGTCTATTGTGCGTAGTGCAGTTTCCTGAGTACTGAGGTTTATATATGTACTATGTAAAACAAAACAATATAGCTGATCTCTCTGACTTCCTTAACACAAACCACACCCCCACTTCCCTCCCCTCCTGTCAGAGCTTCCAGAGCTTCAACTAAGCAAGGGTACTCTGTACCTTGAGGAATAAGGATTGTCGCAACAACAAGGTGAGAACCACTCGGAGCCACCGCTGGAGCTCAGCGGTTCACGAGCGGAACTGCAAGAAGGCCGCTGACTCGGAAAACGAGTTTGCGGTCTAGTTGTTGCTCGCTACTCCAGGTCCAAGATCCTTGGTGTGGCACGTGCGCTGAGTGAACTGCGCACTTCACTAAGGTTTGTGAGAGAGACGTTTGGCTTTTGGAGTTCTGTACTAATTCCATTTAGCCCCCTCGAATTGATTGCCTTCCAGAAACCCGTGATCCAGCATTGTAGTACTCCTAGAATCCAACTATCGTTGTAGACTTCGAGTTGAAGTGGCCACAGAAATCAACTTACCTCATAGAGATTCGAGACTTGAGAAGCTCCCGGCAGCATTCGAGTCACCTGAAGAGAGAGACAAGAAAACGGAAATACAGATAAGTGCATGCATACCTAGTAGATTAGGATAACGATTGTGTACAGAAATTTAAGGAACTAAATTTCAGACTAAAGAAATACTAGAGACTCGTATTTTCGAAGTAAAGTTGCTACAGAGAATACTTACCTGAACAAGGCTAATAATAGAGGAAGAACCTGTAAGTAAATAATAATCAGAGTGAAGGAACTGATAAAGGACAATACTTACCAGAGACAAGTCAGCGGTTTTCCGGTGTTACCTGAAGGACATAATAAGAAGAAGCATTTAAGACAAAATACCCAACTGCTAGAACAAACTAACAAGGTTAATATAACAGAAAAGAAAGACTTAATAGGAGGTAAGAGTTGTGATAAAAGGTTATAGCCAGAGAGATTAGATTTGTCTTAGAGAACTAACCTAATAAATATTACAGTTTATATCTACAGGAGCACAAGAATAGAAGCATAGAAGACAGAAAACGCACAAGACGAAGAGTAGCACTAGTATCTGGATAGCTAGGTAAGAAGTAATAACAGGCATTAGGAAGAGTTAACTAGAGTTAGGTAGAGAACTCAATTTTCCCTGTTTTATGTGCATTAGGACTTCCAAGAGTAGTCGGTAAAAGAAACATTATCGACTAACAGAAGAAGCCAAGCAGAACAGATCCAGAGCAGTCTCTTCTTGATTTTTTATTTTATCCAATTCCCCCTTCCCCCTTTGGGGTTCCGGAGAGCCACGTTTCACCTAACTGGCTCTGAGTATCCTGGAGGTGGAGTCGGGAAAAAAGCATCAGCCTCTTCCATGTGCAAGTCAGGGGCTTAGAACACTTTAAGATAACTCTTCTTGACACCTCCCCCCACCCGCAGCAGGCCACCCACAACTTGGTCGCGCAACATCTCTAACAGGGACCTCCCACACCTCCCCCCTCCCACCCCCAACTCAGTCAACAGTGGTGGTGTTTGATACTTGCAGGCGGAGGTCGCCCCTTATACAACTACTAGCTTGTCAACAAGGTTATCCTGTCTCGACCTCCACATTCCTATTTCTAGCATCTTACCCTCCTCTGAACTGCAGTTCGTGTCAATACACGTCAGTGTGAGACTCCCCCATCTGGTGTTGTGGACCCACTAATATTGTGCATCCCATTAGGGAGCTCCTAGGACTAATGCTGAGGCTAAAATAAGGTCTCCGGATGATTTTAGACTTTCGCATGCCCAATTATAGCGGATTGTCTTTGAGAGACGTACACATCAAAGTGTCCATAAACGTCCGCCCCAGCATAGCAACATACATCTTCCTACTACACTCTCCCTCACCCCTCGGCTCTCCCAAACCTCAAAATACATTCGGCCAGGTCTCAGTCCTGTTCTTCAAGTGATTCCCCAGCCGCCTCATCCAGGAGCTGTCATTCCGGGCTCTTTCGTTGTTCCCTATGTCCAGTCTTTAAACGCCTTCTGTAGAGCCTTCGGATCTGTAAAAATATGGGAACGGCCTTGCCTGTTCACCCGTAGTTTGGCCGGGTATAGCATTTCATAGTACAAGCTCAACTCCCGGAGTTGTTTCTTCATGGGGACAAAGTGCCAGCGTGCCTCCTGAACTCGGGCAGTGAAATCCGGATAAAGCGAGATGGTTGACCCTTCATATGGAAGTGTCTGTTTTTACCTTGCCTTGTGCAGTACTGCATCTCTGTCCTGATAGTTTAGCAATTTGGCTATGATTAGACGTGGCGGCGCTCCTGGATACACTCGGGCCCCCAAGGAGCGGTGCACCCTTTCCACCACAAACATATTGGAGAACACCACTGCACCTAGTAGGTCGACCAGTAGTTTTTCTACAAAACGTTCCATGTTGCAAGTTTGTGTCGTTTCCGGCAGGCCCGTGAACCATAAGTTGCAGCGTCTCAAGTGTGCTTCCAATCCTCGGTTTTATCCTGCAGCACCTCCATGATCCTCCCAAGCTGCTTATGATCAGTATCCAGTGTTGTTAGGGCTTCTTCAACCTCCATGAGCTGTTGCTCAGACATGTTGAGTCTTTCTACGTGCTTGTCTGGCCGTTCGCCCATTCGATCCATACGATATGAGAGGGCGTCAATTTTCGTACCCAAAGAGGAGATGCCGCTTTGCAATCCCTTTTCCATCGATAACAGCAAACTACGGATGTCCGGTTCATCTCCAGTGGGGGGTGTGGGTCTGTCCTTCTCCTCCGATGTAGAGTCATGCGACTTAGAGCATTGTTGTCCAAAGGTCAGCTTGGACATGGTCTTGTCCGCTCTGCCCATCTCCTTTTCTCGTGTGGGCCTGGTATGCAAATACCACAACTTGTCACCTCTCTAGCAAGTAGCTGCCAGTGGCCAGGCCGTGAGTCCCCCTGTGGGCAGCAGTCTGCAGGGCCACTATCCAGTGACCGATGTGCAGTGTAAGAGTGCTGCACCAACAAGTTTACCAACTGTGGGGTGGGGGGCCGGGCGATGCGACATGTATTGCTTCAAATGTCTGAGCCGCTGTGGAAGGGCAGGCTTGATAAACAGACGTGGAGGCTGAAGTAGGGGTTTAACAGAAAGTGGTTTATTAATAATAGGACGGGTTGTAAATTGGTGGGAAGATTGTTCTTGATGTTCTCCTTCTTAGGACGACTCCTGTGATGAGCTGGAGGGAGTTGATATGGGCAAAGGTGTTGTCTTGCTCTCTGGTTCCTCTGGACCGAGGTGGTCTCCCCGGAGGCTCATAGGAGGATAAAAGAAACAAATAGTGGAACCGTAAGAATGAGGTTCTAAAGTTATGGGTTTGATCTCCCTTCACCACACCTTTGTGCTCTATCCAGGTCGTGTGTCAAGTCTAGAAAGGATTGTGAATCAAAGAGCCCCAAAACAAGTTCAGGATGAAAGGTAAAAAGAGGGTCTTTATGAATTAAGTGCCTAAGAGAGGTAATAAAGGGTGCATAACGGTATAGCCTATGCCGACGACAAGTAGTATTCACCATAGACTGTCTCCAAGAAAAACGGCCCTATACCAGGTAATACCCTCATGTTCACAATTCACAGCCTGTAGTCCCTCCCACTTCCCCCCCCCCCTTCCCAGTAACCCTGAGCCGGTTGTACTCACCGGCTCTGCCGTAACTCTCCTGAGTTACGGCCGCTCCCAGCATCCTCCGGACACCACCAGTCCTCGTACCAGCTTTCCTCTCCTTCCTCTGGGTTCCCTGGTGTTCTGGCATCCGGTAAGTCGGGTCCCGCGTCTACTCTGTCTCCCTCGGGTCCCGCATCTTCTCTGTCTCCCTCGGTTCCTGCGTTTTCTCTGGTTCCCTCGGATCCTGCGTCTTCTCTGTCGTCCTCTCCACTCCGGTGTTTTCCTACTCCTCTCGCGCCAACTCTCTCTGGCCCTCCTCTATGAACCTGCCGCATTTTCATTGGTTCACGTCTGTCCCTTCTGGTTTGCAGGGGCGGAACTTCTGGGTCATGCCTGTTGTCAAATTCCTGTGGAAACATAGCAGATGAGCATGGAAGTTGTAGTCCGGTGTGGTGTTGTTGATATTGCACCCGTGATCGTTGGTCCCCCCTCGACGCTAGTCCGGTAAGTGTCTCTCCTCCCACCGGGTCCTTCTCACAGCCGCCTTTTCGCCAGTGGCTATCCAGCTGTGCCACGTCACCCCTGGGTGTTTCTAAGAACAGCAGGGCTATGTCCACCTTAGCCACTGTACTGTGCTCTGCTCGGTCCCTCCTATCTACAGGGGGCTTTGTTTGGAAGTATTGTGCCAGCTGGGCATGTCGCTAATTGTGAGGAATGCGCGACCTCTAATGGTAGCCCCTTCCACCACCTACACCGTGGCTTGGCCCAACTTGCACCTTCTCGCCTCTTCTCCAGTGTTCCGTCGTCACCAGGTGCGTACCTCCTTGCGCACTTACTTTCAGCCCTGCACCGTGATCCACAATTCGGGCAGCTTCCTGCAAGACTGCAGGCTTCGCACCCCACGCAGTCCCTTGCCCCGGCTGACAGACTTGAACTGACCTGAGCACGCAGAATGGCAATCCCGCCCAGTGTTAGGATCCTTATTCAGTAGTCTGTAAAGCAGCACCAGCGCAGACGGTGCTACGGCCACATGAGGCCCCCTCCACACAGGCACCGCAACTCTGCCGGGCACACAATGCCCGTCCACTTCACTGCTGTCTCTCCAACCCTAGGAGTACGCCCTGTAAATAGCACCCCCGAGGCTCCTCTGCTCGTGTCCTCCTTCACTGTGCTGTGCCTGGGTGCAGGGCATGTATCCTGCCAGTGAACTCTCAGCAGCCAGATCTCCCAAACCTCCCAACTGCTTGCGCAATGTCAGTGGTGCTCGAGCTGCAGTCCTGCCTTGCCTTGCTGTCCTCACCGGTAACAGCTGATGTTCCCTCTTCCAGGTGCGCTCCCACTGGCGTCCTCCACTGCCTTATCTCATTGGCATCACCAAGGGGTTTCCTGCTGCGGCTACGGCTGCACACTCTCGCCCTGGGAGGAGAGGGGTGGGGTCCCACTGCAGCACTCACGGGCACCTCCTGAGCCACAGCAGCAGCGCTGCCCCTGCCTCTTGCATTCCGCTCCTGTAGCCGCGCAGGCCCTGCTCCCAAAGTACAAGTGGGCAGCCCGATCAATCGGCCCACGAAGCGCGCCCAAGGTCGCAGCTCCGCCTCGCTCCTCACTCGTGCTCGGGTGTTAGCAGCCTCCTGACTTGCCTCCTAGTCGACACCATAGCCCTGGGCAGGGAGCGTCCAGAATGGTCGGGCTGAGATTGTCGAGTTGCAGGCACTTTACACTGGCAGAGTGTCTGTCCACATACGATATTTCAGTGGTAAGTGAGACGGATAAATAAAGAATTCCTGATCCGTATTCCAGAGCTCAAAGCTCAGGTGTCCATCTCTGTCGCAAGCCTATCTCCGCCCCCATGTGTTTACTATTCGAATGTGTTTTGAGAATACAAAGGCTATATGATATAACCTTGTATGGAGTTCTTTTTGTGGGGGGCCTGGGATGTTGTTGCTGGTGGGTGCATGCGCAAATGCTTTACACATTGCCTCTGGGATTAGCCTTACTGCTCGTGCCATGCTACCAAGGGGGTGAGCAGGGGTTATCTTTGGAGTGTAACTCTCTTGCCCTAACTAGAGTAGTCTCTGCCTGGCTTTGGCGCAAGCCTCAGCCAACCAGAGATCCCAGTTCTAACACTGGAAGTCACCAGTGAGAATAAGGACTTGTGTTTGCGCAGTACCACAGCGACAACTGGCTTCACTACAAAACTCTGCATTTTAGATAGTCACATGGAAAGGGATTAATGTTTCTAAGTTGGTTCTAAATGTCATTTCTGTGGAAATGTGTTTCTTGTGCACTGTGAGTTGGCTGTCCTGCCAAAGACAGAAACCAGAGATTCTGGAGGAGAGACTGCCCTTTGGCCACTTTCCTGGTTCTTGGGTTGGCCTACAGTGGGGACCTAATGGGTATGGAGTCACTAGCTCGGGAGGGAAGATCATCCCCCAAGTGCAGTGTGAGTTTTTCTGGATTCACCAGTAAGGGTGGGATCCAGTGGAGGCAGCTAAAGTGTGTCCAGTGCATGTGTTCCCCGTCCCGTTCCCATAGTGTGGTACCTGGTGCTCAGTAAGAGGGGTGCAGGTTGAGATTCACAGACAGTAGATACTGTCTCACTGGTCTGGGGGGGTGTGTGTGGATGAATGGTGTTTTGCACTGGACGAGTGAGTGTAAGTTCTCTGAAATAAGGAGCTTGCTGAATACTTTGGTGTGAGTCCTCTGAAATAAGGAGCTTGCTGGTTGATTGGGTGTGAGTTCTCCGAAATAATGAGGTTGCTGAATACAAGTGGTGTGAGTTCTCTGAAATAAGGAGCTTGCTGGTTAATTGGGTGTGAGTTCTCTATAATAAGAAGCTTGCATCATGGAGTGATTCCAAAAGGAGTGGCTGAGGTGTCTTCCAGCCCAGAGTGGTGGTAGAGGTTCAGAGTAGCCCAGCTAGGTCCCGGTGTAGGGGCTCACGTCCTGTCTCTGAGGAGAAGGAGTGGGTGGGACGGCGTGTTTCCATGTGGCTGAATCCCTGTCTTAGGACCTGGATGGTTTCTTTAGGGAACACCAGGTTGGGAGCCTAGGCTGTATGTGTAGACTATTTGAGGAGGATCTCCCAGTGTTTAGAGAACATGGAAACTCTGTAAGCAGGGCTCCAGTAGTTCTGGTGTCTGGCTGTACCGCTCCAGTTGGGAGGGTACAGAATTCCAGATGGAGGAGTGAGAGGGAGAAGGAGTCCCCAGTGGGAACCAGTGGTTCAGGGGCCAGCCGGAAGAGCTGTGTTGCCAATGATTGGCCATGGAAGCGCCACTTCTGTCCTGGAAGATCTGCACACACTGTCAGTTGGACAGGAGGTTGTGAGATCTGCACCAGGCAGACAGTCACAGGACACATTAGTTATGTGTCACCCTTGTAAAGTCGTGGTTCGCCGGGCATCTGACCAAAGGGTAGTGTCCCTGGGTTGGGACATCAGGTTCAGGTGTTTACCTGTCCTGGACGGAAGGACAACTGTAATCAGTGTCCTTGGCATTAGTTATGTGTCACTATTGTGAAGTCCTGTTGCACCAGGCATCTGACCAAAGGGTAGCGTCCCTAGGTTGGGGAGCCAGGTTCAGGTGTTTGCATGTCCTGGATGGCAGGGTGACTGTAATCAGTGTCGTCCTGGCCAGTTTTGCCTTCTAGGAGTACCCCTGTAAACATATGTGGGGCTCATCTTAAGTGGAGAGACCGTGTATTTCCCAGCAGGTGTGGTACAGGTGTAGCAGGGATCTTTAGGGTCCTTGGCTGAGTGTTGTAGTACTACCCTGAGAGCAGGTGGGGCCTATCTAAGTGGAGGGACCATGTTATCCAGTGGGATAGTACAGAACTCTGGAAGGGGGTGCAGAGGAAGGGTGTACCTCACCTCTGACCCCTGTGCATCCGGTGAATGTGGATCCCAGGTGGTAGACAAGTTGATGGAGAGAGGTCTTAAACTGGTGGGAGAGTTGTGTTCTGGAGATAAGTACATGATAGTGAATGGTTGATTGGAGGAGTGCATAGGCAGCAACAGGGAAATGGCTGGACTGCATGGATAGTGCTCAGGGGATTGTAGCAGTGCATGTGTTGGTGCCTGGGTCAATGCATGAGTAACTGGGTACTGATTGGATGATTAGAGTACTGAAAGGAGAGTGCATGGTGAATTTATAATTGCCTGGGTTTTGGCGGAGTGATTGGATAAGTACAGGTTGCTGGCTGGGTGATTGAATGAGTGCATGGGTAGTGACAGGAGGATCAATGGACTGCATGGGTTGTACCCAGAGTATTGTAGCAGTGCATGGGTCATTGCATGAGTGCATGTGTCGTAATTTGGCAGTGCCTGAGTTAGCGTTAAGCTCAGCTACACGAACATTTCTGTTAACTTGACTAAACGTGCGGGGGCCATTTTGTATTCGGTGGCTTCCATTTTGTATGAACATGCGGCCTCGTGGTCAGCGTGCCCTTTCGTCCTTTCTTCATGCCAATGAACCTTTGCCCTGCCCAGCAACAGGCTATTTTTAGCAGTGGTCAGTCTCGCGCATGCGTACATCTGATCTTTGGACTAGAGAGTGGTCACTCCTTAGGAATGTTCCTCCCAACTGACCAGTGGTATTAAACCCCTCCCACATGTTGGCTGTGTTCCAAAAATGCCCTTATATGTACCTAAAACTGTGCTAATGTATACCACCTACCTTTTTATTGCTGTTAATCTGTATAAAAGAGGTCGCGCACCGATGTTCGGTGTGATACTTCTTGCATTGCCGAAGGGTGCTGTAGGAATGTACCACCACCCCATGGGGTCCTAATAAACTTGTCTCTTTGCATTTTCAGTTTCCGTGCCAACTTCTGTTTATGGTGTTCGAGTGTTTTTGCAGAGTATGTAGACCTGATAGAACCCGATACCACAATTGGCGACCACGAAGGGACTCATCGGCGACTCGGATGCCCGAAGGAGAGGTCACGACGAAGGATTGGAAACTCGCTATGGACGCGTACGTTGCCACTGAGTGACCCGAGTCTTGGCACCCACGGTGTTTTTTCCTTTCCTTCTGATCTGACCTTCCAGGTGGCACCGGTCCTTGACTGAGAGTCTGATCGTTTGGCTTGTCGTGTAGTGCCTGTTTTGGCTGATTCGGCTACGGAACTTGGCAGTTGGAATCTGGACACTTTTGAAGATATTTGGTAAGCTTATGTTTGGTAAGGTAGTCTATTGACACTTACTGTGGCTTTTTGAATTTGAATTTGAATTTGAATTTGTATGACTTAGCTAACGTTTGGACCTATGATTTGAATTATAAGTGGAGTGCACCTCACATAGGCAGGCATGTAGGGATATTTCTCTGCTTTTGAATTTGTTTGAACGGCACATTGTGCGTAAGTACCCTTAAGTGCCATTTTATGTAATATCGCATTTTTCCGTGATATTTTGAACATGCCTGTTCTCAGCACACTCCGAGGAATGTGCTGCTTTGGAAATGGTACCACTTATCGATTAAATGAATCTCAGCCGGCTCCCCCAGAGGAGACTCCTAATCGCGAAATGTACATTAAATTTGGCCTTCCTCCCATAATGTATAGCACGTTATGGCACAAATACACTAAACCTGATCGTGAATTGCAATGGCCACTACATGGGTCATTAGACTTGCGAAAAGTCCAGTATGTAGAACAGTGTTTGTTTCAGCGCAGGTCTAGACAGGATATGTTTGATTGTGTGCGTATGTGGGAGAAAGCGGTGCGTGAACGAATGAAGCGTGCAGAAGCCTTGGCGGACAAAGAGCAGCGAAAGGCTGCTCGGGATAAAGCTTTACAGCTACAGGAGAAGGAATTGCAGGAACAGAAAGAGAAAGAGAGTCGAGAACGTAACTTGCAGGTTAATGGTCAGTTTCCTATTAGACGTCCTCTTTATCCTGTCCTTACTAATGAATTAGATGATTTTTCATTGTTAGATCGTTGCCCGCCTCCGTATGTTCAGCCTACGGCTCCGGATGAGGACTCGGACGAGGATAGCCAGGATAAACAGCGTACCAGGTTACATGCTGAGCGTATAACGGAATTACGTTCGATTGCTCGTAAACTTAACAGTGATACTACAACTGTTTCAGGGGTTAATGATCTTATGAGTCAGTGGTCTGACAAGGAACGGTTGTATTTTTTAAATCATTTTGCAGATGAAGTTGTTGAACGGTTTAGAAAACACTCTCCTGAGTTGGAACCTAAAGATATATCAGTTGTTCGTGAGAATTTTCGTAAAGGTATTTTTGCTCTTTCAGATGCGGACTAATTCTTCCGGCGGTTGGTTCAGGTACGAGATGAGGCGACACGATTGCGAGCGGCGAAAAAGGCATCAGAGCAATCAGCGTCTGGATCGACGGAAAAATCCCGAGTGTGCCCTATCTATGGATCAGATAAGAGTGTTGCGATTAATGTTTTGCCTATGCGGGAAGCTGCACCTTTGTATGTCCCTCCTAAAGGGGATGGTACGGATGAGGATAAGACGTCTAAGGATTCAAGGGGCTATTTTATATATAATTGGGTTTATACGCCATGGAATAGAGCAGATGTTATGGCACTTAAGAATGCTTTGCCTGACCCCCGTAAAAATCCAGCAGCTTTCTATGATGGTGTGGAGGGTGCTATTTCTTCGTGTATTATGACGTTAGTTGATATTGATCTTTTCTTTGGGCTGATATTGCCTCCTGATATGTGGAGGGTGATTCGTAAGTTTGACGATCGAACGATATTAGGTGCAGATTGGAAGGACATAGTGAGAGCTGATTCAGATAGGGAACCTGCATGTAAACCGTGTCAGTTGATTTTAGAATTACCAACAGCTATCTTGAATAAATTAAAAACGCTTGTCCCCCTAAGAAAATAGATTGGACAGTGTTAGCGTCTTGCAAGCAGAAGTCAGACGAATCGGTTTCTGATTTCTGTTCACATTTTGAGGAAGCATTCCATGATTACAGTGGACAATCATTAACAGAGGACACGGGCAGGCACTTATTCGTAGACAAGTATGTGGTTAATCTCCTACCGGAAATTGCAAAGCGATTAAAGGCTAGTGAAAGTTCATGGACCACGGCAACGCCTGCCTCCTTATTAACTATGGCTCAGTATTATGAACGTCAGGAACTAGAGGCTAAAGAAAGTAGTGATAAGAAAGTAAAGGACTTAAAGATGAAAGTGATGTTGGCACAGGTTTGTGCTATGCAATCGAGAGGGAACGATAGGGGTAGACGAGGATCGTACGTTACGTCTCCCCCTCGTTCCGACAATTCTGAGGATCAGTGTGCATACTGTAAGCAGTTTGGACATTGGCTCGCAGATTGTCCGGTACTTCGTGAACAGCGTAGTCAGAGGGGTCGAGGAAGTGGAAGGTCACAGAATAGTTATTCAGGACCCAGAGGTGGAGCGAATGATCGTGGTAGGTTTGAAGAGAGGGGTCGTGGTCAGGTTGAACATAATACTTTTGATCGGCGGAATCAATACCAGATAGCTGAAGGAGAAAATACTGAGTCACAGGATAATAGATATGCATAGGATCGCGTAGGATGGGGTTTGGAATCGGTTGAAGTACCAGTTGATCAAAGGGGTCCATATATATCAGCACATGTTTTGGGTTCTACTGATCAGTTTCTGGTCGACACAGGAGCTACTCGTAGCGCTCTGTCCAAACACTTGGTACCAAGGGCTCCCCTGTCTGGTGAAACGATTACAGCAATAGGGTACGATGGAACACCTTCACTAAGCCCATTGTCTCAACCCCTTACATTTCATGTTGATAAATTCGCTGCCCCATGTCCGTTTTTATTATCTCCAAATACACCAGATAATATTATGGGACTTGATATGCTAAAGCATTTTCGTGCAACAATACGCTGTGCCCCTGAAGGGGTGCGGGTCATTTTGAATGAAAACTACCCAGAAATTGAGAGATTGTGCCTCATGCAAGAGGCCGACGCATTAGCTTCCCTTCCAAGTACGTTATGCGCTACTTCCGATACTGATGTGGGTCAAATGATTATTCCTCCTGTGCGCATTACTGTAAAGGAGGGAGCGGTTTTACCTCGTGTTCCTCAGTACAAGATCTCTAGAGAAGGCGAACTAGCTTTGATACATATTGTGAATGACTTGATAACGGCAGGGGTGGTGAAGGAAGTTCCCTACAATGTTTGCAACAGTCCAATTCTTCCGATCCTAAAGAAAGACACAGACACTAAGATCTATTGTTTTATTATTGATTTGAGGGAAATTAATAAGATAGTTGTACCGCAGTATCCGGTAGTATCTGACATTACCACCTTACTTGCTTTGGTTCCACCCACGGCTACTACATTCACGGTGATTGATTTGAAAAACACTTTCTTTTCAATCCCTATTCATCCTGATAGCCGATATTTGTTCGGCTTTACATTAAATAATAAATCTTATAGATTTTGTCGAGTTCCTCAAGGTTACACAGAAAGTCCTAGCATTTACAGTCAGGCTTTGAAAAGACAACTTGATTCATTTGATTTGCCGTCTGGGGTGGCACTAATCCAATATGTTGATGACATTCTGCTTGCAGCAGACACACAGGAGCAATGTGAGGAGAGTACACTCTCCCTGCTTTCTTTCCTTGCGGAACACAATCACAAGGTTTCGCGGAAGAAGCTACAATATTGTAGACCAAAGGTGACATATATTGGTCATCTTTTGTCTAAGGAGGGACGTGCATTAACATCAGACCGAATTCACGCAATCTTAGACACACCAGTCCCTTGCATGCAGAAGGATGTTCGTGCTTTCATAGGTTTGACGTCCTTCTGTAGGCAATGGATACTAGGATTTTCGTACATTGTAAAACCTTTGTTAGCGTTGCTGTCCAAAACTGCACCACTCCCCCTCGAATGGACGGACGAATGTCAAAATGCTTTTGAACAATTGAGACAAGCTCTTCGTTCTGCGCCAGTGTTAGGTACACCAGATTACACAAAGCTCTTTACACTATATGTACATGAGAAGGATGGGTGCGCATTGTCAGTCTTGGTACAGTTACACGGAGATAAACAGAGGCCTTGCGCATATTTTTCAGCGGTACTCGATCCTGTGGCTCGAGGACTGCCTGGATGCCTTCGAGCAGTTGCAGCAACAGCAGTAGCTATGCGGCAAAGTGAGGGAATAGTGTTGTCACACAAATTGTTGGTGTTAGTTCCCCATGCAGTAGATGCTTTGCTGAACCAAACGAAAACGCAACATCTAACCAGTGCCCGTTTAACGGGATACGAATTAACACTGTTGGCGACACACATTACATTGAAGAGGTGCGCCACTTTGAACCCCGCTACTTTATTGCCATATCCTGTTACTGAGACCCAGGAGGAAGAACAACATGATTGTGTTTTTCTGACTGACGAGCAAACAAAGGGTCGTGTCGATTTACAGGAAACGCCACTTCCTGATGTAGATTGGGAACTGTGGGTTGATGGATCGTGTGTGAGATTGCCAAATGGTACGGCTTCCGCAGCCTATGCGATCACGACACTTAAGACAGTGGTAGAAACAGCACGAATACCACAAAAATCTGCTCAAGCGGCTGAATTGATAGCTTTAACGAAAGCATGTGAGTTAAGTGCTGGCCTATGTGTGAATATCTATACTGATAGTTGTTACGCCTTTGGAGTAGCGCACGATTTTGGCCTACTCTGGAGGGAACGAGGGTTTATGACCTCACACGGAACACACATCATGTACAGAGAGTTGGTATGCGACCTCCTGAATGCACTATTATGTCCAAAGAAGGTGGCGATAATAAAATGTAGTGCACATAAGAAAGTGATAGACAAAATTGGGCAAGGAAATGCTTTTGCAGACCGCATAGCGAGAGAGACTGCCATGTTGCAAAATGACTCCCCTATGTATGTGGTGAGATCGCAAGCTGAGCGATGGCATGATGCTAGAGAAGAAATTCTAGACATACAGAAGTCAGCATCTAAAGTAGAACTTGCAACATGGGCAACAGAGGGAGTATTGGATGATGAGGGTTGTTGGAAAAGCAAAGACATGGAGAAATGGAAATTGCCTGCTGCTTACTTGCAAGCAATGGTTCAAATGACGCATGGGCTGGCACATATTGGAGCTCTTGCAATTACGAAATTGCTTACACGAGTTTGGGAGCATCCTGAGATTGCCAGCACGGCTAGGAGAGTAGTGCAGACCTGTCTGATATGCCTACAGTACAATCCTGCTAAAGGGACCTCTACTCCTAAAGGAGGGTTTGTTCCACCTACTGCACCATTCGAAGTACTGCAAATGGATTACATCCAACTGGAACGCTGTAATAACCTCAAGTATGTCCTAGTGGTGGTGTGTGCTTTTAGTAAATGGGTTGAAGCCTACCCCACAAAGAACAATACAGCATTAACAACAGCTAAGGTATTACTCAAAGAGTACTTCCCACGTTATGGTGTTTGTAAATTCTTGTGGAATGATAATGGTCCTCATTTTGTTGGGAAGATAGTGGAGCATGTCCTGAAAGGATTGGGAATTAGACAAAAATTCCACGCTGTATTCAACCCGCAGTCAGCAGGTCTAGGAGAAAGGTATAATGCGACTCTGAAGCTGAAGCTAGCAAAGATCGTGGCATCCACGTCTTTGAAATGGCCGGACGCTTTGCCTTTGGCATTATTATCTATTAGATCAGTGCCGCACTCTCGAACTGGCCTCACACCCTATGAGGTGGTGTTTGGAAGGCCCATGAATATCTGGGGAGTTCCAAAGCCTCGTTTGATACATGATGTGCCTTGTATAATGATGAACGATTATTTGGCACGATTAACAAATGATTTACTTTCTATTCATCAACAGGTTCGAGAAGCGCTCCCCGACAATTCCATTGGAGAGGCTCACAATCTTCGTCCTGGCGACCATGTCATGATCCGGGTGTTTGAGAGATCCAGCAGTTTGGAGCCGAGATGGCATGGCCCTGAACAAGTGCTGCTGGCAACGGGAACGGCTGTGCGAGTCACGAATAAGAAGCGGTGGATACATTCAACGCACTGCCGACGCGTCTCTCCGGATCTGGTGAACCCTGAAGTGCTGTCCGATTACAGAGACATCTTGAATGTGGAGAAAAGCCCAGCTGTTATGCCCAACGAGTCGGAGGGAGCCTTCCCGGACCATGCTACTTCTGGCGGAGTGAAGTACAATCTACGGCCAAGGAAATAATACATTTTTGTATTTTTTGTGACTGGTTGGTAACCGTTCCGAGGTTTGTGAAAACGGAAGCCGGGAATATCAAGGGGGGGGATCAGTTCTGTCCAGTGTAGCGACACCCGTCTTGAATCTCGGAGAAGACACCAGCGGCAGCCTCGGTTCTCAGCATCACATTCTTATTTTTAGTTTGGTCTTTGAAACTTTCAATCTTTGTACTATGGCACCTATGACATTGAGAAATAGAAAATTTTGGGTGCAGTTCTTTTTGCTATGACTATGGTGGTAATAGCAGTAATAGCTTGGACTATAGAAAGACTGATTCCTGCACGGGACTATTTACTGCCTACCACTCCAATTCCATCTGAACATTTCCATTTTACTTTGCCCTATCATGAGGAGAGACATAGACAGACTTACTTGAATAACAGTTTCATTCAAATTCTACATCACACACACAATATGACAAATATATCCAACTGTTGGGTTTGTGGAATGTTACCGGGACATCAAAAGAAAGGAGGAACACCTCTTATTCCTCTTCCATTTTCCCACAATGGTTCATGTAATGCTTGGAACACACTTCTCTTTACATTAAGATGGCCAACAAAAGGTGGACTACTTTTTCGATTGAACAAGGTTTGCTATAACGATCGAGATGGCTATCCACAAGCAGAAGGAACTAAGTTCGAGTGGGAAGAATATCGACCGGACAATGTATCTACGCCACGTATTTTCACCAATCAGAGACTTACAAATATGACCAGTTTACATGTAATTACAGTTATTGATACAAAAGCAGACCTTTGTATTAGGAATAAGGGAACAATTCCGGTGGGGAGAAGTGAATGCAATGTTACTCTTGCCTTTGATACACCAAATGGTATTTCATTTGTGGCCTCACGAAACACGTACTTTATTTGCGTTAATAAAGGTTATCATCGTCTTCCTCTTGGATGGTTAGGTACATGTTACATATCTTTTGTATTACCCCCTGTGTTTATTGCCCCACCTATGTACCATAATGATTTTGTATTGTATCACGCTTTTATATTGAATAGAGTTAAGAGAACGTTGAGTATTGATTATGTCGACCAAACTGACACCTCCCTACAACAATATGTGGATTTTAATTTAGGGTTGTTCTCTTTTGTAGGTGCTGCCCTAAACAGCAGGAAAATTAGACGGTTAACACGTGTTGTGGAGGCAGTTGCTAATGAAACTGCTTCTGCTTTAGGGAATATAACTGAAGAGCTTCAGATTACAAGAATCGTTACACTTCAGAACCGGATGGTTCTGGACGTAGTGTTAGCTGATCGTGGGGGTGCATGCCGCATCATCGGAAGTAGTTGTTGTGTTTATGTGCCAGATAATTCACCATCTGTGTATGATGCTATCTCTAGGTTGCACAAAATTGCCTCTGAAATTCATACTGACAATGGTACTTGGACTTTTTCTAGCTGGTTTTGGGCTCTGCTTAGTACCTGGGGTTGGAAACTGCTAACTGTTCTATGTGTGATTATAGGGATATTTGTCTTCTGTTGCCTATGTATTCAATGTGGTCCTACTTTATGTACTGTATGTATTACAGCCTGTATCCCATCCAAACGAGCTATTGCCAAAAATGTACAGATGAGTAATGCTGAAGTCAAGCAAATTATGCTGATCAATATTAATGATGAATATTCGGATTACTTCCATTATGAGGTAGCTTCAGCTAAACGCTAAAAGGGCCGTCTGTCGTAATTTGGCAGTGCATGAGTTAGCATTAAGCTCAGCTACACAAACATTTCTGTTAACTTGACTAAACGTGCGGGGGCCATTTTGTATTCGGTGGCTTCCATTTTGTATGAACATGCGGCCTCGTGGTCAGCGTGCCCTTTCGTCCTTTCTTCATGGCAATGAACCTTTGCCCTGCCCAGCAACAGGCTATTTTTAGCAATGCTCAGTCTCGCGCATGCGTACATCTGATCTTTGGACTAGAGAGTGGTCACTCCTTAGGAATGTTCCTCCCAACTGACCAGTGGTATTAAACCCCTCCCACATGTTGGCTGTGTTCCAAAAATGCCCTTATATGTACCTAAAACTGTGCTAATGTATACCACCTACCTTTTTATTGCTGTTAAACTGTATAAAAGAGGTCGCGCCCCGATGTTCGGTGTGATACTTCTTGCATTGCCGAAGGGTGCTGTAGGAATGTACCACCACCCCATGGGGTCGTAATAAACTTGTCTCTTTGCATTTTCAGTTTCCGTGCCAACTTCTGTTTATGGTGTTCGAGTGTTTTTGCAGAGTATGTAGACCTGATAGAACCAGATACCACACATGGGTAGTGACTAGATGATTACAGTGTTGCAAGGAGAGTGCATGGTGAATTTACAAGTACTTTGGTTTTTGTGGATTGATTGGCTAAGTAGACACATGTCACATCAGGCTCTGCCCCCTCCCTTTCCTACTGTGCAAACACACACCGTGGTGGGTGTAGGAGAGTAGGATCTGCTTACCATGGTTACCCCCACTTTTTGCTGGTGTTTCACTGTTTCTTGACTTTAGTCTGACTGGGGCCCTGCTATTCAGGACCCCAGCCTAGTTGCTTCCTCTCTAAATTGATACATGTACTTTAGGTACACTCCAGATTGGTGCCTGGGTTATCCTTGTGAGTCGCTAGTACATGGTACCTTAGGAACCAAGGCATAGGTACCCCAGAGGCCTACCAGGGGCTGACGTATGTATAATGCCACCCCTGGGAATACTTCCAAAATGGTACCACAGGTCTGCTACAGCTGCCTTGGTAAGGTGGTGTAAGTACCCGTTACTAAGATATAGGTTGCCTACATCTACCTTTAAATAACAGGCACATATGAACCTATAAGTCACTCCTATGGCAGCCCATAACAATCCTGAAGACAGTGTTTTGTTTTGTGTGAGAGGGTGCCCATGCATGAGCAGGACCTCTCTGCAGCTTTCGGAATCTATTCTCTGAGGCTGTTCTGTGATACAGCCATACCATATACTCTTAAGTGCATTATAACCTTGCGGTATATGCTTACCTTGGAATGGCTGCATCGAAACATGTCGTGTTTGGTGTCAAACACTTTGGAATTCTACCCCCGCCACCAGTCCTGGTGGTGGGGGTAGGATTCCACCCTTCTAGAGTGAAGAGACATGTACACACCTACCAGTGTTAGAAATTGGATCTCTGGTTGGCTGAGGCTTGCGCCAAAACCAGGCAGAGACCACCACTCTAGTTAGGGCAAGGGAGGTACATTCCAAAGATAACCCCTGCTCACCCCCTTGGTAGCATGGCACGAGCAGTAAGGCTTATCCCGGAGGCAATGTGTAAAGCATTTGCGCACGCACCCACCAGCAACAACATCCCAGGCCCCCCACAAAAGGAACTCCAAACAAGGTTATATCAAAAAAGCCTTTGTATTCTCAAAACACATTACAATAGTAAACACATGTATACTGTGCCAACTGGCCCAGGGCAATATTTACAAGGGATTAAGTACACCTGACAGACCCACATGGACCACTGTCAGAATCATCACAAGGTGTACTAGGTAAAAGTTAACTAGATCATAACACGTACAAGTAAAATAGGTCATAGAACCTACAACTCGTAAACACTGGCGATCCCTGTACTTTGCAACAGTCTGTGACATGAACTACATCATGCACAGTATCCCACAAGACTAAATACATCAGACCCTAACCACCTAAGTAAAAATTACAATAGGGGCATAAATCACACAGGGAAGATATAATCTCCCTAACACAAACCAAGATAGGTAAAACAACCTCAAAGTCATAAACCATATTTTAGAGGTATCAAAATAGGGTGCGCAAAACATACTATACACAATACATTTCCTAGCACCCAAAAAGCATTAGCACCTAAATCACATTAGGGCCTGGCGCCTATAAATGTAACAACCGCCCTGGCCAACTGGCCATCTACAAAGGGGCTCAAATGCCGTATGTCCATAAAGTCAGAGCTGCTACCTAGGCAGCGAGAGTCAAGGTTGCGCCACGGCGCAAAACCTAAACGTTGCATCTGCCCACTACTTGCTGGGCAGCTGGGAATCTCACAGGAAGGCCTAAATGTAGCAGCTGGCACTAAGTGATGCATAGCTGTGGAAGGCCTGGCACCTCTGTGCCACTTCTGTCCTTCACAGGGACTCTCTCAAGGATTGCGCATAAACGGTGCAGCTGTCAACTACTTGCTGGGCAGCTGTAAAGGAGTAAAGGCATGGGCTATCACTGGCCCTTTTTAACAAAAATGCGCCAAACGTTGGAGCCACACGGGACTCTGAAAGTAAATGATGCACTCAAAACACTGTGGAGCGCACTGACGCTGTAAATAGAGAGTAGGCTGGGGCTGGAGCCATCTAGCCTCTGAAAACAACTGTGCCCCCCTAATAAAGCATGGCCCACTCAGGGCCTGAGTAAAGACTGGTCGCTAAAGGTTCAGAGTCATCTGGCTCCTCAAATAAACATTCCATCACCGTTGCGGCAGCCGGCAACTGCGGCGCCGCTGTAGAGATCAGCATCACTTTAGGGAGCAATCTTGGAATGCCCACGGGCCCCTCTGGCCCTTTAAATACTTGTGCCCAATGTTGGAGTGGCCCTCTACACCTTTGGGGCCGCTCTGACTGGGTGCCTCCTCCCAAGACTATTTCCTGTGAGCCCCACTCACCTGGGCTCTTCTCTCCACCAGTGCGGTCTCCTCTCTTGGAATAGCGGCAAGACTCTACCTCTGGGGCTTCCCTCACTCCTGGGAGCCCTGCAACAAAATGCCTTGCGCCAGGATAGGGCGCCTCTTTACTCGCTTCCCCGTCTCGGGACCGGGACTTGGAAAATGGAGCCCATGAGGCTCTTCGTGGCTTCTCCCTGGCCGAGGGGAAGTGGAAGTGGAGTCCGCGAGGCCCCGGCTTGTGTCGTCGGCCCCGCCTACAATCAGGCGGCGGGCCGGACTTCGGCTTCTGGTGCTCCTCCCAGGCAGCGGCGGTGTAACGTGGGACACAATGAGGTGTAGGCTCCCTCTGTCATCAAAGTAGGCAGCGGGGTGGGCACCCGCAATAATTTCAGTAAATATAGGGGCAAAGTCACGGGCGGGGCTCCGGCGCATTTAAATTCCCAGAAAAGTCGCAGGGTGGGCACCTGCTTAATCACAAGGCAAATAGGCGGGGTGGCACCCACAAGGGAAATCCCAATAAACGGCCATCATGCAGGTTGGACACCTGCTTTAAAGACATCAAAATAAGTGAGGTGGGCACCTTCGATGTGATCAAGGAGAAGGGGGTAATCCCCAGGCAGGGGGAATCCCGTCTCAGTAGCGGCGTGACCTCCTGCGCTGCAGGGAGAAGGCAAAGCACTCCCAGGGTGCCAAAATCATTACAAGAAGTCCAGGACTCAAGGTGGAGCAAAGCAGCAAATACTCCAGGCATCAAGGGATCCAGGGGCAGGGCCCAGGGAGGCAAGCCTTCCCCTGGGACCCAGCAGCAGTATGCCCCTGGTAGATTTGAGTACAGAACCTTATTTATACAGCAAAATCCTTTGTCTTCAACTCTAGGGCAAGAGGGGAACCCGATACAACTGGTTCTGGAGCACTTGAACACTTTGTTCTGCTCAGCTCCTCTCCTCCTATTCACAGGATGGGTCAGGGTCATCATACGCACCACAGGGGGTGGAGCCAGCATTGTAGAGGGAAGGCCCAGCCCTATTCAGGTCCCAGGTAAAACTCCTCCCTCCCCTCTACATGCAGATTTCCCTATTCACCACTGGCAGACCCATCCTGGCTCCTGGAGCCAAGCACACCAGCGAGCCCCTGTCACTCACAAGCCAGACAGTCAATTCACATTCACTGCACAAAGAAATGCCAAATTCTAAAAGTGGCACTTCTACACCAGACACATTAAATCTGTGCACACCGTAGCACAGCATTCAACCTCACAAGTTCTCAGATATCAAACTCGACCCTGTACTCCCCACACATCGGAAACTACCATGGACACTCATATCCCACATGCATTCCTATGGGAGGGCAGGCCAATCTCACCACACACACTCAGAGAGCGCACGTACTTTACACTGGGCCACAGTGCTAAAGTGTGCAGAGACCAGAAATCAACTAACATCATGTCATATTAAAAGGCAAACAGTTCAGGGGTGAACCTGCCAAAAGGGCCAAGTCCAACACAACCCCCTTCCAGCCAAAACACATGGCAGACCAATCACCACTGTGATGGGCTTCCCTTCTCCGGGCGATAGAACAAGGATGCAGGCCCCCACTGTAGGGACACCCTCCGTTTCTATGCCACGTACTTCCACAAAACACACACACTAAAAAAAAACCTTAGGCCCAACTAGGATACCCCACCGGTACTCTCTAATTGTCCACGGCTAGGACTAGGCCCAAGCCCTTATAAATTCACCATACTCTCTCCTTGCTGTACTCTAATCATTCAATCAGTACCCATGTACTCGTGCAAGGGCCCAGGCCCTAACACATGCACTGCTACAATCCCCCAAGCACAAACCCATGCAGACCTCTAACCACCAATACACTACTGATCCACTCATCCAACAACTCTAATCATTCTGCCAAAATCCAAGCACTTATAAATTCACCATGCTCTCTCCTTGCTGTACTCTAATCATCTAGTCAGTACCCATGTACTTAACCACTCAGTCTGTTAAAACCCAAGCACCTATAATTTCAACATATACTATTTGCAGCACTCTAATCATCCAGTCACTACCCATGTACTCATGCATTGACACAGGCACCAACTCATGCACTGCTACTATCCCCTGAGCACTACCCATGCAGTCCAGCCTTCACCCTGTCACTACCGATGCATTCCTCCTGTCACCCAGCCAGCACCATGCACTCATGCAATGGGCCTCACACTAGCTTATGCACTGCTACAATCCCATGAGCACATCCCATGCAGACCTCAACCACCTACACACTACTGATTCACTCCTCCAATTATCGAGGTAGTACCTATGCACTCTAGCATCAAGTACTTATCCAATCATGCTGCCACAACCAAAGCAGTTATAAAATCACCATGTAATGTCCTTGCAGCATTATAATCATCCAGTCACTACCCATGTACTCATGCAATGACCCAGGCACTAACACATGCACTGCTACAATCCCCTGAGCACCACTCATGCAGACCAACCATCTCCCTGTCACTAACCATGCACTCCTCCAATCACCCATCCAGCATCATGTACTTATCCAATTACTCCACCAAAACCCAAGCAGTTATAAATTAACTATGCACTCTCCTTGCAACACTCTAATCATCTAGTCACTACCCATGCACTCATGCAATGACCCTTGCACTAACTCATGCACTGCTACAATACTCTGGGCACAACCCATGCAGTACAGCGATCGTCCTGTCACTACCCATGTACTCCTTCAATCACCCAGCGAGCACCATGTACTTATCCAATCACTCCACCAAAACCCAAGCATTTATAAATTCACCATGCACTCTACTTGCAGTACTCTTGTTGAAACCAAATTTTCCTCTCAGGGGTCTCACTGATACTTAGTCCTTTAAAAGCTACAAAGAAGTTGGCACAGAAATCTGGAATATCAAAAGAACAATTTATTAAACTCACATGAGTGGAGGCTATGTCACACAGAAGCCGTAGCAACTGAATGAGGCAGTCTGAGGAATTCAAAAGGCTGAGGCTTTATATATGTTTCAGAGTTACATAGAAAACATAAATGCAAGGGGCAGTCCTGGCTCATGCAAGCATACAAAAACACCTAATATGGACATGTAAGATCTGCTTGCTCAGCCAAGTGGGAGGAGCTAACCGTTCTCAGAAAGTAGTAAACACATTCCTATCTGAAACTAATCAATAACAGCTGCAGGCCCCACTGAACATCTCTGGGCATGCGTCAAAGTGGAGGATTCTAAATATAGACTGTTACTGGGCAAACTTCAGGCGCAGTTAACAAGAAGGTAGGACAAAGCACATGGTGAGCACATGGCAGCACATGGCAGACAAAATGGCTGCTAGAAACACAAAATGGCTGTCACACAGCGGATAAGATAACTTCTAAATACAAGATGGCTTCTGCTAATGCTAACCCATTGCTGCCAATATACAACACTCTTATCATCCAATCAGTACCCAGTTGCTCATGCATAGACCCAGGCACCAACACATGCACTGCTACAATCCCCTGAGCACTATCCATGCAGTCCAGCCATTTCCCTGTTGCTGCCTATGCACTCCTCCAATCAACGATTCACCATCATGTACTTATCTAATCCCCTGTGCACTACCCATGCAGACCTCTAAACACCTACACACTACTGATTAACTCCTCAAAATACCCAGGTAGTACCCATGCACTCCAGAAATCCTTCTTTCACTATCCATATACTCCTCCAAATCATTGAGCCAGCACTATGCACTTATCCAATCATTCCACCAAAACCCAAGCAGTTATAAAATCACCATGTACTGTCCTTGCAGCACTCTAATCATCCAGTAACTACCCATGTACTCATTAAATGACCCAGGCAGGCACTAACACATGCACTGCTACAATCCCCTGAGCACTACAGATGCAGTCCAGCCATCTTTCTGTCACTACCCATGCACTCCTCCAATCACCCACCCAGCATCATGTACTTATCCAATCACTCCACCAAAACCCAAGCACTTATAAATTCACCATGCACCCTCCTTGCAGTACTCAAACCATCCAGTCAGTACCCACGTACTCATACAATGACCCAGGCACTAAATCATGGCAAATACAGAAGAGGGCATGCTAATCACAGGGGTACCCCAAAGCATAGTATTCCCTAGTGTATGTGGCTGTTTTCACTGTTTTCTGGGCCTGGTCAGTCAGAGTCAGTTACCACCAAAACCCGTCAGCAAAACGTTGGAGGCATAGGAGGACACACTGCTCCTCGGTTGGTTCTTTCTGCACATCTCTTGCTTCTTTCTGCACTTTTCTTCCTCTTTCTTTACATGTCCTACCTTTCTTGGCATAGTTAGAAATTAACATCTAAAAAACCTTTGAAATTCACTGTAAAAACCATAGGTTTCAGGTTTCGTAATAGTTAGAAATTAGTATTTAAAAAAGCATCGAAATTCACTGAAAAAACAACAGGTTTCAGGGATGTTAGAGACATTTCACTCGTACAAAACCTGAGAAAAACGGCTGTTATAGTTAGTTCCGCTAGCTATAACTCGTTCCCTCACACTGCACTGCTGATATCATCACATTGTACATCATTCATGACATGGTCAGTGACATCACTGATGACCTCAAATGACATCCCTGATTATATCATCCACATGATAATCTGATGCACCTCCTCATCCCCTAATATAACCTTTGATACACCCTTTCTAAAATACAGACTACCATTTTCAAAACCCTAGAGACACCAATACCAGTTAGTACATACCGAGTCACTAATTCCTAGGTCTACACACACATCCACTCATTCACCCATATAGTGACTCATACATACAGTCAGCCATCAACACAGCATAATCATATGCACTCACATATCTATACAGACACTCACACACCACCACTCATTATCATCATCAGCACCTTCAGACTCCAACCACTAGATGCATAATATGCGAATCTAGAAGGGTCTAGACTGTAAAGATATTCTTACAGGTAAGTTACTAGTTGCATTAATGTCATCATGTGAAGTCTCCTGCCTGGTGGAGCCAATCTCAATATTCCATGGATAAGTGGTTGCTCCTCCTCCTTAGTGGAGGAGCGTCAACCCACTGCTTTGCAGCAGTGAAAGAAAAGAAAAAGAAAATGATAATAACTGAAGGTTTTTTTTTACCCAGCAGCTCCGCACCCTGACCAGGTGCCGCGAGCGTGAGGGGTAGGTGTTCCGCCGTTCCAGTGTCTACTCAAAGGTGTATCCAATCCTTATTACGCTGGCCTCACGGGAGCTTGCTGCGGGGCCCATTCTCAATCCCCTTAGGGTCGCCTAAATAGAGCAGGACCCCTTGGCCCTCTTGTCCTCCGACCCAGCGAGGTTGTATTTGCTTTCTTTATATAGATTGAGCATTGAGTTCACTTTTCTTTGTGTAGTACTTTATTTTAGGTCCTGACGAATCGCCTTTCGGCGAGAAACATGTTGACCACACTAGGGGGTAGAGTTATTGTTCTGTACACCTTTTACGGTCTCTAAACTCCCCTCCCACCCCTTTTAACTAAGGAATCAGCCACGTTATTAAAGTTGCAAGTGGACTGATTACCTTTTTTATCGCCTTCACTCACCACTGCACTGACTACACCTTCTTTTCATCCTCACCCACATCCACCATCGGCAAGGAACTAAAAGAACCCCGTCAAAAGAGTACCTTTGGGGACTCCGTCAGATATTGCAGCGCCGGTCTGACGAGGGGCAGTGAGCCGATGATGACACCGGACACCCTCTAGTAAGGGTGTGTTTCACGCTTATTACTTTGGGTGTGTGAGGCTCTCTAAGTTCCGACTAGGGAACCCTTTCTTCACAGCCACGGTATTCATAATACCAACTCCTTGCTCCACACGGTTTAACGCCCCCTGGGGAACTTTGTACTCTGCTGTTAGCAATAACTGAAGGTTATCATCATTTTAATTTTTTACTGCTGCCGGCAGCATTGTGGGTGGCCCAACACCATCATGCACACTTTGCATGTTCTCCATGTAAATGTAAATGTAGTTGAGCTTATATAGCGCACAGCTACCCGCAGTGGGTGTCCCGGCGCTTGCTTAGGGAACCCGTCCTGGTATTCCCCTGTGAGATAGCAGGGTATCCACAAGGTGAAAGTCAGGCATCCCGCCGCGAGGGGCCGTTGTGGAGATTAAGCAAGCTATTGCCCAGAGTCGCAGAGTGTGAACCCGTGAGTCGAGGAGGCACCGGGGCGAGAATTATCGAGTCCGTGGAATTTTTAGCCCAAGACCCGCCGAGGCGGGGAATTGAACCCTGGTCCAGGACCGATCTCAGCTTCCGGGTCTGCTGCCTCTAACCCCTGAGCCACACTTCTCCAGGCTGCATTACACCCTCCTGTATAAAAAATGCATAAATAAATAAAAATCTGCAGTAGTCCCAGATCCCTATTGGTAGTCACAACACAAGATGAGTGCTCACAACACAAGTAAAATTCAAAGGTCGAATATGGTCAAACGCGTTTGGAAACCATGTTCACACCCTGTTGTGGAATAAAATATTTTGAAACCCCTGAATCCCTTTGCCTTCTTTCCCTTGCAGGGCACTTACGTCATTGTATTACTTTCATCTGTACTTAATGACAAGGCTCACTTTGAGAGACCCGAAGAGTTTAACCCACAACATTTTTTAGATTCAGATGGAAACCGTCTCAAGAAAGAAGCTTTCATGCCATTTTCTGCAGGTAATTGATTAAATGTATGTAAGGTATGTAAATGGTTGTCATCTCCATTAGTGGGTTGTCAAATCTAAACCCAAGGATGTATAGTGGTAGGAAAAAGTGAAGATTGAAGGGAAGTACCTGTTTATAAGAAATTTGAATGATTATATCAGTGCGTAAATTTTCTTTTTAACATTGAAGCACATTGGCTCAGTTAATCAGTTCAGAGAAAGTCTATAGCAGAGTAGAATGCTGTTCTTGTCTGCTTATAAGGGGTTCGATTTTGAGCTCAGTTACTAATAGATGTATTTTCCCCATGAAACTGATTCATTTGCTTTTGGCGGCCCTTTCCCCTCATTATGCGCTATCACCCTTTACTCGAGCTTTAATATGTTCCTCTTTCTACATGGATCAGCACACACTCCAATGTGATACTACATCAAATTTAGACATACAAATCAGCTGCCTTGATGACATCAGATATTTATTATGTTCTCCATTTGCTCACAATCATGGTATTTGCAGCCTACGAGATTCAACTCCCAATCCTCAGGTTTCAAAGTCTGCAGCTCCGTCACTAGATCACTTCTCTCACTTTCAGACAATGTACAAATTGGATTGTTCTGAAATACTTTAGAGTCAGAGATATCATAAGATAGAAGTCTGAAATAAAACATGGTTATATGAATCATCAGTTACTAATTTGTATTTTGACATATACATTTGCCTATTTTTAGGTTTCATGATCTTCATAAAATCTTTTATTTTCAGTTCAGATTGAATATACATTCAAATGTATTTGCACCCAAATGCTTTAAAGTTAGAACACTCTGCTTTTATCAGGATGTTCTGTTTGCTGTCATCATATAATTTTAGATTAGATATGTTCAAAGACTTTGCAGCAAAGAAAAGCTTGTACTATTTCTTTAAAAGTGTCTTAAAATGATTTGTCACAAGTCCCACTTAGGGCCCAATTCCAATCTCAGTCAGAAGGGCTCCGAATTGGATTTGACTTGGCCAAACTCCGATCCAACCAAATCGTTCACAGATCCGAACGACTAAGCTCTATGGGCTAGGTTTTCATAGCGAGCAATTACAATGAATGATTCGGACAGCCTCATTGATTTAGTTTTCCAGGAATGAAAAGGCTGTCTGTAGCTGGCCCCCCCTTCAACTGGAGGCCTCCAAATTGGGCCTGTGAGGGTTCCCATGGGTCCCCTCTTACCAACCATGCACAGTGTGGTAGGCACTAAGAGGCGCCCGCAACAGGGTACACAATTTTCCCTGTTCACCCCTTTTTTCAATGCGAGCTTGTTTACGCGTTTGGTACACAGGCTGGCTTTGAAGTCAAATTGTACTAGTTCGGTCAGACTCCCCTGATCTGAGTCATATGGAACTTAGTCGTTTGGTATGCTTTCCGAACAAATTTGGAATCGGGCCCCAATTTGGGATTGGTGCTAGATAAACATAATGTGGATATGCCTTTGCTTATCTTTGCATTCTAGAGATATTTGCAAGATCTTTTCAAAAGTGTATAATTGATTGAAAAATTTGACACAGGGGAAAATGATTCTCAACTATCTTCCCAATACAGCTCTATGCTCTAAGTACATTGTTCATTTCTAGATCAAGTTTTGAGCAGTAGGGTGATAGAAACAAATTCAGTTTTCAGATACCTCTTTGCACAGCTGTGTTGGCATTGTTTGACATTAGATGCTGCATGTCTAAAGATAATTTGGGTTGTGAAGTACTTTCTGCAGATGCTACACCTCAATATCTGGAATATCACTGCAGAGAAGAAGTTGTGTAATGTAATGCATCCCGTGCAACACAACACATCAGGTGGTGCTTGATTGCCCGGGATGGGAGGATGCCACACAAACGCTCATGAGCCACAAGCCGCTCCTCTTGTGGGTTTTGTGGCACCACTCAGCCCAGGTCCCTGTCCTAATGGGTCACCACAGGGCCGTCAGCCCTCCTCAAAACCCACTGGGCAGACCGGCCATGAGACGGAAAGGGCTGTCCCTCCCACAGCCCCTCAGCTGGGCCCCAGGTCCGATCCAAGCCCTGATGGGCTGTAATTGCTCATTGGGCTGGGCTGCTCCAGGCACTGTCAGAACGATCAGTCCTGCAGTCACATAGAGGATTCGTAGACCGTGGCTTTCAGCGCAGCAACAGTTGTCCCGAGCTGGAATGCACACCCCCATTCAGCGTGGCTTCTAAAGAGCAAGCAATATTTTTGGGGAGGTCCACCCCCCAGGACAGGATACTTAATAATTGGCCGAGGATCGCAGAGCACTGAGTTCTGTGACTTAACTTGGTTGTCATCTTGCCCAAGCCCCATCGAATGACCCCATTATCAGTGGTAGCTGGTGAGATTTGAAAGTGGTGGGGTGTAAAAGGACGTGGAACACTCTACATAAGCACCAGTTACGTTACACAAGCATCATTCGCCCAGTGAGTTGTTTGGAGAATACGTGCCACACTAAAGTTATGTGAAATATGTACTCAGTGTATGTCTATACATTTTCTTAAGTCATGTGGTGAAGTTTTCTACCACAGCGCATGCAGTAGCAGCGCATATCATTTTTCACTGTTAACACAAGACACTGGGTACAAATTATGTAAAAAAGCATAAATAGAAGAAAAACAAAAGCTATGCGAAAAAGTAAAATCCAATAATTGGAATTTACACAGGATTTCAGACCCATTTTATCAGCTTTTAAAAAGCAAGTGCAAAGAACTTTTTTTAGAATCCAGTACACCCGTCTATGGAGCTCTGTCCCAGAGACCGTCTAAACAGACCGACACTGTTTCAAATTTCACACAATATTGAAAAAGTCACTATTACATCCTGGCCAATAAATCATTTCCATAGGATTTTACTGGCACACATGTATTTGAAAAACATTTCTGATAACACCACTACTCTTCTGTACCGAAATATGTAGTATACAAGAAGACTTTAAATAACATACCAACAACTTCTAAGGGGAAGAAAAAATGGTACCAACAAACATGTAGCAGGGGGTCAGACAAAAAGAACAGAAAAAACTACAAACTAAGTGTCTGTGTGGATGAACGAAGGAGAGAAACTATGAATAAATCAGATAGCGTATTCATTTATTTGAGAAAAAAGTGTTCCCATCAGTTGTCGACCTGTACCGCCCTTCATCATCTGGGATCCTTCATTCCCTGAAGGCCAGAGAGGAAAACCATAAAGGACTGGCAGATGTAGCGACCTAGTCCAAATTATGGGTCCCGATAGTGGATAGTAAAGAAGGGGGAAGTGTTCTGTCAACTGAATAGCAGTGCATGAAAATATAGTGAGAAAAATAACAAGTGGTAAGACCTATGTCTGTGAAGTAAAATTGGGTAGTGATGGGGTTAGAGACTTTAATATACACCACTTCAATCCCAAAACTAAAAAGGAGTGCGATGATAGTAGTGGGGACTAAGGGTGGGCGTAAAATCCGTTTCGTGGGCGAATTTGCGGATTTTTCGCAATTTCGCGATCCGCGAATCTCGCGAAATCGCAGTAAAATCCGCGAATCAGCGGGAACGAATTTTCAGCCAAGCAAGGGTCACAGCAGCAGGTGCAAAAGTTGAACCTAATTTCTTTGTAACCTTTTACAAAAGGGTTATAAAGAAATTAACTTCAACTTGGGCACCTGGTGCTAAGTGCTTCCTGGCGCCTCGTTGCCTACTTGCAACTATTCTCTGACCCTGCTCTGACCCTTGAAGCAGGGTCAGAGAATAGTTACAAGTAGGCAACAAGGCACCTGTCCCAGGAATTAAACCTCATCAGGAAGCACTTACAGATATAAAAAAAACAGGAAGAAGGGAGAGGATGGCAAATACACCCATTTTGAGTTGTCAGGAGGGGTTAAACTAAAAGAGACCTTTACAGCACAATTTTCATATGCATTTTGCTAAAAATAAAAAGCTGTATGTTCTGTAGGGGCAACTCAGGAATCTGGCCCTTCAGAGATCCGGCCGCTCTTTCTTTCTCTCGTTCTCTCTCTCCCTTTCTTTCTCTCTCTTCCTCTCCTTTCCTGCTCTATTTATCTCTTTCTCTCTCTCTTTCAAGTTCTTCCTCTTTCTCTGCTTATCTCTTTCTTTCTCCATTGTTCTCTCTCTCTTTCTCTCTATCTCCCTCTCTTTCTTTCTCTCTCTAACATCCTCTCTTTCTCGCTCTCCCTTTCTCTCTCATTCTTTCTCTCTCACTCTCCCTCTTTCTCTCTCTCTTTCTCTTTCTCTCTCTCATCCTCTCTCTCTCTCTCCCTCTCTGTGTGTCTTTCTCTCTTTCTCTCTCTCTTTCCATGTCTCTCTCTCTCTTTCTCTCTCTCTTTTACGTTCTTGCTCTTTCTCTGTCTCTTTCTTTCTTTCTCTCTCTCCCTGTTTCTTTCTTTCTTTCTTTCTCTCTTTCTTTCTTTCTCCCTCTCTCCTTTTCTCTCTCCCTCTCTTTCTCTCCCTTTCCCTCTCTCATCTTCTCTCTCTCTCTCCATCTCTGTGTGTCTTTCTCTCTTTCTTTCCATGTCTCGCTCTCTCTTTCTCTCTCTCTCTTACTTTCTTGCTCTTTCTCTGTCTCTTTCTTTCTTTCTCTCTCGTTCTCTCTTTCTTTCTTTCTCCCTCTCCCCTCTTCTCTCTCCCTCTCTTTCTCTCCCTTTCTCTCTCACACATCCTCTCTTTCTCGCTCACTCTTTCTCTCTCATTCTTTCTCTCTCACTCTCCCTCTTTCTCTCTCTCTTTCTCTTTCTCTCTCTCATCTTCTCTCTCTCTCTCCCTCTCTGTGTGTGTCTCTCTCTTTCTTTCTCTCTCATTCTCTCTCTCCCTGTTTCTTTCTTTCTTTCTTTCTTTCTTTCTTTCTTCCTTTCTTTCTTTCTTTCTTTCTTTCTTTCTTTCTTTCTTTCTTTCTTTCTTTCTTTCTTTCTCTCCCCTCTCTCTCTTACTCTCTCTTTCTCTTTCTCTCCCTCTCTTTCCCACTCTCCCTTTCACTTTCACTTTCTTGCTCTTCCTCTGTCTGTCTCTCTCTTTCTTTCTTTCTCTCTCTCTTTTCTTTCTTTCTTTCGTTCTTTCTTTCTTTCTTTCTTTCACTCTCTCTCTCACTCCCTCTCTCTCTCTATCTCTCTCTTTCTCTTTTTTGAAACATTGCAAAGATCGCGTGGATGACAAAGTACAAACAAGCATTTGCAATGCAATAGGTCTCGCATGTTTTGTATTTACGTGACTTGGCTGTATTGATATTACAAATTACAATGGCTTTTAAATAATTAAAACTTAAATAAAAGTGATTTTAATTTATAATGGCAATAGCTTAAACTTTTGTAAATAACTTTTGTGAAGATTATGTTCAGTGTATTTTATTGTGACGAAAATCCAAGAACAGAAGTGAAATATTAACATCTTTTTGTGACATTTGTAATAAAGTTTGAAACATTGAGAGTACATATTTGAACCAGTTGTTGTTGAATGGTTGCGCAGATTGATGCTGGGGTGGTGCTGAGTGGTGCTGTGGTGATGCTGAGTGGTGCTGTGGTGGTGCTGAGTGATACTGGGATGGTGCTGAGTGATGCTGGGGTGGTGCTGAGTGGTGGTGTGGTGGTGTTGAGTGATGCTGTGGTGGTGCTGAGCGGTTCTGTGGTGGTGCTGATTGGTGCTGTGGTGGTGCTGAGTGATGCTGTGGTAGTGCTGAGTGATGCTGTGGTGGTGCTCAGTGGTGCTGTGGTGGTGCTGAGTGATAATGTGGTGGTGCTGAGCGATGCTGTGGTGGCGCTGAGTGATGCTGTGGTGGCGCTGAGTGGTGCTGTGGTGGTGCTGAGTGGTGCTGTGGTGGTGCTCAGTGATGCTGTGGTGGTGCTGAGTGGTGCTGTGGCGGTGCTGAGTGATGCTGTGGTGGTGTTGAGTGATGCTGTGGTGGTGCTGAGTGATGATGTGGTGGTGCTGAGTGATGCTGTGGTGGTGCTGAGTGGTGCTGTGGTGGTGCTGAGTGATGCTGTGGTGGTGCTGAGTGATGCTGTGGTGGTGCTGAGTGGTGCTGTGGTGGTGCTGAGTGTTAATGTGGTGGTGCTGAGTGATAATGTGGTGGTTTTTTTTGTGGTGATTGTGACGCATCTCACAGAGAGATGTGTCACGTTGTTACTACCCAGCACCATGGCGCATCTTTTGTGCTGCCGCTGCGTCACAAAAGGTCTTGGTAGAGGGTAGCAGTGGTGAACCAGAGGGTGGCAGTGATGAACCAGAGGGTGACAGTGATGAACTAGAGGGTGGCAGGTGTAAACCAGAGGGTGACAATGCTGAACCAGAAGGTGGCAGTGCTGAACCAGAGGGTGGCAGGGGTGAACCAGAGGGTGGCAGGGGTGAATCAGAGGGTGACAGTGCTGAACCAGAGGGTGGCAGTGCTGAACCAGAGGGTGGCAGGGGTGAACCAGAGGGTGGCAGGGGTGAACCAGAGGGTGGCAGGGGTGAACCAGAGGGTGGCAGTGATGAACCAAATGGTGGCAGGGGTGAACCAGAGGGTGGCATTGGGGAACCAGAGGGTGGCATGGGTGAACCAGACGGTGGCAATGGTGAACCAGAGAGTGGCAGTGGTGAACCAGAGGGTGGCAATGCTGAACCAGAGGGTACTGTGATGAACCAGAGGGTGGCAGTGGTGAACCAGAGGGAGGCAGGGGTGAACCAGAGTGTGGCAGTGGTGAACCAGAGGTGCTGTGATGAACCAGAGGGTGGCAGGTGTGAACCAGAGGGTGGCTGTGGTAAACCAGAGGGTGACAGTGCTGAACCAGAGGGTGGCAGGGGTGAACCAGAGGGTGCTGTGATGAACCAGAGGGTGGCAGTGGTGAACCAGAGGGTGGCAGGGGTGAACCAGAGGGTGGCAGTCGGGAACCAGAGGGTGGCATGGATGAACCAGAGGGTGGCAGTGGTGAACCAGAGAATGGCAGTGGTGAACCAGAGGGTGGCAGTGCTGAACCAGAGGGTGACAGTGGTGAACCAGAGGGTGGCAGTGCTGAAATAGAGGGTGACAGTGGTTAACCAAAGAGTGGCAGTGGTGAACCAGAGGTGCTGTGATGAACCAGAGGGTGGCAGTCGTGAACCAGAGGGTGGCAGTGGTGAAGCAGAGGGTGACAGTGCTGAACCAGAGGGTGGCAGGGGTGAACCAGAGGGTGCTGTGATGAACCAGAGGGTGGCTGTGGTGAACCAGAGGATGGCAGGGGTGAATCAGAGGGTGGCAGTGGTGAACCAGAGGGTGGCAGTCATGAACCAGAGGGTGGCAATGGTGAACCAGAGGGTGACAGTGTTGAACCAGAGGGTGGCAGGGTTGAACCAGAGAGTGGCAGTGCTGAACCAGAGGGTGGCAGTGGTGAACCGGAGGGTAGCAGGGGAGAGCCAGAGGGTGGCAGGGGTGAACCAGAGGGTGGCAGTGGTGAACCAGAGGGTGGCAGTAATGAACCAGAGGGAGGCAGTGGTGAACCAGAGGGTGCTGTGCCCATACACGACTGCATGGGTAACTTCACCATGCAAGCGGCCCGCGAACACGCAAAAAGCCCCACGAACACGTAAAAAACACGCGAACACGCAAGAAACCCCGCGAACGTGCAAAAAAACTAAAATCCGCAAATTCGCACGAATTAGCGGATTTTGCGGATTGCAAATTCGTTTTCGCGCGATTTTGTGGAACGCGAATTCGCAAATTTCGCCCATACCTAGTGGGGACAAGACAGCCCAGAGGGACGTCTGGAGTACCGACGGGCAGAGCGGTGCTCTTTTTACCTGCGCTGCAGCCAGGTGAGGTGGAGCAGTCCTCTCCTTTCAAAAAGCAAGGAGAAGGAGGATTCAGATCACAATCAGGTGATAAACCTTTTTTTATATAAATAGCAGTAGCGAGAATGGTCCTGATGAAGCAGCAGGATACCTTTTGGCTCCGTTTGTCTGCAGAAACATGTTGACCTCACACTCTGAATAGTAGTTATTTGTTGACACTACTATCATCACACTCCTTTTTATGCTGCACCAGTGGAGAAAAATCCACTAGCCAGAAGTTGCTGGGTAGAAGGGAGTGTACCCTAGGCCTTGGGCAGTATAACACCTCGGTCTTTCCTGTGTTAAATTGCAAAGAGTTGGCTTTCAACCAGTCCGCTGTAGCTCGCAGGCAGTTGTGAAATTCTTCCAAGGAGGTTAATTAATTTCCCTCCAAGGAAAGAATCAACTGAGTGTCATCAGCGTAGTTAAAAAGAACCTAGCTAGGTTCTCACAGAGTTCCTGAGAGGGGGGGAATTCATTCTTGGCACAGTCTGGGCTAATAAGGCTGGTCAAGATATTAAAAATGCTACGAGAGCTATTCGGGACATCAAGAATCACACTAGAGAAGTACGCTGCCTTAACTCTATGGATCTCCTTCTTGTAGTCCACCCGCTTAGCTTTCCAAGCAAGCCTGTCCCTGTCCAGGTACGTGTGCCTCCACCTTCTCTCTGCTTGTTTACATTCTAGTCTCAAATTTTTGAGGCTGTCCGTAAACCAGGGTGCTGAGGGTCTCGCCCTACTTCTGTGATGTTTAAAAGGAGCAGAGGTATCCAGCACCGAAGTAATCTTCGAGTAGAGGGCAGCGTAATTCCCCTCAATCTGTCGGTCGGAGGCAAAGCATTCCTCAACCAAGAACGTGGGTGAGGCACTTTTGTTCTGAATCAGGGACTTCCAATCCCTGCTAAAATACTCCCTCACTTTACTAGATGTCCCTGCAGTAGACGCGCCTGCCTTCAGAAAAAACTTAATCAGCTAGACCTGGCCTAGCAATTTTCAAGCGGGAAATAACCCCTCTGCAAAAGACAGAGTGGAGTTTTCTGCACTCCGCAAGCTCTGCGGAGCGCAGAAAACATTGCAAACTCTGTGAACGGAGCAGAATTCACCACCCAGGCCTAATGGCTACTCGCTGTATCTTCTTTATGTTATTTGACTTTTGCTGTCATGTCTCTGAGATAAACCTTCCTACATTTATGTTTTTCATTAAAAAGGACAAAAGCTTAAGACAGCGTGGTCTATCTTTTACATACAATTGTCTCTGCCATTTAGGTTTTTAGCAAAAGAAACAGTTGATAGACAGAATGCTGGACAATGCAAACATTCACGCCCAGTCACAAAGATCCGGACTTAATCCATTATTTTTTGGTCACCACAACACCCAGTGTGGACCCAGCCATATGCAAATCAGTCTTGACCCTGTTCCTTGTGGGCACAGTCCAGCCCGAACTGCCAAGCCACGCCTTCCCTGGACCGGAAACAAGCATCCTGGGACCATTTCAGGGCATCACTCTTCTTCAGCCAGGCGAGCTCGAATCCAGTGGTGTAGTGAGCACGGGATCCACATCTGGGCACACCCTTCCCAATTAGGGCGAAAAATGCAAAAGAAACAATTGATGGACGGAATGCTGGACAATACAAACATTCACTCCCAGTCACAAATATCTGGGCTTAATCCATCATTCTTTTGCTCACCACAGAACCCCAGTCGGTCTGGACTGTTCCCATGGGGTACAGGGTCAAGTCTAATTTGCATATGGCTGAGTCCAAACTGGGGTGGGGTAGTGGGCAAAAGAACAATGGATTTAACCCAGGTCTTTTGATTGGGGGAGAATGTTTGCATTGTCCGCATTCCATCCATCATTTGTTTGCTGTAACACTTTTCACCCTAATTTGGATGGGTATGCCCAGATGTGGGTCACTTGCTCACTGTGCCACTGGATTCAAGCTAGTCTGGCTGAAGAAGGGTGACATACCCTGACAGGATTCTTGTTTCTGGTCCAGGGAGAACCTGGGCTAGCAATTCGGTCTGGACTGTTCCCATGGGGCACAGGTTCAAGGCAGATTTGCATATGGCTGTTGGTCAAAACGGGGGTGGCAGAGTGGGCAAAAGAACGATGGATTTAATCCAGGTCGTTTGACTGGGGGAGACTATTTGCATTGTCAGCATTCCTTCAATCATTTCTTTGCTGTAATACATATAGGTTTTAGGCCATACCTTAGGAGTGACGATTGTATTACAAACATTTACAATGCAATGGGTCTTATATGTTTTTAGCTATGCAGTACATTAGCCTGGGTGCTGAAACATCTACTGTTCTAGAAGTACCACCCTTCACTGTCCTTGATACAACTTCAAAGAGACTTGTTTTAGTTCTTTCAGAGTATCATCATGTCAGACAAGAAAGCCATATATAGTGCTAGTTTATCACATGCAACTAACAAGCATTGCTGGCAACTGAAAGTTAAGCTTCCGGACTAGTGTACTTACCTCCTGGCTCTCCTCATTGATAGTACCCGCAGTGTGTTTTTTTTAACGATATTCATTGGTGTGTGAGTGAAGTATTCGCTGGGTGCAGCCTGTGGCACACTCTTTAAGTTGAGACCACCGATCATGAACAACACCTTGACACTGGGTACACATATAGGATTTTGCTCTTTGAAGCTGGCACCCGGTGGGGACAAGTATTTCACTGTGCTCTATGTTTGGTTCTTTTGTTCCTGCGGGAGACAGCCAAAACAAAGTATTTTGCTGAAACAATTGGGACTGTCGGCGTGTATGCGTGAGGCAATGCAGGGCATGCATTCCCCTCCTCTGAACTGGCTGTGTGAAGTGAGTTCTTAGCTAAGTGCTGGCTGGAGGACATATTCTCAGGTCATTCGCTGACCGTTTCATAAAGAAGAGGGTTACCAAAATAATCACACTAAAAATAGTGCAAAACATGCCTTATAATAACAGATGGCTCACTAAATGAACACCTGTTGATGAAATATACATGGCGAACCTACATAAGACAAGACGACTTAAAACTTTAAAATATGTGGGCAACCTTTTATTGCTGTTTGCCCAGTTAAAGATTGCTCTGACATCTGACCTGCTAATGGAGGCGAGGCAGTGTTTGAACATACTCGTCCGCAAGTCGCAGCAAAGTACAGAAATGCAGCAGCTCCATACTCCACTCAGAGCTCTAATAAACATATTCCCCAATCTTATCAGCTACTCCCACGAGCACCAGTGCGGACTACTCTGTCATTGACCACCAAGGGCACTTCAAAGTGATGGTGTGGGATTACCAGTCCGGTATACCATACTCACCTGGGCCCATACACATTCACAGTTTGAACTGGTAATCCAGCAAAATCTACTCGCTTATCAGGATTTTGTTTACTTTTAGGACTTATACCTATGCACCATGACTTACCAATTCCGTGTCACTTGTACCCTAAGTCGTAAACTGGGATCAAGGGAGTTAGCATAATAGATAAAATGATAATAACAATTACCTTCATGAAAAATAACCACAGACTTGGGTACGTTTAAATACTTTATCTATGCAATATTTTGTGACCAATGATCCATAACAGTGTATTTAAAGACTTTTCAATAAGAAAATAATGTTCAATGGGAAAATGGTTCGAGACTTTTCAGATAATTTGCTTTTAGACATTGGTACCTGGGACAGGTGAGAAAGGGAAACAGTACAAGAACATTCCACACAGAGTATATTTACCTAGTATGGTGTGAGGACCAACCCTGGCCACAGACGGGGACTAGAAAGCGCTCCCCTCTGATCAGGTGCCAACGAGACAGGTGCAGGTCAGGACAGGTAACCTCCACTAAGTGCAATGCCAGCGTCACACCCCGCTCTCTCTGCGGCTACTCTCGAAACCCTGATTCTTCTGACAGAGTGCTCTGCCCGTCCTCTGTTCTTGATTCTCCTTCAGCATACGTTGGGTCAGTGACAGGTCTGTGACAAGTCGGACAAATCTAACCAACTAGAGCTACCTTAGTTATACCATTTCAGAGTATGTACCACCTCCCTTAATGTTGCAAAATCTATGTGTTCCCTTCATTTGATTGGTCAATAAGGCGAGGATGGGTCATCACACCATACCAATATGAGTTCATTTTGTGTTGATTCCAATTAATTCCAGTTACCGTCCATGATTTACTTTCCCATGCACTTTTATTCCTCCCAGCAATATAAGTTTAAATATTTGTACATTTTAAACCAGTTCATAATTTTCTTCTTCTCCTGAGGTCAGAAGTTCAGGTTCCCAGAGACATCGTGAGTAAGACAGCCATTCAATGCATCAGGGATTTTCAGGACTTGAATGCATGTTCAGGATTTACAAAATGGAGTTGTGACACTTTCAGGCCCAAATATGAGCTAATAACAAAGTCAAAGAAAGACATTTTAGAATACAAATATAAATGAATGCACTGTAACGGCATATGCATTAGCATGTGAGGTTGGATGTGGCCATCTTTGGCAATAATGCGCAGCTGCAAGAAAATCCCACCAAAAGCACAGTTACGTCACACCACGTAGATGTGGCAGACGCATGCGCAGAAGAGTGCCCGTGTTTTCGGCGGCCATTTTAGTACATTTGGGTTAAAGTTAGTAAAAGCATATAAGTAAACTTCCCCTCGATACTAGAAATGTCATGAAATGTAGTTTCAGTAAAAGACGAACATGTTGAATAATTAGTTAAATGTTATTTTTCGAGAGGTTTGAATCCAAACAAGTTTCTTAACATATGAAACCTTGCTCCATCAATCCCCTCTTTGATGGTATTTTATACCATTACTAATTATGGAACCTGATGCCTACTTCAGCAGTTTCCCAATTCTATTTCTTCAATTTCTTCTGATTTCCTTTTACCATTTTTCACTTGCAAATTTCTCATTCTTTTATATATGTCCCCTTTTATTTCTTCTAGCTGTATTTCAATTAACTTTCTCTTCTTCCTTTTCTCATTAACTGCATACCATTTGTTGTTCCTGCAGCATTTGCACCAACACATTATCACTAAGATCAGTAGGGCTATTCCGTTATTGGCATCAGAATTCAAGCTAAAATGCTTTTACCTATATTAGAAAACCAACTACCTACAGAGGATAGACCATCAGTTAGTCTCTTCCATGCACTATCACTCAATCAATCAATCAGTACATTTGTAGAGCACGCTACTCACCCGTGAGGGTCTCAAGGTGCTGAAGGAAGGGGGGGGGTGCCGCTACTGCTCGAATAACCAGGTCTTAAGGTGTTTCCTGAAGGTGAGATGGTCCTGGGTCAGTCGTAGGTGTGCGGGGAGGGAGATTCATGTCTTGGCTGCCAGGTAGGAGAACGATCTTCCTTCAGTGGTGGGTCTGCGAATCCGTGGGACGGTGGCGAGGGCGAGGCTGGTGGAGCGGAGCTGGCGTGTGGGGGTGTAGAACGAGAGGCGGTTGTTGAGGTATTCGGGGCCCATGTTGTGGAGCACTTTGTGTGCATGGGTGAGCAGCCTGAATGTGATCCTCTTGCTGACGGGGAGCCAGTGCAGGTTTCTCAGGTGGGTGGATATGTGGCTGTGGCAAGGGATGTCGAAGATGAGTCGTGCGGAGGTGTTCTGTAAGCGTTGAAGGCGTTTCTGAAGTTTGGCTGTGGTTCCTGCGTATAGGGCGTTCCCGTAGTCCAGTCGGCTGGTGACGAGGGCCTGGGTGACCGTATTTCTGGTTTTGGTGGGGATCCACTGGAAGATCTTTCGGAGCATGCGCAGGGTGTTGAAACATGAGGACGAGACTGCGTTGACTTGCTTGGTCATCGTGATGGAGGAGTCCAGGATGAATCCCAGGTTGCGTGCGTGGTCCGTGGGTGTCGGTGCGGTGCCCAGCGTCGTGGACCACCAGGAGTCGTCCCAGGCAGATGGGGATTGTCCGAGGATGAGAACCTCCGTCTTGTCCAAGTTGAGCTTCAGACGGCTGTGCTTCATCCATTCTGCAACATCTTTCATTCCGCCCTGGAAGTTGGCTTTGGCGGTGAGAGGGTCTTTGGTGTGGGAGAGTATCCGTTGGGTGTCGTCGGCGTAGGAGATGATGTTGATGCTGTGTTTGCGTGCGATGGTGGCGAGGGGGCTCATGTAGATATTGAAGAGGGTTGGGCTGAGTGAGGAGCCCTGGGATACACCGCAGATGATCTTGGTGGCCTCGGAGCGTAAGGGAGGGAGGCGGACTCTCTGGGTTCTGTCGGAGAGGAACATTGTGATCCAGTCCAGGGCCTTTCCTCGGATCCTGGTGTTGTAGAGGCGGGTTATTAGGGTGCAGTGGCAGACGGTATCAAAGGCTGCCGACAGGTCGAGGAGGATGGGAGCGGCTGTCTCGCCATTGCCCATCAGGGTCCTGATGTCATCGGTGGCTGCGATGAGGGCAGTCTCGGGGCTGTGGTTGGCTTGAAATCCGAACTGGGATGGGTCGAGTGAGTTGTCGTGAGGCAAAGTGGGAGGGAGGAGCACCTGGGAGGAGGGAGCGGGGTGGCCAATGAGCGATTGGCACGGGGCACAGAAGGCAAAAGGGGGCGGGGCCGCAAGGGAGCAGCGGCGGGAAGTGGTGAGCGGGGGGCACAGAGGGCGGGGAACGGGCGGCAAACAGAGGGGCAACAAAAAAATAGAACAGGGCAAAAATCAGCAGGACAAATTAACAAGCAGCAGAGACAGGTACAGGGCAACAATCAGCAAGACAAATTAAACAGACAGCAGAGACAGGTACCAGGCACACCAGCGGCGAGCCCTTGGAGCAGCAGCAGGGGCAGACACGGGCAGTCACGGGCAACCAGGGGGAGCCGTGCGGCGTGGGGAGTGACCAGAGGTCAGGTCACGCTCACTGCCGCGCGGCGCCCTCCATAAGAGGCCAAGTGGGAGGGAGGAGCAGCTGGGGGGCGGGAGTGGAGTGGCCAATGGGCGAATGGCACGGGGCACTGAAGGCAAAAGGGGGCGGGGCAGCAAGGGAGCAGCAGCGGGAAGGGCTGAGCGGGGGGGCACAGAGGGCGAGGAACGGGCGGCAAACAGAGGGGCAACAAAAAAAATAGAACAGGGCAACAATCAGCAGGACAAATTAACAAGCAGCAGAGAAAGGTACAGGGCAACAATCAGCAAGACAAATTAAACAGACAGCAGAGACAGGTACCAGGGCACACCAGCGGCGAGCCCTTGGCAGCAGCAGCAGGGGCAGACACGGGCAGTCACAGGCAACCAGGGGGAGCCGTGCGGCATGGGGAGTGACCAGAGGTCAGGTCACTATCAACTTCCAGTGGTTTCAGTTCTTCTTCCAAATGAGTAATATTCTTTACATACCTCCCAATTTCAATACTTTTGTTGGGTATGTAAGTGCAACAATGTTGCGCTTTCAACATTTTATAGACTCCGCCCTCTTTTGCCAATAATATTTCAAGCCAGAGAGAGCTCATTCCTTGGTTCGGTTTTTCAGTAACGATTGAATCAGACAAAAGGCTCTCACTTTAATAATGAAATAATTTGACTAATTTGTCAGATTGAATCAGACAAAAGGCTCTCATTTTAATAATGAAATAATTTGACTAATTTGTGAAGCATTCAAAATTGAACAAAAGCTGCACTGTGCATACCGCCCAGAGGCTTCTGGAGTGGTAGAACAATTGAATGGCACAATCAAAGCAAGGTTGGGTAAGATGTGGGAATCTACCCATCATTGTGCGCAGAGCGCGATTGCGTGCTCGCGGGGGAAATATCGCACAAACTTACCCACGCGGTCCTCTGTGGGCGCGGCCTTCTTGTTTTTCATTCATTGCTATGTTCCTGGGCATGGTTTTTGAATTTTTCCCTAATCTTTGTAATCCTTTGTTTCTTTAACCTTTTTTTTAATCTTTTTTGCTTAATTCTATCTCTTTATTTTCCTACCTCTATATTTTGTGTTTTTTTCTACTTTTGCTTACTTTAAAGCTACTTTTATTAACTCTTTTCTTTTCTTTACTTTTTCCCTATTCTTTCCAATTTATTTTTCAGCTGTCCAGGACCATGGCAAAGGGAGCTGGGAAGAGCAAGGGGAAGGGTCCCGCACCCCGTACCCGGCTCCCATGCGGGACGATTGAGGGGGGAGGATGTAGTGGCCAGGGAGATTTTCACCGCGGTGGAGGTGGCTGCTCTTATATTTTTTGTTCTGTGCCACCTCACTAAGAACGTGGCAGCAGGGGGCAGGCACGGTCAAGTGTATGTCCTCCGGGAGTGTCGGCAGCTAGATGAATCCTAGGATATAGTAATTCTGGTTAAAAAAACAACGAGTATTTTAAAATAAATTCTGAATTTCATGCCCAGACCCCTGAACCCACCCCCAAATGTCTAGAAATCCCCCAAGCAGCCCACCAAACACATGCGATACTACTAGGCCTAACTTTTAACCGTGCCAAAACGCTCTCTGCAACCAGGCCCAAACCCCCCTTTTCCACCATGGATTTTCTTCAAACCACTTGCAATCAGAATTAGACCTTCCCAATAGTGCTCCCAGACCCCTTAACCAACCCCCAGAAGTGGAGAACACCCCCAAACAGCCCCCCAAAAACAAGCAGGAGTACTATCCCCAGTGAGGCCTACCTTTAAATCGTGCATAACGCGCTCTGCAACTGGGCCCAAACCCCCCTTTTCCACCATGGATTTTCTTCAAACCACTTGCAATCAAAATTAGACCTGCCCAGCAGTGCTCTCAGACCCCTCGACCCACCCCCAAAAACACACAGGAGTGCCAAAAAAATAAAACTTTTTCACCATGGATTTTCTCTACACCACTTGCATTCAATTTTAGATCTCAATGAAACCCACACAGCCTGGGGGAAGAGGGTTAGGGTTTGAAACATGGATGGGATTGGGATTTGTGGGGTAAGTTTTGAGGAGAGAGGAAAAAAACGCACAGCATGGACAAACAACAAATGAAGATAAACAAATCTTTGGATACAAAGCTATCCATAAATCTTTTAAGGGACATAAAGGAAGTGCATGCACTACTGCATGCATGAAGTTGTTTGCTAAATGGATAGGTTACTGAAAAGTAAGTAGTACTTTCTACAATGTACTAAGTATGAAGAAACAATGTGACAGTACCGGGCTGAGGTAATTACGCAATTTCACTTGCCTATCTGCCCTCAGAGAGAAGAACCACTTAGTACATTACATTCGTTTAAAAAATAGCAAAGAAAAAAGTATACAATGGCTGGAGGGATGAATTGAAGCAGAGAGCAAACAAATGCACAGAGTCACACTCATAGACGTTCACAGCAATAACATTACTTAAAAGATAAGTAGAAATGAAGATGGATACTGTAAGCAAGCAGCCATGCTTCTGATTCCTTCCTATCAAACACGTATTATTCTTTACAGTCATAAATGTTACGACTCGCTTGTCCTTCCATTGACCCTAAGTTCTTTCCCTTTTCAGTCATCACATCCCTCAAGTTCATCTGATATGACTTGGCTTCACGATAAAAGTTTCCCAGCTGATTTGAAGTCTAATAGAGGGTGCCATTGCTTACTCGAGAGCTACCGCCGCTAATGCAATTGCTAAGTCAAGGGTGACTGTCTTCTCCGTGATTGGCTAACATGTAGTTCTAAATCAGTAACTGTTCTTAACATTACAGTGTACTTGTAGAAGTGTACTGTCTACTGTACAGTACATCATACACTCCTTTGCGAGCCTACTCTAAAATGTCAATAAGTAAGGAGTATAGTAATAACTTACCACCGTCCGCCGCTGCTGAGCCATCCCCCTCAGCTCCTCCTGGTGGCACTTGTGGTGCCACAGCATCCACCCCTGGAGTGGACCCCTCCGGGATGCTTGCCCCGGCACTGGTGGTGGGAAGTGCCGCATCCGATGTTGTGACGCCTAGAAAATACAAGTCATATTTTTAGACGCCATACACCACCCCCTATTTCGTCTCGTAATGGAAGAGAAAATGTTAAACAATTTTTTATTATTGGGACTGAAAAGAAGTCACGGTTTTGGGGAGGGTGTTAACTTATATGCTTAGCCATCACATGCAACTCTTTTTGGCACAACTGATGAATGCTTGCTCTTTAACGGGCAAAATTTTTATAATTACAGACAGAACCAACTACTCCTCATCACCACCAGCAGTACTTGAAGTTCCAACAAGGTGAGGGCTCCCGAGTCCCACACAGTTACTTCTGACTGAGGTATGTGGAAAGTCGAACTCAACCTATCATCAACAATGTCCTATTTCTCTTGTCCTTACTTCTGTATGTGCAGAATAGTCCCTGAAACACCAGCGGTATGGTATGTGCTACTATCAAATCAAAAAGCCAACTACTAGCTTATTGGTAGACATTGGCATTTTGTTTTTGGAAATTGTCAAAGCAGTAACATTAAGAAGACTGGAATAGACAGCAAGGGCAACCCAGAGGACTACACTGAGTCCCTCTAGAGCTATTGCTGGATCAGAGTTTTGTTTAACACCGTTTTGCCGACTGGGCAAGCTTAGCTACCTATACAGACCGACTCATAATCGTAAATAGTAGTAGCACAGAGAGTGATGGTAGAGAGGCAGGATAAGAATGTAGAAACAGTCTACAAAAAGATCAAAGACTATTTTGTAAAAAATAGAATTAGGAAACAGTTTGGAATGAATAGGAGCTGTAAAGGTTAGGGAAGTATAATTATATTAACAACAGAACAACTTACTGGGGCCAGCAGAAGAGCCAGCTGAGGAACGTTCCTGCCCACACTGTTCTGCCGGAGTCTGGGGTGTTGCTGTCTTCTTGCCCCTGGGAGGTGCTGATGAGCATGAAATAAACACAAACAGACCGTCTACTTGGAAAGTTATCTAAATCACTAACTAAACCAACAACAAAAAGGTTCTACTCCGACTGCCAGCACTCAGCAGCACGTGACGTGACAGACACAGTCCGTCATCATGATTACAGACCACTAAAAAATGTCCTACTACTAATAACAAGTCATCATATACTCAACCTATCAATCCACCACTGTCTCTTCTTCTAAGTGGCAGCAGGAGTACAAAGGAAGGACTAGACTTGAGTCTCTAGTCTCTAGTGACTATTTTTGGCCCATGCTTGCGGCAGGGCCATGCAGACGGTCAAGGCAGGCACCACTGAGTGAAGCAACCTGATGTAGCATACCTGGGCTCTTTGACACAGAGAGACAAAGCATATCTAATTGTATGCAGCAAGCCACATAGCCCCAATTCTACATGAACTGCTGTACTCTGTAATCTGCCTGGCATAACAACACTAGACTGCCTCGACCACTCCATACCACGACTAGACAGACATGTAGTTCTGCTGTAGTAGTTGTTGCAGACTGGTTTACCTGTTTGACACTCACAAATTGGCCATAGTTCTTCCCTAAACCAACGCTTCTGATCCACCCATCCCAGTGAGTGACCGTAAAGAAAAAAGATATAACATTTAATCAATCATCTTGGTATATTGGCAAACAGTAAGTCCAAGGACATTTTGCATATTGGAAAATGCAACCTAGCGGCCCCTGCAGTTGAAGTAAACAAGGTAAAAAAGCAGAGTAGACTTGAGTTACAATTAGTGTGTAAAAGATTGAATAATAACAGAAGACATATGATTCATTTCATGCCCAACAAACAGCAATTGCTTTCACCAGAGCCAGACAGCCATTGATGTCCACTGCATGCCATCTTCATCTCATTATTCATTACCCCCTCCAGATTTCCCTGGCCCTAGACCTCCCGCACGAGCATCGACTGCCGGGGGCCTCGGGCTTGGGTTATAGGGTGGGTCACCTGGATGCCCAGGAAACGACCACCTCTGAAAACCTAGGGAGCATCTCTCTCAGAGAAGTGGAGTCTGCTATTGACAGATAGCTCCCAAATAAAGCCCCAGGCCATGATAAATTACCTGGTGACCTCTTTCGTTACCAGCCCAAAATCTGGGCACCGTACCTTGCTGTTCTGTTCAATGCGGTCCTTTGGGGCTCCAAGTTACCGGAAACCTGGTTGGGAGCTGAGATCGTCCCCATATATAAAAAGGGCTGCCCGCTACTCCCATCTAATTATAGGCCTATTAGTCTTCTAGATAACACCCAAAAACTAATGGGCCGGATCCTACTGGACAGAATACTAGGGTGGATGGAGGAAAACGCAATAATAACCACCCTCCAAGCAGGTTTTAGATCTGGCATCTCGACCTTTGACCAAATTTTCAGGCTGCAGGTCCTCTTCTGGAAAACTGCAAGAGTAGAGGGTGGCAGCCTCTACCTTGTCTTTGTAGACCTGCGGGCCGCTTTTGACCTGGTGCCTAGGGAGAGATTATGGAGGGTGCAGGAAGAACTAGGCCTCCCGTCCTACCTATTAGATGTCCTGATTCGATTCCATGCAGGGAATTATGCCCAGGTGAGGTGCGGGAGGAACGGAGAACTCTCAACCCGTTTCCCCGTATCCAGGGGGGTACGCCATGGTTGCGCCCTGGCCCCTACACTCTTTAGCCTTTATGTCAATGGCCTAGTGGATGAATTGGGTGGAGTCAGGGATAGTGATGCCCCATGGTTGGCTACTGGTCGGGTGCCCGCTCTGATGTTCGCGGATGACACCTTGTTGTTGTCCCGAACATCGATGGGCATCCAGCGGGTTCTGGGCGGGTTTGCAACCTTTTGTGCCTCGCAGGGATTGGAGATAAACTTGGAAAAAAACAAGTTTATGATAATCAATCCCCCAAGGTGCACCCACCCGAACCCTGTCTTGAATGGTATACCACTCAAGCGGGTGAAAATCTTTGTATACCTAGAGGTCATGTTGACCGAAAACTTTGACTGGGGTTGCCAGGTATCTAGATCCACCCTGAGACTCTCACAGATCATAGGGGGTATCGGCAAATTTCACAACACAACACATTTCAAACCAGCCTCCCCCGTTCTTGAGATATACTGAACCCAGGCAAGGACAGCTGCTATGTACGGAGCAGAACTCTGGGGGCATAAGAATGCACTGAGTTTACTAAAGGTGGAGCAGGCCTTTATGAGAAATTTGGTGGGTTTACTTAAAAGCTCCCCTCTGATACCATTGCGTCTGGACCTGGGTCTTGAGTCTATTAAAGAACTGATAGCTGCACGACCCCTGCTCTTCTGGAGAAGGCTCTGATCCGTACCGGAGATTGTAGACTACAGAGCAGAATTTGTTCCAGTATGGGGGCGGATAAAGAACAAAAATATTCCCTGGCTACTTCACATCAAGGCCCTCTCCTACCAAATTGGCTTGCCTCAACTGTGGGAGTCCCCTGAGGAGAGTTGCCCGAGGTTGCAGAGGTCTGAGCTGCTGGCCTCTATAAGACACCATAACCTTAAATTGTTATACTCTTCAACAACTCTGGGAAGGCTGTCCTCTGAATTCTTGCAAGTGAAAATCAAGAGGCCCAGGAGCGAATCGCTGGCCCAAGAGGCCCAGGAGCTTGAAAAACTGTGTCTGTGTCAACAACTTCTGTTGGGCCTCTTGGCAGCGAATCCAGGAGTGCTCTCAGACCCCTCGACCCACCCCCAGAAATGGAGAACACCCCCAAACAGCCCCCCAAAAAACACGCAGGAGTGCCAAAAAAATAAAACCTTTTCACCATGAATTTTCCCAAACCACTTGCATTCAATATTAGACCTTCCCAGCAGTGCTCCCAGACCCCTCGACCCAGCCCCAAAAATGTAGAACCCCCCCAAACAGGCCATCACAGAAATGCAACACTTAGAATCTCCAGAGGCCTAAGTTTAAATCGCACCAAAACACACTCTGCAGCTAGACCCAAACCCCCCTTTTCCACCATGGATTTTCTTCAAACCACTTGCAATCAAAATTAGACCTTCCCAGCAGTGCTCCTAGACCCCTCGACCCACCCCCAGAAATGGAGAACACCCCCAAACAGCCCCCCAAAACACGCAAGAGTGCTATCCTCAGCGAGGCCTACCTTTAAATCGTGCCAAACGCGCTCTGCAACTAGGCACAAAACCCTCTTTTCCACAATAGATTTTCTTCAAACCACTTGCAATCAAAATTAGACCTTCCCAGCAGTGCTCCCAGACCCCTGAACCCACCCCCAAAACGTCTAGAAATCCCCCAAACAGCCCACCAAACACATGCGATACTACTAGGCCTAACTTTCAACCGTGCCAAAACGCTCTCTGCAACCAGGCCCAAACCCCCCTTTTCCACCATGGATTTTGTTCAAACCACTTGCAATCAGAATTAGACCTTCCCAGCAGTGCTCCCAGACCCCTTAACTAACCCCCAGAAGTGGAGAACACCCCCAAACAGCCCCCCAAAAACACGCAGGAGTACTATCCCCAGTGAGGCCTACCTTTAAATCGTGCATAACGCGCTCAGCAACTGGGCCCAAACCCCCCTTTTCCACCATGGATTTTCTTCAAACCACTTGCAATCAAAATTAGACCTTCCCAACAGTGCTCTCAGACCCCTCGACCCACCCCCAGAAATGCAGAACACCCCTAAACAGCCCCCCAAAAACACACAGGAGTGCCAAAAAAAGAAAACTTTTTCACCATGGATTTTCTCTACACCACTTGCATTCAATATTAGACCTTCCCAGCAGTGCTCCCAGACCCCTCAACCCAGTCCCAAAAATGTAGAACCCCCAAACAGGCCATCACAGAAATGCAACACTTAGAATCTCCAGAGGCCTAAGTTTAAATCGCACCAAAACGCACTCTGCAGCTAGGCCCAAACCCCCCTTTTCCACCATGGATTTTCTTCAAACCACTTGCAATCAAGATGAGACCTTCCCAGCAGTGCTCCCAGACCCCTCGACCCACCCCCAGAAATGGAGAACACCCGCAAACAGCCCCCCAAAAACACACAAGAGTGCCAAAAAAAAGTCACAAAGCTGCAAACAAGTAAGCATAGTAGCAACACCACTGAGCAGGCGAGCACCCACAGAAGCTATTTAAACATTAATTTACCTGCAATGTAATTGAATCGGCAGCATTCTTGATCTTCGGGAAAAACATATATTAGCAATATAACACAGAGCAGAAGAAAACAAAGTAGTTATTAATTAGCTACTCACTAACGCCAGGGATCTCCACGCCTAGCAGGTCGAGCAGGTCCTGCTCCCGGTCGACGATGTTGGCCAACCAGTGCGTCGCTTGGTCATAGGTGCGCCGGACCCCCGACTCCCTACGCATGGCCCGGCACACCATATCCCACCGCTGGCGACACTCCCGGAGGACATACACTTGACCGTGCCTGCCCCCTGCTGCCACGTTCTTAGTGAGGTGGCGCAGAACAAAAAATATAAGAGCGGCCACCTCCACCGCGGTGAAAATCTCCCTGGCCACTACATCCTCCCCCCTCAATCGTCCCGCATGGGAGCCGGGTACGGGGTGCGGGACCCTTCCCCTTGCACTTCCCAGCTCCCTTTGCCATGGTCCTGCACAGCTGAAAAATAAATTGGAAAGAATAGGGAAAAAGTAAAGAAAAGAAAACAGTTAATAAAAGTAGCTTTAAAGTAAGCAAAAGTAGAAAAAAACACAAAATATAGAGGTAGGAAAATAAAGAGATAGAAAATAAGCAAAAAAGATCAAAAAAAAGGTTAAAGAAAGAAAGGATTACAAAGATTAGGGAAAAATTAAAAAACCATGCCCAGGACCATAGCAATGAATGAAAAACAAGATGGCCGCGCCCACAGAGGCCGCGCGGGTAAGTTTGTGCGATATTTCCCCCGCGAGCACGCAAAAACACACGCAACCACGCAATCGCGCCCTGCGCACAACGCGAGCATGCAACTGCGCCTGGAAATGGGTGCGGCCATCTTGTCCGTGTTCCATTTCCATTTAGAGTACAAAGGAAGGACTAGACTTGAGTCTCTAGTCTCTAGTCTCTTGCGACTATTTTTGGCCCATGCTTGCAGCAGGGCCATGCAGACGGTCAAGGCAGGCACCCCTGAGTTGCCATCTCCAACAAAGATAACTTCAACCTATATTTCCATAAAGAGGATTGCTCCGTCGACGGGAGCGCTGACGAGCAAAAAAGAAGAGTTTTCCACGCCAAAGATTTCACCTCTACTGCCCTCCACCATTCCGGATTGCCAGGAATCAGAGGAGGAAGAATCCTATGGGGTTGCTTACAGTCCTTCGCAGCTCCATATTAAATATCATGATTCCAATGAGGAAGACCTCCAAGAGGCCCAGGAGCATTTCACTTTTACAGGAAATTCCTCAGGATAAGGTGGTTGGGGATGAATGGGACCAATATATTGCTCCAACGTCCCTGGTGTCACCTTTGCCTCAATCAAGCTCTCCACCAGAGGACATAGCCAGTTTTCACGATTTGATGGAAAAAGCGGCTAAAAGATTCAAGCTTACTATGCCAGTCAAGGAAAGCGAATGTTTCCTTTACGACTTCAAGGAGTCCTCCAGGAAGTCAGTAAGAGCCATTCCAATTATTCAACATATCTGGGATGAAGGACTCAAACTGATGAAGAATCCAGCCTCAGTCCCAGCATCTATACCCAAGCTGGACAAAAAGTTTTGCGCTATAGAGACGGCTCCAGCATGTCTTATTGGTCATCCTCGACCGGACTCGTTTGTGACTCAAGCAGCGCAGAAGCGCTCCAAGAACCCAATGGCAACATGCGTGGCACCCCCCGATAAGGAGGGCAAGAAGATGGACGGCATAGGTAAACGCTTTGCAGTCATGGCAGCAGCTTCCATCAAAGCAGCCAATGCAATGGCACTTCTGAGCCGGTTCAATAGACAGATGTGGTCTGACATCGCACCATTTCTGTCGCACCTTCCGGATGACAAGAAAGAGGAGGCGACTACCATCCTACAGGATGGAGCCAGAGCAGCGTCGTAGTCCATAGACGTGGCAATAGATATAGCGTCTATAGCTTTCCGCCAGATGGCTGGGGCGGTAACCCTACGGAGGCAAGGATGGCTCAAAGCTACATCCTTTCGAGCGTAGGTCCAGTCTAAAATCTTGGACATGCCATTTGATGGCGAAAGCCTCTTTGGTAAGCAGATCGACGAAGCGTTGGAAGGGATAAAAGCAGATAACGATACTGCTAGTTTCTTGGGATCATTACAGCAAGGCTGTTATCAGTCCTTTCGTGGCCGAGGATCCAGAGGACACTTTCAACAGCAACGTTCCTCTTACCAATCTAATCAGTACCAACCTTGCAATCAACAGGGATACCGTCAGTACTCCTCCAACCAGCAATATTGGTACTCGAACACTTCTTTCCAACAACAAGGAAGAAGAAAGTCCACCGCCAGAGGGAAGCAAAACTCTGGTCGCAGACAGTGATGTTCCTCAGGCGCCTCCAATACCGCTTCAGATCGACCAGTTCCACTATCTCTCTCAGTTTCTCCCGCATTGGCAGTCCATAACATCAGACAGATGGGTATTAGACATCATTACACAGGGTCACACCCTGGAATTCTCACAAAGGCCTCCAAATCGTCCACCTCTCTGCAGAGTTCATCAGCATCTGTCAGCTCTCAAAGCAGAGATCTTATCGCTAATACTGAAAGGAGCGATAGAGGAAGTCCCATCAGACCAGCGGGGAACAGGTTTTTATTCGCACTTCTTACATATAAGGAAAAGGCAATCATCAAAATGAAGGCAGGTACTGGACCTCAGAGATCTGAACACATACATAAAGAAAATTTCTTTCCGTATGCTGTCCTTCCAGGAAATTCTTCTACTGCTCCGCAAGCGAGTCTACATGGTCTCTCTAGACCTGTTGGATGCATACTTCCACATTCCGGTAAACAAAAAACACAAGAAGTATCTGCGATTCATGGTGGCGGGGCGCCATTACCAGTTCAGAGTTTTGCCTTTCGGCCTGAAATCTGCCCCCAGAGTTTTCACAAAATGCATGGCTCCAATAGCGGTGCATTTAAGGCAGCAAGGTCTCCAGGTTTTCCCATACTTGGACGACTGGCTAATAAAAGGACCATCGTTCCAAGCAACACAGAGATCTCTACGGTTATGCACGGATCTCTTCCAAAGATTAGGCCTTCGGATAAACAGAGAAAAATCATTTTTTCTTCCGCTTTGTTCTCTACAATTCCTTTGAGCAATCTTAAAAACACAGGAAGTGAAAGCTTACCCATCAGAAGAACGAGTAACAAAAATCTTGAATCTGACTGCATCTCTGGCAACAAAAAAGTTCACTTCCATCAGAATATTCAAGTCATTACTGGGAATGATGTCCTCTTGTATCCCATTGATTCCCAACTGCCATTTACAGATGAGACCGCTGCAAGAAGCCCTGGGCAAACAATGGGTCCAAGCCCTGGGTTCCTTCAACAACAAGCTGGTCATAACCTGTCAGATCAAACGTGCAATGTCATGGTGGGGTATCAGGAGCAACCTAACAAAGGGCCTCCATCAATCACCAAGCTACGTCATGACATCAGACGCTTCATTACGAGGTTGGGGAGCACATTTGCAAGACCTGGAGATTCAAGGCCTTTGGTCCTCTCAAGAGACAAAACTTCACATCAATCTCTTGGAATTGAAAGCCGTCTTCCTGGGCCTTTCGGGCTTTCCTTCCCAGGATCCAAGGTTCATCGGTCTTAGTGCGAACAGACAGCACTACAACAATGTTTTACCTGCGCAAGCAGGGTGGCACGAGATCAAAACCCCTGTCGATTCAGGTACAAAGGATCTGGAATTGGCTATTGTGTCAGAACATAACGCTGCAAGTGGAACATGTTCCAGGGGTAGACAACACAAAAGCGGATCTGTTAAGCAGGTCATCCGACATTTGCCACGAGTGGGAACTATGTCAAGTCCAGATGAATCGGATTTTCAATGTGTGGGGCAAGCCAAGTCTGGACCTGTTTGCAACTCAGAGCAACAAAAAGTGCAGACATTATGCCAGCAGATTCCCTCAGCAGGGTTCGAGAGGGAATGCTCTTCACCTCCGATGGACAGGGATGTTTGCTTATGCCTTCCTTCCTTTTCCCCTAATACCCAGATTATTGAGGAAAATGAAATCAGAACCTTGCGAATTAATACTAATAGCCCCAGCCTGGCCGAGGGAGTTTTGGTATACAGAGCTTCTACAATTGTCGGTGGAGCCAAGAATACAGCTCCCAATAACCAGGGATTTGATTTCCATAAACAGAGGCCAAGTACTTCATCCGCAATTGACCTCTCTAAAATTGCCGGCTTGGAACCTTTTGAGCACGAATTCCAGTCATTAGATATCACTCCGGAATGTCATGAAATATTGCAAAGTTCCGCAGCGCTGTCTACCAACAAGACATATTCTGATAAATGGAAATGATTCTGTATTTGGTGCCTTGCTCATACAGTGCATCCTTTGACATCTTCTGCTGAGCAAATTCTTCCTTATTTGCTGCATTTAGACAGATCAGGGCTTGCACACTCATCTATTAAAGTCCATTTAGCAGCAATATCTAGATACAGAAGATCTCCAGGATGTCCATCTCTGTGGTCTAACAGATTAATCAAGGAGTTCTTAAAAGGGCTATTCAGAAAGTTTCTTCCAGTTAAGCGTCCTCCACCTCCATGGCAGCTTAACACAGTCTTGTCACAATTTATGAAAGCTCCGTTCGAGCCGATCCACAAATCTGAGCTGCAATTCCTGTCATGGAAAGTAGCATTACTGCTGGCACTCACATCAGCCAGGAGAGTCAGCGAGATCCAAGCTTTTTCTATACAGGATCCCTTCATACAATTCAGGCCAGATATAGTGATGCTAAGGACTCATCCGAAATTTGTGCCTAAAATACCCTCTTCTTTTCATCGAAATGAACCAGTGATCATGCCTACAAATTTTAAAAATCCTTCTACAGCGGCTGAAAAAGCTCTACATACTTTAGACATTGGCAGATGCCTAAAATTCTACATTAAGAAGACTAAAAACTTTCGCAAATCAAACCAACTGTTTGTCTCCTACTCGGGGCCCAGAAAAGGTCTCGCCCTTTCACGTTCCTCCATCTCCAGATGGATTGCATCCGCCATTGTCTTTTGTCAAGAGAAAGCAGGAAGGCCTCTCGACATGAAAGTCCGTACCCATGATACACGGAAGATGGCGATGTCTTCTGCATTGCTAGCAGGAGTACCCCTTCCAGACATATGCAGAGCAGCAACCTGGTCGAATGTTCATACATTCACCAAACATTACTGTCTGGACACGGAATGGAAAGCAGATGCAGCAGTGGGACAAGCAGTTCTGCGACATCTCTTTAAATAAGGTACATGTTTATGAATTTTATTCTGCTGTTTTTTTCTATATAATGTGTTTTTTCTCTTTATGCTAATATCTGGAATAGCAAAGTTTGGTTGTTAGTACCTTTTAATTCGTAATGAGTTATTTTTTCTAAAAGGAATTTATGGCACACAGCCCCGAGAAAAGAAAGGGGTCTAGCCTAGAAACGCTCTAACTACAAGGACTGCTATCTACTCTGATACAAGCATGTGAATCTATGAAAGATTGAATACTGAAGAAAGAACTAGTTACTTACCTGTACACTATGGTTCTCCAGTATTATCTTTCATAGATTCACATGCGCCCGCCCGCCTCCCGTTTCTATTAGGTAGACAACCTTTTTTATCTCTGGTTTCCTGCATAGCTCACTCTTGGGCTGTTGGAAATCTGAGGTATGGTGGCTCTGCTGAGAATGGTGTAGGCTGGTGCAGGCAGCTGATTGGCTGTAGTTTGGGCCACATAATGAGGAGGAGAGGTTGCCTAGTGATTTCACTACTCTATGGCTTCCAGGCAGTTTTTTCTTCTACTGCTATGGTTATCATTTACCGGGAGACTCCCACCATGACAACGGGGAAGATACAAGCATGTGAATCTATGAAAGATAATACCGGAGAACCATAGTGTACAGGTAAGTAACTAGTTCTTTCTGCTGGCTCCTTCAATTTTCTACCGCTCTTTTTCGAACCGAGTAGCTGACACAGCTAGCCAATGCTTGTACTTTGAAACATCTGCTTCATCAAAAGGAATGAATGCTTGGCTGGCCACTGCCTTTTTGTACCGTGGATCCAGAATAGTGGCACAAATGTAATGTTGTTCTGTATGTATGTTTTTAAGCCTTTCATTGGCAACTAGGCAGCTTAATAACCTCTCCGCCAACTGATATGCATCGAAAGGACGAAGCATGTCTGTCAGGCTTGCAACTAGTTTCCATTCCTCCAACTCTAGCCCTATGTCTTTCATAGTAGAACCCAGTTTATAGACATACTCATTTATTACCCCCCACTGCTCAGACAGATGCTCAAACATGTAAAAGGTTGAGTTTCAACGTGTTGCCACCTCCTGGATGAGTCCTTTGACTGGCAGTCTACGTTCATGTTGAATGCTCCTCAACTGCTTTCGGGCCTTAAAAGAATGGCTGAAATATGTTTGTTTTGATAACTTTATTAAGGTCATTGACCATAAAAGTGCAGATAAAATACATACAAGCACAATGATAAAATCCATTAATAAAACTATTAAAAAAGTTATTAAACAGTAAGTTATCAAAAAAGAGAACTGATATCCCAGTTACTTCCTTATAGCAAAGGTAGTTCTTCTGCGCCACATACCATGTAGAAAGCGGGAAACCGAAAAGACAATAGGAGGGGAAGTGTCATATATTAAAACTCTACAGGCCTGTGCGCACTGTTTAAGTCCCAAGTTCCTGCACATCGGTGTCAACCAGCATTTTCGTATTTAATATATGCCGGGCAGAAGAACAGAAGTGTGCAATATCTTCTGTACTCTTGCTGCATGCTGGGCAGGTTCCCTCCTCTGAGTCAGCCCATTTAGAAGTCAATGCCCCAATGGGCAGGCAGCCATGTCTTATCTGAGTGTATAATTTCCTTGCAAGGGGGGGCTGCACTAAATCTAAGAATTCCTCACTCTTGGGTGCGATTTTCACTTGCAAGAATTCAGAGGACAGCCTTCCCAGAGTTGTTGAAGAGTATAACAATTTAAGGCTATGGTGTCTTATAGAGGCCAGCAGCTCAGACCTCTGCAACCTCGGGCAACTCTCCTCAGGGGACTCCCACAGTTGAGGCAAGCCAATTTGGTAGGAGAGGGCCTTGATGTGAAGTAGCCAGGGAATATTTTTGTTCTTTATCCGCCCCCATACTGGAACAAATTCCGCTCTGTAGTCTACAATCTCCGGTACGGATCAGAGCCTTCTCCAGAAGAGATGGGGTCGTGCAGCTATCAGTTCTTTAATAGACTCAAGACCCAAGTCCAGACGCAATGGTATCAGAGGGGTGCTTTTAGGTAAACCCACCAAATTTCTCATAAAGGCCTGCTCCACCTTTAGTAAACTCAGTGCATTCTTATGCCCCCAGAGTTCTGCTCCGTACATAGCAGCTGTCCTTGCCTGGGTTCAGTATATCTCAAGAACGGGGGCGGCTGGTTTGAAATGTGGTGTGTTGTGAAATTTGCCGATACCCCCTATGATCTGTGAGAGTCTCAGGGTGGATCTAGATACCTGGCAACCCCAGTCAATGTTTTCGGTCAACATGACCCCTAGGTATACAAAGATTTTTACCCGCTTGAGTGGTATACCATTCAAGACAGGGTTCGGGCTGATGCACCTCGGGGGATTGAATATCATGAACTTGTTTTTTTCCAAGTTTATCTCCAATCCCTGCGAGGCACAAAAGGTTGCAAACCCGCCCAGAACCCGCTGGATGCCCGTCGATGTTCGGGACAACAACAAGGTGTCATCCGCGAACATCAGAGCGGGCACCCGGCCAGTAGCCAACCACGGGGCATCACTATACTTGACTCCACCCAATTCATCCACCAGGCCGTTGACATAAAGGCTAAAGAGTGTAGGGGCCAGGGCGCAACCCTGGCGTACCCCCCTGGATACGGGGAAACGGGTTGAGAGTTCTCCGTTCCTCCCGCACCTCACCTGGGCATAATTCCCTGCATGGAATCGAATCAGGACATCTAATAGGTAGGACGGGAGGCCTAGTTCTTCCTGCACCCTCCATAATCTCTCCCTAGGCACCAGGTCAAAAGCGGCCCGCAGGTCTACAAAGACAAGGTAGAGGCTGCCACCCTCAACTCTTGCAGTTTTCCAGAAGAGGACCTGCAGCCTGAAAATTTGGTCAAAGGTCGAGATGCCAGATCTAAAACCTGCTTGGAGGGTGGTTAATATTGCGTTTTCCTCTATCCACCCTAGTATTCTGTCCAGTAGGATCCGGCCCATTAGTTTTTGGGTGTTATCTAGAAGACTAATAGGCCTATAGTTAGATGGGAGTAGCGGGCAGCCCTTTTTATATATGGGGACGATCTCAGCTCCCAACCAGGTTTCCGGTAACTTGGAGCCCCAAAGGACCGCATTGAACAGAACAGCAAGGTACGGTGCCCAGATTTTGGGCTGGTAACGAAAGAGGTCACCAGGTAATTTATCATGGCCTGGGGCTTTATTTGGGAGCTATCTGTCAATAGCAGACTCCACTTCTCTGAGAGAGATGCTCCCTAGGTTTTCAGAGGTGGTCGTTTCCTGGGCATCCAGGTGACCCACCCTATAACCCAAGCCCAAGGCCCCCGGCAGTCGATGCTCGTACGGGAGGTCTAGGGCCGGGGAAATCTGGAGGGCACTGTCTGCTTCTGGTATCTGGTCCTGGCGTTGGGATGCGTAGACGCTAGTCTCAGGACTTGTATAAAGCGCTGCAAAATGTGCCTCCCATACTGAGGGAGCAATGTTCGGTAGGATAGCCTCCCCTCCGCCTTTAGTGCCTGTATTAACTATGGTACAAAATTATTTGGCCTCCTTAGAAAGGAGCGCACATCTCAGTTCTTCCCACCTTGCTTCCTCCCACTCTCTCTTGGCCCTAATGATTTCCTTTTTGTACAGCAATCTGGTTGCCCTGGTTTTTGCGTTATCTTTGGCTTTGACTGCCGCAAGGAGGTCCCTTTTTAGTTTCCTACAGGTTCCATCAAACCAGGGGTGTGTCTTAGGGGTGCACCGTTTATTTCCACTTACTGGGTAGAATAATTCCCCTAACTTCCCGACAAGTTGCCTATTTATTTCTACGGCTTGCTGGCAAGAAGACGGATCACCCATCTCGCTGATGCGAGGGATTGCGATCTGATAAGTAGGGGAGTCCACAAAATGGGGCCATTTAATCCTTCTTCTATTGTTTGTTACCATAAGAGGTGGCATCACCAAGGCAGAATTGGGGTCGGGGTTTGTTAGACCAAAGGAGCCAGGCTTCAGGGTTAACACCAAGGCATTACGATCACTATCATGCCTTGGCACAACCCTGAATTCCTTCAGCCTGTCCCAGTATTTTGCTTCCACCATGAGATAATCAATGATGGAAGTCTGCTTTGCCCTATTATACGTAGCTAGCCCTGGGTAGTGGGGTTCCAATCTCCCGTTGCACGCCCGCAAAGACGTTGCAAGGGAGAAAGATTTTATTTGGAGCACCAACGGCGGCCATGCCCTGACCGGGGTGATCTTAGGGTCGGGGATACGCCAAAGTGAGTCTACTTCATCTTTTTCGCACAAACCCAGAGGCTCTAACTGGCAATTAAGATCACCACCAAGGATTATAGCAATTCAGGGGTCCAGTGTTTGAGTAAAAAGATTAAGTGCTTTAACGGTGTTCGATTCCTGCCCATTCTTGACTGGCCTTGAGTAGATATTAATTATAGCTACCTGTTGTTTATTTTGAGATGTTAATATGACACACTGGATGTCTGGGGAGTTTGTTTGCATTCGAGTCGCCTGGATTCCCAAATGTGCGCCTATCCATATTGATAGCCCGCCCGAAGGGCGCCCCATACCCGTGGATACTGCCAGGATATCGTAGGTTGCAAAAGCCGGGCTAGTGCTCTCCTCCAGTGGCCAGGCCTCCTGCATCAGGCAGATATCGTGGGCGGCCATAAAGGAGGTCAACTTTGGCGTGAGCAGTTTGTTTTTTAGCCCGACTATATTCCAAGAAAGGAGTTTTAGACATCCTTCCACTGTCCTTTCAGGGCCCTGCATGTTCAGATTTCCCTTCTCTCTGGGCTCCTTCCCTTTTGAAGGGTGGGATAGTGAGCCGTCCCTGGTGGAGGTAGATGGAACATTTTCCTCCAAAACCTGATCTCTTGTGGTCTCTGCGTTAATACTTTGTGACGGGTAATTTCCCTTCAGTACAAGTCAATCTACCTCCTCCAGTACGCTAAACCTATTCCAATGGGGTTGCAGGGGGTGTGTGGAATTATATGGGAACATGCCCTCCCCAGGTGTCAACCAGTGTTGCATTCTTTTTGGTGGGAGATTCGGTGGAAGATAGTGGCCCCTATTATGATAGGCCCGATTGGAGTAGGTTGGTCTCAGATTGGGAGTGGGGTAGAAATATGACAAATGTAGTGGGCATATTTGGGAATTTGACCTAAAGAGTGGGGCGTTGCAAATGTGGTCCACAGCTAAGGTGTCTCTAAAGTTTATTATTACAACATCTCCTGACACTGTTTTTGGTCCCTTCCCTACCCAGTCTGTTCTTCTAACCGCCAGTATTTCCCCTGAAACATTTGGGGGTAGGGGTCTATTTGCGCTTAACCATTGGATGCACTTATTTTTTAGATCAGACTAATTTTCTCTATTCCCCTCCCTTAGGCCTGGAACTCCTGTGAGGGCTACCACATATGGTAGAGCTTCCGGGGGTAAGTTAATGGTTGACAGCTGGTGGGGAGTAGTTTTAGAAGGTACATTCCTGATCGTTGGTGTACTAGATTTGCTCTCTTTTTTACCCTCCTTCAACTTCGGTCTAGTTTTATCAGTGTTGGCAATTGGACTTCTTACTGCCTGGTGGATTTGGCCGAGTGTGTTAGTACTAGTAGAGGAAGGAGGTGGGACAAGTGCAGGGTTAGGAATCATTTTTGGAGTTCCTGGATTTTTAGACTGTATTGAAGGGTTTTTTGGTACAGCTACACTGTTACTGGGTGTGTTTTTGATTGTATCACCAGAGTCGGAGGGTTTTGAGTTTCCCAAGGGATTAGCTGGCTTTGTTGTCCCTTCCCCCTTATTGTTTAGAATAGTGACCAGTGTATCAAGCTTTGAGACCAAGGGTTTACTATGGGTGACAATGGACTGCTCCAAGCTTGCTTGTAGGTCAGCCACCATGTTAGTGACCCAGCACGGTATCCCTAAGGTTGGAAAGCGACGTGTTAGCAGTCGGGGTCACCAAGTTGTGATTGGCCAAGTTCTTTTTGCCCGATTTCTTTGGGAGGCTCTCTTTATTTTTCCTCGGGCGTTGTTTGCATTCTTTTGGGGTTTCCTTTGGGAAGGAAGAAGTAGGAGCTGTGGGTGAGTCTTCAACAACTATAGGGGTCTCTATAGGCGCCTGTGCGCAGGGCAAGTCTATGAAGGACGATGTCAAGTAAGAAATTTGATCCCGGGTATCCGTTGCAGTTACTGAACAATCACCTTCCATATTTTGCGGGCAGAATGTGGATGTGATTAAGAATCTTCTCTCGGTATTTTCAATTGCAGTGGCCCCAACCTCTATGGTTTTTTGCAGCATCTTGTCTATTGCTGTCAGGCTGGGTAGGGGCTGCGGTACTGCTGCTTGCAGTCTAGTATTTGGCCGTGTAGCAGGAGTTTTTGCTTTCTTGCCCAAGTTACTCATTCTGTAAAATGGATGGTAGTAAGTAGGGATAATAAACGGCTATAATGTTCCGATTACATAGGACTAGTGTCCTCAAGAGCACAGGGCGGACTGCTACTATAGCATTTATCTAGCTGGGGGGTTTTAAACCCAATTACAGTACCTTTCAAATGGTAGCCTTTTCTTTGAAGATCTCCTCGGCAAATGTAAGGGGGTTGCCCGTCCCGTCCTCCTCCGTCCACTGACAGCCACAGACGGCCCCGCCCTTGTCCTGGGCTTCTCCCGGCGCACGCCCACACGCGTCCTGCGGGACGAGGGACCGAGGGTGCCTTTATGCGCCTCCTGGTGCTGGCCTCTGACGTCCACTGCTGCTGGTCACGGGGTGGGAGGGGCCCGGCCGGGGGAACAGGCAGAGCAAAGCCCGGCCCTCTGTTGCTGGAGCTGCGGGGATCGGCGGAGCCAGGCCCGGCCCTCAGTAGCAGCTGGAAAACTGGTAAGACTCCCCCCTGAAATATGTGCAGATACTTCAGCAGGTGGTCAGTAACTTGCTGACTGTATTTTCTTTTTTCAAGAAATCTTGCACCACGATGTTAATACAGTGCGCCAAACACGGCACTCTGAAGTAGTTACCATCATGCATGGCCTGAAATATATTACTGCCATTATCCGTGTCAAACTCCTCCAAAAGGTTAGGTGGAGTATGAGTTTTGTCCATGGCAAACATGGCTGCTGTTGCATGTTTCCGAGTAGCTTGAAAAACTGTGTCCGTGTCAACAACTTCCTTTAACTTGTCTTTAACCCCTGCAAAAAAGACCCAGTGTGCAGTGATGCACATGTAATCAAGGGCTTGGCAACTGGTCCACATGTCTGTTACAGGTGGATAGTGTGAACAGCACTCTTCTGAATAGCTGCGCCAATCACCTCCAGCACATCTTGATGTAGTGCTGGAACAGCAACCCTGGCAAAATAGGACCGGCTAGGAACCTTCCATTTAGGGCAGACTGTTGCCACAAATTCTAGAAAACCGACCCCTTCCACGAAAGAAAAAGGGAGAAGGTCCAGCACTTGCATTTTAGCCAGCTTTGCGTTATACAGACGTGCCGTTGGGTGGTTGCGTTCAAATGGCGCATCCGACCAAAACATTCTGCTAATGTTGGTCCGGAGCGTTTTACGTGATGATGGTGATGATGATGATGCAGACGTCTTCAAACCAGTTAGGCTCATTGATGTACTTTTTCGGATTGGTGTCTCTCCCAGACTCTTAGTGTGCCTCATACATGTTGCATTGGTAGAGGGTGTGGGCGCTACCACTGCAGTTTCTCGTCGTCATCACCCATAAGTGGAAGCCTTGCGGGAACCTTCCTTTTAGGCTTAGCTACCTTTATCCGCTCATGGCGTGCCTCCCCCTCAGACTGCATTTGTGGATTCCAATCAAGATCAAGATCATCAGAAGGAAGGGTGCTAGAAGAAAAACTTGTAGTAGCCCTCCTTAACCTTTTTCTTGCTGGGGATCTGGAAGACAATGGATCATCCTCAGGAGAAGTGGCTTCCTCGGATGATACCTCCGCTTGAATCTCGATTTCCTGATGTGCCCCTACTTCTGGAGGAACAAGCATTGAGGGCAGTTGTGCCTCTCCATGCGCCTCTAGTTGCGCCTCTCCATGCGCCTCTCCTTGCTCCTCTCCTTGCGCCTCTCCTAGCCCATGTACTTGCGCTTGTACTAGTTGCACCTGTGGTTGTCGTTGCGGCTGTGGTTGTTGAACACTCGTCAGCTGAGTTCCACCCTGCGTTGATTGTATGCTACTTTCTTGCGATGAGCCAACATCACTGGTCGATGGTGATTGACCAACCAAAGTGGATGCCTCTGCAGCACTCATGGACTTGGATCTAACTTGGTGTGGTGGTGGTGGCACTGAGCCTAATGAAGCGGAGGTGCTGCTCCCAGCTTGGTCCCCGGAGGGCCCCGCTGCTGCAGGTGTTGTTTTTTTCCCGAAAAAAGTGTCTGTGGGCACACCAGTCTCCTTGGTAAGTGGCACCACTTGCTTCTTTTGCTCCTTACTGGCAGTGGCAACGTTCTTTGTAGAGGAGCTACGGCCACCTTTCTTTGGGCCCATCTTCTTCAGATGTCAGATCAGCAGGCCGCAGTTGCATGAGTTGCAGAGTTGTCTGTGGCCACACGTGATGTCACGTGACGTTGTGCTGCACACACCGCTGCAAGACTTCTTCCTGGCGCTGGTGGTTCTCTTGTGCACCTAAAAGCAAAGGTAGCCAAAGGAACATCAGTTAAACACCCCAAAAAGTCAAAGAACACACAAAAATCACCACAATCCAATGCCATCCATGCCCTCAATGATGTGTAAATTCAAGAGGCCCCACAAAAGCCTTGGTCCATGCACCACTCACTACCCCTGGGCATAATGGATGAAAGCAAGGCAGGCTGGGTGCAGGCCTATGGCTCAAAGCACACTGCCTGGCTTCAAAATGGCCCCTTGTCCCCCAGCCACGTGGCCAGGCCCTGCCTGGGCCAGGCCTCAAAATGGCCCCCACCCACATGGCCAGGACCCAACAACACCCACAAAGTCGAAAAACACACAAAAATCACCACAATCCAATACCATCCATGCCCTCAATGATGTTTAAATTCAAGACACCCCACAAAAAGACTAGGTCCATGTACCACTGAGTACCCCTGGGCATAATTGTTGAAAGCAAGGCAAACTGGGTGCAGGCCTGAGCACACTGCCTGGCTTCAAAATGGCCCCTTGACCCCCACCACATGGCCAGGCCTTGCCGGGACCAGGCCTCAAAATGGGCTCCACCCACATGGTCAGGCCCCAACAACACCCAAAAAGTCAAAAAACACACAAAAATCACCACAATCCAATGCCATCCATGTCCTCAATGATGTTTAAATTCAAAACACCCCACAGAAAGACTAGGTCCATGCACCACTCACAACCCCTGGGGATAATTGTTGAAAGCAAGGCAAACTGGGTGCAGGCCTGAGCACACTGCCTGGCTTCAAAATGGCCCCTTGACACCCACCACATGGCCAGGCCCTGCCGGGACCAGGCCTCAAAATGGGCTCCACTCACATGGTCAGGCCCCAACAGCACCCAAAAAGTCGAAAAACACACATAAATCACCACAATCCAATACCATCCATGCCCTCAATGATGTATAAATTCAAGACACCCCACAGAAAGACTAGGTCCATGCACCACTCACATGGCCAGGCCCCAACAACACCCCAAAAAGTAAAAAAACACATAAAAATCACCACAATCCAATGCCATCCATGCCCTCAATGATGTTTTAATGCAAGAGACCAATGATTGCAAATCCAGATAGGAATTGTCCCCCTGCGCACCGCGTAGTAGATACCCAATGGTATAATAAATTTAGTCCACAACCAATTCTATCCGTCAAAGTTTATTTACTTCATACATGATTATTTTCCTTCTTAATCAAATTAGTTTTAATCACTTGTATCAGAAAAAAGATTTTCCAAAGCTGTTCAATGAATATATCCAAAATGCTTCAACACACATCCCTATGCATTTCGGGCCTTGTTAGTCCTTCATCAGGGGAAGTCTCTGAAAACAAGGTAAAGAAGTCGGGTTGATTATGGAGAGTTAAATAAACTACCTAAAGTACATGTACTATGTGAATACAATAGTGATAGAAAGGAGTCTAACGATAGTGCACATGGTGAAAACTCAGGAAGGTCTGAAAATATAAATCTATAGCACATTCTATTCGTGTTTTGCAACCTGTCACAGCGGTGTGTAATATGTTATAGTTCAGAGTGAAATGCAATTTAGAAAAACCGTGATTTGGTACCGGGTCAAGTTCATAAATAACACAGAAATTCCATTCTGTCGTTGAGACCAGTGGGTTGCATCGTGCACAGGTACCTGATCCAAAAATTATCTCTCTGAAGCAATTTATTCTTGGGATTCATGCCCTCTGAGTTCAATACATTTTCCAGCACAGTAAATTGTAACTGTGCAACATTGTGTCTTTGTTCAACAAAATGTGTCGCCACGGTGGATTTCAAATTGCCAGTCCTGATGTTGCTCTTATGTTCAAGGATTCTGGTCCTTATCTTGCGTTCTGTGTGACCAACATAACAGAGACCACAGGGACACTTCAGCATATAAATCACATTTGCTGTGTTACATGTTGCGTTGACTTTGAGTTTGATCTTGTTACCCTTCATGGGGTGATGTAACGTGTTTCCTTTCATAATGTTGTTTCAGTTGCTACAATTGTAGCAGGGTTGAAGACCTCTGTATTTAACAGGAGCATTGATTGGGGAATGTGTCAATAATTCTTTGAGGTTAGGGCCTCTGGTGTACGAAAAAATAGGAGGTTGTTCAAAGAGACCCATGAAGTCAGCTTCCCTTGAAGCAGGGATTCCGTTCTCCTACAGAACTGTGCATAGAGATTTGGAACCTCAGTGAATTAGGGTGACCCAAAACTCACCTCAGTAACCAAAATCCCCTTACCGAGCTAGCTACAGTGTCTCATTGGTCATAACAAACTCCCAATGCTTAGACAAACCAGAACATGAACTTACAATACCTCAGGTCACGTGGAACACATGAGCACTCTTTCGTTATACAATCATTTCAAACCAGAACGTGGAGTAAATGAGGACACGTGCACATTTGAAATATTTATTTACTAATGCCGTTTTCTCAAACGCAGTATCTTAGATAATACAAGGAAACATATTATCAGAAGCAAAGTTATCAGCATAGTTACTAGTCCATAGAAAGCAAAAGGTGACAGCATGCTTAGATGCTGTAATGAATAAGCGTTAACAACACCTAATTCTCACCCTCCCTAACTAGCATATTATATTAATATCTAAGAAGGTCTCTTTGGGTTTTAGCAGGGCGGGCCCATACCTCAAGATCATAGTATGAAGGGATCACATCCGCTTCCACCAGCTCTCTGCATGCAAACGGCATCAAGTGTGTATGTGTGCTCCAAGCAAAGCAATATAAAACGCGCCTAAAGCCAGAATTTGGCAGGAGCTGCACTTATGTTATGTCTATGAAGGTGCGGAGATCAGTTCTCACAACAATTCTGTGTTGTGTTATTCTTGTAGCTTCAGCACTCTCTGTACAGACATAGTTTATTAAGCAAAGCTGATATGAGAGCAATAACATATTTTTCTCATGTAAATCACAACGCTCTTCTAGGTTGAAAGCTAAATCAACAATTATGTATCGTGTGCATAAGCAGCAAAAGGAAAAAATGGCGTTTAAACATTTAATAAGCCTATGCTAACTTAACACAGTTTTTAGATAAGCTGTAGCTATATGACACCCCCCCATGATCCGAGCACGGATAAGATAAGACAAGATAAGGGCCTCCTCATGAAAGCAGAGTTCAAGAACGATGCGCAAAGTTTATAATTTAAACACCTTGGGATAAAAAATTATATGACTCAATGAAACAAATTGAAAAAGTCAATTTTTTGTTCTTTTTCGCTCAAGCCAATAGGTCTGGGAGGGTAAAAAGTCTGACAAAATTTCCAAAAATCATGTCAGTTGAAAGAAAGATGGCGGGATCCGAAACATGAAAAAGTTTTTAGGGCAAGACCGAATATGCAAAATATGCAGCAACAGCCTCCAACATGAAATCACCGTCTTCATCCGAAAACAATTAAGCCATCCAATTCAAAAGTGGGAAAGAACATACGTGCTCTTCTAGTACCGGAGCCTCTATCACCATCAGAGGACAACTCGGTGGGTTCTCAAGAAAGCTCTGTGCCAAGAAATCTTGCGCTGCTGCGAGTATGTTCCAAGGACCCATAAGTCCATGCATGGCTGTCAAGGCCATAATCCTTTCGCCAGTACGAACCAACTCGTGAGTAACGACGGGACCCATCAGCTGATTAAAATCGACATCAGGAGAAACCGTATTGGAAAGACACAAATCAATGGCCCAGTTAAAATCACATGCTCCCATTGCGTAAAATTAACAGCATTCCTTCTGGAAGACGTTTTATGTAAGAAGTGATTGCCAAAATGTTGGAAGCAACGAATCACCATAGTTAGCATATTCTAAATACAAATCCTCAGCATCAAAGGGAGGATAGTATTTCAAATCAGAAAACAAACTCTCCACTGCATTAACATCCCAATCATCAGAACGTATGTTTTGTTTCACTACATCCCCCATGTTAACGCTAAGGACATTAGGGACATTAACAACCTCAGTAGGGCCATGAATTTGAAATCTAACTGCATCCCACACGATTCCATCAAGGACTGGCCAAGCAGTGATGTTAACAAATGTCAAGTCTCTTTTCAATCTGTGTGCTGAATGTGACGAGAAAAGGGGGGCCAAAGTTCCATTGAGATGTCGAATGCATGTTCTTTCCTCGACATAGTGTCCATTGATGATTCGAAAAAAAGAAAAGGTAAATTGAAAAAAGTACCAGCCAAATATATGTCCAAGGGGGTATCAAAAATGTTTTTTAAATAAAGTGGCATAAACTGCAAACTGTGAGGGTTTCTTCGAGGCATTGGAAACAGTGTCAAATGAAAATCTTGATTCAGTGGCCAAACGTGTTTGCAGGTCAGGCATAGATAAGTCAGTGGGGTAAGTGTGATCAATATCATCATGGTCTGTACCAGGCAAAGTACTTAATAAAGGACTGGAAAGTGCAGGAAATTCGATGGCTACTTCAGTTTCAGGATTAGAAGCAGTGGCCAAAATAGAATTTCTCACAATGGAAGGACAGGAGACTGCCGGTGTCATACTAAAAAGAATCGGCCACGCTGTGTATCTTGACATTGTCAATGGAGATAAACCTGTTTTCCTTATGACCTGGAAGCGGGGGTAAAATGACTGTTCTTGTGCCCTTCACGCCAAGGACCGGGACCGGAGCTCGATAGGAAGGTCCAAATTCTTTCTTGTTATCGATCTTCTCTCGAACCAGTTCTCCAACTTGGGGTAGCCAGCCAACTACCGGGATCTGCAATGCAACATCCGATGTGGAGGGCAAATGTTTCTTTGCAAGACTGTCTCTGGTCTTTTGTAGATCATGTAAAACATTGCAATGTTCATCTACGTCAAAGGTTGTGGCGCGACCCACACAGTCTAGACCATCAAGGTCAGGGACGTACATCTTGATGCCAAAGAGCATTTCGTATGGGGTCCGCCCACCCAGAGACCTTCTAGGGAGATTATTAGGAGCACGCTGCACGCCATTGAGGTGGGCCAGCCAGTTTCTGCCAGTGCCTATAACTCGAGCTGTCAAAGATTGCTTTAAGTCACGGTTCATTCGCTCTACTACACTATTATCCTCAGGTCTGTAGGGAGACGAAAACTTGACTTGGACCCCCATCGAAGTCATGGCATCCTTATACGCCTTAGAGGCGAAAGCCGGACCCTGATCCGAATGGAAGGTACCACAGGCAAAAATTCCCACAAAGACACGCAAATCTCTAATGACAGTCCGTGAATCAGCGCTGTGATGGGGCCCAACCCACAAAAAGCGTGTGCACGAATCAACTGCTACTAAGATGTACTTACACGCAGTATCAGAGGAAAAAGGACCGCAGTGGTTTATTAGATATGTACAACTGTGTCTGTGGCGGACGCGTAGCAGTCGAAGGTTTAATCTGCTGGCAAATGTCACATTGAAGGACATAGTCGCGCGTCTGTTTGTACAGTTCCCGCCACCAGAAACGCTGTTGTAATTGATTTACAGTGCCGAGACTCCCGCATGCGTGGACGCCACACATTCATGCACCGCTGTAATCAAGCTGGCTCTGCGATCTGAGTTGGGAATTAAACGTTCACCAACATCAGGAATTTTCACAAAAGGAACCTTTTCGGGACTTAAGTGGTATGTGTACTTCGAAGGGAACCCCGCAGGATGTTTACCTCCCTTCTCAGTGGCAGCAACAGCCGCCAAGATGTTATCATCGATCTTACTTTTGGACCGTGTAACTGCTGCAACTAAATACTTAGACACCGCTGATTTTGCCGCTTCATCAGCAAGCGAGTTACCGACAGCGTGAACTCCCACACGCTGATGGCCGAGAGTATGAATCACAAAAACAAGCGGCAATTGAGCCTTAAGCTCAGCCACTCGAACCCAGATCATCTTGTGTTTTATTGTGCTACCATTGGAATCACGAAACTCATTCTGAATCCAAAAGAACAAGTTTTCATTGTAAGACTGTACACAGTAGTATGAATCACTTACAATAAGAGTTGTCACACTCGGATCTGCGTACTCCAACGTTAGTAAAAGAGCACGAAGCTCTGCCAATTGGGCAGTGCAGTCCCCTAGAGTCTGTGAATGCACTACTCTGGACCTGAACTCATCATTCACCATGGCACCGACCACAATGGCGCAAGCGGAAACATAGGCTTGTTTAGAGCCATGCGCAACCTGCGCCGAACCATCAGTGTAAATGATGCAATGGAAGTCCTCCAAAGGTCGCATTGCTAGAGGAGCAGGATGAACGAATTCATACTGCAAGTACTCCTGTGACCGTAATGAGGCGTCAAAAATAACTGTGACATCCGTGGACATCAAGGAAGCAGCCCATTGAATCCACCGAGGGTGCAAAGCTTTAGATTTAGGTACACTGGCTTTCATAACTGCCTCTAAATGAGGGCAGGGTGTAACAACCAACATGTGTTTTCCCTGTGACAGTGCACGTTCCTTAAGAATCACCATCTGTACAGCTTTTAAAGCCTTCTCCACAGTGGAAAACCGCATTTCAGCCAAAGTGTACAAGTGTGACTTGTAGGCAATAGGTACTGTGTCTCCTTCATTAAAAGTTAGGTACGTGAAACCCACCGACCCAGGAATGATTCTTATCACCAGGTTAGTGTGGTTATCACGAGTCAGTAAAAATTTAGAAGTGAGCAGATCAGCCTGCAAGGATTGCAAGATGGCTGAGTGCTCAGGCAGCCAGCATGATTTGGAAAAAGTTGGTTGTATCAAAGCATACAAAGGCTTGATACGTTGGGCATATTCCGGAATGTATGTTCTCCCGAAATTTAAAAAACCCAGCAAAGACTGTAATTTTGTCAGTGTCGTCGGAGCGCGCAACTGTGCACATTTCTCCAGAAAGGGAGGAACCAAACCTCTACCTTCATTGTTGAGCTTATAGCCCGGAAACAACACTGTGTACTCTGCAATGTGCGATTTCGCAAAGTTAAATTTGTAACCCATGTCTGCAAAGCTACAAATTATGCTATTGACTCGACACAGATGCTCCCAAATTTCGTCGTCTGTGAGATAAATGTCATCCACATACGAGCAAGCATCCGGATCGATCCTCTCTAAAAGAGAGACTATGCGGGCAGTGAAAATCCCAGGACTATTCCTATAGCCCATCGGGAGACGCCGAAAGTGTTTTTGAACCCCGGCTGAAGTAAAGCTGGTCCATTGGGAACTAAGACCATGTAATCTATGGGCATAAAAACCGTTGGAAATATCAAGAAGGTTTTAAAACGCTTACGCACAAGACTATCCACCAGGGTAGAGCCGTGAGTATTCTGTACTGCACAGTTACGGCATTGCGAGTTTAAATGCCTGTAATCTAAAACCAAATGATACGTTCCGTCCGGCTTGTTCACAGTAAAAAGGGGGTTATTCATTGGAGACACGCACATTTCAATCACTCCCTGATATTCCAATTGTTCAAGGATAGCCGCGACGGAAGCCTTGGCTTCCCGCCGAATGGGATATTGAGGTTGAGGCTGTGGCTGAGACCGCAAAGGAATCTCGTGGCATGGGGGCAATTTATCCCAACCACACTGGTTGCGGTACAGAGCCGGCGCTAGAGCCTTAGCCCACTCTTCTGCAAAATGTTGCGCATGCTCTTTCGAGACAGTGTTCGCGAAACTGGGGAGGATTACCTCCTCCCCTCGCAGCGCTGTGAGGACAAAAGGTGGGGGCCAGTCAGCCTCCGAAAGCAAAATGTCATACGTAGACGAAAGATTTTCCCAAAATACCCCTTTTACAGTACGTTGTATGTCTCCTTCGATTAACAGGACAATTTCAAAAAGTCTATCAGGGGGAGCAACTCTCGTATCCGCTGTTTCTATCACAACATAAACATCAGTCGCTGTCACCTTCAGTAGTGGACGCAGGGCCTCTCTCACAATGTTAATCTCCGCCGCGCTGTCCAGCAAGGTCAGAGCCCACGTCAGATTCCGAAGCCGCGTTCTCACTATCTGTGGCACATCGATGCGCTCTCAAAGCCGCAACTTTCTTTTTGGCAAACTGCGGTCTCTTCGACGTTGAGCCGTCCTGCTTCCCTGCACCGTCTGTCTGGCGGGGCTGGTCACGTTCTTGCTGACCACCCCGTTCCCTTCTCCCTCCTCCTCCACCGGTCTTCGGGGCCGATGAGTCCTGAAAGGAACAAGGAGAGCGTTGATCAGAAACCTGAAATCTATCAGGTGATTTAATCGTCGCGCGATCGCGCAAGTCATACACATGCTCTGTCGGCGCAGGCATCGGAGTCGCAGGGTAAGATTCCTAAGTCTGCTGTTGTTGCTTACCCTGTTTCTGTTTTTTAGGCCAATTTTTTTTTTGGGACTTGGGCTGAACGTCTGTCTCAGAAGACTGCCCTTGTAGTTGTTTTTTCTCCTTGACTGAAAAAGCTTTAGACTCTTACTTGTGCGACCCACTGTTTTATAAGCAGCCACAACAATCCTCGCTAACTGACGGGGTTTTTCGGCATCGGGATAGCAGCCAAAGCATTAGCCACCTGAAAGTTCACTGCATCCCCCTTGACATTAGCAAGTATGAGATCGCAAACTATCTCAAAGGAGCCACACAGGCGCATGCCCAATTCAACTGGTGCTTCCGGTCCCTGATCATCTTGAACACGTTTACTGATCGTAGGCAGTACAGCCATAGATGGGGTGCCGTAACACCTTGCATAAACAGCCGCAAAAGTCTTTCCCCAGGTCTCACAGTCAACGAGTTTGGGGGCTAAATCTTTCGGTAAACTAATCGTCAAGATTCTATGTTTATCACCAGGAGTTGTATTAGGAAATACTGCTTCCAGTTGGTCAAATTTCTCGGCAAGCCAGAAAGGAAAGTCATCTTTTTCCTCGGGGTGCTTACCAAACACAGCATTGACCATAACCGGATTGAGCTTCAAACCGCCATGTTCCGCTGGAAGAGCCGGACCCCCCGGGGGTCCACCCGGGAGATGACGACCTATGTATTGCACTAATGCACGAATCACGGCAATCGAGACTACATGTTGTTTACGAACCTCCGCCAGGGTACAATTGCCGTGTTGAGGATGAGGGGTAAATCCAGCCAAAACAGGCCAATTTGCACCTGGAATGGACAAAGGACCTAACCTCAGAGCGGTTAACGAATGGGGTAGGGCGCCACCAAACCAAACGCGATGCTGCCAATGATCAATAGGTATTTCCAGTGCCCTGTACGGAGTATATTCATTCGGTACGGGCGAGGCAGTGTAGTTGTGGAACACACCAGAATTAGCGTCCACTGCCGGAAACGTCACCCACGAATAAAATAGTTCGTAAGGGTAAGCTGCATCCGCACTCACCACCAAAATCACAGCCAAGCCTTCCAATGGGACTTGGTAAGTCTGCATATGGTTGCGCACCGCAATGCGACTATGCTGCGGAATGTCCACAGGCTGGGCCATGATTACACAGGAACTTAGAAAAACAAAGTAAACTTTGTAGCACAACTGGGTAGTAATTCAAGGAAACCGTTTTAGAAAGATTCAAGCTTGAAAAGACCTATTTCAAAAATAGTCAGGTTTGTCCGACACCACCGTTTTCCGGAAACGACAGTGAAGGGGTTAAGGTTTGAATGATATACTACTCGAGTGTCATGATATACGACAACCAACGTTGGGCGCCATGTAGCAGGGATTCCGTTCTCCTACAGAACCGTGCATAGAGATTTGGAACCTCAGTGAATTAGGGTGACCCAAAACTTACCTCAGTAACGAAAATCCCCTTACCGAACTAGCTACAGTGTCTCATTGCTCATAACAAACTCCCAATGCTTAGACAAACCAGAACATGAACTTACAATACCTCAGGATACGTGGAACACATGAGCACTCTTTCGTTATACAATCATTTCAAACCAGAACGTGGAGTAAAAGAGGACACGTGTAAATGTATGTATAGGCATTTATATAGCGCACTACTTACCCGTAGGGTCCCAAGGCGCTTCGACCGCTGCGAAACCCTTCCTGGCTTCCCTGAGAGATGGTCCCTTAATGGGTATCTCCAGGGTGAGACCAGGCATCCCCGGCGGTCTGGTGGGGCCGTTAGTGAAGATGAGGCAAGCTAATGCCCAGAGTTGCCGAGTGTGAACGCTGATCAGAGTGGGCACCGAGGCGAGAGAATTATCGAGTCCGCTGACCCTGGTCCAGAAACCTGCCGCGCCGGGAATCGAACCCTGGTCCCGGGCCGTCCTCTGCTCTCGGGTCTGCCGCCTCTAACCAGTGAGCCACACTACTTCACATTTGAAATATTTATTTACTAATGCCGTTTTCTCAAACGCAGTATCTTAGATAATACAAGGAAACATATTATCAGAAGCAAAGTTATCAGCATTGTTACTAGTCCATAGAAAGCAAAAGGTGACAGCATGCTTAGATGCTGTAATGAATAAGCGTTAACAACACCTAATTCTCACCCTCCCTAACTAGCATATTATATTAATATCTAAAAAGGTCTCTTTGGGTTTTAGCAGGGCGGGCCCATACCTCAAGATCCTAGTATGAAGAGATCACATCAGCTTCCACCAGCTCTCTGCATGCGAACGGCATCAAGTGTGTATGTGTGCTCTAAGCAAAGCAATATAAAATGCGCCTAAAGCCAGAATTTGGCAGGAGCTGCACTTATGTTATGTCTATGAAGGTGCGGAGATCAGTTCTCACAACAATTCTGTGTTGTGTTATTCTTGTACCTTCAGCACTCTCTGTACAGACATAGTTTATTAAGCAAAGCTGATATGAGAGCAATAACATATTATTCTCATGTAAATCACAACGCTCTTCTAGGTTGAAAGCTAAATCAACAATTATGTATCGTGTCCATAAGCAGCAAAAGGAAAAAATGGCGTTTAAACATTTAATAAGCCTATGCTAACTTAACACAGTTTTTAGATAAGCAGTAGCTATATGACACCCTACTTAACAGTTGCCAGTGTTTCAAGACAATTTTTTGATATTTGTTGCTCAGTATTGAATATTTAGACACCACAGTCATGCGTTTATTGTCAGTTTTGTTCTTGGAGCGGAGCAAATCTTCTCTGTTAAGTGTTTTGCATTTGTTTTTAGCAATCTCCAGAACGTCATGAGGGTATCCTCGGTCTTGAAATCTCGTGCACGTAATCTCAGTCTGTTTGACACATTCGGAAGAGTCAGATATAATCCGTTTGACTCTCATCAGTTGAGACAGCGGTAAGTTATTCTTCAGGTTGGATCGATGGCAACTAGAGTAATGAAGGGTGCTGTTATGATCAGTGTCCTTTCGGTAAAGGAAAGTGTGGAACTTGTTATCCATCAGTTTTACTTCAACATCTAGAAGTTGATTGATCTCTGATCATATGTCCATGTAAACTGAATCCGATCTTTGACTGAATTCAAGTACTGTAAGAAATCAACTAGTTTGGCTTCAGGCCCCGACCGCAATATAAAAATGTCGTCAATATAGCATAGAAATAGTTTCCCATGTTGCACCCACAACGGTTGGTTGAGAATGTTGCTCTGTTCAAAATAATGCATGAATAGATTAGCATATACTGGGGCAGCACAATTGCCCATTGATGTACCGCTGAGTTGCAGATAGTACGCCTCTTTCCAGGTAAAGTAGCTTTGGTATAATATGAATCCAAGTAGTTCCATGAGAAACGGTTGTAATTCAGATTTGATGTCTGAGTTCAAGATAGCATTTTCAATCGCCTCTATACTGAGGTCATGAGGGATGGACGTGTACAACGCCTTAACATCAACGGTGCATAACCAGTTTTCATCCTGAGCTGATATCAGCGAGTTGTCCAATTTCTTCAAAAAGTCAGTAGTATCTCGAACATAAGTTGGAGTTTTTATGACTAAACACTGTAGTTGTTTATCCAGTAGTTTACCCACTGGTTCATGTATACTGCCCCTGGTAGACACTATGGGTCTAAAGGGTGGTTTATGTAGGTCCTTATGTACCTTGGGAAGCATATACAATGAAGCTGTTTTCGGATGCTCCTGTGTTAAAAATTGTTTAGTCTTTTCCGTGATTATGTCGTTATTTAAGGCTCTTTGAAGAATAGTTTCAAGTATGCATTTGAATTCCTCAGTCGGATTGTGTTCCAGTACAGCATAGGTATTGGTGTCTGTCACGTGCAGTTGTACCTGTTGATTGTAGAATGTACTGTCCATAATAACAAGTGCACCACCTTTGTCGGCATGTTGGCAGATGATGTTAGAATTCTCAGACAGTTTCTTTAATATGCTCCGTTCTTTCATGGTCATATTGCAATGTCTGAGTTTAGGTTGAAAGTGCATGGATGTAATCAGTTGTCTCTATTGAACTTGTGAGTTCGGTTTTGATGTTTTCAATTTCTGTTATCAATTTCTGAACCAAGTTCTTCAAGAGTTTTGGATAACTCTTCTATTATCAGCAGGATGAGATCGAGCGAGCATTTATTTAAGATCGCGTACCATCTTTCGACAAAGCGAGTATTATTCTTGCAAAGCAGTGGTTTTAGTGGGACTCGTAGGCCCCTGGGGATACGTTGGCCGCGATGGTACCTCACCAGGGTACTTGTGGGAAGTCTTTGGTTGGTTTCTTTTTTAAGTAAATACAGAAGCTGTCTTATGTTACTTTCTGAGCTTTTTCTGTTGGATAAAAGAGATGTCTCCTCTCTAATCAATCGTAAATTTTTGTTGCGTCCTCGCTGGTGAAGGCAAAAGTGTCAGCTTTCGAGTCTGTCAAGCTAGTGATGTTGTCATAGTTCATTTTTAGGCAGGCGTGCAGTGTCCTGAGGCAGACGAAAAGGTATGCCAAAATGGAAGGTAGGACACGCACCACAAAATAAATGAAAAAGGTGCCAAATATGAAAGTTTGTCGCGTGCAAGCAGGGGCTTCGCTCTCTGTACCACTGAGCGTTGAAATTAAACCGATGATTGCAAATCCAGATAGGAGTTGTCCCCCTGCGCACCGCGTAGTAGATACCCAATGGTATAATAAAGTTAGTCCACAACCAATTCTATCCGTCGAAGTTTGTTTACTTCATGCGTGAATATTTTTCTTCTTAATCAAATTAGTTTTAATCACATGTATCAGAAAAAACATTTTCCAACGCTGTTCAATGAATATATCCAAAATGCAATCATTGGTTTAATTTCAACGCTCAGTGGTACAGAGAGCGAAGCCCCTGCTTGCACGCGACAAGCTTTCATATTTGGCACCTTTTTTATTTATTTTGTGGTGCATGTCCTACCTTCCATTTTAAATTCAAGAGACCCCACAGAAAGACTTGGTCCATGCACCATGGAGTACCCCTGGGCATAATGAATGAAAGCAAGGCAAACTGGGTGCAAGCCTGAGCACACTGCATGCCTGAGCACAAAATGGCCCCTTGAGCCTTGACCCCCACCACATGGCCAGGCCCTGGCTGTACCAGGCCTCAAAATGGCCCCCACCCACATGGCCAGGCCCCAACAACACCCCAAAAAGTCAAAAAACACATAGAAATCACCACAATCCAATTCCATCCATGCCCTCAATGATGTCTAAATCGAAGACACCTCACAGAAAAAGTTGGTCCATGCACCACTCACTACCCCTGGGCCTACTGGCTAGTGAGGCTTTAGAGGCACAACAAAATAAAAAATAAAAATCAACATATAACAGTTAGCTAAAATTCCATGACATGAATGAGATTTAAGTTAAAATAAATCACAGAAACAGTTGTATCATGCACCCATGACTAACCCTGGGCCTACTGGATACTGTGACTACCCACAATATATTTATTTTTAAAGTTGTGAAAAAAGTTTTAAAATTGTAGTTGCAGCAACTGTAATGCCCCAAACAAACAACACCAACTTACTTGTAAAATCCCAAATCCAAAAGTGATCCAAACTCCAATAAAGTTCTCAAATACAAATATCCAGTAGCAGCCACAAAAAGTAATCCTTCCAGCTCCAGATCCAAATCAAAAGTGACCAGGACATGGACGAAGCACTGGGAGGAGGCTGCTGGACAGGAACAGGAAGTTGGAGACTCTGGGGCACTTCCTTCCTCCCACCCCACCCCAAAAAATGGACTCCTTGCACCAAAAAGTGCAGCCAAATGTCAATCAATCAATCAGGGGTTTGTTAAAGCGCAACTACTCACCCGTAAGGGTCTCAAGGCGCTTGGCGTGGGGGGGGTGCAGGTTCCATTCCATCAATGAGCGGGTCTGTCGAAGAGCCAGGTTTTGAGGTATCTTGCGAAGATGGGGAGCGATGTTGTCTGTCTGAGGTGGAGCGGAAGGGCGTTCCATGCTTTGGCAGCAAGGAAGGAGAAGGAGCGGCCTCCCGATCTGGTCTTTCTGGTGCGGGGGACCACGGCGTAGGAGAGCTGGGCTGATCGTAGGGTCCTTTGGTGTGTGTGGAATTTGAGTCGGCTGTTCAGGTATGCTTGTCCGGTGCCGTGGAGGGCCTTGTGTGCGTGGGTGAGCATCATGAAGGTAATTTTCGCCTCGACGGGGAGCCAGTGGAGTGTGCGCAGGTGCTGGGAGATGTGGCAGTGTTTTGGCAGGTTGAGGACCAGTCTTGCGGCGGCGTTCTGGATGTTCTGTAGCTTGCGGATGAGGTTTTTGTTTATTCCGGCGTAGAGTGCGTTGCCGTAGTCGAGTCTGCTGGTGACCAGGGCGTGAGTGACTGTCTTTCGGTGTCTTTCGGTGTTTGAGGGGGATCCATTTGAAAGTCTTACTTAGGAGGCGGAGGGTGTGGAAGCAGGAAGATGAGACAGAGTTGATCTGGCGGTCCATTTTGAGCTCGGAGTCCAGGATGATTCCCAGGTTGCGTGCGTGGTCTGTGGGGGTTGGCGGGTTTCCGAGGGCGGTGGGCCACCAGGTGTCGCTCCAGGCATCGGGGTTTGGGCCCATGATGAGTACTTCTGTTTTGTTGGTGTTTAGTTGTAGGCAGCTGTTTTTCATCCATTTGGCGACGGCTTCCATGCCTTCTCGAAAGTTACGTCTGGCGGTGTTGGGCTTGTTGGATAGGGAGAGGATGAGCTGGGTGTCGTCTGCGTATGACACGATGTTGAGTCCGTAGGTTCTGACGATGGGGGCAAGTGGAACCATGTAGACGTTGAAGAGCGTCGGGCTGAGGGAGGAGCCCTGGGGGACTCCGCAGGTGGTAGGTGTGGGGTCCGAGAGGAATGGGGGAGTCTGATCCGCTGCGTCCTGCCAGAGAGGAAGGAGCAGATCCAGTCGAGGGCCTTGTCCTGGATTCCTGCGTCATAGAGTCTGCATATTAGGGTGCGGTGGGAGACTGTGTTGAACGCCGCTGATAGGTCGAGGAGGATGAGGGCTACTGTTTCTCCTTTGTCCAGTAGGGTGGGGATGTCGTCTGTTGCGGCGAGGAGGGCGGTTTCCGTACTGTGGTTTTTTCTGAAGCCGGATTTGGAGGAGTCGAGGATGTTGTGTTCTTCAATGAATGTGGCGAGTTGGCTGTTGATGGCTTTCTCGATGACTTTCGCTGGGAACGGGAGCAGGGAGATGGGTCTGTAGTTTTTGAGGTCGGTGGGGTCCGCTGAGCGTTTCTTTATGAGGGGGTTCACCTCGGCGTGTTTCCAGTCATCGGGGAACGAGGCAGTCGCCAGGGAGCGGTTGATGGTGTGGCGGAGCATGGGTGCAATGGTGTCGGCGGCTCTGTTGAAGATGTGGTGGGGCAGGGGTCAGTGGAGGCCCCTAAGTGGATTGACTTCATTGTCTTCAGTGTGTCTTCGTTGGTGAGGGCTGTCTAGTCATCAATCGCTGGTTTCCGGGTGTCGGGGGTGGTTGGTTCAGTGTGTTGGTTGTCTTCGTCGAAGTTGTCGTAGATGCTCTTGATTTTGTGGTGGAAAAAGGTACTGAGTTTGTCGCAGAGGTCTTGTGAGGGAGGGATGTCGGTAGACTCGCTGGTGGGTTGGGCGAACTCCTTGATGATGCTGAAGAGTAAGCATGGGCGGATTTTGCGGATCCACGATTCACGGATTTGCGTATTCACGGATCGTGGATCCGCAAAATCCGCGGATTTTGCGGATTTGCGGATCGGCGGATTTGGGGCGGGGCTTCCATGCCAGGACCATCGGGCCAGAATGAACCCTGCCCTTCATATTTATTCAGGAAGACGCCACTGTTTTGTGCCATACCTCTACTCAACTGGAGTACTTTCTACTGGATAATCAGTAAGTGCTACCTCGTTGGGTAAATATATATTTTACTACACTACAGCTACCTAAAGTGCCAGAGAGTTGTCTACAGCGACCAGGTGTGTGTTACTATGCAATCGCGCCGAAGGGCGCAGGGGTCCCTTGAGTGAGCTATCATAGTGGGTAAATGGCGGGAAGACGGTGCACACCACGAGTGTGTGGGCGGGGCCAAACGGACGGGGCTTCCATGCGAGTGCACATGCCTCTTGTGTGTATAAAAGGTCAGAGACCGATCAGAGCAGCAGATGAAGATACAGAAGCTCCTGGCCACAGGAACAGCACGAGGATTGCGCTCGTGAAAGTCAAGGATGCAAAGGCCTCTGTCCAGCATCACAGCTGATTTTCGAAGGTATATTTGGGAAGAAGGCACATCTGCCCAGCCTTGACAACGCTCACGATTGTTTTTTGGGCCGATGAATGAGTCACTGAATTTAAGCTTCAACTAGGGCACATGCTTAATTGATATCTGTAAGTGCTTCCGGTTGAGGTTTAATTTTTGTGCCAGGACCGTCGTGCCAGAATGAACCCTGCCCTTCATATTTATTCAAGAAGACGCCACCGTTTTGTGCCTGTTGTAACTATTTTACGATGGCGCCGGCAAGCTGCCAGCGCCATCCTAAAATAGTCACTAAATTAGCTTTAACAGGAAGCTCTAATAGATAAAATAAAGCAGGCGCTCGAGCACCTGCTTTATTTTATCTATTAGAGCTTCCTGTTGAAGCTAATTTAGTAACTATCTTAGGATGGCGCTGGCAGCTTGCCGGCGCCATCGTAAAATAGTTACAACAGGCCAGCAAGGCTTGAACTTTTGCCCCCGGAATCCGCCGCTCGCGAATTTGCGAATTCGCGGTAAATTCGCGGGAGTTCGCGGATCGCGAATTTACCAAAAATTCGCAAAATCCACGAACGTAACGGATTTTGCGCTCATACTTACTGAAGAGTTCCTTGCTGTTGTGTGCGTGGGTGGAGATTGTGTCTTCAATCGCTTTTTTCCTCGTTTCTCTGATGAGTTGATGGTGGCGGTTGGTGGCGGCTCTGAAGTTGTTGTGGGCTTCTGTGGATTTGGTGTTTTCCCAGGCCTTTTCGAGGCGGCGGCATGTGCGCCTGGATTCTCGAAGTTCGGTGGTAAACCATCTGGCTTTCTTGGCATGGGTATTGTTGTTTTTCTTGAGGGGGGCTATGGTGTTGGTGCTGTCCGAGATCCATCTATGCAGGGTTCGGGCTGCGATGTTGGGGTCGTCGTTTTCCGCATTGGTTGAGGTGGAGTTGTTGAGTGAGGAGGTGAGCTGGTCATCGGTGATTTTGGTCCAGTTTCTTTGTGGAAGCAGGTGCTGGTGTCTGTGGATGGTGGGTGTTCTGAAGGTGAAGTGGACGCAGCGATGGTCGGTCTATGGGAGTTCGGTGGTGTGGCTGAAGGTGATGGAGTTTCCTGTAGTGAAGAGGGGGTTGAGGGTGTGTCCTGCTGAGTGCGTGGGCTCGGTCACGATCTGGCGGAGTCCAATGTTGTGGAGGTTGTCCAGGAGGCATGTGGTGTTGGGGTCCAGTTGATTGTCGAGGTGGAAGTTGAGGTCCCCCAGCAGGGTGTAGTTGGTGGATGCGATGGCCTGCGGGGAGATAATGTCCGTGATGGAGTTGGCAAAGGGTCCGCGGGGTCCAGGGGGTGGGTAGATGAGGGTTCCTCGGAGGGCGGCGGTGGGGCTGGCCAGTATCTTGAAGTGAAGGTGTTCCATCAGTTCTGTGGACTCGTCAGGGAGTGTGCTCAGGCGGAGGCTGGATTTGTGGACGATGGCGATTCCTCCTCCTGGGTAGGTGGGGCGGTCCTTCCTGGAGATCTTGTATCCTTGGGGGATGGCGATGGCGAGGTACGGTCCCGAGGTGGTGTTGGTCCAGGTTTCGGTGAAGAATGCTACGTCCGGGATGGTGCTGTCAAGTAGGTCCCAGATTTCTGTGGCGTGTTTGTGGAGGGATCGGACGTTGAGGAGTTTGTATTGCAGGGTCTTTGGTTCGGTTGTGTTCTTGTGGACGGGTTGTGCTGGATCCGTGTTCTTGGCGGTGCTGCAGGTGTGCCGGCAGCGGTGACAGCTGAAGGGTCCATGGGTGTCGGCTGGTGATGCTAGCTTGCAGTTGTTGTTGCAGCCTGGGTTGAGTGCGTGGAGTGCTGCTGGGTCGTAGCGTTGGCGGGGCGGAGGTCCAGGGTTCCTGGTGCTGGTCGCGGACGGGTCGCAGACGGGCGCAGACGTGCTTGCCTTTGACGTGCCTTCGGTGCACCAGCGGCATGCCCGCAGCCCGCGGCTGCGCAGTGGCCCCCATTAAGTAGGGAAGTACAAAGATCGGGTGGTCCGAGTTGAATGGGTATTTTTGCAATTATTTATACATGGTATATAACAGAGTCTTAAACACCACAATTATTTTTCATAATATTTTTCATGTGTTTAGCGCAATAAAGGTATTGTATGCAGTATTCCAAGAATTTTATTTATTCCTTATACATGCAGTCGTACTGATTCCTGCATACCATTATTCATAGAACATCTGTATATCATTAATGTAATTGGTACAGTCATTACACAAATGGTGCTCTCAGTGAGGATAGGAAGAAGGGAGTGAGAGGTAGGTGTGGGACGTGGTAAAGGTGGTGTGACAGTATTGCATCACATTAAAATAATAACGCCTTTACAGTTAAGGTAATATCAGTGTTCCCAAAGTACATCACACATAGGTTAAAGAAAATTGTTCATTGGTTCCTATGGCGTGTAGGGTTCGGCGTAGTCTAAAATTCGACCCCGTCTAAATAGAAGGGTTATTCTTCCCTCATGCTGGGGTCTTCATCAGGACAGGATGGAGAGCCTAGAAAACAGGACATGGCCTAGTTTTAATTATCTATTGTGGTTGGGAGGCGCTTTGCATGTGGGCTAACCGAGAAGTTACCTACATGGAAAGAGGCGGAAGGCAAATCTTGCGTCACGTCTTGGGCTTTGGTTTGCTCCTATTAGTTCCAAAATCTGAAATACATTATAAGAAAAGATGGGGGAGGTGTAGGACCGGGAATGCTAAACATTTCATGGGTCATTGTGGAGAAGGGTAAACCGGTATGCAACAACTTACTTTGATCCGGCGTCTGTTATTGAAAGGTATCTTCATATAGTATGCTTCAATGTAAGCTGCACATCTTTCTGGGAGGATCATGAAACAGAAATGCAGGTTAGGTTTCTGTTCGGTACATGATCAGTATTGCAGAAAGCTACACTATGGTGATTGTAAAAAAAAATTTGGAACGAATAGTTAAAGTTTCTCCTATCCTTTTAGAATGCTCATTTCAGCCGCGATGTGACTATACAGTTGAAGGGAATTGCCCAGAGGCTATTTGGCAATTCCTACTGTGTTGACTGTTTGCTTTGGACACACGGTTTTGGTAAAAATCAAATGTGAGCATACACATACCTTATTTTTCTTTAGCAGGACTGCAGCGGTCAACGCACCTTGGCTTCGCCGGGATTATGGCTGCTCGCGGTGCAGGCGCTAGCTGCTAATGTCCAAAAAGGGGCTCGGCTCTGGTGGCCAATCGGCAGCCTCCGTTGGGGAGTGCCGTGGCGCTGGACTCTTTTCTGCAGGGGAACGTCTGAAAAGGGTCTCACGGGTTTGTCAGAGTTTGTCAAGGGGCAGATGGATCATGAACTTGCCTCTTGGGCGAACAAAGGTGTCTTGGCCGGGGCTGCAAGTGCAAACATCAGGCGTCATTGCTGTGATGCGGAAACGGTCATCATGTCAAATAAATCTATTCCATATATCAAACATGTAGGTGCATAATTGTAATAATTCAGATGTCCACCATATTAAGAATCTATGCAGTTCATTAAAATCACGTTCTAATCTGATTACAAACGGATATTTTATGTTCATCATATACGCTCGATTCAAACAGAATTATTAATGCTTATCACATACAATGGTCCTAACAGAGTGTGGTTATATGACATTGAATCTACGTAGGAATGGTAACTCAACCAGTGATGGAATATCAACATTATTACATACTTGGCTGTTTGGCCTGCTTAAGGACATCCTGCAAATACTAATCTTAGAGGTACAATATTGTCCACCCGGCAGATAAATACTTTTATCCAGGAGGGAAACTAATGCATATCAGGTAGAAACAGAGTCCTAATGAGAAGCTGTTACTGTGTGGATAGTCAGTGTGCTCGTGGGGCTCGATTTCCTTTTTATTCCGGATCAAGTCCTGCCATTTGCACAAAGTTAGCGTCATTCAGGCCTTTGTGTATTGTGTTGAATTTATGCATCCATTTGCACTCCCTGATATTCAAGACGTTGTTGAGATTGCCCCCCCGGGGTCCCAGGGTGATCTTTTCGAGTTCAATCCATTTCATGGAGTCTGGAGTGTGGGTCATTTCCATGTAATGTTCCACCAGAGGTGCCCCTATGGTCTGGCATCGAAATTCTGCTACAGTGTTGAAAAATCCGGTTTTTGATCTTTTGCTTAGTTTGCCCTATGTACATAAGATCGCATGGACAGATGATGGCATATATAACTCCACTCGAGTTGCAATTGGTGAAAGATTTCAAGTCTACCGTTAAGTTGTTATTGGTAATTTGTTTTGTCTCCCAACACGTTGAGCAGGCTTTGCATGTTGTGCACCGAAAATGGCCTACCACCTCTGGTAGATTCCATAATCCTTGTATGGTAGGTGCCTGTGGTGTGTCCAGTGAGGAACGGACAACACGGTCTCTTATGCTTCTAGCCTTTTTGAAGGCATGCATCGGTGGTTCTGGGCTGTCTATGATGTCTGCTACCAAATCCCAGTGGTTGTTTATTATTTTCTTTATCTCATTGCTTTTGTTGCAATATGTAGTGACACAGATCATTCTTTCTTGGGATGGCTGGCATTCTTTAGGCGTCAGTAAGGTACTTCGGTCCTGGAACCAGGCTCTTTTACGAGATCTTTTTACCAATCTTTTTGGATACCCTCTTTCGGTCAGGCGAATAATCAGGTCGTCCAAATCTTTAAAGTAATCCTCTTTAAGAGAGCAATTCCTCCTGATGCGGAGAAATTGCCCGAAGGGCAAATTATCCCGGAGACCTCTGGTGTGATGACTCGTATATCTCAGCAAGGTGTTCCTTTCTGCCGGCTTTCTGTAGAGGGTGGTGTATAGTTTGCCTTCATTTTCTTTAATAGTGATATCGAGGAAATCAATTGAGTTTTTGCTCTTGTGCATTGTGAATTTTGTGTCATCTGACAAGTTGAGCCATTCGAAGAAATCCTGCAACTCGACATCATCGCCGTTCCAGATCATGAGAACATTGTCTATGTACCTGACCCATGTAGAGATTTTCGTCTGGTGCGGGTTATGATGAGATAGGATACAGTGTTGTTCGTATTCAGACATGAACAGGATGGCCAAGTCCGGGGCAAAGGCTGCGCCCATGGCCACTCCCTTGCTCTGGATATAGAACTTATTTTGAAAGAAGACAAAGTTCCTTGTCATAGCGACTTCTAGTAGGTCTACGATAAACTCTGTGGGCACTCCAGCTGGTTGTTCCCTCTTTTGTAGGGCTCTTCTCATCGATTCCAAAGCGGGTCTTTGAGGTATGCTGGTGTAAAGGGAGACAATGTTCATTGTTACCAAAATTTGACTTTCTTTATCGAAATGTGCCTGATCAACCAAATTAATCACTTGCATAGTGTCCCTAAGATATGTGGGTGTATTTTCGGCCAGGGGTTTGAGGAACGTATCCACATATTTACATAGTGGTTCCAGGAGGGACCCACAGCCGGATATGATGGGGCGGCCTGGAGGCTTTGAAGGGTTTTTATGTACTTTAAGTAGTACGTATATCGTAGGCACTCTAGGTTGTTCCACATTTAAATATTCGAATTCTTTTTTGGAAAGGGAACCCATTTCCATTGCTTTCTTATTACACCATCATCATCTCTTCTTGGGCAACCTATATTTTCCCAATCTTCCTTTTCTTTGGGTTTTGCTTCATTTTGCAAATCTTTTACCTCTTCCCATGTATTCACACACCTTAGCAGCATAAGTTGACAGCCGATTCCACATGCATCGATTTTCTTGTTTACTGCCAATTGGTATCTTGCACAATGTTGGGCAACCTGGTCAGCATATCGATTACCTGCTGGCACTTTGTCATTTCCAGATTGGTGAGCAGCACACTTGACCACTGCCACTTCTTTTGGCACTTGAATTGCTTCAAATAACTCTTTTACAAAATTTCCATTTTTAATAGGGGTTCCTGAGAAAGTCAAGAAATCCCTTTACATCCAGAGTTGGCCAAAGTCATGCACAACCCAGTAACCATTCTGGCCACCAGTGTATATGGTTACTTTCCAATTCCTCCCAATTTTGCATGCTTTATCAATGCTATTAATTCGGCTCATTATGCAGATTTGACTCCAGGTAAATAGGATACTTTGATTATTCAAACCAATGTGCATATAGCATAAGCAGCAATCAATCCTCCTTCCTCATGTATCATGCATGACCCATCTACAAATAGTTCATGTTCAGGATTCATTAAAGATTCATCCTGTATGTCTTGGTGTGGCTTAGTACTGTATTCAGTGACACCTGACTATTGTTACATTTTCTGCACCTAAAATAATCCGTTCATACCTAGTCAGCCGACTAGGACTTAGCTACTGAGTACGTGTTCTTGTTAACAGAATCACGACAGCATGTGGGACATATACCGTCAGAGGGTGTCCCATCACAATAGACTCACTCTGTTCTAGACTCATGCAAGTTGGAGCAACTGATTTTAAACAAACTGGCAATGGGGATGTCATTGGGTCCAGTGTGGCAGAGAAATATGCCACAGAACGTCACATTAGGCCATGTGTCTGGGTTAGTACTGAAAGAACACAATTGTCTCTTGAGTCACAGAACAATACAAATTCTTTTGAATAATATGGCATGCCTAGGGCAGGAGTTTAGCACAGGCAGTTGTGCAATTTTACAAAAGCTGTTATGCTTTCATCATCCCATTCTTTTGCACTTTTCTTTGTCAACTGTATTAGTGGTTTTGCTAGTACTGCAAATTCCACAATCCACTAATCAATCAATCAGGGGTTTGTTAAAGCGCGACTACTCATCCGTAAGGGTCTCAAGGCGCTAGGGGTGGGGGGTGCAGGTTCCATTCCATCAAGGAGGGGGTCTGTCGAAGAGCCAGGTTTTGAGGTTTCTTGCGAAGATGAGGAGCGATGTTGTCTGTCTGAGGTGGAGCGGAAGGGCGTTCCATGCTTTGGCAGCGAGGAAGGAGAAGGAGCGGCCTCCCGATCTGGTCTTTCTGGTGCGGGGGACCACGGCGTAGGACAGCTGGGCTGATCGTAGGGTCCTTTGGGGTGCGTGGAATTTGAGTCGGCTGTTCAGGTATGCTGGTCCGGTGCCGTGAAGGGCCTTGTGTGCGTGGGTGAGCATCTTAAAGGTGATTCTCGCCTCGACGGGGAGCCAGTTGAGTGTGCGCAGGTGCTGGGAGATGTGGCAGTGTTTTGTCAGGTTGAGGACCAGTCTTGCGGCGGCGTTCTGGATGTTCTGTAGCTTGCGGATGAGGTTTTTGTTTATTCTGGCGTAGAGTTCGTTGCCGTAGTCGAGTCTGCTGGTGACCAGGGCGTGAGTGACTGTCTTTCGGTGTTCAAGGGGGATCCATTTGAAGGTCTTACGAAGGAGGCGGAGGGTGTGGAAGCAGGAAGACGAGACAGAGTTGATCTGGCGGTCCATTTTGAGCTCGGAGTCCAGGATGATTCCCAGGTTGCGTGCGTGGTCTGTGGGGGTTGGCGGGTTTCCGAGGGCGGTGGGCCACCAGGTGTCGCTCCAGGCGTCGGAGTTTGGGCCCATGATGAGTACTTCTGTTTTGTTGGTGTTTAGTTGTAGGCAGCTGTTTTTCATCCATTTGGCGACGGCTTCCATGCCTTCTCGAAAGTTGCGTCTGGCGGTGTTGGGCTCGTTGGATAGGGAGAGGATGAGCTGGGTGTCGTCTGCGTATGACACAATGTTGAGTCTGTAGGTTCTGACGATGGGGCAAGTGGAGCCATGTAGACGTTGATGAGCGTCGGGCTGAGGGAGGAGCCCTGGGGGACTCCGCAGGTGGTAGGTGTGGGGTCCGAGAGGAATGGGGGGAGTCTGACCCGCTGCATCCTGCCGGAGAGGAAGGAGCATATCCAGTCGAGGGCCTTGTCCTGGATTCCTGCGTCATAGAGTCTGCGTATTAGGGTGCGGTGGCAGACTGTGTCGAACACCGCTGATAGGTCAAGGAGGATGGGGGCTACTGTTTCTCCTTTGTACAGTAGGGTGCGGATGTCGTCTGTTGCGGCGAGGAGAGCGGTTTCCGTACTGTGGTTTTTTCTGAAGCCGGATTGGGAGGAGTCGAGGATGTTGTGTTCTTCAATGAATGTGGCGAGTTGGCTGTTGATGGCTTTCTCGATGACATTCGCTGGGAACGGGAGCAGGGAGATGAGTCTGTAGTTTTTGATGTCGGTGGGGTCCGCTGAGGGTTTTTCTTTAGGAGGGGGTTCACCTCGGCATGTTTCCAGTCGTCGGGGAACGAGGCAGTTGCCAGGGAGCGGTTGATGGTGTGGCGGAGCATGGGTGCGATGGTGTTGGCGGCTCTGTTGAAGATGTGGCACCTGACTGATCTACCGCCATGGATGCGCCAAGTAGGCATTCCTCTTCCCCACCTCTCAGGCACAGTCAATATTGATGGTCTGCAAAAAATGTGTCCTGCAAAAGAAACTGTGGGTTTACAGAATTTCTCTTACCACTTCCCTCACGGAATCTGGTGTCCACACTGTATTTGGCTTGACTCACAAAATCTGTCATAAGGGCAGGTGGTAACTGATTCTGTATTACCTGTTGCAGCTGTCTCATTGATACTTCATTCTGCGTCTGTGGATTTAAATTTTTAGTTTGGACAATATTATTCTGTATAGACTTACACTCGTTCTTCCAATGCCCCAATTTTCCACACCATTGACAGGGAAAATTTTCTTTGCCTCATCTTTACTCATTATCAACCTAGGCTTACCTCCACAATTTTCACCTTGTCCTTCTCCTTTCCCTTGTTTATTTTCTTGTTTGCTCAACTGTTGCTCTTGTTGTTCTGCCAATTTTACCTGTGCCCACATTACTTTTTCTTCTAATTTCTTTCTTTTATTGTCAATTTTGTCTCCATAGTATTTAGCATTCTTGAGGATTTCATCAATAGGCTTGGCTTGCCAACATATTTTATGGTCCTTTATCATTTGTGATATTTCTGGGTTTAATCCTGACGCAAAACGATATATAAAAATGTGTCATGTTCTTATAACCTCTTCCGCTTACTCTTCACTCAAGTATCAAAGAACCTGCTACTCCTTCAGACTTACCATTTCTAGGTGATATAAGGCCAAAGTTTCACCAGCGAACTTCTTTGCTGTCAATTACTCTCACTTTTACACAAGAAAAATCCCTAATTAGTGCTTCAAGTTTTACCTAACTATCTGCACCTACTTCATCAGAGAAGCAACCTTACTTGCAGTGTGGCTTCCAGTTACCACCCGCTATTCAATTTCCCCGGGGAATTCCAGACAACAAGCGGGTGTTGGTTAATACATAAATCAATACAAAAACCAATATGCAACTAACTACCAATCTTAACTAGGGGTGGGCGTAAGTCGCGTAATGGACTTTAGCAGAGAGACACGGAGATTGAACTAATCTCCGTGCCTCTCTGCAAATTTCCGTTACACGGCGCCCACCTGCTGCCGCCCGTCTCCTGCCTGCCTCCTGCTTCCTGCCCACCTCCCGCCCGCCTCCCGCTTTCTGCCCTCCTACTGCCCGCCTTATTAAATTATATTTAACTGAAATGAAACTTGAATTCAACTTACCTTATTGCTGCCGCAACCTTCCCCATCGCGTCTTCATCTGCAAAATGCGCATTCCTCGCCCGGACTGCGTTTGCGCAGGGTCCTGCGCATGTGCAGTTTCCAAGATGAAGCCGCGATGGGGAAGGTTGCGGCAGCAATAAGGTAAGTTTAATTCTAGTTTCATTTCAGGCTTTTAAATATAATTAAATAAGGCGAGCGGGAAGCGGGCGGGAAGCGGGAGGCCGGCGGGAGGCTGGCAGGCGGCCAACTTCCATTCCGCCCCTAAATGTGCAGAGATTTGCCGCAAATTTCTGCCCTTTTTGCGCAAGGGCAAATCTCCGCACAATTTGTGAACGGAACAGAGATGTTTGCCCACCCCTAATCTTAACTAAACCCTAACCAGCCTCTGCTTCCACGTAATACTGATGGCGTGGGATTACCAGTCCGGTTTAGTCACCTGGGCCCATACACATTCACACCTTGAACAGGTATACCATATAAAATCTACTCGCCTATCAGGATTTTGTTTACTTTTAGGACCTGTTCCCATTGAATTATAAAAATAAGATAAACAATAATGTATTTCTATATTAATAATACTAACATTAATAGGTGATTATGTGGTTCTCACATCTGTTAGTTTTTAAGCATTATAGGTTTTTCCGTGCAGTGGAGGTGCCAGCGGCCTACTGCTTGCAGCCCTCACCGTTTGTGACGTTGTTTTGCTGATACCTATTTCTGTTTCTATTTATACCAGCCTCTTCCACCCGCCTCACAGAGGAGGCAGCTGATGGATTACACAAGAAATAAGGGGTCAGGGTTTCACTCACTGCAAAATGGGGGAAAGTCTGGAGCGTCCATTGTGAGCCATGCACACAACTTGTCCCGGCATACCTCCAAAGTGCAAATCATGGTGTGCGAATCCGGCGCCTCAGCTCGGAGTGCAGCAGCATCCGTGAGGAAAGACAATGCACAATCCTGGCCGTGAGCCCATCCCTGGGGGCTGCTGCCTGTCCCTTCTCTGTCCGCGCATGAAGTTCTCAGCTCTGTCTGCTGGTGCCTCCATGCTTTGCTGGGAGTGAGAGCTCGCGTAGACCAGAGACACCCCAGTGCATCTCGACCATCTCCTCCGCAGGCCGGCGTGTGCGCGCCTGCCCACCCTCCTCCTGCTGCCTCTGCTGCCACAGTTCACCACATCCGCAAACACAGCAACAGCTGCCTGTCTCCTCCTCCGGCAGCCAGGTAAGGCCCCCACTGTCGGATGAGAGTACTAGCAAAAACAAGCATTTGCAACGGGAAATGGAAACAGGACTGCAATTGGAAGGGCAAAAAGACACAAACGGGACGGAGGTGGCGGCAGAAGTCACTGACTACAGGAGGGGAGGGGGCAACATGGGAAGAAAATAGTGTTCATAGTAAAGGGGCCAGTATCCATGGAAGGATAGAAATGATGACATGCTCGTCATAAGGAGGGACAGACTAACCTAAATCCAATCGCAAGGCACCATTTAGGACCTAAGCCAATCAAAAAGATGGGTGAAGAGTGGACTGAGCTTCGATGAAGCGTCCACGCTATACTTTATACTGCATGCCCTGCAAAGCGAGCAGCACATGCACTGCAACGCCACCTAAAAAAGGTAGGTTTAGGCCTGGCAAGAGGTTTGTTTTGCCAGTTAAAAATCGCACTTTGGAACTGCACTACAGGCTGCAGTAGCAAACCTGAGACATGTTTTAGAGGGCTATTTTAGTGGGGGGTGCATTGAGTGTTGCAGGCCCGCTAGTAGAATTTAATTGACAGGCTCTGGGACCTTATAGTACCACTGTACTAAGGATTTGCAAGTCAATTAAATGTGTCAATCCGGTGTAAGCCAATTGTGCCATATTTTAGGGAGAGAACACAAGCACGTTAGCACTGGTCAGCAGTGGTTAAGTGCACAGAGTACTAAAAGTAAAAAAAACAGGTAGAGCAAAGGAGTTGAGTGAAGACAAAAAGAACAACAAATTTGGGTGACCGTGCAGAGAGGGCCAGGTGCAACAGGTGCAACAGTAGCATGTTGCAACTTTCAATGAAGAGTACATCCCTTCTGTTAGGAAGCGGGAGTAAAGATGAGGAAATATATATCAGCTCTGCAGACAAATTCTGCCCCGTTAAAGGTATGACTTCCATGTGAAGTTTTGTTGGTAAAATCCATGAACTGTTTACAGAGCTGAATAGACGTTTTTAGCTTGACATCATAACTTCTCGGAGCACATTCATCCTAGCCAGACTATCAACTAAAACAGCGCCTTCACAGTCCCACTGGTAATCCCAGTCCCAAATTTGTATCCCAATCCCAAATCCTCTAATGGGAATGCAGGGCTGCCATTTGATGAACAATTGACAAGCGCTAAAGTTTTTGTAGTTATGTGGCCGAAAAGGTGGGCTCCATTTAGGCCCACTGTGAGCACGTCTGTCCAAGAAATATTTTACTGCAGCGGCTATTTGTTTTTTGTGTTGTATTTCTGCCCGTGTCCTTATATTCACTTTCAAAGCTATTCCAGTTTTCATCGCTGAACTTGATTAGTTGTGCTTAAAATGTACATTGATCACATATTCTCGCACAGACCTTGTTTTGGAAAATGGAAGACAGACATGCTAAACCTCCTGCTAAGTTATCACATTTACTCCATGTTTGAGTCCTACTTCACTCTGAGATACGCAATTTCCACAAATTTGCACAACTATGTAGTGTACTAAAACAAACACAAATCAGAAATACCATGAATTCCCAATATGTGTTTTACACCTCTAATATTTAAACATTTTCTCCAAAAAATTAAAAAAACGCCTTTCCATCAGCAGGTTGCCCTTTTATGCTGTTACTTTTGCTACAGGTATATTATGATTATTTTTTGATACTGGTAAGCATGCTGGTGTTAACATTGCATTCCTAAGTTTATCATTATAGTTTTTCTTTTCAGCTTTATGCACTTACCCAGTTTTTTCTTTTAAAAATGCGGTAGACAATGAATTGAGCTGGTTTCCTCTAAATCGTTATTGAATTTAAGGTCTATTTGTTCTAGGTCAACGAGTCTGCTTGGGTGAGAACCTGGCCAAAATGGTGATTTTCATTTTCTTCACAAGTCTGCTGCAGAAGTTCACTTTCTCTCCTCCTGCGAATGTAACCCACGTGGACATCAGTCCCGGAATTGGATTTGCAGTTCCTCCGCTGCCACACAGAATCTGTGCTGTATCACGATATTAAAGTGTCATTGTTAATAAAGAAAAACATCTGTACACTGTACTAAGAAAAAGGAGTCAATCTCAACATTAAGGCAGTAACAATAATAACTGGCCCTTTGAAAGGGTATTAAATCAAAAAAAAATCACAGTACTATTGTTTTGGTGAGGTATATTATAGAATGATTTTTAAAAAAATCTGTAGATTTATTGAAGTGTTCTTCAGATCTACAAGAAGAGTTAGTACCATCATTTTCACTTTTCTATTTAAGAGAATATGACTCAGTAACTCCTTCTATAATGCATATAATTCAGATGCTAATCATGTTGATTTTCTTGTGATAAGTTTCAAAGCCTTTCTCTTTTAATCCTCTCCAGCCTTGGAACAATGTGTCCTGCCGATAGACCGGTGGCACACTGCCTCTTACCGCCCTATCTTCCTGCTGAATTTTGAACCAAAGCTTCTGGGGAAAGTTCTAGTCAACCGCCTTCACTCCTGTATCAAAGACCTTGTACACCCAGACCAGACAAGCTTCATGCTACAACGCCATCACAGTTGCCTCCTACTGGGTCACCTGGTTTTATTGGCCGATATAGACAAGGCATTCGACTCTGAGCTGGATCTACCACTTTAAGCTTCTCGAAGCGTAAATCTTGTTCCACGGTTCATAGCCTATGTGAAGCTGCTCTACACAGACCTCGCTGCCTCAGTTCATGCGGCAGGTTGTTTCTCAGCCTCCTTTCCCATCTGCAAGGGCACGGAACAGTCCCTGCTTCTGTTCACCTTGGAAATAGACCCCATGGTGGCGTGGGTGCGTCGGGACCCAATAGTCAGGGGGATGGACTGGTCATTCTGATAGGATCCCACTCTACGAGGATGATGTCCTTTTCTTTTCGTCATACCCATGGTTCTCAGGCCCGTGTCATCCAAATCCTCCCCATCTTTGGTGAGACTACAAGTCTCTATGCCAAACCATCGAAATTTACACTCTTTCTCATTCACAGAGTCAGGCCTGGGCTTCGGAGTTGATCATTGCTGAAACAGGCTTCAAATACCCAGGGGTCTATATATCACAGTGTCCTAAGATCTCCCAGATGCACGATATTGATCCACTGCTCCCGGATGTCCGAAATGAGACGACAATATGGTCACAATTACCCCTATCTCTGTACGGAAGTTCTGCAATTTTCAAGATGATATCCTTACCACCCCTACTCTATCGGCTCCAGAATTATTTATACTTGATCCCTCCGTTGTGGTTCACTTAGATTAAGAGAGGGGTATTGCGTTGTGGTGTCTGATGTTCAAGCGTACTACTCCACCTCGCACCTCCTAGTGATCAATGAATGGTGGTATGGGTCCCAGACAGACCTGGCATATGCCGTTGAGAAGATCTCCATGGCCGGCGTCCCCCTGCTTCATTTCCTATACAGCAATGCATCATTAGACAGGCTTCCTCCGGCATTTCAGACAGTCATACAGTCATGGAGTCAGGTGGTTTGGTAAATGGGTTGGTGAGGGAGGCTGACAGGCTCCACTTCCCTTTGGCGGGGTACCTATCTACGGACGGTTTTGGCGATTTGTGGGTTTCACAAATGGGACCTCATCGGTTCTCTATGTTAGTGATATTATGCAGGGGACCACACTTAAATCCTTTAAGAGGCTGCAATCAGATTATGACCTACACAGATCACAGTTCCATTGCTTTCTGCAACTTCGACATGCCATAGCCCGACAGATTCGACAGGTGGAGTCCCTGCCAGAGTTCCACCCACTGGAGGGCCACTTGCTGATGGGGGACATAGTGAATCACAAAATTGTGCAAATCTACCAGGCACTCAATACACACACTAGGACCACTAGCCACAAAACTAGAGAGGCGTGAGCAGCGGACTTGTCGGCCCCTATGGATGACGACTGCGCCGAGGACTTGGCTAGTCCTCGATATGCTGCTGTGTCCACCAGATATAGACCTATACAATTTAAATACCGCCACAGGGTATATTACAGTCATCACAGGCTATGGAAATGGGTGCATATCAGTTCCCTTTGTGTCTCCGCTGCCGGGCAGACGATAGGTAATTTGTACACACGGTGTGGAGCTGCGCAGCAATTCAGTCATTCTGGTCCAGTGTGTTGTCTTGTTTGGGCCGCATCCTGGTGTGGGATATTCTGCTAGACGCTAGACTGGTGTTTCTACATAGCACAGAGGACATTGGCGGAACCGCTAAAAGAGATCAATCAATCAATCATAGCATTTATATAGCGCACTACTCACCCGGAGGGTCTCAAGGCGCTGGGGGGGTCCGCTACTGCTCGAACAGCCAGGTCTTGAGCTGCTTCCTGAAGGCGAGGTGGTCCTGGGTCAGGCGGAGGTGGGTCGGAAGGGAGTTCCAAGTCTTGGCAGCCAGGTAGGAGAAGGACCTTCCTCCTGTGGTGGCTCTTCGGATGCGGGGGACGGTGGCGAGGGCGTGGCTGGTCGATCGAAGCTGGCGTTTGGGAGCGTAGAAGTTGAGGCGGCTGTTGAGGTATCCTGGTCCTTGGTTGTGTAGGGCTTTGTGTGCATGGGTGAGGAGCCGGAAGGTGATTCTCTTGTTGACCGGGAGCCAGTGCAGGTCTCTCAGGTGTCCGGAGATGTGGCTGCGGCGGGGGATGTCCAGGATGAGTCATGCTGAGGTGTTCTGGATCCGTTGGAGTCTTTTCTGGAGTTTGGCGGTGGTTCCAGCGTAGAGGGAGTTGCCGTAGTCCAGACGGCTGGTGACGAGGGCCTGGGTGACCGTCTTCCTGGGACACCTTTTATTCTTTTATTCTTAGGCCTTGCGTTAGCTAAGCGAGACATAGCGCAGCACTGGAAGGACCCATCCCCACCCAGCGTCACTAATTGGAAAAATGCGTTAGATAGATGCATGTCTGCAGGAATTGTGGTTTTTCAGGCGAGAGAGTGCCCAAAGAAGCACATGAAGCTTTGATCTCGGTGAGCCACTTACAAAGGTATAGATTTGCCCCCATTGTCGCAGGCCACCACTTCTGATCCCATTGAACAATTGGTTGTGAGCAATTTACCTGTATAGTCCATTGTCGTGGATGATATGTGGCTGGAAATGTATAAATCATGTACTTGAAATGTTTGGTGCTTCCTGGGGGGGGACAGGGGTTATTTTGTTTCCTAGGTATGTTGCTCTGCAGACTCTTCAGGATTTCTATGATATACCTGGAGTTTCTCACTTCTGCAATTCCTTTGTACGTTCTCTGTTGACTTACACCCATCTGGTGCACTGAAAACTCAATACATTTGTTGTTTTAAAAAAAAACATGTAGGGCCTTATTCATGAGGCTTTGCAACAGTTTTACACTTCCGTTGCGTCACTTTTTGTGACACATCCATGACGTAAAACATGCCTCCTGTTGCACCCTATTTACAAAGTGACGCATCTAAGCAGATGCGTCACTTTGTAAATCCATGCACCACATTATAGCTATGTCAGGTATAATGAATGCAGGGGGGGGGCGTTCCCACGTAAGTAAGCCTCATAGAAGTGACGCAGTGAAATCTACGAGATTTCACTGCGCCACTTCTAGGGTGCAAATGCATCAATATCTTCTGCCTGCCTCACAGCAGACGTAAGACTGATGCAGGCCCTTTCACATGGGGCTTGCCCCATGTGAAATGACACATTGCAGGAGTTGCAATGCGCCTACAGATAGGTCAGAAATACTGATGTATCTGTAACTCCTTGAGACATGATGCATCATACTATACATATGATGCATCCATCATGTTGAAAGGAGGGCGCACTGAGAGGTGAAGCATCGCTGCTTTTACGCAGCGATGCGTCACTTCTCATAAATGAGGCCCTTAGTCGGGTTAGGAGTTCCTTCACTGCGCCCTACGAATATCAATAAACAACAAACATAAAAACACACACATACACATAATATAGAGTATACACTGTGACTTCTGACCTATGGCTTTTAGCTCGACCGATACGTTGTTATGTTACTTTTGCTTTGTTCATTCATCATGGTTTTTGTGTGAAAGTGGTTATTAGTTTGGACAGATTGAAGGGCGTATTTATGAGCCTGTTTGCATCTTTCTTGCACCACGCAGTATGGTGCAAAATTGACACAACTCTAAAATGAGGTTTATGAAGCCACGCAAGCCCACGTCTCGTGTCCCCGAGTGGCTTCATAAATTTTGAGTAAAGCTACGCAGCATAAATTGCTCTATTGCCTTACTTGTCACTTCCTCTTCTTATCTGTGCTGCATTCTGCAGGACACAAAGACAGTTGACTGTACCTCTAAGGATTGGCTTTTTGCAGGACAAATAATCCTGCATGCAACACAGGCACCTTAGCACACTGGTGCCTTCCTTGGTGCTTGGCAGTCAAAAAGGCACCAGCGCAGGGTAAGAGGCATTCTTTTAAATGTGTGTAGTGCATTCCTGCCCTTTCCCTGTAACACAGCACAGCAAGGTGACTTGTTGCATTGCTGTTAGAACTGTCAGCCCTAGGGTGGTTTTACCCCGTTTATTCCCCCTTTTTGCCTAATTTTTGCCACCATCTTTTCGTTGGACCTAGGCCTCTGGTGCCTTACCACTGCCAAACAGTACTGAGTTGCATGTGCTCTCTCCTAATAACATGGCTGCTTCAGGACCCTGCTACTGCGGAGTGGCCATTGTACATGCACACACCAGTAGTTAGGAGCAGGCTGGGACATACTACTACTATATCCTTGCCGTCCCGCCTTTTTGTCTCATAGACAGACATATAAAAGCTCCTGAAACCTTCCAGCCCAGGGAGGAGTCATGCGTTGCCGCCTTTCAGGAGGGTCACCTGACCAAGGGGTATAAGAGGAAAGGAGGGAAACCTGACAAGTTAGTTGGGACACCACTGGACCTGGGGCAACCTCTGCCGGAGCATAGGCGGTTGGGCCTAGGGGGGAGCCTACATTACTGAGACTGACTAAGCTTAGGCCCTGCTGTACATAAGATAGCTGAGGGACTCTGCCAGCCTGCTGACCTTGCCCAGTGATGGGGAAACCCAGGGGACCAACTCCAGTGTGCTGCAGAGAGACATCCTGCCTTTTATGCCTGCCAACTCAACCCTTACCTGTCCCCCTACTGCCATCAAGAACCTATAACTGCGTCTTGCCATAATTAGCGCTGGGACTGGAGCGCTGAGGACTCTATGAGAGCTGCTGCTGCTGGGGGATCAACAGGTAAAGCACTGTGCCCACCTAGCGCTATATTATAACAACTGAGCCCACCTAGCGCTATACTGTTAGATCTGAGCCCGCCTTGCGCTAAGGAGAAGTAATCTGCTGTGCTGGCCAGCGCTGTGCCCTCTGAGCACTACTTGCCAACATCACTGCTGCAGCCCAGGACCTGGCTGTGCCCCTTTGCGCCTTGCCTTCTACACGCTGGGGCCTCTAAGCGCTAATTGCCCAATCACGGCTGCAGCCCCTGGTACCTGTGAAATGGCGCTGTGCTGGTGGGAGCGCAAATTGCCGAGTATCACCGCTGCAGCCCGGGCGCCGTGAAACCTGAGGCGCTGCCTGCACCTCGAGCCCGTGTGTGCCTTTGGCTAGGGCGCTGCTGCCGAACGCACCTGGGGCCCAGAGATCAACGCCATGGCCCCGGCGCCTCGTAGGAGGAAGCAGTTTCTGCCCCGAAGTCATCGCCGTGGCCCCCAAAGTCTGGGGAGGGCCGCCGCGGTAGTGGAGAAGGCAGCGTGGGCGTCTCCACATGACTGGGGCACCAGCCGCATCATCAGCCGCGCCCCCCTGAAGGTTGCGCACTCATTTGCGGGTGCGGCTGTGCCCCTGAGGGACTCATTCTGATTGGCTGGGAGGCTGGGAAGGAGCTGGAAGCTCAAGGCCGGTCCAGGCCTCAGCGGGGTGGCTCTCAGAAGAGCGGGAGCCCCCCCTGTCTCTCCCAGCCCAGCTGAGAGTGTGTGAAGACCCAGAGTCCAGGCACAGAACAGTGAGTGTATGTAAGACAAGGGGAGAGGTAGGGAGAGTACTTTGACACTCTTGTTCCCCGGTCAATAATCAATAAACAAGAAAGGAGTGTCCATGTAGAAAGGACTAAGCCGTTCACGGGAGCACCAGTACACCCACACTGGGATGTTTAAGAAAGCCCTCACTCACCACCTGGTGATGACATGCTTCATCATCGGGCCCCACCAAAGAGACCGAGTGTCTCTTTGGTGTGCTGCAACGCCAGGATTACTGCGGAGCGGGATAGTGGGTAGAGGGCGTGTTGTGTGCAAAAGAAAATTAGTGAGTGATGGAGGTATTAAAAAATGTCAGTAGTGTATCTGAGATAACAATTTATTAAATGATCACTAAGGACACTGGATTTAAAAGAATGTGAGGGACCAGTCCACTTTTATTGAGTGGTGGGTTCCTATAGGGTAGTCGACATGTTTCTTGCCATTGAAACGGTGTTAATTTACCTGGCAATTCATCAGGACTCGGTGTAATAAACCCCGGCGGTATGGGCACGCTAAGGCCCACCCTTACCTAGGGACGTGAGTGTAAAAATAATCAAAATGTGAAAAGTGCAAAAAAATTAGGAATAGTGAACTTATTCCTAATTACTCCTGGTTTAGGAGGCTTCTACTGATCGTTTCTGCACCTAGAAAAAAGGACAGAGACATACAGATAGAACAAGACAAACATTTAGAATTACTCCTGGTTGTCAAAGGTTCTGTAGTGAATAACGTGCTCCAAAGGTGAAAGGCACTCTAGCTGTGGGAGAATAGCGCTATAGTTAACACCACCTGCTAGCCCCCGGTTCGCATGAGCTAAGAGAGGTGTAGTGTACTATTCGTGGTACAAACTAGAAGTGACTAAGGGATAAAAACAGTGAAAATCTTCATAGAAGATCGTCAACCTTGCGATCAATATAGAAATACAACAAGGATCGCCATCAAATTAAAATTGTCTCACTTTTCCGGTGTTATGACAAAACACCATGGGTCTCAGGAGGGGGGTGGAAGCGTATTCGGCACACCCTGTAATTTGGCAGAACAAAGGAGAGACACAAACGGCATCAAAATCGTGTAAATACCTCTTAGAAAGCGGAGCGCAATCTGTTCTTAGCTCCATTCTCAGCAGAAAGCTTCCACTTACGCCCTTGACGCTCGGCACCCGTAGTCCACCTACGTCACCCTCTAACTGGACCCCGTAGATGCTACCGCGGGGTCGGTTAAGGGTTTTAAAGTGAAGCGGCGAGGCGGCAATTGCTTCCGGGTGGGCGTGGCCAAATGACGTGTTGCCGTTCAAGGTGTTTGGTTGGATAATCGTTGCTAGGTGCTCCGTGTAAACACGGAAGTTGTGTTCGTGGAGCGCAATCATTACCAGATTGTTCGTTGCTTAGTAACTGGGTTAGGCATGGAAGGCGAGTAATTCTGATTGGCACAAAGACGCCGTGCGTATTTTGCCTTCCAGTTGCAGGTTATGAACCAGTATATGACAGTGCTTAGTCAATAAGCCATGTTTCTTAGAGGAAAAACTATCCAGGGACTTATGGCAAATAGTTAAACACTTAGAAAAAATGCAGGATGGTTGTCGTTGTTGCAACCAGTTACTGTTAGAATCTGTTAAGATGGGGATCATAGGATTTAAAATTAAAGAGCCCGTTGTGCAGTTCTTTTTGGTCGAATTATGCTGACTCCAATCTCGTTCATTTCATTACGGTATTCCAAGGAATATCATCGTTAAGACCCGTAAGGTGGGTACCCAATCTGTACACCCACCTTTGCTCTTTTTCAAAAAGGAGGTTTTGAAGGTTCGGGGTGTTAGTCACATGCTCGATGACAGTCCAACGCAAGTCGTTGGGAGTGTGACTGTGCTCCAAGAAATGACGACTCAATTTCGTGGTCAGTTTTTTGCACCTGATATTGGAACGGTGTTCCCCTATCCTTAGCTTAACTTTACGGGTCGTCATCCCTACATAAGCGTTAACTATAGCGCTATTCTCCCACAGCTAGAGTGCCTTTCACCTTTGGAGCACGTTATTCACTACAGAACATTTGACAACCAGGAGTAATTCTAAATGTTTGTCTTGTTCTATCTGTATGTCTCTGTCCTTTTTTCTAGGTGCAGAAACGATCAGTAGAAGCCTCCTAAACCAGGAGTAATTAGGAATAAGTTCACTATTCCTAAATTTTTTGCACTTTTCACATTTTGATTATTTTTACACTCACGTCCCTAGGTAAGGGTGGGCCTTAGCGTGCCCATACCGCCGGGGTTTATTACACCGAGTCCTGATGAATTGCCGGGTAAATTAACACTGTTTCAATGGCAAGAAACATGTCGACTACCCTATAGGAACCCACCACTCAATAAAAGTGGACTGGTCCCTCACATTCTTTTAAATCCAGTGTCCTTAGTGATCATTTAATAAATTGTTATCTCAGATACACTACTGACATTTTTTAATACCTCCATCACTCACTAATTTTCTTTTGCACACAACACGCCCTCTACCCACTATCCCGCTCCGCAGTAATCCTGGCGTTGCAGCACACCAAAGAGACACTCGGTCTCTTTGGTGGGGCCCGATGATGAAGCATGTCATCACCAGGTGGTGAGTGAGGGCTTTCTTAAACATCCCAGTGTGGGTGTACTGGTGCTCCCGTGAACGGCTTAGTCCTTTCTACATGGACACTCCTTTCTTGTTTATTGACAGAACAGTGAGTGCCACACGGAGGATGAAGCCACAAGTAAACCCCCTGTGGGAGGACGGAGATAACGGTGGGGATAGCGGGGGAATCATACCAGATTGGAGTGGCTGCCCTGTGACCGCCCCTCCCCTCAGGAGACTGCTACAGGGCCACAAAGGCCCAATTTAACCCCTTCTGTGAAGCTGCTGGGCCGGACTGGGCATAGAACTGACATTTGCACTTAGGGCTTCCCCTGAATCGAATACAGACTGCCCTTCCTAATGCTGAGCCCTACTATTAACCATATGCCCAAGAGATAAGTTGTTGATGACCATGCTTACAGGAAATCTGGCCTTTATTAGATAAGACCCTAGTAAATGTTGTGCATGTTACCTTGATGTCAACTGTTTTGATGCTATGTTCATGCTCCCAGAGTGTCGCCTCATTGCAGAAATGCAGAGAGGAATGTTACCGATACCAATTTTTGCATAAGAAATGTTGCATATGAAGTCCCTGAATATCAAAAGTGCTATTTTTTATGAAATTGATGTTTGAGAGTTGGTTGCTCCATTTGCCTAGTAACTAAGAAGAAATGCCTGCCTCAACTCAAAATGAGATAATGAGATAAAGAGTCTTGGTTTCTAAAACAACCTAGTGTGGTGTCATTCTATTGCGTGCGAGTTACTGTCTCAGTGCGAGGGGGTGCTGCACCACTACTTTACACATTGCCTTCAGGTGCCTTCTTGCCTCGCGCCAAGCTACCGTTTCGGAATTGGTGACCCCAGTTCTAACAATTGCACTGCATGGTAATGTCACAAATATGTCCCTGAGTTTCACTCTAAGCAATATAGTTGCTATCCTGGTCTAGCTACAGCACAGAGCAGAAAAAGTATAAAGCAGTCAGTAATACGAAAACTGTTACACAGTCATAAAAAAAATACCATTCCAATTGTCGTGCAGGCCTCAGCCAGACCCGCTAGTGCAAGGGGTTCGCCCTTCTGCGCACGAAGTCCTCAGACCCAAAGGAAAAAGTTGGCACGGAAACTGGAATTGCAAAACATAGGATTTATTACACCTCATGAGGTGGTGCTAAAGTTCAGACAATACCCTTCGGCACTATGAGAAGTAGCACAAAGGGCTACTGGACACATGGTTTATTTATACCCATACAGGGGCTCAAGAGAAGGCGGTACAAAGCATAAGAGCAGATTTTATGTCCATACAAGGTAATATCGAGAAGCACAATCGATCAGTGGGAGGAGTTAACAGTCTTGGGGTCTCGGCTAACACATTCCGATCTAGGGCTAACCATTAGAGAAGCTAACCGTAGAGAAGTGTGGCTCAATGGTTAGAGCGGCAGACCCTGATGCAGTAGTCTGGCCGGGACCAGGGTTCAACAATTCCCGCCTCGGCGGGTCTCAAGCTCAATTTCCTCGGACCTGATAATTCTCGCCTCGGTGCCTATTCTAATCATGAGTCCCACTCTGCAACTCTGGGCAATAGCTTGCTTAATCTCTACAACGGTCCCAACAACGCTGAGGATGCCTGACTTCACCTTGGGGGTGCCCAGGAGTGGGCTCGTCACAGGGAAAAGCCAGGAAGGGTTCCTCGGCGCCGAGATGCCTACGGGTAGTCGTGCGCTATACAAGTGCGTAATCATTTCATCATCATTTCATTTCATTTCATAATTTCATCGTTTCATTTCATCATTAGCAGATGCAGACCCTAACGGTCAGCGGCAAAACACAGAGATGCTATTATTAGACTGTTGCCGGGCAGATTCAAAGGCCATGAGCAGAAAGATAGGACAACGCATATGGTTGGCACGAGGCAGCATGTGGCAGGCAAAATAGCTGCAGTGAATTCAAAATGTATGCAACCAAACGTCAAGATAATGGCTAAAACTCAGATGTCTTTTGCTAACGCTCAACTCATTCGCCGTCATAATACAACAGACAACCCTTTTAGCCTTAGCTAATGACATATGCCCTTTTTGGATAATATGTGCATTCATCCCGTAAATCTATGCACATTATATTGGTCACTTCTTTATCCAATAATTGTTGCACTTTTGTGGCATTTCGTTTGGACGGTATGCAGGCATTTATGCACATAGAACATAGCATTGGACCGCAATGTATACACATACAACAGGTAAAAATCAATGCGATGGCAACACACAGGATAGTCAGTAGTTTCCAATCCCAAGCCGAAACCAAAGTCCAAAACCATCCAGCAAATGTCCAGGTACCATTTTTCTCATGAATATCAGAAGCTATTTTGTGCAGTTTAAGAATTGCTTCATATACAGAAGGCGAATTATCAGGTATGTATACGCAACAACTACTTCCGATGACTTTACATGCTCCTCCTCTATCTGCTAACATAACATCAAGAACCATTCGGTTCTGAAGAGTTACAATTCTAGCAATTTGCAGTTCCTCAGTAATGTTACCAAGTGCTACAACAGTTTCATTGGTGACAGCTTCTACAACTCTAGTCAATCGTCGTATTTTCCTGCTATTTAAGGCAGCACCTACAAACAGGAACAGGCCTAAATTAAAATCAACATATTGCTGCAGACTAGTGTCTGTTTGATCGATGTCATCAATCCGAATCGTTCGCTTATAACGGTTCATGGAAATATTTTTAAACAGTTTAAAATCTCGGTGATAAGAAGCAGGTGCAAGAAAAACAGGTGGCCATAGGAAAGATACATAACAAATACCAGACCACCCTATAGGTAATCTATGATACCCATGACTTCCACATACTAGATATGTGTTATGTGAAGCCAAAAATGTACTATCATTTATTCCATCTATATTTAACACAACAACACATTCACTAACTCCCACTGGAATTTGTCCAGTACTTTGTACACAGAGGTTAGCTTTTGTTCGTGTTACAGTAATCACAGATTCATTGCTCGTGGTAGAGACTCTTGTATGGGTAAAAACATAAGGTGTAGATGCATTGTCCGGTCGATATTCTTCCCACTCCCATACAGTTCCATTCGCTTGAGGATAACCATGTTCATCTTGATAACATTCTTTATTCAAACGGAAGAGAAGTCCACCTACTAAGGTTTTCTGTTCGAAAAGAGAAGAGTGTACCAGGCTCAACAAGAACCATTGTGTGAAAAGGGAAGTGGAATAAACGGCGTGCCACCTTTCTTCTGATGAGCTGGAAGCATATCACAAATCCAACAGTTTGAAGTATTTGTGGCGTCGTGGGTATGGTGGAGCATTTGAACAAAAGTGTTATTCAGATAAGATTCTCGATGCTTATGCTCATGATAGGGAAGAGTAAAATGCTGATGCTCTTCCGGAATCGGAGTAGTAGGAACCACAAGAAATTTCCGAGCAGGACTCACCACTTCAACTGACCAGGTGATCACTGCTATAACTGTTAAAACAACAAAACACCTAATACTCCCAAAATCCTTTTCTTGGTAGTATTCATAGTCACAAAGTCTTCTTCAAACTAAAAAACTGAAAAAACTAAAATAGTCAATGAGCTCTTTACTCTGGGCAGACGTTGGTTTCTTCACCACAGACCAAGACAGGTGTCACTACACTATGCAGGGCTGATCCCCCTCCCTTGTCATATCGGCTCTCCTTTTCCACTACCCAGAGCGGTTGCTCAACCAGTCTCGCAACAAAAAACTTCAAAATACTCTCTTTGATCTCAAATCGTAGCGTGCTGCTCCAGGAGTCGTCTGGTCCGGGAAGAACTCTGCAGATCCGTCAGGTGATACAGCAGGGCCTTTCTCATTAGTCAAGATATCCCGATGATCGGCCAAAACAGCAGGTTCCACCAAGGTCGGCAGTACCTTGCGACAATGGGTACTATGAACCCAGTTCTTCTTGTTGGTAACTCTGACTGCCGTTCTTGTGGCGAGGAGTACTTGCTCTGGTCCACGCCACCTCGGTTCCAAGCTGCTTGACCTCTCGAATAGTTTTATCATCACGTGATCACCAGGACAGAGTTCATGGCCCTCACCTTGGGATTTATCAGGGAGTGCTTCTCAAACCTGTTGATGAATAGAAACCAAGCTGTCAGTTAATTGTGCCAAATAGTCATTCATTAAAACACAAGGTACATCGTACACAGAACTTGGCTTCGGAACTCCCCAAATGTTCATCGGCCGTCCAAACACCACCTCGTACGGGGTAAGACCCGTCCGAGAATGTGGCACCGATCTAATGAACAACAATGCCAATGGCAGCGCATCTTGAGCTTGAGAGTGCCATTATACCTTTCCACCAATCCTGCAGATTGTGGATGGAACATAGCATGTAACTTTTGTTTGATTCCTAATCCCTTCAGGACATACTTAATAACTTCCCCAAAAAAATGAGGTCCGTTATCATTCCATAAAAGTCTGCAAACACCAAATCTCGGGAAGAACTCCTTCAGTAGCACCTTAGCAGTAGTAATAGCCGTATTATCTTTCGTGGGTTATGCCTCAATCCATTTACTGAAGGCACAAACCACCACTAGGACATACTTCAAATTATTACACTGCTCAAGTTGAATGTAGTTCATTTGCAGGACTTGGTGCAGTTGGTGTAACAAACCCTCCAGATGGAACTCGTGTCCCCATTCCAGGATTGTATTGTAAACAAATCAAGCAGGACTGTACTACTCTCTTAGCTGTGTTAGCAATCTCAGGATGTTCCCAAACTTACGTAAGCATTTTCGTCATCGCAAGAGCTCCGACATGTGCTACGCCATGCGCCATCTGAACCATATGTTGCACAAAAGCTATAGGTAGCTTCCATCGATCCATTTGCTTGTTTCTCCAACAACCTTCATCGTCTAACTCTCATTCTTTAGACCATTGTTCACGCTCTTTATCAGAAGCTGTCTTCTGTATCTCTCGCACTTCCTGCCAAGCATCGTGCCATCTTTCAGCTTGCGACTTCACTACATACATAGAAGTGGTATTTCTCTGCATTGCAGTCTCACGTGCTATACGATCTACGAAAGCATTTCCTTGTCCAATCTTGTCTGTAACCTTCTTATGTGCACTGCACTTCACTATAGCAATTTTCTTCGGCAATGTCAATGCAGTCAAGAGATTGTGCACTAAATCTCCATGCATTATCTGTATTCCATGAGATGTGAGGAAGCCTCTTTCCTTCCAGAGTAGGCCGAAATCGTGCGCTACTCCAAAAGCATAGCGGCTACTTGTGTAAATGTTCACACACAAACCAGCGCTGAGCTCACATGCTCTCGTCAGCGCTATCAATTCAGCTGCTTGAGCCGACTTCTGTGGTACGCGAGCTGTCTCCACTATTGTCTCAAGCGTGGTAATTGCATAGGCGGCTGAGGTCGTACCATCGGTAATTTCAAACAAGACCCATCAACCCACAATTCACCATCTACATCTGGAAGGGGCGTATCCTGTAAATCAATACGACCATTTGTCTGTTCTTCAGTCAGAAAAATACAATCATGTGTGTCTTGTGACTGAGGCTGAGTCACCGGATATGGCAACAAAGTAGCTGGATTCAAAGTTGCACATCTCTTCAATGTAATGTGGGGAGCTAACAAGGTCAGTTCATACCCTGTAAGACGAGCACTAGTCAAGTGCTGCGTCTGTATCTGATTCAAAAGGGCATCAACAGCATGTGGTACTAAAACTAACAATTTGTGTGACAAAACTATTCCCTCACTCTGTCGAATAGATACCGCTGTTGCTGCAACTGAACGGAAACATCCAGGTAATGCTCTAGCAACAGGGTCAAGAACTGCAGAGAAATATTGCACACGGACGTTGCTTATCGTTGTAACTGAACCAACACTGACAATGCACATCCATCTTTCTCGTGCACGTAAAGTGTGAAAATCTTCGTATGATCTGGTGTGCCTAGCACTGGTGCTGAACAGAGGGCTTGTCGTAATTGTCGAAAAGCACTTTCATATTCTTCTATCCATGGAAGAGGTACTTGGGTATCTTTCGTCAAAAGTGCTAACAAAGGCTTAACAATGTGTGAAAATCCCAAAATCCACTGTCTACAAAATGAAGTGAGACCTAAAAATGCACGTACTCCTTTCTGTGTGGTAGGAACTGGCGTGTCTAAAATAGCTTGTATGCGATCTGATGTCAATGCACGTCCCTCCTTAGACAAACGGTGACCTAAGTAGGTTACCTTTGGTCTACAGTATTGAAATTTCTTTCGAGAGACCTTGTGATTATGTGAAGCAAGAAAAGAAAGCAAAGATAAAGTAAATTGTTCACACTGCTCTGGAGTGTCGGCTGCCAACAAGATGTCATCAACATATTGTATGAGAGCCACACCTTCGGTCAGTACAAAAGAATCAAGTTCCCTTTTCAATGCTTGGCTGTAAATACTCGGACTTTCAGTATAACCTTGAGGAAATCTACAGAATCGAAACGATCGATTATTCAAAGTGAAACCGAACAAATATCGGATATCAGAATGAATAGGGATCAAGAAGAAAGCATTCTTCAAATCGATTACAGTAAACGTAGTGGCAGTGGGAGGGACTAAAGTAAGAAGTGTTGTGATGTCAGAAACTACAGGATATTGCGGTATAACTATCTTATTTACCTCCCTCAAATCAATAATGAACCTATAGATTCGTGTGTCTGAATCTCTCTTCAAAATCAGAAGAATCGGGCTATTGCAAACATTGTATGGAACTTCCTCAACAACCCCAACTCGTATCAAATCATGTACAATTCGTATGAGTGCTTTTTCTCCCTCCTGTGAAATGCGATATTGTGGCAAACGAAGTAACACAGCTCCCTTCTTGACACTAATCTGGATCGGAGGAATGACCATCTGACCCACATCAGTGTCTGAGGTAGCCCATAAGGATTCAGGAAGTGAGGCTAATGCAGTGTCTTCTTTAACCAAGCAGATTCTATCAGATTCAGTGTAGTTATCATTCAAAATGACACGCACCCCTTCAGGAAAACATCGTATTGTAGCTCTAGAGTGCTTCAACATATCAAGGCCCAAAATATTGTCTGGTGTTTTTGGGGAAAGCAAAAACTGACATGGAGCATCAAATTTATCAACAGAGAATTGAAGTGGCTGGGACAATGGGCTAAGGGAAGGTGTTCCATCGAAACCTATCGAAGTAATAGTTGTGCCAGACAGGGGAGCCCTCGGAACCAATTGTTAAGACAAAGCGCTACGTATAGCTCCTGTATCAACCAGAAACCGATCAGTAGAGCCCAAAACATGTGCTGTAACATAGGTACCCGTCTGATCTACTGGACCTTCAACTGATTCCTTACCCCATCCTAGGCAATCCTATGCGTGAGCAGAATCGGACAAGTCAGGCTGGACATAATCGGACACTTGACATTGATTTCGCCTATCAAATGTGTTCTGTCTTTGTTGTGGACGTGTATTCATATCGGATCGGGCACGATCATTCATATTGCCTCGAGGCGCCGAGGAACCTGAACCAGGTCTCCCTTGGCCCCGCCCCCTAGCATCCTGTTGGGGGTAAAGGACTGGACAATTTCACGCCCAATGGCCGTACTGCTTACAATATGCACATTGATTTGAAGAAACGTCCGTACGACCATAGGGAACATTAGAAGGCGTTCGGCCACCTCTATCATAATTTCTATCAGGGCCCCTATCATAACTTCTAGAAGGCAGACCATACACCTGGGCCAACATAACTTTTGTTTTTAGCTCTTTCGACTTCTTGTCCTCAGTCCCCTTCGCCTCTGTCTCCTGGCGCTCATAATCCTGGGCCATCGTCAACACAGAGGCCGGAGAGGTTGTAGTCCAAGAACTTTCGCTAGCATTTAGGCGACTCGCTATGCTAGGTAACAAATTTGAAACATATTTATTGACAAACAAATGTCTGCCGGTATCGCCAGTAAGGGACTGACCGCTAAAATTATGAAAGGCTTCTTCGAAGCGAGTAAAGAAATCAGAAACCGATTCATCTGTCTTTTGTTTACAGGACGCTAAAACAGTCCAATCAATCTTTTTAGGGGGAATAATCGTTTTAAGTTTAGTCAAAATAGCTGCAGGAATATCTAATATTAGCTGATGCGTTTTTTGGGCAGGCTCTCTATCCGCATCCATGCGCTCTATCTCCTTCCATTCGCTACCAAGTACAGCACGATCATCGATTTTACGAACGGTCCTCCACATATCTGGGGGTAAAATAAGACCGAAAAACAAATCTATATCACATATATTCATGAAGCAAGAATTCAAAGCACCCTCAACTTCTTCATAAAAGGCGGCTGGATTTTTAAGCGGGTCAGGTAACGCATTTATAGGTGCCATTACATCTGCTCTATTCCAGAGAGTGTAAACCCAATTATAAATAAAATATCCCTTCGCATCGACAGAATTTTTATCATCATTATCTCCCATTCCTTTAGGAGGAACATATAGAGGCGCGGCTTCCTGCATAGGTTTCATGACAACTGGTATTATCTTATCTGTCACGAAGATAGGACGTTGCGTCTCTCTGGGCGGATTAGTCTGTGGAACGGCATCCGCAGCCTTTTTCTGCTCCTTCAGATGTTTCTCCTCATCTCGTATTTTAACCAGTCGTCTATTAAAATCAGGCGCCTGGGAAAAGACAAAAAGACCATCACGTATTTTTTTATGATCATTTGCAATATCAACAGGTTCTAAAACTGCGGAATATTTCCGAAACATTTCTATGACTTCATCGGCAAATGATGCAGTGAAATATATCTGCTCCCTTTCTGACCAATCATTTATAATAGCTAAAAGATTGGAAGCAGAATTTGTGCTACGTAATGCTTTACGAGCAGCTTGTCTGACTTCAGCCGCACGTTCCGCAGTCAGCAAAGATTGAGTGTCCCGCGCTTTCTGTTGTCCAGAATCAGAATCCTCGTCATCCCCGGACAGGGCAGATGGAGCAATATACGGAGGTGGAGGTCGATCTAATAACAAAAAATCATCTTGTGGTTTATTAAGGACAGGATAGAGAGGCTGACGGACAGGATATTGGCCAGATATCTGTAACCTACGTTCTTTTTCCTCTCGCTCCTGTATTTCTTTCATTTCTTTCTTTCTCAATTCCAGCGCTTTCTCATATACAGTCTTTCACTGTTCTTTTTCAATCAACGCTTGCTCACGTTTCTCCTGCTATCGTACTTCTTTCTCCCACATTCGCAGACTCTCAAACATATCACGCCTAGACTTTCGCTCAAACAAACATCGTTCCACATATTCAACCTTTCGTGCATCAAACGTCCCATGCAGTGGCCAACGTAACTCAGGATCCTTTTTGGTGTATTTATACCACAACGTGCTGTACATTATGGCAGAAAGACCAAATTTCACATACATATCTCGATTAGGAATCCCCTCGGGGGGAGCCGGCTGCGATTCCTCAAGTCGTAAACTGGTACCACCAAACAAGCAGCACATCTTTCGAAGTGCGCGGCAAACAGGCATGCTCAAAAATAGTGCAAGATATACACTACTATAGGGAAAGAGCGCTTAAGGTACTTTCTTAGTACGTTGCGCTATACATATCAAATGCGGAGAAAAGCTCCATGCATCGCCTACCTATATGAGTTGCAACACATATATATGCAAAATTAAACAAACATCTCAAACAAAATCCAAAGTAGACAAGTCTATCCCAAATACAAATGTGCTCGGGTAAGCGTTCCTACGACTACCTTACCAATACAAGAGCTTCCAAAATGCCAAAACCTACAACAGGCGCCGCAAAATGGCTCTTACCAATCATAGGCTGTCCAGATTCCAACTGCCAAGTTCTAAATTCGACCAAACAGTCACTGCACGGCAGACCAGCAGAAGAGATCTCAGTCGAGGACCGGCGCCACCTGGATGGTCGGATCAGAATGTAGGGAAGGAACACCTTGGATGCCAAGACACGGGTCTTATCTGGCAGCGATCGCGACCTCAGCGAAGTTCCGAACCTTCGTCACGACCAATCCTTCGGGCATTCGAGTCGCCGATGAGCCCCACGTGCCGGGCGCCAATTTGTCGTGCAGGCCTCCGCCAGACCCGCTAGTGCAAGGGGTTCGCCATTCTGCGCAGACCCAAAGGAAAAAGTTGGCACGGAAACTGGAATTGCAAAACATAGGATTTATTACACCTCATGAGGTGGTGCTAAAGTTCAGACAGTACCCTTCGGCACTATGAGAAGTAGCACAAAGGGCTACTGGACACATGGTTCATTTATACCCATACAGGGGCTCAAGAGAAGGCGGTACAAAGCATAAGAGCACATTTTATGTCCATACAAGGTAATATCGAGAAGCACAATCGATCAGTGGGAGGAGTTAACAGTCTTGGGGTCTCGGCTAACACATTCCAATCTAGGGCTAACCATTAGCAGATGCGGACCCTAACGGTCAGCGGCAAAACACAGAGATGCTATTATTAGACTGTTGCCGGGCAGATTCAAAGGCCATGAGCAGAATATAGGACAACGCACATGGTTGGCACGAGGCAGCGTGTTGCAGACAAAATGGCTGCCGTGAATTCAAAATGGATGCCACCAAACGTCAAGATAATGGCTAAAACTCTGATGTCTTTTGCTAACGCTCAACTCAATCGCCGTCATAATACAACACAATTTCTTAAAATAGCGAATCATTGTATTAGTAAAATTACACCAAAATGACAGAAATCAAATAGGGGACGTAAAGATATGAATTAAAGATTAAAGTATTAATAACACCAAAAAGTGCAAAGTGTCATTGTTCACGATAGTCTATGACCTAGGCACGATTTCTTGCCAACCGCGATAGAGGCCAGCCTGTATAGTCCATCCAAGTTTGACCCAGACAGAGGTTTTACCTTGGGACCTAGGGCCAGGTGTGTGTACATCGCATATTGCGTGTCTGAAATGCAATTTCTACCGAATCACTATTTTGGAATCGCAAATTGCTGTTTGTATGACTCGCAAAATATTTTGCGATTCCTTAATATTACGTAATAGGTATCAGTTAAATAGCGAATCGCTTTTTAGGTGATTCATTCCATTGCTTATTTTTGATTCCCAAATTGGTCATCGTAAAAACTAAGGCTCCCCTGAAGCACCCCCAAAGTGTAAATGTGTGCGAAAACATGGCACTTTAAAAAATATATTTTTTATGCCTTTTTTAACATTCGCACATGGTTACCATCAAATTAATGTTTCCTAAATGCACAGTTCACATTTAGGAAAGGCCTCTTACATGCGCAATAGGGATTCATAAATTGTGATTCCCAAGTTGCATTCGCAATTTAAGTAATCGCGAAAAATTGCGATCACCTAAATTGCAAATGCCAAAGCATTTCATACATAGAGAATGGCCATTTTGCACTTGCAAACTGACAAACACGAGTTCCATCTGGCCCCTAGTCTTTTTTCTGGAAGTCCTAATCCTTCAGTGGGGCAACACAGCTGGTTGTGTACGAGGTCGGCTCCATGACATCAGAAAAGTGTTGGATCAGATTGCATTAAAGCTATTTTGTTGAAAGGAAATGCTTCAAAGAGGGGATGGGTATTCAAGTTTCGAACCCATGGAGGTTATATTTCAAGTCAACTATCTTTGACATCTTCTCCTAGTCAAGATTTTTACCTTCAGACTTTTTTCACAGCTCAAACTCCTCCAGCAGGGCAAGGCTGCAGGCTGTGGCAAGAACCCACTGAAATGGATTTGTTGGTGCAGAGAAGCTCTGAGCAGGGGTGCGCTTTGGATGGATCGGCTTGGCAGATTTATCTTGGTCCTCCGGAGATCTACATCTTAGAGTCTTCTAAATCACAGGTTTTCAGGAGTGGTAGGAGAAGTCCAGTTAGAGAAAGCCAAAGGTCCTCAGGCATATCACTTGGGTGTCAAGGCTCGCTCCAGCAGAGGAGAGGTATCGTTCAGTTGGTAATGGTGAGTTGAGCAGAAGAGGCATCTTGTGACGTGTGTCCCTACAGCTTCAACCTGAGGTCAGCCTTTTTACCCTTAGAGTCCTGCTTTGTACAAGAGTGAGACCAGGTCCAGTCCCTCATGCGCTTCTCAGCACTCAGACAGAAGGTTCAGTCCTCTTCTGAATTACTGCATGAAAAGGCCTCTTACAGCTTATAATCACAGAGGAGGTCACCCAACTGCCTCCTGAACTCCACTTCTTTGTCCTGGGTACAAGAGGAAACAGGCCCAGCCATTCTGGTCTCATCACAGGTCTAAAACAGCATGCACAATCAGTATTCTGTTTTTCTACAAGTCTAGAGAGGAGGGTGTCGGGGGACGCTCATTTACACTTGCTACTTCCTAACTAATAAGGTAAAGTTCCTAGGAGTAACATAACTACCTTTGTAGCAATTCCTGGATACCCATCTCAAAACAATCTCAAACTTCCCCCCACTCACTAAATCTAACATGGAAAAAACCCCACCCCCCCTTGTGCAGAGCCCTATGCCCACCCTGAGGTGTAGCCTGGCTCATGAGCAACCCCCTTCTCCAAGGAAATTTGAAACCAGACCATGGGGCAGCTTCCCCCAAATGGGTTTAGCATCTACCTGACAGAGAGGACAAAGGAAGCGTCCTGCCATCTGCTTGTAAGATGGAAGTGAATTAATTTCCTTGCACAACCCAACTGATCTTCTTGTCGGGTGCATAAAAAACCCTTCCCCACACTTAGGCGAATGTCTCTGTTCTTTAAGCAATACACACATCAACATGGCTATTCGTCAGATTGGTAAAAGTTTGAGGCCAATGCAAATTAGTCTCTAGGTGTTTCAAACAGGAAAAAATGACACTTTCTAAAACTTACTTGTCCTTAATATTTATCAAAAATTAGACTTCATCATTATGTTGGGCTTTTAATTGTTACAAAAATAATTATTGAATCATATTTTAGCTGGTCACTATCCGGAGATAGCAGAATTCATATTTAATATCACTTCCGAGTGTTCATGTATGGGCCAGTGAGAACAACTTTTGGATGCCAGTCAGTGTAAGGACATGTTAATTCAAAATAGCTGCATGTTCCACTTTTAAATACCATGCACCCTGCCATGTGGGCTACAAGTCCTGCCTAAGGGCGGCTTATTAATATGTAAAGTGTGGTTACAGAGTGAATGGTGTGGCAGGACTTATGCAGAATTAGGTGTTGACATGGAAAATACTTTATACACTGTGTACGAACATGCGAGGGAAAGTCAGTGAGTTTTACTGGTTTTCACTTCATTATTCACCTATGGGGGCGTGGAGCCCATGGGTTAGAGTAACTTCCATAAGGCCTAGAGATTCCATACAATCTCTAAAGTCCACTGTAGCGGATGTGAAAAGAAGTATTCTTCAGAGTTCAAAGTCATATTTGTACTGCGTTTGGGTCATACAGAACTGTCATATTTCTCTGACCCAGCCATGACCAGACCCAGGCTGAGGGTTGACCTTAGCTGGATGGATTGATAACCTTCCTTCCACAAGAAAAGGCCTCCTCTGCACGAAGAGAAGAAGGGTGGGGCTACAGGCTCATTCATCAGCAGCTGTCACAGGGTGCCAGGCACCAGCCTACACCAAGAAGGGAAGGCAGCGTAGGGGGAAGGGTCTTCAGAGACCCTAGACAATGCCATTTTGAACAAACCCAGAGGCTGGACAAGAAGGGGGGGCAGGGGCAGGGAATTGATGTGTCCCTGTTTGATAGGACCAACAGAGACTTCCTGCCATTTCCCTACTCTACTTTTAAAAAGTGCTTGCACAGGAAGAGAAGCTCTCTCTGGGGTGTCGTCTGCTGAGGCGGAAGGTGCTGGAGCCTGGCGATGGGCAGTTGGAAGGAGGAACCCCCTGACTGCCTGCCCCAGTTTCCTAACAGCACCAGAAGAAGAGCCCAGGACCGGTGCCCAGAAGCAGAAGCAGGGGCCTCTGTGCAGGGAGAAGAGAAGCCCAGGAGGAGAGCCAGACAGGGAGCCAGTGAAGATTGCTCCCAGCAGAATGCACCCTCTTGGAGAACCGGCGGGCAAAGGAGAGTGCTCCCAGTGGCTGGGGGGCACCCCCAGGAGCAAGAGAACGCAAAATGGGGAACAACAGACCTCCAGGGGCTGAGGTATGGCCCCCGGAAGGTAGGCAACTTTTGACCCTTAAGAAGACCGATGACGAAGCACGTGGGGCTCCGCAGCCGGTCTCAGAGATGCCCCCGGGACGGGTGAGGTCCCCGGGGGCTGCCCCCAGAAGAAGGGAAGCCAAGGAGAGCCATTGCGCTCCCCGTGAAGGTGTCATGCAGGGGGGCCTGGAGCCCAACCTGGCCCCCGGCGAAAGTGGAGGAGGAGAGGGAACACCGTCGCGCCCCCGCAAAGAAGCCTCCAGGGGCCCGGGACATCCCCAGGCCCCAAAGTAAAGCCGGTGGGCGCCATCGCGGCCCCCCATGAAGTCTGTCCCCTACAGGGTACCAGGAGCCCACCCTGGCCCCGGTGAAGTTGAGACCCAACGGCTCCCACCGAAGAGGAGGAGGGGCCGGGGAAGAAGTGTAATTGCATCAGAAATGCTTTTACTAATGTTATTTCTTTTAGGGGACTGAAGGTCACATGTGTAATGTGAAGTACTGGTGTAAGGTGATGTAATAAGTAAAATAGGGTTATGTTGTCTGACATTCCTGCTAGGGTGTCTGGCTGTGTATGCATAATCCTGTGATTTCATCTATGATGCCTTTAGGGGCTGTAATTGCAATGCATTCTAACAATCCTCAAATGTGCTAAGTACTGTTATTCTAAAGCATGCTTAAACATGTATTCTTGATGCTGCAGTTAGGTAAAGACCCCAGACTGCTAGCTATTAAGATATAGAGGTGCATACTTTATGGTCAGTAGGAGATGCTCAGTCAAGGTCATGTGTCACCAAGGCAGGTGTACCCCTTTTTAATGCTTGTTGAGGTAATGGGGTGAGTCGCTAATGTGATGGTGCCAGTGTGCAGGGCCCACACCCCAGGTTAGGATCAGTTAATTGCATTGGGGGCAAGATGATGTGCATACATGGGAGTGGTGGTACTAGACCCCTACGCCCATGGGTGGAGATGTTATGCAATGTTATGCAATGTCACAAAGTAATTTCAACAGCTTATGAATATTTGTAAATTGGTGCATAGCATTGAGTAGTGTGTTTTTAATAAATGTACTCTTACTTTTATGAAGCAAAGTACAGACTGGACAATCAATTATTGAGTGTTAAATTTTGCGCACCTGCAAATGGCGATTACTAGCACAGACCACCTCCCTTGAGTAAGCCTCAGACTGCTCAGCAACGCTACTCTCTGAGAGGCAGGTGCTACATTTGGTTGTTTGGTTCCCAGTGAAGGACAAATGTAGTCATGTTATTTGTGCAGCCCTCACAGATACTGCCTCATTTTCCAAAACGCACTTTCGCTCAGTTATAAATTTTGAAGGTTTTTTCATATGTACACAAAAACTGCAATGTGGTGTTTCATTTAGACACACATTTGAAGATGTATTATGGGGCACAATATATGTCAGCATTATAACGTAGTTCTTCATTTCCTTAATGCTAAAATATGGAAGATAGGATGACATGCCCTGTTTTCAGTCAGAGAGAACTTTCATGATTTCCATGTAGTATCATCACTTCAAGGACTTCGAGCTGAGAGAGTCCGCTACAGACAATGTCAGGCAGCTTCTCTGCGGCAATTGCTGGACCCCACCTATTGCAATGGCAGACTTGATAGTAGGCAATAATTAGTAACAGATGCTTTGTATTGAGAATAAGAAATTTCAACTAATATGAAGACATTCCTCATGCCTCTAGTGTTCTTTGTTTTCCTATTGCCAACAAAAGACCCATTTAATGAGCTGTCTAGGGCATTATCTCTGGACAACCATAAGTGTTTCATTCTTTCAGTTACTGAAATGAGTTGGTCCAGAAACACCAGACCCAGTTTTCCCAGGTGCAGATGCAGACCCTGAAAATCCACAGGTGGAGAGATACAGTAGGCGTGGGCAGGGACGTCGCCCAACCACATAATTGGCCGTCCCAGCACCACAGTGGAAGCTGATAATGATCACCCTCGAGAAGCCACTGATGAAGATTCACCTCGCTTACCTGAAAAACTGCCTCCTGAGAAGACTTTCAAATCACTTCCGGGAAGGCTCCATTGAGCAGTCAAAAGACAGTACACTGATAATAATATATTCTCATTTAAATAATTCTATACCTAGACAAACTCAATATTATCCCACAGAGTTGATGTGTCCTATGAAGTCAGCACACATACAATGTGTAATTCTTGGGGGAATATCTATCAAATATTCAGGATTTATGAAGCATGACAAATTGCGATTCTCCTATTACCATGACCAGAGAATCTGGATTTCATTAAAGACACGGAGGCTAACATTATGCATTAATCCTTTTAATGCAGCTCTCACACAGCCGCTTACGTCACAAAGAAAGAACAAGAACTAGGTGACATCACAGTGTCCATAAAGGCCAGGTGCCAAGGGAGATCAGCCTCTTATAAATGCCTCGAGAGACAGGAGAAGTTGAAACGGAGGAACGAAGCTTGAACTTGGAAGAGGAACTGGAGACCATCTTGAATTCCAAGTAGATTCATCAGTTAGAATTGTCTGAAATGGAAAGACGAGGTAAATCAAGGAGAAGGAAGGAAGGTGACTTCATGAGAAGCATGAGCAAAACATCACAATAAGAAAGCATTGCAAGACTTAAATGACTGTAAACCAGATTAAATAACATTCCCAATTGCCCTCAGGGAGGGACGGGAGGGATAATGTTAGCCTCCGTGTCTTTAATGAAATCCAGATTCTCTGGTCATGGTAATAGGAGAATCGCAATTTCATTACAAGACAGGAGGCTACATTATGCATGTTGGTAGCCTTGAATAACTGCATCAGAAACGTGTTCAATTGGTTTGCAGTAGTGATGTGCGAAGGTATAGGCGTTAGACCAATCAGCGGATTTAAGGATAGCATCCAACTTACCACCAGACCAGAAAGATTTGCTGGCCATAGCGCTCCTAAGAGAGTGAGCCTGGAACTTAGACAGGTCAATACCAGCAAGGTTCATAGCAATTTTAACCCACCTAGCGATAGAGCAGGATGAGATGGGTTTAAAGGGGCTAACGTAAGAGACTAAAAGTTGATTTGCACCAGGAGGACGAAGGTCGGACATTCTGGAATCGTATTCCTTCATGCAATCAACAACACATAGTTTTGGGTGAGAATCAAAACGAGGGTAGAAGATAAAGTCAGACATGGTTTTAGTCCTTCTAGATATTTCGAATTTAACACCAAACATGTCGTAACATCTATTAGAGATGTCGAGAGCCTTTACATCGGAAACTCTGCGACAAGAGACTAGGCATAAGAGGGAGGCAAGCTTAATAGAGAGACATTTCCTGTTAAGGAGAGAATTATTAGGCCATGAACAAAAAAGATCAAGCAGTAATTTAACATCCCAAACTGATTGATATCTAGGGCGAGGGGGTCTCTTGAGACGAATGCTTTTAAGGACTCTGCAGATAATAACGTTTTTACCTACCGTTTTACCATTGACAAGGGCATGGCCGGCTGAAATTGCGGATCTAAAGCAATTAATTGATCTATAGGAGAGGCCATTATCATAGATTTCAACGAGGAAATTAACAACAGAGACTATAGGAGCCTCCACGGGATCCAGTTTCCTTTCCAGGCACCAACTAGACCATTTCTTCCAGATGTTATTGTATCTGTAATGGGTTCCTGGTGCCCATGACTCTCCGAGGAGAGTGAGAGCAGACGACGAAAGTCCAGACAGTTGGTGAGATTGCCTGACACTTTCCAGGCAAGAAGGTTCAAACTCCCCGAAGCGACCAGGTGATGGTCTTCTCCGTCTGCGTTTAGGAGGAGGCCCCGAGTCGCGGGAATCAAGAGGGGAACGTCGCAAGAAAGTTCCAGAGCAGTGGGGAACCAGGCTTGAGACGGCCAAAAGGGGGTTATCAGGACAAGGGAGCATTGTTCTTGTCTCACCTTCTGAAGAACCCTCTGAATCATTGCAAAGGGGGGAAAGGCATAAGGGCAAAGGGGAGCCCAAGGCTGGAGGAAGGCGTTCACAGCTAGAGCACCCGGGTCTGGCATCCAGCTGAAGTACTGGGGAAGTTGGAAGGTCAACCTGCTCGCGAAGAGGTCCACGTCGAAGGGACCCCAGAGAGTGTTCAGGGAATTGAAGATTGCCACATCGAGTTTCCAGTCGCTGAAATCTAGGAGGAACCTCGAGTTCCAGTCCGCTGAGATATTGGATTTCCCGGGGAGGTATTCTGCTCTCAGAGAAATCTTGTGTTCTAGGCAGAACATCCATAGTTTCTTGGCCAGATCCGATAGGTCTGCGGACCTCGTGCCACCGAGACGGTTGATGTAAGAGACCGCAGACACGTTGTCCATTTTCAGAAGGACAGACCTGCCCTGGAGTGAGTGTCTGAAACTCATCAAGGCATAGAGTCCAGCGGTCAGTTCTAAAAAATTTATGTGGTGGGAGGACTCGGAAGGGGTCCAAACTCCGCCGGTGTCCTGGTCGAGGAGGCGAGCGCCCCAGCCACAAAAATCAACGGTGAGGGCTAGCATTAATATGAGCACCCAAGTAGGCCCTGAATTGTATCTAACTACTGTGAACCATGCCTGTCACCGATTTCTTTTGACCCGATTTCGGTTTAATTTGATTCACTTGAACCTTGGTCATTTTCCAACCTGGAGTACCCCTGATAACGCATTGCTGTGTTCTTGTGACAATTTTCCTATCCAGAATACAATGCACTTTCTGATGTTCTGTGGTCAGTACACGACAGTAAGGATGAAATATTTGATCCCCATTTTAAAGGAGGCAGGGTTTATTCAGGTAAAGCCAGCACTCCTGTTTTTACAGTTATTGCAGACCCCCAGGATTATGTTTCACGTTGCCAACTTTCTTGTGGGGGCTGTAAGGATTAAGAAAAGGAAGATGACCCATAACCTTCATAACATGGTTCTATAGTGGATGAAAGTATATACTGTTTATACTTTAGGGAATGTTTACTAAATGAAATTGCTATGTGAGATTGTAAAATGCACAGGAAAATACTGACCTCTTATTATCGTATTTTATCGTATTTTAATGTATTTTAAATGTATTTTTTAAAGGACAACATTTTCACATTTGTTTGTAAATACTTGGATTGTGTAAATTAATCATGATTTTAGCCTGTATTAATTATGTATTTTAGATCATGTGAATATTGTATAGTGCTATTGTCTTTTTATGATATTGATTTATCGAAATAAAGTATTTTGACTGACTGACTGACACCTGCTTTAGTAAACAAAAGTTAGAGCTGGATAGTAAATACATTGTGCTGCTTTGCACTGGTCCAAAGCATGTATGTCTATGTGTGTTTCTCCCATAGTCTAATCAGCCAATCTCCTCCTCCTTCTTTGGCTGGTGAGGCTCAGCCCCAAGCAACTCAGTGGGTTTGGATCTTGTGTGCTCCTGCACTGATTTACTTTATAGCTGAATTATGACAAACTTTCCTTAGCTGCATGTTTACTGAAGGATTCTCAAACAACTTCCATTAATGTGCCAGTGAAAGTCCGGGAGTCATGTTGGATGGTCAGGGGGTCTCTACCATGCCCCCTTTTCGTGTTTTCCACTTTTGTTTTGGGCTCTCTTGTGCCTCAGTTCTCCCGAGAGACAAGAGTGAGCAGACAATCAGCAATACAAGGTACAAACAGCAAGGGTCCCTGACTTGGCAGCACAGAGTTAGTGGCCCGGATGCACAGTGGCTGGCACAGGCACACCGCCATGTGACTTGCGGTGCACTGAAGTAGAGCCACACGAGCTGAGCGTGTACTCGTCGATGTCCAAGGGGTTATTTTGCGGAACGTTGTGAGGGACAGTGGAAGGTGTCCTTCCGGGGCATGATACAGAGGGCAGAAGCAAGCAGAAACAGGCAAATGGCAGAGTTGAATGCTACAAACTGCTGATGAAGGGTCGTGAAGCAACCATCCTTAACAAAAATCAGACAAGAGAATATAAATCAGTCTTTAACATTTCAAAATTGGCTTCTCCGGCTCAAGTGTGTCTTGCGTTTGGATTGATAAACCAAATACTTCAAAGCAAAGCAACGTTTGTTAAGTTATGTTGGAGACTGCATGCATATAAAAGAGAAACTATCGATAACTTGTGCTAGCAGGAAATAGAAGAACAAAAACTGATCAATACAAAAGGATCCTGGGGAGCTTACTTAATGCAGGCAATAGAGGAACTAGGCGTGCATAATGTTTGGACGGCGAGCATAGGAAAAGCAGCCTTTTATCAGGCAATTAAAGCCACAGACAACATTTCATCTTATACAACTGACAGGAATATGCTCACAAAAAGACGCCATGCCTGGAGAGTGATCAATTCCTACAAAAAGAGGCAGCCACATGAATACCTTTCAGCTAATTTATCTCAGAACATAAAACAACAGTTCACGCAATTCCATTTCGGCATGTGGGAAATTAAAGATCTTGCTCCCAATTGAAAATATCAGTTTTAAAATGAAGAATGTCGGTGTGTAAATATAAGAAAGAGCCTTTAGTGCATATTCTCTGTGTGTGTCTAAAGTTTGGATTAGAAAGGGAAAAACTGTTGAAAACTATTTTTACAATTTTAAATGTCGTTATGTCTGATACTACAGGGTACTGCGGTATTACAATCTTGTTGACCATTCGTAAATCAATAATAAATCTATATATCTGAGAGTCAGTATCTTTCTTCAGAATGGGAAGAATCGGACTATTGAAAACATTATAAGGCACTTCTTCCACAACCCCCACTTCAATCAGGTCTTGTACAATACGTGTGAGTGTTTCTTCTCCTTCTCGAGAAATTCTATACTGAGGCAATATTGGCAAAATAGCACCCTCCTTGACACTAATATGTAAAATGTAAATGTAGGTGTACTTATATAGCGCAAACCTGTCACCCAAAGGGCATCCTGGTGCTTGCTTAGGGAACCCGTCCTGGTTATCCCCTGTGAGAAACCCCGGCAGGGTGTCCACAAGGTGAAAGCCAGGCATCCCGCCGCGAGGGGCCGTAGTGGAGATTAAGCAAGCTATTGCCCAGAGTTGCAGAGTGTGACCCCGTGATTCGAGTAGGCACCGGAGCGAGAATTGTCGAGTCCGTGGAATTTTTGAGCCCGAGACCCGCCGAGGCGGGGAATCGAACCCTGGTCCACGGTCGATCTCAGCTTCCGGGTCTGCCGCCTCTAACCACTGAGCCACGCTTCTCCACAATATGTACTGGTGGAATAACCATTTGTCCTACATCGGTGTCTGAAGTAGCCCACAAAGTACTAAGGAGTGAAGCTAGTGCAATGTCTTCATGAATACTACAAAATATTTCAATCGTGGGGTGGTTGTCATTCAAAATAACCTGTACTCCTTCCGGAGAACATCGTATTGTGGCCCTAATATATTTGAGCATGTCAAGACCCACAATGTTGTCTGGTGTATTCGAGGAAAGCAGAAATGGGCATGGAGCAGTAAACTTATCTACATGGAGTGCAAGTGGCTGTGACAGTGGGCTAAGGGAGGTGGTTCCATCGAAACCTATCGATGTAATAGTTAAGCCAGACAGGGGAGCCCTAGGAATCAAGTGTTTAGACAAGGCGCTACGAGTAGCTCCTGTATCAACCAGAAACTGATCAGTAGAACCCAAAACATGTGCTGTAACATAGGGACCTCTCTGATCTACTGGAACTTCAACTGATTCCGTACCCCATCCTAGGCAATCCTATGCATGAGCATGATCTTGTAAATCAGCCGGCTCATAGTCAGACATTTGATATTGATTTAGTCTATCAACAGTATTAGCCCCTTCTTGTCCACGTATATTAACATCGAACCTTGGAATTTCCTCTAGGCCCTGAATATCCAAATCGATTCCTCATTTGTCCTCGACCACATGAACCCTGCTGGGCACGCAGCACTGCACAATTAGAAATCCAATGCCGAGTTGTTTGCAATACGCACACTGATCAACAGACAAATCTTTACGAGGACGGGTAGGAAAAGACGAACCATAAGATCCATGCCTACCTCTATTATTAGTATTATTACCTCTAGTAGGTGGACCATAAGCTTGAACCATCATAACCTTAGTTTTTAATTCTTTAGTTTTCTTATCCTCTTTACTATTCGCTTCTAATTCCTGACGCTCATAATATTGAGCCATAGTCAAAAGGGAAGATGGAGAAGAGGAAGTCCATGAACTCTCGCTCGCCTTTAGGTGAGGGATGTATGATGTTATAACGCATACTTTTACAACGCCTACCTTTACCACGCAATTTTTACAACGCAGGATCCATTACAACGAAGTACCATTACAACGCATGTATTTACAACGAATATACTTTTACAACGCATACCATTACAACGTAAGTATTGGTAAGTATATGATTTTTTTTTAAATGTAAATTAATTAAAATTATTATAATTTAATTTAATTTAATTTAATTTAATTTAATTTAATTTAATTTAATTAATTTAATTTAATGTAATTTAATTTAATTAATTTAATTTAATGGAATTTAATTTTAATTTTTCTTAATTTTTATCCTGTACCCCTGTACCCCAAAAACCCAAAACTGACCCTAAACCCTAAAAATACCCCTTTACCCAAAAACCCAAAACTGACCCTGAACCCTAAAGATACCCCTTTACCCCAAAACCCAAAACTGACCCTGAACCCTAAAAATACCCTTTTACCCAAAACCCAAAACTGACCCTAAACCCTAAAAATACCCTTTTACCCCAAAACCCAAAACTGACCCTGAACCCTAAAAATACCCTTTACCCAAAAACCCAAAACTGACCCTGAACCCTAAAAATACCCCTTTACCCAAAAACCCAAAACTGACCCTGAACCCTAAAAATACCCCTTTACCCAAAAACCCAAAACTGACCCTGAACCCTAAAAATACCCCTTTACCCAAAAACCCAAAACTGACCCTGAACCCTAAAAATACCCCTTTACCCAAAAACCCAAACCTTGCCCTGAACCCTAAAAATACCCCTTTACCCAAAAACCCAAAACTGACCCTGAACCCTAAAAATACCCCTTTACCCAAAATACTAAAACTGACCCTGAACCCTAAAAATACCCCTTCACCCAAAAACCCAAACCTTGCCCTGAACCCTAAAAATACCCCTTTACCCAAAAACCCCAAACTGACCCTGAACCCTAAAAATACCCCTTCACCCAAAAACCCAAAACTGACCCTGAACCCTAAAAATACCCCTTTACCCAAAAACCCAAAACTGACCCTGAACCCTAAAAATACCCCTTTACCCAAAAACCCAAACCTTGCCCTGAACCCTAAAAATACCCCTTTACCCAAAAACCCAAACCTATAATATTTTTAATAAAATTATATACTTACCAATACTTACGTTGTAATGGTATGCGTTGTAAAGGTATCTACGTTGTAAATACATGCGTTGTAATGGTACTTCGTTGTAATGGATCCTGCGTTGTAAAAATTGCGTGGTAAAGGTAGGTCGTTGTAAAAGTTGCGTGGTAATGGTTGTATACCTTAGGTGAGTAGCTATTCCTGGCAGAGCGTTTGACATATTTATAGACAAACAGATGCCTACCCATGTCAGCTGTCAATGACTGACAACTACAATCATGGAATGCTTTTTCAAAGTGCGTAAAGAAATCTGAAACTGATTCATCTACTTTTTGATTGCAAGACGCTAACATAGTCCAATCTATCTTTTTAGGAGGAATAATAATTTTTAATTTGACCAGGATAGCTACTGAAAGATCTAAAATTAGTTGACACGATTTTTGAGCAGGCTCCCTATCTTAATCAGCCTGTTCTATATCTGTCCATAATGCACCAAATGTTGTGCGATCATCAACGTTACACACAGTTCTCCACATATCGGGTGGCTATATTAATCCAAAAAATAAATCAATATCAGATAAAGTCATAATACAAGAGCTAATGGCACCCTCAATTTCTTCATAAAAAGCGGTAGGATTCTTTCGCGGATCAGGCAACACATTTTTAAGAGCCATAACAACTGCTCTATTCCAAGGAGTATAAACCCAAGTATAAATAAAATACTCTTTTGCATCGGCAGAAGCCTTATTATCACTTGTGCCTGCCCCTTTAGGAAGAAGATATAAAGGTGCGGCTTCCCGCATGGGTTTAATTTTCTCAACATCCTTATCTGTTTCACGCGTCGATGCTCGTGACATGTTTATTCGGGGCGCCTGTGCAATCGCGTCCGCGGCCTTTTTCTCCTCTCATAAACGGACTGCGTCGTCACGTACTTTAAACAAGCATCTGATTGTGTCAGGCACCTGGGAGAAAACAAAAGTACCTTCACGTAAATGTTTGCAATCAGTTGCCACATCATCTGGCTCCATCTCATCCGAACATTTCCTGTATTGCTCAATAACCTCCTCAGCAAACGTCGCAATAAAATATATTTACTCAATTTCTAACCAATCCTTAATACTCTCTAGAATTTCAGGAGCAGTATTAACACCACAATCAGCTTTACATGCTGCAGATCTAAGCTGCGAGGATCGTTCGGTACTTAACCTTGAGTGTGTGCCTCGGATTCTATCCTGGTCTGTAGGAGAGTCATCATCTAACTCATCGGGGGCAGAGGGAAAAGTATACGTGGTGGGCAACGTTCTAGTAAGAGAGAATCGTCTTGAGGTTTATTAAGGATAGGATAAAGAGGCCTACAAATAGCATATTGGCAATTTACTTGCAGCTGACGCTCCCTATCTTCCCTTTCTTTAATTTCTTTGGTCTCTTTTTCTTTCATCGCTAATGCTTTCGCATACACACTCTTGCGCTGTTCTTGTTCAACCAAGGCCTGTTCACGCTTCATTCGCTCACGCACTTCTTTCTCCCACTTTCGTAAACAATCAAACATATCTTGCCTAGCCCTTCGCTTAAACATTTGTTGCTCCACATACTGAATTTTTCACAAATCAAACGACCAACGCATTGGCCATCGTAACTAAGGATCCTTACAAGTGTATTTGTTCCATAATATGCTGTACATTATAGATGAAATACCATATTTAATATGCATGCTCCTATTTGGCATCCCCTCTGGGGAAGCCGATTGCGCTTCATCGAGTTTCAGTCTGGTACCACTACAAAAGCAACACAACTTACAGAGTGTGCTGGAAACAGGCATGCTAAAAATAATGCAAAACATGCAGTATTATACTTAAAAATAGCACTTAAAGTACTTCAATGTATGTTGCGCCGTTCAATTTTCTTAGAACTTAGAGAAAAAATCTCCACATTACCAGCCTATATGTGTTGCAACGCATATATAGTTTTTTCATAAAATACATAAAAATGAATTCACTAGAATTCACTATTTAACCAATTTCATATTCATGTTCATATTCATATTCATATTCATATGCCCCTGTAAGTTTTACTAAACTACCTTACCGATCCAGGGCTTCAAACCTACAACAAGTGCTGCAAAACGGCTCTTACCAATCAAATGGTCCAGGTTCCTACTGCCAAGTTCTCAAATCGACCAAACAGTCACTGCACAGCGAATCAACAGAAGAGATCTCAGTCGAGGACCGGTGCCACCTGGATAGTCAGATCGGAAAGAAAGGGATAGGTATGGGCGAAATTTGCGAATTCGCGTTCCGCGAATTTGCGCGAAAACGAATTCGCAATCCGCAAAATCCACGAATTTGTGCGAATTTGCGGATTTTTGGGTTTTTGCGCATTCGCGGGGTTTTTTGCGTGTTCGCGGGGGTTTTTGCGTGTTTGCGGGGCTTTTTGCGTTTTCGCGGACCGCTTGCATGGCGAAGTTACCCATGCAGTCATGTATGGGCACAGCACCCTCTGGTTCACCACTGCCACCCTCTGGTTCATCACTGCCACCCTCTGGTTCACCACTGCCACCCTCTGGTTCACCCCTGCCACCATCTGGTTCACCCCTGCCACCCTCTGGTTCACCCCTGCCACCCTCTGGTTCACCACTGCCACCCTCTGGTTCAGCACTGCCACTCTCTGGTTCAACCTGCCACCCTCTGGTTCAACACTGTCACCCTCTGGTTCACCACTGCCACCCTCTGGTTCACGACTGCCACCCTCTGGTTCATCACAGCACCTCTGGTTCACCACTGCCACCATCTGGTTAACCATTGTCACCCTAAGATTCAGCACTGCCACCCTCTGGTTCACCACTGCCACCCTCTGGTTCACCCCTGCCACCCTCTGGTTCACCCCTGCCACCCTCTGGTTCATCACAGTACCTCTGGTTCACCACTGCCACCCTCTGGTTAACCACTGGCGCCCTCTGGTTCAGCACTGCCACCCTCTGGTTTACCACTGCCATTCTCTGGTTCACCACTGCCACACTCTGGTTCACCCATGCCACCCTCTGGTTCCCCACTGCCACCCTCTGGTTCACCCCTGCCACCCTCTGGTTCACACCTGCCACCCTCTGGTTCACCCCTGCCACCCTCTGGTTCACCACTGCCACCCTCTGGTTCTCCACTGCCACCCACTGATTCACCCCTGCCCCCCACTGGTTCACCCCTGCCACCCTCTGGTTCACCACTGCCACCCTCTGGTTCAGCACTGCCACTCTCTGGTTCAGCACTTTCACCCTCTGGTTCACCACTGCCACCCTCTGGTTCACGACTGCCACCCACTGGTTCATCACAGCACCTCTGGTTCACCACTGCCACCCTCTGGTTAACCACTGTCACCCTCTGGTTCAGCACTGCCACCCTCTGGTTCACCACTGCCACCCTCTGATTCACCACTGCCACCCTCTGATTCACCCCTGCCATCCTCTGGTTCACCACAGCCACCCTCTGGTTCATCACAGCACCCTCTGGTTCACCCCTGCCACCCTCTGGTTCAGCACTGTCACCCTCTGGATCACCACTGCCACCCTCTGGTTCACGACTGCCACCCTCTGGTTCATCACAGCACCTCTGGTTCACCACTGACACCCTCTCGTTAACCACTGTCACCCTCTGGTTCAGCACTGCCACCCTCTGGTTCACCACTGTCACCCTCTGGTTCAGCACTGCCACCCTCTGGTTCACCACTGCCATTATCTGGTTCACCACTGCCACCCTCTGGTTCACCCATGCCACCCTCTGGTTCCCCACTGCCACCCTCTGGTTCACCCCTGCCACCCTCTGGTTCACCCCTGCCACCCTCTGGTTCACCACTGCCACCCTCTGGTTCATCACTGCACCCTCTGGTTCACCCCTGCCACCCTCTGGTTCAGCACTGTCACCCTCTGGTTCACCACTGCCACCCTCTGGTTCACAACTGCCACCCTCTGGTTCATCACAGCACCTCTGGTTCATCACTGCCACACTCTGGTTAACCACTGTCACCCTCTGGTTCCGCACTGCCACCCTCTGGTTCACCACTGCCACTCTCTGGTTCACCACTGCCACCCTCTGGTTCACCCATGCTACCCTCTGGTTCCCCACTGCCACCCTCTGGTTCACCCCTGCCACCATTTGGTTCATCACTGCCACCCTCTGGTTCACCCCTGCCACCATCTGGTTCACCCCTGCCACCCTCTGGTTCACCCCTGCCACCCTCTGGTTCACCACTGCCACCCTCTGGTTCAGCACTGCCACTCTCTGGTTCAACCTGCCACCCTCTGGTTCAACACTGTCACCCTCTGGTTCACCACTGCCACCCTCTGGTTCACGACTGCCACCCTCTGGTTCATCACAGCACCTCTGGTTCACCACTGCCACCATCTGGTTAACCATTGTCACCCTAAGATTCAGCACTGCCACCCTCTGGTTCACCACTGCCACCCTCTGGTTCACCCCTGCCACCCTCTGGTTCACCCCTGCCACCCTCTGGTTCATCACAGTACCTCTGGTTCACCACTGCCACCCTCTGGTTAACCACTGGCGCCCTCTGGTTCAGCACTGCCACCCTCTGGTTTACCACTGCCATTCTCTGGTTCACCACTGCCACACTCTGGTTCACCCATGCCACCCTCTGGTTCCCCACTGCCACCCTCTGGTTCACCCCTGCCACCCTCTGGTTCACACCTGCCACCCTCTGGTTCACCCCTGCCACCCTCTGGTTCACCACTGCCACCCTCTGGTTCTCCACTGCCACCCACTGATTCACCCCTGCCCCCCACTGGTTCACCCCTGCCACCCTCTGGTTCACCACTGCCACCCTCTGGTTCAGCACTGCCACTCTCTGGTTCAGCACTTTCACCCTCTGGTTCACCACTGCCACCCTCTGGTTCACGACTGCCACCCACTGGTTCATCACAGCACCTCTGGTTCACCACTGCCACCCTCTGGTTAACCACTGTCACCCTCTGGTTCAGCACTGCCACCCTCTGGTTCACCACTGCCACCCTCTGATTCACCACTGCCACCCTCTGATTCACCCCTGCCATCCTCTGGTTCACCACAGCCACCCTCTGGTTCATCACAGCACCCTCTGGTTCACCCCTGCCACCCTCTGGTTCAGCACTGTCACCCTCTGGATCACCACTGCCACCCTCTGGTTCACGACTGCCACCCTCTGGTTCATCACAGCACCTCTGGTTCACCACTGACACCCTCTCGTTAACCACTGTCACCCTCTGGTTCAGCACTGCCACCCTCTGGTTCACCACTGTCACCCTCTGGTTCAGCACTGCCACCCTCTGGTTCACCACTGCCATTATCTGGTTCACCACTGCCACCCTCTGGTTCACCCATGCCACCCTCTGGTTCCCCACTGCCACCCTCTGGTTCACCCCTGCCACCCTCTGGTTCACCCCTGCCACCCTCTGGTTCACCACTGCCACCCTCTGGTTCATCACTGCACCCTCTGGTTCACCCCTGCCACCCTCTGGTTCAGCACTGTCACCCTCTGGTTCACCACTGCCACCCTCTGGTTCACAACTGCCACCCTCTGGTTCATCACAGCACCTCTGGTTCATCACTGCCACACTCTGGTTAACCACTGTCACCCTCTGGTTCTGCACTGCCACCCTCTGGTTCACCACTGCCACTCTCTGGTTCACCACTGCCACCCTCTGGTTCACCCATGCTACCCTCTGGTTCCCCACTGCCACCCTCTGGTTCACCCCTGCCACCATTTGGTTCATCACTGCCACCCTCTGGTTCACCCCTGCCACCTTCTGGTTCACCTCTGCCACCCTCTGGTTCAGCACTGCTACCCTCTGGTTCAGCACTGCCACCCTCTGGTTCACCACTGCCACTCTCTGGTTCACCACTGCCACCCTCTGGTTCACCCATTCCACCCTCTGGTTCCCCACTGCCACCCTTTGGTTCACCCCTGCCACCATTTGGTTCATCACTGCCACCCTCTGGTTCACCCCTGCCACCTTCTGGTTCACCCCTGCCGCCCTCTGGTTCAGCACTGCCACTCTCTGGTTCAGCACTGTCACCCTCTGATTCAACCCTGCCACCCTCTGGTTCACCCCTGCCACCCTCTGGTTCACCACTGCCACCCTCTGTTTCAGCACTGCCACTCTCTGGTTCAACCCTGCCACCCTCTGGTTCAACACTGTCACCCTCTGGTTCACCACTGCCACCCTCTGGTTCATGACTGCCACCCTCTGGTTCATCACAGCACCTCTGGTTCACCACTGCCACCCTCTGGTTAACCACTGTCACCCTAAGGTTCAGCACTGCCACCCTCTGGTTCACCACTGCCACCCTCTGGTTCACCCCTGCCACCCTCTGATTCACCCCTGCCACCCTCTGGTTCATCACAGCACCTCTGGTTCACCACTGCGACCCTCTGGTTAACCACTGTCGCCCTCTGGTTCAGCACTGCCACCCTCTGATTTACCACTGCCATTCTCTGGTTCACCACTGCCACACTTTAGTTCACCCATGCCACCCTCTGGTTCCCCACTGCCACCCTCTGGTTAACCCCTGCCACCCTCTGGTTCACCCCTGCCACCCTCGGGTTCACCCCTGCCACCCTCTGGTTCACCACTGCCACCCTCTGGTTCTCCACTGCCACCCACCGATGCACCCCTGCCACCCTCTGGTTCACCCCTGCCACCCTCTGGTTCTCCACTGCCACCCACTGATTCACCCCTGCCACCCTCTGGTTCACCCCTGCCACCCTCTGGTTCACCACTGCCACCCTCTGGTTCAGCACTGCCACTCTCTGGTTCACCCCTGCCACCCTCTGGTTCAGAACTGTCACCCTCTGGTTCACCCCTGCCACCCTCTGGTTCACCCCTGCCACCCTCTGGTTCTCCACTGCCACCCACTGATTCACCCCTGCCACCCTCTGGTTCACCCCTGCCACCCTCTGGTTCACCACTGCCACCCTCTGGTTCAGCACTGCCACTCTCTGGTTCACCCCTGCCACCCTCTGGTTCAGCACTGCCACTCTCTGGTTCACCCTTTGCCACCCTCTGGTTCAGAACTGTCACCCTCTGGTTCACCCCTGCCACCCTCTGGTTCACCCCTGCCACACTCTGGTTCACCACTGCCACCCTCTGGTTCTCCACTGCCACCCACTGATTCACCCCTGCCACCCTCTGGTTCACCCCTTCCACCCTCTGGTTCACCACTGCCACCCTCTGGTTCAGCACTGCCACTCTCTGGTTCACCCCTGCCACCCTCTGGTTCAGCACTGTCACCCTCTGGTTCACCACTGCCACCCTCTGGTTCACGACTGCCACCCTCTGGTTCATCACAGCACCTCTGGTACACCACTGCCACCCTCTGGTTAACCACTGTCACCCTCTGGTTCAGCACTGCCACGCTCTGGTTCACCACTGCCACCCTCTGATTCACCACTGCCACCCTCTGATTCACCCCTGCCATCCTCTGGTTCACCACAGCCACCCTCTGGTTCATCACAGCACCCTCTGGTTCACCCCTGCCACCCTCTGGTTCAGCACTGTCACCCTCTGGATCACCACTGCCACCCTCTGGTTCACGACTGCCACCCTCTGGTTCATCACAGCACCTCTGGTTCACCACTGACACCCTCTCGTTAACCACTGTCACCCTCTGGTTCAGCACTGCCACCCTCTGGTTCACCACTGTCACCCTCTGGTTCAGCACTGCCACCCTCTGGTTCACCACTGCCATTCTCTGGTTCACCACTGCCACCCTCTGGTTCACCCCTGCCACCCTCTGGTTCATTCCTGCCACCCTCTGGTTCACCACTGCCACCCTCTGGTTCATCACTGCACCCTCTGGTTCACCCCTGCCACCCTCTGGTTCAGCACTATCACCCTCTGGTTCACCACTGCCACCCTCTGGTTCACAACTGCCACCCTCTGGTTCATCACAGCACCTCTCCTTCACCACTGCCACACTCTGGTTAACCACTGTCACCCTCTGGTTCACCCCTGCCACCCTCGGGTTCACCCCTGCCACCCTCTGGTTCACCACTGCCACCCTCTGGTTCTCCACTGCCACCCACTGATTCACCCCTGCCACCCTCTGGTTCACCCCTGCCACCCTCTGGTTCACCACTGCCACCCTCTGGTTCAGCACTGCCACTCTCTGGTTCACCCCTGCCACCCTATGGTTCAGCACTGTCACCCTCTGGTTCACCCCTGCCACCCTCTGGTTCACCCCTGCCACACTCTGGTTCACCACTGCCACCCTCTGGTTCTCCACTGCCACCCACTGATTCACCCCTGCCACCCTCTGGTTCACCCCTGCCACCCTCTGGTTCACCACTGCCACCCTCTGGTTCAGCACTGCCACTCTCTGGTTCACCCCTGCCACCCTCTGGTTCAGCACTGTCACCCTCTGGTTCACCACTGCCACCCTCTGGTTCACGACTGCCACCCTCTGGTTCATCACAGCACCTCTGGTTCACCACTGCCACCCTCTGGTTAACCACTGTCACCCTCTGGTTCAGCACTGCCACCCTCTGGTTCACCACTGCCACCCTCTGATTCACCACTGCCACCCTCTGATTCACCCCTGCCATCCTCTGGTTCACCACAGCCACCCTCTGGTTCGTCACAGCACCCTCTGGTTCACCCCTGCCACCCTCTGGTTCAGCACTGTCACCCTCTGGATCACCACTGCCACCCTCTGGTTCACGACTGCCACCCTCTGGTTCATCACAGCACCTCTGGTTCACCACTGACACCCTCTCGTTAACCACTGTCACCCTCTGGTTCAGCACTGCCACCCTCTGGTTCACCACTGTCACCCTCTGGTTCAGCACTGCCACCCTCTGGTTCACCACTGCCATTCTCTGGTTCACCACTGCCACCCTCTGGTTCACCCATGCCACCCTCTGGTTTCCCACTGCCACCCTCTGGTTCACCCCTGCCACCCTCTGGTTCATTCCTGCCACCCTCTGGTTCACCACTGCCACCCTCTGGTTCATCACTGCACCCTCTGGTTCACCCCTGCCACCCTCTGGTTCAGCACTATCACCCTCTGGTTCACCACTGCCACCCTCTGGTTCACAACTGCCACCCTCTGGTTCATCACAGCACCTCTCCTTCACCACTGCCACACTCTGGTTAACCACTGTCACCCTCTGGTTCAGCACTGCCACCCTCTGGTTCACCACTGCCACTCTCTGGTTCACCAGTGCCACCCTCTGGTTCACCCATGCCACCTCTGGTTCCCCACTGCCACCCTCTGGTTCACCCCTGCCACCATTTGGTTCATCACTGCCACCCTCTGGTTCACCCCTGCCACCTTCTGGTTCACCTCTGCCACCCTCTGGTTCAGCACTGCCACCCTCTGGTTCACCACTGCCACTCTCTGGTTCACCACTGCCACCCTCTGGTTCACCCATTACACCCTCTGGTTCCCCACTGCCACCCTCTGGTTCACCCCTGCCACCATTTGGTACATCACTGCCACCCTCTGGTTCACCCCTGCCACCTTCTGGATCACCCCTGCCACCCTCTGGTTCAGCACTGCCACCCTCGGGTTCAGCACTGTCACCCTCTGATTCACCCTTGCCACCCTCTGGTTCACCCCTGCCACCCTCTGGTTCAGCACTGCCACCCTCTGGTTCAGCATTGTCACCCTCTGGTTTACCCCTGCCACCCTCTGGTTCATCACTGTCACCCTCTGGTTCATCACTGCCACCCTCTGGTTCACCACTGCCACCCTCTACCGAGACCTTTTGTGAAGCAGCGGCAGCACAAAAGATGCGCCATGGTGCTGGGTATTAACAACGTGACGCATCTCTCTGTGAGATGCGTCATGTTGTAAAGCCCTGGCCCATCAGGAGGCATTCCGACTCAGCCTCCTAAAAGTGGCTGAGTGAAATATACAAGATTTCACTCAGTCACTTTTAGGCCAATGCTGCGTCAAAACCCTTCGCCTGCTTGAAGCAGGCGCAAGGCTTGATGCAGCATTGGGGAGATAGAGCACCCCCAGAGCATTGCTGGAGCTGCGTTGCAATCACGACGCAGCTCCAGCAATGCGCTGCTTTTACGGCACAGATGCGTGACGCATCTGTGCCATTTTTGCCACATGGTGCGCCGCATTGTAAATGCGGCGCACCATGGGTGGCGGAGCTGCGGCGCACAATAACTGGCGCATCCCTGAGGATGCGGGAGTTATTGTAAATCTGCCCCTATACATTTAGCTAACGAGGGAGCACTTACTGATTAGACAGTAGAAAGTACTCCAGTTGAGTAGAGGTATTGCACAAAACGGTGGCATCTTCGTGGACAAACATGCAGGGCGGGATTCATTCTGCCCCCTGTTAGACTCGTTTTTTTGTGCCCTTCTGCCCTCTGTTATTCCCTTGTTTTTGTACCCTTCTGCCCTCTGTTAGACTCATTTTTTTTGCCCTTCTGCCCTCTGTTAGACTTGTTTTTGTGCCCTTCTGCCCTCTGTTAGACTCGTTTTTCCCTTGTTTTTCTGCCCTTCTGTCCTCTGTTAGACTGTTTTTTTGTGCCCTTCTGCCCTCTGTTAGACTCGTTTTTCCCTTGTTTTTCTGCCCTTCTGCCCTTTGTTAGACTGCTTTTTGTGCCTTTCTGCCCTCTGCATCACCACATCATCACTCAGCGCTACCCCAGAATCACTCAGCTCCACCACATTATAACTCAGCACCACCATATTAACACTCAGCACCACCACAGCACCACTCAGCACCACCACAGCATCACTCAGCACCACCACAGCACCACTCAGCACCACCACAGCACCACTCAGCACCACCACAGCATCACTCAGCGCCACCATAGCATCACTCAGTGCCACCACAGCATCACTCAGCGCCACCACAGCATCACTCAGCACCACCACAGCATCACTCAGCACTACCACAGCATCACTCAGCACCACCACAGCACCAATCAGCACCACCACAGCACCACTCAGTGCCACCACAGCATTACTCAGCACCACCACAGCATCACTCAGCACCACCACAACATCACTCAGCACCACCACAGCATCGCTCTTACAAGAAAGTAAAAGAGAGAGAGAGACATGGAAAGAGAGAGAGAAAGAGAGAAAGACACACAGAGAGGGAGAGAGAGAGAGAGAGGATGAGAGAGAGAAAGAGAAAGAGAGAGAGAAAGAGGGAGAGTGAGAGAGAAAGAAAGAGAGAGAAAGAGAGAGCGAGGCAGAGAGGTTGTTAGAGAGAGAAAGAAAGAGAGGGAGATAGATAGAGAGAAACAGAGAGAGAACAACGGAGAAAGAAAGAGATAAGCAGAGAAAGAGGAAGAACTTGAAAGAGAGAGAGAAAGAGATAAATAGAGCAAGAAAGGAGAGGAAGAGAGAGATAGATAGAGAGAAAGAGAGAGAGAGAAAGAGAGGGAGAGAGAGAACGAGAGAACGAGAGAAAGAAAGAGAGGCCGGATCTCTGAAGGGCCAGATTCCTGAGTTGCCCCTACAGAACATACAGCTTTTTATTTTTAGCAAAATGCATATGAAAATTGTGCTGTAAAGGTCTCTTTTAGTTTAACCCCTCCTGACAACTCAAAATGGGTGTATTTGCCATCCTCTCCCTTCTTCCTGTTTTTTTTATATCTGTAAGTGCTTCCTGATGAGGTTTAATTCCTGGGACAGGTGCCTTGTTGCCTACTTGTAACTATTCTCTAACCCTGCTTCAAGGGTCAGAGCAGGGTCAGAGAATAGTTGCAAGTAGGCAACGAGGCGCCAGGAAGCACTTAGCACCAGGTGCCCAAGTTGAAGTTAATTTCTTTGTAACCCTTTTGTAAAAGGTTACAAAGAAATTAGGTTCAACTTTTGCACCTGCTGCTGTAACCCTTGCTTGGCTGAAAATTCGTCCCCGCTGATTCGCGGATTTTACCGCGATTTCGCGAGATTCGCGGATCGCGAAATTGCAGCAAATTCGCCCATGAAACGGAATATACGCCCACCCTTAGAAAGGAAAAACGCCGTAGATGCCAAGACTCGGGTCTCCTCCGGTAGCGATCGCGTCCAAAGCGAGTTTCCAATCCTTCATCTTGACCAATCCTTCGGGCATCCGAGTCGCCGATGAGCCCCACGTTGGATGCGCCAATTTGTCATAGCAAGTCACAGCCAGGCCTACTAATACAAGGGATTCGCCCTTCTCTGCATAAAGTCCTTTAGACCAATAGTAAGAAGTTGGCACAGAAACTGGAATAGAAAAGACAGAGTTTATTAAGAGGTGGAACTATATTCACACAGCACCCTTCAGTAAAATATGTGGTAGCACACTGACTAGAAGGAACTTGGTCCTTTTATACCCACGCAGGGGCTCAAATGAAGGCGGTACAAGGCACAGAGTGTTGGTTGCAATATATGGTCATTCAGAGAGTGTGCTAGCAACAAGTGGGACTGGCTATCTGTTCGCCTATTCTGGTGGACACATCTTGACAGTTACAAATCAGTAACCGTTGCAGACTGAATAGAGCATGCGCAAAGTAGAGAAAGATAAAGATATCTTGTCTCTAGGCAGATTTCAAGAGCAGTTGACAGGAAAGTAGCACCAAACACATGGGAGCCAAGATGGCCGACAGAAATACAAAATGGATTCTGTAAACGGACAAGATAATCTCTAAATACAAGATGTCTTCTGCTAATGCTTAATCTAATTATTGCTAAATTACCACAGGCCCTCAGGACTAAAGTCCACTTTAAACCTGAGTGACCTTGGGGCCAAGAAGCCCTCTTGGTACCTCATCTAAGTCTATGAAATCGTGATTCCTGATGGCTGGTTGGTGGCCCCATTCCCTTTCGTCACCACTCTGCAAATATACCTACTACTTAAAAAAAATAGAAATTCACATAAAAAACAAAGATTACAGGGACGTTATACTTAGGAACTAGTATGTAAAAAACATAGAAATTCACTGAAAAAAGCAAAGTTTACAGGGATGTTATAGTTGGAATTGGATTTCACTCATACATACCAGTGACATTCAACAGTTGAAGTTATCTGGAATAACTAAAACTAGAACCCCCCGCAATGCACTGCTTATGATCTCACATATTATATAACTCATGATATGGTTAGTGACGTCACTGATAGCACCACTGATACCACCTCAAATATATAACATTTTATATTATTTATTATTTTATCATTAAGAGATAACTTGTTATTCATCTCTTCTTAATCTATATTAACATTTATTTTTAAACTTAAAGAGTCCCTGAGCTTGAGCCAACTGTGTATCCAACACATTTTTCAAACTAGGAGGTCAGACTAGATGGGATAAATAAAGAAGTATAAGAGATGAATGGGTTAATCTTGTTGACTTGGGAAAAAAGAAAGAAAGCTCTGTCCTTCTTACAGGGAATGCAGAATAAATTACCTCTTCAGGATTAATTTATTGCTACAAACATATTACTGGGGTATTCATAGAAAGAGAACATTATGGGTGTTCCCCCTTACTGAAACTGATACCTTCTTCCATCTAACCCATTTTTATCTAATTTCTGAAGTAGTGTGACCCAACCCCACTCTTTTGGGGAACCCTCCCTTACTGCTACTAGAGGTAAAGTTGAATACCTCTGTTTTTTGGGCTCTATCTCTGACCAGGTTTAAGTCCAATGATTCTCATTTGGATGTACTCTTTATGTGATTTATTAGGGCAGTTGCCTCTTCTGGGTCCTTAAAATCGAACATTTTATTGTTCCACATCACTTTTATGGAGACGGGGAATCGTAGGTTTGCTGTAGCACCCACATTTCTTACTTCCTGCATTGATTTCCAAAACTCCCATTGTTTGTCCTGAGTGATGTGAGAAATGTCTGACCTAACGCGAAATGTCCATCCAGTTTTCTTGTACATCCCTGCTATTAGCCCTCCTGCCAGGATTTTTTCTTTAAGCACAAATGACTTAAAATTAACTAGGATCCTTCTTGGATTTTTCTTCCCGGGACTTTTGGAGAAAGGATCTCACTGTACTCTTTGTTTATCATCCTCAAGAAGCTGTTTATCCATGTCAGGGTGTAATTCTGTGAGGAGATTGATTATGAAAGATCTTATGTCCCCTCCCTCCGCGTCTTCTGGTATATTAAAAAACCTGAAGTTATTCCTCCTTGCGTGGTTCACTAAACATTCCAGTTTCTCCCTCAAGATTTTATCACCGCTTTTTAGCGTCTGGAATGCACGTGAATGTTTATCTACTTGCTTCGTGAGGTCCCCATAGCTAACTCCATAGCCCCTACTCTTTCTGAGATAGCATTCATTTTAGTTTCTAGTGTCTCACAGACCGTTTGTATTTTCAATTGGTTATTTTTAGAAACAGCTAATTTGTCTCTTATTTCTGTGAAAAGGGTCATTAATAACCGCTTCGAAGAGGTGAGAACCCTGTATTACATGCTGTATTTAGTAGCCTTGCTGGCCCTAGCTCCTCTGCTGCTGAACTACCACTTTGCGAGGGGCTATGTATATCTATACCATTATATTGATTAACAACATTGTCTTTATTAGTCGGAGGAGTGGAGGAATATTAGCAATTTCATCAACCAGTTGAGAAAGAGGTTCATATCTATTTTTTCAACATCTAGGATCCATTTCTATTTCTCAGTATTTTCAGTGGTGGTTATGTTTCCAGAACTCTGTTACTACTCAGTATTGTCCCAGAATTATATTCAGGGATTTGATTTAATTCCTTCAAAGAAGATTGTGTACCTTGAACTTTGAAATATGACCTTAGTGAGAGGGTAACACGGATACTACCTGGGTTATTTTTAGACTGTTTCTTGTGATCTTTGCAAATGGGAGTCTTGAGCCTAGAGAGGTCTTTATACTCTGAGCAGTACCTGTGCTTTTGGTAATTTTTGGGGTCAGTTTGTAATGCAGCAAGCACCGGGTCTTTACTAACTGACTCAGGAGGGGATTGATTTTGACTCCAAATATCCCTACTTCTGAGGGTATATCTATTAATTCTATTGGCCCCTGTGAATAAACCCTCGTCTTCTCGTGCAGGCCTCAGCCTGGCCCGCTAGTGCAAGGGGTTCGCCCTTCTGCACACGAAGTCCTCAGACCAAAAGGAAAAAGTTGGCACGGAAACTGGAATTGCAAAACATAGAATTTATTACACCTCATGAAGTGGTGCTAAAGTTCAGACAGTACCCTTCGGCACTATGAGAAGTAGCACAAAGGGCTACCGGACACATGGTTTATTTATACCCACACAGGGGCTCAAAAGAAGGCGATACAAAGCACAAAAGCACATTTTATGTCCATACAAGGTAATATCGAGAAGCAGAATTGATCAGTGGGAGGAGTTAACAGTCGTGGGGTCTCGGCTAACACATTCCAATCTAGGGCTAACCATTAGCAGATGCGGACCCTAACGGTCAGCGGCAAAACACAGAGATGCTATTATTAGACTGTTGCCGGGCAGATTCAAAGGCCATGAGCAGAAAGGTAGGACAACGCACATGGTCGACACGAGGCAGCGTGTGGCAGACAAAATGGCTGCCATGAATACAAAATGGATGCAGCCAAATGTCAAGATAATGGTCAAAACTCGATGTCTTTTGCTAACGCTCAACTCAATCGACGTTATAATACAACAGTCTTGCTTATCCTCCCCTGAAGCCCCTTCTTCTAACTTCAACTTAGGCCCCCAATCTCCCCCTCTCCTCCTTACCAGGGTCATTTGAGAAAGCCATAAACCAGAATCTGCTTCTTTTGAACCTGACAAGTCTCTTCCTCTGTCTATGGCTGTCTGATTCTTTGTCCTGAATTTCTGTAGACCCTCAAGGGTTAACACACATAGCCGGAACTGCAAGAATGGAAACGCGGAGGCGGGTGTCTGATTCCAGCCACTCCAAAATCCGACTCTGACAGCGATGTGTCTTCTGCATGCAATTTTCTCCGCCGTCTCTGACCTGCGACCTCTCCGCGGCACCACCTCCCTTCTGACCGCTACCTCTGCACACCAAACTAGGACAAGCCAAACCAGGACACCAAGCACGACGACTGAAAAACTGGGAAAGAAGGGACTGTGTAAGTAGGCTTATCCCTACATGAGTCTTGCCCGTACCATTTCGTCGAAACCTTATGGAGTACATCCACTGCTTCAAAATTACTTGTGAATGCCTTGTTAGAGCCAGAGCCCATGGCCACTGCTACTGACGGCCGCCATTTTCCCCACCTTGAAATTCAAAATTCTCACTTTCTCTACTGTTGCACTTGCAGGAGTGGGAATAGTAATATTATCCACTCTGCTATCCAAGACTTTCCCTACTGTAGCACTCTCTGGAGTGGGAATAGTAATTTGTACCCCTATGCTATCCAACACTTTCCCTACTGTTGTTATGCCTAGAGTGGCAATAGTAAATTATTCCCCTCTGCTATCCACCACTTTCCCTACTTTTGTACTTGCTGGAGTGGGAATAGTAAACTTTTCCCTTCTGCTATCCAACATTTTCCCTACTTTTACTGTTAATGTAGTGTTAAATGTGATTTTAAAAGATAACAAATATTTAACAATTTTAAATTAGTATGTATATTTTATTTTTATTTGACTGGCATATGTTTATGTATATGTATTTTTTTTATATATGTTTCTAACGTTTTATAATGTATTGTAATAATTATTTATTAATATTGTTAAGTAAATGTATATATTATATTTTATATATGTGTGTATTTTTACATTACATTTTTTATTTATCATTTTAAAAATGAACTAATTATTATATCTATTTTGTTTTAAATATATGTATTATTTACTTTATTTGACATTATATTTTAAACATTTAAAAAAAAAAACTATTTTTATCAACATATGTTTTTCCCGATATTTTTGTTCTTACCATTATAAAGATAGGACTTCAATATTCAGGACAACAATATTTTTGTTCCAATACTTTTGTACCTCAGCATTTTTTATGTTGATATTCAGATGGCCAGTAATCCCTTAAGAGGTACACAAATTAAACTTCCAAGATGATTAAGCCACGTTCTTTAAGAATGACTGAATCCAATGGCAACACGGGCAGGCAGTAGTCTGTGCGGTGAGGGTCTGGCAATAAAGTCAGGGGAGACAAACCCTAAGATACAGCAACAGAGTGTGTTGTGTGGGGTGAAAGGTAGGGAGAGAGCAACATAGACATATGAAAAGAGGACAAGGGTGACAGACCAGGGTGGGATCCTTGTTTATCATCGACTATACTCTAATCTAGCCCGAGATTCATCACATTCAAATAAATCTCATTCCTACTCCACTAGGATCAGTTCACCCCAAACTGCCAGGAGAGGTTGCAAGAGGACAACAACATAAGCAACCTCAGTCTAATTTCAGCCTACTTATTTAATCAACAGTCTGCACCTTTGTTTTGTTTATTTTCCTTATTTCACATGTTTACATTGAACCAAACCTCAATTTTCATGAATGGCCTAAACAAAGTTGCTGAAACAACCAAATGTTTAGGATGTTCACTCACCAAACACATGTTTCCTACCTGAGGATACCTGTAGATTCTTAGGAGCAGAGATATTGAGAAGGATGTTGTAGATGACAGGTCTCCGATAAAGGCAACCAGTGTGCCATTACTCTGACAGCTGCAGTTTGGAACTGGATACTCCCTCTTTGACAATATGTTACGTGTGGATTGAAGACATTTCATTACACTACTGCAAGAATCATAGATCTGATAATCCAGTGTGAAGTTTCCTAATAGATTATGGTTTCTGTTGATCTCTTCTGTGGCATAGATCAGAGCCAGCAGATGCCGAAGATGGCGGAAGGAAGTGCTGAAAGATAAACAGCTTATCTGGCCCATGGTTCATGAAGTTGACATTTTAGCAGTTAGAAAAAGAACATCAATTTGAAATGTGGATGACTCACAAAGGATTATAAATATGCGTTCTCCCTAGAATGTGTGGAGGTTTTTTAAACAGATTTTATTCATTTTCACCAGGTTATAATACACTTTGTTTGTATAGCATGATGGTATTTATGTACATAGTAGCAGCTCTATTTTATAATTCTACATTATTTTTGTTATGTAATGGTGCATATAATCTTATACTATTTAGGACAGGACCTGACTTAGCTTAGGCCAGGTGACCATTGGATATCTATCTTGCTAGTACGTCAAAATATTTACACTGAATGGTATTGATGAAAAACAACATTTCAATAATAGATCTTCCCTCCAACCTCCCCTGATGACTTTGCCCCAGAATGTGTTGTGATAAACAAGCACCTACAGATAACTTGAATTCACATAAAAAAGTAAAAAGAAAAATAGATCGTTGTAATGGAATATGCCCTAAACATACATAAATGTCAAACTGCAGGAGCTACGAGAATTGATATTATGCTATTTGAAAGTGTCATTGTCACTGGGTGCTTTGATATGATACTATGTGAAAGTATCATTATCAGTAGCTATATTGATATTATACTATGTGAAAGTATCACTGTCATTGGGTGTATTAATATCATATTATGTGAAAGTATCACTGTCATTGGGTGTATTGATATTATAGTATGTGAAAGTATCATTGTCACTGGTTGTATTGATATTATACTACGTGAAAGTATCACTGTCATTGGGTGTATTGATATTATAGTATGTGAAAGTGTCATTGTCACTGGTTGTATTGATATTATAGTATTTGAAAGTATTCGTCCCCTAGATGCATCATTGTTCCCGTTTGCGATTTCTAAATTGCGAAAATTAAGGAATCGCAATTTAGAAATCGCAAACGGCAATGCATGAAAAAATCGAATTTTTTTTGCAATTCGGTATTTTTCCTTAATTGCGATTCACAATTTGCGAATCGCAATTAAGGAAAACCCTTCCCATTGATTCCTATGGGCCAAAAGGCCCATAGGAATCAATGGGAAGGCATTCACATTTTGCGAATTTCAAATTGCGATTCGCAAAATGTGAATGCAATTTCAAGGGTGCAGGGGGGGTCCAAAGAACCCCTCCCTGCACCCCTGAAATTTAACTTTAAGATCAATTTACACACACACATGCACCAAGGACATGTGTGTGTGTAAATTAAAACTTTCAAATATGTAACTTTTGCATGTTTGAAAGTTTTAGGTAAATTAGCATGAAGTTCAACTTCATGCTAATTTACCCCTTCCAAATTGCAAATTCGCAATTTAAAAATAATCATGCATTGCATTTCAGAATTCGCAATATTGCGATTTCTGAAATGCAATCGCAATTTAAGAAATCGCAAATAAATTGCGATTTCTTAAATTGCGAAAAAGCAAAAATGTTTAATGCATCCCAAAACAATGATTTGCATTCGCAAACGGCCGAATTTTGCGATTCGCACCGTTTGCGAATGCAATTCAGTTTGATGCATCTAGGCACTTGTCACTGGGTGTATTGATATTATAGTATGTGAAAGTATCATTGTCACTGGTGTATTGATATTATACTATGTGAAAGTATCGCTGTCATTGGGTGTATTGATATTATATTCTGTGAAGGTATCACTGTCATTGGGTGTATTGATATTATATTCTGTGAAAGTATCACTGTCATTGGGTGTATTGATATTATATTCTGTGAAAGTATCACTGTCATTGAGTGTATTGATATTATATTCTGTGAAAGTATCACTGTCATTGGGTGTATTGATATTATATTCTGTGAAAGTATCACTGTCATTGGGTGTATTGATAATATATTCTGTGAAAGTATCACTGTCATTGGGTGTATTGATATTATATTCTGTGAAAGTATCACTGTCATTGGGTGTATTGATATTATATTCTGTGAAAGTATCACTGTCATTGGGTGTATTGATATTATATTCTGTGAAAGTATCACTGTCATTGGGTGTATTGATATTATATTATGTGAAATTATCACTGTCATTGGGTGTATTGATAATATACTATTTAAAAGTATCATAATCAGTGTGTGTGCTGATATTATACTCTATGAAAGTAGTATTGTCAGTGGGTGTGTTAATATTATAATATGTGAAAGTATTATTTTCAGTGGGTGTATTAATATTATAGAATGTGAAAGTATAATTGTTAGTGGTGTAGTTGTTATTGTTGTAGTTGGATTGCCGCAGGACATGCCCGAATAGGCATTACAATGCTGTGCCGTACGAGTGCATGGGATACAACAGCGCACCGTATAAAAGTGTGGGGACTCGTGGGAGGGAGGACAGCTATTTGGCAACGTAACACACAGTGAACCAGTCCATGAGCCACGTGCTGGGCATCTCATCCATTATGACCACGGTCATACACATCCCACAACATCCATGACCGGCCTTTGTACATATCTTGTATGAATGCAGCGTGGTTTTCACTTCTGTGCTCCTTAGTGGTGTGATGTACCCAGGTAGTGTGACTTATGCTCCTTGTTGGTGTGTTTCATTTTGGCCATTGTTTTTCCATACTTGTGCAGGAATTCATTGTACATGTGTGCCATTGTGCACATCTACCCCCGTACCTCTACTCACTGCTTCTTCCTCATCCTGGCCTCATGTTTGTGCTCTGTGGTGGAATCAAACTAGGCACATTGACTGTGGTAGGTTTGGAAATGCCTATGAAGGACACCTTTGAAAAATTGATGTAACTTTTGCCCCAAACTGTTTTGTATATTCCAATATATGCCAAAGACAGAAGTGGAAATGATCAAAACAATTTGGTACTCAGATTGAAAAAACTAGGAAGAAAGTCAACAAAGCTGTGTCTGCATTCCTCAGAGACCACAAAATGGGTCCATCTACAACAACAACATACATTTTGATATGGCGGATATATACAGAAGTGATGGAGTACACTTCACAGATCAGGGAATCGAGTTTTCCTGAATAACTTGAAGCAGTGCATCCACACGTATATTTAGCTCCAACTAATGAACACAGGGGCTCTTTTTAGAGCCATCCTATAAATTACATTTAGGGTCGCTATTTTAGGGCCAGGTAACGGCAACTCCTGCACCCTCGCCAAAGTTTATTCTCCACACAGCTGTGGTGCAGCGGCCAGATCATCTGACTTTGCAGCACAGAGCTCTTGCTTTGATCACCGGCTCTACTCACTCATAGGAGTGAGAAGTTTGAGCTTTACAAATACCGTATTGATTTACCTTCGTACTCCCTGTACAACACCACCTAAGCACCATATACAAGTTGGACAGGTGTGGCACAGCACCCAGAGCAGATGACTTAACAGCATAGCACACACAGTTTGGCCTCACGGTTTCATCCCGATACTAGCAGCAGCTGAATTTAGCAGCATGACACCCTGGGCGATACCTCACTTATTTTCTGTACTCTACACTTTCAGACAGTTAGGAGTCAATAGTTCAGCGACTTTATCCCAACTCCGGCAGCAGCTCAGCTTACGCCCCCAGCACCATCAGACCCATAGGAGTGAGTAGTTTGTACTTTACAAACACTGAATTGATTTGATATGCGCGAATCTACCTTCGCATTCCCTGTAGAACACCCCCTAAGCACCATACACAAGTTACAATGTTCAAAACAAAAGTTACTCCGAGTAGGTATAACTACATGCTCACATTACTTGGACAGATGTGGCACAGCGGCAAGAGCACATGACTTCACAGCCTATGACACACAGTTTGGGCTCACGCTTTCATCCCAGAGTCTGGTAGCAGCTCAGCTTATTACCATGAGACTCTAGACAATAGCTCACATATTTTCCGTACCCCAGGACTTTCAGACCAGTACGGGTCAGTAGTTCGTCTTAGTAGGTATAAACACATGCTGACACTACTGCCACTGGTGTAGTGCAGCGGCCACAGCATATGACTTCACAGCACAAGACACACAATTTAGGCTCACGCTTTAATCCCCGAGTCCTGCAGCAGCTCACCTTAGCAGCTTCAGACTCTAGGCCATACCTCACTTAATTTCCGTAGCCCATCACTTTCACACTGGTAGGGGTGAATACTTCGCTTCGCACCTGCTCTATAGCACAACCTAAACACCCCACAGAGGTTACAGTGCTCCTGCCTTCCTCTTTACTACTTTTTTTGCAGTTTTTTCCCCTTACTCACTTCAACGCAATCACAAAATGATGGCCAACACTTCCTAGTTGCAATCACTCGCAGCCAATAAGCAGCAAGCTTGTGCTCGTAATGCCTCAGCAAATCAGATGGTAGAATTCCCAAATATTGATATCTGTAAATTTCGATATTTCTCAAAAACTAGTAAACGGATTTACCCCAAATAAACAAAACAATGCTCTCTAGACCAAGAACAAATTTCTGGTAATTCCGTTCACCCGTTCGACCTCTAGTTTCCTATTTAAATGAACATGGAGAAAACACGTTTTAGGAACCCCTTTTTTTCATGGGCGTCCCTTGATGAATCACCCCCGAACTTTCAACATAGAAGCTGGTATGAACAAAGAATTAGTTTGGAAAATTGCATGAAGCTTCATCAAACGACGCCAAAGTTATAAGCAAAACAAAAAAGAAAATCTTCCTATAAATTGTAAATTGTAAAAATTGTAAATTGATACTTGTGTAGCGCAATACTCACTCGCAAGGGTCTCAAGGTGCTTGTACGAATACCACTGTGGAACCCATCCTGGCTTTCCCTGTGAGGTGTCAACTCCTGGGCACCCCCAAGGTGGAGGCCAGGCATCCTTAGCGTTGTGGGGGCCGTTGTGGAGATTAAGCAAGCTATTGCCCAGAGTTGCAGAGTGGGACCCATGATTGGAGTAGGCACTGAGGCGAGAATTATCAGGTTCGTGGAATTTTTGAGCCCAAGACCCCCCGAGGAGGGGGAATTGAACCCTGGTCCCGGGCTAGACCTCTGCATCAGGGTCTGCCGCTCTAACCATTGAGCCACACTGCTCAACTGGACTCCTATGGAAACTTGGTCCTAACTATAACTACCTCCCGGCGACCACCAGTAGGTAATATATATATATATATTCTGCCATATTACCTACTGGCGGTCGCCAGTAGGTATATATAGTTAGGATTTTTTCTCTATGGGATTTTTGAAAATTCTATGTCTAATAACTTTGGCGTTTGTGGACGGAATTGGCTGAAATTTTCAGGAAAATGGCACATTTTGTTTCTGAGCAGCCCCTGAAAATTTTGGGGGGGTTCGTCAAGGGGGGGCCGAGAAAAAAGGGGGGTCCCAAAACGCGTTTTTCCCATGTTAATTTCCATAGGGCGGTTGGCCTCACTTTTAGCCCGAACGGCTGAATGGATTTGCACGAAACTTGGCAAAATTGTAGGGACTGGTAGCCCGATGTGCCTTTTGTAGGTCTCAATATATGTGCTCCAGTGGATTTTGAGAAATTAACGTTTAAAAAAAGATATATATCTGTAACAGCGGACCGGGCAGCGCTCCAGGACGCGTACTTTTCGCGCAACGGAGCTTTGTGAAGCGAAGCTGATTGGTTCTCCGGCGTCTGTCAACATTCCAAACAGTCCGTAGCGGCCGCCATCTTGTCTCTCGGTAGGATCGAGAGACAAGAGGAGGCCAAAGCGAAGGGGCAAATGACCATAAGGGGGCATAGTACATTGTCGCTGACCCCCTAGGTTTGATGTGGAGGTTTTAAAAGGGCCCCGCGGGGCAAAAAAAAATAAAATAATAATAATCGAACGGCTGAATGGATTTGCACGAAACTTGGCAAAATTGTAGGGACTGGTAGCCCGATGTGCCTTTGCTAGGTCTCAATATATGTGCTCCAGTGGATTTTGAGAAATTAACGTTCAAAAAAAGATATATATCTGTAACAGCGCTCCGCTTCGCGTACTTTTCGCGTTACGGAGGTTTGCGAAGCTGATTGGTTTTTCGGCGTCTGTAAACATTCCAAACAGTCCGTAGCGGCCGCCATCTTGTCTCTCGGTAGGATCGAGAGACAAGAGGAGGCCAAAGCGAAGGGGCAAATGACCATAAGGGGGCATAGTAGATCGTCCCTGACCCCCTAGGTTTGATGTGGAGGCTTTGAAAGGGTCTCGCAGGGCAAAAAAAAAATATACAGTTTTTTTAGTTTTTTTGCGTGGAGTGCGCCCGGTTCGCGAACCGGGAAGCGTTCTGGGGAGCGTACTTTCTTGAAAATTCGTGAAAAAAGTTAGAGTAAAATAATAATTGTGAGTGATCAGATGTAGGGTAGCTCTGAGAAGAGCTTTTGGGTTTATGGTACATTTAGGTACTTATAAGTAGGTACCAATGCACAGTCTTAAATTCAGAGTGAAAACTCTGTTGCCCTCATCTGAGAAGTGAACTCCATCTCCTCTGTAGATATCTTGCATGTAGTAACGCAAGTTATTGTTGTACAGGGAGCCCATTCCATGGTCTCTCATGTAAGCTGAAACAGATTTGTTTACATGCTTCCTCGATTTCTCAATTTGTGGACAAAATTGGTTCGACCACCTCCATTTCTGTCTTTGGCATATATTTGAATATACCAAGGCAGTCTGAGGAAAAAGTGCCATCAATTGCTCAAAGGTGTCCTTTAAAAGCATTTCCAGACCTACCCCAGTCAAAGTGCCCAAATCATTACCTCCACAGTGCACAATTAACAGGTCAGGTTTTGGCAAATGCATAAAGGTTTTCACCAATGGTATCAATTGGTGACATTTTAATCCTCTGTGGCCAAACCACTTAATTTCCACATCTTGTAAATTGAGGTTAGGTAAATTCCTGTTTTCAGCGTACCTTTGAGCCCAATAGATGTAACTATGTCCAACAATCCAGACAGAAAACATGGTGAGAGAAGGTTCTGCTGCAGTCAGATGAAGTGTGGCAATGAAATGGCAGTTGAAAAAATGAGAGTGTAAAATGAAAAAAACTGAGGAGTTTCTGTGTTAATGAAGCAGTAAGAGTGATTGGTGGATTTTGATTGCTGAAAACAGAAAGTTAGTGTGCATGGATGAGTTCGTTGAAAGATGTATTTTGAGTGGCGAAGAAAAAATCATTAAATGAAAGAATGCTCTGGATATGCAGGTGCACTGAGAGTTCAGAGTTCAATTGCAACATTGTTGTGTGAGAGGTCTTGCAAGAGGTGGTTGCTATGCAGAAAAAGCAGAGAGGGGGCAGAGGGGGGAAGGGTTTTGCTTTGAAAAAAAGTGAGGGAAGAGTTTTGATTGGGTGACATGAGAGATCTGTGTGAGGAATTACAGCATTTCTGTGCTTTTGATAGCTGCAGACTCTGGAGTGCATACCTTTTGCTCTGCTGAAGACAAATTGGTGTGTTTCTGAGACTGTTTTGAAACTCAAAGTATTTGCTAAGGTGAGAAAAGATTTCTTTAATTTAGATAGAAAATAGTATGCTTTAGGGAGAAAATTATGAAGAAAGTTGTGTTTTTCAAATGTTGCTTTGTCTCAAGTGTTTCACAAATAGATTTTGTTTCTTTGAGAAATTGTAATTGGAGAAAATGTGAAGTATTAGTACTTACAGGGCTTTTATGTGCATAGGAGCTGTGGAGTGTTTTCAAATTATGACTTGTAAATCGTTTTTGAGAAAAAGCAATGGTTTTAATATTGATGAGAAGGACATAATGGTGTCTGCTTCTTTATAAGGTAATTGAGAGTCTCTGATGTTATTTTTCCCATTTCAATGTAAGAAGTTTGTCTGTGGAGCAAATTGCTTGTAAATATGCTCCCACCTGTGCATGGCAAATTTAGATTTTGAATGTTTCCGTTACATAGGCATGTTAAAGGTGACTGAAACATGCTGCAAAGGCAATCAAAAAATGCTTTTATGTGTCTTAAGGACATTTTAAGTCATTTCCCCATGTGTAGTGTTTTCAAATTATGAGTTGAAAATCGTTTTTGAGGTAAAGGAATGTTTTCAAAATTTATGTGCGCCATATGACCCCAAATTTCTTTTTCAGGGGTGCAGCAGGGTGTTCTTGAGACACCCCTGCACCGTCGGAAAAATTCGTAATTTGCGATGAGGTAATTGCTAATCGCAAATTGCACCTTCATTCCTATGGGCCTCCTGCTGCATGGAAATGAATGGGTAATTTGTAATTAGCAAATAGGTCATCGCAAACTAGGAATGGTAAAGAATCGCTATTTATTCCTTAAAGTTCGCTATTTAGGAAATGCAAAAAACTTTGATGATACATATGGCGGTTCATCTCTAACAAGATAAGAAGCATAGGGATAGATTTATGATGACTGGCGCATCACCAGGGATGTGTTAGTCATTCTGTGCCACTGTTCCGTCACCTATGGTGTGCTGCATTTACAATGCGCGCATCATGGGGCAAAAACAGCACAGATGCGTGACGTATTTGTGCCGTAAAGTTGGCGCATTGCTGGAGTTGTATCGCAAGTGTGATGAAGCTCCAGCAAGGGTCGGGGGTGCCCCTGTCGCAGGGTTTCTGTTCTCACACAGAACTGTGGACAGAGGATTGGAACTTCGGCGAATTAGGGTGTCCCAAAACTCACCTTAGTAATCAAAACCCCTTAGCAAGCTAGGTACAGTGTCACATTGGATATAACAAACTCTCAATGTTTAGACAATCCAGAATATGAACTTATAGTACCTCAGGATACGTGGAACTCATGAACAGTCGGTCGTTATACATTTCTTAGAAACCAGAACATGGAGTTAAGAAGAACACATGTGTATTTGAAATGTTTATTTACTAATGCCGTCTTCTCAGGCGTAGTATCTTAGATTATACAAGTACACATATTATCAGTAGCAAAATTACCAGCATAGTCAGTAGTACATAAAAAGCGAATGGTGACAGTATGTTAACATGATGTAAATGAATAAGAGTTAGCAACACTTATAAGCAGCCGCGGGCCGTGGAGGGAGTTACGGTGGGGCAGGGAGGCGGGGAGGGGGAGGGGCAGGGTGGAGAGGGCTCCACCCTGCCCCTCCCCCTCCCCGCCTCCCTGCCCCACCGTAACTCCCTCCACGGCCCGCGGCTGCTTATATCTCACCCTCCCTAATACACATAATATATTATTTGCTAAGAAGGTCTCTTTGTGTTGGTTTAGGGCGTGCCGATACTTTAGTGTCTTAGATTTGAAGGAATCACATCAGCATACACCAGCTCTCTCTTCATGTGAACCGCATCAAGTGTTGTGTATGTGTGTTCGGCAAAGCAATATAAAACCCGCCTCATGACCAGAATTGGGAGAAGCTGCACTTATGTTATGAGTATGAAGTCGTGGAGATCAGACCTCATAACAATTCTGTATCGTGTTGTTCTTGAAACTTCAGCACTCGCTGTACAGATATAGTTTAAGAAGTAAAGTAGATAGTAGAGCAATAACATATTATTCTCATGTAAATCACGATGAACTATTAGGTTGAAAGCTAAAGCAACAACTAAGTGTCGTGTGCAGAAGTTGCAAAAAAGGAAAAAATGGCGTTTAAACCGGTAATGAGTCCATGCTAACTTAACACGGTGTAAAGATATCCAGGACCTAGATGACACCTCCCCATGATCCGGAAACGAACTGAATAAGATAATAGAAGTGCCATCTCATGAGAGCAGATTGCAACTTTATATGTGGACGGTCCGCAAGGTAAAACATTAAAAACTAGGAAAATTTAATGCTAAAGAAAAATAAAACAGCCAAGTACTTTATCGAGTCTTAAGCCAATAGGCAAGCTAAATAATAAAAACTTGACAAATAAGTCAATGAATTGTCAATGAAATGCTAGTACTCAGCATATCAAACATGAAAAAGGTCAATGACATAACTGTGTATGCAAAATAAGCTGCAACAGCCTCCAATAGGAAGTCACCGTCTTCATCCGAAAAGAGTTCAGCCATCCAATTTAAAAGCGGAAAAGAACATAAGTGCTCTCCCAGCACCGGATCCTCTATCAACATCAGAGGACAGCTCGGTGGGTTTTCAAGAAAGCTCTGTTCCAAGAAAGACTGTGTTGCCGCCAGTAAATTCCAGGGACCAATTAGTCCATGCATCAATGCCACAGCCATAATCCTTTCGCCAGGACAAACCAACTCGTGAGTAATGATAGGAGTCATCAGCTGATTAAAGTCGACGTCAGGAGAAACCGGTCCGCAGAGACACAAATCAATGGCCCAATCGAAATCACAGGTCAGGCAGTGAAATACAGGCTGGACACAGGTGAAGTAGGAGAATCGAAAAGATAATCCATATGCCGTGCTTAATATCGCCAACAGCATTGTGCCATAATATTCTAGCATGCGATTGCGGAGCAGTGTCAGCAGCTGCAGGGCGGGAGCTTGCACAGGAGGGACATCCATATTTAAAAATGTAAAAAAGCACAAGAGCGTCCGCTGGTAATGCAAGTAAAAATGGGAATCCACGAAGCAGAGTGTAAAAAATAGAATGAAAGAAAGCAGGGATGACTCCAAAGATTTTCTCAAATGAAGTCACGAGACCACTGGTAACAACTTTAAAAAAGTGCGCCAGGCCCTTTGTGGAGGACGCGTTAGAGATAGTCCGAACCATCTTGCTGAAATGGAAAGGCGAATCTGTATTTAAAAGGGTCTGCACCTCTGTACGGGTGTTCGCTATGTGAAGCACGAAAGTTTCACGGGCCGAACTCAAGGCCACCTCTCTCTGAGACAAAAGAGCTCTTATTCTTGCCATGCCGTTGAAATCTGCTCCCAAGGTTGGTATTTGTGGCCAGATTGAAAACTCCCTATGTTCATGTGTGGGAGGAAATAGAACATTTCTGCAGCAAATAACCCGTTCATTTACTGTTACGATAAAATGAATACTTTTAATTAACCCAGAACAATCTTCATTATTGAGCATCAAATAACTACCATTTTCCAAGAACTTGAACGTGGGGATGATAGCAGGAACTGGTGTGCCTTGCAACACGCAAGCCATATTTGGTCGGTGTTTGTTGCATGAACCGTGTAACTGTATGTGCCTACACATTAGTGAATGATCTGGCGTCTCAGTGCATTCCTCTCCATTCAGATAAAGTTCTTGATCATCTTTGAAAATCTGTATGTGTATGGAAGCGACCAGACCTCATGAAGAAAACCACTACCTAAAGGTTAATAACGACCTATTGGTATATATTTCATACAATTTGAAAACTTATATAAAGCAAAAGGCAGCGTTATTAAACCGTGGATAAGGCACGTTGCCAAAGCAGTCAACCTTTTGGATTTATACTGGAAATGTTAAAGGAACAATTACGGAGTAGGGCCTGTAAATCTTTAATGGACAACGAGTAAAATTACTCCAACCATCATATTTCTCTAACTCCGGGATAGTAGGGGTGTTTAATTTTTTAGAAGTAGCCAATCCAAAGCATTTGGTCTGGGAAATTGTTTCATTCACAAACAACATATGATTTGGGATGAGACATGCCCGGTGGAAAGCCTCAGTGCCTTGTATCTGCCAGGTTCGTGAACCCCAAACTGATGTAGATCCTGGATATTTTTACTCTGTGTTACGTTAGCATGGTCTCATTACTGGTTTAAACGCCATTTTTCCTTTTTTGTAACTTCTGCACACGACACTTAGTTGTTGCTTTAGCTTTCAGCCTACCTGCGTCAAGATCTATGCCTGCTTCAAGCAGGCGCAGGGTTTTGATGCAGCTTTGTCCTATCTGATTGTAAATGCGGCCCACCGTGGGTGGCAGAGCAGCGGTGCACGTTAACTGGTGCATCCCTGGGGATGTGCTAGTTAATATAAATCTGCCCCTTTACATTTAATTATGTGCAGGGGACACAGAGTAGGTGAGGTTTATCCAAGGTTAAGAAGAGATGAGTCCTGTTCAGTGAAAAATTGGAGATAGGCTTCAGTATATTATATACTTAAGTAGTGTGTTAAGTTTTTGATGACTGTTATTAATTTACTGTTGGGTAATAGTGGTTAATAACATTTTTTATTATATTTTACCACAGATTCAACTGCAGATTATTTCAAGATTTTAGGATGCCTAGCAAAGAAAGAGTGAGAAAGGCTGCAAAACGTCAAAGACAGCAGGACCATGGAATAATGCAGCAGTCCTCTAACAAAAAGATTTGTCAAGTCACCAAGAAAGCACCGGGTAAGAGTCCAAAAACAGTCATAAGAAATATGTGTAGTAAAAAAAATATTACTACAGAAAATGTTTCAGTCCAGAAAAGGAGAAACAATTCAAATGGTAAGGAAAGGCCAATGAGAAATGTTACTGCTAGAGTAAGAGATAACTCTATGCATGAAAGTAGAAGGAAACAACAGTTTAGGGATATTCGTAAACGAATGTTCCGCAACAGGATAATTGGGCATTTGTTAAAAAATATTAAGAAAGGTCAACAGAAAGTGGTTTTTTATAAGAGAAAAAAAATAGTTGAGAAAGTTATTGATCAGGCATTTGAAATTAAACGTAAGTTATTTATTTTGACAATCAATAGAATTAGGAAGGTAAACAAGGTAATTTATGATTTCAAAAGAAATAGTAGATGGAAGAGAATAGTTAATCGTAGTAATTTTTGTGAAGTTTTTTCTGGAGAATGGATGCATAGTTCAAGCTCTGAGGCATTTTTTAATGAGGAGAGTTATTTCCAGGATAATGATTTGGTGCATGCAGTTGACACCAGTGGTCGAGCTTATGAAGTAAAAGATGGTTGTCCAGTTGAAAAAGAAAAAGTTGTGAGAACAGAGATAGAAGAGGTGTTAGGTAATGAGGTTTTAGGGAGACGTCCTAAGGGTCCTGTGTACACCTGGAAGTGTAGTAGTATTTGCAGTGTACGACAGGATTCCATCAATTTACTTTGTGATTTTATACGGTCATTTAATAAGAAAAGTTTGAAGCAGAAAATGAAGTTGTTGCAAGAATTAGATCCTTGCAGAGTGAGAGAAGTGATAGGTTTGCATGGTCATTCACTGGCTTGTCTTTCCAGGAGAGTATGCCAGAGTGTTTTTCATCATTTCAGGATGCTAGCAGTGCATCATAATAAAGTGAGGAAATTAGTTAGAATGTTGTATTATGCTAAGAGTCCAGCAATTATGCTTAAACAATTATGCGCTGCTCTTTTGCATGGTTCTGAAATAGATGTGAAGAATATATGTGAAGAAATTGAATTTTGTTACTTTGGAAGTAAAGAGGAGAATGTTGAAATTGACCAAGAAGAAGAGAGTAATGTGGAAGATAGTGTACAGGTTTCCAGTACAGATAATTTCCAGAGGGAAATTGCGACGTTTGAGGTGAAATCAAGTGAGAGGCCAAATTTCATTTGTGTGTGTTGTCGACGCACTTATTATAAGAATCAGACTAAGTTAGTGGATTTATATGGAAAAAGTGAAAGGGAAAATAATAGTGAATGGAAGGATTTTACAACATACTTGATGGTAGAAAATTGTTTTGATTTGGGATTGGATCAATGTGTGTGTACTTATTGTTGTAACAAATTAAATCAAAACCAGATGCCTGCTAGAGCAGTTCATAATAATCTGGAATTGGTTGAGATTCCTTCTGAATTGAAGGATTTAAATACTTATGAATCTATTTTGATTCAAAGTATCCATCCCTTTCAGGCTATTGTAAGAATGGAGCCAAAGACAGGGAAATTGCCTCCATCAGATTTACAGAGAGGATTAAAGGGAAGAGTTGTTTATTTGCCTCTAGATTTGAAGAAAAACATTAACACAATTGGAGTAGAAAAAGTGGAAGAGGAACCTCTTGTTATCTTAGTTAATGGGGTTCCGACAAAGAATAAGAAAATATGGCAAGATTTAGTAGATGTTAGGAAAGTCAAAAGGGCAACATTGTATTTGAAAAAAAATAATAAATACTATAAAAATGTATATGTTGCAGAAGAGGAAGTAAGTGAGGAAGAGGATAGCGATTTGTGTGCTGGTCAAATTGAGAAAGTAGAACCCTGTACTAGTGAAGAAATATATGAACATTATAGTGTTCATCCTTTGCATTCCAAGGAAGTCATGGGGAATGCTATTGAGTTGTTTCAAATGAAACAAGCGAAAGGGAGTCCCATTAGTGTTTGGGAGGAAAGTTTGGAAGCTCGGTGTTTCCCACAGCTTTTTCCAACAGGTCAGGGAGGAAGATATGATGAGCGACCTCATCAAATTCCTGCTTCTGAATACCGGACTTTGCGATTGTATGCAGGAGATCCTAGGTTTCGACAATGCATTCCTTATTTGTTTCATCTCCTGTTTGAAAGCGATCTGTCTGGACTGTCATATGCAGTGAACCACATCTTGAAAAGTGGTATACACATGCAAAACATCTCGGCAAGTGACTTTATGGATAAAGTCAATGTCCAAGACAGTATTTTGGATTCTCACCTGATTAATCTCATGGCGTGTCAGCGTGGTACTAATGAGTACTGGTACCGTCGTAATGGTGATTTAAAATGTATGCTGAGGAACTTAGGAACTCCCACATGGTTCCTCACTTTGAGCTGTGCTGAGTATGGCTGGGAAGACTTACTTGAATTTCTACGAGAGGCAAATGCTAACGTAGAAAACATCGAATTCAAGACACCTGGAGAACTGTGCTCTTTGGATCCAGTCAATGTATGTAGGTACTTCAATCATAGATTTGAAGGTATGATGTCTTTCATCATGAATAAGAAGAATCCACCTCTTGGAGAGGTGTTGGATTTCTTCTGGAGGAAGGAGTACCAAGCAAGAGGTGCTCCTCATATACATATGTTGCTGTGGATCAAGGATGCACCTAAATTTGGAACGGAGGCAGACGACTCAGTGATGAGTTTCATAGAACAGTATTCTACGTGTGCTGTTCCAAACGCAAAGGAGAAAAAAAGCCTAAGAGAAAAAGTTCTACGTTTCCAAAGCCATCGATGTGGAAAGTACTGTCGTCGTAAATTCCGGAACAAAGACAAGTTCTACACCAAATGTCGTTTCGGCTTTCCACGATCGGTGATTTCTAAAGGAAGAGTGAACAGTTTGATGTCTTCGCTGCGACATAATGTGATGAAGAAATCACCTAAAAACACATACAATTCGAAGAGGAACGAAGAGTCTAAGTACATCAACGACTACAACCCGGTGATTTTGTCCATGTGGAATGCTAACATGGATATACAGTTTGTGGCTGATAACTGTATGGCTGTGGCTCGGTATGTGACATCTTACATCACCAAAAAAGAGAAGACAGAATTGAAGGATATGTGGGAGGACATTTCCCATGAAAAGAGCCTCAGCAAGAAGTTGTACAGTTTCAGTCTGAAGATGTTGTCGCATCGAGAAATCGGAGCTTACGAATGTTCTGACCGGTTGTCTTCAGCAAGTCTCTATGCCAAGTCCAGGAGTATCGTTTGGGCGAGTGTTGGTCTTGCTGCAACGCGTAATCGAGTTCTGAAACCTGTGCGGGAAATTGAGTATTTGGCAGAAAAGGAGCCAAACAGTACCGACATTTTGAAGAGCAACATGTTGGATACATATTATCCAAATCGAAGCAGTCACCTCGAGAATGTTTGTCTGTATGAGGTTCTGCAAAATTACATATTCAAGAGGAACATCAAAGAAGATACTGAGAAAGGAGTGTATGCTGTAATAGGAAGTGAGGGATGTCTGGTCAAGCAAAGAAAATGCCACTTGATAAACCATCGAAAATTGAGTGGCGAATCTCCTGAAAAAAATGAGTTTTTCTATTTAGCACTTTTGCAACTTTTTAAGCCTTGGCGTGCAGAAGAGGAACTGCTTGGAGATTTCCTTTGTTACGAAGACTCATTCAATGCTGCCAAGGAGACCATAGAATGTCCTGCTTTTCCCAAATATGTAGAAATGTTGAATGTGGAAATTGAGCAGGAAGCAACGATTGCAGCCGAGATTGCCAGAGACAGTTCTCAGGACAGTCAGAGTTCTGCTTCATTGAGTCAGGATCCACTAGGAGGACCTCTTATCGAAAATGAAGCCGCCACTGCTATGAATGAAGTGGAAAGAGCCATGGCACATGCTCAGGAGGATGCGGTTAACTTACAAGAGTTGGAAAGACAACTCAACGTTGAGCAGAGGAAAATATATGACGAACTTACCATGCAAATTGATCATGGATTAAGTCATGACAAGAAAGAGTGCTCATGTACGTCGTTGAAGCCTGTCCGACTGTACGTGAGTGGAGAAGCGGGAACTGGAAAAAGTTTCCTTATTAAAGCAATTTCATGTTATTTGCAGGAAAGGACAGAGTCATCGCTGTCTTGTGTTGTCACCGCTCCAACTGGACTGGCAGCACATAACATTAAAGGGATTACTTTACATCGTTTACTGATGCTGCCAGTGGAGCATGACAACAAATTAGAATATCACAAGCTATCTGGAGATGCTTGTTTTGAAGTTTCAAGAGTCTTGAGGAAAATGAAACTTCTTATCATTGACGAAGTAAGCATGGTTTCCAATGTCATGCTTGCCTTTGTGCATTTGAGAATGCAAGAAGTTCTCAAAACAGAGTATGATGTGTTATTTGGTGGCAAACACATCATTGTTTTCGGAGATCTTCTGCAGCTGACACCAGTGAAAGGGCAACCTGTGTTCAAAATGCTCACGCATGAAGATACCAGGAAGTGCTTAGGGAGTATTGGCAACGTCAATATATGGTTAAACTTCAATTATGCTGAACTGCATGAAAATATGCGTCAGGCAAAGGATGAAGTTTACAAGACTATTCTACAAGATGTTAGAATTGGAAAAGTGACCGAGCATGGGAAAGAAGCTTTACATGCACGATTACTGACAAATTTATATCCAGACGAAGATGTTGTGCCTGAGAATATTTTTCAGAAAGTTACTGAGAAAAAATCTGGAATATGTTTGATGCCAACTCTTGCAGAATGTGCCAAATTCAACAACAAAATGTTGCATTTAGAAAAGCAAGAGATTGCGAAATTGGAAGCTATTGACAGAGTAGAGCATATGGGATCAACAATTATTTTGTCTGAGAATCTGAAAACAAAATTGGATTCATTAGAGAAGAGTATATCTAAAACTGCGGGTTTTGAAAAGACTCTGAATGTGTGCTTGAACTGCCGTATAATTTTAAGAAGGAATTTACATGTTGAAAGAGGTCTGGTAAATGGATCAATGGGTAATGTTGTTGATTTTGTGAAATACAGAAATAGAGATGGAATTGAATTTTTAAAAATTAAATTTGATGGCATTGAGGAAGTACAGCTAATTGCTCGTTGTTCTGCTAGATTTTTGCTTGTAAAAGACTTATATGTTCGTCGTAAGCAGTTTCCTGTTTGCTTGGCATATGCGGTGACAATCCATAAATCGCAAGGTTTAAGTGTAGACTGTGCATTGGTGAATATTGGCAGTTCTGTGTTCAAGGAGGGTATGGCATATGTGGCATTGTCACGAGTTAGGACTTTATCGGGATTGTACTTGATTGAGTGTGATGTCACAAACATTTGTGCGGATCTAGATTGTGTTAAGGAATACAATAGGTTGAGAAGAGAGTATGCACCACATTTGCCTCAGTATCCTTTGTTTGAGAAACGTGTGGTAGGCCGGAAACGAAGAAATGTGACCAATACTGGGGAGGTTGTAGCAAAAAGACGAAAAGTCGATGAACCTGAAATTATAAGCAGAAACAAAAAGGATTCTGTTGAAGATGTTGTTGGTTTTCAATTTGAAAACAGTTCTGGTGTCAACTGCTATGCTAATGTAGTGGTTAATGTTTTGTTTTCTCTAGAAAATGTAAAAGAAGAGATTGTGGTCAATTCTGATCAAAGATTTTGCAGTTTGTTAAATTCTGTGTTAGAGAAATGTAGCACTGATAGAACAAACATAGAAAGTGTGTCTGAAATTCGAAATCTGTTAGACAGATGTTCAGGCCAAACACAATTCTCTCAAAATAGTCAGCAAGATTGTCAGGAGTTTTTAATGTATATGCTTGATGTATTGCATGATGAAGGTGTAGATGTAGATCACCTGTTTGGGCTTTCTTATCAATGGCAGCATGACTGCGAGAACTGTAGGGTATCAAGTACTACTAGTGTAGACTCAGAAAGATTTATATATTTAACTTTGCCAGACAGTAAATCAGTCTCTTTTAATAAGCTAGTAAAAGCAGCTGATCACAATATGGAGTGTAGGCAATGTAAATCTGAAATGATGTCCACATTATTTATACGAACATATGGCCAGTATGTCATTTTAATGTTCCAACGATGTAGGCCTGATGGAACAAAATTGACAACTTTAATTAAAAATTTTGTGGCTTCACAGTTGTCAATATCAGGAAGGACTTTTGTAACTGTAGCAATTATATATCATGATGGTCCTTCAATAACATCAGGACATTATACAGCTTATTTAAAGTGTAGAAATGGCTGGTCATTCTGCAATGATTCTGTTTTAATTTTCCCAAAAAAATTGCCATATGACCTTAAAAACTCTTACCTGGTGTTTTTAAAACGAAAATTTTAGGGAAAGAATCTCGGGATGTGCTCTGAGGAATTTCAAGAAGTTCTCATGGCTCCTACACTATTTGGCCTTGAGGATAAGTGTAGTACAGAGACATAACTTTTTACCATAACACTGGACGTCATTGAGAAATACGTGCACTTTGAATGAGTTCAGAAAAACTATTTCTTTTTATAAGCTAATTGAAGCAGCCAATCAAAACATGGAGTAGAGGGAATGTAAGTCTGCAATGCTGTCTACTGTTTTACATTGCTTTGTGATTAAAAGTGATGTAGAGAATTAAATAATTGTACTAGTCATAAAGGTAGTGTAAGTCTGCTTCATAGTAAGCAGTATCAGTGTGATAGGAAATGTAGAACATGATTGAGCAAGAAGGGGAAGATATTACTAGTCCAGGATTGTGTAAATGATCTTCAACATTTTAATTCTGAAAGTTGCGGAAATGCGAAAAGACGGGATTGGCTTACAAGAAATCCAAGAGTTATAAATGGCTTTGACAAGATTTGGCCTTGTGGAAACTTGTGGTAGAGAGCAAGAAGTCATTTATTGTATGTAACATGTTTTTGAAAACGATAGAGGTTTTCTTTCAGAAAGTGGCGGGTTGAAAGTAATAACAGCACAACAGAGTGTAAGCTGTTCATAGGACATCCTTGGCCGTCATGGAAAGTAAGTTAACTTTAAGGAGTTCTGAATTCTGATTTGTTATGTTGTATGGGTTTTTTAAACACAATCATTTTGATTGTGTTTTTTTTTCCCCGCTGTTATATGATGAATACCTTCAAGTCACTGTTTTTAGTGAAATTTGATACATTCTGAGAACAGCAAAAATAAACCATTTAACATGTATAATTAATTCTGTTCTGTTTGCATTTATGCTGTACATGTAGAACTGTGTAGGAGGCATGGAGAAGGTGAGGCTTCTGTAAGTGTCAAAGTTGTTGCATACAGTGAACACATTCACACATCGGTCCACTCTTCCTTGGATGTGGTGGAGGTGGTGGGGAAGCACCAGCTGAAGCTACTAAAGAAGCCATTGTTCACTGGTAACAAAGGGTCTTTCTCTCACAATGATGAAAGTCAGAGTGAGGAAAGAAAGAGGGATTTTCATCATTTGGGAAAAACAATAGTTCTCAACCAATGAAAAGTGTTCATTTTAGATTATATGACCTAGTCTTACATCATTAGGAAACCAAAAGTGAAATGAACCAATGAAAAGTGTTATTACCAAGTCACATGACCTGCTGTGTTTATGTTACACGCTTTGCAGGGCCTTCCGGTTTGCTTCCAGAAACCTGTGCTTTGCGACTCGGTAAGCGTACCAGTTCGCTAACGTAGTACGTCATATGACGTATCACGCGACAACGCGAAACGTCATGCGGACGGGAGGCGTCACGATGTTGTTTTCTAACGCGGCAGTTGCGGTAAAGAAACGTTTACTGGCTCGCGGTCTATTTCGCGGCATCAAGGTCAGCTAACGGGAAGCTTCCCGATTCGCGAAGTGGGAACGAAGAAAAAAATTAAAAAAAAAAAAAAGTTATTAATAAACATATAAAATATATTTTGGGATTTAAAGAAGAATACATTTTACAACTACAGATATTTGCTATTAAAAAACCATTGAAATTCACTGAAAAAACCATAGGTTATAGATTATATATAGTTAGGAATTAGCATTTACAAAACCTTGAAAATTCACTGAAAAAACCATAGGTTATAGACCATATATAGTTAGGAATTAGCATTTAAAAAACCTTATTTTACTCACACAAAACCATTGAAATTCCATATATAGTTAGTTGCACTAACTATATATCGCGCACCCGCAATCCACTGCTGATGATGTCACATATTACATCATTCATGACATGGTCAGTGACATCACTGATGACATCACTGATGACATCTCAAATGACATCACTGATGACAACATCCAGTGATTATGTGTTTCTGTAAAGTTTAAATATGTTTTACATATTGAAGAATGAGTGGATGTATAAGTGTCTGAATGAAGGTTTTAGTAGGTGCGTGATTGACTGTATGAGTGAGTGATTAAATGCGTCTTACTAAATGCACGGGTTAGTGACTAAACTGTCTGAAAGTGTGCATCAGTATGTCTGTTGTTGTGCAAGCTGCTGCATGTGTTGATCAGTAGCTATATAAGTAGCTATATGGGTTATTGATTGGTTGCACAAGTATTTGTATGGGAGACTGAGTGTGTGTATGGCTGGCTGGGAGGTGTGTGACTCTGTGCAGATCAATGTGTACTTGTATCAGTGATTCTATAAGAGAGTAAGTATGTGTTAGTATATGTTTGAAAATGTAAGGTACTCTATGTTTAACTGTGTAGATTAGAAAATGGAAGTGTGATTGAATCTTTACAGGACTGACTAGGTGTGTGAGTAACTCCATGGATGAGTGGCAGAGTGTGAGTGTCTGTATAGGTGTATGAGTGCATATGATAGTGTTGTAAAGATGAGTGATTGTATGTATGAATGATTGTATGGGTGAATGAGTGAATGTGTGTGTAGACGTAGGAATCAGTGAGTGCGTATGTAGTAACTAGTATTGGTGTGTCAATGGTTTCAAAAATTATACTCTGTATTTAACACTGGGTTGTAACAGAGGTTATATTAAAGTGTGAGGAGATGCATTGTATTGTCACATTAATGATATCATCATTGATGTGACCATTGATGTCAAATGAGATGTCATCAGTGATGTCATCAGTGATGTCATTTGAGATGTCATCAGTGATGTCATCAGTGATGTCACTGACCATGTCATGAATGATGTAATATGTGACATCATCAGCAGTGGATTGCGGGTGCGCGATATATAGTTAGTGCAACTAACTATATATGGAATTTCAATGGTTTTGTGTGAGTAAAATAAGGTTTTTTAAATGCTAATTCCTAACTATATATGGTCTATAACCTATGGTTTTTTCAGTGAATTTTCAAGGTTTTGTAAATGCTAATTCCTAACTATATATAATCTATAACCTATGGTTTTTTCAGTGAATTACCTACTGGCGGTCGCCAGTAGGTATATATAGTTAGGATTTTTTCTCTATGGGTTTTTTGAAAATTCTATGTCTAATAACTTTAGCGTTTGTGGACGGAATTGGCTGAAATTTTCAGGAAAATGGCACATTTTGTTTCTGAGCAGCCCTTGAAAATTTGGGGGGGGGTTCGTCCAGTGGGGGCCGAGAAAAAAGGGGGGTCCCAAAACGCGTTTTTCCCATGTTAATTTCCATAGGGCGGTTGGCCTCACTTTTAGCCCGAACGGCTGAATGGATTTGCACGAAACTTGGCAAAATTGTAGGGACTGGTAGCCCGATGTGCCTTTTGTAGGTCTCAATATATGTGCTCCAGTGGATTTTGAGAAATTAACGTTTAAAAAAAGATATATATCTGTAACAGCGGACTGGGCAGCGGCCCAGGACGCGTACTTTTCGCGCAACGGAGCTTTGTGAAGCGAAGCTGATTGGTTCTCCGGCGTCTGTCAACATTCCAAACAGTCCGTAGCGGCCGCCATCTTGTCTCTCGGTAGGATCGAGAGACAAGAGGAGGTCAAAACAAAGGGGGAAATAACTATAAGGGGGCATAGTAGATCCTCGCTGACCCCCTAGGTTTGATGTGGAGGTTTTAAAAGGGCCCCGCGGGGCAAAAAAAAAAAATAATAATAATAATCGAACGGCTGAATGGATTTGCACGAAACTTGGCAAAATTGTAGGGACTGGTAGCCCGATGTGCCTTTGCTTGGTCTCAATATATGTGCTTCAGTGGATTTTGAGAAATTAACGTTCAAAAAAAGATATATATCTGTAACAGCGCACCGCTTCGCGTACTTTTCGCGTTACGGAGCTTTGCGAAGCGAAGCTGATTGGCTCTCCGGTGTCTGTAAACATTCCAAACAGTACGTAGCGGCCGCCATCTTGTCTCTCGGTAGGATCGAGAGACAAGAGGAGGCCAAAGCGAAGGGGCAAATGACCATAAGGGGGCATAGTAGATCCTCGCTGACCCCCTAGGTTTGATGTAGAGGTTTTAAAAGGGCCCCGCGGGGCAAAAAAAAAAATAATAATAATAATCGAACGGCTGAATGGATTTGCACGAAACTTGGTAAAATATTAGGGACTGGTAGCCCGATGTGCCTTTGCTATGTCTCAATATATGTGCTTCAGTGCATTTTGAGAAATTAACGTTCAAAAACAAGATATATATCTGTAACAGCGCTCCGCTTCGCGGAGATAAAATTATATCTGTATTACCTAGCTGTTGCTAACACCAGTTAGCGACGGCTAGTAGGAGATAGCGACCATCTTGGGTCCCACTTTGCATGTGAGTGATATTTATCACTAATGACATGCAAAGTGGGCATGCCAAGATGTTAGCGACTGGAAACAGTCGCTAACATCGCTATCTCCTAGGGACGGGTAGCCCGATGTGCCTTTGCTATGTCTCAATATATGTGCTTCAGTGCATTTTGAGAAATTAACGTTCAAAAACAAGATATATATCTGTAACAGCGCTCCGCTTCGCGGAGATAAAATTATATCTGTATTGCCTAGCTGTTGCTAACACCAGTTAGCGACGGCTAGTAGGAGATAGCGACCATCTTGGGTCCCACTTTGCATGTGAGTGATATTTATCACTAATGACATGCAAAGTGGGCATGCCAAGATGTTAGCGACTGGAAACAGTCGCTAACATCGCTATCTCCTATTATCAACTTTTGGAAATATTCGAGATAAGCGCGAATATCTCCAAAAAGTAACAGCTGCCCTGAGCAGTTCTTAGCCATGTTATCCAATGGGAGGTGGATAACATGGCTAAGAGCATTAGCTCGGTAATGCATGAATATCGCTGAGTTTTCAGCGATATTAATGCATTGCGGTTGTTTTTTATCGTATTTGCGATAAACCTTGATAATAGCAAGGTTTATCTGCGATAATTTCTGACGGTAAAAAAATCTTTGCAATGCATCGTTAGGGATAAATATCGCTTAACTTTGGTAATATGCCCCAACGTCTGTTAACGTTCGATTCGAAGGAAATCAGGAATTGTTGAAAAACATTGTGTGCGCCATCTTGTCTTTTTTCAAATGCCACACTTTTGTCGTGCACGGCAGCCATTTTAGATGCCTTGACCAGACCCACTCTGTGCACGCTGTCGATCCTTAGCATGGCTCCCCACCCTCGCAAGCATCTCACCCAGGCAGTGGTCACCCCCGCTCTCTGTCTTATGCATGGGTAATAAACCTCCCCCCATCTGCGCTGCTCTTCCCTGAGAATCACACCCTGTGCCCGCCCGACACCTCCCTTTCGCCCTATTCACTACCGCACCCTCTGACACTCCTTTTCCTCTGTGTCCGATTGTCCAGGCCGGTCCTAGGCTATCAGCTAGCCCTGCAGATGTAGTTTATGGCCACAGCTGTAAAGAATCACCCCTCTTCAAAGGAGTTATAGTAGATCAAGGCCCACACTCGATGAGATCCGTCACAGCAGAAGCGTTGCTATTATCTGAAAACCATCCTGTATTGTGATTGGGGAGGGGACCGAGCGTGAAGCGGAAGATTCCAGGGATGACTCTTTGTACATCAAAGTTTTTACAATTATGTGTCACATTAAAAATATATAGCACTCCGACAAGGTAGTAAGATTATAAAACTTTAATGATTTATAAATATATACAAGAAAACAAAAATAGTAATAACATATAAACATTTTTAGGGAAAAACAACGAAGTAGCGGTCGGCTGTGCGAATAGTCCCAACGCAGCACAACGTCCAGATTTCCGGCGTGGGGCGTCGCGGGGGTGGGTCATCAGTAGCAAACTGTTGTGCGAATAGTTCCATGGCAGCAGAACGCGCCGAAATCTAGATGACACGAAAGTGATGTCTAGTAAGTTGCCACCCAGCAAATAACGGCGTGGGGCGTCGCGGGGGGGTGGGTCATCAGTAGCAAACTGTTGTGCGAATAGTTCCAAGGCAGCAGAACGATGGCACCAAGGTGATGTCCAGTAAGTTGCCGCACTGGTTTTGGTATCCTACAATGCTGCTCCGAATAACGGCGTGGGGCGCCCCGGGGGAGGCGGCGTGAACGGGCCTCTCCAGGTGGAGTCTCATCTGTTTTAGTGGGGCGCCCCTTTACCGTTTCAGTTGCCATTCCGTCCGCTTTTGGTCCACTGTGTCAAAATCCGCCATTCAGCTGAGTTGCGCCCACTCTTGCGGTGCAGCGATAGGCGGCTGCCACAGGACTCTCAAAATGGCGGCAGGCTCTTTCCTTTTTGGGCGTGGTCCACTGAAATGGCCCTGGGACACCTTGGAAATCGGACGCTTGTCTGCTAGGTCTTGGACCCCATTCTCGAAAGCGTCCCCTCCGCCTTGAGAATTCATCAAAAGTTTTGGGGGCCCCGACTCCTGCAGGCTTCTGGTGGGGAGCGGCTGCCATGATTGCTCGCGGAATGACCACGACGGAGCTACGAGATGGTGGTGCTCTCATGCTGACGCCAGTTTAGTCTGAAACATCCAGCAACAAGGTGGGGCTTTCATCGTTTGGGGGAAAAAAAAAGTTTTCATCCAATGAAAAGTGTTGTTTTTAGGTCATATGATCAAGCCTTCCATCATTAGGAAACCAAAAGTAAAATGAACCAATGAAAAGTTTTATAAACAAGTCACATGACCTGTTATGCGGCATAGGGTATAAAATGCGGAGAAAATACGTTGGCACGTGAGGCGGCGTCAGTAGCGGACCGATGTGCGAATAGGCCAAAGGCAATACAACGCGCCAAGATCCGGATGGCACCGAGGTGGTGTCCAGCAAGTTGCAGCACTGGTGTGGCCATCCTACAATGCTGAAAGTCGGCGTGGGGCGCCCCGTTGGCCTGTGAGTTTGCGTCAGTAGCGGACCGATGTGCGAATAGGCCGAAGGCAGCACAACGCGCCAAGATCCGGATGGCACCGAGGTGGTGTCTAGTAAGTTGTCGCACTTCTGTGGCCATCCTACAATGTTGAAAGTCGGCGTGGGGCGCCCCGTTGGCCTGTGAGATGGCGTCAGTAGCGGACCGATGTGCGAATGGGGCCAAAGGCAGCGCAACAATATTTTCTGACTGACACCACAAGGCGCTGAGATGCCAAGATCCGGATGGCACCGAGGTGATGTCTAAGTTGCGGACTGATGTGCGAATGGGGCCAAAGGCAGCGTAACAATATTTTTTGTATGGAAGATACCACTAGGCGTTGAGATGCCAAGATTCGGATGGCACTGAGGTGATGTCTAGCAAGTTGGTGTGGTCATCCTACAATGCTGAAACTCGGCGTGGGTCGCCCCATTAGCCTGTGAGATGGCCTCAGTAGCGGACCGATGTGCGAATAGGCCGAAGGCAGCACAACGCGCCAAGATCCGGATGTCACCGTGGTGGTTTCATAGTTGAGAGGCACTTCATCTGCAGTGGGGCGCCGAGATCCGGATGGCACCGAGGTGATGTCTAGCAAGTTGCTGTACTGGTGTGGTCATCCTACAATGCTGAAACTCGGCGTGGGTCGCCCCATTAGCCTGTGAGATGGCGTCAGTAGCGGACCGATGTGCGAATAGGCCGAAGGCAGCACAACGCGCCAAGATCCGGATGTCACCGTGGTGGTTTCATAGTTGAGAGGCACTTCATCTGCAGTGGGGCGCCGAGATCCGGATGGCACCGAGGTGATGTCTAGCAAGTTGCTGTACTGGTGTGGTTATTCTACAATGCTGAAACTCGGCGTGGGGCGCCCCATTAGCCTGTGAGATGGCGTCAGTAGCGGACCGATGTGCGAATGGGGCCAAAGGCAGCGCAACAATATTTTCTGAAGAGAAGACACCAAAAGGTGCTGACATTCCAAGATCCGGATGGCACCGAGGTGGTGTCTAGCAAGCTATGCAGTTGAGTTGTGTGCGCACTTGCGGCGAATAGGTCGAAGGCAGCATAACAATGTTTTCTGAATAGGAGACACCACAAGGCGTTGAGATTCGGTTACCACCGAGGTGATGTCTAGCAAGTTGCCGCACTGGTGTGGCCATCCTACAATACTGCTCCGAATAACGGCGTGGGGTGCCCGAAGGGGGGGGGAGCCGGCATGAATGGGCCTTCCTAGGTGGAGGCTCGTCTGCTGTAGTGGGGCGCCCCTTTACCGTTTCAGTTGCCATTCAGCTGAGTTTCGGCTGCTCTTGATGCTACAGCGACAGGCGGCTGCAAGAGGACTCTCAAAATGGCGGCCTGTTCTTTGGATTTGGGCCTGGTCCACTAAAATGGCCCTGGGACACCTTAGAACTCGGACGCTCGATTTTTTTTTCCTTTCCTGTACATGCAAAAAAAGGTAAATGCCCGGTACGTTACACGCTTCATCTGCCACGATGAACTCTCCAGAGGAACCGAAAAAAAATATAGTTGTGGTAACTATACCATGCATCGTCATATGGAGAGGTGGCACCAATTAATTATAGTGCTGCATAAAAGAGAGATTTGGAGGAGAACCCCTGACCTGCTAGTACATTCATCAAAGAAGTGGCACTGAGAGCTTCAGAGGCAAGGGAAACGGTCCCAAATATTTAGAAGAACTTTGGAAAGATTAAAATGACATGTTTAGATTGTGGCAAATTAATTTCATGTGGACAGATGAGTGTTACTCTAATAAATACAGCATATGAACATCATCATAGTCGATGGTTGGTAGAGACATTTTGACTATATCCTGGACCTGCCCGTCCTCGCCCAAAATGGCGCCGGAATAAATGGGACTCGTAACTCCTTGTTGTGTACTGGTTGCAGAACCTTGAAATCACGAGATACGTATGCAGTTTTGAAGCACATGGCGGGCGGGGACGAGAATTGATTGAATATTTCGACATCCCTATTGATATTAAGTTCTGATGTGTTATTGATTACTGTACTGTTGAAAGTTCGAATTAACGTCACCCATGGTACTTGCCCGCAAATGTATATCTAGATCATTTTATTGTAACTGGCCCTGTCGTATTTTAATTATAAAATGTACGTCCACCGATTCCGTAACTGTTAGACACCTTAGTTCTTGCAACCTAATGGCCCGCCCGTTACGTTCCTCTACAGTGTAAATGTCTATTCATCATATACGATTACAGTTTGCTCTGTGGCAGGCCCACGTGGTTATAGGCTCGTATTTGTATAATGACATTTTCACAATAAAGGTTTTTAAAAGAAAACATGGTAGTAGTATATACATTGGTAAAGTTTTTAATAATAGTGACTGTTATAGAATCATTAAAAGGCAAGTGAAATAAAGCAGACCAATTACATGAAGGGTAAAAGGTATAATACGAAGGAACGCAGTAAAGATAAATGGTCAAGGGCTGTTGTGTTTTCTATTCCTGCAACATAAAGTGATCGATAAGAATCTCATATTCAGGCGTATCGGCGACTAAGACAGCAGGTCGACCCTCTTTTGCTCAACGGCTCCGTCATGGGACGAAGAAACGCTCTTTTTCTCGAAAAAAGAATATATTTTACTTGCAGGACAGTTGTAAAATTTCCGGGAAAGTACATTAGCCTGGAACATTATAACATATATTTAAGAAAAAATAATGTTCGGAAGTAATGAAAAGCGTAATTTTTAGGTCATATGACCAAGCCTTTCATCATTACAATAAGAAAAGTAAAATGAACCAATGAAAAGTTTTATTAACAAGTCACATGACTTGTTATGCTTACGTTACGCGCTGCGCGCCCCGGATGACTTCCGGATGCGCTAACGCGGCGCGTCATATGACGCATTACGCGACAACGCAGGTACAGAATATAGTCAAAATGTCTCCACCAACCAGCGGTCGGAACACAACCCCTTTCAGCAGGCTAAATAGTTCTGTTAAATGACAACAGAAGGGACAGGCAACAAGAACCATCAGTCAAAGAGGGGAGGGCTAGTTCTTCTCTACCGGGTTACATTGGGGCGCTACCGGAACTGATCGAATTGGTAGTCTACAGTGTTTCTGGATGTTTCAGACTGAAGCTGGGGTTAGCATGAGAGCAGCACAATTTCGTAGCTCCGTCGTGGTCATTCCGCAACCAATCATGGCAGCCGTTCTTTATCGTTATTTTGGGCGGGGTGGGTGGCGGAGCCGAGCTGTTTTGCAGCCATCATTGTGTGGAGTTCAGTTCATCTCACTAGTTTTGTATTTGTCATGAGGGGTTGTTCCTAATGTTTCTATTTTAGCGAGGTCAAAAAGAGATCCCATTAGTGGCCTACTGATTTTGCTCGATTCCTTTTCTTTTTTTTTACACGATTTTTCGTTATCTGCAAAGACTAAACAGAGTATTGCGACTCTGTGTTTGTTTGTAAATAGAGAATGAACCAAAGAGAACTAATTCTAAAACAGTAAATACTTGGATAACAATCAATCAAATGGAGAGAGAAGCAGGCACGACGGATTACAATGGGGGCAAAGGCCTGCGTTAACTACCTTTCACTATCTGCAAAGAGAGAGTACTCCTAATAGAAATGAGGGTGGGGGGGCACCATTCAAAGCAGATCAGTGTGCATAAACACGAAAATGTTTTCACTTACCACGTACTTGACATTCGACAGCTTATGATATTTGCTATTAAAAAACCATTGAAATTCACTGAAAAAACCATAGGTTATAGACCATATATAGTTAGGAATTAGCATTTACAAAACCTTGAAAATTCACTGAAAAAACCATAGGTTATAGACCATATATAGTTAGGAATTAGCATTTAAAAAACCTTATTTTACTCACACAAAACCATTGAAATTCCATATATAGTTAGTTGCACTAACTATATATCGCGCACCCGCAATCCATTGCTGATCATGTCACATATTACATCATTCATGACATGGTCAGTGACATCACTGATGACATCACTGATGACATCTCAAATGACATCACTGATGACATCACTGATGACATCTCATTTGACATCATTCTTGTGCTAATACGATAAACCTCTTCAGACTCTAATATAACCTTAGATACACTCAGTGTATACAGACACTCACACACTGCCACTCATCCATGGAGTTACTCACACACCCAGTCAGTCATGCAAAGAAACAATCTCACCTCCATTTCTTCAACTATACAGTTAAACACACCTTACTTATTGAAACATATACTAACACATATTTACTCTCTTATACAATCCCTGATACAAGTTCACAATGATCGATACAACTACTCACTCATTCAGTGGCTCTCATGCACAGTTATTTATATATGCCAACTCTCACATGTACTGTGTTTTACATATGTACTTACTATGACATGTAGCATTGAGATATCCATTCACTCATCAATACACTCATGCACACAGTCAACTGCCCATGTAGCTGTTTCCACATGCACTCTTGAACTCATACACCTAGTGAATAAACTGCTCACACATCTATGCATAGAGTCACACACCTTCCAGCCACCCCTACACAAACTCAATCTCCCATAGAAATACTTGGGCAACCAATTAATAACACATATAGCCTCTCGTATAGCTAATGATCAACACATGCAGCAGTTTACAGAACAACAGACATAATGATGCACAAATTAAGACAGTTTAGTCACTAACCCATGCATTCAGTGAGACACATTTAATCACTCACTCATACAGTCAGTCACGCACCTACTAAATCCTTCATCCAGACACTTATACATCCACTCATTCTTCAATATGTAAAACATATTTAAACTTTACAAAAACACACAGACACTAGATGATGTCATCAGTGATGTCATGTGAGATGTCATCAGTGATGTCATTTGAGATGTCATCAGTGATGTCATCAGTGATGTCACTGACCATGTCATGAATGATGTAATATGTGACATGATCAGCAGTGGATTGCGGGTGCGCGATATATAGTTAGTGCAACTAACTATATATGGAATTTCAATGGTTTTGTGTGAGTAAAATAAGGTTTTTTAAATGCTAATTCCTAACTATATATGGTCTATAACCTATGGTTTTTTCAGTGAATTTTCAAGGTTTTGTAAATGCTAATTCCTAACTATATATGGTCTATAACCTATGGTTTTTTCAGTGAATATATATATATATATATATTACCTACTGGCGGTCGCCAGGAGGTAGTTATAGTTAGGACCTATTAGTCATAGGAAAATCGCAACCTTCTATTCCCAATAACTTTGGCGCGGATTGACAAATCTTCTCAACATTTTCAAAACTCATGGGGCTCTCCGCTCCTATTTTGAATGTTTCGGGGTGATTCGGCAAGCAGGGGGGGAGAAGAAATGGGGTCCCAAAACATGTTTTCCCCTTGTATTTTTCCATAGGAAACTTTAGACACAACTACAGCCCAAACTGCTGAACGGAATTAAACCAAATTTGGCAAAAAGGTAGAGCTTGGTTCAGGAAGCTTCCTTTTTTTAAATGGTGTAAATCTGTTCAGTAGTTTATTAGATAGTAAAGGAAAAATACATATATATCTGGGCGGAGCCTAACCACACTTCTCATTGTGAGATCTGATTGTTTGTCAGCACTTCATCTAAGAAGTGTTGGCAGCCATCTTGAGACCAATATACATGATAGCACCTCATTAAAAAGCATTGCGGTTTATAGAAGGTTTTAGGACTTTAGTTACATTATAAATCATTTGTTGATGGTACCATACTCATTTTAGGAATTGTGATGTGTTCTAAGGTGATTTTACCATGTGAAAAAGCCTTCTGCTGGGATATCATGAATCATGTTTGAAAGAAAACTATTATCTCATGCTTTTCCCACAGTTGTTTGGAAGGGGATCTATAAGCTAAACTGAGAGCATATTTTCTGTAAATTCACATTATCTTTCTCAGGCATGTGAGAATGAAGTCTGACATTCTCAGTAAAACATGTACATACAACAAGGACAGAGACTGTCAGTTGATTCCTTTGTGTTCTACTCCAGCCTCCTAGAGTGTTCTAAAGAACAACTAGAGCGCTAACAGTCTTATTTATGACAAAAGTATGGCACACCTGAAGCCATCTTGATTGGAATAAAGTGGTAACTCTTAAAACATTTAATTTAAAAAGGAACAAAATGAGGGGGTTCATTTTGCCCTAGAAAGTATGATTAGTGCTGCAGAAAGAAAAATTAGGGCACATTTTGAGTCACTTCTCAAATCCTCTTCTGTTTCATTAAAAACAATTCTGACATGCAGACTGACACATGCATTTTCAATACCAGCAGCAGACTTCCCGGTGAGCAGGAGCTTTACTACAGTGATCTAATGAGCAATTAGAGTGCTAACATTAGTAAATGAGGAAATAAGGAAACTTCATAACAAATAAGTCTCCCAAGATGGCCACCAGAGACAAAAAAGCCCAAATGTAGCACAAATATCACCCAGATGTAGACCATGTCTAGCCAAATGGCAGAATGTTCCAGAGTGTTCTAAAGAACAACTGGAGCGCTAACAGTCTTACTTATGACAAAAGTATGGCACACCTGTACCATCTTGATAGGAATAAAACATTTAATTTGCAAAGGAACAAAATGAGAGGGTTCATTGTGCCATAGAATTTATGATCAGTGCTGCAGAAAGAAAAATTAGGGCACATTTTGACTTTTCAAATCCTCTTCTATTTCATTAAAGAATTCTGACATGCAGACTGAAACATGGACTTTGAATACCAGCAGCAGACTCCCCCGGTCAGCAGTACCTTTACTACAGTGATCTAATGAGCAACTAGAGTGCTAACATTCAGAATTTATGGCAAATGTGTGACACATCTGAATGCCTTCTTGATGGAACCAAAGTAAAAAACTGAAAGTATTTCCTACAGAGGATATTGCAGTAAATGAGGAAATTAGGAAACTTCATAACAAATAAATCTCCCAAGATGGCCACCAGAGACAAAAGAGCCCAAATGTAGGACAACTATCATCCAGATGTAGCCCATGTGTAGTTTAATGACAGAATGTCCCAGAGTTTTCTTAAGAACAACTAGAGCGCTTGATGGAGCAAGGAGACGCACGGTATGCGACTTGCTTGTATTCAGTCCTCTCGACATAACGTTAATGTACTAATCAACATGTTTGTTTTATTAATATCGCATTACACAACATCTGAGGGAAGCTTGCATGTGTGCTTTTACTAATGATAACCCGCTTGCAATAATATGGCTGCTGCTACGTGGGATTTCTTACTGCACGTGCGTCTGTCACACTCACGTGACATGACGTATCTTTCGCTTGGAGGGAAACTTTTGCTTCTGCACATTAAATCTAAGATGTCTGCTCTGTGTTACAGCATGCATGAAGCTTGCTCTGCTGCTTTTGCCAAGCTGTTTGTTCTGCTTAACATTAACGCAATAGTTAAAAATAAAGTACTGGGAATAGAGTAGAGATAAGTGGTATACAGTGCATTCATTTATTCTGTGTTCTCAAATTGTTTTTTTCTATCCTTACATGCAAATCAATTTGGGCCAGACACCTATTTCTGAACTCTATCTTGCAGAAAATTGCGACTGCGCACAAATCAGAAAGTCCATGAAGCAGAGTGCCTTTGAAACGCTGCCAAAGAGCCAACTTGCAAGAAGATGCTTGTGGGAACCTTACCTCTTGACCCTACAAAGGAAGTTAAAGCTCTCAAATGGACTAAAATGTGACCAATATTGGAACATTCCCTGTCAGGTGGAATAAAGTATACATGGGAAAATAGCAATTGATGGGCGGGAACGTTAATAGAATATTCAAAATAAAACTTTCATTTTGGTATGGTGTGATGACCTCTCCTCATTCCTTGTCCAATCAAAATTGGGGATCCTTACACTTGCAACATTGGGGGGTGGTAAACTGACCTGGAAAATAGTATAACTAGGGTAGGCTTAGCTAGTTAATTTTTCCGACTTGTCCGAATAGCTGACCTGTCACTGACCCAACGCACTCAATAGGTAATTGGGAGCAGAGGTGCTGGGGGAGCACTCTGTCAGAAGATTTGAAACCCTGATCGGGGTTTGAAAGCTGAAATGCTGGCAAAGCACTTTGTCGGAGAAATCAACAACTTTTACCGGGTTCTGGCTGTTATCTGCAGAGCATGCGTTGCAACTTTAACTGTGGGTACCGGTCTTAGCCTGTAGTGGTCCTGTCCTGATCCAATTTGGTTTTACCTGTCCTGATTCTGATCTGCACTTGACTGCCTTTATGGTGCCTGCACTTTTTGGGTTATGTCCTCTAAACTGACCCGTGGTTAGTTCTTTACACCATTCTAGGTAACTATACTATGTGGGTATGTCATTGTTCTGATTCCTTCTCTCTTTCCCACCTTAATGTTAAATGATAAAAGTTTTACATATTGTCGTATATCATTTTTCTGATTCCTTTTCTCTCCCCACCCTTTTGACAAATGCGTAAAGACTGCTTTATAAAAACTCGGCACATTTTCATCCTAATTGAGAATTTTCTTTTATTCAATGGTTGGATTATGACAATTTAAGATTTTAGATAAAGAGTTTAAACACTTTCCGCGTTTGTGGTTATTATATGAGTGCACATGTTATTTTCCTATTATTCTAACGCCCTTAATACCTTAGGACCTTAGGTACCGACTACAAGGATTGGTAAGTCAATGGTATAGGTCCTAAATGAAATTCATAAATCACTGATTAGAGTAAGCACACAGGTTACTTGATTAAACTCACAATTCAAGTATAAGTTGTGTTGTTTTATGGGCACAGCTGAGTATGGTAAACTGAGTCAGGTGACCTGCACACTCTATCACTCTAACTGTATTACTAATGACAAAAGTATGGCACACCTGAAGCTATCTTGATTGGAATAAAGTGGTAACACTTAAAACATTTAAACGGAACACAATGAGGGGGTTCATTGTGCCAGAGAAATTATGATTAGTGCTGGAAAAAGAAAAATTAGGGCATATTTTGACTTCTGAAATCCTCTTCTATTTCATAAAAAAATTCTGACAAGCAGACTGAAACATGCACTTTTAATATCAGCGGCAGACTTCCGTGGTGAGCTAATGTTCAGAAATTTTTCAAATGTATGACATATCAGAATACCTTCTTGATGGTAAAAAACTGAAAGCATTTCCTACTGAGGAGACTGCTGTAAATGAGGAAATTAGGAAACTTCACAACAAATAAATAAATCTCCCAAAATGGCCACCAGCGACAAAAGAGCCCAAATGTAGCACACATATCACACATATGTAGTCAAAATGTAGCCCAATGACAGCAGTGTTTAAAACTCTTTTTAATTTTTTGTGTTTTTGCAGTTTTATATAGTGCAGACTTGTCAGGTATTGAAGTGTTTACATGAGCATTGGTTACATCAGACAAGAATAAACTCATTTTGGTTTTAGACATGGGGAGATTAAGTGTTTTGACCAGAATCACAGAATGTTGAGCTGAAGCAGAACGTCCAACCTGGTTCCCAGTTGCAAAGTCTGCAGCTCTGGAAGTAACACCACATCCTCTCCCCTAAGTGCAACATTTAATCAAGTGGTCAACTGGATAAAAAAACATAAAGATAAGAAACGATTTAAAGTGCTTTATCCCTATTTAAAAACTCAGAAAATATGTCCTCATTTTTGTTTTTTATAGCACTAACCATAATTTTAATGCAAATAAGACCCTCTCATATAAGTAATTTCTGAAGGAAATGCTCTAGGTATTACAGTTTTAATTACATCAAGATGACGTCAGGCGTACCACACTTTTGTAATAAATATAGAATGTTAGCAATCTAGTTGTTCATTAGGATACTGTTGAGAGGCTGAGGCCAGGGGCACGGACTCTGAAAATTGAAGGCAGGTAGGAGGGTGCAGAGGCAACAATTTGACCACACGGGGCAGGCAGGAGGAGCAGTTGCAGCACAGCAGACCAAGGAGGACAGAAGGGTGTGGCAGTAAAATGGACCATGGAGGACAGGAGGAAGGGGATAGGGGCATGGAATGTGGACAGGCCAGGTGGAGGTGGCAAGGACAGGTTACAGTCCTCTGACAATGCAAAGCAGGTGGGAGGGGAGTGGCAGCTCAACAGAACACTCAGAGTAGATAGTGAGGAGAGTTTCAGGTCCATGGAACATGGTGGGCAAAAAGGATGGAGCAGGGGCATGCACACAGACATCGAAGGGCAGAGGGAAGGAGAATAGGGGCAACAAGCTAAGCACAGAGGCTAAGAAGGAGGTCAATGATGCGGCTTATAATTGGGCAATGGAGTTCAGGAGGAGTGGACTGGTACATCATGCTAAATGGAAGTCAGTGGCAGCACATCAGACCATGCATGGCAGGCGAGAGGAGGCTAGTCCATGGATCCAGACAACAGAGGATAGGGAGGAGGTGGATGGGGCAGCAAGCTAACTGTTCAGAGAAGGCGGGAAGGCCAGTGGCAGAACAACAGCCACAGGGCTGTAATAAGGGAGCAGGGACATGGAATTGGACAATGGATGGCTAGGAGGAGGGAAGGCAGGAGTAGCAAGCTTGGGTGGGGGCAGCACAATGCCAGACCCTGCTTCCAACCCCCCACCATCCATTTTGATATGCATCTTACTGAACGTTAAGAAAAACTAGAAATTTACAGATTACAGGGACGGTATACTTAGACTCACATTTCACTCATACACAACCAGTGAAATTCAGCAGTTATAGTTACCTGAGCTAAGTATAACTCACGCCCCTGCAATGTACTGCTAATGACCTCAAACATTACATCATTCATAGCATGGTCAGTTACATCACTCATGCCATATTAAATGGTATCATGGAAAACATTACTGATGATGTCACAAATAGCCATTTCCCCACTATGCAATGCAGGTCTGGCCATTGACAATGCAACCTTTTATATCTTCCTACTACCGCCTGGAGCACCCTGCAGACATCATGCCTTTGGATAACTCATCCGAACGAAACATTAGGGAAACCTTAAATAGGATCTGTCCTTGGAAGTCATATGTCCACTATTCCCCATTTCTATATTTCTTATACTTGTTTGTGTCGAAGTAAGACAGTGATCACCCTTTCCTTGACTAAAGAGCTTCAAGGTGCAGCATTAAATTCCAGGGTTTGTTTTTTTGCAGCTCAATAAATAAATCAACAATTAAACACATAAAATCATGTGTCATATAGTTCATATAAATCTATATAGGATCAGCACGTTTAGACAACATACAATGCAGGATTGGAGTCCAGACTGATTCCAGACACCCCCACCGGGTATGTTCTCCTGTTTACCAGCGAGCTCACAGTGCCACTGTAAACCCCTCTTACCAAGGATACAATTGTTCTTGGCAACTATCGAACATGACAATTCTGTCTGATCAGGGATCATGGAAACAGTACAGTGCTTTTTGCCCAGTCACTCGTGCTCACTTCGTCTCAGAAGCATCGTCATTCTAATGAAAAATAGGTGTGCTAAAACAACCATATGACAGAAACAGGTTTAAATGATTGTAAGCATCAATAGAGTAAATGGACGGTAGAATCTTACCATAGTGCTAAAACAATGAATACAGGCAAGTATAAAAATGCAGATAGTAATAATGCGCACTCCCACGATGCAACCCTATCTATATGTACCTACGTGTACCTAACATGTATGTAGGTGTTGAAGCAAGAATCTCCTACGATAAAGATAACCCCATTACCTGCATTGGGCAGACTGTGGGACCCCATCTTGGTCTCGAGATGTACACCCCGCGAGGGATGTCATACCACTGCGATTTGGAGTGTCTGTGTGCAGGAACCTCTGCGTCTCTCTTCAGTGTGTCAGCATGGAAGTCCTTCTCTCCTCTCTCTGCCTCAGCAAAGTTATGGTGTTTATATCCCCATAGTGGTACCCTCAGGGGATCTACCTTCCTGTGTCACATCAGACTAGGATGACGGAAGGAATAACCCTATACATAGTTATTATGCCGGAGGTGGTAGTCCAGGAACCCTCATGCATAATGAATAAGGCTAGGTTTCAGAGAAAACCCCATGTCCTTTAGGCATTACCATAACTAGTCTAAAGGGGATTATCAAGAAACATTACTTAGTGTGAAGGTAGGGGAAATATAGGTCAAAGGTTTGGTTAATACCTGAACCTATATTCGAGTACCTGCATGACACATAGCACATGTTTATATATCGAGCTTCATACCATATTTCTGGCTCATCGAAGCATTTTAAATCAGAACTATTGCCATTGCCCAGTTCAATGGTACTCTGTCAACTGACTATGGACTGGGGCTTAGTTAGGCTTCCAGGGTCTTCGAGGTCTGGAGTACCTTCTGATCTCTGCATATGTCAGCAGTAGTCATTCCACTCTTGCTGTTATGACGGCGCCTTTGGCATTGATGTTGTTACATCCTCACACTATGCGGCATCCACTCACTTCAGGCAAGTTGATCCTGATGCTGCTGTAAATAATATGACTTTTTTTTCCTTTCTAGGATCTTCCCTTCTTGCTTACTGTGAATGCGATGTGATAATCAAGTTATTCAAAAAGTGGATATTTACGATCTCATTAAGCCCACAGCCTTTTCATGGCAGGTTTCTTATGTAGATATGATAAACAAGGTAGCATAAATATGTTCATAGCATCCAATCATTAAAGCTGAAAATGTCATTATTTAGATAATTATCCTGAAATAGCAGAATTTGTAGAAGGTTGATGAATGTGTTTTTCATTTTTATGTCTTTACAAAAAATCATCACATAATAGAGTACACATAAATCAAGGGCATGACTACATTCTCTGCTGATTGTTTATTCTAAAAGTATTCAACAAGCAGTTATTTTTTTTAAAACTATGGACAGAGAGCTAGGATTTTAAAGAGCGTTCACGCCTGGGACAACAAGGCAAATATAACCACAGCAATGACTATAACTGAAGTGTCAGTGAATCCTCTTTGAAACTCAGAATAGGATATTTTACTTGCAAATATATTGGAATTACTATAGAGCTTAGAAATTGCAAATGAGGGTTTTAGTGCTATACAATATACACAAATAATGGTTACCGTTCATATCTTCTGCACTAAATTATGATTTTAGTATTAAAGTATACATTTTAAAATGTACATTTTGCTTTCTATTGATTTTTGGATGTATTGTTCATTTATAAAGAATGATTTTGTGCTCCACTAACTGTCCTTAAAATCATGCCAACCCTAGGCTCAAAGATGGTATCGCAGCATGGCTGTACAAAGCTAAAAGCCAATGTGGTGGGCTCTTGTTCCATCTGCCAGATGCCCCTCCATCATTCCAAATATAAGTGGAAGGCACAGATCCTGGGCTTCTATGCCAAACTCAAGTCGGCCACGAAAGGATCCAACTGATTTGGCTAGGTATCCAAGTTCACAAGCTCCAATGGGAATCCAACATGAGGAGCTTAATAGAATTATAGGACACGCAGTGCATTATGAACCAAAATCATTCATCAAAGGTAACCTAAACATATTTAGATAAAAATGCTAAAATATTATTGGGAGATGTGGACAGGTAACAATTAGCACGAATGGCTTGTGTGGACCTACGCATAGCTCTCTACCAAGATCTGGGGAAAGTATCATATCTTTTCAGCCATATAATACTGGTCTTCAAAAAATAACTTATGAGGCTCAGATGCATAATGAAACCATTAAAAGCGTACAAATGTGGGCGCCAAAAAGGCTCCTCTGATCATAATTGTTGACTATGTAACTTTTTGTCATTGCCCTTAACTAAAAAAAGCCTAAGGTGCTACTGTGTAAAGCCAATACCCCATCATATGGGCACGTATCAATGTAACCAGGCTATCACTGCATGCTTGAGTGATTTCGATGTACAGCATTCAGCTAGATGTGTGACATACCATAGGAAAGTACTTAAATCACTGAATTTGAACCCATTGGATAGCTAAAGGGGTGGTCTGAATGCCATCACCGGACTTTTGCCCAAGAACAGCCCTTTAAGCCTGATGTTCTTGCACTATGCACTTTATTCACCAGCCTTATTTTGAGACCTTGTCCGGAACTAGTAAGGATTAGGTGTGTTTAGGATAGGCTGAGGACAAGGGAGACTAGATAGGCCTCTAGGGCTGGGTGGAATTTGTGTTGTCACGCTCTGCTAAGCTCCGCAAAGCTCTTCAAAACTGTAAAAAACAACCCTGTGAGCACGCAGAGTTCGCGAATGCGCGGAATTGCTTATTCCGCCCGTTCGCAATGCTTTTTTCCTGTTTGCAAACGCTGTTTGCGTGCTTGGGGGAAATATCTCTAGCCGCGGCTCGTGGAATTTTTGGCAATTCAGTGTTCTCCGCAGAAAAGGCTAAATTAACTAAGGGTGGGCGTAGTTCGCGAAGTAGTGCTACGCGAAGTGCACTTCGCACTACGCGAACTTCACGTAGCACTACGCGAGCTGCGTAATAGCATGTTCGCACTGTGCAAGATGCGTTTTCAATGATTGCACTGTGCGGACAAGCATCCGGCACTCTGCAAGCTTTGAAAACGGCATCTTGCACAGTGCGAGCTGTAGTTTTCTGCTGCTCGAGTAGATTATTACTCGAGCGGCAGCTTTCTCAACGCGAACAGGTAGTTTCTCATTGAGAGCGGTCGCGAGCATGCGCAACCACTCACAATGAGAAACCTTACCTCCTCGCTTTGAGAATCTCGCCGGGATGTCATTTTGCTTGCTCGCGGCCGCAAACATGACGTTCAGGACCGCGAACAAGCAAGAAATGACCGCTGCACTACGCTACGCTGTACTACGCATGTTCGCACTGTGCTACGTGCAGCTCGCGTAGTGCGAAGTTGTGAAAACTTCGCAAACTCCGCAAGCGTAGCGTAATGCTTCGCCCAGGGTTAAAATTAACCAAATTCTCCAAATTCAGCAAGCAGAACGGAATTTACCGCCGAGGCCTACCCTTGACATTTCATGGGCACTACCCTGGGAGCACCAAAGAACCACTCACCAGTGACTGTAAAAGTTGTTACCTAGTGAGCTGTGTCCACACAGGTTTGACAGGATTGGTAGTGTGGGAGTGCGGCAGTGGTGTGCCAATTCAGCATCCAGACCGCAAGCTCAGAGTTTAGGAGGTGCTGCTATATACTTTGATTAAGGTGATAGTAACAGCCTTGTGTGGTTGTGTGGGGGTATACTTAATATTTGTTTGCTGATTTTAAATGGGTTTGGACTTCATAATAGCTACTGCTTTGTTTATTTGGTAGTGGAGCATATATGAAAGGGATATTGGTGTTTTGATAATCACCATTTATGGTGTATCTTTCCATTTTTTGAAGGTACCTTTGCTATCCAGGTCTGAAATTTGGTACATTTTCTTGCGGTGTTTGCAGTAGAGAAGATTTGCTTTTTTTTGCTATTGTCATGCAAAAGGGAGGATTCTTTTTTATGTGTGATTGTTAAATGGTCTGGTATGTCTATGTCCTGATATGTTCTACATGCAGGTCAGGTGTTGCTTGAGCCTTTTTCATTGAAAGTTATTAGACATTTTAAAGTGCGGATAGTTGGTAGTTGGCCAGTTATGTGATCAGGAACTTTGGGTAGTATGTCTTTAAGGTTTTTTGTTGTGAGTTCCGGAGTACTTATGTGTGCCTCTCTTATGTCTTGTGAAATTTCTCTCACTTTTTTCAGTATCATTTGAGGGGTGGCTGTGCTCTTTCAAGTTAATTACAAAATGTTATTTTTTAGTTGCCCTTTCATAGCATGCATTAGAATAATAGTTATTAGAACATTGGAATGTTGGGAGCTCCATTGAAAACAATGGAGTGCTCTGGGCTTATATTGGCTGGTATAAGCCTGGAGCACCAACATTCCAATGTTCCTTTTTCTCACAGCTCTGGCTGTAAACAAAGGCTTCAGGAAGGTATACAACCTTTACAACGCAACTTTTACAACGACCTACCATTACCACGCATTTTTTACAACGCAGGATCCATTACAACGCATACCATTACCACGCATGTATTTACAACGCAGGTATTTTTACAACGCATACCATTACAACATAAGTATTGGTAAGTATATTATTTTATTAAAAATATTATTTGGGTTTTTGGGTAAAGGGGTATTTTTAGGGTTCAGGGTCAGTTTTCGTTTTTTTGGTAAAGGGGTATTTTTAGTGTTCAGGCTCAGTTTTGGGTTTTTGGGTAAAGGGGTATTTTTAGGGTTCAGGGTCAGTTTTGGGTTTTTGGGTAAAGGGGTATTTTTAGGGTTCAGGGTCAGTGTTCAGTTTTTGGGTAAAGGGGTATTTTTAGGGTTCAGGGTCAGTTTTCAGTTTTTGGGTAAAGGTTTTTTTTTAGGGTTTAGGGTCAGTTTTTAGTTTTTGGGTAAAGGGGTATTTTTAGGGTTCAGGGTCAGTTTTCAGTTTTTGGGTAAAGGGGTATTTTTAGGGTTTAAGGTCAGTTTTCAGTTTTTGGGTAAAGGGGTATTTTTAGGGTTCAGGGTCAGTTTTCAGTTTTTGGATAAAGGGGTATTTTTAGGGTTCAGGGTCAGTTTTGGGTTTTTGGGTAAAGGGGTATTTTTAGGGTTCAGGATTAGTTTTGGGTTTTTGGGTAAAGGGGTATTTTTAGGGTTTAGGGTCAGTTTTGGGTTTTTGGGTAAAGGGGTATTTTTAGGGTTCAGGGTCAGTTTTGGGTTTTTTGGTAAAGGGGTATTTTTAGGGTTCAGGGTCAGTTTTTAGTTTTTGGGTAAAGGGGTATTTTTAGGGTTCAGGGTCAGTTTTCAGTTTTTGGGTAAAGGGGTATTTTTAGGGTTCAGGGTCAGTTTTGGGTTTTTGGGTAAAAGGGTACAGGGTAAAAATTAAATATAATTAAATTTAAATTAAATTAAATTAAATTAATTAAATTAAATTAAATTAAATTAATTAAATTAAATTAATTAAATTAAATTACATTATATTAATTTTAATTAAATTAAATAAAAAAAAATATTATATACTTACCAATACTTACGTTGTAATTGTATGCGTTGTAAAGGTATATGCGTTGTAAATACATGCGTGGTAATGGTACTTCGTTGTAATGGATCCTGCGTTGTAAAAATTGCGTGGTAATGGTAGGCGTGGTAAAAGTATGCGTTGTAACGTCATACATCCCTTCAGGAAACCTGAGGGGATTCCCCTCACGGTCCCAAAAGGCTTTGTTTTTTATGTTAGAACATTCTGTCCTCTAGTGACAGAATGTTCTAATAGCCTTATAGCCCTTCGTAGATGGGCTATACCGCTATTAAAGTCCCTCTCCCTTGTTAAAGGCCCTCGCCTTCGGCTTGGGGCCATTAACGCTGGAGCGGGCCTTTAATAGCCATATAGCCCTCTACGGCGGGCTATAAGGCTATAGTACATTTCCAGTTTACAGGTTCTGTTGATGCACTTTCTCAGCTGCAGGTGTCATCCAGTGTTTCCTTTCAAAATTTGTTATAGAAATTTCTCATAGTTTTGGAACGGTTCGAATGTAATTGCAATCCATAAAAGCCCATGTAAGCAAGCATCCCATAGAAGGCAATGGCAGAACCGTTGTCACACTGTAGGATCACCTTTCAAATTTCAGACTGAGAGTCAGTGGCTGGATGAGGAGGATACGTGAGCAGCCAAGTGAGACAAATTCCTACTGCCCCTAGTGTGCACACGAGGACCATAGCAGCAGACACCTGAGATCCCAGCCATCTGCTTAACCTGCTACCTGGCTTGATGGCATTGAAGGCAATCACAACAGTTATGGTTTTCACTAATACACAAGACACCGCAACAGTGAAAATAATCCCAAATGCAGCTTGTTGGATCAAACATGTCAATAATGCAGGGCGTCCAATGAATAGAAGAGAGGTGAGGAAGGCAAGCAGTAGAGATAGAAGGAGAGCGTAGCTGAGATGCTTGTTATTGGCCTTCACAGTTGGGGTGTCTCGATATCTAAGAAAAATTCCCAACACACCAGCTGTGGACATGGATAGTACAATTGCTACAGATGCCAACACTGCTCCAAGGAAATCACCATAAGAGAGATAAACAATGGCTTTCTGGATACAACCATCCTTTCTGTCAATGGGCCACTGGCCCTCGGGGCACTTTATGCAAGATTCCATGTCTAAAAAATAAAACATAAGATTAAAATCAAATTAAAAATATAAATATTGCAAATAGTTGATCATCATAACAGAGCACCAATGAAACTGAACCTGATATTTGATAAGAAATAGTCCAAATGTTTCACCCAGAAAGAGCTATAGCTGCTCTCGGACCGTAAAGCATGTTGATACTATGGGATCAATCCATCATATATGTATTTTGCTGTGGACAACAAAGCACTATCACAGCGCAATCCATTATTCCAATTTCCCTTTGCATTGCTCAATGTAGACATCATGATGTTCAGTTTAGACAATCCAGTTTGAGGTATAATCCGATGTTCACATATTTAACAATGCTTTGCTGTACGATAGCAATAAATCATTTAATGCTTTGGAGTTACCACAAGTGAGATCCCACCTTTTATTTCATTTTCCTCAGGTTTTCCTATTGAGTGAATACTATTCTCCATCTATAGTCTTTTTGTTTTTAATGAGAGTACTAAAATAAATGTTCAGTAAATAACTTGGGGCCAGATATACGAAGAGTTTTTGAGGTTGCAAAATCAAAATATCTGATCTGTTTTCAACCTAAAATGCTTTTTTCATGTAGAACCACCAAACTACAATCCTACAGGATCTCAATTTGGGTTTGCAATTCTGTATTTAGAAGGAGTTATTACAGATGCTGAATCTCAGTGGAATGTATTAATGCTTTGGAACCGACTTGCAGTTGCACAACATTTTAAATGTACCACCTCCTCAAAGGAGGAGGCAACCCCTTCACAAATTGGAAGGGGTTCCCAGTGCTTCCTTTCCCCTTTGAGAATGGTAAAAAATATCTTTTGGAAGAGCAGGCACTGGCACATCAGAAGGACCAATGCCTAAGTTTGAAAAATGAAATGTAAATGCTTAATTACTTTCTTTTGAAACCCATCCTAATTTCCTTTAAAGAAAACATTCCACATTTATTTAAAAGAGTTATTTTTTTAAAGCAATCACATATATGGTGGTCTGCTGACTCCAGCAGGCCAAAAGCCCTCTGATGGATATAATTTCTAATTGGTTGCCACCGTGAACTACCTAATTACTATTCATGAGGTAAGTTAATATGTGGCCCCTATGAATATCTAATGTAAAAAATCACCTAATTGTGATTCTGCGCATACCTTTGTCCTTCTCCCTCAAAGCAGTGCAACCGTTTTAAGTAAGTTATTGAAGTGAATAAGGGAAGGTTTTTTGAACATGTGAACACCAAAGTGTTTTGGTTCCAGAAGATCCTCAGAAAATAGCCAAAGTGAAGGCAACAAAAATCTATGGGCCAAATGTATCATGCACAAACGCGTTCGCAAACACCGAAATTCAAGGAATTTCGGCGTTTGCAAATGCATTTTTGCAAAATGGTATGTATCACACAAATCTGCATGCAAAATAAGGAATTGCAAAATTTGCAATTCCTTATTTTGTGATTGCATTTAAAGAATCGCAAATCTTGCGATTCCTTAAATGCAATGTAATAAGCCAAAAGAATTTGCTAAATGGCCTTAAGGAATTGCAAATTACCACCAACTGGTGGTAAGTTGTGAATTCCTTGAAAAATGCACATTTTTGAATTTTTCAAAATGCCATGTGACACACATGCATACCCTTAGGGCATGTATGTGCACCACATGTGCACCTATACTTATTTCAGGGGTTCAACACGGTGTCCTTTCGAAACCCCTGCACCCTTGAAAATATTCTCAATTTGCGATTAAAAAGATTTTTCCCATTCCTTCCTATGGGCCACCATAGAAATGAATGGGAAAGTATACAAGAAATCGCTAAAAAATTGCGATTTTCTTGATACATACCAATTTGCGATTCTGAAATAGCAATTTCTTAAAAATCGCTATTACAGAATCGCAAATGGGTTCCTTGATACATATGGCCCTTTGTCTTTAGTGACCTCCTAAAGAGAGTACCACTCTGTTGAGATCTTAAAAACAGAGGCAGCGAGTTGTTTACTGGCTAGAAAAGAAAAAGTCCTGCATCCCCAGTTGGCCCTTTTTATTTCTGGAATGACCACCAATTTATCAAGAGAGAATCTTAGTTTTCCCATTGGGGACTACCACTTGTACATATTCTGAGAGTATAAGGTGCCCGAGCCATGCAAAGCTTAGAAAGCACCTTAAATTTGTTGTGGTGCGCTCTACAAATGTAATAAATAAATAAATACGTTTCACTCCCTCACCCACCAGCAGCCAATGCAGATCCTGGATTGTTTTGGAGACGGTAGCAGAGCTGACGCTTTCTGTAGAGATTGCAACTTTGACTGAAATGGTTTGTTTATCCCTAAATAAAGGGTGTTACTGTTATCTCTCCTAGATAGTATCAGAGCTACCACAACAATTAAAGCAGTTCAATAGCAATGAAAAGGAATCTTTGTAGTATCCTAATTAAATTAAAACAAGAAGGTGCAGTGCAATTGATCTGACCTAAAAAGTTTAGATGTTCATCAAATAAGATACATACATGTTGAACCTTCGGGACCAGAGAGGCTAATGGTTCAAGATTAGCTGGCCTCCATGGATTGTTCCAGAACAAATTGTTCCTCCCAAATAGAATGACCTCTGTCTTCTCAGTGTTTAGTTTCAAACAGTTTTGCTGTATCCAGACTGAAACATGAGTAAAAAAGTGAATTATTAGCCATCATGACTACCTTATCCGGGATTGATATGATTAGTCGCATATCGTCTGCATAGGAGACGACAGAGAGACCAAAGGATTGATTAAGTTACACCAGGAGAGTGATATCAATCTTAAAAAGCGAGGGAGTTAAAGAAAAACCCTGAGGCACCCCACAGGGCAAAGAGAAAGCAGCTGATTTATAATTGCTCATCTTCACTTTAGCTAAGAAGGAGCTTAACAGGGCCTTGCTGCTGCACTGCAATGCATGAAAATTTGGTAAACAGACCCCTAGGTCTCTAAATTCTCAAATGTTAGCAATAGGGTGTGCTGTAGAAGATGTCAGTGATAGTTAACATTTCTGCTAGTTATGCCACTTATGTTATCATATTTTTTCTTACACTCTTCAGCCACATTTAACATCAGTGCTATTGCAGTAGTCAGACAGTAGAATACATTTTAATTGCTTCTTTTACCTGTGCTATTTGAATACTCCTCTTCTGCACAGGGCACACAGTAGAAGCAACAGATGGGCTTCCCTTCTATAGGAGCTTTACGGTACCCTGGAAGGCAACTCTCAGTGCAGCCTGAGCAGGGAATCTGTAACAAAACAAGTGAAGGAGAAGAAACAACATTTAGAAAGAGTGTGATACCTAAACAACATTACTGCAATATAGCAAGAAGAGAAACACAGTCACCAACTGATCAAATAGTTCTTTTTTACAATCATCAGGTCACAGTGTCAATCTAACAGGACATATCAAGGACTTAAGATTGTAGCGGTGTACCTAGGTCCACAAAGAAGCTGTACGGTGGGTCTCAAATGAGGCCGGAGGTTCCTTTCACACGGATGAGTTGACACTAAACATAAAGTAGGTTACATGAGGATAACGGACACAAATATAAATGCTTACTTTAAAGGATACTTTTTGAATGAAACCCATGCTCAACACAAATCTGCATTAGTGTTTTTTTGCAGCATTGTTTATCTAGCAGATGTAGTGTTCTAAGTAATAAATGCTGAGTTATGGACTGACCAATCAATTGGGAACCAAGGTACAGTTTAAGCAGGCTAAGGCTGGCCCCTGTTTCTGATCCATGCTCCATCGTGTTTGGCCTCGACTTGTGGAGTTGACCTAACCCTAGGCGGCCAACTACGCTATGCTCATGAAGTTTGCATAGTTTGTGCTACTTTGCACTACGCAAATTGCACGTAGGACAGTGCAAAATCGTGTTGCGTAGAGTGGGAGTTTTTGCTCGCTTGCGATCCTCAACATCAAGTTGGCAACCGCAAGCTTGCAAAATGACATCCCGGCGAGACTGTTTCCTCGTTGCGATCAGCAACATCAAGTTGGCGATCACGGACAAGGAAAATAAATCTCCCGGCGAGATTCTCAACGTGGGGAGGTCAGGTTTCTCAATGCGAGTGGTCGCGTATGCCCTGACCGCTCGCAATGAGAAACTACCAGTCGAATGAAAATCTACTTGAATGGCAGAAAACGACAGCTCGCACTGTGCGAGATGCCATTTTCAATGATTGCACTGTGCGGACAAGCATCCGGCACTGTGTAATCATCGCGAACAGCGTGCTGCACAGTTTGCGTAGCGCTACGCGTTTCTCACGTAGTGCGAAGTGCACTTCGTGTAGCTACGCATAGCACAACTACACAAACTACGCCTCCAGTTAGATTTGACCCTGTCTAGCATGACCAGATATCCCTGTTTAGCACTTTATACTTTTAAGCAATATATTTCAAAATATTCTTAAACAAATCATAACTGCAGTTATACTTATTGTTTTTTTTGTCTTGTTTTGTTCAGTTCACTAAGCTATGTTTTTTAACCAGATGTGGTATCTTTTTGTGTGGTGTTTTCAGTGTTTTACTGTTGGAAGTGCTGCACAAATACTTTACAGATTGCTTCTTAAGTTGAGCCTGCCTGCTCTGTGCCAGGCTACCGAAGTGTGAGCACAGGTTAATTTAGGGTATGGATCTGAATGACCCTGACTAGGATTGTGGTTCCAGCCTAGACAAAGGGCATACCTCTGCCAACCAGAAACCCATTCTCTAACAATTGTGAAAGACACCTATTAATAAAGGGGATACATTTTTAGGTGTGTATTCCAATATTAAAGACAGCTGTACCTCAGCCAAAGTGACTTTCTCTAATCTTACACAATAGGCATTCCAGTTCAGTTCAGGAATCCAATTCTTAAGACTCCTGTGTATGATTTGGCCTCCAAATAACAGGACCTTCAATACTGTCAAAGACGCTGGTAGTTCTCGTGAGCACTGTTGAGAACGTGCCTTTTGTCATGAAAAAGGCTATTGAACCATTGCCAAGTTACCTTAAACAAAAGCCTTGTTTAAGACCTCACCCGAAATATAAAAGGTTTGCTCTCAAATGTATGTTTCCACTTTGTGAACGTTTTTCATGTCTCATATGGGCACATTCTGAGGATGTTTTTTCCCATTAAAATGTGGTTATTCCTCTGTGTTTTTTTTCTACTCACAAACTGACTGCTAGCCCCATTCTGGAATCCACATACAGAATTCGAACTAACATATACATCAAATGTTTTTAGTTTGTTAAACAGGGTTTATGTACATATATACAGGTATGCATAGAGTGTAAGTCTGGGTAGCAAGAAAGAGCCCCAATAGTAGTTAGACGATATTTCCTAAAGGAATGAAGACGTTTGGGAGGAGGGGACCATTACATTCTTGAACTCTAGAGAAACAAGCACTTACAATGCAATAGGTCTCACATTTGCGAGAGTTTAAGGTATTTGCATTATAAATGGCAATGCCTTTTATTTGTTTTGAAAACCAGCACATAAATAAAAGGCATTGTCATTTACAATGTCAATAGCTCAAACTCACGCAAATGCGAGGCCTCATGCATTTCAAATGCTTGTGATCATTAATAAAGAAACAGGACTCCTCAAATTCTAGTTGTCCCTTTGATTTCCTGCCAGAACATATGTTCATGAACAGCCTATGATGTTCCAGCACCAATATGTTTCCCCCTACAGTGCACACAATAACGTTACTTCTACAGTGGGGCACTGTAACGCCAAATCTTTCTAGTTTTGGGTTGTTCTCACCTGAACTTCAATCTTACCACTGCAAAAATAAATCCACTTTTTTTTATAATAGTTTAATAAAAATTTCCCATAGGACATAGATATGTCCAAATACTCCACAACTGGAAGATACATTAACATGAGCAGATCCAAAGTCCACAATCCAGGTACAAAGATAACCAGTTGAATGTTTTTACAAGGCCCGCAGGCCCTGTCGTGTAACTGTGCTACCTCCGGAATGCAAAATTGACAAAACTTGCAAAAAGCACTAAGAAAAACAAGCAAATCCCAGCAGACCATCAGACTACACAAACTTAATTGAAAATGAATCTTCCTTTAAACTCCCTCATCCCCTTAGCAAAATGTAAGCACTTCACTTCTTAATGGCAAGGCTTGGAACACAATGATTCCAGTTTTGCTACACGTCTGTAGATGGTGTATACCCCCAAAATGTTCAATCACAACTTTTGACTGTTTCAGGAAATAAACAAAATGCAATATGCAATAATAAATGGACCTTCAGCCCCTTTTGTAGCCAGTCACAATATCTTCAGGTTAATCAATCATCAAAGAGGGTGATGAGAAACTGAGGGACACCAAAAACCAGAATTCTGCCAATTCACTTTTTAGTTAATCTGCCCTGTCTACCAATGAAGGATGCACCCATTTCAAGCAATGGGGCATAGCCTTTAAAGCTTATTGACACAATATTCTATCCATCAGTATTTCAAATCACACTAAAGGAGGAGATGTGAATAGTAGTCCACAAACAAGATGTCCTTCAGTTACACCGTTCACACCTCCAGAAAATAATGTATGGACCCAAGCTTACTCCAGTGGCCCTGCTACCCAGAAGCCCCTGCTAGTGAATATAGAACTGCTCCCTTACCTGATCGATGTTAAGTTAAAATGTTCCTCTAAGTCCTGTAATTTTGTTATCCCTTGCAACTGTAATCAAGAAGACACACTTGGCTTATTGCCGTTTTCGGTCATTCTGCGTAGCACTACCCTCGCTCTCCATTTATTATCTTTTCTTTGATCTGGTCTAGTTCTATTTCATCCATGTTGATAATGATCCCTATAAATGGTGACAATGTACTACGAGTTAAGTATACACATCAGGAATACTTTTAATAAAGAAATGTGCTAACAATTATGGACAACATAACCACATAGATGACTCTGATGGACCGCAACATCTTATGGGAGGTACGTGACAATTGTTTTTTTTTTTTTTTTTTTTTTTTTTTTTTTGAAAGACCTTTATTACACTTAGTCAGGTATACACAGCCATGTGCCTACAACCCTGGGGCCGGCGGCTAAAACATCTCATACATGTGCATAGAGACTCATCAGTTAGTTCGCAGGTCTTAAGGTCATAAATTTTCAGTTACAATATGAACCCGACAGTTGTGGACCTACAACTATCCACAATATGAACAAAAGAACATTGAGACGTCTACATGTCTGTCAATTTAGTACCGATGTGTTGTGGAGCGATGCCGGTCCAAGCCCCGGGGGTCCCACTGCTGAATTGATTCCCACCATCTAAATCACCTCACAATCAACCCTCTTCGTCTGTGTTCTGTGATAATAAATATGCTGTAAGATAGCACCAGAAGTCTTTGGGCCTAGATCTTGCCGGTAAATCTTCCTCATAGGTCTGTAGTTTGTCTCTACAGCTGGTCATATCCAGTATCCACCTGCTCGTTGTGGGTTTGTGTTTGCTATGCCAGCATTGTGCGATCTGTCTCTTGGCCAATAACAGCGCTATTGCACAGAATTTACGTTTTGTGGCCCGCAAATGTGGGATAATTCCCAGTAAACAAACACGCACAGTGCATTCCATCTCCACTCCCAACATGGCTGTCAGCAAAGTAGTGACTTCCCCCCAGTATGTTTGTATCGCTGCACAGTCCCATGCCAAGTGCGTGAACCCTGCCTCCCCTACATTACACCGTTTACATCTGTCATTATCCTGAAGGCCAAATCTATACATACGCGCCGGTGTGTAGTATGCTTGATGAATAAATTTATAATGAATAATTCGTAAATTGCCGTTTGGCGTTAGGATTCGTGTTAGCGCGCATGTTTGTTGCCATTCCTCCTCCGTTAGTGATGTCTCCAGTACCATGTCCCACCTTTCTTTTGCCCTGTCCCCCGTCCCTGGTATTTCAGCCTGCGCTGTTGTGTATAATCTAGACACCAGGTGTGATGTGTCCTGAGAAGTGATGATCAATTGGAGGGAGTCCAGGCTCTCCGGTTCCTCTGGAAAAGTGGGGAAGTAAGTCTGCACGGCCCGTTTTAACCGGTAATGAGTGAATATGAACAGTGGTGTTTTATTTCGAATATACTCCATGTCTTTTGTTTCTACAAAGTGCCCCTCATGGAACATATCTCCCATCGTCTCTATGCCGACCTGTTGCAATAACGACATTCCCACCTTCTCCCCCGTGACTGATAGTTCCTGGTGGTGCGACAGTGGCATCGTTGATGCGTATAATGGCTCTTTGTGCGCTAATCTCGCCAGTTTCTTCCAAGCTTTAACAGTGGTGTCAATTGTGTTAATATCGCGATTGTGCAGAGGTGGGCGCGTGTGGGAGAGCATCGAAGACAGCGGGATGGGCGCTGCATCTCCCTGTTCAATGGCCGTGTGTGTTAAATATGGTACTTCGTGGAACCAGTATGCCGCGAATTGTGCTTGAGCACATAAATAATACAACAGAAAATCAGGTACTCCGAACCCTCCCCTGTTGTATGGCAGTGTGAGTGTCTGTAAGGGCACGCGTGCTTGTTTTCCCGCCCAAATCAGTTTTAAAACCAGGGATTTGATGTTGTTGAAAACAGCCGTAGGCGGTTCAATCGGGATATTATTGAAGAGGTACAGTAGCTTCGGCAGGATATTCATTTTTACGATCGCTATTCGATCCGCCAATGACAGAGGTAGTTGTATCCAGCGCGACACTTTATCGTCCAATTTGGACACCGCCGTGCCGTAGTTTGATCTTATCACCACCTCAGGATCTCTGTGGTACATTACGCCCAGATACCTCACCGGCTCTGACTGCCACTCCAATGGGTAGTCCGTATCGTGCGAGGTCGTCGTGTCTGTTAAAGGAATAATAGAGGATTTGGCCCAGTTTATCATCAAACCAGAGTGTCCTCCGAATTTTATATATTCTCGCATAATTGGATTTAAGTGGGTGTTAGGGTCGCGTATGTACAGAAGCATGTCATCCGCATACAAGGAGATATGCAAAGGTCTGGATGGGAATTGCAAGGCCGAGGCCTTATAGTTTTGTCGTATTATGCAAGCTAGAGGTTCTAGTGCTAGTGCAAAAAGCAGAGGTGAGAGCGGGCACCCTTGTCTAGTGCCTCGTTGAATCTTAAAGACTTCCGAGACATACCCGTTAACTCGCACCCTTGCACATGGATTAGTGTATAGTAGTGTGACCCATTGTACAAAGCGCTTGGGGAACCCCATTCTGAGCAGGATGGTGAGTAAATAATCCCATTCGATGGAATCGAAAGCCTTGGCGGCATCTAACATGACCGCCACAGCTTTGGTCGATGGCTGGAGATAGTGAGACAATGCAAATAACGACCTAGTGTTGTGGGTAGTGGATCGCGTAGGTATAAAACCCGCCTGATCTGGCAAGACCAAGTTTGTCATAATTGGCTTCAGACGTGTCGCTAATAACTTCGCCAGTATTTTAGAGTCAGTATTTATAAGTGAGAGTGGCCTGTAAGACTCACATATTTCCGAGTCCTTACCGGGTTTAAGTAGCGCTATGATGGCTGCCTCACGCAATGTTGGTGGGAGCTCCGAATTCTCGAACGCCGCACCATACATGCGCACCATGTGCGGAGTAAGGAGGTCAGCATACTGTTTGTAGAACTCATTAGTAAACCCGTCAGGGCCCGGTGCTTTACCATTAGGAAGAGAGGTGATTATGTCCGTCACTTCCTCAACTGTTATTGGTGATGCTAACATTTCCCTCTGCCCATCCGAGAGCCATCCTATCGCCACATCATTTAAATAGGCAAACGTGTCTTCTCTGGATGCGATCGGCCTTGATTTGTATAGGTCCTCGTACTCTCCAGCGAAGCACTCCACGATGGCAGTAGCCTGTGTGTGTGTCGACCCATCCTTTGCCTTAACACGTAAAACAGGTTTATGGCCCTTACCCTCACAGATTTTGGCCGCCAACCTATTACCTGGTCTGCCTCCTTCTCCATACGCTCTGGCTGAAATCTTCCTATCAAGGTATTTGATTTCGTCCTCTACAAACGACTGATGTTCGGAATGTAGAGTTCTTAATTCGCCCAGGTGTGCGACATTGTGTGTGGCTTCATAAGCCTTTTCTAGCTCCCTCATGCGTGTTTCACATCGTGCAATTTGTCGTCTGATATCTTTGAGGATGCCAATCGTCGTGCTCATGCACACCCCACGTAATGTGGCCTTGAATGCTTCCCACAAAAGACCCGGGTCTTCCACTGTAGGCTTGTTGACTAGGAAATACTCTTTGATCGCTTCGTGAATAGTGTCTGTATAGACCGTGTCTGTGAGCGCGCGGGTGTTGAATCTCCAGTGAAAGGGAGGAGCGATATAGTTCGGTAGTGTCAGTGACAGTCTCACAGGATTGTGATCCGACAGAGTTCTTGGCAGGACTTTAATCTCCGTCGTCCACAATGCAATGGTACCCGATCCCAGCCAGTAGTCTAAACGTGACCAGCTGTTATGAGCCGCAGAAACGTGTGTTGCGCCCGGCTCCGCTGTGTATTTGAGCCTCCATATGTCTGTCAGTGATAGATCTGAAATCATGTGAAGCAGCTTAGCCCTGGCATGTTTATGTGGTTCTAGGGAGTTAGAGGAGCGGTCTACCCCTTCCACCAATGTTACGTTCCAGTCCCCCCCACAGATTATGTGAGCGTCTGGCAATGTTTGAATGTGTGACCATAGTTCCTGATAAAAGCCCGGGGTGTCAGTGTTGGGGCCATATACATTTAGAAGTGTTATCTTTTGGCTCCTGAGTGTGCCTGTCAGAATGACATATCTACCACATGTGTCGCAGATCACCTTATCTACTGTGAAGTTCACTCCTTTCCGTATCAGTGTGATCACCCCCCTCGCATAGGTGGAGTAGTTAGCCATGTAGGAGGATTCCGCCCACCTACCTCCAATCTGAGCGCGTGTGTGTGGCGCAATATGTGTCTCTTGTAGTATCGCTATATCTATTTCCCACCTCTTCAGGTAAGCGAAGACTTGTCGAATTTTTTTTGGGTGAGTCAACCCCCGTACATTCCATGTCAAGAGGTTAATGTGATTCTTATTGTGGCCTCCTGTTACCTGTGCCATGAGTGAGAGTGAATTGTCAATCCTGACATTGGGAGAACATCTCGCACCACATGGCGCCACAACACCCATCCGCAAACAAGGGGTACCCCCCCGGTTCCCAGCCCACCACCACACCACAAACACACTCGTGTTATCTGTCTCAGTCTCAAAACTTCAACAACCCCCCTCTTCCCCCCTCCCCCACCCACTCCAGCAACCCAATTCTGCCGAAGCCATCGACCCATTTATAAACTATAACAACTAACCGTACCCTGTGAACAACTTTGGTGGGGTATACCCTTTTGGAGGTCCACCAGGGGCACAACTCTACACCCACAGTAGTGGATGCAGACGACTCACATTGTGTTTATAATACCATGTGTAATATTTGTGTCCTTCACATCCACCCCCCGCTGTCCCCGGACAACAACATACAATACTTGGCAGTATTCGACTTCATACTTGTTACCCTCCTTCGAAGCCAGCCCTCGCTCACTTGGCCGGGTCGGCAATGTCTACTCAGCCAGCTCTGTTGTGCTCGGGCTTGTGCCGTCGTTTCATCTCCACCGTACGACTTAACATGAGGAGGTTAAATGTCTCACCACCAACGTTTCAGGTGTCCTGCATGCTCATAGCAGTAAATATCATTAGTCAGGCCTGAGAGGAGAAGAGCCGTCAGGCGCATGCAATGTTTATCCCGTCCTCCTCAATGCTTGTCCCGCAAATCTGTCCCTGCATCAACAGAGCACAAGGCTGCCAATATCATATGCATTGTCTGTGCCGAGTTACTCCGCCACGTCCGAGTCCTCTCGTTGCTCCTCGCGTACATGTTGTTTGTTGTGTTGTATGATTTTTTTTACGAAGTCCTGCGCTGTTTTCGGTGTCTGTAGAATCACTATCTTGTCCTTCCATGTCACTCGGAGCCTCGCTGGGTACAGCATGGAGTATTTCACGTTCAGGTCCCTGAGTTTAGTTTTGACAGATGCAAATTCTTTCCTCGCCTGTTGGACCGCCATGGTGTGATCCGGGTAGAACTCTAGAGTGTTGCCTTGGTGCGTGATTTTGCCCTTTTCGCGCGCAAGACGCAGTATCGTGTCTCTATCGCGGTAGTTGAGTATTCTCGCCACAATTGGTCTTGGTGTCGCTCCAACTTTAGGTTTGGGTGCCAACGATCTGTGGGCTCTTTCCACTATGAAGATATGGGATAGGGCTTCCGCCCCGAAAATGTCTCTGCATAGCTGCTCAATGTAGGTCTCCATTTTGCCCGTGTTGGTCGTCTCCGGCAGGCCAGCTATGCGTACATTGTTACGTCTGGAGCGGGCTTCCAAATCCTCCTCCCTTGCCTTGATCACCTCCAGAATACGCTCCATACCCGTGCACTTGCTAGTCGTGGCGCGTGATTCGTCCTCCACCGCTGATATTCTCGATTCGGCCTCATCTAGTCGTTCATCATGTTTTTCCAGTTTGCTCGACATCCCGTCCATTCTACAAGTAAGATTGTCTAATTTACCGTTAATGTCCTGCACATTAGCTTGTATGGACAGCAATATTTTTTCCATGTTGGACGTAGGTTCCGCCATCATTGCTCCCTCTCCTTCTGGCGCTTGTTCCGTGCCTTTCGACGCTTTCCTGTTGTCAAAGGAGATTTTCGGCTGTTGCCTATCTGGTTTCCCCATTACTGGCGGTGTCGGGGGATTCTTATACTGCGGCGTCGTCTTGTGCGCTGTGGGCTTGATGTACGCTGCTGCGACTGTACTCCTTGTATTTAGTCTTGTGGAAGACCTCGTTGTTCCTCGGTGTTCCAGCTTCCCGGCGTCTCTCACCCTCGTTCTTAGATGTGTGACTTCCCGCCCGAGGGCTGCTTCTCATGCCCGTGTGGGAAATGGGTGTACCTCCATCATGCACCCTGGCAGGGCTACAGTACTCTAGTGGTCACTGATGCGGGCGGAAGGACCTCTCCTCCGTGTAGTGCTGGGGGTGATTATTGCCAAGCGTTAGAGGGCATCACACTTGCCAGAGAACTTGGGCCACGTTAGGGAACGCCTCCACCCGGCACAATGACTCGATTCACCACGTGAGATTGAGAGGGCTGCGTTGGCATCTCCTATGGTGAACTGGGCAACGACCGCCCGCCTATTGCTCTGGACCTCGGGTACTGGCTGTTGATCTCCCTGTTCTTACCGTCCCTTCCAACCTCACCTCCCGCCGCGGCCGCCGAGACACCTCCCTACGCGTCCAGACCAGGACCGTCGGAATCCTCGACCCGTCAGCAGGGGGGGGGCGGGGCTGCCGATGTCAGCTACCCGTGTCTTCCATGCGTGTCTCGGTCTGCCAGGTGTTTCACGCTCTCCTCCCACTGTATACCGCAGTTGTAGGCAGCCCCTATGTCCGTGCGGTAGCTCTCCTCCCTGGCAGCTATGTGCGATCGCACTCCGTTGCAAATTATAGCATCGCGCTCCCCGACTGGTACATGGGCGCCGCCATCTTGAGCGCGACCGGTCCGTCTTAATTAAAGGGGCCGTGTTGAATTGTTAGGCAGCGTAGTGCAGGTATTTTGCCCTGTTGTCCCCATATGGCATCTGGATCGCACCTGCACAGATACTTCTCACCTGGCGTTGATGGTAAACGCCGTCGCCGGGGCTGTGGGGGTCCTAACGGTGCATCGCTTGTTCAGCGCACTTGGCGCCCGCCGCCATCTTGCGGGATCCTGTCCAGGGCTCCCGCGATCTTCGCCGTTTTATATGCAAGGAGGCACCGCTTCGCAGCCGGTGTCCGCGCTATTCAGTGCCCGGGATCTTCATACCACCGAATTTGTGCCTGCTCTCATTAGGGGTGGCCAACTCGGACACGAAACACGTTTGTCCGTGAGTCGTCTGGCGGAGCTGTGTAGTTACCCAGCCATTCCGCCGTGCGCCCCCTAGCGCCTCCCGGTACGTGACAATTGTTATAAGGTGCAGGTTGGGGCAAGTAGAACATTTTAGGTAAAACTTAACCATATGGCAGATCCTTCTCCCACCTCTCCTGCAGAACCTGGAACAACCGCCCCACCCACTTACGGTAGACCCAAGACCTACTGGCCTTCAGAAGACTCCTCAAGACCTGACTCTTAGAGCAGTGGCAGCACCCCCTCCCCCCAGCGCCTTGAGACCCTCACGGGTATGTAGTGCACTATGTAAGCGACCTGATTGATTGATTGATTGATGGTGCATGACAGACACCGGGCCTGGCTGTAAACCCCGGAAACAGAAATATGATGAGATAAGAAACGCAATACAAAAGTACAGGGTTGCAGTGAGGTAACTGTTTGACTATAGAAAATACAGAATTATAATTGCAGAAGTGTTCCTAGACTGTAAGGACAGCAGGCTCCCACACTGAAAGCGTAGGGCTTTCATGAGGTAGCTAGTCATATTTAGAAAGAGTAGCATTATAGTAAACAGCGGTGTTGCTCTTTCAACCTCTGTCTGCTTTTCACTTCACTCCATCGGTCTACTTTCTATTTGTTGGGCTCCCTTTCAGATCCACTGTTTCTACTTGCTTCCTCTATGAAACCTCAAATTTGATCTGTTTCAACAAATCTGTCTAATCCTTCTATAGCACTTGGTTTTGCTCCTATTTTATTGCTCCATCTGCAACATATTTTGCCTTCCCTATGGCCTGCAGTGCTGTTTTCATCTTCTTGTAACCCAGTTCTCTGCCGTTTTGCTCCATTTGTGACCCACTATTTAGGTTTATCTGGTGCATCTTTGACTTCTATTCAGCTTGTAGTGTAGTTCCTATATTCCCAATAGGCTCTGCGCATTGGAATAATATAAACAGCAGTGTAGACGTAGGACTGAGGTCGACTAGGTCTCTACTGACTATATTAAACTTAATTAGTTTTGCCAGCTAGCCCAGAGGTCACTAGAAACTTTTTCGAATGTTCAGGAAAGAGTTAACTCTCCGGATTTAGACAAGAAGGGATTAGCTTCTGACAACCATATAACATGACAACTTTGCTCCCTCAGAATAATAGTGTATCTCTAGAGTCGTGTGAAAACAATAGACAACTATTTCACTCAGTCAATTGTGCATACTTAGTTTCACCAGAGTGCAGAGAAATAGAGAGACGGGCGTTTTCAATAAAAGGTGTTATTTATTGAGCAGTCTTCTTTCTCATGCAAGAGAAATGAATTGCCACAATTGCAATACTTATAGTAAAGTAAAGTGCGTACAGTAAAAGGAGTATTATAAAATAATACTGTAAAAGCATTGATATGGTTTCTTAGCCATATGATACTTTAAAATAGATAAAATATATACATACATAAAAACATTGACTAACGTACTCAACTGGTGCTTCTAAATACGCCTACCCCGGTGTACCTGACCTAAGCCTTATACGTGGGAAGGAGTAGATAAGTAGCAGTTTAAGTTAAGTTGGTTTTGCCAAGGAATCTGAATCAAGAATTCTCTTAAGGGTTTAGTCAGCTCCGTACCTTGGTAATAAAATGCAGGAGGTCTTGTATCTCTCTCTCAGGATTCGATATCCCAGCAACCCGCAGGGGTATCTGGAAACACCGGAGCTGGATTTTCTCGGCTGGAAAAAAAGACAGCGTCTCTCTCAGTGCGTCAAAAGGGAGGGGCAGTTTTCCCTGGGCTCTCGCATCAGCTGGGCTCTCGGGCAAGTAGATAGCTGCTCTGCTCCAAACCACCGTGTGTTTGCTTAAGGCAACGTTGGTATATTTATACCTGAAAGGTGCTGGGTTTGACGTAAGGTTGGACATAAGACGTCAATAAAAGATGTCACTAAGAACTGGCTGTTCTTTCAGTGTTCGCAGGAGTTCTAGGACACATCAAAACAGAAGCATGGGGAATTCCCAGGTTGCTGGAGGTTTGGTTTGTTTAAAGAACGCGTTGTACTTTCTAGGAGTCTAGGGAAGTAGCCTTGCCTGATTTGGACTGCATGGGCTATGACTAAATATGGATATGGTTCCTATGCCTTTATAAGGTTATTATTTATTATAACCACATGAGGGCATAAATCGGGAATATCGAATTAGGGTCCTAGATAGAAACACAACAAGCTCAATGACTTCTGTTCTATCTGTGACTCTGAGTGACTTGTTTTGCTCACTCTGTTCTGCTCCTCTCAAACTACTTCCACCTGTGGGCCATGAACATCTACTTTTGCTTCATCTGCCCGAGTCCATCTATGACTCCGTTTTGCTCCCTCGGTGTTGTTTGCTACACTAATGTTTGTTTCACTCTAAAGTCTCCCTCAGTTGATTTCCAACATCTGAGGGCCCAGACTATTTTAAGGATTCCAGGAAATCCCTCCCTACCAACTACTCTACCCTTTCCTCATGTGAAAGAGGTGATATTATACCATTTTCATTGCATGCCTGCTGTGTGAACTATATACGATGAGAAAGCGTGCATTGTTATAATATATACCAAACTACAACCACCAAAATCCAAGAAATTATATACAAACGCACTCAACCAAGTGCCTTTTAGAGACATTGGGGCATATTATCAAGGAACGGCATTAAAATTATCGCCACTTTAGCGTCAGGAAACTGCCGTACAGAATTCCAATGGAAGCCCAGGTTCTGGTGTTAACATGGGCTTCCATTGGAATTCTCTACTGCATATTAACAAGCCCATCATTGCCGTTTTAGCTGCAGTTTCCTACCGCTTAAGCGGCGATAATTTTAATGCTGTTCCTTGATAATTTGCCCCGTGATTATGTACATGCAACAATTCCATATTGCCATATTACAACAGCACTTGCTAGTCTATTATATTCCATCTACATATCTTCTTACTCCAGTCCGAACAAAAACAAAAAAACACATTAGACACCTCTGTGAGAAACACAAATGTGGATATCGGGCCCAATGACTAAAAGATGCCTCAAAAAGTACCAGCCACAAATGAACACCTTTCCATGGAAGCTAGACAAATGGCTAATGACACTTATCAACCAAAGAGTTTCCGGAGGCCGAGAAACCAAGGGAAATAAAAAGAAACGCATGGTTCTGGAATACATAGAACTACACTACAAAGGCCCCGCAGGATCAGACTCTTCGTATTCATACCATCCACTAATAGAAAACTTTACAAAATAATATGTAGGCCATTTTGGGGCAACTTCTGTCCGGTCGGTGATAATCACAGATCGGTAAAGGGCGCTTAGTCTCCAAAAGAGCTACTGGAACTTACAAATGTTAACAGTCGGTGCAAGAAACAGAAGAAAACCAGCTGTGAAGACAAGGGCTCGACTGTCACCTGTTAAAGACTCAAGACAGTATAACAGTTTTCTGCTCGGGGATCGGACTGGAATATGCACAGAAAACCGACTAGCAAGGTAAGCGCTATTTTTGTATTTGCATCTCCGAATTTAGATGTAAAACGCAGGAAATGCTCCTTAGGGTTAGTGCATTGCCATTCGAAGAGGGAGAAAAGCGGAGCTAAACCACCTCTTTGCCTCAAATTCTGAAAATGAAACAGACGAGTCATTGTTCACCTACTCCGATTCCTAGTGTAATTATCTGGCTGACAAATGAACCTGTCATGAAATCGGCATAGGGTCGACTTATGGCCAAAACCATATTTTGTTTATTTCAAATTTGATGAATGAGCCATAGATTGTGAGCAGGTTAGCATTGAGCAAACAAATGCGCAAATCACCTGTGTAACTAGGCATGGACTTGCCAGTCATTCTCCCCAGCCAGTCTTTCATTTGAGGGAATTCTTTGTGTGTGTCACCTTGTTTATCTCCACAGCACAGGCACAAATGGCGCTAAGGGCACAAGCGCTGATGACACCCAAGGCCAGCAAACGCCCCTTACATGCACAACTTTAAGTGCTTGGCACCGGCAGTACTAACAAGCAATTTCTGCAAAGGTACGTGAGGTGTAAACGTCTCACGTATTTCCTCGTTATTTCTGGTGTGGTTATCAGCCTGTTTGCAGTGATAAAGAGAGACGTAGGTACAGTTTTGGTAGGTATGAAACCACTGAAAAGAGGAAAGAAGGAAACGAGTGGTGCACGCGCGCCACACCAAGACATCTGTTTCCTATTATCGCGAATGCCTCTGAGCACGATAATTGCAAACAGATGTCGAGTCTGCGGGTAAACTACGCCAATACGCCATGGGCGGGGCAATGCAATTACGTGCTGTCTTTGTTAAAAAGACACACACAAAGGCCAATAGGCTGTCAGCTAAAAAAACACCAACGCACGAGCATGTGAAAAGTTGTGGTCAGCTCCAAGAGGTTGTTTTCCTATTGCAGCGCATGCGTGCTGCTATAGGCTCGACCTAAAAATAGCAACGTCTTCCCGGTCCTTAGATTTATTTCCTCTTTTTCTCCAATGGAATAACACAAAAGAGTCAGAAAGAATCAGCATGGGAAGTTTGCTGCAATCAGAAATAGTGTTTTCTTCCTTATGTAGACAAGTTCATTAGATGGTGGCTATAAAAGAGAATGAGAACTCAGATAAGTGGATGTTTAAGGAAGTCTGGACCTTTCTGGATGAACACAGTTTAAATTAGTTATTGCTACATTTTAATGGATCATTAGATAAATGGGATAATTCCCTCCCTGAGAGTCAGTGATTGTGAGAGTCGCTGTATAGATGAGTGTATATGCATAACGATGTAATATGTGACATCATCAGCAGTGCATTGCAGGGGCACGAGTTATAGTTAGCTGAACTAATTATAACAGCGGAATTTCTCTGCTTTTGTACGAGCAAAATATCAAACTAACTATAATGTCCCTGAATCTTATGTTTTTTCAGTGAATATCTAAGGTTTTATAAATGCTAATTTTGAACTATAACGTGCCTGAAACCTATGGTTTTTTCAGTCAATTTGAATGGTTTTTGAATGCTAATTTCTAACTATAACGTCCATGAAACCTATGTTTTTTTCAGTGAATTTCAGAGGTTTTTTTAAATGCTAATTTCTAACTATACTGTCATTGAAACCTGTGGTTTTGTCAGTGAATATATATATATATATATATATATATATATATTCACTGAAAAAAACATAAGTTATAGACCATATATAGTTAGGAATTAGCATTTACAAAACCTTGAAAATTCACTGAAAAAACCATAGGTTATAGACCATATATAGTTAGGAATTAGCATTTAAAAAACCTTATTTTACTCACACAAAACCATTGAAATTCCATATATAGTTAGTTGCACTAACTATATATCGCGCACCCGCAATCCACTGCTGATCATGTCACATATTACATCATTCATGACATGGTCAGTGACATCACTGATGACATCACTGATGACATCTCAAATGACATCACTGATGACATCACTGATGACATCTCAAATGACATCACTGATGACATCACTGATGATGATGTAATATGTGACATGATCAGCAGTGGATTGCGGGTGCGCGATATATAGTTAGTGCAACTAACTATATATGGAATTTCAATGGTTTTGTGTGAGTAAAATAAGGTTTTTTAAATGCTAATTCCTAACTATATATGGTCTATAACCTATGGTTTTTTCAGTGAATTTTCAAGGTTTTGTAAATGCTAATTCCTAACTATATATGGTCTATAACCTATGGTTTTTTCAGTGAATTTCAATGGTTTTTTAATAGCAAATATCATAAGCTGTCGAATGTCAAGTACGTGGTAAGTGAAAACATTTTCGTGTTTATGCACACTGATCTGCTTTGAATGGTGCCCCCCCCCCCTCATTTCTATTAGGAGTACTCTCTCTTTGCAGATAGTGAAAGGTAGTTAACGCAGGCCTTTGCCCCCGTTGTAATCCGTCGTGCCTGCTTCTCTCTCCATTTGATTGATTGTTATCCAAGTATTTACTGTTTTAGAATTAGTTCTCTTTGGTTCATTCTCTATTTACAAACAAACACAGAGTCGCAATACTCTGTTTAGTCTTTGCAGATAACGAAAAATCGTGTAAAAAAAAAGAAAAGGAATCGAGCAAAATCAGTAGGCCACTAATGGGATCTCTTTTTGACCTCGCTAAAATAGAAACATTAGGAACAACCCCTCATGACAAATACAAAACTAGTGAGATGAACTGAACTCCACACAATGATGACTGCAAAACAGCACGGCTCCGCCACCCACCCCGCCCAAAATAACGATAAAGAGCGGCTGCCATGATTGGTTGCGGAATGGCCACAACGGAGCTACGAAATGGTGCTGCTCTCATGCTAACCCCAGCTTCGGTCTGAAACATCCAGAAACACTGTAGACTACCAATTCGATCAGTTCCGGTAGCGCCCCAATGTAACCCGGTAGAGAAGAACTAGCCCTCCCCTCTTTGACTGATGGTTCTTGTTGCCTGTCCTTTCTGTTGTCATTTAACAGAACTATTTAGCCTGCTGAAAGGGGTTGTGTTTCGACCGCTGGTTGGTGGAGACATTTTGACTATATTCTGGACCTGCGTTGTTGCGTAATGCGTCATATGACGCGCCGCGTTAGCGCATCCGGAAGTCATCCGGGGCGCGCAGCGCGTAACGTAAGCATAACAAGTCATGTGACTTGTTAATAAAACTTTTCATTGGTTCATTTTACTTTTCTTATTCTAATGATGAAAGCCTTGGTCATATCACCTAAAAATTACGCTTTTAATTACTTCCGAACATTATTTTCTCTTAAATATATGTTATAATGTTCCAGGCTAATGTACTTTCCCGGAAATTTTACAACTGTCCTGCAAGTAAAATATATTCTTTTTTCGAGAAAAAGAGCGTTTCTTCGTCCCATGACGGAGCCGTTGAGCAAAAGAGGGTCGACCTGCTGTCTTAGTCGCCGATACGCCTGAATATGAGATTCTTATCGATCACTTTATGTTGCAGGAATAGAAAACACAACAGCCCTTGACCATTTATCTTTACTGCGTTCCTTCGTATTATACCTTTTACCCTTCATGTAATTGGTCTGCTTTATTTCACTTGCCTTTTAATGATTCTAAAACAGTGACTATTATTAAAAACTTTACCAATGTATACACTACTACCATGTTTTCTTTTAAAAACCTTTATTGTGAAAATTTCATTATACAAATACGAGCCTATAACCACGTGGGCCTGCCACGGAGCAAACTGTAATCGTATATGATGAATAGACATTTACACTGTAGAGGAACGTAACGGGCGGGCCATTAGGTTTCAAAAACTAAGGTGTCTAACAGTTACGGAATCGGTGGACGTACATTTTATAATTAAAATACGACAGGGCCAGTTACAATAAAATTATCTAGATATACATTTGCGGGCAAGTACCATGGGTGACGTTAATTCGAATTTTCAACAGTACAGTAATCAATAACACATCAGAACTTAATATCAATAGGGATGTCGAAATATTCAATCAATTCTCGTCCCCGCCCGCCATGTGCTTCAAAACTGCATACGTATCTCGTGATTTCAAGGTTCTGCAACCAGTACACAACAAGGAGTTACGAGTCCCATTTATTCCGGCGCCATTTTGGGCGAGGACGGGCAGGTCCAGGATATAGTCAAAATGTCTCTACCAACCATCGACTATGATGATGTTCATATGCTGTATTTATTAGAGTAACACTCATCTGCCCACATGAAATTAATTTACCACAGTCTAAACATGTCATTTTAATCTTTCCAAAGTTCTTCTAAATATTTGGGACCGTTTCCCTTGCCTCTGAAGCTCTCAGTGCCACTTCTTTGATGAATGTACTAGCAGGTCAGGGGTTCTCCTCCAAATCTCTCTTTTATGCAGCACTATAATTAATTGGTGCCACCTCTCCATATGACGATGCATGGTATAGTTACCACAACTATATATTTTTTCGGTTCCTCTGGAGAGTTCATCGTGGCAGATGAAGCGTGTAACATACCGGGCATTTACCTTTTTTTGCATGTACAGGAAAGGAAAAAAAAAACGAGCGTTCGAGTTCTTAGGTGTCCCAGGGCCATTTTAGTGGACCAGGCCCAAATCCAAAGAACAGCTATCTCACAGGCTAATGGGGCGACCCACGCCGAGTTTCAGCATTGTAGGATGACCACACAAGTACAGCAACTTGCTAGACATCACCTCGGTGCCATCCGGATCTCGGCGCCCCACTGCAGATGAAGTGCCTCTCAACTATGAAACCACCACGGTGACATCCGGATCTTGGCGCGTTGTGCTGCCTTCGGCCTATTCGCACATCGGTCCGCTACTGACGCCATCTCACAGGCTAATGGGGTGACCCACGCCGAGTTTCAGCATTGTAGGATGACCACACCAACTTGCTAGACATCACCTCGGTGCCATCCGAATCTTGGCATCTCAACGCCTAGTGGTATCTTCCATACAGAAAATATTGTTACGCTGCCTTTGGCCCCATTCGCACATCAGTCCGCAACTTAGACATCACCTCGATGCCATCCGGATCTTGGCATCTCAGCGCCTTGTGGTGTCAGTCAGAAAATATTGTTGCGCTGCCTTTGGCCCCATTCGCACATCAGTCCGCTACTGACACCATCTCACAGGCCAATAGGGCGCCCCACGCCGACTTTTACCATTGTACGATGGCCACACCAGTGGCACAACTTCCTAGACATCACCTCGGTGCCATCCGAATCTTGGCATCTCAACGCCTAGTGGTATCTTCCATACAGAAAATCTTGTTACGCTACCTTTGGCCCCATTCGCACATCGGTCCGCAACTTAGACATCACCTCGGTGCCATCCGGATCTTGGCATCTCAGCGCCTTGTGGTGTATTCTCTTCAGAAAATATTGTTGAGCTGCCTTTGGCCCCATTCGCACATCCGTCCGCAACTTACACATCACCTCGGTGCAATCCGGATCTTGGCATCTCAGCGCCTTGTGGTGTCTTCTACTCCGAAAATATAGTAGAAAATATTGTTGCGCTGCCTTTGGCCCCATTCACACATCAGTCCGCTACTGACACCATCTCACAGGCCAACAGGGCGCCCCACGCCGACTTTTACCATTGTACGATGGCCACACCAGTGCCACAACTTGCTAGACACCACCTCGGTGCCATCCGGATCTTGGCATCTCAGCGCCTTGTGGTGTCTTCAAATCAGAAAATATTGTTGCGCTGCCTTTGGCCCCATTCGCACATCGGTCCGCTACTGACGCCATCTCACAGGCCAACGGGGCGCCCCACGCCGACTTTCAACATTGTAGGATGGCCACAGAAGTGCGACAACTTACTAGACACCACCTCGGTGCCATCCGGATCTTGGCGCGTTGTGCTGCCTTCGACCTATTCGCACATCGGTCCGCTACTGACGCAAACTCACAGGCCAACGGGGCGCCCCACGCCGACTTTCAGCATTGTAGGATGGCCACACCAGTGCGGCAACTTACTAGACACCACCTCGGTGCCATCCGGATCTTGGCGCGTTGTGCTGCCTTCGGCCTATTCGCACATCGGTCCGCTACTGACGCAAACTCACAGGCCAACGGGGCGCCCCACGCCGACTTTCAGCATTGTTGGATGGCCACACCAGTGCGACAACTTACTAGACACCACCTCGGTGCCATCCGGATCTTGGCGCGTTGTGCTGCCTTCGGCCTATTCGCACATCGGTCCGCTACTGACGCAAACTCACAGGCCAACGGGGCGCCCCACGCCGACTTTCAGCATTGTAGGATGGCCACACCAGTGCTGCAACTTGCTGGACACCACCTCGGTGCCATCCAGATCTTGGCGCGTTGTGTTGCCTTCGGCCTATTCGCACATCGGTCCGCTACTGACGCCGCCTCACGTGCCAACGTATTTTCTCCTAATTTTACACCCTATGCCGCATAACAGGTCATGTGACTTGTTTATAAAACTTTTCATTGGTTCATTTTACTTTTGGTTTCCTAATGATGGAAGGCTTGATCATGTGACCTAAAAACAACACTTTTCATAGGATGAAAACTTTTTTTTTCCCCAAACGATGAAAGCCCCACCTTGTTTCTGGATGTTTCAGACTGAAGCTGGCGTCAGCATGAAAGCACCACCATCTCAATCATGGCAGCCGCTCCCCACCAGAAGCCTGCAGGAGTCGGAGCCCCCAAAACTTTTGATGAATTCTCAAGGCGGAGGGGACGCTTTCGAGAATGAGGTCCAAGACCTAGCAGACAAGCGTCCGATTTCCAAGGTGTCCCAGGGCCATTTCAGTGGACCAGGCCCAAAAAGGAAACAGCCTGCCGCCATTTTGAGAGTCCTGTGACAGCCGCCTATCGCTGCACCGCAAGAGTGGGCGCAACTCAGCTGAATTGCGGCTTTTGACACAGTGGACCAAAAACGGACGGAATGGCAACTGAAACGGTAAAGGGGCGCCCCACTACAACAGATGACACTCCACCTGGAGAGGCCCGTTCACGCCGCCTCCCCCGGGGCGCTCCACGCCGTTATTCGGAGCAGCATTGTAGGATACCAAAACCAGTGCGGCAACTTACTGGACATCACCTTGGTGCCATCGTTCTGCTGCCTTGGAACTATTCGCGCAACAGTTTGCTACTGATGACCCACCCCCCGCGACGCCCCATGCCGTTATTTGCTGGGTGGCAACTTACTAGACATCACTTTCGTGTCATCTAGATTTCAACGCGTTCTGCTGCCTTGGAACTATTCGCACAACAGTTTGCTACTGATGACCCACCCCCCGCGACGCCCCACGCCGGAAATCTGGACGTTGTGCTGCGTTGGGACTATTCGCACAGCCGACCGCTACTTCGTTGTTTTTCCCTAAAAATGTTTATATGTTATTACTATTTTTGTTTTCTTGTATATATTTATAAATTATTAAAGTTTTATAATCTTACTACTTTGTCGGAGTGCTATATATTTTTAATGTGACACATAATTGTAAAAACTTTGATGTACAAACAGTCATCCCTGGAATCTTCCGCTTCAGGCTCGGTCCCCTCCCCAATCACAATACAGGATGGTTTTCAGATAATAGCAACGCTTCTGCTGTGACGAATCTCATCGAGTGTGGGCCTTGATCTACTATAACTCCTTTGAAGAGGGGTGATTCTTTACAGCTGTGGCCATAAACTACATCTGCAGGGCTAGCTGATACCCTAGGACCATCCTGGACAATCGGACACAGAGGAAAAGGAGTGTCAGAGGGTGCGGTAGTGAATAGGGCGAAAGGGAGGTGTCGGGCGGGCACAGGGTGTGATTCTCAGGGAACAGCAGCGCAGATGGGGGAGGTTTATTACCCATGCATAAGACAGAGAGCGGGGGTGACCACTGCCTGGGGGAGATGTTTGCGAGGGTGGGGAGCCATGCTAAGGATCGACAGCGTGCACAGAGTGGGTCTGGTCAAGGCATCTAAAATGGCTGCCGTGCACGACAAAAGTGTGGCATTTGAAAAAAGACAAGATGGCGCAGACAATGTTTTTCAACACTTCCTGATTTCCTTCGAATCCACCTCCCATTGGATAACATGGCTAAGAACTGCTCAGGGCAGGTGGTAGCTTTTAGAGATATTCGCCCTTATCTCGAATATTTCCAAAAGTTGATAATAGGAGATAACCATGTCATGAATGATGTAATATGTGACATCATCAGCAGTGGATTGCGGGTGCGCGATATATAGTTAGTGCAACTAACTATATATGGAATTTCAATGGTTTTGTGTGAGTAAAATAAGGTTTTCTAAATGCTAATTCCTAACTATATATGGTCTATAACCTATGGTTTTTTCAGTGAATTTTCAAGGTTTTGTAAATGCTAATTCCTAACTATATATGGTCTATAACCTATGGTTTTTTCTGTGAATTTCATTGGTTTTTTAACAGCTAATATCTGTAGCTGTAAAATGTATTCTTCTTTAAATCCAAAAATATATTTTATATGTTTATGAATAATTTTTTTTTTAAATATTTTTTTTTCTTCGTTCCCGCTTCGCGAATCGGGAAGCTTCCCGTTAGCTGACCTTGATGCCGCGAAATAGACCGCGAGCCGGTAAACGTTTCTTTACCGCAAGTGCCGCGTTAGAAAACAACATCGTGACGCCTCCCGTCCGCATGACGTTTCACGTTGTCGCGTGATACGTCATATGACGTGCTACGTTAGCGAACTGGTACGCGAAGCGAGTCGCAAAGCGCAGGTTTCTGGAAGCAAACCGGGAGGCCCTGCAAAGCGCTTAACGTAAACACAGCAAGTCATGTGACTTGGTAATAACACTTTTCATTGGTTCATTTCACTTTTGGTTTCCTAATGATGTAAGACTAGGTCATATAATCTAAAATGAACACTTTTGATTGGTTGAGAACTCTTGTTTTTCCCAAATGATGAAAATCCCTCCTTCTTTCCTCACTCTGACTTTCATCATTGTGAGAGAAAGACCCTTTGTGATCACTGAGCAATGGCTTCTTTAGTAGCTTCAGCTGGTGCTTCCCCACCACCTCCACCACATCCAAGGAAGAGTGGACCACCTGCTCAAGTTCTAATTCAACAAGAAGAAGAAGAAGAGGAACAGGAGGACGAGCACGAAGAGAGGCAGTTTTTGCCTGAGCAGCCCAGGACGTCTCACCGGAAAGAAAACTTCATTTGGCAATTTTTTAAAATTCCCAAAGGTCAGAAAAAAGTAAATGCAAGATACGTAACTTGCCTTATATGTCAAGATAGACTGTCCAGAGGGACCGACAAAAAATACAGTTTCGGAAACTACACAATGCATCGCCATATGACTAGGTGGCATCCTAACAACTACAGTGCTGCACAGTTTCGGAACGACCTAGATAATCTCCCTATTATGGCCAGAAGATCTGTTGTACCGGAAGTAACGGGACCAGAGGGCAGGGAGATGGTGCCAAATATACAAATGAGATTTGGTGATGTAAAACACATCTGCGCATTTTGCGATGGATTCATTTCCTACGGAGAAAAAAGCATCACTCTGATCAACAGAGCTATTGACTATCATATGCAAGTTTGTCCGAAACGCCCAAAATAATAAATACTTCTTTTTTTTGTTTTGTTGCTCCTGTTGAGCCCTTTACAATGAATCGTTTTCATTGCCCCCTCCAAGAAAAACCCCAAAAAATATAAAACTGTTCCGAAAAATTCAAAAACAGTAAAAAAATGTTCAGAAAAATAAAAAAAAAAGTTATTTTCAGAACTACCTCCCCGTTATTAAAAAATTGGTACAATATTTGGAATTGTGCCAACCTCTATTTCTCTTAGTTCGCTTCCTAGTTCGCTCGCTGGTACGCGAACCGGAAGCGAACCAAAAACAGTAAGTATAAGGGAAGGAAACAGACACTTATGTTAAAAGAAACACAGCTATAAGGGAGTAAACTAGAGATACCATTACCCGTAATCCACTGCTGATGATGTCACATATTACATCATTCATGACATGCTCAGTGACATCATCAGCAGAGGATTGCGGGTTTTTTGGCAACATGCCTTATCCACGGTTTAATAACGCTGCCTTTTGCTTTATATAAGTTTTCAAATTGTATGAAATATATACCAATAGGTCGTTATGAACCTTTAGGTAGTGCTTTTCTTCATGAGGTCTGGTCGCTTCCATACACATACAGATGTTTCAAAGATGATCAAGAAGTTTATCTGAATGGAGAGGAATGCACTGAGACGCCAGATCATTCACTAATGTGTAGGCACATACAGTTACACGGTTCATGCAACAAACACCGACCAAATATGGCTTGCGTGTTGCAAGGCACACCAGTTCCTGCTATCATCCCCACGTTCAAGTTCTTGGAAAATGGTAGTTATTTGATGCTCAATAATGAAGATTGTTCTGGGTTAATTAAAAGTATTCCTTTTATCGTAACAGTAAGTGAACGGGTTATTTGCTGCAGAAATGTTCTATTTCCTCCCACACATGAACATAGGGAGTTTTCAATCTGGCCACAAATACCAACCTTGGGACACGTTTCAACGGCATGGCAAGAATAAGAGCTCTTTTGTCTCAGAGAGAGGTGGCCTTGAGTTCGGCCCGTGAAACTTTCGTACTTCACATAGCGAACACCCATACAGAGGTGCACACCCTTTTCAATTAAGATTTGCCTTTCAATTTCAGCAACATGTTTCCGACTATCTTTAACGCATCCTCCACAAAGTCCCTGGCACACTTTTTTAAAGTTGTTACCAGTGGTCTCGTGACTTCATTTGAGAAAATCTTTGGAGTCATCCCTGCTTCCTTTCATTGTATTTTCTGCACTCTGGTTCGTAGATTGGCATTTTTACTTGCATTACCAGCGGACGCTCTTGTGCTTTTTTACATTTTTAAATATGGATGTCCCTCCTATGCAACCTCCGACCCTGCAGCTGCTGACACTGTTCCGCAATCGCATGCTAGAATATTATGGCACAATGCCGTTGGCGATATTAAGCACGGCATATGGATTATCTTTTCGGTTCTCCTACTTCACCTGTGTCCAGCCTGTATTTCACTGCCTGACCTGTGATTTCGATTGGGCCATTGATTTGTGTCTCTGCGGACCGGTTTCTCCTGACGTCGACTTTAATCAGCTGATGACTCCTATCATTACTCACGAGTTGGTTTGTCCTGCCGAAAGGATTATGGCTGTGGCATTGATGCATGGACTACTTGGTCCCTGGAATTTACTGGCGGCAGCACAGTCTTTCTTGGAACAGAGCTTTCTTGAAAACCCACCGAGCTGTCCTCTGATGGTGATAGAGGATCTGGTGCTGGGAGAGCACGTATGTTCTTTTCCGCTTTTAAATTGGATGGCTGAACTGTTTTCGGATGAAGACGGTGACTTCCTATTGGAGGCTGTTGCAGCTTATTTTGCATACACAGTTATGTCATAGACCTTTTTCATGTTTGATATGCTGAGTACTAGCATTTCATTGACAATTCATTGACTTATTTGTCAAGTTTTTATTATTTACCTTGCCTATTGGCTTAAGACTCGATAAAGTACTTGGCTGTTTTATTTTTCTTTAGCATTAAATTTTCCTAGTTTTTAATGCTTTACCTTGCGGACCGTCCACATATAAACTTGCAATCTGCTCTCATGAGATGGCACTTCTATTATCTTATTCAGTTCGTTTCCGGATCATGAGGAGGTGTCATCTAGGTCCTGGATATCTTTACACCGTGTTAAGTTAGCATGGGCTCATTACCGGTTTAAACGCCATTTTTCCTTTTTTGCAACTTCTGCACACGACACTTAGTTGTTGCTTTAGCTTTCCACCTAGTAGTTCATCGTGGTTTACATGAGAATAATATGTTATTGGTCTACTATCTGCTTTACTTGTTAAACTATATCTGTACAGCGAGTGCTAAAGTTTCAAGAACAACACGATACAGAATTGTTATGAGGTCTGATCTCCACGACTTCATACTCATAACATAAGTGCAACTTCTGCCAATTCTGGGCATGAGGCGGGTTTTATATTGCTTTGCCGAACACACATACACAACAGTTGATGCGGTTCACATGAAGAGAGAGCTGGTGTATGCTGATGTGATTCCTTCAAATCTAAGACACTAAAGTATGGGCACGCCCTAAACCAACACAAAGAGACCTTCTTAGCAAATAATATAATATGTGTATTAGGGAGGGTGAGATATAAGCAGCCGCGGGCCGTGGAGGGAGTTACGATGGGGCAGGGAGGCGGGGAGGGGGAGAAGCAGGGTGGAGCCCTCTCTACCTTGCCCCTCCCCCTCCCCGCCTCCCTGCCCCACCGTAACTCCCTCCACGGCCCGCGGCTGCTTATAAGTGTTGCTAACTCTTATTCATTTACAGCATGTTAACATACTGTCACCATTCGCTTTTTATGTACTAGTAACTATGCTGGTAATTTTGCTACTGATAATATGTGTACTTTTATTATCTAAGGTACTACGCCTGAGAAGACGGCATTAGTAAATAAACATTTCATATACACATCTGTTCTTCTTAACTCCATGTTCTGGTTTCTAAGAAATCTATAACGACCGACTGTTCATGAGTTCCACGTATCCTGAGGTACTATAAGTTCATATTCTGGATTGTCTAAACATTGAGAGTTTGTTATATCCAATGTGACACTGTACCTAGCTTGCTAAGGAGTTTTTGATTACTAACGTGAGTTTTGGGACACCCTAATTCGCCGAGGTTCCAATCCTCTGTCCACAGTTCTGTGTGAGAACAGAAACCCTGCGACAGGGGCACCCCCGACCCTTGCTGGAGCTTCATCACACTTGCGATACAACTCCAGCAATGCATTCGCCGAGGTTCCAATCCTCTGCCCACAGTTCTGTGTGAGAACAGAAACCCTGCGACAGGGGCACCCCCGACCCTTGCTGGAGCTTCATCACACTTGCGATACAACTCCAGCAATGCATTCGCCGAGGTTCCAATCCTCTGTCCACAGTTCTGTGTGAGAACAGAAACCCTGCGACAGGGGCACCCCCGACCCTTGCTGGAGCTTCATCACACTTGCGATACAACTCCAGCAATGCGCCACCTTTACGGCACAGATACATCACGCATCTGTGCTGTTTTTGCCCCATGATGCGCCGCATTGTAAATGCAGCACACCATAGGTGACGGAACAGCGGCACAAAATGACTAACACATCCCTGGTGATGCGCCAGTCATCATAAATGTATCCCTATGCTTCTTATCTTGTTAGAGATGAACCGCCATATGTATCATCAAAGTTATTTGCATTTCCTAAATAGCGAACTTTAAGGAATAAATAGCGATTCTTTACCATTCCTAGTTTGCGATGAGCTATTTGCTAATTAGCCGAATGTAGCCCAATGAAGCCCAATGTAGCCCAATGTAGCCCAAAGATGGCCGCCAGACACACAAAAAAACAAATGTAGCCCAAATATCAGCCAGATGTAGCCCAACTATAGCCCAGTGACAGAATGACCAATCAGCTTCGCAAACCTCCGTTACGCGAAGCGGAGCGCTGTTACAGATATATATCTTTTTTTGAACGTTAATTTCTCAAAATCCACTGGAGCTCATATATTGAGACCTAGCAAAGGCACATCGGGCTACCAGTCCCTAATATTTTGCCAAGTTTCGTGCAAATCCATTCAGCCGTTCAATTATTATTATTATTATTTTTTTTTGCCCCGCGGGGCCCTTTTAAAACCTCCACATCAAACCTAGGGGGTCAGCGAGGATCTACTATGCCCCCTTATAGTTATTTCCCCCTTTGTTTTGACCTCCTCTTGTCTCTCGATCCTACCGAGAGACAAGATGGCGGCCGCTACGGACTGTTTGGAATGTTGACAGACGCCGGAGAACCAATCAGCTTCGCTTCACAAAGCTCCGTTGCGCGAAAGGTCCGCGAACCAGTGCGCTGCCCGGTCCGCTCTTACAGATATATATCTTTTTTTAAACGTTAATTTCTCAAAATCCACTGGAGCACATATATTGAGACCTACAAAAGGCACATCGGGCTACCAGTCCCTACAATTTTGCCAAGTTTCGTGCAAATCCATTCAGCCGTTCGGGCTAAAAGTGAGGCCAACCGCCCTATGGAAAACTCAATGTTAAAAACACGTTTTGGGACCCCCCTTTTTTCTCGGCCCCCACTGGACGAACCCCCCCCAAATTTTCAAGTGCTGCTCAGAAACAAAATGTGCCATTTTCCTGAAAATTTCAGCCAATTCCGTCCACAAACGCCAAAGTTATTAGACATAGAATTTTCAAAAAACCCATAGAGAAAAAATCCTAACTATATATACCTACTGGCGACCGCCAGTAGGTAATATATATATATATATATATATATTCACAGAAAAAACCATAGGTTATAGACCATATATAGTTAGGAATTAGCATTTACAAAACCTTGAAAATTCACTGAAAAAACCATAGGTTATAGACCATATATAGTTAGGAATTAGCATTTAGAAAACCTTATTTTACTCACACAAAACCATTGAAATTCCATATATAGTTAGTTGCACTAACTATATATCGCGCACCCGCAATCCACTGCTGATGATGTCACATATTACATCATTCATGACATGGTCAGTGACATCACTGATGACATCACTGATGACATCTCAAATGACATCACTGATGACATCACTGATGACATCTCATTTGACATTACTGATCACATCACTGATGACATCATTCATGTGATGATACAATGAACCTCTTCAGACTCTAATATAACCTTAGATACACTCAGTGTAAACAGACACTCACAGACTGTCACTCATCCATGGAGTTACTCACACACCTAGTCAGTCTTGCAAAGAATCAATCACACCTCGATTTCCTCAACTATATAGTTATACACACCTTACTTATTGGAACATATAATAACACATATTTACTCTGTTATACAATCCCTGATACAAGTTCACAATAATCCATACAGCCACTCACACATTCACTGGCTCTTATGCACAGTTATTTATATATGTCAACTATCACATGTACTGTGTTTTACATATGTACTTACTTTGACATGTAGCACTGAGATATCCATTCACTCACCAATACACTCATGCACACAGTCAACCGCCCATACAGATGTTTCCACATGCACTTTTGAACCCATACATCTAGTGAATCAACTGCTCACACATCTATGCACAGAGTCATACACCTCCCAGACACCCACACACACACTCAGTCTCCCATACAAATACTTGGGCAACTAATCAATAACCCATATAGTTAGTCATATAGCTAATGATCAACACATGCATCAGATTACAAAACAACAGACACAATGATGCACAATTTAAAACAGTTTAGTCACTAACCCATGCACTCAGTGAGACACATTTAATCACTCACTTATACAGTCAGTCATGCACCTACTAAATCCTTCATCCAGACACTTATACATCCACTCATTCTTCAATATGTAAGACATATTTTAACTTTACAGAAGCATACAGTCACTGGATGTTGTCATCAGTGATGTCATCAGTGATGTCATTTGAGATGTCATCAGTGATGTCATCAGTGATGTCACTGACCATGTCATGAATGATGTAATATGTGACATCATCAGCAGTGGATTGCGGGTGCGCGATATATAGTTAGTGCAACTAACTATATATGGAATTTCAATGGTTTTGTGTGAGTAAAATAAGGTTTTCTAAATGCTAATTCCTAACTATATATGGTCTATAACCTATGGTTTTTTCAGTGAATTTTCAAGGTTTTGTAAATGCTAATTCCTAACTATATATGGTCTATAACCTATGGTTTTTTCTGTGAATTTCATTGGTTTTTTAACAGCTAATATCTGTAGCTGTAAAATGTATTCTTCTTTAAATCCAAAAATATATTTTATATGTTTATGAATAATTTTTTTTTAAAATATTTTTTTTTTTTCGTTCCCGCTTCGCGAATCGGGAAGCTTCCCGTTAGCTGACCTTGATGCCGCGAAATAGACCGCGAGCCGGTAAACGTTTCTTTACCGCAAGTGCCGCGTTAGAAAACAACATCGTGACGCCTCCCGTCCGCATGACGTTCCACGTTGTCGCGTGATACGTCATATGACGTGCTACGTTAGCGAACTGGTACGCGAAGCGAGTGCCAAAGCGCAGGTTTCTGGAAGCAAACCGGGAGGCCCTGCAAAGCGCTTAACGTAAACACAGCAAGTCATGTGACTTGGTAATAACACTTTTCATTGGTTCATTTCACTTTTGGTTTCCTAATGATGTAAGACTAGGTCATATAATCTAAAATGAACACTTTTGATTGGTTGAGAACTCTTGTTTTTCCCAAATGATGAAAATCCCTCCTTCTTTCCTCACTCTGACTTTCATCATTGTGAGAGAAAGACCCTTTGTGATCACTGAGCAATGGCTTCTTTAGTAGCTTCAGCTGGTGCTTCCCCACCACCTCCACCACATCCAAGGAAGAGTGGACCACCTGCTCAAGTTGTAATTCAACAAGAAGAAGAAGAAGAGGAACAGGAGGACGAGCACGAAGAGAGGCAGTTTTTGCCTGAGCAGCCCAAGACGTCTCACCGGAAAGAAAACTTCATTTGGCAATTTTTTTAAATTCCCAAAGGTCAGAAAAAAGTAAATGCAAGATACGTAACTTGCCTTATATGTCAAGATAGACTGTCCAGAGGGACCGACAAAAAATACAGTTTCGGAAACTACACAATGCATCGCCATATGACTAGGTGGCATCCTAACAACTACAGTGCTGCACAGTTTCGGAACGACCTAGATAATCTCCCTATTATGGCCAGAAGATCTGTTGTACCGGAAGTAACGGGACCAGAGGGCAGGGAGATGGTGCCAAATATACAAATGAGATTTGGTGAAGTAAAACACACCTGCGTATTTTGCGATGGATTCATTTCCTACGGAGAAAGAAGCATCACTCTGATCAACAGAGCTATTGACTATCATATGCAAGTTTGTCCGAAACGCCCAAAATAATAAATACTTCTTTTTTTTGTTTTGTTGCTCCTGTTGAGCCCTTTACAATGAATCGTTTTCATTGCCCCCTCCAAGAAAAACCCCCAAAAATATAAAACTGTTCCGAAAAATTCAAAAACAGTAAAAAAATGTTCAGAAAAATAAAAATAAAAGTTCTTTTCAGAACTACCTCCCCGTTATTAAAAAATTGGTACAATATTTGGAACTGTGCCAACCTCTATTTCTCTTAGTTCGCTTCCTAGTTCGCTCGCTGGTACGCGAACTGGAAGCGAACCAAAAACAGTAAGTATAAGGGAAGGAAACACACACTTATGTTAAAAGAAAGACAGCTATAGGGGAGTAAACTAGAGATACTATTACCCATAATCCACTACTGATGATGTCACATATTACATCATTCATGACATGCTCAGTGACATCATCAGCAGAGGATTGCGGGTTTTTTGGCAACATGCCTTATCCACGGTTTAATAACGCTGCCTTTTGCTTTATATAAGTTTTCAAATTGTATGAAATATATACCAATAGGTCTTTATGAACCTTTAGGTAGTGCTTTTGTTCATGAGGTCTGGTCGCTTCCATACACATACAGATGTTTCAAAGATGATCAAGAAGTTTATCTGAATGGAGAGGAATGCACTGAGACGCCAGATCATTCACTAATGTGTAGGCACATACAGTTACACGATTCATGCAACAAACACCGACCAAATATGGCTTGCGTGTTGCAAGGCACGCCAGTTCCTGCTATCATCCCCACGTTCAAGTTGTTGGAAAATGGTAGTTATTTGATGCTCAATAATGAAGATTGTTCTGAGTTAATTAAAAGTATTCCTTTTATCGTAACAGTAAGTGAACGGGTTATTTGCTGCAGAAATGTTCTATTTCCTCCCACACATGAACATAGGGAGTTTTCAATCTGGCCACAAATACCAACCTTGGGACACGTTTCAACGGCATGACAAGAATAAGAGCTCTTTTGTCTCAGAGAGAGGTGGCCTTGAGTTCGGCCCGTGAAACTTTCGTACTTCACATAGCGAACACCCGTACACAGGTTTGCCTTTCAATTTCAGCAACATGTTTCCGACTATCTTTAACGCATCCTCCACAAAATCCCTGGCACACTTTTTTAAAGTTGTTACCAGTGGTCTCGTGACTTCATTTGAGAAAATCTTTGGAGTCATCCCTGCTCCCTTTCATTGTATTTTCTGCACTCTGGTTCGTGGATTGGCATTTTTACTTGCATTACCACCGGACGCTCTTGTGCTTTTTTACATTTTTAAAGTTGGATGTCCCTCCTATGCAACCTCCGACTCTGCAGCTGCTGACACTGTTCCGCAATCGCATGCTAGAATATTATGGCACAATGCCGTTGGCGATATTAAGCACGGCATATGGATTATCTTTTCGGTTCTCCTACTTCACCTGTGTCCAGCCTGTATTTCACTGCCTGACCTGTGATTTCGATTGGGCCATTGATTTGTGTCTCTGCGGACCGGTTTCTCCTGACGTCGACTTTAATCAGCTGATGACTCCTATCATTACTCACGAGTTGATTTGTCCTGGCGAAAGGATTATGGCTGTGGCATTGATGCATGGACTACTTGGTCCCTGGAATTTACTGGCGGCAGCACAGTCTTTCTTGGAACACAGCTTTCTTGAAAACCCACCGAGCTGTCCTCTGATGGTGATAGAGGATCCGGTGCTGGGAGAGCACGTATGTTCTTTTCCGCTTTTAAATTGGATGGCTGAACTGTTTTCGGATGAAGACGGTGACTTCCTATTGGAGGCTGTTGCAGCTTATTTTGCATACACAGTTATGTCATAGACCTTTTTCATGTTTGATATGCTGAGTACTAGCATTTCATTGACAATTCATTGACTTATTTGTCAAGTTTTTATTATTTACCTTGCCTATTGGCTTAAGACTCGATAAAGTACTTGGCTGTTTTATTTTTCTTTAGCATTGAATTTTCCTAGTTTTTAATGCTTTACCTTGCGGACCGTCCACATATAAACTTGCAATCTGCTCTCATGAGATGGCACTTCTATTATCTTATTCAGTTCGTTTCCGGATCATGAGGAGGTGTCATCTAGGTCCTGGATATCTTTACACCGTGTTAAGTTAGCATGGGCTCATTACCGGTTTAAACGCCATTTTTCCTTTTTTGCAACTTCTGCACACGACACTTAGTTGTTGCTTTAGCTTTCCACCTAGTAGTTCATCGTGGTTTACATGAGAATAATATGTTATTGGTCTACTATCTGCTTTACTTGTTAAACTATATCTGTACAGCGAGTGCTAAAGTTTCAAGAACAACACGATACAGAATTGTTATGAGGTCTGATCTCCACGACTTCATACTCATAACATAAGTGCAACTTCTGCCAATTCTGGGCATGAGGCGGGTTTTATATTGCTTTGCCGAACACACATACACAACAGTTGATGCGGTTCACATGAAGAGAGAGCTGGTGTATGCTGATGTGATTCCTTCAAATCTAAGACACTAAAGTATGGACACGCCCTAAACCAACACAAAGAGACCTTCTTAGCAAATAATATAATATGTGTATTAGGGAGGGTGAGATATAAGCAGCCGCGGGCCGTGGAGGGAGTTACGATGGGGCAGGGAGGCGGGGAGGGGGAGAAGCAGGGTGGAGCCCTCTCTACCTTGCCCCTCCCCCTCCCCGCCTCCCTGCCCCACCGTAACTCCCTCCACGGCCCGCGGCTGCTTATAAGTGTTGCTAACTCTTATTCATTTACAGCATGTTAACATACTGTCACCATTCGCTTTTTATGTACTAGTAACTATGCTGGTAATTTTGCTACTGATAATATGTGTACTTGTATTCTCCACCCTGCTTCTCCCCCTCCCCGCCTCCCTGCCTCACCGTAACTCCCTCCACGGCCCGCGGCTGCTTATAAGTGTTGCTAACTCTTATTCATTTACAGCATGTTAACATACTATCACCATTCACTTTTTATGTACTAGTAACTATGCTGGTAATTTTGCTACTGATAATATGTGTACTTTTATTATCTAAGGTACTACGCCTGAGAAGACGGCATTAGTAAATAAACATTTCAAATACACATCTGTTCTTCTTAACTCCATGTTCTGGTTTCTAAGAAATCTATAACGACCGACTGTTCATGAGTTCCACGTATCCTGAGGTACTATAAGTTCATATTCTGGATTGTCTAAACATTGAGAGTTTGTTATATCCAATGTGACACTGTACCTAGCTTGCTAAATAGTTTTTGATTACTAACGTGAGTTTTGGGACACCCTAATTCGCCGAGGTTCCAATCCTCTGTCCACAGTTCTGTGTGAGAACAGAAACCCTGCGACAGGGGCACCCCCGACCCTTGCTGGAGCTTCATCACACTTGCGATACAACTCCAGCAATGCGCCACCTTTACGGCACAGATACATCACGCATCTGTGCTGTTTTTGCCCCATGATGCGCCGCATTGTAAATGCAGCACACCATAGGTGACGGAACAGCGGCACAGAATGACTAACACATCCCTGGTGATGCGCCAGTCATCATAAATCTATCCCTATGCTTCTTATCTTGTTAGAGATGAACCGCCATATGTATCATCAAAGTTATTTGCATTTCCTAAATAGCGAACTTTAAGGAATAAATAGCGATTCTTTACCATTCCTAGTTTGCGATGAGCTATTTGCTAATTAGCCGAATGTAGCCCAATGAAGCCCAATGTAGCCCAATGTAGCCCAAAGATGGCCGCCAGACACACAAAAAAACAAATGTAGCCCAAATATCAGCCAGATGTAGCCCAACTATAGCCCAGTGACAGAATGACCAATCAGCTTCGCAAACCTCCGTTACGCGAAGCGGAGCGCTGTTACAGATATATATCTTTTTTTGAACGTTAATTTCTCAAAATCCACTGGAGCACATATATTGAGACCTAGCAAAGGCACATCGGGCTACCAGTCCCTAATATTTTGCCAAGTTTCGTGCAAATCCATTCAGCCGTTCAATTATTATTATTTTTTTTTTTTTTTGCCCCGCGGGGCCCTTTTAAAACCTCCACATCAAACCTAGGGGGTCAGCGAGGATCTACTATGCCCCCTTATAGTTATTTCCCCCTTTGTTTTGACCTCCTCTTGTCTCTCGATCCTACCGAGAGACAAGATGGCGGCCGCTACGGACTGTTTGGAATGTTGACAGACGCCGGAGAACCAATCAGCTTCGCTTCACAAAGCTCCGTTGCGCGAAAAGTCCGCGAACCAGAGCGCTAACCGGTCCGCTGTTACAGATATATATCTTTTTTTAAACGTTAATTTCTCAAAATCCACTGGAGCACATATATTGAGACCTACAAAAGGCACATCGGGCTACCAGTCCCTACAATTTTGCCAAGTTTCGTGCAAATCCATTCAGCCGTTCGGGCTAAAAGTGAGGCCAACCGCCCTATGGAAAACTCAATGTTAAAAACACGTTTTGGGACCCCCCTTTTTTCTCGGCCCCCACTGGACGAACCCCCCCCAAATTTTCAAGGGCTGCTCAGAAACAAAATGTGCCATTTTCCTGAAAATTTCAGCCAATTCCGTCCACAAACGCCAAAGTTATTAGACATAGAATTTTCAAAAAACCCATAGAGAAAAAATCCTAACTATATATACCTACTGGCGACCGCCAGTAGGTAATATATATATATATATATATATATATATATATATATATATATATATATATATATATTTAGAGCAACAGGTCAGCCTTTCGCTAGGCAAGGGATAAATGGTCTGGCTTTAAAAAGGGGGCTGAGGTCCCCCTGTAAGCAGGTGCAATTAGTGACTAATCATCAAGCAAACTTACTGTATTGAAGTGCACACAGGGCACAGCTTAGAAGGCATACCTGATGACTTGCAACAACAGATCTTTTTGGGGGTCCAATTGAATTCCAGGCGAGGAAGCTCATGTTGATGGAAAGCTGATAACCTGGTGGAGCCGAAGAGTCAAAGGTTCCAACTTGGACGCTTGGTGTGGTTCCATCAGGAAATACATCAGAAGCCAAAACATCAAAGAGAGATGGCACCTCCCCATTGTCATCCAAACCAATCTCAGCTTCTGCCGGTGTCTTGAAATGAATCTTCTGAAGGAATTTATTTACCTAAAAATAAGATGAGATAGATTTCATGTGCTGAAAGTTAAGGTATGATAGCATTCATATTTATATACTTCTGCGAGAAACATCAATTATTTAGTGCCTGTTTGAACTAACACATTTGTTAATGGATGAGATTCATTCAGAAACATTAGTATTCCACATTTTTAGAGCTCCAATTTACTGCTTTTGGAAGAATTAACAGAAATCGAGTAGTACAGAATACATATTGAATATTTGCACGTTATTCTATCTAACTACAACTCTGGCATTACTATACTTGGCAGGATACTGCTCTGCTTGAAGTCAAGTTGGACTAGTGCAGTTTAACTGTTAAATGGAGCACAGTTCACAAAGTTTGGGTTGAAGAGGTACTCCTTGCTAAATAAGGTAAAGTCTGAGTGCACCTAACATGGGTTGCAGAGGTTGTTTGAAAATAGGCCCACAAACCACATGGGACAGTGTCACAGTTATTATCTGATGTCATCTGTAATCTGTCAGATGTCATCAATCATGTTATTTAACACCATGGTGCAAGGGCACCTGCATTGTAAGCAGGACACCTTCCTGCATAACATCAATCCTCTGAGACATTTACCCCAGAATGCAGCACACAAAGAAGAGAAAATAATGAGGAAATAAAGATATTTCTCCTTGTTATGCCTCTCCTGGAAGGCGCATCATTTTTACTCATTCCCAGGTCTCTACTAATGGTAACGGCAACTCTGGGCTATCGCTCTGCTTGAAGTCAAGGCAAGGCATTTTGAGACCTGAAAAGTGTTAAGAAAGCCTCAAACATATTCACTTTCTTGAATGTTTTATTGAACATATTTTGCGATAATCAATATTATTTAAATTGTAATGTATGAGTTTATGAATTACTTGCGCATTTCTGATAAAGTCAATTGATCTGCTTTACATAAGTCGATATGTTGACCACTGCTTTTTATATTTTGATGCTCTGAGCCTTTGACAAAGCCGATATGTCTGCCTTACCATATTTTGTTACATGAGATAGGTCTTGGCACAATGTTTATTCCACCACAATGGTGATGGATCTCCAGTCCGCTGAACTATAAATCCCATGGGACATATTGGGATTTATATTTCAGTGGATGGGATATACGTCACCATTTGTGATGGAGTAACCCATCCTCTAAGATCTAACTCAGCCCCATAGTCAGCCATGCACAGTGGGGTAAGGCACCCAAGCGGATGCCGCAAACTAACATGGACATCTTAGTTTACAGTAAAAGAAGAAAATTCACTGAAAGTAACAAAGGTTAAACTGATATTATGGTTAGGAATTGTAATAGTTTCTTACATTACATTACATTACATTACATTAGGACAAAAACCCTAGGAAGTCACTAGAAAATACAAAGGGGATTATTTTGAAGCCCAGTGCACCACCAGCGCTTTCAATGACGTTCTGGTGACCCACTGGGCCTACCCATATCTACGAGGTCAGGTAAAGCCGCTCTGCACGGCTTTTAATGGTCTCATAGACATGGTGTGAGGCAACGCAGTGCAAGTCGCTGCATTGCCTCACACTCAGATGGGGAGGCGTGCCATGGGGGTTACATTGGGTATTCCCACTTGACACCCGCGGCATTTGATACATTCCCAGATTGACAACATGCTGTAAACCTGAAAATGCTTCATAGCCGACATCTCCCCAAGGGTGACGTGTAAGGAATGTTTTTGTGAGGGACGGTGTCCCTTCAACAACATAAACAACCTGATTGCAACACAGTCACCCTTACACTACAGTGCAAAGGTGCCTGCGTTGGTGTAGCCATTGGTGCGCCAGCGCTGTGAAAGAGGACAGGAACGTGTCTCGTCTCATAGATACGGCACATTCCAACCCTTTTTTTATGTAGGGCAGCAGTACAGGGAGGCTTTGGCGCTGCCCTACGGCAAACATATTGTAAATGAAGCCCTAAGTTTAAAGGGTCATTACAGTTCAGTGCAAATGTCAGTTTAAACATAATGTTTTACACTTGTACCATAAAGTAACTATAACTCTCTCCCTAGCCAAGCACTCCTAATTATCTTATACTATACATCACTTGTTACATGTTTTAGGAGACCATTTAGAACATCAATACTGCATCTGAAATGACATAATCAATAACAATTCTGTGCATGGCTGGGTGCAAATTACAGTTTCTTTAGAACACAATTTATAGTTTCCTGACATAACTATAAGTGGTTAATTTCAGTGTAAAAAAGTATGATTTAACTGACATTTTCACATAAATATAATGTCCCTTTAGCCTTTAGTGTCTTCAGTAGATATATGTCCCCTCCCATTTGCTGCCCCTCAATCAATGATCTTTAAATGTACCTGAGCTTTACCCTTCTACTTAGTATCCATAGCTCCCTAGACACGTTCATACTATACTATAATATACAAACAACCATACCTGAAGACATGCACGTCATGCAAGATGTTGCCTCTTTACCAATGTATAAATACATGAATAAATGACCAAACCACTTATAGTTAATCATTCAGAATTCATCATTGTGGAGAAGTGTGGCTCACTGGTTAGAGGCGGCAGACCCTGAAGCAGAGGTCAGACCCGGGACCAGGGTTCAATTCCCGACGCGGCAGGGTCTTGAGCCCAAATATCTACAGACTCGATAATTCTCGTTTCGGTGCCTACTCGAGTCACAGGTTCACACTCTGCAGCTCTGGGCATTAGCTTGCTTAATCTCCACTATGGCCCCCCCCATGGCGGGATGCCTGGCTTTCACCTTGGGGATACCCAGTACGGGTATCTCACAGGGAAAAACCAGGACGGGTTCCCAAGGCAAGCGCCGAGATGCCTACGGGTAATGGAGCGCTATATAAGAACGCATAATAATAATAATAATAATAATCATATTTTATTTAGGCAAAACCCTCTACTGTTCATCTTCACGAGGTTAGTGAGTGTTAGTGATTATTAGATTTTTTATCTGAATTGTAAATGTGATTTAGTGGTTTAGTTAGTGGGTGAGCAGCTGAGCTATAAATAACCAAAATCACAGACTCTAGTAAGTAATCTTTACATGCCAAAACAGTCATCCACAGGCAAACATATCATACAGACATTCTGACCATGCATCAGACTTACATGTGTGCCATCTCAAATTTGGGAGAATGCTTCCTTGGAATGAATCTGAAAGAAGAAATACTAGGGCTTTGACCAGCTAAAATTAACTAAGTGACTTTCTAAAGTGAATATATGATATATCATAATACAAATATATACTAATGTCTCTAGATGAAGACAAATTGTCACTCAGATTCTAGGCTTACAGAGGTTGTTCATCAATTTTTCGTTTTGCATTTGTCACCCCGAGTGGGACGGGTATGCCCAGATGTGGATCCCGTACTCTTCATGCCACTGGAGTTAAGCTATCCTGGCTGATGAGGGCTGAAAGCTCAAAAACTGTACTAGGATGCTTGTTTCCAATCCAGAGAGGACCTGGCCTGGCAGTTCGGGATGGACAGGTCCCATTGGGCTCAGGTTCAAGACTAATACGCATATGGCTTGGTCCAAACTGGAATGCCATGGTGTGCGAACAAATGATGGATTTAGGCCCAGATCTCTGTACTGGGGTGAATGTATGACATTATTCTGCATTTTGTCCATCAATTGTTCTTTTTACAGAGGTTGAACAGCGGGTTAGTGATGCTTAAGCTGCAATGGCAGAAGTAGAATCCCTGTCCAAGAGGACTTAGAAGACTTCAACAGATGCAAAAAACTGAGAATTTATAACATCCCCTAAGGCAAAGAGGGCTCCCTGATCACCCCCTTCCTTAAAGTCAATGTACCCAATATTGTTGGCATGAAAGTTTTTTCTGACCTTACTATTCAAGAGTTCATCATATTGGCCTTCCACATATGTCATGCATCCACTGGATCCATGGAATCACTGCCTTTTTTCTGTAATAATCTGACCTTATGAAAGTCCTCATGTACCAAGTAGCATAAACAATTGTTATCGTCTGGTCATGAAATGTTTTCAGTCAGAATGTAGCCAGATCAAGGGCCGCCCACAGGGAAAAAAATTCGATTTGAGTTTGACACTCTGCTCCTCTCCATGAACGTGAGCTATAGTCCTATTCCCCTATGTTTCTTTGAAGTTACCTATAAGGACAAAACAACCACCTTTGATAGACCGGAAGATCTGAAATAATTCATCCACACACATAAAGACAGAGAGATATATAGTTTCTTCCTTCCTATATTCTCCGCTGGTTAAGAGTATATCCATTATGTTATGACCAACCGATTATTTAATCAAAGTACCCTCTTAGTTACATCATATTTGCAAATCATCCTCCATTTTTATTTCCTATAAATTGTCACTCTGTGAGGATCTGCTTTGGGCTGGCTTCTGCTTTTATGCTCCACCCACTTCAACATTTATCACATACTTAATTTTTACACTAATACTCATGGCTAAAGTCTATCGGCTTTTGTCATCTTTTCTTCATTATTAACAGGGAGTTTCTGTACTTCCCTACTTTCTCTTATCTCTCTCACCTTCCTATCTAGCTCTATACTAATTCCTTTCCTCTCTCCTTACCTTCATTCCCTACTACAACATTTCTTTCCATATACAGCCTTTGTTTACTGGTGTTTTATCTGTTCATATTTCCTATATTCTTTTAAGGTTAAAGTATTTCACAATATTGGTGTATTTAAGGTTTTAATGATAATCTTCTTTATTGATGTCTGTTATGAACTATTTACGTGATGTGTCTTGGACTTTTGATGGCCTACTTAACCCCAATAGAAAACAAAGTCTTGTCGCCCAATCATCCAGATTACATTGTCAAATTGCTTTATTGCAAAAATCTCATCTCAAAGAACAGGGCATTGTTTCTCGGTAAAAAAAAAACTGTTGGACACGATTTTTGCTCCCCTGCCCTAATAACTAAACTGGCATGGTCAAACTCATTCATAAAGATGTACATTTTCATATTGAGAACGTCAAGAAAGGGGCCACACTTTTTCAAAAGTAAGCCCTGTATCACTTTCCACGGCATATAGGCCCCAAATCTTAACCCACCAAAGAGTCATCTTCATCAAAAGTCTTTATTTCGGTTTTACAGTACCATAAAAGAAGTAAGCACATTAATCTTATGTGACAATAAACAGGATAAAAGAGTCATGGTGGGGGTCACTAGGTCCTTCCACCGGAAAATAACCACTCGACTAGCGGCAAGGATACAGTGTTTGATTAATTTAATTGAAGGAGGGTTAAGCAGTAGAGGACCTCCTCATCTGGCACTTCACATGTTCCAGGAAAGTTGTTCTACATGAACCCATGGTTTACTAGGCGCAGGGACATCATCTAAAGCCAGAGAAATCTGGGCTGCCAAAATATAATGGGAAATGTTTGGTATTCCCAGTCCACCCTCCCACGAGGAATGGTAAAACGACACCTAGGTTTTAGAAGCTACTGCGCCCACGCAAGACCTGTAGTTACAACAAGCTGTTGAAGTTTGGGTGACTGTTGAAGGGCCAAAGCCCTATTCCCACTGACTCTTTATAAAACAATGTTAAGCCGGACACCTCCCTATACTCATGTAGTGCAGCCTTTAGAGAGGACAGACAGTCACTGGGAGAGGTTATTATCAAGGAGTATCGCAGACGAATATCATTATCTTTAACTGTGTGTCCCCCAAAGGGAGACCCCGTATGTGGGTCTTTGATTCAACCTTTTATATACGGGGTTTAATGCACAATACAAACAAAGATGGAGTGAAGGCATATCCCTGACAGGTTCCTGTAGATAGACAGAAGATCACAGGTTTTAATCCTTGTAGATACTGTTAGAAGATTGCCCAGGATATAAGATTTTAAAAGTGAACCTACAGTCACCTGGGTCAAAACCTTGGTCAAAATTGCAAGTTCACCTGGTCGAACATTCCCCCATCTAACATCAAGAGAAGCAGCTGCTTACCTTCATTCAATAGCATTAACCATCAGTCGAATGTTATTCCCTGTCTGGCTTTGTCTAATAAAGTAATTCTGATAAGAAGAAACAAACATGGGCCAAAGCCCTGCTAGATTATTCATCTGGATCTTTGTAAATATTTTGATGTTTAAGAAGGCAATTGGTCTGTATGATCCATATTGATCAGGAGGTTTAGATGGCTTCACAGTCAGAGAGCTCACAGTAATTCCTTGACCTGCAGGGATGGAGACAAAGCAGTGGGCAGGGAATTCTAGGTATTGGAGATTCAGGCATAAGCAGGCTGGCTTCCACAAAACCCACCATGGATTGGGAATGGATGTCATTTACCAAATATTGTCAAAATGGCTGGAAGTCAAGATATGCATGAAGGGGAGGGTGCAGAAGCTTATTATGACAGTGGAAAGTCTCACAATTCATCTCCCTGGTGGTGGGCACGAGAGCACTGGGAGCAAGACGTGACAGTCTGTGCTTGTTTCTGTGGATAAAGGGATATATATAAATATATATATATTCACTGAAAAAACCATAGGTTTCACACCAGTTACAGTTAGCTGGAAATTTTACTCGCATAAAACCATTGAAATTCCCACGTTATAGTTAGTTGGACTCACTATAACTTGCGCGTGCAATGCACTGCTTATGACGTCACATATTACATCACTCATGACATGGTCAGTGACATCACTCATGACATCACTGATGACACCATCCAGTGAATGTGTGTCTTTTTGAAAAATAAATATTAATGAGTAATGTTTAAATATTTAAATATATGTATTAGTATTTCACTTTGTGTATAAGTGGCTGCATGGGTTGGTGAGTAGCTACATGTGTATGTATATGGGTTATTAGATGTTTTTCTTAGTATCAGTATGAGTGTTTGTATGATTTGGTGGGGGTATTACTTAGTACATAGATGCATGAATGACTGACTCTCTCTTTGTATGTGTTTTGAAGACAGCATATGTGCAGGACTGTATGGGTGGATGAGTGTGTATAGGTGTGTGTTAGTGAGTGAATAACTGTCTCCCTAGTGTCTTTATCAGTAACTACATATGTTTTAATCTAGTATATGTAAATATTGATGTATATAAGTATATGTGAGAGTAAGGGATTGTAAGAGTTCCTGTTTGAATTAGTATGTGTTTCTATAAGTGATTGTTTAAGAGAGTAAGTATGTGTAAGTTTCCCTAGAAGTAAAGTGGTAGTGTGTGTATAGCTGTATATGCAAATAAATGGATATTCAATTGTTTATTTGCATGTGTGAGTATGTGTGTGAGTAACTTTTGGATGACTGTCAATGTGTAACAGGATGTATATCACTAAATATGATGAGTGAGTATATGTATGAGTGACTATATAGAACTGTTGGTGAATGAGTGCATGTGTATATAGAAGGTGGAATTATTGAATTGGTTGTTGTAACTGGTAAGGGTATCTCCATTTTTTTTGAAAATTTTAGTTTCTATTTTTGAATATTTGTTTCAAGGGTTACATTACAGTGAAAGGAGGTCTGTCACTCTGTCACAAGGATGGTGTCATCAGTGATGTCATGAGTGATGTCACTGACCATGTCATGAGTGATGTAATATGTGACGTCATCAGCAGTGCATTGCACGCGCAAGTTATAGTGAGTCCAACTAACTATAACGTGGGAATTTCAATGGTTTTATGCGAGTAAAATTTCCAGCTAACTGTAACTGGTGTGAAACCTATGGTTTTTTCAGTGAATTTAATAGGTTTTTTAAATGCTAATTCCTAACTATAACTGGTGTGAAACCTATGGTTTTTTTAGTGAATTTCAAAGGTTTTTTAATAGCAAATCTCTATAGGTATGAAAAGTAATATTTTTTATAACAAATTTTATATTCTATAATTATGTAATAGTATTTTTTTATGTTTATTTATTATTATTTTTTTGCCCCGGAGCACTCCCAGGGCGCGTACCGATGCGCTCACCGGTATGCGCAGGAATGCCGCGCCCCATTGCGCGTACCGGTGAGCGTCGCATTAGCGCTATTGCCGCTTATGAAAACAACATCGTGACGTATTACGTAGCCGCGTGATGCGTCTTATGACGCACGGCGTTAACGCACCCGGAAGCACTCGAGCGCATACGATCGCGCTACGTAAACGCCCCCGAGCGCGACCCGACGCGCTTACGCTACGCGCCCCCGGGTGCGACCCGGGGAGCGTAGCGTAAGCGCGTCGGGTCATGTGACCTGAAAAAAACCCTTTTTATTGGTTTAGAACACTCTTGGTTTCCAAATGATGAAAGCCTGGGTCATGTGACTTGAAAATAACACTTTTCATTGGTTCAGAAACAGTTTTGTTTTCCAAATGATGAAAGCCCCCACCTTTTTTCCTTCTCACTTTTTCCTTTGACTGAGGAAGACCTGTTTGGAGAGCTATTGCCTGTTTGTACTTTAAAATGGCTTCAGTTGTAGCAGCAGTAGGAGCATCTGCACCACCACCACCACCACCACCAAGAGGACCTCCACAACACCACAGTGGTGGAGATGAAGAAGAGGAGGAGGAGGAGGAGAAGGAGGAGGGGAGGAGGAGCTTCCTGCCAGAAGATAATACCGCATATAGGCCAAAGCAGCACATTGGTTGCGAGTTTTTTTCTATCCCAAAGGACCAGAAAAAAAGTAAATGCGCCAAGGGTTACTTGCCTAATCTGTGGCACTGAACTCAAGGGGGAACCATAACAAAAAATATTCGTTTGGCAATAACATCATGATTCGGCACATGCAACGCCGGCACCCTAACAATTATGCTAGGGCAGAGTTCCGAAAAATGGCCTGGAACCCTCCTCAATCTTCACCGAGCACCTCCCAAAGAAACCAACCCACTCCATCGGGTTCAGAGGCAAGAGAGATGAAGCCAACCATTCAACCCAAGTTTGCAGATTTTAAAATCGTTTGCAAATTTTGTGGAAAGACAATTTGCTATGGTGAGCAAAGTATAAAACTTATCATCTGTGCTGGTGATAACCACAAGTGCCCAAAGAAACATTAATTTTTTCCTGGTTTTTTTTTTGCTCCAGTTGAGCCATTTACAATTCCCTGTTTTTTGTTTCTCCCCATAAAAAATACAAAAAAAATATAAAACTGTTCAGAAAAGCCAAAAAAAGGAAAAAAAATGTTCAACAAAAAAATAAAAAAAACATAAAACAACAAAAAGAATAAAAAACAGTTCTTTTTATAACTACCTCCAATTTATGAAAAAAAACTACATTTTAAAAAAACTCTGCCATTCTTTTTTCTCCAGGGTACGCTCCCCGGGACGCGTACCGGGGTGCGCACCCCCCCAAAAAAATAAAAAAAAATAAAGCAGTGACCATGAGGGAAGGACACAGAGAGAGTGATGTTAATAGAAAGAGAGCCAGAGGGAGCAACATAGAGGGACTGTTTATTACATAGTAAAAAAGAGAGAAGGTGTAATAGGGTGTAAGTGAGAAAAGGAAAATGAATAAGAGAGCGAAAGAAGAAAAGAGAGAGGAAGAAGACTAAAGTAGAGGTACTGGGAGAATGTGAGTGGGTGTTGATAGTAAAAGGAAGGACAGTAAAGGATGGGAAATGAGGGGTAGTGATGGAACCGGAATAAATGAACAACGGTGAGGGAGGGTGAGAAAAGAGCAGTGAGTGTAAGTAAAGAGGGATGAAAGAGGGTGCATAAAACTGAATTAAGGTAAGGCATGGGGAGTGACAGAGAGAAAGGACAGAGAGAGTAAAGGAAAGAGTGACTGAAATACCTGTCTGAACTTAAACCCAAAAGTACCCTAACTCAACTGATAAAGTTATTTTTTATACAATTTACAGAAAGAAAATGGAAGAAAAACAACAATCCAATGTTATTTCTTTCGAAGTAAAGATTGAAAACAATCCAGATGAAAAAAAGATGTCTTGAATTTCATGGATGACTCTATGAACCAACAATTAATTGACTGTTTGGAACAAATTGAATCATGCAATGATAATTATGAGGAAATTCCAGACAATATGATGTTAGAAGTTTTATTAAATTTTGAAAAAGAATCAGAAGAATACATTTATATTTATTAATCAAAAATTGTTTGAGACATTATTCATTTTTATATGTAATTCATGAAGTAGTACCAAAATGATTATAATATAAAGTGAGACTTATAGTATACTATGAAACTTTTTTGTCTTACATAGTAAGTTTACTCATTTTCATCATCATAAGGGAGCAGGATAGACTACACATGATCCCTTAGGCCATCTCAGGGAGTGCTTAAAGTATCTATTTCTGCTTTCCTGACAGACTATGGTATGGATTCCATATACCACAATAACTTCTGTAACAACATGCAAGATATCTACAGAGTAAACGGTGTACATTAAATTTAAGACTCTGCATTGGTACCTACATGTTGGTACTTAAATCACCCAAACAACACAACAACTCTATTCAGAGCTACCCTACCTCTAAGCACTTTAAAATAATATTTTACTATTTCACTGGGTTTTGCGTGACTCGTGGGGCCCTGGGCCGGGCTAAACCCACCTTAGGTCCCCATGCAAGGGCTCCATGATGGCGGGCACATGGGCCGGGCTAAACCCACCCTATGTCCACAGGCAAGCGCTCCATGATGGCGGGCCCCTGGGCCGGGCTAAACCTGCCTTATCTCCCCAGTAAAGGGCTCCAGGATAACGGGACCCTGGGACGGGCTAAACACTCCTTAGGTCCCCAGGCAAAGGCTCCATGATGGCAGGCCCCTGGGCCGGGCTAAACCCACCTTAGGTTCCCAGGCAAGGGCTCCATGATGACGGGCCCCTGGTCCGGGCTAAACCCACCGTAGGTCCGCAGGCCAGGGCTCCATGATGGCAGGCCCCTGGACCGGGCTGAACCCACCTTAGGTCCCCAGTCCAGGGCTCCATGATGGCGGGCCCCTGGGCCGGGCTAAACCTGCCTTATCTCCCCAGTTTAGGGGTCCAGGAAAACGGGACCCTGGGCCGGGCTAAACTCAGCGTAGGTCCCCAGGTAAGGGCTCCATGATGGCGGGCCCCTGGGCCGGGCTAAACCTGCCTTATCTCCCCAGTAAAGGGCTCCAGGATAACGGGACCCTGGGACGGGCTAAACACTCCTTAGGTCCCCAGGCAAAGGCTCCATGATGGCAGGCCCCTGGGCCGGGCTAAACCCACCTTAGGTCCCCAGGCAAGGGCTCCATGATGACGGGCCCCTGGTCCGGGCTAAACCCACCGTAGGTCCGCAGGCCAGGGCTCCATGATGGCAGGCCCCTGGACCGGGCTGAACCCACCTTAGGTCCCCAGTCCAGGGCTCCATGATGGCGGGCCCCTGGGCCGGGCTAAACCTGCCTTATCTCCCCAGTTTAGGGGTCCAGGAAAACGGGACCCTGGGCCGGGCTAAACCCACCGTAGGTCCCCAGTCCAGGGCTCCGTGATGGTGGGCCCCTGGACCTAGCTGAGCCCACCATAGGTCACCAGTTTAGGGCTCCATGGTTGCGGGCCCCAGGTCCGGGCTAAACACGCCTTTGGTCCCCAGTTTAGGGCTCCAGGGAAACGGGACCCTGGGCCGGGCTAAACCCACCGTAGGTCCGCAGGCAAGGGCTCCATGATGCGGGCCCTTTTATGGCCCCTACATCAAACCTAGGGGGTCAGGGGGTCTACCCTGCCCCCTTTTGCTCATTTCCCCCTTTGTTTTTGCCACCTCTTGTGTCTCGATCCTACCGAGACACAAGATGGCGGCCGCTCCGGACTGTTTGGAATGGTGACAGACACCTGAGAGCCAATCAGCTTTCTGCTCGCAAACTCGCGTAGCGCGCTGGTAAGCGCCCCGGTGCGCGTACCGGTGCGCGCTTATAGATATATATATATTTTTTAACCTAAATTACTCAAAATCCACTGGAGCACATATCTTGAGACATAGCAAAGGCACATCGGGCTACCACTCCCTACAATTTTGCCAAGTTTGGTGAAAATCCATTCAGCCGTTCGGGCTAAAAGTGAGTCCAACCGCCCTATGGAAATTAACATGGGGAAAACACGTTTTGGGACCCCCCAAATATCTCGGCCCCCGCTTGACGAATCCCCCCCAAACTTTCAGGGAAGGAGCATTTCACTCATACAAAACCATTGAAATTGCCCCTACATAGTTAGTTGTACTAACTATATTTTGCGCACCCGCAATCCACTGCTGATGATGTCACATATTACATCATTCATGACATGGTCAGCGACATCACTGATGACATCTCAAATGACATCAATGATGACATCATCCAGTGAATGTGGTTTGCCGCGTTATTTAAATATGCATTATATATATAGCAATTTGCATTGAAGTATGAGTGGATATATAAAAATAAATATTTGGATGGAGGACTTTAACAATGTATAGTGTCTCACTAAATATAGTGGATAGTGACTAAACTGTGTGAATATCTGTATCACTTTGTCAGTTGTTGTGTAAACTGGTTCTCCAGTTGGTTACTAGCTATGTGAAAGTCTATATTAGTTATTGATTAGTTAATTGGGTATTTGTATGGGAGAGTGAATGTGTGTGTGGTTCGGTGGAGGGTGTGTGATTGCCCAAAGATGTGTCAATAGTTGATTCACTAGATATATGAAGTTAAAACTACATGTTCTAACAGTTGTTTGGGTGAGTGAATATCTTTATGGAAGTGGTGATGATCAAACATATTTCTCAATGGTACATGTCCAACAAACAAGAAAAATAAAACGCAGTGTATGTGTCAGTTGTTGTATATAAATAAGTATACATAAGACTCAATGATTGTGTGAGTGACTGTATGGATAACTGTATACTTGTAATAATGATTTTATAATATACTAAATATGACTTACTATCTAAATGAATAGATGAAGTGGTGTTTGTATAAGTGTTTTGCTAACTAAGTATGTAAGTATGATCCATTGTTTGCATAAGTGAGTAGGATAACTTCATATGTGAATAGGATGTGTGCTGGTGTGTAATGTCGATTTAGGTGTATAAGTATTTTTGATAGTGTTCTATTGTTCATTGACAGCATGTATGAGTGAATCTACAGGTAAGTGATTAGATGTGTGTAAACATCTAGGAATCAATGAGTGGGTTTTTAAATACTTGTATTGCTGTATCAGTGGATTCAAATATGATACTCTGTATTTTACAAAGAGTGATGAAAGATTTGACTAGTGTATGAAAAGGTGTATGTGATTGTCACGTGGATGATGTCATCAGTGATGTCATCATTGATGTCATTTGAGATGTCATCAGTGATGTCACTGACCATGTCATGAATGATGTAATATGTGACATCATCAGCAGTGGATTACGGGTGCGTGAAATATAGTTAGTACAACTAACTATATAGGAGCAATTTCAATGGTTTTGTATGAGTGAAATGTCCAGCTAACTATAACACCCCTAAAACTTATAGTTTTTTGAGTAAATTTCAAAGGTTTTTTAAAAGCTAATTTCTAACTATATAAGGCCTGAAACCTATGTTTTTTTCAGGGAATTTGCAAGGTTTTTAAAATGATAATTCCATAACTATATAAGGCCTGAAACCTTTGTTTTTTTCAGTGAATTTGCAAGGTTTTTTAAATGCTAATTCCTAACTATATAATGCCTGAAACCTATGTTTTTTTCAGTGAATTTGCAAGGTTTTTTAAATTCTAATTCCTAACTATATAAGGCCTGAAACCTATGTTTTTTTAATTGAATATGCAAGGTTTTTTAAATGCTAATTCCTAACTATATAAGGCCTGAAACCTATGGATTTTTCATTGAATTTCAACGTTTTTCAAATGACAATTTTTAAATGTATTAATTTGGTTTTTTTATACTGATTTACTACATTTTTGCAGGCAGGTGTTCAGAGGGCACGCCCCCTTTTTACAACACTCTGCAGCGCAACCCCTGGCACGTTTGCAGAGGAGGAACTAATTCCCCTTGCATACTGGGGGTCCCTGGGGGGCAACTAGCCCACCAGGAGCCTCCAGTATAAGCCAGGGGGCTGCATTGCAGAGAGGTGTAATGAGGCCACACCCTTTTTACACCTCTCTGCAACGCAGCCCCCGGGCGTTTTTACAGAGAGGGAACTAATTCCCTTTGCATACAGGGGGTCCCTGGGGGCCAACTAGCCCACCTGGAACCTGCAGTATGCGCCAGGGGGCTGCATTGCAGAGAGGTGTAATGAGGCCACACTCTTTTTTACACCTCTCTGCAGCGCAACCCCTGGCGTGTTTGCAGAGTAGGAACTGATTCCCCTTGCCTACTCGGGATCCCTGGGGGCAACTAGCCCACCAGGAGCCTCCAGTATGCGCCAAGGGGCTGCGTTGCTTTGCCCCGGGGGCGGCAGTCCCCGGGGAAGTGTGGGGGGGATTGTAGACCCCCACACTTCTTTATCACTATGCCCCCGTGAATTGGTCCCCCCGTGGGGTAATTTTTTAAAAAACAGAACAGGTTTTAAAAAAAAAAAAAATTGGTCCTTTTTTAGGATATAGGCTCCTGCCTGCCCCGGTGCTAGGTGGTTCTTACCTGTTACCAGTAGTTACTGGTTGTGGGCTCTATGTTTCATTTTTGTCCTACAGTGATTATTATTCTAAAATCTACAAGTGCATATTCCTGACAGTGGTCACTGTGGCCCTGTCCTGTACATAATCCCCTGTAAATTCTGCCCGTGCCTGTTGGCACATTGTAAGTGTGTGTTTCTATCTAATGTGATTTGTAGTACAAAGGCTATTTTTACATATACCTTGTGTGGAGTTCCCTTTGTGGTGGGCCTTGGGTGTTGTTGTTGGGTGCGCGCGCAAACACTTAACTCACATTGCCTCCGAGTTTAGCCTTACTGCTCGTGTCACGTTACCAAGGGGGTGAGCAGGGGTTATCCTGGTGTGTAACTCCCTTGCCCTGATGTGGGAATGGTGGTTTCTGCCTGACTTTGGCGCAAGCCTCGTCCAGCCGGAAATCCCATTTCCAACACTGATCCAATCAAAGTTACCCTTTAGAGTTGGTAACTAATCAACTGCACACACATTTTTTTTTGAAGTAGCAAGCACACTGCAGAGCAGGCTTGCTTCTTCTTTACTTGTCTCTCCCTTGAACGTTCAAGAGACCCCCCTTTTGTACCTTCTGCAACCACATTTTCATGTAATGACTTGCATTTTCATGGCCCTTCCACTCTCATGTTGGCAATACGAATAAATACACAAGTCACTCGTGTAATCCCCAATGTGTCAAACATGATCCAATTCCGTGGCTGCAATGCACCTGGCGTCCTATGCAGGGGAGGGTTATGGCGCATTTCTAGTAAAAATCAGAAAGTAGTGAGGCGTTATCTGAGAGTGTGATGCTGGACACGTACTGTTAAAAAGTAATCGACAAGCATGAACATCACCGGCGCCATCTTGCCTAACAATAAGCCATCGTCCACACGTAAACGGCATCCATTTTAGGTCACACAGCCATTTCGCGCTTTGCAAGTCACCCATGATTCAACCTGACCCTGCAACCATCCCCGGTGCCCTGATTCAGCTTGACCAAATGCACTAAGGTCATAAAACCTTGTCAGCCTGACAAAGCCCTGGAGCTACTTCCCACCCTAAAACACATTTGTCCTTTCATCCTCAGCACATGAGCAAGGCCTTCTGATAACCCCCAACTGCACCTGGCCACTTGATCTGGTCCCAGGCAGTAAACCAAGCCTTGTGGACGTACTTTATTGCCCCCACACAGCAGGACTTGTTACACGAACAGAAATGCTTGATCTTATCACTTACATAACCTTTAGATCCGATCGATCCCAAACACTTTTATGTCCTGTTGGAATGTCCAGCTGCAAGATGACACTCATGTGTTAGATTTGGGAGGGGGAATGACAGCTGGTGGGTCTCTGTGGGAACCGGCTGGAGGCAGGAATTCCAAGGATGTTTGACCACCAATAAAGTCACTGTAAAAATGTAAAAAAAGGAGGGCAGCAGAGAAATTGTTAGAGCATCTCCCAAAGACATTCTGCCTGTCTGCGTCGATGTGCTCTCCTCTGGAGTAATAAACCTGTTCTTGCTTTCCAGTTTCCAGCGCATGTCTCTTTATTTTGGTAACTATTGATATTGGGAATTAGAGGCGTCTTGCGCCGAACAGCATTGGTATTCGTTAAAGATTGGCTGTTTTTCCACAATTGGCATCCCAACGAGGCGCCCATCAGAGACATGTGGGTCCGGTAGAGAGGTCCTAACGATGGAGTGAACGACTACAACGATCGGGAAAGTGCACCTGCCCAAAAGAGACCCTTGTCTGGACAGCCGATCATCCGAACTTCACCGGTTCTGAACGGACCTCTCTCGAGTGACCTGCGGTCCTGACTGGGATCCCACAGGAGTGCTGTGGTAAAATTGGAGTAAGAGAACGATCGGGCACTGGAAAGGGAAGGCGAAGAACTGTCCACGTGGTCCGAGTAAGATTAAGTAGGACGTTTATACGTCTGATTGGTAGGATGGTTTATCCATCTGATTGATTGATTGATTGTATTGGAATTGTTTGGATTGAAATACTAGTATTGCGCCTTATTGGTTCATTTAGTTCGTTAGCTATTTGGTACGTTGGTTCTCTTTGACATATTCCCTGCTTGCAAACAACGAAGAATAGGAATATTCTCTCTCTTTGCAGACAGCGAAGGATAGGTAGTGCGGACCTTTGTCCACAATTGTTTGAGATTTTCACTTGTCTGATTATACGTCATGTTTATCTTCTCCACACTGATTGGTAATTGGTTCAACCCGGACCGTTTATTAGAGGTCAGTCATCCGGAGGGCACCCCTAATAAAAAGGACATATATATATGAAATATGGATTAGCCGCTGTAGCTTTTAGCAAACTATGGCATAAAACTCACTAAGAGAAATCAAGTAAATCAGTAGGCCACTGATGGGATCTTTTTACCCCGCTAAAAAATGGAAACGCTAGGAATAGCCCTTCACGAGAAATATGGAATTAGCAACATGAATATTGATTGATTGGTAGTTTTTGAATAACGGTTACTATTTGCAAATAGTAAAGGACAGGTAATGCAGACTCCTTGTCTGAATTTAGGATTAATTGAGATTTTTGTTTGACCGATATCCATCATGCCTGTCTTTTCTGAAGTTATTGGAAAATGGTGGTTTTTGCTTGAATTGTTTGTCAAATAAAAAGTATGGTATTTGTCCCATAATGTATGACTCATTGAGGAACAAATACGCAAAGAAGAAACTCGAATTTAAATGGCCAGTAAAATGAAGTAACTTGATTCTAAAAAGTTAAAAAGATACAGTACGCAGAAACAATGTCAAAAGACTCGTCAAGATCTGTTGTATTTTACACTCCTACAACCTAAGCAATCGGTAAAGATCCTGACATTTAGATATGTCAATCAAGAGGACAGTAGATCGAACCTCTTTTACTTAGCAGCTCCCTCTGAGAAGCAAAAGAGCGCCTTTTTCAAATTAGAAAATGTTATGTAAGGTTCCCAAAGAAGTACATTAGCCCGAAATTTGTTAGCTATGAACCCCAAGTGCATTCTGGTCCTTGAAGTCCTAAAACATCATAATCTTTGTTTTGCACACCACGTGTTTCAGAGGAGTTTTTCAAATGCTCCTAAGCCTCACCAAAGGAATGCCATCCAGTCTAACATTAGGCAGGAGTAAGTTATAAACGTATAAAGTAAAAAGGAGACAAAAATCTTCTCTAAACCATATTTGCCTGCATGGCCAAAGCCAGGGCTCAAAAAACATCGCGAGAAAGCTTGTTTTAAAATATTAACGTTTGATGTCCTTGCACAAGTTATATGATTAGAATGAACATTTTTAGGAAAACCCTGCTCTGTTTTAGCCTCTCGTAACCTCCTAACACAGCGATCATCTGTTTAGATTATATATGAAAGACATTTCTAGGCACTGTATTTTAGCAGTCGGGCACAAATGCATATTATCAGTTCTTAGAAAGGCACAGTTTCTTTTGTGTGTTATAGATTGGTATGCCTTGCACAAACATTTCAGGCATGGCTTAGTCCGTGTTTATGGATTCCATGAATAGGTCTGCCAGCCTTGGCAATTACGAATCAGTGATTTTCTGGCACAACTGTGCTCCCACGTTATTAAACTAGAACTGCACCGTGTCCACCAGCTGCCCGCAAAACTGATCTCCCTGCAGACATTAGACAAGCCTGTTAGTGGTCTTACCACGTAGCAAATGCTGAAGGGACCTGCTTGCAGGGGATGAAGTGTCCCATCTTGGTCAGATAGTCCACTACTACGATTATGGCTGTGTTTCCCTGATTTTCTGGTAGTCCTACTATAAAATCGATGGAGATTCTTTCCCATGGTGTTTCGGGAGTAGGCATGGGTTGCAGTAGGCTGGCCTTGCGTTGGTGATCGGTTTTCGCTTGAGCACACACTGTACAGTCCTTTACCCATGACACCACATCCTTACGCACAGAGGGCCACCAGAACTGTCTCAATACCCGGTCTAGGGTTTTTTCTCCTTCCTAATGTCCCGCACAAGGAAGGGTATGACACCAAGAAAATACCACTCTTCTAAGATTGTTGGTTGGTATCAGCAGCTGTCATCCCCGCATAGGAAGACCATCACGCGTCCTCCAATCAGGATGAGAACGAAGCCAGCATTGCCATACCATCACCCGCGTTTCATGTCGTATTCGCTGGAGGAAAGAATCGGTGTGGGTTAAACAGATCACTCTGCTGGGTTCTATGATCGATTCTTCCGGAGGTTTTTCTCTCATGGGAGCAGTGTCCTGACGTGTCAATGCATCTGCTTTCTTGTTCTCCCTCCCCGGACGAAAAGTAACCAGAAAATGGTACTCTGCGAAAGACTGCATCCATCGCAGCTTCTGGGAGTGAGATGTCGAGCCGCTCTCATGAACTGGAGGTTCCGATGATCTGTGTATACAGTGACCTGATGAGCCGCCCCCAACAACCAGTGTCTCCACTCCAGAAATGCGTAACGTATCGCCAGAAGCTCCTTCTCGGCCATGGTGTCATTTGCGTCGGCCTCGTTCAATTTCCAGGACATGAACGCTATGGGATGTAAACAACCAGTGGTGTCTTGCCTTTGAAAAAGCACTGCCCCTATAGCGACGTCCGAGGCGTCCGCCTCTACTATGTAAGGCAGGGCTGGATTCGCATGGGTGAGAACAGGAGCGGTGGTGAAGGCCTTTTTAAGGTGGTCAAACGCCCTCTGGGCTTCGTCCGTCCAACAGAACGTTGTTCGTTTCCGTGTTAGCTTGGTCAATGGGGCCACCATGTCAGAGAAGTCTCTTATGAACCTCCGATAAAAGTTTGCAAATCCCAGCAGGTTTTGGACTTCCTTGACGTTGTGCGGACAAGGCCACTCCTCTATGGCTTTTACCTTTCTCTCAGCCATAACTTGTCCAGAGGGAGTAAGCATTACACCCAGGAATTCCACAGTAGACACGTCGAAATCACATTTGGTAATTTTGCAGAACAAATGATGTTTTCGTAATGCCTGTAGGACTAAACAAACGTGATCCACATGTTCCTGTTCTGTGGCCGAATACACTAGTATATCGTCGATATACACCACCGTGAAGACGTCCAAGTATTCTCTTAACACCTCGTTTAAGAAGAATTGAAAGGCCGCAGGGGCGTTACATAGCCCAAAGGGTATCACCAAATACTCATATAGCCCGTACCGCGTCTTGAAGGCCGTCTTCCACTCGTCGCCTTGTTTGATGCCAACCAAGTGGTAGCCATAACTTTATAGTATGTTTTCAGCGAAGGTGTAACCTTTGTGTACACTGGGACACACTTCTTAATTTTTCCCTTCCCTCTGTTTACACCTGTATCTTTTTTTGTTGTTGTTCCTAACCTGGACTCCTCTGGGACTTCATCTGGGCTGCAGGCTTTACCTTTGCCTCGCTTGCTGCTTGATCTAACAAGAGAAATGGGAAGAGATATTCGCGTAAGATAACCAGAGCTTTCTTACAGAGGGTCTTGTGTCAGTCTGGCTCTGAGAGCGTACCTATTGACTTTCCTGCTTTGTGCCTGGGCCTGAGCAGGAGCTTTAGTCTGCTGTACTATATCCTCCACTTTTACTGATTTTACTGGTTTAACCACCCCCGACGCCTCAGCCCCCACAAGTTTACAGGTGTCGACATCCATCCATCTGCCTACACCCCCAAAAGCTCCCCCTTCCTGCTGTGAAACAGTTACACTTTCCGTGGTGGATAGATTCAGATCACTCACACCGCTTTGACAGGCACCCCCGACAAGTACTTTAAAATGTACTTCCGATGATGCCCTTCCACGGGGGTTACTTTGGCTTTCCCCGCTACTGCAGTTGGGAGTATTAGCGATGATAGTTTTATCCAAATAGTTATGCCAGAAACGCTAGTAGCGCAAAAAACGCTACTGCTCTCACTGCTCTCACCGCACCCACCACCACCTCCGTTGTAGATGCCTCCGTCCCCCAGCCTCGGTACTCGAAGCAAAAACAAAGCCGAGTCGCGTCGCTTCCGTGCTTGGGCTGCCTCCGCCCACCTCGCGCACCAAGCGTACTCACTGCGTCCGCCGGAGCTGGGGCCGATATCAAAACGCTGCGTTATACCGCCAAACCTCCGTATCTTTTCATTTTGTTGCTCCGGTGGAGTCATCTCTATTCGCGGCACATCCTGCCACTCAGGGAACGAAAACAAGCCGCTACACAGTCAGGATCTCCATCTGTTGTAAATAAAACAGCGATAACTGTTAAGCATTAGCTAAAGACATAAGATCGAGATTTACTTGTTGCGTTTTACCGCTCAAATCTCTTCATTGGCCAGACTCCATCTTGTTTTCTGTCCTCCATTTTGTTTGCTACATATTGCCATGTGCCTGTCATGAGGTGAGTCCTACCTCTGTGCCAGTCACCCCTGGAAGCTTGCCCAGCAACAGGCTATAAATAGTTCTTTGTGCATCTAGCGCATGCTCAGTGAAAGTCACATCTGTGTTTGATCAGCTTAGATAGGAATGTGCATTTCCGTGGGCTCCAAGAACCGCTAGCTCCGCACATGTATCGATCATGTTCGAAAATGTCCTTATATGGTCGTAAATCATGTCCTGAGTTGAACCCTCCTACTCATGAGCCGCTTCTTTGTGTATAAAAGGGGACTGTGTACTCGTGTTCTTTGTGCTACCTTGTACAATGCTGTAGAGTGTTGTGTGGGCTGTAGTACCACCTTTAAAGGTTTATTAAACAATGTTTTTGTATTTCCAGTTTCCGTGCCAATTTCTTTGTGTAGTCTAAGGACTTCGTGTACAGAAGGGCGAACCCTTCGCACTCACGGGCTTTGCTGAGGCCTGTACTCATCAATTGGCGCCCGACACGTGGGGCTCATCGACGACTCGGATGCTCGAAGAATTGGTCGTGACGAAGGATTGGAACCTTGCCGCGGACGTGATCACTGCCAGTGGTGTTTTAAGTCCTGGCATCCCGAGGTTTTCTTCCTTCCCTTCCGATCTGACCATCTGGGTGGCGCCGGTCTTCGACTGAGATCTCTTCTGTCGGTTTGCCGCGCAGTGGCCGTTTGGGCGAATTTAGAACTTGGCAGTTGGAAACTGGACGCTCTTGATTGGTAAGAGCCGTTATACGGTACTTGCTGCGAGCTTTTGAAGTCTGGGTTGGCAAGGCAGTTTTAGGATACGCTTGCAGTGACTATTTGATTATGTGGGACTAGTCTAATGAATATGAATATGAATATGAATATGAATATGAGATATATGCGTTGCAACACATATAGGCAGGCAATGTGGAGAGATTTCTCCTGAATTTTGAATTTGAGCGGCAACGTTTTCTGTGCCTTCTTGGTTTAAACTATTATCGACATGCCTGTTTTTGGCGCACTCCGTAAGTGGTGCTGCTGTTTTGGAAGCGACCGGTTAAGACTTGAGGAATCACAGCCGGCTCCCCCAGAGGGGACGCCGAATAGGGATATGTATGTGAAATTTGGTCTTTCTCCTATAATGTACAGCACATTGTGGAGAAAATATACCAAAAAGGATCCTGAGTTGTGTTGGACATTGTATGGATCGTTTGACTCGCGAAAAATTGAGTATGTGGAACAGTGTATGTGTAAACGTCGTGTGCGACAAGATATGTTTGAGTGTGTTTGCATGTGGGTGAAAGAAGTACGTGAGCGCGAGAAACGTGAGAAAGCGCTGATTGAGAAAGAGCAACGAAAGAGCGATCATGATAAAGCACAAGAATTGAAAAGACGTGAAACCAAGGAATTAGAAGAGAAACAGGAAAAGGATCTTAGATTACAAATATCTGGCCAGTATGCTATTCGGCAGCCTCTCTACCCTGTCCTTAATAAACCTGATGATGATTTTTCGTTATTAGATCGCTCTCCACCTCCGTACGCTGGACCGTCCGCCCCGAGGGGAGGTGAGGATTCTGGACCACCCCCTGGCAAGGAGGATACGCGGTCCATGTTATCGACCGATTGCATGTCTGACCTTTGAAAGATCGTTTATCGAATTCTGAAAGCTACTGTTTCTCTTTCTGAAGTAATGCAGTTTCTAGAAGAATGGCAGGATAGGGAGAAATTATATTTCGCTGAGACTCTTTCTAGTGATGTGATTTCATTTTTTCGGAAATATTCTGATGTTCTTGAACCTGATGATGTGATACATGATTCTAAAGAATTGCGTAAAGGTCTTCTCCTTCCTTCTCAGGTCCCAGCTGCCGTCCGACGATTGTTTGTGCTGCTGGAGGATACGTTCCGACTACGGGAGGAAGCGCGGAAAAAGATGGCGGAGGAGGAGCAAGCAAACTCGAATTTTGGCGGGAAACAGGCGTCTTCTCTTCATCCAGATAAGAGCGAGAACGTGCATGTCAAACCAGTGCGAGAGGCAGCGCCTTTATATGTTCCTCCTAAAGGAGCGGGTAGTACCTGTTCAGACAAATCTTCCCTGATGCTCGAGGGTATTTTATTTATAATTGGGTTTACACTCCTTGGAATAGAGCGGGTGTTATGGCATTAAAAGCTGCTTTACCTGATCCCCGTAAGAGTCCTGCTGCCTTTTATGAGGAAGTTGAGGGGGCTCTGAACTCTTGTACCATGACGCTAGCTGATATTGATTTATTCTTTGGCCTTATATTACCCCCTCATATGTGGAGGTCAGTACGGAGGGTAGATGATCTTCTCACTTTTAAGGTTAAATGGTCGCAAATTGAAGATGAGGATAGAGGAAGGAAACCTGCACAGAAACCGCCTCAAGCGATTCTAGACCTTCCTGCTGCTATTTTGACTAAATTAAAAACAATTATTCCCCCTAAAAAGATTGATTGGACTATGTTTGCATGGTGTAAGCAGAAAGTAGATGAATCGGTTTCAGATTTCTTTACGCGATTCGAGGAAACTTTCCATGATTTTAGTGGCCAGTCGCTTACGGACGACACGGGCCGACACCTTTTTGTTGACAAATATGTTTCAAATTTATTGCCAGGAGTGGCAGCTCATTTAAAAGCGAGTGAAAGCTCTTGGACAACTTCGACTCCGGCATCCCTCCTGACGATGGCTCAGTATTACGAGCGTCAGGAATTAGAAGCGAAAGTAATGAAGAGAAGAAAACTAAAGATTTGAAAACAAAGGTTATGTTAGCGCAAGTATATGGTCCACCGCTTAGGGGTTCTGATAGGGGTGGTCCAGGATCTTATGGGTCTTCCTTTGTGCGTTCGGATGTGGCTAAGGACCAATGTGCATATTGTAAACAGCTTGGCCATTGGGCTACAGATTGCCCGTTGGTACGCGCGCAGCGGCAAGGGCGTGGTCAGGGCCCAATGAGAAATCAAGGGGGGTTTTCAGGTCCCCAGGGCAATACGAACGATAGTGCTAGGTTTGAATCATATGTACGACCACGAGATGGGTCTAATGTTTTTGATCAACGGAATCAATGCCAAATATCTGATCATGAATGCTCCGAATATCACGATTCGCCGTATGCATAGGATTGCGTAGGATGAGGTAAGGAATCATTTGAAGTGCCAGTAGATCAGAGGGGTCCTTATGTTACAGCACATGTTTGGGTTCTACTGATCGGTTTCTGGTTGATACAGGAGCTACTCGTAGCGCCCTGTCTGAACAATTGGTTCCAAGGGCTCCCCTGTCTGGCTTAACAATTACATCCATAGCGTTCGATGGAACGCCTTCTCTTAGCCCATTATCACAACCTCTCGCACTTCATGTAGATAAGTTTGTTGCACCATGTCCATTTTTACTTTCTCCAAACACGCCTGATAACATTGTGTGTCTAGATATGCTCAAGCATTTTAGAGCGACAATACGTTGCTCCCCTGAAGGAGTACGTGTTATCTTGAACGATAATTATCCAACAATGGAGAGAGTGTGTACGGTTAAGGAGGTTACTGCGTTGGCCTCCCTGCCTCCTACTTTATGGGCTACTTCAGATACGGATGTAGGACAGATGGTCATTCCCCCAGTGCATATCAGTGTAAAGGAGGGAGACGTGTTGCACGCCTCCCTCAATATCGCATTTCACAGGAGGGGGAGGAGGCACTTATCCGGATTGTGCAGGATCTCATTAAAGTAGGGGTAGTGGAAGAAGTTCCATACAATGTGTGTATAGCCCTATCTTACCGATTTTGAAAAAAGACACTGATACTCGGATTTACCGTTTTATCATTGACCTTCGGGAGGTTAACAAAATCGTGATCCCTTAATACACGGTGGTTTCTGATATTACGACACTTCTTACCTTGGTTCCACCAACTGCAACTACGTTCTCTGTTATAGACTTGAAGAACGCTTTCTTTTCGATCCCTATTCATCCTGTTAGCCGATATCTTTTTGGCTTCACTTTGAATAATCGATTCTATAGATTTTGTAGAGTTCCTCAAAGCTATACTGAGAGTCCTAGCATTTATAGCCAAGCGCTAAAACGACAATTGGATTCTTTTACTCTACCTGAAGGTGTGGCGCTGATACAATATGTCGATGACTTCTTCTTGGCGGCCGACACTCCTGAGCAGTGTGAGATGAGTACTTTGTCTCTACTTGCCTTTTTGGCATCACGGAATCACAAAGTATCGAAAAAGAAATTGCAATATTGTTGACCAAAGGTGACCTACTTAGGACACCTTTTGTCTAAGGAGGGACGTGCACTTACACCAGATCGTATTCAAGCAATTTTAGACACTCCACTACCCTCTACACAGAAAGATGTTCGAGCATTTTTGGGTCTCACTTCCTTTTGCAGACAGTGGATCTTGGGTTTTTTACACATAGTTAAACCATTGTTAGCGCTTTTAACAAAGGATACTCCAGTCCCTCTTCCCTGGACAAATGAGTGTGAGAATGCTTTCCAGCAAATTACGACAGGCCCTTTGTTCAGCACCAGTGTTAGGTACCCCTGATTACATGAAACTTTTCACATTGTACATGCATGAGAGAGACGGATGCGCATTATCAGTGTTAGTACAGATGCACGGTGATAAACAACGACCTTGCGCATACTTCTCGGCAGTGCTCGACCCTGTTGCGCGAGCGCTGCCTGATGTTTTTGCTCAGTTACAGCAACAGCTGTGTCAATACGCCAGAGTGAGGGGATTGTGTTATCTCATAAGCTATTGGTGTTGGTCCCCCATGCTGTTGATGCCCTTTTGAATCAAACAAAGACGCAGCACTTAACCAGTGCTCGTCTAACGGGATATGAGCTGACGCTGTTGGCTCCTCATATTACACTGAAGAGATGTGCAACACTAAACCCAGCCACGTTGTTGCCATTTCCGGCGACTCACCCTGAGGCGCATGAGACACATGACTGTGTCTTTGTGACTGAGGAACAGACAAAGGGTCGTATTGATTTGCAAGATATGCCCTTTACAGATGTAGATGGAGAGCTGTGGGTGGATGTATCCTGTCTGAAGTTACCAGATGGGACTACTTCAGCAGCATATGCAATTACTACATTAAGCACGATAGTGGAGACAGCACGCATACCGCAGAAATCAGCTCAAGCAGCAGAACTAATAGCATTGATACGAGCATGTGAGCTTAGTGCAGGATTCTGCGTGAATATTTATACAGACAGCCGCTATGCCTTTGGAGTAGCGCATGATTTTGGCCTACTCTGGAAAGAAAGGGGCTTTTTGACATCGCATGGAGCACAGATAATGTATGGAGAATTAGTACATAGCCTTTTGACTGCATTGACCTATCCAAAGAAGATAGCTATAGTGAAATGCAGTGCACATAAGAAAGTGACAGACAAAGTGGGAGAAGGGAATGCTTTTGCAGATCGAGTGGCACGTGAAACTGCGATGCAGCCTGAGGCCACTTCGATGTATGTTGTGAAGTCACAAGCTGAACGGTGGCACGATGCTAGGAAAGAGGTACTAGAGATACAGAGGATCGCTTCTGATAAAGAGCGGGAGCAATGGTCCAAGGATGGAGAGTTGGATGATGAAGGATGTTGGAGGAGTAAACAGATGGATAAGTGGAAGTTACCCACAGCCTTTGTACAACTTGTGGTTCAGATGGCACATGGGTTAGCACATGTTGGAGCTTCAGCAATTGTGAAATTGCTTACACAAGTTTGGGAGCATCCAGAGATTGCTAGCACGGCTAAGAGAGTGGTACAGACCTGTATGATTTGTTTGAGGTACAATCCAGGAAAAGGGACACGAACTCCAACAGGAGGATTTGCAACACCTACTGCACCTTTTGAAGTATTGCAGATGGATTATATTCAGCTGGAACGCTGTAATAATCTGAAATATGTCCTAGTTGTGGTTTGTGCATTCAGTAAATGGATTGAAGCATACCCTACGAAGGATCATACTACACTTACTACGGCGAAGGTGTTATTGAAGGAATTATTTCCTCGATATGGTGGTTGCAGATTGTTGTGGAGTGATAACGGGCCTCATTTTATCACGGACGTTGTCAAGTATGTCCTGAAAGGATTGGGAATTAAACAAAAGTTCCATGCAGTGTTCCACCCACAGTCAGCAGGACTGGTGGAAAAGTACAATGGGACTTTGAAGCTAAAACTCGCAAAGATACAGGCTTCCACTGCTTTGACTTGGCCAGATGCTTTGCCTTTGGCATTATTGTCTATCAGATCAGTACCCATACGAGATAGTTTTCGGGTGTCCAATGAATATATGGGGAGTGCCCAAACCAAGCTCAGTGTATGATGTACCTTGTGTTTTAATGGATGACTATTTGGCACAATTAACTGACAGTTTGGTTTCTATTCATCAACAGGTTCGAGAAGTGCTCCCTGATCGGTCCACAGGTGAAGGCCATAATCTCCGACCTGGGTATTTTGTCCTCATAAAGTCATTTGAGAAGTCGAGCAGTCTGGAGCCAAGGTGGTGTGGTCCTGAGCAGGTTCTTTTTGCAACGAGAACAGCTGTCCGAGTCACCAATCGCAAGAATTGGATACATTCTATTCACTGCAGAAAGGTGCAACCCGGACTCGTGGAGCCTGCTGTGTTGACGGACCATCGAGAACTCCTGACTGCAGAGAAAGGCCGTGCTGTAGAACCTGACGAAATTGAGGTGTTCTTCTCGGACCCGACAGTTTCTGGAACAAGAAGATATAATTTGCGATCACGGAAAGAGCCTGCGGTTGTGTGAAGTTGTCAGAACTGTCTCTAGGTTAGTGAAACGGAGAGCTGATGTGGCAAGGGGGGGGATCAGCCCTGCATTAGTGTAGCGACACCCGTCTTGGCCCGCTGGTGAAGAAAACAACGGCTACCTTGGGGTAAGAGTTCTGACAACACTTTAGTTTTAGGAAGATACTGTGTGCATTTGTTCGAATGGATAAGAAGAAGATTTACTGTGCTGTAGGGTTCATTACTGTTATAGCAGTTGTTGCTACAATCACGTGGTTTGTCGAGGATGAAATTCCTGCCCGTGAGTTCTAAGTTGTTTCCACTCCTATCCCAGAAGAGCATTTCTTTTATACACTTCCATATCAAGAGCTGAAGCATCGACAGTCATATTTGAATAACACTTTCATCCAGATGCTGCAACATACCCACGTAGCTACTAATGCCACTAACTGGTGGATATGTGGGATGATGCCGGCACATCAGAAGAAAGGGGGAACACCGTTTATACCTCTCCCTTTCTCTCATAATGGCTCTTGTCGAGCCTGGAATACTTTGCTTTTTGCTACAAGAAAACCTACAGTGGGTAGATTGCTTTTTATACTGAATAAAGAAGGATAAGGAAGGCTATCCACAAGCCAATGGAACTATATATGAATGGGAAGAATATCGACCGGACAATCAATCAACGCCCTACATCTTCATGAACACTAGAGACATTGTTGGCAATGAGACATTTGTGATTTCAGTGGCCCAAACGCAAGCAGATTTGTGTGTACAAAGTGTAGGTTATATTCCTGTAGGAGTTAGTGATTGTATTGTCATACTGAATATTGATGGTTTGAATAATAGCGATTGTAATACTTTATTCGATGGACATACATCATAAAAGTACAAACGTACAAACATATAAAACAAATGATCCATAGTACTGCAATTACATCTCATGAAACAGGAAAAAAACAGAAATTATTTTAAGAAATTAACTTCCCCTTTCCCGAAATTTACACATTGTTCACCAATCTAGAGCGTAATATCCACGCACCCCCCAAATATTTGGCCACCCCACAAACAATGTACAAAGAAACCGAGTTGGTTGTGATAATACGTAGGGCTGACATACAATCTTTAACCCCCAACTCCCTACATACAGGTTTCAGCCATTTAGTTCTAACAACTTTATACGTTGGGCAAGCAAATAGGAAATGGGGAAGGGTTTCCTCAGGACATTGGCACCCTGGACATTTTAATTCAGTACCCCCCTTAGAATTCCATTTTCCCACAAAACCATTAAGGGGCAGGGTGCCATACCTTAATTTCAAATATAATGTTCTATGGCTGGCTATTTGGATGAAATCTAAGAACGGTTCTAGCTTCATGTGTGGTTTATGAGCAAGAAAGTTCGTTGTTAGCGTTCCCAAGTTTGAACTGTTATTAATTTTGGACTCAACCCAATCCCAGTACAATTTTTTTACACTTTCTTTTGGGGGTGGATCCTGTGACGCCCAAAACTCCCCCAGTCCTACTGACACTACTAGTTTTTTGAGGTTGTTAAGCCATTTTATTTGTTTGGAAACATTGAGAGTAATTAGCTCATCCAACACTCGAGCGTACCCCCTTAATTCCTCGGTTCTTCTAAGGCGGACCCAGAATAACAAAGGCCGAAGCCGAACTTTGTCCGCAATTGACTTTTTACCCATATCAAAAAATAGGGGTAACAAGGGTGAGGAAATCGGAAGTGACACTAAATCTCTGATAAACTTATTTTCAGCAATTACCAGTGGCCTAGTGTTTTCTGCCCCCCAAAGTTCGGCGCCATAAACTGCCGAAGATAAAGCCTTCCATTCGTAGACTATTAGGGCCGGGGCTACCGGACGGCTTATGGAAAGTCGCTGATTTTTTGTTATTGCACCGGACACCCTTTTTAAATTCAGTACCATCTTAGAAATATGGGAGTCCCAAGTCATACGGTTAGACAGTCTCACCCCCAGGTAGTCAAACTCACTCACAACCTCCAAGGGTGAACCACACAGGGTAACATGTACCTTTCTCAACTTACTATTGGGGGTTAAGACCATTAGTTTAGTCTTCAAAGTGTTGACAGTTAACCCACGGTCCTCACAAAATAAAGAGAAACGGTCAAGAAGCGTTTGTAAACCTTTGGGGGTTTTAGACATCAAGAGGGTGTCGTCAGCAAAGAGGAGGGTCGGGGTTTTCTCCCCGGCAAGAATGGGGGCATCTGCCGGAACCTCCCTCAAATGGTCCACCACCCCATTTATGAAGAGGGAGAATAGTGTTGGCGCCATCACACATCCCTGCCGTACCCTCCTGCTGACTGGAACCCTCTCTGTCAGTTGGCCCTGCCTTCCCCAACGTATTCTTGCATAGGTGTTCTCATGCATTTTAATAACTAATTGGAGTAGAGGGCATGGGAACCCCATAGCTTCAAGAATTTCCCATAACTTAGCCCGAGGAATAACATCGAATGCCGTTTTTAGATCAATGAAAGCCAAGTACAGGCAACCCTTGGTGATTGATACTGACTTCCAGTATACGGCACAAAACCGGAAGACTTGGTCCATAGCACCAACATTCCGCCTAAAACCAGCCTGAAAATGCGTAAGGATGTCATTATCCATTAACCAGGTCTCTACTCGGTTTATGATGACCCTACCAACTACCTTCTGGATAGTGTCAATCAGACTAATGGGTCTGTAGTTAGCCGGGTCCTCTCTATCTCCTTTTTTAAAGATTGTGATCACCTCCGCACCTTTCCATGATGCAGGGATTGGGTGGCCTAGCTGAATAAGAGCCAATAAGGTAGCTATATAGTTAGCCCAGAGTGGGGGGTCATGTAGTAAAAGATCTCCCGGCAGGCCGTCTGGGCCAGCTGCTTTCCCTGGATACATCTTTAAAATCGCAGCTTTAACTTCTAACTCGGAAAAAGGTAATCCATTAGTCAACATTTCCGAACCAGATGCAATTTTATTAAACTCCAACAAAGACGGGATGGGTGCCTGGTCAACAGGATTACAGTATAATTTTAAAAAATGGGCATACCATTGCTGATCAGTAATATGATTTACAATTGGACTACCAGCCCTCCTGTCTAACTTGTTAATCAATTTCCAAAATATAATGGAATTTTTACCGCTGGCAGCAGTTTTAAGCTTCTGCCAGTGCTCTTCCTCCCAATTTTTTTTTGCCAAGGCAATGGCACCACGGTATTCTTTCCTTGCTAATCTAACTAACAGTGGGTCCTTTAGTTTTATTGCTGTGCCAATAGCTTTCCTCTTGGCTTTGCATTCTGCAGTAAACCACGGATTCTCTTTAGACAATCCATTGGTCACTGCGGGTTTCCTTTGGGGTGTTTTAACAAAATTTGCTCCTACTTTGTCAATGAAAGTTTGGTATTGGTCCAAAAGTTTTTGGCCCATAAGGGGAGTATTACTTCTTACCACCTCAACAAGGTTGGAAGTTTCTATTCGGACCAGTTCCCTAATTTTATCGATTTTCCCCTCTTCAAGCTTAACCACCTCCCACCTCAGTTTCCGATTGCAATTGGATGGTTGAACATCCTTTGTGATCATCTCGGGGCCACCTTTGTTGTTAATCCCAATGCCCCAGTCAATTTCCATACAAAGTGGGTTGTGGTCACTGTCAGAGGACTGTTTGACTTCCATATCTTTTAGACTAGCCCAAGAAGGTACATCTAGGAAGATATAATCAATACGTGAAGGGCAGTTAATTCTATTGAAGGTCATTGCTCCTTCACGATCAGAAATTGTCCGACCATTTAATGCCCGTAAGTTATGGTCCAGAGCTAATGCATTCAACTGTAATGCTCTTGCTGTCCACTTTTTGATAGGCGCCAACGTTAACAGTGGAATAGCCTGACTCACGTCTTCGGAATTTGAACCCATGACATCCTCCTCATCCAAAGGTTCAAATGTACAATTAAAATCTCCCCCCAGCAAGATTCTAGACTTAGGTGGAAGCTCGGACAATTTAACATCTAAAAGCTCAATCGTTGGGGAAATAGAACCACCCGGTGTCCCTCTAGCATATACACAAAACAGATGAACACAACTCCCATTGGGACTTTTCAGAGAAATATGCAGGATATCGCTTGACAGTGTATTATGTAACGTAACAGAATAATTCAAAATCACTTTCACCCAAATAAGCAGGCCGCCAGAGGGGCGCCCTTTGCCTATAGAGACCGCTGGCACAAAGTAAGAAGAATACCCATTTTTATATTGGGGAGTCATGCACCATGTTTCCTGAAACATACAAATGTGGAACTTATCAACAAAGTCATTCCATTCTGGGATTTCAAGGTTTTTCCTTAGTCCCGCTATATTCCAAGAGAGAATGTGGATGGACCGAGAGTCAGTGACTATTACCGGAGTTGAGGACAGGGGGCTGCACTCAGATTCAATCGCTCTAATGGGCATATCGATCATAGAATCTTCTCTATTTTCTCCACCAGTCTGTATTAGGACCCTATCACCTGGGATGTGGGTTGGAAGTCAATCTACTCCCTCTAAGCTACTAAAATGATTGAAACAAGGAAGAGGGGGGGGGTAATGTTGCTGGCCCAACCAATCTCCCTGAAACTGGCTAGCCCCCTGAGGGTATCTGCCTGTTCTCCTTCGTACGGTACTCCATCCTCTATCTTCCCCTCCATCCCAGAAGTTAGCTTTATAATCACGGAAAGATTCTCTCGATCCCCATCTTGAATTGTTCGAAGCTCTTAACCAACTCCATCTATTGCTACGTTGATCATGAGGCATATAAAAGTGGGAGAGCGATTTAACCTGAATAGGCGAGTTAGTGTCACATGGGGGTCCGGCACAGATGAACTCTACTGTGCGCGGGTCCTCAAATGTCACAACTATACAATCCCCCTGAATGTTTTTGGTCTTCTGGCCCACCCAAGGTGCTCTTTCTAACATAAGCATGTCACTGCGAGTATTTGGCGGTAATGGGTAATTTCTGTCAAGCCAGTAGCATACTTTATTCTTAAGAGCCCAAAATGGTTCAGATGAAGAGGGAGGGAGCTCAGGAACTCCTGTTAAGACAATTACATAGGGGTGAGCATCAGGGGGTAGGTTGATGTTCCGTCGTGATTTAATACCTACAGGAGGGGCTGAGGGTGGTTTAGGATCAGTTGTATTGGAGGATTTAGTACCTACAGGAGGGGCTGGGGGTGGTTTAGGATCAGTTGTATTGGGAGATTTAGGGGCAGTAGTTGAGGCAACCTTCCCTATTAAAGGCAAGCTGTTTGACTTGGAGGGAAGGATGTTGGAGCTATTGTTAACAGTCTTGGCAGGGAGGGTTTTAGCAGGACGCACATGTGGGGCCGGGACATTCCCTACAGCTGGTGAGGAGGGCAAGGAAGGTATATCACCAGCTAAAACTTGCCCTCCAGTAGTCTTTACTGGAAATGGTATTGGTTTACCTTTTAATTCTAGATTCAAGGCTTTCAGATTATCTTCTATGGCCTTTAGTCTAGTTTCCAAAGGGGCCAGAAGGGAAGCCATCAGTGTAGCTATAGAGCTCATAAAAATACCTCTCTCGTCTTCCTCCCCATCAGGTTGCTCCACCTGAGAACAATCCTCAAGGATGTTTTCCAAACTTTGGGTTGAGGCTGTGTCATCGGGAATACCCAAAGGTAGGGGGTGAGAAGCACGATGCTCCGCAGTTTTGTCTTCGCTGGTTAATACGAAGCCCACAGTATCGTTTTCTACCTCCAACCCACCAGACAAACAATTTGGATCTCTAGGGGTTCCCCCCTCAACCAATACGGGTATTAAAACAGTGTTATCCTGATTCGAACAATGCGAGGATTTGGGTATAGCACCTTCCCTAAGACCTTTAAGTGCTAGTAGTCCATCAGGTTCATTTAAAATATTTGGATGTACTACTAATGAAGTCAAAGGGGCAACTTGGGGGGTTAGTAAGGGAGTATGGTCCTCAGATGCAGTATGACTGGTGGAACCCGGTTGGTTTTCAGAAATGGATTGTGAAGGGTCTAGGAGGCGAATGCATTGGGAACTGTTTGGTGAGGGTACATGGGCTAAAGGGCCTAACGATGATCTCCTAGCAACTTCGAGATCCCTGGACACTCTTCGTTCCATGAGGGCAATTCCCTCATCTATTAACGTGTTAGTGCGCACAATAAAATTATCCAGGGTACCCGTCAGTTTGGCGGCGCTAGCAGCAGCCTTACTTCGGGTTTCACGAGTGCACATCCCTGGACCCAAAGGACAGCCCTATAAGAAGTAGGGAAAGACACCCTTATTAGTACCAATGTTATGAATGTTATGACAATTACCAAACAATCAAAAATAATAACCTGGAGATATGGCCCAGACCAGGCTCTACGGGCCTCGGAGGGCCACAGAGGGCCCGCCCTTTGCCCGGGCTTAGCCCCGGGCGCTACCGCGCGCTACCGCGCAGCGGGATCCACTAACTCTTATGTAGAGCTAGGGGCGGGGGCGTTGCCGGCAGGGAGAGCAGCCACAGGTGTGACAGGCAGGGACTCTTGGGATATTGAGTCCCTGCAGTACTGCTCGCAGCCCTGCCGGTGCCTCAAGACGGTTGCAATCACTCGGTCTTCACAGCCCCAGAAAGTCCAAAAACCAGGAGGGCGCAGCGGGACCCGCGGAGCGGGTCCGGCAAGGTGTGGGTTTGCAGAAGCAGGCAAAGGTAAAATCTTAAAATCGGCTCCCAGCGTCAGCAAACAGTCAGTAAAGGTTCCCAGAGCACACTACCTCCAGCACAGTTTAAGAAGGGGCGGGGGCGTTGCCGGCAGGGAGAGCAGCCACAGGTGTGACAGGCAGGGACTCTTGGGATATTGAGTCCCTGCAGTACTGCTCGCAGCCCTGCCGGTGCCTCAAGACGGTTGCAATCACTCGGTCTTCACAGCCCCAGAAAGTCCAAAAACCAGGAGGGCGCAGCGGGACCCGCGGAGCGGGTCCGGCAAGGTGTGGGTTTGCAGAAGCAGGCAAAGGTAAAATCTTAAAATCGGCTCCCAGCGTCAGCAAACAGACAGTAAAGGTTCCCAGAGCACACTACCTCCAGCACAGTTTAAGAAGGGGCGGGGGCGTTGCCGGCAGGGAGAGCAGCCACAGGTGTGACAGGCAGGGACTCTTGGGATATTGAGTCCCTGCAGTACTGCTCGCAGCCCTGCCGGTGGCTCAAGACGGTTGCAATCACTCGGTCTTCACAGCCCCAGAAAGTCCAAAAAACCAGGAGGGCGCAGCGGGACCCGCGGAGCGGGTCCGGCAAGGTGTGGGTTTGTGTGGGTTTGCAGAAGCAGGCAAAGGTAAAATCTTAAAATCGGCTCCCAGCGTCAGCAAACAGTCAGTAAAGGTTCCCCTTGAATAATAGCACATTCCTTGCCTCTCATAATACTTACTTTGTATGTGGTGATAGGGGTTATTATCGTATACCAGCTGGATGGTCTGGGGTGTGTTATGTAGCATTTCTGTTACCACCTGTATTTTTGGCACCTGCTTCATATCATAAAGATTTGAAACTACTGAATAATGTGACTGTTAATAGATACAAGCGGACTTTGTCTATTGATGAAGTGGACCAGACAGATACTAGTCTACAACAGTATATAGATTTTAATTTGGGATTGTTTTTCTTTGTTGGAGCTGCTCTCAATAGTAGAAAGATACGGCGGTTAACAAGAGTAGTAGAAGCTGTGACGAACCAAACCGCTGCAGCCCTTGGTAACCTTACTGAAGAACTGCAAATTACTAGAATTGTTGTGTTGCAGAACCGTATGGTTCTGGACGTTATGTTAGCAGATAGAGGTGGTGCTTGCAGAATTATTGGAAGTAGTTGTTGTGTGTTCATCCCTGATCATACCTTCCGTGTACAAAGCAATAAATAAACTACATAAGATCGCAGCTGATATACATGTTGAGAATGGAACTTGGACCTTTTCATCCTGGTTCTGGACTCTAATCTCCACATGGGGTTGGAAAATACTTACGGGTTTATGTATAATTATTGCAATTATTTTTACATGTTTTGTATGTATTCAATGTAGTCCAATGATATGTTCCCTTTGCATTTCTTTTTGTATCCCTAATAAATGGGTCGAGGCTGTCCATCAGAAAAGTATAACCAAAGAGGTAGCAGACATGATGAGCATCGATATCAACGATGAGTATTTAGATTACCCTAGAAAACCGAATGTCTTCAGCTAATGCTGAAAGGGTCGTCTGTTGTAAATAAAACAGCGATAAGTGTTAAGCATTAGCTAAAGACTTAAGATCGAGATTTACTTGTAGCGTTTTACCGCTCAAATCTCTTCATTGGCCAGACTCCATCTTGTTTTCTGTCCTCCATTTTGTTTGCTACATATTGCCATGTGCCTGTCATGAGGCGAGTCCTACCTCTGTGCCAGTAACCCCTGGAAGCTTGCCCAGCAACAGGCTATAAATAGTTATTTGTGCATCTAGCCCATGCTCAGTGAAAGTCACATCTGTGTTCGATCAGCTTAGATAGGAATGTGCATTTCCGCGGGCTCCAAGAACCGTTAGCTCCGCCCATGTATCGATCATGTTCAAAAATGTCCTTATATGGTAGTAAATCATGTCCTGAGTTGAACCCTCCTACTCATGAGCCCCTTCTTTGTGTATAAAAGGGGACTGTGTACTCGTGTTCTTTGTGCTACCTTGTACAATGCTGTAGAGTGTTGTGTGGGCTGTAGTACCACCTTTAAAGGTTTATTAAACTATGTTTTTTTATTTCCAGTTTCCGTGCCAATTTCTTTGTATAGTCTAAGGACTTCGTGTACAGAAGGGTGAACCCTTCGCACTCACAGGCCTTGCTGAGGCCTGTACTCATCACATCAACGTCCTTGCATCCCGAGGAGCCGAGCCGCGGCCGTTTAGCTGGCGGCCGCCATGTTCCTCAGTCCTCTGAGAGCTCACTTTTGAATAAGTGACGACACCGGTACACGTCTAATTGGCTTTAAACACGACAGAGTTTGAACAAATTGACAGAAACAAAATATCATATTTTGCCATTTTACTACCTCTCCTCTCTGTAAATTGATGGAACTTAATTGGCTGGAAAAGAAAGGACAGGTGAGACGACTGATGTCCCCTAATCTGGCTCTTACAAGGGAGCTATATGTCAGTGGCTTTTGCTTTAGTGTGTGGTAAATAAAATATTACCCTGGCTGAATTTCTAGGCATTAACAAAGTATCATGCATCAAGTGAGAGGCAGAGTCCGTGGTATCTGAGTTAAAATGGGCTTTATTCCAATAACTCGAGTCAAAGGGAGAATATGTTCCATCACCACAGAGGTTCAGGAAGAGTCTTCTAATCATTTAATAACAAAACATCATATATATACTTTTTACTCCTTGTACATAGGAGCAGGCGCAAGACAGAAAATGAGATAAGAGCATGTGGGTGTGCATGAGGGTGTGTACTTTGATGAGTCATAGGTAGGTGATAGGTAGGTGTCATGGGTGGGTGGTACACAGAGGAGGAGTTTGCATGACCAGCTCGAACTGTGCCCTAATTGTGCAACTTTGAGCATGACGTGCAATTGACGTGTAACTGGGTGGAGGCTGACTTACAACCTAGCAGAGAGATCTTTTATGTCAAGGCGACCAGCACATCTAGTACAACTGATATCTAGAGTCTGCAAGCAAAAGAAGCAAAGGTTGTTCGTCACTAAAAGACAGAGAGGGCATATTTATTAGTTGCATGAGCTTTCTATGGGTGCAAGCACTGTGATTTAATTAAATGGAGACAGAATGGCTAGGCCTATCTCCCTCGGACGGGTTCTGTGTACTTTTCCTCAGATAACTGTTATTCATAATACTGTCTTGGCCTCTTGCTGGGCTTCTCTCGGCTGAACTAGAAGTATGCGAGGTCAGAGGGACGTAACTGCAGCTTCAGTGTGTCAGGAGTCATGTAAACATTAATTCAGAAAGTGGTTTCAGGCTGCGCCACAAAATGGGTTCATTAGAATATTGATTTAACAGTGCACAATGCAATGCAAATACATGGGCCTTATGCTAACTTAATGTTTGGGAGACTTTGATGACTTGACTTGCAGGACATGTTTGCAGGGGCCTAGTGATTCAGGCCACTACGGGAAATATGCATGGGTGACATGCACATGACATGTAACATAGGGTATATGTAGAGGACATATTTGGTCATATTTGGTCAGGCAAAATATCATTTTCCTCATTCCCTCCTTGTCCCCTACATAACCCTTCAGGATACATCTATATTCATGAGACCATATAGTTGATCATACAGCATCATTTCTTCATCTTTTATCCTTTGTTTACGTGGATGTGGAATACAGGCAGTAGCACACAGCCGGCAAATCGCCGGGCCACACTGCAAACAGAGACAGCAACCAAATACCATAAGTAGGGCCATTCCTAGGAAGGACATAACTTTCCATCCCCATGCAGATATTACACCCCAGAACCAACTGGACCAAGTCCATGTGCCTGGGTCTTGATGTATGGCATTAGCAATCTTGTGGAGTCTTGTTATTGCTTCGTACACAGATGGTGCATTATCTGGGATGAAAACGCAACAACTAGATCGGATGACTCTACAAGCTCCGCCCCTATCCGCCAAGATGACGTCTAGAACGAGGCGGTTTTGAAGAACGACAAGTCTAATAGCAGACTGTTCCTGGGTTAAGTTCGCGAGGGCAGATGCAGTTATATTTACAACTGTTTCAAGAGTCCTTGTTAACCTGCGTATCAGTTTACTGTTTTGGATGGGACCTATGAAGAAAAAGAATCCTCTGTTGAAATCTGTATATTGCTCCCATGCTGTTTCAGTCTGATCGATCCCTGCAGAATCTGTCTCTCTCTTTTGTCTAACATGTTCTAGTCGTGAATCTCTATGATAATTTGATGGGGCTAGAAAAACGGGTGGCAATAAGAATGCTATATAACAAGTCCCACCCCAGTTTAAGGGCAGATGTACGTAGGCTGTCTGACCACAAATGAAATAGGTATGGCGTGATGTTTTGAAAGAAGAAAGACCGTTATCATCATACTCTACTACAGTGTTACACTTGCTGTGTCCCATATGTACTGAGACTTTCTTACTAACACATAAATCACCTTTTGCTGGCAGGACTGAAATAAACGGTGGACCTGTATTTTGCTTGGGCTGAACATTTAACATTATAAAATTAACAGATGCATTTCCCTGTTCGTACTCTTCATTCTCTAAATCGGATCCCTTTCTTTGGGGGAATCCGTCTTTGTCTGGGAAGCATGCTTCATTCATTACTTTATTCAGGTTTCCATATATCCAGCCACCTGGATAAGCTATGTACCTTCTATCTATTGAGGTCATTAGAGCAAACCATGCTCCACACCACACGAACCATTGTGTGAGAACGGTAAAGGGTAGAAGGGCAATACTCCCTTCGTCTCTTGATAAGGGGGCAGTTGGCCACATACCCAGCAATCGGTCGCATTGCTGGTCTGGTGAGAATGGTGTAACATTCGAATAAAAGTATTGTTACGTAGTGCAAGTCGATATGACAATTCATGGGGAGGCAGGTCGCTAAATGTATGCTCTATGGTACTGTTACTGGAAGAGTGCATATGTGAGGAAATGGGAAAGAAAACATGTAGCAATAAACTGACACCAATTATAACAATGCACAGAATAAAAAGGATGATTAAAGTAACTATACATCTACTGCGTAATCTCTTGCAGTATTTTTCCTTCTTATCTCTCTTCTTGCTATTCTCATATGTGATCTTATGCATGTCAGAATCGAGTCTAACCGATTCACCACCGGGTGGGCTTAAACAATTAAACTACGTCTGACTTGCTATCTTGCTAATCTAGACCTATACTCTTGCTGAGGGGTATTTTCTAGCAAAGGTCAGTGTTCTTTTTATTTTTTTTTATTTTCAAAGTGTCTTTTGTAGTGATGAAGGTGAGTTCGGCCTTTACGTCCTTCCACCAACTTCGGCGTCTTCCAACGTGGCTCAAGGGGACTTGAACGATCAAAGATCCTGAGGAGTCCAAATTCTCCTGGTGCTATGGCATGTTCCTCGACCTGGGTGTTTGTCAGGGAAGGCGGCAGCAACCTGTGAATGAAAAGAGAGTAGTGCAGAAATCAAGGAAGCCAGGTAATCTGTCAGCATGTTACTGTCAACATCAGTTATTTTCTTTCTAGGCATAGGCGTACCCCACATATATACTCCATAAGGAGAATAGGCCTGTTCTGGAATGAGCTACCATAAGCATGTAAAAGAGGGCGACCGGCAAGGCCACCATCCAATCCACGCCTTTTTCTGTACAGATCTTAGCAATGTTTTGTCTTGAGGGTCTGATTATGTCTTATTTCTACAAGGCCTACTGCTTCTGGGTGTCTGACACAATGGAACTTCTTTCCTAACAGAAGTGACACTTGTTTCATTAATTCAGAGGAGAATGGCTGATCGTTATCTGAATAGATCACATGAGGTGATTCATATCTGGGGAAGTACTGCGCACTACTTGTCTGGCTGTTGTAACAGCAGTATAATCTGGAACTGGATATGCTTCTGTCCATCTGGACAGGGCACATACAACTACTAAGACATACTTGTAACCTCTACATCTGTCCATTTGGATATAATCCATCTGGAGAACCTCAAAAGGGTGGTCAGGAGGATGAAATCCGCCTTGTTCCACCGGAATGCCTTTACCCGAATTGAACTGGCAATAGATCGTACATGTTCGTACTTTCTGCTCCACTGCTGCACATAGGTGCTTGTTAAACCAAATATACTGTAAACAGTCTAGCATTGCCTTCTCTCCTAAGTGTGCGGGACTATGTGTTGGGCATATGATTACTTGTACCATAGAACCTGAAAGAAACCATGTGCTTTTTCCCTTAGTCATCTAACCTTGGTTAGTCTGGATCCCTCCTTGTAAAGTCCATTTCTGTATCTCATCTGTTGTGGCATGTGTCTGTATGTCGAGTACATCTTGAGTGGGATCCCTGACTGTCATGCTTTATGTCAGTAATGGTACCTCTGTCCTTGTCGTGTCTGTTGGTGTCTGTGCTGTAAGTTTAGCTGTTCGATCTGCCAGGTCATTACCCTGGGTAATGGTGTCTGTAACTTTGGTGTGAGCTTTATATTTCAGGATAGAAATGGCTGTAGGTAAATGTATGGCTTCTAACAGGGCTTGAATAAGCTGGCTCATGCTGAATCTTGGCACCATGAGAGGTCAAGAAACCTCTCTCTTCCTCCTCAGGACCCCGAAATCATGAACAACGCCATAGGCATATTGTGAATCCGTATAAATGTTTACTTCAAGTGCTTTGCTCTTATGCAGGCTTGTGTCAGAGCAATGAGCTCTGCTGCTTGAGCAGACAGTGTGTCTATTTTCTGTGTCTCTATGACTTCAGTGGTCACGGCATACGCTGCTACTAAGTCTCCTGTACTTGTTCTCATGCATGATCCATCTACATAGAGTGTCTGGTCTGGGCCCAGAAGTGCAATATCTGTCAGGTCTTGTCTTGGTTTATTCATTACTTCCACATAGTCATGTGGTGATGCATGTACTGTACTTGAGGGCAAAAGCGTTGCAGGATTCAGAATGTTACAACGTCTGATCTCTATGTGTGGTTGAAATAGTGTCAGTTCATATCCTGTCAGACTCGCTACAGTCAAATGTAAAAATAAATAAAAATAAAAAAAGCATAAAATGTTTACTGTGACATGGAGTCGCTTAAAACTGGCCTCAAATGCCAAGGTGTGATCTTGTGTCCTAGGGAGAACAGTCAAAATGGCTGCCTCCTGTGTAGTTAACTGTATGAGCGGTTTGCTAGATATGCATACTGGGGAATCCATTGCCTACAGTAAGAAGTGAGGCCAATAAAGGCACGTACTTACTTTTGTGTCCTGGGCTGTGAAAGGTTAGTAATGAGCTGTATGATTCTTGTGTTAGCTGTCTACCGTGTGTACCCTCCTTGGAAAGCAAGTGTTGTACACCACTTGCTTTACACAGAAAGTGCAAGACTGTCAGAGATGCAATGTCACAGTCTGGTTCTGATCTTGCTGTAATTAGAATGTCGTTTATGTGTTGGCAGGCATGTCTAGCTGTCTTTAGTGTCTGACTGTAAATGCTAGGGCTCACTGTCATCAATCTAGCAAAAATAATTATATAAAAATAAATAAATAAATAAAAATGAATTTTCAATTCAAAAGCTCTGCAGTTTACAAAAAAAAACCAATCCTACTCTAGATCTTGGGAACAGTATGACCATACTACCTACAATATGTTCTTTAAATGTATTTGAATAAAACCAAAGTATTCTTGTCATAGACAGAAGGCTGGAGCCTCTGTGAGAAACAGCCCCTCCCTCTAGAATTATGTTCGCGCTCGGAGCTTTGAATCAATTCCAAGCCGGGCTACACTGAGATCTACAATTGAATGACTGCCAGATGCTGAACCCATCGCAAGAGCAAGACTCCTGCCAATTATTCTGTTTACACTACTGGGGGAATAACTATCCATTTGCAAGCGTGACTTTATCTGAAGTCAATGAAGCTTATAGTGTTGACTGTAATGAAGAACACTTTTTCTGTACACAAGTCAGAGGGGCTGGGGAGGTAACTTCGCTACGAACTCACTCCTTGCTCACCTACCCCTCCCCTCAGAGCCAGGAGCTGGCTCAGTGTCAAACATCACTAAGAGGAGACAAGCCTCTCACTCGTCTCTGCTTCTCTAAAATTGGGTCGCTGCCAACGCTGAGCTCATTGAAAGAGTCAAGCGTCTGCCAAGTTTCTTAAAGAGTGGGCTTGGTTGGAATGCAAGCTTCCACCCTCTACAGGCGAAGGAAGCTAGTGTAAGTCAGCAGTAGCCCTCCCTTCACATAAACATTTTCTCCGTGGCTCGTCAAGTATTTTTATTCTGCTTGCGAAGGAAGCCTGACTTAGCTGGAGAACAGCCAATAATCGTCCGCGGAAAGGAATTGGAGGATGGCCAATATCAACAGACAGGCACTCCAAGAGAGAAAAAGCAATTAACTGGGAACCAGGCCATCTCTGTCTCGGACGGACTGTCTCAAGGTTAAAAAAACACATTCCTTGTACGTCATAACATATCTCTTCCCAGGCCAGAGCTTTTCTAACTCTAACTGAAGCAAACTTTAAAACGTGGTAAAAAGTAAATTAATAAAGACATATATTTTTCTGTAACTGAGTGACATGCTAGCATTTTAAAATAATTCTGTACTGCTACTAGCTGCAAGGGAAAAATAAACAGAACAAAACAATCATGGCATGGAAACACACCATATTTTACTTTTTTGAAAATAAAATGTCGAACTTCTTAATTCTGCATTGCATAACCAATATTTTCATAAGTAAGTGTGTCAGCTTTTCTATTCTACCTATTAAAAGGGCCAGATTCATACTTTTTCAAAAGGCCATGTTTTCTAATTTTAGTGGGGACTGTTCTCTGCACATATTAATTGAAGCAGCCTGTCAAAGTACATAGGTGAGCCTTGAAACTAAATGAATGCAAATCAAACTAATGTAGGGGACTCTTAGCAATACACTAAGATGGTAGTGTATTATAGCTATCAAAAAGGGCCACGTTCATTAATTTACAAATAGCCATTTTCCTAAGTGAGTGGGATAACTGTCACACGCTATTCTAAAGGGCAGCTTGCATTGGGAAAAATATCGTGTAGAAACAATCCTATTTGAAAAAAAAACTGTTCTATTACACTAATTAAAGCACATTCTAAGATGGGTCTGTTTCATATTTTCTTTCCAGCCGTGAAAACATTGAAGCACCCTTTGTGCAAACCCTTATCTCAATTCGACTGGTCTATTTACAACTACACTGACCTCTGAGCCAAACACCCTTAAGGCAAAACCCTTACAAATACACTTCTTTACTCTCCATGCAACATTTTACCATTCAATCTGCAAACTGAATACGCCCATTGGATAACATGGCAAATCGCACCTCCACACAAAACATGCTTTTTCCACCACTTCCACAGCTCAGATCCCTTTCAAATTGTGCATCACAGTAGTCCAAGCTATTCCCTAAATCCTCACCAAAAAGCAACCAAATCCCTCCACAGGAACGGGTACGAATTTCCGCTCAAAAACACGCCCCCCCGCAAACACCAAAAAAAAACCCGCCAAAATTCCTCAACACCTTGTTAAAACAAATACTGCCTTCTCAATAAAAGATATTAACTCTTTGGCAGCCGAAGCACAATAATTCCCCAATGACTGCAGTACATGGGAAAGTCATGAACTCATCTCTCCACGTTATCACATAACACATACGCACATCTTCAAAACATTATCTCTAAGCACTTGAAAGAGATCCAGCTCTCTCCTGCCTAACGTAATGGCTAGGGACCTGATGATAACATGCTCTGCACAAGCCATAACTACATGGCGCTATTTACAAGCCATATTTACAAGAAACTCAACAAGTCACAAAAATGACACGCTATTCACAAGGCATATTTACAAGGAGCTATACTTAAGAACTCTTCAGATGTTGTTGGTTTTAATTCTACATACTCTAAAGGGTACAGGTGGTGGCGTTCTCTACCTACTGGGTTTTTCTGAGGTGGTCACTTGAGCTAGTTTTTCTGACAGAACGGGATAAATACCAGTTAACAACGGCATTTCTTGGCTTGTTTAGTTCTCTCTGCTTTATTGAATTCATTCTTTGTTCTCCTATGTCACTCTTTGCGCCATAACTCAATGGCATCTTTCTGAGAGGGTCTTGACTTTCTTTTTCAAATGGCCTTTAGCCCATGCTTATTATACATAAAATGACCAGGTGTGTCTCTAGGCCGGATTTTAACTGTCTATTCTAGTAAACCTCTTCTGGTCCCTATCTGACGTAATTTTGAAAACAGAAACCAATACAATGGAAACACAATACACAAAAATAGACTGTAACAATCAACAATCATTCACACTAAACAATTTAAACACTGAAACAGATACAGATACAACCTAAACTGATACAGTGAGTTAAACATGTACTTGAAAAACAGTTTGTGCACTGAAAATACAGTACAACCATACCGGTCTCAGGAATGAGACACGTCTTTACCGGGCCCACCTTTTACCGTGGGCCCGTCTTGAAACTTGATACATTTCCCATAGTGGTACTCACCGGGAAAGCAGAACTTGAAACTTGAAGGCCTCGAAACTTGACTTGACTACGCTTGCGCCTTGGAACAGGTGGACCTCTGGAGACCTCGGACCTTGCTCTCTCACGGGCTGGGCCTCTGGTTGAGACGACCCGCTTTCCTCACCGCCTCACATGGATGCCTGGTCGCAGTCCGTCCTCCTCCGTGGGCCTGAGGGAGTGGCAGGAAGTCCTGCTGGTGCGCTTTGAAGTCCGTCACGGCTGTAGAAGGGGGCAAAGACTAGACCCACAACTCCGGCGAGTGGGGAAAGGGATATGTCCCGGTAAGGGCGCCAAATTATGTGGTAAATAAAATATTACCCTGGCTGAATTTCTAGGCATTAACAAAGTATCATGCATCAAGTGAGAGGCAGAGTCCGTGGTATCTGAGTTAAAATGGGCTTTATTCCAATAACTCGAGTCAAAGGGAGAATATGTTCCATCACCACAGAGGTTCAGGAAGAGTCTTCTAATCATTTAATAACAAAACATCATATATATACTTTTTACTCCTTGTACATAGGAGCAGGCGCAAGACAGAAAATGAGATAAGAGCATGTGGGTGTGCATGAGGGTGTGTACTTTGATGAGTCATAGGTGTGTGATAGGTAGGTGTCATGGGTGGGTGGTACACAGAGGAGGAGTTTGCATGACCAGCTCGAACTGTGCCCTAATTGTGCAACTTTGAGCATGACGTGCAATTGACGTGTAACTGGGTGGAGGCTGACTTACAACCTAGCAGAGAGATCTTTTATGTCAAGGCGACCAGCACATCTAGTACAACTGATATCTAGAGTCAGCAAGCAAAAGAAGCAAAGGTTGTTCGTCACTAAAAGACAGAGAGGGCATATTTATTCGTTGCATGAGCTTTCTATGGGTGCAAGCACTGTGATTTAATTAAATGGAGACAGAATGGCTAGGCCTATCTCCCTCGGACGGGTTCTGTGTACTTTTCCTCAGATAACTGTTATTCATAATACTGTCTTGGCCTCTTGCTGGGCTTCTCTCGGCTGAACTAGAAGTATGCGAGGTCAGAGGGACGTAACTGCAGCTTCAGTGTGTCAGGAGTCATGTAAACATTAATTCAGAAAGTGGTTTCAGGCTGCGCCACAAAATGGGTTCATTAGAATATTGATTTAACAGTGCACAATGCAATGCAAATACATGGGCCTTATGCTAACTTAATGTTTGGGAGACTTTGATGACTTGACTTGCAGGACATGTTTGCAGGGGCCTAGTGATTCAGGCCACTACGGGAAATATGCATGGGTGACATGCACATGACATGTAACATAGGGTATATGTAGAGGACATATTTGGTCATATTTGGTCAGGCAAAATATCATTTTCCTCAAGTGCCTTCGTGATACAACCTTCATCGTTCATATTACCCCGCTCATTGCACATAAGTAGAGTGACCAAAATGTCCCCGTTTTTCCAGAATGGTCCCAGTTTTGTACCAGCTGTCCCAGAACATTTTAAGAAATGTAGCTCATGTCCCGTTTTTTTGAAGATAAATTGTCTAAAACTAGTAGAAAAGATTTAATTGACAAACAAGCCGCCAGGTTTAAAATTCGCAATTTATGTAAGCTATAACTGACCGTTCTGTAGCTCTCTGCTAAAGAACTCACTCACAGCTTGAAGTCAGATCGTAGTCCTTCTCCCAATTTTGTGAAATGTCCCTAGTTGTTTTTACTTTATGATTCCGGTCACCCTAAATATAAGTTGTATGGACATCGCAAGTCCCTCATTGACTAATGAAGTAGTTAGGTTGTAAAGGACGATGCAGAAATTAGAATAATATTTATAAAAAATTATTCGAACCAAAGTGAAAAGAATGTTGTAGTAAGCCCTGCTGAATGGGTACTGAAACCAAAATGTTTAGCTGAAAATAAGGAACATTGACAGGATGGAACAATGCTTAGCCTGCGGACTTTATGATAAACAATAACTAGAAAGGGTACCTGTATGCCCATGATAATAGCACGTCACACTTTTCGTAGTTAGCAGACCTTGAAGAAAAATATAGCTCAACAGGATTTAGTTTAGAACGACGAGTCTCTGCCGGAGGAGCCGGTTTCAATTTGACAGACCATGTAATTAATAGATATTAGATTTCTTGCCACAATCACAAATGTAAAAGGAATGAACACCAAAGATAAATTATGGTGGAAATTCATAGAAATACTTACACACCTGCACCACAGTAATGGTTTATGAGTTAATGACATACACCAATGTAAGAACTAAAGAACATTCACTCTATCATCATTTTTGAGCAACCGATAAACATTTCCACAGCTACTTGGGGTTGGGAGAGAAATTGAATTGTGTAAACGTCTTCCCCTGCCAGTTCTCTAAAATTTGTTTTGTACTTATTTAAAGATATCATGCAGTTGTCAGAGGAGAGGGACTGGACGTGACGCACAGCCTGGCTGCAGATCGTGGAACACCCATGACCTTGTCCAAGGTGGAGCAGCAGAGCAAAGAGATGCTGGACGAGGCACCATTCCCATCATGGAAAATTAAAGAAAAAAGGGCTGTCGAGAAGCTCCAACCTGTTGTTTAAAAATGTGCCAGAAGTCCCAGCCCATTGAGCCTAATTGATGGGCTCACTTGCGTGAAATTCCTGCCTCCCTTGGTCCATTTCAGATCTGACCCCACTCCTCCCTCTCTTCCCTCGACCTTCCAAAGCACACCCCATTTTTCATATGGAGTTTTTGAAATTGACTTGATGAAGAAACACAGCGCACAGATAGAATAGGGATAGCAGGGATGGACTTCACAGATCAAGAATAGAGTGAGGGTACCCTGTCTAAGGTACCCATGATAGATTAGTTAGGGAACAGGGCAAAAAGGACTGTGGTCCGAGAGCAAAGAATGGCCACGCCCTGCAACGTGAAATCTGGATCAGAGCTGGATGCATAGCTCCACCGCCGGTGCTCAACAGCGTCAACGAAAGAAGAAGGACAATGGGACCCTACCAGTGATGGCTCGCTGTAATAAGACACTGGAAAGAAGAGCCTTTTGAACATTATCACTCCCAGACTATCACTTGTGTTTAGTTGAATTTCACTCCCAACCACTTCGTAGTGGATATGCCCCAATTGGACAAGAAAAAGATTTTCCTTTGAAACCTTCCGTCGGTCACTGTAGATGAATAACCAAGAAAACGTTAACCATGTATAAATGATAATTGTAGAACACCAGTTGTCCGCATGAATATGCTCTCTAGTTTGGACCCCCATGGAGTCTAGGCCTCAAATAATGCACTTAATGGTCCTTATCCTGCCAGAACAATTTGTATGATAACATGTTTTTATTTGAAATGAACTATCTGCATTATCTAAGAAATATGCCCATCTCCAGGTCTAAACGTATGATACGACAAATGTCATTTTGTATGCACTGCCTCCTCGCCTATCGCATTGACTACATATGGTTATTTTACGAATCTGTCAGCATTTGTAGCAGGATTGTTTTCATCTGTCCGTAATACAAATAGGCCACCAAAGACCGCAACAGACAGCCCAATTGCACACTGCCCTTGTGTTCCCTATGTCTAAACCCTTTGCGCACCTAAGACTAAAGACACTGATCAAAATGGACTAGCAAGATGTCTTGGGAATGTTCAAAGGGGCGACTGTTAACCCCTTCGACGCTTATGACGAGCCCAGCTCGTCATGGAGTTTCCATTGACTTCAATGGAAATTACATTCAAAGCCATAAAACACCTTAGCATCCAAGTGGTTAAAAAGTAATCGACAAGCATGAACATCACCGGCGCCATCTTGCCTAACAAGAAGCCATCCTCCACAAGTAAACGGCATCCATTTTAGGTCCCGCGGCCATCTCGTGCTTCGCAAGTCACCTATCATTCACCCTGACCCTGCAACCATCCCCGGTGCCCTGATTCAGCATGACCAAATGCACTAAGGTCGTAAAACCTTGTCAGCCTGACAAAGCCCTGGAGCTACTTCCCACCCTAAAACACATTTGTCCTTTCATCCTCAGCACATGAGCAAGGCCTTCTGATAACCCCCAACTGCACCTGGCCACTTGATCCGTTCCCAGGCTGTAAGCCAAGCCTTGTGGACGTACTTTATTGCCCCCACACAGCAGGACTTGTTACACGAACAGAAATGCTTGATCTTATCACTTACATAACCTTTAGATCCGACCGATCCCAAACACTTTTATGTCCTGTTGGAATGTCCAGCTGCAAGATGACACTCATGTGTTAGATTTGGGAGGGGGAATGACAGCTGGTGGGTCTCTGTGGGAACCGGCTGGAGGCAGGAATTCCAAGGATGTTTGACCACCAATAAAGTCACTGTAAAAATGTAAAAAAAAGGAGGGCAGCAGAGAAATTGTTAGAGCATCTCCCAAAGACATGTCTGCGTCGATGTGCTCTCCTCTGGAATAATAAACCTGTTCTTGCTTTCCAGTTCCCAGCGCATGTGTCTTTATTTTGGTAACTATTGATATTGGGAATTAGAGGCGGCTTGCGCCGAACAGCATTGGTATTCGTTAAAGATTGGCTGTTTTTCCACAGTACAGATGCCCTTTGAGCCGCAGGAAGTTGGGAGTTGCCCATGATAGAACAGCTTCCGTTATTAGCCTGCTGTAAAGGCCCTTCACACATGGACGGTGGTTATTCACTGCCAGCTGTCCATTTGGAATCCGTTGTCCACCCATTGACAGGCTCCTTTACTTGGCTGTCCGCTTACAGGCGTTTTACTTTATGACTTTTTGTCACTTTTTGCTTTCACACAGCGTTGCGTCATTTCTCATAAATGAGGCTCTAAGTTGTGCACCCAGCGTTAAAGAAGGCACAACATTGGTTAATCGAATACCTGTTTTTTTTTGTAACTGACTGCCTCATTGATAGAAAACGTGGCTTAGCCCTTCATATTGACCAGCTAAACATGTGGTAAAATCCAAGCACGCTCCTTACTTCAACCAAACATTTGAAATTAGAACCAGGAAGAGAGTGTTTGACCTTCACTTGGTTTAGGAGTCATTGGGTGGTCTCTGGCGATGAGCACTGCCTTCAGCAGTGCACATGTCTCTAAATGATGCTCTCAAATTATTGTATTTAATCTAACAGAAGCGCGCATTCCTGGAAATATCACGGTTGCTTCAGTTTCTCTGTCATTGCCCCAGGTGCCATCTGCACAGGATGGGATCATGGGGTGAAGGGCAGCAGAGCTCCTGGGAGCTCGGATCAATCACCCCCTCTTTTAGTAAAGTTGGTCCTGAGAGTAGGGTGTAAATAGCAGGGACTGCTTTCTGGAGGAGACTGAGCAGTATTGCCAGAGGCTACCATTAAAGAGTCTTACACAACTGAAGATTGCTGGCAATTATTTACTGTACACATTTATAAATAGACAATTTATGAAATGAGGATATATACAAACATGACAGGCTAGTTTTTCTAGGCCTTGTCAGAAACCAATTAGTCCCTCACTTAACAATGATAAAGGCTTTTCGTGGAAGTATACCTTAATTACTAGCAGATAATGACGTTACTATGCCAATAGAAAGTCTCTGCAGCTCACAAAACATAGATAGATGAGATTGTACTGCCTCAAGCTGTAGCCCCTCCTGCATCCTGGATGGAGGAGGCCCCTTTAGTATCTTTGAAACCAATTTAAACAAGCAGTGGCAGAGCCAATAGGTCTTGCCTTTGGGACCTTATACGTTTTTAGTGATGCAACCGTTGATGTTATTGCACCAAGGATATTGTGCTGCATAACTAAATACTTATAAGGTTCCAAAAGCGAGACCTATTTGGCTATGCCAATGCCTGTTAGTTTTGGGAATCTGGTCAACCTAGTTTATTCCATCTGGCATTTGTTTTCCTGGTGGGCCGGAGCGACTGGGGTCTGGTTTCTGAAAGCAGGGGGCTGCTCCTCGGACTCTTTATCTAGCAATGCAAGGTAATGATAGCAAGCACAACAGAGGAGAGAGAAGGAGAGAGAGAAAAGGGGAAGACACAGGGGAGAGAGGGAGAGAGAGAGAGAGAGGAAGAGAGAGAGAGAGAGAAAGAGAGAGTGGAGGAGAGGAGAGCGAGAAAGAAAGAGCGAGAGGGACAGAGAGAGAGAGAGAAAGAGAGCGGGGAGAGAGAGAGAAAGAAAGAATGAGAGGGAGAGAGAAAGAGAGAGATAGGCAGAGATAGAGGGGGAAGGAGAAAGAGAGAAAGAGGGAGAGCAGAGGAGAGAGGGGGGAAGAAGAAAGAGGAGGAGAGAGAGAAAAAGAGAACGAAAGAGAGAGAGAGAAAGGCAGGGAGAGAGAGGGGGAAGGAGAGAGAGAAGGAGGAAGAGATGAGGAGAGAGGGGGAAGAAAAGAGAGAGAAGACGAGAAATAGAGAAAGTGAGAACGAAAAAGAGAGAGAAAGAAAGAGAGAGATAGAGAAAGACAAGGAGGGAAGGTGAGAGAGAAAGGGAAAGAGAGAGAGGAGGAGAGAGATAGAAAGATAGAGAGAGAGAAAGAAAGGGAGAGAGAGAGAAAGAAAGGGAGAGAGAGAGAGAGAAAGAGAGAGAAAGAAAGAGAGAGAGAGAAAGATAGAGAGGAGGAGAGAGAGACAGTGGAGGAAAGAGAAAGAGATAGAGTGGCGGAAAGGGAGAGGGGAAAGAAAGAGGGAGAAAGAGGAGAGAGAGAAAGAGAGAGAGAGAGAGAAATAGAGAGAGAGGAGGAGAGAGAGATAGACAGGGGAGGAGAGAGAGAAAGATAGAGAAATATAGAGAGAGAATGAGAATGAGGGAAAGAAAGCAAGAGAAAGAGAGAGTGAACGAAAACGAGAGAGAGAAAGATAGATAAAGAAAGAGAGAGAAAGAGACCGAGAGGGGAGGAGAGAGAGAAAGAGAGAGAGAGAGGATGAGAGAGAGATAGACAGGGGAGGAGAGAGAGAAAGATAGAGAAAGAAAGATTGAGAAAGAGTAAGAGGTAAAGAAAGCAAGAGAAAGAGAGAGTGAACAAGAACGAGAGAAAAAGAGAGAAGTTTGAACGTATTTGCCAGGGATGCTTTGGTTCCTGTCCATCCCTGAGCAGCTGCAGTGGCACTGGGGCCCTGCGAGGTGAGGGCTTTCTGCACCAAATTACGGATGTATTTTACTGCTGAAAAGGACCACTATACTTAAATTCAGATAAACAATCATATGACCCTGCTACGTCACTGCTATTTACCCAGCGTCCCGAGCAAAGCAGATGTAACTCGTGCTAGAATTTTTATATCTGCATCATTTAATAACGCAGTTTATCTAGTAAATCCTTTGGTTCCCAGAGAGACGGTTTTTAGTGCCCTATTAAAATAGGTCTGGGGCAACAAGGACGAGAGTGTCTGCCTGAGCCGAGACTGCCGCCAGGCTGAAGAGACAGTGACAGGATTCAAGTGCCCGGCAACACGACGCAGGTCTGTGATTGGGAAATCAATCTGTGAGCGCTGCACAGTTCCCGTCTGGGCAAGTCTTCAGCAGTAACACAGCAAGGATGCCAACCATCGGCCCAAGGCGAGACATGGCGGGGAGAGGCGGAGGACAGATGGCGCATGATCGAGTGCTGAAAGCTGGTGGCTGCGCGCGTGCATGCACACATGACCGCAAAAGCTGGGGTAGCACCTTTAAAACCGCACTACTAAATGTCTTGCAGAGTAACGCATGCACTGGCTCAAGCGAAACCTAAAAAGCAGGTTTCAAATCCTTTAAGTGGCATAAATATTCAGCCAAAGAATATTTGGGGAGAAAGTCCTCTTGCAAAAATATTTTACCTGTGAATTGTCTTGTCAAGTGAAGGATGGAGCAATGTGCCTGCTATGTAACTTCATGAAGTGCAAACGCCATGTACTTAACCCAACGTCTCCAGTGAAATGATACTTTACACACCCTTAATAAATGCCACAATCACCCATGATCGATTCCCTGTAACTACCGAAGCCCATATACATTTTGTAAGTCATAGAAGACCCGAGACAAGGAAGAGGGGATTCGAGTAATGAGTATATCAAGACATTACGGGGCAGATTTACCATTTATTCAAGCAGGGCAACAGTTGTAAATGCTGCACTGCCCTGCGTGAGAAGTAGAGAGCCGGGGAGCACCAACTTAACGAAAATATGGCACTCTCCTCCCCTTTCCCTAGCACTGGGGCTGAAATCAGCTATCTTGCACCACAGAGACACCTCTGTGCCATGGTGTTATGTGGGAATCTAGGACCCTAGTGTCATTTTTCCCGATCATTGCCCATATATAGGTATAATTCACCCAGACCTTATATAGGCATAAAGAATCATTGCCTTATTTAGTTATAGCCTGTGCAGCCCTAATACGGCATGGCTACTTCCACTGAACTCTGAGAATCCACATTGATTTTGTGGTAAAACCAGCCTTCAGCAGTCAGGGTCCTGGAAGTGACGCGGTGAAATCAATGAGATTTCACTGCGCGACTTCTAGAACGCAAATGCGTCAATATCTTACGCCTACCTCATGGCAGGCATAAGAATGATGCAGGTCCTTTCACTTGGGGCTTGCCCCATGTGAAAGGACACATTGCTGGAGTTGCGTCACTTTTGTGACACACTCCACCAATGCGTCACTTTTGCGCTTACAGATACGTCAGAAATACTGACGTGTCTGTAACTCTTTGCGACATGTTGCGTCATATTGTAAATATGACGCATCATTGGTGTCGCAATGAGGGCGCAGTGAAAAGTGACGCATTGCTGTTTTCAAGCAGCGATGCATCACTTTTCATAAATGAGGCACATGGTATTCCATCCTTGGCGGTAATACCAGACGTTCTAAGACAGATTCAAAATGAATACGGTCCAGAACCGGCTTTAAATCTAGGTATGAAATTACTGAAAGATTTTAAGCAGGTCTTGGCTATACTATTAGCCAACATTAGAGGAGAAGCAGCATCAGTGGCAATCCACCAGAAATGAAAAGAAACAGCAACCTTATGAGCTTGCCAGAATTATTTCCTATGAAGAACTAGGTAGAGATAGTTTGGGTGAGAAACCAGTAAAACCACAACTAACAGAGAATCCTGAAAAAACTTTTATTAAAAATAATCTTACCACTCCTAAAAAGAAGTGGGAGAACACTAAACAGACACCTCCTAAAGAGAAACACTCTCAGCCCAGAAGAAGATCTCCACAATGAGGAGGTAGGTCTCCCCAACGGGAACCCTCTGAAAAAAGGTATAACCTTAGAAATAGGGATACTTTAATAAAACCTGATAGATATCAAGATAATGACACACGTCCCTCTCGATCTTTTAAGACTTCCTCGCAGAAATCGGAAAGAAGAGGACGGTCAGAACACAAAGAAGAATGCGTCAAGTCCAAAGACAAAGAACACGTTCACCAAAGTAAAAAAAGCTCAATTTTCCAAAAAGAAGGTAGCAAGCATAAAGATCAGACATGCCGAGGATTCTGAGGACACAACTCAAGAACGGGGAATGGGCTCAGACAATGCTAAACAGCGCAGCAGAAGTAACCATAGTTCGCAGGATCCTGAAGGATCATCTGGAGACAGTAGATTTGAATGAAAACATTCAGGTTGAAACTGCAGACACCAGGGTTAGTGTACCCCATACGTTATATAAAGTAACACTCCGGATGGAGGGGGACATAACTAGAAAAATAAAAGCTCTCTTCTGGGAAAAGCTTTCCAAGGGTTATGACATACTTCTAGCTGAAAAAGACAGGCCACCTGCAGTTGTTAGGGAGTGCCCACACGACGAAGAGATAATTATGCCAGCCTTCTCAAATCACATTCCAATTCAAAAAAAATATACATATGCCAGTATATGGGCAGTAGTTCAAGCTCCAGCATTATATAAAAATCACGTAGGATGGGATGAGGACTCTCCTCACCACAAAATCCAGTTAAAAAATCAACCTACTGCTCAGAGACAGTATCCAGTCAAACAAGAAGCTAAAAAACACTCAGGGAGATCTTGGGTCAACTTGAAGATCAGGGGGTGATTGAAACATGCACCTCATCTATGGACAATCCTTTGTTTCCTGTCTCCAAACCAGACAATACATATCGTCTAGTTTTGGATTAGAGACACTTGAACTCATGTTGCAAAACATTTCCAGTAAAAAATTCACATAGTGCAGCACTGCTGAATAACATTGTGCCGTCTCCCCCAGGGATTTAAGAATAGTCCGTAGTTATTTTCATCCTGGGTAGCAGAAATACTACAAATGTACGATGATGAGGCATTATCTTATGTCGATGGCATCTATCTTACAGATGATGATTTGGACGTGCACTTGAAAAGAGTGAACACCATAATACTTGGGTTTGCTTCTGAAGGGTACAAATTCAATTTTAAGAAATCACAAATTGCCCACCTCAACGTCCTTAGGATACGAGTTAACAAGTGAAGGCAAAATCCTGGCAGCAAACTTTCTTGAGAAATCTGCGCTGCTCCAACCTCCAAAGACGCTGAAAAACTTACAGTCAATTCTAGGTTTCCTGAATTTTGGAAGAACTTATGTTCTAAATTACGCAGAAAGGGTTAAACCTCTCTACGAATTAATCAAACCTGGTTTCAAACCAACTAATTGGACTCAAACACATACAGAAATTTTACGTTCAGTACAAACAGACATGTTGACTAAAACAAAATTAGATACACGCAATAATGTGCGCAATCTCGTGATCCGTGTAATCCCAGGGAAATGCGGGTTCACATACCTGACCTTTAATAAAGGAGAAAAGGTACCAATTGCATTCAAATCACACTTGTACACACAAGCAGAAATGAAATTTACTTCAACAGAAAAAATTCTGACAGTGGTTCAAAATGCAGAAGCAAAAGAAAGAACTCTCGTGCAGGGTAAACGCATATTGATCATTACACCTGTACCTGCCTTAGAGGCAGTAACGAAGGCAAGCATTACTAATGCTAAAGCTTTACATCCAAGATGGATACAATGGGTTAATTCTCTTGCTGCGACAGACGTTGAATATGTCTTTAACCCTAATTTGAAGACACAAGAATTCCTACAATACGAATCCGAATGTTCAATGCCGACTGAAATTCTGCCTCTAGAACATTACGGCTGTATAATATATACAGACGGATCAGCACAGCCTGCAATTGGGGGTAAACAAGCCAATTGTGCTGTGTGCGTGATCGTTGGTGCGAAGGTAAATTCAGACCTATGGTCACTAAAACTCAATTACTCGGAGACTGTACATCTCAGCGAGCTGAACTACAGGCTTTCAAGATGGCGCTTGAAAATACCGATCGCGAATTCCCCACACTAATAGTGTGCGATTCGTATGACTGCGATCAATCTTACAATGAGTATCTACAGAACTGGGTTCTACATGGTTTCAAAGACACAAAGGTGGCACAATGAAGCATAAAACGCTTTGGGAACAAGTAGTTCTATTACAGAAAGAACTACAAAAGACTCATGTGATTCATGCACTGAGTCATCAGCGTGATGGCGTTCACATTGCAGGGAATTCATTGGCTGATGAAGCCGTGAAGGCAGCTGTGCAAATGGCTTCCGTAGCTACGATTGCTCGCTCGAAAAGAGCAATAGACGGTGACACGTTGCTAGCAGTAAAAGCCTTTCTAAGGATCCCAGTGAACCTGAAAATGAGCCAGCAAGTAAAACTCTCAAGGAAAAAGTTACAGAACTCCTTCATCTACTAGAAAAAACATATCTGGTTTCACCATGGGTGGAATTTTGGATAGGATTGGGTGTACTTTTCCTCCTGCTCTGGCTCGTGCTAGTATTGAGCTTGGGAAGGATGATTGAAGGAAAATACAGTACTATGGACACAGCAAGTAAGAAAATCAACTTGGTCGTGAAACCTTACAAATCATCTCATCGTGAAAAAAGAGGACTGTCAGCAGTGAACATCACAGCCGTTCCTATACCTGGTGGTATAGCATGGGACAGGACTGATTATGACATCTATGGTCTGGTTGAGCTTCTGAAGCTCCTTTACCAATTCAAGGTTTCTTTGAGTGAGTTTGCCACACCCAGTACATTTTCTGATGATTGGGACTTTGAGACTATTGACAACATTGTCGTAGTTTGGCAGCGATTGGGTTAGCATTTGCTTCAGCTACACGAGCTTGACTATATTCCGGAGGCCATTTTGTATTCCCGGCCTCCATTTTAAGTGAATGCGCTGCCTCGTGGTCAGCATGCCCTTTTGTCCTTTCTCTCCCACGATGACCATTTGGTCTACCCAGCAACTGGCTATTTTTAGTAATGGTCAAGCTCGCACATGCGCATTTAGGCCTTCAAGGTTAATGATCGGTCACTGCTTAGGAATGTTCTCCGAACTGACCAGTGGTACTAAGTGAGTAGTGGGCGACCCCATCTGGATTTGTAATAATATAGCTCCCTCGAGCTGCTGGCTGACGAGCCTGGGACCCCGCACCAGCGCGCCAGTGTGGTACTTAACCTGGAAATTGTTGGCAGCCACCGGCAACCCCAGAAGATGGCCTAATCCCTGTTGATGGGGGGTAAATACCCCAAAACACGTGTACAAAGATGGCGAAGACAGCGAAGATAGCAGGGAATCGAAAGACAACGCATCGCTGAACATGAACTACACTTACCACAGTCCTTAGGGGCGATCCCGCTGGTGTGTGAGTAGTGTGCGACCCCATCCGGATTTCCTCCCATCAGTTGGCTGTGTTTCAAAAATGCCCTTATATGTACCTAAAGTTGTGTAAAGTGTGTACCGCCTACTTTTCAAATTCCTGTAAACTGTATAAAAGAAGCCACGTATTCAATGTTCGGTGTGATACTCCTTACATTGCCGAAGGGTGCTGAAGGATTGTACCAACACCCCATGGGGTCTTAATAAACTTGTCTTTTGCATTTCAAGTTTCCGTGCCAACTTTTATTCTATGGTATCAAGAGTTTGCGCAGAGTATGTAGGTCTGTTGAAAGACAATACCACAAATTGGCGCCCCGAATAGGCACTCATCGGCGACTCGGATGCCCGAAGGATTGGTCGTGACCAAGGATTGGAAATCCGCCCCGGACACGCGCTGCAACTGAGTGACCCGAGTCTTGGCACCCACGGCGTTTTTCCTTTTCTTCCGATCTGACCTTCCAGGTGGTGCCGGTCCTCGACTGAGATCCTGATTGTTGGGTTGCCGCGCAGTGACCGTTTGGCCGATTCGAGAACTTGGCAGTTGGAACCTGGACATTTGGAATATTTGGTAAGCTTTGGATGGTAAGGTAGTCTACTGACACTTACTGTTGCTTTTTGCATTTGTTTGAGTTAGCTAACATTTGGATCTATGATTTGTACTATATGTGGAGTGCACCTCACATAGGCAGGTAATGTGGAGATATTTCTCAGACTTTGTATTTGTTTGAACGGCACACCATGTGTAAAACACTTTAAGTGCCATTTAGTGTAATATCACGTTGTTGTGATATTTTTGGCATGCCTGTTTTTAGCATGCTCCGAGGAATGTGCTGTCTTGGAATGGTACCAGTTATCGATTAAATGAATCTCAGCCGGCTCCCCCAGTGGGAACACCTAATCGTGAAATGTACATAAAACTTGGCCTTCCCCCTATTATGTATAGTACATTATGGAATTAGAACACTAAGGCCGATCTTGAATTGCAATGGCCACTACATGGGTCGTTTGATTTACGAAAGGTTCAGTATGTGGAGCAGTGTTTGTTTCAGCGCAGGTCTAGACAGGATATGTTTGATTGTGTGCGTATGTGGGAGAAAGCGGTGCGTGAACGAATGAAGTGTGAACAAGCCTTGGCGAATAAGGAGCAGGGAAAGGCTGCTCGGGATAAAGCTTTCTAGCTACAGGATAAGGAATTATAGGACCAGAAAGATAGGAAGATACGAGAGCGTAATTTACAAATTAATGGTCAGTTTCCTATTCGACGTCCTCTCTATCCTGTCCTTAATAATGAATCTGATGATTTTTCATTGTTAGATCGTTGCCCGCCTCCATATATATTGCCTACGGCTCCAGATGTGGATCCTGATTCATCTGAGGAGCAGGATAAAGGAATAGATACTCATTCTAGGCTTTCTGCTGCTCGATCTGCGGAATTACGCGGGATGGCTCGTAAACTTAATGTTGATGTTATTTCTATTTCAGAGATTGACGATTGTATGCGTAAGTGGTCTGAAAAAGAGCGATTGTATTTTCTGGAACATTTTGGGCAAGAAGTTGTTGAACGGTTTAGGAAGTATTCATCTGAGTTGGAATCTAAGGATATAGCAGTTGGTTGTGCTGATTTATGTAAAGGTGTTTTTGTTCTCGCAGACGCAGATGGTCTCTTCCGGCATCTGGTTCAGCTACAGGACAGGACGTTACGACTACGGGAGTTGAAAAAAGCATCGGGTTCGACTGCGTCTGGATCGACGGTTGAGTTCAAGGAGTGCCCTATCTTTGGAGCAGATAAGAATGATACAGTATACGTTATGCCTATGCGAGAAGCTGCGCCTTTGTATGTCCCTCCTAAACGTCAAGGTACAGATGATAATAAGTTGTCTGCGGATTCGAAGCGCTATTTCAAATATAATTGGGTTTATACTCCTTGGAGTAGAGTGGATGTTATGGCGCTTAAAACTGCTTTGCCTGACCCGCGCAAAAATCCGGCAGCTTTCTATGAGGGAGTAGACGGAGCTATTTCTTCATGCGTCATGACATTAGTTGACATTGATCTTTTCTTTGGGTTAATATTGCCTCCCGATATGTGGAGGGCAATTCGTAAGTTTGATGATCAACAGATATTAGATGCAGATTGGAGGACCCTAGCACAGGCCGATTTGGATAGAGAACCCGCGTGTAAGCCATGCCAATTAATTTTAGACCTACTGGCGGCTATTTTGAATAAATTAAAAACGCTCATTCCCCCCTAAAAAGATTGATTGGATGATGTTGGCCTCTTGTAAACAGAAGCCAGATGAATCAGTTTCTGATTTCTTTACACGCTTCGAGGAAGCGTTTCATGATTACAGCGGTCAATTATTAACAGAGGACATAGGCAGGCATTTGTTTGTTGATAAGTACATGGCTAATCTCCTGCCGGAGATTGCAAAGCGCTTAAAGGCTAGTGAAAGTTCATGGACCACTGCAACTCCCGCTTCCCTCCTGACTATGGCTCAGTATTATGAATGACAGGAATTGGAGACTAAGGAAAGTAGTGATAAAAAGGCGAAAGATTTGAAGACGATGGTGATGTTGGCTCAGGTTTACGCTACGCAGCCGAGGGAAATTGATAGGGGTAGACGTGGGTCTTATGGCCCGCCTTTTTCCCGCCCTGATCTCTCTGCAGATCAGTGTGCATAATGTAAACAGTTTGGACATTGGCTTTCAGATTGTCCGACATTCGAGAACAGCATATGCAGCGTGGTCGAGGAAATAATAGGTTTCGGAATAGTTATTCAGGTTTAAGGGGTGGAGCGAATGATCGTGGTAGGTTTGAAGGTAGGGGTCGTGGTCAGGCTGACTATAATACTTTTGATCGACGGAATCAGTATCAGATAGCTGAGGGTGAGTCTTCTGAGTTTCAGGATAATGCGTATGCATAGGATTGCGTAGGATGGGGTATGGAATCGGTTGAGGTACAAGTAGATCAAAGGGGTCCATATATTTCAGCGCATGTTTTGGCTTCCACTGATCAGTTTCTGGTCGATACAGGAGCTACTCGTAGCGCTCTGTCCAAACAATTGGTTCCAAGGGCTCCCCTGTCTGGCAAAACGATTACATCAATAGGATTCGATGGAACACATTCCCTTAGCCCATTGTCTCAGCCACTTCCATTTCACATTGATAAGTTCACTGCCCCATGTCCATTTTTGTTGTCTCCAAATACACCAGATAATATTGTGGGACTTGATATGCTCAAGCATTTTCGAGCAAACATACGCTGCGCCCCCGAAGGGGTGTGGGTTATTTTGAATGAGAATTACCCGGAGTTCGAGAGATCGTGCCTCCTTCAGGAAGCCGATGTGCTAGCCTCCCTTCCAAGTACTTTATGGGCCACTTCTGATACTGGTGTAGGACAGATGATTATCCCTCCCGTACACATTACTGTAAAGGAGGGAGTGTTTTTGCCCCGTGTACCACAGTATAACATTTCTAGAGAAGGTGAAGCTGCTTTGACCCATATTATAAATGACTTGATTACTGTAGGAGTGGTGGAGGAAGTTCCCTATAATGTTTGCAACAGCCCTATTCTTCCGATTCTAAAGAAAGGTACAGACACTAAGATTTATCGTTTTAATATTGATTTTAGGGAAGTCAATAAGATAGTAGTGCCCCAATATCCTGTGGTGTCCGATATTACTACCTTTCTTACTTTGGTCCCACCTACAGTCACCACCTTCTCTGTTATCGATTTAAAGAATGCTTTCTTTTCGATTCCCATTCACCCCGATAGCCGGTATATTTTCGGCTTCACTTTAAATAATAGATCATACAGATTTTGTCGAGTTCCTCAAGGCTATAGAGAAAGTCCCAGTATTTACAGTCAGGCCTTGAAAAGTCAACTTGATTCTTTTGAGCTGCTGTCTGGAGTGGCTCTTATTCAATATGTTGATGATATTTTGTTAGCAGCAGACACACATGAACAATGCGAGGAGAGTACTCTCTCCCTGCTCTCTTTCCTTGCCAAGAATAACCACAAGGTTTCAAGAAAAAAATTACAATATTGTAGACCGAAGGTGATCTACCTCGGTCATCTTGTGTCTAAGGAGGGGCGTGCATTGACATCAGATCGAATTCAAGCAATTTTAGACACACCAGTTCCTTCCACTCCGAAAGATGTTCGTGCTTTCATAGGCCTGACGTCCTTTTGCAGGCAGTGGATATTAGTATTTTCACACATTATAAAACGTTTTTTAAACTTGTTATCTAAAAATACACCGACTCCTCTTGAATGGACAGACGAATGTCAGAATGCTTTTGAACAATCGAGACAGGCCCGTTGCTCTGCATCAGTGTTCGGTACACCAGATTATACAAAGATTTTTACATTATATGTATATGAGAAAGATGGCTGTGCATTATCAGTTTTAGTGCAGACACATGGAGATAAACAGCGACCTTGTACGTACTTCTCAGCAGTACTTGATCCCGTAGCACGAGGATTACCTGGGTGTTTTTGAGCAGTTGCAGCAACAGCAGTGTCTATACGACAGAGTGAGGGAATAGTTTTGTCGCACAAATTGTTGGTGTTAGTGCCCCATGCGGTAGACGCCTTATTGAACTAAACGAAAACACAGCATCTAACTAGAGCTCGTTTAACAGGATACGAGTTAACGCTGTTGGCGCCACATATTACACTGAAGAGGTGCGCCACTTTGAACCCTGCTACTTTACTGCCATATCCTGTTTCTGAGTCCCAAGAGGAAGAACAACATGATTGTGTTTTTCTGACTGAAGAACAAACAAAGGGGCTTATTGATTTACAGGATACACCACTTTCAGATGTGGATGGGGAACTGTGGGTTGATGGATCGTGTTTACCACCTTGGCTGCTAGGGAGATTTTTCTGCTGTGCTGCAGATTGTGGATTCCCATTGTTGATGACGAGCTGAACTCGTCATGAGAACACAAGCAGTGTACTGCATGACAAGCTGAGCTCGTCATGAGCATGGAAGGGGTTGAAGCTGCCAGATGGTACAACTTCTGCAGCCTATGCAATCACGACACTTAAGACAGTGGTAGAGACAGCTCGCATACCACAAAAATCGTCCCACACAGCTGAACTGATAGCTCTAACAAAAGCATCTGAGCTAAGTGCTGGATTATGTGTGAATATTTACACTGATAGTCGCTATGCTTTCGGAGTAGCGCACGATTTTGGCCTACTCTGGAAGGAACGAGGGTTTCTGACTTCGCATGGAGTACAAATCATGCTTGGAGAGTTAGTACACGACCTCCTGAATGCACTATTATGTCCAAAGAAAGTAGTGATAGTCAAATGCAGTGCACATAAAAAGGTGACAGATAAAATAGGACAAGGAAATGCCTTTGCAGATCGTACAGTGCGAGAGACTGCAATGTTAATGAATGTCTATCCCATGTATGTGGTGAAATCACAGACTTAGCGATGGCATGACGCCAGAGACACAATATTAGACATACAGAAATCCGCTTCTGAAGCGGAACTTGCAAGTTGGGCAACAGAGGGAGTGTTGGATGATGAGGGCTGTTGGCGTAGCAAAGATATGGAGAGATGGAAATTGCCTGCCGCTTATCTGCAAGCAATGGTTCAAATGACACATGGGCTGGCACATGTTGGAGCTCTTGCAATTAACAAATTGCTTACACGAGTTTGGGAGCATCCTGATATTGTCAGTACGACTAAAAGAGTAGGCAGACCTGCTTGATATGCTTACAGTACAATCCTGCCAATGGGACGTATACTCCTAAAGGAGGGTTTGCTCCACCGACTGCACCATTCGAAGTACTACAGATGGATTACATCCAGCTTGAACGCTGTAACAACCTCAAGTATGTCTTAGTGGTGGTGTGTGCCTTCAGTAAATGGATAGAGGCCTACCCCACGAAGGACAATACAGCGTTGACAACAGCTAAGGTGTTACTCGTGGAGTATGTCCTGAAAGGATTGGGGATAAAACAAAAATTCCATGCTGGGTTTCATCCGCAGTCAGCAGGTTTGGTGGAGAGATACAATGCTACTTTGAAGCTGAAGCTAGCAAAGATCGTGGCATCCACGTCTTTGAAATGGCCGGATGCCTTGCCCTTAGCATTACTGTCTATTAGATCAGTACCACACTCCCGATCTGGCCTCACACCCTATGAAGTGGTGTTTGGAAGGCCCATGAATATTTGGGGAGTTCCTAAGCCCTACTTAGTACATGATGTGCCTTGTATAATGATGAACGATTATTTGGCACGATTAACAAATGATTTACTTTCTATTCATCAACAGGTTCGAGAAGCGCTCACAGATAAATCGCCAGGAGAGGCTCATAATCTCCGCCCTGGGGACCACGTGATGGTCCGAGCATTTGAGAGGTCCAGCAGCCTAGAGCCAAGATGGCGTGGTCCTGAGCAAGTGTTGTTGGCTACCCGAACAGCAGTACGAGTTACGAACAGGAAGCGGTGGGTGCATTCCACTCATTGTCGCCGTCTCTCTCCGGATCTGGTGAACCCTGCTGTACTGTCTGATTATCGGGATATCTTGGATGCAGAGAAGAGCCCACCCACTACGCCCAGCGAATCTTAGGGAGCCTTCCCGGACCATACTGTTTCTGGTGCAGCGAAGTACAATCTGCGATCGAGAAAGGCAGCTGTTTTGTACGAGACTGGTTGAGTTACCGCCCTGAGGTTTTTGAAAACGGAAGCCGAGAATATCAAGGGGGGGGGATCAGTTCTGCCCAGTGTAGAGACACCCGTCTTGAATCTCGGAGAAGAAACCAGCGGCTACCTCGGGGCTCAGCCCTCATTTTTATTTTTAGTTTTATTTTGATTATTTTATTTTGAGACTATGGCACCTAATACGACAAGAAACAAGAAAATTCTTGGTGCTGTGATTTTTGTTTCTGTAATAGTGGTAATAGTGATAATAGCTTGGGTCGTAGAACGAATGGCCCCGGCGAGAAAATATTTGCTGCCTGCCACTCCAGTTCCATCTGAGCATTTTTATTTTACTTTGCCTTATCATGATGAAAGACCTAGACAAACTTATTTGAATAATGGTTTCATCCAAATTCTACACCACACCCACAACATGATGAACATTACAAACTGTTGGGTAAAAAAAAAAAAATATGTGGAATGTTGCCTGGACACCAAAAGAAAGGGGGAATTCCACTTATTCCTCTTCCATTTTCTCATAATGGTTCCTGCAATGCCTGGTACACTCTCCTTTTCACCTTGAGATGGCCAACAAAAGGTGGACTTCTTTTTCGACTTAATAAAGTTTGTCATAATGATAAAGATGGTTATCCACAAGCAGAACGAACTAAACTCGAGTGGGAAGAATATCGACCGGACAATGTGTCTTCACCTCGTATTTTTACTAAACAAAGAACTGTGAATATGTCTAGTTTATTTGTGATTACAGTTATTGAAGCAAAAGCTGATCTCTGTGTAAGAAATAAAGGTACTATTCCGGTAGGGAAGAGTGAGTGTACTACTACTCTGGCATTTGACACACCAAATAATATTGCTTTTGTAGCATCACGTAACACTTTTTTTATTTGTGGGAATAAGGGCTACCACCGCATTCCGATTGGGTGGTTAGGAACTTGCTGTGTTTATCGCCCTGCCAATGTACCATAATGATTTTGTGCTATACCACGATTTTATATTGAATAGAGTTAAAAGGGCATTAAATAAAAAATAGTTTATTGTGATGATTATTTAAAATCTTACAATATTACACATCTCAGACAAAGGCTAAAAAAGACTACTTTCTCAATTAAAACACTAAAATATCATTACATCAAAATTATAGATCATTAAGTTTATACAGTAGGTATAAGTTCTAATTTCCTTTTGACTATCATTAAAAACTTTACAAAGATAGCATTTAAAATAATGTCGTTCAAGTTCACACAATTAATCAAGGCCTGCCTACGTGTCCTTATGTCACGTACTTTGAAGGGAAGCTTTAGTAGAGATTTTCTCTCCTGTAAAAGCGTAGGGCAGGTGCAGAGAAGGTGAAGCACATCCTCCTCACCATTATTGCACAGTCTGCATATCATTTGGGATTCCGGTCTTTCCCATGGAGGAAGGTGGCACAGGCCTGGCATTGTTCCAAATCTGGCTTTAAGGAGGGCCTGTTTGTTTTGTTCTGTCCATGGTGTTACCAGGTCTTGTTGGATTTCCTTCTTTTTGTATCCATTAATTACCGTCCATGCGTGTTTTCTTTTGGTGAGGATTGCTTTATCGTTTAAGATGGATAAATGGTTTGCAGTTTTATTAATTATTTTCTTGAAGGATGACTTCATTATATTGGTTTCCCATATTGACGTAATCGCAAAATCCTTTATTGCTTCTCTAAGGTAGGTCCCCGCGGTAGAGTTTGTGTCCTTATTTATTTCTCTCGATAACAGTTGTGATATTTCATTTTGGTGGTCGTTTTTTATTTGATTCCAAACTTTTATAAAGTGAACTTGCCTTGCATATTGCTGATTGGTAAGTCCAAACTCCAACCTTACTTGGGCTGGGGATGCGTTTGCTGGTAGACGGAATATGGCTCGATAGACTCTTGTTATAATCTTATTCAAGGTTTCACTATCCTTGCCCATTACCACTTTACTGCCATACATAATAGTGGGTAGGAGTTTTGCACCTATTACATTCAGAAGTGGACCATAAGTTAGGCTGGGAAGTGACTTTTGCACAATTCTGAAAGCTGCAGTTAATGAGTTTGCTTTTCTTTGAATCTCACTTTTTTGGAGTTGATAACTTCGCATCAAATAGAACACCCAAGTATTTATATACTTCTACTTGCTCCAGCTCATTAGTATCCATAAACCATTTACTTTTTTGTCTTCTCTTATTTTTTTTGGTCACCACCATAATCTTAGTTTTAGACATGTTTATGACCATCCCATTCTCCTTCGAGTATATGTGTGTGTCCGCCTAATAAGACGCTGTAGTCCCACTTTGGTATGGCTCAATAGTATGACATCTTAGCGCTTGGACGCCTCCGGGCAGCAATTCGCGCTTTACAAATGCACATCCAATCCAATCCAATCCAATCATCCGCATACATTAGATTTGTGAGGCGCTTATCAGCTAGTTTCGGGGGGTGCGCATTTTCTTCGTCCAGTATTCCTGTTAGGTCCGCGAGAAACAAATTAAAGAGTAGAGGGGCTAGAACGCAACCTTGTTTCAGGCCTTCCTTTGCCGGAATCTCTTTTGATAGCGTTTGGCCATCCCCGATCCTCACACTTACCCATGTCTCTGTATATAAAAGGCGAATCGGGGAGTGTTGTAGCAATAGGAAATTGCATAGTAGGCAAGATGGCGACCGCGTCGGTCGTGTGAGTTATCTGCTCCTGCCGGACCCCATGAGCTTTTGGCGTCTGACCGCTGTTACGGGAGGCAGAAAGCGACCGGAGGTGTTATTCGGCTTTTTGGATATTGGAGAAAACATTGTCACGTAATTTGAAAGATTTTGGGGATTGTTTCTGTTTCTATATATCAGACTCGTATCCTGACTCGGCGCTGATCATAGCTGGAGCTGGAGCTGTGCCGCGGAGATTGCAGAGGCGGCTTCGGAGACGGTGGATGGGTCCGGCAAACTGGCACACCTGTAGCAGCCACAGAACGGGTTTTGGCGCTCTAGATTCAACGTGACTGCAGACACGGACACAGCGAGTTCGGCGGACCTGGTGAGCAATTATACAATGCGCCCCAAAGGACGGAGGGGCCGGGGGCAGTGCCACCCCGGCGCTGAGATGCAGGGGGAGCGCGAGAACGCAGGGGCGGACAATGCTGTAACACCTTCAGGCAATGTCATAGAAAAACGCTGCAACCGAGCGGAGGCTTCAGCTAAAGAGCCTGAGAAAGCGGGAAAGGCAATCCCCGGCCACAAGAGAAGGAGAAGGAGAAGGATATCAATCAATCAATCAATCAATGACACTTATAGAGCGCGCTACATACCCGTAGGGTCTCAAGGCGCTGGGGGGGGGGGGGGGGCCGCTACTGCTCGAACAGCCAGGTCTTCAGCTTCTTCCTGAAGGAGAGGTGGTCTTGGGTCAGGCGCAGGTCGGTCGGGAGGGAGTTCCAGGTCTTGGCGGCCAGGTAGGAGAAGGACCTTCCTCCTGTAGTCGCTCTTCGGATGCGGGGGACGGCGGCGAGGGCGTGGTTGGCTGATCGGAGGTGGCGTTTGGGAGCGTAGAAGTTGATCCGGCTGTTGAGGTAGCTCGGGCCTTGGTCGTGTAGGGCTTTGTGTGCGTGGGTGAGGAGGCGGAAGGATAAAACGTCGCATGAGCTACCGAAACCCACAAAAGCAATTAAATCTATTCCTGAACTTTTTAACTCAATGAAAAGTAAGGAGACCCCAAGGGTGGTTAAACATGTTTCGAATAAAGATATAGCTACTGGCTCTGTGTTTATAGAAACTGTTGAAGACTTAATAGAGCGCGTGGAGACCGAGCAAGTCTCAAAGCAGCCTCTGGTAATATGGAGCTAATTGAGGCTCAGTTAAATGAAGTAGGAGATTAGACCGTAGAAGTGTGCGAAGAGAATATGACAGAGCCAGTGGGGGAAAGCCTTGTATTAGAGGGGATGGTAAACGGTAATTCCACTGAGGGACTCTCTTTAGTTAAGCCCATTGGAAGTATAGACTCGGCAGACTTTTATTCTCTCTCAGAACACTCTATGTCATCCACTGAGGATCTTGCTCAACAGTATGTGACAAAAATGACAATGGCTGAAGGAAGCCTTAATAGCAGCTATGAAGCTGAAGAGCAGGAAAATGAGCAGATGAACGGCCAGACAGTACGCCGATTGCGGCTGACACAGGAAGGTGGTCATGATCACGCTGGATCTCCATCTCTGCCTGGCGCTGGGCTAGAAGAAGAAGAAATATCACTTGATCTTATTTATAAGACTATGATGTTGCACAGAGCGGAACATAGACAGGATAGCTTAAGAGTACAGAACTCATGCAAAAAACTCCAAAATGCAGTCAGACGCCTGACTAAGTCATATTCTGAATTTTTGGGCAGAGTCACGGAGGCCGAAGTGCGCATATCTACATTGGAGGATGAAGTTACACAGCAGAAGCGGGCGATAGCAGTGCAGCTGGCGCACAAAGATGAGATCAACTGGAAAGTTATCGATTTAGAGAATCGCTCTCGTAGAAATAACTTACGGTTTCTACAAATTCTTGAAGGAAAGGAGGGATCAGATCCTCGAGGTTTCATTATTGAGCTTTAAAAAAAGTCATTTCCAGACTCAACTAGATGGGATTGGGATCGTGAAGTGGAAAGAGCACATCGGTTCCCTTTTAAAATTAGGTCAACCCATCCGGAACAGCGGGACCAGAAACCAAGAGCTATATTAGTGGCATTTAATAGCTTTTTAGCTCGAGAGGAATTATTTACGAAGGCACGACCGGACGAGAAAACTAGTGCTCTCGACTGTGAGTACTTTGTCCGTCCCGATCTTTGTAAACAATCGGTAGATCTGAGATGGCAAATGCGACAGATAATTCCTATGTTTCAATCTAAGGGCGCTCAAGCCTATCTATTGTTTCCTGCAAAAATGAAAGTTCTGTACAAAGAACGCACTCATTTTTTCACAACTTCACTTGCAGCTAAGAGTTTTTTGGACACAATGTAATCTGATATCGTTTATACTGCATGAGTGTTTAGTAATGGAGGCATAAGAACTTCAATGTATCATTTAAGGTATTACTCAAGAGTCTGGTACTATTATGTATTATGTATCGCAATAGCTTCTCCGCAGTAGGTCGAGGTGCATGATTTTTTTTTTCTTGTTTATCAATATTAGTATTATGTTCGCGGGCAAAGGCAGGTAGAATTGGGCAAGCTTGCATCAACAGGACCATTGGTCCTAAAGCCTCCATTAAGGGTTGGGAGGGAGGGAGGGGGGCACTTGGCTGGGTGGGGTGTTTGGGTGGTACAGCCCTGAGCTGTAATGGGAAAATTGGGGAAAAAATAGTTCTTGTGTACAGCGAGCTGCATGGTGAGGAGATTGCTTATGACTTTGTTTTCGTATGGATAACTTTGTACTACAGTGTGATTTATTGGGGTGAAATAAGCTGGCTAATATATTTAAGCAGAAAGCTTGGATTACAGGGTAAGAACTCTCCTATGGTCTATTTTGTTGGAATTGATATAAATGATCATGGCAACTAAACAATTAAAGATCTGCTCTTTAAATGTATCAGGACTGAATAATGTGAAAAAAAGACAGAAAGTCGCATCTGAATTAAGGCATATAGCGCCACATATTGTATGCTTGCAGGAGACGCATATACCTTGGTCCAACAGACGGGTTTTGGGAGAACTTGGGTTTACACTTGTGGCTGCAACAGGTCAATCTAGTCTGATACGGGGGTTGCTATTATGTGCAAGGGTAATAATATTGTAGCTGGTAAAACTCTGGCTGATAAAAAGGAAAGTGGGCCATTGCGGAATTTAACGTTGATGGTAAAAAATGTACGCTTTGTAATATTTATGGCGCAAACCTAGATGATTCTGATCCTCTAGTAGAGATTAACATGGAATTAACTACGTGGACCCAACCTATATTGATTTGTGGAGACATGAATATCAATCTGACTAATAATGCTATGAAGGAAGGAATAGCTAAGTACTAGGGCTGTAAACCAAAAGTATATAAGGCCTTGCTAAGTTTGGTACAAGATCATGGGTTGGTGGATGTATGGGGGTATTTAAGACCTCAAGAGTGTGGATATACGTTCTACTCCCACCCGCATAAAAAACTGGTTAGACTTGATTATTTTTTTACCCCGGTGTCTGTAACTCATGGTGCGATCATTTCTGTATACCCTAGCATTTCATCAGATCATTCACCGATTTTGTTAGAAATTGGTATGGCGCTAATTAAATCTAGACAAACAAGCTTTACATTTGATAGAAAATTAATGTTTAATGTTGATTTTAGAGACCACATCAAGAAGTGGACGAAATTATTCTTTGAAGAGAATAAAGGATCTAGCTCGCAGGCAATAATATGGGATACATTTAAAGCCAGATTCCGCGGAGAGTGAATTAGTTTCTCTAGCCAAAATCAAAAAAAAGCTAGACAGAAGCTAGATAGATTATATGAGTCACTAATTCACTCTGAAACTTTATTAATGCAGGGGATAATTAACAAGGTGGTCAATTTGTCCATATTAGAGGAAAAGGTGGCTAAGGATAGAGCGAACATATTAAGTCTCTGGGCAGAAGAAAACGCTAGGAGATACCTTTCCTCTAAGATGGACAAACATGAATTTGGAGAAGCAATTGGAAGGAAACTGGCGATTCAATTACGTATTAAGGAATCTGCCAGAAATATTGATCAAATGATAGATCTCGCTGGGGTGGCACAGACAGAACCACAAGAGATACTTAAGATTTTTCATCGATTTTACTCTGAATTATATACAGGATCTGATGTCATGGGATCAAATTGGAACACAATATCTGATTTTTTTCTTTATTATATAACTTGCTTTTTATTGAAAATGAGGGTCCTGATAATTGGAGAGTATGAAGGAGAGGACACTAATACTCCAAATATCTTTAATATACAGCTGGGGCCATTCGCAAATCAAATCCTAGTCAAAGAAATTGATGGTAGTTACTATAAACGAACAAGGTTTAAGGGAACTATGGGGGCATTTAAGGTTTGGAAATGGTTTATAAAAATATGGACTTAGATAGAATATCATATTATACCCCATTTAACGCATATAGGATTTTACCTGGAATTTTCTCAGATGTGATGTCTAATAAATGGCAGCAGAAAGGAATTAAGATTTTAGGACAGATCTTAATGAGAATGGGATGTGCTATTCTTTTGATGAGATTAAGGACAGATATTCACTGCCTAGATGGTATTTTTTTAAGTACCTACAAATTTGTGATTATCTAAATCGAAGAGGTATAAATTTAATTCAACATCAGGTCATTGAAGGAATTAGCAGATCGGTTAAAATAGGAGTGTTATATCAATCCTTGGTCTCTTCTAAGAAAGATGATGTTGAGAAAGTACAGTTGAAATGGAGAGAATCTTTAGGGGACGTAGAGATTGATGTCGAAGATCTTTTAATTTTGTCAAAAGAGGTGCTTATGTCTGCAAACTTGAAAGCTCAGTTGTTTAAAACGTTATATGATTTATATTACACGCCTAAGCGAATGGCAAAATGGGGAGGTGATAGGGATGGCAAATGCTTTAGATGTGGTGATCATGATGCGGGGGCGATACATATTTTTTTTAGTTGTGTTAAGTTGCAGGGGTTTATCGAACATTTGGAAAAATTCATATCTTTGGTGATTAAAACAACGGTTGCTATCTTCCTGCAATGATGCTGCTAGGAAAAATCCAAAAAGACAATAATATGGAAATACTTTTTCAACATCGACATTTCATATTTTTCGCCATGACCGTAGCACGTTTATGTATAGCCACGGACTGGCTACAGGAAAAACCACCGGAATTTCATCTATGGCGCGCTAAAATGCTGAGCTTATACAATTTAGAGTGGAGTTTATTTTCAATCAGAGGATCAAGGAAAAAGAGACTGGGTTTAAAAATCTGGAGTGCGTTTCGGGACTATTCTGAATCATAATTTTTCTTTTGTTTTTTTATTAAGCTGTATATTTCCCTCATCTTTTCTTTGCTCTTCTCTTTTCTTTTTTTGTTCTTGATGACTAGTGTGATATGTATTGAAGTGCTATTTTTTGTTTGCTGCTGAGCAGTACTAAGAACAATAAAAAAAAAAAGTATATAAAAGGCGAATCATCTTTAGGAGGAGGAGTGGGATATTCATTTTTTTAAGTTTATTCCAAAGAAGATTTCTTTTAACACAGTCAAATGCTAATTTAAAATCTATAAAACATAGGTACAGGGGTTGTTTGAGTCTAATTGATTTATCCATTAGTAGTGCAAGAACCATTATATTTGTTGTTGTTCCTAGGCCTTGGATAAAGCCCGTTTGGTTTAATGGCAATTTCTTTGTTTCCCTTACCCACTCAGATAGCTTTGAGAAAAACAAGGACCGCAACACCACCGCCCTGCTGGAAAACCTCGCCAACCTCGGACTCAAGCAACTGGTCAACACCCCCACCCACTACGCCGGCCACACGCTTGATCCCGTCTTCTCTTCCAGCAAGTACATCACCTTCAGCCACGCCACCGGACTCCACTGGACCGACCACAGCTGCGTCCACTTCAGCTTCAAAAGATCCACGACCCACCACCACCCGCAACAGGTACCTCACAGGAATTGGAGCAAGATCACCGCAGACCAGCTCACCACCTCCCTCAGCCAGAGCCCACCCGCCAACACAACAGACCCCAACGAAGCAGCGCGTAACTTCACACAGTGGCTGACCACCTGCGCCGACGACCTTGCGCCACTAAAGAACCCTCCCAGCAGACCCAGAAGCAAGAAGGCATCCTGGTTCACCGACGACCTCAAGGACTCCAAGAAGACCTGCCGCACCCTCGAGAAAGCCTGGCTCCTCGACCGGACCACCGACAATATGACCGCCCTCAAACATGCTACCCGCAAGCACCACCAGCTCATCCGCACCACCAAGAAGAAATCCCTGAAGGAACGACTGGACAACAACGCCCACGACAGCAAAGAGCTCTTCACTATCGTCAAGGAGTTCGCCAACCCCAGCACCGGCACCAACGACATCACTCTGTCACAAGACCTCTGCTACTCCCTCGCCTCGTTCTTCCACCGCAAGATCGCCGACATCCACAACAGCTTCGGCGCCCCACCCACGCACCCAACCGTCGAACCAACGCCCCCCACAACAACCCTTCACACCTGGACCACGGTGACCACCGAAGACACAGCCCGCACGATGAACACCATCCACTCCGGATCACCGACCGACCCCTGCCCATACCACGTCTTCAACAAGTCCGACTCCACCATCGCACCCCAACTCCGGAACATCATCAACGCGTCCTTCAACACCGCCACCTTCCCGGAGAGCTGGAAGCACGCCGAAATCAGCGCCCTCCTGAAGAAACCTACAGCGGACCCCACCGATCTCAAAAACTTCCGCCCCATCTCGCTCCTCCCTTTTCCTGCTAAAGTCATCGAGAAGATCATCAACAGACAGCTGACCGCCTTCCTCAAGACGAACGGATCCCTCAACCCTTCGCAGTCCGGCTTCAGAGCCAACCACAGCACCGAGACCGCACTCATCACAGCCACCGACGACATCCGGACCCTGCTCGACAAGGGGGAAACAGTGGCCCTCATCCTCCTGGACCTCTCCGCTACGTTCGACACGGTCTGCCACCGCACCCTAGTCCAGTGCCTCAGCAACATCGGTATCCAAGAGAAGGCACTGGAGTGGATCATCTCGTTCCTCGCCGGAAGAACACAAAGAGTCCGCCTCCCCCTGTTTCGCTCCGAGGCCACCGAAGTCATCTGCGGCGTCCCGCAAGGATCTTCACTCAGCCCCACCCTCTTCAACATCTACATGAAACCTCTTGCAGCCATCGACGCCAGCACAACCTCAACATCATCTCATACGCCGACGACACCCAGCTGATCCTCTCCCTCACCAGAGACCCCGACACCGCCAGAACCTGCCTACATGAAGGGATGAAAGACGTCGCCGAGTGGATGAAGGACAGCCGCCTGAAACTGAACTCGGACAAGACGGAAGTCCTCATCCTGGGATCTTCGCTCTCCGCGTGGGACGACTCCTGGTGGCCCCCAGCCCTGGGCACCGCACCCAAGCCAACCGACCACGCACGCAACCATGGGCTTCATCCTGGACCCCCCCCTCTCGATGACCAGACAAGTCAACGCCGTCTCCTCATCATGCTTCAGCACCCTGCGTATGCTTCGCAAGATCTTCCGCTGGATCCCGACCGAGACCAGGAAGACTGTCACCCAGGCACTCGTCACCAGCCGACTGGACTACGGAAACGCCCTCTACGCCGGAACCACAGCCAAGCTACAGAAAAGACTCCAGCGCATCCAGAACGCCTCCGCCCGACTCATCCTGGATGTCCCCCGACGCAGCCACATCTCCAGCCACCTGAAGAACCTGCACTGGCTCCCCGTCGACAAGAGGATCACGATCCGGCTCCTCACCCACGCACACAAGTCTCTCCACGACCTGGGCCCCAAGTACCTCAACGACCACCTGACCTTCTACACGCCCACCCGCCAGCTACGGTCCACCAGCCTCGCCCTCGCAGCCGTACCACGCATCCGAAGAGCCACCGCCGGAGGAAGATCCTTCTCTTACCTGGCTGCCAAGACTTGGAACTCCCTCCCCATCCACCTTCAGCTGACCCAGGACCATCTCGCCTTCAGGAAACAACTCAAGACCTGGCTGTTCAAGCAGTAGCATACCCCTCCCCCCAAGCGCCTTGAGACCCTCCCGGGTGAGTAGTGCGCTATACAAATGGCATGATTGATTGATTGATTGATTGATTAGAGTTGAGGTTTGAATATTATGATTCCCCTCCAAAAACTCGACAGAGATAATATCCTCACTGGCGATTTTGGTCAGTGCCGGAATTGATTTGAAAAGTCTAAGTATATTTCCCCTATTAAGTATATCTTGCCTACCTCTAGATTGAAATTGTGGTGTGAATATAATTTTTTCAGTATTTATAGGACATTGTTCAGTAAGGACACTTTTTTTGCTCGGGCTGCTTGGGTATGAAGATAATAGACTTTTTCCCTTCTCTGCTTCTGATCTGTAAATGGTCCCATTCTGTTGTATTTATGGGACCATTCACTACCTTTTACACTGTAGTGGCCCACTCTTTCTTTATTTTCTCATCAGTGTCACACATTTTGGTGAGAAGTTGTATTTAAAGTTGTTTTAAATGTTTTAGTTGGACTGCTTCTGTTAGTTTTATCTGGATTACAGTTACTGGGCACTCTTTCTTCTTCTTTTAGAATTGTGTCCAGAGTTGTTGTCTGTCGCGGTTTATCTAGGGAATCATTACCTATTTGTCCTTTTAGCAGCCCATTGTCGTTTCTCCTTGGAATTAGTTTTTCCTTTACTAGGTGGCATATTGGTTGTATTGGGTCAATTGTTGGTTTTTTCTCAAAGATTGGCAAGTAATTATTTCTACCTTTTTCTATACCTTCAATAGTTTCTGGTATTGAATTGTTGTCTGTCTTTATGGCAGGATTTAGTTTTAATTTATCTTTTTTCCTTGCTTTACGAAGTTTTTTCTTTTGTCGTTTTGTCATTGTCGTGTAACCATCTGAGTCAGTATGATTGTCACTTTGATCCTCATGATTAATTGTAGTTATACCTTCTTTTCCCAAAAGCTCCACGGTTCGATGGGCCGATGGATTAACTGTCATATCTGGAAATTTTATTGGTTCTTGTAACTCTGTTCCTTTAAGGTTATCAATAGAATTCTCAGTTTTGGTTATTTCCTCTTTTTTTGTAGGGGTATTATCAGTCATAACTTTCTCCTCGTTGGTTCTGATGCTTCTTTTGGTGTCTTCTATAATACTAGTTAAGACTGCCGGTAGTACTGCTAGTTTATCCATAATAGGTACATATATACAGTCAGCGGACGTTTTTTCGTTTTCTTTTTGAGCTCTTATTATCAGGTCATTTTGTTTGGCAAGTTTGTTGTTTATTCCAGCTACATTATTTGCCATCATTTTTAGAAGATCGATTTGTATGTCCATTTTATTTGATTGGTACTGGAGTGCCTCAAGCGTAAGTGTTGAAGTTTGATAAAATACATCCCAAGTTATTGCTGCTTCTTGATGTTTTTTTCCAGGTTCTGGGGTGTGAGCCATTTCCGATTTAGTTTGTTTGCTGCCCCCGTATTTATTTTGTTCTGCCATTTTGTTGTCAGTAGGAAGTGAAGTATTAAATGAATCCAAGTCAATGTTTTCCTGCGGTGCTTCAAAGTATTCCCCCAACAGTTTGGTTTCTTTTATTGCTGTTTCACTGAGCATATCAGATCTGTTATTACACTCTTGGTCTTCCCCATGTTGACTTAAGTGTGATTCCCCTTGCTCGGCGGGCACACACGAACGTTTGTTGATTTTAACATTAACTTCAATTGGGCAACTTTATATCTTAGTTCCGTTCCGTCATCATAACTATGTTGATTAGTATCCAGCACTTGTGGTTGTGATTTATTTAAAGTTATATTTCCCGTAGTTTCCGGCTCTGTCTTTATATTGCAAATTTGTAACCTTATTAAGGGTTCTTGCTGTGATATCCTTTGGGGACGGACAACAATTGGTGAGTCTAAGTTTGCAAGGTGTTTTTTACGGTGTTTTGCTCTGATTGCTCCAAATTGTTACAAGTTTGTAGCGTATTATGTATTTCGCTGCTCATTGGTTTCATCGGTGTCTGTAGGTTATCTTTAATTGCTTCTAGTTTCATTGACATGAAAGCTCCTGTTGGATCCTTCACAAATTGGAATTTATCTGGTATTTTACCGGCTTTCTCAAACATCCGCGCAATTGGGGATATAAGAGACTGGGTTGTCCCCGGTGCATTAGTTTTTAACTTTTTTGATGCTGATGCTTGCTGCATTCTTTTAGTACGTTTTGTTGATGTCCCTACAGTCCTTTCCCTTCCTGATCACATATTGTTTGATGTTATTATACTTGTTTTTCTAATTTGTAGTTTCCCTGTAACTGTCAGAGTCAAACTGAGATAAATTTAGGATTTTTAGAATTCCCCCCCCCCACAGCCAGAGCACGGATCTTCACAATCCGCACGCCCTCCCAAGCCTGTCTTCTCCCTCCTTCTTTACCGTGGGGTACGACCCCCTACAGGCATACCACACACATCGAGACTGGTGCAGCTGCCGTCAGGAAGGGAGCGTGGCGGAGAGTGCGTGATGATAGGTGGCAATGAGTGCAAATTACTATAGGGAACTGTTATGTTGTACTTTTTATTACTTCCTGTGTATTGCTTTAAGGCTCGTGTTAGAACGAGCTATCTTGTAGAATGTATTGTAGGAATAGATTCGTATTCCATGTTGAGGCAGTTGTAGCCTGCCAGAGCGACTGAACAGCTGTGCTGCCTGACTCCACCTGTTTTACTCTATGCTTGGAATAAACTCCTTGGAAAGAAACCCTGCCTCCTTTGATACATTACAATTGGCGACGATTGGATGGGATTTGACATTTTAAAACCTACAGCCTCGCGGAAAATATTCTTTTAAATTTTCACCATCAATTCATCAAAGAGAAAAAGAAGCATAATCTATTGCTTCTCCCTTCATCTGAATCATCGAAGAGTTTGGGACGCCCAAGGAACTGTAAGTTCGTATATTGTTGTTGTGGCTGGGACTTACTTGGCGTGGAACTTCCGTTGGTTGCGCATGCCGGCATCTTTTAGTCGGGAGCCGAATTCTTAACAGTCTCCTGACGCGCGACCACCGCTCACTGCCATACGTCACCCACGCATACTCCTTGACCGCGTGATGACATAATCGCGCCAGGTCGCGCTGCGTGACCCTGCGTGGCGGCCATCTTGGATTGGTCGGGGAAAATATTGGCATTTCCTCCACCGAGACGCAAGGAAAATCACCACAATAACGAACCTCGAAAACGAACTTGGACAAAGCGATACTGAGCCTTCGACGAGTAATTTTGGACAAATTACTTCATTTTATGAGGATAAAAGTAAACAGGTGAGATTGTCGGGGCACTCGTTTTGTTTTAATAACAAAATATAATTATTGCAAAGTAGGGTGTTTTTGATTAAACCCTTTCATATACTCTATAAGTACTATATATAAGTACTATATTTATGGATTCTGGGGATCAAACCCAAAGTGAAAGTGAAGAAATAATGGCTCAACAAAGTTTTGTTATTAGCCCCCCACAACCTTTTTGGGCTACTGGTTCACAACCAGACATGAAGTGGGTAGAGTGGAAAGAGTATTTTAATAATTACATCTGTGCAATTGATGAAAATACAAAAATGAAACCAGAACAAAAGAAAAGAATACTTTTACATTCTCTGGGTCCTAAAGGATTAAAGACATATTCACGTATGCAGAAATTAGCTGATGCTGATTCAAGTGAATTTGACAATGCCATTGCAGATATGGACAGGTATTTTGCACCTAAAGTATGCATAGGTGTAGTGAGACACAAATTCTTCCAAAGGAAACAGAAGAAGGATGAATTAGTGGATGAATGGGTTGATGACCTTAAAAAACTTGCAATTGACTGTAAGTTCAGAGACTTACATGATGAGCTTATTCGAGATCAGCTGGTTATGCACAATGAAAATTCTCCTATTCAAGACCGCCTATGGGTGAATGGCGACGCACCTCTTGATGATGTACTTGTCGGGGAGATGTGCCACAGTTGTTAAAGATACCGTTAAAGATTTGGACAAGGCATCATCTGCTGTTTTCAAAATCCAAGGAACACCTAAATATCAGAATAAGCAAATTCCGAATAGAAGTTTTAGTCAATCCTTCAAGAGTCAAGGGATGGACAATAAAATGGAGGATAAAAGGTGTTACCGGTGTGGCAGCAAAGAACATATGGCGTACTACAAATCGTGCCCTGCCCTACGGAAAAAGTGTAGCATTTGTGGTCTTATTGGCCATTTTAGCAAAATGTGCCGTAGGCGCACTAATGTCAAATGTATTTGGAATGAGGACGAGTGCGTGAATGAGAGTAGTGAGGATGAGGAGAGTTGCGTAAAAAATGTAAGAGGGAATTACATGTTAAACATTACTGAGGAAGGCAACTACATGTTGAACATTACTGATGAAGCTATGGAGGGCAAACCTATATGTGAAGTCTCCTTTGGTGGTATAAAAGTTAAAGTATATGCAGATTCAGGGTCTCCATATACAATTATCAACGAAGAGATATGGAAAAAGAACTTCACACAGAAAATAGGGGATAAGTTAAATGCCTCAGATGTTAACCCAGTGAGTTATACAGGAAGTAAAATTGACCTTTTGGGTTTTAGATGGCTCACTTTCATTTTTAAAGGTAGGGTGACAAGAGGCAAGTTATACATATCTAAAAAAGGACCTTCTGTCCTGGGATGGTATGACCAAAAGAATCTCCATATCATTTTAGATCCTAATAGCAAAGAAAAGGTACTAGTGGTAGATGAGTGTAGCAAATTGGAGGATATAGTGAAGAGAAAATTCTCCAGTGTGGTGAGTGGACAGTTAGGCAAACTTAAGGGTTTTGAGCATAGAATCGTGCTCAAAGGGAATGCACAACCCAAAGTGCATAAAGTTAGACCTATTCCCTTGTTAATAAGAGACGAAGTAAAGAAAGAAATTCAGGGCTTATTAGCCAAAGGTATTATCGAGGAAGTGGACTCATCGGAGTGGATTAGTCCAGTAGTGGTAGCAAGAAAATCTAATGGTAAAATCCGTTTGTGTATTGATTTACGCCACCTTAATCAGAATATTGTGATTGAACGTTTTCCCTTGCCAAAAATTAACGAGATGGTATCCTCCTTAAGAGGAGCGACCTGGTTTTCCACAGTAGACCTTTCCGCTGCCTACCACCAAGTAGTTTTGGAACCTGAGTCTAGGCATCTAACAGCCTTCATTACTCCATTTGGCTGTTTTCAATTTATTAGGATGCCATTCGGCCTTGCATCGGCTGCTGCAGTGTTCCAACGCTTAATGCACAAGCTATTTGGTGATATGGTTGGCATTTGTTTCTTTCAGGACGATGTTCTAATTGCAGGCAATGACAAGGAGGATCATGACAAGAAACTATGGAAAGTTTTTAACACACTTGCTTCAGCTGGATTGACAGTCGAGCTGTCTAAATGCAAGTTTGGCGAAAGAAGTGTTTCATATCTGGGCCATATAATTAGTGAGGAGGGTGTCAGACCAAAAACTTCACTGATAGAAAGTATTGTTAACTCACCTGCACCTGATTCTAAAGAAGAGATCAAATCCTTTTTGGGTATGGCTGAGTATTGCGCCAAGTTCATTAAGAACTTCGCTTCTAAAGTATATAACATCAGGTCCTTGCTGAAGAAAAATGTGAAATTTGAATGGTCTAAGGAATGTGAGAAAGAGTTTACTGAAATCAAATGGGAATTGCAGAAAGTGAATGCTTTGTCTAGTTTTGACCCTAATTTGGACTGTTGCCTGACCACTGATGCAAGCGATAAAGGGTCAGGCGCAGTTTTATCACAAGTGGATGACAAAGGTAAAGACAGAATCATCTTATTTGCATCCAGGGCCTTGTCACCAGCTGAAAGCAGATACCCTATAATTGAGAGGGAAGCTTTGGCTTGCGCCTGGGCTTTGGAACACTTTCGTGCATTTGTTTGGGGAAAAATGGTTCACATCAGGACGGATCATAAACCGTTAGTGCACATTTTATCTACTGATGGCACTGCTACTGCTTCTGCTAGGCTGGCGAGGATTTCTATGCGCATGAAAGAATACATTTACAATATCACATACGTACCGGGGAAAGACAATGTTGTTGCTGACTGTCTGTCAAGACTACCTTCCCCTCTGGAAGAATATGTTGACGATCCCTGGGGGAACGTTAGTGTGGCGTTTATACATGATTCTGGGTTCCCAGCAATTAGCAGGGAAGATTGGATAAGAGAACATAAGGCAGATAAGGTGCTGATAGAAGTCTCAAAATTCATTTGTCAAGGTTGGCCTAAAGAAAAGTTGTTATCTGGCTCTGTGAAGTTGTTCTGGGAGATACGATCTGAGTTATCTATGGAGAAGGAAGTTTTATTGAGAGGAGATAGAATTGTTCCACCTTCTGGGTTGAGAAGAAATATCCTACAGTTATGTCACGAGGGACATTTCGGTATAGTAAGGACTAAGTTGGCAGTTAAAAGTTTGTTTTGGTGGCCCAAGATTGACAGTGAGGTAGAAAGTTTTGTCAGAAATTGCCCTGTTTGCAGTTCTGCGGACAAATCTTTAAGGACTTTGAGACCAGCAATGAGTGATGGACTCATTCCTAGCATGCCTTGGGAAACCATTGCTGTAGACATATTTGGTCCGGTGGGAGACCCGAAGGAATATGGATTAGTAGCTATAGATTTGTTTACCAAGTGGCCTGTGGTTAAGTTCGTAGACAAAGTAGATACTCTGGCTGTGTTGAAATTTTTAGATAACATTTTTGTAATGGAAGGTTTACCGATTAATATCTTGACAGACAATGGTGTACAATTCATGTCTAGAATTGCAAAAGATTATTTTATGAAATGTGGTATTACACACAAAACGACCTCATTGTATAATCCCAGCGGGAATGGAACTGTTGAACGCTTCAACAGGGTGATTAAAGGTATTTTACAAGCTGCAAATTACAAGGGACTAGATTGGAAAGTAGAAATACAGAAAGCTGTCTGGTCTTACAAAGTGACTTTGAATAATTGCACAGGAGTTTCTCCCTTTGTGATGATGAGAGGCAGATTACCCAGGTGTAAGGTTAATCCTAACTGGTTATTTAAAGACAGTGTACAACAGTGGTCACCGACTGAAGTCAAGAGGAATTTAGAATTGGTACATGACAAGAGTAAGACTTACTATGATCAGCGCCATAATGTGAAAGATGTCATTATAAAAACTGGAGATTGGGTCAGGATTAAAAAACCTTACAAGGTTTTGAAAGGGGAGAATAAATTTGATTCGCCTAAACAGGTTCTCGAAGTTCTTAGGAATTCAGTCAAGTTAAGTGACGGCAAAGTATGGAATTTGAAAGATGTAGCGTTGGATATTGTTCAAAATCATGGGGAGAGTGAGATAGTGAAGGGGAACTTATCAGGAATGATCCAAATCATGCAGGATCCAGTTTATATTTTATTGATTATTTTGATTATCGGTTATAATTGTAACAATGAATTTAATTGTGCTCACGCTTCCAAATCAGTGCCAAGTTGGTTTGTCACTTGGGAGTTAACCTCCTTGTGCCTCTACTCTTTCAATGATGCAATGGGAACACATGACGACACACGGAGGCGAGTAGATAGAGATTCTATATCAGAAAGACTCAGCGCGCAATGATCAGGTTATGTGGTCCTAAGCCTCAGCCTCAGCCCGTGCTTGGTAGCAATGTTCAATACTGCAGTCACAACCTCAACCTATAGCCGCAGTCCTTCACCGTCACTGTCACGCTGTGTGAGCTATGTCCGCATTATTTCTGTGCACTTAGCAGCTCGCACTGTGGGGAGGGCTGCCTAACTGCCAAGGCGCAATTGTTTTCAGAGGGTTTCAAATAAGTCTATAGCTTAATCGCCTTGCCTCACCTGTGTGGTTCTGATGTAACCGGTCCCCCGGCCTGTTTCTCAGGGCTCGGTTTTCTCAGGGCTCCTGTTGCGATGCCTCTACTCCGCATCTGCTTCTGCGGTTTCCAAATCAGCCAGGTTCAATACAGAGAAGACTGTAGCAGCTTTCAGTGGTTCGGTGGTTCACAGCACTTTCACAGTATTTTTCTCCGTTCGTGAACCAAAACGTGCTGTCCAGTCAAGCCTGCTCCTAGCTCCTTGGTCCTTATCTTCTTGCCTGTCCAAGCCTCCTTGCAGGTCTCTGTGCCTGGCCCTGTCCCTCAGTGGTAAAAAGGGGGGGAGTCAAGATTCGGGACTCCGTGGATAGTTCCACCCTCCTCCTCCTCCCGCTGCCTCCTCCACTTGCTAGTGTAGGGCCGCTGGTGGTGCAGTTATACACCTCGCTCACTCCCTCAGCTCCTCACTCCGGCCAGCCAAACCGTATCGGTACCCGGACCAGGATCCCGCCTCGCCTCACCTGCAAGCGGCGGGCTCAACCCGACCGTGGCACGGAACAACAAAGGCGCTGCGAGAACCGGCAACACAGACCAGCAAAGCAGGTAAGCCGGTGAGCCGGCTAGCAGGTAAGGCAGGACAGGGCGGGGGCAGGCCCCCTCACAGCAGCGGCAGCGGTGGCGGCGGCGGTAACAGAGGTCCATTTGCCTCGCTTGAACTGGCGTTCTGACACTCTGGTTCTCGAAGCACACTAGCGCACTCTAGCGTCCACAACTCCGAAAGGGCATTAGATATTGACAATGTCAACCAAACAGATACTGCTCTGCAGCAAAATGTTGACTTCAATTTAGGCCTGTTTTCATTTGTAGGTGCAGTCCTAAACACTAGAAAAATAAGGCGGCTAACACGTGTTGTGGAAGCTGTTGCCAATCAATCTGCCTTTGCTTTAGGGAACTTAACTGAGGAGCTTCAAATTACCAGAATTGTGACGCTCCAGAACCAAATGGTTCTAGACGTAGTATTGGCTGATTGTGGGGGTGCATGTCACATTATCAGTAGTAGTTGCTGTGTATATGTTCCAGACAATTCGCCTTCTGTATATGATGCTATTTCTAAATTACACAAGATTGCTGCTGAAATCCACCCCGAAAATGGTACATGGACATTTTCAAATTGGTTCTGGACTTTGCTTAGTACCTGGGGTTGGAAACTATTGACTATTCTTTGCATTTTTATTGGACTACTCTTTTTCCTTTGCCTATGTATCCAATGTAGCCCTACACTATGTTCCGTACTGCTTGCATTCCGTCCAAACGACCTATTGCCAAAAATGAGCAAATGATCAGCAACGAAATAAAAAACATAATGCTAATTAATATTGATGATGAGCACCCAGATTACTTCAGATATGAGGTAGCTTCAGCTAAATGCTAAAACGGCCGTCTGTCGTAGTTTGACAGCGATTGGGTTAGCATTTGCTTCAGCTACACGAGCTTTCCACTGTTAGCTTGACTATATTCCGGATCCCATTTTGTATTCCCGGCCTCCATTTTAAGTGAATGCGCTGCCAAGTGGTCAGCATGCCCTTTTGTCCTTTCTCTCTCCCGATGACCATTTGGTCTACCCAGCAACTGGCTATTTTTAGTAATGGTCAAGCCCGCACATGCGCATTTAGGCCTTCAAGGTTAATGATCGGTCACTGCTTAGGAATGTTCTCCGAACTGACCAGTGGTACTAAACTCCTCCCATCAGTTGGCTGTGTTCCAAAAATGCCCTTATATGTACCTAAAGTTGTGTAAAGTGTGTACTGCCTACTTTTCAAATTCCTGTAAACTGTATAAAAGAAGCCACGTATTCAATGTTCGGTGTGATACTCCTTACATTGCCGAAGGTTGCTGAAGGATTGTACCACCACCCCATGGGGTCTTAATAAACTTGTCTTTTGCATTTCCAGTTTCCGTGCCAACTTCTATTCTATGGTATCGAGAGTTTGTGCAGAGTATGTAGGTCTGTTGAAACCAAATACCACAACATGATGAAAAATTTAGAAATGTCAGCTAAATTTACCGAACATGACTACTTAGAAAGGTCATCAGATTATGAACAGATGTATTGTTTTAATCATTATGGTATTCATATTTGCATAAATCTGCAAGCCCTAAAAATGTATTTTATTACAATCAATGGGAAACATTGTCCAACACCGCCAAAAGGCAGTTCGAGAAAAAAAATTGAAAAATGTCCATACTTTACAGGGTTTAATGTTACAAATCCAGACATGTTTTATTTTAAAAATATAAATAACACAGAAATGAAAACAATGTTGACCAATACTAAACAAATTTATTCTGCAAACTTTTATGCTCAACTGTCTACTTTAGGGTTTGACTACTGGAAAGACAACATTGAGACAATATCGAGACAACATTGAGACAAAAACTGTCTGCAACAGACTTCTTGTCTTGGCTTAGCTAAGATAAAAGATTTAAATAAACCGTCTTTACCAAAACCTGCACAGGACAGTAATAACGCTTCGGAAGAGGAGGTAGACCTAACATATATATCAAAACAGAACTGATCCTAACTGGAAAAAAATAGTTAATCTGGCAAACAGACACTAATAACTGTCATGAAAGATTCCTGAACAAATCACAGGGATTCAGATGGAATAGGCCAGATCCAAGATATTCCCAGAGACAACATCCAGGGATGGTTACAACTTACAGTGTAGGGAAGCTTTGCCTTGAATTGCTTGAGAAATCTACACTTCCAGAAATAAAGCAACACTTATCTTTACTTAAAGAAAGCAATGATTTGTGAGATTTCTTAATGGGACCTCGCAAGCCAAGTCAAAATATACGCCGGTATATATGCGGCATACAACGAAGCTTGGAAAGTGACGCAAATAGAAACTGCAAAAAAATACGAGAAATTGATCGTATTAATTTGGAGAAAGCACTTTCTGTAGTGGACAATGGGTTAACGACTCTGTCCTCAAGAATATATTCTATGGACAGCATCTTGTCATCTGCTATAGACATCATAGAACAAGATTTACTAAAGTTACAACATGGTCAGTCTCAATTGCGTTGTATCATGCTGTTAGGCTGGACGTTGCAAAATATGCGTTCTGGCTATGTGCCATGGCATCTAATCAATACAACATCATTGTTTGCTGTATTTAACCTTACAGATAAACAAATCTCTTTGGCACAAAGAGGAGCAGGCTATACGGTGCTGAGCATTGAAAAACTAGATAGATTACAATTGACAGTTTCCGAGAAATCTGTCTATGAGTGGATAATTCATGGCTCCATTTCAATTCCAGTCACGACATTCCAGTTTCAGTATTGTCTAGAGCAAATACCAGCGGGCCTGTATGAAAGGTTGGGTAAAGAATACATTAAGTCAACCTGGGCTTTACCATATACACACAAGTGTTGGAATGGGGGACATCAAGTTTTCCTTAGTGGCAATAATTGCAAAAAATCACTAAGTAGTACACTTCTGTGCAATGAAGTTCATTTACATGGGGCCTGTGACGGTTCTGCAAATAACCTTTCATGCCACCTGCACGCTTCACCCTCTCCTACGATAAAACCGGTTTTCAGGCAGCTATCCAATGGCAGTTACGTTATGTTGAATGATCACAGCTGTTGTGGCATGTTGCCAGGAAAAAGTTATCTCGTAACTGTGTCGTCCACGGTCACTTGTTGTATGCAAGTATTGTATCCAAAATCAGAGACAGAAAGGGAGACGGCAATATGGCCTTCACTGAATATCTCTTCTATACAAATGGATACTTTAAGCTATTCTTTTACAGAAAATGTGCCCCTGACCTCGTCTAGAGAAACGTATGATCTGCAAGTAGCAAGGTCTTCTGCAGAGATAGATGCATTATTATCAACAAACTGCCCAGTGCATTTCGCAGAAACGTTAAGCCAAATCTTAAACATGTCTGATACCACCGGCATCGCACATGTATTTAAGACGATTTTTTTGGGACTGTTAGCACCATTTGAAGCGGTCCTCGGCATTTTTCCAAACTTCGTGCACTCTGTGTTTGGCAGCCTGCCTCTCATCTTGGGACTAGTAGCAGGAATTCTATTTTTATTTCTTCTGCTCCGATATGGCAAGTCCGGTCACCAGCAATACCGAAAATACCATGGAACAATGCCTCCTTGCAATGAGATATCGTGAAAGGATTTCACAGATTCTTGGCTTGGCTCGTTTAAGAGATCTAAACACCACCTGGTTTCTTTTGTTCAGACCAATCTGGTAAGATTGCATCTTACCTGTTCTTCGATGCCTGCTTTGCGGACAGGAATGCGTGTTGGAAATTTGTCTTACACTTCCATCAGTACTGCCATCGGATGTTGACGTTTTGCTAGGTCCTGTAATGGCTCATGCATCGTGTTGCCCCCAACGGCTGGCTATTCTGATGACGGCATTCATTGAGGTTTCATCGGCAAGTCTAACTGAGGGTGAGATACGAGAAACTGCAGGCATACAGGTACCATCTACTACGGACATTGCTAACGCATCAAACGCTGACGGCAATGATCCACACTTCTGCGCTTTTGATCTGCTAACTGAAGTGGTTCCACTTTCACCTACCACGGTAGACGGTTTCTTTGCGAGCCTAGACAATCTGATGTTTTCTCCCGACTCTGCTGACACTCCTGAGAATAACTTTTGATTATTTCACACAGCGTTCCCTGAACTCTGCAAATTCGGCCTTCATTTTTCAAAACATTCCACTAATTTGAACTTTTTCACAGAGAAATCTGCTTGAAGTAGAACTATTCTTAGAGAACAAGATTTTGTGTTTAAACTTCCTAAATAACAATATTTGGCTTCAACCTCGATTACAAAGATAGTTAAAAAATTATGCTATGGGACTGATCTCAGGTATCGATTAATGACTGTACTTTCGTTTTATATAATGTGAAGATATATGCTCATAGTTTATATTTGATTTCATGTGATGCCTATGACTTTCTACATGATGTATGCTCATTTCATGCAAAGGACCCTATTCAAAAAATTCATTTTTGTATTTTGGGGTGGGATTGTAAACACTTTTGCTTTGGAATATGTTCAGTGCTTATGTATTATTGAACTTAATATTCGTGGAGTGGGTGTTATGTGGGAATCTAGGACCCTAGTGTAATTTTTCCCGATTCCTGCCCATATATAGGTATAATTCACCCAGTCCTTATATAGGTAGAAAGAATCATTGCCTTATTTAGTTATAGCCCGTGCACCCCTAATATGGCATGGCTTCTTCCACTGAACTCCGAGAATCCACATTGATTTCGTGGTAAAAACCATCAGCAGTCAGGAACCTCCCCCTGCTTGAATACTGATTTATCCAAGAAATCCGGGAGTTTCAAGGAATTAAGGCACTTGTGACGATATTATATCCAATCTTACGTCAGACTCGGCACCTTCAAGGGTATAAATATGCCTACATTTGCCCAGTCATACACACGGTGGTTTAGGAGCAGATCGACTAACTACTTGCCCGACGCCCTGCTGCTGCAAGTGCCAAAGGAAGCTGACCCTCCAACTGATGCACTGAAAAGACGCTGTCTTTTTTCTTGCCGAGAAATCCAGCTCCGGTGTTTCCAGGCTACCCTTGCGGGTTGCTGGTAGATCGAGTCCTGAGAGAGAGATACAATACCTCTATCATTCTAAAACCAAGGTACGGAGCTGATTAGATCCCTAGAGAATTCTTGAACAGATTCTTGGCAGAGAAATACTAAAACTTAAACTACTCCTCACTTACTTCCTGCCTCGTACGAGGTTTAGGTTAGGTACACCGGGGTAGGCGTATGTTAGAAGCACCAGTTGAGTACTTTTAGCCACTATTTTATCATTGTATGTATTTTATGCATTCTATGTATTTTATGTATATGGCTCAGAAACCATATAATGCTTTTACAGTACTATTTTATAATACTATTCATATTATAGGCAGTGTACTTCTTAACTAGCATTTCAATTGTAGCAGTGCATTTCTTATGCTTAAGAAATAAGACTGTTCAATAAATACTTTCATTGAAAACGCCCGTCTCTCAATTTCTAAGCAACTCTGGTGAAACGAAGCATGCACCTCTGACTGAGTGAAATAGCCGTCTATTGTTTCCGCGACTCTAGAGCTACGTTTCATTCTGGGGAAACAAAGTTGTCATGTTCTATGGTTGTCAGAGTCTAATCCCTTCTTGTTTATTCGTGAAAGTGTCTAGTGACCTCTGAGCTAGCTGGCACTCACAATTAAGTCTAATATATACGGCAGAGACCCAGTCGACAACATAAGTCCTACGTCTAAGCTGCAGGGTATATTATTCCAATTTGCAGAGCCTATTGGGAATATATGAACTACACTACAATGGTGCAGAAAAGTACATTGTGAAAAAAAGATTTTGTGCCGATTTCCGTCACTTTATTGTTGCAAACACACCGTAAAATCTTCACGACCAGGCTGGAGGCACGAGCTGTCCCACGTAGTCTGCTGCTGTTGGCGGTGTCGGATCGTCGATCTGGACAACAGGCCTTGGCTAATGCAAGCCACGCGGTGGAACAAAGATGGCGTCTGGTGCGGACCAGGAGGGTCCGGGGTGCTCCTCTTTTACAAGGAAGCAAGGGCCAGTCTGGGGGACCAGACTAGCAGAGTCGAATTCTTTGGGTCGTCGTCTCAGAGGTCACTAGCCAGCCAGCAAGTGACCAGACAACAGGACAAGCAGCAACCAGGCAAAAGGGCCCCACGCAGATCACACGGATGCTGGGGGGCTGGTCTTTGGTGCAGGAGCTGCGTCGGTGTAGGGCTTCTCAAACCCTGATGCACTTATACGGGGGTCACTCGAGGGTCATGCTGGAAGCGCTGTGCAGGTTTCTTCAAGATGGCCGTCTCCACGTTGCTCGTCGCACCCACGGGTCTCAGCTGTGCTGGGGAGGTGGGTAGAGGTCAGAGAGGTCTGGAGGTCTGGGTCTTGTCGAGCTGGGTCATCGGATTCCTGGAAGGAAGGACTTTGCAGCAAACCGCACAGAAGCTTGATGGTGCCTGCAAAGCAGGATGGTCACTCCCTGACCATAGGGGAGATTCTTCAGTCTTCTGATGGATCAGGAGGTCGAAGGTCAAGAGTTTCTTCGTGGAAGGTTGTCAAGATTAATCTAATTTGGAATGGGACCAGCTCCTACCTTTATCCGGCTAAAGGGGGCTGCACTATGACTAGGTCCCTCCCCTGGGTAGGACGAGGAAGGGGGGTGGTTACACCCCCTTTCCTTTGTCCAGTTTCCCACCAGAACTGGGGCTGGAGTGCCCCAGCAACTGGTTGGAACCGGTGTATGCACAGGGCACCTTGTGTGCCCCAGGCATGTCTCATTCCTTTCAGCCTGAGCCTACCCAATACACAAAATCCTGTCTGGGGTGGTGCTAGCACCTCCCAAGGCAGGAAACCCTTTGTCTGAGCCTCCCTCGCTGGAAGGACTCCCAGCAGCAGGAGGTCAGACTTGTGTCTGTGGTGGCAGCATCCATTTTGTGATGCTGAGGCTCGAGTTAACTTTAACCGGGGTTTACAGTTACATACATGTCGTGTCCCTCTAGAAGGGTGGAATGCTAACCCCGTCGCCAGAATTGGCGAGGGGTTAGTATTCCAATTCGTATGACACCTTACTCGACATGTTTTGATAATGCTATGCCAAAGTTAGCATTTAACCGCGAGGATTATAATGCACTAAGAGTATATGGTATAGCGTTATCATGGAACAACTATAAGGACTTGGTTCCGCAAGCTGCAAACGGGCTCAGCTCATGCCAGAGCACCATCTCACATAATTCCAAGCACTCTGCCTTCAGGATTGATAAGGCCTGCCATAGGAGTGACTGATAGGAATATATGTGTCCATTTTAGGGTTAGATAGAGGAATACTATATCTAAAGCAAAGGGTGATTACACCACCTTGCCCCAGCTGTGGTGCAGCCAGTTGTGTCAGATTTGGGTGGCCAGCCAGGGGTGGCATAATACATGCTGCAGCCCCTGGTAGGCCCTGGGTACACCTATGCCCTGGATACCTAAGGTATACTGTACAGGGACTGATAAGGTGGCCCAGTACCAATTGGTAAATGCACCTAGGGTACATGGTTGTAATTTAGAGAGAGAACAGCTAGGCTGTGGGTCTGATTAGTAGGCCCACAGCCAGGGAAAGTCGTAAACCAGTGAAGCAAAAAGCAAAAATCTGGGGTGGCCATGGGATTGCAGACCCCACTCTCCTACAGCGACCAACCCTGTTTTTCCTACTGCATGCAACCACAATTTCCCTTGCTTGACAATCAGGTTTTCCTGAAGTACCATGCTAGAAATGAATACTTTTGCCAAGATTTTTACATCCCTTGTTCACTTCTATTTTACTGACGTCTGTTACAATGGTAATATACAATGTTTCCCGAGGGGGGCAATTTGACTTTAGTGAAGCCCCTGACTAGCTTGAGGGGGTGGTAGGTCAAAGCTCACTAAGAGGTTATGACCTGCCTCCCCACCATTCACCTGCAGAGCTCATTACAGTGCATTTTTACAAATACTAATACGATGCAAGATGTTACAGGGTACAGGTTTGAGGCGAAGACGTAAAGATATGAATTGATCACCAAACTTCAAGAGTAACGTTAAATCTGGAGGAGGGACCCCTATCTAAACTCATGACACCACCTCAACAAGTTGGTAACTTAAAAAAAATGTAGGGGCCTATTTACAAGCCCCTTGTGTCGCCAGTGTGTCACTTATTATGATGCACCAGTGGAGCATTTTGCTGCCCCATATTTACAAGAACACGAAAAGCCACCCTTCGTGGTTTTTCCTGTCTTTGTAAATACAGCCCCTCTACATGCAGCACTTTGTGTGAAAGGGGCATTCCATTGGTGTTGCTTTGGGTGCTCCCTCCCAACACCCATGGAATGACACATTTCCAGATTTATGAGAAATCTTAATTTCTTGAAATGCATCAGAATGCTACGCCTCCCTGGGAAGGCTTAGGGAGGAGCAACGGGGAGAAATGTATTTTCCTATTTCTATGCATTCTGCAGCACGCATAGTCCAGGAAATCACCTCTTGTGATTGTTTTTGTGCAGGAAGGTGTCCCTTCCTACACATAAACAATCATTAAAAATCAACAACGTTTGGCAGCTTCTATGTGTGCCACGGCAGCACCCATAGAAGTTGCAAAACGCAGTTTCAGATTGTTTATGTGCAGGAAGGGGCACCTTCCTGCACATAAACAATTATCCCTGTGACGCACCATGATTCAAGGGTGCCTACATTGATGCATGGCAGCTAATTGTGTGCCATCGCACGGGCGAGCAAGGTAATCCATCATATCGTTGAGATATGATGCATCCCTTTGCTTCGGAAATAATGCAGTATGGCGCAGCCAAATGACTTGTGACACCACGATGCGCTAATTATTTGTAAATACGACCCTGATTGTTTTCTATAATTCCCTCATAGTGCGGAATTAAATGTTTACAGCTTAGCACAACTGTGAAAAATGTATTCTGAAGAACTGTGATCAGATGTTGAGTATAGGAATGTGCTGATTAGGTTGTCCATGCATGTTGTGTGTGGACCAGAAGAGGTATGCTTGAGTGTTGTTATGTTTACACATGTTGGAATGGGTGATCGACATGTATGCGTTTAACTGTAAATGTACATGAGTTTTTGGTAACGTGCCAAGAGATACTAGGGGGCATATTTATGACTTCTGTAGCACAGGGCAACATATCATGTCACCTTGCTGTGCTGCCTGTATCACAGGAAAAGGACAGGAATGCATCGCATTTATACAAAACAGCACATTCCAGTCTTTTCCTTTTCGCTGGCACGGTTTTGGCAGTCTAGTGCCAGGACAGGCACCCTTGCACGATGATACAAGGGTGCCTGTGTTGTAGGCAGGATTGTTTTTGTGCAGAGGGGAACTGAGTGGTTTTTCCCTCTTTCTATGTGTGCTGAAGAATATAGCACACATATTCATATCACATATCCAAAGGGGCAACAACGTAAAGTGGGGTTTGCATGGCTCTGTACTGCTCCTGCCTCAACACTCCACTGAATGTGAATAAAACATTCCAATTCACACAGATGTGTCATGGCTATGATCAATGAAGTATGAAAGTATGGAATAATGTAGGAACTGTGATTCCACAAAAAGGTTCTCCCTGGGCAATGCTATCAATCCGCATGTATGGGCGTGAGCCAGATAGGCAGTGAGACACACATTGTCATTCAAATCAACACTCATCACAGTGGAATACAAGTGATGGTGCGTAGACTTTAATAGCATATGCATGTCAGTACGGGCAAGATAAGTGCCACAACATGCGGACTGAGGCAGCAGTATGTCAGAATGAGGAAAGTTGCCAAGCGCCGCTGTCCACTCTGGGGCAGTGCCTCACCTTTCACAGGATTTGAATTTATGGGGTATCATATCACAGTTACAAATTGCATCTCTGTTAAGTGCTTTGAGGTCTGAGGGCATAGAGATACCGGGGGGAGATCAGGCAGCATGCCTGGCGCAGGTAAAGTTCTGAGCGTGGACAGGCACAGATGGTAATCCTTTTAGCGTGCCTTCAGTACGCCAGCAGTGTTGTGTTTCGATTTAGATACCCGTACATAGGTTTTCCAAATCATGTCCTTATATAGGCACAACTCACATTGACCTTATTTAGGCATAGAATCCCAGTCCCTATTTAGGCATTGCCCATGCAAACCAAATACAGGCATTGTCACCTACATCTCTCCATCCCACGTCACAACTAGTTCTTAGAAACCAGACTCTTAAGCCATTGGTACTTTCCGTGCTTGAATTATTGATTTCTCCAAGAACTCATTTATTATGCATGATCATCTATTCCTTAGGGGTTCATTCATGACGTCTCCTCTGCCCGACTTTATGTCAATGCTAGCATTCCTAAACACCCTCCAGGTATAAATATACCTTCCCATACCAAGGCAAACCACGGCTTGATTCGGCTCGGCTCGCCTCTGCAAGTTCGGATGAAACAACGACTCCAGGAGTAGTCGTCTCCCAGCCTAACGCACTGACCAGATCTGTCATCCTCCTTGCAGAGAATTCAGCTTCCAGTCTTCTGACTCCCTTCACGGGGTGTTAGAGATTGTGATCAGGAAAGAGATTCCCACCCCTCTCATTCTAAGGTATGGAGCAGACTAGAACCTAGAGGGACTCTTGGCAATACAAACTATAGCTAAACTATACTATAGAAAACAGCACCTACTTCTTACCTCGTACTACACTTAGGTAAGGTACACTGGGGTAGAACTATTTAGAAGCACCAGACGAGTATTCAAATTTTTAGCCTATGTTACCTATGTATGTATATATGAGTATATGTCATAGCTAAAAGACAATGATATTGCAGTATTATTTCATCTTACTGCTCATGCTGTACGTATTTTATCTCTCAAACTGGCTTGAGATTGTGATAGCTCAAATCTCTTGCACGAGTAATAGACTGTTCAATAAACCCTTTGTATTGAAATGACGATCTATATATTTTTGTGTAACTCTGCAGAAACTAAGCATGCATGATTGACCGAGTGAAACAGTTATCTATTGTTTCCACAATCCTGAGACTGTTCCGATTCTAAGGGAAACACAGTTGTCATGTTTCTAGTGACCGCTGAGTTAGCTGGCACACAAAGTAATTAAATTTAATATACTCGATAGAGGCATACTGACCTTAGTCCTATGCCAAAAACTGTAGTATATATTATTCCAATGTGTATAAACAAAAAGAATCCTACCAGAGGAGATGTGTGTCCCAAAGGATGGGGAGCACTCAGTGTTTGTTAAAATACCCCTCACACACCAAAAGGCCCCTTGGTGTCATGCTTCATCATCGGGGTCTTCGCACCCCTCTACCGGGATGCGGCGTGCTATGACCTACGACTACGCGGGAGCACTGACAAATGGCTATGTGTGGTGTGTGTGGTGCACGTGATAAAGTAAATAATGTGAGTGGTGGTTGTGACTGGTTAAAAAGTACCTGGCTCGTGGGAAAAAGAAAAATTTATTCAAAACCCCGGGCTGGCACTGTTAAAAGAAGTGAAGTGCGAGGTAATCTTTGTTGTGTTAATGAACAGTACCTCTTGTGTGCGTCGACATGTTTCGGAGCAAACGCTCCTTCTTCAGGACGGGAGCACAACTTCCCCACCTTACTCACGTTTTTCTATTTAGCAACTCAAAAATTAAGTGTTATTCAACAAAAAGTGATAATTTTTAAGTGATAAAAAGGCTATAATGTGCCTACAGCGGTTTTTGGCTCAGGATACATGCAGTTGCATGACCTGAAAAAGAAAAACAAAAATGGTCACCCAAATTGTGGGTAGTTCAACAGGTGCAATCACCTGGAACCAACCATGTAGCACAATTGGCCCTGTAAAAGAAAGGACTAACACAACATACACTACATAGAACACACAAGATTGTTTGAATAATACATCAAGGAAATGTAGGTCATACTTCATAAATATGGTTTGCTTGCTTCATGAGCTCACACGGGCGTCTGGGGGTTGATTGCTACTTTTTGCAATCTAGGTGGAGAGATACAAAGAGTGAGAATGATAGGTGGATAGAGGAATTGATAATCCGTTCTTACTCACTTGTTATAAAAGAGGCATACCAAAGTGTCCTTTCCAAAATACTCACAGACCGGAGACGAGTGTTCGCCGTCTTTCCCCACACGCAGCACCGCTCGAATGATGGATACGAGCTTGGCTGTGGGTGGTATTTATGCCATGTGACTCCAATTGATTTTACCCAAATTACCAATTATGCTCGAACCCTATTGTGACCAAATATGGGTATTCCGCTCACTGAATTCCCGGTTTTGTTGTCCCACACACACGATCTAGGTATTATCAATCGGAGAGGGAAGTTCTATTCATTCCATGGGCGTCACCGATTAGTATGACGGACTCGCGCATGATCCGTCTGTACGACGTAAATGCGCATGCTTGGTTTATGGAGACACTGCTATTCCGCGCATGTGCGGCTGCATGCCTCACGCGCTCAGTCTCGTGCGCTCGCTACCGCTTGCCGACTGCAACCCCGTAGTGCTACAAAAACCATTTACTACTCACTATCTGTTCAAGTTGGAGAAAAGACAATGCGGGTCACTATATTCTACTACCGTAGTCACTTGTAATTAAAATTGTTTCATAGCATTGACAGTTCTACCAAAAGGGATCTTAGTAAAGGTCATTATTAAATTAATTAGGGAGGGTTACCACATTAAACTATCTACATAAAGCCTTTGTTAACCCTGATTAAAATAACAGTTATTTCATTAGTAGTGACAGTGGTTTCGAAATGGGATCATTGTGAGGGAAAGTGATCATGATGTCATAAGTAATAGATATGGGTATCAGGCTCTCACTATGACTGAGACAGGTTTTAGCCTCTAGTTAGAAAGTTGTGACCATGGGACATCATCATTAAGCCCATGAATATGTGTGCCCAGACGGAACACCCATCTTTGTTCCTCTTGGAACAACCCCTTATCAGATGGTAGTGATTCAATAATTGTCCACCTCAGGTCATTGACACAATGCTGTTCTGCCAAATAATGCGTTGCCATCTTTGTAGTACTCTTTTTGCATCTGACATTGCTTTTATGTTCACTCATTCTCGTCTTCACTGCTCTGGTGGTCATTCCTACGTATTCCAAACTGCAAGGACAGGTTATCAAATAGACCACGTTTTTAGAGTTGCAGTTAGTGAAATGTCGTTGCTCCCAAGTGGTGCTGTTGCTAAACGTGAGAGTCTTGCTCCTTTCTGTTAGATGACAACTACTACAATTTCCACAAGGGAAATGGCCCTGGATCCCAGCTGGGTTCGTCCTTGTATCAGTATTCATTTTTGGTCTGGTATGTACCAGGATGTCTTTCAGGTTCCGTCCTCGGCGATGGGCGTGCATAGGCTTTTCCAGGTGTAGGGTGCCACAATTCAAGATAGACCAGTGTTTATTTATAATTTTAGACACCTCATTTGACACAGTGCTGTAGGTTGTGACACAAATGGGTCTTTTGTTCTCACTAGTCTCCCTTTGTCTGTCTTCCAATAGGGCTTCCCTATGATTATTTCTTGCCCTCTTCATTGCTTTGTTAATCGTCTTTTCTGGATACTGTCTTTGCAGCAGTTTTTTCTTGAGGTCACTGGCCTGGGACTTGTACTCGGTCAGTTCAGTGCAATTACGCCTCAGTCGTAAAAATTGGCCTTATGGCAGGTTCTCTCTCAAATGTCTAGGATGGAAACTGTCATATCTTAAAAGACAGTTTCTTGCTGTAGGTTTAAAATGGGTGGTACTTTTTAGTTTACCTCCTTCTGTATATACATTTAGCTCAAGAAAGACCATCGATTGGGCAGAAACAGTACTGGTGAATTTGAGATAAGCATTTTGATTATTCAGCCATGTTAGGAATTCCATTGCTGACCTGTGGTCCCCGTTCCAGATGACAAAAACATCATCTATATACCTCTTCAAGTGTCTATTTTGCCCCTGTATGGGTTGTCTGGATGCAGTATCTTATTAGCCTTATCTGAAAGACACAAAATCCGTCTTACAATTATTAGATAACAGAGATTTTGACCCTTCCACACAACTCCTGATGAGCTTAGACGTGGAGAGTCTGTATACGAGCTTGCCACATGATGAAACACTGCAAATCATTGAAGAGGTTCTATTTACTACTCCTTGGAAATACCAAACACCGAGGGGTGTGGTTCCTGAGTGTATCTCTTTGGCATTACAACAGAATTGTTTCCAGTTCAAACAGACTCTCTACTTGCAAAGCCATGGTACCAGCATGGGCAGTACTTTTGCTCCTAGCCTGGCTGGGCTAAACGTCTATCATTTGGAGGCTAATAAGATACTGCATCCAGACAACCCATACAGGGGCAAAATAGACACTTGGAAGAGGTATATAGATGACGTTTTTGTCATCTGGAACGGGGACCACAGGTCAGCAATGGAATTCCTAACATGGCTGAATAATCAAAATGCTTATCTCAAATTCACCAGTACTGTTTCTGTCCAATCGATGGTCTTTCTTGACCTAAATGTATATACAGAAGGAGGTAAACTAAAAAGTACCACCCATTTTAAACCTACTGCAAGAAACTGTCTTTTAAGATATGACAGTTTCCATCCTAGACATTTGAGAGAGAACCTGCCATAAGGCCAATTTTTACGACTGAGGCGTAATTGCACTGAACTGACCGAGTACAAGTCCCAGGCCAGTGACCTCAAGAAAAAACTGCTGCAAAGACAGTATCCAGAAAAGACGATTAACAAAGCAATGAAGAGGGCAAGAAATAATCATAGGGAAGCCCTATTGGAAGACAGACAAAGGGAGACTAGTGAGAACAAAAGACCCATTTGTGTCACAACCTACAGCACTGTGTCAAATGAGGTGTCTAAAATTATAAATAAACACTGGTCTATCTTGAATTGTGGCACCCTACACCTGGAAAAGCCTATGGACGCCCATCGCCGAGGACGGAACCTGAAAGACATCCTGGTACATACCAGACCAAAAATGAATACTGATACAAGGACGAACCCAGCTGGGATCCAGGGCCATTTCCCTTGTGGAAATTGTAGTAGTTGTCATCTAACAGAAAGGAGCAAGACTCTCACGTTTAGCAACGGCACCACTTGGGAGCAACGACATTTCACTAACTGCAACTCTAAAAACGTGGTCTATTTGATAACCTGTCCTTGCAGTTTGGAATACGTAGGAATGACCACCAGAGCAGTGAAGACGAGAATGAGTGAACATAAAAGCAATGTCAGGTGCAAAAAGAGTACTACAAAGATGGCAACGCATTATTTGGCAGAACAGCATTGTGTCAATGACCTGAGGTGGACAATTATTGAATCACTACCATCTGATAAGGGGTTGTTCCAAGAGGAACAAAGATGGGTGTTCCGTCTGGGCACACATATTCATGGGCTTAATGATGATGTCCCATGGTCACAACTTTCTAACTAGAGGCTAAAACCTGTCTCAGTCATAGTGAGAGCCTGATACCCATATCTATTACTTATGACATCATGATCACTTTCCCTCACAATGATCCCATTTCGAAACCACTGTCACTACTAATGAAATAACTGTTATTTTAATCAGGGTTAACAAAGGCTTTATGTAGATAGTTTAATGTGGTAACCCTCCCTAATTAATTTAATAATGACCTTTACTAAGATCCCTTTTGGTAGAACTGTCAATGCTATGAAACAATTTTAATTACAAGTGACTACGGTAGTAGAATATAGTGACCCGCATTGTCTTTTCTCCAACTTGAACAGATAGTGAGTAGTAAATGGTTTTTGTAGCACTACGGGGTTGCAGTCGGCAAGCGGTAGCGAGCGCACGAGACTGAGCGCGTGAGGCATGCAGCCGCGCATTAGCGGAATAGCATTGTCTCCATAAACCAAGCATGCGCATTTACGTCGTACAGACGGATCATGCGCGAGTCCGTCATACTAATCAGTGATGCCCATGGAATGAATAGAACTTCCCTCTCCGATTGATAATACCTAGATCAGGTGTGTGGGACAACAAAACCGGGAATTCAGTGAGCGGAATACCCATATTTGGTCACAATAGGGTTCGAGCATAATTGGTAATTTGGGTAAAATCAATTGGAGTCTTATGGTATAAATACCACCCACAGCCAAGCTCGTATCCATCATTAGAGCGGTGCTGCATGTGGGGAAAGACAGCGAACACTCGTCTCCGGTCTGTGAGTATTTTGGAAAGGACACTTTGGTATGCCTCTTTTATAACAAGTGAGTAAGAACGGATTATCAATTCCTCTATCCACCTATAATTCTCACTCTTTGTATCTCTCCACCTAGATTGCACAAAGTAGCAATCAACCCCCAGACGCCCGTGTGAGCTCATGAAGCAAGCAAACCATATTTATGAAGTATGACCTACATTTTCTTGATGTATTATTCAAACAATCTTGTGTGTTCTATGTAGTGTATGTTGTGTTAGTCCTTTCTTTTACAGGGCCAATTGTGCTACATGGTTGGTTCCAGGTGATTGCACCTGTTGAACTACCCACAATTTGGGTGACCATTTTTGTTTTTCTTTTTCAGGTCATGCAACTGCATGTATCCTGAGCCAAAAACCGCTTTAGGCACATTATAGCCTTTTTATCACTTAAAAATTATCACTTTTTGTTAAATAACACTTAATTTTTGAGTTGCTAAATAGAAAAACGTGAGTAAGGTGGGGAAGTTGTGCTCCCGTCCTGAAGAAGGAGCGTTTGCTCCGAAACATGTCGATGCACACAAGAGGTACTGTTCATTAACACAACAGAGATTACCTCGCACTTCACTTCTTTTAACAGTGCCAGCCCGGGGTTTTGAATAAATTTTTCTTTTTCCCACGAGCCAGGTACTTTTTAACCAGTCACAACCACCACTCACATTATTTACTTTATCACGTGCACCACACACACCACACATAGCCATTTGTCAGTGCTCCCGCGTAGTCGTAGGTCGTAGCACGCCGCATCCCGGTAGAGGGGTGCGAAGACCCCGATGATGAAGCATGACACCAAGGGGCCTTTTGGTGTGTGAAGGGTATTTTAACAAACACTGAGTGCTCCCCCATCCTTTGGGACACACATCTCCTCTGGTAGGATTCTTTTTGTTTAAACATGTTAGTTTGTGGAGTGTGAATCCTACTCATTTACTCTACCTCCCTTCTTTGTTAACTTCTTATATTATTCCAATGCTCAGAGCCTATAAGGGAAATAAGAACTAACCTACATGGCGCCCAACGGTTTGGTAAGGCACTAATTTTATGCTAGATACTGAAGTAACTCAGTCATGCTTTTCTCAGAGTACCCTACTCATAATGCTCCATAAGACATCTGAAGTGGGTATTTATTATTTATTTATTTGAAAGTTTTATATAGCGCAAACAAGACCCTTGCGGGTATCAGAGCGCTTCACATGTCAGATGTAGAAACCAAGAGTAGACATAGCAAACAAAGTTATAAGTGAATCAGATATACAAAAACTGGGGAAAAAACAGTATGGAGCACAAAAACAGAACTAGTAATAAAATACAGTAATAAGTCAGTAAATTCACGTGAATTTAGCCCTGAGGATCGTTTTCACTTCTTTTTTGAAGGAGGCAGTGGAAGGGTTCAATCTTGTTTCAATGGGCAAAGCGTTCCAGATCCTAGGAGCCATACCAAAGAAGGATCGGTTTTAGGTTTTTTTCTTGGCAAATCATTGTGGTTTCTGTAGAAGAGTATTGGCCCTCATGCCTGCAGAGAGCACCAGATTCTGAAGTAGGTAGTACGGGGAATTGTGGTGTAGGGTCTTGTGCATCATACAAGCGATTTTCAGATGAATTCTAGCTTCAAACGGTAGCCAGGTGAGGGCTCTAAGGTCTGGGAGATGTGAGAGGTTCTCTTTGAGCCCGTGATGAGTCTAGCAGCTGCGTTGATAGCGGCTCTTAGTGGGGCTGTCGACCACCTTGAGAGGCCACATAAGGTTACCGTCCCATATTCCACTTTAGGGACTACTAGGGCTTGAACTGCTTGTTTGAAATCGTAGGCTGGCAGAAAGGGTTTCAGATTTTGCAGGGTCTTCATTTGGAAGTTAGCTCCTTTTGTACACGTGCTGCTATGCTGCTGTATCTTTAGGTTACTGTCCAGAGTTACACCCAGCGATTTCACTGATTCGACAATGAGAGGTTGTCCTTTGGGAGCTGTTAAGTGCTTCAGCCGGACCAGGATAGTTGACATTTTGTTAGGGGGAGCGATTAAGAGGAACTCCGTTTTGAGGGAGTTTAGTTTCAAATGGTTTTCCGCCTGCCATGTTTGGGTTTTTTGTAGTGTTGTGTTGAGCGATTTGATGTCTTCAAGTAAGTGGATTTTGATGTAGGTTTGGGTGTCGCCTGCATACATATGGAAGTGAATCTTGGCGAGACTGAGAAGTTCGGTGAGTGGTTCCATGAAAAGGTTGAAAAGGGTGGGTGAGAGGGAGGAGCCTTGTGGAACTCCTAACGTGATTGGCATGGAGTTGGACAAGGATTGATGGACCTTGAATCTTGCGGATCTATTTTGGAGGAAAGATACGAACCAGTTAATCCCATCCCTGCTGATGACGAGCTGGACTCGTCATGGCACACAGTGGCAGGTGCTGATGACAAGTCCAGCTCGTCATGGGCCCCACCATCGGGGAAGCGCTGGCTGTTCGGGTACTTGCGCCTCCCACACAAGTGAGGCACCATTTTTATCGGGAGACCTGGGGTATCACTGGGTGGTAGGAAATTTATGTGATCCCGGTGATGCTGCACTTTCCCACATGAAAATGTGTGAATAAATTGATTTTTTCAGCTACATTTGAGGTCCGCAGGGGGTTCTGGGTAAGGGAACTTTGGGGGATCCACTCAAGCCATACCTCCTTGGAAGCCCCCGGGTGTTTAATTTCCAGAAAGGTGTGGGTTTGGTAGGTTTTCCTAGCTGCCGGCAGAGCTAGGGTTCACAAACTACAGCTAGGTACTTTGCCGGAAAAGGGTCATTTTTCACTGTGAAATTAAGGTATGACCATGTTGCGTTTTGCACCGTTTCCTATCATGGGAAAAAGGGCGACGGGGGCATGGCTTGGGCGCTGATGGCGGAGGTCGCCTAGAAGCTCGGCTCCGTAGTCGAGTCAGCATTTATCCTGCAACTGAGGGCATTTTGGGGAACCCCGACCCCACACAGGACTCCCCCGTGTCCAGTGAGCCTCCCGGACGTGGTTGCAGTCGGCGGCAGCTTCTGGGGAGGCGATACGTCGGAGGAGAGGGACCGAGCGGTGTAGGCTAAGATGGCGCCTGCTCGGCTCTGCTTCCATTGAGGACGGACGGAGACCCGGAGGAGTCGAGGGTTCTGCAGCCCCGGAGACACAGCTGATCCTCCCTTACCGCGGTGACATTCTGTGCTTTGCCCCTGGTGGAGATTGCGGAGACCCGGCGACGGACGCGGTGAGCCCTGCGGCGCTGCCGTGCGACGCCGCGGAGGAGCTGAGTGGGGGGAGGGGCGGATCGGCCCACCCGCGCTCATGCAAGGAGCGGCGGCGGAGTCCTGAGGTGCGGGTTCTATCACCCGGGCCGACCCTCGCGGCGGACAGATCCGGTGGAGCGGAGGGAGCTGAAGACCGCCCTTGCTGCCTCCCGCAGTGCGTGCATTGACCGGGGAGACGGGGCACTGCACTGTGGTGCTTTGACTGGCCGGGAGACCTGGTGCTCGGCCGTGAGGGGAGCGGCCCCAGATTCTGGATCCCTGATCTGGGTATTGAAGGCGCCATGGAGCGGCCATGAATAGAGGCGGAGGGGGGGGCTCGCTCAGCACACCACGGAGGGGACCGGGGCAGCCTTTCATCCTCACTTTTACCCCGCGCCGCAGGACTGGACACTGGCGCAGGGCAGCTGCCGCCGCCACACCCGACGTGACGCTGTGCCTGCTGCTCAAGCGGCCGTTTTGTGGACTGGAGCACCTGAGTGGCTATTGATCGAGTGGCTCCTTGAGATCTATCGACGTCAGTGAGGAGCCTCCCTTGTCCCCATTACCGTCACGGCTGGGGGGCGAACAGCCGCTCTGAGGGTTGGCGTTGTGGGAAGAACTTGAGGGTCCCTATTGCGCACTGCCCTTTTACCCCGGACGCCAGCCTTGACCGCCGCCTAGCGGCCTACGCACCTGGGAGCCGGCTGTTAGCCGTGGAAGGACGCTTTGAGGTTCCTGGCAGCGGAACTGGGCCGGATTGCCTACCCCCCGTCTCTGCGGCGATCCTCCAGTGGACTCCGAACAACATGGGGAAGACGAGGGGTGCTAAGGGGGGTGCCCAGACCGCTTCTGATGTAGAGCCGCCGGAAAACGAAGAGCGCCAGCACCTGGAGGGAACAGGTAACCCACCGATTCAGGAGCAACTGGACAGGATACTGCAGGCAATCACTGAGACCAGATCAGCCCTCCGTGAAGATATAGCTCAAGTTGCGACGGGCTTGGGCCTGCTCAGAGCCGACCACGGCAAACTCTCGGAAAGAGTGAAGGACGTAGAGGGTTCAGTGCGGCGACTGGAGCCGGCGCAGAAAACATTAGACGCCACGATGAAAGATGCCCTGTCCAGGATAGAAGCCCTAGAGAAACGTGCGGAGGAGGCGGAAGGACGCAACAGGAGAAATAACATTCGGATAGTGGGCCTTCCGGAGAAAATTGAGGGAGAGGACATGGTGGCGTTCTTAGAAGATTGGCTGCGGACGACGGTGACCCCGGAGGGGCTGTCGCCCTTTTACACCTTGGAACGAGCACACAGAGTGCCGGCCAAACCGCCGTTGCAAGGTCGTCCCCCTCGGCCGGTGGTGGCGCGGTTGCTCCATTTCCGCGACAGAGACTTACTGCTGCAGGCGGCTAGGAGGGGAGGACCCTATCAGGTTGAAAATAGCTGTGTGAACATTTTCCCGGATTACACTTATGAGACGCAGAGACGACGGTCCACCTTCTTGGCGGTAAAAAGAGAACTGCGTGCTGAGGGTATCCAGTATTCTCTGCTCTTTCCGGCCCGACTCCGCGTTATAATAGACGATTCCACCAAGTTCTTTGACACCCAGGACGAGGTGTGCAGTTGGCTTGAACTGTATAGAGCTGGCGGGGACGGGTTTGGGACCACTTCTCAACCAACAATGGAGGGCGTTCTGCGGCGGAGGCCTAAGAGATTTAGACACCGCAGAGGTGGAACTGCTCGGCCCTCTACGGTGGAGACAGCGGCGGAGAGGCGTGGAGCGCTGGAAATGGTCTCTTCCATGTCGGGCCCTCAGGAGGATCACGAGACGGCTCGTCGGAGCCTGGAGAAAGCGGAGGCCGCTCGGACTCGGAGGGCTCGGAGACTGATAGCGTGAAGCTCCCAGTGGTCACTCCGGAAACTGCGGGGGACCTTCTTGATGAACAATGACACAATTGGGTGAGCCGGTTCTGATTGTGGGGGCTGGGTGGATGGGCGAATGCCTACATGAGGGAGACATGACTTGTATGGAGACCTGCTAATTTATCGCCTGTGGGGAGGGTAGTGGGGTTTCCCTATATAGCCTCTGGTGGCTTCTGACTCGACTGCAAGGTGGCTTGCAGTGAGGTGGCCCCACATTGTCGCTCGGTCCCCCGCATTGCCCTTAAGGCACACCTGCGGTGGCTACCGCCAGGTTAGTTGGGGAGAGATTGTTTGGGGGTACAGTTTGGATGGGAACTGGATGGTACTATTTGGAACCTGTTCTGGGGGGAGGCTGAGGGTTGTTTGTTTAAAAGTTGATTTATTGTTGTTGGATGGGGGAATCGTCATTGGTAAGCAGTTGGCTGGGTATTTGCCCGTGCCTGTAATGTACCTAGAGGGACTGAAGCGCACGACTTGGGATAATGGCTGATCTCTCAACTCTAAAATGCATCACTTGGAATGTGCGGGGTCTGCACACCAAGGCCAGGAGACATAAGGTTCACGCTTATCTAGTGCGTAGAGGAATACAGATTGCGCTGCTGCAGGAGACACATCTCACTAAATCAGAGGGGCTAGCGCTACAGCGTAGATGGCGCGGCCCGGTCTACAACACCACGTACTCGGCTTATGCGAGGGGTGCGCTGATATGGATAAAGGCGGGGGTGCCCTTTCAGGTCCATACTCATACTATAGATCGAGGGGGAAGATTTGTAGCTATAGCGGGGAGACTGGGGGGTCGAGATGTGAGCATTTGCTGCATTTATGCGCCTAACACGGACCAGCTCGCCTTTCTGACAGAGTTGTCGGGTTCCTTAGCCCGCTACCTTTCAGGGCCCGTCCTATTAGGGGGCGATTTCAACTCGGTGCTTGACGTTCATCTGGATAGGTCCAACCCTCCCCTCCCGGACTCCCCGACGCACAGGGTGGCCAGAGGCAGGATGGACTGGCAGACTAAATGGGGACTGACGGATGTCTGGCGAGCGCAGCACCCGCTTGTCCGAGACTACTCCCACTTCTCCGGCATGCATGAGCTTCATGTGCGACTAGATGGCCTATTGGGGTCGGGGGAGGTGGCTTCTTCGGTCATACGCTCTGAGTACCTGACGAGGACCATATCCGACCATAATCCATTACTGGTCGATCTCCGATGGCTTCATGGCGCCTCCTGTGTGCCGACCTGGAAGTTACGCCCAGAATTGCTGGACGACCAGGTGTTCCGTAGTGACCTGGAGGACAAGATTGCGGGATACTTTGAGACGAATGAGGGCACGACCGCTGAGAGAGCCACAGAGTGGGACGCCTTTAAAGTGGTCGTTCGAGGTTATTGTATAACGCAGAAGGTTGGAGTGCGCCGCATAATTCTGGAGGACCTGGCGAAAGCTGATCGAGTCCTCCGCGACCTGGAACTGGCCCGCCCGGGCCGTCCGGAGCTCCAACAACAGACCCTAGCAGCTAAGGAGGCTGTAGCCGTAGAAGTTGAACGACTACGGAGCTATGACCATAAAACTTACCTGACTAGATCACTGGCTGAAGGCGACAAATCGAGTAAGCTACTAGCTTGGCTTGCCAACCCGACGAGACGAACATCGCCGATTGTGGCCATGCGCACTGTGGAAGGCAATGAGGTCTATACTCAACCCAAATTCCTTCACTGCTTCTGGAATTACTATGAGCAGCTCTATCGTAGTCGCTTAACCCCGGACACTACCCCGACGGACACCTTCCTTAGCGATCTGCCGATCCCCGCTCTGGATCCGGAACGGGCGAAGGCCCTGGGACGAGACGTGGAGATTGGAGAGATCAAACACGCCATAAAAAACATGGCGCGAAACAAAACACCGGGCCTGGATGGGATCCCCGTGGAGTTTTATGCGGTATACGTTGAGCTCCTGGCCCCCAAACTCCTACAGGTATATAAGGAGGCGAAGACTTTGGGGCGATTGCCGGGCTCGATGCGAGAGGCCCTGGTGATACCTCTACTCAAGCCTGACCGTGGGGGTGTAGAGCCGGCGTCTTATAGGCCGCTCTCCATGCTCACGGTCGACTATAAGATCTTGAGCAGCATATTGGCCACACGACTGATGGACCACATGCGCTCACTAGTGCATGCGGACCAGGCGGGCTTCATCCCCGGACGTAATACTTCGATGAACATTCGACGTTTGTTCCGACTGTTGGAGGGGGATCATGCCTATGCTCCTGATCCTATGATTCTCTCGATCGATTTGGAGAAAGCCTTCGACAACTTGGAATGGGTTTACCTCCACAGAGTGCTGGAGAGGTTTGGCCTAGGTGAGGGGTTCCTAAGGTGGACTGCGGTGTTATACTTGTCAGCGGTGGCTAGGGTGAAGGCGGGCCCACTGATTTCTCGGCGTTACCCCGTTGAGCGGGGCACGAGACAGGGCTGCTCGCTCTCCCCATTACTATTTGCCCTGGCGGTGGAGCCGCTGGCTATATCGATCCGCACTGGGGCCCACTACAGGGGATTACAGTCTCCGACGGGCCACCAGTACATATCCCTCTACGCGGATGACTTGTTGCTTTTCCTAGAAGATGCTGGGGCGGCCCTGGCTGGCGCTGATTCAGTGCTCACGACTTTTGGATCGGTGTCGGGGCTTCGAGTAAATTGGGCTAAGACCTGCCTGTTCCCGGTCCGCAGCGATAGTCCCGAACCGGACATTCATAGAGAGATCAGATGGGAGCCGGTTTGCTTTCAATACCTGGGGGTGCGCGTTTACCATCGTCCTGCTGACATACTTGAGGGCAACATATCCAGAGGCATCCGAGCGCTTCGAGGTAGCACGGCCTTTTGGTCCACCCTGCCCTTGTCAGTGGCGGGAAGAATTGCGCTACTGAAGATGGTGGCACTCCCTCGCCTGCTATACTATTTCAGAACGCTGCCAATCTGGATCCCGAGGGCTAGCTTCCAGGGTCTGGAGTCCATGATAGTAGCGTTCTTATGGGGCTCAGGCCGCCGACGAGTGGCACTCAGAACCTTGCAGAGACCTAGGGCGGAGGGGGGATTGGCGGCGCCCGACTTTGAGACGTACTACTTAGCTGCTCAGTTGCAGGTCTATACCCAGGAGGTGGCGCGTGAGTTTCGGGGTCCGGAAGAGGTGCGGGGCACTGGCATACCCAGACATGTCCTATCGTATATTGCACTCCAGCAGAGGATTGATCTGCGAGACCTCACTCAGGAGAAACGCACCATACGCTCGTGTTGGAACAGGACGCATCGTAGACTGGGAAAACTGAGACCTTATGCCCCGGAGATCCCGATGGGAATGCTCACGGCGTTACCCCATGGTGGCGACTGGTCACGATTAGGTGAATGGGAGGAGCTAGGTCTACAGACCGTAGGTGACCTCTACGAGGACGGGACGTTGTTGCCCTTCCAGGAGCTACTGGACCGCTATGATGTCCCTAGAGGCGATTTTTTGCTCCATGCGGCGGTCACGAGGGCGCTCCAGGCGCATTGGAGGATGGGTCAGGGGGAACCGCAGGTGTCGGCGGCGTGCCAATACGTCATGATGTCTGCAGGAACGGTTAAAGCTGTCTCCTGCTTATATTCTAGAATGGTAGAGGACAGACTGACCCCCTTGTCGGATCTTAGGGCCCGGTGGGAATTGGACATAGGAAAAGACATCCCGGAGACCGCGTGGGCCCAGCTGTTGCGACAGGCCTGGAAGAGCACGCGTAATGCCCGGTTCCAACTGGTCCACTTCTACATTTTACATCGAGCCTATCTGACACCGGAGAAATTGCAGAAATACTTTAACCTAGAGACCGCGGCATGCCCTAGATGCAGGGCGGACGGAGCGGACCTCATACACATGCTGTGGTCCTGCCTTATGCTGACTGCTTACTGGTCATTTGTGGGAGAGACACTGACTGAAGTGACAGATCGGTCGTTACAGACAGATGCAGCTGTGGGGATCCTACACTGGTTTCCACATACCCCTAAACACAAGATTACAAATAAGTTTATAGATTTAGGGTTGCTCCTTGCCAAACGGGAAATCACCAGACACTGGAAGGCGCGAGTTGGTCCTACAGGTGATAAATGGCGTAATGAACTTCTCAAGTGGGCGGGAAGTGAAAGTACGATGAGATACCAACAGGTGCAGCGGCGAAGGGATGAGAGGTCTCTAGAAGCGGCGCAGGCATGGGAGGCGTTGGTGCAAGCCCTGCGCGACCATGACACACATACTGACTCTGATGATACAGTTGGAGAGGGACCCGGGCCTCAATAACAGATCATGGGTGGGTTGGACCCCCGAGAGAGAACTGAGTCTCTTCTCACGAACTGGTTGACCACACGATACGCTGCTGATGACGAGGGGGTGGGGGGAGGGGGAAAGAGGAGTGGGAGCGCTCTCGGTTTCCGAGGGCATTAGACTACTGTATGACTGCATCTAGCAATTACCTCCTCTGGGGGGATGAATCTGATTGGGGACTGGGGAGGGGATGTTTTGTTTTGTTGGGTTGTTTAGAAAAGCGGACGAGATATACTCATTTCACCTGTTGCACTTTACTGGAATGGATAATTGCTCCCCTGTGGACTGCTGGCACACGCCGCCCGACCCCCGGGTTGTGGGCTGAATGGCCGTGTATAGAGCTGATTCTATTGACGTCCTCCTGGTTTTTCCTACGTATCAGGTGCCACTAATGTGCCAACTTTATTACCTGCAATAAAAACAAATTTCACAAAAAAAATGGGAAAAAGGGCGACCCACACAAGTGAGGTACCATTTTTCTCAAAAGACTTTTGGGAACGCAGGGTGGGTGGACATTTTTGAATTCATACAGATTCCAGAACTTTCTTTCACAAAAATGTGGGGAAAATGTGTTTTTTGTCAGTTTTTTTGGTTTGTAAGGGATTCTGGGTAACAGAACCTGGTAGGAGGCAGCCAAGTCACCCTATCCTGGACTTCCCTGGGTGTCTACTTTTCAAAAATGTATAGGTTTGCTAGGTTTCCCCAGGTGCCAGCAGAGCTAGGGTTAAAAAACCTCAGCTAGGCACTTAGCCAAAAAAGGGTCATTTTTCACTGCGAAATTGTGGTGTGACCACGTTGCAATTTGCGCTGTTTCCTGTGGCAGGCACTAGGCTGATTCACACAAGTGGAGTACCATTTTTCTCAGAAGACTTTGGGGAACATGGAGGAAAAGGACATTTGTGGATCCACGCAGATTCCAATACTTATGTGGAGAAAATGTGTTTTTTGTGACAATTGTTTAGGTTTGCAAGGGTTTCTGGGTAACAGAACCTGGTGGGAGGCAGTCAAGTCACCCCACCCTGGATTCCCTGGGAGTCTACTTTTCAGAAATAAATAGGTTTGCTAGGTTTCCCATGGTGCTGGCAGAGCTGGGGTTCAAAAACTACAGCTAGGCAATTTGCCAAAAAAGGGTCATTTTAAACTGCGTAATTGAGGTGTGACCACATTGCGTTTTGTGCCGTTTCCTGTCGCAGGCACTAGGCCGACCCACACAAGTGGGTTACCGTTTTTATCGGAAGACTTTGGGGAACGCAGGGTGGAAGGACATTTGTGGATACACGCAGATTCCAGAAATTTCCACAACAGAAATGTGGAGAAAATGTGTTCTTTTTGACAATGTTTTAGGTTTGCAAGGGTTTCTGGGTAACGGAACCTGGTGGGAGGCAGTCAAGTCACCACATCCTGGATTCCCATGGGTGTCTAGTTTTCCAAAATCAATATGTTTGCTAGGTTCCCCTAGGTGCCAGCAGAGCTAGGGTTTAAATACTACAGCTGGGCACTTTGCCAAAAAAAAGGTTATTTTTCACTGCAAAATTGAGGTGTGACCACGTTGCGTTTTGGGCCGTTTCCTGTCCCAGCCACTAGGCTGACACACACAAGGGGGGTACTGTTTTTCTCGGAAGACTTTGGGGAAGGCGGAGTGGAAGGAAATGTGTGGATCCGCGCAGAATCCAGAACTATCCACCACAGAAATATGGAGAAAATTTGTTTTTTTTAACACTTATTTAGGTCTACAAGGGTTTCTGGGTAGCAGAACCTGGTGGGAGGCAGTCAAGTTACCCCATCCTGGATTACCCTGGGTGTCTAGGTTTCTGAAATGTATAGGTTTGCTAGGTTTCCCATGGTGCCGGCAGAGCTAGGGTTAAAAAAGTACAGCTAGGCACTTTGCCAAAAAAGGGTCATTTTTCACTGCGTAATTGAGGTGTGACCACATGGCGTTTTGTGCCGTTTCCTGTCGCAGGCACTAGGCCGACCCATACAAGTGGGGTACCGTTTTTCTCAGAACACTTTGAGGAACGCGGGGTGGAAGAAAATTTGTGGATATACGCAGATTTTAGTACTTATGTGGAGAAAATGTGTTCTTTTTGACAATGTTTTAGGTTTGCAAGGGTTTCTGGGTAACAGAACCTGGTGTGAGGCAGTCAAGTCACCACATCCTGGATTCCCCTGGGTGTCTAGTTTTAAAAAATTAATAGGTTTGCTAGGTTTCCCTAGGTGCCGGTAAAGCTAGAGTTAAAAAACTACAGCTAAGCACTTTGCCAAAAAAAGGTTCTTTTTCACTGCGAAATTGAGGTGTGACCACATTGCGTTTTGCACCGTTTCTGTCGCAGGCACTAGGCCGACACAAACAAGTGGGGGACTGTTTTTCTCGGAAGACTTTGGGGAAAGCGGAGTGGAAGGAAATTTGTGGATCCGCGCAGATTCCAGAACTTTCCACCACAGAAATATGGAGAAAATCTGGGTTTTTTTTACACTTATTTAGGTCTGCAAGGGTTTCTGGGTAGCAGAACCTGGTGGGAGGCAGTCAAGAAACCCCATCCTGGATTACCCTGGGTGTCTACTTTTCAGAAATGTATAGGATTGCTAGGTTTCCCATGTTGCCGGCAGAGCTAGGGTTCAAAACCTACAGCTAGGCACTTTGCCAAAAAAGGGTAATTTTTCAATGCGTAATTGAGGTGTGACCACATTGCGTTTTGTGCCGTTTCCTGTCGCAGGCACTAGGCCGATCCATACAAGTGGGGTACCGTTTTTCTCGGAAGACATTGGGGAACGCAGGGTGGAAGGAAATTTGTGGATAAACGCAGATTCCAGAAATTTCCACCACAGGATTGTGGAGAAAATGTGTTCTTTTTGACAATGTTTTAGGTTTGCAAGGGTTTCTGGGTAACAGAACCTGGTGGGAGGCAGTCAAGTCACCACATCCTGAATTCCCCTGGGTGTCTAGTTTAAAAAAATGTATAGGTTTGATAGGTTCCCCCAGATGCCAGCAGAGCTAGGATTCAAAAACTACAGCTAGGCACTTTGCCAAAAAAGGGTCATTTTTCACTGCGTAATTGAGGTGTGACCACATTGTGTTTTGTGCCGTTTCCGGTCGCAGGCACTAAGCCGACCCACACAAGTGGGGTACCGTTTTTTCAGAAGACTTTGAGGAACGTGGGGTGGAAGAAAATTTGTGGATCTACACAGATTTTAAAACTTATGTGGAGAAAATGTGTTTTTGTGACAAGTTTTTAGGTTTGCAAGTCTTTATGGGTGACAGAACCTGGTGGGAGCTAGTCAAGTCACCGCATCCTGGAGTACCCTGGGTGTCTACTTTTCTGAAATGTATAGGTTTGCTAGGTTTCCTATGGTGACGGCAGAGCTAGGGTTAAAAAACTACAGCTAGGCACTTAGCCAAAAAAGGGTAATTTTTCACTGCGAAATTAAGGTGTGACTGTGTTGCGATTCGCGCCGTTTCCTGTGGCAGGCACTAGGCCGACCCACACAAGTGGAGTACTGTTTTTCTCAGAAGACTTTGGGGAACATGGAGGAGAGGGAAATGTGTGGATCCACGCAGATTCCAGTACTTATGTGGAGAAAATGTGTTTTTTGTGACAATTGTTTAGGTTTGCAAGGGTTTCTGGGTAACAGAACCTGGTGGGAGGCAGTCAAGTCACCCCACCCTGGATTCCCCTGGGAGCCTACTTTTCAGAAATGAGTAGGTTTGCTAGTTTCCCATGGTGCTGGCAGAGCTAGGGTTCAAAAACTACAGACAGGCAATTTGCCGCAAAAGGGTCATTTTATACTGCGTAATTGAGGTGTGACCACATTGCATTTTGTGAGGATTCCTGTCGCAGGCACTAGGCCGACCCACACAAGTGGGGTAGCGTTTTGTTCGGAAGACTTTGGGAAACGCAGGGTGGAAGGAAATTTGTGGATACACACAGATTCCAGAAATTTCCACAACAGAAATATGGAGAAAATGTGTTCTTTTTGACAATGTTTTAGGGTATAAAGGGTTTCTGGGTAGGGAGACAGTCAAGCCACCCCATCCTGGATTCCCCCGGGTGTCTAGTTTTCAAAAATGAATAGGTTTGCTAGGTTCCCTTAGGTGACGGCAGAGCTAGGGTTCAAATACTACAGCTAGGCTCTTTGCCAAAAAAAGGTTCTTTTTCACTGCGAAATTGAGATGTGACCACATTGCGTTTTGTGCCGTTTCCTGTCGCAGCCACTAGGCCGACCCACACAAGTGGGGTACCGTTTTTCTTGGAAGACTTTGAGGAACGCGGGGTGGAAGAATATTTGTGGATCTACACAGATTTTAGTAATTATGTGGAGAAAATGTGTTCCTTTTGACAATGTTTTAGGTTTGCAAGGGTTTCTGGGTAACAGAACCTGGTGTGAGGCAGTCAAGTCACCACATCCTGGATTCCCCTAGGTGTCCAGTTTTCAAAAATTTATAGGTTTGCTAGGTTCCCCTAGGTGCCGGCAAAGCTAGGGTTAAAAAACTACAGCTAGGCACTTTGCCAAAAAAAGGTTCTTTTTCACTGCGAAATTGAGGTGTGACCACATTGTGTTTTGTGCCGTTTCCTGTGGCAGGCACTAGGCCGACCCACACAAGTGGAGTACTGTTTTTCTCAGAAGACTTTGGGGAACACGGAGGAGAAGGAAATTTGTGGATCCACGCAGATTCCAGTACTTATGTGGGGAAAATGTGTTTTTGTGACAATTGTTTAGGTTTGCAAGGGTTTCTGGGTAACAGAACCTGGTGGGAGGCAGTCAAGTCACCCCACCCTGGATTCACCTGGGAGCCTACTTTTCAGAAATTAATAGGTTTGCTAGTTTCCCATGGTGCTGGCAGAGCTAGGGTTCAAAAACTACAGCTAGGCAATTTGCCAAAAAAGGGTCATTTTAAACCGCGTAATTGAGGTGTGATCACATTGCGTTTAGTGCCGTTTCCTGTCGCAGGCACTAGGCCGACCCACACAAGTGGGATACCGTTTTTCTCGAAAGACTTTGGGGAACGCGGGGTGAAAGGACATTTGTGGCTACACACAGATACCAGATCTTTCCACCACAAAAATGTGGGTAAAATTTTTTTGGGGACAATTTTTTAGGTTTGCAAGGGTTTCTGGGTAACAGAACCTGGTGAAAGGCAATCAAGTTACCCCAACCTGTATTTCCCTATGTGTCTAGTTTTCAAAAATGTATAGGTTTGCTAGGTTTCCCTAGGTGCTAGAAGAGCTAGGGTGAAAATACTACAGCTAGGCACTTTGCCAAAAAAAGGTTATTTTTCACTGCGAAATTGAGGTGTGACCACGTTGAGTTTTGCGCTGTTTCTTGTTGCAGCCACTAGGCCGTCCCACACAAGTGGGGTACCGTTTTTCTCGGAAGACTTTGAGGTACGCGGGGTGGAAGAAAATTTGTGGATCTACACAGATTTTAGAACTTATGTGGAGAAAATGTGTTTTTTGTGACGATTTTTTAGGTTTGCAAGGGTTTCTGGGTAACAGAACCTGGTGGGAGGTAGTCAAGTCACCCCATCCTGCATTCCCCTGGGTGTCTACTTTTTAGAAATGTATAGGTTTCCTAGGTTCCCCTATGTGCCGGCAGAGCTAGGGTTCAAAAACTACAGCTAGGCACTTTTCCAAAAAAAGTTCTTTTTTCTCTGCGAAATTAAGGTGTGAGCACATTGCGTTTTGCGTCGTTTCCTGTCGCAGGCACTATTCCGACCTACACAAGTGGGGTACCGTTTTTCTCAGAAGACTTTGGGGAACACGGGGTGGAAGGAAATTTGTCGATCCATGCAGATTCCAGAACTTTCCACCACAGAAATATGGATAAAATTTGGGGTTTTTTGACAATTGTTTGGTCTGCAAGATTTCTGGGTAACAGAACCTGTTGGGAGGCAGTCAAGTCACCCCATCCTGGATTACCCTGGGTGTCTGGTTTTAAAAAATGTATAGGTTTGCTAGGTTTCCCTAGGTGCCGGCAAGCTAGGGTTAAAAAACTACAGCTAGGCACTTTGCCAAAAAAATTGTCAATTTTTCCTGCGAAATTTAGGTGTGACAACGTTGCGTTTTGCGCCTTTTTCTGTTGCAGGCACTAGGATGACCCACACAAGTAAGGTAACATTTTTCTCAAAAGACTTTGGGGAACACAGGGTGGGTGTGAATTTTTGGATCCACGCAGATTGCAAAATTTTCCATCGCATGAATGTGGGGAAAATGTGTTTTTTTGTCAGTTTTTTAGGTTTGCAAGGGATTCTGGGTAACAGAACCTGGTGAGAATCAGTCAAATCACCCCATCATAGATTCCCCTGTGTGTCTAGTTATACAAAATGTATAGGTTTGCTAGTTTTCCCTTGGTGCCGATAGAGCTAGGGTTAAAAAACTACAGCTAGGCACTTTGCCAAAAAAGGGTAATTTTTCACTGCGAAATTGAGGTGTGACCAAGTTGCGTTTTGCGCCGTTTCCTGTCGCAGGCAATAGGCCGACCCACACTAGTGGGGTACCATTTTTCTTGGAAGACTTTGGGGAGAGCAGGCGGCAAAGAAATTTGTGGATACATGCAGATTCCAAAACTGTCCACCGCAGAAAATATGGAGAAAATGTGTTTTTTTGACAATTCTTTAGGATTTGCAACGGTTTCTGAGTAACAGAACCTCGGAGGAGGCAGTCAAGTCATCCCACCGTGAATTCCCCTGGGTGTCTAGTTTAAAAAAATTTATAGGTTTGTTAGGTTTCCTTAGGTGCTGGCAGAGCTAGGGTTCAAAAACTACAGCTAGGCACTTTGCCAAAATAAGGTTATTTTTTCACCGCAAAATTGAGGTGTGACCATGTTGCGTTTTGCGCTGTTTCCTGTTGCAGGCACTAGGCCGACCCACATAAGTGGTGTACGATTTTTCTCAGAAGACTTTGGGGAATGCGGGGTGAACGGAAATTCGTGGATACACACAGATTCCAGATCTTTCCACCACAAAAATGTGGAGAAAATGTTTTTTTTGTGACAATTTTGTAGGTTTGCAAGGGTTTCTGGGTAACAGAACCTGGTGGAAGGCAATCAAGTCACCCCAACCTGGATTTCCCTATGTGTCTAGTTTTCAAAAATGTATAGGTTTGCTAGGTTTCCCTATGTGCCGGCAGAGCTAGGGTTAAAAAACTACAGCTAGGCACATTGCCAAAAAAGGGTCATTTTTCACTGCGAAATTGAGGTGTGACCACGTTGCGTTTTGCGCCATTTCCTGTCGCGGGCTCTAGGCCGATCCACACAAGTGAGGTACCATTTTTATTGGAAGACTTTGGGAAACACGGGGTGGAAGGAAATTTGTGGATCCCCACAGATTCCAGTACTTTCCACCACAGAAATGTAGGAGAAATTTATTTTTTGGATCATTTTTTAGGTTTGCACGGGATTCTGGGTAACAGAACCTAGTGGAAGGCAGTCAAGTCACCCCATCCTAGATTTCCCTGGGTGTCTAGTTTTTAAAAATGTATAGGTTTACTAGTTTTTCCTATGTGCCGGCAAAGCCAGGGTACGAAAACTACAGCTAGGCACTTTGCCAAAAAAGGGTAATTTTTCACTGCGAGATTGAGGTGTGACCACGTTGCGTTTTGTGCCGTTTCCTGTAGCGGGCATTAGGCTGAACCACTCAAGTGAGGTACCATTTGTGTTGTAAGACTTTGCGAAACACAGGGTGGGTAGAAATGTGTGGATCCACGCAGATTCCAAAACTTTCAACCACAGAAATACGGGGACAATGTGGCTTTTTTGACAGTTTTTTAGGTTTGCAAGGGATTCTGAGTACCAGAACCTGGTGGAAGATAGTCAAATTACCCCATCCTGGATTCCCCTGGGTGTCTAGGTTTAAAAAATTTATGGGTTTTCTAGGTTCCCTATGTGCCGGCACAGTTAGGGTTAAAAAATGACTGCTACACACTTCGCAAAAAAGGGTAAATTTTCATTGTGAAAATGTGGTGTGTTCACATTGGGGTTTGAGCCCTTTCCGGTCGTGGACACTATGCCTATCCACACAGTGAGGTACCATTTTTATCGGGAGACTTAGGGTAATTCAGATTTGTAAAGCAACTAATATTACCTATTGAGTTTTGATGCATTTTTGCCTTCCAAATGAAAGACATTGTGTAAAATAGAAGTCATTTTGAAAAATGAAGAATAATTCCCATGCTAGTATGAGTTTTCCCAATTTTGAAAATGAGCAAATATATACTTTTTCTAAACGATATAATTTGTACCCTTTTCATAAATACATAGGTGTCTTTCATACAGATTTTTCCATGTATACATTTTCACACAATAATTGCTATAGACCCGGTACATAATAAAAAGCCTTTGCAAATTGCTACTTAGTTTTTGACTCTGGGTTCGTGTGGTTCTTGGTGAACCTACAAGTTCTATATATCCCCACAACCAGGAAGGTCCAGCGGATGTAACAGTATATTGCTTTCAAACAGCTGTCATAATTAATTACAAGAAGTTACAGGTGAAAACGTTGACACAAAAGGCTGTTTTTCTCAACTAATTTTCAATTTTTCCATTATTTAACTGTTAGTTTCTATAAAGAAACCTTAATGGATCTAAACAAATGACCCCTTTCTGAATTCAGAATGTTGTCTACTTATTTTAAATGTATAGCTTCCCAGGATTCATTATTGCTTTCATATCATTTTTAACATTAACTGGAAGTGTGATGTATTCCTATAGGTTCTGTATAGATCCCCCTTTTCCTGACCCTATTCTGGTTAACAAATTAACTAGCAGCCATCCCATGATGCAGAAACCGTTATCTGATTAAGCCAGACCACGGCACAGGAGCGCGTTATCTGATTAGGTCATAACGCTTGCCATCTAATTAGGCAAGCAATATTCCTCCAGCCCCTGATAAGGCATACGGAGTTCTCAAAACAAATCAAACCTATGACAACCTGGGAAAATCCCTGCGGCCATTGTTTTGATTTCTCAAAGAACTTCAGTAAAAGAATGTGCTAACGACCAGCTCGTATGACATCCTTATTGACGTATCTATGTCCATCCTTACGTCAATCTCGGCACCTTACAGGTATAAATATTACCGATATTGCCTTAAGCAAACACACGCGGTGGTGACGAGATCGGAGCAGCGAGACTTGCCGAAGCCCAGCAGAGAGCGAAGCCCACTGGCGCTGCCCCGCCTTCCTGACGCGCTGAGAACGAGAAGCTGCCTTTCTCCTGCCGAGAAATCCAGCTCCGGCGCTTTCGAGCAGCCCTCGCAGGCAGCTTGGAATATCGAGACCACAGACGAGAGATACCATCCCTCAACCATCCTAGATTCAAGGTACAGAACTGAATAACCCTTTGCAGAGAATTCTTGAGTCAGTCACTTGGCAAAACAAACTTAACTCAAACTGCTACTTTCTATCCCCGCCCACGTATTAGGCTTAGGTCAGGTACACTGGGGTAGGCGTAGTTAGAAGCACCAGTTGAGTACGATTAGTCAAATGATTTATATGTATGTATCTATTTTATCCATTTTAAAACACCATATGGCTTAGAAACCATATAAATGTTTTTACAGTATTATTTTATACTTCTGCTTTTATTGTATGCACTTTACTTAACCATAAGTATTGCTATAATATCGATCCATTTCTCTTGTACGAGAAAAGAGACTGATCAATAAATAACATCTTTTATTGAACACGCCCGTCTCTTCCTTTTCTCTACAAACTGGTGAAACTAAGAATGCACGTACTGACTGAGTAAAATAAGTTGTCTTTTGTTTTCACACGACTCTAGAGGTACACTCTTGATTAGGGGAGAGCAAAGTTGTCATGTTCTATGGTTGTCAGAAACTAAATCCCTTCTTGTCTATCCAGGGAGGTTCAACTCCTCCTTGCCTATTCGAGAAAGTTTCTAGTGAACTCTGAGCTAGCTGGCAAACCCAACACTTTAAGTCTAATATCGACAGTAGAAGACCTAGTTAACGTCTGGTCTAGGTCTATACTATTGGAGGTATTATTCCAATGCGCAGAGCCTATTGGGATAATAGGAACTACACTACATGGCGCCCAACGTTTGGAAAGGCGATAAAACTAACGCAAGACTTTAGAGTAACTCAGTCGTGCTCTTTCACTCAGACCCTTTTTTCCCATAATACTCCAAAGACGTCTGGAGTGGTTGAGAGGTAAAATCCGCCAAACCTCGCAGGAGGGAACTCCTATGTATGGTTCTTGGTTCAATCAACGTTGAAGGATACACTGTTCCAAAATATTGTGCATCTAATCTTTGTTTCCATAAGGAACCTGATCTGCAAACAAACAGAATAACCTTCCTGACAGTAAAATGTCAGAAAGTGATGATGAAAGAGAGAGAGTTAGATTAGCAGCTGAACTAATAGAAGCTGATCATACTATGCAAGAAGCAGACCCGGATATAAAACTCATCCCGGTCAACATAAGAAGATCTATAACGTTAAAACTTATAGAAAATGGACTGACACCAAGAGGTGGTACAGTCATATTCGTAATTGAGGCACACGAATATCGGCAGACAGAGGTATTCTATTCATGGATAAACTTTCCAGCAGCAAATGCTGTAACAAAGGACTTCCACTATTATAAAATAGAGGAACCTCCTAATGAGTACACTCCTTTCGAGGAAGTGGAAGTACCACTCAAATTCCAAGAGCACCTGCTCTTGTTTAATGGCGCCCTAAAACATAATAATCACATCACCAGGCTCGGTCCACTAGGTAGACCAGGAGCAACGTGGCCGGTCCTAGCCGGATACACACCACATCCAGACATCGAAAGAATGTCTACAGCAGATCTTTTAGTACAACTAAAACAATTAATTAAAATATATAGACAATTAGTCCAATATGTAATGCGGACTTCAACTGTCCTACCAGTAATTAAAATTCCACAGCTGACCCCTCATCAGGGGAACACAAATAAAATTACACCACAGAACATACAGTCCTGCCTAGGTAAAGTACCAGCTAAACGGGAACAAATACCATTCTGGTTAGCACAAAAAATCACCCAAATAGAGGCGGTATTTCCGGATACCACCCCGGTAGAAAAACACAGGATTCTGACTATCTGTCTTCCAATGGGAATCGCACCACACGTGGAGGACTGTGACACTTGGGGTACAGTCTTTGCTTCCATTTACACAAAAACACATGGAGTTCCATCCATGTCAGTAATACCAGATGTGCTAAAACAAATTCAAGACGAATACGGTCCAGAACCCGCTTTAACTCTCGGTATGAAATTACTAAAAGACTTCAAGCAGGTCTCGGCAATATTACTAGCCAACATAAAAGGAGAAGCAGCGAATGTGGCGATCCGCCAGAGGTTAAAAGAGACAGATATAGCAGACCAACCAGCTGAAATTGCCAGAATTATAGAAAAATCCTATGAAGAACTAGGTAGAGATAGTTTGGGTGGAATACCAGTGAAGCCCCAACTAATTGAAAGTCCTGAAAAAATGTTTATTAAAAATAATCTAAACAGTCAAAAGAAGAACTGGGATGGAAACAAACAATCCAATCCAAAAGAAAAGAGATTCCAGTCCAGAGGAAGGTCTCCTCGGCGGAGAGAAAGATCTCCGGACCAAGGACCCAAGTCTCCCCAAAGGGAGCCCTCTGTGAAAAGATACAACCTTAGAAATAGGGATAACATAAAGAAACCTGATAGATATCAAGATTTTGATACACGTCCCTCTCAATCTTTTCAGACTTCCTCGCAGAAATCGGAAAGAAGAGGACGATCGGAACCCAGGGAAGGGCACGTCAAGTCCAAAGACAAGGAACCTGCTCATCCAAATAAAAAATTACAGTTTCCAAAGAAGAAGGTAGCCAGTATTAAAGTATTCAACAATGCCGAGAATACTGAGGACACAGCTGAAAAACGGAGAGTGGGCTCAGACAATGCTAGACAGCGCAGCAGAAGTGAGCATAGCACGCAAAGTCCTTATGAATCATCTGGAGACAGTGGACACGAATGAATACATTCAAGTGGAAACTGCAGACACCAGAGTTAGCAAACCTCACAAAATATATGAAATAACTTTACGTATAGAAGGGGATAAGACTAGAAAAATAAGGGGCCTTTTTTGGGATAATCTCTCCGAGGGCTATGACATCCTTCTAGCTGAAAAAGATTGGCCACCAGAGTTTGTCAGGGAGTGCCCACATGGCGAAGAAATAATTATGCCTGCCTTCTCAAATCATATTCCAATTCATAAAAAATATACACTTGCAAGAAAGTGGGCAGTAGCTCAAGCTCCTGCTTTATATAAAAATCATGTGGGATGGGATGAGGAATCTCCTCCACACAAAATCCAGTTAAAATCACAACCCACTGCACAAAGGCAGTATCCAATCAAGCAAGAAGCTAAAAAACAGGTAAAAAAAATTCTAGATCAACTAGAATACCAGGGGGTGATTGAAACTTGCACCTCACAAATGAACAACCCTTTGTTTCCTGTCTCCAAACCAGACAATTCATATCGTCTAGTTTTGGATTACAGACACCTTAACTCATGTTGCAAAACTTTTGCAGTACAAAACTCGCATAGTGCTGCACTAATGAATAACATAGTGCGCAAAAAATATAAAACAACATTAGACATCTCTAATGGATTCTTTTGTCAAAATATAGCACCAGAGAGCAGATACTTATCAGCATTCTCAATAAATGGCGCTCAAAAACAATTCTGTTGGTTACCCCAGGGGTACAAGAACAGCCTAGGATTATTCTCAGCGAGAGTAACAGAGTTACTACAAACATATGATGACGAAGCATTATCTTATGTCGATGACATATACCTAACAGATGATGACTTGGATACTCACTTGAAGAGAGTGAACACCATAATACTTGGGTTCGCAGCAGAGGGTTACAAATTCAACTTTAAAATATCTAGAATTGCCCATCTAACAGTCCTGTTCTTAGGATATGAATTATCAAGTGAAGGCAAAAGCCTGGCGGACAATTTCCTAGAGAAATGTGCCGTACTCCAAGCACCTAGAACACTAAAAAACCTACAGTCAATTCTAGGTTTCCTAAATTTTGGAAGAACATACATTGCAAATTACGCAGAAAGGGTCAAACCCCTTTATGATCTAATAAAACCAGATTTTAAAAAAACAAACTGGACTCAAATACACACAGAAATTCTGAGATCCTTACAAACAGATATGTTAACTAAAACAAAATTAGAAACACGTGATAACACACGCAACCTTGTGATTCGAGTCATCCCAGGAAGATGCGGATTCACATACCTGACCTCTAACGAGGGAGAAAAGGTACCAATTGCATTCAAATCACACTTGTACACAGAAGCTGAAAAGAAATTCAGCATTAAAGAAAACATTGTTCATGCAGTTCAAACCGCAATAGCTAGAGAAAAAGATAAAGCTGACGGTAGACACATCACAGTCAGAACAGCAGAATCAGCCTTTGAGGCATTAACAACCCCGTGTAATTTACCAACAACAGCATTGAATCCGGAATGGATACAATGGGTGAATTCTATTACAATGGACAAAGTGAAATACTACTTTGATCCAGAACTAGAGGAATTAAAATATCTAGAATATGAAAGAATATTCCCTCTGCCAATCGACATTCTGCCATTGCGACAGTACGCTTGTGTAATCTATACAGACGGACATGCTCAACCATCCGTTTGGGGAGAACAAGCATACAACCCCACATGTGGGATTACAAAAGAAGTGTGGCGCGGAAGTATACTAAGACCTCTATTAACAAAAACACACTCAGTAGAAACTAATTCAGAACAACAGACTGAAATAATAGCATTGAAAATGGCGCTAGATAATGCAGATCGCGAATTCCCGACACTCATAGTGTCCGATTCGTATTACTGCGTCAAATCATATAACAGCGATTTACAGAAATGGATTCAAAACGGTTACAAAGATGACACAGGTGCAACAATAAAGCAAAAACTGCTTTGGGAACAAATAGTTCTTTTACAAAAGGAACTACCAAAGACTCACGTGATACATACACTGAGTCATCAGCGTGATGGCGTTCACGTTGCAGGGAATTCATTGGCTGAGAAAGCCACAGCGGTAGCAACTGAATCGGCTTCCGTAGCTAGAAAAAAGCATACAGTAAAATACATTGACGGTGAAACAATGCTGGCGGTGAAAACGTCATCAAAAGGCGACTGCTCAGCGTTACCGATCAGTTACCCACTCAAATATACATACATAATCGATGCGAACTCCGTTGCTTTTGCTCGAATCTCTGGAGTGGGGGATAGAGTGATTCCAAACATGGACAGGAGAGGCTTGTGAATAGCAGACGCACATATGGGTGAGGGTCTCAGACACCTCAAACTAAAAGATTCTCTGGAAGAATTACAATCAGTGTACTGGTGGCCAGGCATGAGCCTGCATCATACCATTTTTGTAAAAAACTGCCCAAACTGTAACAGAAATCGCAGTGGTGAAAGAAACGGTATATTACCTTGGAGTTTCACACCAGAAAGGATCAACAATAAAAAATAAATCCCAATATGAAAAATGTGTCGTATTAACATACAGAGACTAGTTTTCACTTATAATGTAGACCCCAACTTTCGGCTGATGCCAGAACTGTTATATCAAGATTTGCAAGTCTATAATGGCATATACGCTAGAAGCATGCTACGTACTGACCAATACCTTCCCATTTGCCTCTCGGGTTTGTGGGGAGTGCTTAGCCAGAATGAGCATTGCATTTGCGGAAATCTTCTCACTTCCTTCCTGAGGGATACGGGATGGTGTAAAGAAAAAACCAAAGGCATAGAGCGATCTATAACAGCAAAGGTATTAGGTTCGGGAGCTGGGTGGGTCAAACATCTAATAAGTGTCCAACGTAGTCTAAATAACTTGCCAAGAAATTCTCTGAAGGGATTCAGTCCGTACGAATTATTGTTTGGAACTAGGATGTTAGTCTTAGATCTTGACAGTCAGACTTCAGTGGTGAAAGAAAAAAGCTTTGATATCAAAGATCGTTTGGCTATTTTACAGGACTTAAACGAAACAAGAAAAGACCTGAGCAACATAAAGTTGAAACAACAGCCAATAACCACTGAAGAAACACCGCCTGTCCCAGCAAGACCTGTCTGGATTCCAAAAATCGGGGATCTAGTCAGAGAAAAGATCGCGGTAAAGAAGGAATTTGGGCCTTCTTACAGAAAAGCAGTTCCTGTCTTGTCTATCAACGGGACAAGATCAGTTGTACTACCGCCGCTTGCTGGTAAAAAGGAGAACCGAGTTGTATCCATCGACCTGGTAAAACCACAATCATGTGGCCGATAACAAACAGTAGGCCAAGTGGACTCCCGATAAGTAGCAGAACACCGAGGTTTGCTACAAGTACAGAGGTGCTAACTAAAAGGCTAATCACATTCGAAACACCTACAGAACAACAACAAGGACTGTGCAACAATGCAATGGAACTCACACCTCTGAATACCCAAATAAAGACATTTAGTAGAGACACATCAACCTACAATGAAGTAACAAATGAATATGCTGAAGCTGCAAGAAACAGTAATCCTGAAGCAATTGGAACAATTGATAGAACAGCATCCGGCTACTTCATAAACTTCAATGATTCCTCTGAAGACCTCAGTGAATCAAAGGCAAAGCCATCAATAAAAACCCTTAAAGTCAGAGCTGAGGAGCTTTTGAAACAGCTGAAAGAAACCTATCTGATTTCTCCATGGATTGAATTTTGGGTGTCCTTTGGTGTATTTATCCTCATACTTTGGCTCATCATGATACTATGCTTGGGACGCTTCATTGAGGGAAAATATGCAAAAATGGACACAGCAAGCCAGAAAATCAACTTGATCCTCAAGCCACACTCGTCTTCACACGTCAAGAAAAGAGAACTTTCTTCAGTCAACTTCACAGCCAATCCTATACCGGGTGCGGTAGCATGGGACAATACTGACTATGAAATTTATGGTCCGGTTGAGATCCTCAAATATCCACACCAAATTAAGATCTCGTTGAGTGACTTTGTAAAACCAAACTCATTTGCTGATGATTGGGACTTTGAAAGTATTAATGACATGATGTCTGATCTAGTGATATCTGCTAAATTTACCAAACATGATTATTTGCAGGGTTCGTCTAATTATGATAGTATGTACTGCTACAACCACTATGGTAACCATTTTCTACAAAAATCTGCACAACCTAGAAATGTTTTAAATTATAATCAATGGGAACATTGTGCAACCCCTCCAAAAGGAAGCTCAAGAACCGTTTATGACAAATATTCATATTTTTCAGGGTTCAATACAAGTAAAGCTGAAACATTTTATTTTAAATTGTCAAATAAGACAGGAACAAAAACCATGCTTACAAACACAAAATTGATATATTCGGACTCATTTTTTGAGCAGATGAATACATTTGGTTTTGATTATTGGGAAGTAAAAAGTGTTTGGGGTACAAAAGAATGGCAAGTACAAGGTATAGAATCATTGTTTAGAGCCTGCATGATCCCAGAACAAATTATATTCTTGAATGACACTATTCAACAAACTACCTGTCTTGGATTAGCCAAAATCAAAGACTTAAATAAACCGTCTATTCCAAAACCAACAATGAACAGCAATAACTCTGCGGATGAAGAGATAGATGTAAACTATGTACTAAACCAAAACAGAACAAATCCTGATTGGAAACAATGGTTAATCTGGCCCACAGATACTAATAACTGTCAAGACAGATTCCTGAACAAAAAACAGGGGTTCACATTGACCATGCCAGACCCTAGATATTCCCAAAGACAACACCCAGGGATAATCACCACCTACAATGTGGGCAAACTCTGCCTTCAATGGCTACAAACTTCCACACTGACAGAGATTAAGCAACACCTAACTTTACTTACTGATGGTGCTGACTTGCGTGATTTCATTATGGGACCGCGCAAACAGCGTCAAAAACGCTTCATAGCAGCCTCTATATATGCAGCTTACAACGAGGCCTGGAAGATAACTCAAATTGAGACAGCAGAAAGTATACGGGAAATTGACCGTATTAATTTGGAAAAATCACTTTCTGTAGTGGACAATGGGTTAATGACTCTGTCCTCCAGAATTTTTTCATTGGACAGTATTGTGTCTTCAGCAATCGACATAATATCGCAAGACTTACTGTTGTTACAACACGGTCAGTCTCAATTGCGTTCTATTGTACAGCTTGGCTGGACGTTACAAAATCTGCGTTCAGGCTATGTGCCTTGGCGTTTAATCAACACAACGTCACTATTCAATATCTTTAACCTTACTGATAAACAAATCAGTATGGCACAGAAGGGTGCTGATTATACAATCCTGAGCATTGAGAAACTCGAGAGATTACCATTGACAATGTCAGAACGACCTGTCATTGAATGGATAATACATGGGATAATTAATATTCCGATATCTACTTTCAGGTTTCAATACTGCCAAAAATATATACAGGCTGGCATGTATGAAAAATTGGGAAAAGGGTACATTAAGTCAACATGGAGATTGCCCTATTCACATGCATGTGTCAGTAATAAAGGCCAGAAAGTGTTCCTTAGTGGCAATAATTGTGCAATGTCACTAAGCGATACACTTCTGTGTAATGGAATTAGTTTGCATGGAGCCTGTGAAGGGAACTCAAATAACCTTTCATGTCACCAGCTAGGCACACCTGCAACACAGATAGAACCATTCTTTAAAAAGACTCTATAACGGGAGTTACATCCTAATTGTGGATCGCAGATGTTGTAGTCTACTGCCCGGGGTTCCTTATCTCATAAGTACGACTGCGAAGGTCATGTGCTGTGGACGCTTATTGTTCCCCAGCTCCTTTCCAGACAGGGAGGCAAGGACATGGCCTAACTTGAAAATTACTTCTATTCGAATTGATACTTTAAGCAGAATGAAAACAGTGCTTCTTCAGACGCCGACCAGGCTCACGTCATCAAAAGAAACATATGATCTCCTAGTCGCAAGGACGACTGCAGAGATTCACTCATTGTTATCAACTAATTCCCCCATACATTTCGCAGAAATCCTGAATGAAATCTTGAATATTTCTGATACCAGTGGAGTCTCAAATGTATTTAAGACATTGTTTTCAGGAGCATTAACACCATTCAAAGCCATACTGGGTATTTTTCCAGACCTCGTCCATTCGATTTTTGGAGGAGTTCCCCTCATTTTGGGACTAATTGCAGGAATCCTATTCTTGGTCCTTATATTTCGTTATGGCAAACCATGTCACAGACAAAACACCTGCGACAAGGGAAGAAACAATCCGAGCCATTGGATACCGGGACCGGATATCAAAAATCCTGGGACTAACCCGGCTTAGAGACCTGAACATGACTTGGTTTCTTTCATTTCGGCCGATATGGCAAAGATGTGTTTTACCTGTATTAAGGTGCATGCTGTGCGGAGAAGCATGCGTGTTGGACACCTCTCTGACGCTACAATCGGATGCGCCAATGGATGCAGAAACATTGTTGGGTCCGGTAAAGGCTCATGCATTGTGCTGCCCTCAGCGGCTGCCAATCCTGATGACGGCATTCGTGGAAACTTCACCACTACGATTGAGGGGTAGTGAAGATCAAGATGAAAGCAGCATCGATCAGGTACGACCTTCTGTCAGCAATACTACTCAAAACGTCAATGGAGACAATCATGCAAATGAATGCATGGTTACATCTTTTTCCGAGTTAGTGGAACTCTCACAGGAAGCTGTTGACAGCTTTTTCAGCAGTCTCAATGATATGATGTTCTCACCAGAGCAGAAATAATGACTCTTGAACAAGCTAGCACACAGCGTTCCCGACACCTTGAATTTGGCCTTCAACTTTAATAATAAAGTAGCAAGATCAACTTTTCCTCCAGTCCACGGACAGCAATTTTTTTAGCAGCCCCAAAATATTTTTTACATTTTTCGGGACACTTATCTTCTGCTTAAAGTAAGAACTATTCTTAGAGAACTAATTTCTGTTTTTAGAAACTTCATAGACATTAGCTGCCCGCTGGTATGTTCATAAATATTTTTTAACTGTGATGAAGTGGTCTCGAACTTTTCTTCTGTATTAAGAGCCATTTCATGTGTAATTCTCATATTCGATTACTAATAATGTATACATATGCGTGATTAATTTAGCATTATTCTACTGCTTGAGTGCATATAGTACATGTGACTATTTTTTTTCCCGTATATTACATAATTTCGAAATGCATTATGTGTATTTTGGGGTGGTAGGTATACACGATACTCTACAGTGTGTTTTACTATGCCTAGATTCGTAAATATGGCCATAGTTAGCGTGGAGTGGGTGTGATGTATTCCTATAGGTTCTGTATAGATCCCCCTATTCCTGACCCTATTCTGGTTAACAAATTAACTAGCAGCCATCCCATGATGCAGAAACCGTTATCTGATTAAACCAGACCACGGCACAGGTGCGCGTTATCTGATTAGGTCATAACGCTTGCCATCTAATTAGGCAAGCAATATTCCTCCAGCCCCTGATAAGGCATACGGAGTTCTCAAACAAATCAAACCTATGACAACCTGGGAAAATCCCTGCGGCCATTGTTTTGATTTCTCAAAGAACTTCAGTACAAGAATGTGCTAACGACCAGCTCGTATGACATCCTTATTGACGTATCTATGTCCATCCTTACGTCAATCTTGGCACCTTACAGGTATAAATATTACCGATATTGCCTTAAGCAAACACACGCGGTGGTGACGAGATCGGAGCAGCGAGACTTGCCGAAGCCCAGCAGAGAGCGAAGCCCACTGGCGCTGCCCCGCCTTCCTGACGCGCTGAGAACGAGAAGCTGCCTTTCTCCTGCCGAGAAATCCAGCTCCGGCGCTTCCGAGCAGCCCTCGCAGGCAGCTTGGAATATCGAGACCACAGACGAGAGATACCATCCCTCAACCATCCTAGATTCAAGGTACAGAACTGAATAACCCTTTGCAGAGAATTCTTGAGTCAGTCACTTGGCAAAACAAACTTAACTCAAACTGCTACTTTCTATCCCCGCCCACGTATTAGGCTTAGGCCAGGTACACTGGGGTAGGCGTAGTTAGAAGCACCAGTTGAGTACGATTAGTCAAATGATTTATATGTATGTATCTATTTTATCCATTTTAAAACACCATATGGCTTAGAAACCATATAAATGTTTTTACAGTATTATTTTATACTTCTGCTTTTATTGTATGCACTTTACTTAACCATAAGTATTGCTATAATATCGATCCATTTCTCTTGTACGAGAAAAGAGACTGATCAATAAATAACATCTTTTATTGAACACGCCCGTCTCTTCCTTTTCTCTACAAACTGGTGAAACTAAGAATGCACGTACTGACTGAGTAAAATAAGTTGTCTTTTGTTTTCACACGACTCTAGAGGTACACTCTTGAATAGGGGAGAGCAAAGTTGTCTTGTTCTATGGTTGTCAGAAACTAAATCCCTTCTTGTCTATCCAGAGAGGTTCAACTCCTCCTTGCCTATTCGAGAAAGTTTCTAGTGAACTCTGAGCTAGCTGGCAAACCCAAAACTTTAAGTCTAATATCGACAGTAGAAGACCTAGTTAACGTCTGGTCTAGGTCTATACTATTGGAGGTATTATTCCAATGCGCAGAGCCTATTGGGATAATAGGAACTACACTACAGAAGGAGGTTGAAAGCACTAAAAATAGCAAAAATAGGCAATGTTCCAGAAAAATACCAAAACTTTGTAAAAAAATGATGGTTCTTTGACAAAAGACAGTCATTTCCCAAAAGCTGGGGAAATGGTTATATCAGCCCCACAAACCCTTTTTGATAACATTTGCAGGGAAAAACCCAGACGCTTTCATTTGTAGCCCATTTTTCCCATTTTTCTGAAAAAACAAAACTTTTACTGTATTTTGGCTAATTTCGGGGACCCCTCCAAGGGAATCCACAAACCCTGGGTACCTTTTGACTCCCCATGATGTTGGAAGAAAAGGACGCAAAATTGGCGAGGATACCTTATGTGGTCAAAATGTTACAGGGGCCTAAGCGGGCACTACCCCAAATAGCCATAAAAAGGAATAGCACAGGAGGGGAAATCGCCTAGCAGTGAAGGGGGTAAATACAGCTCCAGACAGTCCCATTCTGTGTTTCAGGAGATCTATCAAGTTACAGTGTTTGACAGTGTCAAATGCTGATGACAGGTCTAGTAAGATTAGTAAACAGGCTTTGTTTTGGTCTAGGATTATGCTAAACATTACACAAATGAAAGTGCAATTGTAGGGGGGCACAACATGTACCAATTCTGCACCCACCCATGGGCAGATTTGCCCTGGGGTCCTGTTGGGAGCCCCCTCCTTGCCTTTCTACCAATTTTTGTCATGGCGGGATTCAAGGCTTGCAGAAGGGCAACTTGTAATATGGATGTGGTGCCGGGATCGGAACTGCCTCCATTCCTCACCACTTTGCACACAGCTGGCACCTTGGGATCTTGGATCCTGGCAGTGTTGTAGTGGGCTGGTTGCTGTCCTAACACCTATCTCGGAACAACCTGCCACCGTGAGTACTGTGGTCTCAAGAACATCGTACTCTTAATAAGCCTTTATGTGTTGATCCCCTGCTCCAGAGGCATGGGATCACAACATGTAATTACACTTCTTACTTTTAGGCAGCAGCATCTTCCTCATCAAAAGACACAAACCAAGTCACAGTCTTCAGCATACCCCTTCCCCATTATGAGATAAACTGTGTCGACTCATAGGAGGGACAAATATAGAATAATCAACCATTGAATGCAAGGATATGGAATAACTCAAAGCTTAAAGTGGGTCCTATTATGTTTCATTATAGCCTCTTGTATCCCTGTGCTAGAAATTTGGTATCTAGTTGGCAGGTATTTACACCCTGTCCAAGAGGGTACCACAATCCTGGTCAGGGTAGCCCAGATACTCACTTTAAATTAGCCTGTGCTCACCGTCTGGTAGCTTCGGCACAGAGCTGGCAGGCTTACCTTAAGAGGCAATGTGTAAAGTATTTGTGAAGCACATATGAACACAATGAAAACACCACAAAAAAGACTCTACACAGGTTTAGAAAGATAGAGAATATTTATCTGAGTAGTGCAAGACCAAAATGACAATAATCCAATCACTAGAATTTGAGATATGAAGAATAAGCACGAAAATAGTGCTTAGCAGTCACTAGCGGTCAAAAGGTTTCTTGACGTTGCCAATGACCAGTACAAATTCAAATTTCAGACTGAACGTGATGAACGCCTGTTCATGTACGACATGCACGCAGGTCCCACTGGAAAAAGTATCTTGGCTAGAGCAAAGAGTAGATGTCAAGAGCACAATACAATGGTTTCAATTCAAGCAGTAGGGTTCCCCATAGTTGTCGAGCTCCATACAGATGAAGGCAATGCATCATCGTCGAGCCACACAGAGCGTCAATGTCAGGCCATGCAGGCTCTGGAACAGCTATCATCGAACAGCCTCTGTCTCAGCGTCGATGAGCGATGTATCAGTTCCGACTGCACAGTGGTGCCCAGGCAGGCTATCAGAATGCAGATGAATGCCAATCAGTCCTCTGTCACACCCACCCTTCCTGTGTTTGTGGCTGTCTAAAGGGAGTGCACAAAGTCTAGTCATTTATTGGGGACAGGCTGCAGGCACATATAGCAAAGTAAAGAGCAGAGAAATGTTCACATTCTAAAAGTACCATTTCTAAAATAGTAATTCTGAAACAAACTTTATAACTTATCATCTCCATTCCAAAGATAAGAAACATTATGCAGCTGCTCCTATCTAATCAGGAATTCCAAGATAAAGGTATTTAAGACATTCCCAACGCTATCCTATGAGAGAAGTAGGCCTTTTAGTAGTAAAAACCAAATGTAGCTGTTTATCGCTACCAAGACATGTAAAACTTAAAAGTACTTTCCTACCTTTTGCTTATAGGGCACCTTGCCCTTAGGGGTACATAGGGCCTATGTTAGGGGTGAATTATGTGTTATTAAAGGGACGTGTAATGCTTAGCAAATCGTTTCAATGCCAAGTACAGTAAACTGCACACATAGGCCCTGCAACGGCAGGCCTGAGTCAGGTTTGAAGGATACGTGTGTGGGAGGCACAACCAGTGCTGCAGGTCCACTAGTATCATTTAGATTACAGGCCCTGGGTATATATTATACAACTTTAGAAGGGACTTATTGGTAAACTAAATATGCCAATCAGGGATACACTAATGTCACAGTTTTTAATGGAAGAAGCACAAGCACTTTACCACTGGTTAGCGGTGGTAAAGTGCTCACAGTCCTAAGGCCACCAAAAAGATACAGCAAAAAGTGGAGTTAAGCAGGCAAAAAGTTGGAGTTGGGAGAAGACTACTCTAAGGTCTAACACAACCACACCCACCTCCACCTGCAAATAAGGAACCTCACAGGTGTTTCTAATTGAATAGGACTGTAAGCGACATTCTATTACAAGCTACAGGAACTGAAATAGTTTAAAAAAGATATTAATGTTTAAAACTGTGCATTTACTTTTTGAACACAAGCTTTTCTCTATACCCAGTAGCAGATTCCTAAATGTTTGTATTATTGGAGAATGGCTTTTGATGCTCTTTCATGTGAAATTTGCATATCTGTATCTGCCTCAATACTAGTTCATAGTGCTTTTAAGATTTTGAAATGCATTCTGTTGGTAAATCATATCACCTGAATGGTGCAGACCTTCTAATTAGCCTTGTAAGTGCTCCAGGTTTTACATAGGCCCCTGGCAGAGTCAGAGGAGGTTGTGTCAAGCCAATGTGATAAGGAGGAGTTTCTTAGTAGGTTTGATGTCAATAATAGAGATGAGGGTGAGACTGAGATTGATCTGTTGGTAAGTGACTGGGTCTCTAGGCCGCACCCTGAGTCTTATCTGGAGCCCACATCTCAATTATTTTGGCCATTTCTGGTGGACTATCCTAGGGCATGATGAAGAGGTCTAGATTATTGTGTACAGCTCTATTGTGTTCAGTCTGTTGTTACTTTACTTTAATATTTTGCCCAGTTCCTGATGTGACATCTAGGGTACTCTATCCAATACTGAAGGCCTAAATTGAAATATTTGTCTTCTTCTGAATGGTTCATTAATAGAAAGATAACAGTCAACTCTGTGGTATTGTAGAGAAAGGTTTTCAAAATTGTGAGTGGTTTGAGTCACTTCATGTATAGGAAAGGGTAAAATACATCGTCATCATCATCATCTGCGGTATCCCTCAAGGTTCATCCCTCAGCCCTTCTCTGTTCAACGCTTACATGAACCTCCTGGCCAACATCATCAGAAAACCCTAGAATAAACATTATATCCTACACAGATGGCACCCAGCTCATCATCTCTCTATCCAAAGACTCATCCACCACGACCATCTGTGCATGACCAACATCACCGACTGCATGCAAAACAACAGACTCAAACTTAACACAGACAATACAGAAGCACTGATGTTCGGGAACAACACCTCCCCATGAACCTGGTGGCCTGCTGATTTGGGATCCGTCTCCCACCCCCATGGACCACGCTCAGAACCTTGGCAACATCTTGAACAGCAAAACTTACCATGAAGATAAAGATCAATGCAGGTTCCTCAGCCTGCTTCCTCACTCTGTACATGCTCCGAAAGATCTTCAAGTTGCTCCCAGTCTCCACCAAAAGCTCCATCACTCAATCCTCATCACCAGCTGCTTCGACTATGGCAATGCACTTGACACAGGAATTGCCACACACCTTCTAAAGAGACTGCTGACCATTCAGTACGTGGTGGCCAGACTTATCCTCGATCTCCCCAGGTGGACCCACATCACCACTCACCTGAAGAAACTCCACTTGTTCTCTTCTCACAAGAGATACTGATTCAAGATTCTGACCCACGCCTACAAAGCTCTGCTCATGCAAGGACCAGCACACATCAACCACCGCGTAATACTGACATCCATCCTCCAGACTCCTGCACTCCACTGTAGTGTAGCTCCTATTTTCCCAATAGGCTCTGCGCATTGGAATAGTACCTACAGCAGTAAAGGCCTAGGCCAGACGTTAACTAGGTCTACTACTGTCGATACTAGACTTAATTTTTGGGTTTGCCAGCTAAGCTCAGAGTTCGCTAGAAACTTTCTCGAATGTTCAAGGAAGGATTAACTTCCCTGATTAGACAAGAAGGGATTTAGTTTCTGACAACCATAGAACATGACAACTTTGCTCTCCCCTAATCAAGAGTCAATCTCGAGAGTCGTGTGAGCACAAGGCAATTATTTTACTCAGTCAGTACGTGCATTCTTAGTCTCATCAGAATGTAGAGAAAAGGAAGAGACGGGCGTGTTCAATAAAAGATGTTATTTATTGATCAGTCTCTTTTCTCGTACAAGAGAAATGGATCGATATTATTGCAATACTTATAGTTAAGTAAAGTGCATACATTAGAAGCAATAGTATAAAATAATACTGTAAAAACATTGATATGGTTTCTGAGCCATATGATGTTTAAAATGATTAAAATATATTTACATACACATATACATTTGACTAAACGTACTCAACTGGTGTTTCTAAATACGCCTACCCCGTGTACCTGACCTAAGTCTAATGCGTGGGCGGGAATAGAAAGTTACAGTTTAGTTTAAGTTTGTTTTTGCCAAGTGAATAACTAAAGAATTCTCTAGGAGGGGTTATTCAGTTCTGTACCTGGAATTTAGGATGAATGAGGAATGGTATCTCTTTCTCTGCTCTCGATATTCCAGGCTGCCTGCGAGGGCTGCCCAGAAGCGCCGGTGCTGGGTCTCTCGGCTTGAGATAGCAGCGCGTCTCTCAGCGCGTCAGGAAGGCGGGGCTGCTGCCTGCGGGGTCTGCTTCTGCTCTCGGCTTCGGCAAGTATGGCTGCTCCGTCTTGTCACCACGCGTGTGTTTGCATAGGGCAAGGTCGGCAATATTTATACCTTAAAGGTGCCGGGATTGACGTAAGGATGGACATAGGTACGTCAATAAAGATGTCATACGACTTGCTCGTTAGCACATTCTTTACTAAAGTTCTCTGTGAAATCAAAACAATGGCCGCACGGATTATCCAGGTTGTCATAGGTTTGATTTGTTATGAGAACGTCGTATGCCTTATCAGGGGCTGGAGGAATATCGCTTGTCTAATTAGATCTCAAGCGTTATGACCTAATCAGATAACACGTTCCTGTGCCGTAGTGTGACTGCGTCAGATAACGGTATCTGCATCATGGGGGTTTTCTTGCCTCATGGGCTGACTGTTAGTTAACTAGCTAGTAAGTTTAACCAGAATAGGGTCAGGAATAGGGGGATCGAATCAGAACCTATAGAAATACACGACACCCACTCCACGCTAACTATGGTCATATCTACTAATCTATGCATAGTATAACATAGTACAACATACTATAGAGTATAGTGTATACCTTACCACCCCAAAATACATAAATGCATTTCGAAATTTTCAAATATACTGAAAAATTGCAGTCATATATATTGTATGCACTTAAGCTATGAATTAAATGCAAAAGTGAACACGCATTGTTATGCATTATCGATTGTTGGTATATGAGAAATACACATGAAATGGCTCTTAATATGGCTATACAGAAAAAAAGTCGAAACCATTTCATCACATAAAATCTATTGCGAACATACCAGCGGGCAGCTACAGTCTATAAAGTCTATAAAGTATCTAAAATAGAAATCTTAGTTCTCTAGGGATAGTCTCTTACTTTAAGCAGAAAATCAGTGTCCCGGGAAAAAATATATAGAAAAATATTTTAGGGGCTTGCTGAAAAAAGTTGCTGTCCGTGAACTGGATTGTAATTGTTCATGTGACTTTATTTTTAAAGTTGAAGGCCGAATTCAGGGAACGCCGTGTGCGAGTTTACTCAAAAGTCTCTATTTCTGTTCCGGAGAGAACATCATATCATTCAGGCTTTCGAAAAAACTGTCAACAGCTTCATGGGAAAGTTCCTCTAAGTCGGAAATAGGGGTAACCATGCATTCATGCGCATGATTGTCTCCATTGACATTCTGATTTGCATTGCTGACAGAAGGCCGTACCTGTTCGATGCTGCTTTCATCTTGAACTTCACTACTCTTCAATCGCAGTGGTGAAGATTCCAGGAATGCCGTCATCAGAATTGGCAGCCTTTGAGGGCAGCACAGTGCGTGAACCTTGGTAGGAACCAACAGTGTATCTGCATCCACCGGCGCATCCGATTGTAGCGTCAGACAGGTGTCTAACACGCATTCTTCTCCGCATAGCAGACACCTTAGTACAGGTAAAACACACCTTTGCCACATTGGTCGAAATGATAGAAACCAAGTCATGTTTAGGTCTCTAAGCCGGGATAGTCCCAGGATTTTTGATATCCGGTCCCGGTATCCAATGGCTAGGATCGTATCTTCCATTGTCGCGAGAGTTTGATCTGTGACATGGGTTGCCATAACGAAAAATAAGGACTAGGAATAGGATTCCTGCAATTAGTCCTAGGATCAGGGGAAGTCCGCCAAAAATCGAATGGACGAAGTCTGGAAAAATACCCAGTATGGCTTTAAATGGTGTTAATGCCATCGAAAATACTGTCTTAAATACCTTTGAGACCCCTGTGGTATCAGAAATATTTAAGATTTCGCTCAGGATTTCCGCGAAATGTACGGGGGAATTAGTTGATAATAATGTATGTATCTCTGCAGTCGTCCTTGCGACTTGTAGATCATACGTTTCTTTAGATGACGTGAGCCTTGTAGGCGTCTGAAGAAGCACTGTTTTCATTCTGCTTAAAGTGTCTATTCGAATAGAAGTAATTTTCAAACTGGGCCATGCCCTCGCCTCCCTGTCTGGAAAGGAGCTGGGGAACAAAGAACGTCCACAGCACTTGACCTTCGCCGTCGTAGTGACGAGATAAGGAGTCCCGGGCATAAGACTACAGCATCTGCGGTCTACAATAAGAATGTAACTCCCATTATAGAGTCTTTGAAAGAATGGTTCTATTTCAGTTGCAGGTGCGCCTTGCTGGTGACATGAAAGGTTGTATGAATTCCCTTCACAGGCTCCGTGCAAACTAATACCGTTACACAGAAGCGTGCCGCTTAGTGACATAGCACAATTGTTGCCACTAAGAAACACTTTCTGTCCTTTGTTACTGACACATGCATGTGAATAGGGCAGGTTCCATGTTGTTTTAAGGTACCCCTTTCCCAATTTCTCGTACATGCCAGCCTGTATATATTTTTGGCAGTATTGAAACCTGAAGGTTGAGATTGGAATATTTATGATTCCGTGGATTATCCATTCACTGACAGGTCGTTCTGACATTGTCAACGGTAATCTTTCTAGTTTTTCAATGCTCAAGATTGTATAATCAGCACCCTTCTGCGCCATACCGATTTGTCTATCAGTAAGGTTAAAGATTTGGAATAGTGACGTTGTGTTGATTAAACGCCAAGGCACGTAGCCTGAACGCAGATTTTGTAACGTCCAGCCAAGCTGTACAATAGAACGCAATTGTGACTGACCATGTTGTAATAACAGTAAGTCTTGTGATAATATATCGATTGCTGAAGACACAATGCTGTCCAATGAAAAAATTCTGGAGGACAGAGTCATTAACCCATTGTCCACTACAGAAAGTGATTTTTCCAAATTAATACGATCAATTTCACGTATTCTCTCTGCTGTTTCAATTTGAGTAACCTTCCAGGCCTCATTGTATGCTGCATATACAGAGGCTGCTATGAAACGCTTATGACGCTGTTTGCGTGGTCCCAGTATGAAATCACGCAAGTCAGCACCATCAGTAAGTAAAGTTAGGTGTTGCTTAATTTCAGGCAGTGTGGAAGTTTGTAGCCATTGAAGGCATAATTTGCCCACACTGTAGGTTGTTATTATCCCTGGGTGATGTCTTTGGGGATATCTAGGGTCTGGCCTGGTCATTTTGAAACCCTGTGTTTTATTCAGGAATCTATCTTGACAGTTATTTGTATCTGTGGGCCAGATCAACCATTGTTTCCAATCAGGATGTGTTCTGTTTTGGTTAAGTATATGGTTTATGTCTATTTCTTCATCTGTTTCAGAGTTATTGCTAAACATTGTTGGCTTTGGAATAGACAGGTTATTTAAATCTTTGATTTTGGCTAAGCCAAGACAGGTGGTTTGTTGAACGGTGTCATTTAAAAATATAATTTGTTCTGGGATCATGCAGGCTCTAAACAAAGCTTCTAAACCCTGTACTTGCCATTCTTTTGTGCCCCAAACACTTTTCAAATCAACATGTTTGTCCCAATAATCAAATCCAAAAGTATTCATTTTTTCAAAGAAAGAATCTGAATATATCAATTTTGTGTTGGTTATCATGGTTTTCATCCCTGTCTTGTTTGACAATTTGTAATAAAATGTTTCAGCATTAGTTATGTTAAAACCTGAAAAATATGAATATTTGCCATACACGGTTCTAGAGCTCCCTTTTGGAGGTGTAGCACAATGTTCCCATTGATTAAAATTTAAAACATTTCTAGGTTGTGCAGATTTATGCAAGAAATGGTTACCATAGTGGTTATAGCAATACATACTATCATAATTTGTAGAACCTTGCAAATAATCATGTTTAGTAAATTTAGCAGACATTACTAAGTCAGACATCATATTGTTTATACTTTCAAAGTCCCAATCATCAGCAAATGAGTTTGGTTTTGCAAAGTCACTCAAGGAGATCTTGATTTGGTGTGGATATTTCAGGATCTCTACCGGACCGTGAATTTCATAGTCAGTGTTGTCCCAGGCTACCCCACCAGGTATTGGAATTGCTGTGAAATTTGCTGAAGTAAGTTCTGAAGAAAGTTCTCGTTTCTCGACGTGTGAAGATGTGTGTGGTTTGAGGACCAAGTTGATGTTCTGACTTGCTGTGTCCATTTTAGCATATTTTCCCTCAATGAAGCGTCCCAAGGTAAATACCATGATGAGCCAAAGTATGAGGATAAATGCACCAAAACCCACCCAAAATTCAATCCATGGAGAAACCAGATATGTTTCTTTCAGTTGTTTCAAAAGTTCCTTAGCTTTGTCTTTAAAGGATTTTGATGATGGCTGTGTCTTTTGTTCGCTGAAGCCTTCAGAGGAATCATCGAAGTTGATGAAGTAACCGGATGCAGTTCTGTCAATTGTTCCAATTGGTTCAGGATTTCTGTTTCTTGCATTTTCACTTGGTACTTCTGTATAGATTGGTGTGTCTCTGCTAAATGTCTTTATTTGGGTTTTCAGAGGTCTAAGTTCTATTGCATTGTTGCATAGTCCTTGTTGTTCTTCTGTAGGCGTCTTGAAAGTGATGAGCCTCTTTGATAGGACCTCTGTACTGGTATCAAACCTTGGTGTTCTGCTACTTATTGGGAGTCCACTTGGCCTACTGTTGGTTATCGGCCACATGTTGTGGTTTTACCAGGTCGATGGATACAACTCGGTTCTCCTTTTTTCCAGCAAGTGGCGGTAGTACAACTGATCTTGTCCCGTTGACAGACAATACAGGAACTGCTTTTCTGTAAGAAGGCCCAAATTCCTTCTTTACCGCGATCTTCTCCCTGACTAGATCCCCGACTTTTGGAATCCAGACAGGTCTTGCTGGGACAGGTGGTGATTCTTCAGTGGTCGTTGGCTGTTCTTTTAACTGTATGTTGCTCAGGTCTTTTCTTGTTTTGTTTAAGTCCTGCAAAATAGCCAAACGGTCTTTGACATCAAAGCTTTTTTCTGTTACCACTGAAGTCTGACTATCAAGGTCAGAGATCAACATCCTAGTTCCGAATAATAATTCGTACGGACTGAATCCCTTCAGAGAATTTCTTGGCAAGTTATTTAGACTATGTTGGACACTTATTAGATGTTTGACCCACCCAGCTCCCGAACCTAATATCCTTTCTATTATAGATTGCTTTCTGTCTTGGTTTTTTCTTTACACCATCCCATACCCTCAGGAAGGAAGTGAGAAGATTCCCGCTGGGCTGTGCTCATTTGGCCATTCTTTCCCCCCCCAGGCTGGATTGCCTGAGAAAAGGAAAAAAAAAAAAAAAAAAATGGTCGAACGTAGCATGCTCTTAGCGTATATGCCATTTAGACTCGCAAATCTTGTATAACAGTCCGGACGTCAGCCGAGTGCTGTGGATCTACATTATAAGTGGGAACTAGCCTGTATATGTTAATCGCAAGCCATTCTTTTTAGTGGTGATGTTATCTGCCTTGATACGACGAGGTATTAAACTGCTTCTCTCCCCACTGCGATCTCTGTTGCAGTTTGGGCAGTTTTTTACAAACATGGTGTAGTGCAGGCTCATGCCTGGCCACCAGTACCGTGATTGTAATTCTTCCAGAGAATCTTTTAATTTAAGGTGTCTGAGACCCTCGCCCATGTGTGCGTCTGCGATTAACAAGTTTCTCCTGTCCATGTTTGGAATCACTCTATCCCCCACTCCAGGGATTCGAGCAAAAGGAATGGAGTTTGCATCTATGATGTATGTGTAATTGAGTGGATAGTTGATCGGTAACGCCGAGCAGTCGCCTTTTGATGACGTTTTTACTGCCAGCAATGTTTCGCCATCAATGTATTTTAATGTACGCTTTTTTCGATCTACGGGAGCCGGTTTACTGGCTGCCGCTGCGGCTGTTTCAGCCAATGAATTCCCTACAACGTGAACGCCATCACGCTGGTGACTCAGTGAGTGTGTCACGTGAGTCTTTGGTAGTTCTTTTTTCAAAAGAGCTACCTGTTCCCAGAGCAGTCTCTGCTTTATTGGTGCATCCGTGTCATCTTTGTAATCGTTCTGAATCCAGGTCTGCAAATCCTTGTTATATGTTTTGACGCAGAAATACGAATCTGACACTATAAGTGTCGGGAATTCGCGATCCGCATTATCTAGCGCCATTTTCAAAGCTAATATTTCAGTTTGTAGTTCTGAATTAGTTTCTACTGAGTGTGATTTTGTTAATAGAGGTCTTAGTTTACCTCCGTGCCATACTTCTTTTGTAATCTCACATGTGGGATTGTATGCATGTTCTCCCCAAACGGAGGGTTGAGCATGTCCGTCTGTATAGATTACACAGGCGTAATGTCGTAGAGGCAGAATGTCGATTGGCAGAGGATACGTTTTTTCATATTTTAGATTTTTTAATTCTTCTAGTTCTTAAAAGACTGTTAACCAGGCAATACTTGATAATTCATATCCTCCGTACTGGATTTTCAGATGGGCAATTCTGGACTTTTTGAAGTTGAATTTGTAACCCTCTGCAGCGAAACCAAGTATTATGGTGTTCACTCTTTTCAAGTGAGTTTCCAAGTCATCATCTGTTAAGTAAATGTCATCGACATAAGATAATGCTTCATCATCATATAGTTGTAGTAATTCTGTTACTCTCGCTGAGAATACCCCCGGGCTGTTCTTGTACCCCTGGGCTAACCGACAGAATTGTTTTTGAGTGCCATTTACTGAAAATGCAGTTAAATATCTGCTCTCTGGTGCTATGTTTTGACAAAAGAATCCGTTGGAGATGTCCAAGGTTGTTTTGTATTTTTTGCGCACTATGTTATTCATTAGTGCAGCACTGTGTGAGTTTTGCACTGCAAAAGTTTTGCAACATGTGTTAAGGTGTCGGTAATCCAAAACTAGACGGTACGAATTGTCTGGTTTGGAGACCGGAAAAAAAGGATTGTTCATTTGTGAGGTGCAAGTTTCAATCACCCCTTGGTATTCTAGCTGATCTAGTATTTCATTTACTTGTTTTTTAGCTTCTTGCTTAATTGGGTACTGCCTTTGTGCAGTAGGTTGTGATTTTAACTGGATTTTGTGAGGAGGAGAATCCTCATCCCATCCTACATGATTTTTATATAAAGCAGGTGCTAAGGCCACTGCCCACTTTCTAGCAAGTGTATATTTTTTATTAATCGGTATTTGATTCGAGAAGGCAGGCATAATTACTTCTTCGCCATGAGGGCACTCCCTGACAAACTCTGGTGGCCAGTCTTTTTCAGCTAGAAGGATGTCATAGCCTTTGGATAGGTTATCCCAAAATAGTCCCCTTATTTTCCTAGTCTTATCTCCCTCTATACGTAATGTTATCTCGTATATTTTGTGGGGCTTGCTAACTCTGGTGTCTGCAGTTTCCACTTGAAGGTATTCATTCGTGTCCACTGTCTCCAGATGATTCATAAGGACTTTGCGAGCTATGCTCACCTCTGCTGCGCTGTCTAGCATTGTCTGGGCCCACTCTCCGTTTTTCAGTTGTGTCCTCAGTATTCTCGGCATTGTTAACTACCTTGATACTGGCTACCTTCTTTTTTGGAAATTGTGATTTCTTTTTCAGTTGAGCAGGTTCCTTGTCTTTGGACTTGGCGTGCTCTTCTGATCGTCCTCTTCTTTCCGATTTCTGCGAGGAATTCTGAAAAGATTGAGACGGACGTGTATCAATGTCTTGATATCTATCAGGTTTTTTAATATTATCCCTATTTCTAAGGTTATATCTATTCCCAGAGGGTTCACTCTGAGGTGACCTTTGTCTCGGGTTTGGAGATTTCTCTCTTCGCCTAGGAGACCTTCCTCTGGACTGGAATTTCTTTTCTTTAGGATTGGATTGTTTATTTCCATCCCAGTTCTTTTTTGGTGAATTATTATTAAAAAATATTTTTTCTGGACTTGTAGTCAGTTGCGGTTTTACTGGTATTCCACCTAGACTATCTCTGCCTAGTTCTTCATAGGATTTTTCTATGATTCTGGCAATTTCAGCTGGTTGGTCTGCTATATCTGTCTCTTTTAACCTCTGGCGGATCGCCACGTTTGCTGCTTCACCTTTTATGTTGGCTAGTAATATAGCCGAGACTTGCTTGAAGTCTTTCAGTAATTTCATACCAAGAGTTAAAGCAGGTTCTGGACCGTATTCATCTTGAATTTGTTTTAGCACATCTGGTATCACCGAAATGGATGGAACACCGTGCGTTTTTGTATAGATGGAAGCAAAGACTGTACCCCAAGTGTCACAGTCCTCAATGTGTGGTGCGATTCCCATTGGGAGACATATAGTCAGAATCCTGTGTTTTTCCAGCGGGGTGGTGTCAGGAAACACCGCCTCTATTTGGGTAATTTTCTGTGCCAACCAGAATGGTATTTGTTCCCGTTTAGCTGGAACTTTACCTAGGCAGGATTGGATGTTCTGTGGTGTAATTTTATTTGTGTTCCCCTGGTGAGGGGTCAGCTGTGGAAGTTTAATCGCTGGCTGAATTGTTGAAGTCCGCATTACATACTGAACTAATTGTCTGTGAATTTTTAGTAGTTGTTTTAGCTGTATTAACAGCTCTGCTGCAGGCATTCTTTCGATGTCTGGATGTGGTGTGTATCCGGCTAGGACCGGCCACGTTGCTCCTGGTCTTCCTAAAGGACCGAGCCTTGTAATGTGATTGTTATGTATTAGGGCGCCATCAAATAAGAGCAAATGCTCTTGGAATTTGAGTGGTACTTCCACCTCCTCGAAAGGAGTGTACGTTTCAGGAGGTTCCTCTACTTTGTAATAGTGGAAGTACTTTGTTACAGCATTTGCTGCTGGAAAATGTATCCATGTATAGTATACCTCTGTCTGCCGATATTCGTGTGCCTCAATTACGAATATGACTGTGCCACCTCTAGGTGTCAGTCCATTTTCTATAAGTTTTAAGGTTATAGATCTCCTTTTAATGACCGGAATGAGTATTATATCCGCGTCTGCTGCTTGCATGGTAGCATCAGCATCTGCTATTTCAGTAGCTAATCTAATTGCCTCTCTTTCTCCATCACTGTCTCCCATTTTACTGACAGGATGGTATTATTTTTGTTTGCAGATCAGGTTTCTTTATGGAACAAAGATTAGGTGCACAATATTTTGGAACTGTTTTATCCTTCAACGTTGACTAGACCAAGAACCATACATAGGAGTTCCCTCCTGCGAGGTTTTGGAGGATATTATAACCTTTCACCCACTCCAGACGTCTTTGGAGTATTTGGGAAAAGGGGTCTGAGTGAGAAAGCACGACTGAGTTACTCTAAATGTCTTACGTTAGTTTTATCGCCCTTTCCAAACGCGTTGGGCGCCATGTAGTGTAGCTCCTATTTTCCCAATAGGCTCTGCGCATTGGAATAGTACCTACAGCAGTAAAGGCCTAGGCCAGACGTTAACTAGGTCTACTACTGTCGATACTAGACTTAATTTTTGGGTTTGCCAGCTAAGCTCAGAGTTCGCTAGAAACTTTCTCGAATGTTCAAGGAAGGATTAACTTCCCTGATTAGACAAGAAGGGATTTAGTTTCTGACAACCATAGAACATGACAACTTTGCTCTCCCCTAATCAAGAGTCAATCTCGAGAGTCGTGTGAGCACAAGGCAATTATTTTACTCAGTCAGTACGTGCATTCTTAGTCTCATCAGAATGTAGAGAAAAGGAAGAGACGGGCGTGTTCAATAAAAGATGTTATTTATTGATCAGTCTCTTTTCTCGTACAAGAGAAATGGATCGATATTATTGCAATACTTATAGTTAAGTAAAGTGCATACATTAGAAGCAATAGTATAAAATAATACTGTAAAAACATTGATATGGTTTCTGAGCCATATGATGTTTAAAATGATTAAAATATATTTACATACACATATACATTTGACTAAACGTACTCAACTGGTGTTTCTAAATACGCCTACCCCGTGTACCTGACCTAAGTCTAATGCGTGGGCGGGAATAGAAAGTTACAGTTTAGTTTAAGTTTGTTTTTGCCAAGTGAATAACTAAAGAATTCTCTAGGAGGGGTTATTCAGTTCTGTACCTGGAATTTAGGATGAATGAGGAATGGTATCTCTTTCTCTGCTCTCGATATTCCAGGCTGCCTGCGAGGGCTGCCCAGAAGCGCCGGTGCTGGGTCTCTCGGCTTGAGATAGCAGCGCGTCTCTCAGCGCGTCAGGAAGGCGGGGCTGCTGCCTGCGGGGTCTGCTTCTGCTCTCGGCTTCGGCAAGTATGGCTGCTCCGTCTTGTCACCACGCGTGTGTTTGCATAGGGCAAGGTCGGCAATATTTATACCTTAAAGGTGCCGGGATTGACGTAAGGATGGACATAGGTACGTCAATAAAGATGTCATACGACTTGCTCGTTAGCACATTCTTTACTAAAGTTCTCTGTGAAATCAAAACAATGGCCGCACGGATTATCCAGGTTGTCATAGGTTTGATTTGTTATGAGAACGTCGTATGCCTTATCAGGGGCTGGAGGAATATCGCTTGTCTAATTAGATCTCAAGCGTTATGACCTAATCAGATAACACGTTCCTGTGCCGTAGTGTGACTGCGTCAGATAACGGTATCTGCATCATGGGGGTTTTCTTGCCTCATGGGCTGACTGTTAGTTAACTAGCTAGTAAGTTTAACCAGAATAGGGTCAGGAATAGGGGGATCGAATCAGAACCTATAGAAATACACGACACCACATCCCTCTTCCTTTTTCTCACACCCAGCATCTGCCAACACAACAGTGGAGGACAATCCTTCTCATACATCACTGCAAAATCCTGGATCAGCCTCTCCATACATCTCAGGACTTCACCCTCTCTCCAGCAGTTCAGAAGAGACTCAAGACCTGGCTATTTAAATGATACCACCTCAGCAACTTGTCTCCCACCGCCTGTGCTTTATAGATCCTGTTTGACTGATTGACTGAAAAAAAACTATGTATACTTTTGAGCAAGTAGAAGCTGGTAAATACCAACACTAACAGTTAGAACTCACAGTGACAGCCTGCTTGGCTTTCAGGTGACAGAACACTTCCTTGGTTAGAGGTCTCTGTATAAGCAAGTGTGGGAGTCAGATGATAAAAGAAACCCAGGGTTAGGTGTCACAGTATCAGCTGGCTAGTGGCTCATGTAATAGAACTCCCCTAATGTCACCAGGCACAGCTGCTGGGGGAAGCTCTGCTTAAAGAATGCACTTGTGGTTAGAGGTCACACTTTGAGATGGCTGCAGGGGTCAGGTGATAGGATGCCCTGAGGCTTCGATGGCAGGTCACTGATAGAACGCTCCCTGGGTTAGGGCCAGGGCATCAGTTGTTGACTCACCAATGTCATAGAGCACTCCGTGAATTAGAGCACAGAGGTCGCAGTCTCAGACGTGGTAGCCCAGGTTGGAGGTCAAACTCAGGATTAGAGGCTGCTCAAGTAGATCAAGGTTCTTGGCTATATGTGGGGCGTGTACACTTTGCTCTGTCAATAAAGTTTTATGTCATGCATTGTTTGGCCATGGAACTGTTTTGCTCTTACCATCGTAAGCACTGATGTATTACGGAATGCACTGTTGTAATTCTCATCTTCTTGGAATAGAGGATAAGCAGTTGGAGTTGGTGGGGCACAACGTCGTTTTTGCTGAGAACCAGTGGGTTATTGTATGGCACTTTAATAAACATGTTTATTTTTATTATTTACGCCAGTATCTCTTCATTACACAACAGCCTGCTATATAAGCCAACTGTGGACTTAGGAGTAGCTTTAAAGTTTGTTATTGTAGAAGGTGCAGTGAAAGCATGCAGCTGCTCACAGAATTGCTGCTGCATTGGAAAATGAGAACAGCAGAGGGAAATGCAGAGACACTGGAGAACAAACAGAGTCAGTCTGATAGCCGGAGGTTAAGATATGACATTGACTGCCTCCTATGTTCCTTGATTGATTCGCTCTGCTATACAGAGACCCCCTGGGGTCTTTGAGTATATTTGTAATAATCCTTGTACAGGGAGTTCGATCATCACCAAGAGCTGCGCATCATCCTGTTCAACTGGCTCATACACTGACATTCATGGTGTGACACGTACGTCTACCTGCTGCACCACTGACCTGTGCAACAGCAAAGGAGTGAGCAGTACAAACAAAGCGAGCACTCCAAAGCAAAGCAGTGGAGTGAGCAGTGCAAACACAGCGAGCACTCCAAAGCCATGCAGTGGAGTGAGCAGTGCAAACACAGTGAGCAATCCAAAGCCATGCAGTGGAGTAAGCAGTGCAAACACAGTGAGCACTCCAAAGCCTTGCAGTGGAGTGAGCAGTGCAAACACAGTGAGCACTGTAAAGCCTTGCAGTGGAGTGAGCAGTGCAAACAAAGCGAGCACTCCAAAGCCATGTAGTGGAGTGAGCAGTGCAAACACAGTGAGCACTCCAAAGCCTTGCAGCGGAGTGAGCAGTACAAACACAGTGAGCACTCCAAAGCCTTGCAGTGGAGTGAGCAATGCAAACACAGCGAGCACTCCAAAGCCTTGCAGTGGAGTGAGCAGTGCAAACACAGCGAGCACTCCAAAGCCATGCAGTGGAGTGAGCAGTGCAAACACAGCGAGCACTCCAGAGCCATGCAGTAGAGTGAGCAGTACAAACACAACGAGCACTCCAAAGCCTTGCAGTGGAGTGAGCAGTTCAAACACAGCGAGCACTACAAAGCCTTGCAGTGGAGTGAGCAGCGCAAACACAGCGATCACTCCAAAGCCATGCAGTGGAGTGAGTAGCACAAACACAGCGAGCACTCCAAAGCCTTGCAGTGGAGTGAGCAGTGCAATTACAGCGAGAACTCCACAGCCATGCAGTGGAGTGAGCAGTGAAAACACAGCGAGCACTCCAAAGCCTTGCAGTGGAGTGAGCAGTGCAAACACAGCGAGCACTCCAAAGCCTAGCAGTGGAGTGAGCTGTACAAACACAGCGAGCACTCCAAAGCCATGCAGTCGAGTGAGCAGTGCAAACACAGCGAGCACTCCAAAGCCTTGCAGTGGAGTGAGCAGTGCAAACACAGCGAGCACTCCAAAGCCATGCAGTGGAGTGAGCAGTGCAAACACAGTGAGCACTCCAAAGCCTTGTAGTGGAGTGAGCAGTGCAAACACAGTGAGCACTCTAAAGCCTTGCAGTGGAGTGAGCAGTGCAAACACAGCGAGCACTCCAAAGCCATGCAGTGGAGTGAGCAGTGCAAACACAGCGAGCACTCCAAAGCCTTGCAGTGGAGTGAGCAGTGCAAACACAGCGAGCACTCCAAAGCCATGCAGTGGAGTGAGCAGTGCAAACACAGCGAGCACTCCAAAGCCTTGCAGTGGAGTGAGCAGTACAAACACAGTGAGCACTCCAAAGCCTTGCAGTGGAGTGAGCAATGCAAACACAGCGAGCACTCCAAAGCCTTGCAGTGGAGTGAGCAGTGCAAACACAGCGAGCACTCCAAAGCATTGCAGTGGAGTGAGCAGTGCAAACACAGCGAGCACTCCAAAGCCTTAGAGTGGAGTGAGCAGCACAAACACAGCGAGCACTCCAAAGCCTTGCAGTGGAGTGAGCAGCCCAAACACAGTGAGCACTCCAAAGCCATGCAGTGGAGTGAGCAGCGCAAACACAGCGAGCACTCCAAGGCCTTTCAGAGGAGAGAGCAGTGCAAACACAGCGAGCACTCCAGAGCCATGCAGTGGAGTGAGCACTACAAACACAGCGAGCACTACAAAGCCTTGCAGTGGAGTGAGCAGCGCAAACACAGAGATCACTCCAAAGCCATGCAGTGGAGTGAGCAGTACAAACACAGCAAGCACTCCAAAGCCTGGCAGTGGAGTGAGCAGTGCAAGTACGGCGAGCACTCCACAGCCATGCAGTGGAGTGAGCAGTGAAAACACAGCGAGCACTCCAAAGCCTTGCAGTGGAGTGAGCAGTACAAACACAGTGAGCACTCCAAAGCCTTGCAGTGGAGTGAGCTGTAGGAGAGTAGGGTCTGCTATCCTATGGTCACCCCAAATTTTTGCTTTTTGCTTCACTGGTTTATGACTTAATGTGGCTGTGGGCCTGCTAATCAGACCCACAGCCTGCTGTTCTCTCTCTAAATTGTAACCCATGTACTATAGGTGCATAACGAAATTGGAACTGGTTCACCTTATTGGCCCCTGTAACAGTGTACCCAGGTACCCAGGGCATAGGTGCTTCCAAGGCCTACCAGGGGCTGCAGCATGTATTGTGCCACCCCTGGCCTGGCCTCCATATTTGACACAACTGGCTGATCACTCAGCTGGGGTAAGTCGGTGTAACCACCCCTTACTTAGGTGTAGTATGCCTATACCTAACCTAAAATGGACACATATGTTCCTATCAGTCACTCCTATGGAAGGCCTCATCAATCCTGGAGGCAGAGTGCTTGGAAATATGTGAGATGGAGCTCTGGCATGAGCTGAGCCTGTCTGCAGCTTTCGGAACCATGTCCTTTAGCTGTTTCATCATATTGCCATACCATATACTCTTAAGTGCATTATGAACCTCGCGGTTAAATGCTATCTTAGGTTTGGCTTTATCAAAACATGTCGAGTAAGGTGTCATACGAATTGGAATACTACCCCCTCGCCAGTTCTGGTGACGGGGGTAGCATTCCACCCTTCTAGAGGGACACGACATGTACCTAGCCTGAACCCCGGTTAAAGTTAAACAGAGCCTTAGCATCTCAAAATGGATTCTGCCACCACAGACACAAGTCTGACCTCCTGCTGCTGGGAGTCCTTCCAGCGAGGGCAGCTTGGACAAAGGGTTTCCTGCCTGGGGAGGTGCTAGCACCACTCCAGACAGGATTTTGTGTATTGGGTAGGACAGGGCTGAATAGAATCAGACATGCCTGGGGCACACAAGGTGTCCCTGTGCATAGGCCAGTTCAAACCGGTGCTGGGGCTTTCCAGCCCCAGTCCTGGCGCGAAACTGGACAAAGGAAAGGGGGTGTAACCACCCCCCTTCCTGGTTCCACCCAGAGGAGGGACCTAGTAGGTGATCCGGCCCCCCAGATTCGAATAAGAGTGGGAGCTGTGTCCTGAGACTTCAGATCATCCTGAATCAACTTGAAATACAGAAGAAGACTGGACTTCGACATTCTGCTGCACAGAAGACGGAAGAGAATCTCCCTTGTGGCCAAGGAGTGACCACCCTGTGAACACAGGCACCAACCAGCAACTCGACGTCTGCTTTGCCACCACCTCCCGCCGGAGCCCGAGCCCAGAGCCTGACAAGACCCAGACTCCCAGACCTCTCACAGCTCGATCCACAGTCCCTGCAAAGAAGGGACCCGTGGAGGCACCGAGAGACGTGGGACCGGACATCTTGGAAGACCCCCAAAACGCTGAATGCGCAGCATCAGAGGCACCTTCGATGCTGTGCTTTGGGGTTTGAGAAGCCCTAACCTCTCGCAGCCCTTGCTCTAAAGATCAGCCCCCCAGCATTTCCACGATTTGCGTGGGGCCCTTTTGCACCATGCCACTCGACGCGCCATCCCGGCCACTTGCCACGTGGCTAGCGGCCATCTTGGCAAGGAAACCTACAACTTTCACTGCGGGTCTGGTTGCTCCTGACTTGCCCTTGCTCCTGTAAAAAGGAGAACCTGCTCTGACCTTGCTTGTCCGAGTAACAAGCCTTTTTTGATTCCTGCGTGGCTTGCATTAGCCAAGGCCTGTTTGCTTCTATCAAGTCGCCGACACCGCCAACAGCGAGAAGCCTGCGTGGGACAGCTCGTGACCGACTCCTGGACGTCTTCGACCCCTCGTGTCCACGTGGCTGCAGAGAGAAGCTACACCTTGACGCCTGTTTGCCCCCGACATCGCCTGGTTCCACTCTGGTTCCACGGTAGTCACTGGCTAGTGACTTTGAACATTGTCCCCTCTGCTTTCAGGTCTTCACCTCTTCAGATCCACCCTTGGATCCACCGGAACTCTTCACATCGAGCCGCCTGCAGCATCTTCAGCTCCAAGCACCATCGACCTGCGTGACGAAACCCGACACTACTTCGACCCTAGGCACCCGCTTCCTGTGGGTGAGGTAACTCAGCTCCGCCGGTGTTCCCACACTGGTACACACCTCTAGTGTCTGTGTCTCAAGTTTCAGCTTTCTAGGTCACTCGGAAGGTTCCTTTTTAACTAACTTTGTAACTTTTACGCACCATTGACATTGCATTGGTAAAGCGTGCACTTTCCGCACTGCACCCGAGTCCCGCGGGCCTTTCCCGACTTCTTCACTGCTAGTCCCGAACAGCTCCAGCGATTCCCCAGGCCTTAGGCCTCTTCACTTTCCCCATAGTGGTTCTTATACCACTATTTTAGTATATGGTCTAGGTTGCCCCTAGGGCTCATCCATATTGTGCAACTTTTGTGTATTTTAACTGTGTTTTGTTTTAACGCATTTGCTTCTGTGCTCATAAAGAGTATCAGGGATATTTGTAGTAATAAATCTATATATATTTTCAATATATATCTGTGTGGTGTCCTTTCATTTGGTATTCAAGGGATTGTGTATGGTAAAACAGCTTGCTTCACATGCCGTTACAGAGTTTAGCCTAAGACTGCTTAGTCCATGCTACCCCTAGGATAGCTTGTCTATAAGGTTGACTTTACAATCTGCACTATAAGGGTTGCTTGGCATGGTACAAGGTGATCACTAGAACTAGTGAGCATCATATACCAGGCCAACTTCTTACATTGGTGAGCAGCGGATTGGGATTTGAGCTTGCTGTTGTTTTACCATTACAATCTTTGAAAATATCATTTGAAAGATCATACAGGTACCTGATTGGTACACTAAAACAAGACTAGATATACTTAAGTTCTACTGAACTTAGTTGTTGTAGAGGATAGGGAGTAGCACACCCTGACTACAACTACTAGCTAGGTTTTGTAGGAAAACACCAGTGTAGGTAGATTGCAACACATCCCCCACACTAGAGCAATGTCTGGAGCAGAGGGATCCACTGGACCCATCTCTGTTGAGAGTGACCCTCCAAGGGCACCATCCAAATTTGCTACTTTTCCATTTAAGGAACTGAGGCAACTGTGTTCCATGAGAGGAATTAAAACAGGTCCTTCTCCTACAGCAGGACACCTCAGAGAGCTCTTAGACCAGTCTGAAGCTCTAAGGAACTCCAAACCAGGCCCCTCAAGGACTGGAGATGGAGGATCCCCCACTGAAGATGATAACTCTGATGCCCCTGCCCCTGTCGTCCAGATAGATGAGGAAAACCAGACCACTGGGAATACTCAGCCTGAGGAAGAAGAAGAGGAGGAGGAGGAAGAAAGTGATTCTGATGATGGAAATAGCCAGGTGTTAGTCAGCAGGCTTAACCAGGCTAACTTAAGCTTATTTGGGACTGAAGGTGGGTCCAACCCATTCAGACCCCCAAATGGACTTAACCAGGAGCATAGGAGGAGGAGGAATCAGTCAGGTGAATCCAATACTTCCCATGTTTCTAGAGGTTCTCATGGCAACTCCAGAAGGGAGTTGACTAGCCCTCAGAGAAGGGAACATGAGGCCAAAATGAGAGAGGCTGAACTTAGGATCCAGAGACAAGAATTAGAAGTTGCCCTGGCCAAAGAGAAACTTGCTAGAGCAAGGCAGCCTAGAGAGAGTGGATCAGATTCCACTGGTGGCAGCACTATCCCTAAGGATAAAGACAGGTCCTATGACAATAGAAACCTGAGTAAGATTGTGCCCCCCTACAAAGCTGGGGATGATATCCACAAGTGGATGACTGCACTTGAGAGAGCTTGCAAAGTACAGCAGGTTCCTCAGGAGCAGTGGGCAGCAATCTTGTGGCTCTCCTTTGAAGGTAGAGGCCGAGACAGACTCCTCACAGTTAGTGATGGGGAGTCTAGAAACTACCTGGTCCTGAAGAGTGCTCTGATTGATGGGTTAGGCTTAACCACTGAACAGTACAGGTTAATGTTCAGAGATACCCAGAAGACACAGACTCAGGACTGGTCTGAATTTGTTGAATGTGCCACTAAGGCTCTGGAGGGCTGGTTGCTGGGAAGTAAAGTTACAGACTATGAAGGATTGTACAATTTGCTTATGAGAGAACAGATTTTAAATAACTGTCAGAACCAGCAGTTGCATCAACATTTGGTTGACTCAGATCTAACCTCTCCCCGAGAATTGGGAAAGAGGGCAGACAAATGGGTTAGAACCAGAGTTAAGCAAAAGAACCAGAACCAGAACCAGGGTGGTGACCAAAAGAAAACAGACCAGAAGGGTGGGGAGCAGAAAGCTAAAGACCAGAAGTCTTCAACAGGGCCCCAAACTAATACTGAGGGTGGGTCCCAAACTTCCAAGAAGAAGAAGAAAGAAGGTCAAAGAAAACCCTGGTGTAGCTTTTGCAAAAACACCACTCACTGGACAAGTGATTGTAAAAAGGGTGGAGCCACCAACACTGCAGCCCCTAAGGCACCTGCACCCACTAGTACAGCTGGCAGTGTTGGACCACAGACTAAGGGGGTAGTGGGTATCACCTTGGGAACTGATGGAGATTCTGACCTAGTCAGAGTCCCCACACAGGCTGTTCTGATCTGTGATGGGGAGATTGATTTCTCCCCTACTGTCAGTCTCAATAATTTGGGCAAGTACAGACAGACACCTTTAATTAATGAAAAAGTGGCTCAAGCATACAGGGACACATGTGCCAGTGTCACTATGGTGACGCCTAGCTTTGTGGACCCTGGACAGTACATATCAGGTGATAATTACCTGGTGACCAATGCCAGCAATGTCACTACTACACATAGTGTGGCAATTGTTAACTTTTCCTGGGGAGGGATAACTGGCCTAAAAAGAGTTGTGGTTAGTGCTGATCTCCCAGTAGAATGTTTGTTGGGCAATGACCTGGAGAGCTCTCTATGGTCAGAAGTTGAGTACAGGACTCATGCAGAGATGTTAGGGATATCATCACATGTCCTTGCTGTGACCAGGTCACAGGTCAAAAAGTGCCTCTCTGAACCTCAGGTCTTGGATCCTGGAACAATGGACCAAGTACCTTCCAAGACAAGGAACAGGAGGGCAAAGGCTGTGCCTTCCCAAATGCCTACAAGTGAGGATCAGCCTTCACAGGAAGATGATTCTGAGACCCCTGAAGGAACTGTCCCTATAGAGCTTGAACCTGATCAGGTTGAGTTTCTGGGGACAGGGGGACCTTCTAGGGCAGACTTGGGGCAGGCTCAGTTATCCTGTCCTTCTATTGAACCCCTCAGACAGCAGGCTGCTGCTGAGGCTGCTGGGAATGCTCAAGGTACCCATAAGGTTTATTGGGATGATGGGCTCCTTTATTCAGAGGGTAGAGACCCCAAGCCTGGTACAACCAGGAGGTTGGTCATACCTCTGCAATTTAGGGGCTTCCTTCTTACCTTGGCACACAATATTCCCTTAGCAGGACACCTAGGCCAGAACAAAACATGGGACAGACTTGTCTGTCACTTTCACTGGCCTCACATGTCAGAAGATACAAAGGAGTTTTGTCGCTCCTGTGTAACCTGCCAAGCGAGTGGCAAAAAAGGTGGTACCAAAAAGGCCCCCCTAATACCACTACCTGTGGTGGGGGTGCCCTTTGAAAGAGTGGGGATTGACATTGTTGGTCCAATGGATCCCCCTACAGCATCTGGGCACAGATTCATACTGGTGGTGGTGGACCATGCCACCAGGTACCCAGAGGCAATTCCACTTAGGATCACAACAGCTCCTGTTGTGGCCAGGGCCTTACTTGGAGTTTTCTCCAGAGTGGGGTTTCCTAAGGAGGTAGTATCTGATAGAGGTGCAAACTTCATGTCAGGTTACTTGACAGCTATGTGGAAGGAGTGTGGTGTTAACTATAAGTTCACCACTCCCTATTTATATCAGGCACTCTGACACCCCTACACACGCTTTAATCTGCGCTCTCAGCCTCGCCCAGCCGTTTTACTCACCGGTTGAGGCGGCGGCGGGCGCCATCTTGGGTGTGGGCAGGGGCTGCGCTCTAGTCGCGCCGGCCTCCCGCCCTCCCAGTTTATTTAACAAGGCTCCTCGCGCTGCTCGCTGCCTGTTAGAGCTCTCCCTAGAGGGAGGACTAGGGCTGCGAGCTAGCTATCAGCAGCAGTGAGCTTTTGTTGAACCTGTGTGGTGAATAATTGATTTTAGATCGCGTTTTTTAAATCTGATCGATTTTAGTACTGGGGGGGATTTTATTCTCAGAATAACGTGGGAATTTATATCAGGCACTCTGACACCCCTACACACGCTTTAATCTGCGCTCTCAGCCTCGCCCAGCCGTTTTACTCACCGGTTGAGGCGGCGGCGGGCGCCATCTTGGGTGTGGGCAGGGGCTGCGCTCTAGTCGCGCCGGCCTCCCGCCCTCCCAGTTTATTTAACAAGGCTCCTCGCGCTGCTCGCTGCCTGTTAGAGCTCTCCCTAGAGGGAGGACTAGGGCTGCGAGCTAGCTATCAGCAGCAGTGAGCTTTTGTTGAACCTGTGTGGTGAATAATTGATTTTAGATCGCGTTTTTTAAATCTGATCGATTTTAGTACTGGGGGGGATTTTATTCTCAGAATAACGTGGGAATTTATATCAGGCACTCTGACACCCCTACACACGCTTTAATCTGCGCTCTCAGCCTCGCCCAGCCGTTTTACTCACCGGTTGAGGCGGCGGCGGGCGCCATCTTGGGTGTGGGCAGGGGCTGCGCTCTAGTCGCGCCGGCCTCCCGCCCTCCCAGTTTATTTAACAAGGCTCCTCGCGCTGCTCGCTGCCTGTTAGAGCTCTCCCTAGAGGGAGGACTAGGGCTGCGAGCTAGCTATCAGCAGCAGTGAGCTTTTGTTGAACCTGTGTGGTGAATAATTGATTTTAGATCGCGTTTTTTAAATCTGATCGATTTTAGTACTGGGGGGGATTTTATTCTCAGAATAACGTGGGAATTTATATCAGGCACTCTGACACCCCTACACACGCTTTAATCTGCGCTCTCAGCCTCGCCCAGCCGTTTTACTCACCGGTTGAGGCGGCGGCGGGCGCCATCTTGGGTGTGGGCAGGGGCTGCGCTCTAGTCGCGCCGGCCTCCCGCCCTCCCAGTTTATTTAACAAGGCTCCTCGCGCTGCTCGCTGCCTGTTAGAGCTCTCCCTAGAGGGAGGACTAGGGCTGCGAGCTAGCTATCAGCAGCAGTGAGCTTTTGTTGAACCTGTGTGGTGAATAATTGATTTTAGATCGCGTTTTTTAAATCTGATCGATTTTAGTACTGGGGGGGATTTTATTCTCAGATTAACGTGGGAATTTATATCAGGCACTCTGACACCCCTACACACGCTTTAATCTGCGCTCTCAGCCTCACCCAGCCGTTTTACTCACCGGTTGAGGCGGCGGCGGGCGCCATCTTGGGTGTGGGCAGGGGCTGCGCTCTAGTCGCGCCGGCCTCCCGCCCTCCCAGTTTATTTAACAAGGCTCCTCGCGCTGCTCGCTGCCTGTTAGAGCTCTCCCTAGAGGGAGGACTAGGGCTGCGAGCTAGCTATCAGCAGCAGTGAGCTTTTGTTGAACCTGTGTGGTGAATAATTGATTTTAGATCGCGTTTTTTAAATCTGATCGATTTTAGTACTGGGGGGATTTTATTCTCAGAATAACGTGGGAATTTATATCAGGCACTCTGACACCCCTACACACGCTTTAATCTGCGCTCTCAGCCTCGCCCAGCCGTTTTACTCACCGGTTGAGGCGGCGGCGGGCGCCATCTTGGGTGTGGGCAGGGGCTGCGCTCTAGTCGCGCCGGCCTCACGCCCTCCTCTTCACCTATAAAATGTGTGTAGGGACCAGACGGCGCAGCGGGCTGGCGCAGCGGGCGCGCCGGATGCGCGCCGAAGCCGCGCCTAAGCCAAGCCCGTCTGCGCCCGTCCGCGGCCGAACGGGGCCAGGGGCCCTGACCCCTGCATCTCGCGCGGGCTGCTGTCTGTCCTACACAAGTAAGAGGCTGAGAGACCTCTGTCCCCCAGCTTGCACCATATGTCCCTACACGATGGAGCCACTGGACCTAGGTCCGTGTCCTCATTGCTCATTTAGAGGAAGATGTGTAGTGCCCGACGTCCCTGACCCGGAAGCGATTATTGCTAATGGGGGTCTTTTAAATTGTAGATCCATCAGCAAACATGCCCTCCAGCTGTGGGATCTCCTACAGGATGAGGACATGCATATACTATTCCTAACTGAAACTTGGTTAGGAGAACATTCGGACCCAGATATAGTGGCGACCATTCCGCCAGGCTATACACTTCACAGACTTGATAGAGGGAAAGGAAGGGGAGGTGGCATCGCCATCATTGTGAAACACCCTTTTGAGTGTGTCTTAAAACCAGTAACAATTGAAGACTGCGAAGCTGGCGAATTTACTATCAAACTGACTAAACATGAATCAATCTCGGGCATCCTTATATATCGACCTCCTGGTTCTCTGGGCAACTTCCGTAGTAGTCTACTAGAAGGGGTTGCTCAGACTGCGATTAAACACAACAAAGTGTTAGTGTTGGGTGATCTGAACCTCCACCTAGAGGATCCCTTACAGAAGGAGGCAGAAGATGTTCGTCTTGTTCTACAAGAACTACAGTTCAGTTTGTTAAGTGTGGCAGCTACACATCAAAGGGGTCATTGTCTGGACCCTATTTTTGCTAGCTGGGACACGATTAAAGCACTTACCCCGTGTCAGCTCCCCTGGACCGACCACTTCTTGGTTCCTTTCCAATGTTTTTACCAGCCTGGTAGGGCAATTGAGAAGGGGATGGGAAATATTATGAGACGCAAATTGAGACAGTACTCTCAGGAAAAATTCATAAACGCCATCCGCAAAGCACAACCATGGTGTGCTACGGATAGCGATCAGGCGAACAAGGAATTTAACCTACTTGTGACTGCCACCTTGGATGAGATAGCTCCCATGAGTAAGGGTAAAGCCAGAGAAGGCAGACAACGCACTGCCCTGTGGTTCACCCCTGAACTTCAGCAAATCAAGTCCAATTGCAAAAAACTTGAAAGGAGCTGGAGGAAGAACCCGACTATACTAGCTAAGAACACCTATAGCTCTTCTTACCGAAGCTATCAGTATGCGGTACGTAGAGCCAAAGCCAAATATTTTCATACACGCATTGAGGCGGCCGAGAGCTCCTCGCGTGAATTGTACAAAATATATAAAGAAATATCCTCAGTCGCGGGCTCTAGTACCCCCACAAAGGTCTCCGTGGAAGGATGTAACAAAGTCGCGAACTTTTTTTCCAATAAAGTGAAAGCGATTTATGCCTCCTTCTCTCAACCCCCAGACAAGGGCACATATTTTGAAGTAGGTAGCTCACTGGTATCCGTTGAGTCCCCACTACAAACTTTTAAGGTTCCCACAACGGACAAGCTTATAAAGATATGCCGAAGTGTGAAGTCCGGTTCCCCCAACGATCCGGCCCCGGCCTGGGTCATCTCAGAGGGAGTGGCAGCCTTGGAACCTCACATTAGGCAGGTCCTTAAAACCTCCTTTTGCACTCAACAAGTCCCCAGGGAGTGGAAGAAGGCCATAGTACTGCCAATAAGGAAAAAACCTAATGTTAGCTTGGAGGTGCTGGAAAACCTCAGACCGATTTCCTTATTGCCGTACGTGGCGAAGGTGGCGGAGAAAGTGGTTAATGCTCAGCTCACGGAACACCTGGAGAGATGGAATCTACTTCATCCATCTCAGTCAGGGTTCAGGGTGGGCTATTCCACGGAGACTGCTCTCCTTCGAGCCACTGAGACGCTAAGAGCAGGGGCTGACGCAGGTCATACAATGGCCCTGATCATGCTCGACCTTAGTGCAGCTTTCGACACCGTAGCACATTCCATCTTGCTGCGGTGTCTGAAGGAAGCTGGGGTCGTTGGTCATGCGCTGTGCTGGCTACAGTCATTCCTCACGGAGAGATGTTTTCAGGTTCAGCAAGGGACATGTCGTTCGGCGGAGATGCCATTAGATCAGGGAGTACCTCAGGGCTCTGCCTTGAGCCCCACTCTTTTTAATCTTTATATGGCCTCTCTAGCTAAAGTGGTACAATCATTTGGGGTGGAACTGGTGTCGTACGCTGACGACACCCAGCTGTTGATCTCCCTATCGCAGAACACCTCCAACACCCCTACCAACTTCAAATCCTGCATGCAGGCACTGGGAGAGTGGATGGACTCCCATTGCTTAAAACTCAATGGCTCTAAAACAGAGGTGCTGGTGGTGGGGGGAAAAAGAGATAATTGGTCAGCTGAGTGGTGGCCTTCATGCCTGGGTCCCACTCCTACCCCCTGTGAGGAAGCGAAGAACTTGGGAATTTGGATGAATCCCTCCCTCACGTATGATGGCCACATTAGGCGTCTTGTGGGCAAATGTTTTGGAGTTCTAAAGACCCTAAATAAAACCTTAGACCTACTGCCCCTAGCGGCCAGAAGGACTTTAACACAGGCACTGGTGACCTCGCGGTTGGACTATGGAAACGTTCTGTTCCTGGGGGCAACCGAGGGCAGCCTGGGTCGCCTCCAAGTCATCCAGAACTCCGCCGCCAGGCTGGTGTTGAGAAGACCTAGGAGAGCCAACTCGCAGAAGGCGCTGGATGCGCTTCACTGGCTGCCTGTGAAGAAACGGGTGCGGTTCAAGTGCCTCCTTTTCTGTCATCGAATTGTCTGGGATAGGTCACCCGCATATTTAAAGGATCTAGTCAGCCGTTATGAACCCTCCAGGACCCTCCGGTCGGAGGGGACCGGACTGCTGACAGTCCCCAGGATTCGGAAGGCCAGAGTAGGTGGACGTTCTTTTGCGCTCCACGCAGCTCAACAATGGAATAAACTTCCCTTGGCCATGAGATTGGAGAGTAGTGAAGCTCAGTTTAGGGTCTTGCTGAAAACACACTTATACACTGCTTAGTCCACAGGATCTCTTTCATGCTGTTTCATTGTTAGCTTCAGCTCGGGGACATGCCGCGATGGCATTACTGAGCGCTTTACAAGCTCTTTATTATTATTATTATTATCCACAATGCAATGGGCTTGTTGAGAGATTCAACAAGACCCTAAAGGGCATGATCAAAGGATTACCTGAGAAGCTCAGGCGAAGATGGGATATCCTTCTGCCCTGCCTTCTTTTTGCTTATAGAGAGGTCCCACAAAAAGGAGTTGGCTTCAGACCCTTTGAATTGTTGTTTGGACATCCTGTAAGAGGACCCCTATGTCTGGTGAGGGAAGGATGGGAGTTACCTCTCAAAAAGCCCAAGCAAGACATAGTGGACTATGTACTTGGTCTCCGCTCCAGGATGGCTGAGTATATGGAGAAGGCCTCCAAAAACCTTGAGGCTAGCCAGGCCTTACAGAAAGCCTGGCATGACCAAAAGGCTGTCCTGACTGAGTACCAGCCTGGACAGAAGGTATGGGTATAGGAGCCAGTGGCCCCAGCAGCACTCCAAGACAGATGGTCTGGACCCCATACAATCATGGAGAAAAAGGGAGAGTTTACCTACTTGGTGGACCTTGGAACTCCCAGGAGCCCTCACAGGGTGCTCCATGTTAACAGGCTGAAAGCATATGTTGACAGGGCAGACATGGGCTTGCTCATGGCTACAGATGAGGGGCAGGAGGAAGAGAGTGACCCTCTCCCAGACCTGTTGACTCAGAACCCTGAGGATGGCTCAGTTGATGGTGTGGCCTTAGATGGCAGCCTCACTGAACAGCAGCAAAATGACTGTAGACAGGTTCTGCAGTCATATCGACATATGTTCTCCCTGACACCCAGTCAGACTAACTGGTGTACCCATGTGGTGGACACTGGTGATAGTCTTCCTGTAAAGAACAAAATTTACAGGCAGCCTGACCATGTCAGAGACTGTATCAAGGCTGAGGTGCAAAAGATGCTGGAGTTAGGTGTCATTGAGCCTTCAGAGAGCCCCTGGGCTAGCCCAGTGGTTCTGGTCCCCAAACTTCACACCAAAGATGGAAAGAGGGAGATGAGGTTCTGTGTGGACTACAGAGGACTCAATGCTGTCACCAGGACAGATGCACACCCAATTCCAAGGGCAGATGAGCTCATAGACAAATTGGCTTCTGCCAAGTTTTTGAGCATATTTGACTTGACAGCTGGCTACTGGCAAATCAGGTTAGCTGAGGAGTCTAAAGCCAAGCCAGCATTTTCTACCCCCAGTGGGCATTACCAGTTTGTGGTGATGCCCTTTGGTTTGAAAAATGCACCTGCCACCTTCCAAAGGTTGGTGATTCAAGTCCTTACTGGGTTGGATGACTTTTGTGCAGCATATCTGGATGATATTGCTGTCTTTAGCTCCACCTGGGAGGATCACCTGGTCCCCCTGAAGGAAGTGCTAGAGGCTCTGCAAAAGGCAGGCCTCACTATCAAGGCAACCAAGTGCCAGATAGGGCAGAGTAAGGTTGTGTACTTGGGCCACCTTGTGGGTGGAGGCCAAGTTCAACCACTGGAGAGCATAAAGGACTGGACTCCTCCAACTACCCAGACTCAGGTCAGAGCTTTCTTGGGCCTGACTGGGTACTACAGGAAGTTTGTTAAGAACTATGGGTCCATTGTAACTCCTCTTAATGATCTGACATCCAAGAAGATGCCCAAAAAGGTTCAGTGGACAGAATACTGTCAAAAGGCATTTGATGACCTGAAGAAGGCCATGTGCTCTGCACCTATCCTAAAGAGTCCTGACTACTCCAGAGAGTTTATTGTCCAAACAGATGCTTCTGAGTTGGTAGTGGGAGCTGTGCTTTCATAACTTAATGTAGATGGTCAAGACCAGCCCATTGCTTTCATTAGCAGAAGGCTGACCCCCAGAGAGAAACGTTGGTCAGCCATTGAGAGGGAGGCCTTTGCTGTGGTGTGGGCCCTGAAGAAGTTGAGACCATACTTGTTTGGCACTCACTTCAAGATTCAGACCGACCATAAGCCCCTCTTATGGCTTAATCAGATGAAGGGTGAAAACCCCAAACTGCTCAGGTGGTCCATTTCCCTACAGGGGATGGACTTTACAGTGGAGCACCGCCCAGGGACTGACCATGGTAATGCAGATGGTCTCTCCAGGTACTTCCACTTAGAACATGAAGACACAACTGGTCAAGGTTAGTCTAATGTCCCTGCGTTTGGGGGGGGTTGTGTAGGAGAGTAGGGTCTGCTATCCTATGGTCACCCCAAATTTTTGCTTTTTGCTTCACTGGTTTATGACTTAATGTGGCTGTGGGCCTGCTAATCAGACCCACAGCCTGCTGTTCTCTCTCTAAATTGTAACCCATGTACTATAGGTGCATAACGAAATTGGAACTGGTTCACCTTATTGGCCCCTGTAACAGTGTACCCAGGTACCCAGGGCATAGGTGCTTCCAAGGCCTACCAGGGGCTGCAGCATGTATTGTGCCACCCCTGGCCTGGCCTCCATATTTGACACAACTGGCTGATCACTCAGCTGGGGTAAGTCGGTGTAACCACCCCTTACTTAGGTGTAGTATGCCTATACCTAACCTAAAATGGACACATATGTTTCCTATCAGTCACTCCTATGGAAGGCCTCATCAATCCTGGAGGCAGAGTGCTTGGAAATATGTGAGATGGAGCTCTGGCATGAGCTGAGCCTGTCTGCAGCTTTCGGAACCATGTCCTTTAGCTGTTTCATGATATTGCCATACCATATACTCTTAAGTGCATTATGAACCTCGCAGTTAAATGCTATCTTAGGTTTGGCTTTATCAAAACATGTCGAGTAAGGTGTCATACGAATTGGAATACTACCCCCTCACCAGTTCTGGCGACGGGGGTAGCATTCCACCCTTCTAGAGGGACACGACATGTACCTAGCCTGAACCCCGGTTAAAGTTAAACAGAGCATTAGCATCTCAAAATGGATGCTGCCACCACAGACACAAGTCTGACCTCCTGCTGCTGGGAGTCCTTCCAGCGAGGGCAGCTTGGACAAAGGGTTTCCTGCCTGGGGAGGTGCTAGCACCACTCCAGACAGGATTTTGTGTATTGGGTAGGACAGGGCTGAATAGAATCAGACATGTCTGGGGCACACAAGGTGTCCCTGTGCATAGGCCAGTTCAAACCGGTGCTGGGGCTTTCCAGCCCCAGTCCTGGCACGAAACTGGACAAAGGAAAGGGGGTGTAACCCCCCCCCCTTCCTGGTTCCACCCAGAGGAGGGACCTAGTAGGTGATCCGGCCCCCCAGATTCGAATAAGAGTGGGAGCTGTGTCCTGAGACTTCAGATCATCCTGAATCAACTTGAAATACAGAAGAAGACTGGACTTCGACATTCTGCTGCACAGAAGACGGAAGAGAATCTCCCTTGTGGCCAAGGAGTGACCACCCTGTGAACACAGGCACCACCCAGCAACTCGACATCTGCTTTGCCGACGCCTCCCGCCGGAGTCCGAGCCCAGAGCCTGACAAGACCCAGACTCCCAGACCTCTCACAGCCCGATCCACAGTCCCTGCAAAGAAGGGACCCATGGAGGCACCGAGAGACGTGGGACCGGACATCTTGGAAGACCCCCGAAACGCTGACTGCGCAGCATCAGAGGCACCCTCGATGCTGTGCTTTGGGGTTTGAGAAGCCCTAACCTCTCGCAGCCCTTGCTCTAAAGATCAGCCCCCCAGCATTTCCACGATTTGCGTGGGGCCCTTTTGCACCATGCCACTCGACGCGCCATCCCGGCCACTTGCCACGTGGCTAGCGGCCATCTTGGCAAGGAAACCTACAACTTTCACTGCGGGTCTGGTTGCTCCTGACTTGCCCTTGCTCCTGTAAAAAGGAGAACCTGCTCTGACCTTGCTTGTCCGAGTAACAAGCCTTTTTTGATTCCTGCGTGGCTTGCATTAGCCAAGGCCTGTTTGCTTCTATCAAGTCGCCGACACCGCCAACAGCGAGAAGCCTGCGTGGGACAGCTCGTGACCGACTCCTGGACGTCTTCGACCCCTCGTGTCCACGTGGCTGCAGAGAGAAGCTACACCTTGACGCCTGTTTGCCCCCGACATCGCCTGGTTCCACTCTGGTTCCACGGTAGTCACTGGCTAGTGACTTTGAACATTGTCCCCTCTGCTTTCAGGTCTTCACCTCTTCAGATCCACCCTTGGATCCACCGGAACTCTTCACATCGAGCCGCCTGCAGCATCTTCAGCTCCAAGCACCATCGACCTGCGTGACGAAACCCGACACTACTTCGACCCTAGGCACCCGCTTCCTGTGGGTGAGGTAACTCAGCTCCGCCGGTGTTCCCACACTGGTACACACCTCTAGTGTCTGTGTCTCAAGTTTCAGCTTTCTAGGTCACTCGGAAGGTTCCTTTTTAACTAACTTTGTAACTTTTACGCACCATTGACATTGCATTGGTAAAGCGTGCACTTTCCGCACTGCACCCGAGTCCCGCGGGCCTTTCCCGACTTCTTCACTGCTAGTCCCGAACAGCTCCAGCGATTCCCCAGGCCTTAGGCCTCTTCACTTTCCCCATAGTGGTTCTTATACCACTATTTTAGTATATGGTCTAGGTTGCCCCTAGGGCTCATCCATATTGTGCAACTTTTGTGTATTTTAACTGTGTTTTGTTTTAACGCATTTGCTTCTGTGCTCATAAAGAGTATCAGGGATATTTGTAGTAATAAATCTATATATATTTTCAATATATATCTGTGTGGTGTCCTTTCATTTGGTATTCAAGGGATTGTGTATGGTAAAACAGCTTGCTTCACATGCCGTTACAGAGTTTAGCCTAAGACTGCTTAGTCCATGCTACCCCTAGGATAGCTTGTCTATAAGGTTGACTTTACAATCTGCACTATAAGGGTTGCTTGGCATGGTACAAGGTGATCACTAGAACTAGTGAGCATCATATACCAGGCCAACTTCTTACATTGGTGAGCAGCGGATTGGGATTTGAGCTTGCTGTTGTTTTACCATTACAATCTTTGAAAATATCATTTGAAAGATCATACAGGTACCTGATTGGTACACTAAAACAAGACTAGATATACTTAAGTTCTACTGAACTTAGTTGTTGTAGAGGATAGGGAGTAGCACACCCTGACTACAACTACTAGCTAGGTTTTGTAGGAAAACACCAGTGTAGGTAGATTGCAACACATCCCCCACACTAGAGCAATGTCTGGAGCAGAGGGATCCACTGGACCCATCTCTGTTGAGAGTGACCCTCCAAGGGCACCATCCAAATTTGCTACTTTTCCATTTAAGGAACTGAGGCAACTGTGTTCCATGAGAGGAATTAAAACAGGTCCTTCTCCTACAGCAGGACACCTCAGAGAGCTCTTAGACCAGTCTGAAGCTCTAAGGAACTCCAAACCAGGCCCCTCAAGGACTGGAGATGGAGGATCCCCCACTGAAGATGATAACTCTGATGCCCCTGCCCCTGTCGTCCAGATAGATGAGGAAAACCAGACCACTGGGAATACTCAGCCTGAGGAAGAAGAAGAGGAGGAGGAGGAAGAAAGTGATTCTGATGATGGAAATAGCCAGGTGTTAGTCAGCAGGCTTAACCAGGCTAACTTAAGCTTATTTGGGACTGAAGGTGGGTCCAACCCATTCAGACCCCCAAATGGACTTAACCAGGAGCATAGGAGGAGGAGGAATCAGTCAGGTGAATCCAATACTTCCCATGTTTCTAGAGGTTCTCATGGCAACTCCAGAAGGGAGTTGACTAGCCCTCAGAGAAGGGAACATGAGGCCAAAATGAGAGAGGCTGAACTTAGGATCCAGAGACAAGAATTAGAAGTTGCCCTGGCCAAAGAGAAACTTGCTAGAGCAAGGCAGCCTAGAGAGAGTGGATCAGATTCCACTGGTGGCAGCACTATCCCTAAGGATAAAGACAGGTCCTATGACAATAGAAACCTGAGTAAGATTGTGCCCCCCTACAAAGCTGGGGATGATATCCACAAGTGGATGACTGCACTTGAGAGAGCTTGCAAAGTACAGCAGGTTCCTCAGGAGCAGTGGGCAGCAATCTTGTGGCTCTCCTTTGAAGGTAGAGGCCGAGACAGACTCCTCACAGTTAGTGATGGGGAGTCTAGAAACTACCTGGTCCTGAAGAGTGCTCTGATTGATGGGTTAGGCTTAACCACTGAACAGTACAGGTTAATGTTCAGAGATACCCAGAAGACACAGACTCAGGACTGGTCTGAATTTGTTGAATGTGCCACTAAGGCTCTGGAGGGCTGGTTGCTGGGAAGTAAAGTTACAGACTATGAAGGATTGTACAATTTGCTTATGAGAGAACAGATTTTAAATAACTGTCAGAACCAGCAGTTGCATCAACATTTGGTTGACTCAGATCTAACCTCTCCCCGAGAATTGGGAAAGAGGGCAGACAAATGGGTTAGAACCAGAGTTAAGCAAAAGAACCAGAACCAGAACCAGGGTGGTGACCAAAAGAAAACAGACCAGAAGGGTGGGGAGCAGAAAGCTAAAGACCAGAAGTCTTCAACAGGGCCCCAAACTAATACTGAGGGTGGGTCCCAAACTTCCAAGAAGAAGAAGAAAGAAGGTCAAAGAAAACCCTGGTGTAGCTTTTGCAAAAACACCACTCACTGGACAAGTGATTGTAAAAAGGGTGGAGCCACCAACACTGCAGCCCCTAAGGCACCTGCACCCACTAGTACAGCTGGCAGTGTTGGACCACAGACTAAGGGGGTAGTGGGTATCACCTTGGGAACTGATGGAGATTCTGACCTAGTCAGAGTCCCCACACAGGCTGTTCTGATCTGTGATGGGGAGATTGATTTCTCCCCTACTGTCAGTCTCAATAATTTGGGCAAGTACAGACAGACACCTTTAATTAATGAAAAAGTGGCTCAAGCATACAGGGACACATGTGCCAGTGTCACTATGGTGACGCCTAGCTTTGTGGACCCTGGACAGTACATATCAGGTGATAATTACCTGGTGACCAATGCCAGCAATGTCACTACTACACATAGTGTGGCAATTGTTAACTTTTCCTGGGGAGGGATAACTGGCCTAAAAAGAGTTGTGGTTAGTGCTGATCTCCCAGTAGAATGTTTGTTGGGCAATGACCTGGAGAGCTCTCTATGGTCAGAAGTTGAGTACAGGACTCATGCAGAGATGTTAGGGATATCATCACATGTCCTTGCTGTGACCAGGTCACAGGTCAAAAAGTGCCTCTCTGAACCTCAGGTCTTGGATCCTGGAACAATGGACCAAGTACCTTCCAAGACAAGGAACAGGAGGGCAAAGGCTGTGCCTTCCCAAATGCCTACAAGTGAGGATCAGCCTTCACAGGAAGATGATTCTGAGACCCCTGAAGGAACTGTCCCTATAGAGCTTGAACCTGATCAGGTTGAGTTTCTGGGGACAGGGGGACCTTCTAGGGCAGACTTGGGGCAGGCTCAGTTATCCTGTCCTTCTATTGAACCCCTCAGACAGCAGGCTGCTGCTGAGGCTGCTGGGAATGCTCAAGGTACCCATAAGGTTTATTGGGATGATGGGCTCCTTTATTCAGAGGGTAGAGACCCCAAGCCTGGTACAACCAGGAGGTTGGTCATACCTCTGCAATTTAGGGGCTTCCTTCTTACCTTGGCACACAATATTCCCTTAGCAGGACACCTAGGCCAGAACAAAACATGGGACAGACTTGTCTGTCACTTTCACTGGCCTCACATGTCAGAAGATACAAAGGAGTTTTGTCGCTCCTGTGTAACCTGCCAAGCGAGTGGCAAAAAAGGTGGTACCAAAAAGGCCCCCCTAATACCACTACCTGTGGTGGGGGTGCCCTTTGAAAGAGTGGGGATTGACATTGTTGGTCCAATGGATCCCCCTACAGCATCTGGGCACAGATTCATACTGGTGGTGGTGGACCATGCCACCAGGTACCCAGAGGCAATTCCACTTAGGATCACAACAGCTCCTGTTGTGGCCAGGGCCTTACTTGGAGTTTTCTCCAGAGTGGGGTTTCCTAAGGAGGTAGTATCTGATAGAGGTGCAAACTTCATGTCAGGTTACTTGACAGCTATGTGGAAGGAGTGTGGTGTTAACTATAAGTTCACCACTCCCTATTTATATCAGGCACTCTGACACCCCTACACACGCTTTAATCTGCGCTCTCAGCCTCGCCCAGCCGTTTTACTCACCGGTTGAGGCGGCGGCGGGCGCCATCTTGGGTGTGGGCAGGGGCTGCGCTCTAGTCGCGCCGGCCTCCCGCCCTCCCAGTTTATTTAACAAGGCTCCTCGCGCTGCTCGCTGCCTGTTAGAGCTCTCCCTAGAGGGAGGACTAGGGCTGCGAGCTAGCTATCAGCAGCAGTGAGCTTTTGTTGAACCTGTGTGGTGAATAATTGATTTTAGATCGCGTTTTTTAAATCTGATCGATTTTAGTACTGGGGGGGATTTTATTCTCAGAATAACGTGGGAATTTATATCAGGCACTCTGACACCCCTACACACGCTTTAATCTGCGCTCTCAGCCTCGCCCAGCCGTTTTACTCACCGGTTGAGGCGGCGGCGGGCGCCATCTTGGGTGTGGGCAGGGGCTGCGCTCTAGTCGCGCCGGCCTCCCGCCCTCCCAGTTTATTTAACAAGGCTCCTCGCGCTGCTCGCTGCCTGTTAGAGCTCTCCCTAGAGGGAGGACTAGGGCTGCGAGCTAGCTATCAGCAGCAGTGAGCTTTTGTTGAACCTGTGTGGTGAATAATTGATTTTAGATCGCGTTTTTTAAATCTGATCGATTTTAGTACTGGGGGGGATTTTATTCTCAGAATAACGTGGGAATTTATATCAGGCACTCTGACACCCCTACACACGCTTTAATCTGCGCTCTCAGCCTCGCCCAGCCGTTTTACTCACCGGTTGAGGCGGCGGCGGGCGCCATCTTGGGTGTGGGCAGGGGCTGCGCTCTAGTCGCGCCGGCCTCCCGCCCTCCCAGTTTATTTAACAAGGCTCCTCGCGCTGCTCGCTGCCTGTTAGAGCTCTCCCTAGAGGGAGGACTAGGGCTGCGAGCTAGCTATCAGCAGCAGTGAGCTTTTGTTGAACCTGTGTGGTGAATAATTGATTTTAGATCGCGTTTTTTAAATCTGATCGATTTTAGTACTGGGGGGGATTTTATTCTCAGAATAACGTGGGAATTTATATCAGGCACTCTGACACCCCTACACACGCTTTAATCTGCGCTCTCAGCCTCGCCCAGCCGTTTTACTCACCGGTTGAGGCGGCGGCGGGCGCCATCTTGGGTGTGGGCAGGGGCTGCGCTCTAGTCGCGCCGGCCTCCCGCCCTCCCAGTTTATTTAACAAGGCTCCTCGCGCTGCTCGCTGCCTGTTAGAGCTCTCCCTAGAGGGAGGACTAGGGCTGCGAGCTAGCTATCAGCAGCAGTGAGCTTTTGTTGAACCTGTGTGGTGAATAATTGATTTTAGATCGCGTTTTTTAAATCTGATCGATTTTAGTACTGGGGGGGATTTTATTCTCAGATTAACGTGGGAATTTATATCAGGCACTCTGACACCCCTACACACGCTTTAATCTGCGCTCTCAGCCTCACCCAGCCGTTTTACTCACCGGTTGAGGCGGCGGCGGGCGCCATCTTGGGTGTGGGCAGGGGCTGCGCTCTAGTCGCGCCGGCCTCCCGCCCTCCCAGTTTATTTAACAAGGCTCCTCGCGCTGCTCGCTGCCTGTTAGAGCTCTCCCTAGAGGGAGGACTAGGGCTGCGAGCTAGCTATCAGCAGCAGTGAGCTTTTGTTGAACCTGTGTGGTGAATAATTGATTTTAGATCGCGTTTTTTAAATCTGATCGATTTTAGTACTGGGGGGATTTTATTCTCAGAATAACGTGGGAATTTATATCAGGCACTCTGACACCCCTACACACGCTTTAATCTGCGCTCTCAGCCTCGCCCAGCCGTTTTACTCACCGGTTGAGGCGGCGGCGGGCGCCATCTTGGGTGTGGGCAGGGGCTGCGCTCTAGTCGCGCCGGCCTCACGCCCTCCTCTTCACCTATAAAATGTGTGTAGGGACCAGACGGCGCAGCGGGCTGGCGCAGCGGGCGCGCCGGATGCGCGCCGAAGCCGCGCCTAAGCCAAGCCCGTCTGCGCCCGTCCGCGGCCGAACGGGGCCAGGGGCCCTGACCCCTGCATCTCGCGCGGGCTGCTGTCTGTCCTACACAAGTAAGAGGCTGAGAGACCTCTGTCCCCCAGCTTGCACCATATGTCCCTACACGATGGAGCCACTGGACCTAGGTCCGTGTCCTCATTGCTCATTTAGAGGAAGATGTGTAGTGCCCGACGTCCCTGACCCGGAAGCGATTATTGCTAATGGGGGTCTTTTAAATTGTAGATCCATCAGCAAACATGCCCTCCAGCTGTGGGATCTCCTACAGGATGAGGACATGCATATACTATTCCTAACTGAAACTTGGTTAGGAGAACATTCGGACCCAGATATAGTGGCGACCATTCCGCCAGGCTATACACTTCACAGACTTGATAGAGGGAAAGGAAGGGGAGGTGGCATCGCCATCATTGTGAAACACCCTTTTGAGTGTGTCTTAAAACCAGTAACAATTGAAGACTGCGAAGCTGGCGAATTTACTATCAAACTGACTAAACATGAATCAATCTCGGGCATCCTTATATATCGACCTCCTGGTTCTCTGGGCAACTTCCGTAGTAGTCTACTAGAAGGGGTTGCTCAGACTGCGATTAAACACAACAAAGTGTTAGTGTTGGGTGATCTGAACCTCCACCTAGAGGATCCCTTACAGAAGGAGGCAGAAGATGTTCGTCTTGTTCTACAAGAACTACAGTTCAGTTTGTTAAGTGTGGCAGCTACACATCAAAGGGGTCATTGTCTGGACCCTATTTTTGCTAGCTGGGACACGATTAAAGCACTTACCCCGTGTCAGCTCCCCTGGACCGACCACTTCTTGGTTCCTTTCCAATGTTTTTACCAGCCTGGTAGGGCAATTGAGAAGGGGATGGGAAATATTATGAGACGCAAATTGAGACAGTACTCTCAGGAAAAATTCATAAACGCCATCCGCAAAGCACAACCATGGTGTGCTACGGATAGCGATCAGGCGAACAAGGAATTTAACCTACTTGTGACTGCCACCTTGGATGAGATAGCTCCCATGAGTAAGGGTAAAGCCAGAGAAGGCAGACAACGCACTGCCCTGTGGTTCACCCCTGAACTTCAGCAAATCAAGTCCAATTGCAAAAAACTTGAAAGGAGCTGGAGGAAGAACCCGACTATACTAGCTAAGAACACCTATAGCTCTTCTTACCGAAGCTATCAGTATGCGGTACGTAGAGCCAAAGCCAAATATTTTCATACACGCATTGAGGCGGCCGAGAGCTCCTCGCGTGAATTGTACAAAATATATAAAGAAATATCCTCAGTCGCGGGCTCTAGTACCCCCACAAAGGTCTCCGTGGAAGGATGTAACAAAGTCGCGAACTTTTTTTCCAATAAAGTGAAAGCGATTTATGCCTCCTTCTCTCAACCCCCAGACAAGGGCACATATTTTGAAGTAGGTAGCTCACTGGTATCCGTTGAGTCCCCACTACAAACTTTTAAGGTTCCCACAACGGACAAGCTTATAAAGATATGCCGAAGTGTGAAGTCCGGTTCCCCCAACGATCCGGCCCCGGCCTGGGTCATCTCAGAGGGAGTGGCAGCCTTGGAACCTCACATTAGGCAGGTCCTTAAAACCTCCTTTTGCACTCAACAAGTCCCCAGGGAGTGGAAGAAGGCCATAGTACTGCCAATAAGGAAAAAACCTAATGTTAGCTTGGAGGTGCTGGAAAACCTCAGACCGATTTCCTTATTGCCGTACGTGGCGAAGGTGGCGGAGAAAGTGGTTAATGCTCAGCTCACGGAACACCTGGAGAGATGGAATCTACTTCATCCATCTCAGTCAGGGTTCAGGGTGGGCTATTCCACGGAGACTGCTCTCCTTCGAGCCACTGAGACGCTAAGAGCAGGGGCTGACGCAGGTCATACAATGGCCCTGATCATGCTCGACCTTAGTGCAGCTTTCGACACCGTAGCACATTCCATCTTGCTGCGGTGTCTGAAGGAAGCTGGGGTCGTTGGTCATGCGCTGTGCTGGCTACAGTCATTCCTCACGGAGAGATGTTTTCAGGTTCAGCAAGGGACATGTCGTTCGGCGGAGATGCCATTAGATCAGGGAGTACCTCAGGGCTCTGCCTTGAGCCCCACTCTTTTTAATCTTTATATGGCCTCTCTAGCTAAAGTGGTACAATCATTTGGGGTGGAACTGGTGTCGTACGCTGATGACACCCAGCTGTTGATCTCCCTATCGCAGAACACCTCCAACACCCCTACCAACTTCAAATCCTGCATGCAGGCACTGGGAGAGTGGATGGACTCCCATTGCTTAAAACTCAATGGCTCTAAAACAGAGGTGCTGGTGGTGGGGGGAAAAAGAGATAATTGGTCAGCTGAGTGGTGGCCTTCATGCCTGGGTCCCACTCCTACCCCCTGTGAGGAAGCGAAGAACTTGGGAATTTGGATGAATCCCTCCCTCACGTATGATGGCCACATTAGGCGTCTTGTGGGCAAATGTTTTGGAGTTCTAAAGACCCTAAATAAAACCTTAGACCTACTGCCCCTAGCGGCCAGAAGGACTTTAACACAGGCACTGGTGACCTCGCGGTTGGACTATGGAAACGTTCTGTTCCTGGGGGCAACCGAGGGCAGCCTGGGTCGCCTCCAAGTCATCCAGAACTCCGCCGCCAGGCTGGTGTTGAGAAGACCTAGGAGAGCCAACTCGCAGAAGGCGCTGGATGCGCTTCACTGGCTGCCTGTGAAGAAACGGGTGCGGTTCAAGTGCCTCCTTTTCTGTCATCGAATTGTCTGGGATAGGTCACCCGCATATTTAAAGGATCTAGTCAGCCGTTATGAACCCTCCAGGACCCTCCGGTCGGAGGGGACCGGACTGCTGACAGTCCCCAGGATTCGGAAGGCCAGAGTAGGTGGACGTTCTTTTGCGCTCCACGCAGCTCAACAATGGAATAAACTTCCCTTGGCCATGAGATTGGAGAGTAGTGAAGCTCAGTTTAGGGTCTTGCTGAAAACACACTTATACACTGCTTAGTCCACAGGATCTCTTTCATGCTGTTTCATTGTTAGCTTCAGCTCGGGGACATGCCGCGATGGCATTACTGAGCGCTTTACAAGCTCTTTATTATTATTATTATTATCCACAATGCAATGGGCTTGTTGAGAGATTCAACAAGACCCTAAAGGGCATGATCAAAGGATTACCTGAGAAGCTCAGGCGAAGATGGGATATCCTTCTGCCCTGCCTTCTTTTTGCTTATAGAGAGGTCCCACAAAAAGGAGTTGGCTTCAGACCCTTTGAATTGTTGTTTGGACATCCTGTAAGAGGACCCCTATGTCTGGTGAGGGAAGGATGGGAGTTACCTCTCAAAAAGCCCAAGCAAGACATAGTGGACTATGTACTTGGTCTCCGCTCCAGGATGGCTGAGTATATGGAGAAGGCCTCCAAAAACCTTGAGGCTAGCCAGGCCTTACAGAAAGCCTGGCATGACCAAAAGGCTGTCCTGACTGAGTACCAGCCTGGACAGAAGGTATGGGTATAGGAGCCAGTGGCCCCAGCAGCACTCCAAGACAGATGGTCTGGACCCCATACAATCATGGAGAAAAAGGGAGAGTTTACCTACTTGGTGGACCTTGGAACTCCCAGGAGCCCTCACAGGGTGCTCCATGTTAACAGGCTGAAAGCATATGTTGACAGGGCAGACATGGGCTTGCTCATGGCTACAGATGAGGGGCAGGAGGAAGAGAGTGACCCTCTCCCAGACCTGTTGACTCAGAACCCTGAGGATGGCTCAGTTGATGGTGTGGCCTTAGATGGCAGCCTCACTGAACAGCAGCAAAATGACTGTAGACAGGTTCTGCAGTCATATCGACATATGTTCTCCCTGACACCCAGTCAGACTAACTGGTGTACCCATGTGGTGGACACTGGTGATAGTCTTCCTGTAAAGAACAAAATTTACAGGCAGCCTGACCATGTCAGAGACTGTATCAAGGCTGAGGTGCAAAAGATGCTGGAGTTAGGTGTCATTGAGCCTTCAGAGAGCCCCTGGGCTAGCCCAGTGGTTCTGGTCCCCAAACTTCACACCAAAGATGGAAAGAGGGAGATGAGGTTCTGTGTGGACTACAGAGGACTCAATGCTGTCACCAGGACAGATGCACACCCAATTCCAAGGGCAGATGAGCTCATAGACAAATTGGCTTCTGCCAAGTTTTTGAGCATATTTGACTTGACAGCTGGCTACTGGCAAATCAGGTTAGCTGAGGAGTCTAAAGCCAAGCCAGCATTTTCTACCCCCAGTGGGCATTACCAGTTTGTGGTGATGCCCTTTGGTTTGAAAAATGCACCTGCCACCTTCCAAAGGTTGGTGATTCAAGTCCTTACTGGGTTGGATGACTTTTGTGCAGCATATCTGGATGATATTGCTGTCTTTAGCTCCACCTGGGAGGATCACCTGGTCCCCCTGAAGGAAGTGCTAGAGGCTCTGCAAAAGGCAGGCCTCACTATCAAGGCAACCAAGTGCCAGATAGGGCAGAGTAAGGTTGTGTACTTGGGCCACCTTGTGGGTGGAGGCCAAGTTCAACCACTGGAGAGCATAAAGGACTGGACTCCTCCAACTACCCAGACTCAGGTCAGAGCTTTCTTGGGCCTGACTGGGTACTACAGGAAGTTTGTTAAGAACTATGGGTCCATTGTAACTCCTCTTAATGATCTGACATCCAAGAAGATGCCCAAAAAGGTTCAGTGGACAGAATACTGTCAAAAGGCATTTGATGACCTGAAGAAGGCCATGTGCTCTGCACCTATCCTAAAGAGTCCTGACTACTCCAGAGAGTTTATTGTCCAAACAGATGCTTCTGAGTTGGTAGTGGGAGCTGTGCTTTCATAACTTAATGTAGATGGTCAAGACCAGCCCATTGCTTTCATTAGCAGAAGGCTGACCCCCAGAGAGAAACGTTGGTCAGCCATTGAGAGGGAGGCCTTTGCTGTGGTGTGGGCCCTGAAGAAGTTGAGACCATACTTGTTTGGCACTCACTTCAAGATTCAGACCGACCATAAGCCCCTCTTATGGCTTAATCAGATGAAGGGTGAAAACCCCAAACTGCTCAGGTGGTCCATTTCCCTACAGGGGATGGACTTTACAGTGGAGCACCGCCCAGGGACTGACCATGGTAATGCAGATGGTCTCTCCAGGTACTTCCACTTAGAACATGAAGACACAACTGGTCAAGGTTAGTCTAATGTCCCTGCGTTTGGGGGGGGTTGTGTAGGAGAGTAGGGTCTGCTATCCTATGGTCACCCCAAATTTTTGCTTTTTGCTTCACTGGTTTATGACTTAATGTGGCTGTGGGCCTGCTAATCAGACCCACAGCCTGCTGTTCTCTCTCTAAATTGTAACCCATGTACTATAGGTGCATAACGAAATTGGAACTGGTTCACCTTATTGGCCCCTGTAACAGTGTACCCAGGTACCCAGGGCATAGGTGCTTCCAAGGCCTACCAGGGGCTGCAGCATGTATTGTGCCACCCCTGGCCTGGCCTCCATATTTGACACAACTGGCTGATCACTCAGCTGGGGTAAGTCGGTGTAACCACCCCTTACTTAGGTGTAGTATGCCTATACCTAACCTAAAATGGACACATATGTTTCCTATCAGTCACTCCTATGGAAGGCCTCATCAATCCTGGAGGCAGAGTGCTTGGAAATATGTGAGATGGAGCTCTGGCATGAGCTGAGCCTGTCTGCAGCTTTCGGAACCATGTCCTTTAGCTGTTTCATGATATTGCCATACCATATACTCTTAAGTGCATTATGAACCTCGCAGTTAAATGCTATCTTAGGTTTGGCTTTATCAAAACATGTCGAGTAAGGTGTCATACGAATTGGAATACTACCCCCTCACCAGTTCTGGCGACGGGGGTAGCATTCCACCCTTCTAGAGGGACACGACATGTACCTAGCCTGAACCCCGGTTAAAGTTAAACAGAGCCTTAGCATCTCAAAATGGATGCTGCCACCACAGACACAAGTCTGACCTCCTGCTGCTGGGAGTCCTTCCAGCGAGGGCAGCTTGGACAAAGGGTTTCCTGCCTGGGGAGGTGCTAGCACCACTCCAGACAGGATTTTGTGTATTGGGTAGGACAGGGCTGAATAGAATCAGACATGTCTGGGGCACACAAGGTGTCCCTGTGCATAGGCCAGTTCAAACCGGTGCTGGGGCTTTCCAGCCCCAGTCCTGGCACGAAACTGGACAAAGGAAAGGGGGTGTAACCCCCCCCCCTTCCTGGTTCCACCCAGAGGAGGGACCTAGTAGGTGATCCGGCCCCCCAGATTCGAATAAGAGTGGGAGCTGTGTCCTGAGACTTCAGATCATCCTGAATCAACTTGAAATACAGAAGAAGACTGGACTTCGACATTCTGCTGCACAGAAGACGGAAGAGAATCTCCCTTGTGGCCAAGGAGTGACCACCCTGTGAACACAGGCACCACCCAGCAACTCGACATCTGCTTTGCCGACGCCTCCCGCCGGAGTCCGAGCCCAGAGCCTGACAAGACCCAGACTCCCAGACCTCTCACAGCCCGATCCACAGTCCCTGCAAAGAAGGGACCCATGGAGGCACCGAGAGACGTGGGACCGGACATCTTGGAAGACCCCCGAAACGCTGACTGCGCAGCATCAGAGGCACCCTCGATGCTGTGCTTTGGGGTTTGAGAAGCCCTAACCTTGAGCAGCCCTTGTACCAAAGATCAGCCCCCCAGCATCTCCACGATCTGCGTGGGGCCCTTTTGCACCGTGCCACTCGACGCGCCATCCTGGCCACTTGCCACGTGGCTAGCGGCCATCTTGGCGACGAAACCTACAACGTTCACTGCGGGTCTGGTTGCTCCAGACTTGCCCTTGCTCCTGTAAAAAGGAGTACCTGCCCTGACCTTGCTGGTCTGAGTAACAAGTCTTTTTCGATTCCTGCGTGGCTTGCATTAGCCAAGGCCTGTTTGATTCTATCAAGTCGACGACACCGCCAACAGCGAGAAACCTGCGTGGGACAGCTCGTGACCGACTCCTGGACGTCTTTGACCCCTCGTGTCCACGTGGCTGCAGAGAGAAGCTACACCTCGACGCCTGTTTGCACCCGACATCGCCTGGTTCCACTCTGGTTCCACGGTAGTCACTGGCTAGTGACTTTGAACATTGTCCCCTCTGCTTTCAGGTCTTCACCTCTTCAGATCCACCCTTGGATCCACCGGAACTCTTCACATCGAGCCGCCTGCAGCATCTTCAGCTCCAAGCACCATCGACCTGCGTGACGAAACCCGACACTACTTCGACCCTATGCACCCGCTTCCTGTGGGTAAGGAAACTCAGCTCCGCCGGTGTTCCCACACTGGTACACACCTCTAGTGTCTGTGTCTCAAGTTTCAGCTTTCTAGGTCACTCGGAAGGTTCCTTTTTAACTAACTTTGTAACTTTTACGCACCATTGACATTGCATTGGTAAAGCGTGCACTTTCTGCACTGCACCCGAGTCCCGCGGGCCTTTCCCGACTTCTTCACTGCTAGTCCCGAACAGCTCCAGCGATTCCCCAGGCCCTAGGCCTCTTCACTTTCCCCATAGTGGTTCTTATACCACTATTTTAGTATATGGTTTAGGTGGCCCCTAGGGCTCATCCATATTGTGCAACTTTTGTGTATTTTAACTGTGTTTTGTTTTAACGCATTTGCTTCTGTGCTCATAAAGAGTATCAGGGATATTTGTAGTAATTAATCTATATATATTTTCAATATATATCTGTGTGGTGTCCTTTCATTTGGTATTCAAGGGATTGTGTATGGTAAAACAGCTTGCTTCACATGCCTTTAAAGAGTTTAGCCTAAGACTGCTTAGTCCATGCTACCCCTAGGATAGCTTGTCTATAAGGTTGACTTTACAACCTGCACCATAAGGGTTGCTTGGCATGGTACAAGGTGATCACTAGAACTAGTGAGCATCATATACCAGGCCAACTTCTCACATGAGCAATGCAAACACAGCGAGCACTCCAAAGCCTTGCAGTGGAGTGAGCAGTGCAAACACAGCGAGCACTCCAAAGCATTGCAGTGGAGTGAGCAGTGCAAACACAGCGAGCACTCCAAAGCCTTAAAGTGGAGTGAGCAGCACAAACACAGCGAGCACTCCAAAGCCTTGCAGTGGAGTGAGCAGCCCAAACACAGCGAGCACTCCAAAGCCATGCAGTGGAGTGAGCAGCGCAAACACAGCGAGCACTCCAAAGCCATGCAGTGGAGTGAGCAGTGCAAACACAGCGAGCACTCCAGAGCCATGCAGTGGAGTGAGCACTACAAACACAGCGAGCACTACAAAGCCTTGCAGTGGAGTGAGCAGCGCTAACACAGAGATCACTCCAAAGCCATGCAGTGGAGTGAGCAGTACAAACACAGCAAGCACTCCAAAGCCTGGCAGTGGAGTGAGCAGTGCAAATACGGCGAGCACTCCACAGCCATGCAGTGGAGTGAGCAGTGAAAACACAGCGAGCACTCCAAAGCCTTGCAGTGGAGTGAGCAGTGCAAACACAGCGAGCACTCCAAAGCCATGCAGTGGAGTGAGCAGTGCAAACACAGCGAGCACTCAAAGGCCTTGCAGTGGAGTGAGCAGTGCAAACACAGAGAGCTCTCCAAAGCCTTGCAGTGGAGTGAGCAGTGCAAACACAGCGAGCACTCAAAGGCCTTGCAGTGGAGTGAGCAGTGCAAACACAGAGAGCACTCCAAAGCCTTGCAGTGGAGTGAGCAGTGCAAACACAGCGAGCACTCCAAAGCCTTGCAGTGGAGTGAGCAGAGCAAATACAGCGAGCACTCTAAAGCCTTGCAGGGGAGTGAGCAGTTCAAACACAGCGAGCACTCCAAAGCCTAGCAGTTGAGCGACCAGTGCAAACACAGCGAGCACTCCAGAGCCATGCAGTGGAGTGAGCAGTGCAAACACAGCGAGCATTCCAAAGCCATACAGTGGAGTGAGCAGTGCAAACACAGTAAGCACTCCAAAACCTTGCATTGGAGTGAGCAGTGCAAACACAGTGAGCACTCCAAACCCTAGCAGTGGAGTGAGCAGTGCAAACACAGCGATCACTCCAAAGCCATGCAGTGGAGTGAGCAGTGCAAACACAGCGAGCATTCCAAAGCCATGCAGGCGAGTGAGCAGTGCAAATACAGCGAGCACTCCAAAGCCTTGCAGTGGAGTCAGCAGTGCAAACACAGTGAGCACTCAAAAGCCATGCAGTGGAGTCAGCAGTGCAAACACAGTGAGCACTCCAAAGCCTTGCAGTGGAGTGAGCAATGCAAACACAGTGAGCACTCCAAAGCCTTGCAGTGGAGAGCAGTACAAACACAGTGAGCACTCCAAAGCCTTGCAGTGGAGTGAGCAGTGCAAACACAGCGAGCACTCCAAAGCCTTACAGTAGAGTGAGCAGTGCAAACACAGCAAGCACTCCAAAGCATTGCTGTGGAGTGAGCAGTGCAAACACAGCGAGCACTCCATAGCCTTGCAGTGGAGTGAGCAGTGCAAGACACAGCGAGCATTCCAAAGCCTTAGAGTGGAGTGAGCAGCGCAAACACAGCGAGCACTCCAAAGCCTTGCAGTGGAGTGAGCAGCGCAAACACAGCGAGCACTCCAAAGCCATGCAGTGGAGTGAGCAGTGAAAACACAGCGAGCACTCCAAAGCCATGCAGTGGAGTGAGCAGTGCAAACACAGCAAGCAATCCAAAGCCATGCAGTGTAGTGAGCAGCACAAACACAGCGAGCACTCCAAAGCCTTGCAGTGGAGTGAGCAGTGCAAACACAGAGAGCACTCCAAAGCCATGCAGTGGAGTGAGCAGTGCAAACACAGCGAGCACTCGAAAGCCTTGCAGTGGAGTGAGCAGTGCAAACACAGCAAGCACTCGAAAGCCTTGCAGTGGAGTGAGCAGTGCAAACACAGCGAGCACTCCAAAGCATTGCAGTGGAGTGAGCAGTGCAAACACAGCGAGCACTCCAAAGCCTTGCAGTGGAGTGAGCAGCGCAAACACAGCGAGCACTCCAAAGCCATGCAGTGGAGTGAGCAGCGCAAACACAGCGAGCACTCCAAAGCCAGGCAGTCGAGTGAGCAGTGCAAACACAGCGAGCACTCCAGAGCCATGCAGTGGAGTGAGCAGCGCAAACACAATGAGCACTCCAAAGCCTTGCAGTGGAGTGAGCAGTTCAAACACAGCGAGCACTACAAAGCCTTGCAGTGGAGTGAGCAGCGCAAACACAGCGATCACTCCAAAGCCATGCAGTGGAGTGATCAGTACAAACACAGCGAGCACTCCAAAGCCTGGCAGTGGAGTGAGCAGTGCAAATATGGCGAGCACTCCACAGCCATGCAGTGGAGTGAGCAGTGAAAACACAGCGAGCACTCCAAAGCCTTGCAGTGGAGTGAGCAGTGCAAACACAGCGAGCACTCCAAAGCCATGCAGTGGAGTGAGTAGTGCAACCACAGTGAGCACTCCAAAGCCTTGCAGTGGAGTGAGCAGTGCAAACACAGCGAGCACTCCAAAGCCTTGCAGTGGAGTGAGCAGTACAAACACAGTGAGCACTCCAAAGCCTAGCAGTGGAGTGAGCAATGCAAACACAGCGAGCACTCCAAAGCCTTGCAGTGGAGTGAGCAGTACAAACACAGCGAGCACACCAAAGCCTTAGAGTGGAGTGAGCAGCGCAAACACAGTGAGCACTCCAAAGCCTTGCAGTGGAGTGAGCAGCGCAAACACAGCGAGCACTCCAAAGCCTTGCAGTGGAGTGAGCAGCGCAAACACAGCGAGCACTCCAAAGCCATGCAGTGGAGTGAGCAGCCCAAACACAGCGAGCACTCCAAAGCCATGCAGTGGAGTGAGCAGTGCAAACACAGCGAGCACTCCAGAGCCATGCAGTGGAGTGAGCAGTACAAACACAACGAGCACTCCAAAGCCTTGCAGTGGAGTGAGCAGTTCAAACACAGCGAGCACTACAAAGCCTTGCAGTGGAGTGAGCAGCGCAAACACAGCGATCACTCCAAAGCCATGCAGTGGAGTGAGCAGTGCAAACACAGCGAGCACTCCAAAGCCATGCAGTGGAGTGAGTAGTGCAACCACAGTGAGCACTCCAAAGCCTTGCAGTGGAGTGAGCAGTGCAAACACAGCGAGCACTCCAAAGCCTTGCAGTGGAGTGAGCAGTACAAACACAGTGAGCACTCCAAAGCCTTGCAGTGGAGTGAGCAGTGAAAACACAGCGAGCACTCCAAAGCCTTGCAGTGGAGTGAGCAGTGCAAACACAGCGAGCACTCCAAAGCCATGCAGTGGAGTGAGCAGTGCAAACACAGCGAGCACTCAAAGGCCTTGCAGTGGAGTGAGCAGTGCAAACACAGAGAGCTCTCCAAAGCCTTGCAGTGGAGTGAGCAGTGCAAACACAGCGAGCACTCAAAGGCCTTGCAGTGGAGTGAGCAGTGCAAACACAGAGAGCACTCCAAAGCCTTGCAGTGGAGTGAGCAGTGCAAACACAGCGAGCACTCCAAAGCCTTGCAGTGGAGTGAGCAGAGCAAATACAGCGAGCACTCCAAAGCCTTGCAGGGGAGTGAGCAGTTCAAACACAGCGAGCACTCCAAAGCCTAGCAGTTGAGCGACCAGTGCAAACACAGCGAGCACTCCAGAGCCATGCAGTGGAGTGAGCAGTGCAAACACAGCGAGCATTCCAAAGCCATACAGTGGAGTGAGCAGTGCAAACACAGTAAGCACTCCAAAACCTTGCATTGGAGTGAGCAGTGCAAACACAGTGAGCACTCCAAACCCTAGCAGTGGAGTGAGCAGTGCAAACACAGCGATCACTCCAAAGCCATGCAGTGGAGTGAGCAGTGCAAACACAGCGAGCATTCCAAAGCCATGCAGGCGAGTGAGCAGTGCAAACACAGCGAGCACTCCAAAGCCTTGCAGTGGAGTCAGCAGTGCAAACACAGTGAGCACTCAAAAGCCATGCAGTGGAGTCAGCAGTGCAAACACAGTGAGCACTCCAAAGCCTTGCAGTGGAGTGAGCAATGCAAACACAGTGAGCACTCCAAAGCCTTGCAGTGGAGAGCAGTACAAACACAGTGAGCACTCCAAAGCCTTGCAGTGGAGTGAGCAGTGCAAACACAGCGAGCACTCCAAAGCCTTACAGTAGAGTGAGCAGTGCAAACACAGCAAGCACTCCAAAGCAATGCCGTGGAGTGAGCAGTGCAAACACAGCGAGCACTCCATAGCCTTGCAGTGGAGTGAGCAGTGCAAGACACAGCGAGCATTCCAAAGCCTTAGAGTGGAGTGAGCAGCGCAAACACAGCGAGCACTCCAAAGCCTTGCAGTGGAGTGAGCAGCGCAAACACAGCGAGCACTCCAAAGCCATGCAGTGGAGTGAGCAGTGAAAACACAGCGAGCACTCCAAAGCCATGCAGTGGAGTGAGCAGTGCAAACACAGCAAGCAATCCAAAGCCATGCAGTGTAGTGAGCAGCACAAACACAGCGAGCACTCCAAAGCCTTGCAGTGGAGTGAGCAGTGCAAACACAGAGAGCACTCCAAAGCCATGCAGTGGAGTGAGCAGTGCAAACACAGCGAGCACTCCAAAGCCTTGCAGTGGAGTGAGCAGTGCAAACACAGCAAGCACTCGAAAGCCTTGCAGTGGAGTGAGCAGTGCAAACACAGCGAGCACTCCAAAGCATTGCAGTGGAGTGAGCAGTGCAAACACAGCGAGCACTCCAAAGCCTTGCAGTGGAGTGAGCAGCGCAAACACAGCGAGCACTCCAAAGCCATGCAGTGGAGTGAGCAGCGCAAACACAGCGAGCACTCCAAAGCCATGCAGTCGAGTGAGCAGTGCAAACACAGCGAGCACTCCAGAGCCATGCAGTGGAGTGAGCAGCGCAAACACAATGAGCACTCCAAAGCCTTGCAGTGGAGTGAGCAGTTCAAACACAGCGAGCACTACAAAGCCTTGCAGTGGAGTGAGCAGCGCAAACACAGCGATCACTCCAAAGCCATGCAGTGGAGTGATCAGTACAAACACAGCGAGCACTCCAAAGCCTGGCAGTGGAGTGAGCAGTGCAAATATGGCGAGCACTCCACAGCCATGCAGTGGAGTGAGCAGTGAAAACACAGCGAGCACTCCAAAGCCTTGCAGTGGAGTGAGCAGTGCAAACACAGCGAGCACTCCAAAGCCATGCAGTGGAGTGAGTAGTGCAACCACAGTGAGCACTCCAAAGCCTTGCAGTGGAGTGAGCAGTGCAAACACAGCGAGCACTCCAAAGCCTTGCAGTGGAGTGAGCAGTACAAACACAGTGAGCACTCCAAAGCCTAGCAGTGGAGTGAGCAATGCAAACACAGCGAGCACTCCAAAGCCTTGCAGTGGAGTGAGCAGTGCAAACACAGCGAGCACACCAAAGCCTTAGAGTGGAGTGAGCAGCGCAAACACAGTGAGCACTCCAAAGCCTTGCAGTGGAGTGAGCAGCGCAAACACAGCGAGCACTCCAAAGCCATGCAGTGGAGTGAGCAGCCCAAACACAGCGAGCACTCCAAAGCCATGCAGTGGAGTGAGCAGTGCAAACACAGCGAGCACTCCAGAGCCATGCAGTGGAGTGAGCAGTACAAACACAACGAGCACTCCAAAGCCTTGCAGTGGAGTGAGCAGTTCAAACACAGCGAGCACTACAAAGCCTTGCAGTGGAGTGAGCAGCGCAAACACAGCGATCACTCCAAAGCCATGCAGTGGAGTGAGCAGTGCAAACACAGCGAGCACTCCAAAGCCATGCAGTGGAGTGAGTAGTGCAACCACAGTGAGCACTCCAAAGCCTTGCAGTGGAGTGAGCAGTGCAAACACAGCGAGCACTCCAAAGCCTTGCAGTGGAGTGAGCAGTACAAACACAGTGAGCACTCCAAAGCCTTGCAGTGGAGTGAGCAATGCAAACACAGCGAGCACTCCAAAGCCTTGCAGTGGAGTGAGCAGTGCAAACACAGCGAGCACTCCAAAGCCTTAGAGTGGAGTGAGCAGCGCAAACACAGTGAGCACTCCAAAGCCTTGCAGTGGAGTGAGCAATGCAAACACAGCGAGCACTCCAAAGCCTTGCAGTGGAGTGAGCAGTGCAAACACAGCGAGCACTCCAAAGCATTGCAGTGGAGTGAGCAGTGCAAACACAGCGAGCACTCCAAAGCCTTAGAGTGGAGTGAGCAGTGCAAACACAGCGAGCACTCCAAAGCCTTGCAGTGGAGTGAGCAGCCCAAACACAGCGAGCACTCCAAAGCCATGCAGTGGACTGAGCAGCCCAAACGGTGTACAGTCATAATATCGAGTCAATTATTTCGACTGGACAGAATATCGAGTAAAAAATATAGAATGGACATAATATCGACTAGACATAATATAGACAACAAAAATATCGACCAGAGAAAATTAATATCGAATAGAATGGACATAATATCGAATCAAAAATATAGAATGGACATAATATCGACTAGACATAATATAGACAACAAAAATATCGAATTTAAGGTAAGTTAATAATAATTTTTATTTTTTGTGTAATATAAGTCTGTAGCGGGTTGTGGGTTTATAGGGGAATAGGGTGGGAAGTAATTTAATTCTAATTAATTAAATATGTTAATTTATTTATTGATATATATTTAGAATTAATTGTTAATTAATTATTAATTGGTAATTAATTAAAATATAATTGGTAATTAATTATAATTGATTAATTGATAAATATTTTAATTTTAGTAATTTATTTTCTGTAGCGGGTTGTGGGTTTATAGGGGAATAGGGTGGGAAGTAATTTAATTATAATTAATTAAATATGTTAATTTATTTATTGATAATAATTTAGAATTAATTGTTAATTAATTATTAATTGGTAATTAATTAAAATATAATTGGTAATTAATTATAATTGATTAATTGATAAATATTTTAATTTTAGTAATTTATTTTCTGTAGCGGGTTGTGGGTTTATAGGGGAATAGGGTGGGAAGTAATTTAATTATAATTAATTAAATATGTTAATTTATTTATTGATATTTTTAAAAAATTAATTGTTAATTAATTATTAATTGGTAATTAATTAAAATATTATTGGTAATTAATTATAATTGATTAATTGATAAATATTTTAATTTTAGGGTTCAGGGTCAGTTGTCAGTTTTTGGGTAAAGGGGTATTTTTAGGGTTCAGGGTCAGTTTTCAGTTTTTGGGTAAAGGGGTATTTTTAGGGTTCAGGGTCAGTTTTCAGTTTTTGGGGTAAAGGGGTATTTTTAGGGTTCAGGGTCAGTTTTCAGTTTGTAGGTAAAGGGGTATTTTTAGGGTTCAGGGTCAGTTTTCAGTTTTTGGGTAAAGGGGTATTTTTAGGGTTCAGGGTCAGTTTTCAGTTTTTGGGTAAAGGGGTATTTTTAGGGTTCAGGGTCAGTTTTCAGTTATTGGGTAAAGGGGTATTTTTAGGGTTCAGGGTCAGTTTTCAGTTTTTGGGGTAAAGGGGTATTTTTAGGGTTCAGGGTCAGTTTTCAGTTTGTAGGTAAAGGGGTATTTTTAGGGTTCAGGGTCAGTTTTCAGTTTTTGGGTAAAGGGGTATTTTTAGGGTTCAGGGTCAGTTTTCAGTTTTTGGGGTAAAGGGGTATTTTTAGGGTTCAGGGTCAGTTTTCAGTTTGTAGGTAAAGGGGTATTTTTAGGGTTCAGGGTCAGTTTTCAGTTTTTGGGTAAAGGGGTATTTTTAGGGTTCAGGGTCAGTTTTCAGTTTTTGGGGTAAAGGGGTATTTTTAGGGTTCAGGGTCAGTTTTCAGTTTGTAGGTAAAGGGGTATTTTTAGGGTTCAGGGTCAGTTTTCAGTTTTTGGGTAAAGGGGTATTTTTAGGGTTCAGGGTCAGTTTTCAGTTTTCGGGTAAAGGGGTATTTTTAGGGTTCAGGGTCAGTTTTCAGTTTATGGGTAAAGGGGTATTTTTAGGGTTCAGGGTCAGTTTTGGGTTTTTGGGGTACAGGGGTACTTTGTAAAAATAAGGTAAAATTACATTTAAATTACATTTATTTAATAAAATTAAATTATATTAAATTATATTATAATATTTTTTATTAATTTATATTCAAAAAATTATTATATACTTACCAATACTTATGTTGTAATGGTATGCGTTGTAAAGGTATATGCGTTGTAAAATCTTGCGTTGTAAATGTATGCGTTGTAAAAGTTTTTGCGTTGTAAACGTTTTGTTGTAATGGTAGGCGTTGTAAAAGTATGCGTTGTAACGTCATACATCCCTGGAGTGGGAATAGTAATTTTAACCTCTACGCTATCCAGCGCTTTCCCTACTGTTGCACCCACTGGAGTGGGAGTAGTAAATTTTACCTCTACGCTATCCAACACTTTTGCTAATGTTGAACTCACTATAGTTGTAACAATACATTTTAAACATTTTCTAAAATGTTATATATGTTTATTTAATAATATGTATATATATATATATATATATATATATATATATATATATATATATATATATATATATATATATATGTGTGTGTGTAATTTTTGGTGATATAATTTTTTTAATTATATAAATTATTTATTAAAATTATATTTTTTTAATAATTATTTCTAAGTTTATATTAAATATATTTATTACTATATTAGTTTTAACTTACTTTTAAGACATTTTAAAAAATCGATATTTTGACAGTCTATATTTTTGTAAGTCGATATTTTGGAGTCGATATTTTGGTACTTACCTGTTTGAAGATAGGGAGTCGATATTTTGTCAATCGATATTTTTGACTCGATATTTGTGTATCTCGATATTTGTGTCGTCGATATTATGTCAGTGATCCAGCCCAAACACAGCGAGCACTCCAAAGCCATGCAGTGGAGTGAGCAGCGCAAACACAGCGAGCACTCCAAAGCCATGCAGTGGAGTGAGCAGTGCAAACACAGCAAGCACTCCAGAGCCATGCAGTGGAGTGAGCACTACAAACACAGCGAGCACTACAAAGCCTTGCAGTGGAGTGAGCAGCGCAAACACAGAGATCACTCCAAAGCCATGCAGTGGAGTGAGCAGTACAAACACAGCAAGCACTCCAAAGCCTGGCAGTGGAGTGAGCAGTGCAAATACGGCGAGCACTCCACAGCCATGCAGTGGAGTGAGCAGTGAAAACACAGTGAGCACTCCAAAACCTTGCAGTGGAGTGAGCAATGCAAACACAGCGAGCACTCCAAAGCCTTGCAGTGGAGTGAGCAGTGCAAACACAGCGAGCACTCCAAAGCATTGCAGTGGAGTGAGCAGTGCAAACACAGCGAGCACTCCAAAGCCTTAGAGTGGAGTGAGCAGCACAAACACAGCGAGCACTCCAAAGCCTTGCAGTGGAGTGAGCAGCCCAAACACAGCGAGCACTCCAAAGCCATGCAGTGGAGTGAGCAGCGCAAACACAGCGAGCACTCCAAAGCCATGCAGTGGAGTGAGCAGCGCAAACACAGCGAGCACTCCAAAGCCATGCAGTCGAGTGAGCAGTGCAAACACAGCGAGCACTCCAGAGCCATGCAGTGGAGTGAGCAGCGCAAACACAATGAGCACTCCAAAGCCTTGCAGTGGAGTGAGCAGTTCAAACACAGCGAGCACTACAAAGCCTTGCAGTGGAGTGAGCAGCGCAAACACAGCGATCACTCCAAAGCCATGCAGTGGAGTGATCAGTACAAACACAGCGAGCACTCCAAAGCCTGGCAGTGGAGTGAGCAGTGCAAATATGGCGAGCACTCCACAGCCATGCAGTGGAGTGAGCAGTGAAAACACAGCGAGCACTCCAAAGCCTTGCAGTGGAGTGAGCAGTGCAAACACAGCGAGCACTCCAAAGCCATGCAGTGGAGTGAGTAGTGCAACCACAGTGAGCACTCCAAAGCCTTGCAGTGGAGTGAGCAGTGCAAACACAGCGAGCACTCCAAAGCCTTGCAGTGGAGTGAGCAGTACAAACACAGTGAGCACTCCAAAGCCTAGCAGTGGAGTGAGCAATGCAAACACAGCGAGCACTCCAAAGCCTTGCAGTGGAGTGAGCAGTGCAAACACAGCGAGCACACCAAAGCCTTAGAGTGGAGTGAGCAGCGCAAACACAGTGAGCACTCCAAAGCCTTGCAGTGGAGTGAGCAGCGCAAACACAGCGAGCACTCCAAAGCCATGCAGTGGAGTGAGCAGCCCAAACACAGCGAGCACTCCAAAGCCATGCAGTGGAGTGAGCAGTGCAAACACAGCGAGCACTCCAGAGCCATGCAGTGGAGTGAGCAGTACAAACACAACGAGCACTCCAAAGCCTTGCAGTGGAGTGAGCAGTTCAAACACAGCGAGCACTACAAAGCCTTGCAGTGGAGTGAGCAGCGCAAACACAGCGATCACTCCAAAGCCATGCAGTGGAGTGAGCAGTGCAAACACAGCGAGCACTCCAAAGCCATGCAGTGGAGTGAGTAGTGCAACCACAGTGAGCACTCCAAAGCCTTGCAGTGGAGTGAGCAGTGCAAACACAGCGAGCACTCCAAAGCCTTGCAGTGGAGTGAGCAGTACAAACACAGTGAGCACTCCAAAGCCTTGCAGTGGAGTGAGCAATGCAAACACAGCGAGCACTCCAAAGCCTTGCAGTGGAGTGAGCAGTGCAAACACAGCGAGCACTCCAAAGCCTTAGAGTGGAGTGAGCAGCGCAAACACAGTGAGCACTCCAAAGCCTTGCAGTGGAGTGAGCAATGCAAACACAGCGAGCACTCCAAAGCCTTGCAGTGGAGTGAGCAGTGCAAACACAGCGAGCACTCCAAAGCATTGCAGTGGAGTGAGCAGTGCAAACACAGCGAGCACTCCAAAGCCTTAGAGTGGAGTGAGCAGTGCAAACACAGCGAGCACTCCAAAGCCTTGCAGTGGAGTGAGCAGCCCAAACACAGCGAGCACTCCAAAGCCATGCAGTGGACTGAGCAGCCCAAACGGTGTACAGTCATAATATCGAGTCAATTATTTCGACTGGACAGAATATCGAGTAAAAAATATAGAATGGACATAATATCGACTAGACATAATATAGACAACAAAAATATCGACCAGAGAAAATTAATATCGAATAGAATGGACATAATATCGAATCAAAAATATAGAATGGACATAATATCGACTAGACATAATATAGACAACAAAAATATCGAATTTAAGGTAAGTTAATAATAATTTTTATTTTTTGTGTAATATAAGTCTGTAGCGGGTTGTGGGTTTATAGGGGAATAGGGTGGGAAGTAATTTAATTCTAATTAATTAAATATGTTAATTTATTTATTGATATATATTTAGAATTAATTGTTAATTAATTATTAATTGGTAATTAATTAAAATATAATTGGTAATTAATTATAATTGATTAATTGATAAATATTTTAATTTTAGTAATTTATTTTCTGTAGCGGGTTGTGGGTTTATAGGGGAATAGGGTGGGAAGTAATTTAATTATAATTAATTAAATATGTTAATTTATTTATTGATAATAATTTAGAATTAATTGTTAATTAATTATTAATTGGTAATTAATTAAAATATAATTGGTAATTAATTATAATTGATTAATTGATAAATATTTTAATTTTAGTAATTTATTTTCTGTAGCGGGTTGTGGGTTTATAGGGGAATAGGGTGGGAAGTAATTTAATTATAATTAATTAAATATGTTAATTTATTTATTGATATTTTTAAAAAATTAATTGTTAATTAATTATTAATTGGTAATTAATTAAAATATTATTGGTAATTAATTATAATTGATTAATTGATAAATATTTTAATTTTAGGGTTCAGGGTCAGTTGTCAGTTTTTGGGTAAAGGGGTATTTTTAGGGTTCAGGGTCAGTTTTCAGTTTTTGGGTAAAGGGGTATTTTTAGGGTTCAGGGTCAGTTTTCAGTTTTTGGGGTAAAGGGGTATTTTTAGGGTTCAGGGTCAGTTTTCAGTTTGTAGGTAAAGGGGTATTTTTAGGGTTCAGGGTCAGTTTTCAGTTTTTGGGTAAAGGGGTATTTTTAGGGTTCAGGGTCAGTTTTCAGTTTTTGGGTAAAGGGGTATTTTTAGGGTTCAGGGTCAGTTTTCAGTTATTGGGTAAAGGGGTATTTTTAGGGTTCAGGGTCAGTTTTCAGTTTTTGGGGTAAAGGGGTATTTTTAGGGTTCAGGGTCAGTTTTCAGTTTGTAGGTAAAGGGGTATTTTTAGGGTTCAGGGTCAGTTTTCAGTTTTTGGGTAAAGGGGTATTTTTAGGGTTCAGGGTCAGTTTTCAGTTTTTGGGGTAAAGGGGTATTTTTAGGGTTCAGGGTCAGTTTTCAGTTTGTAGGTAAAGGGGTATTTTTAGGGTTCAGGGTCAGTTTTCAGTTTTTGGGTAAAGGGGTATTTTTAGGGTTCAGGGTCAGTTTTCAGTTTTTGGGGTAAAGGGGTATTTTTAGGGTTCAGGGTCAGTTTTCAGTTTGTAGGTAAAGGGGTATTTTTAGGGTTCAGGGTCAGTTTTCAGTTTTTGGGTAAAGGGGTATTTTTAGGGTTCAGGGTCAGTTTTCAGTTTTCGGGTAAAGGGGTATTTTTAGGGTTCAGGGTCAGTTTTCAGTTTATGGGTAAAGGGGTATTTTTAGGGTTCAGGGTCAGTTTTGGGTTTTTGGGGTACAGGGGTACTTTGTAAAAATAAGGTAAAATTACATTTAAATTACATTTATTTAATAAAATTAAATTATATTAAATTATATTATAATATTTTTTATTAATTTATATTCAAAAAATTATTATATACTTACCAGTAATGGTATGCGTTGTAAAGGTATATGCGTTGTAAAATCTTGCGTTGTAAATGTATGCGTTGTAAAAGTTTTTGCGTTGTAAACGTTTTGTTGTAATGGTAGGCGTTGTAAAAGTATGCGTTGTAACGTCATACATCCCTGGAGTGGGAATAGTAATTTTAACCTCTACGCTATCCAGCGCTTTCCCTACTATTGCACCCACTGGAGTGGGAGTAGTAAATTTTACCTCTACGCTATCCAACACTTTTGCTAATGTTGAACTCACTATAGTTGTAACAATACATTTTAAACATTTTCTAAAATGTTATATATGTTTATTTAATAATATGTTTAAATATATATATATATATATATATATATATATATATATATATATATATATATATATGTGTGTGTGTAATTTTTGGTGATATAATTTTTTTAATTATATAAATTATTTATTAAAATTATATTTTTTTAATAATTTTTTCTAAGTTTATATTAAATATATTTATTACTATATTAGTTTTAACTTACTTTTAAGACATTTTAAAAAATCGATATTTTGACAGTCTATATTTTTGTAAGTCGATATTTTGGAGTCGATATTTTGGTACTTACCTGTTTGAAGATAGGGAGTCGATATTTTGTCAATCGATATTTTTGACTCGATATTTGTGTATCTCGATATTTGTGTCGTCGATATTATGTCAGTGATCCAGCCCAAACACAGCGAGCACTCCAAAGCCATGCAGTGGAGTGAGCAGCGCAAACACAGCGAGCACTCCAAAGCCATGCAGTGGAGTGAGCAGTGCAAACACAGCAAGCACTCCAGAGCCATGCAGTGGAGTGAGCACTACAAACACAGCGAGCACTACAAAGCCTTGCAGTGGAGTGAGCAGCGCAAACACAGAGATCACTCCAAAGCCATGCAGTGGAGTGAGCAGTACAAACACAGCAAGCACTCCAAAGCCTGGCAGTGGAGTGAGCAGTGCAAATACGGCGAGCACTCCACAGCCATGCAGTGGAGTGAGCAGTGAAAACACAGTGAGCACTCCAAAACCTTGCAGTGGAGTGAGCAATGCAAACACAGCGAGCACTCCAAAGCCTTGCAGTGGAGTGAGCAGTGCAAACACAGCGAGCACTCCAAAGCATTGCAGTGGAGTGAGCAGTGCAAACACAGCGAGCACTCCAAAGCCTTAGAGTGGAGTGAGCAGCACAAACACAGCGAGCACTCCAAAGCCTTGCAGTGGAGTGAGCAGCCCAAACACAGCGAGCACTCCAAAGCCATGCAGTGGAGTGAGCAGCGCAAACACAGCGAGCACTCCAAAGCCATGCAGTGGAGTGAGCAGTGCAAACACAGCGAGCACTTCAGAGCCATGCAGTGGAGTGAGCACTACAAACACAGCGAGCACTACAAAGCCTTGCAGTGGAGTGAGCAGCGCTAACACAGAGATCACTCCAAAGCCATGCAGTGGAGTGAGCAGTACAAACACAGCAAGCACTCCAAAGCCTGGCAGTGGAGTGAGCAGTGCAAATACGGCGAACACTCCACAGCCATGCAGTGGAGTGAGCAGTGAAAACACAGCGAGCACTCCAAAGCCTTGCAGTGGAGTGAGCAGTGCAAACACAGCGAGCACTCCAACGCCATGCAGTGGAGTGAGCAGTGCAAACACAGCGAGCACTCAAAGGCCTTGCAGTGGAGTGAGCAGTGCAAACACAGAGAGCTCTCCAAAGCCTTGCAGTGTAGTGAGCAGTGCAAACACAGCGATCACTCAAAGGCCTTGCAGTGGAGTGAGCAGTGCAAACACAGAGAGCACTCCAAAGCCTTGCAGTGGAGTGAGCAGTGCAAACACAGCAAGCACTCCAAAGCCTTGCAGTGGAGTGAGCAGAGCAAATACAGCGAGCACTCCAAAGCCTTGCAGGGGAGTGAGCAGTTCAAACACAGCGAGCACTCCAAAGCCTAGCAGTTGAGCGACCAGTGCAAACACAGCGAGCACTCCAGAGCCATGCAGTGGAGTGAGCAGTGCAAACACAGTGAGCATTCCAAAGCCATGCAGTGGAGTGAGCAGTGCAAACACAGTAAGCACTCCAAAACCTTGCATTTGAGTGAGTAGTGCAAACACAGTGAGCACTCCAAACCCTAGCAGTGGATTGAGCAGTGCAAACACAGCGATCACTCCAAAGCCATGCAGTGGAGTGAGCAGTGCAAACACAGCGAGCATTCCAAAGCCATGCAGGCGAGTGAGCAGTGCAAACACAGCGAGCACTCCAAAGACTTGCAGTGGAGTCAGCAGTGCAAACACAGTGAGCACTCAAAAGCCATGCAGTGGAGTCAGCAGTGCAAACACAGTGAGCACTCCAAAGCCTTGCAGTGGAGTGAGCAATGCAAACACAGTGAGCACTCCAAAGCCTTGCAGTGGAGAGCAGTACAAACACAGTGAGCACTCCAAAGCCTTGCAGTGGAGTGAGCAGTGCAAACACAGCGAGCACTCCAAAGCCTTACAGTAGAGTGAGCAGTGCAAACACAGCGAGCACTCCATAGCCTTGCAGTGGAGTGAGCAGTGCAAACACAGCAAGCAATCCAAAGCCATGCAGTGTATTGAGCAGCACAAACACAGCGAGCACTCCAAAGCCTTGCAGTGGAGTGAGCAGTGCAAACACAGCAAGCACTCCAAAGCCATGCAGTGGAGTGAGCAGTGCAAACACAGCGAGCACTCCAAAGCCTTGCAGTGGAGTGAGCAGTGCAAACACAGCAAGCACTCGAAAGCCTTGCAGTGGAGTGAGCAGTGCAAACACAGTGAGCACTCCAAAGCATTGCAGTGGAGTGAGCAGTGCAAATACAGCGAGCACTCCAAAGCCTTAGAGTGGAGTGAGCAGCACAAACACAGCGAGCACTCCAAAGACTTGCAGTGGAGTGAGCAGCGCAAACACAGCGAGCACTCCAAAGCCATGCAGTGGAGTGAGCAGTGAAAACACAGCGAGCACTCCAGAGCCATGCAGTGGAGTGAGCAGCGCAAACACAGCGAGCACTCCAAAGCCTTGCAGTGGAGTGAGCAGTTCAAACACAGCGAGCACTACAAAGCCTTGCAGTGGAGTGAGCAGCGCAAACACAGCGATCACTCCAAAGCCATGCAGTGGAGTGATCAGTACAAACACAGCGAGCACTCCAAAGCCTGGCAGTGGAGTGAGCAGTGCAAATACGGCGAGCACTCCACAGCCATGCAGTGGAGTGAGCAGTGAAAACACAGCGAGCACTCCAAAGCCTTGCAGTGGAGTGAGCAGTGCAAACACAGCAAGCACTCCAAAGCCATGCAGTGGAGTGAGCAGTGCAACCACAGTGAGCACTCCAAAGCCTTGCAGTGGAGTGAGCAGTGCAAACACAGCGAGCACTCAAAAGCCTTGCAGTGGAGTGAGCAGTGCAAACACAGCGAGCACTCCAAAGCCTTGCAGTGGAGTGAGCAGTGCAAACACAGCGAGCACTCCAAAGCCTTGCAGGGGAGTGAGCAGTGCAAACACAGCGAGCACTCCAAAGCCTAGCAGTTGAGCGACCAGTGCAAACACAGCGAGCACTCCAGAGCCATGCAGTGGAGTGAGCAGTGCAAACACAGTAAGCACTCCAAAGCCTTGCATTGGAGTGAGTAGTGGAAACACAGCGAGCACTCCAAAGCCTAGCAGTGGAGTGAGCAGTGCAAACACAGCGAGCATTCCAAAGCTATGCAGGCGAGTGAGCAGTGCAAACACAGCGATCACTCCAAAGCCATGCAGTGGAGTGATCAGTACAAACACAGCGAGCACTCCAAAGCCTGGCAGTGGAGTGAGCAGTGCAAATACGGCGAGCACTCCACAGCCATGCAGTGGAGTGAGCAGTGAAAACACAGCGAGCACTCCAAAGCCATGCAGTGGAGTGAGCAGTGCAACCACAGTGAGCACTCCAAAGCCTTGCAATGGAGTGAGCAGTGCAAACACAGCGAGCACTCAAAAGCCTTGCAGTGGAGTGAGCAGTGCAAACACAGCGAGCACTCCAAAGCCTTGCAGTGGAGTGAGCAGTGCAAACACAGCCAGCACTCCAAAGCCTTGCAGTGGAGTGAGCAGTGCAAACACAGCGAGCACTCCAAATCCTTGCAGGGGAGTGAGCAGTGCAAACACAGCGAGCACTCCAAAGCCTAGCAGTTGAGCGACCAGTGCAAACACAGCGAGCACTCCAGAGCCATGCAGTGGAGTGAGCAGTGCAAACACAGTAAGCACTCCAAAGCCTTGCATTGGAGTGAGTCGTGCAAACACAGTGAGCACTCCAAAGCCATGCAGTGGAGTGAGCAGTGCAAACACAACGAGCACTCCAAAGCCATGCAGTGGAGTGAGCAGTGGAAACACAGCGAGCACTCCAAAGCCTTGCAGTGGAGAGTAGTACAAACACAGTGAGCACTCCAAAGCCTTGCAGTGGAGTGAGCAGTGCAAACACAGTGAGCACTCCAAAGCCTTACAGTGGAGTGAGCAGTGCAAACACAGCGAGCACTCCAAAGCCATGCAGTGGAGTGAGCAGTGGAAACACAGCGAGCACTCCAAAGCCTTGCAGTGGAGTGAGCAGTGCAAACACAGAGAGCACTCCAAAGCCTTGCAGTGGAGAGTAGTACAAACACAGTGAGCACTCCAAAGCCTTGCAGTGGAGTGAGCAGTGCAAACACAGTGAGCACTCCAAAGCCTTACAGTGGAGTGAGCAGTGCAAACACAGCGACCACTCCAAAGCATTGCAGTGGAGTGAGCAGTGCAAACACAGCGAGCACTCCATAGCCTTGCAGTGGAGTGAGCAGTGCAAGACACAGCGTGCATTCCAAAGCCTTAGAGTGGAGTGAGCAGCGCAAACACAGCGAGCACTCCAAAGCCTTGCAGTGGAGTGAGCAGCGCAAACACAGCGAGCACTCCACAGCCGTGCAGTGGAGTGAGCAGTGAAAACACAGCGAGCACTCCAAAGCCTTGCAGTGGAGTGAGCAGTGCAAACACAGCAAGCAATCCAAAGCCATGCAGTGGAGTGAGCAGCACAAACACAGCGAGCACTCCAAAGCCTTGCAGTGGAGTGAGCAGTTCAAACACAGCGACTACTACAAAGCCTTGCAGTGGAGTGAGCAGCGCAAACACAGCGATCACTCCAAAGCCATGCAGTGGAGTGAGCAGTGCAAACACAGTGAGCACTCCATAGCCTTGCAGTGGAGTGAGCAGTGCAAACACAGTAAGCATTCCACAGCCATGCAGTGGAGTGAACAGTGCAAACACAGCAAACACTCCAAAGCCTTGCATTGGAGTAAGTAGTGCAAACACAGTGAGCACTCCAAAGCCATGCAGTGGAGTGAGCAGTGCAAACACAGCGAGCACTCCAAAGCCATGCAGTGGAGTGAGCAGTGGAAACACAGCGAGCACTCCAAAGCCTTGCAGTGGAGTGAGCAGTGCAAACACAGAGAGCACTCCAAAGCCTTGCAGTGGAGAGTAGTACAAACACAGTGAGCACTCCAAAGCCTTGCAGTGGAGTGAGCAGTGCAAACACAGTGAGCACTCCAAAGCCTTACAGTGGAGTGAGCAGTGCAAACACAGCGAGCACTCCAAAGCCATGCAGTGGAGTGAGCAGTGGAAACACAGCGAGCACTCCAAAGCCTTGCAGTGGAGTGAGCAGTGCAAACACAGAGAGCACTCCAAAGCCTTGCAGTGGAGAGTAGTACAAACACAGTGAGCACTCCAAAGCCTTGCAGTGGAGTGAGCAGTGCAAACACAGTGAGCACTCCAAAGCCTTACAGTGGAGTGAGCAGTGCAAACACAGCGACCACTCCAAAGCATTGCAGTGGAGTGAGCAGTGCAAACACAGCGAGCATTCCATAGCCTTGCAGTGGAGTGAGCAGTGCAAGACACAGCGAGCATTCCAAAGCCTTAGAGTGGAGTGAGCAGCGCAAACACAGCGAGCACTCCAAAGCTTTGCAGTGGAGTGAGCAGCGCAAACACAGCGAGCACTCCACAGCCATGCAGTGGAGTGAGCAGTGAAAACACAGCGAGCACTCCAAAGCCATGCAGTGGAGTGAGCAGTGCAAACACAGCGAGCACTTCAGAGCCATGCAGTGGAGTGAGCACTACAAACACAGCGAGCACTACAAAGCCTTGCAGTGGAGTGAGCAGCGCTAACACAGAGATCACTCCAAAGCCATGCAGTGGAGTGAGCAGTACAAACACAGCAAGCACTCCAAAGCCTGGCAGTGGAGTGAGCAGTGCAAATACGGCGAACACTCCACAGCCATGCAGTGGAGTGAGCAGTGAAAACACAGCGAGCACTCCAAAGCCATGCAGTGGAGTGAGCAGTGCAAACACAGCGAGCACTCAAAGGCCTTGCAGTGGAGTGAGCAGTGCAAACACAGAGAGCTCTCCAAAGCCTTGCAGTGTAGTGAGCAGTGCAAACACAGCGATCACTCAAAGGCCTTGCAGTGGAGTGAGCAGTGCAAACACAGCAAGCACTCCAAAGCCTTGCAGTGGAGTGAGCAGAGCAAATACAGCGAGCACTCCAAAGCCTTGCAGGGGAGTGAGCAGTTCAAACACAGCGAGCACTCCAAAGCCTAGCAGTTGAGCGACCAGTGCAAACACAGCGAGCACTCCAGAGCCATGCAGTGGAGTGAGCAGTGCAAACACAGTGAGCATTCCAAAGCCATGCAGTGGAGTGAGCAGTGCAAACACAGTAAGCACTCCAAAACCTTGCATTTGAGTGAGTAGTGCAAACACAGTGAGCACTCCAAACCCTAGCAGTGGAGTGAGCAGTGCAAACACAGCGATCACTCCAAAGCCATGCAGTGGAGTGAGCAGTGCAAACACAGCGAGCATTCCAAAGCCATGCAGGCGAGTGAGCAGTGCAAACACAGCGAGCACTCCAAAGACTTGCAGTGGAGTCAGCAGTGCAAACACAGTGAGCACTCAAAAGCCATGCAGTGGAGTCAGCAGTGCAAACACAGTGAGCACTCCAAAGCCTTGCAGTGGAGTGAGCAATGCAAACACAGTGAGCACTCCAAAGCCTTGCAGTGGAGAGCAGTACAAACACAGTGAGCACTCCAAAGCCTTGCAGTGGAGTGAGCAGTGCAAACACAGCGAGCACTCCAAAGCCTTACAGTAGAGTGAGCAGTGCAAACACAGCGAGCACTCCATAGCCTTGCAGTGGAGTGAGCAGTGCAAACACAGCAAGCAATCCAAAGCCATGCAGTGTATTGAGCAGCACAAACACAGCGAGCACTCCAAAGCCTTGCAGTGGAGTGAGCAGTGCAAACACAGCGAGTACTCCAAAGCCATGCAGTGGAGTGAGCAGTGCAAACACAGCGAGCACTCCAAAGCCTTGCAGTGGAGTGAGCAGTGCAAACACAGCAAGCACTCGAAAGCCTTGCAGTGGAGTGAGCAGTGCAAACACAGTGAGCACTCCAAAGCATTGCAGTGGAGTGAGCAGTGCAAATACAGCGAGCACTCCAAAGCCTTAGAGTGGAGTGAGCAGCACAAACACAGCGAGCACTCCAAAGACTTGCAGTGGAGTGAGCAGCGCAAACACAGCGAGCACTCCAAAGCCATGCAGTGGAGTGAGCAGTGAAAACACAGCGAGCACTCCAGAGCCATGCAGTGGAGTGAGCAGCGCAAACACAGCGAGCACTCCAAAGCCTTGCAGTGGAGTGAGCAGTTCAAACACAGCGAGCACTACAAAGCCTTGCAGTGGAGTGAGCAGCGCAAACACAGCGATCACTCCAAAGCCATGCAGTGGAGTGATCAGTACAAACACAGCGAGCACTCCAAAGCCTTGCAGTGGAGTGAGCAGTGCAACACAGCGAGCACTCCAAAGCCATGCAGTGGAGTGAGCAGTGCAACCACAGTGAGCACTCCAAAGCCTTGCAATGGAGTGAGCAGTGCAAACACAGCGAGCACTCAAAAGCCTTGCAGTGGAGTGAGCAGTGCAAACACAGCGAGCACTCCAAAGCCTTGCAGTGGAGTGAGCAGTGCAAACACAGCCAGCACTCCAAAGCCTTGCAGTGGAGTGAGCAGTGCAAACACAGCGAGCACTCCAAATCCTTGCAGGGGAGTGAGCAGTGCAAACACAGCGAGCACTCCAAAGCCTAGCAGTTGAGCGACCAGTGCAAACACAGCGAGCACTCCAGAGCCATGCAGTGGAGTGAGCAGTGCAAACACAGTAAGCACTCCAAAGCCTTGCATTGGAGTGAGTAGTGCAAACACAGTGAGCACTCCAAAGCCATGCAGTGGAGTGAGCAGTGCAAACACAGCGAGCACTCCAAAGCCATGCAGTGGAGTGAGCAGTGGAAACACAGCGAGCACTCCAAAGCCTTGCAGTGGAGAGTAGTACAAACACAGTGAGCACTCCAAAGCCTTGCAGTGGAGTGAGCAGTGCAAACACAGTGAGCACTCCAAAGCCTTACAGTGGAGTGAGCAGTGCAAACACAGCGAGCACTCCAAAGCCATGCAGTGGAGTGAGCAGTGGAAACACAGCGAGCACTCCAAAGCCTTGCAGTGGAGTGAGCAGTGCAAACACAGAGAGCACTCCAAAGCCTTGCAGTGGAGAGTAGTACAAACACAGTGAGCACTCCAAAGCCTTGCAGTGGAGTGAGCAGTGCAAACACAGTGAGCACTCCAAAGCTTTACAGTGGAGTGAGCAGTGCAAACACAGCGACCACTCCAAAGCATTGCAGTGGAGTGAGCAGTGCAAACACAGCGAGCACTCCATAGCCTTGCAGTGGAGTGAGCAGTGCAAGACACAGCGTGCATTCCAAAGCCTTAGAGTGGAGTGAGCAGCGCAAACACAGCGAGCACTCCAAAGCCTTGCAGTGGAGTGAGCAGCGCAAACACAGCGAGCACTCCACAGCCGTGCAGTGGAGTGAGCAGTGAAAACACAGCGAGCACTCCAAAGCCTTGCAGTGGAGTGAGCAGTGCAAACACAGCAAGCAATCCAAAGCCATGCAGTGGAGTGAGCAGCACAAACACAGCGAGCACTCCAAAGCCTTGCAGTGGAGTGAGCAGTTCAAACACAGCGACTACTACAAAGCCTTGCAGTGGAGTGAGCAGCGCAAACACAGCGATCACTCCAAAGCCATGCAGTGGAGTGAGCAGTGCAAACACAGTGAGCACTCCATAGCCTTGCAGTGGAGTGAGCAGTGCAAACACAGTAAGCATTCCACAGCCATGCAGTGGAGTGAACAGTGCAAACACAGCAAACACTCCAAAGCCTTGCATTGGAGTAAGTAGTGCAAACACAGTGAGCACTCCAAAGCCATGCAGTGGAGTGAGCAGTGCAAACACAGCGAGCACTCCAAAGCCATGCAGTGGAGTGAGCAGTGGAAACACAGCGAGCACTCCAAAGCCTTGCAGTGGAGTGAGCAGTGCAAACACAGAGAGCACTCCAAAGCCTTGCAGTGGAGAGTAGTACAAACACAGTGAGCACTCCAAAGCCTTGCAGTGGAGTGAGCAGTGCAAACACAGTGAGCACTCCAAAGCCTTACAGTGGAGTGAGCAGTGCAAACACAGCGAGCACTCCAAAGCCATGCAGTGGAGTGAGCAGTGGAAACCCAGCGAGCACTCCAAAGCCTTGCAGTGGAGTGAGCAGTGCAAACACAGAGAGCACTCCAAAGCCTTGCAGTGGAGAGTAGTACAAACACAGTGAGCACTCCAAAGCCTTGCAGTGGAGTGAGCAGTGCAAACACAGTGAGCACTCCAAAGCCTTACAGTGGAGTGAGCAGTGCAAACACAGCGACCACTCCAAAGCATTGCAGTGGAGTGAGCAGTGCAAACACAGCGAGCACTCCATAGCCTTGCAGTGGAGTGAGCAGTGCAAGACACAGCGAGCATTCCAAAGCCTTAGAGTGGAGTGAGCAGCGCAAACACAGCGAGCACTCCAAAGCCTTGCAGTGGAGTGAGCAGCGCAAACACAGCGAGCACTCCACAGCCATGCAGTGGAGTGAGCAGTGAAAACACAGCGAGCACTCCAAAGCCTTGCAGTGGAGTGAGCAGTGCAAACACAGCAAGCAATCCAAAGCCATGCAGTGGAGTGAGCAGCACAAACACAGCGAGCACTCCATAGCCTTGCAGTGGAGTGAGCAGTTCAAACACAGCGAGGACTACAAAGCCTTGCAGTGGAGTGAGCAGCGCAAACACAGCGATCACTCCAAAGCCATGCAGTGGAGTGAGCAGTGCAAACACAGTGAGCACTCCAAAGCCTTACAGTGGAGTGAGCAGTGCAAACACAGCGACCACTCCAAAGCATTGCAGTGGAGTGAGCAGTGCAAACACAGCGAGCACTCCATAGCCTTGCAGTGGAGTGAGCAGTGCAAGACACAGCGAGCATTCCAAAGCCTTAGAGTGGAGTGAGCAGCGCAAACACAGCGAGCACTCCAAAGCCTTGCAGTGGAGTGAGCAGCGCAAACACAGCGAGCACTCCACAGCCATGCAGTGGAGTGAGCAGTGAAAACACAGCGAGCACTCCAAAGCCTTGCAGTGGAGTGAGCAGTGCAAACACAGCAAGCAATCCAAAGCCATGCAGTGGAGTGAGCAGCACAAACACAGCGAGCACTCCATAGCCTTGCAGTGGAGTGAGCAGTTCAAACACAGCGAGGACTACAAAGCCTTGCAGTGGAGTGAGCAGCGCAAACACAGCGATCACTCCAAAGCCATGCAGTGGAGTGAGCAGTGCAAACACAGTGAGCACTCCATAGCCTTGCAGTGGAGTGAGCAGTGCAAACACAGTAAGCATTCCACAGCCATGCAGTGGAGTGAACAGTGCAAACACAGCAAACACTCCATAGCCTTGCAGTGGAGTGAGCAGTGCAAACACAGCAAGCACTCCAAAGCCATGCAGTGGAGTGAGCAGTGCAAACACAGCGAGCACTTCAAAACCTTGCAGTGGAGTGAGCAGTGCAAACACAGCAAGCACTCAAAAGCCTTGCAGTGGAGTGAGCAGTGCAAACACAGCGAGCACTCCAAAGCATTGCAGTGGAGTGAGCAGTGCAAACACAGCGAGCACTCCAAAGCCTTGCAGTGGAGTGAGCAGTGCAAACACAGTTGGCACTCCAAAGCCTTGCAGTGGTGTGAGCAGTGCAAACACAGCAAGCACTCCAAAGCCATGCAGTGGAGTGAGCAGTTTAAACACAGCGAGCACTCCAAAGCCTTGCAGTGGAGTGAGCAGTTCAAACACAGTGAGCACTCCAAAGCCTTGCAGTGGAGTGAGCAGTGCAAACACAGCGAGCACTCCAAAGCCTAGCAGTGGAGTGAGCAGCGCAAACACAGCGAGCATTCCAAAGCCTTGCAGTCGAGTGAGCAGCGCAAACACAGCGAGCACTCCAAAGCCTAGCAGTGGAGTGAGCTGTACAAACACAGCGAGCACTCCAAAGCCATGCAGTCGAGTGAGCAGTGCAAACACAGCGAGCACTCCAAAGCCTTGCAGTGGAGTGAGCAGTGCAAACACAGCGAGCACTCCAAAGCCATGCAGTGGAGTGAGCAATGCAAACACAGTGAGAAATCCAAAGCTATGCAGTGGAGTAAGCAGTGCAAACACAGTGAGCACTCCAAAGCCTTGTAGTGGAGTGAGCAGTGCAAACACAGTGAGCACTCTAAAGCCTTGCAGTGGAGTGAGCAGTGCAAACACAGCGAGCACTCCAAAGCCATGCAGTGGAGTGAGATGTGCAAACACAGCGAGCACTCCAAAGCCTTGCAGTGGAGTAAGCAGTGAAAACACAGCGAGCACTCCAAAGCCATGCAGTGGAGTGAGCAGTGCAAACACAGCGAGCACTCCAAAGCCTTGCAGTGGAGTGAGCAGTACAAACACAGTGAGCACTCCAAAGCCTTGCAGTGGAGTGAGCAATGCAAACACAGCGAGCACTCCAAAGCCTTGCAGTGGAGTGAGCAGTGCAAACACAGCGAGCACTCAAAAGCATTGCAGTGGAGTGAGCAGTGCAAACTCAGCGAGCACTCCAAAGCCTTAGAGTGGAGTGAGCAGTGCAAACACAGCGAGCACTCCAAAGCCTTGCAGTGGAGTGAGCAGTACAAACACAGTGAGCACTCCAAAGCCTTGCAGTGGAGTGAGCAATGCAAACACAGCGAGCACTCCAAAGCCTTGCAGGGGAGTGAGCAGTGAAAACACAGCGAGCACTCCAAAGCCTAGCAGTTGAGCGACCAGTGCAAACACAGCGAGCACTCCAGAGCGATGCAGTGGAGTGAGCAGTGCAAACACAGTGAGCATTCCAAAGCCATGCAGTGGAGTGAGCAGTGCAAACACAGTAAGCACTCCAAAACCTTGCATTTGAGTGAGTAGTGCAAACACAGTGAGCACTCCAAACCCTAGCAGTGGAGTGAGCAGTGCAAACACAGCGATCACTCCAAAGCCATGCAGTGGAGTGAGCAGTGCAAACACAGCGAGCATTCCAAAGCCATGCAGACGAGTGAGCAGTGCAAACACAGCGAGCACTCCAAAGACTTGCAGTGGAGTCAGCAGTGCAAACACAGTGAGCACTCAAAAGCCATGCAGTGGAGTCAGCAGTGCAAGCACAGTGAGCACTCCAAAGCCTTGCAGTGGAGTGAGCAATGCAAACACAGTGAGCACTCCAAAGCCTTGCAGTGGAGAGAAGTACAAACACAGTGAGCACTCCAAAGCCTTGCAGTGGAGTGAGCAGTGCAAACACAGCGAGCACTCCAAAGCCTTACAGTAGAGTGAGCAGTGCAAACACAGCGAGCACTCCATAGCCTTGCAGTGGAGTGAGCAGTGCAAACACAGCAAGCAATCCAAAGCCATGCAGTGTATTGAGCAGCACAAACACAGCGAGCACTCCAAAGCCTTGCAGTGGAGTGAGCAGTGCAAACACAGCGAGCACTCCAAAGCCATGCAGTGGAGTGAGCAGTGCAAACACAGCGAGCACTCCAAAGCCTTGCAGTGGAGTGAGCAGTGCAAACACAGCAAGCACTCGAAAGCCTTGCAGTGGAGTGAGCAGTGCAAACACAGCGAGCACTCCAAAGCATTGCAGTGGAGTGAGCAGTGCAAACACAGCGAGCACTCCAAAGCCTTAGAGTGGAGTGAGCAGCACAAACACAGCGAGCACTCCAAAGACTTGCAGTGGAGTGAGCAGCGCAAACACAGCGAGCACTCCAAAGCCATGCAGTGGAGTGAGCAGTGAAAACACAGCGAGCACTCCAGAGCCATGCAGTGAAGTGAGCAGCGCAAACACAGCGAGCACTCCAAAGCCTTGCAGTGGAGTGAGCAGTTAAAAACACAGCGAGCACTACAAAGCCTTGCAGTGGAGTGAGCAGCGCAAACACAGCGATCACTCCAAAGCCATGCAGTGGAGTGATCAGTACAAACACAGCGAGCACTCCAAAGCCTGGCAGTGGAGTGAGCAGTGCAAATACGGCGAGCACTCCACAGCCATGCAGTGGAGTGAGCAGTGAAAACACAGCGAGCACTCCAAAGCCTTGCAGTGGAGTGAGCAGTGCAAACACAGCAAGCACTCCAAAGCCATGCAGTGGAGTGAGCAGTGCAACCACAGTGAGCACTCCAAAGCCTTGCAGTGGAGTGAGCAGTGCAAACACAGCGAGCACTCAAAAGCCTTGCAGTGGAGTGAGCAGTGCAAACACAGCGAGCACTCCAAAGCCTTGCAGTGGAGTGAGCAGTGCAAACACAGCGAGCACTCCAAAGCCTTGCAGTGGAGTGAGCAGTGCAAACACAGCGAGCACTCCAAAGCCTTGCAGGGGAGTGAGCAGTGCAAACACAGCGAGCACTCCAAAGCCTAGCAGTGGAGTGAGCAGTGCAAACACAGCGAGCATTCCAAAGCCATGCAGGCGAGTGAGCAGTGCAAACACAGCGATCACTCCAAAGCCATGCAGTGGAGTGATCAGTACAAACACAGCGAGCACTCCAAAGCCTGGCAGTGGAGTGAGCAGTGCAAATACGGCGAGCACTCCACAGCCATGCAGTGGAGTGAGCAGTGAAAACACAGCGAGCACTCAAAGCCTTGCAGTGGAGTGAGCAGTGCAAACACAGCGAGCACTCCAAAGCCATGCAGTGGAGTGAGCAGTGCAACCACAGTGAGCACTCCAAAGCCTTGCAGTGGAGTGAGCAGTGCAAACACAGCGAGCACTCAAAAGCCTTGCAGTGGAGTGAGCAGTGCAAACACAGCGAGCACTCCAAAGCCTTGCAGTGGAGTGAGCAGTGCAAACACAGCGAGCACTCCAAAGCCTTGCAGTGGAGTGAGCAGTGCAAACACAGCGAGCACTCCAAAGCCTTGCAGGGGAGTGAGCAGTGCAAACACAGCGAGCACTCCAAAGCCTAGCAGTTGAGCGACCAGTGCAAACACAGCGAGCACTCCAGAGCCATGCAGTGGAGTGAGCAGTGCAAACACAGTAAGCACTCCAAAGCCTTGCATTGGAGTGAGTAGTGCAAACACAGTGAGCACTCCAAAGCCATGCAGTGGAGTGAGCAGTGCAAACACAGCGAGCACTCCAATGCCATGCAGTGGAGTGAGCAGTGGAAACACAGCGAGCACTCCAAAGCCTTGCAGTGGAGTGAGCAGTGCAAACACAGAGAGCACTCCAAAGCCTTGCAGTGGAGAGTAGTACAAACACAGTGAGCACTCCAAAGCCTTGCAGTGGAGTGAGCAGTGCAAACACAGTGTGCACTCCAAAGCCTTACAGTGGAGTGAGCAGTGCAAACACAGCGAGCACTCCAAAGCCATGCAGTGGAGTGAGCAGTGGAAACACAGTGAGCACTCCAAAGCCTTGCAGTGGAGTGAGCAGTGCAAACACAGAGAGCACTCCAAAGCCTTGCAGTGGAGAGTAGTACAAACACAGTGAGCACTCCAAAGCCTTGCAGTGGAGTGAGCAGTGCAAACACAGTGAGCACTCCAAAGCCTTACAGTGGAGTGAGCAGTGCAAACACAGCGACCACTCCAAAGCATTGCAGTGGAGTGAGCAGTGCAAACACAGCGAGCACTCCATAGCCTTGCAGTGGAGTGAGCAGTGCAAGACACAGCGAGCATTCCAAAGCCTTAGAGTGGAGTGAGCAGCGCAAACACAGCGAGCACTCCAAAGCCTTGCAGTGGAGTGAGCAGCGCAAACACAGCGAGCACTCCACAGCCATGCAGTGGAGTGAGCAGTGAAAACACAGCGAGCACTCCAAAGCCTTGAAGTGGAGTGAGCAATGCAAACACAGCAAGCAATCCAAAGCCATGCAGTGGAGTGAGCAGCACAAACACAGCGAGCACTCCAAAGCCTTGCAGTGGAGTGAGCAGTTCAAACACAGCGAGGACTACAAAGCCTTGCAGTGGAGTGAGCAGCGCAAACACAGCGATCACTCCAAAGCCATGCAGTGGAGTGAGCAGTGCAAACACAGTGAGCACTCCATAGCCTTGCAGTGGAGTGAGCAGTGCAAACACAGTAAGCATTCCACAGCCATGCAGTGGAATGAACAGTGCAAACACAGCAAACACTCCATAGCCTTGCAGTGGAGTGAGCAGTGCAAACACAGCAAGCACTCCAAAGCCATGCAGTGGAGTGAGCAGTGCAAACACAGCGAGCACTTCAAAACCTTGCAGTGGAGTGAGCAGTGCAAACACAGCAAGCACTCAAAAGCCTTGCAGTAGAGTGAGCAGTGCAAACACAGCGAGCACTCCAAAGCATTGCAGTGGAGTGAGCAGTGCAAACACAGCGAGCACTCCAAAGCCTTGCAGTGGAGTGAGCAGTGCAAACACAGTTGGCACTCCAAAGCCTTGCAGTGGTGTGAGCAGTGCAAACACAGCAAGCACTCCAAAGCCATGCAGTGGAGTGAGCAGTTTAAACACAGCGAGCACTCCAAAGCCCTGCTGTGGAGTGAGCAGTTCAAACACAGTGAGCACTCCAAAGCCTTGCAGTGGAGTGAGCAGTGCAAACACAGCGAGCACTCCAAAGCCTAGCAGTGGAGTGAGCAGCGCAAACACAGCGAGCATTCCAAAGCCTTGCAGTCGAGTGAGCAGCGCAAACACAGCGAGCACTCCAAAGCCTAGCAGTGGAGTGAGCTGTACAAACACAGCGAGCACTCCAAAGCCATGCAGTCGAGTGAGCAGTACAAACACAGCGAGCACTCCAAAGCCTTGCAGTGGAGTGAGCAATGCAAACACAGCGAGCACTCCAAAGCCTTGCAGTGGAGTGAGCAGTGCAAACACAGCGAGCACTCCAAAGCATTGCAGTGGAGTGAGCAGTGCAAACACAGCGAGCACTCCAAAGCCTTAGAGTGGAGTGAGCAGTGCAAACACAGCGAGCACTCCAAAGCCTTGCAGTGGAGTGAGCAGCCCAAACACAGCGAGCACTCCAAAGCCATGCAGTGGAGTGAGCAGCCCAAACACAGCGAGCACTCCAAAGCCATGCAGTGGAATGAGCAGCGCAAACACAGCGAGCACTCCAAAGCCATGCAGTGGAGTGAGCAGTGCAAACACAGCGAGCACTACAGAGCCATGCAGTGGAGTGAGCACTACAAACACAGCGAGCACTACAAAGCCTTGCAGTGGAGTGAGCAGCGCAAACACAGAGATCACTCCAAAGCCATGCAGTGGAGTGAGCAGTACAAACACAGCAAGCACTCCAAAGCCTGGCAGTGGAGTGAGCAGTGCAAATACGGCGAGCACTCCACAGCCATGCAGTAGAGTGAGCAGTGAAAACACAGCGAGCACTCCAAAGCCTTGCATTGGAGTGAGCAGTACAAACACAGTGAGCACTCCAAAGCATTGCAGTGGAGTGAGCAGTGCAAACACAGCGAGCACTCCAAAGCCTTAGAGTGGAGTGAGCAGCACAAACACAGCGAGCACTCCAAAGCCTTGCAGTGGAGTGAGCAGCCCAAACACAGCGAGCACTCCAAAGCCATGCAGTGGAGTGAGCAGCGCAAACACAGCGAGCACTCCAAAGCCATGCAGTGGAGTGAGCAGTGCAAACACAGCGAGCACTTCAGAGCCATGCAGTGGAGTGAGCACTACAAACACAGCGAGCACTACAAAGCCTTGCAGTGGAGTGAGCAGCGCTAACACAGAGATCACTCCAAAGCCATGTAGTGGAGTGAGCAGTACAAACACAGCAAGCACTCCAAAGCCTGGCAGTGGAGTGAGCAGTGCAAATACGGCGAGCACTCCACAGCCATGCAGTGGAGTGAGCAGTGAAAACACAGCGAGCACTCCAAAGCCTTGCAGTGGAGTGAGCAGTGCAAACACAGCGAGCACTCCAAAGCCATGCAGTGGAGTGAGCAGTGCAAACACAGCGAGCACTCAAAGGCCTTGCAGTGGAGTGAGCAGTGCAAACACAGAGAGCTCTCCAAAGCCTTGCAGTGGAGTGAGCAGTGCAAACACAGCAAGCACTCAAAGGCCTTGCAGTGGAGTGAGCAGTGCAAACACAGAGAGCACTCCAAAGCCTTGCAGTGGAGTGAGCAGTGCAAACACAGCAAGCACTCCAAAGCCTTGCAGTGGAGTGAGCAGAGCAAATACAGCGAGCACTCCAAAGCCTTGCAGGGGAGTGAGCAGTTCAAACACAGCGAGCACTCCAAAGCCTAGCAGTTGAGCGACCAGTGCAAACACAGCGAGCACTCCAGAGCCATGCAGTGGAGTGAGCAGTGCAAACACAGTGAGCATTCCAAAGCCATGCAGTGGAGTGAGCAGTGCAAACACAGTAAGCACTCCAAAACCTTGCATTGGAGTGAGTAGTGCAAAGACAGTGAGCACTCCAACCCCTAGCAGTGGAGTGAGCAGTGCAAACACAGCGATCACTCCAAAGCCATGCAGTGGAGTGAGCAATGCAAACACAGCAAGCATTCCAAAGCCATGCAGGCGAGTGAGCAGTGCAAACACAGCGAGCACTCCAAAGCCTTGCAGTGGAGTCAGCAGTGCAAACACAGTGAGCACTCAAAAGCCATGCAGTGGAGTCAGCAGTGCAAACACAGTGAGCACTCCAAAGCCTTGCAGTGGAGTGAGCAATGCAAACACAGTGAGCACTCCAAAGCCTTGCAGTGGAGAGCAGTACAAACACAGTGAGCACTCCAAAGCCTTGCAGTGGAGTGAGCAGTGCAAACACAGCGAGCACTCCAAAGCCTTACAGTAGAGTGAGCAGTGCAAACACAGCGAGCACTCCATTACCTTGCAGTGGAGTGAGCAGTGCAAACACAGCAAGCAATCCAAAGCCATGCAGTGTATTGAGCAGCACAAACACAGCGAGCACTCCAAAGCCTTGCAGTGGAGTGAGCAGTGCAAACACAGCGAGCACTCCAAAGCCATGCAGTGGAGTGAGCAGTGCAAACACAGCGATCACTCCAAAGCCTTGCAGTGGAGTGAGCAGTGCAAACACAGCAAGCACTCAAAAGCCTTGCAGTGGAGTGAGCAGTGCAAACACAGCGAGCACTCCAAAGCATTGCAGTGGAGTGAGCAGTGCAAACACAGCGAGCACTCCAAAGCCTTAGAGTGGAGTGAGCAGCACAAACACAGCGAGCACTCCAAAGACTTGCAGTGGAGTGAGCAGCGCAAACACAGCGAGCACTCCAAAGCCATGCAGTGGAGTGAGCAGTGAAAACACAGCGAGCACTCCAGAGCCATGCAGTGGAGTGAGCAGCGCAAACACAGCGAGCACTCCAAAGCCTTGCAGTGGAGTGAGCAGTTCAAACACAGCGAGCACTACAAAGCCTTGCAGTGGAGTGAGCAGCGCAAACACAGCTATCACTCCAAAGCCAAGCAGTGGAGTGATCAGTACAAACACAGCGAGCACTCCAAAGCCTGGCAGTGGAGTGAGCAGTGCAAATACGGCGAGCACTCCACAGCCATGCAGTGGAGTGAGCAGTGAAAACACAGAGAGCACTCCAAAGCCTTGCAGTGGAGTGAGCAGTGCAAACACAGCAAGCACTCCAAAGCCATGCAGTGGAGTGAGCAGTGCAACCACAGTGAGCACTCCAAAGCCTTGCAGTGGAGTGAGCAGTGCAAACACAGCGAGCACTCAAAAGCCTTGCAGTGGAGTGAGCAGTGCAAACACAGCGAGCACTCCAAAGCCTTGCAGTGGAGTGAGCAGTGCAAACACAGCGAGCACTCCAAAGCCTTGCAGTGGAGTGAGCAGTGCAAACACAGCGAGCACTCCAAAGCCTTGCAGTGGAGTGAGCAGTGCAAACACAGCGAGCACTCCAAAGCCTTGCAGGGGAGTGAGCAGTGCAAACACAGCGAGCACTCCAAAGCCTAGCAGTTGAGCGACCAGTGCAAACACAGCGAGCACTCCAGAGCCATGCAGTGGAGTGAGCAGTGCAAACACAGTAAGCACTCCAAAGCCTTGCATTGGAGTGAGTAGTGCAAACACAGCGAGCACTCCAAAGCCTAGCAGTGGAGTGAGCAGTGCAAACACAGCGAGCATTCCAAAGCCATGCAGGCGAGTGAGCAGTGCAAACACAGCGATCACTCCAAAGCCATGCAGTGGAGTGATCAGTACAAACACAGCGAGCACTCCAAAGCCTGGCAGTGGAGTGAGCAGTGCAAACACAGCAAGCACTCCAATGCCTTGCAGTGGAGTGAGCAGTGCAAACACAGCGACCACTCAAAGGCCTTGCAGTGGAGTGAGCAGTGCAAACACAGAGAGCACTCCAAAGCCTTGCAGTGGAGTGAGCAGTGCAAACACAGCAAGCACTCCAAAGCCTTGCAGTGGAGTGAGCAGAGCAAATACAGCGAGCACTCCAAAGCCTTGCAGGGGAGTGAGCAGTTCAAACACAGCGAGCACTCCAAAGCCTAGCAGTTGAGCGACCAGTGCAAACACAGCGAGCACTCCAGAGCCATGCAGTGGAGTGAGCAGTGCAAACACAGTGAGCATTCCAAAGCCATGCAGTGGAGTGAGCAGTGCAAACACAGTAAGCACTCCAAAACCTTGCATTGGAGTGAGTAGTGCAAACACAGTGAGCACTCCAAACCCTAGCAGTGGAGTGAGCAGTGCAAACACAGCGATCTCTCGAAAGCCATGCAGTGGAGTGAGCAGTGCAAACACAGCGAGCATTCCAAAGCCATGCAGGCGAGTGAGCAGTGCAAACACAGCGAGCACTCCAAAGCCTTGCAGTGGAGTCAGCAGTGCAAACACAGTGAGCACTCAAAAGCCATGCAGTGGAGTCAGCAGTGCAAACACAGTGAGCACTCCAAAGCCTTGCAGTGGAGTGAGCAATGCAAACACAGTGAGCACTCCAAAGCCTTGCAGTGGAGAGCAGTACAAACACAGTGAGCACTCCAAAGCCTTGCAGTGGAGTGAGCAGTGCAAACACAGCGAGCACTCCAAAGCCTTACAGTAGATTGAGCAGTGCAAACACAGCGAGCACTCCATTACCTTGCAGTGGAGTGAGCAGTGCAAACACAGCAAGCAATCCAAAGCCATGCAGTGTATTGAGCAGCACAAACACAGCGAGCACTCCAAAGCCTTGCAGTGGAGTGAGCAGTGCAAACACAGCGAGCACTCCAAAGCCATGCAGTGGAGTGAGCAGTGCAAACACAGCGATCACTCCAAAGCCTTGCAGTGGAGTGAGCAGTGCAAACACAGCAAGCACTCAAAAGCCTTGCAGTGGAGTGAGCAGTGCAAACACAGCGAGTACTCCAAAGCATTGCAGTGGAGTGAGCAGTGCAAACACAGCGAGCACTCCAAAGCCTTAGAGTGGAGTGAGCAGCACAAACACAGCGAGCACTCCAAAGACTTGCAGTGGAGTGAGCAGCGCAAACACAGCGAGCACTCCAAAGCCATGCAGTGGAGTGAGCAGTGAAAACACAGCGAGCACTCCAGAGCCATGCAGTGGAGTGAGCAGCGCAAACACAGCGAGCACTCCAAAGCCTTGCAGTGGAGTGAGCAGTTCAAACACAGCGAGCACTACAAAGCCTTGCAGTGGAGTGAGCAGCGCAAACACAGCGATCACTCCAAAGCCATGCAGTGGAGTGATCAGTACAAACACAGCGAGCACTCCAAAGCCTGGCAGTGGAGTGAGCAGTGCAAATACGGCGAGCACTCCACAGCCATGCAGTGGAGTGAGCAGTGAAAACACAGCGAGCACTCCAAAGCCTTGCAGTGGAGTGAGCAGTGCAAACACAGCAAGCACTCCAAAGCCATGCAGTGGAGTGAGCAGTGCAACCACAGTGAGCACTCCAAAGCCTTGCAGTGGAGTGAGCAGTGCAAACACAGCGAGCACTCAAAAGCCTTGCAGTGGAGTGAGCAGTGCAAACACAGCGAGCACTCCAAAGCCTTGCAGTGGAGTGAGCAGTGCAAACACAGCGAGCACTCCAAAGCCTTGCAGTGGAGTGAGCAGTGCAAACACAGCGAGCACTCCAAAGCCTTGCAGGGGAGTGAGCAGTGCAAACACAGCGAGCACTCCAAAGCCTAGCAGTTGAGCGACCAGTGCAAACACAGCGAGCACTCCAGAGCCATGCAGTGGAGTGAGCAGTGCAAACACAGTAAGCACTCCAAAGCCTTGCATTGGAGTGAGTAGTGCAAACACAGCGAGCACTCCAAAGCCTAGCAGTGGAGTGAGCAGTGCAAACACAGCGAGCATTCCAAAGCCATGCAGGCGAGTGAGCAGTGCAAACACAGCTATCACTCCAAAGCCATGCAGTGGAGTGATCAGTACAAACACAGCGAGCACTCCAAAGCCTGGCAGTGGAGTGAGCAGTGCAAACACAGCAAGCACTCCAAAGCCATGCAGTGGAGTGAGCAGTGCAACCACAGTGAGCACTCCAAAACCTTGCATTGGAGTGAGTAGTGCAAACACAGTGAGCACTCCAAACCCTAGCAGTGGAGTGAGCAGTGCAAACACAGCGATCTCTCGAAAGCCATGCAGTGGAGTGAGCAGTGCAAACACAGCGAGCATTCCAAAGCCATGCAGGCGAGTGAGCAGTGCAAACACAGCGAGCACTCCAAAGCCTTGCAGTGGAGTCAGCAGTGCAAACACAGTGAGCACTCAAAAGCCATGCAGTGGAGTCAGCAGTGCAAACACAGTGAGCACTCCAAAGCCTTGCAGTGGAGTGAGCAATGCAAACACAGTGAGCACTCCAAAGCCTTGCAGTGGAGAGCAGTACAAACACAGTGAGCACTCCAAAGCCTTGCAGTGGAGTGAGCAGTGCAAACACAGCGAGCACTCCAAAGCCTTACAGTAGAGTGAGCAGTGCAAACACAGCGAGCACTCCATTACCTTGCAGTGGAGTGAGCAGTGCAAACACAGCAAGCAATCCAAAGCCATGCAGTGTATTGAGCAGCACAAACACAGCGAGCACTCCAAAGCCTTGCAGTGGAGTGAGCAGTGCAAACACAGCGAGCACTCCAAAGCCATGCAGTGGAGTGAGCAGTGCAAACACAGCGATCACTCCAAAGCCTTGCAGTGGAGTGAGCAGTGCAAACACAGCAAGCACTCAAAAGCCTTGCAGTGGAGTGAGCAGTGCAAACACAGCGAGCACTCCAAAGCATTGCAGTGGAGTGAGCAGTGCAAACACAGCGAGCACTCCAAAGCCTTAGAGTGGAGTGAGCAGCACAAACACAGCGAGCACTCCAAAGACTTGCAGTGGAGTGAGCAGCGCAAACACAGCGAGCACTCCAAAGCCATGCAGTGGAGTGAGCAGTGAAAACACAGCGAGCACTCCAGAGCCATGCAGTGGAGTGAGCAGCGCAAACACAGCGAGCACTCCAAAGCCTTGCAGTGGAGTGAGCAGTTCAAACACAGCGAGCACTACAAAGCCTTGCAGTGGAGTGAGCAGCGCAAACACAGCGATCACTCCAAAGCCATGCAGTGGAGTGATCAGTACAAACACAGCGAGCACTCCAAAGCCTGGCAGTGGAGTGAGCAGTGCAAATACGGCGAGCACTCCACAGCCATGCAGTGGAGTGAGCAGTGAAAACACAGCGAGCACTCCAAAGCCTTGCAGTGGAGTGAGCAGTGCAAACACAGCAAGCACTCCAAAGCCATGCAGTGGAGTGAGCAGTGCAACCACAGTGAGCACTCCAAAGCCTTGCAGTGGAGTGAGCAGTGCAAACACAGCGAGCACTCAAAAGCCTTGCAGTGGAGTGAGCAGTGCAAACACAGCGAGCACTCCAAAGCCTTGCAGTGGAGTGAGCAGTGCAAACACAGCGAGCACTCCAAAGCCTTGCAGTGGAGTGAGCAGTGCAAACACAGCGAGCACTCCAAAGCCTTGCAGGGGAGTGAGCAGTGCAAACACAGCGAGCACTCCAAAGCCTAGCAGTTGAGCGACCAGTGCAAACACAGCGAGCACTCCAGAGCCATGCAGTGGAGTGAGCAGTGCAAACACAGTAAGCACTCCAAAGCCTTGCATTGGAGTGAGTAGTGCAAACACAGCGAGCACTCCAAAGCCTAGCAGTGGAGTGAGCAGTGCAAACACAGCGAGCATTCCAAAGCCATGCAGGCGAGTGAGCAGTGCAAACACAGCTATCACTCCAAAGCCATGCAGTGGAGTGATCAGTACAAACACAGCGAGCACTCCAAAGCCTGGCAGTGGAGTGAGCAGTGCAAACACAGCAAGCACTCCAAAGCCATGCAGTGGAGTGAGCAGTGCAACCACAGTGAGCACTCCAAAGCCTTGCAGTGGAGTGAGCAGTGCAAACACAGCGAGCACTCAAAAGCCTTGCAGTGGAGTGAGCAGTGCAAACACAGCGAGCACTCCAAAGCCTTGCAGAGGAGTGAGCAGTGCAAACACAGCGAGCACTCCAAAGCCTTGCAGGGGAGTGAGCAGTGCAAACACAGCGAGCACTCCAAAGCCTAGCAGTTGAGCGACCAGTGCAAACACAGCGAGCACTCCAGAGCCATGCAGTGGAGTGAGCAGTGCAAACACAGTAAGCACTCCAAAGCCTTGCATTGGAGTGAGTAGTGCAAACACAGCGAGCACTCCAAAGCCTAGCAGTGGAGTGAGCAGTGCAAACACAGCGAGCACTCCAAAGCCTGGCAGTGGAGTGAGCAGTGCAAATATGGCGAGCACTCCACAGCCATGAAGGCGAGTGAGCAGTGCAAACACAGCGATCACTCCAAAGCCATGCAGTGGAGTGATCAGTACAAACACAGCGAGCACTCCAAAGCCTGGCAGTGGAGTGAGCAGTGCAAATATGGCGAGCACTCCACAGCCATGCAGTGGAGTGAGCAGTGAAAACACAGCGAGCACTCCAAAGCCTTGCAGTGAAGTGAGCAGTGCAAACACAGCGAGCACTCCAAAGCCATGCAGTGGAGTGAGCAGTGCAACCACAGTGAGCACTCCAAAGCCTTGCAGTGGAGTGAGCAGTGAGAACACAGCGAGCACTCAAAAGCCTTGCAGTGGAGTGAGCAGTGCAAACACAGCGAGCACTCCAAAGCCTTGCAGTGGAGTGAGCAGTGCAAACACAGCGAGCACTCCAAAGCCTTGCAGTGGAGTGAGCAGTGCAAACACAGCGAGCACTCCAAAGCCTTGCAGGGGAGTGAGCAGTGCAAACACAGTGAGCACTCCAAAGCCTTGCAGTGGAGTGAGCAGTGCAAACACAGCGAGCACTCCAAAGCCTTGCAGTGGAGTGAGCAGTGCAAACACAGCGAGCACTCCAAAGCCTTGCAGGGGAGTGAGCAGTGCAAACACAGCGAGCACTCCAAAGCCATGCAGTGGAGTGAGCAGCACAAACACAGCGAGCACTCCAAAGCCTAGCAGTGGAGTGAGCAGCGCAAATACAGCGAGCACTCCAAAGCCTTGCAGGGGAGTGAGCAGTTCAAACACAGCGAGCACTCCAAAGCCTAGCAGTTGAGCGACCAGTGCAAACACAGCGAGCACTCCAGAGCCATGCAGTGGAGTGAGCAGTGCAAACACAGTAAGCACTCCAAAGCCTTGCATTGGAGTGAGTAGTGCAAACACAGCGAGCACTCCAAAGCCTAGCAGTGGAGTGAGCAGTGCAAACACAGCGAGCATTCCAAAGCCATGCAGGCGAGTGAGCAGTGCAAACACAGCGATCACTCCAAAGCCATGCAGTGGAGTGATCAGTACAAACACAGCGAGCACTCCAAAGCCTGGCAGTGGAGTGAGCAGTGCAAACACAGCAAGCACTCCAAAGCCATGCAGTGGAGTGAGCAGTGCAACCACAGTGAGCACTCCAAAGCCTTGCAGTGGAGTGAGCAGTGCAAACACAGCGAACACTCAAAAGCCTTGCAGTGGAGTGAGCAGTGCAAACACAGCGAACACTCAAAAGCCTTGCAGTGGAGTGAGCAGTGCAAACACAGCGAGCACTCCAAAGCCTTGCAGTGGAGTGAGCAGTGCAAACACAGCGAGCACTCCAAAGCCTTGCAGTGGAGTGAGCAGTGCAAAAACAGTGAGCACTCCAAAGCCTTGCAGGGGAGTGAGCAGTGCAAACACAGCGAGCACTCCAAAGCCTAGCAGTTGAGAGACCAGTGCAAACACAGTGAGCACTCCAGAGCCATGCAGTGGAGTGAGCAGTGCAAACACAGTAAGCACTCCAAAGCCTTGCATTGGAGTGAGTAGTGCAAACACAGCGAGCACTCCAAAGCCTAGCAGTGGAGTGAGAAGTGCAAACACAGCGAGCATTCCAAAGCCATGCAGGCAAGTGAGCAGTACAAACACAGCGATCACTCCAAAGCCATGCAGTGGAGTGATCAGTACAAACACAGCGAGCACTCCAAAGCCTGGCAGTGGAGTGAGCAGTGCAAATATGGCGAGCACTCCACAGCCATGCAGTGGAGTGAGCAGTGAAAACACAGCGAGCACTCCAAAGCCTTGCAGTGGAGTGAGCAGTGCAAACACAGCGAGCACTCCAAAGCCATGCAGTGGAGTGAGCAGTGCAACCACAGTGAGCACTCCAAAGCCTTGCAGTGGAGTGAGCAGTGAGAACACAGCGAGCACTCAAAAGCCTTGCAGTGGAGTGAGCAGTGCAAACACAGCGAGCACTCCAAAGCCTTGCAGTGGAGTGAGCAGTGCAAACACAGCGAGCACTCCAAAGCCTTGCAGTGGAGTGAGCAGTGCAAACACAGCGAGCACTCCAAAGCCTTGCAGGGGAGTGAGCAGTGCAAACACAGTGAGCACTCCAAAGCCTAGCAGTTGAGCGACCAGTGCAAACACAGCGAGCACTCCAGAGCCATGCAGTGGAGTGAGCAGTGCAAACACAGTAAGCACTCCAAAGCCTTGCAGTGGAGTGAGCAGTGCAAACACAGCGAGCTTTCCAAAGCCATGCAGGTGAGTGAGCAGTGCAAACACAGCGAGCACTCCAAAGCCTTGCAGTGGAGTCAGCAGTGCAAACACAGTGAGCACTCCAAAGCCATGCAGTGGAGTGAGCAGTGCAAACACAGCGAGCACTCCAAAGCCATGCAGTGGAGTGAGCAGTGGAAACACAGCGAGAACTCCAAAGCCTTGCAGTGGAGTGAGCAGTGCAAACACAGAGAGCACTCCAAAGCCTTGCAGTGGAGAGTAGTACAAACACAGTGAGCACTCCAAAGCCTTGCAGTGGCGTGAGCAGTGCAAACACAGTGAGCACTCCAAAGCCTTACAGTGGAGTGAGCAGTGCAAACACAGCGACCATTCCAAAGCATTGCAGTGGAGTGAGCAGTGCAAACACAGCGAGCACTCCATAGCCTTGCAGTGGAGTGAGCAGTGCAAGACACAGCGAGCATTCCAAAGCCTTAGAGTGGAGTGAGCAGCGCAAACACAGCGAGCACTCCAAAGCCTTGCAGTGGAGTGAGCAGCGCAAACACAGCGAGCACTCCACAGCCATGCAGTGGAGTGAGCAGTGAAAACACAGCGAGCACCCCAAAGCCTTGCAGTGGAGTGAGCAGTGCAAACACAGCAAGCAATCCAAAGCCATGCAGTGGAGTGAGCAGCACAAACACAGCGAGCACTCCAAAGCCTTGCAGTGGAGTGAGCAGTTCAAACACAGCGAGGACTACAAAGCCTTGCAGTGGAGTGAGCAGCGCAAACACAGCGATCACTCCAAAGCCATGCAGTGGAGTGAGCAGTGCAAACACATTGAGCACTCCATAGCCTTGCAGTGGAGTGAGCAGTGCAAACACAGTAAGCATTCCACAGCCATGCAGTGGAGTGAACAGTGCAAACACAGCAAACACTCCATAGCCTTGCAGTGGAGTGAGCAGTGCAAACACAGCAAGCACTCCAAAGCCATGCAGTGGAGTGAGCAGTGCAAACACAGCGAGCACTTCAAAACCTTGCAGTGGAGTGAGCAGTGCAAACACAGCGAGCACTCCAAAGCATTGCAGTGGAGTGAGCAGTGCAAACACAGCGAGCACTCCAAAGCCTTGCAGTGGAGTGAGCAGTGCAAACACAGTTGACACTCCAAAGCCTTGCAGTGGTGTGAGCAGTGCAAACACAGCAAGCACTCCAAAGCCATGCAGTGGAGTGAGCAGTTTAAACACAGCGAGCACTCCAAAGCCTTGCAGTGGAGTGAGCAGTTCAAACACAGTGAGCACTCCAAAGCCGTGCAGTGGAGTGAGCAGTGCAAACACAGCGAGCACTCCAAAGCCTAGCAGTGGAGTGAGCAGCGCAAACACAGCGAGCATTCCAAAGCCTTGCAGTCGAGTGAGCAGCGCAAACACAGTGAGCACTCCAAAGCCATGCAGTGGAGTGAGCAGTGCAAACACAGCGAGCACTCCAAAGCCTTGCAGTGGAGTGAGCAGTTCAAACACAGCGAGCACTACAAAGCCTTGCAGTGGAGTGAGCAGCGCAAACACAGTGATCACTCCAAAGCCATGCAGTGGAGTGAGCAGTGCAAACACAGTGAGCACTCCATAGCCTTGCAGTGGAGTGAGCAGTGCAAACACAGCAAGCACTGCACAGCCATGCAGTGGAGTGAGCAGTGCAAACACAGTGAGCACTCCATAGCCTTGCAGTGGAGTGAGCAGTGCAAACACAGCGAGCACTCCAAAGCCATGCAGTGGAGTGAGCAGTGCAAACACAGCGAGCACTCCATAGCCTTGCAGTGGAGTGAGCAGTGCAAACACAGCAAGCACTCCAAAGCCTTGCAGTGGAGTGAGCAGTGCAAACACAGCGTGCACTCCAAAGCCTAGCAGTGGAGTGAGCAGTGCAAACACAGCGAGCACTCCAAAGCCTTGCAGTGGAGTGAGCAGTGCAAACACAACAAGCACTCCAAAGCCTTGCAGCGGAGTAAGCAGTGCAAACACAGCGAGCACTCCAAAGTCTTGCAGTGGAGTGAGCAGTGCAAACACAGCGATCACTCAAAAACCTAGCAGTGGAGTGAGCAGTGCAAACACAGCGAGCACTCCAAAGCCATGCAGTGGAGTGAGCAGTGCAAACACAGCGAGCATTCCAAAGCCATGCAGTGGAGTGAGCAGTGCAAACACAGCGAGCACTCCATAGCCTTGCATTGAATAGAGCAGTGAAAAACACAGTTGGCACTCCAAAGCCTTGCAGTGGTGTGAGCAGTGCAAACACAGCGAGCACTCCAAAGCAATGCAGTGGAGTGAGCATTGCAAACACAGCGAGCACTCAAAAGCCTTGCAGTGAAGTGAGCAGTGCAAACACAGCGAGCACTCCAAAGCATTGCAGTGGAGTGAGCAGTGCAAACAAAGTGAGAACTCCAAAGCATTGCAGTGGAGTGAGCAGTGCAAACACAGCGAGCACTCCATAGCCTTGCAGTGGAGTGAGCACTGAAAACACAGAGAGCACTCCAAAGCCATGCAGTGGAGTGAGCAGTGCAAACACAGTGAGCACTCCAAAGCCTTGCAGTGGAGAGAGCAGTGCAAACACAGCATGCACTCAAAGGCCTTGCAGTGGAGTGAGCAGTGCAAACACAGCGAGCACTCCAAAGTTTTGCGGTGGAGTGAGCAGTGCAAACACGGCGAGCACTCCAAAGCCTTGCAGTGGAGTGAGCAGTGCAAACACAGCGAGCACTTCAAAGCCTTGCAGTGGAGTAAGCAGTGCAAACACAGCGAGCACTCCAAAGCCTTGCAGTGGAGTGAGCAGTGCAAACAAAGCGAGCACTCTAAAGCCTAGCAGTGGAGTGAGCAGTGCAAACACAGCGAGCACTCCAAAGCCATGCAGTGGAGTGAGCAGTGCAAACACAGCGAGCATTCCAAAGCCATGCAGTGGAGTGAGCAGTGCAAACACAGCGAGCACTCCAAAGCCTTGCATTGGAGTGAGCAGTGCAAACACAGCGAGCACTCCAAAGTCTTGCAGTGGAGTGAGCAGCGCAAACACAGCGAGCACTCCAAAGCCTGGCAGTGGAGGGAGCAGCGCAAACACAGCGAGCACTCCAAAGCATTGCAGTCGAGTGAGCAGCGCAAACACAGCGAGCACTTCAAAGCCATGCAGTGGAGTGAGCAGTGCAAACACAGCAAGCACTCCAAAACCTTGCAGTGGAGTGAGCAGTGCAAACACAGGGAGCACTCCAAAGCCTTGCATTGGAGTTAGCAGTGCAAACACAGAGAGCACTCCAAAGCCTTGCAGTGGAGTGAGCAGTGCAAACACAGTGAGCACTTCAAAGCCAAGCAGTGGAGTGAGCAGTGCAAACACAGCGAGCACTACAAAGTCTTGCAGTGGAGTGAGCTGTGCAAACACAGCGAGCACTCCTAAGCCTTGCAGTGGAATGAGCAGTGCAAAGACAGCGAGCATTCCAAAGTCATGCAGTGGAGTGAGCAGCGCAAACACAGCGAGCACTACAAAGCCTTGCAGTGGAGTGAGCAGCGCAAACACAGCGCGCACTCCAAAGCCTTGCAGTAGAGTGAGCAGTGCAAACACAGCGAGCACTCCAAAGCCTTACAGTGGAGTGAGCAGCGCAAACACAGCAAGCAATCCAAAGCCGTGCAGTGGAGTGAGCAGCACAAACACAGCGAGCACTCCAAAGCCTTGCAGTGGAGTGAGCAGTTCAAACACAGCGAGGACTACAAAGCCTTGCAGTGGAGTGAGCAGCGCAAACACAGCGATCACTCCAAAGCCATGCAGTGGAGTGAGCAGTGCAAACACAGTGAGCACTTCATATCCTTGCAGTGGAGTAAGCAGTGCAAACACAGTAAGCATTCCACAGCCATGCAGTGGAGTGAACAGTGCAAACACAGCAAACACTCCATAGCCTTGCAGTGGAGTGAGCAGTGCAAACACAGCAAGCACTCCAAAGCCATGCAGTGGAGTGAGCAGTGCAAACACAGCGAGCACTTCAAAACCTTGCAGTGGAGTGAGCAGTGCAAACACAGCAAGCACTACAAAGTCTTGCAGTGGAGTGAGCTGTGCAAACACAGCGAGCACTCCAAAGCCTTGCAGTGGAATGAGCAGTGCAAAGACAGCGAGCATTCCAAAGTCATGCAGTGGAGTGAGCAGCGCAAACACAGCGAGCACTACAAAGCCTTGCAGTGGAGTGAGCAGCGCAAACACAGCGCGCACTCCAAAGCCTTGCAGTAGAGTGAGCAGCGCAAACACAGCGAGCACTCCAAAGCCTTACAGTGGAGTGAGCAGCGCAAACACAGCAAGCAATCCAAAGCCGTGCAGTGGAGTGAGCAGCACAAACACAGCGAGCACTCCAAAGCCTTGCAGTGGAGAGAGAAGTTCAAACACAGCGAGGACTACAAAGCCTTGCAGTGGAGTGAGCAGCGCAAACACAGCGATCACTCCAAAGCCATGCAGTGGAGTGAGCAGTGCAAACACAGTGAGCACTTCATATCCTTGCAGTGGAGTGAGCAGTGCAAACACAGTAAGCATTCCACAGCCATGCAGTGGAGTGAACAGTGCAAACACAGCAAACACTCCATAGCCTTGCAGTGGAGTGAGCAGTGCAAACACAGCAAGCACTCCAAAGCCATGCAGTGGAGTGAGCAGTGCAAACACAGCGAGCACTTCAAAACCTTGCAGTGGAGTGAGCAGTGCAAACACAGCAAGCACTCAAAAGCCTTGCAGTGGAGTGAGCAGTGCAAACACAGCGAGCACTCCAAAGCATTGCTGTGGAGTGAGCAGTGCAAACACAGCGAGCACTCCAAAGCCTTGCAGTGGAGTGAGCAGTGCAAACACAGTTGGCACTCCAAAGCCTTGCAGTGGTGTGAGCAGTGCAAACACAGCAAGCACTCCAAAGCCATGCAGTGGAGTGAGCAGTTTAAACACAGCGAGCACTCCAAAGCCTTGCAGTGGAGTGAGCAGTTCAAACACAGTGAGCACTCCAAAGCCTTGCAGTGGAGTGAGCAGTGCAAACACAGCGAGCACTCCAAAGCCTAGCAGTGGAGTGAGCAGCGCAAACACAGCGAGCATTCCAAAGCCTTGCAGTCGAGTGAGCAGCGCAAACACAGTGAGCACTCCAAAGCCTAGCAGTGGAGTGAGCTGTACAAACACAGCGAGCACTCCAAAGCCATGCAGTCGAGTGAGCAGTGCAAACACAGCGAGCACTCCAAAGCCTTGCAGTGGAGTGAGCAGTGCAAACACAGCGAGCACTCCAAAGCCATGCAGTGGAGTGAGCAGTGCAAACACAGTGAGAAATCCAAAGCTATGCAGTGGAGTAAGCAGTGCAAACACAGTGAGCACTCCAAAGCCTTGTAGTGGAGTGAGCAGTGCAAACACAGTGAGCACTCTAAAGCCTTGCAGTGGAGTGAGCAGTGCAAACACAGCGAGCACTCCAAAGCCATGCAGTGGAGTGAGCAGTGCAAACACAGCGAGCACTCCAAAGCCTTGCAGTGGAGTGAGCAGTGAAAACACAGCGAGCACTCCAAAGCCATGCAGTGGAGTGAGCAGTGCAAACACAGCGAGCACTCCAAAGCCTTGCAGTGGAGTGAGCAGTACAAACACAGTGAGCACTCCAAAGCCTTGCAGTGGAGTGAGCAATGCAAACACAGCGAGCACTCCAAAGCCTTGCAGTGGAGTGAGCAGTGCAAACACAGCGAGCACTCCAAAGTATTGCAGTGGAGTGAGCAGTGCAAACACAGCGAGCACTCCAAAGCCTTAGAGTGGAGTGAGCAGTGCAAACACAGCGAGCACTCCAAAGCCTTGCAGTGGAGTGAGCAGCCCAAACACAGCGAGCACTCCAAAGCCATGCAGTGGAGTGAGCAGCCCAAACACAGCGAGCACTCCAAAGCCATGCAGTGGAGTGAGAAGCGCAAACACAGCGAGCACTCCAAAGCCATGCAGTGGAGTGAGCAGTGCAAACACAGCGAGCACTACAGAGCCATGCAGTGGAGTGAGCACTACAAACACAGCGAGCACTACAAAGCCTTGCAGTGGAGTGAGCAGCGCAAACACAGAGATCACTCCAAAGCCGTGGAGTGAGAAGTACAAACACAGCAAGCACTCCAAAGCCTGGCAGTGGAGTGAGCAGTGCAAATACGGCGAGCACTCCACAGCCATGCAGTGGAGTGAGCAGTGAAAACACAGCGAGCACTCCAAAGCCTTGCAGTGGAGTGAACAGTACAAACACAGTGAGCACTCCAAAGCCTTGCAGTGGAGTGAGCAATGCAAACACAGCGAGCACTCCAAAGCCTTGCAGTGGAGTGAGCAGTGCAAACACAGCGAGCACTCCAAAGCATTGCAGTGGAGTGAGCAGTGCAAACACAGCGAGCACTCCAAAGCCTTAGAGTGGAGTGAGCAGCACAAACACAGCGAGCACTCCAAAGCCTTGCAGTGGAGTGAGCAGCCCAAAAACAGCGAGCACTCCAAAGCCATGCAGTGGAGTGAGCAGCGCAAACACAGCGAGCACTCCAAAGCCATGCAGTGGAGTGAGCAGTGCAAACACAGCGAGCACTTCAGAGCCATGCAGTGGAGTGAGCACTACAAACACAGCGAGCACTACAAAGCCTTGTAGTGGAGTGAGCAGCGCTAACACAGAGATCACTCCAAAGCCATGCAGTGGAGTGAGCAGTACAAACACAGCAAGCACTCCAAAGCCTGGCAGTGGAGTGAGCAGTGCAAATACGGCGAGCACTCCACAGCCATGCAGTGGAGTGAGCAGTGAAAACACAGCGAGCACTCCAAAGCCTTGCAGTGGAGTGAGCAGTGCAAACACAGCGAGCACTCCAAAGCCATGCAGTGGAGTGAGCAGTGCAAACACAGCGAGCACTCAAAGGCCTTGCAGTGGAGTGAGCAGTGCAAACACAGAGAGCTCTCCAAAGCCTTGCAGTGGAGTGAGCAGTGCAAACACAGCGAGCACTCAAAGGCCTTGCAGTGGAGTGAGCAGTGCAAACACAGAGAGCACTCCAAAGCCTTGCAGTGGAGTGAGCAGTGCAAACACAGCAAGCACTCCAAAGCCTTGCAGTGGAGTGAGCAGAGCAAATACAGCGAGCACTCCAAAGCCTTGCAGGGGAGTGAGCAGTTCAAACACAGCGAGCACTCCAAAGCCTAGCAGTTGAGCGACCAGTGCAAACACAGCGAGCACTCCAGAGCCATGCAGTGGAGTGAGCAGTGCAAACACAGTGAGCATTCCAAAGCCATGCAGTGGAGTGAGCAGTGCAAACACAGTAAGCACTCCAAAACCTTGCATTGGAGTGAGTAGTGCAAACACAGTGAGCACTCCAAACCCTAGCAGTGGAGTGAGCAGTGCAAACACAGCGATCACTCCAAAGCCATGCAGTGGAGTGAGCAGTGCAAACACAGCGAGCATTCCAAAGCCATGCAGGCGAGTGAGCAGTGCAAACACAGCGAGCACTCCAAAGCCTTGCAGTGGAGTCAGCAGTGCAAACACAGTGAGCACTCAAAAGCCATGCAGTGGAGTCAGCAGTGCAAACACAGTGAGCACTCCAAAGCCTTGCAGTAGAGTGAGCAATGCAAACACAGTGAGCACTCCAAAGCCTTGCAGTGGAGAGCAGTACAAACACAGTGAGCACTCCAAAGCCTTGCAGTGGAGTGAGCAGTGCAAACACAGCGAGCACTCCAAAGCCTTACAGTAGAGTGAGCAGTGCAAACACAGCGAGCACTCCATTACCTTGCAGTGGAGTGAGCAGTGCAAACACAGCAAGCAATCCAAAGCCATGCAGTGTATTGAGCAGCACAAACACAGCGACCACTCCAAAGCCTTGCAGTGGAGTGAGCAGTGCAAACACAGCGAGCACTCCAAAGCCATGCAGTGGAGTGAGCAGTGCAAACACAGCGATCACTCCAAAGCCTTGCAGTGGAGTGAGCAGTGCAAACACAGCAAGCACTCGAAAGCCTTGCAGTGGAGTGAGCAGTGCAAACACAGCGAGCACTCCAAAGCATTGCAGTGGAGTGAGCAGTGCAAACACAGCGAGCACTCCAAAGCCTTAGAGTGGAGTGAGCAGCACAAACACAGCGAGCACTCCAAAGACTTGCAGTGGAGTGAGCAGCGCAAACACAGCGAGCACTCCAAAGCCATGCAGTGGAGTGAGCAGTGAAAACACAGCGAGCACTCCAGAGCCATGCAGTGGAGTGAGCAGCGCAAACACAGTGAGCACTCCAAAGCCTTGCAGTGGAGTGAGCAGTTCAAACACAGCGAGCACTACAAAGCCTTGCAGTGGAGTGAGCAGCGCAAACACAGCGATCACTCCAAAGCCATGCAGTGGAGTGATCAGTACAAACACAGCGAGCACTCCAAAGCCTGGCAGTGGAGTGAGCAGTGCAAATACGGCGAGCACTCCACAGCCATGCAGTGTAGTGAGCAGTGAAAACACAGCGAGCACTCCAAAGCCTTGCAGTGGAGTGAGCAGTGCAAACACAGCAAGCACTCCACAGCCATGCAGTGGAGTGAGCAGTGCAACCACAGTGAGCACTCCAAAGCCTTGCAGTGGAGTGAGCAGTGCAAACACAGCGAGCACTCAAAAGCCTTGCAGTGGAGTGAGCAGTGCAAACACAGCGAGCACTCCAAAGCCTTGCAGTGGAGTGAGCAGTGCAAACACAGCGAGCACTCCAAAGCCTTGCAGTGGAGTGAGCAGTGCAAACACAGCGAGCACTCCAAAGCCTTGCAGGGGAGTGAGCAGTGCAAACACAGCGAGCACTCCAAAGCCTAGCAGTTGAGCGACCAGTGCAAACACAGCGAGCACTCCAGAGCCATGCAGTGGAGTGAGCAGTGCAAACACAGTAAGCACTCCAAAGCCTTGCATTGGAGTGAGTAGTGCAAACACAGCGAGCACTCCAAAGCCTAGCAGTGGAGTGAGCAGTGCAAACACAGCGAGCATTCCAAAGCCATGCAGGCGAGTGAGCAGTGCAAACACAGCGATCACTCCAAAGCCATGCAGTGGAGTGATCAGTACAAACACAGCGAGCACTCCAAAGCCTGGCAGTGGAGTGAGCAGTGCAAACACAGCAAGCACTCCAAAGCCATGCAGTGGAGTGAGCAGTGCAACCACAGTGAGCACTCCAAAGCCTTGCAGTGGAGTGAGCAGTGCAAACACAGCGAGCACTCAAAAGCCTTGCAGTGGAGTGAGCAGTGCAAACACAGCGAGCACTCCAAAGCCTTGCAGTGGAGTGAGCAGTGCAAACACAGCGAGCACTCCAAAGCCTTGCAGTGGAGTGAGCAGTGCAAACACAGCGAGCACTCCAAAGCCTTGCAGGGGAGTGAGCAGTGCAAACACAGCGAGCACTCCAAAGCCTAGCAGTTGAGCGACCAGTGCAAACACAGCGAGCACTCCAAAGCCTTGCAGTGGAGTGAGCAGCCCAAACACAGCGAGCACTCCAAAGCCATGCAGTGGAGTGAGCAGCGCAAACACAGCGAGCACTCCAAAGCCATGCAGTGGAGTGAGCAGTGCAAACACAGCGAGCACTTCAGAGCCATGCAGTGGAGTGAGCACTACAAACACAGCGAGCACTACAAAGCCTTGCAGTGGAGTGAGCAGCGCTAACACAGAGATCATTCCAAAGCCATGTAGTGGAGTGAGCAGTACAAACACAGCAAGCACTCCAAAGCCTGGCAGTGGAGTGAGCAGTGCAAATACGGCGAGCACTCCACAGCCATGCAGTGGAGTGAGCAGTGAAAACACAGCGAGCACTCCAAAGCCTTGCAGTGGAGTGAGCAGTGCAAACACAGCGAGCACTCCAAAGCCATGCAGTGGAGTGAGCAGTGCAAACACAGCGAGCACTCAAAGGCCTTGCAGTGGAGTGAGCAGTGCAAACACAGAGAGCTCTCCAAAGCCTTGCAGTGGAGTGAGCAGTGCAAACACAGCAAGCACTCAAAGGCCTTGCAGTGGAGTGAGCAGTGCAAACACAGAGAGCACTCCAAAGCCTTGCAGTGGAGTGAGCAGTGCAAACACAGCAAGCACTCCAAAGCCTTGCAGTGGAGTGAGCAGAGCAAATACAGCGAGCACTCCAAAGCCTTGCAGGGGAGTGAGCAGTTCAAACACAGCGAGCACTCCAAAGCCTAGCAGTTGAGCGACCAGTGCAAACACAGCGAGCACTCCAGAGCCATGCAGTGGAGTGAGCAGTGCAAACACAGTGAGCATTCCAAAGCCATGCAGTGGAGTGAGCAGTGCAAACACAGTAAGCACTCCAAAACCTTGCATTGGAGTGAGTAGTGCAAAGACAGTGAGCACTCCAACCCCTAGCAGTGGAGTGAGCAGTGCAAACACAGCGATCACTCCAAAGCCATGCAGTGGAGTGAGCAATGCAAACACAGCAAGCATTCCAAAGCCATGCAGGCGAGTGAGCAGTGCAAACACAGCGAGCACTCCAAAGCCTTGCAGTGGAGTCAGCAGTGCAAACACAGTGAGCACTCAAAAGCCATGCAGTGGAGTCAGCAGTGCAAACACAGTGAGCACTCCAAAGCCTTGCAGTGGAGTGAGCAATGCAAACACAGTGAGCACTCCAAAGCCTTGCAGTGGAGAGCAGTACAAACACAGTGAGCACTCCAAAGCCTTGCAGTGGAGTGAGCAGTGCAAACACAGCGAGCACTCCAAAGCCTTACAGTAGAGTGAGCAGTGCAAACACAGCGAGCACTCCATTACCTTGCAGTGGAGTGAGCAGTGCAAACACAGCAAGCAATCCAAAGCCATGCAGTGTATTGAGCAGCACAAACACAGCGAGCACTCCAAAGCCTTGCAGTGGAGTGAGCAGTGCAAACACAGCGAGCACTCCAAAGCCATGCAGTGGAGTGAGCAGTGCAAACACAGCGATCACTCCAAAGCCTTGCAGTGGAGTGAGCAGTGCAAACACAGCAAGCACTCAAAAGCCTTGCAGTGGAGTGAGCAGTGCAAACACAGCGAGCACTCCAAAGCATTGCAGTGGAGTGAGCAGTGCAAACACAGCGAGCACTCCAAAGCCTTAGAGTGGAGTGAGCAGCACAAACACAGCGAGCACTCCAAAGACTTGCAGTGGAGTGAGCAGCGCAAACACAGCGAGCACTCCAAAGCCATGCAGTGGAGTGAGCAGTGAAAACACAGCGAGCACTCCAGAGCCATGCAGTGGAGTGAGCAGCGCAAACACAGCGAGCACTCCAAAGCCTTGCAGTGGAGTGAGCAGTTCAAACACAGCGAGCACTACAAAGCCTTGCAGTGGAGTGAGCAGCGCAAACACAGCTATCACTCCAAAGCCATGCAGTGGAGTGATCAGTACAAACACAGCGAGCACTCCAAAGCCTGGCAGTGGAGTGAGCAGTGCAAATACGGCGAGCACTCCACAGCCATGCAGTGGAGTGAGCAGTGAAAACACAGCGAGCACTCCAAAGCCTTGCAGTGGAGTGAGCAGTGCAAACACAGCAAGCACTCCAAAGCCATGCAGTGGAGTGAGCAGTGCAACCACAGTGAGCACTCCAAAGCCTTGCAGTGGAGTGAGCAGTGCAAACACAGCGAGCACTCAAAAGCCTTGCAGTGGAGTGAGCAGTGCAAACACAGCGAGCACTCCAAAGCCTTGCAGTGGAGTGAGCAGTGCAAACACAGCGAGCACTCCAAAGCCTTGCAGTGGAGTGAGCAGTGCAAACACAGCGAGCACTCCAAAGCCTTGCAGTGGAGTGAGCAGTGCAAACACAGCGAGCACTCCAAAGCCTTGCAGGGGAGTGAGCAGTGCAAACACAGCGAGCACTCCAAAGCCTAGCAGTTGAGCGACCAGTGCAAACACAGCGAGCACTCCAGAGCCATGCAGTGGAGTGAGCAGTGCAAACACAGTAAGCACTCCAAAGCCTTGCATTGGAGTGAGTAGTGCAAACACAGCGAGCACTCCAAAGCCTAGCAGTGGAGTGAGCAGTGCAAACACAGCGAGCATTCCAAAGCCATGCAGGCGAGTGAGCAGTGCAAACACAGCGATCACTCCAAAGCCATGCAGTGGAGTGATCAGTACAAACACAGCGAGCACTCCAAAGCCTGGCAGTGGAGTGAGCAGTGCAAACACAGCAAGCACTCCAATGCCTTGCAGTGGAGTGAGCAGTGCAAACACAGCGACCACTCAAAGGCCTTGCAGTGGAGTGAGCAGTGCAAACACAGAGAGCACTCCAAAGCCTTGCAGTGGAGTGAGCAGTGCAAACACAGCAAGCACTCCAAAGCCTTGCAGTGGAGTGAGCAGAGCAAATACAGCGAGCACTCCAAAGCCTTGCAGGGGAGTGAGCAGTTCAAACACAGCGAGCACTCCAAAGCCTAGCAGTTGAGCGACCAGTGCAAACACAGCGAGCACTCCAGAGCCATGCAGTGGAGTGAGCAGTGCAAACACAGTGAGCATTCCAAAGCCATGCAGTGGAGTGAGCAGTGCAAACACAGTAAGCACTCCAAAACCTTGCATTGGAGTGAGTAGTGCAAACACAGTGAGCACTCCAAACCCTAGCAGTGGAGTGAGCAGTGCAAACACAGCGATCTCTCGAAAGCCATGCAGTGGAGTGAGCAGTGCAAACACAGCGAGCATTCCAAAGCCATGCAGGCGAGTGAGCAGTGCAAACACAGCGAGCACTCCAAAGCCTTGCAGTGGAGTCAGCAGTGCAAACACAGTGAGCACTCAAAAGCCATGCAGTGGAGTCAGCAGTGCAAACACAGTGAGCACTCCAAAGCCTTGCAGTGGAGTGAGCAATGCAAACACAGTGAGCACTCCAAAGCCTTGCAGTGGAGAGCAGTACAAACACAGTGAGCACTCCAAAGCCTTGCAGTGGAGTGAGCAGTGCAAACACAGCGAGCACTCCAAAGCCTTACAGTAGAGTGAGCAGTGCAAACACAGCGAGCACTCCATTACCTTGCAGTGGAGTGAGCAGTGCAAACACAGCAAGCAATCCAAAGCCATGCAGTGTATTGAGCAGCACAAACACAGCGAGCACTCCAAAGCCTTGCAGTGGAGTGAGCAGTGCAAACACAGCGAGCACTCCAAAGCCATGCAGTGGAGTGAGCAGTGCAAACACAGCGATCACTCCAAAGCCTTGCAGTGGAGTGAGCAGTGCAAACACAGCAAGCACTCAAAAGCCTTGCAGTGGAGTGAGCAGTGCAAACACAGCGAGCACTCCAAAGCATTGCAGTGGAGTGAGCAGTGCAAACACAGCGAGCACTCCAAAGCCTTAGAGTGGAGTGAGCAGCACAAACACAGCGAGCACTCCAAAGACTTGCAGTGGAGTGAGCAGCGCAAACACAGCGAGCACTCCAAAGCCATGCAGTGGAGTGAGCAGTGAAAACACAGCGAGCACTCCAGAGCCATGCAGTGGAGTGAGCAGCGCAAACACAGCGAGCACTCCAAAGCCTTGCAGTGGAGTGAGCAGTTCAAACACAGCGAGCACTACAAAGCCTTGCAGTGGAGTGAGCAGCGCAAACACAGCGATCACTCCAAAGCCATGCAGTGTATTGAGCAGCACAAACACAGCGACCACTCCAAAGCCTTGCAGTGGAGTGAGCAGTGCAAACACAGCGAGCACTCCAAAGCCATGCAGTGGAGTGAGCAGTGCAAACACAGCGATCACTCCAAAGCCTTGCAGTGGAGTGAGCAGTGCAAACACAGCAAGCACTCGAAAGCCTTGCAGTGGAGTGAGCAGTGCAAACACAGCGAGCACTCCAAAGCATTGCAGTGGAGTGAGCAGTGCAAACACAGCGAGCACTCCAAAGCCTTAGAGTGGAGTGAGCAGCACAAACACAGCGAGCACTCCAAAGACTTGCAGTGGAGTGAGCAGCGCAAACACAGCGAGCACTCCAAAGCCATGCAGTGGAGTGAGCAGTGAAAACACAGCGAGCACTCCAGAGCCATGCAGTGGAGTGAGCAGCGCAAACACAGCGAGCACTCCAAAGCCTTGCAGTGGAGTGAGCAGTTCAAACACAGCGAGCACTACAAAGCCTTGCAGTGGAGTGAGCAGCGCAAACACAGCGATCACTCCAAAGCCATGCAGTGGAGTGATCAGTACAAACACAGCGAGCACTCCAAAGCCTGGCAGTGGAGTGAGCAGTGCAAATACGGCGAGCACTCCACAGCCATGCAGTGTAGTGAGCAGTGAAAACACAGCGAGCACTCCAAAGCCTTGCAGTGGAGTGAGCAGTGCAAACACAGCAAGCACTCCAAAGCCATGCAGTGGAGTGAGCAGTGCAACCACAGTGAGCACTCCAAAGCCTTGCAGTGGAGTGAGCAGTGCAAACACAGCGAGCACTCAAAAGCCTTGCAGTGGAGTGAGCAGTGCAAACACAGCGAGCACTCCAAAGCCTTGCAGTGGAGTGAGCAGTGCAAACACAGCGAGCACTCCAAAGCCTTGCAGTGGAGTGAGCAGTGCAAACACAGCGAGCACTCCAAAGCCTTGCAGGGGAGTGAGCAGTGCAAACACAGCGAGCACTCCAAAGCCTAGCAGTTGAGCGACCAGTGCAAACACAGCGAGCACTCCAGAGCCATGCAGTGGAGTGAGCAGTGCAAACACAGTAAGCACTCCAAAGCCTTGCATTGGAGTGAGTAGTGCAAACACAGCGAGCACTCCAAAGCCTAGCAGTGGAGTGAGCAGTGCAAACACAGCGAGCATTCCAAAGCCATGCAGGCGAGTGAGCAGTGCAAACACAGCGATCACTCCAAAGCCATGCAGTGGAGTGATCAGTACAAACACAGCGAGCACTCCAAAGCCTGGCAGTGGAGTGAGCAGTGCAAACACAGCAAGCACTCCAAAGCCATGCAGTGGAGTGAGCAGTGCAACCACAGTGAGCACTCCAAAGCCTTGCAGTGGAGTGAGCAGTGCAAACACAGCGAGCACTCAAAAGCCTTGCAGTGGAGTGAGCAGTGCAAACACAGCGAGCACTCCAAAGCCTTGCAGTGGAGTGAGCAGTGCAAACACAGCGAGCACTCCAAAGCCTTGCAGTGGAGTGAGCAGTGCAAACACAGCGAGCACTCCAAAGCCTTGCAGGGGAGTGAGCAGTGCAAACACAGCGAGCACTCCAAAGCCTAGCAGTTGAGCGACCAGTGCAAACACAGCGAGCACTCCAAAGCCTTGCAGTGGAGTGAGCAGCCCAAACACAGCGAGCACTCCAAAGCCATGCAGTGGAGTGAGCAGCGCAAACACAGCGAGCACTCCAAAGCCATGCAGTGGAGTGAGCAGTGCAAACACAGCGAGCACTTCAGAGCCATGCAGTGGAGTGAGCACTACAAACACAGCGAGCACTACAAAGCCTTGCAGTGGAGTGAGCAGCGCTAACACAGAGATCATTCCAAAGCCATGTAGTGGAGTGAGCAGTACAAACACAGCAAGCACTCCAAAGCCTGGCAGTGGAGTGAGCAGTGCAAATACGGCGAGCACTCCACAGCCATGCAGTGGAGTGAGCAGTGAAAACACAGCGAGCACTCCAAAGCCTTGCAGTGGAGTGAGCAGTGCAAACACAGCGAGCACTCCAAAGCCATGCAGTGGAGTGAGCAGTGCAAACACAGCGAGCACTCAAAGGCCTTGCAGTGGAGTGAGCAGTGCAAACACAGAGAGCTCTCCAAAGCCTTGCAGTGGAGTGAGCAGTGCAAACACAGCAAGCACTCAAAGGCCTTGCAGTGGAGTGAGCAGTGCAAACACAGAGAGCACTCCAAAGCCTTGCAGTGGAGTGAGCAGTGCAAACACAGCAAGCACTCCAAAGCCTTGCAGTGGAGTGAGCAGAGCAAATACAGCGAGCACTCCAAAGCCTTGCAGGGGAGTGAGCAGTTCAAACACAGCGAGCACTCCAAAGCCTAGCAGTTGAGCGACCAGTGCAAACACAGCGAGCACTCCAGAGCCATGCAGTGGAGTGAGCAGTGCAAACACAGTGAGCATTCCAAAGCCATGCAGTGGAGTGAGCAGTGCAAACACAGTAAGCACTCCAAAACCTTGCATTGGAGTGAGTAGTGCAAAGACAGTGAGCACTCCAACCCCTAGCAGTGGAGTGAGCAGTGCAAACACAGCGATCACTCCAAAGCCATGCAGTGGAGTGAGCAATGCAAACACAGCAAGCATTCCAAAGCCATGCAGGCGAGTGAGCAGTGCAAACACAGCGAGCACTCCAAAGCCTTGCAGTGGAGTCAGCAGTGCAAACACAGTGAGCACTCAAAAGCCATGCAGTGGAGTCAGCAGTGCAAACACAGTGAGCACTCCAAAGCCTTGCAGTGGAGTGAGCAATGCAAACACAGTGAGCACTCCAAAGCCTGGCAGTGGAGTGAGCAGTGCAAATACGGCGAGCACTCCACAGCCATGCAGTGGAGTGAGCAGTGAAAACACAGCGAGCACTCCAAAGCCTTGCAGTGGAGTGAGCAGTGCAAACACAGCGAGCACTCCAAAGCCATGCAGTGGAGTGAGCAGTGCAAACACAGCGAGCACTCAAAGGCCTTGCAGTGGAGTGAGCAGTGCAAACACAGAGAGCTCTCCAAAGCCTTGCAGTGGAGTGAGCAGTGCAAACACAGCAAGCACTCAAAGGCCTTGCAGTGGAGTGAGCAGTGCAAACACAGAGAGCACTCCAAAGCCTTGCAGTGGAGTGAGCAGTGCAAACACAGCAAGCACTCCAAAGCCTTGCAGTGGAGTGAGCAGAGCAAATACAGCGAGCACTCCAAAGCCTTGCAGGGGAGTGAGCAGTTCAAACACAGCGAGCACTCCAAAGCCTAGCAGTTGAGCGACCAGTGCAAACACAGCGAGCACTCCAGAGCCATGCAGTGGAGTGAGCAGTGCAAACACAGTGAGCATTCCAAAGCCATGCAGTGGAGTGAGCAGTGCAAACACAGTAAGCACTCCAAAACCTTGCATTGGAGTGAGTAGTGCAAAGACAGTGAGCACTCCAACCCCTAGCAGTGGAGTGAGCAGTGCAAACACAGCGATCACTCCAAAGCCATGCAGTGGAGTGAGCAATGCAAACACAGCAAGCATTCCAAAGCCATGCAGGCGAGTGAGCAGTGCAAACACAGCGAGCACTCCAAAGCCTTGCAGTGGAGTCAGCAGTGCAAACACAGTGAGCACTCAAAAGCCATGCAGTGGAGTCAGCAGTGCAAACACAGTGAGCACTCCAAAGCCTTGCAGTGGAGTGAGCAATGCAAACACAGTGAGCACTCCAAAGCCTTGCAGTGGAGAGCAGTACAAACACAGTGAGCACTCCAAAGCCTTGCAGTGGAGTGAGCAGTGCAAACACAGCGAGCACTCCAAAGCCTTACAGTAGAGTGAGCAGTGCAAACACAGCGAGCACTCCATTACCTTGCAGTGGAGTGAGCAGTGCAAACACAGCAAGCAATCCAAAGCCATGCAGTGTATTGAGCAGCACAAACACAGCGAGCACTCCAAAGCCTTGCAGTGGAGTGAGCAGTGCAAACACAGCGAGCACTCCAAAGCCATGCAGTGGAGTGAGCAGTGCAAACACAGCGATCACTCCAAAGCCTTGCAGTGGAGTGAGCAGTGCAAACACAGCAAGCACTCAAAAGCCTTGCAGTGGAGTGAGCAGTGCAAACACAGCGAGCACTCCAAAGCATTGCAGTGGAGTGAGCAGTGCAAACACAGCGAGCACTCCAAAGCCTTAGAGTGGAGTGAGCAGCACAAACACAGCGAGCACTCCAAAGACTTGCAGTGGAGTGAGCAGCGCAAACACAGCGAGCACTCCAAAGCCATGCAGTGGAGTGAGCAGTGAAAACACAGCGAGCACTCCAGAGCCATGCAGTGGAGTGAGCAGCGCAAACACAGCGAGCACTCCAAAGCCTTGCAGTGGAGTGAGCAGTTCAAACACAGCGAGCACTACAAAGCCTTGCAGTGGAGTGAGCAGCGCAAACACAGCTATCACTCCAAAGCCATGCAGTGGAGTGATCAGTACAAACACAGCGAGCACTCCAAAGCCTGGCAGTGGAGTGAGCAGTGCAAATACGGCGAGCACTCCACAGCCATGCAGTGGAGTGAGCAGTGAAAACACAGCGAGCACTCCAAAGCCTTGCAGTGGAGTGAGCAGTGCAAACACAGCAAGCACTCCAAAGCCATGCAGTGGAGTGAGCAGTGCAACCACAGTGAGCACTCCAAAGCCTTGCAGTGGAGTGAGCAGTGCAAACACAGCGAGCACTCAAAAGCCTTGCAGTGGAGTGAGCAGTGCAAACACAGCGAGCACTCCAAAGCCTTGCAGTGGAGTGAGCAGTGCAAACACAGCGAGCACTCCAAAGCCTTGCAGTGGAGTGAGCAGTGCAAACACAGCGAGCACTCCAAAGCCTTGCAGTGGAGTGAGCAGTGCAAACACAGCGAGCACTCCAAAGCCTTGCAGGGGAGTGAGCAGTGCAAACACAGCGAGCACTCCAAAGCCTAGCAGTTGAGCGACCAGTGCAAACACAGCGAGCACTCCAGAGCCATGCAGTGGAGTGAGCAGTGCAAACACAGTAAGCACTCCAAAGCCTTGCATTGGAGTGAGTAGTGCAAACACAGCGAGCACTCCAAAGCCTAGCAGTGGAGTGAGCAGTGCAAACACAGCGAGCATTCCAAAGCCATGCAGGCGAGTGAGCAGTGCAAACACAGCGATCACTCCAAAGCCATGCAGTGGAGTGATCAGTACAAACACAGCGAGCACTCCAAAGCCTGGCAGTGGAGTGAGCAGTGCAAACACAGCAAGCACTCCAATGCCTTGCAGTGGAGTGAGCAGTGCAAACACAGCGACCACTCAAAGGCCTTGCAGTGGAGTGAGCAGTGCAAACACAGAGAGCACTCCAAAGCCTTGCAGTGGAGTGAGCAGTGCAAACACAGCAAGCACTCCAAAGCCTTGCAGTGGAGTGAGCAGAGCAAATACAGCGAGCACTCCAAAGCCTTGCAGGGGAGTGAGCAGTTCAAACACAGCGAGCACTCCAAAGCCTAGCAGTTGAGCGACCAGTGCAAACACAGCGAGCACTCCAGAGCCATGCAGTGGAGTGAGCAGTGCAAACACAGTGAGCATTCCAAAGCCATGCAGTGGAGTGAGCAGTGCAAACACAGTAAGCACTCCAAAACCTTGCATTGGAGTGAGTAGTGCAAACACAGTGAGCACTCCAAACCCTAGCAGTGGAGTGAGCAGTGCAAACACAGCGATCTCTCGAAAGCCATGCAGTGGAGTGAGCAGTGCAAACACAGCGAGCATTCCAAAGCCATGCAGGCGAGTGAGCAGTGCAAACACAGCGAGCACTCCAAAGCCTTGCAGTGGAGTCAGCAGTGCAAACACAGTGAGCACTCAAAAGCCATGCAGTGGAGTCAGCAGTGCAAACACAGTGAGCACTCCAAAGCCTTGCAGTGGAGTGAGCAATGCAAACACAGTGAGCACTCCAAAGCCTTGCAGTGGAGAGCAGTACAAACACAGTGAGCACTCCAAAGCCTTGCAGTGGAGTGAGCAGTGCAAACACAGCGAGCACTCCAAAGCCTTACAGTAGAGTGAGCAGTGCAAACACAGCGAGCACTCCATTACCTTGCAGTGGAGTGAGCAGTGCAAACACAGCAAGCAATCCAAAGCCATGCAGTGTATTGAGCAGCACAAACACAGCGAGCACTCCAAAGCCTTGCAGTGGAGTGAGCAGTGCAAACACAGCGAGCACTCCAAAGCCATGCAGTGGAGTGAGCAGTGCAAACACAGCGATCACTCCAAAGCCTTGCAGTGGAGTGAGCAGTGCAAACACAGCAAGCACTCAAAAGCCTTGCAGTGGAGTGAGCAGTGCAAACACAGCGAGCACTCCAAAGCATTGCAGTGGAGTGAGCAGTGCAAACACAGCGAGCACTCCAAAGCCTTAGAGTGGAGTGAGCAGCACAAACACAGCGAGCACTCCAAAGACTTGCAGTGGAGTGAGCAGCGCAAACACAGCGAGCACTCCAAAGCCATGCAGTGGAGTGAGCAGTGAAAACACAGCGAGCACTCCAGAGCCATGCAGTGGAGTGAGCAGCGCAAACACAGCGAGCACTCCAAAGCCTTGCAGTGGAGTGAGCAGTTCAAACACAGCGAGCACTACAAAGCCTTGCAGTGGAGTGAGCAGCGCAAACACAGCGATCACTCCAAAGCCATGCAGTGGAGTGATCAGTACAAACACAGCGAGCACTCCAAAGCCTGGCAGTGGAGTGAGCAGTGCAAATACGGCGAGCACTCCACAGCCATGCAGTGGAGTGAGCAGTGAAAACACAGCGAGCACTCCAAAGCCTTGCAGTGGAGTGAGCAGTGCAAACACAGCAAGCACTCCAAAGCCATGCAGTGGAGTGAGCAGTGCCACCACAGTGAGCACTCCAAAGCCTTGCAGTGGAGTGAGCAGTGCAAACACAGCGAGCACTCAAAAGCCTTGCAGTGGAGTGAGCAGTGCAAACACAGCGAGCACTCCAAAGCCTTGCAGTGGAGTGAGCAGTGCAAACACAGCGAGCACTCCAAAGCCTTGCAGTGGAGTGAGCAGTGCAAACACAGCGAGCACTCCAAAGCCTTGCAGGGGAGTGAGCAGTGCAAACACAGCGAGCACTCCAAAGCCTAGCAGTTGAGCGACCAGTGCAAACACAGCGAGCACTCCAGAGCCATGCAGTGGAGTGAGCAGTGCAAACACAGTAAGCACTCCAAAGCCTTGCATTGGAGTGAGTAGTGCAAACACAGCGAGCACTCCAAAGCCTAGCAGTGGAGTGAGCAGTGCAAACACAGCAAGCATTCCAAAGCCATGCAGGCGAGTGAGCAGTGCAAACACAGCTATCACTCCAAAGCCATGCAGTGGAGTGATCAGTACAAACACAGCGAGCACTCCAAAGCCTGGCAGTGGAGTGAGCAGTGCAAACACAGCAAGCACTCCAAAGCCATGCAGTGGAGTGAGCAGTGCAACCACAGTGAGCACTCCAAAGCCTTGCAGTGGAGTGAGCAGTGCAAACACAGCGAGCACTCAAAAGCCTTGCAGTGGAGTGAGCAGTGCAAACACAGCGAGCACTCCAAAGCCTTGCAGTGGAGTGAGCAGTGCAAACACAGCGAGCACTCCAAAGCCTTGCAGTGGAGTGAGCAGTGCAAACACAGCGAGCACTCCAAAGCCTTGCAGGGGAGTGAGCAGTGCAAACACAGCGAGCACTCCAAAGCCTAGCAGTTGAGCGACCAGTGCAAACACAGCGAGCACTCCAGAGCCATGCAGTGGAGTGATCAGTGCAAACACAGTAAGCACTCCAAAGCCTTGCATTGGAGTGAGTAGTGCAAACACAGCGAGCACTCCAAAGCCTAGCAGTGGAGTGAGCAGTGCAAACACAGCGAGCACTCCAAAGCCTGGCAGTGGAGTGAGCAGTGCAAATATGGCGAGCACTCCACAGCCATGCAGGCGAGTGAGCAGTGCAAACACAGCGATCACTCCAAAGCCATGCAGTGGAGTGATCAGTACAAACACAGCGAGCACTCCAAAGCCTGGCAGTGGAGTGAGCAGTGCAAATATGGCGAGCACTCCACAGCCATGCAGTGGAGTGAGCAGTGAAAACACAGCGAGCACTCCAAAGCCTTGCAGTGAAGTGAGCAGTGCAAACACAGCGAGCACTCCAAAGCCATGCAGTGGAGTGAGCAGTGCAACCACAGTGAGCACTCCAAAGCCTTGCACTGGAGTGAGCAGTGAGAACACAGCGAGCACTCAAAAGCCTTGCAGTGGAGTGAGCAGTGCAAACACAGCGAGCACTCCAAAGCCTTGCAGTGGAGTGAGCAGTGCAAACACAGCGAGCACTCCAAAGCCTTGCAGTGGAGTGAGCAGTGCAAACACAGCGAGCACTCCAAAGCCTTGCAGGGGAGTGAGCAGTGCAAACACAGTGAGCACTCCAAAGCCTTGCAGTGGAGTGAGCAGTGCAAACACAGCGAGCACTCCAAAGCCTTGCAGTGGAGTGAGCAGTGCAAACACAGCGAGCACTCCAAAGCCTTGCAGGGGAGTGAGCAGTGCAAACACAGCGAGCACTCCAAAGCCATGCAGTGGAGTGAGCAGCACAAACACAGCGAGCACTCCAAAGCCTAGCAGTGGAGTGAGCAGCGCAAATACAGCGAGCACTCCAAAGCCTTGCAGGGGAGTGAGCAGTTCAAACACAGCGAGCACTCCAAAGCCTAGCAGTTGAGCGACCAGTGCAAACACAGCGAGCACTCCAGAGCCATGCAGTGGAGTGAGCAGTGCAAACACAGTAAGCACTCCAAAGCCTTGCATTGGAGTGAGTAGTGCAAACACAGCGAGCACTCCAAAGCCTAGCAGTGGAGTGAGCAGTGCAAACACAGCGAGCATTCCAAAGCCATGCAGGCGAGTGAGCAGTGCAAACACAGCGATCACTCCAAAGCCATGCAGTGGAGTGATCAGTACAAACACAGCGAGCACTCCAAAGCCTGGCAGTGGAGTGAGCAGTGCAAACACAGCAAGCACTCCAAAGCCATGCAGTGGAGTGAGCAGTGCAACCACAGTGAGCACTCCAAAGCCTTGCAGTGGAGTGAGCAGTGCAAACACAGCGAACACTCAAAAGCCTTGCAGTGGAGTGAGCAGTGCAAACACAGCGAGCACTCCAAAGCCTTGCAGTGGAGTGAGCAGTGCAAACACAGCGAGCACTCCAAAGCCTTGCAGTGGAGTGAGCAGTGCAAAAACAGTGAGCACTCCAAAGCCTTGCAGGGGAGTGAGCAGTGCAAACACAGCGAGCACTCCAAAGCCTAGCAGTTGAGAGACCAGTGCAAACACAGCGAGCACTCCAGAGCCATGCAGTGGAGTGAGCAGTGCAAACACAGTAAGCACTCCAAAGCCTTGCATTGGAGTGAGTAGTGCAAACACAGCGAGCACTCCAAAGCCTAGCAGTGGAGTGAGAAGTGCAAACACAGCGAGCATTCCAAAGCCATGCAGGCAAGTGAGCAGTGCAAACACAGCGATCACTCCAAAGCCATGCAGTGGAGTGATCAGTACAAACACAGCGAGCACTCCAAAGCCTGGCAGTGGAGTGAGCAGTGCAAATATGGCGAGCACTCCACAGCCATGCAGTGGAGTGAGCAGTGAAAACACAGCGAGCACTCCAAAGCCTTGCAGTGGAGTGAGCAGTGCAAACACAGCGAGCACTCCAAAGCCATGCAGTGGAGTGAGCAGTGCAACCACAGTGAGCACTCCAAAGCCTTGCAGTGGAGTGAGCAGTGAGAACACAGCGAGCACTCAAAAGCCTTGCAGTGGAGTGAGCAGTGCAAACACAGCGAGCACTCCAAAGCCTTGCAGTGGAGTGAGCAGTGCAAACACAGCGAGCACTCCAAAGCCTTGCAGTGGAGTGAGCAGTGCAAACACAGCGAGCACTCCAAAGCCTTGCAGGGGAGTGAGCAGTGCAAACACAGTGAGCACTCCAAAGCCTAGCAGTTGAGCGACCAGTGCAAACACAGCGAGCACTCCAGAGCCATGCAGTGGAGTGAGCAGTGCAAACACAGTAAGCACTCCAAAGCCTTGCAGTGGAGTGAGCAGTGCAAACACAGCGAGCTTTCCAAAGCCATGCAGGTGAGTGAGCAGTGCAAACACAGCGAGCACTCCAAAGCCTTGCAGTGGAGTCAGCAGTGCAAACACAGTGAGCACTCCAAAGCCATGCAGTGGAGTGAGCAGTGCAAACACAGCGAGCACTCCAAAGCCATGCAGTGGAGTGAGCAGTGGAAACACAGCGAGAACTCCAAAGCCTTGCAGTGGAGTGAGCAGTGCAAACACAGAGAGCACTCCAAAGCCTTGCAGTGGAGAGTAGTACAAACACAGTGAGCACTCCAAAGCCTTGCAGTGGCGTGAGCAGTGCAAACACAGTGAGCACTCCAAAGCCTTACAGTGGAGTGAGCAGTGAGAACACAGCGAGCACTCAAAAGCCTTGCAGTGGAGTAAGCAGTGCAAACACAGCGAGCACTCCAAAGCCTTGCAGTGGAGTGAGCAGTGCAAACACAGCGAGCACTCCAAAGCCTTGCAGTGGAGTGAGCAGTGCAAACACAGCGAGCACTCCAAAGCCTTGCAGGGGAGTGAGCAGTGCAAACACAGTGAGCACTCCAAAGCCTTGCAGTGGAGTGAGCAGTGCAAACACAGCGAGCACTCCAAAGCCTTGCAGTGGAGTGAGCAGTGCAAACACAGCGAGCACTCCAAAGCCTTGCAGGGGAGTGAGCAGTGCAAACACAGCGAGCACTCCAAAGCCATGCAGTGGAGTGAGCAGCACAAACACAGCGAGCACTCCAAAGCCTAGCAGTGGAGTGAGCAGCGCAAATACAGCGAGCACTCCAAAGCCTTGCAGGGGAATGAGCAGTTCAAACACAGCGAGCACTCCAAAGCCTAGCAGTTGAGCGACCAGTGCAAACACAGCGAGCACTCCAGAGCCATGCAGTGGAGTGAGCAGTGCAAACACAGTAAGCACTCCAAAGCCTTGCATTGGAGTGAGTAGTGCAAACACAGCGAGCACTCCAAAGCCTAGCAGTGGAGTGAGCAGTGCAAACACAGCGAGCATTCCAAAGCCATGCAGGCGAGTGAGCAGTGCAAACACAGCGATCACTCCAAAGCCATGCAGTGGAGTGATCAGTACAAACACAGCGAACACTCCAAAGCCTGGCAGTGGAGTGAGCAGTGCAAACACAGCAAGCACTCCAAAGCCATGCAGTGGAGTGAGAAGTGCAACCACAGTGAGCACTCCAAAGCCTTGCAGTGGAGTGAGCAGTGCAAACACAGCGAACACTCAAAAGCCTTGCAGTGGAGTGAGCAGTGCAAACACAGCGAGCACTCCAAAGCCTTGCAGTGGAGTGAGCAGTGCAAACACAGCGAGCACTCCAAAGCCTTGCAGTGGAGTGAGCAGTGCAAAAACAGTGAGCACTCCAAAGCCTTGCAGGGGAGTGAGCAGTGCAAACACAGCGAGCACTCCAAAGCCTAGCAGTTGAGAGACCAGTGCAAACACAGCGAGCACTCCAGAGCCATGCAGTGGAGTGAGCAGTGCAAACACAGTAAGCACTCCAAAGCCTTGCATTGGAGTGAGTAGTGCAAACACAGCGAGCACTCCAAAGCCTAGCAGTGGAGTGAGAAGTGCAAACACAGCGAGCATTCCAAAGCCATGCAGGCAAGTGAGCAGTGCAAACACAGCGATCACTCCAAAGCCATGCAGTGGAGTGATCAGTACAAACACAGCGAGCACTCCAAAGCCTGGCAGTGGAGTGAGCAGTGCAAATATGGCGAGCACTCCACAGCCATGCAGTGGAGTGAGCAGTGAAAACACAGCGAGCACTCCAAAGCCTTGCAGTGGAGTGAGCAGTGCAAACACAGCGAGCACTCCAAAGCCATGCAGTGGAGTGAGCAGTGCAACCACAGTGAGCACTCCAAAGCCTTGCAGTGGAGTGAGCAGTGAGAACACAGCGAGCACTCAAAAGCCTTGCAGTGGAGTGAGCAGTGCAAACACAGCGAGCACTCCAAAGCCTTGCAGTGGAGTGAGCAGTGCAAACACAGCGAGCACTCCAAAGCCTTGCAGTGGAGTGAGCAGTGCAAACACAGCGAGCACTCCAAAGCCTTGCAGGGGAGTGAGCAGTGCAAACACAGTGAGCACTCCAAAGCCTAGCAGTTGAGCGACCAGTGCAAACACAGCGAGCACTCCAGAGCCATGCAGTGGAGTGAGCAGTGCAAACACAGTAAGCACTCCAAAGCCTTGCAGTGGAGTGAGCAGTGCAAACACAGCGAGCTTTCCAAAGCCATGCAGGTGAGTGAGCAGTGCAAACACAGCGAGCACTCCAAAGCCTTGCAGTGGAGTCAGCAGTGCAAACACAGTGAGCACTCCAAAGCCATGCAGTGGAGTGAGCAGTGCAAACACAGCGAGCACTCCAAAGCCATGCAGTGGAGTGAGCAGTGGAAACACAGCGAGAACTCCAAAGCCTTGCAGTGGAGTGAGCAGTGCAAACACAGAGAGCACTCCAAAGCCTTGCAGTGGAGAGTAGTACAAACACAGTGAGCACTCCAAAGCCTTGCAGTGGCGTGAGCAGTGCAAACACAGTGAGCACTCCAAAGCCTTACAGTGGAGTGAGCAGTGCAAACACAGCGACCACTCCAAAGCATTGCAGTGGAGTGAGCAGTGCAAACACAGCGAGCACTCCATAGCCTTGCAGTGGAGTGAGCAGTGCAAGACACAGCGAGCATTCCAAAGCCTTAGAGTGGAGTGAGCAGCGCAAACACAGCGAGCACTCCAAAGCCTTGCAGTGGAGTGAGCAGCGCAAACACAGCGAGCACTCCACAGCCATGCAGTGGAGTGAGCAGTGAAAACACAGCGAGCACCCCAAAGCCTTGCAGTGGAGTGAGCAGTGCAAACACAGCAAGCAATCCAAAGCCATGCAGTGGAGTGAGCAGCACAAACACAGCGAGCACTCCAAAGCCTTGCAGTGGAGTGAGCAGTTCAAACACAGCGAGGACTACAAAGCCTTGCAGTGGAGTGAGCAGCGCAAACACAGCGATCACTCCAAAGCCATGCAGTGGAGTGAGCAGTGCAAACACATTGAGCACTCCATAGCCTTGCAGTGGAGTGAGCAGTGCAAACACAGTAAGCATTCCACAGCCATGCAGTGGAGTGAACAGTGCAAACACAGCAAACACTCCATAGCCTTGCAGTGGAGTGAGCAGTGCAAACACAGCAAGCACTCCAAAGCCATGCAGTGGAGTGAGCAGTGCAAACACAGCGAGCACTTCAAAACCTTGCAGTGGAGTGAGCAGTGCAAACACAGCAAGCACTCAAAAGCCTTGCAGTGGAGTGAGCAGTGCAAACACAGCGAGCACTCCAAAGCATTGCAGTGGAGTGAGCAGTGCAAACACAGCGAGCACTCTAAAGCCTTGCAGTGGAGTGAGCAGTGCAAACACAGTTGACACTCCAAAGCCTTGCAGTGGTGTGAGCAGTGCAAACACAGCAAGCACTCCAAAGCCATGCAGTGGAGTGAGCAGTTTAAACACAGCGAGCACTCCAAAGCCTTGCAGTGGAGTGAGCAGTTCAAACACAGTGAGCACTCCAAAGCCGTGCAGTGGAGTGAGCAGTGCAAACACAGCGAGCACTCCAAAGCCTAGCAGTGGAGTGAGCAGCGCAAACACAGCGAGCATTCCAAAGCCTTGCAGTCGAGTGAGCAGCGCAAACACAGTGAGCACTCCAAAGCCATGCAGTGGAGTGAGCAGTGCAAACACAGCGAGCACTCCAAAGCCTTGCAGTGGAGTGAGCAGTTCAAACACAGCGAGCACTACAAAGCCTTGCAGTGGAGTGAGCAGCGCAAACACAGTGATCACTCCAAAGCCATGCAGTGGAGTGAGCAGTGCAAACACAGTGAGCACTCCATAGCCTTGCAGTGGAGTGAGCAGTGCAAACACAGCAAGCACTGCACAGCCATGCAGTGGAGTGAGCAGTGCAAACACAGTGAGCACTCCATAGCCTTGCAGTGGAGTGAGCAGTGCAAACACAGCGAGCACTCCAAAGCCATGCAGTGGAGTGAGCAGTGCAAACACAGCGAGCACTCCATAGCCTTGCAGTGGAGTGAGCAGTGCAAACACAGCAAGCACTCCAAAGCCTTGCAGTGGAGTGAGCAGTGCAAACACAGCGTGCACTCCAAAGCCTAGCAGTGGAGTGAGCAGTGCAAACACAGCGAGCACTCCAAAGCCTTGCAGTGGAGTGAGCAGTGCAAACACAACAAGCACTCCAAAGCCTTGCAGCGGAGTAAGCAGTGCAAACACAGCGAGCACTCCAAAGTCTTGCAGTGGAGTGAGCAGTGCAAACACAGCGATCACTCAAAAACCTAGCAGTGGAGTGAGCAGTGCAAACACAGCGAGCACTCCAAAGCCATGCAGTGGAGTGAGCAGTGCAAACACAGCGAGCATTCCAAAGCCATGCAGTGGAGTGAGCAGTGCAAACACAGCGAGCACTCCATAGCCTTGCATTGAATAGAGCAGTGAAAAACACAGTTGGCACTCCAAAGCCTTGCAGTGGTGTGAGCAGTGCAAACACAGCGAGCACTCCAAAGCAATGCAGTGGAGTGAGCATTGCAAACACAGCGAGCACTCAAAAGCCTTGCAGTGAAGTGAGCAGTGCAAACACAGCGAGCACTCCAAAGCATTGCAGTGGAGTGAGCAGTGCAAACAAAGTGAGAACTCCAAAGCATTGCAGTGGAGTGAGCAGTGCAAACACAGCGAGCACTCCATAGCCTTGCAGTGGAGTGAGCACTGAAAACACAGAGAGCACTCCAAAGCCATGCAGTGGAGTGAGCAGTGCAAACACAGTGAGCACTCCAAAGCCTTGCAGTGGAGAGAGCAGTGCAAACACAGCATGCACTCAAAGGCCTTGCAGTGGAGTGAGCAGTGCAAACACAGCGAGCACTCCAAAGTTTTGCGGTGGAGTGAGCAGTGCAAACACGGCGAGCACTCCAAAGCCTTGCAGTGGAGTGAGCAGTGCAAACACAGCGAGCACTTCAAAGCCTTGCAGTGGAGTAAGCAGTGCAAACACAGCGAGCACTCCAAAGCCTTGCAGTGGAGTGAGCAGTGCAAACAAAGCGAGCACTCCAAAGCCTAGCAGTGGAGTGAGCAGTGCAAACACAGCGAGCACTCCAAAGCCATGCAGTGGAGTGAGCAGTGCAAACACAGCGAGCATTCCAAAGCCATGCAGTGGAGTGAGCAGTGCAAACACAGCGAGCACTCCAAAGCCTTGCATTGGAGTGAGCAGTGCAAACACAGCGAGCACTCCAAAGTCTTGCAGTGGAGTGAGCAGCGCAAACACAGCGAGCACTCCAAAGCCTGGCAGTGGAGGGAGCAGCGCAAACACAGCGAGCACTCCAAAGCATTGCAGTCGAGTGAGCAGCGCAAACACAGCGAGCACTTCAAAGCCATGCAGTGGAGTGAGCAGTGCAAACACAGCAAGCACTCCAAAACCATGCAGTGGAGTGAGCAGTGCAAACACAGGGAGCACTCCAAAGCCTTGCATTGGAGTTAGCAGTGCAAACACAGAGAGCACTCCAAAGCCTTGCAGTGGAGTGAGCAGTGCAAACACAGTGAGCACTTCAAAGCCAAGCAGTGGAGTGAGCAGTGCAAACACAGCGAGCACTACAAAGTCTTGCAGTGGAGTGAGCTGTGCAAACACAGCGAGCACTCCAAAGCCTTGCAGTGGAATGAGCAGTGCAAAGACAGCGAGCATTCCAAAGTCATGCAGTGGAGTGAGCAGCGCAAACACAGCGAGCACTACAAAGCCTTGCAGTGGAGTGAGCAGCGCAAACACAGCGCGCACTCCAAAGCCTTGCAGTAGAGTGAGCAGTGCAAACACAGCGAGCACTCCAAAGCCTTACAGTGGAGTGAGCAGCGCAAACACAGCAAGCAATCCAAAGCCGTGCAGTGGAGTGAGCAGCACAAACACAGCGAGCACTCCAAAGCCTTGCAGTGGAGTGAGCAGTTCAAACACAGCGAGGACTACAAAGCCTTGCAGTGGAGTGAGCAGCGCAAACACAGCGATCACTCCAAAGCCATGCAGTGGAGTGAGCAGTGCAAACACAGTGAGCACTTCATATCCTTGCAGTGGAGTAAGCAGTGCAAACACAGTAAGCATTCCACAGCCATGCAGTGGAGTGAACAGTGCAAACACAGCAAACACTCCATAGCCTTGCAGTGGAGTGAGCAGTGCAAACACAGCAAGCACTCCAAAGCCATGCAGTGGAGTGAGCAGTGCAAACACAGCGAGCACTTCAAAACCTTGCAGTGGAGTGAGCAGTGCAAACACAGCAAGCACTACAAAGTCTTGCAGTGGAGTGAGCTGTGCAAACACAGCGAGCACTCCAAAGCCTTGCAGTGGAATGAGCAGTGCAAAGACAGCGAGCATTCCAAAGTCATGCAGTGGAGTGAGCAGCGCAAACACAGCGAGCACTACAAAGCCTTGCAGTGGAGTGAGCAGCGCAAACACAGCGCGCACTCCAAAGCCTTGCAGTAGAGTGAGCAGCGCAAACACAGCGAGCACTCCAAAGCCTTACAGTGGAGTGAGCAGCGCAAACACAGCAAGCAATCCAAAGCCGTGCAGTGGAGTGAGCAGCACAAACACAGCGAGCACTCCAAAGCCTTGCAGTGGAGAGAGAAGTTCAAACACAGCGAGGACTACAAAGCCTTGCAGTGGAGTGAGCAGCGCAAACACAGCGATCACTCCAAAGCCATGCAGTGGAGTGAGCAGTGCAAACACAGTGAGCACTTCATATCCTTGCAGTGGAGTGAGCAGTGCAAACACAGTAAGCATTCCACAGCCATGCAGTGGAGTGAACAGTGCAAACACAGCAAACACTCCATAGCCTTGCAGTGGAGTGAGCAGTGCAAACACAGCAAGCACTCCAAAGCCATGCAGTGGAGTGAGCAGTGCAAACACAGCGAGCACTTCAAAACCTTGCAGTGGAGTGAGCAGTGCAAACACAGCAAGCACTCAAAAGCCTTGCAGTGGAGTGAGCAGTGCAAACACAGCGAGCACTCCAAAGCATTGCTGTGGAGTGAGCAGTGCAAACACAGCGAGCACTCCAAAGCCTTACAGTGGAGTGAGCAGTGCAAACACAGTTGGCACTCCAAAGCCTTGCAGTGGTGTGAGCAGTGCAAACACAGCAAGCACTCCAAAGCCATGCAGTGGAGTGAGCAGTTTAAACACAGCGAGCACTCCAAAGCCTTGCAGTGGAGTGAGCAGTTCAAACACAGTGAGCACTCCAAAGCCTTGCAGTGGAGTGAGCAGTGCAAACACAGCGAGCACTCCAAAGCCTAGCAGTGGAGTGAGCAGCGCAAACACAGCGAGCATTCCAAAGCCTTGCAGTCGAGTGAGCAGCGCAAACACAGTGAGCACTCCAAAGCCTAGCAGTGGAGTGAGCTGTACAAACACAGCGAGCACTCCAAAGCCATGCAGTCGAGTGAGCAGTGCAAACACAGCGAGCACTCCAAAGCCTTGCAGTGGAGTGAGCAGTGCAAACACAGCGAGCACTCCAAAGCCATGCAGTGGAGTGAGCAGTGCAAACACAGTGAGAAATCCAAAGCTATGCAGTGGAGTAAGCAGTGCAAACACAGTGAGCACTCCAAAGCCTTGTAGTGGAGTGAGCAGTGCAAACACAGTGAGCACTCTAAAGCCTTGCAGTGGAGTGAGCAGTGCAAACACAGCGAGCACTCCAAAGCCATGCAGTGGAGTGAGCAGTGCAAACACAGCGAGCACTCCAAAGCCTTGCAGTGGAGTGAGCAGTGAAAACACAGCGAGCACTCCAAAGCCATGCAGTGGAGTGAGCAGTGCAAACACAGCGAGCACTCCAAAGCCTTGCAGTGGAGTGAGCAGTACAAACACAGTGAGCACTCCAAAGCCTTGCAGTGGAGTGAGCAATGCAAACACAGCGAGCACTCCAAAGCCTTGCAGTGGAGTGAGCAGTGCAAACACAGCGAGCACTCCAAAGTATTGCAGTGGAGTGAGCAGTGCAAACACAGCGAGCACTCCAAAGCCTTAGAGTGGAGTGAGCAGTGCAAACACAGCGAGCACTCCAAAGCCTTGCAGTGGAGTGAGCAGTGCAAACACAGCGTGCACTCCAAAGCCTAGCAGTGGAGTGAGCAGTGCAAACACAGCGAGCACTCCAAAGCCTTGCAGTGGAGTGAGCAGTGCAAACACAACAAGCACTCCAAAGCCTTGCAGCGGAGTAAGCAGTGCAAACACAGCGAGCACTCCAAAGTCTTGCAGTGGAGTGAGCAGTGCAAACACAGCGATCACTCAAAAACCTAGCAGTGGAGTGAGCAGTGCAAACACAGCGAGCACTCCAAAGCCATGCAGTGGAGTGAGCAGTGCAAACACAGCGAGCATTCCAAAGCCATGCAGTGGAGTGAGCAGTGCAAACACAGCGAGCACTCCATAGCCTTGCATTGAATAGAGCAGTGAAAAACACAGTTGGCACTCCAAAGCCTTGCAGTGGTGTGAGCAGTGCAAACACAGCGAGCACTCCAAAGCAATGCAGTGGAGTGAGCATTGCAAACACAGCGAGCACTCAAAAGCCTTGCAGTGAAGTGAGCAGTGCAAACACAGCGAGCACTCCAAAGCATTGCAGTGGAGTGAGCAGTGCAAACAAAGTGAGAACTCCAAAGCATTGCAGTGGAGTGAGCAGTGCAAACACAGCGAGCACTCCATAGCCTTGCAGTGGAGTGAGCACTGAAAACACAGAGAGCACTCCAAAGCCATGCAGTGGAGTGAGCAGTGCAAACACAGTGAGCACTCCAAAGCCTTGCAGTGGAGAGAGCAGTGCAAACACAGCATGCACTCAAAGGCCTTGCAGTGGAGTGAGCAGTGCAAACACAGCGAGCACTCCAAAGTTTTGCGGTGGAGTGAGCAGTGCAAACACGGCGAGCACTCCAAAGCCTTGCAGTGGAGTGAGCAGTGCAAACACAGCGAGCACTTCAAAGCCTTGCAGTGGAGTAAGCAGTGCAAACACAGCGAGCACTCCAAAGCCTTGCAGTGGAGTGAGCAGTGCAAACAAAGCGAGCACTCCAAAGCCTAGCAGTGGAGTGAGCAGTGCAAACACAGCGAGCACTCCAAAGCCATGCAGTGGAGTGAGCAGTGCAAACACAGCGAGCATTCCAAAGCCATGCAGTGGAGTGAGCAGTGCAAACACAGCGAGCACTCCAAAGCCTTGCATTGGAGTGAGCAGTGCAAACACAGCGAGCACTCCAAAGTCTTGCAGTGGAGTGAGCAGCGCAAACACAGCGAGCACTCCAAAGCCTGGCAGTGGAGGGAGCAGCGCAAACACAGCGAGCACTCCAAAGCATTGCAGTCGAGTGAGCAGCGCAAACCCAGCGAGCACTTCAAAGCCATGCAGTGGAGTGAGCAGTGCAAACACAGCAAGCACTCCAAAACCATGCAGTGGAGTGAGCAGTGCAAACACAGGGAGCACTCCAAAGCCTTGCATTGGAGTTAGCAGTGCAAACACAGAGAGCACTCCAAAGCCTTGCAGTGGAGTGAGCAGTGCAAACACAGTGAGCACTTCAAAGCCAAGCAGTGGAGTGAGCAGTGCAAACACAGCGAGCACTACAAAGTCTTGCAGTGGAGTGAGCTGTGCAAACACAGCGAGCACTCCAAAGCCTTGCAGTGGAATGAGCAGTGCAAAGACAGCGAGCATTCCTGTTAGACGGACCGGGAGGGTCGGCCGAGGATAAGGGGAGAGGTCTCCGGGGAGAGCCGTCTCCAGTGAATCGTACAGACAAGTAACTTCCCCCCCCACAGACGGACACCACACAATGATAAAGTTCCACGATACTTTATAGGCAATTCTTCAAGTACGGTAGAATGGTACAAGGAGGTCTGGACTCAGGGGTCCCCTCTATTCTGGTCTCTGTTTGGGAAAAGGGTAGCGGGACAGTCTTGTTACCAAAGAGATGGAAATAGCTCTCAATCCTCGAGCTCGGTGGTGTAGATGAACGGGCCGCGGCGGAGCCAGCAGGGCCCGAGATGGATGAAGGAAGACGACGGTCCGCGGCAGAGCCAGCAGGTCCCGATGAAGGTGGTGGTTACAAACGGTCCGCGGCCACGCCAGCAGGTCCCGACGACGATGAAGGATAGGGTAGTTCCAAAAGCCGCGGCAGCGCCAGCAGGCAAGACGAAGGTGCACAAGACAGAGCTACGGCAGCGCCAGTAGTCCGTCAAGGATGAGTTCTTCTTTGCGTCTCTCGACTCCAAGATACAACTCCCGTCCTGCTCTGGAGCTGCCCCAGTTATAGGGCTGGTGTGCTTTGATGTCCGGACCCTCGCACTTGGAGGTCGGGAGGTCCGGGATGAGGGGGTTCAGACACCCAGCAGGGGGGTGGAGCCAGCGCCCGGGGAGGCGATGGGCGAGCGGTACTTGGCGGGGGAGAGCCATCGACACCTCTTGCTCCCATTGACTGACCAAGTAGCCCGCTCACCTCCTGGGTGGATGTTGGTGCCGGAATGTCTGAGGCCTGGCCAGGCCCAGGGTTGAGGTCGATCGGGGGCCAGGCGGCCTCGTGGTGGAGTGTCCAAGATGGCGCCCAGGATGGGCGCGCAGGCCGGTAGTGGGTCGGCCTACGTGGTCAACAGGTTCGAGTGTAGGGGTCCCTGCGGGGACGGTGGACGTGCAATGGTGGTGTGTGGTACTTGCGTGGCTGGTTCGGGCCTGGTTGGGCCGGGGGAGAGCGGCCCTTCATGTGGCCTGTCCAACATGCGTCCCCCCCAGCTGAAGGCGGGGAGAGTTACCCATTCTCTTGGGGACTCTTCTCGTCGAGGCGGAAGAACCGGGACAGGCCATCTGCGTTGGCGTGATCTGGCCCAGGCCGATGTTCAACTGTGAAGTCCATCCCTTGTAGGGAGATGGACCAGCGTAGTAACTTCGGGTTTTCCCCCCGCATCTGCATCAGCCACTGCAGGGGTCGGTGGTCGGTCTGTACCCGAAAGGGTGTGCCAAAAAGGTAGGGCCGGAGCTTCTTGAGGGCCCATACCACCGCGAAGGCCTCCCTCTCTATGGTGCTCCAGCGTTGTTCCCGTGGTAGGAGTCGCCGGCTGATGAAGGCCACCGGCTGATCACGGCCTTCGGTGTTCACTTGAGACAGGACTGCCCCAATGCCATGGTCGGAGGCATCCGTCTGGACGATGAACTCCCGGCTGTAGTCGGGGGCCTGGAGCACAGGGGCGGAGCACATGGCGGCTTTCAATTGTTCAAATGCAGCTTGACACTCTGGGGTCCAGTTGACTTTCTGGGGCTGATTTTTTGACGTGAGCTCTGTGAGGGGCCTCACGATAGTACCATAGTCTTTCACGAACCTTCGGTAATAGCCCGTGAGGCCCAGGAAGGCTCGTACCTCGGTCTGGGTAATGGGGGGCTGCCAGGACTGGATGGCGGCAATTTTTAGCTGCAGAGGGGCCACCAGGCCGCTTCCCACCTGGTGCCCGAGGTAGGTTACAGACCCTTGCCCAATTTGACATTTGCTGGCCTTGATCGTGAGGCCAGCTTGCTGAAGGGCGTGCAGCACTGCTCGGAGGTGGTGGAGGTGCTCGGACCACTGGTTGCTGTATACAGCGATGTCGTCTAGGTAGGCGGCGCTGAATCCTTCGAGCCCCGCCAGGACCTGATTGACGAGCCGTTGGAAGGTTGCTGGGGCATTCTTCATGCCGAAGGGCATGACTGTGAAATGGTAATGGCCATCGGGAGTGGAAAAGGCAGAACGTTCTTGTGCCCGGGGTGTGAGGCCGATTTGCCAGTAGCCCGCCGTCAGGTCGAAGATACTGAGGTAGCGGGCAGCTCCCATGCGGTCGATTAGTTCATCTGCCCGGGGGATGGGATGTGCGTCTGTCCTGGTGACCGCATTCAAGCCCCGGTAGTCGACGCAGAACCGGAGTTCTGGTGTGGTGCCGGGGGCGGCTGCTTTGGGGACCAGTACTACCGGGCTGGCCCAGGGGCTGTCTGAGGGCTCGATGACCCCGAGCGTGAGCATTTTGGCTACTTCCTCCTGGATGCAGGCCCGTACCCGATCTGGCACGCGGTAGGCCCGGTGGCGGATAGGGGGGCTGTCCCCCGTGTCCACATCGTGCGTACACCAGGAAGTGACACCTGGGGTGAGGGAGAACAGGCTGGCGAATTGTGACAGGAGAACTTGGCACTCCTGGTGTTGCTCTCGGGTGAGGGCCTCTGAGAGTCGGACCCCCTCTACGGAACCGTCTTTCTCCCGCGTTCGTAGGAGGTCCGGGAGGGGCTCGGAGTCCTCTTCAGCCCCATTGTCTGTGGCCATCAGGAGGCTGAGTTCTGTCCGTACAAAGTGCGGTTTCAGTCTGTTAGCGTGGAGGACCCGGAGGGGGTTCCGGGAAGATTCCAAGTCGATGAGATAGGTAGCCGGACCCTTGCGCTCAACCACTTTGAAGGGCCCTGTCCACTTGTCTTGTAGGGCGCAAGGTTCGGTGGGGGACATCACCCATACCTGTTGCCCAGGTTCAAATTCGATGGAGGAGGCATTCCGGTCATACCACCTTTTCATGTCCTCTTGACTGGCCTCTAGGTTGGCTTTTGCTAGTTCTCGGAATCGCCGGGTCTGGTTGCGGAGTGTTAGGAGGTAGCGGAAAACATCTGGTGGGTTCTTTAGAGGGGGCATCTCCCAGCCTTCCTTAACTAGGCTGAGCGGCCCGCGCACGGGGTGTCCATATAGCAGTTCAAATGGGCTGAAGCCCAGGGACTTCTGGGGAACCTCTCGATATGCGAAGAGGAGGCACGGCAGCAGCACATCCCACTGGCGACGGAGGGGCTCTTCCAACCCCCCGATCATCCCTTTGAGCGTGCGGTTGAACCGCTCAACGAGGCCATTTCCTTGAGGGTGATAGGGGGTCGTGAACCGGTAGGTAACCCCGCACTGTTGCCAGAGAGATTTCATATATTTCGAAATAAAGTTCGTGCCTCTGTCACTGACGACCTCCCGGGGGAAGCCTACCCGGGAGAAGATCCCCATCAGAGCCCGGCCGACTACCGGGGCTGTCACAGTCCGCAGGGGAACAGCCTCCGGGTAGCGGGTGGCGTGGTCCCCTAGCACCAGGATGAATCGATGGCCTTGTTTTGTGCGCGGGTCCAGGGGCCCTACGATATCGATTCCGACCCTCTCGAACGGGGTGGTGACCACGGGAAAAGGTTGCAGGGGGGCTTTCAGTTTGCGGCCGCTCTTCCCACTGGCTTGGCACGTGGGGCAAGATCGGCAATGCTGGTGTACATTGTCCCTCATTTTGGGCCAGAAGAAGTGGGTCACCAGGCGGCTATAGGTTTTGTCTTGACCCAAGTGTCCTGCCAGGGGGACATCGTGGGCCAGGTTTAGCAGAAAGTCTCTAAAACGGAGGGGTACCACTAGGACTCGGCTGGCCCCCAGCTCCGCGATTCTTTGCTCACTGTACAGCAGATCATTGTCCCAGTAGACCCAGTGAGTTCCGGAGGTATCCCCTGCGCTTTGGGCTAGCGCTTGCTGGCGGAGTCCCTCGAGGGAGGGACAGGTCTTTTGTTCTTGGCGAAATTGTTCTTGCGTGGGCCCCCCCTCTTGAGGCCACTGGTCGAGGTTAGCGAGGTCTGGAGGTTGAGCTGGTTCGGGGGGGACGTCACGGTCGGTGGTTTCGGCGGGGGCGACCGGAGGCGGTGGCGCCGGCCATTCGAGTTCCTCTGGGCGGGTGTTGGCACGGGCGGTCATGGACCGGGTGGTGACGCACGCCCAGTCCGGGACGCCCAGCATCCCCAGGTGCTCTTTTCGTTCGACTGCTGCCCAAGGAGAGCTTTCCAGGTCATTACCCAGGAGGCAGTCTACGGGGGCATCATCTCGGACCGTCACCTTCAACATGCCGGAGACCCCTCCCCAGTCGAAGGGGACGCAGGCCATCCGACACAGACTTTCTGAGTTATCGGCTGAACGTACAGGGCAGAGAATGTTTGGTAAGTATTGTTCGGGGGTCACCAGGTGACAGCGGACGGCGGTTACACTGGCCCCAGTGTCACGAAGGGCTTCAGCCCGGCGTCCATTGATGCCCACCCATTGGCTGTACTTCTGGGTATTAGCGGGTAGGGGGACCCGCGGGACCATGTCTCTCCCCCCTAGGCAGGCGAGGGCCATGGCGGCTGGCTCCCATTCTTGGTGTTCCTGTTCATATTCTTCTTGTTCCTCTGAGATCTGTTCCTCCCCCAGAGCAGCAGCGGCTACTTGGCGGGGTCTTGGGCTCTGGTACTGGGGGCAGTTTGGGTCGTTTGCATAGTGTCCGACTCGTTGGCATCGATGGCAGGTAACATTGGCTCGATGTCCCGGTCGCGCTGGGGTGCTGCCCCGGTTGGCCGGGGGGGTGGGGCTGGTAGTGGGGGTGACCGGAGCGTTGCTTCTTCCGCGTCCTTGGCCTCCACCTCCTCGGGGACGGTGCTGACCACTGTGGTTCCGGTTCTGTTCGGAGGACCCATTTCGACTCACTCTGGTGATCTCCCACCGGTCTGCTTCGGCTGCGAGCTGCCGGGGATCCGTTAACTTGCTGTCGAGGAGGTGCTGGCGAAGTTCAATGAAGCAATTGTTCGACAGATGCTCCCATACCATAAGATTGAACAGTTGTTCGTAGGTTGTGACCTTGCTTCCTTTGATCCAGCCCTCGAAGGCTCGGCTAAAGTAATTGACATAGTCCACCCAAGTTGTACCTGGGATGCGGGTGCAGTCTCGGAACCTCTGACGGTACATCTCGGGTGTGAGGCCATAGCGGGTGAGGAGTGCAGCTTTCATATGGTCATAGGAGGTCATCTGGTGGTCCGGGAGTTGCAGCAGGGCGTCGCGGCCCTCATTGAGGAATCTCCCCCACAGACCGGCCCCCCAATCGCTCCTATCGATCCGGTGTGCAGTCATAGCGATTTCATAGGCCTTAAACCATTGCTGGATGTCGTCCTCTCGGAAGTATTCTCGAACGACATCCTTGGGGATGTGTACCTTCTTCTCTGTTGCCCCTGGAGTGTGGGGTTGCTCGGGCACTCCTGCTTCTTTATTCTGTTTGCGTAGGTCGATTTCAGCTAATTTCCGCTCATGTTCATATGCCAGTTTCTTTTCCTCGAGCTCCCTTTGTCTCTGTTTCTCCTCTCTTTCTTCTCGGAGACGCAGGTGCTCTAAGTTGATTTTCTGTTCGGCCAACTTTAGTTCAACGTCCATTTTGAGCCGGGCCATTTCCAGCTCGTGTAGTCGGGTTCTTTCTCGTTCCTGGATCTCGTCTGGCGAGAGACCCGTTCTTCGTTCTTCAGGGGCCATGGGGGTTTGTGCTGCGATGTCTTGATCGGGGGTTCCGGCAGCCCCGGTTTCTGCCCAAGATTCCAGGGCCTGCTTAAAGTCATCTTTGGTATTTAGTCCGGTGGTAGCGATACCTAATTCGATACAGAACTGTTTAAGTTCACGATGGCTGTACTCGTCCAATTTCTCCATCTGGAATTTCTCCGTTGATCCGCTGTCTTTAGTTGACATCGTGATTCGCCGTGGGGTGAGCTACTCTCTGTACGGTTTATGCGGTGATTCGGATCCCGTCGCTGGCCACCAATGTTAGACGGACCGGGAGGGTCGGCCGAGGATAAGGGGAGAGGTCTCCGGGGAGAGCCGTCTCCAGTGAATCGTACAGACAAGTAACTTCCCCCCCCACAGACGGACACCACACAATGATAAAGTTCCACGATACTTTATAGGCAATTCTTCAAGTACGGTAGAATGGTACAAGGAGGTCTGGACTCAGGGGTCCCCTCTATTCTGGTCTCTGTTTGGGAAAAGGGTAGCGGGACAGTCTTGTTACCAAAGAGATGGAAATAGCTCTCAATCCTCGAGCTCGGTGGTGTAGATGAACGGGCCGCGGCGGAGCCAGCAGGGCCCGAGATGGATGAAGGAAGACGACGGTCCGCGGCAGAGCCAGCAGGTCCCGATGAAGGTGGTGGTTACAAACGGTCCGCGGCCACGCCAGCAGGTCCCGACGACGATGAAGGATAGGGTAGTTCCAAAAGCCGCGGCAGCGCCAGCAGGCAAGACGAAGGTGCACAAGACAGAGCTACGGCAGCGCCAGTAGTCCGTCAAGGATGAGTTCTTCTTTGCGTCTCTCGACTCCAAGATACAACTCCCGTCCTGCTCTGGAGCTGCCCCAGTTATAGGGCTGGTGTGCTTTGATGTCCGGACCCTCGCACTTGGAGGTCGGGAGGTCCGGGATGAGGGGGTTCAGACACCCAGCAGGGGGGTGGAGCCAGCGCCCGGGGAGGCGATGGGCGAGCGGTACTTGGCGGGGGAGAGCCATCGACACCTCTTGCTCCCATTGACTGACCAAGTAGCCCGCTCACCTCCTGGGTGGATGTTGGTGCCGGAATGTCTGAGGCCTGGCCAGGCCCAGGGTTGAGGTCGATCGGGGGCCAGGCGGCCTCGTGGTGGAGTGTCCAAGATGGCGCCCAGGATGGGCGCGCAGGCCGGTAGTGGGTCGGCCTACGTGGTCAACAGGTTCGAGTGTAGGGGTCCCTGCGGGGACGGTGGACGTGCAATGGTGGTGTGTGGTACTTGCGTGGCTGGTTCGGGCCTGGTTGGGCCGGGGGAGAGCGGCCCTTCATGTGGCCTGTCCAACAATTCCAAAGTCATGCAGTGGAGTGAGCAGCGCAAACACAGCGAGCACTACAAAGCCTTGCAGTGGAGTGAGCAGCGCAAACACAGCGCGCACTCCAAAGCCTTGCAGTAGAGTGAGCAGTGCAAACACAGCGAGCACTCCAAAGCCTTACAGTGGAGTGAGCAGCGCAAACACAGCAAGCAATCCAAAGCCGTGCAGTGGAGTGAGCAGCACAAACACAGCGAGCACTCCAAAGCCTTGCAGTGGAGTGAGCAGTTCAAACACAGCGAGGACTACAAAGCCTTGCAGTGGAGTGAGCAGCGCAAACACAGCGATCACTCCAAAGCCATGCAGTGGAGTGAGCAGTGCAAACACAGTGAGCACTTCATATCCTTGCAGTGGAGTAAGCAGTGCAAACACAGTAAGCATTCCACAGCCATGCAGTGGAGTGAACAGTGCAAACACAGCAAACACTCCATAGCCTTGCAGTGGAGTGAGCAGTGCAAACACAGCAAGCACTCCAAAGCCATGCAGTGGAGTGAGCAGTGCAAACACAGCGAGCACTTCAAAACCTTGCAGTGGAGTGAGCAGTGCAAACACAGCAAGCACTACAAAGTCTTGCAGTGGAGTGAGCTGTGCAAACACAGCGAGCACTCCAAAGCCTTGCAGTGGAATGAGCAGTGCAAAGACAGCGAGCATTCCAAAGTCATGCAGTGGAGTGAGCAGCGCAAACACAGCGAGCACTACAAAGCCTTGCAGTGGAGTGAGCAGCGCAAACACAGCGCGCACTCCAAAGCCTTGCAGTAGAGTGAGCAGCGCAAACACAGCGAGCACTCCAAAGCCTTACAGTGGAGTGAGCAGCGCAAACACAGCAAGCAATCCAAAGCCGTGCAGTGGAGTGAGCAGCACAAACACAGCGAGCACTCCAAAGCCTTGCAGTGGAGAGAGAAGTTCAAACACAGCGAGGACTACAAAGCCTTGCAGTGGAGTGAGCAGCGCAAACACAGCGATCACTCCAAAGCCATGCAGTGGAGTGAGCAGTGCAAACACAGTGAGCACTTCATATCCTTGCAGTGGAGTGAGCAGTGCAAACACAGTAAGCATTCCACAGCCATGCAGTGGAGTGAACAGTGCAAACACAGCAAACACTCCATAGCCTTGCAGTGGAGTGAGCAGTGCAAACACAGCAAGCACTCCAAAGCCATGCAGTGGAGTGAGCAGTGCAAACACAGCGAGCACTTCAAAACCTTGCAGTGGAGTGAGCAGTGCAAACACAGCAAGCACTCAAAAGCCTTGCAGTGGAGTGAGCAGTGCAAACACAGCGAGCACTCCAAAGCATTGCTGTGGAGTGAGCAGTGCAAACACAGCGAGCACTCCAAAGCCTTACAGTGGAGTGAGCAGTGCAAACACAGTTGGCACTCCAAAGCCTTGCAGTGGTGTGAGCAGTGCAAACACAGCAAGCACTCCAAAGCCATGCAGTGGAGTGAGCAGTTTAAACACAGCGAGCACTCCAAAGCCTTGCAGTGGAGTGAGCAGTTCAAACACAGTGAGCACTCCAAAGCCTTGCAGTGGAGTGAGCAGTGCAAACACAGCGAGCACTCCAAAGCCTAGCAGTGGAGTGAGCAGCGCAAACACAGCGAGCATTCCAAAGCCTTGCAGTCGAGTGAGCAGCGCAAACACAGTGAGCACTCCAAAGCCTAGCAGTGGAGTGAGCTGTACAAACACAGCGAGCACTCCAAAGCCATGCAGTCGAGTGAGCAGTGCAAACACAGCGAGCACTCCAAAGCCTTGCAGTGGAGTGAGCAGTGCAAACACAGCGAGCACTCCAAAGCCATGCAGTGGAGTGAGCAGTGCAAACACAGTGAGAAATCCAAAGCTATGCAGTGGAGTAAGCAGTGCAAACACAGTGAGCACTCCAAAGCCTTGTAGTGGAGTGAGCAGTGCAAACACAGTGAGCACTCTAAAGCCTTGCAGTGGAGTGAGCAGTGCAAACACAGCGAGCACTCCAAAGCCATGCAGTGGAGTGAGCAGTGCAAACACAGCGAGCACTCCAAAGCCTTGCAGTGGAGTGAGCAGTGAAAACACAGCGAGCACTCCAAAGCCATGCAGTGGAGTGAGCAGTGCAAACACAGCGAGCACTCCAAAGCCTTGCAGTGGAGTGAGCAGTACAAACACAGTGAGCACTCCAAAGCCTTGCAGTGGAGTGAGCAATGCAAACACAGCGAGCACTCCAAAGCCTTGCAGTGGAGTGAGCAGTGCAAACACAGCGAGCACTCCAAAGTATTGCAGTGGAGTGAGCAGTGCAAACACAGCGAGCACTCCAAAGCCTTAGAGTGGAGTGAGCAGTGCAAACACAGCGAGCACTCCAAAGCCTTGCAGTGGAGTGAGCAGCCCAAACACAGCGAGCACTCCAAAGCCATGCAGTGGAGTGAGCAGCCCAAACACAGCGAGCACTCCAAAGCCATGCAGTGGAGTGAGCAGCGCAAACACAGCGAGCACTCCAAAGCCATGCAGTGGAGTGAGCAGTGCAAACACAGCGAGCACTACAAAGCCTTGCAGTGGAGTGAGCAGCGCAAACACAGAGATCACTCCAAAGCCGTGGAGTGAGCAGTACAAACACAGCAAGCACTCCAAAGCCTGGCAGTGGAGTGAGCAGTGCAAATACGGCGAGCACTCCACAGCCATGCAGTGGAGTGAGCAGTGAAAACACAGCGAGCACTCCAAAGCCTTGCAGTGGAGTGAACAGTACAAACACAGTGAGCACTCCAAAGCCTTGCAGTGGAGTGAGCAATGCAAACACAGCGAGCACTCCAAAGCCTTGCAGTGGAGTGAGCAGTGCAAACACAGCGAGCACTCCAAAGCATTGCAGTGGAGTGAGCAGTGCAAACACAGCGAGCACTCCAAAGCCTTAGAGTGGAGTGAGCAGCACAAACACAGCGAGCACTCCAAAGCCTTGCAGTGGAGTGAGCAGCCCAAAAACAGCGAGCACTCCAAAGCCATGCAGTAGAGTGAGCAGCGCAAACACAGCGAGCACTCCAAAGCCATGCAGTGGAGTCAGCAGTGCAAACACAGCGAGCACTTCAGAGACATGCAGTGGAGTGAGCACTACAACACAGCGAGCACTACAAAGCCTTGCAGTGGAGTGAGCAGCGCTAACACAGAGATCACTCCAAAGCCATGCAGTGGAGTGAGCAGTACAAACACAGCAAGCACTCCAAAGCCTGGCAGTGGAGTGAGCAGTGCAAATACGGCGAGCACTCCACAGCCATGCAGTGGAGTGAGCAGTGAAAACACAGCGAGCACTCCAAAGCCTTGCAGTGGAGTGAGCAGTGCAAACACAGCGAGCACTCCAAAGCCATGCAGTGGAGTGAGCAGTGCAAACACAGCGAGCACTCAAAGGCCTTGCAGTGGAGTGAGCAGTGCAAACACAGAGAGCTCTCCAAAGCCTTGCAGTGGAGTGAGCAGTGCAAACACAGCGAGCACTCAAAGGCCTTGCAGTGGAGTGAGCAGTGCAAACACAGAGAGCACTCCAAAGCCTTGCAGTGGAGTGAGCAGTGCAAACACAGCAAGCACTCCAAAGCCTTGCAGTGGAGTGAGCAGAGCAAATACAGCGAGCACTCCAAAGCCTTGCAGGGGAGTGAGCAGTTCAAACACAGCGAGCACTCCAAAGCCTAGCAGTTGAGCGACCAGTGCAAACACAGCGAGCACTCCAGAGCCATGCAGTGGAGTGAGCAGTGCAAACACAGTGAGCATTCCAAAGCCATGCAGTGGAGTGAGCAGTGCAAACACAGTAAGCACTCCAAAACCTTGCATTGGAGTGAGTAGTGCAAACACAGTGAGCACTCCAAACCCTAGCAGTGGAGTGAGCAGTGCAAACACAGCGATCACTCCAAAGCCATGCAGTGGAGTGAGCAGTGCAAACACAGCGAGCATTCCAAAGCCATGCAGGCGAGTGAGCAGTGCAAACACAGCGAGCACTCCAAAGCCTTGCAGTGGAGTCAGCAGTGCAAACACAGTGAGCACTCAAAAGCCATGCAGTGGAGTCAGCAGTGCAAACACAGTGAGCACTCCAAAGCCTTGCAGTAGAGTGAGCAATGCAAACACAGTGAGCACTCCAAAGCCTTGCAGTGGAGAGCAGTACAAACACAGTGAGCACTCCAAAGCCTTGCAGTGGAGTGAGCAGTGCAAACACAGCGAGCACTCCAAAGCCTTACAGTAGAGTGAGCAGTGCAAACACAGCGAGCACTCCATTACCTTGCAGTGGAGTGAGCAGTGCAAACACAGCAAGCAATCCAAAGCCATGCAGTGTATTGAGCAGCACAAACACAGCGACCACTCCAAAGCCTTGCAGTGGAGTGAGCAGTGCAAACACAGCGAGCACTCCAAAGCCATGCAGTGGAGTGAGCAGTGCAAACACAGCGATCACATCAAAGCCTTGCAGTGGAGTGAGCAGTGCAAACACAGCAAGCACTCGAAAGCCTTGCAGTGGAGTGAGCAGTGCAAACACAGCGAGCACTCCAAAGCATTGCAGTGGAGTGAGCCGTGCAAACACAGCGAGCACTCCAAAGCCTTAGAGTGGAGTGAGCAGCACAAACACAGCGAGCACTCCAAAGACTTGCAGTGGAGTGAGCAGCGCAAACACAGCGAGCACTCCAAAGCCATGCAGTGGAGTGAGCAGTGAAAACACAGCGAGCACTCCAGAGCCATGCAGTGGAGTGAGCAGCGCAAACACAGCGAGCACTCCAAAGCCTTGCAGTGGAGTGAGCAGTTCAAACACAGCGAGCACTACAAAGCCTTGCAGTGGAGTGAGCAGCGCAAACACAGCGATCACTCCAAAGCCATGCAGTGGAGTGATCAGTACAAACACAGCGAGCACTCCAAAGCCTGGCAGTGGAGTGAGCAGTGCAAATACGGCGAGCACTCCACAGCCATGCAGTGGAGTGAGCAGTGAAAACACAGCGAGAACTCCAAAGCCTTGCAGTGGAGTGAGCAGTGCAAACACAGCAAGCACTCCAAAGCCATGCAGTGGAGTGAGCAGTGCAACCACAGTGAGCACTCCAAAGCCTTGCAGTGGAGTGAGCAGTGCAAACACAGCGAGCACTCAAAAGCCTTGCAGTGGAGTGAGCAGTGCAAACACAGCGAGCACTCCAAAGCCTTGCAGTGGAGTGAGCAGTGCAAACACAGCGAGCACTCCAAAGCCTTGCAGTGGAGTGAGCAGTGCAAACACAGCGAGCACTCCAAAGCCTTGCAGGGGAGTGAGCAGTGCAAACACAGCGAGCACTCCAAAGCCTAGCAGTTGAGCGACCAGTGCAAACACAGCGAGCACTCCAGAGCCATGCAGTGGAGTGAGCAGTGCAAACACAGTAAGCACTCCAAAGCCTTGCATTGGAGTGAGTAGTGCAAACACAGCGAGCACTCCAAAGCCTAGCAGTGGAGTGAGCAGTGCAAACACAGCGAGCATTCCAAAGCCATGCAGGCGAGTGAGCAGTGCAAACACAGCGATCACTCCAAAGCCATGCAGTGGAGTGATCAGTACAAACACAGCGAGCACTCCAAAGCCATGCAGTGGAGTGAGCAGTGCAACCACAGTGAGCACTCCAAAGCCTTGCAGTGGAGTGAGCAGTGCAAACACAGCGAGCACTCAAAAGCCTGGCAGTGGAGTGAGCAGTGCAAACACAGCAAGCACTCCAAAGCCATGCAGTGGAGTGAGCAGTGCAACCACAGTGAGCACTCCAAAGCCTTGCAGTGGAGTGAGCAGTGCAAACACAGCGAGCACTCAAAAGCCTTGCAGTGGAGTGAGCAGTGCAAACACAGCGAGCACTCCAAAGCCTTGCAGTGGAGTGAGCAGTGCAAACACAGCGAGCACTCCAAAGCCTTGCAGTGGAGTGAGCAGTGCAAACACAGCGAGCACTCCAAAGCCTTGCAGGGGAGTGAGCAGTGCAAACACAGCGAGCACTCCAAAGCCTAGCAGTTGAGCGACCAGTGCAAACACAGCGAGCACTCCAGAGCCATGCAGTGGAGTGAGCAGTGCAAACACAGTAAGCACTCCAAAGCCTTGCATTGGAGTGAGTAGTGCAAACACAGCGAGCACTCCAAAGCCTAGCAGTGGAGTGAGCAGTGCAAACACAGCGAGCATTCCAAAGCCATGCAGGCGAGTGAGCAGTGCAAACACAGCGATCACTCCAAAGCCATGCAGTGGAGTGATCAGTACAAACACAGCGAGCACTCCAAAGCCTGGCAGTGGAGTGAGCAGTGCAAACACAGCAAGCACTCCAAAGCCATGCAGTGGAGTGAGCAGTGCAACCACAGTGAGCACTCCAAAGCCTTGCAGTGGAGTGAGCAGTGCAAACACAGCGAGCACTCAAAAGCCTTGCAGTGGAGTGAGCAGTGCAAACACAGCGAGCACTCCAAAGCCTTGCAGTGGAGTGAGCAGTGCAAACACAGCGAGCACTCCAAAGCCTTGCAGTGGAGTGAGCAGTGCAAACACAGCGAGCACTCCAAAGCCTTGCAGGGGAGTGAGCAGTGCAAACACAGCGAGCACTCCAAAGCCTAGCAGTTGAGCGACCAGTGCAAACACAGCGAGCACTCCAGAGCCATGCAGTGGAGTGAGCAGTGCAAACACAGTAAGCACTCCAAAGCCTTGCATTGGAGTGAGTAGTGCAAACACAGCGAGCACTCCAAAGCCTAGCAGTGGAGTGAGCAGTGCAAACACAGCGAGCATTCCAAAGCCATGCAGGCGAGTGAGCAGTGCAAACACAGCGATCACTCCAAAGCAATGCAGTGGAGTGATCAGTACAAACACAGCGAGCACTCCAAAGCCTGGCAGTGGAGTGAGCAGTGCAAATATGGCGAGCACTCCACAGCCATGCAGTGGAGTGAGCAGTGAAAACACAGCGAGCACTCCAAAGCCTTGCAGTGGAGTGAGCAGTGCAAACACAGCGAGCACTCCAAAGCCATGCAGTGGAGTGAGAAGTGCAACCACAGTGAGCACTCCAAAGCCTTGCAGTGGAGTGAGCAGTGAGAACACAGCGAGCACTCAAAAGCCTTGCAGTGGAGTGAGCAGTGCAAACACAGCGAGCACTCTAAAGCCTTGCAGTGGAGTGAGCAGTGCAAACACAGCGAGCACTCCAAAGCTTTGCAGTGGAGTGAGCAGTGCAAACACAGCGAGCACTCCAAAGCCTTGCAGGGGAGTGAGCAGTGCAAACACAGTGAGCACTCCAAAGCCTTGCAGTGGAGTGAGCAGTGCAAACACCGCGAGCACTCCAAAGCCTTGCAGTGGAGTGAGCAGTGCAAACACAGCGAGCACTCCAAAGACTTGCAGGGGAGTGAGCAGTGCAATCACAGCGAGCACTCCAAAGCCTAGCAGTTGAGCGACCAGTGCAAACACAGCGAGCACTCCAGAGCCATGCAGTGGAGTGAGCAGTGCAAACACAGTAAGCACTCCAAAGCCTTGCATTGGAGTGAGTAGTGCAAACACAGCGAGCACTCCAAAGCCTAGCAGTGGAGTGAGCAGTGCAACCACAGTGAGCACTCTAAAGCCTTGCAGTGGAGTGAGCAGTGCAAACACAGCGAGCACTCCAAAGCCATGCAGTGGAGTGAGCAGTGCAAACACAGCGAGCATTCCAAAGCCATGCAGGCGAGTGAGCAGTGCAAACACAGCGAGCACTCCAAAGCCATGCAGTGGAGTGATCAGTACAAACACAGCGAGCACTCCAAAGCCTGGCAGTGGAGTGAGCAGTGCAAACACAGCAAGCACTCCAAAGCCATGCAGTGTAGTGAGCAGTGCAACCACAGTGCGCACTCCAAAGCCTTGCAGTGGAGTGAGCAGTGCAAACACAGCGAACACTCAAAAGCCTTGCAGTGGAGTGAGCAGTGCAAACACAGCGAGCACTCCAAAGCCTTGCAGTGGAGTGAGCAGTGCAAACACAGCGAGCACTCCAAAGCCTTGCAGTGGAGTGAGCAGTGCAAACACAGCGAGCACTCCAAAGCCTTGCAGGGGAGTGAGCAGTGCAAACACAGCGAGCACTCCAAAGCCTAGCAGTTGAGAGACCAGTGCAAACACAGTGAGCACTCCAGAGCCATGCAGTGGAGTGAGCAGTGCAAACACAGTAAGCACTCCAAAGCCTTGCATTGGAGTGAGTAGTGCAAACACAGCGAGCACTCCAAAGCCTAGCAGTGGAGTGAGCAGTGCAAACACAGCGAGCATTCCAAAGCCATGCAGGCGAGTGAGCAGTGCAAACACAGCGATCACTCCAAAGCCATGCAGTGGAGTGATCAGTACAAACACAGCGAGCACTCCAAAGCCTGGCAGTGGAGTGAGCAGTGCAAATATGGCGAGCACTCCACAGCCATGCAGTGGAGTGAGCAGTGAAAACACAGCGAGCACTCCAAAGCCTTGCAGTGGAGTGAGCAGTGCAAACACAGCGAGCACTCCAAAGCCATGCAGTGGAGTGAGCAGTGCAACCACAGTGAGCACTCCAAAGCCTTGCAGTGGAGTGAGCAGTGAGAACACAGCGAGCACTCAAAAGACTTGCAGTGGAGTGAGCAGTGCAAACACAGCGAGCACTCCAAAGCCTTGCAGTGGAGTGAGCAGTGCAAACACAGCGAGCACTCCAAAGCCTTGCAGGGGAGTGAGCAGTGCAAACACAGTGAGCACTCCAAAGCCTAGCAGTTGAGTGACCAGTGCAAACACTGCGAGCACTCCAGAGCCATGCAGTGGAGTGAGCAGTGCAAACACAGTAAGCACTCCAAAGCCTTGCATTGGAGTGAGTAGTGCAAACACAGCGAGCACTCCAAAGCCTAGCAGTGGAGTGAGCAGTGCAAACACAGCGAGCTTTCCAAAGCCATGCAGGTGAGTGAGCAGTGCAAACACAGCGAGCACTCCAAAGCCTTGCAGTGGAGTCAGCAGTGCAAACACAGTGAGCACTCCAAAGCCATGCAGTGGAGTGAGCAGTGCAAACACAGCGAGCACTCCAAAGCCATGCAGTGGAGTGAGCAGTGGAAACACAGCGAGAACTCCAAAGCCTTGCAGTGGAGTGAGCAGTGCAAACACAGAGAGCACTCCAAAGCCTTGCAGTGGAGAGTAGTACAAACACAGTGAGCACTCCAAAGCCTTGCAGTGGCGTGAGCAGTGCAAACACAGTGAGCACTCCAAAGCCTTACAGTAGAGTGAGCAGTGCAAACACAGCGACCACTCCAAAGCATTGCAGTGGAGTGAGCAGTGCAAACACAGCGAGCACTCCATAGCCTTGCAGTGGAGTGAGCAGTGCAAGACACAGCGAGCATTCCAAAGCCTTAGAGTGGAGTGAGCAGCGCAAACACAGCGAGCACTCCAAAGCCTTGCAGTGGAGTGAGCAGCGCAAACACAGCGAGCACTCCACAGCCATGCAGTGGAGTGAGCAGTGAAAACACAGCGAGCACTCCAAAGCCTTGCAGTGGAGTGAGCAGTGCAAACACAGCAAGCAATCCAAAGCCATGCAGTGGAGTGAGCAGCACAAACACAGCGAGCACTCCAAAGCCTTGCAGTGGAGTGAGCAGTTCAAACACAGCGAGGACTACAAAGCCTTGCAGTGGAGTGAGCAGCGCAAACACAGCGATCACTCCAAAGCCATGCAGTGGAGTGAGCAGTGCAAACACAGTGAGCACTCCATAGCCTTGCAGTGGAGTGAGCAGTGCAAACACAGTAAGCATTCCACAGCCATGCAGTGGAGTGAACAGTGCAAACACAGCAAACACTCCATAGCCTTGCAGTGGAGTGAGCAGTGCAAACACAGCAAGCACTCCAAAGCCATGCAGTGGAGTGAGCAGTGCAAACACAGCGAGCACTTCAAAACCTTGCAGTGGAGTGAGCAGTGCAAACACAGCAAGCACTCAAAAGCCTTGCAGTGGAGTGAGCAGTGCAAACACAGCGAGCACTCCAAAGCATTGCAGTGGAGTGAGCAGTGCAAACACAGCGAGCACTCCAAAGCCTTGCAGTGGAGTGAGCAGTGCAAACACAGTTGACACTCCAAAGCCTTGCAGTGGTGTGAGCAGTGCAAACACAGCAAGCACTCCAAAGCCATGCAGTGGAGTGAGCAGTTTAAACACAGCGAGCACTCCAAAGCCTTGCAGTGGAGTGAGCAGTTCAAACACAGTGAGCACTCCAAAGCCGTGCAGTGGAGTGAGCAGTGCAAACACAGCGAGCACTCCAAAGCCTAGCAGTGGAGTGAGCAGCGCAAACACAGCGAGCATTCCAAAGCCTTGCAGTCGAGTGAGCAGCGCAAACACAGTGAGCACTCCAAAGCCATGCAGTGGAGTGAGCAGTGCAAACACAGCGAGCACTCCAAAGCCTTGCAGTGGAGTAAGCAGTTCAAACACAGCGAGCACTACAAAGCCTTGCAGTGGAGTGAGCAGCGCAAACACAGTGATCACTCCAAAGCCATGCAGTGGAGTGAGCAGTGCAAACACAGTGAGCACTCCATAGCCTTGCAGTGGAGTGAGCAGTGCAAACACAGCAAGCATTCCACAGCCATGCAGTGGAGTGAACAGTGCAAACACAGCAAACACTCCATAGCCTTGCAGTGGAGTGAGCAGTGCAAACACAGCAAGCACTCCAAAGCCATGCAGTGGAGTGAGCAGTGCAAACACAGCGAGCACTTCAAAACCTTGCAGTGGAGTGAGCAGTGCAAACACAGCAAGCACTCAAAAGCCTTGCAGTGGAGTGAGCAGTGCAAACACAGCGAGCACTCCAAAGCATTGCAGTGGAGTGAGCAGTGCAAACACAGCGAGCACTCCAAAGCCTTGCAGTGGAGTGAGCAGTGCAAACACAGTTGACACTCCAAAGCCTTGCAGTGGTGTGAGCAGTGCAAACACAGCAAGCACTCCAAAGCCATGCAGTGGAGTGAGCAGTTTAAACACAGCGAGCACTCCAAAGCCTTGCAGTGGAGTGAGCAGTTCAAACACAGTGAGCACTCCAAAGCCGTGCAGTGGAGTGAGCAGTGCAAACACAGCGAGCACTCCAAAGCCTAGCAGTGGAGTGAGCAGCGCAAACACAGCGAGCATTCCAAAGCCTTGCAGTCGAGTGAGCAGCGCAAACACAGTGAGCACTCCAAAGCCATGCAGTGGAGTGAGCAGTGCAAACACAGCGAGCACTCCAAAGCCTTGCAGTGGAGTGAGCAGTTCAAACACAGCGAGCACTACAAAGCCTTGCAGTGGAGTGAGCAGCGCAAACACAGTGATCACTCCAAAGCCATGCAGTGGAGTGAGCAGTGCAAACACAGTGAGCACTCCATAGCCTTGCAGTGGAGTGAGCAGTGCAAACACAGCAAGCACTGCACAGCCATGCAGTGGAGTGAGCAGTGCAAACACAGTGAGCACTCCATAGCCTTGCAGTGGAGTGAGCAGTGCAAACACAGCGAGCACTCCAAAGCCATGCAGTGGAGTGAGCAGTGCAAACACAGCGAGCACTCCAAAGCTTTGCAGTGGAGTGAGCAGTGCAAACACAGCAAGCACTCCAAAGCCTTGCAGTGGAGTGAGCAGTGCAAACACAGCGTGCACTCCAAAGCCTAGCAGTGGAGTGAGCAGTGCAAACACAGCGAGCACTCCAAAGCCTTGCAGTGGAGTGAGCAGTGCAAACACAACAAGCACTCCAAAGCCTTGCAGCGGAGTAAGCAGTGCAAACAGCGAGCACTCCAAAGTCTTGCAGTGGAGTGAGCAGTGCAAACACAGCGATCACTCAAAAACCTAGCAGTGGAGTGAGCAGTGCAAACACAGCGAGCACTCCAAAGCCATGCAGTGGAGTGAGCAGTGCAAACACAGCAAGCATTCCAAAGCCATGCAGTGGAGTGAGCAGTGCAAACACAGCGAGCACTCCATAGCCTTGCATTGAATAGAGTAGTGCAAACACAGTTGGCACTCCAAAGCCTTGCAGTGGTGTGAGCAGTGCAAACACAGCGAGCACTCCAAAGCAATGCAGTGGAGTGAGCATTGCAAACCCAGCGAGCACTCAAAAGCCTTGCAGTGAAGTGAGCAGTGCAAACACAGCGAGCACTCCAAAGCATTGCAGTGGAGTGAGCAGTGCAAACAAAGCGAGCACTCCACAGCCTTGCAGTGGAGTGAGCACTGAAAACACAGAGAGCACTCCAAAGCCATGCAGTGGAGTGAGCAGTGCAAACACAGTGAGCACTCCAAAGCCTTGCAGTGGAGAGAGCAGTGCAAACACAGCATGCACTCAAAAGCCTTGCAGTGGAGTGAGCAGTGCAAACACAGCGAGCACTCCAAAGTTTTGCGGTGGAGTGAGCAGTGCAAACACAGCGAGCACTCCAAAGCCTTGCAGTGGAGTGAGCAGTGCAAACACAGCGAGCACTTCAAAGCCTTGCAGTGGAGTAAGTAGTGCAAACACAGCGAGCACTCCAAAGCCTTGCAGTGGTGTGAGCAGTGCAAACACTGCGAGCACTCCAAAGCAATGCAGTGGAGTGAGCATTGCAAACACAGCGAGCACTCAAAAGCCTTGCAGTGAAGTGAGCAGTGCAAACACAGCGAGCACTCCAAAGCATTGCAGTGGAGTGAGCAGTGCAAACAAAGCGAGCACTCCATAGCCTTGCAGTGGAGTGAGCACTGAAAACACAGAGAGCACTCCAAAGCCATGCAGTGGAGTGAGCAGTGCAAACACAGTGAGCACTCCAAAGCCTTGCAGTGGAGAGAGCAGTGCAAACACAGCATGCACTCAAAAGCCTTGCAGTGGAGTGAGCAGCGCAAACACAGCGAGCACTCCAAAGTTTTGCGGTGGAGTGAGCAGTGCAAACACAGCGAGCACTCCAAAGCCTTGCAGTGGAGTGAGCAGTGCAAACACAGCGAGCACTTCAAAGCCTTGCAGTGGAGTAAGTAGTGCAAACACAGCGAGCACTCCAAAGCTTTGCAGTGGAGTGAGCAGTGCAAACAAAGCGAGCACTCCAAAGCCTAGCAGTGGAGTGAGCAGTGCAAACACAGCGAGCACTCAAAAGCCATGTAGTGGAGTGAGCAGTGCAAACACAGCGAGCATTCCAAAGCCATGCAGTGCAGTGAGCAGTGCAAACACAGCGAGCACTCCAAAGCCTTGCATTGGAGTGAGCAGTGCAAACACAGCGAGCACTCCAAAGCCTTGCAGTGGAGTGAGCAGCGCAAACACAGCGAGCACTCCAAAGCCTGGCAGTGGAGGGAGCAGTGCAAACACAGCGAGCACTCCAAAGCATTGCAGTCGAGTGAGCAGCGCAAACACAGCGAGCACTTCAAAGCCATGCAGTGGAGTGAGCAGTGCAAACACAGCAAGCACTCCAAAACCATGCAGTGGAGTGAGCAGTGCAAACACAGGGAGCACTCCAAAGCCTTGCATTGGAGTTAGCAGTGCAAACACAGAGAGCACTCCAAAGCCTTGCAGTGGAGTGAGCAGTGCAAACACAGTGAGCACTTCAAAGCCAAGCAGTGGAGTGAGCAGTGCAAACACAGCGAGCACTACAAAGTCTTGCAGTGGAGTGAGCTGTGCAAACACAGCGAGTACTCCAAAGCCTTGCAGTGGAATGAGCAGTGCAAAGACAGCGAGCATTCCAAAGTCATGCAGTGGAGTGAGCAGCGCAAACACAGCGAGCACTACAAAGCCTTGCAGTGGAGTGAGCAGCGCAAACACAGCACGCACTCCAAAGCCTTGCAGTAGAGTGAGCAGCGCAAACACAGCGAGCACTCCAAAGCCTTACAGTGGAGTGAGCAGCGCAAACACAGCGAGCACTCCAAAGCCATGCAGTGGAGTGAGCAGCGCAAACACAGTGAGCACTCCAAAGCCTTGCAGTGGAGTCAGCAGCGCAAACACAGTGAGCACTCCAAAGCCTTGCAGTGGAGTGAGCAGCGCAAACACAGCGAGCACTCCAAAGCCATGCAGTGGAGTGAGCAGCGCAAACACAGCGTGCACTCCAAAGCCTGGTGGTGGAGGGAGCAGTACAAACACGGCGAGCACTCCAAAGCCGTGGATTGAGCAGTGCAAACACAGCGAACACTCCAAAGCATTGCAGTGGAGTGAGCAGCGCAGACACAGCGAGCACTCCAATGCCATGCAGTGGAGTGAGCAGCGCAAACACAGCGAGCACTCTAAAGCCTTGCAGTGGAGTGAGCAGCGCAAACACAGCAAGCACTCCAAAGCCTTGCAGTGGATTGAGCAGCGCAAACCCAGCGAGCACTCCATAGCCTTGCAGTGGAGTGAGCAGTGCAAACACAGCGAGCACTCCAAAGACAGCGAGCACTCCAAATCCATGCAGTGGAGTGAGCAGTACAAACACAGTGAGTACTCCAAAGCCATGCAGTGGAGTGAGCAGTACAAACACAGCAAGCACTCCAAAGCCTTGCATTGGAGTGAGCAGTGCAAACACAGAGAGCACTCCAAAGCCTTGCAGTGGAGTGAGCAGTGCAAACACAGGGATCACTCCCAAGCCTTGCAGTGGAGTGAGCAGTGCAAACACAGCACGCACTCCAAAGCCATGCAGTGGAGTGAGCAGTGCAAACACAGCAATCACTCCAAAGCCTTGCAGTGGAGAGACCAAGTCCAAACGCAGCGAGAACTCCAAAGCCTTGCATTGGAGTGAGCAGCGCAAACACAGCGAGCACTCCAAAGCCATGCTGTGGAGTGAGCAGCGCAAACACAGCGAGCACTCCAAAGCCTGGCAGTGGAGGGAGCATTGCAAACACAGCGAGCACTGCACAGCCATGCAGTGGAGTGAGCAGTGCAAACACAGTGAGCACTCCATAGCCTTGCAGTGGAGTTAGCAGTGCAAACACAGCGAGCACTCCAAAGCCATGCAGTGGAGTGAGCAGTGCAAACACAGCGAGCACTCCAAAGCCTTGCAGTGGAGTGAGCAGTGCAAACACAGCAAGCCCTCCAAAGCCTTGCAGTGGAGTGAGCAGTGCAAACACAGCGTGCACTCCAAAGCCTAGCAGTGGAGTGAGCAGTGCAAACACAGCGAGCACTCCAAAGCCTTGCAGTGGAGTGAGCAGTGCAAACACAACAAGCACTCCAAAGCCTTGCAGTGGAGTAAGCAGTGCAAACACAGCGAGCACTCCAAAGCCTTGCAGTGGAGTGAGCAGTGCAAACACAGCGAGCACTCCAAAACCTAGCAGTGGAGTGAGCAGTGCAAACAGCGAGCACTCCAAAGCCATGCAGTGGAGTGAGCAGTGCAAACACAGCGAGGACTCCAAAGCCTTGCATTGGAGAGAGCAGTGCAAACACAGTTGGCACTCCAAAGCCTTGCAGTGGTGTGAGCAGTGCAAACACAGCGAGCACTCCAAAGCAATGCAGTGGAGTGAGAATTGCAAACACAGCGAGCACTCAAAAGCCTTGCAGTGAAGTGAGCAGTGCAAACACAGCGAGCACTCCAAAGCATTGCAGTGGAGTGAGCAGTGCAAACACAGCGAGAACTCCAAAGCATTGCAGTGGAGTGAGCAGTGCAAACACAGCGAGCACTCCATAGCCTTGCAGTGGAGTGAGCACTGAAAACACAGAGAGCACTCCAAAGCCATGCAGTGGAGTGAGCAGTGCAAACACAGTGAGCACTCCAAAGCCTTGCAGTGGAGAGAGCAGTGCAAACACAGCATGCACTCAAAAGCCTTGCAGTGGAGTGAGCAGTGCAAACACAGCGAGCACTCCAAAGTTTTGCGGTGGAGTGAGCAGTGCAAACACAGCTAGCACTCCAAAGCCTTGCAGTGGAGTGAGCAGTGCAAACACAGCGAGCACTTCAAAGCCTTGCAGTGGAGTAAGCAGTGAAAACACAGCGAGCACTCCAAAGCCTTGCAGTGGAGTGAGCAGTGCAAACAAAGCGAGCACTCCAAAGCCTAGCAGTGGAGTGAGCAGTGCAAACACAGCGAGCACTCCAAAGCCATGCAGTGGAGTGAGCAGTGCAAACACAGCGAGCATTCCAAAGCCATGCAGTGGAGTGAGCAGTGCAAACACAGCGAGCACTCCAAAGCCTTGCATTGGAGTGAGCAGTGCAAACACAGCGAGCACTCCAAAGCCTTGCAGTGGAGTGAGCAGCGCAAACACAGCGAGCACTCCAAAGCCTGGCAGTGGAGGGAGCAGGGCAAACACAGCGAGCACTCAAAAGCATTGCAGTGGAGTGAGCAGCGCAAACACAGCGAGCACTTCAAAGCCATGCAGTGGAGTGAGCAGTGCAAACACAGCAAGCACTCCAAAACCATGCAGTGGAGTGATCAGTGCAAACACAGGGAGCACTCCAAAGCCTTGCATTGGAGTTAGCAGTGCAAACACAGAGAGCACTCCAAAGCCTTGCAGTGGAGTGAGCAGTGCAAACACAGTGAGCACTTCAAAGCCAAGCAGTGGAGTGAGCATTGCAAACACAGCGAGCACTCCAAAGTCTTGCAGTGGAGTGAGCTGTGCAAACACAGCGAGCACTCCAAAGCCTTGCAGTGGAATGAGCAGTGCAAAGACAGCGAGCACTCCAAAGCCATGCAGTGGAGTGAGCAGTGCAAAGACAGCGAGCACTCCAAAGCCATGCAGTGGAGTGAGCAGCGCAAACACAGCGAGCACTACAAAGCCTTGCAGTGGAGTGAGCAGCACAAACACAGCGAGCACTCCAAAGCCTTGCAGTAGAGTGAGCAGCGCAAACACAGCGAGCACTCCAAAGCCTTACAGTGGAGTGAGCAGCGCAAACACAGCGAGCACTCCAAAGCCATGCAGTGGAGTGAGCAGCGCAAACACAGTGAGCACTCCAAAGCCTTGCAGTGGAGTGAGCAGCGCAAACACAGTGAGTACTCCAAAGCCTTGCAGTGGAGTGAGCAGCGCAAACACAGTGAGCACTCCAAAGCCATGCAGTGGAGTGAGCAGCGCAAACAGAGCGAGCACTCCAAAGCCTGGTGGTGGAGGGAGCAGTACAAACACGGCGAGCACTCCAAAGCCGTGGATTGAGCAGTGCAAACACAGCAAACACTCCAAAGCATTGCAGTGGAGTGAGCAGCGCAGACACAGCGAGCACTCCAAAGCCATGCAGTGGAGTGAGCAGCGCAAACACAGCGAGCACTCCAAAGCCATGCAGTGGAGTGAGCAGCTCAAACACAGTGAGCACTCCAAAGTCATGCAGTGAAGTGAGCAGCGCAAACACAGCGAGCACTGCAAAGCCTTGCAGTGGAGTGAGCAGTGCAAACACAGCGAGCACTCCAAAGCCATGTCGTGGAGTGAGCAGCGCAAACACAGCGAGCACTCCAAAACCTTGCAGTGGAGTGAGCAGCGCAAACACAGCGAGCACTCTAAAGCCTTGCAGTGGAGTGAGCAGCGCAAACACAGCGAGCACTCCAAAGCCTTGCAGTGGATTGAGCAGCGCAAACCCAGCGAGTACTCCAAAGCCTTGCAGTGGAGTGAGCAGTGCAAACACGGCGAGCACTCCAAAGCCTTGCAGTGGAGTGAGCTCTGCAAACACAGCGAGCACTCCAAAGACAGCGAGCACTCCAAATCCATGCAGTGGAGTGAGCAGTACAAACACAGTGAGTACTCCAAAGCCATGCAGTGGAGTGAGCAGTACAAACACAGCGAGCACTCCAAAGACTTGCATTGGAGTGAGCAGTGCAAACACAGAGAGCACTCCAAAGCCTTGCAGTGGAGTGAGCAGTGCAAACACAGCGCGCACTCCAAAGCCATGCAGTGGAGTGAGCAGTGCAAACACAGCAATCACTCCAAAGCCTTGCAGTGGAGAGACCAAGTCCAAACGCAGCGAGAACTCCAAAGCCTTGCATTGGAGTGAGCAGCGCAAACACAGCGAGCACTCCAAAGCCATGCTGTGGAGTGAGCAGCACAAACACAGCGAGCACTCCAAAGCCTGGCAGTGGAGGGAGCAGTGCAAACACAGCGAGCACTCCAAAGCCTGGCAGTGGAGGGAGCAGTGAAAACACAGCGAGCACTCCAAAGCCATGCTGTGGAGTGAGCAGCGCAAACACATCGAGCACTCCAAAACCATGCAGTGGAGTGAGCAGTGCAAACACAGCGAGCACTCCAGAGCCATGCAGTGGAGTGAGCAGTGCAAACACAGCGAGCACTCCAAAACCTTGCAGTGGAGGGAGCAGCGCAAACACAGCGAGCACTCCAAAGCCTTGCAGTGGAGAGACCAAGTCCAAATGCAGCGAGAACTCCAAAGCCTTGCATTGGAGTGAGCAGCGCAAACACAGCACGCACTCCAAAGCCATACTGTGGAGTGAGCAGTGAGAAGAGGTGTCATCAGCCATGGCATGTTGGGATATCCCGAGTCATCTGCAAATATACATCATGTAAATAAGTGGTTCATGAGATGCAGATAGAGCAAGAGATACGGAAACACACAGGACACACAGAGTATATCCACCAACAAGACATGCCCAATCGTTTGCCATCTGCAGCATCATTCTTGGCACACTGCTACGCCTCATGATGAATGCATCATGGCACGATCCTTGAAAACGTGCACAAACATGGGAAATCAGCATGTTAGCAAGACACACCACCAGGGCATTTATTGAGTGATAATGTTTCCTGTTCCTGAGCCTGTGGTCACACCAAAGCCACATGTGTCCCATCAATGGACCCAATTACATATGGCACCCCACCCAGGGCATAGAATTCACCCTTGACATCTCTCAACTCTTCAGGAGTCGGAAATTTGATGAATTCATCTAAATGCTCCAACATGTCTGCTAACACATCACGCAAGACACAGCTGAACATTGTTTGTGACATTCCACCTACATCAGCTATGGTTAATTGGAACATACCTGTCGCAAAAAAATGGAGGGCTGCCATCACCTTTAGCTTGGGTGTCAGCGCAGTAGGATACCTGTGTTGCGGTTGGAGATGTGGTGCCAGCTTGTTTGTCAAGTCCTGAATCAACTGTCGAGTAATTCTGTAACGTGGGATGCAGTCACGTTCCCTCACGGTAGCCAAGTATGGAAATGGCCTTGGTAGAGGTGGTGCCCTGCAGGACATATTGGGAAGAATGGAGAATAACTGTCAAACAACATCAATGGCAAGGTACATATCACATGCAAAACTGCTACTAGACATCATGTCACTATGGAGTCTGGCGTGTGCAATACATCCAGGACACATATGGCAGCTTGCTGGCACTCCTACGAACACCCAGATACACCTGTTGTTTGCCTCAATAAACATGACATGCCCTGAAACAAGCTGCTGGTCTGGTCTGAGTGAACAACCCAAGATATCACTTGAGTGACACACATCACCAAACCTGCAGTGGAAGGTTCTCAACACATCCAGACAGCTGACTGCAAGGCACATGCACAGGTCACATGGAATAGCAAAAGTACATATCAAACACATACCAATAAACGTGTGCATGTGACAAAGAAACGACTCAACCCTTGTCAGGATTGACATATGTGCCTTGGGAAAATTGATGTCTGATGCCATCGGACCCAAAAGCTGTGGAAATGCACATGTGGCATGGTGAGTGTACATGTGAAACCATTCCACATCTCAACACAGACCCAGCAGATGCGGTTTACGTAACACTAACAGCAAGCTCAAGGTTTGACATGACACACACCGGACATAGTCACATAGGGTCATGCTGAGCGTGAAATGTCAAGTGACAAAGTGCCCCGGTCCCTGGCACCATGAGACAGGTGCCCATAGTGATGACCGTGCCATCCCGGTGTTGATGTGCATGGCTACTTCTGCATAATGGTACACATGTGACAAGTGTAAAGGTTATGTGTACCACATAGTGCCCCCTCACACATGACATGTGTCAACAGGTCAGCACACATCAATTGGGCAACTAGATCAGATGCCCTGTGCTATATGTGACCGTCTTAGATTGCTTCAAAGCGGTCGCTCCCCACGCTCCCTGACCATCCTGACTCTGTAGCGCTGGTATCGTAATGCTTGCTGCTAAATTGCAATTTTCATTTGAGCTCGCATTGCCTGTACTATTATCGTAGCACCTGGCATCATAGCGCTTGCTGCTAATTACTGATTGTGCTTGTTTGTATCGTAGCGCCTGTTGTCCTTTGGATTGATTGTCATTGTGGCACCGCTCGCATAGCCTGCAATATTATTTTTGCCTCATTGTAACACTACCACTGCCCTGATCATAACTTTACTCCGGTGGTGCCCCTGTTTTGCTTTTTGTTTGTGCTGCCATTTTGTTGTTGACTCCTGGCCCGTCTCTCCTCCCCGCTCCCGCCTCCCAGCTGCTCCTCCCTCGCCCCCGCCCCCCTCCGCTATCCACATATGACAGATGCCTTTGCGCGCAGCGGACGTGCCCTATGCGCGCCGAAGGCGTGCCATAGGTAAGCCCGTCTACGCCCGTCCGCGCCTGGACCGCGCCCAGCGCCAGACCCCCTGGCCCCCGCAAACTCCTCTCCACCCGCATCACGTATGACTCCGCTACCCTCTCTGCACTTAACTTCGACCGTCTCCCCGAATGCTACAAAGCTGCCCCAGGACACACCCATGGACCGTTCACCTGCCACTCCTGCAAGTTTGACTGCATCAGGACCCACACCAAATCCACATACTCCAAACAGAGCTCCGACAACAACCACCTGGAGTGCATCCTACTCAACACCCGCTCGGTCCACAGACATGCCATTGAACTCTGGAACCTGCTCGACACCACATCACCGGACGTCGCCTTTCTTACGGAAACCTGGATGAACCCCTCATCAGCGCCCGACATCACCATAGCCATCCCGGACGGCTACAAGATAATCTGAAAGGACCGCATCAACCAAACAGGAGGAGGAATCGCCATCGTTCATAAGAACACCATCCGCATCTCAACCAGTTCCGATGACAACCTCATCTATAGACCACCCGGACCCCGCACACAATTCAGCGAAGACATCACTGACTTCATCACCCCTCACGCCCTCCCCACCGAGGACTACATCCTATTGGGTGACCTCAACTTCCACCTGGAAAAGAACAACGACAGCAACACCACCACCCTTTTGGACAACCTTGCCAATCTCGGACTCAAACAACTTGTTGACACCCCCACCCACTATGCCGGACACACGCTCGACCCAATCTTCACTTCCAGCAAGCACATCTCCTTCAATCACACCACAGCTCTCCATTGGACGGACCACAGCTGCGTTCACTTCAACTACAAAAAGACTACGACTCACAACCACCCACAACCAATTCCTCTGAGAAACTGGAATAAAATTACCACCGACCAGCTACTCACATCACTTCACCAATACCCTCCTGCAAAATCAACGGACCCAAACTAAGCAGCCACCAACCTCACACAATGGATCACCCACAGCGCTAACGAATTAGCCTCCTTGAAAAACCATCAAGTCAAGCAAGGCAGCAAAAAAGCCCCCTGGTTTAATGATGACCTTAAGAAATCCAAGAAGATCTGTCGCACCCTCGAGAAAGCCTGACGAAAAAACCCAACCACTGACAACCTGACCACCTTCAAGAACGCCACCCGCAAACACCACCAACTGATCCGATCCACCAAGAAATCAGCATTCAAGGATCGGCTCGACAACAACGCCCACAACAACAAGCAACTTTTCAACATCGTCAGAGATTTTACCATCCCCACCGCCGGCACCAACGACATCACTCCATCCCAAGACCTCTCCGAATCTCTAGCCTCGTTCTTCCACAACAAAATCGCAGACATACACAACAGCTTTGGAGACCAGTCCACCCCACCTGCCACCGAACAAACAACCCCCTCCAACAACCTTTACGCCTGGAACCCAATCACCACTGAAGACACCATCCGCCTGATGAACACCATTCACTCGGGATCGCCAACCGACCCTTGTCCCCACCACATTTTCAACAAAGCAGACTCCATTATCGCACCCCATCTCCGAGACGTCATCAACTGCTCCCTCAACTCCGCCACCTTCCCAGAAAGCTGGAAACACACCGAACTCAGCGCCCTCTTGAAGAAACCTGCAGCAGACCCCACGAAACTTAAGTACTACCGCCCCATTTCGCTCCTCCCATTCACTGCCAAAGTCATTGAGAAAGCTGTCAACAGTCAACTCGCCGCCTTCCTCGAATCCAACAAATCGCTCGACCCTTCACAGTCCGGCTTCCAAGCCAAACACAGTACCGAGACCGCCCTCATCGCAGCAACAGACGACATTCGAACACTACTGGACAATGGAGAAACAGCTGCCCTCATCCTACTTGACCTCTCCACTGCCTTTGACACAGTCTGTCATAACGCCCTTATACAACGCCTCAGCAACGCCGGAATATAAGGAAAAGCATTGGACTGGATCATCTCATTACTCGCCGGAAGAACCCAGAGAGTACGCCTCCCCCCTTTCAAATCGGAAGCCACTGAAGTCATCTGCGGTGTTCCACAAGGATCATCACTCAGTCCCACCCTCTTCAACGTATACATGAGTCCCCTCGCATCCAGCCAACACAACCTCAACATTATCTCCTACGCAGACGACACCCAGCTAATTCTATCCCTCACCAAAGACCCAAACACCGCCAAAACCAACCTACACAAATGGATGAAAGAAGTAGCCGAATGGATGAAGAACAGCCGTTTAAAACTAAACTCGGACAAAACGGAAGTCCTCATCTTGGGATCATCCCCCTCCGCCTGGGACGACTCATGGTGGCCACCGGCCCTGGGAGCGGCACCAAGACCAACGGACCACGCACGCAACCTAGGCTTCATCCTGGACTCCTCCCTCTCAATGACCAAACAAGTCAACGCTGTCTCATCATCTTGCTTCAACATCCTACGTATGCTCAATAAAATCTTCCGCTGGATCCCCACCGAAACAAGAAAGACGGTCACCCATGCACTGGTCACCAGCCGACTTGACTACGGAAACACCCTTTACGCCGGAACCACAGCCAAACTACAGAAAAAACTACAACGCTTCCAAAACGCCTCAGCCAGACTCATCCTAGACATCACCCGCCAAGCTCACATTTCCGGTCACCTGAAAGACCTCCACTGGCTCCCCGTCGACAAGAGAATTACGTTCCGTCTCCTCACCCACGCACACAAAGCCCTCTATGACCTTGGACCCGAATACCTCAACACGCGCCTGTCCTTCTACACCCCCACCCGCCAACTTCGATCGTCCAATCAGGCCCTCGCCACAATTCCTCGCATCCAGAGATCCACCATGGGAGGAATATCCTTCTCCTACTTTGCAGCCAAGACCTGGAATTCCCTCCCCACCCACCTCCGCCTCACACAGAACCACCTCTCCTTCAGAAAGCAACTCAAAACTTGGATATTTGATAAATAAAGCTCCCCCCCTCCCTCAAGCGCCTTGAGACCCTCTGGGTGAGTAGTGCGCTATACAAATTTAAACTTGACTTGACTTGACTATATCACTGCCTGCCACACCTAGGGCCTGCACATGTAAGTATGAAATGAAAAGAACTTGATACACATCCTTGTTTGAACCGTACCCCTACATCCCTGCCATATGTGCTCCTCGTATCACTATTGTAATGGTGCCATGCATGAGCGTGTGAAACTCACCGTACCCCTGCATTCACAAATGCGTGTGAAAAACACCCTGCGAAACGCACCGTCCACTGCATTCACAGATGTGTGTGAAATGCACCGCGTGAAACACACCGTACCCCTGCATTCACAAATGCGTGTGAAATGCACCCTGTGAAATGCACCGTACCCCTGCATTCACAAATACGTGTGAAACGCACCGTACCCCTGCATTCACAAATGCATGTGAATCGCACCTTGTGAAATGCAACGTACCCCGACATTACGTGCGTGTGTGTGCATCGTCTCACTATTGTAATCGTGCCATACCCGAGCGAACCGTACCCTGACATTACGTGCGTGTGTGCGCATCGTCTCACTATTGTAATCGTGCCATACCCGAGTGAACTGTACCCCGACATTACGTGCGTGTGTGCGCATCGTCTCACTATTGTAATCGTGCCATACCCGAGCAAACCGTACCCTGACATTACGTGCGTGTGTGCGCATCGTCTCACTATTGTAGTGCATTGGGGTTTGCCTACAGGCCTAATTCACATGTACAATGATGCAAGTCCTGTCAGCATTTTATGCCCTTTTCACATTATCAATGGTGTGCCAGTGTGTGTCTCTGGGAGATGGAGCAGGTTAAGTGATGTTGTTTCGCTTTGTCATCCTGACAGGTATAGGAGAGATATGGCTGGAGATCGTCAGGGCTGTCAGGACTGCGGGGGCCATCGCCAGCGGCTGCTCAACATTCAAAAAAGGTGGCTGGACCCGACGCATCGCCCGGGTCCAGCTCAAGATGGAGCCACCACGCTGGCATGGTGGAAGCCATCACCTCACCCCCCGTATGCTCCAGGTCCTGGCTGTGGTCTTTCCAGACCTCGATAGGCAGTTGTAGGAGAGACAGCAGCATGGAGGGGGTAAGTACATGGATGTTTGTAGTGTTGTGTGTCACCTTGCTTCTTGAGGTGCTCAGAAGCCTGGAAACACTCCCACAGTTGTGGTGTCTGGTCAGACAGGTTATATGTGCCGTGCATTTTCTATTCCCCATATTCAGCTGGTGCTCTTTTTTATCCCTACCCCTCCTTCACATGTGTCCCCTGGTCTGTGTGTATTCAAATTGGCACATGTTCATCTGGGGTGCAAGTTATTTAGACTGCACATTGATTAGTGCAAGATGTGGGAGGGTGGTCTGTGACATGTGTTGGAACCTTGCCTGTGCCATGACCTGTGCACTGTGTTGGGGCTCCATATTTGTTGGCACTGATGACGAGTCTCAACATAGGAGTGTGTGGTTTCAACTGCACACCCTTGCAGCATGCAGGACCATGTAGTGTCCTCAGACATGATGTACATCATTTGGGAGATATGCATAGTGCCATGGCGGTTCTTAATGTAACAGTCAGCTCATTCCAGAACCACGGATCAGTGTACCCACCACAGTCCCCTGAGACACCCTGGCCTCCTAATCATGTGTGTCATCAAACACTGTGCCCATTCTATGTGTGTTCAGCATGGGTCTGCCTCTGTGGCATTGGTCCCTGGCATAGTTTGCATTTTTCCTGTGTCTGCTACATGTGTCCACTGGACAGGGATACAACATGTGGCTTGTGCATATTCACACTGGGCAGTGCCTGTTAGCCTATTCACAACAATCTGTGGTTGGTTGTTTGTGATTAATATTTATTTATTTATTTTTTACATTTATATGGCGCACAGCTACCCAAAAAGGGTTTCCTGGCGCCGATGACTCATCGATGGACAGTAGCAAGCGGTGAAGGGCACTCTACTTATTTCTGGAAGAGCCAGGTCTTTATGTTCTTTCTGAATTTGGCGTAATTTTCTTCCTTGCGAATATGGGGAGGGAGTTTGTTCCACAGGGAAGGCCCTAGGACAGAGAAGGATCTACCTCCCATTCTTGTTAATTTGAATCTCGGGGTCGAGAAGTTTGCTGCGGTCTGAGAGCGCAGTTCTCTACCTGGGATGTAAGGGGTCGCTAGAGATTGTAGATACTTTGGTGCGGTACCGGATTTTATCCTAAACATGTAGCTCAGGGCTTTGAATCTAATGTGGTTTTCTACCCTGAGCCAATGTAGGTCATGCAGATGTTTCGTTACACTGGCCGTTTTTGGAATTTGGCACAGTAGTCTTGCCGCCGAGTTTTGGACCAGTTGTAAACGTTTGATGACTGCTTGATTTGAGCCCAGATAGAGAATGTTGCCATAGTCAAGCCGGGATGTAATGAGTGCGTTGACTACGGTCTTTTGTGTTACAAGGGGCAGCATCCATAGGATTTTTTTCAGCCATTTCAAGATGGTGAAACAAAGGCCTGCCACTTTATTTGCTTGTTGTTTCATCGAGAGGGCATTGCCGATGATAACTCCCAGATTTCTTACATGGGTAGCAGGGATGGGAATACTGCCAAGCTCAGAGGGCAAATGAGCAGTGGTCCATAGATCTTTATTTTTTCCCAGAACGAGGATTTCGGTTTTGTCACCGTTTAACTTTAGTTGGTTTTTGGACATCCAGCTGAAGATATTTTGGAGCCCTTGTTTGAGAATGGACGGGGCCATGGGATTAGACTCTCACAGTGAGAAGATGATTTGAGAATCATCCGCGTAAGTCATGAGGGTAAGTCCCGACCTATCAGCTAAATCAGCCAAAGGTCTAAGGTAGAGATTAAAAAACAAAGGGCTCAAAATGGAGAACTGTGGTACACCGTGTGGAGTTCTAATTGTGTCAGAACAGGCAATAGATGATGTCATCTGGAATGTTCTTTGGGACAAAAAAGACTCGATCCATTTAAGTGCTTTTCCTTGTATACCATTTCTCCCAAGTGTGGCCAGAAGATTGGTGTAGGAAATGGTGTCAAAAGCCGCACTCAAATCTAACAGAATGAGTGCAACTGTCTGACCGTCGTCTAGGAGTTTCCTGATGGTTTCGGTCATTCCCAGAAGAGCTGTTTCGGTGGAGAAACCTGCTCTGAAACCAGATTGTGACGGGTGGAGGAGGGAATTTGATTCAGTGAAAAGAGTGAGAGCTGAGTGGATGTGTCTTTCCAGTACTTTTGAAAAGAGCGGAAGAAGAGATATAGGTCGATAATTTGAAGGGGAGTTCGGGGTTGGCTGTAGGTTTTTTCAAGAGCGGACAGACCATGGCGTGTTTCCAGAGTGATGGGACTGTGGAAAGCAGAAGTGAGGAGTTGAGAGTTTCAGCCAAGATGGTCAGGGAGGGGTCGTCAATCTGTCTGAAGACGGTCGCTGGTAATGGGTCGCATGGGGAGCCAGATTTGATTGTCTTAAGGGTGGATATAAGTGATTCCAGGGTAATGGGAGGCCAGTGTTCAAGGATGTTAATGTCGTTTGACCACGGGGGTACTACCTCTCCAGGGTCAGGTGCAGGGGTGTTACTAGTGATATCTGAGATGATTTTTTCAATTTTGTCATTAAAGAAGGACGCAAGGTCTTGGCATTTTTTCCTATCTAAAGGGCGAGCTGTAGCAGTCGTGTTTGCGCCTGCCAGGTCTTTGACTATGTTGAAAAGTGTTTTTGCCTTGTTTGGCGCCATGTCAATGGTATTAGCCACATAAAAGGCACGAGCTTTGGTGCAGGCAGAGTGGTATGCATTTCTGGCTTTGTGGTAGGTCACTTTATTTTCGTGGGTATAGTCCTTGCGCCATTTTCTTTCTAGAGATTTGCATTTAGCTTTTTCGATCTTCAGGGTCTCAGTAAACCAAGGGGCTGGGGGGCGATGGGTGTTACTTTTTTGCTGGGATAGGGGGAGGCAGTCATCAACAGCATTTTCAAGCCATGCATGTGTGGCCATGGCAATACTCTCTATATCCGAGCCAGGGGCTGGGGGGTTCATGGCTAGAGTTTGTTGAGTTTTTCAACATCAAGTAATTTCCAATTTCTCATGGAGGATATGGGCCAATTGTTGTTTGGTTTAGAAGGTGTTGGCAGTTTTAGACAAAATTGAATGAGATGGTGGTCGGACCAAAATGTGGGGGTCGTGTTTAGCCATTTTATTTCACGAATGTTAGAGAAAATGTGATCTAGCAGGTGTCCTGCCCGATGGGTAGGGCCGGAGTTAAGTAGCATTAAGTTCATTGCAGCTAAATCATCTAGTAAATTAGTGCTTGCCGCGTTAGTGGGGTCGTTGAAATGCATATTCAAGTCTCCTAAAAGAGAAAAGTTTTTAGAGGAGAGATGAAAGGGTGTAATGTAGTTAGCCAAGTTCGCGGCCCAAGTGTTGCCGTTCCCAGGAGGCCTGTATATTAGAATGCCAGATGCAGTAAAATTGGGGTTAAGAGTGATTTTAAAAAACGCTGCTTCACAGTCAGGGATGCTAACGGGTTCAAGAATGCACGTGAGCTCTCTATTATATATAATAGCGATTCCCCCGCCCATTTGACCCTTGCGATCTCTTCTAACTATAGCATAGTTAGAGGGAAGAGCCATGGCTATATCAGGACCCGCGCTTTCGTGCAGCCAGGTTTCAGTTAAGAATAATGCACTGGGGTTGTTATCAAGTAGAAGATTAAAGATATCTAATTTATGCTGGGGTAGAGATCTACAGTTAATGCTATAAAATGAGAAATAGTGGGCCACATGTTTTGGTTGTTGTTTTGACGTTAGATTACGGAGTATAGGCTCAGGGTAGGGCTGATAGTTTGAGAGGGTAAAATTACAGTTACAGCAGGTGTTGGTAACAGTCTGTGAAGGAGATAGTATAGTGCATTTTTTTGTGTTTTTCGGGGCGTAAGCTCATTAAAAAGCCGGTGCTCATACCTGTTTTTTTCAGTATAGAAGGGGCATGCCCCGTGCCCCATGCCCCGTACTGTCCCGGACGGGCACAGACGGGCAGGTCTTAGGCTTGTCTTTGGCGCAGCTCTGGCGCGGTCGCAGCGCGTATTCGCTGCGCGTCATAGAGGGCGTCAGGCTTATGTAGATGACGGGCTGTTAATCAGCTCCGCCTCTACATGCTGGGCCAATCCGTGCCAGCCGGAAGAAGGTGCCTCCCTGTGCCCTCCACACAAACAAGCCTAGCGCTTGCGGTGGACCGGGGCAGCAGGAGTGAATAATGTCACAGGTGAGTCAGAATAAAAGTAACAACAACAAAGTACACAGTGCAGATTATAATCAATCGGCACAGTGCATTTTAAAAATTACTCGTGCTACCTAAACATAGATCGTTTAGTGCGCGTAGGTTTTAAAAGCTGGCAGTGACATCAAATATTAAGCAGTGTAAATCGAAAACTCATTCACACGGCCAAAGTTTGTATAACTCCGTACAGCTTCACCATTTGTATTCAATACATGCGCTTGTCATCAGGGAGAGTGACAGACACCAATGGGCTTATGTAGATGACTGGCTGTTAATCAGCTCCGCCTCTACGTGCTGGGCCAATCCGTGCCTGCCTCGGCCGTGAAGCCGAAAGAAGGTGCCTCCCTGTGCCCTCCACACAAACAAGCCTAGCGCTTGCGGTGGTCTGGGGCAGGCACGTATATGTAGTGGCAGCCCCACAAAGTGAGCTTGGGTTACTTTTTAAAATGTTGCTGCACAGTTTTTGTTACCCCGATTCTGAATTCTCACTTCTTGAGCTGTTTCAATCACATTGACTGAGGGATGGGGGTGTTGTGCAGGAGAGGTCTAATGGGCCTGCCTGATTTGGCCTTGGCAGTTGTGACCTGTGGGTGAGAATTCGCTGGTCGATGTTTGACCATGCCCTTCCCCTGTGATGGTGGACAGTGCTTTCATTTGGGGCTTGACAGCCTATGTCATTTTGTTTCCAGACATGATTGTGCCTCATTCATTTTTGCCACATGTATGTAGTTCTGGTGCAACGCTGTTTTGTCTTATTGTGCACACTACTGTGTTGACATTTCGCTGGGAATAAGGGTGTGTCCACGATGCAGCAATGATTTTGTTCTTCACAATTGCAGGCCCATTAGCTTTAGCATTGTCCTGATTTGGGACATATGGCCCACTTCACATGACAGCCAGTGGGTCTTATGTGCTAGCAACTGCATGATCAGGTAATGGATGCCCCTGTGAGGACTGAAATATTTAAAGTTGTCTCACATTGATGATTGTACCTTGGCACTCCCAGCACTTGTTAAAAGTTGTTTATGTTTTGAATGTGTTCATATGATGAATTGTGTAGGTAACACTTATGTGCCTGCATGATAGTTGTCACACAAGGTAGTGCACACAAAACAACATTTGCAATGTTTTGGAATAAGCAAGCAGCTTTTGAAGGAGGCCAGTGTTAGTGATTAATGTTGTGCCTTGATCTCCATATACATGACCCCACAGTGGTCTTGAGTTCTTGAGACTCCTTTGTCGTCAATTGTACAAACTAATGTGTCAAGCCATCAAGACCTCCGTTGGACCATGTATATGGCAAATCTGCTATGACATTTATTTCTAACAGTATTTCATCTTAATGTGCGCCAGCTGTTTCAATGAATGTATATATGTTTTTTGTGTGCATTTCATTGTGAGAGATCTTTCATGCAGGCACATACGTGTTCTCTTCACAAGATTGCGAATTAACACATTCAATACATGTTGAATGTGTGAAGTATGGTGAGTCCCAAGATGCCAACAATTTGTGACATTATTTTTCACCCAAATGTACTTACAGGGCTCTGAGTGTGGTGTCACCTTGGGGAGTGACGTGTGTTAGTTTGCCCTGAGGGGCACCACTACTGTTTCTTTGTGAACTTGAGGTGGCATCACTTCATTGTATAGATCAGCTCTCCTGTAAACAAACAGAAGCTTCTCCATGTCATTCTCATTCAAGTTGGGGCCTGGTGTGTTCTTTGGATCCTTGTGTCCAAGTAGCATTGTGTCTATACCAACTGTGCAGTACTAGTCTCAAATATGTGCAGAGCTATCTGGCTGTTACTCATGATGCATGCCATGATTTGCACTGTGACCTACTAATTGTGTGCTCAAGTGTCAGATGTGTACAGGTGACTGATGCATTTTTGTATCTTTTCCTTGCCCACAGCATCATTACCAGACACAGGAGGAGACATGAGCACGGACCAAGAGGAGGGACCCAACCGCAGTGCCACCACAGCGGAGGAGTCGGAGGGAGCCAGTGGTACGGAGGGTGAGGGGAGTCAGGCGTCCGGACCTTAGGAAAGGCGACACTTCCTACCATGTGGACGGATCGGCTTCTGACTCCCAGAAGGAGGGGGAATACGCGGCGTCACCATCCAACATCACTGTGTCTGTCCCCGCCTCCTCCAGACCCATTTCCACCCTCCCTGTTACTAGGGTCCCTTCTGTCCGTGTTGCCCCCATGTCTCCTTCGTCCCAGGCACCACAGCCCCTGCCCCTGTCTCCTCTGCTGCCCTCAGTGCGGAGTCTGTGGACCTACTCCGGCAGATTCAGGTTGGTCAGACATCAATGCTGACTGTCCTCCATGGCCATACTCGGACACTGAAACAGCTATTGTCATTCATGGAGGGCATGTCAGCTACGATGTCTGACCAACGTCGGATTGTAAAGTCCATGGACTCCTCACTGACGGCAGCAGTTGACCTCCGGCAGCGGTCTGTCCCCTCCCCTTCTTTGGACCCATCCACACCCCCTGCTCCCATACCTGTCCAGAGCACACGCAGAACAACAAGATCACGTACACCAACGGACACAACCAGCACACCACCACAGAAGTGTAAGCGCAGATCTCCTGGCACGCAATCTCAGAGGGATGCAGGCACACCCACAGGAACTGGGGTCAGACGGCAGGCACGCAGACAAGGACAAAGTCCGCAAGACTCACAGCCCTCTACCTCCACTCCCAGAGTGTCCCCGGGTGCAGGTGGCGGTCTGGCTGAACTGGCAGCAGTGTGCAGCTCCGAGTTTCTTTCCACCTTTGGCGCTGCACAAGCCATTGAGGAGGATACCTCCGCCCCTGCACCCACAACACCTACCCTTCCCACTACAGTCCCTGCGGTGCCTGGCCCTGACCCAGATGATGCCCCCCACGGGTCAACAACCCTTTAGGTCATTCATGTGCAGGCAAGTTTGGATCGACGACCTTCCAACGTCCCCCTAAGAGACTTTAATGTGGACTGGCCATTGGCCATGTTTGAGCTGGGACTCATTGTTTTACTCATTTTCCTTTGGAGCTTATAAAGCATTTTATTTTTCATTCTAAACTACTGCATTTCAGGTACTTGCTTTACGTACTTAGTGTCCTGGAGTTGGTGTCATGGTAATGTTTTGGGGTTGTGAAAGATGTCTATTTTATGATGGTAATGAGGTGGACCATGGTATCTATGTGCCATCACTATGTCTCTGCAATATATCATTGGTTGTGTGTGTTCAGTATGGCTACAGACATTGTCCCAAGGAGTGTTCCTTCCTCTGTGACACATGAGATCTTCACTACAGACAGTTGCACAATTATTGTGCTGACATCTGTGCAGATTTCCTATTTTGTTGACGGTTCCCTTCAGCAATGGCCATGCCTGATCACAGATGTCTACTGCTCATTAGGCTGTGCCATCCACGCTACTCACTGTACTTGTGTTTTGAGTATGTTGAAATGCCTTCATGGACACATTCACCCTTTTTCCCACTATGCAGGTGTGTAATCACAGCCTACCCCTATGTTGGGAATTGTTATGCAGGGTATTTGTGCACATGACTCACAATTGTGTGCATTGTATCTAAGGAGTTTCAACCCTATTCCTTCCATGAGAGAGTACATGTTGGTGGTCTGACCACCACCTGGACATTCATATCAACCCAGGGATGTACATGACAGTGTGTGTTCCCTTTAGCTCTCTTTGTTTTGTGGGCTGTTACATGACTATACACTATTATGTCATGATGGTAAGGTGTGTTGGATGCCAGCAACCTCCATGGATTGGTAAGCATGTGGGATCTGACATCACACCCACGTGTGGTGTGTCACGCAGTGTGTGACAGAAATCCATCCTCCATGGAGTGAGACTCTGCTGTAAGTGATGTGTTGCTATGGCACTATCAGGCAACTCACAAGTTAGGGATGTAAACATACCCCCATGTAGTTGTGGTATGATGATGATAATGCCACACCCTCTATATCTGAGCACTGCTGGGAGTACTCTGCACCCACCCCTCATACTGTTGGGCACTGCCGGGAGTCCTGTGCACCCACCCTTCTTATGTATGGGCACTGCTGGAAGTCATATCCACCCACCCCTCTTATGTATGGGCACTGCTGGGAGTCATATCCACCCACCCCTCTTAAGTATGGACACTGCTGGGAGTCATCTGCACCCACCTCTCATATGTCTGGGCACTGCTGGGAGTCATATCCACCCACCCCTTTTATGTCTGGGCACTGCTGGTAGTCCTGTGCACCCACCCCTCTTATTTCTGGGCACTGGTGGGAGTCATATCCACCCACCCCTCTTATGTCTGGGCACTGCTGGTAGTCATATCCACCCACCTCTCATATGTCTGGGCACTGCTGGGAGTCATATCCACCCACCCCTCTTATGTCTGGGCACTGCTGGGAGTCATATCTACCCACCCCCATACTGTTGGGCACTGCTGGGAGTCATATTCACCCACCCCTCTTATGTCTGGGCACTGCTGGTAGTCATATCCACCCACCTCTCATATGTCTGGGCACTGCTGGGAGTCATATCCACCCACCCCTCTTATGTCTTGGCACTGCTGGGAGTCATATCCACCCGCCCCCATACTGTTGGGCACTGCTGGGAGTCATATCCACCCACCCCTCTTATGTCTGGGCACTGCTGGGAGTCATATCCACCCACCCCTCATACTGTTGGGCACTGCTGGGCTTCATATCCACCCACCCCTCTTATGTCTGGGCACTGCTGGGAGTCATATCCTCCCACCACCATACTGTTGGGCACTGCTGGGAGTCATATCCACCCACCCCTCTTATGTCTGGGCACTGCTGGGAGTCATATCCACCCACCCCTCTTATGTCTGGGTACTGCTGGGAGTCATATCCACCCACCCCTCTTATGTCTGGGCACTGCTGGGAGTCATATCCACCCACCCCTCTTATGTCTGGGCACTGCTGGGAGTCATATCCACCCACCCCTCTTATGTCTGGGTACTGCTGGCAGTCATAACCACCCACCCCTCTTATGTCTGGGCCCTGCTGGGAGTCATATCCACCCACCCCTCTTATGTCTGGCCACTGTTGGGAGTCATGTCCACCCACTCCTCTTATGTCTGGGCACTGCTGGGAGTCATATCCACCCACCCTTCCTATGTCTGGGCACTGCTGGGAGTCATATCCACCCACCCCATTTATGTCTGGGCACTGCTGGGAGTCATATCTACCCACCCCTCTTATGTCTGGGCACTGCTGGGAGTCATATCCACCCACCTCTCTTATGTCTGGGCACTGCTGGGAGTCATATCCTCCCACCCCTTTTATGTCTGGGCACTGCTGGGAGTTATATCCACCCACCCCTCTTATGTCTGGGCACAGCTGGAAATCATATCCACCCACCCCTCTTATGTCTGAGCACTGCTTGGAGTCGTAACCACCCACCCCTCTTATGTCTAGACCCTGCTGGGAGTCATATCCACCCACCCCTCTTATGTCTGGGCACTGCTGGGAGTCATATCCACCCACCCCTCTTATGTCTGGGCACTGCTGGGAGTCATATCCACCCATCCTAATACTGTTGGGCACTGCTGGGAGTCATGTCCACCCACCCCTCTTACTTCTGGGCACTGCTGGGAGTCATATCCACCCACCCCTCTTATGTCTGGGCACTGCTGGGAGGCATATCCACCCACCCCTCATACTGTTGAGCACTGCTGGGAGTCATATCCACCCACCCCTTTTATATCTGGGCACTGCTGGGAGTCATATCCACCCACCCCTCTTATGTCTGGGCACTGCTGGGAGTTATATCCTCCCACCCCTCTTATGTCTGGGCACTGCTGGGAGTCATCTCCACCCACCTTCATACTGTTTGGCACTGCTGGGAGTCATATCCACCCACCCCTCTTATGTCTGGGTACTGCTGGGAGTCATATCCACCCACCCCTGATACTGTTGGGCACTGCTGGGAGTCATATCCAGCCACCCCTCTTATGTCTGGGCACTGCTGGGAGTCATATCCACCCACCCCTCTTATGTCTGGGTACTGCTGGGAGTCCTCTGCACCCACCCCTCTTATGTCTGGGCACTGCTGGGAGCCATATCCACCCAACCCCATACTGTTGGGCACTGCTGGGAGTCATATCCACCCACCCCTCATATGTGACGCACCGTACCCCAACATTCCTGGCATGTGTGCGGCTCTAATCACTATTTCAATGGTGCCATGAGCGAGTGCGTGTGACGCACCGTACACCAACATTCATGGCGTGTGTGCAGCTCGTATGACTATTGCAATGGTGGTATACGTGAGCCTGTATGACGCACCGTACATATAAACTCCCGTTGTTGCGGTACGTTGTTCTCATAGTCTAGGTCGTCGTCGGTTTCTATGCACCAGGTTGTAGGCGTACAGGACGGGGATGAGATGGATGAGGGGGTTCGCGGTGTGTATGTCGTGTACCTGGGTGCGGTTCGAGCCGGACTCTTCTTTTACGGCTGTTTTCGGGTCCCGTAGAAATAGGGTCGTACGGAGTGTCGCAGAGACGAAGCGTACTTGCTTGGCCGGAGACTGCTGCTTGTTTACGTACGGACGTATCGTACTGCGTGACCCGTATACAAATCGTATGTATTGTTGTGTCGTACAGTGTTTGTTATGATTCGTACGGGGATCTGCTTTGGGTTTGGATCGTACTTGATCGTACGTACGGGGAACTGGAAGGTGTACGATTGGTACAGGAAATACGCTCCGTACAGCTATTCGGAGCGCATTTTCCCGAATCGGAATCCACCCCTTTGTGTTTTGGGGCATTTTTAAAGTTGAGCTTTTTGCCCACAAACTTCATGTTTTAAAAAATAAGCACTGAAGGTACGCCTTCATTAGGGACTTACTTGGCTGCAGAGCACTAGAAAGTTAAAATGGTAGTTGCTGCTTTGCTTTTAGCTCCGGCCCTTCATGTTTTACAAATTAAAAAGTGCTCTAGATATTCATTCCCTTGAATAAATTGTCTGCAAACTATTTTTATTTAAATACACTAACTTGCCTATTAAAAATCAAACAAACAACAACTACCACGTTTAACTTCCCAGCACTCTGCAGCCACATAAGTCTCAAATGAAAGCCTGCAGCCAATACTTGATTTATAAAACATGAAGTGCCTGGGCTAAAAGCAAATCAGCAACTTCCATGTTGCACGGCTACTCCATGCAGTGTCACAGCACTGAACTTTCCGTCAACAGCAAAGTTAAACCTATAATCCTTATGGTGGTATTAGGGGATTCATTACAACACATTTTAAGATTTAATTCCTGATTGGAAAGGATTGCCTACTTCATGCCAAATAACTTTGACATCATAGTGTTATATCTTCTTTAATGATAAAGTTAGATTTTGCGTTACAGTTTTAGAAATGCCATTTTTAGAAAGAGGAGACTTTGTTGCTCTCTGTGCCTGCAACCTATCTCCAATACATGTCTAGGCTGGGTGACAACTACACTTTGTGCATTCTCTCTAGACAGTCACAACAGAGGAAGGGATGGGTGTGGCAGGGGATTTGTCTGTATTCATGTGAATTCTGATAGCCTTTCTGGCCAGGAAGGAGGAGAGGTGGTCCACATCATTTTTAGGGGGGGGGGGGAATATATTGCAAAACTCGACTCCAAAGTATCAGAGTGCTTTACATGTTCACTAGTTACATTACAGAGGGACACATTTAGGGGCATATTCTCAAGGACTTATCGCTGAGTTATCGGCACTTTATCCCAGCCAAAGTGGTGATAACGTTATCACCCTATTCACAAGCTTGGCTTACTGCCGATATCACCAGTTTTCCTGCGATAGCAGCTGCAAAAACATCACCACAGATGACACCGGCAACTAATGCTAATGAGATGCAGAGTAGGCGTTCCCGTGCAAAAAGCAGCGACAATATAACTTTACAACATTCTCAACGACCAGCCAGATCGGCGGTAAGATCACAAAACATGCGATAAGGTGCGTTAGCAGCAGGGATTTAACACCTGCTCTTACCTGGTGTAAAGTCGGACAATATGTGGTGTATTTACTATGGGTACTGTATCGATCCCCCTATTTCTGACCCTTGTCTGGTTAGTAATTAACTAGCAGCCATTTAACTGCACAGAAACCCGTTATCTGATTAGCCACACAACGGCACAGAAGCCCGTTATCTGATTAGGTCATAGCGCATGCCATCTCATTAGGCAAGCACTATTTCTCCAGCCCCCTAATAGGCATACGGTGTTCTCAAAACAAATCAAACCTACCACGACCTGGGAAATCCCCACAGCCATTGTTTTGATTTAGCCGAGAACTTCAGTAAAGAATGTGCGAACGACCAGTTCGTATGACATCCTTATTGACGTATTTATGTCCATCCTTACGTCAATCCCGGCACCCCTCAGGTATAAATAATACCGACATTGCCTTAAGCAAACACACGAGGTGGTGACAAGATTGGAGCAGCGAGACTTGCCGAGGAGCCCAGCTGACAGCAAAGCCCACAGACGCTGCCCCTCCTTTCTGACGCGCTGAGAGAGAGACGCTGCCTTTTCTCCTGCCGAGAAATCCAGCTCCGGTGCTTCCAAGCAGCCCTCGCAGGCAGCTGGAATATCAATACCTGAGATAAAGATACCAGCCCTCCAGCCTTCTAAATCCCAGGTACTGAACTGAATAACCCTTTGCAGAGAATTCTTGAAGCAGACTCTTGGCAAAGCAAACTTAACTTAAACTGCTACTTATCTACTCCCGCCCACGTATTAGGCTTAGGTCAGGTACATTGGGGTAGGTGTAGTTAGAAGCACCTGTTGAGTACGATTGGTCAATGTATATATGTATGTATCTATTTTATCCATTTTAAGTATCATATGGCTAAGAAACCATATCAATACTTTTACAGTATTATTTTATAATTCTGTTATTACAGTATGCACTTTACTTAACAATAAGTATTGCAATAATAGCGATTCATTTCTCTTGTATGAGAAAAGAGACTGATCAATAAATAACATCTTTTTATTGAACACGCCCGTCTCTTCCTTTTCTCTACAATCTGGTGAAACTAAGAATGCACTGAACTGACTGAGTAAAATAAGTTGTCTTTTGTTTTCACACGACTCTAGAGATACACTCTTGATTAGGGGAGAGCAAAGTTGTCATGTTCTATGGTTGTCAGAAACTAAATCCCTTCTTGTCTATCCAGGGAGGTTAAACTCCTCCTTGTCTATTCGAGAAAGTTTCTAGTGAACTCTGAGCTAGCTGGCACACACATAACTTTAAGTCTAATATCGACAGTAGAAGACCTAGTTAACCTCTGTCCTACGTCTATACTATTGAAGATATTATTCCAATGCGCAGAGCCTATTGGGATAATAGGAACTACACTACATGGCGCCCAACTGTTTGGATAGGCAAAAAATCTAACGTAAGACATTAGAGTAACTCAGTCGTGCTTTTTCACACAGACCCCTTTTTTCCCATAATACTCCAAAGACGCCTGGAGTGGGTGAAAGGTTATATCCGCCAAACTTAGTAGGAGGAGACTCCTATGTATGGTTCTTGGTTTATTCAACGTTGAAGGATACACTGTTCCAAAATATTGTGCTTCTAATCTTTGTTTCCATAGAAACCTGATCTGCAAATAAATAAAATAACTTTCTTGACATTAGAATGTCAGAAGCTGAAGAAGAAGAAAGGGAGACAGCTAGAATAGCAGCTCAACTGCTAGCTGCTGACAATAGTCTCCTACAGCAAGACCCGGAGGCAATACTCATCCCGGTCAACATAAGAAAATCTATAACTTTAAAACTTATAGAAAATGGGCTGACACCGAGAGGTGGTACAGTCATATTCGTAATTGAGGCACACGTATATCGGCAGACAGAGGTATTCTATTCATGGATAAACTTTCCAGCAGCAAATGCTGTAACAAAGGACTTCCACTATTACAAAATAGAGGAACCTCCTAATGAGTACACTCCTTTCGAGGAGGTGGAAATACCACTCAAATACCAAGAGCACCTGCTCTGGTTTAATGACGCCCTAAAACATAATAATCACATCACCAGGCTCGGTCCACTAGGTAGACCAGGAGCAACGTGGCCGGTCCTATCCGGATACACACCACATCCAGACATTGAAGAAATGTCTGCACCAGAACGTTTAGCACAGCTAAAACAATTAATTAAAATACATAGACAATTAGTCCAATATGTAATGCGGACTTCAACAGTCCAACCAGCTATTAAAATTCCACAGCTGATCCCTCACCAGGGGAACACAAATAAAATTACACCACAGAACATATAGTCCTGTCTAGGTAAAGTACCCGCAAAACGGGAACAAATTCCATTCTGGTTAGCACAAAAAATCACTCAAATAGAGGCGGTATTTCCAGATACCACCCCGGTTGAGAAACACAGGATTCTGACTATCTGTCTTCCAATGGGAATCGCACCACATGTGGAGGACTGTGACACTTGGGGTACAGTCTTTGCTTCCATTTACACAAAAACACATGGTGTTCCATCCATGTCAGTAATACCAGATGTGCTAAAACAAATTCAAGATGAATACGGTCCAGAACCTGCTTTAACTCTTGGTATGAAATTACTAAAAGACTTCAAGCAGGTCTCGGCAATATTATTAGCCAATATAAAAGGAGAAGCAGCAAATGTGGCGATCCGCCAGAGGTTGAAAGAGACAGATATAGCAGACCAACCATTTGAAATTGCCAGAATCATAGAAAAATCCTATGAAGAACTAGAAAGAGATAGTTTGGGTGGAAAACCGGTGAAACCTCAACTCATTGAAAAACCTGAAAAAATATTTATTAAAAATAATCTAAACACTCAAAAAAAGAGCTGGGATGGAAATAAACAATCCACTCCTAAAGAAAAAAGATTCCAGTCCAGAGGAAGGTCTCCTCGGCGGAGAGAAAGATCTCCGGACCAAGGACACAAGTCTCCCCAAAGGGAGCCCTCTGAGAAAAAATACAACCTTAGAAATAGGGATAATCTGAAGAAACCTGATAGATATCAAGATATTGATACACGTCCCTCTCAATCTTTTCAGACTTCCTCGCAGAAATCGGAAAGAAGAGGACGATCAGAGCACAGGGAAGAGCACGTCAAGTCGAAAGACAAGGAACCTGCTCATCAAAATAAAAAATTACAGTTTCCAAAAAAGAAGGTCGCCAGTATTAAAGTAATCAACCATGCCGAGAATACTGAGGACACAGCTGAAAAACGGAGAATGGGCTCAGACAATGCTAGACAGCGCAGCAGAAGTGAGCATAGCTCGCAAGATCCTTATGAATCATCTGGAGACAGTGGACACGAATGAATACATTCAGGTGGAAACTGCAGATACCAGAGTTAGCAAACCTCATAAAATATATGAAATAACATTGCGTATAGAGGGGGATAAGACTAGGAAAATAAGGGGTCTCTTTTGGGATAATCTCTCCAAGGGCTATGATATCCTTCTAGCTGAAAGAGACTGGCCACCAGAGTTTGTCAGGGAGTGCCCTCATGGCGAAGAAATAATTATGCCTGCCTTCTCAAATCATATTTCAATTCATAAAAATATACACTTGCAAGAAAGTGGGCAGTAGCCCAAGCTCCTGCATTATATAAAAACCATGTGGGATGGGATGAGGACTCTCCTCCTCACAAAATCCAGTTAAAATCACAACCTACTGCTCAGAGGCAGTACCCAATTAAGCAAGAAGCTAAAAAACGGGTAAAAGAGATCCTAGATCAACTTGAATACCAGTGATTGAAACCTGCACCTCACAAATGAATAATCCTTTGTTTCCTGTCTCCAAACCAGACAATTCATATCGTCTTGTTTTGGACTACAGACACCTTAACTCATGTTGCAAAACCTTTGCAGTACAAAACTCGCATAGTGCTGCACTAATGAATAACATAGTGCGCAAAAAATACAAAACAACATTAGACATCTCTAATGGATTCTTCTGTCAAAACATAGCACCAGAGAGCAGATATTTGACCGCGTTCTCAATAAATGGCGCGCAAAAAAAATTCTGTCGTTTGCCCCAGGGGTTCAAGAACAGCCCAGGATTATTCTCAGCAAGAGTATCAGAGTTACTACAAATATATGATGATGAGGCATTATCTTATGTCGATGACATCTATCTAACAGATGATGACTTGGATACTGACTTGAAAAGAGTGAACACCATAATACTTGGGTTCGCAGCAGAGGGTTACAAATTCAACTTTAAAAAGTCAAGAATTGCCCATCTAACTGTCCTGTTTTTAGGATATGAACTATCAAGTGAAGGCAAAAGCCTGGCTGACAATTTCCTAGAGAAATGTGCTGTAATCCAAGCACCTAGAATACTAAAAAACTTACAATCAATTCTAGGTTTCCTAAATTTCGGAAGAACTTACATTATAAATTATGCAGAGAGAGTTAAACCTCTCTATGATCTTATAAAACCAGATTTTAAAAGAATCAATTGGACTCAAAAACACACAGCAATTTTGAGATCTTTACAAACAGATATGTTAGTGAAAACAAAATTACAAACACGTGACAACACACGCAACCTTGTGATTCGAGTCATCCCAGGAAGATGCGGATTCACATACCTGACCTCTAATGAGGGAGAGAAGGTACCAACTGCATACAAATCACATTTGTACACAGAACCTGAAAAAAGGTTCAGCATTAAGGAAAACATCGTTCATGCGGTTCAAACAGCTGTAGCAAAGGAAAAATACCAAGCCGACGGTAGACAGGTTACAGTCAGAACAGCAGAATCAGCTTTTGAGGCATTAACAACACCATGTAATTTACCGACAACGGCACTGAATCCAGAATGGATACAATGAGTAAATTCTGTTGCTACAGACAAAGTAAAATACTATTTTGACCCGGAAATGAAAGAATTAAAATATCTAGAATATGAGAGAGAATACCCTCTGCCAATCGACATTCTGCCTTTACGACAATACGCCTGTGTAATATATACAGACGGTCATGCTCAACCCTCGGTTTGGGGAGAGCTGGCTTACAACGCCACATGCGAAATTGCAAAAGAAGTGTGGCGCGGAGGTAAATTAAGACCTCTACTTACAAAAACACACTCAGTGGAAAATAATTCAGAACAACAAACTGAAATAATAGCGTTAAAAATGGCGCTAGATAATGCCGATCGCGAATTCCCGACACTTATAGTGTGCGATTCGTATTACTGCGTCAAATCATACAATAACGATCTACAGAAATGGATTCAAAACGGTTACAAAGATGACACAGGTGCAACAATAAAGCAAAAAGTGCTTTGGGAACAAGTAGTTCTTTTACAGAAAGAACTACCAAAAACTCACGTGATACATTCACTGAGTCATCGGCGTGATGGCGTTCACGTTGCAGGGAATTCATTGGCTGAGACAGCCACAGCGGTAGCAACTAAATCGGCTTCCGTAGCTACAAAAAAGCGTGCAGTAAAATACATTGACGGAGAAACTGTGCTGGCAGTGAAAACGTCATCAAAAGGCGACTACCGATCAATTACCCACTCAATTATACATACATAATCGAAGCAAACTCAGTCCCTTTTGCTCGAATCCCTGGAGTGGGGGATAGAGTAATTCCAAACACGGACAGGAGAGGCTTGTTAATAGCAGACGCACATATGGGTGAGGGTCTCAGACACCTTAAGCTAAAAGATTCTCTGGAAGAATTACAATCAGTGTACTGGTGGCCAGGCATGAGCCTGCATCATCACATTTTTGTAAAAAACTGCCCAGACTGCAATAGAGATCGCAGTGGCGAGAGAAACGGTTTAATATCATGGCCTTTCACTCCAGAAAGTATCAAATCGAAAAAAAGAATAAAAACCCAGTATGAATAATGCGTCACATTAACATGTAAAGACTACTTTCACTTATATAGTAGACCCCAACTTTCGGCTGACGTCGGAACTGTTATACAAAGATTTGCGAGTCTAGAATGGCATATACGCTAGTAGCATGTTACGTTCTGATCAAAATCTTTCCTTTAGCTCTAAACAGCTTATGGGGGGTGCCTGGCCAGAATGAACATTGCATTGCGGGACTCTTCTCACTTCCTTCCTGAGGGAAACAGGATGGTGTAAAGAAAAAACCAAGGCATAAAGCAATCTATAACAGCAAAGATATTAGGTTCAGGAGCTGGGTGGGTCAAACATTTAATAAGTGTCCAACGTAGTCTAAATAACCTGCCAAGAAATTCTCTGAAAGGACTCAGTCCGTACGAACTATTGTTTGGGACTAGAATGTTAATCCAGGACTTAGATAGTCAGACTTCAGTGGTTAAAGAAAAATGCTTTGATATCAAAGATCGCTTGGCTTTTTTACAGGACTTAAATGAAACAAGAAAAGACCTGAGCAACATAAAGTTGAAACAGCAGCCAACAACCACTGAAGAAAAACCACCTGTCCCAGCAAGGCCTGTCTGGATTCCAATAGTCGGGGATCTGGTCAGAGAGAAGATCGCGGTGAAGAAGGAATTTGGGCCTTCTTACAGAAAAGCAGTTCCTGTCTTGTCTGTCAACGGGACAAGATCAGTAGTGCTACCGCCCCTTGCTGGTAAAAAGGAGAACCGAGTCATATCCATCGACCTGGTTAAACCACAATCATGTGGCCGATAACAAATAGTAGGCCAAGTGGACTCCCAAGAAATAGCAGAACACCAAAGTTTGCTACATCCACAGAGGTTCAAACTGAAAGACTGATCACATTTGGAAAATCTACAGTGAAACAACAAGGACTATGCAACAGAGCAACGGAACTTGAACCTCTTAAAACCCAAATCAAAGCTTTTCATCAAGAAACAACAACCTACGATGATGTAACTACAGAGTTTTCTAATGAAACAAAGCAAAAGCCAAAAGCAAAAAGTAATCCAGAAGCAATTGGAACAATTGACAGAACAGCATCCGGCTACTTCATCAACTTCGATGATTCTTCAGAAGGACAAAGCGAACCAGAAGTACAGCTATCAACAAAAACTTTTAAAGACAAAGCAAAGGAACTTTTTCATCAACTAAAGAGAACCTATCTGACTTCTCCATGGATTGAAATTTGGGTGACATTAGGTGCTTTTATCCTCATACTTTGGCTCATCATGGTACTATGCTTGGGACATTTCATTGAGGGAAAATATGCTACAATGGACACAGCAAGCCAGAAAATCAACTTGGTCCTTAAACCACACACATCTTCACACGTCAAGAAAAGAGTACTTTCTTCAGTGAACTTCACAGCCAATCCTATACCAGGCGGTGTAGCATGGGACAATACTGATTATGAAATCTATGGCCCTGTGGTATATAAATAAATAATACCGGATCTAGGTTTTACTGGACATAGCAATAACAGATAGCTCAATAAATAAGAGTCAAGATTCGAGGTAGTAGGAGTTTGCAGGTTTAATACAGCATAAAGGACAGGAACAGGACAACCTGCACGGGAACAGGATGGCAGCGCTGCCGGGGGCAGGATCAGAATCGGCATAACATTTAATAACAGTGCACAAATATATATACTAAAACAGTTACATTACAATGAATTACAGTAGGCGGAGCAGTGGGTGTAACAGGGGCGTATACATAGACATGTGATGCAAACGTAACAGAATATGTCATAAATGGGGCGGAAACATGGAGGGGGCTACCTAAGGAGCCGGGACCTCTAACCTAATGGTGCGCGCAAACTGACAATGACGTGTTACTAGGAGAAGCTGGGGGCTATGAACTCTGTGCTAGGAGCAGAGACTGAAGTCTGGAGAGTCAGGGCGACATGTGCCTAAACAATATCTAGTATCTGATGTTTAGAGAACATGTTGATAGAATCCAAAAGTTATCGGGGTAAAGGCTAACGGACTCTAAGAATGGTGCATGCATTATTCTACATGTAGTGCGTGATGAAGAATACTAAATGACCATTAAATGCAGTATTTCTCCGATTGGAGACGTAAAGGCTAGACAATGACGGAAACTATTGATGCGATTCAGTAGCTTAGGAATGCAGAGGAGGAGGGCTGGACTGATAACTAGAATCATAACATACTCTTGGCAGACTCAGAGGCAGAGCCAGGCTGAGCCGGGCACTGTGAGGCAGGAAGTAAGTGAAGGGTCAGGGATACAGGTGGGGGCTGTATCGCTCCTCAGCGAGGACTCAGAAGACAGGAGCTGAATCTGGTGTCCGGGCCCTTTTGAGGCCTAGAAACGGGGACTTTACAATAAAATAACGTGCACACTGAGAAACGTGGCAACGTAACTTTACATAGGCCTGATACTCGTAGTATTCACAAGAACTGGGAACTGACATACTAATGATGGACACAACTGTAATTGCGTCTTTAATCAAACATGGGGAATACATATGCATATTTAATCATGCACACATAACATAAGATGGAGGACACGTAGGGACACAGAACATGGCAAAATTTACTTTTCCACATTCCCTCCTTGTCACTACGTTTCCATCAGGAAACATCAATATTCATGATACCAGCTATCATTTCATACAGTATCATTTGCTCGTCTCGAATTTTCTTGGAACGGGATTTAGGACGGGACTCGGGACTAGGAATACAAGATGTAGCACAAATGCCGCAAATCGCAGGGCCACATTGTAAACAGAGGCAGCAACTGAATATGATCGCTACTGCAATACCCAGAAATGACAATACTTTCCATCCCCAGGCGGAAATTATATTCCAGAACCAACCGGACCATGTCCAGGTGCCTGGATCTTGGTGTAACATATGGGCAATTTTATGGAGTCTGGTAATAGCTGAATAAACAGACGGTGCGTTATTAGGAATGAAAATGCAGCAACTAGATCCGATGACTCTACATGCCCCGCCCCTATCGGCCAGTATGACGTCAAGGACGAGACGATTCTGGAGCACGACAATTCTCATAAAGGATTGCTCTTCGGTTAAGTTACCTAGAGCAGAAGTAGTCTCGATCACTACTGCTTCAAGTGTTCTGGTTAATCTACGTATCAGTTTACTATTCACGACAGTACCTAAGTAGGGGAAGACACCTTTATTGATATCTATGTATTGTTCTAGAGCAGTTTCAGTATAATCGACAATCGGGAAATTTCTCTTGTGTCTAGTATGTACTAGGAGGGAATTCCTATGATAGTCAGGTGGGGCTAGGAAAACTGGTGGCAGTAGGAAGGCAATGTAACATGTTCCCTCCCAATCGAGGGGCAGACGAACATATGCGGTCTGACCACAAACAAAATAAGAATGACGTGAAGCTTTGAAAATAGATTTCCCACTGTCACTATACTTGACAATAGTAGTACAATCACTATGGCCTACATGTACGGAACCATTATTTCGGACACATAATTCACCTTTGACTGGTAGTACTGAAATAGCAGGTAAGTCTGGAGTAGAATCAGACTGAACATTCAGGACCATGAAATTCGAAGAATAATTACCCAAATTATAAACTTCATTTTCTAGATCTAACCCTGTTCTGTGGGGAAGACCTTGCTTGTCTGGGAAACATGTACTGTTCAGAAAAGACATATCTGTTGAGGATGACGTTAACGTGGACCATGCTCCACACGAACCATTATGTGAAAATGGATAAGGAAAGAGTGGCAGAACTCCCTTCGGTGTCTGGAAAGGGGGGAGTCGACCACACACCCAACAATTTGTGGCATTGCTGGTCTGGTGTGAATAATGTAACATGCGGATAAAGGAGTTATTACGCATAGCAAGACGATATGAGAGTTCATGAGGAGGCAGATCACTAAACGTGTGCTCTACTGTAACATTAGCAGACTTATTTACATGAGAAACTGGAAAATACAAATAAAATGCATAACTGGTGCAGGAAATCATAATGCTAAAATATAGCAGAAAACATAAAATAATAGTGCAACTTCTAGAGTTCTCACTAACTCTCTCTCTGTGGGGGTCTATTATATACATGTCAGAAACCGGTCTAACCGTTTCACCTAGGGGAGGACTTAGACAATCAAACTGGCTGACTTATTTTACTAGACCTTAGTTTAAGCTTATACTCCTGCTGCGGAGTTTTCTCTAACGGGGAAGGGTTCGTAGCAATGTCTTTTGCGGGACAGTCCTTAAGAATAGTACTTTGGCAGTTTTTAGAATCCTCGGAAATGTTCTTTGAAACAGGTTTCAATCCAAAAAATCTTTTCACATGTGACAGGTGGACCCAGCCCTTCCTGCCTTCCAACTTGACGGCAGTACGGGTGGCCAGGAGGACCTGTCGGGGTTCCTTCCAGCGAGGCTCCAGCGGACTTGAACGATCAAAATTCCGGACAAGAACCATGGATCCGGGAACGATTTCATGCGGTGCCACCTCGGTATTGTCTGGAAATGCGGCAGCAACCTGTGAACGACAAGAGTTGAGGGCAGACATCAAGGAAGCTAGGTAATCTGTCAGCATATTACTTGAAACATCGGTAATACTTCGAGGTCTAGGTGTACCCCACATATTAGGGGGGCGGCCGAATACGACCTCATAAGGGGACAGACCTGATCTGGAATGTGCGACCATGCGCATATAAAATAGGGCAACTGGCAGAGCTACTAGCCAGTCTACACCTTTCTCTTTACATACTTTTGCGATTCGGATTTTCAGGGTCTGATTATGTCTCTCTACGAGACCGGCTGCTTCTGGATGGCGTACACAATGGAACTTCCACTGGTACCCTAACAACAGGGAAATATGTTTCATGAGCTCAGATGAGAATGGCTGGCCGTTGTCAGAATATACGACTCTAGGGAGTCCGTAGCGGGGGAAGAATTCACGAACCAACTGCTTGGCAGTGGTCGCGGCTGTGTAATCTGGTACTGGATATGCTTCTGTCCACCTGGACAAAGCGCATACAACTACAAGGACATACTTGAAACCTCGACATCGCTCCATCTGAATATAATCCATCTGGAGGACTTCAAAAGGGTGGTCAGGGGGCTGGAATCCACCTTGTTCCACCGGGACACTTTTACCTGGATTAAACTGACAACATATCATACAGGTACGGACTTTCTGCTTGGCTGCAGCTCGTAAATGCTTGTTGAACCAAATGGTCTGGATACTATCTAACATAGCTTTTTCTCCTAAATGTGCTGGACTATGTGCGGTATTGATAATGACTTGAACCATAGAATCGGGGAGAAACCATGTGGCTTTACCCTTCGTTACCCATCCCTGATCTGTCTGGACCCCTCCTTGTTCGGACCATTTCTTGATTTCCTCGGGAGTAGCATGTAACTGGATATCTATGACATCTTGAGTAGGGTCCTTAACTGTCATACAGGTAGTTGGATCTGGAGTGTATGTCGGTGTCTTATTTACTGGAACGTCTGGTGTCTGTGCTGTAAGCTTGGCTGTGCGATCTGCTAGATCATTACCTTGGGAAATAGTGTCAGTAACTTTCGTATGTGCTTTGCATTTCATGATAGCAATAGATGTCGGTAAGTGTATGGCATCTAACAGAGCTTGAATAAGGAGACCATGCTGAATCTTGGTTCCATGAGAAGTCATAAAACCTCTCTCCTGCCAGAGCACTCCGAAGTCGTGTACGACTCCAAATGCGTAACGTGAATCTGTGTAAACATTAACTTTCAGGTTCTTGGCGTGTATGCAGGCTTGAGTCAGAGCAACTAGCTCTGCTGCTTGAGCAGACAGGGTGTCAATACGATGTGTTTCAATAACTTCAGTGTCAGTAGTCACTGCATACGCGGCTACTAGTTCTCCTGTACTTGTTCTCATACATGAACCATCCACATAAAGTGTCAGGTCGGGATCTGGTAATGGAATATCTGTCAAGTCTTGTCTTGGCTTAGTCATAATGTTAACTACTTCCACACAGTCATGTGTGGCAGGATTTGAAGTAACTGACGGTAACAGTGTAGCAGGATTTAAAACGTTGCAGCGTCTGATTTCTATGTGTGGCTGGAACAGTGTCAATTCATAACCTGTTAAACGTGCAATTGTCAAGTGCTGAGTCTGTGTTCGGTTTAAAAGAACTTCCACGGAGTGTGGAACTTGTACTGTCAAGGAATGTCCTAATACTATAGAATCACTTTGTCTGATAGCTAGTGCTGTGGCTGCAACTGACTTGAGGCACGCAGGCAGAGCCTGGGCTACAGGATCTAATGTGCTCGAAAAATAAGCACAGGGCTTGTATTGTCCTGCTTGATCTTGTGTGAGAACAGATAATGCTGTACCTTCGCGTTCAGTGACAAAAAGTGTAAAAGGCTTACTGTAGTTCGGTGTTGCTAGAACTGGAGCTTGGCATAGAGCTTTCTTTAACTCATTGAAACTAAGTGTATGTTCAGATGTCCAAGGGAGGACAGTCGATACGGCTGCCTCCTGTGTCGTTAACTGTATCAGTGGTTTAGCTAGAAATGCATACTGAGGAATCCATTGTCTGCAGTAAGAAGTGAGGCCGATAAAAGCACGTACCTCCTTCTGGGTCTTGGGCTGAGGAAGACTCGCTATTAACTGGATACGGTCAGGTGTCAACTGCCTAACCCTCTTGGACAGTAAGTGGCCTAAATAGATCACTTGCTGGACACAGAATTGAAGCTTAGAAGGGGACACCTTGTGCCCCATCTCGGCTAGGAAATACAAGACTGTAAGGGATGCTCGCTCGCAAGCTCGTTCAAAACGGGCTGTGATCAGTAGATCATCGACATACTGGAGCAGGGCAGTGTCAGTTGGCATGTGAATATTGTCTAGTTGTCTCTTAAGTGCTTGACTGTAAATACTTGGACTTTCTGTGAAACCTTGAGGAGCGCGTGTGAACATATAGCTCCTTCCATTTAAACAAAATCCGAAAAGAAACTGGCTGTCTGGATGAATGGGGACACTGAAAAACGCGTTCTTGAGGTCTATGACTGAAAAAAATGAGGCTTCAGAATCAATGGCTGTCAATAGGGAAGAGATATCTGGGACAACTGGGTACTGGGGAATAATACATTTGTTGAGTTCCCGAAGGTCAATCACTAATCGATATACTGGGGGTGCATTTGGATCAGTACGTTTCATGACTGGAATTGTGGTATATAAATAAATAATACCGGATCTATTTTTGAGTGAATGAATGAATAACAGATAGCTCAATAAATAAGAGTCAAGATTCGAGGTAGAAGGAGTTTTGCAGGTTTAATACAGCATAAGGACAGGAACAGGACAACCTGCATAGGAATAGGATGACAGGGCCCAGCAGCTGCTGGGGCTGGGTCTGGGATGAGCGCGCTGCCTTTTAATAACAATACATGAGCATATATACATAACGCAAACACATAGCATTACATTGCAGTAGGCGTAGCAGTGGGTGGAGCAGAAGCGGTGATGCGTAGCAGTCGCGAAAGATAAGGGATAAAGAAGGCGTAACTCAGACATGTGATGCGAACGTAACAGAATATGTCTTGAATGGGGCGGAAACCATGGAGGGGGCTACCTAAGGAGCCGGGACCTCTAACCTGGTGGTGCGCGCAAACTGGCAATGACGTGTTACGAGGAGAAGCTGGGGGCTATGAACTCTGTGCTAGGAGCAGAGACTAAAGTCTGGAGGGTCGGAGCGACATGCACCTAAACCCTATCTAGTATCTGATGTTTAGGGAACATGTTGATATAAACTAGAAGTCATGAGGGAAAAAGCTAACTGACTCTAAGACTGGAGCATGCATTTATTCTACATGTAGTGCGTGATGAAGAATATTAAATGACCATTAAATACAGTATTTCTCTTAACATGGAGCCGAATAGGCTAGACAATGACGGAAACTATTGATGCAGTTCAGTAGCTTAGGAATGCAGGGAAGGAGGACTAAACTGATAGCTGGAATCATAACATAGTCTTGGCAGACTCAGAGGCAGAGCCAAGCTGCACCGGGCACTGCGAGGCAGGAAGTAAGTGAAGGGTCGAGGATACAGGTGGGGGCTGGATCGCTCCTCAGCGAGGCTCAGGAGACAGGAGCTGAAGCTGAATCTGATGTCCGGGCCCTGTTGAGGCCTGGAAACGGGGATTTTATAATGAAATAACGTGCACACTGAGAAACGTGGCAACATAACTTTACATAGGCCTGATACTCATATTACTCATGGAGACTGGGGAATGACATACCAGAGGTGGACACAACTATAATTGCGTCTTGAATCGGACATGGGGAATAACATATGCATATTGATCATGCACACATAACATGTGATGGATGACACGTAGTGACACAGAACATGACAAAAATTTACTTTTCCACATTCCCTCCTTGTCACTACGTTTCCATCAGGAAACATCAATATTCATGATACCATCTATCATTTCATACAGTACCATTTGTTCATCTCGAATTGTCTTGGAACGAGATTTAGAACGGGGCTTGGGACTAGGAATACAAGAGGTAGCACACATGCCGCAAATCGCAGGGCCACATTGTATACAGAGGCAGCAGCTGAATATGATCGCTACTGCAATACCTAGAAAGGACAGGATTTTCCATCCCCAGGCGGAAATTATGTTCCAGAACCAACCGGACCATGTCCAGGTGCCTGGATCTTGGTGTAACAGATGGGCAATTTTATGAAGTCTGGTTATAGCTGAATAAACAGACGGCGCGTTATTTGGAATGAAAATGCAGCAACTAGATCCGATGAGTCTACAGGCCCCACCCCTATCGGCCAGTATGACGTCAAGGACGAGACGATTCTGGAGCACGACAATTCTCATAAAGGATTGCTCTTCGGTTAAGTTACCTAGAGCGGAGGCAGTCTCATCTACTACTGCTTCAAGGGTTCTTGTTAACCTACGAATTAGCTTACTGTTTACAACTGTACCTAAATAAGGGAACACACCTTTATCAATATCAATGAATTGCTCTGCAGCAGTTTCAGTATAGTCGACAATCGGTAGGTTTCTCTTGTGTCTAGTATGTACTAGGAAGGAATTCCTATGGTAGTCAGGTGGGGCTAGGAAAACAGGTGGCAGTAGGAAGGCAATGTAACAGGTTCCCTCCCAATCGAGGGGCAGACGAACATATGCGGTTTGACCACAAACAAAATAAGAATGACGTGAAGCTTTAAAAATAGATTTCCCACTGTCACTATACTTGATAATAGTAATACAATCACTATGTCCTACGTGTACAGAACCATAATTACGGACACATAATTCGCCTTTGACTGGTAGTACTGAAATAGCAGGTGAGTCTGGAGTAGTATCAGACTGAACATTCAGGACCATGAAATTCGACGAATAGTTACCTAAATTGTACACTTCATTTTCTAGATCTAAACCTGTTCTGTGGGGGAGACCTTGCTTGTCTGGGAAACATGTGCTGTTAAGAAAAGACATATCTGTTGAGGATGACGTTAACGTGGACCAGGCTCCACATGAGCCATTATGTGAGAACGGATAAGGAAACAGTGGCAGAACTCCCTTCGGTGTCTGGAAAGGGGGGAGTCGACCACACACCCAACAATTAGTGGCATTGCTGGTTTGATGTGAATAATGCAACATGCGGATAAATGTATTGTTACGCATAGCGAGGCGGTATGAATATTCGTGAGGAGGCAGATCACTAAACGTGTGCTCTACTGTAACATTAGAAGGCTTATTTACATGTGAAACTGGAAAACACAGGAAAAATGCGTAACTAGTGCAAGAAATCATTATGCTGATGAATAATATGAAACTTAGAAAAACGATACATCGAATTGAGCTTTGACTGACTCTCTCACTATGGGGGTCTATTTTATACATGTCAGAAACAGTCTAACCGTTTCACCTAGGGGAGGACTTAGACAATCAAACTGACTGACTTATTTTACTAGACCGGAGTTTTTGCTTATACTCCTGCTGCGGAGTTTTCTCTAACAGGGGAGGGGTTGTGTCAATGTCATTTGCGGGACAGTCCTTAGGAACAATGTTTTGACAAGTCTTTAAGTCCTGGGAAATGTTCTTGGAGACCGGCTTTAATCCGTAGAATTTCTTGACGTGCGAAAGATGCACCCAGCCGCGGCGTCCTTCCAATTTCACAGCTGTACGGGTGGTGAGGAGGACCTGACGGGGCTCCTTCCAACGTGGCTCCAGCGGACTTGATCTGTCAAAGTTCCGGACGAGCACCATCGAACCTGGAACGATCTCATGCGGTGCCACCTCGGTATTGTCTGGAAATGCGGCGGCAACCTGTGAACGACATGAGTTGAGGGCAGACATCAAGGAAGCTAGGTAATCTGTCAGCATATTACATGAAACATCAGTAATACTTCGGGGTCTAGGAGTACCCCACATGTTAGGGGGGCGGCCGAATACGACCTCATACGGGGACAGACCTGATCTGGAATGTGCGACCATGCGCATATAAAACAAAGCAACTGGCAGAGCTACTAGCCAGTCCACACCCTTATCTTTACATACTTTGGCAATTCGGATTTTCAGAGTCTGATTATGTCTCTCGACAAGACCAGCTGCTTCAGGATGGCGTACACAATGAAACTTCCACTGGTACCCTAACAACAGGGAAACGTGCTTCATGAGTTCAGATGAGAATGGCTGACCGTTATCAGAATATACGACTCTAGGGAGTCCATATCGAGGGAAAAACTCACGAACCAACTGCTTGGCAGTGGTCGCGGCTTTGTAATCTGGGACTGGATATGCTTCTGTCCATCTGGACAAAGCGCATACAACTACAAGGACATACTTAAAACCTCGACATCGCTCCATCTGAATATAATCCATCTGGAGGACCTCAAAAGGGTGGTCAGGAGGCTGGAAACCCCCTTGTTCCACCGGGACACTTTTACCTGGATTAAACTGACAACATATCATACAGGTACGGACTTTCTGCTTAGCTGCAGCTCGTAAATGCTTGTTGAACCATATGTTCTGGATACTGTCTAACATTGCTTTTTCTCCTAAATGTGCTGGACTATGTGCGGTATTAATGATGACTTGAACCATAGAGTCGGGGAGAAACCATGCGGTCCTACCCTTTGTTAACCATCCTTGATCTGTCTGGACCCCTCCTTGTTCAGACCATTTCTTGATTTCATCGGGAGTAGCATGTAACTGGATATCTATGACATCTTGAGTAGGGTCCTTAACGGTCATACATGTAGTCGGATCTGGAGTGTGTGTCATGTTAACTGGAATGTCTGGAGTCTGTGCTGTAAGCTTGGCTGTGCGATCTGCTAGATCATTACCTTGAGAAATAATGTCAGTAACTTTCGTATGTGCTTTGCATTTCATGATAGCGATAGATGTCGGTAAGTGTATGGCATCTAACAGAGCTTGAATAAGGAGACCATGCTGAATCTTGGTTCCATGAGAAGTCATGAAACCTCTCTCCTGCCAGAGCACTCCAAAGTCGTGTACAACTCCAAATGCGTAACGTGAATCTGTGTAAACATTAACTTTCAGGTTCTTGGCGTGTATACAGGCTTGTGTCAGAGCAACTAGCTCTGCTGCTTGAGCGGACAGGGTATCAATGCGGTGTGTCTCAATAACTTCGGTGTCAGTAGTCACTGCATACGCGGCTACTAGTTCTCCTGTACTAGTTCTCATACATGAACCATCCACATAAAGTGTCAGGTCAGGATCTGGTAACGGAATATCTGTCAGATCTTGTCTTGGCTTTGTCGTAATGTTAACTACTTCCACGCAATCGTGTGTGGCAGAATTTGAATTAACTGATGGTAACAGTGTAGCAGGATTCAGGATGTTGCAGCGTCTAATTTCTATGTGTGGCTGAAACAGTGTCAATTCATAACCTGTTAAACGTGCAATTGTCAAGTGCTGTGTTTGTGTTCGATTTAAAAGAACTTCCACGGAGTGTGGGACTTGTACTGTCAAGGAGTGTCCTAGAACTATGGAATCACTTTGTCTGATAGCTAGTGCTGTGGCTGCAACTGACTTGAGGCACGCAGGCAGAGCCTGGGCGACTGGATCTAATGTACTAGAAAAATAAGCACAGGGCTTGTTTTGTCCTGCTTGGTCTTGTGTGAGAACAGATAATGCTGTACCTTCACGTTCAGTAACGAAAAGTGTAAAAGGCTTACTGTAGTTCGGTGTCGCTAGAACTGGAGCTTGACATAAAGCTTTCTTTAACTCGTTGAAACTAAGTGTATGTTCAGATGTCCAAGGGAGAACAGTCGATACGGCTGCCTCCTGTGTCGTTAACTGTATCAGTGGCTTGGCTAGAAATGCATACTGAGGAATCCATTGTCTGCAATAAGAAGTAAGGCCAATAAAGGCACGTACCTCCTTCTGGGTTCTGGGCTGGGGAAGACTCGCTATTAACTGGATACGGTCTGGTGTCAACTGCCTACCCCTCTTGGACAGTAAGTGTCCTAAGTAGACCACTTGCTGGACACAGAATTGAAGCTTCGAAGGTGACACCTTGTGCCCCATCTCGGCTAGGAAATACAAAACCGTGAGTGACGCTCGCTCGCAGTCACGTTCAGAACGGGCTGTGATCAGTAGATCATCGACATACTGGAGCAGGGCAGTGTCAGTTGGCATGTGAATGTTGTCTAGTTGTCTCTTGAGTGCTTGACTGTAAATACTAGGACTTTCTGTGAAACCTTGAGGAGCGCGTGTAAACATATAGCTCCTTCCATTTAAACAGAATCCGAAAAGAAACTGGCTGTCTGGATGGATGGGAACACTAAAAAATGCATTCTTGAGGTCTATGACAGTGAAGAACATGGCTTCGGAATCAATAGCTGTCAATAGGGAAGAGATATCTGGGACAACTGGGTACTGAGGGATAATACATTTGTTAAGCTCTCGTAAATCAATCACTAATCGATATACTGGGGGTGCATTTGGATCAGTACGTTTCATGACTGGAATGATCGGAGAGTTACATACATTGGAGTCAGTTTCTACAACTACTCCTTGAGCCATGAGCTTGTCAATAATTTTGGATAAGGCTGTTACAGCCTCAGGTGGCAATCTATACTGCCTGATTCGTGGTAACACTACACCTGGTTTGAGAGTCACACGATGGGGTGTGATTTGCATGTAACCTACATCAGTTGGACCTTGCGCCCATAAATGCTGCGGAACTTTAGACAGTCTGGAATCAAAATCTCGTAATACATAGTGACCCTTAAAGTCACGTAGGAACAGACGTATTCCCTCCGGGGAACAACATATAACTGCACCTAACTCTTTCAGTGTTTTAATGCCTAATAGATTTTCTGGACATGATTTAGTAAGTAACAGATCAGTAGTGCGGGACAATGGACCTACTTCTAGAGTGACTGGCTTTGAAATCTCATTAACGATAGGCTTTCCTGAAAATCCAAGGGAAACATTTCTTGAGCCTGAGAGCGGAGCCCCTGGAACTTCGGCATGACTAATTGTGGTCCTACTTGCCCCTGTATCAATCAAAAACTTTCTGTCTTTCCCTAATACTTGACTGTGAACATAGGGACCTTCTTGATCTACAGGTATCTCGATGAGAGGCAAGCCTACCTCCCTCTCTAGGCTGTTTCATGAATATGGCTGGTACTCTGGATACTCAGACTGTGCATACTGGTACATCTGCGATGTAACATGCTGGGTTGCAGCAATAGGCTGCGGTACTGTAACTGTCTGTGGTGCATTCTGTGGCTGAGGAATCTGTGAAACTTGCTCCTGTCTAGGCGGACGTGGTCTTTCTTTAGTCTTACCAGTAGCTATGTTATGTTTCAGAACTGCACACTCATTTATAAAATGACCTGGCTGTTTACAATAATTGCAGTTCCCTTTAACGGGTGCTGCAGGATGACTGGCTTGATTCGGACCCCTCTTCTGACTGTCTTGAGGAACAGATTGTGCAACTAGCACTTTCATTTTCGTGTCTTTCATACGTTTTCTCTCGTGTTCCTGTTCTTCCCTGATTCTATTCTGGTGATACTGGAGCATCTGGAGCATCTGGGACGGAGTATTAGCTTGCCAGGTGCTTTCGACTTTCAAAACTCGATTTTTAACTTGTGGGCTTGAATTCTCGACTAATTTAGTAACAAAAAGGTGAGGGTACGACTCACTACTTGTCTTGAGGCCACTGTTGATACTAAAGCACTTTTCAAACCTAGAATAAAAATCACTAATATCTTCATCTTGTTTCTGTTTACAGGCTGAGATTGCATCCCAGTCTTCTTTTCTCGTTGTTAATAATCTGGGTAAAACTTGAATCAATAATTCTGGTAATTCTTTACATTTATCTCCAAGACCAGTACCTGGTACACGTGACTTGTCTTCAGCTTCTAGAACTGCCCAATCGATCTTTTTCTCTCCCACCTCCCATTCTTTTTCTTTAAGCTTTTCATACACCCCTGCGGGCAACAGAACCTTTAACATTTTAATGATATCTGGGTATGTGTATTCTCCCATACGGAGCATGTCTTTTAATTCTCTATGGAACCCTGCTGGATCTTTGTCATGACAGGGAATTAATTTCTTCATTTCGAGAAGTTCCATCTTTGTGATTGGGGTGTATACAAACACTCGCTGCATTTCGCCACCCGCTCCTCTGACTGGGTGGACTTCTCGTAACGGATTCTGTCTGTCTATGTAGAATGATTTACTTTCTGGGGGTGAGACATGAACAAAATGCGGGTTCAAGAATGTTCTATATTTGTGGCGCTGTTCTAGAATTACACTAATTAAATCGGTACCTAGACCTCTCCATCTGTACTGGAGTAATTCGTTCAGGATATCATGTAACGGGCCTGGATCAGAGTGCTGACCCTCATACAGAGTAATGAGGTGCTGGATCATATACATACCCACCAGTCGTTGCTCGGCTGGGGGCATTTTCAGAAACATTTGTGCCACTATTTCGTCTGGAAAAGTGGTAGAATCAGTAATCCATCTGACTGCTGATCGGACTAGTTCCTGTTCATGCATAGTACTTAACTCACTATAACCGATTCGTGATTTCAGAATGTGATCGGTAACTTGAAATACTTGTTCTAGGGAACCTTGTTCTGGTGCTGTATGATGGAAAATTGACTTGTGTTCTAGGCGTAAATGGCGATCTGGAAATCTAGGTTTTCCTACATACGCTATTCTGGCAGTATTCTCATCCTCTACCTCTTCAGTATCAGAGTTACTTTCTTTCTCGCTTACTTGTGCTGCTTTACGTTGTTCGTGTATCTTTATTATTTCTCTACGGATTTTCTTGTACATACTTTCCATGGCACCAATGGTATTGTGCTTTCCTTCGGCTATATTATCACTCCACTTTGTTAGAGTTTTCATTTCTTCCGGGTCTTTAGACGGGTAATCCTGTTCTCTTATTAGACAGTTAATTAAGAACTTTAATATCATACGCTGAATCTCGGCTTTCCTTTGAGACATGGCATCACTAATACTTTGTGGGTCATCCCCTGTACGGATGAAACGATATATCCGGTCTAGATCTTCTTTCATATTCGGCAGGGTGACTAGATACTCGGTCACTCTCCTTACGCGTACGGAATATAAAACCATATTAAACTCGCCTGGAACTGGGTCATAGACACATTCGCCAAGGGTTTGCCTGATCTCTGCAACAGACTTATTACTCTTGGGAGTACGCTGTGATGCTTGAGCATGTAATTCGAGTGCTGATAAACGCTTGTATGGCGGCGGGGTTTGAGGAAGACCTCCTCCTGCGGCCCCTAAACTAGAATCATCAACTGATGCTTTTCGTCCTGGCAGGGTGGGTAATTGTAACGTGGGCTGGACTTGTATGGCGGACTGACCCGGGGGAGCTGTTAAGGGCACCCCGGTGTCTGGAGGAGCAGGAATTACCTGATTTACAGGGACGGGCGGAGCGCGAACAGGATTTGCATATTCGGGGACTGTGTCGTCCAAATAGGACGAGATGAAAATATCAGCTGCGGTCGGTTTGTGACGTAGTTTGGTCGAAACTAGTGGTGGCGGAAAGTTACTGGATGCCTCCGGGGTCGCCTTTGGCAAGCCTTCGGCAAGAAGAGGATACATACCCTTAATAAGGGCATGCCTCTGTCTGTCTGATTGCTCAGTTCTAACTCGTTCACCTATCTCGATTAATTCTCTTTCTTGGGCTCGTTCTTGGGATTCTCTACTTAATTCTGATTTTCTGATTTCTTTTTCGGTTCTTTTATGAGCTTCTTTGCGCCATAACTCGATGGCGTCTTTCTGCGACTGTCTGGCTTTCTTTTTCCATAATGCTTCTTCTACTCGCATGATGCATTCGGCATCCCATGTACCCGATACGGGCCATCTATACTTTTCTTCTAACTGTTTGGTATACTCTACCCATAAATCTAGATACAATATGGCACTTATGCCATGTTTCTGATACATAAAATGACCTGGACTGTCCCTAGGCGGGACGGGAACTGCTGCTTCCAGCAGACCCTTTCTAGTTTTTAACTGACGTAACTTTGAGAAGAGCGGCATGACTGGACTCTAATCTGGACAAAATACAATACACAATGAAAACACGAAATCACGTCGCACTCATACCACAACATTAAAATACATGAAGAACATTTAAAAATAACAGTTCGAACAGAATACTACCTGAAAATACCGTGAACAGAACACTTGAAATTTCTCGAGAACAGAAACTGACTAGAACAGAAACTAGATGCACTGCTGAAACAGTACGAAACTTACCGGTCTCATAAAGAGACACGTCAGGACCCGCATCCACCGAAGCGGACACTTCGTTTGTGGGACTGTGTACCACCAACCCACAGACCAGAGTCAATGAAATTGACCCTGTCTAGATACCACCCCAGTAACGGTACTCACCGGGCAGCAAGAACGGAAGGCCTCGGACTGGACTGGACTGCTACGACGATGACGACGAACTTCGGACTTCGGACTTCAGTTACGGGTGGACCTCCGGATACCTCGGACCTTGGACTCTTGGCTTGGGCTCTGGTCGGGACTCGCCGCGTTCCTCCACCGTCTCGTCTGGATGCTGGACCGCCTCCTCCGTCTCCTCCGTGGGCCTGAGGGATACTTGAGCAGAAATATCTGCCACTGCGCAGAAGAGTTCCGTCACGACTGCAGAGGGTCAGGGGGTCGGCGTGGCTTCACCGACGCGTGGGGAAAGGGCAAGTCCCTATTCGGGCGCCATTATGTGGTATATAAATAAATAATACCGGATCTATTTTTGAGTGAATGAATGAATAACAGATAGCTCAATAAATAAGAGTCAAGATTCGAGGTAGAAGGAGTTTTGCAGGTTTAATACAGCATAAGGACAGGAACAGGACAACCTGCATAGGAATAGGATGACAGGGCCCAGCAGCTGCTGGGGCTGGGTCTGGGATGAGCGCGCTGCCTTTTAATAACAATACATGAGCATATATACATAACGCAAACACATAGCATTACATTGCAGTAGGCGTAGCAGTGGGTGGAGCAGAAGCGGTGATGCGTAGCAGTCGCGAAAGATAAGGGATAAAGAAGGCGTAACTCAGACATGTGATGCGAACGTAACAGAATATGTCTTGAATGGGGCGGAAACCATGGAGGGGGCTACCTAAGGAGCCGGGACCTCTAACCTGGTGGTGCGCGCAAACTGGCAATGACGTGTTACGAGGAGAAGCTGGGGGCTATGAACTCTGTGCTAGGAGCAGAGACTAAAGTCTGGAGGGTCGGAGCGACATGCACCTAAACCCTATCTAGTATCTGATGTTTAGGGAACATGTTGATATAAACTAGAAGTCATGAGGGAAAAAGCTAACTGACTCTAAGACTGGAGCATGCATTTATTCTACATGTAGTGCGTGATGAAGAATATTAAATGACCATTAAATACAGTATTTCTCTTAACATGGAGCCGAATAGGCTAGACAATGACGGAAACTATTGATGCAGTTCAGTAGCTTAGGAATGCAGGGAAGGAGGACTAAACTGATAGCTGGAATCATAACATAGTCTTGGCAGACTCAGAGGCAGAGCCAAGCTGCACCGGGCACTGCGAGGCAGGAAGTAAGTGAAGGGTCGAGGATACAGGTGGGGGCTGGATCGCTCCTCAGCGAGGCTCAGGAGACAGGAGCTGAAGCTGAATCTGATGTCCGGGCCCTGTTGAGGCCTGGAAACGGGGATTTTATAATGAAATAACGTGCACACTGAGAAACGTGGCAACATAACTTTACATAGGCCTGATACTCATATTACTCATGGAGACTGGGGAATGACATACCAGAGGTGGACACAACTATAATTGCGTCTTGAATCGGACATGGGGAATAACATATGCATATTGATCATGCACACATAACATGTGATGGATGACACGTAGTGACACAGAACATGACAAAAATTTACTTTTCCACAGAATGATCGGAGAATTACATACATTGGAGTCAGTTTCTACAACTACTCCTTGAGCGATGAGCTCGTCAATAATTTTGGATAAGGCTGCTACAGCCTCAGGTGGCAATCTGTACTGTCTGATTCGTGGTAACACTACACCTGGCTTGAGAGTCACACGATGGGGTGTGATTTGCATATAACCAACATCAGTTGGACCTTGTGCCCATAGATGCTGCGGAACATTAGACAATCTCGGATCAAAATCTCGTAATACATAGTGACCCTTGAAGTCACGTAGGAACAATCGTATTCCCTCTGGGGAACAGCAAATAACTGCACCTAATTCTTTCAGTGTTTTAATGCCTAACAGATTTTCTGGACATGACTTCGTAAGTAACAGATCAGTAGTGCGGGACAATGGACCTACTTCTAGAGTAACTGGCTTTGATATCTCGTTTACAATAGGTTTTCCTGAAAATCCAAGGGAAACATTTCTAGAGCCTGAGAGCGGAGCCCCTGGAACTTCGGCGTGACTGATGGTCGTCCTACTTGCCCCTGTATCAATCAAAAACTTTCTGTCTTTCCCTAATACTTGACTATGAACATAGGGACCCTCTTGATCTACAGGAATCTCGATGAGAGGCAAGCCTACCTCCCTCTCTAGGCTGTTTCATGAATATGGCTGATACTCTGGATACTCGGACTGTGCATACTGGTACATCTGCTGTGTAACATGCTGTGTTGCAGCAATAGGCTGTGGTGCTGGAACTGTCTGTTGTGCATTCTGTGGCTGAGAAGTCTGTGAAACTTGTTCTTGTCTAGGCGGACGTGGTCTTTCTTTAGTTTTACCGGTAGCTATATTATGTTTCAGAACTGCACACTCGTTTATAAAATGACCTGGCTGTTTACAATAATTGCATGTCCCTTTAACGGGAACTGCAGGATGACTGGCTTGATTCGTACCCCTCTTCTGACTGTCTTGTGGAATAGATTGTGCAACCAGCACTTTCATTTTCGTGTCTTTCATACGTTTCCTTTCATGATCTTGTTCTTCTCTGATTCTATTCTGGTGGTATTGGAGCATCTGTAACATCTGGGACGGGGTATTAGCTTGCCAGGTACTTTCGACTTTCAAAACTCGATTCTTAACTTGTGGACTTGAATTCTCGACTAATTTAGTAACAAAAAGATGAGGGTATGACTCGCTACTTGTCTTGAGGCCACTGTTTATACTAAAACATTTCTCAAATCTAGAATAAAAATCACTAGTGTCTTCGTCTTGTTTCTGTTTACAGGCTGAGATTGCATCCCAGTCTTCCTTTTTAGTGGCTAATAATCTTGGCAAAACTTGTATTAACAGTTCTGGTAATTCTTTACATTTATCTCCTAGACCGGTACCTGGTACTCGTATCTTGTCTTCGGCTTCTAGGACTGCCCAATCGATCTTTTTCTCTCCCACCTCCCAATCTTTTTCCTTGAGTTTCTCGTATACCCCTGCGGGCAACAGGACCTTTAACATTTTAATTATATCTGGATACGTGTATTCTCCCATACGGAGCATGTCTTTTAATTCTCGGTGGAACCCTGCTGGATCTTTATCATGACAGGGAATTAACTTTTTCATCTCTAAGAGTTCCATCTTTGTAATCGGAGTGTAAACAAACACTCGTTGCATTTCACCATCTGTTGTCCTAACTGGGTGTACTTCTCGTAACGGATTCTGTCTGTCTATGTAAAACGGTTTACTTTCTGGAGGTGAGACATGAACAAAATGCGGGTTCAAAAACATACTATATTTGTGGCGCTGTTCTAGAATGACACTAATTAAATCGGTACCTAAACCTTTCCATCTATACTGGAGTAACTCGTTCAGGACATCGTGTAACGGACCTGGATCAGAATGTTGACCCTCATACAGAGTAATGAGGTGCTGGATCATATACATACCCACCAGTCGCTGCTCGGCTGGGGGCAATTTCAGAAACATTTGTGCCACTATTTCGTCTGGAAAAGTGGTAGAATCAGTAATCCATCGGACTGCTGATCGGGCTAGTTCTTGTTCATGCATAGTACTTAACTCACTGTAACCGATTCGTGATTTCAGAATGTGATCGGTAGCTTGAAATACTTGTTCCAGAGAACCTTGTTCTGGTGCTGGATGATGTAAAACTGACTTGTGTTCTAGGCGCAAATGGCGATCTGGAAATCTAGATTTTCCTACATACGCTATTCTAGTGGGATTCTCGTCCTCTACCTCTTCAGTAGAGTCATTTTCTTTCTCGCTTACTTGTGCTGCTTTACGTTGTTCGTGTAACTTTAGTATTTCCTTACGAATTTTCTTGTACATACTCTCTATACTACTGATAGTCTTGTGTTTACCCTCGGCTATATTATCACTCCACCTTGTCAGGATTTTCATTTCGGCCGGATCTTTAGTCGGGTAATCTTGTTCTCTTATTAGACAATTAATCAGAAACTTTAATATCATGAGCTGGATCTCAGCTTTCCTTTGAGACATGGCTTCGCCAATACTTTCTGGATCATCCCCTGTACGGATGAAACGATATATTCTGTCTAGATCTCCTTTCATATCTGGTAGGGTGTCTAAATACCCGGTCACCCGTCTTACACGGATGGAATATATTACTGTACTATCATCACCTGCAACTGGATCATAGCGGCATTCAGTAAGAGCTCGTCGGATTTCTGCAACGGACTTAAATTTGGGCGTACGCTGTAACGCACATTCATGTAACTCGGCCAACGTTCTACGTTGGTGCGGTGGCGGGGTACCAGGAGGACCTCCTCCTGCGGCCCCTAAACTGGAATCTCCGACTGATACTCTTCGTACTGGCGCGGCGGGAAATTGAAACGTAGGCTGGACCGGGGGTACCGTAGCAGGTACTGCAAGAGGTGCCCCGGTGTCTGGAGGAGCTAGATTTACATTATTTACAGGGACTGGCGGAACAGGATTCGCATATTCTGGGACTGTGTCGTCCAAATAGGACGAGATGAAAATATCAGCTGCGGTCGGTTTGTGACGTAGCTTGGTCGGAACTAATGGTGGCGGAAAATTACTGGATGCCTCCGGGGTCGCTTTTGGCAAGCCCTCGGCGAGAAGAGGATACATACCCTTGATGAGGGCATTCCTCTGTCTGTCTGACTGTTCTGTTTTAACTCGTTCACCTATCTCGATTAGTTCCCTTTCTTGGGCTCGTTCCAAAGATTCTCTACTTAGTTCTGACTTTCTGATTTCTTTTTCGGTTCTTTAATGAGATTCTTCGCGCCATAACTCGATGGCATCTTTCTGTGACTGTCTGGCTTTCTTTTTCCATAATGCTTCTTCTACTCTCATGATGCACTCGGCATCCCACGTACCTGATACGGGCCATCTATACTTTTCTTCTAACTCTTTGGTATACTCTACCCATAAATCTAGATATAATATGGCACTTATGCCATGCTTCTGATACATAAAATGACCTGGACTGTCCCTAGGCGGGACAGGAACTGCTGCTTCTAGCAGACCTTTTCTGGTTTTTAGCTGACGTAATTTAGAGAATAAGGGCATAACTGAACTGTAATCTAGACACAATACAATACACAATGAACACGATAATTACTCCACATTTATACCACGACATTAAAGTACATGAAGAACATTTAGAATAACAGTTCGAACAGAATACTACCTGGAACACTGAAAACAGAATACATGAATTTTCTCGAGAACAGAACTGACTAGAACAGAAACTAGATGCACTGCTGAAACAGTACGAAACTTACCGGTCTCATAAAGAGACACGTCAGGACCCGCATCCACCGAAGTGGACACTTCGTTTTGGGTCTGTGTACCACCAACCTACGGACCAGAGTCAATTAGATTGACCCTGTCTAGATACTACCCCAGCAATGGTACTCACCGGGCAGCAAGAACGGAAGGCCTCGGACTGGACTGGACTGCTTCGACGCCGGACGGACGAACTTCGGACTTCTGTTACGGGTGGGCCTCCGGATACCTCGGACCTTGGACTCTCGGCTTGGGCTCTGGTCGGGACTCGCCGCGTTCCTCCACCGCCTCGTCTGGATGCTGGACCGCCACCTCCGTCTCCTCCGTGGGCCTGAGGGATACTTGAAGCAGAAATATCTGCAAGTGCACGGTATGGTTCCGTCACGGCTGCAGAGGGTCAGGGGGCCGTCGTGGCTTCACCGGCGCGTGGGGAAAGGGCAAAACCTGTTCGGGCGCCATTATGTGGTATATAAATAAATAATACCGGATCTAGGTTTTACTGGACATAGCAATAACAGATAGCTCAATAAATAAGAGTCAAGATTCGAGGTAGTAGGAGTTTGCAGGTTTAATACAGCATAAAGGACAGGAACAGGACAACCTGCACGGGAACAGGATGGCAGCGCTGCCGGGGGCAGGATCAGAATCGGCATAACATTTAATAACAGTGCACAAATATATATACTAAAACAGTTACATTACAATGAATTACAGTAGGCGGAGCAGTGGGTGTAACAGGGGCGTATACATAGACATGTGATGCAAACGTAACAGAATATGTCATAAATGGGGCGGAAACATGGAGGGGGCTACCTAAGGAGCCGGGACCTCTAACCTAATGGTGCGCGCAAACTGACAATGACGTGTTACTAGGAGAAGCTGGGGGCTATGAACTCTGTGCTAGGAGCAGAGACTGAAGTCTGGAGAGTCAGGGCGACATGTGCCTAAACAATATCTAGTATCTGATGTTTAGAGAACATGTTGATAGAATCCAAAAGTTATCGGGGTAAAGGCTAACGGACTCTAAGAATGGTGCATGCATTATTCTACATGTAGTGCGTGATGAAGAATACTAAATGACCATTAAATGCAGTATTTCTCCGATTGGAGACGTAAAGGCTAGACAATGACGGAAACTATTGATGCGATTCAGTAGCTTAGGAATGCAGAGGAGGAGGGCTGGACTGATAACTAGAATCATAACATACTCTTGGCAGACTCAGAGGCAGAGCCAGGCTGAGCCGGGCACTGTGAGGCAGGAAGTAAGTGAAGGGTCAGGGATACAGGTGGGGGCTGTATCGCTCCTCAGCGAGGACTCAGAAGACAGGAGCTGAATCTGGTGTCCGGGCCCTTTTGAGGCCTAGAAACGGGGACTTTACAATAAAATAACGTGCACACTGAGAAACGTGGCAACGTAACTTTACATAGGCCTGATACTCGTAGTATTCACAAGAACTGGGAACTGACATACTAATGATGGACACAACTGTAATTGCGTCTTTAATCAAACATGGGGAATACATATGCATATTTAATCATGCACACATAACATAAGATGGAGGACACGTAGGGACACAGAACATGGCAAAATTTACTTTTCCACAGCCCGGTTGAAATCCTGAAGTATCCACACCAATTTAAGATCTCGTTAAGTGACTTTGTAAAACCTAGCACATTTGCTGATGATTGGGACTTTGAAAGTATTAATGATATGATGTCTGACCTAGTAATGTCTGCTAAATTTACAGAACATGATTATTTGCAGGGTTCGTCTAATTATGATTAAATGTTCTGCTATAACCACTATGGTAACCATTATCTCCATAAATCTACACAACCTAGAAATGTTTTAAATTATAACCAATGGGAACATTGTGCTACTCCTCCAAAGGGTAGTTCTAAAACAATTTATGATAAATATTCATACTTTTCAGGGTTTAACACAAGTAATGCAGAAACATTTTATTTCAAATTGTCGAATAAGACAGGTATGAAGACCATGCTTACAAACACAAAATTGATATATTCAGATTCATTTTTTTAACAAATGAATACATTTGGTTTTGATTTCTGGAACAATAACATTGAAACAAAAACAGTTTGGGGTACAAAAGATTGGCAAGTACAAGGTATAGAATCATTGTTCAGAGCCTGCATGATCCCAGAACAAATTATATTTTTGAATGACACTATTCAACAAACTACCTGTCTTGGCTTAGCCAAAATCAAAGACTTAAACAAACCGTCTATTCCAAAGCCAACAACGAACAGTAATAGCTCTATAGATGTTGAGATAGACGTGAACCATATTTTAAACCAAAACAGAACACATCCTGATTGGAAACAATGGTTGATCTGGCCCACAGACACTAATAACTGTCAAGACAGATTCCTGAACAAAATACAGGGGTTCAAATTGACCAGGCCAGACCCTAGATATTCCCAAAGACAACATCCAGGGATAGTAACTACTTACAGTGTGGGCAAGCTCTGCCTTCAATGGCTACAAACATCCACACTGGCAGAAATTAAGCAACACCTAACTTTACTTCAAGAGGGTGCTGACTTGCGTGATTTCATTATGGGCCCACGCAAACAGCGTCAAAAACGTTTCATAGCGGCCTCTATATATGCAGCTTACAATGAAGTTTGGAAAGTAACTCAAATTGAGACAGCAGAAAAAATACGGGAAATTGACCGTATTAATTTGGAAAAATCACTTTCTGTTGTGGACAATAGGTTAATGACTCTGTCCTCCAGAATATATTCACTGGACAGTATTGTGTCTTCAGCAATCAATATAATATCGTAAGACTTACTGATGTTACAACACGGTCAGTCCCAATTGCGTTCTATTATACAACTTGGCTGGACGTTACAGAATCTGCGTTCAGGCTATGTGCCTTGGCGTTTAATCAACACAACGTCACTATTTAATATCTTTAACCTTACTGATAAACAAATCAGTTTGGCACAGAAGGGTGCTGACTATACAATTCTGAGCATTGAAAAACTAGAGAGATTACCATTGACAATGTCAGAACGACCTGTCATTGAATGGATAATACATGGGATAATAAATATTCCGATAACAACTTTCCAGTTTCAATACTGTCAAAAATATATACAGGCAGGCCAGTATGAAAGGTTGGGTAAAGGATACATTAAGTCAACATGGAACTTGCCCTATACACACGCATGTGTTAGTAATAAAGGACAAAGTGTATTCCTTAGTGGCAATAATTGTGAAAGGTCACTAAGCGGTACACTTCTGTGTCAGGGTATTAGTTTGCATGGAGCATGTGAAGGGACTTCAAATAACCTTTCATGTCACCAGCTAGGCACACCTGCAACACAAATAGAACCATTCTTTAGGAGACTCTCGAACGGGAGTTACATTCTAATTGTAGATCGCAGATGTTGCAGTCTGCTGCCCGGAAAACCTTATCTCATAACCGTGACTACGAAGGTCATGTGCTGTGAACGAGTATTGTTCCCAAACGATGCCCGAGACAGGGAGGCAAGGTTATGGCCCAGTTTGAAAATTTCTTCTATTCGAATTGATACTTTAAGCAGAATGAAGACAGTGCTCCTACAGACGCCAACCGTGTTAACGTCATCAAAAGAAACGTATGATCTCCAAGTTGCAAGGACAACTGCTGAGATTCATTCACTGTTATCAACCAATTCCCCCATACATTTCGCAGAAATACTGAGCGAAATCTTAAACATTTCTGATACAAGTGGAATCGCGAGTGTATTTAAGACAGTGTTTTCGGGAGCTTTAACCCCATTCAAAGCCATCCTGGGTATTTTTCCTGATTTTGTCCATTCCATCTTTGGCGGACTTCCTCTCCTTTTGGGACTAGTGGCAGGAATCCTATTTTTGATCCTGTTACTTCGCTATGGCAAACCACGTCACAGACAAGACACCAGCGACAATGGAAGAAACAATCCGAGCTATTGGCTACCGGGACCGCATAACTAAAGTCCTTGGACTAGCACGGCTACGAGATTTAAACATGACTTGGTTTCTTTCATTTAGACCGATGTGGCAAAGTTGTGTTATGCCTGTATTAAGGTGCTTGCTATGCGGCGAAGAATGCATGTTGGACACCTGTCTGACACTACAATCGGATGTGCCAATGGACGCAGAGACTTTGTTGGGTCCGGTAACGGCTCATGCATTGTGCTGTCCCCAGCGGCTACCTATCCTGATGACGGCATTCGTGGAGACTTCACCACTACGATTGAAGAGTAGTGAAGTACAAGATGAAAGCAGCATCAATCAGGTACAACCTTCTGTCAGCTATGCTGATCGAAACATCAATGAAGGCAATCATGCTCATGAATGCATGGTAACAACTTTTTCCGAGTTAGTGGAACTTTCGCCAGAAGCTGTTGATAGTTTTTTCGACAGTCTCAATAATATGATGTTTTCACCAGAGCAGAAAGAATGACTTTGAGCAAACTAGCACACGGCGTTCCCTACACCCTGAATTTGGCCTTCAACTTTGAAAATAAAGCAATAAGAAATTTTCTCACCAGTTTTTACAGAGAGCGAGACATTTTTTTCCCCTTCCATTCCAAAAATATTTATGATTTTTTTGGGACACTTATCTTCTGCTTAAAGTAAGACTATTCTTAGAGAACAACATTTCTATATTTAGCTACTCTAGAGACATTAGCTACCCCCTAGCATGTTCACAAGTATTCATGATTTTGTGATGAGATGGTCTCGACCTTTTTTTCTGTATTAAGAGCCATTTCATGTGTAATTTCCGCATTTCGTTCATACTGATTTAAAAATGTGCGTATTGGATTTAGCATTATTATACTGCTTGACGTGCATATAGTAACTATATTTGCATTTCCAATTTTCTGAATGCATTTGATTGTATTTTGGGGTGGTTCGGTATACACATGCACTGCTAGTATGTTTACTATGCCTAGACTTGTAAATATGGACATAGATTACGTGGAGTGGGTGTGGTGTATTTACTATGGGTACTGTATCGATCCCCCTATTTCTGACCCTTGTCTGGTTAATAATTAACTAGCAGCCATTCAACTGCACAGAAACCCGTTATCTGATTAGCCACACAACGGCACAGAAGCCCGTTATCTGATTAGGTCATAGCGCATGCCATCTCATTAGGCAAGCACTATTTCTCCAGCCCCCTAATAGGCATACGGTGTTCTCAAAACAAATCAAACCTACCACGACCTGGGAAATCCCCACAGCCATTGTTTTGATTTAGCCGAGAACTTCAGTAAAGAATGTGCGAACGACCAGTTCGTATGACATCCTTATTTACGTATTTATGTCCATCCTTACGTCAATCCCGGCACCTTTCAGGTATAAATAATACCGACATTGCCTTAAGCAAACACACGAGGTGGTGACAAGATTGGAGCAGCGAGACTTGCCGAGGAGCCCAGCTGACAGCGAAGCCCACAGACGCTGCCCCTCCTTTCTGACGCGCTGAGAGAGAGACGCTGCCTTTTCCCCTGCTGAGAAATCCAGCTCCGGTGCTTCCAAGCAGCCCTCGCAGGCAGCTGGAATATCAAGACCTGAGATAGAGATACCAGCCCTCCAGCCTTCTAAATCCCAGGTACTGAACTGAATAACCCTTTGTAGAGAATTCTTGAAGCAGACTCTTGGCAAAGCAAACTTAACTTAAACTGCTACTTATCTACTCCCGCCCACGTATTAGGCTTAGGTCAGGTACATTGGGGTAGGCGTAGTTAGAAGCACCAGTTGAGTACGATTAGTCAATGTATATATGTATGTATCTATTTTATCCATTTTAAGTATCATATGGCTAAGAAACCATATCAATGCTTTTACAGTATTATTTTATAATTCTGTTATTACTGTATGTACTTTACTTAACAATAAGTATTGCAATAATAGCGATTCATTTCTCTTGTATGAGAAAAGAGACTGATCAATAAATAACATCTTTTTATTGAACACGCCCGTCTCTTCCTTTTCTCTACAATCTGGTGAAACTAAGAATGCACTGAACTGACTGAGTAAAATAAGTTGTCTTTTGTTTTCACACGACTCTAGAGATACACTCTTGATTAGGGGAGAGCAAAGTTGTCATGTTCTATGGTTGTCAGAAACTAAATCCCTTCTTGTCTATCCAGGGAGGTTAAACTCCTCCTTGTCTATTCGAGAAAGTTTCTAGTGAACTCTGAGCTAGCTGGCACACACATAACTTTAAGTTTAATATCGACAGTAGAAGACCTAGTTAACCTCTGTCCTACGTCTATACTATTGAAGATATTATTCCAATGCGCAGAGCCTATTGGGATAATAGGAACTACACTACAAATAACCTGCACCATAAAAGGGAGCGCAGCCCAGAGCCACACCTGAAGAACAACAGATGCCATGGAGCTACTGATCATGCAGCTCGGAGCCCCAAGAGGGCCACAACACCCACCGCCACCACCCCCAGGCCCAATCCTCCGGATCCCTCCACCTTCCCCCCGGACTACCACAGAGGCAATGCAGACAAAGACAGTGGACCTTCAGAAAACGCACCAGCATCACAAAATTAACATCAGAGAATGTCATTGCCCAATAGAGGCTCAAAAGGACAACCATCCTCCGCATCCTGAACATCATTGCCCAGAGTTGCTGGCTGTGCTGCATCTGTTGGCCTCTGGTTCCTTCCAACCAACAACTGCCAGAGTCGGAGGAGTCTCTCCGCTAGCCCTATCAAAGTTCATCACAACTGTCTTGGATGCCATCATCAGCTTGGTACACCACTACCTTCACTTCCCCCCCAATTGTGTCCGCCCTATCCTTACTGGTGCACAGTCTAAATATCGACTTTTTTATATCGACTTACAAAAATATCGAGTTGGAAATATCGAAGGTATAGAATATCGAGGTCAAGAATATCGTTGGACAGAATATCGACCCTAAGGTAAGTAATAACGATTTTTTTTATATGGATGTAAGTAATATCGAAGTTAGTAATATCTATATTTGTTTTATTGTTATGTATTTTATCATGTATGTGTAATATGTTTTTCTTAAGTATTTTTTTTTTTTATTATTTGTGTACTATTTTTAAATATTGATAATGTTATTTTTAAGTAAATATTATGTTTTAGCACCGGAGCGGGTTGTGGGTTTATAGGGGAATAGAGTGGGAAGTAATTTAAATATACTAAATTAATTATTAATTTTTAGGAATTATAAATTAATTTAAATTATTTTTTGTTTTTATTTCTGTATTGGGTTGTGGGTTTATAGGGGAATTGGGTGGGAAGCAATTTAATTGTAATTAATTAATGATTTATATTTATTTATTGGTATGGTTTAATATTTTATTTATAATTAATTGGCAATTCATTATTTTAATTGATTATTAATGTTTATTATTGGTAAATAATGTTTTTAATTGGTAATTCATTTTTTAATTGGTAATTAATGTTTTTAATTGGTAATTACATTTTTTTAATTGATAATTAATTTTTAATTGGTAAATAATTGTGTTAATTGGCAATTCATATTTTAATTGGTAATTAATTTGTATTAGTTGGAAATGATTTTTAATTAATTGGTAATCAATGTTTCATACAAAGTATTATTTGGTATGCAAAATAATTTTATGGTTTAATAATTTTTAACTGTGAATTAATTTTAGATAATACATTTTTTGCAATGCAAAATATTTTACTATTTATTATTTGGTGAGTAATATTTATTATTTGATATATATGGGTATTTATTGTTATTTTATTGTTAATTATTTTTTCAATTGTAATTGCTTTTAATAATTATTAATTGTTTGTAAATTATGTGAATTATTTTTTAAATGTAATTATTTATTATTTTAAATACAAAAATTACTTATAAGTATATTATATTTAAATTCAACGCTATCTAACGTTTTCCTTACTGTTTCACTCCCTGGAGTTGGAATAGTAATTTTTACCCCTACGCTATCCAACGCTTTCCCTACTATTCCACCCTCTGGAGTTGGAATAGTAATTTTTACCCCTAGGCTATCCAATGCTTTCCCTACTGTTACACTCTCTGGAGTTGGAATAGTAATTGTTACCCCTACACTATCCAACGCTTTCCCTACTGTTTCCCCCTCTGGACTTGGAATAGTAATTTTTACCTCTGTGCTATCCAATGCTTTCCCTACTCTTACAACCTCTGGAGTTGGAATAATAAATGTTACCCCTACGCTATCCAACGCTTTCCCTACTGTTCCACCCTCTGCAGTTCGAATAGTAATTCTTACCCCTACGCTATCCAACGCTTTCCCTACTGTTACACTCTCTGCAGTTGGAATAGTAATTTTTACCCCTACGCTATCCAACGCTTTCCCTACTGTTGCCCCCTCTAGAGTTGGAATAGTCATTTTTACCTCTACGCTATCCAACGCTTTCCCTATAGTTACACCCTCTGGAGTTGGAATAATAATTTTTATCCCTTATGCTATCCAACGCTTTCCCTACGGTTCCACCCTCTGTAGTTGGAACAGTAATTTATACCAGTACGCTATCCAACGCTTTCCCTTCTGTTCCACCGTCTGGAGTTGGAATAGTAATTATTACCTCTACGCTATTCAATGCTTTCCCTACTGTAGCACCCTCTGGATTTGGAATAGTAATTTTTACCCCTGCGCTATCCAACATTTTCCCTACTGTTACCCCTCTGGAGTTGGAATAGTCATTTTTACCTCTACGCTATCCAACGCTTTCCCTACTGTAGCACCCTCTGGAGTTGGAATAGTGATTTTTACCTCTACGCTATCCAACGCTCTCCCTACTGTAGCACCCAATGTTATCATTACTGTAGTTTATTGGGGACTTTGAATAGTATTTCTTTTATTTAGCTATTTAATATTTTTATTATTATTTTTGATAATGTTGCATAAAAATATTTAAAAAATATTGAAAGTATATTTATTTTCTTAATGTAAGCAATATAATTATTTACTTTTTATTTATGTTATTGTTTTATGTTTAGATGTATTTGTAATTTATAATATTTTTTAATAATTGTTGAGTTATTAAAATAATTATAAAAACGTATTATATGTAAGTATATATTATACATTTCATGTATATGTTTAATTAATGTTATATTATTGTTTATGTATTATTTATTAATTTTAAACATTATTAAATATTTTTAACTATGTTTATTTGGTTTATAAGTATTACTAGCGGCCCGTCCCGATGTTGTCCGGGTATAAAAAAGAATGTCTGCTATGGTTGTAATAGGTATGGACAGTGCGCTAAGACCCCCGAACCGTCCTGGCTTCTACGAAGGCTGAGCGTGTGTTTCTCCTCTCCGAAAGCCACAGTGTGCAAATACCCCTGAGCCGTCCCGGCTTGCTCGCTTGACGTACACACCAAAGACGGCGTAGTGCACAGGTACGCCACACACGGCAGCAACGTCCGACGGCAAACCTTACCGAACGCTATCCCTCCGCTTTACAATGCAGCGTGCGTCTCAGAATGCACATGCCCACAACAACGCTGAACGGCACGCACACCTCACGACGTGCACGATCGCTAATCTCACTGTGACAGGACGCTGTTCTCAGGCCGCAGGCGTCTCCATGGGTAACAATGCTGAATGGTTAACGCACATGCCCACCCTCGCAGAACACACCTGACGACGTGCTCGAACGCTTTTCTCACGGTGATACAACACTATTCCCATGCTGCAGGAGTCTCAGATGTTACAATGGAGAATGCTAAACGCACACACCCACCCACACGCCCACCTCAGAGCTGGTGCTACTTCCAAGGGACTACTTTGTCTAACAACGTACTTTGGCCTTCTAAAGTATATGTTTTGCTGGTATATAGCCTATGTCCATCTGCTTACCCTGACCTTTCCAATGCTGTATGCGGTGTTCCGGTTGGCGCATTGGTTCCGGAGCTTACCCGCCTCAAAGGTTTGGTCTCTCTCTTTATATTATTAGTATGGATTTACTTTATTTTACAATTTTTTTAATTACACAAAAAGCCCGATATTTTGAACTACGATATTTTTAACATCGATATTTTTTCTCAATATTTTTGTACTTACCATGTTGTAGATAGGATGTCGATATTTTTGCCTTCAATATTCCAGCGTCGATTGTTTCGTAGGACGATATTTTGTCCGTCGATATTCTGTCAGTGATTCATCCTTACCATAGGCATACACACACATGCCCTCCCACCTTCAACACACAACATCACAGTGTCTTTGTCAGGCTTGTGGACATGCGCAGACAAGCATGACAAAGGTGTGCCGTAGTAGTGCAAGTGATGCAACCGCGCTGCGCACACTAGTAAATAGGCTCAGCAGTGAGGCTACGTAATAGACATTGATGCCGCTCCTTTGCTACAAGCAGTACATGTCAAACAGGAGTTACTCAGTCACACATATCACACACCAATGAACCAGTGAGCCTGCCAACACATCAATCAGAACCAACTATTGACTCATGTCTCACTGCACTGTCACTGGTGATCAAGGATATGCACTCTGCCCTTGGATGAGGACACCACTCCGATCCCCCCAACACAGGCCCAGAGGCAGTACAAAGCAGCCCACAAACGCACCAGGAGCATTGAGGAACACACATTTAGCTTGTTGAAGTCACATTTCAGGTGCATGGACATCACAGGTGAAAGGCTCCTGTATAGACCAGATATTGTGTGCAAGATGATCGTTGCATGTTGTGTATTGCACAACATATGTGTATGCACCAATGCCCCATGGATACAAGTGCCAGATGCACCGGACTATAGTGAGGAAGATGAAGCAGGTGGACCTCACCCCACTTCAGCCACAGCAGGAACAGCCCTTAGGTGTACCATCATTGAAATTGTCTTGAGCACATGACATTGTCACAGTCCTTAGAAATCATGGGACAGTACAAAATTACCACAGGCACAGCATGTGCAAATAAATTAATTACAGCACAAATTCCCTGAGTGCATGTCACTCCTCTGTACAAAAAACACCACTCTGACAAGTGTAAGTGCAACATATAGCGCGAACAATCTCATATCTTGAAAAGATGCTGTTTAGGGTGTCAGGTATTTGAAATGCCATTTCTGTGTGTCACTGATAGTACGGAATCCCACTCATCAGTTCAGCTAGCTCCTTCTGATGGTCTAACACACATGGCGAACTTCGGAGAGGTGCTTGGAGCCAGACATGGTGGTGGGTGCTTCCTGCTGTGTGGTCTGTGCAGAGGGGGGAATCACCTTGATGGTGCTGGGCTGCCGTGCTATTGGAGGTGGTGTGTGGAGGTTGTCCATGAACTGTTTTAGTTTGTCGAAGTTGTTTTCCTGGGGGTCGTCTCCATCATCACTGATGTGATATAGGGTCTGCTCTGCAGGAGGTGTCGATTGTTCCTCTGCAATGTAATGGGGAGATACAGTTTCACAGTGTGTTCATTGTATGTTGACGCATTGGTGAAGTTTACATACAGACTGCATGACAATGTACATTGTGCCTATTTGATGTGGGACAGTGGATATTTGTACCACATCACGGATGTGAGGTTGTACTCGTACATTGTCATCTCACAGTTTTTTTCTCTGCTTTTCTGGAGCCTTTTCCTGCATGACACATGGGAATTGCAGGCCTGTTGCTGTTTGTCGCTGATTCTTGTAACATTATTTGGAGAATCGCCCTTTTTTTTGCGTACGCATTTCACATTTAATTTTAACACGGTCAATTGACGAGTTATCGTGAGAGTATCGCATGGTACCGCCATGTTGAGAATTCCACTTTAACATGGCATTATTGTCCAGCGATAGACTGCGATGTTGAAGGTTGCCGTAAGCAAATTTTACAATAATTATCACACGTTCTTGAGAATATCCCCCTATTTTTGCTAGGCATTGGGAGATTAAGGGATTTATCCAGAATTACAGGGTGTTGAGCGGCCCTGTCAAGACTCAAACCGATTCCCTAGCTGTGAGGTCATCCGCTATAGCCAGTAGGCCACCTTCTCTCACCTGAATAGGTTGTGTCCTACCCTCACGCAAAGTGCTGATTTACTCCCCACAGGAGGTCTCCAGCCAGGGCTGGGTTTAAAGGCATCCTTGTCCACTTCAGAAAACTCATTTGAAGTCACCACCTACATCAAAGGCACTTTTGGGTTTACATACCAGGGCTCTGGCTCTATCAAATCAGTACAGCAATGGACCTAGGATGAACTCTGCTTAAGTAAAGGCTGCTGTGCTGAGTGATTGTGACTCTGCTGTGACTGGCTGTTGTAAGTCACTGCTTCTCTGTTTTGTTGAGCTGTCATGTTGCCTGCTGATCTCTGCCCCTGTTGAGGCTAAGGGCTGAACCCAAAGTGACTCCAAGGGCATGCTGGCTTGCTTCTTGTATTCTGAAATCTCAGGGACACAAAAGACATCCAACAATTCTGCTGGAACTGCTGGACTCTGCCTTCTGTGAGTCCTACCCTTGCCTGAGGTAGCCAAGCCAAGAAATGGGCCTCATACATGGGCTCTGCACCTGATCTCATTATCTACAGCTCCTGGGTCCTTTAAACCAAACTTTTCACACTTCAAGACTGCAAACAGGCCTGCTCCCTTCAGAACGGCATCGTGAAAGGGTGCAACATTTTCTCTTTGCACAGCAGCGTCACTGCCCGTGACTGTGAGGCTTCCACCTCTCTGTCCAGAACACCTAGCACCTCTTCGTGCATCATAAACCAACGCCAGAGATGTTCACTGTGCTCCGGCGAACCTCTGCCGCATGAAATAAACTCTTCGCTCAGCTTCAGACGGTAAAACTTTAGCGGGTCCTTTTTGAAACTGTATACAACCTGCGCCCCATTGCGTCGGCTTGACTTTTCAGATTTACCCTTGTTTAGTGCGACCTCAAGTAACCTTTTAGCACAATTGATTTCTAAGCTCTGTTTTTGAATTTATTCTTATAAATTAATATCTTGACTTCTACTGATTGGATTTTTTGTCCTTTTAGTCTTGTTTTTATAGGATACATATTCTCGATTTTTCTAAACTTGTGTGGAGTCATTTTGTGGTGTTTTCTTTGGATTACTGTATGGTAATTGATTCACAAATATTTAACACATTGCCTCCTAAGTTAAGCCTGACTCCTCTGTGCCAAACTACCAGAGGGTGAGCATAGGTGTGTATGTGACTTTCCCTGACTCGGGTGTTGGTACCTACTTGGACAGAGTGCAAACCTCTTTCAGCTGGAAACCCCATTTTTACCAAGCGACATGCAGTGAGATCATCTATTCTTGTTGTAAGAGCCATGTCTTTATGTTTTTTAACAGGGGGTAGCCGCTTCAGAGCACAGCTCCAATGGGAGTTCACTTCAAACCACTGGTCCAAGGTCCTTCCACCCATTCTCACACGTTGGATCTTATGGATGCTTGCCAGGAGGAAATGGGCTGACCAATTTACTGGTGGGGACGTAGCCCCAAGACAACCCGCACCAAGGGCTCTAAGGACTAGATCTAAATAAGTATTTGCTTTGTCACCAGCCTGTAGAGAGCATGCAAGTGTAGAGACATGTGTGTTCTTGGGGACAGGCTAAGTAAAATGTGGACTGCCGTCTTTTGGCCACTTGAAGTTTGTTAAGCATATAGTCTAGGTGTCCTAGATATAGGACATTGCTGTAGTCCGGCTGTGACGTTAGGAGTGCCTGGATGACCACCTTTCCTGCAGACAAGTAGAAAAAGTATAACGATTTTGTTAATGTTCACAGAAGCCCAAGGCATGTTTCGATCAATGTCGAAATCTGTGGCTGAAAAGAGAAAGTATTGCCAAATTTAATGCCCACTTTCTTGGCTGTTCCAACCTGTGGATCTAAGGTTGGGTATGGGCGAAATTTGTGAATTTGCGTTCTGCGAATTCACGCGGAAACGAATTTGCAATCCGCAAAATCCGCGAATTCGTGCGCATTTGCGGATTTTTGTTTTTTTGCGCGTTCGTGGGGTTTTTTGCGTGTTCGCTCGGTTTTTTGCGTGTTTGCAAGGCTTTTTGCGTGTTCGCGGGCCGCTTGCATGGCGAAGTTACCCATGCAGTCGTGTATGGGCACAGCACCCTCTGGTTCACCACTGCCACCCTCTGGTTCATCACTGCCACCCTCTGGTTCACCACTGCCACCCTCTGGTTCACCCCTGCCACCCTCTGGTTCACCCCTGCCACCCTCTGGTTCACCACTGCTGCCACCCTCTGGTTCACCTCTGCCACCCTCTGGTTCACCCCTGCCACCCTCTGGTTCACCACTGCCACCCTCTGGTTCACCACTGCCACCCTCTGGTTCAGCACTGCCACTCTCTGGTTCAACCCTGCCACCCTCTGGTTCAACACTGTCACCCTCTGGTTCACCCATGCCTCCCTCTGGTTCAGCACTGTCACCCTCTGGTTCACCACTGCCACCCTCTGGTTCACAACTGCCACCCTCTGGTTCATCACAGCACCTCTGGTTCACCACTGCCACACTATGGTTAACCACTGTCACCCTCTGGTTCAGCACTGCCACCCTCTGGTTCACCACTGCCACTCTCTGGTTCACCACGGCCACCCTCTGGTTCACCCATGCCACCCTCTGGTTCCCCACTGCCACCCTCTTTTTCACCCCTGCCACCATTTGGTTCATCGCTGCCACCCTCTGGTTCACCCCTGCCACCCTCTGGTTCACCCCTGCTACCCTCTGGTTCAGCACTGCCACCCTCTGGTTCAGCACTGTCACCCTCTGATTCACCCCTGCCACCCTCTGGTTCACCCCTGCCACCCTCTGGTTCAGCACTGCCACCCTCTGGTTCAGCATTGTCACCCTCTGGTTTACCCCTGCCACCCTCTGGTTCATCACTGTCACCCTCTGGTTCATCACTGCCACCCTCTGGTTCACCAATGCCACCCTCTACCGAGACGTTTTGTGACGCAGCGGCAGCACAATAGATGCGCCATGGTGCTGGGTATTAACAACGTGATGCATCTCTCTGTGAGATGCGTCACGTTGTAAAGCCCTGCGCCATCAGGAGGCGTTCCGACTCAGCCTCATAAAAGTGGCTGAGTGAAATCTACAAGATTTCACTCAGTCACTTTTAGGCCAATGCTGCGTCAAAACCCTTCGCCTGCTTGAAACAGGCGCAAGGCTTGATGCAGCATTGGGGAGATAGGGCACCCCCAGAGCAAGCGCGACGCAGCTCCAGCAATGCGCTGCTTTTACGGCACAGATGCGTGACGCATCTGTGCCGTTTTTGCGGCGCACAATAACTGGCGCATCCCTGGGGATGCGCCAGTTATTGTAAATCTGCCCCTATACATTTAGCCAACGAGGGAGCACTTACTGATTAGACAGTAGAAAGTACTCCAGTTGAGTAGAGGTATTGCACAAAAAGGTGGCATCTTCGTGGACAAACATGCACAGCGGGATTCATTCTGCCCCCTGTTAGACTCGTTTTTGTGCCCTTCTGCCCTCTGTTAGGCTCGTTTTTGTGCCTCTCTGCCCCATTAGACTCATTTTTTATGCCCTTCTGCCCACTGTTAAACTCGTTTTTCCCTTGTTTTTATGCCCTTCTGTCCTCTGTTAGACTGGTTTTTGTGCCCTTCTGTCCTCTCTTAGACTCGTTTTTCCCTTGTTTTTCTGCCCTTCTACCCTTTGTTAGACTGCTTTTCGTGCCTTTCTGCCCTCTGCATCACCACATCATCACTCAGCGCTACCCCAGCACCACTCAGCTCCACCACATTACCACTCAGCACCACCACAGCATCACTCAGCACCACCACAGCACCACTCAGCACCACCACAGCACCAATCAGCACCACCACAGCATCACTCAGCACCATCACATCATCACTCAGCACCACCACAGCATCACTCAGCACCACCACAGCATCACTCAGCACCGCCACAGCACCACTCAGCACCACCACAGCATCACTCAGCACCACCACAGCATCACTCAGCTCGGCCACAGCACCACTCAGCACCACCACAGCATCACTCAGCACCACCACAGCACCACTCAGCACCACCACAGCACCACTCAGCGCCACCACAGCATCACTCAGCGCCACCACATTATCACTCAGCACCACCACAGCACCACTCACCCCCACCACAGCATCACTCAGCACTACCACAGCATCACTCAGCACCACCACAGCACCAATCAGCACCACCACAGCACCACTCAGCACCACCCCTGCATCACTCAGCACCATCCCAGTATCACTCAGCACCACCACAGCACCACTCAGCATCACCACAGCACCACTCAGCACCACCACAGCACCACTCAGTGCCACCACAGCATCATTCAGCACCACCACATTATCACTCAGCACCACCACAGCACCACTCACCCCCACCACAGCATCACTCAGCACTACCACAGCATCACTCAGCACCACCACAGCATCACTCAGCACTACCACAGCATCACTCAGCACCACCCCTGCATCACTGAGCACCATCCCAGTATCACTCAGCACCACCACAGCACCACTCAGCATCACCACAGCACCACTCAGCACCACCACAGCACCACTCAGCACCACCCCAGCATCAATCTGCGCAACCATTCAACAACAACTGGTTCAAATATGTTCTCTCAATGTTTCAAACTTTATTACAAATGTCACAAAAAGATGTTAATATTTCACTTCTGTTCTTGGATTTTCATCACAATAAAATACACTGAACATAATCTTCACAAAAGTTATTTACAAAAGTTTAAGCTATTGCCATTATAAATAGAAAGAAAGAAAGAAAGTAAGAAAGAAAGAAAGAAAGAAAGAAAGAAAGAAAGAAACAGGGAGAGAGAGAATGAGAGAGAAAGAAAGAGAGATACAGCGAAAGAGCAAGAAGTAAAAGAGAGAGAGAAAGAGAGAGAGAGACATGGAAAGAGAGAGAGAAAGAGAGAAAGACACACAGAGAGGGGGAGAGAGAGAGAGAGGATGAGAGAGAGAAAGAGAAAGAGAGAGAGAAAGAGGGAGAGTGAGAAAGAGAGGATGTGAGAGAGAAAGGGAGAGAAAGAGAGGGAGAGAGAAGAGGAGAGAGGGAGAGAGAAAGAGAGAACGAGAGAGAAAGAAAGAAAGAGACAGAGAAAGAGCAAGAAAGTAAATGAGAGAGAGAAAGAGAGAGAGAGACATGGAAAGAGAGAGAGAAAGAGAGAAAGACACAGAGAGAGGGAGAGAGAGAGAGAGGATGAGAGAGAGAAAGAGAAAGAGAGAGAGAAAGAGGGAGAGTGAGAGAGAAAGAAAGAGAGAGAAAGAGAGAGCGAGAAAGAGAGGGAGATAGAGAGAAAGAGAGAGAACAACGGAGTAAGAAAGAGATGAGCAGAGAAAGAGGAAGAACTTGAAAGAGAGAGAGAAAGAGATAAATAGAGCAAGAAAGGAGAGGAAGAGAGAGATAGATAGAGAGAAAGAGAGAGAAAGAGAGGGAGAGAGAGAACGAGAGAAAGAAAGAGCGGCCGGATCTCTGAAGGGCCAGATTCCTGAGTTGCCCCTACAGAACATACAGCTTTTTATTTTTAGCAAAATGCATATGAAAATTGTGCTGTAAAGGTCTCTTTTAGTTTAACCCCTCCTGACAACTCAAAATGGGTGTATTTGCCATCCTCTCCCTTCTTCCTGTTTTTTTTATATCTGTAAGTGCTTCCTGATGAGGTTTAATTCCTGGGACAGGTGCCTTGTTGCCTACTTGTAACTATTCTCTGACCCTGCTTCAAGGGTCAGAGCAGGGTCAGAGAATAGTTGCAAGTAGGCAACGAGGCGCCAGGAAGCACTTAGCACCAGGTGCCCAAGTTGAAGTTAATTTCTTTGTAACCCTTTTGTAAAAGGTTGCAAAGAAATTAGGTTCAACTTTTGCACCTGCTGCTGTGACCCTTGCTTGGCTGAAAATTCATCCTCGCTGATTCGCGGATTTTACAGCGATTTCACAAGATTCCCGGATCGCGAAATTGCGGAAAATCCGCAAATTCGGCCGTGAAACGGATTTTTTGCCCACCCTTAGTTGGGGCATCATGGGACCACAAAGTCTGCAAATCTTGAGTATTGAGGCAGCAGAATAGTATTTCAGTCTTATCTGCGTTGCATTTCAATTAATGTGAGGTCATACAGTGAAAGACAGAAGAAGGGCAGTTTTTATGAACTCTCCCTCAATATCCTCCCCTTTCCCACATGTAAACAACAGCTGGGTGACTGTTAACTGTGATGCTCAGAGCTGACCCCTATGGCATGCCCACCGTTAACTCAAATGCTACAGAAGAGTATGTGGAAAGCCACACCTCCTGCCCTTTGTCCTTCAGAAAAGAAGCTAGCCAATCTAAAGCCAATCCACCTACTCCAATGGATTAGAGGCATACTGGGGGCATAGAATGAGGGACCATAAAGAAGACTTCTGACAGATCTAACATAATCAGGACGGTCTTCCCCCGGCGTCCAATGTACCTCTAATATATTCAGTGTCCTCAATCAATGCAGTCTCAGTACATAGTTAAAAGATACGGAGACATCTGTTGATTAACAGCTTTAACCAGGACCTTGGACAATTGGCACTAGGGAAATAGGCCTACAGATAGACTGCCCCTTGGGGTCTGCTGCAGACTTTTTTCAACATGGACAACATTTGTGCCTGCTTCCATGATACAGGAATTGTTGCTGAGGACAATGATGCATTAATCCCTACTGGTCACTGGATTAATGGTGGCTGCACCTTTGCTAATAGATTGGGGGTCAAGGGCCAGCTGGCAATCCTGATTTGAGAGCACGTAAGGCTGACAATGATTCCTCCAAATGGATAGGCATAACATTTAAAGTGAGGCCAAAGTGAGAGGGACTAAGCTGGAGCAAGCTGTCTCCCCTGACAGGATTCCTGACACTAGACTGACTTGAATAGTTGTGATTTTATCTTGAAAATAGGAGACCAACTGGTAGCACTATTCTACATTGGGTTGGTGCAATCCAGTGCAGGCCTCAGTGGATATTAACTTTTTGATGATGCTGAAGATCTCTTTGGATTTATTACCTGCCTCCTCTCTGCAAAGTATGCTTTCTTCTGTCCTAACCTCTACATAGTTTGTCTTTTTAGAGCTACTTGATAGATAGATGACTTTGACATCAGTCCTGTAGTTTTTTGTCATTCCCTATCTAGAGTTTTACAAAATGTCTTCAGGATCCTGAGATTATATTTAAAACAGGGATTTATATCTGCAGGGGTTCTGTGAGGCGATCGGAGGTAGTTTATTGGAGGCATTACAAATCCAGCTGTTCAATGTGCTTGTGTCTTTATCCACTAGACTCAAGAGAGAGGGGGTACTCTCTTCAAGAGAGCAAATACTTTCTGAAGGGAGAATTTTATGAAATACTGAAGTGACAGATAAAATTTTATTTGTCAGGGGTTGGGCACACCGAGGTTTATGTACTACACTGAAGTGGTTTAAACAGGGCTGTAAGAGGCGAGTCCCTCTATGCTTAAATCACTGCAGATTAAAGTTTAATCTGCAGTGTTTTTTAATCTGGGAGAGATGGCTCCCTCCTCCATCCCTGCTTAAATACCAGCTACCAAACTGATTAATTCTGCTGAAGGAGCAATTCAATGAATTAGTAATTTAGCATTACTGAAGTAATGTGGGGTTATTAAGATCCTCCAATTCCGCTGGGGAATCAAAAATTCCGTCCACCACTGATATTTTGCTCACTTCACATAATAAGAAGCCCTTTCTGCTTCAACCGTACCTAACCCATAATATTCTTAATTCATGCATAATGGATCTGTCAATGGAGGTAGTTGCATTTCGTTGTTTCTCTTTTATTTGCTTTCTTGTACTGGTACTTTAAGTGCTGTTAATTAGTCCTCTGGGTAAAGGCTAAGTACTATCTGGGACTGCAGATAGAATCAATTTGCAAAAGCACATTTATAGGACATCCTGCCACCCACAGCTGGTCCATGATGCGTATGCCCTCAGGTGTAAACTTTTAATCAGGGACTGTACATAGTACAAGAAGCCCCATCTAAAAGGATAAGACCATAATTGACTAATTTAAAAAAAAACTGCAGAAGAAATCCCTGCAGCCTGTTCATAGTTTGTGCAAACTCCCAGGATCCATACATCTTCTCTGACTGAGGGTCTCATCACTTGAATAAATACTGATTTGGTATGCCTGGGTCTATTCTGGGGTGGCACGTGGCCTAAATATCCATGGATTGGAATGCTACCTCACGTCATTGCCAGTGGTTAAACCCATTGCAAACATTTCTCCCATCACCTTGTGTGAGTTTGATGTAACACCCTAAGTGGCCAAGAGAATGCCCAGATGTGGGTACTGTGCCCGCTGTGCCACTAGAACCAAGCAAAACCTGACTGATGAGCCCCAGTCAGGGCATACCTGGTCTTAAGTTCCTTGTGCTCCAGTTCAGGGAGAACCTGGCCTGGACGGTCGGGCTGGACTGCTCTTATTAGAGTAGGAACAAGATGGATTGTAAAGGGTGGACTCCAAACTGAGGGGCTATGGTGGGCAAAATAACGATGGACTGTGTTGCACCCCAAATAACTACCAGTGGCTGAGATTAATTCAAGCGTTCCACCCTTCACATAACCCCGGCACCTGGCAATGCTCTTCAAAGCAAATTCAGCAGAATCAGAATCCGCAGTTTTCAGCCCTCACGCCAGTCATCCACTGAATGGCGGTATTCTGACAGACTAATCAGCAGCTCCTTGCAAACACAAATACTAATTGCATATCTAAAGGATCTCCGTGTCCACTCCCCTCACTTCAATGGCCGTGTCTTTTCCTCCCAGCTACATGAATTTCCGAAACACTTCTGATGTGCACAGTCCTCAATTGATCTCAATGGCCTCAATTATTTTGTCTGATTCATTCACACTGTGCGTGCACCATGTAGGCTGCACACATTACCACACAAAATGTAAAGGATCGGATAAGAAGTGGACCTTTATATTGACTGTGCTGGTAGGCTGGTAGGCCTGTACTCAGGTGACTCTCTACTACTTCTCTGCATACTAAATACATAAAAGGTACAGTAGTCGATTGTCAGGCAAGAAAGCATGCTTGGTTCGCCCTTTGAGGTTGCAAGAGAAGTGAAGGATCTGCTTAGTGTTAAGGCCAGACTTTGCATTTGAGCACACATTGCACCTGATTGACAGAGGGCCTCTGTACTCTTGGTTGATTGAAACTTAGGGATTCCTAACGGTAGCCTTGCAGCTGCATTCTGGATCATCTGGAGCTTTTGTTGGTGCCTCTCGAGTATGCTAAGATAAAGCCTGTTGCAATAATCTAGCTTGGAGGGAACTAAGGCTGTAACTAAGATATTTCTACAATTTTGTAGATAGACGCTGGATAAGGAAACCACATTAACTTGAACCTCAAAATTCAATTTCTCATCTATGATCACTCCCATATTTTTTGCTTTGGATACTGGAGTGGGTACTACCCCTTGTAGGAGAGTAGGGTCTACTTCCTATAGTCACCACCACTTTTGCTGTGATTCTCTGGTTTTTCGACTTTAGTGTGGCTGAGGACCTGCTAATCAGGCCCGCAGCTCAGCTGTTCTCTCTCTAAATTGATACCATGTACATTAGGTACATACCAGATTGGTTACTGGGTCACCCTTGTGAGCCCCAGTATAGTGCACCATAGGTACCCAGGGCATAGGTTCACCCTAGGCCTTCCTGGGGCTGCAGCATGTATTGTGCCACCCCTGGTTTGCCTTCCAAACTGACACCACAGGTCTGTGCTTACATCCTGGGTAAGGTGGTGCAATCACCCCTTACTTAGAAATGAAATGAAATGAAATGAAATGAAAATGAAATGAAATGAAAACAATATTTAATAAAGCGCACTGCTGCCAAGCGGCTTCCTGGCGCTGGGGGACCTGGATCAGAACTCACAGAAGGGAACACAGGGGAACCTAAGGAGGGAAAGCCAAGGAAAAGAGAAAAGTTTTTAAGGCTTTCCGGAAGTGGCTAAAAATAGGAATGGAGCGAAGATGAAGTGGGAGACTATTCCAGAACTGGGGAGCCAAGACAGAGAGACGAGTGCCCCCAGATCTGGATTTTCGGAAGCGGGGAATGTGAAGAAGGGAGAGAGAAGAAGAGCGGAGGGTGCGACTGGGGACATAGGAAAAGATGAGGGAAGTGATGTAAGCAGGGGCAGAGCGAGAATGAGCACGAAAGGCAAAGCAAGCAAGTTTGAAAAGGGATCTAAAGCGGATAGGGAGCCAGTGAAGGGATTTCAAAGCCGGGGTAATGTGAGAGGATTTGGGGAGGGAGAGAATGAGACGGGCAGCCTGGTTTTGAATGGCCTGTAAGCGTCGGGACTCGTGGGAAGGAATGCCCACGTACAGGCCATTGCCGTAGTCGAGGCGGGAGATGACTAAAGCCAAGATTATGGTTTTAAGCGCGTCGATGGTAAAGAATCGAGATATTTTCCGAATGAGACGGAGGGAAAGGAAACATGAAGACACAACAGAGCTGATCTGGCTGTGCATGGTTAAGTCAGAGCTGACTTTAATGCCAAGGGTACGAACAGAGGAAGAGGGCGTGGGGGGGGGACCGAAAGAAGGGGGCCAATGTGCAGGGGACCAAGGGTTAGAAGGGCCACCCGTGAGGACAAGTTCCGTCTTATCGGGGTTGAGCTTAAGATGGTTAGCGCTCATCCACTCAGAGATAAAGATAAGGGTGGAACTGAACTTGGGAATAGAATCAGGAGAGGCAGACAGATCAAAGACAAGCTGGAGGTCATCTGCGTAATTATATACGGAGACCCCCAGCTTGAGAAGAGAGGAAACAAGGGGACAGATGTACAGATTAAAGAGGAGGGGGGAAAGAGAGGAGCCTTGAGGAACACCACAGGTGACTGGACAGAAGGGGGCAGAGAAACCGGAGAGATGAACAGCCTGATGCCTATCCTGAAGAAAGGATGAAAGCCAGGAGAAGGCCGCGCCCCGAATGCCCGCTGCGCAGACACGGCCGAGCAGAATGGAGTGGTCGACCGTGTCAAACGCAGCGGACAAGTCGAGAAGCACCAGGGCTTGGGGAAGGTTAACATCAGCCTTGCCCTTGAGTTCATCCAAGACCGCTAGAACCACCGCTTCTGTAGAATGGCCAGGGCGGAAGCCCGCCTGGTGGGAAGCTAAGAGACCATTGTCCTCGATGTATGAGGAAAGGCAGGAGGTAACGTGGGTCTCTAAGATTTTACCCAAGTAGGGGAGGAGGGAGATAGGACGGAAATTAGCGGGGAGGGAAGGATCTAGACCAGGTATACCTATAGTATACCTATATACCTATATAGACACATATGTACCTATAAGCCATTCCTATGGCGACCTCGACAAACCTGGAGGCAGAGTGCTTGGCTTTTATGTGAGAGGGTGCCCTAGCATGAGCTGAGCCCCTCTGCAGCTTTCTGAACCATTTCCTTAAAGTTGTTCTATGATATAGCCATACCATATACTCTTAAGTGCATTGTAATCCTAGCGGTTAATGCTAACTTTGGTTTGGCTTTATCAAAACATGTCGTGTAAGGTGTCAAACACTTTGGAATACTACTCCCCCACCCCCGCCTGGTGGCGGGTGTAGAATTCCACCCTTCTAGAGGGAGAAGACATGTAGTTACTGATTACCCGGTTAAAGTTAAACAGAGCCTCAGCATCACAAAATGAATGCTGCTGCCACAGATACGAGTCTGCCCTCATGCTGCTGGTAGAAACTCTGGCAGGGGAGGCCTGGACAATAGGCTTCCTGTCCAGGGACGTGCTGGCACCTCCCCAAACAGGCTCTTAGTGTATTGGGGCAGGGAGGGCTGCATTCAGTGAATGCTTTCCAGACACTGCCTGGGGCACACAAGGTGCTTCATGCATTTCCCTGTTCAAACCGGTTGCTGGGGCACTCATCCCCAGCTCTGGCGCAAAACTGGACAAAGGGGAAGGGGTGTAACCACCTCCAACCCAGGTCCACCCATAGGAGGGACCTTAGAGTTAGTCCAACCCCTAAACTTACTATAAGTATAGAACCCCATTCCCTAGGACTTTAGATTACCATGGACGATACTCTGTAACATATATCCTGGACCTTCGACATTCCATTTCGACTGGAAGAAGGAAGAAATCGCTCTTGTGGTCAAGGAGTGACCACCCTGTTCAAACAGGCACCAACAGCACCTTTGCTGGTCAGCATTTTTTAGGCTCCCGCTGGACCCTGAAGAATCTATGACACAGGACTTGGACTTTCTGACATCTCTGACAACGACCTTCCCTCCCAGCAACGCTGAGACCCGTGGCGGACACAAGAGACGTGGTACCAGATCTCCTGGACATACTGCATTTTGCTACCTGAACCAATGTCCTGAGGTATTCCGAAGTTGTGCATTGGGGTGCTTGAATCCCCAGCCCGATGCTCCTTTTGCACCAAAGCTCAGAGGACCTCACTCCATGAATGTCCCATGGGCCCGCTTTATGCATTTCAGCTCAATGTGTCTTCATGGTTCCTAGTACGTTGGCTAGTGAGCCCCCACGAAGACCAACCTTTGTTTTAACTTGCTTTCCTGGTTGTTCTAGGCTTGCTACAACTTCCCTGCAAAGGAGAAGTACCACAGACCTTGCTGGTCTACACCGAATCCAATCTTGACATCCTGCATGGGTTGCGTTTGCCAAGGCTTGTTGGGTCCAATCCACATATCGATACAACGGTCAACTAGATCTTCAGCTGGATTCCATCTCCTGGTTGTCATCAACACCTCCCAGACCTTGTTGCTGAAAAGACAATCTTTACCTTTTTACCTGAAATCACCCGACATCTGTTGGCATCTTCCCATCGCAGCTAGTGGCCAAGACTCTATCTCCTCTGCTTTCAGGTTCCTCACATCTCTGATCCACCCTTGGATCCACCCGGACACTTTTCCTCTGGTCGCCAGCAGCACTTCTTTGCAGCTCTCCCTTGGAATCGATGACGAAACCCAACACGAAAAGACACCTATGCACCCGGCTTGCCTGGGTGAGGTAACACGAGTACTCTGGTGCTCCCGTGGGTATTGACTCTCCAAGTGTCCTAGTCTAAAAGGGTTCCATCGTAATTCACCTCCTTGTACCCTTAATCTTTAAAATTGTAACTTGTTCGTTCTCCATAGAAAGTCAATTGTAACCCGCGGCTGTGTTTAGACACTTCAAGCGTCTCCCGTGGGCCTCCTACATCCTAATTTTTTTTTGTCCTGAGTATCCCCAGCGATTCCACATGCCCCAGGCCTGCTTTGTACTTCTCAAGTCATTCTTATACCACTATTTTTGTATATGGTTTGTGAGGCCCCTAGGGCAAAATGTATCTTGTGCAACTCATCGTATGCTAATTAAGTTCCTTGTATTGTACTTTAACTCTGACCTCATAAAGAGTGCAGAAGGGTTGTATTTAGAATAAATACATATATATTGATATATACCTTGTGTGGTGTGCTTTCATTTGGTACTCAAGAGAACATAAATGGTAAAATAACGTGCTTAACTCGTCTCCAAGTCTTAGCCTGAAGGCTGCTGGTTCATGCTACCACTAGGATAGCTTTCTAGAAGGTTGACTTTAGAACCTACCATCAATAAGGGTCGATTAGACTGGTGCAAAGTGCTCACTAGAATAGTGGACATCATATACCAGGCTAACTTCTCACAACAGGCACTAGGCCTACCCACACAAGTGAGGTCCTATTTTTCTTGGAAGACTTTGGGGAATGCGGCGTGGGTGGAATTTTGTGGATCCACGCAGATTCCATAACTTTCCACCACAGAAATGTGCCAAAAATGTGTTTTTCTAAAGAAATGTAGGTTTGCAAGGGATTCATGGTAACAGACCATGGTGAGAGGCAGTCAAGTCACCCTATCCTGGATTCTTCTGGGCGTCTAGTTTTCAAAGATGTATAGTTTTGCAAGGTTTCCCAAGGTGCTGGCAGAGTAAGGGTTCAAAATCTACAGCTAGGCACTTTGCAAAAAAAGGGTCTGTTTTCACTGGGAAAATGTGGTGTGTCCACATTGCATATTGGGCCGTTTCCTATCGCGGGCACAAGGCCAACCCACACAAGTGAGATCCCATTTTTATCAGGAGACTTACGGTAACAGAATTGTAGAGCAACTGTGATTACCTATTGACTTTTGATGCATTTCTGCCTTCCAAATAAAAGACAATGGGTAACAAAGATGACAATTTGAAAAATTACCTATAATTATCATGCTAATATGGGTACTCACAGTTTTGGAAATGTGCAAATATCAACTGTTTCAAAACTCTATTTTTTGTTCCAATTTCAGAAATACAAAGGTGTCTCTCATACCGATTTTTGCATGTATATGTTTTCCCCAATTAATTGCTACATACCCGGTACATAATAAAAAAACATTGCAAGACGCTGCTCATTTATTGGCTCTGGGTTCATCGGGTTCTTGGTGAACGTACAATTCCTATATATACCCACAACCAGAAAGGTTCAGCTGATGTAACGGTATAATGCTTTCAAACAGCTGTAATAATTAGAAGAAGTTTAAGGTGAAAACATTGACACAAATGCTTGTTTTTTTCAACTAATTTTCAATTTGTCCTATATTCAATGCTTGTTTCTTTAAAATAACCTTGAAGGATCTACACAAATGACCACTTACCAAATTCAGAATTGAGTCTACTTTTCTAAAATGTATAGCTTTTCAGGATCCATTATTTCTCCTACACCCATTTCTACCATTAACTGGAAGGAGGTAGAAAGTAACAAATATAGCAAAAATAGGTTAAGTCTCAGAAACCACAACCCCTTTTCTGATACCATTTTGAGGGGAAAAAAAAGACGCTTTCATCTGTAGCCCTTTTTTCTATTTTTTCCCCTACATTTTGCTGTATTTTGGCTAATTTCTGGGTCTGCTCCAGGGGAACCCACAAACCCTGGGTACCTTTAAAATCCCCTTGATGTTGGAAAAAAAGGACTCAAATTTGGCGTGGATACCTTATGTGGTAAAAAAAATTACAGGGGCCTAAGCGCAATCTACCCCAAATAGCCAAAAAGAGGCTTAGCACAGGGGGGGAGGCCTAGCAGCAAAGGCGTTAAGAAAGAACAGTGTTTACAGTGATAATATTCTGTTTTTTGCAAGGACATCTATCACAACTGTCCTTATAGGTGCAATTAAAAGGCCCTCTTGTTATTCTTTAGAGAGCTTCATGCCCCAAAGGCCAGGTGATGACATATGTTCCCTTTATATTAGTGCGTGATCGCCTCAAAGCGCGTCTGGACTACTGTCCGGGTACACGTTGTCATTGTGAATTGAATACCGGGAACCCAGTGTACCATCAAGATGTCAAAGGACAGACTGAGAGGTGAAAAGTTTGATGTAAGGTACACAAAGTAAAGTGGATAGATGAGTTAGACTGTGGCCTCTTGAACATAATGCTTAGTTGTACGATGGCCCACGTTGTTCAGCAGTGTGGAGATGATTGTGTTTCTCCAACCTACAAGACTGCCATAGAAATAAATGTACATTTCTTCCTCATGAGACTTTTATGCACAATTATTTTATAGTTTTCTGATGCGACAGTAGAAATTATTGTTATGTCTTTTCCAGGGCTGTTAATTTCAATGCTGTGGCCAGTGAACTATGAGAAAGCAAAAGAACTTCAAAGACAGTGATTAACTAATAGACTGTAGAGCAATCTCACAGCCTCAGAGGCAAACAAGATCACTCATGTGGATTAAGAAGATCATAAAGGTGAGACAACTACATCACTCCATTTCTCCTGTGCCCTCCATAGCGGGTAGCAATCCTGAGGCCCGTGCCCAGAGTTATCCTTGTGGCCTTGGTGGTGTCTTTGATATCTGATGGGTGATGAACCACCATCCCAGGAGTTGCTAGAAGCAGATGTGGTGACTCTGGTAGTTGGCCGCTAGAGTTCGGACTGGTCACGTGGATCCGACTGGATGTGACTCCTCATGAGCATGAGGCAGAGGTGGTGCCTGAACCCAGCACTCAACTGGAAAAGGGGAGGCAAACAGCCCATTGCCCCTTTGCTGGCACAGTTGGGCGGCCCCTCCCCAACCATTTAAAGTGTGGCTGCAGGACCTGACATGAGCTTTTGAGCTGGGGCCACTACCCCCTTTTGTGGAGAGCAAATTAAAAGAAAACTTCAGCCAAATTGTGCTAAGGCTGCACGGATTCCTGTTGAGAACTCAACAAGAGTGTAGGGTGAGTGTGGCACTGACCAATCCCAGACTACTGAGGGAAGGACCCTTTGAGGGACTTAATAAGACCCTTGACCTAAGGCCTCCCTCCTTTCTATCTTCAAGCTGCCTCCTGGGGTGGCAGCATATGGTTTCCTCCTGAGGTCTAATTGGCACTAAATTGACTTCGGAGGATCCCAGTGATGGCCCAGGACTAAAGTGATGCTGCCCACTCTCCATACTCTTGGTTCAGACTGCTGGTGCTGCCCCTGACTATGGTTCACTTGGGCACACGGGTCAGACCTTCACCCATCACCTGTCCCACTGATCGGTGGGCCAGAATGAGTAGAAATTAGCCCTGTGGGACCACTAAGGAGAGAGCTTGCTGGCAACAACCAGGGCTTCGCGCTTGACACAAATACAGGCACTATGGATCCCCAAGCACAAATTAAAATGGACAAAAAGACTGCCCCCAAGGGGGGAGCAAGGATTCCCCTGGGGAGGACTCTCTCAAGAAGCAATACTACACAGTGGATACAGCCCTTCTTTAATACTGCAGGCCATTCTGGACTACCAGTCAGTTCTGGGCACCAAGATTAGAGCGGTCAAGGTTGACATGGCCCTATTGAGATATGACCTCCGACTAGCTGTAGGCGGAGTAACAGATACGAAGGTTACAATTTCCATGCTGGAAGACACAGTGCTGGGACTCTCCTCTGAATTATCTCGCCTATCTGATGATGGAAAAAGGATGATGAAAAGTGACTTGTCGATCCAATCTCTGGTTTATTGGGTTCCTGGAGGGTGCCGAGGACACATCACCAGAAACATTTTCAGTGGATCCAGTCCTGTTTGTAAAATGTTTGCCTGTCCCCCCGCTTTGACACTGAGAGTGCCACAGGTCACTGGCTCAGAAATCTCCACTGGGAGCCCCACCTTGTCCTATGATAGCCAGATTTTAGAACTACTGAGACAAAGATGCCATTCTGAATGGGGCAAGAGCAAAGGGTCACCTAATGCATCAATCTGAACACATTCCTATCATCCCGGGTAACACCCGTCATGTCTAATTAAAGCAAAAACTGTGTGATCTATTTAAGCAGAAGCGATGGAACATGAATCTCCCACATATGCTCCTCTATCTCCCACTGTGGCCAGTGCCTAATGATTTGAAGTTGTACTTCTTTGATACTCCACAGGAAGCATGGGAATGGTTTATGGAGCAGCAACCTATTGCACCGACCGATCCTGTGAGGTGGAAGACAATCGCTCAGGGACTGAAGGGACCTACAGAGGCAAAGTGTCACACATAATCAAGATGGTGAAAACAGGGTCCTTGGACACTGAGGCCCCCACAGAGTCAGGGCGGGAACATCAATAGCAGAGCAGAGCTGATGAGTCACAGACCCAGGAGACACCCTTCGATGCCACCACTGAATATCAAAGACTGACTCATTGCACTGTAGCAACGTTTTATCCTACTCATGTACTTTCTACAAATCACTCCACATGCTGAGCAGAGGATGGGTTAATTGTCTTTACAGCCTTATTACAATTATTCAGAGATAGTCTGCTCTTTTTTAATTTACCTTTTTTATCCTCTTGGTGCTTACATTCATACAAACATGTACATTATCTTCCCCATATGGTACATTCATGTTATCCAATACCAGAGGAAACCTTTCGTAAATGTGCATCAAAGAAAGACAGTCAAGGGAGAGCAAAAAAACTAAAGGGTTTGACCACTGCTATCTGAATATAAGGCACAACATAGGGGTTTGTTTATACAGGTGGTGGCATCCAGTACATGTTAATAGGAGCAGCCGGGCACGTTCCTGCAGTTCACTCTAGTCCTAGAGTCTATATAGAAAGGAAGTAGCCTTTGAATGGTTTCTAAATGTCTTATGCCCATCCTTTATGGGTTTGCAGCTTGGTGTAATCTTCACATGTAGTGTGACAGTATGTGAGGGTTTTCAACCACGCATTGACACTTGAACTACATCTAGTGCCCCAATGCAGTGCAATTTCATGTTGTGCCAGCAGCAATGCTGTAGAAGTGAATCTGCAGACCCTTTTTGGGATATTGTGCCCTTATCACAACAGGGACATGAAGGGTTCTGGTGAAATTTCAACCTCTTCCATTATGGAACCTGCTAAAAACTTCCAGGCAGTATTTCCCTATGTGAATGCAGACCATGTTAGATGTGCAAAGTCCACCCTGGCTTTTGGGGTAGGGTTGGGGTAAGCATTATACCAATGATGGGCAACTGAGCAGTTCAAAAATACAGCTGAGAAGCAGGCACTCAAAACACCCCTCTGCCATAGGAAAGGTCTAGCCTACACCATTGTACTCGGTCCTACAACCAATTAGAACTAGAGGCTACATATGGTGTTGAAAAAATATTGGTAAACGGGATGGGGATGTTCAAGAAATAGTAGAGAAATCGGGGGAGTACTACCATTGTGATGATACCGCAGCCAGAGGTCACTTTGTGTGGTCAGTTTCGCAATGGACATGGCATAGTTTACCTTTTCATTATCGTGGTGCAAAATAATGCCCAAAAACTTCACTGGCTCATCGCACCAAGTGAGGGGATATTCAGAAGACCGCTCAGAGACTAGCACTTTTCAGAGAGCTCCTGCCTAGGCTCCCAGCACGCTGCACTTTCAGCCCAGCCCCTGCAGCACCCTACCTAATTCGAACCCAGTCACGCAACCCAGGACGCGCACGGACGGCGCCCGGGACACGACCGGGCCAAGACGGGCCTGTCTTAGCCCGTCATAGACTGGAATGGACTTGGCTGGGCCACGGCCCTTGGTCTGCATCTAAAGGTACTGTGATAATGACTTAGTACTAAGAACAAAATTCAGCCCACCACAGAGGTGCGTACACGTCAGACTTTACTCAACTACCTAACGGGAGCTATGGGCACTATTGAACAGCAAATAAGGACAGTAGAAGAGACACTGAGTTCGGGCACGGGTAATACTATCTTAGGCAGGGACACACCTATAGTTGATATAACACAAAGATGGGCGGCCCCACCTATAGAAGTATCAGAAACACTAGAAGCATGTCAGCGACGCTTAAATGGATGTATTATAGACAGTTCAGGGCATATATCCGATGTGATCAGGATCATGACAGTAATGATAGTCAACCACCCCCTAAGCTGGCAAGAAACCTTAAAAAACCACCCAACAAAGATGGGGTGAAAGGTACTACTGTTAAGGTAACTCCTATAAACTCTGGAAAAAAGGTCTCTAGAAAGGGTATATCCCTAGCAGCACAAAAATCGGGTACAGCCCCACCATATGCGCTCAGAATGACGTAGCCCAGCTAAAAGTAAAATTAGACTCCCTGATGCCTTTCTCAGAGGCACACTAGATAATATATTGGGAAGAATCAATAAAAATGAAAAAGTACTCTAAATATCCTTTAAAGCCTCAGGACCCAGTACAGGAAATTTTAGCAGTGCAAGGAAATACTCATGTCCAACAAAGTAATACCACAAGATGCCTTGATTCCCATATTACCCTTGACAGTAACAGGGATTCTGTGCGTGAATTGTCACGTACAGCCACTCAAGGGGAGTGCACCTCCATTTCACCGGTGGATCCATCTACTGCCACTCAAACTTTAAACCCGAGTCGCAATAACACTAGCACCCAGTACGAGACAAGTGAGGAGCGGCAAAAAATACACCTGACTTACCAGCAGCCGCTACACCTTATGTGGTGGTATTAGCCAATGTCTCGAAAATACCTACTGGGGCGACAGAATCCTTGAAGCTCTTACGAAATAGAGCGTTGCATTGGTTAGGCACAAGGTGAGGCCTAACTGAAAGACCCTTTGAGGAATTTAAGATGGCAAGGAGAGTATCATGGGTAGGTAGAGGCAGTAAAAATCTGACTGGGGATTGTGTAGTGTTGACATTTAAAACACCACAATTGGTTCAATTAATCCTGAGGACAGTCGGAAGTAAAATAATAACAAGGCAGGGAGTCTATTTGGTACCACTAGGTTATTTCTACCAACCAATGAGTAACAGCAATGCCCTCAAACTTAGGGATCCCAATTGTTTTAGTCCGAGCCACCAGTTTAATGTGCCCACTTTTATTCATTTTGAGACATTTAGTAATCTCAATTTAGTTGATTGACTACCACTGGGGAAACACTGCAACAATGTAACATCACGCAGCTCAGAATTGTTGGATAAAGGGGGCACACTGGCATTGTTGAATAGTAATAACACTACCTCTCAATCTGGACCTACCCTGACAGTAAGTGTAAGTACAGTAATTGATCCGCTGATAACCATTTTGAATGATTCTACCTTACATTCCCCTCAATATGTCAATCCTACTCCTATTATACCAACTATCGAGAGGCGCTTCGACTGTGGAAAGGGCCAGGGAGATAACTGTCAGCTCTTGTTCTGGAACATCGCAGACTTACAATCTAAGGTCACTAATGTCCCATGGTTTGAGTTTGTGTGAAATTTTAACATTATCAGCCTGCAAGAAATATGGGCAATAGACCCTATACATATAAGTGGCTATAAGACCTTCCATTCCCCAGCTATTGCTTCCTCACAAGGTCGCGCTAAAGGGGGTTGTGCATATATATATATATATATATATATTCATTGAAAAAACCATAGGTTATAGACCATATATAGTTAGGAATTAGCATTTACAAAACCTTGAAAATTCACTGAAAAAACCATAGGTTATACACCATATATAGTTAGGAATTAGCATTTAAAAAACCTTATTTTACTCACACAAAACCATTGAAATTCCATATATAGTTAGTTGTACTAACTATATATCGCGCACCCGCAATCCACTGCTGATCATGTCACATATTACATCATTCATGACATGGTCAGTGACATCACTGATGACATCACTGATGACATCTCAAATGACATCACTGATGACATCACTGATGACATCTCAAATGACATCACTGATGACATCTCAAATGACATCACTGATGACATCACTGATGACATCTCAAATGACATCACTGATGACAACATCCAGTGACTGTATTTTTCTGTAAAGTTAAAATATGTCTTACATATTTAAGAATGAGTGGATGTATAAATGTCTGGATGAAGGATTTAGTAGGTGCATGACTGACTGTATGAGTGAGTGATTAAATGTGTCTCACTGAGTGCATGGGTTAGTGACTAAACTGTCTTAATTTGTGCATCATTATGTCTGTTGTTCTGTAAACTGCAGCACGTGTTAATCATTAGCAATATGATTAACTATATGGGTTATTGATTGGTTGCCCAAGTATTTGTATGGGAGACTGAGTGTGTGTGTGTGGGTGGCTGGGAGGTGTATGACTCTGTGCATAGATGTGTGAGCAGTTGATTCACTAGATGTATGGGTTCAAAAGTGCATGTGGAAACAGCTGTATGGGCGGTTGACTGTGTGCATGAGTGTATTGCTGAGTGAATGGATATCTCAGTGCTACATGTCAAAGTAAGTACATATGTAAAACACAGTACATGTGAGAGTTGACATATATAAATAACTGTGCATAAGAGCCAGTGAATGTGTGAGTGGCTGTATGGATCATTGTGAACTTGTATCAGGGATTGTATAAGAGAGTAAATATGTGTTAGTATATGTTTGAATAAGTAAGGTGTGTATAACTGTATAGTTGAGAAAATGGAGGTGTGATTGATTCTTTGCATGACTGACTAGGTGTGTGTGTAACTCTATGGATGAGTGACAGTCTGTGAGTGTCTGTTTACACTTACTGTATCTAAGGTTATATTAGAGTCTGAAGAGCTTCATCGTATTATCACATGAATGATGTCATCAGTGATGTGATCAGTAATGTCAAATGAGATGTCATCAGTGATGTCATCAGTGATGTCATTTGAGATGTCATCAGTGATGTCATCAGTGATGTCATTTGAGATGTCATCAGTGATGTCATCAGTGATGTCACTGACCATGTCATGAATGATGTAATATGTGACATGATCAGCAGTGGATTGCGGGTGCGCGATATATAGTTAGTACAACTAACTATATATGGAATTTCAATGGTTTTGTGTGAGTAAAATAAGGTTTTTTAAATGCTAATTCCTAACTATATATGGTGTATAACCTATGGTTTTTTCAGTGAATTTTCAAGGTTTTGTAAATGCTAATTCCTAACTATATATGGTCTATAACCTATGGTTTTTTCAATGAATTTCATTGGTTTTTTAAAAGCTAATATCTATAGCTGTAAAATGTATTCTTCTTTACATCCAAAAATATATTTTATATGTTTATTAATAATTTTTTTTTAATATTTTTTTTGTTTCGCTCCCGGTCCGCGAACCGGGAAGCTTCCCGTTAGCTCAATTTGATTCCGCGATCCGGTCCGCGAACCGGTAAGAAATCAACATAGTGACGGTATCGCGTTGCCGCGTAATGCGTCTTATGACGTACTGCGTTAGCGCACCCGGAAGTGCCCCGGGGCGCGGACCGAGGCGCGAAACGCAACTCCCCGGAAGCGATCCGCGGCACGAAAGCGCGACGTATCGCATTGCCGCGAAATGCGTCTTGTGACGTATCGCGTTAGCGCACCCGGAAGTGTCCCGGGGCGCGGACCGAGGCGCGAAGCGCAGCGAACCGGAAGCTAACCGGGGAGCGTTCCGCAGCGCGTAACATGAGCGTTAGAGGTCATGTGACTTGTTAATAAAACTTTTCATTGGTTCATTTCACTTTTAGTTTCATAATTATGGAAGGCTAGGTCAGGTGACCTAAAAATAACACTTTTCATTGGTTGAGAAGTATTGTTTTTTCCAAATGATGAAAACCACTCCTTCTTTCCTCACTCTGACTTTCATTATTGTGAGAGGAAGACCTATTTTGCTTCTTGGAAGACCTATTTTGCTTGTGTGAAAATGGCTTCATTGATTGCTGCAGCTGGTGCACCCCCACCACCACCACCACCTCCTCATGGGAAGAGAGGACCACCTCCCCAGGTCCTTACCAACACTGAGGAGGAAGATGAAGAAATGGATGAGGAGGGAGAACAACCACAATTCCTGGAAGAGTTGCCCCGGGTTTCAAGAAAGAAAGCCAGTTTCATCTGGCAGTTTTTTTCCATCCCTCCTGGCCAAAAAAAGGTCAATGCCAGGTACGCAACATGCCTCATATGCAAGGAACAATTGTCCAGAGGGACGGACAAAAAATACAGTTATGGTAATCACACCATGCATAGGCACATGACGAGGAAACATCCCCTAAATTACAGCCGGGCGGAATTAAGGGATATGATGGACAATCCTAGACCAACTCCTGTGGCGAGACCAACAACATCGGTTTCTTTAACACCAGAGGAGGCACGGGAAACTGTGCCAAATATCCAACCAAATTTTGGGCATATGATACATTTATGTATGCACTGTCGTGCATTATTAGCTTGTGGCAACATGAGCATCAATGCACTCAACCTTGCATATGAACACCATGATTGCCCTAACCGCCCCCAGTAATTTTTTTTTGCTCCTGTTGAGCCCTTTTCAACGCCTGTTTTTTGTTGTTTCCCCCCCCCAAAAAAACCAAAAAAAATATAAAATCGTTCAAAAAATACAAAAAAAACAAAAAATGTTTAAAAAATACAAAAAAAATATAAAACAACAAAAATATTAAAAAAAAAGTTCTTTTCAGAACTACCTTCCCTTTCAAAAAAAATTGCTACAATGTTTAGCACTCTGGCAAGCTCTATTTCTTTTGGTTCGCTCCCGGGTTAGCTTCCCGGTACGCGGACCGGGAGCTAACCAAAAAATTTTTTTTTTTTTAAAAAAAGTGTAAGTATAAGGAAAGTAAACAGAGAGTGATGTTAAAAGAAAGACAGCTATAGGGAGTAAAGAAGAGATACTGTTTAATAGATCTATTTACCGAAGAAAAGACAGAAGAGGGTATAATTGTGAAAAACAAAATAGATAACGAAGTGAAAGAAAAACAAGCATTGGCATAGCCAATAGGTCTCGCCTTTGGGACCTTCTAAGTATTTAGTTATGCAGCATAATATCCTTGGTGCAGCAACATCAACTGTTGCATGGCTAAACACGTATAAGGTCCCAAAGGCGAGACCTATTGTCTATGCCAATGCTTGTTTCTTAAGTAGAATTGCAATACGTCTGACTCTTCCATGTGAAAAGATCTTATCTTGTGCTCTAAAGATTGCTAAAGTCTCGACAGAGAACAGGCTAGGCTGTAAGTAGGGTAAATTGCGCTTGGTGATCTGTTTGAGGGAGCGTCTGCTTTGCCTGGTGTCTTTGGAGAGCAATTTTGATTGTTATACTGGACAATATAGCCCTAATGTAAATAACATAGGGGCATATTATCAACATAGGCAATAAAAGTTTTGCAGCTTTTATCGGCAGAAATGTGTCGCTAAAGCTGCTTTTGCGGCAGAAAACTGCCGCTAAAGCCGCTTTTGCACCAGTTTTCTGCCAATAAAAAGAGCAATAATTTTATTGGCTGTATTCATAATATGCCACTTAGTGTGCTTCAACTACACAGAGAAAGCATTATGAACAAATAGTGATACAGTGATCAGTCAAAGACACTAAGAGTAATAGAGACGGAGTGAGTGAACAAGAGTGAGGAACTATGAGAAGAGAGGGACTGAGAAAAAGAGTGGAAGGAGTTGAGTAAGTAGGTAATAGAGAAAGGAATGAGGGAAGTAGCAAAGGCAGGAAACTGAGGATTAAAGAAATGAAGCTGTGGAACTAATAGTAGTTCAATGTGATAGAAATGTAACGAAAAGAGTACAACATATTTACCTTATAATTGTCGTTAAATTACTCACTTTTTGTTTTTATACTTTCAATCTGTGAAAGAGAGAACAAACATTTGAAAAATATAAAAACATGTATTAAAAAATTACAAAAGACAAGGGCAAAGATTGAAGGACAAACAGTTTTTCAACAACTTTGACACTTACAGAAGCTACACAGTCCTAAAGATATACATTTTAAACTAACACTATCTTGATGCAGATGAAGTGAGGCCTATCTTAAAACATGGTGCATATTTTGCATTGCTGTTGTTTCAGAAAAGTGTTGCAAGACACTAAAATTTTAAATAATTGCTTCAGGATGCCAATAAGATGTCTACTATCCAGAGTTTTGTTTCAGGTGAGGCCTACTCAGGGTTGCAGATGAAATTTCGAGTTGTTGAAGAGAATAGAGGACATAATACATGTGAAGGTCTACCAATGAAGTGAGTCATGTCCACTGCAATCTTCAACAAAGTCCAAACCTCCTATGTTTCCCTGGACAGACCTAAACTTGATCTGCACAATGTGATTCGTAATGATAGGAAACACAGGTGTTGTAATTGAAATACATGCAATTTATTTTGCTCATTTCACAATCACATCACTTGTGTTTCCTTTGCTTAGGTATCTCATTGTGCAGATGTAGTCTAGCATATGAAAGAATACGCAGAAGTGCAGCACTGCATGCAACAACTTTGACACTTACAGAAGCCTCACCTTCTCCATGCCTCCTACACAGTTCTACATATACATCATAAATGCAAACAGTACAGAATTAATTATACATGTTAAATGGTTTATTTTTGCTGTTCTCAGAATGTATCAAAATTCACTAAAAACAGTGACTTGAAGGTATTCATCATGTAACAGCGGGGAAAAAAACACAATCAAAATGATTGTGTTTAAAAAACCCATACAACATCAGAAATCAAAATTCAGAACTCCTTAAAGTTAACTTACTTTCCATGACGTCCAAGGATGTCCTATGAACAGCTTACACTCTTTTGTGCTGTTATTACTTTCAGCCCGCCACTTTCTGAAAGAAAATCTCCATCGTTTTTAAAAACATGTTACATACAATAAATGACTTCTTGCTCTCTACCACAAGATTCCACAAGGCCAAATCTTGTCAGAGCCATGTATAACTCTTGGATTTCTTGTTAGCCAATCCCGTCTTTTCGCATTTCCGCAACTTTCAGAATTAAAATGTTGAAGATCATTTTCACAATCCTGGAATAGTAATATCTTCCCCTTCTTGCTCAGTCATGTTCTACTTTTCCTATGACACTGCTACAAGCAGACTTACACTACCTCTGTGACTACTACAATTATTTAATTCTCTACATCACTTTTAATCACAAAGCAATGTAAAACAGTAGACAGCATTGCAGACTTACATTCCCTCTACTCCATGTTTTGATTGGCTGCTTCAATTAGCTTATAAAAAGAAACAGTTTTTCTGAACTCATTCAAAGTGCACTTATTTCTCCATGATGTCCAGTCTTATGGTTAGAAGTTATGTCTCTGAACTACACTTATCCTCAAGGCCAAATAGTGTAGGAGCCATTAGAACTTCTTGAAATTCCACAGAGCACATCCCGAGATTATTTCCCTAAAATTTTGGTTTTAAAAACACCAGGTAAGAGTTTTTAAGGTCATACGGCAATTTTTTTTTGAAAATTAAAACAGAATCATTGCAGAATGACCAGCCATTTCTAGACTTTAAATAAGCTGTGTAATGTCCTGATGTTATTGAAGGGCCGTCATGATATATAATTGCTGCAGTTACAAAAGTCCTTCCTGATATTGACAACTGCGAAGCTACAAAATTTTTAATTAAAGTTGTCAATTTTGTTCCATCAGGCCTACATCGTTGGAACATTAAAATGACGTACTGGCCATATGTTCGTATAAATAATGTGGACGTCATTTCAGATTTACATTGGCTACACTCCATGTTGTGATCAGCTGCTTTTACTAGCTTATTAAAGGAGACTGATTTACTGTCTGGCAAAGTTAAATATATAAATCTTTCTGAGTCTACACTAGTAGTACTTGATACCATACAGTTCTCGCAGTCATGCTGCCATTGATAAGAAAGCCCAAACAGCTGATCTACATCTACACCTTCAGCATGTAATACATCAAGCATATACATTAAAAACTCCTGACAATCTTGCTGAATATTTTGAGAGAATTGTGTTTGGCCTGAACATCTGTCTAACAGATTTCGAATTTCAGACACACTTTCTATGTTTCTTCTATCAGTGGTACATTTCTCTAACACAGAATTTAACAAACTGCAAAATCTTTGATCAGAATTGACCACAATCTCTTCTTTTACATTTTTTAGAGAAAACAAAACATTAATCACTACATTAGCATAGCAGTTGACACCAGAACTGTTTTCAAACTGAAAACCAACAACATCTTCAACAGAATCCTTTTTGTTTCTGCTTGTAATTTTAGGTTCATTGACTTTTTGTCTTTTTGCTACAACCTCCCCAGTATTGTTCTCATTTCTTCGTTTCCGGCCTACCACACGTTTCTCAAACAAAGGATACTGAGGCAAATGTGGCGCATACTCTCTTCTTAACCTATTGTATTCCTTAACACAATCTAGATCCGCACAAATGTTTGTGACATCACACTCAATCAAGTACAATCCCGATAAAGTTCTAACTCGTGACAATGCCACATATGCCATACCCTCCTTGAACACAGAACTGCCAATATTCACCAATGCACTGTCTACACTTAAACCTTGCGATTTATGGATTGTCACTGCATATGCCAAGCAAACAGGAAACTGCTTACGGCGAACATATAAGTCTTTTACAAGCAAAAATCTAGCAGAACAACGAGCAATTAGCTGTACTTCCTCAATGCCATCAAATTTAATTTTTAAAAATTCAATTCCATCTCTATTTCTGTATTTTACAAAATCAACAACATTACCCATTGATCCATTTACCAGACCTCTTTCAACATGTAAATTCCTTCTTAAAATTATACGGCAGTTCAAGCACACATTCAGAGTCTTTTCAAAACCTGCAGTTTTAGATATACTCTTCTCTAATGAATCCAATTTTGTTTTCAGATTCTCAGACAAAATAATTGTTGATCCCATATGCTCTACTCTATCAATAGCTTCCAGTTTCACAATCTCTTGCTTTTCTAAATGCAACATTTTGTTGTTAAATTTGGCACATTCTGCAAGAGTTGGCATCAAACATATTCCAGATTTCTTCTCAGTAATTTTCTGAAAAATATTCTCAGGCACAACATCTTGTTCTGGATATAAATTTGACAGTAATCGTGCATGTAAAGCTTCTTTCCCATGCTCGGTCACTTTTCCAATTCTAACATCTTGTAGAATAGTCTTGTAAACTTCATCCTTCGCCTGACGCATATTTTCATGCAGTTCAGCATAATTGAAGTTTAACCATATATTGACGTTGCCAATGCTGCCTAGGCACTTCCTGGTATCTTCATGCGTGAGCATTTTGAACACAGGTTGCCCTTTCACTGGTGTCAGCTGCAGAAGATCTCCGAAAACAATGATGTGTTTGCCACCAAATAACACATCATACTCTGTTTTGAGAACTTCTTGCATTCTCAAATGCACAAAGGCAAGCATGACATTGGAAACCATGCTTACTTCGTCAATGATAAGAAGTTTCATTTTCCTCAAGATTCTTGAAACTTCAAAACAAGCATCTCCAGATAGCTTGTGATATTGTAATTTGTTGTCATGCTCCACTGGCAGCATCAGTAAACGATGTAAAGTAATCCCTTTAATATTATGTGCTGCCAGTCCAGTTGGAGCAGTGACAACACAAGACAGCGATGACTCTGTCCTTTCCTGCAAATAGCATGAAATTGCTTTAATGAGGAAACTTTTTCCAGTTCCCGCTTCTCCACTCACGTACAGTCGGACAGGCTTCAACGACGTACATGAGCACTCTTTCTTATCATGACTTAATCCATGATCAATTTGCATGGTAACTTCGTCATATATTTTCCTCTGCTCAACGTTGAGTTGTCTTTCCAACTCTTCTAAGTTAACCGCATCCTCTTGAGCATGTGCCATGGCTCTTTCCACTTCATTCATAGCAGTGGCAGCTTCATTTTCGATAACAGGTCCTCCTAGTGGATCCTGACTCAATGAAGCAGAACTCTGACTGTCCTGAGAACTGTCTCTGGCAATCTCGGCTGCAATCGTTGCTTCCTGCTCAATTTCCGCATTCAACATTTCTACATATTTGGGAAAAGCAGGACATTCTATGGTCTCCTTGGCGGCATTGAAAGAGTCTTCGTAACAGAGGAAATCTCCAAGCAGTTCCTCTTCTGCACGCCAAGGCTTGAAAAGTTGCAAAAGTGCTAAATAGAAAAACTCCTTTTTTTCAGGAGATTCGCCACTCAATTTTAGATGGTTTACCAAGTGGCATTTTCTTTGCTTGACCAGACATCCCTCACTTCCTATTACAGCATACACTCCTTTCTCAGTATCTTCTTTGATGTTCCTCTTGAATATGTAATTTTGCAGAACCTCATACAGACAAACATTCTCGAGGTGACTGCTTCGATTTGGATAATATGTATCCAACATGTTTGTCTTCAAAATGTCGGTACTGTTTGGCTCCTTTTCCGCAAAATACTCAATTTCCCGCACAGGTTTGAGAACTCGATTACGCGTTGCAGCAAGACCAAGACTCGCCCAAACGATACTCCTGGACTTGGCATAGAGACTTGCTGAAGACAACCGGTCAGAACATTCGTACGCTCCGATTTCTCGATGCGACAACATCTTCAGACTGAAACTGTACAACTTCTTGCTGAGGCTCTTTTCATGGGAAATGTCCTCCCACATATCCTTCAATTCTGTCTTCTCTTTTTTGGTGATGTAAGACGTCACATACCGAGCCACAGCCATACAGTTATCAGCCACAAACTGTATATCCATGTTAGCATTCCACATGGACAAAATCACCGGGTTGTAGTCGTTGATGTACTTGGACTCTTCGTTCCTCTTCAAATTGTAAGTGTTTTTAGGTGATTTCTTCATGACATTGTGTCGCAGCGAAGACATCAAACTGTTTACTCTTCCTTTAGAAATCACCGGTCGTGGAAAGCCGAAACGACATTTAGTGTAGAACTTGTCTTTGTTTCGGAATTTACGACGGCAGTACTTTCCACATCGATGGCTTTGGAAACGCAGAACTTTTTCTCTTAGGCTTTTCTTCTCCTTTGCGTTTGGAACAGCACACGTAGAATACTGTTGGATGAAACTCATCACTGAGTCTTCTGGATCCGTTCCAAATTTAGGTGCATCCTTGATCCACAGCAACATATGTATATGAGGAGCACCTCTTGCTTGGTACTCCTTTCTCCAGAAGAAATCCAACACCTCTCCAAGAGGTGGATTCTTCTTATTCATGATGAAAGACATCATAGCTTCAAATCTATGATTGAAGTACCTACATACATTGACTGGATCCAAAGAGCACAGTTCTCCGGGTGTCTTGAATTCGATGTTATCTACGTTAGCATTTGCCTCTCGTAGAAATTCAAGTAAGTCTTCCCAGCCATACTCGGCACAGCTCAGAGTGAGGAACCATGTGGGAGTACCTAAGTTCCTCAGCATACATTTTAAATCACCATGACGACGGTACCAGTACTCATTAGTACCACGCTGACACGCCATGAGATTAATCAGGTGAGAATCCAAAATACTATCTTGGACATTGACTTTATCCATAAAGTCACTTGCCGAGATGTTTTGCATGTGTATACCACTTTTCAAGATGTGGTTCACTGCATATGACAGTCCAGACAGATCGCTTTCAAACAGGAGATGAAACAAATAAGGAATGCATTGTCGAAACCTAGCATCTCCTGCATACAATCGCAAAGTCCGGTATTCAGAAGCAGGAATTTGATGAGGTCGCTCATCATATCTTCCTCCCTGACCTGTTGGAAAAAGCTGTGGGAAACACCGAGCTTCCAAACTTTCCTCCCAAACACTAATGGGACTCCCTTTGGCTTGTTTCATTTGAAACAACTCAATAGCATTCCCCATGACTTCCTTGGAATGCAAAGGATGAACACTATATTGTTCATATATTTCTTCACTAGTAGAGGGTTCTACTTTCTCAATTTGACCAGCACACAAATCGCTATCCTCTTCCTCACTTACTTCCTCTTCTGCAACATATACATTCTTATAGTATTTATTATTTTTTTTCAAATACAATGTTGCCTTTTTGACTTTCCTAACATCTACTAAATCTTGCCATATTTTCTTATTCTTTGTCGGAACCCCATTAACTAAGATAACCAGAGGTTCCTCTTCCACTTTTTCTACTCCAATTGTGTTAATGTTTTTCTTCAAATCTAGAGGCAAATAAACAACTCTTCCCTTTAATCCTCTCTGTAAATCTGATGGAGGCAATTTCCCTGTCTTTGGCTCCATTCTTACAATAGCCTGAAAGGGATGGATACTTTGAATCAAAATAGATTCATAAGTATTTAAATCCTTCAATTCAGAAGGAATCTCAACCAATTCCAGATTATTATGAACTGCTCTAGCAGGCATCTGGTTTTGATTTAATTTGCAACAACAATAAGTACACACACGTTGATCCAATCCCAAATCAAAACAATTTTCTACCATCAAGTATGTTGCAAAATCCTTCCATTCACTATTATTTTCCCTTTCACTTTTTGCATATAAATCCACTAACTTAGTCTGATTCTTATAATAAGTGCGTCGACAACACACACAAGTGAAATTAGGCCTCTCACTTGATTTCACCTCAAACGTCGCAATTTCCCTCTGGAAATTATCTGTACTGGAAACCTGTACACTATCTTCCACATGACCCTCTTCTTCTTGCTCAATTTCAACATTCTCCTCTTTACTTCCAAAGTAACAAAACTCAATTTCTTCACATATATTCTTCACATCTATTTCAGAACCATGCAAAAGAGCAGTGCATAATTGTTTCAGCATAATTGCTGGACTCTTAGCATAATACAACATTCTAACTAATTTCCTCACTTTGTTATGATGCACTGCTAGCATCCTGAAATGATGAAAAACACTCTGGCATACTCTCCTGGAAAGACAAGCCAGTGAATGACCATGCAAACCTGTCACTTCTCTTACTCTGCAAGGATCTAATTCTTGCAACAACATCATTTTCTGCTTCAAACTTTTTTTATTAAATGACCGTACAAAATCACAAAGCAAATTGATGGAATCCTGTCGCACACTGCAAATACTACTACACTTCCAGGTGTACACAGGACCCTTACCACATCTTCCTAAAACCTCATTACCTAACACCTCTTCTGCCTCTGTTGTCACAAGTTTTTCTTTTTCAACTGGACAACCATCTTTCACTTCATAAGCACGACCACTGGTGTCAACTGCATGCACCAAATCATTATCCTGGAAATAACTCTCCTCATTAAAAAATGCCTCACAGCTTGAACTATGCATCCATTCTCCAGAAAAAACTTCACAAAAATTACTACGATTAACTATTCTCTTCCATCTACTATTTCTTTTGAAATCAAAAATTGCCTTGTTTAGCTTCCTAATTCTATTGATTATCAAAATAAATAACTTACGTTTAATTTCAAATGCCTGATCAATAACTTTCTCAATTTTTTTTTTCTCTTATAAAAAACTAGTTTCTGTTGACCTTTCTTAATATTTTTTAACAAATTGCCAATTATCCTGTTCCGGAACATTCGTTTACGAATCTCCCTAAAATGTTGTTTCCTTCTACTATCATGCACAGATTTATCTCTTGCTCTAGCAGTAACATTTTTCATTGTCCTTTCCTTTCCATTTGATTTCCTTCTCGTTTTATGGACTGAAACATTTTCTGTAGTAATATTTTTTTTACTACAAATATTTCTTATGAAATATTTAGAGCTCTTACCCGGTGCTTTCTTCGTGGCTTGAGAAATCTTTTTGTTAGAGGACTGCTGCGGTTTTTTTTTCACCTGCTGTCTTTGACGTTTTGCAGCCTTTATCTGTCTTTCTATTGTAAGCATGGGGAAATCTTGAAATGATCTGCAGTTGAATCTGTGGAAAAATATAATAAAAAATGTTATTAACCATTATTACCAAACAGTAAATCAGTAACAGTGATCAAAAACTTAACACACTACTTGACATTTTAATTAGAAGATTTTTTAGTCGTTGGCAAATTTACAATACAGAAATACCAGAAAAGAAATGACATTTATATTTATGTTACCTATGCTATTTTATATGTGAATCTGATCTAATTTTATGAGCATATTTTAATATTTTATTGAAGACACTACACATAACCTGTTTTTGAAGGTGTCTTTATTTTTAAATTAAACAGTTTACCTTTTTACTTTTTATTAATTATAAATTTTAAAAATAAATGTTTATATTTCCAAAGGCTCAAGCACGTCAGCTTCCCATCCTATATCATATAGTTCGGACAAATCTGCATCCTCATCACGCTCTTCTTCATCCTCAGGATTTAAATCATCCAAAGGATCAACATCCACTGATGTTTCAATTACAAGTTCAATGATGAGGTCAAAATCAACTGATTGCAGATTGTCGCTCATGTTAAGGTTGTCTTTATCTTTAAAGAAAGATAACAACAATGAGATGTTGCAAGGTAAGAGACAAATCTCAGAGATTATAATAGTAAAATTGTTTAACAAGATTAACATTTTGCAGCTATTATTTAGCCATGTGCAGCGATGCTGAGGAGGTGAGGCCTATGTCTAATTTTTCACTGAACAGGACTCATCTCTTCTTAACCTTGGATAAGCCTCACCGACTCTGTGTCCCCTGCACATACTTAAATGTAAAGGGGCAGATTTATGTTAAATAGCACATCCCCAGGCATGCACCAGTTAACGTGCACCACTGCTCTGCCACCCATGGTGTGCCGCATTTACAATCAGATAGGAGAAAGCTGCGTCAAAACCCTGCGCCTGCTTGAAGCTGGCATAGGTCTTGACGCAGCATTGTGGAGATGGGGCACCCCTGAGCCTTGCTGGAGCTGCATCGCACTTGCGATACAACTCCAGCAATGCGCCACCTTTACGGCACAGATGCGTCACACATCTGTGCCGTTTTTGCCCCATGCTGCGCCGCATTGTAAATGCAGCACACCATGGGTGGCGGAACAGCGGCGCAGGATGACTGGCACATCCCTGGTGATGCGCCAGTCATCATAAATCTATCCCTAAGCTTCTTATCTTGTTAGAGATGAACTGCCATATGTATCATCAAACTATTTTGCATTTCCTAAATAGCGAATTTTAAGGAATAAATAGCGATTCTTTACCATTCCTAATTTGCGATGAGCAAATTGCTAATTGCAAGTTACCCATTCATTTCCATGGGCTAGGAGGCTCATAGGAATGAAGGTTTAATTTGCGATTAGCAATTTGCTCATCACAAATTAGGAATTTTTCCAAGGGTGCAGGGGTGTCTCAAGAACACCCTGCTGCACCCCTGAAAAACAAATTTGGGGGCATATGGCACACATACATGCCCTAAGGGCATGTGTTGGCGTCATATGGCACCTTTTGTTTTTTTGAAAAAAAGCTTTTTGAAAAGAATTCACAAATTACCACCAATTTACCACAATAGTTTCCAAATCCTTAATGTCATTTTTTACATAGTTTTTGTTTGATACATTGCATTTAGGTAGTCACAAAATTTGCAAATCCTTAAGTGCAATTGCAAAATAAGGAATAGCAAATTTTGCTACTCCTTATTTTGCATCAAACTTGTTTGATACATACCATTTGTCTAATTAACATTCGCAAAGGCCGAAATTCGTAGAATTTTGATCTTTGCGAATGCTAATTAGCTTGATACATATGGCCCCAAGTGAGGCCTGTCTTGCGACATGGTGCATCTTTTGCATCACTGCTGCATCGGTTTCATGTGGTACGTTTTTTTTACACCATGACATATCTGCCTAAATGCATCAATTTGTAATGTTGTCGCCTCATAGCAAATCTTTTTCACCGCCGCTGCATCAAAAAAGTGACGCACAGTGGCAGAAAAGAGGCATACACCTATCATAAATCTGTCCCTAGCATTTTAAATGATTAATCCAGGATGACAATAAGGTGTGGCCTATCCAAAGGTTTGTTTAAGGTGAGGCCTACTCAGGATTGCAGATTAAAGTTACGCTTGATGAAGAATACAGAGGAGATAATACATGTAAAGCTCTACCAATGAAGTAAGTGATGTCTACTTCATTGCGCCAGTCAGCATAAATGAATCCATAAGCTTCTTATCTTGTTAGACATCAACCGCCATATGTATCATATAACTATTTTGCATTTCCAAAAAAGCGAATTTTAAGGAATAAATAGCGATTCTTTACCATTCCAAATTTGCGATGAAAAAATTGCTAATTGCAAATTACCCATTCATTTCCATGGGCTAGGAGGCTCATATAAATGAAGGTGCAATTTGCGATTAACAATTTGCTCATCACAAATTAGGAATTTTTTCCAAAGGTGCAGGGGTGTCTCAAGAACACCCTGCTGCACCCCTAAAAAAGAAATTTGGGGGCATATGGCGCACATAATTTTTAACAACATTCCTTTACCTCAAAAACGATTTTCAAATCATGCCTTCAAAACACTACACATGGGAAAATTACTTAAAATGTCCTTAAGACACATAACAGCGTTTTTTGATTGCCTTTCCAGCATGGTTGGGTCACTTTTAACATGGCTATGTAACACAAACATTCAAAAACAAAATTTTCAATGCACATGTGGGAGCATATTTACAAGCAATTTGCGCCACAGAGAAAGGTCTTACAATAAAATGAGAAAAATAACATCAGGGACAGTCAATTGCCTTATAAAGAAGCATACACCATTATGTCCTTGTCATGAATTTAAAAACAATTCCTTTTCCCCAAAAACGATTTTCAAATCATAATTTCAAAACACTGCACATGGGAAAATGACTTAAAATGTCATTAAAACACATGAAAGCGTTTTTTGATTGCCTTTCCAGCATGGTTGGGTCACTTTTAACATGGCTATGTAACACAAACATTCAAAATCAAAATTTTCCATGCACATGTGGGAGCATATTTACAAGCAATTTGCGCCACACAGAAAGGTCTTACACTAAAATGAGAAAAATAACATCAGGGACAGTCAATTGCCTTATAAAGAAGCATACACCATTATGTCCTTGTCATGAATTTAAAAACAATTCCTTTTCCCCAAAAACGATTTTCAAATCATAATTTCAAAACACTGCACATGGGAAAATGACTTAAAATGTCATTAAAACACATGAAAGCATTTTTTGATTGCCTTTCCAGCATGGTTGGGTCACTTTTAACATGGCTATGTAACACAAACATTCAAAATCTAAATTTTCCATGCACATGTGGGATCATATTTACAAGCAATTTGCGCCACATAATTCATAATTTTCTCCTTAAAGCACACTATTCTCTATCTAAATGAAAGAAATATTTTCTCACCTTAGCAAATACTTTGAGTTTGAAAACAGTCTCAGAAACACACCAATTTGTCTTCAGCAGAGCAAAAGGTATGCACTCCAGAGTCTGCAGCTATCAAAAGCACAGAAATGCTGTAATTCTTCACACATATTTCTCATGTCACCCAATCAAAACTCTTCCCTCACTTTTTTTCAAATGAAAACCCTTCCCCCCTCTGCCCTTTCTGCCTATTTTGCATAGCAACCACCTCTTGGAAGACTTCTGGTGTTTGCAAGTTCACGCAACTTTGTTGCAATTGAACTCTGAACTCTCAGTGCACCTGCATATCCAGTGCATTCTTTCATTTAATGATTTTTTATTGACCATTCAAAATACATCTTTCAAAGAACACATCCGTGCACCCTAACTTTCTGTTTTCATCAATCAAAATCCACCAATCACTGTTACTGCTTCATGAACACAGAAACTCCACAGTTTTTTTTTCATTTTACACTCTCATTTTTTCAACTGCCATTTCATTGCCACACTTCATCTGACTGCAGGAGAACCTTCTCTCACCATGTTTTCTGTCTGGATTGTTGGACATAGTTATATTCACTGGGCTCAAAGGTACGTTGAAAGCAGGAATTTACCTAACCTCAATTTACAAGATGTGGAAATTAAGTGGTTTAGCCACAGAGGATTAAAATGTCACCAATTGATACCATTGGTGAAAACCTTTATGCATTTGCCAAAACCTGACCTGTTAATTGTGCACTGTGGAGGTAATGACTTGGGCACTTTGACTGGTGTAGGTCTGGAAATGCTTTTAAAGGACACCTTTGAGCAATTAATGGCACTTTTTCCTCAGACTGCCTTGGTATATTCAAATATATGCCAAAGACAGAAATGGAGGTGGTCAAACCAATTTTGTCCACAAATTGAGAAGTCGAGGAAGCATGTAAACAAATCTGTTTCAGCTTACATGAGAGACCATGGAATGGGCTCCCTGTACAACAATAACTTGCGTTACTACATGCAAGATATCTACAGAGGAGATGGAGTTCACTTCTCAGATGAGGGCAACAGAATTTTCACTCTGAATTTAAGAATGTGCATTGGTACCTACTTATAAGTACCTAAATGTACCATAAACCCAAAAGCTCTTCTCAGAGCTACCCTACATCTGATCACTCACAATTATTATTTAACTCTAACATTTTTCACTAATTTTCAACAAAGTACGCTACCGGGGCCGCTACCCGGTACGCGAACCGGGAGCTAACCTCGCGAAATTTTTTTTTAAAATGTTTATTTTTCGCACATATAAGCCTCCTCAGCCACCCTCAGAAAACCTAGGGGGTCAAGATAACTCTACCGTGCCCCCTTCTACCCATTCTGAACATTATTTGCCCTCCATCTTGTATCTTAATTCGACCGAAACACAAAATGGTGGACTCCCGGAACGCTTAAGGTTCGCGAACCGGGGCGCTCAACGGTTCGCGTACCGGGTCGCTCCCTGGGAAGCGCACCATCAAAAAAGGTGGGAAAGTAGTTCACAGAAAAGCCACTGGAGACAATTTCACCAAATATAGATTAGCTCATACTACATACCAATCCCTACCATTTTCACAAATTTGATTGGAATTCCATTTAGCCATTTAGCCTGTAGACCTCTCTAAATACCCTGAGGTAAATTACTTCACAAAACACATCTGAAGTGTTGGAATTGACAACCAATGAAAATGTTACTTTCATTTTCTACTTTTTTTACCTGACATTTGATTGGTTATGTACCTGAATATATATAAAGGAAGAGAGAGAAACACAGCCATTTTTGACTACTACTTCCTGAACTACATTGCAAGATCATTTTCACCCACAACTTAAACTTGATTTTAGAAGGTGAGATATTATTTTATAAATTTGAAAACATTTTCAGATAGTTATATACTATCCCTCTGTAAGAGTTAGACATTGAGAAAGGCTTCTTTATTATAATTATGGATTGATTTAGGTTTCTGTGGAATAATTATGAATTTACTTAGGCTTCTTCACAGGCACTTTTTAATAGTACTACTTCACGCCTGAAACCATACAGTGCCCATAGATTACTTCTCTGTTATAAACTCACAAGTACCTGTCTGAACTTAAACCCAACAGTGCCCTATCTCTACTGATATATTTATTTTTTATGCAAATTACAGCAAGAAAATGGAAGGTGAGCAGAATGTTTCCTTTGAAATTGTTCTGGAGAACAACACAGAAAAAGATATTGAGGACAATGATGACTCTGATTTCATGGATGAATCACGGGACCATGAATTAGTTCAATGTGTAGAATCTGTGGATCATTTACTTCATTATGATGACGGTCAAATGTGGGAACTTATGTTCACTCAACAAGAGGACATATCGGACAGTCAAATGCTAGACGTACTAATAAATTTTGAAAAACAATCCGAAAAATAAAATTGTATGTAATATTAAAAAATTGTTTGAGTCTTTAATCATTTTTATATGTAATTAATAAACTAGTTAAATGTTAGAAATGTTATTAAATTTTCAACCACAATCACAATAATAAATAATTGCTTAAAAAAGTTAAAAAAATAAAAAATTATCAACAAAACCAGCAATCAATTAACATACTGCATTTGAAAAGTCTCTCATTCATTTTTCATTGCAGTACGCTGCCCAGAACGCTTCCCGGTTCGCGGACCGGGCGCTACCCACGAAAAAAAACAAAAAAAAAATTTTGTTTTTTGCCCCGCGGGGCCCTTTTAAAGCCTCCACATTAAACCTAGGGGGTCACGGAGGATCTACTATGCCCCCTTATGGTTATTTCCCCCTTTGTTTTGGCCTCCTCTTGTCTCTCAATCCTACCGAGAGACAAGATGGCGGCCGCTCCGGACTGTTTAGAATGTTGACAGACACCGGAAAGCCAATCAGCTTTGCTACGCGAAGTTCTGGTACGCTCCCCGGTCCGCGAACCGGGGAGCTGCCCGGTCCGCTGTTACAGATATATATCTTTTTTTAAACGGTAATTTCTCAAAATCCACTGGAGCACATATATTGAGACCTACAAAAGGCACATCGGGCTACCAGTCCCTACAATTTTGCCAAGTTTCGTGCAAATCCATTCAGCCGTTCGGGCTAAAAATGAGGCTAACCGCCCTATGGAAAAATCAATGTTAAAAACACGTTTTGGGACCCCCCTTTTTTCTCGGCCCCCCCTGGACGAACCCCCCCCAAATTTTCAGGGGCTGCTCAGAAACAAAATGTTCCATTTTCCAGAAAATTTCAGCCAATTCCGTCCACAAACGCCAAAGTTATTAGACATAGAATTTTCAAAAATCCCATAAGGAAAAAATCCTAACTATATATACCTACTGGCGACCGCCAGTAGGTAATATATCAATCAAACTACTTAAATATATGGAAAACTGATTTAAGTGCAACTGAATCCCATTATCAAATAATTAGTCTGCACATCAACAGTACACCCTGTTTGGTGATATTGAACTTCATTAATAATGCTACCCCAGACTTGATTAGAGAAGTACTGAAATCAATGAACCAACATATACAAAACGTGCATGCTCGCTTGAAGGAGGAGATATTCGTGGTATGGGGTGGGGATTTTAACAAATTTTTATGTAAACATATTGATGATGACGTATGTTATTGATGCATTTGAAAAAGACAATAACCTTGTACATTTTCCACATACAATGTATTGTGACGCACTAAATGAAATTATGTTCATGCTTGATCTGGGGTTTGTTAATAACGTGTGTTCACCCACTGTGCGGTTCAGTCCCACCTTTAATGGCCGAGGCACATTTTCTACTATTGACTATATACTATTTTACAGTAGATATTCCTCATGTGTTAGTAATTTTAAGACATATGAAATTGCTTTAAGTTACCACTTTCCCCTAAGTGTGGACGTAAAGATCTATAGCCAGTGCATTAATGCTAGAATTAATTCTGCTGACATTGTAGAGAATATTGCTCTGACCAGGCAAAATGGATTTGCACTTAAATGGCACATGGTGGATTCTGAAGAATTTATTATCAAAGTGGTGTCAAACTGTAAAAGTATGTTTTTAATGAGCCTAGATGAAAGGGCCTCTAGAGAAGAAATTATAATAAATGTTGTGGCTATCTCTAATTATGTGAAAAAGCTCTCATGGTCGAAATACAAAGGAGGCCTGTTAAGAAACAAGGATGGGTCGACACTGAGTGCACAACGCCATATACTAAGCTAAAACATACCCTTCACACGATAGTGAACAATAGGGAAGATATAAGAGAGGGAAGAAGAAACTATAGATTAGCTCTAAATGCAAGAAAGACCGCATTAAATGAGGAGGCATGGCGCGCTTTGTGCGATGCCTCTGAGTTATGGGATTCTTCTGCCTTTTGGAAGGTGGTGAATGCGCCCTTTTTAGATGAGAAGGATAAGGCCTCCACAGAGATTGCCATTACTGAGCCGGAGTGGATACAGCATTATTTGACGCTGTACAGTAATTCCGCAATAGACCAATATGAGACTCTATTTAGCATAGATACCCTTGAACGAGAACTACCAATAGAGTTTACACTTAGCGAGGTTATAGCAGCAATTAACTCAAGCCTGGGTGGTAAGGCTCCAGGGCCTGAAGGTATACCTGTAGATCTTTTTAAATCAAATGTAGTTTTATTGGGACCACTTTTAACACAGGTTTTAAATGCATGTAGTGCACGTGGTTTTTTATCTACAAGGTACAAATCTATTATCGCGCCAATTTTTAAAAAGGGACACAGGGCGAACCCAGCCAGCTGTCGCCCAATTTCACTGCTGGACTCAACAGTCAAGATTATTGGGTGGATTTTATTAGATATAATGCAGACGTGGGCGGAGAAAAGGAATGTGATAAGTGATCTCCAATACGGGTTCCTTAAAGGCCTGGGTACCTTTCAACAGGTCTTAACTCATATATTATGCTGAATAAATACACTAGGGCCAAAAAGGAAAGATTATTTATGATTTTTGTTGACCTGACAGCAGCTTTCGACTGCGTCATACATGGTAAATTGTGGTCAATGTTTGCAAGTCTGGGGGATGATGTTTTAATAATTATTTTGTTAAAGCAGCTCTGTTCAGGGGCAAAGGCTAAAATCCGTTATGGGCTGGGTGGAGAATGCTCTAGTCACTTTAATGTACGGAAAGGTGTGAGGCAAGGCTGTGTCCTTGCCCCATTCCTCTTCACTCTGTATATAAATAACCTGGAAACTACTTTAGTTAAAGAGTGCAGGGATCTACCGATGGTAGCGAAGCGTCCAATCCCTGCACTCTTATATGCAGATGATGCAGTTTTAATAGCCCGTATACCTCTAGCACTCCAGAGGGTTGTGAATTTGTTCTCTAATTTTATGACCCAGCTTGGGCTCTCGATTAACAGCTCAAAAATATTCACAATGAATTGTGGGGCAGGGGCAAATCTACCACTATTGATTCTAGGCCTATAGATTGTACAAAAACATTTTCTTACTTAGGAATTGTATTTGACAGGTTTGGTTCTTAGTCAGAGGCAGTGAATATTAGACGCCTACTGTTTGTTCAGTCATGAATGGCATTATCAAACTTTAGCTGTAAACTAGGTAGACACCCTACGGGGGAATTATTACACATCTATAGGGCCAAATGTGTGGCAGTAGCCACCTATGGAGCCGCAATATGGGGCTACACAGAGGTACATTTATTGCAAGACGTAGAAAATATTTTTTTTAATTTCTTCTTTCCCACCTACAAATTACATCTGCCACCAAGAATTGGGTATGCCCAGTGGTGTACCTAGAGCTTCTGGCGCCCGGGGCTATTGCTCAGATTGCCGCCCATGGCCAATAGCGGGAAAGGGAGGGGGGCTGCGTAAAAAGGAACCTATTTGCTCCGGAGCCCCCAATGAAGTCAACCGTGTAGCTTGGCTCTATCGCACCAAAAACCTCCAGCTTGTTATTGATATATAGAAGTTCATTTCACACAAGGCCTAGTGACTTAGAGAAATCACACACTGCTTTTGTGTTCTGACATTCTTGGAATCCTTTATGTCATAACGTTAGACATACTCCATTATTCCATCCCGTTACCATGTATTTTTAACCTTATTCCTCTTCACCACATTCAGTACCTTTCAGCCTGTGTTGTGACCCCTAGCTATGCCTTCTCTAGAGCTGCCAGTAAACAACAGTAAGACTCAAAGAGATATTACCTTCTATTGCCACTTCGTTCTTCACAGACAGATGACCCTGTTTGCCTAGAGTGTACGCAGCTGAAGCCAGTTTTTGATCAACAAAGAGAGGCTCAGAAGAAAAATATTAAAAATAAAGCACCCGAACACAGACAACATTGAGTCCTCGAAACATAGGGGCTCATATTTTCACTCTCCATAAAAGAGGGGCAGCTGTGAAATCCTAGTGACTACGCGCAAAACCAAGTCATTTTTCTGTGCTTCTTGAAACACAACTATCTCATCAAAACGAAAATACAATAAAGATGCATTTTCTGCCAAAAACAGGTTTAAGTTTATGTATACAATAGCCAAAAACCAAACATGTTTAAAAGAAAGTCATTGCCAAATAAAACAATGCATGTTGTTTTTAAATGGTGGACATTAATTCCTCAATTAGTAAGAGACCCTGGCACACAGACAAGTGCAGAACGATCAATCCATTGCGTCGCGAATGAACGCAAGCCCAGGCATTTTATCTATGTTGGCATTTTATTCTTCTTTTGATGGTTTTGAAGCTCATAGTTAAGTACACCAGAGCATTGTTACTGAAAATTAGGAGCACTTCTATAAGGAACATTGGCACTTAAACCTTCTTGACAAGTACTGCCTAAGGGAATAGCAGAGCTGTAAAAGAACCAACGCTAATTATCCTAATTTCAAAATGTCCAGGTCAGGCAGGGCATTACAGTCATTATCGCTATGTAGGTCTCGCCTTCCGCCTTCTGATACACTAACTGAATACTAAAATAAATCTGAAGGCAAATTCAGAAGTGGCGCAGAGAAAAGGAAAACTGCAGTTGATAACACAATATGCGTGTGAGTGCTGGGCACACCAGACACCACCCAGGGCATTGCTTCCCAGCACTGTAGGTAAATCACTTAAGAGAAGGGCTATCTACACCTTCAAAATATATATATTACAATGGAAACACTTGTATGTAAAAATGCACACATAAGGGACGATGGGTTCTAAATAGTTTTCCAGAAAAAGTATCATATAAAATGACCTGTCACCTCTCGGACGCAAGGACATAGATAGGGACACTCAGCTGCGCCTCTGTCAAGACCCAAAGGCTGGTGCTCTGCTTACCACCTTGGAATCCATGTACCGACAGCACTAGTAATAAGGACATCACCACGCGGGTGCTGGCTGGCGACAGGGCCGGTCCTAGGACTTTTGGGGCCCTGGGCGAAAGGGAAGATGTGAGGCCTCTCTAATTTGGGACATCCAGTGCCGGCGTTAGTGCTGGTGGCCGTCGGTGCGACAATGTTAGTTGGTCGCCTCGCCAAAGAGCTCCTTCGCTATGAATTCCCTCACTACCACCCTGTAACAGTGCTCCTCAAGGTATGCTATGTAGATTTATTCTATGCAGATTTATAAAGCAGATAGCCGCCTGCGTGAGTGGATCACTGTGTACACTAGCGGGATTCTGAGGCGGTACATGTCTAGAGCAAGTGGGGGTAAAGCCATGTTTTAAGGATTTTTTTAAATCTGATCTTGTTCATTTAGTTTCTGAGCTCGGTGGGCATAGCATTCCAAAGCATAGGGGTCAAATGCGAGAAGGATACAACCCCCAATCTGATCATTTGTACCTTTAGCAATCAAGCATTGGAGGATGTTACGGTCCTGCTAGGAGTGTAAGGTATCAGAAGAGCCACTATCGAGGAGGGTCCATTATAGTTGATTCTCCTATGCGCCAAGCAAAGTGCCTTGAATTCTACCCTTTCCTCCACTTGAAGCCAGTGCAAGCCGCGTTACTTTAACGGCTGCACGGTCAATGCTTGTTATTTTTTACCCTTGTTTTTACTTCACTTTCTCCTCTCATATTAGCTCTCAGTCACTTTCTTTTCTTCATCAGTTCTCTCCCTCTCGCGTTTTCTTCCATCAGTTCCCCTATTAGTTTTCTCCCTTCACATTTTCCTCTCGCTAAACCTTCCCCAAATAGCTTTCTCTTCTCACACCCTCTTCTCCCTTCATCTCAATATCCACCCTCACTTCCCCTTATTAGCCTTTCCCCCTTTTCTTTGCCTAATTGCCCTCTCTTTCCAGCACTCTTTCTCCCCAGTTCATCCACATGATTACTTTTCTGGACTTTCTCTTCTCACTTCCTCCTTACTGGCTTTCTCCAACATCTCTCTCTCCATCACATTCCCCTCTTCTCTTCCTCAAGATGCCCTGGTCTGGCCACACTTTCTCTTCTCCTTACGTCATCCTCCTCTCGCTCATGCTACCCTCCATCCATCACTTGCTCACTCACAGTGATGCAGTGATTCTTCGATGGGCCATAACGAAAGCAAAGAAAAGTGTTCCCCGCCCCATGGTTGGGTAGTAAAAGACGACCATAAATAATGTGCAGTGGGTCCTTCACGCCCTCGGTCCTGGTGCCACCGCCCAAACATTTACTTAGTTGTCCATTTACATTTACCCCCTCCTTTCAGTGTGCACCCCGTCATCTTCACAACCTCCTCAGCTTCTCTCCCTTATATTTGCGAAATGATCAACTTCTCTTCTACCCTATTATATTATGTGCTGTTACCCACTTTTTCCTGTTTCCCTTGGTATGTATCCTTTCCTTCACATCCACCCATTTACTTTTCTCCTACTCTGTCACCTACTGTAATTACCCTCTCTCAGGCTTTCCCGTGCTTACATTACCCCCTCATGGGTCCTCCCCGTCCCAGTCCTAACAACGTGAGGCAGTCCTGCCTCCACCCAGCCAATCACAACGCCAGTTATTCAAAGGTTACATAAGCCCCTCCCACCTACCGCCATGCCTGTTTTTTTTCTGCTCCGACGGCGGTCGGAACGCTGGTGCTCCCGGTTCCTGTTTCTGTTTCTGTTTTTCTTCAGGACGGTGCCGTGAGTGTTTCATTTGCAGTTTTATGCTTCTGCGTTATTTTTCTGTTTGAATTTCACGGGATTATTTCATTTGCAGTTTTTTACTTCTGCATTGTTTCCTGTGGGTTTTTCTCTCTGCGCAGCCGCTCCGGTCCCCCGGTCTGCTGCGCTCCTGTTCTGGGGTCAGGGACTCTCCCCGTTCATGTGCTGGGCTGGGGCGGGGAGTTTTCGTGGTGTCCTGGCCCCGGGTCGTTCCGGCGCTGTGGTTCTAGTGCAGCGTCCGGCCCCCACGGTCATGGTCTTTTGACCTGGGGCTGTGGGTGGAGACTACAGGCTGCCCTTGTAATTTTCACCGGTCTCACGTTGTGTGTTTTGGTGATTGGGGGCAGTGTTGCTTGGAGGTTGCTGGGCACTTCCTTTATTGTGTGGTGAGTTCCTGTTTGGTTCGATTGCTCGGGTTCACTCACCATGTGTGAAGGGTCGTCTTCACCTGTGCCTGCCTGGGCTGTTTCCATGCGGCATAGTTTCCTGGTTCTGCAGGTGGATGACATTTTTGCAGATTCTGGGGCTGCGCTGACTACTGTGAAGGGCTACTGGTGTTCGCGAGATCTTCCTGCCTATGCTGTCCAATTACCTGGGTTGATATAGTTTCAATCTGTGCTTTTACACACTTGTTGGTATTGGCTGCCCAGTTTGCGCTGCCTGGGCCTACGATGTGGCCCTGGATCCCTGGATGTTGTGGGGTTCTCCGCACGGTTTGTTTACTCTGTGGTGGTTGACCTTTTCCTTCCATGTTGTCCTGTTGGATATCTTGTCTGATGCATGGCTTGCGGCAGTTGCGCAGGGTTTTTCCTCGTTTTCTGGGATGGCGGTTTCGCCTGGCGGACTTTGTCACTCACTTTCCTGCATTTCCATTCTTTTGGGCTGCGTGCTGGCTCTTGTTCGGCCTGTACTTCACTGTTCCTTCTCATGGGTTGTGTGGAGTTTGGCTGTTTGCGGGCCTTCCTTCCTGTCTTGGCTTGATGGGTTGCGTCTTCTCCTCGGCTGACGTGGTGCGGGCGTCTTGGTCCACTGTCTGTTTTTCTGTGGCTCCTTGGCTTTTTGGCTCCCTCTACTGACAGTCTGTGTGGTGGTGCTCTGTTTCCTCTCGGCCCTTTCGTGGTCGGGGGGTGGGGGAGGCTGTGTTCCGTTTGGTTCCCGGCCTCTGTTGCGCCTACGGCTCCCCCTGGGTGTTGGTCGTCCGGGGCTTTGGGTATTGTTGTGCCCTGGGAGGGGGGTCTCTGTGACCTGATGGTTGCGGTTGCGTCTTTTTCTTTGGGTCTGTGTCCCACTCCTGGTGTTCATCTGGCAGTGGGTTCCCGTCTCCGTTGCTGTTTTTGTTTCGGTTTTGGGGGCTCGGATCCGTTGTTCCTGGCTTGTTGGTCCGGTCTGCTTTCCGACTGGTGGGTCCTGTCGGTCTTTGCTCTTGGTTTCCGGATTCCTTTCCGGACTGTCCCCCTTTTTGGGCTGTTTTCACGGTTGCTCCGTGGTCCTTTGACCCGTGTTGCATTTGCCTTCTTCTTTGGACGTCGGTCTCTTTTTGTCTCTGGGCGTTGTTGTGCTGGTTCCGGTGGCGGAGCGGGGCCAGGGTTCCTATTCCTCTTTGTTCTTGGTCCTGGCGCCCGTTGGTTCCTTTCTGCACGGTCTGTGCCCGGGGCTTTATGCCTTTGGTGCCGCTGGTCGGTTGTTCCCCTTGCGGTCTGTCATTCCCCTCTTCCTGTTTTGGGTGTTGTCTGTTTTTCACGTTCCATCCGTCTGGCTGGTCCGCGGTTCCTGCAGTTTGCTGTGGATGGGTTCATTTCTCTGTTTCGGGTGTTGCCTTTCGGCCTCTCTCCTGCTCCCCAGGTTTTTTCCGCGGTGCTGGCTCCTGCTGTGCAGGTTTTTTGCTAGTTGGCGGTTCCGCTCTGCTTGCATCTGTTGTTCTATGTTATGCAGGGTCAGGTCTGGTCCATTCCTGGGTGGGTGACCGCCTGGGGGGTGCTGTTGGCTTTAACCTATGTGGCTTTTGTCCGGTTTTTGCTTCCACCCTCCTTGTGGCTGTTCTGGCGATGGTGGCGTTGTGGCCTTGCTCCGGTTTCTGGGGTTCGTTGTGGTTCTGGCCATTTTTCTTCTGGTTCCTATTCGGGGCCTTCGGTTTCTCGGGGCCTGTTCGTCTCTTTGCAAGGGGCTGTTTTCGCCCTCCAGCTCCGTTCTCTTCCCTGTTGGCTCTTTTGTGGGTCCTGCTGGATTGCCCTTCTGCCCTTTGGGGTTGGTTGCGGTTCCTGGAGGTGGTGGCTGCCTCCGCGGCTGTGGTTCCTTGGGTTTGCCGGTTCCTCCTGTCCTTGGTGTTTCTTCTGATTGGCTCCTTGGGTCCTTTTTCGTGCAGGTTAAATGGCTCTGGTTCCTCTCTCCCCTGTTCTGGTTCCTACTTTGGCCTGGTGGCTTTGCTCTCCCGACCTGGTGTTTGGGGTGCGTTTTCAGCTCCCTTCTCTCCTCTTGTTGTCCTTGGACGCCTGTCCTTGGGGTTGGGCGCCACGTTGGGGTCCTTGGTGGCCGCCGAGTTTTTTGATTCGTGCTGGCCTTCCCGTGGCTATTTGCTGCTTGGGCCTTCTTGGGGGGACCAGTTGGTTGTCTCTGTTCCTGCTGGCTTCCATGTGTTGTTCCCACAACGCTATGGCTCATTGGTGTGTCTGATGCCTCTGGTAGTTCGGGCTCCCGCGGCTCTCTCTGGGCCGTGTCTCCTCTGTGGGCTTTGGGTTTGTATTCGGGTCTGTCTGCATTTTCGTTCGTAGACGCTGCTTGGGCCGTTTCCTCCTGTCCTCTGTTTTGTGCCCTCTGTGCTCGCTTCGGCGGTGCATTTCTTTGTTTAGTTCGGTTTGGTGTGGATTTGATTGGCCCCTGCTCATTTCTTTGGCCTTCGGGCTTTCTGTGTGCCTTCCCTCCTATTTCTCCTCCTGCATATTCGGGGGATGTAAGGGGGTGTGTGTAGGTGTCTGTATCATTGGCCTCTCTGTCTTTGTTTCCGCTCCTGCTGCTGCTGGCGGGGGTCGGGTTTGGCCGGACTTCATTGTCTCCGGCTCTGCTTTTTGGTCCACAGCTGGTTTTTGCCCTGATGTCACTTGCTTCTGACGGCCTGGCTCTTGTGCGGCTGTGGTTGGCGTCTTTGGGCTGTTCCTCTGTGGTGGCTCGTGGCATCACGTTGTCACGTCGGCCTTCGACCCTTGGGTGCTGTGGTCGTCTTTGGGGTTCTTTTTTCTCTTTGTGTTCTTCCCATTGGGTAGTTCCTGTGCTGGGGGATCCTGCCTCTGTGTTGGATTTTCTCGGGACTATTTTTTTTACGGGGCCTTGCCCCTTCCGCTTTGTCTTCTCAGTGGGCAGCGGTTCGTGCTTGTCGGGGTCTTGGAGCCTCCTTTGTGGTTTTTGCCCCTTTTGGTGAGTCGGTTTCTTCTAGGCTTTCGGCTTCGTCGGCCGGTCTCTCCTGTGATCGTACCTTCTTGGGTTTTTGCCTGCTGTTTGGGGGGGGTCTGATGTTGCCCCCTTTTGGGCTCTTGCTGGTAGCTGACTTGTTCTGGTTGTCTGTCACTGTGGCTTTTTTGCTGGCCATCACCTCTGCTCGTTGGTTGGGTGTGTTTGGTGCTTTGGGTGCTCTGCTCGTTTCTTTTCCCTGTTGGGAGTTCCTGCCGGATTGGGTTGGTTTGTGGCTTGTTCCGGCCTTTTTGCCTGTGGGTTCTTCCCGTTTCCTTTGGCAGTTGGAGGTGTTTCTTCCTGTTTTACCTGCTGGGGGGTCCCTTGTTCCCCCTTCCTTGGTGGTTCGCTGGGCTCTCCGGTTTTTCCCACCTTCGTTCCCTGGTGTTTTTCCGTTTTCTCCTGCCCTGTTTGTCTCCTGTGGAGGCCTGGCTTGGGGGTTATGGGTTTCCGGTTCTGAGGTTAGTCAGTGGGTGCGTCTGGCGGTCTGCCTGCCTTTTCGGTCCTTTGGGTCTGCCTCCTCCATCTCTGGTGCTGGGTCGTTAGACACGTTCTGTGCCTGCTTCCTGGGCTGGGGCGGCTGGAGTTTTCTGTCCGGGAGTTTGTTGGGCGGCCACCCGCTGTCCCGTCTCGTATTTATGCTGCCTTCTTGGCTTGTTGTTTTACATGCCTCTGCTGGCTGTTTTTCTGTTGGCATCTTGGACGTTGCTGTTCATTGATCTTTACTGATTTGTACTCTGCATGGATCCCTGGTGTCCTGCGTTTTTTGGTTGGTTCTCTGCTTGTGAGTTCCTCACGTTGTTAGGACTGGGACGGGGAGGACCCATGAGGGGGTAATGTCTTATTACTTACCGGTAATCTTCATTACCCCGATTAGGGTCCTCCCCGTCCCAGTCCTGTACCCTCCCGCCCTCCCGCTGTGTTTGTGTCGGAGTCTTGTTGATAACAGGCATGGCGGTAGGTGGGAGGGGCTTATGTAACCTTTGAATAACTGGCGTTGTGATTGGCTGGGTGGAGGCAGGACTGCCTCACGTTGTTAGGACTGGGACGGGGAGGACCCTAATCGGGGTAATGAAGATTACCGGTAAGTAATAAGACATTCCCTTTTCAGCTAAATTCTCACGCCACTTTGCGTGCACTCCTCCCTCACCACAGAGCCGGCGGTGATGCTGTTAATATTATGAATGGTGTAATTTGCGCTGTTGGCCACGTTCTCCGGGGCCGCCTCCCCACTGTAAAACGAAAGCCCACCACACAGTGACGAGATTACGGACCTTAACGCTCGACACAAGAATTTGTATTACCATCTCTGAGCGAGTCCGTGATTTAAGAACAACGCAGGGCCCAATATTATAAATATTTCTGCCGACAAAATGAGATGCCTGGCAGAGTGATGTGGTCAGTTAAGTACTGGGGTAGTGAGGTTTTATTACATAAAAGCCATCATTGAGATTCATCTGTTTAAAAATAAAATAAAAGAGACAGCCCTACATTCAGTCCAGTCAATGTTTTAATACGGGGAGGATTTTATATTCAAATAATAATGAGGATCCCCATTTCTGAGTGAAGTAAATAAGAGGCTCCAGGCCTCCCCATATTCAAAGAGAGACTGGTCTAACTTAATGGTAGTCAGTTACCGACCTCAGAAGGATTATTCGGGCTTCGAGGATTAGAACAAGTAACTTGCAAGCTGCCACATGTGTCAGCAACGAGTGTGTAACAGTGAGCCATCCTGCCGTGGAATGCAGTGCGTGCATTCATAGAGCACTGTGCTGGGCAGGGTAGCGCAACTGCCCTACAGCGCATGCTCTGCTCTGCCCCTCCCGCTCCGAACCCGCCACTACTCATTCAACAAAGCCCAGCATTACATTCCACTGTTTAGTTGGAAGGCTCAAGGAACAGCTTGGCGCCAAAAGGTTACAATCATTTTCATTATTTAGAGATTTTTCTTTACAGCCTAGCGCATGAGCATATATTCCACAGTCAGATATTAAAAATCGATGACTTCATGTCAGGAAACTGCCCTGCGATCAATACTTAGAAGCGGGTGTTACAATCCCCTCCAATGACAACAACTGCATTTGCTAACCTTATATTAAAGGCAATTTTAAAAGCTCTGCCCGGTAGTGATATGTGGCAGCCCAGTTATTGTTGGCACATGCCACCCCTCTGTTCTGGCCCAGAGGTCTATATACTTCAGACCTGGCAACTAAAATGGTGCCACTGCATGATGTGCTGTTCCAGTCCAGGTTTTTTCTTTGATTTCTGGGGCTTGTTGTCTTGCTTTATAATGGCATAATAACCCAACTACAAGTACCAGAAATCAAAATAAAAACTTGGGCTGTAGTAGCACATCTTGCATGGACCAGGGAAATGTGACAGGTGGCCCGTTAGTGACATACAACCAACCTCCAAGCCAGCCTGTTCACGCCTGACACTATTATATATTTAAATGTTATTGTGTGTTAGAAAAAAATGACATCCTATAGCCTTTCCTTTTACATCAGCAAGATTATCACATAGATCAATTTGTAAAGTCCTCTCACTATGCACTCAAAGAAAAGAAAACAATCTCGATGTTAAAAGAATAGGCAGCAATTTGTCAGAACACATCCTCTGACATTTGATGTCTGTCTTTGAAATTGACAGGCATCTTTATTGCTCATTCACCTTCCAAACTCCAGCATTTTAAAATTGGGGGTACTGCAGCTGCCCCCCCCCCGCACTCCTACTTCCAGCACCTATATCCTTCTTTATCTCCTATACGGCATGTACCTTATTTCTTTACACTTTTCCTTGCCTCCACCTGGTCTAAGCACACTGTTTCCCCAAAGTCAGAGTGTGTTGCTCCTATTACTTCTCTCAACTATCCCCTTTGCTTTCCTCTGTCAGCCTCCCTCCAACATCTAGTCTCTTCATCACCTTTCTCCTCTTAACACATATTGTCTCACGTTTGAAGTCTTCCCGTTTCCCCTCAATTGCTATATGTTATCTTCACACTTTCACTCCGCACGCTCCCATCCACTTATCTCCTAAAGCGTAGGGTACAGCACAGACCCAGATGTCGACACACATAAAAAATTTGACAACATAAAATCAATAATTCAAAAGCATCTTCATTGCTCCTTTACCTTTGGAACAACAGAAGGGTTATTTATGGGGTGCTGTAGCACCCTACTCACCCCTATTTCTAGCGCATGTGAAAATTCTCTGGACTGCCCCCACAGCAAATGCACCCACAAATGTAAAACTCTGCTGTGTTACATGGACTGTGGCAGGAAAGTCAGGCATGACTCACAGTTCCAGAACGTGAGGGGATTTGCAGTTTTATATTATGTGAACTCAGCTCTAAGGCATTAGAGAGCTTTACATGATCACCAGTTACCTTACAAAAGGATATTTTCATTTTTTAGGGGCATGTGGAATTAGATATATGCCCAGAATCACAGGATGTTCAGCAGACGCTGGGACTCTAACCTAGTTCCTCAGTTCTATTAAGCTGCTCAATGCGCACAAAGCCCAGGGGAAACAGTTTAGTCCCATGGGCTTCAGAGCCATACTTTAGTGCTACAAAGGTCAGGAGATGGGGTGGGGGGCCCTACCCTGGGTGTCACCGTTCTGAATAACAACTGTATGTCCCAGGGCAGGGGGCCCCACACTTGGGCCTAGAGGTCTGATCCATTGCTGCATGGCACAAGGGCCCTCTCCTACCCTGGGCCTCTTTGCGCTGGATAAGGGATGTGAGGCCGAGAGAAGGGGGCCCCACACTTGGGCCATGATCCAAAGCATGGAAGCCCAGGGAAGTGGGGACCACCTCCCCAGGGCTTAGAAGAGCTGTGCGGCTTTGACTATAAACTTTGCTCAGCCACAGCTTCTCCCTCTTCTACTTTGCCGCCTCTCCTCCCCATTTCTGTTCAGCCGATCCTGAAAACAAAAGGGCCATTTGTTGCGTGGAAACGCAAATGGCACCTTTTCAACAGAGCACAGCCCCGTCCTTGACCTGCTCACACACAATAGTCTTCCCTGCTGTCCCAAGACCCCCGGCCATCCTTTCCATCCCCCCATGCCCGTAATCCCAGGACTGACACCACGCCTTTGGCACCTCATTAGCTACATGTAAAATTGCAGTGAAGGGAAGGGAGGGGGCCCCGGAGGAGCAGGTGACCTGACTTTAATGAAGCCTTTCACGTGGAAGCGAGGCCGAAGCGAGGCCCCAGCGAGGCCCCATGTTTTTGAGCTGAGCGCGAGGCCCTAGGCAGCTGCCCAAACTGCCCATGCCTAGTGCCGGCCCTGGCTGGCGATATCAAAAAGTACCTCACTGATGCACCATCACTCCAAGGCAGTGACAATGATGTGACGCTGATGCAGAAGATTACCTGCTGTCGCAGGGTTTCTGTTCTCACACAGAACTGTGCACAGAGGAGTGGAACCTCGGTAAATTAGGGTGTCCCAAAACTTACCTTAGCAACCAACTCACCCCTTACCGAGCTAGCTACAGTGTCTCATTGGACATATCAAACTCCCAATGTTTAGACAAACCAGAACATGAACTTACAGTACCTCAGGGTACGTGGAACTCATGAACACTCTTTTGTTATATTATCATTACAAACCCGAACATGGAGTAAAGAAGACACATGTGCATTTGAAATGTTTATTTACTAATGCCGTCTTCTCAGGCGCAGTATCTTAGATAATACAAGTATACTTATTATCAGTATCAAAATTATCAGCATAGTTACTAAGACATAAAAAGCGAATGGTGACAGCATGTTAACATGCTGTAATGAATAAGAGTCAACAACACTTATATCTCACCCTCCCTAACACATATATTATATTATTAGCTAAGAAGGTCTCTTTGGGTTGTTTTAGGGCGGGCCCATACCTTAGTGTCCTAGCATGAAGGAATCACATCAGCATACACCAGCTCTCTCTGCATGTGCACCGCATCAAGTGTGTTAACAATTCTCGTGCAAAGCAATATCAATCCCGCCTCAAGCCCAAGTTGGCAAAGGCTGCACTTGTGTTATGACTATGAAGGCGTGGAGATCAGACCTCATAACAAATCCATATCGTGTTGCTCCTGAAACTTCAGCACTCTCCGTGCAGACATGGTTTATTAAACAAAACTGATATCAGAGCAATAACATATTATTCTCACATACACCACGGCAAACCACTAGGTTGAAAGCTAAGTCAACAATTAAGGGTCGTGTGCAGAAGTTGCAAGAAAGGAAAAATGGCGTTTAAACCTAAAATGTACCTATGCTAACTTAACACGATATAAGGATATATAGGAGCTATATAACACCCCCCCATGATCCGAGAACGGACTAAATAAGATAACAGAAGTGCCATCACATGAGAGCAGAATCCAACAATAAACGAGCATGAATAAAAATTCAATTATAAAAACTAATGCTAAAAAATAGCCCAAAAGTATAATGTGGCTCAAGCCAATAGGCAAGCAAAAAATAAAATGTCTTGACCAAAAGTCAATAAAATCAAGGAAATGCTATTAATCAGCATGTCAATTCGAGGCAGTGTTTATGATAAGACTGTATATGAAAAGTAAGCTGCAACAGCCTCCAGGAGGAAGTCACTGTCCTCATCCGAAAACAGTTCAGCCATCCAATTTAAAAGATGAAAGGAACATACGTGATCTCCCAGCACCGGATCCTCTATAACCATCAGAGGACAGCTCGGTGGGTTTTCAAGAAAACTTCGTTCCAAGAAATTTTGCGCTGCCGACAATACATCCCAGGGACCCATTAGTCCATGTGCCACCGCCAAGGCCATAATCCTTTCGTCAGAACAAACCAACTCGTGAGCAATGATAGGACTCATCAGTTGATCAAAATCGACGTCAGAAGAAATCGGTCCGCAGAGACACAAATCAATGGCCCAAAGGAAATCACAGGTCAGGCAGCGAAATACAGGCTGGACACAGGTGAAATAGGAGAACCGAAAAGATAATCCAAACGCCGTGCTTAGAGTCGCCAACGGCAGTGTGCCATAATAATCAAGCATGCGGTTGCGAAACCGCGTCAGTAGCAGTTGAGCGTGGTCTTGCACAGGAAGGGCATCCATATTTAAAAAGGCAGAAAACCACCAAAGCGCCAGCCGCTAATGCAAGAAAAAACGGGAACCCTCCAAATAAGGATGAAAAAATAGAATGGAAGAAGGCAGGGATGACTCCAAAAATCTTCTCAAAGGAAGTCACGAGACCACTGCTAACAACTTTAAAAAAATGTGCTAGGCCCGTTGTGGAGGATGCGTTAAAGATAGAACAAACCATGGCTCCGAAATGCAAAGGCAAATCAGTATTTAAAAGAGCCTGAACCTCCGTACGGGTGTTAGCAATGTGAAGCACGAAAGTTTCACGGGCCGAGCTCAAGGCCACCTCTTTCTGGGACAAAAGAGCTCTTATTCTAGCCATGCCGCTGAATTCTGCTCCCAAGGTCGGTATCTGTGGCCAAATGGAAGACTCCCTATGTTCACGTGTGGGAGGATAAAGAACATTTCTGCAGCAAATAACTCGCTCACTTACTGTTACTATGAAAGCTATACCTTTAATTAACCCACAACAGTTTTCATTATTGAGCATCAAATAACTACCATTTTCTAACAATTTAAACGAGGGGATGATAGCCGGAACTGGCGTGCCCTGTAAAACGCAAGCCATATTCGGTCGGTCCTTGTTACATGAACCGTGTAACTGTATGTGTCTGCACATTAAAGAATGATCTGGCGTCTCAGTACACTCCTCCCCTGTTAGATAAACCTCCTGTTCATCCTTGAAACATCTGTATGTGTATGGGAGCGACCAGACCTCATGAAGAAAACCGCTACCTAAGGGTTCAAAACGACCTATTGGCACATATTTCATACAATTTGAAAACTTATATAAAGCAAAAGGCAGTGTTATTAAACCGTGGATAAGCCACGTAGCAGCAGTGGCTTCTGCCACAGAAAAAGGTAAAGATTCCAACCTTTCAATATGTAACATAGAAAAGGAAGCATCACGCATTGAAAGCAAGCGTTGTTTGTCAGTCAAATTAAATGGTGCAAATAAAGAGGAAACGTTCATGTATCCCCAGGGAACTTTACCCATTTTCAGAGTCTGAAGTGTCCATGCAAACTGCATGATTGACCGTAATTGATTTTGACCATGGTATAATACTGACACTTCATCATGCACAATATCAACAACAGACGACACAATATTATCCAATGTGTAAATTCTAGAGGAAAGCACGTTAATGCTATTGTCAACAACTGCAAGCACTTTCTCAAGATTTGCCTGATCAATAGCCCTAAGGCGCGTAGCAGCCTCAATCTGTGACAGTTTCCAAATTTCATTGTAAACCCCATATAACCACCTTTTCGACCTGCCACTAGCTGGGCCTCTAATGAAATCATTCAAATCCACGTCTGCATTCAGTTTGGAAAGGTGATACTTAACCGCAGGTAAAGTTGAATGTTTCAGCCAAGCTTGACACAACTTGCCCACAGAGTAAGAGGTGACAGTATGACTCAAATCAAACCGGGGATCAGATCTAACAGTCTTAAAACCGTCAGTTATATTCAAAAATCTTTTTTGGCAAGAATCAGCACTACGGTGCCAAAGCAGCCAACCCTTAGGATTCATACTGGAAATATTAAAGGAGGAATTAAGAAGCAGAGCCTGTATATTTTTAATGGACAATTGAGTAAAATTACTCCAATCCTCATATTCCTCCAACTCTGGGAAAGACGGGGTGTTTAACCTTTTAGATGTCGCCAATCCAAAGCATGTGGTCTGCGAAATGGTTGCATTTAAAAACAACATATGATTCGGGATGAGACATGCACGGTGCAAAGCCTCAGTGCCTCGTACCTGCCAGGCCCTTGAACCCCAAACCGATTTAAGGTCTATGGTTTCCTTCCATAACTCATACCCCCCAGTAACTAATTGATCTAGGAAGGCCTTCGAATACAACAATTTTGTATTTGTAAGTCTAACCTTGGACAGTGGCTGTTTGTGAAATTTAAAATAAAAGGACTCGGGATTGGACTGATTAAAGTCAGTGAAATAAGTATACTTTTTAAGAAACGTTTCTGAACTCCCTTGTGTAGGTGCTGGGCAATGTTCCCACTGAGTAAAATTAACAGCATCCCTTCGGGAAGATGTCTTGTGTAAGAAGTGATTGCCATAATGTTGGTAACAGAACAATTCACCATAATTAGCAGATTCGAAATATAAATCCTCAGCATCAAAAGCAGCATAGTATTTCAAATCAGAAAACAAACTTTCCACAGCATTAACATCCCAATCATCAGAACGAATGTTTTGTTTCACCACATCCCCCATATTCACTCTAAGTACATTAGGAACATTAACGACTTCCGTTGGGCCATGAATTTGAAACCGAACTGCATCCCACGCGATTCCATCCAGAACAGGCCATGCTGTGATGTTAACCAAAGTCAAGTCTCTTTTTAATCTGTGTGTAGAATGTGAAGAGGAAAGTGGGGCCAAAGTTCCATTTAAATGAGTAATGCATGTTCTTTCCTCGACATAATGTCCATTGATGAATCGAAAAAAATAAAACACAAAACCAATTGACATAAAAAGGTAAATCGAAACAAGGACTAGCCAAATGTAAGTCCAAGGCGGTATCAAAAAATGTTTTTTAAACAGGCTTGCATAAACTGCAACACGAGAGGGTTCCTTAGAGACAAGAGAAACAGAGTCAAAAGAAAATCTGGAGTCTGTGGCTAAACGTGCTTGCAGGTCAGGTATGGACAAATCAGTGGGATAGGCATAGTCTGTCTCATCAATGTTAGTTCCAGGTAAATTATTTAATAAAGGACTGGAAAGAGCAGGTAATTCGATGGCCACTTCAGGTTCATTATTAGAAGCAGTAGGCATAACTGAATTTCTCACAATGGAAGGACAGGAAACAGCCGGTGTCATGCTAAGAAGAATCGGCCACTCTGTGTATCTTGACATTGTCAATTGAAATAAACCTGTTTTCCTTACGACCAGGAAGTGGTGGTAAAATGACTGTTCTTGTGCCCTTCACTCCAACGACGGGAACCGGAGCTCGATAGGAAGGTCCAAATTCTTTCTTGTTATCGATCTTCTCCCGAACCAGTTCTCCAACTTGGGGTAGCCAGCCAACTACCGGGATCTGCAAGGCATCATCCGATGTGGAGGGCAAATGTTCCTTTGCAAGACTGTCTCTGGTCTTTTGTAGATTCTGTAAAACATTGCAATGTTCATCTGCGTCAAAGGAAATGGCGCGAACCACTGAGTCTAGACCGTCAAGGTCAGGGACGTACATTTTGATGCCAAAGAGCATTTCGTATGGGGTCCGCCCACCCAGAGACCTTCTAGGGAGATTATTAAGAGCACGCTGCACGCCATAGAGATGAGCCAGCCAGTTTCTGCCAGTGCCTATAACTCGGGCTGTCAAAGATTGCTTTAAATCACGGTTCATTCGTTCTACTACACTATTACCCTCAGGTCTGTAGGGTGACGAAAACTTGACTTGGACCCCCATTGAAGTCATGGCATCCTTATACGCCTTAGAGGCGAAAGCCGGACCCTGATCCGAATGGAAGGTACCACAGGCAAAAATCCCTATAAAGATACGCAAATCTCTAATGACAGTCCGTGAATCAGCGCTGCGATGTGGCCATACCCACACAAAGCGTGTGCATGAGTCAACTGCTACTAAGATGTACTTATACGCAGTATCAGATGAAAAAGGACCGCAGTGATCTAAATAAACACAGCCTAGTGGTTTATTAGAAATGTACAACTGAGTCTGTGGCGGACGCGTAGCAGTTGAAGGTTTAATCTGCTGGCATATGTCACAAAGAAGGACATAATCACGCGTCTGTTTGTACAGTCCCCGCCACCAGAAACGTTGTTGTAGTTGCGTTACAGTGGCTGAGACGCCCGCATGCGCAGACACCACACCTTCATGAGCCGCTGTAATCAAGTCTGCTCTGCGATCCGAGTTGGGAATCAGCCGTTCCCCAACATCAGGAATTGTCACAAAAGGAACCTTTTCGGGACTTAAGTGGTATTTATACTTCGAAGGGAATCCCGCAGGATGTTTACTTCCCTTCTCAGAGGCAGCAATCGCTGCTACTAAGTATGTAGATACTGCTGATTTCGCTGCTTCATCAGCAAGCGAGTTGCCAACAAAGTGAACTCCTACGCGCTGATGACCGAGAGTATGAATAACAAAAACGAGTGGCAACTTAGCCTTAAGCTCTGCCACTCGAACCCAGATCATTTTATGTTTTATTGTGCTACCCTTCGAATCATGAAAATCATTTTGAATCCAAAAGAACAAGTTTTCATTGTAAGACTGGACACAGTAGTATGAATCACTTACAATTAGAGTAGTAACACTTGGATCTGCGTACTCTAACGCTAGTAATAGAGCACGAAGCTCTGCCAATTGTGCGGTGCAATCGCCCAGGGGCATCGTGTGCACTTCCCCGGAAATGAACTCATCATTCAACATAGCACCGACCACAATGGCGCATGCGGAAACGTAGGCATGTTTAGAGCCATGCGCAACCTGCGCCGACCCATCAGTGTAAATGATGCAATGGAAGTCCTCCAAAGGTCGCATAGCCAGAGGAGCAGGATGAACGAATTCATACTGCAAGTACTCTTGCGACCGTAAGGAGGCGTCAAAAATAAACATGACATCCGTGGATGACAATGACGCAGCCCACTGAATCCACCGAGGGTGCAAAGCTTTTGAATTTGGTACACTGGCTTTCGTGACTGCCTCCAAGTGAGGACAGGGTGTTACCACTAGCATGCGTTTCCCCTGAGACAGTGCTCGTTCCTTAAGAATTGCCATCTGTACAGCAGTTAAAACCTTTTCCACTGTGGGAAACCGCAACTCAGCCGAAGTGTACAAGTGTGACTTGTAAGCAATAGGTACTGTGTCACCTTCATTAAAAGTGAGGTATGTGAAACCCACCGTCCCAGGAATTATTCTTATTACCAGGTTGGTGTGGTTATCACGAGTCAGTAAATATTTAGAAGCGAGCAGATCAGCCTGCAAGGATTGCAAAATGGCTGAATGCTCAGGCAGCCAGCATGATTTTGAGAAAGTTGGTTGTATCAAAGCATACAAAGGCTTGATACGCTGGGCATATTCCGGAATGTAAGTTCTGCCGAAATTCAAAAAGCCCAGCAAAGACTGTAATTTTTTCAGTGTTGTAGGAGCGCGCAATTGTGCGCATTTCTCCAAGAAGTGAGGAGCCAAACCTCTACCTTCATTGTTCAGCTCATAGCCGAGGAACAACACCGTGTGTTCTGCAATGTGCGATTTTGCAAAATTAAATTTGTAACCCATATCTGCAAAGGTACAAATGATGGAATTCACTCGACACAGATGCATCCAAATTTCGTCGTCTGTGAGATAAATGTCATCGACATAAGAACATGCATCGGGATCGATACCCTCCAATAGAGTTACTATTCTGGAGGTGAACACTCCAGGACTATTTTTGTAGCCCATAGGGAGTCGCCGGAAGCATTTTTGCACACCAGTGGACGTAAAACTTGTCCATTGGGAGCTAAAGCCATCCAGTCTGTGGGCATAAAAACCATTGGAAATGTCAAGCGTTGTCTTGAAACGCTTACGCACTAGACTATCCACTAACGCAGAGCCGTGAGTATTCTGTACTGCACAGTTACGGCAATGCGAGTTCAAATGCCGGTAATCCAATACCAAACGATATGATCCGTCAGGTTTGGTCACAGTAAAAAGGGGATTATTCATTGGTGACACACACGTTTCAATAACTCCCTGATATTCCAATTGTTCAAGGATTTCCGCGACGGCTGCTTTAGCTTCACGTCGTATGGGATATTGAGGCAGAGGCTGCGGCTCAGACCGCAAAGGAATTTCGTGGCAAGGGGACAATTTGTCCCAACCACATTGGTTGCGGTAGAGAGCCGGTGCAAGAGCCCGAGCCCACTCTTCTGCAAAATGCTGCGCATGCTCAGTCGAGACAGTGTGCGCGAAACTGGGAAGGATTACCTCCTCCCCTCGCGGCGCTGCGAGCACAAAAGGTGGGGGCCAGTCAGCCTCGGAAAGCAAAATGTCGTACGTAGACGAAAGGTTCTCCCAAAATACCCCTCTGACAGTACGCTGTATGTCACCTTCAATTAACAGGACAATTTCAAAAAGTCTTTCAGGGGGAGCTAATCTCGTATCGGCTGTTTCTATTTCAACAAACACTTCAGTCGCTGTCACCCTCAGTAGTGGACGGAGCGCCTCTCTGACTATGGTAATCTCCGCCGCGCTGTCCAGCAAGGTCAGAGCCCACGTCAGATTCCGAAGCCGCGTTCTCACTATCTGTGGCATATCTATGCGCTGTTAAGGCTGCGACTTTCTTTTTAGCAAACTGCGGACGCTTAGGCGTAGAATCTTCCTGCTTCACTGCGCCGTCCGTCTGGCGGGACTGACCACGTCCTTGTTGGCCACCACGTCCACGTCCACCCCCTCCTCCAGTGGTCTTCGGGACCGATGTTTCCTGAAAGGAACGAGGAGAGCGTTGATCAGAAACCTGAAATCGATCAGGTGATTTAATCATCGCGCGATCGCGCAAATCATAAACTTTTTCTGTCGGCGCAGGTGCTTGTACTGCAGGAAAAGAACCCTGAGTCTGTGTATTCTGCTTCCCCTGCGTCTGTTTCTTAGGCCAATTTTGTTTTTTGGACTTGGGCTGGACATCTGTCACTGCAGATTGTCCCTGAGGTTGTTTTTTCTCCTTTACTGGAAAATATTTCAGACCTCTACTTGTGCGGCCAATTGTCTTATAAGCGGCCACCACAATCTTTGCCAACCGGCGGGGTTTGTCGGCATCGGGCAGAGCAGCCAAAGCATTCGACACCTGAAAGTTAACTGCATCTCCTTTAACATTGGAGAGAATGAGATCACATACAATCTCAAAAGAACCACACAGGCGCATACCCAATTCAACCGCTGCTTCTGGACCGTGATCATTCTGAACACGTCTAATGATGTCAGGCAGGGCAGTCATAGACGGGGTGCCAAAGCACCTTGTATAAACTGCCGCAAATGTTTTTCCCCAGCTTTCACAGTCAACAAGTTCAGGAGTTAAATCCTTCGGTAGAGTAATCGTTAACATTCTATGTTTATCAGCAGGAGTAGAATTCGGAAAAACCGCCTCCAGTTGATCAAACTTCTCTGCTAGCCAGAACGGGAAGTCATCGTTGTCAACCGGACGAGCACCAAAAACCGAATTAACCATCACCGGATTGAGACGCATCCCGCCCCGATCGATGGGAACGGCCGCACCCCCCTGGGGCACCACCAGGCAGGTGGCGACCGATGTATTGCACTAATGCACGAATCACGGAAATGGAAACAACATGCAGCCTACGAATTTCCTGCAGGGTACAAGCGCCGTGATTCGGGTGCGGGGTAAAGCCACCCAACGCAGGCCAATTTGTACCTGGAGTTGAGAGTGGACCTAACCTCGCAGCGGACAAAGAGTGGGGGAGGGCGCCATCAAACCAAACTCGATGCTGCCAATGATCAATAGGTATTTCCAATGCCCTGTACGGTGTATACTCAGCCGGGACAGCCGAGGCGGTGTAGGAGTGGAACAAACCAGAATTGGCGTCCACAGCCGGAAACGTAACCCAAGAGTAAAACAACTCATAAGGGAACGCCGGATCTGCACACACCACGAAAATCACAGCCATCCCATCTACCGGTACTTGGTACGTCTGAAGATGGTTGCGCACCGCCACGCGACTATGCTGCGCAATGGCCACTGCCGCCATGACAACACTGGAAACTAGAAAACACAAAGAATACTTTGTAGCACAACTGGGTAGTAATTCAAAGAAACCGTTTAAGAAAGAATCAAGCTTGAATAACACCTATTTCAAAAAATAGGTAGGTTTCACCGACACCCCGCTTTCCGGAAACGGAGGTGAAGGGGTTAAGGTATGAACGATAAACTACTCGAGTGTCATGATATAAGACCACCGAAACCGTTGGGCGCCATGTCGCAGGGTTTCTGTTCTCACACAGAACTGTGCACAGAGGAGTGGAACCTCGGCAAATTAGGGTGTCCCAAAACTTACCTTAGCAACCAACTCACCCCTTACCGAGCTAGCTACAGTGTCTCATTGGACATATCAAACTCCCAATGTTTAGACAAACCAGAACATGAACTTACAGTACCTCAGGGTACGTGGAACTCATGAACACTCTTTTGTTATATTATCATTACAAACCCGAACATGGAGTAAAGAAGACACATGTGCATTTGAAATGTTTATTTACTAATGCCGTCTTCTCAGGCGCAGTATCTTAGATAATACAAGTATACTTATTATCAGTATCAAAATTATCAGCATAGTTACTAAGACATAAAAAGCGAATGGTGACAGCATGTTAACATGCTGTAATGAATAAGAGTCAACAACACTTATATCTCACCCTCCCTAACACATATATTATATTATTAGCTAAGAAGGTCTCTTTGGGTTGTTTTAGGGCGGGCCCATACCTTAGTGTCCTAGCATGAAGGAATCACATCAGGATACCCCAGCTCTCTCTGCATGTGCACCGCATCAAGTGTGTTAACAATTCTCGTGCAAAGCAATATCAATCCCGCCTCAAGCCCAAGTTGGCAAAGGCTGCACTTGTGTTATGACTATGAAGGCGTGGAGATCAGACCTCATAACAATTCCATATCGTGTTGCTCCTGAAACTTCAGCACTCTCCGTGCAGACATGGTTTATTAAACAAAACTGATATCAGAGCAATAACATATTATTCTCACATACACCACGGCAAACCACTAGGTTGAAAGCTAAGTCAACAATTAAGGGTCGTGTGCAGAAGTTGCAAGAAAGGAAAAATGGCGTTTAAACCTAAAATGTACCTATGCTAACTTAACACGATATAAGGATATATAGGAGCTATATAACACTGCACTCTCCAGACTCGAGCGCGTGGTGTTGGCGCATGCGCAGGTCACTGCAGAGCTTTCTGTGCAGGGGGGGCTGGGCAAAAATTATTCCCAGAGCCATCATTGGTAGCGCCTTCACGCGCGCTACAAGATTGATGGCTCTGGGACCGCTCCACGCACATACGCGGCAGCCGCGCGGCACTGATGGCCCATGGTGGCGGCCTTTATAATTTATTTGCAGACACAGTGTCCGCAAATAAATTATAAAGGCCGCCGCCATGAGCCATCAGTGCCGCACAGCCGCTGCCCCAAAAATCGTGCCGCTTGGGGCGGACCGCACCCCTCTAGCTACGCCGGTGGGTATGCCATATTTGAAGGACACGATCAAGATCCAACCGGCCCTCTTTGGCATATAATTTGGCCATCGGATGAAACTGGTTTTAATCGAGATATATTAACAAATGCGCTGGGGTTGGATGGTGCCAAACAAATGAGATGGCTAGAATATGTGAAAATATTTCTCTTAAAGTTAGACCATCTGGAATATTTCACTGAGCCATATTCAATGTGCAGTGTCTCAAGAAAATCCTGAAGGACAGTTGTATGAGTCTTTTGGGTGAAGGTAGAGCGATCATTGAATTGAGGAAATCAATGGTACAAGCCCACCAGTTAACTCTGTTGTCGCCAACGATACAGCCATACCTATTATTAATAGTTGATCATTTTGATAGTTTTCTGTTGACACGTTTTATGGTAAATATTTTACATAGACTTTTAAGTTTCCCCGATGTAAACGATTGGACAAAAGTTTTGTGTAAGTGCCCATGTGATGACATCTCTGTACAATCTACTATTCACATTTTGCAATTCGGTAGGTACTATGATACACTAACAAGGAGATGGATCATCCCCGTTTTAAGGAAATTGGGGCTAAAACAGTGTCGTCCCGCATTTCTTGCAATACAATACCTAGAGAATGAATATATTATTGCATCAGTTACTGCTTTTATAAAAATCGCTTTTGACTTACGGAAAACATTATTATTGTAAACTGTGAATATGAATTCAAATGCCACTGAGACCTCATTATTTTAAGTACTATTGCTTTTTTGTGACTATTTTGTAAGTACCAATATATATTTAAGTAGCAATGAATTGAATGAATATTATTTTGTGCTTTTATTGTTATTTTTATAACCGAATAAAGACAATTGAATTGAATTGAATTGAGAGGATATTCACAGGTCACTGTGGTGGTGGTATCTGTGAAGGGTAAGAACTCAGACTTAGACCTGTTGATATGAAGGCCAGAGTACCTGCCAAAGTAGACAATCTTCCATACATTAGGGACTAAGTTCTCAGCAGGGTGTCATATGAAAAACAAAATGTTGTCTGCATGGAAAGAGAGGAGTAAGGTGCCAGTGGAAAATTGCAGGATGCGAGGTAGATGTCTCTCTTGTAGATGATCAACCAATGGTTCCTTGGCTATGATGAATAGAATTGGTAACTGGGGGCAGCCTCGTTTATTATGTTGTAGGTTTCTGAAAGAGATCGGGTAACACATAGCTTGGCAATTGGATTGGAGTATAATAGCATAACAAGTGAAATGATTCGGAACCCCAGTGTGCATAGTGTTGTGTGTAGGAAGGCACCCTACAAAGAGTCAAATGCCTTCTTGGCATCCACCAAGCTTTTTGCGTCATGGACACTTTAAAAGATCCTGTGCAATGCCAAGAATATCACGCGCAGATTCGAGGACTTTGAGCAAAGAGGGACAAGCGCAGTTTGTGCGAAATAATCTGGTCCATTAGTAATGTCAACCGAGTCACAGAATTTTGTTGTCAAAACCGCGTAATGGCAGGGGGAATTATGATATACAGAGTTGTGGGTATTTACCTGGCTTCAGTAGTAGGGTAATCACCGCTTCGATCATTAAGGGGCGAAAGAGTACCATCCAGTAGGATCGTGCAGATGTAACAGAAGCGCATATAGGCGCAGTGTTTCCGTGCGGTCCATATAATGCTTTCAAATTAAATGTGGGCTAGGCGATTACGAATATCCTGCAGCACCTCAAAGTTTTGGGTGATGCAGACACCTCGTATATATGCCTTGAAAGCATCCCATAGCATAGCCTGTTGTGCCATGGTCCCGAAATTTAAGTACTCAACTAGATGCCCGAAGTTCAGTCTAGAACACCTCACCATCCAAGGCAGTGTCTGGGAATCCCCAGTGGAGCTCCTGACCCTTCCCTAGAACAAGGAGCACTGGCGAATGATCTAACAGTGTGCGATGAAGATGAGGCCTGCGGTGAAATTAACCAGTGGTAGATGCACGTCCATACATCCTTACATTGTGGAGTGTAGATTTAAATTTGCATCCAGGGGTGGTAGCCTGCATCAGACACCAAATGTCTTTCTTGAGATAGGTGTCCGCTTGGCTGTAGTCATGATGCCATCTTCTAGGCCCAATATGTGCTCCTCTGCATTGTCCAATCTAACGTTCTGTCAATCCAATCGTGTCCCCATGTAGTCATCCTGCTGGTGAGTGTATCACACCAGGCATCTATCGTGTGGAAACCTGCATTGAGATCTCCCATGATCGCAAACATCACGGTCAGTTCTCTTGATTCATTAGAACAAATTGCTCCTGCTGCCATTTCAGATGGACTGTACTGCCATACCGACTTCTTGTAATGTTCATAAGGAAGTTTTATCTGTTTGGGGTCTCCACTGTGGGAATTTCCCAGTCTTTTTCTGCTGTCACTGTTACCTGCACCCACAACATCACATTCAATAAATCCAACAATATCACCAACTCATATGTTAATGTTTGTGAAAAGAAAAAGATGAGTGCTTGGGTGAGCTTCGGGAACTGTGTAGACCTTGTTCTGTTTTCCTGTTTTCTTAGCTTCCTATGTAAAGTATATTTTCAATGGTCTTTTAAAAATAACTTAAAGCACCTGCTTCTGCGGTAACAGTGCAAGGTCAAGCTCTGGTTAATGGATGATTGATGTGTTAATGAAGTGAGGATGAGCCGGAAAGCATCCAAAACTCCATTCTGGATCTATAGACCCTACTGCACCTCACAGAACTCTCCATCTCGAACTTCAAGCTCTCGCAGAACTCTACTCCCCCCTCCTCCTTCGAGCCCCCTGTTCACCATTTACCGCTATCCCTGAGACACCTGCACCCTCGCAAACAGCCTTGCCACCTCTCTGATGAGGAAACTTAGGCCCTTACCTCCAAACCACCCCCCACAATGCCTAGCCCTCCAGACCTTACGGAGGAAGAAGAAGCAGACCTCCTCATTATCTACGATTCGGCCCTGATCAGCCCAAACCACCCAGATCTGAGTGACAAACACCCTATACACACGATTGTATCCAACCCCAACAGAACAGCTACCCTCTGCAACAGAGTAGTGATCAACAGAATCCTAGCACTAGTACCCCTCTCTGCCCCTACTCTAGACACTCACTCTGACCCCCTACTATCCGGCCTCCTAATTAACTGCCGCTCAGCAGAAAAGCATGCCTCCAACATCGCTGATCTCATCCCGAGCAAAAAATCAGACTTAGCCGTCTTGACTGAATCTTGGCTCAATGAATCCTCATCACCCTGCCTAGACCGCTTAGCCCCGCCCAATTACAACATTTTAACGCTGGACAGGCAATCCCATAAAAAAGGGGGAGGCATTGCCCGCATCTACCGCTCTAACCTCCATGTTACTGAACTTCTGACTGATCCTACAGACTCCTGTGAAAACCCTGTACTTTCTATATCCATCACCACCACCCAACAGTGCAGACTGCACATCTTTTACCAACCCCCAGGCAGGAATGACACCTTCACCAACCTCCTCCTGGAAATCATCACTGCCAAGGCCTCCCCTAACTCTAATGACATTTTCTTTTGGCAACTTCAACTTGCACTGGAACGACCCCAAGGACCCTCAGGTCAATGCCATCAGAGACTTCTTGGCCAACCAAGCCGTTCCCCAAGCCTGCTCACTTCCAACTCACTAGAAAGGTGCCACTCTGGACTGGATCATCGCCAAGGATTCAGCAATTACACTTCTCTCTATAGACCCATGAGATTGGTCTGACCACCACTCTATCAGTTTCCTTCTACCAGGCACCCACAAGATTTGGACACCACAACCCATGATTCCCAAACGCGTGGTTAGAGACACCAAGAACCTTGACCATGGGAAACTGGCTGCACACTGTGAGTCGGACCTACCACCCCCCATCTCTCTACGACCAACAACTTCACTGATCATTATTCTACAGTGGTATCCTACATTCTTGATGACCTTGCTCCGCTAAAATGAATAAGGAACCAGATCAAAGACAGGAATCCCTGGTTCAACAGTTCCCTCAACATGGAGAGGAGATCCCTCTGGCAGTCAGAATGTTACAGGAAACAGCATCCATCAGCAGCCCATCTAAAACTGCTCCGTCAGTCCAGAAAGCCAACAATAAGAAAATCCTCAACTCAAAATAGAATTCTTCAGAACTGAACTGGAGAATGCCAAGAACAGACCGCCCAAGCAATTTGACCTGGTCAAACATCAATCCAACAAGCTTGCTAAAACCTCCAAAGAAACCCCCAAATCTCTAATTTCTTGCAAGGAATTTTCCTCCTTCTTCTCTGACAAAATCACCGCACTAGGATATGAACTCAATTCCCTGAATGAGTCCTTGATGCTGATGGTGCTTTGGCTCATCTCCAACCAGCTCAAACTTAATGCAAAAAAAACTGAATTTCTCCTTATCTCCCCACCCAAATCCAATTCAGACACTCAGGAATGGATCAAGGCTATCACAGTATTAAACTGCCCTCCGAACATTGTGGACTCCGTTAAATCCCTGGAAATAACCCTAGACTGCAATTTGAATGTGCATGACCATATCAACTCCATGGCCAAAACTGCCAGATTTCACCTGAACTTTCTAAGACACCTGAAATCTTTCCTTGACACCCGACCTAAAAATGGCAACCCAGGCACTAGTCATCTTCAGACTAGAATATAGGTGCTCTATCCTCACAGGTCTACCCCACTGAAAGCCTGCCTCAACGCCGCCGCCAGACTCCTAACAGGTTCAAAGAAATTCAACCTTATCTCTCCCCACCTCAAAGCTCTAAACTGGCTTCCTCTTGAGGCAAAAATACAACTTCAGCTGGCTTTCATCACGCACAAGGCGCTATATTCCAAGACCCCTGCTTTTCTCACCCAGAAACTAGTGATATCCGGAGGATTCAGAAACTCACGAAACGCCAGAGACCTTTTGCTCCAACCAGCATGCTTGAGGAAAAAAAAAACATACAATCGGACCTTCTCTGGGGCCGTCCCAAGAATATGGAACTCACTCCCGCCCACCATCAGAAGATTTCCATCCTTGGCACATTTCAAAAAGGAGGGCCATTCTTTTCTTATGGGCAAATTCCTTGCTTAGCGCTTGCATTTCAATCACTTCAGCAATTTTGTTTCGCCGTCTATTCGGCATTACCCATGCTGCTTCCGGATGATACCTACCTCACACTTCTGGACATACCACCCGGTAATTGAGACAGCTGCTGTCTTATAAAATGTATCTACCTGTTTGTATTCCACCTGTATCTGGGATATGATAATGTCTATTATTTCTTTCTGTGTATAAGGTGGAGAAGCGTGGCTCAGGGGTTAGAGGTAGCAGACCCGGAATCTGAGATCGGTCCTGGACCAGAGTTCAATTCCCCGCCTCGGCAGGTCTTGGGCTAAAAATTCCACGGACTCGATAATTCTCGCCCCGGTGCCTCCACGGGTTCACACTCTGCGACTCTGGGCAATAGCTTGCTTAATCTCCACAACGGCCCCTTGAGGCGGGATGCCTGACTTTCACCTTGTGGATACCCTGCTATCTCACAGGGGAATACCAGGAAGGGTTCCCTAAGCAAGCGCCGGGAAACCCACTGCGGGTAGATGTGCGCTATATAAGCTCAACTACATTTACATTTACATATAATGCAGCTACCTGTTGCTATCCCAGTTGTATATACCCATCCTAAGACTTTTTGTACCACCTGTCAATACTGTAAAGCGCTCTGAGGGAAACATCCTTTACAACGCGGTCAGTACACCGCAGTGCTGTTACATCGCGGTCGTTACAACGACCGCATATAACAGCGCTATGCCTTTACAACGCAAGTCTTTACATCGACTTGCGCTAGATGGCGTTACAATTGCTGTGGTTCTTAAGAGTGTGAGTTACTTCATTATGCGTGAAACTAATACACTCTACATTATTAACTTATGTTGTTCTAAAATGATTTCTTGTTTCTGTTCATGTTTTATGTAATATTTCAGCTGATAACAATTGCTTGCAGTAAGAATTATAGAATAAACAACAAATGTGGTTCATTAGATTCTACAATGTTTGAAAATATATATATATAGTGCATGGTGTAGGGGCTGTCCTTTCACAGAATACTGAGGAGGGTTGGGATCACCCTGTGGCCTTCATCAGTCGGAGGTTACTTCCACTGGAACAGAAGTGGAGTGCGATTGAGCGAGAAGCTTTTGCTGTGGTCTGGGCCCTGAAGAAGCTAAGACCCTACTTGTTTGGGTCTCACTTCCGAGTTCAGACAGACCACAAGCCCCTCAGATGGTTGATACAAATGAGGGGTGAGAACCCGAAACTGTTGAGGTGGTCCATTTCTCTACAGAGTATGGACTTTACAGTGGAACACCGCCCTGGCATAGACCACGCCAATGCTGACGGTCTGTCAAGGTTTTTCCGCCTTAGTTATGAGGAACTCCCTGGGGTAGGGTAGTTCTCCTCACCTTTCAGCTGGAGGGGACACGTGTTAGACCTGGCACCTTGGCGTGAGTTTCCCTTCCACTTTTTGCTGATGTGCCTCATATGTTTTTGCTGGTGTCCGCTGCTCAGGGCACTGCGCCACGGCCAATCCGTGCCGCAGTGAAAGTGCTCCCAAGATAAAGTGTATGTGTAATCGATTTCCATAATTGGCTTATTTGGTTTACTGTCAGTCCCCAGTAAAGTGCACGAGGAGTGCCAGTGCTGGTAGATACAAATGCTGCTAGTGGCCTGCAGCGCTGGTTGCGCCACCCACAGAAGCGGCCTCGTAAGATGTGTCTCGGGTCCGCCATGGCTGACCCCGCGTACAGTCTCGTACTGTCACGCTGACTGCGCAAGTGCCCACATTTGTCAGTCCCGGAACCTTCCCTAACCTTCATCTCAGTCACCCCTATGGTAGGCCTACGGGCAGGTTGCATTGCAAGCGTAAGGTAGGACAAGCCTAGAGTGTAGCATGTCCTAGTAGTGAATTACCGCCCTTTTTGGTTCTTCACTATTGAAGGGCTACCTGTTCTCTTAGGCCAGACAAGCTGTCGGAGCTACTACACGCTATAGTCCCGGCAGGCTCCGGGAACACGGTAGCAGGTCGAGTTTAGTATACCTGAACTCGGAATAAAAATATACTTCCTTTAGTAAGGTTTATTTTAATATCCTGTGTTTGTAAATGCTACTTTTAGAAAGTTACCCTTTGCTCGCCTAACTGTTCAACCGCCTCTGCCAGGATGTGTATCTGCTGTCTGGGTTTGCGTGAGTGACAGGGCTGGGAGATTCCCGGGGATAGTCGGGTGCTCCAGGTGGTGAAAGGGGTGCTTACACCAGGATGGGTGGGCGGAGTAGTCCTTGACTCTGAATAGGGTTGTGCTCCACCACCACAATGCTGGCTCCACCTCCTGCGGAGCGTCTGGTGTTTCTGCCCTGCACCCTGAAAGAAGACGGGAGCGTCCTGTCAACAGAGTACTCCAGAACCGGGTTGAACTGGGCTCAGGCCCCCTGGCCTGCAAAGACAAAAGAATCGCAGTATAAATATAGGAGCTCCGCTCCTTACAAATCAGATCCAGTTTTGACCACGACGAACCTCTGCCTGACTAGATGGACCAAGAGAAGCTGAAGGACGGAAACCGGTCTAAATCCTGTAAGACTGACCTGTAGTGGTGCCTTGCTGAGAACGAGAGGAAAGGACCAGAAAGGACTTTGTAGACTTGTGCCTGAAACTATCTCCAAGGGCTTGATCGAGAGCTTGCCCCCTGAACGGAACCCCAGGACCATTGGGTTCTATCTGCTTGTGCCCGTCTGCTGTTGGGCCTTAGTTCTTATTCCCTCGCCAGAGTTGTGACTCGGGTGCCTTCGCCCCCTCCCAGGTCGTGACAGCTCGGAGCCTGGTCGCCCCGCCGTAAAGAGCCCCGCTCATCCCTGAGCCGCTCTCCGCTTCAGTGCCGGGCTGCCCGCTCTCCTGTCACCTCGCCGCTAACGGAGCGCGTTGTGTGCCTCTCATCTTCTCCAGCCGAAATCTGTATGGAGAGCATTCCATAGCCTCGGACGGTCCGTACGTTGCAACGTACCCGACTGTCTCGCTTTGTCCTCCTGCATACCAAGGATCCTGCCGCACCTCAAGAAAGGCCTCCCCGTACAGTGGTACCGGAAGCCTGGTGCTGCACCCATCTGCCCGAGAACGCGACGCCCCTCACAGATCCACGAGTACGACCCGGCGTGCTAAGAAGTAGTACGCCCCGCAGGCCTGAACGGCGCCTCGCCCCGTGAGCTGCATCGACCCCGGATCGCCGCAACCCTCCACAGTCTAGCTCCCCCGCCTCGCTCCTCGAGGGGGACCAAGCCGGAGAGATCCCCTGGAGAACCGTCGGCCTCGTCCAGGGTCCGCCCTCACCAGTAGCCGCGCCTGAAACGCCTCGGACTTCCACAAGCAAGGTACACTTGAACTCCGTCTCCAGTTCATATCGGATCCAGGGTCCGCAACGTTCTTATTTCCCTGTCATCGTACCTTGCTGAACAATGAACATTTAAAGACTAAGTTTGCCTATTGTAATCTGGTGGCCTCCATTCGCTAAACATGTGATAATCCTGCTTGAATCTATCTTTTATATAAAGTATATGTATTTTTGATACAACTATTTGACTGGTGTCCATTTGTGGTGGGTCAGTGGGTTTACTGTGTGTGATCATAAATGCTTAACTTACTATCGCCCTGAGGATTAGCCTTGTCTGCTCGCGCCACGCAACCTAGAGGGTGAGCAGGGGTTATTCGAAGGAGTAGTTCCCTTGCCCTGACATGGAGTTGAGGGTCCCTGCTTGTCACAAGTGCATACCTGTGCCAACCAGAGACCTCCGGTTCCAACACTGTGCGCGGGTGAATGTGCTGGTGGAAAGTGGGATCTGTCCAGGTTAACATCCAGGGCGCAGTTATAGTCCCTTCCCAGGAGCCATGGGACTGGTGTGTGTTGAGCCAATATTCCTGAGAGGCACCCCCAATATTGCTCTTGCTCTATGTTTGGTGCATATATGCTTCCTATTTATAGTGGTTGACCCTCTAACAGCCCTGTTAGCAGCGAGATTCGTCCTTCTTTGTCCACCAATCGTGACTGTTCCCAGAATGGTACCCCTGGTCTAATCCAGATTAGTGTGCCTCTGGCGATCGCGGAATAAGTTGTGGCACATATTATGCCGTTTTTTATGCAATGGCTCGACCTCTGTGGATGTCAGGTGTGTCTCTTGCAGCAGGGCTATCTGCGCGTGCTGCCTTTTTAGAGCTGGTTGCGAAAAGCGCGCTCTCGCAGAGAGCAGCATAGCTGTCGGGTCAGCCGACAAACGAGGGGAGACAAGAGCTGGCCACGCGCACAGCATTGTCTATGGCAGAGTCGGATTCTGACGCGCGCCTTGGGATTGGGTCGCGCACGTCGGAATCTGACTCTGCCATGCGCCTTGGAAACCGAAACCTAAGAGCCGCGCGACGTGAGCTGTCTACGGTAGAAGCTCACACACACGGCTCTTAGGTTCCGGTTTGACTTGTTGTTTTGTCAGTGTGCTTTTGCCACGCACTTGTGAAATCATGACTAATTTTCAGCATCTTGGGGAGGCATGTTCTTAAAACCCGCGAGCAGCAGCAGCAGCGGGGCGGTGACGGGCTTGCGGCCGTCAGGCGAAGGCGAGGGTTTATTTAGACTAGTCTGGCTGGCAGCGGTTGGTTAACCCCTGGGGCATAGTAGCCTCACCTGCCTTTTATCCTTAAACTGTAAGCTGCATTTTAAGGCGACACATGCATCCTTCTGATGTCTTTGTGGCCAAAATGCGAAAAAGGATGCCCGCGTGTGTTCCGATTTCACCAGCGTGATTTGTGGCAGGTGCCGGGACTTTCTCTGGGCAATAGCTTGCTTAATCTCCACTATGGCCCCTCGCGGCGGGATGCCTGGCTTTCACCTTGTGGACACCCTGCCGGGGTTTCTCACAGGGGAATACCAGGACGGGTTCCCTAAGCAAGCGCCGGGATGCTCACGGGCAGCTGTGCGCTTTACAAGTCCAACACATTTACATTTACATTTTTGATAAGGACAGACGTGTTCATTTTCGGTTTGATTAACGTGTAAGCATGTGAAGTTGTTGCGCCCGCTCCACACTCCTTCAGACCTGTGTCTTGAGGAAGGCCAGCATCTGTGTGGATAGAATAAAGGCGCGTGTGTCCGTGACAGACTGGAACCAGCTGTTCCGTGTTCAAGCGGCATTACCGATGCTGAAGGAAGCACACCTGTGCGTTACATTACGTCTAGGGCAGGCTGTGTAAAGTTACATGCAGATGTTTCTGGCCGGTGAGAGTGGAGCATGTGTTTTTGGAATGGCTCGTAGAGGGGAGTGAGTGTCTTTGAAGGTGGAGTGGCAGAGGGGAAGCGCGAGTGGGTGATTTAAAGTGCAGGCCCATTGCTCATAGCACCCTCTGGTGGCGAGGTCTTAGACTCCTGTTGCATGTATCGTTATAACCACAGTTCACTTTTCTTCATCTCCTGGTAGCCCAGGGCTCCAAGTGAGCCGGGTTCTGATGGGTCTGAGAGTCAGACCCGGAAGTAATAAGAAACTCGTATTGAAACGGGTCCCTATATTGGGCCCTGCATTCATGTCCTTAACTTTCTAGGCAAAAGCACTGATCAATTGACTAAACAACCGTAAAGTAAGCCATGTCAGCAATACAACTCCTGTGTATACTTCATGTGGTTATATGTAATTGTAAAGCACACTGGTATCCCGGCGCTGCTGCAGGTGCAAAACTATCCTGTCCTAAGGCTGGAGAGTAGGTCTATTCAACAAGCATTTGCAATGCAATAGGTCTCGCATTAGGAAAGTTTGAGCTATTAGTCTTGTAAATGACAATTTTTTTATTTATTTGTGTTGGTTTTGAAAATAGCTAAATTAATAGCTTTGTCATTTACAATGCCAATAGTTATAACTTTCGCAAATGTGACACCTATAGCATTTGTAATGCAATATGTGTTGTATTTACGTGACTTAGCTGTATTGATATTACAAATTACAATGGCTTTTAATGTTCTTCCTCTGTACTCAACCCATCATGTTTAGACTTAAATTAATAATTGTTAACTAGGGTCTCTTGCTCACCACAACCAGATGAAACTCCTGGCAGAGCTTATGCTTTTCTGCTTTTGACACCAAACCTGACTGCAGAGGGCAGCATCTGCTCACTGGTTACGATTCGCCGTGCAAGCAATTAAAATTGGCACAAACTTTGAAAAGGGGAGTAGAAAAGTGCTGCAAAGTTCAGCTAGTGAGACGAGACAGCTGTGCGAAGATGTGAGAGGAAGCGAAAGTGAGACTAGACCAATCAAGGGTAGACGCATGAAAACCGGAAGAATGACGGGTCCGCGAGGGAACGCAGGTGGTAGCAGTGAAAAGGCCTTAGGCCAGGGAGAGGTCAGACTTAAAATAGCAAGGACGATGAAACAGAGGGAACCAAAAAGAATATGCGAGTGAAACCAAAGTTGTCACAGAAAGCGAAAGAGTAGCCATACTGAAAACTCAGCAGAGGAGAGAACAGGCTGGGAGATAGGAGAGAAAGGAGACGTTTTTCTTAACAACTTTATTGAAATTAGTTAATAACATTTATTTGAAAAGTTTTCATATAGTACAAACATGACCGGTAAGGGGTTATTCGATCACTGTACAAGGAAGCAGATAGCGATGAGAAGGTAAAGGTAAATAGTACACATATAGGAAGTTAACCTGCGCAAATAAAAACAAAAGAGTAACCAACCTTGTGGGTTACTCAATAAAACTACAATCAATTCTATACGATAACAATGTTTCTAGAGGCAAAACTATGTAATAACAAAAAGCTTCACTTTTTCCCCTATCAGATTAGATATAAAAACAATTCAGCTTGTTTTTGTTAGGCACGGGGAGATGAAGTAATTTGCCCAGAATCACAGGAGGTTTAGCGTCATTTCCGAGACTCGAACCCAGTACTGAGGTCGAGCGCCCTAGCCGTTGACAGTTTTTTCCAGGGAAACTCTTCATTCGTTTTATCGTGTTTCTTTAAACAACAGTGGTCCCTCCTCTGGTGCTTTGCCACTAGCAGCTGCCCCTCCCCCTCTCTCTTTCTTCAACGTATTGCCCCTCCTTCTGACTCCGTCACTCCTACTCAGTGATCGCAAAGGGGCCAGATTGCTTTTCCTCACAACCACACACATTAGTGCCACTTCACAGAGTTTAACAATGAGGTGCTACTTTACTTTTCTCCTCTTTCCTTTAAGCAAAATTGTTTTCCCCGGGTAACGAAGTGCACCATTCCTGGAGGTCCTACAAATACCTCGTGCAGGCTCTGCACAGAGAGAAATAAAAAAGTTCGAAAGACAGCTTTAGTCTGCATACATATTGACAACAAAGGCGGATTTGTGAAATACTGCTAATTCAGCAAAGCTAATAGAATTCTCTTTGGTCTATCTCTCACACAACCAAACACAATCCTACAGGCGCGCAACACCCATTGGACTCACCGGGCTTCAGCCCCCCCCGTCGTGTGTGGCAGCCCGGGATGAGACAGATCCCGGGCGCACACAGAGCCGCACCCGAACTTTTCACAGGTCTTTAAAAGACCATTTGAATGTTAATTAGGCCTTGCAGTTGTTTCACCCCTTCTAAGAGCCCCTGCAGCTCTGCTCTGCCTACTGATTAAAGGTTCAGCCCCCCCCCGAATTTTTTTCTTAGCCCCCCCCGAAATTTGGCTCTAGTTGCGCCTCTGCAATCCTACCGCATTAATCCCCATCTGCATTCACCACTCTCCCCCTCACATTAATTCCCATGCTGTCCCATATCCCTCCTTTTTCCACTCTCCCAGCTCTCTGCCTCTGCATCTCGTGATGCACTCTCAACATTCTCCTCTGTATTTCCTCCTCACTTTGTCCACTCCACTCCAAACAAAAACACATAGATTAAGGAAATTGTCATTTACAATGCCAATAGCTCTAAGTCTTGTTTTTTAACTGTCGCCTGCCCAAGATCCGGAAGCAGGCATACCGAACCGGCACCTCTTCACCACTTCTTGTCAGCCAATAGCAACCCCCATGCCCAGCATACTCAGAGAACTACACTGCTATGGCACAGCACTACCAACTGCCTGCCTTCAGGCCCCTACACTGTTACCCCGCAGTGCAGCCACAGGACAATGGCTACAATGCCCTTGTCTGCCCTGCAACACGTTGTTCCTGCCATGGAGGCTTCCCACAGCCGGGTGCAGTTAATAAATACAAGGACCCAAAGATATGCGGCATCACAGAATAAGAACAGACGTGGTACAGGTAGGCTTTTTAAAATGTATTTATTAGTTTTCACTTTTATAAACTTTACCTGCAGGAATCAGAGCGCTTTAAATCAGCATGCTTATAACAGGCAAGAATAGCACTCTATGTTACTGCCAACTTTGCTTATCAAAAGCAACAGCTAACCATTCATAAACAATGTTTATATACCAACTGCAAATAAAAAAAAAAAAATTAATGCAAAGCATTGTCATTTACAATGCCAGTAACTCAAACTTTAATGCTGCAAGACCTATTGCATTGCAAATGCTTGTTATGTATGCATAGATGTTGTAGCGCTTGCTGGCTGTGTGCATACCCCTTACGTTCAATGTGAGAAATGTAATATCTGTGTTAGGGATCTTGTGTGCCATCCTGTCCTTTGTTTAGTCCAAAATTTCCTTTAGAGGGCAGCCTCCCCGCCCGCCACTCCCCCCTCCAGCACATCGCCAGCCCCTCACATACCCTTCATGTCCAACATGTCCGTGTCTTCACTCCTTTATGGAAACCTGGGGAAGTAGGGAGAGGGAATGGGCAACAGTAAACAATTCGTGCGAAGCGATGCGTCCAAACTATAGTCCATATACATACTTTAGTACATTGTTGGAGGGGTTGGTTGTGCATCTCCGCTAGGTGCTACCACTGCCGCCGCCCGCTTGTAGGCTGTGTAGTAGAGTTTACCCAATGATGCCATTTCTGATCGTCGCCACCCACTGCCGTATTATCCTCCCGGCACCGTTTATGGTGCACCACGGTGAGCGCTCGCAGTATTGGTGCTTCTGAGTGAGGCAGGGTCATGCCGGTGGGTTTCATTGTGTGGATTTAAGCTTCTGTTGACAGTGCCTCTCGGGGTATTAGGTCCATTATATTAGTGTGTCCGCCGTTTGAAGAGTTACTATCGGGGGAGTTATTGAGCCTTCATGTGACGTGTGTGCGTCACTGCCATCTTCCTCTTCTGAGCTGAATAGGTCTGGGCCTCTGTCTCCATCTAAACTCCCTCGCGTCGATTTCTTTTTTGTTGCTTCTTGTAGCGCTCTTCTGCATTTCTTTATAATTTGCTCCAGGTCTGGGGAGTTGTTTGTAGCGGGGTTTGTATGCGTGTGAAGCTGCGTGAGGGTGACTTTCTTAAATGGGCGCCGTGGACGGTTACTCGGGCGGCTGTCCTGCGAGTTCTGGAGTGTTTCGGGCCGCCATATGCTGATCTACCCAGGCTCGTGCTTCGGCGGGATCCGTGAAGAAGTGTGTTGCATCTTCGTGGATTATTTTTAGGTGGGCGGGGGACAGTAGAGCATATTGTATGTCCTTTTGAAGCAGGACGCGTTTAACGGCAAGGAAGGTGGCTCTTTGCTGCTTAACATCTCGGGAGTAGTTGGGGAACAGCATGACCTGTTTGTGTTTCACCCAAAGCTTCCCATGCTGTCGGGCTGCTCGAAGGATGGTGTCCCTATCTTGGTAGTGGAGGAGCTTCAGAAGAAAGGGGCAAGGCAGGAGACCAGGTCGTGGTTCGCGGGCCGAGACCCGGTGCGCTCTCTCCACCGAGAAGTAGGGAGTTAAGTCCGTTGCCTGCGTGAACGTTGTGATCCACGTCATGATGTAGCGGATCGGGTTCGACCCCTCCACGCCTTCCGGAAGGTTCATGATACGGATATTGCTCCTTTGGGAGCGTCCTTCAAGGTAATCGGTTTTGCTATCCAGGGTCTTTATGCGAACCTGTAGGTCTGTAAAAAACGGATAGTTGTTGCCGTACTTGTGGTTCCATTTCGTTCAGCGTCTTTTCCCCTTGGTGGACCTTGTCTGCCAGTTTTCTATGGTCATCACGAAGCAGGTTGAGGTCCGTGGCCAGGTCACTGAATCTGTTCTCCAGGGCGACTCTGGAGTGCTCTATGGCCGGTAGGACTTTGTCGAGTTTTTCGGACCTGGACACCGAGTGGGGTGGCTCTCCACCGTTGGAGCCAGGGGAGGTTACTCTCTACTGTCCTGAGGAATGTGTTGTTCCTTTTGGTGACCCATAGTGCTCATGCATCTTGGTGGCCTCCGGGAGCAGGGTCCACGTGCGTGTTTTGTTTCTTGCCATAAGTTTAGCAGACCACCGCAGTCAGCGCCTTTTGTGGGGCTGTTGCCACTCATGTTCGGACTGATCCCTACAGAGATGGTCTCCGTCGTACGTGATGTTCCGCGTCTGTTTGGGGTCTTCGTGGGGTGCAGGGGCTGCGCGTTACGGAGGCGCCCCGGCGGAGTCGCTGTTCACCTGTGTCCACTGGTGTAGACAGGGACAGTCGGCGGCCAGATGATTGTCCTCTGCCCAGGGGTCTATCGCCCCTCCTCCAGCCCCTCTCCTGTCGGTTCCCAGCCGTTCTCTTACTTTCACTGCCACGCAACACACCAGCACGCCCCAGGGGTCCGAGGGCCGAAACCGCCCCCCCACGGGGTGTTGTCCGTTGCCGTTAACTATCAGGGTGGCTTGGAAGCACGATACAGGGAGGCAGTGGTGCTCCTGTTCAGACTGGCGTCCTGGGTGGAAGCCCTGTAGGAGTATTTCTGACCTACCGAATACCGCTGCTTTAAAACTAGGTCAATGGGACTATTGATGCCCCTTGAAGGTTTCAGTGGGGGGTATCTACCAAGATGCCACCAGGAAACCGGGAGCAGATCCAGCGCGGGGGGATACCAGGGATCACTATCGCATAGTATTGTGGAGTTGCCTCTTGTACTTGTACTGCAAGTTAGTGAGTCCGTGAGGGCCCTCTGCTGCGCCTCCAGTCATCCGAGTCTGGGCCCAAGTCCGCCCCCTCGGGAGCTCTCGCAGGAGACCATCGCATCGCTCAGGCCTTCAGGGACCTCCTCCTACTGGATGCCTTGTGGCCACCTTGGTAGGGTGCAAGTTTGCGCTTTCTCTGTTGCCTTTCTGCCCCCTCTTATTGTTGTGTCTCCGGTTCTGCCCCGGTGTCGTGAAGGAGCAGTGTGGGCAGCAAGCAGGGGCCTATATGTATTACTCCCCACAGTTATACATTCGCCGGAGAGTGGTGAGTGGTGGGGGGATCTGTTCTCAACTGCCCTCAGCTGCCATGTAACTTCCCGGGGCCCGGCTGCCACCACACTCGGGTGATGCCCCTATCCCTTGCACACCTCGGGTCCTGGTGCCGTGCTGGGAGGGGGGGCAATGTTGCTGAGACTGCTCCGGGTGCCAGCCGCTGCGGTGTCTCGCTGGCCGGCCCGCCAAGCACGAGAGCGTGGGTCCTCAAAATGGCTCGCAGGTACTATTATTGCTTTCTCTGCCTGGTGTTGCTCATACAGCTCAGCCTGCATACAAGATGTGTCTGGGCTGCTGGGTGCTCACCTGACCTTCTTCTCCCCTCCCCGCTGCAGCCCGTAGGCCGGTAGGTGAACTGCCGCGCCGGGGAGCGCTCCAGAGATTCTCTTCCCGCCCCCGACTGGTCCCGATCTCTCACCGTCCGTCCAGTCCCCTCCAGCGCTCCCGCAGCTCTCACCTTCAGATTTAAGCAGTTCTTCACCGCTCCGTCTGATCCTCCCTTATTTCAGGGTAGCCTTACATGCCCCGCTCCGCTCTCCGCTCCGGCCCAGGTGCTGATTTACAGCGGGCCCCCCATTTCACAGAGGCCAGTCCCTCCGCTAATGTCACCCGTAAAGCAGCGATCCCCGCCTCCGCCTCACACAGGAGCTTGCCGGATCACCCCCTGGGGCTCCATCTGTCCGGCACGGGTTTCCTCACTGGATTACGGCATTAGAGAGCCCTTAACTTCATTAAGGCGCGGGCTACAAAGCCGAGCACTACTGAGATGTGTCCGCCATCGTGGTCGGCTTGGCCATGCCCCTTCAAAGTTTAATACATATATAGGAAAAATAACTTTTTATAAAGGTACCTTTCCCCTGCCTGAATCCCATGATGGCAAACTTGAGTAGGCGTGGGTGGTGATCACCACTTTGTTCGCAGAGTTTGCAGAGTTTTCTGCACTCTGTGCTCCATGAAGCTCGCGAAGTGCAGAAAACGCCACTCTGCGTAGGGCAGCAGAGTATTTTCCCTGCTTGCGAATGGTAAGTTGGTGAGTGCTAGGTGCTGCATGGGTAGATTTTCGACCTGAGCTGCAGGAAGACTAGCGTGAACAGCAGTTCACACTGCACTCCGCCACTTGCGGAACTCCACAGGGTTTTTTTGTCACTTTGCGGAGTTCCGCGTAGTGAAATTCCACAAACTACACCAAGGCCTGAACTTGAGTTGTCTCTCCAGCAGACGCCCAGTCAGTGCTTGGTTTTAATGAACTGTGATGGCCTTGGTGCTAGGAGTTTTTTTTCTTACCATTGGTGTACTTTTGCAAATAAATGTAAGATGCAACCTTGAGAAGACAACGCCTTTGTCCCTGCTGTCAGGTATGAATTCAATCCAGTGAGAGGAAAGCTGCCCACAGAACCAGTTTCAAGTGTGACAAATTAAGAGACTTCTAATTTTACCGACCACTCATCTGGACATAGCTTCTCCTTGGGTTTTAGGAAGGAGAGCTAATGTTGAATGATTTACAGGTGAACAGGAACTCCAGAAAAAGTTAGTAGGGTTGCCCAGGTGAACTTTTAGCCAATTTTCTAGGGAGGAGCCAGGAGTCACCCTTACCCACTACCTAGTTTCAACCATAAAGGTTTTCTGCTCTCTCTTTTACTCAGGATAAGGAAGTGATTTCAGAGTGTGTGTGGGCTGAAACAGCACTTTACTCATCAAGAATTGTTCCATGGGCTAGCCCCGGTCCTGCAGATTCCTAAAAGTCCTTAGAACTACTCTTGAAGTCTGGGAACCATCTGTGAAGATTTGAAGGAGAAAGGACCTCTGGATGACAGAGACCAACTACTGCAGTGACTTCAGGACACCCTCCGTGGGCTAAAGAAACAGATTTGTGCGGCTTGAAGCTTCTTTGCAGAAGTAAATCCTTTTCAATAGGACCTTAGCTAGAAGAAGCCTATTAGACTACAGCATGCCATAATTACCTGCAACAAGAATTAGACCTCTCCAAAAAGTATTCACACAATGCAAGGCAGCAATCCACCCACACAGCACTCTGCACTTCCACTTCATGGTGCAAGCTTGACCTGCATCGCAGGGGCATCATTCTGCACAAAAAACAATCCTCTGAGAGGTTTTTGCTTTCTAAATATGCTGCGGAATTGAGCACATACAGAAGGAGGAAGAAACAAGGAGATATAAAGTTATTTCTCCTCACTACACCTCTCGTGGGAGGAATAGCATTTTGACACCTTAGCAGGTCAACATCTAATGGTAAATTTGGGATTGCACCAAAATCCATGGGTGGATATGTGGGAAGACCCCTGCTCCACAAATGGAACAGCTGCCTAGGGCAGAAGAATGCAAGGCAGTGTTTACTCCACATTTACCAAGCCACAATGAGACTCACAAGGTGCAAGTAACACTTGATAACTTTCATTCTAGGTTACGGTTTGCACGTGTGGCCACTTGTGTGGTGCATGGGCAATGCAAGACTATGATGAATATGCCTGTTATCCTAATGCAGAAACCTGGCCCTGGTACAAGCCTGTCTGCTGTGTGTCATTGCTACCAGGGGTTAGAGCTCATGTTAATGCAGTAACTCTTGCAGTACACCCTGGCAGTTGGTGGTATTATTCCTTAAGGAAGACAACTGCTCACCCCAGATAATAATATACTTTCTCACAATAGACATGAGAGAAAAGGAGCATCCCAGAATCATCTACAGTGTTATATACAAATGTGCATATTTGGACTGTGGTGGTGCAAGGGGGCTAGGATCACTGCAGGAACATTGGTTTTGTGTTTGGGCCACACAGTAGCAGCAGCAGCACCCTCTACTCCCAGAAATCCAGAAGCAATGTTTATTTAAAATTGAAAAGAGCACCTTAAGTCTTCCAGGTCTTTGGATTCCTGATCTGGCGAGAATTTATTTTGATGATGTTATGAACTTGGAACAAAAGGAATAGAAATGAAGGGAATATTACTATTTTTCCTTTCCTCTTCCTTGCTTTCTGATTCTCCACTATAACCAATGTGTGCCACAGGTGGGTACAACTCTGCCACATAAGGTGCCTCTTTTTCTGCAAGGATGTTGTTATTTTGTTGTTATGGTTCAGCATCAGACCTAGTAAGTGAGTGCCCTGTCATACCGATGTTATCTGGTTTTCTGTAGTGCCTGGGTCTTCCACAGTACATCCACTACATACAAATGAATTGCACCTGTCTGAGTCGAACATAGTTTGATTACCCCCACAGATGTGGAGTCTGATCCACAATCCATCTAATGAATGCTGTCTCAGAATATTATATTACTGAAGCTTGCATCTCCTTAGCCAAGTTGTTGACCAGATTTCTTTACTTCTATTTCCTGCATCCCACTAGGAGACCTTCATAATTGCATTTCATGTGGAAACCAGTGCTCCCCCCCGAGCTGCATGTATTACACAAGTTACATCACTTACAGACAGCTCACGCACATATGCTCCACATCCCCTCAGTAACTGTGGCCAGAATCTAAAACTATACAAATATTGCACATCAGAGTCCTAGACAGTACACACCCAGAATATCCCATCTGTTCCAGATGTTGGAGTCACAAACTGTATGTACCCCGCCCATCCCTTCTGTTACTGTAAGTAGCCTGCACTTTCCTGTGTCACAGATGTTGGAGTGACAGACTGTAGGTATTCTGCACATTCCCTCTGACAGACAGAGTGTATGTACCCTGCACTTCAACTCTGTTTCTAAACATACCTTCGCATTTTATTGTATGTTAAATCATGTTATGTTTATGCTTTTTATAAAGCACTAGCTTACCCGTCGCTCGTTGCTGCGATCTCAGAAGAAAGGAAATTCAAGTAAACTTGTTAGGATAACATTCAATTTACATTGTGTCATTTTTATTGAAACGTATTCATTTTAATATGGAAAACATTTCAAAATGTCGTTTTAATTCTATTTATTTATTCGAGTGCTTGTGGATACACAATACTTTTTGTTTTTTCTTCTGGTGCGTACACGAATAAATCAGGTTTTGCGACGCGTGAGCTGGCCACATACAGTTGTCCATGTGAGAAGCACGGATTCTCCAAATCTAGTCCACACACTTGCAGCGATTGTCCTTGTGCTTTGTTGATGGTCATTGCAAAAGCGAGTCGCACCGGAAACTGTAAACGTTTGAATTCAAATGGCATATCTGTTGGGATCATTGGAATACGTGGCAACAGAACATCTTCCCCCTTGAATTTCCCATGCAAAATTGTAGCTTCGATGACATTGTTCCTCATCTTTTTCACATAAAGTCTTGTACCGTTGCAAAGTCGTGGTTGCAAATTCAGTATTCTAAAGATTATGAGGGCCCCGGAGGCCGATCTTTAAAAGAATGTTATGCCAGAAACCTTCACCAGAGTGTACTCAACAACTTCCCAAAGTTTCATGGCGTTCGGATGAATGGTGTAGTAATGCACCATTCGGGCCCGTTTCTATAATAGGGAAAGTATGTTGGAAGAAAACAAAAGTATTGTCTCTGTAAATATGAATTCGGAATAGAAGAAGCGTCTGGTGTTTATGACGCATTACTCTAATGTCAGTAACAAATTGAAAAATATAGTGAACTCGAACTGGCATATTTTAAATGAAGGACAGGAGAATAAGTTACCTAAACCTTTATTTGCCTTTAAAAAGAACGATAATATCAGGAAAGGTTTAGTTAATACATATAGGAAGGAAAGAATCCTAGTACAGGCAGACACACAGATGCAGAAAATTATAGGAAAGGTGGAGAAGTGTGGCTCACTGGTTAGAGAAGGCAGACCTGGAAGCAGAGGTCAGCCCGGGACCAGGGTTCAATTCCTGGCTCGGTGGGGTCTTGAGTCCTAAAATGTCCATGGACTCGACAATTCTCGCTCCGGTGCCTACTCGATTCATGGGTTCACACTCTGCGACTCTGGGCAATAGCTTGCTTAATCTCCACAACGGCCCCTCACGGCGGGATGCCTGGCTTTCACCTTGCGGATACCCTGCCGGGGTTATCTCACAGGGGAATACCAGAACGGGTTCCCTAAGCAAGCGCTTAGAAACCGCTTGGTGATTTGCGCTATATAAATTCCTGTACATTTACATTTACAAATGTGGAATATGTAGTGTGTGCGACCACTGCATTGTCACTAAAGAAATCACTCATAATAAGGTGACACTCACATCAAAAAGCTTCAACAGGAGCAGTAATGTGGTATACTACATACGCTGCCCCTGTGGGTATGGATTTGTGGGAGAGACAGGAAGAGAGCTTTGATTGCGTATGCTAGAGCACAGGTCTGCAATTAAAACGGGAAAGACCAATGCGCCCTTGATAGAACACTACTTGACAGCGGGACATAAACACAGTGAAATAGAATGGTTCATAATAGAAAAGATAGAGAGCAACCCGAGGGGAGCTAATATAGAAACAAAAAGGAAGAACAGAGAACAAAGATTTATCTCAATCTTAAACGGGGTTAAATTCTAGAGAAGACTGAATGAGATTAACCAATTAGGACTAGCTCCCATGAAGGGTTCTCCATACTAATGAGTTGACTCAGGGATCAGAGACACATATATTCTCAGTAAGGTAGAGAAGGGGTAAAGGATGACTTATGAGCACAAGACAAACTGAAACAATAATTCGCAAGATTTGACATATAATACAGGGATAGACGTTGGGGAGTGGCCTGACGTTGGTTATATGCTGCACTCAGAATGAAATTTAGCCTCTAAAATATTTTCGTATGAAGGCAAAATTAGCCCGGGCTAATAAAGTTTCATATACAAAATATCGCCCCTTTAAGAACAGCTTGAGCGGCATTGCCCTTTTAAGAAATAATAGATTCAGGAGCCATCACGGATATATAGGAAGCCACATGCGGTAGCTGCCGGATACAACAGGAGCCATAGGTGCTCCCACGACTTAAAGGGTTATGACCATTGACCTCTTATCAAAAAAAGAATCGGTACAATGGTGTAGGAGGGATTCGTCCCTGTGGACTGGACCTGTGTACCAGGGGTTGTGGCGGTATCGGGTGGTGGTGTAGGAACAGGCAGGACACTAACTCTTGGGGTCAACGAGGGCTTTATTGGTATTCCACGTTGGGTTTTTAACATTAGAGTTCTCCTCGTTCTGAACGTAAGTCTCTCCCTCGCGAACTGACTGGGTTCCGTTGTGACGTTCGGGTGTTCTTCCTTCTAAGCTGGGTGTCTCTGCCCCTCCGAGGTCTGGTCACGGTTGGGGTTGTTAGCCGTCGTCTTGGCTCCGGTGTCCCAGGGAAAGAGGAGACCAACAGAAAGGTGCCGTTAGTTCAGTTGTCCGCGGGGTGTATATGCACCGGGGGACCAGGTGTAGTGAGTTGGGAGAGTATTCACCAGTGATCACACAACTCTAGCATACTTCAGTGCTGGGGTGGGGATGGAAACAGACTGTGAGGGTAAACGCGGGGTAAAAGGAAACGAGAGGGGGGGGACGCAGGATCTCAAACAGGGGATCTGTACACTATGTTACACGCTTGTTCCCCACCCAAGCTGCCATACGCTGCCGTACCTGGGCAAGCCACGCTCCTCCCCCGGGAGAGTGGCACGGCGGCTCACAGGGTCGTTGGCCTCCTGGCTTTCCCTCGGCCGCTCCTCCGCTTGTTCCCAGCTGTTCTTCGGGTTCTCTGCTTCTTCCTTTGGTTCTGCCGTCTCCGGTCTCTGGTTCTCCGTATTCACACCTCGCCGGCACTTCGGGGGTGACGTCACACGCCATCCACATCGCTTCCTGTCTTTTGGCCAATCCGGTCTTGCTGACGTATACACTGGGCGGATCCTCCTCCTCCGTGTAGATCCACTTAAAGGAGCCGAGTTCTTCTTCTTCATGATTCTCGGACTCCATACCCCATGGCTCTGTCTGTAAGGAAGGAGGTCGTACCGGGTCAGAACCAGGTGCCCACCGTTCTCCTGCAGCACGCAGCCTCGCCCCGTTACAGTCCCCTAACATATAACTTCTATATCTCTTGTCATCACGGACCGTCCGACGTGTGAAAAGAGACTAGCCCCATTTATTTGATAAAATATAAAGTGGAGGTAGTAAAACCCCGATAGACCGAGAAACAGGCTATAGCCGGGCTAGTCAGGGGCCACACAGAGGGTTTCTGGGAATTGTAGTACCCGGGTATGTAGATCGTAGTGAAGGATCCCGGTCATTGGAACTATTGAACCTAATATGGGTGGTTGTTGTCGTATTTGTCTGAACAGCCCTGAAATTCCTACAATAAGAAAACAACCACAAAGAAAACGCCACACAAGTCGATAGGTGGCTATAAAAACACTTCCAACCAAAACATGTCCCTTCACAAATAAAAGATAAATGAGGTAAGCATGGATAAAAAGTATATATGGGATAGAAGAGTGAGACATGTGATAGTAGAAAATTGTTAACAAATATATGTATACATTATTTATAGATAGATCGAGTGTGGAACAAAGAACCACATCAAGGGCCTGGTAGAAGGGTTAAGCGCTGCAAAGAAGATTTATAAAACAGACCAACTAAATCGAGCAATCAAATATGAATGCTACTATGCAATACGCAACAGGTGAGAAATTATACAGTGAAAACTGACTGCAACATGAAGGGTCAGTTTCCAGCTTTAATGACGAGAATATATGTCCTCATATGATAAAAAGGGCTTCTATTATTTTTTCCGCAGAAAGTATATTTCAACTGAATTTCGATTAGAAATCACATTGTTGAAATAAGAGACGATCCCCTAAAATTAAGGTAAATACGTAACTATAAATATAAGAGAGAGTCACCTAAGAAGGTGGGAGAAGTGGGGGAAAGATAAATTCATTACTAAAAAAGGTTCCCCACAAGACATTATTAACCACTTCGGCACTGATGACGAGCTCAGCTCGTCATGTAACGCGGCTTTTAGAAAAAAGCTGCGTAGCGCGAAAATCGCTGCAGCGCGCATGCTGTTAAAGAAGTGGTCATATTAATCTCCTCAGAATATAACATACTGGGGTCTACAAGATGTTAACTTGTGAATGGGAGCTTGGGGATATGCATGAACAAAGGAATTTGGAACTTTTCAATATATGTATATATTTAAGACATCAAGTATGATGATCAGCAAATTCTGTGTATTAGAGTAGGATATTGGCAACTAACGAGGCCTATGGATATGGAATTTTTATAGATTTTTAAATATGTGTACATTAGTGTTTATTATGATGTATTGATTGTTTTATATATTTTTTGTTAGAAGAACTGAATGAGGAAGGAAATATATGATACTTTGTCCTGATGAAGGTGGAAGAAAATAATCTTACTCCACTGAAACGCGTCGATGCCTTGGTATATGTTAAATCTGAAGCAGGACACAGAGCCTAATAACCGTATATCCGATTATAGCTGTGTTTGTAGCACGGAACAGAATAACAGCGTTGAGGGCTGATTCATAGGGCTCCGGTTTTTTGGTTTCCTTTCATATATTGTTTTTTTAATCTCTTATTGTTGATATACTGTGTCTTTTCAAAATATTTTAAAGAATATATGTTTTAATATGTATAAATGTGTTATGTATTTCAAAATGTACTATTATATCGAGTGACTAGACATAGAAGAAATGTTTTTAACTATTTTGAATTGAATAAATCTGATTAGATACATACCTTATTGCTTTTGATCTGTTCCAAATCTGTAATTTATATATAGATAAATAGCTGCTCAAACGGTCTTTCCGGTGCTGTCAAGAGAATAAACGACAGATGTGTCCAAAGAATGGGACTAGAGGTGAATATAAAAAATATGCATTTTAATTGCTTTCTAAAAATTGACAGAATGTTATTAGAACAGAGCTGTACAGGATGGGTATGCCATCATTTGATAGGCAAATGAGCAACCTCCTTCCCTCAATCTCTTGATTTTGGGGACTGCAAAGAAGGACAGATTGTTAAATCTTGGTCCTCTTGAGGCAGTATGTGGAGTGATTAGATGATGTAGTACATTTGAACCAGATGAATATTTTAACTTGTGGGCAATGCACATGGCCTTAAATGCTATCTCTCTTAGTGGGTAGCCTTTGCAGGTATGCCCTCGGTTACAGCTGTCAGAGTCACAAACTGTACAAACCCTATACCTACTTTCTGTTAAAGATGTTGGAATCACAGACTGCACATACCCTGCAAATATCCTTAGTTACTTATGCTGGAGTCACAGACTGAATGTATTATTCATATTGCCAGTGTATCGGATGTCAGAGTCATGAACGTACATACCTTGCACATCTCCTCCATTGCAGAAGTCAGAGTCGCAGCAAGTTCTGATGATTCTTAACCCCTTCGACGCTCATGACGAGCTGGGCTCGTCATGTAAAGTGCGAATCCCTAAAACCCAGCGTACGGGCGGAATTCCGCCCGCACGCATGCGGTTAAAGAGCTAATTGAGGTTTTATAGGAGGACTCTCTTCCACAGGCTGCTTTTTCGGAAGGATTCAGACAGTCCTTGAATGCAGTTAGAATAACATCACTCCCTGTTGGAACAAATAGTGTGAGTTTCAGAGAAGACATGAGTAAGGTGCGTGGAGGAAACAGCTGCCCCTTGAAAAAGCAAGGGTTTAGTGTCAAAGTAACTTGTAGAATGCTTTTAAGCAAATGTCAATTTTATGGTGGAAGAAAAATTCCTCCTGAACGTTTGTGAACGGTCACATCTCGCATTTCCCTTGACAATGCTTACTTAATGGAAATCTGTCACTAATGTCACTCTCATGCCTTTATTACTTTTTCCACAAACCTAACCCCCATTGTTTCTGCCAGAGACTGTTTGCAAATTATTTATTTATTTATTTATTTATTTATGCGATTTTATATAGCGCGAACTTTACCCGAAGGTGTCAGAGCGCTTTACATAGGACCCAGTTTCAAACATAAGGATTGAAGGTTACAAGCGGACAAAAAGTTTGCAAATTTTTGACTTACATAAGAACCAGTTGAAAACATACGGACTTAGGATTACATACGTTATAAAAAGGTACAAACGGAAAAAATTGCAAATGTACAAGAGATAAAGTCACACAAGGAGGAGATACAAATGGAAAAATTCTAGGCATATACTAGCGATATCTCTATCTACTTAGGGAGGGGATACACATGGATATACTCTAAGAGTCACATAGGAATGGTAGAGAGCACAGCGGACTCCTGCATAAACTAGTGATTAGAGTTATCTCTATATACATAGGGAAAGGGTAAGACTGGATATACTCTAAGAGTCACATAGGAATGGTAGAGAGCAATGAGGACTACGGCATGTTCTAGTGATTAGAGCTATCTCTATATACAAAGGGAAGGGATACACATGGATATACTCTAAAAGTCACATAGGAATGGTAGAGAGCACAGCGGACTCCTGCATAAACTAGTGATTAGAGTTATCTCTATATACAAAGGGAAGGGATACACATGGATATACTCTAAAAGTCACATAGGAATGGTAGAGAGATCAAAGGTCTACTGCATACACTAGTGATTAGAGTTATCTCTATATACATTGGGAGGAGATATGACTGGATATACTCTAAGAGACGCATAGGAATGGTATATGGTGCAAGGTCTAAAGCAAATACCATTGATTAGAGTTATTACAAAAAGTCAAAGAGCAGAGTTCCATAAGTGTGGATGCAGTCACAGCACAAAGGGAGGGTGGGAGGGATGCAAGGGTATGGAGAGAAGGGGAAGCAGAAAAGGGAGGAAACATTTGAGGATCATCCACGGGGAAAAGGGTTAAAGGACGAGGGAATGGGAGAAGGGCTAGAGTCCAGAGAAAACTGTCCAAAAACAGCAGCAACGTGTCGGTCAGGACAAGAAGTCCAGGAGAGAAGGTGGGAGATGAAGTTGGAGGCCATCTTGGAGAGCTTGCGGTCATCCTGCTCGGTGGGCGTGAGAGTGCGCAAGGTGGTGAAGGTGTTGATGCGGTCACCCGTTGGCCGTGGGGCGCTGCGACGGCAGCCGGTGGGACAGAAACAAGTTCCAGTAAAAACCAAAACAATCCAGAGGCACTGTCTTCGCAGTGTATCGGTGGCCGGACTCAACCATGGGCAGCAGCCGGCCGACAGGGGTAGTGGATCTGATCAGGAGACCTGTGCCAAAAAATAGTAGTCACTGGCGTTGCAGGGCGCGAGGGCCAGGGTCCCCCAAAGCACGGCCCACCCCTCGGAAGTTGCTCTACCGAAGGCTGTTCGGGGCTGAAGGCAGGTCAGGCAGGTATTGCTGGGCCCTGTCTGCAATGTTAAAAGAACACATTCCCAACCTGGGGGACAACCTGGAAACAGGTGGGGAAATCACAGGGGGAGACCACATGAAGCCCAGGCAGGTTAAGAGCAACCCCCACGTGGCGTCGATCTTCGCTCTGCGGTCACTGGCGGCCGCCATCTTAGGTCCAGGCAAGTTGCAAGGAGGGTGGTGCGAGGGGGAGCCGCCGGAGCACTTGGGGCCAGTTGTGCGCCCCCCACCCAGATATGTTAGCGGGAGGCTCCGCTAGGAATCAGCGAGCAGCCGGGAACCCTACCTACCGGGAAGCAGCCTCCGATCGTGTGGGCATTGCGCTGGCCGCCATTTTGGTGGAGCCGTGCAGGACGAACAGGCACTGCAGACTGCTTCAGCGCGTAGCGTTGTTGGGAGCGCACCCAGGTATGATTTTGCGGCATCTCCTAGTGCTGCATGCGTTCCGTCACCTGGCTGATGTCAGTGCAGGTCGGGGCGATGCCAGGAAGCGGGCAGTATGAAAGCCCGATCGCGGAGCCTCAGCAGGACACGTCTGCCTGCTGAGGCTCCTCCTCCTCCTGGGAACAGACAAGCAAGCGTACTGCGGCTGGTAAGGTTGAGGAATTTATACCAGAAAGCACACATTAGTGAATCACAAGTTGCTGCCATGTGGATGCAATGGAAGGGCTCTTTGAAGGGTGCTTGGCACCATCACATATTTGAATATCAGCGGCACATATATTAATGCAATCCACCACAGAGTGGCGCTGTAACTCCATATTTCATAAAAGCACACGAGCAAAGCATTTAATAATTCAGCAAAGGATTATTAAAATAATGATACCAGGGTGCTTACTCAGGCCCTCCTTACAGATATGGCTCACATATTATAGTCCAGACTGCCACCATTTTAGGACTGTAATGGTATGGAGGTGTTGTTGATACTTGTATCCGGCAGCGCTGACAGTGGTTGCCGGCGGTGCAAGCTGCAATAGCCAGAATGTTGAGGGTTGAGTCACATATGTGAAACTTACTAACTGTGTTGTTCTCCAGTCCTTTGATGCAGTGAGTGACGTCAGGAGAGCATTGCTTGAAGATACTTGACACGTCTGCTGGAAAATGAAAATGCATTCTAGAGATCTGAATATAATTATACTTTCAACTCAAACAGGGAGAAAAACATGTAAAAGGCAAATATAGATGCTTTAACCTTAGAGTGGGGCCCATTCACACTTTGCAGCGAAATGATTTAGGAATAGGGAGAAGCCAAGAACATTCTTAGGCTGTATCATACATACTGTGAATTTTCCTTGCTTGCAACGGGCACGCCTTTTAAAAGGCGCACTGGGTGCAAACAAGGAAAATGTGTTGTATTTGGATGAATGGCCAGCCCCCAAGGCAGCAGCAAAATGTCCCTGCAGCACACACAATGAGACAAACACTCGTTACACCCCAGGTGCACTTCTGTGATATGGTCCCTGGTGATCAATGGTACAAAATATAATGTAAAATAAAACAATTCTAGCTATTTAGAGAGTAGAAAGTGAAGGAAAAAAACACAAAATGGCATTTGGGGAGAGATGTACAAAAGCAGAGGCACAATAGTATTGTAACAGACAGAGACAGAAAGAGAATGACAGAAACACAGAAATGGAAAGACAGAGAAAGACATAAATATAGAAAAGGGCAAATAGAGATACAAAGGGTTAATTAAAGATAAAGGGGCAGATTTACAAAAAATTGGCCCAAAACAGGGCAGCAACCAATGGCAATGCACTGCGATGCATTAAAAGGAAGAGAGCAGACCAGCAGAGTGTCTACATAGCTATTGTGCTATTACCTCTCTGCCTGTGCTGGAGCACTTGTGGCTGCCCTGTGCCGTGCACGCGCACTTGCACCGTAGTGCAAAGCAGTGAGTGTGATGTCTTGCATGGGTTTTGTACTGGAAAGCTACCCTTCCTGTTCAAAATTCCTATTGATAGACAAAAATAAAAGACATTACACATCTATACGAGTATTTTACATTTAAACTCAAAAGCAAAGATGGAAATAATTGGAGGAAAGAAAAATTACATTATGTCAGATGACAATTATATGACGTTTTATTTTATTTATTTATTTATTTATGCGATTTTATATAGCGCGAACTTTACCCGAAGGTGTCAGAGCGCTTTACATAGGACCCAGTTTCAAACATAAGGACTGACAGTACAAAAATAATTTGCAAATTGTTGACTTACATAAGAACCAGTTGAAACATACGGATTGAGGGTTACATGCGTTATAAAAAGACTTAGGATTACATGCGTTATAAAAAGGTACAGACAGAAAAAAATGTCAAATGTACAAGCGATAGAGTCACACAAGGAGGAGATACAAATGGATAAAATCTAGGCATATACTAGCGATATCTCTATCTACTTAGGGAGGGGATACACATGGATATACTCTAAGAGTCACATAGGAATGGTAGAAAGCACAGCGGACTCCTGCATAAACTAGTGATTAGAGTTATCTCTATATACATAGGGAAGGGATACGAGTGGATATACTCTAAGAGTCACATAGGAATGGAAGAGAGCACAACGGTCTACTGCATACACTAGTGATTAGAGTTATCTCTATATACATAGGGAGGGATATGAATGGATATACTCTAAGGCACAAAGGGAGGGTGGGAGGGATGCAAGGGTAAGGAGAGAAGGGAAAGCAGAATCAACCACGGGGATAAGGGGTTAAAGGGCGACGGAAAGGAAGGAGGGCTAGAGTCCAGAAAAACTGTCCGAAAACAGCAGCAAGGTGTCGGCCAGGACGGACCAAGAAGTCAAGAAGTCCAGCAGAGAAGGTGGGAGTCCAGGTGGAAGATGACGCTGGAGGCCAGCCGCAGGCGCGTCGCCATCTTGGAGAGCTTGCGGTCAGCCGACTCCGTGGGGGTGAGCTTGTGCCAGGTGGTGAGGCCATGTTGACACTGTTGGTGCGATATGTTAGCGGGAGGCTCCGCTAGGAATCAGCGAGCAGCCAGCGACCCTACCTCCCGAGTTGTTGTCGTCAGGGTGGGCACCTCACAATAAGGCACTGCAAATGTCCGGTAGATCGTGGATGCAGAGGTAGATGCAGGCGAGGGTCACCGCCAAACATCCTTGAGGAGGGCTCATCCCCTCAGGTATGAGACACAGAGAGAGCTTGCAGGGTCGCCTATGGGAGAGGCAGTAAGCGCTGGGGCCAGATGGTCAAGTAGAGGCGCCGACCGATAGTAGCATGTCACACCCGGCCGGCAGTGGGAAGGCAGGCGTGGGAAGGCAGATTGTGACGGGGGCCGCCCTCGGTGTCTTGCCGCTACAGGGGCCCCCCGAGAGTATCCTCAACCAGAGGCAGCCCCTGCGTCCTTCAAACTTCGCCCATCAAGCGTACCTCCCACTGAGGGTTGAAGTCATCTGCGCTCTCATCAGGGCTCCGGCCGCCATTTTGCCCGCGGCCGTCCTCTCCTCGCGTCTCCTCGCAGCTCCAGCCGCTTCAGCGGCACCAGGGGCGATCGGAACGGCCCCGCAGGTGCCCTGCACCTTCCGCTGCCGAGGCGTGCCGAAAACAGCCCCCAGGCAACTGGGGAACCGCCAAACCGAGCTCCCGAGCAGCGCTGGAGCCGGGAGCCGAGACGGATCACGACCGCTCGGCCCTGGCTCCGCCCACCTGTGTCATGTCATGTAATAAATACTGCAACCTACAGATGACATTTAAGTTTAATGGCATTGGTGCATTTTGTGGGTCAACCACTTCAAACCTGACACAATCCCAGCATCAAACCACCTGAGATGGAAGAAGAAGATAGGAATTACTAACAGCCTGAGAGAGGCCTGTAGAAAGATGACTGTGAAACATTTGCTTCCACCTGTGTCCTGACGCTGCAACACAGACGGTCTATACAATACTTGTTGGTACTAGCCACTTGCTTCTCCCCAGTTCCATATTTTGGTGATCAAATTATAGAAACTGTGACAACAGATGCTGTGACAGTGATGACCTTCAATCCTGCACCTGTTGCAATGTTTGACACCATAACTGACTGTCACAAGGAGACACGTCTCAGGGTGCAGGGCTCAAACATTCAGCAAAGTCCAGCCAGGCAGAACCTCAGGGATGCTCCCAGGCAAAGTTGGGCACCCTCTGAATACTACACGTCACTGCAAATAATTCCACATAGAGTCCACCTTGGAGCACACCAAGGGGGGTCCCTAGGACAGCACCAGCTTTTCAGTTTGTGGGTGGGGATTCCCCTGCAATTACAGGTTGACCAAAACTGAGATAAACAATGGAAAATACAGGGTAATACAGGGACAAAGAGAACAAGGGCAATCATATGATAGTAGATGGGGTCAGCTGGGGACATTTAAGCTTACAGCTAATATCTGGAGAAAAGTCAGCTCGGTCCTGATCATTACTTCCTTCTCATCTATGTGCGCCTTCAAGTGTACTCAAAATAATTAGGACAGTAAAAGGGCAGGCTCACCTTACCTCCAGTTATCAGTGCCTGGAGCATGACCACAGCTGCAAGGAAGGCCCTCATGGTGCAAAGGGAGTAAGGAAAATGGTGATGGAGTCTTTCTATTGGGTCACGTGCCTGGGTCTTCTGTACAGGTATCATGCATCCCACCCTTTTTGTGTGACTGGGTGCAGTTCTCTAGTTGATGACCTCATTTCTAGGAAATGTATATCTAATAACTGTATGACATGATGTAAGGCAGATTTATAGAGTAAATGGAAAATTGTACAGTCCAGTATTTGTAAAGCGCAAACAGTTACCCGGAGGTGTCAAGGCGCTGGGGGCCGTCAGGAAGATTAAGCGAGTTATTGCCCAGAGTCACATGGGGCTGGACTGATCTGCCTCCGGCCCCAGGGACTGAACCGTGAGCCCCCGGGTTCTGGAGTCAGTTGACCTGGCCGCTGCGCCACACCCTGATTATACATTCAGGCTCAATTCCAACCACACAAACATAGATACATATATGCAGGAATCTTGACTATGAATAATATATTTTCTCCTTAGAGACGGGTGGAGTACTTACTGCAGAGGTTAAATATCGCACCTTTGATAATCTTTCAAGAAAAATGTCAAAAGAAGCAAACATGAAGATTTTGGGCTGGTAAAGACTGCATCAGTATGTGTCACTACACTACCAGGGCCACAACCTGAAATAAGAGGTATTTATCCAACCCAGAAAATACCCCTCTCGGGATATCTTCTTTCAGTAATTATGTTGTGCAGTAAATACCTCCTCCATTCCATCCTACTATTTGGTGTGGCTCCTGCAATTAATGCTACAGATGCCATTTTTTGTATATTACATCAATGATACATTCATACATTTAAATAAATGTGCAAATTGGAATTCTACCACCTTAATTCTGATACCTAAAAAGAGGCGTTTATCACATGTATATGGTACATTTCATATTTTCTATTTCCTCCTCAGGTTTTCTTATTGTCTGGTTTCTTGCTCACTTTAACAGTAAAAAATGGAGGAGTGTAGAGCCATCACATGTTTCTTTTTGTCATACAGGTCTGGGGTTCGTCAAGGCGGAGAATAATTTATTACAGTAATTAAAGGTATATTCTCAGTCTACCTTCAATGAATGGCTACGTCTCTACTCTGGCTGACCATCACACAGTCGTTTAGGCAGGGGGAGGGAACAATTAGCCAACCAAATTATTATGGCCAGAAGGAAAGGGTGGCTGGATCTGTACAAGAGGTTGAAGCGTGACTGTGTTGTAATACATTTTTAATAATCTACATACACCAAGATCCCTTCTAAATCATTTCTCCAGAGCTCCTCTTATAGGAACACTAATGACACCATTTCCTTTGGAGTATTTTTATAAGCCATGTCTATTGTTTAATCTGGAATTCCCACCGTGCATAAGAGAAAATCTAGATAGACCAAATTTGTCGGAAAATCTGCAAATCCAACTAGGAAATAGATTCACCCCTTTATCTGGCTTGAAGTCAGTCAATTGACTATCCACTCCTGTGTTTATTGTTGCCTACGCGGCAGTTACTGAGTCACTAACTAAATAAAATGTGAATAAAAGGGTGGGATCGAATGTATTCAGAATAGTAACATGGAACATGGCAGGCATTTTAAATAGTTTGGGTGATATTGATAAGTTTAAACTATGGCAGAATCAAGACATCTCCTGTTTCCAAGAGACTTGGGTAATGGAGGACATCTTTGTAAATGGCTATCGCTCGTAAATAAATAAAATGTAAATGTAGTATACTTGTAAAGCGCACAGCTGCCCCAGCAACGGGGCGTCCCGGCGCTGCATAACTCTGGGGAACCCGTCCTGACTTTCCCTGTGGGATGGTCCCTTGCTGGGAGTCCCCAAGGTGGAGCCAGGCATCCCCGGAATTGGTGGGGCCGTTGTGGAGATTAGGCAAGCTAATGCCCAGAGTTGCCGAGTGGAACCCCTGACTGGAGTAAGCACCGAAGCGAGAATTATCGAGTCCGCTGACCAAGGTCCACGACCCTGCCGCGTCGGGAATTGAACCCTGGTCCCAGGCTGACTTCTGCTCTCAGGCCTGCCGCCTCTAACCAGTGAGCCACACTACTCCAGACGAGAGCAATTGGATCATCCTCAGGACGAGCCAAAGGAGGCACAATAATATTGATCCCAACACATTGGCCTTAAAAGCTAAGGTGCTGAAAGGAAATAGCCCATTATTTCACCTCCTGATCTTAAAATCTCTCAATCAAGATATTTGGACTCTAATAAATTATTATAATAATAATTTTCGTCCAAATATGCACTTACCAGTGGATAAGACGGTCAAATCTTTTAAACAAAAGGCTGTCACAAATAACATTTGGTTGGGAGATTTCAAAACTCATCCCAGTAAATATAACTTAGGACAGATTTGCGGTATGGAAGACACGGTGGGCAATCCTTTTTCTAATTTTTTGCATAACAATTATGGAAACACCCTTAACAAGATGATTTCATCGAGGAATATGCAAATGATAAATAGCTTGGCTACTACCTCAGACACCTTATTAACCACATTCCGGCGAGGAAATCAAGAATCTACTATAGATTTAATTTTGATTATACAACCACTCAGTGATAGGAGCAGTTTTACCAATACACAATTTACATATTTCAGCGACCATGCCATATTGTTTTTAGGGATCCTTCTGGTGCCCAGGGCTGTGAGGACTCCCAGAAACTGGCCCAGCCAATATTAGCCAGGAGAAGCAGATACCAACTTAGGTGGTCTCAGGTGGATAAACAAAAGATGGTTCCTGTAATTATTATAAACATTCTGAAAATTATTGCAAGTTGCCTGGAGTTTGCTATCCCCCCGCAATCTCTGGTTTTGTCTATTATAGTACTCCTAGAATAAACTCACTAGGAATATTACTAAGAAAGCAGGAAAGGATAAAGGGTGGTTTGATTCTCCTTGCTCTAAAAAAAGGAAAGCTCTTATTACAGCCCTGGGAAACAAACTAAGAAACATACCAGCAATTGCTTCCCTTTGCAGGGAATATAAGCAGGCTAGGAAAAACAAGGAGAAGGCGCTATAATAAGAGATATGGGCCAAACTATAGGAGGCCTCATCTGGGAATGTCAAATTAATTTTGGGGAATAATAAATAGACCCCACTTTAAAACAAAAAAAAAGGATGCTACATTAGATGTTAATGCAGGAGAGGAGGAGTGGGTAGCTCATTTCTCAACAATTTTTCCCCAAACAATCTTCCGCCCCCCAGAGACAAATACCTCAGGTGATGCAAATGGGAAAAACCTCTCTTTCTCATTTAGTGAAATTAGAGCTGGATTGGAATTCTTTAGCGTTGGGAAAGCGCCAGGGCCCGATGGTGTCCCCATAGATATTTTTCAAGAAAACGAGGGCCTATCGGTCCCTTATTTAACCAATGTGTTTAATAAAATTACCATTGTTGGCCCTCCACCCTCATGGAACACAAGTACTATTGTCCCAATTTATAAAAAGGGCGATAAAAGTAACCCAAATAATTTCCGACCAATCTCCCTAATAGATACGACAGCCAAACTTATGGGCGGTCTTCCATTGTCGAGATTGGAGGGATGGGAAAAGGAAAAAATATTATAATGAAGTCCCAATATGGCTTTCAGGAGTGTAGGCAAACAATGGATCAGTGCCTAAATCTTTCCTTGATTATGGACAAATGCATTTGTGAAGGGGAAGGAAGATGGCGGCTGTGCTCAGCGGCGCTGGGCAGATACAGCATAGAGAAAACCTTTCTATATTCCGGCATTACCTACATCAGCCTGCTATATGATTCCCCACGTCTACCAGAGACACTCTGATCCGGGCTTTACCAACCTACAATAATACTGCAATAATGCAATACTGCAATACTGCAAAACCGAAATGCAAAGTGCCTTTAAGTGAACCCTCGAGTAAAGAACAAGTGAAGAACGCCATACACCGCATTATCACTTCACAGCATAGCGGTACCGGGTAAGGACGACGCCTTCGTCCCGATGGCAAACTAACTTTTGACATTTGACTTTTAGTGTAACGATAATATCGCCCTATGCTTCTGCTTCTGCTTTTGCTTCACTGTTGGCACTAAGATCTGTATGTCCTTGGCTGCAACACACTAAGCTGAATCTTTAAGACCGACCGACCGTCTTTTCCGTCTTTTCCGCACTTATCATCTCTGACTCTGACTCACCTCCCCATCTTGCGGATATCGTACCGACACCAACGCCTCCGTCAATTGCTGCTCTCTCCCCACCGAGACACCGAAACCTTTCCTCATCCTCTCTCCCTGGCTCCAAAGGCTTCATCTGCTAACACGAGAGCAGGGGCCTCAAATCTCACGCTCGCTCCATGTCCCACGCCTCCCGTTGCCAGGGAAACGCAGGAGGCGCCTGCTCTAAGAAGGCAGAGGTTGAGGCTGAGAGAAGGAAAAGAGCTGTGAAGCTGTGAAGGCGAATGCGGCTCATAGGCAAAACAAACTGGATAAAAAGGAGCTGCAGTCTTGAACGCCGCACTGGAACTGGGACTGGGACTGGGTCTGGAACTCTGGCCACCACATCTGTCCTATTTGATGCAGTGATTAACATCGTTTTTTCTCCATCGATATTTGGGACAACAAAATTTCAACTGTGTAGACTCTGCTCCTTCATTACTGCTCTCTCACAGAGTGTATTAAATATCTGCCTTAAGGAAATTAGGTACAAGAGAGGTCAGAATAGCATTGATATTGTACTGAGAAAATGCTCTCATTCCAAGAAAGAAATCCAAGTAGGGCAACCTCGAACTCAGCTGGGCTACAGACGGGCCTACAGACTGGCCTACAGAAGCCAGAAAACAATCAGAGCTGGATTGCAACCCCATCTAAGGCTATAAATATGGAGAGGAACATTGAAGGAGAGAGAGGACAGAGAGGATGAAGGAGGAGTTGAACTCATCGCACAAAAGGACCAGAAAGCCCAAAAAAGCCAAAAAAGACTGAAAACACAAACAGCAGGTAGATGCAAGATGGCCGACTGGTAGGAGCTCACAGAAAGAGCTCCTAGCGCTTGGGATCCCTTTCGGGGAATATCCCTATCAGCGAGAGCCATTGTGTGGAAGCCGTCTTTATAAGAGTAACTGGATCACCACTACATCCTTTGCCTACCTTATCTCGGTTCCGACGGCAATCTGGACTCCATCCGTGAAGCTGTTCTGGCCGAGAGCGAATCGGACCACTACACCACACACTGGACTGCTCACGGAGGTCGTCGGACGTCGGATCACAATCGGGGCATAGGGACGGCAGTCTGGACGCCATCCGTGAAGCTGTTCTGGCCGAAAGCGAATCAGACCACTACACCACCCACTGGACTGCTCCCGGAGGTCGTCGGACGTCGGATCACGATCCGGGCATAGGGAGCACTGCTCAAGTCGAAGAGGGCAGAGGCTTAAACTTTCTGAGCGGCCCCCGACGACCCGCACAACAAAATCCTAAGACCCCCCGGCGGAGACTGCAGACGGGAGAACAGTAAGCCCTGGGAGCCTCCCTATTGCCACGGAGGCCCCGGATGACCCGCAAACTGATCCCTAACCCTAAAGGACGGGACCCCGGACTCCCTATTACTGGAGCGCTAAGCCCCTAGACTACACGGAGCGTGACGGTAGGACCTCTACCCTGGTCTCAGTGGCGGATGCCCCATGCCAGCAGGAGGAGGCGTTGAGCCTGCTTACCGGGTGCTGTGGCGGCGGGATAGTGGTGGCTGGGCTGCGGTGCTGTGGCGGAGAGTTGGGCGGCAGGTCGGCTGGATTGCGATTTCAGCAACCCCCGGGAAAGCCACAGTGCAAACATACACGGAGCGAAGTCGCTTCACGGCCCCACCCCCTCAGGTAGTGAACTGAAACAGCACAAAACAACACTGACAGCACTTCCATCGGCTATCATGTTTTAATGGAATCTACAACTAAAAAGGAAGGAATGTACACACCAACAACTTGATCAAAAGGGACGTTATGAAGCCAGCAGAGCAATCGTCTCATACAAAAAACGTCCTCAGAACTATGGCAAGGTATCGTGCTTCTTGCTCCGTTTCTTTTTTCTTTATATTTAATTTGCACCACTTTTTAATCTGATTTACACGATTTTATTTCTGAGACCCTTCTGCCAAAATGGCTCGGGCCATAAAATTGTAGCAATTACTTGCCTCCATTTCCCTGAAACCCTCTCAAAACCAGATCTATTGCCCAAAATGGCTGGGGTCATAAACCTGCAACAACAAATCGTCAGACCCTCACAAAGCTAATTTAAAAAAAAAAAAACACTGCCTTCCCCCTGGTTCGCCAAAATAGACATAGCACTCCCCTCTACCCACCCAGTAAGATAGAAACAGGACTTCCTCGACCTGCCCCTGTTGTGTTTATGATACTGGTCTACATCCCTGATCTCAGTACATAACAACAAACAAAGGACTTCTATACTCTTTTCTATCTCTCTAACTTGGCGGCCATCTTGGAGTAGTCAATCCTCACCACTTTACCATGCCTAAAGAAGCGGCCATCTTAGGCTAGTCAAAATCCCTACTCCTCCATACCCACTTCTTAACTTCACCACCCACACCTTCCTCACACTCACCATAGCTCTTTTCCTACATCCTCCCTCACCTACCTCTTCCCCGACTTTCAACATGGAACCCACGGGCAATCACACTTATAAAATTAATTACCCCCCAGAGCTTTCCAAAAAAAACGCAAAACATTTTAAACACAACTTCTTAAAATCACACCCTGAAACCCCCTTTGTAGACACGTACTTCTCTCTTAACAATGGAGCCAAGAACACCAATATCATCCTATACACTATACGCAGAGCACAATGGAGAAAAGCATTCCTCACCCTACTCACCATCTCGACCACCAGGAAAACTGCCCATGGCGTAACACTTTCCACCACACCATCCCAACTATACCCAGCTAGAGCAACCATCACTATCTACAACAACGGCACTATCTTAATTCAATCCACAGACAGAAACCTCGACCTATTTGACAACTTGTTCCCCACTTTCAAAGAATACATCTCCAACCCTCAGATGCCACACCATCCGGCCTCCGATCCCAACGTCCTTGACTCCACAGCACCTCCTAACACTAACACGCACCTCCTCCCTCCCCCAGTACTATACTCTATCACCCACTAGCTACAGACACTTCACACTCCTCTATCCCAGACGCTGATCCCCCCTCCTCTATCAACCACCCCATCCCCACCCCCTCTACCCCACCCCCACATAACCTGCCCCTCACACTTCCGACTAGCTTCTCAGAACTCCCCACCTCCCCTAACTGCACCCCACGCAACATGACTCTCTCTCATCCCATCTCCCCCCCACACTTTGCACTCCCGCCACTCCTAGCCTTCACTCCTCCCTCAACCTCTCCAGCCCCCACTCTCAGTCCCCACTATCCCACCCTCACCCCCGCAACCCCAAGCCTCCACAACTCCCCCAATTGCCCTACCCCTGCTATCACTGATTCCTTGCCCAATAACACCAACACCCTCACTAATCCTTTCACTCCCCTCCCCCCCAACCTCCCTACCCACCCGAACACCAACCCTCTCACTAACACCTCCAACCCCCTCACTAACACCTCCACTCCACTTCCCCCCTACTCTAGTAACCTTTACACCTGCTCACCCCCAATGCCCATCCCCAACTCCTTACCCAACCCCACGCTGGACATGATTATGTCCACCCTCCTCCAAGTGAAAGAAGAACTCCACACCCTCAAAGAGTTACTCCTCACACACCCCAGACATCCCCTACCCACCACCACTTCTCCACCTAACAACATATCCCCCTCATATCATACGCACCCTACCACACAACACTCCCCACACTGGACCTCTATCCCCTCTCGCAATACCACCAACCGCCCCCAATGCACTATCAATACACTGTCGGACCACGACATACACACCCTCCTCCACACATACGTCCCGGTTCCCCAAAACCACTAAGCCACCACACACCTGTCCATCCCAACGATTCTCTCTAACCCCCTCAGGCACCCCACGCAAAACAACAGAGGCTCCATCCCCAACAACCTCACAAAAGTCCCCCTCACTCTAGAACTCTCCTCCACCCTCTGCACCCCCAGACTCAAATGCACACTTCTCAACTGCAGATCGGCCCAAAGAAACTCCTCGGAGGTCGCTGATCTCATCATTACTTTGGACCTTGTCCTAGCCATTCTGACTGAAACATGGTTAACTGAAACCTCTACACCTATCATGGATATCCTAGTCCCCCCCAACTACTGCATCATTAGACTTGACAGGCCCAGCAAGACAGGCGGTGGAATCGCATGTATTTACAGGAGCAACCTTTCAGTTAATAAAGTCACCGCCCCCTCTCTTACCTCCTGTGAATACATCTGTCTTGATGTCATCAGCGAAAGCAAACCTGTATGCTCACAACACATCATCTACCACCCACCGGGGGAAAACCTCACCTTCTCCCAACAACTCCTGGACACAATCTCAACCAATTCAGGACGGCAAAACACTCAAATTTTCTTTGGCGACTACAATCACCATTGGAATGATCGCAGTGGTAAATAGCCTCAAAAACTTCCTCAACGCTCTTGACCTCACCCAAATATGCAACAGTCCGACCCATGACAAAGGCTCCATCCTCGACCTTATCATCTCCAAAGAAGACTCTATTCAACTTGAGTCAATCCAACCCTGTGACTGGTCAGATCATCATATTGTCACATTCTTCATCAATGAAAAAGTTAAACTTTACCCGGTTCAATCCTCCAAGCCCAAAGTTTGGAAAAGAGACCTGAGGAAACTCAACCCAAACTCTTTATCCCCTAACAGCTGCAATCTCCTACTGCCCCCTACCGGCGCTACGGACGTTCAATCCTTGACTGACCACTATCTCAACGCTATGACCTCAATAATTAATGAGGCTGCACCCATGCAACTGAAAAGAGTCTCCACTAAGATCTCCAACCCATGGTACGACGGGAGTCTCAATGAAGATAAACAGGCCATGTGATTGGCAGAGCGCAGCTGGAGATCCACTCCCTCTGCACTGCACCTAAAAACTCTGAAGAAAAAGAGAAACGCCTACTTCAGGAAAATAAAACGCTCAAAATCGGATTTCTTCAGCCTCCAGCTCGACCAAGCAAAAAAACGTCCAAGAAAACTGTTTGAGCTAATCAGAACACAATCCAAGGAACAACCCCAATCACTCAGCACTATGGGCGATACACCTTCCTGTGAAGACTTCTCTGCTTTCTTTAACCAAAAAACTGACAACATAAGGAGCGATCTCCTCATTGACGCAAGCCTTTACTCCAAACCCCACCGCATGGCACCCACCGAACCAAAAAACAATGCTACGTGGTCCTCCTTTTGAACCTACTCTGAAGAAGAGATTGGCAGACTGCTCAACACCTTGAAACCATCCAATCACCTCACTGACCCCCTTCCTGCTAACGCTGTAAAAGACTTTACCCCCTTGCTCCTCCCACTCTGGACTAAAATTATTAACAGCTCACTTCAAGAAGGAACCATCCCTGACTCCCTCAAAGTTGGACAAGTCACACCTCTACTAAAGAAGCCAACAGCCGACCCCACTGATCTAAACAATTACCGTCCTATTACCAATATCCCCACTCTCGCCAAACTGTTGGAAAAATACGTACAACTGCAATTGACTAAACACATAGATCAGTTTGATCTCCTCAACCCTCATCAATCAGGCTTCCGAGCAGGACACAGTACCGAAACTGCTATGACTCACATAATTGACGACGCCTTCCAAATCTTAGATCAAAACGATACCTGCCTACTCATCCTCCTTGATCTCTCTTCAGCATTCGACACCGTTAAACATGAGAACTTACTCGAACTATTAAACACAAGAATGGGTCTATCTGGGACTGTTCTCAAGTGGTTCACTTCCTTTCTACACAACCGATCTCAGAAATTCAAGAGCAACAACTTGATGTCCTCTCCAGTACCTGTAACGCTGGGCGTCCCCCAAGGATCCTCCCTATCCCCAACATTGTTCAACCTAGTTATGGAACCTCTCACCACCTTGTTACAAGCATCCAATATACACTTTCACATGTACGCCGATGACACCCAACTATATCTCAAATTACAATCCCTCAAAGACATTCTGCACCTGAACTCAACGATCAGAAGCACCCAATCATGGCTTGCCGATAATCACCTCAAACTCAATGCTCTGAAAACTGAGTTCCTTCTGATCTCACCTCCCGCGAAAATCTCTACCACTCAAACTTGGCTTAAGCACCTAACTGCACTCAATGTCCAACCTACCATCGTGGACACAGCAAAATCTTTAGGCATAACACTTGACGCCAATCTCAAGATGCAGCAGCATATCAGCAAGGCAACTAAGGGAGCGAACTTCCAAATCAATACCTTAAGGAAACTCAAACCCTTCCTTCCAGCCAAAGACTTCCAAACTGCAGTACAAGCACTAGTCATCCCTCGCACAGAATACGGCAGCATCGCCCTCTGCGGACTCCCCCTAACTACAACTGCACCCCTAAGAGCTTCTCTAAATGCTGCAGCGAGACTCATCACTGGATCAAAAAAAGACTCACATATCTCCCCTGACTTTAAATCCCTGAACTGGCTGCCTTTTGAAGCCAGAATTCATCTGAAAATCGCCTGTATGACTCAGGAGGCTGTACACCTGAACTCACCCGGCTACCTCACTCAGAAGCTGACAATTTCTGGCGGCTCCAGGACCACTAGAAGCACAAACAATCTTCTGCTGAAGCCTCGAAGATTCCGGAAGGAAAAAACTTATAAACGCTCCTTCTCAGGAATGGCATCCAGGATCTGGAACTCACTCCCTCCTGAAACCAGGCTCATCTCCTCCACTACACTTTTTAAGAAATAAGTAAAAGCTATCCTCATGGCTAAATACACTTGAACTACTATTTTTTTTATTTTTTTGGCTCTGCACCGATCTGTACTACTTGTTTGATCCCTTTGCTTATTTGTTTTACTTGTATTATCGACTTACCTGATTGTCTTTGCTCCCTCTTATTTGTACTATTTATATTATTGACTTACCTGTTTGACTATGCTCCCTCATGTACCTACCCTACCTCACTTTTTACTTACAATTACGCTATGCCCAAATGCCTGTTATGCACTCTCCTGTTCTTACCCCATGTCTTTGTAAAGAGCTCTGATATCTGCAAAGATCTTGTTCGCGCTATATAAAACTTTCAAAAATAAAATAAAATAAAGAAAGAAAGAAAGAGAAAGAAAAGGAGAAAGAGGCTGGCAAAAAGAAGGACAAAGGGGGAGAAACAGAAGAAACAGAGGAAAACGCCAAATTGGAGTTAATGGCTAAAAAAGCACAGAGGTTACAGACCATAAAAAATGTAAAAGCTGCTGCTAAGAATACTGGTCTACCGGCAACATCCCAACCAAGAATATCTAATATATTTAGCCCTCGCCCGAAGGAATGCCTGAGCGATGCATCGACAAATGAAAAAGCACATAGCCAATTCCAAAGGAAGAACTCTAGAGAGCTGAATGGAAACTGCAAGGATGCTCAAAGTATGGTCTCAACTAAAACCAATATTGAAGGGAATCATACCACACGGTCAGGCGAAGGAACTCTGAAAGCTGACCCAAATATGAGGCAACAAGACAAAGACATCCAGAAAGGCTGATACAATGATATCTAATCAGAGAGAGCAATCTGATCAAAAAGAGATGAATCAGAAAGCTGAGCATCTACACCCCTCTTTCAACACGCAAACGCCCCCAGCTGGGAAAGAATCACATTCAGCTATTCACTCATTTTCTGACGAAGACTCCGAATCAGAACTATATGAAACAGGGATGTCTATCTCAAGTGACTTAAGTGAACTAATCGACTCAAATGAATCAAATCCCGATGCGCAAACTGGTTCTGTACCTCTGGAGATCTCGGGCTCCAACGACTCAAGATTATCCAGCGAAACTAACTTCAGGAAGAAAAGAAGCGGGGAAAAAAAAGGATGAAACATAAAAGAGAAAAAAATATGATGAACGAAGAGACCACAGACCCCGGTAACAACACGGACTATGCCAAAAGTAGACCTAACTCTACCCGAAAAAGCCCAATGATTAAATCACTGGGAGAAACATCACGTCAAAAAACAACCGGGCCCTCATTGAGCGAGGTGCTAAGCTCAATAAAAAACTTCCACGAGGATGTGAAGAAAGATAGCCATAGGAATCGCATGGCTATTGAAAAATTACAAGGTGCAGTGAAAAAAGTGGGCAACATTTGCTCTGAGATGTCTGAGAGGATGGTCATGGTGGAAACTCGTACTGAGAATCTCGAAACAGATATCGTGAAGCTCCAAAAAAACAAAAAGGAACAAGATGGAATAATAAAGGATCTCATGGCCAAAGTGGAAGATCATGAAAACAGATCTAGAAGGAACAATTTAAGGTTCCTTGGAATCCCAGAAAACTTTGAGGGAAACAACGCTAGAGGAGCAATGATCAACATTCTTAAAACATCATTTCCAGAGTTGGAAGCCTGGGATATGGAAAGGGAGATACAGCGGGCTCATCGTTTTCCCCTAATGCCATCAAAACATTCTAACAAGCAACATCAATATCCCAGGGCAATGTTGGTTTACTTTGGCAATTTCCTTCTCCGTGAAGCAATCTATGACCTTGCCAGACAGACTACTCAAAGAGAATATAAGGGATTCAAATTTTTTGCTAGACCGGATTTCGCTCACTCTATTGTCGAGCGAAGATGGAAAATGCGCCAGCTATTTGAACCTTTTGAAAAAAAATTGGAGCAAAGTATTTTAAAAATTAAAAAATATATTTTGCAAAACCCTGCACGCCTGAAAATCATATTCAAGGGCTCAACAAAAAGCTTTATTAGCGAAGTGCAGGCGGAGTACTATCTACGAGAAATCTCAGGGACTGGGCCACGAAATTCAGGGAAATAATGCAAACCACAAGAAAAAAAAACCTATAGAAGGAATAGTTAAGCTGAATTAACTAATCCACTATGTATTAATCAGGAATCATATTCTGCAGAAGCATTGAGGCCTTGGAGAATGGATAAGCAGGCTGGGAAACATACTTAGTTTACAAAATTAAGTGTGAAATGTTTTCATATTATCCAGGTTTTGGTTCATTAGGATTAGATAGGTATAAAATACACATTATTAAACTAGCCCAGCCCGCAGGGCCCGCCTTCACGGATGTCACACCCCTGGTCCAGACAGGGTCAGGTAACCTTCAAAGTTGGTGGTGGGTGGGGGGAGGGAGAGAGGGGGCATCGGGAGGTAGGGCAGGTCGGTGGGACCTCTGGGTGGGGGCGGGGTTCAGGGGGAAGGTCAGACAGGGATTTTATAAATTACAGAGAAAAGGAAAATCATAAAGCTATAGCTAACACTTTTCTAATGGGAGAGTATCTCTCTAAGATGGGTAGCACAAACAAATGGGGGCACTGAAGATTATGTCACTTAATATCTGCGGACTAAATAGAGACAAGCAGTTGCGGTGGGTCTACAAACTACAGGCCCCAACATATTATGTATGCAGGAGACGCACATTGAAGGCTCACAGCTACACCTTTTAAAAACTTTAGGGTACAAATTAATTTGCGCTACTACTCAGGGAGCTACCTCAGCACACCACGTCTACATAGCCATCACAGACGGATAGTCCAAAACCCGCAGGGACCACACACCAAAACTAGGATTATGATTGGTCTAACTTAACGAGGTACACCCTCAGAGTTACATACAACACCAAGGACACACTCTGCATTGTCAAACATCTGCACATCCGGTATCACACGAACAGCCTGACCACCCTCATTGTAACTATAATCTACAGCTCTCCAATCCTACACACACAATTTGGCTGAGCCATCTATCAATCAATCAATCAATTAAATCATTTTTTGAGTGCCCTACCTACCGGTGAGGGTCTCAGTGGGATGGGGGGCTGCTACAGACTGAAAAGCCACGTTTTGAGAAGTCTTCTGAGGGCCAGCAGGTCCTGGGTCTGTCGTAGCCTTGTAGGGAGGGTGTTCCAGGTCTTTGAGGTGAGGTAGGAGAAGGATCTGTCACTGCCGGTGGTTTTCCAGATGTGTTGGACTGTGGCAAGTGCAATGTTTGTAGAGCAGAGTCTGCGGGTGGGTGTGTAGAAGCTGAGTCGGTCGTTATGGTATGCTGGTCTGGCATGGTTAGGAGCTTTGTGTGCGAGGATGAGGAGTTTGAAGGTGATCCTGTTGTTGACAGGGAGCCAGAGCGGGCCTCTCAGGTGTGGTGTGATGTGGCTGTGTTGGGGACATTAACGATCAGATGTGGCTAGGCGTTCTGGATGCGTTGCAGCCGTCTCAGGATTTTGGTTGTTGTAGCTGCATAGGGGGCGTTCCAGTAATCCAGTGAGCTCTTGGAGAGGGCACAGATGACTGTTTTTCACGTGTTGGAGGTGATCCATTTGAAGATCCTGCGGGGAATTCAGAGGGTGTTGAAGCAGGAAGCTGCAATGGCGTTGTCCTGCTTGGTCATGGAGAGGGAGGATTTGAGGGTGACCCCCAGGTTGCGTGTGTGGTTGGTGGGTTCTGGGGCTGTTCCTAACGATGTTGGCCACCAGGAGTCGTCACAGGCTGAGATGGTGGGGCCGGGGATGAGGACCTCCATTTAATCAGAATTGGGCTTCAGCCTGATGTCATTCATCCATTTGGCTACAGCCTTCATTCCTCTGTGGAGGTTGCCTTTGGCAGTGTGTGGTTCTTCGGTGAGGGATATGATCAGCTGGGTGCAATTGGCGTAGGAGATGATGTTGAGGCTATGTTGTTGTGCAACATCGGTGAGTGGTGCCATGTGGATATTGATCAACATCGGGCTGAGGAATGAACCCTGTGGGACACTGCGGATGGTCTAATTGGTCTTGGAACGGAAGTGTGGGAGGCAGACGCTCTGGGCTATCCCCGAGAGGGAGGATGTGGCCCAGGCCAGGGCAAACTCTTGGATTCCGGCGTAATGGCTGTGTGCTGTTAGGGTGTCTTGGCAGATCATGTGGAAGGCTAGTGATAGGTCCAGTAGGATGAGGGCGGCAGTTTCTCCTTTGTCCATGAGGATGCTGATGTCGTCGTTGGCTGTGATGAGGGCGGTCTCCGTGCTGTGGTTGCTGCGGAATACAGACTGGGATAGTCACATGATGTTGTTGTGTTCGAGGTAGCGGGTCAGCAGTCTGTTGACGATCTTCTACGTGACTTTTTCTGGGAAGGGGAAGGGGATCAGGGAGATGACCCTGAAGTTCTTGAGGTATTTGGGGTCTGCCGTTTGTTTAATCACTAAGGCGTTGATCTCAGCACTCTCCCAGCTCCCAGGGAAGGTAGCTGTCTCGAAGGAGATGTTGATAGTTTTTTGGAGAAGGGGTGCGCTGGCTTAGCTGGATTAGTAGAAAATGTGGAGTAGCCATGTGTCAGATGGGGATCCGGAGTGGATGGAGTCCATGGTCCTGATGGTGTCTTCGTTGCTGACATTGTACCAGGCGGTCAGGTTATTTGTGTGGGTGTTGGTCTAAGGGGGGTGTATTCGTTAGTGGGTGTGGGGGTAGCGGAGTGGAAGCTGTTGTGGATGTCGATGATCTTACGGTGTAAGAGGTGGCCAGTGAGTCACACAGGTCTTGAGATGGTGGTATTTCGTTGGTGTTGTAGGTGGGAGCTGAGAGTTCAATCACAATGTTGATGTGCTGTTTGCTGTTGTGTGCGTTGCTGTGTAGGCTGTCCTGTTGGCGGTCCTGATGAGTTGGTGGTATCTGCGGGTGGCGCTCTTGTGTGCGGTGTAGTTGTCTGGTGTTTGGTAGCGGAGCCAGCTCCTCTACAGCTTCCTACAGGTGCACTTGGAGGTCCTGAGCTCTTCAGTGAACCATGCGGCTATCTTGTTGTTGTGATATGTGGCGGAGGTCTTGAGTGTGGCGAGGGTGTCGGCGCAGTCGTTGATCCACTGTTTGTGGTTGATGGCAGAGGTGTAGGGGTAGATGTGGTCGGCGGGTGGTCCCAGGGCGAGGGTGGAGGTCAGTTAGTCCACGGTGGCCTTGCACAAGCAGCGGCGTGGCATGTACTGTGTGCGAGGGGGTGTGCTGGGTTTACTGAAGATGAAGTGGAGGCATCTGCGGTCTGTCCAGTTGTGTGGTTGAAGGAGACTTGTGGAGTTGCGGAGAAGATGGGGTCCTGTGTGTGTCCAGCGGTGTGGGTGGGTGTCGTCACGAGTAGTTTAAATCCAAGGTTGACGATCAGGGCAGTATAGTTTGCATCGTTGTTCTCAAAATGGAAGTTCATGTCCCCAAGGAGGATGTAATCCGTGTAGCCGAGGGCGTGCGGGCTGATGAGGTCAGCGATGGAGTTGATGAATTGTGGTCGGGGTCCAGGTGGTCTGTCGATGAGTGTTCCTCTGAGGGTGTTGTTGGCGTCAGTGCAAATCTGTAAGTGCATGTGCTAGGCGGTGGGGAGAGTGTCGTTGGTGTTGATAGTGACTCTGGGAGTGTTCATGTGGATGATGGCGATTCCTGCTCCCACTCTGTTGGTGTGGTCTCTGCAGGAGATCGTATAGCCTTCTGGGATGGCTATGGCGATGTCTGTTGATGAGGTGGTGTGCAGCCTGGTCGCTGTCAACAACACCAGCAAGCCCAACTACATCAATAACCTCTACACAGGTACAAGTACCAGACTCCAGGAGTACTTGTGCAAATCCTGGGTTCATGCATACAACTCATCCTCAACATCCCCTGCTACTGCCACATGACCGTCCACCTGAGATACCTACAATTGTTCCACAGTCGACTGCAGGTTAACCTTTGTACTCGTCAGCCACACTCAGTAGGCACTCCACAGGCCCAGGCCAATAAACTAATATGTACGTCTACTATGCAACACCCCGTAGCCCACAGTACGTCCTGCCACCCTTGGCCTGGGCACCATTCATCACATCCACAGTACAACTGCATGCGGCTGATAGTTCTCATACCTCAGAAAACAGATCCTGGTACTCCCTCCGTGGACACCTACATATTACCCATGATCTGTACACCTCCAAGTGACTCTTCTGTACCTGTCTGTAATTGCAGTATTGCAAATCAACCCCCCTTCAGCATTGTGTAACCATCACAGGTGTGTATTGACATCCATGTATGTTGTTGTTGGAATATTGTGACCTATGTGTGTCCTCAACCGGACTCAGATCCCAGTGTGTGGATGGCTGCAGTTTGTTCAACACTCTGGCATTTTATACTAATCCCCACACATATGTTTTTGACTCTGGGTACAAAACCTCAACACCAATGCATATTGTGTTATTTTGATTTATTTTCTGATCTTGTGCGGGAAACGTGAGTAGGTGATTTAAAAAAAGGGGGGAATCCAAAGTTCACAGCGGGAGATGTGATGCCTTACAGTTTGAGTCAACAGAGTCCAGCCCACAGTGCTTGGCATCATTGGTGACACTGCGACCAGCAAGTCCATGTGGGAGAGTCAGACAGTCAATAAGGTGATGCTGTCGCACACAAAGGCAAGATGGCAGACCAGGTGACCTGGGAGTTGTGCATGGCCCACTGCTTCTCACTGTCTTTTGCGTGGATGACCCACCTACCTTGTGGAATCCTCATGTGCAGGCCTTGACGATGCCTGGGACGCTCCGTCAGACAATTCCTCCTCCTCCTCCCTCCCTGTGGCTGGTGTTGGTCTTTGCCTTGATCTTTCTGGCCTGGTGACACAGGGAAGGGTGCTGCACGTTGACAGCAATCTGACGGAGTGATTGGCTTATTTCCCTATGCACCGTCAAGAGCTCATCCAGTCTTGCCTCCATCCGTTCCTGGTGTCGTCGTTGACTGGCATGTTGCTTGGCCTGATGATTTTTTATTTTGTTGAGGGCCTCCAATACCTGGCTGAACTCCCTGGTGGCCTCGGAGCGAAACGGGGGGAGGCGGACTCTTTGTATTCTTCCAGCGAGGAAGGAGATGATCCACTCCAGTGCCTTCTCTTGGATTCCGACGTTGCTGAGGCGCTGCACTAGGGTACGGTGGCAGACAGTGTCGAATGCTGCGGAGAGGTCCAGGAGGATGAGGGCCACTGTTTCCCCCTTGTCGAGCAGGGTCCGGATGTCGTCGGTGGCTGTGATGAGTGCGGTCTCGGTGCTGTGGTTGGCTCTGAAGCCGGACTGCGAGGGGTCGAGGGATCCGTTCGTCTCGAGGAAGGCGGTCAGCTGTCTGTTGACGATCTTCTCAATGACTTTAGCAGGAAAAGGGAGGAGCGAGATGGGGCGGAAGTTTTTTAAATCGGTGGGGTCCGCTGTAGGTTTCTTCAGGAGGGAGCTGATCTTGGCGTGCTTCCAGCTCTCCGGGAAGGTGGCGGTGTTGAAGGAGGCGTTGATGATGTTCCGGAGTTGGGGTGCGATGGTGGAGTCGGCCTTGTTGAAGACGTGGTGTGGCCAGGGGTCGGTCGGTGATCTGGAGTGGATGGTGTTCATCGTGCAGGCTGTGTCTTCGGTGGTCACCGTGGTCCAGGTGTGAAGGGTGGCGGTGGGGGGCATTGGTTCGACAGTTGGGTGCGTGGGTGGGGCGCCGAAGCTGTTGTGGATGTCGGCGATCTTGCGGTGGAAGAACGAGGCGAGGGAGTCGCAGAGGTCTTGTGACGGAGTGATGTCGTTGGTGCTGGTGCTGGGGTTGGAGAACTCCTTGACGATAGTGAAGAGCTCTTTGCTGTCGTGGGCGTTGTTGTCCAGTCGTTCCTTCAGGGATTTCTACTTGGTCGTGCGGATGACCTGGTGGTGCTTGCGGGTAGCGTGTTTGAGGGCGGTCATGTTGTCGGTGGTCCGGTCGAGGAGCCAGGCTTTCTCGAGGGTGCGGCAGGTCTTCTTGGAGTCCTTGAGGTCGTCGGTGAGCCAGGATGCCTTCTTGCTTCTGGGTCTGCTGGGAGGGTTCTTTAGTGGTGCGAGTTCGTCGACGCAGGCGGTCAGCCACTGTGTGAAGTTGCGGGCTGCTTCGTTGGGGTCCGTTGTGTTGGCGGGTGGGCTCTGGCTAAGGGAGGTGGTGAGCTGGTCTGCGGTGATCTTGCTCCAATTCCTGTGAGGTACCTGTTGCGGGTGGTGGTGGGTCGTGGATCTTTTGAAGCTGAAGTGGACGCAGCTGTGGTCGGTCCAGTGGAGTCCGGTGGCGTGGCTGAAGGTGATGTACTTGCTGGAAGAGAAGAAGGGATCAAGCGTGTGGCCGGCGTAGTGGGTGGGGGTGTTGACCAGTTGCTTGAGTCCGAGGTTGGCGAGGTTTTCCAGCAGGGCGGTGGTGTTGCGGTCCTTGTTGTTCTCCAGGTGCAAGTTGAGGTCCCCGAGGAGGATGTAGTCGGTGGAGGGGAGGGTGTGCGGGCTGATGAAGTCTGTGATGTCTTCGCTGAATTGTGTGCGTGGTCCCGGGGGTCTGTAGACGAGGGTGCCTCTGAGGGTCGTCTTAGGGTCGGTGTGAATCTGGAAGTGGAGATGTTCGGCTGCGGCGAAGGAGTCGTTGGCGTCGGTCGTGATGCGGATGGTGTTCCTGTGGATGATGGCGATGCCACCTCCGGTCTGGTTGATGCGGTCCCTCCTGATGATCTTGTACCCGTCCGGGATGGCGATGGCGATGTCGGGTGCAGAGGAGGCATTCATCCAGGTTTCCGTGAGGAACGCGACGTCCGGTGATGTAGCGTCGAGGAGGTTCCAGAGTTCCATGGCGTGTCTGTGGACGGAGCGGGTGTTGATCAGGATGCACTTGAGGTGGTTGCTGCTGGTGTTTGTCTTGGCGGGTGCGGGGCAGGTTCGGAGGCAGGTGAACTTGCAGGTGCAGCAGGTGAAGGGTCCGTGGGTGCGTCTCGGGGTGGCTCGGCAGCAGGCGTGGGTCCGGCCGGCATTGAGTGCGTTGAGAGTGGCAGCGTCGTAGGTCAGTCGGGTCGTCTTGCCTCGGCGGCGAGGGCCAGGGGTCCTGGCGCGGGGCGCGGGCCAGGCGCGGACGGGCCCAGACGGGTTTACCTTTGGCGCACCTTCGGCGCTCAATCGGTGCTCCCGCTGCGCGTGTCCGCTGCGAGGTCGCTCTGGGGGCGTCATAAGTAAGGAGCCGGGAGGGAGGAGCAGCTGGGTGGTGGGAGCGGGGCGGCGAATGGAATCACAGGGGGGCGGGGCCGCAGTGAGGCAGCGGCGGGAAATTTCAAGAAGCAGCGGGCAGCGGGAAATTCCTAGGAGCAGCGGGAAATTCCCAGGAGCAGCTGGAAATTCCCAGGAGCAGCGGGCAGCGAGCGAAGGAATCTGCAGGCAGGAGGCGGCAAAGGCAGGCAGGAGCGGCAGCAGTGAGTGGGGCGACCAAGCCCTATGGAGGGCTGAGCGGTCACACTCTGTGGTCCCCTTAAGTAAGGAGCCGGGAGGGAGGAGCAGCTGGGTGGCGGGAGCGGGGTGGCGAATGGAATCACAGGGGGGCGGGGCCGCAGGGAGGCAGCGGCGGGAAATTCCAAGAAGCATCGGGCAGCGGGAAATTCCCAGGAGCAGCGGGAAATTCCCAGGAGCAGCGGGAAATTCCCAAGAGCAGCGGGCAGCGAGCGAAGGAATCTGCAGGCAGGAGGCGGCAAAGGCAGGCAGGAGCGGCAGCAGTGAGTGGGGCGATTTGTATGTATGTGACAAGAGAGATGGTGAACAATTGCCAAGTGGGACACAGCCTGTGTCCTACTATCACATATGACATACATATAAGGCAAACATAAAAGGAGAAAACAGGGCAGTCTGTAAATGTTTAGATTTTTGACAGACGTTGGAAAGAATACACTTTAAGTGATCTTTTCAATACAATGTGAAAAACCATCAAGTGCAAAAATGTCGACGACGTTTCGATCCCTGTTGGTATGGGATCATCATCAGGACTTGTAATTTTATGCCTTAAATAAATATTAGATGCCCAACAATTAAGCCAAACATACAAATTACAAAATACATACACCATATATTCGCAATAAAATAAATGACAATAGGATAGAAAATTAGGGAAAAAAAAGGAGAGACAAAATGACATATATTAGAGACAATAATAATATCTTAAACATTTCTGAATTAACTCCAAAACAGAAATAGAGCATGTTCCAACAACCCAAGTAGTCCAGAACGATATTCACATCAAAATTGTTGCCACAGTTCGAAAAGGATACTAGAAAGAGTATTCAACGTGATTATAAAGAAAGGAAGAAATTATCACCGTATGACCAATGATCATAAGGAACAGAACACCCGTGAAAAAGAGAGAGAGTGTAGGCTATGCTGGCCATCATTATCCAGTAACTTTGATGCAAAATGCAAGAGACATACCTTAGTGTCAAAAAGGTTGACAGGGTCGTCAATTTATTAGAAACAACTTTAAAAAGGACCTATTATGGGAAAGACAAAAATCAATTTCCTGTCTTATTATAGCTAGTGCTTAGTGTCAGCAGATGGTAAATAAAGCTTACCGATTATATTTTCAAAAAGAGAGACAGGTCCTGTCAGTCAATTTATAATGGTTTGTGGCAAATGAGGACCTATTAATAGGAAAAAGGCATTAGTCCCCAAACTGAGTAGTGCTAAAAACTGAAGTGACATAATGGAGCCAGGCTTACCGGTTTAAAAAAATCTTTTTTATAATTGGCGAATGCTAACTGGATCCTGAAAAAAAGTTAAACAAAAGTTCAAGAGTTTGAATAAAGAAGCGAGACGATTTAGAATAAGTGCCCAAGTACTACTCTTACCGCAATGAAGCTCGAAGGCCGGTCTCGGAGATGCCGATTACGACCTGAGAAAGAGATGGCACACAGATGCTGAAATAGCCCACATTGTTTTCTTTCTCCGCATGCAGACCACAAAGAACGAAAGGCCAGTGTGCTAGCTATGAAACTTACCGAAAAAGGAGTACAGGTTCCACCGCAATGGTGGTCTGTAGCGTCGGATGATTAGGTACTCGTTCCGTCAAAAAATGGTGCTCAACGCTGGCTATTTAATCCAACAACCAGAAATGCAGTGCCGGGAGCGTAAGGCTGGCAGGCACGTGATAACTATACAAGAAAAGCGTCGGCCATCTTGTAATGGGGAATTTTTTATAAATATTAAGCCAGAACTGGGATATGTATACTTTACAGAGTATATTTGAGATATAGTTCTGAACAAAACGATCATCAGAATAGTCTGTCAGCGAAGAATTTATAGAATGTCAATAATTAACTAAATTCGACCTATGTTTGAGGAAAAAAAAATAAAAAATCATAACGTCCATTTATGGATAGTGCATCTCAGAATCAGAAAGGAGAGTACAGAGAAGTTTAGGGAGTACAGAATTATATAGATTAGACAACAAGTACAGGCAACAGGGAACAGAGATTTATAAGCTTTTGCAGAAGTCGAGTAAACTCGAATAAATTAAAGAAATTATACCCATGTGTATACAGTTGTTAATAGGGCACAGAAATGAAATTACACATTAAACCACATGAATTGTAATGGTAGGATCCCAGCAGATATTATATAGGATCTCAGAATCGGGGATTCATGTGAATTCACTCTAAAACCACAGTAGAAAAGAAGTTTGGTTCATACCAGTGTGGAAAAACCTGCAGAGAAAATAGAATGTCTTTTAAATCAGAGAAGTCCAATCCTCAAGTCTGTTTAAACCAGTATGGATACTTTTCGTTCTCAGGATCCACTTTAGTTCTTCTTTATTCATCAAGGTGCTCAAATCACCTCCTCTTGGGGGACTTTTGATTATGTCAATTATTGTCCATTTCAATTCATCTTCACTGTGGTTTTTTTCCACAAAATGGTCCACAAGCGGTGCGTTAGGGGTCCTGCCCCGAATTCTACTCTTGTGTTGTCCAATTCGGAGTTTGACTTTTTGAGTAGTTTGTCCTATGTATATTAGCTCACACGGACAAAAAATAGCATAAATTACATTAGAGCTGTTACAGTTTGTAAGATTTTGCCTGGAAAAAGTAATCTGTTCAAACAAAAAGTCTTTCCCTTTAATTGTGCTGACACATACACTTCATGAACCACATTTTACATGCCCAACAACTCATGGCAGCCCCCATAGATCTTCAAGTGTACTTCTGGTATTAATAGTGGGTAATGCTGGTCTTACTAGGTGCTCTTTGATGTTTTTAGACTTTTTAAACGCAAATAGAGGCCTTTCATGGCTCAGACCGCCAGCATTGATTACATGCCAATGTTTAGTTATGCTTTTTTTGTGAGCATTGGAGATGGGAGAAAATGTAGTACCACACACAATACAATCTTGAGTCTTTTTTTCTTTGGGTTCAAGTAACGTTTCTCTAGGGCAGTACCACGCCCTTTTTAAAGAGCGCCGAATCAGTCTTTTGGGATAGCCTCTCGCTGTTAGTTTGTTAGTCAAAATATTGGCCTCCTTAAAATAGTGTTCTTTAAAAAACAATTCCGTCGAAGACGAAGGAACTGTGAAAATGGAAGCGAGTCACGCAAAGCTCGAGGATGATGACTCTGATAACTTAAGAGGGTATTCCGTTCCGTAATTTGCGGTAGAGGCTTGTGACCAATCTCCTCTCACTGTGCATAATATTTAGGTCGAGGAAAGGGATTTCCTGCTTGTTGGTAGTCATAGTGAATTGAAGGCCATTAGAATTATTATTGAGCCAATGTTGGAATTGCAAAAGCAGATCAATAGATTCACACCAAATCAAAAAAATATCATCTATATATCTCCTCCACAATGAGATGCCACTGTGGAAGGGATTTACAGGTGAAAGGATACGATTGCACTCCAAATGGTCCATATACAAAATTGCCAAATTTGGGGCAAAAATTGCTCCCATGGATGTCCCTCTTAACATTTGGTGGAGCATCTAAACCTATTTAACTTATTATTATTTACACCTAAAGATTATTTACTCTTTACCATGGTTTTATTCAGACTTTAATTATTCAGACACACCACCATAGTGGCAAAGGATCTGCTAGAACGAAAATTAGGCGTAGGAAGAAACAAAGACCAGCTTTTACTTCTTCATTCATCTCATTTTTATTCAAAAGCAAAATTTCATTATGTCTGACATTTATTCATTAGTAAATATTTATTCAAGTAAAATCTTAAACTTTATTTCAAAATGATCATTTTATTTAGAGCTCAAGAAAATCGCTTTATTTTAGAAAAAACAGTAAAAGTTTAGCAAAAACAGATAGTTCCAAATTAATTCTCACCTAACATCCCTAACTAACACCCTCGTCTTATCCTTCAATCCTGCAAAGCAAACAAGTAAAAAGTCATTAGAATCTTACATCCAGGAATCGATCAGCAATCGGGCAGCATCTCCGATAGAAATTGAAAAAGCGACCACAACTAGACAAAACCAGGGGTTTTTATACCCTAAATCCCTAACTCAATCTATCTAAAATGTAGCTACCATCACTTATTTGCTTTTTGATTGGACAAAATCGGGGTGGGTGAATATCTCTTTACCATTACAGCATCATTTTCACAACGTGTCAGCAAGAAATAAAGGGTCTTTGTTTAAGTTAGTCCCTGGCCTAGACACTTCCTTGCATTCGAAACATGCATCCACTTTCTCAGGGTCTGAGCATTACATCGTCCATGCTTGGCACCCATCCTAGGTTCCGGGCCATGTCAGGCTTGAACCTCCTCGAGCACAGGCAGTTCACTCTGACTTGCAGATTTTGGCGCGCCTGCGCTGTCCAACTCTTGCTCACTGTTTACCCGACCGTCCATTTTTCTAGCTAGGCCTCAGAAGCCCCTTTTGGAACTATCACAGAAACAAACACAAATTCATGTTAATTATTGAATTGAAACCCGTTCTGTTTACCTCCCACCATACTAACATTTCCCATTAGTTGTTACCTAGCAAGTAAGCCACATAAATGCGTTTTATACTTCAAATTTCGACCACCTCTTAACACAGAAACGTGTACAATAAAATTAAATTGCGTTTGTTTATGACTAAGTTGCACATTAGTTCACAACACAATAACAATACACATTAGCTGATTTTATTGCAACATGTAAGCAAAATTAGTATCCCCATGTGTAATAGAAAGAAAATAATGTGTGCATTTTACTCTATGGTTGGTTAATTTCGCGAAACATGCAATTAGAAAATATTAACGTTATGGGACATTGACTTCGGGAGGGGTACACAAAATTTTGTGTTTGCCACCTCGCTCCATCATGGTCATGGTGTTGGTGCATGTGAATGGGGGGTGATGGTGTGTATGGATGAGGGTGTGTGGGTCTGATTGTGAGGTGGGTGGTGTGGGTGTGAATGAGATAGGGTGTATGTGTGAAGGTGTATGGGTGCAGTTGTTGGTGTGCTGTGAGTGTCTTTGCGCAAATAGGTATGTTGCAAAGGATGATGGTTTTTATGTGTGGGCCCTTTTATTGGTCCATTTGTGGGTGTGGCTCATTTTGAATTTTTGGTGGGTGTGTTATAAGGGGTGGGTGTGACTTGGGCCCTCTGTTTGCCTGTTTGGATGTGGCCAGGATATTGTTTTCCAATGATATGTACACAGGAGACAGGTTTTGTGGGGTTGTGCGACTCGTTTGCACCCTCCTTGTGCTGGTTTCGGGCTTCGCGTGCGCTTTATTAGTGGTGGGTGTGCGGTTCGTATTTGTTAGTGCTACTGGCTCATACGGGACGTTTTTGGGGTGTTCGCGTACGCTCTATTGAGGGGTGTGCGGGTCATATTTTTTGGTGCGGCTGGCTGATACGGTCCGCTTTCGCGGTGGGGGTTTGCGTACGCTTTATTGAGGTGTGTGCGGGTCGTATTTGTTGGTGCGGCTGGTTGATATGGTCTGTTTTCGGGTTGGGGGTTCGCGTACGCTTTATTGAGGGGTGTGCGGTTCGTATTTGTTGGTGCGGCTGGCTGATACGGTCCGTTTTCGGGGTGGGGGTTCGCGTAGGCTTTATTGAGGGGTGTGCGGGTTGTATTTGTTGGTGCGGCTGGCTGATACGGTCCGTTTTCGGGGTGGGGGTTCGCGCACGCTTTATTGAGGGGTGTGCCGCTCGTATTTGTTGGTGTGGCTGGCTGATATGGTCTGTTTTTGGGGTGGAGGTTCGCGTACGCTTTACTGAGGGGTGTGTGAGTCGTATTTGTTGGTGCGGCTGGCTGATACGGTCTGTTTTCGAGCTGGGGGTTCGCGTACACTTTATTGAGGGGTGTGCGGGTCGTATTTGTTGGTGCGGCTGGCTGATACGGTCCGTTTTCAGGGTGGGAGTTCGCGTACGCTTTATTGAGGGGTGTGCGGGTCGTATTTGTTGGTGCGGCTGGCTGATACGGTCCGTTTTCGGGGTGGGGGTTCGCGTATGGTTTTTTGAGGGGTGTGCGGCTCGTATTTGTTGGTGCGGCTGGCTCATACGCGATGTTTTCCGTATGAATCATGCTTCATGCACGACTACGTTTGCCCGTACAAATCGCGTACTCGGTCCCTGGGCTGGATCGTTCTTGTTTGGTCGTACGGCATGTTTACAAATCGTACGGTTTGATTTTCTACGCCATTTCGTATGGGTCTTCGATTATGGTTCATACGGTTCGCTGATATTCGGACGGATCGTACTACGCAGTTCCGACGGTCTTTTTTCATTCGTACGGAGACGGCTACGAATACGACTCGTACGACGGATTTTTCTACCGAATCGGAATTGACCCCTTTGTCTACTATTTATAATTTGTAGAGATAATAGTATATGTCTTAATTTAAAATAAAATGTTGTAGTTTACTTTATAATGTTTACATTTATATTAATATGTTTTTAGTTATTTAAAATTATATTTATGATTATAAATGTGTTTAATATTTGATTTATTTTTAGTTACTTCAAAATTGTTATTTTTTTATTTGAAATGATATTGGTTGTTTTTTTAAATATTTTATGTTATTGGATATATGTATATATATATTTTTTTATATTATTACATTTTAAAAGTATTACAAAATAATATAAATTAAAAGATATATTTTGTAATATTTTTAATGTAGACATGTGTAAATATAAATATTTATCTTAATATATACGTTTGTTTTGATGTTTTGAAATAATACCTGTTATATTTTTTTTAATATATATATATTTAATATTTTGAATATATTAGTATTCTTATTTAATTTAACTAATGTTTAATATATACATTTATATATATTTGAAAATTGAAATCTTTGTGACTCAATATTTTTGTATGTAGATAATCTGGTAGTCAATATTTTGTCAGTGAACTGTCTGATAAATCACATCCATGAATATTCAAATCTTGTAGTCTATCTATCTATCTATCTATCTATCTGTCTATCTATCTATATATGTATCTATTTATCTATCTATCTATCTATCTATCTATCTATCTATCTATCTATCTATCTATCTATCTATCTATCTATCTATCTATCTATCTATCTATCTATCTCAATATGGGTGGCATGTTTTAGTGAGATCCCAGCCACTTTATCATATTTAAATTGAGGCTTTTGTTGTGGAAGCTTTTCTTTCTTTTTTCACTATGAAGCCAGACAAGCGTCATGAGTCTTCCTTCAGTTTCTGATGCCCCTCTGATCTGCACTCTGATAAACTTCCTCTCTCCGAGTATTTTTTTTGGATCACTCCTGAAAGGAAAAAGAAATATATTAATCTCAGATGGATCCCCAACAATGAAAAAAAGACTGTCACCCACACACTCATCACCAGCAGACTCAACTACGGCAACATACTCTACATCAGCACCACCAAGAAACTCCTCGGGAAACATTAGACTGGTCCTCAACACCCCCACCACTACCACATCATTGAACAGATTTGTGATCTTCACTGGCTCCCAGCCAACAAAAGAATCACCTTCAAGCTCCTCACTCACACCTACAAAGCCCTTCACGACGCTAGACCAGCATTAATGAACCATCCCTTTGAGGTGGCCCTTGCCTCCATCGCTCAGATTCACAAGATAAGAACTGGATGAATTTCCTTCTCCTACTTCGCCGCCAAGACCTGGAACACCTTGCCCCTCCACCTTAGGCAATCCCCATCGCTGACCAATTCAGGAAGTGTCTCAAGACCTGGCTCTTCAACTGAACCCAGACAGATCAGCAGCCCCATCTATCCATATGTAGCTGCGCTATAGAAACCACTGATTGATTGATCAAATCAAATCAAATCAAAATTTCTTTATTCGGTTTCAGTGATTCAAAACCATAAAAGTACATAGAAAAATTTGAAGCAGCGATTAAAATCGTGGGTACAGAATTCGATAAAACGTGAGAATTAAAAGTTCATTGTAAAATTGTTGCAGTACATAGGATGCAGTTATAGGATCCCTTAAAATCATTAAAAACTCAAGCAATGAGAAAAAATAAAATCCCGTTAGGTTGGGATTTGCGCTACTCTAAATTTGATCTATGTCTAACGATGAATTTCAGAAATGTAACTATTACTTTCATTTTGCACTCCTCTTCCAGTTTTTGCAGGGAGATGAGTTCAGGTCTGCATCTTCGAAGACCCATGGTTTTTAACATTGGGATCAACCCGAGCCTTCTAGGTTCTTTATAGAATTTGCAGAATAAAGTACTGTGAATTGTGGATTGAGTTGAGACATCGTCGCAAGGGCACTATGGTAGGACTGTGGCCCAGTTGTTTACTTTGGGGAAGGTCACTAAGCGGAAAATAAGATTCAACCTAAACCTTATTAATAAGAATCTCTCATAGCCCTTGAGCTTAAAAGTTAGGTAGGGTTGAATTATGAGAGTAGTTTGTATTTGCTGCGAGTGTTGGACTGACGGTTTGCTCGCTTCTTGTGCAAACCTTAGTTGTTCTGGATGTAGTAGGCATTGTGATTTAAATACTTTCCTGGACACTTCTATGATTTGGGACGGAGAGTTAAAATATTTTTCCATACCCAGATCGTACAGGAAATTTTTAACATATTCATTCTACCCGATCTTATGTGCGTGGTCTAGGGAAATACAGTCTTGCAAAAACCCTTGGCAGAAAATGGTTTTATCTGAAGTCCAAATTCGATGCCAGAGGAGGAGGGGTTGTATTTTAATGTTATCAGTCAAATAGGTGAGTTCCAGTTCCAGATGGCACGAAAGGGATGAAGTGCCTTGGGGGACGGCAAGAAGATACCTTAAAAAGCCGTTTTCTACTTTCTGCAATTAATCTATCTTTCCGTAACCCCATACTCCTGCTCCATAAATTGCTACAGGTATGCATTTGGCCTTGTAAATTTCTATAAGTTCCACCGGGGGCCTTCTGCCCAACCTTCGTGCAAAATTTACTAACGCTACGGTCGCCCTCATAAAAAGTAGTTTCCTGGAGTCGATGGCCTGTCTCCAGGTAATTTTATGGTCTACTACTATTCCCAGGTAGGGGTATGTATTGGTACACTCAAGTTTAGCATTATTTAGGAAGATGGCCTTGCTTTTCTTTGTCCCTGTGCCGGAGGACATGACAAGGGTTTTCTTGGTGTTTATGTGCAGATCAAGGTTGGTCATAAAGGTGTTGTACCTGGTAAGGGCGCGTTGTAATTCCACCAGGGTTCGTGCCAGTATAACAGCGTCATCGGCATAGAGCAAGGCTGGTATAGGACGTTTGTTGATGGTAGGGAGTTCCTGGCTACCCCTTACTATGGCCCGTTCCAGGCCATTGGTATAGAGCGTAAATAAAAAGGGGGCAAGGACACAACCCTGTCTTACCCCCTCTCTACCCCGAATGATGCTGTTAATTCCCCCCCACACCATACCTCAACCTAGCTGTCGCATCTGAGTATAGCTCGTGGAGAAAATCAACAAGAGGCTGCTCCACCCCAATTTCTACCAAAATTTGCCATAATTTCGAATGGCTAATGCAATCAAAGGCTGCGGAGAGGTCTACGTACACTAGATATAGGGCTCCGCCCTTCGCACTATCGTATTTGCCCATTAATAAGGATAAGTTCAGGGCTTGTTCGGTAGTGCCTAGCCCCTCTCGGAATCCAAATTGGATTTCTGACAGGATTTTCTTGTCTTCCGCCCAATCCTGGAGACCCTCCAGAATAACTCGACCTGTGAATTTTCCAAGAGAGTCTAACAGGGAAATTGGGCGGTAGCACGATGGAAGTTGGCGGACCCCTTTTTTAAAACTTGGAACTAGGATTGACTCTGACCATGAGTCCACAAGCCCCGCCGCACATGAGGCCCACAGCACTCTGGTGAGAATCGGGGACCACAATTCTGGAGTGTATTTGAAAAAATTGATTGGGACTCCGTCTGGCCCAGGAGCTTTTCCATTTTTGCTGGCCTGCAAGGCTGTAAGCACCTCTGCATGAGAAATATCAAGAGCTATGGGATAGGAGTTTTGTCAGGTTCTGGGACAGTCGTGGTTGGACAATGAACTAGCTCATGGGCATTGGTGGGAAGAGAAAAGATATGTGCTAAGTGATCAACCCAGGTCGCTTCGTCTATTGCCACATCCATTTTGGGAGTACATCTAGGTTCTGAGAGGAAAGGAGATTTAATGACTGCCCAAAAGGCAGCACTGTCCCTTAGGGTACAGCTTTTATGAAGTTGGCCCCACAACTCATTTTTCAATTCTCTTTTCCTAGTTTTTATTACTTGGTTATATTCTTTTCTAAGGGTGGCAATATAAAGATGATCTCGATCTGGGTTTTGTAGTGCAATTTTCAATTTAGAGTGGGCTTTTGTACAATTGTTGTTGAACCAACCTTTCCTTTTGGGTTTACTGTTTTTTAGTTTAACAAAGAGGACTTCTTTATTGTTTTAGTGATAATAAGGAAATTTGTCAAAATTTCCTTATTTGAAGTAGCGGGATCTAGAGAGTTTTCAATCGCTCCTCCGAGCAGATTTAATTACTCTTGAAGTGATGATTTTCGGGTCCACTTTATCCCATTTTAGAGCAAACCCATTTAGCCTATCTAGAATGAGTGTGTTTTGGTCTAGCGTTTTGGCTACATCTTGGGAATGTAGGTTCTGCCGAAGCAATATAGTAAGACTGTTAGGGTGGCGGTCGCTCATGGCATTGTCATGGGTCATACACCTCATGACCCGTGTTTCTGCCTTACAGGAAATAAATATAAAATCTATAGTACTCGGTTTCCCTGTACCATTAAAAGTTGGTATGGACGTATCCAGAGAGTTTGGCATTGTACTAGCCAGTCTTAGCCCTAATCCGAAAATAGTAATGTTTAGGCAGTCCCCGATTCTTGTGTGTGAAAAATGGTTAATTGGAAACTCGTTTTCGTCAGTGAGGCCACACATATTCTGGTCTCCATGTCTACACAAACGTTGGTTAAAATCTCCTCCCCAGATAATTACGACTTCTTTATTTGCCTGGTCAGTTAGTTCTCGGAGGGAGAAAAAAATAGATTGTATTACTGTTAACAGTTCTCCCTGGGGTAAGTTGTTATAAAAATTGACCAGAAGGAAGAGGTCATCTTTATGCATACGGAGACTAAGTATTTGGAATTAGGTTCTAATTTAACTACAATGGTCTCCTTAATTTCCACCAAGTTTGAAACATAGGTGGATAAGCCGCCTTTGGCTCTACCTGACGGTAACTGTTTGTATCTATCTCGGACGCCTGACCTGGACATTCCATCACCGGAGCGCGCTGCAGGGCGAGCTCTTCACGAACGCAGTAGCGTTTCTTAAAATATCCCTGTTCTCTATTTGTTTTTATTTCATTTGCATTTACCTTGTTCTTACTTAGGATCGCGCTCCCTTACCTGCACTATAATAGTATTTTCACCGTGCTTTGCGGGTCCCGGTCCACACCAGCTTTGGCCGCCATCTTGGGTGAGTCTTCCTCCACGCTCGGTCATTCGGGGGTAGCAGACCAGCTGTCACAAGGACACGCTGGCCTGCATATAAGGGGGCATTCTAGGCGGGCCACTCTGTTTGTATCTATCTCGGACGCCTGACCCGGACATTCCATCACCGGAGCGTGCTGCAAGGCGAGCTCTTCACGAACGCAGTAGCGTTTTTTAAAATATCCCTGTTCTCTATTTGTTTTTATTTCATTTGCATTTACCTTGCTCTTACTTAGGATCGCGCTCCCTTACCTGCACTATAATAGTATTTTCACCGCACTTTGCGGGTCCCGGTCCACACCAGCTTTGGCCGCCATCTTGGGTGAGTCTTCCTCCACGCTCGGTCATTCGGGGGTAGCAGACCAGCTGTCACAAGGACACGCTGGCCTGCATATAAAGCAGCCATTCCACGCGCAGCGTTCTCGCGCAGCGTTCCGCCGTAGTGACGCCGGAGTCACGCCAGAGTCCAGCCCGTCTGCGCCCGTCAGCGTCCCGGAGGCGAGCAGAGCGGCGAGCAGGCTCATTGTGACTAAATCCATCTAGGGTCATCATGGTGTGTTATACATCTGTGGAATTGCGGTCCTTTCAAAAGGCCTCTTGTGCGTGCTTTAAAGTGTTTCCTAGTCGGTACAGGGGTAAGAGGAGATGTCCGGGTTGCGGCTGGTCTCCTGTCAACAGCCCGTCTTCGCTTATTATTCAGGAGTCGGGCAGTGTGAAGCATCTTTGCCTGTTGTTAAACACCAGATCAGTGCGAAGCCATGCTCAGGAGCTCTTTGATCTCCTGTCCACTGAAAAGCCGCTGTGCCTGATGCTGACAGAGACCTGGTTAGGAGCCTCATCTAATCCCGATATCGCCATAGCGATTCCCCTAGATTATAATTTTTATAGGCAAGATAGATTGGAAGGGAGGGGTGGAGGTGTGGCACTTGTAGTGAGTAAATCTGTTGTCTGCTCGATTATCCCGACGGAGGCTATTACAGGGTCTGAATCCCTTGCTTTTTCCTTGTCACTGGTGCCGCATCAATCGGTTAAAGGGCTGTTAGTTTATAGGCCCCCGGGCCCGGCTGGCTCTTTTTTTGAAGAGCTTCAGTCCGTTATGTCAGCTTTGGTCCTGAGAACCGATCATTGTATGTTGGCTGGGGATTTTAACGTCCACATGGATGTTGGTTCGGACCCAGATGCGACCAAATTGACCGGCGTCACGGCCTCTCTGGGCCTAGTCCCCAATCTCTGTGAACCAACGCATGATAAAGGCCATACTTTGGATCAGGTCTTTTCGACCTCTCCTATAGAGGTGGCGGCACTTTTACCGGTCCTCTGGACAGACCATCGGCTGATCAGTTTTCATGTGTTGGGTACTAAGAAGTCTTCGAGCATGGCCTTCAGACAACAGGGATTAGTGTCGAGAGCGTACCATCGGGTGACCCCCGATATGCTGGCTCAGGCATCCCATGATCATCCTTGTCCCCTTACTGGGGATTTGGATAAGGATCTGGAGTCTCTGCAGTCGTGGCTTTTGGACAGGCTGAATGATCTAGCCCCTATATTGGCCCCCCGTTCGGGATCTAAATGGGTCTCTGCCCCGTGGGTTACTGGAGCGCTGGTGGCCTCTCGGAGGCAGTGTAAGGTGGCCGAAAGGGCTTGGCGTGCTCAGTACGACTCTGCCGCCAGGCTCGTGTATAAAACCACGGTCAAGGCCTATCATCGGGATATTCTCCGAGAGAAGAAAGGCTATTTTGCCAGGAGGATTGAGGCTGCGGCTAATTCCTGCAAGGAGATCTTCACGATTGTCAGGGAATTTACGGCTCCGCGGTCGAATTCGATCCATACCGCCCCTTCTGAGCTGTGGTTTTCTGATCTCGCCAACTTTTTCACCACGAAGATAAAGCTGATTCAGGACTCTTTTCCACCAGGGCAGGTTTTAATTTCTCCCTGCTCTGATGTTGAGCCAGCTCCAGCGGTTCCTTTAGGGCCAGTCCTGTCAGACTTTCCGCCTATTTCAGCTTCTTCGTCATTGACACTCATTGCCAATCTTAAATCGGGTTCGCCATTAGACCCGTGTCCGGACAAATTTCTGGCGAAGATGGCGGCAGTGGTTAACCCATTGGCGAATCCCCTCCTGAATCTCTCCCTGAGCCAGGGGGTGGTCCCTTCGGCTTGGAAGTAGGCAATGGTAATCCCCCTCATTAAGAAGCCTGGTCTTGACCCCGAGGTGTTGGCCAATTATAGGCCCATTTCTCTCCTCCCTGCATTGGCCAAAATCTTGTAGAAGCATGTGCACAGTGTGCTCTCGAATTTTTTGAAATCGTATGATCTGCTTCACCCCACGCAATCCGGGTTTCGCCCTAATCTTAGTACTGAGACAGCATTGCTGGAGGTCTCTGAAGCCATCAAGGAGACACTGGATTCGGGCGGCAAAGCCATGTTGGTAATGCTTGACCTGTCGGCGGCCTTTGACACCGTCCCCCACGAGGGTCTGCTTGTCAGACTCCATGAGATCGGTTTGAGGGGGACAGTGCTCAGCTGGTTTAGATTGTTTCTAGCGGGCCGTCGGCAAACGGTCTGGGCCTCATCCTGCTCGGCTGAGATGCCGCCTTTGGGAGTCGGAGTCCCGCAGGGCTCGGTGCTGAGCCCGACTCTATTTAACATCTTTATGACCCCATTGGTGGCATTGGCTGAATCTTTTGGGGCCCAGATCGTATCCTATGCCGACGATACCCAGCTCCTCTTTACCTGCAGGAAAGGAGAGGATTTTGATGGAGAGAGTATCCGTGAGTGCCTTGGGGCTGTTTTTGAATGGTTCCAGCTGAACAGCCTCATGTGCAACTCAGACAAATCGGAGGTACTCTTCTTCGGTGGTCAATCGGATCCAGACTGGCAGGAATGGTGGCCCGCTGATATGTCTCCTCCAGCTTGCTCGTCTCAGTCGGCTAAGAACCTGGGAATCAGGATAGACAATGGTCTGACTTTAAGATCTCAGATCATTGCCCTTACTGGCACCTGTTTTGCCCTCCTCAGGACGCTCCGGAAGTTTCTTCCTTTGCTCTCTGAGGAACACAGGAGGACGACGGTACAGGCCTTAATTGGTTCTAGATTGGACTATGCCAACGTCCTCTACCTTGGCCTGCCAGAGTACCTCTTGCAACGGCTACAGGTGGTCCAGAATACGGCTGCGCGAGCCATATTTGGCCTTCACAGGCGAGCCAGGGCCTCCGGCCTTTTGCAGTCTCTTCATTGGCTGCCTATCCGGAAGAGGATAGTTTTTAAGGCTTTGACCTTGGACCATTAGGCTCTCCACGCATCCGGGGCTAAATATTTGCAAAGGAGGCTCGCCTTTTACCATCCGGCTCGATCTCTGAGATCAGAATCGATGTTCCTTGCTCTGGTTCCTCATGTGAAGAAGGCCCGTACTGGAGGGTGCTCCTTTAGGCTGCGGGCCCCACAGCTCTGGAACACTCTGCCTCTCGCATTTCGTAGCACCTCGAACCTGTTGGCCTTTAGGAAGGGCCTGAAGACTTGGCTCTTTGCCCTTTAGACTCCCTTTTTTTCTTTTAACAGCTCCCATCGTGTTTCTGTGTTGTGTTTGTCTTTCTCAGGTTGTCAATAAAGCGCCGGAACACTCTTCATGAGTAGCCGGGTGCTATAAAAGACAAAATTAACATAACATTAACATAACGGAAGGGCTGGGGAAAAGTACGTTTTGTATCCCGTAGATGGATTGCATTGGTGGGCCACGTCTCCTGGAAGCAAAGAAAATTAAAATTTTGGACAAAAGAAAGCCAGGTATCATTCCCCAGCTTTGAACGCTGGCCGGCGATGTTCCAATAGAGTAAATTAATCTGTGGCTTGCTATTTACACGCCCTAACTGAGTAGTCGAGATGCCTGTCTAAAGGTTGGACACTGCTCTCTATAGGAGTTACAGCTACATCTGCTTGTAGCTTGGACCTACCTGTCCCTTGATCTATAACCATATCTTTATCATTTTCTGTAGAGGGATAGATAGCACTGTCAGTGATTTTTGCCTCTATAGGGTTTTTCGGTTGAAATTTTTGGACCTCTCTATTATAGATGTCCCAACTAGAATAGTCATTGGTCTAACAATACCTAGAGGATTCGGTGTCCAGTCAATCGGTCTCTTCCAATCCTGATAACAAATCAAATCTATTACTTGTTTTTAGATCATAGACTGGGTTCTGGGTTTGTCGATTCATGCCCGCCCCCGTGCCCTGTGTGTCCCTGTTGGTGGAGGGTAAAAGAAGCAGAGTGGGAGGATGTTAATTTCACCTGGTTCCACGACTTGGGTTCCACTCTCCTGTAAAATTCTGTTTACCAGATGGGGAGATCTAAAAGTCAAGACTAGAGAATCGCCCGGGAAAAATTTGCCTCGTGTCCCCACTCACTGAACCCTTCTTATCATCTTGAATTCTCTAAATAGAGCTTCGTTTATGCCTGTTCTCCTGTTCAGCAGATAGAGAGCTATATTTCTAAGTGCTTCCCAGCCTTCTGGAACCGATGTTTCCTTCTTTGGGACGTTAGCCAGCACAATAATGTATGGGGTGGATGCTGGGGGTAAGTCGAGATGTTTGGCAGGGGAGACATTGATCCGATCAGGCTTTTCAGATAGAGGGTTATGAGTTTGATGTAGGCGAGGAAGATGTGAGCTTAGACCCAAGTAATCTTTAGTTCTTGTATCTTGGCCCATTTCTCCTCTTAAATTTGTGGCCTTTGGTAGTGATGCTATTCCTACTGTGTGGGGCCGCTCTCTCCTCAAAAAATGAAGGGCTGGGGCACCAGTGAGGTGTGTATTTTCTACCTGGCAAAGTTGAGGGGCTTTGACATGGGAAACAGGGTCCCTCATTAACGGCTCGAGGCCCAAATGTGGGATCCCTGGTCCGGGTGGAAGGAGTCTGGGATCCCGATGTCATCTAGAACCCTCTAGATGATTTTCAATGGAGGCTAGTCTCTGATCCATCTGATCCAGCCTGACTCTCAAATATGAATCCAGCCTTTCTACCGTTGCAGTTAGACTGATTAGGAGTACGCTAGTTGGGTCCAAATCTTTCCTATTTGTTGTTTTTTCTTTTGTAGGCTGTTTTCTTAGGGTCCTTTTAATCCTTCCCTTTTCAACTGTTTTTTCTTTGTTATAAATTGCTTCTGAGCTAGTTGTTGGGCTGTTCCCGGATGGATTTATGTGGGCAGGAATATTCCCTCCAGGTGGCGGGGTTTTGTGGTTCATTTGGGGAGCTAGCTGTGAGGGATCTAATTCACTTAGGTCGATATGGTCTAGTGTGTGTTGGATACACCCATTTGAAGTGTTCTTTTTTGTAGTATCGTGTCTAGAATTTGCCAGAACCCCAGGGCATTCCAGGTTATGGCTAGCTCTAGTCGATACAACCTTGAGGGATTCTACCACTGAGTTGATTTGTTTATCCAACGCCCCCATCGCTCCAGTCAGATAGCCTAGTCATGTTTGTTGGGATTCAATGCGGGGTCTTTTTCCTGTCATGATCTTTGGGCTGGGTAGCTTTCTTTTACCCATGTTTGAGGGAATTCGAGCTATTTTTGTAAGTGTAAGTTGTAATTAACTTTCGCGTCTGTCTTGTGCAATAGGTATATAGTCTGATGGTAGTGTATGGGGTCACTATTAAGCCTGCCTCCCTTAAGGGTGCAACTAGAGAATTCGTGTTTAAACATACAGTAATTTTTAGGCAGAAAAAAGAAAACCAAAAGGATGGGCCCAGCCCGGCCTCAATCGGGCAAGAACGGGCCCGCCCTGTTGTTATAGTCGCGGGTGGCTCTACCCCCTACACTACTCTCGCGGGACCGCGCTGCCTGATGGATGATGTAGTAGGCAGTGCGTGGTCCTCGACTTCAGAGGAGGAGGGTGGAAGGCGGCAAGGGACCTGGGAGGCAGAAGAATCACAAAAAGGAGCCCAGCAAAACACGGTAGGAAAGTCTGTCCACAGCCAGCAGAGTTCTCCTTAAAAACAGGCACAGGAAAGGAATTAAAGTCCCTGGTGCAAGCAAAGTCTAGTTTCCGTAATGCAGGTGCGGGTGGGAATGGGTGCGCCTCCAAGCCACTGGTGTTCCACACTCACCTCACCCTGTGTAAGGTAAGTAATGCATTAGGACGGTAGTTGCCCCCCTGGCCCGGGCCGGCTGCTCCACACTCACCACATGCCCAGTGTAAGGTGTTCAACAGATCCGAGGGTGGGAGCTGACCCCACCCGGGGGGGGGCGGACAACGATCTCCAGCAGAGGCGCTTCTGGCGGACGACAGGTGTTGGACCTCCCTTGCACACCTGCCAAGCACTGCCAATGCTGCTACCCGGCTCCTCCGGTTCCTTCGGCACTAGGGATATGGAACCTGAAGATGATTAGCCAGCCTTACCTTTGCCAGGTCCGGACCCGCTGGGACGCAGCCCACAGCAAACAATGGAGCCCCACTCCGGGGGCCCTATCGATGACCAGAGTGTCTGACTCAACCACTGCGCAGGTTCTGGGACTTTGCCCAATACTGTCCATGTTCTCCGCCGGCCAGGTAGGGCTCTGCAGTCCCCCACAGGTCACGACCACCTCGCCTTTCTGTCCGCCGGCCTCCGCCAGTTCAGTCCGTGATTTTCAGTGGGTCTGCACGGGCCTGCTTTGCACTCCCAGGCCGGCGTACATCCGGCACCAGCTAGGATCCCGGGGGGGGGCTGCAGGGCTGGCCCTCGGCTGCACCCAGCAGGATACAGGCCCAGCCGCCCTCGTATCCAGACCGGTTAAGCCAGCCCCCAACCGTCGCCAGCAGACACCCCCAGCAGCAAAACCAGTGGCTCCAGTCGCCTCCGCCTATCACCAGTGCTGGTAGTGTAGGCTGCACCGTTCTCCGCCCCCAGCACAGGCCACCGTCGTCCCAGTCTTATGGCGGCCACAGCAGGTCCTCCGCTCTTCAGTCACGCAGGTCCTGCACACCACCAGGTTGGAGGCAGCACTCACCCGATGTAGGAAGCAGTCCACCGTGATGCGCTGCTGGCACAGCATGCTGAGTAGGCAGGCTAGCGGGTCATCACCCGCATTGTAGGCATCCGGCATCAGCCGATCGGGACCCACGCCGTCCTGGCGTTCATGTGTCGCTGTGGTGGTGGGCGGGGGGGTCTCCACACCCCAGTGTCTGGCCCCGCCGTCCGCAAGGGTCTCGGTACTCTGCCCCCAGTGCTGCATCGGCAGGGCACAGCTCTCAGGGCCTCCACGCACATCTCATGGCACCTCGATGGTCGGGCAGGATAATCAGCCCCAGATAGTCCGCTCCCAGCCAATGTGACCCCCGACCCTGATTGATTGATCATATACTGATACCTAGCAGGCTGTTTAGTTGTCTCACAGTTGTGCAAATTATAGCACTTGTAAGAGGAGCCCTGTGTACTCCTGTGGGTTAGTCTTTGCTTTATATTTTTTGTTGTCCCAGCATTTTTTAGAAGACTTTGGTGCCTGTTTCAAGTTATCCTTTTCAGAATTACCCCAAAGTTGTAGCTTAATATGTCTTGCTCCCAAATTATCTCGACCTGTAGATGTATGAATGTCAGCAATAACTTTTGGTAGTTCTCACTCCTGATCCACTAATGGTGTGTTTGTGAGGCATTAGCGTACTGCCAAAGCTGCCACATCCCTTTTAATATTTTTTTTAAATGTATTTATTGAGTTTTCAACAATAAACAAAGAAGTATAGTACAATCACAAGCAGAGATATGCCTTACTCACCATACAGCAACAGCTTTTCAATATGAGCAAAGATATACCATTCACAGGAATTAGCTAAGCACGTATATAACTTTAGTTAGCTGAGCTCAACTTGAGAAACCTTGGCGCCCACAAAGGATCCAGTCCATAGGCCATATTTCCCCGCTTGATGCCCCACAAGTTGGCCCACTCTGTTCACTCCACCCGTACCAGCGTCACAGGGTCCTCAGGAGTATCATACGCTTATTCACCTGTGGCCAAGTGCCCCTGTAAATATATATGTAGCAATTCCTAAATGTCTGGGGGCAGACGTGGGTGGCATAAATTCTGCATAGACAGTCAGCTGCTCCTGGCAATAAATGAGGTCCCCCATCCAGGCCTTAAACTTGGGTGTTCTGTCTCTCCCTCACCTACAGGCCACCCTAAGTTTGGCTAGGAGCAATCCATGCACAATATATTTCTGTAAGGATGCCATAAAATTCATGGTGTATCCTAATAGTGTGGTAAGCGGGTTGTTAGGTATGCACAGCCCTGTCATCTGACAAAGGGTGTCAGTCATCTCCTCCCTATATGCAAAGACATGGGCGCATTCCTATGCCTAATGTAGGAAATTGGCCCCTTCCCTATGCCCCTGTCACAGGTGTTGGTCTCCTGGAGCCCAAATTAACATAGTTGTGCTAGAGTATTTCTCTCAGTTTGCTGGCAACAGTACGTCCATTGATCGTCAGTGGTTGGAGAGCCCATTTCGTCCTATCATCTAGTTTGAGTGTCAGGGGAACAGTGTGGGCAACTAGTTTGGGTGGTGCGATATAGTGATGATACTACATGTGTTGGGGAGGTGTGCTGCAATAAAGCATGTAGTGGAGCAAATATAAGGGGCTCGGCAAGAAAGTCAAGAATGGCGGACTTTCCTTCAAGTCGGGGCATCACATACATAAATAATTCTATGGCGGAGGGTTGGCAGTCTATAAAAAAGTGGTTTTGTGAACGGAATGTCCCACTGTCATATAAGGCTCCCCAGGTCTGAATTTTGAATCTTCGCAGCATCTGTTGACATCTCACTTCCCTAGTGAATGGGATGTCTAATGTACCTACTAGCGGCAACAGTGGGGAGTATAGTATTTCAATTTTCATGCGGTTGATGATTGCCCTCCATCCTCTGTTAGTGCATTCAACTGTGGGTGGGTCCACACACTTAGGGGCCAATTCCGATCTTGCTCAGAAAGCCCTACGACCGACTCTGTCCCATAGAGCTTTCTGACCAACTCATGCTCCAGTGCTCCGAGTGACAGAGTACGATGCGCTGCATCACTGATGGTCCCAGGTCGTTCGGAGCCCCATTGAAGTCAATGGGAGCCTGTTGTACATCGGGTACATAGGGTTCCATTGTGAAAAAAGTATGTCTTGAAAAGGGTGCCCCCTTTTGCGTGTTTGAGTCAGTGCCCCCCCACAATGTATATGCAAGGGTGAGTGGGATCCCTCGCTCCCCCCACTGTCTGAGTCGTAGGGCCTCGGGTGTAGGGGGGTCCGGCTCTGACCACCGAAGAATGCTTTCTGGTGCTTTTTTGAGCCGTAGGTTCCGACTCGTACCGGCTGCTCACAACGCGCATCGTACTTGGCCGGAGGGAAACTGAACGCATTGCGTGGTACGTGTTTGACATCTTTGAGTTGCTTGGGAGGCCTCGCTGATGGGTACGAGATGCCATTATCACATCATACTTACCAGCTCGTACAGCTGTACGAGTTGCAGGGAAATCACACGTATGACTCGGACTCAATTCTGGCGGATGCCGCTAGGAGCCCTTCCGAGCGAGATCAGAATCGGCCCCTAAGTGTTAGTTGGTGCACTTATGTAAGCCGAGTATGGGATCGGAACCATTGGCCAGTGTTCCACCGCAAGGTGTAGCATGTACGATGGTGGGTGCAGTCTGTAAACTGTGATGTGTGCCTGAGCGCTCCAAAAATATAGTTGCATATCCGGAACCTCAAATCCCCCTTTATGAAAGGGTAAAGTCAGTACCTCCCATTCCAGCCTGGGTTGCTTGCCTCCCCAAGTCAGGCGAATGAGTTGCAACTTGAGGGCTTTGAAGAAGGGTCTGCTGGACGCATATGGAATGCAGATGAAGAGGTATAATAATTTTGGGAGGATGACCATTTCAATCAGGGCCACCCGGCCCGCTAGAGAGAGTGGCATAGCTATACATCTTGTGATGGAATACGTGAGTGCATCTAATGCTCTGCCGTAATTGGCTCTCATGAGATTGTCCCTATCCCGAATTATAACTATTCTGAGATATTTCACTTCGTGATCACACCAAGCAAGGGGGGAAGTCCGGGGAGTAGTTTCTGATGGCCCCTGTGAGAGGAAAGATCAGTGACTTGTCCCAATTAATATGTATCCCTGAATAATTTAACTCATGCAGAAAGTAAGGGGTAGGAGGAATTTGTCCACCTTCGACCTCCTGCAATAACTGTATCATCACAATATCGACGAGGGACTGTGTACTTAAATAGCTGTAGACGTAAGTGGGGGAAAACACACAGTGTTAAAACTGCCCTCACACACAACGCACCATCATGCTTCATCATAGGGTTGCTAACACACCTCCCTATCCACAAAAAGGGTGTCATGTCAGACCCAAAAAATTATAGGCTCATCGCCTTAATAGACATCGAAGCCGAATTCTATGCAGGGCTCTTACTAAATGAACTCACAGCTTGGGCTCTGGAAAAAAACTTAATGCCCATAAATCAAACTGGGTTTCAGGAAGGACTGGGGACTTCGACAAACATTCTCGCCCTTTCTTTCCTGTTTGACGCCTCCAAAAAAATGAACAAACCGTTATTCGTCTGCTTTATTGACTACAAGGCAGCTTTTGACAGCATCGACAGGGGGCTACTTTGGGTCAAACTGGCGAGGTGGGGAATCCCTACAAATCTTCTAAACCAGCTAATCCTGCTTCACTCTGATACTTGGGTCCAGATTAAAATTGGAGCAGGAGATACCCTGTCTAGAAAAATTCCTACTACCAAAGGGCTGAAGCAGGGTTGTGTACTGGCCCCAACCTTGTTCAACCTCTTTGTCTCTGATCTTTCCACCGACTTGGACAAATGTAACAATCATGCACCAAATCTAGGGGGCTTAACACTATCAAACCTCTTGTATGCCGATGACCTCCTATTAGTTAGCCATACTCCAATCGGCCTCCAGCATCTGATAAACATCACAAGTACCTTCGCAGATAAAAAAATGGGCTGACCATAAATCTGGAAAAATCCAAAGTAATGGTACTAAACCAAGGTCAAAATAAACCCTACTTTCGATGGTCAATGAATAATCGGCTGCTGGTCCTGGTAGAGGAGTACAAGTATTTGGGAATCATATTCGAAAGAAACGGCTCATTTTCTAAACAGAAAGCCTCCATTAAAGGTAGAGGAACTGTATTGGCTGTTGCTTTAAAAAACATCAAGCAAAAAATAACTGGCCCTAGCCTTCTCCCTTTGCTAGAAGTGCTTCGAGCGCGCCTCCTTCCCTGCATTACCTACGGAAGCGAAGCAATGAGAGGTAGAGACGAAGTCACCCTGGACATTGCGGTTGCCAAGGCCCTGAGAATAATATTCAATCTTCCGCAATTCACCTCACCAGCACAAATAAGATTAGAATTTGGACTTCTAAAGCAGGAAATTTCACGGAAAGGGGCCTACGCCAATTGCTGGTTCAAAATAAAGGGGGCCGAGCCGGGCACATTGAACTCACACCTATGGTTGGAAATCTCAAAGAGAAATGAAAGCCCAGCGAAGACCTACCTCCAATCAGCAATTAAGCTGTTAGCTTTACAGGACCTATGGGACTCGTGCCCATCCCAGAAAAGTTTTAAGGTCCTGGTAAATAAATCTGTAAAGATCGTATCTCTCGCAGAAGACAAAGCTGCCCTTAGTAGGAGAACCCATGGCTGGTTCGTAATCCAGAGCTATCTGTCAACAAAGCCCCAGCCATATCTAGGAACAGGTTTTGCAAGATTAACAAAAGAACGGTTCCTTCATCTGAGGCTGGGAATCCTTCCAGCAAAGCTCCACCTTCCACCATGGAAACGCATAACCTCCTCCAACTGCTGCAGACTGTGTGGAAATCTAAGCGAAGATATAATATATCTACTATGCATCTGCAACGGTTTGAGAGCGGAAAGGAGACAGTTTCTCAAACAGCTCCTGATCGCAAGCCAGGTTCGATCTTGTAGGGAAGCGGTAAAGGCCTGTTTTGAGGGCAGCAACATCCATATTTCCTGCAGCCTTGTTCGGTTTATGAAGGAAGCGAACGTTAAGCTAAGTCGGGAAGACCCCCAAGTCATCGGTCTTTATCCTATGCTATCGTACTTATGAGTCAATGTCAACAGCCGTCTCTACTAGCGCTTTGATTAAGTCTTATGAATACCTCCCTGGTTGCTAAGCTCCCAGCAGCCAGCATTGCCTGGCTGTGAGCTCATTGACTCCACAAATATCATTGCCTGGTGTGGATCCGCCAATGAGAACAGGCCCTATGCTGATCTATCTTTTCAACTAAGAAGACCTACTTTACCTACAAATTTTTACTCCTTTGCAATTTTAATGACTTACAACTTTAACAATTTTTAAAGAAGAAGGCGTATCCTGAGAACTAATGTTTTATTCGTTTGCAAAGGTTTTAATTAATCATGCAATAAAGTTATACCATACCATACCACACCTCCGTGCAGACCAACACAGGAGGTGGAGCAATAAGGAAGGGGAAGACAATACAACAAATACGTGTCAGTAAATGGGATCACAAGTGAACATAGGTGCAGAGACAGTGATTAATATTGGCCACAGAGAGTCCCTATTTTAATCTTAGCATTGGGTACCCTGTCCAGAGTAAAATGGTCAACTCAATACCCCGGCTTTTATCAGGCGCATGCATGGTGCTGGGAGAGACACACTGGACAGCGACAGAGCACCTTGATAAAAGTGTGACTGTAGGGAGCTGTCCTCGCTCCTCTGCCTGTTCAAGTTTAGATTTTAAATCAACTTGGTTCCTCTTGGAGAGCGGGGCACTCTACCACATAGTGTCTGAGCAGTTACTCAGAATGGGGTCTTCCTCTCATGGATCCAAGGAGTTAGGGTTAGTACCCAAGAGATCATTTCCTAGTGAGCCCTGATGAAAGCTGGGGTATTGCAATTTGCCTACTGAAACATGTTGACGGTTTTGCAGAGTGGAGGGGTTGTTACTTCATTATAAGTTCTTCATACCACCATCCACTGGTCTTGAGTTGAAGAGGTGTGGCGCAGCCGCCAGGGTGCCTGACTCTGGACTACAGGGTTCAGAGTTCGAGCCCCGGCACCGGCAGCAGGTTAGCCCAGGACCATGTGACTCTGGAAAATAGCTCGCTTAATCTTCCCGACGGCCCCCAGCGCCAGGACACCACTTCGGAGGTAGCTGTGCACTTTACAAATACTGGGGTTTAATTTCATTGAGTTGACCATTTTACTCTGGACAGGATACCCAATATTAAAATTGTAATACGGACTGCCTGGAAGGTACAAACCAACCCAGAGCCTACGGACTTAAAAAAGTGCTGTATTCCCTTGACATCAGACATGTTAAAAATACGATGAACCAGCTCCCCAAAATGCATTGGGAAGTTAGTATAAAGCGTACCTGTATGATCAAAGACGACATAGAAACCTGGAGATCAAATGTCTCTTTAGCAGATATTAAGGCCACACCTCTTTGAAACAGTATGGCTTCTAATTTGCTCAGAGCATCAAAGCGTATGTTTGAGACATTTATTGAAGGCCAAAGCTTTGCCTTCCTAACTATGTGGGCAGGTGGAAAGAGAACTTGAGTACAAAAAGTAACTTTGGATGTCACCATCATCAGAGAAACAATGTGGCGGTTTCATTCCACAACAACCTTGACTGTTAAGCATCAAATCGATCCCACTAGAGAGTAATCTGAAAGCCAGATGAATCACAGCCGTGCGGAATTACAAGCTCCATGCAACAAAATGTCCTTGCAAACCAAGGATCCACTTAGAGTACTCCTATAGTTTGAACCGCTGAAAAAAAGTCAGTTTCCCACTTCTACATCGGAATTTGAAAGGTAGGTCCTGGGGTTTGGGTAAGTGTCCAATTTTTAAGGGCAGGACTGTCACAACATCACCGCAAAGTTATGGTTAAAAGGTGCATCTGTGTAAAAACACTTCATTAAGTCAATATTGAAGATTAAGATGCGTTTTCATTTTAATATTTTAACAGCCTCCCCTGACGAAGGGCAGAATGAATGCCCGAAATGCATTGGGACTAAGATTATTAGCTGTAACACATGAATTAATGTTCCGACGTGATGTAGTACGAGGCCTGGATTGGCACAACTACCTTATGTGAAACAAAGGGACGTTTGGACAGTTTTATCGTGTTTAAGCAAGTCAAGCTGGATAAACATGAAAACCATGGAATAAAATGAACTTAAACTTGAAAAGTCTGTAAAGTATTCTTGCTGTGCGATTGGTTCGCAGCAACATGTAGCTGAAAGTCTTGTTTTAATTCTTGTACATGTTTTGAGGCGAGACACGGTCGCAGTCAGCACGCAAAAAGGATCAAAAAGAAATCTCACAAGCAAGGTGTGCAACTGCTCCCTTTATGCAAATAGTGCAATGTTTGCCTATAGCTGATGCTATAGCAGCACAGCCTGTGAGACTCAATCAATGAGAAGCTGCATGCGGGCACGGTACAGTTGCAACTGACCGTGCTCGGCCTGGCCCACTGGACGGTCATACATGGCGTGAAAGCAATATCAGACCCAGCTCTCAGCTGTACAGCCAAAGTAATGGTCAGAAAACACAAAATGCAGCGTGCAAATCGTGGGACTGACACCGGTGATATTTCCAGAAAAGCATGAAAGGGAGGGACAAGGCCAAAGCCCACAAGTCTGATAAAAAGTGAGCTACAGCCTTCAGTATCAGACGCTATCAATACTCTGTGTGTCAGTTCATCACAAATAGTGGGAGAGCCATTTTCAGCACTGACTGAATCGCGCAAGACGGTCAAGACAACTGGGGGCCCATTAGGATGGTAGGTGGATTACACCCGCCGGGCCAGCGCATTAGGATGGCGGGCAAATTGACCCACCAGGCCAGCGGTGGTCACCGCTGGCCTGGCGGGGTCAATCTGCCCGCCATCCGCCCAGGAATGACCCCCGCGGCAGATGGAAAGACTGCTGCCGCTTTTCCGTCCCGGTCGCAGGGTTTCTTTGGTGGCGGTGTCTATCAGACACACCGCCAGCCCTATTAGCATGGGCATTTCTCAATGCCTTTCCGTAGCGGCAACGCCGCCACGGAAAGGCATGCGGAGTTTGCTTTGGGGGCCCATTGCGGGCCCTCAAGGACTCCGGGGAGTTGGGTGGTACACATGGGGGGTACCTATGGTACCCCCCAGCAGTTCCATGCACAGCATGGCAGGCACCGGGACGTGCATGCCAGGCTGTGCATGGAAGTGCACAGCAAGCCTTCCTGCCATTGTGGCGGACGGTGCTGAATGCACCGCCCGCCACAATGGTAGGAATGCAGGTTGCACCTGCCACTGAGTTGCGGACGCATCCTAATGCTAGCCACGGGACCCATGCCCTTATAGTGGGCGGTCCCGATCACCGGTAGGATGACGGGCGGACAAAGTCCGCCTGTCATCCTGTTTGCTCCCTTAGTATCCGAAGGTCTTTGGGCTGGTGTAGGAGCGACTTCTTGTCTACACAGAGGCTCATTGTGCCTGCACACTCATTGAAGTATGCTTTCGCTGTGGGAATGTGAGGCCACAATTGACTATCCACAATCATGTATGGGGGAGTTAGCAGAACACTGGCACAGAAGGGATATGTTGTGCAATTGTTACCATATGCAGAATGCCTGGCCTGTGCATGCAGGAGGGGCCATGTAGGTCGTCATCACCTGAACGGACCAGGGACTTTGCATCCGAGGCTTCACCTTCCGGGCGGGGGGCTGGCTGGCCTAGTCCTTGGCATGCTTGCCGTCTGTTGCTATAGAGTCATCTTTTGGAATTATGTCACTTTTGTCAGCATGTTCTGCACACAGCACAACTTAGCTGTTCATGTTTGCCACATTTGCATTGAAGTGACATGACTCATGCCTTGGCTTTACTAGGCATTCATGTCAGATTGTCATCAGTTGCACATGATGTTGAGGTGCATACAGGGCTTTGAGTGGGCAGAGTCTCATCGGTGCTAGGCACCGTCATTTTTATGAGAGGGCCTAGCATGGGTCTCTTTCGTGCTCTGTTTTGTGCCCTGCACAGGCGGTCCGTTCTTCTAGATGGAATGCATTGACAGCAGGCATATAGATGTGCGCATGGTCACACTCCTCACTTCTCACTGGTGGAGTACTTTCGGCATGACGGCATGCTAGGTGAGCGTTGTGCGGAAGTGAAATCCTTTGTGGATTCATTTTGACTCAGGAAATCACTCCTTAGGAGACTCGTGAGCAGCAGCATCCTTGTGGGGATCATTTGAATCCATGTTGTTTGTGGGGGGAGACAGAGGGCCATGTGGGAGTTGTGGTGTTGCGGTCAGGGCTCGATATCCCCTCCCAGTGAGATGGATATCTACCTGTTGCTAGGCTTAGTCAATGACGTTAGCTGCCACATGGCTGTGGTGTAGGGAGGGTGACCCATGCTGTTCAGGGGGGAGGCCATGGTGCCTGAACTGCCACCTACCTGTGGGGTTGAGCTGATTAAGGAGATGCTTTCCTTGTGATCCATCCATTCATGTGGCAAGCGTGCATTCCGCATGAGTTTGATGTGGGCGGGTGATTGGGATTCACTTGTTGTGCACAACGGCGTATGGTAGTGGGATGTGAATATTTTGTTGATACTTACCAGCCCCCAGTCCCCTCGGATCCTGTGAGACTCTGTGTATGCATTATGGCATGTACCTTCTCCTTCCATTCAGTGAAGGTTGGTGGTGGGACAGGCCAACTCTGGGCCTCCGGGCTGTCCCTGTGGGTCAGATGCTTGTCCCGTCCCTTGAGGTAACAACACCGTTTCCTGATATTGCGCACAGAGCGTAAGGTGGTCCCTGCAGCGTGGACTTTGCTGTGGATCCTTGCCCACATTTGAATCTTGCACACAAGTGGGGTGTGTTGGACCATGTGCCCAGACAAATGTGGTTCTGTCCTGATTGTCTTGTATGGCATCATGTTCAACTCTGAGTCGGTGATGTTAGACATGTTCTTTGGGGGCTTGGTACAAATGAAAGAGGGGTGCAGGGTGCATGGTAAGGGTGGAGATATGTGTGGTGTGTGAGGTGTTTGAGTGATGTTGTGTGGATATAGGTGAGTGTGTTGTTGTGCAGTGTGAGTCAATGGAGTGATGTCTCTCTGTCTCCGTTTGTGGTGTGCAAGGGCTGCTGGCCCACGTAGGTGTTGGTGTCCATTGTGGTATGTGGGTGAGTCCACATGGGTGATGCCCTCCAGGTGTCTCTTCCATGCAGCGCCTGACTTTCCCTACCAGGTGCAGGTTGGGGTGTGTCATTGTGGCGTGTGTGTTGTGATTGAGGGTGGCAGGGACTACAGGCACACTTTGGCGCTGTTGTGGGTTTGGTTCCATCTGCCATTCATTTGGTCTATGTGGGTGCGCAGTGGTCGGACACAGTGCTCGCTCTGCCAGCTCCGCGTTCCCATTGTAATTGGCCATGCAGTCATGTCACAGCAGGAGCGGTCTTTTCTAGCCACTGTACAGCTTTCCCCGTCCGCCGCAGTCAGATTTGCAGCTTTTCCGACCGTGGTGGACAGTGTTTTGTGACATCCGCCTGCCATGGTCTGATTTTGTGTAAATTGCATCGTAAATTGACTAACGAAAATGCTGCGGCCCATGTCAGGGGATTTTTTTCTGACACCATGGCGGTCGGAGGGCTTTTTCGTCCGGCATCATATTGTGCCCAAAATATTAGCCCAATAGACCTAAGTTGTAACTGCCAATGTTGTAATGTGAACATACCTTGTTGTATAATGTCTATTGCAGACAACACTATGTTGCCCAAAGAATATATTCTAGAGGATAAGGCGGTCATACCAATGTCAACCACTGCTAAATCCTTCTCTAAATTAACCCTGTTAATTTTGTGCAGCCTTTCAGAAGCATCCTGCTGAGAAACATTCCATATTGTGATGTATATTATGTTATGTGGCCCCTAGGATCATTCTCGACAAAGCTAACTTAACATGAGTTTTGCTGCCATAATGCTGCTTTTGCGCACGTTAGTAAAGGACTTTTTTTTAAAGACTCTCTTTGTGCCTTTCACATGAAAACTGTCTGATTTCTGCGTTCTCTGCCATTTCTGGAGTTCAGTCTGAACATGATGTGCAAGGTTGAAAAACATGCCCCTTGTTATTGTGTTCTGGTCAGTCCCTATTACCTTCGAGGCACTAAAGTATGGGGCCTGCTGACAAAGCCCAGAGATCTCCATTTAAATAATAAACTTCACCTTACCAAGGTGAGGGTGGTTAGACCTTGGGGTCCCTTTTCCACAGTCTATGTATAATGACTTCTCCCTTCATATTCTATGATATTATAGCAATGATAACTGTAATATGTTTATGCATTTTGCTGGTGGTATTGGCTTGTATACTGCATTATAGAGCACAATAAAAAATGTGGAACTATACATTGACCCTGCCAATCCTTATTGTACATGTGAGTGAGCTAAAAGGTATGTTTTGGTAAAGCGATCCTGAGAGAGTCAGGAGTGTTGTGTTCAGGGTTGTCTAATCACTGGTAGCTTCATGACTTGTCGGAGAACGAATGAGACACTATAGCTAGTTGGTTTTGAGATTTTGGGTGCTAAGGTGGTAGGAAGGTAAAACCCCTATACACCGAGGTCCTGTTTTCCTGCGCATAGTTCTGTGTATGTGCAGACCCCCTGTAACAATGGCACACAAGAAGCGCTTTTCACATGCTTTGCGGGGATCCAATAAAAAGTTCCTGAGTTCCAAGTTATCAGATAAAAGGGACAAGTATTGTTTCACCTGAGACAGTGTCAAGGTTTTTAGCCAATCAAGGCACAACTTCTCAACAATGCAATTTGTCACCACCCTCTCAGTGTTTAGACTGCACATCATGCATGTCAGGTCTTTTATCCTTGAAACCCTTGCTGTTACCCAGTAATTGTGCCTGACATTTGTTACTGTCCAGTGGCCAAACTAACCGTCTCTTCCAATGGGGGCAGATGAATTGCATGTAAGTAAGTAGGTAAGTTGATATTTCTTAGAGTGTATGATTGCTGAGGTGTGTTGGCGCTGTTGGTTACTGAAAACAAAACAAAGTACGAGTTGCAATTGATTACCAGGAAATGCTGCTCTTAAACAGCCATGTCTTTAAAGACTTTCTGAAGGAACAATTGTTCAATTCTGATCTCAGTTCCAACAGCATCCAAGTTTGCAAGCTACAAAAGAGAAACGTCTCCCTACCTATCTTTCTTTTTTTAATGTTGCGTATAGAGAGCAGTCTTGCTGCACTAGATCTATGAGTTCAAGTAAGTAAATGCCAGACAAATGTCTCATGGAAGTAGGCAGGCCCCCTTCTGTGCACTGCATCATGCGCCATGCACAAAGCTTTGAAATAAGTTATTTTACTGACAGGTTGCCAGTGAAGATTCTTAATGCTATTTGCAACAGAAGCAAATTCAGTATTTCCCAATTGAGATGAGCAGTAGCATCTTATATGGATTGAAGTGTTCGAAGTAAACATTTTTGGGTATCTATGTACAACGCATTTCAATAATCTAATTTCGATTGTATCAGAGCCACCACCACTGTTTTCTGTAAATCTAATGGAGTGAATAGAAATGTTTTCCTCAAAATTCTGAGGAGATGAAAACAAGCGGAGGTGATCAGGTTGATTTGGGACGGAAAATTCAGCTGATTATCAATAGCACTAGCAGATTTTTTGCTTTCAACATGGAGCATCCAAGATTTGTCGACCACCACAACGTATGTTGCATCCAAAAGGATGTATTTGCATCGAAAATAACTATTTCTAAATTTTCTGAATTCAACTTTAAACAGTTATCCTCCATCCAGTTCACTATCTTGGCCAGGCAGTTTTGAAAGTTGCTAGCAGCCTCATCAACACCAGATGATATTGATACCACAATTTATGAATCATCTGCATAGTATATTGCCGTCAACCCAAATGATGGAATGAGTTTCAATAAAGGGATAACATAGATGTTGAACAATGTGAGTGACAGGGACAATCCTTGAGGTACTTCATAAGGTAGAGAAAAAAGATCAGATGAAAATTTCCAAAAGGCACCCTTTGTTCTCTGTTAGACAAAAATCATTGTAGGATAGTAAGGGCTGCACCTTAAATCCTGACACTCTCCAGTCATCCAACAAGTGTAGGATGGTTCACATATCCATTGTGCCTAGAGGTCTGAAAGTATCAATGCAGCCCTAAATCCTTCTCAATGTGCCAATACGCAGCATGGTATCTAATGCATCCTCACTGTAGTGTGTAAATTGTTGCCTGTTTTGAAAACATGCAAATGTGCAAAATCATGGTGTGTTCAAAAACTTTCATCTTGGCTATTCCAAGACATGGTATTGGTTACACAGTTTTGTTCAGGAAAATCATTTTTTGTGGTATCAGACAGCCTCAGTCCCCCAAACTGACTTCACATCTATAGTGCCCCTCCAAAAGTTGAAACCCTTTACAAACAGCTGAGAAAGAAAAGAAGCAGAATATATCAGCTTGGCGTCGGTTAGCATATTTTTCTTTACGGGTGATGGTGCAAGCCTATGAAAATATGAAGCCGGGTCAGATGTAACATAACCAGAAAAATAAGCAAACGTCTGTGCAAATGTTTTTGAACTATCCTGTGGAAGTGAAGGGCAATCTTCCCATTGAGTGTAATTGTAAACAGCAAATGAAACACTTGCTTTATGCAGACAATTATGACTGTAATGTTGAAAACAGAACATAATTGAATGCTCTAGATCTTCTAGCAGTACACTCACTGTATCAATGTTGCATACATCAGAAACAGTACTAGGGAAAATCACATAATTCAAAGACATTTTTAACAAAAATGCAAGTTGTAAAAGCTCAGTGGGACCATACGCATCATATGATACCCTATCCCAAACATTCCCCTCAGGAACTGGAACTGCTGTAATGCACTTGTCGTAAATGCTTGTGCACCTTTGGATGTGAGACCATGGTGCAATAGTTTCAGAGTAACTGCATCTCTGCAGTTCTCTGCAATGTTTAATGCCTGAGGACCTTCATCTCCAAACATTAGAAAAATTAGTTACAGAGTGGATATTCACAGTGTGAAGTAGGTCCCTTAAGAGTTAAAGCTTGAACAGCCTGCAACCAATACAAAGGAGTTACCTACTCAGCTAAGGAAGATTTTCTCTACCACCACGGACGTCTCCAGTTAGGAGGTAAGTAGGGGTCTTTGAGAAGGCATGTTTTAACTACTTATGAGATCCATTAAAATAAGAACCCAACCAGCGTTGCCAGTGCCATGTCATGTAGTTTCCTACCAACAGTAGGTAGTGCACATTTGTGGACAGCATAAGTGTTGGGAGGGTGCTAGACTAATTCCATGCACCTCCTCAGGATATTTTTTCCTATTGGCCAGCTATCTCGCAGTGCTGCCATACGCACCTTTAGACCTAGTTAGGTAACAAATGTTTTTGGCAACCACTGACATGACAGCCCTGAACCCCAGGGATCATGGTTACAGATCTAGAACTCTTTTGCTCCATCACTCATACACTTTTCTTCTCAGAGAATTATACAAGGACTACACAGGGGATAATTTTTAATGTTTATTGAATCAACGTAATGCTTGCATAAAATATATGTGCTGCATGAGCTCATTAGACAGAAGTAAACGTAAGTGATTAGAAGTACTAGTGCAGTAAACAGAATAAATAACTTCACCATCATGAAAAGAAAGAAGCATAGACAGCGGCAGCTTAAAGAACACAGCACCTGATCCACTATCCCTTTTGTTACATGGATACACTGGATATACCTAGATCTCTGTGTGAACACTGTTAACATACCCTATGCCACAATGCAATCCAAATTCAGGAATGTCACCATTAAAACAAAAGCAAAGGTGCACCACAATACAAGGAAAAATATTCAAAACGTGTCCAAAAGTGTATTCTTCAAAAGTTCTTCCTTTATTTATACAGGGTTAAAACAATGATCTTTATGAATTAAACAGCCGACGCGTTTGGTCCATGCACAAGGACTTCTTCAGGGCATGGATAGTTAATATGCAATAGGAAACGATAATTGCGCAAATGAGTTATACAAAGTGGCTGGTCTAGTACAGTCCTTTTCGCATGTTTTTTATAATAATTATTTGTAAAAGAATTTAGCATTTTACTTCTGTAGCAGGTTGTGGCTTTATAGGGGAATACGGTGGGAAGTAATTTAATTGTAATTAAGTAATTATTAATTTTTATTTATTGGTATTGATAATTAATGTATTGTCAATTAATTATTAAATGGTAATTATTTTTATGAATCATTATTTATTGGTTAGTTTATTGATAATTAATTATTAATTCGTAATTACTTTTTTTAAATTGATAATGATATAATTTGTATTGATTTATTATTGGAGCCGGTTCTGGCTTTATAGGTGAATAGGCTGGGAAGTAATGTAATTGTAATTAAGTAATTATTATTTTAATTTTTTGGGGTATTGATGAATAATTTATTGTTAATAATTCCTAATTGGTTATTAATTGTTATTCATTACCATTTATTGGTATTGATAATTTGTTTATTGATAATTAATTACTAATTACAAATTAATTGTTATTAATTGATGAATTGGAAATTAAATTAATTGTGTGAAACTTTATGTGGAGTGTGTTTATTGGGGAATAGGGTGGAAAGTAATTGAATATTATTAACGTAATTATTAATATTAATTTATTGGTATTTTTAATTTATTTATTGTTAATTTATTAATACATCATTATTTAATTTAAAAAAGTATTTAATTTATAAGTATGTTATTTTTAACCCCTATGCTATCCAACGCTTTCCCTACTGTTGCACTCTTTGGAGTGGGAATAGTAATTTTTTCCCCTATGCTATCCAATTCTTTCCCTACTTTTGCACTCACTGGAGTGGGAATAGTAATTTTTACTCCTACGCTATCCAATGGTTTCCCCACTGTTGCACTCACTGGAGTGGGATAGTAATTTTTACCCCTACCATATCCAACGCTTTCCCTACTATTGCACTCTGTGGAGTGGGAATTGTAATTGTTACCCCTACGCTACCCAACGCTTTCCCTACTGTTTCACTCTTTGGAGTGGGAATAGTAATTTGTACCCCTATGCTATCCAACACTTTCACTACTGTTGCACTCTTTGGATTGAGAATTGTAATTTTTACCCCTATGCTATCCAACTCTTTTCCTACTGTTGCACTCACTGGAGTGGGCACAGTAATGTTTACTCCTACGCTATCCAACTCTTTCCCTACTGTTGCACTCACTGGGGTGGGAATAGTAATTTTTACCCCTACGCTATTCAACGCTTACACTACTGTTGCACTCTTTGGAGTGAGAATAGTAAATTTTACCCCTACGCTATCCAACGCTTTCCCTACTGTTGCACTTTCTGAAGTGGGAATAGTAATTTTTACCCCTACGCTATCCAACGCTTTCCCTACTGTTGCAGTCATTGGAGTGGGAATAGTAATTTTTACCCTTACGCTATCCAACACTTTCCCTACTGTTGCACTCTGCGGAGTAAGTAAATATATTATGTTATATATGTTTAATTAATTTTTACATTATGTGTATTAGTTATTACTTTTTATACATGTTTTAATATGTTTAACAATGTTTCTTATCATTATATGTATTATTTACTTTATTTTACATATTTTTTAAGGTTTGAAAATAAGGATATTTTTTACAACTATATATTTATGTATATGTTTTTTTCGATATTTCTGTACTTACAATGATGTAGATAGGAAGGCGATATTCTTGAAGTCGATATTTTGGTGTCAATATTTTGGCAACTCGATACCCAGCCTGTCAATATTATGTCAGTAATCCCAAAGAAACACCAGGGGAGGATCATGTGGCATGCCACTATCCTAAAGCAAATTGCTGAGCCAGCCATGATGGCACTTGTGTTCCTCTGTCTGACTGCATCAATGTGGTGACTAATCTATTAGTCTCATTTACCATAACTGACAACTCATAAATTCACTTTGCATTATTTTGTAAATAATCCTTTCTCAGTCACAAATACTTATTGTAAATAAACAATCGTTGCACACATATGTCTTTGTGTCAGATCCATGTTTATCACAGTATGTACAATGTCAACTCAGATTCAAATGTACCACAAGCTCTGATTGTGTCAAGGCATTGAGAGGGCAAAGGAACCTAGAAAGAAACAAGAGAATGACATTTACTTGTCAGGTGATGCCATTTCAGCTAAAACACACCACTAGTAATCCACGTACATTAACCAGCACACATAACATTGAGCAACAGCATTTTTTAAATTTTATTTATTTATTTAAGTTTTGTATAACGCTAGCTAGACCCGAAGGTATCAGAGCGCTTCACTACGGATACAAATAAGCATCAAGGGAAAGTATGGGAAAGCATAGTAGGAAGTAAAAGTCTATACATTGACAGCATGAGGGTGACATGGCGGAGAACAAGGGAGAGTCATCAGGTTCTCGCTGGGACCAAAGAGATAGTGAACTATTAAAGTCAGACGGTGATTCTCGTTACGATCCAGCTCGCTCAAGAAAGAAGGTTTTGAGTAGTGTCTTGAATTTTAGGAAGGAGGTTGTCATCCTGATGTGTGGGGGGATGGAGTTCCATATCTTAGGAGCATTTCCCGCAAAGGACCTGTTAGATCTTTTGCGTTTCTGTGATTTCAGAGGTATGAGTAGGAGCGTGTTGGAGCTTCTGAGGGTCCTGGACTGACCGGCTCTCTTGAGTTTATTGGCCAGATATTCCGGTTTACCTGTATGCAGGGCTTTGTGTGTGAGGCAGGCTGTGCGGAAGTTGGCTCGAAGATTAATAGGAAGCCATTTCAGGTCCTTGAGAGCCGGGGAGATGTGCTCATATTTCTTAGTTCCTGTGACCATTCTAGCTGCTGCATTCAGGGTAGCCGTCAGAGGACCTAGGTGAGATTTGGCTGTTCCAGTCAGAGTAGCAATGCCATAGTCAATCCTGGAGAGTACCAGTGCCTGAGTGGCCTGTTTCAGGTCTTTCAAGGGGAGGAAGGGTTTAAGTTTGTAAAGACGTTTCAGGTTAAGGAAAGCACTTTTGGCAGTTTTAGAGATGTGTTCTTTCATGTCCAGTTTTGGGTCCAGAGTGATCCCCAGTGATTTGACGGAGGCGTTTAAGGCTTTGAGCCATTCAAGTATTTGGGGATTTTCAATTATGTTTGAGATGAGGAGCACTTCTGTCTTTTCTTCATTAAGTTTGAGGTGGTTGGATGAGAGCCAGTGTTGAACCTCTGTGAGTGTGTCATTTAGTCTGGGGATGTCTGCGATCGAAGTGGTTTCCAGGTAGAGTTGTGTGTCGTCCGCATAGAGGTGAAAGGGGATGTTGGATTTCCTTAGAATTTTAGAGAGGGGCTCCATGTAGATGTTGAAAAGTTGTGGAGAGAGTACTGACCCCTGTGGGACTCCTCTAGTAATGGGGAGGGGGTCCGAATTGTAGCTTTTAATTTTGATAGTTTGAGTGCGGTTGTTGAGAAAGGAGGCGAGCCATTTGAGAACAGTTTTATCCAAACCCGCTCTCTTCTGAAGGACATTGAGTAGTAGGTTGTGATCCACTGTGCCGAACGCTGCCGAGAGGTCTAAGAGGATGAGGAGGCTACATTGGTTGGAGTCGAGAGACCTGTGTAGGTCATCCATCACATTGAGGATTGCGGTTTCTGTGCTGCAGCCCTTTCTGAACCCAGATTGGTGTGGGTCAAGAAGATTCAAGATCTCCAGGTGTTGTGTTAGCTGAGATAGCACACATTTTTCCAAGATTTTCGATAAGAGCGGCAGGTTTGACACTGGTCTGAAGTTGTTCAAGACCGTAGGGTCGAGGCCAGGTTTTTTTAGGAGTGGCGTGACTTGACCTAGTTTAAGGCAGTCCGGGATTGAACCATCGCTCAAGGAGCTGTTGATAATCTTGGCCCAGATAGGGGATAGAGTAAGTTTCAGGTCTTTCGCCAGTCTCGAGGGCAGCTGATCAAAGGAGTGAGACGAGGGATTAGCGATGGCAATGAGATCGCTTATCGCTTCGGTTTGGATGGGTTGGAAGGAAGACCAGCGAGTGGCTGCCGTTGTTGATCTTGGGTGGGTAGAAGCAGTAGGGTGCAACTCTGATAGGGCGGAAAGATTGCTGCAAGATCGGTCCATTGAGGCAATTTTTTCATTGAAGAAGTTAGCAAAGTCGTCGCACTGGGATTTGGACGCAGTTAAGCTGCCTGTCATGGGTATGGAGGTTTGGTTTCTGATGATATTGAAGAGTTCTTTGGGGCGGTTTTTAGCCTCATCTAGAGCAGAGCAGAATAAGGATGATTTTTTGTTCTTGATATGATTAAGGTAGGTTTTGCGAGCTGTTTTGAGTTGGTCCCGGTTGAGGGCAGTGGGGTTGTTCCTCCAGGATCTTTCCGTGGCTCTTAGGAGTCTCATCATTGATGTCAGTGGAGAACCAAGACCTTGAGGGAATGCTTCTGTTTTTTTTTAGATTTCTAGGTGCCAGCTGGTCCAGGACACACTCTAGGTTGGAGTGATAGAGCGAGGTGAGATCCGTGGTTGAGTGGAGCTCTGTCGAGCTCGGGAGGAGAGAACTGATGGCATCTTGTAGCTTGTCAGGGGGGACTTTCGATAAGTTTCTGACCCACTTGGGGGAGGTTTGGGTGCGTGGGAGGAAAAGAGCCGGGTGGTTGATATGAAAGAGGATGGCATGCTGGTCGGACCAGTCCACGGGGATGATGTGGTCAATAGAAATTGTCTTTTTGTCCGCAATTATTGCATCAAGGATCGCTCCTCTATGGTGTGTTTCTTCTGAGCAGTGTTGGATCATATCGTGGTCTTGTAGAAGGGAGGTGAGAGATTGAATGAGCGGATTCTTGGTTGCGTTCCATCTTAGGTTGAGGTCAACATCAACATAGACATGAGGTACCTTGATAAAAATACCCTTTGTCACACAAATTAGCCATTATCCCAGAGCCAGCATCAACCAGCAGTCAAAAAGATCATATATGCCTTGCCACTACTATCAAAGCCAACAAACAATGTCACTGTTGTGCAATGTCACTTACACTCAAGGGTAGAAGTTTTCGATGAGCTGATGACGCAGGTCAACACCTTCCTCTTCTCCACTATCATTGTCACTGATGGGTTAGCAGGGGGTTGCATTTTCTGCTCATCATTGTCCAGGAGCAGGGGAATCTCTTTGCACAAGGCCAGGTTGTGGAGCATGCAGCATGCAACTATGATCTGACACACATTTTGGGGAGAGTAGAGTAGTGCACCTCCACTCTTGTCCAGACACCGAAATCTAGACTTCAGAAGCCGAAAAGTACCCTCAACCACATGACGTGTCCTCCCATGTGCATCATTGTAGCGGAATTCACCCGGGGTTCTTGGATTCCTCAGGGGGCGCAGCAACCAAGGTTGGTTGGGATATGCAGGGTCACCTAGGTGTGAGATCTAATTTACTAATATAAACAGTGGCAGGGAATAGCATGTCACACATACAGCACCCAACTTGACTCTGTGTAATCACCAACAAGCCACGCACGCTCTGGATGCAGATTTGCCATCATTATGAGATGATGCTATTACGCAGTATGTAGGAGTCATGTGCTTATCCATGAAATCTGGCACAGACATTTAAAATAATCATATCCGCTTGGCATACCACTTGCACATTAATGGAATGGAAATGCTTCTTGTTCCTGTAAATGTGTTAACATGCCTGTGGTGGAACCAGCCCAACATGTGTGCAGTCAATGGCGCCAACAAAATTATGTATGTGGCCAAGGTGGTAAAAATCACCCTTCACAGCTGCCAATTCATGTCTCCTTGGAAAATGGATGTAGCGGTCCTTGAATGTCTTCATTGTGGACAGGATATCGCGTAGCACCATGCTGAACATTGTTTGAGACATCCCACTGGCGATGGCCACGGTGTACTGAAACAAACCAGTTGCAAAGAAATGCAAGGTCGCCATCACCCTAACTAATGGTGTCAAAGCAGTTAGATAGGTTCTGTGAGGCCTCAGATGGGGCCCCAACTGATCACCTAGATTTTCCTTATGATATCCTCATCTTCCATGATTGCCAGCACTGGGAATGGACCATGAACATTTGGTTGTCTCCTATATAATTGGATTGTATTGTATTGTAATTGCATTTATATAGCGCTTACTACCCCTGACGAGGCGTCGAAGTGCTTTTTTGTCAGGTAGCACTATACTCCGGGACCCATAGAGGATTAGTGTTGAATTAGTATAGTGAAACATGCAAGTACATTTTAAGTGGTGGAAAGGTTAGTCAGTTATTTGGATTTGGAATGATAGCAGAAGGATAGAGGAGGAGAAAGGTTTAAAGGATTAGTGGTGAATTAATATGGTTAAATATGAGGTAATATCAGTGGTGGATATTAGTCTGTTACTTGGAGTGAGACGGATAGCGGATGGATAAAAGGGGAAGAAAGATTTGCATTCATATAGCACGTATTACCCCTGATGGCTGTTGAAGCGCTTTTCTGGCGAGTAGCACGCCTCTCCGGAACCCATAAAGGATTATTGTTGAAACTTAGTATAGTATAAATATGAAGTAATTTGAGTAGTAGATATGTTATTCAGTTATTTGGGCAGTATATTAGTATAGTTGAATATGGAATTTGAGAAGTGAACATGTTAGTCTGTTAATTTTGATTGAAAAGGATAGTGGAGGGGTAAAAGAGTGGAGTTTTTTTTTTAAGTCTTAGCAGTAGGAAGAGGCTTTTGGATGAGTACAAAGGAGTCTTGGAGTGGAGGAGTCAGAGGGGAGAGTAGTTTAGAAAGGTTTTTTGAGGGGATCGGTATAGTAAAAAGAGGTGTCCGATGATGCAAGGAGGGGTAGAGCAGGAGAGAGTCTAGAAAGGGTTATTTTGGCGATCATAGTAGTGGTATGGGGTTTGAGATAAATGAGAGAGTGGATGCAGAGGATATATTGATAGATGTATAGGATGAGAGATAGGGTAGTGCATTGGAAGGAGTAGTGGAAAGAAGTTTGAGATGAATCAGTAGTTTGGGATAGAAGATATATTGAGCGAAGTATAGGCTGAGAAATAGGGTAGTGCATTGGAAATGTTAAATTAGAAGAAAGTGATAAATATATAGATCCATAAGTACATTGAAAATATGTAGATACATAAAGGGAGTAAGTATATTTAGATTAAATATATTGATAGAGGCACAGGATGAGAAATAGGGTAGTGCATTGGATATGCTTTTTCAGGAGAAAAACAGCCACTCAGATCAAAGTACATGGAAGGTACATAGATGCACAATGCTCTGTTTGTGGAAGTGGATGGTGTGGGCTGGGTATTGCTAAATGAGAAAAAGGGCAGCATTTCTGGCCCTAGTCCCGACCAGTCTCGAACAGGCTCAAACAGGCAACTACCCTTGTCCTCTCCGCCCGTAACAGGCTCAAACAGGCAACTACCCTTGTCCTCCCCACCCTTAACAGGCTCAAACAGGCAACTACCCTTGTCCTCTCTGCCCTTAACTGGCTCAAACAGGCAACTACCCTTGTCCTCTCTCCCCTTAACAGGCTCAAACAGGCAACTACCCTTGTCCTCTCCACCCTTAACAGGCTCAAACAGGCAACTACCCTTGTCCTCTCCGCCCTTAACATGCTCAAACAGGCAACTACCCTTGTCCTCTCCACCCTTAACAGGCTCAAACAGGCAACTACCCTTGTCCTCTCCACCCTTAACATGCTCAAACAGGCAACTACCCTTGTCCTCTCCGCCCTTAACAAACTCAAACAGGCAACTACCCTTGTCCTCTCCGCCCTTAGCCTCGACGCCCAGGCTGAGACGCCCTAACCCTGGCCTTTTATAACCCTAGTAATCAGGTGACCCTTTCAGCCAATGGGAACCCTAGCCCTAACACTATCCAATAACAACACTAGCCCTAAAATCTTAATACATCAATTTAATACCCCTATGAGGTGTGTCAAACACCTTACATCTTGACTGATGCAGTATCAAAATTGATTGGACTGTAACAACAGCATCATGCACAAGTCACATGCAGAGACACCTTCATCTCATATAGTCGTACATGTGGTCAGTATGTAAATACTGACTACCTCCAAAACATAATTTGACTATGTTAATGGTAAATGGTACACTCCTACTTCTTGTGTCCCCAGCCTTGGGAGTAGTTGACACAGCACATGTGGGAAACAGCAACATCCCTGACTTCTACGTAGCTGTTGTACCTCCCTCACCTTCTTGCTTAAGTTACACAGAGCATAACTTTTCTACAAAATGAGCACAGTGTGTGTAAGCTGATCAATTTTCAAAATCAATACAGCAATGTGCATAGCGAAATAAGCACATTATGTGGTCAGTCCATCATTACTGTGGGTTGATTAGCCATCTCACCCATTGAATTGTTAAAAAATAGGCGACTCTTTTACACACCAAATCTGTGTACATGTACACAAATACCATAGTTGACATGTGCGTAAGTACATGTCAATGCATGTAATCAGATGCCCTGACATGGCATGTGTAGGCATCAGTGAGTTAAATGTCGCACTAGCATACAATTTTGCTAACAGGTGCTGTAATACATCGTGAAGGTATAGTGTTCATTGATTAAAATTGGCTATTGCCATTGCTTGAGCATATTGTGTCCTTAGGCGTGGTAGGCATGCTATGCCACCACGGTCATTGGCCTCAATTGAAAGATGCAGGATTGCGGTAGCAACCACCTCGACCCCATGGTGTGACACCGCCAATGCCAATGCAGCCAATGGGAACTGGGATCGCGGTGGTGAAATAGAATTTTGTAACTCACGGTAGGCGTGCTCCGATTCTGTGGGCCCGGGCATTGGCCATAATTTAAAGATGCAGGATTGCGTTAGCAACCACCAAGCCCCCGCGGTGTGACACCGCCAATGCCAAAGGCATTGCGGCCAATGGGAAACGCGATCGTGGTAGTGACATACAATTTTGAAACTCCCAGTAGTCGTGCTCCGCTTCTGCGGAACCGGTTATTGGATACAATTGAAAAATGGTAACCAGGGAGGCCAATTGCAGCAGCTGAGTACCACTGAAACAACCCCAGGGGCCTATAAATCTCTGTGAGAGAGCCACACATTTCACTTGCATTCAGACACTGCGGCCTGCCATTCTTTACCATCAACTGCTGCTGTTCCCGTATTCTGGAACCAGTGATGTCAAGAACTGAGAAGATCAGGGCCCATCCCTTCACCACAGAGGCGCTGGTGGTACTGGTGGATGAGGTCCTTGTACAGTATGGGAGGATGTGGGGTGCGCCAGTTGTACTTATACAATCATTCTGCCAAAACCCATAAATTCACCATGCACTCTTTCTGCAGTACTCTAATGATACAGTCACTACCCATTCACTCATACAATAACCCTGTCACTAACACATGCACTGCTACAATCCACTGTGCACTACCCATGCAGTCCAGCCATCGGCCTTTCACTACCCATACACTCCTCTAATCACCCAGCCAGTACCATGTACTAATCTAATTATTCCAAATTCCTAAGCACTTATAATTTCACCATGCACTACCCTTGCAGTACTCTAATCATCCAGTCAGTACACGTGTCCTCATGCAATGATCCAGGCAGTAACCATGCACTAATACAATCACCTGTGCACTACCCATACAATCCTCAAACCACCTAGACACTGCTTATTCAATCCTTCATTTACCCAGGTAGTATCCATGCAGTCCTGCTATCACCCTGTCACTCCCTGTGCACTTCTCTAATCACCCAGCCAGTACCATGTACTTATCCAATCATTCCTCCAATACCCCATCACTTATAAATTCACCATGCACTCTCCTTGCAGAACTCTAATCATCTAGTCGGTACCCGGGTCCTCTTGCAATGACCCAGGCATTAACCATGCACTGCTACAATCACCTGTCCACTACCCATTCAATCCTCTAATCACCTAGACATTGCTCATTCACTCCTTCAATTACCCAGGTAGTAGCCATGCAGTCCTGCAATCACCCTGTCACTCCCCATGAACTCCTCCAATCACCCAGCCAGTACCATGTACTTATTCAATCACTCCGCCAATTCCCAAACACTCATAAATTCGCCATGCACTACCCTTACAGTACTCTAATCATCCAGTCAGTACCCGTGTCCTCTTGCAATGACCCAGGCAGTAACCATGCACTGCTACAATCACCTGTGCACTACCCATGTACTCATGCAATAACTCAAGTATTACCCATGCACTGATGCAATCACACATACACTACCCATGCAATTCTACAATCACCCAGTTACTATCCGAGCACTCATAAAATTACTCTGCCAATACTCAAGTACTTATAAAATTACAGAGGCACTACCCATGCATTATTCCAATCACCTGAGTACTACCCATGTACTCATGCAATAATCCAAGCATTACTCATGCACTTATGCAATCACACATGCAGTACCTTTGCACTTCTCTAATCACTCAGACAGTGTCCTTGCTCTCATGCAATCATTCAGGACATTTTTCTTTCTTTAACCAATAGATCTGGTTCCTTAAGAACTGTTTTTTGTTTGTTTTTAACAATTTTACATTTTTTTGTATTTTTTAAACCTTTTTTCTTTTTTTGTTTGTTTTTGATTGTTTTAAACAATAAAAAACTGAAAACAGCAAATGAGTTGTTTAGCAATAAGCAAAGAAAAGGACATTTTGGAGCACATTACAAAAATATGTTAGCATTTGTGTGCTTTGATGGCAGTTGTAATACACTGCTCTGCGATGCACAGTTTTGCATCACACTTTTTACACACGATGGCCACTTCAAACATTTCAGGTACGATATGGGGCCTTGGAGCATGTGGAAATTGTTGAGAGGAAGTCAAAGGGACATTTAAGTCTTGCTGTGCCACTTCAGTCACTTGTCTTCTTCTTTCTTCTCTGGCCAAGTGTAGAGGATGGGGAGTTTCAAGATGTTTTTATCATGCTGGATGTCCCAAATGAATATTTCTTGTCTGAGCCCCTAGACAAAATCCTCTGACAGATTGTGCAAGTCACTTTGTGAGCATTCACCTTCTTGCCCTCCGGTACAGTAAAAAAGACCCAGACATCACTGTCCTTACTTTTCTTCACTGGCTCCACGATCTCATCCTCTTCCAGCTCCAATGGATCGATGTCTCCAAGGGCAGATGACATAATGTATTTAAAGAAATCAAATAACACACAAAAAAAATGAAAAAAGTACAGAGCAACGCACAACAGGTGTTGCCAGCAAGAAAGCCAAATAATAAGAGGAATATTACAAGAATAGATCCTCCCTCTTACAGAATGAAAATGATTTAAACCAATCAGTTTCTTTCTTTTCCTGCTGACATGAAGTCGCGTAGTGGGCGCACCTGTGAAATATTGTATACACAATTATAAACCATAAATACATGTTTGTACAATATTTTACAAATGATATATGTGAAACTGTTTATACAAATCTGATATTTGAACTTTCTATAGTGAAATTTCACACTTTGAAAATACGTTGCAGTTGTGACCCTGGCGTGATTCCGGCGCGACCATGGAAATACATGCGGGGAGGGGCCGCTTACAGTTTGAGCATATGTTGCGCACTCGTTGCATTTCTTTTCATTCATATTATACTAAAAAAAAATGGTTTACAAATAGTTTTCAAAATTAAATTAGTCAAACACTATAACCAAAAAATGTATTGATAATTTCTTTAATGGTATTTCATGGTTTTCAAATTATGCCGAAGTCGCAACCGCGGCTCGATGCCGGCGCTACCCCTGCATGATTTCTGAACTCTCTATATCTTGTTATTAAAATCACTCTGCATGTTTCATTCTTTATAAAAATCAAAAAATACCCCCAGCATACCCTCCATAGTTTTGACTGTATTTCTGGCTGAATCCAACATAGCCAATATTTTCTATGAATATAACATCTCTGCCAAATCGTCCTTAGCTTCCCTATATTCATTTTGATCTTGTTTATATAGCTTATATTGATGGGCAATTTCCTTACACCATATACCATTCATTTTGGCTTTACATCATGCAATCTTAGTTTGTATTTCCACAACTTCTTGTCCCAGCCTAAGCATGTGTCTCAACTCCAGCTCTGCATAACTGAATGCTTCTCTGGGTGCTCCTGCTTTTAGAGCGTCCCATAATATAGCACTAGAGGAGAATCCCCTATTGACCTAAAGAAATTGACGAGCCCAAGTTAGCATATGATCAATAAATGCTCATCTTCCATAGTTGTCTATCATTTTTCTTCCAGTCCCACAAAACCGACCTCATGCCAGAAGAGCAACCCCCCTGCTAGTAATAGACTGCCTAGTTGCCGCCATTAGCGTATATCCTAGCTCTTCTAATAGAATGTGCTTATTCAAGGAATAAGCATCCTTTGAATACACAGGACATCAGGTTTCATTAAGCGCAAATCTGCAGCTTCCAGTTGCCTCATACTGTTATTGTTTAAGCCGCATACATTAAATGAACATATATACGTATCCCAATAAGAACCATTTTGCCCATTGTGTCTTACCAATTTGACAGACTAGCTGCAGATCTTTTCTTCACAACATTCTGTATTACTTGTATTTACCAATATGGCTTTGCTACGGATTGATTTGTTAATACCCCCCTTTCCTACGCATTCCCTTCCCGTGCCCCAACCGGTGCCCTCCACTAGTCCCTACTACAGACAGCCTTGACCTGTATCAAAACCCTCCCTGTCACCACACCTACATCAAGCAATAAAGTTGATGTTGGTTTTTTAATGAAGCTGCTATTCATTAAAAAAGCAAGTTCTCAAAGTGCCAAAGGGCATACTACCTGCACCCGTCATACTCTTTAAATGTAGCTGATCTTTTGCAGGTAAAAAAGAACATGTACATGGGTTAATATCTGGTAAGCACAGTTTTCTTTGTAATGTCAAAATTGTCATGCTACGACAATTCCATCTAACAACTCTAGGCTGCTTTCAATTTTTAGGGATAGATTTCTCACGCAGTTCCATTGCACTTGCACCATACAATGGGGAGCACGGGCCGACACCGCTACTAATTAAGATTTATCAAGCCATACAAGGCACCTTGGATGGCCCTGTGTGGCTTGATAAATCTAGTGTAACGCAGCACAAATCATTGCATTCCATCACTCTGAACCAGAGAGGCATTCCATGGGTGAAGCATGGGTGTTCCACACATTCATCCATGGAATTTTGTGCATTCCCAAATATGCCATTGCTGGTAGATCTGGGGATGCATCAAAATACTACAGCTCCCTAGATGAAGAGTAATGAGAAGAAATAACTGTATTTAACCCATTTCTTTGCTCTTTCTGCCTGTGCTGTGTTCTTTGGATTCACACTAATAAATCTATAGCTCATTTCTGGTAGTGTCGCACAGAGCAGTCAGGCTTTAATAGCGGAATATGCAGTAAGCATTTCTGAATAACCACAAACTTGATAATCAATGAACACGTCTTAAAAGAAATCTGGCACCAATTTATAGAAATAGAGCAGATTTTTTATAAAAATGTAAACACGAAAAAAAAAAAATCAGATAGGAATAAATCGAGTTATGGATTTTAAAAGGAAAAATAAAATCAATGCATTTCACTATTGCAAATGATATCATTGTGTCAATAGGAAAACCCACTAGGGAAACATGGTCATATGCAGGTCAAGTCCAGTAGGAAACATGGGGGGGGGCTGAGGGGTTACAGTGATGCAGGTAAAGGGAATAGATTACAACAATCAGTTTGAAATGTTCCACTCGTAGGGCCCGGGTAATAGTTTTCCTGGCTGTCCCTGGTGCTGAACACTGGAGCCACAGGTACTGGTTTTGCTGCTCGGGCATTACGGGTGAGGACAGGGATGCAAAAAAGGTAGTGATAAGCACTGAGGCACTGGCCACTCTAAGAAAATAGCCCCTCTTGCAGATGTCCCCACTACTTTTTACCCCATTTGGACTACTATGTCCAGTGCTTTCTCCCTAAAACCGATGTATGTGAATTGGCTCCCTCACTTCGCAATGAATTTACCCCCTTAGTTTATAGAACCAGAAATATCAAGGGCATTGGTAGTAAATGTGTCACCTGGGCAGCAGCATGGTTATGTGCCCCCCAGAAGGAACCACACAAACTACTGGCAGCAAGCCTGACATTGCAGACTGCTAGAGTAGTCCAAACTGCTCAACTTCAACTGTGCCCTCACCGTGTGTAGCACCGTCACCTGCACTGCCTTTAATGTGTGTCAGACACCCTTAAGAAAAGCTTGTGAGTCCAGGAGACTGGGCGTGGACACATAAGTAAAAGCATATGTGTCCCTATAGAAGCTTATCCCATTGAACACCACTATAAGTGTTAGTGGTCCCGTTAGATAACATAGGCTGGCACCTGAGCAGACTTGTGGTCGTAGCTCCATTATGTTGTGTTTGGTATCAAACAAAGTGCATTGTCATCCTGACACAATTCCTGTGTCAAGGGCGATGTGACTTGCACCCAGTTCAAGACTTTAGATGGTGCCCACCTGGTTGCTCTATCTTTTCTATGCTTTGTCTGGCAAGTAAGCCCATTCCTGAGCCTGCTGCCACCAAGACAAGAACAAACCCCTCCGCTTCTCACCTTTTTTTAGTTTGGGTACTGGAGCAAGGCGGAGGATTGTCAAGAGCAGGGGTCTGTTTGGGTGGCAGGGAGAGGTGATAGATAGATTGATAGGTGGTCCATTCTCCTCGAAGGACATGTGGGTAATACAAAGAGATTTAAATTTAATTCTCTCCAACACAGGTAGCCAGTGAAGGGCCTTCAGTGCCTGTTTAGCAGATTGACGGTTGAGGATCTGAAGGAGCAAATGCGCTGCACAGTTTTAAACAATCTGCAGTTTGGAGATAGTTGCTCGGGGAGCTCCGAGATAAAGGCCATTCCAATAGTCCAGGTGAGAAAGAATCAGAACCTGGACCATTATTCTCCTTGCCCAGAAGGGAAGAAGAGAAAGAACTTTAAGGAGCATCCTTAGGATGCCGTAACAGGTGGCAGCCAATTTCGTCGCCTGATGCTCAATATTCAGGGAATGGTCTAGCCACATGCCCAAACTTTTTATCTGATTTTTAGGGGCAAGAGCGGGGCCAAGCCAATTTGGCAACAGCAGTCTGGTATTGAAGAGGGGGGAATAGCCTAAGAACATTAACTCTGTCTTTTCTCCATTCAGTTTGTGTGAGGAGAGCTCCATCCTGAGAACAAAGACGTGGTCAAGAAGGAGGTCATACCTTATTCCTCCCATGGAGGCTAGTGAATGGGAACATCAAAGTTGTGAGCTTCTAGACATGCATCAGGGCAGACACCTGGGGTAGGAAACAGCCCTTCTCTGGTCCCAGAAACCTCTGCTCGGGGACAGGTGGAAAATTAGCTTTGCAAGGTAGTGTAAATCTGGTGCACAGACATAATATCGACTCCAAAATATCGTTTGGACAGAATATTGAGTTTTAAATATCGTTTGGAGAAAATATCGACAGGACAGAATATCGACAGCCAAAATATCGTTTTTAAGGTAAGTGAAGTAATATCGACTGTAAATAATATAGAAAGTGAAAATATCCAAGTATATAATCTAGATAGTAAAAAATATCGTTTTTTAAATAATATGTAATTATTTATAGTGTTTTTATGTTATAATATGTGTGAAAAGTGTCATTTTATGTTATAATTATTTTTAATTAATGACTTTTTTTAAAATTATTGTGTAATTTTATTCTGTAGCGGGTTGTGGGTTTATAGGGGAATAGGGTGGGAAGTAATTTAATTATAATTATTTAAATATGTAAATTTATTAATTGGTAGTAATAATTAATTAATTGGTAATTAAAAAATATATGTTAATTATTTAAAATTTAATTGGTAATTAATTTAATTTAATTTATTAATTGCTAATTATGTAAATTAAAATAATGTATTTCCTGTAGCGGGTTGTGGGTTTATAGGGGAATAGGGTGGGAAGTAATTTAATTATTATTTATTAAATATGTAAATGTATTAATTGGTAGTAATATTTAATTAATTGGTAATTAAATAATATTTGTTAATTAATTAAAATGTCATTGGTAATTAATTTAATTTAATTGATTAATTGCTAATTATGTTAAATTAAAGGGGTATTTTTAGGGTTCAGGGTCAGTTTTTAGTTTTTGGGTAAAGGGGTATTTTTAGGGTTCAGGGTCAGTTTTTAGTTTTTGGGTAAAGGGGTATTTTTAGGGTTCATGGTCAGTTTTTAGTTTTTGGGTAAAGGGGTATTTTTAGGGTTCAGGGTCAGTTTTTAGTTTTTGGGTAAAGGGGTATTTTTAGGGTTCAGGGTCAGTTTTGGGTTTTTGGGTAAAGGGGTATTTTTAGGGTTCAGGGTCAGTTTTTAGTTTTTGGGTAAAGGGGTATTTTTAGGGTTCAGGGTCAGTTTTTAGTTTTTGGGTAAAGGGGTATTTTTAGGGTTCAGGGTCAGTTTTGGGTTTTTGGGTAAAGGGTTTTTTTAGGGTTCAGGGTCAGTTTTGGGTTTTTGGGGTACAGGGGTACAGTGTAAAAATAAAGTAAAATTAAATTTACATTAATTTAATTTAATGAAATGAAATGAAATTAAATTATATTTAAATAATTGTAAATAATTTAAATTAAAAAATTATTATATACTTACCAATACTTACGTTGTAATGGTAGTGCGTTGTAAAAGTTGCGTTGTAACGTCATATATCCACTGTTGCACTCTTTGCAGTGGGAATAGTAATTTTTACTCTTTTGTATTTGTACGTTAATAATATTGGCTATTATTTAATTAAATTTTGTTACTATATATATATATATTCACTGAAAAAACCATAGGTTATAGACCATATATAGTTAGGAATTAGCATTTAAAAAACCTTATTTTACTCACACAAAACCATTGAAATTCCATATATAGTTAGTTGCACTAACTATATATCGCGCACCCGCAATCCACTGCTGATCATGTCACATATTACATCATTCATGACATGGTCAGTGACATCACTGATGACATCACTGATGACATCTCAAATGACATCACTGATGACATCACTGATGACAACATCCAGTGACTGTATGTTTCTGTAAAGTTAAAATATGTCTTACATATTGAAGAATGAGTGGATGTATAAGTGTCTGGATGAAGGATTTAGTAGGTGCGTGACTGACTGTATGAGTGAGTGATTAAATGTGTCTCACTGAATGCATGGGTTAGTGACTAAACTGTCTTAATTTGTGCATCATTATGTCTGTTGTGATGTAAACTGCTGCATGTGTTGATCATTAGCTATATGAGACGCTATATGTGTTATTAATTGGTTGCCCAAGTATTTCTATGGGAGATTGAGTTTGTGTGGGGGTGGCTGAAAGGTGTGTGACTCTATGCATAGATGTGTGAGCAGTTTATTCACTAGGTGTATGAGTTCAAGACTGCATGTGGAAACAGCTACATGGGCAGTTGACTGTGTGCATGAGTGTATTGATGAGTGAATGGATATCTCAATGCTACATGTCATAGTAAGTACATATGTAAAACACAGTACATGTGAGAGTTGGCATATATAAATAACTGTGCATGAGAGCCACTGAATGAGTGAGTGGTTGTATCGATCATTGTGAACTTGTATCAGGGATTGTATAAGAGAGTAAATATGTGTTAGTATATGTTTCAATAAGTAAGGTGTGTTTAACTGTATAGTTGAAGAAATGGAGGTGAGATTGTTTCTTTGCATGACTGACTGGGTGTGTGAGTAACTCCATGGATGAGTGGCAGTGTGTGAGTGTCTGTATACACTGAGTGTATCTAAGGTTATATTAGAGTCTGAAGAGGTTTATCGTATTAGCACAAGAATGATGTCAAATGAGATGTCATCAGTGATGTCATCAGTGATGTCATTTGAGATGTCATCAGTGATGTCATCAGTGATGTCACTGACCATGTCATGAATGATGTAATATGTGACATGATCAGCAGTGGATTGCGGGTGCGCGATATATAGTTAGTGCAACTAACTATATATGGAATTTCAATGGTTTTGTGTGAGTAAAATAAGGTTTTTTAAATGCTAATTCCTAACTATATATGGTCTATAACCTATGGTTTTTTCAGTGAATTTCAATGTTTTTTTAATAGCAAATATCATAAGCTGTCGAATGTCAAGTACGTGGTAAGTAAAAACATTTTCGTGTTTATGCACACTGATCTGCTTTGAATGCTGCCCCCCACCCCTCATTTCTATTAGGAGTACTCTCTCTTTGCAGATAGTGAAGGGTAGTTAACGCAGGCCTTTGCCCCCGTTGCCCCCGTTGTAATCCGTCGTGCCTGCTTCTCTCTCCATTTGATTGATTGTTCTCTTTGGTTCATTCTCTATTTACAAACAAGCACAGAGTCGCAATACTCTGTTTAGTCTTTGCAGATAGCGAAACATCGTGTAAAAAAACAAAAGGAATCGAGCAAAATCAGTAGGCCACTAATGGGATCTCTTTTTGACCTCCCTAAAATAGAAACATTAGGAACAACCTGTTGATAATACCAATGTGTATGTACATAAGCGGCGTTCATTTGTGTTCACAGTACCCCTTGTTGATTGTTTGAATCGAGCATTGAATTGTTCGAAGTTGATTCTCTTAAGAATCTTCCCTGCCTGCAAACGAGGAAGAATAGGAATATTCTCTCTCCCTTTGCAGATAGTGAAGGGTAGGTAACGCAAACCTTTAACACGTCGTGCCTATTTCGTTCCTCATTGATTGATTGTTTCCCCAAACATTGACTGTTTGGGAATTGGTTCTTTTTGGAGGTATTCCCTGTTTGCAAATATACGTAGGAAAATCTTTGCAAATAGTGAAAGGGTACGTAATGCGGACCTTTCTCCCCCGTTGTAATCTGTCATGCCTATCTACTCCCCACTGATTGATGCACCTGTTTCACCCGGACCATTTACTAGAGATACGTCATCTGGCCCGACCAGAGAGCACCCCTAGTGAAAAGGACATATGCAATAATAACGAAGTGATCACTGTATCCTGTTAACAGAAACTTTAGCATGAAACAACCTGGAAAGAAAAGAATACGAAAACGAAAATCAGTAGGCCACTGATGAACATGAACTTTTATTAAACAACGAACAAAGAAACGATAACATAACATAATGATAAAACCTATTAATGTCCTAGAAACAAGAAAACGTTAAAATATGCCAGTGGTGAGAGACCAGAAAAACAGTAAGAGAAACCAAATCACCCCTCGCTGTCCCACCGCCTGCCACGCCAAAAAAATCGATAGAGTAGGGAAAATGCAAGTCAGTAGAACATCCGCCCCCACTCTGGAAACTTCCAAGGTGGGGCAGGGTTGCGGCTACGCCCAGCCGGGAGCAGCCCATATAAGGCGGGTCCTGCTGCCACGCCTCGGCCAGGAGATCCTAACGTAGGGTGTAGCCGGAGGAGAGGCCGAGGCCAGCGGGACCCGGCCAGGGGATTGCCTTTACAACGCTGAACAGTTGCAGGGGGGGGGAATGTCTCCTCGACCCTCCCCTCTCTCTCCCAGTCCGGCCGCGGTGGCCCTTGACAGTTTCAGGTAGTCCCGCCACATGCTCTTCCGGTCCGGCCACCAACGGTCGGGGGGCCGAGGCCGACGGGATCCGGCTGCAGCCGATAAACCAAGAAACCCGTTCATGGGGCCAGAGCCAGGGGCGTCCGGCCGACATCTACCGGAAGCCCGGCCCGAAGACGGACGGGACACTTCTTCTTTCTTGAATAATGGCTGCGACAACACTGGGGGGGGATGTCTTGCACATGCCTCCGACCCCCCCCCCCCCTCGTCCTCATCGCCTGGTCCGGCCATAACAAATCTCAAGCGAGACGCCGTGGGGTGCACTGGGAGGGAGAGACGGTGCGAACAGGCCTCTCCCGCCTCCCCAGGTGGAGGCTTCCCAGCTGCACCCTCAGCGCTCCAGGCGCCCGGAAAAGGGTTCTTCCACTGTGGCCATGCTGCAACGTCTCGCCCGGCAGGGTGGAGCCCGTTCGCTCATTTGACCCCGCGATCGCCAGTAGCTATCGAACTCTCAAAATGGCAGTCGACCTGGCAAGAGCGGGCCCAGCATAAAGAAATGGCCCGGTCACTGGTTGACTCCACCACCGTAGTCCTCCACGACCTTGAAGATTCTAGAGGAGCCGCGGGAGTCTCCAACCCCCGATGGGGAATGACTGCCATGATCGCCCGTGGAGTGACGAAACTGTATCCGCGGGACGTCGGCGCTCCCATGCTGGCGCCAGCCTCACTTTGAATTACTAGAATCCTGCAGACCTCAGTTCCGGTGAAAGCACAGTGTGACCCGGTAGGAAAAATTGTTGCACCCCCTCCCCTTTTTGACTGATAGTTCAAACCACCGATCCTTTCCTTTGCCCTTTTAACGGAACTTTAAACTGCCTCCCCCTCTTTTACATTTTCTAGAGAAAACAAAACATTAACCACTACATTAGCATAGCAGTTGACACCAGAACTGTATTCAAATTGAAAACCAACAACATCTTCAACAGAATCCTTTTTGTTTCTGCTGTGACCCTGCTACAGCACAGGCATTGTCCCCAGCAGTAATTCTGCAATGCCGGTAAGAATAGCTGTGGTGCCTACTGGACTCACTCACCCCCGCGGCGCCCCACGCCGTTATTTGCCGGGCGGCAACTTACTAGACATCACTTTCGTGCCATCTAGATTTCAGCGCGTTCTGCTGCCTTGGAACTATTCGCACAACAGACTGCTACTGACGACCCACCCCCAGGCAACATCTTCTGAATTTTCATAATTTGAAAGAACTAGTAACATGTCCTCATCAGGAATTCAAAAGAAATTGCCACGGTCTCTTCGTTGTTTAAATGTTTTTACTGTTTTTGTTTTGTTGTATATATTTATATGTTATTAAAGTTTTATATTCCTACTACTTTGTTGGAGTGCTATATATTTTTAATGTGACACATAATTGTAAAAACTTTGATGTACAAAGAGTCATTCCTGGAATCTTCCGCTTCAGGCCTGGTCCCCTCCCCAATCACAATACAGGATGGTTTTCAGATAGTAGGAACACGTGTGGTGTGACGGATCTCATCGGGTGTGGGCCTTGATCTACTATAACTCCTTTGAAGAGGGGTGATTCTTTACAGCAGGGGCCATAAACTACATCTGCAGGGCTAGGTGATAGCCTGGACAATCGGACACAGAGGAAGAGGAGTGTCAGAGGGTGCGGTAGTGAATAGGGCGAAAGGGAGGTGTCGGGCGGGCACAGAGTGTGATTTTCAGGGAAGAGCAGCGCAGATGGGGGGAGGTTTATTGCCGATGCATAAGACAGAGAGCGGGGGTGACCAGTGCCTGGGGAAGATGCTTGCGAGGGTGGGGAGCCATGCTACGAATCGACAGCGTGCAGAGAGTGGGTCTGGTCAAGGCATCTAAAATGGCTGCCGTGCACGACAAAAGTGTGGCATTTCAAAAAAGGCAAGATGGCACAGACAATGTTTTTCAACACTTCCTCATTTCCTTCGAATCGAACGTTAACAGACGTTGGTGCATATTACCAAAGTTAAGCGATATTTATCGCTAACGATGCTTACCAACAAATTTTTTACCGCTAAGCATCGTCAGAAATTATCGAAGATAAACCTTGCTATTATCAAGGTTTATCGCAAATGCGATAATAAACGGCCGCAATGCATGAATATCGCTAAAAAGTCAGCGATATTCATGCATTACCGAGCTAATGCTCTTAGCCATGTTATCCACCTCCCATTGGATAACATGGCTAAGAACTGCTCAGGGCAGGTGTTACTTTTTGGAGATATTCGCGCTTAGCGCGAATATCTCAAAGTTGGTAATAGGAGATAGATATCTTGCATGTTGTAATGCAAATTATTGTGGTATATGGAACTCATACCATAATCTCTCAGGAAAGCAGAAACTGATCCTTTTGGGACCGCCTAAAAAGGCCTAGGGGGTGAGGGGTACTCTACTTTGCCCCCTTTTCACGTTCCGAACTATTTTATTTTACTCTCTTCTGTAATTACACAAAATAGCAGCGATAAGATGCATCGGAGACACACAGTGAGAGAAAGGAGGCCGGAGATGAAGAAGAGATGTCAAATACACATTGGAGATAATATAGTGGCAGAAGGGAAGTAAATATGAGTAAACTTACCATGTAACATAAAAATGTTGCACTCTATACTATAACTCTCATTTTATACTACAATCACTTCGCTACAACCTCATAAATTAAAAATAAAAATGAATAATGTCTCAAACAATTTTTGATTTCTAAATATAAATTTATTCTTCAGAATTTTCTAAATTTGAAAGAACTAGTAACATGTCCTCATCAGCAATTTCCTCATGAAAAGTCTGCAATGATGATTCTTGTAACTCTATGGTCTCCAAACATTCGATAAATTCGCCATCAACAGATTGATCAAAAAAATCATTCAAGTCATCTCCTCCTTGTGACAATATTTCATTATTGGTGCTGTCAATTTCAATCAATGTAGTGGAATCATTCAAGTCATCTCCTCGTGACAATATTTCATTATTGGTGCTCTCAATTTCAATCAATGTAGTGGAATCATTCAAGTCATCTCCTCCTTGTGACAATATTTCATTATTGGTGCTGTCCATTTCAATCAATCTAATGGAATCATACAAGCCATCTCCTCCTTGTGACAATATTTCATTATTGGTGCTCTCAATTTCAATCAATGTAGTGGAATCATTCAAGTCATCTCCTTGTGACAATATTTCATTATTGGTGCTGTCCATTTCAATCAATCTAATGGAATCATACAAGTCATCTCCTCCTTGTGACAATATTTCATTATTGGTGCTCTCAATTTCAATCAATGTAGTGGACAATTCAAAAGAAATTGCCACGGTCTCTTCATTGTGAGCCATTTTATTTTGAAATTGCTTGCTGTAAATTGCAGAAAAAAATAATCACTTTCATTTATCGTTTTTAGTAATACATAATATAAAACTAACTTTATCAAGTATTTAGTATAACAGAAGGACTGCAAATAAATAACAGAAAACATTTTTCAAATTATCTTCAAGTGTACAACATAGTTTCCCTTACAAATTAACAACTCACCTTTTTAAAAGTAGGAGAAGTGTTAGTACTGTGTAAATCAAACACCAGAAATTCACCACCAAAAATTCCTCACAAATGTACCTCAGACAGTAGTATCACAAAATGGCTGTGGTTTCCTTTCATTTGACATATATACATAACCAATTAACTTTCATCACACACAAATACAAAACCAAAGTAACATTTTAATTGGTTCTAAATTTCAACACTTTCAAATGTGTTTTCCCCATGCAATTTTCCATAGGACATTTACATACGTCTACAGCCTGAATGGCTGAACGGAATTACACCAAACTTGGCAAAATGGTACATCAAACCTAAGAGGTCAGGAAGGATCTACTATGCCCCCTTATGCTCATTTCCCCCTTCGCTTTGGCCTCCTCTTGTCTCTCAATCCTACCGAGAGACAAGATGGCGGCCGCTACGGACTGTTTGGAATGTTGACAGACGCCGGAGAACCAATCAGCTTCGCAAAGCTCCGTAACGCGAAAAGTACGCAAAGCGGAGCGCTGTTACAGATATATATCTTTTTTTGAACGTTAATTTCTCAAAATCCACTGGAGCACACATATTGAGACCTAGCAAAGGCACATCGGGCTACCAGTCCCTAATATTTTACCAAGTTTCGTGCAAATCCATTCAGCCGTTCGATTATTATTATGATTTTTTTTTTTTGCCCCGCGGGGCCCTTTTAAAACCTCCACATCAAACCTAGGGGGTCAGCGAGGATCTACTATGCCCCCTTATGGTCATTTGCCCCTTCGCTTTGGCCTCCTCTTGTCTCTCGATCCTACCGAGAGACAAGATGGCGGCCGCTACGGACTGTTTGGAATGTTGACAGATGCCGGAGAACCAATCAGCTTCGCTTCACAAAGCTCCGTTGCGCGAAAAGTCCGCGAACCGGAGCGCTGCCCAGTCCGCTGTTACAGATATATATCTTTTTTTAAACGTTAATTTCTCAAAATCCACTGTAGCACATATATTGAGACCTACAAAAGGCACATCGGGCTACCAGTCCCTACAATTTTGCCAAGTTTCGTGCAAATCCATTCAGCCGTTCGGGCTAAAAGTGAGGCCAACCGCCCTATGGAAAACTCAATGTTAAAAACACGTTTTGGGACCCCCCTTTTTTCTCGACCCCCCCTGGACGAACCCCCCCCCAATTTTCAGGGGCTGCTCAGAAACAAAATGTGCCATTTTCCTGAAAATTTCAGCCAATTCCGTACACAAACGCCAAAGTGATTAGACATAGAATTTTCAAAAAACCCATAGAGAAAAAATCCTAACTATATATACCTACTGGCGACCGCCAGTAGGTAATATGTTTTAAGAAATATGATTAAAAAATATTATTTTTTTACTTTCATTAATTATTTAATTATTAAAAGTTATTTTAAGTATTGTTAATTATATTTTAGTAATTAATTTTTTATATTAATGTAATTAAACATTGTTTTTATTAAAGTCGATATTTTTTACAACTATATTTTTGTAAACGATATTTTGTACTCGATATTTTTGTACTTACCTGTTTGTACATACAAACTCGATATTTTGGTTGTAGATATTTTTTCCTCGATATTTTGGGTAGTCGATATTTTGGCAGTCGATATTATTTCAGTGATCCGTAAATCTAGTATACAGTTAAGGGGTGGCAGAATAGAGGGATCTGGGTAAAAAAGGTGCCCAATTCCACCTGATATGGTTACTAAAGGGGTGGATTCTCTGTAGGAGCTAGCTGCCCATTTGATATTAGTCTCCTTACCCCTAACTTCCCTTACTCTAGGATGTAAGGGTCTCCCCTGACACCTCAGCTCTAATAGACCTTATTCAAAGAAGGAAGGGGAAGAAGCTGTGTCCACAACAACAACTTTTTCACGTTTATTTGTTTTGTGCATGCAAACACCAGCGGCTGTTTTGTATATTGTGCCATGATTGCACCAGCAGCTGAGTTTTATCTATATCTGGTTACCTTTGGTTTTTTAAATAACTTTAAAAGGAAACATTTTTACGTATAGCATTGATTGCTACTGCGGCAATTATTGTAGTGCACTTGATAGCACCTGCGGCTGTTCACTTCTAGTTGGGTATTGTTTTTGACAAATTTCACTACATTTTGCGAAATCTAAATTACAAAAAACTCATTATCCATTAAGACCGTGGGGGTTTAATGGCATACACCGTTTCGTGGTTGCCAAGATCTATAAGTTCACATATCCTTATCCTGCACTTCTTTTGGCCCGTTTTTTACATGATACATTCAGGCACGGAGAGAGTAAGTGACTTGCCCAGAATCACAGGATGTTTCCGCGACCCCAAGGGTCAAACCCTGGACTCTATCAGCAGCGTCGGGCGTTTATGCCGACGGACCACCTCCCCTCCCTCTTTATTACCGCATGCATTTGGTCATTTCCTTTCTAAAACTTTGGCCGCTATGAGGACACCTCTGAGCAAGAGAGCAACCAGCGCTGCTCGATTGGTTAGCTATATGGCGGCACCACTGTCTCACTCGAGCACCTACATATCAGATATGAAAGTGGCCTATTTCTATCACGCAAAATCGACCAGAAGGCATCGGGTGCTTTACGCGAGCACCATATTTACATCACACCTTCGGGGCGGGGAAATTAAGTGATTTGGCCTGAATCTCACAAGGCGTTTTATGTCTCCTGGGCAAACCCTGTCTTATTACTTTTTAAATTAACCGCTTGGAAAACGGAGTGGATGTTACTCATACGTTCTTGTCCTTATGCTTACGATCCTGACCTCACTGTCCAAACTATCTCTTGGTGGCCCGACATGGATTCACTAGACCACTAGGTGGTAGCATAGCCTAAATGTGGAAAAATATCCCCTCTTAGTTTTTATGTAGAGAGGACTTCACCTGAGGGTGACAGAGCGTTCCACCATAGGAACAGCAGCATTACATGCGGTGAAATTTACTCAAATGGGACCAGATAAAAAACAACGTACCTGTATGGGCAAAGCTTGATGCACCGATAGCCTCGATACGCCAAAGTCCGTGCTTGGTTATAACCATGGACGTACTACAGGCCCCTAAGCCCCGTCTTCTAAGAAGGTGATTCCAAAAGAAAACCCCATTGCTGCGGATTTTGCTCCAACTACAATACATTAGCTTCCCATCCTGTTTGCTAGCGACCAGGGCCAGTCTGAGCTCAACTAACACAATAATTCAAAAAGCCAGTGTAATTTGCTCATTTTCAAAAAAATAACCTTGTAGTGGATGAGACGGTAAGCCGAGATTTTACTCGGTGTTCACAACCTGCCGCGTTTACAAATGCAAATAGGATGCAATTGGCATTCTGCCGATCCACTGCATGTAATACGGTATTTCCCGCGTTTGTTTAAATTAATGGAGATGCCAGAGATCAACCTGTTACCTAATATATTCCCAACATGATCTCCACCACTGAGCTACGTCCACTTTCATTAGAGGGCTTAATGGCTTGCTCCCCGGCCCTGCCTATCTGCTGCCTGATTAACGAACTCAAGATGCTCGGAGCTTCAGCCAGGTTGTAACAAACTGAACCCATACATACGGCTGCGACACTGTGTGGGCACACCAGGAGCAAGGGGAGCCTGAATCCTCTTACGTTATTGATTAATTTAACTCTGACCTTATGGGTAGCGCCGTCTAGTACTGGCGGGGGGCACTCGAGGTTAGGCCCCATCTTTACGGTTTATTCTACTCTGCAGTCATTTGTCTCACCTACATCCAATCTGTATTTCTTAAAATTACACATGTACCTGCACAAGCGTTTTAAGATTACCATACGTGCACACATAAAACAACACCTTGTCTCGCTCTAGCATTGTATTACCAGATGGTCTCCCATCCAAGCCATTACCCGGCCTGACCCTGCTTAGCTTTCTTACGGGCCGGTAATAGCAGCATCAGACTCCATGCTAACACACCATTCTGCAGCGGGAGCAGGCACCGCAACCGACACTAAAGTCCTGTGCACACTGCAGGGAGCTAAGAGCTCCTTCCAACACTCCTGGGTCGAACCCGGCACACGCGCCACCGGCTCACCTTAAAGAGCAGCACCATGCCGACAATCATGCAGCTGCCCAGCTCCTGAAGGTTTCCTGTTCCTCTTGCAGCTGCACCACCTCCACTCGACCAAGGCACTGCACGGCGACGATCGGCTGTCCTCTACACTTTTGCATTCCTCTGACTCATCCCGCGACGCACATCCCGGTCCAGCTGCACCGCACGTCCCGATCCAGCTCCTTTCGTCGATGAAGCTTTCAGTGTGAGGACCTGCAGGGGAAACAAGAAAAAAAAAATTAGCGGCCTCTGCAGCAGGGGCGAGGAGCGGGCCCATGGAGCGCGGGTGCAAGAGGCCGCTTCCCGCACCCCCGGGCCTTTTCTAGCCTCCTGGTCCCACCCCTTGACCCGGAAGCACTCACCCGCTTCTGGGTCAACGGTGGGACCCATAGCCAATCAGGAGTGGAGGGGGGGGCGGGCCCAGCCATGTGTGCGTGGGGGCCGAGCGGCCCCCCTTTCCTTCGTGTATGTTTGATAGTGCCTTCCTGTTTCTCTGTCCACTTTTGATGAGACAATAAGGTTTTGATGTATTTCAGCTGCAGCGTCGCATGCGTGAGGAATTGTATTCATCAACTTGGAAACGTTCCCGCCTTTTCAGTTATTACTCAGCTAAGTAGACGTATTTAATGTGTTTTTGCTCATATTTCTGCAACATTTGAAAGTCATTCCATGGCTATAATATTTATCATTGCAGAGACGGTGACTTTTATACATCAACAGTTTTTCAATGTACTGGACAAGGTTATACTGCCATCTAGTGAGCCAAGTTGGAATTCTTCTTTTGAATTTGTGATCATCTATCTTCTGTGGCTTTAATTCATGTGTGTTTCTTTTCTTCTCTTCTCCAAGAAATGTTTCAAGCCACGCCTGTCTATCATCGCAGTGACAGGCACACCTATGACTTTGGTTAATCAACATGCATGTTTTAGACTTACAGTTCTTATTTTAAATCATTTGAACGCCTGTCTACCTCATTCCGGTGACAGGCACACCATTGTCAATGTGTTATTACAAGTTTTAACGCAAAAATGTTTTCTTTCACCGATAATTGAAGTTTATATGCTTTCAGTGTATTTTTACAGCATGCTAACATCACTAAATGGGTACTTTATAGGTGTTTTGTTAGCATAGGAGTGGGTTTTAGTCCCATTTCCTTTTAAAATATTGTATCCCTGTCTAGGGATGGGAGTGGGTTTTTAGTCCCACGACCCCAGTTTACAGATATTGTATCCCTGTCTAGGGATGGGAGTGGGTTTTTAGTCCCACGACCCCAGTTTACAGATATGTTATCCCTGTCTAGGGATGGGAGTGGGTTTTTAGTCCCACGACCCCAGTTTACAGATATGTTATCCCTTACTAGGGATGGGAGTGGGTTTTTAGTCCCATGACCCAGTTCACATATTTTATCCCTCACTAGGGATGGGAGTGGGTTTTTAAGTCCCATGACCCTTTGTTCACACTCTACATTTGGGATGGGTATCAGCCCCATTTCCTTGTTTTTAGTAAAGGGGGTGTCAGTCCCACCTTTGTTGTGTTGGTGTTGGGTGCCAGTCCCCAGACTTTAATAGACGTTGTCATGTGTGTGGCATTTTTCTTTTGATGCTATACTGTGCTGCATTGGGTTTTTGTTGCACAAGTCCTTGGGTTTTAGTCCCATGTGACACATTATTTACATTTGGGTTTCAGTCCCAAACAATGTTTATTTTTCACTTGGGTTTTAGTCCCATAATGTTCCTCACGTGAGGGGTGGCGTATTGGGTTTTCGCCACAGTCTTCTCACGTGAGAAGTACTTCCTTGGGTGTCGTTCCACTCATTGTAGTCAAGTCTTCATTCTTTACTTACATATTTTCTGTTCATTATCAAAGGAGGAGGATAGTGTTAGTAGTGTTTTTCTATCTCTATTGCTTTCTTCCTTCTTTCTTTTCTTGGTTGTCTGTTTTCGCTCTTGCGATGTGGTGTCACCTTAATCCCTGGGTTTACAGATATATTGCTATTATTGTATATTTAAATTGTGTATAGTTTTTCTCTTTATTGTTACTTTTCTCTTTTGTTTTTTTATCATTTTGAGAGGAAGAGGATAATGTAGTATCCTCAGGTTGTATCTATATGTTCCTTTACTCCTCTGCATCTAGCTGCTCAGCCAGTGTGAGTGTTCCGGTTAGAATGTTAGTGTGAGTGGAATGTTTGGGTGCCCGGTGTGTGAGTGTGGTCAGTTGAGGATGGGCTGAGCAGCTAGGAGCCTGCTCCTCGTGGGGCTGTGATTTACCACCCACAGGACTTGTTAACCAACCTGTGAATAAACCTACTTGGTTACATCTTACCTTCGTGGCGTGATTACTACACCGCCGCAGCGAAAGGGTTAAACACTCACACTGCAGCACAATTGTTGTACATGAAGTACTGGGAAGCTGTCGAATTCAAATAGCGGAAATAGGCTGGGGTTTCACAGACTCCTTCATTTTAGCTTTTTGGAAATTAGAAATAAAATAAACATGAAATATTATTGCAAAATGCGAACTTTCTGTTTTAGCAATAATATTTGTGGCTATTTTAGGAGAAGATTTGAATGGCTCTTCATTTGTTTTGCGACATACTTTTATTTTTTGGTGTCATGGTCTTGCCTCTGTGGGAGTTTTAACATCCTGTGATTTAGAGTAATTTACTATATTTCTTCCTGTCTGAACACTACACATATGCAGCTTGTAACCGCAATGAATGTCTTCCTAGCTATGCTGATGTCTCGGTTCACTTTTCAAGGACCTTCCATAAATAAAGCCTGGGAGCCCACCTCTGACTCCACCCTGGCACCGGGTGGTACAGAAGGTGTGAGTGGTTGCAAGTCTACTAAGGTGCTAGGCGTTGATTGAGGTTTACAGTCACACACCTGTAACTCTGCTGTTTCACCACCTGCAGCGAATGTTTTCCCCTCTTTCAAATCTAAACTGACTGTTTTGAAAATTATCACAGTTTTTATTTATTTTTTTATGTATTTTTATTTTATACGTCACAAATGGACGTTTTGATCATGAGTTGTATAAACCATTTGCTTTATAGTAATAAGGCTGTGTTAGATTCTTCATTTTATAAACATCATTTGCTTTGTGATTTGGACAGTGCAGTGGTGTGCAGCAGGTTATAAGTTAAATACCAGATCAATAGAGAGGCCTAGAATGCTGTCTCTCTTCTCCCTCCCTTTGTATCCCACTCTCCAGTCAACACACATACACAGTGCATTCTCGGTCTAAATAATATTAGTGTCTGTGTGATTATTGTTTAATCACTCCTATATATATATATATATATATCTATACTCCTATATATATATATATATATATATTTGTCACAGCTCCCTCGCGAAGGAACAGATTGGGTCGCACTCCACGGGTTGTTTTTTGCAATTTTTTTTTTATTTTCTCATTACATTCCACAGGCAGATATTACGATCTACGCGTTTCGGTATTTCAAATACCTTGCTCACGATCAACCGTTCACTTGACTCCCCCTACCGAAACGCGTAGATCATAATATCTGCCTGTGGAATGTAATGAGAAAATAAAAAAAAATTGCAAAAAACAACCCGTGGAGTGCGACCCAATCTGATCCTTCGCGAGGGAGCTGTGACAAATGGATTAGCAGCGTGGTTCAGCTGCAGGGCGCCGCACCCGCTTTGAGCGCTGTCTGAGTGGCTAAAGGAACCAGCAATGGAAAATATATATATATATATCTATATATCTATGAGCAAGGGCGGATGCCCGAAACGCGTCAGATTTGTTAAGCTCAACTTTGAAATAAAAATCTGTGCCTTTATCTATATTGGATTCGTGTGGTTTTCCTTGGTCGTTGGTATACGGAGCCTTTGGAAAGCTACAGCTGCTGTATATATATATATATATATATCTACATATGCCCCTTGTGCACACAATCAAATATGTGTGAAGGAGCGTATATAATCGCACAATATTTAGTTGTGGTCCTATTAGTTACTCCTGGAGAGTGTTGGTAAGGTAGTGTTATAGCAATTGTGGCACTCTGTAGTGTACTCTTACTTTTGGGTATGGGTTGTGGTGAAAAGTGCAGCTGCAACTCTCTTGTGTAAAGTTAGTTTGACATTTTAGTGTCTACTTGGGCATATATTTAAGATACATTACACTCTAAAAGGTGAAATTATTATCCGATTTATTTATAAAAAAAGTTTTACTGTTAAAATGTTTCCATTATAGCCTCACTTTTACCCATGGTTTTACTCCATGCTGTAAGCAAGAATACATGCATTACATGTACATTCTGCATGCAATGCTGTCCAAGGGTTGCCACAGCCATGCACATATTCACACTATACCTGATCTGCCATGTTGCTATAAATGCAGCTATAGTGTTTGCTGAAACTATGAATCACTGGGGCTGACAGAGTGCTTTTAAGAGGCCTACACTGTAATATTGTGAAAGGTACTTGAGAGGTGGAAAAACAAAGAAGAACAGTACAGAGTGCCACGGGAAAGGACAGTGTTGTCCTGTACATCACCAGCACACAGAGGATGACATGTGTTTGTGCTGCAGGGCTCACAGTGTCAATGTGAGGCTTACTTTAAACAAGAAGTTAAACAAGTACATGATAACTCCTCCATCTATGAGGACTAAACACTAGCCAAACATGAACAAAGTGTTCAAAGTTAGTGAGAATGGGCTTTAGGCAAAGAAGGATTAGTGGTTTTGAAAGGAACACACCTCCATTAATATATTGTTTCGGCCACATTTGTCTTTTTAACAGCTGCTGTTATGTTTGTGTTGTTCGGTGATTAAACCTGCCACTTGTGAAGTCACCGATCCCGGACATCATAAAAAGATTGACTAATGCAACATCTATAAAGGGAAATACATTGCCTTCTATATGTTGTCACAGCCGCATTTCTGCTGATGTTTGAAAGGGAACAGACTACACTGTACATGTTGACACGGCCGCATTTCTTTTTAGAGCTGTTGTCAGGTTAGTTCTGTTCGTTGCCAAACCCTATTACTTGCGAAATATTTTTGGGCAAAGAATGATTAATGCTGATATTTTAAAAAGAATACACTGTGCTCTGTGTGTCACCAGAGTCGCATTTCTTTTTTGGAGGTGCTGTTATGTTTGTGTTGTTTACTCGCACACAATGAAGTCAACAACACTGCAATCAACCACAATCTACTACTAAACACAACTATGCTTCACACAACTTCACGTAAATCTTCTCTACAACACTCTACTGTACCCCCAGTCAACAAAACACAAATCTATAATATTCCACTCAATAACGCAAAAAGAATTCAAGTAAACTCAAAAATAACATAACACTCAATTCCAATGGATATCAATCCACTCAACAAAACTGTACATCGCTCTATATAATTATAATCAATAACAATAAACTATACACTATACCACTCTACTGTGCTATTCAAATGAAAAACACTTTATGCAACTCCCTTCATACCACTCCAGACAACGTTAGTTCACTGTAGTGTGCACCTCAATAATCCACCCTGCACCTCTCCTGTACACCGCTCCACAACACTCTATACAACTTAACACAAACACAATACTTCACACTAACAATCTACTACAGTTAATGCTGCACCCTTCCACAATACACCACCAAAATACACATCACTTCAAAAGACTGCACTATACTCAACTTTACAAAACTACACTCAACGCCCCTTTACAACACGTACTTTTACCCATACTAAACAAGAACCACACTAATATACAACAAAACAAAAATATATTTACAAAGACATTGGTGAGACCTATTGGCAGTGCCGGTGCTTGTTTTAGAATGGAAGGCATTTGCATAATGAGGGTTTCTCTTGCACGCCACTGAGAAGAAACTCATGTGACCGTGGGAACACGCATGTATCGGCTTTGAGCCTGTGTCTTAATGTAAATGTGTGGGACTTGTAAAGCGCACTGCTGCCCATAAGCGTCCTGGCGCTGAAGACCGCTGGGGAACCCGTCCTGGCTTTCCCTGTGAGATGGTCCCTTCTGGGTATCTCCAAGGTCAAGTCAAGTCAAGTCAAAGAATTTATATAGCGCACTACATACCCAGAGGGTCTCAAGGCGCTTAGGGAGGGGAGGAGGATTACTTGTCAAATATCCAAGTTTTCAGTTGTTTTCTGAATGCTAGGTGGTTCTGGGTAAGGCGAAGGTCAGTGGGGAGTGAGTTCCATGTTTTAGCAGCCAGGTAAGAGAAGGATCTGCCTCCCATGGTGGTCTTGTTGATGCGAGGTACAGTGGCGAGGGCTTGGCTGGAAGAACGTAGTTGGCGGGAGGGGGTGTAGAAGGACAGTCGTGAGTTGAGGCATTCTGGTCCGATGTCGTAGAGTGATTTGTGTGCGTGGGTTAGCAGTCGGAAAGTGATCCTCTTATTGACGGGTAGCCAGTGGAGGTCTTTCAGGTGACCAGAGATGTGTTCGTTGCGCGGGATGTCTAATATGATCCTGGCTGAGGCGTTTTGGATTCGTTGGAGTTTCTTCTGGAGTTTAGCGGTAGTACCTGCGTAGAGGGTGTTTCCGTAGTCCAGTCGGCTCGTGACCAGAGCATGGGTGACTGTTTTTCTGGTTTCGGTGGGGATCCAGCGAAATGTTTTTTTGAGCATGCGGAGAATGTTGAAGCAGGATGAGGATACGGCGCTGACTTGTCTGTTCATTGAAAGTGAAGAATCCAGGATAACGCCTAGGTTCCGTGCGTGGTCTGTCGGGATGGGGGCTTTTCCAAGGGCTTCCGGCCACCAAGAGTCGTCCCATGCAGAGGGGGATGTACCTAAGATGAGGACTTCTGTTTTATCTGAGTTCAGCTTCAGACGGCTGTGTTTCATCCATTCGGCAACTTCTTTCATTCCTTCGTGTAGGTTAGTTTTGGCGGTGCTGGGGTCATTGGTGAGAGACAGGATCAGTTGAGTGTCATCCGCGTAAGAGATGATGTTGAGGTTGTGTTGGCGGGCGATGGCCGCGAGGGGGCTCATGTATACGTTGAAGAGGGTGGGACTGAGTGAGGATCCTTGTGGTACGCCACAGATGACTTCAGTGGCCTCGGACTTGAATGGTGGAAGGCGGACTCTCTGGGTTCTTCCGGTGAGGAACGAGGTGATCCATTCAAGTGCTTTTCCTTGTATTCCGATGTTTCTGAGGCGTTGTAAAAGGGTGCTGTGGCAGACTGTGACGAAGGCTGCAGAGAGGTCGAGGAGGATGAGGGCGACTGTGTCTCCATTGTCCAGTAGAGTTCGAATGTCGTCTGTTGCTGCGATAAGGGCGGTCTCAGTGCTGTGTTTTGCTCGGAAGCCAGATTGTGAGGAGTCGAGGGATTTGTTGGCTTCGAGGAAAGCGGCGAGCTGGTTGTTGACAGCTTTCTCGATAACTTTGGCCGGGAATGGAAGGAGCGAAATGGGGCGGTAATTTTTGAGTTCGGTGGGGTCCGCTGTGGGTTTTTTCAGAAGGGCGGTGAGTTCAGCGTGTTTCCAGCTTTCCGGGAAGGTGGCGGAGTTGAAGGAGCAGTTGATGACGTCTCGGAGGTGCGGTGCTATGACGGAGTCTGCTTTGTTGAAGATGTGGTGAGGACATGGGTCTGTGGGGGATCCTGAGTGGATGGAGTTCATCAGGCGGATGGTGTCCTCAGTGGAGATTGGGTTCCAGTCGATAAGGGTGTTCAAGGGGGGAGAATGTTCAGCATATGGTTGGGTGGGTTGGTCTCCGGGTTGGTTGTCGAAGCTGTTGTGGATGTCTGCAATTTTGTTGTGGAAGAATGAGGCTAGGGAGTCGCAAAGGGCTTGAGAGGGGGTGATGTCGTTGGAGTTGGCCGAGGGATTGGTAAATTCCTTGACGATGTTGAAAAGTTCCTTGCTGTTGTTGGCGTTGTTGTCGAGTCGGTCCTTGAATGCTGTTTTCTTGGCCTTTCGGATTAGTTGGTGGTGTGTGCGGGTGGCGTTTTTGAAGGCGTCCTTGGTGCTGGTGGATGGGTCCTTTTTCCAGGCCTTTTCAAGGGAGCGGCAGAGTTTCTTGGACTTCTTAAGATCATCGTTGAACCATGAGGCCTTCTTGCTGCCAGGTTTGCTTTGACGTTGTTTCAATGGTGCTAAGGTGTCGGCGGTGTTGGATAACCATAGGGTGAAGTTGGCGGCGGCTTGGTTTGGGTTAGAAGAGTGGGCTGGGGTGTTTAGAAGGAGCGATGAGGAGATCTGGTCGATGGTGATTTTGTTCCAGTTTCTTTGCAGAGTTGGTTGGAGGTGGTTGATGGGTTTCGGCTTGTTGTAGGTGAAGTGAACGCAGCTGTGGTCAGTCCAGAGGAGATCCGTAGTGTGGCTGAAGGAGACATGATTGCTGGAGGTGAAGATGGGGTCGAGTGTGTGACCTGCGATGTGGGTGGGGGAAGTGACCAGTTGTTTAAGTCCGAGGTTGGCGAGGTTGTCCAAGAGGGTGGTGGTGTTGCGGTCGTTGATCTTTTCAAGGTGAAAGTTGAGGTCTCCCAGAAGGATGTAATCTTTGGAGGGGAGCGCGTGTGGAGTGATGAAGTCTGTGATGTCTTCACTGAATTTTACGCGGGGTCCTGGTGTGAGGTTCCGTGACGATTTTACTCGTGTTTTTAACATTGTCGTAAATACATAATTTTGGTATCAGTGAACCGCAAATAATCCATTTAGTATATCCTGGTGTTTTCGCTATGCTACGAGCAAGAGCACTCCTGTTACAAACACATTTCTGTTCTACCCATGGCATCCATCTTAGAACACAGAAGCCATTTTGTATTCCTTGCCCTCACATAGTCTATGGACACGCAATGACCTCTTTTTATTAAAGGACACGTAGGCTTTAACCGGCGATTCACCTTGCTAGTGACACGTGCACCTTAGGCCAGCAACGCTGTAGCAGCATGACTCGGCAAGAACTGCCTCCCCAGCCTGAGGCCAGTCCTGCTATACTGGTTCTTGTGTTCGTTGGCCTGATCATGATTAAGCGGCCGAAGCTGGTAACCGTGCCCATTTACGACCCACAAACATCTCTTATCCTGTCTTTCTATCTTCTGCACCTGGCTCTGCTCCTTTCCTTCTGGGCCTTTATTAGGGGGAGGTAACAAAATTTACGATGAGGCGGTCCGGGTCTTGAATGAGAAATTGACATGGGATTATGATGGAATAGTGAGAACCCCTCATTCGTAATGTTTTGACATCAGATACTGTTGACGATTCCTGTGCAACGCCAAATATTTATTGTTTAAGACACGAATGTTTAGAACTGTGGTAACATGTAAAGAATTTGCCCCGAGCAGAATATTTAGTATATAAGGAACAACCCTCTTTGTACAAATTGAACAGGCTCCTAGACACTGCCCGTGTGCAGTTTCTGTGACTTCTGTGTCCCTGCAGTAATAAACCTTTGGTCTTTGACGCCACCATCGAGAAGCCCGTGTTTCTGTTTGTTTGTGCACCGAGACAGGTTGAACTCCGGGGTCTTCGGGTGTTTTCCCTGACACCTCTGGACGGAACCAAAAAGTCCAGAACTCCAATTGGCGCCCAACGTGGGGCGACGTCATTCGGTACCTGTCCAAAAGCCTGAAGAGTTCGAGGAGCTTCGTGGGAAGATTTCAGAGGGAGGCGCCCCACTTCATCGATCCCGGCATATCGCAAAAGTGGCCCCGACGTTCTCTTCCACGAGGGTTCCCGTTCAGACGGCTGCAGTGGTCCGTTGCCTTGACCGTCGCCCTGTCTTGGACCCGAGGTGCAGTCCTCAGTACGGCGAGACGTGACGGGTTTCTCCTTGGTGACGTCTTCAGTGCCTCAGTTAAGTATTTTGTGAGGGTTGCTCCTGTTTGGTTAATCCTTTTAGTTCTCAGTTCAGTTCAGTTCTGTAAGATTATCACTGGTTATCCTGGTTACGATAATCATTCTGTTCAGTTCAGGTATCGATACATTTGTCAGTTCTGGTAGGCCTAAGTTTTTGGTTCGAGTGCGCATTTTTTTCTGTTTGTGTCTTGTTTGTTTTGTGTTCCGGATTATAAAATGGTAAGTCGGAAAAATTGTATGTTGTCTTGTTTCAGTTGCAACAGTGATTCCCAGTTGGAGGACTCGTGTTTGGTTCCTCCGATTGGAACTCCCCTTTATGATCTATATTGCAAATTTGGTGTGGGCCCTATCTCTTATAACGAGGTATGGATCCGCTTCACAGAGAAAGATGGTGTCCTTAGTTGGCCACTACATGGTAGTTTTGAACCTGAAGTTCTCGATAATCTAGAAAGAAGGTTGTTTAAGAAGAAAGCCCGGCCGGCAATGTTTGATTCTTTCCGTTATTGGCGAAAAGAATCTAAACAGAGAGAAATTAAAAAGTTGAAGAAAGAACAGAAAGAGCAAGAGTTGACTTTAGAACAGTCTGCTAGGCAGCTGCAACTCAACGAGTCTGAAAAAGCGATGGAGGTGGCCAATAGAGAGCGTAATTTAGCGATAGACAAGTGCTATCCTGCTTTGCCATCGAGTACAGCTAAGATAGTAGAGGACCCTGAAAAGGATCCCCTGTTGTCTTACTTGTTACGATCACCCCCACCGTATGCACAGGGTGCTACGGCTCCACCTATACCGAATGTTCAATTACCGGTTGCTGGACAACCTGGTGTTCCCGCTCCCCTGAATCAAGTTCCTGTACCTCCTGTGGTCAATATTCATGTTCCTTCGACAACCCCTCTTCTAGGGTTGCCGGCTTCTTTACCTATGCCTGTGTCGCTCACACCTGCTAGTTCACAAGCTATTTTTCCTGCTACTACTACTGTTCCTAATCTATCTGTTCCAACTGCTACTCTATTTACTGCTTCTGCTAATATTATGACTCCGCTTTCTGTTCGTCGGAGAATCACTGATTCTGTCTCCAATATTCTATCTCCCTTCTATAAAACTCTGATTAAAACTCCTACCTCTGACTCTGTGCAGAGGCGTAGTCAGCTTCCCAGTACTGAAGAAAGAGGAATATTAGATTCGACTGCTCTTAGATGGGTTTCAAAAGTTGGAAGATATAATGTACAAGATGTATTAGATACATTTATGCAATGGAATGAACCGACACAACGATATGTGTTCGATGAAATATGTTTCCTTCTACGTGAGGAATTGGAAGAGGATGACCCTGAATTAAATCTAGAAGAATTAATTAATGTTCAGAAAGAGTTTGCTGCAGGTATGATAGTTGGACAAAATATAAAAGAAGCGATGGAACTGGTTCTAAGTTATAGGACCGACTCATCCCTTCGTTCACCGAGAGAGTTAGGGAAACGTAGTACGAAACGAAATCGTCAATACCCAATGAGAGAGGTTCCACCAATTTGGCGTGAAGCTGTGCAAGCTAATGCAAACCTTGGTATTGCAGCCGCTCCGGCCCAATTCCAGAGAGTATGGATACATATTCCATGGAAGCGAGCTGAAGTATTAGCAGTGAAACAGGCCTTGCCAGATCCGCGTAAAAATCCTGCAGGGTACTACAAAGAGTTGGCTCAAACAGTTGACGCTTGTGTATTGAATCTTGCTGACATAGATCTGCTATTTGGTAATGTAGTACCGCAACCAATTTGGGCTAAAATTCGTAAAGAGAACCATCCAGTTGCCCTAGGTGGTGACTGGGCAGCTATAATTGCAGCGGATGGTCAACAAATAGGTGGTTCTAAACCTGAACCCTTAATTGCTAATTTGCCTGGTAGGATAATCGATTTAATGAAAACTTTGATGCCAGCATTGCGCGTTAACTGGGACAAATTGTCCGCGTGCAAACAGAAGAAAGACGAAAGCGTCTCCGACTTTTTCACAAGATTCGAGGAGACTTTCGTGGATCATAGTGGTCAGGATATGAGCACAGAAGGAGGCCAGAGATTATTTGTTGATAAATTTGTGCACAATCTGTTGCCAGAACTTAGTGGTAAATTAAAGAATTCTGAAAGTGCGTGGGCTGTCTCTACGACTGCGCAAATACTTGCGACTGCCCAGTACTATGAAAATAGGGATAAAGAAGAGAAGGAAAAATCAGATAAAAAGATGAAAGATTTAAAAACTAAAGTACTTTTACAGCAAGCTTATCCGCCTCGCACGAATCAGACTAATATGCAGCAAGGGTCATATCAAAGAACGGATTATAATTTTCAAAGGCCACAATACCAATGGAATCAATGTGCTTATTGCAAAGTGGAAGGTCATTACAAAAATGAGTGTCCAGTTCGGGCACAAAATAATGCTGCGGCAGCTCAGAGAGGTCGTGGTAATTCCATGCAAAACTCTAGAGGTTGAGGACGAGGTGCTATGCCTCCGCAGACGAGTGATCGCCCTTCTAATTATTTCGACCAGCGAAATGGACAATCTACCCAACAGAATAGGTCTCCACAGTATCATGTTGAAGACTATTATGAAGCTAGTGAGGAAGTTCAGCAAAGTGAGTACTAGGACAGCCATGGACAAAGAGAGGGAGTAGTATCAGTTCCAGTAGATCAGAGTGGGCCTTATGTCGCAGTAGCAACATCAGGTATAGTCGAACCGTTTCTGTTGGATACTGGTGCAGCAAAAAGTTCTATCATACATGCGAAACTCCCTGGCGCACCTTTGTCTGGCTCAACAAACGTTTCAGTAGGTTTTTCGGGCGCCCCTGTTCATAACCCTGTTTCTGGTCCTTTGTCTATTTCTGTTGGACCCTGTCAATTGAAAGCACCCCTGATTTTGACGACAGGTTGTAACGAAAATCTGCTTGGTTTAGACTTGTTAAAACGCCTGTACGCGACATTGTACTGTTCTCCAGCAGGAGTACAGCTTACGTTGGGTAAAAGAATAATCTCTCCGATGTACTTATCGATGGATGCGCTCCCACCAGAGCTGCGTTCACTCCCTGACACTCTTTGGGCGACTGGTCCTAATGATGTAGGTCTATTGGAAATTCCACCCTATGTAATAACTTTGAAAGCAAATGTCAAACTTCCACGAATTCCACAATACAGAATCTCTAGTGAAGGTAAGCGTGCGCTCCTACTGATAGTGCATGATCTGATTGAGAAAGACGTTATAGAAGAAACTAGAGGTAATTTCTGTAATAGTCCTGTACTGCCTATTTTGAAACGAACTGACCCTACAAAACCTCCAGTATATAGGTTTGTAATTGATCTCAGAGAGGTTAATAAAATTGTGATTCCACAGTTTCCTGTGGTTCCAGACATTACTGCGTTGTTAACGTTGATTCCTGCTACAGCAGCATGGTTTTCGGTTGTCGACTTGAAAAATGCCTTTTTCAGCATTCCGATAGCCGAAGAAAGCAGAGATATCTTCGGTTTCTCTCTAGGAGGACGAAGCTTCAGGTTTAAACGCGCTCCACAAGGCTATTGTGAAAGCCCATCCATTTACAGTCAAGCACTAAAAGGCCAGTTAGATTCCTTCGTACTTCCTCCTGGTTCTGCTTTAGTACAATATGTCGATGATCTTCTAGTGGCTGCTGATGACAAGGAAACTTGCAAAACAGCTACGATTTCTTTATTGCATCATTTGTCAAATTTGAACCACAAGGTGTCACCTTCAAAAATACAATACTGCTGCCAAGAAGTGACCTACCTAGGTCATCTCTTGTCAAAGGAGGGAAGGAAGTTGACCCCAGAGAGAATAAAAGCAATTACACAGATGAATGTTCCTAGCACGCAGAGAGAAGTACGTGCCTTTTTAGGTATTACCTCATATTGTAGGCAATGGATCCCAAATTTTTCTCTTTTAGCAAAACCATTGGTAGCCTTGACTGGGAAAAATGTTCCGAGTCCGGTACCCTGGTCTGCTGAATGTCAGCAGAGTTTTTCTGAGTTACGAAATGCACTGTGTTCAGCACCTGTATTGGGTACACCCGACTACAGTAAGCCATTCACGCTCTATGTCCACGAGAGAGAAGGTTGTGCATTGAGTGTGTTGACGCAGAAATTTGGTGATAAACAACGCCCTTGTGCATATTTTTCATCAACATTAGATCCAGTAGCTAGAGCGTTGCCTAGTTGCTTGAGAGCTACAGCCGCAGCTGCAGCCTCCATTCGACAATCTGCTGGTTTAGTAATGAACAACATGCTAGTAGTTATGGTTCCTCATGCGGTGGATACACTCATGAACCGAACCAAGACGCAACACCTTACCAGTGCTAGACTATCAGGTTATGAACTGACACTGTTAGCTAGTCATATTCAGATCAAAAGATGCAATGTATTGAATCCAGCAACATTGTTGCCGACTAGCCAAGAGTCGAGTGATTCCGAACCACACGACTGTTATTTCAAAACTGAGGAAGAAACAAAAGGACGAATTGATCTAAAAGACACTCCGTTATCAGATCCAGATGGCACGCTGTATGTTGACGGGTCTTGCTTCAAATTGGAGAATGGTGATGTGACTGCTGCTTATGCAGTAACGACTTTGAGTACGATTGTGGAGACTGCAAGAGTGAGTCAGAATTCTGCCCAGGCTGCAGAATTGATCGCGCTAACAAGAGCGTGCGTTTTAGCTAAGGGAAAGAGAGTGAATGTGTTCACAGATAGTCAGTACGCGTTCGGCGTGGCCCATAGTTTTGGCCGTTTGTGGAAAGAGAGAGGTTTCATTACGTCCCATGGGACTAAGATTCAACATGGTCAGCTAGTTAATGACTTGTTGGAATCTCTAACCTTGCCGACTGAAGTTGCGATTGTGAAATACAGTGCTCATAAAGCAATCACGGATGATGTTGGTCGTGGGAATGCTTTTGCTGATGAGACTGCAAAACAGACAGCTAGAAATATGATGAGTAGAATGTATGTTGCAACGTCTGCAAGATGGATTTCTGAGTCTGGAATGTGTGAAGACACAGTGGAAAGCGTGAAAGAAATTCAGAAAGAGGCGACTGAGGAGGAAAAACTTGCATGGAGAGAGAGCACGGGTAAATTGGACTCGAGTGGATGTTGGATTGACTTGTCGGAACAACAGCGTTGGATGTTGCCTGATGCGTATGTGCTTGCAGTAGTGACGATGGCACATGGAACAGCACACATCAGTTCAAAAGGGATTTGTAAGATGTTGGCTCCGGTCTGGAAGAATGATGGGATTAGTAAGTGTGCAGAGAGAGTGGTGAGAAATTGTATGGTATGCTTGATGCATAATCCTGGCAAGGGAATCCCCACACCTGCAGGTCACTTCGCTCCTCCTTCCTGCCCCTTTGAAGTGATTCAGCTAGACTTCATTCACATGGATCGTTGTAATAACCTGAAATACGTCCTAGTGGTAGTTTGTGCTTTCTCCAGATGGATCGAAGCATACCCGCTAAAGGACAATACTGCCTTATCCACTGCCAAAATTCTTCTTAAAGAATACTTCCCCAGATACGGAATGCCACGGATTGTATGGTCAGATAACGGAAGTGAGTTCGTAGGGAAAGTTATGCAGAGTGTGTGTGCCGGCCTAGGGATTAGACAGAAGTTTCATAGTGCGAATCATCCCCAGTCCGCGGGTTTAGTCGAGGGTTACAATGGCACCCTTAAACTGAAACTTGCTAAGATACAAGCGTCCACGGGTTTGTCCTGGCCAGACGCATTGCCTTTGGCTTTGCTATCAACAAGAGCAACTGTACATTCTAGAATAGGGCTTAGTCCTTATGAAATAGTTTTCGGTCGTCCTGCAAATGTTTGGGGGGTACCTAGACCAAAAGAATTCAAGCAGCTGGAATACCCAATGTTAATTGATTACCTTTTCGACTTGACTGCTAAATTGAGTCTTATTCACCAACAGGTTTTCGATGCATTGCCAAAACCACCGGAGAGTCCAGGCCATCAGCTGAAACCGGGTGATCAGGTGGTCATTAGAAATTTTGCAAGAACGAAAAATCTTCAGCCCAGATTCATTGGCCCTTTCCAAGTCCTACTAGCAACGAGAACTGCTATTCGTGTGGCCGGAAGGAAGAACTGGATCCATACGACACATGTCAAACGTGTGCCTCTGCCACTTCCTTACGACAACTGGGTAAAGAAAGGAATCGGTGCCTCTGAAACGGAACAAGTCCCCAGGTTCATACCTTTCAGCGATGCAGAACTGATCACTGATTCACCAAATTCTGACTCTCCTCTTGAAACTGCTCTTTTGAACCCTGAACATTTGTCATCCACACCCAACGAACATTTGCCATCTGCACCAAAAGAACATTTGTCATCTGAAAACGTGAACATTGCAACGTCGGCTGAAGATACACTGTTTCCAGATCAGACAGCTCCTGCAAAACTGAGATACAACTTACGTTCTCGCAATATGGACAAATAAAGCAGGAAACTGCCTATTTTCAGATTTGAATTTTCTATACATTGCCTCCAGTCAGGAAGTTTGCTAATACTTTGTATTGTTTCTTTTTGTTTTAAAATTGCCTTGCCGTCTGGGTAGCCGTAGGGTCGTGGCTGTGTGCCTAGTTGAATCTGCGGGGGTCAGACACAAGGTCGATCTTTCTGTTAGTTCTGGGAACTCCCAGGGCTGATAGAGGCATTTTCATCTACGTACACATCATCAGTGGTCGCGAACGGTCGTAGAAGATGGAGCTTCCTGAGCTGCAACGAGAAAATGTAATTCATGTTCGCAGAAATAGACTGTACAGAATACTTCACAGCAAATGCTTTCTAATGCAATGTGCAGTTACATTTTTAATTGTTTTGATAACGTTGGTGGGTGGAATCGTCTTTGGTGTACATTTGATTTTTATGCCAGTAACTACAGTACCTCCCCTTGATCCTACTACTTCTACGATTTCTTCTATGCATTCTTTTCACTCATTTCCTGAACACGAACAAGCTCGACGCTCAGAATTTATTAACAATACATTTGTACAGCTCTTGCATCAACACCAACTGGTAGTTAATACTACAGACTGCTGGGTGTGTGGCCTGATACCTCACACTATGGATAAAGGCATTCCCTATCTAGTCTTGCCTTTCAGCTATAATGGATCATTTCAGGCCTTTCAGACCATTTTTTCCTATGCCCTTGAGACCTATCCTCCGCGTCCACCACGGTCCACTAAATACAACTCAGCCAACAAAGCTTTAGTCCAGGGAATTATTGACATGATTAAAGACGTCAATAATACTCCATCTTACCCTAGAGATGAATTACGGGTGTATTTGAGTTGGAACTCTACAGAGTATCGCCTTAGTTTGGGAGAAAGCAAGCGTAAAAGCTCCACTTCAGTTTGGGTCGTGCCTCACCGAGGTCAGGTCTGTTTACAAGGAAATGGGAGAAATCTGAGAGCTCAGCTAGGGAGGAGTGAGTGCGTTGAGACTTACGTATTTCCGTCTAACTCCTCCCCTGCCTTTCTGACTGCTAGGGGTACCTACTTCATCTGTCAGGACAGAGCATATACATGGCTGCCTGCTGACTTTTCAGGTTCATGTTATATTGCTCGATTGTTACCTCCGACATACACTGCTTCTTCAGATTATCACAAGACCAGAGTAGCAAGAGGTGTCTTCAGCAAGGAAGATACCGCTGGTCAAGAAGCTGGAGACTTTTTCAAAGGTTTCCTTCCGTTTTGGGGGCCTATGGCCAATAGTAGAAATCTACGTCAACTAACACGGGTAGTTGAATCTACTATTACAGAAACTGCTGGTGCCCTTAGTAACTTAACAGCTGAGCTTCAGGCGGATCGTCTCATGACGTTGCAGAACCGAATGGTTCTAGACGTAATACTTGCAGATCGAGGTAGGGTATGCAGAATGATCCAATCGAGCTGCTGTGTCTTTATTCCAAATAATGCTCCAACAGTCTATGAAGCGATCTCTAAGCTACACAAGATTTCCGACTCTATACACGTAGATAAGGGAAACTGGTCCTTCATGGAGTGGTTTTGGACTCTGGTATCAGCGTGGGGATGGAAGGTTCTGATGGTCATTGGTGTCATCCTAGTATTTCTGTTCTCGTGCTGTCTTATTATCCAGTGTGGTCCCGCTCTGTGTAGTCTCTGTGCTGCAACCTGTTTCAGAAAACCACCTGCATTAGGAGAAAAGGCACGAGACAGGATGATGATACAACAACATGTCACTGACCTAATGAGCATAGAATTAGACTCTGACTCTGATATAGACTGAGTAATTGCCTATGTAAGGGCAAAAGGAGGGTCTGAGGTTCCGTGACGATTTTACTCGTGTTTTTAACATTGTCGTAAATACATAATTTTGGTATCAGTGAACCGCAAATAATCCATTTAGTATATCCTGGTGTTTTCGCTATGCTACGAGCAAGAGCACTCCTGTTACAAACACATTTCTGTTCTACCCATGGCATCCATCTTAGAACACAGAAGCCATTTTGTATTCCTTGCCCTCACATAGTCTATGGACACGCAATGACCTCTTTTTATTAAAGGACACGTAGGCTTTAACCGGCGATTCACCTTGCTAGTGACACGTGCACCTTAGGCCAGCAACGCTGTAGCAGCATGACTCGGCAAGAACTGCCTCCCCAGCCTGAGGCCAGTCCTGCTATACTGGTTCTTGTGTTCGTTGGCCTGATCATGATTAAGCGGCCGAAGCTGGTAACCGTGCCCATTTACGACCCACAAACATCTCTTATCCTGTCTTTCTATCTTCTGCACCTGGCTCTGCTCCTTTCCTTCTGGGCCTTTATTAGGGGGAGGTAACAAAATTTACGATGAGGCGGTCCGGGTCTTGAATGAGAAATTGACATGGGATTATGATGGAATAGTGAGAACCCCTCATTCGTAATGTTTTGACATCAGATACTGTTGACGATTCCTGTGCAACGCCAAATATTTATTGTTTAAGACACGAATGTTTAGAACTGTGGTAACATGTAAAGAATTTGCCCCGAGCAGAATATTTAGTATATAAGGAACAACCCTCTTTGTACAAATTGAACAGGCTCCTAGACACTGCCCGTGTGCAGTTTCTGTGACTTCTGTGTCCCTGCAGTAATAAACCTTTGGTCTTTGACGCCACCATCGAGAAGCCCGTGTTTCTGTTTGTTTGTGCACCGAGACAGGTTGAACTCCGGGGTCTTCGGGTGTTTTCCCTGACACCTCTGGACGGAACCAAAAAGTGCAGAACTCCAGGTGGTCTGTAAAGGAGGGTGCCTCTGAGTGTGGTCTTGGGGTCGGTGTGGATCTGGAAGTGAAGGTGTTCGGAGTTGGCGAGGTTGGCGTCAGAGCTGGTTGTGATGCGGATTGATTTTTTATGGACGATAGCGATTCCTCCTCCAGTGTGGCCGGTACGGTCCTTGCGTGTGATCTTATAATCTTCAGGGATGGCAATGGTGATGTCTGGGGCGGAGGAGGCGTTCATCCATGTTTCTGTTAGGAAGGCGATGTCCGGAGAGATGGTGTCTAGTAGATTCCATAGGTCAATGGCGTGCCTGTGGACCGATCGGGTGTTGAGCAAGATGCATTGTAGGTGGTTGGGGTCGGGAATCTGTGGTGTGATCTTAGCGGAGTTGTTGACGGTGCCGATGAATTTGCAGGAGTAGCATGAGAAAGGTCCATGGGTGTGTCCAGGAGCGGCTTGGACGCAGTTAGGGGAGCGGCCGGGGTTAAGGGCTAGGAGGGTGGTGGCATCGTAGTTAATGCGGGAGGGCTGGGCAATGCGGGGGCCAGGGGGTCTGGCGCTGGGCGCGGTCCAGGCGCGGACGGGCGTAGACGGGCTTACCTTTGGTGCACCTTCGGCGCGGCCGAAGCGCGTGGACGCTGCGCGTTGGGACATCTGACATTTAAAGGATGGTGGAGGGGGCGGAGCGTGGGAGGGTCAGCAGCTGGGAGGCGGTAGCGGGGAGGAGGGGCGAGCCTGGAAACAACAACACGGAATACAAAATGGAGGTCAAAGGGGAGGCGAGGCAGGGGCAGTAAATAGCCTGAGTCACAGAGAGAGAAATCGGTGTAATGCAGTTGCTGGTAGAAGAGAGCAAACACACTCAAATATAACGCAGGGCGGGCGGCGCTACAATTTCAAGCGCTATGAGAGTCGGTCTGATAAATTGCGGAGCCTACGTAATTATAAGCAGCTTCTGAAATGACACTACGCTAATGCAGCTGATCGCAGGCGATACCGTATAGTTCTGTGAGGGCTGCGATGATCACCAGGGCAGGCAGGCAGCAGGAGTAATGGGAGAGGAGCGAGGAGGGAGCAACCGGTCAGGAACGAGTCCGGGCGGTCACAAGGGTAGTGAGGGGGTGGCGAGCTCTGTGAACGTGGGTGGGAGGGTCAGCAGCTGGGAGGCGGTAGCGGGGAGGAGGGGCGAGCCTGGAAACAACAACACGGAATACAAAATGGAGGTCAAAGGGGAGGCGAGGCAGGGGCAGTAAATAGCCTGAGTCACAGAGAGAGAAATCGGTGTAATGCAGTTGCTGGTAGAAGAGAGCAAACACACTCAAATATAACGCAGGGCGGGCGGCGCTACAATTTCAAGCGCTATGAGAGTCGGTCTGATAAATTGCGGAGCCTACGTAATTATAAGCAGCTTCTGAAATGACACTACGCTAATGCAGCTGAAACCAGGCATCCCCGGCATCTGTGGGGGGCCGTTGTAGAGATGAGGCAAACTTAATGCCCAGAGTTGCCGAGTGGGATCCCTGGTTAGAGTAGACACCGGGGCGAGAATTATCGAGTCCGCTGACCCTGGTCCACAACCCTGCCGCGTCGGGAATTGAACCCTGGTCCCGGGCCGTTCTCTGCTTCCGGGTCTGCCGCCTCTAACCAGTGAGCCACACCTCTCCCCTGTCTACAGGCTCTGCTTATGTTTACTCACCTCACTGTAGTTTTTTTTATCTAGGAACCTGAATGGATATTCCTATTTTATGCCCTTGTCCGGTTATAATCAATAATATCCATAAACCGGCATAGTAATCATATCCATAATTCAGTCGTAGCACATGCTGTCACATTAAGCAAGGCTACTTCTCCGGACCCCTAGAAAGCACACCGAGTTCTCTAAAAAAAACAAAGCCTCCAGCAACCTGGGAAATCCCCCTTGCTTTTGTTTTGATTTCGTCCTAGAACTCCTGTAAAGCACTGCAAGAACGGCCAGTTCTTAGTGACATCTTTATTGACGTCGTATGTCCAACCTTACGTCAAACCCAGGCACCTTTCAGGTATAAATATACCAACGTTGCCTTAAGCGATACACGGTGGTGGTTTTGGAGCAGAGCAGCTATCTACTTGCCCGAGAGCCCAGCTAATGCGAGAGCCCACGGACGCTGCCCCTCCTCTTTGATGCACTGAGAGAGACGCTGTCTTTTCTCCTGCCGAGAAATCCAGCTCCGGTGTTTCCAGATACCTACGCGGGTTACTGGGATATCGAGTCCTGAGAAAGAGATACCAGACCTCCTGCTTTCTATTTACCCAGGTACGGAACTGACTAAACCCTTACAGAGAATTCGTGAGTCAGATTCTTGGCAAAACAAACTTAACTTAAACTGCTACTTACTTACTCCTTCCCACGTATTAGGCTTAGGTCAGGTACACCGGGGTAGGTGTATTTAGAAGCACCAGTTGAGTAGGATTAGTCAATGTATATATGTATGTATATATTTTATCTATTTTAAAGTATCATATGGCTAAGAAACCATATCAATGCTTTTACAGTATTATTTTATAATCCTCCTTTTACTGTACGCACTTTACTTTACCATGAGTATTGCAATCGTGGCAATTCATTTCTCTTGTATGAGGAAGAAGACTGCTCAATAAATTACACCTTTTATTGAAAACGCCCGTCTCTCTTTTCTCTGCATTCTGGTGAAACTAAGTACGCACATTTGACTGAGTGAAATAACTGTCTATTGTTTTCACACGACTCTAGAGATACACTCTTATTCAGGGAGAGCAAAGTGGTCATGTTTTATGGTTGTCAGAAGCTAATCCCTTCTTGTCTATCCAGGGAGGTTAAACTCCTCCTCGTTTATTCGAGAAAGTTTCTAGTGACCTCTGAGCTAGCTGGCAAACCTTAAGTCTAATACAGTCAGTAGAGACCTAGTTGACCTCAGTCCTACGTCTACACTGCTGAATATATTATTCCAATGCGCAGAGCCTATTGGGAATATAGGAACTACACTACATGGCGCCCAACGTTTGGTAAGGCGATAAATTTAACGCAAGACGTTAGAGTAACTCAGTCGTGCTTTTTCACACAGACCCTTTTTCCCGTAAATACTCCAAAAGACGTGGGTAACAGGTTAAAATCCGCCGGAACTTAGTAGGAAGAGATTTCTATGTATAGTTTTTGGTTTATGCAACGTTGAAGGATACAGTGTTCCAAAATATTGTGCACCTAATCTTTGTTTCCTTGAAACTTGATCTGCAACAAAAACCTTTCTGTAAGTAAAAATGACAGAAAGTGACGACGAAAGGGAGACAGCTAGAATAGCAGCTCAACTCCTAGCAGATGACACAAGTCTCCGAGACAATGACCCGAATGTTATACTCATTCCGGTCAACATAAGAAAAACTATAACACTCAAACTTGTAGAAAATGGACTAACATCGAGAGGTGGTACAGTCATATTCGTAATTGAGGCTCATGAATATCGGCAGACAGAGGTATTCTATTCATGGATAAACTTTCCAGCAGCAAACACTGTCACACATGAATTCCACTATTACAAAATAGAGGAACCCCCGGAAGAGTACACCCCTTTCGAGGAGGTGGAAATCCCATTAAAATACCAAGAGCACCTGCTCTGGTTTAAAGGCGCCCTAAAACATAATAATCACATCACCAGGCTCGGTCCACTAGGTAGACCAGGAGCAACGTGGCCGGTTCTAGCCAGCTGCACACCACATCCAGACATTGCTAAAATGTCAAGCGAAGAACTCTTAGTTAAAATAAAAGAATTAACAAAGGCATATAGAGAGTTGGTTCAATTGGCAACGGAGGATATAACATTCCTCCAGAAATTGAAAGAAACAGATATAGCAGAACAACCATTTGAACTTGTCAGAATCATAGAGAAATCCTATGAAGAACTAGGAAGAGATAGTTTGGGTGGGAAACCAGTAAAACCCCAACTAACTGAAAATCCTGAAAAGATATTTATTAAAAATAATCTAAACACTCCAAAAAAGAGCTGGGATGGAAATAAACAATCCACTCCCAAAGAAAAAAGATTCCAGTCCAGAGGAAGGTCTCCTCGGCGGAGAGAAAGATCTCCGGACCAAGGACACAATTCTCCCCAGAGGGAGCCCTCTGAGAAAAGATACAACCTTAGAAATAGGGATAATTTGAAAAAACCTGATAGATATCAAGATATTGATACACGTCCCTCTCGATCTTTTCAGACTTCCTCGCAGAAATCGGAAAGAAGAGGACGATCAGAACACAGGGAAGAGCACGTCAAGTCCAAAGACAAGGAACCTGCTCATCAAAGTAAAAAATTACAATTTCCAAAAAAGAAGGTAGCCAGTATTAAAATAATCATACATGCCGAGGATACTGAGGACTCAGCTGAAAAACGAAGAGTGGGCCCAGACAGTGCTAGACAGCGCAGCAGAAGTGACCATAGCTCGCAAGATCCTGATGAATCATCTGGAGACAGTGGACACGAATGAATACATTCAAGTGGAAACTGCAGACAGCAGAGTTAGCAAACCTCATAAAATATACGAGATAACATTACGTATAGAGGGAGATAAGACTAGGAAAGTAAGGGGTCTATTTTGGGATAACCTGTCCAAAGGCTATGACATCCTTTTAGCTGAGAAAGACTGGCCACCAGAGTTTGTCAGGGAGTGCCCTCATGGCGAAGAAATGATTATGCCTGCCTTCTCAAATCATATTCCAATTCATAAAAAATATACACTTGCAAGAAAGTGGGCAGTAGCCCAAGCCCCTGCATTATATAAAAATCATGTAGGATGGGATGAGGACTCTCCTCCTCACAAAATCCAGTTAAAATGTCAACCAACTGCACAAAGGCAGTACCCAATTAAGCAAGCAGCAAAAAAACAGGTCAGGGAGATCTTAGATCAACTTGAATACCAGGGGGTGATTGAAACATGCACCTCACAAATGAACAATCCTTTGTTTCCTGTTTCCAAGCCACATGATTCATATCGTTTAGTTTTGGACTACAGACACCTTAACTCATGTTGCAAGACATTTGCAGTACAAAACTCACACAGTGCAGCACTAATGAATAACATCGTGCGCGAAAAATACAAAACGACATTAGACATCTCTAATGGATTCTTTTGTCAAAACATTGCACCTGAAAGCAGGTATTTGACCGCTTTCTCAATAATGGGTTCGCAGAAAATTTCTGTCGACTCCCACAGGGGTTCAAGAATAGCCCAGGTTTATTCTCAGCAAGGGTAACAGAGTTACTACAAATGTATGATGATGAGGCATTATCTTATGTCGATGACATCTATCTAACAGATGATGACTTGGATACTCACTTGAAAAGAGTGAACACCATAATACTTGGGTTCGCAGCAGAGGGTTACAAATTCAACTTTAAAAAATCACGAATTGCCCATCTAACAGTCCTTGTAGGATATGAATTATCAAGTGAAGGCAAAAGCCTAGCAGACAATTTCTTAGAGAAGTGCGCTGTACTCCAAGCACCAAAAACGCTGAGGAACTTACAATCAATACTAGGTTTCCTGAATTTCAGAAGAACTTACATTCTAAATTATGCAGAGAGTGTTAAACCTCTCTATGAATTAATAAAACCTGATTTTAAACCAATCAATTGGACTCAAACACACACAGACATTTTGAGATCATTGCAAACAGACATGTTAGCTAAAACAAAATTGCAAACTCGTGATAATTCACGCAACCTTGTAATCCGAGTCATCCCAGGAAGATACGGATTCACGTACCTAACCTCTAATGAGGGAGAAACGGTACCAATAGCTTACAAATCACGTTTGTACACAGAAGCTGAAAAAACATTCCGTCTTGCAGAAAACATTGTAAATGCGGTTCAAACAGCTGTAGCAAGCGAAAGAGACCAAGCCCAAGGCAAAAGGATAACTGTTTTAACAGCAGAATCAGCCTTCGAGGCATTAACAAGCCCACGCAATTTAACGAACGTGGCTTTAGATCCAAAAAGGATACAATGGGAAAATTCACTTGCTACAGAAAAAGTGAAATACTATTTTGACCCGGAAATGAAAACATTGAAATATCTAACATATGAAAGAGAACATCCTCTGCCAATCGAAATTCTGCCGCTACAACAGAACGCCTGTGTAATATATACAGACGGATATGCACAACCCTCAGTTTGGGGAAAGCAAGCTTACAACGCTACGTGCGAGGTTGTTAAATGCCGGTGGCGCGGAGGTAAATTGAGTCCACTGGTAACAATGTCACAATCTGTAAAAGACAATTCAGGTCAACAAACTGAATTAATAGCTTTAAAAATGGCGCTCGACATTGCCGATCGCGAATTCCCGACACTAATAGTGTGCGATTCACATTCCTGCGTCAGATCATACAATAATGACTTGCAGAAATGGGTTCAAAAGGGTTACAAAGATGACACAGGTGCCACAATCAAGCAAAAAACGCTTTGGGAACAAGTAGTTCATTTGCAGAAAGAACTACAAAAGACTCACGTGATACATACCCTGTGTCATCAGCGTGATGGCGTTCACGCTGCAGGGAATTCATTGGCTGACACAGCCACAGCGGATGCAACTAAACCGGCTTCCGTAGCCACAAAAAAGCGTTCAGAAAAATACATAGACGGGGAAACCATGCTGGCAGTAAAAACGTCTTCAAAAGGCGACTGTGCAGCACTACCCGTGAACTATCCACTCAATTATACATACATAATCGATGGAAACTCCGTTCCTTTTGCTCGAATCCCTGGAGTGGGGGATAGAGTAATTCCAAACACAAACAGGAGAATCTTCTTAATACAAGAAGCACATATGGGATTAGGTCTAAGGCATCAGATGATCAAGGAATCTCTGAAAGAATTACAATCAGAATACTGGTGGCCGGGAATGAGCTTGCATAATCACAAATTTGCAATAAACTGTGAAAACTGCAACTGGGATCGCAGTGGCGGACAGGCCGAAGTAGTGCCAGAACACCTAATAGAAAGCATAAGGCAATCTATACGCATGATTAAACAGGAAAAATGCGTCCCAATGTATATTATTTAAGACTAGATTCACTTAAAATGTAGACCCCAGCGCTCGGCTGATGCCAGAACTGTTATAAAAGATTTGCGAGTCTATATCGGCACATACGCAATTGGCATGCTACATTCTGACCAGGGTCCTGCTTTTAGCTCTCGAGCTTATAAGGAGGCCATGACCAGCATGGGCATTGCAATGTGGTACTCTTGTCCCTTCCATCCTGAGGGAAACGGGATTGTGGAAAGAAAAAACCGAGACATAAAGCAATCTATAACGGCGAGGGTATTAGGTTCGGGTGATGGATGGGTCCAACATTTAACAAGTGTTCAACGCAGTCTCAACAATCTGCCAAGAAATTCTCTAAAAGGTTTCAGTCCGTACGAACTATTGTTCGGTACTAGAATGCATATTCAGGACTTAGATAGTCAGACTTTAGTGGTAGAAGAAAAATGCTTTGATATCAAAGATCGTTTGGCTATTTTTCAGGACTTAAATGAAACAAGAAAAGACCTGAGCAACTTAAAGCTAAAACAGCAGCCAACAGCCACTAAAGATAAACCACCTGTCCCAGCAAGGCCTGTCTGGATACCAAAAATTGGGGATCTGGTCAGAGAGAAGATCGCGGTGAAGAAGGAATTTGGGCCTTCTTACAGAAAAGCAGTACCTGTCTTAGCTGTCAACGGAACAAGATCAGTTGTACTACCGCCCCTTGCTGGTAAAAGGAGAACCGAGTTGTATCCATCGACCTGGTAAAACCACAATCATGTGGCCAATAATAAGTAGTAGGCCAGTGGACTCCCAAAAAATAGCAGAACACCAAAGTTTGTTATAATACATGAGGTTCAAACTGAGAGACTAATCACATTTGATAAACCTACAGTGAATCAAAAAGGACTATGCAACAAAGCCATGGAACTTATGCCTCTTAAAACCCAAATTAAAACAGTTCATCAAGAAATACCTGTCTACAACGATGTAGCCACAGACTATGCTAATGAAACAAAGAAAATTCCTAAAGCAAATGAAAATCCGGAAGCGATTCCAACAATTGACAGAACTGAATCTGGCTACTTCATCAATTTCGATGACTTTTCTGAGGATCCAAGCGAACCTGAAGAACAGCCAACAACAAAAACTTTTAAAGACAAAGTAAAAGAACTCTTTCATCAACTCAAAGAAACCTATCTGATTTCTCCATGGATTGAATTTTAGATTGTGTTAGGTGTACTTTTCCTCCTACTTTGGCTCATCATGGTACTTTGTTTGGGAAAATTCATTGAGGGAAAATACAGTACAATGGACACAGCAAGTCAGAACATCAACTTGGTCCTAAAGCCACACAAGTCATCTCACATCGAGAAAAGAGAACTATCATCAGTGAATGTCACAGCCAATCCAATACCCGGTGGAGTAGCTTGGGACAAAACAGATTATGAAATTTATGGCCCGGTCGAGCTTTTGAAGTATCCACTTCAGTTTAAGGTTTCATTAAGTGACTTTGTAAAACCGAGTACATTCTCTGATGATTGGGACTTTGAAAGTATTAATAATATGATATCAGATTTAGTAATGTCCGCAAAATTTACAGAACATGATTACTTGCAGGGTTCATCTAATTATGAAGAAATGTACTGCTAAAACCACTTTGCACATCACTATTTGCACAAATCTGCTCAGCCTAGAAATGTTTTTAATTATAATCAATGGGAACATTGTGCGACTCCACCAATAGGCAGTTCAAAAACATTTTACGAGAAATTCCCATACTTCTCAGGGTTTAACACAAGTGAAGCAGAAGCTTTTTATTTCAAAATGTTAAATAAGACAGGAATGAAAACAATGCTGACAAACACTAAATTAATCTATTCAGAAGCATTTTATGAAAAAATGACTACATTTGGTTTTGATTTCTGGAAAAACAATATTGAAACAAAGACCATCTGGGGTACCAAAGATTGGCAGGTCCAAGGTATAGAATCATTATTTAGAGCCTGCATGATCCCAGAACAAATTATATTCTTGAATGACACCATTCAACAGACAACCTGTCTTGGCCTAGCCAAAATTAAAGACTTAAACAAACCGTCTATTCCAAAGCCAACACCTGACAGTAATAGCACTACAGATGTTGAGTTAGACGTATCACATAATCTTAACCAAAACAGAACACATTCTGATTTAAAAAAATGGTTGATCTAGCCCACATACACAAATAACTGTCAAGATAGATTCCTGTACAAAATACAGGGGTTCAAATTGACCAGGCCAGACCCTAGATACTCCCAGAGACAATATCCAGGGATAGTTACAACATACAGTGTAGGGAAACTCTGCCTGGAATGGCTACAGAAATCCACACTGGCAGAAATCAAGCAACACTTGACTTTACTTAAAGACGGTGCTGACTTGCGTGATTTCATAATGGGACCACGCAAACAGCGTCCAAAACGTTTCATAGCGGCCGGTATATACGCAGCTTACAACGAAGCTTGGAAAGAAACGCAAATTGAAACAGCAGAAAAAATACGGGAAATTGACCGCATTAATTTGGAATAATCACTTTCTGTTGTGGACAATGGGTTAATGACTCTGTCTTCCAGAATATATTAACTGGACAGTATTGTATCATCTGCTATAGATATAACAGAGTAGGACTTACTAATGTTACAACACGGTCAGTCCCAATTACGTTCTATTGTACAGCTTGGCTGGACGTTACAAAATCTGCGTTCAGGCTACGTGCCTTGGCGTTTAATCCACACAACGTCATTATTCTCTATCTTTAGCCTTACTGATACACAAATCAGCTTGGCACAGAAAGGAGCGGAATATACAATTCTGAGCATTGAAAAACTTGAGAGATTACCATTGAAAATGTCAGAACGACCTGTCATTGAATGGATAATACACGGAATAATAACTATTCCGATAACAACTTTCCAATTTAAATACTGTCAAGAGTATATACCAGCAGGCCAGTATGAAAGGTTGGGTAAAGGGTACATTAAGTCATCATGGAAATTACCTTACACACACACATGTTATAGTGAAAAGGAACAGAATATATTTCTTAGTGGTAATAATTGAAAAAGATCACTGAGTGGTATACTTCTGTGTCAAGGTATTAACTTGCATTGGGCCTGTGAGGGGACTTCAAATAACCTTTCATGTCACCAGCATGGCACACCTGCAACTCGCATAGAGCCATTCTTTAGACGGCTTTCTAACGGGAGCTATATTCTAACAGATGTTGTGGCATGGTGCCAGGAAAAGCTCATCTTGTGAGCGTTAGTTCCATGGTCACTTGCTGTATGCAAGTATTGTATCCAAACAGCACTCCAGACAGGGAGGCAAAAATTTGGCCCTTTTTGAATATCTCTTCTATTCGAATTGATACTATAAGCAGAATGAAGTCTGTTCTTTTACAGACAACTGTGCCCTTGACGTCATCAAAAGAAACGTATGATCTGCAAGTTGCAAGGACAACGGCAGAGATACATACACTTTTATCAACAAATTGCCCCCTGCATTTCTCAGAAATGCTAAGCCAAATCCTTAATATGTCTGATACCAGTGGTATCCCACATGTATTTAAGACAATTTTTTCGGGACTGTTAACACCCTTCAAAACAGTTCTGGGCATTTTTCCTAATTTTGTCCATTCTGTCTTTGGCGGTCTACCACTTCTGTTGGGACTCGTAGCAGGCATTTTATTTGTAATACTTCTACTTCGATATGGCAAGCCAAATCGCAGACAATACTCCAGCAACAATGGAAGAAACGATCCTGGCTATACGCTATCGGGACCGCATAGCTAAATTCCTTGGATTAGCCCGGCTAAGAGATCTGAATATGACCTTGTTTATTTCATTCAGACCCATCTGGCAGAATTGTATCTTACCTGTGCTTCGATGTATGCTATGCGGAGAAGAATGCGTGTTGGACGTCTGTTTTACACTACAATCAGCAGTACCATTGGATACAGATACTTTGCTAAGTCCTGTAACGGCTCACCCAGCGGTTACCAATCCTGATGACGGCATTCGTTGAGACTTCACCACTGCGATTAAAGGGTAGTGAAGTGCGAGATGAGAGCAACATCACCCAGGTACGACCTTCTGTGAGCATTGCTGATCCTGTCATCGACGATAGCAATCATGCTCAAGACTGCACAGTTGCGGTATTTTCAAACTTGGTTGAACTTTCACCTGAAGCCGTAGACAACTTTTTTGCGAGTCTGTCTGAAATGATGTTCTCCCCTAAACAGAAGGGATAACTTTTAAGCAAACAAGCACACAGCGTTCCATGAACTCTGAATTTGGCCTTCGCCTTTGATAAACAAAAAGCTACTGAAAATATTTGGAACTATTTTTGCCCTGAAAGTGAAACAAAAATGTCTCCGTCTTCCCTTCCAAAATATTTACTTTTTTGGGCACTTGTACTCTGCTTAAAGTAGAACTATTCTTAGAGAACAGAGCTTCTATTTTTAGGAACTCTAGAGACAATATATGACCTCAGCCTCTAGCATATTTACAATTAACTGTATTTATATGTGATGGAATGGTCTCGCACTTCTTTTCTGTATTAAGAGCCATTTCATGTGTAATTTTCGCATTATCATTCAACTCATAAATATATGCAATCCTTTTTTTTTAATAATTACACTGCTTGAAAAGCGTACAGTACCTATAATCATTTTCATGTATTTCGCATACACAATTTCAAATGCAAATATGTATTTTGGGGTGGGTTGGTTTACACATTCACCTTTTAAATGTTTACTATTGCTTAAGTTTTAGTAATGATGGACATTAATTCGTGGAGTGGGTGTAGTGTTTTTATCTAGGAACCTGAATCGATATTCCTATTTTATGCCCTTGTCCGTTTATAATCGATAATATCCATACAACGGCATAGTAATCATATCCATAATTCAGTCGTAGCACATGCTGTCACATTAAGCAAGGCTACTTCTCCGGCCCCATAAAAAGCACACCGAGTTCTCTAAACAAAACCAAGCCTCCAGCAACCTGGGAAGTCCCCCTTGCTTTTGTTTTGATTTCGTCCTAGAACTCCTGTAAAGCACTGCAAGAACGGCCAGTTCTTAGTGACATCTTTATTGACGTCTTATGTCCAACCTTACGTCAAACCCAGGCACCTTTCAGGTATAAATATACCAACGTTGCCTTAAGCGATACACAGTGGTGGTTTTGGAGCAGAGCAGCTATCTACTTGCCCGAGAACCCAGCTGATGTGAGAGCCCACGGACGCTGCCCCTCCTCTTTGACGCACTGAGAGAGACGCTGTCTTTTCTCCTGCCGAGAAATTCAGCTTTGGTGTTTCCAGATACCTTCGCGGGTTACTGGGATATCGAGTCCTGAGAAAGAGATACCAGACCTCCTGCTTTCTACTTACCCAGGTACGGAACTGACTAAACCCTTACAGAGAATTCTTGAGTCAGATTCTTGGCAAAACAAACTTAACTTAAACTGCTACTTACTTACTCCTTCCCACGTATTAGGCTTAGGTCAGGTACACCGGGGTAGGCGTATTTAGAAGCACCAGTTGAGTAAGATTAGTCAATGTATATATGTATGTATGTATATATTTTATCTATTTTAAAGTATCATATGGCTAAGAAACCATATCAATGCTTTTACAGTATTATTTTATAATCCTCCTTTTACTGTACGCACTTTACTTTACCATGAGTATTGCAATCGTGGCAATTCATTTCTCTTGTATGAGGTAGAAGAAATTACACCTTTTATTGAAAACGCCCGTCTCTCTTTTCTCTGCATTCTGGTGAAACTAAGTACGCACATTTGACTGAGTGAAATAACTGTCTATTGTTTTCACACGACTCTAGAGATACACTCTTATTCAGGGAGAGCAAAGTTGTCATGTTTTACGGTTGTCAGAAGCTAATCCCTTCTTGTCTATCCAGGGAGGTTAAACTCCTCCTCGTTTATTCGAGAAAGTTTCTAGTGACCTCTGAGCTAGCTGGCAAACCTCAAGTCTAATATAGTCAGTAGAGACCTAGTCGACCTCAGTCCTACGTCTACACTGCTGAATATATTATTCCAATGCGCAGAGCCTATTTGGAATATAGGAACTCAACTACAGCTCGGTCTGCAGGATAGTAGGTTTTATCAAAGTAACATTAGCGTTTTACAATTAATGTTGTAAATGGGAAAATTGCTAGTGTTATATCCTGAGACTAGATTATTGTAAGAACGTTTTCTCATATTCTTAGGCAGCAAAGGTGAGAGACATAGACAGTAAGACTTGAAGTGCATGATCCCAAGTGTGGAACAAATTGCACCGAGGGACAGCTCTTGGGTCAAATATGCGTGATCTCAATGCGATGTTTTGGGGCCTCTTAAAGTTAAATTACAACAACACGGACCAATGGAATTCAATCCGGCTGAATAAAGCAATGCAATTCAATCGAATTCAATAAGTCTTCACCAGCACCGTGTGTGTGACATCACACATATGCACAGGCAGTGGAGTTATTGAACAATGTTTCAAGAGTCAGCAATATCTCCCGCTTATCTTGCCATCAATCTGCAATTAAGTAGCATGCATTTCAGATGGGGTTTGCATTTCTGCAGGGTGCTCTGTGTGAAGGTAACTTACATAAGGTTGTGTGTGAGCTTTGGTGTTGTGTGTGGATTCACAGTGATAGATTAGATTGGACCCTGATTTTCGATGATATATGGGTTTAAAGAGTCACATGTTAGGCGGAGGGAGTGAATAATATATCTGTCTGATAGAAGGACTTTCCATCAAATCGGCTGTGTAGGAGTGTTGGAATAGGCTGAGTTCTCCATCGCAGGTGCCTGGGGGACCGAGAAGGTGAGGTCAGGTTGGTCGGGAGCTTTGTGTGAGGTGTGGTAAGGTGGTTGGAGGGTTGGTCATGAATTACATTATTCATCCTTACATTACTTATAGGCCACAGAGCATTTGTTGTCTCGGTTGAGAAGTGAATTATTGTTTGCAAGTCTGCTCTGAGTACTTGAAGGTTTCTTGCGATCTCATCCAGTCTGGATTTGAGAAAGCTATGGGAACGCGTTGTCAGATCTTGGAGCATGGAGTGAAAAGGCACGGGGTGATGAAGTCTCTGGAGTTAGAGTGCTGCTTGTCTGGGGGACTGCAAAAACAACAATGATGGACAGAATGTGGATCAATGTCACACATTCACCCCAGTCAAAAGATCTGGGCCCAAATCCATCGTTTTTCCACTCCACACCACCCTGGGTTAGACAATGGCGATATGCAAATCAGCGCTGACCCTGTGCCCCATGGGAACAGTCCAGTCCGAACTACAAAAGCCATGTCCTTCCCAGAACGGAAACAAGCATCCGAGGACCGGCCCGGTTTCGAGGTAACACCTCTCATCAGCCCGGCTAGCTTGCTTCCAGTCCAAAAACAACAATGATGGACAGAATGTGGATCAATGTCACACATTCACCCCAGTCAAAAGATCTGGGCCCAAATCCATCGTTTTTCCACTCCACACCACCCTGGGTTAGACAATGGCGATATGCAAATCAGCGCTGACCCTGTGCCCCATGGGAACAGTCCAGTCCGAACTACAAAAGCCATGCCCTAAGTGCGCTGGGGATGCCCAGACGTGGGTCCCAGGCACTCCACACCACTTGGAGTCAAGCTAGCCGGGCTGAAGAGAGGTGTTACCTCGAAACCGGTCCGGTCCTCGGATGCTTGATTCCGGTCTGGGAAAGATATGGCTGTTGTAGTTCGGACTGGACTGTTCCCATGGGGCAACAGGGTCAGAGCTGATTTGCATAAAGCCATTATCTGACCCAGGGTGGTGTGGAGTGCAAAAAAACGATGGATTTGGGCCCAGATCTTTTGACTGGGGGAGTGTGTGACATTGATCCACATTCAGTCCATCACTTGTTGTTTTTTGCAATTGCCGCCCTAAGTGCGCTGGGGATGCCCAGACGTGGGTCCCAGGCACTCCACACCACTTGGAGTCAAGCTAGCCGGGCTGAAGAGAGGTGTTACCTCGAAACCGGTCCGGTCCTCGGATGCTTGATTCCGGTCTGGGAAAGATATGGCTGTTGTAGTTCGGACTGGACTGTTCCCATGGGGCAACAGGGTCAGAGCTGATTTGCATAAAGCCATTATCTGACCCAGGGTGGTGTGGAGTGCAAAAAAACGATGGATTTGGGCCCAGATCTTTTGACTGGGGGAGTGTGTGACATTGATCCACATTCAGTCCATCACTTGTTGTTTTTTGCAATTGCCGCCCTAAGTGCGCTGGGGATGCCCAGACGTGGGTCCCAGGCACTCCACACCACTTGGAGTCAAGCTAGCCGGGCTGAAGAGAGGTGTTACCTCGAAACCGGTCCGGTCCTCGGATGCTTGATTCCGGTCTGGGAAAGATATGGCTGTTGTAGTTCGGACTGGACTGTTCCCATGGGGCAACAGGGTCAGAGCTGATTTGCATGAAGCCATTATCTGACCCAGGGTGGTGTGGAGTGCAAAAAAACGATGGATTTGGGCCCAGATCTTTTGACTGGGGGAGTGTGTGACATTGATCCACATTCAGTCCATCACTTGTTGTTTTTTGCAATTGCCGCCCTAAGTGCGCTGGGGATGCCCAGACGTGGGTCCCAGGCACTCCACACCACTTGGAGTCAAGCTAGCCGGGCTGAAGAGAGGTGTTACCTCGAAACCGGTCCGGTCCTCGGATGCTTGATTCCGGTCTGGGAAAGATATGGCTGTTGTAGTTCGGACTGGACTGTTCCCATGGGGCAACAGGGTCAGAGCTGATTTGCATAAAGCCATTATCTGACCCAGGGTGGTGTGGAGTGCAAAAAAACGATGGATTTGGGCCCAGATCTTTTGACTGGGGGAGTGTGTGACATTGATCCACATTCAGTCCATCACTTGTTGTTTTTTGCAATTGCCGCCCTAAGTGCGCTGGGGATGCCCAGACGTGGGTCCCAGGCACTCCACACCACTTGGAGTCAAGCTAGCCGGGCTGAAGAGAGGTGTTACCTCGAAACCGGTCCGGTCCTCGGATGCTTGATTCCGGTCTGGGAAAGATATGGCTGTTGTAGTTCGGACTGGACTGTTCCCATGGGGCAACAGGGTCAGAGCTGATTTGCATAAAGCCATTATCTGACCCAGGGTGGTGTGGAGTGCAAAAAAACGATGGATTTGGGCCCAGATCTTTTGACTGGGGGAGTGTGTGACATTGATCCACATTCAGTCCATCACTTGTTGTTTTTTGCAATTGCCGCCCTAAGTGCGCTGGGGATGCCCAGACGTGGGTCCCAGGCACTCCACACCACTTGGAGTCAAGCTAGCCGGGCTGAAGAGAGGTGTTACCTCGAAACCGGTCCGGTCCTCGGATGCTTGATTCCGGTCTGGGAAAGATATGGCTGTTGTAGTTCGGACTGGACTGTTCCCATGGGGCAACAGGGTCAGAGCTGATTTGCATAAAGCCATTATCTGACCCAGGGTGGTGTGGAGTGCAAAAAAACGATGGATTTGGGCCCAGATCTTTTGACTGGGGGAGTGTGTGACATTGATCCACATTCAGTCCATCACTTGTTGTTTTTTGCAATTGCCGCCCTAAGTGCGCTGGGGATGCCCAGACGTGGGTCCCAGGCACTCCACACCACTTGGAGTCAAGCTAGCCGGGCTGAAGAGAGGTGTTACCTCGAAACCGGTCCGGTCCTCGGATGCTTGATTCCGGTCTGGGAAAGATATGGCTGTTGTAGTTCGGACTGGACTGTTCCCATGGGGCAACAGGGTCAGAGCTGATTTGCATGAAGCCATTATCTGACCCAGGGTGGTGTGGAGTGCAAAAAAACGATGGATTTGGGCCCAGATCTTTTGACTGGGGGAGTGTGTGACATTGATCCACATTCAGTCCATCACTTGTTGTTTTTTGCAATTGCCGCCCTAAGTGCGCTGGGGATGCCCAGACGTGGGTCCCAGGCACTCCACACCACTTGGAGTCAAGCTAGCCGGGCTGAAGAGAGGTGTTACCTCGAAACCGGTCCGGTCCTCGGATGCTTGATTCCGGTCTGGGAAAGATATGGCTGTTGTAGTTCGGACTGGACTGTTCCCATGGGGCAACAGGGTCAGAGCTGATTTGCATAAAGCCATTATCTGACCCAGGGTGGTGTGGAGTGCAAAATAACGATGGATTTGGGCCCAGATCTTTTGACTGGGGGAGTGTGTGACATTGATCCACATTCAGTCCATCACTTGTTGTTTTTTGCAATTGCCGCCCTAAGTGCGCTGGGGATGCCCAGACGTGGGTCCCAGGCACTCCACACCACTTGGAGTCAAGCTAGCCGGGCTGAAGAGAGGTGTTACCTCGAAACCGGTCCGGTCCTCGGATGCTTGATTCCGGTCTGGGAAAGATATGGCTGTTGTAGTTCGGACTGGACTGTTCCCATGGGGCAACAGGGTCAGAGCTGATTTGCATAAAGCCATTATCTGACCCAGGGTGGTGTGGAGTGCAAAAAAACGATGGATTTGGGCCCAGATCTTTTGACTGGGGGAGTGTGTGACATTGATCCACATTCAGTCCATCACTTGTTGTTTTTTGCAATTGCCGCCCTAAGTGCGCTGGGGATGCCCAGACGTGGGTTCCAGGCACTCCACACCACTTGGAGTCAAGCTAGCCGGGCTGAAGAGAGGTGTTACCTCGAAACCGGTCCGGTCCTCGGATGCTTGATTCCGGTCTGGGAAAGATATGGCTGTTGTAGTTCGGACTGGACTGTTCCCATGGGGCAACAGGGTCAGAGCTGATTTGCATAAAGCCATTATCTGACCCAGGGTGGTGTGGAGTGCAAAAAAACGATGGATTTGGGCCCAGATCTTTTGACTGGGGGAGTGTGTGACATTGATCCACATTCAGTCCATCACTTGTTGTTTTTTGCAATTGCCGCCCTAAGTGCGCTGGGGATGCCCAGACGTGGGTCCCAGGCACTCCACACCACTTGGAGTCAAGCTAGCCGGGCTGAAGAGAGGTGTTACCTCGAAACCGGTCCGGTCCTCGGATGCTTGATTCCGGTCTGGGAAAGATATGGCTGTTGTAGTTCGGACTGGACTGTTCCCATGGGGCAACAGGGTCAGAGCTGATTTGCATAAAGCCATTATCTGACCCAGGGTGGTGTGGAGTGCAAAAAAACGATGGATTTGGGCCCAGATCTTTTGACTGGGGGAGTGTGTGACATTGATCCACATTCAGTCCATCACTTGTTGTTTTTTGCAATTGCCGCCCTAAGTGCGCTGGGGATGCCCAGACGTGGGTCCCAGGCACTCCACACCACTTGGAGTCAAGCTAGCCGGGCTGAAGAGAGGTGTTACCTCGAAACCGGTCCGGTCCTCGGATGCTTGATTCCGGTCTGGGAAAGATATGGCTGTTGTAGTTCGGACTGGACTGTTCCCATGGGGCAACAGGGTCAGAGCTGATTTGCATAAAGCCATTATCTGACCCAGGGTGGTGTGGAGTGCAAAAAAACGATGGATTTGGGCCCAGATCTTTTGACTGGGGAGTGTGTGACATTGATCCACATTCAGTCCATCACTTGTTGTTTTTTGCAATTGCCGCCCTAAGTGCGCTGGGGATGCCCAGACGTGGGTCCCAGGCACTCCACACCACTTGGAGTCAAGCTAGCCGGGCTGAAGAGAGGTGTTACCTCGAAACCGGTCCGGTCCTCGGATGCTTGATTCCGGTCTGGGAAAGATATGGCTGTTGTAGTTCGGACTGGACTGTTCCCATGGGGCAACAGGGTCAGAGCTGATTTGCATAAAGCCATTATCTGACCCAGGGTGGTGTGGAGTGCAAAAAAACGATGGATTTGGGCCCAGATCTTTTGACTGGGGGAGTGTGTGACATTGATCCACATTCAGTCCATCACTTGTTGTTTTTTGCAATTGCCGCCCTAAGTGCGCTGGGGATGCCCAGACGTGGGTCCCAGGCACTCCACACCACTTGGAGTCAAGCTAGCCGGGCTGAAGAGAGGTGTTACCTCGAAACCGGTCCGGTCCTCGGATGCTTGATTCCGGTCTGGGAAAGATATGGCTGTTGTAGTTCGGACTGGACTGTTCCCATGGGGCAACAGGGTCAGAGCTGATTTGCATAAAGCCATTATCTGACCCAGGGTGGTGTGGAGTGCAAAAAAACGATGGATTTGGGCCCAGATCTTTTGACTGGGGGAGTGTGTGACATTGATCCACATTCAGTCCATCACTTGTTGTTTTTTGCAATTGCCGCCCTAAGTGCGCTGGGGATGCCCAGACGTGGGTCCCAGGCACTCCACACCACTTGGAGTCAAGCTAGCCGGGCTGAAGAGAGGTGTTACCTCGAAACCGGTCCAGTCCTCGGATGCTTGATTCCGGTCTGGGAAAGATATGGCTGTTGTAGTTCGGACTGGACTGTTCCCATGGGGCAACAGGGTCAGAGCTGATTTGCATAAAGCCATTATCTGACCCAGGGTGGTGTGGAGTGCAAAAAAACGATGGATTTGGGCCCAGATCTTTTGACTGGGGGAGTGTGTGACATTGATCCACATTCAGTCCATCACTTGTTGTTTTTTGCAATTGCCTGCCCTAAGTGCGCTGGGGATGCCCAGACGTGGGTCCCAGGCACTCCACACCACTTGGAGTCAAGCTAGCCGGGCTGAAGAGAGGTGTTACCTCAAAACCGGTCCGGTCCTCGGATGCTTGATTCCGGTCTGGGAAAGATATGGCTGTTGTAGTTCGGACTGGACTGTTCCCATGGGGCAACAGGGTCAGAGCTAATTTGCATAAAGCCATTATCTGACCCAGGGTGGTGTGGAGTGCAAAAAAACGATGGATTTGGGCCCAGATCTTTTGACTGGGGGAGTGTGTGACATTGATCCACATTCAGTCCATCACTTGTTGTTTTTTGCAATTGCCGCCCTAAGTGCGCTGGGGATGCCCAGACGTGGGTCCCAGGCACTCCACACCACTTGGAGTCAAGCTAGCCGGGCTGAAGAGAGGTGTTACCTCGAAACCGGTCCAGTCCTCGGATGCTTGATTCCGGTCTGGGAAAGATATGGCTGTTGTAGTTCGGACTGGACTGTTCCCATGGGGCAACAGGGTCAGAGCTGATTTGCATAAAGCCATTATCTGACCCAGGGTGGTGTGGAGTGCAAAAAAACGATGGATTTGGGCCCAGATCTTTTGACTGGGGGAGTGTGTGACATTGATCCACATTCAGTCCATCACTTGTTGTTTTTTGCAATTGCCTGCCCTAAGTGCGCTGGGGATGCCCAGACGTGGGTCCCAGGCACTCCACACCACTTGGAGTCAAGCTAGCCGGGCTGAAGAGAGGTGTTACCTCAAAACCGGTCCGGTCCTCGGATGCTTGATTCCGGTCTGGGAAAGATATGGCTGTTGTAGTTCGGACTGGACTGTTCCCATGGGGCAACAGGGTCAGAGCTGATTTGCATAAAGCCATTATCTGACCCAGGGTGGTGTGGAGTGCAAAAAAACGATGGATTTGGGCCCAGATCTTTTGACTGGGGGAGTGTGTGACATTGATCCACATTCAGTCCATCACTTGTTGTTTTTTGCAATTGCCGCCCTAAGTGCGCTGGGGATGCCCAGACGTGGGTCCCAGGCACTCCACACCACTTGGAGTCAAGCTAGCCGGGCTGAAGAGAGGTGTTACCTCGAAACCGGTCCGGTCCTCGGATGCTTGATTCCGGTCTGGGAAAGATATGGCTGTTGTAGTTCGGACTGGACTGTTCCCATGGGGCAACAGGGTCAGAGCTGATTTGCATAAAGCCATTATCTGACCCAGGGTGGTGTGGAGTGCAAAAAAACGATGGATTTGGGCCCAGATCTTTTGACTGGGGGAGTGTGTGACATTGATCCACATTCAGTCCATCACTTGTTGTTTTTTGCAATTGCCGCCCTAAGTGCGCTGGGGATGCCCAGACGTGGGTCCCAGGCACTCCACACCACTTGGAGTCAAGCTAGCCGGGCTGAAGAGAGGTGTTACCTCGAAACCGGTCCGGTCCTCGGATGCTTGATTCCGGTCTGGGAAAGATATGGCTGTTGTAGTTCGGACTGGACTGTTCCCATGGGGCAACAGGGTCAGAGCTGATTTGCATAAAGCCATTATCTGACCCAGGGTGGTGTGGAGTGCAAAAAAACGATGGATTTGGGCCCAGATCTTTTGACTGGGGGAGTGTGTGACATTGATCCACATTCAGTCCATCACTTGTTGTTTTTTGCAATTGCCGCCCTAAGTGCGCTGGGGATGCCCAGACGTGGGTCCCAGGCACTCCACACCACTTGGAGTCAAGCTAGCCGGGCTGAAGAGAGGTGTTACCTCGAAACCGGTCCGGTCCTCGGATGCTTGATTCCGGTCTGGGAAAGATATGGCTGTTGTAGTTCGGACTGGACTGTTCCCATGGGGCAACAGGGTCAGAGCTGATTTGCATAAAGCCATTATCTGACCCAGGGTGGTGTGGAGTGCAAAAAAACGATGGATTTGGGCCCAGATCTTTTGACTGGGGGAGTGTGTGACATTGATCCACATTCAGTCCATCACTTGTTGTTTTTTGCAATTGCCGCCCTAAGTGCGCTGGGGATGCCCAGACGTGGGTCCCAGGCACTCCACACCACTTGGAGTCAAGCTAGCCGGGCTGAAGAGAGGTGTTACCTCGAAACCGGTCCGGTCCTCGGATGCTTGATTCCGGTCTGGGAAAGATATGGCTGTTGTAGTTCGGACTGGACTGTTCCCATGGGGCAACAGGGTCAGAGCTGATTTGCATAAAGCCATTATCTGACCCAGGGTGGTGTGGAGTGCAAAAAAACGATGGATTTGGGCCCAGATCTTTTGACTGGGGGAGTGTGTGACATTGATCCACATTCAGTCCATCACTTGTTGTTTTTTGCAATTGCCGCCCTAAGTGCACTGGGGATGCCCAGACGTGGGTCCCAGGCACTCCACACCACTTGGAGTCAAGCTAGCCGGGCTGAAGAGAGGTGTTACCTCGAAACCGGTCCGGTCCTCGGATGCTTGATTCCGGTCTGGGAAAGATATGGCTGTTATAGTTCGGACTGGACTGTTCCCATGGGGCAACATGGTCAGAGCTGATTTGCATAAAGCCATTATCTGACCCAGGGTGGTGTGGAGTGCAAAAAAACGATGGATTTGGGCCCAGATCTTTTGACTGGGGGAGTGTGTGACATTGATCCACATTCAGTCCATCACTTGTTGTTTTTTGCAATTGCCGCCCTAAGTGCGCTGGGGATGCCCAGACGTGGGTCCCAGGCACTCCACACCACTTGGAGTCAAGCTAGCCGGGCTGAAGAGAGGTGTTACCTCGAAACCGGTCCGGTCCTCGGATGCTTGATTCCGGTCTGGGAAAGATATGGCTGTTGTAGTTCGGACTGGACTGTTCCCATGGGGCAACAGGGTCAGAGCTGATTTGCATAAAGCCATTATCTGACCCAGGGTGGTGTGGAGTGCAAAAAAACGATGGATTTGGGCCCAGATCTTTTGACTGGGGGAGTGTGTGACATTGATCCACATTCAGTCCATCACTTGTTGTTTTTTGCAATTGCCGCCCTAAGTGCGCTGGGGATGCCCAGACGTGGGTCCCAGGCACTCCACACCACTTGGAGTCAAGCTAGCCGGGCTGAAGAGAGGTGTTACCTCGAAACCGGTCCGGTCCTCGGATGCTTGATTCCGGTCTGGGAAAGATATGGCTGTTGTAGTTCGGACTGGACTGTTCCCATGGGGCAACAGGGTCAGAGCTGATTTGCATAAAGCCATTATCTGACCCAGGGTGGTGTGGAGTGCAAAAAAACGATGGATTTGGGCCCAGATCTTTTGACTGGGGGAGTGTGTGACATTGATCCACATTCAGTCCATCACTTGTTGTTTTTTGCAATTGCCGCCCTAAGTGCGCTGGGGATGCCCAGACGTGGGTCCCAGGCACTCCACACCACTTGGAGTCAAGCCAGCCGGGCTGAAGAGAGGTGTTACCTCGAAACCGGTCCGGTCCTCGGATGCTTGATTCCGGTCTGGGAAAGATATGGCTGTTGTAGTTCGGACTGGACTGTTCCCATGGGGCAACAGGGTCAGAGCTGATTTGCATAAAGCCATTATCTGACCCAGGGTGGTGTGGAGTGCAAAAAAACGATGGATTTGGGCCCAGATCTTTTGACTGGGGGAGTGTGTGACATTGATCCACATTCAGTCCATCACTTGTTGTTTTTTGCAATTGCCGCCCTAAGTGCGCTGGGGATGCCCAGACGTGGGTCCCAGGCACTCCACACCACTTGGAGTCAAGCTAGCCGGGCTGAAGAGAGGTGTTACCTTGAAACCGGTCCGGTCCTCAGATGCTTGATTCCGGTCTGGGAAAGATATGGCTGTTGTAGTTCGGACTGGACTGTTCCCATGGGGCAACAGGGTCAGAGCTGATTTGCATAAAGCCATTATCTGACCCAGGGTGGTGTGGAGTGCAAAAAAACGATGGATTTGGGCCCAGATCTTTTGACTGGGGGAGTGTGTGACATTGATCCACATTCAGTCCATCACTTGTTGTTTTTTGCAATTGCCGCCCTAAGTGCGCTGGGGATGCCCAGACGTGGGTCCCAGGCACTCCACACCACTTGGAGTCAAGCTAGCCGGGCTGAAGAGAGGTGTTACCTCGAAACCGGTCCGGTCCTCGGATGCTTGATTCCGGTCTGGGAAAGATATGGCTGTTGTAGTTCGGACTGGACTGTTCCCATGGGGCAACAGGGTCAGAGCTGATTTGCATAAAGCCATTATCTGACCCAGGGTGGTGTGGAGTGCAAAAAAACGATGGATTTGGGCCCAGATCTTTTGACTGGGGGAGTGTGTGACATTGATCCACATTCAGTCCATCACTTGTTGTTTTTTGCAATTGCCGCCCTAAGTGCGCTGGGGATGCCCAGACGTGGGTCCCAGGCACTCCACACCACTTGGAGTCAAGCTAGCCGGGCTGAAGAGAGGTGTTACCTCGAAACCGGTCCGGTCCTCGGATGCTTGATTCCGGTCTGGGAAAGATATGGCTGTTGTAGTTCGGACTGGACTGTTCCCATGGGGCAACAGGGTCAGAGCTGATTTGCATAAAGCCATTATCTGACCCAGGGTGGTGTGGAGTGCAAAAAAACGATGGATTTGGGCCCAGATCTTTTGACTGGGGGAGTGTGTGACATTGATCCACATTCAGTCCATCACTTGTTGTTTTTTGCAATTGCCGCCCTAAGTGCGCTGGGGATGCCCAGACGTGGGTCCCAGGCACTCCACACCACTTGGAGTCAAGCTAGCCGGGCTGAAGAGAGGTGTTACCTCGAAACCGGTCCGGTCCTCGGATGCTTGATTCCGGTCTGGGAAAGATATGGCTGTTGTAGTTCGGACTGGACTGTTCCCATGGGGCAACAGGGTCAGAGCTGATTTGCATAAAGCCATTATCTGACCCAGGGTGGTGTGGAGTGCAAAAAAACGATGGATTTGGGCCCAGATCTTTTGACTGGGGGAGTGTGTGACATTGATCCACATTCAGTCCATCACTTGTTGTTTTTTGCGCTTGTCTGGGGGAGCCAGCAGAAGGGAGGATAGGTGAAAAGTGAAGGTATGCTTGAGGTTATGTGGTGGAGACCTAAAGAGATGGTTGAGTGGGAGTGCTAAGCATATGTCACTGGGTGTTTTTAGAGAATCTGCATTCAGGAGTGAGAAAGGTTGAGGCATGTTGGGGTGAGCAATGTGGGGGTTCAGAGGTATAGTCAGGATGAAGGTGTGAGTGACATGGCTATGTAGCTCATGAGGTATTACTCTGGGTGTAGGGTGAGATTGCAGTTTAGTGTGGCGATTGAAGAAGGGGGTCATAGGACCATTGGATGATGGTGGTGAAATAGTCTTACACTCAGACTTGGGGAGATCTGGAGCAGTTATGGATTTGGTATGTGTTGCAGCTTTCTTGATGAGAGGAAAAATGTTCTCAGATAGTTTTGGTGGTCTGATGAGGATATTCCCATTGTTTTAAACGGTGATAATGACTTCTGCTCTGAAAGAGACTGCGGCGGCTACCAACAGTCTCAGACCATGAGGCATTCCTCTAGATGGTGAGATGAAGAGCACTGAGAAAAGGCCATTCTTCTGTTGTGCTTGTTCACGCAGAAGCAGTGTTAATTTTTGGCAAATAGACAATTTCAGGTCTATTGTCCGCCATTCAAATCCGAGGTGCGCTCGCTCAGACACGGGGTGCCTCAGGGCTCAATTCTGAGCCCGACTTTGTTCAATCTTTATATGTTCACCCCTGGCCAAGCTGGTTGTGACGTACGGGGTTGAGATAGTGTCATATGCTGATGACACCCAGCTGGTAGTGACACTGTCTCAGCCCCCGGAAGAGGCCTCAGCCAATTTCTCTGCATGTCTGAGCGGAGTAGCCGGATGGATGAACACCAATTGCTTACGCCTCAACGCTAATAAAACTGAGCTTTTGGTGTTTGGGAAATCTCCATCCATCTGGTCATCGGCATGGTGGCCTAAAGAACTCAGCACCATCCCGAAACCATTAGATCAGGTTAAAAATGTAGGGGTCAGATTGGACGAGACTCTATCCTTCGAACACTACACTAGAGGGATATCAGGGAAATGGTATGGGATCCTTAAGGTCCTACGCAAGACCCTGGACTCACTCCCTGCAAGCAGCAGGAAAACGCTAATCCATACTCTGGTGACGCCCCACCTTGACTATAGTAACGCCTTGTATTTAGGTTTGAGTAGGAAAGGTTTGCATAGGCCTCAATGTGTCCAAAACGCGGCAGCAAGATTAGCTCTTAACCTCTCAAGAAGATCTTCAGGGAAACAAGCTTTAGCTCAACTCCACTGGCTCCCTATACGGGAACGTATTATCTTCAAGAGCATGTGTATGACTCATCGCATTGCTTATTAGAGAGGGCCCACCTATCTGCAAAAGCTACTCACCAAATACCACCCCAATCGTCCTTTACGATCTCAGGGCCATATGCTCTTTCCGGTACCCAGAATTCAACGGGCACGGATGGGGGGTCGGTCTTTCAGATACTTGGCTAGCAAACAATGGAATTACCTCCCAATTGAGCTCCCGATGGAGCCATCAGAATCAAGCTTTAGGCGTAGTTTGAAAACTCACCTCTTTCCCAAATCCTGATATTCTCCTGACCTCTCCCTTAGCGGCTTTTTTGTTTATGGGGTTTAGTGCTGGTGAACAGTTTTAAAGCACGGGGGCACACTGTTCCTAGTGTAACCAGGCGCTATATAAAAGGTGTTATTATTATTATTATTATTATTATTATTAGAAACCCCGGGTGAGATTTGAAGAGTCTATGTTTAAAAGTCTGGAATAATATTTTGTCAGATTTGGGGGGTCCTTAATTTTATAAGCACAGCAGCCTGATGACTCCAGGTTGGTGTTGTTTATTCTTTTCGGGTCCACAACAAACTAAGCTGAAAATATTCTAGAGGCCAAGGGAGTGTGTAAGTAGGACGGAACTAACGAAGGAGCAAGGTTTGGTCATGTAATTGCGGGTTTAAGATCATTGCTGGTATAAATTAGGACTACAGAGGGCTATATCCAAGTCAAAGGCAAGGCTCACTCAAGAACAGGTGGAGCTGGAGACGTAAGGAGATGAAGCCAGTGAAAGGCACAGGCAGAGAGGATTAGTGGGAGTGAAGGAGATGTATTCCACCCAACATTGTAACAGGGCGACAAGCTGAATAAGACCTTCTTTCACTGTCTTCGCATAAATGTGGGAAACATTGTTTGGTGTTTTTAATTATTTGAGTTTCAGGCCCTAACTGTGGTTAGAAAAACCCCTTGGTTGATAGTCTGTTAACCTTTGAAAGCATTGAAAGATGGCCGCCCTGCAGGAGCCTTAACAAATACTTTCCTGACTGACGTCAACTAACCTAGACTTCAATATCCGAGTTGACTCCTCTCTCTCTTGACATTTAAGGATAGTTGGTGACCGGACTATGTTAATCACCTTTTTCTTTTTATTGTTCTCGCCCCCTCCGCTGCACTGCATATTTATTTCCCATGCTGTATTTTTTTTCTTTGGTTTGTTCCTTACTGCCGGCCTACTGTGTAATGTAATGTCCTTCTGTTTTTCACAGTGTGTATGTAATGCGCTCTGATACCAACGGGTCAAGTTAGTGATATATATAACTTTAAAAATAAAATAAGGAGGCTCTGTTGTAAAGTGTGTGCAAATAGTCCTTCTTTCATTTCTGAAGTCTTGGGATATGCATTGTCAGTCCTATGTCTATTTCACTTGTGGTTTTGTGGACGCCATCTTCGGAAGTACCTAAAAATAGAAGGCTAATGAAGCCCAAAAGAAATCCAGTAGGGCAAAGTCTGCAGAGCACAGCTGAAGTAAAGTTTAGAACAAACGTCGGACTTAACTACTAGTATAGATAGAGTTTAGGTCTTAACATCGACTTCAAGTCTAAAATTAGACTTTGGTCTATCTTTACCTGTGGGACTCGGGCCACAGGTTGGGGCCTATCAAGAGGTTTATCTTGCCATGTCAAAACAGCAGTAAATTGCACACACCAACTCTACAATGGCAGACCTGAGCCATAGTTAGAGGGCTACTTAAGTGGGTAGCACAATACGTGCTGCAGGCCCAGAAGTAGCATTTTAGTTCTAGACCCTAGGCACATGTAGTGCACTTTACTAGAGACTTAAAAGTAAATTAAATATACCAATTAGGATTAGGCAATATTACCATGTTAAGGGTTGGACTCTTCTCAATTGTGATTTAATCCCCCTCATAATAGTACAGAAACCATCCTTGTAGCTGTAGTTCACTCACCCATCCTTTCCTGCATGTATACCCGCCAACTATGCTAGTTCTTCTCAATCTGTCAGTGGCATTTATGCCTCTCCCATTGCTCAGCTGGCTAAGTCCTGTGACTTTTAAATACTCTCATTTGTTGTTGACTCACAACTGGTTGTCTCTTTGGGCAAGATATAGAGAATGTTAGACATAGTTTTACTGCATGTATGAGAAAAAATGCTATATGGATGTCCCCATATTGCCTTAAGTTAAATAGGGACAAGACTGAAATTGTACTGTTTGGAAAAGCACAGTTCCTTTGGATAGCTGGCCGGTGGTCCGAGCTCTGCCTAGCTCCCTCTCCTAAAATCATAGTAAGAAATGCGTGTATTCTGTTAGACAAAATATCATCAATGAAAGATCAGGTGACAGCTACCTGTGGCACGTGCTTCAGGGTAATGCACATCCTTAAGAGGATTTTCCAGTGGCTCCCACTTACCTCTCGGATGACGCTTGTCCAGGTGGTGACAATCCAAGAAGCCAGGTGCTCTTGCAGATGCCTAGAGAAAACCTGGCGAAACCAAAATACCACGGAAACATGGAACAACCACAGGAGCGCCCTGAAGGAATACCACCAGCGCATAAGAGACACCAAACGGACCTTTATAAGAGACAAAGCCCAGACCAACATGACCAATGCAAGGACCTGTTCAACATTATATAGCAAGCCACAAAACCCCCAGTGAAGCCACAGACATCACACCTGCCCAAGAACATTGCGACAAGCTCAGCTCCTACTTCCATCAGATGATCAAGGTCCTCTACGACAACTTCAGCGAACAGACACCAGACACCACCCCCCATGCCACCACCGCTGATAAGCCAATCATCATGACCTGGAATCCCCCTACCATCGAACACATCACCACGGCCATGAAGAAAGCCCACTCAGGAGCCCCAATGGACCCCTACCCACTGCACATATTCCACAGGGCCTCCACCGCCATCGTTCCTAACCAAGGACAGACCATCAACGCCTCCTTCAGATCCGGCATCTTCCCAGACAACTGGAAGTGGGTGGAGGTTAAACCCCTCCTCAAGAAACCAACGGCCGACCCAACTGACCTGAAAAACTACCGGACCATCTCTCTCCTCCCTTTTGCGGCCAAAGTCACTGAGAGACTTGTAAGCGTCAGTTTACCACCTTCATCGAAGAGAACTCCATCCTAGACGCCTCCCAGTCTGGATTCCACAGCAACCACAGATTGAGACCGCCCTCCTCGCCACCACTGTTGACATCTGCATGCTACTCGACCAGGGACACACTGCGGCCCTCATGCTTCCAGACCTCTTTGCAGCCTTTGACACCGTTTCACATCATAAGCTCACAGTCAGACTTCACGACGCAGGGATACAAAGAGTCGCCCTCAACTGGATCCAATCCTTTCTCTCCGGCAGAACCCAGAGGATAAGACTCCCTCCCTTCCTCTCCGAACCCACTGATTTCAACTACAGAGTACCCCAAGGATCATAGCTCAGCCCCTTGCTTCTCAACATCTACATGGCCCCCATCGCCGCCATTCTCAGACAGTATCCTACGCAGACTACACCCAGCTCATCCTCTCACTCACAAAGAATGCCGAAGACACCAGACTCTGCTACCATGAAGGAATGAAGAATGTCGCAGCCTGGATGAAAGACAGCTGGTTGAAGCTCGACTCAGAAAAAACAAGGTCCTCATCCTCTGACCTAACATCTCTGCCTGGGACAACACTTGGTGGCCCTCCGCCCTCAGGAATCCACCCACCCCTGCAGCCCATGCACAAAACCTCAGCATCATCCTCGACTCACTCTCCGAGAACCGTCAGATCAACGCAGTCGCTTTCACAAGCTTCAACTGCCTGTGCATCCTACGCAAGAGCTTCAAATGGATCCCCCGACTGCAGAAGGACCATCAACCACGCGCTCATAACCAGCAGACTGGACTACAGAATCGCCCTATATGCCCGAATCAACAGAACTATTCTACACAAACTCCAAAATGTCTAGAACACCGCAGCCAGACTCGTACTCGGGACACCACATCACAAACACATGACCCAAAATCTACAAGACCTCCACTGGATCCCCGTCAAGAAGAGGGTCACCTTCAAACTCCTCACCCACGCCTTCAAATCCCTCCACAACATCTGACCCACATACCTCAACAAGAGAGTCTCTGTCACGTACCCAAGAGGAACCTCCGCTCCGCCGACCTCGCCCTGGCAGATGTCCCCCGCATCTGCAGAAACAGAGCAGGTGGGAGAGCCTTCTCCTACATCACAGCAAAGACCTGGAACAAGCTCTCCGTGAACACAAGGCGCTCCCCGGCCCTGCACACATTCAGGAAGGACCTCAAGACCTGGCTCTTTGACTGATCTGGAGCAGCTCCTCCCTCCCCCTAGCTCATTGAGATCCTCACTGGTGATTAGCATGCTTTATAAGCCCCTGATTGATTGATTGATTGATAATTAGTCACCTGGACTTTGGAAATGCGATACTCGCATTATCTAACGAATCCCTCCAATCGAAATTGCAGGTGGTACAAAAAACTGCAGCCTGACTGGTTAACACACAGCCACCAGACTCAACTTCAGCCCCCCTGCTCAAGACCCTTCACTAGCTACCTGCAAAGAGAAGAGCAATGTTTAAACTTCTCTCTTTGACCTAGTATGCTTGGTCAGGCAAGGGCCTAAATATCTACAGGATAAACGGTTTATCTATCTATCACAAAGAAATCTTGGATCTCCACTCCCAAAGTATTCAAACATTAAAATATGGTGGTTGGTCCTTTTCTTATCATGTTCCCCATCACTGGAATAAGCTCCCCCTATATATTAGGGCATGCGCCAAGTATTCAAGCTTTAAAAGAGATCTCAAGACTTGGCTGTTCTAATGGATGCTTCATGACTTGTCTGATACACAAGCGCTGAGATTCCGCTTTGGGGGTGAGTCGCAGCGCTATATCAAGTTTCGAAAAACAAAACATAGCAAGAGGAGAGAGCACAATCACTTTAACACTGATTACCTGTGGTAAAGTGCACCGGGTCCAAAAACCGGCAAAAAAAGAGGGCAGAACAGTAGAGGAGGTAAGCAAAATGCTTAGGAGAAGACAAGCATAAGGCTGTCAGGTCCAACACAGGGTCATTCATTTTTATTGTTAAGGAAAACTTAATAGGTTTGCTAAGTAGACACATAAGAGTACAATGTGTTATTTCACAGATAGTTTAAGGGTATATTTGTAGATGGATGGACTTTGGTTGTAGGAAACTGTCTTGAAGATAAAGAGCCCTATTTTTTTCTGTTCTGTTCTATAAAAGGAACCACTTTCCATCTGCACACACAGACACACTTCCACACTCCCACACATCTTCTCTTTGTGTGATTCCATCTGACTGAAGGCTTTACTTTGCACGGTCCTGGCTGCAGCCCCTTTTATTTGGGACGGTTAGTTCTTCCGAGGAACAAAGCACTATAAACCTTCTGGGCTTCATTTAGGAGCCTCTGTGTGTAAGACCACTATCTCCCCCACCTCTAAAACGGCCCTGCAAAAGATATTTCAAAAAGATCATAAGCACTGCCCCCACCTGAGCCCCCTCCTTCATCATTCACTCCAAGACCTTGTGTTGCAGTTCTTATTCCCCGTGTCATAGTCCACTTCTCATCCCAGCTGGCTGTTATGATGTGGCCACCCTCTTTCAGGCCCCCACCTGTGTGAAGGTACACATCAGTACCCAGCCCCCCAAACCCATACCTGGTTCACAAGCACAGGGCAAACATGTATGGATTAAAAACAGGGAAAATAATGTTGACAATTGTTTGCTCTTGTCGTGAGGTGCCGAGATTGAGTCTGACTGTGGTGTTCTGGATGACCTGGAGTTTCATAGCAGCGAGTTGTTGATTCCAGCGTAGAGGATGTTTCCGTAGTCCAGTATGCTTGTTATGAGTGTGTGGGTGACTGTCTTTATGGTTTCGGGGAGACCCACTTTTTCATCCCACTTAAAGCACTGCTCAACACAGTTGCATCCGGGTGATATCACACTTGGACGACCATGCAGAATTGCCTCGAGATACTCAACTAAGAACAGTAATTTTCCTACATTTGCTTATTTTTCGGCATTTTCTGTGATCTCTTGATGGCCACAATTCTTAGGACAGATCAGTGATTGGAAAGTCTGGAGCTGTGATGTCACAATGTTTCATCATAATGTAACTCTAGAAGGCCCGCTCTGTCGGGGGCAGCTCAGTAAAATCTATAATAAACAGAAAAATAAAGAAATATGTACCTATAGCAGAAAGGAATAGAAAACTACATTTTGCGTCAGAAGACTAGGAAATTGGGTTGTACGTATAGTAGCATTAGGCTGCTTTTCATGTGGCTGTTGACCACCTTTCATCAGTGGCCAAAATGTAAGGACAATCATAGGGAAGAAAGCATGATAATTGATTTTACCAAATGTTTGCACTGTGGAGTGACTCTTCATCAAGACAAAAAATTTAAAACGTAGTAGTAACAAACAGTTAATAATTTCTAGATACTTGCACTTCCAGCTTCACCTGGATGTCCACCCCTGTGCCCAAATGAATGTCATACTAATTTCTCGGGATCCCCGGTTGGGACTGAAACAGGTGCCAGATGCGGGCGCTTACCCTGACAAAGGTTTGACTACAGGTAAACGCCCCCTGCCAGGATCCATAGGGTATTTCAGACTTGCGATCAACACAAAGTCATTGATAGAAGAACCGTAAGTTTGCGGTTCATGTCTCACTGAATAAGTGCACCTTAGCGAGTGTACTTATTTTTCCACTGGTCCTAAAGAAAGTCTAGCTACTAAGCATTAAAAGGCTGAAACATGTAGACCAAATCACGACCGTACCGTGGATGTTTATGATCAATTGAGTCACAAATTACATCCCTTTGTTTTTAAACTTTGCCCTCCAACCCCACTAATACATTTCTAGGTATCATAGAGGCAATTTTAAACCTAATCACTTGTAACTCTATTTGCACTGTCCATGAAAAAAAAAACACTCAGCTGTAACTCAGGCATTGAAGCACACCCGGGAAGCACTAGGTTGGTGAGGGTTCTTCTTAAAAAATGAATATTTTTCCTTTTGTCTCCTCCATCTTGCATCATTCTTGGGCACGACCGGGTCGCGCGTACATGACGAGCAGACCGGTCAGTGCCATTACACGTGTCTTGTTGCACAAAAGAAACCCTCTTTTCTCATTATTAGTTCTGCAAATACATATTTTCTTGTCCAAAACTTTGAAAAATTATACTAAAGCACAACTGAATATGGAAAACCATGCTTGAAATATGCACTTGATCAATTTGAAAAGGAAATTTTAGGAAGCGGAAAGTGACAGTTGTACGTTTCGTCACAATCACTGCCATCAGATGGCAGCAGAGAACAATGCTAGTGCGCATGTCCCTAAAGCGCAAATGTCTGCCATAGATGCAGCCATTGACTGTGCCTAAGCAGAGTGACAGTACACAGCAGGACAGTGACAAGCAGTGTGAGCAATTGCATTTATGGTCCTGTGCATTGAGGGGTCTGCGGTTCAGCTTATCACGATCATTATGATGTATTAATTACGGATGTATGACGTTACAACGCATACTTTTACAACGACTACCATTACAACGAATTTTTTACAACGCAAAAACTTTTACAACGCATACCATTACAACGCAGGATTTTACAACGCAAGTACTTTTACAACGCATACCATTACAACGTAAATATTGGTAAGTATATAATATTTTTTTTAATATAAATTATTTTAAATTATTAAAATATAATAAAATTTTATTTAATTGTATTTAATTAATTTAATTTAAATATAATTTTAATTTATTTTTACAAATTAACCCTGTACTCCAAAAACCCAAAACTGACCCTGAACCCTAAAAATATTTTTTTTTAATTTAAATTAATTTAAATTATTAAAATATAATTAATTTTTATTTAATTTTATTTAATTAATTTAATTTAAATATAATTTTATTTTATTTTTACAAATTAACCCTGTACCCCAAAAACCCCAAACTGTCCCTGAACCCTAAAAATACCCCTTTACCCAAAAACCCAAAACTGACCCTGAACCCTAAAAATACCCCTTTACCCAAAAACTGAAAACTGACCCTGAACCCTAAAAATACCCCTTTACCCAAAAACTGAAAACTGACCCTGAACCCTAAAAATACCCCTTTACCCAAAAACTGAAAACTGACCCTGAACCCTAAAAATACCCCTTTACCCAAAAACTGAAAACTGACCCTAAACCCTAAAAATACCCCTTTACCCAAAAACTGAAAACTGACCCTGAACCCTAAAAATAACCCTTTACCCAAAAACTGAAAACTGACCCTGAACCCTAAAAATACCCCTTTACCCAAAAACTGAAAACTGACCCAGAACCCTAAAAATACCCCTTTACCCAAAAACTGAAAACTGACCCTGAACCCTAAAAATACCCCTTTACCCAAAAACTGAAAACTGACTCAGAACCCTAAAAATACACCTTTACCCAAAAACTGAAAACTGACCCAGAACCCTAAAAATACCCCTTTACCCAAAAACTGAAAACTGACCCTGAACCCTAAAAATACCCCTTTACCCAAAAACCCAAACATATAGTATTTTAAAAATAATTATATACTTACCAATACTTACGTTGTAATGGTATGCGTTGTAAAGGTACTTGCGTTCTAAAATCCTGCGTTGTAATGGTATGCGTTGTAAAAGTTTTTGCGTTGTAAAAGTTTTGTTGTAATGGTAGTTCGTTGTAAAAGTTGCGTTGTAAAGGTTGTTTCCCATTAATTACTCATCAATATAGATTTTGAAAAAAAGACAAAAGCCTCATTGTAGTGTGTTGTGGGACAAAACTCACTTTATTTAACCAAGGTCTGGATCTCAATACACCCCTTGTCAAGAGATTCATCTTGCAGAATCAGCATTATGACTCACACATATCACAACTTTCTCACTGAGGCTAAGTATGGCAAGCTGCAACAATACGCTGGAAAGGGATACACCAAGGTCAACAAAATGGCCAACACATGTATGTAGGAGTCAATGGAGAGGCAGGGAAGCAGGAGCTGGAAAATGTATTCAGCATTTATTGAATGAGTGGCAATCGTGTAATAACATTTATTCAATAATTACACAGTGGGTATTGTTCATTTCTGTCACAATACCAGGCAAAGCATATTGACATTTAATTAGAGAGACATCGGATAACATGATTAGACTGGACTTGGGAGGTAAATATTCTTCCCATCGCCCATTCCCTCTCTCTGGATAGCGGTTCCAGAGCGGGAGAGCTGGTAGGGCTGGTGCTGGGCAATCTGAGAAGGACGGTGTTATATCCTAGTTTCACATTTAAGTATAATCAGCCTCGGTCAAATCAAATCAAATCAAATCAGGTCATTTATATAGCGCACTACTCACCCGTAGGGTCTCAAGGCGCTGGGATGGGGGGGGGGGTGCCGCTACTGCTCGAACAGCCAGGTCTTGAGCTTCTTCCTGAAGGCGAGGTGGTCTTGGGTCAGGCGCAGGTCGGTTGGGAGTGAGTTCCAGGTCTTGGCGGCCAGGCAGGAGAAGGACCTTCCTCCTGTTGTCGCTCTTCGGATGCGGGGGACGGCGGCGAGGGCGTGGCTGGTTGATCTGAGGAGGCGCTTGGGAGTGTAGAAGTTGATCCGGTTGTTGAGGTAGCTCGGGCCTTGGTCGTGTAGGGCTTTGTGCGCGTGGGTGAGGAGACGGAAGGTGATTCTCTTGTTGACCGGGAGCCAATGCAGATCTCTCAGGTGTCCGGAGATGTGGCTGCGACGGGGGATGTCGAGGATGACTCTGGCTTAGGCGTTCTGGATCCGCTGGAGTCTTTTCTGGAGCTTGGCGGTGGTTCCGGCGTAGAGGGCGTTGCCGTAGTCCAGTCGGCTGGTGACGAGGGCCTGGGTGACCGTCTTCTTCGTCTCGGTGGGGATCCACCGGAAGATCTTACGTAGCATGCGCAGGATGTTGAAGCAGGACGAGGAGACGGCGTTTACTTGTCTGGTCATGGAGAGGGAGGAGTCCAGGATGAAGCCCAGGTTGCGTGCGTGGTCCGTCGGTTTGGGTGCGGTGCCCAGGGCGGGGGGCCACCAGGAGTCGTCCCAGGCGGAGGGCGAGGAGCCCAGGATGAGGACCTCCTCGCTGCTCAGCCAGAGTCAGAGGTGGTAATGGAATGTTGGTGTGCCTGTGGTGCGTGGAATGCCCGGGTGCCTGAGTGGATGTGTGGATGACAGGTGGAGATGGACTGAGCAGCTAAGCAGGCTGCTCCTGGTGGAGCTGGTGTATGGCTCGTACATGACTTGTACCTATCTAGAGCTGGCTGGTTAAGATTGTCAATACCCTGACTTGGATCTAATAAAGAAGATTTAGAAACTAACAACTTGGTAACCAGTGTTTTCATGTAATGACCACAACATATTTTTGGCGACGAGGACCGGGACTCAAGCATCTATTAGGGTGAAATAGAAACAAGGAGAAATCAAGACTACAAAAAGCAAGAGACTACTTAGAAATTCCAGTAACCAGCGTAAACACAAGAGAACTAAGCAAATACTTGATGGAGAATGGAGCAAAAGGCAAGCCAGCCCCACCAGTGTCCAAGCCATCGGACAGCCCTCCCACCAGCCTGAACTTGCTCCATGGACATGACCACTGGTATGGTCTGTATGTTAGGGTATGAATGGACTGTACTTCGCCCTACCACTTCCTTTTGTCCACTGTATGGATGTATCTATAGTCTAAAGGGATTGTGGCTAAACAAAGGTGAGTTAAATGTTAACTCTGTGAATATATTCACATGTATTCACATGTACCACACAGGAGTGGTGTGGTTATGCCATGCTAGTTGTCTTAGCTATGCATGGCAAGCTCTAATTGCATGAGACTTCTGAGCAAGACGAGTTTCCAACAGCTTTCAGAGGGTCCTGTGTCACATGATCCATAAACTGTGACAACAGCTGTCGACTGTCTGTAGAAGCAAGGTAACAACTTTTATCTACAGTGACGCTGTCGGCACTCGGTCTGACCGTTTGTAAATGAAACTACAAGAAACAGAGCATAGCTGAAGGCGAATGATTTAACCTGACTAAAAAAGCAGTTGAAAATAGTTTACACAGCTATTTGCAGCATAAGTTGAATATTTGATAAATAAACAGCCAAGCAACTAAGCGTGAAAGAAATGAGCGGCTGAGAGGAAAGGAAACTGTCTTTGTAGTTCAAATAGCTCTCGAGCACCCAAGCGTGAAGGCAATGAGCGTCAATGTGGAAAGGAAATTGACAGTGCTGACATCTATCAATAAGTGAAAATATACAATGCTTGTGCTGTTAATCGTGGATATGATGATGCCACGGAGCCTCTAATGAATAAGTATTTACAATCCTAGGGGCAGATTAATGGGGCCTTGCGCCGCCGGTGCGTCACTTTATTTGACGCAACAGCGGCGCAAACAATGCGCCCTATTTACAACGTGACGCATTTAGGAGATGCGTCACGTTGTAAAGCCCTGCGCCATCAGGAGGCGTTCGGCGCAGGGTGGGCGTTCCGGGGCAGGTGCGCCTCGCAAAAGTGGCTGAGTGAAATCTATAAGATTTCACTCAGTCACTTTCAGGACAATGCTGCGTCAAAAGCCTGCGCCTGCTTGAAGCAGGCGTAGGTCTTGATGCAGCATTGGTCAGATAGGGCACCCCGAGCCTTGCTGGAGCTGCGTCGCGCTTGCGACGCAGCTCCAGCAATGTGCCACCTTTTCGGCACAGATGCGTCACGCATCTGTGCCATTTTTGCCCCATGGTGCGCCGCATTGTAAATGCGGCGCACCATGGGTGGCGGAGCAGCGGCGCAGCATGACTGGCGCGTCCCTGGGGATGCGCCAGTCATCATAAATCTGCCCCCTAGTATTTCCAATCCACATCAAAGTTACATTGCTGTGTTTACAGAACCAAGGTATTTAGTGTCCGGCTGCGTGAATGCCCAATGCGAAGTTCTTTGACTTTGTGACATTTTTAGTGTAAAAAGACATTTATCAAACTTGTTTTTCTTAAGCCCAGTGGGACATGTCTGTTTAACTTTGAATTCAAATGTAAAATTGCTCCTGGCACCTCACCCTGTCAATCGTGTCACCCCGGAGTCTCTCCAGCCTTTCATGACGTCTTCGTGTCTTCTCGTTCTACGAGGCTGCTAAGGACGTTTGGGACCAGGAGCGCGTCGTGTGCCACTCCGCGTGCGTCTCCTGTGCGTGACTCCAGTTGAGATTGGTGGATGCAGGCAATGTGCAGTGACGCTTTCGGAATTCCTCAGAGTAACTTTAGTCCTTCTGTGATGCTGAGTAGCTGTCGACCCGTTCATGGAGGGCGCAACACTTATCTGCGAGTGGCCTCAGGAATAGTCGTTTTTCACTCTCCCTGGCAACTCATCGGTTCACAACTTCTTCTTTGTCATTCTTCGTTTAATTGTGGCAAATTCTAAGTTATACTTTCAGTGGGCTGCTTTTCAAGCTGCGTCTTATAGATTCTTGACATGGACTGCTTTTTCTATGCTTTGCTCTAGGTCTGGGTGCCATCTAGTGCCTCAAGTTGGTATTCATTCTTCATATTCGAGACTGTTTATTATTACACAAGAGTTATACGTATATATTCTAATTCAAGCACAACTCGGGTAAGAGATCGCTCACCGGCGTCGGGCACAGTTCACTAGTTCTAGTGTTAGTGGATTTGTTTCAGGAATTATTCAATTTTTCTGTTTAGCATGTAGTGATGTCACAGGTAATTATGCCACAGTTTCACGCAGTGTAAGGCATGGGGCCGTCTTTGTGTTTGGTGGGTGGCATCACAGTTGTTCCTTAGGTGTGGGATAGGTTTTTGACATGGGGTATTCCTACTTGTGTGATGCGTTTGTGTACAGGCTCATCACAGTTGATCCTTTTCATGGAATTGAGTTGGGTTTGAGTCCCAGTTAGTGACCTCCATATGCGCTTTGGGTCTTGGGTTAGTTCCCATACAAAATCTTTTGGTTTAACCTTTACTCAGGGTTAATAGATGGGTTCATATCCCATTGTCAGTTGTGCGCAGCAGTAATGTACAACCCGGGTATACACCTCTTACTGCTGCGCACAGTACAAAAGTACTATTAGGTTGTGTTTTGGGTGTAGCCCCTCACACAGTGAATGGGTCGTTGTCCCATATCGTAGTATTTCCCTTGTATTTGGGATAGGTGTTGTGGGGTATTTTACCTTGCTCATTATAGTTTAGTATTTTTCAGTTTGTTTCATCTTATTACTTTGTGTACGTGTGTCTCTACACTACGCTTGTTAATGCTTGAAACATTTTTGGGGAAGATGAGGGATTTTGTTATACATGTATTTTAATATCATCTTTTCTGGATGTGTATTGTTCATTATTCTGAGATGTTTTTATTTATGCTGCAACCCGGAGTTCTGAATTTTACTGTTTACCTGTGAATAGTTATTTCCTTTATATTCACTAATGTTGTTTTTATGTAAAGGAAAGGGATAATGTTATATCCTAGTTCCACATTTAAGTATAATCAGCCTCGGTCCTCCTAGCTGCTCAGCCAGAGTCAGAGGTGGTGATGGAATGTTGGTGTGCCTGTGATGCGTGGAATGTTGGTGTGCCTGTGATGCGTGGAATGTTGGTGTGCCTGTGATGCGTGGAATGTTGGTGTGCCTGTGATGCGTGGAATGTTGGTGTGCCTGTGATGCGTGGAATGTTGGTGTGCCTGTGATGCGTGGAATGTTGGTGTGACTGTGATGAGTGGAATGTTGGTGTGACTGTGATGCGTGGAATGTTGGTGTGACTGTGATGCGTGGAATGTTGGTGTGCCTGTGATGCGTGGAATGTTGGTGTGCCTGTGATGCGTGGAATGTTGGTGTGACTGTGATGAGTGGAATGTTGGTGTGACTGTGATGCGTGGAATGTTGGTGTGACTGTGATGCGTGGAATGTTGGTGTGACTGTGATGCGTGGAATGCCCGGGCGCCTGAGTGTATGTGTGGATGACAGTTGGAGATGGGCTGAGCAGCGAGGCAGGCGACTCCTGGTGGGGCTGGTGTATGGCTCGTACATGACTTGCACCTATCTAGAGCTGGCTGGTTAAGATTGCCAATACCCTGACTTGGATCTAATAAAGAAGATTTAGAAACTAACAACTTGGTAACCAGTGTTTTCATGTAATGACCACAACAGACGGCTTGGAACATCTGCACCTTAGCAAGACAGAAAGGACAAAAAGGAAAATGTGTTACTTCATAGACCAAGAATGAAAATCATTGATTTTCTAAAAACATAAGTTTCACCAAATGGTAGAATGTAGGTAGCACGTTTTTTTCCACTGAGTTTGCACATATAGTTCAAATGTTCCCCACTGAAACAATCTTCTGCTGAACATGTCCACTTACCACCTTCCTGAAGAAACGACTAGAGTTTATGTCAGATTGCGCATTCAAACTCCCACTGGAAATACATTGTAGAGCCCCAGGCTACTGTATGTAATGACATGCACTAGTCTATCATTAAACGTCCCTGCGTTATCATAGGCAATGTACAACTCTATTACTAAAGACCCCCAGCTTACCACATGAAATGATCCAGATCCTCATGCAAAGCCCTACTCAACTGCTCAAGGACCCATAGCTATTGTTGGCAACACCCTAGTACACCACTGAAGAACCCCAGGCTGCCACTAACAATACCATACTCTACCTCTGACGGGAACCACGGTACCATAGCCAATATTCTAGTCTATCATTTAAGGATCGTAGGCCACCTAGCAATGCCCTGTTCTGCTACTGAAGGACCTCGAGGTGTAGTAGGCTATGCCCTATCCTGCTATTGAAGGCCTTCAGGCTACAGTATGCAATGTCTTATTCTACTATTGAAAGATCCCAGGTTATTGTAGGAAATTACCTGGTCTGCAACTAAAGGTCTCAAGGCTACCGTTGACAATGCCCTAATCTAGCTAACCTAGCATTGCCTAGGCTAGCCTAGGCAATGTTCTAGTCTTCTTTTGAATGCCCCTGGTCAAAATTAGGCAATGCCCTAGTCTACCACTGAAGAACCCAGGCTACTATGGGCAATGCCATAGTCTACCACTGAAGAACCCAGGCTACTATGGGCAATGCCCTAGTCTACCACTGAAGAACCCAGGCTACTATTGGCAATGCCCTAGTCTACCACTGAAGAACCCAGGCTACTATGGGCAATGCCCTAGTCTACCACTGAAGAACCCAGGCTACTATGGGCAATGCCCTAGTCTACCACTGAAGAACCCAGGCTACTATGGGCAATGCCCTAGTCTACCACTGAAGAACCCAGGCTACTATTGGCAATGCCCTAGTCTACCACTGAAGAACCCAGGCTACTATGGGCAATGCCCTAGTCTACCACTGAAGAACCCAGGCTACTATTGGCAATGCCATAGTCTACCACTGAAGAACCCAGGCTACTATGGGCAATGCCCTAGTCTACCACTGAAGAACCCAGGCTACTATTGGCAATGCCCTAGTCTACCACTGAAGAACCCAGGCTACTATGGGCAATGCCCTAGTCTACCACTGAAGAACCCAGGCTACTATGGGCAATGCCCTAGTCTACCACTGAAGAACCCAGGCTACTATGGGCAATGCCCTAGTCTACCACTGAAGAACCCAGGCTACTATTGGCAATGCCCTAGTCTACCACTGAAGAACCCAGGCTACTATGGGCAATGCCCTAGTCTACCACTGAAGAACCCAGGCTACTATTGGCAATGCCCTAGTCTACCACTGAAGAACCCAGGCTACTATTGGCAATGCCCTAGTCTACCACTGAAGAACCCAGGCTACTATGGGCAATGCCCTAGTCTACCACTGAAGAACCCAGGCTACTATTGGCAATGCCCTAGTCTACCACTGAAGAACCCAGGCTACTATGGGCAATGCCCTAGTCTACCACTGAAGAACCCAGGCTACTATTGGCAATGCCCTAGTCTACCACTGAAGAACCCAGGCTACTATTGGCAATGCCCTAGTCTACCACTGAAGAACCCAGGCTACTATTGGCAATGCCCTAGTCTACCACTGAAGAAACCAGGCTACTATTGGCAATGCCCTAGTCTACCACTGAAGAACCCAGGCTACTATGGGCAATGCCCTAGTCTACCACTGAAGAACCCAGGCTACTATGGGCAATGCCCTAGTCTACCACTGAAGAACCCAGGCTACTATGGGCAATGCCCTAGTCTACCACTGAAGAACCCAGGCTACTATTGGCAATGCCCTAGTCTACCACTGAAGAACCCAGGCTACTATGGGCAATGCCCTAGTCTACCACTGAAGAACCCAGGCTACTATGGGCAATGCCCTAGTCTACCACTGAAGAACCCAGGCTACTATTGGCAATGCCCTAGTCTACCACTGAAGAACCCAGGCTACTATGGGCAATGCCCTAGTCTACCACTGAAGAACCCAGGCTACTATTGGCAATGCCCTAGTCTACCACTGAAGAACCCAGGCTACTATTGGCAATGCCCTAGTCTACCACTGAAGAACCCAGGCTACTATTGGCAATGCCCTAGTCTACCACTGAAGAACCCAGGCTACTATTGGCAATGCCCTAGTCTACCACTGAAGAACCCAGGCTACTATTGGCAATGCCCTAGTCTACCACTGAAGAACCCAGGCTACTATGGGCAATGCCCTAGTCTACCACTGAAGAACCCAGGCTACTATGGGCAATGCCCTAGTCTACCACTGAAGAACCCAGGCTACTATTGGCAATGCCCTAGTCTACCACTGAAGAACCCAGGCTACTATTGGCAATGCCCTAGTCTACCACTGAAGAACCCAGGCTACTATTGGCAATGCCCTAGTCTACCACTGAAGAACCCAGGCTACTATTGGCAATGCCATAGTCTACCACTGAAGAACCCAGGCTACTATTGGCAATGCCCTAGTCTACCACTGAAGAACCCAGGCTACTATTGGCAATGCCCTAGTCTACCACTGAAGAACCCAGGCTACTATGGGCAATGCCATAGTCTACCACTGAAGAACCCAGGCTACTATGGGCAATGCCCTAGTCTACCACTGAAGAACCCAGGCTACTATGGGCAATGCCCTAGTCTACCACTGAAGAACCCAGGCTACTATGGGCAATGCCATAGTCTACCACTGAAGAACCCAGGCTACTATGGGCAATGCCCTAGTCTACCACTGAAGAACCCAGGCTACTATGGGCAATGCCCTGGTCTACCACTGAAGAACCCAGGCTACTATGGGCAATGCCCTGGTCTACCACTGAAGAACCCAGGCTACTATGGGCAATGCCCTAGTCTACCACTGAAGAACCCAGGCTACTATGGGCAATGCCCTGGTCTACCACTGAAGAACCCAGGCTACTATGGGCAATGCCCTGGTCTACCACTGAAGAACCCAGGCTACTATGGGCAATGCCCTGGTCTACCACTGAAGAACCCAGGCTACTATGGGCAATGCCCTGGTCTACCACTGAAGAACCCAGGCTACTATGGGCAATGCCCTGGTCTACCACTGAAGAACCCAGGCTACTATGGGCAATGCCCTAGTCTACCACTGAAGAACCCAGGCTACTATGGGCAATGCCCTAGTCTACCACTGAAGAACCCAGGCTACTATGGGCAATGCCCTAGTCTACCACTGAAGAACCCAGGCTACTATGGGCAATGCCCTAGTCTACCACTGAAGAACCCAGGCTACTATGGGCAATGCCCTAGTCTACCACTGAAGAACCCAGGCTACTATGGGCAATGCCCTAGTCTACCACTGAAGAACCCAGGCTACTATGGGCAATGCCCTAGTCTACCACTGAAGAACCCAGGCTACTATGGGCAATGCCCTAGTCTACCACTGAAGAACCCAGGCTACTATGGGCAATGCCCTAGTCTACCACTGAAGAACCCAGGCTACTATGGGCAATGCCCTAGTCTACCACTGAAGAACCCAGGCTACTATGGCAATGCCCTAGTCTACCACTGAAGAACCCAGGCTACTATGGGCAATGCCCTAGTCTACCACTGAAGAACCCAGGCTACTATTGGCAATGCCCTAGTCTACCACTGAAGAACCCAGGCTACTATGGGCAATGCCCTAGTCTACCACTGAAGAACCCAGGCTACTATGGGCAATGCCCTAGTCTACCACTGAAGAACCCAGGCTACTATTGGCAATGCCCTAGTCTACCACTGAAGAACCCAGGCTACTATTGGCAATGCCCTAGTCTACCACTGAAGAACCCAGGCTACTATTGGCAATGCCCTAGTCTACCACTGAAGAACCCAGGCTACTATGGGCAATGCCCTAGTCTACCACTGAAGAACCCAGGCTACTATGGGCAATGCCCTAGTCTACCACTGAAGAACCCAGGCTACTATGGGCAATGCCCTAGTCTACCACTGAAGAACCCAGGCTACTATGGGCAATGCCCTAGTCTACCACTGAAGAACCCAGGCTACTATGGGCAATGCCCTAGTCTACCACTGAAGAACCCAGGCTACTATGGGCAATGCCCTAGTCTACCACTGAAGAACCCAGGCTACTATGGGCAATGCCCTAGTCTACCACTGAAGAACCCAGGCTACTATGGGCAATGCCCTAGTCTACCACTGAAGAACCCAGGCTACTATGGGCAATGCCCTAGTCTACCACTGAAGAACCCAGGCTACTATGGGCAATGCCCTAGTCTACCACTGAAGAACCCAGGCTACTATGGGCAATGCCCTAGTCTACCACTGAAGAACCCAGGCTACTATGGGCAATGCCCTAGTCTACCACTGAAGAACCCAGGCTACTGTGGGCAATGCCCTAGTCTACCACTGAAGAACCCAGGCTACTAGTGGGCAATGCCCTAGTCTACCACTGAAGAACCCAGGCTACTGTGGGCAATGCCCTAGTCTACCACTGAAGAACCCAGGCTACTGTGGGCAATGCCCTAGTCTACCACTGAAGAACCCAGGCTACTATGGGCAATGCCCTAGTCTACCACTGAAGAACCCAGGCTACTATGGGCAATGCCCTAGTCTACCACTGAAGAACCCAGGCTACTATGGGCAATGCCCTAGTCTACCACTGAAGAACCCAGGCTACTATGGGCAATGCCCTAGTCTACCACTGAAGAACCCAGGCTACTATGGGCAATGCCCTAGTCTACCACTGAAGAACCCAGGCTACTATGGGCAATGCCCTAGTCTACCACTGAAGAACCCAGGCTACTATGGGCAATGCCCTAGTCTACCACTGAAGAACCCAGGCTACTATGGGCAATGCCCTAGTCTACCACTGAAGAACCCAGGCTACTATGGGCAATGCCCTAGTCTACCACTGAAGAACCCAGGCTACTATGGGCAATGCCCTAGTCTACCACTGAAGAACCCAGGCTACTATGGGCAATGCCCTAGTCTACCACTGAAGAACCCAGGCTACTATGGGCAATGCCCTAGTCTACCACTGAAGAACCCAGGCTACTATGGGCAATGCCCTAGTCTACCACTGAAGAACCCAGGCTACTATGGGCAATGCCCTAGTCTACCACTGAAGAACCCAGGCTACTATGGGCAATGCCCTCGTCTACCACTGAAGAACCCAGGCTACTATGGGCAATGCCCTAGTCTACCACTGAAGAACCCAGGCTACTATGGGCAATGCCCTAGTCTACCACTGAAGAACCCAGGCTACTATGGGCAATGCCCTAGTCTACCACTGAAGAACCCAGGCTACTATGGGCAATGCCCTAGTCTACCACTGAAGAACCCAGGCTACTATGGGCAATGCCCTAGTCTACCACTGAAGAACCCAGGCTACTATGGGCAATGCCCTAGTCTACCACTGAAGAACCCAGGCTACTATTGGCAATGCCCTAGTCTACCACTGAAGAACCCAGCTACTATGGGCAATGCCCTAGTCTACCACTGAAGAACCCAGCTACTAGTTGGGCAATGCCCTAGTCTACCACTGAAGAACCCAGGCTACTGGGCAATGCCCTAGTCTACCACTGAAGAACCCAGCTACTATTGCAATGCCCTAGTCTACCACTGAAGAACCC